>NC_072895.1:116175000-121175000 GCF_027943255.1 Anastrepha obliqua
TTCGCCTGTTACTAATGGCCTTAGATGACGCCAATCAATTGACTTGTAGCATTTTGAGAATATTATAAGAATTTGTCGGTGGGAAAGGCGTTTTGTAGTTTTGCGTTTTCAATACCAAAACAAGTGAGTAGTTCGGGAAAATAAGGCAAGCTTTTATATTTTTATATATTTATGTTTTTATTTTGTTCTTTTGGTTTGTAAAGTTTCTTAAGCGTGGCAAATTGGGTGCATATTGTAAACAGAAATAGTTGAGTTGTGCGGTTGATGGTTGGCGAAGAGTTGTTTATTGGGGTGAAAAATCGCGCTACGTTTCCATACGACTGCCGCATATCTCAGAAGTGCTGAGGGCGAAATTTTTGACTTTTGGAAGGAGGTGAGTAAGGCGATGTTAATTTATGCTAATTTATATTAAATCATATTAAGTGTCTAAGTTGAATGCTTACGGAAAGCGTTCTAGTATTGGGGAGCTAAATATAATTGGCCTTTGGTGTTGGCCAGGTATATTTAAAGACCACTAATACTTGCAATTCATATGAAAAATGTTTCGTTTTTTCAATGCAATTTTTTTTGTAATAAATCAAATTTTTGAAAATATTAATACACTTACAGCTGCAATATTTTACTGTGGCGCGTAATAATTTTACTTTAACTCTTTATTTTTAATAATTTAATGATTTTGAATTTGCTTAAATTTAACTGGGAAAGGTCTTTCTTTTAAATTATTTCTAACAGAAACTTATTCTATGAAAAATTTCGGAAAAAAATTTGATCTATTTGTTAATTTTTTGAACAAAATACTTCCGCTGCAATATTTTATTGTAGCAAGTCATAATTTTACTAATGATTTTGCGTTTTTTTTAATTCAACTGGAAAAAAAATGGTTGAAAGTTTTTCTTGCAGAAATTTATTCTAAAGTTTTTGAAAAAAATTTGATTTATTTACTAATTTGTTTTAACCAAAATATATCCGCATTTTTTTGAAGTTTTAATTTTAGTTATTTTTTTTGTACATTTTTTAAGAAAAATGAAAGAATACTTTTATATATTATATACAATATTTGATCACATTAAAAAAAAAAAATTTACAAAAAACTCACTAATTTTTATTAATTTATAGCTTATGTGAGTATTTCACTCTATAAAAAATTTTCTGTACTAATGTAGCATACAATATTTTCATAAAAATTAAAAAAAAATTTTTCCTTAATATTAATTTTTTTAAGTTTTAATTTATAAGTTAGATATTTTTCTGTGAAAAGTAATAAATGGATTAATTTAGGTTTTCTTAAAATTTATAAATTTAAGTTCTAAGCTGTATATTTGAAAAATAACTTAAATTATGATTAGAAAAATTGAACTAATTTTTACTACTTAAAAATTTTTAAGCCCAATTTTTTGCATAAATTATATAAAAAACTTTCATTTGCTAAATAATTGTAATTGAAAGTAGTTTGATAAACCAAAAAATTCCAAAGTTTTTTTGGAAATTTTAACTACAGCCTCTATATTTATAATATTTTACTCTTAACAATTTTTTTATATATTTATATAAAATTAACTTACAAAATAAATTTTATAAGCCATTTGTGTTAGCAGCTATAGCATCTAGCCCTTAAGCCTACTGAAAAAAAAATTGTTTGTACTTTTTTTGAACTTTTTGATTTCAAACGTATTTCATTTATTTTTTTTTTAAATATTTTTGAAGCAATTTTGCTCAGTTCGATTGGTTTTCTTAATATTTTAATATCTAAAATATTTCAATAGTTTATGAGCTTAAAAACTCACTTTTTTACTTGATTTTTAAAAGCTTTGTAAATTTTTTTTTTAATGAAAATTTGTTTCTGAAATTTTATCACTCGAATGTAGGAAAAATTGAGGTCTGAAAATTTGTTAGATATGAAGATAAATTAAGCGTTCATTTCTTGAAGTTTTTGAAGCTGATTATGTAACTGACTTATTTAATAATAGTCGGATAAAAAAATTTATTTGAAGATTTAAAAATAAAAAATTAATAAAATAAAATTTTATTGAAGCTTCTATCTGAAGCTTAAGTATTTTGCGTTAAATCCTAAATCCAGTTGCTCAAAAAAATTCCGATAAAATATCGTTTTTTTAATTTTTTTTAACTGCTTAAATTAGTTTGAAACAAAATTTCTCTAAAAAAAAATTGTTCTGAAAAACTCTTTGCATTCACACCAACAAAAGTCTCTATATTTTTTGCGCCTTTAGATTTTGGATATTTCATTGTTTTTGAATTTTTGTACGTTTTTTGATATTTGCTTTGCAGGCTAATTTAATTCCATTTTATTTGATTACTTTTTTTTGATTATTTAACAGCCATAGATTATTTTGTGATAATATTTAGTTTACTTTTTTTAGTCATTAATTAGGGTATTAATTTTGCTTTCTGAAATGTGATTTATTAATTTTTAAAATATTCCTTAATTCATATTTCCTTCAATTCTATTTTATTTTTCTCTATAAAATATTTTATTTTTGATAAAATAGTTTTTAGTTTAAAAAAAATACCAGTCTGCCTATTTATTTAATTTGTCAAGTAATGCGTTGAAAGCATTTCCGTCGCACATTTTATACCCCAAGAAAACATTTTAATCTGCTGTCTGCTGGCTTTTGCGGTCGCCTACACACCCACAACCAACCAACATGTCCCACCACGCATACTCACATTCAACCGCTTGGTAGGCTCTCTGAGCATCCACAGTAGACGGCCTGTATAAGAGTGACAAATTAATATGTGGATTTTTCTTAAATTCCAATTCTTTTGTGTTGGAATTTTCGGCGCACCAAATTACCAAGTGATTTATTTTTGTTTATAATGGCGCACTCGCTTTGAGTCGTATTAACCCGTTACGTGGCAGTGGCAATCTGGTTTCATGCTGCTCATGAGAATAGCCGGTGTGTGTGTGAAAGATTTATGGCGCTCATAGAGGTGTTATGGGAGATTTGTTTTGTACGTGTGAAAATAATTAATATATATTAAGCTTTTCCAAGCCCATTAATAAGATATTTCTAAAAGAATTTTCATTAATAAAATCATATATGTTTGAATTTGTTTTCGAACTGCAGGAAAATCGAATCGACTTACACTTGTGCCCACAAAGCCATTTTGTCTTTTTACAATATTCGCAATATTTTTCATGCTAAATTTTTTCACTTATTATTTAAATATAGTTCATTTAAAAAAAAAACCCACAAATCAAACTTCCAAACTTTGTATAAAATTTATAAAAAATTTAACAAATTTTAAAAAATTATCATCAAAATGTTCAACCACTTAATTAGACCTCTCGAATGTGGTCCGTATCCGGACATTGTCCGTTAGGTGCCGATGCGCTGAGACTTGGGATTGCTTCAAGTTCTTTCTGCAGAAGCTGTCTGTATGATGAGGTAAAATCATCTCAGCACCTTCTTCTCAGCTGCCCTGCTCTCGTCGGGTAAAGATTTCAACATCTGGGCTCTCACTTTTTTGCTACACCTGCGTATATTGTGGGTTTAAATATCACACATCTGTGAACGTAATTAGCTACTGTTGATCGTCAACCTCTAATCCAAATCGCCTTTTGCCTTTTTCCACTGGTTCTTTTCCTTCTGTTTCACAACGAACGAAATGCAGTGGGCCCAGCGCAAGGGCAGCCATTTAACCTTACCTAAACAAAATCTTTAACATCTTTAGCTCATTCAATTTGTTTATAATAAAATATATGACGGAAATCACTCAAAAATCTCGTTGATTTTTAACAATTTTTTTTTTTTGCTACAATATTCAACATTTTCTTCCATATAAAAGACTTCCGAACATGCGCTTTATATGAAAGAAAATCCTCAACATCGTGCGCAAAAAAAAAAATCTTAAAAATCAACTCGATTTTAGAACGACTGCAAACTGTTACTAGATTGCATTTAAGGCCTAAACAAAGGGTGAATGAGATTTCTAAAACAGCAGAGAAGGCTACATAGTCGCGCTGTCTTTATTCAAAAGATTGAGTTTCCAAAAGAAATAGAAGAAATTTGCCTATGGACGTGGCTTGCATGTTCTCATCAAAATTGGATGTGGAGCTGCAAAAAACTGAAAGACACTTTGAATTATCCTAATCAGTCAGCCAGAGAAAGGCCGATTAGTTTTAAAATTTAAATTAAGAGAACCCTATATTGTCTCCAGTTTCACTAAAGATCGCTCTTTGAAGAATAGCCGATTGGTCAAAACTACCAAAATAATCTCTAAACCTCTCTGTAGCTATTTTTTTCTGTTAAAGCTGCCTTCCCCAAAAGACTTCTAGTACTCGATTCTTGTTTAGTATTCATTACATTGGATGTTAGGGTTAGGTTAGGTTCTTGTGGCAGTCGGGTTAGGATAGCCAACCCAATTAGACTATGTAGGCCCGTTGTGGAGCCACATCGGAACTTCAGTGTATATTTATCATGGAACCATTTAGACGCTCTTATGCACCTTAGTATAGGTTTTATCCCAGCATCAGATAGTTCCGTAAGAGAGTCAAATGAGTATCAACTAACAACTTTGCTCTACTCCTAGCTAAGTTTGGACAATTGCAGACGAAGTGTTCTACTGTTTCTTTCCTCTATAACTTCTGCAGCATTCAGGATTCATTCATCAATATTCATACCTAGAAGAGTGCCTACCTAACAGCCAATGACCGGTGACATAAGTGACGAACTTCAAGTTGTTCTCTCTTGAGAAGTTGATCAATGCTCCAGAACTTTTTTTTACCTATTTGCAGCCACAAGTATTTCTGCTCTCCATGACCTATTGACCTCCTGGAGAATATTATTTTTTTATTCTTAATTTGCAAGTTGCCATAGGAGGTCCACTATTGCCTTTGTTTTCTAGCAGTGGAAGATTAGTATCCGTTTTGGCCATCTCATCGGCCTTGCGACTTCCTTCAATATCTCTATGTCCCGGAACCCAGACTGACCTTGAAGACGATGCTAATATCCTTTAGAGTTGCCAGAAAGTCTTTTCGCATACCGAATGTCGAATTCATCATAATAGGTGGAAAGCTATGTATACTCAGAATAAGAAAACTGCATCAGGCCAAGTTTTTACAGGCGGCTCTCTTGGTTTGCTGGCTGCATTGCACTGAATATACATACATATATTTTTCTATTAAGCTTAGCACCTAGTAATAAACTAAATTATATCCCTCTTCTGAAATCATATTAATGTTTACGCCTTTATCACTTAAATCCAAAAAACCTAAGTACTTGCGCAGAGATTTCTAAAAGATACAACTGACGACTGACTTTTCTCAGACACCATTCGCATAGGCTTTTATGTGTTTGAAGTACGCATTTTCTCAAAGAAGAAGTCCACTATGAAGTAAAAGAGTCGAAACCGTTAGGATTCATTCGGTTACTAAACAAGAAGTTACATAATTCGCTAAGAAGAAGTCCACTACGAAGTAAAAGAGTCGAAAAATAAGGATTTATTCAGTCACTAAGCAATGAATTCATATCACTCACTATCAGGTGTGAGAATTAAGCTCCGAAAACTTGACAATAAATTATAAGCAAACTGTATTTTGTAGTTATTTAAAATTGTATTTTATTATATTAAAATTCAATGGGCTCTAATCTGCATACCCAGAAGAATTCTAAAAATTCTGGTTGAAACGTTTAAAATACTTTAAAAAAATTTTAAAAACTAAAATAAAATAAATTAAAACATTTTTAAAAATTTTTAACCCTAAACTTTGGATTATGTTAATTTTTTTGTAGTTTGAACTATAATTTTATAAAAAACAAATACCAAATTTAATCAGAAACTAAGAGTTGATCAAAATTTGACAATAAGTCCATGCAGTCCCTGTTAGTTATTTAGTGCAGTGCATTTGTTTCGATTTAATTGATGTTTCTTAGCCAAGAAATATTTACTTTCAGATTGTCTCTTGAATTATCTCTCATAGGTTTTTGTTTTGCATTTTCCATTTTACAAATTTAGTATTAAGTATCTCCGCAAAATTTTGAACTCTAGTCTGTAAGATTGTAATATCACAGACTGAATTAAATTTAAATTGAATTACATTGAAAATCTAGGTAAAGGGAATTCTTCGGAAAACCATAAAAATAATTATAAAAAAATAATATTTCTGTTTTTAATATAAATAAATAAATTTTATAAATAAATAAATTTTTAACTTTCTTTATTTAAAAAAAAAAACCATATAAACTTTATATCATAAAAAATAAAAAAAATCCAGAAATTTTTCCTCCTATTCCACTATTTGTTATATTTTTATAAATATGATTTTTTTTAAATAAATAATTTTCTGTTTTTGTTTTTTTTTTTAGAAATAAATTTAAAAATGCTTTAAGACCAGTTCTAAGCACCTTATTATACAACAAGAATTAATTTTTTTCAAAACTAATTTTTTTTTATTTTTTATTATACAAACAATTACTACAATTATTGCCAGCAAGAATATACACAACTCAATTCGCTTTGCTATTTAATTAGATAATTAAATTTATTTTTATCAACACACCCTAAGCTGTTTATTATCACTTGACTGCCAAAATTCAACGTGTGCTCTGAGTCATATATCACCAGATACAATAGAAATTAGGAACAGATTAAGCAAAAAATATATAATAATATATAAATATATACAAAGTGCGAGTATATAAATGTATATGAGTTTCTACTTCAAATGCTGGCATTGGGCATATATGCACACTTTGACGGCGAGTTGTTAAGTGTCAGGATGGCCGAGCGGTCTAAGGCGCCAGACTCAAGTGCAAACTTACCTGTTTAGAAGAAACGGGTTTATATGGAGCTTTCTGGTCCTCTCTGAGGGCGTGGGTTCGAATCCCACTTCTGACAAGAATTTTTTTTTATTTTTTATTTTTTTAGTTTATTTAAAAGTGTTTTTTTATTGTTTTTTACTTTAAAATTTTTTTAAATTAAAATTTTTCAAATTAATTTTTAATCTTTTTTAATTTATTCAAATGTTTTATTATTTGCTTAATTTTTTCTGATTTTTTTTTAATTAAAAATTATTTTAATCCTTTTTTTTAATGGTTTTTTTTTCTTTTTTTTGAATAGTATTTAAATCGTTTTTTTTAATTTTACTAAATTTTGTTTTTATTTTTTTTTATGTTTTTAAATCATTTTTTAATTTGTTTAAATCTTTTTTTTAATATTTTTGAATTTTTTTTATTTCATTAAATCTTTTTCTTTAAATTTTTTTATTTAATTTTTTTTTTAAATTTTTTAACCTGTTTTTTATTTTATTTACATTTTTTTAGTCCTTTTTTTATTTTGTACTCTCTGAATAGTCCCTAGACTCACCTTTGAAATGCTCTTCAAGACGAGTATACCGTCGAAAGTCATGGAGAAGGGGGGAATTAAATTTTCATACAGATGGTTCCAAGCTAGGCGATAAGGTTGGCTATGGAGTTTTCTCGAAGGAATTAAGACTGGAACTATCCGTTCGACTACCAGACTACTGCAGCGTCTATCAGGCAGAGGCTCTAGATATAAAAGAAGTGGCTACATATCTAAATACGCTCGCCGTAACAAAAACAACTATAAATATATTCTCGGATAGCCAGGCGGCCATCAAATCAATGATGGTTGCAGAGGAATGCCGGGCGGCCCTAAATGATATTAGTGACGTTTTCAAGATCAACCTTATTTGGGTTTCGGGGCATAGCGATATTGAAGGAAACTGTCAAGCTGATGAGCTAGCCAGAAAAGGTACTGCTCTTCAACTACTCAGTGATAAAAGTACCATTGGAATACCCATGGCCACAGGTAAACTAATAATAAAAAAACAGCATTATCCAAGAGGCCAAAAGGTCATGGAGAAATGAAGATACGTGTCTAACAGCTAGGGTACTAGGGCCGCAAATAAACAAGAAAAGAACAAAGGAATTGCTTAGTCTCTCAAGAGACAATATCTCGAAAGTTGTGGCTTGTTTAACCGGTCACTGGCTATTTGGCAGGCATTCCTGAAGACTAGGAGTTTTCTCCCATGAATATTGTAGAAGTTGCAGAGATGAGGATGAGGAAGAAACAGTTGAGCACTTCCTTTGCAATTGTCCAGCCCTAGCTAAAATCAGAGCAGGTGTCTAGGTAAATACTTTTTTAATTCTCTTACAGAGCTGTCTGGCGTGGGGTTGGGATCAATACTACGTTTCATAAGAGCCACAAAATGGTTCCACGAAGCAAGGTAAATGAGGTTCCCGTGTAGCACAGTGGTGTCACAACGGACCTGTAGGACTAAGTGAGTTGGTTGTGCAGAGCCACTACCACTATAACCTAACCTAACCTAATCCTTTTTTTTATTTTTTCAAATCTGGTTTTTTACTTAAAAAATACTTTTTTTTTTGTTTTTTAAATATTTTTTAATTTTGTTAATTAAATTTAAGTTTTCTTTTATAATGTTTTTACGTTTTTTTACATTTACATTTTTTAATTAAAATGAACACAAAACCACTTTTTTTAATCTTTGTTTTTATTAATTAAATTAATTTATTTTAATTTAAAAAAATGTTCATTGTTTTTGTAATCTTTCTTTTAATTTTCCTCTTCAGTTTCTTTTTAATTTTCTGTTTTAACTTTCTTTTTTAATGAACTTATTTTCTTTTTTCAATAAATTTTTTTTATTAAAATTTAAAACATTTTTTTTAATTTTCTCTTTTAATTTTAATTTTTTCTTTTTAAATTTGTTTCAATTTCTAAAAAAATAATTAGTTTTTATATAATTATTTTGCAATTTCTAATTTATAAAATTTTTTAATATCTAAAATTAATTCAAGCAATAAATTCAATTCAATATTTTTATCGAATTAATATACATTTTTTTAATCCATATTTTTTTAACTCACCGTTAAAAATTAAACGTAATTAACGTAAATTTGTACGTGAGTATAGGAAATAAGTTTTTTAGTCCATTGGATTTTAGTACCTTGCACAAAGCAACTTGTATTCGAAAAAAATATATTTGACTAGCAAAATTTTTCCACGCACAGTGATGAGCAATAATTGAGAAAGAAATTAAAAGCAAGCAAAGATTTTTGAATGATGAAATGATTCTTCCTCAACAGTCTCTATTTGAAATTACGTTTAGTCTCTCCACATGGATTTCTATCGGGTAGTGCGTCCCTAATGAAGACCCTCCACTAATGAGAGTTGCGGATTTGTCAGCCTTCGATCAGAGAATGATGCCATTAACTTCGACGCTCTATTGACAGCTCCTGAGGTCTTTGTAATATTGGCAATACCTGAATCACTTTGGGCCTACCTAGATTTTTTAAAGGGAGAGTACAGGAAAATACAAATAGCTCTTAAATTAATTAAATAGCTTAAAGTAAAAATTTTGCTTAGTATTTAAAAAAAACAGAAAGCAATGAAGAAATGGATTTTGTTTAAAAAAGGGCATATTAAAAATTCTAATTGTAATAAATAGTATATATGTTTTAGGTAATTTTTTTTCTTGTACAAGGTTGAAAATTGTAGAAGAATGCTTTTCCCACTAGAACAGGTTCCGTCCCGCACCTTTTCAATTGGTATTTGTTTTAAATTAGTTTTAAAAAATATTATATTTTTTTTACTCTCCAAAGTATAGGAAATAAAGACTTATAAATAACTTTTTAACGTTTTCACTGTTTTCTGATAAAAAACTACGAAAATTGGATTAACTTTTGACGCTCTAGAATGGTTTAACGCCTTAAAGAGTATTGCAATAGTCAGCAGCCAATTGACTGCTTCTTTAATGACAGTAACATTTTTTACTTGCAATGTATTCCCGCACCCAGCTAGTCTAAATTTCAGTTAAATGGAGTGTCCCTTGTAGAAGACTTTCACGCCAAACTTTTCATTCAAATATAAAACCATTCGGGTAGCGTTTCAATATGCAGCTTCCAACTGCTACATCTCTTCCGATATTCTATTAAGAGAATGCGCGGCTGCATAAGCTACTTGGGTCTAACGAAGGAGAGCACTGGTCCATCCTAGCGGTAATAAATTTGAAGTTTCTAGTAATTTCAGGCATTTGGTGAATCCCCATAGTTTAAACCAAACCAGACTGTAAACACAATCGCGGCATGGACAAAATTAATGTAAAATCATTATTTTTCTCATCACTGTAAGCATTTTTTAGTGTTCTTAACGTTTTGTATAACACATATAAATATTTATATTTGCAATGCATTCATATTTTTCGAGCCATCTATTCGCTTTTTCTGTGTTTTTTGTGTTTTTTTTTTTTGCGAAACAGCCAATCAAATTTTTTTGGACTAGGCCCTACCTAGGCGTGCATAGCTACGCATGTATGTTCGTTTGCCGATTAAAATTTCAGTTTTAATTTTCGAAAGGTGTATCATCGCTGTCATAAAATGATTTGCATTGATTAAAAATTTATGACTAGCATTCTGACGCGTTGACAGTTTGCTATCTGCTTGACCGAGCTATGAAACAAACGACCAAACCGAAGTATTAAAAGCATTATCTATTCTGCCAGAAACAAAAATTTTTTACACAAATTAGAATGAAAATGCAAGCAGATGAGCAGGGAAATTTATAAATGTATTTAATTTGTCAAGATGGGTTTTTATTTTTTTCAACTAGCAAACGCCACCCAACCTTTGTGTACAGAACTCGCCTACTATTTGCAATATAAACATAAAAATAATTGTCTGCATAAAAGAAACAAAAATTGAATATAATAAACCGCTTACTGCTTACTTATTTTCAATTTAACATTTTAATGTCGTGTATTCATTGATCTGGGTAAATAAATGGAAATTATCTGTTTTGACGGGTTTCGATGGGTTTCGGGCGGGCTGGGTGGTGTCATAAAAATTTTATAGAGTTAAGGCAACGCATCAAAATATAGTGGCTTTGATAGTAAGGTGTGTGAAAAGTCGTAGATTTCTATTGTAGGCGAGGCCTTTGACTGACGGGGTGACTGGAAAAGTAACCTTCAAGAAGGTTCATTTTACTATTGAACTGTAAAGACTGAAGACAGTGTAAAGGAGTTGGGAGATATAAACAGTTTGCAAAAAGTGGTTGGAGTGTGTGAAAGCGGATTTTGTTAAAAAAAATTGTGCTTGCTCCTTCAAAGGAGTTGAAAGGCCTGAAGGGTTGAAATTGCGAAAAAATAAGTGAAATATTTTTCAAAAGAAAAGAATTCATTAATGCAAAATTTTTGCATTAAAGAAAAAGGCAAAACTTCGAAGCGGAAAAATAATAGAAATTAAACCAAAATGCCCGACTATATGGATGAAAATAATGAAACTTTTAAGTTTTATGACAAGAATTTCAAATTGGGGCAAGTTTTTTTAAAATCACATAAAACTAATTTTTACTCTAATTACTAAGCAGCTGCCTTTAAAATGCAAAATGTGAGATGAAAACTGTTTAATAGAAACTATTTGATAAAGAAAGAATAACCAAAAACAATCAAAAAATAAAAAAATTATAGAAACTTCAAGTGAATATAAGAATATTTTTTAGAATAAATAAAGTTTTTTATTTTTTTTTATATCCTTGTTCAGTCAGCTCGGAAGCATAGGACCTCGACAAGATTCTTCTCTCGTACACATTCGAGGTTTTTGTTTTGTGTTGTATGCACGTGTTATAGGTGTTAAGGTGGCGCAAAATTAATCACCCAATCGGAAAATTTATAATTTTTGCAAGTGGTATCGTACGTCAATCAAACCAACAAAGCCTGAGAAGCTTTCCATGATCTTCTAACCATCGACTGAAACCATCCTTAATTGTTTTCGGTGCATTTGTACCAGCGTGAGTGACGCCAGCCGCAACAAGAATGGTGATAAAACCTGCGGAACGAAGCGAAGGTCAAGTAAAAGTGCGTGAACTGCACTTCTTCAATTCGCTTCACTTCCATTCCAAAAAAGTTCATTAGCGTTTCGAAGAAAAGTTTGCTCTTTTTCATTTACTATGGATGCAACATGGATTCATCACAAAATCTCAGAGGCCATTGAAAAGTCAGGAAAGTTCGAATTCGGGAAGAACGCTAAGACTGGTTTGCCTGCCATTGAGGGTATGACGACATTTCTTTTTGAGAAACGCGTGGTGTCATCTAGCATATTTTCTAAATCGAGCTCTTTTCCACTATTTTCTGAAAAGAGTTTTGGGGCGAAGGTGTTACCGATGAAACAAAAACCTTGAAAAATCATACTCTCCAACTAGGACATAGAAATTTGAGTATTCGTGGATTACGTAAGAAAGAAGTGACAACCAAGATGCCTATATCTCAGTCCTGCGAGAGCAAGCCAGCTAAGGATAAGGTGCTGAGATGATTCCACCTCATCTTCTATACAACTGACGCAAAGAGGATCCTAAAAAGATCCCTCGAACGTCTCTGATCTACACGTGGCCGGAGGGATTTCGTGAGTTTACAAATTTGTGTACTTGCCCAGTGTTCGCTGAGCTGACGTGAAGCTTATCGTTCTAGGTGTAGAGCGCAGGCTGTCAACGTCATCCCAATCCTCTTATTTCGTGGCAACACTACCTAGCAGGTCCCTTGTCTGTCCAGCTAATCCGTTTCGCAATTTATCGCAATGTCGCTATGACCAGGTACACGGATCAGCCTCATATGAAAGAATTCGGCGGCGATCGAAAGTGAAGTAAGGCATTCCCTGAGCCCATTTAGCCCTGAGCCCTAATTGCCGTTTGGCTATCGGAGCAAATATTTATTTTCTTGACAGTTATTACGCAACATCGCCCCCTAGATGTTGAAAAATAAAACTTTTTTTTTTAATATCCAATCAATTTCATTGTTTCTTAGTAACTTTGTCGTGGCTAGATGTGAACCCTTGGTGGTTCCAGCTGGTCTACCCGAAAGATCCATTTCCAGATTGTAGAAGTTCTTCGTGAAATACCTCAATGTGAGAAAGAGCGTTGAAAACGATGTCTTTGACAATTTTACGTTCCTTGGGCGATTTGGAAGAAATTATTTTTCAGTTGATTTTAGATTGGAAAACCTAGGGTTAACGCGTAATGTGTCTGGCACTGAATCATGGCAAGACGAAGCGGTCGGAGCACGCGTCTATCGGCGCCCACAACACTATTGATAGTGATAACTTTGAATCTATTTAGAAACCAGCATTATCGCCAAGAATAATGTCAGCCTTGAAATCCAACTAAGATTCATCTTCCCAATAAGCGCTGCTTTGGGCTAAGTAGGCAACTGAGTAGTAAAGCCCGCTCTCGACGAACAAAACTAACACTCTACAAGGCCCTCAACATGCGTCACTTAGAGCGTTCGAGAGAAAGATTCTGCGGAAAATGCTTAGACCTATGTAAGGGTGACAGGAAATATCGCAGACGGTAGAAAATGAACTGTTCAACATAGAAATGGTGCAGTGAATAAAAATCCAGCGGCTCCACTGGATAGATTGTTGTTGTTGTACCAGTTCATTAAAATCTGCCAGTGCGGCATAGTCACTGATCGTCATCGTCTATCTTTCTAGTAGTATACCTAGCGGGTTTAATTGGGTATACGAAAAGGTGCTTAGTATCGTGCATGGCACTTTCACATACATAACATTCTGGCACAAAAAAATTAATTATAATTAATCCTTTTCGAATTGCACGCATTTTTTTTCATACATAAATGCACAGATGTTTATTACGTTAATATCCTTAAAAAATTTTCATCCCAGAGGCGCAGAAATTAGTTAAATTTTTAATTGTTTATTAAAAAAAATTTTTTACAAAAACAAAACTTCAAGTTTCGGAACAAAAATAACGTTTTTGGAAAATATCATCCTTTATCAGTCTGCAGTTGAAAAATCGTTGTAATCGGATACTTACTTTACGAGAAATGTGATAATTATTCAAGCGCTGCAAAAAACTTCGATAGTTAATAAAAAAAAAACTATTTAGAATTTTACAACAAAATTTTCTGAGTGTGCTTCAGGATGATAGAACTCAGTCCTGGCTGAATTTCATCGCAAAATATTCACTTTGGTAATTTTGATGCCCACTTGAGAAAGCCTTACCCATGTCTGATATATATTGAGTATGTCACGGTCGATTTTGGGTAGGTAGGTGTTTAACCTGCTATAATATACAGAACGTAATTGAACCAATGTTACGCCAGTCTCACGAGGTACCTGAAGCTCTTCGTTTGCGATGGGGGACGGTGGGGGTATTCTGATGAAAGCATTCGGTGGTCGGGAGTTTAGAAAGGTGATAAGAGGCTCTCGATGAATGTCGTTTAATGTAAGCCTGTAAACTGTCTGGGTCTGCAGGAATATAAAGACTCTAGCTCTGAAAGTAGTCTATGTGGTATCTGTTGCTGGTAGCAGAGGAAGAGGAAGGTCTGGAGACGGATTTAGCTCCACTTGGTGTGCTTAATGGGCACGCTTGATCTGTTCGCCAAATATGCCTTATTAATGGTCCTCGTGTAGCTTTACGAAGTTGCTCTCTATAGACTATCTGCGTCTTCCATTTGTATGTTCAAATTTTGTTTTTGTCGGGACAACTAGCAAGTGCAGCACTCAGACATTAATCGAGTCCATTGTACTACACTTGGATTTCCTTCTAATTTCCTTTAAATCTACCCGATCTCCAAAGAAATCAAAGTGGATCTTGTAGTACCAAGGAACCAAGGTGTTCGCTTCTTAACACATCAGTGCCAAAAATCTCAAACCTGATTCGAGCGAAGGCGGAGCAGACGCACAGGAAGTGTTCCGCCGTCTCATCCACCTCTTCACAAGCTGGGCAGAGTACACTGTCTGAGATGCCCACCCTTTTCATGTGCATCTCCCTTCAGCTTAATGACAGGAGGCTTTGCGACAGTCGATCGGACATGACAGGTAACATCAGTTTAGTTCATCTGCAGCCTCTCTCAGCCTGCCAAGCTCGCTTGTGGATTGTAGTAACCCATTTGCTACCAGTGGCTTTGATGGCCGCAGAAAGTTGCCACTCCAAAGAAGTTGGCCTCAGAGCCCGTCTTAGTCATGTTCAATACTACTCAAGATCTTTCAGTGTTGCAAGCCGGTTAAGAAGCTTTTTTTTCCAATTCCCATTGAATTCAAAACACCGTGAGTACGCGTTTCGCTCCTTTCGACTTTGCGTCAATATGGACAAACTCGCCGAGTATTGGCAGAAAGTTGTCACTTAAGGGGGTGTACATTTTTTTAATGAAATTTTCGGATCTTCTATGTGATTTTAGTGGAATTTTATTACCATTTTTTTACTGGCTCGAGGTTGCCATCGGTGCGAAACTTCGTTATCTGCCACTCAGCGTGCCATTTCCTCTCATTTTTTTTTTAATATTTTAAATAAAAAAGTCAACTTTTAACAACTAAAGAACCTTTATTTTATATTAGTAGTTTTTATGCAGAATTCTTTGAATCTAACTATAATTCCATGATTTTATTTCAATTTATGCGGTTTATCATTTGAACAGATTATGTAAAGAAAAATATAAGCCCACACACAGGCGTCTTGTTTTACCTCGAATGTCGCTGTTCCAATCCATTAACTACACACGCGGTTCACATCGACGCGATGCACGTTACCGGCTCATACAAGGGCGTGTCTACAATTTTCTAGAGCGGCCGCGTGGTTTCGTAGCCATTTGCTATCACATTATGGTGTAAGTCTATTGCCCTTCAATCGCTCATGGAGTTCATTAATGTTTCACTCTTTCTGCTTACCTCGCAGATTCTTTATGGTGTTCACCTGTCTAGCCTTAAGCATTTTCGCCACAATCCCCGAGTTTGAGAGCGGGGCATCATTTTCGCTATATCGCATGGAGGTGCTGGTGGTGCTTTGGCTCACACTGGAGTTCGCAGTGCGGTAGGTAGTTTAGTCCATTCGGTATCTTAAGTCTGTTTCTCACAACTTTTCGACTTTCTTGTAGGTTATGGTCGGCGGGTGTGCGCTCACGTTATCAGGGCTTCTTGGGCCGCATAAAGTTTATGACTGGCACATTTTGCGTCATAGGTTGGTGACAAGCGTTCGAAAGTTATTGCTGTTTGCGTTTTTATTGTATTTGCCAATTTTTCGTTACAGATACTATTACCATCGCCGCTTCAGTGATCGCTTTGGGGCAGGGTGCGCCACGGCGCGTTTTTGCTACCAGCACTTTGCGTGCACTGCGATTCTTTCAGATCTTACGAATGCTGCGCATCGATCGACGCGGCGGTAGCTGGAAACTTTTGGGTAGTGTTGTCTATGCGCACAGACAGGTGAGTGGGCAGAGCTTTGGATTGGCTTGTTTCTTATGAATTCTCTTAATGTTCAGGAACTACTCACCTCGGTTTATATCGGCTTTCTCGGCTTGACGTTCTCCGCCTTTCTGGTCTACTTAGTTGAACGGGATGTGAATGAGCAGTTTAGCAATTTTGGCAAAGCTTTGTGGTGGGGTGTGGTAAGTGGCGTACAGAGCTTAGTAACGTCGAGATGGAAGAATGTAATTTCAGCTTTTTTTTCTTTCAGATAACAATGTGCACTATTGGCTATGGTGACTCAGTGCCAATCACCTGGCAGGGCAAAGTTATCGGTTCCATTGTTACTTTGCTGAGCTACTCGTTCTTTGCGCTGCCTGCGGTGAGTCAAAAACCCAGCTTTTACTTTCACTTGATTTCATTATTTAGATATTTTGCTACCATTTAGGGCATTTTGGGTAGCGGTTTCGCTTTGAAAGTTCAACAGCAACAACGCCAGAAACATATGATTAGCCGTTTCCAGCCAGCTGCCGGATTGATTCAAGCCGCCTGGCGCTACTATGCGGCTGATGAGAACTCCACAGCGGTAGCTACTTGGAAAATCCATGAAATACCAATACAGATGCCAAGCCCGACTAGCTCGTGAGTGAAGTTTATGTTTATGAAAATTGGAATTTTTAAGTCTCTCACTAGTCAAGGGTCACGCATACCTAATTTGTAATAGAGATGTAAGACCCTTTTTATATGCCTGTGGTTAGCTGATTTTAGAAAACTTAGTCAGCAGGTTTACTACTTCATCGTAGAATAGCTTAGAGAAATTTGAATTGAAATTTGCAAAAAATTGAATCCACGCTTCTTTCCCGCCAGCTTCAAAGTTCAAAGTCCATTGAGACGTCTGCCTAGTCGCCGTCGCCGCAGCCAAACCATACATTATCCAGCCGATATTTTGCATATTGAGTCAGCGAAGTCGGGACGTTATCTCTCGGTCTTCAATGATAAATCTGTGGAGAGCACAGGTAAGCAGCTTTTTTTATAAAAACATTTAGTTTTAAAGTATTTTTCTCTGCAGATGAAGACTATACGCCAAAATGCAACACACTGCTGAAGAAACATAAAATTGCTATCAGGTTTATAAGAATGGTGAGTGTGGATTAAGATTAAGTTTGCTTCAACTTTAAAACTTTTAAACGAAAAACTTGTTTAGCTTTCCTTTGTTTTTCAATGTTTTGTGTGGGACTTTTAAACTTAAAAAACCATTCTGATTTCATTTTTAGTTTTTTATTTTAAATTTTAATTTTTTTTATTTTTTATTATTATTTTTTCTTTTCAAATATACTCGCACAGCTGAAATTCATGGTCGCACGCCGAAAATTCAAAGAAGCTCTAAAGCCCTACGATGTGAAGGATGTACTGGAGCAGTATGCGGCTGGGCATGCGGACCTATTAATGCGGGTGAAAAACATACATGCGAGGTATGCAGAAAATACTAAATATATAATAATTGAATTTTTGGAAAAAAACTTTTATTTAATAATATGTAGTAAAAACTAAAAAAAATTCCAAAAATACCTAACTAATTAAACAAAATATTACATTACAAACGAGCTGTGATTAATATAAAAAATAGTTCTGAAGTATTCCGGCGTTTTTCATATTTCTTTTGCTTATATCATTTATTTATTTTGCTTTCATTTATATTTTCAGATTGGATCTTATATTGGGCGGTAAGCGTGCGCCAAAAATAAAAGATGCCACTAAAATTTGTTTGGCTTCCAGAGTGGTGAAGGTGGAGAGACAAGTAAGTTATTATATTATTATAGTTTTTTCCTGTAACTCCTATTGGAGCACAGGGCGTCAACTACGTCTCTTCGTCAGTGGACGGGAATTTGAGCTACACATCCCAGTTCCTTCCACGTAAGACCAAGATAGTTCATTTCAGCTTCTGTTGAGCACCTCAAGATTATACGTGGTCTACCCACTTCTCGGCCCGCTTTTTGAAAGGAGTTCCAACACAGGGCCAGGCTAGCAACATTGTCATCCCTTTTTCTAAGCGTACATTCCAGAATCCGATCATAGTCCTAATGCGATAGCCGAAGGTCATCGTCGATTGATTTGATTTTTTTATTCGAGGCAGAAAATTTGAGGATTCATTAGCAAAAGAAGTTTCAGTTAGGAGGGGTTCTTTCTCCACTGCTATGGTCCCTACTAGTTGATAACTTGGTGCAGCACCTAAACAACAAGGGATTTATAACCATTGGTTATGCAGATGACATATCTGTTATAATAAAAGGCAACCATGAAAGGACACTAACAGACTTAATGCAAAATGCCTTGAACGCAACATGACAATGGTGTAAAAAGGAGGGGCTGTAGATCAACCCTAACAAAACCACAATAATCCCCTTCATAAGAAAAGTTAGAGTTTCCTACATTGAAAATAAATAAAACAGTGATAGAACTAAAGGAAGAGGTCAAGTATCTAGGTTTAACCTTAGATAAAGAACTCACTTGTGAATCACATATAAATAATATAACAAAAAAAGCCACGAAATCTTTGTGGACAACCAAACAATTACTAGGAAGATCCTGGGACCTCAGCCCTAGTATGGCCCTCTGGATATACACCCAAATGGTTAGACCAATCATACTGTATGGGGCACTAGTATGGTGGATCAAATCTAACAGCGATAACCAAACTGGGAAAAGTACAAAGGCTTGCTTGCCTATGCATCACAGGGGCTATGAGAACTACCCCAACAGCTGGCATGGAAGCACTCCTTAATCTCCCACCACTTCATATAGCAATCCAAGAGGAAGCAGCTACGCAAGCACTCATGCTACACATGAAAGAAAATTTCAAATTAGGCAACCTCACCGGTCACCTAAGTATCCTAAATAAAATCAAAAACACCATAAGCATGGCTCAAGTCTCAGACCACATTGACCCAACCCTCTGTTTCACAAAAGGATACACAGTTACCTTTCCTGAGAGGATCGAGTGGAAAACAAACCCGAAATGGATGAATGATGATTCACAAAAATGGTACACTGATGGATCAAAACCACCTTATGGGGTAGGAGCAGGAGTAGTGGGGCCCAGAATCCACAAATCATTCACTCTCACCAGGGACACTACCATCTTCCAAGCGGAACTATACGCAATAATGGAAGCAACAAACATTATGCAACGTAGAAACCACAAGAGAGTAAAGATCAAAATACTCTCGGACAGCCAATCAGTTCTAAAAGCTTTAGATAGCTATACCTACAACTCAAAAACCCTCTTGGAATGCCACAAGGCACTCAACAACCTGGCATCCAAAAACAATGTCTCATTAATTTGGGTACCGGGACATGAGGGATATGACGGCAACGAAAAGGCAGACTTTCAAGCAAAAAAAGGGGCAGATGCAAGCTTCATCGGACCTAGTCTCATGTTCGGATTCAACAAAAACAGCCTGAAACAAAAAGTAAAACACTGGGCCAAAACTCTATTAAATCAGCATTGGAACAACGTAGAGGGTCTTAGACACTCCAAAAAGTTCCTAAGTTTCAACGCTAAAAGAGCTAACATGGCCCTCACGTTAAACAAAAAGAGCATTCGCACTCTCACAGGCGCCCTCACGGGTCACTTCACCTGCAACAAACACTTACATAAATTAGACATAACTAACACCAGCACCTGCAGATTTTGCTGCGAAGATGAGGAGTCTATAGAACATCTCATTATCGAATGTCCGGGGTTGACGCAAAGAAGGAAAAGGTTTTTAAACAAGTTCATGCTTACAGATGAAGACCTCCAATCACTCCCTCAGAAGGAGCTGGTACAATTCATAAGCATACGTAACAGTCAATAGACAGCATAGGGTGCACAATAGATCAATAATGGTCGCAGTGCTAAAGGGCCATACCTTAACCCTTTACAACCATTAACCATTAACCATTAGGAAGGTTATTGGCCCATCTACGCTTGCTTGCTGAAAGGTTATTTATCTTCACCTCCACGCAGGTGTGTGCTTGTTTTTGTTCGCAGGTGGTATTTTATTTCCCATCTACCTCGCATGTCTACAAGGCCCCCGATCCGTCACCTGGGGACGCGTGCGAAGGGAGACACGCAGCTATGCATGAAAATATATTACGTTTTATTATATTTTATATTTTATCTCTCATCTGCATATTTTCCATTATCTATTATCTATCCATTAAAATTTATCTGATTCTTTACTCACTGTTAAATCATTTTCATTGCTTTAGGTCTGCAATATTGAAGACAAATTAGATCTCCTAATCAGACAATATATGGAGGATCGCAAACGAAAAGATAATGATAATGCAGAGGAGTCAAGCTTGACGCCAATACTCGAAGCCGTCAATGCGGAGTCGATCAATAAGAGGGAAAAGGAAAACATTTCCGCAGCAGTAAAGGAGGCTAAGAATGCGAATAGATCAAGGTTTGCCAGATAATTTGTTTTTAAGTCCTTTAAAGTGACGTATATTTTCGAATAATCACCCACAATTATCAACTCTCTTCTCATTTTCCCATTTCTCCGCATCAGTCTCCCAACAATCGTCTATCAGCCACACCTGCCGGCAAATATAAGTTATCCACCACATCGCGATCTAAAGTTACCGCCACCGCAACAGCGGCCCGATAGTGCAAGTAAACAACTTTAGCATTTTCTCCACACTCTCCATGTCTCTCTCACTCTGCACTCTGCACCCTCTCACACCAACACGCACTCTATGTATTTGTGATCACTGTTGTGTACTCACTGCATCTCGTTTGCACTCGTGCACTTGTAAATACTCGTACTTATTTATTTATAAATGGATGCTATGTTGTTGTATTTTATTCAAGTCAAATATATATTAATAAATTAGTTTTTTTTATAATTTCTTGGCAAAAGTAATATTTTTAGATGACATGGGCAAAGCAAAGGAGGGGCATAGTTACGATGAGGAGGATGAATACAGTGAAGGTATCTATGCTTCGGTGGAAGCGTACTTGGGTTGGACGTGAAGTGGAAGTGAAAAGAGTGATTAGTAATCAAAAGTTGAGTGCCCTAAAGTAGGCTTAGTAGTAATATGAATATATGTTTGTAAGTTTCTGTGTTATAAAATAAAAATAAATACATTATTATTAAATTTTTTTTCTTCTGTTTTCTTTTTATGAAAAATTCCTGCTTGTTTTTTCCATTTTTTAACACATTGACTGCCAAGGCACTTTCAGCAAATAAGATGCTCTGGGGCCACAGCATGTTTTTTTTTAAATCTCATCAGAGACGTCAAAATTGGAATTTAGGGTAGTGCTGGTAATATTTTCTGCTTAGAAACAGGCAGTTTTTAACTAATTAGTATGTTACACACATATGTTCGACGTGGCGCCTACCGACTTTTTTTAACTCAGGGCCATGGCGGACATATATGCACGACAAAAACATGGACTAAACATCAAAATACATCGTCGTTATACAAGCTCTACTTCAAAACAATTGGGAGTATGTTGTTTTTGCAAACAAACACCAAACAACGTTATATGACGACAATGTATTTTGATGTTTGAATCCGTTATTTTTGCAAACAGAAACAAGTCAAAGCTTATTACATGCTCAGTAAACAAGAAGACTTGATCGCGTTATATTGGTTGATAATATTTGTGTTACGGAATGTCGAAAAGAAAAATTTTTTTTGAGCTGCCCCGAAGCCACTATAACAGAAATTTCATGGGAAGCCATATGTATATTTTATTATTGCAATAAAATCATATTTATCGTCAATCGTTGCTGTGTGACATGGGGAGAGAGAATAATAGTCGTGTCGGACATATGTGTCCGACGTGGCGTAAACCGCATAGTACAGTGTCACACATATATGGCCGACGTGGCAGTCAATGTGTTAAATTTTTTCGAATTTTTTTTTTTTTTGAATTTTTTCCTTTTATGTGTAACTTATAATATTTTTATATTAATATAACATTACATATTCCCCGCTCAAAGGCAACACGACCCACAATAATATTAATACTCGCAATTGAATACTCGGTGATATTTAACTTATATTTATTATAACTTTTTTTACATACATATACAATATTTTAATAAAAAATAAAAAAGAACTGGAGCAGTGTACTCCGTTTGTACCTGACTGCTCACAGAGTAGCACTAAAAAATTTAAAATATATTATTTTATTTATTTTAATTTAATGCATGAATCGCTTTGGCCGTCATTTATTGCTGCATTCCAATAGCTTTTGTACTGGTCACTGACCATTGGTCGGCGTTGACAATACTGCGACAGTGCTACTTGTTGCCAATTGTAAGTTTTTATTTGCTTAAAATGCTTTTTTTGTTGTTGTTTTTTCTTTGTTTGCTTTTTGCCACTCTCGGCCATCGTCCTTGCGTATTGATACTTTTATTTGCTTTTGTTGCTTTCTTATATTCGTACAAAATTTTATTTTTACTATTCGTTCGTGCATACGTGGCATTGATGGCAAGTACTTTGTTGCTCTCACTGTTGATATTTTATTATTTACAAACAATAATTGAAAAATACACCGGTAGAAACATTGTTGTATGCGATGTTGTATGTTTGCATCTTTTTGGATTTTTGTTGGTCAATGAATCGCGAGAGTTTCAGTTTGAAAATGTGGCAACACAAATTGTATAAAATAAACGAGTTACTTTATAGCTAGAGGCCTCTTCTGTGTTGATATAACCAATTTCAGAAAATTATAACCGTAATATTCTTATTATTTAGTTTAAGAAACCCCAAAACTACTTTAATAGAGAGCGAAAACATTTTGGAGAAGTATTTAGATAAATATTTATTATAATAATTAGGAAGGGCTAATGGGTGAAATACCATATCCGGCACGGGCGATGTACAGACCGATTTTCATGGTTTTTGCATATTTGGAAAGGCTGAAGCTTCTGCAATTACGTGCCGAAATTTCAAGCCAATCAGAGGTAAGCTGAACGAGTTATAGCACTTCTACTGGAAGGTAATATGTCAAAGTTTCAGGCCAATAAAAGCAAAATTGAGACCGAAATTTCAGGCTAATCGGGGCAAAATTGAGCGAGCTATAGCAATTTTTCGAATCGGTTCGAATCTCGGTGAAAGATCTAAATATTAAGAAAAAGTTTTTTTTAATAACGGTCGCCCCTCGGCAGGCAATGGCAACCCTCCGAGTGTATTTCTGCCATGAAAAAGCTCCTCCTAAAAAATATCTGCCGTTCGGAGTTGGCTTGAAACTGTAGATCCCTCCTTTTGTGGAACAACATCAAGACGCACACCGCAAATAGGAGGAGGTGCTCGGCCAAACACCCAAAAGTGGGTGTACGCGCCAATTATATACATATATACAATATTTACATCAATTTTACGAAAAGTTATGGTGAACTCAAAGCAGCATCGAATTAGGCTCGACGTTTCGGCTCGTCTTTCTAATCACTGTAGCGTTTTTTAGGCTGAAATTCTAAAGATTGAACGTACCTCCTTTCGCCTAATGCAGAAGCTGCAAGAATGAATAGGAAGAAGAGTCTGGCAGATATCTTCTCTGTTACTATACCGCGTGGCACGCCACTAGGTTTAGATACTTTGGCTCATCGTTCTTGAATGATACTGAAGACTTTAGGAATATAAGTGTAAGCCAGATTAATTGGTTTGCACTTAAAACAAAATATTGAAGCAGGAGTAGCAGGGAAACTGCTACTGTAGTATCACAATTGATCGGCAACGGGCTAAGTGAGTTGATTTAAATATTAGCTGCTACTTCTACCTACCTGCTTTTCTACTTACCTACCTATCTGCTTACCTACCTGTGTGCCTACCATGACATCATATGACAGATAATAAAAAAGAGCGTTTGACGTGTCGAAAGATACTTAGGAAGAAGAGTCTGACAGCAAGGGGATGACAGGAACAACAACAAAGTATGCTAGCTTTAAAGAGGAATTATTTTACCTGGTTTTGAAAGCAATTAGTTAAACAAAAAAAGGATTGTACAGCCATAGAACTGAGAATATCACGTTCTGCTCGGTACATCTACATAAAAAATCTTTAGTATAAAAGAATTATAAACATTATTGATACTGATATATTAAGAACGAGTGGTCTTAAAACTGCTAAAAGAGTGTTGAAAGTGGTTTATGACGCCATGCGGGAGTTCACATAAATTTCATTACGCCATCTTTGGTTCGCTGCTCTTACAGTTTCCTCAAAAATAAATAACTTACAAGTCTCCAAGTGTATGCCTGCGTCATTGTCTGTGTGCACATCAATCAATTTGGTGCTGAGTCTCCCTAGGTCGTCGGCTGTAACGTTACCCTCAATGTCACAATGGACAGCAAATCCAGGTTACTTTTAGGTGAAACGACTCAACCATCTCATTAAGAGATGTGCGGTATTACATGGATGCCTCGGAGGTCACCTCGCCTGCTTTGTGAAGGATTTTATCGCCTCGTGGCTATCAGTGAAAATGTAGATCCCATCTCCCGGTATCGCATCACACCGTAGTAGTGTTAATGCGCAATTTTGTTCCATAACTTTTGTTTGGGAATTTTCATAATTTCACCCTTCACGAAGTTTTCGTCACTAATGGTGCAAAAATTCACCTGCTCATTTCCACAAGCCTCGTTTCAGACCAGTTTTGCACTATGAAATGCTTGAAAAGGTGGTAGTCGCTTGGTGCAAGGTCTGAACTATACTTCGGATGTAATAGAGGATGTATTCGATATTGTGTTTTTATTTTTACTTTTTTATGAGCTGAATACCAGTAACAGGTCATCAAAAAAAGTCTTACTGTAAGCATTGAGTATGGCGAACAAAAGGAGCGAGTTTTTCCTGCAAGCTCTTTAACGAATAAATACCCCTTCTATTCGTCCACATATTTTGTTCGCTTCTAGTCGCTTCTAGCAGGTGTGCTTCAAGCAAATCAGTTATTGCAGATTGAAAGCAGAGGTCCAAGTTAAGCACTGAGTACAAAATATGGTGGAGGACTCGCTTCCAACTGACCCTAACACACAAAAAAACCTTCTCGATCGTTTACTTGGGCTTGACGATACTTTGGGCAGGTTCAACACAATTTTACTGCTGTTCTCGTGTGTAACGCCGGCTGCTATCCGCTTTAAAAATAAAGGGTGGTTAAATTTCAAGGGCCGATGTTGAATGTGAACCACACCTAAACGACAACGACACCGTTGGACTGCTTTCTTTGGGGTTATTTGAAAGAAAAGATGTACGTCGATAAGCCAGCAACAATTCAAGAGCTAAAGGATGAGATAATTCGGCACATTAATGGCATAGAACTTCAATTATGCTTCAGCGTCATCGAACATTTGGACCATCGGATCGAGGTGTGTCGCCAAGACCACGGCGGCCATTTGGCCGATATTTTGTTCCATACATAATTGAGCCAGTATTAATATATTATAATAAAGAGAAATGACAATAATTTCCTAAAAGAATTGTATTTTATTCAAAATCAACACCGGCCCTTGAAACTTAACCACCCTTTAGAATAAACGAACTTCTTAGGTTTCAGCAAAGAATCGCAGATGTCAATTCGTCTCAAGTGGTAATTTTTTAAAATTCGTGCGTCCGAGTTCCTCCTCCAACTTGTGGGGTACGTCTTGATGTTGCTCCACAATTGGAGTGACCTTTGGTTTTGCGCCGTCTCGGAATGGCAGATGAGTTTTTGATGAGGCGCTTTTTCATGGCAGAAATGCACTCAGTGGTCTGCTATTGCGAACGACCGCTACATCGAGCTTCTTCTTGAGATAACCGCTATATAAATGCTAGCAAATTATTTTCTAATTAATTTTCTGTTCCTGTGGTATTAAAAAAATGTTCGTACGATGGACTGACTCCACGATTTTTAAGATTTTATAGACATTTTTGACGTTTGGCTCAGCAGAGCAGATCTTTTTCTTTTTCTTAATTTGCCTTTATTTTGGTGTGTTGTAACACACAATTGACTTCAGAAAACACAGAAACGGTTTAAGAACTTTTTTTCAAGCGTAGCATCACCTTTGAATAGTCACAAAGCATATACCGTTACAATGCATACATCGTGAGATATGGCCTACTAAAGACTGCTAGCGACATTTTAACTTCATCTAATATTTTTGCGCTTGAGTGCCAATCCATCAATCCTTTTCAGAAGTAATAACCAGCGTCTGCTACTCAACTGATATTCTTCCCACTAAGCTTAAGAAAATGGTATTACCAACATTGAGGGGAAAAAACTCATTTTAATCTAAAGTGTAAATACAGGCAAAACTTACTTAATACCACTTGCAACATAACATAATTGGTATTTTCTTTAATTCGTACACTGTTTGCAACACAATTTCCCAGTTCTTACAGCTGAGCCACGTATGCGGGGTCGACATTGAAAAGTTAAGTGACAGATAGCACTGCCGCGTAGGGAGAAAACTTTAGCGAAGCAACACGACTGCTAAGCTTGCAGCGGTAATCAGGAGAACAAGAGCAAAAGTTGGCGCTCTAGCCGTTGGAAATCCACCAGCCATACAACGCTAAGTCAATCAGTCAACGCGCTGGTATTTTCCACTTTCATCTTGATCTTATTTCGCTCTGTATTTATGTCTGTAAGTTTGTCCGTTCGCCGAACTGTCTCACCTGTCTTAGCGATGTTGTGTGATGAAGTGTGTGTGCAGAAGTTGGCGCGTTATTTTTCTACTTGTCTTATTATTACATTTTTTGTTATTATTTACCAGTCAAACTTTCTTACTTAGTTAAAAACTTTTACTTAAGTCAAGTTATCTTCGCATTACAGGGCTGCGTGAGCGCGTCTTTTCGCTGGTTGCTGGTTGTGACTTTGACTTTGCACTTTCGCACTTTGTAACCTCAATGTGCCACACAACATGTGCATGCAACAAGCAACGTTTGTTGATGAGCGATGATGAGTAGTGCAGCATAAGACAGAAAATGGGGAAATAGCAGCGATGCATTTGCGGTTGCTGCAGAAAATAGAGTGGTTGTGTGTGTGAATGTGCAAAAATGCATCAACTCGTTGCCATATCTCATTTTTATGTTGTTTTTACATTCACAGCTTAGCGCTGTATCCATGCAACACACCACAAATTTCTTTTAATTTTGCGAACTTGCTGCCAAATACATACACACCAGTGCTCACGATAATAGTAGTTTTTTTATAAATTTTTTTTGTTCAATAAAAGATTATTAATACTACAGGAAAAAAGATGTAACTTACTTTTATAAGCTTTGAGCACAATTTAAAAAAAATCAAATGACTTTTTGATTAGAATTTTTAGAAATTATAATAATAAAGTGCCACTTGAAGAGGCGCGAGTTTCGCGTTAATTTTTTATAATTTTTTGTTGACGGCGTTGCACATTTTTAAGTGGCGGAAAGACAAAAGATCACCAGCAAAAAAAAAAATTGTCAAAAATTAAAACGATTTTTGCGACTTTATTAAACTAAAATTCAATGAGGTATAAAACTGCATACCCAGAATTTTTCTAAAAATTCAGATTAAAACATTGGAAATTTTGGTGCAAATTTGTTAAATTTATTCAAATTTTGTACAAAGCCATTCTGATTAAAAAAAAGAGGTTGTCTGCAAAGTCGGTTTACTGACGATAGTTTAACGTGATAACGTCATAAGAAAATACTGATTGAATGGTTGCATTTTTCAAAAGAAAATTTTAATTTTATTTGTTTGATACATATTTTGTATGGATATAGAGAATGAGTTAACATTAACATAACATATACTTTAACATAACATAACATAACATAACATAACACAACATAACATAACATAACATAACATGACATAACACAACACAACACAACACAACACAACACAACACAACATAACATAACATAACATAACATAACATAACATAACATAACATAACATAACATAACATAACATAACATAACATAACATAACATAACATAACATAACATAACATAACATAACATAACATAACATAACATAACATAACATAACATAACATAACATAACATAACATAACATAACATAACATAACATAACATAACATAACATAACATAACATAACATAACATAACATAACATAACATAACATAACATAACATAACATAACATAACATAACATAACATAACATAACATAACATAACATAACATAACATAACATAACAAATTACCCCGTATTAAAGCACTTATCAACAGCTTTCATTTGATACCCATATTGTACATACACAACCAAAGGTTACCCGGGTCCACGTTTTGACCTATATCTCGAGACCCCAGTCACGGAGCAGATAGAAATAGTCTGAACTAAAGCATTCACCAACAGCTTCCATTTGATACCCATATTGTACATACACATCCGAAGGTTACCCGGGTCAACGTTTTGACCTATATCTCGAGACCCTATCTACCAATAGGTATTCAAACTATACGGAAATCATCTTCAATACCTACTTAACAATGTGTGTAAGTTTGGTTTAATTCGGTTCAAAGACACGGCGGGTCCACGTTTTGGCATATATTTCGAGACCCTAGTCATCAATAGGTATGAAAATTACCCCGTATTAAAACACTTATCAACAGCTTTCATTTGATATCCATATTGTACAAACACATTCTAGGGTCCACGTTTTGGTCTCTATCTCGAGACCCTAGTCACGGAACGGATAGAAATACTCTGAACTAAAGCTTTCACCAACAGCTTCCATTTGATACCCATATTGTACATACACATCCGAAGGTTACCCGGGTCCACGTTTTGACCTATATCTCGAGACCATATCTACCAATATGTACCCAAACAATACGGAAATCATCTTCAATACCTACTTAACAATGTGTGTAAGTTTGGTTTAATTCGGTGCAAAGACACGGCGGGTCCACGTTTTGGCATATATTTCCAGACCCTAGTCATCAATAGGTATGAAAATTACCCCGTATTAAAGCACTTATCAACAGCTTTCATTTGATACCCATATTGTACATACACATCCGAAGGTTACCCGGGTCAACGTTTTGACCTATATCTCGAGACCCCAGTCACGGAGCAGATAGAAATAGTCTGAACTAAAGCATTCACCAACAGCTTCCATTTGATACCCATATTGTACATACACATCCGAAGGTTACCCGGGTCAACGTTTTGACCTATATCTCGAGACCCTATCTACCAATAGGTATTCAAACTATACGGAAATCATCTTCAATACCTACTTAACAATGTGTGTAAGTTTGGTTTAATTCGGTGCAAAGACACGGCGGGTCCACGTTTTGGCATATATTTCCAGACCCTAGTCATCAATAGGTAAGAAAATTACCCCCTATTAAAGCACTTATCAACAGCTTTCATTTGATATCCATATTGTACAAACACATTCTAGGGTCCACGTTTTGGTCTCTATCTCGAGACCCTAGTCACGGAGCGGATGGAAATACTCTGAACTAAAGCATTCACCAACAGCTTCCATTTGATACCCATATTGTACATACACATCCGAAGGTTACCCGGGTCAACGTTTTGACCTATATCTCGAGACCCTATCTACCAATAGGTATTCAAACTATACGGAAATCATCTTCAATACTTACTTAACAATGTGTGTAAGTTTGGTTTAATTCGGTGCAAAGACACGGCGGGTCCACGTTTTGGCATATATTTCCAGACCCTAGTCATCAATAGGTATGAAAATTACCCCGTATTAAAGCACTTATCAACAGCTTTCATTTGATACCCATATTGTACATACACATCCGAAGGTTACCCGGGTCCACGTTTTGACCTATATCTCGAGCCCTATTTCCAAAATAAAATATAATCCATGTTACTCGTGATGTAGCTTTCGAATGGTGAAAGAATTTTTAAAATCGGTCCAGTAGTTTTTGAGCCTATTCATTACAACCAAACAAACAAAGTTTTCCTCTTTATAATATTAGTATAGATATGGTAAATATTACCATACATTTTTTCCTTCAGATATAATAAAAAAATAATAATAATAACATTAAAACAACAGGTATTATTAACAAACTTGGTTTTATTTTAAATTCTTCAAGTGAATCAAATTAATAATAATCAATAAGAAGGCATATGCAAATACAAATACGTGAATTTATATATGTACATTTGCGCATATACATACATACATATATACGCTCACGTAACTACATATGAGCAAGGTAACTACATATGAGCAAGGTAACTACATATAAGCAAGGTAACTACATATGAGCAAGGTAACACTAATATGAGCAAGGTAACTACATATGAGCAAGGTAACTACATATGAGCAAGGTAACTACATATGAGCAAGGTAACTACATATGAGCAAGGTAACTACATATGAGCAAGGTAACTACATATGAGCAAGGTAACACTAATATGAGCAAGGTAACTACATATGAGCAAGGTAACTACATATGAACAGTAATGAGCAAGGTAACACTAATATGAGCAAGGTAACTACATATGAACAGTAATGAGCAAGGTAACGACACATTTTTTCGTGCGTGCAGCCTGTTAAATCGAATTATAAGACGTTATCACGTCAAAAGTTGGTAATTTTGCTGAAAATTTCTTGAATTTATTAAAAAGCTATGTTTGAAGCTAGAATTTCTTTGCTTGTTGTTGTAGTATGAATTATATTTTATGAAATATAAAATAAAGTTAAATAGTCAAAAATGTGCAATATGCTGGGCTGCTATTTTTGTGCGCACAGCTGTAAGTAGTTGACTTCGAAGCTAGCAACCGCTCTTTCGCTCTAACAGCTAATGACTTTTAGTATTTACGGCTGGCGTGCATATATTTTTCCTAGTCACTTCGTGGTGTGTGAAACAGCTTTCGTACCTTCTGTTCTTCGCTCTTCTTCTTCCTTTGAGAAAATCCATATTCTCGCACTTTGTAGCGTATTATAACGTTTTAAAAGTGAAAGCTTCAAGCAAAAGTTAACCGCAACTTGTTTCTATTTTTTTAATACCTATAATATTACATTCTAACTAAGCACTTTTTATCCGCATAGCCTGCTTGACCGGTCATTCATTATTACTGCCAACTTTTTGCGCAAACTTTCTCCTGAACTTGCTATTTTTTCTTGTTTTGATCCTGTTCGTCGCACTTTTTTCTCTTTGCCGTTTTCTTTTTCTGTTCGCCTGCACCATTTCAATTGCGGTTACAGCGGTTTTCTTGACCTCTCAGTTGACTTATGGTGCTCTCCGTTTGGCTGTGGCCGTCGGTGGCCTATCCAGCGTTCCAGCACAACATTGATTTGCTCCATTGGTTTTTCACTGATTCCCCCTTACGTACTGAACTTTTGTCTCGATTGCGGTGCGCATTTCTCATCATCTTCGTCCGTTCTTTCCGTCCGCAAATTTAAACTATTATTTTCTTGGCTCGACGGCCGTACATCTTTCAGATTTCTTAACCCTTCTTTCTGGCTTTTGGTTTCGTAGAATTATGTTTGTGTTGCTGGGTAGCCGTGGTTTGTTGTGGGTAGCACAGTTACTGGCAAAAGCGTACAACTATTCCTCCACATAAAGTTTATCCGCATTCCAGAGCTTAGCACTTCAATTTCTATTTTTTTTGTTTTTTTTTTTGTTTTTTTTGTAATTTGTTTTTTTTTTTATTATTATGTTTTTTTGTGCACTCTTACAATGTTACGCACACTGGTCACTCGACAATCCTTCGCATAGTTACTTTGTTCTTGGCCATTGCACCCAAACCCCAGTTGCGCAACGAAATTCTTTCACAAACATTTCTCATCTCTCTGCCATACTTTGCCTTGAGATTTATTTGCTGGCTTCGCTGGTGCGGCTTTCACTGTTGCAACTTTACAATAAGCTCAAGTTCTCAGTTGTTGCTGTTTTTTTTCTGCTTAATAACCCGGTCTTTGCGTTTCATCCACCAGCTCGCTTGTTTGTCCTTCTTTTGTATAAAACCATTGTCCGAATTATTTTAATTGCACTTCGCCGTCCAAGTTTGTTCATCTGTCTGCATTTATCACACTCGGGTGCCACCACCAACTAGACTCTCCTACTTTGGAACATCAGTTTTCCCAGTGTGGGTAGTAAACGAATCTGTATGTCTTGTAACTTCCGTATCTTTGACAACCACTTTTTTGTTTTACTGGTTTCCATGACTTTTTTGTTGTTACTTTTCTTCTTTGAACTTTGATTTCGTGCGCTTGGCCAAGGATTTGGTCAAATAATGAACTGCGACAAGTTTTGCAACAGCAACACAAACAAATTATGAGTTAAATGCATTTTTAATTTGTTGTCGTGATTTTGGTAGGTAGGGAACTTAGAGCTGTCGGATAGTAGATGAAGAGGGAGAATCAGTTTAAAAATTAAGTAGAAAATTCATGAGAAAAATGCAATCAAAGTTTGGGGTTACATTAGTTTTGTCAACACAGAGGTCACAGAGTTGGGGTTCATTGTAATATTGCAAAAAAATGTGGCAGACCTTCAGAACCAGGAAGTGGACTATAGAATATCCTCAGCACGCAAATCCAGCGGACGATATCTCAGAAACTAATACAGCTTACCAAAAATAAATAAACAAATAAATGAATAAATATCGAAAAGGGTCTAGAAGGGGAAGAGTTGTACTTTTAGATGCTGTTACATAACCTCAAATACGAGTATAGTAAAAAACATGCATTTTCACCTTGAAGCCGGAATGTCTCGAAAAGCTGATAAGCTGGTTGAAGTGTACCTGGCACTCCTCAAGTAACACTAAAGCGCCGTTTTGGTACCATTATGAGACCTCCAACAGGCAGATATCTAGAGCCAACCAGAGCTGTTAATATAATGGAGAAGATTGATTGTATTTAGGTTGGCGCACTGCTCCAGGCTGTCGAAGAAAGGAGCTCCCAGTGACCTTAGCCTTCTACCTGCGAAACCCGGATATTTACAGAGAAAATGCTCTACAGTCTCCTTCTCTGAAAGGTCCGCGTGTGTGCCGATCGTCCAGTGACCGGTTAACATATGTAGCTACAAGTTTGGAAATTGAACAAAGAACTTTCTGAGTCCTTCGTATATCGTATTGGGGGCCAAAGGGTTTTCGAAATAGCACATGAAGAAATGGAGCTCCATCTTTTCTGCGCTTTCCTGAAAAATTATTTGTGCAGTTCCTCTTTAACAACTGTCAAGGGGTTGCCGATGACCGGGTTGGAGGTCTCTGAGGCCAATTCAGGCCCCTTCCTGGCAAGCTCATCAGCAATTTCATTTCACTCTATGTTCCTATATCCTGGAACCCAGATCAGAGAAATGTTACCTGCACCTCCAAGAGATTTGATCTCTTCTTTACAGGAGTTTACTAATTTCGTTCTGTATGGCTATTATTTGTTCAGATTCATATTAATAGGTAACGTCAAAAACTTTCGTAAAATTCTAGTCTTGCTTCTTGGTTCAAAAATTGTGACAGCCAGCGTTATTCTAAGCTTGGCACGAAAGACTCGTGCATCTGCACCTCAAATCCAACAGTTTAGTTCGAGTGAAATTTTTTTTTAATCGAACTCAATGGATAGAGCCAGCCCCTTCCCATTAGCTGCAGTCTTGCCATTCGCGCATCGGTCATCGGTAGATGGGTAATCGATTCCAGCGTCCCCAGCTATTTTAGAATTTTTTTAGTCAATTTGCGTGGAACAAAAATGTCTTCCCTTCAATACTTATGAATCCGTAAATGTGTCTGTTATCGTTTTTATTCTTGCAAGAATTTGAAATGCTTCATAATATAAAGCAAACAATCTGAGCTCCATCAAGCTTATAAAAAAAGTCTGTTTCAATTTTAAACTGCAAAAAATAGTAGGAAGTGTGTTGTGACGCATTTGTAAATCATTCTTCGGTTCTTTGATTGGAATTATTGTACTTAAATAAGTCTAACTTCTTCTGCGTAGCTATACGATGAGTAAGCAATCAATGCCGGAATGAGGCTCTTGCTGAGGTTTTTACTTTAAAAACGAGTCTTTTGCATGCTAAATTACACCATTGTAAAGTCATATTCTGCTTGCTTTTATTCGACACTTTAGTTTGAACTTTGTTGACCCATATACTCCATAGCTGTTATATATAGTACCTTTCTGGTGCGTTCGAAGCTGGAATATGCCGTTTTTATTTGGAGATCATATTAGTATGTAGGCTTAGACGTGTCTAGAAAGCCTTTGTGGGCTATGCTTTGCGTTCTTTGAATTTCACTAGTCAAATTCAATCCCATAAAAGTCGGTGCTTGCTCAGTAATCTAAAAACACTAGGTATTAGAAGAACTATTCTCTCCATTACTTTCGCTTTCGATTTGATTACTCCCCACTACCCATCGCTACTCGAGAAAATGAATTTCAATATTTCTCAGCGTAGCAAACGAAATCATGATATTTTCTGGTTGTGTTAGAACTGGGATGGTTGGACCTAATTATGCTTCCATTGCTCCGATTTCTAGAACTATGAGAATATTTAATTCACTTTCAAATCCTATTGGTCTAGATTTTTCTTCCACAAAGCACCACTTCAATATGTAGGTATGTTACTGAATGAATTCTAAGTATTCTTTATCTGTAAACTATAAGAAAGGACTTACAAAACCGTGGGCCTGAAAACTTGATTTTTGCTCAAAAGTCTGCAAACTCATGGATATCCAAAAAGCTTGATTTCAATATTTCAAAAATTAAAGTTATGAATCTATATGACGAACGATAATTTAAACACAAATTATTGGATTTAGTTCAAAATGCATAATTAGAAGTATTTTGGATCACTGAACTCGAATGCGATATCTAAATTAAGCTAAGCCCAAAATTCATAATTAGCGGCTGGAACTTCACGCTTTTTGATGATATTTTGTCTGATTGGTTCAAAATAAGACATCAAAACTATAAAAAATTAAAATTGCGGATCCAATATGGCGGATGACTGTTGAAAAAATATTGCATTTAGGCACAAAATTCATACTTAGAGGTTGAAACTTCGTACTTATTAAGGGGACAGATACTTGTAAATTTTTTTTTTTTATAAAATGTTAATATAATCTTTTAAGAATATGTCAGAAAATAGTAAGAAAATTCGCCCCAAAATTAATTTTTTTAAGCATTTTATTCCGCGATTTGTTTTTTCCATTTTTGTTTAATTCATATAGAAATTATGACATTAATAAACAAACAAAAATTTGGTTTTTTGTATTCAAGTCACTGACGCCGATGCTACAATGCCCGCCGATTGAGAAGCCCCGCTGCGACCTTCCTGGAAGAATTGAGTGTACATCCGCCATTTTAAATGATTAAAATAAAAAAAAAATATATATATTATTTTAATGTATAAATAAAGTGTATGCCAATTTTGAAAAATATATATTTACTTCTTCATTTTAAATAATTTTAATGAAAATCAGGGAAAATATGGCCGTTTACAGGTATCTGTCCCCTTACTCGTAAAGGATATTTTGGCTCATCGAAATATGACTAAAATTGCGGAACCAAAATGGCAAATTATATTTCGAAAAAATATTTAATTTGGTTCAAATGCCAACTTTAGAGATTTGTAGCTCACTGAATACAGTTTCAAAGACACGTTTTTAAAAACCAAAATGGCAGACTCAATATACAAAATAAATAATTAGCGCGTACACTTCTGTTTGGTGCTTGGCCAAGCTCCTTTCGTCCTATTTGTCGAGTGCTTGATGTTGATCCTCTTGATGTTGTTCCACAAATGGAGAGACCTGCGGTTTTAGGACGACTCGAAAAGGCAGATATTTTTATGAGGAACTTTTCCATCGCAGAAATACACTCGGGAAAGTTTCCCATTGCCTGCCAAGGGGCGACCGCTATTAGAAAAAGGTAGGTTGATTCATTTTTAAATATTGTAAAAATTTTCTAATCAATCTTGGTGGTTCTGAAATCGAATTTGTGATTGAAAATGGGATTCTTATTTTGCCTTCTGTTGGTATAGAGCGGTGTCATTACAGTTAAATTTTCAAATATTTGATTTGATTTGAAAATTTTTAGCATTTTTCATTATAAAAAAAACTTAAAAAAAAAATCCAATTTTTATTGTAAGATTTAAATTAAAACGAGTCTGGAACTCGAACGAATTACATTTTGTTTAATTTTTTAATTTTTGTAAAAGTTTGATGTCATATTTTTAGTTTCGAAATTTTCTTTTACTGCACAAAGAAGTCAGCAACTCGAACGAATTTCATTTTGTTTTATTTTCTAATTTTTGTAAAAGTTTGATGTCATATTTTTAGTTTGAAATTTTACTTTTACTGCAAGAAACTGAGCGGCTATAGTGATCTGAAATTTTGTTTATCCATATTTAAGGGTTTCTAAAGCTGAAAAATTTGGCTAACTTCTGTGTGTTAAGAAGTCGGTTTCTAGCCAAATATTTGGTTTCAATGCTCCACAGTGCGGTGCAACCTGCCATAACGCGCGCAAAATCAGTACTTTATTGAAGCGTCCTCTTGGTGTGAGCGCACCATCTCAAGAATTAGTCTTGTCCACTAGTCGCCGAGGCTATTCGCTTTAACGCTTGTGTGGGCATACGTCAAATCACTGGTTTGTGGTGATAAACCAGATACGATCCTCTCTATATTGAATATTCAAATTATCACAATTTTTTTTAACAATTTTTTATCTATTAAAATGTAGAGTCTGTAAAATGAGTTTATAGCTTTCCAACAAAGATGATTTCTGGTCGAATTTTCTTTCTTTTCACTCCTTCCCTCTGACTGCCAGCATAATTTACTTCTTTTTTTGCAGTTATGCATAAATATTCATATGCAATTATCAATTATTAATTATGTTCGTTTAATTATCCGCGAATATAAAGGCAATCCATATGTGATGATATGCGCGAAATGCAAAAACAACAGTATTATCAAGCACATACATACGTACATGTAAATTTGTGAAGGTGTGAGGCGCAGGAGAAATCGCGTTAATGCCCGTGGGAATTGGAAAATATTAATAGAGGGAAATATGCATGTGTGTTTGTGTAGCCAGATTTGAGTTACTTGTGCCTGTGTGAGTATCTACATATATGCCACTCTGTATATGTATGTGTGTTTGTGTGTTATTCGCACATTTTCCAGCTCATTTATTTACTTTGTGCAAAAATTCAATTTAAGCATTAATTACTTTAGTGTTTTGCTATTGTGTTTATGCGCCAAAGCATAAGGGATAAAGCGGTTTTAATCGAAAAATATGCGATGCATATAGTTATGATGAAATATGCATATGTATGTGCGCATAGTAAAGTTGTGCGGAGAGAAATAGCATAGTTGCGATGAAGAATATCCAACTGTGGTTTAATTCATTTTTCTCCAGTACAAATTTTTATTCTTTCGTACAAAATTAGTTGAGCTTTAAAAATTACAGTTTAAAAAATTTCTTAACTACAAAAACTCAAAAGTATTTTCAATCTAATTTGAAAGCTTAAAAAATAACAATGTTTAAAAAATGTGCGCTGCTTACGGCAGTGGAATTTGGATTTTTTGGCTTGACTATAAAAAACTATTCTAAGTAACCAATTGCTTCTATTTTTGAATATATGGCTCATATTATTCTATATAAAATGGTCCCGGTCAGTAGTAAAATCACTAAAATCACACAAATTCACTTCCAATAGCATTTGTTAGAGGTGAATGGATTGCGCTATGGAGAGGTGATTAACGATTTTTTATGGCCGGAATTGGATGGTACGGATCTGGACAACGTTTATTTTCAACAAGACGGCGCAACGTGCCACACAAGCAACGAAACCATTGATCTTTTATGGGAAAAGTTTCCGGACCGTGTTATTTCTCGAAGAGGTAATCATAATTGGCCACCGAGATCTTGTGATTTAAAACCTTGTGACCTTTTTCTTTGGGGTCACGTGAAAGAGAAGGTCTACGCACACAGCCCAGCGTCGATTAAAGACCTCAAAGATGGAATTCGTGAGGCTATCGAGGATATAGGGCAGCCACTTTGCAATTCGGTTATGGAAAATTTCATGAAAAGAATATTGTCCTGTAAGCGTGGTCGTGGTGGTCATTTGCCTGATGTTAGTTTGCACTATTAACGGTATACTTTCCTCTTTATAATGAAATAAACATCCGATCATTTATACTAAAAAATAGCATTTTTCTTTGAATATCAAAATAACACCTCTTATTAAAAAATCCTATTTCTTTTATTTAAAAATTAAAATTTCTTAAGATAATATTTTTTTTGTAATTTTATAATCAATTGCACCAGTTGTAAAAATATTTTCATCTACTTTTAATGAGAAAATTGCGTAAATAATAGGTCTATGAACAAGTTCGTGCGGTTTTTTTTCGAAATTTGAATTTCGGATCATTCCCATGGCTTTTAAACGTTTGGAAATGGTTGATTGATCAACTCCCAAAGTTTTTGCAACCTCTTCTTGCGTTTGAGCCGGATCTTGATCGAGCAATTCCTCCAATTCGGTATCCATGAACTTTGGCGGCGCGGCCAAAATCACCACTTTTAAAGCGTGCAAACCACTTCTGGCACGTTCGCTCAGCTAGAGCATGCTCACCATAAACTTCCACCAAGATACGATGACTTTCGGCTGCTTTTTTCTTCATATTAAAGAATTCCCCGCAAAAACACATTATTTGGCACGAAGTTCGACATTTTCAAGTGTGGTAAAAATATTGTTGTTTACGCTTCAAATAAAAAACTTATACTGACGTTTGTGCCTTACGACAGTAGCTCTCCAATGAATGTTTGGAAATGTGGATCGATGGAATAATAATCAAGTTACGCCATCTGTTGTAAAACCGCACGAACTTATCCATAGACCATCAATTTTTTTTTGAAAATTTTGTAAAACTAAATTTTTTTGGAATATTTCCTGATATTCCGGTTCAGCCTTTGCACTGGGACTACCTAAAAAGTCATCCGGTCAGATTAATATTAGAAATATATCTTAGACTTGCCATCAGCAGCATCTGTGCAAAATTTGGCTTAGATTTCACAGCTTCCTACATCTCAATAGGTGGTACGAGAAATTATTAGTAGGTACATTTCAACATTAGATTCGCCATTTTTAAAGTTATTATTTTATTTATCTTCTGCTTGGCTACCATAATAGTCTGATTAGACTTTAGAAATGCAGAATCTTCATAACATGTAGGCAGTTCTTAATTATTAAAGTCAAAGGAAACCCTTCTAGCGATTTTGAGGTGTTCATTGAGGATAGTGCGGTTTTTCTTAATTTCTCCCGATCTAAAGTATTTAAAAGAAATGTAATGATGCAGTTTTATTTTAAGTCTAATTATATAACAAATGTAAATAAAAAAAAATTATTTTCAGTATTTACTTAAAAAGTTATTCACGAAAAACCAAAAAAATGCACTGCCAAAAGTGTACATACGTCATATTAAGACACTTATTTTGCTCTTATTTTCTGCGAATACTTAACTGAAGAGTACCGTTTGTTTTATTTTGTAGGATCTACTTTGCATTCTTCTTAAACTTTATGGTATTCTGTCTTTTGAAAATGTGTACGATCGGAAAATGTCGCTCCGCAAAGAAATCTCTACTGATTTGAGAAAATTAGTTGTTGAGTACAGAAGTAATAAGAAATCCTTTAGTGAAATAGCTGATTTATTTCCTTTAAGCAAGTCTACGGTACAAACTATTTGTAAAAACTCCAATTCTCTGGAGAGTAAGCCGCGTAGTGGCCGGCCCAAGAAGCTCAACCGGAGAGATGTATCCTTTATTCGCAAAGCAGTGAATCCGAAAATACATGCTACTGATTTGGTCCAGGAGGTAGCCAAGTGGTATCAATTTGTTGTCCACCCACGTACAATAAGCAGGGCCCTCAATAATAAAGCTTACAACTGCAGAACTCCTCGCAAGAAGCCCCTTATAAGCGAGGAAAACCGAAAGCTTCGTCTGGAGTTTGCAAAAAATTTTGGAAACTAGTTTTATTCACCGATGAGTCCAAATACAACATATTTGGATACGACGGCAAAGCCAAAGTTTGGAGAAAACCAAACACTGTCATGGATCCTAGGAATCTGATTCCTACTGTAAAGCATGGTGGTGGCAGTGTCATGGTTTGGGGAGCAGTTGCAGCCACAGGAGTTGGAAACCTCGTTTTCATTGAAGGAAACATGGATTGCTTCCAATAAAAGACCATTTTGGAACAAAATCTGATGCTATCGAGGCCTAGGCTCGAGCTGGATCTTCCAGCAAGATAATGACCCGAAGCATACTGCGCAAATCGTCAAGAACTGGCTGCTTGCTTACGCTCCACGGCAACTATATTCACTTGCACAAAGCCCGGACTTAAACATTATTGAGCATGTTTGGAAAATTTTGGAGCGAAAGATTCGGAAGCACACTATTACTAGAGCTCCAATCCTCAAAGAGAAGCTGTTGGAGGAATCGCCGAATATCTCTGTGGAGAAGCTTGAAAACTTAGCAACTTTAATGCCCATGCGTTTGCAAGCAGACGTCGATGCTGGTGGTGGCCCAACAAAATATCAATTTCCACAAATTTAATCAGTTTTCCTAGATAATTCTTATTTTCTAAGTTCGTATGTACACTTTTGTCAGTGCCTGTTTTTGGGCTTTCGTGAATAACTTTTAAAGTAAATACTGAAAATAAGTTTTTTTTTTACATTTGTTATATAATTACACTTAAAATAAAACTGCATCATTACATTTCTTTTAAATGCTTTAGATCGGGAGAAATTAGGAAAAAAGGGGTCATACGGACAGTTTTGTCTGCAACTGTATGTGCATTGTTGTTATTGTTGTTGTAGCAGCATAAACGTTCCCATTTACATTTACATGTATTGCTGTTAAAGTGACAGCTCTTGGCCGAATATAAATCTGGTTCGTTCCGGTAAGCGAGAACCGAGTATTGTGGGAAGTAGTGGCCATCAGGCACCAGAAAAATTGTTTGAGGTATCTCCATGGTTTAATCGCGTCAAAGAAACAATTCCTTTATTCATATTGAAAATCGGATTTGACTTATATTATTCGGTATTTGCATTTCAGAAAAAGGGGTAATAAAATAGCAATAAAAATAATAAAAAATATTTATTTTTTTAATTTTGATTTTTTTTTTGGCGAACCTTTGGAAAAAAATTCCATTATTAATATTGAAAATAGAATTTGATTTATATTTTGCGCTATTTGCATTTCAGGAGAAGGGGTAAAAAGATAACAACAAAAATAAATTTTTTTTTTTCAGCGAACCATGCTATTTTTCTGTCCACAACTGTACGTGTACTGCATTTGTTCTTTTATGCAAATTAGTTACTCTACAACTATAAATTAAGCCGCAGTATTTCTCTATAGCAAACTATTATGAATGTATGGGTGCGCACTCTGCTTATAGTTATTGTTGTTGCTGTTTATGTTTTGACGCTATAGTGATGGCATTTTATTTATTTTTCATAGATATTTAAATGCCGTTATCAACATTAAATGCATCAATTAATGTAATTACACAGCGGGGATATATTATAATTTGCGTAAATATGAATGTGTGCATGTACGTTTGTATTCCTTTCGGAGAGCCGACGATTTGAATTTGGCCAAAATCAGATTTCTGCATAACCCAGAGCGCCATTTAATTTCACATATTTTGCCTTTGTTTATTACGCGCTTTCAGCTTTTCAATAGCCAATTAACGCGCACTGCTTTAATTTTATTGCTCCATTATCTGCTGTGCTGCGAATATTTTGGTTGGCACTGTGCCAATCGAAATTTGAAACATATTTAGAGTACCTACTATTTTATATGCACAGCGCGCAATGAGCCAAAAAGCGATTACCGGCTAATTTGTAATTCTAATAACAAATTTAGTCATTGCCGTCTATGAATTGGCAAGAAATAAAATTTAAAAAAATTAATAAAAATCGCATCTATCTACTCATATAAAATGGGTTTTCCATGCAGAAACCAATATATGAATTAACTTTAGATATAAAGCAGCAACAAACTAAAAATATTTGTGAGCATTTGAAGTAGAAAGAGTTTTTTGCCTTTTTAAATAAATCGCTATAAAATATTACGTAAATTTCCATAGTTAAACAACTCTGAATTCTTTTGTTTTTTTCTTTATTTGCATTTCCCTAATATTTGTTATTTGTCGTCATATGATTAGTATGCGTAAAAGAGACAACAGCAGCGCTTGCTTATATGACTCGTTTGACAACACTAACACACCAAGCAGAGTGGCGCAGTGGAAGCGTGCTGGGCCCATAACCCAGAGGTCCGAGGATCGAAACCTTGCTCTGCTATATTCGCTGGCGCTTGATTTTTTTTTTAATTTTGCTTAATTTTTTTATATCTATTTTTTTATATATTTTTTATTTCATTTTGTTCAGGGTGTTTTAAAACTCATAAAATTAATGAAAATAATGATATTTTTTTATTTATTTTTGTTTTTAAACTCATAGTTTTTTTTTACTTTAAATTCCTAAAAAAATAGTTAAAATTCATTTTTTTAAATAAACCACCGACCATAATTTTTTGGTCATTTGTGAAGGGAAACCAAAAGTGGAAATTAAATAATTTCGCTTTGAAAACATTTTGCACCAAATATAAGGAAAGAAAAATTCGATAGAGAAGAGATCAACTAGAGAATAAATACTTTTGATCTAAAATAAATAATAATGAATTTCTATTGTATAAAAACATTTTATACCGGAAAGAGAAATTCAATAGAGAAAAGATCAAATAGAGTTTAAATAATTTTGATCTAAAAACATTTCATACCAAATTTACGGAAAGAAAAATTTGTTGGAAATAATCAAATAGCGTTTAAACAATTCTGATTTAAAACATTTTATACCAACTTTACGGAACGAAAAATTCAATAGCCATTTTTAAGTCATTGGCGGCACTGGTAAAAATTAAATTAAAAAAAAACTAAAATTATGAATAAAAAAATAAAAATAAAAAAATACGACTCCCATTTTATTGACCATAGAATAAATTTAAGGAGCTGAAACAAGAATTTGTTTGAGTCAACCTTATTTACAGGGTGGAATTTTATTTTATTCGTCTGGTATTTACGCACGAATATTTGTATGTATTTAATTTATTTTCGATGTATTTTCCATTAAAAAGGCAAGCTTTACGCCTTTGTGGGTGTTGATTTTGAATAAAATAGAATTTTTCAAAGAAATTATTGTAATTTCTCTTTATTATGATAATATTGGTATGGTTCAATTATGTATGGAAAAAAATATCGGCCAAATGGCCGCCGCGGCTTCAGCGGCACACCTCATAATTGAGGTCCTATGCCATTATTGTGCCGAATTATCGCATCCTATAGCTCTTGGATTTTTGCTGGCTTATCGACGTACACCTTTTCTTTCAAATAACCCCAAAGAAAGAAGTCCAACGGTGTCAAATCACATGATCTTGGCGGCCAATTGACATCGCCGCGACGTGAGATTATTCGGCCATCAAATTTTTCGCGCTAAAGAGCCATTGTTTCGTTAGCTGTGTGACAAGTGGCACTGTCCTGTTGAATCCACATATCGTCCAAATCCATATCTTCCAAATCGGGTCATAAAAAGTTCGTTATCATCTCACGACAGCCAAAACTATTCACAGTAACTGTCTGACCGGCCTCATTTTGGAAAAAATACGGCCCAATGATGCCGCCAGCCCATAAACCGCACCAAACAGTCACTCTTTGTGTGTGCATTGGTTTTTCGGCAAATACTCTTGGATTATCATTCACCCAAATGCGGCAATTCTGCTTATTGACGAATTCATTGAGGTGGGAATGTGCCTCATCACTGAAATCACGAAGTGCGCGATATGCATTTTGATTTGAACGCCCGTTTTCATAATAAACCTGAATAACTTTAACGCGTTGCTCGATTGTGTATCTTTCCATGATTTAAATTAAGTTAGTCTGAAATTGAAAAATGTCAAATGAAATGCAGAAAAAAAACTTGACGTTTAGGTGTAGTTCACATTCAACATCGGCCCTTGAAATGTAACCACCCTTTACATGGAACAGAATTTGATTCAAAAGACTTCCATAGCAGGTTTTGCAATAGTCCCATTTGTCAAATCCCCGTTTTGACTGCATTTTTGTGAGTTTCAGCATTTATTTCACCAATGGCAAGCAACTTCGATTTCACGCTTCAATGCTTGAATCGTTTCTGGTTGGTGGGCGTAACATTTATCTTGAATAATAAATTTTCGATATATCGCGAATATTATTTTAGCTGCCAAAAAAGTTAAAATTTCACCGTTAGATGGACCACCCTGTGAAGAAGAAATACATTTTTAATTTTTTTTTATTTTTATATATTTTTTATTGCAGTTTAATTTGGAGTTATTCTGAGAATGCCAGAGAAACTTCATGCGAAGATTTATATCATATTTATACTTGAAATTTCAAAATTCAGAAATAAAAATTTCGCAAAATGCTTGCACTTATCTTATCTTAGATGTGTTGGGAAGTTGGAATGGAATATTTCATTTTTCACATTTGCAAACAAAGATAGAGCAAATAGTCCCGGAAATCCTTGTTAGTAGAAATAGTTTGATACGAAATATTGGCTACCTGAGGTCAAGTAACTAATTATCAACCGATCTACGAAGGAAAGATCAAAAAGAAAAATTCTTTCTCTTACACTTTCCCCCATTCGCCAACTAAGCAATTTGAAAAAACCCATATCACTACAGATGGCGTTTTTTGAATTACTCTGACACTCATCATTTGTGCTTACCTGCCTCCTCTTCCCTTTCCTTCCCTTCCCTTACATTTCTAGCTGCATTCACACTTTAATTTTTATTTCATTGTGACTTCCTGCTTAACATAGTCGTCACAAATTCATACCTTTTTGCTGGTGTTTGACCCATAGGGAGCTGCAATGAACGCGTGAATAAAAGTGAAAAAAGTCCACTTCCGTTAGAACTTATGAATAAATAAAAGATGAAATGTTGGTTTAGTTATGACACGCCTTAGGGGAGACGGGTTCAGTGCACCCTTTTTGACACACTTATGGGGATAACCAAAACTAGAGAAAAAGTGCAAACAAATAAGTTTTAAGTGCTTTTAGTTTTAATAGTAAAAATATGAAATTAAATGAGATTAAAATTTTAGAAATGCTGCGTTGAGCTCGCTTGTAAACAGCGAAGGCATCAGCGAGGGGAATAACAAAGGTGAAGTAATTGAATTGAAATCGAGCAGTGGCGTAGTGGAGGGGAAAAGTAGAATATAACGAGAAATGACTGAACTAGAATTTGTAGCAAAAAAAATGGCTTTTATAAAAAATATGAATACAGTAAAACCTCGATATAACGAATTTAAAGGGGTTGGACAAGCGTTTTGTTATATTTATGGAATTACAAAACCCATATCGGTACAAGGAAAAATACAAAGTTTTGGGGAAAAAATCGTTACAAGTATAGTTGGTTTTTTATTTTTATTTCCACATCAAACAATAAAGAAAGCATAGGCTGTTTTGATTTTTATTAATAATTATAACATTAAAAGTTTTCAATTCGTACACAAATTTTCTGTTATTTGCTTTTGTGTCAACACTTCGTTGCCCATGAGACTTTAAACGAGTCAAATATCCAGAAGTAGAACTACATTCCACACTGGAAATCTAGGAATTTTTGATGATGATGATATTCAGAATTCACTACGTAGAGAATTTTGCTAACGGGACTCTAACAGCCAATATACGTATGCAGAAGGGTTTCATGCTCAAAATTTCTTCATTATATTCATTGTGCGTTTTTGTGTAGAAAATATCACAATAGCGAGGCTTAATTTTAATTCATAATAAACTAGAAATGCAGTATTTTTTCAGGAGGCTCAGCAAATATTTTCTTGGATTGAATTTTTCGTTTTAGCAAGGTTCGTCATATCGAGGTTTCACTGTACATATATACAATATACTGTATTAATACAATCAGAAATCAATTGAGCTCTAAGCACCCTTGGTACTGTAGTACGTTTCACAAGATAACTGCCATACGTTGAGCTTGAAGTTCGGACACTCAGAAGATTTTAAAATCCTTGGAATAATTTCGAGGAACCTGTGACGGGTCCGAGTATGGTTTTGGATCGCTTTTCGGCTGCACGTGTACAAGTGAATTTCAGGCCCCCTCAACAAGCTTTGAGTACATACAAAAAATATTGTGCCTAAAGCGGGTGTAGATGGGAATTTCGGTCGAAGTTTTGCAGAAGCCATTAAGTGGATTCGAGATCTCATGCACAAAACCAACAGGCGCCGCTTGAAGCAGTCTCAGCAGATGTGAAACAAGTAAATTCTTCTTGAAATAGTCTCACAAGATGGTGTCGGAGTTGTGCAAACAAAAAATAGTTACGAATGTTGGTTGGATTGATGACAAGACAAGTTCGACATCCGTGCCGCAATTGTCCACAATGTTTTAGGTGAACGCTACCATGACGCATATGAGCTCTGTTCAATTAATCTGACACCAGTCACGACTTAAAACCGACCTGTGGACATACGCCTCTGAAATGCATAGAGTTGGAATCGCGTGCGGCTATTAAAATCACAATAAAAACAAGAATGGATTGGAGATTTACCATTTGAATAAGTATGGCATTCAAAACCCCTTTCAATCCTCCGCTCGCTTATTCGTAAAATATTTAACCGCCCTTGGTGTGGGTGACAAACACCTCTGCAAACTTTTTCACGCCTGCCAGGTGTTGCTGACAGTGGACAAGTGGCAACAATTAGAGTAAAAACAAAAGCAACAAATTTGCTAGGAGCTAGAAAAAAGCATCACAGCAAAATTTGAAAGATTCATAACTGCGAACAATAAAATGAGCAACAACAAAACAAACAAAAATTATCATAAAAGGTCTTAGACGTTTTGGTCACAACGCACAGCAACAACAATATAGGGTTTACCAATAAGGGCGGGTCTGTGCGGATCTGGCGTGAAATAAGCTGTGTGCCAGGTATTAATGAATTTTTTTCAAGGAATAGAATGGAATATATCGAGAAAGGTAAAATTTTATATTACTCTGTTGCATGAATTCGGCTGCATTTGTTTAAGAGTTTGTGTCATGTCGACTTTGGGGGAATCAGTCGGATGCGGCATATTGGCATAGGGCTGTTATTTCAGAATACTCTACAAGAAAAAGTCTAGTGCCGTCAAATGGCGTCAACTGGTCTATGTTATACATACAGTGACGTTCACAATAATAGCAGTGCGATATATTGTATGGTTTTGAATATTTATTTATTTATTTTCTCATTTTTTATTTTTTTTTATGAATTTATACGACAAAAAAACTATATGTCTCAAAGTTTCAGAGTGTGCACAAAATTTAAAATATTAAAATTTTTTTAGTCAATTTCATACTTTTTTCTAAAAATTTTCTAGGAAAATTCTGAGTATGCAGTTTTGTAGCTTCTTTAATTCTGGCCTATTATTGTGCTAATTTAAAGTAGCTCAAAGCTCGCGTTGTTTTTTAATAAATTTTTTCGTTAAAGATGTTGGGTATTTTCTTCTTTCTTAAAAAAAATTGTCAAAAACCAACGCAATTTTTTAGCCCTTGGACACTTGCATTTTTTGAACCAAAATTCCATGAGCTATAAAACTTCGTAGTGATTTTTTTTAAATTCTGATTAAAAAGTGTGAAAATTTGCTTGAACTATTTTTATTTGAGCTGATGGCTTTGAAGCCCTGCTCATATTTATTCTATTTAGCTTTTCATTTATTATAAGTTTAGTAAATAATAATAATTTTTAATTTTTTTAAATTTTTTCAAAGTTTGAAAATTGGATTCATATAGTTTTTGCAGGAGAATGAACTATATTTTGATAGAAATAAATAAAAGCTATTAAAAAAAAATAGTCAAAACTTTGCATTATTTCAAGCTGCTATTATTTTGAACGTGACTGTTGTATACTTAGCTGAACTCCTTCTACAATTTGTAGTTGTGTGCATCTTTCTGTTCTTCCCCAAATGCAGAGAGCTACCGGCTTATGCCGCCTTCGAACGGCTGTTGGCTTTTTATGCAAACCCTTTTTCTCTATTAGAACACCCTTTACTTCCAAACCAGCAGCAAGTAAAGCAACATTAACAACAAAGGGGCAAACGGCGAACAAATGCCACATCAACACCAACAGCTTTGCGCACTTTGTCACATTTTCTAATTTATTTAAATGAAGTTTTAGCGATGTTCGCTGGCACTCAGCGCATCCCTCCGCCAAGCCCAGCCAACTTTGTGCCCCACTACATCCAATTCGAGCCCTTGTGAATTTTTCTGCCATTTCTACCCTCGTTTATGATGCCGCATTGTAACAGATTTTCCATTTTGCATAATTTCATGCAGCAGCAATGGCTCACCTGCTTGTCGTTTGCTGGAATTGCCGAACTGCTGCTCCCCACAACACCTCAACGGGTGTTGTTGTTTTGTAGTTATTGTCAACTTTTACTGCATTTTGGGGTTAAATTACCGGAAGCGCGTCACAATAATAACTGCGTGCAACCTGCTGTGATTGTTGATGACTGCTGCTGCTCCTGGCTGCTGCCTGTAAGCTGATGGCTCCTGACTCTTGACTCCTGACAGTTTATTGCTAAATGTTGTTTGCATTGTTGTTGCTTGTTTGCATAGAAGTTGTGTGTGTGGGAATGGCGCGGCGCGTTGGTTGTTTTTACAGCCACCAAAGTTTGTTATTCTTTGCTGCCGCCGCATTTGTGCCAGCATTACAAATGACAAATACAATTAAGTTAATGTAGTGTGCGTGTGATGAACACACTCTCCTGCTCACATTCACCCTCACTAACACAGCTTCAATACTAATACAACCTTATACCTATTCACACATTGTTTTGTGGCTTTTAACGCCAACAAATGTTGCCACCATAAGTAGTTTTGCCTTCTGCTACTGTTGTTGCTATTGCTTCTCTGCTGCTCCGGCTGTTCGTTGTGTGTGTTGTTGTACAATTGTTTTCGTTTATAATTTGTTGAGAAATTAAATGAGTTGAGCACAAATTGAAATACATTAAATGTAATTAATTTGGACGCACACACGCACACATACACGCATGCGGCGTGCGTAGGTGAGAAAATATAATACATAAAGGCAAAAACAACGATTTCAGTTAACTTTATTAAAATAATAGATTTTCGCACTAATGCACTCGAACATACCAACATAACTGTGAATTAATATAATGCAGGTGTTCTCATCTACAACACAAACACACACACAACCATAATTTTTACGTTGGCACTCGCAGATAGACATGCCTACTGGCACAGTGCTGTATTTGCAAATTTCATAAAGGGGCCTTATGACGGGGCGGCATAAAGATGGGGCGGTGATTTTTGTGCAGGAAAATATTAAATTAAATATTTATTATATATATAGGGTGTTTTTTCTTGGTGCAAGAAAACTTTCGATATCGCTAAGAGCTGAGAATGGCAAACCGTGTTGACATTTCTGTCCAATATGGTTTGGTAAGTCATCATGAATCGCTTAACGCCAGAACAACGCTTCAAATGTTGGAAATTTTTAGTTTGAAAAAAGAAAGAAATCTGTTCACGAAGTTCATAGAGTACTGGCGGCCTTAGCGGTTCTTATTTATTTCGCAATGAGCAGGTAGCTGCCGTTGCGCTGAATGGCCAGCGCTATCCAGCCATGCTGACTCAGTTTTCGTTGTCAAGAACTAATCAGCTAAACATCGACGACATTTGGTTCCAAGAAGCCGGCGAAATTTGCTATGCAGCGCGCTTAACAATCGATTTATAGCAATATTCATGTCACCCTTGACCCCATACGGCCAGATTTATTGGAAAAATAGTCAAAAACTGGACTGACCGAATGTACCGCGTAACTGGAAAAAATAAATCCCATGAAATGTCTACCAGATTATTATAAAAGAAAATTCATTCCATAAGTATTTCTGTTTTTCATTATCATTTTAAGTTCTCAAGCGCTTAAACACCCACATTCACTTTTTCCATTCCGATGGAAGTAACTCCAAGAAGAATGCTTTGAATGCATTAACTACTCCTTCAAATATCGAAAAACCTTGCCTTCGCAATTTAATTTTGATGTGTGAAAACAAGAACAACTCATCAGTACTGATGACTCATCAGTTCGATGTTTCAGATGCTCTAAGATTCATTTATTTAGGTTGAAGTCCACGTGCTGAGTAAAACTCCCATTAAAAATGTCAGTTATCATTATCTTAGATCTATTATTGAATTATTCGTGTTCTTCGACATTCTTTAAGTCACTTGAGTAGATGATCTTAAAACATTAATCATATCTTTATATTCTACATTAACGATGGCATTAAAAACTGTATATATATATACAATATATAATTGGCGCGTACACCATTTTTGGGTGTTTGGCCGAGCTCCTCCTCCCCTTCGTGGTGTGCGTCTTGATGTTGTTCCACAAATGGAGGGACCTACAGTTTCAAGTCGACTCCAAACGGCAAAATATTTTTATGAGGAGCTTTTTCATGACAGAAATACACGCGGAGGTTTGCCTTTGCCTGCCGAGGGGCGACCGCTATTAGAAAAATTTGTTTCTTAATTTTGGTGTTTCCAAATGGTAGTCACGCACCAACCCATTCGGCTACGGCGACCAAACCATTAAAAACTTCTTCGAAAAATTGGTTTCGGTTGCTTTAGTGATTCTAGCTGAATTTAAGCTGCACTCATTGAAAATTACTATGTCGCAATATTAATTTTTGAGTCCACTTTTAATAGTTAAATTTCCTCAACAAAAATTCAGATTTCTATCCACTTCCACCTACAGCTAAATGCAAATTCAAGTTATCAACAAAGTTGATCGCCGAGATCTAACAAACCGAGTGCCTCCTTCTTTGCCTTTTAGGGGCTTGCTAGCTTCCCGAGCGCCACTCGCTTGAAACTCACAAATACGCCGCTGTACTTTCGTTTATTATTTGCATTCTGATTGCTGTGTATATTTGTTTTTTGTGTTTTTTTTTTATATTTTTAACAGGTTTTGTAGCACACAGTTTAAATGGGATTTGGATATTGTTCGCTTCAGCCAGCCTGTTATTCAATCTCATTCATCGCTAAAGCTATTCATAAACGCATGTAACGCAGAAAATTGCCGACTATTTTCGAACAAAGCGAATTAATTGCGAAATTCTCTGCTAATTGCATATTATTAATTACATTTTTCTTGATGGGTGGAAGATGGCGATGCGATTGGATAGACTTTTGAAAAACTATTATTTACGGTAATTAAACTAAATATAATGGAAGTATGTGAAAATTGGATGACATTTTGAAAATTTCCGCTTCACATTCCGCTTTCGACGTTTTGAATATTTCTACTTTAAATTTCAAAAAATTATTCGAACAATATTGGGTAAGAATTTAAGAGCTGGACTTAGAAATTTACTGAGAAAAAAATAAAAACCACACAAAGATTCATTACAATTTATTATAGAACTAACGAAAAATTTTCTCATTCTCAGTAACATTTTGTAAAAATTTGAAAAATAAGCCAATCATTTTTTTTAAATGCGCAAAGCGCAAACTGCAAAACTTGTTGTGTAGCATAAGGGCAGTGCAAGCGAGGGGCAAGGGCATGACCAAGTAACGGCTCACAAATTGGGCGAGTAACGGTATGTAAGCAGAGTGGCGCAGTGGAAGCGTGCTGGGCCCATAACCCAGAGGTCCGAGGATCGAAACCTTGCTCTGCTAGTTGATGCGAACAAATTTTTGCAGTTCTTTTTTTGTGTTTTCAATATTTTTAGTTTTAGAAATAAAATATGAGTTTTAATAATTTTTTTTTGTTGATTTTCCTGCCAGTCAAGCAATAATTTTTGACTGAGCATTAATGAAAATTGGCAACGGTGTGTGAATTTTAAGACCTACTACTTTTGTGAGGTCTTCAAAAAAGTGCATGCAATTTTTCTTTATTTTTTGTTATATAGTTGCGGTATTCACAAGTGGTCGTAAATGTCGTCTTGTTGTATTTCGTAAACCTTAAGGGGGGAGCCTGGTTTATGAGGTCTAAAAATTGCATCTCTTTGCGATTTTGTTTTTAAGGAAAAAATTAATCTAGCACTGCAAAATTTTTTCTGTCTTTTAATGAACATTTAAAAAGTATAAAAAATTTTTGTACTGGTTAAAATAAGTTGAAAAAAATGTTTAACATAGAAATTAGTAGAGCGCTGCAACGCTGGAATTTCCAACTGGCGTACAAGATACAGCTCGTAATTATTATCTAAAGCAAAAAATTCAAATGGATTTCTAATTATCATGATTTCTTATTCTAGATGAACTAAGAAAACTGAGAGAAATTCCAAAATTTCAACTTTTTGGGGGTTTTAAAGAAAAAAATGCCTTTCTATAAAAAAAAAATCACTTCAACTTGGTATAAAAATCTTGAAAATTTTTTTTTTATCTATTTTGTAGAAGAGAATTTAATACTGAAGGGAACAAGCTATGATTCATTTCAAAAGGTTCATTAGTTTTTTTTTCATTCATGTACGCCAATTCAAAGAAATCATAAAAATGAAAAGTCGAGAAAAGAAGATAAAGTTTGTACTATAGCTGTCCGGTCACAGCGTAACTACCTAACGCTCGCCTACCTTTGGCTTTGTATCTACGGAAATATTGAGAATTAGGATCTGTAACTTTGTGTGAATATTCTGAAATATATAAGGAATCGCTTAAAACGAAAAAAAAATTGATTTTTTTGACCTTATAAACCAGGCTCCCTCCTTAAGCGGTTGAAAATGTATTTAGGTGGGTCGCAAGGCGCCATACAAGTCATATTATGAATTTTCACACAGTGAACAAATAGTTGGTTGTGGTACCAAGTTCTCGAAATATTTATTTAAGGTCCAAACAGTACTGTTTGCAATTTTTAAAAAGCGTAAAAAAATTATTTTAACAAAAAGGCTACTATATACTTTTATAGGAAAACATCTTTCGGTATTGTGTGGTACAAAATTTTGTTTTTGAGTTGAAAATAAAAAAAATTAACTTTTCTATTAACATATTTTTTTATAAAATTGTTTTTTATTAAATTAGAAACTTATTCGTCAATACTCTGTGGAGAAAAAAAAATGATTTTGTTCATAATCTTAAAAAGTTGAGTTGTTAAATACTCAATTTTAACTTTTTTGAAAGTTTTGTGTGCTCAGAAGGAAATATGTGAAATTTTGTAATTAATGAGAACGAAGCTTGACGACCGTTGTTTTTAAAGAGGTAAATTATTAGACTATAAATGCAAAATACAAATTTAGATTGAAAAGTTCTAGGAAACAATTTTTTTGTATATACAATAATTCTACCTATAATGTCAAAAATCTAAAAAAAAAACAATTCCCTCCCACGAATCTCCATGCATGAACAACAGAAAAAGTATTTTCTAATAGCGGTCGCCCCTGTACAAGCAATGGCAAGCCTCCAAGTGTATTTCTGCTATGAAAAAGCTCCTCATAAAAAATATCTGCCATTCGGCTTGAAACTGTAGCCGAATCAAGACGCGCGCCACAAACCTAACAGAAGTGCAAGCGTCTATTATTTATTTATTTTTTTTTTTTTATTAGGTCCTCAAAGTAAATATTAGGTGGGGCAAAATTAATCATCCAATTTTGGTTTTGAATAATTTATGTAAAAATGAAAAAAAATTCTAGGGATGGAAATCTTTATTTTGTTCCATATTATAAATTCTCCGATGAGGTGATTAATTTTGCACTACCCTAGACTTAATTTCAACTTACAACAAACCAACATAAAATACGTTTATTTTTTAATTTTATTTTTTAGCTCATTTATTTTTTTATTACTGATTAAAATATCTGAAATGTCCTACATATCTTCACTTTTATCCCTCAAAACTCGATTTGATTTCTTTACACTCTCCCTTTCCAAGTGAGTGCGAGCGCTTAACAAACGACTTAACCAGACAGCCACAAAATTCACACAATAAACTGCTTTATTAAATTTTTCTAATCAAAAGCAATAAACAAGATTTAAATTGTGTATTATTTCATGCGAACTGGGTCAGCAGTCAAGCAGCCGCAAACAAATACTTCCATGGCCAAAGTCAAATGTTCTCTCTCTCTCCTATATCTACTTATACATACTTACATACGAGTATTGTTGCTCATCGTCTGTCTTCTGATGATACTCATATGAGTGGCTGACAGCAAATCTATTACTTCGTGTAATAAGTGAACATAATATTGAGTGTCTGTATGTACGTATGCATGTTTGTAAGGGCTTGGCGGCAGAAATAGTAATGAGAATCGTGATGGGCAAAGGGTGAAGTGCATGTGCGGTTGCAGAGAGTGAAAATGAATGGAAAACGTCATTAGTGCATGTTAACCTATTTTACAAACTAATTGCCGAGTTCAGCTCTTCTTTCACGAAAAAGCGTTGGTAACAGAAATGAAATATTTCTCGGAGTATATAATTGAAAATTTCCATGTGTATATGGAACTAGCAGGGATGCTGAAATATGATACATAGACAGGTTTAATAAATATATAAATAGTCTTATATACCCGATGCACTTTTTTGCAGTTTTTTGGAATATAAATTTTAAAACAATTATTAATATAAAATTATTATTAAAATATTAGAAATTTGTATAATTTATTAAAGTAAGAAAAAAAAAAATCTCTTCTAGTTCGACAATTGAATTTTAATTCGCAACTCAAAGGCTTATACATCTCTCACGAATTCATTAAAGGTGATAGCACTAGACCAACAACATCAGAAAATCACGACAATAGAAAGTAGACAAGAAAAAGAAAAGGACGAATGGCGTTGAACAGCCTACATGCCGTTGGAGCTACAAAAAGAGCTCATTTATCCAAGGTGGTGGTATTAGACCAACAACAATGGTTTGTGCGTTTGATTGTCAAAGCAAAGTATTGGCAAAGTAGAAAAGAAAGAATGAATTCGCCTTGTTTCATTCTGGGCTGACAGCTACATGGACACGGCGAATGAAAAAACACTAATCAGCTGGTCTACTGATATCACCTTGAATAGATTCGACTTGATAATACTTAAACTTGTAATAACAGTTTTTTTAACAAGCTGTGGTTGATAACTAATGAACGATTGAATTTTTTTATATGGAGACATTTTTTTATATGCAGAATTTTTTTTATATGAGGAAAATGAGAAATACCGTTAAGGAAAAAAATGATCAAAACTCAAGTAGAGTTTTTAGCTTGCACTTTGTACTAGAATATAAGGGGCTACAAAACTGTGCACTTGAATTTTTTTCTGATTAAAAATGTTTATGAATCTTGAAATTTTTTATGAAAATTTTTATTTTTATGAAAAGTTGTCGAATTTTTATGAATCTTGAAATTTTTTTTATAAAAGGAACAACAGCGTCAACAAAGTTATCAAAAATCAACCAAAATTTTTTATTGTAACGTGAATTCAGTGTTTGTAAAAAAAATAAATAGTCAAAATTTTGTAAAATGTCGCTGTGCCTTAATTGTGAGCACTTTGCATATACTCGTACGTACGATTCAGATTGGCAAAATTTTTAAATTCTGGGCAATACAGTGGAGTCTTGCGCCGCCTGAACACTCTTGAGTGCCCCTTCAGTGTCTCTTGAGTGCCTTTTGAGTGCCCGTTTTAAAGAAACTAAGTCGAAATATGTACTGGGTACAAAACTTATATTGAAATGCATGTAACTACAATTATATATGTATGTGCCCCAATACATGCACATCCCCCACATAAACGCCCTTATTTGGATGTGTTCGCATTACATATGTCCGCTTCCCTATACTCCTCCTATTTGCACGCTACATTTACGTTTGTGGTCGAAAGTGATGGTTTAAATTAAAAGGAAAATAACCAGCAATCTATTACTAAGCTAAAAATTGATACACTTCTGCCTGCTGAAGGCGGAAGTCCGGCGGCGATGCGAATGAAGAGCCAGTGAGAAGCTGAAATGATGAGTTGACCGACGTCCAGAGCAGCTGCCGGCATACCACTGAACAGGGCAGCTATTGCCAACAGCAACTACAGCCAGGCAGTAACCAGGAGATTGCCAAAAGCCAACACGGTAGCGCTCTTTTATATACGTACGAATACATACATATGAGTTAGTCTACTCCAAAAAATGCCAGCAAATTTCTGTACGTATGAGTTTGTGAGCATTTTTTATTCGTCTGGCAACCAGCAATTTGCCTGTAATGAAGTAATGCGGTATAGGCAACAACGTGCGCGCCAGGCTGGTCAGGAAAATAATGGCAACACATTTGTAAGTGTCTGTTAAATTTTTTGGTTTCTTATTTGTTCCACCACCAACATTAGCGCGTTTTTTCGCTTTTATTTTCGTCCGCCTTATTTAATGCATATACACTGGTGCTCACAATAAGAGCAGCGTGCCATAGTGGTAAGTTTTGACTACTTATTTTTTTATATATTTTTTTTATATAGAAATGTAGTTTAAACTACAGCAATAATCACACAAATTTTGAACAAAATTAAAAAAAATTCCAAAAATTTTTATCAAAATTTTAATTAATTTGTTTTTTATCAACACCTTTTTTTAGTCTTTATAAAAATTTCAAGTATGCAACTTTATAGCCCATTAATTGTTGGTATAATAAAGTGCAAGTTTGAAGTAGCTAAAAAATCACTTTGATGTTTGAACTTTTTTTTGCAAGCGGTATTGTGTTTTTTGACCACATAAAAAAATTTAGAGCACGGAAGAAATTGCATAACAACGTCAACAAAAAAATGAATGAAAAATATAGAAAAGCAACCAAAATTTATTGTTCTGCAAAACTGCATTCTCAGATTTTTTCTAAAAATCCTGACTGACACGCAAACAATTAATAAAAAAACAACTTTAACTAAAAACTTAAAAATTAAAATTTTCATTCAATTTAAACAAATATTAAATTTTTAGTTGATTTTTATTTAAAAACAAATTGACTAAAAATTAAAAAAAAATAAAAGTTTTAAATTAGAAATTAAAAATTAAAAATTAAAGAAAAGAGTTGAGCTCGCCTAGTGCCTTAATTTAAAAAAAAAATTAAAATTTTAAAATTTTTTAGTTAACATTTTTTTTAATGGAATGAATTATACATATTTTCGTAAAAATTAAAATTTTTTATCTAAATTTTAATTATAAATTACCATAAATTTTTTTTGTAACTAAAAAACTTGTTTTACAAAGTTTGAAGCTTAAGTTATATGGTTTTTATTGTATTTGAATGAATTATATTTTCAAAAAAAAAATTAATAAATAATTAATAAATAATCCAAACCTTGTCGCGCAACTATTATCGTGAATGCAGGTGTTTATTCTGCGAGTATTCTGGGTAGAGTTCTTTGGATCACATTCCATCACAGCCATCATGGCAAAGCTAGCGACGTAGGCCATACTTGCAACACAGCAGCCTGGGTATATTTGTATGGATATGTAGCCATGCCGTACCGCAACAGTGCGGCCACTCCGTGATGGAAATCATCGTCAACTATTACGTCGCTACGATGTGGCATATCATCTTCATTAAGCAAGCGTGCGGCAAAGGCACACAACAATAAACAACACCAACGAATTCTATGTATGACACCGCAGCGTGCCAACAACAGCCGCACTTACCCCACACCACCGCTCGGTCAATAAGTCACTCTTCCCTTCGCTTTAGCGGCTGCGGCCAGTTGCTGTAAATTCATCAAAAACAAAACCAGAAAAAAAAAACGGGAATACATTTACAAGGAAACAATAACACTGCACCATAGATATTTTACATGCAACGCTCATTACCGCAAATGACCGCTTCCCATCACACCGCCTACTTTGGTTGCCCCATATACTTACCGACGCGGCGCTTCTCATTCACTTTCATTGACTTTTTCCACCTTAATCCTGTAGGCTGGTTTGATTAAATAACCTTAATCTACTGCGCGTTATCCACTCTATGCACTCTCTCCCCCTGATGCTGCAGATTTATCATTTTTCTCGTGCTTTAACAGGCCCAACCGACAGCGCGTCATTCCACTCGGTTGGCAGCAAAAAATGAATAATGATGGCTCATCATGTGCCCATGCATGATGGTCAATAATTACGCACAAATACACATACCCGCACTGGCATACTTTGAGTTCATCCTTTGCAGTTGTGTAACTGTATACCCCCTCAGCGTCGCATTTGTTTGGCATAATGATAAGTAATAAAGGTGTAGGTACGGCGCTCGATTTAAGAACTCCTGCTTGTGAATTCTCTGGCGCTTTATTTGAGGCTGTTTATGCTCTTTAATTTGAGTCAGCGTAGTTTGTTGGGGAGTCGTAAGTGATTTATATTAAGTATTTTAATTTATTTTAAAGTATTTCTGAGTTGATTGATACCGCAGGTTAGTCGAGAATTCGAAACGAAATCTATACTCACTACTGTGGCTATTACTTCGCAGTTGTAGAAAATCTCTTAACAAGATAATATCATGCGACTAAAACAAAAAAGAAACAAACATTTTGACAAATTCTGAAAGTTTGCGGTAGTTTTGTATAATTTTTTCCTCTGCAGCGATAATACGAAATATCTTCTGGGGGAAAAATGATCAAAAACCAAGTAAAATTTTGAGTGACTTCAAACTTGCACTTTGTTACACTAAAATTGAATGGCCTATAAAACTGCGCACTCAATTTTTTTCTCAAATTCCGAATAAAGATTTTAAAAATCTGTGAAATAAAAATTAAAAATAAAGTAATAATAATAACACAAATTTTAAAAATATTTAAAATTTAAATTAAATTTGTTTTTAATTTTAAAAATCTTTAAAAATCTTGTACAAAGTTTGATTGTTATGTCTTTATTAGGGACTCAACTATATTTTTATAATAAAATAATTACAACTTGTGGTGCTTCAACAATAATTCCAGGGGTGTAGTAAAACAATATTTGTAGTTCTACTCTTTTTAAAGGACTTTGAAATTTGAAGGAAGTGATTAATTAAAAAAAAAACTATTTAACAAAATCACAGTAATGTAGAATTATAAAAAAGGTATCGAAAAAGGGAAAATGCTCTGAAATTGACAAACAAAAACAGTGTGGTATTATTTTTGGAATACATATTGAGAATGTTCTTTTAAAACTTCATAATTAATTTTTCTTGCAAATTTCCAAGAGCCATTTTTTCAACTAAAATATACTCAAATATTTTCCAGAAATTTCGCACAAAAAATAGAATTTTATTTCTCAAATAACTATTTTGTTTTCAAATTATATTTGCCCTAAAAAAATACGAAAATAAAACCAAAAATGTTCAAAAGAGCGGAAAATATTTCACTTCAAAAAATTCTAAGCCTTAATTTTCAATAATACAAGCGTAAGTAAGCAGAAACATCGAATCCCCATTACAAGAATTATAACCTTAGCCGCAAAACACTTTTTTTCCAAATAAAAAATTTTTGAAGTGAAACTTCTTAGGCGTCGATGGGCTAGCGAGAATGGAGAGTAAAATTTCAAGGCCATGCAACGTTTTGGGCATTTTCGTTCCGCGAGAGAGAGGAAAAGGAGAGAGAGAGCTATGCCATATATATAGCTTAGAAACACTTTAGGCTATTTTTCCAGGGTTTTTCCTTGTGGTCGCTAAGTTCTATTTGTATTCTCTGCAAATGTTGTGAATTTATTTTGATGTATATTCTTTCTCTCTCTCTTTCATTCTCTCTGGTCTCTCCCTCTTTCTTTGTCTGCCTTGAAAGTTTCACTAAATTGCTAAAAGTAATCGAAGATATTTCATTTCCACACCATAATTTTCAACATTTCAATATTACAAGATGAACTTCCTCCATCTTCCTCCTTCGCGGTATTAAGGGCGAGTCGGACGAATGCGATGCAACAAACGCTTCAAAACGTCAAAATAGAAAATTGCATTGACGGTGTGGCCCGTTGGCACGTTGTGAATACTAATTTAGGGCGGACGGAATGTTCATTGTCATTTATGTCCTCACAAGCATCTCTGAAATGTGTAAACCACTCATGAACTCTGGCGCGAGATAGACAAACCATCGCCATAAACATTTTTCATCAATTAAAATGTTTCAGTAAACGTTTAACCGATTTTGAAACCAAATTTGGTGTTACCTCTTTGTTCGAAACTCAGTTTTGTACCGATGACACAAACATACTGACACTTTAGACGCAATAACTTCGCTTCCACTGAGCCGAGTATCACCAAGCTCTTACTGGATATTAGCTAGGGATGTAACTTTCACCGCACCAACTCATTAAAAAGATGGCGCCATCACAAAAATTTTTATGACACCAGTCTTGTTTATTTTGGACTTCACCTTGTAGTAAATAGATATGTACACCGAATCCTATTACATGAATCATATCCAGAAAGTTTTAGGAATTACTAAGGCTTAGCTATTATTGAAAAAAAATGTGAGAAAAGTTTTTTCCAAATTAAAAAAAAAAAAACAAATTACAATTTTTTAAAAAGTATGTTTAAAAATAAAACTCTCTTAACAAGTTTAAATTTTAAAAGTGCATATAATTCCAAAAGATTATTGTGTATATTAAATTTTTTTAAATAGTGAATTTTATCCTAAAAAATAGAAATAAAAATTGCTAAAAACAACCAAAGATATATCACCCCAAAAAACTCTATACGATAATTTTACTCTATTTTTCATATCAAAATTATGAAATTTTTTTTAAATTTTTTTGGTTTACCTCTTATTATATTCAAGCCTATAAATATACAATACCAATTTTTAGAAGAACTTAGGACAAAGTATGCACCAAAATACTTCGATCTCCTGACATTGAATCGCTCATGTATCCCGTACTTTCTTAGCAATTTTCAGTAATAGCTGTCAGAAATAGCCAAAATTAATGAGCTGACATATTTTTTTAATGCTAATTTCAAATATACACACATAAATTACACGTTTGCCGAATAATTTCATAATAAAAAACATTTTTTGAGTTAAGTGTGTAGAAATCATTGTGACTACTGGCTTTTGTGTAAAAAATGCATAACGGTTTCTATTAAAATTAAGACAATCGAAAAAAATATGTCGTTTTTTTAGTTAAGAGTGCAGATGTGATTTTTCTGAGTGCATTTTTTCAGTGGTGAAAAATTATACTTCATTACTCTGAGATATCTATTTCATTTACACGCCTTAACTAATACGCCTTTACAGTAAACGCCTTTAATAACAACTATTTTGAAGATAATTTATTAACTTTTTTTATTTGAATGGACATACATACATAATTTCTATTAGAATTTAGATTGCTAGGGAGGTCTTTAAATAAATTTAATTTTAATGAATGTTAAAATAGAAATACGATAAATATTTGCACAAAATCCAAACTTGAGATAAGAAACAAAGAATAACAAATTTATTTTATTTTAGTTAAAAAGTATTAAAAATAAAAATAAAAAAACTTGCATTGCACACCATCGCATTAGCAGAGCAAGGTTTCGATCCTCGGACCTCTGGGTTATGGGCCCAGCACGCTTCCACTGCGCCACTCTGCTTATATTCCGTTACTCGCTTAATTTGTCAGCCGTTGCTTTAGCGTACTCCCGCCCTTCGCGTGCCCTTCCGTTTCTCTATGAACGGGAAATGACAACATAAATCTATTCAATTTTTTATTTTTAGCCTATGACGTTGTACATACTTAACTCATTTCAAATAAATTCACTATCAGAAATGTTGCAAATGATAACAGTTATCGTACTGGCAGGTAAGCCTGATTTGCATATTGGATAGTCTTAAAGCCTGCTGATTGCGGTCGCAGTAAGCAGTTCGTAGAGTTTGACCAACTTTTGTAGCCGAAGCTACTACCAGCCTAAAGAATCAGTCTGTACAACCTCCTTTACTCCTCCTTTACTTTACTACCAGAATATCAGTAATGCCTGTCCATATTCAAGACTACGCTGGAAGGAACTCAAATATTCAAGCGCACTTGATTCCACTACCTCGACAAATATTTATAAGAGCGGTGGATTTTTTGCCTCTTGCATTATTTCGTTTTTATTTTGAAAACTCGTATTTTTCTCATTTCTCACTTATTTCTCGTTCATTCTCAATATAGAACAACCGAAGTGGCCAGCATAAGCAGCTACTTTATTAATTTCAGATTCATGTAGTGATAAAACTTAAAGCTCGCACACATCCAAGCAACCATATTGCTCTCCTACATGAATATGCAGCAAAAATTATGTATTGTTCGAAGCGGAAAGTGCACAAATGATAAGTGGAATGTAATTTATTAAGTTGATTATTCATGATAATCATTTAAAAGGCACAATGAGCGAGTGTACAAGTAAGAAAAATAAGTACATATTTATGTGCATAAGAGCCATGCGGTGTAAAGCCAAAGCTACTCAGCAAACATTACAATTCATCAATTGATAGAAGTGATACTAGTTCGAGAGTGACTTGATTTGTACTAGATGCAAAATTACCAATTAGAGGAGAGTGCAAAAAATATTATTATCTTATGTTTATTGTTATTGTTTCTTTGCTTAGTTTTAGATTGGAATGAAAAACATCCCCTCAAGTTATTATAATGGCACTACTTATCGACACGTTTTGATTAACTATTTACTTGTTTACTTTTTAATTTCAATTAGTTTTTTAGTTAATTTCATAACAAATACCATAATAATGTAAATTAAAAACTTTGTATAAGATTTAAAAAATTCGAAAAATTTTCATCAAATTTTTAATTTTAACTTTTTATAAAAAAAATTGGGTACACAGTTTTGTAGCCCATTGAATTTTAGTACATCAAAGTGCAAGTTTGAAATCGCTGAAAATTTTAGTTGGTTTTTGATAATTAATTTTTTGTGTCAGACAGTGTTGCCTATTTTCTTTCATACAAAAAGCACCTTCAGGAGAAATATTGTTGAAAAATCCAACTTCAATTTCAAATACTAAAATTTAATGGGCTAGAAAATAGCGTTCAGTGGTTTCGCGGAAATAATTTTCCCGATGAAAAAGCGGGACTTGGTCGCAAGCACACTAGCATAGATTTTGTAATGAGGAAGATGGAACGCCACTTTGAAGTAATACGAAAACGCTTTTAGGGTAAAGAACGGTTCCGAACGAGCGGGAGTTTTTAGTCTCAGGACATACCACTGCTGCGACGGAGCTTTGATCATGGATTAGGTATTTTTAACTTCCTTATCCAGAAAAATTCTGATTCAAAATTCAGTGATTTTGATGAAAAATTTTCGAATTTTTATAAATCTTGAAACTTGCATTTCAAAATTTGAAACTTGGATTATTATGGCCATTGTTATAGAACGAACTTTTTTTAAATAAATATAAATAAAATAAAATTAATATATAATAATTTGGGAGGATGCAGATATGTATTGTGAATGAAGCCATATTAAGTCGAACAACGAATTTAAAAATGACAAACAAATTTCAGTAATATTTTAACTCATAATAAAATATTGTTTACTAAGTGCGAGTTTGAAAACTTTAGCTGATTTTGGTAAATTTTTTTTCTGGCGGAGTTGCCTATTTTATTTTATATAAATAATACCTTCAGGAGAAAAAATTGTCAAACATCGAACTTAAATTTAAATTGTAAAATTTAATGGCTTGATATGCTAGTTATGTAAATTTTTTTTAAATCTGGTTCAAACTTGGGTGATTTTAATGCACATTTTTAAAATTTTTCTGAAACTTATAATATACAAAGTTTGAATCTTGTTGGCAGTGTTGCCCATTTTCTTCCATGTAAAAATCTTCCATGTCAAATCAGGAGAAAAAATTGTCAAAAATCAAACTTTAATTTGAAATACTAAAATTGGTTGACCTGCAAAACAACGTATACAAATTTGTTTTTGATTCTAACCCCAAACTCGGTAATTTTAATGAAAGCTTATCGAATGTTTATAAATTTTATATAAAGATTGTAACTTGGTTTTTTATGAAAAAAAAATATATATAATAATTTTGGAGGATGTATTATACTTAAATTTTAATCTGACAGATACCTGTAAAATTTGGAGAAAACTATTTTTTTTTTTCATAAAATCTTAATATAATCCTTTAAGAATATGTCAAAAAAATTTTAGAACGTAAATTTAAGTATTTTTTATATTATAGATCGTCAACCGTGATGACTCTATTCTTTGCGTTCGTGCGCTGGGCTGGGAATTTTCGTGTATTCAAACTTTAGACGCGTTTTTCTCAAAACAATATTTTTCGAAATGGCGTACACGATAAGTCGAAAAGTTATTGATCTCCCTGAAATTTTGCACACATCTTTTTTATGATATTACTTTCTATGTGAATTTACAATTCGAAAATTTTTCGAAAAAATAATTTTTTCGAAGCAAAAATATTAGGAGAATTCGCCCCAAAATTAATTTTGTTTTTAAACATTTTATTCCGCGAATTTTTTTTTCCATTTGGTTTTTTGTATTCAGGTCATTGACGCCGCTGCTGCAATGCCCGCCGATTGAGAAGCCCCGCTGCGACCTTTCTGGAAGAATTGAGTGTACATCCGTAATTTTAAATGATTAAAATAAAATAAAATTTATATTATTGTAATGTATAAATAAACTGCCAATTTTGAAAAAAATGTATTGATTTCTTCATTTTAAATAATTTTAATGAAAATCAGGGAAAATATGGCCGTTTACATGTATCTGCCCCCTTAAAAATGAAATGAAACGAATTTAAATATAATAAAGACATTTCCGTAAAAAAATATTTACGAAACTTTCCTTTATCTATTTGCATATACTTTTTCAGCGCATCCAAAACAGGAGATTTTTGGACTATTGTGTCTTTTTGTTTATTATGAACTAATTCATTAACTGATATGGCACCTACGCAAAGGCGGACAGTTTACATTTCGTAATTTCATGTTAAAAAACCAATTGCTAGCATTAAAAAGATAGACCAATATTTAACTTACTTCACCTGCAAAGCGAACTGGCAGTAAAGTAGTTCTGCACTGGTGTGTTTGTCTGCTGGGAGAGTACGAGTGAATGAATGAGTGCTTATATTTTATAGTTCTCAAGACGGAAATGAATGCAGTGCAGATGAGATTGAACCACTTAATAATGTCGTTGTTACGCTCTTTGCTCCTTTTCTGATCTTAACGTCATTATTACGGCAAGCTTGACCGTACAAGCACGCTACTGCCTACATATACCCATATGCATTTGTATAAGTAGAGGTATGTATGTATGAAAATTGCAGAGAAGGAGGTGCCTTGAACACAATGGCCTGGCATTTTTAACATTTTATGCCCGAAATGAAATTGTGCGCCAACGAGACTGAAAACTGTCGAAAAACTGACTGCACAACCCCAAAAATATGCAATATTTATTTCGTAGGACAGGCACAACTTCGTAGTGAAGTGGCACAAGGACGGGAAAATTGGGTGTTTTTTTTTATTTTTTTGTATTTTGTAATTTTGCTACTTACAAGTGCTTCAAGTACAATACAAAACTAGACACTACGTAAATTGTGTCAAGTGTCAGCTGGCTGCGTTGACCGACATTTGCAACATGACGAAAATGTTCAAGAACAAATTGTAACGTTAAAAATGACCTCAAATGGAGTGAATGAGCCTGAAATGTGTCAAGGGAGTGGGGTTGGAGTACGTTAAGAAGAAGTATGTACATACATACATGCATATATTAGATAAAATCGAGGTTTGGTAAACAAAGTGCTTAAGATTGTGGAATAAGCAGGATGATAGGAGCAGAAAATGGCTGGCGAATTTTGTATGAGCAGGAAGTTTTCATTTCAAAGCGTGATATAGAGATACATAGCATAGTATAATTGAAAATGAGTATCAATGAACAGATTACGTAACAGGTTGGTGAATGGGTCTGCGAAAACAAGTGAAAATTGCGCAGAAAGTTTGAAAATTGAAAAGTTAATAAAAAATTAAAATAATTGAAAATTAGTTTCAGTGAGCAGATTAGGTAACAGGCACGTGAATAAGTGTGGGAAAACAAGTGAAAAATGAGTAGGAAGAAATTCTACGCAGAGATAATGCAAAGAAAAAAAACTTTGAAACTACAAGAATTAGTTATATTACAAAAATAATAACTTTCATAAAGACTTTTAGGAGCTTCTTTTATTATAAATAAAGTGGTATAATTATAAATCGATTTTTAACAATTGCCACACAATTGCCTCTTCCTTTTTTTTCACCTATTTGGTTATTTCCCCACTGTTTTGAAGTGGGCGAGCGAGAATGGAGAGTAAAATTTCAAGGTCATGCAACGTTTTGGGCATTTTCGTTCCGCGAGAGATAAAAAAGATATAACGTAGAAGAAAAGAAGAGAGAGAGCCATACTTTATATATATCTTAGATACACTTTAGGCTATTTTTCCTGAGTTTTTCCTTGTGGTTGCTAATTTCTAGTTAGAAATAACACTGCCTACTTTTTGGCGCTTGGTTGTTGGTGCAAACTTGAAGGAAATATATTTTTGATGCCCTTTTTGGCGTTATATTTCCTTGGCGCCTACTGTTTGGAGTAGTTTGGTTTCAATTTTTTTGGCGTTTTTTTTTTGGTGCCTAGCTTTTGGCGCTTATTTCCGCTTCCTGGCTAGTGCTTGTGAGTACTATAAAGTGCTATCCATTCCGTTGTCGGATTTATTGGCCTTGCGGTAATTTGCGCCATTGCTGCGGTCCTGGAATCGCTGTGTTTGTGCGGGTGATAAACGCTCGGAGTAGTGCGCGTTGTTGCCACGGTTTGTGTCCGGCGTTTACGTACACCGGTCGACCCTTCTCCGTTTTTTGTAAATTTTGTCTATTTGTATTCTCTGCGAGTGTTATGAATTTATTTAGATATATATTCTCTCTCTCTCTCTCATCCTCTCTCGAGTCTCTCCCTTTTTCTTTGTCTGCCTTGAAAGTTTCACTTCTGTTATGTGTACTACGCGACACGCACTTGTTTTTCTCTGTATGGCACCACAATGGACAAATTTGGATTTTTTGTCCAAGTGGGCTCCTCGCGTAAGCAGTCTTTTATCCTATCCTTTCTTATTCTACCTCGTAGTGCGCTGTTAGTATGATGAAGGTATTCCTAGTCCAATTTATTAGCAAAAACACATTTTAGTTAATTACCAATTTAATTAAATTATTACTAATTACAAAGAAATTTTTACAAATTAATGAGATAAATGATTTTGTCTTGCACGGCAACTCATATCAGCCACTAACTAATACAATTACCGAGTAGCGTTGAGGCTGATATGAAGTCCAGAAGACAGAACGATAGCACCTCAACATTTTGAAAAGCTTTGACTATTTTTCTTTTTTAATATTCATAATTTTTTTATAGAAGTATAGCTCATTGTCTAACTAAAATCATAAAAATGCAAGTTTGCGACTTTATACAAAAGTTAGAAAAATTCCGCAAAATTTAAATCACAATTACATGGATTTTAATAAAATTTCTAGAAAAGTTTCTGGTATGCAGCTTTATAGCCTATTAAATTTTAGCAAAGTGCAAGTCTTAAGTTGCTAGAAAATTCCTTTGATTTCTGATAATTTTTTTTCTTGACGGTGTTGCGCATTTTTTTCATAAAAAAAATATTGTTGCGCATTCGTTGTATGCAGACACCGTCAAGTTAAAATATTATCAAAAATCGAAGAGGGCTTTAATGGACTTCAAGCTGGCACTTTCTTATACTGGAATTTAATAGGCTACAAAACTGCGTGCCCAAAAAAAGTGTGAAATTTTTATTGCACAAAGTTTGAAACTCAGACTTATACAATTTGTTATAGAATGAAGTAGATATGTTTTTATGAAAAAAAAATTAATTTATTTAAAAAAATATAGTCACAAATTCAATTTTCAATTTCAATTTTTAAATAAAAGTATTTACGTGTTGACCTTAGAATGTCCCTCATTATATCCGAAAATATCGTATAAATGATCCGATTTGGTTCATACTAGCAATATGTCTTCCCAAACTAAAAGGAAATATGTCAAAAAAAAATTTAGCCGTTAGGTGGCGCTGGGATCGTAATACTCCGCAAAACCGAAAATTCAGAATGTAAAAGTACTATTTTTTCCAAAAAATTAAGGGGTAAACCGGTTTAGGAGGCCAAAATTTTGGTGTTTTTCGAGAATTTTTTGAACAAAGACGGAATAATCAGAAATCGTTTAAGTTTAGAGGATATTTGATTTATATTTTTAGGTACACTTTTAAATTTTTTTGAAGCTAATTCCGCGGGAGATAGTGGCGTTAGAGCGTGCTGTCCATGGACGATCGCCATCCGAGTGTCTTGCTGGTGGGAATTCCTGAAGTTGCAATTTTTCTCTGAAATCAACAGCAATTTTTTTTATTAACAACTAATTGTGGTAAAAAAATATTGAAAATTGCATGCTTTTGTTTGAACACAAAGTAGTTTTTTTATACCATATTTTTTCATCTAGTTTGCTTAAAAAACCATATTTTAAATAATAATATAATTCCAAAATTAGGTTCATATAGATTAAAATTGAATAAAGAAAAAATCCCGAAAAATTTTAGAACGATTAGTCGATAACTTTTTAAGCTAGAATGCCCACCAGTTGAAAAAAAGTAGTTTCGAGAAAAACGTCGCTAACGCGCGCTACGGTGCGGAACTTACGTGTTCATAGAATAGGGAATAATGCGAATTTCGCTTTAAAATTTTTACCACATATTCTTGAGTAGTTATACTAATGATTTATGCAATAAAAAAATCGATTTTTTGATCGATCTAAACCGGTTTCCCCCCTTAAGCCACTTACTGCAGTTGTGGCCCAGATTATAGATTATAGTTTACCGAGATTTATGGAAATTGTATTAATAGTCTAATTTATTGGACCAGAAATGCACAATTATAGATGCTGGATGTTCAAGTTAAAGGAAGCATAATGCGTTTAGGGTGTTTGAATGCTTTTTCGAACTCGACTAAAGTTCCAAACAGAGTCCAAGAGAAAGTGTAATTAAAGTATAAATAAAAAAGTTCCACTCCTTTATTATTACTACTGAAAATTTGCAAATTTAGGCTTATGATAAATAAAATCCACTTTACGTGGACTAGCTTTGAAAATATTGGAAGCTTTATAGAGTGCGTACCTCTGAAATAAGAGCAATCCAAATGCAGAGCGAGAAAATTCAACAAATAAATTCTTACACTATTCCTAAATTTGACACTAAGAGTAATAAGAATTGGCTTATATGAAAGAGAATTGAATTTTAGTTATTACGAGGGGTGCCTTTTATATGTCGGGATTAGAGAACAAAAACAAATTTTAATCATCGAAAATCACTTTATTGCTTTTCAAAATATTCTCTATGAAGATCTATACCCTTTTGCATGCGTTTGAACCAATTGTCGAAGCACTTTTCGTACTCTGAATGAGGTACCTCCAAAACATGCATTCTGAATGCCGCAAACGCTTCTTCAGGTGTCGAAAAACGTTGACCTCTCAGTTGGTTTTTTACGTACGGGAATAAAAAGAAGTCATTCGGTGCCAAGTCAGGACTATACGGCGGATGACCCATTAATTCGATGTTTTGGGTGCTCAAAAATGCAGTTGTTTGAGCCGATGTGAGAGCTCGCATTGTCCTGGTGAAGAGTGATCCGTCTTTGGCGATTGGTTTTCCTAATTTCTTGGAAGACAACTGGCAAACAAATGGTTGTGTACCACTCAGAATTTACTGTTCTGCGTTGTTCTAGGGGTACGGTTGCGACATGTCAAGTTTTTCCGATAAAACAGGCGACCATTTGCTTGGAAGTGCTTCGTGCGCGAACAACTTTTGCTGGATTTGGCTCATCTTGAAACACCCATGCAGTCGACTGCTGTTTACTTTCGGGCTCATACGCGTAAATCCATGATTCATCACTTGTCACGATGTCATAGACGTGTTTCGAAGCCCCGCGATCGTATTTTTTGAGCATTTCCTTCGACCAATCGACACGAGCCTTTTTTTGAGCGATTGACAAATTGTGTGGGATCCAACGCGAACAAATTTTTTTGACAGTCAAATGTTTATGCAATATTGAATGTATGCTGGTCCCACTAATGCCTAAGATTGTCTCAATCTCACGATAGGTCACATGACGATCTTGCAATATCAGTTCGTGCACAGGATCAATGGTTTTCGGAACAATAACAATTTTGGACGACCTTCACGAAATTCGTCTTGGAGTGAGCTACGACCACGATTGAATTCACTATACCATCGATAAACACTGGTCCTTGACGGAGCTTCATCGCCAAAAAATGAATTAAGTTCATCCATGCAATGTTGCTGAGTTAATCCACGTCGAAAGGTGTAAAAAATAATCGCACGAAAATGTTCACGATTTAATTCAATTTTTGGTATGAGATGAATCTTTTAAGTTATTGTAAACAACACAAATAGCGCTGGTATTTCAAAACGTTCTGAGTAGGTAAAAGCCAAAAAATGTCAAACTTTGCGATACAGCTGTCAGTTGCCAGATTGCAACACCAGGGTTGCCAAATCCCAAAATATAAAAGGTACCCCTCGTATACTGGTTTTTCTATGGGGTTTTCAGAGGTGCAGCCTTGAGTTGTATGGAAAATTTGTGTCAGACACAAAAATCGCTTGGCGGGCGAATCTGTTGATGACTTCTATTTTCCCATAATTCTAATTTCTAATATTTTATTCTCCTAATAATTCCATATTCCCCGGAACATACTCGTATATTTCTAATTATTTATTCAAAAATCAGTCAACCCATGGACTAAAAAATACCTATTTTCCAATAACTCAAAGTCCTTTGTTAAAAACTTCATATTTACTTAAGAAATTCTTTCACGAGTGAAATATTTTCTCATTCGAGTTATTCGAAAATTGCGCTTTACGCTAAAATTTTTAAGTGAAACTGCATGAGATATTGAGCAACTGGTAGTTTGCCAAAAGGCGCAATGTTGAGACCGCAGAAAAAAATTACAAAAAACAAAAAAAAGAAAACCACCAAAGAGTCAAGGCAAATATAGAAAATATAGTTCTATTATGACTAGGAAAATATTTGCCTTTGTCGCACATTTGCTTATGAGAAATAGTTGCACTCCTCCACCTACTCATCGTCTCTCGCATGCATTGCCATTTCTTAAATAAATATATAAATAGTTTCGGTAAAGCAACGCACTGAATGTTTCTTTTGAAAATCTTCGTCTTGCCTGACCTTAGTTGGACATTTCCGCATACACTTGAGGCTTTCTACCCAACCGCAAGGTTGTATTTTTGTATTTTGGTATGTACACCTGTGCTCACAATATATGCAGCGCCACATTTTGCAAAGTCTTGACCATTTATTTAGTTTTTAATTGAAATTTTTTACTTTTTTAACTTAGTTTGTGTTACAAAACAAAAACAAAAAAATAGCTAAAGGTTCAAATTTTTTACACAATTAAAAAAAAAATTAACAAATTTTCATCTGAGTTTCAATTTTTTTAAAGAATTTAAAAAAAATACCAAATTTTCAATTGAATTTTAAACTTGCGACATAATTAAAAAAAACTTTAACAAATTTTCATCTAAATTTCAAACCTTTAAACAGATTTTTTAGAAAAATTATTGAGAATGCAGTTTTATAGGGCATTAAATTTTGGCATCACAAATTGCAAGTTTAAAGTCGCTCAAAAAACGTTTTGATTTTTGACCATTTTTTTGTGTGCTGGTCTGTCTATTTCCAGATATAAAAAAATGTAGTGCCTTACATGGAAAAAACTGCTTTTCAGCGCTAATAAGAAATATAATATCAAAATTCAATGTAAACTTCGAGCTACTTTGAACTGGTACAAAACTGCATACCCAAAATTTTTCTAAATATTTTTAATAAAAAGTTTGAAAACTCGATGCAATTCGTTGAATTAAAAAAACAAAAAAATAAGTTAAATAAATAGTCAAACTTTACAATATGTCGCACTGCTATTATTATCCACACAGGTGTTGATGCATCGTAGCAATAGTCGGCTGCCAAATTATTGGGGTATTGTAAATTTTTTATTTTGGGTTTACTTCAAAGCAGTTTTAAGTTGCACAAATGTTGTTGTAATTTATGATTTATGTTCGCCAAGTTTATATTTATTTGATAATTAAAACCTTTCTTGGCTTTTGAGGACGTTGAACGCCTCTACGTTGTCAATGCTACAATACAGATAAGTTTTTCACTGAAGGAGTGTCTCCCGGATGATGAAATCATTCAGGAATTATACAAGATTTTGCATCAATTTATAAAACCAGAGTTGGTATAAAATTTATGGCATACAACAAAATTCAAATTTATCTTGGCCTACCAATGTTTCAAGCAAGAATTCTATCAAAACGCTGTGGGAGATCAGCGAGGCGGAAATGGCCACCGATCTAATTCCATCAAGGCAAGAAAGATAGAAAAGTTAGATACATAAGTCATATTTGGCCAACTTTCTTTTCATGCCTTCAATGTTTGTCATTAAAACCCCGTAAAAAATATATAGCTTTCTAAGGTAAGTTAAAGCCATCATTGAGGTGAATAGAAATGCCACTGAGTACTGATTGGTTTACTAGGTTAGGTTGGATAGGTAGTGATGGTTGCCCCCAAAGAGTGGGCTCACTTGGACGAAAAAAGTTTGGTTCGTCCTTTGTGATATCATTGGAAGAGGGGGAAAAAGGTGAAGGAAAAAGGGACGTGTAGTATGATTATAAGTCGGATATGCCTTAACACTTATTGTTTTGTTTTGGTTTTTTATTTATTGTCCACTTATGCATTCACTTTGCTGTGCCGTTTAAATAGTATCATATTTCTTAAAAGGTTCATTGCACTTGAAACTAAATGCAAACATAGCTAACGTAATTCTTTTATGTGCGGCGCGTGAATTGCTAGAATCATATTGCATAAGTAAACACCGAAAAATTGTTATTGGTTTGCATTGACTAAAATTCCTATAAAAACGCTTGTACGTAGTATGTAAGAGACAAGAAATAAAACAATTGCTTTACAAGCTGGATGCCCGGCTTGAAGTAATAAAATTAAATAAATGAAATAAAAATTACTTTAATAATCATTTCATTACAGACGAAAGGGAAAGGGATAGCGAGGGTTGAGTGTTTGTGGATTATGAACAGTGACTGGTCTGCGGTTGGGTTAACCTCTTTATGCTGTTGATGAAGTTCATCAGATTTTTGTTATCAAGTCCTGCTATATCAGCAGGCGCAGAAAAGAAGTGAGAACCAAGATGCTTGAATCCTAGTCCCGCGAGAGCTGGGCAGCTGAGGAGCAGGTGGTGAGATGATTCCACCTCATCCTCCATACAGCTGACGCAAAAAGGACTCGAATTAATTCCGAGTCTCACGGCATGTATACCCCGCGGACAGTGCCCCGTGAGGATGCCCACGAAATTTGAGAGCTGAGATTTTGTGATCCTCAGAATATTTCATCGAACGCTTCCTATCCAAACGTGGCCAGAAGGACTTCGCGACCTTACACGCTCGTGTACTTGCCCAACGCTCGCTGAGCTGGTGCAAAGCCCATCCTTCCAGGAGTAGAGCGCAGGTTGTCAAGGGGATCCCGATCATCTCCTTTCGCGGGCACACTATCTCATAAACCGTGTCTGGCCAGCTCGTCGGCTTCACAGTTTCCAGCAATGTCACTGTGACCAGGTACCCAAATTATCTTTATATCGAAGAATTCTGATGCAATCGAGAGAGAGAGAGAGACCAGGCATTCCCTGGCCAGTTTTGAATGCACATAATAGAGCCTAGTGCGCTAATTGCCGCTTGGCTATCGGAGTAAATATAATATTTACCTTCTTAACAGTTATTACGCAAGTAAGCGGCCACCTCTGCTTGGAACACGCCGCAGTGATGTGATCTGGTAGCCTGAATTTGAGTTTGATGGGGAGCTCTTTGCAGAATACTTCTCCTCCAACTCTACCGTTCAGCTTCGAGCCATCCCATCCATGAACAGGTGAACTAGGCCCTGTCCCCAAGTGTTGCCCCCGGTCCACTCCTCTCTTGGTGGAATATGGGTGGAGAAAGTTCCGCTTGGACTAAGCGAGGGCACACACTGATCCGTTCTCATTAATCGCTTTATTTCAGTGAAAAAATTTTGCTTTTAGTTATTTTAAATTTTTCATAAGTTTCCCCAATAATTTGGCAACCACCTGTACATGTGCTTCCCGTGCGCGGTTATTGCCTTGATCTTTTGTTTCATCTTACTTACGAAAAAGGACCACATTGCGTTTACCTCTTTCACAATACTACTTTGTATTTCTCCACCACACATTCTTTTCTCCTTTTGGTTTTTTTTTTATATTCCCCTTTGGCCTTTTCATAACGCAAATGGCTAAAATATTTAATATCAATTTATTGAGGCCACAAAATGTAGAGAGAGGCAAGTACGCACACACACATATGCATAAATATTTCCTTTTCTCATATATTACTATGCCGAGAGCAGTAATAGCAGTGAACTACATTCTTACCGCACATTTACCGTTATCACCAACCTTCCCATTTTACTTTGCTTGTTATTTAATATTTTTATGTTTTTTCTTTTTTTTTTAATTTTTTTCTCTTTTTTTTTAATTTTTTTCTCTTTTTTATATTGTATTTAGGCCCTGAATAGCAATTTATATATTTGGCCCATACTAAATTTTTAATAATATTGAAATATTTCCTTCGACTTGTTTGTAGTTGTAGCGCCCCACTGCAGCGCCAGTAGTTTACTAAGAGAATAAAGTAGTAGCGTAAGGCAAGCACAAATGTAAGGCCTTCAAAAATTCCAGCAGTAAATTTTACGCAAAAAGGTTATTTGAAGTGTTTGGCTATAAAAAGCGATAAGGGTGCTTTTTATGGTATGCCAAAGTAATTGATTTCGATAGTTTAGTTTTGTGAGTGTAGGCGTTTGGCAAGGCAGTGCATCCATTTCGGCTACTTTTTCAGCTGCTCTTCATAGATGAGAGGAAATGCTTTCTTCTGTTCATTTTCAACACTTTTTGTTTGAGGTGAAAAGTTGTTATTGAGATTTGTTTTTTTTTTCTTTTTAATTTCAGCTAAATACTTGTTGTTGCTGGTATGGGGTCACCTTGAAAATTTTTAGTGAAATTGTTGATGAGTTAACTATTTTTTACAAATTTGGGCATAGTTTCATGGAAAAAGGTCGGCACGTTTATTTGTGAGAATTTTTCATGCGAGTAGGTTTGGGGATTTAAATGAAAATTTAAGAAAGATTGATGCGAAAATTGATGGGAAATGTATATGTTCTTATAAAAAACTAAATAGGGAAGTGTTAGTGTTAAAAATTATTATATTTTGTGAATTGTTTAGTTCCAATTTGCGGTTGGTAGGTTTAAGAGATCGGGCGCTATTTATATTAAAATGAAAAGAAAACCCGATTTGATTGAAAAAAAGTCTACAATGAACTGTCCTCCATCCGTAGAAAATATCATATCACATATACGAAGATCTTCTAGTCGGATTTTTGGGTAGGGAAATTACATGCAATCTAGCAGGGAGCTCACTGATTAAGGTACCGCCCATGAACTGTCATGCAGCTCCTTTATAATTAATTATCTGTTAGTCTTTATTTCTATTTAAGCGAATATTACTGCATTCGGTGTAACTTCCGAGCCATGGCGACAGAAAAGTGAGTAATAAAATATTTGCTGACCTGTGTCTGCATAGCAGTGAAGTGCCTTTTCATGGTGTCAGTTAAGCTCTGAATGCGCTTGTTATAAACATATTTCTTTTTCTAAGTTTTAAGCGGAAGTTCATAATCGAGGTGGCATCTCTCAGCTATTGAATGAGCGTAGTTCAATCAGTGGTTTTTCAAAATTAATTAATTTCGATCGCAGTGACTAGAAGATCTTTAAATTAAATCTAGTCTAGGAAATTATTATTTTTTACTAAATAAAAAAAAATGATTTTAAGTGATGGAACTCTATATTTCGATCTTTATGCGCTCCATTGCTTGTCTATTTGTATAGTACAGCTGCCTAGTTGTACATTTTCCATGATTTTAAGTAAGGTAATTAAAATTTTTGAGCTATGCAAAGGTCAATTACCAATTAAAAAATCAATATTCCGTGCCGTTAGTGCCACATTTATTGGTAGAATTCAATTTTATATATTTAATTTGTAAAAATTGCTTCCAAAACTTACACCCTTTCAAAAAACTGCTTTATATTGGGTATGGGAATAAGTTTCCGCCCTCGTAAAAGAGGGATCGCTGCTGATACTATTTTTGTGTTCGCTCTAGTAATATACTGATGATTTTAAGGTGTATATGTGAGGACTCGATCACAGTAGTTCACATTCGTTTTAAGTGTAAAGAATCTATTTTATCTGACTTCAAAAATGTCTACGTTCGTACCGAAAAAACAGCGTTTATGGGAAGTTATGCTTCCCTATTACCTTTTCAAGAAAAGTGCAGCTGAAAGAGCTAAAATTTACGGTAATCACACTCCATCAAATGCAACTTCTTAATGAGTGGTTTCGACGCTTCTAAAGAGGCAATTGTGACGTAAGTGCTCGCGATCGCGAAGAGGCACCGAAAATATTCGAAGATACTCAACTACAACAATTATTGGATGAAGACGCATGTCGAAGCTTTGATGATATGTCTAAAGAGTTGGATGTTGACAGATCAACCGTCGGTAAAAGTTTGCATGCAATGGGAAAGGTCCAGAAAGGAGGTAATTGGGTGCCTCATTAATTGCAGAAGAGAGATATCGAGAGACGTTTGGTGACGTGTAAGATGCTTCTTAAACGGCAGAAAAGAAAATGTTTTCTGCATCGCATCGTCACTGGCGGGGAAAAATGGAAATATGGATCTATTATGATAACCCTAAGCGTGGAAAAAGTTGGAGCCTGCCAGGTGAACCAGGTCCATCGACAGCGAAAAAAAATATTCATGCTTCGAAGGTTATGTTGTCCAATTGGTGGGATCAGAAAGGTGTCATGTATTATCACTGGCAATCGTTACCGACTGCAGCTAATGCGTTTGAATTGAGCTCTTAAAGAAAAGCGATCGGAATGGGACAAACTAATTTTGCTGCATCACAACGCCAGGCCACACGTTGCTAAATCGGTCCAGAAATATTTAGAGGGACTGGATTAGGCAATCTTGCCCCACCCACCGTATTCCACAGACATTGCACCTTCGGATTACTATCTGCTCCGATCAATACAGGCAGGCCTTATTGGAGCGGCAAATCGCTCATTCTGGAAATTTCTGTCTAAGTTTATCTCTGCACATAGAGCTAAATGGCATACACCTCCGCTTGGAAGATGCTTGGGCATCAGATGCTACCGATCGGCATAGAGTGCTTGGTTCTGAGGCCATAATTTCCAGTGCCTGTGTCTTCTGGTTTTTTTCCAATTTAACTTATTGTTCAGTTCAACTCTGAACTTCTCTTCGAATTTGATTATCTTAGTAATAACATCTTTGGGTAGCTGGGTAAGTGGAAGCTGCAGCCTTAGCACTTGCATGTTTTTAGATGATAGCACTTTTTCGGTACGCTTGACTGATTGCTGAATAACTAAATATATGAAGCGGTGTAAGCATTACTTCTATCGCAATTGTAGGGTAAGTTCGCATCGCTTGATGAGCACGCGTGCTAAGCGCTGCCCGCACCGTCGAGAGAGTGACTCTTGATGCCTAAGCGACCACTCCATATGTCACCATTGGTCTTATTATCATGACATACATCCATCTCAGGATTCTTGGGCTGCAGTCTCAAGATATTCCTGCTGGTCGTTTGCAGGAACTACTATGGAACATTGACAATAAAATTTCTGTCAGAATTCGGCTTATAAAACTTTTTACAGGCAATACGGGAATATAGATAGATTTGAATGACTAAAATATCGAAAGTTTTCGTGGAGTAAAAACAAAAAACTGAGACTTCTCGACCCTAACTTTATTTTGCTACTCATGTTGTACTTTCAACATTAAATGATCGCTTTTCTGTTCCTATTAGAGAATCAAAGTTTGTTGTACTGTGTTTTATATTATTTTAAAGTTGCAACTCAATTCATTTTTGAAGTTTTATCGTTGTATTCTTTGCACAATCCCCCAATATACACTTAACTTATAATTTTCTCAAATCAATTCAATGCCCCTGTGCTATTTCTTGCCTAAGAAATTAAAGCTCTCTACCTCGTCTCACGTATGCACTTCCTCCATCATTCGTTAGCACTTCGCATCGTTCGTAAAATTTTACCTAATTGAAAACTCAGCACTTCCATTGCTTTGACAAGCCACCACCACCACCACTGACTACTTCAAAATTTAGATTAAACAAAATTTAATTTTTTACTCACTTTTCTTTTGATGGGCTTGCCATCTCCTACATTTTTATCTTTACACTGTGCCTTTTTTAGTAGTTTGTATGTAGGTTCTTAAAGTATTTTTTTTTGTTGTTATCTCGCTGATATTTACTATTTAATAATAAAAAAGCTATAATTCACTGCAGGGAGCACTTCATTTCCAATTTTTCGCTTCTTCTCAAATGATTTTATGGCTATCGTTTATTGACTTTATTTAGCCTCCCTAGGCACCTCAGCGCCGCATGAGTCCATTTAATGTGTGGCCAACAACAAATTCGGAGCGCAGTGTGGCCATTTAATTTGCGCAGTAACCACACTTATCTTAAAAACCGGGTAATTGCGTTTAGATTTATACGGCCTCGTATTTTCATCTACCTAAGAGTTATTTTCTACAAGCAAATCGATGATTCTGCTCTATTTTTTACGAGTGCGCAATTTTGGTAAATTTTGTTTGCTTATGATTCGGTTTTTTAGTTTTCGTTTGCTCTCCTATCTGCCTTTAAATTGGTATTGATGAGCTGGTGGATTTGCAAGCTCCTTTGGCGCCAGGCTCATGGCTGCCTATTGAGATTTTGTTGCGGTTTGATTATTGCAAAATTTATGTGCAATTTCGAGTGCAAAATTTTAATGGCACATCGTAAGCGTAAGTGGAGCAATTTTAATAAAATATTCACTTATTGATGGGCACATTAAGATAAGTTGTGATGCGGGTTGCATGATGGATGGTCTGAGGGATATTGCAATGATATTGGAGCCGCATCTTTGCTTAAGTTGGCAGGGATAATAGCGGATGAACGTAGATTGTGGGGTGCAATTAAATAGTTTTAACTACACACAAAAAGATGGCGACTTCCAAATACTTAGTGCTTGAATTTATTAATTTTTATATCAGTAGCAAATGTGAACGAAATGGTATTTTGACGTCCCCAACAGCACTTAAAAGTTATTGTATGATATTTCGGAAAAAAATGGTGGAGCTTAAGAAACAAATCACTTTTATATGCAATACTTAAATTTACAATGAATATTCAAAACTTTTGCGCCTTTGTCTTTTACGTTTTACTTTCAGGCAAAATTGAATGAACTTAAGCTTTATCGAGAACTTCTCTCTGGTAAGCTAATCGTCAACAATGTCGATGATCGAGAACTGAAGATTAGTCAAATCATTTACGATGACTGATTTCAGGAAGAAGTTCGTTGGAGCAGACAACCACACGAATTGAAGCTGAACAATCTTTTAGACAGAGTTTACGACTGTAATTTTTTGCTGAAACGTAACAAAGTCGACTCATTTTTAAAAGCGAATAATAACTGGCCCTGAAAAAAATAACACAAACGAGAATAACAGCCGCAGAAATCCATTGCCAAATTGTTGTGAGCTCGGCCAAACATCCGTCAAACCCAGATTAATTCCCAGAAAGATTTTCCTGTGAGTTTTGTAAGATTGGAAGGAAATTAAGCCGCAAGAGCTACCATAAGGTGGCGCAAAATTAATCACCCTATCGGAAGATTTATAATTTTTGAAAAAATTATTAACTGGACAGATGCAGGAAAGAAGCGGACAAGCAATGGAGTGCGTAATGGTCAAAACAAAGATTTTCACCATTTAAATTCATTTATTTATTTATTATCTGCTCAACTAAGTTCCCGCTGTTTGTCAATAGATGCCGCCAGCAGTGTGTGCTAGTCGATTCTAACATAACCTAAACGTCATAAACCAAGCTTAGACATATGGTAAACAAACTGCTTCGCCACATTAGTGATTTTGTTTTGGTATCATATACTTTTGGGTTTGTGAAAATGTCTGATTTTGTGCCGAATAATCGTCATTTGCGGGAAGCGTTGATTTCCCTCTTTTATTGGAAAAAAACAGCGGCTGAAGCGCATCGAGAGCTACAACAAGTTTATGGAGATGCTGCTTTAAGTGAAACAACGTGCCGTTATTGGTTCCGTCGCTTCAAAGACAATGATTTTAATGTTGACGACCGTCCCGCCCGCGTGTAAGTTTATGGAGATGCTGCTTTAAGTGAGACAACGTGCCGTTATTGGTTCCGTCGCTTCAAAGACAGTGATTTTAATGTTGACGACCGTCTCGTCCGCGGGTAGGAAGGCCAAAAACCTTCGAAGACGCTGAATTGGAGGCATTGCTCAATGAGGATCCGTGTCAAACGCAAGAACAGTTTGCTTTAGTATTAAGAGTTACCCGCCAATCGATTTCCAAGCGATTGCATGCTTTGGGAATGATTCAGAAACAGGGGACTTGGGTTCCTTATGAGTTAAAACCAAAGGATGTTGAACGTTGTTTTTTCGCCTGTGAACAACTGCTCCAGGGGCAAAAACAGTAGGCGTGACGGGTGATGAAAAATGGATTCATTACGGCAATTCAAAGAAAAGAAAGTCATAGGGACTGCCCGGTCTACATCGTCGCCTCGGCCGAATATTCACGCTGCGAAGGTTATGCTATGTATTTGGTGGGACCAAGTTGGTTTTACTTATTATGAACTGAAAACCAAGCGAAACCACCATCACTGGCGATCGGTATCGGCTTCAATTGATACAATTGAGTCGAGCACTGCGCGAGAAGCGGCCGCAATACGCGAAGAGGCATGAAAAAGTGATTCTACAAATCCGTTCAAACCTACCTGGAAACACTGAAACACTGAAATCCCACCCGCCATATTCCCCAGATATTCCGCCGTCCGATTATCACCTGTTCCGATCGATGACACATGGTCTATCTGACCAGCAGTTCCATTCATATGAAGACATTAAAAAATGGCTTGATCCGTGGATAGCCTCAAAAGATGAACAGTTCTACCGCGACGGTATACGAGATCTACCAGAAAGATGGGCAAAAGTAGTAGCAAAAACAAAATTGGATGATTAATTTTGCGTCATAAATCATTCGTGTCAAACACTTAATTCGGAACTTTACTATTAAAACTGCCAAGAAGGTACTCGAATTGGTGAACACGAAGGATTTTGTGCTCCATCAGAACAGGGTGGGTTTAACATCGCGCTAAAACCTCCGAGAGCTGAGATGGGAGCCGTTCTCAGGCATTAGCAAAATTTTCTTTATGGTTTAAAATTGGTCTCAAAAAAGGCTTGTGAAAATGGGCTTGTTAAGTTTTTCACACTCCATTCGGAATTCGGAGAGAACGTAGGTTCGAGTCTCCGTGAAACACCAGAATTAAGAAAAAGTTTTTTCATATAGTGGTAGGCCCTCGGCAAGCAATGGCAAGCCTCCGCGTGTATTTCTGCCATGAAAAAGTTTCTCATAAAAAATATCTGCCATTCGGAGTCGGCTTGAAACTGTAGGTCCCTCCATTTGTGCAACAACATCAAGACGCCCACCTCAAATAGGAGGAGGAGCTCGGCCAAACACCCAGTGCCAATTATAATATATATATAATAGAGTGAATTTAAGCTTTACCGGGAATCCATGGGCCCCGAATAGCAAAAAGAGAAGAATATTGCGATGGTGCTTGATGGTGGAGATGGTAGATTGAGATGATATTTTTTTAAATGCGCGTAAATCATTATTGATAGGCCCAAACTTTGTAAAGCCCAAATTCCATTTTTTTTTTATTTTTATAAAATAATATAAATATGAAGTAAAATATTATTAACAGCCATTCGCCATTTTTTTTTCGTTTCACTTTTCTCACTTCCTTTCTTAACGGGACAGATACTTGTAAAATTTCGAAAAAAAAATTTTTGTTTTTCATAATATGTTAATATAATCCTTTGAGAATATATTAAAAAATTTTTAGAACGTAAAATTAAGTATTTTTTATATTATAGATCGTCAACCGTGACGACTCTATTCTTTGCGTTCGACCGCTGGGAGAGGTATAGTTACGTTGTATTCAAACTTAAGATGCATTTTTTCTCAAAACTTTATTTTTCGAATTGGCGTACACGATAACTCGAAAAGTTATTGCCCGATCTCCCTGAAATTTTGCACACATCTTTTTTATGATATTACTTTCTATGTGAGTTTACAATTTCCAAAAATTTCCAAAAAAATAATTTTTTCGAAGCAAAAATAGTAGGAAAATTTGCCCCAAAATTCCTTTTTTTTCAAGCATTTTATTTCGCGAATTTTTTTTCCCACTTGTTTTAATTCATTAGAAAATATGACACCGATTGAGAAGCCCCGCTGCGACCTTTCTGGAAGAATTGAGTGTACATCCGCCATTTTAAATGATTAAAATAAAAAAAAGTATTTTATATTATTTTAATGTATAAATAAACTGTCAATTATTTTAATGCATAAATAAACTGCCAATTTTGAATAAAATATATTGACTTCTTCATTTTAAATAATTTTAATGAAAACAGTTTACAGGTATCTGTTCCATTGTGTTGCTGCTCATTCTCTTCTCCTATTTGTCTTATTCCCCACCTACCCTCGCTTCCATGCACTCTGTTTTGTTCACATATTGCCCATGTTTGTCATGCAACTTCCAACACATACATTTACATTTGAATACAGCAATTTTTCGGCCGCATACGACAGCCAGCCAGCTGCCGTGCGGTGTGCAAAAAGTGACAGTTTTGACATTTGAAAAGTTCTCGTTTGCAGCGCATGACTGTCAAATATACCACAGTCACAAAGACTTTGTCGCAATAGGTGCACGCGGATATCTACCGCTGCTCTGACCTTGCAAACGCTCACATACACACACACAACGCACATGCACTGCATAAATACGGCTTGATTCTCGTTCTTACTCCCTTTTCGCTTATCCGAATCTCGTTTTCAAGCACGCCATTTTATGTTTCGTTGTTTTTTATACGAATATACGACAGATATTTTTATGTGCATTTCTTACTGACTAGCATTACATTTATTATGGCATATGAATTTCATATGCAACATTGCATATTTCCGTCATAAACTCTTGTACATTTTTCTTGCCACTCGCATCTTACAATCGAGACGCGTCGTTATGTTTATTTTGCTTCATTTTCTGTTTTTTTTATACGCGGAAGTTATACAGACTTTGCAAAATTGCACTGAGAATTATGCTATTCTGCAATTGTTGTTGCAATTGCATGGCTCAAGTGTAACGTTGAAGTTGATAAAGTTGCCTGACTGGCTTGTGAGTCGGGTGATTTGCGTTGTTGAGATATCGTATGACTCACAGATGTGGGCATGAGTTGAAGTGAAGCATAAAACTACCAACCAAAATGCGTCCAATACACTTACGAAAACACAAGTTTGCAAATTAAGAAAATTTCTTTGACTGTTATTTGCTTTATCAAATTGATTCTCTGTATTTTCTAATTCAATTTTGATCACCTCAAGGGCTCACGGAGAGATCTCTTCTTGAGAGATCGTACTTGCTCATTCAAAACAGGAAACTGCAAAACAAACCCTTTTTCTAATCTTCTTCTTTTTGATTGGTGCGATCACCGCTTACTCGATTTTGGCCGCGTTGAACAAAGCGCGCCAGTCGTTTCTTTCTCGTGCTATCATATCAGACCGTCGGTAAACGTTTGCACGCAATGGGAATGGGAATGGGAGAGGCATATCTACAGACATTTTGTGGCGTGTGAGTTGCTTCTTGAACGGCCGAAAAGAAAAACTTTCTGCATCGCACCGTCACTGGCGATGAAAAATGGATCTATTAGGGTAACCCTAAGTGTCGAAAAAGTTGGAGCCTGCCAGGTGATCCAGGTCCATCGACAGAGAAAAAAAATATTCATAAGTATTCATGCTTCGAAGTTCATGTTGTGCATCTCGTGGGATGAGAAGAGTGTCATCTATTATGAACTCGTTAACCCACTTGAAACCATCATTGGCGATCGTTACCGACTGCAGCTAATGCGTTTGAATCGAGCTCCTAAAGAAAAGCGGCGGAATGGGATACTAGACATGACAAACTAATTTTGCTGCATGACAACGCCAGGTCACACGCTGCTAAATCGACCCAGAAATATTTAGAGTGACTGTATTAGGAAATCTTGCCCCAGACGCCGTATTCCACAGACATTGGACCTTCGGTTTACAATCTGTTCCGATCAATGCAGTCAGCCCTTATTGGAGAGCGGTTCACTTCTGACGGGAGCATCGCAAACTGGCTCAATGAATGGATCGAGTCAAAAGAACTCGAATTTTCCTCAGAGGAATCCGTATGCTGCCTGAAAGATGGGGCAAAGTTGTAGCTTCCAATGGCATACACTTCACAGGATATCTTGTATTATTGAATTGTTTAAAAAATTCGAAACTTTGGCTAAAAAAGGACGTACAATTATTCCCATATCCAATATTATTTGGTGTGTCACAAGAAAAAGCAAGTATATTTGGGGTTTTTTTGGATGCTGATGTAAAACTTTTTGCTCTAAGGATGGCCGTGGATGTGAAACTGTTTGCTCTAAGGGTTTTCGGATGAGACCCTTACAATAGGCATATGAACCTCTTCAATTTTTCCACGCTTGCTGGTCGTTGCCTACAAAAATTAAAACAAAAAAACATATTTGGTCAGAAATACGTTTAGATAGACAACCCGGTATTTCTAGAACTGCAGAAAGAAGGTGGCGCAAAATTCGTCACCCAAAGTTGTTTTTGAATAACTTTACAAAAAAACTAAAAATGAATAAAACAAAAAAGTTCTTTTTTGCCATTTTTTCTTTCATCTTATATATAAAATAAAGTCAACTTTTTGTGTGTGTTCGCTAACCGGCCATGTCTTTGCACCGAATTAAACCAAACTTACACACATTGTTAAGTAGGTATTGAAGATGGTTTACCTATAGTTTGGATGCCTATTGGTGGATAGGGCTCGAGATATAGGTCAAAAAGTGGACCCGGGTAACCTTCGGATGTGTATGTACAATACGGGTATCAAATGGAAGCTGTTGGTGAATGCTTTAGTACAGAGTATTTTTCATGCCGCTCCGTGACTAGGGCCTCGAGATAGAGACCAACACGTGGACCCTAGAATGTGTTTGTACAATATGGATATCAATTGGAAGCTGTTGGTGAATGCTTAAGTACAGAGTATTCTTCATGCCACTCCGTGACTGGGGTCTCGAGATATAGGTCAAAACGTGGACCCGGGTAACCTTCGGATGTGTATGTACAATATGGGTATCAAATGGAAGCTGTTGGTGAATGCTTTAGTTCAGAGTATTTTTCATGTCGCTCCGTGACTAGGCTCTCGAGATAGAGACAAAAACGTGGTATTGAATAAAGAAATAAATAATATGAGAATAAAGAAATAAATAATATGAAAACCATATCCTTTCTGTTCTAAACCATATCTATTCTATTTTAGTGTGCCCAGCGAAGCGGGCCGGGTTTGCTAGTTTCATATAATATTTTTTAAATTAAGGGGAGGTTCTTGTCAAAATCGACCAGAAAACCTTATTTTTTTGTATTGCTTTATTTTCATCATTAAGGTCTTAAAAATGTGTAGGCAGAAGGATATTTTCCTATCTAATTGATTTTACGAGTTGAAGCGTATAGACGAGAGAGCTTCGAGGTAAGGCGCTCCGAACGCCAATTTTCACCGCCTGAGCGGCATATCTATACTACAGGTGGTAAGTTTGTGCCCCTCGGAACAAATTCTTGCAAATTCCTGTCTATTGTGTGCTTGTATACCTGCGTTCGCTCGGTCAAACGAGCGTTCTATTCAGAGTAATGTATTTCAGTTGCGTTTCGAATTTCTGGCAAGTAACAGTGATCGTAAATTCCGAACACGCGAAAATTAGTGGGAGATATTCGTCCGAATCGGTCGCGAAAGAAGAAATTTTATTACGATGCGGATCAAATTGAAGGAGAAACAGAATATGCCAGTACTTCAGCCTAAAAAAAAAATGAAATAGGAATAAATAGTAAAAACTTTGATGCGAAGTTGATTGCGGATGAACGCATCACATCAGCGGAGCCGACTCTATCAGTGTTGGCGAAAAAGGCCAGAATTGGCAAAATCAGCACCAAAGTTCTGCTTTTTGAAGATGAGGAAAGAGTCCTGTACCGTGCGGGATTAGCTGATTAGATGTAGATGTCAAAAAAAAAAGAAAATATTATATACGATTTTTTTTCATCAAACTTTAAACGCGTTTTTTTGGAAACACCGATTCCGCTTCAACGGCTACACCGATTTCGACGTTTGGCGGCTCAAATTAAAGTTTATTCAATTTTTTGTCAAGAATTTAGTAAAGGGTGGTTAAATTTCAAGGGTCGATGTTGAATGTGAACCACACCTTAACGTCAACGACACCGTTAAACTTCTTTTTTTGGGGTTATTTGAAAGAAAAGGTGTACATTGGTAAGGTAGCAACAATTCAAGAGCTAAAGGATGAGATAATTCGGCACATTAAGGGCCATTAGCCTGCTTTAGAGGCTTCAAAAAATCGATTTTTTTGCATAAATATCTTTTCAAACTATCCAAGAATGTGCCCTTAAAATTTCAGAAGGAAATTCAAAATATTTTCGGAGTTACAGAAGAAATTGTGAGCAAGCGTCAAGCAGATATACGAGCGGCCGGATAGTTCGAAGTGCGATTTCTCGGTTTTTTATTTTTACGATTTTTCCTAGTTGGCGGGAGAGATAGCGAAAAAGTTAAACGTCGTAACGAGATTACATCGATTATATTCGGAACTAAATTCTCTTCTAGTTGAACCTAAAAAACCTTAAAAAAGTTATGATTAACTCACTTTTTAAACAATCTAAAGTGAATTTGTTTTTCCAAAAATAGGAATTGTTTTTTTTATTAGCGAAAAATTGTTGCATTTCTCACTTTTTGTTTAATTTTCTTGGTTCAACTAGAAGCTATACTGTACTAAAATAAAAATTTGTTTGGGTTTTTGGTTTCAGATGAAAATTGCGACCTGCATCTTTCCCGCCGCACGACACATGCACACTCGAGGCGCCTCGGCAAAATGCTTGTACCAGGCATAACATCACATATATTTTAATCAAAAAATTTGAGAAGACTGTTGAAATATAAAACAATACAACCAGAAAGTTTCGTTTCATTCGAATATTTCTTTCCTTCCCAAAAAAAACCATGAAAAAATAGATTTTTTGAAGCCTCTAAAGCAGGCTCCTCCTTAACGGCATAGAACTTCAATTATGCCTCAGCGTCATCGAAAATTTGGACCATCGGATGGAGGTATGTCGCCGACGCCGCAGCGGCCATTTGGCCGATATTTTGTTCTATACGTAATTGAGTCATACCAATATTATCATAATAAAGAGAAATGACAATAATTCCGTAAAAAAATTGTATTTCATTCAAAATCAGCACCAAGCTTAACCACCCTTTATTTTTTTTAACGTTAAAACAAATAAAAGGAGGCAAAAAAGGTATTGTTTTCAGAGGGTTTCATTAAAATCGGAAATTCATAAGGTCCACCGCCGCGGACGGCCGTCGTCAGTGAGGGCTGGAGCTGCCATTTTGTATTATTTTTACTCGAAAAATGTTTGTAAACTTAAAAAAAAATGGACAAATAAATGCCACTTTTGTGGACTAGAACCTCTCCTTAATAAGTTAAAAAACAAACTATTTTTTCCTCAAAACCAAAAAAAATATTATATATAGAAAAAAGTACTGTTTCCTTAGTAGCGCCAAGCGAGCAGCTCCTTTCATTTCTATACTCTTTCGAGCAGCTGGTTGTGCCCTCAGCTGTTTCTACACCACCCAACGGCACTTCATGTAAATTGTGCGCCACTCTAACTAGAGAGCGGCTTCTCCTTCTGTTACTTACCCCTTTCCACTTATTTCCACTTCCATTATTTCCTTCATTTCCTCTATCTCACTTGGTCCCTCCCTCATTCCCATTCTGCACTCGCCTCACTATTCACCCACTCAAATTATTACTTCTTATCCATTGCAATTGTTATTTGTTGCATAAATAAATGACATGAAATTGTTTTGGTTGCAAGCAGTTTAATTGAAAAAGTTTCTTCGTCACTTCTCTTTCTCCGCATTTTAATTGAATTTTTTGGTTTCTCAGCATATTCGGGATTGTTGTTGTTGATAATACCCCAAAGTTCCAAACAACAATTTATTTGTGTATTGTTATTTTTATGCTTGTCATTATGTGCCGTCCAATGCTTTGAAAATATATTGCAAAAACAAAAACAAAATATATATATATATTGCATATTTTTGTGTAATTGAAAAAATTACTTATTTATCATAATTACGTAGGGAAATGAGTAAAAATGCAAAAATAATGGGGTTCGCTACTATTGCTGGGATATTTGGCCAAATTTGGATTTTTTGCTTGGAAATCATTTTGAACTTCTATAAAGCCATAATCTTGTTAGCAAGATTGAAGCCGGGCTGGAAGCTGATGAATACACAATGGGCGTGTTCGTGGATATTGCGGGGGCTTTTGGATAATGCCATTTTCGGCTCAATATGTTCTTCTGCCGAACGACACGGAGTTAATCAAACCATTGTAAAATGGATATGTTCCATGCTCTATGAGAGGCTGTTAACCGCTGGTGAGAACACTGATGAACTAATCACCTTCAGGGCCAAGCAAGGATGTCCCCAAAGGCGGTGTTCTTTCCCCGCTGCTGTGGTGCTTGGTCGTAGACTCTCTACTAGCGGAAATGCAGGAACTCGGCTTTCATGTCCAAGCATATGCGGACGATATCTGTGCGCTGACATTGGATAAATTCCTAAGGAGGCTTTGCACGAAAGTGCAGAGGATGTTGGACAAAAGCGATGACTGGTGCATGAGACAAGGTCATTCCGTTAATCCGAACATAACAACCATAGTCTTGTTTACGAGAAAACGGAAATTAGATGGACTCAGCCTTCCAACACTGAAAAGTGTGATACTTGGTCTTTCCGATGAAGTTAAATATTCAGGAGTAATCTTGAATAAGAAGCTGACTTGGGAGACACAGGCTTCACTGAAGGTGAATCGCGCGTTAAGGATTTTTCAACAAAACCGCAGAGCCTTTGGTAAATCCTGGGGTCTGAAACCTGCTGTGGTCCTATGGATATACACAGCACTTATCAGACCAATCATCACTTACGTCTCTGTGGTCTGGTGGCGACGGAGCATGGTTAAGTCCACAATCCGGGAACTATACAGGCTGCAAAGAAGTGTATGTTTATACATCACGGGTGCCATGAGTACAACCTCTAGTGATACCCTAAATGCTATGCTTGATTTGCTCCCCTGGATCTTAAGATACAGCAGGAAGCAATAAAAGTAATGTGTAGACTCCATAAATATGGTTTCTGGTACGAAGACGGAACTTCGGGACACAGAGAAATCTTTAAGTTGCTACCTGAGCATTATCCATTGTTTTTGGCACCTAAAGACGACGTGATACACACATTTTCATTTAAAAGGAAATTTGAGGTCAGATTTGACGGATATTTTCTTTACCGATGGGTCCAAGAATGAAATGAATCAGTTCCGCAAGAATCATGAATTGGATCAGCGATAATGTAGGCAATCTACATCAAGAGCGATAGTCCGGTCTAGAACGCTGCAGAACTGCAAAGTGCTTTGTGACAAGTCCGAACAGAACTCTGTCAAACTTTCTACTAAAACTTCGATCCAAGATCGTGTTCGATATCGGTGTTGCGGACGTACCAAGGTACATTAACAACGCATCGCAGTACCTTATTTTGGAATCTTTGTATAGATTTTATATTGGTTGAGCTTGAGTAGCCCCATAGCTGGATCCCATAGATCCAAATTGGTTTAAGCACCTGCTTATATAAAAGAATTTTATTGTATAGGGATAAGGCTGATTGGTTGCCCATAAGCCAGTACATATTTCTATATCTGATTTGTAACTGTTCTTTTTTCTTTTAAACGTGAGCATTCCATCTAAGCTTGGTATCTAGTGTCATACCTAAGTATTTGACATTGTTGTGATACGGGATTTGCACGCCGTTTATGTATAGTGGATTTTCTTCTGTGTGAAATGAACCGATTTTGTTTCATTTAGTTTATGCGCCATTTAATGGTCCACTCTGATATTTGCTTAAAATAAATTTGAAGGTTTTTGATTGAGTCAATATGGGGTTCTCCTACCGAAAAGATGGCTGTGTCGTCAGCAAAAGTTGCTGTGGAGCAATTTGTGTCATTAGGTAATTCACATGTGAAAATAATATAGAGAATGGGCCCCAGCACGCTGACCTGTGGGATGCCAGTTTTAATTTCCTTAAAGTCGGAATATGTGTCTTCGTATTTTATTCGGAAGAAACGATCCGATAGGTACGATTTTAGAATATTAAAATATTGTGTTGATAGAAGGGCACTTATTTCGGTGAGGCGCCCACCGTGGCAAACTTTGTCAAATGCCTTAGACACGTCCAGAAAGACAACGGAATCCGTAACAAGGGGATTTGAATTTCGATGTGTGTTTTTTTTTTTGATTTTCAACAGGCCCAAAAAATAGTTATTTTCAAAATAAGTCTCATTGAAATCGGCTACGTACAACGATAGCCAATGCGAAAAAAAAATTTTGGAAAAAAGAAAATTGAAATCGGTTCATTAGCCCACGAGAAATCGTTGCCATCGTATCAAAAAAAGTCGTTTCGAGAAAAACGCGTTTGAAATAAAGCATCGTATCGTAAGCGCTTCGGGGCCGACCCGCGGCCACATAGAATCGGGAATAAAGCGAATTTCGCTTTAAAATTTCTACCACATCTTCTTGATTTATGCAAAAAAAAAATCGTTTTTTTTTTATTTTCGCAGAGCGTTCCCCCTTAAACATCTAAAAGTTAGTGAAAAGTACTGCTGAACTCCCATTACCTGATTTTCGCTTATTGGCAAACAGTCAAAAATCCATTCCATTCACGTAAATTTTGTTATCAAACTCGCATACAGCTTCTCAAAAGCCGATTTATGTACTTCATACCCAGTCGATCTTGGTTTCTCATTCGATTTCACCAGTGATACAAAACGACTAATCCTTCAATATGAGCCGACAACAATAAATTTTCCACTTAAAAATGAATAATTGCGTTGAAGATTTTCGAAATTGCAAAGTTAAATTGCCCATACGCAAAGTCATAAAAGCAATCAAACACTATTTAAAAAAAAAAAAAAAACAAAGCATTTACCAAAAATGTTTGTACAACAAAACAGAGCTGCTATGCAGTGTCAAAGCCCCCAATCTGAGTGCACCGGAAGCAGCAGAAGAGCATCAAAGTACCAAAATAAAGTGAAACGCTTGTTTGTGGTAGTACAAGTTAACCGTCTTGTACAAGTGCCGGGGCTGAAAGGATCAAAAAGGCGCCAGAGATACACAAATACAAAGTCGGCAAACCAAACGTTGAGTTTGTGCATATATTTTTTTTTTGTTGGCATATGATTCATAAATATCCGACTGGTTGTGGACTTCTAGCAAATGGAGAGATGAATTGAAAGAGCGAGGGAGAGTTGACAGGTGTTTTGAGTATTTTTCAAAGCAGTGTTTTAGGTTTTTATTTGTGCAGATAAAAGCGGCAGCTGTAAGCAACAACCAACAAATCAACAGTTATACAAATGCGGAGGCGTAGAAACAAACTAAAGTAGGCAGGCTGTATTTAAGAATAGCGAAACTGTGAGAGAGAAGAACTCAAAAGAGTTCTGAGAGTCTGTGCTAAAGTGATTTCTATAGGTATAAAGAAACAAAGACCAAAAATACAACTCTGGCTGTGTAATGCTATGAGCAGCAAATTTTGATGTTTTCTAGATTTGATATTAGTTTACGAATTTAGTACTGAGATAGTCTTCCTCTTCTTCTTGATAAAAAAAATCGAATTTTTGTTATGTTATTTTCTTAAAGTATAGCTTTGTAAAAGTAATGCCAACAAATTTTTAAGTTAATACGCTCCAAATTTAATGACATACAGCTGTGTTCAATGCAAAGTTGCAAAGTTTGGATTTTTTATTTATTTTTTAATTTTTTTTTTTTAATTTTTGTAAATTTTTTTTTTTATATAAATACTTATAGTTTATACTACAATAAAAATGTAATATGTAATTTAGCTTCGTACAAAATAAAAAAAAAAATAAAAAAAATTTCACCAAAATTTGAAATATTTCAATTAAAATTTCAGAAAAATTTCGTGTGCACACTTCTGTAACCTATTGAATTTTGTTATATTAGGGTGCAAGTTTGAATTGGCTGAAAAATCCCATTGATTTTTGTCAATTTATTTTTGCTGACGTTCTCGCGCATTTGCTCCATAAAAAAAAATTGTGTGCATTTGAAAAAAAAGCGATAAAATATTAATGGAATTTTTCAGCGACTTAGGCTTGCACTTTTTTTATTATAAAATTTAATGAGCTGCTCATGCTTTTTTTTAATAGCGGTCGCCCTTCGGCAGGTAATGGCAAGCCTCCAAGTGTATTTCTGCCATGAAAAAGCTCCTCATAAAAAGCATTCGCCGTTCGTTCACGACGCACACCACAAATTGGAAGAGAAGCCCGGCCAACAGAAATATATTCGCCAATTATTTATTTATTTTATTATTATAAAACTGCATACCCCAAACTGTTCCAGAATTTCTAATTATAAACCATGGAATTGGTATTAAAAGTCAGTGGATTTTTTTTTAATTTTGTATAAAATTAAAAAATTGGATTTTTATGCTTTTTGTTATAAAGGGGGTTTTTAATAAGAGGTGTTATTTTGATATTCAAAGAAAAATGTTATTTTTTAATATAAATTATCAGATGTTTATTTCATTATAAAGAGGAAGGTATGCCGTTAATGGTGGAAAATAACATGAGGCAAATGACCACCACGACCACGCTTACAGGGCAATATCCTTTTCATAACCGAATTGCAAAGTGGCTGCCCTAAGTCCTCGATAGCCCCACGAATTCCATCTTTGAGGTCTTGAATCGACCCTGGGCTGTTGGCGTAGACCTTCTGTTTCACGTGGCCCCAAAGAAAAAAGTCACAAAGTGTTAAATCACAAGTTCTCGGTGGCCAATTGTGATCACCCCTTCGCGAGATAACATGGTCCGGAAACTTTTCCCGTAAAAGATCAATGGTTTCGTTGCTTGTGTGGCACGTTGCGCCGTCTTGTTGAAAATATACGTTGTCCAGATCAATATTATCTAATTCATCTAATTGTGGCAAAGAAAAATCGTTAATCATATCTCGATAGCGCAATCCCTTCACCTTTAGCACCTGATATTGGAAAACCCTATGAAATGAGTTGTACATTGATAAAAAATAATGAATATTTAAAAACAAAAAAACAAAATGGACGGGTGTATTTTTGTTACAAAATTGGAATACAAACATATAATTTTTCTTTATTTTTCATAAGAAAAATTCATTCGTTATCCGCCGTTCGTTATACAGGGGGAAAAAAGTAAAGAGTCGAAACTTGTTGAAATATGACGCCCTTTTAATTACTTCGAGAGTATGGTAGAAAATTTTACTAAAAATAAAAATTTTTAAAATTTATATACACATTTTTGGAATGCGAAAAATCAAGTGAGATACAATTTGATCCCATTAGCGCAAAGGGTGTTTCAAAAGTGACGCCTAGATGTCAGTAGCAAATAATGCCTAGGCGGTAGGTATCATTTTTTATACCATCTTTGACATTTGCCAAGTTGACAGATGCGCGATTACGCGATGGACCTTACTTACTTACTTACTGCTGACTTGGTCTCTTCGTGGAGCCGATAGAACAACGGGTTAAAATTAATGGAATTTGGTATGAAAGTTGTCGATCATTAATAATAACATATCGCGAAATTTGTGAGTTTTTTGGACGAAATAGTCTTTCAAATGAGCCGACAATTCAATGTTTGGGAAAAAAATTTCCAGAAATTGAATCTGTCGGGTATAGAAAAAGGACAGACCGACCAAAAACTGGCGCAAAGTGTTGCTGAACAATCTTCAACATCGATATCTCGACGATGCTAACAATAAGGCGTTCATGGATCGACTGTTTGGCGGATTTCACTTTTAGACGTGGCCATGGTGGACATTTAAAGGATGTTAATTATTTTTCATATAAAGGGTGGTTAAATTTCAAGGGCTGATGCTGAATGCAAACCACACCTAAACGTTAAGTTTTTTTCTGCATTTCATTTGATATTTTTCAATTTCAGACTAATTCAATTTGAACCAATGAAAGATACATAATCGAGCAACGCGTTAAAGTTATTCAGGTTTATTATGAAAACGGGCGTTCAAATCAAAATGCATATCGCGCACTTCGTGATTTCAGTGATGAGGCACATTCCCACCTCAATGTATTCGTCAATAAGCAGAATTGCCGCATTTGGGCGAATGATAATCCAAAAGTGATTGCCGAAAAACCAATGCACCCACAAAGACTGACTGTTTGGTGCGGTTTATAGGCCGGCGGCATCAGTGGGCCGTATTTTTTCCAAAATGAGGCCGGTCAGGCAGTTACTGTGAATAGTGTTCGCTATCGTGAGATGATAACGAACTTTTTATAGCCCGAATTGCAAGATATGGCTGTGGACGATATGTGGTTTCAACAGGACAGTGCCACTTGTCACAGATAACGAAACAATGGCTCTTTTGCGCGAAAAATTTGATGGCCGTCGCGGCAATTGCCCGCCAAGATTATGTGATGTGACACCGTTGGACTTCTTTCTTTGGGGTTATTTGAAAGAAAAGGTGTACGTCGATAAGCCAAAATAATACCCTCAATTATGCCTCAGCGTCATCGAAAATTTGGACCATCGGATGGTGGTGTGCCGCCGAGGCCGCGGCGGCTATTTGGTCGATATTTTGTTTCATACATAATTGAACTGTGCCAATATTATCGTAATAAAGAAAAACGGCAACGATTTCTTAAAAAAATTGTATTTTATTCAAAATTAACACCGGCCCTTAAAACTTAACCACACTTTATAATTGTATAAAATTCTTAAGTAAAAAAATTGTTTGAATAAAAATGGTGAAAACTGAAAAAATCTAAATTTTTTTATTTTAAAACAACATTTAGGCGCGTCTTTTGAAAGGCCCTTTACGTACATCATCCTAGAAATTATATAAAAATTATTTTTAAAAATTTTGAAACAAAAAAAGTGTCCAAAGTTTAAATTTTATAAATCTTTGTCCTCTCAATTCTAATAAAATTATATTTGACGTAATCAGCATTAATCGCTCAAATGTGAGTAAGAAAAACAATAACAATAATAAGTGCCTATAAGTGAGAGAAAAGTAATAAAAAATGAATGCGTCGAACAAAATTATTAAAAAGAAAAGAAGTTTAAGTGAAACTTAACTAAGAAACTTTTCTAAATGTTCTGCCGAGTGTTGCAGAACAAATTTTTCGATTTCTTTCAACATACAAAAAAACCCAAACTTTTACTCGGAAATATGCCACCTAATGAAGCCGCGTTCGATCATCTATAAAAACTGCTAGAGTTTCACTTTTGCCGCTCGCCATTTTAAATGTCTTTACTTCAGCACAAATTGTTCTACTTGACCCCATATTTACCCCATTTGCCCCATTTCCCCCCATTGCTTTTGCGTTGGTGTTACGTGATGATGGAACTAATAATCTTGGCAACCGTAGCAAATGACACTACTCTGCAAATAAGTTTAGCGCTCCCTATCTACGCTTTTGCCACTTGCTTCCTTCCTCTAGCTTCAACTGCTTCAATGTTTCTATAACCACACCCCTTACCATTTTCAAATGCTCCAACTTTTGCTCATAATTTTACCATAATCAGGCGCAACTATGCATAGACGTGTGTAATATGTACTATCTCTGCGACGCCCAATTTCCTTTGTTTCAATTCAGTACGTAATTTCTTTTACTTTTCTCCAACGCTTCGACTTCCTGAATTCTGCTTGCTTTTGCGGGCCATCATTAAATGTCCCGCTGCAAAAGTTTTCCTGCCTACTTGGCTATTTTCTTGCTCATTGCTTGCAGTTTTCTTTGAATATTTTTGCTTTCACTACATGCCATGCCCCTTTCCCAGTCTTGTAATATCCGCAAATCAGTTGATTATGTTGGCAGAAATGCCCAAATATTATTGAAAATATTCGCTGGCGTATTGCAATGAATTTGGTGCTCCCTCTACGCCCTTCACCACTTTGGTCGCTGTGATTTGTTCTTTAACGTTCTTTGCTGTGCGTTCGTTGTCTTAGCAACTTTTCCCATTTCGCGCTGCTTGGTTCATCATACGCTCTGCTAGACTAATACACTTTTATTCGTACATTAATAAATACGACTACTTGGAAGTTGTATAATACAATTCGGTACAACGTTGTCACTTGCACTTGCTCTTAGTAGAGAAGATAGTAGAGGAGCCAAATTATGGGAGCGGAGGAAGTTAATGACGTAATGCATGCAGACAGTGGCGTTCTCTGATGGTGGACAGCAAGAGGAATGTAGTAATGCGGTAGTTAGAAAAACTGTAAACAAAATAGGAGTTAAACAACTGGAAAAAAGGCACCCAAGAACTTTGAAAGGGGATAAAATCTGATTTGTAATAAAATTTTCTACGACCATAAGAAGCCTTCCTCCGTGAATATAACTTGAATCAATGCTCGATGCGCCAAGGCCCTCTTGACTTACCATCTGCGAAAGAGGTTCGTGTACAAGAAGAACCCGTAAGAGTAGGTCATCGTAAAAAGTTGCCAGAATTTTAGGTTTACGCTGTCTGCCTTTAGGACTCTTTTATCGATATTTCTTAGAAGTGGACTTTATTATATTAGTAGAGGGAATATATAAAAAAAAATTACTTACATTTGGAATACTACTCAAATAAAATTGAAATAGGATGGCGGGTGGCAAGACGAATTCATTGAAGGTGATTATACTAAACTATATATATATATATACATATATATATTTGGCGCGTACACCCTTTTTCGGTATTGGCCGAGCTCCTCCTCCTATTTGTGGTGAGCGTCTTGATGTTGTTGCACAAATGGGAGGACCTACAGTTTCAAGCCGACTCCGAACGGCAGATATTTTTTATGAGAGGCTTTTTCATGGCAGAAATACACTCCGAGGCTTGCCATTGCCTGCCGAGGGGCGACCGCTATTAGAAAAATGTTTTTCTTAATTATGGTGTTTCACCGAGATTCGAACCTACGTTCTCTCTGTGAATTCCAAATGGTAGTCACGCTAAACTAACAACAACTTTTTGTACATAGGAATATTACGACAGATATAAAAGGAAGATAAAAAAACGAGCTTCGTTGAACAGCCGACATTTATTTGAAGCTAGAAGCTTACGATGATGGTGCGAATGGAGCGTCGTTTCGTCATTTCATTTTTTGCTGGCAGCCGAATATACACGGCGAAAGAAGAACAGAAAAAGCAAATTAGCCGGTCTTCTGCAATCACCTTTAACAGACTCGCCTTGGCCCGTGGTTAATATGACCAAGAAAGCTCAAGAAGTTTAAGCTTCATCTGGCACCAGTTCATTGTTTTCGATAGCAGAGCTTTACAAGTAACACTGCCAAAAAAGGACAAGAATGCGATATGGAAATTATGAAATTGTAAAAGCTATAGAATATTGAACAATTTGTCGTTTTGCGCCTGAGCGTCGCAAATTTTTTACGGTGCATTGAAGTTAGCCTAATTTGATCCGCAATTGATTCAAATTAATTGAAAAAAAACCGCACAAAACAGGTGTTATTTTGGAATGGATGAATGGATTGCGCTATCGAGAGATGATTAACGATTTTTTATGGCATTGGATGGTACTTATGGTTTATTTTCAACAAGACGGCGCTACATGCCCCACAATCAACGAAACCATTGATTTTTTACGGGAAAAGTTTCCGGACCGTGTAATCTCTCGAAGAGGTGATCACAATTGGCCACCGAGATCTTGTGATTTAAGACTTTGTGACTTTTTTTTTGGGCCACGTGAAAGAGAAGGTCTACGCCAACAGCCCAGCGTCGATTCAAGGCCTCTAAGATAGAATTCGTGGGGCTATCCAGGACATAGGGCAGCCACTTTGCAATTCGGTTATGGAAAGTTTCATGAAAAGGATATTGCCTTGTAAGCGTGGTCGTGGTGGTCATTTGCCTGATGTTATTTTGCACTATTAACGGCATACCTTCCTCTTTATAATGAAATAAACATCCGATCAGTTATAATAAAAAATAACATTTTTCTTTGAATATCAAAATAACACCTCTTATTGGAAAACCCTATATTATATTTAAGTTGCTATATTAAAATTTGATCGCGCACCGTTTTGTGAAACAATTTAACCCAATATTTCTTACCCGTGTGGGACATTTTGAAACTTATTTTCAAAAATCTGGAAAATTAAAAAAAAAATTATAATAAGTTGTAATAAAACCTGCATCGAAGGCAATAATACTTCGCTGGTAACACCAGTTCAATGATATCGATTGAACAAAAATGTACTGCCCCCGAACTCTGGAAAATATTAAGTTTGTGAGGTCGATGGATTGTTAAAATATTTTCCCCGGGAAATTTCTATGTGGGTCTTATCAGCCAAAAACAGTGTGCAGTAACGAACAAAAGTATATCAATAATTGATTTCTTTCGTTCTATTTTGTAGCATAGTGTTTCCGTGGTATTCCATTTTTTCTATTCAGTTCCTATATCAAATCAGTTACAGTTTGCGAAAATTCTCATATTTTTTTTGTTGTCATGTGGTTTTCGAGATATCGTCAAATAAAGGTTTTGGATTAAAAAGGTAGTTCAGAAGTATTTTTAATATCTAGAGAATGCCTGAACCGATCAAGACAAGTCATATATCAAATTAAAGGTAATTCAATTTATCTGTCAGCATCTTGAAAACTACAAAAAATAAAAATCAGTGGATTCTCAAATGGCATTAGATGGTTTGGTTCTTGGTTATCGTTTTGGCTAAAAATTAGTGTAATGGCATAATTGGTACACTTTTCCGAAAGTTTGTATTTTTTCGATTTTCGATATAAATTTGAATCTCCTTGGCTTTATGTATATATAATTGTCCCAGGCTTTGTTGTCTTCGATTTGAGATGTGCGGCTTGATATTGCCCTCCAAATGTTGGGATCTGCTTATCACTGCTTGGGCTTACTCATCTTGTAATACTATTTTACAAAGTATTATGCTTACTGAAAGAATCTTTTTTTTCTTAACCCTTTAACGGCTCCAACTTGTATATATGCCACCTGCAAAAATAATCATAACTCGATATAATCTGGTGTATATTTTCGAAATTATAGAAGCGTTAACGCAATTATTTCTATTTTAGTTTATATTTTTGTAGAAAGTTCTAGAATCACTGAAAATTTATGTAAGTAGGGAATATATATTTTATAAATTTTTTTATTGTTGCCATTATAAAAAATAGTTTGTTTTTCTTGAAATTCACAAGAAAATAAAGCAGCTTAAAATTTAATTTCACATATGCTATAATTTTATGTTCAGAGTTCCTTAATTTGTTGCTCTGAATAAGCTGACAATTGTCTAAATGCCGTATCAAATATGATAAATAGTCTTCCAAAATATTTCCAGATTCACTTGAAACTCTGGTGGTAATTTTAAAAAAATAATATTAATACTTTCCACATTATCTAGACATTTTTAGGATTTCCGAAGCCGTTGAAGGGTGAAGAAATGACTCCCATCTTAGCTTGGCTGACTTATTGTGTTCTCCAGTCTTTTCCGTAAATGCTGTTACATCTACTTCTTGGGTAGTCACTCACTAAACCTCCTAAGAGGTCCACTTCCAATCTCAAATGCAGCTCAGGTTAGTCTGTTACTTACGAGAATTACGTGAATTTTACGCTCATTATTTTTCGTGCCAGGGGATCCATTCGGAGAACTCCCCTGAGTAGCGGCAGGCTAATCAACTACCCTGCCAGAAATCAAAACAGATTAACGAAACCAACGCAAGACGAGGCCCTATGCTCCCGAGGAGAGTGAATAAGGAAAAAAAAAATTTTTTTTCGTACACTGAAAATGCCTCAACTTCAAGTGATACGCAATTTATTTCCCTCAAGTTCCATGTTGTCATTGTTATTATTGTAACATTCGCCATACATTTTTTGTGAATGCTGCTGAAATGCCAGTACTTGACCGAATACTAATCATTGTCGCTCTAGTAACTGTCGTCTGCACGATGCGAGTTGCATTTAACCCTCCGCTGCTGACTGCACTGGCTTGTAACCTGCCATGTTAGGAAGCGTTGCTTTTCTTATTAAATTCACTGCTTATGCTTCCCTTTTTCTCTTAAGAAATCCACCCGGAATCGCTATCAATACCAAGCATCTCATCAGCAGCAAAATATCATTATTAACAAAATGTTGCACAAAAGTGCCTGCAAATTCGCTCTATAAAAAGCAAAGAATGCTGAAAAAAAGGAAAACTTTTTCCCAACATTTGCGAAAGTGAAACGCATACACGAACTAGAAGCATATTTTGTTTTTCATATTGTCTACGCAAAAGTTTTTCCCTTTACTACTTTGCCTAAGTTTGCACGCTTTGTACTTAAGGAAATTTTCCGGCAAGCAGCCTGCGATGACACTCATTACTGCTTATCGTACAAAATTTTGTAGCTGATTCGTGTTTTTTCTGTGCAACGTCGGTTATTTCCGCTTTTTTTTCGCTTGCACTTGCTCTGCTTCTAATACTCGTATGTTTTTGCTCCCAAAAATATTGCATCGACTTTTGGCGATTTCGCTTTCGAATGCTTTGTTGCTAAATTATACGCTGTTCGATGGGTTTGCTTGATAGGTTTGGTCTGTTGTTGGTTGTAGTATTGGATGGGGTAGGTTAGAGTTAGTTCCACTCGCTAGGCTTGTTGCCCCTCGCCGAAGTTGGGTTAAACAGCAAATTTTGTTCGGTTATGTACTTGTTCGCTTTGCTCTAATGATGGCGTAATTAAGACGTAATATTTTTTCTCTGATTGATTTTTTTTGTTTGGAAAATAATTTTACTCACATAACTTGTTAACTTTTACTTGTCTTGTTAGATGCTTGCTTTCGGAATTCTCGCTCATTACTGATATTTGTTGTAGCAGTGTAGAGTTTTTTGAATTCACTACTCGTTAAGATGACTTTTAGATGGTAGATGGTGCTGTTAATAGGTCAAAGTTGTTAAATAATTGCAAGTTCTATTATAATCACTAATAACACAGTACAACAAATTTCGTTTTTTTTTATTAGAACAGAAAAGTGAATACAAAGCACAGAAAGTACGTTGTGAGTGGAACATTTTTCTGTCATAGCTTAGCGACTCGTACTCGTGTTTTTTTTACACTGAGTCAAATTTTTCAGATTTACATATAGTAAAATTTCATAAGCATTATTTTTGTGGAACATTTTAGTCCTCTAGCTGCTCTCTTCCATGGTCATTTCGGCCAATTTTTTAAGAAAAGCGCAAAAAGTACTTTTAATTGGAACTTTTGAGATTTAAAATGTTCTACAAAAATGTTTGACAGAAAATTTCAGTGGGGGTCACCAAAGGCACAAAAGACGTGAAAGTAAGCGTTTACTCGTAATTTACAGTAATACTCGTTCATTGTATAGTCGCTTTTCTGCTTGAAAGAATGCTGTTGGACAGTGTAATACGTACAAGTGTCTGTAGCTTTCGCTCACTTTGTTGATTTAATAAATTCGTCTTTATTACTTTCACTTATTAATTACGTTTATGTTTACAAATATGCCGTTTTGTTTTACTTTCACTCCCCTCTCTCTACGACTTTTGTTCGCGCTAATTGCGCGATTTGTTTTCGAGTAAAAACTTTAGCAACATTACAGAAATTACAGTGGTTTGGTATACGAGACGGTGATATAAGCATTTTTAGATTTTTTTTTGATTTTTAATAGCAGAAAAGCCAATATTCTATACAGTCAAATTACATACTTTTAGACCAAACATTTTAAGAGAACATATATTTTTCCTCTTTGGGATATAATTTTTTAAAATTCTACCCTAGGTAGGAAGGTAACGTGGTAGGTAAAGTCGGTTGACACACTTAGGCCTGCTGTAGGCCTCTCCTCACTCTACATTGTCCTCATTGAACCAACCTGTGGCTTTAATATGTCTAACAAGGCTTGATATTTTTATATTGGCTACTTCTGCCAAGTTATTCAGGAAACTATTTCCTAAAATATGGAACCTTTTTCTATCCAGAGCCATACACCCGCATAGAAAGTGTTCTAAAGCCTCTTCTTCTTCAATGTCTTATAGGGTGCTCCCAGTCTACTGGCATGCCTGCCAATCAGACAATGCCCTGTTAGGACCCCGAAAAGATTTCTCACGTTTTTCTCGGTAACCGGAATAAGATGTTGGCATTCATTCCATCAGTATAGATGTTGATTCCGCTTCTATTGTCCATTACCCCATTGTCCCACTTTTCTCTCGTTGGGAAAGTTGTGGTAAAGGATGTATTTAAATGCAACTCTACTGAGCTACAAAAGTCGATTGATGTAGGAAGAGGTATTCGTATAGTATTCTTCCGTGACCCCTTTTGTTAGTGGCTAAGTTAGAATATTCTCTTAACCTAAGTGCCGATTTCGCCGACAGCTGTTTACTGCAGGCCTCAATCGGTAATAAGTGCAGCATGACATTCATCGCTGCTATGGGCGGTGTCTTTAGTGCCCTGCGTATAGAGACTAGCACCCCTTTGAATACTTTCTAGGCGTTTTACTGTTGTTCTTTACTCAAGTGTTGGCCACCAGACTAAAACACCGTATGTCATAATACCACTGCTGTATATAGCCAGTGTACTATTTTAGGGGTTAGGCCCCATTTTGCCAACTTGTGCTATGGCTGCTTTTTTACTCTATCATTAATCGTTTGTTTCCACGAGAGCTTCAAATGCTTCAAAATGCTATCAAATGCTAGTCCTCCTAGCTCGCCTCTTCGCCAATTGACAATGTAATTCCCTCAAAGGTAGGGGGGTTTAGAACAGGCATCCTGTGTTTCTGGTGAGCATGATTAGTTCTGTTTTGTTGGGATTTACCCCAAGACCACTCGATACAGCCCACCGGCTTACATTGTTCAAGGCATTATGCATTATTATGGAGAGGGTATCTGGGAATGTCCCTCTTATTAATATTGCCCTGAGGGGTGGCCCTCCTGACGGATCTGCGTATCGTCGAGACCCCAACGTCGAAATTACGAACCTGCCTAGTAACAACTGTTCTGTAAGTTTCACAATGCCCTCGGCGACACCCAAATCAGTCCTGGCGCTTGTTATGGTCTCCGGTAGGATGTTGTGGAAAACGCCTTCTATGTCTAGGAAGGCTACCAGAGAATACTATTTTTTCCCCATTGATTTCTCTATCTCTGAAACCAGTGAATTTAATGCTGTCTCTGTGGATCTACCTCTAGAGTATGCATGTTGTGATCTCGCGAGTAGGTGTCATGTTTACCCTTATAAAGGCGTCTATTAATCGCTCTAACGTCTTTATTAAAAATGAGGAAAGGCTAATAGGTCTGAAGTCTTTAGGTTTCGTATGCGAGCTCCTACCAGCCTTTGGTATGAAAACTACCGTGACTTCCCTCCACCGTAGGGGGTTGTAATTTAGTAGTAATGTTGTTCTGAATATGGTTGTCAGCCATTTCATAATGTTGCCCATTGTGTGTTGTAGTTGCGCAGGGATTATCCCATCTGGTCCCAGTGTTTTATACGGTTGGAAGTTTTCTACAGCCCAAGTTATCTGGGATTCTGTGTCAATGTTGAGGATGTCGGAATCTAGTACCGCATCCGAAGTTGGAATATTGGCGGTTATTCTACCCTAAAATATAGAAAATGCGTAAATGTGCATAGGATGATGTGTGCAAAGGCAAATATCTGTGAATTTATAAATGTTCGGCGATATGCTTCTTCTTTGTTTTGAGCGTTCTGGAATTTTCTTTCTGCGGAACAATGAAATATTGGCTGTTTTTTTAGCAGCTTGAGAACTATCGATAACCATGGTTTGCGGAAAATGCCAAACTGTATTGACATTTCTGTTCATTTAACGCCTGAACAACCACTCCAAATTGCGGGAATATGTTTAAACAAAAAAAAAAAACAAATAAGTCTGTTCGCCAATTTAATTGAGCGGAGTGTTGAAGAAGTCGCCGCAATGTAGATTCGCCGTCGTTCTCCACTTGTTAGCCTTTGCCTTCGACCACGTGAAAAATTTTACGTAAAGATCATGGCTTACGCGCCTATAAAATACTCCTTGTGAAAGAACTGAAGCCAAATGATAAACGTTTTCGTCGTATTTTTGCTGATTGGGCTCATTTAGATTTATTTTTCAGATTTTTTGGAAAAAGTTGTCAAAAATTGAATTGATCGTATGGACCATGTAATTCATTTCTGCGGTGGACATATGCCGGATATCATATTAAAAAATAAATGCCATGAAATTATCTCCCAGAAGTTAATAAACAAATTTAATTACAACAACATTTCTGTTTTGTATTACTATTTTAAGTTCTAAAACTCTTAAAAAACACCCTTTACATATAAAAGAGTTTTAAAAATGGCGCTCTATTGTATGTTCAAGAGTTATTTTTTCTAAAGTAATGTAATAGAAAATTGCGACTGCACAAGCGAAGCCTTTTTGTTAGAGGACAGGCGATCGACCTAACTGTAACTGCAATTTTGGATTTACTGTGATTAATCTGAAAAGATAGAGAATTGTAGTATATATTTTATACATCGAAAATTTAAATTTAGTTTTTAATTTAAAAATTAAAAAAAAAAAATGTTAAAAAAATTAAAAAAATTTTTTTTTATAAAAATAAGCAGCTCTGTAAAATATCAAAAAATCCATCCATCGGTCTGCCACTATTACTTTAGATACAGTAGAAAAAAAAAACTGCATGCAAATTTAATTAGAACAGAGATAAATTCTTTTTAAATAAATTTTTTTCCAGTGCTTGAGCTACCGTTTGTTTCACTAGTAAAGCAAAAATTATTTAGTTAAAAAAGTTATTCTAACACAAAAATGTATGCTGACTTTTACGTTACCCTGTGCATCAAAAATCGTTAAAAAATCCACTTAATAAAAATATGGGTTAAGGCCTGTATATCTTAAGCTAAAGATAAACAGATAAAATTTCGAGTTGATCGGTTAGAATTTTTGCGAGTTATGAGTTCGGCCAACCTGAAAAATATTGTTTCTAGAAAAACCGCTTAAATTCAAAATATATGTATTCCGACATATTTTTCCATTAACTCTAAGTATTTTAAGATGGCTTTGAAAGGAATGCTTTCAGTAAAAAATCGAGTTTCACCTAATAATTTTTAACAAATACTTTTCCATTTAAAATTAAATTAAATAATGTTCAAAAAAATAATGTACGCCCCCGGGTGGGCTCGAACCACCAACCTTTCGGTTAACAGCCGAACGCGCTAGCCAATTGCGCCACGGAGGCGATATTCAATTATGGGCTCAAGTAGGCACCATCAGCACACTGCTGGGTAAGAAAATTTGGGAAGTCAGCATTAATTGCTTTAAAATATATACATTTCTTAGCTTATCAATAAATTGTTTGATTTTAAGCATAGTTGTTGTTGTAAATTTTCAGAACTCTGCCACGTCAGTGAAAATGCAATGAAAATATAATTCCACTGATAAAACTTGGTTGATATCAATGCAAGCAGATCGAGTGCAACCTGTAGAGGACACCTTCAACAGTGGGACACCTCCCGAAATCGCACAAAAGTCCAAGAAAACAAATGTTAATTTGCATATTTTTAGTTAAATTCTTTTTTGTTTTAGAACAAATCCCTTTCCGACAACTGGACACTTTAATGGCTCGACGCGCACGCTTGTTTTCTGATGTGCGGACAACGAGGATCAGCGAACGGATGAAAAGAGAGTAAAATTACCTTAACGATTAGTTGATATCCACATTTATATACCTTGTGAGCCCGAAAAAATGGACGATTGCCATACGTTTTTTAAATATGTTTTAGAACTTTTATTCAAATGAGGCATATATCACTCTCGAAGAATACATTTTGGTTTTTTTATTTAAAAAAATGTTATTATTTATTGTTGATATCGCCCCTCCCCCGAAACGGCGCTTTTTAGAAGAGGCTTGCGGTGATCACGGTAGCGCATGAGCAGCTCAACTAAAATCCAAACAAATTAAATGATTATTGTAGAAAAATGTTTTTTAGTGAATCTGAACGGTTTATTTACCCAAAAAAAAATTTTTTCTCGATATGAAAACCGCTTTGCACCAAAAAAAAACGATTTTGACGGGTGGAAAAAAAAATTTATTCCAGCGAACTATGCAAATATTTATAAAAAGTGAACCGTTCAGATTCACGAGGTTGAAACTTCGAATAATTAAAAAAAAGCTTATGCAAATCGGCTGAATAATTTTTGATAAATAATGATCACCGCGACCTTAATTTTCAAAAAACACGACTTCGAGATAATCGCGTCTAAAGTTTTGCGTGCTCTTCTCGTTCCAAGAAAGATCGCGCTCTTCCACGGTCTGTAACTTTCGTTCTAGTGCTCCGATCCTTATGATTTTTTGAATTTATATTTTTAAGATGATGCACTTTTAGAATATGCCATAAAAATTTTCGATTTTTTAGTCCAACACAAGTTATATAACCCCTTAAATAAAATTGTTACATTCACCTGTGTGCACAATAAAAGCTGCGCGAATTATTGCAAAGTTTTGACTATTTATTTATTTTTTATTTACAATACATTTTTTTATATTTGCATTTTTATATTTGATTATTTATTTATTTTCTAATAAATTTTTTTTATATTTGCAAAGTTTTGATTATTTATTTATTTTTTATTTAATTTTTTTTTATATTTGCAAAGTTCTGATTATTTATTTACTTTTTATTTACATATTTTTATTTGAAAAATTTTGATTATTTATTTGTTTTCTATTACATTTTTTTTTATATTGCAAAGTTTAGCCTCTTTATTTAGTTTCTATTAAATTTTTCTTATACATCCAAAGTTTTTATTATTTTTTTATTTACATTTTTTTATATTTGCAAAGTTTGGATTATTTATTTATTTTCTATTAAATTTTTTTTATATTTACAAAGTTTTGCCTCTTTATTTAGTTTCTATTAAATTTTTCTTTAACATCCAAAGTTTTTATTAATTTTTTATTTACATTTTTTATATTTGCAAAGTTTTGATTATTTTTTTATTTTTTATTTACATTTTTTTATATTTGCAAAGTTTGTTCCCTTTATTTAGTTTCTATTTTTTTATATTTGCAAAGTTTTGATTATTTATTTATTTTTTATTCAATTTTTTTATATAAAAGTAGTTTATACTACAAAAAAAAAATTAAATTAAAATTTCAAACTTCGTATAAAATTAAAAAAACAACAAATTTTCATTCAAACTTGAAACATTTTAATAAAATTTTTTAGAATTATTTCGAGTATGCAGCCTTATAGGCCATTAAATTTTGATTTAACAAAGTGAGAGTTTGAAGTCGCTAAAAAATTGCGTGGATTTTAGACAATTTTTTTAGGCTGGTGGTATATTGCACTTACTCCATATAAAAAACATGCATTACATCATCAACAAAAATTGTATTAAAAATCGTCATGAATATTGAGCCATTTAGCCAAAATATTATACAAAACTTCAACGGGCTACAGAACTGCATACCCAGGATATTTTTGAATTCTGACTAAAAAGTTTTATGCAACCGTTTTTTGAATTTTTTATAAAGTTTTACAAAGTTTGAAATTTGTATTTGCATTGTAGAAAATAAACTGTACTTTTCTAAAAAAAATGCTAATAGGTCTATGAATAAGTTCGTGCGGGTTTTTTCGAAATTTGAATTTCGGATCATTCCCATGGCTTTTAAACGTTTGGAAATGGTTGATTGATCAACTCCCAAAGTTTTTGCAACCTCTTCTTGCGTTTGAGCCGGATCTTGATCGAGCAATTCCTCCAATTCGGTATCCATGAACTTTGGCGGCGCGGCCAAAATCACCACTTTTAAAGCGTGCAAACCACTTCTGGCACGTTTGCTCAGCTAGAGCATGCTCACCATAAACTTCCACCAAGATACGATGACTTTCGGCTGCTTTTTTCTTCATATTAAAGAATTCCCCGCAAAAACACATTATTTGGCACGAAATTCGACATTTTCAAGTGTGGTAAAAATATTGTTGTTTACGCTTCAAATAAAAAACTTATACTGACGTTTGTGCCTTACGACAGTATCTCTCCAATGAATGTTTGGAAATGTGGATCGATGGAATAATAATTAAGTTACGCCATCTGTTGTAAAACCGCACGAACTTATCCATAGACCATTAAATAAATAACAAGCAAATAAATTGTCCAAATTTGTTCAGTCCCTGTTATTTAACGCATTGAGCGTAAGTACATACAAAGTTAGTTCAAAACACAAGTGGGTTTAATATTTTTGTCGAAAAATCCTTCTTTCTTCATGAATATTTTTTTTCTATTCCTTAACTTTTTCGTTTTCATATATACATAAAGTGGCGCAAAATTAGTGACCCTACGTACGTTAGACAGCCGCAGTAAGCAAACACACAAGCAATCGAGCATGTAAAGGTGTCACAACTAAAGTTCCCATCACTGAAAATATTTGATTTTTTTTATTAAAGTTATTCAAAAGCAAAATTGGATGATTAATTTTGCGCCACCTTATACAGCAGTCTTGAAGCAGTTTTGACAAGGATGGCGGCAGTGGACGGCTTTAAATTTGCGCCGCTTGTGAAAGCCGAAGGTCTTCGAAGTCTTAAAACAAAAAAATCTATTAAAAATATAAAAATTATTGTCTTTTCTGTTACAAATTAAATAAAATAAATTTCGCCTTAAATAAAAATTATACTTAAAACCTATTTATTTATTAGAGCTTCTCAGATAATATTGATGCAATTTATTTCGAGTTAAGTTGTTGCAAAATAATGAATATCTAAATCTCGGAGTTAATCACGGAATACCGGGATGATAATAATTGCAAAAAATCACATTCTTAACGGGTACCAACTAATCAAAAAAAAAATTCAAACCGAAAATCGAGTCTAAATTTGGGAAATCACTTTTTTTCTTGCACACATGTCGCATATCTTCACTCCTGTGGTCAAATGTAAAAAAAAACTGTTTTTTTAGTCCAACTCAATTTGCTCAAAAAATATTTTCACAAAAGTCTGCTGTCCCATAAAATCAACTTGCAAACAATTTTCATAAATCACTTAAAAATACTCTTTCAATAAACTCCTAAAACAACATAACCTTTAATCCTCTGCCCCTCCCTGCAGCATGTCAACTGAATTTCCAAACAAATCAAAAAAATTAAAAATCATTTAGTCCTCTCACTCTGCATGCGTCGGCATAACAAAATGTAATTTAATTTACAATTTTCATTTATTTCGGACATCCATAGACGTATGCCATACACAAACATACACACATACATACAAACATATGCAGAGCACGCACATAGGCGTCCATACACAGCCATGCATGCCTGAGCAATGCGAGTCGGTGCCTTCGATTATGTATGCAAATGCGTATAATTCAACAAATTTTGCGAAGCCAAGGAGCAAACAAACGGACCAAACGTCTTAACGCCATTGTCCACTCTGTTCGCACAAGTTTTGTACAAGGATTAAGATATCCTTATTTTTTGTTGTAGGTATTTGACTGTCAGCAGGATGCCAAACAAAGGCAAGACAGCAGCAACAGCCAGCACGACATGAGTCGTGAGCACCACACGCCTTTGCAATTTGCATGTTTTTTCATTACAAGACGGCATGTCCAACTCTCTGACGATTACGATAATGTTTTGCCAAGATTTTCCAAACATGCATAATTTATTTATTGTTAAGAAAGAAGTGCAGAGGAAAAGGGGCAGAGGAGAGAGGAGAGGTGTGAGGTTGCGAGGATGTATGCGTTGCACATACGTACATATCTCTTGGCACGGAATGAAGGTTATGTTTTGTGGAGAAATTTGCAAAGCGGCATGGCGAAAAGGTAAATTTTGGGTTCAAGAAAATTTGAGTGAAAACTTTTAATACGCTGCTGATTTGTATAAGTAAGCAAGCAATACAACTGAAACGCACCGGAAGCAGCCTCATCAGCATTGGCCAAACTTATCATCATCTACTTAGAGCAACTTACATTTTGAATAACCAACCAGCTACAGAGAATCGTTTGCTTGAATTTAATAGTAACAGTAACAATAACAATAGCAATTGCAATAACAACAACAAACAACAAGTGTGTTTGTGCATGCAAGCACCAAAGACACAAATGGATCTGCTCGTTCTAGGCAAGCAAGCGCACGCCTTTTATGCCAAGCATGGCAGATAGATAACATTTGTTTTTGTTGCTTTAGGAATTTTTGTTTTATTGTTTTCCACTTTGCATAACTTCTCATTCATTTGCCTGCGCCCGGTCGATCGGTCGGTCGGTCAGTTTTGTTTGTTTATTATTTCTTGTGTAACTTTTTCGTTTTAATCAAATTTGAATATTTCCCTGCCTTATGCTCGGTTACATTTTATTGTTTTTCTATTTCATTGTTGTTGTTATTATTTCCGGATTTTGTTGCTCTTGCACGCGCTATGCACATAACTGGCTGTTGTTTTTGTTGTTTTTGCATTAATTTCATAGCTATCATTGTGGGAGCTGGTATTGTTTTGCTTCTTCTATCTCCTCTCTCCCCTCTCTCGCTAGCCCTACTCGCTCTACTGTGGCTTGTCACAATGATCCCTCATCATTTAGGGATTAAGCCGTAGCGGCAGGGTAAATTCTTCTAATTCATTGTCAGTCTTGCATAAAAGTCTTAAAAAGTCCAAAGTCTTAAGACAATCAAATGTATTTATTTGGGAATTTGTAAATTTGAAACCCATATCAGTGTTAATTAACATGAAGAAAAAGTACATGCACACAAACATATATCTTTATATACACATAGACGCATACATATGCATGCAGATATACGGGATGCGGCATGAATTCGGGCATGTGAGAGCATGGCTGCGAATAGTTTGTGGGTGTTTTTTTTGCTTAGTGCCAGTTATGTATGAGTATAAGTTTATGTTAATAAGAGCACTAATGTCAGTCTCATGTTAATGGCATGCTGATAACGCTGTAAGTGAAATGCAAAAGAAATTCACTGCTTCTGCAAAGTTAAATGTTACAATAACTCTTGTTGCGGAAACTATGTTGGGGAATTTTAGTTAAACAGTTTGATAAGCAACAAATAAATAAATAGATATATACTAAGAAAGTGCTCTTGGATGGGGTGTTGCTATTGGAATTGGGCTGTTAAGTGGTGTATGGCTTTTATTTCACTGTTTAATGTAAACAGCTTAATGGTAGGATGTGAAATATGCTATTTATTTTTAACATAAGCAGTTCTAAGTTGATGTCAATTAACAAATCTATGTTTCCCAAGCCGCTCGCTGTACCTACACAACTTAATTATTTAAGTCGCGAGTAATATTGAAAAGAGAGAGGGGTTCTGGAACGCCAATATGAGATCTTTTTGAAAATGTTTTTACTGTTATTTTTTATGATCAAAAAAGTTTATGACAAGCAAATAATTTCTGCAAAAAATTTGATTTTTCTTAATCTAAATTGCACCACCTTTCAAACAAGTTCCATTCTATGGCATTTAGTATTTATAATGAAGAGGCTTAAAATGAGTTTGAAGTAGGTAGGGAGAATAAATAATGGTGAGAGTAAATACAATATGAGAGTGTGGAATTATGCGAACTGTATTTGAACGAGCTTTTCTAATTTAGTGCGGGGACTTTTTAAAAGAGAGAGGGATTTTAGGACGCTAAATGTGAAAATTAAAAATTATTGCTTTTTCGGGCGAAATTTTTATGCGCGAAAAAATGTATGACAAAAAAATTTTTCTTCCCAAATATGTATTGTGAGCAAAAATATTAATTTGTTTTTCCAAACGTTTAAAAATTTTTTTTGTTTGGAAAATTTTTGATTAAATGTATGACAAAAAAATTGTTTTCTCAAATATTTTGAGCAAAAAATTATTATTTTTTCCGAATATTTTGAGCAAAAATGTGTTTTTTGAAAATATTTTTTTTTTATTTTAAAAGAAGGAGGGGTTTTAAGAAAATTAAATAAAAATTAATAAAAACAAAAAATTTTAATTAAATTAAAATTAAAAATTATTGCTTTTTCGGGCAAAAATTTGTATACTCGAAAAAATATATGAAAAAAAAATTTTTCTCCCAAATCTGTTGAGAGCAAACATTAATTTTTTTCCAAACGTTTAAAAAAAAAAATTTTTTAAAATTTTTGATCAAATGTATGACAAAAAAATAATATTTTGAGTAAAAAACTTAATTTTTTTCCAAATATTTTGAGCAAAACATTGTTTTTTGAAAATGTTTTTTTAGTTTTTAAAAGAGGGAGGAATTTAAAAAAAATTAAATAAAAATTAATAAAAAAAATATTTAAATTAAATTAATATTAAAAATTATTGCTTTTTCGGGCAAAAATTTGTATGCTTGAAAAAATGTGTGACAAACAAATTTTTTTCATAAGTATTTTGAACGAAAATATTAATTTGTTTTTCCAAACGTTAAAAATCTTCTTTTTTGCAAAATTTTTGGTCAAAAAAATTGTTTTCTCAAACATTTTGAGAAAAAACTTAATTTTTTTCCAAATATTTTGGGCAAAACTTTATTTTTTGTTAGTGTTTCTTTAAATTTTAAAAGAGGGAGGGACTTAGAACGCTAAATTTGAAAGTTAAAAATTATTACTTTTTCGGTGAAAAATTTTTTTTGGGACGCTAAATTGTGAAAATCAAAAATTATTACTTTTTCGGGGAAAAATTTTCAAGCTCCAAAAAATGTATGACACAAAAATTGTTTTCACAAATATTGTGAGGAAAAAATTAATTTTTTTTCCAAAAATTTTAGGAAAAATTTTTTTGGTTGAAAATTTTGAAGATTTGTTTGAAAATTTTTTATGGAAACACCTTTTTTTAATTTTGGTTTTTTTGGAATTTTTTTTTCAAAATTTTATTTCCATTTTTTTTATATTTAATTCTTAAAAGTTAAAAAATAATAAATATAATATAATATATATAAATAAAAAACAAAACAATTAAATAAAAATTAATAAAAAAAAATTAAAATTAAAACTTATTGCTTTTTCGGACAAAAATTTGTGTGCTTGAAAAAAGGTATGACACACAAATTTTTTTCCAAGTATTTTGAGTAAAAATATTAATTTGTTTTTTCAAACCTTTAAAAATTTTTTTTGTTTGGAAAATGTTTGATCAAATGTATGACAAAAAAATTGTTTTCTCAATTATTTTGAACAAAAAACTTAATTTTTTTCCAAATATTTTGAGCAAAACATTGTTTTTTGAAAAAGTTTTTTTAACTTTTAAAAGAGGGAGGGACTTAGAACGCAAAATGTGAAAATTAAAAATTATTAATATACTTTTTCGGTGAAAATTTGTATGCTTGAAAAAATTTATGACAAAAGAAAAATTTCAATTGCTTTTTTGGGACGCTAAATTGTGAAAATCAAAAATTATTACTTTCTCGGGGAAAAATTTTCAAGCTCCAAAAAATGTATGACAAAAAAATTGTTTTCACAAATATTTTGATCAAAAAATTAATTTTATTTTCCAAACTTTTTTAGCAGAAAGTTTTTGTTTATTAATTTTTTTCGTACATTTTTTTGGGAAATTTTTTTTTAAATTATAATTAATCCTTATACGTATCGAAACTCCAAACCAGGACGCACTGACTCTTGAAGTGGATGGCACGCTGGTTACAATTGAGGACATCGAAAACTTCTGCTCCCTTGGCAGCATAGTGTCAAAAAATGGTGGAGCGGAAGCTGATGTAAGTTCCCGCATAAACAAAACTCGCCACGCTTTCCGCAGGATGAATCGAATCTGGTCATCAAAACATATCAGCACAAAAACAAAATTGCGAATTTTCAATACAAGCATCAAGCCAGTGTTACTTTATTTTTTTTTTTCTTTTTTTTTTAATACTTTTATTTGCAATCTATTCTAAGAACAATAAGCAAATTTTATAACATTGTGGTTATTTGACATGTATTATTGATCTCCAGTGAAAACAATAATAATATACTTATATGTAATACATATATTTATACAAAGTTAAGGCTATACATGTGATAACGTTATATGAATATGTTGTAAACATATTAATAAATAGTGATTAGGTACGAAATGGGAGATCTAGAACATGTTGTCTTTTCAGTCTAATTATTTCATTGGTTTCATCTAAGAGAGTTATTGCAAGCGGGTTTTCATGATAGCTGATCCTTTGCAAATATGCTGTACTGAATCTTTTAATCTCAATTTTTATGAAAGGAATATGTAAGTCTGAATGAATGGGTTTATTGGTAATGAACCAGGGTGCACTCGTTATCAATCTAAGGGTTTTCGACTGATATCTTTGTAATTTCTTATTTGAATTAGAGGCTGTTCCCCAAAGTTGTATGCCATATGTCCATACTGGCTCCAATAAGGCTTTGTATAATAATTATTTGGTTTCCAGGTAAAGTGGTGACTTGGGTCCAAGTAACCAATAAAGTTTTCTTGTTTTAATTTTTAATGGGTTAGCTTTAGCTTGTATATGACACTTCCATGTTAATCGCTTGTCTAGGTGTAAGCCTAAATATTTTACACTGTTACATTTAGGAATAATGTTTCCATTGATCTGCAAGTCAGGACAGTCATTTCGCCGTAGTGTAAATAAAACATGTACAGATTGGTTGGTATTAACTTTAATCTTCCAGCAGTCTAACCAGACCTGCAAGTAATTCAATGCAATTTGTACTAGTGAGGTAGATTCGGTTGGAGAATAATTTGATGCAAGAAAAGCGGTATCATCAGCATATGTTGCAATAAGTATATTTTCAGTTACTGGCATATCTGATGTGAAAATAGTATAAAGAACTGGACCGAGTACGCTTCCTTGAGATACCCCAGCTTTGATGTATGCAATGCTAGATGTTTCACCTTTCACTTTCACGTAAAATGATCTTTCAGTAAGATACGATTTTAGAATTAAATATATCTGTGAGGGGAAGATTTTTTTTTAATTTGTATAAAAGACCATGATGCCAAACTTTGTCGAATGCTTGTTGGATATCCAAAAAGACATCTGAACAATACTCTTTTCTCTCGAAAGAATCAACAATGAAGTTAACCACTCGGTGGCATTGTTCGGGAGTTCCATGGTGTCGGCGAAAACCAAATTGATATTCAGGTATTATATTATGTTGTTTTAAAGTTGGCGATATTCTCCGTAAAAATATTCTCTCAAATATTTTAGAGAAAAGTGTCAGTAAACTTATTGGTCTGTAAGACGTTACTTCATTTTCAGGCTTATTTGGCTTGGGAATCATAACAATTTCCGCGCATTTTCATTGTGTAGGAAAATGGTTTAATCTTAATATAGCGTTGTAAATATGTGTCAGCAGCATAATGTCTTTTTTTGGTAAACACTTTGCCACTTTAGAATCAATTTTATAATAGCCTGGTGATTTATTTTTACTTAAGTTTTCTATTTCGGTGCGAATTTCTGCAGGTGTAATATGCTTAATTGGCAACGATAGTTGGCACGGGACATCGGGAAATTGAAGAACGTCAGAGTTGTTATTGTTACTATTGTTAAAGGCTGTGAAAGTTTTTTCTAGATGCTTTGCAAAAGCATCAGCTTTGCTCTTATCTGTTCTGCACCATCTATCTTCTCTTCTTTGGGTGTTTTAGGTACTTCGTTGCCCTCCATATTTTATAATCATCATTGTTATTGTCATTAAGGTTTTGAATATAGCTTGAGATCGATTTATTTCTAAAGTCTTTCAATTTGTCTTTGAGTTCACTAGTGGCTTTATTTAGAACTGTTTTATCTCTTGGATTTCTACTAGTTTGCCATTTCTTTCGTAATCGTCTCTTTTGTTGAATTAAGGCTCTGATTTCTGCAGAAACATGCACAGAGGTATGTCGATCGTTGTTATTTTTTTTAGGTGTAGAGGCAAGAGCTGCATCATGTATCAAAGCAGATAAACTTTCAACAGCATTGTCGAGTTCACTCGGGTTTTTGATTGGCATGTTAAGTACAATATTTTGCGTTAGCCTGCCTTGAAAATTACGAATTTGACTCTCGTTATTCAGTATGTGATACTTTCGTTGTTTGGTGTTAACAGTGCTACTATAGATAATAATAACTGGAGAGTGATCTGAGCTTAGTTCTTCAGAGCTAGCAATGTCCAGTAGTGGAGTTTGGATACCATTATATACAGCAAAGTCCAGTAGATCGGGAGATTTCAATGGATCACTTGGCCAATAAGTAGGCTCTCCAGTAGATAACGTTTTGTAGTTGTTTTTAACTAAGCACTTATAAAGCTCTCTTCCCTTCGGGTTTGGGATACGTGATCCCCACCATGTATGTTTGGCGTTGTAGTCACCCCCTACCAGAAATCTTGTACCAAGAGTATTGAAAAAAGTGTCGTATTCAGGTGTTGCAATGCTATGCCTGGGAGGCGAATACAGTGCATAAATGTGTATGTCAATATTATAGCATTTTATTTTAATCCCAGCGGCTTGTATTGAATTCGTTTTGGTTGGCTCTAGTACATCATACTTTATGTTTGATTTTACTAATACAGCACAACCAGCATGAGCCCTGTTACTAGGATGGTTAGTGCCAACAATATCATAATTTTTTATATTAAAATAAGTTCTACTTGTAAAATGTGTCCCTGAAACTAGCATGATGTCAATAAAATTATCATTTAAAAATACTTCAGTTTCCTGTGTGTGACGGGATAAGCCGTTGGCATTCCATATTGCTATTCTGAGATCTATTTGCATAGTTTCTCAATAAGTAAAGACATCATATTAAGTAAAGTGTTTGTTAGTTCAATTTGCTTCGATAATAATCGCTCAATATTGTCCATTTGTGTATTTGTATTATTGTTTGCGCTTCTACCTTTCAAAATGTTAGAATATGAATCTTTGTTGTTGTTACTTTATGCGTGCTAAACATGGAAAGTGACAGATACCATATGCAATAGCCTACAAACATTTATCAACAGATGTCTGCGCATTATTCACCGCATATTTTGGCCAAGGGTTATCACCAACGAAAATATTTTAAATATTTCAATGTGCAAGCCCATCGTAGCTGATATCAAAGAAAGGAAATGGCGATGGAATGGGCACACCTTACGCAAAGAAGACAATGACATCGCAAAGATGGCCCTAGAATGGAATCCACAAGGCTCTAGAAGAAGAGGACGACCACGAACTACTTGGATGCGATCAACACACGCGGAATACCAATCAAGATGTACCTGGCATGAAACTCGAAAAATTGCACAAGATCGCTGAGTTTGCTTCCGCCCTTTTGCTCTGATTAAGAGCGGTATTTCTTCATATAACTATATAAATAATTGCATGTACAAACTATTTATTGTTAATTAAGATATCAAATAATTAAGAGATATCAAGGAATAACAAAAAAAATCCTTAAAAATTAAGAAATTAGTTTACAAAAATGCTAAAAAGCTGTGAAGAAATTTCATTTTAAAAACTGCTGTACGAAAATGTTCTGCATTGAATGAATCTTATAATTATTGAATGATTTTTCTGTTTACTTCTTTTTATACTCAAGTTCTAGAAGAACAACTAATATTTTTGAGCAAAAAATTGTTTTTTTTTTTAATTCTGATGGTTTTGTTGGAAATTTTTTTCGGAGTTTTTTTCGAATTTATTTTAAATTTTTTTGGAAATTTTTTTTTCACAAAATTTTATTTCCAAATTTTGTTAACAAAAATCTTGAAAAGCTCTGAATAAATTCCATTCCAAAAACTTCTGTCAAAAAATTTTCAAGATTGAATAAATCCCAAAATTATTTTCTATTTACTTCCATTCATACTCAATTTTTAGACGAACGTCGATGTCGACAATTGACGAACGACAATTGTTCTAAGAAGCTTAGAAAAATCTTACATTGAACCACTGCGAGCGCTCTTGCTAATTATGAGTTGTTTAAAAAATGTATTTCTGCCACTTTAATCCTTCGTCATGCAGATACAAATTTAATCACATAAAATAATACAAACGAATTTTTGCACATAATATTCGTGATCAGAAAAATTCCATTCTAATTCTACTCGAATTCCCATATCTGAAAAACGCTCCGCCTGTCTATTTCCGTAGTAGACTTTTTCGCACGCAAAAGGCGCTGAATTCACCTGTTTGCACTCACGTACGCACGTAAACCTCACACTTACTCGATTATGTATTTTTGCTCAGACTTATGTGGCACACGTGCTGCTGCGAAGTATCTGTGTTGCAAGTACTACGTTCTGGGCTGTGGCTGTGGCTGCAACTGTCATTATTCTACGTTATTCAACAAAGCAAATTTTTTTCCTTTCCTTTCTTCGTTGTCTCGTTTGTTGCAATAATTTTTGCTTTGACTTTGGCTTTGGCTTTGGCTTTGGCTCGCTTCGCTATGTTTATTTATATTTATTTTTATACCGTTACGTGTTGTGCACTTCGTGTTGCAGTCAGCAACGTTTGTCTTTCGCTACTACGGCGTGTTGTCTGCTGTTTGCCAAGTGCAATTGGCGGTTGCGGCGCCTGCACGTATGCAATGCGAGACTTGCATGCTGGAGAATTGCTACTAAATTTATTAACGCCACGCCTTCTTGCCACACACATACACGCACACGAAATATACACTTGATTCACTTATGGTTGGTTAAGCAGCGGCTGGTGCTTTGTCTTTTTTTCGTTTTGAAAATTTTGCTCAATTTCCTGCTGTTAACTGTTCTTCTTCTGCAGCTTCTGCTGCTAGTTCCATTGCATTCAACAAAACGTGCGTTGAGCGCTGCGCTCACTTTTTTTGTGGTTTTTTCTTGTAGAAGCTCTTTCATTTTGGATAATTTCTTTCTTAAACCGCCTCTGCCATTTGGCTGCTGCCGACACTCTATAGTTTCGTGCTTATGTGCCTTTCGAAGCGCTCTTGCACTTTACTGCGAGTAGTATCTTTATTTTTCGGCCTTATACGGAAATTTTATTTTTCCTACTTTTTTCTATTTCATGCGATTTCTTATTTATTTTCCCTCTTTTTCTTGCTTTTTACGTTGATAGAATTTAATTTTATGATTCTCGAGTGTTTTAGCTTACATTGCGTCGCTGCATCCACACGGTGTGCTTTGGGGTTTTCTCAGCCTTTCTCATATTTGTTTGTCCACTCCCCGCCGCCTTCGTAGCTTTAGCTATTCCACATTTATTTTACCACGCTGCACTTTCGTGCTTTCATGGCTTTACGATTTTCATGCTTCAGCTGTTATTTAAGATTTTTTCAGAAATTATCAGCGAGATAAAAAGCGCGTCTCGATTCCATGAAAGTAAACTAAAAATGCGGGTATATTTCAGAGGCGCATTTTGTAGGAAATATTTTCCAAGACTTTTTTTGCGCCACTTTTCAAACTCAATTACCGTAAAAAAATTATTTAGCTCAAGCGAGAGTAAATAGCGTTAAGCGGAAGAGTCTAAACAGAGACATAAATGTTTTAAAATTATCCAATCTACCATTAGACGCGAGTTACGGCGTAAGCGCTGAGTGCACTTGTATTGGTATCTTTGATAATTCTAAGGGGTTTTCAAATTTTCCTTAAGAAGTCAGTAAAATTTGACTCATCCTTGGAGGTTTTGTATGAGAGGCGGCAGTTAGCACCCTGCGACAGTAGAAGTTATCCAGAAAAAAATTCGTATGCAGATTTTATTTTATATATTTACTGTACTGCAACTTAGTTTTTGAATTTCTCATCAAATAAGTTTTTGAAGGACATTAAATATAGCAACGATAAAATACTCAAAAAAATATTTTAAAATACTTATATCAACTCAATGAGGATAATATGGATATCAAGTGAAAGAGGATATATCCAACTAATTAAACCTTTTTTTTACTAAGTCACCAGGACAAATATAGTACAATAAAGTCCTTTGAAAAATCTGTACTTAAATATCCTTGAAATTTTCTTAAGAACTATTCTGAGTTATTTGGCGACGCCAGAATACAAAGCCGCGACGGACGTTTTTCGGAGCCATTCAAAGCTGGAGGGGAATCCCATGTGTCAGGTCGGATGAGAGCATGCCAAGCGACTGCAGCATGAGTGTGCTTTGTCTAATATAAAAGAGGGGTGTTCCTGCAACCTGGGAAACTACCACGGATAAACCTAATTAACACCGGATATAAGGTATTGTCGAGCGTATTGTGTGAGAGAATGAAACTTATCGTCAACAAACTGATTGGGTCTTATCAATGCGGCTTCAGTCCTGATAAGTTCACTATAGACCAGTTCTTCACATTAACCGAAATCTTGGAGAAAACTCACGAAAAACAACCTGATAGACATATTTCTTCGTTGATTTTAAAGCCGCCTTTTGTAGCACAGATAGAAGTTCCCTCTATGCCGTAATATCTGTGTTTGGTAGCCCCTCAAAACTAATACGGCTGTCTAAGATGTCGTTGAGCGCTACCGTAAGCTCCACCAGAAAAAAATCCGGAAAAAAATTTTTCCCTAAAATATTTCGACAAATTAAATGTTTTCTGTTGGATTTCTCCCTTTTTCCGATCAAAAATGTGAGAGAAAAAATTTAAATATTTTTTCGAAATATGTTTTTACTTATTATTTTTTACATATAATATTATATTTGACCGGAAAAAGGGAGAAATCCGGCAGAAAACATTTAATTTGTCGAAATAGTTTTGGAAAAAGTTTTTTCGGGAAAAAATTAAAAATTTTTTTTTTTTAATTTTCAAAATTATATATTTTTTCAGATATATCAGGAAGAAAGCTTGGTATTTTTCCTTTAAAGCGATGCCTAACTTTTTATTGAGCGCCAAAATTTCATAAATAACTTCTGATCCTGAACGCACCATTCCGCCACGTTGCCAATTGCATGCCATCAACGTGCCGTAGTTAGAAAAGCCAAGTTCCGTAATAAAAAATTTTCAATATTTCTGACCTAAACAGCAAAGAAAAATATTTACACACAAAAAAATTTAAATTTTGTACGCTCACATCTCGGCTACCGCACGAAAGAGAAATTCAAGGGATCTCCATACTTTTCTGTAGCCTTGCAATCAATGAGGCTGAAACAACCTTTGCTTGAAAGTTTCTTCTACTCATTTACTTCATTCTCCTGATACCTTTCTATTATTCATAAATAGCTTACTTCCCCTCACTCTGCAAATAATTACTTGCCATGCCTCACTTCATTCGATATTCTCATCAAACAGTTTAACAATTCATTAGCAACAAACAGTTGGCCAATTTTAATTTCCGTATAAATAATAAATGCTTCACTCTTTCCGATTGCCACTTGAAAATCTGGAGCGAATTACAAAGCAAATGTGCAACACAATTCAAATCATTATTGCCATTAGCCTCTCCACGGACAAATCATCAATGGCCAGCTGCGTGTGAAAGAACTCGAAAAGACTACTATTAGGTTTTCGCTAACTTTACACAACATTTTCTACACTCGTTTACCCCTCATACACTCACTTCTCCTCTCACTCGCATTCCCACTGCTTGCTTCACACACTCTCACTTTTCTTACCCTTTCATATTCTTCATCGTAACACCGCATCCTTGCACACCCAAAAATTCTCCTTTTAATCACTAGATTTGAGCGCGTAGCTACTCGTAAAATCCTTTTTATCGTTTTTACGATAAATTGCGTAGGAACAATTAAAATTTCTCATACCACCGGTCCCAGCAGCAAACGATTACTTTCAGTTCATTCCCCGCACTACATTGCAACACCTCAGCCTCGGTGGCTAATTTTGACCAACTGCTTAGCTGTTTGGAAAACGTTGGTAAACAATTCAAATTTCGTAATTGGCCATCATGAAAATGCGATGGTCATGGCGAGGAGAGATGTGAGGTGAACAAGCCAAAACGCCAATAAAGAAAAACGTAATAACCGTACTCAGTGTGCCGAAATGCCAAAGTTTCGCTACCACCAAAGGAAAAGCAACGAAAAACAAAAAAACGTACTAAAGTAAGAAATAAAAAAGGGTCGAATTCGGTAATTTCGATAAAGGTGTCCAACAAATAATAATAAAAGTCTGACCCTGAGCGAAACGCTTCGCTGACTTCACAATTCATTTGCTCGCCTGCTTGTCTTCCTCCTCTCTATTAGCTTTACTTCTTTTGCGCTTTACTAATTTACGATTCATTTTATTTGTTGGCTTTGTTCGCTTGCTTTTTCTTAGCTTTTTTTTATATTTATATTTGCTATACTTTTCCTTTGCCGCACATTGGTAGGCCCTTAGCTTTTCTTTCTGTTGCATATTTTGCCAAGTTGGCCAGTTTTAGGGGCATATAAAATACGGCAATAATTTCGATCGAAATTATTAAATGAGTTAATTGTGCCGTAAAAAAGAGGTTACGGCGCCTGCTGGCTACACTTCGCCCTTACTGGACTGAACGCTTGGAAATATACCTCTATAGGTACAGCTGGTATGGTTTAGGAAGCGTTCCAGTGTGAAATGTGTGTGGGTGGGTGGTTGGTTTTGTGACAGCTGTTGCAATAAGTGTGGCTCTAATAATAATAATTATTATTTTATTAAGTTGCATTTAGAGTTTGTGTGGGAAAAGGTCGCAATAAGAATATGAGTAGGGAGTGTGGGGGTTGAGAAAAAGTATGGAAAATTCTAAGTATTTAACATCTAGGGACAGGTAAATTTTGTATTGCTGGTGGTCGTGTATTAAAAGACGCGTGAGATTTCAACATCGTGCATATAACGTACTCCTTTATATAAATACACAACAAGGATGATAGATTTACAAGGTTTGTTCTTCAACTATAGTGAAAAAGAAAATTGTTAGGGCAACGTCGGCTGCCACGTCACTTGAATGATTCGGCAGCCGAGGTTTGCTCGTTAGATATGGCGAACCAAATTTTGAGGGGTCTTCGTTGGGTCATTCGTTTTGTGTTTCCTAAAATTTAGTCTGCTTAGTTAGTTATATATAAAATTTTAGTCGCGAATAATGGTCTGCTAGGTATTAACCCTCTAAAAATCTTTTCACCATGAATTAAAAGGTAAAATTGTGAAACCCAAGTGGCGTTCACTCATTTCACATGCATTCACACACTCGTCCAATCAGTCGTTTTTCAGATGACAACGAAGTGGCTGATTTTTTTTGTGTATCATCAACACAAACACAATCTCAGTTCTTTTGTAAACGCTTCCCAAGAGACGTTAGCCCGTCAGCTGATTCTGTGAAATTCGCTCAGAGTCGAATAGCGGTCTGCTAAAGAGCACAGCTCTAAAAATCTGTTAATCTTGAGTAAACAATGTATTGGATAAATTCTGAGTGAAAAAAATTGCTGTTCAAATAATTTCTGATTTACACGCGATAAATTATAGTAAAGGGTGGTTAAGTTTTAAGGGCCGGTATTGATTTTAAATAAAATAAATTTTTTTTAAGAAATTATTGTCATTTCTCTTTATTATAAAATACTGGTACAGCTCAATTACGTATAAAACAAAATATGGGCCAAATAGCCGCCGCGACCTCGGCGGCACACCTCCATCCGATGGTCCAAATTTTCGATGACGCTGAGGCATAATTGAGGTTCTATGCGATTAATGTGCCGAATTATCTCATCCTTTAGCTCTTGAATTGTTGCTCGCTTATCAACGTAAACCTTTTCTTTCAAATAACTCCAAAGAAAGAAGTCTAACGGTGTCAAATCACATGATCTTGGCGGCCAATTGACATCGCCGCGACGTGAGATTATTCGGCCATCAAATTTTTCGCGCAAAAGAGCCATTGTTTCGTTAGCTGTGTGTCAAGTGGCACCGTCCTGTTGAAACCACATATCGTCCATATCCATATCTTCCAATTCGGGCTATAAAAAGTTCGTTATCATCTCACGATAGCGAACACTATTCACAGTAACTGCCTGACCGGCCTCGTTTTGGAAAAAATACGGTCCAATGATGCCGCCGGCCCATAAACCCAAACAGTCACTCTTTGTGGGTGCATTGGTTTTTCGGCAATCACTCATGGATTATCATTCGCCCAAATGTGGCAATTCTGCTTATTGACGAATCCACTGAGGTGAAAATGTGCCTCATCACTGAAATCACGAAGTGTGCGATATGCATTTTGATTTGAATGCTCGTTTTCATAATAAGCCTGAATAACTTTAACGCGTTGCTCGATTATGTATTCAAATTGAGTTAATCTGAAATTGAAAAATGTCAAATAAAGTGCAGAAAAAAGCTTGAGGTTTAGGTGTGGTTCATACAACATATGTAGGCCCTTGAAATTTAACCACCCTTTACATCAATATTTCGTCCATTTTTTACTATTTTGGCCTATTTTACTTGGTTTGTTTGAATCCTTATTACTTTTGTATAAAATTATACTTCACTGCCTAAAAAAAACCAAATTTTAAAATTTTATACAAAATTAGAAAACTCCTGCACACTTTTCAACGCACATTCATGGTTATAATAGGAGTTTCTAGAACAATTTTGGGTATGCAGTTTTATAGCTCATTGAATTTTAGTATAAAAAAAGGCAGTTTAAGTTGCTGAAAATTTTTGTTGATTTTTTTATAATTTTTTTCGTGACTATGTTGCGCATTTCCCACATATAACAAAAATTTCGTGCAGATGAAATCGGGTAAGTCCAAAGTGCGAGCTAGAGTTTTATCAATCTGTATTTTGTTCGAGCTTCAGAAAGAGCAAGAGGACTGCAAAAACAAAACAGTTATATTGGTTGAACAAAGCATACATAAGAAATAGCGTGAAAGCTCACTTGTGGCGGAAGAAACTTTCACTGCTCATCGAAGCAAATCATGTGCCTGGAAAAGCTTTCACTGCGTAAAGACGCGAGCGAACGGCTTTTGCTAAATTATTTTGCCTGAATTAGGAAAAGCCCGTAGGAAAAAAAAAAAATTAAAAAAAAAAAATAAGTCCATGAAAACTTAAAAAACTGCACAACGAAACTGTAAAACATTAACAAATATAGCTGCTATGAAATCTCCACCCAAAGAAAAAGTTATTGGAAAAAGTGGGACAGTGAAAGCAAATTAAAGCTTTAGTGAACTCTATGATTTTAAGATTTACTTTTGAAGTAAACCTTTTCAAGAGTTCAAAAGAAAAACTTGGAAGCGAAAGCTTTCAATATTTTAAACAAATTTGGAAACTCAGAAGTTATTAAAGTTCATGGGTACAATGTAAAAAAAAAACCAAAATGATTGGTATTAGCAACACTACTAAGTCTGAAAGTGGTTGCACTTGTGAGTGATTCCTTCAAATATTTTTCTATACATTTTTGGTGGACCTTTTGTTGTTGTCCCAATAATGTGAGCTAGTTTTATACCGCTTCCAAATGGCTTATAAAAGGTGCTTTTTCAAGAGCTATAGGAAAGTTTCTCAAAAAAACACACGTAAAATTCAGAAAAATGCATGAAATTTTTATTTAAATCGACAGTACAGTCCTATAATTTAATGTTTGAAGATTATTTCATGCAAATGTTGACCGCGACTGCGCTTAAAATGGTCCATCCGCTTAGTCCAATTTTGGCATACTCTTTCCAATGTTTCTGCCGGTTTCTCACATATAGGTAAATGTTTTAATGTTGTCTTCCAATGCGTTAATTGAAGCAGGCTTGTCTGAATAGACATGAGCTTTAACATAGCCCCACAAAAAATAATCTAAAGGCGTTATAACGCACGATCTGGGTGGCCAATTGACAGGTCCCGAACGTGAATGTCTTGCTGAAACAATCATGCAAGTCAAGCTCTTGCTTTTTGGGCAAAACAAAGTTGGATATAATTTCACGGTAGCGCTCACCATTCACAGTTACGTTACGATTCGCAGCATCTTTGAAGAAGTACGTTCCAATGATACCTCCAGCCCATAAACCGCACCAAACTGTGACCTTGTGACCTTTTCTGGATACATTGGTAGCTCTTGCAATTCTTCTGGCTGATCTTCACTCCAAAATCGACAATTCTGCTTATTTATATTACGTACCCATTGATCCAAAAATGAGCTTCGTCGCTGAACACAATTTTTCGACTCTGAACTTTCTTAACAGAACTCGCATTTTTATGTACAATAAAATTCAATGATTTGCAAGCGTTGTTCGTCTGTAAGACGATTCATGGTTAAATTACAGACCAAACTGGAGAAGTTTGACAGTGAAACAAAACACGAAACGTGCGTCAGCTGTTTAAACCAACTGTTCAAAAAGATAATAGCTAAAAAATCACCCGTTAGTTTCTTAAAGCTTTCTTTGAATTGATATTTGATAGTTTAAGCTCACCATAGGCACGTACTTGGGGATGAAGGGTTGGTGCGTCGCGTACAAAAATATTAATCTACGCTAGGCGAGAATTAAAGTTGCCTTATGTCGACGTAGGTGAAGGGTATGGCGTAGAGATGTTTAATTTGTAAGCCTCTAGCGTTCAATTGAAATGTAGATGTTCTTTTATCAATCTTTTATAAAGCTCAGTCATTGGTCGAGCTCAAAATTGATAATGATGAGAACAAATGATTTCCATTGATTTCGGTTTTCAGCTTTTGCCTTACGGTAGTAGTCTGGTCAAATACTCATTTTTTATAGATATTTTTTAGGATTTTTTTTTTAAGAAAATAAAATGCGATCGTTTTGATTATATAGTATGTTATTATTTACATCAAATAGTATACAAAAACATTTTTTTTACGTATTTTTTTAGTAGTGTGGCACCAAACTAAGCGTCTTAAAGAAGATAAGTGGCTTTTCAAACGGATTTTGGCTCTTCAGGACATCTGAAACGAAAAAGTTAAACTGATTACTACTCTGTAGGCTTGTCATTCACCTACGCGGATGCCAGGTTTTCGGCTATACGATCAAGGTCATCTCTGTTGCTTTGCCGACACAAGCTCCTTGGGCGTTCTCTATTACGTGCTCCCTGTGCATGCCAGTTTAAAGCTGATCTGCTGACTTTGTGCAGAGTTTATCAATATTTATCGGCCTTTTGTTTATAACTCTTGAGTAGTACCACATTTGAGGTCTAGTTTTGGGGTCACTAGATACGGAGAATTTGGCGAAGACAGCGATTCACAAGCGTTGGAATTTTATTTGTTACCTCATCGGATACTAGCCAAGTTTCACAGCCATAGAACAGGACGGAATTTACTTACGTCTGTAGCGAAAGGACATAAAAAACGGTGTGGTATAGATAATATTGCATAACCCTTCGATGTTTGGAGCTTAAAGTTGTTTATGGGCTATGAGCAAATAAAGAAATAAGGCGAAAGCTTATGTGGCAGTTCCAACGAACTTACCACAAACATACTTTAAAAAGTTCAGAAAGCTTTTTTATACCCCAAAATATCTGAAAATTGTGGATTATGCACAGTTTATTTAGCCTGATATTTTATACCGTATCAGGCATTTCATTAAGTTAATTTGCAGCGCTAGTTGCGACAAACTGCTAGCCAGAAAAAATATAAATAAAAAAATTGTGGAATAATTACAGCTAACTCTTTTTGTTGTTCAACAAGATGTTGCAGCATTTCGATTCATTTAATTTCGCCACTTGTTATGTGAATGTGAGCTTTTGCTATTTAAAAAAAAACTGGCAAGAAAAAATTCATTACCCAACAAAAAGTAAAAAAAAACAATACCGTAAAAAATTATTGCGCTTCAGCGGAAGAGCGCAATTTGAAACGGAAATCAATTTCAATTTTTGCGCGCAAACTGTCACCAGCTGCGAATAATTTGAGACGCTTGAGTGGCTTTGGCAACTGCGTTTTACGCATAAAAATTGTGAAGAGGGAAAAGTTCGAAATGAGTAGAAAAAAAGAGGTGTTGCAAAAGTGAGCGGATTGAAATTGAAACATTAAACTTAACGCACGTACGCATAAAAAAAGCACCCGAGCGTCTTAAGCAAAAAAGTATAGCAAGAAATTAAATAAAGAATTTTAGGATGCGACAAAAGATATTTCAAAGGATATGCAAGCCAACTCTACCAGAAACACTGCAAAACTTTGAAGCTCACCATACATGAAGAAGGGTAAACTTTTAGACGCACTACCTTTTCCATGGGTAGCAAAAAGAGTTTTTTGAAAGTTAATTTTTACATGTCTGCCTATGCTCTGTAATTAGTAACGCTTGCAAAAATGCCATATCAACAGCAACGGCAGTCTCGTATTAAACTTAATGAAGCCTGAAGGAAATCGCAGCACTTAAAATAGCAGAAGAGGTCACAGCACGAAAGTTCCGAGTTAGTTGGAGACTAGATTGCTTTTTATTTATTTTTTATTGCAAATTTTTATTTTGCTCTAAGTCAAATGTAATTCTCGAGAGATTTATAAAACGGAATAGCTTTCATTGAGAGCTCGCTATAAAGCTTGATTTTCAATGGAAGGTATTCATTGCCAAATGCTTAAGATTTTATGATTATTTAAAGATGATGGCACTAAAGTATTTCATCAAATAGTTAGGGGTCATGGCAATCAGATCGAATTAAAAAGATGTTGATTCATATAAAGTATATATGAATACGGACAAGTTTATAAAAAATATGTGAAAGCTCTGTAAATCTGCAAAGCTTTATAAATGAAAGCCAGGTGGTGTTTGAAACGAGTTATCAAGACAGAGATGCAGGTTATGTAAAAAATTTGTGAAAAGTATGTGAAAGCTCTGCAAATCTACCAAAGCTTCGAGCTACATTTAAAATGATTTTGGAGGTTGAAGCTTAATAAATGGCAGCTCGATTGAACTTAAAAAGATATTGAAGGCAGAGAATGAAGACGCAAATCAGATTGATCTTAAAAGGATATTAAAAGACAGAGGCTGGAGGTTAAGTGAAACATATGTGAAAGCTCTGTAAATTTACAAAAGTTTTTGAAATGAGATTCACATTGCATTTAAAACAATTCTCAAAGGTAGAGGTTGGCAATTGGAGCGTAATAAATGAAAGTCAGATTGGATTTTAGAAGGCATAGCTCGGAGGTTAAGTGAAAGATATATGAAAGCTCTGTAAATCTACAAAAGCATCGAGCTAGATTGCACTTAGAACGATTTTGGAGGTTGCAGCTTAATAAATGGAAGTATGATTGAACTTAAAATGATATTAAAGGCAGAGATTGGAGGTTAAGTGTAATATATGTGAAAGCACTATAAACCTACAAAAGCTTTCGAAATGGGCGTCAGATTGCATTTGATTAGACTTTCAAAGGCAGATGCTGAAGATTAGGGCTTAATAAATGGAAGTCAGATTGCATTTGAAAAGGATTTTAAAAGGCTTAGCGTGGAGGTTATTTGAAAAAAATATAAGGTTGCCAAAAAAGTCTTGTGGTATTTTTATTGAATTTTCAATTGTTCATAAAATTGGTTATAATAATGCGATTTAAGTCAAATATGCGCCGTTTTGTTCGATGACGAGTTCCCAACGAGATGCCAACTTCATAATGCCCCTCTTATAGAAGCTCACTTCCCTATTGTCAAAAAACTCGGAGAGCCAATTTTCACAGGACTCTCTTGTGGACAACTTCCGACTACCAAGCTCGTTCGCCATGGACAGAAATAGGTGGTAATCACTTGGTGCGAGATCCGGACTATACGGTGGATGCAAAAGAACCTCCCATCCGAGCTCCCGGAGCTTCTGGCGCGTCACCAAAGATGTGTGTGGCCTGGCGTTGTCCTGATGGAAGACAATTCGGCCTCTGTTGATCAAAGATGGCCTCTTCTGCATGAGTGCTGCATTCAAGCGGTCCAGTTGTTGGCAGTACAGGTCCGAATTGAGCGTTTGGCCATAGGGGAGCAGCTCATAGTGGATGATTCCCTGCCAATCCCACCAAACACTCAGAAGAACCTTCCTGGCTGTCAATCCAGGCTTGGCCACCGTCTGGGCAGCTTCACCGCTTTTCGACCACGACCGTTTACGCTTCACGTTGTCGTAAGTGACCCACTTTTCATCGCCAGTCACCATCCGCTTCAAAAACGGGTCGATTTTGTTGCGATTTAGAAGCGATTCGCATGCATCCATACGGGCAAAAATGTTTGTTTGCGTCAAGTCGTGTGGCACCCATACATCGAGCTTCTTTTTGAATCCAAGCTTCTTCAAATGGTTTATAACGGTTTGATCACTCATGCCCAGCTCTTGGCTGATGCTACGGCTGCTACTATGTCGGTCTCTTTCGATCAATTCAGCGATTTTATCGCAATTTTCGACGACAGGCCTTCCGGACCGTGGCGCATCTTCGATCACCTCTGCACCAGAACGAAAACGTTGAAACCATCGTTGTGCGGTGGAAATGGAAACTGTATCGAGTCCATAAACTGCACAAATTTTATTGGCAGCATGAGATGCATTTTTGCCTTTATCGTAGTAGTACTGTAAAATATGCCGTATTTTCTCTTTATTTTGCTCCATGTTTGCGACGCTATAACTCACGAACGACTAAAAGCAAACAACAATTAATCAAACACGTGTTAGCACGTAAAAAGAGCTTTCCAAAAAGCTCTAGCGTGAACCGATGCGACGAATACAACTAGAACTACGCGCTTGCAAAGACAAGCTTGCGGAAATACCGCAAGACTTTTTTGACAACCTTATATACATATATACATATATGCTCTGTGAATTTGCAAAAGCTTTCGAAATAAGACTCAGATTGCATTTAAAAAAAGTTCAAAGGTAGATGTTGGCAGTTGGAGCTTAATAAATGAGAGACAAGTTGAATTTGAGAGGATTTTAAAAGACAGAGTTTGAAGATTAGGTGAAAAATATGTGAAAGCTCGGTAAATCTGCAAAGCTTTTGAAATGTGAGTTAAATTATATTTAAAAGAATTTTTAAAGGCAGAGGTTTACGGTTGAAGCGTAATAAATCGAAATGAGATTGAGCTTATAAGAAAAATTCAAAATGAAAAATGTGTGAAAGCTCTATAAATTTGCGAAAGCTTTACAGATAAAGAGTTAAATAGCATGAAGAGAAAGGTTTTTTGATAAGGTCTTTGTGTATTGTTGATAAATGACTATTTTTTTATTTTGAAATCGGTTTCCAGTTAGTTAAAACATTTTATTAAAGCGCTTAGTGAAAACTTTCTTTCCTTGATAATTAAAAAATTACGACTGCTATTGGTAAACTTTACCATCGCTTTTATTGGGGAGAAAGCTTTAGCGGAGTTTTAAATTTATTGAATGTTCTTCTACACTATCATATATTTTTCTAGTATCTTTTTAGATGTGAAAGCTCTATGAAAGCTCCTCGCTTCATCATTGCTTAACACATATTTGGCACTGTTTTAATTTCTGGTCGTTCCATGCTTTCCAACTCTTTTCCCTTAAGGCACACAGCGTTAATCCTTTTGATTGTATTGCACGCTTCAGCGCACGCAACAGCATACTTTTAGGCGCCAATGCGCTACCAGCTTGTGCAATGTGGCGGATATTACAATTTCGCGCATATCAAATGTGCAATTTGAACAAGCTTTGCATACTGTTCGCCAGTTCACCCGGAATGTATCTCATTTTCCCCTGGCGTCCAATGCATTTTACTTATTTAATTTTTGAGTGAGTGTGTGTGAGTAAGTTTTTTTAGCAAGTTTTCAGCGCTTCAACGCATTTTGTAGCGCAAGTGGCGCAGAAAATTAAAAAGTTACGTTACGGAAATGGCAAAGTTTTTACAGTTTGCTTCGCATGAAAATAAAAGGTATAAGAAAGGGATGGAGAGTAGATGATATTTTAATTAAAAATTAAGTTCTAAATATTTAAAAAAAGTGTTTAGTGTTGAAATAAAATATTGCGAACTCATATTATAGTTCTTTCGCAGCCATTGCTTTCTGCATTTCTGAAATTCTTCTATTTACTGTAATGATAGCCATTTCCACTTTTTTATTTTTACTTTTTTTATTCTTTATTCTAATTTCTAAGTATGTAAGTGTGTGTATGCTTGCACATCCATGCTTCTGCTTCTGGCGGTGTTCTTTGCGGTTTTGCGCACAAAGGTATAATTAAAATAATTAGATTTAAGCGAACGCTCACAGAAAAACCGCGAATACATGCACACACATTTTTATTTCTATTTCTATTTCTTTTTCATTCCTCTGGTTTAACTTCTTTTTTAGTTTTTTATCTGCTCTCGCCACAAATGCATTCGTCTTGAACGATGGTGCTGCTTCCACTGGTTCTCCCTCTAAACGTCTACGTGTATTACCCACGCCAAAAAGTATGCAATTAATTTAATTTGTGTCTTATCAGTGCAATGCCAGCGTCTGCTAGCGAAAGCGTGAGCAGAAAGCTTTCGTTTTGTCGATGCAAAAAATTTACTCAAAGTGCATTTAAACAAATTCTTATGTGACTTAAGTGGCTATGGTAAGTGGGTGATTTGAAACTTAGAATGCATCTTTTGAGTGCTTTTTTGTGTAATTTGGAGAATGTTCGAATTAATTTGATTGGCAGAAATTTTGTTCAAGTTTTACTGGAGGAAATTTCATGCGTATTAAAAAGTAAGTTAGTGAGAAAATATTATAATTTTAGTGTAAATTTCAAGCTGAAAGAAATGAGCGATTAGTGCAGTAAATTATGTGATTTTGTATGTAAAAATTACTGACAAAAAGCTCGCAAAGGCTGTGGAGTAATGCGAATAATTTGAAAACGCTATTTAAGCTCTTTAAGTGTAAAGGAAAGTGTGTTTTAATACTAGTTTGTGGTACTTTACATTCTTGTGAGGAACGTGAAAGCTCACAAAGCTCATATGAAAGCTTTGCGTAAGTTTCAGTTTAGTTGTTGTTTAAAGTAGAACGTAAGAGGTAACTTAAAAGAAAAGAGTACCTTCAAATTCTAATTTTTCCTGATATTCAGCAGATTTAGTCTAGTGTTAGTTCAAAGTAAAACTTAAGAAGACGCTCTAAAGAAAAGTCTACTTGTGAGTGGATTCAGGTACTGACTTGTGTCGATATTGAATTTGTTAAAGTGGTGGTTGATACAGAAGGCAACTAGCTCTTCCGTAACATTTTGTTATTTCTTGTGGGAAAATGAAAGCTCACAAATTTCACGTGAAATTTTCTTAAGAAGTCACTTTAAAGAAAAGTATGCTTGTGAGTGGCTTAAAGTATTGATTCTCTATTGCTACTTTGAGCATTTTTGTGGAAAAATGAAAGCTCAATTCATTTTTAGCTTTTTTAAGCTTTTAGTTTAAGTGAAATGGAAGATTTCAAATTATAGAAAAGTACGCTTGTGAGCAGCTTTACACATTTCTGGGTAATAGTTTTAAGAGATCTAGTAGCTTTAAGAGGAAATGGAAGCTCATAAAGTTCAAATGAAAGCTTTTTTAGTTTTACTTTGAAGTAAAACGTAAGATGACACATTAAAGAAAATTCTACTTCTTGGTGGTTTCAAGTATTTATTTTTATAATTAAAATTTTGTGTTACTTAACTTTCTTGTGGAATAAATGAAAGCTCGCAAAGGCCATATGAAATCTCGTGCATATTTCAGTTGAATTGTGCTTTCAGTAAAACGCATGATTTCATATTTCGCACTCTTACGCGAAAGCTTTTACTACCTGCAATGCAACATTAAAAATATGATAGTTTAGGGGTGTGGTGAGTCAGCATACTTATGGTGTGAGACAAAATTTTAAGAAAAATAAGACTCAATTCAAGGAAATTAGTAATCGACTATATCATGTCTATGTCATCTCAATCGATTTTCAGGTGTAGGAAAATTTAGAAACATGAAAATTTCAAAATGCGATATCTCAGCGAAAAAAATGATATTTGAGCAAACTCAACGCCATTTGAAAAATAAAGGCTTGTATTTAAAGATGCCATCCTTTAATTTTGGTGCAAGAAAACATCTGCAAGGCTACATAACCTCAAATATGGGCAAAAACGGTGTTTTTTGCACTTTTAGGTAAGGATATCTCGAAAACCAGAGCTGATAGAGCAATTCTGAGGCCAGATTTGGATTTAGCGCATCATAAACCTTTGGAAATATATAGTCTGGTTTCTGGGTCTGAATGTTGGTTAAATTTTGTCGGCCTGTGTAATCATGTACGTGCTTCGCTAATGTATTGGTTGCTCCGCTTAGCAGCTGAAAATCATACGACTAAATAAAGATAGCGGAAAAAACTTATAGACACAAATGTTCACAAAAGAATGCTCTATAAAAAAGCTCTAAAGTATATTTTTCATAAAATCTATAAAAAAGAAGTTATTACGCTTTAAAACAATTCATCCCTTAATTTTTCGCGTAATTTTGTTTATAACTTTTTTATTATTAGTTTTAAAATAAAAAGTTTTGAATGAAAGTTGTAGATAATATTATTGTCTACAAAAAAGTATCTTACAAAATGTTCGTAACTCTCGGAATTCACGAGATAAACGCAAAAAACCAATTTGCACCCTTATTTCCAAGATGGCGGCCGCGGGACACAACCCCCGACCCCGAAAACTCAAACTTAAGTTCACAGTGATGGGCTTTACATAATAAAACCATAAACTCGCATGCTCCTAAAATTACTTAGTTGGCTATTTTTTTTGTCTCTTTTGACTGGACTATTTTATTGTCAATAAACTTAAGATGCATGAAAACTCACTAAATCAAAAGTTGGTTGATGTTATTAATATATTTTTCTTTTATTATTCCCAATTGAGATCATTCATCAGCAGGCAATAAACTATTAATTATTCTAATATAACTGTAAGTGAAAGCTTTTGTGTATTCCGATTTATTATGCATTAAAAATATTGATTTCGCCATTTTAACTCAGAAGCCATTAGTACTTTTCGTAGTAGAAACGAAAATGGGTTCAAACTTCGAAAAAAAAATACCAGAAATGCATTTCCACTGCTTCAGCTCACGAAAAAAATCCCATGCGACTCAAACATCACCACTGCATAAAAATCAATTGTCGCACACTAAATCCATCTCACACTAAAATATCTCTCCACAAATATTACTTAGCGTTCCGTAGTATTTAGTACTCAATCCTCGCGACTTTAGATTCTTGGCTCTAACCAATCGACTGCCAAAGAAAGCCACACAAGTACACCAGTCAAATCAAAGCAACCCTGGCACGTACACCACCACCAGAACTTTACGTCCCGCACCAACCAAATATGCGAATGGACGCCCACTCATTTACGACAAACATCCAAAAATACTTAGAGGCTAGCCACTACAGGGGAGGGGTGAGATGCTGGTGGAAAATCAAATACATAAAGTGAAATAATTAAAAATCCCTGTTGGCAAATTAAAGCCGCTTAAGTTGTATAGCGTGGCAGACAGCGAAAAGCACCAAAAACAAAACCAAAAACACAGAAAAGATCATAGTAACGAAAGCCAAGAAGCGAAGGCTAACGTTGAAGGTAGTTGAGGTGGAGCGCTGTGAGACTAAGCAGACAAATACAGAAACAGACAAACAGTCGAAATAGAGAAACCCACAAAAAGACAATAAAACTGCAACGTGAGTGCGGAAAAGCGTGGATGGAGTGATGGTAGGATGGTAGGATTTACTGCTCGCCGAATGTATTTAGTATACAGCACATACACACATACACGTTTGACAATGCAGCTTTGGGATTGCGCAATTCATTTCATATAAAAAAGTAACAATAAAAAAATGCTACTAAATACTTTTACTTCCACTTTTTCCTATTCGAAAGCAAAAAGCTTTATTTTATTTTCTTTCATGTTGCATTGTTTTTGTAATTTTGTCTTTGTGACGTACCAAATCCACCAGGATAATTACAAAATAGAAATAAATCCTTAGTGTTGAGATTAATGAATGAGACAATAAAATATATGAGTAAATATGTATGAGTGTGTGTATGTATGTATGAAAGTAGTTGTTCATGTGTGAGTTAGCTGAAAATAAGCTGGTTGTAAGTAAAGAAATGAAGTAAATGAAAGATTTAAGAGAGGCACCATAAAAAGCGTAAACGGTAAAAAGAAAGATTTAGAAGTGCAGAAAACCGGTAACAGAAGACAGAATTACTCGTAATATCCAGCAGCTAAGTAAAATATAGTAAGCAATAATCGCGGAAATTTGGTAGAAAATTGCTGTTAAATTAGTGCAAAAAGTGGGATTTGCTATTGGGTTTGGCAGTAAATTGCAGAAAAATGTAAATAAAAAGCGAAGAATGGTACTGTACCCCAGTCTACTTTTCTTCAGTATTAAAAAAGAGAAAGAGTAAGAGAAAGATAAGTGCCTATTATGTTCAGTATTTTAAGAAACTACTCGCGGAAGCAGTCCACCCAGAGCTGTCGTGCTAAGAAAGGGGAAACAACTACAACTCTTAATTTAGGGGGTTTTTTATATGTAATCACATAAATTTACCTCCTTGGCTCTCATAGAGAATGCTTCTGTGGTTTGATGCCATCTTAGTGGGTATCTGGTATACACTTGAATTTTTTTTCTGACAGCGTTTGTCTTTAGGTTGGTTATGAAAAATCTTCACATAAAAATATTTCGTCTTCTAAAAGTATTATACTATGCTTGGCCTACCTCTAAATGTTATATGAAGTCAATGACATAATTATAAGGTAAGGTGATTTGATAAGTGCTGATAAAAAATTTTTTTTTACCAAATTTGTTTTAATTATGTTCCTTACAAATATTTTTTTTTATAACAAAACCCACCTAAATCCAAGTTTCAAAGGTGACCTTATATTACTTTTTTTCAAATTAATTTTTATTATTTTCTTATAATAATAAATCCAAGTTTGAAAGGTCACTTTATATTGATAAGTTTCGAAATTTTTTTTCAAATTAATTTAATTATTTTTTTTATAAAATTTGTTTTTTTTTTTTAACAAAAACCAGATAAATCCAAGTTTCAAGTCGAAGCAATTTTTTTTCAAATTCATTATACTTAATTTTTTTATAAAAATATTTTTTTTTTACATATAACAAAAACCACCTAAATTAAAGTTTCGCCTTATATTGATTTTTTTTAAATTAGTTCTAATTATTGGTTATAAAAATAACTTTTTTTATAACAAAACCCACGTAAATCCAAGTTTCAAAGCTCACCTTATTTGGATTTTTTTTTTTCAAATTAATTTTAATAATTTTTTCTTATAAAAATAGCTTTTGTGAATAACAAAACCTACCTAAATCCAAGTTTCAAAGCTCACCTTATATGGATTTTTTTCAAATTAATTTTATTTAATTTTTTTATAACAATAATTTTTTTACATATAACAAAACTCACCTAAATCCAAGTTTCAAAGCTCACCTTATTTGGATTTTTTTATCAAATTAATATTAATTATTTTTTCTTATAAAAATAACTTTTTTGTGTAACAAAACCCACCTAAATCCAAGCTTCAAAGCTCACCTCATATTGATTTTTTTTTTTTCAAATTAAGTTTAATTATTTCTTTTTATAATAATTTTTTTCTGTAACAAAAACCATATAAATCCAAGAGTCAAAGGTCGCCTTATATTGATTTTTTTTATTTTGATTTTAATTTTGATAATTTTTTATAAAAATAAATTTTTTTCTATAACAAAAGTCACATAAATCTAATTTTGAAACTTTGTGCAAAATTTTTAAAAATTAATCCAAATTCCATCAAAATTTCAATCTTTTAGTTCAGAATTTAAAAAAAAATTTTACGTATGCAATTCCATCGCATATTTAATTCTAGTGAAGTGCAAGTTTGAAGTGGTTGAAGGCTCCCGTTGAATTTTTGAGAATTCTTTTACTTTACGGTATTACTCATATGCATTCTCTCCATATAACGAATGCATGACATTTTTTTATAAGGAGAAAGTGCGATCACTGTAAGAAAAGGGGGAAAATCATCAAAAATCAAGGAGAATTTTGAGTTGCTTGAAACTTGCACATTTTTATTATTTTCTTATAATAATAAATCCAAGTTTGAAAGGTCACTTTATATTGATAAGTTTCGAAATTTTTTTTCAAATTAATTTAATTATTTTTTTTATAAAATTTGTTTTTTTTTTTTAACAAAAACCAGATAAATCCAAGTTTCAAGTCGAAGCAATTTTTTTTCAAATTCATTATACTTAATTTTTTTATAAAAATATTTTTTTTTTACATATAACAAAAACCACCTAAATTAAAGTTTCGCCTTATATTGATTTTTTTTAAATTAGTTCTAATTATTGGTTATAAAAATAACTTTTTTTATAACAAAACCCACGTAAATCCAAGTTTCAAAGCTCACCTTATTTGGATTTTTTTTTTTCAAATTAATTTTAATAATTTTTTCTTATAAAAATAGCTTTTGTGAATAACAAAACCTACCTAAATCCAAGTTTCAAAGCTCACCTTATATGGATTTTTTTCAAATTAATTTTATTTAATTTTTTTATAACAATAATTTTTTTACATATAACAAAACTCACCTAAATCCAAGTTTCAAAGCTCACCTTATTTGGATTTTTTTATCAAATTAATATTAATTATTTTTTCTTATAAAAATAACTTTTTTGTGTAACAAAACCCACCTAAATCCAAGCTTCAAAGCTCACCTCATATTGATTTTTTTTTTTTCAAATTAAGTTTAATTATTTCTTTTTATAATAATTTTTTTCTGTAACAAAAACCATATAAATCCAAGAGTCAAAGGTCGCCTTATATTGATTTTTTTTATTTTGATTTTAATTTTGATAATTTTTTATAAAAATAAATTTTTTTCTATAACAAAAGTCACATAAATCTAATTTTGAAACTTTGTGCAAAATTTTTAAAAATTAATCCAAATTCCATCAAAATTTCAATCTTTTAGTTCAGAATTTAAAAAAAAATTTTACGTATGCAATTCCATCGCATATTTAATTCTAGTGAAGTGCAAGTTTGAAGTGGTTGAAGGCTCCCGTTGAATTTTTGAGAATTCTTTTACTTTACGGTATTACTCATATGCATTCTCTCCATATAACGAATGCATGACATTTTTTTATAAGGAGAAAGTGCGATCACTGTAAGAAAAGGGGGAAAATCATCAAAAATCAAGGAGAATTTTGAGTTGCTTGAAACTTGCACTTTACTAATATATATTAAAATTCAATGAGCTATAAAACTGCGTACCCAATTTTTGTTTGTAGGTTCTATTCAAAAATTTTAAATGTTGGTAAAAATTTGTCGAATTTTTATATTTTTTGTACAAAGCTCGAATTGTGATGTAAGTTATAAAATGAGCTATATCCAAAAAGGAAAAAGTAAGGAAAGGTAAAAAACAAAAAAAAAAACAAAAAAAAAAATAAAAAAGTCTATTAGCTATTAAGCAAAAGACACGTTGTTTAACGTTAGGCGGTTCACAATTTATTGAATGTAATAACAAAGGTAGCATAAGGTTACAGTATAATATTGGAAAGTGATAACGGATAAACATAGTGGAGAATTAGGGTCGCACTTAACATATTATAGTATATGATCTTACAAAGTCAAATCTTCAGACTTAAGTGTTTTTGCGAGCAGTTCTTTCAGCATATATACAAATGCATGAATATTAAAAATTTAAGTCCGGTTATGAGTTTTTCTCAATGCGGTATAAATGTTCCACATTGAGGGGTTCGCAACAAAAGTTTATTGGATAGGCAAGGCAATACAGATCGATAAAATTGTATAGGACTTTCGGAATCAAGAATCGGACTAAATTTTTCAAAGTTTCTCGAAGTGCTGAACCTGAATCTGAATCTCAAATTATTTACAGCAGGTTAGAAAATGCAAACAACTTAATTTTTGGCCATATTTGAGGCTAGGTGCAATTTTTGGCCATAGGTGAGGCTGCAAAACTCATACCAGTAACTTAAGATACAACTCTTCCCCTTCTAAGCACATTTTCTTAGGTCAAACATGTTTATTTTTCTATGAGATATCGCACGTTGCATTTAATATGCTAGGATCTGCTAGGTGAGATTATTCTTGAACAACATTCGCGCCATCGATTCTCCCATACTAGGCCAAATTCTCCCATTACCCCTCTCAACACACATCCCTTTTTCCTACCACTTATTCTGCTTTCTCCAGCGTTTCGCTAAGAAAATCTCTCTCTTATCATAAATTACGAGTACACGTTTTGTTTTTTCTGCCCCTACCGCTTTCCGTTTCTAATTATATGTTTTTTAATCCAGCGCTAGAAATTATAATATAATTTAAGCACTGCCTCAGTATTCATTCATGCCGAAAATCTCGCACATAATTATTTGTCTTGAAAGTCGTCTTAATCTCTCAGAAGACAAAGCTGGCTTTTATCATTCTGTTGTTTCTGTTTTTCTCCATTACCGCTGAAATGTTTACTTCAATGTTTGTGTTGTTATTTTGCCTTCTGTAGAACACCGTTAGCTACTTAAAGGGAGATATGCGTCGCTGTTGAGTTTTTCCTCCTCAGCCAATGAAAATATTTACCTACTAAGTACACAGCTAAATCTCTCCTCTTAAGTTGGAAATGTAATACAAAAATACACGCCTAGTCGGTATAGCCGCTGCTTCGTCCTTCGTTTGCTAGTTTATAATTTTTTTGTACCACATGCAAACGTGAAAGTGGGGTAACGCTGGCTAGCTGCGTTTAATCACAAACACAAAGTGCTGTGATTTTTTGTGCCTTTTTTACGTTCGCATTTAGCGGAAATTTGTTTTGTTTTTATTCAGATTTTTTTTTTGCAAGTTTTTTCATTTTTGTGTTTTATGCTTTGTTTAAATTGTTGTTTTTTAATTTAGTTTAACAGATTTGGATTCTTAAAAAATTCATGGCTACTTTTTTTAAAGCGCTATAGCAAAAATTAAAAGGAAAGGAAGCCGGAACGGCGAAAAGCTGTTTGATATCTTGGTGATTTACTGAAGGCTCAAGATTTTACACGTAAATAAAATGTGGGGTACAGTGTGAAGAGCTACATATACTTATATTTTGGCCAATCACCAGAAATATCACTGCTGTAAAATTAGAAATTTCGTTTTTTTTAATATTTTCTATTATTTTCTGTTAAATCAAAAACTAAAAACGATTGAAAATCGATTATCTCGAAAGTTTTCGAATTTGAAAAACTATCTGCCCTAACAGCTATGAAAATAAAGCCTTCTTAGCTGTGATCCCGTTAAGTGTCAGGATGGCCGAGCGGTCTAAGGCGCCAGACTCAAGTGAAAACTTGCCCATTGCGGGTTTAATGCGGAGCGTTCTGGTCCTCTCTGAGGGCGTGGGTTCGAATCCCACTTCTGACAAGAATTTTTTTGTGGAACTTTTTTTTTGAGATGTGTTTTATTTATTTTTTTATTTATTTATTTACTTAAGATAAAAAATCAAAATATAATAACTGTCCCATAGCTGCGAGGTTGCTTTATTTTGTTGCAGTAAATATTACTATTTATTAATTGTTATTATTTTTTATTATTTTAGGGATGACATTTTTTATTTAAATTATTTATTTAACTTCAGTAGCAAACTTTGTTCCTGTAATAGTTGAGGCATACTTAGCTACCATGCCGTTATATGTCAGGATGGCCGAGCGGTCTAAGGCGCCAGACTCAAGTGCAAACTTGCCCAGTATGGGTTCAATATGGAGCGTTCTGGTCCTCTCTGAGGGCGTGGGTTCGAATCCCACTTCTGACAAGAATTATTTTGAGCTCAAATGTTTATAGCATTGCTTTTTAATTTGATTCTAAACCTTTTTTTTAACGAATTCAATAATATATACACTGTGCAACAAAAACAAGAATGGTAAAAAAATATTTCTATCACTTAAGGTCTGGTAACTTACACGTTTTTTGAGGCCATGTTTGGGACATTTTTTGGAAGGGAAAATAAAATTCAATCGGTTTGATTTTCTGATATGTTATTAAAGGTATCAGAAGGTGTGCAAAAAATTTTTTTTGTTTTTTTACGTTTTGATACTATTTTTGTGGCTGGCCGGCGTGATTTCGTCACTTGTGGTCATCTGAAACAGAGAAAACAAATTGCTTATTAATCAGTGTGCTTGTCGTTCTGGCGGGTAGTAAGATCAAATGATTTTAACAAAAAATAACAAAATGGCTGACTTCGTAAAAAAATTGCCTTTTTTGAAAGTGGAAATCGGACTAAAAAATGGAAAGTTAGGGACGAAATAAATTAAATCTACTACCCGCCAGAACTATTGATGTGTAGAAAAACATATCTAAATTTCAGCTCAATCCGTTAGATAGAAAATTTGTTTTCACGACGGCCATCCGGAAAAACGTTGTTTTGAGAAAAACGCGTTTAAAGTTTTAGTAATTGAGACGCGCAAGTACGAGCCGCTCTCATGTATGTGCTATAATTTCGTCAATATTTCAAATTTCGGTCTAAAATTTGTACAGTATATTACCAATATATCGCACTTTCAAAATATGTAAAAACCCGAAATTCGAAATTTTCAAAATAAGTTACCAGACTACTACCTTAATATTTGTTTCTTTTTTGTACTTACGATCTCCAAAACACGAAAATCATCTAAAAACATTTTGATTGGTGAAAGTTTTTAGCTATAACTTTTCTTTTATTCGTTGGACCTTTCTCTTCCACTAGAAACCGGTCCCAGTTCGCTGGCAACAGCGGTGCAGCCAACATCACTCTGCGCGTGAAAGCTGTTTTAAAAGTGTGTTAGGATTTTGCAGAGGCGAAAATGCAGCGATCGTTGGAGCAACGTTACTCGATCAAATTTTGCGTAAAGCTGAACAAAACGAGTACCGAAACCATTGGGCTACTCAAGGAGGCTTACGGGGACCAATCTCTGTCCAATGCCCAGGTACAACGGTGACACAAGTCGTTCAAGGAAGGCCGGGAGGACGTCGAAGATGAACAGCGCTCTGGAAGACCTTCGACGACGTAAACAGACGAAGATGTGAACCGGGTTGGTGAATTTTTGAACATTGACCGTCGTGCTAGTCTACGTGAGATCAGTGAAGAGTTAAATTTAATTTATTACATGTGCGGGAAATCGTGACCGGAAAAATTAAAATGCGCAAGTGTGTGCCAAATTGGTTCTAAAGGTTTTGACTGATGAACAAAAGCAATTGCGTGTGGAAAAGAATCGGGAAGTATTCGAAAGTGACGAACAGGATAATGACACAGGAGATGAAACCTGAGGGCAAGAGAGAGAGTGTGGAGTGGCACACGAGCCAGTCGCCACGACCCAAGAAGGCGCGCATGTCGAAATCCAAGGTCAAAACCATGCTGATCATCTTTTTCGACTCTCGAGGCATCGTCCACAAGGAGTTTGTACCTCTAGGAAGCACTGTAAATGCGACATTTTACAAAGAAGTGCTCCTTCGGCTGAAAAATCGCGTCGCCCGTGTTCCGCCCGACGTCGTTAACAATTGGACCCTTCATCACGACAATGCGCCGGCGCACACCGCCTTCCTCTGCACCTATGCATTGGCCAAGATGGGGGTTCCGGTGCTTCCCCATCCTCCCTACAGCCCAGACCTGTCCTCTCCGTACAAGCCAAAAGGTTTAATAAAACTGCTATAAAAATAAGGCTCATTACTTTTCATTCAAACCCTGTATAAATACATTACTTGAAAAACGTTTAGTTTTAATGTCAAATCAAGCGTTCATGCTAGAAAATTGCGTTCAAGGTAGAAAATTTAATGACCTTCAGTTCGATATATCATTAGTTTCAATCAAATCAGACGAGACGAGAAGGGACACGTTAGATCGGACTAAATCACATCAGACTAGGCGAATCACATCAGATCAGTTCAAATAAAATCAGATCAGATCACATTAGATCGCATCACATCAAACCAGATCATTTCAGATTAGAAGAGTCCAGACGTGACAGGTTAAGACGCAGCGCTGAATCGGATCAGTTCATATCAGATGAAATCAGATCAGATTAGGCGAGACGAGAAGGTATGAGTCAAGACAGAACAAGGCGGAATGATACAGTTACTTAATCATAGAAAACCACCTACGCCACACTGATCGATACGCATGTGCAATGGCTCCACAAAAGTTCTCTTAACTGAAACTCCCTTATATACTTATATAGCGATCGAAATAAGTGTTAATCTAGCACTATGCAATGAAAATCCACTTCGATATGTTCAGTTTAAGAAATGAGTAAAATAAAAATAAAAAAAAGTTATACAAAAATCGAAAAAAGTTTTTTTATTAATTTTTATAATATAAATTTGAAAATTCTAGATTCTTGCAAAACAAAAAAAATATTTTTTTTTAATTTTTTATATATCACCTTTTTTTTTAATTTTAAATGTTATATTAAATTTTTTTTTTCCAACTTTTTTAAAATTAAAAAAATTTTTTTAAATTTTTTTTTTAATTTTTAATTTTTAATTTTTTTTACTTAAATACATTGTTTGAAAAACGTTTAATTTTAATGTCAAATCAAGTATGAACGAAAGGTAGAAAATTTAATTACCTTCAGTGTTATATAGTATATCATTACTTTTGATCAGTTTACGAATTCTCCAGATATTAGACATTTTTCTGATCCTCCATTTTTTCTTTGATCCAAAACCGTTATTTGGCGATGTCTCATAAACTACGTAGATTTCGAATTCTGCGTCCTAATTCACATAAGAATTGGATGGTCTGGCTTTTGGGATTTTCTCCAACCAGTAAACTGGTATAACTTTTATTTGGTAAAATATATAATCTCGTTAAAATTTAATTCACAATAATGGCCATTTATTTTTATTTATATTTATCTTAAGGCACTTAAATCACCTATGAAATATGATATGAGTTATTATGACTAACTGTGAGTTGAAAATAAATAATGAAGTAATTAAGAGAGCTCCCATTCCGCTCAACTCCGATATCCCCTTTTTTGTAATGCAACTACAGCACCTCTCCTCTCCAATGGCAATGCAGAAAACGGAAACTTTTGCTGCCATTTCCACTCTAAGGCTCTCGGGAAATAACGCGCTCTCATCCATTCTCTCCCCACATTTATTCGATAAAAATTAACAGTTCGCAAAAGTGTAGACGCGGCACACAAATACTCGTACTCGTTCACGTATAAGCAAACATTAATACAACTGAAGTGCATAAGTACACTAATACATACACATAGGTAGAAAATCATAAAATCCGAGATTAATTGTGCAACTGCACAAGTCATAAATACTCATTAAGCTTGTGCGGTTGCCAGGATGCTACGTAATATCCGAGGATGGCTTCGCGCCTAAAGGCATGCTATAGAAGAGTAACGCAACAAATATGTGGTGGCAAGTTTGTCGTTGTTTATGAAGTGCCGACTCTGTTATGGGCGGGCGGCTTATCTAAAACCTCCACGGACCAGTGTCATATGTAAGTAAGGAAGTATGTAAGTATGTTAGTCCATATACATATATTGTAGAGATGTACCCTAAGAATGGTTAACACACACATAGATACACCTATGTAACACCCATATGAGTAAACTCGTATGTAATTGCATATATTTTTGCTACAGTTAATGCCGCATAAAAATAATAACTGTAACAGCAACAACTACGTATTAGCCCAAAAACAACAATACTTATGCTGATAATACCACTGTTGACTTTTGATATTAACAAAGCTAATGGAAAATTATGACAAATGTAATGAGGCAGCAAGAGCGTTACTTAACTAGGTTGGCTATTGAGGTATACAGATACACTTAGAGCTCCTTAAGTGCAGCGTGCAGCAAACCAGGGATAGATAATAAGTTGATATGTGTTGATGCACACTTGAATGTTGGGTTTCCGTACAGGTACTATGGGGGAAAACCCACCACCTTTTGGATGAATTTGAAGTATTTCTCCTATGTTCTGTATGTAAATTTGATAGGAATGTGTACGAGGTGTGTTCTAAAAGTATTGCGAGTTTTGTGTTTTTTCAAAAATTATTTATTTATTCGTTAATATCTATTTTGTCCCCTAAAAAGTAATCCCCATGAGATATTATGTACTTGTGTCAACGTTTTTTCAATCTTCGAAGCACTTCAAAAAATCATTTTTTTTTTTTCTTTTTCAGCTCTTCCTTCGACGCCGTCTTTATCTCGTCAATCGTAGCGTAGCGTCGTCCTTTCATGGGCCTTTTCAGTTTCGGGAACATGAAAAAGTTACAGGGGGCCAGATCTGGGGAATATGGTGGTTGTGGCATCATTAGTGTGTTGTTTTTGGCCAAATAGTCGCGCACAAGCAACGATGTGTGAGCAGGAGTGTTATCGTGATGCAATAGCCAATTTTTGTTCTTCCACAAATCCGGGTGTTTCTGGCTGATTGCTTCGCGCAAATTGCGCTTTACTTGCAGGTAGTGTTCCTTATTGACCGTTTTACGCTGCAGCAAGAACTCATAATGCCCAACGCCCCTGCAATCGAAAAAACGATAAGCAAAACTTTTACATTTGACCAAACTTGGGGCGCTTTTTTCGGTCTTGGTTCGTGCGGCAGCTTCCATTGAGATGATTGAGCTTTGATTTCCACGTCATAACCATAAACCCACGATTCGTCACCAGTTATGACCCTCTGGAGCAAATTTGGATCGTCGGTCGTCGCGGACAGAGTCCAACATCTCATTAGCAATGTTCATGCGATGCTGCTTTTGGTCGAAATTGAGCTGTTTTGGTACGAAATTTGCGGCGACCCGTGTCATGCCCAAATCATTAGAAAGAATTGAATGGCACGAGTCAATCGATATGTCTAGGTCCTTAGCAACTTCTCTAATAGTGATTCGACGATTGGCCAATACCATTTTCTACACTTCATCAATTGTTTCGTCTGCTGTTAAAGTGCTCGGGCGTCCGGCACGCTTTCCGTCGTTCACATCTTCTCGACCTCCTGAGAACATTTTGTAATACCGATAAACGTTGCTTTGGTCGAAAGTAGCTTTCTGTATGACACAGTCAATATTCGGAATGCATCCGCGCACTTAATTTCGTTTTTCACACAAAATTTGATACAGGTCTTTTGATCCCTCTTTTTGAATAGGTAAAAATCGAAGACGAGCCGAAACACGTGGAAGCAAAGCAGCTGTCAACAATTAACTGAACATTCAAAATGGCCGAACTCGTCGGCATGAGTAAGAGAAGTGAGTACCAACATATCGCCACAAAAAAATCGAAATTCGAATATACCGAACCTGCAAAAATTCAAAATTCGCGATACTTTTCGAACACACCTCGTATGTGTGGAAATATATTATACATGCAAACGTATAAGTTATCCATGATAGAAGTGGTTTTTACCTTCCTGGGGCTTTGATATGCTTTGTTGATGAGATCAAAAGGAATGACATGAGATCAGATCACATCACATCCCATCACATCACATCACGTCACATCACATCAAATCGACAACTTCAGATTAGAAGAGTCCAGACGTGACAGGTTAAGACGCATCGTTGGATCGGATTAGTTCACATCAGATTAGGTGGACTACAGCACATCAGTTTACATCAGATGAAATCTCTTAAGTGAAACTCCCTTATATACTTACATAGCGATCGAAATAAGTGTGAGTCTAGTACTATGCAATGTTTTCACTTAGTTCTTGCCTTAAGGGCAAGAATATACCGTGAAATTCTTCGAAAGATATTTCCAGTATTATCGATTCTACAGCAGGTAGAGTCAGATTCATCACGCGGCAGTATCAATAGCGCATTTAAATGGTCAAAACATTAAACTCAATTATCTCAAAACTACTTTTTTCGGTCTATATTGTAAAAAAAAAAAAAATATTTAATCGAATGCTCTGAAATTTTAATGTGTTGTTCACAACATAAATGGCTCTCGCCTGTATTAGAGTCATATTATTATTTCCTTTATTTCGTATTTTTTTTATTAAAAAACTGCAAAACCCGATCTTTAAAGTGTCAAATTCAAAACCGCGCCATTTTGTAATTGTTTTTGTTTTTGTTCTAGTACGGGACAAAGCTAAAGTCATACTGATTAATATTTTTTTGGTTTTTGTGTTTCAGATAAATAGAAGAGCCAAAATGGACAACACCGTCCAGGTCCAATTTTTCGGGCCATTTTTAAAATTATTAAAAAAATTTTTTTTCATTTATGTATGTAAAAAAAGTTAAATAAAAAGCCTAAAAAATTTAAATATTGTTTCAAATTGTTTATTGTAAAATAAACTTTCTGAAAATACCCCAAATTTTCGAGCTCTGGACCATCGGGACCCCTTAAGTTAGAAACTCTCTTATTACACTGTGCAACAGCATTTTTGCGGGCGCAGATTTTTTGTACAAAGATTTTATCTGCAGAGAGCCCAATTAAATCTTATCGAGAAAAAAATAAGGTAATAATTTTGAACTGAAACATTTTTTTTTTAGTTAGCTAAAGTTTTACTTTGATATAAACATCTCCTTCTTCTGGAATCTACAAAACGAATCTAACGCAAACATCAAAACAAATTTCTGATCTTGATACTTCAAGCCAAATAATTAAGGCGAGACGTCCTTTTTCTTCTTATGAGCAGCTGCTCGCACACGAGCTGCCCAATGCACATAACTTAACAGCCTCATTATTCTCGAAATCAATTTGATGGTTGAGCGCTTATTTATTAACTATTTAATATTTTCCTGTTGTTATGTTTTCTATAATACTATGTTTCTCCTTGGTACATAAAATAAGTCTAACTCCGCCAATGAGTTGCCATTGGCCCACCTTAAAATTGTAGCATTTTAATCCTGCCTGTCTGTAAATGCATAACAAAATAATTAGGAACAAAACCCAATCAGTCTATGTTTCTAACCAAGTCTAATTAGTACAAAAAGTCGATTTAATGCGCTTAGACAAGAATGAAGTTAACCCGAAAATGACAAAATTACGTACATTCTTACATTATGACAGTTCAGATGATTTTTGCAGCCGCCCTTTGTCAAATGGCGCATTCAACCACAATAATTCAACTTTTTTACTGCAATGAATGCGCGCTCATAAGAGCGAGGTCGTCTTGGCATGTTTGACTAAAATTTGCTTCTTCATTATCTAAATATATAATGAAGAATAAAATTTTAGTCTTTGTCTATAATTTTGGCTCTCGAATGTGCTCCATCCAATTTCCTTTGGCTTACTTGTATACGTGTTAGTTCGCGCAGTGGATTTGCTTATTCTGAAATAGTGCCTGCCTCTATAGGATTTCGTTAATTTCTGAATCAAGGTTAGTTGAAAATACGCATTTGCGAGTGCACTGGTAGACATACACACAATATCCGTTTAGTTCGCCACGCTTCATCAAATTATTTTTTTCTGCACAACTAACACCACACACCAAATGACATTGCCATGTTCACCCATTTGCTTGATGACCAATCTTTCTCTAAGCTCGTTGGTTTGGTGAAAGTCTGACTAGCGATTTGCAAAGCAAAAATTTTATCTACACATTTACACCATTAATGTATGCATGTGTGTGTGTTTGTTTGACTACCTGGAAGCCCTGTTGATGCACTTGGCTTCAGATCAAGGTATATTCACCCTCTCAACTAACTAAAGCAGCCTTATGACCCTCTAGCTAAGGCACGTTTTGTGCGTCTGATAAGTTTTAATCCCTTTTGCCAGCAGCATTATCACCATCTCGCCTCTCCCCCAAACAACAGTTATTCACATACAAATCTCGAAAATTTGTAGTTGATAAATTTATTGCATAAGCTTCATGTGCCCGCTCAATGTTAATCAAAAATTCGAATGTTCGTTAGTGTGCGTTAGTATTTTTACCTATCCATGCAAGGAGTTTGCTCTCATGAGAGGCGTCGATTAGTGCGTGTGCGTGAGTGTGTTTGGCTGTATACTTTATATGAATGTGTTTGCCTGTTTTCCCCAATTGCATTTCAGTTCACTTTTAATATTTGTTGATGGCCATCAAATGAGTTGGGGTGACGAGTCAAATTGCGCTGATGTACATGCATACATACATACAAACTATACAACACATATATACGAATATGTGTACACATATATATGTATATGTGCCTTACAGAGAAAAGCCGTACTACTCAATAAGTATTCTAGTTAGTGAACTGGAATTTAAAGGCAGTAGTCGTACTAGTTCGTAGGGGACTAGTTGTGTACCAGTTGCAAACTCACCAATTAGAGGTGCATGCAAAAAAAAAATTCTTCTATTACTACAAATAGGTAGGTAGGTGAAATTACCAGAGCTGTTGATATAATGGAAAAGATTAATTGGATTTAGGTTGGCGCACTGCCCCAGGCTGTCGAAGAAAGGAGCTCCCAGTGACCTTAGTCTTCTAGCTGCTAAACCCGGACATTTACAGAGAAAATGCTCAACGGTCTCCTTCTCTGAAGAGTCCGCACAGCTCCTGCAATAGGGGTTAAATGGTAACACTAACCTTTCCGCGTGTGTGTCGATCGTCCAGTGAACGGTAAACACAGCTACGAGTTTGGAAATTGAATGGCGAGGAGTCCAAAGAACTTTCTGAGTTCTTCGTATATCGTATTGGGGCCAATGGGTTTTCGAAATAGCACATGAAGAAATGGAGCTCCATCTTTTCTGCGCTTTCCTGAGAAATAAATTTTGCAGTTCCCCTTTAATAACTGTCAAGGAGATGCCGATGACCTGGTATGTTCCTATGTCCTGGAACCCAGATCAGAGAAATGTTTACTATAAATAATAATGCTTTGAATGTTAAGAATGCATAAAATTAGGTCTAGAAGAATATAAATGTTGTTGGTGCCAGTCATGACGCTTTTCTTGCCCCTTAGGAAGTAGTTCATTAACTGGTATTTGGTAGAAAAAGTTTTACTAGTTTGGGGGTAACTAGATTTGTACCAGTGGAAGTGCTTGCAAAATAAAAATTAATATTATGTAATATTAGTATCAATACAAATATTTAGCGTTAATGATTAACGAAATAATGATTAGATGATTGAAAATAATGATGAAATCAACCATCTATGTCTTACTTGCCTATTCTATTCTATAGTACATATTTCATTCAGTAGAGGCTGACTCATTCGCTAAATAGTGTGGTGCTGATGCCAAGGCTGAAAATTGCTATTTCATAAGGCATCATCGCATTAAAAAAAAAGTCCAACAGTTGCCAACAGTGAAAAGAAATGTAAAACTAACTACTAATTTGCAAAGCAAACTCTTAGCAGGATTGCCCAGAACTGGTACTAGTACGCTTGACTGCTGGGTATGCGCGCTTTGTACTTGTATGAGTTGCGCCTGGATGGAGAAAAGTTTAAATTGAAGTTAAATCATTGCAATTAAAAGAGAATTTTCAGCCATTGCAAACGTGATTTCTACAAGTGCTAGCAGGCATTTTACAAATTTGCAAAATTCGTAGCACAGGTCATTTGCATTTAGCTAAATATATGCATTTATAGACTCGTACAAGTTGCGAAAATGTTTAGCGCACAAACAAGGCTTTACTCAATAAACGGCAAATTGTGATAAATGCGTCTGTAACTTGTGTGAAACTCTATTTTTGTTTTTTAATTAATCGGGATTTTCGGCGTACGAATGGGTTGCAGTTATGCTGGTTGGGATCAAACGCACATCGTCGTCAATTTTTCTAAAAATTGGTTTATTTGTAGGCTTGAGTATAATAGGAAGCAGATAGAAAAAATTTGGAAAAAAAATTTAAGAGTTGGAGATATATTCAATGTTGAAAATTTTGGTACAGAGTTTTTAAAGTGAAATATTTTTCAAAGAAAATGTATTTACTTTAAAAAAAATGTTTTGGAAAAAAATTTAGATTTTTTGTTAAAAATTTTTGGGGGAATTTTTTTTTGACATTCAAAAAAAAAAACCCTCTCAGATTAATGTGACACTTCGATCGATTTTTTCATTGAAAATTTTTAATTAGTAATTTTATTATTTTATTAATAATTGTTTGGTTTATTCAATGCTGAACATTTGAGTATAGAGATTTTAATAAAATATTAAATATAATAAATTTATAAATATTTTCATTATTTCACATTTCAAAAAATTTTCTTTTAGTAAATTTTAATTTATATGCTAAAAGTTTTGGTGAATATTCTTTTTTTCCATTTTTACCCAGATTTTTTCATTAATGCGACACTTTGATCGATTTGTTTTTTATTAATGTGTTTTTATTGATACATTTTTTTTATTAAATAATTAAAAAATTTATTATTTTATTTGGTACAGAGTTTCTTAAAATGAAATATTTTTGCTTTTTTAACACTTCATCGTTTTAGTTTTAAAGAGAAAATATACTTTTAAGAAAATTTGTTTTTGAAAAAATTTGATTTGTTTGTAAAAAATTTTTGGGGATATACCTGCTCGATAGGTTCTTCTTTTATTGTAAATGTGTTTTTGACGAAAAAGTGTTTTAGTAAATAATTCATAATTTTATTATTTTAGTAATAATTTTAAGGTCTATTTAATGCTGAAAATTTTGGAATGCTTTTGTATAGTTTTTTAACATTTCAAAAAAATATTTTTTGCTTTTTAAGAAAAAATTTGCTTGCGGGAATTTGTTTTTGGAAAAAAATTTGATTGGCATTTTAAAAATATACCTACTCGATCGTTTTTTATTGAAAATGTGTTTTTGTTGAAAAAGTGTTTCAGTAAATAATTAATAATTTTATTTTTTTTCTTTGGGAAGTTTTTTAAGCAAAATTTAATTTGTTAAACATTTTGGGGAAGAATTTTTCTTTTTAATTTTTTATTGAAAATGTGTTTTCATTGAATATATTTTTTTTATTAAAAATGTTGTTTTTGTTTTTTTGTGAATTTCTCAGATATTTTTCTCATTCAAAAATGAAATCAAACTTCATGAAGGCTATTAATGACCCTGTACCTCTTTGCTTTCGCCTTTTCCCCTATTTTTATGGGTTTGTAGACTAATCTTAGGGAACATATGACCAAGCATTGGGTATCGACGAAAAGAAATAACAATTCTTCAAAAGAATATTAATACTGCACTGGATATTAGCCGCAAGATTCCAAGCCACGCACTAAGTTTGCTGTATGGAAGTTGCGCTATGGTGCGAGTGTCAAGCAGTCGAGGAGGCGTTAAATAATTCTAGGCACCATGCCGTCAAGCACCTGAGCGGAATCGGAAGAAATGATTTGATTCAGCAAAAGTTAGCAATGTGAAATTTTAGGTTAATAAATTTGGTTAATTAATAAGAAATAAATTGAATTATCTACAACTTGAACATCAGTTAATTCAAAAATTACAACTGGGGTGGAGGTGAGGTAAGGAATATCGCCTTTCCAGTGTGCATTCAAAACTAATCACCATAGAAAATGCCACCAAAAAATTACGAAATATTTTCAAATAATTTCAAATATTTCACTGAGCTGCAATGAATTTTGTAAAACAATATAAATTTGTATGTAATATTTTTTGTCATTGTAACCGCATCGTACCGCCAAGTGTGCCGGGTTATTATAAAGCGAAACATAAAGTGCGCCGTCGAAAAATACTCTTACGCTTAAAATGCTAAAATTTATGCACAAGCACATTAGGGTGACTGACAAAAAAGATGTCCACCGGACTTGGAAAATTCATTATTTTTAAGGTTTCCGCCAAAATATTCCGGTAAAATAAAAGTTAAAGGAAATTCCTTGCATTTTAAGACTTTTGTCAAAGTATTCCAGTAAAATGTTAAGATGATGCATAGTTAGATCAGATAAGAGAATAGTTTAAGGGGGTATTCTAGTGTAGAAGCATGAAAAATTTATTTGCATACTTTTTCAACAGTACCGATTTTTTTTAAACACTAAATGAAAAGTTATAGTTTCACACTGGGATCATCCGAGGAAGGAATGTATAAAGAAATCATCCCTAAATTTGAAGTAAATCGGTGCATTAGAATTCGAGATATCTTTACCGCCAGCTCGATGACATGTCACCAAATAGGCTATAACTCACGAAATAATAGTAGTTTTAAAAACTCCTCTTGATGACATATTCTTAAATGTCTACACTTTGAAAATGTGCAACAAAAAAATAATTTTTTTTCACAATTCTACACTAGAGTACCCCCTTAAGCTTAAAAGGTCTGCATAAAAATGCTTAAAAATGGAATCTAAATGGCATGAGTTTTAATACCAGTTATGACATTTTTTTGGCCGGCATATATCTATGAAATGAGACTTTCAGCTATTAGTCCATAGATGTCGCTAGGTGTATTTTTAAACCTTCCCAAATGTCTTGTTTTTTTCGTCTGTCATCTGTCAACAATATTCAGTTCATTGTTTGTTACGTTTCATACAACAATGCATTTTTATCAATCTTAAAAATGTCGAATTCCGTGCCTTCAAACTACGATTTGCGGACATCGTTGATTTTCTGTTATCAATTGAAGAAAAACGCTTCTCAAGCTCATCAAATGCTTATAGAAGCTTATGGTGGACATGCTCTAAGTAGAGTACAGTGCTTCAGGTGGTTTGAAAAATTGCGAAGTGGTGATTTTAGCCTGGAGAACGAAGACCGTGGCCGGCCACCGAAAAAGTTTGAGGACGCCGAATTGCAAGCATTGTTGGATAAAGATGATGGTCAAACGCAAGAAATGATGGCAGAGCAGTTGGGAGCGACCCAAAAAACCATTTCCAAACGTATTTAAAAGGTCCCAAGATGGGTGCCGCATGAACTGACAATGTGACAATGCACCGCCTCATCGAACAAGAGCGACCCGGGAATTGGTGGAGACTAACGATTGGGAACCGCTGGTACATGCGGCTTACTCACCAGACTTGACGCCCTCCGATTATCATTTGTTTGCATCGATGGGCCACGCACTTTCCGAGCAGCGCTTCAATTCTCACGAAGAAGCCAAAAAATGGCTCGATGATTAGTTTGGGGAGAAAGACGGACAATTTTTTTGGCGTGGCATCCACAAATTGTCTGAGAGATGGGAAAAGTGTCGCTAGCGATGACTATTATTTTGAAGATAAACTTGGAACCATTTTTTGTTAATAAACATTTGAAATTGAAAAAAAAGTCTCATTTCATGGGAATATACCTAGACCTATAGACTGGCTTTGATTTTTATATGCATTCTAAACACGTACACCCGCAAAGTAATGCTACTGTTTGCTAACTTTTCCAAAATTTTTGTACAGATCTTTTAAATTTAAACACTTCCAACAACTGAGGTGTTTTTTCTTTGAAAAAATACTTTTAAAACAAATTTTATATACACAAAAAAAAAATCGATTTTTTGAGGTACATTCAAATTGGTTCAACTCACATAAATCTTCAAATTTCTACGAAATATTTTGGCCGAAGTCTTAAAATATAATAAACTTTATATATATAATAACTCCAATGGAAAAACAGTACCAATTTTTTTTTTCGGATGAGATTTATTCACCCTAATGTATATGTGTAGGTACATGCCCTATGCGTGCGTGAGCAATTTTTAAGTTATGCGCGCTAAAACCGAAAAACCGCAATAAAATATCCTATCAAATGCAGCCCAAGCAACAGCAACAGCAGCAGCAGCGACAAATCCAGCCTGCCAACCATTTATTCGAATTTGGTTATGCCACAAATATGTTGCACATGACCATACCCTTGAACACATACATTTTTCCGCTTGTCTCTGCGTGCATGTGAATATGCCTGCGGCGTTTATTTGGCGGTTTTACCAATTTCGTATGAAAATCTGCGGCTTTATTTATTGTGAATTATTCGCGCGGATTTTTTTTCCAACCTTTTTTCGATATTTCCCGAAACGACGCTAGAAGAGCGCACATTTGTGTGCACAATACGCTGCAATTTTAGCTTTGTTGTTGCCTTTTTTCCAAATATTTCTTTTATACATCTACATATATGTGCGTATGGAGTGAGTGTGGTGAGTTGAAAAATTATAATAATTTTATCCCCAGCCAGTTGAAAGCAATGACTCCGCAGGTCGCTTCTCGGAAGCTATGCTAAATCTCGCCGAACAGCTTTTACTAAAAAGCTCATTTGTTACATATATGTGAGCGAAATTCCTGCGCATCAACACTTTCCAGTTGTCCAGTGACCGCAACTCACATTCCTCTATTGACTCGATGCATTGTGCTCAGCATTCTATTCATTTCAATCAAGTTTGCCACACGAGATTTCGAGCGTTTTCAATTTTCCTACTACGTTTCAATGGCGCTTTTATACAAAATTTTCAAATAAAAAAGAAACAACAAAATTCCGCGCAATGTATGACAATTTCACAGCAGCAGTAGCGGCAGCAGGCCGCTCAACTTTGGCTACTCCCCAGGTATTTGCGCCTGGGGATGTATGAAAAATTTGTTAAAAAACAATGCGTTGCTCAGATGTTCAGTGTAGAGCACACGCACATACATACATACGTGTGTGTATAGATTTTTATTAACAAAAAAAAATGTAATTTGTTTCGCCTGATTTTGCGCCATGCAGAGGTTTCATTTAATTTTTTATTTTTATTTTTTCTTTGTTAGCCATTGTTGCGCTCCCCTTCGCATGCTGAAAATTTTTAATGTTTTTTATTTATTTTTCATTTTTCACTTTTATTATTATTTTTATTTTCATTTTTGGTGTTGCTTATATGTGGCCTATCCGTTGGGAATTTTCGCAATTTTTCTTTTATTGTTGTTGTGCTTACCATTAAGTTGTAACGCCTGTGAATGAGCCAGCATTTTTGCCGTTCAGCCGCTTTCAATGAAATTTAGTTTTAATATTCGACTGACTTTTAATATTTTCGGTTTCGGCCTTTCGCCATTTGCCAGTTACCTTTTCAAGTGGAATTTACGTTTTGTTTATTCATTTTTTTTTTGCATTGCCTTCACTTCTGCATTGCCTTCAAATTACATTTATTGTGTGGGTGTCAGTTAGTCTTCTCTTCCAAGATATTTGGTATGCCATTCTACTTACTTTTTCACACGCATGTACTTTTCGCGAATTCTGAAGTAAATAAAGTCATTCTAATGTAACAAAAATGTTTTCACATCGCAACAGATTTTGTACTTTTTGTATTTATCAAATATTCTTACATCAATGACTTTGACCTTCTCGAATTTCCATTTGTTTATAACTGCAGATGCTGATACTTACGAATTTTTTTATAATAAACAGAAAGAAAATTCGTTAACATATCCTGTTTTATAGATTTATGTTAAGTAAAAATCTTTGTGCGTTGCCGCTAGATGTTTTAGGTGAGTCATGGCGTATGTTGCCCAAATATATACAAAATTAATCACCCTACTGATAGATTTATAATTTTTGCGTACGTCAATAAAATTTGACATTTGTGAAGTAGACATCTAGACATAGCAAACTATGGATGCTAAAAACTACTGGCAATTAATCAGGTAATGATCTTCAAAAGAAAAAATTTGCGAAAAATTTATGGACCAATAAGACTGCAAGACGGTACCTATCGAATTAGATATAATCATGAGTTGGAACTTTTGGCAATAAATTAAACTGTGATAAGATTTATAAAATCTCAGAGGATAAGATGGCTTGGGCACGTGTTTAGAATGCCCAAGGAGAGAACAACTCGAAAGGCAGTTGAATTGCGCCCTGTTGGAGGAAGAAAAAGAGGATGCCCCAGAAAGACGTTGAAGACGATCTTGCAAAGCTGAACATGCGGCGGTGGAAGGAAGTAGCCTTAGATAGAGATGGGTGGCGAAAGGTTCTGAATGAAGCAATGGTTCTCCAAGGACTGTGATGCAAAGAAGAAGTAGAAGAAGTACTAGACATCTACAGTATACAAACAGATCAAAATAAAATTCATTGTTTTATTTAATATTTATTTCAATTATTTATTTTAAACTATTCAAAAACCAAATTGGATGATTAATTTTGCTCCACCTTGTATAACATCGAGTTGTTCCATACGGTGAATGTCATTATTAGCATTATTATTTGCCAGCGCGCCGGCAGGGGGCGCAAAGTGCCGAAACAAAACAAGATTCCATTGCGATTGTTTCCTAGATTGTTCCCAGCCGCTTGACTTGTGGCTATGTCCGCGAGTCTTCAGCTGCCATAGATTCATCGTAAAGGCTTCGCCTCCAAGATTCTTTGGCTCGAACTCTACAGCGTGAGGCTTATGGATTCCAGTCTAAGGACATTCTGTTGATGATATCTTTAATGCGTCTAGAGCCATTAATGGTGATTGACTTTGCCTTTCCGACGCTTATGCGCAACCCAAGGCACTCCAAAATACTTGGAATTGCTCTAATGAATGTTTTTTTATTTGAATACCTCCTGTGTGTAAAGTGAGAATAGCAAAACTTTTCTTCATCTGGGTCTACTGGTTTCCAAGCACATTAAGTACTTTATTACTTAAAAACTGTTGCTATCAAAGGAAAGCGGGAACCGAGATGTTAGAGTGCCGACTGTTTGTTTGATGACAGCAGACGCTTCGTCTTGATGTTGCTGTAACAGTAGAAACATTCTGCCGGAGTGAAGGCCCTTGGCCGAGTATAAATCTGATAAAATAGAACCGACTAGAACCGAAGCGCTAGTTGGATTCTGGATGAATCACCACTTTAACCAACAAAGAACCGACTACCTTGTTAAATTCACCATGCGTCTGCTTCTATTTTAGAAAAGATGAAACTCACAGTGCGGTTGTGGAGGCTGATTGTGTCAAAGTCGTTTCTTGGATTCATTGATGAATTTTAAGAAATCCGGATGAGGAAGAGTATGAACTTTGTCCATACTCAGTATATCGTAACCCAATATCCTAAGTCTGGTTCTGGAAAATGCAGGACAGCTACAGAGAAAATGCTCTGCAGTGTCGTCATTCTCAAGACAGGATAGGCATATCGGGCTATCTACGACTCCTATGGCAGCCAAATGCTGGCCACAGACGTTGTGCAATGTGGTTACACCCCCAGTATTCTCAGGTCCTTTTTGCTGAGTTTTAAGAGAAAGGTCGCTGTTTTCCTGTTTGGTGCTTTCACAAGGCACTTGGCTACTCTGCACGAGTTCAGCTCAGATCAACGACCTCTGTGGGTAGACGTCATGAAGTTGTTAATCCATAGTTGAATCGTTACGGAATTGACACCTAGAAAGGGTTCAGGGCCTAGTGGCATACTTGCAGAGCCTTCATTTGCCAATTGAGAGAGGACTTTACTACTTTACAATTGCTTACTTAGTCCAAAGTAGCACTTGTTGGCAAGTGAGATTCTCCGTTGCTGATGGAGCTGTTCAACGACATTTTGCACAACCGCATTGGTATTGCGGCCTATAGACAACTTCATCGCGAGATTTTATGAGTCTTTTTTTTTCTTTCATTCTCGGTTTTTTTCTAAGATTAGTTTAAGTTAACAACCCCCACTTCTGCAACTACAACAAAAACCGTTTTTGAGAAAGCCCACTCTCTGCGTGTGTGACCTCAAAAGGTAAAGCTCAGTGATGGTACGCACTGCAGCACGAATGCAGAAGACTCGCGAGAGATTCGTGAATTAAATACCCTTTCATCCAACTCAGGCCAGAGCTGTCTTTCCACATGTGGTTTCCTGAATCCACTTATTCAATGTAGTCTTGTCAAGTTTTGAAGTCTTTTGAGTGCCCAGAATGTCCAGGCAGCGCAGTCGTTATAGAGTCGTTGATATAGTGTTTACTTTCTGAGGACGGCAAAGATGAAGACGAAGGCCAGCAATCACGCGAGTACTTATTTTTCAGTTCACCAAGCATCCGTGTCAGCTGAATTGGTACTTCTGTAAATCAGTTGGTAGGAGGAATAAAAAAAAATATACTGTAAAATATACTCCATTTGTTTCCCACTATTTTAGGAGTTTCAGCACATTGGTTTCGCTAGATCGGCTACTCTGTTCTTGCCAAAACAGATGGTCGCACAACTGCGAGTTGAGTTATGTAGTTTTATTTTCATGTATTCCTCTTAAAAATGTAAAAAATACTTGGAAGTCACAGAACTGAAAAGAGTCGCTTTTGGATATGCATAATTGAGAAAAATCGCCACTGCAGAGAAAAAAGGAAGAACTTAAATGAGCCGGATGAGATAAACAACTTTGAGGAATGTACACACATTAATAAATTTTACAAGCTATAGACCTGGAACTGCTTTTAATGCACTCATAAAATTTGTCATCTCGGCGGTAAAGCGTTCATGTGCACAGGAATGCCATAGAAGATACATTGAACGAATGAAATGCAATTTCAAGCATCAAATAACGTTAGTAAAGGCTCCCAACGCACACATATCCACGTACATGCGTACTTTTTCTCTACAGCATAAACCAAAAACGCGCTGAATGCCCCCTGAATGCGCAGAGACTGTAATTAATTTTCAAGCTATTTACCGCACCCCAGAAATTAAAAGACCGCACTGTTGCCATGCTCGCCATGCAGATGATGATGTTAATGGGTACGCTGGCCGACCGACCGAAAGTGAAGGCTCAATGTAAATATGCATTGGATGAATGTGAAAGTGTTTAATGGCCTGGATGCGAAATGGGTTGCTGATATCGAAACGGAAGCTGAAGCCGAAACTGAAGCCGAGACTGGGCAAATGAATTAAACAGTGGTGAATATCAGCGAGTGTGAGTGGTTAGCTGTTGTGGGAAGGGGTTGACTGATGGCTGCATGAATGGCCATAATGGCGGACAGGTGGCTGTCATGCGTGTCATTGCGGGGTGGCAAAAAGAAGGAGTAAGGTCCTGATCAATGGTGGCATGAACGAATGAACATTATTGTGTCGCTTATCATATTACAAACAATTAAGTGAAAAATAATAACAATAACAGCACAGGCAAGCGAGAGCCATACCTGTGCAATGCCGAAAAATAATTAAGCAACGGTGACAATGGCATACATACGCACACACACGCACATACATATTTTGTGTGCGGTGGCGTATTTTTCAGTGAAATTATGGAAAACGCCTTTGATGCTGGCGTTGGCATTGACAACAGCAGCAAACGGTGGCAAAGTTTGCTTTTGTTTTGTTGCATATTTCAATGTTGACAATGAAAATTGACGCAGCGATTTTGCGAAACAATGCAAACACTTAACTTTCACAGCTGACGATGACAATGTTAAATGGGCGAAAATTGAAATTATTTTCAAACAACTATGCACACATACACAAACGCATAAATAATATGCAGATGTAACTGTATACACCCTGTAGGCAAAGATACTTGCACGCAACTACCTCACTGTGGACCAGTTTTGCGTTGCTGTTGAAAGAGTTCGTCTTCTGCTGTCCTTCAATGCTGGCAGTAGATAAAGGCTAAAGGGTTATCCAATAACTGGTGTTATTTTGAATAGCCCACTATTTCGGTACATGCCACTTTTGAAGCTGTCATTTTTTGATATCTGACAAGTAGAAACTACGCCATTAAAAAAATGGAACGATACACCCTTAAACGACGCATTGAAATTATTTCAATTCACTATAAAAATGGTGAACATTTGGCAGAGACGGTTTGTAAAACTCGATCATTTTTGGGTCATCGTGAAGCACCTTGTCGAACCGCAATACAGAAATTGGTGGAAAAATTCGAGCTGTTGGGACAAGTTAGTGATGTGAAGAATAAAACCCCTGCACGTAGCTCAAGAACAGCCGAAAATATTGCTGTTGTAGCTGAAAGGGTTGAAGAAAACCCAGGTTTGTCCATTCCTCGTCGTTCTTTGAAATTAGGCATTCCACAAACGTCATTACACCGTATTTTGCATAAATATTTGGGTCTTAAGGATTAAAAAGTCCAGTTACCACAAGAACTTAAGCCGGCCGATCATCAACAACGTCGTGTCTTTGCTGATTAGGTCGTTGAAATGCATGAAAATGATGCAGAATTTCTTCGAAAAATCATCTTGAGTGATGAGGCCCATTTCCACCTCGGTGGCTTCGTCAACAAGCAACTTTGTCGGATCTGGGACTCAGAAAATCCAAGAGTTATTGTTGAAAAGTCTCACTATTCTCAACATGTGACTGTTTGGTCCGGTTTATGGTCCGGCGGAGTCATTGGGCCTTACTTTTTCGAAAATGAGGCTGGATCAACAGTTACGGTGAATGGATTGCGCTATCGAGAGATGATTAACAATTTTTTGTGGCCGGAATTGGATGATATTGATCTGGACAACGTTTATTTTCAACAAGACGGCGCTACGTGCCACCCAAGCAACGAAACCATTGATCTTTTACGGGAATAGCACTTCTTAATGGAAAAACCTTTATTTTTAATAAGAAGACATCTCATGAAATTAGCTACACTAGGCGACAAAAAAGATAAGAATGCAGTATAGTAATTTTAAAAGAAGAAAAGTTGTAGATTGTCGGACCATCCGACGTTTTGACGCTAAACGCAACTTCACTGTATTTTTACAGTCTATTGAAAATGTCGTAATTTTGTCTCAAATTGATATAAATTATTTGAAAAAACTGGCACAAAACTATATTTAACACAAATATGGTTTTGAAGAGTCTATAATAAAATTTAATAGCGCATATTTTTGCGGAACATTTTAACTCAAACTTTCTCACCCGTGAGGGTAGTTTTGACCCTTATTTTTTTAAATCTTAAAAATACTAAATTTGTGGGGTCGATAGGAGGTTAAAGTGGGACACAAAAATGTTCCCCGCACAATTTCAGTGGGAGTCTTCTCAGATGAAAACTGTGTGTGATTAAGGACAAAAGTGCACCATTAGTTTGTTTCTAACGCTTTAAATCAAATATTAAACTACGTCACTTCCAGTTTGCTTTGCAGCTATGTACTATATTTTTTTGATGCTAGTACCTAGCACTTTTAACATGAGGATTTCCAAAGAAATGTAAATTATCGGCCTCTGCATTAGCCTTTTAACAGTTACGCACTAGTTCGTCCATGCACTAGTCCCATACCAGTTAATAAAGTAGTTCATAATGGGCAAAACAAAAACCGAACCGAAATTTATATTTATTATATTCAGTACTAGCACACAATTCATTTTTTACACACCTCTTCATACACCTTTTTGCAACTGGCAGAATTGTAACCACTCTCGTACTAGTACGAATGCTTTCATCAAATACCAATTAATGAACTGGAATGTTTGCTGAGTAGTTTGACTATGGTTGACTGTAGCTCATACACTGCCATTCAGCGCTGTTGTTGGTGTTGCTGCTACCTTCAACGCTCAAGCAGCAAACTTCCAGCCATCGCATCTTTTCACTTTCGATGCCACAGCACTTTCCCGCCCTGCAGCGGTGGAAAATTCAATCAACGCGTTACCATGCTGTTGACATGGTAATTGGTGTTGGCCGTTGTTGCTTGGCTGGTTTGTTGGTGTAATAAGCGTTGTGTTGTTGTCGTGTGAATGTGTCTTTATAAAAATAGTGAGCGTCATATCCTTGGCAACGGCGCGGTGGCATCATCAACTCCTGCTCAGGCTGCTGGCGGCAATTGTGAGTGTCAATGCAATGAGCGACCATTTAATTTGTACACATTTCACGGTCTGTCTGGTCTTTTGACTTGACTTGTTCGCATAGTAGTTGCCACCTGTCTGTCTCTTCTGGCTGTATGCACATATGCGCTCTTAAAGCGAAATTTTGAATGGTTGTAGGACGAAGATGCACTACAGACAGGTGGGGGTTTTTTAAGCAAAAACAATGTCGATTTTATCCAAAGCATTTTTATTACACTGCAAAGGATTAAATTAGGAAAAAGGCACTTAGTTAGATAAAAGTACAAAGATGGCTCAGAAATCCCAGGCGGAAGAAAAGCAGGCACATTTTTTCCTTGAGCAAAGGTATAAGTGCCCAAGCGTAAGCTTTAGGTGTTTTCCAGGCGGAAGGCTATACCATAAATGTGCGTGCCAAGTTTTAACTCTATCGAAAGTACCTTCACAACCACAAAGCCATTTCAAGAGACTGTCAGAGAGCTCGTAAAGCATTTTGTTCAGAAGAGATAAAAATTTCAAAGACCTTTGGGTGCACTAAGAGTAGGTATAAAATACGAATTTCCGACCAATTTTTTTATTATTTTTTTATACAGTTTTTTTTTATACATTGATAATATTTACTTTAGGATGACATATTTGAGAAGAACTTAAGGCCGGCGGGCCAATTAAAAGGTCGAAAAAATCGATTTTTTTTTTTTCCTGAAATCAATAGCTTAGATATTCAAGAACATGAGACACAAATTTTCAGAGTTAAATTCCAAGTATTTGCAGAGCTACAGAGCCGAGCGTAGTGCGGCGTCAAGCAACCGTGCGCTTACTTTGAAACTTTGAAGCGCGTTTTCTCGGCTTTTCATTTTCACGATTTTACCTAATTTATGTACACGATTGCAAAAAAACTAAACGAGCTATCCATTTCATTCAAAATGCGTTATCTTCAGTATTGTTTTCTCTTCTATGTGAACTAAAAAAAACATCCAAAAACTTTTTTTAAGCGACTCTTTTACCCAGTTGAAGAATTTTTTTTTCCTTGAAAAACCACTTTATTTTTTCTACCTTCCCCAAAAATTCGAATTTTACGTGTTTCTCCCAATTTTCTTAGTTCACATCGAAGATAATTACATCAAAATTAATAATCTTTTTTTTTTTTTGTTTTAAGATGAAAATTGCAAGTTGTATCTTGTACACAAGTTGGATACTTCAGTGGCAAGGCGCTCTGGGAATCTATTGATAACTCGGCTTACAATATATTGTTGGAGATTGTACAAATTTTTTTTTTTAGTTCAAATATATATTAAACTATCCCCAAAACTTCATTTGGCTAATTGTTTTTTTTCTCATCCTACAACGCTTCGCGAAAACTACTGAATTTAGGACATCTAATTGGCCCGCCGGCCTTAAGAACTACTACTAAAAAGAACTTCTATAATTATATAATGAATTAATTATCGCTTCTAGTCGGAACATAGGGCGAAATCAAAGGTTATCCAACGATTTCTGTCACACGTTATACAAGTATGTCAAATTTCGTTCCAGGGGACGGTGGAAGACCTCTTATTCAAGATTGTGCGCATCCAAGTTTGACTTGGGCGTGCTCTGCACCGGGTTGTGGGTCCCATTGAGAAGCCAACATTGTCGTCTTTTCTACGAAGAATATGTCCAATCTAGTTCCATTTTCGTCTATTAATTTCAAGATTGATAGCTGCCCAATCAGTGAGCGAAAGAAGGTCAGCTTTTCAGACTGTTCTTTGCCAAAAAATGCGGCATAAGGCATTTGTTGATAAACGTTTGAAGGTGTCTGCTTATGATTTCAGAGAATAACCAGCTGTCAGATCCATACGAGTGTAGGAGGACCCATTTTACAAAAGAGATCGCTTTTTAAAAAATAAGTTTCTTGTTTGCAAAAGAGGTCGGCAAAAACTGAAATTTTGTTGGTGCTACATGACAAAAAAAAAACAACGTAGTGAATGCCATTGCTACTTCGTTGTCGTCTGAGCAACGTCTGATTCGAAGAGCGCGAGCATGCATGTGAAATAAGCGGGTAAAATTGTGCTGTAGAGTCTTCTATGACGTAGCAGCAAAGTTACTCTCCCAAGTTTCGTTCGAAAGGCCAAATCTTGAGCTTCGAGAGCGTAGAGGAGCTAAATAGAAGTTCACAATTCATTAATTTTTTTTATCCAAGAACCAGGCTATCGATTTCATGCGAAACATTCAATGAGTAAGAAAAGTTCAAAGATCATTTTGTAATATATTTCTAACAATATAAATCGAAATATGGTTTTTTTTTGTAAGAAAGAAACTTTTTTTTAATTTCTAGAAAGCGTTTAATTTTAATGAAAAATTCAGTAGGAACGAAATTTTATTATCTTTAATATGATTTATCACTTTTGATCACTTTGAAATTTTAGTGATCTCCTTTTTTTTGCTCCAAACCCGCTACCATTACGAAAACTGATTTTATGTACGAATTGAAAAAAAAAAACATTTCTAGAAATTTTGAAAGGACTTCTTCTGATAGCTAGTCCATATTTTTATGCATTATTTTGAAAATCCAACTTTTTCTGTCCGGCGCTGTCTTTGAAATATTTGTGAAAATCTTATTTGTTGTTCGTGTGTTCGATTTATAAGTACGCACGCCGCAAATAGGCGGACGAGATCGGCCAAAATCCCAAAAAGTGCCAATTATGTATTTCCATGACATCGATTCGCTAGATGGCGCTCCGAATGTAAATTATTGATCGATTCTTGATGGTTGCCCGCATTGATGGATTGATGGCCTGGACAATACCGTACGATGTGCAGTTTTTAATATTTTCGCAGATTTCTTCCATTTGTAAAAAAATGTAAGAATAGTGACGTTCTTTCATTTCTCATATTTATGAGAAGCCGGGCCAAGCAAATTTTGAATACAACAAAAAATTGTAATCCCAACAAAGTAAGCTGCCTCAGCTGGCTGTTTTCACAAGACTAAGATTCATGCATCGCGAACTGCATTGTTTTGATAGCAGGTATCAACAACAGCCACCAACTAAATTCCATTATCCACATGAAGCGGTTACCACAACCACAAGTAGTCATCATTCGGCATTTGGCTCTCATCGTTCGCTCTTTCCAGCTTTTCATCGCTCCCTTCAATGGTACCACAATGGACGAATTCAGAATTCGCTTTCAACTAAGTCTTCTTTTCCTAGCCTCGCCTTACATAATGCAAGCTTGTTATGGCTAATTTTATATAATATAAATTCCATGTAACTTAAATTTTTTCATTTTATTTCATTTTAATTTAAAAAATTGAATTATCCCAATTTTCGGGTTTCCTTACTTTTTTCCATACAGACAAATAATTTCATTGAATGAACAACTCAAACCACCAACCGAAGCAGTCTCAATATTTGGAGAAATAATTTATTCATATGAATTTCAAGGTTTCTAACTCTTTGCCAGTCATTGCATTTTAGGCCTTTCAGTCCACAGCTATAATTAGAAATTCTCTTACTGCATTAAAATGAGATCAACAAGGCCAGGTCAACATTGCTAATTCCATTAGGATATGAAATGAGGTCATAAGAAAAATAATGCACTTCCAACAATCAGTCCGAAAAATTGGAATTTCTCAGCATTATAAGTTCTCATTATTGACACAATTCACTTTGACTGCGCTGTGGAAATGAATTAGAAGATAACTGTTGGTCTCTCTAACATGCACTACTCGCTCTCACTCTCGTCGTGCGCTTTGCCTCTCATACGCGCACTAGTTTGGTTAGATAATGCGAACACATCCTAAATTCTTTTGTGACGGTAACAGCAAAGCGCAAATTAAAATAAATGTCCTTCAGCTATCAAATTAGGGGCATTGAAAGGACATTTCGAAAATGTCGAACAGCATCGACGACAATCGAATGCAATGCGATAATAAATTAATTGAATGCACTTTAATAGCGTGGAGAGAGTAAAGCAGAGGAGAAGAAGAAGCAACACTGGCGCAGCGGTGTTGAGTTGGAGGGCGGGAAATCGAATCAATATTCATTGTTGGCAATTATTGCAAATGGAAATGAAATTCGAACAAAGCTGCTGCCGCTACAAACGTTGTTGTTGCCGGCAAGAGCCTTTGTGACCACTGAAAATGCGAAATACTGCTGAAGATTGATGAGCGTAGAGCTGAGGTGTTGGTGAATAGGTGGCTGCGAGGCTTAGAGGCGATTGCAAGTGCAATTTGCATGTAGCTCCCGCACGCTTGACACAAAGAGAATTAATTTTAGCATTTTTTAACTACTAACTAACTGCTAATTATCCCATGGCACAAGTCGCGTGCGGGCCGCATGCTTTAGCGTTGGTAGCGGGCAACACAATACTCATGAAGATGGTGCAAGCGAAGAGCGGAAACGAATGGCTCGAGGAGCTGCTGGCAGTTTGCGGGGTGTGTGAATGAAGAACATTTGTACGTCAGGTGATGTGGGAGCAGCAATTGAAATTAGTGTAGGATTACTGCGCGCACAGTTAGCGGAAGAAAGCAAATGAAATGAAAGGAAATAGAGCGTAAAATGAGAAAATTAGAATACAAAATGATTGGAAGCGTGGCAATAGGCGAGTAGTTCTTCACCTACACATTCACATGAGCAGCGCATGTGTGACATATGCGAATGTAGAAAGCAATGAAAGTGGCTGTTAAAGTGAGGTGAGGCCAAGGCAAGGCAGTTGCAGGTAAGCATACAGATTGTGCATCGAAAGTGACATTAATGAATTCTCAGCGATACAGTAAGAATGAATAGATGCTAAGTACGGTTATAATAATGCCGTTGCAGCATTTCGTCTCACCAAGATACATATGTTTGTATGCCAATAACTCTACACAGAATGCTCCGATTTGCACGAGGTTTTTTGTATTTTGAAGCTTATTGCTCCTGTAAGGTTCTTTCTTAACATAAATTGCGTAAATTTACAAACAGGCGTGTCTAAAAGCCAAAATGTGTTAAAAACCATACAACTAATTTTCAAACAGCAACAAATCAAAAATGACAACCCATTGGATTACAATACTATTTCTCGATATTAAACTTTCAAGTGTTTACTATCAGTCTGCATTAATAAAACTATTAAATAAGTATTAAAAGTGTGAAAATATAAGTTAATTTTCTTTTAATTCCCGTTTGTGTGGGTATCCACTGTGTGCCAAACTAGGGAATAGCGGGAATAGGTTAGGTTAAGTTGAACTGGTTGACTTGTACTCACGCATAGATCGATTCAGTCCATTGGCGATATTTGAATTTTAAAAGGTCGAGCCAAGGAGCTTTGGTGGCTGCTCAAACACTCAGGCTTAAGAGCCCATTGTATTTAAAGCTCTGGAAAGAGGGTAGATAGTCAAGGAGGGAAGGAGAAAAGTATCAGAGAAAGAGATAGGAAAGAATAGAGATAGAGATAGTTAGTCCTGTGAGAGTTTTCCAGATTCTTTGGCAAATCTGTAAATATCCTCTAGTTTTAAATAACGAATATTACTCATTCTCACGACATCGGGACCCATTACTCGTAGCAGTGCTCTAGCAAAGGCAGGACACTCACAGAGAAAGTACTCAGTGCTATCCGCCTCCTCCAAGCATGACAGGCATACCGGGTTCTCGATGATTCCAATGGTGGTCATATGCTGACTCCATGGGTTGTGTCCTGTACTGATGCCGACCATCAACCGAAGTGTCCCGGAGTGTCCCGGAACCCATATAAGTACAAGCCTGTTTTGTCTTGCGACAGAATTAAGCTTCTTCTGACATTCTTGAAGGGCCTTCAGTGCAGCCTGACTGCCACTGAAAACTCCAATCTGTTTCCCGCTCCATCTCCATCTCTAATGAGGTACATTAGTTTTGTGTTTTGAAGTAGTTCGCCCACATGGTGCCAGTTTCTATTGCGAATTTAAGGAAATATTTCCAACCAACTGCTGAAATATCTTTCAATCCCTCAAAATACATTGCCCCTAGATATTTTAAGTTGTTTTGCATAACGCAAGACCTCCCGCAAAGGAGATGCTCTACAGTTTCCCTCTAGCCTTGCTCCCTACATTTCCGGCATTCCTCGCTGTTCGAGATCCCGTCTTTTAAGCATACGCTGCTACTGGGCTATATCCCGTCAGCACGCCTGTCATAATTTTACAATCTCTTTGTCTTAGTGATAGTATACATCGAGTACGGCTGTGATCGTCAAGAGCTTAGCATTTTTGCAAGTAGAAAGACTCTCCCATCTTGCCGTGAAAGGAATGATGGCTGTTTTGGGCGGATTTATGTTAATACCCACCCTAGCGCACCATCTCTTTGTCCGGTTTAAAGCTATTTGCAGTATGTCGCAAGGAGTGTTCTCGAACTTTCCTCTCACTATAATTACAACGTCATCTACGTAACCTCCGTTGTTTGTCAGCAAATGAAGCAAGCCGTCGACTACTAGGCTCCATAGGAGAGATGATAAGATCGATGCGTTGTGGAAAGCTCCATCGATATCGGAAAGCACAGAGAACTGTTTCCTTACAGTGAAAGGCACTCTGCGTCTCTTTCCTGCCCTGTATGCGTGCTGATTTTGATGGAGTGGTGTTATACGTAGAGTGTTTGATCTGATTTCTTTATCAATAATATTCTCCATCGCTTTCAATACAAAGGAGGTGAGACCAATTGGTTTGAAGGACTTACTTTTTGTATGAAAACCAAAATAATAAAATTGAAAGGGCTATAAAACATACTAGGAAATTTTTTAAAAATTCCTGTTAAAAAGTGGAATTTTTTTATATTCCACAAAGTGTAAACAAACATATATCCACATGTACCTGCATTTCCACATGAAGCCTTCACGACTTATTGCTGTGAGTTCTGTAGTTGGGTGAAATCTTCCAGTTTTGGCTTAGTCTAGTCTAAATCCATATAATTCCTGCTGATGAGTATGAGAACTGAAGAAGAGAGTAATGGTTGCCAGTTTTTTCTCTCCCTGCATTCTGCTTCTTTCTATTTCATAGCATCGGAATTCGGCAAAGAAAAAAATATTTATTTATTATTTATTCAAATTTATTACATATCGTTTTTAGAGTTGGGATCCCTCCGTAATAAAACACTTAAGCTAACGACTAATCCGATTATCGAAGCATTTTGCAAACACATTTTCCAAAATCGAATTTATGTCTGTACTCGGCGCAAATTTTCTTTTATCGGCTTCTGTCGACTGAAACCCGGTGCGTCGAAGTGAATGTAAAATATTGGTTGGAGTGCTGACGGGGCATTGTCTCACTTCATATCACACAGCTAAGATTTATAAAATCTCAAAGATGGCTCGGATACATGTTTAGAATGCCCAGGGAGAGAACAACTCGAAAGCAAATTGAGTTCTGCCCTGTTGGAGGCCGAAGAAGAGGACGCCCGAAAAAGAGATGGCTCGAAGACGTAGGTGTTGATCTTGAAAAGCTAAACGTGCGGCGGTGGAAGGAGGTAGCCTTAGATTGAGACAGGCAGACAAAGAAAGAGGGCGAGACCCGAAAGAGAATGAGAGAGAGAGTCCCAAGAGAGAATGAGAGAGAGAGGGAAAGAGAGAGAAAGAATTGTGAAACTTCAGGATCGCATGGAGAAACAATTAAAATAAATAACTAAAATGCCGTGCATGGAAATTACACTTCTTTTTTCATATTTTCATAATTTTCTTCGTGCATTACCAAAATTCAAATTTTGTCCTACTGTGCCATTAATATCTAACAGAGCCTAAGGCCCTACTGGTGAATGCGGTAGTTGTTTGCTTATACAAGGTGGCGCAGAATTAATGACCCTAAGGGAAGAACTACAATTTTGGCAAATGTCAATAAATTTGACATTTGTGGGCTAGACAGTTGCAGTATACAAATAGACAAGCAAACTAGCGCATAAAAGTAAAAGATTTCCATCACTCAAAATAATTTTTTTATTTAGTAAAAAAATTATTCAAAAACAAAGTTGGATGATTAATTTTGCGCCACCTTCTATTTATAGAGCTTTTGGACAAAATATGTTTAAATGGTCGACTTGTGTTTGTGTGATCGACTTTATTTCAAAACTTGTTATTTTCGACTATTTTGCTCTCTCAAACTTCTTTTAACACCCGGCTAATGTTCTTCATTTACCATCCGACCGATCTTTATTCTTTCCTTTCTCCCTTCCCGTGCAACTAACTACCGCCGTCCAACATAATTCGGGCATAAAATAAAGAAATAGTTTATTTTTGACATTCTTCCTTAGCATTGAATACTTTTGCCATTTTGAAATGCAAAGTAAAACGAGAAAGCTTTGCGGAAAGTCGCCAGAGTGAATTTAATTAATGGGTGGCTGGCATTAGCGGTGGAAGGAACAAAAAAAGATTGCGATAAGCGGAAAAGTTCAAATGTTGCTCACAGCGGTCAGCATGTCAGGCAGAGAAACGCGAAAAACTAATGAAAAATGAAATAAATTTTTATAAAATTAAGCGCATAAAAGAAAAAAACTAAAAAAAAATTGTATTAAGACATGAACAAAAAAAATTATATATAATGAATTGATGGTGTCACAAAAAAAGTGCAAAGTAAAGAGACGAAAAGTATACCGGCCAGCTAACTGTCAACGTTCCGTCACAAAGTCATCTGCGCGGTTGCTGCTTTCAGCCAATGCCCCTTCGGTCCACACATTGCTGGCATTAATGGCCCTTAGTTGCATTGCAATTTCTGCTCCCACTCGACCCGTCGTCGCGCAGTAAAATACAAATTTCTCAGCAATTCAAGTAATGACATAAAAACGGCTGAGAGTGAATGTTGCAGCAGAGCAATTGCTGCAACTATTGAGGCATCTCACTTGTTGGTAATAGCGACGCTTTTGGCCATTGTGCAACAGTTGCGGCCATCTGCGGTTGGCAATTTTTTCCAGCATTCATAAAATTTTTTCTTGGTTTTTCTGGTTCACTCATTCAGCTCATTATAAAGTTACTGTTCTGTTTTCCTCTCATTTCTAGTGGCCACTTGTAGAAAATCACTATAATTTTTCACAATTTTCGCTACGCTTTGCTTTATTCACTGCTTCCTTCTATCGCTGGGCTCTCTTGTCTTTATTCATTCGTTTGAGTTTTCTATTTCCGCTAGAGTAGTGGTGGAGTGGTGAGCTCTGCTTTAGTTTCAGTTGAGTGCCTGTTGTCTCTTAAAATGTGCTGAAAAATTTCAAACTGATTCGCGAGTTTTTCCTCAAAGCTTTTCAAGCATACTGCTGGGAGGCCGATTTTTGTGTTAAGTGAAACTTTACAAAGCACAACTTCACAAGTTGACCATATTTGATGAAAGGGTTGACCATCTGCTAGTTTTTGTTTTTGTGGTTGATTGAAACTGGTTTAGTAGTTGAGAGGGTTTGAAAAGTAGGTCTTGTTGAAGATTTGAAAAATAAAGTAAATGATTAATGAAATACAGAAAATACGGAAGCCAATGAGAATTCATACGAGGTAGTAGTAGTAGTATTATAGAAAAACAAAAATTCGGCGTTTTGCATGCCAAAATCAGGAAGGCAATCCCTGAACTACAACGAGGATGTAAACTAAAAAAAAAAAACAAACAAAAAATCACTTCGAAATTTAACGTTAACGTAATAACGCCACCTTGTACGAGTTCGCCTGGAAGGAAGTTCCGAAAAGAAATGTTAGAATTTTTTAAATTTTGTATAAAATAGAAATTTTAGGTGAAATTTAATGAAATTTGAGAAATCTTAAGTCATGTTGAAGTGCTTGCGTTGAGCTCGTGCGTTACACAATGCCCAATAAAGTCCCAAGAGATGTATGTAATCCAATAACTACACACAGAATGCTCCTATTTTTTGTATTTTGAGGCTTATCTCATTTGGAAGGTTCTTTATTAGCATAAATTGCATAAACTTAAAGAGGGGTGAGCCTATAAGCCAAAATGTGTTGAAAAATCATAAAATTCATTTTCAAACTGTAACAAATTAAAATTGACTTAAGGGAACCCAGGTCCAATTTTTCGGGAGGGTCAACTTCAGTGCCATTTTTTTAATTATTTAAATTAAAAAAAAAGTTTATTTTTGCATGTAAAAGAAATTAAATAAAAAGCCTAAAAAATTTTAACATCGTTTTTACATTTTTTATTGTAAGAAAGCCTTTCGAGCTCTAGACCACCGGATCCCTTAACGGATCGGAGTACTGTCTTTCTGCCACTACTACCATTCCGCATTAATCAAATTATTAAGTATTTCCAATTATGAAAGGCATATCTGATATATTTCGTTACAAATGAGATGATAAATCCTTTCTTTGCAGTAAACCTTTAGGTTTGAAATTCACTTGAGGATTTAGGTATTTTTCAAATTGATTCTTAGTAGCACTAAACAATCAATTTTCGAAAACAAAAAGAATCGTACAAATTTATCGCTGAGTCACTTGGACATTCCAAAAATTTTGTTCTAAATGCTCTTAAGCCCAAGAACGCCAAAGAACGACGAGGTGGTAAAAAGAAAGCGACTTGCACTACTGATAATTTAATTGTGACTCTTGCCAAGAGGGATCCTTTTAAGTCATCAAAAGCCATTGCAGCTGAAATCGACAGCGTAGTATCAGCGAGAACTGTATGGCGTCGATTGTATAACTTGAACCTACCAGGCAGTCCGCAAAGTTCCTCACTTGAAGTAAGCAAATTTAAAAGTTTTGCTCAACACCACAAGTCCTGGTGTGGATCAGAGGGTATGAAAAACATGGTATAACCTATTTCGGAACGATGAAACAAAAATACTTATTTTTGAAAATGATGTTGGGCGAAAGATCAGACGTCCTAAAGAAGAAGAGTTCTCACCGCGGTTGACAAAAAAAAAAAGTCAAGCACGGTGGCGGCAACATAATGACTTGGGGATGCTTCTCTTGGTATTGAGTAGGAAATAACCAATCAAATAGGCAGATTTATTTAAAAGGATTACTTCAATAAACCACTTCGGTGGTTTCTTATGCAAGTTAATGACCTTCCTCAATGTTATCACGTCAATGGTTTCTACAAAATGGTGTTAATGTGTGGAATAGCCTAGCCAGTTACCCGATCTAAACCCTATTGAAAACTTTTGGTGAGATTTAAACAACCCAATCGGGAAGGAAACGTTCAAAAATAAGAAGGATTTATGGCAAAAAATAAAAAAGCTATGGCACCAATCAGCAATTGACAACCATAGAATTCAAATTTTACCTCAAATGTGATTCTCAAGGCGTGGAGTAATACTACGAAAAGTATACAAAAATTAATTTTTTTTTCGTGTATTTTGAAAAAGAAGGTAATAATATAAAATTAGTTTATTTTAAAGCTCAGTATATTAAAAAAAATTGAAGTAATAAATTTAAATTATAAATAAACGAATTAGTAGTAAATTACCTGGAAGGATATTTTGGAATTCAGGCCCAGCTCTGTTTAGTCTACCACCACTTAATGTTTATACACACGGAGAGGCCTTGAAGACCATCTGCAGGCTGAAACATAATGGAAATTGGTACGGCCCTTGTCCGGCATCGATCCTCGCCATGCCTCTTGACTCCATGCCATCAAGAGTCGTAGTTGAAAAGAGATACAGTGTGGTGCTGCCAGAGACACAATTGTGGTCAAACTCTGAAAATGAGCACAACAAACACTGTTCTCTCATTGTCTCGAACGGTTCCAGGACCGAGCACGGTTCCGGCTCCGGTGTCTACGTGGAATCCAGCGGGACAAAACTACACTTTGCTCCTCGAATGTACGCATCTGTGTATGCTGTTCAAGAAGCAATGAACTTTGGAAGGCAGATCTGTAGAGGTAGATCTGTATATAGGCAGTTGGTTGGACCTATGGCGGGCCACTTTCTATGGGCGCAGCATATGGAAAGGAATGCATCTCAGCTAGCGCACTCTGTTCAGCATGTGGAGAGGAGTAAGAGACCGCGAACCACTTTCTATGCGTCTGCCCGGCCTTCGCTCGAATCAGGCTTGAGGTCTTTGGCACTGGAGTGTTGAGAAGCGATCACCTCGGCGCTTTGGCTCTTTGGCACAACAAGGTCTACTCAGATTTCTTCGGAGGTCGGCTATTGTCAGAGTGCTGTACTGGCTAGTCCTCCCGACAAAAAAAAATATATATATATATTGGAATTCTGAATAACTCTACTAGATACTAGAAGTTCTGTCTCTATCATTAAGTTAATTGGAGGTACTACTTGATATCGTGGGGGCCACATATACAACATGTAGACCTATACTAAACTGATATTGCTTAGAAAATTTTTTCATTAGGCGGCTGCTGGTTAGCTATGACTATACTAGAAATGTCAATCCGGGGATCCCGGTCTTTCGGTATTTTTTAACTCTCAGAAATCACGGGTTTTTCAGTATTTCAGAATTTCTTGCGATTAATACGAAATACAGATAAATCCCAAAAGAGCAACATTGACTTTATCTTTATCTTTATAACAAATATTTATATACTTTTATGGTTTTGTTTTCTTTGAGCCTTGGGCACGACCTGAACCTCTATGTATTCCAACTATGTAGATGATCTCTCCGTTTTATTTCCTTTAAGACTGTTTCATCTCGTTTCATTCGAGCTAAGAGTTTACAAATCCTTTTCAATTACACTTCCGATCATGGTTTACAGTTTCTCACAAATTAAAGTTTTGCTATAATGAGCAGCAAGTATTTATCAAGAAAAACGAATGCTTGCCTTCGAACGTCAGCGCGCATATTGAAAGCTATTTTCAGTTCAAATATTGCGCTTTTCCACCTTTGGTAATTTAACTTATTACTTTGTATAGTTCATTTAGATGTAGTACATTTTCGTTTCGTTTGCGAACGCAAAAAATCTGCAATTGTCATGATAAAACATTTTTGACATATTGATGACAGCAAGTTTTGTGCTTCTCTACACTTTCGTGCGTTTCCAGCGTATCTGAATTTTCGTCCCAACAATCGACAGTTCAACCGAAAAGAGCGGCAAATTCTATGAGCCAACGCGTGCTAGTGGAAGAGCGGGCACGCAAGTTGAAGAGCGCAATTACCCGAAAATGATTGCATGCTCAGTTTTGACGTCACCCGTCACATGTCAAGCAATAGCCAACAGTTCTGGCAAATAAAAAAAAATAAACTTTGCAAAAAACGTATAGAATGCGCTACAAGATTGGAAAAGAAAACATACAAAATACACATGAAATAAAAGAAAAAATAAGCAACCGACATTTGATACGTAGAGATGATTGGAAAGTGACGAGGTGGAGAATTCTGTGGCAAAAGTGCCACAAATATCATCAGCGATTGCGAGTAAATCAGCGCGTCTGTCACGTGCCACGCACAAGCTTATCGCATCGAAGCTGTTGACAGCGCAGTGAAACGAGTAAAGTGAGTACAGTCAATGCAGGTGTGGTGGCAGGGGGAGGCGCCGCACATACATATATGGCGCATTGTCAGTTGTGCGGTTGAGCAAATGAAGTTGTCAAATTCTGCTGTTGCTACTTCTACCTTCTTGTCAAGCGACATTGACAACTGACATTGAAAACGCGCTTAGCTCGCTAAAAAGTTGATTGGTAATTTGTTGTTGTCATTTTGGCTATCTGATTTCTTGTTGCGTTGTTTCTTGTGTAGAAAATAATGAAAACTTTAGAGGTTAACAATTCGAAGGCTTGGGTTTGGGACTTTATATCTTATTTTTATCTTCACAGTTTATTTGTTAGCATCCTTTACGTTAATAAAATCTTGTGAAGGAGAAGGAATAACTAAATGCTTAATTCACAAGGTGGCGCAAAATTAGTCAGCGAATTTCGTTTTAGAATAATTTTTGATGGAAATCTTTATTTCCACCTTTGCTGTCTGGTCCAGAAGTGTCAAATATGATTGACGTACGAGGGCGTTTGTAAAAATTATAAATCTTCCGATAGGGTGATTAATTTTGCGCCACTTTACATGTTTTAAGAAGTTTTTTTAATAATTTATTAAAAATAAGTTGAGGCAGCTAAACTTGAGCATAAGAAAATATAAAGTTTTCAGCAACCTAAAAATTAAAAAAAATAAAATAAATAAGCAAACTTCTGTGAGGTGTTTAGACGAGCTCTTCCGCCTATTTATGGCGTACTCTCTTGATATTTTGCTACAAATGGAGGGACCTACCGTTTTAAGCCGACTCCGACATCGACATTTTTATATGAAAGAAAATTGGCAACCTTGTATACAAAAAAGAAGCAATAGTTAAAAATCAACGCGATGAAAATTTTTTGAAGTTTTTCTTTTATGGACTATTGGAACTATTTTTTCATTAAAAAATAATTAAAATTAAAAAAACATGCAAATAAATTTTCAAAACTTGTCAAAAATTTGTCCCTCTGCTACAGTTATTTAATGCACTATACTTCGTCTAGTGATTAGTATCCTAAACAGCAGCAGGCTTCAAAGTAAAAAGTAAAATGACACTTGCTATTAAATGCTATTTTGGACTTATGCTTTTATGTCGCTTAGTAGGCGCTGTACTCTTCATTACTGTAGTCTTACCAGATTTTATATATAAATTTTTGGTGCAGATTTTGCAGATGTTTTGTGCTTTAAGGGGTAACACCACTGTACACGCGTAAAATAAACACGATTTTTAAAGAACTTTTTGTATAGAAGGAAAGGGAAAACAATCACTCTGATTTGGGAAGTTATTACTTATATACTAAAATACAAAACTACAAAGTTTGATCGAAAAATTTTACAAAATGGCGGCATTGGAGACATTTTTGTAATGTGGTTTCTCTTGAAGGAGCTCCGCGGCACGCAGCACAGAGGGTGCAAATTTTAATCTGGAACAAAGAAACATTTTTTTCTTAATCTAGATAAGAATAGCTAGAGAAACACGTAGGGGATTTAAAAAATATTTATTTTTGTGGAATTAGCAAGCATTTGAAGGAAAAAACTCTATTTTGGACTAAAAAAACGGCACTTAAACAATTATAACAATCGTTTAAATTAATCTATCAAAAATCCCCTACGCTCTTCTCTTAAGAAGGTTATTATGCAGACGTAGTGAAAAACCTGATTAAAAATATTTAAAATTGTTTGAGTTATGCTGCGTGCCAATTTCAGAAAACGTGTTTAGAGAAAAACGCGTTTAAAGTTTGGAAATTTGGAGAAGTCGTTAGGTAACAGTCACTAACGCTTGGTTAAAAGCTCAAAATATTTATGAAATAAACTTCGGTAACGTATAAAACTTTTTGTTCTGTATTTTAAAAGGTTCAAAGAATTTTTTAAGCTTATAAAAAAAATCAATTTTTGGAAATTTCTACAGTGGTGTTACCCCTTAAATGAAAATTCTTTCCTTGTGATCATCATCTGCAACCATTCTTTGAAAAAATCACTGTCCTCTCACGTTTTGAAACCAACTATTTTTAATCAAAAAACCTATTAAAGTCCTCTTTCAGCTGCAAGTACTATGGCACATCAATACTTTGATCTAAATCACTGAAATATGAAATATTAATAGATATTTTAAACTGGTTGTTGAAGGTAATTTTGATAATTCTGAAAACTTTGTTTGTATGTATTTTCAGTGAGTAAAGCTTTCAACTATTTCAAACAGTTTTAATTGATCTACATTCTCTTCATTTCCTTTGAAATGTCTAAGCCATTCTCTCTAAGAAGCCTCAAATAGCGCTTTCTTCTAAGGAATATCCACGATAATACGATGTATTTCGGTAGCATATTTTATCCAAAAAGGGTAGGGACATAAAAATCTTCGCGAATATACTTTTCGGTATCTCATCATATTAGGGTGCGGTATATAAACGGTGAAGTAAATATTATTCACCCAAATCAAAATTTTCTAATATCTAGAAATTATATGGTAAACTAGCAAGAAATTAATTAACAAAATGGCGGACTTTAAAAAAAAGGTATGTTTTTCGGGTGTTATTTTTCGAAAAGATGTTCCTATTGTAGCACCTGCCAAAATGACAAGCCTACAGAATAATAATCACTTTAACTTTTTCGTTTCAGATGTCCTGAAGAGCCAAAATCCTGTTGACAAGCCACCTATCTTGTTTTAAGACGCTTACTTTGGTGCCACACTATTACAAAAAAATATGTCAAAAAAATTGTTTTTGTATACTATTTGATGCCAATAATAACATACTATAAAATCAAAACGATCGTATTGTATTTTCTTAAAAAAAAAAATTCCTAAAAAATATCTATAAAAAATGAGTATTTGACCAGACTACTACCTTAAATATATTGAGGTAAGTAGGAGCTGATGTGGTAAAAAAATGTTCTCCCTTATTTTTGGTTCTATTTGCAGATATTGCTCTAAAGAAAGGGCCAGGTTGAAATACATTTATTAAAACTCCAGAATGCATGCCTTTAGTAAAAAAAAAAAGAAAAAAAGGAGGAAAAACTGATTAACTTCCCCCTTCCTAAGCCATGAAAGTAAAGCCGCCTCTATTTTCCGCAAGCAAAAGGGTTCCTTTCGCCCAATTGCTATTATCAGTTTTTGCCACTCAACTTCCCACCTCGGCTTGGAGTTATGAATGGGCGACATGTGAGCAATTGAGTGCGCGTGATTGCTTGTCATTCACCTGAAGTCTATAGTAACGCACTGCGGTACATCTCAAAAAAAGGAAAAAGGTGCAAAGTGTGTTTGAATATTTTTATTCCTATTTCCACAGCTATTCACGTATATGTGTTTATTTTCTATTCGTTTTTCACTCATCAGTGGATTGCTTTGTGAGATGGGCATGCGTGTGAAATGAGGCAGACAAAAGCAAATTCTAACTTATCGATGAAATCTTTGTTAAACAGCCCAAACTCATATTTGCCTTCGAAATTTTTGTGGCCACTTTTTAGTTGAAAATATGAAAAGCATAAATTGCTTGCAAAGAAAGAGGGTTGTATGATTTCACGCAAAATACTTGCAAAGGAATTTTTACCTCACAGGTGCATGCAAATGCGGTTGATGGGATAGTAGGGTTGGAATGTTGATGGTTAAGTGTGGAGCGTAGGTGGCACGTGGGTTTTCGGAAAATACATACCTTTAAATGAGTACACACACATATGCATACATATTTGGATGTATATATGTACGTATGCGGTTTGGAAAATCCTTTTTACTTGATTGAAAAGCGCTTCAATTGAATGGCTGAGTGAATGCGCGGAATTTTCGCTGAAATGCAGACACAATCGTGCTTGGCGAAAGGATTGCGTGAATAAATGTGCACACATATGTAGGTTTGTACTTCATATGCGTGCATGTGTCTATGAAATTTCGTGTTCGTATGTGTTTGTGTGTAAATTGATAAGCTTTTTTCAATGGCGTTTAATTTTAATATCTGCAAATTGGAAATTTGATTTACGGCATGGGAAATCAGTGTGATAAAGAAGTGAATTAAAAAGGAGTGAGAAGTGGAATATTTCGAGTAATTTGAAATAAGAAAATATTAAAAAAAATTCGAATACACGCAATGTATGATTTTATCGCGCTCGCTGAAGTTTAAAATCGTACAAAGTTATCAAAATTTTTGCGGATTTTCGAAATAGTATTGAGTATTGATTACTCGATTTTTGCGTCCTAAAAAACTTTGACTGCCATCTTTTCGAAATCCACTCACCAATCCTACTAACGTACGGGGAAAAAGTTAGTAGGGCAGAAAAATCTAATAAACTAACAAATGAAAAAACTGACTGGGAATCATTTCGTGGCTATATAGATTTAAATCTACAATTACACATTTCTTTAAAATCTAGTGCTGACATCGAAAGCTCTATAGTTTATATCAATGACATTATACAAGAAGCAGAATAATTGCTATTCTCAAACCTGGCAAGGATCCAGCAATAGCATCATCATATAGACTGATTAGCCTACTTTCTATTATGAGTAAAATATTCGAAAAGCTGCTCATTGTGAGAATAAAACTAATTATTGACCAACACAAAGTGATCCCTGACCATCAATTTGGTTTCAGACAAAAACACTCGACAATACAACAAATACACCGAGTATCACATAAAATATTAAGTGAGCTAGACGCAAAGAAATTCTGTGTTGGCATTTATCTGCACATAGAAAAAGCATTTGACAAGGTTTGGCACAAAGGACTGATCACTAAGTTAAAACTAGTGTTTCCTAACAATACTGGAAAGCTACATAATAGATCGACATTTCTACGTTAAGTTTAACGACAATACCTCATCACTCCGAAAAATTACAGCAGGAATTCCACAGGGTAGCGTTCTCGGACCAATGCTTTACAATCTATACACTACTGACATACCAGTGCCCACTGACACAAATACAACGTTGGCTACATTCACAGACGACACAGTTTTACTTTACGGACATAGAAGCTTAGCGAAAGCTACGAAGCAGATGCAACAAGTATTTAACAAAACCAAAGAATGGTTCGACTCGTGGAATATTAAAATAAATGCACTGAAAACGCAGCAGGTTATATACACAACGAAAAGGAACTTCATACCAAAACTTCACCATAAATGGATTAAAAAAATAGATTCAAACAACTCTACTGGCTGCTAAATAAAAAATCAACTTTGTCCTTGTAAAATAAAATTTTAATCTACAAAACAATTATAAGACCTATCTGGACTTACGGAATACAACTATGGGGAACAGCCAAAAAATCCATCACTAATATTATACAAAGACAGCAATCTAAAATTCAAAGAATAATAACTGGTGCACCCCGATATATCTCAAATCACGACTTATACAGAGAACTGGATGTTACCACAATCAAAGAAGAAATAACAAAGGTCAGCAGAAAGTACCAGGCAACGATAGAAACACACTGCAACAACGAAGTAAATGTACTTCCTACACAAGAACTCATGCGAGCCCGCCGACTTCAACGCAAACGACCGATCGACTTTATATGAATCACAATCTTAGAAATATCACGCAGCTGTTAAAAGAAGTTGATCCAGTATCTATGTATATTGTATTTTTAAACGAATTTTATTGATAGTTGTATAAATAATATTAACTAACCCATAACTGCTCTTATAAAAAGTATAATTGTTAATTAAATGAGAAATACGTTACTTTGGGGGAAAAAAGAGTACAGTATAATTCCTCTTAACCGGCTTCGCATTAGCCGGTCGACGGATTAACCGGCCTGTTTACAACATCCGTGCGCAATGCAATATTTTCCAAGAAATTCACCGGCGAGGCGATGCGGCTGGGACTCCCCCGATATTACGGGGAGATCCCGGCGAAGTAAACTATAAACGATGTTAGATAGGATTTTGTCGTTTTGATCAATTTGGTTTGTTTTTGCTGTGCGTACGGACATAACATAGTTCTTTCCTTAACAATGAGTGCAAAGCGCAAACGAATTGTGGTTTCGATGGATACACGTTTAAAAGTGCTAAGGCAGATTGATAATGGTGAATCCGTAGCGAAAATATGTGTAGAATTTAATGTTGGAAAAGGCACTGTAAATGACTGGCGAAGAGATAAGCGTTCCATTGAGGAGTTTTGCTCCAAAATGGAATCTGATAAAAATCTGGGTAGCCGTTGTACGAGAAAAAAACCGATTTGCGAGGTCGTCGATAAAGCTTTGTGGATCTGGTTTCTTCAGGAACGTCGAAGATGTACACCGATTGGCAGCCCAATTTTGAAAGAAAAAGCTTTGGCTATCCACCAGAAGATTAATATTGGAGGTGACTTTGTGGCAAGTGATGGTTGGCTTAATCGATGGAAGAAGCGACAAGGAATTCATTTCGCACATGTAAGTGGAGAAAAAATGTCTGCTAATACTTCTGGTACGACAGAATTCAAGACTAAGTTTTGGTGAAATGGTTAAAACACAGGAATTATCTCCAGAACAAGTCTATAATATGGACGAGACCGGGCTAAACATTAGAATGTTACCAGAAACAACTTTTTTAGGCAGTCATGAACAGTCTGCCTCTGGCTTCAAAAAGAACAAAGAACGTATTACAGTGGCCTTTTGTTCGAATGCAGCAGGGACTCATAAAATTCCTCTTTTCGTTATTGGCAAGTCTGCTAAACCACGGGCATTCAAAAACTTGAATCCATCTTCCCTTCCGGTTTATTATAAGTCGCAAAAATCAGCGTGGATGAATTCAGACTTGTTTAAAGAGTGGTTTAATTTGGAGTTTGTTTCAAAAGTTAAAAAACATTTAAAAAGTGTAAACTTGTCTATTAAAGCAATTCTTGTGTTAGATAATGCTCCAACCCATCCTCATGACTGCGCTGTAGATGACATAAAATTAGTTTATCTTCCTCCTAATGTGACAAGCTTAGTGCAACCAATGGACCAAGGAGTGATCGAAAGCTTAAAAAGACGATACAGGCGTAAACTTGTTTCTGAAATTCTGCAACGTTCGGAGAGTGAAGACAAAGGTCTTTTACAAGTCATCAAAAAGATCAATATCAAGGACGTTATCTATATCTTAGCTACAGCATTTCAAGAAATGCCCTCTTCAGCGTTTGTTAAGTCTTGGAGAAAACTTTGGCCAGATGTTGAGAATCTAATTGTGATCTCGAATATTGCAGGGACTGAAGGAGAAGAAAACAAATCTACTTTACAAGACCTTCAAAAGTTATCAGGTAACGAATCATTACAGGCAGTAGATGTGGAAATTTGGATGATAAACTGTGACGAACACCTTGAAAATGAATTTTTGAATGGTGACGAAATCATAGATTTAGCAAACAAAGAACAAGAGGAAGATGATGAGAGTAGTGACGTTGAAGAGGAGAAAACAGTTTCTCATGAAAAAGCAAAAAATGTGATGGAAATTGCATTGAAATACATTGAGCAGCATCATGAGTCAACAGCATTAGACGTTTTGGTGATTAGAAAATGGAGTGATGTCGCATTCAGAAATTCACTGAAGGTTAAAAAACAGAAGAAAATCACAGACTTTTTGAAAAAATAATTATTACACTTATATTTTTTGATGTAACACATTAACAAAGAAAGAAAAGATGCCGCCTATAGAGCCACGCTGCGATCGGGCGCAACGCGAGCCATGTGGGATCGCTACAGAGAGCTGAAAAAGGAAGAGAGACGTATTATCCGACAGAAGAAACGAAAGGCCGAAATACGTGAGTGCGAGGAGCTTGAGATGCTGGCCAATAGGAACAACGCCCGAAAATTCTACCAGAAAGTTCGGCGGCTTACAGAAGGTTTTAAGACCGGGGCGTTGTCCTGTAAGAACAAAGACGGCGATCTGGTGACTGACGTACAGAGCAATCTTAAATTATGGAGGGAACACTTCTCGAACCTGTTAAACAGTGACAGCTGCGCATGTCACAGAGAATGTGAAGATCCCGATACCCCAATCGATGACGACGGAATTGTAGTTCCGCTACCCGACCATGACGAGGTGAGAATAGCAATAGCACGGCTAAAGAACAACAAAGCCGCGGGCGCCGACGGACTGCCGGCTGAGCTATTCAAATATGGCGGCGAGGAGCTGGTAAGGTGCATGCATCAGCTCCTATGCAGAATATGGTCGGATGAAAGCATGCCTGCCGATTGGAATTTAAGTGTGCTCTGCCCAACCCATAAGAAGGGCGATCCTGCAATTTGTGCCAATTACCGCGGGATTAGTCTTCTAAATATCGCCTATAAGGTTCTAGCGAGCGTATTGTGTGAAAGGCTGAAGCCCACCGTCAACCAACTGATTGGACCTTATCAGTGTGGCTTCAGACCTGGAAAGTCGACCATCGACCAAATATTCACAATACGCCAAATCTTGGAAAAGACCCATGAAAGGAGAATCGACACACACCATCTTTTCGTCGACTTCAAAGCTGCATTCGACAGTACGGAAAGGAGTTACCTGTATGCCGCTATGTCTGAATTTGGTATCCCCGCAAAACTAATACGGCTATGTAAGATGACGTTGCTCAACACCAGCAGCGCCGTCAGAATTGGGAAGGACCTCTCCGAGCCGTTTGATACTAAACGAGGTTTCAGACAGGGTGACTCGCTGTCGTGTGACTTCTTTAACCTGATGTTGGAGAGCATCGTACGAGCCGCAGAACTTAATCGCTCAGGCACAATTTTTTATAAGAGCGTACAATTGCTGGCGTATGCCGATGATATTGACATTAAAAAACTCCAAAATTTTTAACACTGAATAAATATTAAAATTATGAAATATTTTTTCAAAATCCTTTCGGCTATTTTCCTATTATAATTAAGGCCACAAATAACCCAATTATTTGAAGAATTAACGACAATGTCCAAAGTACATGGATCACCTTCCCTGTTGCGTATACGCAGCGTCACCCCGATTTCCCTACTTGCTAGATATTCAGCTTGTATTTTCACACTAAATTACTGCAATTATGTTAATGGAAAACATATAAATGTATTTGTATATGTGATATATTATATATTTACATACTTATCTGGTTATATTACGAGTTATACGTGCAAAAAAATGTGCGAACCCCGAAATTAAACTACTTAAAATTTTTCACTTTTATACCTAAACATTCATGTTGACATCAAGCACATTTCACAAACTTATATTATATTTAGTCACATTTCATCATCATTAATTTCTAGAGTTTCAAGTTGGCCCATAGGGCCTATGTAGTTTTATTTATATTTATTTATTATGTTTGCTAACCTCAAACGTGCTCTTTGAGACACCGATGATGCACAACGCAGTGGACGCTCAATTGAAGCGGTAACACGAGAAAACATAAAAAAAATCCAAAAAATCGTTTTCAAATATCGAGCATTGGTCTACGAGAAAGCTCTGTTCAAAGTGGGTGCCACGTTTGCTCACTTCCAAGACAACGCACCGTCAAAACTACATGAATAGTGCTTCGATTGGTTGCCTGCGACTACTGGTTGTTCGCTGACCTAAAAAAATACTCGTCCGTGATAAATTTCGCTCGAATGAAGAGGTTATCGCTGAAACTGAGGCCTATTTGAGGCAAAAGATACATCGTTCCACAAAAGTGGTATTGAAATGTTAGAGCGGCGATAGAATGATTGCGTTGTTCTTGGTGGAAGTTACATTGATGAATAAAGCTAATTTTGAACAAAAACAAAAACAACGTGTCTTCTTTGTTGGGCTTTGCCCCTAGTACTTTCATCCTGAGGTGGAATTATTGCGCTCTTGAAATGGCTTTTGTACTGAGTAATCTAGATTGCCCTATCAAAATTAAATTGTTGTCTTTAATTTATTGCTGTTTTTGATTTCCTGCTTCACTTCTAATACAGTCCCATGCACACACTTTACGCATTAGATCAATTATTGAGGCTTACGAATGCTCATACAAGTATGTAAGTAAAGGGTGATTTTTTAAGAGCTATAGGAAGGTTTTTCAAAAAAACACACGTAAAATTCAGAAAAATGCATGAAATTTTTATTTAAATCGATAGTACAGTCCATATAATTTAATGTTTGAAGATTATTTCATGCAAATGTTGACCGCGACTGCGCTTCAAATGATCCATCCGCTTAGTCCAATTTTGGCATACTCTTTTCAATGTTTCGGCCGGTATCTCACATATAAATGCTTTAATGTTGTCTTCCAATGCGTTAATTGAAACAGCCTTGTCTGAATACCTGTAGACATGAGCTTTAACATAGCCCCACAAAAAATAATCTAAAGGCATTATATCGCACGATCTGGGTGGCCAATTGACAGATTGACAGGTCCCGAACGTGAAATAAAATGTTCTCCGAACTCGCCTCTCAACAAGTCCATTGTTACGCGTGCTGTGTGGCATGTGGCACCGTCTTGCTGAAACCACATGTCATGCAAGTCAAGCTCTTGCATTTTGGACAAAAAAAAAGTTGGATATCATTTCACGGTGGCGCTCACCATTCACAGTTACGTTACGATTCGCAGCATCTCAGTTACGTTACGACTCGCAGCCCATAAACCGCACCAAACTGTGACCTTTTCTGCATACATTGGTAGCTCTTGCAATTCTTCTGGCTGATTTTCACTCCAAAATCGACAATTCTGCTTACTTACGTACCCATTGATCAAAAAATGAGCTTCGTCGCTGAACACAATTTTTCGATAAAAAAGTGGATCTGAAACTTTCTTAACAGAACACGCATTTTTATAATAAAATTCAATTATTTGCAAGACCAAACTGACGATGTTTGACAGTGAAACAAAACACGAAACATGCGTCAGCTATTTAAACCAACTGTTTAAAAAGATAATAGTTTAAAAATCACCCTTTACTTCCATCAGTTGAAAGACATCTTTACATGTTTGGGGGTAGGCAAAGCGCTGATAATAAGTGAACAAAGAATGAAGAGAGGCTTTCACAACAAGCACGTACTTAAGCGTTATGGTTATCAGCTTTGAGTGAAAAGTGGAGGTGCTTGTAAGTAAACTTATGCATAAACTTATGAACTTCAATTTGTAATATAGTAATGCGTGAATACATGTGTGCTGAAGTTTGAACGTGCAAGCGTTTATGCAAAATACAGCAGACTTAACACTTTGACTGCCAAATATTTTAACATTCCGGGTTGTAGGAGTGTTGAAATATTTTTAACTGAATTTGTGTGCGTTAGTGATTAAAAGGCTGTACCTAACCAATTGAAAATCATGTTTAATCATATGTATCTTTCAAGTTTAAATAATTTTTGAAATTCCGCATATTTGAAGGGCTTTTCAGCAAGTGTGGACGTTACTTCCACCGATGAGTTTGATGACATGCATGAAGGTAACGATTTAAAGCTTGCAGAATAATATACTTTTGACGTGAGATAGAGGCTCAATAAAATGGTGATGAAGAAATTCGAGCAGCAGCAGTGAAAGTACCACCTTCAGTTGAGAAGAGAAGCTGCTAAAAGATGGGGATAAGGAAGTGGCACAAGCGTCAAAAAGCTGCATGAGTGGCTTGAAGTAGTTTTAATTCTAAGAAAAACTTCCGTTCAGGGGAATATCCTGCCTACTTTAAGAACTCCGGTCAACTATGAGCTGCGTGGCATCCTCGCATATTTTTGTTGATGAAGAATTTATCGTTTTTGATACAATCAGGTATCTTAGCAAGGAAGAAGATTAAGATTGAGATGGATTTGGATTTTGCAAAAAGTATTGACGAGTCTCCTAACGTTGATTTGAACTTTGAGGATATTTAACTGCTGACTAATAAAAAATTCCAAGCAGAAGTTTTAGAAAAGAACAAAAAATAAACAAACAAAAAAAGTATTAAAGAAACTGAAGAACCACCAGCTGTGGATGAATCCCAGAACTTCGTTCGCTAGATGAGGTAAAAATCCCTTCAAAAAAGCTTTGACTTCGGTGAAACAACCAGTCTGCTTATTGAAGTTATCTCAGCTATAAGCTGTTTGAAATCTTTTATTCTTTTTGTTAGTGAGGTTGTTGTGTAATATATTATTTTTTGGGAAATTGGCATGCAGAGCAGCAGACTAATTGCGCACCTATGACTTTCAGAAAAAAGTAGTTGAGCTCCCTTAGAAGCTTCACGGATACAAAATTAAAATAGAAAAAGGCTGGTTTTTTTATAAGTGTACGTGAGCAAGGGCAGGCAATGGCAAACCTTCGAGTGTATTTCTGCCATGAAAAAGCTCCTCATAAAAATATCTGCCGTTCGGAGTCGGCTAGCGCCCTCCATTTTGTGGAACAACATCAAGACGCGCACCACAAATAGGAGGAGAAGCTCGGCCAAACACCCAAAAAGGGGTGTACACGCCACCAAAGTTGGTTTAAAAATCAGTCTCTCAGAATGGGATGTGGGGTTTAAAATCTTATTCGCAGATTGATAAGGATGGGCTGTCTGTTTCTTCAAAACTGCCCGGCAGTTGTCATTCCTCTCAAACTAGTTCTGAATAAATCTCTATCTTCGGGAGTTTTTATGAACGATTGGAAAACCACAACTATCACCCCTTTTTTCAAAAGTGGCAAAAATAATAATGTGTGCAACTATAGGCCGATCTCGAAGCTTTGTATTATTTCTAAACTTTTCGAAGGAATTGGAAAAGAAAAAATAAACTTTGCAACTAAGAGCTTAATCTCGTCCAATCAGCATGGATTTATCTCGGGTAGGTCTACAGTTTCCAACCTGGCTTCTTTTGGTGATTACTGCTTTGGAACTTTTGCTGATGGTCTTCAAGTCGATTGTGTTTACACGGACTTTACTAAAGCATTTGATAGAGTTTCTCATACAATTCTATTACGTAAATTAACCTCGCTTGGTTTTCATTCTGTTTTCTTTTAATGGTTGAAATCTTATTTATCCAGTAGACGATGTATGGTAATGATTGAGGGTGAATTTTTGGAACTTTTCATTGCATCTTCAGGGGCATTTTAGGGTCTCTTCTCATCGTTCTAGTTATTAATGATATTAGTACCTGCTTTTCATTTGTCAACTTTCTTTTGTATGCTGATGATTTGAAAATATTTTCTGCTATTAGAAAAAATGAGGTTCCTATGTTGCAAACGGAAATTAATGCGCTCCTTCGCTGGTGCAGTAACTCTCTAAATATTAAGAAATGTTTTCATGTCACTTTCGTCAAAGTTCAAAATGTTTTCCAGTCATCTTACAGCATTGATAATACCGTACTTCATTTTGTTTATGAAATCAAAGATCTAGGGATGCTCTTTGACTTACATTTTTCTTTCAACAGTCACACTGACTTTATTGTGCCCACTTCTTACTCAATCTTGGGTTCTAAACGGCGTAGTAGCTCGATGTTCTCGGACCCTTACACTCAAAAATTACTTTTTACTTCCTTTGTTCGCTCTAGATTAGAATATGCAACATTTACCATCAACATGACACCAATTTGCTATAGAGAGAATTGAACGTGTACAGAAGGTGTTCCTTAAATATGCTCTCAGGTCGTTAAAATTCTCAAATCATATCCCTTCTTATCATTCCCGTTTGATTTTAATTAACTTAAAGTCTCTAGAAAGTAGAAGGTCTGCCTTTTGTTTTTAGTATAATTAAAGGAGAAATTGACTGTTCATCCCTAATACGTTGCATTCACTTTCATATTCCTTACCCATTTCATCTTAAATTTCTTAACACGAATAATGCGCGTAATGCTCCTATTGCCCGTGCTTTAAGAGAATTCAATGAGATCTCGAGTTCTATTCCGCTTGACTTTTCGGTTTCAAAGAATGAATTTTATAAATTTCTAAACTCTCTTTTTTATTTATTTTTTATTTAATAATTATCTGTAGTAATTTTAGCTCATATTAGATCTAAGTGGTCTGTAAAAACAATAATTACTTTTTAAACTTGAAATAAACGAAATAAAAAGCTACTGATTTCGTTCAGCTTAAACTCATGGAATGTGCGATAGGCTACACTGGAGTCGAAATAGTCCTGAAAATTGTTTTCACAATCCAATATTATTTACATTAGAACATACAGCCTCCAAAAAAAACAACTTTTGATAAATAAATTTTCTTTCTTCACTAGTGACTTAATCCAGCAGTGTAGGAAGATTTTGACACCTTTTTATAAAATTAGTTGTCAAGGTCTTTGAATTAGCTCAATGTTTTGGTGATGACCTCAGAATCTCACATAATTTTTTTCGCCTTTCAGTAGCATATGGAGAATAGTGAACCAATTCGTAACTTAATTCACTATAATAAATTTTTCTGTCATCAAACGATGCTCTAAATCGTCTATATGTTGTCCAAGGCGAAGATATGTGGCTTTCTATGCACGGTCGTACTGATTCCTTTGGCTTTCATTCCTAAATATTTATCAAAAATGTTGTTTGGTATCTACTTCTTCACTCAACTTCACTTTTCGATCTTGAAAAACGATCTTTTGGACTTTTTTGATCAATTTATTCGTGTCGGCCGCATAACAACGTCCACTGCACTCAGCATCTTTGGCATTGGCACACTCCCGTTTGGGGTCTTCAATCCAGATTTTGGCGATTGAAATCGAAGTTGCTCTTTTAGGGTAATATTTATATAACCACTGGGTGTGGTTTTTCCCATCAGAAAACAATTTTTCATAAAAACGTAAAACTCGCCGTTTTCCATATTTTGGGAAATTTCTAAATTTCTAAATTTCTAAAATTTCTCTAACAAAACCGACTGTATTTCGCATACTAACGAATAAAGTGCATTAAATTTGGAAGGAGGGTTTTTAAAAAATTATTCTTAACGAAGATATAAAAATTTGTATTTAGTGGCGATATTTTTGTTGCAAGTCTAGGGCTTTTCACTCCATGTCGTATATCAACATAGTGAAAGAAAATATTTCGTACTAGCAACTGCACGAAAATGCCCGACATAACCGTCAAAGTGTTAAATACGCATACGATTCATTTAAAATATTAATCAATTCCACACAATTAACTGCTCGTGCAAAATTCAAACTGTTAATAGGTAGGCAGGCAGACAGGCAGTTGCCACAAAGCAAGTGCTCACCTTTCAAAGTGAGTACACGTACGGGCATTTAAGCACATACAAAAGTGTGGCAGTATGTGTGAGTGGGTGTGTAATTACATTTAATATTATTAAGTGTACGCTGCGAAAACTTTCACGTCTGAGCTTACAAAATATTTGTGGCATTTACTTTAATAACCTTATTTATTTGTTTTTTCCTCAATGCCAATTTTGGAGTAGTGCACAGTTGAGGCTTAAGCGGTGATGAGATATGATGAAATTCACTGGAACTACACATCACAAAGGCTAAAGTGAAATCAACGTAAATTAAGTGTAGAGTTTCGTGTTGTTTTCGCGTGCGCTTTTGAATTTTAATTCACATTTAATAGCAATTAATTTTAAGGTTTTAGTAAATTCGCTCTTCTTCATTCAGAGAGACATGGACTTTATGTGAGCTGGAAATACGTACAAAACTTTTTATGAGAAAAATTCAACGCCTATGTGTTATGAAATTCTCTGCTCTGATTGATTAATTCAAATTTTTTTATAATTTTTTTTTATTATTTTGATGGAGCATAATGTAAATGAGCGCAATATAATTTTTTTTACAAGGTTTTGGGAATTTGCATTTTTTTTGTGAGTTTTGTTTAATCTTCTTTATACCAAATTTTGAAAAACGTGGGTGAATAGAACTGGTCTATTTTATGGACGCTGTTCTGGGCCCTCCTGAAGTAATGCAGAAAGTAGTCCCTGTAGTGGAGCCTCACCAAAAGAGGAGGTGGGTTTGTTTTATTGTCTGCAGCACTGAGTGCAGTAGACGCCAGTCGTTGTACGGGCGGAGGCATTTTTAACGCTACCTCACCTACAAAAACAAAAAAATACACAGAAATTCATAACATAAATAAACTTTGTTTTAATTTTAAACCTATGACAATGGGAAAAATGATGACTGTTTCAAACTTTGGCGGATAAATTTCAAAATAATATTTTGTAAAATTTAAAATAATTTTACTTTACCAAAACCATGCAAATCAAATATTCAAGCTTTATAAAATTTTTTGAAAATTCGAAACATTTTCATGAAATTTTTTAATAAAACATTTTTTTTACAGTATAGAAAGCAACAGAAAAGCGGTGGTTCCAACAATTCCATCTGGTTTACTAAATCGGTTGACCCTGAGTATGTTAAGCTTATCGTCCAGAAAGAAGTGAAGAAACTCTTTATGTATTTTGGATGTTTGGGCGAGTTACTCCTCCTATTTGTTTTGTAGGTCTTGATGTTTCCCGGAAATGAAAGGGGACCTACAGTTTGCGCTGTTTCCAAATGACAGATGGTTTTCTACATTATGAGTTGTCTTGGCAGAAATACGCTCGGGGGCTTGCAATCGTCTGTCGAGAAGCGATCGCTATTTGAAAAAACTTATTTTATCAATTGGCTTTTCGTGCCTGGGTTTTCGAACTGGTGACTTCCATTTTGTGTTCGAGCGAAAAGTGCTGCAACGATGGAACGTGCCAAATACGCTACAACGATGAGTTGCTGAACCAATGCAGGGGAGAAGATGTCGTTAAACACTTTAAATCCTAGTGGCTTCGACGTCCAAGGTTAACGTGAACCGTATAGGTTAGAAGAGGATTGTGGGCGAAGCTAAGGCGCACCTTGAGCTGCCTCTACCAGGAGGCAGCACTCGCAACAAGTAATGTCGTGGGCCGGTGTAGCCGCACATGGGCGCTCTCTACTCGTTTTCATCGAGCCTAGCGTTAAGGTAAATCCAAAATATTATCAGGAAAGTATTCTGGAGGTTGCTTTGAAGGCGTGGGCAGAACATTTCGGTAGCAGATTATGGACGTTTCAACAGGACTCGGCACTGTCTCACAAAGCTCGAGTGAACCCAGAATGGCGAAAAACAACGTTCCGAACTTCATAACGTTTACACAAGGGCTCTCAAATTCACCACACGCGTCCTCTATGGGTTCTCTCTCTTTGAGCCATTTTAGAGAGCAAGGTCCGAACGAAAAGATTCACCAGTCGCGAGGCGCTGAAAAAAACCATTTTCCGTGAGTGGGCCAAAATATCTGCAAATTACATTCGGGCAGCTTGCGATTCGTTTCTGGACCGTCTCAAGGCCATAGTCCAGGCAAAAGGTGGTCATATCGAGCAAGAGTAAATTGATTTTTAATTTTGTTATTCCTGCTATTTGTTATTGCGTTGCTCACTACTCTTTCATACATAATTTTCCATAATTACAGAACAGGGTCTGCCGAGTATTTGCTGGCTTGCAAAAGAAATTCATCAAAATCCGTCTACAGACTGTACTTCACAAGATCATTTCTGTACTTAGTCTTCAGTCAAACCCCCAGCTTAAAATTTCACTGGGTACTGGGAGGCGCCTAGGTGTATTTATAAAATTTGTGTACTCGTATGAAGTTAAGGCTCTTACCCTTTGCTGTTATGTCACAGGCGCTTACAAATACAAATACACTTGATTACAGCTGCTCACCTAGAGTAGGCGCTTTGTGTTTAAGCTCTCTCATTTACATACGCAGGCGGAAGAATTCGTATGTGCATATGCACAATTATGTAGGTATGTGTGAGTGGATTCCGCCAACGTACGATTTGTTATGGCTGTCGCTCATATTAATTTTAATAAATTACTTAATTATTTTGGTATTAAGTTTGTGTTGATGCTACGGATGGCACAGACAAATCGTTTGTTGAAGCGGTTGAGGTTGGTAAATTATAGGAAACCAGTAGGAGGCAAAAGTTGGAGGCTGAGGAAATCACACAGTCATACAGGTAGTGATGTTCTTCCTCTCGCACACACACATACACACACACTTCGCCACAAACTTTTTACTTTGCTTACGTACTCGTATTTTCCACCTAATTTGCTCGCAATGTGTGAATACGTAATAAACGCAGAGAATTGCGCCGCTATGCGAACTGAAAACGCGTAAGTATGTGAGTATTTGGCATTAAAGTTTAATGTAATAAAAATGCGGAAAAAAGAATGACTTTGCATTGTCGCGTTTTTATATTTTTTTTATTCAGTTTGGGTGTTGTCTTTCTGGTGTGGCTGCAAAAAATATTTTTTGTTTTTTGTTTTTATGCAAAGAAATGATAGTCATGAATTGGCTGCGGCAATCAGCGGGAATTCGCCAATTCATAAATGAAGCTAGCAACGCATGCACTCGCATATGATTGGGTTTCGTTATTTGTTATACACCTATAGGGGTATTAGGGCAGGTCGCTTTAGAAAATAATTAGATTAGTGCAGTGTTGTGTAAAATTATAAAAGAGGTGATTACATCTTATATACCAAACACTTTGTATGTGGTTTCTAAATGAATAACTGAATAAAAAATTTTGGAAAAAACTTAAAAAAATTTTAAAAGGTAAAAAAAAAATTAAAAAATAGAGGTAAGAAGGAAATGTGTAAAAACCATTTGTATTAAAACATTGAATTTAAAAAAATGTGTTGAACAAAATTTTATTAAAAACTAGCTGCACCCGGCGCGTGCTGCTACGCCAACAACTAAAATAAATTTAAGAAAAAATAACTTAAAAAAAAATGAGTAGACAAATATTCAATTCATTCTAAACCATTTTATTGATTTTTTTATTTCGAAAAAATGTGACATTACAAAGTTTAGTTTCAATTCGATGTTTATTGAAGTGCTGTCGGATACACAATATTTCTTGTTTTTCCATCTGGTGCGTAGACGAATAAATCAGAAGGTTTTCCGAGATGTGAGCAAGCCACATAGAGCTGTCCATGCGAGAAGCATGGATTCTCCAAATTTAATCCACACACTTGTAACGATTGTCCTTGTGCTTTGCTAATAGTCATTGCAAAAGCGAGTCGCACCGGGAGCTGTAAACGTTTGAATTCGGATGGCATATCTGTCGGGATCATTGGGATACGTGGCAACAGTACGTCTTCACCTTTGAATTTTCCAGTGAAAATTGTTGCCTCGATAACATTGTTCATCATTTTTTTGACTGAGAGTCTGGTTCCGTTGCAAAGTCGTGGTGGATTTATATTTCGAAGAAGAATGATGGGTACGCCAACTTTCAACGAGCGACATACCTGGCAAATCAAGCGAATTCAAGAATTCAGTTGGATAGGAGACAACCTCGTCTTGATTCTCCATAGTATCGATGGACTTATATGTTGTCGTTTCACTGGATATTTCATGTTGAATGGTGAAGTTGATGGCATTGATATCGATGTGTTTGGCTGCTAATATAGTACGCGTACTGAGCCAATGATGGTTTTTGTAGTTTTGTGCCATGTTTGGGAAAACTTTTTGCACCAATTCGTCGATGCTTTCTGTGATCTAAATACATGGTCATACTAATTTTTATGACAATCGGTTAAATGGGGCAGAAGTTGTTACTCTGCAGCGCTACCTGGTGGCGAGTAGCATCAATGAGCATTCTACAAACCTTCTCCGTGGAGAAATACATATATATATCAATTTTTTTAATAATCGGTTCAGTAGTTTTTCAGTTCATCGATGACATACAGACAAACATTCATCTTTATATATAAGAAAAAAGATTAGAATTCAAATAGAAATGTAAAGAAAAATTTAAACTAAAAATATGTTATTGTTGATGGTTGATTGAGCCATATCCGATGTATGTGAAACTAAAAGAATCGCAACTTTATTGTAATTTAACCGGAATTGAAGCCATATTTATTATTTTTTCATATTTATTATTTCTCATAGATACAACTCAGATTTATATTAAATTAAGACAGACAAATGCATAAAAATTCAACATTTAGATGTCGACACTGTATAACAAAGCGAAGCCTCATAGACAGAGACATAAAAAGACGAGTTTAAAGCGATGGAACCAGGCCTGGGTGAATAGAATTGGAAACATAAATAAACTTTTTTAATTTTAAACCTTTGAAAATTGGAGAATTGTTTACTGCTTCACACTTTGGTGGATAACTTAGGAAAACGTAATATTCAACATAGATTTTTTTCCCAAAACATACTTAAATATTTTATAAAAAATAAATTTAAAAATTTTTCAACGACACTGTACTCGGAGTAATACTATATTAATATAGATAGTAATTTTTTTTTTTTTTTTTTTTTTTGGTGGACTGCGACAAGAAAACTGACATACTTAATGTCACTGGAAAGGATTCAACGACTCGCTGCTCTGTGCATAACCGAAGCGATGAAAACCACTCCAACGGCGGCGCTGGAAATGATACTCAGGATGCCACCTATGGCAGAAAACCTGGCAGCGAAATCCACGAGGAGGTTGGTGGCTACTGGAGTATTCACCTATAGAACCTTCGGTCACAGCTCAATAGGAAAGTGGAGCTCAGGTTGCACAGACTACATGACTCCGTACTTTAATGGGGAGAGAAGGTTTCGCACTACAATTGAAGAGGAGGGATGGCACAAAGGCATGAAGCCTGGCCATAGAACTTTTCACATCTATACAGACGGCTCTAAAGCTTCAGATGGAGTGGGAGCGGGTATTTACTGCTCAAAACTAGGCATAAGGCAACCTATCAAGCCGACCGGCCACAGCAGTATTTTCCAAGCGGAAGTTTTTGCTGTGGGGAAAGCCGCGGAGCTAGCTTACATTAGAACAAGAAAGAACTCAACAATTAACATATACGTGGACGGTCAAGCAGCAATAAAAGTAATAAGCTCATATTGTATTAAGTCCAAAAATGTTCGACGGAGTAAGGAGGCCATTGAGGAAATTTTAGAACACCTTCTGTGCGTTTGTCCGGCATTATCAAAAACGCGTTTAAAATGCCTGGGAGCCCCATTGTTTGAGGGTCTTGAGGACGTCTCAAAAGCGGATCTCCCAACGCTGCTTAGATTCGCCAAAAGCGCTGACATTCTACATAATGTCTACTTTAGGTATTTATAGAGGTCGGTCTCCAACTGGTATCGCTAGGGACCAAAAGGTATATACGTGTCTTGTTGCCAACCAGGCTAACCTAACCTAACCTTTAACGACACTGTAGTGAAAAAAAGCAGAAAAAAGGAAAATTTCAAAATTATTTTCATGATTTGTCAGTGTCGAAATTGAGTTTATACTCGGATTTTTTAGCAAATTTGCTTAGAATTTCTGCACTGCTCTGCACTACTCACGTAGGCAAAAAAACAAAAACAAAAAATTATCGCTCTAACTTATATACACACATATGTATGTTCGGAAGTATTTTATGTGGAAGAAAATAGTCAACACCGCAATGCTTTTTTCAAATAAAAAAATTTGCGAGGTTTTGTTTTGAAATAATATATTTACCATTTTTGTGAATTTTGTACAATGTTTGGAGGTTTGAGTGATATAGTGTTTGCTATAGAATGAACTATACTTTACTTTCTTAATATCAGTATTCTAGTGCATTCTTGGTTCAGCAAATTTTACTTCCTTTATAAACATCAACATTGCCACTAAAAGGCAGTCTGACTGTTGACGAATTATTTAATGCACCTAACTTTAAGGTTTAAAGCAGGACAAAAAATAAATATTGAAAATTGTATGGATTATTCGAGTTTGACATGGAATATAAAATATAATATAATACAGGAATAATATGGATAAAAATATTTAAATTTTGTTTTTAAATTTCAATGATATGCGAACTAAAAAAAATCTTATTAAAAAAATTTAAAAAAACCTCCGCGCTTTACTACTCACTCCCACTCAAATAATCACTTGTTAATCAGCACAAAAAATAATAATAGCCTGCTTGTTTGTGTGCAAGCACCGGTGATCTGTGCGCGTCCTGCTTCACATGTGAGTGTTCAGCACTTCACCATCGCTTACTTTTAATCACTTTTCACCCGCATTGAGCTCGTAAAATGAGGTGAAGGCATCAAATGTCGACCTCAGCACATCCTGCTGCCTCTCACTCACTCACTCACTCATTCTTTTTCGCCTGTGCACCGCCCGCGGCTAAATGCGACAGACTGAGTGCATGTGTTGTGCCGGATAATTAATTGCCATTTTCTTGGCAATAAAGCCAAGCCGTTGTTCAATGTGTGTGTGTGTGTTTTTTTTTGCCTTTTTTCATGCTCACACATGCTTGTTTGGAAACTTTTTTTTTATTTCAGCAGCATTGTTTTACTTCGTCCTTTGGCGTTGATACTCAGCTCAAACGCAATTTGTTGCTGTTTATAATTTTTAACTTCCACCTGCCGTTGTTGTTGTTGTTGTTATGGTAGGGCATTTGTTGCTTTTTCATTACTTTAATTTTTTTGTTTACTCATTTCTGCTTTTTCTGGTGGGTTTTGTAGCTTTTTTCATACTGGGTGTTTTTGTTGCTGTGATATTTTTCACCTACTCATCACAGCAACATTTTGCCTGTTTTTGTTTTGTTCATAATTGGTAGAGTCTTTTTTGCAGCTTTTCTTGGCTTAGCGCTTTATAAATTATGTAGGACTTAATATTGGGTTTTCTTTTTGTTTTCGGGTTTCTCTCCGCTCATTTGATGTTATTACAATATTATGATGCGCTCACCTGTTTTTGATAATTTGATTGGCAAATTTAGCAGCTCATATATTTCTTAATGACGCCCAATGAGCGTGAAAAGCATGTACATATTTTAATTTGTTGGTGTATGCTTTGGGTAAGTTTTTGCCTAATTTAATTTTGTTTCAGTAAACAACATTAATTATTAAGCAGAGAAGAACAAACAGAAAGGAAGAAAAAGTATAACAAAAAAAAAAGCTGAAGTTCCAGATTAAACTGAAAGCCAAGGTGAATCGCAAAAGTAATCGGCATATCGCCTCTAGAAGGAAAAGCTTGCCCCACATTAGTTGGAGATGAGTTGACAAAAACCAGCCCACCGATGAGCAAATAAGCAGCTAAATTAAATTAAGATTCAAAAACTTACTGTTAGGCTTTATTTTACTTCTTAGCGATCCAGCAAATAATATCATATACAGGGTGTCCTGTGGCAGAATTAGGTTCGGAACTTCACGTTTCATACTAACCGCTGAGAGTATAACCGGGAAGGGGACCGCATTAGCTTCGTTATTCGTGCAGGTTATGTAGACGCGAAGTCACAGCGGATAGGTGAAAACAATGCCAATGATTTATATGTTAGATACAGTTCAGGATTGTGTTAGATTAAGAAATAAAAATGCATACAAATTTAAAGCATAAATAAACTTTTTTTTCTTTTATATTGCAAGAAAATGGGAAAATTGTTCACTGCTTCAGCCTTTGGCGGATGGCTTTGGGAAAATATAAAATTCAAGAATGATTTATTTACCAAATTTTTCTTACAAAAAATTACCGAAGATTCCTTAAAAGATAGTTGAATATTTTATAAAAAATCTGAGCACTTCTCTTTCAATTTTTTATCTCCACTTCAGTGAAAAATAAGCTCATAAAAGACTATTACATAACCATTTTCGTGATTTGGCAGGGTCAGAATTGAGTTTTGACTCCGGTTTTTTGGTAAATTTGCTTAGAATTTCGCGTAGAACACTGCTCTGCACTACTCATGGGTATAGACAAAAACAAAACAAAAAATTATCGCTCTAACTTACATACATTCTTATGTTCGGAAGCATTTTATATGCAAGAAAATAGTCAACACCGCAATGTTTTTGTTGAATTAAAAAATTTGCCAAAAATCAACGAGAATTTGGAGCCACTTGAAACTTGAACTTCGCTATACTAATTTTAAAAGGGGCTATAAGTAGGGGTACCTAGAATTTTTGAAAATTCTGAATAAAAAGTCGGAAATTTCGATGTATAATTATTTTTTTTAAAGTTGTAAAATTTTTGTGAATTTTGTATATTACAAAGTTTGGATCTTTGAATTATGTGATTTTTGTTATAGAATGTACTATTTTTTATAAAAAATAAAATTATAGAAATTAAATGCAAAGAAAAAAGTAATACTTTGTAATTTTTCGCACTCATTGAGCGCTCTCCGTTAAATAATAGCAATAATAATAGCTAGCTAGCTTTATTGGGTCGTAGTGCACTGCAACCACTGAGATGAACTGTTATGTTTGGCCTATAGTTGATTGCTTCTAATGAATTTGAGTACCTCCGCAGGCTTTTTGTTCCATAGGTTAAGTTAGGTTATGGTGGTAGTCGGTCTGCACGACCAACTCACTTAGACCTTACAGGTCCGTTGTGATACCACTGTGCTACACGGGAACCTCATTTATCCTCCTTCGTGGAACCATTTTGTGGCTCTTATGAAACGTAGTATTGATGCCAACCCCACGCCAGACAGTTCTGTAAGAGAATTAAAATAGTATTTACCTAGACAACCTGCTCTGATTTTAGCTAGGGCTGGACAATTGCAAAGGAAGTGCTCAACTGTTTCATCCTCATCTCTGCAACTTCTGTAATATTCATAGGAGAAAACTCCTAGTCTCGAGGAATGCCTGCCAAGTAGTCAGTGACCGGTTAAACAAGCCACGACCTTCGAGATATTGTCTCTTGCGAGACTAAGCAATTCCTTTGTTTTTTTTGTTCCATATCTCTAATTAATTTGGAATCATACCACATAGGTGTACGAGTTTCTATCTTGTGAGAAGATGCGCTATGGTATTTCATTACCCAACTTGCAAAAACGAGAGGCGCCTGATTCCACTAATTCAAGTTTCCTGAAGGTTCATAAGGCAGCTCTATCCACATTTAGTTAACGAATACTACAGTGTACCGCATAGCTTCCAGTGAGAGTTCGTGAGCTCGCTCTATCCAGATTTAGTCGTCTACTGACGTTCCTCTAAAAGGAAGGATAAATTGTGTCGCCTACTTCTGTCATAGACTTTCCATCCAGCGCCACATGAATTCCTTGTTCCACCAGTCGTTGATAATATCTTTTACGTGGGCTTTGCTAAGTCCATAGAAGGGTTCTGCTGCATGAAATTTTTGTGTAGAGCTTGAATGCGTTGGGCAGTACGCCTAAGGTTAGGCTAGCAAAATGTATATTTATAAATTATTAGACAAATGGTGAATTGGGAATTGTAGATAAGTATGCAGGGGGGATGCATAGGACCAGTGCTCTCAAAGTGAATATAAACTAAAGCATTGTTCAGACTCAGTCGGACCTAAGCAGTGGGATTATTGAAAAATGGACTTCGATAAACAAACTCTGGATAGAGATAAAAAACTTCGTCGATTGCCTACTTGCTTTGTGAGGTTCTGCAAGCTACTCACGCTAAGTGTGTACTATCCCTTTTGAGCCTGGCTCTTACATTGCGTGCATATTCATCCTTACTTTCAAAAAATAATTGGAGAATATTTTATATAAAAAAGTATAAACACAATTTGTCTGTGCATAGACACTACTTTGGAAAATTTAGAAGCATTTTGGTGTATCCAACACATCCATTTTCATGCTCGGTAGACATGCAAATTTCAATTGTATTCAATCTAAGTGTTTTTTTTTAATATTCTGATCAGAACAAAGAACACCAACTTAAAATTTTGTTTCCTCATATTTTGCATGCCTCAGTAGACTAATATGAACATTTATCTGCTTCAGCTCTTCTTCTCGTGCGCCATGTTTCCATTTACTCCACTTTTCGCTGGGTGAATTCATTGCGCATTCTTCCCAAGAGCAGATAAGCTACCTCAGCTTTGCACAGCACAACAACACAGAGAAACAAGTCAAGGAATTAGGATCTGGCAATTTGATATCGAAATGAAGAGGAAATGAGCAATATTGCACCTACGGGAGCATTTATCGACAGCGCCACCGACACCAAGCCTGTCAAAGCAATACCGCTGGAGAAAATAAGCGAGAAAAATATCAAAAAATACAAGCCAAACATACAGCAAATGCTAAATGACAAAAACTTGATAAAACTCAAAATACCCGCGCGCGAATTTTGACGAAGGGTGTGAGTAAGTGATAAGAGCGCGCTGACAAGGGAAACCAACAAAGCTGCACCACAACTGAGGGAAAATCAACGTACACTTTCTCCCTGCAGTGCAGTCCAAACTTTTGTTATCAAGTAGGTTCTCCCCCTCACACGTTTTGATTATCAACCCACATCGCCTTTGAAGTGCTCGCACTTTCATTCATGCGGGAATTCGCAACTGAAGGCGAAACTTTCACGCCAGCAAATATGCTGATTGCGCTCTGGAGAGTTATGCTGTGTGCGTGTGCTTGTGTATAGGGAGAGAGAGGGAGAGAGAGAGAGAATGGTGTTAAAATTATATTAACAACAAAACAAATAACTAATACGTTTTGCATAAACAGCAGCAAAGTTGACAGTCGTTGGGAGTGAATTGTGACAATAAAGCGCGAATGCCACGATGGTATTGAAATGGGCGTGGCCAATTTGCATATTCTTGTCATCAGTGTTTTATTGTTATTTTTATGGCGAAGTTTAAGTTCGGTTTATAGTTGTTATGAGATTCTTTAAGGGCAGGAAGTAATCTCAAGGAAGGCGGAAGTTGAAAAAACTAAGCTAAGGAGGTGAGAGCTGGAGTAGCAAATAGATGATACAATAACATTGATTACAAGTAAAAAGAACAAAGTTCTTCATAGTTCTTACTTTCACTCAAGAAGCGGCATATTTAAAATTTATAATATTTTTTTTTGGTGTGGCTCGTACGTAGGTAGGGTGAATGCTGATAGTGTTGAAAATCTAGATTCTTTTTTAAATTATATAATCTCGTCTACGTATATTGACGCCAAATTCAAGTGCTGTCCTTAGGCTACAGGAACTAACTATTTATTAGAAGGAGAACAACTTGAAGTGGGCATAGGACACGAGATGAGACGAGATTCGCCTAACAGACCACCGAGTGCCGAAGATAACCTGCCATAAGAGGTGATAGCTAGAGTCGCTAATAGGAAAATATGGACGGAGAAAGTCTTTGGTTCAAATTATTCTCTTCGGTCTTATATGGAGTGTCTTATGGGAGTGTTTATTCACAAAAGTTAGGAGAGAACCCCCTATACTTCACCCCACCAATGTAATGTAATAGTAAGCATTTAGAGATAACAGAGAACGCTGTTGTATGTATTATGTTATGAGTTCACACACAAATACACATTTTTTCAGAGAGCTTGGCAGCGCCGAAAGCGATTGGTTCTGTCATTAGCCGCACCAAATCTGTAAAAAAAATTAAGGGATTATTTTTGAGAATAAAATATTTATATAAAAAAAAATTTTTCCGAAAACTATTTATGCCATTGTTGTTGTTTTGTTTTTCACAAATAGAAAAAAAAATTCTCCACAAAATTTTTAACAAAAAAATGGTTGTTTAGGTAAATTTTTTTCCAAAAAAAAAAACAAAAACCAAGAACAAACAATTTTTAAATGTTGAGAGAATCGGAGATAGTTGACCTTAAAAAATCGAATCATAATCAGTTTTAGAATAAAACATTCTGGATGAAATTAGAAAAAAAGGATTGTTTAGAATAAAAACTAAAGGAAGAATTTTTAGAATATTAATTTTTTTTTTTGGAATATACAAAAACCTCTTTTTCTGTTTACAATTTTTATGAAACTATTTTTGCCATTGTTGATGTTTTGTTTTTCACAAATGAAAAAAAAACAATATTTTTTCAAAAAATATTTTAACAAAAAAATGCATAAAAAAAGATCTATACCAAAATGTTTTCCAAAAAACCAATCAATAAATAAAATTTAAAAATCTGAAAAGAAATTGAAATATTTGACCTTAAAAAATCGAATGAATAACATTTTTTTTATAAATTTTAGAATAAAATATTTTTAGAATGAAATTAGAAAGCAAGAAATTTATAGAATAAAAATTAAAAGAAGAATAAAAGCTTTTTTGGAGCAAAAAATAAATTTTTGCTCACAATTTTTCTTAAAACTCTTTGGACAAAAAAAAAAATGTTTCTAAAAATTTATGCAATTTTATAAATAATTAAATTTATTTTTCCAAAAATTTATTAACAAAAAAATATAAAGGGTGGTTAAGTTTTAAGGGTGTTGATTTTGAATCAAATACAATTTTTATTCAAATACATTTTTTTATTGTCATTTTTCTTTGTTATGATAATATTGGTATGGCTCAATTACGTATAAAACAAAATATCCATCAAATGATCGCCGCGGCCTCGGCGGCACAACTCCATCCAATGGTCCAAATTTTCGATGACGCTGAAGCATAATTGAGGTTCTATGCCGTTAATGTGCCGAATTATCTCATCCTTTAGCTCTTGAATTGTTGAAAGAAGTCCAACGGTGTCGGTGACGTTTAAGTGTGGTTCCCATTCAACATCGGCCCTTGAAATTAAAAAAAAAAAAATAAATAAATAATTGGCGCGTACACTTCTGTTAGGTGTTTGGCCAAGCTCCTCCTCCTATTTGTGGTGTGTGTCTTGATGTTGTTCCATAAATAGAGGGACCTACAGTTTCAAGCCGACTCCGAACGGCAGATATTTTTATGAGGAGCTTTTTCATGGCAGAAATACACTCGGAGGTTTGCCATTGCCTGCCGAGGGGCGACCGCTATTAGAAAAATGTTTTTATTAATTTTGCTTTCACCGAGATTCGAGCCAATGATCTCTCTGTGAGTTCCGAATGGTAATTACGCACCAATCCACCCTTTATATAAAAAAAATATATTTAATTGTTTTCTCACAACAAAAAAAAAATAAAAAAAACTTTAAAAGTGATGGAAATGACCAAAGATTTTTTATTTACCAATTTTCTTAAAACTATTTTTTGCCATTGTTCTTGTTTTGGCTTTCAGAAAAAGAAAAACCGAATTTCTCCGAAAAATGTTTAACAAAATATATGTTTTTAGGTATGTTTTTTCCAAAACAAAAATAAAATTAAAAAAATGTTGAAAAAACCGAAGATATTTGACCTTAAAAAACTCTTTACCAAAAATTTCAGCATTGCATAAATGCCAAATTTACTAAATTTCTTTGAAAATTTGTTCAGTTTACTCTTAGTCAAGTCTACAAATAAACCAGTTTACAGAAAAATTTAGAACTGTCCAAAATTCTTCAACCACTTGGCATTTTAATCACTCCACTCACAGCCAACTCTAACTATTTTCTAAAAAAGGGGTTTTTAATGTTAAGTTAACTGCATAAAGACAAATATTTTGCTACAAAAAAATCCATACTTTATACCACCAAATTAAATTAAGTTCACGGCTGCTTTATTCAACCGACGAGCTCTACGCGAAGTTACTCACGAGAAGAATCACAAATACAAAACTTACGAGCAGCAGCTGTTGCCAAAGACTTATGGTAATTTTTGCCTTTATATGCCATATTTGTATGCCTGCATATTTTTTGTGAATATATAATATTATTTGCGCGGTATTAATATTACTTCTGAATACGTAAGCTTGATGAAATCTTCACGCCACATATGGCAATTACCGTAAGAATGCGCAGAAGAACACAAGTGTGTGTGTGTGTGTAGTACTCGCATAACACCTTCCTCTGCAGGTGTCACCGGTTAAATTGTATGGAATTGAGTAAAGTTTTTCAAGACGCATTTTTACTGTAATCTCTATCATTTTTGCGTACACACTTACTTGCACACAAATAATCTTGCAGGCAGTTCAGTGTCAAGTGGCAAGTATACATTATGCATAAGTAGATGGCATATTGCAGAACTGATTACTCACCGTTGATGGTGGCATATGGCAAGCGACACATTTTAACGGAAGTACAAACAACTCAAATTATATACAAACATATATGTGAGTATGTGTATAAGCATGTGTTTGTGTGATGGCGAATATGCGCAAGTATGCATTCTCCGTTGTGTGTAACCCTGGAATTATCATCGTGATGTTGTGGTGACGTTGACGTCTTACGGTGGTTAGGCTCAACAAAGCATTTGGTTGCTGAGTGTGCATGCGATGAGATTGCAGGATCTCGATGAACTCCTTATGCTTTTTATGTGGAATGAAAGGTGTTAAGAAAAAGTTGCTTAAGTTTTCTTTTCTTTTTTTTTTGCTTCAGAAAGGAAGAAGAGTGGGTGTTTTTATTTCGAAGAATGGTTAAAAAATTATAATTACACAGAGCTATAGGAGTGACGAGAATATTGATTTTATTCAATTTAAAAAAAAGTTTAATTTCATTCAAATTTTGCTTTGATATACTAAGAAAAATTTACACAAGCGAGTTATATTCCAGTTTTAGAAAGATTACGCGCTGCATTCTTGCAAAACTGTTCAAATTATAAAATTTATGCTTTAGAAGATGGCCAGAGGTTAAACGGCTAGAGATAGACAGAATTAAAACAAAAAATCGGCTACAGTAGATTTTGGAATTTTTTATTTTGGTTTAATATTTCGAAAGCCTTTAATGAAAAATTTAAGTCTTCAAGTAATTTGAGTGAATATTTTCTGAGATATCTAACAAATAGGCAGAGGCTGTCGTTTTAGTTGAAAACTTCTTGAAAATTCGTGTACAATCGCTTAGACGTCGATATTTTATTTATTAAAATACAAAAAAAAAAATTTAACAAAAAAATAAGTAAAAAAAAATACACATAACAGAAGTGAAACTTTCAAGGCAGACCAAAAAAGAGGGAGAGACCCGAGAGAGAATGAGAGAGAGAGAGAAAGGATATATATCTAACTAAATTCACAACATTTGCAGAGAATACAAATATACAAAATTTACAAAAAACGGGTCGAATGGTCGACCGGTATAGGTAAACGCCGGACACAAACCGTGGCAACAACGCGCACTACTCCGAGCGTTTATCACCCGCACAAACGCAGCGATTCCAGGACCGCAGCAACGGCACAAATTACCGCAAGGCAATACCAATAAATCCGACGCTGGAATGGATAGCACTTTATAGTACGCAAAAGCACTAGCCAGGAAACGGAAATAAGAGTCAAAAAGTAGGCACCAAAAATATATTTCCTTCAAGTAGGCAGTGTTATTTCTAGCTAGAAATTAGCAACCACAAGGAAAAACTCAGTAAAAATAGCCTGAAGTGTATCTAAGACAGTGTATCATACATACATACAACTGCAGTATTTTGTTTGCTTGCTGTGAGTTGGACCAATACAAAGTGGCAGCAGTCATCACAAGGCATTACTTGAGAGAGGCAGTCTAACAAAGGTACTTTTAACTGCATCTAAAAAAAACTTTTCTTTTTCAAAATTTAACGAATTCAAGTTAAAATATTACACAAAAAATCTCTGCTAAGAGCTTTTTTAATAAGTTAAATTGCAATCTAAAAACAAAGATAATACGAAAGTAGTGAGCAAACTCTAATATGATTAGCACATGATTTTTGCAACTCCATGGCCTTGAATTGGATGCCTTTGCTACTGCGCTAGTTGGTACATACTCCGCTCATTTAATCGAGCCTTGAAAAAGGGCTGGGGTTTTCACTTTCACTGTGTCTTGTTTAGGGGCTTTTTTACTTAGCTCGTTAGACCTTTCTTAGCCATATAGATTGCCTTTGGCTCCTTGCTAATCTACGTACAATGATTTTTACGCGAGTTCTAAACGAAAGTAAAGCTTAATGGTCGGCTGTTTGCTTGAGTGGTTTTACCCTTAAGGGGGGTATTCTGGTCTCCAGCGAAAAAAAAATCGATTTTTTTTTTTGCATAATTTTGTTGTATGTGTATGCGAGAATACGCCACAGAAAGGATTTTTTGAAAATCGCATTTTTTCACATTTTTCTGGGCACCGAAGTGTACCCTCCTCCGGCCGTTTTATCATAAACTTTATCTTTAAACGCGTTTCCCCGAAAATCGTGTTTTTTAAGCATTTTGGTCACACTTTTCATAGTAGTTATACTTCGATTTCAATGGTTTTGGTCTTAAAAGGTTCGGAAAACTTACCGCTAAGTTTCCCCGTGTACGATTTTTGAAATTTTTTTTCATTCCATTTTTATAACCTTTTAAAGTTCAAAAAATGAGCAAAAAAAAATTTTTTTTGCAAATTGTTGCATAACTTTTGAAAAAAATTAAAAAAAAAAAAATATGTCACGGGAAAACTTAACCAGGGCAACTCTGAAGACAACGCATATCTAATTTTTGCTTTCTGATTACCCAGGTGGAAAAACCGTGACCAAAATGGAGACCTGTTTCGTTTGGAGGTGGACGTCTTCAGCGCCATTTCAAGGTCGCGGGTGTTAATTTTTTTCAAAGTCAAAACCATTTTTTAAAAGCCAAGACATGTACCTTTAAAATAAAAAAAATTTTTTTTTTAAATATTCACAGGATTTGTCACAATCAATCCCCAAAAAAACCCTTCATTTCAGGGCCTCGAGACCAGAAGACCCCCTTAAGAGACTTTTTGATAAACTCTCGGCTAAACAGTGCAGATTAAGTTTTCAAGGAGCTATTGTTTTGGAATGCTCCTGAAATGTCTTCGACGGTATTGAAGCAATCTTGCAGACCTTGACGCTTTATGCTGGAATCATCTATGTAAATATTGCGATTGATATGGCACGTGAAAATCTTTTACAAATCTACGAATCCCTTTAAAATTATTTCCTGCTTCTAGATATTTTGTTAGAAAGTTTTTTGTTTAAATTAAATTTTACAACAAAATTTATCATAAATTCTTTAGATACCAACATGAGTTTTTAATTAAAAGTTTGAAATATATTTGTAAAATAATTCTAAATAAAAATATCGGCAAATAAAAATTATTCTACTTAAATATCTATAAACTATTGCGTTTTTGGAGTGTCCAGAAGTGCTTAACGCCCAAGACCAAATTTACTTTAACCAGTTCGTCTGACTGCCCTTGGCAGTCTAGGTGGTTTAAAATATACAGCTGCTGCATCGTAACTTGCTTCAACTTCGGCTTTGGATGGGTGTTTAGGTATTTTAGGAGCTTTGAAGTACTCAGCAGCTGCAGCTAAACTACCCTCGTCATCTTTCGTGGAATGACTCGGCACTTCGGGTGCTTTAAAATATTCAGCAGCAGCTTCAATTTCGGATATAGCAGGTTGTCTTCTGGCATCTGGTGCTTTGAAATACTCAGCACCTGCGCCATCTTTCGTAGAATGACTCGGTAGTTCGGGTGCTTTAAAATATTCAGCGGCTGCAGTTAACCGCTCTTCCGTGTTTCGGGCGGTTTGCGCCAATCGGTGCCTGAGTGCATAAGGCGCTTTAAAGTACTCAGCAGCTGCGGCTAACCTATCCGCGTCATCTTTCGTGGAATCACTCGGTACTTTGGGTGCTTTAAAATATTCAGCAGCAGTTTCAATTTCGGATTTAGCAGGTCGTCTTCTGGCATCTGGTGCTTTGAAATACTCCGCAGCTGCGGCTAACCGCTCTTCGGCTATATTTCGGGTATTCCGGAGCTTGGGTGCTTCAGATTTATCTGTAGAATTGAAAAACTCTGCAAGCTCCCAATCGATGGGTTCTTCAACAATGCCGTTAGTTTTTAGCCACGTAGAAGCATTGCTGCTGCACAGACACGCAGCAGTCGTAGCAAAGAAAATGAGAAACAATTTCATTTCTGTGGTTAAAAATTCTTCCTTTAATACTTTCGCAGCTCGCTATAATCGCTGTAATTCGACTATGACTTGGACTTTACTAAGTCAAGTTTAAATAGTAAAATTGTAGTAGTGCAAAACGCATCAAATGTTTCCTAGATATTCCTGGAAATGCTCAGAGAAATCTAGTAAAGTAATAAGTAAAAAATTTAATATTGAAAATTCGTAAGAGAAGTAAAAAATGTTGAACAAAATAATGTAATAAAAATAAATATCTGATTGCATTGTTGCTGCACCTTAGGCGTAGGTATGTAGCGTTGTGTGAGTCGCGCTGATAAGTTCTATCGACTCGCGTTGTCATTTCAAGGTGGTGCATATATTTTCCCATGCCTCTTATCAGTTCCTGATATATTTATATGTACATACATGCATACATTATTATGCAAAAGTATTAGTCGAATTGCTTGTTTACTGCGAACTCTATCATTTTAAACATTAATTTTGATTTATTAGAATTTATTGGAAATTAATTAACAATTATTATGCAGCTATTTTTAGCTTTAACCGCAAGTTACTTGTAAAATATATACATTTTCACACTTTTCTCCTATAGGGTTTGCATTACGACCGCTGAAACCTGGGATGAGTTTAAATAAAATAAAAAGTTTTAATGATCTTAGCAAAATTGCAGTTTTCATATGATTTCGTGTGAAATACATATATGCACTTCTACTTAGTTTCGGACAAATAGCCGCACGGCTCTGTAGTAGGTGGCGCAACAGAGACACTTCTTTTGGATACCATCTACGATCTAATCAATAAACGGAATTCAGTAGTTTTCTTTTGGCTTTAGCGTAGTTTGCCTGCCTGTGGAAATAGTCGAAGCCACTTAAACAGGAATGAGCCTCATTACTAAAGATGATTTTCTTCGAAATTCGAATTAACCTATTGAAAATCCCTGTGGTACAAATAAAGCTAAAAGCGATTCCATGTCCAGTGATCTAAGGGATAAAAACTCGAGCAGTGAAGCAAATATTTTCACCTTTCCGTCGATTTTTTTGAAAATTTGTTTATAAGCTTAAGAAGTAATTTAGAAAAAATTTTTTTAAAATATTATTAATTTTGAGATTTATTTAACGTTGAAAATTTTGGTGTAGTTGGTATTTTGGTTTTGGTATTTTAATATAAATCTTTTTAACATAAACATTTTTTTAAGTTTGTTTTTTTTTTCAATTTTTTTTTCAAAATTCTTTTTTACTTATTTCTTACTTGTTTTTTTAATTTTTTTTTTACTTTTTTCTTATTTATTTATTTTTTTAATTTTTTTTTTTTTAATTTGTTTTTTTTTTAATTTGATTTTTCTTATTTCTTCAAAATTTTAGAAAACCATTTGCTTTTTGGACATTTTTTATAAACAGCGCCCCTTCATAAGTTAAAAAAAAAATTTTTTTTTCAATTTCTTTTTAATTTTTTTTACCATTTTTTTTCTAATTTTTTTTTTTAATTTTTCGTTTAAAATTTTTTTTACTTACCTATTTTTTCAAATTTAAGAAAAAGTTTTTTTTTTAATTTTTTCTTCAACAATTTTTTTTTCATTTCTTTACTTATTTCTTCAAAATTTTTTTGAAACAAATTGCTTTTTGACATTTTTGACAAACAGCGCCCCTGCCAAAGTTAAAAAAAACAATTTTTTCAATTTCTTCTTAAATTTTTTTATTTTTTTTCAAATTTTTTGGTTTGGTTTTTTTTATTATTTCTTCAAAAATTAAAAAAAAATTAATTACGAATTTTTTTCTAAAATTATTTTTTTTATTATTTGTTTTTGTACTTATTTCCTCAACATTTTTTTCTTTTGACATTTTTGACAAACAGCACTCCTTAAAACAATAAAAAAATTATTTTTATTTATGAATTTTTTCTTAAATTATTTTTGTTATTATTATTTTTGTACTTATTTGTTAAATTTTTTTTCAATTGCTTTTTATTAATATTTTTTCAAAAATTAAAAAAAAGTTAGTTATGAATTTTTTTCTTAAATAATTTTTTTTTATATATTATTTTTGGAAAACAAATTGCTAGTTGGACATTTTTGTCAAACAGCACCGCTTAAATAATTAAAAAAAATGTTTTTTCCATTTTGTTTTCAAGGTTTTGTTTAACTTTTTTGTTTTATTTATTTCTTGAAAATTTTTGGAAAACATATTGCTTTTTGGCAAACAGCTCCGTCAGCTTTATTGAAGGTGTCGAAAATTGAAGAAAAACGATCGGTATCAATTGAAAATCGTTCTTATTCATTAGATTAATTCTTTATTTACAAAAAAAAACAGTTTTTTCAATGACAATAATAAAAAAGATTGCCTCCCCTGTCGTAACACATGCCACTGATTGGGCTGCCCAGGTACGTCTGAAAAAAAAAATCGGTCGATTATTCATCAGGAAATATGTAGCTATGGTGGGAGGCAGATTTACAAAAAACAATCTGTTTATTGGAAAACCAAAAAAAAAAGAAGGATTTTTTGACGTTCTCGCTCTTAAAAAAATTATAAAAATTGATCATAAAATTATAATTCTGCTACTCGCAAGAGCCACAAGTCTACTCAATAACATATTAAAAGTTCAAATCAATCGGTTCAGTACTTTTTGAGACATTACCAACGCCAACTCGGAAAAAAAGTTTCGAGAAAAATATGGTAAGCACGTTTACAGGTATACCTGGGCATCGTACTCTAAACCGATGTCGTTTTAAAGGACTGTAATGTCCAAACTACAACGAATTTCAATATAAAAATTTGCAAGTATATTTTTGAAAGTATAAACTATCATAATATGAAAAAAAATGATTTTTTCTAGACCAGAAAGGTGCCTTAATAGCTGAAACTATGCTCAATAATTCCTGCAAGTTTTAAAGTTTAATTCCATTAACTTTTGGGGTTATTTGCAAATGCCATTTAAATAAATATGTGTATAATAATACATCATTCTCCCTAAAAGGAAAAAATGTTTATTTTTTTATCGTATTATATTTTAGGACTCCAGCCAAAATATTTCGGAAAATTTAAGATAAAGAGAGGTTCAAAAATCTTATTAGTTTGATTCTGTTGATGAAATTTTCCAACACTTTAAAGCATAACCTTCAAGCTTAAACTATTCTATCATCTAAGGTGAGTTTTCGGCAAAAAACATTTTAAAAACTATTTGTTTTTATAAAAAATTCGATTTTTGAAGTTATTTTCATATCAATGCAGCTAACGAAAATCTTAAAACTCTTTCGAAATAATTTGCCAGATATCTTAATGTAATAAATTTTATAATTCTGGTAAAAACCGCTTAACCGGTTTTGGTGAGGCACACTAATGTATCTGTATGCATGACTTGATTTATTGGAATAATTTCTCAAATACAAACAGATTTTATTATAACTTAATAGCAACGCTCAATATTATGCACTCATAAAAACACCAGCAAAAATAAGTGACGCCCCCGGGTGGGCTCGAACCACCAACCTTTCGGTTAACAGCCGAACGCGCTAGCCAATTGCGCCACGGAGGCGTTGGGAAACCACTAAGGCTACGTAAATAAATAAAAAAAAGCAGTTAATGGAAGCTGAATGAGGGCAAATAATAAAACTCTTTAACGAATAAATTTATGCAGATTTCGCTATTTTATTCAGTAAAAATGTGAATACTTAAAATCACACATACGTCATAATCACCGGCATGGCTATTGGGATTTGAAGACATTCATACCATCAGAGTGTCTGGCATTGCCTTATAAAACGTAAAAAAATTATACTCGTATGTAATTTATTCACAACCAAATATTACGGCAGGATATAAATCCAGATGCTTTCAGTAACTTAGAACCGGCTGACGCGAGAACGCCGTCCATGACTTGGGTCGCTTTTGTCTTATACTTTCCGTGAATTTAGGGTCGCTTTTTCTCGTATGCTTTCATTGAACTCAGCGAGAACGTTAAGTTAGTTTGCCGACTTATAGTTTGAAAATGAGAAATTCAAACTAGATGCACAATTACAAGGATGGTGAAGAATTTAAAATCTCAGCTATCTCAGCAACTTTAATTTGCTTGCAGCAACTTTTTTGGTGCTCAGTGAAAATTCTCGCTTCCAATGCATGGAGAAATCATCGTTCGTCACTTGTTTTTATTCTATGCAATAAGCCATTTATGTCAACGATGGCTCTGTCAAAACCATAACCATGACCATTTGTTTCCACCAGCGAGAGCTACTGCATTCGAAAGAAACGGCTTCTCGTCAAGACAACTGGCTCTCGCTGACGTTTGAAACGTTTCTCCTACAGCAGCGCCACTGCCAGTTTCGGTATTTACACGGTGATCGGAATTTACAAAAAAAAAAAACAAAAAAAATGTTTTCCTTCATTTTGATGAGATTTGTTGTTTCGCAAATATTTTCTAAGAATTTTAAGTCATTTGAATGATATGACTATTAGGGGCCCCGGATTCCGTGGCAAATCGAAGTATGTTTTCGGGGCCCGTAATTCTACTTCACTCAATGACATTGAGAGAAATTTATGCAGCTCATTGAAAGCATAAAACCAGTACTTGCTTCAATGAGTTTTTTTGTTGAATTTTTCGTATTTTTTTAACCAAATATTAAATTTTTTATGTTAAAGTTTCTAAAAATCGCCATTTTGCTAATATAAAAAAACTAGCCTTCTATTGAATTCACATGAATTACTATTTTACTAAAGAATTTTCTTTATTTAATTGAGTTCATATGGATCATTACAAAGTTACGATGGCCAACATAAGGCGTCTCTTGTGAGAGTTAGTGCAACAAAAATGGCTTATGATGGCTTGTCCAAAGCTATATTTTTCCTGAAAATTGTATTTAACATTTATTTTAAATATTATACAGTACTTTAAATAACTAGCAATTTGACGATTTATTTGTTTCTTTTTCAATTTTAATAATGATTTATAAATTAATTTATTTTGTTATTAAAATATAATTTATTATTCTACAAAAACCACGAAAAAAAAATTAAGAGTAAAGCAACAATTTTTTATCACAATCACACACTTTAATATTAGTTTATAAATTAGTTTATTATTTTACAAAATGTCATGCTTTCAAGTATTATAAAAAATGAAAAATAAAAAATTATTAAAATAAAATGCAACAAATTTGTATCATAATTTCACATTTTTTGACACAAATTCTTATCAGGAAACTGTGGAGAAAGTTTGAAAAAAAAAACAAAAATTTAAAAAAAGCAATGCAATTTTTGCGGCATTTTAAACTTGCACTTGGTTATGCCAAAATTGAATGGGCTCGAAATTTTTCTTAAAAGTTCAAATAGAAATTTATAGCAACTCAAGATAAATCTGCTTAAAAATGCATGATAAGGAATAAGTTTGTTAGCATTTTGCATTACACCAGAGATACCAGAACTTCCGTAAAATTGTAAAGCTTTTCAGAAATTTGAAACTGATAAGGCGTATTCGAAGGAAACTACGAATATAAATAATTCTAAAATAGCATTAGCATTATAATAGATGCAATTTCACACGAAATATATGAAGCAGTGTAAGCTGATAAAAATTCAACTTAGTATTTCACACGAATTGCCAACATAGGAATTGCAAGCTGACAGGCAAGCGAATGGTTAAATGTACAGTCTATGTTTGAGATTATCAGCGATAAAGCAATTAATAGGAAACTAATATTATTGAGCATCTCACTATTAGCTTCCTAGAATACAGCGATTGTCGAGCACCCAACAGATGGTTTTGCTGTATTACAAAAAGTGCAGGTTCCGCATAAAAGTTCACTGATAAGTCGTGCTTAGAACTCATAGCTTGTCAATTCCATTACAGCTTAAGCATATAAAGTCGCTCAGTGCAGTAAGAAAAGTATTCAGTGCAGCTTTTCCAGTCTTCGATTACACATCACACAGTAATCCAGCAATCCACCAATACAGCCATCATGAAATCAACCATCAGCTGCTGCATCCTGGCGACAGTTCTACTCTGCCTGTGCGCTACTAGCACAGATGCGTTTGGCCGCAAACCGAAGAAACTCAATCCCGAATTGGAGGCCAAATTCGATGTGTTGACCGCTTGGATTGCCTATCGTCTCAATTTGAAACATGCCAAGGAGGCTTGTGTAGGAGAATATGGTTTTACGGACGAGCTCGCCACCAATCTGGTCAAAATAAAAGTGGCAAATCCAAACGATCGGGAAAAGTGTTACGTGAATTGTCTCTATACGAAATTAGTTTTCTACAAAAACAACAGCATCAATACGCAAGCCATGAAGGAATCGTTGAGTGAAATTGTGGGCGAGGAGCGTTTACTGAATATTGTCAATTCGTGTTTGAATGTCGGAGGCGCAAATGACTGCGATAAGGTGTACAAGTTCCATGCTTGTGCCTCACCGGAATTCGATAAGGTGCGCGGAGACATCTTCCAGCCCGATGAGTAAAGAGCAGTTTGTGCTAACTAAGCTAAGGAAAAAATACTTAGTTTAAATAATTTTTGTGTAAGATATTTCGTGAGTTAGTTGATAATTGTAAATTGTTCTTACTAAAAGTATTTTATTTGTTTGGAATTAAAGTTGACTTTCTCGATATAAACCTGTTTGTTCTTTATACGAAATACTGCATTTTTGGTTATTTTTATGAACCTAAATCAGAGAGTTGGGCGGCTTATATTTCTTAGTATATGACAGATATTACTTAGCTACTTTACAATGTTGAACTACACAACTCAAAAACAAACAAAAACATTTACGAAGGTAGGTAGTTCCATAAAGAGACGCGGATCAAAGCATGAATGCGATTTTTTCTTATAGCTTCTTATGATTAAAAATAGGGTCAGCTTCAGGACTCTCACGCTGAGAGTCTCACACTGAGAGAGCTGACGAAGTGTTGGTTAAATATCCAAATACGAAGAATGATAGATTACAAGGTCTTGACTTCCGTGAGAGTATTTCTGCCAGTATCAGAGTAATTGAGAAACAAGAAAGAGAATGGTGTAGTACAATAAATTCAGACGTGAGTAACAATAAAAACGAAAAACAATACAACAATAAAAGGAAAGCAAATACCTAATTATATGTCTGCAAATCAGCTGATTCTGTCAAACTCACTAAGAGCGGGATAGCAGTTGATGGATGTTGCCGTGTTCTGTATTCTGTTCATTATGATCAAGTATGAAAATGAAGAACTGGAGAGTCATTCCCTCTTCAACTTTCGTGTAGATTATGGAAGGCTATGGGAGACATGGGCCCCATTTCGCGACTGAAATTAATAACCGATGCTTCAAATCGAAGTGCGGTACTAATGCCAACATTTTATATAACCGGATTATCCTAGAAGACAAGAATAAAAATCGAGTTTCAAATCCAAAGGCGATAGAAAATAACTGTTTGGCCGTCGCCGTAACCAAATGGGTTGGTGCGTGACTTCCATTCGGGATTGCGTAGGTTCGAATCTCCACACATGAAACAGAAAATTTTTAGAAAAGGTTTTTGTAATAGCGGTTGTCTCTCGGCAGGCAATGGTAAACTTCCGAGTGTATTTCTGCAATGAAAAAAAGCTCCTCATAAAAAAACAATTGTCGGTTCGGAGTAGGCTTAAAACTGTAAGTCTCTCCTTATAGGTTTCTTTCGACATCAAGACGCACGCCGCAAATAGGACGAGCAGCTCAGTCAAACACCTGACAGAAGTGTATGCGCCAATTATTTATTTATTTTTTAACAATCTCAGCTCTCTCAAACTCATAATGTCTCCATAACCAAACAGTGTTAAAATGTTTTTTTTTTATTTTTTTTTTTTTTAATATATAACTGAATTAATTGAAGATCTTGCTGAACGATATATGTATTTTCGATGTATCTGAACATTTTGGTACGTGCTCGATCCATTCAAAAAGCAAAATAAAGAAAAAAGTTACGTATTCGAAGACTTTTCTTTGTATTGGGGAAAGCAGATGGTATTAAAATTCTGACAATTTTTTGATGAAGATGAGTGATGATGCTCTGAAGCTGAAACTATTGGCGCTTCAAACTTACTTTTTGTTTTATTTTGAAGCTAAAACTATTGATCTATAAAATAAAAATGGCTTTAATAAAGTGAAATATTTAAATAGATTTTTGACAATTGTCTCACCTCATGTCGGGAAATGTGTAAATCAATGGCTCATAATATGCAACGACCCAGGTTGGAACTAAAAAATACCACATAAGGTTAGGTCAGGTTACGATGGTTGCTGCCCATGCGAGGGTATATAAGGCTCCAGTAATTAATTAAGATTTTAAAGATCCTTTAAGACCTGGAGGCCTATTTGGGCTCAAATCTCTCCCTCAAATTCTCAGTCTGAGTGAAACGATTTCATCTTTCTAATAAACTATGAGACATTGTGGATGTTTGCGGATTCTTAGTATGACAAACATCCAAAGAGGTCAGTGTTTAGACAGCCAGGCCATTTTATGGGAGGAGCAGGCCAGTGGTAGAGAAAGAGTTCAATACTCTCTACTTCCTTCGCGCTCTTGCAGTTGTGACAGAAATCATTAGCGGGAAGCCCTTACCTTTTCCATGTGCCCCTATTACGCACTGCCCGGCGATGATACCAGCTGCTGTATTAATGGAAGTACGGTAGAGATTAATGGCGCGCTTAGTTCTGTTTTCAGCTAACAATTTTTTATACACAACATTTTTTTAACACAATTTTCAAACAAAAAAAGTTGAAGTTGAGAACCCATTTGAACATAGGCTTAAAAAATTTGCGAAAAAATACTCAACAATAGCCCTGGGAAAAGAAATGCATATGAAAGCAACTATTGAAATACCGATTTGCAGGATTAAGAGTTACCGCTACTTACTTATTAAAATTTACCACAAGAATAAATAAAATACTAATATTGTAATAAAAATAACTGTGTCACGATTTTTAACCGCCCCCGGGTGGGCTTGAACCACCAACCTTTCGGTTAACAGCCGAACGCGCTAACCAATTGCGCCACGGAGGCGTTGGGATCATCGCTCAGAATAGGCTTAATGATGAGGTGACACAAATTTTTAATGCGTAATCAATTAAGAATCATTCCAATTTGAATCCTTAAAAGTAATTTTGATTACTATGCATCTCATATTAATATGATGGACTTTTCAAATGAGGACAACGGACTTCCTGCTAATCTAACTAAAGGCAGTTGTGCTCTTCACTAAAAGGAGAAAATTGGATGAATTCATATCTCACGCGCTGAAAGTGTAAGTAAGTGTAAATGTAATCAGAATTCTTCCAAAGTGGAACATTTAGGAGTAATACTTCTAGATATTCAACCTCAGTGTGAACGTAAGACTTTTTAAGTCTTAACCAATTAATATGAAAGGTCCCCTTTAAAACGTGGGGTTTGCCAACTAAACGTATACCATTACCACTTTCGTGATCTGCTATGCATCTTTTGTGTGTTACATCTTCAAGCACGGGGAGGTTCTAAAGCCAACGGTAGACCTCAGTGAGACATTTACTAGTATCATATTTTTAATGTGAAATCAGGCTTACACAGTTTTTGAGCTTGGTTTGTTTTCTTGTTGGTTTCAGCATCTGGATATGAGTAACATATGTAAGTAATAATCCTAAGTTACTTTCCTGCTTTGGAAAGAAATATGTTGAGAGATGGACATCGCTTTAATACCAACAATCTACTCCAATTTATTTCTGAGTAAGTTAAAAATAGGAACAAAATCTCCAGATGCGCAAAACTATAGTAACACCGGTTCTCACCTACGGCTGTAAAGCATAGGTCATTAAAGTTAATGCCCCAAGTTTACTGACGGGATTTGAAAGAAAAAATCTCATAAAATATTCGGCCCTATACGATTAGAAGAGGGTACATCTAGTATACAGTATAACCACGAGCTCAGTGTTTTAATCGCGGGACGAAATGAAACGCGGTTTATAAAATCGCACAGACTACGGTGGTATGAACACGTCCTCAGAATGAGCAGCGAAAAAGCAATCAAAAAAGTTTTGGAGGCAATTCTTGAAGGAGCAGGTAAACGAAAGCAGATGATATTGACATCATCAGCCGTAACAACTGCGCTGTTAGTTCTGCCTTCTCCAAACTGGATAAGGAGGTAAAGTGAATTGGTCTGGTGGTACACGAGGACAAAACGAGGTACCTCCTGTTTTCAAACAAACAGTCGGCGCACTCGTGTATCGACACCCACGTTACTATTGACAGTTATAATTTCGAGGTTGTAAAAGACCTCGTATACTTAGGAACCAGCATTAACACCGATAACAATGTCAGCCTTGAAAACCAACGTAGAATCTCTCTTGCCAACAAGTGCTACTTTGGACTAAGTAGGCAATTGAGCAGTAAAGTCCTCTCTCGACGAACAAAACTAACACTCTACAAGACTCTCATCATGCCCGTTCTAACGTATGGCGCAGAAGCTTGGACGATGACAACATCCGATGAAGCGACGCTTGGAGTGTTTAAGAGAAAGATTCTGCGTAAGATTTTTGGACCTTTGCACGTTGGCAACGGCGAATATCGTAGACGATGGAACGATGAGCTGTATGAGCTTTACGACGACATAGACATAGCGCAGCGAATAAAGATCCAGCGGCTTCGTTGGCTGGGTCATTTCGTCCGAATGGATACAAACGCTCCGGCTTTGAAAGTATTCGATGCGGTACCAGCTGGTGGTAGCAGAGGAAGAGGAAGGTCTCCTCTGCGTTGGAAAGATCAGGTGGAGAAGGACTTGGCTTCACTTGGTGTGTCCAATTGGCGCCGGTTAGCACGAGAAAGAAACGACTGGCGCGCTTTGTTAAATTCGTGCCAATTAAGAAGAGAAGAAACGAAAGCAGAACTACGGACGGCCACCAATCAGAGTGCAATTTTTTGACGATGTTGTTTGAGATTTAGCTCGCTTTTTCTGTAATGAAATTAATTGATCGCTCATGAACTTTAATTAAGTCAATACTCCATAAGGATAATAAGCAACCTTGATCCGTTTCTAAGTGCCTTTTATAGCTTTCTCGGTTAGAGTTTTTAGACTCTAAGCGATGGTTGGTTTGTGCGCAGAAAAATTAAGAGCCATTTCGTTAGATATACCTAGAAACCACAACAAGGGGCTGAAAGTATCTGATATAGCCAAGCTAACCGAATTCGCTAAATGCGTGAGATCATTGTGGTGATTTAACAATGCACACCCACGCTATGTCTAAGTGGGATCTTCTTCATTCACCTCATTAAAGCATCACCTTCAGTTACGAAAGGGCGGGGTACAGTGTTTGGAGGCAGCACTAATAAACACGGTTATGGGTGGCTCGAAAATGGTGGTTATAGTTGATGGAGGAGTTTTCTGTGAAGAATTTTCAATAAAACTTAAGTTTAAGTTGCTGCTCTATCAGTGTATTTGAAGTTGAAGTAGTTCTAAAAAGTGAACATCTTCTCCAAACATCAAGCGATTGGTAACCACAGCCCTTGGACAGCGTTTCCACGACAGTCGGTTCTACGTTACCGAAACCACCCGGATTTGTATTCGGACAAGGACGGTCACTCCAGCAGCATTCCCCGTATGTAAGTATGGGCAATGTTTATGCTGCTACAACAACAACAACACCGCACCTCACAAATGGTGCCCTTGAAACCAGTAGGCGAATGCCTGACTTTCTTTTATTTCTTGTTTTCAATCGTATTCGAACAATTTTAAGCTCTTATGGAACCATTGTAGCAGACGGCTTGGTAGATGAGCTGTCTGACATGTAGCGATTTACATTTGCAATCAGTTGAAAGTTCGCCAGACTTGAAAGTCTGCGGAGACGGAAAGCGCTCTTGGGAACTCTTAAGGTTAGGAAGTCCTCAATTCAAGATTGTAGTGGGCGCTCTAGTCGGTAGGTGTCGGCACCCATTCGGCGAGAAGGCATTAATTCGACTCTCTTTTGCAGTGACTGTCGGGAGGATTAGATGGAATTATTTCAGCATGTACTGATTAGCTACCCTGCTTTCATGGAAGTGAGTTTGAGATATATTAACTCTTCTTCTTTAACTGTGACTAATGGCTCTCCTTCTTTATGACGACGGCCGCGTTAATAGCATAGTTGAATATTAGCCGCTAACTGAATTTCATCACCATAAGTACGACAACGGATGAGCACGGAATTCTCATTCAAGAAAGTTATTTCATCCTTAAGGCAACTATCTATTTAAAATCAACTACTCATATATTTAAATGTCCTTTATAGAAGTGAGATTAATCAGATCATTCAATGGGAACATTTTCCTTATTTATTCGCTTGTTCAGACCTACGTTTCAATTTGGGATCAAAACATCCTGGGATTTCGATATAGTTAAAGGACTTAACAGATCTCAGAATAAAACTTCATCGAACGCTTAATAAACAAATCCAAAACTTAGCTTGCTAAGAAGTTTACTGAAAACTGAAACGCAAGCTAAGATATTTCTTCCCATTTTTGAGCTAATTTCCTTTTTTTTAAATTATAAGTATTGAATGTATATATATGTATATATATGTATATATATGTATATATATATATTGTCAGCTTGACGTACATAAATAGTAAGTGAGTTTTCCCACTTTATTACTAACTTAGCACCAACAGAAAATACTATGAATTTCAAGCTGATAAGCGTGGGATTTAATAAATGAATGGAAGAAGTGATTCATAATAATCTGAACTATTTATAACACAGCTGACAATCAACATACATACAACCATAGGTGTATATAGTAAGTTCATAAGTGAAGATCTCGTTAACACTAGAATGACAATAGTTTAGATTTCAAGAAATAAAGTTCTTTGAATTTAGTATCCCGTAATAACTCGAGACCTGGCATTGCATTGCTTTTCGCTACCTAAGAAAATTGATAAGCCGCGCTTCTAGTCGGTATATAAAGTCGCTCAGTGCAGTAAGAAAAGTATTCAGTTCAACTATTCCAGTCATCGACTACACATCACACAGTAATCCAGCTACCCACCAATACAGCCATCATGAAATCAACCATCAGCTGCTGCATCCTGGCGACAGTTCTACTTTGCCTGTGCACTTCCAACACAGATGCGTTTGGCCGCAAACCGAAGAAACTCAATCCCGAATTGGAGGCCAAATTCGATGTGTTGACCGCTTGGATTGCCTATCGTCTCAATTTGAAACATGCCAAGGAGGCTTGTGTAGGAGAATATGGTTTTACGGATGAGCTCGCCACCAATCTGGTCAAAATAAAAGTGGCAAACCCAAACGATCGGGAAAAGTGTTACGTGAATTGTCTCTATACGAAATTAATCTTCTACAAAAACAACAGCATCAATACGCAAGCCATGAAGGAATCGTTGAGTGAAATTGTGGGCGAGGAGCGTTTATTGAATATTGTCAATTCGTGTTTGAATGTCGGAGGCGCAAATGACTGCGATAAGGTGTACAAGTTCCATGCTTGTGCCTCACCGGAATTCGATAAGGTACGTGAAGATATCTTCCAACCTGATGATTAAAGTGGACTAGAAGTGAGGGAGAGATGGAGAAATGGCGCAGCTGAGGAAACAATGGAGTAATAAGGCTAATTATATATATAACTGTACCTAAATGGCATATGCAAATGCATTTACGTAAAAATATGAAATAAAATGAAAATAGTTTGAAGAGCAACCTCTGCATTTTAAAGTGCTATAGTAAGGGGGGGAGTATGGAGAGTAGGAAAAAGCTACTGCTGCTAATCAACATGTCAGTGGGCTTGAAGTATTAGAATTGCAAACTGATAGGTGTTGTTTTGCTATAAAAGTCAAGCCAGTACTTATGAAAGTAGGTATATTTACGAAGAGGTCAGACTACTTTAGTCAATCCAAACAATCCACTAGTTGAGTTAATGATCTGAATAACATAAAAGTATGAGTATCGAACACTACCAAGTAGTAGAGAGAGTCCGCTTCCATCTCTTTTGAGTTAATCGGGTAGGGCCGGCAAATAACGGAGTACTTTGGTGTATGCAATGATACAGAAATTAGCTGGCATTTCATGTGAAAAGCGTAAAAAAGTGGCATTATGATATAAAGGGTGGTTAAGTTTCAAGGGCCGGTGTTGATTTTGAATAAAATACAATTTTTTGAAGAAATTATTGTCATTTCTCTTTATTATGATAATATTGGTATAGTTCAATTACGCATAGAATAAAATGTTGGCCTCGGCGGCACGCCTCCATCCGATGGTCCAAATTTTCGATGACGCTGAGGCATAATTGAGGTTCTATGCCGTCAATGTGCCGAATTATCTCATCCTTTAGCTCTTTAATTGCTGTTGGCTTATCGACGTACACCTTTTCTTTCAAACAACCCCAAAAAAAGAAGTCCAACGGTGTCGTTGATATTTAGGTGTGGTTCACATTCATTGACCATCAAACACTTCTTCAGTTCGGTTTTTGTCAACTTTGCGTAAATTAAGCTTTCATTTGAAGTTGAGTTTGATCAACAGAAGGGAAACAAATCAAAGGATACTGCTGATGAAGGTCAAGCAAACCTGCCGCCTTTTTACTCATTTATTTTGTCGTCGTTTTGGTGGTTTTAACACCTTAAAATGCCTCAAACATTTTATTTGCATTAAGTTGAGCTCAAAGTCTGAATTTGTCGCTGAAAACAATTTAAAAAATTACCCACAAAAGTTTGAAGATTGCTGAGGAACTGAAAGTTCTTGGTAGAATATAATGCGGGGGTGTTCCGGTAACTGACTTGCTGTTAAGATGATTTAGTAGGCAGCGATCGCCATGAGAATAAGTAAAATGAAATGAGTTTCCGCCGGAATGCTGGACGACTTCAGTGTCGGCGAAAATCCTACACTTGAAACTAGAAATTCAACATTTGTTAGGGAAATAATTAAAAGTTTATTTTGCTGGTTTTTCCATACCTAAAAGATGACTCTTGTGCATTCAACAAGTGATTTTATTTGCGGATAGAAGCACGTGTCGTTAAAAAATAAAATGGAATGTTAGAACGCGTATAAGAGGTATATTTTGTATTTTTTTTATAAAAGTGGTAAAAACGCAATAACTGCTGCTGCAGAAATAAACACTGTTCACGGAGAGGATACCGTGAGTGTAAGGACTGCGCAAAAGTCGTTTTCAGAATTCCGAAGTGGTAACTGCGACGTGGGATGCCCCGCGCACTGGTCGTCCTGAGGTCTTTAACTCCGACGCCTTGCTCGAACTCGTGGAAGATGAGCCAAATTTGACAATCGATATGATAGCTCAGAGGTTAAATTCATCGCATGGAACAGTTTACAGGCAGCTGGTTCAGTTGGGAAAGGTTCCAAAGCTGGGAAAATGGGTTCCGCAAAGACTTTCAGTCGCCAACCTTCAGCAGAGAGCGAATGTGTGTTCTCAGCTGCTGCAACGGCTTGAAAATAAACGTTTTTTGAACCTTATCGTTACTGGTGATGAAAAATGGGCCCTTTACAATAATCCTGTTCGCAAACGCCAATGGTTAGATAAAGATGAAATACCACGAACTTATGGGCTGACCTTATAGAAGCGTCGAGAATCGGTGAATTAGAAGGCTGTTGAATTGCACGAAGCCAATGATGCATAGCAAAGATCTTCAACCATGCATCAGAAGCTTCAGATCTTGGACTGGAGGTACTATCTTATCCGCTGTACAACTCAGACTTCCAGACCTGGCATCAAGCATTCATCTTTTAATCCTTTTTAGGATTCTAGATCGTACAAGCTGATCTTAAGAGAGACTAGTGAAAATGAGAAAGTAATGTTCTTTCCAATGGGTGCTTGGCATTATGACTTATCAATAATGAAATTGTCTTCAAAGTCAGATCAAAATAATTGAAGCAAACGGCACATATACCAGTGTTCTTAGTCATTGAAGCGCAACAAATGGGAAAGTTTGGGTTATTTGTCGTTTTTTATATTTTTATTTTTTTTATAAAAATATAGTTTTATTTTTTTATAAAAATATAGTTTCATTTTTTTATAAAAATATAGTTCGTACTGGATACGCCGTTTTATAGCCGATTTAATTTTGTTATAATATTGCTAATATTGCGCTAGCCTTAAGTGGCTGAATTTTTTTCAAATGTTTTTTTTTTTGGTGGTGGTTATGTGCATTTTGTTCATATAATGAAGGGCCGAGTTTTTTTTAAACATATGGAGCAAATACCCAAGGCCACCAGCCAAGAAGAAATTTCAAAAATCAATGCATTTTCGCAACTTTTTTCAAATTTTCTGAAAATACGTTTCAAAGTTTGAAATTTTGACACAATTTTTTTTAAATTCTTTTATTATTAATTTAAGGGGATATACTCGTATATAATACAACCCTAACTAATTAAGCACACTGGCTACTAGGGCCTTCGGTGCTTAATTTTTTTAGGTTAGGTTAGGCTGACCTGGCTGGCTGAAAGCCATCACATAGACCTATTGATCCTTTGTGTTACTAGATGGAGCTATACCCTTACGTTTCTTTGTAGTAGACATCTTGTAATACGTTTGCGCCTTTTGCGAATCTAAGTTAACTTTGGGGCTCTATCCCCGAGAGGTTTTCTAACTTCTCATATTGTAAAGCTCCTAAGCATTTTAATCTGGTTCTAGCTAATGCTGGGCAGGAACATAGAAGGTGTTCTAGCGTTTTCCTCTCTTCTAGTTCATTGCGAAATCTGCAGCTATCGTTGTTTGTGATTCCTATCTTGTATGCGTGCGCCGCTGGCAAATTGTGGCCTGTCAGCATACCTGCGGTTCTGCAAGTGGCTAGGTTATTCCACCTCCTATCTATCCGTATTTTGATGTCCGCAGTGATGTGTTTGTGTACCGTATTTAAAGCTTTCACTATGTCGGTTTCTTCTTCGAATTGTCTGTAAACAGCGCTTTTGGCAATCTCATCTACAATTTCGTTTCCTGCAATGCCCTTATGTCCGGGTACCCAATAGATATGCAACCGTCTGTCTGCGGCTAATCTCTCTATGGCCTCCCTGCTTTTTAGAACATTTTTAGATGAAATTTTGTATGAGTTAATTGCCTTTATCGCAGCTTGGCTGTCGCCGTATATATTTATTTTGGAGTTGCTTGATGTCTTTGCGATTGCTATTTTTGCAGCCTTTCCTACCGCAGAGACTTCTGCTTGAAAGATACTACAGTGGTCAGGAAGCTTAAATGGCTGCCTGATACCTAGCTCTGCGCAATAGATCCCTGCCCCTACTCCGTCTACCATTTTCGAGCCATCGGTAAATATATGTATTAAGAGTATTTGGGTTAGGTTTCATTCCTTTTTTCCGCCCCTCTTCTTCTATTGTTGTTCGGAATTTCTTCACCCAATTGCATTTCGGAGTCATATAGTCCGTTTGGACCCTATAACTAATGCCTATTGAGCTATGTCCGAATGTTTTACAGATAAATTTGCCTGTCGTGTGAGTCTTACGGCGGATTTAGATGCTAGGCATTCCACCGCAATATCAATCGGTGACAAGTTGAGTATTCTTTCATGCGCTGCCGTTGGAGCAGTTCTCAATGCACCTGTTGTGCAAAGTGCACCAAGATGTTGAATACTTTCCATAGGCTTTTTATATGTCGGATTTCTTAGTGCAGTCCACTACACCAGAGCGCCGTATAGTAATATTGGCTTTACCATAGCTGAGTAGTACCAATACATTATAGCAGGAGATAGACCCCATGTAACTCCCAGCATATTTTTACATGCATATAGTGCATTGTTGGCCTTTTTCTTCCTCTCTAATATATTGTACTTCCATGATAGTTTACTATCTAAAATTACTCCAAGGTACTTTGTGTGGTTTCGCGGGTTGCCAATAGGGGATCTTGCACCTTCTAGTAAAAAGGATCATATCGGTTTTATCAGCATTTATCCCTAGGCCTGCCTGTGTTGTCCATTGGTGCACTGCTGCGAGTGTATTATTCATTATGTCACTCACCCTGTTTAGGTATTTGTCTGTCACTACTATGGCTATGTCATCTGCATATGCTACTAGTTTCGATGCCGTACCATAATTTTTAATTAATTTTTTTTAACTCTGTACAAAAATTTGAAATTTTGGGTTATGTGGTTTTGCTGTAGTAGGAACTATTTTTGAATAAAAAAATAGTACATTTGCAATACAAAGCAGTGCTATTATTGTGAACAAAGGTGTACATGATCGAAAATTTATAATCCTAAGTTAATTGCATCGTCGAAGTTAAGAGAAAAATAACACTTAGAAGATTTTACATGAACAATTTTTGTAAGCTTTTAAAGCCGTCCTAGATAAAATTCTCGATGTTAAATAACAAGCTAAGAACCTCTAGTACTACACCACTACCAAATACTATCCCAAAAACAAGTTGATACACATATACATACACACATACATACATATATAATGGAAGTACAAATGACAAAGTCTGGTAGATAAATTCATATCAAAATTATACGCTCTCAAGCTTAAAATGCGCTATTGTCGGGCCGTGCGACCGTCTAATTACAATTTATTTGACACATGAATCCTGTCTCCTACCCACACGCCCACACACATACACAAGCATATGCACACAACTTGCCACAAAGAACTTACATCGAAAATGCTTTTGCAGAGTTGTGTCCTTTTGAAAGCACATAAGACAGCAACATTTGACATTTATCGTCAAATGACGTGTGCGGAACCTGGAACGCAGCACGAAGTGTGAGAAAGTCAAGAAAGAAGTGTGCTTAGCCAAATGCGCTCATTGTCGCGTCGCCTAAATTGGGAGTGTCAGGAAGAATTTTTGGCTGAGTGCCTTAGTGTGTCACTCAAACAGTTTTGTGTCTTTTGGCTGACTACATTAGAGAGTGAAATTCGACCGAGAAGGAATGCCGACTGCAAAGTGACATTCACAACAATGAAGGAAATGGGGGTGTGATGCGTTGGAGCGCAGAAGGGTCGTTACGCTCTTGGCCGCCAACTGGCGTGTACGGCAATGTGGTGTACCATTAACGTTAATAAGACAGTCAAAGCTTAACCGAGTTGTTTATTGGAGGTGACCCAACAGCAGACAAAACAAACAATAATGACATCGCGCGGCATTTCGCAGTCAACAACTACAACCACGTAACCTCCATGACTACAACTCCAATTTCAGCTGATATTTGCTACATATCACTTTCATTGCTAAGACGTGAATGGCGGTTACAACGGCTAGGCAGTCTGGTCGGTCGAATAGTTAGTTAGAATAGCTACTTGTCCACCCAAAAGCCGCGCTTAGTCAGACGTGCCATGAGATTTGATAACAAAAGCACAAGGTGGGTGGGAGGAGAGTGCTTTGCAATCGGAAAATGTGGGATTTTTTGTGGATATCCGGGATCTTTTTCCTTTTGTCTATTTGATTGCCACAACCAACGGCACTGGCGTCGTCTGCTGTTGGGAGTTGAACAGTGGTTAGTCTAAGGCTGAAATTTTGTATGAATCATAAAAAATAAGATTTTTTTTTCTGCTCATTATAAATATAATGGGAAGGGTGTTTTTTATGAGCTTAAAATGATAATGCAAATCAAAAATATTGTTAGAATACATTTTTTTTTATTATAATCTGGTAGATACAATAATTTCATGGCATTAATTTTTTTACTATGATATCCCGCATTTGCTCCATACCTGGTCCATTCGTTCAGTCCAATTTGTTACTACTTTTCCAATATATCTGATTGAGCTCAATCAGCAAAAATATGGCACAAGCGATGTCAATTCTTGGACGAACTGGCACGCAAGCCAAGATGCCTACATGAAATTTTCTACTAAGTCGAAGGACAAAAGCGAAAAAGTTGAGAACGACGGCGAATTGACATTTTTGCATCTTCTTCAACACTTCGCCCTATAAACTTCTCGAACTGTGAACTTAATAAAGTTGGGTTGAACCTACAAACATATCACTAGATGGACAAAAGGGCGATAAAAATTAAAAAAAATAAATTTTAAATGTTTTAGAGGTTCTCAGTAGCTTTCTGAAGGCAAAATGAAAGCAACAAAAAAAAAAAATACTCATTTCTGCATGGAAAAAGATACAGAACTTTCAAAATGCAGTTCAAAGCAGAGTTTGTCTTGAGCTTTCTATAGAAAAATGGTCAATAGTTCAATAGTCTTCAAGGGCTTTAACGAACAAAAATACTTAAGAAACCTTCTTATTTGTAAAGAAAGAAACCGAATATCGTAAACGCATCCAGCAATAATATGCAAGCTTACATAAAATGAAAGCTCAGGGTGAATTTATATTCACGATTAGCGACGTGGTGCTTTTAAAGTTTCAAGTAACAAATACCTTACCATACCTTAGCAGTGAATTCTGGAGGTCGTTGAAAATATGCAAAAAATAATACACGAAAAGGAAAACTTGAAAATATGAGCATGAAGCAAAGTACTAAAAACCTTTTAAACTTATTTCGGTAACTGTATGAAAGCTCTTGAAAAGTTGGTGCGCTGTGTAGGTGGAGTACTTTTTTGATTACAAGAGGTATTTATAATGAGAAAACAACAAAAATCTGAAGTGGTGCGCATGTTTTAAAAAGTAACGAAGTTTATACGGAAAAGGATACGTGCAGACTTTTATTTCTTTCCACTTCTTAATTGACGTTGTAACTGTCTAGGTGGTTTTGACTGAGTTCAGCAAAGCGCGTCAGTGTATTATTCCTCCTTATACCAACTTGGCAGCCGCCGTAGCCAAATGGGTGGATGCATGACTACCATTCGTAATTCAGAGAGAACGTAGGTTCGAATCTTGGTGAAACACCAAAATGAAGAAAAAGTGTTTTCTAATAGCGGTCGCCCCTCGGCATGCATGGGCAAAGCTCCGAGTGTATTTCTGCCATAAAAACCTCCTCATAAAAAATATCGACCGTTTGGAGTCGGCTGAAACTGTAAGTCGCTCCATTTGTGGAACAACATCGAGACGCACGCCACAAATAGGAGGAGCTCGCTCGGTCAAACACCCAAAAAGGGCTTACGCGCCAATTATATTATACATGCATACATACATACCAACTGGTGCCAATTAAATAAACAAATCCATATTTCCGATACGTCGAAAGCCTTCGTCTATCTCTGCCTCCACCCGTAGGTGCCGCAACGTATTTGCATGCATTTCTTTTAAAGATTTTGAAACTCGCTAAAAGCACAAAGTGAAAGCTTCTTCTTAGTTTAGTAAGAGTGTCTGAAGTTTTTAATAAAATAATGAAAAACCTGATAGAAAATGAAAACATTTTTCAAAGCAAAAAAAAAAAACATGCTTGGAGCATAATTTGAAAGCTTCCAAAAAGCTGTGTAAAAAAATATTGGATATAATATGAATTGACAATATTAAAAACTATCTTAAAGAGAATTGATATCTTACTCATATTCTTTGAGAAGTTTTATATGATGCTATAAATACAATCTGAAAGCTTCCAAAAAGCTGCGTGTGAATATTTTTAAGCTGTATTTTGAATTTGAAAAATGAAAGAATAGTTGAAAGCAATTTGATCAAACAAAACATCTTTTGAAAGGTAAAAAGCACCCCAAAAGCAAAGTGAGAACTTCTGAAAAGCTGAGTAGGGCTTACTCGAAAGTTTCTGAAATAAAATTCAAAACATGAAAAAGCAGTTAACAAAATTTTTAAAAGTCAAAAGTACGCTAACAATTAAAAGCTCATTAATAAGCTTCCCAAAAAGCTTAGTAAACAAAATTAAGTTGCAAAAATAAATTAATATTCCATTTTACTTCTACCCATACCCACTGTTTGTCTTTACACATTACAGATACATGATCGTAAAAGCCTCGCATATATATTTATTAACATATAAATGTACTTACGTAGGTGTATAGGTATGCACGTATCCGTAAGCGTTGGGGCGTTTCGGCGGCGCTTAATGAATTGAATGAATAGTGATGCCGACTATGCGTGCCGGTCCACCCGACTAACCGCCATCTACTTGGACTGCTTTACAATGACACTAAGCCCGCTCCCCCTCATCCTTATGCCATTTTGTACTTTCTACTCACCCACATTTCTGTGGCAATGTTGGTCGTTTCTGACTTTGTCCGGCTTGCCTGCATTGTGTGTCCCTTACTTTATTTCCGCCCGCTGACGCGGTTATTTTGATTCAGTTATTTATTTGCGTTGAACGTTTTTTTCCTGTTTACGTCAAGCGAGCATAAACTGATTTGCCCTTGTTGTTGTTGCTTATTATTGTTGCCTTCTTGTTCGTTCGTTAGTTAACAGCAGGAGTTTAATTGTCTCCAGTGCTGTCGGCAGTAGAAGACGTGTAAGCAGTAAATGGGATATTTTTTCCGTCTTCCTTTTGTTTATGCCACTGTCTAAGACCCATTTCACTCCCTTTTTTTATTAGTTGGTGTTTTGCCAATATAACCAGCTAGGCGTTGTCCCTGCTATGCTGGACATCTATTGCCTAACTGCAAGGTTCGCAGTAATTTCATTCAAACTCCTTGTCGCATCGTTGCTTTGCTCAATTAAAGTACCTACATTTTTTGCTCTACTCTTTGGCTTAGTCGCTGTCGCTTTGTGTGTATTGCGCCTTGAGAGCTAAGGAAATTCTTTCACTGATAATGGCATAAACGAGCCACTGAAGCTGGGGCAGCTGAGATGGCCAGCAGCCAGACATTGGGTGGCATGCGACAAATCGTTAAAAATTCCGTATGTCTGAGCTAATTATGTCTCCTGCAAATTGTGTCGGAGAATTTGCATAAATTAGAGAGAAATAAATGCGAAGGACGGTGGGATGAAGCATGGATTCAAGCACCCAATTTCGCTGTGTTTTTTTAGATCTTCTTCCTTATATTTGAAGTAAAAGATATAAGGGCATGTAAGCTTTAAAAAATACAAAAAGAATAATTTATGGGCTCCGCAAAGGGAGTAGACGAATACTAGTTGATTTATTTGCTATATAAGATGCTTCTTGTGTCGAGTCTTTTACTTTCCAAAAAAAATTAGCCATTATTCCCACTTAAGGTAATAGAAAAATTAAAGAAAAATGCCTCACGTATTTAGCGCAAATGACAATGGGCAAAGAGGCGGTGAGCAAACTTAAGGCATAAAGATATTGCAACTCAGTACCAACTACTGTCAGGAAGCCCAAGACCTCCTATGGCAAACGCTCGCTGAAAACCACGTAGTTGTTGAACTTCTTTCCGGCCCCTACAAACACCACAACCCTTACAGTTGAATCGCGGACTCTGAAAAGCTAGCGGCGATAAGAGTGGTGAGCGACAAACCTCACCAATGCAAGAAGGCGATGCCAGACTCTGGTTACACGTGAGCGAAACTTCATGGTGTTTATTGTGTAAGCTGTTATGCGCCGCCTAGATGGTCATAAGTAACCTTCGCACGCATGATGACGGCTCTTGAGCTGGATATGAGAGAGAAGCGTGCAATTAGCGTTACTGTGGATTTTAACGCTTGGTCGAGAGCCTGGGACAGCATGCAAACAAACCCAAAGGGACGGTTAGTGGAAGAAACCTTCGAGGCAATGGACTTGCTACCACTTAACACCCCCGGAACATTCACTCTCGATTGTAGCAGAGGGTGGTCCATAATTGATCTGACATTTGCAGACCACGTAACAGCAAGGCGCGTGAAATGGAGGGATGAGAAGTCCATCTACACGCATAGTGATTATCTGGCCTTAATAATAGAAAAAAAGGATGATGGGCGAAACTCTGAAAAATGGAAAACGCGACAAAAATGAAAAAAACGGCCTTGAAAGTCGAGACATTTAGCTCGGTATGGGATGATATTTACCTTCCTGCTACGAGTGCGGATGGTATAGAGGAACATATGGCCACCCAGATAGAAGCCGATTGTGGTGTATCGATGCCTCGATGTAGATATGGTCGCAAATGAAAATCTGCCCACTTGCCAAAATAGCTGATATGAGAAAAGCCTGCATCTAGGCGCGAAGAAGAGTACCAAGCGCGTGTCAACCTTAAATGGTTTGCAGGCGGAGTATCGGGCACAGAAGCAGGAGCTGAAAAAGGCAATAAGAGAACACAAAAACCGCTGCTTAAAGCAAATACGAGGTGGTGCAGATGCTGACCACTAGGGTCTGGCGTACACATAAAATAGTCATGCAAAATGTGAAAGAGCCCAGAGAGCCGCAGCCCACGTATCCACAACTACTGCAACAAATAGTATTGGCGTTCTTTTCAATCGTAAACGTGCCACCGGTGACGCAAGCAGAAGTGCTAAACACACTGAAACTTGTAAAAGACTGCAAGGCCACTAGCCCAGACAGGGTTCCTAACATTGCGCTTAAAACCGTGATACGACATATTCGCCAACCTATTAAGTACATGCCTGCCTGAAGGAACCTTCCCGACGCAATCGAAATTTCAACGCTTGGTGCAGGCAAGCAACCTGACCAACTATCCGCATTCAGACCGCCTTGTATGTTAGATACAGAAGGGAAATTTTGGAACGTATCATGTGATCGCCTGCAGGAGAAACTTAGAGAACTTAGAAAGCCCCAACGGACTTTCTGCCAAACAGGTTGGTTTCCCACGAGTTATCAGCGGGCCAAGCTCATTCATGCAATATTGCGCTAACAGGGTGGAAATCAGTCGAGGAAGAGTATTGTGATAGTGTTAATGGGAGCAGGCTCTACATATAATTGCTGGGACGGCACCTTTCATAATCTTTCTGACATTATGACTTCAAACTCCTTACTAAAAAAAAGTAGGTTTCTAAGCTAAAACAAGCCGCAACTTTCGATAAATCGGTGTGGGAGTACTATTGAATTAGAATTCATAAGTAAACTGAAAATAATTTTTTTATATAAAGGGTGCTTAAATTTCAAGGGCCGATGTTGAATGTAAACCACACCTAAATGTGAAGTTTTTTTCTGCATTTCATTTGACATTTTTCAATTTCAGACTAACTCAATTTAAATTATGGAAAGATACACCATCGAGTATTCAGGCTCATTATGAAAATAGGCGTTCAAATCGAAATGCACATCGCGCACTTCATCTTCAGTGATGAGGCACATTTTCATCTCAATGGATTCGTCACTAAGCAAAATTGCCGCATTTGGGCGAATGATAATCCGAGAGTGATTGCCGAAAAACCAATGCACCCACAAAGAGTGAATGTTTGGTGGGGTTTATGGGCCGGCGGCATCATTGGGCCGTATTTTTTTCCAAAATGATGCCGGTCAGGCAGTTACTGTGCATTGTGTTCGCTATCGTGAGATGCTAACCAACTATTTATGGCCCGAAGTGGAAGATATGGATGTGGACGATATGTGGTTTCAATAGGACGGTGCCACTTGTCACACGGCTAACGAAACAATGGCTTTTTTGCGCGAAAAATTTGATGGCCGAATAATGTCACGTCGCGGCGATGTCAATTGGCCGCCGAGATCATGTGATTTGACACCGTTGAACTTCTTTCTTTGGGATTATTTGAAAGAAAAGGTGTACCTCGATAAGCCAGCAACAATTCAAGAACTATAGGATGAGATAATTCGGCACATTAACGGCATAGAACCTCAATTATGCCTCAGCGTCATCGAAAATTTGGACCATCGGATGGAGGTGTGCCGCCGAGGCCGAGGCGGCCATTTGGCCGAAATTTCATTCCACACGTAATTGAGCCATACAAATATTATCATAATAAAGAGAAATGATAATAACTTTTAAAAAATCACTGTATTTTATTGAAAATCAACCGGCTCTTGAAACTTAACCACCGTTTAAAAGAAGAAAAAGCCTAGCAACGTCAACAAATAAAATTATCAAAAATCAGCGGTATTTTCTAGTCACTTGAAGCTTACACTTTGCTATACTAATTTCAATGGACTCTAAAACAGCATACACAAAAAAATTCTTAAAATTGTATCAAAAGATTGGATGGTTTGATGGAATATTGCAAAATTTTGAAAAAAATTGCGTAAAGTTTTTTTATGGTTTATGTTGTAATATGAAGTGTATATATTTTTAAATAATATAATGTATTATACTTAAAAAAATAATTTAATATATTTTTATAAAAAATATAATAAATCGAGGGGTACGACTTACTAGTAAACAGCGCAAGTTCATATCTCCCCTAAAATATATTCATATATTTTTGGAGAATGCTGCTGAAGTGACGATCCTTGGCCACATCTAAGTCCAGGCTTGCTTTATATTACTCAGCTTCCACTTTTTACTTCCTGCTGCCACTTTACTATATCCTTTTTGGCACTGCAAGAATTCGCTGCCTTTACTCAGTTATTTTATTAACTGCTTCACCTCACAATTATAGTTACTTAAATTGGTTTTTTGTTTTTTTTTATTGCTGTAGTTCCGCCTTACTGTTTCGCTCAAACTGGCATCTGTTTTCTAATCCAATAAGGCAACTACAAAAACTAAAAAAAGAAGAAATCGGTAAAACATGCAACATGGAGACTTACGAAAATCTCTAACAACACAGTTGCCAGGCCAGAAATGCTTCTGAGGAATAGGGTAAATTTCTTAATTATCCGTAATGAACATTTTAATGACATTACGTGCATTACATTCAAAACGGGCATTTTTTCGTATTTTATTTTGGTTAGTCACAAACTCGCAAGCCTTACCAAGAGCATCTGCAACACGCATACCAACAAATAAGCCTGCTTTTTCGCCCCTTGCAAGCTGCCTTGATTCCATTAGCCGCTCATTGACTTTTAATGTGGCTTTTATAAGTTCATTTCACATTGTAATATGCTGTTGTTGTTGTTATTACTGCTTTGTTTCCTATTCGCGTGCATATTGTTTGTATTGGTTGTTGTTATTGTTGTTGTTGTTTGTAAATTTTCAGTTGTTTGGGGTAATTATGTGACAATGTGGCTTAAAAGTTTTCACTATAAATCATATAAAGTACGGCAAATTTCGTGTGGACATTCGCAAATGAAGCGTGAAATTCAGACATAAAGAAAAAAGAAGAATAAAAGAAGAGTTGAAGTACATAAATTCCTTTTGAGTTGTAAGTTGTGTTGTTTTATTTCGGGTCATAGATTAACTTGACTACTTATTTTTGGTATTCAGTTAAAAGTAATGTAATAGTGGTGAGATTATCTTGGGAAGCTAATTAAGGAAAATAGGACACGGGATATAAAGTTTTTTTTTTTGTTTAGTAGCATAAAACTCTAGAAAACATTTGTAGAACAACAGTACGGCGTCTACTTTGTAATTTTGATTCGACAACCTTGTTTGCTGTAGCATTCTGGCATTAATTTAAATTCGAATACTTTTTTAGTGCATGACAACACGAGAGACCATAGGAACAGGCAATAGAAAAGAGTGACAGAAATTGCTTAATTTCATTTATGCTTTCGACTCATTACAATGTTTTGTTCTTCAATAAACTTAGAATGGAGTTGGGTTGTACTGAGCGATTGAGACTTTCTTCTAGACATACCAGACCGAGATGTCTACCCTACCTACCCTACCTAGATGTCTTCTCAACCTAAAGAATCTTTGAGCCCTCTATTATTTTCAATATATAATCCAAGCTCAGTTTCCTCAATAAACCTGGGATAGAGTTGAATTGGGTTGAACGTATGTGCCTTTCTTCTGGCCGTACCGATATGTCTACTCCTTCTTAACGCTATCACATCGTTTTCAACAAGAAGTTATGTTAGATTTTCCGTGGAAGGAAAAGAAAAGTCAAGTTTCTAGACCATTTCGATTGAACTCAAATATCTCTGCAAGTTCTTCACTGATTTCCTTGAAATTTTTACACAGTCTTTAGGAGATATTATGCTTTAGAAGAAAGTAAAAAATTAATGTTTCAATTCGATGTTTTAAAAATAAATTCATAAAAGTTCTTCGATATTTCTTTTGTTTCAAGTTTTCCTAACTGGACTTCTTCGGGCAAAGTCACGTACCTCCCTAAGATTTTCTGATTTCTTTGAAATTTTGGCTTGGTATTTATTTAAGAGTCAACCCCAATAAAGCAAGACATACAATGGTTGACGGGTGCCCGATGGAATTTCTCGAAATTTCTGCTATCTCCGCAGCCGGCAGATGGCGAAGCAGGTGAAGATGTCAACTGCAGACTGAACAAAGAAAAGTGTTCGAGTGAGTGTATACATTGTGGGCGAGTTCGCAAATCTTCAGGCGCTCTAAACTGGGAATATTCAGCTCATTTGTGAAGTCAGCGCACAAGGCTAAAATCTGTCGTAAACAAATGTCTCCCCGTCATCTGAAGATTATTCTGGCCGAAAACCATCAGCGTCGTTGCTAAGAGATCAACGAATGCTGTGGAGATCAACGAATGAGGAACCCGTCATATGGCAAATCAAACGCGGAAAGTGGCGATGACTAGGTCGCACGCTTACAACACCACCAGATCGCATCACGAGAACGGTACTTGGTGAATGTCGATGCTGCGCGTGTTAGCAGATACCGACATCACATGAGACGGCGTAAAAACAAAACAAACAAAAGTATTGTCGAGGCTTTGTGCTACGAGCGGAGTGAACAAGGAAAAAGTTATTTAAGCAGAGAAATAGGTTTGTCATTGCAAAATCATTTTTGCCAAAACTATTTGTGATATCGTAAAAGTCGGCGTGGTACTTGACGCATATTGAACACCTCACAGACTCTAAAATATTAATCACGTCCCATACCTGTTGCTCCTGCTTATTTGGTACTAATTTCGTTATTCAATGAAGAGGGTACAGAAATCTGCTCTGCAAGAAAAGTGAAAGAAGTTTGGATGTACCTTAAATTATACAAAAATGTTTCTAAAAACCAAGCTTTTGCTATTCGAAAAGCCAGCCAGACAGCAGACTTGGCATGCAAAGCACTGCGTGGGAATAGTAAACGACCATTGAGGCGAACGTTTTTAATGCAGTCAATTTAGCTGAGTAAAGCTGTAAAAAGAAAGCGGAAAGCAAATAAAAAGAAAGAAAAAAACTGGAAAAAATCACTGGCCACTTACACTTCTGTGAGTGATATACAAATAAACAGAAACAGATTTAAAAATATTTAGTAAACATACAAAATCCGCAATGGGGCGGCAACCAACAACCACACGTTCGCAATAACAAGCCAGCTGTACTCAACAGCATTCGGCGTTTGGCGTTAGGTTTCATTCACTTACGTTTATTAAAAAATTCCATAAAACGATTCAAAAAAACAAAAAAGAACTAAAACAAAAAGTGGAAACACAAACGTAGTAGAAGCAAAAACAACACCGCCGTCAAGTGTAACTAAAACTATATAGAAGTAGAGCACTTTTTGTTGTTGCTTTGCAGTTGCATGAAATAAATTGACTGATTTGTTGTAGCAAAAGCTAGCAAATCTAACAAATGTTTACATACCCACGTATGCCCATATGTACACCTATGCTTGCCCAACATTTCCAATCAACCGCAGATTTGCTTTGGGAAACACATGGAACTTGTTACAAATGCTTGTGTGTATAGATATTAGGGCGGTCCACAAACAGTCGAGGTGCTGAATATTTATTGCAACACATCACGGCGACTTCACGCGAAATGATGCAAGTATTTTGGACATTGTTGTATGTTTTTGGAGATTTGAGTATAACAAGAAGTAAACTGAAAAATTATTAAGCAAAATCTATTGATTTTAAATTTTGAAAGTTATGGCAGAGAGAGTGAAATATCTTCTACCTTTTAGTAAATTTTGTATACACAGGGTTGCCTATATTCGACAGACCCATCTGGCAACCCTGTATCTTTTGACAGGGACGTCAGATCGCTTAATGACATACCGCGTTGGAAGCGTCAGTCCAAGCAAATTTTTACCATGGAACAGTACACGCCAAGCGAGCACTCCCAAATTGTTGAAATTTACATTCAACAAAAGAAGTCAATTTTGAAAACTCAACGTGCGTATAAAAAATTAAATAATGTGAAAAGTGCGCCTGCTAAAAACACCATAAAACGTTTGTACGAAAGGTTTTCGACTGGTGATGCGACCAAGGCGGTCGGATGAGAATATTGCTCTTGTACGGGCCAGTGTTGAGACGACGCCAAGGGCATCCCAAAATCCGCATTGATCCGCATTGATTTGCATTTATTCCTGTATAAGATTCAATTGACGCAAAGATTGTTGCCTGCGGACAAGCCTCATCGATTGGAATGGGCCCAAAGAGTCATCGAAATGGCTGAAGATGACGAGCAATTTTGGAACAAAATCATCATGTCCGATGAAGCTCATTTCTTATTGAATGGGACGGTAAACAAGCAAAATTGCCGTACTTACGCCACTGAAAATCCTCACGAAATTCAAGAGGTACCTCTTTACGACGAAAAAGTCACTGTTTGGTGCGGCGTTAGTGCAAACACGATTATTGGGCCGTTTTTCTTCGAAAATGAAGAAGGTCAAGCTGTTACCGTCAATCAGGAGCGTTATCGCGATATGATAACCACTTTTGTGATGCCAATTATTCGTCGAAAGCGTATGAGGCAAAAATAATTTTTAACAAAAAATGAAATTTTTTTGGTAAGTATTTTTCTTGTAACTTTTTTTTTAATTTTTAATTTTTTTAGGATTAAACGTATTTAAAAACATTTTTTTGTGGAAAAAAGTAATTTTTTTCTTCAAATGGCTTGAAAACATCAAAGGAAAATACTGAAATAAAAAAAATTCCCAAAAATTCTAAAAAAATATAATTTTTTTTTAAATTATAATTTAATTAAAGTCCTAACCACTGAAATGGGTTTTAAAGTATTATAATGATTTTAGTTTGGGGAAAATGAAAATAATAAATTAATAAATAATTTCGCCGTCCATCTGCCACTCGGTTCAGAGTCCCATCGGCTTTGCCCCCGCAGCATGGTTTGGCATCTGCGTTCTGGGAAGCTAGTGATGACGTGTTTCTTCTTGCAGTCCCACGCATCGATTCGTTCCCGGACCATGAGGTCGACGGGTATCTACCCGCTGATCACGAAAATTGCTATGCATTAGACATTGCGGTAGGCTGAGGCAACTCTGAGTGCCGCTGCTCGTTGCACAGCCTCCAGTGCGTTGTGCTTCGCTTTGCAGTTTAGCACAATTCCCATACTTCGCCGCCGTACAGGATAATTGAGCTTGTGGCCGCCATAATTAGCTCTCTTTTACTCTACTTAGCATACCCGTGACCTTTGCTCCTTTGGTAGCCGCATGCCGTATCTGGGCCCAGAAAGTAAGTCTGCAGTCAAGTTGAATACCTAAGTATTGCACTAGTTTTTGGGTCACTAAGGACGTGTCGCTTGTTTGCATGCTGATCTCGAGTGGCATGTGACCTAGTGTCATAAGGATGACTTCGGCTTTATGTTTGGCGAGTTCCAGGCCGTAGTCCTCTAGCTTCCTCTAGCGTTCTCAGTGTCCCGAGCTGGTATGACCGCAGCTATATCGTCCGCGTATCCCACTAGATATGTATCTTCTGGCATTTCTATGCTCAATATCTCATCGTAGCTCAGATTCCAGAGCTACGCCAGACGTTATAGCTTTTGTTTTCTGAGCATCTGGTGTGTCGTACAGCAATTCACGCTCACTCAGGTAGCTCTGGAGAATTTTTAGCAGGTATGCAGGTATTTGAAACCTTTCTCGTAGTGCCTTTATAATGTCTATCCATCGTAGGGTGTTAAAGGCGTGTCGCACATCAAGCGTTGCCAGGACGGTGATGCGGTTTGGGTAGTGGCGTCTGCGTTGAGCGTTCCTTACACCCTCCTTTATTGCGCCAAGGGTTGACTTCCCACGTCGGAAACCGTATTGCCTTGCTGATAATCCTCCTGCACTCTCAACAGGCTCTGCAATTTTGCGCTGTATAAGTTTCTCAAGTAATTTCCCGGCGCTGTCCAGCATGCAAAGCGGACGCCAAGCTGACAGTTGCGCTGAGTTACCCTTACCCTTACTGATCAGCATCAGTTTCTGTATTTTCCACAGCTTAGGGAAGATGCTTTGAGCAATGCATGCATTGTAAACATCACATCTGGTCGGCTTTCAGACACAAGTTTGGGAGATTCAGCTGGGATGCCATCTGGGCCTGGAGCTTTGTCTCTTTTGAAGCTTCTTGCCGCGGTTTTAAGCTCTTCCTCGATGAAGAGTGGGAGATTCTCGTCACCTTGGGGTGATTTTGTAAAGCATCGATCAAACAATTTAAAGTTTATGTTCGTTGTCAAGGTGGCATTTCACACTAAAACAAGTTCTTTTGCGGTTTTTTGTTTGTTCCAACCAGTTGTGAGTTACAGGAATGGAAGTCAACAAAGAGAAAATTCGGTACATTTTACAGTTTTTCTTTGATAAAGGAGAAAATGCAAGCCACGCCGCTGAAGTTGTGAATGGTGTTTATGGTGCTGATACTGTAACAGCTAATTATGCGCAATTTTGGGGTCATCGATTCCGTTCAGGATACCTGTATTTTGATGTTAAAGAAAATGTCGATCATGTCGGAAATATCGTTTAAATCACAGGAATATTCGAAGTTGACCGACATGTTAGTAGTCGTAGCATCATCCAGGAGCTAAAGATTGACCATAGTTTACAAGTTTTAAACCTTTTGCCCAAAAGTTGTACCCAAAAAAAAACTGGATTTGTTTTTCCTCAAACTAATATTTCATTTTAAAAAAATCTGTACCAAAACAGCATTGATTAAAGCAGTTCACTTTTTATTATACTCAAGCCTCTAAAAAATGTATCGCAATATCCAAAATGCTTGATTCACTTGATATGGAATCGCTCACATATTTTTTTTATTTTGGAATCGGAAAAATGTAATGGTCCATGCAAAGTCCATTGAATTTTCCATGCTCATATTTCATATGGCGAAAAGCCATTTCCTTGCGAATTCCATATAAAATCGATACAAATTAATAATTAAAAGTATTTTTTTTTTCAATTAATAGACGATGTTTCCCTTCAGCTATGAAAATATAATAACTAATAAATAATAAATAATAATAAAATATACTAACTATTTTTTACAGCCGCTAAGCCCTTTTCAATATATGCAGAATAGTTCTGGGGTGAGCTGAAATAAATATTAATTTTTTTTTACTTTTTAGTGGAGCACCCTAATGCATATAACGTAGGTGTTGGGCCAGTTTACAAAATTTAATTATAAAATGGATTGAAAAAAAAAATGGTTTCAAATAAATGAATACTAAACGAATATCTAAAAGGTATACACCCAGTTTTCTTAAAATAAATCTAAAGTTGATTTAAGCAACACGTTTTTGTTCCAAAAAATATCTGATAGTTTGCTACTCTTATCTGAAGAGGCAGGAGGCTTACCAGAGTGCTTGGAGATATAAATTGTACCAGATCTCTCTGTTTATAATAAAAATTGAAGTTGATGGAGCCACTAGGGCAAAACTAAGCTTCGCTATAAAAAGCCAGTGATAAGTTTTATAAGGTTGGGCTCTACAGCTCAACAATATCGCTTTTACGATTAAGTAGGGTTTTTTTATAGAGTCGGTTCGATGTTGGTAGGCTGATGGGGTCAATTTGTTTGGCGACGATTGCAAAATCTATTGGGTATAATTCAGCAAAGGGGCTAAATCGCCACTATTGAGCAGAGATTGCAACTGATACTGATTTTATTTTTATGAAGCATACCAAGGCGTAAGTAATGATTTCTAGTGGAGTTGATGTGAGTTGGGCACCAAGAGCGTGTAATTTTACCCCATTAGACCTTTTATTGTAAGGTTCTTCAGAGTCGCAAATCTACGTCGAAAAGCCGTACTTGTTTGATGCCTTCAAAGTTAACATTATCCAGAATATGTCAGAATCCTGGAAAATACTTTGATTGCAGGACATGAAAATTCAGTTAGTTTATACTAAGAGGTGCATTTTCCATAGTAGTTCATGTCTTCATCTAAACCAGGGCAGGGCATATTTGAGATGAGTCCAGAAAAAACTTGTCGCACATCGTATGACTTTTGTAAATTTTAAGTGAAAGAGTGCTAATACTGCGTGCCTGGTTTGCCTTAGACCGAGATTCCATTCGCCACTTCAGCCTTTTACTCTAATGGATTGAGTGTGTCGGGAACAAAAATCGCTTTTAGAGCACTAAAAAGCACTTACTAGTGCTGGTACTGTCACAATGGGGAGCTATGCGATCTGGATGGAAACGTTTTTTAGCGCACGGTCTTTTAGGTATGTGAACTCACTGAGAGTATAACTACTAATTGGATTATTAACATTGCCGGGGCAAACAAATTACAACTGTGATACTTTGCGACTTCAGTTAAACCATTTTTTTTAATCTCTTGTATATTGCAACCGAAGAAGTAGTTGCATTTCAGCAAGCTTGAGTAAGCAACAGGTGTAATAAAGAGTCTCACGCAGCGATTGAAAGCAGCCAGCCTCATGTAGGAGGATTATCGGCGGTCGGAAAACTCATGCAAATGATTATTTCGAAAGCAGTAAAACATGATTATGAACTCCAGCCAAAATGCTCTAACAGAATGTTCGGTGTATACAGAAAAGTTATCAAGGCTGGAGTGAATTCTATTATAATTGGCTCCTACATCTTTGTTTAGGTGTTTAGCCGAGCTTCTTCTGCACTTTGTGATGTGCGTGCAATGCATGGACCTACAGTTTATTCGATTTTTTTTCATAGCAAAAATGCACTCAGAGTTTTGTCATTGATTGCCAAGGGGAGGCCACCATTAAACTTCAACAAGCGCCCACCAAAACTTTCTCAAAGGGAATAGCAACAAAGTGACTATTGGCCATATAAAAATCTCTAGGCGGTATTTTTTGTTCGACATTTTAGCCCATACTATCAATCCACAGAACAGCGCACTCTTGTGTTTGCCTTTTAGCCAAGTTCGCGTGAATTTTTTCCACGCAGTAATTGAAAAATTAATTCAAGCAAAAACTGTGTTTTACTGCTAGCGAAAAAGAAACTGAAAAAACTGATTATTTTTCACCGGGGAAATTATCGCGAAACAAATCAGTAATGCTTCAATATTTTTTTGCACTCTGAGAAAAAAAAAGAAAAAACTAAAAATTTTTTTAAATAAAGAAAAATTGCAAATCATAAAAAACACAAAACAAACACACAATGCAACAACATTGCATGCCTCAACGACAATTTCACCTGTGAACCAAGCAGGCAAAGAGTCAGCTGCCAAAACAAGCGGATGTCGGCATTCCATCAAGCGGAAGTGGACATTTTGGCCAAACAATGACGTCGCCTATGCATGTATGCAACTGCATGTAGATGTATGCGTGTAACAATGTTTATTTGGATACGATATTTTGCATATCTACGCATCTAGGGGTGTGTGTGTGTGTATGGAAAGCAGGCCACATACACACACATACACATACGCTGACTTTATGCTTATGAAAAACTAACAACACGTCAGGCTCGTACAGTTGATATGCAAATGCAACAATAACAACAACACTATTGGTAATATAAGCAAAGCGACAACGACTAGTATTGCATGCGCCTTGAAGCATACAACTTTGAACTTTTACAAACACTGCAGTGCGTCAATGCAAAATCAGCCGACATGCCACATGCCACATGCCATACTCTACTGCATATTTACACTTACATTTCTATATGGGCATATGTGTGTATGTATGTGCATAATGCCGGTGGATCCCCTTTTTCCCAAAAAACGAAAAAACAGAAACAACAAAATTAATAAACAAAATAAAAACAAAAAGCTGACCAGCCAATATTTGCATATCGTTTTTGCTTTTGCTTTTGTTATTTTTGCATTTGCATTTTTTCATGCTAGTGCCGTTGCCTTGCTGCTACATAGTCGGTTGCCCCTTAGCAAGCAGGCCGTTGGGCAGAAAGTCTTATTGCCGTGCTGCGTTGAGAAATTCAAATGTCAAGCGGAATGCCTCAGTTGTGCGGTGCTTTATTATGGTTTTTGGACTGGTTTTTCAAAACTCCAGCACCATAGTTTTGTAGTGCTTGCTTGTGTGTGTGTGTGTGCGTGTGTATGCAGTTTATGTTGGTTTCCTCGGTATTGCGCGTTTTTTATTTTACTTTCCGCAAGTCAGCGACTTTATTTGATTTTGATTCATAGGCGTTGCTATGACAGATGGCATTTCTTAATACTTGTGCGGCTACTACGGCAGCACACACCATGCACCATACACTACCACACACCAACTTAGAATGCTTTCCGAGGTATGCATACATTTTTTTTTCTAACTAAGTAGGCGACAGATGTCCCACCACTGCGTTAGGCAGCAAAAACAAAAAAATGCGCACTCATAAGCAAAAACCATACCGCATATGGGTATAACTGGCAAACAAATGAGAACAGAAATCACATCAAAAACAACAAAAAAGAACAGCAAAGGGGCTGCAAACAAACACATGCTTCGCCACCTTTTCTTTGGCTCATTTCTTTCATTTTCTCATTTGCCTTCTGTTTTTTTCTTCTTTTGTGCCTGCATAACGCCGACGGCACCATATCCTTGAAGAATTATTTGCAACTTCAACCGACCGTCAGCTGATGGAAAGCTATGTCCACTTCCTGTTGTTATACTACTGCCTGGCTTTGCGACGGGCTTCTTCCTCTAACCATAAACTGCCAATTACGAGTAGTTTCTGCGGCCGCCTAAAGTGTGCCTGTAGTTGTTGCAACATGTCATGGTTGTCAGGTCATGACTTAGTGCAGCAATCGTTGCAAATGTAGACACAAACTTTGCCTTATGGCGCTGCACAGACTTCTTCTCTTTTACTTTACTGTTAGTGAAAGGCGTAAATCGTTTTCCAATCCTTAAAAGCTGATGCAGTTTATTTTATATTGTTTTTTCTAGAAATGATTTGCATTTAGACTCTTGGGTGCCTAACGTGGCGTTGAGGTCTGCGTGTATGTCAATTGTTAATATTTAATACTCCTCTTTGTTCTGCGCAATATGATACAGTGAAGCAAATTGGCAAAATATTTGGTACGGTTCGTTATGAGGCACCAATTTCTCCTTGTGATGCTTAAAACTCTTGAGTAAAACTATTTGAAATTTTTTTTATCTTAAGAGTAATAGAAAAATGGTACCTTAAAAAAAAAAAATTAAAAAAAAGCAACAAAAAACTAAAAAAAAACATTTCTATTCCATTTTGTACTCCACGCCTTAAAATACCTGTAAATGGAAAACAAATTTTCTGGATGCTTCCAACCTTTTATTTTTGAAAAATGGTAAGCAAGACGACTGAATCCTTACCGTGTGAAAGCAGTTCAGCTCAGTCAAACTCATCATCCTCTAAACAGCTGGCGGTAAAGGCATTCGAAGTCTTGATAAGACTTAAAGCATGACTGTGAACAGTGACCCATTAAAACTTCCACAAGTAACGAGCACTGCGACTTTGATAGCTGTAAAAGTTTTCTTGATCGCCTCCATTCCAAATGTGCCACGAAAAATGACGCGATCCTGCATATCAGAGCTATCGCTCCGCGTCTGCCGAGTTGACTCGAGACCCATTTCTTCACATGCGGATAACAGGCAGCGAAGGCAATCGCCCTTCCACAACGTGCAAGAAAAGACTACCTCAAGAGTGCGCAGCCTAGTTAGCTCATTACAATATATTTTTGTGCGCTGAACTTGTTTCAGGGATACAAAAGTCCCCAGTCATGCCATGGTTTGAGAGTATCGTAGGTAAAACACCCACAAAATATGTCCTTGGGCTTTTCATGGTTGCTTTTCCCACTAAATTCGTTTAACCCCTTTATAGATATTTGGAGCTCCTCCTCCTATTTGGGGTGCTTGCCTTGATATTTTCCACAAATGGACTTACAGTTTCACGCCGCCTCGCTGAATGAAAGGCAGATGGCTTCTTATGGGGAGCTTTTTTCATGTCAATTGGTGTTTCGCGCCCGAGCTTTCGCACTTGTGCATTCGGATGCTAGGCACGTACCAACCAATTCGGCTACGGCGGCTCTACTTTTCTCAGAAAATTAATACGGGGGTTTTTTTTTGTGGTCGCTGATTATAAAAGCGGTGGAGATTATTCAAAATTCAAAAATGGTGGATTGAACATGCGGTCGGAGATACCAAAAGCTAAGTTACTCAAATTGAATAGCCTGAGGGTGGCTGCAGTTGCACTTTTGGACCCTAGAATTGTGTCCATTGCACAAAACTACAGCGCAAATAGACCCATAACTAACTTTTTGTAGATCTGTGCATCCGCACTGGTATGTGCAAATAAGCTTGATAGCGTTTGGGTTTTCAAATATATTTAAAAATAAAAAGAAAAAAAAATCAGTAAGGTTCTACTGTTTTCATATTCATATTTTTAGGTTTATTTGCAATTTATTTATAATAAAAACTCTTACAAACATACGACTGTTTGCCCAAATTATACCAGATCAACTTGAGAAATCAACAAACAAATTTAAATTGAGTTGAAAATCCGCAAAAATGATTTCCGCGCGCTACGGGAAATAAACTCGGCTGTAGGATCAGCACCGTCCGAAGGACATATAAATATCTTTTCTAAATACGCAAAGGGGAGAAAAACAATAAGAAGTTGAGTGTAAAACTATACGTGTTTATGTTTGTAGTTGTAGCTTAGGAGCAAAAATTGAAATTGAAATGTCAAACGGACAAAAGATTTATGGTCACACAGCGTAAAGCCACACCAGCGTATAAGGACACATAGCCCAGCAGGCAAATGGCAAAAGTGGTAGACAGACAAACATACACACATACAGACTTGGTGAAATGACTAAAACGATTTGGTTTGAGAATGAAGCTAAAGCCGTTGGTGATAAACTTAGAAATACTTTACGATTGTCTACACACATGCGAAAGCACCCAGTGGGAAATTACATTAGTAACAAACGGGGATAATTTTTTATGATTTTATTTGATGACTTGTTCGCGTTCGTATGCTTTTCCAAATAAGCGAAATCAGCAAAATCAGCATATTACCAGTGGCATTTCTATTACCGCACTAACTCCTATTAAATTCGGCAGATGCGATATGCAAGGTGGAGTCCAAAATAAACAAGACTGGCGTCATAAAAATGTGTTTGATGGGTTCGTGCGCTGGACGTTACATCCCTAGTTGACTTCCAATGAAGTCTTGGTGGCATTCGGTTCAGTGGAAGCGAAGTGTCAGTATGTTTGTGTCATCGGTACAGAAATGAGTTTCGAACAAAGAGCTAAAATCAAATTTTGTTTTAAAATCGGTAAAACGTTTACTGAAACATTTGAATTGATGAAAAAAGTTTATGGCGATGATTGTCTATCTCGTGCCAGAGTTCATGCGTGGTTTATATGTATCAGAGATGGTTGTGAGGACATAAATGACAATGAACATACGGGCCGCCCAAAATCAATAATCACCAAAAATTCCATCGAAATTGTTCGAAAATTTATCAAAAATGTACAGAAATAATCGTTGAAATTTATGGAATCAGAGTTGAATTTCTCTAAAACCTCGATTTATCGCATTTTAACTGATCAGTTGGGCTTACGAAAGGTCTGTGCACGTTTCGTTCCGCACAAGTTAACTGAGGACCGAAAATTGATCAGAATTCAACATTCGAAAGACTTCATTAAAGAGGCAAGAAAAAGCGAGAACTTTCTTTAAAACATTGTAACTGATTATGAAACGTGGTGAAACAGTGTATCGAGGCCAGAGTGGACAATTTTGAATAAATAAACTCGAAGTTATCAGAACAAAGCTCCTGTCGTTTCTTAGCACAGTCTTGTTTATTTTGGACTTCACCTTGTGTGTAGTGCGCTCGGAATTTGTTTTTCTGGTGTTGAATATGTGAATGTTTTGTTATTTTTTTAAGGGAAACAAACTTGTAGCTTACTTCACAATGTTTCTACTGTGGACATTGCCAAAATCTTGGTGCTTAAATTTCTATAATTATATAGTATAAATATAAAAAAAAAATTTTGCTTTCTTAAATTAAGAAAAAAATTATAGTTTCGAGATTTATTTAATGAGGAAAGCTCTGATATAGATTTTTTTAAATGAAATAGATTTGCTTAATTTTAACATTTTTATAAGACTTGTTTTCAATTTTTTATTTGGGAAAAAAAATTGGAAAAAGGTATAGTTAGATAAATTTATGAATTTGATAATTTCAATTTTTATAAAAAAATAAAAGTGGCTGAGTATCCAAAATTTATTCAGCTTAAAAAAATCCACATACTTATAAATCCACATCCAGCACATAAATCGGAAACCGCAGTAAAATCGCGAGGTGCGCAAATTTTTCGCTTTAATTTTAGACTTTGACATAACCATCGCTAAAACGGATTTTAGATGCGTGCTATGTGGCAGACTGTCGTTAGGCTCTGAGTGAATTTGACAGAATCAGCTGATGGGCTGACGTCACTTGTGATGTGTTTACAAAAGAGCTGTGATTGTGTTGCGAAAAAAATCAACCAATGATACTTCGTTACCGTCTAAGCAAATACTGATGAAGCGAGTGTGTGAATAATATGTGAAATGATCGTGCTGAATTCGGATGCAGAACCTCCTAAGTGACGTGGCAGTCAAAGTTCTCCTCACAACTTTTTTTTCACCAAAGCTAAATAGCAAACCTGGTAATCTAACATCCTTGGGCACACTCTAGAAACAGTCACGAATAGGGAAGTGGTTCGCAATCAGTAAATTTTGTACTAAAGCATTTCATTCATCACTTCATGTTTTCTCTGCTGGGTATGTGCAAGTAACTGATACACTGGCATTTGTGCCATACTTCTTTTGAGCGCGCATAAAAGTTTGTAAGGCGAAAAAAAATGCTCAGGAGTGATAAGCGCAGTGACTTATCTGCGTTTGAGTTTTGTGGGCATTCCAACGAGTCAGTTGAAGTGCAAATGCAGTACAGAATGCGATTGAAGTATGTATATGCAGTAGGTCTTGCATACATCTTTACCACCAACACGTCATGTACTGCCATTTTAGTGGTAGTAGTGCTGATTCTTATCTGTTTCACATGTGGTCAGTGCACTAGGCTTGGCTGAGAACCTTGAGACAGGCATAGTGGCAAGCAACTGGACACCTTAGCCTTGCACTAGAGTTGCATACCTTTGATTGTGCAATGTCAAGAATACTATTGACAAGAGATAAGACTTGATATATGTCGCTATGCATCGCATGTTTGTATGCATAGACAGGAAACAAGCGCACAAAAATGTTAGCGACATTTCTTTGATGTTGATCGGAAGTTTTGAGCACACAAAGAAGTTACTAATTTTTTTTTATTGTCAAGGTTGTAAATTGTTGGCTGCTTAGTAGTGGAATTGGCACATAAATTTGGGCTTATTATTAAAAATAAAACTGCTAAAAACAATAGTTTTTAACGTAGACAATTTTCATATTACTCGGTTTAGACTCAAATACGGTTTATTCTTAAGATGACTCTAAGTGAATTGAAAAAATCAGCAGATGGGCTGACACCACTTGAGGTGTGTTTAAAAAAACTGAGATTGTGTTAGTGACATACGAAAAAAAAAAAACCAATGACACTTCGTTGTCGTCTGAACAATGACTGATTGGACGAGTGTGGGAATACATGTGAAATATTCATACAAAATTCGGCTATCGAGTCCCCAAGGGCATGGCAACCAAAGTTCCCCTCACAATTTTCTTTTCCACCATAATTAAAGAGCAAAATTGGTAAATATAGTATCTTTGAAGGAAACCACCGTCACTTTCCCTGTTACGCCAGCCAATCAGTTGATTCCTTCACAATTGCTGAGAGTCGGTTAACGGTGCACCTTCTGAATTCTCTCCAGCGTGAATTCAAAAGGCTTAGAATAGTCAAGGATGATAGATACCAGGTTTGCTCGTTCGGTATGGTGAAAAAAAATTTGAGGGAACTTTGGATTCTACGTTATTCGTTTTGTGTTTCACAAAATTTAGGTTTAGCTTAGTGAAACACAAAACGAATAACGTCGGCATATATGAAAAATTCGCTTAGAACCGAATAACGGTATGTTAGGTAGTACACGCCTAAAAATCTTTTCACCAAGTAGAATAGATTAAAACTCGCGACTTTCTGTGTAGCCCTTCAACATCGGCTTCAAAACTGTTTTACAAATGGGGAAAGTCTCCAGTTTAAAGCTGCCTCCGAATGGCTGATGTTTTTTATGCGAAACATTTTTTTTAATAGGACTATGAATAAGTTCGTGCGGTTTTTTTTCGAAATTTGAAACTTTATTGACGTAAAATGGTTACAAATTTAATATTCAAAGTATTGTCCATCGCTTACTACTACTTTTTCCCATCTTTCTGGCAATTCACGGATTCCCTTTGTGAAAAATTCGGTCGGTTTTGCCGCAATCCACGAAGCGATCCATTTTTTGACTTCATCGTAATTACGGAAGTGCTGGTCAGCCAGGCCATGTTGCATCGATCGGAAGAGATAGTAATCGGATGGCGCAAGGTCTGGACTATACGGCGGGTGGGGTAGGACATCCCATTTGAGCGTTTCTAAGTATGTTTTGACCACTTGTGCAACATGTGGCCGAGCATTGTCATGTTGCAAAATAACTTTGTCGCGTCTATCGGCGTATTGCGGCCGTTTTTCTCGCAGTGCTCGGCTCAAACGCATCAATTGTCGTCGGTAGACATCCCCCGTAATCGTTTCATTCGGTTTCAGTAGCTCACAATACACAACACCCAGCTGGTCCCACCAGATACACAGCATAACCTTCAGGCCATGAATATTCTGCGCCGACGTCGATGTTGAAGCATGGCCAGGGTATCCATACGTTGCCCGACGTTTTGGATTGTCGTAATGGACCCACTTTTCATCGCCAGTCACAATTCGATGCAAAAAACCCTTTCTTTTGTGCCGTTGAAGCAGTTGTTCGCATGCCATAAAACGGCGTTCAACGTCTCTTGGCTTCAATTCATACGGCACCCAATGGCCTACCTTTCGGATCATTCCCATGGCTTTTAAACGTTTGGAAATGGTTGATTGATCAACTCCCAAAGTTTTTGCAACCTCTTCTTGCGTTTGGGCCGGATCTTGATCGAGCAATTCCTCCAATTCGGTATCCATGAACTTTGGCGGCGCACCCTCGCGTTCTTCGTCTTCCAAGCCAAAATCACCACTTTTAAAGCGTGCAAACCACTTCTGGCACGTTCGCTCAGCTAGAGCATGCTCACCATAAACTTCCACCAAGATACGATGACTTTCGGCTGCTTTTTTCTTCATATTAAAAAATTCCCCGCAAAAACACATTATTTGGCACGAAATTCGACATTTTCAAGTGTGGTAAAAATATTGTTGTTTACGCTTCAAATAAAAAACTTATACTGACGTTTGTGCCTTACGACAGTAGCTCTCCAATGAATGTTTGGAAATGTGGATCGATGGAATAATAATCAAGTTACGCCATCTGTTGTAAAACCGCACGAACTTATTCTGAGCAGACACGCCCTCGTAGGTTTCTCATGGACTGCTGAGAAGCGACTACTTTCTTTATCGCTTGACGCCTGCCTCATATCCGCTGTGGACATTGAATCTGCTGGCGAATGAGCGATATTTACGCAGTAACCCACTTAGCTTTGTCGATCACGTGCCATACATCACATTTTAATAATTATTTTTTGTTTAACAATGGAGTAAATTTACACTCCATAACAATCTGCACAATTTGTTTTTGTTCTTGAAAATGTCTGCTCATAAAAACTTTCCGGCGCTTCCGGTAAAATGCATAAAACTTACTTAAAGTGCAATTAGCGTGCAAATTTTGTTGATATGTTTTTAATTTTTTACTGCACAATTACGAAGCATTCACTTAATGCATGCAAAGTAAGGGCGGCGCGAGGGTAGCCATGTGATATATTCAGCAAGGGCTCGAGATGCCTTACTGCGTGAAGTTGAATTTATTAATGTGCAGGCAAATAATGGCAACTACAACTATGCGCTATATTAACAAAGCAGACGATACAACTACAACAACAAAATAAATGTAAAGAAATTAAGAACGTCGTCAAATGTTCTGGCTACGACCAGAAGCAGTGGAGTGCAGCCGCCAAAGACAAGCAGTGCAATTTCAGCACATTAGCAGTGGCAGCGGTGCAAACATGTGAAACATGCAAGAAGTACAACAACAACAACAACAGCAGAAATTATGGCAATAAGTTTATCAACAAATGTGACCAAACACCGACTACGCACACAAACAAACAAGTACATGCACACACACATATACAATGAGGTATATAAAAGCCACAACATACTCGCCGACAAGGTAGATACATATAAAGGATAATAAGCAGGAGCTGAATAACAACCATAATAACAACAACAGCAGCAGCCCACTAACAATCATGCAACAAACAAACAGATTGTGAAACTTTAGCAATTATGTTGTTGTTCGTGGTAAACATATTTGTGTGTCTTGTACGCGCTTACGAATAGTGACGCACAAACACATGCACGCTCAGACAACTACAAACAGAAATGCACGAAATGTGTGAAAGTGTGCCCGGCCCAGTAAGAAATTATGATCATTCTTCTGCTCATTCTATATTTCTGAATTTTCGCTTATTATTACAACAATTTTCGAATATTTGCTTTAGAAAAATATTTATAAAATGGTATGGTGTAAGTATATGCATTTGAAATGTGAATAATAAAAATTGTGTTTAACAGCTGCAAAATATGTGAAAAGCGTATCACATTTCCGCTAAGCTGGAAGTCCAACGTTTGAACCAACTTTCGGACTGGCGGCTTGTGGTCTTACAGCAGCCGGTCTCTCTAGCATCGCGATTTTTGCCAGTCTTGTGTTCTGCATTTGTCCAACGTGCTTAGTTTCCTCTTTTCACTTTCATTTACTCCATTTAAAGATATTCTGTACGTCGCATATCTCCCAGACTTCGTCATTGCGCATAAGCTCTCCACGGGTGTGCCCGGCTATAGAGCGCAAAATGTGCATTTCCATTGCCGATATTGAGAAATTCTTATGATGTTGAGGCGCAGAAAAGCAAAATGCAAAGAATGTTAGAATAATCGTAGATAACACAACTCCACAGTTTCTATTTTGAGAGCAAATTCTGTACAAGAATCAGAGAATGAAGTGAATGGGAAGACCCGAAAAACTTGAATTCGTCATCTGAGACTATTTTTATGGATAGTTTAAGATTTAATCAGGGCTCACACAGGCCCTATGCAACACGAGGCGATAAGGACAACAGTAAAGTAAAGAAAAATGGCTCACTAAGCCTCAGCCTATTTAAGCCACTCTAAATCAGGTCGCGTATGCCAACTTAAGAGGTCTGATAAGATTCATTAGCGACATTGGATGGTTTAAGTTGGAATAGCTTAGCCTGATGTGGTATCGCCCACTTCAATTCAGCGGCTGCCACCTAAACCTAACTCAACTTAACCCGGATATGCCCGAATTTTTATTTTTTAAATATTATATTTCGTATTTACCTAGGAGACTTTCTTCTATTTAGGAGACAAAAATGGTTTCAATGCAGTTTGTAATGCAATATTATCACTTGCATATCTAATTAGCAGAGAATATACACCTGATGATCAGAAAGTACCGAGGATGTTTAAATAAAACAAGACAGCGTTAAATTTCAGGCAAATTTATTTTATCTACTTCAAAATATGACCCGTCTGAAGCAACACTCATATGCCAGCGTTTAACCCAATCCTCCATGCAACCCTGGTAGGCCGACGAAGGGATGGCCTTCAGCTCCTTCGTCGTAATTTCTTTGATCTCCTCTAACGACTGAAATCTTCTTCCACGAAGTGGTAACTTCAACTTGGGAAACAAAAAGAAGTCGCACGGGACCATATCAGGTGAATGCGGTGCTTGCACGATAGCATTTACTTGATGTTTGGTCCAATAATATGGTCCCCATACTTTTTGATCATAGGGTATTATTAAACAAAATTTAGTTGTAGGGTATTTAAAATAAAAATTGAGATTCATTCAGGTTCTATTATTTTGAGAATTCGTAGCAATTAAATGTCCATCATGAACACGTCTACGGATAAAGCCCCCAAACAGTCAATTTATGAATTCCTAATTATTTAGTATGCCGAAATATCGATTTTGAAGGTTTTTGAACAGCATTTTGCGCTACAGCACCAATATTTTCAACAAAATGCCTGGTTGTGCATCGGTCAGTTCTTTTAATATGCCGGATAGAACCAGTTTCTTGACATTTTTTCGTTAACCTTCGACACACAAAAAGCCCGAATTTCTCGATATGTTGTTCTTAAAAATCGACTATTTTCATAATAAGTTTCATTAATTTTAAAGCGTTGTCCTATAGAGTAAAATTTGATATCTGCCTACTTGGCAAATGGCAAAAATTACATAAAAATGATACTGTCGCGGAATTATTCACTACTAACACCTAGGCGTCACTTTTGAAAGACCCTTTATTTTCATTCACCCAACCAATCTGAAAGCTATCCATGTCTTTGGTTAATCGATCTTTGCTTCGCACTCAAGCAGTCCCAATCCCATGTTAACTAAACTTGTCAACATTGGTTTTGAGATCCTTCAGTGCTGAAACTTAGCCGCAAATTTTTTAATAGTACCTTTAAAAGGACAAGGGGCATATCTGGGTTTGCATAAGAGCTCAAGAGGTTAAAATAAATCACGTAAATATATAGATTACTTCAGGTTTTATTTTATTGGATAGCATCTTTTAAATATCTACCATGAGCAAGGGCGTCATTGGTTGATTGGTAGGTTAAAGCGGGGATTCATCCAGAACCCAGAACCCATCCAGAACAGAGTTTAAGAACCTAACTAGGTTGCTGACTTCTAAGCCAGCCCAGGGTTTTGATTTCTCTCCCTCCATAACCCAGAGCATTCACAGCGGAAATTGAAAATTGTTTCCCTTTTCTATGGATATTTATATAACAGTGTGTGTAGTGACGGATGCCTGTTATACGAGAATTTAAATTTTCAAGGACTGGACTTACTCACATTGACTTTACTTTTTAAGAAACCGCACAAAATATAGTCTAGTACAGTTAGATCGCATGATCTAAACTTAATCGCCTGAGAAGCATAGATCACGATAATGCAATATTTTTCCGTGTTGAGAGACTTGGTGCTCCTTCCCGTTGAAAATAAAGATCGTCCATGTCGATTTCTTCAAGCTCAGAAGAAATCTTCAATCAGTTGTCTATAGCGATGTCCATTGACAGTGGAAGAAGTGGCAGTCGGTCTTTAAACCAACTCACTCAAACCAACTTATTTTATACACCCTTGCCTATCCATTATGACTACTGAGAGTAACAGCTCTTTCATTTTAATCTTCGAAGAAAAAACGGGCCAATTATTCTATGAGACTAAAAATCCTACCAAAGTAAATTTTAGTGCATGTAATGATTTTTCTGAAATTCCTCGAGAGTTTAATTCTCCCCAGTTGCGGCAATTTTTTAGTTGACAAATCCATCCAGTGTGAAATTAGCTTCATCGCTAAAGATGATTTTACGTGAAGAACCAATTCACCAAAATTTCTACGTTGATAATAATCTTCAGTTGTACATCTGTCGAAATTCCACATTTGTCTGCTTGACAAAGTCAAAGAATTATTCACCATTGAAATAAAGCGTCAGTTTTGAAAAACCTTTTATAACACAAGAAAAATAACAAACTTGCGAAAATAGATTCTATTAGTGGAGACAAGAAAACGACTTACGTGTATCGGCGATTTGGAAGATTTGGAAGATTTTTCTTTTTTCTCGGGAGGATAGGGCCTCGGCAAGACTCAGTTTTACTTTGGTTTCGTCAATATAGGTACATATTTTAGTTTCTGACAGGATAGGTGATTAGCCTGCCGCTACCAGTCCTGTCGTTGCTTCAGAACGACGCCTTCTTACTGCTTGGAGCGCCATCTGTGCTTCACATTTTTCTGGCAGAAGGATCGCACAGATGGTTGACGACTTCGCTAAATTCGGTGTGTCTGCGCTATTACCGCAGTTGCCCGCTTCCTCCTGCTGGCGCCTCTGATGACTGATGCAATGTGTAACTGTCTGTTTTTGTTTGTTTTTTTTGTTTATTTTAGCAGCTACAATGCAAATAATGCGCTGACTATTGACGGGAATAAAGATGGAAAGGATAAGTGTTAGATTTGAGAAATGAGGTTTTTTTTGTTTTTGTTTTTTTTGTAGAAACAGGCAAAATAGGTAAATTTGGAAAAGTGGGAAGTCTATGCTTTACGTGGGACTCGAACCCACAAACACTGGGATAGCAGGCTAGTGCACTTACGCTAGACTACCGAGGCCGGTTGGAAGATTACTTCTGAATTTTATTTCACAAGACGTCAAAGTTGTCACTCTTTCGCAAATTCCAATAGTAAATTGAGAAAAGAAACTTTGTAATCCTTAGCTTTTAGATATATAATAGGTTAAGCAATTTTATATAAAAATTTCTGAAAATTTCAGTGGAACATTTTAACCCTCTAACTCCTCAATAGATGGGTCTTTTTGTCTGTTTTGTGGGAAGGAGCAAAAAATTCAACTAATAAAGGGATATAACGGGTTAAAATGTACCACAAAAATATTTGTCATAAAATTCTATTATGAATCCTGAATTTTGGTGTATTCATAAAGTTCAACTTAAGGCACAGAAAAAAGTATTTATAATTCACACTCTGCTCTCTCTGATCACTGCTCTCTAACCCCACTTTTTGTCAGTTCTTTTTTTCCACTCACTAAAAATGTTAAATAAGTTAAAACCTTATTTTATGTCCTATTTCCTGCTGGACCTTTACTACTCTTAGCATTTTATTTATGTTCTTTTCAAACATATTAAACAAGTGTGTTTAAGGACATGCTCGCTTATTAGTGTGTCTGCTACAAGCGCCCACATTTTTGTTATTGTTGTTGAGTATGTTAAACATATTTATGAACATTTTAAAAATTTCTTTCATACAATTTTCGTGTTATGCACAGAAAAAATATGAAAAAGTGAAGAAAACAAAAAATCTGAGAAAGCAGAAATAATATAAAAAAAAACCGAGACCTCCAGGCAAAGCAACTTCAACTTGTCTTACTTTGGCTGCACTTAACTGAGCAGTAATGCATCTATTCATTCATTTGCATATATAAGTGTTAGCATGTGAGTGAGTGAGCTAGGGAGTTGAGTATTCGGATATTTTCTAAGAGGATCTCATCAAAAGCGGAGTGAGAGAGCTTTCAGATGCAGATAAAGTAATGAGCGGTTTTCAGTTGGATCATGAGGTTTGTGAAGCGCAAATATGCAATTAATAAAATATTAAAATTTGTATTTTTTATTTTTTATTTTTTTTTTCTTATTCCTTTTTGATTTAAAATTGTTTTCTCTTTTTTTTTCTACATCTCCAAAGCTATCCATTTCATAACGCAAAATTATAAGTATTTACATATCTTGTTTGTAGCGTACTTTCTAGTTGTCTTGTGGCAACAAAATGGTATCATTTACTCTTCAACTTAAGGACACCTTTCGCATAATCCTCGCCTTTACATGCTTGTGCTCCGCTCTTGGCCTGTTGTTTGGCCTTTTTCTTCACGACACTGCATCCTTTTTCATGTTCTTTTTTCTTGCAGTCTTCTATTTTCTGTGTCTGCCTGCTGTCGTTGTTGCTGGCGGTAGGTACTTGCATGTCGCATTATAGTGCTTAACATAAAAATTATGTTCTTGTCGCATAATTATATTATACTATATGAAACAAATTTGTTCCTTCCTTGGAAAACGCCAAGAGACATTAAGGGAGGTATTTAAGGTAGATTTTATGTTTTGCGCAAGTGAAAAATAAAGCAAACGCAGATATTCCCAGCCACTCGCTGAATGGAGAGTACAAACAAAAGCTTGAAATTTCTTAGACAAGATACCAGGACGAGGGCATGCTTGAAAATAATCAGTCAAATTCGAAAAGTTGGAAATTTTCAACAAAAACCTGTTTAGTGGTACTTTGGGAAAGTAGGAAAGTGTCGTTACGAAGGTTTTGAAATGACTTGGTACTGGCCACGAATACATCATTTTTCTGTAATCTGTACCTCAACAATCTCTTCGTATGACTCTTCATGAGAGCAGCTGGCGAGTTTTACATTCTTTACTAGTTGATAGTAATAGAGATAAATCGCGTTTGCCAGTATCACTATTGGATAGTTAGGAGTTTTACTTACGCAGAACGTAATTGTAGGAGTGCGAACCGAGTCCCACGAAGCTCATGCACCTTCTCGTTTGTAATAAGTGGTGATTGGTAATGGGTTACGGCAAAGTTGCGCTTAAAAAGGCTCATACCGATTATTGCACAGAGGAAACTAATTTCCACACATCAGCTTGAATTTCATCAACTCCAGCAGGTCAATTCTGTCCATGAGCTTGCTAGAGAAGCGCTGGAACCGAGGGAGTAACGCAGAAAATGTGAAAATTACCAATAAAGTTACTAACCTTCTTTAAATTAAAGCCGGCGTACCTCAAAGTAGTGTTCTGGAACGGGTCTTATACTCTCTATGTACCACCGATTTACTCTTGACAAGAAGCAAACACACCGCTACATATGCGGTCGATACGGTTGTAATGGCCGAAAATTACCTTGCCTTCATTACTTCATCTCAACTGCAGCACAACCTCGACAAATATTTGTACTTAGATGGACAAGTGGCATATAAAAGGCAATCAAACCAAATCAGTACAGATTATTTTCGCACTCCGCAAAGACTCATGCCTTCCAGTAACTTTAAATCACTGCGAAATACCTCAAGCTGATCGGGCAAAATGCTTGGATATTCAACTCGAGAGAAGACCAACATGGGCTTCTGCATATCTTCTTGAACCCTAAGCAACGAGTATTAAAACATTGCTCACTTTACTGGCTACTCAATAAAAAATCTGCATTATCACGGGATAACAAAATTTTGATATACAACCCACACTTAAACCAATATGGACATATAGTGTTCATGTGTGAGTGAGTTGAAGGAGATAACCTGTCGCAGTTCGGTTTCCTGCAGATGTCTAACATCTATAGTCTCCAGCGAATATCACTCATGATGTAATGATAAGTTGTATAAGCTTTACGGCGACATGGACTGAGTGCTGTTAATAGAGGTACAGCGCCTACGCTGGCTAAGTCATGTTTCGCGTATATGCCCAGACTGCCAGTATTCAATGTACTTTCTGTAGGTTTTAGCAGTAGAAGAAAAGGTATCATCTACGTTGTTGGAAAGTCTAGGTTGGGTGAGACTTGGTTTCAGTTGGTATTTCTGATTGCCGCGGCATAGCTCAAGCAAAAAATATCAAGCGCACATTGAAATCCGTGGAAAAGGATTAGGTTGGTTGGTTGGTGGGTTAAAGTGGTGATTCTTCCAGAATCCAACTAGCGCTTCCGCGCCATTTTGTTGCCACATCCTCGTTACCAACTTGTTTAACGGTTATTTACAGCAGGACTATATCCAGTCTGTGCGGTTAAGGAACCTTATTAGGTTATTAACGTCTAAGCCAGACAGTTGTTCGAGATTCTCGAACAGCGGTAGCCCAGCGTTAACATTCTGTCCTTCCATAGGGCAGGGCATTGTTTGCAACTGTCACAGTATGTATTGTGAGGGATACCCATTTTGGCTGCTTGTTCTCCGATAGGCCAAAAGCCAGTTATGACTGCCGTTAGTCTCCAGGTGTCCCGTCGTTTCATTCTTATTAATTCCGACGATTGCTTGAGGTTGTAGGTGGGCCATAACGTTCTGCTAATTTTGCATTTCGTCTGGACTTTCCGCCTACAGTCTGCGGTTCGGAGGTATTTTTAGGAAATTGTGCTCTTGACTGCCCCTAATGGTGTGAGTACCGGTACTGCAACAGTGTTATTCATGGCAGATCCCCCTCTTTCCAGTTCATCTGCTTTTTCGTTACCTTCAATGTTCCGATATCCGGGGACCTAGATTAAGGTAACTTTATGGTTTTCACTCAAGATGGTGAGGCTATTCCTGCTTTGTTCCACCACTTTAGAGGTTGTAGTAGCCGAACCCAGTGCCTAGATTGCAGCTTGGCTATCCGAAAGAATAGCGATATTGCCCTTAAAAGAGAAATCTGTGATTGGTAGCCTACACGCTTCCCCAATTGCCAGTACTTCCGCCTGGGAGACACTGCTGGCATTAGTGAGTCGTACAGATTTCTCAATTTTAAGTTTGTGAGAATATATACCAGCTCCAACACCGCAACCCATTTTACTTCCATCCGTATAAACTGTAGTGCCGAAGTTGTTTAGAGAGAATCCCTTATTCCATTCTTTAGTTTAGGATTCGGTTACTATTCTAATAAAAAAGAAAGAGTATGTCAGAGTTTATCAACTATAAAAAAGTCATATGAGACACACAGTAGTCTTTATGGATAGTAGAATGTTCTTTTAATCCTAAGTAAGTATTTTCAGATGCCGAGCAAAGGCTACTGGCACATGGTTAATTCCCTACAACTTTAAAAATTTAATAAAAAATTAGTAAATAAAATCTTAATACTCAATAAATAATTAGTTTTTATGGTAATAAGCCCATCGTGGTCTTCTTTGTCTTGCCCCTATATCCGTGGGAGGAGTGATAAAATTATCCTTTCTTAGGTCACAAAATAGCTCTGGGGCTATATTGGGGGGGGACTACCTCTTCTTGGCACATTTTCCGCCATTTAGTTCCCATTAATTCCGATGGGCACTGGAACCCATAGGATAGCACGAATATGAGATTCATCCTCATACAACCAAACTAAACACCAGATGCAAATTTCGTTGAAGAGCTCTTAACGAAATTAAGAAAAGGTATAATATATAAATAAAAAGTTTAATTATCTGCTTACTTGGCTATAAAATTTTATAAACCTGAACTGCAGCACTGCTGCCAATTACATTACACGGACTAAATAGACGCAGCAGTCCAGGAAACATCAGCCATCACATCACCAACCACAGCAGATCATACAAGTATTGGGTACACGACAGTCACCAAAAATGTGCAGGCAACAAAGAGAAGGGAAAACACTCGCAACAAATGGCCAGCAGTTCACTTAGCCAGCGGCTCTAATTGGCTCAAATAATTACGAAATGCAAATTGCGTAACAGCAAATAAGTTTTCGAACTCTCACCACGTTTTTAACAGTTATTTTGTTGATCATCCTCTTACGTTTGTTGTAATTTTTCTGTCTTGTTTTTAATATAATTTTTTCTATCTCGTTTTATTCTTTTTATCATGCCTTGAGTTGTTTTTTGTGGTGTCTATACAAGTGCCATATGCTCGAATATTTGCTACGCTATGGCGTATACGCAACATACATTGGCATGCACCTATACATACATACTTGTATGTACAAGAACATGCAAGTGTGCTCCACTCGTTCGAGCTTTCTCAACTTCTTTGACGTTATTTGTCACGCTGTGTTGCGTTTTGTCGTGTATCTGTTATTTTCTTAGCCTCCATACCAATTTTCTCATTTCTTTAATTTGATTTTTTCGTTTTCGTGCTTGTGTCTTGCAAGAGTATACGAGTGTGTGTGTGTGTGTTGGTAAACCTGTTTGCTTTTTAAGTTCCTTATTATCCTCATTTGCCATTTTGGTTAGTAGGAGTTGTTTGCGGGCGACGCCGGTCATGAAAATAATTGTCTTATGTAGAAAAACTGGAAAAGGAAACTACATAAAAGAATTGAGATCAAGTAACGAACTCCATAGTACCAGTCACATAAGCCGAAAATATTGCGTCAAAAGGCTATGCAGATTTTTGATAATGAGGTTAAGTAGCTGGCACTCCTCTGATAGAATAAGAACTGAACCATGTTTTGTCACTCCAGTGGTTAAATAAGTCAGATAATCACTGAAGATGAGATTCGAATATTTGAGTTTATATCCGTGATCCATTAAAAAAGCCAGCAGTGAACCAAAAAGCGTGGAGAACGGTAAACAGAAGATAGAGTATCTAAGTCATTACTAACGACAAATGTGATGATTTTTTTTTAGATCTGCGGTAGACATAGAATCTGGACATAGAATTACTAAACAGTTCTTCCTTTGTGTTTTTAGTGATTTCGGTATGCAATTTTCACGCATTGAACTTGCCAAGAACGATTGGTCCACTGCTCGTTCTCTAAGGTGGTACTGGTGTCCGACATTTTCGTACGAACTCTATAGCGCTCATATCGTCCCTGTGGTTTTTTTTACTTCCCAAGATGAAGTCAGATCTAAAGCGCATTTATCACATAGCCTTCCGGATATACATAAATGAAGTTGTAAGCGCGATACTTGATGGGTTAATGTTGGTAGACTAGGAAGTGTACTTCCAATAATAATAGCATCTCAAGAATTATTATGCAGGGTTTAGGGAGACTATTATGTAAGTTGGTAATGCAATTTTGCTTGAAATCAATGTTGCCAGATTCATAGTTTCATAAAATTTCAATATCTTTTTCCAATTTTTGTTTTTTTTTATTGTTTGATCGAGATCCTCCTCTTGTTTATGATATGCCTCCTGTTGGCTTTTCTCAAATAAAGGGACCTACAGTTGTATGCCGCCTGTGAGCGGCAGATGGTTTTTTTTTTTCGAGGAGATTTTTCATGGCAGAAATGCAATCCGCGTTTTGGCATTGCCTGCCGGTTGGCAACCTCTATTAGAAAAACCTGCGAATTGCGTTACATACATTTTGCTCGTCCAGAAGTAACTTCTGTCACTGATCTGGAGAGGTCGTGTGAGTGAATTCTTAAGACAAAAACGGGACATGAATGTGTAGCGTTTTTTCTTTTGAAACCAATGGCTTCAGCTGGACTTTGCAATCCAGCCGATACAGAGTATTTTTCCAAATAAATTTGTATAAAACAAAAAAGAGATATTCATTAGATGCAAGGCCCAAATAAAGTTGCTTGAAGTTATTCCAGTTAGTATTGGAGTTCCTAAGTTGGACATCTATCATACATCGCCAGGTCTATCACAGCAGACTCCAAGAAAAGATAACCCTGTAAACTTCGCCGCTATCTTTGTGCAGTGTATGGCATATCCAACCCAACCATCTGCGTTTGGTGGTTAGCTCGATGGGCATTTCATTGGTCGATCCCAATAGATTCATACTAGAAGTGATACGCGGCCACCGGCAAAAGGTTGCAGTCTTGGGATCAGCATAGATTTTACAATGGAACTGAAAATCCGAAACTTGGCCTTGACTGGATTTTGGAATCTGGAAGGATTATGCAGACCAAATGTTGTTGAATTGTGCAAAAGCAACGCGGGAGTAATTTATTCGATGTGCAATGAGAAAATAATAAGAAATGACTTTGTAATTCCTGCGTCCTCTGATATTTTAAGAACAAAAAAAAGCTTTCGTTTGTAACAGATTTGAGGTAATAAATCAAATATATAGAAAATTAAGGAGATAACTTACGAAAAATATTTAATCTGAATTTCATTAAAACAAAATAGGACTTAATTGGAGAAGTCCAGCTTATAAATTATGCTTTTTTTCTTATTTGGGTGCAATTTAAACTGCTTGTATTATTTTATTTTAAATTAATTTTTTTTTGCTATTTATGTTTAAGAAAATTAAAAATTCTTAATTTTCTAAAAAATCTCCTGTTTCGAAGGTTATATATTAGTTTTCTGGTCGACAATAACATAACAACAAAAAAATCTGGCAACACTGCTCTTAACTTACTCTTTTTTAATTATTTGTTTTAGGGCTAGGTTAGGTTGGTATGGTTGCCCAAGGAATGAGCACACTTGGACGAGGAAACACGGATTCGTTCTTTGTGATACCATTATAAAGGAGGTGAGGTGGGAGAGGAAGACCGATGGGATGCGGGGAGAGGGCGGCGAGAGGTGGTGTTGGGATGGTTAGGAGGGTGGGTTAGAGTGTATGGACTGCGAACGATGACTGTGCTGCGTTCCAAGCCTCACAGCATGCATTCCCGCGCATAGTGACCTGTGAGAAAACCCACGAGATTTAAGAGCTGATATTTTGTCAACCTAAGAAACTAGCCCAAGCGGCCCCGGTCCACACGTGGCCAGAAGGATTTCGCGACCTTACAAGTTTGTGCACTTGCCCAACGCTCACTGAGTTGGCGCGATGCCCATCTTTCCAGGAGCAGACCACAGGTAGACAGGGGGATCCCAATTCTCTCCTTTCGCGGGGAGATCACCTCATATGTCTCTTGTTTGGCCAGCTCAACCGCCTCCCAGTTTCCCGCAATGTCGCTGTGACCAGGATCCCAGATGAGGCTAATGTCAAAGAATTCGGACGCAGTCGAAAGTGAGGTCAAGCATTCCCTGACCAGTTTCGAGTGCACCGTCACTGACCCGCGGTCCCTTATTGCCGCTTGGCTGTCGGAGTAGATATACACTTTCCTGACTGTTAGTACACATGTGAGCAGCCAATAAGCTGCCTCCTTGATTGTGGCTACCTCTTCCTGGAACACACTACAGTGGTCCGGTAACCTGAATTTGAATCTAATGGGGAGCTCCTCGCAGAAAACTCCTCCGCCAACCCTTCCTTCCAACTTCGATCAAGTTTACCTGACCCTGTCCCTAAGTACAGCCCCGGGTCCACTATTCCCTTGATGGAATATGAGTCGAGAAGGTTCCGGTTGGACTAAGCGAGGGTATACACTGATCCGTTGACAGGGGGATGAACTCGAAGTTTCTAAGGATGCTTGAGTGCCCATAAGTGAGGTTGATCTTAGAGTCCGAGCCCCTCAGTCTGATTGCGGTACGTTTAGCGGCGATTCTGCCTGCGATGTCTACGGGTACCACATTTAACATAGCCTTGAGTACCAGAGTAGGAGTCGTTCGAAACGCCCCACTGATTTCTATGAGTGCCGACCTCTGAACTCTCTCCAGTTTCTTGACCAATGTCGCCCTCTTGGTTTACTTATTATTAGACAATTTTTCATAGCTGAAATACCTCGAGAAATAAGGAAGCAGAAGCATAGAATATCCTTCGTAATTTGCAGTGAAGTGAAATTTAAATGAGGAAATATGCTCACATATCTCTTCAGCGAATAAAAAGTAAAGAGCAAACTGTTTAGAAAAAAATTAGAAGACAAAACCCCCATATATCATTACGAAAGTCAATAATGTTCCTCTGCTAAGTCAAAATGTGCAAGAAAATTAACTTACGTAACGCACACACATGCATATATACATACACATGCACACCGTAAGAGATTTCATGCATACGAGTAATCTCATAATTCTCAAACCAAATTGTTAACATAAAGAAATTTGTAACTGTTTTTTCTCCGCCCAACAGAATCTTCTTACGAAAATGAGACTCTGCTTGCAGTAATACAGGAGGGAATAACTACAGAGCAGAATTGTTTGGTAAGTAGAAGAAATAAATGACTGCTAACAGCTACTACTATGTTTTACCTTTTACTGCATACTCACAAGTTTCACGTTGACTTTTTTGCGCAATTCTTCATGCAACAAATGCAAAACTCAAGAAGTAACTACGCAACGAGTGAATTACGAGCTACTCGAGTAGATTTAGAGATAGACAATGAAGCCAACAACAGTTATAGGGGAATTAGCCGAAGAGGAGAGTGGAAGGGAATGCTGACAAATATGTGCAAAGCTATACACATAAGAAGCATAAGAGCACATACAAGTACGTACTCACACACAACTGCACTTTGCTGCAAGTAACAAGTAAGTAAAGGGTTAAAGACGTTGAAAGACATTTGCCAGTTTCACCTGTAGGCAAACTACAGCCACGTTCAGCGGAAGTTGCTACTCGGATTCAGCAACTTGGAAGTATTTTGCGAGTGAGTGTAGTGAAGTGCAACTGCAAGTGCGGATGGAAAAGTTGACAAGGCTTGGAGTTGTTTGGAGAGTTCGAGTTGAATGGAAAAACTTTGCTCTGTTTGCCCCTTCTTCTTTTTCATGTATTGCTTATTGCCGTTAGATGTTGTTTGGTTGCTTACCCTGCCAGCGCATGCAGGCCAGAAGTTTATTGAATTAAGTTGTTAAATTGTTAAGGTATTGTTTTTGTAAATAAAAAGTAACTGAAGACGTGAACTTGCAAAGTTTTTGAATTTTTAACTATTAAATAAATAATATATGAATGAGCCGCCATGACTTATTCCCTGACAATGTGGGTAGTGTTTCACTTATTTTCTCTTGGAGCACAGCAAGAATGTGAAGGTGGTGTTGTTGACTTATAGGGTGAGAATTATAATAATAAGATGTCCATATTCTTCTTTACTTATTGCTTTTTTGGTCCACTAAAACTCTGAAACAAAAATTTCTTAGGGACTATTCACCAAGAATGCTTAAAATAGGGCACAGAAATAAGAATATTAGTAAAAAAACATCAAGATGGAAAAATTTTGACAATTTTTTTTCTAAAATTTTTGTCTAAATTTATATCTTTTATAAAAAATATATCATTCTATAATAAAAACCTCATAAATACAAGTTTCAGACTTTGTCAACAATTTTTAAAATTTGATAAAATTTTCGTCACGCTTTCACGCTTTTTATTCAGAATTTTTGGGAATGCAGTTTTATAGCGTACTTACGGGGTTAGGGGTAGAGGAGATTTTCAAAAAATTGGATTGGTTTTGCGTTTTCCTAAAGTATGATATCTTAAAAATATTGTGTGAAAATTGTAAGTGAATACAAGAAATACTTTTCGAGTTATTCCACAATTAACAAAGGGCTACTCGGGCGCTCCGGAGCAGATAGCAAAACTTTAAATGCGTTTTTCTCAAAACTGTGTTTTTTGAACTAGTAATCACTGTAACTTAAACACCGCATGGTAGATTTCAATAAAATTTATATTGCTTTTGAAAAACATAAAAAACTCGTACCTGATTGCCTTTTAGCCTCTTCTCAATAATTTCGATTTTTTTTTTAATTGACGGTTTTTTCTCGAAAGTCTGAAGAATATTTCCTGAGGCCGGCATATTGTTAATTTTGAAACAAGGCTTCGATCAAGCACAAGATTATCTAATAATCAAACTAATTTCCTCTGTCCGATTGATTTTAGATGAATCTCCAAGAACTTGTGATGATCAACACAAGCGACTTCTGGAGAAACAGGCTCCACACAAGCAGCGATAACCTTTATATTATGTTTTTTTTTTTTTTTTGAAATTTTGCTACAGTCAAGTTGAAATATGATGTATTAATGCTATGTTTTTATTTTTGTAAAATAAAGCAACTGACTAGCAAAAAAAAGTTATTGAAAATCATAATTTTTACGGGCCTCTGATTGCCCCTAACCCCTTAATTTTAATATAATTACTAAATTTTAAAATAAATTTAAAATTAATTTTAAGATGAAAATTATTTTTATATATCTAATTTAATAAGAAAAACATAATGCAAGTTTCAAGCTTTTTGAAATCTTTTTAGACCCCAATCAAACTTCCATAAAAATTTCACTTTTTTTATTCAGAATTTTTAGAACATTTTTGGGAATGCAGTTTTGTACCCTATTTAATTTTAATAATAATAATAATAATAATAATAATATAAATAATAAATAATTTTAAAATAAAACTCACAGTGGTTTTTGAAATTCTTATCAGAATTAATAATTAAAGGTGAGGTAAAAGATCTCATTTCAGCCTGTTTTTTTTTCCCTCCTTGCGGCTCAGCTCTTCACAGTATATGCCCTTGGAATCGGTTACCTTGCCCATGCGCTATAGGTATCTCCGGAAGAATCCGTGGCCCGAGAGGAACTGAGTTAAGAAGTAGTTCACTTCCCCGAAGTTCCTTTGGACCCATTTGTCAATTGATGGAATAAGTTTCGCCGTCCATCTGCCACTCGGTTCAGTGTCCCATTGGCTTTGCTACAGCGGCATGGTTTGGCATCTCCGTTCTGAGAAGCTAGTGATGACGTGTTTCTTCTTGAAGCCCCACGCATCCATTCGTTCCCGGACCATGAGGTCAGCCTGTGTCAGCCGTTTTAAGCTACTTTATAAATTCGTGATGTATGTACACTTAGAAAAACTACTCTTTAGCTCAGAGTAAATTCTAAAGAAAAAGTACTCAAAAACATAAAGAATAAAAGATTTGCTAAAAAGTTAGCAGGAAATACTGTTTTACTATTTACTTGTTTATGTCCCAAAAGACAAAATTAAAAGTGGGGATTGGGCCAAATCGTGCAGCACTTCACTCAAACCCGGCAAAAAAGTTTGCGAGCAACAATTTTCAGCAACGGCCAGATCGGAGGAGAGCGAAATTGTCTGGTAATGCCCTTCCGATACCTATCGAAATTGCGTATAGCTGGAATGAGCCTGAGACGATCCATCTTTGGTTAACGCTTCTGCGCAAACACAGTAAATCTATTTTTTTTTTTAAGTGTAGTTTTGTTTAAACGAATTTGGCTTTAAATCACATATTGATTGTCGTTTGTTTCACCTGGAAAAAGAATTCGTCCAACGTCAGTCAAATATCAGGTATATACCTATGAAATGAGACTTTCATAGATGTCGCTAGGAATATTTTTAAATCTTCCCAAATGTTTTGTTTTTTTCGTCTGTCATCTGTCAACAATATTCAGTGCATTGTTTGTTAGGTTTCATCTAACAATGCATTTTTGTCGCTCTTAAAAATGTCGAATTTCGTGCCTTCAAACTACGATTTGCGGACATCGTTTTTTTTTCTTCTCATCAAATGTGGCCGGCCGCCGAAAAAGTTTGAGGACGCCGAATTGAAGCATTGTTGGTTGAAGATGATGGTCAAACGCAAGAAATGATGGCAGAGCAGTTGGGAGTGACCCAAGAAACCAGTTCCAAACGTTTGAAAGACATCGGCATGATTTAAAAGGTCGCAAGATGGGTGCCGCATGAACTGACAATGTGACAATGCACCGCCTCATCGAACAACAGCGACCCGGGTATTGGTGCAGGGAACCGCTGGTGCATGCGGCTTACTCACCAGACTTGGCGCCTTCCGATTATCATTTGTTTGCATCGATGGGCCACGCACTTTCCGAGCAGCGCTTCAATTCTCACGAAGAAGCCAAAAAATGACTCGATGATTGGTTTGCGGTCAAAGACGGCCAATGTTTTTGGCGGCGCGGCATTCACAAATTGCCTGGGAGATGGGAAAAATGTGTCGCTAACGATGGCTATTATTTTGAAGATTAAATTTGTAACCATTTTTTGTCAATAAACGTTTGAGCTCAGCTTTCTCAGGAGCAGCTTAAAAAGTTGCAACACACAAGCAAAACAATCCTTTGGACTTGGGACGTTATGGCACCGCCAATATAAAAAATTCGGAGTAACAGAGGTCTTTGGAGAATGGGAAAATATATTTTTTGTGTGGAAATTTATGGTTTTTAAGTATGTTGACCTTTCAAATGTTGGCGCCAGCCTCATTTTTGAAGAAATACGAGCCGATGATTCCTTCAGCCCTTAGGCCGCACCCAACGGTTGTTTTCAGAGGTTGTAATGGCTGTTCTTGAATGGCTTCATGTTGCTCTTCATCCCAAATATAACAATTTTGCTTATTGACGTAGTCATAGAATCGATTTTGTGGGGCGGCTCAGATTTATATTATATCCGACTGAGGACTGCCACTGCCGTAACATTTCCTTACAATTTATGAGGAATATTGTAAAATGTTACAACAACAACATCAAATTAACCAGGATGTTTTCTGATTTTTTCTTTACTTTAAAGTTGCACATTAAAAATATTTCATTCCACTAAGTCAACTTCTTTACCGTCCTAACTATCCTCTGTTACAATTAACAACTAAGTAAGTATAAGGTTTTGTGAAAAAATGAAGCAAAAATTTACGATGCGGAAACATTGTCAATGGTCTGCCACATGCCGTCATGCATGAACGCAGCACAACAACAATAACAGTAATAACAAAAAGCGACAAGTGGCATAAATCTAAAGGAATAAATTCCACAAATAATCGCATTAAGTAATTAAGTCGTAAAAAGTATACGCAATTAAAATAATAACAATAATAATAATAATGACAAACACAATGGAAATGGTAATAAAAGAATAAAACAATTAAGTGATTAAATTTGCGCGCCTTTTTATGAGTTTAGTAAGCGGGCGCGCAAATGCGTTTGGTTTGGTCTTGCTTGGGTAGGACGACAGAAACGACAAAAAAAAATTTACGCAAAAGAAAAAGATGAGCAAATATAAAAAGCCACGAAATAGTCAAATTAATTGCAATTATTTCGGTTTAGCTGAGAATAAGTGGCCTGACAAGTGGCGAAGAGCATTTGCTGGTAGATGTGGATTGTAAATTATTTAGGCAGCTCACACGCTAAGTGGCTGAAAAAAACTACTCAGCGTTTTTGTGAAAGTGTCACAAGGCATAAAAAATATTTACGGGCAAACGCACCCCAAAACAGGAGTAATAAAACTTTATAGTTTTATGGCCGCATCTGAGAGGAGCTTAGAAGAATAAATGCGACACGCCACATTCTCAGTTATTTGCATTTATGACGAGTTTAGTCACATCATAAATCACAAATGCCCCACGTGGAAAAATATGAGCCCTTAGTGTGTTGGGTTAAGGTGACCAATCAACACTGGTATCACTTTTAGACGAGAACTGCTCAATAAATTTAAATTCTCACACAAATTAGTCACATCATAAATCACAAATGCCCCACGTGGAAAAATATGAGCCCTTAGTGTGTTGGGTTAAGGTGACAACACTGGTATCACTTTTAGACGAGAACTGCTCAATAAATTTAAATTCTCAAGAAAAACACCTGAGCTATCCCATTGACTCATGTTATTAAAAGTATTGATATATCGAATGCCTTCTTCTTCTTGATTGGCGCGTTAGCCGCTTACGTGATTTTGGCCGAGTTTAACAAAGCGCGCCAGTGAAGCCAAGTCCTTCTCTACTTAATATTTCCAACGGAGAGGAGGCCTTACTCTTCCTCTGTTAACACCACGTGGTACCGCATCGAATATTTTCATAGCTGGAGCATTTGTACAGCCAACGAAGCCGCTGAATCTTTATTCCTTGCGTTATGTATACGTCGACGTTGAATATCACACCGTTCAAATGTCTGTCACGGCTTCGCAAGATAGCAAAAGTAGTAATGCAATTTTCAATTTTTTGCTGATATGGCTGAATTTTGGGCAATGACTCGCGTTATGTTACCTTTTATGCCAGTCGCGAGCGTTTGAGTTGTTGTGACAGTTCACTAAGTCCATTGAAGCGCCGTGAAGTCAACGGTTGTATATCTCATTTAACCTAGGAAACAGGCTGTTTCGTTGAGGTAAGTCAAGAGGGAAGGGGTAGTTAAATGAGTAGATGTAAGGGGGAACGTGATTTAGTGGTTAGTGTCGAGCGGATCATCTTCACATGCCGGACATACATTCATATTTATATATTCCGTAAGTCTGGGTCAATTCTGGCCAGGTAGCAGTTTGAATTGTTACATTATCGAAACGTAATTATACAAAATCTTCTGGTTCTCACAAGTCAGCTGAAGCTCTTCGGCTGCAACTGGTGATATTTGGACTCCGATAACGACATTCGACGAGTGAGAGTGCATAAAGGTAGTAAGAAACTCCTGCTGAATGCCATTAGTTGGCTGTCTATATACTGTGAGGTCCAGTTGTTTTCGTATATCTCGTCAATTAAGTGATATAGATACCTCCTGACGCGGCTTAAAGGTAGCTCAGGCTCTAGTAAGTGCTTGGTTGCTATTATAACTCCCTAGCAGGAATTGCTTGCTGAGCATATTATTATGCTCCTTGACAGGAAGCGTATATGCTGCACTGTGAAGATGTTATATCAGAAGGTTTCGCCTCAGGAAGCCTCACAATGCCGTCCCGAGTGCCATATTTTGGCAGGTCTGTAGCTACGTACACTGCATGTTTGTAGTTCCAGGCGACCAGATGAGCGCTAAGGTTAACGCTTCCAGCCTAATCGTCGTCGTTTTCGAAGAAGTACTGGCTAATGAATCCGCCGGTCCAAAATCAGCATTAAATACTTATTATTAACTTTTCGTGGATGTGGGCTTGAGTTGTTCCATATACCTATGACTATTTTGCTTGATAGCCTTACCATTCATCTAGAAATTAGTCTCATCGCTAAAGACGATTTTTTGGCCAAAATTGTGGCTCACTTCAAAACGGTCCCACTTCAAGTCCGGTCAGCGGGCAAATAATATTGTCTAGAGTCATCGTCTTTGAGTACTCGCGTCGAGTGTGTTCTATACGAGTGCTTATCCAAGCTCTTACGCTGAAGAACAATTTGTCAAGTTAAAGTCCGCGATTGAGTTGGCAAGGTGTGAAATTGACCTCCATGGGCTTTCCTGCATACTTTAACAGGCAGCGGTGATACCCTCAACCGATCTGGCATATCTCTTACGATAGAATATTCTCTGACTATTTGTGGACTCAGTCGTCGTGAATTTGGCTCGCAAGCACTGGAGAACAGTCAACACATCTGCATACTGCATTTTGTTAATAAAGTTAATCATTTGCAATCGCGTAATTTTCTGCTGCTCAGTAGTGTAATTTGTCATCGAGATTTGGTTTCAACGACTGAATAATTAACGACAAATTTCAGAAAAGCCAATAAAACCACATGGCCGTGACAGCTTATTAACAACGTCAGTTCGTATTATTATTATATGGGTGGCCAGCTCGTCATAGATGTACGCAAGCCCAATCATCAATCTTCAAGGTTTATGTACCAAGCAAGGGCAGTTCATACTTATACTCGTACAACTCTTTATTATAAATTGTGTACTCATATAACTAGGAGAGTGATTACCATCAAAAGTGCCGCTGCCGTAGCCGAATGCGTTCGTGCGCGCCTACAATTCGGTAGTGCCCAGTCTTATACCAATTGATATGAATGAAAAGTTTTTCTAATAGCGGTCGCTCCTCGGCAGGTGATGGTAAACCTTCCAATATACTGCTGTCATGAAAAATGTCCTCATAAAAAGCCATCTGCTATTCAGAGGCAGCATAAAAACGCAGGTCCCACCATTTGAGGAAGCACATCAAGACATACACCGCAAATAAGAGAAGGAGCTCTGTCAGACACTTAACTAAGGGTGTAAGTGCCAATTATATTTCAATACCTTCGGAATTGCTAAGCTTTTTAATCAGCCTTCGACTGTAGTAATCCTTCAGAATTCTTGGAACACGACACTCTCTAAATTTCTTCTTTGTCTGTTAGCCCATTCCTGCTACTACGAGTACAAAGTGTCGAGGTGTCAAAAATAGCTTTGAAATCGTATGCCTAATATTTTCAAGCAATTCAATATAATTGAATTGTTTATCGAAATCACACGCTCGTGCTGCTTGTTATTCAACACGTATGTACTTACTTACGTAATTGCATATAAATTCCACAAAAGTAAATTCAAATTGAATTTGTGCCTCTAGTTTCTGTTGAACAAAACACTCAATCAACAAATCAGCAAAAAATATTGCTCTTGCGATGGATAAACAAGCGAAATGAAGTTTCTGCTGCAGTAGCTAAAAGGGTATCAAAAAAGAAAGCAAAAAGTTAACAGGAAAAATTGTAGGGAAAATATTCAAAAATTCGATTTAGCCGCATATTTTTACCTTTGAGCGCTCAACGAGAACACACGCGCGCCAGCTAGAAACTCGGAGGCTAGAAACTCGCCTTCTTTGATTTTTTGTTTTTATTCATGTTTCTGTTTTTGTATTTATTTTTTGTTTTTTGTATTTATTTTTTTTTTTTTGTTTTTGTGTTTTTGGCTTATATATTTTCCGGCTGCTTGTTCGCGCGTGTCGATTTTTACACGCCGAAAATCAAATACAAAACTAACAGACAGGCACTAGTGAAATACAATATGTTAAAGGGTGCATGTGTATGTACACATACATAGAAGGAGGGTATACATAAATACATACATATGTACACATGTGTCAGCCCAATAAGCAAAATTTGTCGAGTTAGAAAAGAATTCGAAAACTTGTTGGTTAGAATTTGTATGAAGCCGGCACTTGTGACGAAGATGGTTCGGGGACTAATTCTAGATAAGATTTCGTAAAACACTTTAATCAACAATTTTTAATTCTCTTTGAAATTCTGTGCTATTAAAAAGTACAAATATTAATAGAGTGGTGGCTTCTCCAAAAACAGCAGCGCACGATGCAGAGTCAATTAGCTGCACTACTCGCAGCTGACTCACATAAACTTACTATCAAATATGATTAGCCAAAAATTAATTAATATTAATGCTTTAAAAAATTATCACCATTACTTTTTTTTTATAAAAATATATTTTTTTTTAAATATATTTTTTCACAAATATTAAATTTTTTTTTAATATATTTTATTTTTTCAGAATAAATTTTTTGTATGAAAATATTTATCAAATTTATTGTTTTTATAAAAATACAATATGTTTCACTAAAAATTTTTATTTTTTTACAAAAAATTTAATTTTTTACAAAAAATTTAATTTGTTTATAAAAATAGATTTTTTTTTATTTTTTCACAAAAATTTAATTTTTTTTATAAATATATATTTTTTTTTTCAAAAATTTTATTCATGCTTTTAAAAATTATAAAAACACCATAATTTTTTTTTTATAAAAATATGTATTTTTTTTAATATATTTTTTTACAAAGTTTAATTTTTTTATTTATTTTATTTTTTTAGAATATATATTTTTTTTATAAAAATATTTATTAAAGTTATTGTTTTTATAAAAATATATTTTACTAAAAAAATTTTATTTTATTCTTTTACAAAAAATCTAATTTTTTATAAAAATATAGCTTTGTTTTATATTTTTTTACAAAAACTTAATTTTTTTATAAAAATATATATTTTTTTACAAAAATTTAATTTTTTATAAAAATATATAATATTTTGTTACAAAAATTTTATTTTATTATAAATACACATATATCTTTTCACATAAATTTATTTTTTTTAATAAAAATATATTTCAGCAGCAGCAAAAAATTTATAATGCAAGGTTAAAAATTTGGTACAAGATTTTTCCATATTTCATAAACTTTTTATTCAGAATTTTTAATTTTTTTTATTGTTTTAGAATTTTTTCGGGTATGCTATTGAATTTAGGCTATTGATTTTTCGTAATTTTTTTGTTGATGTTTCTAGGCTTTTTCTTCCATATAAAAAGGTTGAGCATACATTTTGCACTTTTGTAGTTTGTCTTGGATGAGTGTGCAAATACATGACTTCTTTAAAAGTGGCCTAGATGAGGTGGACGAAGAGACAATCTGGCACTTTCTGTGCCATTGTCCTGCTCTATCCAGACGTCGGTTTACTATTCTAGGTAGACAATTTTTTAAGGGGCGCTGCTCCTCCACGGCATCGAGTTTTTTAATCAGTTTTTTTCAAATGGAAAATTTGAAAGTGCTGGCGGAAGATCTCAGTTCTGCAGAAATCAGAGATATTATAAAATTTTTCAAAAGCACACACGAGTTTTAGGATAGGGATAAGTTTCCCATGCGGCATCACAATGGACTATCAGCCTGAGTGTGCTCTACAGAACAACTGCTTCAACCCAACCTAAACTAGTTTGTCCTCTCATCCCAATTAAACGGCTGAGCCTTGATAGAGCGATAAGCTTATAGTGTAGAAGTGGCTAGAAATAAACTCTTAAAAATTCAATCTAAAATAATTGTTTTGATGACAATCGCTTCTGAATGCGTTACTCAAACTAAAAGGGTTTAGAATTTGGTTATTTTCCAAACTAAATTTCTCCAAATAGCGAAAATGGCGCTAAAATTAGCATCGTTGTAGGATTCCAATAATTTAATAAAGAATTTTTCATTTTTTCATTTAGCATGACACTTTTCACCTACAAGGCTTAGTGAGCCCTAAAGCGGCTTCTGAAGTTTGGAAAGTCTACTACTCTGCGATTGCCGCATACTTTGAAAGAGGAGATGAAAACTCAGGGGTTGGAATTTTAAGTTGATCTCAGTGTTGCAATAAAGTTAAGGATATATCGACTATTCGCGCGGTTTAAATCCGAGCGTGAACTCGGCACGTCTATTATCAAAATGAGTTCACCACTGTTTAGATGTGATTGTACAAATTTAGCAGGTAACCATTTCAATGTAACCTGCAAGTTTAGGTGAGGTTAGGATAAATGGCTGCCCTTGCCACTTGGACAAATATTCAAAACTCGACCGTTTTGATAACATACAGGGGAAAGGGAAAGGAGAGGAACAAGACAGGTAAAAAAGAAGAAGAAGAAGATGAAGGGACCTTGGAAGTACAGGGTGTGTTATTTAAACCCGCAATATTCACAGGTGTAGCGAAAAAGTGACGACTTAGATGTTTAAATCTTTGCCCGGCGAGAGCAGGCCAGCTGAGAAGAAGGTTCTGAGATGATTGTACCTCGTCCCCCAGAAAACTTCTACAGAAAGGACTTGAGGCAATCTCAATTCTCAACGCATGGGCAGCTAACGGACAATGTCCGGTAGGGATACCTACCGAATTCGAGAGCTGTAGCTTTGTTAACCTTAAAAGTTCCCTCGAACGCCCCATTCTACACGTGGCCGAAGGATCTCGCTACTTTGCTTGTTTGAGTACTAGCCCAGCGCTCGCTGAATTGACGCGAGGCCCATCTTTCCAGGAGCAGACCACAGGCTCTCAAGGGAATCCTAATCGTCTCAATTTGCAATGAAATCGTCCATATGGTTCCCTGTCTAGCCAGCTCATGTATGAAAGCTTAAAACTTGGTATATTATTTAGTTTTGTCAATAAAATTAGAGAAAGAAATAACGCAACTAATGAAAATCCAACGATAGAGTAGGTTAATTCGAATCCTACGATTAAATTCAAATGCTCCAGTCCTGAGATTATTCGATGCCGGTATCTGCTAGTGATAAGAGATAAAGCCTTCCTCGGCGCCACCTCCATTAGAAAGACCGAGCGAAGAGTATGTTATTTGTTGTTGTTGTAGCAGCATAAAATATGCATATACAATTTTTGGGAATCTTGCTGAAGTTCTTTTGGTTTTGGTCGAATATACTTATAAAGCAAGATTGTTTCAATGGCTCCACGAGTTGCTGATTAACATGTCCCTCAGCTTATCTGTCAAGTTACAGGCCACTGCAGAAATTTCAAAATAGATTTTTTTTGTTAAAGTAGTGTACAACTAGCGTTGCTTTTTGGCAGTTTTTTTCTGGCGGCCTTGTGCATTTTGGTTATAAAACGAATCTTTGACATTCTTTATATGGAAGAAGATACCCGTCTACAAAAAATTGTTAAAAATCGGTACTACTTGAGCCACTTCAGAGAAGCTTTTTTTCAATTCAATGGGCTATAGAACTGCGCACTGGAAATTTTTCTGGAAATTCTAGTTGAAAAGTTAGAAATTTTGATGAAATTTTTTTGAAATTTTTTCAAATTTGCACAAAGCTTGAAACTAGGGTTTATATGGTACTTGCAGAAAAGTGAACTGTATTTTTTCAAAACCAAAAAAATATAAATTTTAATTCCTGGTTATTAATTGCTTAGTTGTACTACGAGTGCGCCCAGCTCGACTTACCGGCTCAAGTGTTACTTTGCTTGCTGGGTAATTGAATATCTAATGTGATCTTACCATTTAGCCTTTGCCCAAAATGCATTATTAAACTTATATAAATTTGTGTGTATATAGATAAATATGCGCAGTGCACCTGATCTGAATGCATAATTGCCACTGCTGATAGTTTAGATTCCGCTACCACTTTTTTGCTTTTTCTTCTGCTTGATAAAAATTTATTTTTATGTTTGCCTAAATATTTATTTGATTTGTGCGGTCTAAAATGCATTAATTTATTGCGTGTGTATATGTGTGCGCAGGTTGAGAAGAGTCCTTAGTTGCCTCTGAAGGCAAAAACCTGCTTACTTTTTTCTTTACAAGGGTAAACTTCAACAAATTGCTCAGCGCTGCTCATAAATTTTGCCAAAAGCCGTTAGAAGTATGCCCACTTACAAACCCACTTACATACATACACACATATAACACCGCTAAATCAGGCACATGCCGCTTTATATGCCGCTCACAGTGTAGAAAGTAGAAACAAAAAAAGCACATCTATTCACACTACTGCCTCCCTCAGTCGCCTCAACACCATTACGCCCGAGCGCTCAGTTCGCACTAACCCCAAATCGATACAATTTTGACCGCATCCATCCATTATGCAGCACCAACTAAACGGGTTAAAGCTGTCCTCGTTTAATATGCTCGTTATTTTTTGCTGTTTTATCCCCCACAATATCATTTGATTATTGTTTGTTGTATCGTGTTAGTTGTTGTTGTTGTTGCAACACGTTCTGGTTACTTTGTGCTGGCGTTTTGCGGAAATCACTCGTTAACAATTCTCTATGACCGGACATGTTTAGTGTGTTGGCTTTTGCGAATTACACCGGGGACGTGTTTTGCATGGCAAACCGATTTTTAGGCCCAAAAACTCAACACTAATCCCCGTCCAGTAACTACCGGTAATGTACACAGCCCTGTTCTATTGAGTTGCCGCAGCGTTTAAGTGGTGCGTGAGTTGTTTTTTTTTCAGTGTTGGGTTTTACCTCGATGGGGATGAGTCGCAGCTTCAGCGTTGGCTTTATTTTCTTTGTAAATTTATTGCTGTTGAAAATTTGAAATTTATTTAGGTGACCAAATGGAAGTAGGTAATTGCATCATTTGTACGTTTTCCATTTAAATATTTAAAAGGAGTTTGTAGGTGTGAAGAAGTGGCAACACTGAAATTAAGTCGTTTATAAAAAAGTATTTGAGCAAAAAGGGAAAAAACTAATTTGATTAGCATTTTAATTTATATATTCGTGTGTACATATAAGTGAAAAATGGGGGGATTAGGGGTCATGTGCCTCACCTTCTTCACCTCCCGAGTTCTCTAGAAGTCATTATCATCTTTACTACTTTCATGTGACTAAATGTAGTAGTTACAATAGGCGAGATCTGCAAGACTTACCTGGATAACTTCTAAGGTTTTAGCCGGTTTTTATTCTTCATATTTACTCAAAAGGACTATTAAAGATATAATAACGTTTTACGATTTTATGATTGATTTGTGGGCCTAAGTTCAGAATAGAGAAGGTCGAAAATATCAGGTCAGTCCATAAGTTCGTGCGTATTTTACCCATAATTTCACTTTTGTACGATTTTTGCATACAAAAAATTATTGGCGGATTATAACGCAACTATTTTTATTTTCTTTGATATATTGTGCATTCAACAAGTGATTTTAATCGCGGATACGAGTAGAAGCACGTGTTGCTAAAAACGAAAATAGAGTCTTCGCACGCGTATAAGAGGTATATTTTGTATTTTTTTACAAAAGTGGTAAAAATGCAACAACTGCTGCTGAAATAAACACTAATCATGGAGAGGATACCGTGAGTGTAAGAACTGCGCAAAAGTGGTTTTCAAAATTCCGAAGTGGTAAATGCGACGTGGAGGATGCCCCGCGCGCTGGTCGCCCTAAAGTCTTTAACTCCGACGCCTTTTTCGAACTCGTGGGAGCTGAGCCAAATTTGACAGTCGATATAATAGGTCAAAGGTTAAATTCATCGCATGGAACAGTTCACAGCTACCTGGTTGGGAAAGGTTTAAAAGCTGGGAAAATGGGTTCCGCATAGACTTTCCACCGCCAACCTTCAGCAGAAAGTGAATGTCTGTTCTCAGCTGCTGCAACGGCTTGAAAATGAAAGTTTTTTGAACCGTGTCGTTATTAGTGATGAAAAATGAGTGCTTTAGAATAATCCTGTTCGCAAACGCTAATGGTTAGATAAAGATGAAACACCAGAACCGACCCCTAGAGATGGCCTTCCTTCCAAGAAGATTCTCCTGTCTATTTGGTGGGATATGGCCGGTATTGTTTATTGTGAACTTCTGGAACCAAACCAGACGATAATTGCTGATTATTATTCCCATCAGCTATCAAACCTAAATGAGGCACTTAAAAAAAATCGACCGTCTTTAGTGAATAGAAGCAAAGTTTTGTCTCACCACGACAACGCAAGACCTCATACCGCAAGGCAAACATTAGGCAAGCTGAACGAGCTCGGATGGGAGCTAATGCCGCGTCCACCATACTCTCCGGATATTGCGCCTTGTGATTATCACCTTTTTCGTGGACTGCAATCCCATATGAGTAAAAATAACTACTCCTCAAAAGAAGCTATAAAACGGGATATCGAAGCGTATTTTGGCTCCAAGGACAAACATTTTTTTCAGCAGGGAATTACAAATTTGCCTAAACGTTGGGAAGACATTGCAAATAATGAAGGAAAAAGCACTAACTTATCTCCTTTTGTGTGAATTTTCTAGCAAAGTTTGGAAACTTCTATTTGCTATATGTATATGGAACAAATGTATTATGAAAGTCTCACTTCTATATTTTTATATATTTTTTAAGAGTCTCCAATCTAATACCAACTTTGCCTTTTACTTTTATTTCAAATGCAGATAAATATGTAACATAAAACCTTTGAAAAACGATAGCTCATCAACATTTTGGCCAATTTTTGGATTTTTTTTAATATTTTTTAATTTTCTCTAAAAGTAAAGCTTATTGTCTAACAAAAACCATATAAATCGAAGTTTCAAGTTTTATACAAATATTAAAAGAACTCCGCAAACATTCCATTAAAATTCCACAATTTTTATATTAAATAAAATAAAAAAATAGAAAAAATACAATAATAAATAAAAAAAAATTCTAGAAAATTTTTTGATATGCAGTTTTATAGCTAACTAAACTCTTCTCTAATAAAATCAAATTTAAATTATTACAAATTTCCAATGATTTTTTAAATTTTTTTCCCTCGCCGCGTTACTTAAAATGTCGTGCATTGGTTATGTGGAGAAACTATGCAACAACGTAGAGGAAAATAATCAGTGCGATTTTTCACAAATTTAAAACTTTCACTTTATTAGGCTAAAATTTAATGAGCTATAAAACTGGCTATAGATACAAAAACTTAACATTCAAAAAAAAAAAAGAGAGAAATAGTTACACTTGAACAAAATATTGATGTGCTTTTGTTTTGTCGCGTGGTGTCTAAGGTGGTATAAGCAGGACCGTGCAACGAACGGCAGACATTTTTTTTATGAGGAGCTTTTTCATGGCAGAAATACACTCGGAGGTTTGCCATTGCGAACGACCGCTACATCGAGCTTCTTCTTGAGATAACCCCTATATAAATGCTAGCAAATTACTTTACCTGCCGAGGGGCGACCGCTATTAGAAAAATGTATCTCTTAATTTTGGTGTTTCACCGAAATTCGAACCGACGTTCTTTCTCTGAATTCCGAATGGTAGTCACGCACCAACCCATTCGCATAGTAAAGTAAAGGGTTTTTCAATAAGGGCGGGTAGATGTTGAGAATGTCAATCGTGGCGTTTGCTGTGTGGCACATAGCGCCGTCCTGCTGGAACCACATGTCGTCTAGGTCCATATGGTTCAATATGGGCCGTAAGAAATTGGTTATCATCGTTGTGTAGCGCTCGCTGTTGACGGTGACCGCCTCACCAACGTCGTTTTCAAAAAAGTACGGAGCAATGTCGCCGGCGGCCCAAAATCCACACCAAACGGTAACTTTTTGAGGATGCATTATCACCTGGTGAACCTCGTGTGGATTGGTGTCGTCCCATATACGTCAATTTTGTTTGTTAACACAGCCATTCATCCAAAAATGCGCCTCGTCACTAAAGATGATTTTTTGCCCAAAACTGAGGTTTTCTTCCAAACGATTCGAAGCCCGTTTGAAGTCTGCGAAAGGTCAAGTTCTTGTGCACGGCGAGGAATAGACTGCCCCGGGTTCTGCTGTACACTTTCACGGATCGCGCCAATGTTCTCGGCTGATCTTGCGTTCCTTGAACGTACGGGTGTTGGCTGATTGTTTACTGACCCGGTCGTCTCAAATTTGGCCACCAAACGTTGAAGAGTCGACTTTGAAGGGCCACCACGTCTATCGAAAAATGGGCGCAATGCGCGCAACGTTTGCGTTAATGTACACTCATTTTGATAATCAAGTTTTGTCATTTGAACGTGGTGTTCAATCGTGTAACTTGCCATGATGATTTGGCATAAACAACTGAATAATAAACAAAAGATTTGACAGATGTCACTAAAACAAAATGGCTACCACAGGGCGCTAAAATCGACCCGCGCCAATTGAAAAACCCTTTATATATTTAGAAGTATTAGAGGGGTGAAAGAGGGCTTTTTAGCAAAGAAAAGAAGCTTGAAACCCTCTTAATGGGTTCAGAACAATCAAACCTCGAATTTTTGCATCAGAATAGATTATCGATCTAACTGCGGCATCGAAAGTGTACATTTTTTTTTACATGCAGATGCCAGGCTTGTTTACACTTAGTCTGTTTGAGATCAGTTTATAGACACCTTTGTATCTACAAATTTAGCATATAAGTACTTCAAGTATACCAGTTTGTAACGATTAACGAGTCCAAATGAATTATCTATAGAAAGTTCAAGAGCTGAAAGCAGGCGCTTAAGTCCCCCGAAAGATTTATTCTCAGATCCCAATGAGTACAGATTTCGTCGGTCATTAATTGAAGTTTGGATGCAGATGCTTTTCATATAATATATTAATCTTTTTAAATAACTATTCAGCATAATTTCAACCCTGTATTGATAAACATCATTCAGATAAAAGAGATGAGCAAGATTTTTAGAAGAAATTGCTGATGACAGTCGTAGCTCGTACACACTGGAGTCCTCAAGAAACTGAATTGCCCTTCTTGCGACACCGATAACACAGCGCAACAGCCACTTAGGATCAATATGGTTCAACCTGAACATTAAAGTGCTAGGGGCATATAATAAAATCCCCAAACCTTTTTGCATTTCCAGGTACAGAAATGTGTTTATATGTGCCAAAGCGCTTTTCAAAAAGGAAAAAACGGGTGAAATACTTATCTGAGCAAAATATCTACTTCTGACACATATAGTGAAATTTCACGACAAATATTTTCGTAAAACATTTAAATGCGTTAGCTCCTACAAAGCCCAGTCGTTTTTACCCTTCTTTGCAGAAGATTGAAAAATAATCCATATAATCCATATTTAAGATCACTAGAGGGTTAATATGTTCTAGGGAATTATGTACCGAAAAATTTCACTAAGGGTCTTCTCAGTCAAAATCTGCATAAAATGGGCGTGAAAGTCTACAGAAACTAGAATAGTAAATGGGTCCCCTTAAGATATGCAAAACTTTTATTCTTACCTTCATTGGAATTTACGTTGCGAAGGCACAAAGCGGCTACCTGTAGCGGTAATCGGACTTTCAGTTGCTTGTTCTTAAATATTTATAATAAGCTCTGAAAGCCAAGTTGGTTTTGTGTTCGTAATAATCATTACATAAATACGCAATTCTTTAACAAATAGTAATTTTTCAAATAAAATATTTTTTTGCCAAGAGCAGATGACTTGGATACTATATTAACACACTGAGAGTTACCTCAAATGTGTGAAAAAGGCTTGGAAAACTTCTGATGCCAACAACAGATGAAATGTTTGCACCGGAAGCTCCCGGCACGTGCGATGTTAACACTAGAACTACGAACCGGTCAAAATGACCGGTTGGAACATTTATTTCCCATTTCCTCTTAAATATTCCAATTACATTTTTTTCGATAATGTCATGATTTTTATTAAATTTGTGTATAGAATAATATTATAGATTATTTTGTTCTTACGCTTCCAATTTTCAGAGTTAACTATGTGTTATACCTAAATATACGAACCGGTCATTTTGATCGGTCATAAAAATATCATGAATACTTTTTGTATATTCTTAAAATATTCTTTTTGAATATGGAAAATTCCCGGAATTCAAAGATTTTGCGTTTTCCATATATTATCCGAAAATTTGTATAACTGTAATATGGTATATACAGTTATACTAAATCCGTAATATGAATACAATTTCTATAGTCAGTCTGTACCCCCTATACTGATAAGTTATCATAAATCGTAGCATATAAACATTTCAATTTAATATTCTTACTTACTGTGTATAGTTGCAAATGACAATAAATTGAATATTTTTCATATTTCTTTATAATCTCACATTATTCTTGCATACATTGTAAGCGGTTTCTGATTGAATATTTTTTTCATTATTAGAAAGGGAAATAAAATTATAGTTTTCAGTTAGAAGTTAAAATTTCTTGAAGATATAACAAATATATGCGAAGATATATCCGAAGTTGTCTGCAAATCAACAAATATTTCAGCGGTCCAGTTTGATAAAGAGAAAGTCTATGTATCCAGTGATAGTGAAGAGGAGAACATATTCAAGGAAAAGTGTAAGATTGTAAAAGAAAAAGTGTAAGATTTCCGTCCTATTCCGATGAGAGTGAAGATCAGCAAACTGAAATTGCTAATGGAACTATTTTGGAATAAAATATGTTTCTTTTGCTTGAAAATCTAATTATCTTATGAATTTTTAGTTTTATTTCTAAATTTCTACTGTTTTGTGTAGTTAAACAAAAAAACCGGTCAAAATGACCGGTTAGTTGAAATAGGTATATGGTAAATCTGAGTAGTTCTAGCGTTAAAAAAGAGCGATATTGGCTGCTCATCAAGATCACCGCATTTGGCCCTATCGCAGTTCTTTTTGAGATGATTTTTGAAGGGTCATTTGGACTACATATAAATTTCAGAGCTGAAATGGCAGTGATATCGCTAGGGGTGCTGGAAAATGTGACGCAAAAGGACCAAAAGAAACATAGAGGTAGCTTTTGGCTTACCCACAACGGTAATCGATATTGTTTTTGGAAACTGGTTAGAATGAATTGTAATCCTAAAAAAAAAAAAAAATTCATAAATAATTCAATAAATGCGTAAAAATATTTACACAAAACTAAAAAAATGTAACAATACTAAGCACTCGCATACTTCATAAAATCAAATTCAGGAAGAGAAGTTTAATTTTTGCCGCAAATACGTTTACTTTTAATTATATTTAATAGTTACCTCAAAAAAGAAAATTACAAAAAAAAATCCTTTGCCACAAGAACAGGTGGAATGCTAAGCGGCCAAGCAGTAAGTGGCAACTTCAAGCGGCTACGGTAAAGTCAAAACCAAAACCATTTAGCAAATTATGTCACTCAGAGCAGTGGAGTTCCTCCAATATTTGTAGTTTTACCTCTGTGCATGTGTGTGTGAAATGTTGCAATTTATGCCACCAACTGAAAGTCTGTTCATATATACAAACTCATTACTTTGCATGCCCAGCCATCCAACGAAACTCTACCGTTGCAGCAGCGCCATGTCACGTGCATCCAATTCGCAAATTTATGCCAACAACAATAAAAAGTTATAACTATGTGAAAATGCCATAACGCTCCATATCCACATATGCAAATATGTATGTTTATTTACTCATACATATACATTTATTTATTATGGTAAAATTTGTTCATGTACAGATGTGTATGTGTATTGTCTCAATTAGTAGATGAGAGCAAAGGTAGTTCAGTCGCACAAAAGCGCCATATGCACGGTGCATATGAATATATATTAGAAATACCCAGTTTTTGTATGTACACTTGTGCGCACAATAATAGCAGCGCGACATGTTGGAACGCATTGACAACTTTATTAATTTTTTTAATTTAATTTTTTTTTTTCTAAAAATACAGTATTGTATTATAACAAAAGAAACCATGTGACTTAAATTTTCAAACTTTTTAAAAAATTGCATCAAAAATTACAAACCTTTTTACCGAAATTTTTCTAAATGTTTTTTTTTTCTAAAAATACAGTATATATTACAAAAGAATCCATGTGACTTAAATTTTCAAACTTTTTACAAAATTTAAAAAAATAAGAAAAAAATGCTCAAAAACTTCAAACTTTTTTACCGAAATTTTTCTAAATTTATTTCTAATTTTGTTTTCTAAAAATGCAGTATATAATACAAAAAAATCAGTGTAACTTAAATTTTCAAACTTTTTTACCGAAATTTTTCTAAATTTATTTTTAATTTTTTTTCTTAAAAATACAATATATATTACAAAAATATCCATGTGACTTAAATTTTCAAACTTTTTACAAAATTTAAAAAAATAAAAAAAAATGCTCAAAAACTTCAAACTTTTGTACCGAAATTTTTCTAAATTATTTTTAATTGTTTTTTCTAAAAATGCAGTATATAATACAAAAGAAATCAACTTAAATTTTCAAACTTTTTACAAAATTAAAAAAAATTGCATCAATTGCAAACCTTTTTACCGAAATTTTTCTAAATGCTTTATTTTTTCTAAAAATACAGTATATAATAAAAAAGAAATCATGTGACTTAAATTTTCAAACTTTTTACAAAATTAAAAAAAAATTAAAAAAAAATTACATCAAAAATTTCAAACATGTTTACCGAAATTTTTCTCACTTTTTTTAAATTTTTTTTTTCTAGAAATACCGTCTATAATACAACAAAAACCCTGCAACTTAAATTTTCAAACTTTTTACAAAATTAAAAAAAATTCAAAAAATTCCATCAAAAATTTCAAACTTTTTGACCGAAAATTTTAGAAAAGTTTCAAGAACGCAGTTTTATAACGCATTAAATTTTGATATAATAAAGTGCAGGTGGGAAGTGCCTCAAAAATCGCGTTGAATTCCGACAATTGGTTTTTTTTGCCGGTCTTGCGCATCCTCTCCATATAAAAAACAAGCAAACACTGTGAATTTTGAGCCACCTTAAACTAACACTTTACCAAAATTTAATGAGCTATAAAACTGTGTACTCAGAGTTTTTCTAAAAATGCTGACTAAAATTTACTTGAAATTTACTTGAAATTTTGAAGAAAATTTATTGAATTTTTTTCAATTTTGTACAAAGTTTGAAAAGTTGAGCTGTGTTGTTTTAGTTGTAGTATGAATTATGTTTATATAAAAAATTAAAAAATAAAAAAATAAAAAACAAAAAAGTTGCCATATATCGCGCTGCTATTATTGCTAACACAAATGTTCATCTGTGTGCTAACCATGCGATGTTGACCTTATACCTACGAGTATATATGTATGTGTGTATGAATATGTTTATTTCTAGTGCAATATCACAGCTGGTATTGCTGGCAAATTGGATTTAACTTTGGCAAATTTAGTTTGTGGACAATATTCAGAAGTGTTTGTTCGTATGTATGTAGACTGGCAAGCACAGCAACCTGTAACGGATAGGCTACAAAAGTGCTGAAAATTATGAAAAATTAATAAGCGTAAACTTTGAAGACCACTTTTGATAACATTTAAGTGTCATGATAATAAAATAAATTAAATTGATAAAATTAGATGGGAAAAAAATGTTTAATAATGCGCAGTTCATACTTGTTCAAGCGACAAGCATCTAGCGCTCCAGACCCGGATATTTTAAGAGAAAGTTTACAACAGTCTCTTTCTCTGCCGGATCCCCACAGCTTCTGCCACGTGGGATGTGTGGAAGTCCAAGCTTCTCCGGATGAGTTCCGATCACCGAATGATCAGTGACCACCGCTATGAATTTGAACATTGAATGGCATGGCATCCCAGCAGCCCTGCTTCAATCGTACTGAGGCCAAAGTGTTTTTGAGATAGCACACGATAAGACAGAACTCCATCTGTCTTATTCTTTCTGTTTTAAAGAAATAAATTGTGCAGTTTCCCTTTAATAACGGTCAAGGGGGCAGCGATGCCTGTAACCAGATAGGTCGACCCTTTCCCACCAAGCTCATCGGCAATTTCGTTTCGCTCTATATTCCAATGTCCTAAAACCCAGATAAGAGAAATGTTTTCTGCACATTCGAGACATCTGAGCTCCTCCTGATAGGAGTTGATCAGAAAAGACCTGCAACATGACGGCGACGATCGCAGTTTAACTATCGGAAAAGGTGTTTATGTTTCCCTCCCAACAGCAATCTCTAAGCATTTTGTATGCCTGTAGGATCGCGAAGATATCTGCTTGAAAAACCCCACTAGCTTTGGGCAGTTTAAATGACACTTAAATATTGGCTTATCTAGAGAAAACCCCCGCTCCAACTCCAGATTCCATGTCCTACTTATGGCCTATATACTTATGTCCTATGTAGTGCAGTCTCTCCCCTCCTTCCAATCCAGCCTGCTTTGAATGATAGCCTCAGAAATTTGTCTCAAAATTGCTACCATGTCCTACATGAGATTGTCTCCAAAGGTCTACCTCCTTCAACCTAATAGCGCTCTGAGCGGCAATGAATGGAAATTGAATATCGACGTGAAGTGAGTGCAGAATGACTTTAAGGGCGGCAGTGGGGCATGTTCTGCACGCCCCAGTTATACCAATACATGCAGTCCTCGGAACTCTCTTTAATTTAGTGGTGTTATAACCCTTTCAAAGAGCTACCCACCAAACTAGGCAGTCAAAATTGGTGAACCATTAAGTTGTATATCCAGAGAACGATTTTTGTCGAACATAGATTTACAAGAGTGGCTTTCTGTACTAGCCTTCTTAGCTCCATTTTCAGGTGTAGGTTACAATGAAGCTTGGGGTCAAGTATTAGACCAAGATACTTGACTTCCGAAGAGAGGTTAGAAAATATAGCTGATCCAAAAATGCCCCGTCTTTGTGTGGTGAAAGTCGCTTCAGTAAGCAAGAAAAGGTCTCTGAGCAGTCAACCCTACGCCGACGGAAAACGCTTATTGAGTTGTTGATGATGCCTCTGGTAGTCTCAAATGTGTTAGTGGCATGGGTTTTGGCCCGCGATCTATCGAACAGCAATCATATTTAAATCGATTTTGACGAGATGTCATCATTTTCCTTTTCTTTAAGGCAACCTTCGGTTTTTTTCCCAGCCTTTAAGGCGACCTTCCAAGGTTACAGACAGAAATGTTTTGAATATACATAATTTAAAACAATTTCCGATTCTTTCGAATATAAAAATATATAAAGCGAATTCCATAAACAATACATAAGGAAGACTTAAAAAAAAGTTCATATTCATTTTAAATTACAGGTCAAGGTTCGTGAATTTTGAACTTACATTAAATAATTTATAATGAAATAATTCAACTATCATAGGTGAGCGATCCCAAATGCATGACCTGAGCGATGACGCTGACGACACGTTTTGTAGTTGTGACAGATGGCTCGCGGGAAGAGATGCTCTGAGGGAACAGATTGGCTACATCGCGCCGAGCAACATAACCATCAAAATGCTTGAACACGAGGACAGCTGGAACGCGGTAAAGAAACATATCGAGGTCATACTACGGAAAAAGGGTAGACCTCGACACAATGCAATAAAGCAACGCCTCATAGGCAGAGACGCTAGAAGATGAGTCTATAGCATGAAAGCTGGCTACAAATACGGTGGACCCAGACGTGGGTGAATAGAATTGGTCCTTTATGGATGTCATTCTGGGCCCTCCAGCAGTAATGCAGAAAGTAGTCCCAAGAAGATTGTTTCCACAGAAGGAGAGGAGGGATTGTTTTAGTGGCCACTCCACTCTACGAAGTAGACGACGGTCTGCGATAACTCTCCTTCCCCCAGTGGTGAAGACACTTGAGGCCCCAGCCCCACATCAGCACGGTTTCCGACGAGTGCATAGCACCACCACTGCACTCACCGCCATAAACGCCCAAATAAACCGCGGGCTTAACCAAAACCGACCCTGCGAGAGGACTGTCCTGGTAGCGTTGGACCTGAAGAAGGCCTTCGACACAGTCAGCCATTCCACGCTACTAGGTGATATTTATCAGTCGACACTCCCGCCAGGGCTGAAGAGGTGGTCCGCAAACTACCTGAGCGGTCGTTACTCGTCAGTGATTTTTCGAGATCAAACATCAAAGCAGAGGAAGATTAAGCAAAGTGTACCGCAGGGTGGTGTCCTTTCTCCCTTGCTGTTCAACTTCTACATTTCGAAGCTCCCCCAACCACCAGAGGGAGTCTCCCTGGTTTCATACGCTGACGACTGTACGATAATGGCGTCGGGCAATGACATCGATGGCCTGTTTTCTAAAGTGAAAAACTATCTCACCGACCTTCCTCGTGTTTTCACTGCGAGGAGTCTCCAACTTTCCCCCACTAAGTCCACGGCGACCCTCTTCACCACAGCTACCTACAGCTACACCTTCACAACGAGGCACAAATGCTTCCTGTAATGGAGCAAAACAAACTGCTCAGCAAGCAGTTCCTACTAGGATGTTACCGCAGGTTTTACACCTGCAGGCAGCTGCTTGAGCCTGATCCGCCTCCCAGGCACGTCAGGAGACACCTCTTAAACTACGCCGACAAAATCCAGGACAAAACTGACAGAAATTTACTGGACCAGACAGTGTTTAGACAGTCAATAAACGACATTCACCGGGAGACCGTCACCACCTTCTTAAGTTCCCGTCCTGTGAATGCCGTAATCGGAGTCCAACCACCACCGACATACCAAACATATGTATGAAGGACCCCGCACGAAACGAACCACCTTTTCACATGCCCTCTAAAACCGACTCCTCTAACACCCCTCTCCCTCTGGCCCAAACCTGGGCCTACCTTAAGATGAGATAGACGAAGACAACCGGTGATATGCCCCACAATGACGGGGCTTCTATGACTGTTAAACAAACAAACAAACAAACAAACGGTCGCTGTAAGTGCGGAGGCATTTTCAGCCCTACCGCACCTACCAAAAAAAAAATATCATAGAATACGAAAAATACTTGAAAGAAACCTAAAATATACATATCCGTAAAAAATTAATTTTATAAAAAATATTTTCTTGTACGTAGATAGAGACAGAGCTGGATAGTGCAACCTAGGCTTAAGAAGGTATTAGCGATGGCATTATATTCGTATACACGCAAGTACAGTTGGGTGTGTGTCCTCCCATCATTATGTCACATGCAACCCTGCATATACATACATATAAACATAGAAGTGCACACTTTGAAATGAAACAGTTAAGGCACTTCGCCTGTTAGTTACTTAGTTGGCGGTAACTTTTCCGATTCCACCTGATGTACCTAACCGTACATCTGGATGCAGTTACACGCTACTGCGCACATACCAGCACAACTTTAGCGCAAGTTTTTAATCACTTTGCAAAAGCTCATGTGTAAACTTGACCTATATTTCATGCTTTTTGAGCACATAACTCAACCAAATAAGGCTCAAACGTTCGTGCAGTTATCTCATTTGTGTATGTATTTAAGCATCTAATTTAGTCATTATTGCAATGTCGTAAAAGTTGAAATGCTTGTGGAAAACGAGGAGTGCGTTGGAGGAGGAGCACTCAGTGCCTTTGCAGCAATTTTAGGAATCGGCGCATAAATAATAAGCTAAGTGTCATTGCAAGCGCATCACCGGCTGACTGAGTGACTGGCTGGCTGTGAGTGGGTGTGTGTGTGTGAATGCCTGGCTGTTGAATGCAAGGACGTTTACCAGCTCACAATTAGTGTAGTGAGTAGGTTTATTTTTGTATCTTTTCCAGCATGTAGGCATGTATATATGTATGTGTGTATGCAGCTAAGTCTATCTGTGAATGAGTGAAATTGTATGCTTTTGCCACAGTAAAGTGGGCCATCATTCAGTAATTATGAAGTGATTTGCTTTCGCTTCTCGCTTTTACTCACATTTGCTCCATGTGGCTAATTTTAGTAAGTGAAAGTGTAACAAAAAGAAAATAAATAAATTTCGATCATTTCAAGGCTGCAAAAATGTAGCAAATAATAAAAAAAATTTAAATCGCTATTGCAATGAATACAATTTTCATGCCATTTTTCATCAAAGAAAAAAGAAATAAATGTCGATCATTTCAAGGTGACACAAATTTAGAAAATTAAAAAAAAAAATTGAAATCGTTATTGCAATGAATAAAATGTTCATGCCAATTTTAATGACAGTTTTTTTAGAAATTTATGCTAGTTGCTTGTGATTGATTGGTTAACATCTTTTAACTTTTCAGTTTCAATGACACCCACGATCTATAGAACGCAGAGCTGTGCCCAGCAAAAGACTATTTAACCGGCTCTCAACAAGTTTGAATGAATCACCTGATTTACTGACATAGCAGGAGATTTTACAGCGGTTTGTTTAGGGAAAAAATTATATTGTATTGGTAATTGGAAAAAATCAATACAGTCTCCACTTATGTTGCTTCGTTGCTGTCTGCAGAACGACTGATTAGATGAGTGTGTGAATACGAGTGAAATGAGCGAGCAGAATACTGCTGCCGAGACCCGTGTGACGTGGGAAGTTACTCTCACAATTTTCCTTCGGATGGCCAAAGCTGGTAATCTATCATCCTGAGTGTCAGCCAAAACTGATGACAGTTTTTTATAGCGTCTTCCTTTTGCCAAGAAAGACTCAGGAATACTCTTCTATGAATTTTTATTTATTGGAAAGGCCCGTCAGTTTAACCCACTGCGTCTAGCGTTTGGAATTTATTTTCATTTGACTATAAAGAAAAGATACATGAATATATTTGCATGAATTTAGTTGTTTTTATTTATTTTTAGTTTATTTTTTCGTGTTTTTGTTCATTAGTTTTAATTTTTCTTTGGTTTGTTTCGTGTTTTTGGCCTTTCATTTTTTTTAATTTATTGAAAAGCGTAAATATATCATCAAATACCTTTCACGGCTGGCTTTACAATAACCCATTCTCGCAACTCAATTTCTCAATATATTTTCGTGAGCCTCTAAATTTATTAATATAAGTTCAATTTTAGCAATGGCAACTTAAATTTCAACTTTCTACTCTTGAGCCCTCTCTGGCTGGTTGACATAAAATTTATATTGAACGACACCCCACAAAAAATACTATAATGACGTGAAATCGCAGCTTCTTGGTGGCGAATTGACATCAACATTTTGACTGCTCACTCGATATTAGATTTTTCCAATTTTTTTTTTTTTTTGAAACGAAAAATTTTGAATTTTTTAAGTTACTGACTAACCATAAACTAAATTTTTTATGCATATTATGATGTATAGGGTTTTCCAATAAGAGGTGTTATTTTGATATTCAAAGAGAAATGTTATTTTTTATATAAATGATCGGATGTTTATTTCATTATAAAGAGGAATGTATGGCGTTAATAGTGAAAAATAACATCAGGCAAATGACCACCACGACCACGCTTACAGGACAATATTCTTTTCATGAAATTTTCCATAACCGAATTGCAAAGTGGCTGCCCTATGTCCTCGATAGCCACTCGAGTTCCATCTTTGAGGTCTTGAATCGACCCTGAGCTGTTGGCGTAGACCTACTCTTTCACGTGGCCCCAAAGAAAAAAGTCACAAGGTGTTAAATCACAAGATCTCGGTGGCCAATTTTGATCACCTCTTCGAGAGAGACCACGGTCCGGAAGCCTTTCCCGTAAAAGATCAATGGTTTCGTTGCTTGTGTGGCACGTAGTGCCGTCTTGTTGAAAATAAACGTTGTCTTGTTCAACACCTAACACCTGTTATTGGAAAACATACATATATACACAGACTTTCTGAAACGTCTGTTAAAACGAAAATTTCTTACAATCCGTAAAGAATTTATTTACAAAATTTAACTTAAAGAATTAATTTATTAATTTAAATTAAAAAATTAGTTCTTATCGCTATACCCTCTATTCACGTTATGCTTCTTTGCGCACACAGCGCTTTATTATACTTCTCTCGTTTTTCCTAGCTTTTTTAACGACCAGCGATCAGCGATCGATACGTATTGCAGAATTGCAATTGTGAAATAGTGGGATGTACTCGGGCTGTGCTGCCAGTCTGTTCGTAACAATGGGTGTAATGTTATATTTGCTGTCACAGTCAAAAAAATCGATTGCTCAAATTCCGAAAGTTTGATGGGCAAATTTTTAAATCAAAATTATTTTAAAGTAACGAAAAAGTTGGCTGCTTCTTACTTGTTTCTCTCTTCAACACCTACACAGAAAAGAGGTAATATCTGCTATTTCATTTATACAAAAAAAAAAAAAGAATCCATCAGCATTACAGATCGGGGTGAGCTTTAGCTTGCTCAAGGATCTTCTTCCATTTAACTCAGTCAAGGGCTTCCATATTCCAGTTTTCTACTTTTAATTTCTACAGGTCTTACGTGATGTTTCCTAGTCATGCCGTTGTCTCTCACGATGATTGGATTATAGTTTATTATTATTTTACCTAGTCGCGATTCTTACACAGGGACTATGGATTCTGTAGATGATTGAATAAAAAAATTGTGAAAACTTGTTATTTATGTTTGTTTTATTCAAGAACGTCTTTACTTTTACCTAAAAAAGTCTATTTACGAGGTGGCGCAAAATAAATCATCCTATCGTAATATTTATAATTCTTCCAAATGAGGCCGTACGTCAATCATATTTGATATTTGTGAGCTAGGCAGCTGCAGTATACAAACAGACAAGCAAAGTAGCGCGTAAAGGTCAAGATAAAGATATCCATCCATATCAAAATCATTTTTTTATTTAGTAAAAAGTTATTTAAAAACAAGATTGGATGATTAATTTTGCGCCATTTTGCATTTTTATTTACATACACATGTACATTTATAAACAAATTTTGCTAAAATACCAAACAAAATTTCTTAAATTTCTTATTTATTTGCTTTTTGCCATCAAATGAATTCAAGGAATTTAAGTAAAAAAAAAAATTACTTTTCAACTTCGTTTTTTCTTTAGAATTATATAGTCAATAGAAGATTTCAACTTATACACTTACTCGTCTCAAAATTAATAACGATTTCTTTAAAGTTAAGGAATTCCAATTTAATGTTGCACGGACGGAAGTAAAAGTGGTGAGACAAAAACTTCATTAACTCAACTTCAGCCGGTCTACAAGTGTTTCATTTACAACTCCAACTCTACATTCAGCTAAAGCATTGCCTTTGTTTTGCTTATTGTTTTTGTCGTAGTAGTAACTGTGCAGGAATACCAAATACATATCCCCTAAGCCCAGACGCACCAATTGTTTAAAACACCAACAGTTTTATGGCGCCACACCAGACCCAGACACTAGTTAGAGACGTCAGCGCTCCTTCCATCAACTACCCCAGTAAGCCCACAGCCCCCAATACAGGCATACATACCATACAGACAAACACATATTTATACTACTCACTCAAATGCCTTCAAGTGTGCCTCCACACCTTCTTTGACATATCCCGCCAATCACTTTTGACTTGTAGACGCTGTGCAGTACGCAAAGAAACCGAATAACGCTTTTTAATAGAAAATTTGACAGCCGTGAAATGATTTTCGTTCGCTTGCACAAAGTGATCAGCAAGCGATACAGTGGAACAAGTGGGAAGTTATTTTGGTGTAGCTGAATTTAAAATTTAAATAATAAATATAAGAAATAAATACAATTAAGAAATATAAATTAATTTAAAAGAATTCATTTCATTAAAATAAAAAAATAATAAAATAAAAAAAACTTCCCATACCGGGAATCGAACCCGGGCCTTCTGGGTGAAAGCCAGATATCCTAGCCACTAGACCATATGGGATATATTCACTTCGGCACACAATGCTATACTACAGCGAAGCCACGATTAGAAACGATCTTTTCACATTACTCACGAAGCAATGCTCGCAACGAAGAAGGTGTGTAAACTGAACATGAGCACAGCGACGTCGCCTTTTTCGTGCACTTACGTCGTCTATAATTAAACGAAACAAAGTGGCTTTGCATACAACACACAACTGCTGTACATGGCTTTCAGGTATAAAAATGTACCTATAGGCACAACCAACTCGTTGCTTTGTTATTCGTAGCTCAGTATTTTTTCTTCGTATACTATTTTTGTTTTGCAAATTATCTTTCCGTCGGCATATTTTTGAAGAAAATTTCATAGTACGAGTAAGCTTGAAGATTTCTTATGACAGTAGCATCATCGCAGTCAGCTCTTGGAGAATTCTTCAGATGTTGAGATTATTCCTCCGCGAATACTTCTAAAAGGAAAGCCATGCTGTTAAAAACAACTACAAATTTCCAAAAGTGAGCAGAAGAGAAGTCAACTGTTACTAATTTGCATTCCACTTTAAACAGATCTGCTGCTAACAGAATATGTGTAAACCTGTTAAAAGTTATTAAGTGTACAGGTGATTAAGTGAACAGTCTGTTGCTTGTGTTTTCGGTAAGGGCTATCATACATATGCATGCGCTTGAAAAGTAAAATGTTCAAGAATCCTCTCTTAAATATTTGGTAAATAGTACTGGAATTGAAGAAATATCCACTCGAAGAAGACATACCCGAATGCACGCACAGATATTTCTTGACCACTAGGAATCAAAACATCTTATTATCAAGTGTCATTAATAGGGTCCGAGTTAAATCAATACGCAGTATTCCCTAGTCTAACGCCGGCGAGACCTCAAAGCTATTGCCTGAAATGTTTACAGGCAAATTGGCCGCTGATTGGCTTGGAAAGCTCACTCTTTTGAAAAATATCAGTTTTGTGCGATTTCTCTCGATGTCTAATCAAGGACAATTCTTTCAAAGAAGGAGTTGTAAAACAAACATAATTACTTTAGAGTAGAGGTTCCTCTCCTTTATCCTTTTCTTAGTATTAGACTTTCAGGATCGACCGTATTTTGCTACTTTCCTCAGTGAAAAAGTACAAATAAGAGAGTCGCCATTTGAGAGTAGTTGGGAGAAGCCTTTATGTACATACCTATATACATACAGCTGTTGACAGCTAATTAGAAACGACTTTTATTTCAAAATAAATTTTCCATTTTCCTTTTAAACACGTATTTTCATAACTTTTTGCCAATTTTATTTAAACATATGATAAACTTAAAAACTAGTGGAAAACAATTTAATCGCAATTCTTTATTAAATATATGTATATTTTTTTTAAGCATGTGAAATGCACGATTTGGATAGGGCAACTAATTAGAAACAGTAATGTATTATCAGATCAACATAAAGATTATGTTAGTATTTGGTTCCATAACCCTTTTGCTTCAACACTGCCTCACATCGATTGCGCATTGATGTAATGAGATTCTGACAGCGCGCCACGGGTGTTGCTTGCCATGCCGTTTTTACTTCGGCTAAAAGGACATCCATATTTGGGATATTTTTGGCACTCACGGCTTTTTTAACGTCACCCCAGATATGCTCTATTGGGTTTAAGTCCGGACTGGATGATGGCCATTCCAAAACATTGATGGAATTTTCGTCGAAAAACTGTTTCGTCAACTTTGCCGTGTGCTTTGGATCATTATCCTGTTGAAACTTCCATATAACAGGCAAATTTTCCTCATCCCACGGCAACATTACATTTTTTAGTATATCGACGTATTTCTCCTTATTTAAAATTCCATCAATCCTATGGATTGGGCCAACACCATTCCACCAGAAACATCCCCACACCATGATTGATCCTCCACAATGCTTCACTACCCGTGAAACGTAGCGAGGATTGAATTCATGGTTGATTGGCCGTCGAACATACCTTTTACCATCTGGGCCTATGCGATTTATCTTGGTTTCATCGCTCCAAACGATATATTTCCATTGATTTGGAGTCCATGACCAATGAGATCTCGCAAAGACTACTCGCCGTCTCCTTTATATCTTGGTTAGAAGGGGCTTCTTGCGTGCTGCTCTGCCATGCAGTCCAGATTCGACCAGACGCCGAGCAATTGTCCTCTTGGATATTTCGAAATTATATTGATCCTGAATTTCCCGTTGGATGTCAGTGGAAGTCTTTTTTGGGTCTCTTTTGGAGATGATTGCTATCTTGCGGTCAATTTCTGCTGAAGTTTTCCGGGGCCTTTTCTTACGTGGAGCATTGTCAACAGTCTTAAAAAGTTGGATATGCTTTAAGGCGTTAAAACCATTTTTTTTTGAGCATTTGACTTGCTTAGAAATTTCACTGTACGACTTTCCAGCTTTACGAAGGTCAAAAATGGAGCTCCGTAGGGCAGGTGTACAGCTGCTGCTTTTTCCCATTACAAATCTTGAAGACGAATATTTTAGTTGCTTTTAAACAACCAATTTAAAATATATACATACCAAAAAGTCGATTATATTACTATTAAAATAACACAACTTGCCGTATATGCTTACATTGAACAACTGTTTCTAATTACTTGTCTCAGTTTATTTACCTTGAACTAAGTAACCCATGCACTGCGTTGGATAATATTAACGGTACTTCAATTTCACAACTACAAAACTAGGCGCATTGGGTAGTAAATAGAGTAACAAAAGCAATGCAAATGATTTTAAGAAAAAAAATAACGGTAAATTTAAACAGTTTAATATTATGCTCATCAAGCGTTTATCAAAAGGGAGCGTTTCTAATTAGCTGACAACAGCTGTAAGTACATATTGGCATTTGAATTCCCGTAGAATGTAGGAACATTTGCTATGCCTCAAAGCTGATTCTTTGTCCGCGGGTCAAGTAATAAACAAAAAACTATTTGCCACACTTTTGAAAAATGTTAAAAAAATATATTTTTGGAATTTTTATTTATGTAAAATGTTAGGAAGGTTTTGCTCAATTTTTAATTGTTTTAATTATTTTAATGGTGGGCTAATTCTTTTATATAAATATGTCTTCTATTCTCACAAAAAATTTTAATTTTTATTTAATTTAATTTAAACTTTTATTTAATTTAAATTTTTTGTATATCTTGCAAAGGTGGGTTGTTTATTTTCTTACTTGAAAATTTTTCTTAATTTTATCAAAAACAATTTTTATTTTTTTATTTTTCATTGTTTTTTAATACCATGCAAAGGTGGTTGATTTTTCTTACTTAAATTTTTTTTATTATCAAAAAATTGTATTTAATTTTTAACTTTTTTTAATATCATGCAAAGGTGGTTGATTCTTCTCTTGATTTTACTTAAGAATGTTTCTTATTTTTAAAACAAAATTTTAAAATATTTTTATTGTTTTTTAATAACTTGCAAGAGTAGGTGGGCATTGATATCTCGTACTAAAATTTTTTCTTACCACAAAAACTTTTGAATTTTTTTTACTAAAAGTCTTTTCCTTTTTTTAACAAAAAAATTTCAAAATTTTTTTATTGTTTAATTTTAACGGTAAGACTAGGTTAAGACTAGCCTGGCCGGCAATAAGCTACGCATAGACTTTTTGGTCCCTAGCGATACCAGATGGAGTCCGATCTCTATGAATACCGAAAGTAGACATTATGTAGGATGTCAGCGCTTTTGGCGAATCTAAGCAGCGCTGGGAGCTCCGCTTTTGAGACGTCGTCCAGGCCCTAAAACAATGGGGCTCCCAGGCATTTTAACCGCTTTTTTAATAATGCCGGACAAACGCACAGAAGGTATTCTAAAGTTTCCTCAATATCCTCTCTGAATATCACGGTAAAGTGGAGGCATATTTTTTTAATTAAAAATTCTTGTTTTTTATCAGAAAATTTGTTTATTTTTTTTTTTAATATCTGGCAAGAGTGGGCTGCTAATATAAATTTTTTTTTAGTTAAACATTTTTCTCACTCTTTTCATAAACATTTTAGTATTTTTTTAATTTGTATTTTTTTTTAATATCCTGCTCTCTTCTGACCAAAAGTTTTTTTTTTAATTTTTAGTTGCTGAGTTTTAATTGTTTTTTTTAGATCTTGCAGGAGTAAGCTGCTAAATTTCTTTTAATTAAAAAATTTTCTTGGTTTGATCACAAACACTTTAGAACTTTTTTTGTTTTTTAAGATATTAGCAGGTAAAATAAATTTTTTTTTACATTTTCCTTTTTACCAAACTTTTTTTTTAATTTTTAATTGCTTAACTTCAATTATTTTTTAAAATCTTGCAAAAGTAGGCTGCTACATTTTTTTTACTAAAAGTCTTTTCTTTTTAACCAAAACAATTTTTACATTTTTAACAATTTAATTTTAATTGTTTTTTAGTATCATTTTTACTTAAACATTTTCTCATTTTTATCAGAAAAAGTAAATTATAAACTTTTATTTTTATCAGAAATATATTTTTGTTTGTTCTTTAATATCATGCAAGAGCGGGATAATGTTTTTTACTAAAAGTATTTTCTTTTTTTACCAAATTTTTTTTTGAAGTTTATTAAAATTTTTATTTGATTACATTTTTTTTATGTCTTGCAAAATTGGGCTATCTGGTGTTTTTTTTATACATTTGATTTTCTCTTTTTATTACGAAAATTTTTACATTTTATTTTAATTTTTTTCGTAATAAATTTCCACAAAAAAATTTTAAATGAAAGTTTGGCGGTATTGTTGCCTTGGCTGATTTTACAAATGCTTGCTGCAATCAAATAACGTTCTTTAAAAAAATATTAATATAAAAAAAAAAATTAGTTATTTATCGGAAGTGGAACACTGTCTGCTATCGCTCTTGCCACAATTGTTATATTTATTAGTAACGGTAGTGTGCAGCGAGCATTGTTTGTCGTCGTAGCAACGGCTGTTGCCATTGTTATTTGTTGTTGTTGTTTATTTTTGAGCTGTTTGTGTTGTTGTCGTTGCAACCGCTTGCCTGTTTAGCGCGTTTTGTCATTGTTAGCAACGTGACGGCATGGCGTTGCCAACCATCGAAGCAAATGTCTACTTTTTGTTGCAAGTTTTACAAACTTCATTTTTGTGTTCTGGTGTTTTTTTTTGCTGTGTTCTGTTGCTTTTTTGTTGTGTTCGTTTGCACTGAAGCCAGACGTTAGTTTTTTGGATTTTCCTCGCTTGCAGCTTACGCAACAAAAAACGCTTGGAGAGCGGAAGTAGTGGCTACGTATAGCCCAGACGGTAGAATGAGGCAACAGCAGCCATAACGAAAACCTACAAGACATCCTTGATGTTTTCTTTTCTGCTGGTTTTCAAGACCTGCTCGCCTTAGCCACTCAGCTGATTCGTTGTTATGCCACAAACTTGTCTTTTTCGACGATATTTAAGGACTTTACTGCCAATATTGTTTATGTTGTTGGTGAAGTTTTTGTTGCTCCTGCTATTGTTGCGTTTCTTGTATTGTTGTTTCCTACAGCCGACGCACTAAAGTGTAAAAGTTGCTGCTTGAAGAATTTTCATTATATTCAACAGACCCTAACGACGACATTCTTTCGCCCTCGACGCATTCTACATACCCTTTCACATATACAGGTTCATGCATACGGGTAAGTAAGTGTATGTGCGTGTATCCTTCATCTACATTCTTGTAAACATGTATTCTTATTTTTAACTATTACATTCCACATACTCGTAAAACATAAACGTGTTGCTGTGCTCTCAAAACTATGAAAAGAATGTTGCTGAAGTTGTTTGCACGGAAAGGAAAAAAAAGTATGTACATATGTATGTGCAAAACTTTTGCAAAACTTTTTCCATTCACACTTTAGTCTCACGAATAAGCAAGAATAGGAAGCACTGAGAAAGGATAAAATTTACTGTATCATTGTTTGCCACAGCCAATGGGCAATCCTAACACTAAATTTCTGCTACTACACTTGCTTTACTTGGCGAACTTGTCGCTGCTTTTGCTATTGTTATTGTGCGCCTTTTTGTTGTAATTGTCATTTAAAGAATTTTTCATTTCGAAAATTGTTTGCAATGGCATAGGAAATAATTGACAGTTTGACTGCTTGACTGCCTACTTGGTTGATTGCTGAAGTCCTACGAATGTTTTTTTGTTTTTCCAAGGAAATACATACATATACATATACATATATGTATGTATACATCTTAGAAGCGTTTCTTTGATCGAATCAGTTTTTGTTACATCTGCACGCTTTTCGCATGATTACCTTCGTGTTAGGAGCGGAACAGGCGTGCACGAAGCACCGCATCTTAAATTGTCTCCTAGTCTGCTTAAAGTTGTAAAAAATGTCTAGGTTTCGAGTGGCAAAAGGTGCAGAAGTGTATCGGGAGGAGAACTGCAGTCTATCTCTTAAAATAGTTCATTTCACCCACTTAGAACCCTAAGAACTGAAACTCTGTGCGCTAGTTTGCTTAGCTCCTGTCCTTAGAACTTCCAGAATATGAAACGGCAGCACTAGAAATCTTGGTAGGTCTCATGAAAACTCAGAGCACTCGTACATGCCAAAGATGTTTATCCTTCTTCAGCACAATAATGGGTGCTCCTATCTGGTTTCTGGTAGCAAACTTTACACAAAAAATACAAAAACGGGAGAGTGACAGGACAACTACCGCGTTCTCCCACCTGGAAGGTGGTAAGTTTGTGCCGAGGTGGGAGGTAATGTCTTCTTGCGAAGCCCACGTCGGAGTCTTTCTATTCGGTTACCCAATCACTCTAACGTTCTTCAAATTGAATTAGCAGCACTATGGAGGCCTTGCAGCACCACTAGAAAGAGATACCTGCCGTTTAACTGCTACAAAACAACAACAGTGATGTCTTCTTATTTATTATATCTGGCTTAATTCACTTTCGATCTATTTCCGGCAATGCTCTCCAGCCTGAAGTTTCAGCTAATATAGAGGCTTCGGAGCACTTTTAGGGAGGGATCTCTACAACTTTTTTAACGCCGAGGCTGCAATCAGAGCTCTGAATGCATTCACGTTCGAATGTAAATATGTTCTGAAAAAGTCTGTCTACTTAACTTTTCGCCGAATCCAAGCATAATATTTTCATGGTTCGGTAGTTCGAGGTTATTTTATTTTGTATTGAAGAGAACATAATTTTTTATTCACCACAGACAGTAATACCTCGATAAAAGGAGTTGTAGAAATACTTCCTTATACCTATAGATTCGGTATGTTCGGTATATTATGATAAGGTTGGGTTCCTGGACCCGAAAGACATGAAGAAAATGAAATAGCGGACCAACTAGCAAAAAATGCGGCAAACATGGCCCTAATTGGTCCTTAATCTTTCTGTGGACTTACAAAAGGCCACATCAACGAATCTCTCAGGAGGTATGAGGAGAAGAAGTACGTTGAACACTGGCGTAATTCTATCGGTCAACGACAAGCGAAATAATTCCTAACGTCGGACAGAGGAGTTTCTGATAAGCAACTTTCACTCAGCAGAGTACACTTAAAAGACTTTGAACTGGTCACTTTACAGTCCACTGTAGCCTGAGATATCACTTAAACACAATTGGTCTCTCTGAGATCACCATCTGTCGGTTCTGTGAAATGGCCGACCTTTCACTGTTTTCCATTCCGTCATTTTAAATACTTCGAAGACTAACGAGCTGCAGGACGTCAGACTTTAGGCATTTAAAAATCTGTAAGTTTACTCCAGCCAGCAGTCGGCGATAGGGGCAATTTTTGCCTTTGTGTCAGCAAAGAAAAAAATGTTGGCTAGTGCTGTCAAGAGAGACTCAGTATATTCTATAGAAGCATCTGATATTAATTTTATTTTTATATATAATTTTATTTTTTAAATAACTGGCGCAAAATTTTGCATTACCCAGTGCCTACCGAATTAACAATGTTACAAAATTTGAATTTTCCTGATATTGCTGATGCGGGAAAATGTTGCTGCCAGCAGCAGCAGAGCACCGAAGCAGCATAGCGTTGCACACCATGGCAATGGCAATGGCAACAGTTACATAAAAGCCAATAATAATAATGCTGATAACGAGTAAAACAAGTGAGAAGCGTAAAGAAACGCGCTGAAGCAAAAATTGAAATGAAAAATTCACCAAACATTCATTTTGTGAAGCGTTCTTTGTTTCACCCAAGTGTCAGTTATATTCACTTGTACGAGCGTGCATTTAACGAGCACAATGAGAATGTCAGTGATTGGATGGAGGGGAATGTGTTTTAAACGTTTCATAAAGAAATGTGAGAATAATGCGAAACAAGCATGAAATGACAAGTAGAAAGAGCAAACGACTATTGAGCGAGTGAACTCAACAAAAAAAAAAAAAAAAAAAACCGAGACAAAAACAATAATACAAATTGAAGACTTAGCTGCAAATAGTGGCACAAAAAACACCAAACAACTTAAAAAGCATTGAAAACAGGGTTGGGCATTTTGCGGTATCACTAAATTTCACATCACTAATTTTTTTATTGGAGGTTGAATTAGTTTTAAAGGTTTTTTTCGAAGATTTGGGGCTTTATTGTGAAAAAACGGTACAAAATATTTTATTCGAAGTATTGGTCATCGCTAGCTACAACTTTCGCCCATCTTTCGGGCAATTTCCGGATGCCGTTTCTCCAAAATTCTGGCCGCTGCTTGGCTATCCATGACTCAACCCATATTTTGGTAGCCTCATACGAGGAGAACCGCTGGTCCGCCAAATCGAGACTCATATGCCGGAACAAATGATAATCGGAGGGAGCTATGTCTGGACTATACGGCGGGTGGGGTAACACTTCCCAGCCAAGCGTTCCAAGGTATTTTTTGACAGGTTGAGCAACATGCGGCCGAGCGTTGTCATGTTGCAAAATAACCTTGTCGTGCCTTTTTACCGTTTCCGGCCGTTTTTCTTTCAATGCCCGGCTTAAACGCATCAATTGCAGTCGGTAACGATCCCCGGTGATTGTTTCGCCCGGTTGGAGCAGCTCAAAATATACGACGCCGACCTGATCCCACCAAATGCAGAGCATGATTTTCTTGCCGTGAATATTCTGCTTGGCCGTCGACGTTGATGCGTGGCCGGGCAAACCCCATGATTTTTTGCGTTTTGGGTTATCGTAGTGGATCCATTTTTCGTCGCCAGTCACCACCCGATGCAAAAAACCCTTCCGATTTTGTCGCTCGATCAGCAATTCGCACGTAAAAAATCGCCGTTCGACGTCGCGCAGCTTCCACTCGTACGGGACCCAATGTCCTTGCTTTTGGATCATTCCCATCGGTTTTAGACGCTTGCAAACGGTTGATTTATCAACGCCCAATGATTCAGTAAGCTCTTCTTGGGTTTGGCACGAGTCCTATTTTACCAATTCCCCCAATTCCGCGTCCTCGAACTTTTTGGGCTGGCCAAGACGCTCCTTGTCTTCGGTGTGAAAATCACCACTTTTGAATCGTAGAAACCAGTACTCACATGTTGAAATCGACGGAGTATGGTCTGGGTAGGCCTCCTGCAGCAATTCACGGGCTTGGGCTGTATTTTTTTTCAAATTGAAGCAGAAAAGCAAAGCTTCCCGCAAATTGCGTTTCGACGGCACGAAAGTTGACATACTCGGAGCACGAAAACACTGCCTTGTTTATGCTTCAGCGAAATGACAGATACTGATAAACAAAGCCTAGGGATGAGCCTTTGTCATGAATATATATTCAGTATTGCCAACGCGATAAAGTGATAAATAGCACCATCTGTGTGTCACCTTTAAAACTAATTCAACCTCCTAAGAGTTGGCAATTTTGATATGACTCGTTGGCTATCCAGTACAGCAAAAAAGCGCATCAAAATATTACTTGACTCTAATTCGCGGTTTGTTAGCTTTTAGTTCTTTACAATGCATTTTGATACTGAAATATTAACTGATAAATCTATTAATACTCTATAAAAATTAAAAAATTAAGCAAAACGAAGTGAGCATCGATAATCTTTTTTTCAGCTCTATATTTTCCTCTTTTTGCGATGCTACTCAGTTTTTATTTATTGATGAATTTTCCAAGCATTGTAAATTAATGCATCCGAGACGGAGCCTTGAACTTACAAAATAAAAATACGAAAACAAATATTTTTTTCTTGTGTTCTTTTTTGTCTTCTTCTTGATTGGCGCAATAACCGCTTAAGCGATTTTGGACGAGTTTAATAAAGTGCGCCAGTTATTTCTTTCTCGTGCTAACCGGCGCCAGTTGGAAAAACCAAGCAAGCCCATCTTCTTCTCCACGTGATCTTTCCAACGAAGAGAAGGCCTTCCTCTTACTCTACTACCACCAGCTGGTATCACATCAAATACTTTCAGAGCCGGAACGTTTGTTTCCCTTCGAATGAACTGACCCAGTCAACGTAGCCGCTAGATCTTTATTCGCCGCGCTATGTCTAAGCCGTCGTAAAGTTCACACAGCTCATTATTCCATCACCTGCGATTCTCGCCGACGCTAACTTGCAAAGGTCCAAAAATCTTCTACAGAATCTTTCTCTCAAACACTCAGCAACACCTCTTCGGATGTCGTCATCGAGCAATCTTCTGCGCCATACGTTAGGACGGGCATGATAAGAGAGTTGTAGAGTGTTAGTTTTGTTCGTCGAAAGAGGACTTCACTACTCAAGTCTAAAGAAGCACTTGTTGGCAAGAGAGATTCTACGTTGGATTTCAAGTTTGAGAGTTTGGTTACATGTGTAGAAGTCCACGTAAGAGGGGAAAGTCGCTGATTGTCATTTACTTCGGAGAGGCCAAGACGAATCTTCTGCATACGGCCCAAGATGCACAAAACTTCCGGGATTCAACCAAGTATCCACCGGGTAGCTCGCGAACATCCGTTTGAGAGCGAGTTAATGAGAGAAGGCGAAGCAACCCTGCATATTTGGTTGTGCGATAGGTTAGGGACCCGCCACGTAAAAATCGTCCACCAATGAAAAACAAAAACAAATGTTTAGAAGAAAACGTTATTATTTAACGTAAAAACAGTGTTACTTTACATATAAGAATGAGCTGAGAAGGAGGAGAGTTGTATGTACTTTGAGCTCCTGTTACGATTTTTATTAACAATTTTTTATAAATTTACATAACCTCAAATATAGTCAAAAGCCGCAAATATAACAGTTTTAAGCAGAAATATCTCAAACACCTGCCGTTTAATTTTGACTTCTAATTTGAGGTTACTGCTTTAGAAATCTTTTCAAAAATGCATTCTGGTTTTTGGTTGAAAATTTGTGTTGGCCTGTGCTAATAAAGCTGTAAAAGAGTTGAGAGCACGATATTCCTAGTAAAGGATTTTCCACTAACAGGTGTTATTTTGAATAGCCCGCTATTTTGGTATATGTCACTTTTGAAGCTGCCATTTTTTGATATTTGACAAGTAGAAACTACGCCATTAAAAAAAATGGAACGATACACCCTTAAACAAGGCAATGAAATTATTAAAATTCACTATAAAAGTGGTGAAAATTTGGCAGAGACGGTTCGTAAAACTCGTACACTTTTGAGTCATCGTGAAGCACCTGGTCGGACCGCAATACAAAAATTGGTGAAAAAATTCGACGTGTTTGGACAAGTTAGTTCTGTAAAGAATAAAACCCGTGCACGTTGCTCAAGAACAGCCGAAAATATTGCTGTTGTAGCCGAAAGTGTTGAAGGAAACCCAGGGTTGTCCATTCCTCGTCCTTCTTTGGAATTAAGCATTCCACAAACGTCATTACACCGTATTTTGCATAAAGATTTGGGTCATAAGGCTTATAAAGTCCAGTTAACACAAGAACTCAAGCCGGCCGTTCATCAGCAACGTCGTGTCTTTACTGATTCGGCCGTTAAAATGCATGAAAATGATCCGGAACTCCATCGGAAAATCAATTTGAGTGGCTCGTCAACAAGCAAAATTATCGGATCTAGGGCACAGAAAATCCAAGAGTTATTGTTGAAAACCCTCTCTATCATTAACGTGTGACTGTTTGATGCGATTTATGGTCCGGCAGAGTCATTGGACCTTACTTTTTCGAAAATGAAGCTGGATCAACAGTTACGGAGAATGGATTGCGCTATCGAGAGATGATTAACGATTTTTTAGGGCCGGAATTGGATGGTATTGATCTGGACAAAGTTTATTTTCAACAAGCCGGCGCTACGTACCACACAAGCAACGAAACCATTGATCTTTTATCAAAATAACACCTCTTATTGGAAAACCCTTTAGAAAGAAATTTTTGATTTTCTTGCCTTTTCAATTACATCAAAGACTCTACTGATAGAAGCTTATCAGTTTTTCAACGTATTTGATCTCGCATTGTTGATAGCGGGGTTCAGTTACGCAAGTAAAACAATGGCGACTTTTTTCCGAAATTGCTAAATTCTTCCCCAATAGAAATCTCACTTGAGCATCGGCCAAGATGTGTTATATGACATCAACGATGATGCGCAGTTCCTTAAATGGGTCAAAGATAGACGTAGAAAATGAATTTCATGTGAAAAAAGGATTTTTCGGTCTATTTTCTTCCCTTCCCTCTGGGTGAACATTGTTCAAGCAAATTTTTTATGTATCACTGATGCTATTTTAGCTGTCAAAGTCAAATGAATTGATAGTTCGGAAGTTTGCAAGCACTAGTTGGATCACCCTTCATTTTTAACACTCCAAGTTTAATATAGATATTAGGGGTGTGTGAATATTCGAAATTTCGAACTATTCGAAGCGAATCGAACCGAATTATTCGATCCGAGATTCGACTCGAATATTCGAATGGTTCGAACTATTCGAATGGTTTGAACTATTCGAATAGTTCGAACTATTCGAATGGTTAAAATAGTTCGAACTATTCGAATAATTCGAATAGTTTAAATAATTCAGATAGTTCGAATATTTAACTGAGTGCATGCTTTTTTTTATTTTTTTAAACGATTTTTCTGAAGATTTCAGGTCTAATAAAAGCAAAATTAACATGGCTTAAAGTTCATTGTTTAATCTTCGGTTGGGATATCATTATTTTTATAGAATTAGTAATTTTAAATAACTTGATATAGGTTTTTAAATGATATCGATTCTTCTAATCGTACGTATCGATATCAATATTTGTATTCAGCAAATATTGATCCTTGGGATGATCCTATTCATTGGTGAAAAAAAGAATCAGTTAAATATCCTCTCTTATCAATGCTGGCTCGACGTTATTTGCCAATTCCATCTACGTCTGTTGAGAGTGAGAGGCTGTTTTCTACTGCTGGAGACATTGTGACTGAAAAGCGCAATTCATTATCACCTGATAATGTTGCTCGGTTGTTATTTTTAAATAAAAATATAACTCGTTATGTTTGATTGAATATTATATCGAAATTTTAAATAAAATAACGCTATTCTATTTAGACACGCGAGCAAACGTATTCTTAGAAAGAAATTTTTAATTAGAAAAGTTTATTAGCTTATAATTATTTATATTGTTCAAAATGTTATATTCAACGATAATTAAATGATAGAAAATTTATTTTATTTTTATTATGTAGAATTACTATAATAGAATAACCTGTTTAGGATTTTATTTCTTCGGATAATTCAAATCGCTTGAATTATTCGAATTTTTCAAACTATTCGGAAATTCCGAACTATTCGAATATTTCGAATTATTCGAGTATTTCGAACTATTCGAATATTTCGAACTATTCGAATATTTCGAACTATTCGAATATTTCGAACTATTCGATATTCGACTCGAATATCGAATCGAATCCTAGGATTCGATTCGATTCGAATCGAATGGGATTCGCACACCCCTAATAGATATTCTAAAAAATGCTTCCCATAAAAGTTACAATAAAATATGAAAATTACAAAGATTTATTTTACTGAAAACTAATGCAGAATTTCCATAGCTATGAAGCTTTTCGTCTTGGTCTTAACAGCAGAGTCTACGATGCAAATGCTCCGCTGAGTAGAATTTGAATTTAGGTTTTTTCTTATATTTTTTTGGGTTTAAATTTATCTCGTACTAAATCTCTACTACAATTAAACTTAAGAAAAAATATTGTTTGCCAAATTTTAAGCGTACAATTCGTATGAAGCACAAATCCTCAGTAATAAGTTTACATGCAAATTATAAAAAAAATGTAATGAAATTTCATAGAAATTTAATGAGCAGCTTGTCAAATTTGCGAAATCTGAAAATCCATAAATCTGATTAGTTTTGTGGCCAGCAACACTTGTCTGGCAAAAGAGACGAGAAACTGGTAGTGAGAGACAAAGAGTAGGCAAGAATATTGTGAAAACATGAGAAAAGAAAAGCGCCTTACCACGCACACTAACGCACACAAGTGACGGAGGCAGGTAACCAGAAAGTTGAAAAAAAAATAACTTTTTTGTGAATTCTACTTCATCGAATTATAATAAGTGAAAATTTAGTCTGACTTCAGCGGCTTTGCATATCAGCATACACTGATCTCCACCGTCTATTTTATTGCTACGCACACAGTTATTACAAACTTTTTCGGCTGCGTGCTGACACTCATCAGCTGGCATTTGTGGAAGCTGTTTCTCTTTGTCAGTTGAATGGTTATGGGGAAAATGGCAAGGTGGAGTAGGAGCATTTGCGAGAGATGTAGAAATTTATGGTGTGCGATAAGTAACAGCTTCAATAAAGAATAGCTAAATTTATGTACATGTATATGTACGTATATATATGTGTGTGAGCGCTTGGTATTGGAACTAACTTCAAATGTCAGCTTAATATTAAATGCGAGATTTCAGTGAAACCAGTGAAACTGTCAAAATTGCGTTTTTGTTAACGACCGTAATTGAAAATCCACCAGCTAAGTTGGTGGCCAGGCGGCCGGGCTGCGTGGCTGCCTGACTGTTTGGGTTCTTAGGTGGGAGTGAGTGATATTTGCGGTCGAAGAGGACGTAGCTATAATGCAAAATGATGCACATAAATAAAAGATATGTATGCAAATTTTTATGTGAAAATATGTAATTTTCTTCGCACACTTTGATAATTGCAAAGTGCATCTGTACGAATAAAAAATAAACTTTTTTTTATTTAACATTGGAAAAGTAATGAATTAGAATCACAATGATTTTAAAGCATTAAAAAAAAGTGTTTACTTAATTTTAGTTTAAAGAAATCTAAAAGGATTTTTTCGTTATTTTTTTTTATTTTGTTTTTTCCTGCTTATATTACATAATGGTCTGGGTTGGCAACTAAGTAATTGCGGATTTTTTTTAGAAAATCAAAAACAATTTTTTCATGAAACTAAATAACTTTATTCTGTAATGGGTTGCCCTTTTTGATCAATGACCTTTTGCCATCTTTCAGGCAGCATCATAGGCCCATGTGCATAAAACTTCTGGTTTTTATTAGCAAAAAACTAAATCACGTACAATTCGACATCATCATCATTATTGAAATTTTTACCATTCAAGGAGTTTTTTTAAAATCGAAACAAAAGAGACAAAAAGTAATCAGATGGTGCGAGGTCAGGACTATATGGTGGATGTGGCAAAGCATCCCAACCAGGCTCCAATAATTTTTGCCGAGTGGCCAGAGATGTGTGTGGCCTTGCATTGTCATGATGGAATACAATACTTTTTCGATTTGTCAATTCGGGCCGCTTTTCTTCAATTGCATTGTTTAATTTCATTAGTTGTTCAATGTAGATATCAAAATTGATCGTTCGGTTGGGTGGTAAGAGTTCAGAAGAGACAATTCTTTTGTAATCCCACCAAACTGATAACAAAACCTTCTTTTGATGAATATCAGCTTTTGATGTTGTTTGAGTTGGTTCACCTGGCCTGCTGTACGATCTTTTCCGCTTGATATTGTTGTAAATAACCTATTTTTCATCGTCAGTTATCAGTCGTTTTAAAAATGGTTCATTTTCATTACGTTTCTTTAGTAAATCGCAGCTGTTAATGCGTTGCGTTAAATGCGTTTCTTTCAGTTCGTGTGGAACCCATGTGTCGAGTTTTTGAGCATAGCCAAGTTGTTTTAAGTGATTTTCAATGCATGTATGTGATACATGAAGCTTCTCCGCAATCTCACGTGTTATACTGTGACGATCCGAATCGATTATTGCTTTGAATAGGGCGTCATCAACTTCAACTGGACAACCAGAGCATTTTTCATCTTTGAGTGAAAAATCACCAGAACGAAACTTGGCAAACGAATTTTGATACTGCCATTCTTTTAAGGCTTCGTCACCATAAACAGCACATAACTTTTTATGAGTTTGCGCTGCGGTTTTCCCTTTGTGGAAATAAGAACGCAAAAATATGACGAAAATGTTCCTTTTGATTTTCCATTTTTCAACGAACGCCAAACGAAAACTACGCAACCGATCAAAAAACTTTTTTTTACTGATTGACAATTGAATTGCCAACTATCAAATAACAAAATGTGTTCTACATTTGTACTACGACTGCAAGCTTAAAAATTCAACTATATATGGGTGAAATCCGCAATTACTTAGTTGCCAACCGTGTGTTTTTTTTTTTAAGTTTGAGAGCTTAAAATGATAACCCAAATAGAAATATTTTTGTAATGCATGTTTTCATTCTTATCTGGTTGATAATTTCATGGCATTTATATCTTAAGGGGTTAGGTGGGTTACAGAGGTTCAAAAAAAGGATATTTTTACTATTTTTTTTTTAATATATACAATCATATATTTTATTTAAACAATTCAGCATATCAAAGATACATATTTAAACAGTATTTTGTGAAATTTTTATTTAAAAATTCCGAAAACTCAGCCGTTGGTACCTCATCTCCCTTAACGTCTCACAAAAAAATGCTCTTGCCGTGGACAGCATAACTCATTATTGGTTCATTTAAAATCAAAAAACCAAAAATATTTCGTTAGTACATGGATAAATCTCGTTACTGGACGAAGGAAAAAAAAATAAAATTTAATTTAAATTTTTGACAGACTTTGAACAAAAAAACACATTTTTTGGTCAAATTTTCGTCATGTGTTGGCTCGAAAAAATTAGTTGTAATAAAAATAAAAAAAAATCCTTCGTTCAACAACTTGATAATGTTATTCCAAAGATGTGTGCAAAATTTGAACAAAATCGCTTCATAACTTTTCGAGAAATCGTGTCCACCGACTTAAAAAATCGAGTTTTGAGATAAACGCGTATACCTGCGAAACGCTGCACTGACATGGCCTGATGAGCGGAACTTCTGAAGGGTCTATCTCGTAGAATTTTACTCGGATCAATTTGAAATTTTAGGAGAATATTTTAAACATATTATACTATTTAATAAGACAAAAAAAAAAAATCGATTTTTTGAAATTTTCAAACCCACCTAACCCCTTAAATGTGACATCTGGCATATGCACGCCGTGACAACGAATTACCTACTCAATTCGATCATTTCAATTTTTGACTATTTCTCCAATAAATTTGAAAAATAAATCTAAATGAGCCCAATTAGCAAAAATGCGACGCAAACGAGGCGCATTTGGCTTCAATTCTTGCGCGAGTTTTATTTTACAGGCGCGTAAGCCTAGATCCTTAGGTAAATTTTTCCAGGTAGTCGAAGGACTAAGGCCAACAGGTCGAGAACGACGACGAATCCACATATCTGCGCCTTCTTCTACACTTCGCTTTAAGAACTTCGCGAACTGTTTTATTAATAGGGTTTTTTGTTTCTTTTAACTAAATTTCCACAATTTGGAGGTTATGCCGGCGCTAAACTATTCATGATGACTTGCCAAACTTTACTGAACAAAATGTCAACCCAGTTTGCCATTCTCAGCTGTCAAACCGCGGATATCAAAATCGCTTGTCCTCATGCAGCTAAAAAAATACCCGTTATAATCGACCAGCAAATTCGTCTGACTGTATAAGTTTTGGTAACAAATAGGTTTGTTTTTGCAAAAGGGCGTCAATTGCCCGCCGACACGTCAACACGTTCAGTCAACTCAACTAAACTTCTGTTAAACAAAAAAAAAGAATAAAAAAAACCAAAAAGTTGAAAATCTCGTTTCTCTCTGGTAGAAATATAATATGAATAACAAATAAAATACTGAGTTATTTTAATGGAAATGGTAATGAAAATGACCTTGCTGACATTTTACATTGCCCTCGCGCACAGGTCGATAGACACATATGCGTACACTTGTGTTTAGAATAATAGCAGCGCGACGAATTGAAAAGTTTTCGCTACTTGATTATTTTTTATTTTTTCTACGTTTTTATAAAATTTTTTTCAACAAGTGCTCACTACTTAATTATCATTTGTTAATTTTTTTTCTATATTTTTATTAAAACGTCAAATAAAAATGTATAACAATTTTTTTTTATAAAAATATGGAATTTACTACAATAAAGATCATATAACTTAAAATTTCAAACTTTGCACAAAATTTAAAAAAATTCAAAAAATGTTCATTAAAATGTCAATTTGTTTATTTAATTTTCAATGTGCAGATTTATAGCCCATTAAATTTTAGTGTAAAAAATTGCATATTTGAAGTGTCTCGAAAGTCACGTGAACATGTGAAAATTATTTTTTGCTAGCGATCTTAGGTATTTCTTCCATATAAAAAGTTTCGAGCATCCGTTGTACGTAAAAATGCGTAATAAAGGGTTTTCCACTAACAGGTGTTATTTTGAACAGCCCGCTATTTCGGTACATGCCACTTTTGAAGCAGTTATTTTTTGATATTTGACAAGTAGAAACTACGACATAAATAAAAATGGAACGATACACGCTTAAAGAACTCATTGAAATTATTAAAATTCACTATAAAAATGGCGAGAATTTGGCTGAGACGGTTCGTAAAACTCGAACATTTTTGATCCACGCACTTGAAGCACCTTGTCGGACCGCAATACAGAAATTGATGAAAAAATTCGAGCTGTTGGAACAAGTTAGTGATGTGAACAATAAAACCCCTGCACGTTGCTCAAGAACAGCCGAAAATATTGCTGTTGTAGCCGAAAGTGTTGAAGAAAACCCAGGGTTGTCCATTCCTCGTCGTTCTTTGGAATTAGGCATTCCACAAACGCATTACACCGTATTTTGCATAAAGATTATGTCCGGAATTGGATGGTATTGACCTGGACAAAGTTTATTTTCAACAAGACGGCGCTACGTGCCACATAAACAACGAAAACTTTGATCTGCCATCTAATGACACCTCTTATTGGAAAACCCTTCACCACCAGAAAAAAAAAATAATAACTTAAAATCAAGGTAAATTTTACTCAATTTTAGACTGACCTGATATTTACCGAGCTTCAGTGGGCTACAAAACTGCAAACCCAGAATATTTCTACAAATTCTTACGAAAAAGTATGGCATTTTTATTAAAAGTTATTAAATTTTTTCTAATTTTGTACGCTGTTTGTAGCTTCAATTTATATGGTTTTTGCTGTATATGAACTATTTCTTATAAAAAATAAAACAAATTAATTACTAAGCAAATAATCAACACTTTGTAATATGTCACCCTACTATTATTGCGATCAGGGCTGTACATACTTGGCTACAGTCCCTATTTGGGCAAACGCGTGAGCAGGAATACTCAGTCTTTCCCACTCTCTTGCCCTTTAAAAGGCAGGCAGCTTGAACAGTGTCGTTTTAATAACACATTAGGCACCTCATATATTCGCTACATTGCTTTTGTTGGTGATTATTATTGAAAACCAAAACAAAAAAAAAATCAGGATCTAATGGAAGGACTGGGAATAAACTACGTCAAATAAAGTTTGCGAGTAAGTGAGTAAAAATATATATGGAAAGGTAAAAGTATATACAATGGGGTGTATGAATAAATAGAAAACAGTTAGTTGTATTTTTCAAAAATTATTATATTGTAATTATTTATATTATTTTATTTGTACAGGGTGGCTGATGAATTTTGCTACATTAAGAAACTCAAATAACTTTTTTTTTAGTGTATGGAATTCATTAATTTTTTTTTCAAGTTAAAGGTCATTAAATTTTATTAAATGTAGCTTAACTAGTTTTAAAAATAATTGAATTTAAATGCCCCCCATGCTCGTTGCCACAAGTGCGGCATCTTAGTAAAAAGTTGTTCATTGCTGCTTTGAGAGTTGCGACAGGAATAGCCGCAATTGTTGCCCGAATGGATTGTTTTAGTTCATCCAAATTTGTTGGCTTTGTTTTATAAACTTCTTGTTTACATAAACCCCACAAGAAAAAATCAGGTGCAGTAAGGTCAGACGACCTGGGGGGCCAACGAAATTCGGAGTTTCTTGAAATCAGTTTATTGGGAAATTTTCGTCGAAACTCTGTCATAACAGTCTGGGCTATGTGAGACGTTGCCCCATCTTGTTGAAACCACACAGAGTTGAAAGGAATTCTCTTTCGGCGTAGTTCTGGATAGAAAAATTCTTTCCGCATTTTCAAATAACGGTCTCCAGTAACCGTAACGGTGTGACCATTTTCTTCAAAAAAATAAGTCCCGACAATACAGCGTGAAGAAACCGCACACCACACTGTCACGCGAAGAGGATGCAATTCCGTCTCGTGGAGTATCTGTGGGTTAGAAGTACTCCATATTCGACAATTTTGTTTGTTCACATTGCCGTTTAAATCGAAATGGGCCTCATCAGACATGAAAAGGCAGTTTAACATGTTTTGGTCTTCTTCCACCATTTGCAGGATCTTCTGGCAAAATTCCAAGCGAATCGGCAAGTCTGCTGCATTCAGTTTGTTAACCATTTGAATTTTGTAGGGAAATAAGTCTAAATCTTTGTGCATTATTGTTTGCAAAGACTGTCGGCTGACACCAAGTTGAGCAGATAAGCTTCTTGTTGAAACCCTTGGATTGCTTTGTATAGCTGCAGCTAAAGCAGCGATCGTTTCCTCCGTCCGAACTGGTGGGTTTCGATGATAAGGCCTTCTTGCGACTGTTCCTTGCTCAGCAAAATTATTCACCAGTCTCATTATGGTCCATCTGCTCGGGGGATCGCCACCAAACATCCGCCTGTACTCTCTCTGTACCAAAACTACGGACTCCAGTGCGAGATAGCGCGGACTATCCAAATTCTTGTTTGCGTGTCCCAGTTATCCATTTTAAGAAATTTTAAAGATCAATCTGCAAATTAAAATAAAAATGGAACAGATAACTTAAAAAGAAAAAAAGTTATTCAATTTTTTTTTGGTAGCGGCTTTCATCAGCCACCCTGTATTTGCTATTGAAGATTTTATTTATCGTTAGCCACAATTTTTGTGCCTTCTTTCCAGTATGAAAGAAAACCCGAAAAACCTCCTCCCTGACTCGATCTTAATAAGCACTGTAATAACTACTACTTAGCCCATCCGCTGCATTATTATTGCAAATATTATCTCTTATTAGCCATAGTAGGCTTGTCTCCAACGCGAGAGCCTACATATGTATTCGGCGTTGAAACACCTTCTTGCCTTTGGATCTCTTGGCAAGAACGAAAGAATGGCTCAGCGAAACTATTGGAAGAAATAGAGTGGGAGGTGTTGTACCTGGTTTTTGAATGGAACTATTCCCCATTTCCAGTGTTCTCCATCTAGTGCTCTCAAACTTTGTTGTGCTTGCAAATCAATTTATTTTTGTCGCATTTACATTTTTAGTGTATTCCGTTTTCTCTCACTACTCATCTAAAGCGTAGTAATTGTATTCGTTAGCGTGTTCTTGTAATAGTCTCACAAAGTTTCAACAGCTCATATTACATATGTATGTATGTTTGCTCGTTAGGTATGGCGAAAAAAAATATTTGAGGGGAACTTTGGATTTCACGTTACATGAGGTGTGTGTTGTTGGGTTTTATCACTACCACAAGCTAAATTTTGTGAAACACATCCCAAGTGACATCAGCACATCAGTCTAATTCGATCAGAGTCGAATAACGGACTGCTACGTAAAGCACCTTTAAAAATCTTTTCTCCATGTACATACATACATATGTAAGTATAGCACGTCAAGCTTGTTGCACAAAATCCACCGCAGGAATTTCGCGTCGTAAATGCTGGACTTCTTCGTCGATGTTAGCAACTCTCCGCGAGACTTTTAAATAAAATTGATTATTTTCGCCTACGATAATCTTAAGGGATATACTTTTTATCGCTCACCTCAGCATCGATTTAATCATAAGACTTCTTATCCCGTTTTGCTGTTAAAGCAAATATTCGCTGGTGGAAAAAGCTCGCTAGAGTCTCTGGATTTCCAACCATTCGGTGCTCAAGTTTGCTGTTTCGAGTTCTTCTTAAGTTCCCTTTTCAAAGCTTTGAAACAAATTGAACTGGATTACTGAATCAAGTCTAATGAATTTGAAAGTAGTTTGGTGGTACCCCTAAGCGGTGAGATCGTGTTAATGAAAATATCACCCCTGGTAGGGTGAGAGATTGGTTTGAATTTCATATAAAAGAGAATGAGTGGAAAGAGGGACACTCAGTGAATTATTCAGGAAAGGAGCTTAAAGGACTTAATTGGAAGACAATCGAGCATTCAAAATGGAACGAGTCAGACTGCACAAAAGAGGCACTGTAATGTGAAATGGTCAAACGGAAATATAAAATGAAATGAAATTTTATGGAATTTAAGTGAATAGAAGGGCATGAAATGTAAAGAAATGGTATCAAAAGGAGTAGAATCTAGTCGAATTCATAGAAGGAAAGCAGCAACAAGGTAGGTAGGAAGGTATTCGAAATGGCTGGAGTATCATCCTGGCACTCTTCAAACAGCATTGAACTCCATTTTGATACCATTATGAGACCTCCAACAGGCAGAAATCTACAGCCAACGAGAGCTGTTAAAGTAATGTAACGTAAAGATGATTGTTGGGATTTAGGTTAGCGCACTGTCCCAGTCTGTCGAAGAATGGAGCTCTCAGTGACCTCAATCGTCTAGCTGTCAACCCCGAACATTTACAGAGAAAGTGCTCAACAGTCTCCTTCGCTGGAAGATCCCCACAGCTTCTGAAATGGCGATTAAATGGTAAACCTAAGTTTGGCCGGTTAACACAGCTACTAGTTTTGAAATTGAATAGCGTGGAGTTCCTAAGATTTTCCGCGTTCTGCATTTATTGTGATGGGGCCAAACGGTCTTCGAAATATCATAGAAAGGAATGGAGCTCCGTCTTTTCTGCGCTTTCTTGAGAAATAAGTTGTGTAATTCCCTTTTAGCAACAGTCAGGAGGCTACCCATGATCAGATAGGAGGTTTCTGAGACCAATTCAGTCCCCTTCCTGGCAAGCTCATCCGCAATTTCATGTACTTCTATGTTCCTGTGTCCTGGAAATGTTGCCTGCTCGCCGAAGAGATTTGATTTCCTCCGAACTTACCTTAGAAATTGACTAGTTTGGATCTGCACCATGGCGTCTCAGAGCCTTGATCGCGGCTAGAGAGATGTACGAATTATGATCTTAACTGCCTAAAAATGCTTTAGGTCGCTTGAGGCCAACCTACAACCTAAAAATAAAAAAATATCTGAAAAAATATGTAAGTAATAATACGAAAAAAAGGGACTAAGACTTTCAAATTCATAGCATCCGAATTAGCCTTGCCCGCTAAATGCCTTGATTACTAAAAAATTAACTTTCACGCTCTGTACTATTAACAAACCCGCGTACGTAACTGAATACACCTGGCCAATTGTTCGCGCACACTGGTTTCACCAATCACACAGCCTAATAAATACTTTGTTATGCCATTCATTTCATAAGTAATGAAAAATAGAAGAATTGTAATACAAAAAAGTACCCATAAATAAACTGACCAACATTTTTCAACTTCACCATTTTACAACTCAACGCTATATCAAAGTTAATTTTTCCATTATTTCCCACTTTTATGATAAACCGCCTAGAAGCATGCTACAGCGAGCACTTGTTTGGCAAGTGAATGAAATTAAAGTTTACTTTTTGGCAAATGCGCAAAAGCGTGCATGAAAACATTCAAATAATAACGAATCCATTTATTTAGCTAATCATGAAGGTGGCATTTTTGGTGAACAATGAAACGACATGAATGGAGTGACATAAGCGCAGGCACATAATGAATAGTAGCGCCATTAGGTAGGAGTAGGTAGGAGTGGAGATGAGGCAACCGACATAGTTCGCCGACTGGTTGGATTGGTTGACCTGTTTGCTGACATGCAAACGTCACAAATATTCACGTCAACAAGAATTACCACCAAACTACCAACTATTAAAAAAAAAAAACACAAAAAAAAAGTTCCAGCAAGGTCCGAAATGGAATAATGCGAAAAGGCGATAAATATTTTGACATTTATCAAAATGCAAAATTATGTGTTGAAAGGCGCAACTGGCCTGTATACTACTCTAGTTGCTGGTACTCGTCCCTAAATATGTTTGTGTGCATGTGAGCATGAATATGTGATTAGAGGTATTGTTTGAATGCTGGCATTTGTGTATTCAGAGGTCATCTGACCGGCCAACTGGCAACAAATTTTTAGAGGAATAAATTGAAGTATATCACAGACAAATGAGCACATGAAAATTAGTGCTAACTGACAGAGCTCGACTTTGAAAAGGGCAAAATGGCGTGTTTAATTCAACTGCAATATTTTCGGATCGATGCTGGTGACCCAAATAGGGATATTATGTGACAAAAACCTTTTAAATAAATAAATAAATAATTGGCGCGTACACTTCTGTTAGGTGTTTGGCTGAGCTCCTCCTCCTATTTGTGGTGTGTGTCTTGATGTTGTTCCACAAATGGAGGGACCTACAGTTTCAAGCCGACTCCGAACGGCAGATATTTTTATGAGGAGCTTTTTCATGGCAGAAATACACTCGGAGGTTTGCCATTGCCTGCCGAGGGGCGACCGCTATTAGAAGATTGTTTTTATTAATTTTGCTTTCACCGAGATTCGAACCAACGACCTCTCTGTGAATTCCGAATGGTAATCACGCACCAACCCATTCGACTACGGCGGCCGCCAAACCTTTTGCGTTAATAAAAAAGCAGCGGTAGATTTTAGAGGTAATTTTTAGATTGAATTTAAATAGAATCAATCCAATACCAGTGTGAGGTGGCTATAGACAAGCACAACTTTTTGGTTACCCCTTTAGCAGAAATAAACGTAAACTGGTTTTGTAGGGCTGACCTGCACAACTTTGCTCAAATGTGCTATTACGTCATTGGTCATAATTGAATGCCTTCTTTTCTGTATTAAATTTCAGCGAAGCTCTTCTGAAGGGATATAATATCACTAAACTGGCGAGTGCAAATCTCTTCGTTGTGCAGGTAACATTTTTCAGATCTGGGTTCTTGCCAGGAAGGGGGCTGAATTGGTCTCTGAGACCTCCTTTCCGATCATCGGTAGCTCCTTCACTTGACGAGCAATGCTGGCGAAGGCATTCGAACAACCGCCATCCCACGCAAGATTTGTCCAGGATATGTGCTCGACCAGCACTAAATGGGACGCCGCGAAAACGTTCGCGGCTACAGTCGTGACGAGGCTCAACCGCATTGACTGAGAAAGAAAAGCCCAGAAACGACAGCAGCAGTTGCTACTGCAGCAACAACAGCGGCAGTAGAAGCAGAAAGATAGACTAAGTATTCAATACAATTAAGATATTAAATTACTCGTAATTAGGTAACAAGACCAGCTAGATTATTTCTTATGCAACGTACTTAATCCAGGTAAGTCATAATTCGACAGTTCTTAGGAGAAAATGAAAGAAAAAAATTCAAAACAACCAAATATAAAGCCTATTCGTTGATTACAAAGTTTTGGTACCTTTGCTGCGGACAGTGGAGTTGAACTGTTTTAGACAAACCGACGACTGACACAGACGCTTGAGCCAAACACTCACAACAGTACCGAACTGAAGACAAGACAATAGTTTGTGAGTATCGGACTATTGCATTTTCTCCGATGTTTCATCCCCCCCACAACCGCTTTCGAAGCCAGTGGGAGGAGTGAATACTATCGATGGCGTAAAATCTCCATACGCCCACAGGAGCGGAATCTGGACACAGGAACCTGTTGTGTCAGTAGACATAAACGCGGCTCCATCTTGAAGAATTGCTAACGCGGTTAAAGTGTGGAAATCAGCCGAGGAGGAGGAATGTTATAGTGTTAGTGGGAGCATGCCCCACATACCATTGGTGTGACGGCACCTTTGATGATGTTTCAGACATTTTGATTTACACCTCCTGACTAAAAACACAAAAACAAAAAAAAAGCTCCGTGACTGTTGCTAAAGGGGAATTGCACAACTTATTTCTCAGGAAAGCGCAGAAAAGACCCCTTGGCAATAAAGAAAGACGAATCAGAAAGTCCTGAGAACTCCACGCCATTCAATTTCCAAACTCGTAGCTGTGTTCACCGGCCATTGGATGATCGGTTCACACGCAGAAAAACTAGGTTTACCATTTAACCACCATTGCAAAAGCTGTGCGGACCTTTCAGAGAAGGAGACTGTTGAGCACTTTTTTTGTAAATATGTGGGTTTGGCAGTTAGACGATTAAAGTCACTGGGTGCACCTTTCTTCGACAGTCTGGGACAGTGCGCCAACCTAAATCTCATCAAGCTTCTCCATTACATCAACAGCTCTGCCTGCCTGGTCTGCCTGTTGAAGCTCTCCCAATGGTATCAAAACGGCGCTCTAGAGCTACTTGGGGAGAGCCAGGCTGATAATTCAACCATTTCACCTATCTTCCATACCTTTCTGCCAATTACAACTATCGAAAAGTTAGCTTACAATAACAAAAATAACAATAGAAATGAGTAGACAAGTCACCGTAGCCGAATGGGTTGGTGCATGACTATCATTCGGGAGTGTGCAGGCTTGAATCGCCGTGCATGAAAAATCCTCGGCAGGCAATGGCAAACCTTCGAGTGTATTCTGAGATGAAAAAGTTTCTCTTTGTTATAGAAGGTAACGCCCTTCATATGGTTTGTCAGGCAGCGGAAAATATGGTAATCAGTCGGTGCAAGGTCCGGAGAATACGGCGGGGGCTGAAGGGTGTCCCATTCGAGCTTGTGGAATGCGGCTTAGACGACTTGTGCAACATGGAGTCTGGCGTTGCCGTGAAGGAGTATAGTTTGACTATGTCGGCCAGGTCTTTTCAATAAAATAGCGTCATTCACGCGGCGTAACTGAGCAATGTAGAGCTCCTTATTGACTGCGGCATTTCGTACAAAAAGCGCTATTTATGACCCCGTGTTGCTCGATGGCGGGCGAGATGCTGAGAAGCAATTTGAAGGCGACTTTCTTTGTTTTTTCGTTGAGTTCGTGAGGCACTCAGGCTCCCGATTTTCTGATAAATCCCATTGAATGAAGGTGATTGATAATATTTTTATGATCGCAGTTCATTTTTTTCCACCAGTTCACGACTGGTTTGACGACTGTTCTCCTTCTAAAGGGATTTGAGACGTTCTTCACCCAATTCAGAAGCCCTTCCGCTGCAGGACGTGTCATCGACGTCAAAGTCACCATTCTTAAGCATTGTAAACCATTTTCATGCTGTAGACTCGATGGAAAGCAAAGAGGGGCAGGTGTCGTAAATGTTGGTTTTTGCCTGATGCAATTAACGTAGTTTTGTAGAGCAGAAAAAGTTCCATCGAATGAATACTTACTTTTTACAAAACAGCAAACAAGTCACCAAATAAAAGCACATAAAATAAAAATAATAAAATGAAATAAAATAAAATAATAACTTAATGGGAAAACCAAATCCACGCTATTAATTCATTTGTCGTCCCGGTGGTATCGTAAAGCTTCGGAATTGTAAAATGGTCGTCTACTGAAATAGAAAATTTACAACGAATTATACGTACAATTATAACTAAATACAAGTTATGTCATCCAAAAAGCTCTGTCGCTCCAATGATGCTACCTAGAAAAGCGGGCGGCAGGGGACAGATTGATTTTGGAGCACTGCATGACAAATTTATCCTAAACATAGGAGCATACTTCCAACATAAGTGCTCCCAATCCGATCTGCGCAAGACTGCAATTGCTGCGGATGATAATTACACCCCACTTCGTATGAATCAATCCTACGAAATCAGCAACGCAACCACAATAGATGAAAAAATTCAAAGATGGTCTGAAATGGCTGTCCACGGCGTATATCGAAAATACTTGCTGAGCCCACATGACGACCAAAAATTGTCGCTCTTATGGTTTACCAACAGGTCGATATTTGCTGAAACGGAGGGTACCATTTTCATGATTCCAACTAGAAATTACATTAAATATGTAATGCGGATTCCAAATGCCGCTGCAGACAGATGTCAAAGATGCAATAGTCGGAGTGAGACATTAGACCACGTGCTAGCGGGATGCACCACATTGGCAAACTCTATGTACCTGTAGAGACACAATGACATCGCGAAAATAATCCATCTAAAACCGACGCAGATGTACTATACAACTTCAATCCAAGCAAAATACCGTACTTCAGATACACCCCAGAACCTGTTCAAGAAGACTCCAACTACCTTCTATATTATGACCGAACAATTTTAACAAATGCCACAAGAGACAACAATAGGCCAGATATTTTCCTGATTGATAAATCTCAAACGACTGGTTATATATGTAGTTGATATTGCTGTTCCTCTAAACGAAAACATGCTTAAAACATATGCGGAAAAAATATCTAAATATTCTGACTTAGGCATTGATGTCAAACGCCAGTGGAAGCCAAGGAAGGTACACATACTCTGTGGGCAAAAAGTAAGGTGAATTTATTTGTCAAACTTCGCGGGATTAAAATTTCGCTCTAGTTATTTTTTTCATGAGTTGGCAGCACTGTTAATAACATCTGGGCCAACTTTCATGTGAATGTCATTATCAGTAATATATTTACGCTTGTGCTTACCAAACGGCCAAGAGTGCATTTTTCGATTTTTACAATGTCTGATTTGAGTGACCAACGAAGTGCCATCAAATTTTGTTTGCGGAATGAAATTTCGGCTGCGGAAACGTTTAGCATGTTACAGAAGGCATTTGGTGATTCGACCATGTCGCAGAAAAATGTTTATAAGTGGTACAAAGACTTCAAAGAGAGTCGAGAACGTGTTGATGACTTGGAGCGCTCCGGACGACCATCGACGTCAACAGATGACCAACACGTCAATAAAGTGAAGGAGTTAGTGCTCCAAAATTGTCGGTTGACTGTTAAAGACCTTACTGATATGATCGGAATATCAGAAGGATCTGTGAAAACCATTTTGAAAGACCATTTGGGCCTACGAAAAGTCAAATCTCGTTTGGTACCGAAAACTCTCAATTTCTCAAAACTCAAGAGACCACTCCGGGGAACGCGTTTCGAGTCGATTGAGGAGATAAAAGCTGAATCGAAGAAGGTGCTGATGGCTATACCGTAAATGGACTATTTGGCATGTTTCGGGGATTGGAAAAATCGTTGGCATAAGTGTATTTCATCGAGAGAGGATTATTTTGAAGGGGATGAAATTGATTTACAAGAATAAATAAAGATTTTTCATTTTACAACCAAATTCACCTTACTTTTTGCCCACAGAGTAGTAAGAAACTTTTTACAGTAAACGCTTTTCTTGTTTGTAAAATTGTTAACTTTTTTATATAATATGTATAGACATTAATTTAATTGAAATCTTTGTACCTGTTATAAATTATTGGCTTGCAGCAAAGCTGTCGCCAATTAATGTAAATCACTCCTTTCTTGGGATGCTGTAAAAATAAAAAAAATAAAATAAAAGTAAACAAAATAAATAAAAATTTAAAAACGCTATGAACTTATTCCCCAACCCCATAGTATATCTGAGCAAAATTTATAATATATTACGCCAAATTAAATATTTAAAGCATTGCGAGCCTTATAATTCAACTTTTTTTGACTTGGATAATTTCTCTGCAGTTCTCCCGATATTCCTTCCCTCACATTATACCATATGCGTACATACAAGCTGCAGGAACATGTGTTCGAAAAAAATCAAATTATTATTTCTGTGACCTTTTCGCCTTTCTTAAGCAGAAAATTTAATTTTCACATTTTAAAACTTTCATAAGTTCACGCGCTTGGGTCCACCACTGTCTGAGTGGAAAAATGCCGAAAAATGAGAAAACGTATGCAATTTTGTTTAACTTGTTTTGCGCTACAAATTCTGCTGGGAGTCCAGTTCATTGTTGTCATTTCAAGAAAAGAATGAAGTGTGGAGTGTAGCAGCTGTGGATGTTTTTGGTGCTTGTTTTGGACAACGGTGCTCATTTGTCAATTTTGTGGTCACTTTGAAAATATTTTTTAATTTGAGGCTTTCATTGTTAACAAAAAATCAGGTTAATGAAGTTTGCTAACAGTTTTTTCTTGAAATATATAATCGACTTTTATTCAATAGATGGCGCGTTTGCTTATGATGAATAACAAATTTTAGGCAGAATAACAAATTAATATTAATATTTGCCATAAAATATTCTCTAACACATCGCACGGCTACGCCCAAGTTATTGATAAAAAAAGAGGTTGTCTGCAAAGTCGGTTTACTGACGATAGTTTAACGTGATAACGTCATAAGAAAATACTGATTGAATGGTTGCATTTTTCAAAAGAAAATTTTAATTTTATTTGTTTGATACATATTTTGTATGGATATAGAGAATGAGTTAACATTAACATAACATATACTTTAACATAACATAACATAACATAACATAACACAACATAACATAACATAACATAACATGACATAACACAACACAACACAACACAACACAACACAACACAACATAACATAACATAACATAACATAACATAACATAACATAACATAATATAACATAACATAACATAACATAACATAACATAACATAACATAACATAACATAACATAACATAACATAACATAACATAACATAACATAACATAACATAACATAACATAACATAACATAACATAACATAACATAACATAACATAACATAACATAACATAACATAACATAACATAACATAACATAACATAACATAACATAACATAACATAACATAACATAACATAACATAACATAACATAACATAACATAACATAACATAACATAACATAACATAACATAACATAACATAACATAACATAACATAACATAACATAACATAACATAACATAACATAACATAACAAATTACCCCGTATTAAAGCACTTATCAACAGCTTTCATTTGATACCCATATTGTACATACACAACCAAAGGTTACCCGGGTCCACGTTTTGACCTATATCTCGAGACCCCAGTCACGGAGCAGATAGAAATAGTCTGAACTAAAGCATTCACCAACAGCTTCCATTTGATACCCATATTGTACATACACATCCGAAGGTTACCCGGGTCAACGTTTTGACCTATATCTCGAGACCCTATCTACCAATAGGTATTCAAACTATACGGAAATCATCTTCAATACCTACTTAACAATGTGTGTAAGTTTGGTTTAATTCGGTTCAAAGACACGGCGGGTCCACGTTTTGGCATATATTTCGAGACCCTAGTCATCAATAGGTATGAAAATTACCCCGTATTAAAACACTTATCAACAGCTTTCATTTGATATCCATATTGTACAAACACATTCTAGGGTCCACGTTTTGGTCTCTATCTCGAGACCCTAGTCACGGAACGGATAGAAATACTCTGAACTAAAGCTTTCACCAACAGCTTCCATTTGATACCCATATTGTACATACACATCCGAAGGTTACCCGGGTCCACGTTTTGACCTATATCTCGAGACCATATCTACCAATATGTACCCAAACAATACGGAAATCATCTTCAATACCTACTTAACAATGTGTGTAAGTTTGGTTTAATTCGGTGCAAAGACACGGCGGGTCCACGTTTTGGCATATATTTCCAGACCCTAGTCATCAATAGGTATGAAAATTACCCCGTATTAAAGCACTTATCAACAGCTTTCATTTGATACCCATATTGTACATACACATCCGAAGGTTACCCGGGTCAACGTTTTGACCTATATCTCGAGACCCCAGTCACGGAGCAGATAGAAATAGTCTGAACTAAAGCATTCACCAACAGCTTCCATTTGATACCCATATTGTACATACACATCCGAAGGTTACCCGGGTCAACGTTTTGACCTATATCTCGAGACCCTATCTACCAATAGGTATTCAAACTATACGGAAATCATCTTCAATACCTCCTTAACAATGTGTGTAAGTTTGGTTTAATTCGGTGCAAAGACACGGCGGGTCCACGTTTTGGCATATATTTCCAGACCCTAGTCATCAATAGGTAAGAAAATTACCCCCTATTAAAGCACTTATCAACAGCTTTCATTTGATATCCATATTGTACAAACACATTCTAGGGTCCACGTTTTGGTCTCTATCTCGAGACCCTAGTCACGGAGCGGATGGAAATACTCTGAACTAAAGCATTCACCAACAGCTTCCATTTGATACCCATATTGTACATACACATCCGAAGGTTACCCGGGTCAACGTTTTGACCTATATCTCGAGACCCTATCTACCAATAGGTATTCAAACTATACGGAAATCATCTTCAATACCTACTTAACAATGTGTGTAAGTTTGGTTTAATTCGGTGCAAAGACACGGCGGGTCCACGTTTTGGCATATATTTCCAGACCCTAGTCATCAATAGGTATGAAAATTACCCCGTATTAAAGCACTTATCAACAGCTTTCATTTGATACCCATATTGTACATACACATCCGAAGGTTACCCGGGTCCACGTTTTGACCTATATCTCGAGCCCTATTTCCAAAATAAAATATAATCCATGTTACTCGTGATGTAGCTTTCGAATGGTGAAAGAATTTTTAAAATCGGTCCAGTAGTTTTTGAGCCTATTCATTACAACCAAACAAACAAAGTTTTCCTCTTTATAATATTAGTATAGATATGGTAAATATTACCATACATTTTTTCCTTCAGATATAATAAAAAAATAATAATAATAACATTAAAACAACAGGTATTATTAACAAACTTGGTTTTATTTTAAATTCTTCAAGTGAATCAAATTAATAATAATCAATAAGAAGGCATATGCAAATACAAATGCGTGAATTTATATATGTACATTTGCGCATATACATACATACATATATACGCTCACGTAACTACATATGAGCAAGGTAACTACATATGAGCAAGGTAACTACATATAAGCAAGGTAACTACATATGAGCAAGGTAACTACATATGAGCAAGGTAACTACATATGAGCAAGGTAACTACATATGAGCAAGGTAACACTAATATGAGCAAGGTAACTACATATGAGCAAGGTAACTACATATGAACAGTAATGAGCAAGGTAACACTAATATGAGCAAGGTAACTACATATGAACAGTAATGAGCAAGGTAACGACACATTTTTTCGTGCGTGCAGCCTGTTAAATCGAATTATAAGACGTTATCACGTCAATAGTAGGAGTTTTCAGGCTGGTTTCAAATCAGGAACCGTTACTGTACACAAAATTTTTACACTAAGCCAAATCATTGAAAAAACCTACAATAAAAAACAACGAATCATATTTAATTTTGTTATTGACTTCAAAGCTGCATATGAAAGTACTAACGAACCCGTCGCTGCTAGGGATGAATTTGGAGTCCCACACAAACTTGTTCGACTAACAAAATTAACATTAGCAAATTTTAGAAATGTTGTCAAAATTGGAAATTCGCTGTCATCGGAATTCATAGCAAGAAATAACCTCAGATAAGGTGATGGTTTTTCATGCCTGCTGTTTAATCTAGCCCTTGAAAAAGTAATAAGAAAAGCTGACTTAACCATAAAGGGAACTACTTTTTCAAATCGGTAAAAGTTCTGGCATTTGCAGATGATTTGGACTTTAAAGCGACACCTCTTGAAGACCTTGAAGAAAACTTTATAAAAATTAATAGAGCGGCAAGACGAAGCCAGAGGTGTCGCCACCACAAGAATAAGCAGTGCAGAGCATCGGTCTTAGTCTTAAAATACATAGGTCCCTCTCGAAATTTTTCAGGAATTCAAATAACTTGGATCAAAATAAAAAAAGAAAACAACATAACTACTGAGATTTATCGAAGCATACTTGCCGCGAACTGGTGCTACTTACCGTTGAAAAGCCATCATTCTCATAAGGCCAGCGAAAATAAGAATTTACAGTACACCTATCGTACCAGTATTTATATACCCAAGTAAAACTTGGACACTAAACAAGGCCGATGCGCAAAAACTCAACGTTCTTGAGCGTAAAATCCTACGATAAATATTTGGTGCTGCTTGCGAAAACAACATTTGGAGAATACGATTCCATCACGAGATTCAAAGACTGTATAACCACCTGGATATTGCCACAGCAATAAAGCTTAACCGTCGACGATGGGTTGGTCACAGACGCAGCGTACACCCACTGAAGAAAATCATACTGGATACGTGTAAAACAAATAGAGGCAAACAAAGAAAAAAACTGCAATGGTTGGATGGCGTAGATCGTGACGCTGAGCTATTTGGCATACGTTGTTGGATAACACAAGCGAGGGATAAATCGAACTGGGGACAAATGTTACAACAAGCCAAGATCCAGACCGGATTGTTGAGCTAACAACGAAGTGAGAATCGGTAAGGCCTGCAAAATACGCTTCCACAGCTGTTATGACCTCATCATTTGATGAAAAACGCTTTCCACGCATTCATTTTCTTAGGTGTGGATATAGTTGGAAGTCGCCAGGACGCAAATCTGGTATATGCGGATGCTCCAACAATTTGAACTTTAATTCATGGCTTTAAGCCATTGTCAAAATGCTGTTGTGACACGGTGCCTAGTCCTGAAGAAACATAATTTTTTCTTTGGTTAACTGGGCATTTTTTTACGAATTTTTTTCTTCAGTTGATTTAAAAGGCTACTTATTGTGTTATTCACAATTTATTGTTCTACGAGTTTGCAAGTAATCCACAAACGAAATTCCTTTCACATCCCATAAAACTGACTATAACGCCTTCTGCGCCAATTCTTGGACACGAGCTCGTTGCGGAGCCGAAGAACCAGGTTCACACCATTCTGTAGCCTCTTGTTTGGATTTAGAATCATGGTGATAGACCCAAGTCTTATATATAGTGATGAATCGACCCACAAAATCCACTTTATCTTTTCGATAATGAAATGTTGCTGATAAAGTCGCATTCGAATGCGTTTTTGTTCCTTTGTTATCGCATAAGTTTACCGCTTTCTGAAACTCAATACCTTAGTCAAAATATTGCATATAAAGGGTGGTTAAGTTTCAAGGGTCGGTGTTGATTTTGAATAATATAAAATACAATTTTTTTAAGAAATTATTATCATTTCTCTTTATTATAATAATATAGCTATAACTCAATTACGTATGAAATAAAATATTGGCCAAATGGACGCCGCGGCCTCGGCGGCACATCTCCATCCGATGGTCCAAATTTTCGATGACGCTGAGGCATAATTGTGGTTCTATGCCGTTAATGTGTCGAATTATCTCATTCTTTAGCTCTTGAATTGTTGTTAGCTTATCGAAGTACACCTTTTCTTTCAAATAACCACAAAGAAATAAGTCCAATGGTGTCAAATCACATGATCTTGGCGGCCAATTGACATCGCCGTGACGTGAGATTATCCGGCCTTCAAATTTTTCGCGCAAAAGAGCCATTGTTTCGTTAGCCGTGTGACAAGTGGCACCGTGCTGTTGAAACCACATATCTTCCACATCCATATCTTCCAATTCGGGCCATAAAAAGCTCGTTATCATCTCACGATAGCGAACACTATGCACAGTATTCACTGCCTGACCGGCCTCATTTTGGAAAAAATACGGCCTAATGATGCCGCCGGCCCATAAACCGCACCAACCAGTCACTCTTTGTGGGTGCATTGGTTTTTCGGCAATCACTCTTGGATTATCATTCGTCCAAATGCGGGAATTCTGCTTATTGACGAATCCATTGAGAGGAAAATGTGCCTCGTCACTGAAGATGAAGTGCGCGATATGCATTTCGACTTGAACGCCCGTTTTCATAATAAGCCCGAATAACTTTAACGCGTTGCTCGATTGTGTATCTTTCTATGGTTCAGATTGAATTAGTCTGAAATTGAAAAATGTCAAATGAAATGCAGAAAAAAACTTGACGTTTAGGTGTGGTTCACATTCAAAATCGGCGCTTGAAATTTTACTACCCAACGAGATGCTTAGGACTTCTACTAAATCTCTTTCATACATCGACGATTTTCCAATACGATGTCCTGTAAGTTTTCTACGATTTCTGGTGTTGTTGCTGTTTTTGGACGACCTTGACGTGGATCGTCTTCGAGGCTTGTACGACCACGTTTGAATTCAGCCACCCAGTAGAAATGCACTAATTAAAAGTCGAAAACTTTCAATATTCGCTCATAAATTTCTTTAGCTTTTAAACCTTCCAAAAATAAATTTTGAAAAAATGTTGTGACACGTCGATACGAAGTGACTTGAAAATAAAGAATAAATTGAAAAATTTAAATCAAACTTCACATACGTTCATATGAAGAGTGTACCAACATAACCCCAAAAAAAAAGTTAGGCTATTAACAACGTCCTCTCTTATCCAACCCAAAACTTATTGAACACCCTAGTATGCTGAGTGAATTCCAATGCAGTTGCCAACAATTTTTAATGAAATTTGCTCGGAAATGAATTACAGAACCTGCCCGATAGTTACCTTATTCCGTGCTCTGATGGCCGCAGCCACTCATTGGCTGACGACTGATACGAATTAGGTCCATGCTACTGCGCTTCCCGCTGGCATCTAGCTTTCACTAGGTTACTTTCACCCTAGGTTAGATTGGACAAAAACAGAGATGTTCTACTTTTTCCACCTCTTCCGCGTCTCTACTTCTGCAGTATTCATGGGCAAATACTCCTAGCCTAGAAGAGTGCCTACCTAACAGCCAATGACCGGTAGCACACACCACAACCTTGGAGTTGTTCTCTCTTGAGAGGTTGAGCTATTCGCCTAATCTTTTCTTATCATTTTGCGGCAAATTAGCATGGTTGTGACGCAAGTAATTTCTTCTCTCCGTGTCCTATTGACCTCTTAGAGAATATTATTTTTATCCTTAACTTGCAAGTTGCGAAAGAAATTCCAGTATTGCCTCTGTTTGCAAGCAGTGAAAGATTAGTACCCTTTTTGGCTAGCTCATCACCCCTTGGATTTCCTTCAATATCTCTATGTCCCGGCACCCATAGAAGGCTGACTTTGAATACGATACTAATATCATTTAGAGATGTCAGTCATTCCTGAGCAAACTTTAAGCTTAGTATAACCGTCTCTATTGATTTGATGGCCGCCTGGCTGTCCGAGAAGATATTTATCGTAATTCTTATTACGACTCGCATGCTAAGGTACACAGTTACCTCCCTTATGGCTAATAGTTCTGCTTGGTAGGCGGATGTCGTAAATTTAATTCTAACAGTAATTCTTTTGAAAAAGCTCCATAGCCTACTTTGTTTTCTGGATTGGATACATCCGTGTAAAAAATTATTTCCCCTCTTTTCCATGGCCTTTGCTAGTCTTGAAGAGCCTGTCGAGGGTGGGTTTAAGGAAAAAGTATTCAATTTCTTGACTATAACTACTTATAATATGTAGATAGAAGCGTGGTCGAACCATCGGGACTTTCATAACCCCGTACTATTAAGATTTCCACTCAAAAAACTGTGTGTGTGAAGTACTACAACAAAAAAGCGCTGTTGCACATCAAATAGTAGCATCCTGAATCATCACCATTCACCTTCTTAGATCCAAATTCCAACCCCTTTTATTTCTCAAACCTCTGCACGTCAACCCCAGCAATTGATAGTTTCCTATTAACTTTTAAAAATAATAAATTTGGACTCAGATCTACTTGTACATTCGCTAATTGTATTTGCTTGCCTTTAAGTATCTACGAGTGCAAAAATCTTTAATTAATTGGCCACAACTCACGCTTCACAGGTTGACCATAACACTCGACATAATTTAATATTGCATAATACGAGTACCAGTACCAGTTGCGGCGGCCAGTCGAGCAGCTGCGCAAATCTGTACGAGCGCCGCAGCAAAGTTGAGTGGCAACAAAACCGCAAAAGATGCCACCAGCTATGGTACATAATTTGCTTCCGGTATATTTATGTGTGCGTGTATATATGCATGGGTTTGTGTGTGTGTGTGTGAGTGTGCATGTGTGGTATGTGGCATGAGTGTGTGGCAAAAAGCACAACCCATTAAATGCTATCTATACCATTGAATTGCAATATTTTGCGGTTGGCCATGAAGCGAGCAGCACTTGGCGTTATTTTGGTGATGGGGTGTTTGTTGCTTTTGCTGTGTTTATTGCATGCAACACTCACACTATTGCCAAATGTTGCGTGCGGCTTTTAATGTTTATATAAAGATGATCTTACAACATACAATGCGCCACTTCTCCGCCCCCAGCCAACAATACGCGCACAGGCACACAGCTACTTGGCTGAAATGTGGGGTGCGTGTGGGTGTGTGTAAAGATACTTGCATTACCAGTACCTTATATATATATTGAAATATACTTGTGTATTATATGCATGTGTGTGTGTGTTTATGTGCGTTGCCTTTGCTTCGACAAACTTTGCCTATAAAATTTACAACTTAGAGGGCGTTCGACAGCAACCGCACTACTAATTAATGCTTAACCATAAGTTATGTTTACGTGCCCACATACATACATGGGCCATGTGGGCCGCCAATGCCAGCGCTGCAACAAGATTAAACGAAACAAGCCAGCAGCAGTACTGACAGCAACCGTTTAATTAGGGCTGCTGCTGGTGTGGCAAGGATTGGTGTGCGACTAGCTTTCGATTGCCTACGAAGGGCATGAGGCTGCAAACAGTAGAGAAATTGTGTTCAATACCTGTATCGGTTACATTTCTGCTATGAATCAGGCGTCTCACAGGAAGTATTTCCTCGTTTAGAGGCAGAAAGGAACTGTAGGATCTTCAATTTGTGGGACAAAAGTAAAATGCTAACCTAAACTTGGTGGAAAAGCTTGGCCCAACACTTGACAAACGGTGTATGCGCCAATTACAGTCAAACTTCTATAACTCGATTCTCCTTAATCCAATGGAAGTACTCAACTCAGGAGACTTCTAGCTATAGAATATTATTATATTTTATTATATTTTCTTTAGAAACTGCAAACATAAGTAAAAGTCACAATGCATTAAAATACTCTGAAATTAATGACCTTCATTTTGGGGTTTTCATTAAAAAGAGTTTCCAATTTGTTCAAAGTCTCATTCGGATCGCGAGTTGTTGTTTCATTCGTTTGCAAGCATAAATAATTTCCGGTGAATCCTCAGTGATGATCCATTCCGCTCAAATCCGAATCTACTGCTATGGAGCTTAATAATGTCGTCATTTGTGGGAAAATCTGCTAATAAAACTGATTAGCCACTGTTACTCAAAGGAGAAACTCCAACAAAACAAAAATAAAATAAAATCAAGATTCGCTGAATAAATATTGTACAATAATACCTTCTGGAATTGAAATAAATATTGGGTTGGGGAAAAAGTTCATAGCGTTTTTATATTTTTTTTTATTTTACAACGATTTGTTTGCTGTTTGGTAAACGGTAAGTATTCCTTCGACAGAACTCTTTCTGCTGTACAAAACTGTGTTAATTGCATTTTTGAGTTATTTAATTTTTTATTAGTTTTGAGTCTTCAAAATGGATTTATTTTTTTTTTTTTTTTTTTTTTTGTCGGGACAACTAGCAAGTGCAGCACTCAGACATTAATTGAGTCCATTGTATTGTACTACACTTCGATTCCCTTTTAATTTTCTTTAAATCTACCCGATCTCCAAAGAAATCTGAGTAGATCTTGTGGTGCCAAGGAGCCAAGATGGTCGCTTCTTAACACATCAGTGCCAAAGACTACAAGCCTGATTCGAGCGAAGGCGGGGCAGACGCATAGGAAGTGTTCCGCCGTCTCATCCTCCTCTTCACAAGCTGGGCAGAGTACACTGTCTGAGATGCCCAACCTTTCCATGTGCTTTGTCCACAGAAAGTGGCCCATCCAACCAGCCGTCTACACTCCCCTCTGCTTAATGACAGAAGGGTTTGCGACATGACAGGTAACATCAGTTTTGCTCGTCTGCAGCCTCTCTCAGCTTGCTCTCGCTTGTGGGTGGTAGTTACCCATTTTCTAACCGTGGCTGTGATGGCCACAGAAGGGAGTGGCAAAACGGACTCTGGGCCAAAGAAGTTGGCCTCAGAGCCCATCTTAGCTAAGGAGTCAGAGGTCTCGTTACCCGCGATACCCACGTGTCCCGGAACACCATGTTAGCATCAGGCTATTATGTCTACCGACATAGTTCAGCCAGGATTTACAGGACTTGACTACCCCGGATGTGGTTGGAGAGCTGTCTAAGGCCATAAGCGCAGCTTGGCTGTCGCTGCAGACACATATAGATCTGCCGCTCCATCGTTTTTCCACAACAAAGTTCATCGCTTCTTGAACTGCATACACCTCCGCTTGAAACACAGATGCATGCATTCCAAGAGCAAAGTGCAGTTTTATCCCGCTGGATTCCACGTAGACCCCAGAGCCGGAGCCATGCTCGGTCCTGGAGCCATCCGTAAAAATGCGAAAACAGTGTTTGCCGGGCTCATTTTCTGAGTCTTCCCACAACTGAGCCTCTGGTAGCACTACACTGTATCTCTTTTCAAGTACGACTCTTGATGGCATGGAGTCAAGGGGCATGGAGAGAATCATTGGATCGATGTCCATGCCTTCTCTGTGTTCCAATGCTGGACAAGGGCCGTACCAGTTCGCACTGTGTTTCAGTCTGCAGATGGCCTTCAAGGCCTCTCCTTGGATGAAAGCATCAAGTGGTGGTAAACCAATCAGAGCATCTAGTGCCGGGGCTGAAGTAGTCGGAAAAGCTCCGGTGCAACAGATGGCCACAGTGCGTTGTAGTCTCGATAAGGTCCTCCTGACTCCCACTAGAGAGAGTCTACTCATCCAGATCACTGATGCATAGGTGACAATGGGTCTTATCATAGCCGTGTAGATCCATGGGACCTTGCTAGGAGAGAGACCCCACGTTTTCCCAAAGACACCTTTGCACTGCCAGAAAGCTGTCAGTGTTTTCAACGTGTGATTTCCATAAGAGCTTACTATCGAGGATTACTCCAAGATATTTAATTTCCTTGGATAGCTGGATTGTGACTCCTTTTAGCTTTGGCAGAACGAGTCCATCAAGCTTCCTCCTTCAGTCTTGGCGGGATTTGCCGATAGCCCATTCGCACAGTACCAAGTGTCAATCCGATCCAGAGTTTTCTGCACTTTCCTGCAGATGTTCATAAGCGAAGGGCCTGTTACCAAACAAGCAACATCGTCTGCATATGCTTGTGCGTAGACTCCCGAATCGTTTAAGGTGGTGAGTAGAGGATCGATTACCATGCACCAGAGCAATGGGGACAGCACACCGCCTTGGGGGCAGCCTCTATTAACCCCAGATGACACCAGCAGATCTTCCTCTGCACGCACCGAAACGATTCCTTGGGCCAGCATCGAACGAATCCAATTTACTAGCACCCAGTCTACGCCGTGCCTACTAGCAGAGTTACACATACTGTCAAAAGTGGCATTATCAAACGGCCCCTCTATGTCTAAAAAGATGCCCATAGCGTACTCTCTCCTGACGATGGCCAGCTCTACACTAGCAACAAGGTTTTGCAGTGCCGACTCGCAGGATTTTCCACTCTGATAGGCATGCTGAAATAGAGACAGAGGGTGAGCCTTCAGCGACTTCTGACGTATGCGCAGTTCCACCAGTCGTTCGAGACTTTTCACCATGAAAGAGGTCATGCTGAGGGGTATAAAAGTTTTGGGGCTGGTGTAGTCGTCTTTTCCAACCTTTGGGATGAAAGCGACCCTCACCATCCTCCAAGAGCGTGGTATGTAAGCCAGTGCCAAATCGAATGTCTGCCTCATTCACCACAGATCTGGGAACGAACCAGTCATGCCGAGAAGGTGTAACAGCTCTGACAACTGCCTCTATCAATAAGGGCTGTTGCCGGCTGATGCTTATCTGATTACCAGGAAAGTAAGATTCCATCAGCAAGCTGAGTGTCTCACTTTGCCGCTCCGTGAAGGAGCCATCAGATTTCCTAAGTGACCCCAGCTCGTACCTTGGGGGGTCGTGGCTCGGCCATTGGCGGCAACCGCAGGGCAGGGAGGTGTGCTGCTTTCAGCCACCGTCTTTCTCCACTTACCTCGAGAGCGAGACAGCTTGGGAGTGCCCGTGCCCACCGAGGATTCGGTAACTTCCGTGGGTGTCACTTCCGCTGACCGAGGTCTTTTGGAAGACACAGACGCAGAAGGGCCGGCAGAGCCACATGAGGATTTTTCCCGCATGAGCCTTGCCCGCCGCTTTCTTCTCTTCCTCCTTGCCACGCTCTTCGATTTCCCGGCTTCTGTGGGAGGTCGTGCAGCCACCGAAGAGACCTCATAACTCAGGCCCTTCGAAGCAGGGGAACGTTTCTCAGACTCTGAAGGAGAGGAGAATGCGATAGCAACCCCCGTCTCCTCCAGGATGCGCTCTCGCTCGTAGAGCTGAGAGACTTGGGTCGTGGTTAGAGCCTCCAGAATCCATGCCCCTCCCGCCGAAGCAGCCAGGGCTTCCCTATCCACCACCTGGGACGCGCCCGATGGGAGATCAGGCAACTCCACACGGGTAAAATACAATACCCATCATTAAAAAGCCAATATTTTCAAATGCTGCTCCTCTTTGCTTTTTCATCGAGTCTACAACATGGAAATGGTTTGCCAAACTTAAGAATGGCGACTTTGACGTTGATGACACTTGGTGGAAAAAATGAACTGTAATCATAAAACGATTCTCGATCCCCTTCATTCAATGAGATTTACCGAAAAATTGGAACCCTTGGTGCCACACGAGCTCAAAGAAAAACCAAAACAGTCGCCTTGAAAATGCAGCATCTCTCAGCATCTCGCCCGCCATCGAACAACACGCGGTCATAAACAACGCTTTTTGTACCGAATCGTCACGGAATATGATATCAAGATGAGCCAAAGACAGCAGTGAGTGGCTCCAGGAAGCACGCCAAAGCCGAGAGCCAAGGTGGGTCTTCATCCAAAGAAGTTATGATATGATGGGACTGGGAGGGTATGGTTCATTGAGAAATGCTCGAAAAGAATGCTACGGTCAACAAGAAGCTCTCCATTGCCCAGCTACTCCGCGTGAATGAAGCTAAACGACTGAAAAGACCTGACCGACATAGTCAAGCCACACTCCTTCACGACAACGCCAGGCCCAATGTTACACAAGTCGTCTAAGCCACACTCCAAAAGCTCAAATGGGAGGTCCTTCAACACCTGCCGTATTCTTCGGACTCTGCACTGACCGACTACTATCTTTTCCGCTCCCTGTCAAAGCATGTGAAGGGTGTTACTTTCGATAGCAAAGAGGTCCTTAAAAACTGTCTTTAGACCTTTAGTCCTTAGGCACCAGACCAGTTGATTTTTGGCGGACGGCTTCAACCAATTGCTCGAGAGGTGGGGAGAGGTTGTAAACAGCAACGGCGAATATATAATTGATTAACTTATCGATATAATTATTGTGTTTTGTTTAAATAAAAGTCTCCGGTAAAAAAGCTACCTACTTATTCGCCAACCTAATATATACTCCTGAAGCCGTAAACTTATGACCGTCTAAAACTATGTGGGATAATAGGTTGATGGGAAGACTATACTTTGAATCGGGATTTGTTCCAAAAACACGCAGAATAACAAACGAGGTAAGAGAAAATGAAAGTTTACTATGGGGGTTATAGGGATGCTATACTACGAAATATTCCACAAATAGAGGTACTTACAGTGTTATACCTCCACCAAACGGCAGATGGTTTTTAGTATGATACACCTAATTCTCTTTTTACACGATAGATACGTTCCCAAAGAATTCGTGTAAAAAAAAATTCGTGTAAAAAGAGAATTAGGTGAAAACAATACTAAAAAATTCTTTTTAGAGTTCACTAAAGAATTTATTTCGTGTTTACACATTTTAATTCTTTAAATATATTATAAGAAATAAATTATACTTTGAAAAAAAGAAAATAATATCTGAAATTCATTAATAAAAAACAAGTAAATATAATATAAACATAAAAAACTTTTATGCATTGTCACTTTCTGACAATAAACGCATACGTTTGCGTAAGACTAGAATATCACTGCCATCACTAGAATTATTTTGTTCATCATCTTGTGAAATTGTTTCTGGATTATCATCTCTAGGCTCCTGCGTTGATAATTCAGTAGTTTTTAGAAGGAAATCAGTCATTAAAGATTGTGTTTGATTTCGTGATAAACCTTTATAAAGTTCCCTGTAAGATGAAATTTTGCAGCTCGTTCCTCGGATCATGTTGTTGAAAATGATTACCTAATTTTCTGGCAAGATCAAGACCTTCTTTAATTAGAGTTGCATTTAAAATGGGAGGATCTTCTTCGTCATTATCGCTATGTTCTCTGTCTTGATGAGTCTCAAGGGTGAGGTCTATAATTTCATTTTCGCTCAAGCTTTTATCAGGTAATAATTCCTCTATATCGGCAAATGATAGATCATCGAATCCATCTCCACCAATTGTATGTGCCAGCGTTGTGATGTCAGTAAAAACAGCGTTATTATGGATGACAGGATCAGGATCTTTGCTTTTGACACATTCTGGCCAAATATTTTTCCAACATGAGTTCAAGGTTGATGGCTTTAAGTCAGCTAACGCTAACCCAACTTGATTAATGCAGTCCATAATAGAAAATTTTTTCCACATATCAATGACTGTTAAATCCTCATTATGGTCTAGTTTGTCTACCACGTATTTGAATGAACGTTTTATGTAGTACTTTTTAAAAGTAGCAATGATCCCTTGGTCTAGCGGTTGTATTAAAGATGGAGTGTTAGGCGGAAGATAGCAAAATTGCACATTTGGGTGCTCCAAGAGCGGATGGCGAGGTGCATTGTCTAGAATTAAAAGAACTTTAAATTCTAGACATTTTGCATTCATGTAGCGTCTAACTTCTGAAATGAAGTATTTCTGGAATCATTCTGTAAAGATTGCACTGGTCATCCATGCCTTTTTGTTTGCTGTCCAGTGAATTGGCAGTTTATTGAAATCTACACTTTTCATCGAGCGTGGTCTTAAAGCACGATTTACTAGCAGTGGTTTTAACATTCGTTCTCCTGAAGCATTGGAACAAAACAACAATGTTACACGGTCCTTTGCTACTTTTAAACCACCGGCAGTTTTCTGCGATTTTGCAACATAAGTTCTGCTCGGCATTTTTTTCCAAAAGAGGCCACTTTCATCTACATTCCAAACTTGATCTGGGGTGTATCCTCCATCTTCAATAATTTTTCTAAGTTTTTCAGGAAATTTTTTGGCAGCCAATTCATCTGCAGACGCAGTTTCTCCCTTAATTTTTACATTATGGAGAGCATGTCGTTTAAGAAAACCTGTCATCCAATCGGTACTTGCAGAAAATTCGGGTTGTTTTGACTGAGATGAAGTGCCTGGCTCAACTTCTTTAATACGTTTATAAATTCTTAATGCAGTTTGCTTGATAGCAATTCCATCTACTGGTATTCTTTTATGTGATTTATCTTCAATCCACATTACCAAAGCTTTTTCCATCTTCTCTTTGACAACATCTCTTATGTATGACGATGATTTAGCACTTATTTTCGTTCCAGAACATACCGATTTTCTAATCGCAGTTTCATTTTTCTTGATCGTTCTTAAGGTAGCTTCATGAATACCAAAATGCTTTCCTACAGCCGTTGCTCCTTGTCCTGTTGTAAGTTGATCTAAAATTTTAATTTTAGTATCTAAACTGATCGCCTTCCTCTTGGCTTTTATTAAAGGTGAATTATGTGACATTGTGTTAAGGCTACCAAAATATTTTTCATATTAATAATGCAAAGATTTTAAAATTATTTAAAGCTTACCTGTTATTGAGTTAATAAATCTATACGAGCACTAACTTTATTTTACTTATAATGTTTTAAATACTCACAACAACTAAGCGTCTTTTCTTTTCAACTCTCAAAACCAAACTAAATTGCGTAAAAAGTACATTACGTCTTTACTCTATGCATAATTCTGGGAATCCCACTCATATACACATATTTTTATAGCAACAGCTGTACACGATAACCGCCCAAAGCGGCTCATCCTGTATAGATGCGATTACATGCTGATATTCTAAGATCCTAAACAAATAACCTAAACCGACATGCTAAAACAAAAATCCCAAACAATGAATCCGATTTGCTCCATGAGATTCAAGAAAAATTCATAAAATATTGAAAATCGTGTTAAAACAAAACAATTCGTGTAAAAAAAAATTTTTTTTCTCTTTTTAACTCGTGTTAAATCAAATTCGTGTAAAAAAAGAATTAGGTGTATTTTTCGTGGCAGAAATACACTCGGAGGTTTGCAATTGTCTGCCGAGGGTGACCGCTGTCAGAAAACCACTTTGACTTAAGTGTTCCGTGCTCTCAGCTGGTTTCGGACCAGCCCACTACCGAATAGTAGTCACGCATCCACTCATTCAGCTACGGGGGTACCTAAATGGGAGTTCTAAAAAGTGATATTAAACTGAATTCGAGAGGATTCTTGAAACATACAAATATTTGAGAAAATTCATTTTATTTCACTTCACTTGAACTCCATGGTAAAAAGTCTTATAGAGGTGTGGTCAAGATCACACCGTTAACCAGATCTCAGCACATTTGAAAGAATCAGCTGATTGGCTGACTACTCAAGAGTAGTGATAGTTGTTTGTATACGAAGAAACTGAGATTGTTTGTTGATAAACGAACAAAATTGACTCAGTCTTCGCTTATGTTACTTCGTTGCCATTTGAAAAAACACAACATTTAGAAGAGTATGTGAATACGTGTGAAATGAGTGGGCAGAATTCTATTGCCGAGTCCCTGGCGATGTGGCAGCCGAAGCTATTCTCACAGTTTTGGTTTTCATCATAGCTGATGGACAAATATGGCCAATGGTAATCAATCATCCGTGCTTAGTCTCATCTCGTCTCTTCTGTAATGTATTTAAGGAGCTTTTACTCTCCTCTGAGTTTTAAACCACTTCAACTTCACTTCAGTTCATCTCCACACGGCTAAGCTCGACTCTTCCCGTCTCTTAGCACACCATTTCCCTCATTTTATTCTTTTTCTTGTCACCTTATATTACGTCTGACGAAACCCGGCGAATAAAATTCGATATAAAAGAAAATCAACTCATTAAAATGACTTTAGGACAAATTACTTTTTATGTGGTCAGTTTTGCTAGCCGTTTTTGTTAGAGGGACGAACCAGGATTGCAGCCTTTTGTCTTTATGAGTGATTTATTTAGATTTTCTAGCGTTTTAATCTTCTCTTAATTTTTTTTTCAGGTACAAAATTTCATAGCGTTTTATTTCTTCTCTTCACTCTCAAAACGATACACCAATGGGCATCTCGCGCAGGGCTAGGGATAAACGCGGGAAAAACGGACATGGTACTTTTTACCAGGAAGTACAAAGTTCCGGCGTGGAACCTCCCGAAGCTAGGCAACAACGAACTACTTCTCAAAGATTATGCAAGGTACCTCGGAGTAATACTGGACAGCAAATTGCTGTGGAAGCACAACGTTGAGGAGAGGGTGAAAAAGGCCAGTAATGCGTTGTACGCATGTAAAAGAATGCTGGGCGTTACTTGGGGTCTATCACCCTCCCTGATGCATTGGTGCTACACAGCAGTAGTCAGACCGATATTGCTGTACGGAACCTTAGTATGGTGGACTGCGACAAGACAACTGACATACTTAATGCCGCTGGAAAGGATTCAACGACTCGCTGCTCTGTGCATAACAGGAGCGATGAAGACCACTCCAACGGCGGCGCTGGAAATGATACTCAGCATGCCACCTATTGACCTCATGGCGGAAAACCTGGCAGCGAAATCCGCGAGGAGGCTAATGGCTGCGGGGGTATTCACCTGCAGAACCTTCGGTCACAGCTCAATACGATAGTGGAGCTCAGGTGGCACAGACTACATGACTCCGTACTTTAATTGGGAGAGAAGGTTTCGCACTACAATTGAAGAGGAGGGATGGCACAAAGGCATGAAGCCTGGCCATAGAACCTTTCACATCTATACAGACGGCTCGAAAACTCCAGACGGAGTGGGAGCGGGTATTTACTGCTCAAAACTAGGAATAAGGCAGTCTATCAAGCTGCCAGACCACAGCAGTATTTTCCAAGCGGAAGTTTTTGCTGTGGAGAAGGCCGCGGAGCTAGCCTACACTAGAACAAGAAAGAACTCAACAATTAATATATACGTGGATAGTAAAGCAGCAATAAGAGCAATAAGCTCATATTGTATTAAGTCCAAAAATGTTCGACGGAGCAGGGAGGACATAGAAAGGCTAGCCGGAAACAGTGGGCTGCATATCTACTGGGTACCTGGTCACAAAGGCATTATAGGGAACGAAATAGTAGATGAGATAGCAAAAAGTGCTGTGAGACTACCATTTGAACAAGAGCGACATACCGAGACCGCTAAACAGAATGTACAATGAAATGGACGACCACATGAAAAGGCAAGTGGAAGCTAGGTGGACTAACCTGACCACATGCAAAACAGCAAAAGTCATGTGTAGAACTAACGACAAAAAACTTACGCAATTCGTACTTACGCTCTCGCGAAAGGAATACAGAACTATCATAGGTATGCTAACAGGTCACAATCTATTGGCTGCACATGCGTACAAGATAGGGATTGCTAACACGGACAAATGCAGAAAATGCAGAGAGGATATTGAGGAGACTTTAGAACACCTTCTGTGCGTTTGTCCGGCATTATCAAAAACGCGACTAAGATGCCTGGGAGCCCCACTGTTTGAGGGCCTGGAAGACGTCTCAAAAGCGGATCTCCCTGCCCTACTTAGATTCGCCAAAAGCGCTGACATCCTACATGATGTCTACTTTCGGTATTCATGGAGGTCGGTCTCCATCTGGTATCGCTAGGGACCAAAAGGTCTATGCGTGGCTTATTGCCAACCAGGCTAACCTAACCTAACCTATTTCTTCTCTGATAACTAGTGGAACTAATGACCTTTGGGATATAAGTCTTAGCCAGGCCAATGGGTTTGCACTTAAATTAAAATGGTTTAGCTAGGAGTAACAGATAAAGTGCTCCCTCACTCATCCATCCGCAAGAGCACTCACTGATCTTGAAGAGTCTTCATCAATGAACACTTACACTTGTTGAATAAATTCTGCAGGTTGGACAGTCTTAGAACTTTCCTCGTGTTTTTTCTGCGTTTGGCAACAAATTCGCTTCCAATTCATGGCGAACGAATGAAGGGGCGTTCCTTCTCTAAAAAAAATTGGAGATTTCTAACTCGGTGTGATTTGCACATATAGCGACAATAACAGTATATCTCTTCATTTCTTGAGTTAATTTGTAGTCCTTCTTTGCCTTATCTGACCCAGTCCGTGGTGGATCAGAGCTTCATCAACATTTTTTCCCCACTTTATTCCATCCATGGCTTCATCTCCCCAATTGTGCAAGTTCATTTCCTTAAAATTTGTTTCAACATCATCTAACCATCTCTTTCGTGGGCGCTCTCTTTTGCTGCCTCCAATGGGTGTTAAAATAAAAGCTCTCTCTGGATTTCGCTCCTTTGGCATTCGCAGTACGTGCCCAATCCATCTAATCAGTTGACAGTTTGTCTTTGAAGAAGTTCTTCGATTTGAATGTTGTAGCGAATGCGGCGGGTGTCGTCTATTGTTTCGGGAAGTTATAGCCAGATATATGCAAGTTCTCAAGCGCAGCCTGTATACTCGTAATATTAATTAGATTTTTACTTTTATTTCTATATCTCTTTTCTTTTTATTCCCTTGTGTTTTCAAATCTCATCTACCTCGCATTATTCGTTGTAGCTTTTATATGAGACAAATTTATTTCTGCTTTCATTTCTCTCATTTCCATGAAGTCTGTCTGTATATACAATATACTGCTATATATTTAATATATAATATAATTTACTGCTTATTTATAACTTGCTTTTCTCGCACAAAAAAAAACGCTCATTTTTTTGCATTTAACCATCTGTAAAATTAAGTCTATGCAACCCACCTAAACTCCTTTCACCCTTACATACCTACCGCAACTTTTTGCTTTACCTTCTACCTTCGCTGAATCTATCAATATTACTTCAGTTCTTCCTTCCTTTTCTGTACTCGCATTCACTTCCGCCTTTGATTTCGACCATCAACATCTATTAATAAGGCGAATTCTAATTAATTTCTCAGGTGTTGCTCGGATAAGCCCAATTGAATTTCAAATGATTTTTCGCTCAAAAGGATTTAGCAGCTGTGGAAATGAGTAGGGATACTTTGGCGCTGCCCTTGCCTTTTCTTGATTACATATTTCGCTGTACTAGCGAAATTAGCTATTTTTGAACTGAAGGTACAGGTAATTATGGTGATTATTGTTAGCCTTCATAGCGGAAAAACTTTTGTTGTTGCTAATCATTCGTAATGCCTTATAATGAATTAAAGATTTACGAGGTCATTATTAGGCTAGGAATGGGAAGTTTTCCGAAGGAAATTATTAAGGTTTTAGATGCTTGTAGCCATACAAATAATTTATGAAATCAATTGGGATAAATCTGGCTTAGTCAGGCACCACTCCATCAAATGTTAATTATCTTTCAAGGAGCTTAATATTAATAAAATAACATTTTTTGGTAAATTTTCTGCCAAAGAGCTGTCCAGTTCTAACGAAAAATATATATAAAAAGTGTTTGCTTGTGTGAAAGTGCTGACATTTCTGCACCATCAACAGAACTAAAGAAAAAACAAAAAACTCCTATTTTAGGTGAAAATGTTACACTTACCCAACTGGTTTTGAATTGTCAATAATTTGAATTTGATACTAAGAAAATTTGTGACCGTAGCATACAAAAGTGGACTATAAAACATGAATACCCGACAGAAAGGATTGGCAGACAAGACTCAAATCAAACGATAGTGGCCACCATATTTATACTGGCGACTCAAAGATGTGCCACGGCACTGGATCGGAAGTGTACTCGCAACAATTACTCTAAAATTACTCCTTTAGACTTCCAAACCGGTGTAGCGTCTTCCAAGATGAGATCTACGCTTTAGACAAAGCAGCAAAAGCGATAAGATTAAAGGACTTACTTCTGGAAAATCTTCCCATTTTTATTGATAGTCAATCAGCGATCCAGGCACTGACTTCAGCGCGCTTCAATTCAAGATATGCTAAATAAAGCAGGAGGTCACTCGCGCTTACCCAATAACGTTGTTGAGTCTTCGGCTACTCTGAAGGGCAGAGAAATGAAAAAGCGGATGAGTATGCAAGGAAAGGCTCCGCACTTGACCTTCAACGAGTGGTAGAGGTCACAAGCAATCCTTTAACGAACTGTACACTGCGATTGACTTGAGCGTAATCGCGGCAGCCAATAGAAGGTAATCTCTGACTACTAACTGCAGAGTCTCCTAAGCACTCTGGCCAAATCTGAATCATAAAATCACACTAGGCGTTCCAAATACCTGTAGGAAAGGAGAACAAGTGTTTTATAAAATTTTTGTTATTTCTTCGATATTGGACTAGGGTAAGAAGTTATGGCATAAAACGTCGAATCTCTCTTGCCAACAAGTGCTACTTTGGTCTAAGTAGGCAATTGAGTGGTAAAGTCCTCTCTCGACGAACAAAACTAACACTCTACAAGGCTCTCAGCATGCCCGTCCTATCATATGGCGCAAAAGCTTAGACGATGAGAACATCTGATGAGGCGTCACTTGGAATGTTTGAGAGAAAGATTCTGCGGAAGATTTTGAACCTTTCCACGTTGGCGACGGCGAATATCGCAGGCGACGGAACAATTATCTCCATGAGCTTTACGACGACTTAGACACAGTGCAGCGAATAAACTGATCCAGCGGCTACGTTGGCTGGGTCATGTCGTCCGCATGGATACAAACGCTCCGGCTCTGAAAGTATTCGATGCGGCACCGGCTGGTGGTAGCAGAAGAAGAGGAAGGTGGAAAGATGAGGTGAAGAAGAACTCGGCATCACTTGGTGCTTCCAACTGGTGTCGGTTAGCACGAGAAAGAAATGGCTGGCGCGCTTTGTTAAACTCGGGCTTTCGGGATTTGTATCCTTTCAAACTTGCTTCTAGAAGCCTTCTCCTAGCTGTTCGAGCACTAACAGATTTTCCAAGTTCTTCCGACAAGGCAGCTGCAAGCGTAGAAAAGAATTTTTACGATCCTCGAGAGACTTGCCTATAAGTTTTTGGTCTTCTCGTACACTAGTTAGGCGTTTTTTCTCACTTTTCGATTTATTATGGTAGGATTTTGTTTACGCAAATCGCTTAATGCGCATTCGACTGCAACATCCCACCAAATTGGCAACCTCTAAGACTTTCTCACTTGTTTTAGGCATTTCGTTAAAAATCAAATGTTTATAACTTCTTCTTGCTCCTTGATTCTATCCTCCATTCCACTTAGGGTCAGCTCGCCTAGTAAGTAATTTCCAAATTCTTCGATCCTGGCTCATCTCGGTGTTTAAGTTCGCACGTTTCATATCACTCTCAGTTTGCTTCGTCCATGTATGTTGTCGTTGACTTGGCTTCCTCGGCGCCGTGTCGATGTTTAAAACGTTTTTTGTCATATCTGATTCAGACTTCCTCTGGACATGCCAATTCCAGCGAAGGGGACTATTTGTATTTTTTGCTCAATCGGCACGATTTTTAGACTCTCTCACTAGACTGAGTCTGACCATCTCAACATGTTAATTTCTGCCGTTTGAAATTTTCTTTCGTGTGACTTTTGTATAGGCCAGCATTCGGCTCTATATAACAAAGTAGAACGCAGGGCGCTTTTATATATTTTGCCTTTTAGGTGAAGTGACATTCTCTTGAGAGATTTCCATATTCTTTTTCCAGTATTTGTTATAACAAAGCCTAAGCATTTACTGGGCTACCTCCCAACAAAATTGGTGTTAAGCTTGTTGTTGTTGAGTTTGTGGAAAACTCGCAGCACATAATCTCTGTCTTTTTCTTGCTTATTTTTAGCCCATGCGAGTCGAGGTTATTTTGCTATGAGGCTTGGATATCATTTGCATCTTCGCTCACCACCTCACGGCGTACGGAAGGGTCGACGGGACGTCGCGTTGTATGCTGGCGGTTATGTAGTCAATGCCCCTGGCTGAATAGAAGATGACTAAATTCGGAATTTTAGTGTACCAGCACTTGTACGGAAAAGTTATCGATTTCGCCAGCTATTGTTATCATTTTTATTGCTGCGACGTAGTATTCAGATACTTCATGTACTCTAAGAGCCTGCCATATAAGTTTGCGGGACACTCTATCGACACTTTTCCCAGATCAATAAAACTAAAATAGAGGTTTTTCTTATTTTCTCTGCGCCTTGCCATTAGTATTCTTATTGTGTGGTTAGCATCTGTTGTACATAGATTTGCCTGGCATCAAGCAATAGCCTATAATTTATCAGTCACTTCTCAACCTAGAAATAATGACTTATCAACTTGATTGCTCTGAAGTTACCACAGTCTCCCACGTCGCCCTTGTGCTCATAGAATGGGAAGATGTAGCTTTAAAATTATTTGCATTCGCTTAATAACTTTGACTACCAAAATATTTTAATTCCTATAAAATTTTAATTTTTTAGACTTTACGCACCAACCGAACCAAAGCTTTTCCCATAATCCAATTTATTGTGCAATCAAAGGTTAAACGCACTAGCGACAAATTTGCAAAAAGCAGCGACCACTTTGGTAGCCACATTTGAAATTACTTGGATTTTAGAGGGGTGCCTAATACCTTTTTTTCGAATTGTATCCAAAAATGTTCACTAGTTTTCGAGACTTCGACAAAAAAAAGTTAGGCTTATGATAACTACGCAGACTGAAGTCTAGACAGCAATGGCAATGTCCTGCTCGCTCATCTCCTGCCATGAATTTCAGTCAGCACAAAAACAAAGTAAAACACAAACTTGCAGCCATACATACATACATATACTTATACATATATAACGAAGCGTATAAAAATATTTTTCCACAACATTAGATTCATAACAAATAAATAGTAAGTTATTAAAATGGAGTGAGTAGAACACTAAACGAGAGAGCTTATAAAAAATGAACAACAACAAAAATCAAAATAAATAAAAAGTACTGCGGATGCAAAAAAATTATGGGAACGGGCAAACCACTTTCTTACTCCTGCATATCACACACATATGTACCATCATACATACGTACCACCCAAATATGAAACTCGTAGGTATGAAATCAATCGCTAAGGAGACAAACACTTGCCGAATAATATATGAAACCATAAACACAAAAATAACAATAATCATAACATAAAATAAAACTTTGTGCACGCGAGTTGGAGAGAAATGTAATAAAAACGAAAAATAAAAGCAGTACGAGGAGAAAAAGTAGTGGAAAGAGAAAAAAGTAGTGGGAAGAGAAATAGTTGTAGAGTGCATAAATACCAAATGCACAGGGTGAGCTTTACTTTAGTTATGAAATAAATTTTAAAAAGCTGAGTCAGCACTCGGAAGCGTACGCGGCGAAAAAATAGTGAACGCATTGAACGAGGAAGTAATTCCAAAACTTATAAATGTGAACGCTGAGTGGCAAATATCTTTCTTGAAAAATGAAAAAAAAGCTTCTCGAATTAATCTAGTTGAGTTTAATATTCTGCGCGCCTGTAAGTATGCAGCAAAATGCGCTCTTTGTTTATAACTACATTTCTTTGGCAAATTTTTGGCAAATTCAGTCAAAAAAAAAAAAAACAATAAATAAATAAATTAGCAAACAGACCCTTCCCAAAATATTGCAGGAAATGTTTGACCTAAGATTGTTTAGGTTGTAAGTGCCAGTCTAGTAGGTAATATTATATTTTGAATATTATTTTATACGGTATGACATAAGAAATGTTTATCACCTCATTATTACATCGTAAAAGTTACAAATTTATTTATGTATTCTTAGCGCATATTTTAATGACTTTTCGCAGAGTTTACGTACTCTCTGTTTCGCATACACGAATCACTTCACATAACCATAAATACATACAGACGTATTCATATCAAATTACCAGACGAGTAAATTGTTTTTGTTCTTTTATTTACTGGTGCTTTGTGTTGGTTACTCGTGCGTGCCAGGCAATTCGAGACTTACTCAACTCAATAGCAACAACAATATCAACTTAGGTAGAGTTGATTGTACGATTGTGTATTGGATTTCCATAGAAACGAAGTGTTTAATGTTTATTAGAGTATGAAAGGCAATTATGGATATGAAAACATGATATCTTGCGTAGGGTAAAGCTACTACGTTCACATTCTTAATGACATTGTGAGATAAAAAATATATATGAAAAAAATTGAAAAAAAAATTAAAAACAAAACAATTTTTTTTTAATATTAAAAATATATATTAACATATTATAAATATTAATTATTGAAGAACTTCTAATATTTTAAATATTAATTATTTTAATTAAAATATTTAACAAAAAATTTTTTTTAATTTATTTGAAAGAAAATTAAAAAAAAAACTCCTGTAAGTGCCAGACGCATATCTCTGGTCGGAGCTCATATATAATTATGGTTTTTTCTGTAACCAATAAAAAATTAATTGGCTCCGACTCCATGCACTACCCCCTCACTTGTTTTGAGAGAAATATTACGAATTTTCCAATGAAATTCACAGGAGATGTTGATTTCGTGCTTATTTTGCTAAAACTAGCACCAACACTATTCAGTTAATAATAGTTTTTAAGTTATTTGTTGATAAAATTTGTCTTTTACCTTCACCAAATAAGTGCACTTATCACATTTATTTTAATAAATATTCAAACTACATTAACATACACACACGTTTTTAACTCTTTTTATTGATATATACCATAAATTAACAATTTAAATTGCATTTATAGCTTGCAAACACTTGACGCGCCAGCTAAATTTATAATAACTGAAAAGCATGGCTGAATGGAGTGCTGCCAGAAGCAAAAAATAATAAAAAAATAGAATGCGATTGAAAACGAAGCAACATAGGAACATAATTTCCACATACTCTTTTTTGTTAGAATAATGAGGGAATGGGGGTTTACAACCTCTAAGGTGTATATATTGAGTTCATAAATATATATAAATACAATATCGATATGATTTTCGAAATACAGTTCAGCTTCACGTAAAACTCCTATGTGCAGCGGAGACGGGCCAACGCGAAAAGGAGTTTTACGCAAAAATACTGTGGACAGCATAGACGGTCTAGTATCCGGTTATTTTATTTATTTATGCGGCGCTATTTTTTTCTTTTTTTTTAAATGTATATGTATATAATATATCATATATTCATAATATAGTGAAAATTTGGAATTAAAAATCGCTCGATTTTTTATTCCAAATTTTCGCCTGCGGCGCTATTTTTTTCTTTTTTTTTAAATATATATATGTTTATATATATACATATCATATATTCATAATATAGTGAAAATTTGGAATTAAAAATCGCGCGATTTTTTATTCCAAATTTTCGCCTGCGGCGCTATTTTTTTTCTTTTTTTTTTTAAATATATATATTTATATATATATATCATATATTTATAATATAGTGGAATCTAAATACACCCAGCAAATACAAATCTGTAAACTCAAAATGCATACAATCAAACATACTTTACTGAAAATCAAGCATTAATATATATATGTATATAAATATATACATATATCCATAAATATACCTATATATATATATAGAATATAGAATAGACGTATATAATATAGAAATAATTTGTAAAATTTTGTATTTTTATTCATTTATTATCTTCTAAAATTGTTTATTTATACGATGTCTGGCAGCACTTCGGCTGGTTGTAGTAACCAAAATAGGAGGATTCTTGGTCAATTTTACAGTTTTTAAAATCTAATAACTTAAAAACTACAAGTCGCCTACAAGTGAGGTTTTCACTTTTAGAAAGTAGAATACCCCCTCTACCCCCCCCCCCCCCCCCCCTTATACCCCTTTTTTTAAAACATACGGGGTAGGGGATGGGTATTTTCCCAATTAATTTTCCAATTATAAAATAAAAATTAAAATATATTTTCTTTTTATTATTAAAAAAACAACTTAAATGAAATATTAATTATTAAAATGAAAATATTACAAAAATAAATATTAAAAAATATTAAAAGAAAATAAAAAATAAACTCCTGTAAGTGCCAGACGCATGTCTCCAATCGGTGCTCGTCTATATTTATAGTTTTTTCTGTAACCAACCCAGGCCACAACGACGGAAATAAACATACTTTGTGAAATTTCAGCAAAAAAAATTAAATAAATTAAAATTCCTAAAAGAAACTTTATTATACATGTCTTAACAGTTAGAATTTTCAAACAATCGATTTGTTTTTATTTAAGAATACACATAGAAAATTCAATATCGTTCCAATGAATATTTTCAAAGCATATTTAAAAAGGCGTTTCAGAGTGCTTAAAGTACAAGGCCGGACTTTAAACGCGTTTTTCTCAAAATAATGTTTTCAAAGTACAAAAGTTTTTTCTCACCTATAAATATTTTTTTTATAAACACTTTAAGGCTAAATTTTGATCAAAAATCGATTTTTCTTTTCTGAGAAGCCGCCATTTTGTGTTGTGAAAAAAATTTAATTTGCCTATTCCATCGATTAATTACTAGATTTAACATTACTTTAACGAAATCTGTTTCGTTTTTTAATTTCAGAGGATCCAGTTCAGAGATATAGTGGTCACCGCAAAACGTGTTTTTTAAGAGGAGCTCCCTGTAAGTCTTAAATACAGTTAAAAGATAACATAATATGCATACGCATTTTTAAATCAATAAATTCAAAAGTTTTCTCAGGAAAAATTCAGGAAAATTCGTGTTTTTTGACCTTCTAACTGTATATAACCCCTTAAGTCGCATACCAAATGTCTACATCTCATAAAACAAATTTCGAAAATATGTAAATATGTACGTACGCTAATAACTATCCACAGAATGCTCCGATTTGCACAGAGTTGCTTGTATTTGGAAGCTATTCTAAGCTGTAAGGTCATAAATTGCATAAACTTACAAAAGAGGCGTGTCTACCTTCAACATTTGTTAAAAAATCATCACACTAATTTTCAAGCTGCAATGAGGGGTTAGGAGTAATCAGAATTTTCAAAAAATTTGAATTTTTTTGCATTTTCTTAGAGTACAATATCTTAAAAATATCGTGTGAAAATTTGAAATGAATCCAGTAAATACATTTCGAGTTATTCAACAATTAATAAAGGATGCTCGGGCGCTCCGGAGCAGATAGAAAAACTTTAAATGCGTTTTTTCAAAACTATGTTTTTGAACTGGTGATCACTGTAACTTAAAAACCGCTTGGTAGATTTCAATAAAATTTATCAAAGTATTTTTTTTCTCTTGTCCAATTGATTTTAGATGAATCCCCGAGGACTTGTGATGATCACCACAAGGGCCTTTCGGAGAAACGGGCTCCACACAAACAGCGTTAGATTAGGTTAGGTTTGGCAGCCGCATTGCACATAGAGACAACGATGCTACTTAGACCACGAAATGGGTCCGTTGTGAGCCACAGGGGCTGGGCTACATTTCTCTCTCCATAATGAACCCTCCTGAGCTTTTGGCAAAGCGTAAAAGGTTGTTGATACCTAAAATGTATAGATTATCTATATTCGTTAAGAAGTAGGATTTTAAAAATCGGTTCCTGCTTCTGGCTGGAGCTGGGTATGTGCAAAAAAGGTGTTGTTTCCAGCCCCTCCTCATCTCTGCAGATACGTATAAAAACCTAATCTTCTTGCATGATTTCCTATGAGACAATGTCCTGTGAGGGCCCTTACTAAGGTCCTAAATTGAAGTCTACTCAGTTTTATAATACTCTTGGACATACGTAAATTTAGCCTTGGCCATGTTTGCCTAGCAATTTCACAGGTGTTAACGCTAATCCATCTTTGAATTGTTGCACTGATTAGTGCGTCCTTAATCAGAAGCTTACAAGTTGCGAGAGAGAGAGCTTACAACCAGCGATAACTTTTACAATTATTATTTTTTTTTAATTTTGCTAAAGTCAAGTCGAAACATGATGTATTAATGCTATGTTTTTATTTTTGAAAAATAAAGCAATTGACTAGAAAAAAAATCATTACTGAGAACCATAATTTTTTCGGGCTTTTGACTACCCCTAACCCCATAAATCGAAACTGATTCAAATAATTTAAGCGCTGGTTCCTTGCTACAAAACTTTGAAATGTGAGCTACGACTCTACATTATTAAAATTTATCAAATATAGCTTGACACTATTAAAATTTTGAAAAAAGACACATTTTAATTTTACGTAAGATTCGTGCTGGAATAAAAGTTCAAAATAGTGTCTGGATATCAAAAATGACTACTACAGCAACTCATTACATGCTTCAGCCACTCTTATTCTTCTTCTTATCATCACAGCCCTTGGCGAACCATTGCTTCATTCGCAACCTTGCGCCATCTGCCTCTATTTAAGGCTACCTCCTTGCACCGCCGCACGTTTAGCTTTTCACGGTCAGTTACCACGCCTTCGAGCCATCTCTTTCTGGGGAGTTCTCTTCTTCGACCTCCAACAGGGTGTAATTCAACTGCATTTCGAGTTGTTCTCTCCTTGGGTATTTTAAACACGTGTCCAAGCCACTTACCCTATGAGATTTTATAAATCTTATCATAATTTCGTTTTTTGCTAATAGTTCCTGCTCATGATTATATCTAATTCGATGCGTATCGTCTCGCAGTCTTACAAGTTCATATATTTTTCTCAATGCTTTTCTTTCGACGATCATTAGCTGATTAATTTCAGTAGTTTTTAGCGCCCATAGTTCGGGGCGCACGCGGGTAAGCATGTGGCGGATCAAAGTGTTGTATGTACAGTCTGTGTCAGAAAAAATAAACCGCGATCATTCATGAAGTATGAGAGATATATATATCTAAATTTTTTTTTACGTAAAAGTATGGACAAAACTACGAGTCGAAATTACTCAATAAGCCGTGCAGTCTTCATCTTTACGAGTATAGCCTGGTATCTTCTTCATGCTTTGAACCTGCTTTTCTGCGTAGCTCGTCGACAAACAGGACTAGATAATGGGAGCTTGACGCACGAGTTGCTTAAAATCATGAACTGGCCTTTCGGCAAGATGCGTTTTCATAGTTCCCCACATATTTTCAATGGGGTTGGCATCTGGGGACTAGGAAGGCCAGTCCAACACTGTGACGCCATTTTCTTGTTTTTGTTTTTTTTTTTGTTTCTCAATGTGTTTTTCTGAGAGTAGTGGTTTTGACTATTCAAGATGGTAGAATGTGTTCGCCTCCTTCAGTCGTCGTTTGGTGATGTTAATACTCACATCTATTCCCTTTTCAGCAAGAACTGATCGTGTTTGCCGTAGTCACAAAGAAGGGTCCCGCTTAAAAAGTTGGACGATCACTTTATCCTGCTTTTTTGTCGTCACTCGCCTTACATTACAGAAGTTACAAGAAAAAAACCGATTATTTTCTTCTGACACAGACTGTATATCCTAAATTTTGGTCGCGAAATAATAATTTAGACTTAAGCAGCTTGAAATTAAATGAGGAATACTTATTTGCTACTAAAACTCTATCATTTATTGCCAATTATGCATCCATTATTGGCTAATAATAAGACACCCAGATAGGTAAATTTTAGTACACTCTCGAATGCATAGACTCTGATCAGCAGGTCATCATGCCTTAAACCGGAACTGGATCGGACCATTCACTGTTTTCTCTGTGTTAATTCTTAGCCCAGTATTTCGTATTAGCTAGTTTTATAAAAGCACACTTCACTTCAGCCACTCACAAACACATTTTGAGTAACAAAAATTGTATTCTTTTAAAGGAGTTCAGTACAAATTATGAAGAATTTCGTTCACACATCTTTTCTTGTATGCTTTAAACCTGCGCTCTGCTGTCTCGAGGCTCACATGTCTGACATCATTATTTCATCTTTTCCTCTGCAGCTTTTGTATTTTTTTTATGTGCGTGCATATATTTTTGTCTTTCAACACTATTGTTTTTTTTTTTGCTTGGCTTTTGTTCGGCTGCCTAATATTTTTCTTATGTACATAACTTTTTCCTCGTTGATATCGTGTTACGATTAGAGTAATCACACGTCAACGAATTGTCGTCTAAAATACTTTTTCGCGTGCCATATGCATTTTCATACCATTTTTATTGGCAAAAAATATGCTTGCGAATATTTACTAGTGGGAATACTTAATGCATAAAAAGGTGCCTTTCGCTGGCCGACAGCGCGTTTGACTCCGCTGTTTTACCATTTCACCACTTGGTTCGTTTCTAAACACATCGGTGCCAAAAATCTCAAGCCTGATTCGAGCAAAGGCCGTGCAGGCGCACAGAAAGTGGTCCGCCTTCTCATCCCCCTCTCCACATGCTGGGCAGAGTGCACTGTCTGGATGCCTACGTTTCCAAGTTCTTCGCCCATAGAAAGTGACTGGTCATCAGTCCAATAAACTGCCGTCATATAGATCTGCTTCTCCATCTGTTTTCTACAACAAAGTTCGTTGCTTCTTGAATAACATACACCACCGCTTGAAACACAGATGCGTATGTTCCAAGGCAAAGTGTAGTTTTGTTCCGCTGGATTCCACGTAGACACCAGAGCCGGAACCGTGTTCGGTCCTGGAGCCATCTGTGAAAATACAAAAACAGTGTTTGTCGGTCTCATTTGTCCACAACTGAGCCTCTGGCAGCCCCACACTGTATCTCTTTTCAAGTACGACGACTGATGCCATGGAACTTGACTCCATGGAGAATATCGTTGGATTGAAGTCCATGCTCTCTCTGTTGTCCAATGTCGGACAGGGGCCGTACCAATCCTCGTTGTGTTTTGGCCTGCAGAAGGCCTTCAATGCCTCCCAGGGATAAAAACACCAAGTGGTGGTAGACTAACCAGAGCAGGGGCCTGAAGTAGTCGGAAAAGATCTGGTGCAACAGATGGCCACAGTGCAATGTAGTCTCGATAAGGTCCTCCTGACTCTCATAAGAGGGAGCCTAATCACACAGACCACTGATGCATAGGTGATAAAGGTCTTATCATAGACCCCACGTTTTCCCCAAGATACCTTTGCACTGCCAGAAAGCTGTCAGTGCTTTGGCTGTTTTTGTTTCAACGTGAGACTTCCAAAGGAGTTTACCATCGAAGATTACTCCAAGAAATTTGATTTCTTTAGATAGCGGAATTGTGACTCCTTTTAGCATAGACAGAACGAGTCCATCAAGCTTCCTCCATCAAGCTTTCTCCTACCAGTCTTGGTAGGGTTAGTCGACAGCCCATTCGCACAGCACCAAGTGTCAATCAAAGAGTTTTCTGCACTTTTCTACAGCTGTTCATAAGCGAAGGGTCTTCTCTTTAATCTACTCCATTACATACTCTCCTTGTATCAATGCTCGAGTAGATTGGCCTGCTTCCTTTTAATTGAAATTGTATCTTACTTTCTGATAATCATCACAATCACAAAGGATTCGGTCAAAGTATGTCTTGATTATTGAATCGAGAGCCATATTCAGGAAGAAAGATTGACTAGTCTGCACTTAGTTTGCATAACTGGCGCTTTTTTGCTAGGTGCTTAAGCATAGTAAATTGAAAACTTCGAAGCCCTTTGATTTCTTTGGAAAATCACTCACCCAGAAAATGCGATATTTGCAGAACCATCTGAGAGAAAGAGGAACTTTGTGGATGAATAGTTGTACTAAATAAAATAGCCGGTTAAAAATACTGAGTAAGTATTAATAGATAGATAGACACAATTGAGGTTTGCACTTCGACCTCCAGGTTCTTCTATCCAAACCCAGTTCCCTTATTGAACTTCATATAGAGCTGGCTTGGGCTGAGCGTACACGCCTTTCTTCAGACTGCAATTGGCCGAGCTGTCTCAACCTTCTCTGTGCTTTAGCGTTACATTCAAGAAGAAGTTGTACTGGAGTCTCCGGAGATGGCTAGCAAAAACAACACGAGGCAGTTGACCATATCCCAATACTATGCAGATGGTCGCGCAATCTGCAATGGCCTATGAAAATACTCGTGAGCATTCTCAGATTATCATAAAGGAGGGTTATGACTTTCCTAATCCTCTTTTAAGGTAACCAAGCAAAGAGTTCGAAGTGAATACCCCAATTGCTTACTTCTTACTTACACGTAAGCTTGGAATTTCTTACACATTTTTTTGCTTTTAAAGAGTAGATGGCAACAAAGATTAGTTCCTTCTTTACAAACATTGTACACGCATATTTTCCATAGTCCGTCGAGGAGATACCCCTTAATAGTAAAAAGTTTCCTAACATTTCCCAGCTTTGTCTGCGAAATTTTTAAGCGACTTTTAGAGTTAGGTAGGTAGGTAGGATAGATGGCAAGAGGTACACTACAAGTAGCACTTACGTACCATTTTTATACCATAATGTGGACTACTACCAACGAAAAAAAATTTAGGGAAGAGAAAACCGTCTACAGCAATCCAGTGCTGTTGATGTAGTGGAGGAGAGAAATGCGATCTACGATTTATCAAGTCATCGCCAAAGGGCACGCTAAGGAATCTCAAGAGCCTAGCCGCCAGAGCCGGATTTTTTCAGAGAAGGTGTTCGACATTCTCTTTCTCTGCAGGATCCCCACAACTTCTGCAATATGGGTTGTACGGAATTCCAAGCTTCTACGTATGAGTACCGATCATCCAGTGACCAGTGACCGCAATGAGTTTGGAAAATGAATGGTGAGGGATTCCCATCTTTACTTTTACAGTTCTTCTGCATTAATGGCGAATATTCCTGTGCTTGAGTTAAGTTACGTGAGCTTCAGGGTTCATCTCAATACTTCAGGTCAAATGCAGTTTGTTTGCAGAAGTTTTTAATGCATCGCTAAAGTCTCTTGGAATACATGTTCTAGTCGGCAGATTAGTTAGAGATCTTGACCTTTACAAACATAGAAGTTTTCGTATATGTTTTTGCTTAAAAAACCTTCTGATGTGATACTTATTTAATAACAAATGTACCACAAGAGTCCAGCACCCAGAAAGAAAAAAATCTCTGAAAAGAAAATCTCAATCTAGCTCCAGTTATCCTTATAAGCGAGTTTGTTCTTCAATTCCGCAAGGCCTAAAGCTCACAACGAGAGATTGAATTGTCCTCCAAAAATTAATAAATAAATTCACCCACACACACACTCATTATTACACGTATGTAGATGTATGTAGCAACTCACACCCCAGCGCATTGGCAAAGTGTATTATTTTATTGTTATTAAGACATATAAATATAAAATTAATAGCAATAAATTCATAATGTCAACTGTCAACAGGATAAAACACACACGCACACATGCGCATACATCCATACAAGTGCAAATAATTCGTACAAAATTTATGGCACAACAGTTGAACTACAGCAAAATCGCACAGGAGCCAAGCAGCCAAAGAGCCAAGGAGCAGTACATGCAACCATAGTAAATAAATAGTAACAATAACAACATCGAAAAAAAAACTCAAGACTCATAAGCACGACATTTACAAGGTTAATAAGCAGTAAAAATGACTCCAAAATATGTGGAAAGGGTATTCATATAGAAAGTTGAGACATGAAAATGCCAGGGAAGGAGCGAAAAATGAAATAAAAAAGTTGGAAATTAACTCAAGTTTCGATGAGTTTATTACAAGTCATAAAATTATTTCATTGTTTTTCATAACGGCACATGTTTTTTGCTTTTGCGCATACTTACATAACGTACTTTTGTATGTATGTATGTATGTGCGGAGTGAATGTATTTGCCGATGTAAGTATGGTGCCTTTGTGTGACGACGCATATTTTACTAGTTTATTATCGTTGATTTGTGCGCTTTTTACGAGTGTTTAATATTATTGCCTTCCTGGATTAGACGGAGGAGTCCAACTGAGTGGCATAGTAAATACGATATGTGGAGCTGAGAATTTCGGAAGAGAAAGTCGGCTCCTTAAGCTGAGCTGAAATTTTCGTATAAGAAATTTTGCGAGCGAATATGAGAATGATGGCATAAAGATGAGTTGATGAAAGAAAAAGGATGATTTGATAAAAAAAAAGAGGTTCTCTGTAAAGTCGGTTTACTGATGATAGTTTAACGTGACAACGTCATAAGAAAATACTGATGCAATGGTTGCAATTTTCAAAACAAAATTTTAATTTTATTTGTTTAATAGATATTTTGTATGGAAATAGAGAAGGAGGTAAATGGAATCGCAATGGAATTGATCAAGTTACATTTACACAAACGTGAAAAATGACGAAACATTTATCAAATTCATGAAAGATATGTTCAAATTCGATTGTGCATCAGACGCTAATAAGTCAACAACACTAAGGGGCAACGTCATTGATTTGCCTTTTTCAAGACACTTTACACTCGAAACATCCCCTTTCATTTACAACTTTTCCTTTCATCGTCCTATTCTCAACAGAGAAATGGTTCATTACCATGCACACAGGAAGAAGGCATATGCAAATCCAAGTATGTGAATTTATATACAAATGCGCATATACAAACATATATTTGCTCACTCAAGTAGGACAGAGCCAGATGTCGAACGTTGCCGAACGCGGGGGCCGATTGTGCTCTTTGACGTTCGTTCCGACGACGCATGAGCAAGATAACGACACATTTTTTCGTGCGTGCAGCCGGCTAAACCGAATTATAAGGTTATCACGTCAAAAAAAAAAAAAAAAATTGATGATCGTTTGCACATTTAACCTGCTCAGCTGACGTTACTTATGCAATAAAGTAAACAGATAGGCAAATAGGTCTCCAGTTGATTTAAATTATTTGAAAACAACTCTTATAAAATTACATTTGCTGTTAAAATTGACTTTAAGAGTCTGAAAGAAAATTTAATTGCACATATTTTTGTCGAACATTTCAATACCATATTTTTTACACTTATGGGTGATTTTGACCCTTACTTTAAGAAGTCTAAAACAGATTAAATTTGTAGGGTCGATGAAGGGTTGAACTTTTAAACAGAAATACTTCACAGAAAATTTCAGTAGGTGTTTTCTCAGTTGAAAACTGCGTAGGACAATGGACAGAGGTACAGTGCTACTGTTAGTGTCGTATTCACCAGGTATTTCGGTTTCATTGTTGGAAAAGGTGCTTATTTATAGAAAAAAATAAACATATTTTCATACCTAAAGCTAGTGACTATATTAGACTTCAAGTATTGAGATCAATCCTGATGTGCCTCAAATTCATTGCAATTGCATTAGAATTGAATTATAATTCATTATATAATACAATAATAATTATAATGCAGTGCAATTCATTTTGATTCATTATAATTGTATTTTAATTTACTATAATTTCATTATAACTCAATATATCTCATTACAAAATAATTCATTATAATTGCATCCCAGCTCATTATTATTACATTATGATTCATTATAGTTCAATACAATTGCATTATAACTCATTGTTATTCATTATAACTCATTATTATGCATTATAATAGCATTAAATATCATTGTATTTGCATTATAATTCATTATAGTTCATTATAATGACATTATAAACATTATATCTCATTAGAAATACAGTATAATTTATTATAATTGCCTTTCATATCATTTCAATTCTTTAAAATTGCATTATAACTCATTATAATTCATATAACTCATTAGAACTGCGTTATAGCTCGTTATAATTCAAAATAATCCATTATAATTCATTAGTACGCATTATAATGCTTTATAATTCATTATAATTGTATTATAATTTATAGAAATTCATTATAGTTCATTATAATTGTATTATAAATCCTTATAACTATTATAAATGCATTATAATACATTATAACAGCATTATAATTTATTAGAATTGAATTTCAACTCATTATAACTCACTACGATTTATTACAAATGCATTATAACTCATTATAACCCAAAAGTAACATGGGTTCCTGGCCATCGCGACATTGAGGATAACTGTGGAGCCGATGAACTAGCGAGACTCTGCACTTAATTGACTGATGAGAACATAGATAATGGCATAGGGATACCCGTACAAACATGTAAGCTACTTATCCTTGAAGAAATCGTAAGGAAAGCAAACGAAAGATGGCGTAATGAAGCCACCTGCAAAATCGCCCGTCAACTATGGCCGACTCTAAATGCTAAACGCACAGAATCTTTGCTAAGTCAAAATAAACACAGACTTAGCACATTGATCTCAGTTATAACGGGGCACTGCCTAATAGATAGACACGCCCAAAGGATGGGTGTGCAAACACATGACTTCTGCAGAAGTTGTCTAGATGAGGACGAGGAAGAGACAATCTTGCACCTACTGTGCCACTGTCCTGCTCTATCCAGACGCAGGTTTACTATTCTGGGTAAACAATTTTTTAATGAGTTGGAAGATCTCAGTTCTACAGAAATCAAAGATGTTCTAAAACTTTTGAATAGCACACACTGGTTTTAGGAGAGTTAGGGACAGGCTCCTCACGCGGCATCACAATGGGCTATGAGCCTGTAGTGGACAGCCGCTTCAACCTAATCTAACCTAACCTAATATAACCCATTATAACTCATTATAATTACATTAGAAACGTGTAGAAAAGTGAGATTGAAAAGGACGCACCAATAAGAAGTCTCCAAACCAAAATTTAAATTGTGCTCAATGACGCTCAGTAAATTCTTTCGTCAAATATTTTTTTAATATTTCTATTACCTTCAACATTACACACAAGCGAGAAAAGGAACCACTGCCCTTAAAATAAATAAAGTAAATAAAAATTAGCATATTACTCATTCTTAGCTCAAGCAAAGTTTTTATTATTCATAAAAGTAGGATTGTCAACCAACCGAAAGTTGCATTTTCGAATTGGAGTCCGCAAATGCGAACTAATAAAAAGAACACTTCACTCAAACTCAGATAAGGTGCTCGAAACAATCCGATTAGATAAACGGCAAAAACCACCGCAATCATAGAACAGGTGAACTGAAATGTAGACTAAAAGTAAGTAAATGAAACAACAACAAACAACAGAACTAGCAATAAACTTACCATGTCATATCAAACATATCGCAATGTTGCTTTTAAGAGGTGATAAACTAAGCAAAACTTTGAGAGAGCGAATTAGTTAGTACAACAGCTAAAGTGAAACGCGAAGCTACATTTGTCGGACTGCAGCGATTTTAATTATAGTAAATCTGCAAAAAATTAAGCAAGTTTCAAGCTATACATTTAACTGAATTTCGTGAAAATGCCTCCACACCAACATGGACATGGACATGGTCATGGTGGACCACCGCACATGGGACCACCACACATGGGACCGCCACACATGGGACCTCCACACATGGGGCCGCCACATATGGGCCCACCTCATATGGGACCCCCACATCATCATGGCCCAGAACCGTGCCTTTGTTGCTGCCCTCGCGTCATTTGCTGTACTATACTCTAATCTACTGCAGTCGTTGTGGTTTTAGTTTGTAGCTACTTGTGTTTTTAAAATTAAGTATTTAAGAGAAATTTTTATAATAAAAATAAAATAAGTGCTGTTAAAAAACTAAGCTTATTTTATTTTCGCAAAATACCAATGCCACTAAAAGTTTCGAAATTCAACGAAAAGCACCTTTTGCCAAAAAGTGCTACTGTGGATTAAAGAGACTACTGCACAGCCAATTGAGACGCTATGTCGCACCGGGTATGATAGGAATTGAGAAGAAGACACCCAATTCCCCTCTGGATGCACCAACAACTCCCCTCATTAGACTCTCGTTGTCTTCGTACTGTTTAACAGCGTTGAAGCAATCGCTGAATCACCGAAGAGTGATGAAAAAAGTGTGCTTCAATCTAATCAGAGTGCGAATTATGAGTGCCTTGCATCTCTAACATTCGATGACATTGCAATTTATCGAGCACAAATGCCGAACCAAAATTCTTATATAGGGTTATTCAATAGGTGCGCTTCAACTTTTTTCCGATAGGGAGGGCGAACGACGCAATATTTTTTATTTTTCGCTTGTCATTTGTAAACTTCATTAGTATACATTTCATCATGGAACGCTACACACTTGAGCAACGATTGCAAATCGTGCAAATTTTTTATGAAAATAATCGTTCTGTTGCTGCTACTTTAAGAGCATTACGGCCATTTTACGGTCCATTTAACAAGCCGTCCCTTTTTGGGGTTATGTGAAGTCATTAGTACAGTAACAAGCCGGCGACGATTTGTGAGCTCAGAGCCAATATTGAACGCGAAATTGCTGGAATTTCCGCCGATTTATGCAAAAGAGTGGTCGAAAATTGGGTTCAACGATTGGACTTCGTAAAACGTGCACGCGGTGGTCATGCAAAAGAAATCGAATTTCATACTTAAATGTATATGTTCAAACTCGATAATAAAAAAAAAATTAGTTAAAAAAGTCAAACCGTTTGTGTTTTATTCAAAAAAGTTCAAAAGTTGAAGCGCTCTTACTGAAAAACCCTATATTATTATTTTTTCCTCCCTTTACTCCTATTGGAGCATTGGCGTTTGCCGGGCGGAGTTGCTTGCCTCACATTGAAGGCATTCTCAGGTCGCGCATCAGGGAATGCTCTGCAGATATACGGGGTAGGTAAGAAATAAAATATCACTCGCGGACCAAAACAAGCACACACCGGCTTGGAGATGCGGATACACATCCTATCACCAAGTTAGGGTAGGCGGGCCAAGCAATTTTACTATCTAAAGTACCTTTTGCTAACGAATCTTCAATCAAACCAAAATTGGAAACGTGGAATGGCATGAATACAATAAAATTTGTTAAATTGTTAGATAATTATTTTCACTTTGATTTAAGAATTCTACTTCGTTCTCATTTACCAGTTTCTCCAAATAAACGCACATGAACTCATTGCATTGGCCCCTGAAATATGCGACAGCGCACGAACGGAATGCAAAGTTTTGACAAGTGGGGACTATTTCTCGAAATATTAGCACCACTTAATTGTAGGACTCAATCAACAAAAATATATATTTGCATATCTACTTACATACTATAAAATTATTCAACTTTTACACAAAAAAAAAAAAAATTAAATAAAAACAAAACCACTTGAGGTACTCAAACAAATTACATGAAAATCACTTGACTATTAAATGCGGATAATCCAGCAAAAGTAAATCTCAACGCGACTGCAGAAAATTCGCATAAATTTTGGACACAAAAACACACACCTCGAAATGGCAGTCACGGCAGAGGTACTTCTAATGCGAAAGGAAATGGATTGGATCGCGTTGTGGCGCCTGTGTTTGCTTACGTGTATGTGTTGGTTAAAATGGGGTTTTTGTGAGTATACAGCAACAATTTTAAATGACTGGCTTACACGCAAACATGTCAACTGATTCTCAACTCAACGCGGCCATAAATTTAAGAAGTAGAAATAAGAAATTTTAAAAGTAAAAAAATTTGCATTTTTTTGCCTTGCTACTTAAGGCAAAGGAGGTACTTTTGCTGGTTACAGGAATGGTAGGTAAAGGACGTACTTTTTAGGATTACTCACGTGGTGGTGAAGTGATTATTTGGCAAAGTATGAATGGCAACAAGAAAAGTGATTAAGACAATTTGACGCTAAAGCAAATAATTCTGGTGATTCTGAAATTTACGATGGTTTGGAATTTGAATTATTAATTTGTGTAACTACTGAAAAATGTCTATACTAAAGGGTGGTTAAATTTCACGGGCCGATGTTGAATGTGAACCACACCTAAACGTAAACGACACCGTTGGACTTCTTTCAAATTGGGGTTATTTGAAAGAAAAGGTGTACGTCGATAAGCCAGCAACAGTTCAAGAGCTAAAGGATGAGATAATTCGGCACATTAACGGCATAAAACATCAATTATGCCTCAGCGGCACCGAAAAGTTAGACCATCGGATGGAGGTGTGCCGCGGCGGCCATTTGGCGGATATTTTGTTTTATACGTAATTGAGCCATACCAATATTTTCATAACAAAGAGAAATGACAATAATTTCTTAACAAAATTGTATTTTATTCAAAACCAGCACCGGCCCTTGGAACTTAACCACCCTTTACATTTTTAAGAGGGTATAAAATGCTCTTCTGTTATAAAAAATTAATGTGGAAAATATGCAGAAGATTTTTCGAAAATTAAAAACTTAAAGTAATTCTTGGATGTTAAAAAAGCAACAAAATATCAACTGAGTTACCTAGATGAAAAAAAGTTTGAAAAACACTGAAGAATAGCATTTCTAGCTGTATTTGGGCGTCATGACGCAAACAGTTTTTTCTCACAACCATTTGACTGGCACAAACTCCCGTGAAAGGTACTTAGGCTAAGCCTTTCAATCAATTTGTGACATTAGTCTTGATAATGTCCTGTAAATCGAAAGAACCTACTGCGTTGGTTGCCTCTAATGAATGCGTAATTTAACTATGAAAAAACTATTAACTACAGAAAACAGCCGGTTTTTTTTACTTGTCGGAACAACTAGCCTGTACAGCACTCAGACAACATTAAGTCCATTGTACTGCATTTGGTTCCCTTTTTTAATTGTCTTTAAATCTACCCGACCTCCGAAGAAATCTGAGTTGTACTTGTGGTGCCAAGGAGGCCGAGTGGGCGCTTCTTAACACATCAGCGCCAAAGACCTCCAGCCTGATTCGAGCGAAGGCCGGACAGACGCACAGAAAGTGGTCCACCGTCTCATCCTCCTCTCCACATACTGGGCAGAGTGCACTGTCTGAGATGCCTACCTTTTCCATGTGCTTCGCCCACAGAAAGTAGCTTGTCATCAATCCCACCAGCTGCCTACGTCCCCTTCTGCTTAATGACCGGAGGATCTGCGACAGTCGGTCGCACATGATAGCTAACAGTAACAGCATCAGTTTTGTGCATCTGCAGCCTATCTCAGCCTGCCAAGCTCGCTTGTGGGTTGAAGTAACCCGTTTGCTAACCGTGGCTTTGATGGCTGCAAAAGGGAGTAGCGGAATGGGCTCCGGGCCAAAGAGGTCATGAGCGCAGCTTTGCTGTCGCCACAGACACAAACAGATCTGCCTTTTCACCTGTTTTCCACAACAAAGTTCATTGTTTCATGAATAGCACACACCTCCGCTTGAAACACAGATGCGTAGATTCCAAGAGCAAAGTGTAGCTTTGTCTCGCTGGATTCCACGTAGACACCAGAGCAGGAACCGTACTCGGTGCTGGAGCCACCCGTAAAAATGACGGAAACTGTGTTTTCTCGGCTCATTTTCAGAGTTGGACCACAGCTGAGCCTCTGACAGAAAACACACAAAAGCTTGCCATTGGGGTCTGAGAAGCTACCGATGCTTGGAAAAAATTATGTTATTTACTGCGGGCAGTCGTGATCGAACCTAGTACCTACTGCCATTATGTCATATACAAATATACAGTGCTATGGACGGTCTCATTTTTTATCATCGAATAATCTTATCAGTTTTGCAGACCGCCTGGCTATGCCATGACTTATATACATACATATATAAAGGGTGATTTTTTAAGAGCTATAGGAAAGTTTTTCAAAAAACCACAGGTAAAATTCAGAAAAATGCATGAAATTTTTATTTAAATCGATAGTACAGTCCATATAATTTAATGTTCGAAGATTATTTCATGCAAATGTTGACCGCGACTGCGCTTCAAATGGTCCATCCGCTTAGTCCAATTTTGGTATACTTTTTCCAATGTTTCGGCTCTTTTTCCAAATATTTATCCCAATTGACAGGTCAAGAACGTCAAATAAAATGTTCATCGAATTCGGCTCTCAACAAGTCCATTGTTACGCGTGCTGTGTGGCACCGTCTTGGTGAAACCACATGTCATGCAAGTCAAGCTCTTGCATTTTGGGCAAAAAAAAGTTGGATATCATTTCACGGTGGCGCTCACCATTCACAGTTACGTTACGATTCGCAGCATCTTTGAAGAAGTACGGCCCAATGATACCTCCAGCCCATAAAGCGGACCAAGCTGTGACCTTGTAACCTTTTCTGGATACATTGGTAGCTCTTGCAATTCTTCTGGCTGATCTTCACTCCAAAATCGACAATTCTGCTTATTTACGTAAACATTGACCAAAAAATGAGCTTCGTCGCTGAACACAATTTTTCGATTTAAACTTTCTTAACAGAACACGCATTTTTATAATAAAATTCAATGATTTGCATGCATTGTTCGTTTGTAAGACGATTCTTGGTTAAATTAAAGACCAAACTGAAGATGTTTGACAGTGAAACAAAACACGAAACGTGCGTCAGCTGTTTAAACCAATTGTTTAAAAAGATAATAGCTAAAAAATCACCCTTTATATACTTATATATAATTGACTCCATATGTAGGGTGAAAAAACCCATTCTGCCCTACCGCATGGGCATCGCTTTAATGAATCATATACAGTCAAAGTCAAAAGAAAGTGTACACCACATAAGGATAAGTTCTTACTATTGGTTTATTTATTTTGTAATTTCAATTATTATTTTTTTTTAAATATAGCTCGTACTACAACGAGAACTATATAAAGCAAAATTTCGAACTTTGTACAAGATTTTTTGAAATTCGGTTAATTTTCATCAAAATTTCAAATTTTTCACACAGAATTTTTGAAAAGATTTGAGCATGCAATTTGATAGCTCTCTACATAGCATAGTAAAGTGCAAGCTTCAACTAATTCAAAAATCACAGAAGAACGATGAAAAAGAGTTTCCCTCAATCTAATCAGAGTGAGAATTAGTGCCTTGCATCTGTAACATTCCATGACATCTATGGCATTGCTATTTATCGATCATTGATGCCCCACTAGAGTTAGAAGTACGATTTTTTGAGAATTTGTTTCGTTCGCCGTCCCTTGCATTTTCTCCATTTAACGCCTACTACACATTTTTTTATATGGAAGAAAACACCAAACACCGTCAGCAGAAAAAATTGTCAAAAATCAACGCGAAACTCGAAACTTGCACTTTTTTATACTAAAATTTAATGGGCTATAAAATTGCGTACCTGAACTCTTTTCCAAAATTCTGATTAAAAAGTTTGAAACATTGATAAAAACTCGCCGAATTTTTATAAAGTTTCAAGGGCTGGTGTTAATTTTGAACAAAATATATTTTTTTTAGGAAGTTATTGTCATTTCTCTTTATTATGATAATATTCGTATGGCTCAAGTACATAAGGAACAAAGTATTAGCCAAATGGCCAAAAACTTGACGTTTAGGTGTGGTTCACATTCAACATCGGCCCTTGAAATTTAACCAATTTTTTTTTATAAACAAATAATTAAAATTACAAAAATATATAAATAAATATTTAAAACTTATCAATATGTGGTGTACACTGTCCTTTGACGTTCACTGTATACTAAAAAAAATTAGTTATCGCCAAAAATATTATGACTACTCATTAAAAATTCAGAATAAACCCATATATTTATTATTATAAGGATGGCCCACCAAACTTTTTTTTCTTTATGCTACTCCTCCAATTTATTCTATGGGCAAAAGAATTAGTGATCTTTATTTTTATTTCTTTTTGATTTCATTTTTACCCAACGCTTGGGTGCCTGGCCATTGTGACATTGAAGATAACTGCAGAGCCGATAAATTAGCGGAACTCGGCAGCAAATTGATCGATGAGACCCTTGATGACTCTTGCAAACATGTAAGCTGCTTATATTTGAGAAAATTGTAAGAGCAACGAATGAAAGATGAATGAAACCACATGCAGAATCGGCCGACAACTATGGCAGACTCTTAAAGCTTAACGCACAGAATTTCTACTAGGACAAGATAATCGGCAGGCACGCCCAGAGGATGGTTAGGCAAATACCTGACATCTGCAGAAGTTGTCTAGATGAGGAAGAGGAAAAGACCATCTGGTACCTTTTGTGCCACTGTCCTGCCCTATCCACACGCAGATTTACTATTTTAGGTAGACAATCCTTTAATGAATTGGAAGATCTTAGTTCTGCAGAAATCAGAGATATTCTAAAATTTTTGAAAAGCTTGCACTGGTTTTAGGAGAGATAGGGAGAAGTTCGAAACGCGGCACCACAATGGACAATAAGCCTGAGTGTGTCCCATAATGGACAACCGGTTCAACCTTACCTAACCTACCCAAAGCTTTGAAATTTACTACTGAATTCCCTTGGGGCAAATGCGTTTGTCCGTTAATATTGTAAAAAATTCAATTTCCTATTTAATTTCCCTTCACAGACAGCGCAGAAATGAAACTTAATGTTTATTTACAAAAAAATTTAGTCTTTTTTTAAATTATCCGGAAACGCCCTAAAAAATGAAAAAAATGTTAATAATTCTACAAAAAATATTTAACTTGTATTTTGGGGTTTTTCCTTTGGTATTATTTTTTGAAAATTTTTGAAGCGAAATTTATGTCGATCAGTACAAATTTTATACCAAATTTACGGAAAAGTGAAATTTTTTCCAGGGAATTCAAAGATAGGTTTCAAAGCGTTGGCGGTAAGTGAAACTAACAAATATACAAAAAACAGCCCAAAACAACGAAAGAAAAAACCCATTTATATAACCCATTATTTGGCCATGGAACTAATTTTGGGGGCCGCATCAAGAAAAACAAATTTTTTTTAATAATATAAATTTTAATTTACCAATTTTTTTTAGCTTTGTTAATGTTGCCATCCTAGGTACATACATATCTCCTAGTGTATAAATTTTCAACAGGAATTTAAATTAAAATTCCTCATTGAGAGGCAGTAAGCTTTAATACGTTTGGGAGACACTGCACAGATAAGCCATTAATAATTGCATTTATCACAAAAGTATTTTTTATTTATTTATTTGAAAGAGCAACAACTAATGGATAATTATTGAAGCACTAGCTACCAGGGCCTTCGGCTTATTGCTTAGTACTGACGCTTGTAAGGCGTGTAGGCCGAGCTTTTGTTTCAATTAGTGGCGCTGCATATGTTACCACAATCAATGGTCCCTTCAGTTCTATGCCGCATTCTACTTTTATTCAAAGCTCACTGCAAGACAGAAATATACTCGAAAGCTTACCACTAACAGTCAATTCACAAAAGCCACTAGAAGCAATTTTTTGCTGTTTAGTGCTTGCAATGCTGATCGAACCTAGCACCTATTGGCTGTAGTTCACACACAAATACGCTAAATTGTGACGACCGCATTTTATGCCGCACAAAAATCGTTATACGTTGTGCCTTATCAGCCTTCTCGGCAGGCCTGCAGCCTGCGCCTTATAAATATATTGAACTATATTGTTTTTCTTTAGAAAACCCAAACTGTGAATAAGTACTTGAATGTATTGACTTTATTAATCATACATGAGAAAAAAGCAGATAAAATACCGACGAAAATTGTATGACTTTATGTTATTGAATAAATACCGAAAATAATAAATTATAGCAAAAATTTAGCGATAAGAATTCCATATATATCTAAGTATGGAAAATTTCAACAACAGTTTCGCTTTTAACGTTCATTCACGAGCGCTGTGACGGCAACTATTTAAGTAAATAAACTGAAATCGAAATTAGTAAATTAGAAAGGTATCCTGCTTTGTAAGAATGTCTCCACCACCACCACCACATCACGAGCCACCACACCAAGGCCCACCACATCATGGACCTCCACACCAAGGTCCTCCACATCATGGACCACCGCATGAGGGACCTTCGCATCATGGACCACCACATCAAGGACCTCCACACCATCATTAATAAAAGCTATTCAATATGAACTAGACACTAACTAGTGAATATGAGTGCGAAATTGGAACTGTGAAAGAATTTTTTACTTTACTTTTATTATAAAATTAATTTGTTTAATGAGCAAAAATAACCAAAGACTCTGTTGTTCTTATTTGAAATAATGTAGAGATTACAGAAAATGTTTTAGTCGTGATTTGTGTAAGCTTGATTGAAATTAAATCTTGAGTTAGTAAAAGGATATAAAAAACTGCACAAACATTAAAACTGTGTTTGCCATAAATCTAAGCGAATAGTCGCCGCCACTTCGACACTGCTTTAGATATTTTCTGCCTACGAGTAGATTGAATGTGGATTAAAAATATTGTATGGCAGTGCATACGTGTAAGGTAGCAGCATACGCCGAAGACAGGGTGCTAATGCTATCGCCATCGTTTCCCTCAGCCATGGCTGAGATTTTGGATTTGGGCTATATTCTGTCGCTCGGCTACCAGTTGCAGCCTCAGAGTAAACTCTGGCAAAATGGAGCTGGTGCTATTTACCAGAATATATAAACCTCCACACTTAGGAGTTTAAACAACTAAGATCTTCCGCTTTCATCGGAATTTAGGTATTTTGGAGTGATACTTGACTCCAAACTCCATTAATCGCTGCACATTGAAAATGGGTTAAAGAAGGCCTGTATAGCTGCAAATCTATATTGGGTCGCTCTTCGGAGGGGCTATAATATCAACAAAATGTGGAGGGTGCAATGGATTGCACGTATTGGCATCACTGGAGCATGTAGAACTTGCCTCAGTGCTGCCCTTAATGTCGTTTTGCACTTATTCTTCATCGACTTTTACGTTATTTCCATCGCTCCACAAAGCGCGATCAGGTTAAAGAAGGTTGGCCTCTGGAGGCAATCTCTCAAGGGACATGGTAGCATTTTTCTGTAGTTAACACCGTATTTCTCTGAGCCTCGGACAGATCTCTCTATCCGCAAACTGAAATTGAGCACCGTTGAGCACTTTCTCTGTAAATCTCCGGATTTGGCAGTTAGCCGATTACGATGATTGGGGGCTCTCTTCTTCGAAGGTCTAGGACAGTGCGCCTACGTAAATTCCATCAGTCTTCTCCATTACATCAAAAGCTCTGACTGACTCGAGATATATGAATCGTGGAGGTACCTTAATGGTATCAAAACGTCGCTTTAGTGCTACTTAGGGAGTGCCAGGCTGATACTTCAACCATTTGACCCAGCTACCTTCCTAAATACGAATAAACTGCAGAATAAATATAAAATTTTTTTCAAATTTAAAACATAGTAATAAAAAAATTAAAATCAAGTTCCTAGACAACAAGTTCTCAGACTTTTTCCATAATTCTTTCCCTTTTCCAACGCTTGTGTTAAAACAAAAAATAATTGCTTCCAACCATTAAACTACACAAAGTGGAAAGTTTTCAATGAAAGACGCTCAGGAAATCAGAAATACTAAACAAAAGGGGTAAATAATAAGAAAAACTCAAAACAAAACAAGTCGTTACGGCAGTCAATGGAAGTACAAACTGCAACAGGAAAAAAGAAAGAGAAAGTTTGGGGTACTGCGTACTCGTATACTAAGCGAGGTAGTTGTTGGAAATGTTGCGAGGAAAAGCGATCGATTTGGCATTGGCAATTTCAATTAGCGCAGCGCTTTTGTGTGACAGTTTAAGTGGGTTACGATGATTTTTTATACCGCATACCGCATACATTTAGAAAAAGCACTCGAAATACCTGTGTGGAGATGCTTTCTAAATCAAGATACGAGGTCTGATAAATCATTTTCAAGAAATAAATATATAAGCATATGCAAGTACACATTTTGAGCATCTATTTATTTTAAAAAACTTTATTGTTTTTTATAAAAAATATCATCATCAGCATTGGTGGCGTGACGGTCCAGGTTGAACCTTAGCCTCCCTTAAAAATATATTGTAATTAATCCTATTACAAAGACCATACATAAGTTTCAAAAGCTTGTCAAGATTTATATGATACAATTTGACAAATTACCATCAAAATCTCAGAACTAAAAAAAAAAATGTCTTGCGCAGCTTGGTGTGCTTTCGCTTCATAGCAAAAATGTCTAACAAAGTCCAAGAAAAAATTATCAAAAATCAGCGAGAAGATTTCACTTTATTATTATAATAAAACTTAATGAGCTACGAAAGTACATAACCAATTTTGTTTTCGTTTTTTGTGAGTTTTAGGAGTACTTTTATAAACCTTGTAAAAAGTTTGAATCCTGAAAACTTTTGCTATAGAATTAAATGCATTTTCGTAAAAAAAAATAATTTAAATAAAAAAATTTATGAAGAATTAGAAATTGAAAATATTTCTGGGAAATGATTTTCTTTTAATTTAAAGTTAACTATTTACTCTTGAACAACGCTTAAGAGAAGAAATTTATTTATTATTTAAGTCCCAACATATTCGCATATTTACGTATAAATAGTTGCGTAAATTTTTATGTTATTTTCTCTATTTAAAAAAAACTTTATTGGAAATATTAAAAAAAATGTTTCTTTATTAGAAAATTTTTTTATTAAAAATATTTTTTTTATTAGAAACATTTATTTTTTATAAATTAGAAAATTTTTCCTTAGAAATATTTTTTATTAGAATTTATTTAATAATTTTTGTTATATTCAAAATAATATTTTTTATTAGAGTCATTTTTTATTAGAAATATTTTTTTAAATATTTTTTTTATTAGAAATAAAGGATTTTCCAATAAGAGGTGTTATTTTTGAATAGATTGCGCTATCGAGAGATGAGTAATGATTTTTTATGGCCAGAATTGGATGATATTGATCTGGACAACGTTTATTTTCAACAAGGCTGCGCTACGAGTCACACAAGCAACAAAACCATTGATATTTTACGGGAAAAGTTCCCGACCGTGTTATCTCTCGAAGAGGTGATCACAATTGACCACCGAGATCTTGTGATTTAACACCTTGTAACATTTTTCTTTGGGGCCACGTGAAAGAGATGATCTACGCCAACAGCTCAGGATCGATTCAAGATTTCAAAGATGGAGTTCATGAGGCTATCGAGGACATAGGGCAGCCACTTTGCAATTCGGTTATGGAAAATTTAATGAAAAGGATATTGTCCTGTAAGCGTAGTCGTGGGAGTCTCTTGCCTGATGTTATTTTTCACTATTAACGCCATACCTTCCTTTTTATAATGAAATAAACATCCGATAATTTATATTAAAAATTAAATTTTTCTTTGAATATCAAAATATCACCTCATATTGGAAAACCCTTTATTAAACAAAAACTAAAAAATTAAAAAATTTTAGGAAATTGTTTATTAGAAATTTTTTTTCTTCTATTTTTTTCAATTTCTGTACCCTTTTATAAAAAGCATTATAACACACGTTTATTCTTCGATTCTCTTCTCGACCAAATCTATTAAAAGAAATATTTTTTTATAATTTTTTTAAATGAGGAATATTAAAAAAAAATTTTTGAAAATTTTTCATTAGAAATAATATTTGTTTTTATTTTTTTATAAAGTTTTATATAAAAAATAGCATTTTTGAATATTTTGAACATTTGAATATCAAAATAACACCTTTTATTGGAAAACCCTTTATTTAAAAAAAAAAATCCAAAAAATTAAAAAGGTGTAGAAAATTGTTTATTAGAAATATTTAAAAATTCTTTTATAACATTTTTTTATTTTATTTTTTTTTTCAATTTCTGTACCATTTTATAAAAAGCGCTTCAACACACGCTTATTCTTCTATTCCTTCCTCAACCAAATCTAAAAAAAATAAATGTGTCTTAGAAATATTATTTTTTAGAAATGTTTTAAAGTAGAAATATTTAAAAAAAACTGTTTTTGAAAACTTTTTATCAGAAAAAATTTTTTGAAACAGTTTTTTTAATTAGAAACAGTTAAAAAAAATTTTGAAAATTTTTTATTAGGACTATTTTTTTTAAATTTTTTTTATAAAATTTAAAATTTTTTTTTTTTAATTTCTGCTCCTGTTTATAAAAAGTACTACAACACACGCTCTGTCTTCGATTCCTTCCTCAACCAAATCATTTAGAAATAAGTGCAATCTCTCGAAGGCTATAATAACCCTGCACCTCCTTGCTTTCCTTTCCACTGCTTTATTTGTTTCCCATTACTTGCTTTTTATTTTGTTTGTTACCGCTGCTGTAGCTTTGACTTACGCGGATTTGTTTACTTTTGCAGTTAAATTGCCAACAACAACAAATAAAAGCGAATGCAGACACTCTTCCCAATTGGTCATTGCCAGCCGATCCCTGTTTGACGCTAATACTCGAGCTTCACACACACACATGCACATGCGAGTATGAGCGCTTAAAGCCTTGTGCATTTTTAAGTGCGTTCTGATTGAGTTTTGTTGACATTTCGTTTCATTAATTGTTTGCTTTTCATTTTCGACGACATTACGTGGCATATCCTTCGCCTTCCACCGCCCGCGCCAGCCTTTTCGTTATGCGAGTACTGCGCCGCCTGCAGTGGTGCTATGCGCTTTCCAACAAACAATTTCATGCTTTGGCTTTTATTGCCAATGTTTTTCTTTTTCTGTTTTCGAAAATGGAAGTTTACAATTTCTTTTCACCTCACCTTCCGACTCGCCTGCTTGCTTTTTCCTTTGCTTTACTGCACTGCAAATTGTTTGAAAGTCTGTAGCTTTGTGGTAACTTGTGGAGGTGATTGTTGTTGTTGGAGTTTATTTTTGAGTTTATTGAGTGGAAACAAGCGATTAATCGAATTTTTAATGAGCATGCAAAAGTTTATGAAAAATTTATGTCTATTTAAGCGTCCACCTCCCATCTACTGCTGACCGTGATTTGCTACCTTTTTTGTGTCGAATTTCTTTGTTTGCCTTTTTATTGTATTCGAGGGCAGGCTTTATTTCCCAAGTGATTTATTTTCGTGCCCTTCACTAACATATTGTAATTTTGAAAAAAGAGAAAAAAACAAATATGGAGTCAATAGATGTGGAGTTAGATCAAACCCAATTGCGTTCGGGGTTGTTTTCAGGGATAGAAGCAGTTTTGTATAACAAAAGGGGTGTACAACAGGATCAAAACAGTTTTCAAATTTAAATAAAAACGTGGTAACATTTTTTTAAAAGTCTAGGGCCGCTTTGTTGAGACACTTAGTCGGTATCAATAGTACCACCCAACCGGCAACGGTGCATAGATTCCAATCTAAAAATTTACTATTAAACATCTCTACACAGTCAACTTATTGGCTATTCCTTTACCTTTAATAAATTGTTTATGAATATATATAGTTCATTCTTCTACGAAAACCATATAAATCCAATTTTCAAACAGTGCCCAAATTAAAAATATATATATATATAATATTAAAATTTTCATCAAAATTTCATATCTTTAGATCAGAATTTCGCGAAGCATTTCGATTAAGCAGTTTCTTTAAGGACTGCTCGGAACTTTTTTATAATATTTTTTAACATTTCATTTAACGTTTTTCCATTTCAGACTAACTCAATTTGAACTATGAAAAGATACACAATCGAGCAAGGCGTTAAAGTTATTCAGGCTTGTTCTGAAAACGGGCATTCAAATTAAAAAGCATATCAAAGAAAATCGTCTTCAGTGATGAGGCACATTTTCACCTCAGTGGATTCGTCAATAAGCAGAATTACCGCATTTGGGCGAATGATAATCCAAGAGTGATTGCCGAAAAACCAATGCACCCACAAAGAGTGACTGTTTGGTGCGGTTTATGGGCCGGTGGCATCATTGGGACGTATTTTTTCCAAAATGAGGCCGGTCAGGCAGTTACTGTGAATAGTGTTGACTATCGTGAACTGGAAGATATGGATGTGAACGATATGTGGTTTCAACCAGACGGTGCCACTTGTCACACAGCTAACGAAACAATGGCTCTTTTGCGCGAAAAATTTGATGGCCGAACAATGTCAAGTCGCGGCGATGTCAATTGGCCGCCAAGATCATGTGATTTGACACCGTTGGACTTCTTCCTTTGGGGTTATTTGAAAGAAAAGGTGTACGTCGATAAGCCAGCAACAATTCAATAGCTAAAGGATGAGATAATTCGACACATTAACGGCATAGAACCTCAATTATGCCTCATCGAAAATTTGTTCTACACGTAATTGAGCCATACCAGTATTAACATAATAAAGAGAAATGAGAATTTTCCTAAAAAAGTTTTATTTTATTCAAAGTCAACACCGGGCCTTGAAATTTAACCACCCTTTATGTAAGAAAACACCCAGCACTGTCAGTGAAACAGTTTTATCTATTCTATTTAGTGAAAGATCTATCCGCTTTTCGAGCCAATAAAATGTTGCAAGTTCAATGGGCTATAAAACTGCATATTCGAAAATTTACAAAAAAATTCTGATTGAAAAGTTGAAAATTTTAATGAAAAAATTTTGATTTTTTTTTTAATTTCAACACAATTTTAAGCTTGGATTCACATAATGTTTGCAGAAGAATTAACTATAATTTCATATAAAAATTATTCAAATTAAATGAAAATGAAATAATTTGTCAAAACTGGCCAGTAAGTCCTAGTGCTGTAGTGCTGTACTTCAGTGTTTGTTAGTGAGACCACGTTCTTAGAAAACACCTGAAAAAGAGCCATCCTGCATGGCTTATCTCCCATAAACACCATCTGGGACAATGCTAAGGCGATAGCATCTAATCGCGTACGTGGGAGTTGCCTTGCAGAGAGAGCTCCTATACTCCTCAAAGGAGTCATAAGCAAAACAAAAAAAAAATATTTAGTGAGAGGTCAAAGTACCAAACATATCGAAGCCTTAAGTTCTTCATTTTAAATGAGTAAAAGCAGACGATTCTACGCCATTTGGAGGATTTGTAGTTTTCTCAGCCCACTTTGTATGCAAATTTTACTTAAAAATCTTCGCCTCTTCCCTTCCGAGATCCAATTAACTGAAGCAGGGAAATCTGGATCATTTGTATTGCCGAAATTTTTCAACTCTGGTCTGCAAAATTAAGTTATACCCCTATTGAAAACACCTTTTCTGTATGCTTCCTTACCTCAGTTGACTCATTCAGTTCTCCCATTGCAAAAAAAAACATGTTTGCTTCATAACTAATCCAACGAAATTGCCGAATTAAATAGTTTATTATTTCATTAATTTTAATACCGCATTTTAATCTATTTGGAAATTTAAGTATCGGACTACTGCTTTACATTTAATTGGACTTACGAGTATGTCTACTTTCATTGTGCTAATACCTCTTACCCCTGAGGGTCTCTATCTTAGCGGCTACGATGGGGCTACGGTTTTTATTTTTCTTAGCTTATTTGTTTTTAATTTGTCTGAGACACACACGCACCCACAAACACGAATACTAAGCGGCGTGTGCCAAAAAAAAAACAAAGAAATGGAAAGCCAATGAGTTGTGGAAGTGGTAATGCAAACTTATGGGCATTCCGCACGTATACTGGCAGTCTTTCGGTGCATTTCAGGCAAAGCTGGCATAAAAGATAAAGGTTTTTTAACATAGTTTTCCTGCTTAAAGATAACACTGAGAAGTTAAATTCTCATCTCTTCAATAAATCACAGGACTACGAATTATGCCAATGAAGTTGCGGGAATTCAGTTTTAACTCGGAAGCTGGCAACCCTGCGGCAACTCTGCAGCAACATTGAGACGTTCATAAACATACGCCTGAAAAGAAGGGCCTCTTTCTTAGTTTCAGTAGAAATTTGAAGCAGATATTCCATTTGCTTTGTACCCGTATTTTATACGTATCGAAAGTAGTTTATTTAAGAAATGCTCTGAAATGAGATCCTCAAATTGAAAGCAGCGGCTTGCAACCCAAATTTTGTGTGAAGCAGGCAATGACAGAAATTGAATGGGTTGGGTAATAGCTAGCGAGAATACCAGGATGTTTGAGTATGAGCACGAGACTCATGCACAAAAACAGCAATAAATCGAAAAGGACTGGCCAACGAAAACCGAAATTGTTCAAGTCGCGACTGAAGGTATTAACGATTTTCCGAAATTTACTCTGACATAACTTGAGATCTGTTCTACGTTAAAATTCTTAAAATACTTCTAAAGAAGACACACTTTTAAGAGATCTGAACTTTTTGACTATTGCGAGTGAATCCAAGGGCTGGCGTAAGAACCACACACTAAGTGTCAAATAACTTAACCCAGTCTCAAAATTATATACAGTATGTTCTGTTTTTATGCGGTAGATACGTTCCGCAAGAAACAGCATAAAAAAAGCTACTAGTTCTATAGTAAAACTATAGATACGTTTCAAATGCTAAAACCGCATAAATCTGAAATAATGTAATAAAATCGCATAAAAAAGGGCACCAGTCCCATATTATAACTATAGATACGTTCCATAGACCGCATGAATCTGAAATAATTAAATAAAATCGCATAAACAAAATATTGTATTTTTGAAAATTATATCTTTATTTAAGAAACGTCAGAATCGAAAAATAAATTTAAGTCAGAAATAAAATCAGACAATACCCACATGTTGCGCGTTCGTTTAGGATTTGGCGTAAAATCACTTTCGTCACTTGAGGAAATGTACACGTCTGATCTAGATAGTTATGCAGGCGGTTCCATACTTGTAGGGTTAGCATTTCTGATGTAATCTGTGATGAGTTTTTGCTTAGCTGGTTTAGAATCTTGTTTATATGTACAATTCCCGATAGGTCGACATGCATTTTGTAATTTAAAAAAAAACCGCACTATTTCAAAACCGCATAAAAAAAGCCGCATAAAAACAGAACCTACTGTAATTAAAAAAAAATAATAATAATTTCAGAGCGTTTTTAATAACTTAAAAAAAAATTATAATTTTTCCGAAAAAAGCGAAGTATATTTTATCCTAACTTATAAGAAAACATTTATGACGCTAAAAAATCTCAAAATTATAAAAGTAAAAGTAAATTTTCAGATTTAATAAAATCAACTTACAAAAAAAATAATTAAAATCTTTTAAAAAAAAAAATTGTATAAAGTATATTTTTTCCTAAAGTATAAGAAAACATTTATGACATTTATCTCAAAACTATAAAAGTAAAAGAAAATTAATTTTTTCAAATTTTTCTTCAAAAAAATGTATAAAAAAATCTTACAGGAGCTTTTTCATAAGTTACAAAAACAAAAAAAAAAATAATAATAAAAATGTTCTAATTTTTCCCAAAAAACATTTTTATCCTAAATTATTAGAAAACATTTGTAGAAATGAAAAAGAACCGAAGATACTATATTTGACATTAAAAAATCTCAAAATTATAAAATTAAAAAAATTATAAAGAAAAGAAAAATAATTTTGAGGAGTGTTTTTCACAAGCTAAAAAATTAAGAAAAAAAAAAGAAAAAAAAACAGAAAAATTCGAACTTTTTCAAAAAACCATGTTTAATAAAGTATATTTTATCCTTAACTACAAGAAAAAATGTATGACGTTGCCCTAACCAACCTCCCACAAATCTAATCTATCGCTTTTCTCTTTATTTACTTCCATTTTGAAATTCAGTAACGGATAACTGCCTTTACCAACCAAAAATCTGGGCAAGGATTTTTTTTGAAGTGTAACGTCACCTTTCAATCGCTGTTCAGCATGGCCCGGTGCAATGCGTACGTTGTGAGATATGCCCCACTGAAAACATCTAGCTGAAAAGCTCAAACATTTTGAGTTCACCTAAGGTACTAAAAACTGCGATTGTATTCATAAATGGACTAATAAGTTTCCTTTGCAATACCAATTCACAGTCGAGTCTGACAAGAAGTATAATATTACTTCACCTGTACTGTCGGGATTATTGATTTCATCAGAAATTCTGTATTACAGCTGTTTAGTGGAATTTTGTTCTCACTTAACCATTTACTTGGAATTACCCCAAAAAAGTAGTTACTTTACTGCGTAGTGTGTCTGTTACATGAAGACGTAGAAAGAGTTAATTGCGACAATGTTTGTTTAGATGCGACGTGTTCATCCTGGCAAAACAGGAATAGAGAGGCGAACGACATACTCGTGCAATCCCATCAGCGTGATGGTAACGTGCAACACACAAGTATGTGTACGAGTATGTGAGTGCCTCAGTGAGTCGGGAGTGCGCTTGTTAAAATGTTTGTATGGGTAGTAATTTTCTTGGAAAAAACCAAGCCTTCCCCAGCTTGCCGCATGCTTTAGTGCACTTCACTTTCCCGAAGTGTTTGTCTTCACTTTTATAATTAAAATGTTTGTTTGATTGGTTTAACGCGTTACTTAAAAATTTATGCTAGAGATAACAGTTTTCAAACAAATATATGTACATATTTGTTTGTAGTGAGGGTATGCGCACATGAGACCCAGAGCAAAGCACTGCTGAAACAAAAAGAAGTGAGCGAGCACAGAAAAATCAATTTCCTTTGAAGTGCTTCGCTTTCATTTGTATGGTCAGGCGGATTGACAGCGTAGAATTTTTGTTTTAGCTGCTACCAATTTTTATTTATTTTACATGTATTTTTGTAGTTGTTTTTGTTGCTACACACATCTTTTTTACCATTTTGTAATGTTTTTGGCAATTAATTAAATTGAGTTTCGTTAAGTTTGAAGAATTGAAAAGATGTCCATCAAATATATGAGTAATTAATATAATTGAATTGAAACGGACACATTTGTTAGGGAGTCTCTGAAGCATCACCAATTATGGATTTATCTGCAACCGCTGTGACCAGTGCAGAAACGCAGCAGAACCGCAATTGCCAAGATAAATGGAAAAAGCAGTTGGTGGTCAGCAGTCAGAAAAAGGTTCACATTTTGGTTCACATACATATGTGAGATACGCATGTAGTAGTCTCAATAGTGTGCTAAAATGTCACATCAAAGGCATGTAAGGACCTGGTAAAATAAGGTTTTTTGCAGACTAACACTTTTTGATTCTGAAGAAAAAAAAAGCAAGTTACAAATAGTTAATTACAAAAAAATATGCGCATGAGGAAAAATTCGATGTATGCAGCCAGTTTTAACAAGTCATCAAACCGAAATTTATGATAAGAATTTTAGAGCTTATGTGGGCTCACTAATTAAATTTGAGATGTCTAACAAAAGTTCGGTAAATTAGTTTGAAAAAGCATACATTTTATTGCTTTATTTTTTATTTTAAAGGGGACAGGTACCTGCAAAATTTCGAAAAAAACATTTCTTTTTCATAGAATGTTAATATAATCCTTTAAGAATATGTAAAAGAAATTTTAGAACGTGAATTTAAGTATTTATTTTATTATAGATCGCCAACCGTAACGACTCTATTCTTTGCGTTCGAACGCTGGGAGATGTAGACGCGTTTTTCTCAAAACTATGTTTTTCGAAATGGTGTACACGATAACTCGAAAAGTTATTGACCGATATCCCTGAAGTTTTGCACACATCTTTTATATGATATTACTTTCTATATGAATTTACAATTCGAACATTCTTTTAAAAAATAATTTTTTCGAAGCAAAAATAGTAGGAAATTTCGCCCCAAAATCCATGTTTTCTTTTAAGCATTTTATTCCTCGAATTGTTTTCCTTTTTTTTTTTAAATCATATAAAAATTATGACATTAATAAACAAAAAAAATTTTGGTTTATTGTATTCAGGTCAGTGACGCCGATGCTGCAATGCCCGCCTATTGAGAAGCCCCGCTGCGACCTTCCTGGAAGAATTGAGTGTACATTCGCCATTTTAAATGATTAAAAAAAAAACAAATTTATATTATTTTAATATATAAATAAACTTTATGCCAATTTTGAAAAAAATATATTGACTTCTTCATTTTAAATAATTTTAATGAAAATCAGGGAAAATATGACCGTTTTCAGGTATTTGTCCCCTTAATCTTCATTATTTTTTATCTTCTCCACCTTTCTTTGTAGACCTGGGAAATTTGCAAAATCTCTCACTGCAGGGACTATTTACCTTCTTACAAAGATCTAAATGGCTTAAGCAACTTAGTTAGGGGATGGAAATCAAATGCAGGTATCACAATTGGCCTTAGGGCCACCACAAGTAAACTGGCTAACCTAACCTGACCATCTTCCCCACATAATCACCATTAATTTAAATACACTCTAATGTGTAAGTCCACTACGGAAAAAAGTTCTCAAAATGGCATTTTGGCAGCTTCTTAAGTTTAACATTAACCCCATTTATTATCTCTTTATTGCTACCAAAGACTTTCGCTCTAAAATTTTTCTTAATTTTTGGAAATAACCAGAAGTTACATCGCAGCAAATGCGAAGAATGGGGTTTGCTCGAATTTCTTCAACGTCAAGAAGCGCAATGTAAAAGGTGTTTTTTTAAGAGCTATAGGAAAGTTTTTCAAAAACACACGTAAAATTCAGAAAAATGCATGCAATTTTTATTTAAATCGATAGTACAGTCCATATAATTTAATGTTTGAAGATTATTCCAAGCAAATGTTGACCGCGACTGCGCTTCAAATGGTCCATCCGCTTAGTCCAATTTTGGCATACTCTTTCCAATGTTTCGGCTTGTCTGAATAGACATGAGCTTTAACATAGCCCCACAAAAAATAATCTAAAGGCGTTATATCAAACGATCTGGGTGGCCAATTGACAGGTCCCGAACGTGAAATAAAATGTCCACCGAACTCGCCTCTCAACAAGTCCATTGTTACGCGTGCTGTGTAGCATGTGGCACCGTGTTGATGAAAACCAAGTCAAGCTCTTGCATTTTGAGCAAAAAAAAGTTGGATATCATTTCACGGTAGCGGTCACCATTCACAGTTACGTTATGATTCGCAGCATCTTTGAAGAAGTACGGCCCAATGATACCTCCAGCCCATATGCCGCACCAAACTGTAACCATTTATGGATCCATTGGTAGCTCTTGCAATTCTTCTGGCTGATCTTCACTCCAAAATCGACAATTCTGCTTATTTACTTACCCATTGATCCAAAAATGAGCTTTGTCCCTGAACACAATTTTTCGACTTTAAACTTTCTTAACAGAACACGCATTTTTATAATGAAATTCAATGATTTGCAAGCACTATTCGTTTGTAAGACGTTTCATGGTTAAATTATAGACCAAACTGAAGATGTTTGACAGTGAGACAAAACACGAAACGTGCGTCATCTGTTTAAACCAACTGTTTAAAAAGATAATATAATAGCTAAAAACTCACCCTTCAGTTACTCATCCTTTCAGCAGTGCGAGTTGCCGCATTATCGTGTTGTAAGAAATAGCGACGCAGCTCCTCGTTTTCCCTATTTTCAAGCCATTTTCTTTACACTTTTGGTAAGCAATTTTTAGTATATCATTTGGCAGTTACTGTTTGAGAAGAATCTAGCGGAATAGCAGCAACTATTTTTGCTCTGGTGAAGTAAACCGAAATCATCACTTTTGTTGCTGACATTTGCTGCCTGGCTTTCACACGTGGGTTTGCGGCCTTCATACCATGGACTCCTGTTTAGTTTCTGGAGAATACTCAGAAAACCAAGTTTCATCATATTGAAGTTGCTAGACCTCCAGTTTTCGAACTATCTTAAAAAATATTGAGCAAAATTTACTTTAGCTTCTTTTAGGCACTGATTGAAAATTCGTAGAACCCATCGAGCAGTGTATTCTTTGTGTATTACAAATCATTATGCAATACTCGCAGTACTGCCATATCGTTCAAATCCAATTCACGGTATATCATTTCCTATATCATTCGTGGTTCTCCGCCGATTTATCGCTTCACCAGGGCCACATTTATCTCGTCGGCCGACTATTTTGGGCGTCTTTCTCTGAATCTTTGACACCGGTTTGTATGCAGTTTGGAACTGATCGAAAATTTAGGTCAAAAGCCGTAAAGTCTTGGGTAATAAATTTCCTGCTGCGTCGGTGGCGGAATTTCTAATGACATTGCATCACTTATTTTGCGTTTTCTCGTCTCTACTCTCAAACCAAATTTTCTGAAATATTATATGAAACATCGTAAGACTATTACCAAACTAATGGCATTTTAAAGATTTCAAAAAAAAAAAAAAATACAATCGACTTACCGATATTTGAAACCGGATCACTATTTATTTATTTCAGGGCGTTCAGGGGACTTGATGGCATACAAATTTCAAAAAATTGTATTTTAAATTTCGGAAGGAATATTTTGAAAATGTACTGCTAAGTTTTTGAAATGATATTGAAAGTATTTGATTACAAAAAAACTAGCGAAAAATAATCTGTATTAAGTGTTAAGGGTTAAGAATAATGCATTTTGTCTACTTTTTTGAACGATTATTTTTATATCGACCCTTTTAAAAGTAGACTAATTTAAAAAAAACGTAGCTGTTACTTATTTAATAAAGCTACTGGCAATATACTGGTTCAACTTGCCGTACTTCAAAACAGAAGGTGGGCGAAAGGAAGCGAACACGAGACATGTACTACCTTTTTTGTGTCGAGTTTCTTTGTTTGCCTTTATATTGTACTCGAGGGCAAGTTTTATTTCCCAAGTGATTCATTTTCTTGCCTTTTACTAACATACTGTAATTTTGAAAGGGGGAAAACACTGTCAAAAAAAAAAACACAAACACACAAGAAACATGTTCTCTCTCTCTCTCTCGTAAGAAAGAGGACGTCCCATATCTACAGATGTTGGGGTGCTGACTGAATATTTATTTTTTATTTAATAGGACTATGAATAAGTTCGTGCGGTTTTTTTTCGAAATTTGAAACTTTATTGACGTAAAATGGTTACAAATTTAATATTCAAAGTATTGTCCATCGCTTGCTACTACTTTTTTCCATCTTTCTGGCAATTCACGGATTCCCTTTGTGAAAAATTCGGTCGGTTTTGCCGCAATCCACGAATCGATCCATTTTTTGACTTCATCGTAATTACGGAAGTGCTGGTTGCATCGATCGGAAGAGATAGTAATCGGATGGCGCAAGGTCTGGACTATACGGCGGGTGGGGTAGGACATCCCATTTGAGCGTTTCTAAGTATGTTTTGACCACTTGTGCAACATGTGGCCGAGCATTGTCATGTTGCAAAATAACTTTGTCGTGTCTATCGGCGTATTGCGGCCGTTTTTCTCGCAGTGCTCGGCTCAAACGCATCAATTGTCGTCGGTAGACATCCCCCGTAATCGTTTCATTCGGTTTCAGTAGCTCATAATACACAACACCCAGCTGGTCCTACCAGATACACAGCATAACCTTCAGGCCATGAATATTCTGCGCCGACGTCGATGTTGAAGCATGGCCAGGGTATCCATACGTTGCCCGATGTTTTGGATTGTCGTAATGGACCCACTTTTTATCGCCAGTCACAATTCGATGCAAAAAACCCTTTCTTTTGTGCCGTTGAAGCAGTTGTTCGCATGCCATAAAACGGCGTTCAACGTCTCTTGGCTTCAATTCATACGGCACCCAATGGCCTACCTTTCGGATCATTCCCATGGCTTTTAAACGTTTGGAAATGGTTGATTGATCAACTCCCAAAGTTTTTGCAACCTCTTCTTGCGTTTGAGCCGGATCTTGATCGAGCAATTCCTCCAATTCGGTATCCATGAACTTTGGCGGCGCACCCTCGCGTTCTTCGTCTTCCAAGCCAAAATCACCACTTTTAAAGCGTGCAAACCACTTCTGGCACGTTCGCTCAGCTAGAGCATGCTCACCATAAACTTCCACCAAGATACGATGACTTTCGGCTGCTTTTTTCTTCATATTAAAATAATGAAGAAGAATTCCCCGCAAAAACACATTATTTGGCACGAAATTCGACATTTTCAAGTGTGGTAAAAATATTGTTGTTTACGCTTCAAATAAAAAACTTATACTGACGTTTGTGCCTTACGACAGTAGCTCTCCAATGAATGTTTGGAAATGTGGATCGATGGAATAATAATCAAGTTACGCCATCTGTTGTAAAACCGCACGAACTTATTCATAGTCCTATTATTATTACTTTATTTCATAGTTCAGTTAAAAGGAAAATTCTTTTTGATAATGAGAAAAAGACTTAAAGCTGTATAAAGTAATCATTTCAAGATTTCAAATGTTATTTTACTCTGTTAGGGTTCTCATTAAGGAAGCATCCGTGGCGTAGTTTAAGTTTGCAGAACAAATTTAAATAAAAGGGGAATGTACTAGGTTTCGCCCAGTGACATGAAAATGCAATTTTCTAAGAGCTCTACACAATCACCTGATACACTTACAATATCGGTGACCAAGGTGAAAACGAGAAAGCATGATTTGGTAATCAAAGGTTTAATATTCCGAAGCAAATAGTGCCATTATAATGAAGAAGTCAATTCAGTAAAATTTAAAGCGTGGAACGTAAATTCGGCCGCCGTCGTCGAATGGGTTTGCCCGTGACTAGACTAGACTTCCAGAAATGTTTCGAGAGCTGGCTCAATTGCTGTCATATGTAAGTGTGTTGCAGTTGATGGGGAGTACTTGGAAGGCGATAATATCACTTTTAAAGAATAAGCTTGTATTTTGAAGTTTCTGAATATATTCCCGGTACTTTTTTACCAAAAATAGTTGTTAATTTTTTCCGTATTCAAACAAGAAAATAGTAAGATTCACAATTCCTTAGATGCACAGGTGCTAGGCCATCGGATATGTGAAACATGTAAAAATAAATTTAAAATTTTTTTATCTTCTAGAAAAACATTATTTTTTGAAAATCAAGGTAAAAAAGTTCTAAATTGTCCTTGTCTGGTTTGAGTCATAATAAGAACATATAAAGCCAAAACCTAAGCAGCAGCTAGTTGAAATTTTGATAACACAAATACCATTTTCGAACTATGGTACATATCAATCTCATGTTGTACGACGAATGAACGACCATACAAAGCATTCGTGTACGGCAAAATCGCCTGCGTTTGGGATTCTGTATGTTACCTGCTCTTTTTCTCTCTCACATATTACTACTGTGGGCAAAAAGTAAGGTGAATTTATTTGTCAAACTTCGCGGGATTAAAATTTCGCTCTAGTTATTTTTTTCATGAGTTGGCAGCACTGTTAATAACATCTGGGCCAACTTTCATGTGAATCTCATTATCAGTAATATATTTACGCTTGTGTTTACCAAACGACCAACAGTGCATTTTTCGATTTTTACAATGTCTGATTTGATTGAGCAGAGAAGTGCCATCAAATTTTGTTTGCGGAATGAAATTTCGGCTGCGGAAACGTTTAGCATGTTGCAGAAGGCATTTGGTGATTCGACCATGTTGCAGAAAAATGTTTATAAGTGGTACAAAGACTTCAAAGACTTCGAGAACGTGTTGATGACTTGGAGCGCTCCGGACGACCATCGACGTCAACAGATGACCAACACGTCAATAAAGTTAGTGCTCAAAAATAGTCGGTTTACTGTTAAAGACCTTACTGATATGATCGGAATATCAGAAGGATCTGTGAAAACCATTTTGAAAGACCATTTGGGCCTACGAAAAGTCAAATCTCGTTTGGTACCGAAAACTCTCAATTTCTTGGAAAAAAGTCGTCGCGTTGACTTGTGTGAAACAATGGTTTCAGACTATCAGGACAAGCTCAAATGCATCATTACGGGAGATGAGACTTGGATTTATGCTTACGACCCTGAAACAACCGACCAATCAAGCGAATATCGGGCTAAAGGCGAGGCCAGACCGAAAAGAGCACGTCAAAGTCGTTAAAAAATAAAGGTCATGATGACAGTTTTTTTCGATTTTCGTGGTGTGGTGCACTATGAATTCCTTCCACCTGGCCAAACTGTTAATAAGGAATATTATTTGAGCGTTATGCGTCGTTTACGTGAAGCAATTCGTCTAAAAAGACCAGAATTATGGGCCATCAATTCTTGGTTTTTGCATCACGATAATGCACCGTCTCACACTGCATTCGTTCTTCGTGACCATTTCGCCAAAAATTCCACGCATAGCGTTCCGCAACCACCGTATTCGCCTGATTTGGCTCCGTGTGACTTCTGGCTATTCCCAAAACTCAAGAAACCACTTCGGGGAACGCGTTTCGAGTCGATTGAGGAGATAAAAGCTGAATCGAAGATGGTGCTGATAGCTATACCGGAAATGGACTATTTGGCATGTTTCGGGGATTGGAAAAATTGTTGGCATAAGTGTATTTCATCGAGAGGGGATTATTTTGAAGGGGATGAAATTGATTTACAAGAATAAATAAAGATTTTTCATTTTACAACCAAATTCACCTTACTTTTTGCCCACAGTAGTATACCCTAAAATTACTCACAAGGCGCTCATCAAAAGTTTTTTTTATTGATCAGTACTTTAAAATCCATCTTCACTGAATTGCGAAATTTCGATGTCATACCCACTGCGCATTTCAAAAGCAGACATTAATTTAACATTAAGCACTATTTTAGCGATAATCTCAACATGGCTAATAATTAAAAACAGTTCAGTAGGGTTGAATTGCCTAATTATCCACTGAAATGCTACTGACTATAAAAGCAGGTTGCTAATAGACAATAAAAGAGCATTAGGCCTAATTGTCTGTGACAGATTGTGTCTGCAAAATTAAATCCAGTTTTCCATGTACCTACTATCCAATTAGCCTCTTGACCATTTTGCTAGGTACTTCGGTGCAAAATGCAAAGGTAAGCGATGCGAAATACATTTTACTATTATTGCATTTATAGCTCAATAATATTATTGAACATCTTTTCTAATAACAAATCGGAAATATTTCAAAACTCATATCCAGTCACGTTACATCTCACTCTCTTTTAACATATCCCTAACAATGGATGAAGATCACCAAAAACAGCAAGAACAACAACGCACATCAGCCTACGCCACCGTCTTGCGTTCGTGCATGAAAGAGATCGAATTCACCAAAGGTGAGTTGCAACGCTTTCGTCCGAGTTTACTCTCACGCGACCCAGAAGTGTTGAAAAGTGCCAAAGAGCAAACTGCGCAGCAGCGTAGAGTGGCGGAAATTGAAGAAGATGATTCGTTACACATAGAAGCAGCGAACCGTTATGAAACTCAATTTAAAGAGAATACACCACAAAATAATGCTATAGCGTATGAAGATGCGAAAGTGTTTGGAAGTGATGAAGAAGCATTGCAGTGTTTCGTCTATTGCCTCTATGAGCAATTGGGTCTTACTTCGAAGAATGTATATATGGAGCATGAACTTTTTGCCAAATTGTATGCGATTTTGGGACGTGAGCGGCATTTGGTGAAAGAGTGTTTGAATTTCAATATGAACAATAAATGTGAATCCTCATACAAAATGCGATTGTGCAATGTGCGACTGCAAATGCTGGAATCGGAGGACCGTCTGCGTGATGCATTTGAGTATGGAGGGCGCGCTGATGAGTCAGTAGTGGAAGAGGATAATGATGTAGACATGGGAGAGAACCAGGAAGAGAACACAACGCAGGCACAATAATCCTAACCAAGATGCAATGCCTTTTAATGTTGCTAAATATTTTTTATAATATCTCGGATATATTCATATATGAATCAGTTCGGAATATTTATATCATTTAAAATACAATACATATGCAAAAAAACCAAAACACAATAAAGTCAAAAGCAACAAAATTAAGAGCAAAATAAAAATAAAACCAGAAGCTAGAACAGGGATAAATAAAAAAAGAAAAAAAAAAAATTAAAATATTTTTTTTTTATAAATTTAAGAAGCTCGAAGAAAAATATATTTCATTAGGAAGATCGTACTTTTATTACGAGTAAGTGTGCCCTAGTGAGCCACTTGCAAGCCATTTTTGTAAAAAAATATTCCTTCTTGGCCGAGAGGTAGAGAACGCTACTACACGTGCAGTTGGATCTTAAAGTAGGATATATCGACATGCCTGTATCAAAGAGACAAATGTGTTTTTTACTTCAAACTTCATTGGCTTCAAATACCCCGTTCTAAAGGGTGGTTAAATTTCAAGGGCCGATGTTGAATGTGAACCACACCTAAACGTCAACGACACCGTTGGACTTCTTTCTTTGGGGTTATTTGAAAGAAAAGGTGTACGTCGATAAGCCAGCAACAATTCAAGAGCTAAAAGATGAGATAATTCGGCACATTAACGGCATAGAACCTAAATTATGCCTCAGCGTCATCGAAAATTTGGACCATCGGATGGAGGTGTGCCGCCGAGGCTGCGGCTACCATTTGTGTATTTTCCATGCGTGATTGAGCCATACCAATATTTTCATAATAAAGAGAAATGACAATAATTTCCTAAAAAAATTGTATTTTATTCAAAACCAGCACCGACCCTTAAAACTTAACCACCCTTTAGTACTCACCCACCAGATCTCAGTTTCTATCACGTTACAACTTTTCATCATATCTTCAGCGCTTATCGGATCTTAAACTGCGATATATCACCGGTGGCAGAGTTGCACACGTAAGATCCGTTTTCTTTATAAGCAGGAACATGAAACTTTACTGTCCTTATTTTTGCATCAAAATTTAAAATGCTATTTTAAAAAAGTACGGCGTATCTATCCGTGCCGCAAGCATTTCCTCCGACTTTCTTATATGAGCAAAAATGTGGATCAGCTAGAAGCTGTACCATCTGTCGAAGCAAGTGATGCGTATAGTTAAAAGATATAACGTTTGGAGAGTAGAGCGGTTGAGATAGGACCTCCCATGTCGGTGTTTCCAAGTATGCCTTCAGCCCTATTGGAACAAAAGGCCGAGCATTATTATGCCTAACTTTCAGGTTCTTTTCTTGATGCTACGACCATTTTTCCTTCGGTGCTCGACTTAAATACATTAATTGATGTTGACACCTTTTCGCTGCGATAGTTTCACTCAGCTTTAATAGTTCATAATTTGTATATCGAGTTGGTTTCGCTAAATATAGAGCATAACTTTGCGTAAAGTGTAAGCATTTGATTTGGCCGTAGACGTGGAAGCATGCCCTTTTTTCCGCACTTCGGATTGTGGTAGCGTACCCATTTTTCGCCATCAGCTACAATGTGATCCAGAAATCCTTTCCATTTTGGTCTTTGAAGTGCTATTGATAAGCAAAGAATCACCTTTCACCGTGGTTTTGGGGCATTTTCAAATACATTTTTAGTCACTATCAACGACTTCCGCAATTCTGCTTACTTTTTGACGTGATAACGTCTTATAATTCGATTTAACAGGCTGCACGCACGAAAAAATGTGTCGTTACCTTGCTCATTAGTGTTACCTTGCTCATATTAGTGTTACCTTGCTCATATGTAGTTACCTTGCTCATTAGTGTTACCTTGCTCATATTAGTGTTACCTTGCTCTTTAGTGTTACCTTGCTCATTAGTGTTACCTTGCTCTTTAGTGTTACCTTGCTCTTTAGTGCTACCTTGCTCATTAGTGTTACCTTGCTCTTTAGTGTTACCTTGCTCATTAGTGTTACCTTGCTCATATGTAGTTACCTTGCTCATTGCATTGAATGAACTGCAAGCGAAAGCACGGAACGAACGACAAAGCAAACAAAGCAAACGAACGGCAACGTTCGACATCTTGCTCTCTCCTACTTAAGTGAGCGTATATATGTATGTATATGCGCATATGTACATCTATAAATTCACGTATTTGTATTTTCATATGCCTTCTTATTGATTATTATTAATTTGATTCACTTGAAGAATTTAAAATAAAACCAAGTTTGTTAATAATACCTGTTGTTTTAATGTTATTATTATTAATTTTTTTATTATATATGAAGGAAAAAATGTATGGTAATATTTACCATATACCTTATAAGATATGTTGTCTATACTATGTAATATTATAAAGAGGAAAACTTTGTTTGTTTGTAATGAAGAGGCTCAAAAACTACTGGACCGATTTTAAAAATTCTTTCACCATTCGAAAGCTACATCCTCCACGAGTAACATGGATTATATTTTATTTTGGAAATAGGGCTCGAGATATAGGTCAAAACGTGGACCCGGGTAACCTTCGGACGTGTATATACAATATGAGTATTAAATGGAAGCTGTTGACAAGTGCTTTAATACGGGGTAATTTTCATACCTATTGATGACTAGGGTCTGGAAATATATGCCAAAACGTGGACCCGCCGTGTCTTTGCACTGAATTAAACCAAACTTACAAACATTGTTAAGGAGGTATTGAAGATGGTTTCCGTATAGTTTGGATACCTATTGATAGACAGGGTCTCAAGATATAGGTCAAAACGTGGACCCGGGTAACCTTCGGACGTGTATATACAATATGAGTATCAAATGAAAGCTGTTGGTGAATGCTTTAGTACAGAGTATTTTTCATGCCGCTCCGTGACTGGGGTCGCGAGATATAGGTCAAAACGTGGGCCCGGGTAACCTTTGGTTGTGTATGTACAATATGGGTATCAAATGAAAGCTGTTGATAAGTGCTTTAATACGGGGTAATTTGTTATGTTATGTAATGTTATCTTATGTTATGTTATGTTATGTTATGTTATGTTATGTTATGTTATGTTATGTTATGTTATGTTATGTTAGGTTATGTTATGTTATGTTATGTTATGTTATGTTATATTATGTTATGTTATGTTATGTTATGTTATGTTATGTTATGTTATGTTATGTTATGTTATGTTATGTTATGTTATGTTATGTTATGTTATGTTATGTTATGTTATGTTATGTTATGTTATGTTATGTTATGTTATGTTATGTTATGTTAAAGTATATTATGTTATGTTATGTTATGTTATGTTATGTTATGTTAAAGTATATTATGTTATGTTATGTTAATGTTAACTCATTCTCTATATCCATACAAAATATCTATCAAACAAATAAAATTAAAATTTTCTTTTGAAAAATGCAACCATTCAATCAGTATTTCCTTATGACGTTATCACGTTAAACTATCGTCAGTAAACCGACTTTACAGGCAACCTCTTTTAAATGAGTTTTTAACAATTAGTGCCACCTATTCTGAGTTCTCAATAATTTTATGCCTTCCTTTGATATGACGGTCCACCAAAATCAGCGCACCACCGCAAGTATTGAAAAGCATTCTATTAACCTCAGCTGACATTTTTCTTCGAATGGTGATACTTTAGCACATTCGACCAGGCACAGCCAAGAGTTCTTGAAGAAAACTTCTAATTGAGGTCGAAATATCGAGGAAAAAACATTATAAAAATAATTTTATGTATTCTTTTAAGTATGGCTCTACGCTCCACCCGGACTTAAAGGGTATATATTAGAACCCAACAGAAGGTAATACAATACACGGTTGCCCATATTCGACGGACCCGACGGATTTCGATGACTCTTTTGGCCCATTCCAATCGACGAGGCTTGTCCGTAGGCAACAATCTTTGCGTCAATTGAATATTATACGGAAATAAATGCAAATCAATGCGGATAATTCGTTCTAAAGTGGTCCGAGCAATGCCCAACTGCTGAGAACGGCGATTTTGGGATGTCCTTGGCGACGCCTTGGTCGGTTTTGATTTGGCCTCTTTGGATCAGAAAGAGCATCACCAGTGTTTAATGGTGTTCTTAGAAGGCGCACTTTTCACATTATTTATTTTTTTATATGCACGTTGAGTTTTCACAATTGACTTCTTTTGAGAATGTAAATTTCAACAATTTGGATGCGCTCGCTTGGCGTGTACTGTTCCATGGTAAAAATCTGCTTGGACTGACGCTTTCAACGCGGTATGTCACTAAGCGACCTAACGTTTCTGTCAAAAGATACAGGTTTGCCAGATGGGCCCGTCGAATATTGGTAGCCCTGTACAAAAGAGATCCGAAAGAGAAAATGGGGCTGGATTGGCCATGTTCTACGCAGAGGAAATGGAGACTTAACAAGAGCCACCATTGGTTGGCACCCCCAATGAAGCCGTAGACGTGGAAGACCACCGAATACCTGGAGACGGGTGCCAGAAACCCGCGCCATGCAGTTTAGCTCGAATGAAGTTAAGAGATTGGCGTAAAACAAACACGAATGGAAGAAATTAGTTGCCACACTATCTTTCACACCGGAACTCTAAAAATTTACGATGATATATATTATATTTATCTTTAAACTAGTCGGCCGTAGCCGAATAGGTTGGTGCGTGACCACCAATCGGGAGTGGGTACGTTCGAAACTCCGTGCATGAAACACCAAAATGGTAGAAAGTTTGTTTTAAGAGCGGTCGTCGCTCGGCAGGCAATGACAAACCTTCGAATGTATTTCTGACATGGAAAAGGTTCTCATAAATAACATTTGCCGTTCGGAGTCGGCTTAAAAGTACAGGTCGCCCGTAATGTGGGAAACATCAAGACGCACGCCACAAATAGGCGAAGGAGCTCTTCCAAACACATAAAGAAGTGCACGCACCAAGTACACATATACTTTTTCTCGGTCTCGAGCTCAAAAAAGAAATATTCGAATATATAATATTTGGAGGGCATTAAAAAAGCTCAAATAATTTTTGACCGAGAATAAATCTATGAAAAGAGGTTGTCTGTAAAGTCGGTTTACCGACGATAGTTTAACGTGACAACGTCATAAGAAAATACTGATGTAAGGGTTCCAATTTTCAAAACAAAATTTTAATTTTATTTGTTTGATAGATATTTTGTATGGATATAGAGGAGGAGGTAAATGGAATTGCAATGGAATAGGTCAAGTAACATTTACACAAACGTGAAAAATGACGAAACATTTATCAAATTTATGAAAGATATGTTCAATTTCGATTGTGCATCAGACGTTAATAAGTCAACAACACGAAGAGGCACCATCATCGATTTGCCTTTTTCAAGACACTTTACACTCGAAACACTCCCTTTCATTTCCTACTTTTTCTATTATCGTCCTATTCTCAACAGAGAAATGGTTCATTACCATGCACACAGGAAGAAGGCATATGCAAATACAAGTATGTGAATTTTATATACAAATGCGCATATACATACATATATATGCTCACTCATGTAGGACAGAGCCAGATGTCGAACGTTGCCGAACACGGGGGCCGATTGTGCTCTTTGTCGTTCGTTCCGCACTCTCGCTTGCAGTTCAAGCACATTAGCTTACATTTGCTTGCGTACGGAATAGATTCGTATATTTGATATGTCCATATGATTTGTATGCATATTTACATATAAATTTGTTCTTTTTGAAAATTGCGCGAAATTGTATATGTATATGCATGTTTATATACATATAATAGTATACAACATATCTTATAAGGTATATGGTAAATATTAATTACCATACATTTTTTCCTTCATCTACACTAATATTATAAAGAGGAAAACTTTGTTTGTTTGGTTGTAATGAATAGGCTCAAAAACTACTGGACCGATTTTAAAAATTCTTTCACCATTCGAAAGCTACATCATCCACGAGTAACATGGATTAGATTTTATTTTGGAAATAGGGCTCGAGATATAGGTCAAAACGTGGACCCGGGTAACCTTCGGATGTGTATGTACAATATGGGTATCAAATGGAAGCTGTTGGTGAATGCTTTAGTCCAGAGTATTTTTCATGCCGCTCCGTGACTAGGGTCTCGAGATAGAGACCAAAACGTGGACCCTAGAATGTGTTTGTACAATATGGATATCAAATTGAAGCTGTTGGTGAATGCTTTAGTACAGAGTATTTTTCATGCCGCTCCGTGACTGGGGTCTCGAGATATAGGTTAAAACGTGGACCCGGGTAACCTTTGGTTGTGTATGTACAATATGGGTATCAAATGAAAGCTGTTGATAAGTGCTTTAATACGGGGTAATTTTCATACCTATTGATGACTAGGGTCTCGAAATATATGCCAAAACGTGGACCCGCCGTGTCTTTGCACCGAATTAAACCAAACTTACGCACATTGTTAAGTAAGTATTGAAAGTGGGTTTCGTAAAGTTTGGTTGTAATTCGGAGCACTGGCAACGGGTACAGCGTTCTTTTGAACCAGCCATAATGTCGCTTACTTTTTTAACGCTTGGGGCGGACCTGAACTGTCAAATTGACAGTGTGAGTTACAATGTGTCAATATTTCTTTCTGATTTGGATATATTTACTCAAAAACAAATAGAAAAACAAAAAATATTGTTTATGCCAAAGCGCTTGAATAAAGAATAAAGAAATAAATAATATGAAAATCATATATTTTCTGTTCTAAACCATATCTATTCTATTTTAGTGTGCCCAGCGAAGGGGGCCGGGTTTGCTAGTATATAATAAAAAAATTAATAATAATAACATTAAAACAACAGGTATTATTAACAAACTTGGTTTTATTTTAAATTCTTCAAGTAAATCAAATTAATAATAATCAATAAGAAGGCATATGCAAATACAAATACGTGAATTTATATATGTACATATGCGCATATACATACATATATACGCTCACTTAAGTAGGAGAGAGCAAGATGTCGAACGTTGCCGTTCGTTTGCTTTGTTTGCTTTGTCGTTCGTTCCGTGCTTTCGCTTGCAGTTCATTCAATGCAATGAGCAAGGTAACGACAAATGAGCAAGGTAACACTAATGAGCAAGGTAACGACACATTTTTTCGTGCGTGCAGCCGGCTAAATCGAATTATAAGACGTTATCACGTCAAAATATTTATAAATACGCTTTATGAAGTAGAGAAATGGATGCACAAATGGAGGATTAGAGTCAACCCCCAAAAATCTACACAGGTAACATTCACTCTTTGAAAAGGAGACTGTCCTCCTGTTAATCTCTGTGGTACTCAAATACCACTAAATACGACTGTGAAGTATCTTATTGTAAATCTTGACAGAAGGTTGACCTGGAGATCACATATAAACTCTAAAGTGAAGCAACTTAACCAAAAAACAAAAAAGATGTATTGGCTTTTTAGTAAAAAATCGCAGCTAAGCCTGGAAAATAAAGTAAGAATCTATAAAGCAATCTTAAAACCGATTTGGACTTACGCTTTACAACTCTGGGGAACAGCAAGTTACTCCAATGTGGAAATAGTCCAACGTTACCAGTCAAAAACTCTAAGACTAATAACAGGTGCTCCTTGGTTTGTGATAAATGAGGAGATACATAAAGACCTCAATATTCTTTATGTTAAAGAAGAGATAAAAAAATATAGCAAAAAGTATATTAATCGACTCGACAATCATTGTAATACCCTAGCTATAAATCTGTTCGATAATAGTCAAAGTATACGACGACTAAAACGATTCCATATACTAGATTTATCAAATAAATAATATAAAATATCCTAACATAAAATGGCATATAATGGTTAGTCTCAGTGGAGACTAAACCATTTCTGTTAAGTACCTAGGTTAAGATTACAAAAATTATAACATTTGCTTATTGTCGTCAAGATTGATTGCAAATAAAAGTTTACATAAAAAAAAAAAAATACGCTAAAGAGGTATGTCGTTTATATTCACTATGTCCAAGTTTATTGTTTAATATTTTAGATTTGTCTGCTTCGACTAGTGCTTATATTGCAGCCAGCAGCGAAAAACAACATAGGAATGCACTTCCAATGTTTTACTAAGAATGATAATTTTCGGTAGGTGAAGAATTACAAATGTTCCGACTCTGAGAATATTGCATAGGGGGCTTTCTGCTTGGAGCAGAGCAAAAGGAAGGTATCCATTGTACTGGAGAGATGAAATGCAGATAAGGGATGTGGCTTCGCTTGGTGTGTTTAATGACGAGGAAGAAAAATTAAAAAAAATTTTAGTCTCAATAGTTTTGATTTAAATTGGAGTGTTGGAGTGTGTCGCTTAGTGCCAGGTCACATGACATAATTGTGGTTGGTATTCGCCTGATCAACAACTTGACCACCGAGCGTGAAGTTGTTAACCTTTTTATGTTTCGATTTAACTAAGCTACGCTGTTATATCACAGTACCATTCATAAAATTATGTTTATTCAATAAAAAACAATTTATATTGCTAGCATAACTGAAAATTTAAAAATTTGTTTCACATTTTAGTCATTTAATTTTTTCCATTCTCACATATAAAATAATCCAATTAATTTAAATCAAATATAATTAAGTATTTCTATACTCCAATTTGTGCTTTAAACGGTGCCATGAGGCCACTTAAATATTAAATTTTTTTATGTTCTAAAATGCTCGCTTTACTGCTCTATTTAAGTGGCTACATTCGAATCCGAATTTACCATTTGAAAACAAAAATTTACGCAATGCAAACATTCAGTTCACTACAGTTGCTGTTGGCGATCCTCTTTTCCAGCGTCATATCACAGGTTAGTTTATAGAAAATATTTTAAAAATTTTATGAATTAATAAATTTACAAAAATCATCGTAATTCTCTCGCAGTTGTATGCGGCCGATGATCAAGCAGCACGCGAAACTTGCGTCAAGCAGGCTAAGCTGAATGCCGATGAACTGAATCGGGTAAAGAGCGAGTCAGCTGTTATGAAACTCGTAGATGACGACTCGGAGGCATTGAAATGCTACCAACGCTGCTATTATCGACAACTGGGGTTAATGGACGATGCTGGCAAGGCGGTGGTGCCGCTACTTGTGGACTTTATTTCGAAGAACACTGGTGTTTCGGATAAAAAGAAAATAACTGAAGTTTTTCTCTCATGTAAGTCGGTAAAACGAGACAGCGAGTGCGATAAGGTGTACCAAATCGGGAAGTGCATTATGCAAAAATTGGCTGTTTAAAGAGCTGCAATTATTTAGTAAATGTTTCACTGACTCCTCTAAAACCTGTTGTAAAACGCCAGTTATTCGACAAATAAAAATCACCATATAAAAATGGAGCTCACTGTAAAAGCTGTGGTGGTTTTAACTCTCAGCAATTTTTGTTATGTTTAGTGTTTTTGGGAGGAAAATAATGTAAAGGATGGGGGCTCAGGTATCACTAGGTATATGACAGGAGTTATATTACATGCACAGTCCTTTCTGCACTGGATTCTATGTAATGCGAAAGAAAGTAGAAACGATGATGATCTGAATATGTAAAGCGTGCGGTAGCAATCTTGTATTTACTTTTTCATTTTTTGTTTTTGTCGGAACAAACTAGTAAGTACAGCACTCAGGTAACATGAAGTCCATTATACTGAACTCGGGTTCCCTTTTAAATTTGCTTTAAATCTATCCGACCTCCGCGGAAATGCGAGTAGATCTTGTGGTGCCAAGGAGCCAAGATGGTCGCTTCTTAACACATCAGTGCCAAAGACTACAAGCCTGATTCGAGCGAAGGCCGGGCAGACAGACAGAAAGGGGTCCGCCGTCTCATTCTCCTCTCTACATACTGGGCGACACCCAAGTGTCCCGGGACCCATGTTAGCATCAGGATATTATGTCTACCGACACAGTTCAGCTTGGATTTACAGACCTCAACTATCCTTGAAGTGGTTGAAGGGCTGTCTAAGACCATGAGCGCAGCTTTGCTGACGCTGTATTTACTTACTAGGAAATTCAAAATTTCTCTAGATTAAACGCCAAATATCTACTATGGCCAAAGAGACTTTGCTTTAGGAACGAAGGATTTTTTAGCTATTTCGTTTTTGTTTGAATATCTAAACAACAATCAACAAATCTTTACAAATTCTCTGCAAGTTTTTTCTTTCGCAAGTTTGAGAGAAATCTTTTTGATTGTCAGTAGCAGTAAAGCTGTGGATTTATAAGCATTTTGGATGAAGAATTATGCCAAGTTAGTACTTCTTCTCTGTGCCTTAATAATATATTTATCATAGCGTTCATTTAAGGCTAGATTTAGCATCTTTAAGCTATCCGTAGATGGTTAAGTTAGCATCTTTGACATAACCCATCCTTGCTGCTCTAGATTTCTAGCTACTGTAAGAGTACCAATAAAAGTGGGCACGACACTCGCCAGCTAACTGGCTTTTACTACTTTTCAACGTCAGACCTTAAAAATTAAATTCAATTTAACAAAGTCAATAAGCAACCAGTTTAAAAGTGACAACTTCTGTTCGTAAACACGATATCACAATTTGGCTAATTAAATACATAAGAGCAGTGAATTGACGCGATCACAAAGAAAAAGTAATAAAATAAATAAAATAAAAAACAAATCGTTTAAAATTAAATATAGCTTTAGTCATAAAAACAGAGCTCTTAAGACCTTGATTAATGCATATTATATATTTGTATGTATGCATGTATGCATCTGTGTGTGTGTATATATTATTATAATTATTTTATTGTTGTCATATGACGAAGAAGCTTAAGTTAAGTTTAGAGAGAAATAAGCCAAAATCTTAGCAGTTTTTTTAGTATTTTACTTTTCATTTAATATCTCAGGCCGTGAATAAAATTATCGGCGTACTTTCAACGAAAATAGTTTTTGCTCACAAGTGCGAATACAAATTTGTGAAAATTAATAATAACCTTATAAAAATAATATTTTTAGTTTAATATGAAAATATGCAAAATATTTTTCTAATGCAAGCTAGTAAATGTGTTGAACGCAAGCAAGAATTTATTGTTAATATTGCATTAAAAAAAGTATGAGGAAAAAAAACAACAGATTTAATTTTCCACTTATAACCGAATCCGATCTCTTTTATTTATTTATTGTTCATATTACATCCAAAAATGTATGAGCAAAAACATAAATAAACTTTAATTTTCGGCTTAAGAGGGAATTTGTGGTCTCGGCCTTTCTTCTCAATTTTTGTTTTGGGAAAGAAAAAAATTCATTTGGAGAGTCTAAAATTGTTTTAATAAAATATTTCATTAGCAATGGGAATTTGACGCATAGCTGTAGTTTTTCAATGGCGTGAAAGAAACAGAACGCATTTTTAGTCGAATATTTGAACCCAAAATTATTAAAATCGGTTCATTTTTGACTAAGTTATGGGCATTTAAAAAAAAAATTGTCTTATATAATTAAAAAAAATCGAGTTTGAGCCGAAAAACAAAATTGCCGATAACTCTTGAAAAAAATTTTTTTCGGGCGAACAAAAAAATACGTGTCTCATTATTTTGACCAGAGAGCAACATATTTCAGTTACATCGAAATCGAAGAACATGACCCGAATAGCCCGGTTGAATTGAAATGGAAAGCATCTTCTGCAAGGGCTAAAAACAATGACGGAAAACCATAACATTTTCCCTTTTTGAGATTTGGAAACATAAAAATTGTTTTTCAAAAAAATGTATTTCGAATTATAAAATTAAAAAAAAATTTTTTTTTTTTGGGAAAAAATTTTTCTTAGTTCACATGATTTTTTTTTTAGTTCACTTAACTGATAATTTGATACTGGAGTTTGTCGTTTGTGTGTCGTGTTCAAAATGCCATTTTATTTGGACTTTGTAAAAAAGGGAGCAAAACGACCCTTTTGTGAGAGAGTAGTTAATGGGTTAAAAAGTTCTATAAAATTATTCCTCGTAAAATTTCATTATATGCAACTTAACAACATATTTCTTTGCGATAAGTAATTTAACTATTTTTTTCATTTATTCAAAAACACTTAGGCAAAATATTGGTCATAGCAGAGAAATTTTACCGAAGAATGCAAGACGATTTTGAGGTTTTACTATATGGGTCTAGGTCATTCAGACTTAAAATTATTGCGCCCCCAAAAAATAGGGGGCCAACCCAGAGAAATCATAAAACGAAATAGGTGTAAAAACGTGCTTCAAAGTTATCGGTAAGCACCGCAACCATCTGACCACTGACTTTGTTCTATGGAAGCCTTGGAAATTATGCTCTCTAACTTTGTGCGCATGTTCTCAAATAAATATTGTTGAAAATGAATTTTTTTCCGACTTCATAAATTCGATTCCCTAGTTGAGATATTATTTTATATGCATAAACAACGAAGCCTTAAGTACAAGTTTTTGTAATCTCTTTGTTTCTCATTTAATTTTAATAATTTTTCTGTGACAACAAAGTTCATTCTCCTCCAAAACCTATATAAATTTGAGTTTAAAAAAAAATCAACAAATTTTCATCGGAATTTCAAACTTTTAACCAGCATTTCCTCCATATAGCAAAAGCTTGTTTGTATGGACAAAAACATTCATTAACGCCAGCAAAAAATTTCAGGTACACGGTTTTATAGCCAATGGAATTTTGGTATAATAAAGTGTAAGTTAAAAGTGGTGAGACATAAATTTGATGTTTGACAATTTTTCTCTGACTGGGATGTTTCTTTCATATAAAGGAAATGTCAAGCAATTGTTATATGATTTTTTTTTTTTCAAAACTTAGCGATTTTTTTTGAGACACTTCACAACTCTACTTATTAAAATATAATGGGCTATACATACAACTGCATACTCGAAATTATTTTAAATTTTGATTAAAAATTGTGAAATTTCGATAGAAATTTTTTGAATTTTTCTAAACTTTCACGAAGTTTGAAACTTAAATTTATAGGTGTTTTGCAGGGGAACGATCCATATTTTCATATAAATTATTAAAATTAAATGAAAAAAAAAAATTTAAAACTTATCAATAGATACCTGCGCTGTAGTTATTTAACAATGCAATTTCTGATCCTGTGTGAAAACTGTCATTTTCGACTTAAGCTGTTCTTCCATGTGATAATATGTATATATGTAAGTAAAGGATATGAAATTGTGTAAAATAAAAAAACATTCATAACCGGCTCATTTACATATTATATTATAATATATTTGCCACTCATTCAACTGACACTGATTTAATTTTTAATCAATCTTAATTTTTGGGACCATTTAAGTTGGGACATGCAAAATACAATGTTTTTGTTTTCGTTTTATTATTTCTTTCAGCACTTCTCATCTACATAACTAATTGGTAGTGCATTACTAATTTTCCATGTACACATGAGTGTGTGTGTAGATATATAATACATATATGTATGTACATGTGTGATTTGACAAAATTTAACGCTCACTTTACTTGCTAGCTTTGATGATATCTTTAATGTGTCTGCTTTTGTAAACAATTATTCATTTGGGCAATAAATGAACGATAAACAAAGCATACAATGTACATACATAGTGACCTGGTCTACGAAAAGGTACCTTACGTGCGAAAACAAGTTTTCGAGAAAACAGCAGTTAAAGTTTAAACTTCTAAAAACCCTTGTAACTTTTTTAAATATTAATATTTTTGAATCCGGCTTGGCTTATTTTCTTCAGCATAGATCACAGTATCAATAAAATCACAGAAGCAGTGGAAAACATTTTTTTATATATAAATAAATAAGAAAAAGTTAATGCAAATCGCAGAAATTAAAAAATAAGTTAGCTTTTGTACTGACATCCATGTCAAAAACAACTTATAAGACCCGGTGACAAAAATTTTTCGAAGTACTTAATACGATTCTGGTGTCAAATTTGAAAAATTTTAAATGGCATATCCAAGATGGCGCTCCAAATATGGAAAAAATAATTTAAGTTTTCTAAATAGTAACAATAACTATAAATTAGTGACACATGTTTGTAAAGGTTTTTAAAGCCACTGACTACGAATATGATGTCAAATTGACAATTTTACAGTTGACAGCTGCGTTACCTCTCCTTATTCTACTTCGTGGCTTTTCTGTTACTACGTTTATGTAATAATTTCTGTTGGTCTTTTGTTCACAAAATAGTGAAAAATGAGTGTTGACGAGGAGTTTAGTGCCGTTTACAGTAAATATGGTATTTTCCTAAAAACGATGAAGATGATGATGTTAGTTCGAATAGCGATGATGATGGTGAACTATATTTTAATGCATTGCTCCATTACCGAGAAGAGAATTAGCACCAAAGAAACGAAAGGCAAAGGATAGTTTAGATGTTCTCAAACCTGACGCAGAAAAAATACCATCTTCTTTACAACCAATACGTAAAAAAATCCTGAGAAAGACGGCGACGAAAAAAAATATAAAAACTTGAAAAACGTAAATTTTTGTGCATAATATTTCTTTTTCGTATTTGTACTTTTCTTTTTTTTTACTTTTAACAAACTTTTAAATGAATTATGGCTTTCTGGTTTTCACCATTTTAAAGAGCCTTTCACACACTATTCGAATCCACAAAAAAGTGAAAAATGATTTTTTTACACATAGGTAAGGTACCCTTTCATAGACCAGGTCACATACATATATGTATGTACATACATACATGCAATAAAATGTCTCGATACATGCAAATAAATTTTCGATGACGCTGAGGCATAATTGAGGTTCTATGCCGTTAATGTGTCGAATTATCTCATCCCTTAGTTCTTGAATTGTTGCTGGCTTATCGACGTACATCATTTCTTTCAAATAACCCCAAAGAAAGAAGTACAACGTTGTCAAATCAATTTATCTTCGCGGTCAATTGACATCACCGCGACGTGAGATTATTGGGCCATAAAAATTTTTCACGCAAAAGAGCCATTGTTTCGTTAGCTGTGTGACAAGTGGCACCGTCCTGTTGAAACCACACATCGTTCACATCCATATCTTCTAATTGGCGCCATAAAAAGTTCGTTATCATCTCACAATAGCGAACACTATTCACAGTAACTACCTGACCGGCCTCATTTTGGCAAAAAAATCCGGCCCAATGATGCCACCGGCCCATAAACCGCACCAAACAGTCACTCTTTGTTGGTGCATTGGTTTTTCGGCAATCACTCTTGGATTATCATTTGCCCAAATGCGGAAATTCTGCTTATTGACAAATCCACTGAGGTGAAAATGTGCCTCATCACTGAAGATGATCTTCTTCGAAAATTGGTCATTCACTGTTGCTCGATTGTGTATCTTTCCATATTTAAAATTGAATTAGTTTGAAATTAAAAAATGTCAAATTAAATGTACAAAAAACACTTGACGTTTAGGTATGGTTTACATCCAACATCGGCCCTTAAAATTTAACCACCCTTTATTAGTGAGCGCATCCGTTAGAAATTACTAGAATTGGGAGCAACGAGGAGTGAGTGAGGTGAGTAAATAATAAGGGAACAAATGAGATGAAAAGTATACGAATTTTAATGAAATTAAATAAAATAATTAAACTATTTTGAATAAATGGCGTCAAATGAAAATGGAAATGAAAATAAAAACTAAAATAAGTTAAATACAATGAATTGAACGACATGAAATTAAGTGAAATGATTCATCTTTTTGGTAGGAAATGTAGAGTTATGGGCTGGAATAAAATGGAAATGAAATAAATTACCGCAGCGAGATGAAATGAACTGATTGGAATGAAAATGCAGTGAAACAAAATTACTTGAAAGGAATTAAATGGATTGGCAATGAATACGATACAAAGGATAAAATTAAATATAACAAAAGACCCACAAATTGTTATTGACTTTTAGAATCTAAACTATGGTAGTTGAAAAATGTTCGAAGCTTATTGAAGTGTTGAATTCAAGCTGACATCAGAATAGCCAAAGCCCGTCAGGTTTCTTCGACGTTCCAGCTTGAAAGTTAAGGTATAGGTTTTTGCACTATTTGAGGTTATGTAACATTATGACATTATTAACCTCCGAGTGTATTTCTGCCATGAAAAATATCCTCATAAAAAATATGTATCATATCTGCCGTTCGGAGGTGGCGTAAAATTGTAGGTCCATTTGCCCATTTGTGGAATAACATCTAGACGCACACCACAAATAGTAGGAGGACCTCGGCCAAACACCCAAAAACGGTGTACGTGCCAATTATATATACATATATATTAGGCCGGGTCGATTTGTGGGGAGGCAAAGAAATCGCCCATTGCTCTGTGAAAATCATATTTTAGGGATCAAAATAAGAAACTTTGCCGAAGGAACCATACCTCTAAAACGAATTCTGATGGCCCACAATTTGGGTCGAACTTTTTAGTTTCTTTTCTATAACTCACTTAAATTAATTTTTTCATTTACATATGTTCTGACTAAATAAATTTCTTAAGAGAAAAAATAGATATTATTATAAATAAATAATAAATATTATTATAAATAAATAAAAATAAAGAAAAAACATAGCCATTTAGCTGATTTTAGCTACCCAAAAGTTTGACCCAAATTGGGGGGCATCAGAATTCGTTTTAGAGGTATGGTTCCTTCGGCAAAGTTTCTTATTTTGATCCCTAGAATACGATTTTCACAGAGCAATGAGCGATTTTTAAATCGACCCGCCCTAATATATATATATTATATAACATTCTGACCTTTTTTTCGAATCCATGAATCCATTAATCCATTTCTCTTACGTAAAAACATCTTGCCTTTTCTTTGAGATATTTGCTGTTAATCCCTTTTTGATAAGCAAAAAAATTTCATTTTTCTCTGCGATACCTCCTGCTGTATTTAGAGTTCTTATTTAGTTTTTGTGGATCACTTTATATAAGATTTAAACTGTAATTTTATTGGACATTTTCTTACAGAAAAAGCCCGATTTTTTAAGTATCAAAATTGGCTTAAAAAGGAAAGAGTTGCGCTCTGAAAAATTATTTTATCTTACTTTTATTGACTATTTTCGATAAAGCGAAATAAATAAAACAACAATTTTAATCAAACTTATATATGCCCGGTTTCACCAATCGATCTTAACCCTCCGGGCACTCGGACTGGCTTTTTCGACCTTGGGCGTGATATTAATACATTTCTATTATAGCTAACAACTTGAGCTACCAGGTAGCTTCCTTAAATTTAATGTTCCATCGAATTATGGATGTAACCTTTTAAAAAGAATCATCGAATAGAACGAGAAAAGACCAGATCCGGGTGCCCAAACGAAGGTTAAAAAGAATCATCAAATAGAACGAGAAAAGACCAGATCCGGTTGCCCAACCCAAGGTTTTAAAAAGGGTCTCCAACGGAGGGGTAAAATTTATCAGGATATTAAAGTTTAAAGTTGTAGAATTTCAGTGCGAAATTTTGCTATTTTTTATTATTTCTATTTTTATGTATGTATATACTTATTATAATATATTATATTATATTTGTATTTGTGATATGTATTTATTTAACAGTCTGATAAATTTAAAATTGATTGGAGAAACCGTGCATTGGAATTGTAAATATTGAAAATATTTAATTATTAATTTTTTATTAATGCATTCCAAAAACAAAGTGCGCATTGCAAAATGTTCTAAAACACAACGCAGCATTCACTTCATGCCTCAATATGCGTATGTCGTCCAAGCTGAAAATCTAAGCCTAGCGACTTCTTCTTCTTCTTAATTGGCGCTATAACCGCTTACGCGATTTTGGCCGAGTTTAACAAAGCGCGCCAGTCGTTGGATTTCAAGACTGTCATTGTCATCGGTGTTAATGCTGGTTCCTAAATAGACGAAGCCTTTTACAACCTCGAAGTTATAACTGTCTACAGTGACGTGGGTGCCGATACGCGAGTGCGTCGACTGTTTGTTTGAAGACAGGAGGTACTTCGTTTTGTCCTCGTTCACCACCAGACTCATTTGCTTTGCCTCTTTATCCAGTTTGGAGAAGGCAGAACTAACAGCGCGGTTGTTAAGGCCGATGATGTCAATATCATCGGCATACGCCAACAATTGTACGCTCTTATAAAATATTGTGCCTGAGCGATTAAGTTCTGCGGCTCGTACGATGCTCTCCAACATCAGGTTAAAGAAGTCACACGACAACGAGTCACCTTGTCTGAAACCTCGTTTGGTATCAAACGGCTCGGAGAGGTCCTTCTCAATTCTAACGGCGCTGCTGGTGTTGAGCAACGTCATCTTGCATAGCCGTATTAGTTTTGCGGGGATACCAAATTCAGACATCGCGGCATACAGGTAACTCCTTTCCGTACTGTCGAATGCAGCTTTGAAGTCGACGAAAAGATGGTGTGTGTCGATTCTCCTTTCATGGGTCTTTTCCAAGATTTGGCGTATTGAGAATATTTGGTCGACGGTAGACTTTCCAGGTCTGAAGCCACACTGATAAGGTCCAATCATTTGGTTGACGGTGGGCTTCAGCCTTTAACACAATACGCTCGCTAGAACCTCATAGGCGACTACAAAAACAAAATGCATTCGTAGACGCAGTCGCAGCGGCCATGATTCTTTTAGTCGCGGCGGCTCTGAACAATTTAGAATATTATATGGTACAAAATCAAAAAAAAGGGAGACGTGAATAGCCTAAAGTGTATCTAAGATACAATATATGTAAGGAATAGCTCTCTCTCTCCTTTTCCTCTACGTTATATGTTTTTAATCTCTCGCGGAACGAATATGCCCAAAACGTTGCATGACCTTAAAATTTTACTCTCCATTCTCGCACGTCCATCGACGCCTAAGAAGTTTCACTTCAAAAATATTGTATTAAGCACATCTCTTCAAGTAGAAGAAAATGGAAATGTTGAAATAAAAGGTAATAATTATTGTACACAGACTAAAATAAAAAATAATAATAAATAAATAGTTGCCAAGCCATAATTGCAGTTGTGTTGGCGACTGCTAGTGGACAATTAAGATTGCTTTACGATTGCCAAGTCATCGTAACAGCGAACTGCGGCTGATCCGGAAGCAATTCGCAATTTTTTTTAAATACAATAAATTATGCTTTAATTATTTTTAAATTTATAATGTAAAAAATTATATTTTTTTATTGCTAAATATTTCAAATTGCGATATAATTATGCATATATATATGTATGTAATTACCTTCACTAAACTTTTTAGATACTAATAAACATCTGCATGAACCCATATTGGATACGCCCTTCGATATCCGCTCCAACCAGTAGCGGATGTCGACTCTAAAACGACGTTGACACTTCTTGTGAAACTTAACGAGAATTTGATGATGCCGCAAGGAATTAAGCGCAGTAAAATGGCTGCAGTGCCAAGGTAGAGCAAGGAAGTGGCAATAATATCAGTAACACTAAAAGCAGATAGCGCAAATGGCACAGCAAATGGCTTTTCGTAGGGACCAAAGCAACACGTGTCGGCGCAAAAGTCACATATGCACAGGTAACTAAAATATAGGCAAAAAAATTCGCCTCTGTATTAGACACCATTTGGCTTATCATCTATAGTTTGCACTACGTTTGACTTTTTTTGCAATTTTTTTGCTCATGTTTTTCTTTCTTTAGCTTTTTCTAAAAATATTAATTTCACATTTGAATAGTAAATATATTTGATACAAAGTAAATCGAATTGATTTCAAATAGACTTTGCACCTTTTCGGCTTTCTGCTTTCTACCTCGTTCGACGCCATTAAACCTAGCACGCGCTTCGAGTTTACATTATTGCCTGTTACGATGACCGTCTTAGCGCTACGAACTCAGGTAGACAGGGCATACAATGAAAGATAATTATTTGAAAAAAAAAAAACAAAAAAAAATGGGTAGTGTCACGTACCTTTCTATCAGTATTTCAGACTTATATTCAAATGACTTCTATGAAGACTCATAGATTCGTATACATGAAGTGGGATAAAATAACGGGTGATTTTTTAGCTATTATCTTTTTAAACAGTTGGTTTAAAGAGCTGACGTACGATTCGTGTTTTGTTTCTCTGTCAAACATATAATTTAACCATGAAACGTCTTACAAACGAACAACGCTTGCAAATCATTGAATTTTATTATAAAAATTCGTGTTCTGTTAAGAAAGTTTATCGCGCGCTTCTTCCATTTTATGGTCAGTTTAATCGACCCACTGAAGCTGCTATTCCAGCTATTGTGACTAAATTTAGAACCAAATTTGCATTATTGGACATCAAACCACCAACACACTTACGTAGAGTGCGAACTGAAGAAAATATCGCAGCTGTATCGGCCAGTGTTAATGATGACCATCAATTATCGATTCGTCGCCGTTCGCAGCAATTGGGCCTCTGTTACTCAACAACGTGGAAAATTTTGCGAAAGAATTTAGGTGTGAAGCCTTTCATAATACAGCTGGTGCAAGAATTGAAGCCGAACGACCTACCGCAACGCAGAATTTTTGGCGAATGGGCTCTTGGAAAGTTAGCCGAAGATCCACTTTTTAATCGAAAAATTGTGTTCAGCGACGAAGCTCATTTTTGGATCAATGGGTACGTAAATAAGCAGAATTGTCGGTTTTGGAGTGAAGATCGGCCAGAAGAATTGCAAGAGCTGCCAATGTATCCAGAAAAGGTCACAGTTTGGTGCGGTTTATGGGCTGCGAGTCGTAACGTAACTGCGATGCTGCGAATCGTAACGTAACTGTGAATGGTGAGCGCTACTGTGAAATGATATCCAACTTTTTTTTGGTCAAAATGCAAGAGCTTGTCATGCAAGACATGTGGTTTCAGCAAGACGGTGCCACATGCCACACAGCACGCGTAACAATGGACTTGTTGAGCGGCGAGTTCGGTGAACATTTTATTTCACGTTCGGGACCTGTCAATCTGTCAATTGGCCACCCAGATCGTGCGATATAACGCCTTTAGATTATTTTTTGTGTGGCTATGTTAAAGCTCATGTCTACAGGTATTCAGACCAGCCTGCTTCAATTAACGCATTGGAAGACAATATTAAGGCATTTATATGTGAGAAACCGGCCGAAACTTTGGAAAGAGTATGCCAAAATTGTACTAAGCGTATGGACCATTTGAAGCGCAGTCGCGGTCACATTTGCATGAAATAATTTTTTTTTAATAACTTTCCTATAGCTCTTAAAAAATCACCCTTTAGTAAAAAAAGGAATTATTAAACTAACAACAAGTAAGTGAAGTCATGAAGATCGATTTTATCTGTATTTCCACTGACATTAAAATTAAGAAAAAAATTGGATAATAATGCCGGCGGTGAGTGGGTACTTTTTCTTGGATAATTGTTGATGAGAGAAGTAGAAACAAATAAAAAATTGCAATGGAATATGTAAAATGAAATCATTAAAAACTATTAGAACTGTATAAGTAAAAATCATGCAGTGGAGTAAGAAGCACAAAACCACAAAAAAAAATGTAGCTTAGACCAGTTTGAGTGCTTTTTTGTATATTTATAGATATTCTTACTTAAGTAACTTACGCGAATAAGAAAGCTTGAAGAAATTTTTTGCTTGTAAATGGAAAAGTACTGATGATTTTTGGTTGATCGAAACTACGAAAAAAGAAAATAAATAAAAAGCGCTTAAGTATAAACTCATTTGACTCTTTGATATTGGAAATTCTGGTTGAAATTGTGATTTAGTGCAATACAATGAATTTATATCAGAGTTCTGCTTAAGTTTTTAAGCGAGTTTTAGAGCTAGAAAAATACAGAGTGGACAAACTTTTGTGGCAATTTCTTTTTCAAATATTTCTTTTTCCTTGTTCACTCCACCTGGGAGTATAGGGCCTCGACAAGACTTAGTCTTGCGTTGGTTTCGTTAATCTTAAGGTGATTAGCCTGTCTTTTTCAAACATTAGCGCAGTAAAAAGTTTTACGCGTTTTTTGCTTATATAAATTTTAAATACTCAAATATATATACATTAGGCCGGGTCGATTTGTGGGGAGGCAAAACAATAGCCCATTGCTCTGTGAAAATCATATTCTAGGGATCAAAATAAGAAACTTTGCCGAAGGAACCATACCTCTAAAAGGAATTCTGATGTCCCCCAATTTGGGTCGAACTTTTTAGTTTCTTTTCTCATGTAAAGGCCAAAAATGATTGTATGGGAAACCCCCCAGGGGAGTTCCAGAGGGTGTGCCACTGGCATGGATGGATCAGCCGTCCAAAGTTAGTGGGGGTCGGTCATACATTTGGACTCGATTGGAGCACTCTAAATGGGTCAAAGTGGGATTTTTCATTCGACCCAAATTGGGGGAATCAGAATTCGTTTTAGAGGTATGGTTTCTTCGGCAAAGTTTCTTATTTTGATCCCTAGAATACGATTTTCACAGAGCAATGAGCGATTTTTAAATCGACCCGCCCTAATATACATAAATGTTTTATACCCATTAAACATACATTTTTGCTGGTTTAATCCCAATTTTAGACTAACTAGAGCATTTCGGCTGGCACCACTGCAAATTGAACTCGCACATTTTTCATCGCCACTTACCATCCGTTTCACAACTGAACGACTTCGCTGTACCCTAGCAAAAAAAATCTTCACTGCTGTGAAAACTTGAGTCGAGAAGAAATCCTTCTTATTATTTAGTTAAAGATAGCAGAGCCTCTCCTTTTTCATCTGCAGCCCTAATCATTTTATTTCGTCTTACAGTTTGAAAAATATACATTTACGTGGGTGCATCAATAAGTTCCTGAAAATTGATGTAAAGAACACTTTATTCGGTCAAAGCAAATATTCCACCTTTAAACATGCAATCCTAATACGATGCCAATTTTTCCAATATTTACGGTTCCGATATTTTCGGGTCCCTGGTATTACAATCCCGAAATTCCAACAATCCCGAGATGGTAGGCAAATAATCACGAAATTTTCGGAACTAAGAAACGACTGAAAAGCAGGTACCGCAAGGTGCCGGAACTGATATCTCTAAAACATAATCTCCTCTTAGTCTCACAAACTCATCCAATATTTTGAAGGTATACGGGTTCTACTGCTTAAGACGTTTGTTTCATCGACAAACTTCTCATTCTTTTACTGCTTTGTCGTTTCATATTTAGAAACATTTAAAGAAAAAGCAGTAGCAGGCAGATAAGGCTGTACAAAGTGCTAGATGTAGAAGAATAAAGCATGAGGAATGCATGTACGGGGAATTGACGCTGGAGTGACAGTCCTTAATCGGATATAAGTCCGGGTCGTTGCGGTAACGCAGAACCAACTGTCGTGGGAGCGTCTGTCTGCAGCCTTAGTGGAAAAGAAATTCTGCTCTCTAAATAACTAGTAATGCTTGCTACAAATCGGTGTTGAATAGAGTTAACTGCTCGACTCTTTTCAAGATAACCCATGTGAATGACAGCTCGCGCATTCCTAATACTCTCGCCGAGGTCTTTGTTGAACGACAGCTCCGACAGCTTCGATTCACTACAAGAATTCTCCTGTCTCAATTATTCCTTGATTTCAGATGTATGCTGATGAATCCACTGCTCGATTGCCATGAATATTTTCACGTTGCCTCAGCAACTGCCTACAAAAGTGATGGAATGCCAGATTCAGATGCTTGGGTACAACAGTGATATTGTCCTGCTACAATACCGATGATTGGGTCTATAGAGAAACAATTATTATAAATTACCGGTTTATGCCTTCTTTCATCGACGTTGCGTTAATTTGTTTCTTCGATCGATGGCCTTTATGCCCTTTACCTTTCAATCAAAATCGATGCAAGCAAATACTATTAGGGTTGAAGATGACTGGTAGAATTAAAGAAATGTTAATGAGTTCCTCTCCTGGCTGGTTCAGAGGAGTAATATAGGTGTGCATAGACTTACTGGCAGCTGGCTGTCAATGTAAATTGTCGTAAACTGCATTACTGTAGGAGAATTTTCAAATCAAAGACCGACCCCTTTAGTGCTGTCAATTACGGAAAAGATGCTGCGCGGGCTCGGTAGCCGTAGACCCAGCTGAAAGCTTGTTTGTGTGTCTCCCACTATCAATCATATGGTTTAGCGGGGAACAGCCAGTAAAACTTAAGGAAAACAAGTTGGTCTTAGAATTCAAATGCGCAGTTTTACGTGATGACAACGCAAACGAGTGGCAAAATATACAATAAATAGACAAATAAACAAATAAATTTTGTAAAAAAACTAACATCAGCCGGCTTGAGCGCGAGTATAAAAAGGCACCTCGCCTACCAAGCCACAATCAGTTCACAGTCAACAGTCGCAGTGAGAACTAGAACCAGTTTTTTCAACACAACTAAAACTTACCAAAAACAAAAATAAATAAATCAACATGAAAGTTTTCGTTGTTGCTATTGCATTTGCTTTCGTTGCTGCCGCTGTCGCACAAGACGTAAGTTAATTTCGATCTTAGAAAAGAGAGAAAATTTTTTCCTGACTGAATTTATTGTTATCCTTATTTGAGCTACATAATAAATAAATCATTTCCAATACACAATCAACCATAGAGTCTCGGTTTGAGCGAGGAGCAGATTCAAAAGGTCCACGCCTTGGCAGGTGAGTGCATCAAGGAGACCGGCACTAACCCGGCCGCTGTACGCAAATTGCGTGCTGGTGATTTCAGTGAAGTCGACGAGAATGTGAAATGTTTCGCTAAATGCTTCCAAGAGCGTTTGGGCTACCTTAAGAACGGAAGTGTCGATGAGGATGCTGTGAATAAGTCGTTAGGTCCCTTGGCCGGCGAGGAGAAAGTGAAAGCTGCTCAAGCCAAATGCAATAGTGTGACAGGTAGCAATGACTGTGATGCCGCTCTCGAGAGGTACAAGTGCTACTATGGCGAAAATGTTAAAAACCTGAGTTAAATTATACTAAGTATTATTAATCCGGAAAGTAATTTCGATTACCCTTGAAGCATTTTTGTAATAATTTGTAATAAATTCTGTACAAAATGTGATTCTTTTGCATTCTAAATTATTTTGTGTGTACTTCTTGGGTTCGTAAGGGAAAGAGTGTTGCTGCTCCATACCTGAACACCTCGTAACTCATTAGGTTCATAATAATTTTCATTGGCTAACTTCAGTCGAAATCCGGAGAGAGCAACGAAAGTAGGCCTCGAAATAAATGTTGGCGAAAGGCAAAACAATGCGCTTAAACACGACCTGTACACAAAGATTTTAAATCGACGCTACTAAGATTGAAGCAGTCTGCTTCTTTTGCTGCTTGGGCACAATATCTTCAAGCGGTGGCTCAAAAGAAGATTACAGGCAAAACATGTTTTTGACCCTCTTAAAGCTGTTCGGAGATCCTCTGTGCTCACTCGTAACACCAAAATTAAAACCTGCTACTGGAATGTAAAATTCGCCCTACTGTATGGCTGCGAAATTTGTAATCTTGCAGGCGCAGACTGACAACGACTACAAGTTTTTGTTATTCGTTGCCTCCGAACAGTACTTCGCATCTTGTGGCCCAACAGCATATCCCATCAAAGCCTATGGGTTAGCACAAGCCAAACTCCAATGCGAACGGAAATACTCAAAAGAAAGTGGGCGTGGCTTGGTACATTTTACGAAGAGAGCGGAGTGACAACACCCGTAATTCACGTTCCCAAGACAGTCGGTTCTACGTGACCGGAACAACCCGGATTTATAGCCAACCAAGGACTGTCACCTCAGCAGCATTCCCATCCATAATTCAATCGATTGGAGCATGTAAGCAAGCCGACTCAGAGGCAGACCGACTTGATGAAGAAGAGCCCTAGAAACGGGGAAAGCAAGGACAAGCAAAAAGTATAAACGAATTGAAGTGGCTGGCGTCCTGCAGAAGCGAATGGAGGCAATTTGATCTAGCCCTTTGTGCCCCTGTGGACCCATAAGAACTCACATATGTATAAAGGGTGTTTTTTTTAGAGGTGAGGTTTTCAAGATGAAATAAAACGTATATAATTTAATGTTATGGCCAAGAATTTAGCTTTATTATAAAGATAAGGGTTTGCCATTATGTTTTAAAAATGATTTCGAGCAAGTGGCCGCCGCGGCTGGCTCGAATAAATTCCAGCCGAGAGGCCCAATTTTCGACCACTTTTTGCAGCAATTGGGGCCGTATGTCAGCAATAACGCGCCGAATATTCTCTTCCAAGACGTCAATCGTCTCGGGCTTATCTGCGTAGACAAGCGACTTCACATAGCCCCACAAGAAATAGTCCAGCGGTGTTATATCGCACGATCTTGGAGGCCACGCCACAGGTCCACGGCGCGAGATAATGCGCTCACCAAAAGTTTCCTTCAATAAATCGATTGTTGCGTTGGCTGTATGGCATGTAGCGCCGTCTTGTTGGAACCAAAGGTCGTCCACATCAACATCGTCCAATTCAGGCACAAAAAAGTCATTAATCATGGCTCTATAGCGCTCTCCATTGACTGTAACATTATGGCCGGCTTCATTTTTAAAGAAATATGGACCAATGATTCCCTCTGCCCATAGAGCACACCAAACAGTGACTTTTTGAGGATGTAACGACGTCTCAGCAATGGCTTGTGGATTATGTTCACTCTAAATGCGACAATTTTGCTTATTGACATACCCATTCAACGAAAAGTGAGCTTCATCGCTGAACAAAAACCATTATTATCGAACCGCGCGAACCGAACCATTATTTTCGTAATAAATTTGCATGATTTGCAAACGTTGTTCAGGTGTAAGTCTATTCACTATGAAATGGCAAACCAAGCTGAGCATAAATCAAGTGACAGCTGTCAAAAAGACCATCTACGAAAAAAGTAGTGCAAACTTGAAAACCTAACCTCTAAAAAAACACCCTTTATCTTAAAAATATTTTGTGAAAATTTGAAGTAAATCCCACAACTATTTTTCTAGTTATTCAACAATTAACAAAGGCCGCTCGGGCGCTCGATAGCAAAACTTTAAAGGTGTATCGTCGGAGGGCGACGCAGTTGTAAGGTTTCGAACGTGAAATAAAATGTTCACCGAACTCGCCTCTCAACAAGCCCATTGTTACACGTGCTGTGTGGCATGTGGCACCGTCTTGCTGAAACCACATGTCTTGCATGACAAGCTCTTGCATTTTGGACAAAAAAAAGTTGGATATCATTTCACGAATGATACCTCCAGCCCAATGATTGGTAGCTCTTGCAATTCTTCTGGCTGATCTTCACTCCAAAATCGACAATTCTGCTGATTTACGTAGCCATTGATCCAAAAATGAGCTTCGTCGCTGAACACAATTTTTCGATAAAAAAGTGGATCTTCGGCCAACTTTCCAAGAGCCCATTCACCAAAAATTCTGTGTTGCGGTGGGTCGTTCAGCTTCAATTCTTGCACCAGCTGTATTTTGAAAGGTTTCACACCTAAATTCTTTCGCAAAATTTTCCACGTTGTTGAGTAACAGAGGCCCAATTGCTGCGAACGGCGACGAATCGATAATTGATGATCATCATTAACACTGCGATATTTTCTTCAGTTCGCACTCTACGTAAGCGTGTTGGTGGTTTGATGTCCAATAATGTAAATTTGGTTCTAAATTTAGTCACAATAGCTGGAATAGCCGCTTCAGTGGGTCGATTAAACTGACCATAAAATGGAAGAAGCGCGCGATAAACTTTCTTAACAGAATACGAATTTTTATAATAAAATTCAATGATTTGCAAGCGTTGTTCGTTTGTAAGACGATTCTTGGTTAAATTATAGACCAAACTGAAGATAGTTGACAGTGAAACAAAACACGAAACGTGCGTCAGCTCTTTAAGCCAACTGTTTAAAAAGATAATAGCTAAAAAATCACCCGTTATAATAGCACGGATTAACTCTTCCCTTCCGTTGGCTGACCCATCCTTATCCTTGATACGCTAATTTTGCAGTGAAATTAAATTTTAAAGTTAAGACGAACAGCGGACGGACAGCGTTTAACACAGTAAACGTTTTAACTGTTCGGCGGGGAAATGCCGAGGTTAACGGCCTTAACGTTGCAGCGAGTGGAACCGGTGGTTTGCAACAGTCGAAACGGTAGGCGCAATTAACATTAGGGTGGCAAAACATTTATTAGAATTTAGGGTGTGGCCCAAACAAAATGTTTTTTTCTCAAAACTATGTTTTTTGAACTGGTGACCACTGTAACTTAAAAGCTGCTTGGCAGATTTTAGTAAAATTTATACTGCTTTTGAAAAACATAAAAACCTCGTGCCTGATCGAAGGAGTTTTTTTCCAAAATCTAAAAAATAATTTTGAAAAAAAAAACAAATACCAGTCTAACGGTTAGACGCGATAGAAGTGAAATCTTCCGTAAAACAAACTGAGAGAGAATGAGACGAAAGCAGCATTAGGAGCGGGATAATTATAGGTTCACTATAATATTGCTATAAAGTTCATATTTTATTTTCTTCATTTTATTATTATTCATCCTCAATGTTTTCAATTTCAACAAATGATACGAGTGGCTTATGATAGATAAAATATGATACAAATGCTTTGGTTTCGATGTTGTCAACATATCTTTGAAATACCGCGTCAATTGTTGTTCTTGATCGTGTTGTCGATTCAGTTCGATTGTTACACATTTTTAAATTGTATGTTGTATTGAGAAAATCAATTAAAGGAACCGCTGTGCCCAATTCAAAATTTACGTTAAAATCGCCACTTAAAATCATTGGAACTTTATCGTAATCTTTTCTAAGTATCCGCGATACTTCTGGTGTATACTTTATTAAATTTTCGTGAATGAATTCCGTGATGCTATTTATTGATTTTTTTTCTGTCGATATTCACGACACTTTTCTGCATTATTTTTCGGCATAATTGCGGTAAATATTTAAAAATGAAAATATTTACGAATATAAAAATACACACGCGGTTGCTATTATGAGTGTCCCCAGCAAAACCTGCGTGACCGAAACTCTGCAGAATTGTCGGTTTTGGAGTGAAGATCGGCCAGAAGAATTGCAAGAGCTGCCAATGTATCCAGAAAAGGTCACAGTTTGGTGCGGTTTATGGGCTGCGAGTCGTAACGTAACTGCGATGCTGCGAATCGTAACGTAACTGTGAATGGTGAGCGCTACTGTGAAATGATATCCAACTTTTTTTTGGTCAAAATGCAAGAGCTTGTCATGCAAGACATGTGGTTTCAGCAAGACGGTGCCACATGCCACACAGCACGCGTAACAATGGACTTGTTGAGCGGCGAGTTCGGTGAACATTTTATTTCACGTTCGGGACCTGTCAATCTGTCAATTGGCCACCCAGATCGTGCGATATAACGCCTTTAGATTATTTTTTGTGTGGCTATGTTAAAGCTCATGTCTACAGGTATTCAGACCAGCCTGCTTCAATTAACGCATTGGAAGACAATATTAAGGCATTTATATGTGAGAAACCGGCCGAAACTTTGGAAAGAGTATGCCAAAATTGTACTAAGCGTATGGACCATTTGAAGCGCAGTCGCGGTCACATTTGCATGAAATAATTTTTTTTTAATAACTTTCCTATAGCTCTTAAAAAATCACCCTTTAGTAAAAAAAGGAATTATTAAACTAACAACAAGTAAGTGAAGTCATGAAGATCGATTTTATCTGTATTTCCACTGACATTAAAATTAAGAAAAAAATTGGATAATAATGCCGGCGGTGAGTGGGTACTTTTTCTTGGATAATTGTTGATGAGAGAAGTAGAAACAAATAAAAAATTGCAATGGAATATGTAAAATGAAATCATTAAAAACTATTAGAACTGTATAAGTAAAAATCATGCAGTGGAGTAAGAAGCACAAAACCACAAAAAAAAATGTAGCTTAGACCAGTTTGAGTGCTTTTTTGTATATTTATAGATATTCTTACTTAAGTAACTTACGCGAATAAGAAAGCTTGAAGAAATTTTTTGCTTGTAAATGGAAAAGTACTGATGATTTTTGGTTGATCGAAACTACGAAAAAAGAAAATAAATAAAAAGCGCTTAAGTATAAACTCATTTGACTCTTTGATATTGGAAATTCTGGTTGAAATTGTGATTTAGTGCAATACAATGAATTTATATCAGAGTTCTGCTTAAGTTTTTAAGCGAGTTTTAGAGCTAGAAAAATACAGAGTGGACAAACTTTTGTGGCAATTTCTTTTTCAAATATTTCTTTTTCCTTGTTCACTCCACCTGGGAGTATAGGGCCTCGACAAGACTTAGTCTTGCGTTGGTTTCGTTAATCTTAAGGTGATTAGCCTGTCTTTTTCAAACATTAGCGCAGTAAAAAGTTTTACGCGTTTTTTGCTTATATAAATTTTAAATACTCAAATATATATACATTAGGCCGGGTCGATTTGTGGGGAGGCAAAACAATAGCCCATTGCTCTGTGAAAATCATATTCTAGGGATCAAAATAAGAAACTTTGCCGAAGGAACCATACCTCTAAAAGGAATTCTGATGTCCCCCAATTTGGGTCGAACTTTTTAGTTTCTTTTCTCATGTAAAGGCCAAAAATGATTGTATGGGAAACCCCCCAGGGGAGTTCCAGAGGGTGTGCCACTGGCATGGATGGATCAGCCGTCCAAAGTTAGTGGGGGTCGGTCATACATTTGGACTCGATTGGAGCACTCTAAATGGGTCAAAGTGGGATTTTTCATTCGACCCAAATTGGGGGAATCAGAATTCGTTTTAGAGGTATGGTTTCTTCGGCAAAGTTTCTTATTTTGATCCCTAGAATACGATTTTCACAGAGCAATGAGCGATTTTTAAATCGACCCGCCCTAATATACATAAATGTTTTATACCCATTAAACATACATTTTTGCTGGTTTAATCCCAATTTTAGACTAACTAGAGCATTTCGGCTGGCACCACTGCAAATTGAACTCGCACATTTTTCATCGCCACTTACCATCCGTTTCACAACTGAACGACTTCGCTGTACCCTAGCAAAAAAAATCTTCACTGCTGTGAAAACTTGAGTCGAGAAGAAATCCTTCTTATTATTTAGTTAAAGATAGCAGAGCCTCTCCTTTTTCATCTGCAGCCCTAATCATTTTATTTCGTCTTACAGTTTGAAAAATATACATTTACGTGGGTGCATCAATAAGTTCCTGAAAATTGATGTAAAGAACACTTTATTCGGTCAAAGCAAATATTCCACCTTTAAACATGCAATCCTAATACGATGCCAATTTTTCCAATATTTACGGTTCCGATATTTTCGGGTCCCTGGTATTACAATCCCGAAATTCCAACAATCCCGAGATGGTAGGCAAATAATCACGAAATTTTCGGAACTAAGAAACGACTGAAAAGCAGGTACCGCAAGGTGCCGGAACTGATATCTCTAAAACATAATCTCCTCTTAGTCTCACAAACTCATCCAATATTTTGAAGGTATACGGGTTCTACTGCTTAAGACGTTTGTTTCATCGACAAACTTCTCATTCTTTTACTGCTTTGTCGTTTCATATTTAGAAACATTTAAAGAAAAAGCAGTAGCAGGCAGATAAGGCTGTACAAAGTGCTAGATGTAGAAGAATAAAGCATGAGGAATGCATGTACGGGGAATTGACGCTGGAGTGACAGTCCTTAATCGGATATAAGTCCGGGTCGTTGCGGTAACGCAGAACCAACTGTCGTGGGAGCGTCTGTCTGCAGCCTTAGTGGAAAAGAAATTCTGCTCTCTAAATAACTAGTAATGCTTGCTACAAATCGGTGTTGAATAGAGTTAACTGCTCGACTCTTTTCAAGATAACCCATGTGAATGACAGCTCGCGCATTCCTAATACTCTCGCCGAGGTCTTTGTTGAACGACAGCTCCGACAGCTTCGATTCACTACAAGAATTCTCCTGTCTCAATTATTCCTTGATTTCAGATGTATGCTGATGAATCCACTGCTCGATTGCCATGAATATTTTCACGTTGCCTCAGCAACTGCCTACAAAAGTGATGGAATGCCAGATTCAGATGCTTGGGTACAACAGTGATATTGTCCTGCTACAATACCGATGATTGGGTCTATAGAGAAACAATTATTATAAATTACCGGTTTATGCCTTCTTTCATCGACGTTGCGTTAATTTGTTTCTTCGATCGATGGCCTTTATGCCCTTTACCTTTCAATCAAAATCGATGCAAGCAAATACTATTAGGGTTGAAGATGACTGGTAGAATTAAAGAAATGTTAATGAGTTCCTCTCCTGGCTGGTTCAGAGGAGTAATATAGGTGTGCATAGACTTACTGGCAGCTGGCTGTCAATGTAAATTGTCGTAAACTGCATTACTGTAGGAGAATTTTCAAATCAAAGACCGACCCCTTTAGTGCTGTCAATTACGGAAAAGATGCTGCGCGGGCTCGGTAGCCGTAGACCCAGCTGAAAGCTTGTTTGTGTGTCTCCCACTATCAATCATATGGTTTAGCGGGGAACAGCCAGTAAAACTTAAGGAAAACAAGTTGGTCTTAGAATTCAAATGCGCAGTTTTACGTGATGACAACGCAAACGAGTGGCAAAATATACAATAAATAGACAAATAAACAAATAAATTTTGTAAAAAAACTAACATCAGCCGGCTTGAGCGCGAGTATAAAAAGGCACCTCGCCTACCAAGCCACAATCAGTTCACAGTCAACAGTCGCAGTGAGAACTAGAACCAGTTTTTTCAACACAACTAAAACTTACCAAAAACAAAAATAAATAAATCAACATGAAAGTTTTCGTTGTTGCTATTGCATTTGCTTTCGTTGCTGCCGCTGTCGCACAAGACGTAAGTTAATTTCGATCTTAGAAAAGAGAGAAAATTTTTTCCTGACTGAATTTATTGTTATCCTTATTTGAGCTACATAATAAATAAATCATTTCCAATACACAATCAACCATAGAGTCTCGGTTTGAGCGAGGAGCAGATTCAAAAGGTCCACGCCTTGGCAGGTGAGTGCATCAAGGAGACCGGCACTAACCCGGCCGCTGTACGCAAATTGCGTGCTGGTGATTTCAGTGAAGTCGACGAGAATGTGAAATGTTTCGCTAAATGCTTCCAAGAGCGTTTGGGCTACCTTAAGAACGGAAGTGTCGATGAGGATGCTGTGAATAAGTCGTTAGGTCCCTTGGCCGGCGAGGAGAAAGTGAAAGCTGCTCAAGCCAAATGCAATAGTGTGACAGGTAGCAATGACTGTGATGCCGCTCTCGAGAGGTACAAGTGCTACTATGGCGAAAATGTTAAAAACCTGAGTTAAATTATACTAAGTATTATTAATCTGGAAAGTAATTTCGATTACCCTTGAAGCATTTTTGTAATAATTTGTAATAAATTCTGTACAAAATGTGATTCTTTTGCATTCTAAATTATTTTGTGTGTACTTCTTGGGTTCGTAAGGGAAAGAGTGTTGCTGCTCCATACCTGAACACCTCGTAACTCATTAGGTTCATAATAATTTTCATTGGCTAACTTCAGTCGAAATCCGGAGAGAGCAACGAAAGTAGGCCTCGAAATAAATGTTGGCGAAAGGCAAAACAATGCGCTTAAACACGACCTGTACACAAAGATTTTAAATCGACGCTACTAAGATTGAAGCAGTATGCTTCTTTTGCTGCTTGGGCACAATATCTTCAAGCGGTGGCTCAAAAGAAGATTACAGGCAAAACATGTTTTTGACCCTCTTAAAGCTGTTCGGAGATCCTCTGTGCTCACTCGTAACACCAAAATTAAAACCTGCTACTGGAATGTAAAATTCGCCCTACTGTATGGCTGCGAAATTTGTAATCTTGCAGGCGCAGACTGACAACGACTACAAGTTTTTGTTATTCGTTGCCTCCGAACAGTACTTCGCATCTTGTGGCCCAACAGCATATCCCATCAAAGCCTATGGGTTAGCACAAGCCAAACTCCAATGCGAACGGAAATACTCAAAAGAAAGTGGGCGTGGCTTGGTACATTTTACGAAGAGAGCGGAGTGACAACACCCGTAATTCACGTTCCCAAGACAGTCGGTTCTACGTGACCGGAACAACCCGGATTTATAGCCAACCAAGGACTGTCACCTCAGCAGCATTCCCATCCATAATTCAATCGATTGGAGCATGTAAGCAAGCCGACTCAGAGGCAGACCGACTTGATGAAGAAGAGCCCTAGAAACGGGGAAAGCAAGGACAAGCAAAAAGTATAAACGAATTGAAGTGGCTGGCGTCCTGCAGAAGCGAATGGAGGCAATTTGATCTAGCCCTTTGTGCCCCTGTGGACCCATAAGAACTCACATATGTATAAAGGGTGTTTTTTTTAGAGGTTAGGTTTTCAAGATGAAATAAAACGTATATAATTTAATGTTATGGCCAAGAATTTAGCTTTATTATAAAGATAAGGGTTTGCCATTATGTTTTAAAAATGATTTCGAGCAAGTGGCCGCCGCGGCTGGCTCGAATAAATTCCAGCCGAGAGGCCCAATTTTCGACCACTTTTTGCAGCAATTGGGGCCGTATGTCAGCAATAACGCGCCGAATATTCTCTTCCAAGACGTCAATCGTCTCGGGCTTATCTGCGTAGACAAGCGACTTCACATAGCCCCACAAGAAATAGTCCAGCGGTGTTATATCGCACGATCTTGGAGGCCACGCCACAGGTCCACGGCGCGAGATAATGCGCTCACCAAAAGTTTCCTTCAATAAATCGATTGTTGCGTTGGCTGTATGGCATGTAGCGCCGTCTTGTTGGAACCAAAGGTCGTCCACATCAACATCGTCCAATTCAGGCACAAAAAAGTCATTAATCATGGCTCTATAGCGCTCTCCATTGACTGTAACATTATGGCCGGCTTCATTTTTAAAGAAATATGGACCAATGATTCCCTCTGCCCATAGAGCACACCAAACAGTGACTTTTTGAGGATGTAACGACGTCTCAGCAATGGCTTGTGGATTATGTTCACTCTAAATGCGACAATTTTGCTTATTGACATACCCATTCAACGAAAAGTGAGCTTCATCGCTGAACAAAAACCATTATTATCGAACCGCGCGAACCGAACCATTATTTTCGTAATAAATTTGCATGATTTGCAAACGTTGTTCAGGTGTAAGTCTATTCACTATGAAATGGCAAACCAAGCTGAGCATAAATCAAGTGACAGCTGTCAAAAAGACCATCTACGAAAAAAGTAGTGCAAACTTGAAAACCTAACCTCTAAAAAAACACCCTTTATCTTAAAAATATTTTGTGAAAATTTGAAGTAAATCCCACAACTATTTTTCTAGTTATTCAACAATTAACAAAGGCCGCTCGGGCGCTCGATAGCAAAACTTTAAAGGTGTATCGTCGGAGGGCGACGCAGTTGTAAGGTTTCGAACGTGAAATAAAATGTTCACCGAACTCGCCTCTCAACAAGCCCATTGTTACACGTGCTGTGTGGCATGTGGCACCGTCTTGCTGAAACCACATGTCTTGCATGACAAGCTCTTGCATTTTGGACAAAAAAAAGTTGGATATCATTTCACGAATGATACCTCCAGCCCAATGATTGGTAGCTCTTGCAATTCTTCTGGCTGATCTTCACTCCAAAATCGACAATTCTGCTGATTTACGTAGCCATTGATCCAAAAATGAGCTTCGTCGCTGAACACAATTTTTCGATAAAAAAGTGGATCTTCGGCCAACTTTCCAAGAGCCCATTCACCAAAAATTCTGTGTTGCGGTGGGTCGTTCAGCTTCAATTCTTGCACCAGCTGTATTTTGAAAGGTTTCACACCTAAATTCTTTCGCAAAATTTTCCACGTTGTTGAGTAACAGAGGCCCAATTGCTGCGAACGGCGACGAATCGATAATTGATGATCATCATTAACACTGCGATATTTTCTTCAGTTCGCACTCTACGTAAGCGTGTTGGTGGTTTGATGTCCAATAATGTAAATTTGGTTCTAAATTTAGTCACAATAGCTGGAATAGCCGCTTCAGTGGGTCGATTAAACTGACCATAAAATGGAAGAAGCGCGCGATAAACTTTCTTAACAGAATACGAATTTTTATAATAAAATTCAATGATTTGCAAGCGTTGTTCGTTTGTAAGACGATTCTTGGTTAAATTATAGACCAAACTGAAGATAGTTGACAGTGAAACAAAACACGAAACGTGCGTCAGCTCTTTAAGCCAACTGTTTAAAAAGATAATAGCTAAAAAATCACCCGTTATAATAGCACGGATTAACTCTTCCCTTCCGTTGGCTGACCCATCCTTATCCTTGATACGCTAATTTTGCAGTGAAATTAAATTTTAAAGTTAAGACGAACAGCGGACGGACAGCGTTTAACACAGTAAACGTTTTAACTGTTCGGCGGGGAAATGCCGAGGTTAACGGCCTTAACGTTGCAGCGAGTGGAACCGGTGGTTTGCAACAGTCGAAACGGTAGGCGCAATTAACATTAGGGTGGCAAAACATTTATTAGAATTTAGGGTGTGGCCCAAACAAAATGTTTTTTTCTCAAAACTATGTTTTTTGAACTGGTGACCACTGTAACTTAAAAGCTGCTTGGCAGATTTTAGTAAAATTTATACTGCTTTTGAAAAACATAAAAACCTCGTGCCTGATCGAAGGAGTTTTTTTCCAAAATCTAAAAAATAATTTTGAAAAAAAAACAAATACCAGTCTAACGGTTAGACGCGATAGAAGTGAAATCTTCCGTAAAACAAACTGAGAGAGAATGAGACGAAAGCAGCATTAGGAGCGGGATAATTATAGGTTCACTATAATATTGCTATAAAGTTCATATTTTATTTTCTTCATTTTATTATTATTCATCCTCAATGTTTTCAATTTCAACAAATGATACGAGTGGCTTATGATAGATAAAATATGATACAAATGCTTTGGTTTCGATGTTGTCAACATATCTTTGAAATACCGCGTCAATTGTTGTTCTTGATCGTGTTGTCGATTCAGTTCGATTGTTACACATTTTTAAATTGTATGTTGTATTGAGAAAATCAATTAAAGGAACCGCTGTGCCCAATTCAAAATTTACGTTAAAATCGCCACTTAAAATCATTGGAACTTTATCGTAATCTTTTCTAAGTATCCGCGATACTTCTGGTGTATACTTTATTAAATTTTCGTGAATGAATTCCGTGATGCTATTTATTGATTTTTTTTCTGTCGATATTCACGACACTTTTCTGCATTATTTTTCGGCATAATTGCGGTAAATATTTAAAAATGAAAATATTTACGAATATAAAAATACACACGCGGTTGCTATTATGAGTGTCCCCAGCAAAACCTGCGTGACCGAAACTCTAACACAATTACATTTTTTTGAATGTTACAAACACATATGCACGCAGGTTTTGCTGGGGCGTGACCGAAACTTTAACACAATTACACATATGCACTCGTATTTGTTTGAAAATCGACTTTTTTTTTTGGTTCTCCGTCACCTTTGGAAAATGTGTAAACAGTAAGCAAACTTTATTCATATATTTTTCCTCATTTTTGCATCAGTAAAATTAAACAAACGCCGTAGCCGAATGGGTTGGTGCGTGACTACTATTCAGAATTCACAGAGAGAACGTCAGTTCGAATCTCGGTGAAAATACCAAAATTAAGGAAAACTATTTTTCTAATAGCGCTCACCCCTCAGCAGGCAATGGCAAAACACCGAGTGTATTTCTGCCATGAAAAAAAGCTCCTCATAAACATATCATAAAATAACTGTATAAAAAAAATTTTTTTCTTGTGATTCGAACCAAGGATTTTGGATCGGAAGCTCACATTGCTAGCCGCTCGGCTATCGCGCCATGCTGTCGGCACTGGCCTAAAAGTTATTTAGTTCGTCGCTACGTTTATATCAACATATAATATAATGCTTCGTAGCCAAGAGTGTTGCTTTTTTCGTTTCACTTTTTCTCAAATCACTCCCAACGATTCTAAAGAAGTTTTCACTTCAAAAACGTTTCGATCGGGAACGTAAGGCACTTCTGGAGAAACGGGCTCCACACAAACAGCGATAACTTGTACAATTAATAATTTTGTTTTTTAATTTTGCTAAAGTGAAGTCTCGACGATGTATTAATGCTATTTTTTTTTGTACAACAAAGCAATTGACTAGCAAAAACAAATTATCGAAAATCCTTATTTTTTCGGGCCTCTGACTACCTAACCCCTTAAGCAGTAGAAATGTATATGGAAGTTAAGTGCAGTCGATTTAGGTTTAAAACGACTAAAATTGGAATTGAAATTAAAACAAATACTGAAACCAACCACAAAACACTAACGCCATGGAAAATTTTCCAAGCTCAGCCAAGTATTTTTCATTTGCTAAATGTGGTTCGCTTCAGGCCAAAAACTCAGTTAGTATCTTGCAATATTTTCCACCATTAACTGAAAGGTTTGAGCTGGAATATTTGAGAAAGCAACAAACAACAACAACTCTCAGAAATCGCCAGTTCAACAAAGAAACAATTAAATGAAATGCCACTTTCACCCGCTGCGTAAGGGAAAGTTTTTCTCTCCATTCTCTTTTCCTACCGATTGCTTGGAAAACAGCCGCCGATATAAAATCAAAGCTTGTGTTCAAACGCTTTGTATCGATATCACCAACAAATTCGTTAGTGTATTTAAAGAAGTGTGCATCAAATGTTTACTGCGAATTTCGCAAAGCACTGTTTATATTTTCAAAAAAATATAATCAAACCAATTGTGTATAATATAACACTGAATTATTTACTCATATGACAGCACCAGTTGTGTGCGCATTTATGTACATATAATTAGGAATTCACAGCTATTACGACCTACTACCCTGCAGTCCACCGACTAGTTCTGAACTGCATACCTTACGGTGCTACCGGTTTGCTTTGCAGCTGAAGTTGTTCCTTTTCGACCGTTTTTCAGTGCAAGCATGTCAGATGTTAATTATCTGCCTGTGCATCTGCACTGTACCAATTAATGAACTAGTCAGCCCATATACCAGTCTTCAACCAGTTAGTGAACTGGTTCACAACGAGCAAAGGAAGGCAGCAAATGAAGCAAATAATTGACGCTATCAGTATTTGTATACCTCAAATCCTCTTTTGCGTATCCATAAAGTTTGAGGTATTCATATTCATTGTGCACACACCGCTACTGGGCCACTTTGCAACTGGTACAATTGCAACCACTGTCGTACTGGTATGACTTCCTCCGTCAGATATCAGTTCATAACCCATAATTTTGGCTGGGCTTTGTGGCTTTTCATCACAGGGTATTCCCAACAATTTAATAGACTCAGACGCAGCTAATTTGTAGCGATTAAAAAATAAACAATAAACGAAGCCGTGCCTCAAAAAATTGCAAATCGAATCAAAGTACTTAGAAGCTTTAAGCGGGGCAGAGCAAATGCAAAATGTCAACAAATAAAACCAATAAAATCATCAACATCTGCCAGCTGGAGTGCAATTATAAAAAGACAATTCGCCTGGCAATCTGCAATCAGTTCTCCGGCAACATTCGTAGTGAACGCTAGAACCAGTTGTTTTTAATATAATTAAAACCTGCCAAAGGAAAAAATTTAAACAAATCAAAATGAAAGTTTTCGTTATTGCTGCTGTACTTGCTTTCGTCGCTGCCGCTGTCGCACAAGAAGTAAGTGGTGTTCGAATTTGGAATATATCCAGTTATTGACATCCTTTCTGAATTACACAACTACTGCAACCTTGCTAATACCCAATCTTCTATAGGGCATCAAGTTAACTGAGGCGCAGCATAATAAAGTCCGCGGAATAGCAAATGACTGCATCAAGCAGACCGGCACTAACGAGGCGGCTGTACTCAATTTACGTGCTGGAGGTTTCAGCGCTGTCGACGAGAATGCGAAATGCTTTGCTAAGTGCTTCCAAGAGCATTTGGGCTACCTTAAGAACGGAAGTGTCGATGAGGATGCTGTGAATAAGTCGTTAGGTCCCTTGGCCGGCGAGGAGAAAGTGAAAGCTGTTCAAGCCAAATGCAATGGTGCAACGGGTAGCAATGACTGTGATGCCGCTCTCGAGAGGTACAAGTGCTATTATGGCGAAAATATGAAAATCCTTGCATAAATTTCATTCTGTGATTTAGTTTAATTTAATTGGGTTGCAAATAATTTCGATTGTTCTAAAGCATTTTTAGTGTCTCGTAATAAATGTTTGTGCCCAAATGTGATACTTTTCATTCCTTATTGGCCGATGTGTGTTACTTCGATGTTAAAATGGATCATAATTAGGTTGGCACAAAAAAAAGTGATATCTCGCATACAGAGATTGTGAAACATTTAAGGAAATTGGCTTAGTACAAAAAGGTTATCATGTTTCAATAGAAAATCTCGAAGCACGGCATTACTGCAAATTCACTCGTAGGCCAGCAAAGTATCAAATGGCAAAATGTAGATGGAGTTCAGCGCAAAATACTGCAAGGTCCCGTTTTTGCGAATTATTTTGATGCGATTTTGAAGTTGTGCAGTTTGTATTTCATCCCAAAATTTCTTGAAAAAAAAGGAAGAAGCCCGCGTATAGACAGTATCCAAAACGTTTCCACGACAGTCGGTCCTACGTAACCGGAACGACCCGGACTTATATCTACCCAATGGCTGTCACCTCAGCAGCATTCTGTATATACGAGGTGTGTTCAAAAGGTATCGCGATTTTTTTTTTTTTTCGAAAATTATTTATTTATTCATTAGGGGGCGTCCATAAATTACGTGAGGTGTTTTTTTTTTAATTTTCTGTACCCCCCTCCCCCCTGGTGAGATGTCGTGAGACTTTATTCAACCCCCTCCCCCATCCCCCAATCTCACGTGAGATTTTTTAAAATGTGGGTTTCTTATGTAAACGCGTTGGATTGTTATTGTAAAAAGAAAAAAAATTGCTTCGTGCTTTTATTTACGACTAGTTAAAACTAGTAATCAATATTGCTGAGAGTTATAAGTGTAATAAAAACTGCGATTAAAAAAGAATATCTACTCTAATTCAGTCCATGGAGAATCATGCGCGGTTTCAAGAGAGACTATTGGGACCAACATGTCCATATGATTTTCAGTAAAATCATCTGCTCCTTCAACTTCGTTCTGATCTAGCCACTCTAAGCCGCCACGTATACTTGGGCAATAGAGATCATAAGGCGTGCTGATGAAGGCATTCAGCGGTTGAATCGGTACGCGTATTAGAAATGGAGCAAATGACTTTCCGTCATGTTCTTTAAAGTCCGGAATTATCAAACGTCCATCAACCTGAGTGATAGGGTGTGGAGGTGGCAGAAAACGGTCGTGAGGAATCATAAGCAGATCACTCCGGCGTGGGCTGCAGCACTTCTGGTCATCGCATTTCACAACCTAAAAAAAAATTAAAAACAATTTCCCTTTGTAACTCTTAATAAAAATTTGTTGACATTCGCGCTCGTTAAAAAACTAAAAAAAAAAAATAAAATAGGCACGCATAAAAATTTGATATGAATCAACTGCAATGTACCTGGAGTAAATATTGGCTCTCTCTAACGTGCTCAGTGTACCATTTTTCGGCTGGCAGGTCTGGAACGCTGGAAGTGTCATTATTCGGGTCTATATATTTAGCGACTACTTTGTGTCCGTCAATGCACACTGCAGACTATATTTCAGCCAAAATATCCTCTGCCTTTTTGAAATTATGCTTTTCCAGACTTTCGTCTAATGTTCTGCCGCTGGAGTCAAGATGTGTCCCAAAAGAATCATGGGGAAGAACAACGCCTGTTAGCTCTCGACTGAGTGGAGCCATGCGTCTCTCTACTCTATTGAATGCGCTCCTGCCAGGGGCATTAGTCACAATAAATACTGCGTCCAAATTATATTGTTTAAAATGCTCTATGGCGTGTGTGATCACTTTTCGATATCGCGGATTCTCGTCAGTCCCACCGTCACTTGAAATTATAAGAACAGGTTTAACTTTGCCGTCTATATTCTTTATAAATTTGGAAAAAGACTCAATTGTTAAAAGAGTGTCCAAGTCTTGAGCGTGACTAGTTGCAGTTGATGAAGAGTGCTTTCCACTTCGTATTGCTATTTAAGTTGGTCCACTATATGAAACAGCTTCTGGTCGTCCCATCTCATTGGGTTTCACTTCCCACAAAGCATACACGCTTGGAATTAATTTGTGCCCCAGAGGAATCACAAAGTCGTGATCTGGTAACGACACTTTATATTGAACGTGCATTAATAATGGCGCCTGTAGTAGCTGCAATTTTTTGAAATTTTTTTTAATGACGGTGTTGGGTGTTTTCTTCCATAATAAAATGTCGAGCAGTCGTTAAACAAGAAAAACCATAAAACTGCATACCTGAAAATTTTCTAAAATTTCTGATAAAGAAAAGTGAAATTTTGAGGAAAACTCATTGATTTTTTGACGTGATAACGTCTTATAATTCTATGTAGCCGGCTGCACGCACCAAAAAATGCGTCGTTACCTTGCTTGAACAGCATGTTATGTTATGTTATGTTATGTCATGTTATATTATGTTATGTTATGTTATGTTATGTTATGTTATGTTATGTTATGTTATGTTATGTTATGTTATGTTATGTTATGTTATGTTATGTTATGTTATGTTATGTTATGTTATGTTATGTTATGTTATGTTATGTTATGTTATGTTATGTTATGTTATGTTATGTTATGTTATGTTATGTTATGTTATGTTATGTTATGTTATGTTATGTTATGTTATGTTATGTTATGTTATGTTATGTTATGTTATGTTATGTTATGTTATGTTATGTTATGTTATGTTATGTTATGTTATGTTATGTTATGTTATGTTATGTTATGTTAAAGTATATTATGTTATGTTAATGTTACCTCATTCTCTATATCCATACAAAATATCTATCAAACAAATAAAATTAAAATTTTCTTTTCAAAAATGCAACCATTCAATCAGTATTTTCTTATGACGTTATCATGTTAAACTATCGTCAGTAAACCGACTTTACAGACAACCTCTTTTTTTTTTATTTGCGCAACATTTGAAACTCGCTTTTATTTGGTTGTATGAGTAGTAGGAATTATATTTTCATAAAAAAAACTATTAAATTAAATACTTATTTTAACTGAAGTTAATTTTCAAAATTTCCCAATTGATCCTAGTGCTGCAGTTATTCAATGCAGTATAAGCCTAGTATTGTCACTTGCGAAGCGAAAGAAAATATAGACAAATTTAGTAGTCTCGAATTGTGAGATGGGAATCGCCACGAAATGGCGAACGAGTGTCGAAAATGAATTTTTCTGTATTGCCATAGGGGAAAAAACTCATTTGCTTCGCTGTTACTGTCAAAATTTGGCTACTGCTTATTCTGTTCGCATTAAAAAAATGGAAAGAACGTAAGTACACTTTAAACTTATATATAAAATCTCTCTAATAACTCCAAAAGCTATAGAAAAATAAATTGTAAAAAGACATGCCTGTACTAGAAAAATGTACAAGCTAAAACAGCAGGAACTAAAATTATTGGAAATAAAAGAAGAAAGAAAAAAGGAGAAAAATTTAGAAGAAAAGATGACTCATAGAAAAGATGGAAATGAAGCAAAAAAAGCTGGAGCTCAAATACAAAACATAGGTTTAGAATTAAGAACTAATTAAGCTAATGAAAATGAAATAAAAAGTAGCTGAATATGTGAAGTAATTTTACATCTTATGAAGCGAATGAATTGAATTTGTGATTTTTATTTATTTTTTATGAATGATTTTTATGAACTTAAAATCGTTTTTAATTTTACCTGCACAAAAAGTGAAATTCAAAAGTTTTAAATGAAATAAACAAACACAATGAAATAAGGTAAATTATTTTGAATTTATTCAATAATTCATCCTACAACAAAGCATCAGCTGTTTGTGTTCTATACACATGTATTTGTTGTTGCGTTTGGTGCAAGCATCATGTCAAAATCAGCAAGCAAATGTAAACATACGAATGTAAACATACCAATACATACAAACAAAGCATATCATTTTGACGTAAGCCATACCTACGGCGAAAAATTCAGCTGGGTGAATGCTGTCACCTTATTAAATCCACCTTGGTGCAGTAGAAGCATAAATCGTAATATTCGCTGCCTCAACGCAGCCAATCACATTTGGCATTCCTGATCTACAGAAATATTTGTTCCTTCCTTGTTATTTCTCTTGTTCGGTCATTTCTGTGCTTGTTACTGCAAATTTCACATTCCTTTGAAACTGTGGATTGAAATTCATTTCCCACAGTTTGAGTGGAATCCTCCTAAGAAGAATGGACTTATTATTAGGTGCGCAACTAAGTTCTCGCTGTTTGTCAATAGATGCCGCCAGCAGTGTGTGCTAGTCGATTCTAACATAACCTAAGGGTCATAAACCAAGCTTAGACATATGGTAAGGAAACTGCTTCGACACATTAGTTACTTTTTTTGGTATCATATACTTTTGTTTGCAGATTTATAAGTACCGGAGAACCTACCTATTGGCCAACTGACGTAAAGAAAATTCCAGACTTGATCGATTTCTGCATAACCAAAAACATAAGCCATAACCAATTGACAATTCAGTCGTGCTATGAACTTTCTTCTGACCACTCGCCGATATTACTTGAATATGTAAGTCATATAAAATCTATAGATACATCTTTTCGCATACTTAATGACAGAACCAACTGGGAAAAATTCCGCCACCATATTGACGATCAACTTATACCAAATGTGATATTAAAAACGCAACTTGACATTGAACATGCCATTATCCATTTTAATGACGTAGTACTAGAAGCAGGGATCAGATCGGCACCAAAGCAAGCAAATAGAACAAATACACCAACAACTGACATTACTATTAAAAAGCAAATTATAGAAAAAAGAAAGTTAAGAAAAAGATGGCAAAAAACTAGATCACCTGACGACAAGAGAAAACTAGACTTAGCTACAAAAATTCTTAAGGATACCTTAAATAAGAGAAATAACAAAGAAATCGAAAACTATTTGAAGAATCTGACTCCCTATCAAGGTTCAAACTACTCTTTATGGAAATGTACTAAAAAATTAAAAACTCAAATAAAACATCAACCACCACTAAAAAAAGATGACAATTCATGGGCTATTACAAAAGAGGAAAAAGCGAAAACATTGGCAAATTACTTCGAAAAAGTTCTATCAAATGACGAAGAAAAGAAAATCAACAACCAAAACAACTTCCACTATGATTTTACAAAAATAAAAAGGACGAATACACACGAAATAATAGCTTGCATCAAAAAAGGAATAAAACATAAAAAAGCTCCCGGATATGACATGATCACAGGCAAAGCATTAGCGGAGCTACCAACCAAGGCATATGTATACTTGCGAAACGTTTTTAATGCAATGTTTCGCTTACAATACTTTCCGAAGCTCTGGAAAGTGGCAGAGATTATTGCTCTGCCAAAACCGGGTAAAGATCCAACTACCGTGTCATCATATAGACCAATAAGCTTATTACCGACAATATCTAAAATTGCTGAAAAATTACTGCATGATCGGATAAGCCAACTTCTAGACCAAAAACGTATAATACCGGATCATCAATTTGGATTTAGAAAAAAACATTCGACTATTCAACAGATCCATAGAATTACAAGTACAATCCAATCAGACCTTGAAAACAATCGATACTGTGCCGCAGTATTTTTGGACGTAGCTAAAGCGTTTGACAAAGTGTGGCATGAAGGCTTACTCCACAAAATAAAAAGAATGCTACCTTTTGACTACTATCTCATCATAAAAAGCTATCTAACCAACCGAAGCTTCTATATTAAATATGACAATCAATGTTCAGATATTCATCAAATAACTGCTGGAGTTCCGCAAGGAAGCGTTCTTGGCCCTCTACTATATGTTTTATTCACCGCAGACATACCACCTCCTGACGAAACTAATTCATCAATTGCTACGTTCGCAGACGATACAATACTATTAGCATCAGACAAAAGCTTAATTATCGCTACTGAAAAACTGCAGCGATATACAAACGCAGTTAAGGAATGGTTTGATAATTGGTGCCTAAAAATAAATGAAGACAAAACCGTGCAGGTTATATTTACTACCAAAACAAAATTTACTGCAGTTCCAATAAAAATGAATGGCAAAGCAATTTCAATTAAACCCACTACTAAATATCTCGGAATACATTTGGACTCGAAACTAAATTGGAATCACCACATAAAGCAAAAGGTTAAACAAATAAAAGAAAAACTTCGACAACTTCATTGGTTAGTCAGCACAAAATCCAGACTTACTATACAAAACAAGCTATTATTGTACAAAGCCATGATTAAACCAATCTGGCTATATGGACTACAGGTGTGGGGAACGGCTAAAAAAACTCATATAGAAAAAATCCAACGACAGCAATCAAAGATTCTTCGAATTTTGACCATGTCTGACAGGTACACGAAAAATGATGACATCCACAGGACTTTTATTATAGCAAGAGTAGACGAAGAATTAAAAAAGATAACAACAAGGCACTTTGAAAAAATACACACACACAGTAATGCAGAAATCAACAAACTTCTTGAAAGGGAAAGAAACGGGAAAAGGCGTTTAAAGAGAACCCGACCAAGCGACCTAGTATGATAAATGCTAGAAAAACCATAAATATGTACAAAAAAAAAAAAAAAATAGTTGTAAAATGTAATCATGTAAAGTGAAACTTGTATTGTATTATTGTATATTATTTAATTGCTATTATTTCGTTTATTTTAATTTTATCGCTTTTTGACACTGGCCATTAAGTGATGTATATAAATCCTGACCAAATTGTTAAACAACATACTTAATGTCAAAGGACAGATGTATAAAATAAATGGGGAAAAAAAAAAAAAATACTTTTGTTTTTGTGAAAATGTCTGATTTTGTGCCGAATAATCGTCGTTTGCGGGAAGTGTTGACTTTCCCTTTTCATTAAAAAAAAACGGCGGCTGAAGCGCATCGAGAGTTACAAAAAGTTTATGGAGATGCTGCTTTAAGTAAAACAACGTGCCGAGATTCCGTTCCGTCGCTTTAAATGATTGATTTTAATGTTGACGACCGTCCGCGTGACGGAAAGTCAAAAACCTTCGAAGACGCTGAATTGGAGGCATTGCTCAATGCGGGTCCGTATCAAACGCAAGAAGAGCTTGCTTTAGTATTAGGAGTTACTCGCCAATCTTGGGTTCCTTATGAGTTAAAACCAAGGGATGTTGAACATCGTTTTTTCGCCTGTTAACAACTGCTCCAGCGGCAAGAAAGGCAAAAAGGAAGGGTTTTCTTCATCGCATCGTGACAGGTGATGGAAAATGGATTCATGACAGCGATCCAAAGAAAATAAAGTCATGGAGATTGCCCGGTCATGCTTCTAAATTAGTGTTATTTATTATGAACTGTTAAAACCAAGCGAAATCATCACTGGGGATTGGTATAAAATGATGTGATTGAGCCGAGCACTGCGCGAGAAGCGTCCGCAATAAACTTACCGTTAAAACCTACCTGGAAACACTGAAATGGGACATCATAACCCACCCGCCATATTCTCCAGATGTTGCGCCGTCCGATTATCACCTGTTCCGATCGATGACACATAGTCTAGCTGACCAGCAGTTCCATTCATAGGAAGACATAAAAAAATGGCTTGATCCCTGGATAGCCTCAAAAGATGAACAGTTTTACCGCGGCGGTATACGAGATCTACCAGAAAGATGGGAAAAAGTAGTAGCCAGCAATGGGCAATACTTTCAATGATTCACTTGTAACCATTTTATAAGAATAAAGTTGTATTTTCATTAAAAAAACAGCGAGAACTTAATTCCGCACCTAATAGTTTTTCTTAAATGGCAACCACATAATCTTGGCGAATAAGTTCATCCGCCATTCACAATACGAATTTTAAGAATTTTGCCAAACCGTTCACTTCGCCACATTTGTTCGCTTCGCAAGCGACAATACCAGCCTAAGTTCCGAAACGCCTCGAATCAATATTTTCTTCAGCTCAGCAACTCGTCCTGAGAACGATAGCTCCACCAATAACAATCCCTTTGTCGATAATTATCGATTATCACCTACTACATATAATTTGAGTGTTAGAGTAAATCTTTCGAACACATTACTTTACACCTTCCATCTAACTTTTCTTTCATTCCTTACTTTTGCCTAAACACCCCAGCCTTTGTGTGTGTGTGTGTGTTTTGGGTTCTTGCTTGTCGTTTTTACTAGTACGAAACATTACTCTTAATTTACAGCACAATGACATAGAGCACACCTTTAGATTCTTTTTCGTATGTCAAATGTGGAAAATATTTGTAAAAAGGATTTAGGACATGGAAGGAAATAAATTGTGCTTGAAATTTAGCAATTCGTTAGAACTCACACTTTTCGCTACTCATTCCTGTTGATTAATGATGTTGACATTTTTGCGAACTGTTTTACATATGTACACACACACATACATACAAAGCTTTGCTCTACGGAAATTGAGCGCGAAACGATGCATTAAACTGGTTGCATGGCACCATTTTGGCAGAGAAGATCTATTTTAAGTGAAACTCTAAATTGAGGATTACGTTAGGATGTATATGCAAGCAAATATTAATAAATAAATATAAAATAACAAAGATACAACATTTTACTTCAGTTTCTAAAATGCAGTGCTAGTACTTTTGTAAATGTCCTTAGAATAAATTCTTAAAAACAAAACAAAGTCAGAAAGTTGTGTGTGCCCTTTGAGTAGGATTTTAGTCATGCTTGAAATAGTTCCGTTCAATATATTTCGCCAAATCGTGTTAGTGTTTCTTACTGGCATATTTTTGTAAAAAAATGCATTCGCCTGGTGAAGCCTGCGTCGAGATACCTCGAGAAATCATATTTTGGTGCAATTAGTTCATGTTTGGGGAAGAAACGATCTCGTCGCTGGGATCGATTTGGGCAAAACTACAAATAAAATTAGCTCACTTAGTGTTTTATTATTTTATTATTATTGATTGTTTTTTGACAAAAATATGCTCGCCTATGAAAAGAATGGCAATTGTTTTTCAAACGGAAATTTTTGCCATTCTGAAAGTAGCAGAATGGATAATTGAGAAAGGATGGAACGGGAAACAGATTGGAGTCTTAAGAGACAGTCAGGCTGTACTAAAGGCTCTGGAGAACGCAAAGCAAACCTCAATGACTATTCAAGAATATAAGAAGAAGTTTAATTTTGGTGCAATACAGAATAAGCTCGTACTTATCTGGGTTCCAGAGCACTGCGGGGTTCAAAGGAATGAAATTGCCGATGAATTGGCCAACTGTGGATCAGCGGTTCCCCCACAGGAATCAGAGTCAATGGTATCGGAATCAGTTCCGCTGGAATTATGATGTGGATCAGCGATTATGCGTGCAATTTACATAAAGAGCGATGGTCCGGTCTAGAACGCTGCAGAACTGCAAAGTATTTTGTGACAGAAAACTGTTGGACTTTCCTCTAGAACCGGGAAGAAAATAGTTCGGTTGATGGTCGGTATTTTTTGAGCACACAATCCATGGGGTCAACATAGGATCACAATTGGAATCACCGAGGATTCGATTTGCTTCTCTTGTTTAGGGAAGACGGATGGCATTGAGCATTTTCTCTGTGAGTGTCTCCCATTTGCTAGAGCAAGACTATGAATTTTAGGTTCCAATGTATGGGAATGAGTAAAATTCGTTTTCTCAAACTGGAGGTTATTTTAAGATTTAGCAAAGAATCTGGAAAATTCTAACAGGTCTAACTTTTTCTATGCCTTTATTCTATCCTATTGTTGCCCTATCCTATCTCTCTCCTTTCCTCCCTGACTATCTTCCCTTTCACTTTCCAGAGCTTTAAACACAATAGGCCTTTAGTGTTTTAGGAGTTACCAAATCTCTCGGTACTTCTTGGCTCGACCTTTCGAATTTCATTCAATTTCATTTCAAAATGGACTCACTCGGTTGCGTTGAGTCAATAAATTGGAAAATAATGGTAAGTGGCACTGGAAACATGATATATCGAAACATTGAATTTCTGGCAGTATTTGGGTTTTAAAAATAGACTAGACTTGCAAATTTTTGGAAACTAATGATTTGCAGCTTAATTTGGTAAATGTTTCTGTAAGAGACAGTACTGTATGGATGTGCTGAAATAATTTAAAAAATCGTGACCATTGGTCTCATTTGGATCAATACGAAAAACAATAATTACGTGGTGGTCCTGAGCCAAGATATTTCGGAAAGTCATACACACTGCATTAAATACTGTAGCATAAGGACTTATTGCCAAGTTTTGAAAGGCAATATCAAAAACCATATTCCTTTTTGCACGAGTTTGCAATTCAACAAGAGTTTATCAAAATTTGGAGTTTGTTGTTTTATGGCCCATGGAATTCTGGTATCCAAGAGACTCCAAAATGGCGTTGACTTTTTTAAGTTTCCTCTGCTGCCAGTGTTAGGAGTTCTCTTGCGTTTAATAAAGAATTCGAATATTCTTTATATGGAGAAAATTCAAAAAAAATTGTTTGATCAAATTAATAGATTAATAATTGAGATATATTGGCTCGTGGATGGAGCTTCGAACTTAAATGAATAATAAAATAGTCGCATGTTTTGAACTAAAGGTTGACGATTCCGTAGACTTGTTTCAAGAGTTCAAGCAAATCAGACGAAAACTGAGGGAGTTATGCAACCTTGAGTGAAAGGATTTAGCCAGGGAAACTAAATGCTAGGGAAGCTTTAGGCGAATTTGACTAACCTTTGTGGAAATCACCTCTCAAAACTTCAGGCCAATCGGGTCAAAATTGAGCGAGTTTGACTAACCTTTGTGGAAAGCACCTCTCAAAACTTCAGGCCAATCGGGTCAAAATTGAGCGAGTTATGGTACTTTTACCTCTACCCTTTCAGGTTAAGGTTAAATCCTTTCAGTCAAAGTTATGTAACTCCCTCAGTTTTCATCTGATTTGCTTGAAACTTTTACACAAATCTACGGAAGCGTCAACAATTTTAAATATAATATGTAAAAAACCCAACAATCGGTCAGAAAACAAAAATTGATCAAATTAGCCTAAAGCCAAGTTTTAGCCGGATCGGCGGTCGGTCTATTTCTTTGTGTTCGGCATTTATTTGATTCGAGCAAGTCTAGTGATTTTCCCTTTCCATCACGACAACGCACCGGCTCATGTCTCAGCAGTTGTGGTCACAAAATTAATGAAAATACGGTTTCAACTCGTTTCGCATCCCGCACAGTCTCCAGACTTGGCTCCCTCGAATCCCTTGGACTACTATTTATTACCTAATTTGACGAAATGGCTGGCGAGAAAAATATTTGATTCAAACGAGCAGGTGTAGTTGTTGCTGCTAAGGTGGATGAGTATTTGTGATAAATAATCTTAATTAGCGACTAGCGCTGTTCCTGTTGTCACCGACAGTTCGCAGGTGAGAGGGCATTCGCTGGTTGACGTTCAAAAAGGGTAGTCGACGGTTCGTTGAAGGTGCAGGTGGATGTTCCTGACATTTTAATTAATTATAAGTTAAAAGTTTTATAAATATAAATTTTAACCAGAATAAACATAAATTGGCTATTCTTGACACTGTGATGCACTTTTTTTAAATCAGATCCATTTCGTGAGATCCAGATATAACAACAAATTGTTTATGCCTATGTCTTCGAGTTCACTAATGTGCTATAAAAAAGGTTTCCGTATGTGCGAAGTATTGTTCTGGCTAAACCTGGACATTCGCATAAATAGTGGAAAAGACCTTCTTTCACCCCCTCCTCCTGACAGCTTCTGCAGATGGGATTGAAAGAAAGGTTGAGTCTGGCTGTATGATACCCTTTCAGTGACCTGTAAGGGTTGCAGTAATACGTGAAATGTTTGAGCGAGAGCATCCTAATGGGTAATTCGTCCTCTGGATGTTATACGACGGCTATGGTTTTCTTGATGTAGTATTGCTTCCACCTTCTTTCGGCTAATGCATTATAATGTGACGCAATGTCTTGAATTGGGTAGCGACTGCGACCGCCTATGTTATGTCTTGTGTTGAGTCTTTCCTTGCTAGCTTGTCTACTTTCTAATTACCCTCTATATTCCTAGGCCTGGTTACCCATATCAGAGTAATTTGAAGCCAGAGACCAAGCATCTCTAGTTCCTCTCTACAGGTGATTTCAGAAATGAATGGCTTAAAGGAGACTGTCGAAAAAACGGTATACCCCAAGCAATTAAATAGTTTTTATCTTTGCACGGACTTTTCAAACAACCCCGTATGTAGAAGGCTGAGAAGGCATCAGTTGGAAGCTTGCGTGACAAAAATGCAGACATTTTGATACTCACTTTTTGTTATGCCTTGGAGGCTGTCAGGTTGGAGTTTTAGCTTCCTGCTGAATTGTAGCACCCACATCCGCACATATAACTCACCACCATTGGGTGATTTTGCCCTTAAACCATCTATTTTTCCTGCTTCACCCCTTCTCCTTTAATGTTGCCACAATGGATGAAAGCGGAATTTATGTCCAAGGGTGTCCTTCTTCTTAGAACAACAATCCAAGCTAACCTAATCTAACAAAGGGCACCAGGCGTTGTTTCTTCTTCCTGGCACTAGTAAAATGAAATTTGGTGTATCTCTCGTAGGTTTTCCCAAAACATAGAAGGCCTTCTCTTTCTGTATAATCTCCACCAAGTGCTTCAATGTGAGATCGTTTGGATGAAATGAACCATAGCGTACGGCCTAGCTGTATCTCTATTCACTGCTCTGTGTCTACATCGCGCGCAAAGCTCATACCTTATCTTACCTCACCCAAAAAGTAACGCCGTAATACCTACGAGTATATGCAATTTCTAAAGGTAAGAGGATTCCACTAAAGTTCATACAGCACACAACAACAACAAACAAAACTTGTGTCTGATGTGTTGACAGCCGAAAGTAAGAGCAGCAGTGGACGATAGAACGAAAGAAATTTCGTTAGTTTTCACAACCACCCTCTCAATCAAAAACTTTTAAATTCAATTTCGTTTGCAAAGCTTGAGGCCATACGGCGCGCTGGCTCACTGCATGTGGTCAAGGTGATGGTGGCCAAACGGGCTCAACTTCTTGAGAAACTTTTACATATGAAAAACACAAACTGCATCATGACAAATACAGTCAAGAAGAAGTTCAACAAAGCGAACTTCCGCATCGAAAATGTGCTCGCAGACAACCAAACGAGCTTTCAATTGCAGAAATTCTAATCAGATAGCGGCGCACATAACAACTGAATGAATTGATTGTTGAAAATGGCTGTCGCCAGCCGGAAATAGTGTTTGTCTGGTTTGTAGGAGTACTGCATATTGTCAGCCACACGGACGCAATCGACACATAACCGGAGTGTCTGTCTCTATAAGAGAGCATGCGGAAGGTGGTGTGTTCGGGATGATAGATGTGGTGTTTGAAGTGAGGAGAATCTCGGGATTAGTTGATATAAATGAGGAGATAGTTCGTAATTTTTTTTAGCTTTATGATTTGGCATAAAATCTTATTGAAGGAAAGTTGATATCAATTCCAATTACAAATTTTTCATTTGAAGTATGGAATTCCAATTAACCTATTCGAGAACCTATCGTTTATTTATTTTTATCGTGACATTATAAAAAAAATTGATAAGTATGCAGAAATTACCAGAAGCATTTCTTTTATGCTGTGTAAAAGCTCATCTATTAACTATAAATATATTAAGCCCGTTTTCGCAACATTTTGGTATTTGGATTACGAGGCTATTGAGGTAAATGGAAGACAGCCACTTTCACATGTAAATTGGCGCTTTCAGGCGGAGGCTGTACGAGTATGCACAATCAATTTGGAATGATTTGCTATTCCTAAATATACATTTTAAGTTTAACAGGTGATAAGTTTTTGATATTATAGACTCTTTCAATTTTTAGCTCGAAGAGAAATTGATTAACAGAAACTGTTTTCATTTGACCGATGAAAATTCCTGCCTTAAAACTGTTTGTTTGAGTTTCATTGCACTAAAAAGATAAGATAAGATATGAATCTCTGAATTTGAATTTCGGCAAAACTTTGTGATATTCTAAAAATGCTACTTTTTTATATAAAAACATAGGGCTTTTTGAATCTCTTAATCTGAATTTAGCGAATCGATATCCCGAAAAAAAATCGCGATTTGGGACTGCTTTAAAAATATGTTTTATTTGTGTTAGAGATGCAAATATTAGCTGCAGTTGATGTTTTCGAGAATTTCTTTTTTTTAATCCCGAAATTAAATATCCCGATACTTCGGGATCGCAAATTACCGGTAGTATTGGTTTCCTTAATATCAATGCTTACATGTTTTTAAAATTATAAATATACCGAGCTCACGGGATTAAGGGGGCAGATATCTGTAAAATTTCGAAAAAAAAAATTTTTTTTTCATAAAATGTTCATATACTCCTTTAAGAATATGTCAAAAAAAATTTAGAACGTATTTTTTTTAATTCATATAAAAATTATGACATTAACAAACAAAAAAATGTTTGGGTGTTTTTTATTCAGGTCACTGACGCCGATGCTACAATTCCCGCCGATTGAGAAGCCCCGCTGCGACCTTCGTAGAAGAATTGAGTGTATATTCGACATTTATGTATATTCGACATAGGACTAAGTTGGGGTCTCTCCCCATCTATCGTATACTGGCTTTACACGGCAATTGTCAGACCAATCCTAACATACGACATATTAGTATGGTGGCCAGCTTTAGATAAATTGTACATCAAAAGAACCATGGCACACGTACAAAGAATGGCCAGTATTTGCATTTGCGGGGCCCTCAGAACCACATCCAGAGATGCACTAAATATTATGCTTAACATTTTACCAATAGAGCAGTACGGTAAGCAAACAGCTACCAAAGCAACTCTCAGACTAAGAGAAATCGCCCTACTCAGAACGTACCAAAGAGGGCACTCCTCAATTTTAGAACAATTCCCCTGCATTCCCAGCACAACGGATTTCTGTAGGACCAAGGACATGAATTTCGATAAATCCTTTGTCACATTGTTTCCTTCCAAAGAGGAATGGCATAACGGGCTCATTGTCAAGATAAATGACTTAAACATCTACACAGATGGCTCAAAACTGGACAACCAAGTAGGTGGATGGGTCTACTCCGACAAACTCGCAGTATGCCAATCATTTCGCTTGCCTGATCATTGCAGTGTATTTCAGGCGGAAGTCACTGCCATAAAAGAGGGACTTAAAGAAATAAAAACGAGAGTATTATCCGCAAATGAAGTCTTCATTTACTCGGACAGTCAAGCAGCAATAAAAGCGCTGGAATCAAAAACGCACTCGTCAAAAACAGTTCTAGAATGTTTTAAACTACTAGATGACGTATCTAAGTGCTACAAGGTGCACCTTATCTGGGTACCAGGCCACAGGAACATCGCAGGAAACTGTAAGGCGGATGAACTTGCAAGAACCGGTACAACGCTCGATCTCGAACCGGATAAGGCGCTGATACCCATGCCCATAGCCACTTGTAAATTACTTATAGACAGGGAAACCATCAAAAAGGTAAATACAATCTGGCAAAACTTCACAACATGCGAACTAAGCAGACAGGCATGGCCGAACTGGAACAGCGGTCGATCAGAGATCTTGCTAAGATTCAACAGAGAATCTATAAGAAAAATGATAGGAGTTTTAAGTGGTTAAATTAAAAAAAAAATATGTAATTGAGCAACTTATATAGAGTCCGCCTTATAGAAAAATATATATCGGGTGTTTTTTAGCTGCGTGAGAACTATCGATATTGATAACTATGGTTTGACAGCAGAGAATGGCAAACTGTGTGCACATTTCTGCTCAGTAAGGTTTGGCAAGACATCATGAATCGTTTAGCAGCAGATCCACGCTTCCAAATTATGGAAATTTACTTTGAAAAAGAAACAAATAAATCCGTTCGCGAGCTTCATAGCGAACTGGCGGCATCATCGGTCATTATTTATTTCGAAATGAGGAAAGAGCTGCCGAACGCAATCCAGCCATGCTTACTTAAATTTTGTTTCCAAAAATTATATATGTATACCTTTTTTGGGTGTTTGGCCGAGCTCTTCCTCCTATTTGTGGTGTGCGTCTTGATGTTGTTCCACAAATTGAGGGTCCTACAGTTTCCAGCTGATTCTGAGCGGCAGATATTTTTATGAGGAGCTTTTTCATGGCAGAAATACACTCGGAGGTTTGCCATTGCCTGCCGAGGGGCGACCGCTATTAGAAAAATGTTTTTCTTAATTTTGGGGTTTCACCGAGATTCGAACCAACGTTCTCTCTGTGAATTCCGAATGGTAATCACGCACCAACCCATTCGGCTACGGCGGCCAAAAACTAATCAGCTAAATATCGACGGCATTTGGTACCAACAAGTTGCCGCAACTTCCATACATCCCGCGCTTAACACCCAATTTATGGCAATATTCAAGCCACCATTGACGCCATATGGCCATATTTATAGGAAAAAGTAGTCAAAATTGGATTGCTCGCTGATCGAATGAACCATGTAACACGTCACCGCGGCAGACATATGCCAGATGCCGCATTTAAAAAATAAATGCCATGAAACTATCTGCCAGATTATAATAAAAAACATTCATTCCAACAATATTTGCTTTTCTATTATCATTTGAAGTTCTCAAGCTCTTAAAAAAGCACCCGATACATATATCGGGGAAATGTTGGCATCAAAAAGGAAATACCATTAAATAAAATCTCTCACAAGACCCTTGCAAGCACAGTTGCCAAGCTTCAAAGCTCTTCGCAATTCTCACATTGAGCCTCCCATTACCGAATTGCAGCAGCTCAAATGGCAATGCAATTGCTTTTCACAAATTGAATTGCTTCTCAACGAATGTAGACAGTCTAAATGTTTCAGCCAAATCAAATACCAGCCAAGAATACCCCACTTCATTAGTATGGCTAACTTTGCTTCATAATTTCTGTGATGAATTTTCTTATATTTTACGAGGCGTAAATGCCAAAGGAAGCAGGCCACACACGCCGAGCTGTTTATTTATAATATGTTAGCATTTGAAAAATTTATAATACTCTTTACTATCCTTGAAATATTTGTCATTTTGCTTGGCTTGAAAGTTTTTGAAGGAACGAGAAATCAATAGATTTTTTGGCAAATGAAAATCTGAAACATTTCAAATATAAATATTTGGATAAACGAGTTAATGTAGCCCTCGTTGGCAAATAAATTAAAATTGAAAGTTTGATATATGTATTCGATAAGTGGGGCTCACTTGGGCGTTTACTTTTAAAAACTTCATGGAGATAAGAGCTATAGTCTTTAAATTATGCTTGGCTTAAGAGAGTGCACCCTTATATTTTGATAAAAATTTGTTTGATTTGTTACAAAGAAAGTAATTATATATGTATATACTTGCCCCAGAAAGGTTAAGAGGTAATTAAAGTCAGACAAATTTCTAACGGACGGCGCATTGGCCCTATTATTTATAATGTCCTACTAAAGCCAACGCGAAAAATCTGAAAGCAACGAAAATTTCTGCAAGGAACATTAGACTGTATTCATTCTAGAAGAGCTGAGCAATCAATTTTGTCATTAACCAGACCAAAGATAAATGATACTGCCTGAAGCAAACATCTGTAACTTAAGGGGAAAAGTTTAATCGATCGACAGCGGCATTCATATGATGGCTAAGGGTCTGAAAAATTGAGTGAATGTAGCGCGAAATACACAACAAATTTTTGAATCTGTAAACTAATTTGGGCCAAACAAGCGCAGATTATAATATTTTATGGCATGTTACACCGCAACAGAATGGGTTGGTGCGAGATTTCCTTTCGGGATTGCATAGGTTCTAATCTCTTTGCATGTAACAACAAAATGATAGAAAAAGTTTTTTCTACAAGTAGTAGCCATCGCCCCTCGGCAGCCAATGGCAAACCTCCGATGTATTTCTGCCATGAAAAAGCTCCGCATAAAAATATCTGCCGTTTGGAGTCGGCTTAAAACTGTAGTTCCCTCCATTTGTGGAGCAACATCAAGACGCACACCACAAGTAGGAGGAGGAGCTCGGCCAAACACCCAAAAAGGGTGTAAGCGTCAATTATATACAAAGTATATGGGTCAGTGAAGAGCGAAGAGTGACGTCATACTAAAGCGAGCATAGCAAACGAGTTCGAAACCGCATAATTTGATTGCGTGATAAAATTCAGCCTTGAATCAAAGAGAACTTCTCGCCAGCTTTAATCACATTAGACGCAGCAAAAATGTGATGCAAGGTATAAAGGAGGTTTTGAAGCTTAGAAGATGTAAGTTTATACAATTTTTCATTATTAAGAAATAGACGATTCATAAGGCATTAGGAAAAAAACGATTCAGCTCAGACGGTAGGGTGGCTAAATCACTAGAATTCCTTCTTTCAGCATAAACTTTTACATCATCAGTTTATAGAAGAAATTTAGTAAAGGAAAAACGAATATCATTAATAAACAAAACAAACAACAAAGCTCATAAAATACAACCCTGAGGCCCATCAGAGGTGGCAATAAAGTGTTTCGAAAAAGCCCCATCGATAACTACTGTACTGCATCGCTATATTAAATAGGGTAAGTCGAATGAAAACCAAGAAATACCAATTTAGCTTGGTCGAGCTACTGTCCCTATTTTTTATGTGATTTTTGCTGTTTTGGAGCCACCTACGGTTCAGACCATTGGGAAACTGCAAACAGACCGCAATTTTAGTAGCTTTAGCAACTAACGTCTGTTCTATGAGAATACTTTCCAGCTCGATGGCATACATACAGATACAAACACGCTTTCTGGTGAATGATTACATGTCAATCAAGTGAAATTTGAATATCCAACGCGCAAGGAGAATAGTCCAGCAATTGACTTGTTTCTTTTAATTTTTATCGATTTCTTTCAGTAACATTTTTTTCCTTTTCATTTCATCAATACATTTTTTTTCGATAGATGTCTTCAATGAGGTTGATTCTGATTTCTTTGACAGTTTTGCTTTTATTGAAGCCAGTTAACCCGGGATTTTTCTGTCACATAAAAATACTCGAGCGTGCACTTTGCATGGACGAAAAGGCGTGATACCTCAGCGAAAAAAATCAACGGTACTTTGTATTCACTTGAAACTTGCACTTTGTTATACTAGAATTTAATGAGCTATAAAAGTGCATTCCCAGAAAAATTCGAAAAATTGTGGTTGAAAAGTTAAAAGTTTTGATGAGATTTCGAAGAACTTTTAAAAATTTTGTATAAAGTTTGAAATCTTGCGTTATATGGTTTTTGTTAAAGAGTGAACTCTTCGCAGTAAATTTACTGCTTTTTTATACCCAAAATGCAAACTTTTTGAGTTTGGAGTTTGCTTCTGATGTTTCTGAAATGCAAATTTCATTTCTTGCTCATTTTGAAGTTATCCAAGAATACTGCATCTATTTATCTTAACTCTTTTTCGAAACATTTTTATAAATTTTACAAAGCCTTTGAATCTACTGAATATGAATTAATTAATTAGAGGTGTAATTATAGTAAAAAAAACACAACAAAATACCAGACAATACTGAAGAAGCCATAACGACCTTTTTTTAAAAAGGATAATATTAAATAAGCTACGAACTGCATATTTAAAATTTTCTAAAAATTCCGATGAAAAAGCGTGAAATTTTCATGACAATTTTTTGTGAGTATGAAACTTTGATTCACGCGGCTTTTTCATAGTAACGACTATATTTCTATAAATAAGTAGCGAATATTCAATAGAGAAAAAAGAAAAACTGGGTGCAGGCTTTTTTATTCTTAGTATTCATATTTGACTGCTAAAGTTGTTCCACATACGCACCGAAGGTTAATATTGGGTTGGGGAAAAAGTAATGTCGTATTTTGTCAATTGAGCCCGACATTTAAACATATCTTGCGTTGTACTTATTGCATCGGGTCACACTAAACGGCGATTTGAAGACAACAATCTGTACTACAAGTGTCTCTTTGACAGTGTTGTGATCGTACGTTTCAGTCTTAAGTTATAACGCGTCAAAGATGGAGTCCACCAAGGGAGAAATTCGTCATATTTTACGTTTTTACAACCTTAAAGGTGAAAATGCAACGAATGCGGCGGCAAAAATTTGTGAAGTTTATAGGCCTGATACTGTAACGATTCGCACAGCACGGCGTTGATTCGATCGATTTCGTTCTGGTGTAGTAGATGTCGAAGATGCACCCTGTACTGGTAGGCAAATCGTCCTAGAGAGTGATAAAATCGTTGAAATTATCCAAAGAGACCGGCAAGTGAGCATTCGCTCGATTAGTCAGGAACTAGGTGTAGACCACAAAACCGTTTGGAACCATTTGCAGAAAATTGGATTCCAAAAAAAGGCGGATGTTTGGGTGCCACACGTGTTAACGCAAAAAAATCTTTTGGACCAAATCAACGCTTGCGATTCTCTGCTAAAACGGAACGACCATTTTTGAAGCGGATGGTGACTGGCGATGAAAAGTGGATCATGTACGACAACGTCAAGCGAATAAGATCGTGGTCAAGAAGCGGCGAGCCGGCCCAAACCATCGCCAAGCCCGGATTGACCGCCAGGAAGTTTTTGCTGTGTGTTTGGTGGGATTGGAAGGGAATTATCCACTATGAGCTGCTCAACTATGGCCAGACCCTTAATTCGGTCCTCTACTGTGAGCAACTTGACCGTTTGAAGCAGACGATTGACCCGAAGCGACCAGAATTGGTTCCTATTGATTGGTGTTGTGTTCCACCAGGACAACGCTCGTCCTCACACATCTTTGAAGGCCCGCCAGAAGCTACGAGAGCTCGGATGGGATATCCTATCGCGCCCACCATATAGTCCGGACCTGGCACCAAGTGACTATCATCTCTTCCGGTCCATGCAAAACGCCCTCTGTGATACCAACTTGGCCTCAAAAGAGGCTTGCGAAAACTGGTTGTCTGAGTTTTTTGCAAATAAGGAGGGGGGTTTTATAAAGGGGGGATAATGAAGTTGCCTTCTAAATGGCAACAAGTTTGCAAATAAAACGGGTCATATTTGACTTGAATCGGATAATTCTAAGTAGGTTAAATAAAGCGTCAAATTTCGATCAGAAATACGGCATTTCTTTTTCCCCAACCCAATAGAAGCACATCTGCAAACCCTTCCACGAACTACTCGCATGTTATTATTTCGTTATTCTCTTACATTATCATCTATTTTAGGTATTCTTTAAACCTAGAAATAACAACACCATAAAATATGCAAATCGTCAGACCCAATGGAAGCAACAAAATAACCCATATTTGTAAGAAACCAAAAAAAAAAAAACAACGAAATCAAGGCAAAGCAGCGTAAAATTCCATCTCCATTCGCTTGCTTTGCATTGCAGAGTAGCCATTAAATTATGCTTTCGCCTTAAGCGTACAAACAGATTTGCACCTGCAAATCTCCAGAAACCAAAATAAACGCAGAACATAATAGATAAAAATGTATAAAGGCGATATTAAAGGATTGTTATTTTCATATTTGGCAAAGCAAATCTCTGCGCTGTAAAGCACAAGCACTCCCCCACCTCTTGTTCGGGAATAGAAAATGCAAATAATTCAAAAAAAAAAGAAAAAAAAACGCAATTCAATTGCATTTATTTGTGATAAATAGTGGAAAAGCAGCGCCACATAGTCGAGCAATGGCCCATTCCACACAGCATCATTTTTTACAACGCGCAGATACTCAGCTCACCTTATCTTGAGCGCGCATTTTGCCAAAGTATTCGCATACGCACAAACATACCTCCTACTTACCCTGCTGTCCAACACCAAACTAGTGAGAAAAAAGTACTAGTTTACAACGGCAATTTTCTGACTGAAATCGAACTAGTACGAAAAGGACCAGATTTAATTCACTTTTATTTGAGTATATTGTAAGCCATCGAAACGAGTACTTATTCAATTACTTATCAAGTATGCAATTGAATATATCGCCGCTTTGCCAACAAAAATCAATTTAACCTCTTACGCTGATGATATAAGTTTCCAAAAGCCGCTGACTGCAACGTGTAAATGAATTTGTGACGAGCTCTTGCGTGGCAGAATTTCTATTAAGGGGGGGGTAAGGGATAAAAATCGATTTTTTTTCGCATGTTATTGTAGTAAAACATTTCAAAAATACCGTGTTCAAATTTTAAGTCAATCCGAGCAAAACTTTTTAAGTTATAGAGCATAAAGCCGAGCCGCCTCAAGCATCTGCCGAGATAACTTAAAACTTTAAACGCGGTTTTCTCGAACCTTTTTTTTTAAAGTGCGTAGTCATTGGCATTTGAAAACTACTCAACCGATCCTTTTGAAATTTTGCACACATATTTTACATATAAAAACCCTCCGCCCAACGTTTTTTTTTCGCCATTTTTTTTTATATTAAGGTGGTTTTACACCTACAAAATGGCGGCATTTTTTCGTCAAAAATCACTTTTTACTTCAAACGACTACCAAATGGCTGAAAATGAAAATAAATCGTCAAAATAAACGTTGGGGGGAAGTTTAACTCATACTTTAACTAAATTATTCGATTTTTTTGATTTCAGATGATTCTACGCTGAGATATGCTGACTACTGCAAAATGTATTTTTGAAAAGACGTCTACGTAAATGTGCTCTCATTCGCTCATTTTACAATATTTTTACATGAAAATTTTATCGAATATTCTTGAAATGTTACTTTATAATATGCAATAACTTTTAATAAACTGACTTGAACCATTTCGCTACAATAAATTCATGAAAAAAGTGTTTTTTTTAGAGTTTATCCCTTTACATCTCTCAGAACTTCGCTTTGTAAAAATACCGTAGTTGCTCTGTAACGAAAAGTCTAACTAGTGTTTAAACATTCCACTTCAGATACTGGTATTTAATAGAAGAAATCATATTATATTAGTTCGTCATGGAGCAGAATACATAATTCAATTTACCTGCAACTTAATTAATTTTTGTTTTAGGTAAGAAAGTTTAAGACTCGTCTATAGACGCAACAATGCATCGCGCTGATTCTTTTTCTTCTTGATTAAGCGATTTTGGTCGAGTTCAACAAAGCGCTCCAATCGTTTCTTTCTCGTGCTAACCGGCGCCAGATGGACACACCACCTCATCTTATGATGGGGGCCTTATAAAGTGTTTAAGTGTGTTTTGATCGTCAAGAGAGGACTTAACTGCTCAATTGCCTACTTAGACCCAAGAGGCCCTTTGTTAGCAAGAGAGACTGATGATCGCGGTGATTAGATTCGATCAGATTCTACGATTGGGTCAAAAAGAAAACTAAATAATTAAGATGAATGAAAAGGCGATACCGGATGTGTATTATATTAATTTCGATCACAAAAATAAATAAAAAAAAATAATAATATTAATGTAAAATATTAAGTTTGTCTTTGACAGATTTCTGCATTAAGAAGTTTGCGGCAGCACTCTATGAGCCAAAATTTTAAAAACGTGCTCAGCACCGATATAATAATAAACTGGCCGCACGGAAAAAGCGTGCAAGGCACATACAAATTTCTATGTGGTTTTGTTGTGTAATGAACTTTTACATAATACCAAGCTGAGTGTAAATATAAATTTTAACTAATGTGTCTTATTTCCGAATATATAAAAAGCTTTCCAACGCCGGTGGGTACGAAAAGCAAGTCAAAAGGCGCAATCGAATAAAAGGTAGTTTTTCCAAAAAAAAAAAGCCGTCGCAGAAAAATCTTTGTAGCAACCAAATACATAAAAGATGATGTCGAAATTAAAGCAGCAGTAATTTTATTTATGTTCCCAAAGTGAATAGTTTAATTTTTATTTCCTTGTTGGTGTTTTTAAAGAATTTGTTTATTTTTTTTGGGATTTACATTTATTTAACATTTATTTCAACAAATTTTTGAATATTTAACCAATTACCAAGTACGTAAAATATGTTTCATTTAAATTTCATTTCAAAAATGAGTCCACACTTTTAGTATGAAACAAAATATTTTAGAAATTGGAATGGAAGGAAATTAATATATTTTTTCACATTTTAACTGGTCTTAAACCGGTTACTTTAGCAACATATTGCACTAGTTTCAAGTACCTGGGGATACTACTAAAAAATGCCAATAGTGTTCAGGACTGCGTACAAGATCGACTTCTGGCAGCAAACAGAGCTTTCTACGCCAATCTGAAACTACTAAAATCCAGACTACTCTCGCGCAGCTGTGAATACAGTAGTTACAAAATAATAATAAGCGCAGTTTTAACGTATTGCTTTGAGTCATGGATAATGTGAATCAAGGATGAACAAAGTCCCCAAACTTTTGAAAGAAAAGTCTTACGAAAAATGTATGGTCCAATACGGGCTGAGGATGGTTAATATAGAATCAGATACAACGAGGCGAAGATGTCATTTGCTGACATGGAAAAAATATAAAACACGAACAGGTGGAGCTGAAAAGGGGGCTGGTCTTATTCTAGTTTGCAACCAGTATTTTTCCCTGCAACCTCAAGCCAGCACATTTGACTACTGGATGATGTTGCATGCCCACACATACACATATTATATATTTACTTTGTGCATTGGTAATATTGGAAATGATTTAGGAAAATATACATACACACACACACACCTTCAGAGAAATATTTTTCTTTCATATGGTATTTTCGTTTATTTTGCATAAATTTATGTTTATTGAATTTTCAAATTTACTATCGCACCAAAACCAAATCTAAATCCAAAGCCAAACCAAAAACAAAAGCCCAGCAGCACAAGGCTTAGAGCTGCACACATGCACACATACAACCAACCATGAAATGCATGTGAATAATGCCCGTGCGTGGCTGTGTGAGTGTGCTTCGGGATGTATGTGAATTTCTGCTCGGCTAGTCCTTTGAATATTTTGCCTGCTCTGGCATATTTTTCGGTGGCGCCAGCGTGTGGTTACATACATTTGGTAGGACTTGCGAGCTGAACGCAACATTTTTTCTGCCGCACAAGTCACCGCTCAGCTTAGGCATTACAAATTGACGTAGGTATGTAACTAAAAATAATGAAAACAATGAATTTAAAAAATCTGATACGAAATTAAACTACGAATTGCACTTTGAAAAGGGCAACTGCAATTCGGTGGAAGTAAACAAGCTCAGGATGTCCCCGCAAATGTTTTTACGCGCAGTTGCGCCCAGTCAATCGAGCTTTTTATAGTTATCAGGCATATCAGCACTCAGCAGACAGTCGAAAAGTTTATGTTTATCTTCCATTGATGGTGATTGCATCTGGAAACGTATGCGTATCAGCGCACCTCCATGTCATAGAAAGCATCGCCAGTTCACTGTAGGGAGATAATACGATGGGATGAGCTACGGTCACTTTAGAAAAAAAAATTGCATGAGCAAAATAAGTTTAATTATGATAATATTTAGGTTATTAGGAGTCCAAGATATTTTCTATGTAATTCTTAATGTAAAACCGTTCAGCCATTTGCTTGTCAGCAATATCACTCAAGTGTGAAAAATATGTTGATCCCAGGCACATTTTTCGAGTTCTATCAAGAGCAAGGCAGGCCCAAAGTAGGTGTTCCAAACTACTCCTTGCAGTCACCTCGTTGCATGTGATGCATGTCGCATCGCTCTGGACTAATTCCATTTTGGCTGCGTGATGTGGGGTGAGACAGTGTCCCGACAGTACTCCAAGCAATATTTTGCAGGCTTTCCTAGGCAGTGATAAAATAAAGTTTCTAGTTTTCGTACTCCAAGCCCTTAGTATAATTTTGGAAGTTTTGTACGAGGTTGAGTGTTCCCATATCGACTGCGTTTCCAGAGCTAGTTCCTCATTTAGTTCCGTTTTCAGAAAGAAGAGTGATGGATATATGCCTGACGTGCTGAATCTCAGCAAGCGAATACCGGCCTTAGTGAGCTCATCGGCTCTCTCATTGCCTTCTATTATTCAGTAAATAGCGACCTGCTCATTTTCGCATTTTCAAACAAACAAACTTCAACCATCGTTAGTGGTAGGGGTCTTAGCTAAACACTGCCCAATGGTAGGCCATGCTGTGCTTTGGCTTCAAGTCCCTTCTGCAGTATTTGCTGGACTTATCTCAGCATCCATTCGTCAGTTGCATTGCTTTGGCGAGACTGAATTTTGAACATTTTTCCACATAAATCTGAACTTAGCTAACTAATGAAGGATTCAGGTTTGCTGGAGGCTTAGAGAGACTGAATTTTGAACATTTTTCCACATTAATTATAAGAGCAGCTATCAGGTAGGGATCTTAGAGGGAAAAGTGGTCCTATGCGATTATCTGATGAGCCAAATAACGATGCAGTACCAGTTGTGGCATATTCATGGAAAGGACAACTGTCGACCTGACAGCGTTGTATGAATTTTGCCCTCTTAAAATTTCCCTATATCTCACTTGACGGCCCTCCATTGGCACTCTAATTCGGAGTCTTCATAGCTATCTCGTCAGTTTGGCGGTACTTCTACCCTCTATTGTATTGTTTTCATTATCTCTTCTAATGAATCAAAGAAACCTAAGAATGATTACATTTGATACCCAAAAAAAGGCCCAAATACATCGATTTATCAAATTTCTCACAACAGCTGAAGAAATAAAAAAGCTTGCCACTGGTCGCAATAAAAGACTTCAGTCACACACAAACCCTTTAATCACAGAAATAACAGAAGAGGAAGTCAACAGTGGACTTTTTATGCTAATAAGCAAACATTTTTGGAATGGTTGCACTACTGGGGGCTTTCCATACATGTCTCAGAAAATGTTTTAGTTTTAAGTATAAATGTTGAATGTTAGAAAACTGATTGGAATAAATAAATGGATTAAAAAAATAATAATAAAAAAACTTTACTCTTTTTCATTATAAACCATCACATGCTTGCCTCATGTGATTTTTGTAATATATTTCTCTGAAAGCGACGAAAAAGACCCATATGTGAAGGAGGTAGAGGGTTAAAATATTCTAAAGAAATAATCCTCGCAATATTCCACATAAAATTTATGATGAATTGAGGCATAGAATAACTCAGATGAAGAGCTCTTGACATTTTATCAAAAGAAAAAAAGAAAGAGTAAGATTTTGTGGCAGATATTATTCTTTGATCTGCTTAACCAAAAACCGTTTCCAGAGCCTTGTCATTGAATTGGTGTTGTATGGTGTAAAGAACATTTTAGCATTGAAATCATTATCTTGAAAAACTTACAGATATACCCTACCTCTTCTCACCCCATTCGACGCATAGCTTTTAATAAATGAAGCCTATTTTTACTAAATTTACACATAAACATTGCAAAGGTATGCAATCGGGCTATTTCTTTCTATGAATTTATTTTTCACCCGCACATACCGACTGGTTGCCTAACTTTGCGAAATTTCAGTGGAACTCTATGAAATTTTTATGAGCTTACAATGTTTTTAATGAGTTTAGCAAAGGAAGGTTAGAAAAGCAGCACTCAGAATTACGGAGACTTCACCACCCGACAAATATGCCGCTAACTGTTGTGAGTTGGTTACTCCACTCAGTCTCCACACAATTTCAGTTGAGAATACTCTTTGTATGAACAGTGTTCTTGCTACTCTCTTTGTTGCCTTAACCGCCTGCAATGTTTGGAGTTGTATATTTTTTCCGCTTGTAGCTAAAATGGCGCTGCTGTGCAATGCTTGCTACACTCTCTGCCGCTTATGAAGCTCTCAGCTGCTTGTAGAGTTTCGTTTTCACTCAAACATTTGAGCAGTGAGTTCACATCTCTACACTATTTCTGCTGATTTAGTCTCTTAAATATTTTATTGCTTTGCTTCGCTGCCACAATGATTTTATGTCGCTTGTGGTAGACGAAGTTTCTGTCCAATTATTATTTAATCCTTACAGTAATTTATAGGTAAGCGATGACTTTTTTGTTCCGTTGTATTTGTAAGGATTTGTGATTTGTAAAGATATGAAAAAATTTTACTATATCTTCCGAAAAATGTATATCAAAGACTTCAAATATAGCTCACAGAATTTATCATTTTATTGAAGGCTCATACGAAAAAAAGCAGGATTCTAGGCGAAGCTGCAAGTAATAAAAAAGTCATACGAAGCTAAACGGTCTGCATTTGAAGGCCGAGAAAATAAGATGAAAAAAAAGTAAGAGAAAATATAAGATATTGAATATTACTGGAACAGATGGGTACTGCATCACACAATACCCAATACACCTTCAGATTGTCGGCTAAAGGCCCCATTTCAGCAATACTTTTCTTAAAAAATACTTTTCTAGATCCAGCCAAAATCGCGCATATCCATCCAGGTTGGCACAAAATTAAACAGTACGGCGCCCGCTGTAGCCGAATGGGGAAGCTCCACATAAAAAAATATCTGCCGCTCCGAGTCGGCTTAAAACGCACGCCACAAATAGGAGGAGGAGCTCGGCCAAACATCTAACAGAAGTGTACGCGCCAATTATTTATTTATGTGTTTTTTTTTTTAATTAAATTGATGAGAAAATAAAAAAATTAGTGTGTATGAGAGTTGTTTGAAAGAACGGTGCAAAAATAAAAACTACTTAATTTTTTGGGGTAAACCTTTTTTACTTTGTGTATAATCCAATTATAAGCAAAATTAATAAAAAACATTTTTCTAATAGCGGTCGCCCTTTGGCAGGCAATGGCAAACCTCCGAGTGTATTTCTGCCATGAAAAAGCTCCTCATAAAAATATCTGCCGTTCGGAGTCGGCTTGAAACTGTAGGTCCCTCCATTTGTGGAACAACACCAAGACGCACACCACAAATAGGAGGAGGAGCTCGGCCAAACACCTAACAGAAGTGTACGCGCCAAATATTTATTTATTTTTTTTATATTCCCCTTTTAGGTTTAAGCACTTCGTCAAACGTTGTTCCAGTTTGATGAACCCTTCCAAGTAATAGGATTTGTCCAAGTCTGAAGCATAGACATTTGTTTCTGCAATCACGATTGAATAAAATTGATTTTCCGCCAGCCATTTCTTCAAATTAGGTAACAAATAGTAGTCCGAGGGAGCCAAGTCAGAAGAAAAGGTTAGATGTGAAACGAGTTGGAACACTATTTCCATTAATATCGCGCCTACAACTGCTGAGGTGTGAGCTGGTTTGTTGTATGCCGTGATGGAAAAGGAAAATCACTCGACTGCTTCGATTCAAACGAATGTTAAATAGGTCTGCCACAATTTGTTATGTGTGATATTGTGTTACTCCATGTACGGTGTGCATGTGGTGCCTCCGACTCAAATACACATAATCTATTTTGCTCTGAGTCAAATTCGTTGCCCAACTGATCCATTGAGACAGGCCTAAAATACAACGAAATACACCAATCTGACTGAAACTTGGTGTGTGTTCTTCCAAGAGATGCTAGTAAGGAAACATAATCTTAATACGCGCCAGTAGTGCCATCTCTGTGACTTTGCACTGACTTTTCAAACGGCCTTCGTAATAATAAAATCTATAGTCTCGCACATAGTCCACTGTATGAATTTTTTCCTGCATAATAAAAAAACATTTGATTTTCGTCGTGCAAGCTATACATTTAGCAATTCGCACATTTCAAATCACATCATCCAAAAAACTCCGAATTCATTTCGCCCTTCCTCCACAAAATATTGCATTCACAACTGAAGTGCCTTAGCGGAGGTGACTATAGTATCTCATTCCTTCAGTAGTCATTCTGGAGAAACCAAAGCATTGCTTATAATACCCTATAGTCAAGTTGGTCAAGTAGCAAGCCAATGCTTGTGAGTAACTTTCTTCTGTTTAGCGCGAAGAATCTCTGCACTTTCTTCTTATACCCTACTTGACTTACGAGTTAGACTTAGTTACGGGTACCAAAGTGTTCTTTCCTTCGAGTCAATACAATTCGCCATGTCGAAGATGGTATCGGAAAATAGCCTTTCATACAAGCTCGCCCTTATCTCCTGTGAAAAGGGAACTGCTTTGCTTATTCATAAGTAGTTAAAAATGTCACTGGGTGAAGAGGTGTGCGCACTCAATTTAGCAAAAAGAGTAACAACTCTGGTAACTGATTCGTACATATTTAATCGCTTTTTGCACGCGTGTTGTATGTATGTATTTAGTACTGATAAAACTATCAATGAAGAAATGTGGGATAAGAAAGGAGGAAAGTAGAAAAATTTAAAGACTCCATAGATTTTTTTAATAAATATAAAATTTACATTTTTTTATTTTAAACGAATCTATAGCATATAAATAATTATAAAAATTTTGTGGGCACTCCTTTATGCCATAAAATTCCAATATTTAATAATATAAATATAACAAAGCTGATAACTTTCAATTTCAATATTTAATATAACAATTGATTCCATATCAAAAATTTTATAAAAAGCTTAAAAAATAAAATAAAAAGTACACAATGAATATATGGCCCATATGTGACTTATTCATATTACCATACATCGCTTTCAGTAATGGTGTGGTGGTGGTGGTCAATGGTGCGGAGGTCCATGGTGCGGAGGCCCATGGTGTGGGGGTCCGTGGTGAGGCGGTCCATGGTGAGGCGGTCCATGGTGTGGCGGTCCATGGTGAGGAGGCGGTGGTCCGTGGTGCGGTGGTCCATGGTGAGGCGGTCCGTGATGAGGTGGCGGTGGTCCATGGTGCGGTGGTGGTGGTGGTGGTGCCATTTTTGGGAAAATGTATAACTTTCTAACTAAATACTAAAAATTCTAATTTATTTTATTCAATATTCTCCGCAAGAGTACTCTTCAATGAGCGTCGCAAGTGAACTGTAGTAAAAAGATTTTATACTTAAGTATATGTCGGAATCTTATCGACATATTCTCCATGCTCATATAGCTTGTTTAGTATTGTTTATTGAGTGGTAATCAAATTTTAAGCGATAACTATAATAAATTTGTCATGTTTCGCTAACGAAAACCAAATGATTCAATATGAATTTGGTTAACTGAAGGCTCGTTAGTCATAAGGGGTGACTTGTGCGGAAATCTGATTAGATAATGAAGTAAAAAAAAATATATGTACGCAATACCCTAAAAATATCAAACAAACTAATAGTTCGAATTTTTCCAATACTGTTTGCTCCGTGCATTTTAGTCAGTTAATACTACGTTGCTGCAAAATGTGGCATAGACCAAATTTTTGTTTTTAAGAATAACGTAGCTGTTTGTCGAAAATTCCTTTACCATATTTTTTTGATGCATGCCTTGATCTCGTTTTACTCGGGAAATCCCCTTCTAGTGTGGATTTTTGAAAAAATCAAAATTTTTTCTGCATATTTTCAAAGTTTAGACATTTAAGAATATGCCATTAAAAGTATTTTTTAAAATTCATATTATTCAATGAGTTATAGCCTTTTTGGTGGCATGGCGTCGGTTACGGTCCGTCTTGTCTGAGCACTTTGAACGCGTTTTTGTCAAAACTACTTTTTTCGAGCTGGCGGCAAGGATATCTCGAGTTCTAATGAACCGATTTACTTAAAATTTAGGGATGAAAAATATGCAAAAAAACATTTTTTTTTTTAATTTTTCAATGTTTTTTTTCCAAAATTTTTTTTCCAAAATTTTTATTCAAAATTTTTTTTTCCAAAATTTTTTTTCCAAAATTTTTATTCAAAATTTTTTTTTCCAAAATTTTTTTCAAACATTTAAAAAAAAAAAAAAAGTTTTTTAATTTTTAGTTAACTTGTCTAAGAGAATACGTTTAGTTTTTATTTTTCAAATCAAAATTTTTCAAAGTTCTTTTTTTTCAATTTTTTTGTTTTCAAAATTTGTTTTTCCAAAATTTTTTTTCAAAATTTTTTTTTAACTTGACCAAGGCTCATTCGATAGCGGCATCTATGATAATTAAGAATCCGTTTAGTTTTTATTTTTTCAAATAAAAAGGAGGGTTGGAATCATGCACGGCAGCACACGACGTTTTGTTTGGACCCCCTACTTTGACTGCGCACACTTTAGTTAATTTCAGTTTTTTTTTTTGGTTTAGTTTTTAATGTAATAATTTGCTTTTTGTTTCCTTTGTACAGCGCTTCAAAAACCAGGCTAAAATCAAGCGTCTACACTAGAATACCTCCTTAAAGTCACGATTGTTCGACCCCTCACCGGTGTCATCTTCTAGTGGCAAGTATTAGAAAATATAACAGAAAAGGAGCATAACGAAAAGTGTGCAGCAGACACCATTCGCGCTTGTCACGTGAGCTCTGCCCTTCAGTTCCACAAACACGCAAGCACCTGCATTGAATATTCTACCAAAAGATTCATACAACGATTTTCGGCCCAGCTGTAAGAAGATTAAAAACAAGTCAGATTGGGAGACATTTTTGTTGTAGCGCGGAATTCTACTATCCCACTTCTGTGGTATGAAAATAAGTTTTTACAAAAAGAGCCGGTAGAGGCGAACGTGAAATTTCCCAAAACTATGTACCTAATCTACTTCCATCTCCACTAATGACTCGATTCTTAATAATAAGGTTGATAGTAGCATATTCGCCGAAGTACACTCTCTGAAACTTAGCCTACGGCTTCTTGAATATTACAACGTCTGTTTGACCCAAAATTAATAGCGTTCGCTTCTTCGCAAAGTCTACCGCAATATAATCTGACAACTAAGGTGCGATAAATAATTTCACTGAAGTGAACTAAAACTTCTACGGAGTAAGCGATTAAGTCTGTGGCCTCATTTGAATATTCATTCTAAAAATCATCCTTTAGACGCTGGTATGCTTACAAGAGTCTGCCTAATGGCAAGTGAAAGAGCTCCCGCTCACGGGAGCCAGTTTGGAATGTGTCGGATGCTAATTATTGTTGTTTTTTTTTGTCAAGTAGTCGTGTGGAATACAAGAACTGTTTCTTCACAATTCTGCCATATTCTGACAAATATTCTCTGTATACTTATGAAAAGAGACTTTTTTTCAATTTCAAACGTTTATTTACAAAAAATGGTTACACATTTAATCTTAAAAATAATAGCCATCGCGAGCGACACATTATTTCCATCTCTCAGGCAACTTGTGGGTGCCGCGCCAAAAAAATTCTCCGTCTTTGGCCGCAAACCAATCATCGAGCCATTTTTTGGCTTCTTCGTAAGAATTGAAGCGCTGCTCGATGCAAACAAATGATAATCGGAAGGCGCCAAGTCGGGTGAGTAAGCCGCATGCACCAGCGATTCCCAATCGTACGTTTCCACCAATTCCCGGGTCGGTCTTGTTCGATGTGCCGTTGCATTGTCATCAAGAAAAATTACTTTGTGACGCCGATCGGCGTTTTCGGTGCATAGCGCTGTTCAAATCGGCCAATTGCCGTTGGTAGCGTGCACCGTCAACTGTTTCCCCTGGTTTTAAAAGCTTGTAATAACCGTTGTTTTTGGCTTATGGCCGGGCGGACCATACGATCGTTTACGCTTGTGATTGGAGAAATATACCCATTTTTCATCACCCGTAACAATTCGATGCAAAAAAGATTTCCTTTTGAACCGGGAAAGCAGCATTTCACAAGTGGTTTCACGATGTCCGCAAATCGTAGTTTGAAGGCAAGAAATTCGACATTTTTAAGAGCGACAAAAATGCATTGTTGTATGAAACGTAACAAACAATGAACTGAATATTGTTGACAGATGACAGACGAAAAAAACAAGACATTTGGGAAGATTTAAAAATACTCCTAGCGACATCTATGGACTAATAGCTGAAAGTCTCATTTCATAGGAATATACCATTATGATAGTGCTTTTTTGATTTTTATTCCGCTGAGGAACCAATGATAGTGGGTTCATTTCGCTGTCATTTTCATAGATTCCCTACCTCAACATGGGTTATGTTACCTTTGATAACATTCTGTCCAAGAAACAAAACTATTCCTTATCGGTAGTTATAGGATGCTGTTGAGAACTTTTTGAACAGATGCTCTGGTTAGAGATGTGTTCATCTAGACTCCAATTAGTAGTAGAAAAGTCACGGCCAACTAACCACAATCAAGTCTATTCACTTTCTATCTTCGTAAGAAATATATGTGTATTAGGGCGGGTCGATTCAAAAATCGCTCATTGCTCTGTGAAAATTGTATTCTAGGGATCAAAATAAGAAACTTTGCCGAAGGAACCATACCTCTAAAACGAATTCTGATGCCCCCCAATTTGGGTCGAACGAAAAATCCCACTTTGACCCATTTAGAGTGCTCCAATCGAGTCCAAATGTATGACCGACCCCCACTAACTTTGGACGGCCGGTCTACCCCTGCCAGTGGCACACCCCCTGGAACTCCCCTGGGGGGTTCCCCATCCAATCATTTCAAAATATCACCATTTTTGGCCTTTACATGAAAAAAGAAACTAAAAAGTTCGACCCAAATTGGGGGACATCAGAATTCGTTTTAGAGGTATGGTTCCTTCGCCTAAGTTTCTTATTTTGATCCCTAGAATATGATTTTCACAGAGCAATGGGCGATTTTTTTGCCTCCCCTCAAATCGACCCGGTCTAATGTGTATATATCTATAGTCCATCTACATAAAGAAGCTTCGATTCTAACAAAATTTTAAATCACGACGTCACCGCCATTGGCTATAATGACTTCACAGTTCGAGTCATATTTTGATTAATTTCTTAGCAAGTTGTGGAGGTAATCGGCTACCAATCAGCTGAATTTTCCTTGATAATTATTTGTTTATGTTGTTGTAGCAGCATAAGCATTTCCATGCATATACGAGAAATACTGCTGAAGTGACAGCCTTTGGCTGGACATAAATCTGGATCGTACCGGTTACATAGAACCGATGGTTGTGGGAACGACAGTTTGTTTGGTCGTCCATATTGGTTTTCCATTGAGTTTTTGTTTAACTTGCCAACATTTTAATACGATGGACATCAGGCGTGTATGAAGGCCAATCTAACATTTCAGTCCCATTTTGTTATTTTCATTCTACACAACTTCAGTTTTTATGATTGGTATCGTTGTCTTCTTCTAAACTCCAAGGCTAGTTCTTCTAAACATCTTCACATCTGACGCTAATAATATTTGTTGGCAAATTTTATTCAAGAAAAATGCATTAAAATTTGGTGTTAAACAGAAATAAGCGGGCAAATCTTTTCTCGCAGAAGCAGCCCAAAACACGACCCTAACTGGATGCTTGAAAGTTCATTGAAGTTGCCGGTTGTCGGCAGTACACCAAAGCCGATGTATGCAACTAATGGCTCAAAAGGAAGATTTGCCCAGTTCCGATCTGAATTTGCCTTAGGCCGTGAAAGTACTTTTCAATGTGTTATAATGCCCACAGCGAGTTTTCATTGTGCTCCTAAATTTGAGGTCTTCTGCAAGTAAACATCCTCCAATCGGGTCTTTGGATACATTAACACCACTTTTCCTTAAAACTGCTTCAGCTTCACCTAACGCTAAGTCGGGGTGATTTGTCGATAGACAAACCAGTCACCTGCTGATCTTGCTTTGGAGAGATATTTTTATGGACCTAATCCGACGAAATCGTCAACGTTTTCAACTTCGGTACACCATTACACCCTTTTATTTATGAACGCGTTTGACTTCTGTAAAAATTTTACTATAGTCGAACCTGACTGTTTTAGACCATTAGGGTATATACATAGGAGTACTGCTTCAAATCGTTTTTCATACGCGGAACTCATTTTCCAAAACCAAGGTACACTTTCTAAAATTCTCACAAAACTAATAAATTGCATAGCACGTTTTCCGAATGCGATAAACCTGTTTAGCAGCATTATAATTTGTTTATTAAAAATTCTGAGTTTGAATTTCGCCGGCCACGTTTCCATTAGACAGACTGTATTTTATCAGTTGCAAAAATGCATATTTCAAAAATCAATTCAAAATCATAAGAATACTTTGCTCTTCGCTTTTTTATTAATTCTATTTTAGTATTATTCATACATAGCTTAACAAACGCTTTACTACCAGTTGAGTAATCCAGAAAAAAGTGCCTCCTATGCCTTAAACAGCAACGCAGGAATATTTATGTATTTTTTTCTGCTTAGATTTATGGCCGCGTTGAGTTGAAAACCAGTTGACATGTTTGCGTGTAAGCCGGTTGTCTAAAATTGTATATGTATATGTGTAATATATGCAATTTATAAAATTCACAAATAGTTAAGCAACCTAAGTCACTTTAACTAACACATAAACAAACAGAAGTACCTCAATGCGCGGTAAATCCATTTATGTGTCTGTGCCATGGCTGCTATGCACCCAAAGGTGTGTTTGCGGTATGTATTTTTGTGTCTTAAATTTATGCGAATTTTCCACTGTCGTGTTGAGCTTTACTTTTGTTGGATTATCCGCATTTAATAGTCAAGTGATTTTCATGTGATTTACTTGAGTGCTTCAAGTGGTTGGTTAGTGTTTTTTTCTTTTCATATTTTTTTTTTAATATTTTTTTTTGTTTTGAAAAAACTTTAGAATTCTTACCTTATCTGTATGTGTATTGGTTACGCTTGTCGCCACAATTAAGTTGGAACGAATGTTGCAAGAAATAATGCCAACCTGCCTGTACTTTGCACGCCGTTCCTGCCCCGTCACATATTTCAGGGCGTCAATGTGATGGGTGTGTTTCGTTTGCTTGTTGAAACGATTTGATTGGGCAGAAAGTGCAATTTTTCAATTGAAATCAGAATCAATTGGTTGCAATTTTGGTTTTAATTAAAAAAAGTTTAAGAAGCTAAGCTATAGTGCATTTCATGACTGTAGCAAAAGGGACTTTAGACACTTTATTTAGTTCTTATTTATTTCTAATAATTTTTTTTTTTAATTTATGCTTCAAAAACAATAAAAATTCAAATTTCAAACTTTTAGTAGATTAAAAAATTTTCTAACAATTTTCATTAAAATTACAATTTTTTTTAGAATATCAATAAAAATTTCAAGTACGCAATTTTATAGCACATTGAATTTTGTTATGATAGAGTGCAAGTTCAAGTGGCTGAAAAGTCGCGCTGATTTTTAACAATTTTTTTATTTCTGTAGTTTTGGCATTTTTTTTGCATTTTTTCCATATAACGAATGCTCAAAATTTTTTTTACTTGGAAGAAAACACCCAACTCCTTACTTCGCCGTGCCTTATAAGTGAAGACATTGATTCCTACTTTTGAGCGTTTAAAAAAAACAATCCTGGAAATAAAGTGTGGCAATTGTCTTTTTGCGTCGGATATAAGTAAGTATAAATTTATGCACCTGCTTCCACGTTCATGGACGTCAGGTATTCCACTACATTAGAGTCGTCTGCATTACTCAGATCCTGAAAAATCTGGAAAATGCAAGCGTTGCTATTTACTGGAACTATACAGAACAAATAATTTGATCTTTAAATTTGAATCTTAATTTCAAAGAACAATCAAAATCAACCGCCGTTTTCTTGATGAAACAAAACACACTTCCTATTCCCCAATTCTGGTAATTTCGAGTTGCTCATCTGCTACAGTCTAGTCAATTGCTGATAGCAAAGGTTAGGTTAGGTTAGGTTGAAGCGGCCCATTGTGACGCCGCGTGGGGAACTAACCCCTATCCCTCCTGAAACCAATGTGTGCTATACAAAGATTTCGCAAGATCCTTAATTTCGACAGAGCCGAGGTCTTCGCCCATTCTCTTGGCGTGCCTACCGATTAGGCAGTACCCCGTAATAACTGTAATCAGTGTGTTAAGACTATACTTACCTCTTCTTAGTAGAAATTCTGTGCGTTTAGCATTGAGAGTCGGCCACATATGTCGGACTATTTTGCAGGTGACTTCCTTACGCCATCTTTCGTTCGCTACTCTAACAATTTCCTCGCGGATACGTAGTCTACATGTTTACAAGGGTATACCTATATCGTTTTCTATGTACATATTCATCAGTCAATTTGGTATCGATTTTCGCTAGTTCATCGGCTCTGCAGTTCCCCTCAATGTCGCAATGGCCAGGAACCCATGCTATCATTAGGTGAAATGACTCAGCCATCTCGTTAAGAGATGCGCGGCCTTTCATGGCTACCTTGGAGGTTGTCGACTGTTTTGTGAGGGAATTTATCGCCACCTGGCTATCAGTGAAAATGTAGATATCATTTCCAGGTATCGTATCACACTGTACCAGTGTCACGACTTTCATTATTGCCATCAGTTGAGCCTGAAAGACACTACAGTAGTCGGGGAGCCGAAAACTGAAGGAGATCCCCAGATGTTCCATGTGTATATATGGATGGACTCTCCCTGTCTTACCACGTCCTGCTCCCACTCTTCCTTCGAGGATAGGAGGGTCACGAACGTTGTAGTGGTAAGTATAGGCGGAACTGTATAGTCCACCTGTCTGGAAAGCCCCAACGTGCTATCCAGGATTTTGCCGTGCCCATAGTCTGTGTTTGACCACTTACTTAGGGTGCTCAGCCTTATTGATGCACTGAAGGAAGTTTAAGGTCACATATAGTGCTTTCGATGATGTGGTTGGCATTGCACCGGTTATAAGAACGGATGCAAATCTTTGGACCCTGTCAACTTTTTTAGTGTTCACGCCCTTCTCCAGGGCATTCCACCATATTGCAATACCGTAGTAGAGAATTGGTCTAATTATTGCTGTGTACAATCAGTGTATCATTCTGGGTTTCAAACCCCATTTTTTTCCAATGAGCCTTCCGCCGGAGTATAGCGCCGTCGTAGCTTTGCGTACTCTGTCTGCGAATGTGAGCCCCCAATTTAGCTTCCTATCTAGTACAAGTCCTAAATATTTAGTGTTTTCTGTTACCCTAAGGGGGTTTCCTCCTAAAAGTATTTGTTGAAGAACAGCTATTTTATATTTGCAAGGGGAAGCAAAGGTCGGAATCGACTAACTCTTCTCACGGGAGCAGCTCATACCAGATGATTTCCCTAAATCTTAGCAGCCCCTATTTTGGCCAATAATTAGGGTTTTTGTTCTTGTACGTGACATTTTTCATCCCCAGTTACTAGCAACATCATCATCAGCTATTAGTGTTACAGCCCTGGGTGGGCTTTAGCTGCCTCAACAAACTTCCTCCATTCAGCACCATCCAGCGCTAGAGATTTCCAGTTTTTCACGCCTAATTTTTTCAGGCCTCAGTGATGTTTGTTGTTTTTGGTCTGCCACGGGGTCTTGAGTGTAAAGGATTGTAGCCCAGCTGGAATTTTCTGGCCTACCGTCTTCCATGCGGATGATGTGACCCGCCCATGTGATGCGCTGCGACTTGACAAATCTTTCAATATCTTCACCATTGCAGAGAATTAGCGGCTCCTTATTGCACCTGATTCCGTACTCGCCATCTTCTTCGCATGTTGGAGCAACACTACGCACTATATTGTACTCAAATATTCTTAGGCGCTCTTCGTCCGCAAGATTCGGGGTCCAAATTTCTGCGCCGTAGGTCAACGCGGGTCGAATGAGCGATTTATATGTAAATAGTTAGTACCCATTCCTGTCAATTCTTCTCAAAATTTGCTTATTTGTGGGTTTGAGTATAATAAGAAGTAAACTGAATAAATTTTGAAAACAAAAATTTGGGAAATTTTATATATATATTTTTTGTTTTTGGATAAAAGTTGAAAAATTTTGAAAAAAATCTTATAATTTTTAAATTTGTTCAAGGTAGAAAATTTTGGTAAATTTCATAATTTTTTTTTTAATTTTGTTGGATAAATGAAGATTGAAAAAACGTTTTTGGGAGAAATATTTTAAGTTCTTGTTAAACATTTTTGGAAAAGAACTGTTTTTGTAGTTTTTTTTTTAAATATGATTTGTAGTAAAAATTTCCAAACAAATTTTTCGAGAGATTGTTTTATTTATGTTTAATATTTGGGTAAAAATTAAATTAAGATAAAATATGTATAATAAAAAAAAATATTATATTCGTTGTTAAACATAAATATTTTGGAAAAAAACTTTTGCTTGACAATATTTGGAAAATACCAATAATAAGGGGCTTATTAAAAATTTTCAAAAATTTTTTACCGATTATTTTCTTCGAAAAATTTTATATTATATCACTTTTTGGGCAAAACTTCTCTTGTTTTTTTTTGTAATTTTTGACATTACTTATTACTAATTTTTAGTATATGTTGGAATTTTTTTTAATGTTTGAAAATAATACATGTTTTTAAGGCTATTTAATTCTGCCACCGAAGAAATTTTACCTTCAAAAATTGGGTACCAAAATTATCACAATTGTATAAATTTCAAAATTAAATTTTCTTTTTAATTTTTAAAAATAATTTTGGTTGGTTCGTTAAAGTAGTGGTTCTTCCAGAATCCAACTAGCGCTTCCGCACCAGTTTGTTGGCACATCCTCGTTACCAACTAGTTTAACGGTTATTTACAGCATGACTATATCCAGTCTGTGCGGTTCAGGAACCTTATCAGGTTGTTGGCATCAAAGCCAGACAGTTGTTCGAGATTCTCGAACAGCGGTTGGCCCAGGGTTAATATTCTGTCCTTCCATAGGGCAGGGCAGGGCATTCACAGAGGAAATGGAAAATTGCTTCCTTTTTCTCCGGTTGTTTACAACTGTGGCAGTATGTACTGTGTGGGATACCCATTTCGGCGGCTGCTTGTTCTCCGATAGACCAAAAGCCAGTAATGCCTGTCGTTAGTCTCCATGCGTCCCGCCGTTTCATGCTTATTAATGCCGACGATTGCTTGAGGTTTTAGGTGGACCATAACGTCCTGCTGATTTTGCATTTCGTCTGGTCTCTTCATCGACAATCCGCGATTCGAAGGTATTTTAGGAAAATTGCATTCTTAACCGCACCTAATGGTGTGAATACCGGTACTGCAAGAGTGTTATTCATGGCAGATCCTCCTCTTGCCTGTTCATCTGCTTTTTCGTTACCTTCAATGTTCCGATATCCCGGGACCTAGATTAAGGTAACTTTATGGCTTTCACTCAAGATGGTGAGGCTATTCCTGCTTTGTTCCACCACTTTAGAGGTTGTAGTAGCCGAACCTAGTGCCTGGATTGCATCTTGGCTATCCGAAAGAATAGCGATATTGCCCTTAAAAGAGAAATCTGTGATTAGTAGCCTACACGCTTCCCCAATTGTCAGTACTTCCGCCTGGAAGACACTGCTGGTATTAGGGAGACGCACAGATTTCTCAATTTTTAGTCTGTGAGAATATATATACCAGCTCTAACACCGCAGCCCATTTTAATGTCATCCGTATAGACTGTAGCGTCGAAGTTGTTTAGAGAGAATCCCTTATTCCATTCTTCCTTAGATGGAAAGAGAGTGGCAAAATTCCTATTGAATGTTACCGCCGGGACGATGTAATCAGTTCTCACCGAGATGAACTGAGTTTGCCGCAATAATAGACTAGCATGACCATAAGTTTTTCCTCTCCGCTTCATTTAACCTAAATGCACTCATGGTTGCTGTTTTCTTAATATGTAGGTCTATTGGAATAACGTGTGTCAGTGCATTGAGAGCCTCTCTAGGACATGATCTGATTGCACCGACCGTTATTGCACAGGCTGATCTTTGTATTCTGCCGAGTAATTTGGTATTGTACCCTCTCCCTAGAGCTTTCCACCAAACTACCGAACCATACGATAAAATAGGTCCTATAACCGTCTTATACAGGCCTAATGTATGCTTAGGTTGTAGACCCCATCTTCTTCCAAGCATACGTTTACAGGCATATAAAACAATTTTTGCTTTCCTTACCCGTCCTTAAGAATAATACTCGGCTTACTTTTTAAAATGCTTAAACCAGAAAGCTGTATGTATAATACAAATTTTAGTTTAGATTTCAATATAAGTATTTATTCATAACGAATGCACGGGCACTGCCTGATATCGATATACAATTGCCTACAGCTAAAAATAAAAAAAAATGTTCTTCAACATGCATACGCACATTTCAATTTTTGTTCGTTTTTATTCGCATACAAAGTTTTCTTACAATAGTAGACACTTATGGCTTCAAACATATTTTATAATGATAAATATTTCAACAACACCAATCACTCAAATGAAAACAATACTAAACTTAACAAAGTACGGGAAAGCAACTCTCTAAGTTTTAAGTAACGATTGTATAACCACTCTTATTTATCACTCTATGAATTCTTTGCTATACACAAACACTACAATTGCAATAGATTAGAGTATAGTACAGCAAATGGGGCCACAACACGGCCCGCCTGGTGGTGGTCCGCCTGGGCCTCCAAATCCACCTGGACCTCCTGGGCCGCCGGGTCCTCCAAATCCACCAAATCCACCTGGACCTCCTGGACCGCCTGGTCCTCCAAATCCACCTGGACCTCCTGGGCCGCCTGGTCCTCCAAATCCGCCTCCGCCTCCAGGTCCGCCTGGTCCTCCAAATCCGCCTGGGCCTCCTGGTCCTCCGGGTCCTTGCATTTTAACAAACTTTAATTGAAGTAATTCTGTACAACTTGCGTAATTTATGTAAATTTTCTATATAATTCACTTAAAAAATATGCCTTTACAATAAACGTTGCTTCCCGTTGGACTTCAGTTAATAAACTAGCAAATTCTCTGCCCCCAAAAATCGTCTACTTTGCGACTCCAGAAAAGCGATTTCGGGGGTTTGGTAAGATTTGGCGATTTTATTTTTCCATAGTTATTTTACTTGTTTTGTTGTTATTTTTTTATTTACTTTTGGTGTTCAATGGACTTTTTCCCTATAACTATTTTGCTTATCTAATCGCATGGCTTTTGTTGTGAGTACGAAAATTCGTATGTATACGCAGCAGTGAATCAGATAAGAGAGTATTAGTTGGCATTAAAAGTTATGCTTTCAATGATTTACTATATTTGATTACTTTTCGGCAAAAGTTCTTCATTAGTGAGTAATGTTACCAATTTTTAAAGAATGTTACCAATTTTTAAAAAATCTGACCACAGTGAACCATATTTCGGGCCATATTTCAACATGAAGAAGTTCTTTGAAATTGTTTCCTTTTTTTTTTGACTAATAGTTTACACTATTTAGTTCACAAAGCTAGAATTTTAATAGACTGAGCTGCTAATACAATTTTTGTCACATGCGCAGAAAAACATGCAATGGGAGATTTGTCATTGCTATTAGAAAATGTCTACAATGGGTAACCAGCCAGGCTGCCTACTTCTGCTATGTCACGCACAAACGCGCTCAGTTGCGTCGGCCTCCAAAAACCACAAGGCTTAGGACAAACGATCGAAAACCGTAAATTGGTAAATAAAGACATGATTGATTGTCAGAAGGCTGCCTACTACGAATAGAGTCAAATTCAGCTAATCATTGGTAATCATTTTTAGTATCAAATTTCTGCGAACTATTAGAAGTATGTAAGTAGGATTGGGCCAATATCTTCTACTGCTACACACCTAAATTGTATAATATCAGAATTTGTATTTCATGTAAATAAATAAAAAAATAAAATTAGATTAATTAAGCTGATACACAATGATCTCACATAGACCAGAACTGGTCCTTAATGCTACCAAAAAAGTGTGAATGAAAGCGCAGGCTTCAGATATTACATGTGACGGTACTATGTGGCAAACTTTAGTGGACTACTAATGATAAGTGTAGGGAAACAGATCAAGTCTGTTTATTCGCAATCTTTAAAATGCTGGGCAGTGACACAGGAGATGCTCCAGAATACTTTTAAAATTCCTTACGTCAAAAGTTACTCATACTTCACTACTCACCAGTGATATTCGTGTCGTGTTGTGTTGTGTAAGGTAGTGTGCCGTAATGAACTCACTCCCAAGGCCACAATCTACTCTTGAGAGTATAAACAGAAAGTTCGGGTTTTGCCTCCAACATCATCGCCATACCTGTTTTTGTTTCAAGACAGCTGAGCGAATCTTTGTCAAGTGATCCAAGGATTTTGAACATTGCCGTTAATTCCACTAAAAATAGGTTTGTCTGCATGCTTAAGTAGTACTATGTAAATAATAATAAGTAAACGAAAAAAAAGTGCGTGTAGCCTAGTACACATTACAGAAGTGAAACTTTCAAGGCAGACAAAGAAAGAGGGAGAGACCCGAGTGAGAATGAGATAGAGAGAGAAAGAATAAATATCTAACTAAATTCACAACATTTGCAGAGAATACAAATAGACAAAATTTACAAAAAACGGAGAAGGGTCGACCGGTGTAGGTAAACGTCGAACACGAACCGTGGCAACAACGCGCACTACTCCGAGCGCTTATCACCCGCACAAACGCAGCGATTGCAGGACCGTAGCAACGGCACAAATTACCGCAAGGCAATACCAATAAATCCGGCGCCGGAATGGATAGCACTTTATAGTTGCACAAGCACTAGCCAGGAAACGGAAATAAGCGCCAACAAGTAAGCACCAAAAAAAAAACGCCAAAAAAATTCGGACCAAAAAACGCCCCAAAGAGTAGGAACTAAGGAATATAACGCCAAAAAGTAGGCATCAAAAATATATTTCCTGCAAGTTTGCACCAACAAACAAGCGCCAAAAAGTAGGCAGTGTTATTTCTCACTAGAAGTTAGCAACCACAAGGTCCAACTCAGGAAAAATAGCCTAAAGTGTATCTTAGATGTATATAAGGTATAGCCCTCTCTCTGCTTTTCCTCTACGTTATATCGTTTTTCTCTCTCGCGGAACGAAAATGTCCAAAACGTTGCATGGCCTTGAAATTTTACTCCCCATTTTCGCTCGTCCATGGACGCTTAAGAAGTTGCACTTCAAAAATTTTGAAACAAATTATATGATTTTGAGATTTATTCGATTTTGAATATTTTAGCATGGAGTTTTTAGAAGCGAGTTATCTTCGGTTCTTTTCAGCATTTTCTTACTAAATTATATATTTTTGTTCAAAAGTTTTTATGACTAGCTCAATTTGACTCTATTCGTAGTAGGCAGCCTTCTGATGATCAGTCATATCTTTATTTACTAATTTACGGTCTTCGATCTTTTGTCCTTAATCTCGAAGTTTTTTAGAGGGCCGCGCAACTACGTGCGTGATATAAAAGAAGTAGACTGCTTGGTTCGTTACCCAGTGTAGACCTTTTCTTATAGCAATGGCAATCTCCCATTGCATGTTTTTTCCCTATGGGAAGGCTTGTCACAAAAGTTGTATTAGAAGCTCAATATATTGAAATTCTAGTTTTGTCATCTAAATGGTGTAAGGTAAGGTATTCGTCAAGAGAAAGAAAAAAATGTCAACGGTCTTTTTTAAAGCGTAATTCTACCTACAAATCTCGATCAAATGCGACCGTGAATATGACTTATCAAAGACTTGTAGCGAAAAATGGTCAGATCTTTTCACTTCTTTTAATTTATTAAAATTCTTTGAAATGTTTTGGTATTACTCACCAATGAGTAACTTCTGCCGAAAATTAGTACAAAAATTTAAAAATACAGGAAGTATATTTTTTTATGATAATCACCAGAAGGCGGAGCTCCACCAGAAGAACCTCAAAAAAAAATAATCGTTTTGGTGTCCTCCCCCATTTTCTGTACTATAGTCTAATGAACTGCAATTTTAGAGGATAAAACCTACTTTAAAAATATAAAAAAAAAATTAAAAAAATAATATATATATATATTTTTTTAATTTATTGTTATTTTTGAAAATAATTCTGTAATTTTTTTTTTATTTTTTATTAAAGTAAATTATGTACCTTCAGTGCTTTTCAACATTTTTACAATTTTTTAATGTTTTAAAATAAAATTTATTATTTGGGAAAAAATTATATTAATAAAATTTACTTTTTGAGAAAAATTTGATTTTTTTGTAAAAAATGTTTGGAAAACACATTTTTTGTAATTTTTGAAAAGCACAATCTCTCCGTTTGTTTTTCTAATATTTGTTGTAGAGCAGCTTAGACTATGCTCAATAATCCCTGAAAGTTTCATAGTTATATTCAAGTGCGTGTAGACAACCAATGAAATATGCGCCTATATACGCTTACTAATGTACGTAGCGACGCTCGAGTACGAGTGCTTAAGCTAGCACTTTGCTAGAACAGTATTTCGCACTAACGACAATGTCTAAAATACTTGGATCACTTGACAAGGAATCGCTTAGTTAAGAAGGAGGTGGTTGTGAAAGGCGTTCACCAATGATAAGCTCGCTCCTCTATTGGCCAATACATCAACCCGTGTCCAGGTACCCAGTCATCTAAATCATCTCGGATTGGAAAATTATGCAGTATTTTGGAAGCTTCTACGAATATAGAAAATAACGAAGAAGCTTCAATCATGTTTATGGAACCGTAATTCTTTTCTCCACCTTCCTTGAAATGGGTCTAAGACACAATTTTGGCCAATTTCAAGACACGGCCACAGTAAAGTCCAAAGATAGAACGCCAAGTTATACTACATCGAGTATCTGGCCAGTAAGACTTGGCGTTCTACCTTTGCATGCTACTGTGGCCGTCAACCATTTGTGACGTTTTTATTCCTCTAAGCCTTAGTCTAAGACTGACTTTTGCGCTAAGTTCATTACAACAAAGTGTGTGGGACAGTTTAAATTTACTTTCTAGTGCTATTCTACAAGTGAGTGAGCAAACTAAGCAACTTCTTTCCAGCTAATGGAATTCTGTTGAACATTGGCGCGAAAAATATTCTACAAAGTTTAAAGCAATATTTTATAGTATGACAAATATTAAGGCAAAATCTTTGCTCCTTGTGGCCATTAAATACTATTTGGAAAGTTTCTTACGCAAACGCTTAAATTCTATATATAAAAAAATGGCTTCACTACGTGCCGCAGCACCAAACAGCCGACTTTGCAACCGAACGAGCTTCAAGCCTAACGCAATTGTCGTTGTGGTGGCCTAGAAATTTAGATAGGCCAATGGCGCTAACTGTCGCACCTGTACAAGTACACGCCAGAGCTGTACACGCATACATACCTACAAACATAGTCAAACGAAAATATTTCACAAGTGGGGCAAGCCGATAGTTATACTTTGCACTTTCGTGAATGAAGCAATTTCAAAGCGTTCACCAACGCCAAAAAGCTCATAAAAACTAATGAAATACGGCCGGACGATAGCGTGGATGGACGGTGAGTTGTGCGCTGGTTAGGTAATGCAAGAGTTTTGTATGTAGGTGTATTGTAGTTGTGGTCTGGAAAAACATGAAAATCCACTTGTTCTAATGTCCAAACACACATATATGCCCATATATGTGTGTGTGTAAGTAAGTATGTGAGTGTATGAGTATGCATGGCATCATGCAATGGCCTGGTCAAGAAAGGTGATAATAATTTGCGAGCCGTCTAACTAGCGCCAGTACGCAGACACACACACATTCACATATACATATACACAAATGTATGCGGCCATCCGTAGGGTGACGACAAAGTGAGCAATGAATTTTAAATTGATTTTCACGTATTTTCTTATTAACGAATTTTTCTAAGTTTTTTATGTAGTCTCCAAAAACAAAAGCGTTCACGTGAAATGGTAAATGCTTTTAGTGCACTTTTCACAAGTTTTTATGAGCGCAATTATTTTAGATAAAATGCGAAGGAGAGGAGGAGCTGGTCGATTGTGGCTAAATGGAAGTTGGTTGGTTCGTTTCGAAGAACATTTCATTGCGGTGTAGTTGTGGACACTCAGTGCGGTGGTGGATGTGGAAAACGTCAGATGGGCAATAGGACTTGAAAAAAATAACTCGAATTCAGCTTTGTATATATTTTAGTAAATATATGGAATATGAATCCAATTCTACCAGCTCGGATTGCCAACTTAAGATTTTTCTTGATTTAATAGACGCAGATTAAGAGATTCAACAGGTTACTTGCGATTCGCCTAGCAAAAGACACGATTATTCCTGCTCTAAAGATTTCTGTCAGCTTCATGATATCGATCACACTGACTGAGGCTTGAGATTGCTTTTACACCTCGAAAAAAAATCTGCTGTGTATTTGCTCAAATTTTTGGTTGCAAGATTTTCAAGTGAACTGAGCAGAGTCACATACGAAGGCCTGGTATAAAGAGGACTACATACACATGAGGGTGCTCAATTACAGTCCTATGAAATCGCCATCACCCAGCTCAGTTTAACTCTTGGCCAAAGTTATGTAGAAAAAAATGTAGCTACTAAAAAAGTAGGAATGGAGACAAACGTAGCGGTTCTGCAAGTACTCCATACAAAGCCCGAAGATGGTAGCAGAGGAAGAGAAAGATTTTCAGTGCGTCGGAGGAATCATGTGGAGAAGAACTTGGCTTCATTTATTATTTCTAATTGGCGTCATTACCGCTGCACCAATAAAGAGAAGAGGAAAATTATAGTAGTGGAGAAAAAAGTATCGATTTTGTTTGCAAATTCCAAGCTTGAAATATTTATAAAAATATAAAATATTTATCATTACAAAAAACTTTCGATAAAGAATAATATTTTTAAAATAGCTATGTTTTGCTTACAAAAAAAAAATAATAATAATAACTTTGTTTCTAGTCTAACATTTTCCATGAAATTGAAATAAAATGTCACACATACACCTACAAAAACAAATCAAATAATAATGAAGACCAGAAGAAGAAGAAGAAACAACTCATAACCAACTCACAGCGAGAAGCGACTTGAAGGGAGCAGAAAATCTTATTTCAAATATATTCATAATTTATGCACCTGCACGCACTCATTGCAGCAGAATGTCAACGATGAAAATATTTAAAGTAAATATTCCCCATACATACATATATATATATATAAGTTTAATGACAATGCAAATGCAGGTCTGGGTATGTTTGCGCATGTCTTTGCTTCCGCTGCATTTGATGCATTTCTCCCCTAAGTGAATTGGGCTACTGTGTCGACGCTGCAGTCTTTTCATTTGTAATCGTATTTGTTGTTGTTTTTGTGCTTTATGCAGCAAGTGCGCGTTTAACAATGAATTGCGGCACTCATATACGAATATATGAAGAATATTTATGGCTGTGTGAGTGCCACATGCGGTGCTGCATCTGGATTATTTTTCATGAGGAGTCAACAAACAAAAAAAAAAATTTCTAAATTCGCAGTATACACCTAAGTTCACAAAGAGTGTTGAATATTTATTTTGTTAAACTAATTTATTTTTTATTAAATTTTTGTTTTTTTTTTTATAAAAATATATATTTTATACTACAACCGAAACCATATAACTTACTTTGCAAAAAAATTAAAAAACTCAACAAAATGCTATTGGAAAATTTTAATCAGAATTTTTAGAGAAATTTTAAGTACGCAGTTTTATAGCACATTAGGTTTCAGTATGAAATAATGCAATTCGAAATTGGTCAAAAAATCGCGTTGATTGTTCACAATTGTTCTTTGCTGACGGTTTTGCGAATTTACTGCTTATAAAAAATTTTGGAGTAGTAGTAGTATTTATCTATTTATATATATAAAAGAAAGCCATGTTAGTTACACTATTTATAACTCGAGAACGGCTGAACCGGTTAGGCAAAAATTGGTGGTGAGGTAGCTTAGAACCAGAAAATGGGCATAGGATACTTTTTATCCCATTCGAACGCGTTTCCGTATAAAATGTGGAATAACAAAACGCAAATGACAGCTCAACGTAATTTTGTCTATGGTTAAGTAGAAAATTTGATAATATAAATTTTGTCAGAAATATATTATCACCGTAATTTGTATTCTCTTTGAATCACCATTATCAATGCCGCGACCAAGACGATCGAATCTTTCCCGGCAAAGCCGTAATGCAAAAAGGATACGAAACATTGCGGATGAAACGACTGAAGAATCACAAAGAATTGCCCGTGAAGAGCGCCGCATTAGTATGGGTCGACTTCGTGCTTCTCAATCACAAGAGCAAAGCGAGGCAGCCCGTGAAACGGCTCGGTTGGCAATGCGAAATCGTCGAGCGACAGAGATCGACAAGTAGATTATTTTCGACGCACAAGAAGAGAACAGCGTTTCGATATGATTGCAACACTGACTACTGCTTGCATCCTAGCGTTTGCATTGCGGAAATCACTTGAAGCACCTAACTTCATACTGAAGGACCTTCGGAGCAATAACAACACCTTTGGCGACTTTATCATATTGTTGGCAGACGATTTCAGACAGACGTTGCCAGTAATTCCCCGTGGAACGCCTGCAGATGAATTGAAGGCATCAACTTTGTGGAATAACGTAAAAACATTATCGCTAACCAGTAATATGAGAGTTCAACATCAAAACGAACAAATTGCTCCATAATTTTCCAAACAATTGTTAGCTGTTGGAAATGGAAAAGTCCCAGATGATGATGAGATAGCTGGATTAATTATTCTCAATTAGCTCTTATTGAAAATATTTTCCCAAACATTAGTGAAAATTATCAGAATTGGTTAAGTTAACGAGCAATTCTCGCCGCAAAGAATAATGATGTATACGCACTGAATTTCACCATTCACCATTCGATGGCGATTTGGTGACATACAAACTCGTTGATTCCATAACAAATCCCCATGATGTAGTAAATTATCCAGAGTTTTTGAACTCTCTGGAATTACCAGGATTTGCACCATATTACTTGCAACTCAAAGTTGGTTCAGTTATTATGATATTGCGTAATTTAAATCCACCGCGACTTTGCAACGGTACTCGACTTACGGTGAAAAGACTTATAGTATGCCGAATTTGATTGAGGCAACCATTATTAACGCAATTACGCAGGTGAAAATGTATGTGTTTCTCGAATACCAATGATTCCGACTGATCTGCCGTTTGAATTTAAACGATTGCAATTTCCGGTTCGCCTTGCGTTCGCAATGGCAATTAACAAGTCGCAAAGCCAATCGCTTAGTGTTTGCGGGATAAATTTAGAAAATCAGTCTTTTCACATGAGCAGCTATACGTTGCGTGTTCACGAGTTGGAAAACCATCCGCTTTGTTTGCGTTAACGTCATACAAAAGAACAATAAATGTGGTTTACCAAAAGCACTTCAATGAAACGGATGAATGAAATATAATTTTTCCTTTTCAAATATAAAACAAAAAAAATATTTTTTTTCATCTTTTAATCCCTAAACGAAATGTTACAAAAACGAAGCCATCTGATGGCGAAACGGAGTTCACGGGTTTGCTAGTTTCAAATAAAAGTAAAATATACAAAATTCGAAATTTACTTATTGTAATATTAAGAAAATAATAAATATTTACAATAATTTAGCGACAATGGCATGAGCCGTCTGTCGATTTATTTTTCTTACAAAGCAATTATTCGGTTTACGTTTTTTAAACCCAGTTAAACTCTTTTATTAAGTAACCTCTATATCTAGAGGCATATTTAATTAAACGCAAGAGTTTATCCCAATGATCATTTCCCCCATTGAGAATCTCAATCAGTTGTGAATCATTTAAGGTAAATTTTCCGAAAAAGTCTTTTCTGTATTCTCTTAATGATATCGTTTTTACTAAACAAGTTCTTTAAATCTCTAATCCAGAAGACTTCTTTCTTTATAACAATTTTGGATAGATAATGTGGCAGTCCATTTTCTTAATACATAAGCAAAATTCTGTGCATATACTTAAGGAACAGTTCTAAAGTGAACAAATGACTTTCTTGCATTCCGGTTTCCAAAATAAAGTATGCATGTAGGCATATGTGATGGTAGCTTGAGAATTCGCCTTATAAAATACTTTTGCAAAATATCAACTTCTTCAAACCGCCCGAAACCCTACACCTGTGCTGCGTATGATTGCATTTAGCTTCAGTTGAAATTTCGTTCTTTTTTAAAAGACAAGTCCACGCAGCATTAATATCAATCTTTGCTACGCCTGTTCTGAAGGTTCATCTGAACCTTCACCAAATACTTCACCTTTTCTGAACACCATTATTTAAGACTTTGAGCGGTTTACTTCAAGATTCCACAGGTTTCAGTAGCTTTCAAGGTTATTAATCATTTCAAATCAAATTTTGAAGTATTCCTCATATGGAAGAAAAGGCGTAGACCTTCAATAAACAAAAAAAAAAAATTATTAAAAATTAGCACGAGTCTTTAGCCACTTGAAACTGGCACTTTGTTGCACCAAAATTTAATGGACTATAAAACTCCGTACTCAGAACTTTTATAAAAATTTTGCAATTTTGATGAAAATTTATTGAATTTTTTTTTTAATTTGGTACAAAGTTTGAAACATTGAGTTATAATTTTTTTCTTATGTAGGTACGAACTATATTAAAAAAAGTATAAAAAAACAAATTTTTTAAAATATGTATAAAAAATAAAAAAAGATTTATAGGACTATGAATAAGTTCGTGCGGTTTTACAACAGATGGCGTAACTTGATTATTATTCCATCGATCCACATTTCCAAACATTCATTGGAGAGCTACTGTCGTAAGGCACAAACGTCAGTATAAGTTTTTTATTTGAAGCGTAAACAACAATATTTTTACCACACTTGAAAATGTCGAATTTCGTGCCAAATAATGTGTTTTTGCGGGGAATTCTTCTTCATTATTTTAATATGAAGAAAAAAGCAGCCGAAAGTCATCGTATCTTGGTGGAAGTTTATGGTGAGCATGCTCTAGCTGAGCGAACGTGCCAGAAGTGGTTTGCACGCTTTAAAAGTGGTGATTTTGGCTTGGAAGACGAAGAACGCGAGGGTGCGCCGCCAAAGTTCATGGATACCGAATTGGAGGAATTGCTCGATCAAGTTGGAGTCTTCAATTTATTATCTGCTTCTTCGAATGAGACAAAGGTTCTCATGGATTTGAAGACGGGACTAATATGAGCTTAGTCCCCTTTTTGGAGGAAAACAAAATGTGGCTACTCTAATAAGTTTGCAAGTATAACAACCAAAAGTTGCCTTCTCTTTTAAAGCAGTAATAAGCCTTAACTCTCAATGAACGATTAGATCATTTACCTGTAAAAAGTACCAACTGTTCCAGCGGCACCATCCAACTTTCTTCAAGTCCAAGTTGGCATATTTTCTATCTGTTAGAGTCAGTTGCTTTTGACTATAAAAGAAAAAGCACAAACGGCTACTTGCCTAGCATGAGCACATAGGTTCATGGGTTCACGGTTTCATGGGCGAAAATGGGAAAATTATTTTTCTTTTTGTCACTGTCATTACTCACTATGATTAGACAATGTTTACATTTTATGAAAATATAGAAATTTGAGAAGAAAATTGGTTTTTTTACCGCATCAAGAACTATAAAAGCGCACATAGCGCACTGTTTTTTCTTTAGTGTCACAAATGCGGATTTTTGTCAGCTGTTCCACTCAATCTTCGTCGTAAAGCAAAACTAGAAATTTGAACTCGTCTGAGGAAATAATTTTCTTCCAATAAATTTTGGCCTAATATTGGCATATTTTGACCCAACTAAGCTTTATCAGGCGCATCTTGAGTTCCCCGATGAACTATTCTCGTACAAATTTTAGTGACGCTGTCTTCTATGAACTATCTTCTAATAGCTCTCTTGTATGTATACCATCGCAGCTTTGAATCTCTTATAAAAACGCCTGCACTCTGAAAACCTAGTTTCCCTTAAGCTGGTTTTTCTGGCGGTCTTAAACTGTTTCTTTGCTAGACAAACCTGGTACGCTCATCTTTATTTAAGAAATTTCTCATGACGTACTTGATAAATTCCACTTTCCTACTAACTTCCGGATAGGAAGGGTATATTTTTCATTTCCATTTGTCACTTTTAAGAATTTTCTTAAAATCTGGCACTGCTTTACCTTGACTTGCATGTATAGTAAAGCGTTGTTCAGTAAAAGCGCTTCAACTTTTTTTTTTAATTAAACACAAACGGTTTGATTTTTTTAACTAATTTTTTTTTTATTATCGAGTTTGAACATATACATTTAAGTATGAAATTCGATTTCTTTTGCATGACCACCGCGTGCACGTTTTACGAAGTCCAATCGTTGAACCCAATTTTCTTTGTGGGTACATTGGTTTTTCGGCAATCTCTCTTGGATTATCCTTCGCCCAAATGCGGAAATTCTGCTTATTGACGAATCCACTGAGGTGAAAATGTGCGTCCTCACTGAAGATGAAGAGCGCGATATGCATTTTGATTTGAACGCCCGTTTGAAAAACGCTTTATTTATACTAAAATACTAGTTGTTTACCCGCTTCGCCTTACTGCATAACTGCTTGACCCTCTATTCCAAACTTTATACAAACTTACTAAGTGTCCTGAGTTTTATGACCGCCACTGTACATCAAAATCACTTACAGGGTACACAAATCTGGTATGTAATCGTGTACACAAACATTTCATACTACGAGCGAAATCCAAAAAGACTTCAATAAGGGGTGCAGAAAAAATGCAATTTTTAAGATTTTTGCACCCTAACAAAATGTGAACAAAAGAACTCATGGCTTTTACGGCGAATAGAAATATGAAGTGCAACATGTATGCATTTAGGGCATGCAACCCTTTGGCAAATGTTTCTCCCCCGCCTACATCCATATGCTCACTCGCAATACAGCCTGTGGATATGCAACGAAATATGTCATCTTAAAGCGAGCGCACCAACCTGTTTCAGTGTTTCAGCTTGTGAGTGGGTGACCTGGAGCGTTGTTAGCGTCTCTTGAAAACGCGCTGCTAATAAAATGCATTGAAATCTATGTAATTTCTTAAAAGAGTGCTTATATTTTGTTTTTATTTCACTTGAAAAATACGCACATCTGCGTTAATTAGAAAATGCGTATGAGCCATTGATGTTGTCGAGGGAGGGAAGGAGAATGGGAGATTTGAAAGAAGTAATAATTTTAATATTGACAATATCTGTAGGTATATAAGTTATATATTTTGAAAAAGGGGTCTTCTTAATTACAATATCATTTTTCTTCACCTTCACCAATATTTTTATTTTGTGTGCAAACGAAAAAGTCCAAACGAATGGTATGAAAAAGATCGATTTCTAAACACAGAGATCGCGTCAGACATACCAAAAGCTCGCGCATATTCTAAATAGAGCTGTGTGGAAGCTAGAATCATAAGGAGAAGGTGAATGTACAATTTTGTGTAAATTTATAGAAAAAACTGGAGATTAAGAAGTGTTTGTTTGGGCCTCACAATGAGTCCATTAATTCATATGTGTATGTACTGGAAAATATATTACGTAGAGCCTTTGAAAGTCTATTACTGACATCACTTCATTAACTGCTACTTCTGCTGTACTTATTTTTTAAACGTTAAAAATTACTTATCCAGACTTAGAATCGAGTAGAAGAGCCTTAATGTTTGCAGATAACGCCTACGTAGCCAAAAAAAAAATAAATAAATAATTGGCGCGTACACTTCTGTTAGGCGTTTGGCCGAGCTCCTCCTCCTATTTGTGGTGTGCGTCTTGATGTTGTTCCACAAATGGAGGGACCTACAATTTCAAGCCGACTCCGAACGGCAGATATTTTCTTTTTCATGACAGAAATACACTCGGAGGTTTGCCATTGGCTGCCGAGGGGCGACCGCTATTAGAAAAATGTTTTTCTTAATTTTGTTTTCACCGAGATTCGAACCAACGACTGAAATTTGGTACGGTCGCACCAGCACAAATAACACAATCGTTTGATCACGAAATTGAGGTCACCACATCAGATAAATGGACTAAAAATGTACATTTAAAAGACTGCAGGCTTATCACATTGATCAGTGATTTCGAAGTCTTTTGTCAACTTCAAAGTAGTGCAAACAAGTTTTTGAACCGTTTCCTAATTATGAGAGAATATGCGTTTATCACAGCACACTAGCCAAGACAATATGCTTCAGTATCCGAAAAACGTTCTCAATTTCATTCACCCATCGGCAGGCAATGGCAAATCTCCGAGGAGCGAATGCCGCCTGAATCATATAAGTATATCAAATTTTCTAATTTAATTTTTTGATTTTTATTAAATCGAATTCTTGTGATGCTTCAAATTATTTAATTATATTATATAATATATTAATTAAAGAAAAATGTATAATTGTTTTTCTTTTATGTTCTAAACATAAAAAAGCGGACTGTTACTATCTTTGAGATACCATTGAGCAATACATATGTAACAAATACATTTTTTAAAGATATAAATGTGATCCTTTCAAATCTGCGCTATTTCATTTAACCTTCGTAGCGTTTTTCCAAAATTGTTCCGATCCATTTCCACTTTTCCATTCGTAGGAAAAACCCACAAGATCGCCAGCAAAAAAAGAAAAATTGTTAAAAATCAACGCGTATTTCGAACCACATCAAACTTACATACACTTTTTATCCCTAAATTCAGTGGGCTATAAAATTGCATACCCGAAATTTTTCTAAGAAATCCGATTAAAAAGCTGATATTTTAATGAAAAATCTAAAATTTGAAAATTGGATTTATTTGGTGTTTGTAGAAGAATGAACTATGTTTTCGCGAAAAAATTATATAAATTAAATAAGAAATAATGAATTATAAAAAATTATCAATAAGTCTTAGTCCTATTGCCATTTAACGCAGTATACATAAAATCGAAATTATGTATGCATACAATCGCATGAAATTGCAATTTCCAAGGCAGTGCAAATTTTTGCATTTTTTCGTCACTCCATTTGCTGCATTTCACCGTCGTTGAGGCACTTCGATATCAGCTTGAATTTGCAAATAATTGCCACAACCACATATTTGCATTGCAACTCGCTGTTGATGGTCACTTGATGAAACATAATCAACAACACATACATATACACGCCTGTACTCATTCGCAAGCAGATATACATACACACACATACCTACGAACGACCATCAGCCATAATTGCATTCGAGCGAAAGGAAGTGCTGCACAAAAGTCCCGCTGCTCTGCACTGTCTTCTTGCTATTTCGTATATATGTATGTGTGGGTGTATGTGAGTGCATAAGCTCAATTGAAGGCGCGAAATGGTGCAATAACAATAACCGCAAAAAATTGCTACGCCTGTCAACACGTCAGTACGTCAAATGCACAGCAGTGAGTGTTGCCATCATTTCAATTTGCCAGCGGCGTATTGCCACTTTCCGTTGGCGTTGCCGCTTTTGCTGCTTTTGCTGTCGGAGCGGAACTCTCATTTCCCGTTATGGCTGGAAAGTACTGAAAGCGTTGTAGTTGTCAGCAAAGCTTTCTCTTTCTCTTTCTCGCTCATTGCTATTGTTCTTTAACGGCCATGGTAACGTTAGCTTGATTGACGTCTTCGTTGCTGGCACGACGGAGTACTTAACGCTAGCGGACGCTTAGCAGATCCTTCCGTTTATACCATTTTCCTTAGCATTTTACCCAGATATGATTATTTAAAATTTAATTGGAATAAAGCGTGAAGTCTTAAAGTCTTGAAGTGGAACTAAGTTGATTATGAAGAGATTTAGGAATGAAATTGCAAGAAAAAAAGGATAGCAAAGAAGTGGAGTGAATGAAATGAAATGGCTAAGATTGGAATGCAGCGTAACAGAATGCAAGGAAGTGGAATAGAGTGAATTGGACTGGAATAAATAGGTAAGAATGAAACGAAATGCAATGCCACGATTGTCATCGAATGTTTTAAATATTTTTATTTGCATTTTGGCCGTTAATTATTAATTCCTTATTGAGCCTAATTTATCTATGGGGTTAGAGGTAGTCAGAATTAAAAAAAATGATTTTTTTTTCGTTCGTCTGATCGCCTTTTAGGCTTTTCTCAAAAATTTCGATTTATTTTTAACAATTACGAGCGGTGCCTTTTATATTTCGGGATTAGAGAACACGAACAAATTTTAATCATTGAAAATCACTTTATTGTTTTTCAAAATATTCTCCATGAAGATCTATACACTTTTTCATGCGTTTGAACCAATTGCCGAAGCACTTTTGCCACTCTGAATGAGGTACCTCCAAAACATGCATTCTGAATGCCGCAACGGCTTCTTCAGGTGTCGAAAAACGTTGACCTCTCAGATTGTTTTTTACGTACGGGAATAAAAAGAAGTCATTCGGTGCCTAGTCAGGATTATACGGCGGATGACCCATTAATTCGATGTTTTGGGTGCTCAAAAATGCAGTTGTTTGAGCCGATGTGTGAGAGCTCGCATTGTCCTGGTGAAGAGTGATCCGTCTTTGGTGATTGGTTTTCCTAATTTCTTGGAAGACAACTGGCAAACAAATGGTTGTGTACCACTCAGAATTTACTGTTCTGCGTTGTTCTAGTGGTACGGTTGCGACATGTCCAGTTTTTCCGAAAAAACAGGCGATCATTTGCTTGGAAGTGCTTCGTGCGCGAACAACTTTTGCTGAATTTGGCTCATCTTGAAACACTCATACAGTCGACTGTTTACTTTCGGGCTCATACGCGTAAATCCATGATTCATCACCTGTCACGATGTCATAGACGTGTTTCGAAGCCCCGCGATCGTATTTTTTGAGCATTTCCTTCGACCAATCGACACGAGCCTTTTTTTAAGCGATTGACAAATTTCAAAACGTTCTGAGTACGTAAAAGCCAAAAAATGTCAAACTTTGCGATACAGCTGTCAGTTGCCGGATTGCAACACCAGGGTTGCCAAATCCCGACATATAAAAGGCACCCGTCGTAATTGTCGGTTTTTTCTCGAAAGTCTGAAAAATATTTCCTGAGGCCGCCATATTGTTAATTTTGAAATAAAAGCTTCGATCAGGCACCAGATTTTCTACTAATAAAACTAATTTCTCTTGTTCGATTGATCTCAGATGGATCTTAAAGGACTTGTGATGACCACCGCAAGAGACTTTCAGAGAAATGGGCTCCACACAAACAGCGATAACTTTTACAATTATTATTATTTTTTTTAATTTTGCTAAGTCAAGTCGAAACATGATGTATTAATGCCATGTTTTTATTTTTGTAAAAACAAAACAATAGACTAGCAAAAACAAATTATTGAAAAGCATCAGTTTCTCGGGCCTCTGACTATCCCTAACCCCTTATACTAAATTAGAATAGTAAATAGTAAAGATAAGTTTTAATTGGCGGTATACAATTAGTGGATCCCGATTTCGATTAGGATACCATCAAGACGCAAGCTGGATACTTTAAGCTTGATATAAACTCATACGCATATGGGCCAAGTTGGTATTATTACTACAATTATTTTTATAAAGAGAACAGAAAACAGAAAGAAATTTGTTTGTGAACAGAAAATATTTTTTTTTTTGTATTAGTTCGCCACTAACTCGAGTTTTACATGCGTGAGAATGAAATAACCGCCAGCTGAACGTAAATTTTTTTTTATTATAGTTGCTGGAAAGATACTCTCATCATTTATTATTCAAATCATGAAATTACTAAAGAGCCTCTTACATTCACTGCGGAAACTATGAACCAAAAACAAGTGAGGTGGATATTTGATGAGCCCCTTTAATCTCACCACATGGAAAACAGCAAAAGTCATGTGTAGAACTATAGACAAAAAACTGACTCAATTCGTACTTACGCTCTCGCGAAAGGACTGCAGAACTATCATAGGTATGCTAACAGGTCATAATCTATTGGCTGCACATGCGTACCAGATAGGGATTGCTAACACGGACAAATGCATGAAATGCAGAGAGGATGTTGAGGAAACTTAAGAACGCCTTCTGTGCGTTTGTCCGGCACTATTAAAAACGCGTTTAAAATGCCTGGGAGCCCCATTGTTTGAGGGTCTGGAGGACGTCTCAAAAGCGGATCTCCCAGCGCTGCTTAGATTCGCCAAAAGCGCTGACATCCTACATGATGTCTACTTCAGGTATTCATAGAGGTCGGTCTCCATCTGGTATCGCTAGGGATCAAAAGGTCTATGCGTGGATTGTTGCCAACCAGGCTAACCTAACCTAACCTAATCAAAAAGTTCTCAGAATATATTCAGAAAATTCAAAATTGAAAATTCCAGTTTATTTCTTAAACCCTGATAGTATCGCCTTCAATGTAATCCCCATCAAGAGCAATGCATTTTTGTCAGTAGATTTTTTTTCATTTCTGGAATTCTATTTTCGGTATAGTCAACAGAGAGACTTTCGATTATTCCCTTAATTCCTTTCGGCTGTTAAAACGAGTTCCCCGTACTGGTTTTATGGATGGTATTCGATTCGGTCTTGGTCAGAAATTCACCAATCATGATGGCACGTGCGCCTGTGCGTTATCGTGGTGCAAAAGTCACGAATTGTTTTCCCACAAATCCCTTCTTTTTTGGCGAATTGTTTCACATAAACGTCTCATAACGCTCAAATAATAGTCCTTATTAACTGTCTGACCTTCTGGAAAAAATCCGTGGCATACAATGTCGTTGTAAACCATCTTCTTCGACTGATAACGACGTCGTTTTTTGGTATTGGTTCATTCGAAGCTCTCGACTCGCTCGCCTGATGTCTGGATTGCGTCTCGCACGCATAAACCCACGTCATGCTGGGCCAGATTCAGCCTTGGAAATCATGTATTTAGCGATATCAACGCGGTCTCTCTCTTACATGAAATTCAGGTCCTTTGAGACCAACTTTGCAGCAACGCGGGACAACGCCAAAGCATTAACTACAATGTCCTGAATGGATCCATAAGCAATGTTCAAGTCCTCAGCCAATTCTCTGATATTTAGTTTGTGGTTATTGAGCAACTTTTCTCTCATTTTATTGATGTTTTCATCACTGAATCGTTCATGCCACCCTGTTTTCTTTCGAATATCACTACCGAAGCAGTTTCTCAAAATTTCTAAGGTTTTCGCACTATTGAATACATTTTTAACGCAAAATTTGAGACAAACTCGTTGTGGCAAATTCAAATCCATTTTTGATACTGCAAAACATCGAAAACTCGTGCAGAGGTATAACTTTTACAAATGTCAAGCAATGGCGATAAAATTTCGATAGGAATAGAAATCAGAGATGTGGAGACCTAACAAGAAAAAAAGAAGCAAAACTCAAATCAGTTGACTTAAATTGTCACATGGTGGTTTTTCCTGGAACTTTTTGATCAAAAAGTACTTCAGCCAATTACATGTAAACGTTTATATTAACGGCTCTCGCGAGCTCAGTAGCTCCGACTGAAATGTTCTTACAAAGATTTTTGCAGAGCATTTATGTTAAATACTCAACTGTCCTACTTACTTTTCCTTTTCTTACACTCTTACTTGTCTTAAAAAAAAGAGGTTGTCTGTAAAGTCGGTTTACTGACGATAGTTTAACGTGATAACGTCATAAGAAAATACTGATTGAATGGTTGCATTTTTCAAAAGAAAATTTTAATTTTATTTGTTTGATAGATATTTTGTATGGATATAGAGTAGGGACGGGCAGCAGAGTGGCACGCTCGCAGCAGAGCGTGCTAGCAAAGTGCTAGATGGGGGGGCGACAAACTTATATCAGAAGGGTAAGCAATAGGCGTGTACCTATATTAATCACTTCTGAGCAACGCATATGTGTTTGTAAAAAAGAGAGTGAAGCTTTGCCAATAGCAAAGTTACCAGATAAGGGTACTTCATTCCATGTTAGGGGATTTCGAAGTGTTGATCGTTCATATTAAATAATAAAATGCTTTTGGTTTTTTTTATTGGAAACGCTTCTTTGAATATTAACATCATCTTTGCAAATTTCTATTTTATTTACTTTTATAATTTTTGTAATCAAGAAGCATAGGCGATTTTATAATCAAGAAGTTTGAACATTCGCATGTCAAAGTTTCATAGTTGCTAAACTCTGTGGAGAAAAATTTGTACTGACAATCGGTGTATATTTTCCTGAATGAAAAAATTGTCTTCGTTAAATATAAGTATGTATGTATATCGTATGTTTTTATGTTAGTGCATTTTTTAAAAGAATGCTGGTCACAACAGCGAACAGTAATCTCAACTAGCCATGTTTTATTTAAACAATGCATGTTATACATTTTATTTTGTTGAAAAGGGCAATTCGTATATGTTTCCATTAAAAAAATAGAGGATTTTTTCAAAAAACATTGAGGAAATTATCATAGCAGAGTGGGTATTCTTGGTGAGTACTTAGTTGCTCTCAAATTCAAATCACACCCATATGACAATGCGCACAGTATAACAAAATACACAAAAATGATTAGAGAAATTTGTTTGCATCCGCTCATGGATTTCGCACCATCGGTGGCAACGCAAACCACTTTTCGCCATGATACACCCATGCGTTCAGTACATTCATTAACACATTGAAATAAATCTTCACCTTTAGTCGTCCCTTTCATTGGAATAATGTCCAAAGGTTCTTCACATATATTTATTGTAGGTGGGCATCAACTCCTCGGATAAAAATCGCTAATTGGGCTATGTCGGATATATCTGTACTTTTGTCAAATACATAATATACAAGACTTTACCAATTCGCCATCCGAAAATGCACGATTCTCAAAAGAAAGGTTTAACGCGATTTCATAAGTTGCACGCTTTGCATCTACAACGTAATCTTCGCTTTCCTAAGAAATTAAAAAAAAAATTTAATAATTTGAATTTTTCCGACCCTCTGTAATTTGGTACATCGAATCGGGCTCTTCGTTTAGACTTAAGGATTTGTATATACTTTTCCTTTCTTCTCCTAATATACATATTCATCATATTCACTCCTGTGCAGCTCATAATGTCTCTTTATGTTAAAAACCTTACACACCACACGTTTTTCACATACAAGGCATTGTGATTGTCCGTCTACATATTTGCATAAAAAAGTTACACTCCACTTCGGATTCAAATTAAACAATGTTCTTTTATGCTGAACCAAATGTTTTATATTTAATATTTTATGTAACTTTGCTTATGTAAATTAAAAGTTAAAACAGAATAATATATTACACATTAGAAATAAATTTATGTTTTTGTCGGCAGTTGAACACTGTGCACTTTGTTGTGACGTTCGCCGTTTCAAATTTTTAAATAGAATTTTCAGCACTTTCACTGCATCCGCCCCATACAAATACACTTAATATTAGTGGTTTTTTATGCGACAATAGTATGTAACTTACGGTCTCAAAAAATATCGTCGAAAAATGAAGAAATCACGAAAAAACTGATTTTATTTATGAAATGTCAAAACTTATGAGTAAGAGTTGCCGCAGTTGTTAAATGTGGGAATCAATTTTGGAAATTGTTGTTTTTATTATTCATGATTTATATACATATGTAAGTATATACTATTGGTTGTTTATTTTTATTTGCAGTTGTGCATTTCAGAGTCTATTGGATTTAGATGGGCGAAATTAGTTTTCAATCACGTCCACTTTTTATGAAAAATAAAAGAAAAAATGGTATCATATAGTAGCTAAAAATTCTGAAACATTTGACAAACTTCGGTAGCTGAAGAGAGTTTGCAATTTTATAAAGTAATTTGCTAAAAAAACTGATTTTCTGGATTTCTTAGCTCAATTTAAAAAACATCAGTTTAAAAAAATATATCCAATCTCAAAAAACATTTAAGTAATCATAAGATAAGTGTGAATAATTTACAGATTCGTCAGTATATGCAGTGATCAATATTATTGAAGATTTAACTGTACGAACTTTTGAAATGTTTAATTGCTTGTTTATTGTTCTTCATTATCTTAATTCATTATTATAATAGAAAGTGTAATATGTATTAAATTTAGTTATTGAAGAAAAATCTACCAAAAAAACCTATTTTTTTAGAAATTTGTTGATATGAAGTTAAAAGTTGGCATCCCTGGTAAGAATTCATGAATAGTTGCTCTCTCATTCAGGATACAAACACAGTCACAACTCGCTCAATTTTTCCGTATCTTCCCTGTGCTTTGTTATCCCCCTTCACCTAGCACTTTTAAGCACGCAGAAGCACACGCTGCCGCACAGTGCAAATGTGCTGAGTTTGCCCATCACTAATATAGAGAATGAGTTAACATTAACATAACATAATATACTTTAATATAACATAATATAACATAACATAACATAACATAACATAACAAAACATAACATAACATAACATAACATAACATAACATAACATAACATAACATAACAAAACATAACATAACATAACATAACATAACATAACATGCTGTTCAAGCAAGGTAACGACGCATGACACAAGATATATTACCATACATTTTTTCCTTCATATATAATAAAAAAATTAATAATAATAACATTAAAACAACAGGTATTATTAACAAACTTGGTTTTATTTTAAATTCTTCAAGTAAATCAAATTAATAATAATCAATAAGAAGGCATATGCAAATACAAATACGTGAATTTATATTATATATGTACATATGCGCATATACATACATATATACGCTCACTTAAGTAGGAGAGAGCAAGATGTCGAACGTTGCCGTGCGTTTGCTTTGTTTGCTTTGTCGTTCGTTCCGCGCTTTCGCTTGCAGTTCATTCAATGCAATGAGCAAGGTAACGGCAATGAGCAAGGTAACGACATATGAGCAAGGTAACGACACATTTTTTCGTGCGTGCAGCCTGTTAAATCGAATTATAAGACGTTATCACGTCAAAAAAAATCAAACTGACCTGTGGAAAAGGAAGATCGAGGGTTAAATAGTTCCTCAAAAATTATCCTCATAAAATTCCACGCCTGAACATTAACAATAACTTTTCTATAAGATGTCAACTTCTAACATGTTTTGTGCCATAAGTTTTTGCTTTGCTGCCTTAAAAGATTGGTGTCTTTTTTGATCTCAGTGTTGATGAAATTCTTTCAACGCTGACCGTCAACTGTACAATCAAATGATTGGGATGCTTCTTGAAGGGCACCAGCTTCATGTGCATATGTATTCGTACATTTCTATGTATGTATGTATGTGATAAACATTTTGCTGAGTTACACACAATCACAACAGCCCTAAGCACAGGCGAGCACACAAATACCTACTCAAATAGGTCCCTATGTACGGCAGTATGCGCGCGCTACTATTCGCCTGTTTCGTTGTTGAAAATAAAAAAAAATATGTGTGGCTAAGCGATAATCCTGAAATTTATGACAAATATTTGTAATAATAGCTTTGGTAATATGTGATAACAATCGAAAGGAATGAAGAGAAGAAAAAATAATAAAAAACTCTAGTGAAGTGATAGCATTATTCGAAGGCTCACCGCACACACACGAGGTGTGGCAATTAAGTTGCGGGAATTTAAAAAAATAAAAATAAAAATAAAAAAATAAGTAAATTAAGTTATTTATGAACATAATTTTGCTATCCACTATCAGAATAGTTTTTTTCAAACACTTACTCTACACAATAATTCAAATGTTGATCCCACGTTTGGCAAACCTCTAGGTAATCTTCTGAAGTTAACCCATACAGCAGTTGCAGCTTTTTTGAACTTATGTGCGCTTACTTACTTAGGTGGCCATAACAACCCGTTACCGAGTTACGGCCGACCTCACTAGCTCTCTCCAGGCGCCTCTGCTCGGCGCGGAACCACGTCAATGTCGGCGTAGAGCTCATACAGCTCTAGCTTGAACAATACCATTGAGAAGCGACTTCATTTTGGGGATGAAAAAGCATCGCTCGGGGCGATAACGGGGCATGAGGTGTGTGCGGCAATGTTGGAATGCCTTTTTACCCCAAAAAACTCTGCCATGTGAAGCAAAAATGGGGGAGTAAGTTGAGCAGCTACACCAAAGGAGGCTTGACAGCACAATCGAATCTCGAATTCTCTGTATCTTCCTATCAATCTTTTTTTCAGGTGGCAACTTAGAAACATTGACAATGATTGTGTTAATATTTTCGTATATCACTAACATAGTCTCTGCTTTTGCTGACTTCTATTGTAAACGAACCGCTGTTATTTCTCTTATTACGTTAGCAAATCAGCTGATTCCTTCAAAATATGAGATTGATGAGTAAAGTGAGAGCGTACTTTCGAGAGAAACGTGAGAATTTTGATGTAGTAGCTAATTTAGGTTTTATTCCTCGAGCTTTCCGTTTGGTGAAAATATGGGTTTTCCATGTGAGTTTGCTATCAAGATGCATGAAGAATGACGCCGCAGCTATCGAAAAAAAAACTTTCAGTATGGCCTTCAGTTGCGAATTCGGCACTCTCTCCTTTGTCAGTCGCTCCCAGTGTCTCGTGATTTTACTTTAATATTCTGATCTCTTCTACAGTGGGACCTACGAGAGTTGCTCGCCTGATTTCACTGAAAAGTGGTTCAAAACACAACGCACTGTTGCAAATTTTCGAATTATAACTAAATCCCCGAAACTTAATTGCCACACCTCGTACATGTGCACCCATACAGGCAAAGGCAAACACACATGGCAGAAAATATTAAGTATCTTCTCAAAGATTCGCCTCTACACCAACATATAAAAATACTTCTTTTCCCTTATTTGAAGCATTTCTTGCAGCTTTTGCCAAAAAGATAATTTGCATTTTTATGATACATTTTTTTCTCTCTGTTCTCCTTTTTTTTTGGTTTGGTGCTTGTGTTTACTCTTCGCCACTAGTTAACCGGAATTTGCAAACACAGGGAGATGGTGAATTGAGTGTCGTAATTTTCCCCCTATTTAAATAAGTTTATTCACATATTATCATGCGTATAGGGAATGATATAAAAATAATAGCTTTTTAGCGGAATTTGAGTGTTGAGCATTGGGTGTTGAGGGGTTGGTAACATTTGGGCGTGGTGCCGCAATATTTTAGGCATAACAATTGCAAAATATTTCACATTCCATTCTTTTCTTACGGTGACAAATCGTAATTTGCTAGTTATGGTGTGGGCTTGAAAATAGGGATAGCTGAGGTTTTTTCTTCTGATTTTTATAGGCGCTCTTGTGTGTGAGATGATTTGGGTATGATTATTACGGCAGTTGAGTATTCAGAAAATTTTTTATGAATATTTTTTTTATTTATTTTTTTTTGGAAATTTACATAATATTTATACATTCTTTTATAGAAGCATGCCCTCTAATAATGAAGGCAATGTAAAATATGTTAATATTTAAGTGGGCACTCATGAGAAACCTCTGCAGAAAATTGAAATATGCAAACCAAAGAAAGGTTAGGCGCATATTCGCAGTAAATTTGAGGGAGCCACTTACGCACATGCGATTCTTATTAAAAAAATGGCAAAACTTATGGTTTTTAATACAAAGAATGTCAGATGCTATGTATGCATAAATTATTAATTATTTCTTAATTTGAAAAAATTTAATAAATAAATTATGTAGCCACTTGTTACTCACTACAACCGTAAGATTTATATATAAATAATTTGAAAAAGTGGTATCTACAAGAGATGGCATAAGTACTACCAGACGCTTAGAACCAAGAATGATGAAATTATTTTATTTTTACTATGCTTAGAATCATAAAACCACTACATTGTTGGGGCATTGCTTCATTGCAGGCGACTGCCATAGCCGCGTGGGTTTGGCCGTGTGTCGAAAACCACTGTAGACGCGAAATAAAAAATATTAAAAATAACGACGCGCCACCTCGAAGATATTTCTGCCATGAAAAACCTTCTCATTAAAGTCAGCTGCCACTCGGAGTTGACACAAATTAACTTTTTCTTCCTCCATTTGCAGGAGAATATCAGAACATTCACCAAAATTGGAGGAGCAGCTTAGCCAAACATTTAATAAGGGATGAGGAGGTGATTACGCCTCCACATCTTAAAAAATAAAGTCTCGAAATATGTATGTATGCTAATAACTATGCCCAGAATGCGCCGATTTGCGTCAAGCTTTTTTGTTTTTGGAAGCGAGTCGCTTCTGGAAGGGTTTGCCGGACATAGATTGTATGAACTTGCAAAAGAGACGTGTCTATCAGCCAAAATAAAAGGTGGTTAAATTTTAAGGACCGATCTTGAATGTGCACCACACCTAAACGTCAATCTTTATTCTGCATTTCATTTGACACTTATCAATTTCAGACTAATTCAATGTGAACCATAGAAAGATACATAATCAAACAACGCGTTAAAGTTATTCAGGCTTATTATGAAACAGGCGTTTAAATCAAAATGTATATCGGGCACTTCGTGCTTTTTTCGGTCAATTTAATCGTCCAAATGTGCGTACAATCGGAAAAACTGTGCAACATTTTGAGCAAACCGGGTCTGTAGGAGATGTGAAAACATCAGTGCATGCTCGTACAGCTCGTACTGCAGAAAATATTGCTGCTGTTCGCGATAGTGTGGTTGAAGAGCCGTCCACCTCAACTCGTCGTCGTGCCCAGCAATTGCACCTCTCACGCTCGTCGTTGATGAACATTATGCATAAAGACTTGCATTTACACGCTTACAAGGTGCAATTGACTCAAGAACTAAAGCCTCGTCAATGGTCAGAATGGTGGCAGGAAATGGCAAAAGTGAATGACCAATTTTCGAAGTAAATCAGCTTGAGAATTGCCGCATTTGGGCGAATGACAATCCAAGAGTTATTGCCGAAAAACCAATGCACCAACAAAGAGTGACTGTTTGGTGCGGTTTATGGGGCGGGGGCATCATTGGGCCGTATTTTTTCCAAAATCAGGCCGGTCAGGCAGTTACTGTGAATAGTGTGCGCTATCGTGAGATGATAACGAACTTTTTATGGCCCGAATTGGAAGATATGGATGTGGACAATATGTGGTTTCAACAGAACGGTGCCACTTGTCACACAGCTAACGAAACAATGACTCTTTTGCGCGAAAAATTTGATGGCCGAATAATCTCACGTCGCGGTGATGTCAATTGGCCGCCAAGATCATATGATTTGACACCGTTGGACTTCTTTCTTTGGGACTATTTGAAAGAAAAGGTGTACGTCGATTAGCCAGCAACAATTGAAGAGCTAAAGGATGCGATAATTCGGCACATTAACGGCATAGAATCTCAATTATGCTTCAGCGTCATCGAAAATTTGGACCATCGGATGGAGGTGTGTCGCCGAGGCCGTGGCGTCCATTTGGCCAATATTTTATTCCATACGTAATTGAGCCATATCAATATTATCACAATAAAGAGAAATTACACTAACTTCTTAAAACAATTGTATTTTATTCAAAATCAATACCGGCCCTTAAAACTTAACCACCCTATATATTAAAAAATCATAAAATTACATTTCGAACTGCAACCAACCAAAAATTACCCAACAAATTGTAGTGCTGATTTTTGGCTTTAAAACTTTAAAATATTTGCTATCGCTCTGCTTTCATCAAATTTGGCAATTCTTTTATTACCTAAAAGAAAAATTGTTTTTTTTTAATTGCTTCTTATATGTACGTTAGCAGTGCTGAAAGTTAATAGAAATGTTTTTCGGTGATGTTTCATTATTTAGTGATTTTTGATGATGAAGAATTTTTTTGTTAAGTTTTAAAAATTATAACCAAAACAAGAAAACTCAAAAGAGGCTTGGGAAGTTGGTTTGGATGAGGTACTGTGATGCGCAGAGGACGCAAAACACCATGTGGGCGAAGTGCAAACCTCAAACAGAATTAAACCCAATTTAATCTAAATCAACTCTTAATGAGCAAAGGAATAAATCAATTCAGTTGAAAATATATCCCATTTGTAGCTCAAAAACGAAGAATTAATTTTCAATTACAATTACTTACATTCACAATTCACTTTCATACTAACATTTCTATAAAATTTTGCAGGCACACAGTTATCCTTACTTCAGCCAAACATACAAACATCCACACGTACGAGTTCGCTTCCATTCTAGAAATCAATAAACGATTTCTTGGCATATTTTCTACATTTCATTCGTTTACATTGCTGTTGGTCCATAAATATAAATCAACCTGATAAGTCTATAAAATGAAGTTTGTTTTATTTTTATTACATTGAATCATATACGCACACACATAAGTCTTCATTAAGACCCAGCAAAGGAAGAGGAAGAAATGAGTGAGGTGGAAAGCTATAAAAGTTATTACGAAGATAGGGCGGCAGCACGTCATTAAGGCTTTATTAGTTTCACCCCTACACCAGCTAAAGGCAGGTGGTCAATGTGAGGTAAGACGGTGGAGAAAGGGAAAATCCATTTGTCTTACAATAATACGAATTTCTTTATACCAAAAGGTAGGTATGTACATTCAAAGGCTTGTGGGGCTAGGATTCGCATGCTTCAATGCTTTTTTGTGGGGGTATAATTTTCTTACATTTGAAGAAAAAATCGAAAGAGACTTCTATGCTTTTATCAACTTGCCCTTAAGCATAGTTACATGCATATTCCAGTAAAGTTAAGGCATACATACATACACATATAAGCAGCTTTTTAGAGCTAACATTTTTATAATTACATAGTTTGAAAATGAAAACAAATATAAATATTTTTCTTGAGGAAAAATAAAATGGGTAGATATAAGGAAGGTATTTAAAGGGTCACTATTAGGGATTATAGATGTAAAAATTGCTGTTACCTGAGCCTGAAAGTTGCTCTGCAGCATTAAAAAATTGAGATTGAAGATATCTGAGTCTTAGCCTCGCCAAAGGCTTGGTAGTTTTCTTCACAAAAAATTTTTTTATGTGGTGCGTTTCAAGCCCAACGCACAACACGACTCGGGAGTTTCGTAGCCCATCCTGGGTTGTTCGCCTTCTCACGTGAGCTCGCTCTTAAACGGTTGTTGGGAAACTATCCAGAGGATACTGAGGTGAAGCCTGCAAGTAATCTGCTTGTAGCGTATGCAGAAGAATCGTCATGGTCACTCCCACTTGGACTCTCCCCACTTCTGCACACGGAACCGTCCTCCTAAGTTAAGTCACGTTGAGCGAATGAACAATAACGATACAGCAAACAAAATGCTCTTTTCGAAATACACTGGTGGAACTCGCAAAACAGGACGGCTTCATCTACGTTGGAAAGACCAAGTCGACGACGACCAGACTGCCCTTGGTGTTTCTAACTGACGTCAACACGTGCAATGTAGAGGCGATTAGCGCAGCAGTTTGGAGAGAAGAACAAGAGTCAAAGCCTTGCCAAAATAGGGCAGGTAAAATAACTCCAAATTATCATTCTCTATTTAGCTAACACAAAAGTAATTAAGGTTATGTTCCCATCGGAAGTTGACCGATTAAGACACCTATTGCTATCAAGAGTTGGCGGTTTTTTAGTTTGAAAAGTTCGCTTGGACAACTGCGAGACATACATGTTGCTCCTGCTTGGTGTCACTAACCTGCATCGAGATTTACCTAACATATCCAAGGTTACACCACAGATAGTCGAAGGAATCTCCAACCTCTCTTTTCGCACCAAAATCACCTCAAGAGTGGCCAGCCTTGCAGCAGATGTAGTCATGCAGTTTCATGCAATGTTCTTGAAGCCTGGTATCCAATTATTCAACTGCCTCCGAAAGAGAAGTTAGCCACTGCGGGACAAATTTTTAGCGCCCCACCAGCGATACCCGTCTGCATACTACAATAAATGATTACCTCCGAAAAGGCTATTCGATTAGTGAGTAGCCATTCATTAGCCTCTTTGATAGTAGCTATGTACTTCCGCACGAAAAACACTGCCGTGATAAGCAACACCAAGTTCGAGTTGAATGGCAAGCTTCTCGCTGTCGACTCTTCCACCAACCTTTAAGCCCAATGTTGCCATCCCAGAAGAGGTTAGCTGTTACCCTGTTAACCAATCCATGCTGGTTTTGCGGGCATCTGGGTTCAGGTGTATCCATTTTGGCTCAGTACAAATGTACATCGGTTGGTTGATGTGGGGATAAAAGCGAATGTTTCAAGGAGTTCATGATTGTCCGTTGTTAAGGCGAAACCTGTAGCCAGTCCAATTGCAACACGGGTAGTGGCGGTTTAACGTGCAATATCTATGGGTATGACATATAGCACAGCGGGAAGGAGGGGTGCAACTTATCGCAAAGATATCAGCCGTTGGTACCCTCACCCATTTTTTGCATATGGCCGAGCTCCTCCTCCTCTTTTTGACGTATGTACGTCTTGGTGGTGTTCCACAAATGGAAGGGCCTACAGTTTTAAGCCGTTTTAGGGCCTACATTTTAATAGCAAAAATATACTCGGAGGTTAGTAATTGCCTGCCTTTTTCTATTATTTTGGTGTTTCAGGTACGGAGATTCGTACTGAACACTTCCGAGTAGTAGTCACGTGGTGGAATCATCTCAGCACCTGCTCCTTAGCTGCCCAGCCTTCGCCGGACTAAGATTCAAGCATCTTGGTTCTCACTTTCTGCGCCTGCTGATATAGCAGGTGTTGATAACAAAAATCTGATCAGCTTCATCAGCAGCATAAAGAGGTTAACACAACCGCAGACGAGTCACCGTTCGTAGTCCACAAACACTCACCGCTCCCCATCCCTTCCCTTTCTCCCCTTTTTTCCTTCACCCTCTTGCAATGGTATCACAAAGGTTGAACCAAACTTTTTCGTCCAAGTTGGCCCTACTCTCTGGGCAACCATCACTACCTAACCTAACCTAGTAGTCACGTGTCAATACATTCGGCTACAGCGGTCGCCGAGTTACTATGTTACTGAAGAAGTTACTAAAGAACTAAATTCAAAGGCTTTGCGCACAACTTTTTCTTATATTTTCTGAATATGCTCACTCGAATATCTAGGCACTTGAGATCTATTTTTAAATCATATAAAACAAATTATGAACTAAATTAATAATTTCGATCTTTATGCAGGGATTTTAGCTCTCAGTTCAGCAATTTTAAAGTACCGGATTTGCGTTTCCTCATTAAAAGAAATATTCTATGCACTCACAACAAATGGTGGTATAAATCTGAATTTTTATTCAGCTGTTGAATTATTTCTGTTCCTGAAGAGATTTGTATATCGACGCTTAACAAACTCCGAGGTCCGGCGCCAAACAAAAATTATCCTGATATGTTGGGAATCGCGTTGACTGAGTAGTAGAAATACAATCGTTGGATTTGCTATTACTTGGAACTTACATAGTTGCAGTTGATCTAATGTGTGAAGGGCTTGAGTTTCGAGAGTTATAAGAAAAACTCGAGAGTCTGGTAAAGACGCGTTGTATGCATATTTCCTCCATGAGAATTGCTCGCAATTTTCGAAATTTTCGTTTCTACTTGTCATTTATTACTTCATTTGTTTACGACTATTTATTTCAATTAAAAACCATTTTGTTTGCAAGCTAATTCCGGAGTGGCCTAATAAAAGTCTTCTCACCACCTCTAACACAAACGCACGTCATCAGAACATCGGGCATGTCTTAGCTACTTCCCAGCTTATACGATTATGTACTTATATATACATTTCCACCTCAATATTTCCAACTTCGTCTATTATTTCATTTGCCACAAAGTGTTGCAATATAAAATTGTTTTATTAATGTAATAAAATTAACGGTTGTTAAGTTTTATTTCAGGTATTTATGGTATTACCAGTTGGTGGTTTGTGTTTGGTGTGCAGGTAAGTTATTTATAAGGCTTTTTGTTGCTGGTAGGTAATTCATTTTCTTACTAATGTTGCTGTAATGTTTCTATTAAAATACATTTCGTTTCGAAAACTTTGTAATTTATGACCGACTACGAACTGTGGAGCCAAGGAAAGCATTCATAAAATGTAGTGATGTTAATTCGAGCACTGCCTATGAGGTGAAGGTATTGTGAAGAGTGGGTTGAATGGATACGGAAATTACTATTCAAAGGTTATATAAAATTAAATATGTAATAACTTTATTTCATTAATGCGCACACTAAGTGTTAGGCCCGGTCGTAAAGCTACTGAGGTGCATATTAGCAGCATACGATTTTACTAACCAAGGCAGATAGATTTTCGGTGACCTCAATGATTAGTGCACAAGCTGACTTTCATATGCGGTGAGTTGCTTTCAATGACGTTCAATGACCTTCAATCCCTTTCTTTCAGGGTTAGAGATGGTGAGTGTATAACACGCGTTCTTTGATAGGGAACAATCTGACAAGTTCAACTCACCGCTTTATCTAGTGTTTATTGACTATAAACAAGCATTCGAGTCTTTGAACAGAAATTGTATTCGGATGGCGCTAAGAGCTGGATGTGTTTCAGGGAAAATAATTAACATTATTAAATGGAGCTATGAAGAATCAAGGAGCCGCGTTCGTCATTGTGGGCAATTAAGCGATCCCTTTGAATGTCGTGGTGCTATTTTACATAGCTGCGCTCTTTCGCCTTTGTTATTTATAACGGAGTTGGAACCTCTTCTATGGAACCAAGTGATAAAACAGATTTTCATCAAACTTGGAAATTACGGGCCGAAACTGACGGCATATACTGACGACTTGGCTGTTATCATCTCAGGTAGGTGTCCACAAACGATGAGGGAAATACTCACAAAGACACTTAGAGAGATATACAAGTGGACGAAAACGATCGGATTTGAAGTAAATCTAGACAGGACGGACTTAGTATTCCTTACAAGGATTCCTAACTGGTCACCTTCGAGGCTGAGAGGAGTTGAGTTGACACGAAAAACATCAACTAAATATCTAGGCATTGTTGTGGATAGCAAACTGTGATGGAAATCAATTGTGGAAGAAAAAGCAAAGAAAGCCTTTAACGTCTTATGCACATGTAGAAGAATCCTCGGTAAGATTTCGTGCTTATCTTCTCGACTCACACATTGGATAAACAATACATGGCTATGGAAGTTATTGGACCAATAATGTTCCATGGTTCGTTAATACGGTGGACAGCGTGCGCTAAAGTGATTGAAAAGCGTGCAAAGGATTGCAGGAATATGTGTAAACGGCGCTACGAGCACAACTCCAACAGCGGCAATAGAAAGATTTCCCAACTAACATCCAGTCAAACTAGTAGTAAGAAACTCAGCCAAAAGATCTGCTCTAAGGCTAAAGATATCAGGGCCTTTCCTGCAAAGGTTTTCCGGCTACACCACCCTTCTGGATTCAAACGGAAGGTCAGACTATGTAAATCTACAAGTTAAATTTGGCAAAAAGTTGAGCGTCATTAGTATTACTAGCCACACTAGCAAAATAGATAGCAGAAAGGTCTAGAATCCACATACAATTTATTTACAGATGTCTCCAAAATGACAAAAAGAGTAGGAGTGGCCGTCTTTTGTCCGTAATTTGATCTCTAAAAGTCTTTCAGACCCCCTAATCAGTGTAGTATATTTCAAGCTGAAATCTATGCCGCAACAAAGGCTCTTAATACTCAGCCAAAAATTTTCATTGATAACCAAGCGGCTGTTAAGGCAATTATGGCTCCTTGTACTAACTCGCAAAGTGTTCAAAAGTGCATATTCAAAATGGATGAACTCTGCAAAAATGGGCAGGTTACTATTTACTGGACCCCAGATTAAGGGAACTGCTGGGTGAATGAAGAGCCTAATAAAGGGTGGTTCAGTTTCAAGGGTCGGTGTTGATTTTGAATAAAATACAATTTTTTAGGAAATTATTATCATTTCTCTTTATTATGATAATATTGGTATGGCACAACTATGCGTGGAACAAAATATTGGTCAAATAGCCGCCCCGGTCTCGGCGGCACACCTCCATCCGATGGTCCAAATTTTCGATGACGCTGAGGCATAATTGAGGTTCTATACCGTTAATGTGCCGAATTATCTCATCCTTTAGCTCTTCAATTGTTGCTGGCTTATCGACGTACACCTTTTCTTTCAAATAACCACAAAGAAAGAAGTCCAACGCTGTCAAATCATATGATCTTGGCGGCCAATTGACATCGCCGCGACGTGAGATTATTCGGCCATCAAATTTTTCGCGCAAAAGAGCCATTGTTTCGTTAGCTGTGTGACAAGTGGCACCGACCTGTTGAAACCACATATCGTCCACATCCATATCTTCCAATTCGGGCCATAAAAAGTTCGTTGACATCTCACCATAGTGAACACTATTCACAGTAACTGTCTGACCGGCCTCGTTTAGGAAAAAATACGGTCCAATGATGCCGCCGGCCCATAAACCGCACCAAACAGTCACTCTTTGTGGATGCATTGGTTTTTCGGTAATCACTCTTGGATTATCATTCGCCCAAATGCGGCAATTCTGCTTATTGACGTGACGAGGTGAAAATTAAATTAATTAAATTGACCGAAAAAATCTCGAAGTGCGCGATATGCATTTTGATTTGAACGCCCGTTTTCATAATAAGCCTGAATAACTTTAACGTGTTGCTCGATTGTGTGTTTTTCCATGATTCAAATTGAGTTAGTCTAAGATTGAAATATGTCAAATGAAATGTAGAAAAAACTTGACGTTTAGGCGTGGTTCTTATTAAACATCGGCCTTTAAAATTTAACCACCCTTTATAATGGAATCCCGATGTGATTCGAAAGAAGCCAAACTTTCTCGTACCAGTTTCGAGTGCATCATTATTGAGCCCGGGACGCTAATTGGCATGTCATAGTAAATATTTACTTTCCTTACAGTTATTACACAAGTAAGTAGTTAATCAGCTGCTTCTTTGATTGCAGGTACCTCCGCTTGGACTGTTGCGGTCTTATAGCCTCAACTTGCGTTTGATGGAGAGCTTCTTGCGGAATATTTCTCCGTCAATCGTTCCATTCAACTTCAAGGCGTTCGCGGTCAAGTTCACCGGTCTCTGCCTCCAAATACCACCTATCCACTCTTCCTTTCATGGAATGTGAGTGCAGAATGTTCCGCACAGACCAAGCACGCGTGTACATTGAACAGTCAATATTACTGAGATTAACGTTTCTGAGGACACTTGAACTACCGTCAGTGAGGTCAAGCCTGTAGCTCTAGCCTCTCAGTCTTATTGGATACGTACACCGACAGTTTTGTTCGGGATATCTTGAATGCGAGGCATCGAAATTACGGAAAAAGTTCCACCTTAAATAAACCTCGCTTCAGTTGCCATCTCTGAAGAGAGATTTCACTTTTTCATCAGAAAGTAAAATGAAATGCTAAAATATTGGAAGCAAATTTAAAGCCACAACCAGTTCGCTCGCCCTGTCTTTTCTGTGCTGCATTTTTCATTATTACGTTCCAACGAGGCCATAACATGTCGCCAAGCACAATTGTCACGTCGTCAAGGACTTATAGTGCAGATCATGATGCCGTGAACGAGCAATGGACTGTGGCCAAGCAGCCAGTCACAACAAAACGAGCAAAGTGAAGAAGAACGCCAAGCTAACATCAATGCCACGGTAAGCAAATATGCATACATAAATGCGGATGTATGTGCGTATGTATATGAGATAGAGGTGTATACAAAAGCAAATCGCTGGTAGAATAATGCAGCTCAAGAGCAGCAAAAAACAGTAAAGCTGCGCTTAGCTAAAGCAGATGGATTGATACTAAAGCTGGACTTTGAATTTGAAAATCAGCCGTAAATGAGTCTGACAGCAGGGAACTTATTTGGCAGCGAGGAGGGCAAATTTCCTATTATATATATGTACTTATACATACACACTACAGCACTCACATATATGTATAATTGTGGTGTTCATCTTGAGGAGCGAGTCACATTGCACACTTTGGCATATTCGATTTATTTTGGTGCCACTAAGCTAGAACCACGCGCCAATAGCTGTGTGAGCTGTGTGGCAGGGAAGTCGCATACGCGCTGAGAAAGCAACATCCTTTGTGTAGAAAGCACCAGCACAAAACAATTGTGAGCCTGAGTCAGTGCTCTCTTCTTCCGTATAATGCCACACTGTGACTGCGGCTGCGGCTGATTGAAGCACGTGTCAGACGGATTAAGTTGTTTCGTGCTAATATTCGTGCTGCCAATCCAAACATGATATGCAATATCCTCACAAAATTATGCGGCAAATACACCATATACTCCCCTGCAAGTATGCATGTGTGTGCGCACAACTCGATAGACTGACAAAACGCTTCGGCTAGAGCGCTTAAACGCAGTGGCAGCAGCGACAGCAGCTCCTCGATAGATTCAGTAATAAAGACACACACACATAGACATATTCGTGATTTGATTTACTGCAGTCGGGCATGTATGGCTAGTCTCTGATGGAGTCACTAATATTCATATTATGGTGGTGTACAATTCGATATGCGGGGGATTTACATGCAAGCGAATTTCCATTCTCACTTTCAGCGACTGGGAAAGGGGTGTAATACGAGCTTGAGCTGCCAATTTGTTGGAAATTTTGATGACGATGATAAACATATTTCTTAAATTTACATTCCATAATTAAGTTGTAATGCCATGTTTGAGAAATTGGGTAGCGAAGTCGTTTTATATTGCTGATATTGCTAGAGGGAATGGGAGAGTGGGAGTGGGGTAGGAATTTTTTGTGTATATACACTGCAATTTCTACAGCACTGGGAATTGCTGACTAGCTTCGAACATTTATAACCGTCTTATTTATTTTTATTTTCTTTAATTAAATTTATTTATTTATTTTTAATTTCGTAACGAAAGCATAGTTTATTCTGCTAAGAAAACCATATAAATCCAAATTTCACATTTTGTGCAAATATAAAAAAAAAATTCAGCAAAGTTTCATCAAAATCTCAAACTTTTTAATCAGATTAAAAAAAATGGTACGCAGTTTTGTAGCCCATTAGATTTTAGTAAATTCCTCCATATAAAAAATTTCGACCATTCGTTACATGGAACAAATGCGCAAGACTGTCAGCGAATAATTATCAAAAGTAATTTTGATTTGTAACCACTTGAACCGTGAGTTTTATTGTACGAAAATTCTATTCTAAAAAAAGCGACATGCGCAAAATTTTACTAAAGATTCTAATTAAAAATGTTATATTAAAATTTTCATGAACTTTTCTTTAAGTTTTTTTTCTTGTTTTTTTTTTTTTTTAATTTGTTAAATTTTATCCGATTTAGATGAAATTCGGTACTCACATTTGTTTTACCTGAAAAAAATATATCCGCAAGACGATATGAATAGAGCCAATGCCATCATTGCCATCCTTGCCAACCTTAGTTTACTTGTGGACCGTCTACAACCGACGCTTTGAAATTGAGATAAATTCGAATTGCATGGGGCACTCCAAATCATACAAAGTGAAGAGGCGAATCATGTGCGAAAAATCTTTTTGGTTTCCAATATACAAACTGTTTAATGTTAAGGTTATATATATATATTATATATATATATACACCCTTTTTGGGTGTTTGGCCGAGCTCCTCCTCCTATTTGTGGTGTGCGTCTTGATGTTGTTCCACAAATGGAGGGACCTACAGTTTCAAGCCGACTCCGAACGGCAGATATTTTTATGAGGAGCTTTTTCATGGCAGAAATACAACGGAGGTTTGCCATTGACTGCCGAGGGGCGACCGCCATTAGAAAAATGTTTTTCTTAATTTTCGTGTTTCACCGAGATTCGAACCGACGTTCTCTCGGTGAATTCCGAATGGAAGTCACGCACCAACCCAGTCGGCTACAGCGGCCGGTATATCTGGCTAATCTGAATAAATCTCACATAAACCACAAGGGTGCGTAGTGTTACCAGTGTTGTTGGAGTTGTGTTAGGCATTGTTCTTGATACATGTCTTGGTGAGTTTTAAAAAACACTTCAAACTTTTGTCAGCAATATCCTTCGAAGATGAACAGTATACCGATACCTGGCAGTTGTAAAGAGGCCTGCTTAGAGCAGCACAGTAGCATAGGAGGTGTTCTAACGTACCTCTTTCCTCTTCGCATAAGTTACACGCGCCATTCTGAACCAATCCCATTCAGCTGAGTGATATGGATATTTTATATTCATTCCTCGGGAGTGATAAAATGAAGTAGGTTGATAGGCAATGGGTGCCTGCTTTAGCAAGCTCGTTAAGTCTCTCATTTCTCTCATTCCCTTGTGCCATGGTACCTAGTAAATTGTGACCTGTCTATTCTCGCAGAGCTCATCCATTTAAGATCTACAGGACAGCTAGTCATTACAGCCATTGTTACTTAATAGCAGCTTGACTATTGATGAAGATGTTTGTGCGAATGTCGAGCGGAGTAAATTTGAACGCTAATTCAGCAGTTAAAAAAAACAGAAAATTACTGTTAAAATTAATTAAAATTTTACATTTTACATTTTACATTTTTACATACTTTTTTATATTTTGAGCGCACTTGCAGCACTGTGCGTCGCCAGATATTGTTGAAAAATACCGAAAAAACTTGTCTTGAAAGATGCAGGTTTGAAAGGGGAAAATAACGCAAAAATGTTAAGACCTCTTCTACCAATATTTTGAACATCCTCTATGTTCATCTTTACATGTCCAAGCGTAATGCAAGGTGGGATATGTTTGTAGCCAAAAAAAAAATTAATTTGGGAACTAGATTATTGCCCAGATTTGCCCTAGCTTCATTACTAAGAAGTTCAGTTGATGCAAGCATATATGTAGGGGCACGAAAAAGGCACTACACCATCTAGAAATCACAGGGTGACACTATTGGCTAGAGGGGTACGATGGGTATGATTCAGAGTAATTTTCACTATTTTTATTCAAAAGACGGCTCTCAATTACATATGTAAAATTACATCATTTAAATGTCTAGAGGTCTAATCTGCCAGAACGCATCAAGAGATCGATGTGAAAGTTTATTCAGCAATATTCTCAACAGCACGTCCAGTTTTTTGGCCTGCGAGTTCTTTTTCCATCCTTGACAGAGCCTGTTTATTAAAAAATTTCACCAACCTTTAAATTTTCGACTCATTCGAACGATTATTTCCACGAAAAATATGAAGAATTTTAAGATACAGTTAAGGAAAAAACTCTACATACACCCCCTTATTTTGTATTTCTAAGATTCGTAAGGTAAATTAATAAAGCGTTTGCATTAATATTTAAAGGACCAAAAGCAAAGTTTATTTACAAAACAAAAAGCTAATTCAAAAGCATAACAATAACAAAAACAATAAAAATTCATGAGGAAAAAGTCTACATACAGTGTTAAAAATCGAATACAATATTTGATTTCTTTTAAATAAATAAAAGAAAACTATATGTTTTTAATATTTTGTAGGACCACTGGCTCCAATAACCGCCTGAAGACGACGTGGCATAGACATCACCAAATTCTCCGTAATACTGGGCGCAATTTCCGACCACTCCCGAGTTAGGACAGTTTTCAGTATTTCACGACTTCTGATAACATATTTGCGGGCAGATTTTTCCAAAACGTCCCAAATATGCTCAATTGGATTGAGGTCTGGTGACTGGGGAGGTGTTTTGAGCTGTCTTGGTGCATGATAAAGAAGCCAGTCTCGAACAATATGTGCAGTATGCTTGGGGTCGTTGTTTTGTTGGAAAATCCATTTGTTTCCCAGGACCAAGCTTTCCACAGATGGCTTTAGATTTTGTTCCAATATTGTCTTATACTGATATCTGTCCATAACGCCTTCAACAAAAACCAATCGACCAACTCCAGATGCCGCCATAGCTCCCCACACCATATAATATTTTTGGAATCAAGTGCAGTATTGCAGCAAAAATATTATACTTACTTTCATCAGTAAATATAATTTTTTTCCAAATATCCATTCCTTTCTGTAAATGTGCTTTAGCAAAATCCAGGCGAAGTTGACGATTCTTGGCTGAAATAAATGGCTTTTTGCGTGCTGTTCTACTTTTAAGGCCGCTATCATGCAAAACGTTTATTACGTTCTTGATGAAACAGTAATTTTCGAACATCTTGCAAGGTATTCGGCTAGTTTTGGGGCACTTGTTTTTGGATCTTTGTGGACTTATTTAAGGACACTACTGACATCGCGTCTTGAAAGCTTCTTCGGCCTTCCAGATCTTGGCTTGTTTTTGGTACTGTTTGTTACTGTAGAGCGACTTAATTTTAATATTTCAGCAATTCTTCCGTAAGATTTGTTTTCTTTTCGAAAATTAACCACCAAATTTCGAACTGATTGCTGAATTTATTTTTATTTGCCATTTTTAAAGTTAAAACGTGTTTTACAAATCGCTTTCTGAATTTAAATAATTATAATGTTTGAGAGATAAAGCAAATCAAGAAACCTAATGGGGTTTTCCCCATTAAATTCTTCATTTTCCTATGTATTTTAAGAGTTGCCAAAGCTGTATGTAGACTTTTTTCCCACCGATTTCTATGTTTATCGCCAATAGTTTATAAATTACCAATATTTTCAAACTTTTTTTGCTTCCAACATTCTTAACTATTAATGTCGTAAGCATTGCCATCAAAATTATGTGGAATATTATCACTAGTTCTATAGAAGTTCAAAATAGTAGGGTGTATGTAGAGTTTTTCCTTAACGTATGTTGTTCTCAAAGTCCAGAAGAAAGAAAGTTGCCCATTTTCATAATTAGTTTCAATAAATTTTACGCGTTGCTCTATCGTGTAAAATTTTACATCTATCTACTTGAGAAATGCCAAAGATTACATAAAAAACCGTCTAGCAAGTATTCACTACTGACATCTAGGCGCCACTTTTGAAAGTGACTATGTCACTCTTTAAAAAAAAACCTTTTGAGACAGTTGAGGGCAGAAAAAGGAAAAACGACTGGAGTTGTGCCTTGCATGAAAATGCAGCCGGTGGCAAAAGTCATACCGCGCTGTTGCCTCTACAAATTTCAGTTTGAAAAATTTAACTAACTTCTTTATAGTACAGATTTAGCCTCTTTAGAATATATAAATAAAAATAGAAAAATAGTTTTGAAAAGAAATAATTTTGCTATGATGATGCGGCATAGCGGCTATTTCTGCCAACTTTAAAGGCCTAGAAAAAAAATATTTCCCTTGGGAAAAACTAGTACTTCACGAATCATCTGAGAAGTGAATTAGACTTATAGAAAAATATATTCAAATGGAAAAATAATTTCTCGTTCCATTTCCCACCCTTCATCCCGCAAAACTTTTCGACTTCACCTTTTTAAGCTTTCAAAATGTGCTGCTTCCCAGTCATTACAAAGGCAAAGTAATTCTTCTGCCACTTACTTTGATTGGCATTTGTTAATGCGATACATTTCTTATTTTTAAATATGAATTTATGAGGTACTAAATACTCATTAAGTCCACCACAAAATTAAGCACACATGTCAAGTCAAGCAAGCTGAGTTACTGCCCGTGAAAAGTTAAATAAAAAGTGCCGAGCATACGCCCAACTACTTGCCACATACCCTACTTGATACCAGGGCGCAGTGCTTACGAAGCAGCAGCAGCAACAGGCAGCCAGCCAGCTTTGGTGGTGGGCGCTGAAGGCAAACTTCACTTGAAAAGTTCAACATTTGTATGTTTTTATAATGTAATTTTTACCGTTTGATTTTCACTTCCTTCCCTTTCCTTTTGCTTTCCTGTCCCTTTGTCCGCACTGCCAACGGAATAAGGCAGCCTAGACAGCCCACTCGTTTGTAAAAAAAATCAACTTATTTATAGCCAACATTTTACTTACCGACAACCTTTGTGTGCTGAGCAACAACGCTGAAAAACGGTCATTTTGCGCCCACTAAAACTTCCTCGACACACAAAAGTGACTAATATGCTGCTCGTTGATAAACAAGCGTGTAATACACGAATTGGTAAATACGAATTCTGTATATTTTCCGAAGTAACAAATGAAGTATATTTTGAGGCGTCCCCGCCCGCCACTGTGGCTGTCAACTTAAACTTCAACGTTAATGGTGCAAACTTTTCACTTAAATTGGATGGTATGTCAATTTTCGGCGCAACCGTAAAAGTGCATAAGAATTTTTGGTTTTTTTTTTTTTGTTCATATCAGATGAAGTTTTGTGTGAGTGTTGGTTGTATTTACTCCCTTGGGATGGGGCTATGTATGTGTGCAAAGTAAATTCATGACTTTATTGGTTCTGTGTTTCGTCCTTAGAGTAAAGTACCGACTTTTTAGATATTATTCAAATCTTGCCGGACACGTGTTTGCTTTCAAACTTCCGCTGCTAGCAGCAATGGAGCCAAATACTCCCTGTTTCATAACTTAGCACAGAGTGATTGATTTTGGCAATTTATTTGTTTTTTTATTAAGTCTCAATAATTTTTTGATGAAAACATAGTTCATTCTCCTACAAAAACCATATAAATCCAAGCTTCTTCACCTACAACTTTTTGCAAATTAAAAAAAATGCAACGAAACTTCAAACCCTTTTTTGGGAGCTTGAATTTTAGTACATAAAATTAAAATTTGGGGTAACTCTCATTGATTTTTGACAATTTTTTTTTGCAGAGGATGTTGGAGTTTATTTTTCAATTTAAAAACAATTACAGAAATACAATAAGCGATCTCATACTGCAGAGGTTTTGTAGCTTAGTATAGCATTCCATTCGCTAAACCTTATGCCTTCTGCCTTCACGGTTTCTATTGATTTTTTAAATTAATCTGAATTACATGGAACAATATTTGGGTTTCTTGAATAGTGAAAGAAAAAAACCAAGTGATCTTTCCAACGCAAAGGAGGCCTTCATTTTCCTCTGCTACCACCAGCTGGTGCCGCATCGAATACTTTCAGAGCCGGCGCTTTTGTATACATTCGGACGGCATGACACAGCCAACGTAGACGTTGAATCTTCATTCGCTGCACAATGTCTATGTCGTGGTAAAGCCAACGGTCTGCGATACTCGCCGTTGCTAACGTGCAAAGGGCCAAAAATCTTCTGCAGAGTCTTCCTCTCAAACACTCCAAGTGACGCCTCATCGGATGTTGTCACCATCCGAACTTTCTGCGCCATGGGACGGATATGATGAGAGCCTTAGAAAGTGTTTGTTTTGTTCGTCGAGAGAGGACTTTACTACACAATTGCCTACTTGGACCAAAGTAGCGCTTGTTGGCAAGAGAGATTCTCCGTTGGATTTCAAGGCTGACATTGTTATGGGTTTTAATGCTCGTTCCTAGATAAACGAAGTCTTGTTATCTCAGTATAGTCAAAACGTCCGTTGTGTTTAAGGTGGCTACCAGCCGGCGACGGGTTAACTCCATTTTTTTTAAAGGCATAGCGAATCAAATACCTTGAGCAGTAACCCAGAGACGTATGGTGCCAATTGGCAAGCGGGCATGAACACACTAATCGGGTTGGTAAGACATGAAGTCCATCTAAACTCCGCCATTCTTTGGGTTCCAGCACCCAATTGGAATACAACTCCACTTTGAACCATAAACAATCTACAAGCATTTAGGTATTAAGCCACAAACACCAAGAAACTTAACGATGGTTCGCCGTCCCAACAACTGGTTGGAGCGAACACCGAGCGCTCCTGTTTCCTGTGGCATCCCGTTTAAGTTTTCGGTAAGACCTCGTTACCGAAGGCTACCAGTTTAGCTTCCATACAGCTCGGGACGGATGGCTGGCGGCTTGTGACTGCGTGGATTTTAATCGTCGCTTACGACAGGCATGCCTTACCACCGGGAAAATTGTAACCCACTGGGCGCTCTGAGGGAATATAGTCAAAGTTCCTATTATACAAATGATTCAATATCTCTGTTCGTTAATTGGTCTCTCCACTTTTTAGTTTAGTGGGCGCAGCAGTTTGGTCACTTATACCCTCTATTGGGTGTTTGGCCTGCTGCTCTTCCTATTTTTGGTGTGCGACTTGATATTTTTCCACAAACGGAGAGACCTACAGTTTTAAGCCGACTCCAAGCGGCAGATTATTTTTGTGAGGAGATTTTTCATGGCAGAAATACACTCATAGCAGGTTGGCCATATCTCACAGATAATTAGTTGCTTTTAGCTATAGAACCCCAATGCTTGTATCGCTCTTGCTTTCCTTTGAGAACGACTCATCTTTTCGAGCACTCTCTCTGTCAGATTTAATGATGGGAGGAAATAAAAAATATAGTCAAGGCAGAAAATTTTGCCATATTTTCTTCCCTTCTATTCTCTTCTATTATTTTCTTCTTTGAGGCTAAAAATTATTTGCATGACACACCCTAATGCTCACATTCGTACTATTATTTTGAAATGTGTCTCAGTGTCACTGTAGTCTTGCTGAAAACTCGTAATTAAAAAAGTCAATTAGCTTAGAGTCTCATTAAGCTTGAAATTACGCAAAAGGCGCAGAGTTAACCAAATTACGCAGTCGCGGAGTTGAAACATTTTATTGCACCTGGAAAAAGCGCTGATAAGCACAAATCACGTCCATTTGTATTAAATGGGCGCCGCTGCTTCACATTTGTAAAATCACTCACACATACAAACATGCACCTACCTCTCAGCTGAAACAATTTATAGCGAGCGAACGAGTGTGGGCACAATGAAGCTGCTCATACCTGTCAAAAAATCACTCATAACCATGTAGACGTGTGCGTATTCACATATGGACGTACATTTCGCCTTTGCTATTAAAAAATTGTTAGAAGTGAATTCAGGAGAATACTTATTGCGCTTGTTTTCTTACCTCGCATGAAGTGTATGAGGCAGTAGCATACATCTAGGCGCACAATTGCATGAGTTGACGTGGCATGCACCTGATATGCGTTGGTTTGAGTTGTGCTGTCGTGTGAAGTGAGGCGCAAGTGCTAATGTGCAGATAAGCTTTATGACGCTTTGGCTGCTTGCTGGCTCGCTCACTTGCGGTCGCCAACAAAGCAGTAGCCAGCTCGGCTTACAATTACCAAACGTTGTCGTTAGCAGCTTTAACTCGTTATGTTTTGCTATCAAATTTACCTGGCACTTTGCCGTTGTTTTGCTTATCGCGTTATTTGCATTTCTTTTTTCTCCTTTTAAGCTGCCTTGCCGCTTTTTATTTGCTCCACGCTATGAGTAAGTTTTTACTTATTACGTCAAGCAGCTCATCAGCGGCAAATGTCAACCACAAAGTGCCATTTCGACGTGAGGAGATCACTTTAGGCGCCATTTTCCATTTGCGGTCGCTATTCGCTGCGGCTGCTGTTTCCGTTTCCGCCTGATAATGAACCTTCTGCGAACCTTTAGCTACATTTGAAGTGCTTTTGTGCGCTTAGACGTGTGTGTAAGGGTGTGTTCGTTTGTGTGGGTGCACTTTGTCGACTGTTTTTATGTTTATTACTTTACTAAATTTAAATTAATAAAATTGCTTTTATGCGCTGAAAAGGTTTTTCGGCGGTTTTCTGCATTTGATTCTTTGCGGAGATTTTTTTATATTTTTTTTGGTTTTTGGTGTTTGCCTTTTTTATTGGTTTGTTCGTGGAATTTTGTATCTTAAGTGTATTTTAAGTGTAAAAATGTGCATGGCAGTTTCTTTGTATTTATGTCAACGCTGCGTGCATCTATTAAGGGAAACGTTTTGCGCATAAAATCTGATTTTTATTTGAAGTCACTGTACAAAATTCCTAAAAAATTATTTAGAAAATTCTTTTTATTGTAGTTTTTTTTGTAGAGAAATTATGAAATGCCGTATTTAGCAAGGAAATCTAATGAAAGCAGATGGTAGTGCCAACTCTATGAATCCAATGATTTTTAAAAAAATATAAAACTAAGTTAAAGCAATGTGTAGACTCTATAAATATGGTTTCTGGCACGAAGACGGAACTTCGGGACACAGAGAAATCTTTAAGTTGCTATCTGAGCAGAGGAGACTGCTTTGGCACCTAAAGACGACTAGATACCCACAGTTTCATTCCGAAGGAAATTTGATGTCAGATTTTCAATGCGTGAACAATGGCGCAATCCAGAATGACGGATATTTTCTTTACCGATGGGTTCAAGAATGAAATAGGGTTTGGAGCCGGATGGTACTTAACCGATAGTAATAAGTATCACTATGCTATGGAGGAAATGGCAACTGTTTTCCAAACGGGAGTTTTTGCCATCCTGAAAGTAGCCGAATGGATAATCCAGAGAAGATGGAGCGGAAAACAGATTGTAGTTTTCAGTGATAGTCAGGCTGCACTGAAGGCCCTGGAGAACACGAAGCAAACCTCAAAGATTGTTCAAGAATGTAAGAAGAAGCTTAATTCTGTCGCAAAACAAAACAGGCTTGTACTTATATGGGCTCCAGGACAATCTGATGTTCAAGGAAACGAAATTGTCGATGAATTGGCCAACCGTGGATCAGCGGTGCCCACACAAGGGCCAGAGCCGATAATCGGAGTAAGCTCCGCTGGAATCTTGAATTGGATCAGCGATTATGTAGGCAATCTACATAAAGAGCGATGGTCCGGTCTAGAACGCTGCAGAACTGCAAAGTGTTTTGTGACAAATCCGAACATAAAACTGTCAAACTTTCTACTAAAACTTAGAAGGAAAGACGTTCAGTTGATGGTCGGTATCATTACAGGACACAACCCATGGGGTCAGCATATGATCACCATTGGAATCATTTAAGACCCAATGTGCCTGTCATGCTTGTAGGAGGCGGATAGCACTGATCACTTTCTCTGTGAGTATCCTGCCCTTGCTAGAGCACGGCTACGGGTTTTGGGTTTCGATGTCATGAGAATGAGTAATATTCGTTTTCTAAAACTGGAGGATATTTGCAGATTTGTCAAAGAATCTGGAAAATTCTCACTATCTCTGTCTCTATTCTTTCCTATCTCTTTCTCTGATACTTTTCTCCTTTCCTCCTTGACTATCTACCTCCTTTCCAGAACTTTAAATACAATGGGCTCTTTAGCCTGAGTGTTTTAGGAGCCACCAAATTTATTCTTTGTTTTTTAATTTCACAAAACGGGCTGATTTGGATTTCTATAGAATTGTGACATATTATCATCGCAGCATTTGCATCAATTGGCGTTGAGCATGAAAATTATATACAGAGGGAAAAGCTGATCATTCAAAGCAGTTTCCATAAAAATTTAAAACTTTTTGAACATAATTTTTAGAAAATTTTTGAGTACACAGTTTTATAGTCGATTAAATTTTGGCATAAAAAAGGGTAGGATTCAAGTGGCTCAAAAATTGCGATAGTTTTTCACTATTTTTTTTTTTTTTTTTGCGACGGTCTTGTGTATTTTCCCCATATAACAAATGCTCCAGCCAAGTTATATAATTTATGGGAATTTTTTATGATGTTACAACAACGACACTCATATTTTAGAACAATTTCATCCACATACAAGCATACATACAATATTTTTTATTTATTATATATATTAATTTTTTTTAATGGTTTTTAATGTCACCATTTGTGGTCTTCCAATTTCCCCCAACTTTTCATGATCGATTTGCTTTGCTTAAAAATGTGCGCAGATTTTTTAGATCTTTTTGCCTTTTTTTATTTTGAACTGCATTTTGCACTCTGTAGCTGCATTTGTGTGCGTTGCTTGTTGGCATCTATAGCCAGTATTTTCGATTATTTTTCTCATGCATTTTTAAGCGTCTACATTTCCTGATAGCGTTTTGAAGGACGTCCGCTGTTGCGCGCGTAAAAATAAATATATTTTTGGGAATATGCATATTTGTGTGCATACTGACCTAATTTTTGTTGGGATTTACGCTTGCAAAAATCGATACTTACACATACACCATTACGTTAATCTTAAATCCATCGAATAAAAAACAAAATTGATTATATAATTCTTGATATAAAATATTTTCAATGCAGTTTTGTGCCAATTTCAAGCATTTAAAACAATTTTATTCACGGTAATACTCTGCGAGAGGGAAATTTGCTTCCATTGTAAGCATAAGTGGGCATGGTGAAGAGTACTGCCAGTAAACAGTAGTGAGTGAGCAGCTCATCTTTACAAAATCTCTGGTACTAGACTAAGTCAGGTTGTTGTTGTTATTGTTATAACGGCGTACAATTTTGCTCACGAACTTTGGGGAATACTGCTGAAGTGGTATTCCTGCATATGTGTGCATGCTTTTATATGGAAGAAAACTCCCCAAATCCACAGCAAAATATTCGTCAAAAAAATTTCAAAAATCCTTGCAATTTTTGAGCCACTTCGAACTTACACTTTATTGAATCTAAATACAATTGGCTTTAAAACTGCGTACTCAAAATTTTTGGTAAATTCTGTCTAAAATTTTTGAAAATTTTAATACAAATATTTTTGTTTCTGTTTTTTGTACAAAGTAACGTTTTAATGTTGCTCCAAGCAGCGATTAGCGCCAGCTGAATTTTGCTCAGGAATGGAAAAGAGGGTGGAACCGAAGTTTTGATCAATGAGATAGAGAGATTCTAGAGTTTGGTCCTTACTTTGACATAAATGCTTAATTTTCTTAAAGTACTAGTAAAAATGTATGAGGCATGGCTATTATAAGCCGAAAATGATGCAACTACACATAGAAGAACGAATGCGCTAAACGCCAGTTGTTGAACGTGAAACTGTTTCGTATGCAGTACCTCTCGCTTCTGTAAGAAATTAGTATAGTCATATACTTTTTTTGCTTATAGTAGTTTTTGTTTTCAGCCAATTGCGTGCTAAAATAGTGAATAAAATTCTCAAGGCAGAATAACAAGAGGTTTGTGATAAGAACGGCGTTGAAAACGATCCAAGTTTAGTCGTATTGCGAAGGATAGGAAAATGTGAGGAATCGTGACTTCTCAGATCACAAGGGAATTTACTTTAAATAATTTAAATAAAATATAATTTTTTTAGAAAATTATTATAATTTATCTTAATTATGATAATATTGGTATGGCACAATTACCTATGCAACAAAATATCGGCCAAATGGCCCCCGCGGCCTCGGCGGCACACCTCCATCCGATGGTCCAAATTTTCGATGACGCTGAGGCATAATTGCGGTTCTACGCCGTTCATGTGCCAAAATATCTTATCCTTTGGCTCTTGAATTGTTGCTGGCTTATCGGCGTACACCTTTTCTTTCAAATAACCCCAAAAAAAGAAGTCCAACGGGGTCGTTGACGTTTAAGTGTAGTTCACATTTAACATCGGCCTTTGAAATTTAACCACCCTTTACCTAATGGACGACTACTGAAAATGTAAATTTTCGGGACTTCTAGAATCTTATTTTATAGTACCGGAATGACGTGTCTGTCGACGCGAAGCTACTAAACATGTAAATTTTCGACATTTTTCTAGTCCCGAATTTTTCGGGATATTTCTTTATAGTCTCGGAATAATGTGACTGTTGATAAAGGCTACTAAACATGTAAAATTTTGAGATTTTACTAGTCCCGAAATTTTCGGGAACATTTTTATAGTCCCGGGATAACGTAACTGTTGATGGAAATCTAATAAACATGTAACAAATCCCGAAATTTTCGGAATCTCACTTTATAGTCCCGTGACTGCCCAAAAATCTTGGAATTTAATGTTTTCAGCAAAACTGTTCCCATATTTAGTTTTTATTTATTGAAGTAAAACTTATTCGACAAAACACAAGGCCAGGGTCCCGAGACTGACATATCTAGCGGCCACGTTGCACGTGGCGGAGCTCATCATTCAGTGAGTCTGTCGGATTTCTTTAGTCTTCGTTTGTATTTTGTCACGCCTTGAAATAGCGATTCGTCCAGAAAATAAGTTCAGTGTTGGGCTGATTATAAAATTTCCCTTTCATAATCAACTATTTAGTTCGATAGCACAATCCTAGACTCCTTCTCACCATCAACTGGATGATGCAGTGTAATAAGGCCCACTGAAGGAATTTCAACTGAAGGTAATGGCTGCTATGATAACCAAGTGGCGCGTTTTCACAGCTCTGCAAACGCCTCTTCGTATTTCGCTTGTTTTTCTGCCAACAAGACTTGCATTGCATTACTTGTATTATATCATTCAATATGGACACCTTCCAAAAAGTGGTACAAAAAGACTCACTAGTGTCGTAGAGACTCAATGGTAAGTAAATAAACTGGCATGCCATTATTCTTCAGATCTACAAATCTAATAGTTCTAGGTTCGTATTGAAGCGAAAAATCAAAGTGAAATCTCAAAACTCTTTATTGCTAAAAAAATACGCTCATCAAATAACTTAATAAACATATAAACTCTCTGAAACGCCTAAATTTATACTCTCTGAAACACCTATATACTTGCATATATGTATCTTGTTCTGCCTTTAGTAAGATCTCCTTGCTTACTACTCGTTCAACGTTCAGCTGACCTCTTTTACTTCTTCTTCAATCCATCGAATATTGCACTGATACTCGTACTACTGGCGCAGCCAATGATATCAGTATGACGTTTTTGTGACTTTCTCCGACTAAGCAGAAAATTACACAGTCTCAGAACTTCCTCTCTTTGCCCGGCATACCACGTAATTAGACACGTTCTCACAACCAAATAATTAACCAGTCACTACGCGTACCTTTGATGTTCATTAAAATTTTATGATGCAAATGAAAAGGTTCACGTTGGAGTGTCAAAAAGTTGAAGACAAACTTTCAAAATTGCAACGGCAGTATCAGCCTACATGCTTGCCGCTAAAGCCATTTAAAACTATGCCTTTTTGAAGGTTCATATCCACAGTAGAGCTTAACCTGGCTTAAATAAAAAAAAAAAAATATATATACCGTAAAATAATAAATGTGGATATCCAATTCCGGCGGCGTTATAATTAGTGTACGTGATTCTATTTAGGTGAAGGTTGCCTTTAAAGTGAGGTGTCAGAGTGAGTTGTTCTTTTTTTGGGTAGCAAAGAAAAGGAGATGAGAAGGTGGGTGGTGTGAAATTAGACATCAAGCGGTGTGCCCAACCGGAAGCGTGAAACTGATATCCGGCAGCTGCTTTAACACATAGCGCTAAGCTATGCGCAGCAAACCTCTTTGATTGCTTGACTTCCAGTTGTGTAATGAATCCTCCCACCACATTTTTTATGTCACATACTCACACACCCCTTCCTCTGTATATCGTTGTTGTTTCTCATTTTAATGCGTTAATGTAAATGAGTAGAGAACAACACGTAAGCCTCTGCATAAAATAGACAAATTGTTTATGTACCTTCAGGTAGTACATCCGACACCATCAGAGGTGAAGAGCAGCACACACTCACTGCCTGTGCTGTGCTGCGTCTGCACATCAGACTTGATCAAAAACGCGTGTCAAAGGGAAAACTTTAAACTCAAACTTTTTGTGTGCGTTGCAAGCTAACTGAGGAAGGATTAAGGGTAGCAGCCTCACCGCATTGGCACCCATATTTTTCAAAAGCTGCTAATTTTTATAAATTAAGCATGAGATGCCCAGAGAAACAAAGCAAAAAATCGAAGAAACAGAAGCAACAACCACCACGAAGGTGCAGTAGCAACTATGGAAGAAGAAAACGTGTGCTGAAAAATGTGGTGCTGTGCTGTGTGGCGCAGTGTAGTGTAGTCAGCCTCAGCAGGGAAGCTCGCCAAAAATTTAGTTATGCCAGTGGCGTACGCTGGCTTCTATGAGTCTGCAAGCAAACCCTCTCGCGCACACCAATGCATGTAATTGCCACATTTACATATACACGTATCAGTATGCGCCTTCATGTTCGCATGGTGTTAAATATTTGCTGCCAATTCAACGCTTTTTTGACACCCTGCTCAATGCTTCCTTTTCAACAGCTTGTGGGGGCTAGGTTTCGCTGATATGTTGCTCATTTGAAGGGATTGGTTTGGTGTATATGCTTTTAATTTTCATTAACAGTTGATATGGTGGCCTCACTGAAGTACAAATTGTGTGTTCGCCTAAAAGTATACACATTTTGTGTTTTTTTGGTAAACTAAATAGATGCCATTTTGTTTGCGGAAATTCGCGGGATGTGATGCGAGTTTTAACTTTTTTTTCGGTTTAGAATTAGGTCAGTTTGGAATAAATGCAAAAAAATTACCTTACTTTCTTCAGATCTTTGGTATTCATATTATTTATTAGTGCCCTTGAAAATAACATTAATTAATACTTTTTATTATTTTTTTATTCTTATATTACTATACAGTTTATACCACAACAAAAATTTCATAACTCAAAGTTTTAAAAAATAAAAAAATGCGACAAATGTTCATCAAACTCTATAACTTTTTAATTAGAATCATATTGTAGTGAATATTTGTACTCTCTACTGAGCCGCACTTCTCGGCCCATGCGTTTTTACATCACTCACATCAAGTGATTTGATTGACGTTTGTTGAACAGGTTGTCACTTCACAGCCCTCATCTACACCGAGTTCACTAATATTATGGCGTTATTAGAATAGTTGGTATCTAGCGGATATGTCTATTTCTAGATAGCGTCAGTGGTTTTACGGTGTAAATAATGAATAGTCAGCTTCATCCACATAATAACCAAGTGATTGCCTCGAGCAAAGAAATCTCTGGAATGCCTTGGTTGGTTCCATTTTCAGATATTTTAGCGCACCTGACAAGACCTTTACATTTGTTAATACTAAATTTTAATTTATTTATAAAAACTCTTTTCGAAGGCGATTTGTGCATGTCTGCAAGCTTTAAACAGGTCATAGAACGTGCCAAGAACCACACAGCAGTCGAACTTAGAGTGCGCAAATTTTTTACTATTTAAGCGGGAGTCACATAGCATTCGCCCGCAGTTCTCAATATACTGATTATAATTAAACCAATATACCAAAAAGAACAGTAGCATCCCAGCAGACCTATTTCATGGCCTATTTAGCGAACTCCATCCTATACACTGCCCCTGCCATTACTAGCCTCCCGATCAGTGGAAGTGTGTTATACGTTAATCAGAGACAGCATTTTTTTCATCTGGTCCATTTCCTTCACTACAGATTGTAACTCTTGAACTTAGTATTAGGAAAAAACTAGCAGAAGTTGTAATGCTGCTCTATGTGGATGGTAATGACATTTTCTCTGGCTGAGAAGGAAAGGTTGAAAACGTATCATCTATGCAATTGCAAAAGTACCTAAAGAAACGGAGGCAATGATGATGAATTGAGATTATTATACAGTATAGGTATAAAATCTGCTATAAGCCTCTTGTAAAAATGCCAATAGATAACAAAATACTATAGTATCAAAAGTAGAACATCAGATGTAGTAGAATCAAAGGACACTTGACCTAAAATCTATTTTGTATTCCAGTGCGTATCCCTACCTTTATATTTACCAAAATACCTTCAGCTTATAAAGGGTGTTTTTTTAGAGGTTAGGTTTTCAAGATGAAATAAAACGTATATAATTTAATGTTATGGCCAAAAATTTAGCTTTATTATAAAGATAAGGGTTTGCCATTATGTTTTAAAAATGATTTCGGGCAAGTGGCCGTCGCGGCTGGCTCGAATAAATTCCAGCTGAGAGGCCCAATTTTCGACCACTTTTTGCAGCAATTGGGGCCGTATGCCAGCAATAACGCGCCGAATATTCTCTTCCAAGACGTCAATCGTCTCGGGCTTATCTGCGTAGACAAGCGACTTCACATAGCCCCACAAGAAGTAGTCCAGCGGTGTTATATCGCACGATCTTGGAGGCCATGCCACAGGTCCACGGCGCGAGATAATGCGCTCACCAAAAGTTTCCTTCAATAAATCGATTGTTGCGTTGGCTGTATGGCATGTAGCGCCATCCTGTTGGAACCAAAGGTCGTCCACATTAACATCGTCCAATTCAGGCACGAAAAAGTCATTAATATGGCCGGCTTCATTTTTAAAGAAATATGGACCAATGATTCCCTCTGCCCATAGAGCACACCAAACAGTGACTTTTTGAGGATGTAACGGCGTCTCAGCAATGGCTTGTGGATTATGTTCACTCCAAATGCGACAATTTTGCTTATTGACATACCCATTCAACCAAAAGTGAGCTTCATCGCTGAACAAAATTTTCTTGGATGCGTCGCGCGAACCGAACCATTATTTTCGTAATAAATTTGCACGATTTGCAAACGTTGTTCAGGTGTAAGTCTATTCATTATGAAATAGCAAACCAAACTGAGCATAAATCAAGTGACAGCTGTCAAAAAGACCATCTACGAAAAAGGTAGTGCCCACTTAAAAACCTAACCTCTAAAAAAAAAACACCCTTTATAATAAATGTCAACCGATAATTGGTGCATGAATAAGGAACTCACGTATTCGACCAACAGTATACAAATTTAAATGTTTCTGTGTGGCCAAGAGCGGTCGCTCATTAGAAATCTGCTCGGGTGTCGCATTGACCTAAAGCAAACTTCTACATTCTGTGACAGTACACAGATCAAAACGAAATATGTCAAGACGCTGTTGACCGAGAACGGTGAGGTAACTAGTGAGCAACGTTATGTGGGCCTTATAAACGACTTAGTGACACTTCCACTTCATGACACTTAATGGTAAAAAACAAACACCCTCAATTTGACTGTTTGTGGTGTTTGGTGCTTTCTATGCCAGCTCGTAGGTAACCTTATCATTGTCTTCGATTATGCAGTGGCCAAGTTTTTTTTTTTTTTGCCGTTAAAAGCAGTAGGTTTTTTCTAAAATTCCTCCGATTGTAGTGAGCTTTCATGAACGCCTGGCGCTTTGAAAAAATACCTTGTGTTTGTATGACTTTCTTGCAATTATACTGTTTTTTCTGATTGGCTTGCAGTTGGGACTGCATTTGCGAACATAAACGACGATTTTCCAGCTTAATTGGTTGAAAATGAGATTTCGATTAAAAAATTATTCAAATTGAATGCCATTTACAAAATTGTCGCAAAAATTAACAAAACAAAATTTCCAGCGGAAAAACTTTGCATTTTTTCAGAGCCAAAAAAGTGTCCACAGCAAAGCGCGTTTGACAGAGCCAGGCGTGGATGTGACATTGTAGTGAGTGCTACGCACAAAAAATGGGAAATTATCCTCGTCAAATTGTGCAAGTACAATTGTCATGTTTTTTATTTTATCATCCTTTTTTTACGAAAATTTACTCATTCTCGCTACGGTAAATGGCATTTTATCAAGCAAACCTTGTCACTGGGTACCTACATTTTTGTTTTTTTTTTTGCAACTCGTAGCAATGTAGTGAAAATCTAAGCGGATTAGGTCGCCAAAGTTACGGTGCAGTCACAGATATGAAGCCGAAGTAGTGACAAGCGTGCGCAATAGCGCGAGGAAGAGGTGGGAAAGACCAACGTAGTGAAAAACGGAAAACTCCACGTTATGCTGCTTTGAAGCCGCAAATGAAAATATTTCTATAATTTTATTGCTTTTTGTGCAAGTTTGTGCATTTATTGTTGACCACGACAGGATTAAGCATGCCACATAATCGTACATACGTGATTACGATTTTTCGTTTACGTTTTTGTTTTGTTGTTTTTTCGGTTATTTTTTGGTGGACGCCAGGTACACAGGTATATGCATACGCGCATTCCTGTGGTTTCGAATTATTCAACTTTTTAGCGCACATAAATGCATTTGCTGTAATCAAAGCAAATATTCAACGGGGGAGATAAATACTTTAGCGGCCACGATTCACCAGACTTGGCCCTCTGCGATTTTTTCCTATATAAAAAACTGAAAGGGCGTAGATTTGACAGGATTGAGAGGAGAAAAAAAAGAATGGAGAGAAAAGGAAAGAGTTCAAGGCAACACCAAGAAGGGTATATCAGAAGTGCTGCGAGGATTGGAAAACACGTCCAGACAAGTCTACTATTCTAGAAGGAGGATTACGTTGAAACGGACGAAAGCGATGTTGATGAATAAAGGATTATTTAGATTAGTTTGCTAGTGGGTATGTGAGGAAGGAGACCTTATACGCCCACTTAAAGCCAGTTTTAAGCATTGTGAGTATCCTTTGTGAGTAGACCCCTCCGATCGGAATGCTTCTGAAGTACCAGTAACTCTTTAATATCCCACACAAAACTGAAGTGAGCCGATAGCTCCAATTTTATCACTACTAAAGTTGTAGGCGGCCGCCGTAGCCGAATGGGTTGGTGCGTGACTACCATTCGCAATTCACAGAGAGAACGTTGGTTCGAATCTCGGTGAAACACCAAAATTAAGAAAAACACTCAACATTAATAGCGGTCGCCCCTCGGCAGCCAATGGTAAACCCCCGATGTATTTCTGCCATGAAAAAGCTCCTAATAAAAATTTCTGTCGTTCGAAGTTGGCTTGAAACTGTAGGTCCCTCCATTTGGGGAACAACATCAAGACGCACACCACAAATAGGAGAAGGAGCTCGGCCAAACGCCAAAAAAGGGTGTACGCACCAATTATATATATATATATATAAAGGTGTATGTATGTCGCTGCGATTGGAGCGCAGAACATTGAGAAAAACTGCTTAATTGATTTCACCTCTTCCCAATCGTGATAACTTCTCCAGAAGTTTTATAGGCTTGGTCTGTGATTTTTATTGTTGTAATGGCACCATACCATTTCCGCATATTTTCACAAAATATTGCTTGACTGACATTTCTTGGTCGATTATAAATTTGATAAAAAAGAAAGCATTATCTTGGTAACAATTTTTTACGGCCAGTAGCTTTGCAGCCATGTCACTTATAACTACATAAGTAGGCTTGGCTCTGAGAAATCCTTCATGAAAATCCTCTTTCAAGATCTATTCAGAACCTTGCTAGTGAATTGGATTTCCTTCATTGTTTGAAATGATATTGGATTTTCATCGATGTTGGTGGAAAATTCAAAGTGATTTTGAACTAAAATCGATAACCGAAATTTGGTTCAATCAACAATCCCATTTTTAGCAGATCTCGCAAGAGCGCGAATCTACATATATGATTGCCACGTCGTACAAAATGAGTCTCAAGAGTTTAAATTTAAGTAAAAGAAAATGCAGGATTCCAATGATATGTGAAATTCTGGTAATTTTTGGTAAATTATATATTAGTTTTTTTCATCCAAACTGGGTTGCCATGTGTCCTCCATAAATGTTCGAGAGTATAATCCTATAGCAGCACATTTTTTTCATAAAATGCAAAATATTGAAAATTACTTAAAAATCATTAATTTAAAAAGTAATACGAAATGGTGTTGCCATATGATGAGAAATAAAAACTAATTAATTTTTTCACTTTTTGCACATTTTCTTATGAAATGTGACATATTTTCAAACCACTTAAAACCCATTATTTTTTGACTTAGTGTTGCCACATGATTGTAAATTAATAATTATTGCTTTTTACACATTTCCTCATGAAGTGGAAAATATCATAAAACTATTCATAAATTCATCACTGTTTAAAGTAATAGGAAGCAGTGTTGCCGCCGTAGCCGAATGGGTTGGTGCGTGACTTCCATTCACCGAGAGAACGTCTGTTCGAATCTCGGTGAAACACCAAAATTAAGAAAAACATTTTTCTAATAGTGGTCGCCCCTCGACAGGCAATGGCAAACCTCCGAGTGTATTTCTGCCATGAAAAACTCCTCATAGAAATATCTGCGGTTCGGAGTCGGCTTGAAACTGTAGGTCCCTCCATTTGTGGAACAACATCAAGACACACACCACAAATAGGAGGAGGAGTTCAGCCAAACACCCAAAAAGGGTGTACGCGCCAATTATATATAATATATATATAAGCAGTGTAGCCATATGGCTACAAATAATTAATTTAATCACTTTTTTCAAATTTTCTCATGAAGTATGAAATATTTTTAACTACTTAATTTTTGAAATAGCATGTAATAGTGTTGCCACATTATTATAAATTAACAATAATTAATTTTTCACTTTTTGCATAATATGTATATACAATATTTTTAAACTATCTACTTAAAAATCTTTAATTTTTGAGATAGCATGAAATAGTGTTGCCACATTATTAAAAATTAATAATAATTTATTTTTACACTCTTTACACATTTTTTCAGCAAATATGATATGTCATAAAACTACTTAAAATGCATCACTTTTTAAAGTACTTTGAAGCAGTGCTGCCATATGACTAGAAATTATAATTTCTGCGCTTTTTGCACATTTTCTTATGATATACGAATATTTTTTAACAATCAAAAATCATTAATTTTTAAAATAGTATGAAACAGTGCTGCCATATCACTAGTAATTAATAATAACTGATTTTTAAACCTTTTGCACTTTTCTAGAAAAGCCTCAAAGGTACATTTTTATAGCAAAAATCAAATTTCGGAGAGAAACCAAATATTTTGCATGAAACTCAATCACAACAATCGAATCTTAAATCTATGGCAATGGCAGTTGAAAATTGTCACACACACACACACACTAGCAAACAATAAGAGTGCGTGCAAAAATCTCCAGTCTTAGCATCAATTTGCGATATTCTTGCACTCACGCATACGCTTGTTAATTTCCAGCTGTTCCAAACCCACTATTTGCATGCCATTGGGTGCCATTGGGCTTTGCAATTTTCTCTACCAAAGTATTTTGTGCTGCCTACAGGAGACTTTCGTTAAACGTCGGTGCTCTCCTTCATGTACTTCAAAAAAACCTTCTTCTGTTTCCTACCTACACAAAGCTTACAGGATAAAGGTCGTAGCATCGAAGAACACATATCCGTTACATTGTACGTGCCGGGATATTGTTAACATGGGTTCAATCTCAACAGAAGCACCAAGAGTAGCAACAGCAACTTCACAGTTGAATACAAAAGCTGTTGAGCAGAAGGGTACGTAACAAAATGGTCAAAAGCTCATATGTCCGGATGTGGGCTTTTGTGCGTGTATGCAGCAGTTGTCGCCAATAATCACAAAAGCAACAACAATAATTGGAACGTCTGTTGATGACAATGACGATGTAGGCAACTACTCTCGTTGCTACAACAAATACCCGAACTGGGATACAATCAGCCAAAGCTATTCAATTTTGTTAGAGCCTCGTGCCAATTGCAACAGTTGATCGATTGTTAGCGGTGTAAGCGTGTGTGTGTGCATATGTTTGTGTATGAGTGTGTGCGAGTGTGGTTGAATGGCAGGTCCGAAAGATTGCATATCTACTACCCGTTGCGTTTCACATTTTTCGTTCGCATATTCAAGCAACAATCAAACAATCGCAACAAAGCGAAACCATTTGGAAAAGTGTCAACTGCAAGTGATCGATTCCTAAACTGTGTAGCGCTGCAGCGGAAGGAAGCGATGCGACATGTGGGTATGTGGACATGCGGTTCACTCCGTTAATTGTTCATTTCTATACGTAAACACTCATACACACGTACAAGCATGCATATCTACCTCTACTATGCGTTTAGAATTTTCGATAAATTTTATTGGGCTTTTTCATGCACCAGTCGCCACGTACGTACAGAACACGTGCCTATTATCGCTAATTAATTTTTAAATGCAACAACTTTGCGGTGAATTGAACATTCCAACATTGGAGCATTCCATGTTTTGTTTGATCTCTCTCTCCCGCTGTCCATCTACCCGAGAGGTGGTGGGTCATTAAATGGTTAGTGCATGAATTGTTTTCAATTGAATTTTATGCGTTACTGGGTATGGGATTAAAATGGAATTCAAAGCTTTTCAATTTAACGAGTTTCTATAAACATAAAATTGTATATCTATAGTACGAAGTCTAAAAGGGAATATAAAGAGACAGATGTGCGCAGAAATGTATGACCTGACTTTAGCCTTCTTGAACAGTCATAGAAAGCATACAATTGGAAAACGCGAGTCTATGGGGCTGACTCGCCAAATCGGGCTCTTGCGGACTACTGGTTCCGATGGGGATATTTTTCATCACTTTGGTTCTAAAGAAGATATGAAAGAATAGCTCAATGACTGGTTTGCCGAAAAGGGAGCAGATTTTCTTTGATTCATTGGTATACACAGTTTTTTTTTTAAGCGTACCAACTCTACTTGCCTTAGCTTAACTGACAATGAAGCTCATCTGATAAACTGGGGATGTTTTAGGAGACCAGAAATAGCTAGAGTTCTGGCTGAACTGACCGAAATGCGGTCGCGAAGGTGGTCGAAAGGCCTGCGCTGCTTCATAAACTAAAAACTACAAATTCAACTGTTGAGGTGTCATTAAAAAAATGATCTTCAGAATACTTATATTGATGAATAAACTTATGAAATACTCATAAAAAACAGGTAGTTATATAAAGCATAAGATGAAGTTTTCTTAATTACAAAAAGTGAGTAAGGAGCACTGAACGCCTCGTACCATAAACGTATAAAGGCGTCACGCATTTCAAGGATTGTTTTATTAGATGTAAGCAGATTTGTATGCATCAATCAAGATTTCATGCATCAAGAAAATTTCTTGCTCGAGTTAACTGATTTTTCAAAGTTGAAATGAGCGACAGAGAATGCTCTCAATTTAGGTTCTTTACTAACTACTAACTGCATAGTTTCAAAAGCGCTCTGGTCAAAACTGGACCTTAAAAGAACAACTTGTCTGCTTGAATTCAACAGATCGACTATCAACGTCCTCACAGGTGTTATAACGGGTCACTGCATTATTGGCACCCTAGCCAATAGAATAGATGACCGCACAGTGACTTTGCAGGAGTTGTGGAGATGGAGAAGAAATTGAGTCGGTATAAGACCTCCTCTTTGGAAGTCCTGCACTTCAAAAAAAGCTGTCACGAATACCTTGGCGACTATTTCTTTGAAGACCTGGGAAATTTGCTAAATTTAAACTTTCTTAAATCGATCTAAATGGTTTAAGCAACTTAGTTATAGAATGGAAATAAAATGAAAGTATCACAATGGGCCTCAAGGTCACCGAGCGTCTTGCTTTAGACCTGCAACCTCGCTAGCATAGCCTAACCTAGATTCTCTGAAACTTGAATTGATAAACAAAAATTTAATCTGAGAACTCATGATGTGACTCACAGACTTTATGGCAAGAGTTTTGCCTTTAGCAGACAGAATGCCACCTTGATCAAAAGGTTCCCGGAAAATTCAGAAAACTTTAAATTAAATAAGTTTAGTACCCAAACGTGATATTATCCCCTCATCAACCGCAGCGCACTTATGCCAGCGTTTGATTCGGCTCTCGAAGCATTTCTGGAACTCTATTTTTGGTATAGCCATCAAAAGCTGCCGTCGATTTTTTCATTACTTTCTTCCTTTCAGCTGTTAAAATCTTGTTTCCAGTAGTTATTTTTTCAACTGGAGCAAAGCCATATCCGGTGAATTCAAACGCTGTTGGTTGGTATTCGTTTCGTTCTTTTCTTCAGCAGACAGAGTGCGTCGCTCCAGTTTCAGTCAGCTGCAGTGTAATGAGTTAGATTATAAGTGTTTAGTCAAATATTTTCTTTATTTATAATGCTACTCTCCTTGATGCACAATAGTTAGCCGAATACGCTTGAAATAAATAAGTCGGTGAAGTGAAGTGATCTACTGCACAAATAAGTTTGAGAACCTCTGTACCTACAATTTCTTATAGCCATTGAAAAATAATATTTTTTTAAATAAATTACCTAATCAGATCCGCAGCTGTGACTAACATATAATCAATTTCTTTACTTTTGCTTTCAAAAAACCCAACTCACACTCAAATATCTCGAATACTATATATTAGTCACATACGACAAACTTTGCTATCGCCAAACATTTTATGACTACTCGGCACAAAGCTATAATGAAAATATGTCGATAAAAAAATGCATATATATCTAAGTAAGGCGAATTTTAACTACAGTTTGTCTATAACTACCAAACGCTAAGCTTATTTAGTTAAAAAGTTATATACTTTTTCGTTAAAAAAAATGCATCAACACGGAACACCACCACCGGATCACAAGCCACCACATCAAGAACCACCACACCAAGGCCCCCCACATCATGAGCCGCCGCATAACGAACCACCACACCAAGGACCTCCACATCACCATTGATGAGAACGATTTGATATGAAGTGGACACACATACATACATAGTGCCATATAGAAGTTAAGCACATTTTTTAAAAAGTTTTGATTTGCAATGGAAAACTAAAGTTAATAAAAAATAAAACAAAAAAATACATAAAAATTGTCTTGTTTTCTATTAAAGCCCTGAAGTCATAAAGAAGGAAGTATAGAAAAATTTCTAACTGCTAATTTGGTTTCAAATTCCAATTTCAGTAGAGTGCAGTAGCCGTTTCTTTCTCTTGCTAACTGGGGCATATTATATATAATAAGGGAAGTCAAGTCCCCTTCACTTTTCCTTTGCCTTTTCAATGCAAAGCAGGCAGTCTTCTACCTATGCCACCCTTAACAGGTACCTCATCGAAAACATGCAATCCTGGAGCTCTGGTATCTGGTATTCATACGCCAAAAACTAGCGATCGGAGTCGTTGGACTTTATTTATTTGATGCACTGCATCTACTCTGTCTGCTCATCGATCCATCCTTTGCGTCATTCGCCGTCGCCAAGGTGCAAAGGTCCAAAAATCGTCTATCGAAGTTTTGTCTCAAACACTCAAAGCACCACCTTATCAGGTTTTTGTCTTCTTAATATTTCTGAACTATGCAATAAAACGGATTTTGGTTCTAAACAAGAGGATTTTAATTTTCAAATGCCTGCTAGCCTAATGAAGCACTTATTGGTGGTGAGATTATATATTCGATTTCAAGGCTCACATTATTAGCGGTGTTAATGCTGGTGTAGATATATTTTTGTAGTCGTACTTAGTGCCAAAAATTGGCAAATTGAAACTGCATAGAACTGAGTTTAGAAAAAAATTTCATGAATTCGTTATAGGAGAAAATGCGCAACACCATCAGGGGGAAAAAATTATCAAAAATCATCGAGAATTTTAAGTCACTTCAAACTTACACTTAATTATATTAAAATTTCATAAAGTGCACAGATTCTAGGGTTTCGAATGAAACTCCAATTGGTTACAAAAAGGTAAGGCCAAGCTAAGACGTAGAGTACTAAATTTCAAGCACTCGTATTATTGAAGCATGTGAAGCTTATTTTTTTTCTCAAATACCTATAAAGTGTAGTTGTGGTATTACTAATAACTTACACACCCCTCTAGTATCTATCACTCCCTCTCTATCAGCTCTTTACAATCGATTTTTACTCCTCGTAATCTAATCATAGTATTCACCCATTTCTGTATTTTGTTTTTAGAAATTATTAGAAAAATATGTTTAAGGCTAGTCAATTGCCTGTGTGTTTCTGATTCATATGTATACCAGGGTTCAAAATCTACTACGATTGTAAAACATACAAATATAATAATAGACAAGTTTTCTTGCTAACAGCTACTATTAATTGACAAGCAAAGATTGTGTAATATTTCAACCCTGAAAACGGCGCCTTATATTTACTTATTTTATTTATTTATTTACTTGCTCATTCGTGACAAATGTACGGTAAGGCACTTGAACGATTCCGGGTCAAGTGTGACAAGCTTTTTGGGCATCAGTGTCAATTTTTCTGGAAATTATTTTATTTGTAGGTGCATGATAAGGAATAAACTGGAAAATTTTTGAAAAAAATGTGGGTTGGTGTCGAAATTCTGTATGTACAAAATTCTAAAAATAAAATTCTGCTTTTTAAAATTCTGCTTTTTTAAAATTCTGCTTTTTTAAAATTCTGCTTTCTAAAATTCTGCTTTAAAAGTTCTGTACTACAAAATTCTGTATTAAAATATAATGTTAACAATGTTAAGGAGGTAATGTAATTATTTAATTTATTATTATTATTATTTTTTATTATTATTCGAGATATCAAATAAAAAAAAATAATAATAATAATAATAATTTTTTCTTCAGTTTCGATAGAATCCACAGGATTTTTGCGTAGAACTTCTTTTCGCGTGGGCGGCCTTCGGCCGCGCTTCAAAAAAATAACCCTCATCAGTCCAACTCCGGCTACGCAATCCCCAGTATTTTTGCGTAGAACTCTTCTAAAAAAAACGACAGCTGCGAAGAATTATTAAGAAAAGAAATGAATTAAGTCACACTACATATTTAAAAAGAATACCAAAAAATATTGTAATTGGCTAAACTAAAATATTGTTATCGCTTAAACATATACATACATATGTATGTATATTTATGGAATAAATGTTTATTTTGTTACTTCTTGTATGACGAAAATCACAAAACTTGAATAAAGCAGAATTTTTCGCATTAAACATGCAGAATTTTGAAAAAGCAGAATTTTAGAAAGCAGAATTTTAAAAAGCAGAATTTTAAAAAGCAGAATTTTTTTGCAATTTACAGAATTTTGTCACCCAGAATTTTGTAATACAGAATAATGACACGCTCCCAAAAAAATTTTATAATTTTGAAATTTATTTCGTGTTGAAAATTTTGGTATGGATATTTTGGGATAAAGTACACTTTACAAAAAAAATTTTGAAATAAATTTGACAAAAATGACAAGAAAAGAATTTGTTTCTCAAAATTTTTAAGAAAAAAACATTTGAAAATTATTTTTTTGTAATTTTTGTCAAAGTGTTCGTTTGTTTTTAGTATATACAGGGTTGGCCATATTAAACTGACCCATGTGATTATTAAAAAAATATCGAAAAAGAAACATTTTTTTGTGTTTCATTGTGAAAAACATTTAATTTAGTTCAAGGAGATTCGTTTACATCACTTTTTGAATATGATATCGCGCAAGTGGTCGCCCTTAGCTCGTATAGCGTAATGTGCCCGTTTTTCGGCGTTTAGTTTTGGCCAGCGTCTCGGCCGATATGGCGGCTATTTCCCTTCGGATATTGGCCTTAAGTGCGCCTAGTGTCTTTGGCTTGTTGACGTAAACCTTAGATTTCAAATTACAGTAAAAAGTTATAGGGTTACTCAATGGGTCAGTTTAATATGGCCAACCCTGTATATATATTACAAAAAACTTAAAAACGAAGTATAAAAATCATTGAAATTTGAAAAATTAGTGTTGTGTTTTTGTTAAAAATTTTTGGAAAAAAATTGTTTTCTTGTCATTATTGGAAATAAAAAAAACGTTACAAAAAATATTTAGATTTTATTAATATTTTATATTTGCATATATTTTATAAATATTTTTTTTTTTTAATTTTGGAAACTCTTTTCTTATCAGTTTTGTAAAAAAAAAAATCTTACATTTTTTGCTAATTTTTTTTTTAATTTTCAAAATTCTTTTCTTGGCATTTTTGTAAATATTTTTTTGCAAATTTTTTTCTTGTCATTTTTGTCAAAACTTTTTCAAAATTGTTTGTTTTTTATCCAAAAAACTTAAAAAATTATAAAACTTGAAATTGGAAAATTTTAAAAAAAGTGTGTTTTTTGTTAACAATCTGTGGAAACAAACCTCTTTAGTTTTTGTAAAGCACCACCGCTCAGAGTTTTTTTATGCATATCTGAGACTATGTTCAGTAATTTCTGAAAGCTTTAAAGTAGAATACCACTAACTTCTCGAGTTATATTAAAATGTGAAAAATTTGCGCAACATACTGGCCCAGAAAGCGCCAGCATACGCACTCGTATTATACCTGTTGGGGAATCGATCGAAGGTTTGCTCCGTACACTAATCAGCAAATATACGGTAATTTTTGATGCGCCATAACTTCTCTGATACGCGCAAGTTAAGCTGGAGTTAATTTACATTCTAAGCTTGTCACTACTGGTAGAAACTTGATTTCCGCTTCTTCCAAAATAATTGTTCGCAGGTGGCAGAAAATTGGGACAATCCATTATAAGATATCATGTTACGAATTCTTTTAATAAAATAGGAAACAAAAAATTCAACCAGCAAATACCGAGATCGTCTTTAATCACACACAAATGAACTGGCATCTATTTTCATGTCACACCGAGCCATGTCATCAAAGAGCCACCAATAAAATGTTAAATTTGTTTACTAGAAAGGATAGTAGAAAGGACACACAACTTTTGTTATTACAGGTATTCTCAATGAAAAATTGGTATTTGGAGTTTGCCGTATGCTGTCTCACGATCAACACGTACTGCTTAGAAAAATATTCAATTAGCCCGTGCGAATTTCTAAGCATAAGATTAATTAGATTAATTTGTTTTCGGGAGTGCTAGATGTGGACTAAAACCATTCGACAGTGGTTTCATAAATGATGTGTGAGCGCAATGCGCTTGAATTTGCATTTAAAAATGCTAAAAACCCTACAAGCAGTGACTTAAATAGAAAAAGAAAAAATGACAACGTGATAGAGGACACAATGTCAAAACATAGCAAAAACAATTACTATGCTATTCTAGACAATGAACTAGAAGAGTGTAATGAAGTGATAGAAAAATTTGAGCAGTACTTGCTTACCAACAATCTAAGCAACGAAATAAGTGAACAAATAAAAATTGGTGATACAACAAATAATACCACCGTTACACCAACAAGTGCAAAGTCAATTACAAATCCAGTTGCCTCTACTAATGTAAACAATGACAGTAAAACAAAAACAAACAAAAATGTCAAGCACAAAAACAATAGTAAAAATATTCCCCCTATAAATACATTTAATATAGAATCGAAACAAATTATAGAACTAATAAAAGATGGTTTAAGGATAACACAATTCACAATTAAAGAATATAAACAAAACAAATTAGCAATTTACCTAAAAAACATCGCCGACTATAAAAGAGTTCGAGAATACTTAGAAAAATCTAAAGTGAAATTCTACTCATATACGCCTAAATGTTTGAAAACAAAAACTATATTAATGAAAGGGCTAAACAGTAACACCGACACCAAAGACATTTTGAGTGAACTTTGCAAATATCAAAACGATAACCTTGAAATCCTCAAAGTAACACAATTCACTACTAAAAACTCAACACAACAAAAAATAAAACTACCAGTTTTTATGGTTCAAATAAGTGCGGAAAGCAATGTTAACGAATTGAAACAAATTAAAACCATTTTATACCACTGCATTAAATGGGAACACTTACGTAGGCCTGAGATAACTCAATGCAGGAATTGCCAAAGCTTCTTCCATAGTGCAGCCAATTGTAACTTACCACCATGATGTGCCAAATGTAGCGGAACACATAAAACCGAAGACTGTTCTTCCTCAAGCGGAACCTTGACGGAGAGGGAAAATGTGTACTGTGTCTTATGCAAGAAGTTTGGACACCCAGCATCTTACGAAGGCTGCGAGCGATACAAAGAACTGCAGCAGAAAATAAGATTAAGAAAACAAAACCTCATTGCTGCTAAGACAAGCACCACTGGAAAGTTCACTACCCCTAACTTTAGCTATGCCGACGTAATTAAAGAAAATATTGGGGCAAATAGTCCTACTAACAATCAAAGTTTAATACTGCTAGAATTAAAAAATGTAATGTTATCTCTAAGTAGGCAAATTATGGCTCTTCAGAAGCAGCTCGAAATACAAACTGCACGAATCGATGCAATATGTAGTCTAGTAGACTCAGTATGAATTCGCAATCGCATTTAAAAATAATTTCCGTTAATGTTAACTCAATCATTAATATAAATAATATAGAAGAATAGAATTAAGTAAGTTCTTAACAGATAACAATCCAGACATAGTTTTGCTGAACGAAACCAAACTAAACGCAAAGCACAAGCTAAAATTTAATGGATATAATCTAATAAGGAGAGATAGATCTAGTAGAACGACAGGTGGAGGAACTGCGATTTTAATTAAAGAAAATATGAGATTGCCAAAGTTTATAATTATAGAATAGCCTCCCTCTCTTATTTAGAAGCTTGTATAATTAAAATGCATATGCCCCCGAATAATATCATGTATCTAATTGCAGCTTATTATCCATCAGGAAACAACAACGATGCATTCAAATCAGAACTTAATGTAATATTTGAAGCTCTTGACCTTCAAACCCCAGATCATTACTACATATTAGCAGGCGACCTTAATAGTAAGCACTCGGACTGGGGAAACACGCAAAACAATACTAAAGGCAACGCTTTAAAAGATTGGCTTACTTCAAATGCAAAAGAATTTAGATGTAATATGTATGCCTCCGTAACCCCGTCTTATGAAAGAACCCACTCCTTCCTAGATATTTGTATTGCTGATCATAGAATAGATATTCAAAAGGTCAATGATACAATTAACTGCTTAAAATGCATCGACTATGATAGCGATCATTGCGCTATCGAAATCAACGCTACCCGTAGGGATGGCACATTCTATCTTAACTTGGCAGGCAATCCAATCCAAAGAACACTGGACTATAAAAAAACCAATTGGGAAAAATTTCGAAATACCTTGAACACACAGCTTCAGAAAGAGATTTTGGCACCAAACAATAGAAACTTAACTAATCCCGAAATTGATCTTCACTTGCTTAAGCTAAATAAAATTATTTTAGCAGCTGTAGAAAAAAATGTACCAAAAGTTAAGCCAAAAAATCCTACCAATACTCTTGTAGACCTACCTATCATAAAAACACTACTGAAAGAAAAAAGTAGAATTCTTACTAACATCAAAAAACACAACCGTCTACAAATATACCTCCCTCCTAACATTCTCCAACAAGAAAAAACAAAACTAAAGCTTATCAAAAAATTAATTAATGACAATATAATGATTCAATTTAATAATCAACTCGAACACACACTTATTTCCCTTAAGAATACCGACCCCTCAAAATTTTCAGTAATTAAACGAACTTTTCTAAAAAACGACAACTCAATTAGTCACATAAACGTTCCTTTTAACTCATCAGATATACTTCAAAAAGCTGGCCTCGATTGCAATCTGCTAGAAAAAAATTTTACAACAGGCAACTACTGCATCAAAAACAGTGAAGATATACCCGATATAATAGGGCTTCATTTTGAAGCAATTCATTCTTCAAAACAGTGCAAACCTGACAATCTCGTTCACTTACAGGTGCAAGAATGCTTCAATAAGTTTTTAGAAACAAAAACTTTATTCGACAGCTTTCGAGCAACCAAAACAAGATTTGATGCCATCAAACAAGCCAATAATTTAACCGAAGAACAAACAGGCAACTTCTTTATTCGTTTCGATGATCTCTCTGATATATTTTCCAATCTGAAAAGTAAACTGTCCTCAGGCTTAGACCAAATACCTAACATCATTCTGAAAAACGTATCCCAAGAACTAATTTCAGAATATTGCACACTATTCAACATGTTGTTCCTCCTATTTCCTCCTATTTGGAAAACAGCTAAACTGATCGTGATACCAAAAAAAGAGAAAGACAAAAACTGTTTGAAAAATCTCCGACCAATTAGCTTGTTACCAAACATTTGTAAAGTTTTTGAGGTCGTAATCAACATAAATATAAATAGGGTCACTAAAACCAACAACTTAGTGAATTCTAAGCAATTTGGGTTTAAATATAGACATTCAACTATACATGCAATTAACCTTTTGATCTCCGAAATTAACTGGAGCTGGAATAAAAAACATGTCACAGGAGCTTGCTTCTTAGACATTGAAAAAGCTTTCGACAAAGTGTGGATCGAAGGCCTGATGTCTAAACTCATAGGCTATAAATTCCCGGTTCTCCTCGCCATTCTCATTTATAACATGCTGTAAAAAAAAAATTTTCAGTAAATATAAATAATATGAAAAGTAAGCGCGAATTTAATATATAATAGCAAATGGTTTGCAACAAGGGACAGTAAATGCGCCAGTACTTTTCAATCTCTTTATACTTGACTTGCTGGATAAAATAGACAATATCATAGCCTTTGCTTTGATTTTACAGCAAACTGGCATCTTAAAATAAATACAAAGAAATGCAAAAGCATTTTGTTTCGTCCACCCATAAAAAGATGCAACTCAAATATCAGAAAAAAATGGAAAAATCTAAATATAATATCTAATGAAACCAGAATCCCTATTCAAACCACTGAGAGAGTCAAATATCTCGGTATTCACCTTGATCAATTTTTATACTATAACGATCACATTAACCTCCAAGTCGAGAAGACCGCAAGAGCTTTCCATATCTATAAAAAAATGTTTTCATCGAAACTACTACACAAGAAAGTCAAAATATTAATGTATCAAACCCTGGTAAGACCGATACTCACATATGGTTGCTCAATTTGGTACAACATTTCACCCTCATATATGGAACGACTAAGGAAGCTTGAGAGAAGAATACTACGATCATTTACTTCCTTATATAGATCACAAAATAGTAACTATACCAAATACATCTCGAACTCAAAGCTTTATAACACAGCGAAAGTGCCCAGAATTGATTGTCATATTATAAATTTAATAAGAAAACATATCCGGCGTTGCCTATACAATACCAATAACATATTGATAAGAGCGTTTTACTACGAAAGCGACGATTATTTTTCACTAGCTATTTCTAATGGATTTCCACCTCCCGAATCCTTCTTATACCTCGACAAAAAGGCTTTATACAAAACGAAAACCACACGCCAATAATATATCACATATTCAGAAGAGCGAACAATTAAATAATCACATCAAAAACACTTAATGCAAATAATAAACGTTTTGATACATAAAGCGTTTTTCAATAGGTGCGCTTCAACTTTTTTCCGATAGGGAGGGCGAACGACGCAATATTTTTAATTTTTCGCTTGCCATTTGTAAACTTCATTAGTATACATTTCATCATGGAACGCTACACACTTGAGCAACGATTGCAAATCGTGCAAATTTTTTATGAAAATAATCCGAGTGCTGCTACTTTAAGAGCATTACGGCCATTTTACAGTCCATTTAACAAGCCGTCCCGTTTTGTGGTTATGTGAAGTCATTGGTCTACAGTAACAAGCCGGCGACGATTTGTGAGCTCAGAGCCAATATTGAACGCGAAATTGCTGGAATTTCGGCCGATTTATGCAAAAGAGTGGTCGAAAATTGGGTTCAACGATTGGACTTCGTAAAACGTGCACGCGGTGGTCATGCAAAAGAAATCGAATTTCATACTTAAATGTTCAAGCTCGATAATAAAAAAAAAAAATTAGTTAAAAAAGTCAAATCGTTTGTGTTTTATTAAAAACAAAAGTTGAAGCGCTCTTACTGAAAAACGCTTGATATTTCAAGCTGCGACAAAATCGAATCCACTCTTACCATTAAAAATTGCTGGTGGTTAACAAATGACACGCAACACTAACTCATACCACCTTTCTAGTCTGACTACCTTCTTTTACTACTTTTAAGCCTTTTATTATAAACAATAATCTATGCATCGTTTTTATTCCCTTTTTCCCTGCATCAAAGTTATAAAATATTTTAGTAACTTCTAAGTTAAAACAAAATTAATTTCAATACTAAGGAAAAGTTACTCGACAGCAGATAATATACGTACTTGAGAGCTCGTCTAGAGACATTGTACGACACATCATTACTATACTAATACTATTGTTTATTGTAGTACTTCATAGTATTAGTTGAAAATGAATAAACAAATAAAAAAAAAATGGTATTTGATATGCGTTCAGTACTGCATGAAAGTATCTAAGAGCAACTTCAGAATTTTCATGGGAAATCTGATAGAATATTACAAGCTGAACTTCAACTTCAGCTGACCAAAGTGGGCATTTATTTGTGTTCTTTCTCTAGATTCTGTGGGGTAGAGCACAAAGCATTGCTTTGCAGTGAAACATAACCAGAATCGGAGATGACCATCTAACAACTGGCGACACGATTAATTTCAGGCACTTAGCTCTTCTTTGAAGCAGGAGCAATTAATGTTCTCTGAATTCCTCTTGAGAGCATAAAATATCTTATAACAATGTTCGTCTATGCAAATAATAATAATATTGGTAATAAGAAAGAAACTACGTTGGTAAATTCTGATTCTTAGTACAATATTTAGAATTGCTTTTATACGTCACTGAAAAAATTTAGTATTTATTTTTTGTTATCTAATCAGATCGACAGCTATAAGCTATAAATATATTAAACTAGTCAATGTTTTTTGTTTTTTTGTTTCATTCAAAAAACCCCATTTCTACTCAAGTTTGTTGATTTTATTAATAATACATGACAAAGACTTAGTTATCGCTAAAACTTCACAATCACTCAATAAACAATATGAATAAGCGAAGTGATCATAAAATATTAGAGATAAGATTCCCATATATACCTAAGTACATGGAATTTCTATTACAGTTCGCTTACAATACTCATTGAAGAGTATTAAATATTACGGCAAATACTAATTGACATAAACATACAGCAGTGAAAATTAGAGGCAACTTGAAAGCTATAATTCCTATAAAAATGCCTTTTTGCGGTCCTCATTGTGGGCCACATTGCCATCATCACGGACCACCGCCACCTCATCATCATGGTTGGCCACATCATCATGGACCGCCGCCACCACCGCCACATCACGGGCCACCACATCATCATCACGGACCACCTCACCATGGACCGCCACATCATCATCACGGCCCACCTCACCATGGACCGCCACATCATGGGCCACCACATCATGGACCGCCACACCATCACTTCTAAGAGCAAACATAAAACACACATATGTGTATGAGCATGAGTGTTAAAGAAAAGTGAAACAAGTTTTTTTAAGTATTTCCTTACAAAAAAAAATAAGTGAAGAGAATACAAAAGAAAAATCAAGCTCGTGCGGAAACGAACTCCTTATTTACCTGTTTATTTTCTAGTGCATTTTGATATTTTTAATAAATAAATTTATATTTTTTAAGTGAATAAATATTTTTAATGAATGAATGAAGGAACGAGTTTATGCACGAATAGATGCACTCCTGAGGACTCATCTAAATCGATAGCGCTCATCACTTCGAAAATGTTTATAGGCGAATGGGTCGCTGCAATTCTAATAAAATCTGGTGAGGATTTTTAGCATAAACTGTGCAAAAGAGGAAAAGGAAACAACTGTGGTTGCCTAGATATATGGGGACGCAAAATTTCAATTTTTTTGTTCAAGTGTGTTTCTATTTGTGGAATAACATCTAGACGCACGCCACAAATAGGAAAAAGACAAACACTCCAAAAGGGTGTAATTAGTAGAATTAAATTAAATAATTTTTTTTTAAATAATTTTCTTTCTAACAGAAAAGAAATTAAATGTTTTCTATAGGAATTTTCACGTACTTTCCGAACAGTCGAACAATTTTTGTGGCAAAATAATAATAATTTTTTTTTTCATTCTGATCCAAATTCTTTTAATTTCCAAATTTCTATTTTTTTTAAATTATACTCACATCACAGCTGTACATTTTTCCTTTAAAATGATATCATAATTTTTATAAAGACTCAAAATCTCATTATAAAATTTGGTTCTTCACCGCACCCTTCCGTCTGGGCGATTTTCAATCGAGAAACTTAAAATTGTTAGCTCTTAATCCCACAGTATTTCCTCGCGCTTTTGCACTATTTATGCTATTGGTATCTTCACTGTACGCATCTTAACCAAATTTCAACAAACCAAATTTCATCGCTTCGAAGTTTTTCGTCGGGTACACTTAACGTGTTTTGCCCCATATGTTTTTAGTAGTTAATAGTAACCGCTTTGTGAGAAAAGTTGTAATACCCTACCAGCGTGCACTGTAAAAATCCAAAAGCCCCACACTTTTCAAAATGCGTATAATTTTATAGGCATGAGGGTGGTCCAAAAAAAGTTGAAGTTCAATAACTATTTAGATTTCATAGTTTGATTATTTCTAAATATAAATATAGCTTGGCCAGGGGGAGCCAGGACCACCTTTTCCCCCTCTACGGCGCAGCTGACTTTTTTTTTATTCTACTATATGTCAACAATACACAAAAAAAATTTCAGCCGATATTAAATAAGTTGCTAAAAATTTTTTTCGACACGTTTCGCAGCATCGTACCCACCGCTACTGGACCATGTGACGGTTGGTTTCGCCGTCTGCCTTCAGTATTAAAATCAGTCGGCATGAAATGATGAGGTCAAAATGACCCCTGGCTCCCGGACTATATTTTGACCAGTTTGAATTATTTTTTGTGTTCATTATATTTTTATGAAATTATAGCTTGAGATAACTGGAAATTTCAAATTTTATCCAAAATTATAAAAATTCATTGAAGTTTCACAAATTTTTCGACATTTTTCTTCCGAGTTTTTCGGTAGGCAGTTTTATCATCCTCATCATTGTTGATTGGATAACCTTGATCGGTTCTTTGCCTCCTACAGCATATGCCTCCAATTGTATTGGTTTCGTGCCTGCTTTGTCCATGTCCAATATCCCAAAAAACCTACGTCTTCATCTACACCGTCAATCCATCCATCCCTTCTTCTGTGTCCGTGGCACTTTCCAAAGAGTATTTGTTGGGGTGAGTAATAAGTATTAGCCTGTGATATGTGATTTGGCCATCTCAGTCTTGTTGGTCATTATTCTGGTTATTACAGACAGGTGCACGTACAGTTTCTCGAGTTCATGATTGTAGGGCCTTTATCACACATCGCGCCAAAGATTTTTCGCAGGATTCTCTTTTCAAAGATTAGCAGCTTCTATTTATCCACATCTCTGAGAGACCATGTTGGAATAATAATTAAGCGATACAAAGAAATCTTCGTTCTTATACTTAGAACACATCTCTTTAGGTGATTGCACGAAGAAATATAGCAACGGTTCGCGATAAAGATTCTGTGAGCAATTTCTGCAGGCATTTTGTTGTCATGGTCAATGGTTACTCCTAGGTACGTAAGTTCCTTCTCTACTCCAAAACTATTTCTGCTCAAATATGAACGAGACGGTATCAATAAAACGGTCCGGATGACATATGGCAAAAATAGATTTTTTGTTTTTTGGTAGGACTGTTATAAGCTTACATGGCAAATTTCAGCGTGATATGTCACATAGTTTGCTTTCTGTGCTACTGTAAACAAGTCAAGCTCGAGTGTGTTCTTCGAATTCTCTTTTATGACTTCAATTGTCTCAAAATGTTTTCCACGGAGCGGCAACTTGAGCTTGGGAAACAGGAAAAAGTAACATGGAGCCATATCAACCGAATACGGTGCTTGCGGAACGATATTAACATTATTTTTGCTCAAATAATCGCGAACAAGACGTGATGTGTGAGCTGGTGCATTATCGTGATGCAAGAATCATGACTTGTTGTCCCACAATTCCTTCCTTTTAAGACGAATGTTCTCGCGCAAACGCTTTAAAACGTCTAAATAATATTCAGCGTTAACCGATTTTACGATTTGTGCGATTTTCAAGCACAACTTCCTTTACTTTTCCGATGTTTTCGTCGTTTACTGATGTTGCTGGACGACGTTCATGGGGCAAGTTTTCAACCGATGTACGGCCCTCTTTGAACGATTTGTACCACTGGAAAACACGTGCACGCGATAGAGCAGAGTCCCCATAGGTTGTCTGCAACATTTTTAACATTTTTAACAAAATTTCAAACAAATTCTTTGTTCAACTTGAATTTCCATCGTTAAATTCGAAGAACACACTCGAGCTTGACTTGTTTACAGTAGCACAGAAAACAAACTACCTATGTGACATATCACGCTGAAATTTGCCATGTAAGCTTATAACAGTCCTACCAAAAAACCAAAAAATTTATTTTTGCCATATGTCATCCGCGGACCGTTTTATTGATAACGTCTCGTTCATATTTGAGCAGAAGGTATAATCACCAATTTTGAGTATTTAACCCACGTTGACGGTCTGACATAGTCCGAGGAAGTCGAACAAAGCGCTTTAGTTTTCCCTTGATTTATTTCTAAGTCCATTTTTAGCTGCGCCTTCTATACTTTCAAAGGCCCTTCAAATTAGGCAGTGATTATTCAATAATGTCTATGTCGTCCGCGTAAGTCAACAACTGAACCGATTTATATAAAATAGTTACCTCTGTGTTTAGGCCTGAATTCCTGATAACGTTGAAGAGAATACATAAGAGTCCATCCTCTTGCTGTAGTCCGGTTAGGGCGGCGAACTCTTGCGACAGATCGTTTTGAACTCTTATGATGTTCATTGCATTGTGCATAGTTGACTACGTGAAGCGTATTAGCTTATCGGGAATACCGAACTCAGCCATCGTTGAAAAGAGCTGGCTTCGAATTATGCTGTCGTAAGCAGCTTTAAAATCTGTGAAAAGATGATACGTCGTCATATTGTATTCACGAGACTTTTCCAATATCTGCCTGAGTGCGAAGATTTGATCAATCGTTGATCTTCCTTATTAAAATCCGGCCTGGTGAAAATCGAGATTGGTAATAATGCGGTTAGCGTGCGGCTTAAAAGTAGCCTTTAAATTTTATAAGAATATTTTGTAGATGCTGTTCAAAAGAGTTATGGGCCGGTAATTTTCATAGAGCAACGTGTCGCCTTTTTTATGTATCGGCCAGTTTATTTCAAATTTTATAGTCCGTGAAATTTTAGTATAATAAAGTAAAAAAATTATAAAAAAAGCATTAAGTAACATTCAAAAAAGCAAAAATAATACAGAAATATTCCAACTGGTGAAAATGTTGAGGTGCTATAGTTTTCTACATTTTTTTTTTTTTCAATACAGAACGATTTCGAGGGCTGTTCAATATTCAAAGCTTCGAGTTTTTGTGGATTACCCTAATGTACATAGTGGATATGTACTAGTTTTTATAATTTAAATTTAAATTAGAATGCAAATGTAATTTAGCAAATATCCATTTTCAGTCTGGCATGAAGGTAATAGAAAAGTGCCATGGGAAGGGGGAACAACTAACCTTTTTTTTCAATCCTTATTATCCAATCTACCCATAAACAACTGACTGACTAAATTAAAAAAACAAAAAACGACAACAGCAAAACTAAAAAGCTTGCTGGAAAGGGTGCAACTAATACATATGCAACTTATACATATGGAAACAAAAACGCGCCATTCTATTTAGACACTTACTTGTGTCTGTAGGTAAGTTGGTATGGACATATACTAGGAGAAACTTCAGCGCCCGACCCACGCGAAAATCACTCCACTAAGCTGGACGGTTCGTTGAGAAGGTTGAGTAGCAAAACAGAAAGACAAAGACGAAAAAGCGGATAGACTAAAACACACAATTGCCAATTAAGATTTATGATGCATAACGAAAATAAAAGAAAGCACAACACAACAACACGACAAGTGCAACACAACACAAACACATAGGCGAATAATGTTGTGTTGCTCAGCAGGCAGCGCATCATAAATTGACGCTGTGTGCGTGTGTGTGAATGCCATGCAAGTACGCCTTTTGGTATGCAATACAAATGAAGGCGACTCTTGTGCGACCCCAGCGCTAACGCAGACGCAGCTGCTGACACTGGGCACTTGGGCGTTGAAAATTGAAAGCGCCAAATTAAACTGAAATGAAAAGTAAAAAAAAATATAACATTCACACCCAGGCATGCTTATAAAGGGTTCTATAATAAGGGCAGGTTTGCGAAGGAATAAAATTAACTGTATATGAAAAATTTAGAGGGTTTTGTTTTTTATTTGAAAAGTTATGGGATGTGATTATGGGAAAGTAATGGAATAAGACATCATTCAAATGTTCATCACAACTTGACGTGTTGGCATATATCCGAAAGGTATATCAGATTCAGTCGCGCTTATGCAATTGTCTGTGCTGCGTTGACTTTGAGAGCATCAATCGATTGCGGGTTATAAGCATAGAACCACAACTGCGAGAAAATCATTAAGAAAAGAACGAGTTGGATCGCGATTTGATGATTTTGATGATCTTGGTGGCCAATTCACGTCACCTCTGCAACCTCAAATTGTTTGCGCAGAAAGATCGTAATTGGGATCTGTGTTCCTGCTTGAACGTCATATTGTCCATGCTCACATTGCTCAATTAAAGTAAACAGAAATTGGTTACTATCGATCCAAAGATGGTAGAATACAGGACTTGGCCATCCGGAACAAAATTATGAGAGTAACTTCAACCCACAAACGAACTTGGCAGGCTGAGAGAGGCTGCAGATGGATAAAACTGATGTTACCTGTGGAGAGGAGGATGAGATGTCGGACCACTTTCTGTGCATCTGCTCGGTCTTCGCTCGAGTCAGACTTGAGCTATTTGGCATTGATGTGTTAAGAAGCGACCACCTTTGCTCCTTGGCACCCGAAGATCCACTCAGAATTATTCAGAGATCGGAAATTAAAAAGGAAAGGGAGTGCAGTACAAAGGACTTAATGTTGTGTGGGTGCTGTACTAGCTAGTTTGTCAAAAAAGAAAAGAAAAAAACTTTTGCTGTTACTTCGCGATTGTTTTGTCAGTAGAATTGTGTCCGCTCACTTCACAGGACTTTCAATTACTTGTTACTTCGTGCGAAGTAACTGCGCAGATTCTTTCTCATGTCAGCAGCACAGTCTCTGTTTTTGCGGACCTCTGTCGTAAACAAATCGCTGACCTCTCACTTATTGAATCAACAAATAAGCTGATACCTTCAAATTCGCTGAGAGCCGAGCAACGGCTTAATGTTGGCCTTCGCATTCTGTACAATGTGATTATTGATCTGTAGTGCTCGCAAATGACGAAAATAGCCTCACTACTGCCGTTTCCGAAGAAGTACAAATCAACAAAGCCACCGGTACAAAGTCTGTTCCAAATGGTAGCTTTCATGGATGCATCGACACTTGGTGAGTCCCGCGAGGATAGAAATAATTCTAGAAATAGAAAATTTATCTGTTAACATTCATTCACTAATCCAAAAACGCATCTCGCTATTAAAGATAATTTATAGGCTAAAACTGACATCCTCTTATAAATGCTCCGAAGCCCTGGCAGCGAGTAAGCTTTGTTATCTATGACCATCAACTCTAAGTTTGTAATTCACTTCAACTCAGTATGGGTGCAGACCCAAGCATCGTTGCGAAATTCACCAAACTGCAATCTGCTAAGTTCTTTGCACGGCGAGGAATCAGCTACTTCAGATTCTTCTGCCCAGATTCTTCTACTTCAATTCTTCTGTCTTTCGCAGACAGTCGAGATGTTCTCAGCCTATCTGGTATTCCATTAACGACCACCCTCGAAATTTGCCAACAAACGGTAGTTAGTCAACTTCTGTCGCAAAATAGATACAACCCACGCAGCATTTTCGCTATTGGAAACCCCTTTACTTAACACTTACACACTCATACATACACAATTGCAATAGTCGCTGGCTGACCGCCTGATAAACAGTGTGGGCGGTATGCGTGAAAAAATGCAAGCCAAAAAGGTCACCAGCCACATTTGCACATAAATTGGCAACCATGTTGGACACAGCAGCTGTGGCGTGCAGGGGGAACTAAGAGTTGGGTAGCTGTTATTGCTGCTAGTAGTCCACAAAAAATTTGACAGCGTTGAAGACTTGTGTTTTGCATGAATTTTTTACTTCGTTTTTTTTTTTTTGTTTTTTGCCCGTTATAACCAGCGATTTGTTGCGCTTGTGAATTAAAGCGTGAATTTTTCATGCCTTGATTGCCATGTGTAGCATAGGTATTTATTATTATAATTTTTTATTGCTGCGACTATATTTTTAAGCATAAAAATTTATAGTTATGAAATTTATTGCTGAAGTTTATCAAGCACTTGTGAAGGATATCGATGCGAATGACTTAAAAACCATTCATGCAAAAAACTTTTATAGGTAATTAAAGAAAAACAAATTTATTGGAAATACTTTGAAGCGGAAATACATTGGGAATACATGCGTAAAAAATGAATGTTTATAGTATGCATAATTAAGTTTTTAAATTAAAGGTATCACTACTTTAAATAACTACTTATATAGCAGATGGACCCATAACTCCTTTTGAGAATTTAATTGTTTCGCATTTTAAATTATTTTGTATGAAAATATAGTTCATTATGATACATAAATCATATAAATATTATATTCATAAGTTTCAAACTTTGTGCAAATTAAAACACAAATCAACAAATTTTGGTACAATTTAAATTTTTTAGCTAGAATTTCACGAAAAATTTGAAGTATGTAGTTTTGTAGCCCATTGAAGTTTGATTTAACAAAATACAAGTTTCAAGTAACTCAAAAATCGCATTGATTTTTGACAATTTTTTTGCTGACTGTGTTGTTTATTTTCTGCCATGTACTTTGCGTGGAAGAAAAGGACTGACACCTCAGCGAAAAAAAATTGTCAAAAATTAATGATTATCTGTAGCCACTTAAAGCTTGCACTTTGTTATACTAAAATTCAATGGGCTATAAAACTGCGTACGCAAAATGTTTATAATTTTTTAAATAGAGTTAAATAATTTTATAATCCTGTAGTAAAATTCAATAAGCTATAAAAAAAATTCAATAAGCAGAAAAATTATAAAAATTCTGGTTAAAAAGTCGAAAGTTCTAATTTTTGAAAATGTTTGGAAATTTTTAAAAAAATTTTGGAAAGTTTGAAACTTTGCGTTACATGGCTTATGTTGTATATATATAGTATGAACAATATTTTTATAAAAAAATAGTGGCGTGTTATAATTTTGCAATATGGGTATATATGAGAAGAAATCGTAGGGATACGAATCAATAGCGGCTAAGGCAAGTAGATTAATAGGCACCAGTAAACTATGTTTTTTCCGCCACTGTATATGTATTTGCTCTGAGCGGTGGCTGGTAAGTAAACAAGCAATATCAAAATAAATAATAGAAACATTTCCGAAAGACATTTTCGAATTTTGCTCTCATTAAAACATAAACTTCATGGAAGCTCCAGCCAACTACAGATCGATCCGAAATTTCTCCCCATGAGAGTCCAGGAGAATTCATATTTGAGAAACCTTGAATCAAACCTTCGCATTCTCTTAATCAGATTATGGACCCACCCATTGATCAAATTTTATATTTTACCTTCATTTCACACTCTTAATATGTTGTGATTTGCACATTCACATTCATTAACAAAGCATTTGGATGGACACGCATCCCATAGCGCACATCCAGACATTTTTATCTACGAGTAGTTGCTTGCACTTTCGTTTATCCTTTTAAGTAGTGTTTGCCACTCGTTTGGATATAAAGTTTGGGTGTCTGTTGTGACCAGCAAATCTGAAAAGCTTACGCATGCATACATATAGGTACTTCCTATCCAGACTGAAGTGAAACATATACATACCCATACTTTGACACACCTCAAAGCAGTTGTCCCCAACTAAAGTCCTGTCTTTACTGACTTTTTTTCTTAAACTTGTAGAAATGTAAATCCCGGGATACCGGTCATTTTTAGGTATCGAAGACCGAGGCATGTGAGAAGACGAAATATTCCCTTTTATATAAAAAAAGAAGCACTAACTTTAACTTTTTAGCAAATATGGTTGCTTTTACTTTATTTTTAATATAAAAAATTCACTGCAGTACTTGATTTTTTATTTTAGAATAAATGAATAGGTATTTAAAGCCTACTACTTTCTGCTTAATCCACAAATAATAAATAATGTTTAGCATCAAAATATTGTGTGTAGGAAATTTAAAAAGCGGGATTAGGTAAAGTCTATTACTATAATATTTTGGGATATTATATCGAATTCTGATGCTCGGCAAGGTTGCCTGATTTCCGATTGTGCTATTCCTGATTTCGCTGGATGAAGGGTTTTAATATCTGTAGACGGACGCCGCAGAGGTAGGTATATAATGGAATTTCAGTTCCAACCCTAAAGACATAGTCAATGACATCCGTCTACAGTCGGCAAAACCTTCCGTCATGCAAAGAAAGTTCGACGTTTTGTCGGAAGAATCAAACAAAGTCGGTCTGAAGATCAATGCTGAAAAAACTAAATCGCTTAAAGCAAATGCCGTGGATCCAAGCAGTAGTTTCGTGCCGAATTCCAGCATTCCAAACGTTAACAACTTCACCTACCTGGGGAGTGTTATTGCTACAGTCGAAGGTACAGCAAACGACATACAAAGCATAATCGCAAGAGCTCGCTGTGCCTTTGCCTGCGTATTTTGAGCTCAAGCTCAGTTCTTTTGTATGGCTGTGAGACCTGGCTCACGCCAGACTCGGTAGCAAATAAACTGCAAGTTTTTGTCAAGAAATGTTTAAGACGTATATGGCGGATTTGGTGGCCCAAAACCATCAACAGCAAAGTGGTTTGGGGAATTGTAAGCAGTCACCCATCTAGACCGAAATAAAGCATAGGAAGTGGAGATGGGTTGAAGGATTTCATAGATAGAGATGGATTGGCTGTACATAGAAATAAGCAGACAAGCTCTCGAATCAGACCCGCCAGGCAAATGGAAAAAAGGAGGCCCTATGGGCACTTCAAAAAGTACACACAAAAAAGAACTTAAGGTTGTAGAGGAATCTTTAAAGAAAGGCCATCGCGAAGGGTTGTCTATAGAGTAAAGGGTCCTTTTGTCCCATCGGGGGTGATAGGAATTGAGAAGCATATCGAATTCTCGGATAACTCTGGATAAAATGGATTGATTGCAAACTTGGTTAGAACCTTGTCCTAATAGTATGGATAAGAGATTCGTAGACCGCGTTTCCAAATATTAAAACTAATCCTTTCTAAGACACAAAGACAGTGAACTTCTTCTTCTTCTTCTTGATTGATGCCATAAACCACGCACGGGATTTTGGCCGATTTTAACAAAGCGCAGCAGTCGTTTCTTGCTCGTGCTAAAGGCCGCCTGCTGGGCACACCAAGTGAAACCTAGTCCTTCTCCACCTGATCTTTCCAACACAGAGGAGGTCTACCTCTTCCTGTGCTACCATCAGTTAGTACCGGAACGAATACTTTCTGAAACAGGCAGTCAAATATTCCATTAAAAACAACGACTTTAGAGAGTTTTCAGATCTATTAACATAAGACGAGAGTTTCGAAATTCACGAAATGAAGAAAAAAGTTTAGAGATTAAAAAATACATAACCTTTTTTAAGACCAGTTCTCCTCTACGGCTGTGAAACATGCGTCCTTATTAATGACGTGAATTTACTGATGCGATTTGAAAGAAAAGTTTCAGAAAAATATTCGGCCCTATACGATTAGAAGATGGGACATACCAAATACAGTATAACCACGAGCTGAGGGTTTTTATCGCAAGACCAAATATAATGCGGTTTATAAAGTCGCAAAGATTGTGGTGTTATGGACACGTCCTAAGAATGAGCAGCGAAAAAGCGAGCAAGAAAGTTTTGTAATCAAATCCTGAAGGAGCAAGAATGAGAAACCGGCCAAGGCGACGATGGTTGCAAGAAACGTAGAAGACGATATGCGAAGGATGAGAATATCACAACATAGAGCGAGAACGGGCTGTCGAGAAGAATGGAGACCTATTGTAGAGGAGGCAATAGTCCACCGCGGATTGTAATGCCAATATGACGATGATGCTTTTTCGACAGATCTTAAGTCACCTTATCTGATATGTACACGCTAAGGTATTAGTAACAGCGTAAAAAATTATCAACTGCCTTTTTTGTTACTAAGTACATAATTTTCACTTCAGGAAAAAAGTATATTTAAACTTATTTATTTATTATTTATTACGGAGTAGAAAAGCTTCAAAAAAGAAACTTCTTTACCAGTTAAGTTGTAGCAAAATAATGAATATCTGAATCTCAGGACTAGTCCCGTTAACCCGGGATTGCAATAACGAGATACCGAAATCCCAAAAATCTAAAAAAGTCTGCATATACATACGTTCATACATATGCGTTACGTGCTAATGGGCAGTATGTATGCTTGCAGACGTTCACTACTTTTGCTGTTGCTGCTGCTGCTGCTGTTGGCGTTTTCGAAGCGCACGGGACATGTACGTATGTGTGTGTATACTTCGCAGCATTCATGAAGCAGTCTGCATTATTAGTGCTCTTTTGTGGTTAATTAGTGTGGATTGTAATTTTCACACACTCAAAATACCCATCACTGGTATTTTATAAGGAAAAAACTCACGCACACATACAAAAGTTGCATTGCCTGAGCGTCTACAGGCGTCTGATTTCGTGATTCTGCCGCTTCCCTACAGCGCTTATGGGCATCGTTGATGCTATTTACCAACTTTTGTTTTCAAATATGGAAAAAGGTGCACCTGAGGTAGTATCTTGGCAAGGCAGGCATGCTTGTATTCTTAAACTTAAGTTTGTTTGGTGTACTGAAAGAAGCACTACTGCGTACTTAGTTCTCTGTTCTTATTTTCACATTTGGTGTCACTGACCTTTAGAAGTGAAACGGTTGTACATCTCTATTAAAACTAAAGGAAACTATGAAAAAACTAATTTAGTTTCGAAAGTGGAAAAGGAAGTCTTTAGCTAATGACCGATGTGAGTTCAGGAAATTATACGTTTAGAGCATCATTTGGTAATTCAAACTATTAATCGACGAGAAAAGAGACTAAAAGTTGAAGTTTTACTACCTAGAACTTACCGTGAAAGATGAGCAAAAAGTCTAGATTTTCCTTTCAGAAGAAAGTTGACTCCACCTGAGCCAAATTGCTGTAAATCTGAATTTGAAAAGGCACATATCTTCTTCTTGACTGACATGACAACCGCTTAAGTGATTTTAGCTGAGTCTCAAAAAGTGTGCCAGTCGTTTGCTTCTCGTGCTAACCGGCTCCAGTTGGACACATCAAGTAGGGACAAGTCCCTCTTCCCCCATCTTTACAGCACGAGTCCTTCTTCCTCTTTGAAGTGAAAAAAGGAGAACAATGAAGTAAGATTGGAGTTTTTACAAAATAACCAATGTTCTATATTCAATACCTAGTATGAGCATTCCCTTTGAACTATTTCATGTATTCTAGATGTAAGCAAATTTCAGCCCCAATTACTTCAGAAAAGCTTCTAAAATTAAGTCAACTCCGCACGAAGTTCAACTGCGACATCAAAAATAAATTTTGCTAAGCTGATAGATCGTAGCTTTGTGAGTCACGTGGTCCATAGAAGAGCTAAAATTACTGAGTTACAGTGATTCAAGACGATGCAGACCTGCAACATCAATTATTTGTGATATTCATTTCTTCTTTGTTTTTGGACAATTGCTGCTACAGGATTTGGCAAACTTCGTCGTAAAGTGATACTCAGTGACTAAGTTCGTATGCTGCTCACGAAAAAGCTATATATCCACGACGAATCACTGTTTGGTGTAGTTGGAGCTAAGGAAACTCGCATTGCAGTAATTGCATTACATACATAAGAGTAGTAAAGTGCAAGTGAGTTTTACAAATTGCTAAAAAAAACTTACTAAATGGTTTTCCAATAAGAGGTGTTACTTTGATACTCAAAGAAAAATGCTATTTTTAAATATAAAGGACCGGCTGTTTATTTCATTATCAAGAGGAAGGTATGCCGTTAATAGTGGAAAATAACATCAAGCGAATGATCATCACGACCACGCTTACAGGACATTATCCTTTTCATGAAATTTTCCATAACCGAATTGCAAAGTGGCTACCCTATGCCCTCGATAGCCTCACGAGTTCTATCTTAGAAGTCTTGAATCGACCCTGGGCTGTTGGCGTAGACCTTCTCTTTCGCGTGGCCCAAAAAAAAAAGTCACAAAGTGTTAAATCACAAGATCTCGGAGGCCAATTGTGATCCCCTCTTCGAGAGGTAACACGGTCCGGAAACTTTTCCCGTAAAATATTAATAGTTTCATTGCTTGTGTGGCACGTAGCGCCGTCTTGTGGAAAATAAACGTTGTCCAGATCAATACCATCCAATTCCGGCCATAAAAAATCGTTAATCCTCTCTCGATAGCGATAGATAACACCTGTTATTGGACCACACTTTATTTCGAGAATGTTTGTTTACCGCACGATCAATCGATTTTCTAAAACGTCTCAAGTGACAGACAGAAAAAGGAACGTGGTTCGAACTAGTACACCCATAAAAGCCGTTCGGGAAAAAATTCGCAGAAATCCCTTTAGAAAATAGAAAATCATGCCCAGAGAAATGAATGTGTCAACCACAACCTTCACAAGACTAATCAGAGATGACCTCTCACTCCGTCACTCAACTGAGCATCTTTTGACAACGCCCTTGAAGAAAATTATACTCGACAGATGCAAGCATCTGCATCGGTGGCACGCGGTCAACAGCCATGAATATATTCTTTCCACAGATATGAGAAAATTTTCACTGTTGAAGAAGTGTTTCATAAGCAAAACGACAAAATCTATACTAGAACTTGACACAAAAAATGTTTTTCCAAGGGTTCAACGGCGCCACCATCAAGCCTCCGTAGTGGTTTGGCTAAAACCACCCAACAGTGGCTAAAAAACAATATTCCTCGGTTCATAGCCGCACAAAGTTGGCCGTCTGGAAGTCCAGATCTGAATCCGTTGGACTACAGTTTGTGGTCGGAATTGGAGAACATGGTCTGTCGAAGACCGCACAGAAGTTTGGAGAGTCTCATGGAAACCGTGCGTGCAATAACTGAATACCCTAATGGTTTGAAGGATTTTGTAAAAGCAAATTGTGGCCATTTCGAATGAGTATCTAAATTGGGTTTTTTTAATAATGTTTACATGATTAAATAAAACTAACTTCATTAAAAAAATATTATAACTTCATATCTATAACGGACTTAACTCGTAACAGAACTTATGGCAGGACTAAGTACACTCAGCGAGTGCATATAAAATCATACGTTAGGTGACAGAGGCAAACGCCGAAAACAGCGACACATTTAGGGTAATAGTAGCGTTCTTTTGTGATAACACATAACCTTATTTGAGGTAAGAATAAAGTTATCCCAACTCCACTTAAACTAAGATATATCTGCTCGTAAGCAATGAACTATAGACAAGTAAAGTCAAGCTAAGAAGAAACATCAAAAACCTAAACAAGAGCAGTAAAATGATTACAACAAATTACAATAAAATACTACAGCAAAAATACAAAAAACTAAATCTAAAGAAATACTCCAGGAGATACGTTGGTGGGAGTCCCTGAACATAATCAAAATGGAAAACTTGGCAAGGAATAAAATTAAATGACACGAAATGAATTGCACTGACGTTTTCGTACCTGCAACCTGAGGGTTGAAACATCATCACAACAATGATTAAGATGATGACCACATGGGTGCATGGATGGATAGTAAAACGAGGGTGGATTGTTCATTGAACCTCATACACAAAGTCACATACTTACCTTCTAACCTAAGAGCCGCTAGTAAACAAAGCGAGCCACGGACACTTGGACACTGTGACTGACAATCAGCTGAAAAGGCGCTTAACGGTAAATGTGCCACATAATGAGGCCTATTAGTTAGGGGTCATAAAGAAAAGCCAAAAAAAAAATAAAGAATTTATGTCAACCACTCAGTGGGTAGGCAGCAAGAGGGAGTTACAGCAACAATAACAAGCGGATAATAAACAACTGCATAGCTACGACAATAATTCAATGAACTACATACTTTTATGTCTAAGCGTGGGTGCACAGTGTAACAAAAATTATGGGCATATTTGAGGGCAATGTTTAGTTCCGCCAGAAAGGCGTTGACGTAGCACATCCTTTGAGACAGAAATTTTGATGTATAGGCGTTAGGAGTATATAAGCATACAAGCGTACTCTGTGGCTCTGAGTTACAGTAAGACTTAGTCAAATTAAAATTCTGCATAGTTCTTAGAGAAAGCTGAAAAATTATCTTTAATCTGATTCTGCCTCGAAATGCAAATTAATAATCTAATGGATATTACATGGCATTCACTGACAGATCCAAGATGGAATCTGTCTAAATCAGCCAGCATTTCGGTCTCCCTTAAACTGCCGGAAACAAGCAGCGTTTTTCAAGCAGAGGTCTTCGCGATCCTGCAGGCATGCAAAATGCTTGGGAGATATGAATATTTTTTCCTATAGTCAAGATGCGATCAAGGCCCTGTCGTCGCCGTACAGCAGCTCTCTTCTGGTGAACTCCTATAAGGAGGAACTCAAACATCTCCAACGTGCAGGAAACATTTCCCTTATCTGTGTTCCTGGGCTTAGGAATATAGAGGGAAATGAAATTGGCGACGAGCTTGCCAGGAGGGGGTCGACAAAACCGGCTTCAGCTGTCCCCCTCTCAGAAATAGGTGTCCCCTTGGCCGTTGTTAAAGGGAAACTACACAATTTCTTTCTTAAGAAAGCGCAAGACAGATGGTGGTCTGTCTCATCGTGTGCTATTTCGAAAACACTATGGCCTCAATATGACAGAAACAGAACGCTTAAGGTGATGGGAATCCCCCGTCATTCAATTGCCAAACTCACTGCGGTGTTCACTGGTCACTGGGTGATCGGTACTCATGCGGAGAAGCTTGGAATTCCGTACAACCCCTATTGCAGAAGCTGTGGGGATCCTGCAGAGAAAGAGATTGTGGAACACTTTCTCTGCAAATGTCCGGCTCTAGCGGCTACGCGGTTGAGATTCCTTAGCGTACCCTGTGGGGTGACTTAAAGAAATTCTCCAGCCTAGACCCCTTTTCTCTCCTCCGCTACATCAACAGCACTGGATGGCTGTAGAAGGTTTTCTCTTCCGAATAATTTTTCTTTGCACAGATAGTGGTTCGCATTATGGTATCAAAACGGCAAAATGCTACTTGAAGTGTGCCTGGGGTACTCTGGCCATCTTACCTACCTACCGGCATGGCATTTATTTTTTGTATATCATACCCAACATATGTCTGCAGCAGCTATCACAGCGTTCATTCGATCAGTCAAATTAATAAATCTAAATGAGCCCAATCTGCTAAAATGCGACGTAAGTCAAGACCCTTTGTGGAGCAACATCGAGACGCACCTCACATAGAGGTGCTCGGACAAATACCCAAAAAGGGTGTAAACGCCAAAACTGTTACGTACAATTTTCCGCCTAGTCGAAGGCTAAGGCCAACAAGTTAAAAATGAAATTTCAGTGTATTCTTCATCATTTCGCTTTATGAACTTCGCGAACAGATATTTTTTGTTCAAAGTAATTTGGAAGCGTTATTCTGCACTGGACGATTCATGATTACTTGTCAGACCTTAGTGAACAGTGAGTCATTATCAACCGTAAAAACCATAAAAAACACCCGATATTTAATATTTTACTATGCTGCCAACGGTTTGAAAATTATCATTGGATTCCCATGGGGAAAATACAGGTCAATGTTATTGCCGCGCCTCATTTAATTTCTCTTCACAAGTGAACAAAAAAATTACACCCTATGCATTATTAAAAAAAAAATTATTTGAACGACTTTTATAAGGACGCTGAAAAAACTACAACTTTCTAGATGAAATAAACAAAGTTAATAAATATCACCAACAAATTTTTTTAAGGATTTTAAAAATAGAACAAAAAAAATATAAAAAATACAAACCCTTAAAAATAACATACATAGTGCATTCTTTAGTTTTTAAAGTTTCTTAAATCAAAAATAACAAAAGCACGAGATAAATATTGTTGTTGTTAATTTTTAAATTTTCAGTCTCCCTCACTGGGTACATATGGAATCACGCACTGTGTGAATTATTGTTTAAAAAAGTCAAAGTAAAGTTGTAGACCATTTCTTTCAATATTTTTTCAAGAAAACAAGATTTCTTGAAAAAACAATTTTTAAAAATATCTTTTATGTAACCTAATTCTGTCTAAGAATCTAATCTTTAATCTTTAAAACATCAGCATCCCCTGCCCCCATCTAGCGCTTGTTGAATGTGGTGTCATTGTTATGCTGATGCAGCATCATTAAATTAATTAAAGGACAACAACAACAAATTTACACATACATACAAGCCTTCATTAGCTTATAGGAACATACATTCGCACTTTCTTAAGGAGAAGCTTCAGTGGTCGCTGACGTTGAAAGCAGCGAATCAACAGCGCCAAGAGTGCAATCAGCAGACATAGGGGGGTTGTTATTCACAAACGACGAAAGACGCTATATATGTGAACGCATAGCTATTATTTTCTGTGTCCTAAAAATTCTAATAATTTGCCAAGTACACCTATCTATAGGAGCGACGCACTGTGGGCGCGTTTCACACAAAAGTTGGTCATAAATACTTGTAGTGAAAAATGAGTTAAAGGCTTCGAATTTGGTATGTAAGCTTTCATGATTAGGATTAGTAAAAGGTGCGAATATTTATGAATTAAATCCGCACACAATCCCACTTCTCATAAAAAGATATTTTTAAGTTGCCATATTTTTTTAGCTATTAAAGCTAGAATGTTTTGTCATGCTTTGTAAATACATCATCAACCTAATATTATTATTATTAAGCTACTGCACACTGTGACTAAAAGGAATGTAATGCGCAGAGCCTTCTGAGGTACCCTATATTATAAGGCTTCTTAAAAATTGTATCTAGCACATTATGGGTTGTAGTATTCCTGGTCTTTCGAACTTTGAAGCATAAGTCCGGTTCAATAACATTTTTTTTTTTCGAAAACGCCCATCTTTGAGCAAATGTTCGGCCTCACTGTACCGCTTAACGCAAAGAAATTTCAAAACTCTTTTTTTGGCGATCGCTGTAAAGAAATGGTTTTACTTATATTTAAATTGTTTCTCTATTTATGGTCACATTCTCCCACTATGCATCGTATCTAATCGCATGAGTCTAATTAGCGCACCGGAATGTCTGTCTAACCCTTAACGCAGAAGACAGTCTAATGGTTATTATTAGTGGAATCCGCTTTTTTTCTTTGCAGCCCGAGGTAGTGTCATAATCGTAAAAAGTATTAAATTTATGAAAATTTTGTAGTGCACTATGTGGCGTACACACATTCCACATTCGCGTATAATTAAGCCGAGGCAGAGTGTATCTTCCTTTTACACCATGCGTGGAAATTTTAATTACTACAATTAATGTTGCTTAGATATCCAAGAGCAGGCAAAAGCACAACGCAGACGCCCGAGCATAGGGCAGATTTCAAAGAAATTTTTAATTTTTTAGGAGGTGTAGAAATTGTAATGAAAAAGTGTCAAATAGCTGTTTGAAGTGTTGCTTGCTGAAATTTGAAATAGCAGCGCTGAAGTGAATGGCAACATTATTCAGGGTAGAACTGAAATCGGAGTATTTTATGTAGTATAAAGTGAAAAGATATGTTGATTTAGAAGCGCAAGGGCAGAGGCTGTAATCACTCTTCAAATTCACCCCAACGCAAACACTAGAAAGAAAAGAGCAAGAATATCTTAGACGTGGCATGGAATATAAGCAGAGAAGCATCAACAAAGACAAATACTAGAAAAGCGGAAAGATGACAAAGGCTCTCTTGACTCACTTGTAAGAAAATAGTCAGTCAATCTACTTGATTTTGTATTCGTTTTCCTGACAGAAGAGTTGGATTTGATCAAACGCTACCGCTTTTTGGAACGAATTGAGTCATGACAACTTCAAGCCGACAGCGTAGCCAGTTTTTCAGTAAGGAAATCACATAATTGGGCTTGAATGCCTTTCACAACAAAATCAAACCTCACTAAGCAGTGCAGAACTCATACGAAAAGGAGCTATAAACATCCAACTTGTATATATATATATATATATAATTGGCGCGTACACCCTTTTTGGGTTTTTGGCCGAGCCCCTCCTCCTATTTGTCGTGTGCGTCTTGATGCTATTCCACAAATGGAGGGACCTACAGTTTCAAGCCGACTCCAAACGGCAGATATTTTTATGAGGAGCCTTTTCATGGTAGAAATACACTCGGAGGTTTGCCATTGCCTGCCGAGGGGCGACCGCTATTAGAAAAATGTTTTTATTAATTTTGGTTTCACCGAGACTCGAACCTACGCTCTCTCTGTGTATTCCGAATGGTAATCACGCACCAACCCATTCGGCTACGGCAGCCGCTTAAGTAAGTATCCGCCGAAAAAGAGCCGATGTTGGGACTCGACACATAAATTTCTAACTAAGCAAAACTGTTTTGGCAGAAAATACCTAGTCAGGTTTTCAGAAGAAAAATCGAGTCAGAACAATGATCTGTAAATACGTTTACTGCTTCATATATGAGTAAATGATTTTTACATCCTTTGTTCCGAATTTGATCAAGCTCCTCTTCCAATTTGTGATGCATGTTTTGATATTTTTCCACAAAACGGGGGACATACAGTTTTGTGTCGCTTCCGGAAGGCAGATGGTTTTTTATGTGAAGCTTCTTCGAAGCAGAAATACACTCGATGGGTCGGCGTTGCCTACCGAGAGGCGACTGATTTAGAAAAAAAACCTTTTCTACCAATTTGTAGTCACGCACCAACTCCCTCGACCAGGGCAGCCTAGGAAAGAAAATGATCGCAGAAGCATATGAACTTGATACCAAACTCTCATTTGCAATGAACACACAGTCATCTGAGTTTCAAGCTAAAGTTTCTAGCACAAACTTTGCAAAAAGTTTGAAAGCCGCATCGACTCCCATTTTTTTCCAAATAGTCAAGCAGCAGGTATAGTCTTGTTAGCCTATCTTCAATTTCCACATTCAAGTTATTAAAGAAATATTATGACACACTTCATATTGTAACAAAGGAAATCACAAAATTGATATGTTGAGTACCTGACCGCTGCGGAATTTCAGGTGCAATAGTCCACCACCGAACCACCGAGCTAGCAAAAGCTCATCTCTGGGATCGGTTTTAGCTAATTTATCTCTACGTATAAGAGGTTCATAAATGAGTGGGTATATTTAGAGCGGGATCAGCAGTGAGGTGTATTAGGGAACTCACTGGTGTCGATCGACTATGTTCGCACCGGATGAGTCTGCTTACTAAGGTAGATCCAGGTTTCTTGCTTATAGCAGTTTAGAAAGCCCAGCCCAGTGCCGTGAAATCATCGGTCCTTGTCGTTTAGATCATTTAACAGCAGGCCGAGGAAACCGACTGTATCGACAAAAAGGATCAGAAAAAAAGTGTTTTAGATGAACGGTTACAAGAAAGTCGCAAATACCAGTTGATGTAAACTCGGACCTTCATTGAACTTGGAATAATATATTACAAAAAAAAATATATAGCTGACTTCCCCCATAGACATCATCATCGACGATGCACTTGCCTGGAGCATAAGGATAGGTTTTTTGCCATTCTCCAACTTTCGCAAGATGGCAAATTTTTGGAGCGAATGTACAGAGAATGTATGAGTTACCGGCATTCACTTTACCAAAATGTTACAATAAGATTCATATAAAAATATGGGAATTTTGGTGAGGTATCCTCACTGCACTTGGCCTTCCTCTCCTTTAAATAATCTCTCTTTGTCTTAAGCGCAATGGGTAATATTGTCAGAGTGCTTGGAAAAATTTTCAGCCATCCACAATCCCATTCCTTAGTCGATCTCTTGACTGCTGAAAATTAGGCTAGTAAGCCCCTCTTAGCCTAGGTGGCCTTAGGCCTTGACCTTATGACTGGGTGCATGAATAAGCCATTTGCAGGTGGCTTGGATATCGGAACATAAACCATATCTGATACCTGAATATTTTTCCTTCGTTAAGTGCACAGCTGCGAAGAACTGAAAATCATTTACTGCCCCCCAAGTAGCGCCGTCTTGTTGGAAACAAATGTTGTGGAGATCACAGGCTTCAATTTTCGGCATCAAAGTCGTTTATCACGGCACGATAGAATTAGCCATTCACTGTTCTTCTCCTTCTTCTTAATTGGCGCGATAACCGCTTACGCGATTTTGGTCGAGTTTTACAAAGCGCGCCAGTCGTTTCTTTCTTGTGCTAACCGGCGCCAATTGGACACACCAAGTGAAACGAAGTCCTTTTCCACCTGATCTTTCCAACGCAAAGGAGGCCTTCCTCTTCCTCTACTACCACCAGCTGGTACCGAATCGAATACTCTCAAAGCCAGAGCGTCTGTATCCATTCGGACTACATGACCCAGCCAACGTAGCCGCTGGATCTTTATTCGCTGCGCTATGTCTATGTCGTCGTAAAGCTCATGCAGCTCGTCATTCCATCGCCTGCGATATTCACCATTGCCAACGTACAATCTTACGCAGAAGCCATTCACTGTTACATTGAAGAAATACAGGTATAGGCCGACGTCTTTGAAGAAATATAGGCGGACGACTCCTCAAGCCCATAGGCCGTACCAAACGGTTGTTTTCCAGGGATGTGATGACTGTTCTTGATTGACTTCGGATTGCTCTTAAGCTCAAATACTGACGCAGCCATTAAGCCAAAAAGGAGCCGCATCGTTGAACAAAATTCGGGTCCCAAAAGCTCGTTATGAACACTTTTCACAGAGCGTCGATCTTCGTAATACAATTGACGATTTGTAAACGTTGTTGAGGCGTCTTTTCATGATGAAATGTCAATGAACACTGAAAAAAGTTATATATTTAGTTTGACAGTAGTCACGCGTGATCTGCCAAAAAAACCCTCCTGGAAAAAGTACCTCCAATCTGATCACTCTTCAGGTTTTTGCTGTTTGGAGCAATGCAATTGAAGTTGCCACTGTTCTTTTCCACTAGCTTTATTCTTCTCAGTTCTTCAACAGCATTTTAGGGTTCTATAAAATATATATAAGGCTTGTCTGCGTAGTATTATTTTGAAGCGACGACTAGCCGAATGTATCAAAGATGATGAGAGTGATGATCGGCAACCAATAGACCTCCTGATTAGAAGTTACAAAGAGTATCTGGTAACTCAAAGTCTACTCAGCTGATATCAATATGATTATTTTGAGAACACTTAAAATATATCAATCATTCTTCCTATGCCTAAAGAAACTTTTTAGCCTAAAATTGGACTAACTTCATTTCGTTCCTCAGATTATTTTATATATTTCATTTCTCTGAATAATGACCAACCCTGAGCTTAGCAAGATTCAAGAAACTTCAAAGAAAAGTGTCTCGGAAAGAGGAAAGCATAAAATTAGATAATTTAATATTAGTTAATGACGAGCAATCGAATGCTGCTCTCAAGCACATAGAACAAAAGCAGATGACCCTTCTTCTGTGCTGGAAAAAGCCCTATAAAAATTGCACCATTCCATCAACAGCAACTGCAAATAAATATGATTACATGGATGTATTCTACACACATATACTTGTGCACACATACTAGCAACCTACTTTGTATTGTTTATGAGAGGTCGTTGACGGTATAGGTATACGAGAGTGACTTTCTTTATGACCCAAGAAAGCTGCTCATTTGAGGGTTGAATGTACTAAGACATTTTTCTTCCCCGCCTCCTGCCCAGCACTTACACTCACATATTACAAATACTGGCACAAGCACAGTTATAAATATACAAACATAAATGTAAAAGATATTTCGTGCTTACATTTTTATTGCCCCTGAAAGTATTTTCGTGCTTCCGTATTATTACTAAACATAATTCCATTTGCTTTACACCTTAAAGGATTTGTGCTGAAAGTCAGGAGATGAATGATGTCCATGTGTTGCTCATTTGTCGGGATATTGTCAAATGTACGCAATGAAGAAAAGCATATGAATATATTTTTGTGTGACAAGTACCGTGATTTGTTGCAAGATTAAGTGTGTGCGATTTATAGAAGAAAATCTAAGGAGCAAGTAAAAGAGAAAAGTTTTTGTTTTTTTGGTAGACTGTATTTTTACAAGACGGAACTTCGTTACAAGAAGTGCATGTTCAAAAAATCAGAAAAAAGTTTGAAAGTATTTTATTTTCAACAGAAAAACGAAAATTATTCAACTTTTGAAACAACATCAATGAACTTGTGTGTCTAACTTTACGGTCATTGTCTACAACTAAATAGCGTAAGAAAATAGTTGTGGTGGATGAGCGATTTCGCTACCAAATAGGCGCTCCTTTGGATGAGCGTCTAGCCAAACTTCATCAAAGCGAGATTCTTTCATATATTCTCCATTTGCGCCATTCCCCGAACAAAAAGAAAGACGATGCGATAAAAGTTCGCTTCTGGGAGCGCTTAAAGCGCCCTTTTGGGTGCTACGACCATCCTGACATCAAAATTGAGCTTGAAAACCTCAACAGTCGTGCTGACTAAGAAGAAAACTTTCGTCTCACAGTCGGATAATGCAGTATACTCAACAAAATTTCCATTAAAAGACTGAGGCTGATCGACTTCGCTGAGACCTGAGATAGGAAAGTTTGTAGTACCAGGTACTAGAATAAAAAAAAAATTGATCTTACAAAGCTAAGTAGCTGTATGCTATTTGAGGCACTGAAAAAAAGACAAATATAGTTGATTATTTTAAGATATGCGAAATGCACCCTTTCAGTGCTTTAGATGCATTTACGACCTGAGAAGCTAACACAAACTTAGTTCCGTAACTTATTAGAGAAAAAATCTGCACACTAGTAGGTAGCAAAAAAGTGTGTATGATATTGTATTAAAAAGAAAAATCTGCTTCGAAAAACTTTAATCGCAACAGATACGCAGCGGATTCGCCACTCGATGCTCGTTCTTAGTCTCAGGGAGTATTACTAACAAAATGATTCGCGCAAGGAATGGAGTCACACTAATCGATGCTGTAGAAGAAATAATTCCATTGAAATTATAAAAAAAAAATAATTGGTACCACAAAGAATGGCTTTTTCCACATACCGAAAATACGCTGCACAGAGACACACTACAATAGGGCTCATGCGAGACATGTGGGATCGGTATAGGGAGTTGAGAAAGGAAAGTAGACGGTTCTCTATACCAAGTAAACTGTCCCTGAAAATTGTTTTTTAAAATTTTTATCATAGAGATATGAGTATCAAATGAAAGAAGTATATCTAGGGAATTCAAATATATATTTTTTTATGTGTTAGAAAAATTTGATAATTTTTTTCGTAATTTTCATCATAGACATCTTGATTCAATGATAAAAGTTTGCTCAGTAAGCAGCTTTCTCGTTCTCTCTTGACAAATCGGCTCCCTTAGCAAGACACTGGGTTGCTAGCTCTAGAAATTTTGAGTAAAAGTGGGGGAAACACATTTCATTTTCAAAATGGTCTGCTTACGAACAACAACTCGCTAAAGAGTTTTCATCGGTATGTTCAGGACTATGATAGTATGACATGGAATGCATACCGTTTAAGTCAAGACATGATAGAGTAATTGACGCAATCCGAGATCGTTTAGAGGTGAATTTACAAAGCTTTATTTCTTATGATGTGGTGATTTAGACGGAATTCATGTTTTGCAAACAGCTAGCATTTCCCAAAGAGTTACGACAGAGAGAATAATTGGGTAGTCCCGACGCGACCGATAACATTGCATACCTTATTATGAAAAAGTTGGGATTGACGGCACTTATTTCCAATGAGCCCACCTTCCCATGGATGGATGAAGTGTCCAAAGCAGACTTAGCAAAGCACAGTACCAGCATGAAAAATCTTCTCATAAAACACCATCTACCCGCTTAAAACTGTAGGTCCTTCCATTTGAGGAACGCGCGCTACAAATAGGAGGAGGATCTCGGCCAAACATCTAACAGAATTGTACGTGCCAATTATTTATTTATTTTTAACAAAATAGTTTCATATTGGCGAAACTTCGCAACTTCGCGATCGGTTTTAAATTTAAAAATTAATTCACAAAATAAAATCTTGGTTTAAGTAAAATAATTTCTTGTTTCAATATTAGACTTGGCAAATTCCGCTAATAAATTCTATTTGTACCATTATTTAAATTCAAATATTAATTAAAATTAATTTTTTAAATCGTTCGCAGTTTGTTTTCATTTAAGTAAAAAATACTTTTTTGCTACTATTTTAACCAAAAAGGATTTATTATTTTCCAATTTATTCACCTTCTTAAATACAACCTTTTGTAAGGGAGTGTCAAAAATCGCATGTCACTAGTTTGCTCATGCTTTGAATCATGCAAAGACATATGGGTATCAAATAAAGCAAGAACGTCTTTGGGATTACAAAAATACGGAAAATGTTTGAAAATTCTTTAAATCTTTTTTTGAAATTTTCATCATGAACAAATGGATATTGAATGAAGGAAGAATATTTAATGAATTCAAAAATTTAAATTTTTTTCATCGAAAATGTTAGAAAATTTTTTAAATATTTTTATTTTTTATTTTCATCTTAGACATATGGATATCACATGAAGAAAGGAACACAAAAGTATTTATTTTTTTATAACATTTTTTGCTAAAAAATTTGACATATGGGCATCAAAAATTTATAGTTTTTTGTTCACAAGCCTGGCCAAAAAATTGGAAAAATGTTCTTTTGGGATTTTCGTTCATCAAGTGTGTGGGAAGGGGTTCACGGGATTTACTCTAAAAAAATGTGATGAATGTCATTATGGACCGTTTTTACAGTCAAAAGATAACTCATAGATTAACGTTGACCAACCATTTTTCATTTCACATTATCAATTTCACTAAAAGTTGACGGTAATTGACCAATAGTTAAAAATAACTGGCTATTGAAGGACGAAAATTTCACACAAAAAAACATTTATCGTATTTTTTGGCAAGGAATGTTATAAAAAAGTTCTCATCCGAGGCTTTGTGTATGTTTTCATCGGGGGGGAGCGTTTAAGTTGCGGGTCCCAAACCCAGCGCACAACCAGGTGTCCTGAAATGCTTCTCCTTTTCACGGTAGCTCACTCCCGAACGGGTGCTCGGAAGCTACTCAGAGGATACGTGGGCTACTCCCGGACGTTGCAAGCTGCTTGAACCATATGCAGAATAATCGTCCTGGCCACTCCCAAGTGAATGGCGATCAGTAACTTTCCCCACTTGCGTGGACTTCTACATATGGAACCATCCTCTGCGACGATTTTTGGACCTTTGCACGTTGGCAACGGCGAATATCGCAAGCGATGGAACGATGAGCTGTATGAGTTTTACGACGGCATAGACATAGCGCAGCGAATAAAGATTCAGCGGCGACGTTGGCTGGGTCATGTCGTGCGAATGGATACAAACGCTCCGGCTCCGAAAGTATTTGATGCGGTACCAGCTGGTGCTAGTAGAGGAAGAGGAGAAGGACTTGGTGGAGAAGGACTTGGCTTCACTTGGTGTATCCAATTGGTGCCGGTTAGCACGAGAAAGAAACGACTAGCGCGCTTTGTCAAATTCGGCCAAAACCGCGTAAGCGGTTATCGTGCCAATTAAGAAGAAGAATGTTATAAAAAATTTACATTTTTCAATTCTCTTGGCATTATTCTTTCATTTGCTCCCCATATGCCTATAAAGGCACATTAGAAACGGCATTCATTCATGTACTTATACTATATATGTATGTGTATAAGTACGCATTCATATTTTTTCCGGCTTGCGCCAACCATCTGACAATAAGCTACACTTTCTGCCTTGGTCTACAATTTGCTCAATAAAATGTTTCCAACAAATTACTCTGCCTTATGGCCAATTCTGTTGTTCCAACACTAATTTTTGGTAATAAACAAACAGTTGGCTATCAGCAGTTATTGGCCATTATTGCATGGTTGTATCATTAAATGTGGTAATTAATTTATGGAACATAAAAAAATAAATACAGAAATGGCAGATACAAGCAGACGAGCAAGTAATATTTGGTAAAACACAATTAACAAATTAGATTGAGGCATTTGATAGCACAGCAGGACTTAATAAACGAAAGAGACTGAGAGGCAAATGTATGCAGAGCAACTTAATTGGGATTGTCCAATATTAGAGCGCAGTAGGAGTAAGTAGAAATATAGTGGGTTAGTATCACCGATTAAGGGTAGCAGAGTAAGCGAAAAAGTAACGGTAAATTTAATATCGTGGCATCGGTTGGTAGAGTTTGCATCGTTGAGTATTACTCATTACGCCTTATTAAGACTTACTAGGAAATGCCTGATGTGCGCTGCTCTGCTGTTAGGACAAGATATGCAAAAATTTAATTGTGAAAAGAAATAATTAATCAATTTTGTTAATGCATATTTCAAAGTTCCATGGCAAAAAAACACTACACTTCTCGGTTTGGTCATTTTTGATATGTTACAGTTTGAAAATTAATTTTAAGATTTTTTAACAAATTTTCAGTTACAGGGACGCCTCCTTTGAAAGTAACTTCTGCTCAAATATGAACGAGACGTTATCAATAAAACGGTCCGCGGATGACATATGGCAAAAATAAATTTTTTGTTTTTTGGTAGGACTGTTATAAGCTTACAGGGCAAATTTTAGCGTGATATGTCACATAGTTTGTTTTCTGTGCTACTGTAAACAAGTCAAGCTCGAGTGTGTTCTTCGAATTCTCTTTTATGACTTCAATTGTCTCAAAATGTTTTCCACGGAGCGGCAACTTGAGCTTGGGAAACAAGAAAAAGTCACATGGAGCCATATCAGGCGAATACGGTGCTTGCGGAACGATATTAACATTATTTTTGTTCAAATAATCGCGAACAAGACGTGATGTGTGAGCTGGTGCATTATCGTGATGCAAGAACCATGACTTGTTGTCCCACAATTCCTTCCTTTTAAGACGAATGTTCTCGCGCAAACGCTTTAAAACGTCTAAATACTATTCAGCGGATAGGAATTCCGAGTGCACCACACCTTCGTAATCGAAAAAAACAGTCAGCATAACTTTAATTTTTGAGCGACTTTGGAGTGGTTTTTTGGGTTGATGCACGGCCCTCTTTGAACGATTTGTACCACTGGAAAACACGTGCACGCGATAGAGCAGAGTCCCCATAAGTTGTCTGCAACATTTTTAAGGCGACTGAAGCCGAAATTTTGTTGGAATAACAAAATTTCAAACAAATTCTTTGTTCAACTTGAATTTCCATCGTTAAATTCGAAGAACACACTTGAGCTTGACTTGTTTACAGTAGCACAGAAAACAAAGTATGTGACATATCACGCTGAAATTTGCCATGTAAGCTTATAACAGTCCTACCAAAAAACAAAAAATTTATTTTTGCCATATGTCATCCGCGGACCGTTTTATTGATAACGTCTCGTTCATATTTGAGTAGAAGGTATATGAAATTTATGTCGATGAAAACCTTCCAGGAGAGATTGGCTGTAAAATACGGAAAGTCCAATACAAATCGGAAGACTATGAGCATAGTTATTAGCTTACATACATATTGTGAGACTTTTTTTCATTCGATGTAGAAATAAGGACACAATAGACCATGTTTTCTGGTTTTTCCATGACGCATCCAGTCAATGATTTTCCTCTAAGGCCCTCTTGATAGCTTAAAAGTATCTCCTACGATATATTCCTTACAAATTTTCAACGAATCACAATTATTCGTATAGCATCACCCTCTCACAACACCTCACAAACCAAAGCTTGAATGGAGTCAAATCGGTACTCTGAGGCAGCCCATGGGCATCGCCAAAGCGGCTGATAACGCGATTACCGATCAATTTCAAAGAAAAAATGAGCGAAAGATTTCTTCACTCCAAAAGGTTCACTTGTTTAACCAGATTCACTGAGCTTACCAGATTTGTTCACAATGTGATGAAAATGCGCCTCGGTAGAAAAAACTATTTTTCAGCCAAATCCGACATCCAATTTGATTTGATTTAAGGCACAAATTGTGAAGCGAAAAGAAAGTGGATATTTATTTGCTTTCCTTTGCTGACTCAATTGGGTATTGTAACTGAAAAAATAGAGCTCTCTGCACAAAATGCTTGTCTACTTATAATTGCTGCGTAAAATGTAGTTGCTGGGACTAATCGATCGGCTAGTGGATGTCTCAGCAACCAAATTCTCTTCGATGCACTTCTTTAACGACGGGTGCTGCACTTAGATGAAAACTTATTTTCAGTGTCAAAATAAAATATAATTTAAAAAATGAACATTATTCTAGATCACCGTGCATATTGGAAATTTTTGAAAATATTAAAAGTGGTGCGCATAAGAAAAGTGGCGAACAATTGAGGCGGCTTTTGGAAATATTTTCCCACAATTGTTAATTTTTACTGATTCTCAGAAAAATACAGCCATTGGCAGCATGTGCGAAATCAGAAAAATTATTTAAGTTTTTGAAAAACAAATTTGATGTAGCAAATTAAAAAAATCATTTATGCGCAGAAAAAACGCCAAACACAGGAAAAAGTAGATCACTCTAACAACGCGCCTTTACGAAGCCAATTACTACTCGCCTACTCGCACACGATTACATTTTCGCAACGTAATAATCCGTCGTTTTTTTTTTTTTTTTTTTTTTTGCCTCCTTTATTAATTACACCTGTCGTATGACACTAAGTAATTCTTTCTGCAGCTTGGATTTTATAACATTAATCATTATCAATATTACATTTGGGTTAAGTTTTTGTGTGAGTTTACAAGTGTAGATATGTGCATAGCTTTAAATTATTCTAGTTATCAGCTGAGTTGGGGTTGGTCGTTTGAGCCGCCTAGAGTTTGCCCTTTCTGCTGTTGGGAGTTGTCGCATGTCATTATTGGAATGGTTCATTAAACGGACAATATGATTTGTGCTGCGTTTGCGGATGATTTCTGCTACTGTTTCGATGTTGAGATCGCGATGAATGTCTTCGTTTGGGATGTACCAAGGTGCATTGGTTATAGTTCTGAGTATTTTTGATTGTAGTCGTTGAATAATGTTAATGTTACTTTTGCTTGCAGTACCCCAGATTTCTATGCCGTATGCCCAGATTGGCACAATCACAGTTTTGTATATAAGTATTTTATTCAGCAATGACAGTTTCGAGCGCCTGCCAAGTAGCCAATATAGTTGTCGGAATCTGTTTTTTACCTCATTTCTTTTCACCGTAATATGTTCTTTCCAGAGAAGTTTGGAGTCAATAGTCATTCCAAGGTATCTTGCTTTGGTGTCTATTGGGATTTGTGAGTGGTTTATTGTCAGATTCTTGTGTCTTACTTTCTTGTTGGAATAAACTACATGAATTGTTTTGCCACTATTGATTTGTATCCCCCAAGCATTAAACCATGTTAGTGTTTTGTTCAAAATTTGTTGTAACTTGTTTGTTGCTGCTTCTAAGGTTTTATGAGTTGCCAATAGGACAGTGTCATCTGCAAAAGTTGCTATCATGTCGATACTTGCAGGCAGGGGAATATCAGTTGTGTACAGCACATATAGTACAGGCCCTAGTACACTGCCCTGAGGTACACCAGCTTCCATGAGTTGAATATTAGAGTATTTGTCTCTATATTTCACATAAAAGAATATGTTTGCTAAATAGCTTTTCATTAACAAATAGTAGTCGTGTGGAAGATAAGTAATTCGTCGTTCGATGAGTAATTCCATTCACTTCCACAGTTCTCTAGATTCCACTTATGCGCCTATACATATCTACATACATATAAGTGCATGTCCAAAAGTGTGGATGAATGCATACCCGCAGTAAAGTAGCCGTACAGAACTAAACAGCAGACTTTTAATGCAGACTAATGCTGCATATAAACGGCGAAAAAATGCTCGAAATGCAACGAAGTGTGGAAAGCTGGAATGTTTCTGTGTATGGACAGTACGTGCAGGGAAAGCGCCGACGGCTTGTCATATTTCTTTTTATGGCTATCAATGCTTAATATACAAATGTACATATGTAATTAAATATTCAACTGTCATATAGATGTGTATCAGTGTGTGTGCAACTAATATTTATGACACTTTTATTGCCGTAAATTAAGTGGTAGAAAGCGACAGCCGGTAAACAAATAAAAAAAAATGGAATTAAACATTTGGGTATGATTGCATGCGATGATGACTCAGTCACTAAGCCACTTACTAATGCATTTTTTTGGGGGAAAAGGTAACCAAAAAAAGTGACAAAAAATGGGTAAATCGACTGTAAATGGCTTTCAAGTGGTCGTAGCTGCAGTGAAAGGCATTTACGGCGTGAGAGAAAATAATAGAAGCACAAAGGGACTTATGTCTAAACATGTAGGGTTGAGCTCAGTGTTATAAATATATTTTCACTGCTTGCTGCTGCTCTTGATGTATTGAACTAGCCACTGAAAGCCTCTCTCTATAAGTGAAGAGCTTTTATGGACCACTTGCAGACCCAAAAACCAAGGACTTCGGGGTTTATAAGTTTTTCATGGGAAAGTAAAACGATAATCGTGGTTCACATAACCAGCAGAAGTCCTTCCGTCTCACTGATGCTGGCTTTAAAAAAGATATAATCAGACTTCCGAGCACGCTGCTCATGCATCGACCATTAAACTACTCTTAAGGTATTTATAAAGCGATCAGTTGCGAGATATACTCACTCTTCCTTTCAATTGATCGACTTGGAAAATGTAGTCGAATGTAGACCAAGCACAAGTGCGTCCTAATATGAAAGGAAGTGCCTAAAAGTGCGTATACACATTGAGCGACTCCATGCCAAGTTATTGAAGTAAGCTCTTCTTCCTATTACTTACGAGTAACTGGGTATTTGGTTGCTAACTTGAGTATTTTTGGCCTAAGTGGACAACTCTAAGGTTATTGAGGAGTATGTAAAACGACCGTTTCTGGTCACCACCAGGTGGTAAGTTCTGAATGCCAAACTCATTTGGGCTCAAAATGTTTTTACATTTTTTTTATGTGGAGAAAATGCACGAAACTGCAAGAAAAAAAATTCCTAAAAATCAACGCGTTTTTTAGGCCACTGCCACCTTGCCCTTTTTTGTACTAAAACTAAAGGAGTTATAATTCTGAGTATGCAGAATATCTTTGGAAAGATTTTGAATATTGATGAAAACTTTTTGACTTTTTTGAAATCTCTTACAAAAGTTTAAAACTTTGAGTTGCGTGATTTTTATTCCAACATAAATCATATTTTTATAAAAAAATTAAAAAACCTTAAATGGAAAATAAATAAATAGTCAATGGACAATTAAAAGCGCGGTGAAAATATTTCAAGAAACTAGATGTATCAAGGGTAGAAGAAGGCGTGGCAGACCAAAAACTGGGTGTTGAGAGAATATTGCGGCTGTAGCGCTAAGAGTTGCTGGACAACCTTAAAAATGGATATCCCGACGTTCTCAACAATTAGACATTCCTGGAACGACTGTTTGACTGGATTTTACCTGTAGACATTTTTCCCATATACTTGTTCAGAGCCGCCTCCGTAAACCTTTTAAGGTGCCTTAAATAGCATCGAGTCAAAGAAATGCTGAACATTAACCTTTTGTAAAGTATGAAAATCGAAATACGGTGCAGCAAAAAATATTTCTAAATTTACAAAAACAAAACGTTGAAATCTATAATAGAAATTATTCAAAGATTGTGCAATATTTTTAGCACTTGGAGGCTTCGAAGAGAATACGTTTATTACTCTAAATATCATAGTGGACACTCATGGACAATATCTACAAACCTCATAGAAAATATCTACGAAATACTAGATCTGCGGTTTGGACGGGAAAAGAAGTATCCGACTATTTTGAAACCTGCACTGGTGTGAAACAAGGACGTCTGTTGTCGCCATTATTGTTCACTTTATATCTAAACGATTTGCACGCCTATTTGGAAGGTGGACTATTGGTTGAGGGCATGAATATACGTCTTCTCCTTTATGCCGATGATATTGTTCTTCTGGCGGATAACCCTAAAGTCATGCAATCTATGATTAATAACCTGGAGAAATACTGCGATGGAATATGGAATTAAACCCAAATAAGTTGGAGATGATGGTCTTTAGAAGAGGTGGACCACATTTCCAGGCAGAGAAATGGTGGTACCAAGGTAAAGAAATTAAATTGGTGGCGGAATATAAATATCTTGGTGTCATTCACACCCAAAATGGCATTCGGCAAGCCCTTAGAAGCCAGAACTACTTCAGCAAAAGCTAGTATTAATTGCACATGGAATGATTTTTTAGCAAAACCATTTATTTCATTAAAATCAAAATGGAATCTGTTCCAAGCGGTATTCCAGAGCGATACAAAGCTACGCAGCGAAAATTTGGGTCGATGAAGTAAATAAACTTCAACGTTACTTCATTGAAAGAATTCTGAAGACTTCACTCCGAATTATGCAATAACACTAGAAACTAATTTAGAAGATAGCCACATTTATTCTTTAGAGCTACACATCAAGTATAACTGGAAAACCATTTATAAATACAATTGCAACAGACTCCCACAGAAACTAAGCCAAGGCATCTTAAGTAAAAATGTGTTTTGGTGTAAGCATCTGAACGGCATGGGAATGGAGTTTGGTCTGAAGTTTGAACAAAACATCACCGCTATAGACTGGCAAGATCGCTGTGTGAAACTTCTTACTAAAATGAAAACAAAAGATCTCAGCATGGCAAGGCAAAAAGCACAGTCAAGCGCGACGCGAATTTATAAATATTTAGACCACTCAAAAGGGGAATCATATATTAAAGAAGATATGCGATTAGCTGACATTACGACAATTTTCAAAGCAAGATGCGGTTTACTGAAGCTAAATGCAACTATGTATGGAAATGCTCAGAAAATATGCACCCTCTGCAAATTAAACGAGGAAGAAGATATGCAGCACTTCTTAGGAAGATGTCCGGTACTGAAGAAGATCAGAACAAGATACCTAAACGTAGTGAAGCTAAATGAAGCAGAAGTAATAGATATACTTAATGGCCACAATTGGAAAAGACTAACGTGCTTTATATACTCAGCCTTACGCTACAGAGATGTTCTTATTGCAGAGTTTAGTTTTTGATTAATTTTTGAGCTGTGACAGACAACATTGTTATTACCACAAATTTATTATTTCTTTCTTTATGTATTTATATATTTAAATTAATTATTGTATAAATTATTGAAATATAAAATGCTAATATTTATAAATAAATAAAAAATTACTACTACTAGACATAGTGGACACTCCAGCTGATAATTAAGGGCTCCTTCATTAAGGGCGAAATTATTACAAGACAAAGCTGAAGGTGAGTGTTAATATAATTTTTCATAAAAATAGAGCATTTTTCACATCTTTGGGTCGTGTACATTAATAAAACGCTAAATAGCACTAATGTAACAAATAGAAAAATCTGCCATACCATTCAGCGAAATCTACTTTCAGTTCAAAGCAACGAACAAACAATTTCTTGAGTCAACATTTACTTTGGATTGTTACCAAAACTGTAAGTATGTGAAGAGTTTCCCAAAGAATACGAAAGCAGACAAAAAGCAATCCCCCTCCAGCTTCACCAACAGCAGCATTACAACTTGAAGTTATCTGCCCCACGCCAATGCTGCCCATTCCATATGATGCGATGTCACACACAGACGACTGAGCACTCAACCTCATGCATATTCACACACACATATGCAACTGCATACGAATTGTACAAACAATACGTCATTACCGTTAACGATTGCATCTCTACACTCATATTTACTTTGGTCTCCCCTATTCAAAAGTAACAAAAATATCATTCATGACGTATTTGTGACATTTCCTCAGCCACTACAAATATTTTTTTGCGCATGACGCTGACGTGTGTATGTGTGTATGCCACCAAAAGTAAGTAAGTTCAAATATTTGTACGCTTCTTGTGACAATTTCAGTGTTTGCCTTCATGCGCTTCTGCATTTATTTGCCGCTGTATGTGTGTATGTGTATGCGTGCGTGCGGAGTCCAGCGCAAACACTAAATTGGTGGTGTATTTTACTTGCCAAAAAGTGTCCACCTCAGGGCCCACCAACTGTTTCTACACTCACCTTCTTAGTCTTATTACTTTTCCAAAACCATTTTGTGGGGCATACTTGCAGGCGTTAACGAGCTGCAATCCATACTAGCAGCACAAAATGATGTGTTGCCATGGGTGTGTGAGTATTTGAGTGCAGTTATTGGTATGCGATTCACTTGCTTGGTTTATTTGCGAAGACTGTTGGTTGAAAATTATATTTTTATTAAAATGTCATTTGCAGTTTTTGTGCAAATACGCAGGCGGACGTGCGTTTTAGGTTGATGTTGATACTTACTATGCGGTTAGTTATGTGTCTGTTTGCTTGTTCTTGTTTGCAAATGGAGTTCGAGGCATGCAAAGCTAAAAGTTTGTTTGACCAATCTCTTTGCTCTGTGTTTGGCAGAAACTCGTTTTAAAATGATTACTTCGTATGGTTGCCAAAAATATGCTTGCACTCGTATTTAGACTAGCGATGAATGTAAAAAGGCTTTTGGAAGATCATGTGGGTTGCACAGTTGGCCACACACTTTAGTAATTAATTTACTTTTATAAATAATTGGTGCGTGGAGGTTCATGTGTGCAACCTGCTTGAGAAATGAAATTATTTTAAGTGCGCAAAAAATATATAAAAAAAAGAATGTTGGCCGGCAAATATGCAGAACTTCATGAAATCTCTATGAAAATTGTAAATTTCCACATTGCATATTTAACAGATTCACCCAATTCTACGAATAAATTTGTTTTGGTTTCCCTGCTGGAGTTTTTGTTAATTTTCAAAAATGGCCAAACATTTTCGCAATGTTTTTGGGCTCCACACCCATGGCGGAATAATAAAAGCTACGATAATAAAGCATCCTTTTCTGTGCACTTTCTGATATTCGGCTACTTTATGTTTTACAATGTTGACTTTTTTCGTTGCCTCCGAACTGAAGCTAGTACCGAACGATACATGTACAATATGTAACGAAGTCAATGCGAGAGGAGCTCTGGAACACCCACTCTACCACTGCCGTGCACTTAGCAAAACACGAATAAACTGCTTAGGTTCTGCATCATTTTGAAGATTAGAAAGTTCAAAAAATTAGCAGCTTACTTAAATTATCCAAACTGTATATTCGAGAAAAAATATAAAATAAACTCTCCATACTAACACTTGGTATTACTATGCATCAATTTTTGGTCTGTGTGCGATCTAGAGGATCAACCAAGTCTAACCCATTCTAACACTCGTTGCATATTTCCTGTGTTGCTTCGCTGGAAATACTTATATATAATATATTTAAGGAGCCATTGCGCTATTACCTTCAAAAAAATATTTCGTTGCAACATTGTTTTTTTTTTAATTTTCCGTTTCCATTTTTATAAAAAAATACTTGAAATCTGTGAAATGTCATTTATTAATTTGTAAATAAAAAATTAAAAACGCCTCACTCAAATAGTAAATTTGCGAAGAACGTAAGCTGATGAACAAACGTTCCTGCCACTTGCCTAGCATTCTGGAGCATGCGAGCTTAATTGTTAATTTTTCCCCTTTTTTCATTTGTTGGAAGTTGGATAATTCAAATTCTTTCTCCGAGAAATTAGCATGCCACAGCCATGAAGTAGACCAGCTTTCGGTGAGTCCTCGTAGAATTGAAATAAATAAATAAATAATTGGGCCATACACTTTTATTAGGTAATTGGCCGTGCTCCTGCTCCTTCCTTGTAGAATTAATTGTGCAAAATCTTTTTACTAATTTCAAATTTTACTGAAAGCCTTACACATGCAAAAGTTCTCGCCATCTGCATTCGGAATTGCCTTCCTTTAAGTGAATTAAGTTTTTCACGTTGGCATAATTATTCGCTGGATTTAGAATATAATATTTCTTTGAACGGTAAGAAATTCTATTGTATAACTAGGTTAGGTTAGGTTAGCCTGGTTGGCAATAAGCCACGCATAGACCTTTTGGTCCCTAGCAATACCAGATGGAGACCGACCTCTATGAATACCGAAAGTAGACATCATGTAGGATATCAGCGCTTTTGGCGAACCTAAGCAGAGCTGGGAGATCCGCTTTTGAGACGTCTTCCAGGCACTCGAACAATGGGGCTCCCAGGCATTTTAACCGCGTTTTTAATAATGCCGGACAAACGCACAGAAGGTGTTCTAAAGTTTCCTCAACATCCTCTCTGCATTTCCTGCATTTGTCCGTGTTAGCAATCCCTATCTTGTACGTATGTGCAGCCAATAGATTATGACCTGTTAGCATACCTATAATAGTTCTGCATTCCTTTCCTTTTAAGTACGAATTGAGTCAGTTTTTTGTTGCTAGTTCTACACATAACTTTTGCTGTTTTGCATGTCGTCAGGTTAGTCCACCTAGCTTCCACTTGCCTTTTCATGTAGTCGTCCATTTCATTGTATATACATATATAGTATTTAGCGGTTTTGGTATGTCGTTCTCTTGTTCAAATGGTAGTCTAACAGCACTTTTTGCTATCTCATCTACTATTTCGTTCCCCATAATGCATTTGTGACCAGATACCCAATAGATATGCAGCCTACTGTTTGAGGCAAGCCTTTCTATGGCATCCCTGCTCCGTCGAACATTTTTGGACTTAATTTCATACCATATGAGCTTATAGCTTTTATTGCTGAGTGTCTGCCCACGTACATATATATTAATTGTATTGTATTGTATAACTAAGTATTTTCAAATTACTTTTTTCGCCATTTGGTGTAGAATCTATAAGGCCCATTTGTTATTGTTAATACTCGTTTTTTTAATACGAAATACAAGCGTAATCCAGAAAATTTGTTAATTCATATCTAATTTGAATGAAACAAGGAAGTTATAAAGTTTTTTGAAATTCAAATTGCTAAACGTCACATCAACATACAATTTAAAACTTATTTTGGTTTAGAAAATCGATCCAAGGAGAACAAGAAGAATTAAATTCATATGAAGAATGTAAGGAAATTCTTAGTTGTAATATGGGAAAAGAACTATTATTTATTCACTATTTAAAAAAATAAATTTCAAAGTCACTGAATATAATAAAAGAATAAATAAAAACATTCCCATACCGGGAATCGAACCCGGGCCTTCCGGGTGAGAGCCGGATATCCTAACCACTAGACAATATGGGACTTGTGAAATCAGTCGGTAAATGACTAACTTATGCAAAACTTATAAGCAAAATAAGCAATTTAACGATCTATGAAAAGTGGCAAGCGATCGACAAGTACATACATATATATTCGTAAAAGAGTACAGATTGTCAAAATTGTCGTTGCTAAACGCAAATTTCTTTTCGCAAGAGACAAAACTTATTTGCATAAGTAGGTCAGCAAATAAGTGAAGGAAATAGGAAATGAATTGAAAAAAAAACTTAAATAATTGAAGTTAATCTTAATATAATCTTAAAAATATAATATACTTTGCATTTAGTAAATTTATTAAAAAAAAAATTAAAAAGTTGAATAAACAAAATTAATTTAAAATAAAACAAAAATAATTCTTGGAAAAAAATAGATGAGAGTTTAGATCTTAAAATGTGTATTTATTTTTTTATTTATAGACTAGCAAACCCGGCCCCCTTCGCTGGGCACACTAAAATAGAATAGATATGGTTTAGAACAGAAAAGATATGGTTTTCATATTATTTATTTCATTATTCTTTATTCAAGCGCTTTGGCATAAACAATATTTTTTGTTTTTCTATTTGTTTTTGAGTGAATATAAAATATAAATTGAAAATCAGGAAAAAAGAAGATTGTTTTTAAATTTCAAATCAATGAATATGAATAAACAATCGTCTTTTTTCCTGATCATCCATGAATTTTTCGTTTCAATTTATATGTTTTATTAAGCATTGGAGTTTTTTTAAACATTATCCATTTATATTTTTCAAAAAACGAAAAAAATTGTTTTTTCCACGAACACATAATTTCATTCGGATTTCACATTAAATTCTCAAATTTATTAAGAAATTATTCACTGTTCCAAAATCCACTCCAAAAAAATTCACAAACAATTTTTACATGTTGCACTTACGTTTTTTCCTTATGGTATCCAAATCAGAAAGAAATATTGACACATTGTAACTCACACTGTCAATTTGACAGTTCAGTTCCGCCCCAAGCGTTAACAAAATAAGCGACATTATGGCTGGCTCAAAAGAACGCTGTACGCGTTGCCACTGCTCCGAATTACAACCAAACTTTACGAAACCCATTTTCAATACTTACTTAACAATGTGCGTAAGTTTGGTTTAATTCGGTGCAAAGACACGGCGGGTCCACGTTTTGGCATATATTTCGAGACCCTAGTCATCAATAAGTATGAAAATTACCCCGTATTAAAGCACTTATCAACAGCTTTCATTTGATATCCATATTGTACAAACACATTCTAGGGTCCACGTTTTGGTCTCTATCTCGAGACCCTAGTCACGGAGCGGATGGAAATACTCTGAACTAAAGCATTCACCAACAGCTTCCATTTGATATCCATATTGTACATATACATCCGAAGGTTACCCGGGTCCACGTTTTGACCTATATCTCGAGACGCCAGTCACGGAGCGGCATGAAAAATACTCTGTACTAAAGCATTCACCAACAGCTTCAATTTGATACCCATATTGTACATACACAACCAAAGGTTACCCGGGTCCACGTTTTGACCTATATCTCGAGACCCCAGTCACGGAGCGGCATTAAAAATACTCTGTACTAAAGCATTCACCAACAGCTTCAATTTGATATTGTATATTGTACATACACATCCGAAGGTTACCCGGGTCCACGTTTTGACCTATATCTCGAGCCCTATCCACCAATAGGTATCCAAACTATACGGAAACCATCTTCAATACCTTCTTAACATTGTGTGTAAGTTTGGTTTAATTCGGTGTAGACACGGCCGGTTAGCGAACACACACAAAAAGTTGACTTTATTTTATATATAAGATTTTTTTCAGTTTGTGTCCGAAAAATCCAAATATCTTACGGAACTCTATTTTTTTCCAAAATAAAATGTAATCCGTGTTACTCTTGGATAATGTAGTTTTCGAATGGTGAAAGAATTTTTAAAATCGGTCCAGTAGTTTTTGAGCCTATTCGTTACAAACAAACCTATTGATGACTAGGGTCTCGAAATATATGCCAAAACGTGGACCCGCCGTGTCTTTGCTCCAAATTAAACCAAACTTATGCACATTGTTAAGTAAGTATTGAAAATGGGTTTCGTAAAAGTTGGTTGTAATTCGGAACACCGGCAACGCGTACAGCGTTCTTTTGAACCAGCCATAATGTCGTTTACTTTTTTAACGCTTGGAGCGGAACTGAACTGAACTGACAGTGTGAGTTACAATGTATCAATATTTCTTTTTGATTTGGACGCCATAAGGAGAAGACGTGAGTGCAAAGTGTAAACAAGTTTTGTGAATTTTTTTGGAGTGGATTTTGGAACAGTGAATAATTTGAATAATTTCTTAATAAATTTGAGAATTTAATGTGAAATCCGAATGTTCAAATGAAATTATGTTTTGTGGATTTATTTTTTCGGTTCATATGCGATAAGCTACGATACACCATGAGTGAAAAAAATGGTAAAAAAATGAAAAAAACAAAAGAAATTATTAAAGGATGCAAAAGAAGAGCACGAAGAATACATAACTTTGATGAAAAAATTAATAGTCTTATCATGCAAATTGTCAACAATTTTCAGAAGAAAAGAGATGATTTAAGAAAATCGCAACAAAATAAAATAATCCTGACCATGTATGACCAATATAATCCACAAAATTGAAAAAAAAAACATGTTTTAAAATCTCAGAATACCATAATTACAATCACGTTTATTACAGTACTAATGCCAAGACAATCGCGTAATCATATTGGTCGTTCGACAAATAATAATAGGCGCATGAGAAATGCCCGGAATAACGCGACATCAGAAGAACGTCAAGAACAAAATGAAGCAGTCAAACGATTGATGAATAATGTTATCCAAGCAACTATTTTAATTGGGAAATTCAAGAATGAAGACGTTCTAATACCAAGAATTCCAATGATTCCACCTGAATTGCCATTTGAATTCAAGCGTTTGCAACTGCCCATTCGTTTAGCATTTGCAATAACTGTCAATAAATCACAACTGCAAACTTTAGAAATATGCGGGATGAATTTAGAACAACCAGTATTCAACCATGATCAACTATACGTTGGCTGTTCACGTGTTGGGAACCCAACAACATTATATATTTACTCAAAAACAAATAGAAAAACAAAAAATATTGTTTATGCCAAAGCGCTTGAATAAAGAATAAAGAAATAAATAATATGAAAACCATATATTTTCTGTTCTAAACCATATCTATTCTATTTAGTGTGCCCAGCGCAGCGGGCCGGGTTTGCTAGTTTGTATTTAAATTATTAGAAAAAATTATGTATTTATTTAAAAAAAATTTATTTATTGTTATTTTGTTAATTTAAAAAAAATATGTTTTAAGTTAATTCAGCTGTAAAAAAAAATTTAAAACGTATTTAGAACAATTCTTTTTGGCAGTTTTAACATTCGTTTCATTGGTTCCAGATATAATACTTAAGAAAATATTTATGTATAATTTTTGAGAAATCTGTTTCTATTTTTTTACCACCAAACCTTTATTGAACAAATTTATTTCAATTTTTTTAATTATATGCAGAAGTATCTATACAGCTAGGAATAAATGCATATTAATAATTTAAATATTCCAACCTAAGATATTTTTTTGTATAATAATTCTTTTTATGGGTTAGAATTTTTCATACATAAATAAATGATGTATCCATACCTATATATGTACGTATAAGTATGTATATTCATTTTATTATATGTGTATGTATGTATGAAGGGTCAATATTTTTCCACATATATATCTACAAATCCATACAGATGTTATGTCAACAGCTTTGATGAAAATGTGATATGTAATGACAGCCATTATATGCGGGTCAAGCCCTTAAAATATCTATCAAATAAGTCCTCTGAAGTTTCTGTTGGCGGATAGTTCACAGCAAAAGAGGTTAACTATTTACATTCGGATGTGTAAGTGTGAGAGGGTCTGTGTCATAGCAGCAGCATCAATTTTTTATTATATTATCGCGTTTGTTTTCAGAGATTTGTGTACATCCACTTTTAGTCTCACCTCTTTCAACACAAATTCTCCACACCAGTCAGATACTTGGCGCTTAGTCAATCTTTGGCAGAAATACTTTCAGATATACAAATATTTGCACTAGTAATAATAAAATACATACACACATACAAACATACTTAAGGGAACTATATGCGTAGTAATTTGCCATATATACTTCATATGAATGCCTGCAATTCTATTGAATTTCTTTATTCAGAGAGATTTATGTGTTGCTCCATTAGTCAATACAAACAAAAATGTATACGAATGTGCATGCATACTTGTACATATGTAACTTTCAGCTCCATTTGATGCAAAAAAAAAGTATTAGACGCTAGTACACATTTGCAGGAATACAAATAATAACGTCGATTGTTGATATCGGGATTTCGGGATAGCTTTAATATAATTTCAGGATGCCGAAATTCATCCCGGATTTTCATGGTTTTGAATTCAGTCAAAAAATCAATAAAGTTTCTGTGCTTCGTTTGTCATTTACTTCAAGAGTGTTTTAACCCAAAAAACCAAGAAGAGCTTCAGGTCCTTTCTAAATTCTTATCTAAAAAATTGTTTTAATTATAATAGAAAAAAATAATAATAATAAAAAAAATAATTATATCAATATAGTTAGCGCATAATTTTTTTTCTGTTTTTCGTTTTTGGATTAAAAATAAAAAAAATTTTAAATTATATATTGTATAAATAGGAATAATAAACATAAATAAATTCACAGATGAATATTTTTTGAAATCGTGTTTGTACGTTCAGGTTAAAGAACAGCGCGCAAATAGAAAAGTTTTCTCTAATTTCTCAACATTTTTCGTCAAGCTAAAACGAATCTGAAAATTCAGAAACGAATGGTTTATTATATTTGAAATGCATTTGTAAGAATATCCATAGGACCACAGCAGGTTTCAGACCCCAGGTTTTACCAAAGGCTCTGCGGCATTGCTGAAAAATCCTCAATGCGCGATTCACCTTCAGTGAAACATGTGTCTCCCAAGTCAGCTTCTTATCCAAGATCACTCCTAGATATTTAACTTCATCGGAAAGACCAAGTGTCACACCGTTCAGTTTTGGAAGACTGAGTCCATCCAATTTCCGTTTTCTCGTAAACAAGACTATGGTGGTTTTGTTCAGATTAACGGAAAGACCTTGTACACCAGTCATCAATTTTAACCAGAATCCTCTGCACTTTCGTGCAAAGCCTCCTTTGGGATTTAGCCGATATTAGCGCACAGACATCGTCCGCATATGCTTGGTCATGATTTCTTTCGAAGATCTTTTTTACAGTTCTATCATTGCTTATTCGTAAAATGTGATCGTACCATCGAATTTGTTGCGCTTTGATGGGCCTGATTACATTTGCACCCCTGATAAGTTTGTCTAACTCGTCGTTGTACCGAATGCGAAAAGTACCGTCTTCAAGTCGTACAAGTCCATATATGTATTTTTCTCAGAATCTTTCTTTCAGACTTCGCACCCGTATGTGAGTGTAGGTCTTATGACAATTTTGTAAGTTTCGTAGTTTCTGGTTCCTGGAAAGTAATCTCGACTTCATAAGCTGTGTGTGTGCGAAGCAAGACTTATTTGGAGCTTCTTGAGAATCTCCTTGCAATTTAAGTTTAAAAATAGTAAATTATGATTAAATTCATGCCAACTAATCCCGCGATTTCGGATCATTAAAAGCACAGTCATTGAGTTGGCGGGATCCCGCCTTTGGCAACCCCAAATTCTGAATACATATGTTTTATAAAAGCTCGCTTAATTTGTTCCCCCACACACACACATAAAAATAGCCGTCCAAATACATACGCACTAACATACATATATACTCGTACATATGCGCAAATGTATGTGCAAGCGAATGTACATTTGTAGGCGCATTTAATTTTGTGCTATTTTTCTTTCAGAAGTGATTTATTACTCAAACCAGCGGCATTTGTTTTGTATTTTCGGTGATAAATCTCTCATTTCGTTGCTCTCACTATTTCTATGTGTGATTGTGTGCGCTCATACAAACACAAATATCAGCAGCGCCATTCCCTTCAACAGCCGCATTCAAAAGCGAAAATAAACATGCAATAGTCCGTTTATATACCGCCATATATTGTGGGCATACACACATATGCACATACATGCTTACTCACATAAATACACAAAAACATAGCTGCACACTTCCGTTCATTGACAACCAGTATTTTTTGCTTTTGCTCCTTTATTCCTTTCACTCTATTCACTCATTCATTGATCGTCTTCGTGGCCAGCAACAATAGCACACATACATATACATACGTATTTACCTACACACATACATAGAATTATTTGTATCGATTTCAGCCGAAATTGTGTTACCCCGTTACATTTGATTATTGACCATTTATCAGCTGGAATGAGCAGTCATTTGCTTGAATAGTAAATATTTTGTCTTCGATTTCGTTTGTGGGCAACTTTAAAAGTAGTAAAATATTTTTTACCTTTTCTGCAGCGCTCTTTAAAGCTGTAAGCCTCAATTTATTCACTCCTTTTGTATAGAGCTTCCGCTCTTGTATTTGTGCCACCACAGCCATTTTTACTCGGGGCATACCATGGAAGCCACTCTGGGAACGCCACACTTCACTTGCCTCCCAAATATTCATCTAATACCGAGATGCTGTAATTACTGATCACATTTTCAATTGCAAATTTTTCGTAACGAAACTAGTGTTGCACTCAGGCGGCATCAGTTAAATGTACAGTCATTTCGTGGTGTTGGCGACTGGTGTTCGCTTCCATTCATTAAAGCCCGATAAAACAATTATCGCTTCGAGTGTTCATAGACATTCTTCCTGCCGTATTCATAGGTTTAATTGTTTGCGTATGAAAATCATAGCCTGGAATTGCACCAGGAAAATATGTCATAAAGGGTTTTCCAATAAGAGGTGTTATTGGAGGTCTTTTCCCATAAAAGATCAATGGTTTCGTTGCTTGTGTGGCACGTACCGCCGTCTTGTAGAAAATAAACGTTGTCCAGATCAATGCTATTCAACTCCGGCCATAAAAAATCGTTAATCATCTATCGATAGCGCAATCCATTCACCGTAACTGTTGCTCCAACTTAATGTTCGAAAAAGAAATGTCGAATGACTCCGCCGGATAGAGAGTCTTTTCAACAATAACTCTTGAATTTTCTGCGCCCCAGATCCGACGATTTTGCTTGTTGACGAAGCCATCGAGGTGGAAACCATCACTCAAGATGACTTTTCGATGGAATTCCGGATCACTTTCATGCATTTCAACGACCCAAACAGCAAAGACACGACGTTGTTGATGATCGGCTGGCTTGAGTTCTTGTGTTAACTGGACTTTATAAGCCTTAAGACCCAAATCTTTATGCAAAACACGGTGTAATGACGTTTATGGAATGCCTAATTCTAAAGAAAGACGAGGAATGGACAAACCTGGGTTTTCTTCAACACTTTCGGCTACAACAGCAATATTTTCGGCTGTTCTTGAGCGAAGTGCACGGGATTTATTCTTCCCATCACTAACTTGTCCCAACAGCTCGAATTTTTCCACCAATTTCTGTATTGTGATCCGACAAGGTGCTTCACGATGCCCAAAAAATGTTCGAGTTTTACGAACCGTCTCTGCCAAATTTTCACCATTTTTATAGTGAATTTTAATAATTTTAATGCGTTGTTAAAGCGCATTTTTTATTAATGTCGTAGTTTCTACTTGTCAAATATCAAAAAATGACAGTTTCAAAAGTGGCATCTACCGAAATAGGAGGCTATTCAAAATAGCACCTGTTATTTGGAAACCCTTTACAAAACCTTTATCCTAGACTTATAGCAAAAATAATATGATACACAACCCTTTCATTTTACAGCTGTTCGTATAATTTAATCATGTTTTTTGGTCTGATAATAAGACCAGAACAGACTTATAATTAAAAATTGCCACGCGAAAGCTGAGATGCTTCTCAACTTCTACTTTCGCTTCTCAGCAAATAATTGCACTAAAAAACCTTTTCAATCTAAGTTCTCTTAAAAAACTACCCTCAGTGTCAGCAGTGGCCCGTTGTGGTGCTCGAGAAACATTTCCCTTCTTGTCCTTAAAACGTGCCGATCTGTTTTGGGAACTCCAATCAGACATGCCCAGTCCATGTTCATGCCCTCGAAGAAGTAGCTCTGATATATATAAAACGCCATCTCTTAATTAAGTCTACAGCTTCTTAGTTAATAGGAGAAAACACCAGATCCTGCTGCGTTGTCCATTTTTGTATCATCTGTTAAGATTACAATCTCGTCACACAATAATAACTATGATTTTTTTATTTTTTACTATTCAAGAAAAGGATATCCAATCCACATGAACTAAATTATCTTCCATCCTGATTCTGCCGATTGGCAGCTGGTTGGGTTTGAATGCTAATAACAACAGAAAAAGTTTGTCATGTTTTTTGTCGAAAAATTATTTAGTGAATGTCATTATAAAAGTAGAACTTATAGATAAAAAATTAGGCGATTTCTGCCTTTTTTTATTTAGAAATTCTTGTTAAGTGAATTGGAAATCAATTTTCCATACTTTAATTACTGAATATGTACCAGATGAGCGTAGTTTGAAATGACATTAAGGAGGGTGCATTACTTAAGGGGGTTAAAAGCATTTTTCCAAATATCTAGTCAGCGCTAACTAAAGTTAATATTTGAGAAAAGTAAGTAAGAAGTACACATTTTGGGATCGGATGAAAATCCACCACTAAGAGCGCCTTTACTATCAACAACTGACCAGATTGAAACAGACGGCCAGTATGGACGAACTGGAAGGGTAATGTGTTCCTTCAATTAGCTCCAAGAGCTTGGATAGGAAGTTCTATTGCATCCGCACCAAGCGATAATGGCTTTTTCGAAATGGCTAAACAAATTTCTTGATCCTACAAAACAACCTAAACTCTTCTTTATTTCCCTCTTAAAGGTATTGAAAATATTTGAAAGACGTTTCAACCCTGTGACGCCTTTGATGGCTTTGCTGCATTGTGAAGGCTTTTTATTTCTCTTCTTAGTAGTTTGAATTTGGGTTTTCACTTTTATTGGCAATTCTCATAACTGCCTACTTTTTTTACAAAAATTAAAAAAAAAATCAAAATCTATATTTTAAGGTCGAGACAATGACGAGAATGAAATCGCATTCCATAAATGATGGAATTAATTGCCCTTACGAATAAACCAATAATGCGTCGGTAAAAACAAAAAAAAAAACAAAATAATAAAAAACAAATAAAAAAATACGAATGAACCAATAATGTATTTTATTTTATTTTTTTACCGATGTATATTGGTTCATTCGTAATTTTTTTTAATTTTTTGAAAATTTTTTTTTTTACCGATGCATTTTGGTACATTCGCAACTTTTTGTTTTTTTTTATATTTTTTTTTTTTACCGATGCATTAGATATTGGTACATTCGCAACTTTTTTATTTATTTTTTTATTTTTTTTTTTTTTGTTTTTTACCGATGCATTATTGGTTCATTCGTAATTTTTTCATTTTTTTTTATAATATTTTTTTTTTATTTTTTTATATAAACATATGTAAAAGAAAACTACTATGTGGACCTCCCTGTATTTACTCAAATCTGTAGCAAGCAATCAGTAATGCATAAATATATCAACCTGGTACTGAATTCCTACAGAACGAAATACCTATTCAAATCAGCCCTTCCTAGATTCAACAAAAACAAAAAAAAAGTATTATAGAAAAATCTTAAAATCGTCACTGCTTCAAACGTTTCGACAACGACAATTGACAGCTTCAATTATGTGCATATCATATCCAATACATACACATCGCTTATGCGAGTGATGAAATTTCAAATAGCTGTCTCGATGAGTTTGACGATGATACCAACACGCTGACAAGCACTTGTGTGAGTGTATATGTATGCACAAATATACGCTTGTAGATGTCAGGCCAGCTTGTAGGTAAGAGTGAATGCATATCCGGTAATGACATCATAACGCCAATGCGTCAATATGCGTTGATAAGCGGCGCACAGCCGGAGAAAAAGGCAATCATTTTTTGATGGATTTTATGGCGATGGCACTTGCATGTGCACGCACACACTCACAAAAGGCTAACAGAAAAAGTACTTGGAGAGTGCACGAATGCTCTTCATCTTAAAATACCAATAAAGAAGCAAAGCAGACATGAATGAACAATAAGGAGATGAAGTGAAAATATGTTTGTAAACACCTGAAAAGCAACCACCCCAGAGAAAGCGAAAGTTTTTTTTGAGCATTAAAGTGCCAGCACTTGCATTTACAACACACAAACACATAAACACATACCTTCGCATACCTAAAATAAAAATGTACAAAAGTCTGCTAAACTACATAGACCGTAAATGCATGCCAGCTTTACGCGGCCACGGCAACATATCCGCCGGAAATTGACGGCACTCTGTGCAAAGCTGCTTGGCGCATAGTTGTAGTTGTAGTTGTCGATTTCGATTACGTTTTCGATTTTTGCCCGCAAAATGGCTCATATTCGCCCTTAGCCGTAGTAGGGCATGCCAGCTAACCGATAAGCGCCCCAAGCAAAACAAAATCCAGATACTAAAAAAGAATTACCACTGTATGCATGTTTACATGCCATCTCATGACTGGTTACCTATTGGTGGTTGGTACCTTTTCGTGCATGGGACATCATACAACTTCACTTATACAGCAGCTGCGAGCTTATCTTTGTTCCATAATGCTTTTGTCGCTAAGATTTAATTTAGATATCAAAATCCAATTCATTATAACTCCACTAAGCGTATTACCTACACAGGCATGTGGTTTATGTGTATGTGTGTGTCTCTTTTTGCACTCTATGAGCTTTTGTGTGCTGCCGTGGCGGTGGTGGATACCTTGACACGGTTATTTTACTACTATTGCTGCTGGTTCGTGCTGATGAGTGGAAATCGAGAAGCGAACTACATTTTTCGTATCGCCTTTAACCAGATGCTCCCCATCAAACGGCAAACGGCTCATGCACTTAAGCCTCAAGCATGTGAAGTATGTCGCTGGAATTGGTTGTTCATGGTAGTCTACAGGCAGCCACGCAGTGTGCAGCAGCTTACATTCCCTGTTTTGCGGATTTTTGCATTGTTTAGTAGGCCAAATCCAATTGTACGCATTTCGAATTGAAGTGGATTTTCTGTGCAACAGCATCGTCATGTATCGCCTGTGCTCTGATCTGCATACAGTCAGCGGTAAAATAAAGTGTACACCATATATTGAGAAGTCTTGAATATTTATTTGTAATTTCAACCACTTTTTTTTACAAAAAAGGACAATATAAACAATAACTACCACATAAAGCAAAGTTTTGAGCTTTGTATAAAACTTGCAAAAATTCGGGAAATTTTCATCAAAATTTCAAACTTTTTATTCAATGCTTTTGAAAAAATGTTTGCGTATGCAGTTTCATAGATCATTGAATTCTGGTACAATGAAGCGCAAGTGTCAAGTGAATCAAAAATCACACCCCTTTTTCAGAATTTTTTTCAGATGCGGTATTGTGCATTTTCTCTCCACACCTACTTCACATTTTTTCAAATAAAGGGGTTTCCAATAACAGGTGTTATTTAAATATATTATAAAAAGCTATAGAGAGATGATTAAGGATTTTTTATGGCCGGAATTGGATTGTAATGATCTGGACAACGTTTATTTTCAACAAGACGGCGCTACGTGCCACACAAGCAACGAAACCATTGATCTTTTACGGGAAAAGTTTCCGTGTTAGACAAGAAAAAGACCGTGTTATCTTTCGAAGAGGTGATCACAATTGGCCACCGAGATCTAGTGATTTAACATCTTGTGACTATTTTCTTTGGGTCCTCGTGAACGAGAAGGTCTACGCCAACAGCCAACAGCCCAGTGTCGATTCAAGACTTCAAAGATGGAATTCGTGAGGCTATCGAGGACATAGGGCAGCCACTTTGCAATTCGGTTATGGAAAATTTCATGAAAATTATATTGTTCTGTAATCGAGGTAGTGGTGGTCATTTGCCTGATGTTATTTCCACTATTAACGGCATACCTTCCTCTCTATAATGAAATAAACATGCGATCATTTATAGTAAAAATAACTTTTTTCTTTGAATAACAAAATAACACTTCTTATTGGAAAACCCTTTACAAGAAAACACGGTCAGCAAAACAAATTGTCAAAAATCAACGCGATTTTCCAACCACTTGTCACTTGCACTTTGCCAAAATTCAGTGATTTATAAAACTGCATACTCGACTTTTTTCTAGCAATTCTGACTACAAAGATTCGGATTCTACATGAAATTCTAGAAGAACTCCAATAGAGCATTCAAGTCCCCCCAAAAAAAATGGCGTTAGTTAATAAGAAAATAGAGATGAAATTTTGGTTTTGATTCTACTTTATGTAGAATTCAAATCTTCTAAGAACAAGCTAAAAAAAAAAATTGGTCCGTCCTATTGTATAGGTCCCTTACTTACATATACGGCCATTTTATTGTAAATAGTACAAACAGGAGCTTTGGTATAAGATTTACTAGTTTGAAATTATACCAAATGTGTTATGCGAAAAGATATACGCGCCTATCAACCTGCTTGTTCAATTGTTCACAAGGAACCCACTTCGTGGTCTAAGTGGTATCGCTGTCTCTATGTGCTATGCGCCTGACAAACCTAAACTAACCTGCTTAGATATCTTTAATAACTCATTTCATAAAACATATACCCTTCTATTAAAGCCAATGATTCAAAATCAAGCAAAGATGAAATAAAACTTTCATATAGACTCATCGCTCGAAGCAAAGCTATCCACAAGAAATTACGTAAAATAACTACCTACAAGTTAGACTTATTTCCGGTACCTTTAATGTCTGAAGGAACTGAAACACGAGAATTCAAAGGAAAGAAGATAAGAAGTGAATTATCATACTTCAACTGATGATTTCGCCATTTACCGTTTTGTAAGGCAAAGTTTCAGCGGTAATTGAGATGGTAGATCAAAATAGAACCCGACATACCGAGCTTATGTCAAAATGTGAAAAATCCCCGCACAATACCAATCATCTCTTCACACGCTCACTCTAACGAACTTATCTAGCAATCCTTTCCCTATGGTGCAACCCCAACGACATAGTACATTTCGATGAAAATACCTAGTGGAACACTTTCCTAAGCAGAGCATAGTAAGGATGCTGAAATTGCAACTACTGTAGAGCAGCTCTGCATAGAACTTCTGGGTGAAGATATATTTATATTTAGTAGCTGCTACAATCTGCACTCATTTAAGTTTAGTGGCACTGGACTGCCGCCGACCTTTGGAGAGGAATGTTTGACAGCATAGACTTCTCTTTACTTGGGTATCAGATAATATGAGGACAAGTTGCGACCAACGGATACTTCTTTGATAGTCCTGTGTCATATACACGTACTACTTCCAAACTTATTCTTATGGCATTGGTTCGAAATGGAATCAGGAATCATTGCAAAATGACTACTGTCAGAGAAGTGAAGATGCTCATATCTGTACTGTCATAGAGTTCTAACAGGGCTTAGTTTAATAAGGAAGCAAGCGGAAAGCAAGGCGAGTCTTTTTCGAAGATGTCGCCGAAGCTTAAGAACATTTAATCCCCATCTTCCATTTGACTGTCCTGCGCTATGCGAAAGTAGGCTGTAGTATTTTGCGTCACCTTTTCTGGTCGACACAAATCAGATAAAGTGTTTTGAAGGTGGTTAAAAGGTTGAAGGTCACTGCTTAGGCACACTGAAGGATTAAGCAATAGAACGGAGGGTCCTACACTGTGAAAAACCAATGAGGATTTAGAAATAAGTGTAGCATTGTTCTTAGCGGCTTTGAGTCGAACCAATCTCCGTATCCAATAATAATTTCAAATTCAATGCAGGATCCCATCTTTAATTATTTAGACGTGAACGATTATTCAAACTCAATTAGTACTTACGCTCTCGCGAAATAACTGCAGAACTATCATATGTAGGTATGCTAACAGGTCATAATCTATTGGCTGCACATGCGTACCAGATAGGGATTACTAACACGGACAAATGCAGGAAGTGCAGAGAGGATGTTGAGGAAACTTTAAAACACCTTCTGTGCGTTTGTCCGGCATTATTAAAAACGCGGTTAAAATGCCTGGGAGCCCCATTGTTCGAGGGCCTGGAAGACGTCTCAAAAGCGGATCTCCCAGCGCTTCTTAGATTCGCCAAAAGCGCTGACATCCTACATGATGTCTATTTTCAGTATTCATAGAGGTCGGTCTCCATCTGGTATCGCTAGGGACCAAAAGGTTTATGTTGCCAACCAGGCTAGCCTAACGTAACCTAAAGGAATTATACACATTTTTGTAGTATTACTAAGGTTATTTGCACTTGTTTTTGAATTATCCGTAGAATGTATGGTTGATAGCTTTCGATTAAAGCTTGCTGATCATTAAGGAATAATTAAACGTGTGACTTCCTACAATGGAAAATTATGCCTTACATTCACATTAGTATTGAATCTTATTGGTCCTAAATTTAAATAACTATATTCCTGACTTCATATATGTATATTAGGGTGGTCAAAAAAACAGGTCTAAGTACTAAATACTTATCAGGAAAACTTCCACCATTATTCTGTATTGTAAGGTAAGTGAGACGTATTTTTTAAACCCAAATGGGTTGATATTTTATGGGGCCGCAACAAGCTTGAAGTTTTCCATGGCCATTTTATACAGGAAAAGGCCTTTTTGGAAAATGTATTCAATATTTTTTAGTTCTTAGTTTTTTTTTGACCACCCTATCGCAAAGCAAATATCATATTTATTTATTTCGCGTTTATACAGTGAAACCTCCATAGGGCGAACACTCACCATCAGTCAGCTTTTGTCCGTCCAAGAGAGGTGTCCACTCAAAAGAAGGTAACTTCTTCCGTTACATAAGATTTCATCATCATCATCATCATAGCATCACAGCTCGGGGTGAACCAATGCTTCCGTTTTCGTCTCAAGGGGCGATATCTTATTGAGTTGTTCATCCAAGACCTAATTGTTGTTGGATTCGTAGCAATAATTTTTATGCTGCGATGAGGTCGCTATCATAAAGCACAGCTCCCTTTCGGAAATTCTAAGCCTAGTACCTTTTATTCCCCTTCCTTCCACTGAAGTTTCTCTTTTCCTTTAGAGTTTTTCAATCTCCGCTAAAATTTGTTATAGAAAAATATGTTCGCTCCAGGCAGGTGTCTGGCTAATAGCGGTGTCTGTTAGAAAGGGTTTCACTGTACTTATATTCTTTTGCATCTACTAATCATATGCATGAGATTTTTGCCTTAAATTCCAAATGACATTAATTTTTATGGTCATTTGCTCTGCACTTACGCTTATTTGAGTTCAGCCATCGCACTCCATTATTTTCTTATCAACATTTTAGCATTATTTGTTTGAGCGAATTGCTTTTTTTGCATACAAATTGGCGCACAAAAAAAAAAAAATACTCCAACGGCCGCAAAGAATATCCAATCGTTTTCAAAAGCACATAAAAATACATGCAACAATGCAAAATGAGCCCGTGACAATTTTAGCAAATGCATTTTCTTGCCACGCACCACATGCGCCCACTCAATCACCAGCAGCGCGTCTGAAGCTATTTAATTTGCCGACTTCATTCGCTATTGTTTGGGCATAACAAATGTCGAATATCACAAATGCGTGTTGTTGCTTCGTGGCTCCTTATTTGCTTATTTATTTGTTTCTTTTTTTCGATTTCTTTTTTTTCTTTTCTATTCTATTCCTCCTCCATTTGTTGCTTGTAGTGATAGCTATCATCAGCGCTTCGTGGCTACATTAATGCATATTTAATGCGGCGTTTTTTAGGACCCTTCATTTTTTGCAATTTTGCGTGGCATTTAACTGCAGAAACTCAGCTCTTTCCACTGAGCGCGGCTCCAGAGTTCATCTCCATTTCCAATTCCACTTTTTGCTTGCAATGCAAGACTCTTTCATTGCATGCCCATAGAATATTTTACTTCATTGCGGCAGCTAGCCCATCAAAATTAATAGAATCTTATAAAAATTTTGCGCATGCAACATGTGACTGGAATTTTAAATTTCTCTGCAAATTTACGATTTGTTCTCTATTACAATTTTATATATGGTTTTTCTTTAAAGGCATATATGTATGTATGTAAGTATGTACAATTTTGCATGTCCCTACATGCACAATAAAATAATGTAATTTACTGAAGATTATCTGCTCATGAAATTCATATCATTAAATTGGAAGAGCAGAGTTGAATAGATATAAGGGGCGAGTAAACATTGCGAGGAATTCCGTATCACTTTTAAAAAAACAGGTTTAGTATCTGCAAAACCAAGCCCTAACTGCACTTTATGCTTAACTACAGTAGGATATTACATGTAATTGTTTTCTGCACTCATCAACTCTGCGAAATTAACCTAGCATAGCTGGCCTAACAGAAAGTATTATGCAAACATAACAAATTTTTTACTGATACTCTCAGGCGCTATCAGAGCCGTTACACCAATTGTTTGTACGTTTTTCTTTATTTTGAGTAATTTATATATTATATATTTTCTGTAGTAAACGAACTAAATGTGAACTCTGATTAATTGCACACAAAAAATGCTAATAAAATCAAGCAAACAACATGAAACTTGTAGAAAATCCAGCTTGCATAAAAATGTAGACAGCTCTGTTTAGCATTCTGTTGTCAGCTGACTGAATAGGTAAATAAAATTCGACTGCTAGAGTTAAGTCTATTGTAACGAAATGCTTGATATTTCTGAGAGTTAATGCAAGTCTTAGCTACAGTTAAGTGTTGGTGGAATAACTAACTTGGACAATTTCCTTGAGTTAAGCTTAAAAAATACAAAATATTTTCATAATTTTATTTCTAACTAGCGATTTTACCTGATGCATTACTGCCGCAAAAAACTGGTCTTATTAAATTTTAATTTTTTTTTAATACGAGGGGTGCCTTTTATATGTCGGGATTAGAGAACAAAAAATAATTTTAATCATCGAAAATCACTTTATTGTTTTTCAAAATATTCTCCATGAAGATCTATACACTTTTGTATGCGTTTGAACCAATTGTCGAAGCACTTTTGCCACTCTGAATGAGGTACCTCCAAAACATGCATTCTGAATGCCGCAACCGCTTCTTCAGGTGTCGAAAAATGTTGACCTCTCAGTTTGTTTTTTACGTACGGAAATAAAAAGAAGTCATTCGGTGCCAAGTCAGGACTATACGGCGGAGGACCCATTAATTCGATGTTTTGGGTGCTCAAAAATGCAGTTGTTAGAGCCGATGTGTGAGAGATCGGATTGTCCTGGTGAAGAGTGATCCGTCTTTGGCGATTGGTTTTAATAATTGCTTGGAAGACAACTGGCAAACAAATGGTTGTGTACCACTCAGAATTCATCTTTCTGCGTTGTTCTAGTGGTACGGTTGCGACATGTCCAGTTTTTCCGAAAAAGCAGGCGACCATTTGCTTGGAAGTGCTTCGTGCGCGAACAACTTTTGTTGGATTTGGCTCATCTTGAAACACCCATACAGTCGACTGCTGTTTACTTTCGGGCTCATACGCGTAAATCCATGATTCATCACCTGTCACGATGTCATAGACGTGTTTCGAAGCCCCGCGATCGTATTTTTTGAGCATTTCCTTCGACCAATCGACACGAGCCTTTTTTTGAGCGATTGACAAATTGTGTGGGATCCAACGCGAACAAATTTTTTTGACAGTCAAATGTTTATGCAATATTGAATGTATGCTGGTCCCACTAATGCCTAAGATTGTCTCAATATCACGATAGGTCACATGACGATCGTGCAATATCAGTTCGCGCACAGCATCAATGGTTTTCGGAACAACAACTGATTTTGGACGACCTTCACGAAATTCATCTTGGAGTGAACTACGACCACGATTGAATTCACCATACCATCGATAAACACTGGTCCTTGATGAAGCTTCATCGCAAAATGAATTAAGTTCATCCATGCAATGTTGCTGAGTTAATCCACGTCGAAAGTTGTAAAAAATAATCGCACGAAAATGTTCACGATTTAATTCCATTTTTGGACCGAGATGAATCTTTTAAGTTATTGTAAACAACACAAATAGCGCTGGTATTTCAAAACGTTCTGAGTACGTAAAAGCCAAAAAATGTCAAACTTTGCGATACAGCTGTCAGTTGCCAGATTGCAACACCAGGGTTGCCAAATCCCGAAATATACTTGTTGCAATTATTATTTAATTTATTATTAATAATTATTTATTACTGAGATTTTATTCGAGTGCATTGGTACATACAATATTTTTGATTTTTCCGTCTTTTGCAAAAACGAATATATTTTTTGGCTCTCCGACACTTGAAAATGCTACATACAACTGGCCAAGTGAAAATTATTGGTTTTCCAAATTCAATCCGCACACTTGAAGTGATTTACTTTGTGCCTTGTTGATGGTCATTGAAAACACAAATCGAAGAGGAAGCTGCAGTCATTTACAATCAAACGACATATCTGTAGGATAGTTTGCTGGTCGAAACTTAATATTAGCTTGGGCGAAAAAAATACATTATTCTCTCAATAGATGGCTGTAGGGATCGTTATCACTTAAAGTATCGATCAAACAATTTAAAGTTTATGCCCGTTATCAAGGTCATATTTCACACTAAAAAAATTCGTTTGCTGTTTTTCGTCTGTTCCATTCAGTTATGAGTTACAGGGTGTTAATAATGAAAGTAATCAAAAGTACAACAAAGTAAGAGAAGTAAAACAAAGTAAGAGAAAATTCAGTACATTTTATAGTTTTTCCTTGATAAAGCCGAAAATGCAAGTCAAGCCTCTGGTGATTCCGTTCAGGCATTTTTGCTGTTAAAGATGCACCTCCAACCAACAGGCCGATAGACAAAAATGTCATTAAAATCACAGAAATAATCGAAGTTGAGCGGAGTGTTACTAGTCGTAGCATCACACAGAAGTTAAGCATCGACCAGGAGCTAAAGATTAAAACAGTTTTAAGCCAGATGCGAAAAAATTTAAATTTAAAAAAATTATGGGTTTCTTTTTACAATAATATAAATATGTAATAATATTAATGCTTTTGTCCACGTACCAAATTTTAGTACTCAATTACGAATGGTTCGAAAAATTTGTAATACTCAAGATTAGTTTGTATAAGAAATGCCACGCCTCTTTATTTTAAATTAATTTTATTATGCCTATATCCTTCCGGCAATTGCATACAAGAACTTGACAAAGTTTCATTGCAGTCCGACGATTAATTTGGAAGCTTTTAAAATACGTACAAACAAACAAAGAGATAATATTTAGGAGCGCTACTTCTATTCTTCAGCCCACTTTTTTTAGATAGTTAGTCGTTTTGTCTCTCTTTTTCATTATCTCTCTTTCTCTATCTATCTCTCTCTCTCTCTAATCCAGTTCCAAATACTTGGCGGTTATACTGCTGCCTCTGTTGAGCTGAAAACTGAAGATGTAAAAAGAGCTTTTCATGTTCTCTATTGATCGGGAAGAAATTAGTCTGTTCCTGGCTTTCATAGTCTAAATGTATACGCCAGTGATCAGTGAGATGACTTGACATGTTTCGTTGGTTTGATGAAGCTCAATTGAGAGAAATTACTGTTGGCATGAGTCGCTATCTCTAACACGATTCGACCAAATTCAACATAGGCTGAGAAAAAAGGAAGCTAGCATAGTATCTCCAGCGATGCTACCCAAAGCCTGCTTTCGTTAATCATTGCCTGTAATAAAGTTTTAGCTTCAATTTCAAGCATAGAAGAAGCACACCATTCCCACCAAAGCACAATGCATACGAAATAATTGCCGCAAATATTGTTTTCCTCTCTGCCATATAATCGTACTCGCACTCCAAACACACATGCACGCACTTTCATTCAAAGTGTATTAATTACCGTAAAATGTGTTACAAACTAGGAAATTAATTTTCCTCAATCACACAGGCGCGCACAGCTCACAGGTGCAAATGCAAACAAATACCGTACACCTACATAGAACACACACGCTTGCATAGGTAAGCATGCAAGAGTATATGTGCCAAAATTTGAACATTAGCAGTTAACTTTATAGAGCCACCAATATTACCAATGCCATCCAATCAATTGTAGCAACCTCAAAAGCAATAAACACAATACTCCAGCTGCTGAAATGCTTACTAAACCAAACTAAGCAACTCAGCAACTAGGCAACTATCGAGCTAGCAAATTTCATGGCTACCAATGCCTTCACTTGTTTATATTGCTGAAAACCGCAATTATAATTACATGGTATAAATCTCGACGAGGCAGCTGTTGGTAATTTAACAGTGCAACAAAGGCATGCAAGTATGCAAATGTATGCGTGTACGGATAAGTGCGTGAGTGCGGAATTTGTGCTTGCCTGTACTTGTAGGCCGTACTACAGGCTTAGCCGATTATATTGTATTGCAATAATTCGCTTTAAAGTGGCAATATAATGTGGCAGAAGAGCATTTCCAACAAGCACAAAGATTTGATATGTACGCTAGGGTGGTCCACAAAAAATAGAATTCATAAATATTTGTTATGACACAACGAAAGAGACATCGGTTGATATTTAAAGGTGCCATATGGCCCTTGAAGTTTTCGGTCCATGTGCATATTTTATATGAGAAAAACTCGTATTTTGCAAACTTAAAATAAAATCTCATATCATTCATATTTTTCAGTAGATAAACGCATTTTCAGATATGATAAATCTATAGAGTGTCAATAACTATCTACAGAAAAAAATTATATTAAAGTAAATAATACGTGTAGCTTCAATAAATAAGATTACGGGGGAAACGCCACTGTGGGGGGTAAAAAAATAGTCGATTTTTGGGAATTTTTTTTTTTTTTTGTAAGTAGGAATTATCGGACAAAAGGCAATTTATTATATATGTATTAAACTATGTTGATGTAAATTTTTATTAAAAAATATTGAAAATTGACAAATTTATGTAGATAAAAGTAATGAGTTAAAAGAAAAAGACGTCATCTGGTGGCAGCGATACAGCAATGAATAATCATCTGAAATCAAAATACCAAAAATTTTATTAATTTACACAATAGTGGCTATCGTTGTACGTTGTCCTTTTTTTTTACAAAATGATGGTGATTTGAATTTCGGTGTGTGTTTTTCACCTTTTTTTGATTTTCAACAGGCCCAAAAAAATAGTTATTTTCAACATTTTGGAAATCGGCTACGTACAACGATAGCCAATGCGATAGCAAAAATTTTGAAAAAAAAGAAAAAGTCGTTTCGAGAAAAACGTGTTTGAAATAAAGCATCGTATCGTAAGTGCTACGGGGTCGAACAGACGGGCGCTCACTTCAGTGCACATAAAATCGGCAATAGAGCGAATTTCGCTTTAAAATTTTTACCACATTTTCTTGAGTAGTTATACAACATTTTATGCCAAAAAAATCGATTTTTTTGAATTTTCACAGTGGCATTCCCCTTAAGATAACTAAGATTTGCGTAACAAATATTCAGAACTTCGTCTTTTTGTGAACCACTCTAATGCATACACAGGTATGCACATTATGGCACCTCATCAATAAGAGGCGAGGTATACCAGGGGGTTGTTTCTAAGCTGACCCTCTAGACAACAAGGAAATGTTTTTCTATATTTAAGAAAAATTTCTTTTCGGTATCCTGGAAAAATGGTTGTTTTAAATTTTCTGAAATGTTTATTGAAATATCGTTTTTAAATATTATAATTGTTTTATGTATAGGTTGTCAGAAAAGTCTTGCGGTATTTCCGCAAGCTTGTCTTTGCAAGCGCGTAGTTCTAGTTGTATTCGTCGCATCGGTTCACGCTAGAACTTTTTGGAAAGCTCTTTTCACGTGCTAACACGTGTTTGATTAATTGTTGTTTGCTTTTAGTCGTTCGTGAGTTATAGCGTCGTAAACATGGAGCAAAATAAAGAGAAAATACGGCATATTTTACAGTACTACTACGATAAAGGCAAAAATGCATATCATGCTGCCAATAAAATTTGTGCAGTTTATGGACCCGATACAGTTTCCATTTCCACCGCACAACGATGGTTTCAACCTTTTCGTTCTGGTGCAGAGGTGATCGAAGATGCGCCACGGTCCGGAAGGCCTGTCGTCGAAAATTGCGATAAAATCGCTGAATTGATCGAAAGAGACAGGCATAGTAGCAGCCGTAGCATCGGCCAAGAGCTGGGCATGAGTCATCAAACCGTTATAAACCATTTGAAGAAGCTTGGATTCAAAAAGAAGCTCGATGTGTGGGTGCCACACGACTTGACGCAAAAAAACATTTTTGCCCGTATGGATGCATGCGAATCGCTTCTGAATCGCAACAAAACCGACCCGTTTTTGAAGCGGATGGTGACTGGCGATGAAAAGTGGTTCACTTACGACAACGTGAAGCGCAAACGGTCGTGGTCGAAAAGCGGTGAAGCTGCCCAGACGGTGGCCAAGCCTGGATTGACGGCCAGGAAGGTTCTTCTGTGTGTTTGGTGGGATTGGCAGGGAATCATCCACTATGAGCTGCTCCCCTATGGCCAAACGATCAATTCGGACATGTACTGCCAACAACTGGACCGCTTGAATGCAGGATTCATGCAGAAGAGGCCATCTTTGATCAATAGAGGCCGAATTGTCTTCCATTAGGACAACGCCAGGCCACACACATCTTTGGTGACGCGCCAGAAGCTCCGGGAGCTCGGATGGGAGGTTCTTTTGCATCCACCGTATAGTCCGGATCTCGCACCAAGTGATTACCACCTATTTCTGTCCATGGCGAACGAACTTGGTAGTCGGAAGTTGTCCTCAAGAGAGTCCTGTGAAAAATTGGCTCTCCGAGTTTTTTGACAATAGGGAAGCGAGCTTCTATAAGAGGGGCATTATGAAGTTGGCATCTCATTGGGAACTCGTCATCGAACAAAACGGCACATATTTGACTTAAATCGCATTATTATAACCAATTTTATAAACAATTGAAAATTCAATAAAAATACCGCAAGACTTTTCTGACAACCTTTATTTCGCATTTTTTTATGTTTGAAAAATTGATTTGAATTTTTGCGAATTTGTTTTCAGAATTGTGAAAAGCTTTTTGTTTAAAATTTTTAGAAGCCTTCTCCAATTCTTTTTTAACTTTTTTAAGCTTTTCGAAAATTTTCTGGAAAACATTTTTAGAAGCATTTTTTTTAATATTTGAAATTTTCATTTCATAAGCTTCTGGAGAACTTATTTCTAAAATCGGTGTTTTCATTTTTTGAAAATCCTTTTTTTTAATACTTGCAAACATTTCTTTTAGGTTTTGGTTTTGAAATATGTTTTTAATAATTGGTTTTGTAAATATTTGAAATTTTGTAAACTTTCCGAGATGTTTGTGTGAAATCTTTGTTTCAATTGTTTTTTCCTAAATCTATGAAAAAGTTTTTGGAATTTTGGTTTTAAACATTTCATGTAAATATTGAAAATTTCTTAACTATTGTAAGCTTTGCGAAAATATTTGTGTTAAGTCTGTTTGTTTTAATGTTTTGGATATTCTTTTTTTATCTCTGAAAATATTTAGAATATTTCATAGAAGTTTCTTTTTTTTAATATTTCGTATTTCTTAACTTTCGTAAGTTTTTTGAGAATTTTGGTACAGAATTTTTGTGTTAATTTTTTTGAGAAGTCTTTTTTCTAAACCCGAGAAGAATTTTTTTGAGTTTTGATTTTTACAGTTTTTTTTTTTTTAGTATATATTTGAATTTTTTTAACCTTCGTGAGCTTTCGGGAATTTTTGTGGAAAATCTTTCTTTTCATTTTTTTCGAAATTCTAAAAATTCATTTTTTTTTTCATTTTATTTTGTAAACAACAAATTGAAATTGAAATTTTTTGCTTAAAACTTTCTGTTTTAAATTTTCTAAATCTTGAACAAATTTCTTGAATTCGTTTTCTTAAATACTAAAAATCGTTTATTTTTTGTAAGGTTTTTCAACATTTTTTTTTAATTTTTCTCCTTTATAATCTGAACGCGCACAAAATCACTTCATTTGTTGTGAAAAAGGTAAAGCACAATTCATATTTTTTGTCCTGCGTTTAGTTTTCGAAATATTTTGATAATTTTTTTCTATAAATATATGGACTTATGGACGTGTTTTATTACTTAAATTTGATTTTTTGTTGCTGAGTTAAATTGTCAAAAAATGTAAAGACAAAAAGTTATGAAAAAAAGGATTGAAATTTGATGCTGACTTGTATGTAACTTATCATCCACTTCAAAAACTCTTTGTCTAATTTAAAATGTCAATTCTAACCATAAACATTGCCACTTATTTTCGATGTAAGTTTACATTCTTCTATCACCTTATGGCATTTACAAAAAAAATATTGTTCAAATTTTAAGGAAAATTGGATGTTAAGAAGTTTTTGCTGTTCAGCTCGCGAATAATTATGTTATTGAAAAATTGCATATTAGTGGAAGCATTGAGTAAGTAAAACTCAATGATAGAAGTCATGAAATATGCAAAAATTTGTGATTTGGATGAAAAAACCATTTCAATTTTTTAACTCTTTGTAACGAGTTCGCTACTTCTTCATCTCTACTCTTCCTCAGAGTGTCTAGACTGAGAGTTGAAGCTTTAGGTTTCATATGACTAATCATCCAATGCTTCGCTAATAATCCCGCGAAAAGTCATTTATTCGACTCGCAAAGCTTGAGTAAGAGCTCCGTTCTTCGTTGCACTAATTTCTGCAAAAGTGAGAATTTGCGGTTGATCCAGTCGCCGTAATTATATGAAGTAGTTCTTTCTTCAAAACAAAAATATGCAATTCACTCTATATTAGAGGCTTGGATACGACCAACTAGGTCCCCTCCAGACGCTTTAGATAAATATAAAATCCTTTTTAACCAAATGCAACTAAAAACAGTAACTCAAATTTGCAATAACTTCATTTCTTCTCTTTTTCCAAAATACTTACAAGCAGATGGGCGAAGAGTCGACAAAACAAAAAAGTGAAAGTGGCAAATGTCTCTGTTTGTTCAGAGCTGCTGCGCGAAAACATTATAAATCACTTTTGAATTTATATGTAGGATTGGATTTGTGACAAATGCCGTGGCCACAGGAAACTACCACCAAAAGCACTTTGTCTGCGGCAGATAGTTTTACATGTGTGCATACATAAGAGTGCGTTTGCGAATACATACAGGGTGGCTGATGAATTTTGCTACATTAAGAAACTCAAATAACTTTTTTTTTAGTGTATGGAATTCATTTATTTTTTTTTTTCAAGTTGAAGGTCATTAAATTTTATTAAATGTAGTTTAACTAGTTTTAAAAATAATTGAATTTAAATGCCCCCCAGCTCGTTGACACAAGTGCGGCATCTTAGTAAAAAGTTGTTCATTGCTGCTTTGAGAGTTGCGACAGGAATAGCCGCAATTGTTGCCCGAATCGATTGTTTTAGTTCATCCAAATTTGTTGGCTTTGTTTTATAAACTTCTTGTTTACATAAACCTCACAAGAAAAAGTCAGGTGCAGTAAGGTCAGGCGACCTGGGGGGCCAACGAAATTCGGAGTTTCTTGAAATCAGTTTATTGGGAAATTTTCGTCGCAACTCTGTCATAACAGTCTGGGCTATGTGAGACGTTGCCTCATCTTGTTGAAACCACACAGAGTTGAAAGGAATTCTCTTTCGGCGTAGTTCTGGATAGAAAAATTCTTTCAGCATTTTCAAATAACGGTCTCCAGTAACCGTAACGGTGTGACCATTTTCTTCAAAAAAATAAGGCCCGCCAATACAGCGTGAAGAAACCGCACACCATACTGTCACGCGAAGAGGATGCAATTCCGTCTCGTGGAGTATCTGTGGGTTAGAAGTACTCCATATTCGACAATTTTGTTTGTTCACATTACCGTTTAAATCGAAATGGGCCTCATCAGACATGAAAAGGCAGTTTAACATGTTTTGGTCTTCTTCCACCATTTGCAGGATCTTCTGGCAAAATTCCAAGCGAATCGGCAAGTCTGCTGCATTCAGTTTGTTAACCATTTGAATTTTGTAGGGAAATAAGTCTAAATCTTTGTGCATTATTGTTTGCAAAGACTGTCGGCTGACACCAAGTTGAGCAGATAAGCTTCTTGTTGAAACCCTTGGATTGCTTTGTATAGCTGCAGCTACAGCAGCGATCGTTTCCTCCGTCCGAACTGGGGGGTTTCGATGATAAGGCCTTCTTGCGACTGTTCCTTGCTCAGCAAAATTATTCACCAGTCTCATTATGGTCCATCTGCTCTGGGGATCGCCGCCAAACATCCGCCTGTACTCTCTCTGTACCAAAACTACGGACTCCAGTGCGTGATAGCGGCGGACTATCCAAATTCTTGTTTGCGTGTCCCAGTTATCCATTTTAATAAATTTTAAAGATCAATCTGCTAATTAAAACAAAAATGGAACAGATAACTTAAAAAGAAAAAAAGTTATTCAATTTTTTTTTGGTAGCGGCTTTCATCAGCCACCCTGTATAAACACAAAGAAGCATACACATACACCCACTCATGTACGCATTCTAAAAATCATTCATATCTCCTATTTCTCGTAAAGCATTGTTGCCTATTCGCAACTTAGCCGCATAACTATTCGCATATGTGCAGCCATATACAGCACATTTGTTCGTATGTGCATAGAGATCTGTGCTAATCCTTTTGCGGTGCCGCAGACCACGTTTTCGAACTTAAATATCCTTATTGTAAAAGCGTCTATAGCTGGTGCATGTGGCGATGGCACTAATGCCTGTGTGTTTGAGCACCGCATTGTCGTTGCAGAGCGAAATCGCAAATTGGTGCAACGTAGCTGAATAGTGAATGGTGAATAACGGATGCGACGTCGGCTAACCGCCATGTCAAAGCAGCGATGTAGTGGTGCAAAAGGTATATGGTAAGTGCAAGCTTGTGTAGGTGTGTGCATGTGCACACGAGCTAAGTGCCGGCAGAGTGCGTTCAAAGCTAAAATTGTATCATGAAATTTAGTCTCTCTGTAAAAATTCCATGAAAACAACTCCAAACTGTCATTTTAGCACAATTAAAAAATGAAAAATGTGGAAATATGTTTTTTTAATATTTTTGAATTTTTTCATTTTTCATCGCAAAGTACGGAAAAATTCCTTCAGAAAACGTTTATATTATGTTTTCTTCGATTGACAACTCATTTACTCACAAATTAAAAAAAACAAAATGGTCGAAATTAAAAGAAAAAAAGAAAAATGTTTTAAATTTTTAATAAAAGTATTTTTGAATTTTTATTTATGTTTTTCATCGGAGAGTATGGAAATATTTAATTTATTTTATTTCCTTTTCAGCTAACAATTCAAAGCAAAAAGACTTCTAAATAAAAATCAAAATGGTCGAAATTTGAAAACAAAATTAATCCATAAAAAATTGTATTTAAAAAAACAATTTTTTTAATTAAAAATTTCGGTCAAAATATTTGGAATTTTTTTTAAATTATCATCGGAAAACTCGGAGGAACTCCATCTATGTATTTTCTCTTCGACCGACAATTACTTGACTTGCTAAACAAATTAAAATTATAAAAGTTTGCAACAAAAAAAAAACTAACTTTGAAAAATATTTTTTGATAAATATTGTATATAAAAATATTTTTTGATAAAAATATAAAAATATTTTTTTTTAATATTTTTTGATAAAAATATAAAAATATTGTTTTTTAAATATTTTTTGATAAAAATATAAAAATATTTTTTCATAAAAATATTTAAAATTTTGTTTACACCTTTTTTCGGAAGGTAATGAAAAGAAACTTGAAATAAAATTTTTTTATTATTTTCAAAAGATTTTTCATCGGAGAGTATGGAAGTATTCCTTTAAAAAACGAATATTTGTTTTACCTTTCTCATTTGTCTTACAACTCAAAGAAGACTTTTTAAGAAAATTTCAAATTGTCGAAATTATATTAAAAAAAAAATTAAAATTATAGAAATTGCAAAAAAACAAATAACTCTCAAAAATATTATTTTGATAAAAATATAATACTTTTTAATAAAAAAATATTTTTTATTTTTTTAACAAATATATTTTTTATTTTTATCAAAAATAAATAAAATAAAAATAAAAAAATCCTTTTTGATAAAAATATATAATAATTTTTAATAGAAATATTTTAGAATTTTTTTGCAAAAAAAAAACTAATAACTCAAAAATATTTTTTTGATAAAAATATAAAAAATATTTTTTGATAAAATATAAAAAAATATAAAAATATTTTTTGATAAAATATAAAAAAATATAAAAATATTTTTTGATAGAAATAAAAAAAATATTTTTTGATAAAAATATATAGTAATTTTTGGTGGGAATATTTTAGAATTTTTTTAACATTTTTTTTTTTGGGAAGGTATTAAAAAGAAATTTGAAAAAAAAAAAATTTTAATTATTTTCAAAAGATTTTTCATCGGAGAGTATGGAAGTATTCCTTTAAAAAACGAATATTTTATTTTCTTTTAGACCGACAGTCGTTTGTCTTACAATTCAAAGAAGAAAGACTTGTTAAAAAATTACTAATTGTCGAAATTAAAAAAAAAAACCATAAAAATTGTTTGGCAAAAGTATTTTTCATCAGAGAATATGGGAAAATTCCATCCATTTTCTCTTTGACCGACAACTATTTGGCTTACAATTCAAAGAAGGAGGACTTGATAAACAAAAATTAAAATTATAAAAATGTTTAAAATAAAAACCGGAAAACAATTTTTTGGTTGAAAGTATTTCCAATTTTTTTTACATTTTTCATGGGAAAGTAAGAAAAAATTCATTTGGAAAGCATTTATTTTATTTTATCTTAGACGAAGAACTAATTAACTAGAAATCTAAGAAAACAGAAAATATTTTCAAGTTTTTTTTAATTTATCAACGAAAAGTAGATACGGAAAAATTCCTTCTATTTCCTCGCCGACCAACAACTAAGTAAATTACAACTCAAAGAAGAAAGACTTGCTTAAAAAACTTGAAAACTTCAATGCCCTCGCAAACTTCCAAACACTTGACGTGTTTGCCCCCTACATGAACGTATTATAGGTATCCTGACCAAACAAATATTTGTATGTATGTATATATATCAAAAAACATTTTCTATTCTAATCAAAATCAATAAATACTATTTCAAATAATGTTTTTCACAGATTTGCCATACTGACCATAAATTCTAAAATATTTGTTTATGCTTGTGAAGGTTTAGATATGTAAATCAAACCGAAAATTGGGAACATTTGAATTTTATCGAAACTAGGCGCTCCAATTTGTTAAATAAATTTATAACGCATGCACACATACACATACACATACACACATGTACACTTATTATCCTGCCCATAGGCGAAATAGCCACAACCAAATTTGTAGCTTATTGTCGACGCATTCAAATTGGATTTGCCAATTTTCTATAATTATGGCATTTAGTTATGAATTTGATTTTGAAAAATGGGAAATATAAAACGTAAATCAAACCATTCACTATGCAGCTGTGCAAAAAATTAGGGAGAGTTAATGCTTGTAGTCCGGGAGCCAGGGGTCATTTTGACCTCATCATTTCATGCCGACTGATTTTAATACTGAAGGCAGACCCCATCCAATGGATGACGAAACCAACCGTCACCTGGTCCAGTAGCGGTGGGTACGTGCGTGGAATGCTGGGAAACGTGTGGAAAAAAAAAATTTTAACAACTGTATTGTTGTATATTGTTGACATTTAGTAGAAAAAAAAAATCAGCTGCGCCGTAGAGGGGGGAAAATTCGTCAACTGAACAGGCGAATTTGTAAAATAAATTAAAAAGTAAAACTACTTTATGCCGATTGCAATTTTTTTACATAATTTTGGACACATATGAAAATATAATAATGATGGTCAGGTGCGTTAATAGCGGTGGGAAGACCGTCAGCCGAAGCAAGAATGTATCATTGCGTTCAGGTGACGTATTTTCCCCCCTCTACGGCGCAGCTGACTATTTTTTTTATTCTAGTAAATATTCTAGGAAAAAAAATTTAAGCCGGTATAAAATGAGTTGATAGAATTTTTTTTTCGACACGTTTCGTACCCTCCCACAACCACACCCACCGCGAGTGCGCCAGCTGATGTTAACTTTCGTTATTCATGAAAGCTAAATCACAAGTATAGTCAAGAATTCAGCGGTATAAACACGCAGTCCAAAATCGACCCCTGGCTACCGGACTATTCGAGCGCCTAAATTTGGATAGGAATTAAAAGGTTTTGATTTTTGGTAAGCCAAGTTGGTGGTTGTGCCGTGAGCAGCAATGAATATGCGAAATAGTCATCCAACTCCTTCTCCAAAAATTGGAGCTTTGCATAGCCTACACATAAACGCCACAGTTCGCAAATCGGCGAGCATTTGATATAGAGTTAATGGTTGTCAAGCTCATGATCATCACAGTTCTTGAAGACATATCTTTCAGGTAGCCATACTTTTGGACTAGAAAACCTGGGCTTCTCCCCCATTGTTTCGAAGAAAACTGATTGCAGGAACTATAAACAAAGTTTGGCCCTACTCTCCGCCCCTGTCTGTACTCTAATTTATGGGCGTAAAATCAACACATTTGGTTTCAACTCGCTATAAATGAGATGACTTTCACTACACCAAATAATTCTACTAAATACCAAATAACACCCATAAGTTCATCAATTAATGTCAATATTTACAAAACAATAATGTCAAATTACCAAAAATAAATTCGGCGCCTCAAAAGATACATCTGTTAAAATATTTACAACGTGTTCTACAAGAGATAAACAGTCAGCCAGCAACCCCTACGTAGCGACCCCTAAGGCGATAATTAAATAAAAGGCGTTTACTGCATTGATTTGCCACCTGTGGTGATGGGCAGGGTGAACACACATACATACTTGCATGTATACAATTTGTTGTTAGAATCCCTTCAACTGTCCAGCAAATCCGATCAGAATACAACAGCTGTGTCTTAATGCTTCAAATTACCCAAATGTAAACAAAACCACATGCATTATAAGCTAAAGAGATAAGTTTTGGGTCAAGGGCAACTCATGGGCTGCAGAGAAAAATTAAAAGAATAAAAATAGAGATTAAACTTGTCTCAAATTTCGGGAATAGTCTTTCTTTGTTTGCTGAGGGGTATCTGCTCAAACGTATTTGTACGAATATGTGCCGTGTGTATGCATGTATGTTTATATGTATTTTGTTGCACGCCCTGTTGTCACAATAAATCTATAATTAATCCCAGGGATACCTTTTTAACACGCCTCGCCCGCCTCTGATACACTCGCATACAGAGAATGAAGCGGAGCGGAGTGGAATAGGGTGACAAGATTGCACGAAGCAGCCCTACAGCAGATCTTTTAAGTTATTCATCTCTGCGTTTCTCTGCATTTTTTCCACGCTCTACCAGTTTTCTTTGTAAAAATTTTAAGTGAAGTAAAAAATTAGCTGCGTTTTTTCGCTTGGTATCAACAAATAAATTCAAGTAATTCAGTTTATTTTCATTTTCATAATTACGCGAATTGTTTCTAATGTAGAAAACATGGCCAACTCATTTGCACAAGTCTCTCTAAGCACAGTTTTGTACCACCATGAAAATTTTTCAAATGGTTAAAAATCGCCTGCAGCCAAGGTCGGAATATAAGGCGAATGTAATAGAGCCTCCACGCTCTCAGTGCTTCTGGCACATCTCGAAAGATATGCCGACCCAGCGCTGTTTTCATAGCACACAATTCCCTTCCTATTCGCCATTCTTACCGCTCATTATAAGTAGCCTACTTCAATCTTGGTATGATACCCATTTCTCACTGCCAGTAGCCATCCTCTTCAGCAGAGATTATCAGGTACAAGTTCGGTGAAAAAATTTCATTTGAGGCAAATCATGTGATTCCCATACCTTCGACTTTTTCTTGAGATCAGCTCTGAGCAAAAAGTTGCGAACAGTATTCTGACTAATCTTTAGTCACTGGGTTGTGGAATAAGTACTCGCATACTGGTCCGACTCTATGACTTATATAATATGATTTTATCGACATTTTCGCTGACCCCCAAAAATTGGTTGTTGTTATTGTGGTTGTTGTAGCAGCATAAAAATTCCCCATACATATATGTATATACAGGTGTGATTGCGTTATATTCGGCTGGAAAATCACAACCAGCCATTGTTCGTGAGCTCAGTCACCTCAAAATGAATAAAATGTTTGTGTATCGCACTATAAAACGTTACAATGATACTGGTAGCATTGCAAAACGCTATAGAAGTGGACTAAAAAAACCGCAACAACGCCAGAAATGGTTCGGAAAATGAAGGCTCGACTTGAACGAAATCCACGTCGAAGTGGATGAAAAATGGCCAAAGAACTGAAAATATCGCAAGACAGCATTCGACGCATATTGAAAAATGAGCTCAAGGTTCATACAAGTTCCAAAAAGCACACGATCTTTCACTCCAAGAACGGTCGGTGCGAAAGAGCAAAGTAATGGTTTATCGAGCCTGGTGTCAAAGTGAATGCGACTTACTATCGGGAAAATGTTTTAAAAGCTGCTTTAGAGCCGTGGATAAGCAAAAATTTCGGTCGTAGACCATGAGCGTTCCAACAGGGCTCGTCACCGTCTCATAAAACTCGTGTGAACCAAGAATGGTTAAAAAATCATGTTCCACACTTCATTTCGTCCACACAATGGCTTTCGAATTCGCCAGATGCAAATCCGATGGCCTATTCCATCTGGTCCATTTTGGAGAGCAAGGTGAGGACTAAAAAATATGCCAGTATGGATGCGCTGAAAAAAGCGATTATTCGAGAATGGACCAAAATACCTCAAGATCACATTCTTGCAGCATGAAACTCTTTTTTTGACCGTTCGAAGGCTATAGTCAAAGCAAAATGTGGTCATATCGAGCTAAAGTGAATATATGTTAAAATTGTAATAAGTTTTGAACAAATTTGTCTTTGAAACCAATAAAAACTAATTTCACACAAAAAAGTTATGGTGTTTTGAATAGGTAACACTTCATATCGTTCACCCTGTATATATATGGGGAATGCTGCTAAAGTGACAGTCCTTGGCCGGATATAAATCCGGGTCGTTCCGGTTACGTAGAACCGACTCTCGTGGGAACGGCTCTAATTGATCCTGAGCCTTTCTGTGGCCTCACAAAAGGTGTCAATAACGAATTTCTCAGGAAGTGGGAGAAGAAGAGATGCGAAAAAAATGTTACAGACACAATTTGTCTATAAAAAATATTGCGATATTTAAGAAAGATGAAGTGACTTAATTACATGAGCATTAGGGTATGCCATCTGTAGCTACATCAAAATCATGAGCTATTCCTCACATTTTTATGAGAAACCTTGTTCAAAAGCCTATAAGTCTTTCGTACGTTTTGCAGTCCCTTAGTGAACGAAATCCATTATCACTTTTTATATTAAAATATTCTAGGCCATGAAGAGAGTAGGTTTTAGAATCCTAAGATATGTATCTATTTTACGTAAATTGGGAATCGTAAGAAAATCATGCTTCCATAAAACGCTTTTTTGCTCATTTTGAATATACGTTCAACACATATGCCACACAAGATTGATTTTTCGAACAAGTGTAAAAATATGGCAACGCGTCAAAGCGAACTATCGAATAGAAAGACGACGTAAACAGACAAACAAACGTGTGGCAAAGGTAAAAATTGGCTGTGTGCGCAAATACGTCGAGTAGATACTCCGATTTATTACTATACGAGTGTCTCTTAAAAAGACCAAAGTCAGAGGGATAGCACTACAGACGCGTATCGAGGTTATGTTTAGTTAGTAGCATCACTTGGACGAACGCACACCAAGTCTCAGCCAGATCGGTAATTTTTCTTTGTGTTTGGCATTCGTGGAATCTGAATCAAGGCAGTTGAGTAATTTTCCTTTTCCATCACGCAAACTCCTCAGTTCACGCCTCGGCAGTAGGGGTAGCAAAATTAATGAAAATGGCCTATTATCCAGACTTGGCTCCCTCGGGCTATTATTTGTTACCTAATTTGAGGAAATGGCTGGTGGGAAAAGATTTTATTCAAACGAGGAGGTGCTTCAGACTTAAACAAATTCTATTACTCGGAAGGGGTCAACAAACTAAAGGGCACTATCGAGAGATGATTAACAATTTTTTATGGCCGGATTGGATGGTATTGATCTGGACAGCGTTTATTTTCAACAAGACGGCGCTACGTTCCACACAAGCAACGAAACCATTGATCTTTTACGGGAAAAGTTTCCAGACCATGTTATCTCTCGAAGAAGTGATCACAATTGGCCACCAAGATCTTGTGATTTAACACCTTGTGACTTTTTTCTTTGGGGTCACGTGAAAGAGAAGGTCTACGCTAACAGCCCAGGGTCGATTCAAGACCTCAAAGATGAAATTCGTGAGGCTGTCGAGTACATAGGGCAGCCACTTTGCAATTCAGTGGAAAATTTCATGAAAAGAATATTGTCCTGTAAGCGGGGTCGTGGTGGTAATTTGCCTGATGTTATTTTCCACTACTTCCTCTTTGTAATGAAATAAACATCCGATCATTTATATTATATTAAAAAAGAAAATTTTTCTTTGAATATCAAAATAACACCTCTTATTGGAAAACCCTTTAGAACAGCATTAGACAAAGTGTATAAGCCTAAAAGGAGACTATGTCGAAAAGTAAGAAAGGCTTACCCCGAACAATAAGGTATTTTTTTATTTGTACACGGACTTTTCAAACGACCCTCCTACTTTATTTACCTTTATTTTTATTACATCATTTTTCTTATTACTTTAAAGCATTCCCCATAGTCGAGAATAGTCATAAAATAAAACATGTCTAGAATTAGTTTTAAATATTTATGAGTTTGTGAGACTTCTCTTTATTAAATGTACTTGAACACTTTCTACCTTCCAGCTTAATTTAAATATTTACACTTTCAATCATTCGCAACTCTAAATTTCGAATCCTTTCTAATAAAAGTTGCATTAAAATATAGAATTTTTCTATGAAAGAGCAAAATTTATTTCATTTAAAAGCAACTACTACCAAAACTCCACTCACATGTATGTATGTATTTATGTATGTATGTATATCCACCCATATTCTCCACTCTTCCAAATAATCCAATTCAATTTGTACTGCGCCAACTATTTGCACTTCCCTTAGCATTCAATTATATTACACATTTGTATGTTTGTATGTGTGTTGATAAGAGAAAAGCAAATAAATGCAAACGGCTGCTGCAGCTGTTGACAAAAATATAATTTTTCATTCCATAGTTAGTCCATAGAAGTAAGTGAATTGATTTTTGGGGTTAAAAATCACTGTACGAGCAAATAGGAAAGATTTGTTTAATGGTTTGTGGCTACGACATTTACATTGCCCTATCACGCCCTCACCCCCACATCCAGTTTATCGGATAATAAATGATTTTATTGCAGTTGTCAAAGATGCATTGCATTGTATGGAAATGATTTTTTGTATTTGCTTAGTAAATTAAAATTTTGTGCGTTTGTTTGCTAACAATATTAGCTATGGCAGCATTGCACACACGCACACATGCACATCAAGGCACAAGAAGGGGAAGCGCTCATCGAGAGTTTGTAAGCATTGTCAATGTGGTAATGCGTAGCTGCTTCGGTAATATTTCAATTTTGACAGTTTTGTTTTATTTAGAAAATACGTGCGTATGTGTATGTGTGAGTACTGCATGTGCATATGCAAGTGTTGAAGTTAGTTAAGCTGCAATTGCTTACATTTTAATTGCTGGGATTTTCGAAATCTACCTGTTTGCTTCTATGAATGGTTTTGCTTGTTTTGTATTATTCTGAGTGATTTGTGAAAAAGCAAAAAAACAAAAGAGTGAGATATTTATTATATTAACTACATATTCAAGTGAATAAATTTTAAGAAAAAACTATAATTTTAATTGAATTGAATAAATTATAAGCAAATGCTTGTATGAAGTTGTAAAAGTTGATGAATTTTGCGAATCACGATTGCCACTTTGGTCGAGCAGCTATGCAAATCTGCCGTAAAGTAAAAATCATTTGTTTTCATTGAACAAGGCAAACAATCTATTAAAATGCATTACTTTAGCACAATGTTTCGGCCCATTCCAAGAGCGATTCCACGTGAAGTGAGCCAAGTATTTTGGACTTTTTCTTAGATTTGTATGAAAATTTGAAAATTTGTAGGCTGGAGTATAACAAATAAACTCAGAAAATTTTAAGAATAACTGTATAATTTTGAAAACATTTTGGAAAATTGTTGTACATAGTTTTTGATGTGAAATATCAGCGGTTTTTTAAATTTTTATATAATTTTTAGAATAAAATATATTTAAAAAAAAATTTTTTTTAATAAAAAAGCTAAATTAAAATTTTGTTTTTAAATTAAAGAAAGCACAATTTCGAAAAAAGGTTAAAATTTTCTTTCTTAAATTTTGGGAAATGCTATGCGAGTGTTGGTAATGAATAATTTTAAGAATTAATTTTTTATAGACTTTTTCAAGTGAAATATTTGCGCTTTATCTTAATTTTTATATAATTTTTTAAATAAAATATAATTAAACATTAAAAAAACAGACACTAAATCAAAAAAAGTATTTAAAAAAACACAACTTAAAAAATAAATCGTACATAACTTTTAGAATAAAATATAATTAAAAATGAAAAGGAAAACATTTAATTAAAAAATATTAAAACAACAGAGTTAAAAAAACATGTTAAAAAAAACACAACTTAAAAAAAATTACGTAACTTTTGGAATAAAAATAAGTTTTTTTTTTATTTAAACAAAAAAAATTCAAAACCAATTTGTTTTTCAAGTGAAATTTCTACGTTTTTTTGTAATTTTTATATAATTTTTAGAGTAAAATATAATTAAACAAAGTTAAATTAACAAACAAAAAATAATTAATTGAAAAAACAATATTCAAACTACCAGGTGTATAAGCTTAAATCCGCTGATTACTCGTAGATGGCGTTAGTGAGCATATCAAGTTACCATAGAAATGCCATATTTTTTTTGCATGGGTTCGACACCTGTTTACATCAATCACTGCACATCATCAGTGATTTCATACAGCAACACACTTTTTTCCTTGCGTAATCATGTCTAATTTTGTGCCAAAAAAAGAGCATATGCGGGAAGCTCTACTTTTTTGCTTTAATTTGAAGAAATCGGCTGCCGAATCGCATCGAATGCTTGTGGAGGCCTATGGTGACAGTGCATTATCGGAAACAACTTGCAGAGACTGGTTTCGTCGGTTCAAAGACGGCCATTTTGACTTGAGTGACAAGAAGCGTGAAAATCGGCCCAGAAAAGTTGAGGACCATGAATTGCAGGCTCTTTTGGATGAGGACGATACCCAATCGCAAAAAATGCTTGCCGAGCAGTTAGGTGTCACTCAACCAGCCATTTCCATGCGTTTACGTGCCATGGGAAAGGTCCAAAAAGTCGGAAAATGGGTACCCCATGAATTGAACGATAGACAGATGGAGCGACGCCAAAACACATGCGAAATCTTGCTGGCTAGGCATAAAAGAAAGTCGTTCCTGCATCTTGTGGTGACTAGCGATGAAAAGTGGATATACTTTGAGAATCCTAAACGAAAAAAATCATGGGTCGATCCCGGCCAACCATCAACTTCTTCATCAAGACCTAATCGCTTTGGACGCAAGACGATGCTGTGCGTTTGGTGAGATCAGCAGGGTGTCGTTTACTATGAGCTGTTGAAACCTGGTGAAACTGTTAATTCTCATCGCTACCACCAACAACTCATCAAACTGCGCCGTGCTTTGCGTGAAAAAAGGCCTCGTTATGAACAAAGACATGAGAAGCTGATTTTCCTCCACGACAACGCCCCATCGCACACGTCAAGAATGGTCCAAAACTACTTGGAGACAATCAATTGGGAAGTGCTACCTCATCCCGCTTATTCACCAGACCTGGCCCCTTCGGACTATCATCTGTTTTCATCGATGGGTCACGCGCTCGCCGAACAGCACTTCGATTCGTACGAAGACGTCCGGAAATGGCTTGACGAGTGGTTCGCCTCGAAAGATGAAGAATTCTTTTGGTGTGGTATACACAAATTGCCCGAGAGATGGGAAAAATGTATAGCTAGCGAGGGCAAATACTTTGAATAAATTATTTTTTTGCGTTCTATAAAAAAATGGGTTTTTTTTACTAAAAAACAGCGGATTTAAGTTTATACACCTGGTAAGGTAAAAAATTTAAAAAAATTTGGAAATGTTGTATTTGGGAATTATTAATTTTGAAATTTATTAATTTTTAAGGCTTTTTCAAGTGAAATATCTGCAGATTTACAGAACAATTAGAATAAAACAATTAAAAATTGTGGAACATTTTTTATAGTTTCTAAGTGAAATGAATATAATTAAGAAAACTTAACAAAAACACAAGATAAATTAAAAACAAATTGTTCTATCATTAATAAAAAAAAAAATAACAATTCAAATAAGTTTAATTTTTTGTTCAAAATTTTTGGGAATTATTATATTTGTGAGCCAAGCTGCGATAAAAGCAATAAACTCATATGTAATGTCATCTAAAAATGTTCTAAGAAGCAGGGAAGCCATAAAGAGATTAGGCAGACGGTTGCATATTTATTGGGTACCCGGACATAAGGGCATTGCAGGAAACGAAATTGTAGATGAGATTGCCAAAATCGCTGTTTACAGACAATTCGTACAAGAACACCATACTGAATCCTTTAAATACGGTATACAAAGATATCGCTACCGACATGAAAATACGGATGTATAGGAGGTGGAATAATCTAGCCACTTGCAAAACCGCGAAATTCATGTGTACACAGAGTGCAGATAAATACGTCCGAATCGTACCAGCTCTGTCTAGAAAAGAAAGCAGAACTATTGTAGATATGCTGACAGGCCACAATTTGCTAGCGGCGCACGCATACAAGACAGGAATCACAAACAACGATAGCTGCAGATTTTGCAATGAACTAGAAGATAGGGAAACGCTAGAACACCTTCTATGTTCCTGCCCTGCATTAGCTGCAGCTTTACAATATGAGAAGTTAGAGTACCTTTCGGGGATAGAGCTCCAAGACGTATTACAAGATGTCTACTACAAAGAAACGTAAGGGTCCATCTGGTAACACTAATGATCAATAGGTATATGTGATGGCTTTCAGCCAGCCAGGTCAACCTAACCTAACCTATTTGCGAAAGCATAATCTTCATATATAGAGTGGGCCATGTAAAATTTGCTTTTTGAATCGGCTATAAAAAAAAACTAATTACTATTTTTTCAAACTTTTTTTTTTATTTTAAAGATTAAACATTGTCATTTATGAATAAAAAATAATATTGTTCAAATGACTGTCACGACTGGCTTTACAGTAGGCCATTCGATCAACTCAATTTTTAAGCACATTTTCGATTGTTTGGGCTCCAATTTCATGAATGGCAACTTCGATTTCGTGTTTTAAACCATCAATCGTCTCTGAATGGTTCGCATAGCATTTGTCCTTAACGGCTCTCCACAAAAAATAGTCCAACGGGCTTAAATTAAAGCTCCAAGGCGGCCAATTGATATCGGAATTCAAAAACGGTAGCCAAAAGTTCGAGTGTAACTTTGGCAGTGTGATAAATTACCCCGTCCTGTTGAAGCCAAATGTCGTCCATGTCATCCTTTTCAATTTTTGGAAACAAAAACTCGTTGAGCATGTCACGGTAACGCTCGCCATTTACTGTAACCGCGGAAGAAGAAGAAGACTCACCACTTTGGAAATAGGTTTTCAATATTTCCCAATTTTGTTCAAGCGTTAGGCGTCCCATTTCGTAAATGTCAAACCTTTAAGTAAATTATGAACACATTTGACATTTCATTTGTGCTACCATTCTCAAAAAATAGGTGGTATATGCAATGCTTAAAATTTTAGTATAGATTTTCTCAAGTGAAATATCTGCGGCTTCTTTTTTAATTTTTGGAATAAAATATAAAAGATTTTTTTGAAAAAAACTAAGCACAAATTAAAAAAATTTATTTTAATTATATTAATTCAAAAAAGTTTTGAAAAACTTTTTAATTTTATTTTATTCTAAAAACTAAACCAATATTTAAAAAGACTAGTTCTAATTAATAAAAAAAAATTAAAAGACAGTTAATTTTTTGTTCGAAATTGTTGAGAAACATTTTTTTTGACATTTTTGAAAAGCACCCACACAGATTTCTTTTTTATTATCGTCATTGCAAGCTAAGACCATGTCTTTAAAACCAAAATAGGCAACAAAGCACACATTTCAACAATTATGTTTTGGGTCGATCTATCTGTAATGCCTGACCACTCAACAATTAAAGAAGTCCTCTCGTGGCTTTATGATGCCCTTAGGAGGGCCAGAGATGGCAGCATTGTGTTTCCATTATCCGCGTAACGAAGCAAGCGGAACGAAAAAGAAGAATGTCTGGTTAAAACACTACCACCAATATCGAAAGATACGGTTTTTTAGTCTCAGAAGCCCTTTCTTCTGCCTGCAATCCACCCGTTATTATGCCAGTCAGCAGCCATTCGACCGCTGCTTTAGCAGCCACTGCCTTTGCTGGGACTTTGCTGTACTAATTTGGAAGCCTAAATTGGATTTAAATGAAGAGTTACTTGAAAAGAACTGATCCATCCTACTTCAGACCATTAGGTCTGATCACATTTTCCAAGTATTGTACACCGCCTACTGCTCTCTTGATGTACGCGGCAAGAGTTCCGTTTGGCCACAAAGGAGGTGTACGCTGGTCAGTCTCAGCGGGAATTCACTCGAAGTTTCTTAGAATTTTAGAGGGCGTGTGGGTTTAGGTTCAGATTAGGGCAATATACCAGTTTGAAGTCCTCTGTCTTCATTACAAGATGCCATAGTAACTTAACCCTCCGTTGAAACCCCCTTTTAAAACCTTCGGTTGGCCACCCGGGCCTGGCTTTTCTTCGTCCTGTTCGATGATCCTTAAAGGCTATATCCATAAATCGTTAGATACCCGGCTGCCTAACCGAGGGTTAAACATGCCATGCTCAGAGGATTAAGGTGGTAAGCATTGGTAAATATTTCTCTGTTGAATTCTGGCGCATTCGTTCTTCAAGATTTTGTTTATTCCATCATCTTTAGCATTAGTTCTGAATTTGTGATTTGTCTCACTAGCACAGGTTTTTCCTGCAGGGTGCAAGTGAAGGAACACACGAACACTTATAAGCGTATGTGTGCACATATTGATGGTGATTGAAAAAATTCCAAACATGTCCTTGCCATTTGCTATTTGTCAGCTAACACAAACTCATTAAAATGCACAGCAGTCAGCTGAAAGTATAGCACAAGCATATGTTTAACAGCGCGAGTCAAGAACAAAAACAAAAAACGAAAAAAAACTAAACGAAGCGAAACTAAACTCACTGACCCACTTCAAAAGCAAATGTAGCAGCATTCACGGCGCACTACGAGAACAGCTGCTACCAATTTGCCATAAGTATGCCACAACATGCAAAGAAAAGTTGGAAAAGTGAAAAGCTTATCAGCAGATAAGATCGAAATTTTCACTTAGAAAATGTAAATGAAAAAAAGGAACAGAAAAGAGTAAAAAAGTTTGAAAAAATAAGATATTGAAGAAGGAAGAATAAGTTTATCTAAAACGAACGAGTGCATGAGTGCATATGAAGAATCAACGCGTGCATGGGGTGAGTGGCGCGTGGTCAGCTAAATGAATGTGTGGCAAATGGTTGATGGTATGCAATCTCCCAACAGCCACTTAAGTAGTTTTTTTTTTTTTTTTTTTTTTTTTTTATGGAGGTGGCACAAAGCATTGAAAGCCGAAAAGTGTGAGACTTGCCTTTCGGCTCACCCACTAAAAACCCACCCCAGCTCCGTTTCCCTCCCGCGGGACAACCGTTAAGTAGTACTTCACGGAAGGGGGAGCGGCCTATTGCCTCTTCATGAAGATCTGCGCTGTTGTTCAGCGCTACGCAGTTTGGAAATTACTATTTTTGCCATATTACATACAGCGGACCAATATTCTTCGGACTCTATCATAATATCGACTAGGTTATCAGCCGTAATTGGCTTCCCCACCCTAGTGCTTAGTTCCCCCCTTTCTAACGCAAATCGCGGACAGACAAACAAAACATGTTCTGCGTCTTCTGCAGTTGGTGCACAATGAGAACAGTACGGGTCGTCTTCGTGCTTAAACCTGTATAAGTAGGATTTGAAGCACCCATGTCCTGTCAGTATTTGGGTCAGGTAGTAATCTAACTGTCCATGTTCACGGTTAACCCATTTGGAAATAATGGGAATCAAACGGTACGTCCAGCGTCCGTTGGGAGACGAGCTCCATTTTTCCTGCCATAAACGCTGGCTGCGCTCCCTTGCTATCCTGCGTATTGTCGGTCGTTCTGAAGTAGCTTTGTTTTGGTAAACTTCAGCGTACTCTTTTGCCATTAAATTTATTGGGAGTAGACCTGCTATAACCATAATGGCGTCTTCCGATACCGTGCGAAACGCGCAGCACACTCTGAGGGCACTCAATCGGTACACCGATTTCATACACTTCACATACGAGCTGTAGTTTGTGGCTTCCGCCCATGCCGGAGCAGCGTACAGCAAAATCGATGAGACTACAGTATTAAGAAGTCTCCTGCTGTTTTGCCTAGGGCCTCTAATATTCATCATTAGTCGTGTTAGCGCAGTTACTGCTTCTGCCGCCCTGCTGCTCGCGTACACCAAGTGCTCTTTGAAATTGAGCCTACGGTCAATTATTACGCCCAGGTACTTAATGAATGGCTTCGTTTCTATACCATGGTCGCCCACCATTATATTAGCTGACTCCACAATCTTCCTGCTGCTAATTAATACAGCTTCAGTTTTATGGTCCGCAAGAGTTAGACCACTGTTACATAACCATCTCTTTACCATACCGACAGCCCGGTTGCATGTTTCTTCGGCTCGACGGAGTGTTTTGGCCACGACCACAACAGCTATGTCGTCAGCAAATCCAATGATTTGCGACCCTAGAGGCAGACTGAGGCGCAAGACTCCATCGTACATGACGTTCCAAAGTAAGGGTCCCAGGACTGAGCCTTGTGGAACTCCGCCAGTTATTTTGTGCTCTTTTACCCCAGCATCGGTTTTATAGCGCAGTGTTCTGTCGGAAAGGTAACTGGCGACAATCCTGCGAATGTACCTTGGAACGTGGAAATTATCAAGGGCGATCAGAATTTTGCTCCAATTCGCCGTATTGAAGGCGTTCTTGACGTCTAATGTCGCAATTAGGCAATACTCCTTGCTACCGTTTAGCCATCGAGTACCTTCAATTGCCTTCTGCGCAATGGTCTTGACTGCAGACACAGCATCTGTTGTTGAACGGGCTTTCCGGAATCCGAATTGTCGGGGTGATAGACCGCCTACATCCTCTATAGCAGCCTCCAGACGGACTGCAATCAGTCGTTCCAGGATTTTCCCTGCAGTGTCGAGCATGCACAGGGGGCGGTAGCCTGTAGGGTCTTCCGCAGGCTTGGATCCTTTTGGTATTAAAACCAGTTTCTGCAACTTCCACTGGGTTGGAAATGTACCTTCCTTTAAGCATGTATTGTAGAGATCTACAAAAATGTCGGTACGTCTTTGAATAGCAACTTTTAAGGCCTCGTTGGGGATTCCATCCGGTCCGGGAGCTTTATTATTTTTAATCCGTTTTATGATCATAAGGAGTTCTTCTTTGTTGGTTAGCTGCAAATTTTGGTCGCCTTCACAGGATCCTACCAATTCGTGATCTCGTACAGTGTCTTGGACGGGGAACAGAGTTTCTACTACATTACGCAGTGTAGTTGGGCATGTTGTTGGGAGTGGCTTAAAGACTTTGAGCTTTTTCATAACAAGCCTGTAACCGAGGCCCCAAGGGTCGTTATCGGCATCGTCGCATAGCTGCAGGAAACACCGGCGTTTGCTGTTTTTGATTGCCTTTTTTAGGGCCTTCCTTCTTTGCTTATATTGGAGCTGGTTTTCTTGAAAACTGTCCGTACCCCTAGATCGTTGGTAGATTCGCCTTGCTTTTAAACATTCGCTGCGCAGTTCTGCAATGTCCGCTGTCCACCAGTAGACAGGTTCGCTGTTGCGCTTATTGGGCCTCGTTTTGGACATGGCTGCGTCGCATGCCTCTGTTAGGTGTCTCATGGTTTGTTTTGTTTTCTCAGATGCATCCCCTCTGAGAGTTACATCTGCCAGCATGATTTCGATAATCTCAGCCTCCATTGATTTAACTTTGTACCGCGTGTCGTAGTTATTTGCGAACCTTTCTTCGCCGTGCTTCCTTATTTCACAGATTATTGCAAGGTGGTCGCTCCGAGTGTAATGCTGGCTGACGAACCATTTCGTGTCGCGAACAAGACTCGAACTCACGAAGGTAAGGTCGATTATAGACCCCGTTCCCGCCTTTTGATACGTCTGTTGCCTTCCTGTGTTCATCAAGGCTATATCTAGCATAGCGAATGCTTCCAGCAGGGCTTGCCCTCTAGGGCTTGTCCGTGGGCATCCCCAGTTAACAGCCCAAGCGTTGAAATCACCGGCTACGATGACAGGTCTATGCTCCTTTATATCCTGGGCGAGGTTCTCCAGGATGCCTGTTGCTTCCAGCAGAGTTAAGCTGGGTGGTAGATAACAGCTGTAAATGTGTGTGCCTTCAACGCGTGCACGTACGAATCCGCGGGCTGCATTCACGCTCATCAGTTGGGATCTATTTGCTCCACAGTTCCAAATCGTTGACTTGCCTGTTGTGTCAGAGGCCCAGCCGTTACCTTTTTTGTGTTTATAGGGCTCACTAAGTATAGCAACATCTATTTTGTGTTCCCGTATAGTCTGCTCGAGTAGGTCCTGGGCGCTTTCACAGTGGCTAAGATTTAGTTGCAAGATCTTCATTTCTGCCGAATATCTTTAAGAACTCTCAGATATTGAGGGCACTTACTGCTGGTCATCGCATGCGCCGTATCACTTGCCTTTTCCTTCTTGCACATTATACAGCTTGCTGTTTGTGTGCAGTTTTTGGCTTGGTGGTCCTTATTGCCACATTTGAAGCAGGTGTTTGTAAGGTCAGCTGTGCTTTTACAGCTTACTGCCACATGCCCATATTCCATGCATTTAAAGCATCTCTTTGGTTCGTTCTTCTCCCGTATGCGACAAATTACGAGGCCTATACGGATTTTCTTAGCTTCCACCAGTTTGGTAGCGATTTCCGGTGTTACTTTTAGCGTCGCCGTTTGCGTTCCTCCGTAAGCTTTTCGCAGACCCAAAATGGCTGAGATAGGTATCTCCAGCTCTTGGAATTGTCTTGCTACCGCCTCGTGAACTTCTTCCTTTGTCGTGATTTCATCGAGGTCACGAATTTCCACCTGCCTCAGCTCTGTAAGTGCCCTGACGTCTACACTTTCTCCTAGAGCCGCCTTAACAGCTTCATGGACTCTCGAGGTATTTGGATCGGATGTTTTTTCCAGCAGAAGCAGTAACTCTCCTTTCGCAGTTTTTTTGACTCCTTGTATGTTGTTACTAAGCTCCTTAAGACTTGGCTCTGTCTTAACGCGCTTCAAAATTTCGGCATATGAGATGTTACCAGCGCTTTTGACCACGATAGCGTCCTTACGTGGTGGTCTTCTCCGTCTTCTACTGCTTTTGGCGTCGTTATTTTCTACTTCCTTAACGTCTCGTTTGAGAGTATTCTGCGTAGAACTTCTTTGCTTCTTCTTAGCTTTAACCACCTCCCACTTTCCTGTTTTTTCTTGTTCATTCGTTTCAACCAGCGTATTCTTTAGAACTTCGACACGGTTCGTTTTACTTCTTTTCGCTGAGCTTGCTGCAGCGTTATCTATTGCCCTCTTTGGCGTGCAATCTGTGGTACGCTTAATCAGTGGTGATGTTTGGGTACCTTTGTCTCGAATAGCAGAAATTGCTTCATTCGCTCCTCTTGGGGCCTGGTTCCTCGGGGTAAGGATAGATCTACCTAGCTTTTTATGGAGGTCCGTTATGTTAGCGATCAAATCCCTCATTGGTTGATTGATATTTCGCTTCGGTGGTTCCATCATATACGTTAGCTCCTTAACCTTATCGCCAATTGCTTGGTAGATTTCTTCAGCCGTCATCGCTTTCAAGAGACCGAAGTGCTGCATACACGGGGACGCCGATCTGGTCCTTCCCGTGTCTGGTGGCGAGTGCGCCAACCTTGAGCTCCTTTGGAAGGGGTTTTTAAGGAATTCCCCGCAGCCATTATTGCCATCTGCAATAGCTGTTGGGAGTATTAACTCGTGCACTTGTGATGCCGTTTTTGCTGTTATTTCAGCCTCTTCCCTAGTTTGTTGTTTTGAGTTGTTTGTCTTATTCGTATTCATGTTATATGGGCCCCAACTTCCAGGTCGTTATCCATATTCCGATGCGTAGTCACCATTGACGATTCCATGGTTATCTTTGCAAGCAGGGAGGCCATGCTAGGGTTGACAAAGGCTCCTTATGGGAGCTTAAGTTCAGAGCCGAATCAGTGTTAACTAGGAATATTACATCTAGACCTACGCCGACACTTAATGGCGACGGAATATGGAGCGTTCCTAGAGATTTGCCATCATTTTAACGGGGCGGGGGCAACTACACCATTAGCCTGAATGCCGTTTCTGCTGGATACCACTCCGCATACTAAGGAAACAGAATAGTGCAGTCGTCAGCTCGAGATATTAATTCCAATCATTTTCCAGTACGCCATAATTAAGACCTTACTGGGCTCAGTCTTAATGTCGTTGTTGTTGTTTTGACAGCCGCACCTAACATGGTGAACAGACGCTGACCAGGAAGCCGTCCATTATGGAGCCGTCGCGCCTGGTTTTTTGTATTACTCATCATGCCTACACATGATGAGGGGGACACCTATATCTAAGAGGCGGTGTCTTTTCGCCACTGTCACAAGAACTTCATCAGATTTATGCTGGCTTTTATACCGCATCCTCCGCTCCTGATCGCTCAATTGTCGGGGATTGCTTATTCGTTTAAACTTATTTCGCAACTGGCCTGCTACTACAGGCTTTCCGGCTATCCGCAACCTGCCGACCCCCACGGTAGCTTAGAGCCCAGCTTAGCAGTCCGATCCCTAAGGAGCGTGGACCTCCGTAGTTGCGGCGTCATTAATGCCTTGCTGCTTCTATGATGATCAAAAGCAGTATACTTTTAGAAGCAATCGAGCGTAATGAGTGCTAAGCAAAAACAAAAGCAGCGCAAAACAGTGCGCAGCAGAACAAAATAGGCAGTTAGTGAAGTGCAATGAAGCGCATGGAGTAAAGAAACAAGGCAAAAAAAAAACCAGTAACAGCAACGAGCTTAAGTAGTAGAAAAGAGAAAAATAAATTAATCATGGCAAGCGCCTAAAAGGCTGCTCTGAGGTTTGGGTGTTGAGCGACCAGTTGGATGTACGAATGGAAGTAGGTGCTTTTAAGCAACCTATTGGGTGGCGCTTACTGATGGTTTGACTGATGGACTGACCAACCGCGTAAGTTGGCTTTGAAAGTGGTTTTTCTTTTGTATGTAAGCGAGTAGGTGTATTACACAGGCATATGTATGTTTATACACCAGTGTGCACGAATATAGCAGCGCCACATTTTACAAACTTTTGAATATTTATTTATTTTGTAAGTAATTATATTTTTTTTCTTTTGTGTAAAAATATAGTTCACACAAATACAACAACAAAGACCACTTTGTACAAAAATTTAAAAAAATTCAACAAAATTTCATCCAAATTTCAAATTTTTTAATCAGAATTTTCAGAAAAACTCGCGGTTTGATAGATATAATAAAGTTCAAGCCTCAAGTGTCTCGTGCACTTGTTTCATATTCGTAATATTGTAAACATTCGTTACAAATCGAGTGTTTTTTTTAGTAAAATTCATCTCAATAATTAGACTTTGATTTTACTAAAAAGATATAGAGAAGTCATTTATAGCCAAAGCAGTGTTGAACTAGGACGTGTTCTGGCTCACTCGGCATTTGACATTTTGTTGTTTTACATCCGATTTTCATAATTTTCCGTGCCTAAAAAGCCTAATGCTTTCACAACAGCCTCCCGAAATTTAGTAAAATTCATCTCCATGACTAGGCCTTGATACGGCAAGATTTATTGGAAGAAGTCGTAAAAAATCGTAGCAGCAGCGGACGTACGCCGAATGTGATATTAAAAAAAATAATTTTCTGTTTTTTATTATCATTTTAAGTCCTGAAGATCTTAAAAACACCCGGTTAAACAAAATGCATACCAATGTCAACAAAAAAATTATCAAAAATCAACGCAAATTTGTAGCCAATTTATACAAGCAATAGACTACGAAACTGCGTATTTAGAAATTTTCTAGAAATTCTAATTAAAAAGTTTGAAATTTTGGTTGAAATTTTTTTAATTTTTTTAAATTTCATACAAATTCTGCATAAAAAAGATTGAAAGTGCTATGCAAATTTTTTGAATTTTTTTTTAAATTTGTACAAAGCTTGCAACTTAAAATTATATGGTTTTTGTTGTATAGAAACCATATTTTTATAAACAAAATTTAGAAAAGTTTATTATTAAATACATAAACCTCCAAAACTAGGCAGGGTGACGCGCTGCTTTTATCTTGCACGCCAGTGTATATATGTACATAGAACTCTATATATCTATCGCCCTCCGCCACTTTCGCATCTTTACATTTGCGTAAGTCAACACTTCAAGTAAGCAAAAGTAGTACTTAGCGAAACATTTAAACGTAATTGGTGCTGATGTTGTTTTATACAGCACACACACACACACCCCACTCATACACACGCACACACACTGTAATTCACATAAATCATTTTCACTGTTTTTCTTTTTGTTTACTTGTTAACAACTTAGTTGCCCAGTGGCAATCTTCGAATCTAGGTCAACTTTTTAAGATAGTTTCATTAGATTACATCGATAGCATACTTTTCAAGAGTTGAATGTTCGTACAACAGCGTCACTGAAGTGTGGAGGGCATACTTAGAGAGATCATACTAAAATAAACAAACAGCAAAACCAAACAGAAATCTATATTTGCAAAAACAAGCGAGTGATGAGTGATGAGGCGTCCTAATTGTTGTGTATTGGTGTGGCTACTAAGTCATAATGACGTGGGTGATGGTGATTATGTTGGCGAGTGTGATACCGCTGACGGCATTGGTGTTGCTGTTGATTAGCTTTAATTTTGATGGGCTTGTCAATGAAGGAATGCAGCGCAAAATATGCGTATGATGATAAAAGAAATTTCCATCGTATGTACGAGTATTCCATGCTTACCCAAAAATATGCTTTAGATTGCATAGATACTTGCTAACATAGCCCTCACACTATTCTGTTATATCATACTTGCATGGTTCCATGACTATGTAGATGTGACAACCTGTGACAAAATGGCTTTGCGGTTAATGCTGGACCTAAAGATCGAAATTGCTCCGCTCCAAGCTACGTAAATGCGAATAGTTGAGAGTAATAATCAAACGAATTTCCAGTGCTCTCTGTAGTTGGAGTAGTAGCAAAAAACTTGAAATTGGCCGGAGCGCTATTAGCGAAATTATTTATGAGGACTCGAGCTATCGCTACTACTCTCACTTCTGTTGCGCTACTACTACTCCCATAGCTGCTATGTTATTTGAGCAGTGTTCGTTCTTGTTTTGTTAGATGCATTTTGTGTGCGTTTTTGCGGAGGTACAAGCAAAAAATAAAACCGACAAATTAGGTATGCCAATATAAAATTATATTTTTAATAGTTTCTGAACACTCCAAGGTTTTATGTAAAACAAACTTATGTGTAACATTGAAGCACAAGCATGCGTACTCTTATAAATATTATGTCCATTTGCAAATCGACCCAAGCGGCGTTAGTAGCGGATAAACCGCACAGTGCACTGGTTCGCCTTGCATACTTGAAAATTAGTTGAAAATTTATGGGAGCCCCTCTATGAACCTTGCAGGTGCTATTGACCTTAGTATCAGCTATTACTGACAAAAAAAGAACAAAACCAATTCGACAGTGTGTATGTTCTCAACAATGGCAAGCGATTTGTTCAGAAATTCCTCATAAAAAAATTTCAGAAACAAAATTTCTTTTGCGCGAATAATCTCACGTCGCGGCGATGTCAATTCGCCGCCAATATCATGTGATTTGACACCGTTGGACTTCTTTCTTTGGAGTTATTTGAAAGAAAAGGTGTACGCCGATAAGCCAGCAACAATTCAAAAGCTAAAGGAAGAAATAATTCGGCACATTAACGGCATGGAACCTCAATTATGCCTCAGCGTCATCGAAAATTTGGACCATTGGATGGAGGTGTGCCGCCGAGGTCGTGGCGGCCATTTTGCCGATATTTTGTTCCAATATTATCATAATGAAAAAAAATTACAATAATTTCTTAAAAAAATTGTATTTTATTCAAAATTAACACCGCCCCTTAAAACATAACCACCCTTTATTTGGCTATAAAAATTGTCTACGAAAACTTTTGTTAAGTAAATCTCATTGTAATAAATAAAAAAAATATATAAAATTGTTAAAAAGAACCGTTGTATTTGGCATTCAAAACTTTTCTAAAGACATGTTTTTTTAATTATATTTTATCATGAAAAATTCAAAAAATATGTTAGAAAATGTTAAAGAAATGTAGACTCGTATTTTTACTTTAAAAAACTCTGTATTAAAATTTTCAACACGAAATAAATTTCAAAATTATAAAATTTTTTCAAAATATTTTAAGTTTACTTCTTTTTATACTCGAGTTTACAAATAAATTTTCAAAAAAATCGACGAAAATGTCCAAAATACTTGGGCCACTTGACATGCAATCGCCTTATGGGGATCGGGGCAAACTTTTTTCTTCCCTTTATCTCTCATAGGAGCATAGATCCTCAGTAAAGCATTTCCACCTTTCTTTTTTTTTGGCTAGCAATGTCCCGCATTCCTCGATTTCTTTTCCCAACAATCTCTAGCTCCCTCTTGCGGGTTCCCATGAAATGCTTGTCGCCAGACTTCCGCAGCATCTTTTCGCAGTGGGTGGCTATGCATATCAATTTTCGTAATTTGATAGAGTTGGCAGTACTTCTTCTATAAATCAAAGCAAATAATGCAGATAACATTTGGCCACCACACCTTGAGAATACGCCAAAGATATTTGTAAACCTTTAAATGAATTTGTGATGAGTTCCAAATTTGGTGATTTGGGTCGAGACAGGATGAGCATAGTGCAGTAAATAATTTATGCAATAAGTGGCTAGTTAAAACACTTATTTTGACCTTTTTTTTACCTACTATTAATTTTTTAGAGCATTTTTTGGTAGTCCAAAATGCCCAACCCTGACTAAAATACTACCGAAACATCTGCCAATTAGAGGGTAAACGTATCTTCTGAGTGTAGCACAACTTTTGCGTCTCAAGTCATAGGAATGGTCTCTAAGATCTCAAATTAAGAAACTTGTGACTAAATTACTTGAGAGACTTATTGATAAGAGCATAAGTGTTTTTTACTGACAAATCATCAAACATTCACATCAACAGCACTTTAAAATTTCTGAAACTTTCATTAAATTTATGCCATCTACAGGATGTCAACTATGTATGTATAATTAAACTTTCAAATATTTCCTATATAATTTTATGGTATATGACACACATACAACATAGTAATTAGCTGCAGCCCATAAATTTCATTTTTCTTATATCGGGTGTTTTTTTAGCTGTATGAGAGCTATGGATATCGGTAACTATAATTTCAACGGAAAACTGCGTTAACATTTCAGCTCAGTAAGTCTTGACAGTTGGTGCGTGTCTACCACCCGGTTCAAATCTGTTTGCATGAAATACAAAAATGGAAGTAAGAGAGAAAAATCAAGACGCCAGCTACAAATATGAGGAGCGCCACGGCCAAACCTAACAGAAGTGTACGCGCCAATATTTACGAGTATTTATTTTTTTTTAAGGTTTGGCAATGATGAATCGTTTAACGCCAGAACAATGCCTCCAAATGATGGAAATTTGCTTTGAAAAAGAAAAATCCGTTCCCGTAGTTCATAGAGCATCGGTCCTTATTTATTTCGAAATGAGGAAGCAGCTGTCGTTTCGGTGAATAGCGAGCACTATCGAGCCATGCTGACTGAATTTGCGCTTTTTGTTTCCAAAAATTAATCAGCTAAACACCGACGATATTTTGTTCCAACCATTATGGAAATTTACCTTGAAAAAAAAAATCTGTTCGCGAAGTGTTGAAGAAGTCGCCGAAAGGTTGATTTTTCGTCGTTCTCAACTTGTTGGTCCTTATCTTTCGACTACGTCGAAGATTTTAAGTAAGGATCTTTGCTTACGAGCCAATGAAATACAGCTCGTCCACGAATCGAAGCCAAATGACTACCGCGTGCATCGCATTTTTGCTGATTGGGCTCATTACATTTATTATTAAGATTTATTGGAAACAATACTGGGTTGCCCATATTTGACGGACCCATGTGTTTTTTTTAATCAAAGAAAAACACAATCTTTTTGATGTAGATTTGTTGGCATCACTTTTTGAATATGATATCTCTCAAATGGCCGCCTCGAGCCTGTACGGCGTATTGTGCCCGTTTTGCAGCATTTTCCATAGTTTTAGCTAATACTTCGGCTGGAATAGCGGCTATTTCCTCACGGATGTTTTACTTGAGCTCTTCTATGGTCTTTGGCTTATTAATATAAACCTTTGATTTTAAATATCCTCACAAGAAGAAGTCAGGTGGCGTTAAATCGGGCGAACGCGGTGGCCAGTCAAAATTGCCATTTTTCGACATCAAACGACGAGGAAACAATTTCTTCAAAGAATCGATTGTGGTGCGAGCTGTGTGTGGTGGAGCGCCGTCTTGCTGAAACCAGAACTGCCTCACACGCTTTCGACGAATAATTGGCATCACAAAAGTGGTTATCATATCGCGATAACGCTCCTGATTGACGGTAACAGCTTGACCATCTTCATTTTCGAAGAGAAACGGCCCAATAATCGTTTTCGCACTAACGCCGCACCAAACAGTGACTTTTTCGTCGTAAAGACGTACCTCTTGAATTTCGTGAGGATTTCCAGTGGCGTAAATACGGCAATTTTGCTTGTTTACCGTCCCATTCAGTAAGAAATGAGCCTCATCGGACATGATGATTTTGTTGTTCTTCTTCTTCTTTTGACTTCTTTTGTTGAATGTAAATTTCAACAATTTGGGAGCGCTCGCGTGGCGTGTACTGTTCCATGGTAAAAATCTGCTTGGACTGAAGCTTCCAACGCGGCATGTCATTAAGTGATTTGACGTCTCTGTCAAAAGATACAGGGTTGCCAGGTGGGTCCGTCAAATATTGGCAAACCTGCAGTCAAAAATTGGATTGATCGAATAAATCATGTAACTCGTAGCTACGGCGGACATATGCCGGATGTCCTTTCAAAAAATAGATGCCATGAAATTATCTGCCAGTTTATAATAAAAGAAAATTCATTCCACACAAATTTCTGTTTCCTATTATCATTTTAAGTTCTCAAGCTTTTAGAAAAACACCCAATATTATATTTAAAGCATTTTCCGTAACTCTTATATGAATATTCATAAATTCACTTCACGGCAGCAGCAGTGGTCTTAAGACGCCTGATGTGGTAAAAACATGTCGGTTAAATTTCCTTTCGATGATTGATGAAGATTGAAATGTGTTAGTATGTCTGTGTATTTGTTCTGCGCTCATTCTGCTACGAATTTCCATAAAAACAAGTACGCACACACGCATACACTTACACTTTAATTACGTATATCTGCTGTTGATAATGATGAGTAACTGATTCTTTTGCTGCTGCTGCTGCTGACTTGAGTGGGTAAATTTGTGTAAATGAAGAGAACTCAAGTGTTTATATATTAAATATTTCTCAAGCATATTTTGCCATATAAATATGCACATTTTACATACTGATATATGATATATTTTTGTACAAGCAGGCCTTCGAAAAGTGTTCTTCGTAAATTTAGCAGACACAAAAGTCTGTCACTTACCAGGCATTTTGTATTCCCAAATATTTATACTTATTTATATTTACACACATACATATATAGTTCATAGTGTATCCATTGTGTACGCATACATAGATATATTTCTCGCCAAAGATTAATGCAATTATGTAAAATGGTTCTGCTAGTTTTTGGTCATTATCTTTCCTATCACAAAATGGATTATGGTTGCTAAGAGTAGAAATTTATTTGCTGACTTCATTTTTGATCGAAAGCAGAAGTAGTTTGTAAATGTGTTGATTTTGTTGATGACAAAGGATAATAATGTGCGTAAATGACCGAACAATTTTGTTTGCATAAAGCCAGTAGGCAAATGATGTGTGTATGTATGTGCGTATTTAATATTAGATGGATTAGAAAAGGATGGATTTGACACATTTCACTGCCATAAAATTTGCAAATATGTCTAAGCAGGAAGCTCTTAAGTGCAAACGCTTTAAATTTAAATTATAATAGAAGCTTACAAATTCCAGCAAATTTGAATTTGTACACAGGGTATGGCACTTAAGTTTCTGAAATGTATTTATAACTCTTGAACTGACAACATTTCTAGAAGAAAGAGTAGGGAAATAAGGTCCACGCCTTTGGGTACATTCGAAGTTTGGAGTCGAAAAAGTTGTGTTTTGTGCGCATTTTAGTGAGTTTAACTTTTTCAGTGGCGCAAAAGGAAGAAAAAACCCGACCCACTTGCGAAAATTGATTTGCACAGCTTTGCTGCAACGACAGAGATTGCGTGAATTGGTTAGTCACTGGAGTAGACACCCAAAAATCAGAGTGCAACACCGAAACCAGTGAGCAAGGGGAGTGGCCAGCGGAATCAAGCATGGTCAAGTCGCAACTGAAGGCAATGTTCATCATTTCCATTGTGCGTGCCATTATTCATCCTGAATCAGTATATTGCGGTCAGATTAAAAATTGTTAGGCACTCTTCCCTTAAATTTCACTGCATCAAAAACCATTCTCAGACTGTTTGCTGTATATTGCTAAAGCAAGCTTTTATTCCAGTACTTAATATACCATCTCTAATGTAACTGGCAGAAAAATGCATTTTTCCTACTGATATTACAAACCTCCAAGATCTGCTTGGCGTATTTCAAGGCAGAAGTGGTCAAAACTGGGCTGAAAATGAACTCGAGCTGAGTGAAAACTTTGAAAAGCTATGGCATATAGAAAGGCTAGACGTGCATTTCCCAAGATTCTGTGCAAGTTACAAAAGCAATGAGGAGGAAGAAACGATCTCTCATTTCCTGCCGCTATCGACTTCAGAGGAGTGAAGAGATTCATCAGATGTACGGGATAGTTCTATATGATATAGATTAGCCAAAATTTCCAAAAATAATGACGAGAAAGAAACGATCTCTCATTTCTATCCGCTACTGTTTACACTATTCAGAATCGGAGGCTCCCTTTCCAACCACTCTAAATCAGATGACAGATATTGACTTAAGAGAACTGATGAGGTTTATCACAATTTAGGCAAAAGTTATAAATACATTGAGGAGGAAGAAACGATCTCTCATCTCTTTCCGCTACAGCCACGTGCTATACCTGGACTCCCTCCTTAGTCACTCTAAATTAGTCGGCGAATATCAACTTAAGGGGACTGAGGAGATCCATCAGAAACACTTAATAGTTCAAAAAGGAATAGGTTAGCTAAGTGTAGTACTACCCTCTTACGGACCATAGATGCTTCGCAAGTACCTATAAAGCAATGCAGCTGTCCACTATGTCGAGACACAAAGCAAGTAGGATAGAAGGTGTTTGGCCGAGCTCCTTCTGCTATTTGTGGTGTGCGTCTTAATGTGCCACAAACTGAGTGGTCTACTACTTTATAGCGGCTCCAAATGGTAGATGGTTTTTCTGAGGATCTTTTTCATGGCAGAAATACACTCGGAGGTTTGACATTGGCTGCCGAGGGCCAACCGCTATTAGAAAAAACTTTTTCTATTATTTGATGTTACATTCACGGAGATTCAAACCTGCGAACTTCCGAATGGTAGTCACACACCAACCTATTCGGCATTTGGAACATTTAGTTCAGGTCGTTCCCGAATGGACGACTTTCGTTACTTCCTCCTCGTCAAAAAAAGGTGACTCCTTCTCTGGTTTAAGTGTGGCACTGTCTCTAGCGGTTGCACCAGTTCGGTTAGGGCCACAAATTTGTGAGTTCTCCCTGTATAACCTTTGCTCTAATTGACGAAGTGGAGTGCAGGTATCATCCTTATTGCCGAGAAACAATGCTACCCCTATTCACGTCCTCTGCGACTGCAAGGCGCGCATTTAAGCATTTCAAGCATGAAATTTGCATATGAGAGTGTAAAATTTGTTTGCGTGACGCTGTAATAGTGCGCGAAAACTATAACTATCATGAAGATTAATGATCGAGTGTGAATAACAACAAAGCCACGGTTTTCACTGGATACACACATTCACATTTATTCACTCTGCCATTCCACGCTTAAAGTACTTTTAATGAAAACATAATAATTTTGCGCATTCATAAATGTTTAATGCAGCGAAAAATCATAATGAGCGCAAATGTCATGTGGCAGCAATGCCAGCAGCCAGGAGCGTAGATGATAGTTGTTGAATGTAAAGAGCGAGCATAGCTGGTGAATTATATGTGAGGACGTACGTGCTTACATGCAGGATGCTGCTAATATCGCGCGAATGTCACACTTTGATAGGCAACAGTCACGTACGTTTTGTAATTAAGTGAACAGAAGTGTTATAGTGGTAATATGTGGCACGGATATGAAGTGGTAAACTAAAGTGTGGATGGTGAGAGTCGTCGATTTTTCGAAACGACAGATGAGAATGAGCGAGCGCGGAGTCAAGGTTAAAAGTTTTAACGCTAATTTGAATTCAATTATGAATATTTGTAGTTGCTGTGATGCTGCAATATCACAGCATAATTTAGTTGTATGTCAAAAAGACTGTTAATTAAAAGATAATTTCGGAAGAGCACTGAAGTTCGCTGCTGCATCTAGTTTGGAGGTGGAATATGTGAGGACATCTCAACATCGTACGCTTTATCAAGCTTTAAGTCATCAGTGTAAAGGAATATAAATAGCTTCGGTAGCGCATGAAGTAGAGTAATTGTCATTCCACGCGTAACTGGTAGGAATTCGTATAATAAAATCGCGCTTGGTAAGCGAGACGAAAAGCGAGTACTCCTAATGAGTTCAAGTGCAGCACAGCTGCGTAATTCAACTGAAATTTCTGAGAGCTAGAATGTGAAGAACTGCCCCGAAACCAAGCAACGGCATAGCAAAGAGGTAAAGCAGCAATTTGAAGAATAAGAATAGAATAAAAAAACATTCCAAAACGTCTCAACCTCTAATAATAAGAATAATAAAAATAATAATAATTTTGTATCTGTAGTGTGCCCAATGGCCAAGTCTTCGACCTAAAACATCTTTTATGGTCTACTACATGTTTTGAAAGTAGTTAAAAGTAGTCCTATTGACTGGCACTGCTGTTTTAAATATTTCACATCAGGCTCTATTTAACCTAGAAGTTCCCTGCCTCAGGTTTTATGCTCAGGCAGGCTGTATGTAAAGGGTCTTTCACAAGTGACGCCTAGATGTCTATGGTGAACTATTCCTAGATGGTGCTTTTTTTATGTCATCTTCGATGTTTGCCAAGTAGACAGATTAACAATTTTACCCGATAGATCAATGCGTTAAAATTATTGAAATTTATTATGAAAATCATCGATCTTTAAGAAGATATCGCAAAATTCGTAGAAATATTAATTATCGTGAAAATAGTCCCCACTGATCAATATTCAACATCGATATCTCGACGTTCTCAACAATAAAGTATTCATGAATCGGCAGTTTAGCGAATTTTACCTGTAGATGTAAATGATGTAATTTTGGCACATAATTGTTAAAAGTTATATTTTCAATAAATTATTTGCATTGTGGCTGCTAAAACAAGCAAAAAAAGAAAGAAAAACACACATTTACACATTGCATCAGTGGCATCAGCAAGAGGAAGCGGGCGACCGCGGTACTAGCGCAGCCACATGAAATTTAGCGAAGTCCTCAACCATCTGTGCGATTCTTCTGCCAGAAAAATGTGAGACACAGATGGCGCTCCAAGCAGTAAGAAGGCATTATTCCTAAGCAACGGCAGGTGGGCTAGTAGCGGCAGGCTAATCACCTACCCTGTCAGATATCAAAACAGATTAACGAAACCAAAGCAAGACTGAGTCTTGTCGAGGTCATATGCTCCCGAGAAGAGTGAATAAGGAAAAAAAAGAATATTTTCAATAAAAACAGAAACCTGAGGGAACTTCAATTTGTATATGTTTTATTTCAAAACAAAAGGTAGGCGCGTCTTTTGAAGTACTCTTTATCTGAATATAACACGAAAATATTATTGATTGGCAGAGATAACTGAACATGGTCTCAGCCAATAACAAAAAAAATGAGAAAAGAGTCAGAGAGGAAATAAAGGGTGGTTAAATCTCAAGGGCCGATGTTGAATGTAAACCACACCTAAACGTCAAGTCATTTTATTTGACATTTTTCAATTACAGACTAACAGAATTTGAACCATGAAAAGATACACAATCGAGCAACGCGTTAAAGTCATTCAGGCTTATTATGAAAACGGGCGTTCAAATCAAAATGCATATCGGGCACTTCGTGATTTTTTCGGTAAATTTAATCGTCCAAATGTGCGTACAATCGGAAAAATTGTGCAAAAGTTTGAGCAAACCGGGTCTGTAGGAGAGGTGAAAACACCAGTTCATGCTCGTACAGCTCATACTGCAGAAAATATTGGTGCTGTTCGCGATAGGCGATAGTGTAGTTGAAGAGCCGTCCACCTCAACTCGTCGTTGATGAACATTATGCATAAAGACTTGCATTTACACGCTTACAAGGTGCAATTGACTCAAGAACTAAAGCCTCGTCAATGGTCAGAATGGTGGCAGGAAATAGCAACACTGAATGACCAATTTTCGAAGAAAATCATCTTCAGAATTGCCGCACTTGGCGAATGACAATCCAAGAGTTATTGCCGAAAAACCAATGCACTCACAAAGAGTGACTGTTTGGTGCGGTTTATGGGGCGGGGGCATCATTGGGTCGTATTTTTTCCAAAATGAGGCCGGTCAGGCAGTTACTGTGAATAGTGTTCACTATCGTGAGATGTCAACGAACTTTTTATGGCCCGAAATGGAAGATATGGATGTGTACGATATGTGGTTTCAACAGGACAGTGCCACTTGTCACACAGCTAACGAAACAATGGCTCTTTTGCGCGAAAAATTTGATGACCGAATCACGTCGCGGCGATGTCAATTGGCCGCCAAGATCATCTGATTTGACACCGTTGGACTTCTTTCTTTGGGGTTATTTAAAAGAAAAGGTGTACGTCGATAAGCCAGCAACAATTCAAGAGCTAAAGAATGAGATAATTCGGCACATTAACGGCATAGAACCTCAATTATGCTTAAGTGTCATCGAAAATCTGGACCATCGGATGGAGGTGTGCCGCCGAGCTCGCTCGGCTATTTGGCCGATATTTTGTTCCATGCATAATTGAGCCATACCAATTTTATCATAATAAATAGAAATGGTAAGAGCTTCTTAAAAAAAATTGTGTTTTATTCAAAATCAACACCGGCCCTTAAAACTTAACCACCCTTTATTTCAAAAGTTACAACAAAACAAAATTCTCAAAAATGAAAACCTAAAAAAATATAAAATTAAAAAACAAAGTTTTCATGAAACATTTTTTGGGCAAAAATATATTTCTTTTGGTAAAAATAAAATAAATAACTGTTTTTTTGTATAATTTTTGAAAAATACCCACTCAATGTTTTGAATATTTGGTTTAATTTTAAGGTATTATAAAAAAAAACTCTAAACGAAATTTAAAAAAATTTAATAGTTTAGGAGTTAAGTACTGTGGAAAATTTTGGTATAGGGTTTTCTGTAGTTAAATATCCTCGGTTTTATTTTAGTACTTTTGTACATTTTTGTTTTTAATTTTGTTAAACAATAGAAAGAAACATTTTTTGCCAAAAAATTCACATTTTTTGGTTTCATTTTTGAAAAATAATGCCTCGGAATTTGTAATTCTATGTTTAGTTGTAGACTTGAGTATTATAAAAAGAAAACTCAAAATATTTTGAAAACATTTAATAGTCTTAAGATTTATCAAGCGGGCAAAATTTTGGTATAGCGTTTTCTCAAAAGAAATGTCTTCGGTTCTTTTTAACATTTAAAATTTTTTTTCTTTTTTTGAATTTATTGGGACAAAATATAATGAAAAACTATTTTTTTATTCAAAATTTTCGTTTCTCATTTTTGAAAAACACCTCCTCAATTCTACGAAAATCTAGTTTGTTTATAGGTTTGAAGGTTTATTAAAAAAACATATCAGAATATAATATACCGAAAAGTTTATGATTTTTCCTTCAAATTTTTTTTCAGTCTACTACTTATTATAATCAAGTCGTCCAATAAACCAAATTGTAGAAGAATTGACGAAATATGCAAAATACTAGAATCACTTGACATGGAATCGCTTCCATACTAAATTACCGATATAGGAGGAACTCTATTAAATGGCATTCTCGAAATCCGTGAAGGGGGTGCGATAGAGCTAAAGGTCGGAGAGCTCTTTCCACAACAGTAATAACAGCACAGAAGACGCCTATTAATACTCATGGAAATAACTGTAATAAACTTTCATGGGAGCTCAAAAAAGAATGGACTACTTTGAGATACGCCAGAGAATTCAGTAAAGAAGTCTCGAAAATTTATTGCTTAGCTATGGCTTTAGTATCACTATTGAAAAAAAAAAGTTGTTGCAAATGCTTTAGCTGTTCACAAACACAGTTCACAGACAGGATTCGTCGAAACAAAAGGTTTGAAATCAATTAGACAGAGCTGGGCATATCTATAGAAACCCGAAGAGCATTTGTTTACTAAACAAAACCCTTTAAATGGTACATATACAGATAATCTAATATATTCTATATTTTTCCTTAAGAGAAAAACAAATTTATTTTAATTTTTAGAGACTAAGAGGAATCATTATTGAAAAATTATGAAAACTCTTTTCCTGCTACCTGCGAATGAGTTAGTTAGAGTATCAGAAAGCTCAGTAAAGTCTATTTGCTACAAGTTAACCTCCTTCCTATAATCACGAGCAACTTACACCCGATATCATCGCAGCTTCACTATTATAAATCATATATTTACGAAATTATCTTTACTCCACCATCACATACCTCGCACCTGATTAGCGCCCTTTGCCTATCCGCATGAAGCTATTTAACCAGAGCGTGATTACAGTAGTCTTAGTGAATTCTGTAAACTTTTATTTTTAATGCATTTCCCCCCTATATTCTCAGAATTTCTCTTTAACTCATTTGCAATCATAAAATTTGTCCTTCATGGCATCATCACAGCAATCCTTAAGTGTCTGTTAGCTTAGTACTTAACAAAAGCATAACAAACTTATGCACACAAGCTCAGCTAGGTAAGACTAAATCGCTCTAGTGGTCTGTATGTATGAGTATATAAACAAAATCTGTGTATACAAGTATTTTCGCTTTCAGATCGACTTACTTGTGAGAAAACCATTAAACTTATGCTTCAAACATTTGTGTTGCCACTACATACACTCCACACTCTTGCAAAAGTTTACTGCTAACGGTATTTGTGTGTGTGAATATGTGCTCTAGTATGGTATATATCCATCTATCGATATGACACTGCATTTCGCTATTAAGTGCCATTCAGCGCATATCTAAGCCAGCGCATAAGTGCACTTTGGCGCATGACGCGAACGAATGGAAATCGATACCCAGCAATGTCGAATGGTGACATGTGACTAAGGAAAAGCTGAGTGAGAAACAGATGTGCAAGAGTATTGTGAAGTTCAAAAGTAATATTTTTGTAATAATTTTTAATCCTTTTCGTGATATGCGTCTTTATACACACTCGAATGTTCGGTATTCTCTGCCGAAGAGCGACTGTTACTAGGAAACACTTTTTCTATCAATTGGTGTTTCGAGTCCGAGTTTCGAGCTTCTTTCAAACCTGGCGCACTTCAGCATGGTAGTCACTCACCAACCCATTCGGCTAAGACGGCCGATGGAAAGATTGTTTAGGTTAAGAAAAAATAGAAATTAATTACGAAAATAAGTGGCTAAGCCATGACAATTTTTTTTAGTTTTGCCTTCAGTTGCTTTCTTGTAGTCGAGAATGTTTTGAGAATCACTGGCATATTTTTGCTTTCAGAAAATCCCTCATAAAGTATGTCACTGTTGCCTAATATCTACATCTTGGTAGATAGCTCGGTAGTAAATGTTTTAATCCAAGCAAAGTTGCTGTTTTCAGTAGGATTCATTGAGAGAATATGCTTTCAACGCCTATAAAATAAAGACAATTTTAGTCAAATGAATTACCACAAACCCTTAGGCATCTGAAAGCAATACAAAACTTATGTGAATACGCATACATGCCTTATATATGTATGCAAATCACGCCTAACTATATGCTACGAGTTGTAGATATCGGCACAATTAAGTAGTCGCATTACGCACAGGCGAATACAGCTCTAGCGAAGCGAATCAGAGAATCAGTGAAATAGACAACCTTTGCGTCGGAAAACATAGTCAGCACTGGGCAAAACATAGTGGAGACCCTCGTATTAAAGCTAAATGAAAAGTGGCGGAATTAACTTATTCTGACTTTTGTGCAATTTGAATATAATGAAAAATTAAATTTTGGCGTTAATTTCAAAAATAACTAAAACGAAAATTGTGCCCTTAAATATTTTGAAGAAAAAATAAACATATTTTCCAAAAAAATTAGATTTTTCCTAACAAAAGATCAAACATTTTTAGATATGTTAAGGGGGGAACCTGCTTTAGAGGCTTCCAAAAATCGATTTTTTCGTGGATGGGAATTGGGATTGGGAAGGAAGGAAATTTTCGATTGAAACGAAACTCTTACGTTTTATTGTTATATATTTCAACAGTCTTCTCAAATTTTTTCATTAAAATATATTTCATATTATGCCTGATACAAGCATTTTGCCGAGGCGCCTCGAGTGTGCATGTGTCGTGCGGCGGGAAAGATGCAGGTCGCAATTTTCATCTGAAAGCAAAAACCCAAAAAACTTTTATTTTAGTATAGTATAGCTTCTAGTTAAACCAAGAAAATTAAACAAAATGTAAGAAATTCAACAATTTTTCGCTAATTAAAAAAATTATTTTTTTGGAAAAACAAATTCACTTTAGATTGCTTAAAAAGTGGGTTAATCATAACTTTCTTAAGGTTTTTTAGATTCGACTAGAAGAGAATTTAATTCCGAATTTGTATTCAAATCAATGTTATTTCGTTTCGATAGAACGTTTAACTTTTTCCCTAACTTCCCCACCAATTAGGAAAAATCGTAAAAATAAAAAACCGAGAAATCGCGCGTCAAAGTTTTTGTATATAAAAAATCTGCTCGTATACCTACCCAACGCTTGCTCACAATTTCTTCTGTAACTCCGAAAATATTTTGAATTTACTTTTGAACTTTTGAGGACACATTCTTGGATAGTTTGGAAAGACATTTACGCAAAAAAACAACACAAAAAAAAACATTTCTTGAAGCCTCTAAAGCAGGCTCCCACCTTGAAAACAACCGAAGATATTTAATTTCAAAACTCTCCCCAAAAATTTTCAAAATGGAATAAATCAACCTTAAAGTTTTTTTTCAGTTTACTTTTCATTCTCTCTCGGCACTATTAGGTGTTTGGCCGAGCTTCTCCTCCTATTTGTGGCGCGCGTTTTGCTGTTGTTCTACAAATGGAGGGATCTACACTTTTAAGCCGACTCAGAATGGTAAAAAGTTATTTATGAGCAGCTTTTTCACTTTCAATTAAAGGTGGTATCGGTAAATTAGCTGACTTAAATATTTTTTCTTTCGCCGTGTCCATGTGGCTGTCAGAAGAGAATAAAACAAGGCAAATTCATTCTTTGTTCTCTACTTTTCCTATACTTTGCCATGACAATCAAACCTACAAAACATTGTTGTTGGTCTAGTCAGACCAACTTTAATGAATACGTCATTTTTTTCATGGCAGAAATACACTCGGAAGTTTGCTATTGCCTGCCGAGGTACAAGCCCTTAAATAAGCGAATTTCCTGAAAATTTTCTCGACAATATCCTTTTATACCTGGAAATGGAAGCGCTCAGCAGTCCACTAAGAAATTCATTCTCTTCAATTTAAATATTCTTTTCTAAATTCAAACCTGGGACTAGCTCAGAGTTCTTCTTTTTTCTATGCAAATTTTACATGGCCATGTTTTTCAAAATTTCAATGTCACCGCTTTAAATTTTTTTTGGAATTTTTTCAGAATTTAAGCTGCTTTTTTCACTTTTTATTTAACGCAGAGGAAGCCTACCACTATAATGAACGAATTTAGCATACACGTCCAAGTTAGCACTCTTTACTTTATTTGAAGTCTTTCTCTTACCTTTCGCACTAATCGCAAATACATTCAGAGCTTGAACTTTCAAGATCTTTCGTACGACCTATGCAGCAGAGCTTCTGAGTCGGTGCCTTCAACGTACCATCTGCGATATTTGCTTGCATGAGTTAAACTGCAAAGTCGCTTAGTTTTTTTCATAATTCAAAAATTTCAGTTGCAGTCTCATCGGATCCCACCATCGTCAGGACTCCAGAATAATGGTTGCAATTGCAGAAAAATCACCAGAAATCATCGCTTGCCGTTGCAAGCCTGCCTTAGAGCAAGTGCCTGGCGGTGAAAAGCTTTCTTAGCAACTCACTCAGCATATGCGCTTACAACTCGCCACACAAAAATTCTACTTTGAATGAATTTTAGGCCTTCCTACAACTGGTTGAAATGTAGTTAGTCTAACCGCACTTCTGAACCAGAAACATGCGGCTCACTAGCAACAAATTTTTAATGCAGGGAAGCGTTTCACACACACATTACTTCAGTTTAGTTATGAAAATGTTTGAAGTATGAAGTTGGAAAATTAAAATCAAATATTTAATAAGTCTATATGCTTGCCGACGCTCATGCCTACATATGTACATAACATATCTATGTGCATATGTTTGCTTGCATTAGTGGCACGTTAAGAGCACACGGAGCCAATGTCAACCACAAACGAACACAGACGTGCACACATATGCACATAAGTATGCATATATGCAATTAAGCTTGAAATATATACCGATCTAAGTCTACTTCATCAAAAATATTTCGGTGAATCAATAACTAAAGTGAAACTGTTCTGATTTTACTTAGAAGTACATATAAAATAGCACAAGCACGTAAGTATATCATATCGCAGGCACACTATAGTGTTATTGTGTGTATGTATGAGTATAATAGAATCAAGTGTGATTTGCTTTCAGTTTTCTGCACTTTGTTCAAATATTTATGGGAAACTTCATTATAGACTCGTTTGAAGTAATCAGTCAACTATGCCAGAGATTCACTTGAGTTTATAATGAGCAATGAACACACACACATGCATATTTACATAGGTAGGTTTAAGCGTATATAAGTGGAAGTAAATTTAATTTTTTCATTCCTAACAGATTCTGATTTTGCATTAAGTTCTACAAATCAAAGATCACTAAAGCATAGAGCTGAAGTCATTTTCTAGTCCTCCAAATTTGAAAGGAAGCTGTCTTAAATTAATACGAAGTTAATATGGAGTTAAAAGATGGAGATTAAATTTTACTCAAATATATGCAAGTTATTTTTTAATACCAACTTGTGCTTGGAAATATTTTAATACGAAGAACCTAATTTTTGTGTCTATTTTTTGTATAAAGAAACGCAAGAAGGCACTAAATGTTAAATTAGGTTAAGTTAGGTTAGTTAATTGATTTGCAGTCACATATATACCGGTTCGGTCCATAGCGATACCAGATGAAGTTCATTATTAATGCGTTTTGAAGTAGTCCACTCGCATGGTGCCTGTTTCTTTTACGAATTTAAGGAACATTTCAAGCCCACTACTGTCTTCCAATCCATCAAACTGTGGTACCTCCAAATATTTTAAGCGTATTTTGAAAAGCACAGGACAACCGCAAAGAAAATGCCCTACTGTTTCCCTTGAGCTTCGCTAATATTTTTTAATTTTTTTTTTATAATTTGCAAGTTCTAGTCCGATTTGCATGTAAGAAAAAATTACACGCAGTTACTCTTCCTGTTCATCATCATCATTTGGCGCTACAGCTCTGTGTGAGCTTTGGCCTGCTAAACAAACTGTCTCAATTTGACCCGATCTTTGGTTGATTCCTTCCAGTTGCTTGCTTTGAGTTTTTTTTATATCATCTTGCAATTCATCAATCCATCTTGATTTTTGTCTACCTTTTGCTTTTGTCATAAATGTTTCAGCGTCAACTATTTTTCATTAAGACCTTGGGTCCATTCTCGTGGAATAACCATCTGATCCTTACAGCTTTGACGAAGCGCACAGTATTCTCTCCTTTTATATAATTGGTCCAGTTTATGGTTCCATTTTATGCACCATTCACTGTTGCTGTGTTTGAAAGCACCGAAAATTTTTCTCAAAATTTTTCCTTCGACTATTTGGAGTTTGGCGTTGTCCTTTTCACTCAATGGCCAGGACTCTGATCCGCAGCACAAAACTGACCAGACTACAGATTTATATATCGTAATTTTGCACGGTCTAGTAAGCAGCTTTTATTTGAAGAGTTTATTCTTCCTGTTACAGCATTAAAAAGTACATATAGATTACGCAAACGATGTTCAGCATTTTCTTCCATATAAAAGACTTCCCAGGAAACACTTTTATGAGAGAAAATTGTCAACATTGCATGTAAAAAATTTTCCAAAACTCAACGCGAATTTTAACTTCAATTTTGTTGTACTTAAATTGAATGGACTATAAAATTGCATACCCAGTAAAAAATGCTGATTAAAAAGTTGAAAATCTTGATGATAATATTTTTGAAGTTTATTGAATTTTTGGGAAGGTAGGGAATTTTTTGGGAATTTAGTACAAAGTTTTTAATTTTGTTACACAATGAATAATATTTCTATCAACAATTAACAAAAAAAAGTTTCCATCAAATAAAAAAACAATATTGCGAATATTGAAAAAGATAAAGTGATGATCAGCTCAACGTTTGGTTGTTGTTTTTTTTTTAGCAGTAACTTTGCACTGTCAGTGTCGTGTAATCACCGATCGTCTTTTTTTTGTTTGTTTTTGTGGTGGGTGAGGAGGGTTTAAAATGCCTTCGCACTTACAGCGACCGTCGTCAACTGCGTCGAATGGTGTAGCTACTAAAACAATCCCTCCTCCTCTTCTGGAGATATTCCCTTCCCGGAACTACCTTGCATTACTTCGGGAAGGCCCAGAACGGTGTCCATTAAATGGACCAATACTATTCACCCACGTCTGGGTCCACCATATTTGTAGCCAGCTTCATGCTATTGGCTCGTCTTCTAATGTCTCAGTGCCGTCATACCAGTGGTAGGTATGGATGTTATACGCTATCTAGGTTTCTTTTACATCTGCAGCAAAGAAAATGTTGCGATAATATTGTACCGTTTAATGCCGTCGAGAGCACATGACCCGACCGCCTGTTATTTGTCGTCAGTTCGTAGACAGTCCACCTCCTATCGAGGGCTGATTTGTTTTTCTCTGCGTTTTGCGCTGCCACTCCGCGCGGTGCAGGTGCAGCATTATTCTCTTTGCAAAACTTTTAACAGCGTTGTGACTGTTATGTGATGCACACATGTTATTGATTAAGCTGTCTGGGCTCAGCTGTTCACCCAAGACTAGCTCAAGCGTTCGGCGTTCTTCGTTGAAACGATCGTAGTGGAAGAACACGTGCTCCGCGCTTTCTATTGAAATGTTGCAGCTTGGACAGAGCGAAGTGTCCTCCATGTGAAAACGATGGAGGTACTCCAAGAAACATCCGGGACCGCTCAATATTTGGGTTAAATAGTGGTCTACCTCACCGTGTCTTCTGGTCACCCATTGGCTAATTTTGGGAATAAATCTATAAGCTCACCGTCCGTTAACAGACGAGTCCCATCTGCTTTGCCATTTTTGTAACGAATACAGACGTTCTTGGAAGAACGCCTATGTTTGGAAGAACGTCTTCGTCTAGCTCTTCCAATCGTAGGCCCAGGAAATTTGCTGTTTCGACAGGTTGGGTGCAGAAGGAGAGCGGTGTTAGATGAGTGGATTTGATGGGGTATGTGAAAAGGTGGTTAGTGTCGGGCGGGGTGCCTTCACATGCCGCGCATAGGTTTAGTATGTCGGGGTCGATTCTGGATAGGTAAAAGTTTAATCTGCTACAGTATTCAGAACGTAATAGTGCCAACGTTACGCGGAACTCTCGAGGAAATTGCAGCTCTTTGTTTGCAATGGGTGGTGGTTGGACTCCGATGACGGCATTCAGGGGTCGGGAGCTTAGGAAGGTGGTAAGAGTCTCTCGATGAATGTCGTTAATTGTCTGTCTCAACGTTTGGTTGTCGAGCTCGCTGACACTTTTGTCGGATGTAGATTGAAAGATACAAAGTAATGGATTATATTTGCATAGGAGTCATACCTTAAGTGCATATTTCATACCTCACTTTGTTTAGCTTTATTTACCAAGAAGCGGCAGCGTATAAGGAACCTTAGTAGAACATTTTTTTCGTACGACGACGGTAAGCCACATTCTCTAAGTTTCAATCCCTGTGTGGTAATACATATAAATACCAGCATAATTTGGCAAACCCTTCCTCTCCGACAACTACATATCCCAATTATGTTTTCATTTCTCAAATTATAATGTAACTATATGTATACCCATGCATACATACTTACGCAGCAGCCCTCTTCAGGTTGCCTTTTTGATTTTCGACGCACTTAATTATTATTTAATGTATCTATGAATATTTATGCAATGAACGTGAATGTATTAGCACGTCTCCACCAACACATGAAGTGCCACAATTGTAATGGAAATTTATTAGACCACGATGACACGCATTAAAAGGCATATTAAATGCAGCCGAGCATTCCTTGCAAAAACTAATAGGTAATTCATTAATATGCATGCTGCTTGCTGTAATTAAGAGATGTTCCGCGTATGAAATCATATATTACAGTTATGTGTAATATGTGTAAGTACTTGTATATTGATAGAAGTGCGCGCTCATAATCAAATTTTCGAGATGATAACTGTTCATTTTACCTAAAACATAGATTACAAGAAATTTTTGAATCAGAAGCATTAGAAGCATCAGGATGTGCCGGTTCGAAAGCGTTTTCAAACTTATCAAACAGATTAGCCATGTCACATGGAAAACTAAATATATCCTTTGAAGAAGCTCCTTTTTATATGAGCGGCTTCAAGTGTCTTTCTTCGTACTGATATACTAGGTTGTTCAATAAGTTTTACGAATCGATAAGAGAGGGCGTTGCTACTAGCATAATTTTTTTTTTTGTTATGTTGTTACACCTTTCATATGACCATATGTGAAGTTTCATTTCAATTTGTCAATTCATTCTTTGTTAACAAGCCGACGTGTAACAGTATTTTCTACAATGGAAAAAATCAAGTATCGAGCAGTGATGGATTTTTTATTTTTGTAAAATTTAAAAGCAAAATAAATTTGTGAACAAATGTTGATAGTATATAAGAAGTTTTCGCAATCAATTAGAACAATAGAAATATGGGTTGCTTAATTTAAACATGGTCGCGCAACCCCTGAAGATGATCTACTTCAACTGCACCATAAATTGTAGAAACAATACAGAAAATCGTATTGAAAAATTGTCCAGTGATTGAAAGGGATTTAATAGAAGCCCTAGGATTCTCATTAAGCAATGTAAGCAATATTTGACTGAAGTATTGGGTTTCTGAAAGCTGAAAGCATTAACAATGGAACAAAAACCCTTTCGAATGCGACTTTCTCACAAATATTTAGAGCGTTTTTGAAAGAATAAAGTAGATTTTATGCTTCGATTAATCACTATGGATGAAATTTGGGTCTAACAGAAGCGGCTACAGAATGCTGTAAACCTGGTTCTTCCGCTCCGGAACGAGTTCATGTCCAGAAATCGGACAAGAAGGAAAGGAATTTTTGTGAATTACTTTTAAACCACCAGAAGGAAAAAAATCGTGAAAAAATAGCCAGTATATTCGTTTAACGATTGCCTTATAATTCCAATATACCTATAAATACAATTTTCGAACATTTTGCAAATGTTTTAATGAGACTTCTGTTTTAATTTTTAGTGTGCAGGCGTATAACCTATTGAATTTTGTATAATAAAGTAGAAATTTGAAAATTTGAAACTCTTAGCTCTTCAACATTTCGATCAGTTTAGACAGTTTTTTTCTCTGTTTTAATTTTTAAGATTTTTGTATAAAAGTATAGCTCATTGCATAACGAAAACTTTATAACTCCAATTTTAAGATTCCATGAAAATGAAAAATACACTTAAAAAATGTTCATCAAAATTTGAAACTTTTATTCGTATATTTAATTTTTTTTATTTAACACTAGCAAACCCGGCCCGCTTCGCTGGGCAAAGACATGGTGGGTCCACGTTTTGGCATATATTTCGAGACCCTAGTCATCAATAGGTATGAAAATTACCCCACATTAAAGCACTTATCGACAGCTTTCATTTGATGCCCATATTGCACATCCACAACCAAAGGTTACCCGGGCCCACGTTTTGACCTATATCTCGAGACCCCAGTCACGGAGCGGCATGAGAAATACTCTGTACTAAAGCATTCACCAACAGCTTTCAATTGATATCCATATTGTACAAACACATTCTAGGGTCCACGTGTTGGTCTCTATCTCGGGACCCTAGTCACGGAGCCGCATGAAAAATACTCTGAACTAAAGCATTCACCAACAGCTTCCATTTGATACCCATATTGTATATACACATCCGAAGGTTACCCGGGCCCACATTTTGACCTATATCTCGGGACCCCAGTCTCGGAGCGGCATGAAAAATACTCTGTACTAAAGCATTCACCAACAGCTTCAATTTGACATTCATATTGTACAAACACATTCTAGGGTCCACGTTTTGGTCTCTATCTCGAGACCCTAGTCATGGAGCGGCATGAAAAATACTCTGAACTAAAGCATTCACCAACAGCTTTCATTTGATACCCATATTGTATATACACATCCGAAGGTTACCCGGGTCCACGTTTTGACCATTTTCCCGGCAATTATTCGAATTTTTCTCACCTTTAAAACCTTCCCTAGACCTCCACGAATAATTCAAGACCAAGATAAGATAAATCCGTTCAGCCATTCTCGAGTTATAAGCGAACATAGGGACAGATTTTCACATTTATATATATAGATTTTTCTTTTTCCAAATATATCTCAATGCATAACGAAAACCATATAAATCCAATTTTCAAATTTTGTGTAAATTAAAAAAGAAATCATCAAAATTTCGAAGTTTTTAAATAATTTTTTTTTTTTTTTCACTGTGCAGATTTATAATCAATTGAATTTTGGTATAATACAATTTAAATTTGATCATTTTTAAAATTTTCTCCCATAACGCATTTGCGCATTTTCTCCATATAAAATAAAAACAAGTCGTGCGTGTATAGCGAATATGGGCTGAGAAAGCTTTCACCAAAATTGAAAAAAAAAATAATAAATAGTTTCCTGCCTTCATCGCATAAGCTCGATAGTTTTAAAGTACTAGAGAAATAAAATCACCCTACACACAAACTAGAGTCCTAACCACTAGTCGATCACGGCCAGAAGGAGCTAGAAGGAGCATTTCCTACTTCTCCCATTTATGTCATATTAACGGAAGTTGGTCTACCTACCCTTGTGGAAAGGGTATCAAATAACTCGCTGATGTGTATCCCTATAATTTTATATTGCAGAAACAAGCTTCTGTTTGAATGCATTTCTTCATGTCAACGCAAGACAAGTAAAAATGGCCGAAAATCAACGACTTCATAAATTTTAAATCAAGCCAAAGAACTGAACATACTTATATCACCTGTTCTCGTAGAAAAACCATCTCATCCAGAATGGGTCGTACCAAGCTATTTAGCCATAAATAATTTAATGCATCATCAAAAAAATACTACTAGCTCCGATGACTTCAAGCAATTATATCTTCTCCTTTGAAATCAGACTGTGACCTTTTATTTACTGATGGATCTAAAACCGATACCTGTACTTCATTTGCCGGAACAAACGAAATAGGTACCACTATAACCGTTGGAGTTTTACCAAGTTACTGCTCAATTTTCACAGCCGAAGCTGCTGCGTTACTTGAAGCGGTCCACTTCGCTTCCCAAAAAAACCATCAATATATAATATGCAGTAACAGCAAATCAACAATCGAGGCTATTCTGAACCCAGCTAATAACTCTCCAGTAATCACAGAAATGCGCAACATGCTCATAAACAAAAAGGTTCAATCAAAGGTAACGAACAGGCCGATAGTAGAGCTAAGGAGGCAACCAAATAGCCATTGTACATGTTCCACTCTTCCAGAAGATATAAAAAAACTGGTAAAGCGTACCTATTATGAAAGTTTCCTGAACAAATGGAACCAGTACCACCATCAGTAGAAATCCTTCAATCTCTCGAGATCGAAAAACCAATACCCGTCAAATTCATCATGCCGGAATATTAAGACCGTTGTTCGTCTGAGAATTGGTAATACAATTTCAACCCACTCGTATTTGCTAAATGGTTTGCTGAAACCCCCGTGCCCGTTTTACGGATTCAGCGAATTCACCGTATCTCACTTCGTGGATATACATTTGTTCAGGAATCCAAAATTTTAGATCATCGGTGTTTAAAAATATCAAACCATCTGAACTTCTGAAGCAGACTACGGACTATAATATTAGTATCATAAATCAGTTCGTTTCTTGCTGTAAACTAAAACTTTAACTTCATAGTATACATAGAAGTGGATACATCCACATTCCCTCGATTGTACTATCTTCATCTTTTCTCCAGTATAGGTATAATATATTATAATCTTGCAGCTAGGATCTAGTAAACTTAGTGTAATATAATTATTTCCTTTTTTCTTCTTTATATATATTATTAACCATTTAAAACAATAGCCGAAGGCCTTAGCAACCAGTGCTTGTTCCTTTTTTTACCTTTTAAGTGAAATAATTATTTATAATTATTACTCCTTTCAATAAATAAAAAAAATAATCACCCTACATCTTTAAGTTTTCATTTTTTTCAATTATTTAATTATTCTTCTTTGCCCTTTTTCGACACTTATAATGTCCTGCTGTCCACAAACATAATTCAAATTGCGCGTAATAATTTATGATTAAATTTGGCAACTCCGCCTTTAAGTAATCCCAAGCAAATTGTCAATAAGCACTAAAGCCCACCTGGATTAAGCACTTGAACACTAAACATTTATATAATATATTAATGACCGTTAGCGTGTGTGTGTGCATATGTTTGGGTTTGTGTATTTGCATCACCTATGCGCTTCGCAAACGAAATAATTAATAAATTGCAATCAATAATGTAATAAATTGCACGCGGCGACTAATACAGAGTAACATGGCAATTACTAATTAGAAACGTAATGTAAATAAACAAGCGGACTCAATTATGAATTGCGGGTACTTATGCACATATACTCGTATGTATGTGTGAGTGCGATAATGTAGATATGTATGTATTTATGCTGAAGCACAGCTAAACAAATTATTCATAATAGGAGATATTGCATTAAAAGCAAGCAGATTTATGCGTAAATTAAAGTGATAAAGACCACTTGCTTAAGTATATTAAAAATTAGCAAATGTCCAGCTTAGCTTGAGCTGCTCTGCCGTTAAGGCGAGGTACATATGTATATATAAGTACAAAAGAGTAGGCCAAATAAACGCTATTTTGATGAAGTCACATGCGACCTACGGAAAATGGGGATCCCATACTCGAAAGGCGTAGTAGAAGATCTATCGTAGTGGAGAACCGAGTTGTGGAAGCAATGGTCTGCACAAGGCTGCAGTTCCAAAGATGATGATGAAAATTTCTAGCTTAAAAAGACTACTAACAGTAAAGCGTACTTGAAAGCGCTGGTTAGTGCTAAGTTGCCAAATTTCATGAAAATATGAAAATTTGAACTCAAGGTTGTAAGGCCAGACAATTTCATAGACAGCATGAGAAGTTCAAATAGTTAGTGCTTTAGAAAAAATATATGCAGAACTGAGTAGAAATGGGGATGGATCAATGCAATATGCAATAACAAAAAAATATGATACTAGAAACGGAGTCAGAAATAAAGAAGTACCACAGATGTTAAACTAACTGCCTCAATACCAAAGTATTTTACTTGGCACGTTAAAAAATCTTTACTTCAAACTTCTGATGGCTCACCCTATGTACAGTTAAACCTCTCCTTGACAGACACTCACCATCAGTAAGATTTTGTCCGTCTAAGAGAGGTGCCCACACAAAGAAGGTTAAATTATTTCAATATAAATATAATATTTGGTATAGAAAAGAATTTCCGCTCAAGGGAGGTTCCCGGCTAATAATGGTATCCGTTAGAAGAGGTTACACTGTAATAAAATATGGCTTAGCAGGACCTGTGGTGGTTTCGAAAGCAAACAAGCAGTGGCAATAGCCAAGTAGTTATTTACTGCAACTTTTGCTGGACAGCATTCGAACGTTAACTGCCGTAGAGTTTTTTTCGTTTTTTTTTTTTTGGTTTTTTCGAGACAAACTAGCAAGTACAGCACTCAGACAACATTAAGTCCATTGCACAGCACTCGGGTTCCCTTTATAGTCTCCGACCTCCCAAGAAATCTGAGTAGATCTTGAGGTGACAAGGAGCCAAGATGGTCGCTTCTTAACATATCCGTGACCTGATTCGAGTGAAGACCAGGCAGTCTCACAGAAAATGGTCCGCCGTCTCGTCCTCCTCTCCACGTGCTGGGCAGAGTGCACTGTATGAGGTGTCTGCCTTTTCCATATGCCCCATAAAAAGCCCGTCATCAACCCGACCACCTGCCTACAGTCCCTTCTACTTAATAACATCTTACGTAGAGTTTACTGCCGAAGTCGTCTCTGAGCGATTTATATTACATAACAGTGGAACCGCTACGGAACCGGTACTTGGACGGTGGTAGATTTAACTTTGTTGCAGTCTCACACTGGCGGAAGCTTTCAATGCTCGATCCATAAAAAAATGAAAAGAACATGAAACATTTTTAGTTGGTGAAATCCTTTGACGCCCCAAAAGACTCAAAGCGATTTTCATTGGTGACGAAGAAATTACTGTCCTTAGAAGTTTGTTCGGGCCAGACATGCAGTCTGAATGTTTCTCGGGTATTCGGGATTAGGGACGTAATAGTGGAATAAGGATAAAGCTACGCGGGCACTTCTAGCTCATTTTTGTGCTGCTTTCTTATTTCAATTCAACTGTTAAACTTAGTCATTTAAAATAAGAAATAAAAATGTGACATCCACTGTCGCAATAGAAGTTTTAGACTGCACTATTTATAATTTATTTAGCTAATCAGGAACATACAGAGAATGAGTACTATACCTATATTTTTGCGAAGGAATTATATGACAGATGAATTAAAAAAAAGTTCTAATTCCACTACATATTACCATTTTGTCTATCCCCTTTCGCCTGCTTATGAGCCGAGCAAAAAGAAGACAGAATATTATTTGGTTGAATGGATTTTGGGCATGGCGAGGGGAGGCAATGTGTGTGCAATGTACTGGAAGCGAGAAATCAAATATGTTACTGACCAGTCAACCATGCGGACAGTTGAATGGTTAGGCAATTACATAAAATTCATTAATTTGCTAGGATAAAAAAATTGTGAACGCCTAAAAATAGACAAAGAGCAAATGCAAAGTTGTAACTAACAAAGCAAATAAGGAAACAAGTACGTAAATGTTTCGCAACCCGAACGAATAAAAGCAAAAACTGAAGCTTTACAAATTTTAGTATAGCTTACTATTTTGTGAGTGTATTAGAGGGCCAAATGGCACCCAAACGCACACCACTTCATGTAAAGCCAGCGTGACGAAAGTGATTTTTACGGCCTCAAACAAATACTTTGCAGGCGAATGTCATGAGAAAATATCTAACGAAAAAATTAAGTGCACAGCCCTTAATTTTACATACTGTATATGTCTGTATGTGTTTACGGCAGCTTAATACATATGCACGTGTCTATGTATAGCCTCGACTAACATAAAAAGGTCCAGGCGTATGTATGCGCGTACGTTTGTCTATGCGCTGTCAAGCGTAAGATGTGTAAGCGCACACCGACCATGACGACAGTTATGTTACAAGTCAACAACAACAATAAAATGAATAAAAATATTCATGTTGCATACCAAAAGGCGCTTATACACTAATGCAAAGAATATTAATAGCGGTCAGCTGTAGCAAATTTAGTGCGAAAAATCAACAAGAGGTCATCGTTGTCGTCAACGCCATTACGAAGCACCGAGAGCTATGCAAACAACACAAACATACACACACACACATAAGCAGCGAAGTAAAAACGTTTTTGCCTAGGCTGCTGCTGGGCTCGTAAATATCAAAATTAGTTACTGGTCAACAGCGACGGTCATACAATTAATTAATTAGCCAAAGGCCAACATGACAAGCACACAAGACCAAGGGAGGGGGCGTGGTTAGAGCATGAAACAAAGTATTGTATAATTTTGCTGCTGTACCTTTGCAGATGGAACGGTTGACAAAAATCGCTTGGGCGGCACACACAAACACAGTGACATATTTTCCACCCACAGGAATTTCTTTCGTGTTGAAAGAGTGTGCGATTGTGTGGAGCTTTGTTAGTTTTTGTAAAGATCATTCGTTTGTTTTGCTGACGCTAATAAGGATGCTTGCGGTTATTGGGCTAACAAAATTTGGGCAACATTACTGGGGAAGCGCAGACATGGTAGTGCAAATAAAAAAGGACGAATAGGGAGGAGACGAAAGAGCGGTTTTGTGTTTAGGTATTACAGCTCAGTAGGGTTATCGGATGTGAAAATTTGAGTGAATTAGGAAATATATAATTTTTTTATGAACGCTTTTCCAGTGCCAGAGGAAATGTATTTATTCCACTTGTGAAATTTCCACGAAAAAAATTATATTCGATATAAAAATATAATACAAAAAATCGTAACGAACTTTTCAAGCAAAAACTTGTGTTGAGACCTCGTTTGCTTCTCTCTACATCTCATAAAATAAAGTCCTAAGGTATGTGTGTACTTATAAAGCCCGATACTAAACGATAGCATCTTAACATTTTTACCAGTTTTAACATTTTTTTTTTTTTGTTTGCAATGTATATATTATTTATAATTTCATAGCTCTAACAAAAACCATATAAACCTAAATACCAAAAATTAGAGCAATCCCAAAAATTTCCATCGGAGCTCCGGACTCTATTGAAATTTCTAGAAAAATGTTTGGTACGCAGTTTTATAGCTTCTTAATTTTAGTATAGGCCGATAGTCTTAGCAACTAGTGCCTCCTTGAATGAATAGTTATATTTCTAAATAAATAAAAATTATATAAATAAATAAAAAAATAAAAATAAATTTTAGTATAGCAAAGTATAGATTTACTTCGTTTTGTTCTCGTTCACCACCAGACCCATTCGCTTTGTTTCTTTATCCAGTTTGGAAAAGGCAGAACTAACAGTGCGGTTCTTAAAGCAAATGACGTCGATTGTGCCTGAGCGATTAAGTTCTACGGTTCGCATGATCTTTTCCAGCAGCAAAATGTGAAGTTGTTAATACAAATTATTTTGATTTTCGGAAATATTGTCGTGGCAGTGTCGCGCATTTTCTACATTAACAAAAACATCGTGCATCCGTTATGTAGAGAAAATGTGCTACCCCTTCAAGAAAAGAATTATCGAAAATAAACGAAAATTTTTCGCCACTTTAAACTAGCTCTTTATTATACTCGATTCAAATAGGCTATAAATTGCGTACCCCAAATTTTACAAAAAATTCTAAATAAAAAAATTTAATTTTAATAGAAATTGGATAAAAAATATCCGAAGGTTTAAAACTTTATACGGTTTTTTTTTTAATTCGAAATACAAAAGGTTTACCTTTGATAGAAATTGGATGAAAAAACATATTGCTGAAAGTTTCAAACTCGGTGGTTTTGGCTATTTAGTGAAATAAATATATACTTTTATAAAAAATTAATAATAATTAATTTGAAAAAAAAAATGTTTTTATAATATACAAAATAATAAAAATTAACTTGAAAAAAAAATGTATATATTATTCTAAAAAAAAAATTTAATTTACTTGAAAAAAAAATATATGAAAAAAAATAATAAAAATTAACTTGAAAAAAATATATTTTTATAAAAAAATAAAAAAATTTACTTGAAAAAAAAAATGTTTTATAAGAAAAAAATTGTAAAACTTAACTTAAAAAATTCTGTTATATAAAAAAATTAAACTTTACTTGAAAAAAAAATATATTTAAAACAAAACATAATAAAAATTAACTTGAAAACAATATATTTTTAAAAACAAATAATAAAAATTAACGTGACAAAAAAATGTTTTTATAAAAAAAAATAAAAATTTACTTGAAAAAATAAATGTTATAAAAAACAAAATTAAAATTAACTTCAACAAAATATATTTTTATAAAAAAAAAATAAAAATTAATTGAGTAAAAAATTTTATAAAGATTAACTTGAAAAAAAGATGTTTATATAAGAAAAAAATTTAAATTAACTTGAAAAAATAATATTTTTATAAAAAATTTCAATTACAGATTTTTAAACTAAAATTAGCTTTAAGATATATAGTCAAAATTTATCAATAATTGCCACTTACGTTATGTTCGCCACAGAATGCGCCGATTTACACAGCGCTTTTTGTATTTTGAAGCCAATCTCTCCTGAAGGGTTTTTCGACATAAATTGCATAAAACAGCAAAACATTCACGGCAATAACCCAAAATGTGTTAAAAAGCCGTGAAACAGATTTTCAAACTTCAACAAATCAAAATTTACCGAAGCGATTAAAATAAATCTTTCAAAGAATAATCTTTAAAATGTTTACTAATACTCGGCAATCATCAAATGCATTAATGATTTTGTATTACTATTAAAATTTTAAAATCAAAAGGAGCATTTAAAATTTTTTAAATTGTATATTTGCTGTGTTCAAAATCCAGTAAGTGGGAATAAATACTAAAACGTGGCGATAATCATTATAAGTACCTATGTGGACTTAATTTGAAACATCATCAGCTTTCCCGAAGGGAAAGTAAGTGAGGCTGGGTTACGAACCGGAAAATCATCCGATTTTCTCGTGCCACAAAAATAAAAATTCAACAAACCTTAAATTGTAGATTTACGAATTTTATGTTTGGTTTCTTAGCAACACAGCACCGAATATTAACTACTGGATTTATTAACCTAAATGTTTTTTAAATGACCTTAAAATTTTAACTTTTTTTTGTTCCTACAGTAAATTTTGAATTTGATGAATCGGTTCATTTCCCTAAAAAGAAAAATGTTCCCCAATTGCAATGGATTGTTATCTACTATTTTATACTAAATACTTATGTATGACCATGAATCGACGCTTCAACTTTCCACGGAAGCGAATTATCTGGGCATCAACCTCGATAAAACGCTCACTTAGAACTCTCATCATAAGAAAGTTACTGCAAAAGCAACAAGAGCATTCTTTGCCTTGGCAAGGCTTTTTGGAAAAACATGTTTACTGAGCCCCAAAATGACTTACTGGACATTCACTACAGTTGTTAAGCTTATAGTCGCTTACGCTTCCCTAGCATTGTAGCTTAAAGCTAAGCAACGAAGGACGGTAAATGAAACTCGTTTGAGCGCTCTAAGATTAAGAGGCATCTCCGATCTAAAAAGTGAAGATATGAAAGGACATTTAAAAATCTTAAAAGACTTCCGAAATACTCCTAGTCTTTTTAGGGTTGATACATTATCTTCCGCCGTAGCCGAATGGGTTGGTGCGTGATTACCATTCGGAATTCACAGAGAGAACGTTGGTTCGAATCTCGGTGAAAGACCAAAATTAAGAAAACTATTTTTCTAATAGCGGCCGCCCCTCGGCAAACAATGGCAAACCTCCGAGTGTATTTCTGCCATTAAAAAGCTCCTCATAAAAATATCTGCCGTTCGGAGTCGGCTTGAAACTGTATGTCCCCCCATTTGTGGAACAACATCAAGACGCACATCACAAAGGAGGAGCAGCTCGGCCAAACACCCAAAAAGGGTGTACATGCCAATTATATATATATATACATTATTTTCCAAACGCATTCTCTTCAGGAAATTTCAAGTTCTTATTAATAAACGTACGGCCTGGAAAAATATAATTCTATCACCTTCATACCTGGATCCCAAATATGATATACTGATGGTTCAAAATTTCAAAAATGCAAGAACAGAATGACGGGAATAAATGGACCTAAATTCAAAAAATCGATTCCAATGGGTTTTACCAAATAATTTTCCAGGCGGAAATGCATGTCATTAAGGTATGTGGGAAGGAATGACTTCCTAGAAAACTGAGAGGAGTCCACGTTTATATTTTCAGATAGTCAGGCGGCCTTTCTATCAATTATAATCACCGCAAATATGGTATGTGACTGCCTGAACATTCACAACATTGTAGGGAACTTCGATATGATAAGATTGGGTTTCTGGACATGAGGGATATACGTGAAATGAAATGAAAAAGGGGCAAACCTGCTTATAATTGGTGCTGAGCCTTTCTATGAGGGGTTACAAAGGGCCACATTAGCGAACTTCTCACGAGGTGGGAGGAGAATAAATTCGTTGAATACTTTCTAAACCCTATAGGTCAGCGACAAGTGAAATAATTCCCAAATCCGGAGAGAGTAATTTGTGATAAGCTACTTTTGCTCAGCAGAGTAGTCTTAAATCTATTAACTCGTTATTTTACAGGCCACTGTAGCCTGAGAACCACTTAAACAAAATTGGTCTCTCTAAGTCCATCAACTACCGATTCGGGGAAATGGACACTGAAAATTCAGAACACATTCTCTGTAAATGTCCCACACTAAGCAGAAAACGGCTACACCACCTTGATGATACCTCTGCGCCTCCATATAAACTATGGAACAATAATCCCCAAAATGTTCTACAGTTTTTAAATAGCCTTAAAATTTGGGGTACCTCAGCAGGCTTTGCACAATAGATTTCTTTTGGTCGCAGTGTACAGTAGCCCAATGATTATAATAATGCCGGATGGAAAAGAATTTTTAGTTTACTGAAGTTGAAGTCTTTGAAAGGTCTGAGTGCTTGTTTTTACATAAATTTGTTATATGGCAACTCTGTGATTGAATACTAACTGACATGCTCGTGACTGAGACTCGAATTCCTATTCATATTAATTTAAGCATACATATGTGCGTATGTGTACATATGACATAGTTCCTACATATACATATACAGATACATAAGTAAGTATACGGCCAACCTCTATGCATTAAAGGAATATGGACGAATGAATCCCCTTGCATGCAGTGAAATTAGGCAAACAAAAAGTAGGGATATACAAAAAATATAATTAAAGTGTACAGACATAGCACATATGTGCTAGGGATGCCAAACAGGAAGAGCCCGAAAATTCCGGGATTAGTTTCTATTCGGGATCCCGAAAATTTTTTAAATACGAATTGGAAGAACAAAGCTTTCCAATTTCCAAGATACTTGTTTTAGTTTACCTGGAAAATATGGTGCCAATTCATTTGACTCAGTCGAGGTGACTAAGATTTTGTTTAGAAAATTTTACAAATCAAGCTAAAAAAATATTTTCTAGTATGGAAGGTGTGTGTTTATTTGGAAGTTTAACCGTATATACACACAAATGTATATTTTTGCGATTACCTGGAACGTCTAAATGAAAGGGTATGAGCTTCTCCATAGTTCTATGGTGAACGGTTTTATTTCAATGTATGTATGTGTTGATAGAAAAATCGTATTAAAAAATGTATATACCAAGTTTTGTCCCGGGACAAATCTCGCAGCCTCCGGATTTCTTAAACACATCCAGAAATCGGGATACCTTTAAAAATCCCTAAATCCCGAAATCTCGGGATCAAAGTATTCTGATAATATTGGCATCCCTAATATACTACCTGTACATCCCTAACAGAGTATATATTAACTACATACGCCGACATACGCTTATACCTATTTGGGCCTACCCACACTAACCTAACCTCATTTATGGCGCAAAATTGCTCCTGACTTTTTCGCATTCCACTAATAATGGCGTTGGACTGCTTAATGTCCCATGCGATGACTGTGACAGTTTTCGCCCTTTACTTGTCCGTATGTTTAGCGGTGCGGAAAACAAAATTGGGCATTTTCCTCGCTGCTTGGTGTCATGTAAATGTTTACTGGCCAGTATAGTACTTAAAAAAACAAAAACAAAAAGCGTATATTATGGCTGCTAAATTAATGAATCAAGTTTTGCAGGCTTAGTATTTTTTGGTATATACTCGTAGTCCATATACGACACACTTCCTCCTCTATCACCTACAAAACTAATTTTATAGCAAAAGTGTTGTAGATCTTCCCAAAAATGTTAAATAAAACCGGATGCGCCATAATGCTGACCTGACATTCGCAAAAACCAGAAATTAAAAATCAGCATTTTTCAATGTTTCACTAAATTGCCAAAGCTGCTACACAAATTGCAACAATAACAATAACAGCAGTAGTATAGCCGCACTTCATGCGCCCACTCGAAATGAGAAAAGCCGAAAATTCGGTAGTATTCACATGCAAATGTTGCAGTAAGCAGCCACTTATCGGACAAACATGGAGGCGCCCGCAACAACAGCAAGTACGAAGAATGCACTACCTTGGAACTAACGCTTGCCATACGATTGTCGAATGCAGCAATTTTTATTTAAAAATGTTTGGCAATAATTTGCTACAACTGCAGCTGCCAGAGACAGACAATAGGAGCGACCAAAGAGCCGGCCAACCAGCGCAGCGGCAGCCAACTGTAGATAGAGGTTTGGAGATAGGAGAAAACTGAAGTGGGCAATGCGAGTTCAGCATCAGCTTTGCATTATTTCGTGCAGTTGTAGTGGAAATGCAGTTGCCATGTTGGCAGACACAAGCACGAGACACCGAGAAGCTTTCAGCCGGTTACGTATACGACGTGGAGGAGTGGGTGTGTGTGCATGTGCGCGAAACGCAAACCGAATGCGACACAAGTGCAGTAGCCAAAATGCACTAATTGGAAATTTTATGCACTTCGTTAGGGTAAATGAGTGGTCAGTGGCCGCCAGCAGCGCTTCACACCAACCACTTGCCCCTTTTCCGCATGTGCCTCACTTACTCCTGGTGGGTATACACCACCACCACCATCATCACCACTTTGAGCTGCTGCTGAATTTTAAATACTCTTTTGTTGGTATACGGCCGGCTAGTAGTTATTGGCAGCGATTAAATGTTCTCAGCACGCGCTACATTAATTGGTAGTGATGGCACCAAACACACAGACGACCACTCGCACTCGCACTCATGCCGCCACTCCTTCGATAGCAAATCAAAATTCAAGCCGTTGCACCAATCAACTCAAATGTTTCAAATGTTCATGTTCAAGTGGCATTTAAACAATTCCCATCAAAAGCACGCACACGCATACATGATTGACAAATGCAATTGCATAAAACTTACAACAATAAAAACTAATGCAACAACATTCTCAATGCTATAATTTGTGGTATTGCACTTGAAAATTGTAATTAAATAAATTAATGTGCAAATTGAAGTGGTCAAAAGCGCAAAATGTTGCCTCTGAGTGGGAGTAGGGTATAAGTGAATGAATACTAAGCTGTAGTGGGGGCATTTGAAGTGCATGTGTGTGCGAAGCCATAGCTCCCTGACTGCACTTTAAGCGATTATCAATAGCCAATGGGGGTATGGGCGTAGGGAAATATGTCGGCGTGCATGCATAATTATCGGAAGGAGTTATTTAAATACGTTAACGAGGTCCAGTTGGCTAAAATTAAAAAAGTGCTTTAAATCTTAAAAGAGAAAAAAATTAATTTCAGTGAAAATTTGATTAAATAAATCCTAATTTTCAAAACTTTGAAATAACTTAAATAAAAAAGTTTAAAATAAAAAAAAATCGAGTACCGAAACAAAAGTTAAAAATAATTGCTTTGAAAAATAATATTAAGAATTAAAACAAAACTACGATTTCAAAAAATTTTCAAAAGCGTTCTTTGAACGTTTCAGCGAAGTCAAGGCAAATAATTTTCTAAATTTTGAAAAATTGGACTCCAAAATGAAGTGAAAAAAGACAATATTTGCTTTCAAGGTTTTAAAAAATTTACATTTTTAAATAAAAAAATTGTATTTAAAAAAATTTAATAAAAAAAAATATTAATTTAACTTAAGAACAAATTTAAATTTTTAAATGAAAAACAAAATTTAGTTAACAAAAATAATTTAATTTTTTTTAGTTAACATTTTTGATAAATTTTGTTTTATTTAAATTTTTTTTTTTTTTTTTGAATTTTTTGAATGCACAAAACTGTATGTTTTTTACATAATAAGTGTTTTAAAAAATGTGTATTTTGAATGTATTAAGGGGTTACCTTGCGTTGGACTAAAAAATCGAATTTTTTGTGGCATATTCTAAAAGTACATCATCATAAAGATCGGAACACTGGAACGAAAGTTATAGACCGTGGAAGCGCGAATAACGTCTTCCGAGCCGAGCCGTTCGAAAAAAAAACAATTTTCACTTGTTTAATTTTAAGAGTTGCTTTATTAAACTCCAATTATCGACTAACTTTACAATATAATTTTGGTTGGTTGAATACTTATTTTCTAAATGGTAAAAATGCAAACGTTGCATTTGTATATTACAAATAAGAATTGCTTTTATTGCTATTCTTATTTGTTTCTTTTTCTTTCTTAAGCTTACTCCGATATTTTCGGATTGTATTGCCAAATAGCAAGCATTGCAATTAGGCTAATAAGAATTTATGCTATTGTAATATTTTTGGTTTCGAATTTATGCTAATAAGAATTGCTGCTGTTGCTATTCTTATTTGTTTATTTCTTTTTATTTCTTTCCAACACTTATTGCAATACTTTTCGTTTCCAATTTCACTTCTTATGTTTCCCAATCGATGGGAACTGTGGTTGGCGTTTCATGTGACGTAACTCGCGCGACCTCATCCGTAAATGAAGTGCACGCAAAACTTTAGACGCGATTATCTCGAAGTCGTGTTTTTTAAAAAGTACCGTGGCGGTGATCATTATTTATCAGAAGCTATTTGCCGATTTGCATAAACTTTTTTTTTAATTATTCGAAGTTACAACCTCGTGAATCTGAACGGTTCACTTTTTATATTTGCATAGTTCGCTGGAATTAATGTTTTCCTTAAAAATCGTATTTTTGGAGCAAAGCGGTTTTCATATCGAGAAAATTTTTTTTGGGTAAATAAACGGTTCAGATTCACTAAAAAATATTTCTCTACAATAATCATTTAATTTTTTTGATTTCAGTTGAGCTGCTCATGCGCTACCGTGATCACCGCAAGCCTCTTCTAAAAAACGGCGTTTCGGGGGAGGGGTGATATCAACAATAAATAATAACATTTTTTAAAATGAAAACACCAAAATGTATTCTTCGAGAGTTACTCTTCAGTATGATATATGCCTTATTTGAATAAAAGTTCTAAAACATATTTAAAAAAACGTATGGCAATCGTCCATTTTTTCGGGCTCCAAGGTGTATAACCCCTTAAGTATTAAAAACCTTTTTAAAAAATTTCATTGTATGAAAATTTAAACACAGAAGTGAAAACAAAATTGCTTAAAAAATACTTGCATTAGAAGTTTCTAATGAATAAAATAAATTTCTTGCATTTTTTTCCTATTTTCAAAATTTTCATAGAGTGAAATGCAAAAGAAAATATTTAAGCTGTGGAAAATCGAAATGACAAAATAAGTGCTTTAAAAAATATTGCTTCAAAGGTTTTCAAATCACCTAAAAAAATTTAAAACAATTTCAAACTTTCTAGACTAGAAACTATGGAAAAATCAAATTCCAAAATAAAAATTAAAAAATAATTGCTCCACAAAAAAAAAATACTTAAAATTTATAAAAAGGCATTTGAACAACTTTCAAAACTCTTTTTGAGTTTCTGGACACTTTTAAAAAGTCTAAGACTTTTCTAGACTATGAACAATTCAATTGAAAAAAAAATAAAAATAAAAAAATTTTGAATACTTCTACATGAACCTTTTTTTTTCTTACTGTTTTATGAGAGCTGTGTTAAAGTCACAGTCCACAATAAAATGAAAGCTTCTAATATTTGCATGGAAACTTTAGAGAAATATAATTCCGACATGAAAGTTCACAATAATTGCTTTAAAAGCTCGCCTACAATTGTTTTAAAACCTTGTTTTAGAATTTGTGAGCATTTTGTCGTGGCCAAGTCAAGCAATTTTCTAAGATTTTGAAAAATCTTGCTCAAGATTTTTAATAAAATTGCAAACTATTTTATGCAAAACATAGAAAATTTGAATTCAAACACAGCAATTAAAACGCAATTACTTTTTGAAATACTACTTGAATTGGAAAAAAAATTTGTTCTAACAAATTTTAAAAATTTGTTGTTTTTTGATTTCTTGAGATGCTTTCCATTTCAATTCAACCGGGCTACTCGGGTCATGTTCTTCGATTTCGATGTAACTTAAATATGTTGCTCTCTGGTCAAAATAATGAGACACGTATTTTTTTGTTCGCCCGAAAAAATTTTTTTTCAAGAGTTATCGGCAATTTTGTTTTTCGGCTCAAACTCGATTTTTTTTAATTATATAAGAAAAAAATTTTTTGAAATGCCCATAACTTAGTCAAAAATGAACCGATTTTAATAATTCTGGGTTCAAAATGATCGTAATTACTTACACAAGCGACTTCATGTAGAAACAATTGCAAAAAAGTAGTTGAAAATTTTTTATTTAGTAAAAAAGAAAAAAAATTTAAATTTTTTCAAAATTCAATATTTCAAAAAGTGCATTTTTTTTTTTTTATAACTTTTTCCAAATCAAAAAAACATCTCAAACTTTAATTGAGCTGCATGCCTAGTAGCTAAAATGCGTTGTTTTTGAGTAATGAATTTTTAAGTAAACACCCTGTTTCGCACTTTTTGTTTTTTGCTAAATAAAAAATTTTCAATTACTTTTTTGAAATTGTTTCTAAATGAAGTCGCTCATGTAAGTAATTACGATCATTTTGAATCCAGAATTATTAAAATCGGTTCATTTTTGACTATGTTATGAGTATTTCAAAAAATTTTTTTCTTATATAATTAAAAAAAATCGAGTTTGAGCCGAAAAACAAAATTGCCGATAACTCTTGAAAAAAAATTTTTTCGGGCGAACAAAAAAATACGTGTCTCATTATTTTGACCAGAGAGCAACGTATTTAAGTTACATCGAAATCGAAGAACATGACCCGAGTAGCCCTTTTGAATTGAAATGGAAATAATCTATATAAGAAAATTTTTTTTAATTGCTCATAACTTAGTCAAAAATGAACCGATTTTAATAGTTTTGGGTTCAAAATGATCGTTATTACTTACACGAGCGATTTCATTTAGAAATAGTTGCAAAAAAGTAGTTGAAATTTTTTTATTTTGCAAAAAACAAAAAGTGCGAAACAGGGTGTTTACTTAAAAATTCATTACTCAAAAACAACGCATTTTAGCTACTAGGCATGCAGCTCAATTAAAGTTTGAGATGTTTTTTTGATTTGGAAAAAGTTATAAAAAAAAAAAAATGCACTTTTCGAAATATTGAATTTTGAAAAAATTTAAATTTTTTTTCTTTTTTACTAAATAAAAAATTTTCAACTACTTTTTTGCAATTGTTTCTACATGAAGTCGCTTGTGTAAGTAATTACGATCATTTTGAACCCAGAATTATTAAAATCGGTTCATTTTTGACTAAGTTATGGGCATTTCAAAAAATTTTTTTCTTATATAATTAAAAAAAATCGAGTTTGAGGCAAAAAACAAAATTGCCGATAACTCTTGAAAAAAATTTTTTTCGGGCGAACAAAAAAATACGTGTCTCATTATTTTGACCAGAGAGCAACATATTTAAGTTACATCGAAATCGAAGAACATGACCCGAGTAGCCCGGTTGAATTGAAATGGAAAGCATCTTGAGCATTTCATACACGGCAAGCTGTAAAATATTCTAATATATAGAAAAATCATATTCAAAAATAAAATTAAAAAATAAATTGTTACAGAAAAGGCTTAGTTTGTTTTGTATCCCCCCCTGATGCTATGGAAAAAATGAGTACGAAACTCAAAATGAAAGATTTCGCTTTAAAATTCTATTTTCTCTAAAAATTAAAAAAAAAAAATTTGTTTTAAATTGAACTTGAAAGTTTTTAATTTTTTTTTTAAACCGATCAAACCTTTAAAGAACGTTAAAAAAAATTGGACCCGCAGAAAAAATTAAATAATAATACCCTAGAAAAGTATTTGTTTTGTAATTTCCTAAACAACTTTGAAGGGTTTTTAAAGGTTTTTAAGTTTTTCTTTCTAATTACTCTCATTTGCAGTATCTTATGTGAGACTAATAATATAATTTTTTATATAATTATTATATATTATATTAAATATCGGAAAACTTTTTTTCAAAAAAGCCATTTTTTTTATTTAATGTTGTTGCAGATTGCCTTTGCACCGATTTTCTAAAGGCTTTCAAAATTTTTTTTTTAATTTCAGAAAGTTGGATCAGTAGGTAGGTAGAAGTGGCAGTCGGTCTTTAAGGCAACTCACTTAGACCTCTGCCGATCTGTTGAAAAAGCAAAGTTTACCTGCTATTACTGGTTAAACCATTTTGTTTTAAGTGCAAACCCATTCATTTGGCTGACACTTATATCCCTAAGGCTATCAGTATCATACAAAAACAATGAGCCGAAGTATTTAAACCTAGTAGCATGCCGTGCAGGACAGAGATAGAGAAGGTATCTGACAGACTCTTTCTTCTCCTGATTCTTACAGCTTCTGCAATCAAAGCAACTAAAAAAGAAATGGTTTTCCTTGACCGATAACAGTAGCTTTGAGCGCCTGAAGCCCCTTTTTGAGCAAATTCTAATTTTAGGAAAAAAAATCAAAGTAAATTCTGTCCTACTTCTTTTTTTCCAAACTTTGAGACATTTTTCTGATGTACTGATACTGAAACTGTTACTGATATTAATGGGAATACTAATACTGATACTCTTAATAGCCCCTAGTAACTCCTAGTAACTTTATTTGCATCTTTTCCTGAACTCAGCGTCAACAGCTAGAACTTTGTTGTATAGCGCACCAAAAATTACCCTTCAAAGATTGACTTTAGTTCCCATTTACTTATGTAATTGAGTCTCTAAAGAAATACAATGAAAGGCTTCTCCCCGTCAAATACCCCCAAAGCTCAATACTTGTGCCCAATGAACTCTGCTGGAGTACCGTTGAATGAAAATGTTTTTAATTAGTTTTTAATTTGTTTTCCCCTAGAAGAAAAACGTAAACGCTTTCCTTTGATATTCAGGCAGCGTAAACAAGAAAAACATAAAAAACACTGCAAAGTATTTGGCTACAAATTATCGACTGCAGAGTCAACACCAGCAGTAGCATCAAAAAAAATGAGCAGCAAGAGCAACAGGCTAAAGCACACAAGAACACAAACGCACACATGCAAACGTTCTCTGAATAAATATGCCCGCTCACACATTGCAGTCATTGAACAGTATTTACGCTAAACACTCGATCAAATTTACGACCACATACTAGATGGTTCAGGGAAAAGCGTCAAAACCAAATAAAAGCAAAAATGCATAAAGAACTATAACTAAAAAAACAGAAGTGAAAGAAAAAATCCAACTGAAAAACACTTCACAGTTCACCAACACACTGGCAACTACCTACAATTTGTATGGAAATTGAAAAAGGGCAAATATTGTTGTTGTTGCATTTTTCCTATTGCTACTCCTTTTGCTTCCTTTTTGTCTTTTCACCTACCAACTGAATAGAAAATTATTTTGCGAAATTGCAACTTTGTATGGGTTTAAAAACTGTATCGAACAGTTTATTGCAGCGATTTGTGATCAGCTTGTAAGTGAGTTCTGTGCGCATGTATGTGCATGTACATGTGTGTGCGTTGCAAATGAAAAGCGGCATTGCCATTGGTTCGACTGCACTTTTAAATAATGTAAATGGCAATTGAGACGTCTGCAAACTTTGCACCTTAAGCTCACCATAAACTTGACTTGCTCCAGCGACAAAAAGGAGCTGCAGTGCGCCGACTTCCACATTCAGGGTTAACTAACTAGCTGGCCTTTTTCAGTAAACTAACCCTCGGTACACGTATGCCACCCGCAGTCAGATATGGCGAACTATTAGCTGATGGAAGCTGGCATATCGATGACCCGCTATGAGTATTTATATGCATATTAATGCATCGGTATGTGTGTGTGTGTGAATATGCTGGGAGTATTTGTCTGAGAAAACTTTAGTCAGCCACAAAACCAAAACACATCATGAAGGGCACAACCGCAGATATGGCATCGCTGCATTGGACCTCAGTTGCTTTTCGTTTGGGACGCAACGATGGACGTGCATGGCAAGGCCCTGTAGGAAAAACCTTAGCTTGTGCGATTACTGAAATTTTGTTTTACTTGGAAAATAGGGCTAAGTGAATGATCTACATTTTTGGAAATTTCAATTTCAGGCCTTGCTGTAGAAATTTTATTCAAAGATATGCTGAACCTGTCAATTAATTTTCTCAGCTTCCAAAGTATGTAATTTGATTCACAATTCTAAATATTAAATTAGATTAGTGCCGTGAAAAAAGTAACATGAAAAAGCTTCAGTAACCGCAGCTGATATGTTGTTAGAATCTTCGAGTTAGTTAGAAATATTTTAGTAAAAAAATAGTAAAAAAAAATTTCAGTGATGCAGGTCTGAAGAGGAACTTGCCAATATTTCTTTGCCAGGCGTTGATGAAGTCATACTCTAGATGTAGTAAGCACAGAAAACGTGCTTTTAATTTAAGCATGTTGGCTTGGTTAGGTACTATAGCTGCTCGTAGTTAGGTGCCAACTTGGGCAAGGAACAATTTGAAGCAGAAATCATCCTTCGTGGTGCCATTGTACCATGAAAGGGAAGTAAAAAAGACAAAAAGAAAGCGAACATGTTTAGAGCTCTCTCAAGTGCATCGGAGCCATAGGGCCAGGAAAATATTGCAGCACAACCTGCCGAAATTCTCGTCTAACATTCACCGAGCTTACTTTTGTCCACTTGCCCAAGAGGAGACTCCAATAACCCGTACATTTTTGCACGTACAAGCTAAAGTAAAATACTTAAGGAAAGGAAAACCCAGCGTTACGGAAATAATTTCGAAGCACCATGAGCAAAGTTAGTGCCTCAATACCTTCTTGATTGCTTTTATTTTCGCCAGGAAAACATTGCGGTGATCCGTAAACATGAATTTTAGTTTCACGGAAAGTTCCTTACAAAAGTTACTCCACCAACCTTTTCATGCAGTTTAGCTTATCTGATTGTTGAAGAGAGTGCCCAATTGAGCGAAAAATCAAAGAACTTCGCTTACGATACCTTTCCCAAGCAACTTCGAACAATGCGAGTTCTTCATATCCACTTCATATCCAAATTTCACCACACAACCCTTCCTCAAACTCTTTGCGCACTTTGCGCTCCACCTGCAATAAAGACTTCTCCAGCCAGTTCCATAAGGCAAGCACTCCACACAAAATTATTTGATTCATTATAATTTCATGAAGCCAAAAGGTTACCTTGGGTAAGGTTAGCATAACAGCTCATCCCCGCTTAGTATTTTTTTCAATAAAGGTGTAAATTTTATGTGAGCTTTGAGGGGCTTCGTATAATTTTCGGAGGGTTTTGATACTAATGGACTTTTCACCGTTTTAATTTTGGGTAAAGGACAGATAATAGTTCTATTCATAAACTGCATTGATGAAATTTGTCACTGACGAAACTTCACTACATATCTCGAAAGTTGAGTTGAAAGCTCGCAGCCACATTGAGGGCGAGTGGAAGAGCGGCAGTTTTATAGACAGTATCAGCTGGAGTTTGTGAAAAAAGGTATCAGACAGTTTTAAATATGAAAAGACGACGTAAGAGCCGAGTCAGCGTCATAGTAAAATTTGGATTTGAAAATGAAGAGTAGAAGTAAAAAGTCACGAAATGGGCACATTTTACGTGAAGAAGGCCTTCAACTTTACTGGATTCAATAAGTATAGAGAAAGAACTTATGAACAAGTTTTGACAAACTATTTGTTTATTATTTAATTTAGCAATTTTTTATAAAAACAAAGTTCTTTTTCTAAAAAATCATGTAACATAAATCCAATTTTCAAACTTTTTCCAATATTTACAAAAAGTCGCTAAATTTTCACCGAAGTCTCAGAATACTTAATCGGAATTCGTAGAAAAAATTTGGAGAACGCAATTTTATAGATAATTCAATTTTGCTATAATAAACTTCAAGTTTTATTGTCTTAAAAATCGCTTTCATTTATGAAATTTTTTTTGCTGACGCTGTTGAGTGTTTTCTTCCATATAAAAATATTGCGAGCATTCGTTACATGGAGAAAATATACAAGACTGACAGCAAAAAAAATTAAAATCAACACTATTTGGTACCACTTTAATTATACAAAATTCGCAGAGCTATTAAACTGCATATTTCAATTTTGTTGTGAAAAATCTTGATTTCAAAATTTTTAATTTTGATAAAAATGTATTGCATTTTTTTTTATTTAAACAAATTAATACTATATATATAAGTCTCAGGATTTGGTTTTGTGGGAGAATGAATGATTTTTGTAGGAGAATGTGGGAAAAAAATAAGAAAATTATATATAAATTACCAAAGCTTGTCAATAAGTCCCTGTCAATACTTAACATATTTAACGCAGGTAGAAAAAAAAGCGCACCATGACAGGCTTAAGTTCGTTTGACATCGAGAAAATGGCGCACCGTAAGGTAGCTAAGCACCAGTTTCTATAAGAATTTCTAGAAAATTTTTAGTATATAGCTCATTGAATAGTGGTCGACCATAAATTGCAATCTTGATGTGTCTCAAAAATAGTGGTGATTTTTGACACATTTTTTGCTGACGATGTTGGGAGTTTTCGTCTACACAAAGATAATTTCAAGCCTTCGTTATATGGAGAAAATGTAAAGGACAGGCAGCAAAAAAGTTTTAATTAAAAAAAAGAGTTGAAATTTACATCACCAATCACTAGCCAAATATGCACATTAAAAAAGCGGCTTTCCCGCAAGGCACAACTACTAGCACTGCCGCGCTTCTACTCAATGGACATCGCCTCTGTGTACTTCCACAACCATGAGCATTATCATAACTTCCACTGCTTATGTTGGTATATGTTTCCAACATCCCTACTTCATTTCGCCTCTAGTGCTCCTCCACACGCTCTCCACCGCTTGGGGGTCTACTGGCACTTCAGTACATGTACATATTTCTCGATGACTTGGCGCACACGTTGCTGCAACGGTTGAATGCCAAATGCGCCACTGTCTGGCTACCGATATTTACGCGGTTTTATATCACTTTTCAGAATGGGAGTATTCGATTTATTGGTTGGGTTGGTGTAAAAAATATATGCAACCTACACTTCATCAATTTAAAGTTTTGTTGTTGTGTGCTTTTTTCGCATATTTTCCCTCATTTGCAAACTGTTGCAATGTTGTTTGCAAAAACTATGCATGCAACAGCCGGCGAACAAATTGAGGGGTTAGCGAGTGTTAAAATTTTGGCAGTTCGTAGGAAAAGTTGCATATTTGAGAGAGAAATGTTTTTGATTCAGTTATAAATGTCACAGAATAACTGATTCGAGTATTGTGACAGTAGATAGGAAAACCTCCTGCCCTCCGAGGACATGGAAAATTTGTGGCTTTTTATATATCTTCAAAATACAAACCGTTCTAAAATGTCTGTAAGATGGGTAGACGCAACTTTGTACACTGCGGTCATCATTTGCACTGATTTTCTGAGCATCCTTGATCTCTGCCCTAACTGCGCCCCACACGTAACAATCACAGGGATTGCAGCTCGTCCGCAAATCTAGCAAGCAGGAGTAAGAAAGGTCGGTAGCGGAGCCAAGTCTGAGTCTGCTTGCCTTTTGAGCAGGTGCGAGGTCTTACTAAAACAAGTACTGTCTTCCAAAAGAAGTTTTACAGTACACAACTTTTTCAGCGCGTTGAGATTCCAGCATGGCAAATCGTCTGTCCTGTTCTCAACTTACCAGCCCCTACTACCGTGGGGGCGAGACAGGGGCACGAGTTTTTTCAATCTTCTTGCATTTAGGTTTAGAGTCCGCTATCTTATTCGAAATATTCAACTTACAGCATTTATAGAATATTTACCATTAAAAAATATAGTTCACATAGAAATCGAGGACAAGTCTCGCGCCCATTTAGACACTTTCGTGAGTTAAAGTAAAGTAGCGCTCGCTGAATGCCAGCGAAGCAAAAAATGGCTCCACAATTCTTCTTTTCGGTAACCTTACTAATTATAGTTTTCCATTCTTTGAGATTTTCAGACGGCAACCAAATGAGGTGATTCTCGAAAAAAAACACATAATCCTACAATTTGCTAGGAAGAAAGTAGTGCCAGATAAAGTAAAGATAGCCGAAGCTTCTAACCAATGTGCGCTGCCTTTACTCAACATAATTTTCTCACATTGTTTTTTCAAATCCATGTTGCACCTCCTATGCGCGGCTAAAAGTTAGTGCCATTTCCTCGAAATAGCCACGGCCAATTGCAATAAAGCATACGAAATGACGAAGATGAGTAGAAGGATATGAAGATGATGAACCGCAAAATAAGTATTCGAATGATGATGTGGTGGCTGGCTGAGTTGCATGGATTGGCTGCTGGATCCCACTATCCCACACATCCACACACACACAGTTACCTGCTTCCTGCATAACACCTGCTGCAAATATCATCTCTTTTTTTAACGCCCAGTCTGTCTGACTTATTCCCAGCATGACGCATTGGCTTTACTATCGTCTGCAGCTTGCAACACCTTGGCCGCGAATACAAAATAGCTAGCAGGCTACTCTTTTTCAGTGCTGACGCTACTTTTCTACCCAAGTTATTGTTTATTTCTGTCTAAGCACGTTTCAGCAACGCGAACTTTGGCTGGCGTCCATCGTTTGAATCCTTGAAGCTTTGACTTTTCGAAGTCTGTTTTGCAATTTTCGCAACTTGTTTATTCACTCTTGGCATTACCTGTAATTTTTTCCAGTTTTTATGTTTTTTTGTTGTTTGCCACTCTAGATGATTTACTACTTTTTGCTGCTCTCTACCACATTTCAAATTATTTTTCGTTTCCTCTTTGGGTAGCCAAAGTTGCTTTTTTGGAAAAAAATCAGCTCTTATTTCTTTTTTATTTCATTTCTTTCCCTTTACTGCTTAAATTTTTCCTCTAGTATTTTTTCAATGCGCGCTGCAATTCGATTTGTTTTCATCAAATATTCAATGACATTGAAATGTGTTCGCTTTTTTTTTGGGAATTTCAGTTACGATTGTAAAAATTTCGATAGACAAAGTTGAGCAAAGCCATTCACACCAACATCCGCAAATGGTTTCACTCTGCTGCTGTCCTACCTTTTTTCCAAATTTGTATTCAATGCTAGCGCAGTAGATAAAAATTTACTATTTGTCTAAGAAATTTGTTTACTCTTTCCTGCAGCAGCAAATAATTTCAACTATTTTATTTCGTTGGCATTTCGAGTGTCTGACACTTCTTGACACCTTAGCATCCAGTCAGTCAGTCAATCGTCTTCTGCAATATTTTATTTATTACTTTTTTTGCTGTGGTTTACAATTTTCAAATATCAGCACACACACACTTATATACATATACTTATATAAATATAAGTATACCGTTACATAAACACATGTCTAGCAGGACATGGATACTCTCGTGCGCTGTCAGTCAATTTGTGCACTCCACTCATTTATTTGCATATTTCAGTGAATTGCTTTCGCATTCAGTCAATTTTGGAAGCTCAAAAAGGAGTTTGGGAGGAAAATTAAATTTTAAAGTAAACTGATAACCAATCCAGGTAGTGTCTAGTAAAAAAAATGTCGTTTAAAGTGAAAAAGTTATGTAGAGTTGCCAACGAGTCATTAAAGAATAAACTAGGGTGGTTAAGTTTTAAGCGCCGGTGCTGATTTTGAATAAATATTTTTTATGAAATTATTATCATTTCTCTTTGTTATGATAATATTTGTATGGCTCAATTACGTATGGAACAAAATATCGGCCAAATGGCCACCGCGGCCTCGGCGGCACACCTCCATCCGATGGTTCAAATTTTCGATGACTGCTTTAACCACCCTTTATAAAAAATAAAAAAAAAAATCAGATTTACTAAAAAATGGTTTAGATTAAATGTTGCATTTACTTGTGGGTTATTGTTTACTGTCAGTCTCTCTGGACACCTGTTATCTTTATATGGTTGCCATCTTTTTAACATTATTTAGTAAACAAAAACAAAATATGGCAATATGGGTATCAAATGAAAGGTATTTTAAAAAGTTTTACTCTAGATATTTTTAGTAGCGTTGCCACCTTTTTTAATATAAAATTTTTATATTATTAATTTTTAAAAAACTAAAATGCACTCTTGCCATAAACTAAACGAAGAATGTTGAAAAAACAATAAATTAAGTATAAATGAGTCCTTAAAAAATATAAATAAATTAAAAAATTATCTATTGTTATCTATCATAGTGAGGAGAAGCAGTTCAGAGTCAAGGAGAGGAGACCAAAATTGATAGTAAAATCAGCTTTTAGTTCAGAACCACCGCTTGAATCCCGGGTAGGTTCAAATTAGAACTAAAAACGTGCGTAAAGGGATCCGCCGCCTTCTGGGTGCATTGCAAAGCATTTAAGACCCTCATTTAGAATGGTGTTTTTTTCAAAGCGTATAAAACGGAAACAAAAAAGATTTTTTGTTTTTGCTTCCAATATTTTATTTCTTTATCTATTGTTAAAAAATAAAAATTTTGTTTTGGTCCTCTTTTGTTTGTTTAAAGAGCAATCAGCCTTTAAAAACTGGTCTTGGACATGGACAAACATGGACAATGGACACAGATATAGCCAATTCAATCGATCCGATTTTGACGAAATTAAATTCGAATGACGTGGAATTGATGTTGTTATCGTTTGAACTACGATTATCCGCAAAAAAAATTGTTTTATTATACTATTTATACTATTTATTTAATGTAAAAGAAGGGTCAAAAAACGGTTTATCATATTTGAACGTCCGCCATTTTGTGAATTTTTTTTTTGTCTTAAATATCGCAGTTCAAACAAATACGGCATTCATACTGAACAAGAGCCTTTTTGTCTTTTTGATTTCAGACACCTGTGAATCCCGGAACCTGTGTCGCCAGGCGATTTGCCTTTTTTTTTTGAAGGCCATTTTTTGAAGACTGACAACATTTTGAACAAACCCTGTGTGGCCAAAACAAAATTTTTATTTTTAACAATAGATCAGGAAATAAAATACTGGAAAAAAATAAAATATCTTGTTTCGTTTTCATTTTACACGCTTTTACAGAAAATTAAATTACCATTACAATTAAAAATAAAATTTAAATTTAAATTTAATTTTACACTAAATCTAAACTCGAAATTGAAATAAAATTTAAAGTAAAATTAAAATTAAAATTAAAACTAAAACTAAAATTCAAATTCTAATTAAAATTTAAATTTAAAATTAAATTAAAATTAAAATTAAAATTAAAATTAAAATTAAAATTAAAATTAAAATTAAAATTAAAATTAAAATTAAAATTAAAATTAAAATTAAAATTAAAATTAAAATTAAAATTAAAATTAAAATTAAAATTAAAATTAAAATTAAAATTAAAATTAAAATTAAAATTAAAATTAAAATTAAAATTAAAATTAAAATTAAAATTAAAATTAAAATTAAAATTAAAATTAAAATTAAAATTAAAATTAAAATTAAAATTAAAATTAAAATTAAAATTAAAATTAAAATTAAAATTAAAATTAAAATTAAAATTAAAATTAAAATTAAAATTAAAACTAAAATTAAAATTAAAATTAAAATTAGAATTAAAATTAACAATGTACTCAAAACTAAGATTAAATTAAAAACTAAAATTAAATTAGAATAAAGTTTAATATTAAAAGTAATTAATAAGAAACAAAAAATTAAAATTAACATTAAAATTAAAATTAAAAACCCACAGCAAATTAAATTCTGCCTTATAAATAAAAAACAAATGTGTGTACTCATCCTCTCACTCTACATGTGGAATGAGTAATTGCAATACAACAACAAACACAACTATTCCAATGGCGCCTACTCCACTCCCTAACAAATATATTGCAGTCATTCAGGCGCTGTTCGGTCAATACACAATAGTCAACTTTAGTAATAAAGCAAACAATATATGCACAAATACCAATACAAGCCCCGGCAAATACTCGTACGCATGTATGTCCGCTTAGATGCACCATTATTTGTAAATATGTAATGTAAGCAATTATTGCGCTCGCCATGAGTGAGCTCACATTTACATTTGCATATGTTTGTGTGTAGAAATTTTTGCATTTTCTATGCGGCTTTATTTGTGTGTTTTGGTTAGTTGGTTAGTGCAACCACTGAAGCATGTGACACCCACATACACGCATACATATGAATGCACATACATATGCTTAAGCTCGCATATGTTTGTATGTATGGATGTCGTTATGCGACGCTTGAAACCCCAATGACAAACCACGAACTTGATATGTGGCCATGGTCTCCATATGTATGAGATCAATCACCGGAAAATTGGATTTTCATATGTACACATAAAGTGCTCAAAAGCAAACACACACGCACATATATGTGAATGTCGAATACACAGGTGAAGATGAATATTAGAGCTGGTCAGAGGAGTTGGCTGGATAGCTTCAATGCAGCAGGAAGTATTTCTGTCTTACATTACATACTGCTGCCTTATGTCAAGTGGAGCAGTGTTGATATGGAGAGGACATTTTAAATTATCGTGGAGAGGCAGCTGAGATGCAGAAACTCTCAGAGGAAAACAGAATTTTAAGCTTATTCTCGGGAAAACTTCTCGTTGAGAATTTTGTTTAAAAACAAAACTAATAGCTTTGCCTATTTGTCCTCTATAAAATGTTGCCTCCAGCATTTTAATGATCCACTGTTGCGCTTCACGGCAACGAAATTCCGCATTTTCACGTATCTGTTATGAAAATCAAACGAAGCATTTATTGCGGTTTGAGATTCTTTATTAAATTATCAAGCTGAGCACCAGTCTACTGTAGCCAGCTTGGCGAGACAATTTGGCAACCATCCTGACAATTTGTCTGATTGTCTGCTTGTTTGCCAAAGCGAAACAGTGCGTCTACCTGTATGCAATGCCAGTCAGATAATTGTTTGTGCGTATTTGTTTATTATTTCAAAGGCAGGACCAGGCATTGCTGCTCGCACTGATTGACTGACTTGCCGGATAGCTGGGTGTTTAAATCTTCCCAGTGGGATGCTTTAATGTATATATTTATATGAATATTCATGTACACATGGGGTAATTTTCATAGGTACCTTCGACTTTGTTTCGAAAAGAGAAGGTGCAGGTTAGGCCAAGTTGGGTTTCATGACTTCCTCAGCGAAAATGACGCGGCGCGCATGTCGAGTTAAAAACAGGTGATTTCGTTACCGTTAGGAAGAAACTGAAGATGGGAAAGAAAGAAAAGCTACAAATGAAAGGTGAATGGCTAGAAATTAGGAATCGGAGAGAGACAAACGCTTTTATAACTATAAGAAAATATTTAGCATTTGCCCATTGATCAAATTATAGCACCACTACAAATATATAAATGTTTAAAAGATACCCAAACCTGAAAGCTTCCAAGTTTTAATTAAAAAGTAAGCTACAAACCTACATGCCTAAATCTCAGCCTGTCTAAAGCAGGACCTCTTAGAAGTAGATGCTGTGGTCATTACACCTCATCAGCTCTTGCACAAGTGAGCTGCGAGTCTCTATTGCCTACAGCAGCCTTGCAGCCCAAATAAATATTTTGGAGAGATACGCGGATGCCTAAGAGATGCGGCTTTATTAGCTCCAAGAGATGCCTCAACCAGCTCTGATCAATATTCGGCTCAATACCAAAGTTTAATAATCCTCAGGAAGTCTTCCGTGGAAGTAGAGTATCATATATTTTCAACTTTTTGCTATAAATAATTCGCCTTATTGAAGTTTAGAAGTGTTCAATTGGGCTCTGATTGAGAGGCTTCATTGGTCACTTCAAAACCTAGCCATATTTAACTAAAAGCAGACACTTTGACAGGTTTGGGTGTGGTGAAATTAGTTGTGAGTTAAATCGTTGCAAAATAGACTAGAAAAAAGATAAAGTTTTATACATTCGTCAGCCTTCTTTGATCGAGGTGAACAATCTGCATTGAAAGACAAAAATATGTGCCCTGTTTATGGGCTCAATACAGTAAGAAAGTATAGAAAGTCATCGAGATCAAAGGAGAGCATAGGCAAGCCTGAATTAATTGTCAAGAAGAGTTGGATACGTTTGGTTCAATTGGGAAGTACTCATCAGCTATGAGCAGCATTCATCGAGCCAAACACTTAATTCTCTACTATCAGCAACAGACCGAATTGAAACTGCCGATCGAAAAGAAGCGGTCATAATTGGCTAATAGGACACACTAATATTTAGAAATGCACTAGAACCTCCGATAATTTGACTGGAAAATTCTAACGCATCTGCCATTTAGTGCAGACTTGGTACCAAATGAATATCACTTTTTCAAGTATTTTCAAAATTGTTTTGATGATACAAAAATTGAAGAGAACAGTTGAATTTTTCCTCAATAAAGGTAAATAATTATGAAACTGCCTTTAAAATTTACCAAAAAAATGTATGAAAACACTGCACATTTCATCGAAATCTGATTTTGCTTTTGAAGTTGATTTCTTAATCACAATAAAGCGAAAAATGGTAAGACTTTTTACTTGACCTTACATAAATTTTGAACTTTTATTTGTAATGCTCCTCTGAGAAAACATAAATTTCAATAATTTCACAGATTTTGAGGCGCGATTCGAGAGTTCAATTATTGCCCAGAGAGTAGCGCCTGTATTAGTGAGCCCGTGTGTACGTAGCCATAGTTCGGCTTATTTATTTGCTTGGATGGCAGCGCAATAAATGCAATCACTTGTAGCATAAACAAGCGGCACTCTGTATGTGAATTTCGAATGCCTTTCACTATGCGTGAAAAGGCCTGCGTTTCCAAAACTCTACTCACTAGTGAATTTGCAAACTCACTTTTACGTTTAATGCTCGCTGATTGCGTTTATTCAGGACTACGTAACGTTTGTAATTCTGTGGCATGAAATTGAATGCTTTATGTTGCATAAAAGCGACTAACGGTGTATTTCGAGTGTGAGTTTTATTCAAAAATTAATGGAACAATTTTAGCTGCTGTAGTTGGAGGGGGAAGCTGTTAAAAATTGTTTATATTTTTCGCTTCAATTGCATCTGATGGATTTGTGAATCGAAACTCAAAGTTACAGAATCTAATGTTCAATGCTTCCGTAATTAAGGGGTCCCAATGGTCTAGGATTTTCAAAAAATCCATTTTTTTGTTTTTTGATATTTCGAAAGTATACTGTTTTAAGAATATACTGTCAAATTTTTCGGAAGATATTCCCAATATTTTCGATTCTGCAGCCGTTTTAGCAGGTAGAGTCAGATTCGTCATGTGGTGGATGGTCGGATTTAAATGGTCTAAACTTTAAACTCAATTATCCCAAAACTACTTTTTTAGAGTGTCAAATTCAAAACCGCACCATTTTGTCATATTTTTGTTGTTATTTTTTTTTTTTATTCTAGTATGGGACATAGCTTCAGTCATACTGATTAACAATTTTTTTTGGTTTTTGTGTTTCAGATAAGTAGAAGAGCCCAAAATGGACAAGACCAATTTTTTGGGAGGGTCAATTTCAGCGCCATTTTTAAAATGATTAAAATTAGAAAAAAAATTTTTTAAATTTTTTTATGTAAAAGAAGTTAAATAAAAGCCAAAAAAATTTAATATCGTTTTTCATTTTCTTAATTGTGAAAAAAATTCCTGAAAATACCATAAATTTTCGAGCTCTAGACCACCGGGACCCCTTAATGACTCCTGTGCTTACTGAGAACTATGAAGCTAGTTTTTTTTCACTTTTAATTTTTATGATTTCTCTGAATTAGCGCCAGTCTTCTTGTTTCATAGCGTTACAACGCGGGGTGCGTCAAAGCTTCCTTCAAAATGCTCCTCCAAAGCAGTCTATCTTGAGCTGTTGCTTCGTAGTTACGTATTCCCAGCTTCTTAAGATCGTGCTCCACTGAGTCTATCCAACGGTTCCTCGGTCTGCCTTTGCCCTTCACGCCCATTAGCTTTTCTTCACGGTACAGTCAACAGGCATACGGAATACATGACCTAGCCATATTATGCGCTGCGCTTTAACAAAACGCACAGCTGTCTCGTTCTGAGTGAGATCGTCCAATTCAGAGTTCAATCGGATCCTATAGGTACCATCATCCATTCTTATTGGGCCAAAGATCTTTCCTAAAATTTTTCTTTCCATGCGAGCAATCTGAGCACAATCATCAACCTTGAGAGCCCATACCTCACAACCATGTGTTAGGATTGGTCTAATAAGGGTCTTGTACATAGTGAACTTTGTAGCTTTAGACAAAACTCGGGACTTGAACAAGTTAAGGTGGGCGTAATACGCACTGTCGAAGGCTTGTTTGAAATCAATGAACAGGCAGTGAACATCTAGCCCATATTCATAGTGTTTTTCAAACATTTGGCTAAGAACAAAATATTGGTCGATTGTAGACTTGCCTCTACGAAATCCGCATTGGTAGTCTTCAATTATTCTTTCAGTATATTCGTTGATTCGTTCATAGAGAATATTTGTAAAGAGCTTGTAGGCCGTGTTAAGCAGTGAGATACCACGATAATTATCGCATACTCTCTTATCACCTTATTTGTGTACTGGGAAGATTATGCATCCTAGCCAATCAGATGGTATGGATTCTTTTTCCCATACGTCTATTATTAAATGGCGGAGGCACTTATGTAACTCCTCACTACCTTCTTTCAGAAGTTCAGCCGCTATAGAGTCTTCGCCGCTTGCCTTTCCATTTCGAAGCTTTTTAAGGGCCACTATAATTTCGTCAAATTCTGGTGGAGGGATGATGTTTTCAGCTGTAGCTATAGGCCCCCAAGGGTAATGCTCTTCTTGATGCTTATTATTTAGAAGATTTTCAAAATGTTGTCGCCATCTTTCTAAGATTTCTTGGTCAGTTTGTAATATCATATATCACCATTTTCAGATAAGCAAATATTTATTCTAGGCTGAAACTGAGCCGCGTTACACTTTGCATTTAATTATATTTTCTTGATTTTATTTTTGATGGATCCCTTTTTTTTATTTATAACTTTTCTAGCTGCCGATCTTTTTGAAACATATTCCGCTCGCGCTCTGCGGGTGCCGCTCGTTATAAAGTTGCTCCAGCTTTCATTTTTGGCGCTAATAAGCTCTTTACATTCATCATTAAACCATTATTTTTAGGATTGTTTCGGTAAGTAGCCAAGCACCTCTGTGGCCGAGCTAGATATGCTCTTTGCTACCGCTTTCCTTTCCTCTACAGCATGATTTGGACTAAGTTCATCCAATTGCGCACTCAACGTAGATTGGAAGCTGATTTTAATTTCTTTATCTGAATAAAGCTTTTCTAAATTATATTTTCTCTCTTGAAGTTATTTTTAGACGCAACAGTGGTCGACAGAAACTAATTAACCTTTGGGAGAGACTCATAGGTTCAAGATAACGAGCTTTAGTACTAAATTCACTTTTTCAAATTTCAAATGAAAAAAAAAATTGTAAAAATATTTTTTTTTAATTTTTACAGTTATTCATTTTCTTCTGAAAAGGCACATTTTCGAATGTTCAAATCTCAAAAAAGATTGCAATTTTTAGGTTTCTGCCATTTCTTGTAGTTCTTCCGATTTTTTTTTATTTCAGTTAAAACAGCAAACTGCATCTTTCATGCCATTAGAAAACAGGCGTGCTACAAATTTCCATGCCTACTAGGAAATATTTTATTACAAAAATTTTTTTCGTACCTTCCAAATATATGTTAAAGCACACAAAAAAATTTCCAGATTCCAAATAATTTTTCGCTTTCCAAAAAATATCGAGAAGGTACGCCTAAAGCAGATTCCGCCCTCTGATGTTGGTGGCAGAAGAGTTTTGCTCTTACACTTTAATATTTTTACTTTTTTGAGGTAACTTATGGGCCCAAGAAGGAGAGAAACTTCAATCGTGTTTTTCTAAAAATATTTTCTAAGTCGATTGACAATATTTTTCAATAAATAACGAACCAAATTAAAGAGTAAGAAAATAATAAAAAATTTCATGCTTCTGCATGTTAAAATTCTCAAGTAATTTCCGAATACTTTAATATTGCAAAAGTGGTACCCTTCAGAACACAAATCTAACAAAAAAAAAATTTTTTTTAATTTTTTTCCTAGACTAGAAGCAGGGATCAGATCGGCACCAAAGCAAGCAAATAGAACAAATTCAGCAGCAACTGACATTTCTATGAAGAAGCAAATTATTGAAAAACGAAAGATAAGAAAAATATGGCAAAAAACTAGATCACCTGACGGCAAGAGAAAACTAAACTTAGCCACAAAAATTCTTAAGGATACTTTAAACAAAAGAAATAACAAAGAATTCGAAAACTATTTGAAGAACCTGACTCCCAACAAAGATACAAACTACTCTCTTTGGAAATGTACTAAAACATTAAAACCCCAAATAAAACATCAATCTTAGTGGTGGTTGACAATTCATGGGCCGTTACAAAAGAGGAAAAAGCGAAAACTTGAGCAAAATACTTTGAAGAGGTTCTATCAAATGACGAAGAAAAGAAAATTGAATACAAAAACAATTACTATAATGACTTTACAAAAATAAAAAGGACGAATACACACGAAATAATAGCTTGCATCAGAAAAGGAGTAAAACATAAAAAAGCATCCGGATATGACTCGATAACAGGAAAAGCATTAGTGGAACTACCAACCAATGTGCAATGTTTCGCTTGCAATAGTTTCCGAAACTCTGGAAAGTGGCAGAGATTATTGCATTGCCAAAACCGGGTAAAGATCCGTATCATCTTATAGACCAATAAGCTTACTACCGACAATATCTAAAATTGCTGAAAAATTACTGCATGATCGACTAAGCCAATTTCTGGAAAAAAACGTATAATACCGGATCATCAATTTGGATTTAGAAAAAAACATTCGACTATCCAACAGATCCATAGAATTACAAATAAAACCCAATCAGACTTTGAAAAAAATCGTTATTATGCGGCAGTATTCTTAGACGTAGCTAAAGCGTTTGAAAAAGTGTGGCCCAAGGCTTACTCCACAAAATAAAAATAATGATTCCCTTTGACTACTATCTTGTCATAAAAAGCTATCTAACTAACCGAATTTTCTATATTAAATATGACAATCAATGTTCAGATACTCATCAAATAACTGCTGGAGTTCCGCAAGGAAGCGTTCTTGGACCTCTACTATATGTTTTATTCACCGCAGACATACCACCTCCTGACGAAACTAATTCATCAATTGCTACAACTGGCATCGGACAAAAGCTTAACTATCGCTACTGAAAAACTGCAGCGATACACAAACACAGTTAAGGAATGGTTCGATAATTGGTGCCTAAAAATAAATGAAGACAAACCCGTATAGGTTATATTTACTACCAAAATAAAATTTACTGCAGTTCCAATTAAAATAAATGGCAAAGCAATTACAATTAAACCAACTACTAAATGCCTTGGAATACATTTTGATTCGAAACTAAATTGGAATCACCACATAAAGCAAAAGATCAAACAAATAAAAGAAAAACTTCGACAACTTCATTGGTTAGTCAGCACAAAATCCAGACTTACTATACGGAACAAGCTATTATTGTACAAAGCCATGATTAAACCAATCTGGCTATATGGACTACAGGTGTGGGGAACGGCTAAAAAGTCTCATATAGTAAAAATTCAACGACAACAATCGAAGATTCTTCGAATTTTGACCATGTCTGACAGGTACACGAAAAATGATGACATCCACAGGACTTTTAATATAGCAACAGTAGACGAAGAGACCAAAAAAATAGCAAGAAGCCACTTTGAAAAAATACAGGAACACAATAATGCAGAAATCAACAAACTTCTGGAAAGGGAAAAAAACACTAAAAGACGCTTGAAAGTTTGAAGTGCATTAGAGTAAAATTGACAAAGACACAAAGGATTAAGTATCTACCTCTCCAACCGGATTTCACGCTGCCGAAAATCTTTAAACGCGTTTTTCTCACACTTGCCTTTTTTACGGTCGGTGTCCACTGTAGATTCATATCTACTGCACCGATTCTTTTCAAATTTGGTTTTTTTTGTTTCTTTACTTTATTCACGAGGTAATGACGTCGAGCTTTTTTTTTTTAAATTTTGTCATATTTTAAAACAACAAAGTTTTCAAGTTTTTTTTATGAAAAATCGGTGTTTTGACTTCAAAGCGCTTTAAAAAATTAAAAAAAAAAAAAAAATCGACGTTGTTACCTGCGAAACTTTATTAGCTGATGAAATCAATTTGGTTGTTTGATTTTAGTTGATCCAGTAATGAGTTCTGAGGGACACCGCAATAAAACTTTTTTATGAGACGTCCGCGAAGATTCGCTGCCACCAACTCATTTCTTCATAAAAATCAATGAAAATTTCACACAATATTCTTTAAATATGACTTTATAATGAAGTAATTTTAAAATTTTGAATAAATCAACTGTGTCGACAAAAGAAATTTCGGAAAATATGCTTGTTTTACACCGAATTAACCATACTACCCCCTTAAAGAGAACTCGACCAAGCGACTTAATGAATGCTAGAAAATAATAAATGTGCAAAGGGGTTAAATTGCTGTTATATTGTTGTACAATTGTAATTATGTAGAGTAAAACTTGTATTGAATATTATTTAATTGTATATTATTTCGTTTATTTTAATTTGTATCGCTTTGGCACTGGTCATTAAGCGATGTATATAAATCCTGTCCAAATTGTTAAATAACGTACTTAATGTCAATGGACAGATGTATAAAATAAAGGGACAAAAAAAAAACGAATGAGCTGAATACAAATATGCCAACAACAAAATTAATATTTCCAACCAACAAAAATAATTTGTTTATGTTTTTCCGATTAGTCCATCATGAGATATTCTGGCAATGCCAAGGGAACATTATTCTGAGCAAATGGGATCACAATGGATGAGTTTTCAAAGTTTTGAGGTAAAAATGTCACAAAGTATTTCTCAATGATTTAGTTTTGATACATTAAACAAATTTTAATAAAAAAAAAATGTAATACGTTAAATTTTTTTTCTAATATTTTTATTCCTTAAAAAAATTTTTATAAAAAAATCTATAATTTTGTTATAAAATTTAAAAATTTTTATGTTAGAAAAAATAAATTTTTTTTTGTCTGCGAAGGTGACGCAACCCTTTAAGTAGACCTCGTGCGATCATCGTTTGATAGAAACGTTTTTTGCATAGATTTTGAGCTCAACATCAAGTGAATTGAAGTGTTACCGCATTCGCTTGAAACCTACAAACCGTTTGCAAAACCAAAAATAAAAGAGATGGCTAACGCCTTCCCACTACGAGTACCAAATCGCCATCATTGTTATGTGAATATTTGCTAATGTCTACTTTGATTTGTTCGCATGCACGCAGCACTGCTTTGTCTGCTTATGCGGGTACCAAATAACCATTTCTCTTTCATATCTGTTTGTGTGGCCACGATGTGGACCAGACATGCTGGTGGTCAACAGTCAACCATTCACAGCACCACCAACACCAACAACAACAAAAGCAATTTTCATGCACATTTCAAGCATTCCGTTCGCGTGCCATCATCATCGTCATCCAGGCAACACCCGTCTCGCGCTACACCTCAAAGGCTCAGTGATATTGTAATGCGTCGACGATTTTCAGTTTGGTTTTGCACGCATACACATACACCTGTACAAATACATACTTGTATTATGCATATGTGTCCATATTTGTTTAGTTTAGATGAATTTGCAAATTACTACGACGAGATGCGTGCACATTTCTGAATTGACGTCGACACAACGTGACTGACTAAGCGTAGCCGGTGAGAGAGGTAGGAGCGACAAAGAGTGCTAGCACTCCGCTTGATGTCCTGCCAAAATGGCATGCAACACATTTTGATTGTGATTGTATGTGATTGTTTAATGGCAATAGCAACAAAATCCAATTGAGTTGGAATGCAATGTGCATGTGTAGGTATGTTTTATGTGGTATAAGGGGATGTGAATATGTTAATGTGCGTATAAGTATGTGATCCAACAAGTCTGCACTTGCATTTGCATTTCATTGCATTTTATACAGTGTCTTTATTGTTGTTGTGCATGAATTTTAAGCAAATATTGAATTTAATCTTAATTGAGTACAAATTCTCAATTACAGACGCGCCACGTCCCATTTATGTAATGTGCAGCAAACAAATACAAATATATAACGTCCATGATGTGCAACAGACATGTTGACCGATTGTCAAAGCAAACAAAACAACAACCATATACCTTTCCATTGAGGAGTGAATCCCTGCCGACAAAGCTTAAAGCTCGGGAAATATTTCAGCATGGGGCACTAATTGATATTGATCTGGAAATCAGCACTTGAGATAATTGTTGCAGTTGAAATTTTGTACACAAATCACTAGGCATTCAGATGAGCTTTCCCCTGTTTTAAAAATTGATTGTGAGCTTTCCTCTGGTGAAAAGTTGTAAAATAAAAAGAAGGCTTTCTGCTAATTAAAAAATTGCATATATGAACTTAAGTCGCTACTCCAGTGAAAAGTGACGCGTTCACAACCTACGCAAATTGAAAATCATAGAACTTCAGCTTTATGGAGAAGTACATATACTAGGAGCGCTACCAACCCAGTACCAAAGTATTAATTAGCCCAAGGTCTCACTTGTTGCGAAATTTGGTGCCTGTTACTGAGACTTATGAGCTTATTGTATAGAGCTTTTGACAAAAAGCTCAAAAAGCTTAATGGCTCATAGCGAAGTTTTGAAAAAAGTTCGAAATTGAAAGCCTCAGAAAGCGTTGAATTTATATTTATTACATTGTATCAAATTATTACCCCAGAATCAATTTATCAGCTCCAAAGTCTCAATTTTAATATCTGTTTACTCACAGCTTGAGAAATTGGCTTGCCCTTACTGAAGATCAAAGAAATTAAACTTTGCTCATGAAGACTTTTATTGCCAAAAAGCTCGATTGCTCATCGCGAAGCTTTTTAAAATATCACCCAATATTTAATTATTTTCAAGTCTCAATTGCAAAGCTCAAGAGTCATCGCAATAATGTTAAAAATCTATAATTTTTGGATAAGTGGAGAGAAAATGTATACCAAAAGTTTGAGGCAGAGGAGCTTTCCGTTGGCAAGGAATCTGTTACTGGCCTTTTTCACTTCTAATTTACATATTAAAATATTTTTAACTCAGGTCAAGTATTTTGTATACCAAAACTTTGACGTAAAAGGGCTTTCCATTGGTAAAGAATCAGATAGATATGTTTTAATACTAAAAATTGTTTAACTCAGGTTAAGTATATTTTATATCAAAAGTTTAGTTCATGAGAGCTTTCCATTGGCAAAACATCTGATGCTAGACTTATTTTAATTTCATTATACAAATTTAGAAATTTCTTAACTCAGGTTAAGTATTTTTATACCAAAAGTTTGAATAGAAGGAAAGCTGTTACTTGCCTTTTTCAGTTATAATACACAAATTAATAATTTTGAACTCAGATTAGGTATTTATTATTCCAAAAGTTTGATTCATAAGAGCTTTCATTGACAAAGAATCAACTACTAGACTTACTCTAATTGCATTGTACAAATTTAGAATGTTCTTATTTTTTATACCACAAGTTTGAGACACAGGAGCTTTTCGTTGGCAAGAAACTTCTTACTGCCCTTTTTCAATTATAATATACAAATTAAGAATTTTTTAACTCAGGCTAAGAATTTTTTATACCAAAAGTTTGAGGTAGAAAAGCTTTCCGCTGACCCAGAATAAGCTGCTGGCTTATTTTTAGTTATATTGTATTCTAATACTAAGAATTGTTAAATTTAGGTTAAGTGTAATATTTTTTTTTTTATCATATATATATAAATAAAAATATCAAAAGTTTAATTCAGAGGAGCTTTTCGTTGACAAAAAATCAAATACTAGACTTATTTTAATTTCAATATACAATTTTAAATATTTCTTAACTTGGGCTAAGTATTTATTATTCCACAATTTTGACGCATAAGAGCTTTTCTTTGGCAAGAAACCTGTAACTGGCCTTTTTTTAGTTATATCATACAAATTTAGAAATTTCTTAACTCAGGTTAAGTATTTTTTATACCAAAAGCTTGATGCAGAAAAACCTTCCGTTGGCTATGAACCAGACGCTTTACTTATTTCAATTATTTGATAAAAACTAACAATTGTACTTAACTCAGCTTAAATATTTTTATATTATATTTTTATAAGGGGACTTTTTTTTACATGGAATCAGATGCAGAGCTTTGGCTTGTGAAAACTTTTACTGTGAAGCTAAAATCACATTGTGGCTTTAAATGTAATAATATAGTTTATTTCAGAGTTGCGTGAGGTTTTTATCCCACTCACCGAAAAGCGTACAACACTTTTTCCAGACAAATGGGTCAAAATGTACAAGGTGAAATCCATAATAAACAAGGCTGGCGTCATAAAAATGTTTTTGATGGCGCCATCTTTTTAACGAGTTCGTGCGTTGGAAGTTACATCCTTAGCTGACTTCCAATGAAAGGTGAGTGACATTCAGTTCAGTGGAAGCAAAGTTATTGAATTGGGGAAAACAGTTTATGCCGATGATTGTCTATCTCGAACCAGAGTTCGGGAGTGACTTAGACGTTTCAGAGATGATTGCGAGGACATAAATGGCAATGAACATACGAGCCCAAAATCAGTAATCTCCGAAAACTCTGTCAAAATTGTTCTTAAATATATCAAAAATGTACTGAAATAATCATTGATATTTATGGAATCGGAGATGAATATCTCCAAAACATCGATTTATCGCGTTTAACTGATCATTTGGGCTTACGAAAGGTCTGTGCACGTATCATTCCGCACAAGTTAACTGAGGACCAAAAATTGCTCAGAGTTCAACATTCGAAAGACCTCAATTAAAGAGGCGAAAAAATACGAGAACTTCCTTTCCAACATTGTAACTGGTGATGAAACGTGGAGTTTCCCACATGAACCTGAAACTAAGAGTCTCGCGTTTGGAGAAGTCAAAAATCAAGACGATGCTCATTTGTTTTTACGATTCCAAGGGAATTGGTCACGAGGAGTTCATGGCAACGGGCCAAACCGTCAATGCAATTTTCTATCACTCTTATGACTGATTTTTTGACTAGCAATCGCATTTTAACCATCAATCACGCACCGTATTTGCCTGATATGGCTCCCTGTGACTTCTACCTATTCGGCAAATTGCATTTGGCCATTAAAGGAAAACATTTTGGGTCCTAGAGGTCATCCAAAAGGCTTGTACCGACATCCTGCCGGACATTCCGGTCAATAACTTGAAACACTCTTTCGAAAAGCTTATCGACTTCCTAACACACAATATATTCTTAAATCAGATGAGAAATTTGAAGTAAGTTTGGGAATCTCGACCCTCGGTAAAATACTTTCGTATTTGCATATGAAAAAAAGGCTGAAAAAATTGTGAAATTCAAAAAGTTACCAAAGCTCCAATTCAATTCATACACACAAAGTAGTGCAATAAATTGTGGATGCGGGTAGCCCTCTTTGGTTCACATTGTACATACTTCTGCGCCATGTAATCAACATTGTTATTGTCTTGCTTTGTTTTAGTCAATTTGCAACATTAACATTTCGCAAATTTTAGCCAAAATGTCAAATGGGCAACCCGAACGGCATGAAGCAGCAGCAGAGTGACAAAATATAATAGCTGATGAGACGTTGATCTACCAGCCTAGAGTTCTGCGTACTTGTCTGCCTGCACACCATCTCTAAATTCTCCTCCAACTTCTTTTCAAAACCACACGTGTCTGTCACTCATTGCGGCAGCAGACAAGGTACGGGCCGTAGAAAATTTCACTTTCATGTCTGTCAGCCAACTGCGTTCAGACAAAATGTCACATGCTGGCGAGCCCATAAGTGTGTGTACATGTGTGTGTGTGCATATGGGTGTATTTTAACTCTTGTAAATGCAAATGCAGGCATGTGTTTGTTTGTTTGGTTCGACTGCAACTCCCTACGGTTTGTCCACCGCAAATAAACACGCGTTTTAATTTCCCTCAGCGCATTCAACTTATTTAAAATTCATTAACACTTTGCACTCAAAACCAACAGCAACACAACAAAAAGCACCAAATCATATTAATGGCTTTTATTGGACTGTGTTTACTTTTATTATCTACTATTTGGCTGGTAAAATCGCTTGCGCTGCGAATGCATTTGTCCGGTTTGCTCTTTCATTCTTATGATTTATTCAGAAGCAGTGAAATGAGCCTTGCTGTATATGTATATAGTCGCGGTTTAAGCAGTTTAAAAATGAATAGAAGGAAATTTATTTCAAGTGAAATTAAAATCGAATTAAAAGTAAGTGAAATGTGGAATCGGCAGCAAGTAATAATTTTCCTGTCACAAACAGTGAATGTGCAGCTCCTGCCCAAGAGGCCTCTACTATCTAACCCATCGTATGATCTGATACTTTTAATAAGATTAAACTGAACTGATTAGCTTTTCAAAACCTAAGTTGAGAAAAAGAAACGAGGCTCATATTTTTAAGACAAACCTTGTGAAGATACAGTTTTCTACTCGCGATTTAAAAAAAGGGTTAAAATTTTCATATTTTAAAGACATGCGCTGTGAAATATACCTTGGAAATTTTAGTTTTCAACTCTCGAGCTAAATAACTCGAGCATTTTCAAAGCAAGTATTGTAAATTAGACCCATTAAATTTATGTTTTCGACTGGTGAACCTCTCGATATTCATATTTTCCGCACCCTAGTTATGTGACAAACCTGTGCGGTTTAAGTTCTCACCTTTCGAAGCAAAAAATGGCGTGCGAGGCTCATATTTTCGAAGCATGAGTAACAACTCAATGACCTGTGCAGCTTAAATTTTTGGCTCGTGAACTAAAATTCAATTCGATTTCAAATTTTAAAGACAGGCTTCATAGGCTTAAGAAATTTTAGTTTTCGACTCGCGAGCCAAAAAACTTAGTACTATTCTCATATCTCGTATATTTCATATATATGCGAAGCAAACCCACGAAGCTTATGCTTACGACTTACGAGCCGAAAAATTAAAAAACGATGTAAAAAGTTGCGAATGAAATTTATGATTTAAGTTCGTGGGTTTAATAATGAAATACGAGGTACATATTTTCAAAGTGCGCAATGTAACGAATACCTCGGAAGTTAAAATTTTTGGCTCGCGTTCCAAAAATGAAATACGCCCTTTATAGTTTAAAAGCAGGTGCTTTAAAATGCGTGCATACCTTTTTTTAAGTCTTGGACTCATGAGCTAGAAATTAAAGTAGGAGATTTGTTTCTTGAACGCATAAATTCTCATAGCTTAGCTTCCTTCCAGCTAATAATGTGATTGGTATAAATTAAGAAAGCTCATTCTCCCTTATCCTCTCTCGCGTATCTTCTTGGTTATAGAAATGGACTTCAGCTATTATGCGTAGTGAGTCATCACTGAATAGACTCTCATTTACCGCAAAATGGAAGCACAAGCAAGCCTATTTATACCAAAAAGTATTGAACACACCGCATGAGCCATTTGATTTTCGCCGCAGTTATAAAAATTATCTAATCTCAGAATCTATAAGATAAATTAAAGCTAATTTCTACGAGAAGGTTTTTATTCAATATAAATTGCACTAACTAACAAAATAGGCGTGTGTATAGCAATATTTTGTTAAAAAGTCAAAAAGTTTATTTTCAAACTGCAACAAACGAAAAATGACTCAACCGATTGGGCATTGTGTTTTTGTTTATATGACTTCGAAACGTTTACCAACTCCCTGTATTAACCAAATTTATCAATTATTTCTTTTTACTATAAAAATTTTGAAAAAAAGCAGGTTTTTTCAGAATTTTTTTTTATTTGCCAAGCTCTACTAAGCGTGTGGAACGTAACTGGAAAGCGTTTGGTCTCTGATTTCTATATATACTGATTTGTTATTGTGTTATTCACTATTTCTTCATATACAGTCACTCACACCTTATGTGATACACACCTTATTTAACTGTATCATTTAAGCTGCGGTGAGAATTCTCTATATGTTTTTGATTTTTTTGCATTAATGAAATGAGTGGACACATTTTTTGTATTTTATGTTGAGGAAGAAAATAGAACAAAAAAAGTAATATAAAATATCTGCTTACTCTATTTTTCCATTTTCGCAAAATATTATGAAATATGGAGCAAACGCCAACGTTTAAATTAAAAATAGTGCACCTAAAGCATCTCATATACAAATGTATATCTTGAAATTTTGTCTCCTTCACTGTTCACTTCTTAGCCCTCTTCCACTAACAGAAACAAAATAAAAGGAGTATCCAGGCATCCATCAAGTTACCCTTTCAAGACGCTCACATACTTGTATAATAAAGGGTGGTAAAGTTTCAAGGGCCGGTGGAACGAAATATTGGCCAAATAGCCCCCGTGGGCTCGGCGGCACACCTCCATCCGATAGTCAAAATTTTCGATGACGCTGAGGCATACTTGAGGTTCAATGTCGTTAATGTGCCGAATTATCGCATCCTTTAGCTCTTCAATTGTTGCTGGCTTATCGACGTACATCTTTTCTTTCAAATAACTCCAAAGAAAGAAGTCCAACGGTGTCAAATCACATGATCTTGCCGGCCAATTGACATCGCCGCGACGTGAGATTATTCGGCCATCAAATTTTTCGCGCAAAAGAGCCATTGTTTCGTTAGCTGTGTGACAAGTGGCACCGTCCTGTTGAAACCACATATCGTCCACATCCATATCTTCCAATTCGGGCCATAAAAAGTTCGTTATCATCTCACGATAGGGAACACTATTCACAGTAACTGCCTGTCCGGCCTCATTTTGGAAAAAATACAGCCCAATGATGCCGCCGGCCTATAAACCGCACCAAACAGTCACTCTTTGTGGGTGCATTGGTTTTTCGGCAATCACTCTTGGATTATCATTCGCCCAAATGCGGCAATTCTGCTTATTGACGAATCCACTGAGGGAAAATGTGCCTCATCACTGAAGATGATTTTCTTCACGAAGTGCGCGATATTCATGTTGATTTGAACGCCCGTTTTCGTAATAAGCCTGAATAACTTTAACGCGTTGGTCGATTGTGTATCTTTCCAACATCAAATTAAGTTAGTCTGAAATTGAAAAATGTCAAATAGAATGCAGAAAAACTTGACGTTTAGGTGTGGTTCATATTCAACATCGGCCCTTAAAATTTAACCACCCTTTACATAATTTGATCTTTCTCATACAATAACTCTAACCCAATCTGTTCGCAGCCATTTCCTCTAGTTGACAGTTTCCATGCTTGATTTGTTAGAACTTGAATTGATTTCACTGCACATCCATTAAAATTCAATTGTCCCTTTTCCTTATTCCTTTTTTTTTGCTTTTTGACCAAATTCTTCTGCAACCATCACTCATACGCAGCCAACCAGCAATCCCTTTAAGCAGGGACATTGTCAGCGCAGCAAAAACAAAAAGACTTTTGTTTAATATACTTATAGTTAATATTATGTTCGCTTGTTTTAACAACTTTTGCTGTCACTGTGGATGACGTTGCGGAAAAGTCAAAAATGGGCGCTTCAAAGACTACGTAAAAGCAGTGTAAAAACAAAAATAAAAAAACAGAAAACTAAAGTAAAATACAATAACAGCTCAACTGTGTCGAGGCAGCGTCTCTTCTACTTGGCTCCACTCTGATCATACACTCTTCACTGTCTGACTGCCCTTAAGTCCACCCACATTGGCACACAACTCATTTGACGCCATGATTAATTACCATTTTGACAGCTCACCAACGGTAACGTCACATGCGCATCGCCGCACCCGCACAAAACGTCATAGACGTGTGCCGTACATGTACATACATACACACATAAGCGTAAGCATAAATGTGTGTGCGAAAATAAGTCCACAACGTGACACGTGACATACATAATATACGAAAATACATTTGCGCCGTCTATGAAATGCTTTTTTGCTCCACATTTTCCTTTCCCTATGCATTCCTGCTGTCACCTCATTCTTCCATTTCCGCTTTTCTTATTATTATTATTATTATTTTTGCTTAACTCCGTACGTTTGAAGTAAATGATAAATGAAGTCGTACAATGTAGACTTCACCTTCACACTCTCGTTGTACTCGTATGTGTGCATGTATTGGCAGCATCTCCGTCGAGCCGACCACGACAATTACGCCTCGCAGGAGTCAGCATCCGCCTTTAGCTTCCGGTGTCACTGAGACGTCACTTTTGCTTGGAATTGTGGAAGTTGTATAGCGGAGGGAGCCCCTGGTTGCTACGGGGGGGAGTGTGGATGATGGGGATTGAGCGACGTAGTAAGGGAACTTTTTTAAAGTAACAAAAATAAATTAAATTCCTATTTTAACAACTTCATAAGCATTTAAAGACACCTTAGCAACTGGTATAAATAAACGTATATTGACAGCAATAGAAAAGAGTTGCCAAAAATTATATTTGTTTGGAAGCACTTAAGTAAAGAAAAGTAATAATTGGCGCGTACACTTCTGTTAGGTCTTTTGCCAAGCTCATCCTCCTGTTTGTGATGAGCGTTTTGATATTGTTCCACAAATGGCGGGACCTACAGTTGTAAGCCGACTCCGAAGCACTTAATCAGTATTAATAAGACCGCGTTCACACAGGCAAACTCTTCTTGCTTCAACTCGTTACTTGCGATGCTTGTGCTCTATGAACACCCTTTGCGTTCCCGTTCATCCCAATATTGTTGTTGACTAAGGACTAAAATCTAGCAATTCCAAGGTATGAGAATACGACGAGAACACCAAAAGAGTATTCCCAAAGTTGAAGCACCAAAGGTTTCTCTCTATGAAAACGGTCTAATGAAACTTGCCTAATATCAGCAAAGATAGATTTGGCAGCATTGATAGTAGTGAGTTATACATATTTAATAAGGTAAAACCATACTCGCTAGCGGAGAGACTTGTTTGATAACTTTGTTGTTGCTTTCACATCCAACTTTTTCGTCAAGCGAGCTGAGAAGTGACGAATCGAAGGCGCCTTAAGTTACATTACTTGGTAATTTAGTATGAAGAGAAATTTTATTTGTGAACTGACTCAAATTCTATACGTAACAAACTCCCAGAACCTTGAATTTTCGACATTGAGATTCATATTATTGTTTTGAATCATGTAACTCAAATTCGGCTCACCAAAAGTTGTCGTTGAAAGACTTTCTTTCATACAAGGAATGTATGTGGTAAGGCCATTGTGGTAAGGCTACAGCTGAGTGATTTGACGTCAAGTGATCCAAGTATTTGAAACTGTTCTGTAAAACAGGTTTATTTGTAGGCTGGAGTATAATAAGAACTGAACTGAAAAAGTTTTTCAAAAAATTAATAGTTTTTAGTTTTATGCAATGTTGAAAACTTTGGAATAAAGTTTTCGGAAGTGAAATTTCTTCGATTATCTCAGACATTTTTAAAATTTTTTGAAAAAAAAATTTTTTTAGAATAAAGTTCTTAAAGTGAAATATCTTTTAGCATTTTTAGCATAAAATATACTTAAGAAAAATTTTTCGGGAAACATTTTTGGAAAGTTTTTTTTGGAATTTTTTAAAAATTATATATGTTATAATATATTTTTTCAGTATTATCAATCCAAAACTTTAAGGTCTTGAATTGGGGTTGACCAATATAGGCAAATATATTCGCTTCTTTTTAATGTTTCTATAAATTTGGTTCAGTTTTTTCGGATAAAATATAATATTTAAAAAACTTTGGGGAAAAATAAATTTTTCTCATTTTTGAAGAGCACTGATTTTTCACTGGTCTGCTCGCACAAATTTGTGTTGAAAATTTATTATCGCAAGAGCTCGTCAAGACTTCTCTGACTACGGGAAGATAAACGTTCTTCTACTCAGAATGAGACTCATTTCTGTTTAAATGGATTCCTTTCCTGGCCTTCGAGCCAGGAAAATTCACGGCAGATTCATCGCATGTTTATACGCTCCGAAAGGGTAACTATTAAGTTCGGCCATATTTTCAGTTCTTATTTTTTCGAAGATGCGCATGGAGCTTAGTCAATGGCAGCGGATAGTTTTTGTGACCTAGAAGAATATGAAAAGGATTTGCACTAGGGTGCACCACCTACAGCGAAGTCCCGCTGTTCATTTGCTCGAAAGAATATTCCACATAGAATGGTATCGAATGCATATGTAAATAAAGGAATACTTCGGCAATTTGACTTAAATTCGTTATTTTGCATAATTTCAAAGTTTGAGCGCTCTGAATGTAGCACCCTATATAACTTAAAATAAAAAAATCGCTAATAATTTTCATCGATGAAAAATGAACCATAAATCGCTGTTACCAGAGCGCGAGAGTATGTATGTATGACTTGTTTGTCTAACCCAGAGTTCCCCAAACTTTTTTGTGTCGTAGACCCCTTGCCATGTTTTTCCGTGTTGGGTAGACCCCCTACTTACCTGATATTGATTTCCTGTAGTGAAGTTTAGTGCTAAAAACTTAAAGTAAAAACACATGTTAATTTATACATTTATTAATTGAATATTAATTGAATTTAAATTAAAACTACTCAAAATAAAATTTTGTATCTGTTACGTAAAATATACGTAACAGAAAATAAACTATAAATAAAATAACATAAGCAATAAATCAATATTTTTAGTGAGAAGGATGAACCTGATGCTTTAATAATAAATTATCAACATTTGGGGTCAATTTTGTAAGGGTTAATCTTAGGGTAAGGGTTTCTTTTTTTCGTTAGGAGATTGGTAACAGCGCTGAACCCCCTTTCCAGTAGGTATGACGATGGAAAGGAAATTAAAAATTTCCTCGCTATATTCCATAATACGGGATAAGTAACGGGTATGTTGTTTTGCAGCCAGAATTGCTGATATCCGTTCTTACAGTTGACGTTTCCATTAATTGACGTTGGCAATATTTTAATGGTTAAAACGTCATTTATTACATTCTATAATATATAATAAATTTTTTACTTCATAGGTGCTTTTATAAATAATGGATATATAGATATTTTGATATTATAAGATAGTATGATGTAAGTAAATAGGAACTATCAGTGTATGTGTTGAGATCCACTATCGCGGACCCCCATTTTCATTTCATTGACCCCCAAATTTTTTTTTCGCTGACGCAGACCCCTTGCAGGTTGTCATAGACCCCGAGGGGTCGATATAGACCACTTTGGGAATCACTGGTCTAACCCATCGCTATACTAGGCGACAATAGAAAGTATACGACTAAGAATTCTTATAAAAATTAAATTAACTCGAAAAGTTGAGCATTTTAAAGAAAATCGAATACTTGTTTAAACATTTTATGCTTTGATGAACTTTGATGGATCTGGGTTGTGTACACCCCACGACATACAAAGCGCTTGAGAATTTTTACCAATTTTCAGTTTTTGAATTTTCATTATTTTTCTTAAAAAGTATAAATCATTGTCTAATAAAAAACCTATAAATCCAAGCTTCAAATTAAAAAAAAAATCAGAAAAATTCCACAAGCTTTCAATCCTATTCCTTTCACTCTAATTCCTTCCACTCTAACTCCTTTTATTTAGAATTTCCAAAAAATTTTTGGATTCGCCTTTTTATATCATTTTAAATTTTTGTATTAATAAGTTTACTTTTTATAGTTGACTTTTTGTAATTTGTTCAGCTTACGCTGTCAAGCACTTTCTTATTTATTAAAAATTACTTAAAGAATAAAAAAAAGTAATTAAAACTGGTCCAAATGTTGAGGTCCTATCGTTTTGTCGCGGCCTGTAAATATATATGTATGCATACACAGTCATCTGCTATATTTTTAAAACTCGCCATCAGATAATAAAGCGGCGTGGGTGATGTAGCCCTGAATAAACAAACAGCTACGGTCCGTTGCCTGGTTGCCAGGCTTACTGGCTGCACTCACGATACGCCCAGTTCCGTATAATCCAGTACCATTTTGCAGTGATTGCCAAATCAAAGCTGTCAGGAGTCAGGAGATAGGAGAATTTCAGGCCGACTCTAAATGAAGTTGTTGTGAGCTGATATGCAGACAGGTGAGGGACATGTGTGTCGCAGCAACTGTCAATGTGATGTTTGAATATTTTTTAAGCGCTTGTAATTCCTTTTTTTCATTATGTGTTATTTTTATTTTAATTTTCATCTGAACTGATGGCGCCAAAATGACATGCCCCAGTGCGGCGATGGGAATTCCAAAGTTTTGATTGGGCAAAAAACAAGAACAGTAGAGAATGTATGACAATGTATGTATCACAAATGAGTCCACGTTAGAGGGGCAAGTGGTCCAATTTGTTCGGGTAAAAGTGACAACAACTGATTGTGATTTTGTTTTAATATTTTAAAAGTGCAAGTAGGTTGGTAATAAAGGCAGAAAAATTGATAGCAGCAAGCCACTGAAGCGCGGGCACAGCTGAAGTGATGGACGAAGCTATTGCTTCCTTGGACATCAAATTTCTATAATTTTTAACAAAGGTGATTAAATTCGCGCTAGCAGGAGTGTGCGCGTAGAATTTCTCAAAAGGCTTTCTTCAAATCCCCTCACCACAAAGCTAGAATTGCTCATCTTATTAAAGTGAAGCAACTACATTAGCAGCGAAAGAGCGAACAAAAACATTTTTGAAGCTAATCCTGGAGGAGCAAGAAAATGATACCGGCCAAGGCGGCGTAGATTGCAAGACGTAGAAGACGACGTACGTAAGTTGAGAATCTCACAACATAGAGCGAAAACGGGCTGTTGAGAAGAATGAAGCCTATTGTAGAGGAGGCAATGGTCCACCCCGGACTGTAATGCCAATATGTTGAACTGCTTAGATAGTTGGAAAATTTGTTTTTTTATTGCATTATTAGTTATCAGCTGTTTATTGTCCACCCAAGTATAATAATACAAAACACCAATACCTTGATTATCTTAAATCAGTTGGAAATCGATACCTAGCAGGGGGAGACTACAATGCTAAGCACGTAACATGTGGATCTAGGATAACCACCACGAAAGGTAGACACCTACAGGGTAGCTGATGAAAGCCGCTACCAAAAAAAAATTGAATAACTTTTTTTCTTTTTAAATTATCTGTTCCATTTTTGTTTTAATTTGCAGATTGATCTTTAAAATTTATTAAAATGGATAACTGGGACACGCAAACAAGAATTTGGATAGTCCGCCGCTATCACGCACTGGAGTCCGTAGTTTTGGTACAGAGAGAGTACAGGCGGATGTTTGGCGGCGATCCCCAGAGCAGATGGACCATAATGAGACTGGTGAATAATTTTGCTGAGCAAGGAACAGTCGCAAGAAGGCCTTATCATCGAAACCCACCAGTTCGGACGGAGGAAACGATCGCTGCTGTAGCTGCAGCTATACAAAGCAATCCAAGGGTTTCAACAAGAAGCTTATCTGCTCAACTTGGTGTCAGCCGACAGTCTTTGCAAACAATAATGCACAAAGATTTAGACTTATTTCCCTACAAAATTCAAATGGTTAACAAACTGAATGCAGCAGACTTGCCGATTCACTTGGAATTTTGCCAGAAGATCCTGCAAATGGTGGAAGAAGACCAAAACATGTTAAACTGCCTTTTCATGTCTGATGAGGCCCATTTCGATTTAAACGGCAATGTGAACAAACAAAACTGTCGAATATGGAGTACTTCTAACCCACAGATACTCCACGAGACGGAATTGCATCCTCTTCGCGTGACAGTGTGGTGTGCGGTTTCTTCACGCTGTATTGCCGGGCCTTATTTTTTTGAAGAAAATGGTCACACCGTTACGGTTACTGGAGACCGTTATTTGAAAATGCTGAAAGAATTTTTCTATCCAGAACTACGCCGAAAGAGAATTCCTTTCAACTCTGTGTGGTTTCAACAAGATGGGGCAACGTCTCACATAGCCCAGACTGTTATGACAGAGTTGCGATGAAAATTTCCCAATAAACTGATTTCAAGAAACTCCGAATTTCGTTGGCCCCCCTGGTCGCCTGACCTTACTGCACCTGACTTTTTCTTGTGGGGTTTATGTAAACAAGAAGTTTATAAAACAAAGCCAACAAATTTGGATGAACTAAAACAATCCATTCGGGCAACAATTTTGGCTATTCCTGTCGCAACTCTCAAATCAGCAATGAACAACTTTTTACTAAAATGCCGCACTTGTGTCAACGAGCATGGGGGCATTTAAATTCAATTATTTTTAAAACTAGTTAAGCTACATTTAATAAAATTTAATGACCTTCAACTTGAAAAAAAAAAATAAATGAATTCCATACACTTAGAAAAAGTTATTTGAGTTTCTTAATGTAGCAAAATTCATCAGCCACCCTGTATATGAGGCCATTAAGGCAAATAACAACAGCATATTAAGCACAGGAGAACCGACGTATTGGCCAACTGACACTAAAAAACTTCCTGACTTAATCGACTTCTGTATTACGAAAAACCTGACTCATGAAAACATTGCAATAAAATCATGCCTTGACTTATCATCAGACCACTCACCTTTAATAATAACGCTCCTGTTAGAAAAACCATCACCTCGCTATATAACCACAAGACGAACTGGAATATATTTCGTGATGTCATAAAATAAAACATGGAAACTCGAGTCTCTTTGAAATCCTCCTCCGAACTGGACAATGCAATCGTATACTTAAACGATAACATAATAAAAGCAGTAACACAATGGACATCAATATTAGACACCTTAATAACAAAGAAAATCCCTGCTTTTATTTTAGACAAAATCAAACAAAAACACAAACTCAGGAAACGCTCCAAACACCCAGCCGATAAAACTAAACGGCGGCCGCCGTAGCCGAATGGGTTGGTGCGTGATCACCATTCGGAATTCACTGAGAGGTCGTTGGTTCGAATCTCGGTGAAAGCAAAATTAATAAAAACATTTTTCTAATAGCGGTCGCCCCTCGGCAGGCAATGGCAAACCTCCGAGTGTATTTCTGCCATGAAAAAGCTCCTCATAAAAACATCTGCCGTTCGTAATCGGCTTGAAACTATAGGTCCCTCCATTTGCGGAACAACATCAAGACGCACACCACAACTAGGAGGAGGAGCTCGGCCAAACACCTAACAGAAGTGTACGCGCCAATTATTTATTTATTTTTTTTTTTATGTTGAATGTGAACCACACCTAAGCGTCAAGTTGTTTTCATTTTGATTTGACATTTTTCAATTTCAGACTAGTTCAATTTGAAGTATGGAAAGATACACAATCGAGCAACGCGTTAAAGTTATTCGGGCGTTGAAGTCAAAATGCATATCGCGCACTTCGTGAAGAAAACCATCTTCGGTGATGAGGCACATTTTCACCTCAGTGGATTCTTCAATAAGCAGAATTGCCGCATTTGGGCGAATCATAATCCAAGAGTGATTGCCGAAAAACCAATGCACCCACAAAATGCATTAACATTCTCTGCTGGTATTATAGACCATTTTTTTGTACCAAAAATATTGTTGGTCATTGTAATTAAAAAAATTCTGCTGTCTTTTATGGGCTAAACTCTCATAAAATTAATGTTCATTTGAATTTCAGGTTTTTATTTTTTTTTTGTATATTTTCTTCACTTCACCTCTTCACATATCTTAACTTATTTGCTGATTCTTAATACAAATAGACTACTATACAGACACAAGAGCTATTTTTCCCCACTGGTTTTAAATGCATTTCCGGAGTCACCAGTGAAACCAAGTTTTGCACTCTAGGCAAGACGATATGAAATCTGCACAACTTTTCGATGCCAGCGCTACGTTTCGAAGTGCATTCATCAGTCGAAGTCAGAGACAAAATCTCTCAGCTACAAGCTCTATATTCTGTGTTACCTGGGTGGCATCTGGCCGCCTGTTTCCCCTGAAAATGTCAACGTTGACTGTCAGCACTGGTAACATCGTAACACCACAGTTCGGGTTTGGCGCTGACACTTTAAAGTAGCGGCAGTGACTGTAGTACATAAAGCAGCAGAGCCAAGCCCCACGGTCAGTGTCACCATTTGCATTTGGTAAGTCTTACGTTTTCCTATAAACCAAGAGCCATTGTAGCCAGATTGTGCAATTATTTTGTTTTCGACTTCTAAAGAGTATTTCGTTTGTTGCTGTTGCTTTTGTTTTTACTTTTGCATTTATTTTTTAATTCTAATTAGTTTCTTGCGTTTTGACAGCTCATCCGCCATTCCACCAATTCGCATTTTCATTGCTTCGCCCGATCCCTCTTTTTAAATGGAAAACAGTCTGGGTTTTTGGTAGCATGGCGCTCAGCTGTCAACTGTCTACTCGTATTGTCGCTTTTTTGTTGGTATTGCTGTTTTTCGCATTGTCTTTACTGTTTGCTTCTGCTTGTTGTTTATTGTTACTGGTTGCTGTTTCTTTTGGCGCTATTGTTGTTGCTGTTATTGTTGCGCTTGTTTCCTCTTGATGTGGCCGTTGACAATGAAGTAGAAAATGAAGTTTTCACTCACCAAACCGTTGATTGACATTAATACGAATTGGACAGTTATTTATTAAATAGGTTTTCTTGGTAGATAATTTGGTTGTGCTGTCTGTGAAAGTTGTTGTTGGAAAAGCTGTGGTTATCATAGGAACGATCTGTCTAAGTATTGTTCGTATATTTGCATTATGGAAAATTCATACTTGCAAAAGGCGATGGTGAAGTTGAAGCGAGATGTTAATTTCCGCATTCGAATGAAAAGTTTAATTTAAAAAAATATATATTAAAATTATTTCCATTCAAGATATTCTATAATTTTTAATTTTTTAATGGTCTTCCTCAAAACTGTCCTATTTTAGGCCCTTCCGAAGCAGCAATACTTGCTTTAGAGAATAAAATTTTCGTTCCGCATATAGGGCTGGGCCAACATTTTTTGTTTATATTTATTTGTTGAACCATTTAATAAAATCTTAGCATTTAAAGCCAACTGGGGGGTTACCAGATAAGAATTTAAGGCAAAGACAGTTTAATATGGTAAAACAACAATACTTGTACGCCGCTGTACGGCTTTCGCCTGACTTAGATGGTACATCTTTGCGCTGGATGTATTGGGAATGTGGGAGCTACATTCTCCTTCACTCGACAACTTGCTAAGATTCATAAAAGAATCTGGGAAATTTGCAGAGAGGAATGAGCCTAATGGAGTGTGTCCCCACTACACCTGCCCCTAACTAACCTATCTTATCTCTTAGTCTATATTGCCGAGTTGCCTGAGTGCTGCAAAAAAAGTTTCCGCCCATCCACAATTCTATTCCATTTACGCAATTCAAATGGCCACCTCGGCTTCGCTGGCAGTGCTTTAAGCGGTCGGTCCAATTTTCATTGTCCAGTGCAATACTTGTCATATATAATATATACGCCGGTATTCCGGCAATAGCATCTCGAACGAGCTCATTCAAAGTAGCTGATTTGCTAGCGCAGCCTAATCAAGGTGTGTCAAGTCGCATGACCGCGGCGGTTAACTGAAAAAAGATCGCCGTGAGATAACTCAGATGCCAAATTTGTCCTTCACAGCATTTCAGTGTTGCGTTGCTTGTATGGCATTTAGCGCCGTCTTGTTGCGACTACAGCTTGGATATATCGTTGTTGCTCAACTCTGCCCACAGAAAATCGACTAACATCAATATTTCTCACCTCATTGCGAAATAAATACAATTGAATGATGCTGCCATGTCATAAACCTCGCCAAATAGTCAATTCTTGTGGATGCATTGGTGTTTGGTCGAATACTTGTGGAGTGCTTTGGATTGGATTGCCCCGGTACCAGCAATTTTGCTTTTTGATATAACCGCTGAGCTTGAGCTGAGCCTTGTCCAAGAAGATGACTTTTTAACCAAAAATCGTGAATTTGAGTGTTTACAACTAAACTAATTTTTTCAATAACTTCCGTTCCTTCGTCAAGCGTAAAATGATGCATCATGAAATCGCAAACCTTGTTGCACATCTTGACATCTGAATGTAAACGATAATTTTGATAGCTGAGCAATTCCCTGGCACGTGAGCCCAGTATTTTGGATATTGCCACCAATTTTTCTGAAATTTTTTTTGTAGGCTTAGAAGTAGGTAATCTGAAAAGAAACTGAAAATATTAATAATTTTGATGTTTATTCAATGGTGAAAAGTTTGGAATAAAGTTTTCGAATGTGAAATATTTTCGATCATTTTGAACATTTTTATATATTTTTTGCACTTAAAAAAATTTTTTTTTTGGAAAAACAAAATTATAATTTTAAGATTTATTCAGTGTTCAAAATTTTCAAATAGGATTTTCGAAAGAGAAATATTTTTAACGATTTCATTATTATTAGTTTTATTTTTTTGTATTTTTGGTGTTGGCAAAGAATTTTTAAGTGAAATATTTTCGGGTCTTTTAAAAATAAAAAAAATAAAAATTCCAGAAAAATTGTTGGGAAATTGTTTTTTATGATTTTTGAAAAATTATAACTATTATATGTTTTCAGTGATGAGGCACATTTTCACCTCAGTGGATTCGTCAATAAGCAGAATTGCCGCATTTGGGCGAATGATAATCCAAGAGTGATTGCCGAAAAACCAATGCACCAACAAAGATTGAATGTTTGGTGCGGTTTATGGGCCGGCGGCATATTGGGCTGTATTTTTTCCAAAATGAGGCCGGACAGGCAGTTACTGTGAATAATGTTCGCTATCGTGAGATGATAACGAACTTTTTATGGCCCGAATTGGGAGATATGGATGTGGACGATATGTGGTTTCAACAGGACGGTGCCACTTGTCACACAGCTAACGAAACAATGGCTCTTTTGCGCGAAAAATTTGATGGCCGAATAATCTCACGTCGCGGCGATGTCAATTGGCCGGCAAGATCATGTGATTTGACACCGTTGGACTTCTTTCTTTGGGGTTATTTGAAAGAAAAGGTGTACGTCGATAAGCCAGCAACAACTCAAGAGCTAAAGGATGCGATAATTCGGCACATTAACGGCATTGAACCTCAATTATGCCTCAGCGGCATCGGAAATTTGGACAATCGGATGGAGATATGCCGCCGAGGCCGCGGCGGGCGTTTGGCCGATATTTTGTCTTATACGTAATTGAACCATACAAATATTATCATGACAAAGAGAAATGACAATAATTCCCTAAAAAATTGTATTTTATTCAAAATCAACACCGGCCCTTGAAACTTAACCACCCTTTATATCTTTATATTTTCTCTAAAAAGTGTGATGAATTAATTTTTGTTAGTAATATTATTGTGAATATTCCATAGTAAAATTTCATGAGCAAAATTTTTGTGGAACATTTTAACCCGCTAGCTGCTCTTTTAATGGGTCAATGCGACCCTTTTTTAAGTAAAGTCGAAAAAGTCCTTTTAAAAAGGAGATTTGAGAGCTGAAATGTTCAACGAAAATATTTTGCAAAAAATTTCAATGAATGCCGTCGAATACAGAAAGTCGTCAATATGAGCGTTTAAGCGTAATTAACAAAAATACTTGCAAACGTTAATTTTTTGTAATTTTTGACCAACATTTTTATGCAAGCAGTTTCTTTATTGAAAAAAAAATATTCACAAAAATACGCGCCAAACTTAATTTTTTTTACTGTGTAATTTTTAAATAATATTTTAAGACAAGCACTTCTTTATTTTGCCTTTTTTATAACTCTCGATTGCGAGACGTTTAATATACATAAATGTATGTATGTATGCAGAAGTAAAGGGGGATTTTTTATGAGCTGTAGGAAAGTTTTAAAAAAAAACACACGTAAAATTCAGAAAAATGCATGAAATGTTTATTTAAATCGATAGAACAGTCCATATATATTAATTTAATGTTTGATGATTATTTCATGCAAATGTTGACCGCGACTGCGCGACTGCACTTAGTCCAATGTTGGCAAACTCTTTCCAATGTTTCGGCCGGTATCTCAGATATAAATGCTTTAATGTTGTCTTCCAAAGCCTTAGTTGAAGCAGGCTTGTCTGAATAGACATGAGCTTTAACATAGCGCCACAAAAAATAATCTAAAGGCGTTATATCACACGATCTGGGTGGCCAATTGACAGGTCCCGAATGTAAAATAAAATGTTCACCGAACTCGCCTCTCAACAAGTCCATTGTTACGCGTGCTGTGTGGCATGTGGCACCGTCTTGCTGAAACCATATGCCATGCAAGTCAAGCTCTTGCCTTTTGGGCAAAAAAAAGGTGGATATCATAACAGTTACGTTACGATTCGCAGCATCTTTGAAGAAGTACGGTCCAATAATACCTCCAGCCCATAAACCGCACCAAACTGTGACCTTTTCTGGATACATTGATAGCTCTTGCAATTTCTCTGGCTGATCTTTACTCCAAAATCGACAATTCTGCTTATTTACGTACCCATTGATCCAAAAATGAGCTTCGTCGCTGATCAAAATTTTTCGACTTTAAAATTTCTTAACAGAACACACATTTTTATAATAAAATTCAATAATTTGCAAGCGTTGTTCCTTTCTAAGACGATTCATGGTTAAATTATAGACCAAACTGAAGATGTTTGACAGTGGAACAAAACACAAAACGTGCGTCAGCTGTTTAAACCAACTGTTTAAAAAGATAATAGCTAAAAAATCACCCTTTATATATGTATGCATAAGTATATGCAGGTCTTTCCGCAGAAAAATTTAATTTTTTGCTTTGTTTCAATTTCGTAATTGTGTTAGTAAATGCATTTCAAAATTTTCGAGTTTTCCCCAACTGCATTAATTTTCCTAATGCAATACCAACTTGCTCGAGCTTGTTCAACACATAAAAAATTTAATTTTTAATTTTCAATGTAAAAGTGGTTTGGGGAAATCCTGAACCCAGCAATGCTCAAATTCTCGAACCCACCCAGGCTTCTTGTACGTATGTATGTGTGTGTGTGAGTACACACATAGCGCCATGGCATTTCCATTTCATAGAATTTGTTGTAGCTTAAATAAATTAAACATACACAAACACAAATAATATACAAACTTACTTCAATTATTTTCATATAAATATTCGTACATAACAATACATCCATACACGCATACATAGGCACATATACACAACATTAAATAAATATAGCACTAGAGCTTAGTTTTGCATATTTTAGAAGAAATTTGGAATATTTTTATGTGCTTCTTATTTAATTTTTTAATTTAATTTTTTAAATTTTTTTAATATGGTTTGCGGTTTGAAATAAAGTTTCAAGTAGGACAATCTACAAATTCCATATAATTCAAAGTCTCAAACTTTGTACAAAAAAAATTGAATACATTTTCATAAAAATTTCACAATTTCTAATAAGGAGATTTAAAAAAAATATGAGTATGCAGTTTTATAGCAAATTAAATTTTAATATAATAAATGTTATTAATTATTAATTAAAATAATTTTCGAATTTTTTTTGCTGGTGGTCTTGTGCAAATTCTCCTTGTAAAAATAAATGGGAGCATTCATTATGTGTAAGAAAATACATAACACCATCAAAAAAATTAAAACTCTTAAACTGAAGCAATTTGAAAAAATAACAATTTTACACAAAAACAATTTGAAAAAAACTAAGTTGCCAAAGAAGATTTTGAATTTGTTGCCAAAGAAGATTTGATTGAATAATTTTTTCATAAAATACAATTTTTAATTAGATTGTTGAAAAAAAGGTTAAGCTTCCCTCTGAGGTGATTTAAAAAAAATTCAAGTATTTAATTTTTTATATATATACATTTTTTTTTTCAAAACGTCGCTTCTAGAACTTTGCAATACTCGATTATCATCGGGTCGTGGCTATTACAAAAAAAAAATTTTAATTACACTGCTAAAAAATTTTTTCCAACAATTTAATGTTTTTTTTTTACAAATCTAATTTTTTTTAATTTTTCTTCAACTAATTGTCTTTTAAATGAGGTGATTTTTTTGAGCAATTTAATTTTTTTAATAACAAACAAAAATTTCTCAACAATTTTATTTTTTTATATCAAAAAATCACTTCAGAACTTTTTAATACTCGTATATCATCGGGTCGTTTTTTTGAGCAATTTTATTTAAAAAAAATTTGTTTCCAACAATTTAATATTTTTTTCACAAATCTAATATTTTTTTTTTCATTCTTTTAACAATTTTTTCTTTTAATTGAGGTGATTTTTGAAAAACAAATTTTTTCGACCAATTTAATTTTAATTCAATTGTTTTTCGCCAATTTATATTCTTTTTTTTAAGTAAGAAGATTTAAAAAAAAAATTTCAACAAATTAATTTTTTTTATTGTTCGTTTTTATTAAAAATAAACATTTTTTGAGCATTTTAATTAAAAAAAAAACTTCCAAAAATTTGATGTTTTTTCACAATCCTTTTTTTTTATAATTTTTACTACTCAACTATTTATTTTTTTTTTTAGAAAAAAGTAAAGCGTTTCACTGAAAAAAATTTAATTCGTAATTTTGTTTTTGCAGAAAATCACCTCAGACAGTAGCAAAGGTAAGCTTAAATGGCATCTAGGCATAATTTCGGACTCAAAGCTTTCTTGGAAAAGGAGCACCGAGGAAAGGATGAAAAAAGATTATAATGTCTTCTATACCTGTAAAAAAACAGGCACGGTCCTGCATCAGTTTTACTATCTGTGGAACACTTGCAAGACGCTACGAAAACAGATTATTTGGCTCCCAAGATAGACCCGAGCAAACACTATAAAATACAAACACACAACAGAAAGGATAGGCAGATCAAAGTCAACTCAGAGGACGGCTCAAAGATGAACATCGGACTCTGAATCGGCAGTATCTCGAAACAATTATCCTTAAATTGCCCCTTTAGACTCCCGGGCCAGTGTAGCGTCTTCCAAGCTAAAATCTACGCTATAGACAAAGCAGCAAAAACGACAAGACTAATGGACTTACCTCCGGCAAAACTTACCATTTTTGATACCAGCGTTCCAGCTACTGCCCTCAAAGCACATCAATTCAAGATGTGTTAAAAAATGCAGGAGGTCACTCTCGCGTATCCAACAACACCATACTTTGTTGGGTACCCGGCCACTCTGGAGTGGAGGAAATTGAAAGAGCGCACGAGTGGGCAAGGAGAGGCTCTGAGCTCGACCTCTAAACGATCTGTACACTGCGATTGCCGTGAGCTTAATTATGGAAACCAATAGCAGATGGCCTCTAACTACTAACTGCAGGGCCTTTAATGCGCTCTGGCCAAAACTAAATCTTAGAAGAACAAAATGTCTGCTTGGATTCAACAGATCAACTACCAGCGCCCTTACATTATAACACCTAATGGGTCACTGCACTATTGCATCTTAGCCAGTAGAATGGGTGTACCTCGCAATGACTTCTGTAGGAGTTGCGGAGATGAAGACGAAATTTAGTCGGTACAATACCTTCTTTGTGAATGTCCTGCACTTCCAAGAAGCTGTGTCGAATATCTTGCCGATTATTTCTTTGAAGGTGTGGGAAATTCGGAAATGTCTCACTGGAGGGACTGGTTACCTTCATAGAAATATCTAAGTGGTTTAAGCAGCTTAGTTAGGGGATGGAAATCAAATGAAGGTATTACAATGGGCCTTAGGGCCACCGAGTGTCTTGTCTTAGACATGCATAGGTGGCTAATCTAACCTAACCCAAAATAAGCTTAAATGGTATGCGCAAAAATGTCTAAAAATATTATCAACGGTGTCAAAATAATGAGATATTTTATGCTATTTTGAATTTTTTTTGAAGATTGGTTTAAGAAAAAACTTAATAACTCAGCCAAGTCTATACCTATTTAGGTCTCTAAGGTATCATTGGAATGGAATTTGCTCACCCTTTTCATTATTTAATTAAAACTATATTCAAAAAAAACTAAATATTTTATCAAAAGTTCATGGTCTCAATTTTTAAAAATATTTATGCAAATCTGTTAAGCTAAGGGGAGATTCCCCTATCAGCTGAGAAGATATTTTGGAAAAAATATTTTTAAAACCGGATTTAGTTGTAAAAGACTCGAGTTTTGGAGATATTTTCAAACTGGTACAGCTCAGATAAATCTAAATATTTTGGCGGTCTTAAAGTATGAAAAATTTATAATTACCATTTTTTGTTTTTTTTGTTTTGTATATAGAAAGTCAACCCTAATTTAAATAATATACATACATACTTGTATAAATGTATGGGTTGATTTCAAATATCATATACACATTTTGAAATGAAAACTGACTTTCTCTACAAATAAATCGCAAGTAGTTAATGCGCTTAACCAGCACAAAAGTTTGTATGTTTCCAACACTCGCGCACATTGCACGCTTGTTTACCAATACATACAAACATACGTATGTTTAAATTTCAATGTGTTCGCTTGCATGTGCGCATGTGAATGACAGCGCTGCATTGCGAATGCATTTCGTAATAATAATCAAAACAACACGGAAAAGCACTTGAAAAGTAAGTAAGTAATAACTAGGTAGTGCTGCAACAACCGCCCTCTGCCTCTCCAACCTCTGTGCGTGTTAGCAAACAAATATCATGTGCATTTGTAGCAACAAGAACAACGTTGACCTGTATACAACAAGTGGAAATATGCAGGAATGCCACATTGCGATAAGCGTCGCCAAAAAGCAAAGCACGCCACCACCACGAAATGCGTTTCAGAAATACGAGTATGGCATGAAAATAAATATTAAAAAAAAGGGAAAACCAAAGCAACCAACTACATTTAAACGGCGTTGCATACAACATGCTGTTCGCTTGGATAAGCGAATAACATGCGCTGCGGTGTAGCATTCCAGCCAACTCACTCAGCCCACTGTGGTGATGACTCAGTGGAATGGCATTCGCGTCACTCATACGCCAAGGCGAACGAGCGCAGTTTATAGTTATAAGCATATAGTTGCATTTACATATATAGGTGCATGTGGGCGTATGAATGTATGTTCGCCTCCAAAGTGACTGGGCTTGAAACCTCAGCAATTACTTCCGTGAGACTTCAGCCGCTATCTGATGTGGTGGCAGCAACTTAACCCTTTCGCGGCCGCATCAGCAATTATAGAACACTCCAACACTTCTTAGGGGACACTACGAGTACGTAATTTATTGAAAGTAAAAATTGAAAGCAAGTTAAATATTTTATATTTCTTAATTTTCCAATATTTTTAGCCTAGTTGGCGAAAGCAGTTTCTTTGTTTCTTTTTTGTATTCTCTCAAATTTTTACTAAATTCTCATTTTCAAACTAATTTCGTAGGCCCTCTTTGATTTGATTGATATTTTTTGCTGATTTTTAGAACCCTATACTGGCTACATGGCTAGTCGCATCATTTTGTTAAAACCTCGTATCGTCAATGCTAACGCCATCCAAAAGAGGTCATCGAAAAAGTGTTGTTAGCCTGTTTTGATATCGCAATCCTTTGACGCATTCACTACTGTAATTTAATCCATTCCAGTGATGTACCAGCAGCGAAATTTTTGGCAGAACGCCTAGAACGCACGGACGTTTTTATGTAGAGAACCAAGCCAGTCGAGTAAAATTTTTCAATTCACTTTTTTATTCCGGGCTCACAATTTTGCGTTTCAGTTGACTAATGAATAGCAAAGCTCCAAATATATTTTTCACCTGACATCAAAGCTAATAATAAACGAGGCCCAGTAGTGGTCTAATACCGTTTTCATATTTATTAATTCCCTTTTTCATACACATATTTCTCATCATACTTTCCAATTCACACCATCTTTAGGTCTTTTTCTTATAAATATTCAACCTCCTTCATAATTGTAATATTTTTTCACATTGCGTGCGACATGCCACATTTACTTCTCAGTTTTCATTTTCCAACCGAACACCTGTCAGACGAATAATCGGGTAGGAGGTCTTTGTCGTCTCAGGTGATGTCCAACGCGACAGCGAAACATTTAACAAGTTGATGGAAAGCAGCAAGCACTAAAATATAAGTTTATATGTATGGATGTGCCTAAGGATTTTCGTGCTTTCACTAGAAAGGCATAAAAAAATAATACAAAATGTAATAAACAAAAACAATAATTAATTGAAAGTTGGACCGGTAAGCCTAGGAGTTTAAAAAAGGTGTAGTGGCAAAAAAAATTGTTAAAAATTTTAAAATTTTAATAAAACACTAATACAGAAATTGACTTTTTATAATAAAAATAATAATAATGAATTTGATAGCTACGGTAAAATCCGTAATGTGGCAGAAATTAAGTTTCCGAATTGACATTTCAAGATGCCTCACTTTTCGCTTGAACAGATGAGATGAGTTTATTTAGCTTAGAAGAAACTATTGGACTTTAATAGACTTTTTTGTGGCGTGCCGTTGAAAATAATTCTCATATCCACCACTCAGAGACAATAAAAGAGTGAAAACATGAAATTGGTGTCAAAACTTGAGTTAAAACATTAAACTTACAAGAAAAATTAAAATTTAAATTACAATTTAAATTAACAGAAATTTATGAAAATGGCGCATGGCGCAGAAGCGCGGACGATGGCAACATCCGATGAAGCTACGCTTGGAGTGTTTGAGAGAAAGATTCTGCGCAAGATTTTTGGACCTTTGCACGTTGGCAACGGCGAATATCGCAGCCGATGAGCTGTATGAGCTTTACGACGACATAGACATAGCGCAGCAAATAAAGATCCAGCGGCTACGTTGGCTGAGTCATGTCGTCGGAATGGATACAAACGCTCCGGCTCTGAAAGTATTTGATGCGGTACCAGCTGGTGGTAGCAGAGGACGAGCAAGGCCTCCTCTGCCCTGGAAAGATCAGGTGGAGAAGGACTTGGGTTCACTTGGTGTGTCCACCTGGCGCCGGTTAGCATGAGAAGGAAACGATTGGCGCGCTTTGTTAAACTCGGCCAAAATCGCATAAGTGCTTATAGCGCCAATTAAGAAGAAGAAGAATTTATGAAAATGATAAGTGAAAACAAAAATAAAAATTCAATTAAAATTTAAATCTATACTAATATTATAAAGAGGAAAACTTTGTTTGTTTGTAATGAATAGGCTCAAAACCTACTGGACCGATTTCAAAAATTCTTTCACAATTCGAAAGCTACATCATCCACGAGTAACATGGAATATATTTTATTTTGAAAATAGGGCTCGAGATATAGGTCAAAACGTGGACCCGGGTAACCTTCGGATGTGTATGTACAATATGGGTATCAAATGGAAGCTGTTGGTGAATGCTTTAGTCCAGAGTATTTTTCATGCCGCTCCGTGACTAGGGTCTCGAGATAGAGACCAAAACGTGGACCCTAGAATGTGTTTGTACAATATGGATATCAAATTAAAGCTGTTGGTGAATGCTTTAGTACAGAGTATTTTTCATGCCGCTCCGTGACTGTGGTCTCGAGATATAGGTCAAAACGTGGACCCGGGTAACCTTTGGTTGTGTATGTACAATATGGGTATCAAATGAAAGCTGTTGGTGAATGCTTTAGTTCAGAGTATTTCCATCCGCTCCGTGACTAGGATCTCGAGATAGAGACCAAAACGTGGACCCTAGAATGTGTTTGTACAATATGGATATCAAATGAAAGCTGTTGATAAGTGCTTTAATACGGGGTAATTTACATACCTATTGATGACTAGGGTCTCGAAATATATGCCAAAACGTGGACCCTAGAATGTGTTTGTACAATATGGATATCAAATGAAAGCTGTTGATAAGTGCTTTAATACGGGGTAATTTTCATACCTATTGATGACTAGGGTCTGGAAATATATGCCAAAACGTGGACCCGCCGTGTCTTTGAACCGAATTAAACCAAACTTACACACGTTGTTAAGTAGGTATTGAAGATGATTTCCGTATAGTTTGAATACCTTTTGGTAGATAGGGTCTCGAGATATAGGTCAAAACGTGGACCCGGGTAACCTTCGGACGTGTATGTACAATATGGGTATCAAATGAAAGCTGTTGGTGAATGCTTTAACAGAGTATTTTTCATGCCACTCCGTGACTGGGGTCTCGAGATATAGGTCAAAACGTGGACCCGGGTAACCTTTGGTTGTGTATGTACAATATGGGTATCAAATGAAAGCTGTTGATAAGTGCTTTAATACGGGGTAATTTTCATACCTATTGATGACTGGGGTCTCGAAATATATGCCAAAACGTGGACCCGCCGTGTCTTTGCACCGAATTAAACCAAACTTACGCACATTGTTAAGTAAGTATTGAAAATGGGTTTCGTAAAGTTTGGTTGTAATTCGGACCAGTGGCAACGGGTACAGCGTTCTTTTGAACCAGCCATAATGTCGCTTACTTTTTTAACGCTTGGGCGGAACTGAACTGTCAAATTGACAGTGTGAGTTACAATGTGTCAATATTTCTTTCTGATTTGGATGCCATAAGGAAAAAACGTAAGTGCAGCATGTAAAAATTGCTTGTGAATTTTTTTGGAGTGGATTTCGGAACAGTGAATAATTTCTTACGAAATTTGAGAATTTAATTTGTGAAATCTGAATGAAATTATGTGTTCGTGGAAAAAAAATTTTTTTTCGTTTTTTTTGAGAAATATAAATGGATAATGGTTAAAAAAGCTCCAATGCTTAATAAAACATATAAATTGAAACGAAAAATTCATGGATGATCAGGAAAAAAGACGATTGTTTTCTTCTTTTTTCCTGATTTTCAATTTATATTTTATATTTACTCAAAAATAAATAGAAAAACAAAAAATATTGTTTATGCCAAAGCGCTTGAATAAAGAATAAAGAAATAAATAATATGAAAATCATATATTTTCTGTTCTAAGCCATATCTATTCTATTTTAGTGTGCCCAGCGAAGGGGGCCGGGTTTGCTAGTTAAAAATAAAATGAGAACTAAAATTCCAATTAATATGAAAATTAATATTAATACTAAAATTAAAGCTGAAATTAAAATTTAAATTACAAAAACATAAAATTTTATTTCAATTACAATTAAAATTAAAAGTTAAATAAAAATAAAAATGAAATTGGATTTAAAAATTCAATGAATAAAAAAATTATAAAATATGAATGAATTAGATAAAATTAATTGAAAATACATAAAATTAAATTTAAATTTAAAATCGAAATAACAATTAAAATTAGAAGTAAAACGGAACTTAAATTAAAACTCGATTTAATTCAATTAAAATTCAAATTAATAAAAATCAAAATTAAAACTACAATTAAAAACAAATTAAATGACAATTAAAACTAAAACTAGAATATAAATAAAAATTAAAGTCTAATTGAAATTTAAATTATACTTGAAATGAAAATTAATATTAAAAGAATAAATAAATTAAAATAAAAATAAAATTTAAAACTAAAATCGAAATTAAAATTAAGTTTCAAAAACTGTGTGAATCACCCTTTATTTGTGGTGAGCATCTTTGTGAGCTTCAGCGAATATTTTTCTACATTCTCGTCTGCAGAAAGAGTACTTTTCTGAGATTTCTGCCATCAAAAAGAATTAAAATTAATTCTAGTTTATTTTTAAAACCAGCTGATGACCTTGAGCTAGTGCTGCTCTTTTTTCCTGCTATTTTCTGTATATTCATATACTTAAAATAAAACATGATTCTGATTCTTTCTTAATAAGCATACTCAGCTTCCATTTTCCTCAAAGCAAATAACTGGTTTGTTAACACCAAAGCCAACACCTCTCGTAATCCGTCTAAGAATGAAATTCTTTATGGCCCACTTTTCGGATTTTGATATCAAATTTTTGGTAGTAGCAATAGTTTTTCTGAGCAGCGGAGTATATCTTAACTAAAACTATATTTAAGCTTCGGAGAGCAATTTTTTTTTTATATAATAATTCTATTGATTTTTTATTTATTTATTTTTTTTTAGTATCAAAAATAAGTGTGTGATTGATTTCTTAAAAATAGTATCAATATGAGCAAAACTTGTTTCAAACAAAGAATATGAAAATCTTCTCTCATTTACGTGAAATCATATTAGATAGATGGTATACATCTCAGTTAAAGCACCAATTTGGGCACAGTGAAGAAGTTGTTCATAGCGAAAAAAGTACTGATGCATTCATGAAGCATGACTAGATTAGAAACAAATTTAGAAAAGTATTATTCGAAAATATATTTTCTAATTCAAAAATTTAATAATAAATTTATTCACACAATATTATAATATATTATAAAGTATAGTATAAAAGGCGACGAAAGGCTGAGCAGCTTCAACTAATTTTTAATGAATAAATAAATAAATTTATAATTATTTTTCGCATAAAATTTTGTAACAAAGTTAAATAGAAAAATAAATAAAATAATACAATAAGCAAAAAAATTTCCCATACCGGGAATCGAACCCGGGCCTTCCGGGTGAGAGCCGGATATCCTAACCACTAGACAATATGGGACTTAAGATAATGTGTGACAAATGACACACTAAAACTGAAATATGAAAAATAATTTAACGATCAATAGAACAGCTGAGCAGCGATAAATGATCGATATGAAAAAATGTAATCTTTGCTAGCCCAAATGTCGCTTTGAAATGCGCGATTTCATTTATGCGAAGGAATAAATTAAAATTAGCAATTAGCGAATTAGTGAAGAAAAAATATAAAAAAAAATTTCATTTTAAACTTAATTTTTTAAAATTCTCATAATTAAAATGTTTTTGCGAAAATTTTATGAGAGTTTAAATCTGAAAAGGCTACTTAATTAATTTTATTTCGCTCTTCAACAGCATTTTTGGGCCATAAAAGCGACAGTATAATTCCGCAAGTATACCAAAACTAGACAATTCATATATTTGGAAGTAAATTTTAGTCTAGTAGGTCTCACTTTATTTTTGCCATAGGTCGAAATTCTCAAGTTTCTAATCATCTATTTAAATATAAATATTTATTTTACGTGTAAAAAGTCTAGGAGAGACTCGTATTATAAGTCGATTTCTGATCGAAATATTACTGTAGGAGAATTTCGCGAAGATCATTGTTGTGGTACATTTTAATCCATTAGGAGCCAATTTGGCCACCCAATGAATTGAATTTCCTTCTGCTATCACTTTTTGTATATTTTTGTTTAAGGTAGTAGTCTGGTCAAATACTCATTTTTTTAGATATTTTTTAGGATTTTTTTTTAAGAAAATAAAATGCGATCGTTTCGATTTTATAATAGGACTATGAATAAGTTCATGCGGTTTTTTTCGAAATTTGAAACTTTATTGACGTAAAATGGTTACAAATTTAATATTCAAAGTATTGTCCATCGCTTACTACTACTTTTTCCCATCTTTCTGGCAATTCACGGATTCCCTTTGTGAAAAATTCGGTCGGTTTTGCCGCAATCCACGAATCGACCCATTTTTTGACTTCATCGTAATTACGGAAGTGCTGGTCAGCCAGGCCATGTTGCATCGATCGGAAGAGATAGTAATCGGATGGCGCAAGGTCTGGACTATACGGCGGGTGGGGTAGGACATCCCATTTGAGCGTTTCTAAGTATGTTTTGACCACTTGTGCAACATGTGGCCGAGCATTGTCATGTTGCAAAATAACTTTGTCGTGTCTATCGGCGTATTGCGGCCGTTTTTCTCGCAGTGCTCGGCTCAAACGCATCAATTGTCGTCGGTAGACATCCCCCGTAATCGTTTCATTCGGTTTCAGTAGCTCATAATACACAACACCCAACTGGTCCCACCAGATACACAGCATAACCTTCAGGCCATGAATATTCTGCGCCGACGTCGATGTTGAAGCATGTCCAGGGTATCCATACGTTGCCCGACTTTTTGGATTGTCGTAATGGACCCACTTTTCATCGCCAGTCACAATTCGATGCAAAAAACCCTTTCTTTTGTGCCGTTGAAGCAGTTGTTCGCATGCCATAAAACGGCGTTCAACGTCTCTTGGCTTCAATTCATACGGCACCCAATGGCCTACCTTTCGGATCATTCCCATGGCTTTTAAACGTTTGGAAATGGTTGATTGATCAACTCCCAAAGTTTTTGCAACCTCTTCTTGCGTTTGAGCCGGATCTTGATCGAGCAATTCCTCCAATTCGGTATCCATGAACTTTGGCGGCGCACCCTCGCGTTCTTCGTCTTCCAAGCCAAAATCACCACTTTTAAAGCGTGCAAACCACTTCTGGCACGTTCGCTCAGCTAGAGCATGCTCACCATAAACTTCCACCAAGATACGATGACTTTCGGCTGCTTTTTTCTTCATATTAAAAAATTCCCCGCAAAAACACATTATTTGGCACGAAATTCGACATTTTCAAGTGTGGTAAAAATATTGTTGTTTACGCTTCAAATAAAAAACTTATACTGACGTTTGTGCCTTACGACAGTAGCTCTCCATTGAATGTTTGGAAATGTGGATCGATGGAATAATAATCAAGTTACGCCATCTGTTGTAAAACCGCAAGGAACTTATTCATAGTCCTATTAGTATGTTATTATTGACATCAAATAGTATATAAAAATATTTTTTTTTTTGACATACTTTTTTGTAGTAGTGTGGCACCAAAGTAAGCGTTTTAAAAAAAGATAGGTGACTTGTCAACAAGATTTTGGCTCTTCAGGACATCTGAAACGGAAAACTTAAACTGATTATTATTCTGTAGGCTTGTCATTCTGCCAAGTGCCACTTTCGTTTCTTTTCAGTCCTAACTTTCCATACTACATCAGTCTGATTTCAATCCGAAAAACATACCTTTTTTCAAAAGTCCGCCATTTTGTTATTTAAAAAAAATGTTATTTAATTTTAATTTTTTTTTTGTATTAAAATGCTTATACACAATTTACATTTTTTTTATTTGAATACTAAATTTAAAAACGTGCTTTAACAGCTTTAAAAGAATATTTTGCTATAATAATTCAATTTTATTAAGATATTTTTATATATCTTTTTTGTTAAGATATTCTTAGGTATAATTTGTGAGAAATATTTGTATACCTTTTTTCATCAGCATCGAATTGATTTCAGGTTTTTTGTAATGTGTCTTCATCAAAATTATAATTTTGGAAGTTTTAAATAAAAATTATTTAAAAAAAATCAGCATTTTTTTATTACTTTAATAATTCAAAAAATTAGCAATTTGTTTTATTACTTTAAGCATTCCTTTCGCCTAGCAATATTTGGCAGCTATATACCTATGAAATGAGACTTTTTTTTCAATTTCAAACGTTTGTTAACAAAAAATGGTTACAAATTTTATCTTCGAAATAATAGCCTTGATTGCCGCGCCAAAAAAATTGGCCGTCTTTGGCCGCAAACCAATCATCGAGCCATTTTTTGGCTTCTTCGTGAGAATTGAAGCGCTGCTCGGAAAGTGCGTGGCCCATCGATGCAAACAAATGATAATGGGAACGCGCCAAGTCTGATGAGTAAGCCGCCTGCACCAGCGGTTCCCAATCATACGTCTCCACAAATTTCCGGATCGCTCTTGTTCGATGTGGCGGTGCATTGTCACATTGTTCAGTTCATGCGGCACCCATCTTCCGACCTTTAAAATCATGCCCATGTCTTTCAAACGTTTAGAAATGGTTTTTTGGGTCACTCTCAACTGCTCTGCCATCATTTCTTGCGTTTGACCATCATCTTCATCCAACAATGCTTGCAATTCGGCGTCTTCAAACTTTTTCGGTCCTCGTTCTCCACGCTAAAATCACCACTTCGGAATTTTTCAAACCACCTGAAGCACTGTGCTCTACTTAGACTGTGTCCACTATAAGCTTCTGTAAGCATTTGAAGAGCTTGAGACGCGTTTTTCTTCAATTGATAACAGAAAATCCACGATGTCCGCAAATCGTAGTTTGAAGGCACGAAATTCGACATTTTTAAGAGTGACAAAAATTCATTGTTGTATGAAACGTAACAAACAATTAACTGAATATTGTTGACAGATGACAGACGAAAAAAACAAGACATTTGGGAAGATTTAAAATTACTCCTAGCGACATCTATGTATTATATGGTATGGTATTAATATTTGATACTTTTACATCAGCATTAATACAAATACATTTTTTTTAATTGATTTATTATTTCTTTGTCATTTTTTTATAAAATTTATTTTTAGCTTTCATAACTTTTCGGGAAAATATTTTTTAAAATATTGATGTTATAATACATTTTTAAGAAATACATACCTAATTACCTCCGAAAATATGTATATGTATTTATTTTTTTTTTATCATCAGAGGTGCATTTTTTTCTTGTTCACTCCTTCCGGGAGCATAGCGCCGCGACATCGTACATCGTTCCATCGTACACGGTGGTTTTTGAACCGTCCCATGAGATGTCGGCATCTGCTAGTTCGCGCAACAGCGACCTTCTCCAAGTGTTTTTGGACGACCGCGACCTCTGCTGCCTGGCGGTCGTTATGCTTCTTAAAAAACTACTGTTTATGAGTTTAAACTGTCATCAATGATATTAAGAAAATCTAATTTTGCTCATATGATATGAAGAATTTTATTAAGCAGAAAAAATTATTTTCTATATTTGTTTTTAATATTAATATTTTTTTTTCATTTAGAAAATATTTTCGAATATACGTATTAAAACAAAAAATACATACATACATACATTATATAATTTAAAGTAGAGCAAATAAATTTTTTTTTATTATCAAAAGTGAATTATATTTATTACTAGCAAACCCCGCCCCCTTCGCTGGGCACACTAAAATAGAATAGATATGGTTTAGAACAGAAAATATATGGTTTTCATATTATTTATTTCTTTATTCTTTATTCAATCGCTTTGGCATAAACAATATTTTTTGTTTTTCTATTTGTTTTTGAGTAAATATAAAATACAAATTGAAAATCAGGACAAAAGAAGATTGTTTTTAAATTTCAAATCAAACCAAATGAATAACTAAGAAACAACCGTCTTTTTCCTGATCATCCATGAATTTTTCGTTTCAATTTATATGTTTTATTAAGCATTGGAGCTTTTTTAACCATTATCCATTTATATTTTTCAAAAAAAAAAAAAAAACGAAAAAAATTGTTTTTTCCACGAACACATAATTTCATTCGGATTTCACATTAAATTCTCAAATTTCGTAAGAAATTATTCACTGTTCCAAAATCCACTCCAAAAAAATTCACAAACAATTTTTACATGTTGCACTTACGCTTTTTCCTTATGGCATCCAAATCAGAAAGAAATATTGACACATTGTAACTCACACTGTCAATTTGACAGTTCAGTTCCGCCCCAAGCGTTAAAAAAGTAAGCGACATTATGGCTGGCTCAAAAGAACGCTGTACCCGTTGCCAGTGCTCCGAATTACAACCAAACTTTACGAAACCCATTTTCAATACTTACTTAACAATGTGCGTAAGTTTGGTTTAATTCGGTGCAAAGACACGGCGGGTCCACGTTTTGGCATATATTTCGAGACCCTAGTCATCAATAGGTATGAAAATTACCCCGTATTAAAGCACTTATCAACAGCTTTCATTTGATATCCATATTGTACAAACACATTCTAGGGTCCACGTTTTGGTCTCTATCTCGAGACCCTAGTCACGGAGCGGATGGAAATACTCTGAACTAAAGCATTCACCAACAGCTTCCATTTGATACCCATATTGTACATACACATCCGAAGGTTACCCGGGTCCACGTTTTGACCTATATCTCGAGACCCTATCTACCAATAGGTATCCATACTATACGGAAACCATCTTCAATACCTCCTTAACAATGTGTGTAAGTTTGGTTTAATTCGGTTCAAAGACACGGCGGGTCCACGTTTTGGCATATATTTCCAGACCCTAGTCATCAATAGGTATGAAAATTACCCCGTATTAAAGCACTTATCAACAGCTTTCATTTGATACCCATATTGTACATACACATCCGAAGGTTACCCGGGTCCACGTTTTGACCTATATCTCGAGACCCTATCTACCAATAGGTATCCATACTATACGGAAACCATCTTCAATACCTACTTAACAATGTGTGTAAGTTTGGTTTAATTCGGTGCAAAGTCACGGCGGGTCCACGTTTTGGCATATATTTCGAGACCCTAGTCATCAATAGGTATGAAAATTATCCCGTATTAAAGCACTTATCAACAGCTTTCATTTGATATCCATATTGTACAAGCACATTCTAGGGTCCACGTTTTGGTCTCTATCTCGAGACCCTAGTCACGGAGCGGATGGAAATACTCTGAACTAAAGCATTCACCAACAGCTTCCATTTGATACCCATATTGTACATACACATCCGAAGGTTACCCGGGTCCACGTTTTGACCTATATCGCGAGACCCTATCTACCAATAGGTATCCATACTATACGGAAACCATCTTCAATACCTCCTTAACAATGTGTGTAAGTTTGGTTTAATTCGGTTCAAAGACACGGCGGGTCCACGTTTTGGCATATATTTCCAGACCCTAGTCATCAATAGGTATGAAAATTACCCCGTATTAAAGCACTTATCAACAGCTTTCATTTGATACCCATATTGTACATACACAACCAAAGGTTACCCGGGTCCACGTTTTGACCTATATCTCGAGACCCCAGTCACGGAGCGGCATGAAAAATACTCTGTACTAAAGCATTCACCAACAGCTTCAATTTGATATCCATATTGTACAAACACATTCTAGGGTCCACGTTTTGGTCTCTATCTCGAGACCCTAGTCACGGAGCGGCATGAAAGATACTCTGGACTAAAGCATTCACCAACAGCTTCCATTTGATACCCATATTGTACATACACATCCGAAGGTTACCCGGGTCCACGTTTTGACCTATATCTCGAGTCCTATTTCCAAAATAAAATATGATCCATGTTACTCGTGGATGATGTAGCTTTCGAATGGTGAAAGAATTTTTAAAATCGGTCCAGTAGTTTTTGAGCCTATTCGTAACAAACAAACAAACAAAGTTTTCCTCTTTATAATATTAGTATAGATTAGTATAGAAAATAGATTGTTTTTCAATTAAACTCTTATTTCAAATATGAGGGAACAAAATCTGGCTTAAAGTGATATCAAAAGCCATACAAATTTTAAAATATTATAGTAACTAAATAAATAATATTTTAAATAATAAAACGAAAAAAAAAATTTTTTTTTATTTTTCATAGTCATATAGGTTTTATGACGCAATAACACCATTAATGATAAAAAATCTACCGCAAGTCGCTATAATTGTGCTGTCTGTAATATTTAATGCAATCATCGAGGTAGGCATTTTTCCAAAAAGCTGGAAAACGTCTTTAATAATAATGATTCCTAAGCCGGGCAAAGACTTAAATGTGCCATCGTCCTATCGACCAATCAGTTTGTTGCCGTGTTTGTCAAAATTATTTGAAAAAGTTTTGAGAAACAAAATGATGCCGTTTTTAAACGAACGTAATATAATCCCTCCACATCAGTTTGGCTTTCGAGAACAACATGGGACAATCGAGCAAGTAAATCGATTAACTGCGGAAATAAGAAAATGTTTTGAACTTAAAAAATACTGTTCAGCAATTTTTATAGATGTGCCACAGGCATTTGACAAAGTTTGGCATGAGGGTCTCATACATAAAATAAAACGCTGTTTGCCACCTATTACACACAAAGTTCTGGAATCGTACTTAACAAACAGACAATTCAGAGTAAAATGCAACGATTATGTGACTCATGAATATGAAATTGAAGCTGGTGTCCCTCAAGGCAGTGTACTAGGCCCAATTTTGTATTTAATTTATACTTCTGATCTGCCCGAGTGCGATAGTTTGACTATATCTACATTCGCTGACGACACCGCTGTACTTAGTTCTCAAAATGATCCGTCTCTGGCATCTAGAGAGCTAAATAAATATCTCAGACTTTTAGAAAAGTGGCTGAAAAAATGGAGAATAAAAGTGAACGAAATAAAAAGTAAACATGTCACATTTTCGCTTAGAAGAGGAGACTGTCCCTCGGTTACCCTTAACAACGTACGCATACCACAGTCTGATCACGTCACATACCTTGGCGTTCACCTAGATAGGCGTTTAACATGGAGACGCCACATCGAGACAAAGCGGCTTAATATGAGAATCAAAGCTTCAAACCTTCACTGGCTAATTAATGAGCAATCAAGATTGAGCCTTGACTGTAAAGTCCTCTTGTACAAGGCAATTTTGAAACCAATTTGGACTTATGGAATCCAATTGTGGGGAACGGCCAGCAGTTCCAGTATCGATCTTATACAGAGAGCACAGTCGAAAATTTTAAGAACCATAACTGGAGCGCCGTGGTATATAAGAAACGACAACATCCATAGGGACCTAGATGTACCGATGGTGAAGGAAGTATTCAAAAAAGTTCGTGAAAACTATCAGTTGAAATTGCAAGATCACCCGAACCCGTTCGCACGTCAACTCCTGAGTACGCAACATACGACCAGGCTTCGAAGAAATGACCTACCACCCCGATGAGTAGAGGGCCATTTGATAATTATTTATTGTAGAAAATGAGATAAAATAAAATTTTTCTTTTTAGTTCTAAGATTTGAATACTTATTGTGAGGCCTTTGAAAAGGCAGATTCAATAAACAAATAAAAAGTTAAAAAAAAAAAAAAATATAGGTTAGGTTAGGTAGAAGCGGTTGTCCTGTGGGACACACTCAGGCTCATAGCCCATTGTGATGCCGCGTGGGGAGCTTGTCCCTATCTCTCCTAAAACCAGTGTGTGCTTTTCAAAAATTTTAAAATATCTCTGATTTCTATAGTACTGAGGTCTTCTAGCCCACTAAAAAATTGTCTACACAAAATAGTAAACCCGCGTCTGGATAGAGCAGGGCAGTGGCACAGTAGGTGCGAGATTGTCTCTTCCTCGTCCTCATCTAGACAACTTCTACAGAAGTCATGTGTTTGCACACCCATCCTTTGGGCGTGTCTGCCTATTAGGCAGTGCCTCGTTATGACTGAGATCAATGTGCTAAGACTGTGTTATTTTGGCTTAGCAGAGATTCTGTGCGTTTAGCTTTCAGAGTTGGCCAAAGTTGACGGGCGATTTTGCAGGTTGCTTCATTTCGCCATCTTTCGTTTGCTTTCTTTACAATTTCTTCAAGGATGTGTAATTTACATGTTTGTAAGGGTATCCCTATGTCATTATCTATGTGCTCGTCAGACAGTTTAGTGCCGAGTCTTGCTAGTTCATCGGCTCTACAGTTGCCCTCAATGTCGCGATGGCCAGGAACCCATGTTACCTTTAGGTGAAATGACTCAGCCATCTCGTTAAGAGATGTGCGGCATTTCATGACTACCTTGGAGGTTGTCGACTGTTTTGTGAGGGATTTTATCGCCGCTTGGCTATCAGTGAAAATGTAGATATCATTTCCGGATATCGCATCACACTGTATCAGTGTCGCGGCTTTTATTATTGCCATCAGTTCAGCCTGAAAGACACTACAGTAGTCGGGGAGCCGAAAACTGAAGGAGATCCCCAGATGTTCAGAATATACACCTCCGCCCACCCTGCCCTCGAGCTTTGAGCCATCTGTGTAAACATGGATGGACTCGGGGTCGGGGTAGGAGGGTCGTAAACGATGTAATGGCATGTATAGGTGGGAGTGCATAGTCCACCAATCCGGGAAGCCCCAAAGTGCCAGCCAGGATTTTACCGTGACCATAATCCGTGTTTGACCACTTGTTTAGAGTGTTCAGTCTTATTGCCGCACTGCCTGCGTTATATATTGCTTGCAGATCTACCGGAAGGAGGTTTAGTGTCGCATATAATGCTTTCGATGGTGTGGTTGGCATGGCGCCGATTATCAGAACAGATGCTAGTCTTTGCACCTTGTCAAGTTTCTTGATGTTCACACCCTTCTGAAGGGCATCCCACCATATTACTATACCGTAGTAGAGAATTGGCCTAACCACTGCTGTGTAGAGCCAATATATCATTCTGGGTTCCAATCCCCATTTCTTCCCAATAAGCCTTCCGCAGGAGTACATTGCGGTCATAGCTTTTCGTGCTCTGTCTGCGACTGTGAGCCCCCAATTTAGCTTCCTATCTAGTATAAGTCCTAGATATTTTGCCCTTTCTATTACTCTAAGTGGTTTCCCTCCTAGGAATATTTGTTGAAGAGTAGGTGTTTTGTGTTTCCTACTAAAAAGTATCAGATCCGTTTTTTCCGGATTTACCTCTAGTCCTCGACTTTTACACCAAAGTGATAGTCTGTTGAGAGATCTTTGTTGGAGGTCACATAATGTTGGAAGGTGTTTCCCCGAGATTGCTATTACAATATCATCGGCATATGATATTATTTTACCTCCAATTTTTTCCAGTTCTTGTAGAAGATTGTTGACAGTTAGGTTCCACAGAAGTGGAGAAATTACTCCACCTTGGGGTGTACCCCTGATCAGAAATTTTTTAACAAATGTGCCACCTAAATTTGCGTTTATCGTTCGCCCAGTTAGCATTCGTTCTATAAACGAGACTATTGCATTGCTTACTCCCATTTCCGTTAGCGAAGTGGTAATTGCTTCCGGATATATGTTATTGAAGGCACCCTCGATGTCTAGAAAGGCAGCGAGGGTGAATTCTTTGTAGTGAAGTAATTTCTCGACTGTGTGAACTAGCTCATGGAGCGCTGTTTCCACTGATTTACCTTTGCTGTATGCATGTTGGGAAGGTGATAGTTTGTCGCTAATCCTTCCTTTGATATGCACATCTAGCAACCGCTCTAAAGATTTTAACAAAAAGAATGATAGGCTAATTGGCCTGAAGTCCTTCGGTTTCGTATGTGTGGCTTTCCCTCCTTTGGGAATGAATACCACTTTTACTTCTGCCCATTTCTTGGGAATATAGTTAAGACGTATCGCTGCCCCAAAAATTAAGGCGAGTGTAGGTGCAATCATATCTTTTGCGTGTTGCAAATCAGCGGGAATGATTCCATCAGGCCACAGGCTTCACTCCGCTTACATTAGTAGTCTTCCTTATTGAAAGACCTGACCTTCCTGAGGGATTTGGTCTTGATTTGTGGGTGCCTTGGTTGTCCGAGGCTAAGTTTTTTTTGGAATTCATTTCATTTCATAATCGTCCGCACTGCTCGACGTGGCGAGCGTGGCGGACTAGGATTTTTTAGGGGGGAGAGGGGAGGTGTCGACCATGGCAGTCCCCTCTACCATGGCAAGGTCATTCTACCTCCTGAGGTGACCCAGTTTCAGAAGGGCGCCGTTAAAATACAGCCGGATACCCCTGGCTGCAAACCATCCATTGGGCACGGTGACGCGTAACACCCTGGATTAGGGCGGGTACAGGAGAGGAGATGATAGGATACTAGGTTAGGGATAGCAGTGGGGAGATCGTCGGTCATATAAAACTATAATATTTTATTTTTAAGAATTGAGTACTTCGGCGAAAAGCGAAAAAAAAATTTTTTTTGCGAATAACATTTTTTTTTATTTATTTTTTTTTTGTCTCATAATAAACTTTCCTTGGTATTACTTTTAAAAATTTGATTTATTGCTTAATTATCATTTATTATAGATTTTTCTTGCGTTCATGCATTTTAATATCACCAAAAGTCCCGCTATTCATCTAAAACACCTAAGTGGAATTAACCGTTGCGCGAAAATCATAAATTAAAAATTCAATTTGCCTATTAAATAAATCATTTCGTAAGCAAAAAAATCTCTTATCATAAAATGCGCTAATATTTGCACGCATACAGTGCACATCAAATAATTCTACATGCACATCCACATGCACACATGCATACATGTACAAACACATACATGCATATGCATACTAATGCGTTCTTCACCATATTTACCCATTATTTCCATCAAACGAATTTGTGTGCCCAACACAAAATCTTCAAGCAAACTTGACTTGCGTGCTTAAGCTTTCTTTAAGTACCGACTTCACAAAACGTCACTTAAAATTCACGTAAAGTAACTTTTTCACAATCGCCCCACACCGCACACTTCTCACGCATCGTTCGGTGCCAACTTAAAAGAAAAAATCTCATTGCATTTACTCTCTGCTCGATTTTTATCAGAACTTCTCTATTTCACGTTGCCACAGTCATTCGTCACTTTATCACGTGTCCTACGTGTCCGGCCACTTTACCACTTTGACCCATTTGTCATGGCGGCGGCAAAAGCGCGCTGCACCACTCGAAAAAAAAATAATAATAATAAAGAAAAATAAAGAATGTGAGTGCTTTATGGATTTTTGATTAAATTATATTTATGAAAGTGCAATCATATTGTACAAGTAGCCAAGCACAGCTCTTTTGTGAATTCATGTGTGCATGTGTGTATGTGTTGTGGGCAGGGTTATCAAATGGGTTTGTGTGGCAAGGAAATCATAACGTAAATCTAACAGAATTGGAATCGGTGGTAAGAAATGTAATGGTTGCACTTTCTTGGAAAAGTAAAATCCATTAACAGTTGCAGGAGTGTACACTTTAGTTTTCAACACAAATACACGCACACATTGCACTACACACATGCATAGATATTAAATAAAATAAGCACAGTGAGCAGTTGAGCTACGCTGGGCGGGGAGAGCAACTCTCAACTACTTAAAAAAATATATTATTTTGCCAAATGAAAAAAAAAAATGAAACTCGCGAGCAAAAGTCAACGCTATAAAATGATTTTAAAATCCTTAGATAAGAATCCCACTTTGAATTTTTGCTTCCAAAAACTTCCAGATAAATAAGTTGAATTCTGGAGAGGCAAATATTTTTAGAATATTCAGAATCGATTTGCAAATGGCTTACTGGGCTCTAAGTCTACTCAGTACACGTTTTGCAGCCATCACGTGACTAGTTCATATGATTACACGTGCATTTATGGTGTTTGTATGCATGCGACTGCCTCTATGGGGGGGACATGGCAATTTCCACTATTTTACTAGTCTACCTGGAAAGCAAACAATAACTGGAGCATTTCCTGGTTAAAAATATATTATACATATATATGAGCACATGTATAGTATATACGTGTGTATGTGTATGTATGTGAGTATGGAATGTCAACACGAAATGACCTGTGGCGAGTGAACTGTTATCGAACTCGCCCGAATCGCATGCACATCGTCATTAAAGGCAGCCAATGATGACCAGAAAGCTATTCGCCTCCAGCTTGGGTGCAAATACATACATACGCACATACCACAGAGGTGCGGCGCACCTGCTAAGCAATGTGGGGGAATGAAAAGCGATGTCGCTTTAGGTTTTACATTTTTTCTGGATGAATATTGGGTAAAATAATTTTTTTTTATTTTAATAAAATATTTTTTTTATATTTATATTTTATTTTAAAATTTTTTTTTTACATTTATATTTTATTTTAATAAACTATTTTTTTTATATTCATATTTTATTTTTAATTTTAATATATAATATTTTTAGAGCACTTTTTTTCATTTTTAGCCTTTATATTAATTTTTTTATTATCAATTTATTTTCATACATTTTTTAGTACCGTTTTTAAAGCTTATATTATATATATTTCTTATTTGGCAGATTTGCAAAATGTTTTAGTTATTTTCTAATAAAATATTTAATATTTTTTATTCAAAATTATTTCTTTAAAATTCTGCGTTCAAATTTTCTATTAACATTATTAACATATTTTATTTGTTTTACTTATTTCAAGCTATCTTATTTAATTTTGTTTCATATTATTAAAGTTTTTATGATTATATTTTTTAAATTTTCCATTTAAGTGTTTTTATTTAGTATTTCCTTTATTATTATCCTTTTTACTTTCTTTTGTTATTTATTTAATTTTGATTTTTTTTTTCATATTATTTTACTTTATTGATCTTTACTTAATTTTATTTACTTATTTTTCCTTTAATTTCAATATTTGTTTTCTCCATTCTCTTATAGGTTGCTGAGCTGTGGGCAAATGCGCTACAGGTAAATCTCCGTTGTAAGCTCCGAGAGTTGTGTCTGACTTCCACACATTAACAGGGCCAGCTGTTCAATTGATAAGCAGTTCTACGTCCATAGATTTACTAGCCTTTGAGAGGAAATATTTGTGGGTTTAAAGAACGAGCGGATGGAAGAAAGAGATAGTAAGCCTGCAGAACCGGAAATAAAAGACGAAACGCTAAGGCTATGGCAAGACCGTTGGGGAAACAAAACAGACGGCAGATGGATGGTTAGGCTAACAAAAGATGTCGCGAGATGGTACAGTAGCAGCTTCGGTGAAGTAAATTTGTATACGGGTATTCGCAAAAATACTTGCTCTTCTCAAAATGGGGAAATGCGAACGCCCCGCATGCATATATGATGATTTAGCCGAAGGTGACGCTAAGCACACCATTTTCTACATAAGAAAGTCGAACGCTGGTAAATGCAGTCGGTCGCATAACCACTGAAAATGCAATCGACAAGATGCTAAGCAGCGAGGAAACGTGGGAAATCATCAGTGATTTCGTGGACCTGGACGCAGGTCTATGCTTGTAGACCTTACACTAAGAAATAAGGAACGATACTCTGAAACAATGCGAAAGCAGTTTTTTGGTGTCCGGATATACCATTGATGTGACGGCACTTTTGATAATGCATTTTTGCACCTACTCCTTATTTTAGTCTCCTTTTTCATTTTGTTGTTATACTTTTTTTATTTAAGCTTTCATATTTTCCATTTTTATTTTTATTTAATTTTTTCTTTGTCATTTCATTTTTCAATATGCTTTTCTAGTTTTTTTATTAACATTATTTGAATTTATTTCATAGTCCTTTTTTATGTTTTTTTTTTTTTTTTTAATTTTATTTTTGCTTATATTATTTTATCTATTGAGTATGGGAATAAGTTTCCGTCCTTTCTTAGCCAAAGTTACTAATTATTTAAACTACTAAGCGAAGTATTTGCCATTGGAAGCCACAACTTTACTCCATCTTTCAGGCAGCATACGGAATCCTCTGACGAAGAATTCGAGTTCTTTTGACTAGATCCATTCATTGAGCCAGTTTGCGATGCTCTCGTAAGAAGTGAACCGCTTTCCAATAATGACTGGCTGCATTGATCGGAACAGATGGTAATCCGAAGGTGCAGTGTTTGAGGAATACGGCGGGTGCGGCAAGATTTCCCAATTTTGTCCCTCTAAATAATTCTGGACCGATTTAGCTACATGTGACCTGGCACTGTCATGCAGCAAGAACAGTTTGTCATATCTACCGTCTCTTTCCGGCCGCTTTTCTTTGAGAGCTCGATTTAAACGCATTAACTGCAGCTGCTAACGATCGCCAGTGATGGTTTCGGATGGTTTAAGGATCCCACCAGATGTACAACATAACCTTTGAAGCATGAATATTTTTTCGCTGTCGATACCCATACCCGATATTATTTTCGGTTTTTATTAACATTATTTCATTTTATTTCGCCATAGCTTTTTTTTAATTTATGTTATTTTAGTTTTTTTTAAACGTTATTGTTTCCGTTTTCTTATTTTATTTTAGTCTCCTTCTTGTTTTTTTATATATATATTTTTTAAATTTAGATATAATTTTTCGCATTTAAATTTGTATATATTTTTATTTTTCTTTTATTTTTCGTAACTTTTTATACCAAATTTTTTTTTAATACTTCCATTATAACTGTTTTATTAACACTATTTTATTTTATATCCTATTTTTTTGTTTTTCTTTTTTGAAGTGAAACTTCCTAGACGTCGGTGGACGAGCGAGAATGGAGAGTAAAATTTCAAGGCCATGCAACGTTTTGAGCATTTTCGTTCCGCGAGAGAGAAAAAGATGTAACGTAGAGGAAAAGGAGAAAGAGAGCTAATATTTAGTGAGAAATAACACTGCCTACTTTTTGGCGCTCGTTTGTTGGTGCAAACTTGTAGGAAATATATTTTTGTGCCTACTTTTTGGCGCTCGTTTGTTGGTGCAAACTTGTAGGAAATATATTTTTGTGCCTACTTTTTGGCGTTATATTTCCTTGGAGTCTACTGTTTGGGGCGTTCTTTCGCCCCGTTTTTTTGGTGCCTACTTTTTGGCGCTTATTTCCGTTTCCTGGCTAGTGCTTGTGCGTACTAAAAAGGGCTATCCATTCCGGCGTCGGATTTATTGGTATTGCCTTGCGGTAATTTGTGCCGTTGCTGCGGTCCTGGAATCGCTGCGTTTGTGCAGGTAATAAACGCTCGGAGTAGTGCGCGTTGTTGCCACGGTTTGTGTCCGGTCCTTCTCCGTTTTTCGTAAATTTTGTCTATTTGTATTCTCTGCAAATGCTGTGAATTTATTTAGTTATATATTCTTTCTCTCTCTCTCTCTCTCTCTCTCTCTCTCTCTCATTCTCTCTCGGGTCTTTCCCTCTTTCTTTGTGTGGCTTGAAAGTTTCACTTTTGTTATGTGTTCTCCGCTAGACGCATTTTTTTAATTTTAATTATATTATTTTATTTATAACTTATTTTTTCTATTATTTTGTATTTTTTTCTGTTTATCTTGTAATACACTTTTAAATATTTTTTAATGTTCTTATATTTTTAAGCAATTTTGTTCTTCAAATTTTTAATGTTTTTTATTATTTTTAATATTCTTCACCAAATTTTCATTTTTTTGTTTGTATTTTTTTATATTTATTTTTATATTTTTTGTACTATTTATTGATTGTACTATTTTTAATATTTTTATGTATTATTTTCCTATTTTTTCTACACTTTTTATTTGATTTTTTTATTTCTTTTCAATGATTTTCTATTATTTTTTAATTTCTTTTATTTTGCTTAAAAAAATTCTACTCTGAATTCTAACTTTCTTTATTTTAGTTTTTGTATATTTTTATTTTTACTTAATTTTATTTATTTATCCCTCAACATCTCCAAAAAATCCTTTCGAAATTAATAATCCTCGTTTTGACTTTCTGCCGCCATTCAATAAGCCCAGTTGTTGGTTTCTTCTGACCGAAGCGTTAACGACCTAAAAGCACGTGCTCGTGCACAAAAAAAACCTAATAATATCTGAATTCGTGAATAGACCAGCCCGTTAACTAGTAATTGATTTTTATTATTATTCTTTTTTGTTTTTCTGTGTAGTAGGGATATGCAGGTATGTATGTACATATACAAACATATGTACATATATAATATTTCTTACCCTTACCACCTTCAAATATTTTATAATTTTCCTATTGTCTTTGTTGTTTTGGTGGTGCTTAGTTTCAACACTACTATTATTAGTAATTTTCCACTTAGCTAACAAACAATGTGAGAATATAAACAGAATTTTCGTGAGGTATAAAAAGTGAGGAAAAAATTGTAAACTACACCTATGCATGCAACTATACGAAAAACAACAACACTGCCCATGCTAGTGAAAGGCATGAAATGTTTAACAATTTGATCAGAATGGGAAGTATGCACGTGATTTGGCAAGGAAAATCAAAGCAGTGCTCCTAAGCGAGCAGGTTTACATACTATATAAGTAATACTAACCTAATTCTACGCTATTTTTTCAAAATTATAAAAAATCTTTTATTCTTACACTAGCATAAAAATGCAATATCGTAATATAGAAGCCAAGTATCACGTTGCGTGATACATATGTACATATGTATGTATGTACATACATGGCGTGTATCAAGGCACATGGAAAGGGTAGTAGCAGTAGAGAAGTTAATTTGATTTTATTCTCTTCATTTAGTCCCTAACTATCAAATCTGTGTTTTAGATTTTGACAATTTAGGGATCAAAAGCAAAAACAATATATGCTACCTGATCAATGTGCCTTGGTATGTATATGCATATGTACATACAAACATACGACTCTGCGTATACATATGTATGTACATACATACGCACACATATGTCGGCCGCATACTGGCTACTACTTAAATTCTTAACTTATCACAATTCACAAAGCATGGTGTTGTTGCTTTTCTGCACACTCAACTAGTAGCGCGCTAATGTAAGTTGTGTGTAGCGTTGGAACAAAGTAGCAGCTGCCACTGGTCAGGTAGTGAACTGGCTTTAGTGATGTGTTATTTTTAATTAATACGAAAATATTTTGCTCGCTAGCATTGGCGTTTCTCAGTGTATTCTCACTTCTCAACCGTTTTATAAGCAGTTTAACTTAAGAATTTCATACTGACGTTGTTAAAGTTAAGACTATACTTCACAGGATCATTTCTGTAGTCAGTCTTCATTTACTTTCAATGCAAATTGAAAAATTCTCCACCCGCGATGAGGAGTTATATCGTTTTATCTGGCAGCGTGAGGTTTATGAACATCGTTTCTAATTTTGTCTTATGGCATATTTGAGGCGTTGTTTCTTCGATGATCGCTCGGTTCAAACGGATAAAACGACTTCTGAGTGGTGTTTTTAATAAAATAAATTTCAAGGTTTATGTAGGAAGTGTAGTGGTGAATTCCTGCACCTGTACTGGAAGGGATCACTAAATAGCGATGCAAACAGTTGAGATTTATCAAATCAGTCATTGCCGAGAGACCCAAAAGGTGTGTTCCTCCGTCTCAAGAATGATAGAAACAAGATTGCGCCCATCAGAGCGTACGTGACGTCACGTTTGCTGAGTTGTGCAGTATTGCCAACCATTTGCTCTTCGCAATAAATTTAGTGCTTTTTTATACTGAAAATGCGACAATTTTTAAGTTTGGTGTTTGTTTCTTTTTGTTTTTAATTTAAGGCTAGAGAAACTTTAGGTTAAAAAAAAATGTATTATTATACAAAAGAGGTTTAAAAAAGGCCACTTTGAGAAGATTTTAGTGCTAATGAAAATTTTTTTACTCCTATAAAATTTGATAATTTCAAAGTGCAAATTTAATTTTTTGCTCTATTTAAGGCTATGCAAAAATTTTAAATGCCCATCTCTCAACTCTTCTTAAGATTGAAAACCTTTTTACACATTTTAAAAAGCCTTTGAATTTATTGAATGCGAATTAAAACCAAAGAGGTGTAATCGTTTCTTCCGGTCATCAATCCTTAGTGAGACATAGAGCATCAAGAGGTGTATTCATTGTAAAAATAAGCAACAAAATATCAGAAAATACTAAAGAAACCATACTGACATTTTTACAAAAAGAGTACCTTATCTAGTTACATAACTTTAAATATAGCAAAACAGTCGTTCCCTTAATAAAGAGTCTCGCTTAACAAAAAAAACTCATAAATTAAATTGTACATAAACATAACACATTTATTCAAAAAAGACGCACATTCTACAGACAATTTGTCACGCATACAAAGTTCTTTAAGTAACACAATACAAATTTCGTGTTTTATTTTCTTTAAATGGGCATTTAGTGCGTTTTTGTATCCAAAGCTAGGCAACTCTGCAGTAGCGAGAGAGAGATTTGACTGCCGAAAGCAGAAGAACACCAACAACACCGGCAATCGCGGGCAATGCCACCAGATGTTAAAAAAAGTAAAGCTAAAAAAACTGAGTGAATTATTTAAATAATTATTAAAAAATGTATATTTTACAAAATTATAAACATTACTTTTAATTAGAATAGGCTAGAAAAATGTCATGTGGAATGAACTAAAACTCCGAGACAAAAAATAATAAAAATAACAAAAAAAAAAAAGCTAAATCAAGTGACGAAAATGGTAATCTGGCCATACTGGAGCTAAAATCACGTAACTAGTTGTCAAATTCGCTGAGCGCAAAGTAACGGGACCACGATGGGCGCCATCTCATTATTCTTTGCATCATGCCTTCGTCTAATAGAAGAGAGAGCCTGTTTTCAGTGAGTGGTACGGCAGTGTTGGTATAAATAAATGCAACTTTCTTTTGGCGCGCTGAAAATAGTCGGCAAACGTTGATCTACACCACGGACGAAGAAAGGGAGGATAATAGGGGTTTTCAGTAAGAGCGCTTCAGCTTTTGAACTTTTTTGAATAAAACACGAACGGTTTGACTTTTTTTAACTAATTTTTTTTTTATTATCAAGTTTGAACATATACATTTAGTATGAAATTCGATTTCTTTTGCATGACCACCGCGTGCACGTTTTACGAAGTCCAATTTTCGACCACTCTTTTGCATAAATCGGCCGAAATTCCAGCAATTTTTCGTTCAATATTGGCTCTGAGCTCACAAATCGTCGCCGGCTTGTTACTGTAGACCAATGACTTCACAGAACACCAAAACGGGACGGCTTGTTAAATGGACTGTAAAATAGCCGTAATGCTCTTAAAGTAGCAGCAACAGAACGATTATTTTCATAAAAAATGTGCACGATTTGCAATCGTTGCTCAAGTGTATAGCGTTCCATGATGAAATGTATACTAATAAAGTTTACAAATGACAAGCGAAAAATAAAAAATATTGCGTCGTTCGCCCTCCCTATCGGAAAAAAGTTGAAGCGCACCTATTGAATAACCCTATATATACATTTGGAGATACAAACATACGACTCTGCGTATACATATGTACATACATACGCACACATATGTCGGCCGCACACTGGCTACTACTTAAATTCTTAACTTATCACAATTCACAAAGTATGGTGTTGTTGCTTTTCTGCACACTCAACTAGTAGCGCGCTAATGTAAGTTGTGTGTAGCGTTGTGACAAAGTAGCAGCTGCCACTGGTCAGGTAGTGAACTGGCTTTAGTGATGTGTTATTTTTAAATAATACGAAAATATTTTGCTCGCTAGCATTGGCGTTTCTCAGTGTATTCTCACTTCTCAACCGTTTTATAAGCAGTTTAACTTAAGAATTTCATACTGACGTTGTTAAAGTTAAGACTATACTTCACAGGATCATTTCTGTAGTCAGTCTTCATTTACTTTCAATGCAAATTGAAAAATTCTCCACCCGCGATGAGGAGTTATATCGTTTTATCTGGCAGCGTGAGGTTTATGAACATCGTTTCTAATTTTGTCTTATGGCATATTTGAGGCGTTGTTTCTTCGATGATCGCTCGGTTCAAACGGATAAAACGACTTCTGAGTGGTGTTTTTAATAAAATAAATTTCAAGGTTTATGTAGGAAGTGTAGTGGTGAATTCCTGCACCTGTACTGGAAGGGATCACTAAATAGCGATGCAAACAGTTGAGATTTATCAAATCAGTCATTGCCGAGAGACCCAAAAGGTGTGTTCCTCCGTCTCAAGAATGATAGAAACAAGATTGCGCCCATCAGAGCGTACGTGACGTCACGTTTGCTGAGTTGTGCAGTATTGCCAACCATTTGCTCTTCGCAATAAATTTAGTGCTTTTTTATACTGAAAATGCGACAATTTTTAAGTTTGGTGTTTGTTTCTTTTTGTTTTTAATTTAAGGCTAGAGAAACTTTAGGTTAAAAAAAAATGTATTATTATACAAAAGAGGTTTAAAAAAGGCCACTTTGAGAAGATTTTAGTGCTAATGAAAATTTTTTTACTCCTATAAAATTTGATAATTTCAAAGTGCAAATTTAATTTTTTGCTCTATTTAAGGCTATGCAAAAATTTTAAATGCCCATCTCTCAACTCTTCTTAAGATTGAAAACCTTTTTACACATTTTAAAAAGCCTTTGAATTTATTGAATGCGAATTAAAACCAAAGAGGTGTAATCGTTTCTTCCGGTCATCAATCCTTAGTGAGACATAGAGCATCAAGAGGTGTATTCATTGTAAAAATAAGCAACAAAATATCAGAAAATACTAAAGAAACCATACTGACATTTTTACAAAAAGAGTACCTTATCTAGTTACATAACTTTAAATATAGCAAAACAGTCGTTCCCTTAATAAAGAGTCTCGCTTAACAAAAAAAACTCATAAATTAAATTGTACATAAACATAACACATTTATTCAAAAAAGACGCACATTCTACAGACAATTTGTCACGCATACAAAGTTCTTTAAGTAACACAATACAAATTTCGTGTTTTATTTTCTTTAAATGGGCATTTAGTGCGTTTTTGTATCCAAAGCTAGGCAACTCTGCAGTAGCGAGAGAGAGATTTGACTGCCGAAAGCAGAAGAACACCAACAACACCGGCAATCGCGGGCAATGCCACCAGATGTTAAAAAAAGTAAAGCTAAAAAAACTGAGTGAATTATTTAAATAATTATTAAAAAATGTATATTTTACAAAATTATAAACATTACTTTTAATTAGAATAGGCTAGAAAAATGTCATGTGGAATGAACTAAAACTCCGAGACAAAAAATAATAAAAATAACAAAAAAAAAAAAGCTAAATCAAGTGACGAAAATGGTAATCTGGCCATACTGGAGCTAAAATCACGTAACTAGTTGTCAAATTCGCTGAGCGCAAAGTAACGGGACCACGATGGGCGCCATCTCATTATTCTTTGCATCATGCCTTCGTCTAATAGAAGAGAGAGCCTGTTTTCAGTGAGTGGTACGGCAGTGTTGGTATAAATAAATGCAACTTTCTTTTGGCGCGCTGAAAATAGTCGGCAAACGTTGATCTACACCACGGACGAAGAAAGGGAGGATAATAGGGGTTTTCAGTAAGAGCGCTTCAGCTTTTGAACTTTTTTGAATAAAACACGAACGGTTTGACTTTTTTTAACTAATTTTTTTTTTATTATCAAGTTTGAACATATACATTTAGTATGAAATTCGATTTCTTTTGCATGACCACCGCGTGCACGTTTTACGAAGTCCAATTTTCGACCACTCTTTTGCATAAATCGGCCGAAATTCCAGCAATTTTTCGTTCAATATTGGCTCTGAGCTCACAAATCGTCGCCGGCTTGTTACTGTAGACCAATGACTTCACAGAACACCAAAACGGGACGGCTTGTTAAATGGACTGTAAAATAGCCGTAATGCTCTTAAAGTAGCAGCAACAGAACGATTATTTTCATAAAAAATGTGCACGATTTGCAATCGTTGCTCAAGTGTATAGCGTTCCATGATGAAATGTATACTAATAAAGTTTACAAATGACAAGCGAAAAATAAAAAATATTGCGTCGTTCGCCCTCCCTATCGGAAAAAAGTTGAAGCGCACCTATTGAATAACCCTATATATACATTTGGAGATACAAACATACGACTCTGCGTATACATATGTACATACATACGCACACATATGTCGGCCGCACACTGGCTACTACTTAAATTCTTAACTTATCACAATTCACAAAGTATGGTGTTGTTGCTTTTCTGCACACTCAACTAGTAGCGCGCTAATGTAAGTTGTGTGTAGCGTTGTGACAAAGTAGCAGCTGCCACTGGTCAGGTAGTGAACTGGCTTTAGTGATGTGTTATTTTTAAATAATACGAAAATATTTTGCTCGCTAGCATTGGCGTTTCTCAGTGTATTCTCACTTCTCAACCGTTTTATAAGCAGTTTAACTTAAGAATTTCATACTGACGTTGTTAAAGTTAAGACTATACTTCACAGGATCATTTCTGTAGTCAGTCTTCATTTACTTTCAATGCAAATTGAAAAATTCTCCACCCGCGATGAGGAGTTATATCGTTTTATCTGGCAGCGTGAGGTTTATGAACATCGTTTCTAATTTTGTCTTATGGCATATTTGAGGCGTTGTTTCTTCGATGATCGCTCGGTTCAAACGGATAAAACGACTTCTGAGTGGTGTTTTTGATAAAATAAATTTCAAGGTTTATGTAGGAAGTGTAGTGGTGGAATTCCTGCACCTGTACTGGGAGGGATCACTAAATAGCGATGCAAACAGTTGAGATTTATCAAATCAGTCATTGCTGAGAAACCCAAAGGTGTGTTCCTCCGTCTAATAGAAGAGGAGAGACCTGTTTTCAGTAAGTGGGCGGCAGTGTTGGTTGGTATAAATGCCACTTTCTTTTGGCGCGCTGAAAATAGTCGGCAAACGTTGATCTACACCACGGACGAAGAAAGGGAGGATATTCATTCTTGTCGTATCCGCAGTGCCCACTAGGACCAGATTGCAAAACTCGCTACTGGTCCGAAGATCACTGATCCTAGACTAAATCGGGTGACGCCCCAAAAAAGCCTGCGGCAGACAAAACCTTGTAGCGGAAAATAAAATCGGCTTACAAAAGCTCGGTCAGTCAAGTTTTTTGACAAACTAAGCCAACGTGACCCAAATTCTCTCCACACGAGGTAAGACGCTGATTAAAAAGCATGCATGCAGCGTCCGAAAGTATGAGAAGCTTTGAATATAACGGTAGTTGCACGCGAAGCTTCCAAGTCAACCAGCTAGAAAGAGACGAACGAGAATGTATTTCTCTTGCAAAAACCAGCCTTCAAAGTTGAAGGTCTCAGTCAGAACAAAGTCTTCGGAAACGGAGACTGTCCTCGCCTTAACTTGCTGTCAGCTGCAGTACTGTTCAAGGGGTTACTCGCATAGTGAAAAGATATTTAGAGGTGTACTAGCTAGCAGACCGTTATTCGGCTCTGAGCGAATTTGACAGATATGCGGATGTCATTCAAAATTTAACTTTAGCTTAGTGAAACCCAGAACGAATGACGTAGAATCCAAAGTTCTCCTCAAAAGAATTTTTTTTCCACCATACCTAACGAGCAAACCTGATTGTTGTTGTTGTAGCAGCATAAGCATTCCCCGTATATGTATGCTGTTGTGGGAAACCTGGTATCTACCCTCGCCTTTTTTTCACCATTGCTGATGGCCAAACCATCCATGTATTACACATAAAAACTCACGAATGACAGATACTAAATTTCTTTTCACCATGATAAAAAGTGGGCGTAAAATCGTATCGTGTGGTACCGGACTCAAAATTCTCTAAAGATCTCGATTGCCACTTTGGCGATTTGTTACCAAAATTAGTAAATTTTCAGATAAAACTTTGTGAAAAGAATTCTGATGAAGGCAATACTGCTGTTTCCGTGGCGCCGCAATTTAATGGCGGATTCTTATAGAACTCGACAAAAGAAAACGAAATGAAGGAGTAAAATTTTTTGATATCTCGCTTAGTTTTCGAGATATTAAATAAAAAAAAATAATGATAATAATTTTTCTTCAGTATCGATAGAATTCGGCGAGATAAGACAAAATATAGGAGTAAAATTTTTCGATATCTCGTTTAGTTTTCGAGATGTGTTTTATCATCGATTATTGTTTTATCTTTCTTTACGATATGGATGGGGAAAAAGACGACTAGTTTATCATTGTTGTAATGAAGAATAAAAATATTTACCATGAATCCAATGAAAAATTCTGAACTCTTTTGACGCGTGTTAAAACTGTTCTCAGACTTCAATAAAAATCATCTGGCAATGTCTCAGAATGAGATGCGTCTAATTCAAATGTTGAATCAATATTTTCATCATCGTCTTCTTCTACATTAGTTTCCAGGCGAGGCCGTTTTGCTGGGGGAAGCAAAACTTCAACTTCTGGTTGTAATGTAGGAGAATCGATTTCTTTCAAAGTCAATCCATCTTTTAATTCGCCGTCCACAGTACCTGGATACACTTTTTTGATGTCTAAAAGGAATTGCATGATTCGGGAACCTTTATCACCAAATTTGTTTAAAACATTCTTCCTGTACCAATATAAACTCATATATTGATGAAGAAGTTTTGGTGTTCTACGGCACTTAATACTTTTTTTCAACAATTTGTTTTGGTTCTCCAAATCATTGATCGTATTTGTCTTATCAGATTTGTTCACAAATTCTCCTTTGCTATGGTTTGTCGAGGAAGAAAACATTTGCTCAATTCCTTGATACTGTTTTGCACTATCTGTACATAGCTTAGAAGTATTGTGATCAACATACTTTTGGATATACGGCTAGTGATGGCAAAAAAATGAGTTAATCGGTTAATGGAATCATATGATTAATTGCGGCGATCGATTATTAATTACAATTAATCGAAATAAATTTCAAATAACCGATTACTAATCGATGTTTTCCAGGTAATATTAAAAAATCATAAAGACAAAAAAATCACAATTTACAATGTGTTAAAATTTGGGGGTTAATTGAAAGAATTTCTTAAATATTTATTGAACCTATACTCGTAATCCATTGAAACTTATATATTAAGGATTGAATTTAAAAACAACGGTTTTGATAAACGCTTGGTTGTCAATCTATTGCGCTTTTCTGTAGCAGTGGCCCCTGCTTTTGAAAAAAGGCGCTCCGAAGGAACTGATGTTACTATTAAGAAACAATACTTTTGTGAAAGTGAGTAAAGCTTTGGATACACTGAGATCATTTCATCCCAGGCGGTTACCACATCACGCTTCAATTCGAGGACCGGAGAAAGTAGCTTAATTCATCTTGTGGTTGCGTTAAGTCGTTCTCGTTTCTTTTCCGCTTGTGGGCCAAGGACTTATGGGGAGCCCATAAATCGAACTCGGTATCACCGGCGGAAGAAGTTTCACTTCCACTTCCAATGTTGTCTTCCATATGCTCGATTTCAGCCATTTCCCTTCTTATATGTCGCATAACTGTAGATAGAGCAATTGGATTTTGGAAATGGATTTTCTTAAAACGAGGATCCAGTAAAGTAGATTCCGCCAAGTTCCTGGTCGGAACTTTATAAAGCGGATATTGATGTTTCATCAACTGCAAAAACCCTTTCCCTGAAAAGGATACACATCCATATGTCTATGAGGAATCAGCAACAATGCATTGCAACAATGCAGAAATAATAGTCTTATGAAAGAATACCTTCCACATGCGAAAGTGGCAAATTGTCCATTACAACCATTTCCACTATTGATTGCGTCAATTTCTGATGCTTCGTACCACCTGATGCAAAACTCTCTACATTTGAAAACACAGTGTTTATATTTGGCTGATTGCTTCTTGGTGTAGGTTTTTGGCTCGTGCTTGGCAATTCATTGCTATCCTCTGTGACACAACTGGCTTCATACAATGCTTCATTGTTTCTCTGTAGTACAGTTGCGATTAATTGATGGTGGAATTTTTAACTTACTTTTAAGGCTTCAGCCTCCTTTGAGTGTTTCAACTTTAAGCGCTGCATCATATTTGTTGTTTGTTGGAGCACTTTAAAGTTTTGCAGCACAACTTACACCTTACATCTGTAGAACTCTCCTTTGAAAAATGCTTCCAAACATCACTTCGTATTGGGGGCATTTTCCTTTTTTTCGCTTGAATAAAACCTTGGACAATATAAGTTTTTGAAAAAAATTGCGCTGCTGATGTGAAATGATTTTATTTTCTAGTGGCGTACATCTTTAGATTATTTTGAAAATAATCGATTAACATTGCAATTAATCAAAAGGGCTTTCACGATACAATTAAACCGACAAGTAAAGGAAAATAACCGATTAATATTAATTGTTCGATGATGACACGATTACATCACTATATACGGCCATAATTCCTTTTTGCTCTTCGCATTTACTTTAAAGAAAATACCAGATTTATCTTGCAATATAAACCGAGGACAGTTATTGTCATTTGCTCGGTAATACGACCACGATTGTATATATTTTCGTTTTGTTAGAAACGTTTCATCAATCTGGACCGTTTTACCTTCGCCCCCGAGTACAACATCAGTGTGTGATGATATGACTTCAGCTTTTCACGACAATAGCTGAAGTAATCGACAATTGTGTGCCAACTGATTTGGGAGTCATCATTCGATTGACGCCAGGACAGTAAGTTCTCGTACACATCACTGATTTTCATCTCGATGACGAAACAAATGATGATTGCGAGGACTTCTCGAAAGAAAATGCGACAGCTAGTACCATCAAAAAAGGTACCAATACTCGGATTTACTATCTTACGACATGACTTAAATCCTTTCTTCTTTCAACCTTTTGATGAACATCTCCATATCCAACCAAGTTTCTTTTCAGAGGACTTTTCTACGGACATTGGGAGCCCACAACATGTTGGTGGTGGTGAATTACGTGAAGGTATTAAGGTTATTTCTTCCAAAAAAGAAATAGCTTTATCTTCACTGCTAATCAGTTTATGAAAAGATTCAAAGATATTGAAATTCTCTAAGTCAGTGTGTAAAGTGGGGTGTTTACCTGACATGTTGCAAAATTATAAGAAAATTGACGTTGAAAAAATATCGTGTTGAACAATATTGATAACCGCATTTAATGACAGTTTATAGTTTAATTACAATTAATATTTTGCATGACGGTTATAATAAGAAATATTGGCGGTAGTTTCGAAATATTATAAAACACATGAAAATTCGCCTTTTTGATAGTCAGAACTTGAATAGGCGGGAAATTTAAATTTCCAAAATAAATAAATATAAAAAAAAGACATTTTGTATTCGGTATTTTTGAACTTGTGTAATATTTCGAAGAATTTTATATTTTTAAATTACTTTTCATATATAAAATCCGGAAAAAATCATTGAAACGAAAAAAATTAATTACAGAAACATCTTTCATTATTGTTTTTTTTTTTTTGGGAAAACTTTAGTATAATGTATATCGCTTTGAAAAAAAGGTTAAAAGGGGGGGATAGAGGGGTGTATCCCCATCTTAAAACTGAAAACCGAACCTGCCGGAGGCTTATGGTTTTAAAGTAATTTAATGTTAAAGTTCTCTAATTTAGCGAAAATTTGATGTTGCCATACATCTGAAATAAAAACGAAGTTCGTATGCAGGGATGTTCAGTAGAAGGTTCATTGTAAAACTGCAGTATTTTTTGCTGTAATTTTAAGTTGAGAAATAATTTTGAAAATAAAAACATACAAATCACTTAAACTTAAAAACAATGATATTAAGCGTATCACAAAAAATAATAAAGTAATTAAAATTAGATTAAATTAATTAACACAGTATTTTTGCGTAGAACTCCTTATCGCGTGGGTGGCCTTTGGCCGCGCTTAAAAAAAATAGCCCTCATCAGTCCGACTCCGGCTACGCAATCCACAGTATTTTTGCGTACAACTCCTTTCCGTGTTAAAACCATTGAACCCAAAACTAAAACATCATATGCGTGCATGTAGTAAGGAGGCTCAATAACCCCCATCCCCAACATTAACACTTAACTTAAATACTTAATTTTTGTTCATATTTTTGTTTCATTTGCAGGCATCCGGCAACACCATACTGTTGTCATTCCAATCTTCTTCTTATTCGCGTTTAAATTGGAAAGCGACTGTATGGACAAATGCATTTGCATTTTATTTTAATAAAAATAATTCGAATATAAGGATAAAAATAGGTAAAAGCACGCATGTGAGTGTATATTTCGTGAATTTTAGTGAAGTGTTAAAAAATATATAGTGTAATGTGGCAAATTATAGTGAAGTTCCAAAGGGCATTTTGAAGAAATAATTATGAAATTATTATCTCCCGAATAGTTTGGAGTTATAAAGAGTGTTCCTTAACACCTTACTAATATCTCCACCAAGTTTCATTAATAAAGACATAATAGTTTGCCAAAAATTGCCCAATATACATTATTCTAAATTCCAGCCTTTTTTTATTCAATATCTCGAAAACTAAGCGAGATATCAAAAAATTTTACTCCTTCATTCCGTTTTCTTTTGTCGAGTTCTATAAGAATCCGCCATAAGATTGCGGCGCCACGGAAATAGCAGAATCCACCTGAAGAATCATGCAAGCAGTAGCAGCAAACTGAAAAGAAATAATTATTGAAAACAATTTAATTAAAATTATATTACGATTATTATTTGCATATTGACAAATCTTGACTGCTTTGAGCTTATTAATTTTTTAATTTCAATTAATAGAAATATTCGCAACACATTCATGTGAAAAATTATATAAAATCAACAGCAATTTTGAGCCACTTCAACAAAGTTTTACTATAGTAAAATTTAATGGACGATAAAACTGCGTACCCAATTATTTTTTCTAAAAATTGCAATTTAAATTTTTTTACATTTTTATAAATCGCGAAGTTTGAAACTGGAATTTTACGACCTCTTTTAAACAATAAATTAAATTTTTATATAAAAAAAATAAGTAAATAGCCAAAGCTTGTCAATATGTGGTGCCGGTTGCATAAATTTCGGCGGTGTATCAAATTTGAGCTATATTTCTTTGAGCGTATTGAGAAAAAAACAAATATTTCTTTGCTACTTTTGCAATGAATAATGAAAATTCTTCATGATTTGTAATTATGCTTCATTTCTAACAGAGATATCGCGTTGCTTTTTCTCTTTGTTTTCCAAAAATTACCGTTAAATGTGAGATGGGCATGTTTGTTGACCGAATATAAAAAAAAAATTGTTTTGCACGGTTTCAAAAGTACATTTTTCGCTGACTTAGTAGTACCACTTTAAATTTTTCAAATTTTTCTCCCTCACTGGTGTAAACAAGTGAGGGAGATCTGCTACAATTTACGTTTGCTTAATTACTATTTTTTCTTTTAAATTCACTGAAGCCGTGGAAAATGAAAAAAAAGAAACTTTTTCATGGGGCATATGGCAAATGTTAAAAATAATTATCACATTGTGAAAGAATTACTCATTTGCCAGCTAGAGTATGAATAATGCATGGCAAATCAAATTTCAGCCATGTATGTATGGATATATGTGTATATATGAATAAATATTCACCAGCAACAACTCAACATTCTTTAAATTGTCACCACACAATATACCGTCCGTTACGTGGTGTATAAAAATATGTTGAAGACAGGTGGTGAATAAAATTGTAAGTTTTAGGTATTTAAAATGCTGAATTAATGTATCAGATTTGTCACAGTTTACCCAACACTCCCATATTGTCTAGTGGTTAGGATATCCGGCTCTCACCCGGAAGGCCCGGGTTCGATTCCCGGTATGGGAAACTGTTTTTTGCATTTTTTTTTGTAAAATTATTCATTTTTTACTGCTAGATTTTTTTTTTTTTTGTGGTACAACTCAATTTATTTTATTAATTATTTACTGTTACATATTTTGCACAACTAAGCCGCCATAGTCTTTCATATGCACATTAATATTTGAAATTATCACTCTAACACATTTCATATAAAGACATTTAGAAAGGAATCAAATACATATGTACATACATATATTGTTTTTGCTATTTTTTGTGTGTTTTTTTCTTCTATTGGCTTATTGAATTATTTAAATTAGTCAAATAAAACCAAAGATTAAAATAAATCCATAAAAATATCTTAATTTCGCTAAGTTACTAGATGTCAAAACACTTCCTTGGTACCCTGTATGTAGCTTACAAATTGTGTGGGATATTTTTTGGCCCCGCAGTTGTAACAAATTTAGGTGATTTGAAGTGCTATTGACCCCACTGCGGTTTTTAATAAAAAATATGGATGCTAAGCAAATATTACGCCAAGGAAACAATGAAACACGAAATTGAATTTGTTAACTGCAAAGAAGTGCAGAAATATACAAAAAAATACAAAAGAAAAACCAAAGTGAACTTGTTGCACTAGAGGGTTTTGCGGGCTGAATAAGTAATTTAATTCAATTTCTACACTTTAGTATTGGCCGCACAGGGAAAACTTTAAACAGTTATTTCTATTTTTTATTGTTTTTTCAACAACGCACAAACTTGCACGAAAGTAAAAATAGCGAAACCCCGAAATAATTTTAACAACAATAGAAAAGTGACTTATGTTAAATAATTCAAGTGAATAGTATTTTTCATTTGCTACCCCACACAAAAAAAAATTAAAAATACACCACTGCAGGGCAACGCATAAGCAGCTTTTACAAGCACAACTGCAGCGCCAAAGAAATTAAAGAGCAGCTCACCTGGAGCTAGCGAAAGCGCATGGAACAAGGGAGCTGTGTTGAGTAAACAGCGCTTTGAACTTTTGGACTTAAAGGCAGTGGCGCTCGCGACCGAAACTCATTCACTCACTCCTACACACACACACACATGTCCCCCGCACAAAAAGCGAAATGCGTAATTGCATTCGCATGTTTCTTGGTTAGCCCATTTGCCGTCGGCTGCCTGCTCCTCAGGGACACATTCAGACCAAAATGAAGTTGTAAGTAGACAAACCCCTTCCAACAACTAAGCTGCTCCACCGTAGACGGGGATATTTTGTTGGCACCCGGAAAAAGCCACAGAAACCGCAAGCTATAAAACAGGGCAAAGTTTATGTGCAAGCGTACTTGCAAGAAAAGTGAATGTCTAGTGTGCAACAAAAAAAAGTGGCAATAAAAGGAAAAATTTCTTAAGATAGTTCAAATGGTTGGCAGCGCGGCAGGTAAGTGCTCTACAGGTTGCAGCTCGGCAGCGCCAGCTCCCCAAGGTGTGCGTCGGCTATTCAACCACCCGCTCGGCTGGCTGCCTGCCGCCTGCCACTTGATGTGGGGTTGCTGGCCGTTTAATCCTAGTGAGTTGCATGCTGCCTCGCAATTTCACTCACCCAATTTTGTGTTAAGTCTTCTGCTCAAAAATAAATAACTCTGCATGTTTGCATGTGTGTTCCACGTCTCGTTTGTGTCCTCTTCGGTTTGCTGTTAGTTTTCCTGTTCTGCTGCTGCCTTTGTATTTTTCAGCTTCAATGGTCTCTTGTGTTTGTGAGCTTTTCAGCCGCGGGCTTAGTTTACTTTGTTTCCTAGTTTGGAATGTGTTTTTTTCATCATGTGTGTTTTTGTTGTTTCACCAAATTATCTTTCTAATCTCAAGAGGCATAATCGCGTATTTATATCCGTTTGTATGTACAACTGTGTTCACAATAATAGTAGCGCGTCATATTGCAAAATTTTGAATATTTTGAGAAAAAGTTGCAAAAAACAAACACTTTTAAGGAATGCCACAAGATACCCCAGTATTTTAATGCTCAAAAATTGATTAATTTTATGAGAAGCAGAGTAAAAGGTGTTACAGCTGCTCGGCGTAGTCATACATTTCATGTTATAATACATATGACTTAAAGCTTTAAGGCTTCGTGGATTAGGTCTTATCGTTCGACTGGATAGAAACGCACGCTCAGCTGGTGGCAGCAGAAGAAGGCCTGCTCTGTGTTGGCAATTTCAGGTAGAGAAGGACTTGACTTCACTTGGTGTGCTCAACTGGCGTCGATTAGCACGAGAAAGAAAAGACTGGCACGCTTTGTTAAACTGTTATTATTATAAGAAAAATAATATAACTCAAAGTCTCAAATTTTGTTTAAAATTAAAAAAATTCATCAAATTTTGATAATATTTCCAACTTTTTTATAATAAAGTTAAAAAAATTCTGGCTATACAATTTATTAGGCCATTAAATTTTGTTATTACATTCTGCCAGTCTGAAGTGACTCAAGATTGGCGTTGATTTTTAATCATGTTTTGTGTGGACGGTGATTTTATTTTCCTTCACATGGTAAATGCTTGAAATTTTTTTTGTATGGAGAAAAAGCCTAGATCCGCCAGCAAAAAAAAATTAAAAAATCGCTATTTTTCAGCCATTTGTTTATTGTAGCTAAATTCAATGGGCTATAAAACCGCATATTGGCATTTTTCTCAAAATTGTGATTTCAAACTTTTAATGAAATTTTGTTGAATTTTTTAAAATTGTGCTTAAAGTTTGAAACTGGGAGTTAAACGGTTTTTTCTAGTATAAACTATATTTTCATAAATTTTTTTATTTTTTATTTATTTTTACGCTGCTGTTATTGTGAACACAGGTGTATATAGTGTGAGTATGTTTCTGTTAGCCAGTTAGCCTAAAGGCTGAACACAGCAAACTTGTGTAAAAAACATTAAAATGTCTCTTCCATTCACTGAGGCTTATATGTTTACATAGCATAGTTTACATGGAACTGTCTCCGCTGCGGGCTAAGCAGGACTAGTACGATTTGGGTCACAGTTAGAATAATTACACTTTGTGGTTCTCGGTATACCCACAAGCTAGTGGGAAGACTGGTGGGGTCTTTTTCGTTTTCTCCAATGTATCAAAAAATCCCAAATTACATAAAAAGGGTATGATACACAGGGTGATACATTTAGCGTAAAAGATTTAATTTATTTCAACTATTAATTATAGAGGAGTGATTATTTTTCAATGATTTTAGTTGTTTTCTATTTGAAAGGGGAAACCTCGCCATTTAACATGGAAACAAATTTCATTCAAATGACTTGTAATGCTGGCCTAACAGTGACCCATTCTGTTAATCCAATTTTTCAGTATATTTTCGTGAGTTTCAATGCTTATCTCACCCGCGACAACTTCGATTCCACGTTTAAAGTCTTAAATAGGCTCTGCATGATTGGCTCAAGCTTTGTTCATCTCAGCCTTCGACAAAAAATAGACGAATTAAGTTAAATCGTGGTTTCCAGGCAGCTAACTGAAGGCACCATTTCGGCTGATTATTCGATTTCAAGTATTTTCCCACTTCTTCCGAGAGAAAAGCAACCCCTTTTGTAAAAATTTAGCCATAAACTTAGTTTCTTTCACAATATGTATATTTTTTTAGCTGTCAGAATGAAAAAAAAAAATCGATAGTTCAAATTCCAAATATTTAAGAAACCACCTTTCATCAGAAAAATGTTAGACAAAAAGCATTTTTAGTCTTCCAAACCCAAGTAACACGTAATTATTTTCATTTTAAATTGTTACCGTATTATTTTTTCTTTTATACACCTTTTTTTCAGACAGGTGAACAGTTAGTCACACTATGCTCGGATTTTGAACATTTTTTTGGCAGTGGTTTGATAGTTAATCTCATTTAATTTGGGTCTTCTAACTTCAATGGCATTCCCCGTTTTGCCAAATCGGCTCCAGTTTTCCCAATTTGCTTAAATTGTCACTTTTTTATAAATAACTCCCTCAGTTTTAAAGTTATTCTATTAAGATTTTGTTCGTGAGTGTTTTTTAATCTTATTCTGAAAATTTCCGAAATCGGTTCTATATAACTTGTAGCCTCCATAGAGCTGTATGTTCAGATAGTGGTTTTGCGTAATAACTTCTTCAATTAGGCAGATACTTTGGATAAAATTAATGCACAACATTTTTTTTATAATTTTGTACCAGAATTCAAATTTCATAGTAAATTTTGTACCCTTTTCCCTGAATAGAAAAAAAAGATTAGTCCAAAGTTCTAATAACCCAGCCAATTATGCTTGAATCTTTAGCACAAATTTTGTCTGTGAGCTCACTTTTAGTTAATATTTTACCATCATTCCTTTAAATTTCTAGGCTAGCTCTCTGTTTTGTATAAAAATCTACGAAAATAGTCCACCTCAAATTAACCACAAAATTTCTACTATTCCCTCTTCAAATAGCAGTTTGTGTACTTTCACCACAGACAGTGCTAAATCACCTGGGAATATGCGGTAGTATCATTGCTGAGCATTGATACGTTCGAGAAGGAGAAGTACAAATCGTAAGTAGGAAATTGCGTTTTCTTATTATTTCGAGTTCGAAGAACTTTAGGGGTGAGAATGTGAATTGTAACGGTGTTAAAACAAGGAAAGCGAATTTTCTACTTAATTTCAGCAAAAAGGCAAGAAAAAAAGAAAAAGCCAGCAGACAATGTGAAGGGTAAAAACGCAAAACGACAAAGGTAGAATGCAAAATAAAAGTGAAAGCGAGGGCTCGTCAATAGACAAACTGCCAGCCAATAAATTTGGTAATTGGCAAAAGTGGGTATTTTGTGGTTTTCGTGTGAATTTGGGGTGTGTTTTGTCATGAAAAAATAGAGAGAGAAAAAATAAATTTATTTCTGTGCATGCATACTTGCAAGTAGTGTGAAAAAAATTTAAAGTTAGGTGAGTTTTTCATGTGGTATGGTTTATTAATTCTTACAATATTAATTTTTCCGCTTAAAAATATTTCTTTTATTAAATATATTTTTATGTGTAACGAAATTTTTGAATCCCTTTCTTGGTTAGGTTAAAATGGTTGGACCAAGGGTTTCATTAAGAGCGGAATAAAGTTAGAACTCCATATCAAAAACTCAAAATTAGATTTGATATCACCTGGAATATGAAAAAAGAATATAATTTTTTCGTAAAAAACTTTTTTATCGTACAAAATTATAAAAAAAAAAAATCGAAAAATGTTCAAAAGTACCTATGCTACGTAAACCTTCACTTTAAAAAACCTATGCAAGAATTGCGAATATTGTATAAATCTCAAAATTATAAAATTTTTTCCAAAATTTTTTTACTTTACTTCTTGTGTACTATTAGTTTACTTAGGCTTACTTAAATAAATAAATTTTTATAATAATTGACGACAAAGTCCAAAATACTTGTATTACTTGACATGGAATGGCGCATTTGTGTTATCTGCTCAAGGTTTCACAGAACTAATTTACCTATGATATGCTACGTCATTCAACTGTGCCGCAGGTAAAGATAGTTAACGTAGTCAAAAGACGTCTTTTCTCCAACGCATCTGCAGCTTTGATAGTAGTCTCGCGAGTTCAACCCTAAACTAATGCCCTCTGTGCTAAATAAAGAGGTAACCCTGTTAATATAGAAATTTCACTTTCCTTCCCTTCATAGAGGGTATATGTGCGTCTTTTCAGCAAAAGAAAAATCATTCAGTTTCTTTGTGCTATGTGGGTAAAACTTGTTTTAACGTGCCTTTGCTATGCGGCTTGAATGTATCTCAAGATTCTGTTTCAAAGTGTCAAATGGAAAGTTAAAATATTGCAGGAAAGGCGTCTGCTTTACAAAAGAGTTCTTAAAGTTACAGTTTATAGACATTCACATGAGGTGGATGCTTAAATCTATACTATGTCTGCGTTAAAGACCTTTGGCAGTGAAAAGTCTTGAGAACCTTTTTGCTCACCACACGTGAGTCCGTTGTTTTTATAGCTGTTTGACTGTTAAATAATATATGTAAATGAATACCCATCTTCTCAGTTTGGATGTGAAGCTAAGTGTTATACGAGCACCTGAGTGGTCAATACTTAAGAGCGCAGAAAATATTACTCACCTCTCGGCTCTGCTCCACATTGTCCAATAATAACTTAGTGCTCCATTTTTAGCCCCCGTTTCCACCAAAAGCAAACACCGTGTTTGCAGGAGTTGTGTTTATGAGAACTGTCAACTGTTTCCACCGAAATGTGTTTGCAAAGTGTATGGTCTTTGGTATGGTAAACAGATTTATGATACATTATTTTGCGGCGACAGCACAGCGCGATAGCCCAGCGGCTAGCAATGTGGGCTTCCGATCCGAAATCCTTGGTTCGAATCACAAGAAAATTTTTTTTTTTTTTTTTTTTATGCATTTATTTCATTTTGTTTTATGATATGTTTATGAGCAGATTTTTTTCATGGCAGAAATACACTCGGAGGTTTGCCATTGCCTGCCGAGGGGCGACCGCTATTAGAAAAATGTTTTCATTAATTTTGCTTTCACCGAGATTCGAACCAACGACCTCTCTGTGAATTCCGAATGGTGATCACGCACCAACCCACTCGGCTACGAATGCAATAAAAAATGAGGAAAATGAGCAACATTGCCACCACTTAATAATTAAATTAGACGCAAACCCAACAAAACACGCTTTAAATTAGACGCAAACCCACAAAACACGCTTTGAAAGTGAGTTTAGGTATGGAGTTGTGTTTTAATTTTGTATGGGATTTGACAGGAGTTTTGTTTCGTGTTTGCGCTAAGAACACGATAGCGGCAGAGAACACGCTAGCGGCTGCGGTGGAAACTTACTATTAGTCTCCCAAAATCAGATGACGTTCATCGTCTTAAGGGAGATTCAATATAAATTGTCCCGTGAACTGAAAGCCGCTTTGGATTTTTTTTAATGTTTCGAGTAGTGGGGAAAATATTGGATGCAGCTAAAGAATAAATAAAGATTGAAGAATTGAGAAACAAGCTCCATTCTATTTCATTAAAAAATCCCGAAGCTACTAAGCTAGAAAGTAGGCGTTCATTACGACCAATTTCCAGTTGTAATTTAAAAGTAACTGATTTTTGCCACATTTTTTGTATAACAAATTGACAAACTTTTAATATTGAAAATCTATTATGAATCGAGAGCAGAAGCTAATCATTAATAAGGAATTGGAAAGCGATGTAAATGACAGAAATAACAAAAAAAAAATACAGAAACCAATTTATGGCCATACAAAGGACTTGTGCTCAATTGGTTTAAATGCGAATAACCGAGCTTGTTTTACTATTTTTAATTTTATACCAAACGTAAGCGACAGAAACAAAAAAAAATCGGCCATGGCATATAAGGCAATATAAGCGTGCTACAAGCTAAGTGCAGTCAATTGCGATACAGAGAGAAAAAGCAAACCGAAACAGCACACGAATTAAAAGAAAGAACCACTTTGAGTGCAACTGAGCGAAAGCAGATGACAGAGGAAGTACAGCAGCAGCACAGTGTCGCCTAGAGCACCAAATGCTAAATAAGTGCGTAAAGGACAAAGACACTCACACACACATACACACAGAGCCACGTATTCAATTTGAAAGCACACAAAAGCAATTGCTACTCTACCAACAGAAGTGCTGCCTACGCACATCAAACATTTCTTGTAGTTACGCAGCAACAAAAGCGAAAAAAAACAAATAACAGGCAATCGTACTTTGCTTCATATCCTGACAAGCGAAACACAAACATACATATGTATATATCATCGTACATTTTATCTAACATCCTATGCTAGTCATATAGCTTCAACATTATCAGTAACAACAACTTAAACTGCAACTTTTGCTCTACTGGTCAATGATGTCCACAGGCTGGTCAGTGGTGCCACTCCACGCTCTCGGTAATTCAAGTCTTCACCTACATCCAAATGCATACCCACACTTACATTCATTCCCACCTAACTTCAATGCAATGGCTGTCATCTCAAATTGTCAGCATAACATCAATGACCTCTTTTGTATGCTTGTCATCCCTATGTGGACGCTCGTTGTTGCTTGCTTAATAGTTGTACTTTTTATTAGTAAAGCACTGAGCACAAAACTGGCACTAGTGGACGATTAAGGCTGCATTGAAAGGATAAATACTCGTATAACGTTTTTATATGTAAGTATATGTATATGTAGGTACGTGTGGGTTGGTTAGCAATTGTTAGTTGTACTTCAATATTTAGTTGTATGCACACACTTTGGTTGTCGTTGCTTGTAAGGATATGTAAACAACATATGGACTCCGTCATCCTGTGGAGTGTACTTGTTTTCAGTTGGTAAAAGTTTTTCCCTCAAAGCCGGATGATGGCCTGGAATTTCAAAGTGCGTACGATGACGGAATACAGCAAATCATATAAGTATATGTATATTTGTTAGAAAGAATTTTAATATGTTGTAGCTGGTAAATTACTTTTTCTTCTTCCCTTTGCAGAAGTTAAGTTATTAGTTTCTTTTATGTATTTGAATTGTTATACATAACTAGTTGGGATCTAAATGGTTTTTGAAAAAGCTTTCTAAGTAGCTTATGAAATCTTGCACAGAAATTTAATAATTTTAAAACTTCTGGCATTGATTTGAATACTTATCAATCACAAATAAATAACACGTAACTACTTTTATTCTTGTTAAGAAATAGTTTTACGTGGATTTTATGGCTTAAAATATGATTTGCTTGTTCAATCCACCAAATGTTGCAGCTGAAGCCATCCCATTGCTATTTATTCTTCGACAACATTGGCAACATGGGCTAGGCACAGAAAATTATGTATATCAAGTTGACTAAGTTCAAGCTAATGAATTCAAAAATATGCTTGTGGGGAGATTTTTAATCGTTTAAGTTCAAAGAAAAAATAAGCATTAGATTTAAACTTTTTTGTACTCATTTTTCTATTCCAGTAAAATTTACACATTTTTCTGTTGAACGTTATTTTATATCAATTTTAAATTCTTTACCATCAAGCAAACATAAATAATTTGATTCCAATTAACGTTTTTCCCCATTTAAACATTCACACACTTGTAATAAGTACGTGATAGCAAATAAGGCCGAGTTGTTACTCATCCCATATGGTCTAGTGGCTAGGATATCTGGCTTTCACCCAGAAGGCCCGGGTTCGATTCCCGGTATGGGAAGTAATACTTTTTTATATTATTCTTTGCTAATTTTGCTATTTATACTTTTCAGATTTAAATAAGTTAAGAAGTGTAAAAATGCGCTTAGCAACTATATGAATGAAGTAAGCGACTGAAGCGTTATTGCTGCTATCGTGAGAACACGTGCTCGTAGTACACTCAAACGAAAACAACAACGTCGCTGCTATACTATAACAATAACTGAAGTGTTTTGAGTTTTAGAGATGATTACCTGAATTTTTGTTGTATTGTTGACAACTTATCAGCGTGCCCATTACCTTTGTTATTTATTACATTTTCTCATGCAGTATTGCTACTATTTATTTGTTGTTCAATCTTAACACAAATTTTTTCCTTGTTATTTGCTTACTTGCAATTCTCATACCATTCATTTGACTGGTGATATTAAGAGTTGTAGCATAACTGCTAATAATTTGTCATTTAGTAGAGGTGAACTGACGTTCTACCCTATTAAAAGGTCATATGATGTTTCAGGATGATGATTCAATCGTGATTAGAATCACTCTCACGGTTCCGACGGGGTTGCTCCTGCCTGGGACTAGTGACTGAACTGATGGCCCCAATTGACCAACTTCATATAAAATAAATTCCAAGGTATATATAAATGATAAATTAAATTTATTTAATTAAAGTTGTCGAAATATGTAAGTACGTAATTATTAGAATTCACTTGTGTGTGTAGTGTTTTTTTACTGACTTTTTGACGTTAAAATACTTCGGGAGACATTGAAAACATCGAAAGCTGTTTTTCGTCTTAATCTTTTGTTTTTTTCTTTTTTAATTCAACTAATTTTAATTAATTTCGCAGTGTTTAAAAATTGAAATGTTCCATAAAAAAAAGAAACCAATTAGTTTAGTGGCTTACAGAAAGATAGCAAAGAGTGGTTTTTTAGCTAAATGAAGAACTATTGATAGCGATAACTCTATTTTTTGAGAGCTGAGAATGGATACTGTTTTGACATTTCTGTTCAGTTATCGTTCAACCGCAAAGCAACCTTCCAAATTGTAGAAATTTAATTTGAAATTTTGAATTTGTTGAAGAAAACGATGAAATCATTGTACAAAAATTAATTCTCACTTCTTCTTCCCATTTTTTGACAGGCATCTAAGTGTGGGATAGTGTGAGTATTTGGTATTTTTCTTTGAGCGTATTGGCGGGATTGCATGCCAAATTAGAATTTTTATGGTAACATTAAAAATAATAGGAAAAAATGCAAATATCTTTAATTTGGAAAATTTACAATAAAAAATATTTTAAATATATTTCTTAACTTGTAATAAAGTTATTTACTGAGAAATATCTGAATTTTTACGTAATTTTAAATACTTTCTAGGAAATTCAATAATTTTTTATGCAATCACTTTTTATAAAGGAGCGTTTTGGAAGAAGGTGATCTCAGTCGTGGGCATTTTTTGACAATCGACTGAGAGAGAATATATATATTACAATGGCCACAGTGTCTATTCCCAGTCGTTGTCAGCTTGTTGATCTTCGTCCTTCGACTACGTGAAACATTTTACATAAGGATCTAGCTTACATAACTATGAAATACAGCAGGCGCAAGAATTGAAGCCAAATGATCACCATTTGCATCCCATTTTTGCCGGATATTATTTAAATAAAAATAAATGCCGTGAAATTAACACATAACAGGCAGACAAAGAAAGAGGGAAATATCTGAGAGAGAATGAGAGAGAGAGAGAATGAATGATTATAAGTATATTTAAATAGGTTCACAACATTTGCAGAGAATACAAATACACAAAATTTACAAAAAAACGGAGAAGGGTCGACCGGTGTAGGTAAACGCCGGACACAAACCGTGGCAACAACGCGCACTACTCCGAGCGTTTATCACCCGCACAAACGTAGCGATTCCAGGACCGCTGCAACGGCACAAAATACCGCAAGGTAATACCAATAAATCCGACGCCGCAATGGATAGTACTTTATAGTATGCACAAGCACTAGCCGGGAAACGGAAATAAGCGCCAACAAGTAAGCACCAAAAAAACGCCAAAAAATTAGGACCAAAAAAGTCCCAAACAGTAGACACCAAGGAAATATAACGCCAAAAAGTAGGCACCAAAAATATATTTCCTACAAGTTTGCACCAACAAATAAGCGCCAAAGAGTTGGCAGTGTTATTTCTCACTAGAAATTAGCAACCACAAGGAAAAACTCAGGAAAAATAGCCTAAAGTCTATCTAAGATATATATAAGGTATACCTCTCTCTCTCCTTTTCCTCTACGTTATATCTTTTTTCTCTCTCGAGGAACGAAAATGCCCAAAACGTTGCGTGAAATTTTACTCTCCATTCTCGCTCGTTCATCGCCGCCTAAGAAGTTTCACTTCAAAAAAATCGATCCAACAACATTTCTGCTTTATATTATTATTTTAAGTTCTTAAGTTCTTAAAAAACACCCTTCATGATGTCGAAAAATGTTTTTGTCTATGGAGTTCATTTGCTTGCAATATATTTTCCCTGAAGAAGATAATCCTTTTTTTAAACTGAATCATTTGATTGGTAAATATGATATTTTTTAAACGAACATTAAATTACTCACTATTTTCACATGAAGTCTATTTCGATATTTTTATTCAATACATCTCTGAAAATTTTTTCTCAGTAGATGCAAAAAGAAATTAACTAAGTTAACATACACCTGTGTTGAAAATAATAGTAGAGTGTCGAAGTACGAATTTTAACTATTTTTTATATTTATAATAATTTTTCAGAACAGAAACCATATAACTCATGGCTCCAAACTTTGTATAAAATTCACAAAAAAATTAAAGAAATTTCCAACTAAAATTTAAACTCTTTACGCTGGGTACGCACTTTTATAGCCCATATAGTAGTAGTTCTTCTTCTTCTTAATTGGCGCTATAACCGCTTTTCGCGATTTTGGCCGAGTCAGTCGCCAGTCGTTTCTTTCTCGTGCTAACCGGCGCCAGTTGGACACACCAAGTGAAGCCAAGTCCTTCTACACCTGATCTTTCTAACGCAGAGGAGGCCTTCCTCTTCCTCTGCTACCACCAGCTGGTGCCGCATCGTATACTTTCAGAGCCGGAGCGTTTGTATCCGTTCGGACAACATGACCCAGCCAGCGTAGTCGCTGGGTCTTTATTCGTTGCGCTATGTCTATGTCGTCGTAAAGCTCATACAGCTCATCGTTCCATCGCCTGCGATATTCGCCGCTGCCAACGTGCAAAGGTCCAAAAATCTTACGCAGAATCTTTTTCTCGAACACTCCAAGCGTCGCTTCATCGTATGTTGTCATCGTCCACACTTCTGCGCCATACGTTAGGACGGGCATGATGAGAGTCTTGTAGAGTGTTAGTTTTGTTCGTCGAGAGAGGACTTTACTGCTCAGTTGCCTACTTAGTCCAAAGTAGCACTTGTTGGCAAGAGAGATTCTACGTTGGATTTCAAGGCTGACATTGATATCGGTGTTAATGCTGGTTCCTAAATACACGAAGTCTTTTACAACGTCGAAATTATAACTGTCAACAGTGACGTGGGTGCCGATACGTAGTAGTTAATTACAAAATGCAATTTTCAAGTGGCGCAAAATTCTCCTTGCTTTTTGAGATATTTTTTTTGCTGAATTGTTGAGTTTTATCTTTTATATGAAAATACTTCGCGCCACGTGCTTTAGGTGGGAAAAAATTCTCCATGCCGCATGCAAAAGTAAAATCAAAATCAATCAATTGTAAAATATTCGTAACACGTCTTTTCCTGCTCGGCTGCCTAAGCTTAAATTTTAGCTGCTAACTTCCGCAACAAAGTAAAGTAAATTTTGTCGTACATTTTTGTCTCGAATTGAACATCTGCCGATATTTATTTCATCTGCAGATGAAATATTTTTTGGTTGTATGCCAACACAATTATTCCAGAAAAGGTAAAGTCACATTAAAAAAGTTTGCCAACTAAGTAAATAAGCACACAGACACATATAAAAATTCACGCCGCATTCTCGTCGAGTTAAACTTCACAACACATTTGGCATTCAAAGGATTAAAAAGTGGATATGAGTACAAATGTCCGCAAGCATTTTCATTATCACGTTAGCACAAGCGCGGACAAAGCAAAAACTACTAAAATTTCGAAAACAAGGAAATTGGTATGTGTAGTAAAACAACAAAAAGAAAAAAAAAAACCTATCATATATTAGAATACACGAATATGCAAAAACGTGCAGCACCGGCAAAAAGCAGCGAGATCCTGAGCCCTGGTCAACTGCTGGATGTGTTTTAAGCGCAAGCATATTTTGCGACGCTTGTGGAAATGTAAATGCACGTACGAGCTGGCACATATGCATGCATGAGTATGCAGCGTAAAAGCTATTAAAAAACATAGAGAAATAGAAGATGGATTAAGGTAGAGGTGTGGTAAAATCGTGTCCGAGAAAGTTCTCTAACTGGCTTTGTTTAGTCATTTACAACGAGATGTGTGCATTTTTTCCTGGTTTTTCTTTTTGTTGTGCTGGCGAACGTGGCGTTTACACAAATTGTCAAATCCTTTTAAAACTTTACTGCGCGTAAACTACAAATACGTACACCTGTGCGTGCAATAATAGCAGTTCGTCATATTGTAAGTTTTACTATTTGGTTATTTTAAAAAAAATTTTTTTAATTTTTATAAAAATGTAGTTCATATTACAAGAGAATCCATTAAGCATGAACGTTTGAAAATGTGTACAAAATTAAAAAAAAAAAGTAAAAAAATGTATGCAAAAAATTCATACTTTTTTGTTAGACTTTCATAAAAGTACATATTACGTCAAAAACCATGTAACTGAAAGTTTCAAACTTCATAGAAAGTATATTTTTTTAATTGACTTAAACATTTTTTTAACGGTGTTACGTATTTTCTTCTATATAATTTTTTTATGAGGAAAAAATGCGCATGACCGCCAGCAAAAAACAAACAAAAAATTATCAAAAATCAACGCGATTTTAGAGCCACTTGAAACTTGCACTTTAGAAGGTATACCAAATATAATATTTTTTAGAAATTCTGAAAAAGTTTGCAATTTTGATGGAAATTTGTTAAATTTTTTAAAATTCGTGCAAAGTCAGATATTTTGGATTGTATGGTTTTTGTTGTTGCATGAAATATATTTTTATAAAAAAACAATAAACAATCGACTAAATAAAAATAAGTTTAAAATAATATAATAAATTAAAATAAATTTAAAGAAAAATATTAAAATGGCGTACTTAGGTTTTTTAGAAAATCTGAAAAAGTTTGAAATTTTGATGGAAATTTGTTAAATATTTTGAAATTCGTACAAAGCCTGAAACTTTGAGTTGTATGTTTGTTGTTGTTTTACGAACTATATTTTTTATAAAAAAAATATAATGGGTGTTTTTTTAAGGGCTATAGGAAAGTTTTTCAGAAAACACACGTACAATTCAAAAAAATGTATGAAATTTTTATTTAAATCGATTGTACAGTCCATATAATTGAATGTTTGAAGATTATTTTATGCAAATGTTGACCGCGACTGCGCTTCAAATGGTCCATCCGCTTAGTCCAATTTTGGCATACTCTTTCCAATGCTTTAACCGGTATCTCACATATTAATGCTTTAATGTTGTCTTTCAATGCGTTAATTGAAGCAGGCTTGTCTGAATAGATATGAGCTTTGACATAGCCCCACAAAAAATAATCTAAAGACGTTTTATCGCACGGTCTGGGTGGCCAATTGACAGATTGACAGGTCCCGAACGTGAAATAAAATGTCCACCGAACTCGCCTCTCAACAAGTCCATTGTTACGTGTGCTGTGTGGCATGTGGCACCGTCTTGCTGAAACCACATGTCATGCAAGTCAAGCTCTTGCCTTTTGGGCAAAAAAAAAGGTGGATATCATTTCACGGTAGCGCTCACCATTCACAGTTACGTAACGATTCGCAGCATCTTTGAAGAAGTACGGTCCAATGATACCTCCAGCCCATAAATCGCAGCAAACTGTGACCTTGTGACCTTTTCTGGATACATTGGTAGCTCTTGTAATTTCTCTGGCTGATTTTCACTCCAAAATCGACAATTATGCTTATTTATGTACCCATTGATCCACAAATGAGCTTCGTCGATCACAAATTTTCGATGAAAAAAGTGGATCTTCGGCCAACTTTCCAAGAGCCCATTCACCAAAAATTCTGCTTTGGTGTAGGTCGTTCGGCTTCAATTCTTCCACCAGCTGTATTTTGAAAGGCTTCATATGAAAATCCTTTCGCAAAATTTTCCACGTTGTTGAGTAACAGAGGCCCAATTGCTTCGAACGGTCATCATTTACACCGGCCGATGCAGCTGCGATATTTTCTTCAGTTCGCACTCTACGTAAGGGTGTTGGTGCTTTGATGTCCAATAATGTAAATTTGGTTCTAAATTTAGTACAATAGCTCGAATACCCGCTTCAGTGGGTCGATTAAACTGACCTTAAAATGGAAGAAGCGCGCGATAAACTTTCTTAACAGAACACGCATTTTTATAATAAAATTCAATGATTTGAAAGCGTTGCTCGTTTGTAAGACGATTCATGGTTATATTATAGACCAAACTGAAGATGTTTGACAGTGAAGCAAAACGCGAAACGTGCGTCAGCTGTTTAAACTAACTGTTTAAAATGATAATAGCTAAAAAAGCACCGGTTACAAATAAATTAAATAAAAATAATAAAATTGTGTTCTTGGAATTTTTTTTAGAAATTCTGAAAAGATTTTAAAATTTTGAAGGAAATTTTTTAAAATTTTTTAAAATTCGTACAAACTAATATATGAAATTTTGAATTGTATGGTTTTGGTTGTTGTACGAACTATTTTTTTATAAAAAACAATAATAAATACAACAAAAAAAAATAATCATTTAAAAATCAAAATTAAAATAAAGTAAATAAAAAATAATTATATAGTCAAAACATGGCAATATGTCTCGCTGCTATTATTGTGAAGATAAGTGTAGGCCTGTTCACTGTACTTTGATTTGCATGAGTTTGTGTAAGTTTGTGACTTGAATGAAAACAAAAGGTATTATGAGTTTTGCCTTAACGAGTTAAAAATAATAAGAATAAAAAATAAATAAAGTCTAATTTAAACTTCAAAGAATTTATTAAATATTTTTATAAAAAAAAATTCATTGCGTATTTTGATCAAGAATTCATTAAATATTTTTGTTATTTTTCATTTTTTTATATATTCGTTCTTTTTATTTTATTTTTTTATAGAAATATTTAATGAATTCTTAATCAAAATAAGAAATAAAATTTGGCAGGAATCTTGTAAAAGTGTAAAGCAATCCCTTTTTCAAAACTTTCCAAAAGTCCGCATTCTGGTCACAAACCTTTCATTTATATATACTTTTCTTCACATCAGAACTGTTTCAAATACATTCGTTTTGAGACTACTTGTTCGATAAGAAAGCTAACCAAATTTATTATAAATGTATTAGCTGGAAAAAGATTTGAACAAAAGATTAGAACAAAAATCTCAACAAAAGAGCTTTCATTACTACCACAATTTGTTTCAAAAAACTTTCACACTGAGTTTACTTAGAAAAGGTTTCGTAATTTGAATAGCAGCATCAAAATTGTTACTAAGCTGCTGAAACAGTGAGAGAGAGTTATGATGCGGAACATAAAAAAGCTTTCATTTCAATGAAGAAAAGCTTTCATAATCATCATCTCATACATAACTAAATTAGCAGTAATAGAAAGAAAAGTATGAATTTAAAAATTTTAAGCTGAACTTTGGTCAAATTCTATTGATTTCCATTTTGAATGCTGTATACGTTTTATGGGAATCTTTCCATGGTAGACACATGCATTTGGACGTTTTTCTTTCTTCTACAAAAGCGCTTTACTTATTTTTCTAAGATTTTTACGCTACATACCTGAAGCAGAGTTTGAACATAGTGACTACCGATGACTTACTAATGTCGTATATGCAAGTAGGTTCATTAAAGTTACCAATCATTAGAGTTAGAATTTAACTGACATCTGCACATCGCCTGATTATACCATTCCGTATTTTAAACAAGCCTTCTTGTGCGAGAGCTCTAACACATTTTCACTAGGAAGCTTTGTATAGAAACTTCATTAAAAATAGAGCTAAAAAACTTAAAAAAAACTTATAAAATTATGCAACAAAGAATGTTTTAAAATATTCTTTCAGATGATATAAGTTCAACATACAGCTTTAATCCAACTGAAAAATAGTTTAATTTTCAGTGGACAGGCGAATGTAAATAAACTAAAGGTGTATTAAGAAGCTTTTGAGAAAATATTTTAGGACATTTATTATTTAAATTAACTAAAATTGCATAAAAATACTTTCACTTCGACTCCTTTTTCTTTAAAAAACTGGAAAACTTTTTCTTTTCCTTTTTCTAAAAGAGCTTTCATTTCCTTAGTTCCCCTGTGAAAGCTTCCCCAAAAATGTGTATGAGAAACTGCAATTAAACACTTTAAATATTCGAAAATGGCGAAAGTTTATTAAATACTCGAAAATGGTCAAACTTTATAATTTCTAAGCGTTTGCTTTTCAGAAAAATGTATCCCTTTTTAAACTGGAGCATCGTAATTATTTTTTAGAGGTAATCTTCTTACAACTGCATTGAAATTGAGCTTTCAAGTGGAAAAACGATTTCATATCAATGTACGTAGATTTGACTATTAGGTGCGCAACTAAGTTCCCGCTGTTTGTCAATAAATACCGCCAGCAGTGTGTGCTAGTTGGTTCTAACATGACCTAAACGTCATAAACCAAGCTTAGACTTATGGAAAGCAAACTGCCTCGATACATTACTGATTTTGTATTGGTATCATATACTTTTGGTTTTGTGAAAATGCCTGATTTTGTGCCTTTCATTCGCAAAAAAAGGCGGCTGAAGCGCATCGAGAGCTACAAAAATTTTATGGAGATGCTGCTTTAAGTGAAACAACGTGTCGAGATTGGTTCCGTCGCTTCAAAGACGGTGGTTTTAATGTTGACAACCGTCCCGTCCGCGTGAAGGAAGGCCAAAAACCTTCGAAGACGCTGAATTGGAGGCATTGCTGAATGAGGATAAGTGTCAAACGCAAGAAGAGCTTGGTTCAGTATTAGGAGTTACCCGCCAATACATTTCCAAGAAACAGGGAACTCGTGTTCCTTATGAGTTAAAACTAAGAGATGTTGAACGTCGTTTTTTCGCCTGTGAACAACTGCTCCAGCGGCAAAAAAGGAAGGATTTTTTGCATTACATCGTGACGGGTGATGAAAAATGGACTCATTACAGAAATCCAAAGAAAAGAAAGTCATGCTTCTACGTCGTCGCTCGGCCTCAAGTTGCCAAACTCGTGAAAACCTACCTGGAAACACTGAAATGGGAAATCCTACCCGCCCGCCATATTCTCCAGGTATTGCACCGTCCGCTTATCACCAGTTCCGTTCGATGGCACATGATCTAGCTGACCAGCAGTTCCATTCATAGGAAGACATCAAAAAATGGCTTGATCCGTGGATAGCTTCAAAAGATGAACAGTTTTACAGCGACGGTATACGAGATCTACCAGAAAAATGGGAAAAAGTATTAGCCAGTGATGGGCAATACTTTGAATGATTCACTTGTAACCATTTTTTCAGAATAAAGTAGTATTTTGATCAAAAAAACAGCGAGAACTTAGTTGCACACCTAATAAATCAAAGCTAAATTAGAAAGCTTTTCTTCCCAGAATATTGCTGAAAAATTTCGCAAGCGAGGTTTCACCTTAGTGAAGTACAGTTTTTTGTACAGTTCTCACAAACTAATTTTAACTGAATCTGTATTAAATCATTCTCACTTGCATCGCTCTCACTTTTTTTTACTATTTTTTATTTCTTTTTCTAAAGAGTTTTGACTTCCATAGTTCTAATAATTAAGTTTGTCGAGTGAAGCTAAGTGGAGATAAATTTAAGTGAAGTACTCAAAATAACTTGAAAATGCATTAAATCTGCATTAAAATATTTAGTACCTTTTTAAAATGTTTAATTTTTAAATTTAACTTATTATAATTTTATTTAAATTATAAATTTTTTGTTCCCTTTTCTGTTAGAGCTTTCACATACTCAAATCACCTATGAAAGTTTGCTGAAAAAATTCATATGAGAAATATGAGTAAGCTTTCACTGCGCCAAAGCTTCATATGAGAGTTTGCCAACTACGGTGAAAGTTGCCTAAAATGGTATGCGCTCAGAACCAGAGGATTTTTCCACATGGTTGGAAATGTATGGCCTCTATACATGGATGCGGAAGAGTATATTTCTTAGAATACATTTACGCTTTCTTTTTAATTTTTATAGACAAGTTGGCATAAAGCTAAATTTCTACAGTTGCCGGATTTAAATCTAAAGGATGTGTGCAAATGAACGATTACTTTTTTTGCAGTTTTTTATGTGGCTATACAGCTTACAGTTATTTGTGTGTATGTGTTTTGGTGCTGTGTCGCTTGTCCAAAAAGTTTGCCATTATAAATGACCAAGGCGTGTCTCGTTACTCACACTTTCACGCAGTGTTGATGTAAATCAGCTTACTAGTGTGAGTACAGCGGGCACAACAAAAGGGCACATAGACTTGTACACTTATACATATGTACTTGCATGCATACATACATCCCTACATACACACACACACATACATACATACATTCATACATGCTTTCAAATGAATATAAAAACAATGCCCACTTACTTCAGTTGACTTTAATGCCCCACACTGACCCATGCATGTGAATCAGTGCACTTATGTATGTGTGTGTGCATGTATTTATTGTATATGCATGCATGCACATTTTCATTTAGAATACACTACAGTCGAATTAAATTTTGTGCAATGCAGGCGTTTGTATGGGGAGAGTGGGCGTGGGGGTGCAGCTACTTTTGAAAGAAAAAAATTGCTACACGGATGCTTTTTGTTTGGATGCTACATAACTATGTTCACACCGATGTACGTACATATGTTCGCTTATTTGTGGGCAGTTAGTTTGGTGTTGAAGTTGCAAGTGTTGTGCAATATTTTTACTGGTTTGCTGGGTCTGGCTGACTGGCTGGAATGAAAATGTCCCCAACAGACAATTTAATTAAAATTTCTTTGGTAATATTTTGTTTTTCTTTTTGCAGCCAAGTTGTCTTTGCTGGCCTAGTAGTGTGTGTGTGTGTGAATGTTTTTAATGTTTGTGAGTAATAGACATGTTTTTTTTTATTAAAAGTGTAGGAAAAGCAAGTCAGCCGTGTATAGTAACGAGGGCAATAGTTACCTAAAATTAAAAGAAAAAAAAATTTACCAAATTTTTTACTAAGAAAATAAGTATATATATTATATTTATGCTTGTGGTCAGCTAATTAGAAACGTGCTATTGTTGTTGTTATTCAGCTTTTTAATTATAACAAAAATGTAGTGCATTCGTTATATGGAGAAATTAGGCAACGCTGTCCGGGGAAAAAATAATTAAAAATAAATGAGAAATTCGAACCACTTGAAAGATGTAACTTTTCTTTGTTATTCAGCTTTTTAATTATAACAAAAATGTAGTGCATTCGTTTATATGGAGAAAATAGGCAACGCTGGCTGGGGAAAAACTTATTAAAAATCAATGGAAACTTTCAGAATTAAAGGAATTGAAACTTTAATTCATATGATATTTGCAGTAGAATGATCTATATTTTTTATAAAATTTTTTTGAAAATTAAAATAAAACTAAAGAAAAGTAGTAAAAACTGGTAAAAATAACCCGTTTCTCGCTTGCATTATTAGAAATCTGAAGCTCTTTTGCATACCCATTTTTCATTTTAATCTAATTAAAGAGACTGAAACTTTGATTTATAAGATGTTTGCGGTGGAATGAGCTTTATTTTTTATACAAAAAAAACTTTGGGGATGGCTTAAAGGAATTCTCCAGCCTAGATCCCTTTTTTCTCCTCCACTACATCAACAGCAATGGATGGCTGTAGACGGTTTTCTCTTCCCTAAAATTTTTCGCAGGTAGTGGTCCACATTATGGTATCAAAACGATGCTAATTGTAGTGTACTTGGAGTACTCTTGCCAACTAACCTACCAACCTACCATACAAAAAAAAAATTGGAAGAAAAATGGTCAAAAGTTGTCAAAACTGGTTAAAATAACGCGAGTTTCGCCTGCATTGTGAGAAATCTGAAGGTCTTTTGCGCACCCATTTTTTATATATTTTTTTTATTTTGAACAAAGAATTACAAACTTAAATTTATATGGTATTTGCGGTAGAATGCGCTATATTTTTAACAAAAAATTTATGAAAATTAAAATAGTTCACTTTCATTTGTTCTAAATCACTATAATCCATGTCTAAATATCCACAAATAAATAAAAAAATATTTCAGTTTGTTGCTTTATTGTTAAATCGGCCTTGAACATGAGAAGTACAAAAAAAAGAACTTTCTAAAAAATTATTAAATTACGTTTGCTGAATACCTATACAGGATTTTTTATTTTCTTTAGGGAGGTGGAAAAAAGCAAGTCTCGTAGCCACTAAAAACCCATCCCAGCTCAGTTTCTATCCCGCTGGACAACTGTTAAGTATTACTTCACGGGAGGGTGGTGGCCTGTTGCCTCTTCATGAAGATCTGAGCTGTTGTTCCGTGCGACGCAGTATTACTATTTTTGCCATATCACAGCGGAACGATGTTCTTCTGAGTCAAGCATAATATTCACTAGATTACCAACCGTAATTTGCTTCCCAACCTTAATACTCAATTCTTCCCTTTCGAACTCAAAACGAGGGCAGACAAAAACCTCAACTAAGTTGTTAGAAAAGGTGAAGTACGAGTCGTCTTCCTGCTTAAATCTATGCAGATAAGATTTAAAGCTTCCATGCCCACTAAGTAGTTGGCTCAGGTAGAAGTCTATCTGTCCACATTTTCGATTTGTCTATTTGGAGATATTCGGAATCAATCGATGCGTCCATCGTCCGTTCATTGAGTTCTTCCACACTTCCTGCCACGTGCCAATGCTTCGGACCTCTCGTATTCATCATACGCCGGGTTAATGCAGTTACTGCCTTCGCTGCTTTACCGCTGGTGTATGTTATGTTAGTGGCTGCTTAAAGCTCAACGTGCGCTCAATCATTACTCCAAGATATTTGATGTACAGCTTAGACTCCAGTGCGTGGTTGCCTACTGTAATATTTGCCGTCTCAACTATTTTCCTGCTACTAATAAGAACTGCTTCCGTTTTATGGTTTGCAAGGCACAAACCACTATTGCGCAGAGAAGTGGGCCCATCACAGAGCCTTGTGGGACTCCTCCAGTTACTCTATACAAATTAATTCCTTCGTCAGCTTTAAATTGTAGAGCTCTGCTAGAGTTTTTTCTTTAATTTTTTAGGAAAGGAGAGTTTATTGTGTAGCAAAAACCTTTTAATTAGAATTTCTAAAATTTTTCTGGGTATGTAGTTTTCTAACCTATTTAATTTTAGATAAAGTGCAAACTAAAAGTCACCCGGAAAACGCGTTGATTTTTGACAATTTTTCTTGCCTACTAGTATGTTGAGCGCTTTTTTCCGTGTAAAATGCCTTCGAAAATATGCTTTAAGTAGCTCAGATTTATTTAAGAAAATATTATTGTTGCCCAAAATTCTGTGCCTTTCAAGGCTAAAAAAAGTTTTATTATAAGCGAGCCGGGTAAGCTGAGGAGGGAAGATTAAAAATACCTTTCGAGTGGTTTCGTATTTATTTGCCTGCTTTTAACAACTCCTTTCCGCAATTGAAAATTTAAACGAACTTAAAACTTGCGTTCAGTAACAACTGAAACTTGAAAGTAAAGAGAAAGTACGACATTTTTATTAAGATAAATTTTCTTTCAAGTGCTTGAATCATGTAAATCGGGCCTAAGGTCAAAAATAAATTTAAAAAAAGCCAAAACCTATTGCATCATGGATTTTGTGATTCTCCTTAAAGAGCTACGACCTCACTGCTCGATAATTTGGAAAACCGATAACGAAAAAGGAAGCTAATCGAATGAGTTTGCACTGGAAGTGCGTCCTAAGCGCGTCTCTTATTGTGTGGAAAGAAAAAATTATAAAAAAAAATTAAAAAAATTGATAAAAAAAAATGATAAAAAAAATATAAAAAAATATGTAAAAAAAATTATAAAAAAAGGCAAAAAATTCTCTTTCACGTCTTCTGTCAACTAAAGACGGCTGCCTCGACGTGTTAGTTTGACTATTGGAAAGAGAAAAAATTTAGTCAGGGTCATTTCAAGCGAAAGCGGTGGAGGAGGAATTATGCGAGCTGACTTTTTGGAAAACTACCGAATTTGAAGAATTTGTGCACTAGCAGTGCACAACCTTCTTTTTCTTCGTCTTGACTGGCGAGCTAACCGCCTAAGTCATTTTGGGTGAGCTTAACAAAGTGTGCCAGCCATTTAATAATGCAAAAAATCATTGCCTTTTTTCTACAAACTTTACCCTTTGCGACGAATTTGCTCTCTTAAATATCCGTTAATGCTCAGGTAATATTTTTTATTTAAAGTCTAACCATTTTTTGTTGAATTTTTATAATCTCTTTGTGAACTTTTTAAATAATACCATCTTTTTAAGATTTCCAATTAATTTTTTGTCAAAAAGTATTTTCTCCTACATTTGTTTTTATCTTTAACCCTCGCTAAATTTCAAGCCTTGGTAGGTAGGTAGGTAGGTAAGATGGCAAGAGTACTCCAAGTACACTACAAGTAGCACTTACTTGCCGTTTCGATACCATAATGTGGACCGCTTGGTTGGTTGGTTTTTGTGGTGATTCTTCCAGAATCCAACTATCGCTTCCGCACCATTTTGTTGCCACATTCTCGTTACCAACTTGTTTACCAGTTATTTACGGCATGACTATATCCAGTCTGTGCGGTTTAAGAACATTATTAGGTTGTTGACATCTAAGCCAGACAGTTGTTCGAGACTCTCGAACAGCGGCCTGTCCAGGGTTAACATTCTGTCCTTCCATAGGGCAGGGCATTCACAGAGGAAGTGGAAGATTGTATCCTTTTTCTCCGGTTGTTTACAACTATGACAGTATGTGTTGTGAGGGATGCCCATTGTGGCTGCTTATTCTCCGACAGACCAAAATCCAATTATGACTGCCGTTAGTCTCCAGGCATCCCGTCGTTTCATGTTTAACAATATTGACGACCACTACCTGCGAAAAAATTTAGGGAAGAGAAAGCCGTCTGCAGCCATCCAGTGCTGTTACTGTAGTGGAGGAGAGAAAAGGGATCTAGGCTGCAGAATTTCTTCAAGTCATCCCCAAAGGGCACGCTAAGGAATCTCTAGCCACCAGAGCCGGACATTTGCAGAGAAAGTGTTCCACAGTCGCTTTCTCTGCAGGATCTCCACAGCTTCTGCAATAGAGGTTGTACGGAATTCCAAGCTTCTCCGCATGAGTACCGATCACCCAGTGACCACTGAACACCGCAATGAGTTTGGAAATTGAATGGCGGCGGATTGCCATCACCTTAAGCGTTCTGTTTCTATCGTATTGAGGCCATAGTGTTTTCGAAATAGCGCACGATGAGACAGTCCTCCATCTACCATGTGCTTTTTCTAGAAAGAAATTGTATAGTTTCCTTTAACAACGGTCAATGGGACACCGATGTCTGCGAAGGGGACAGCTGAAACCGATTCTGCCGACCCCTTTCTGGCAAGCTCATCGTCAATCTCATTTCCCTCTATATTCGTGTGCCCAGGAACCCAGACGTTTGAGTTCCTCCTTACAGGAGTTCACCAGAAGAGAGCTGCCATACGGCGATGACAGGGCCTTGATCGCAGCTTGACTATGGGAAAAAATATTAGTGTCTCCCTCCCAACAAAGATCTGGAAGCATTTTGTATGCCTGCAGGATCGCGAAGACCTGTGCTTGAAAAACGCTGCTTGTTTCTGGCAGTTTAAAGGAGACCAAAATGCTGGCTGATTTAGAGTAAACTCCCGCTCCCACTCCAGACTCCATTTTGGATCCCTCAGTGAAAACAAAGGTATCTATATCCACCTTGCACTAAAATGTAGAATATTTCTTTTGCAAATTTTTACTTTTTGCATTTCCAAAATTTAGATTTTGGCAGGTCGGCTTACCTATGTAGTATTATTTAAAGATATATTTTTCTTATTAAAAATTAATTTTTTTTGGACTTTAATTAGAAATCCTTGATATATACATAAATAAAAATAACAAAGATTTTAATTATAAAAATCTCTTTTTCACAAATTTCCACCTAAAGACCAAAAATTTTAATTTTTATTAGCTACTCTGCTTTAATCCGCTTTGTAGATATTTCATTTAATAGGTCTATGGATAAGTTCGTGCGGTTTTACAACAGATGGCGTAACTTGATTATTATTCCATCGATCCACATTTCCAAACATTCATTGGAGAGCTACTGTCGTAAGGCACAAACGTCAGTATAAGTTTTTTATTTGAAGCGTAAACAACAATATTTTTACCACACTTGAAAATGTCGAATTTCGTTCCAAATAATGTGTTTTTGCGGGGAATTCTTTAATATGAAGAAAAAAGCAGCCGAAAGTCATCGTATCTTGGTGGAAGTTTATGGTGAGCATGCTCTAGCTGAGCGAACGTGCCAGAAGTGGTTTGCATTGGAGGAATTGCTCGATCAAGATCCGGCTCAAACGCAAGAAGAGGTTGCAAAAACTTTGGGAGTTGATCAATCAACCATTTCCAAACGTTTAAAAGCCATGGGAATGATCCGAAATTCAAATTTCGAAAAAAAACCGCACGAACTTATTCATAGACCTATTATTTATTTTATTTTATCTCATTTCTACCAAACATATGCAGCTCCTCTCAACGTAGAGCGCAAAGGCCATAAAACCAAGCAATGTCATGTGTGGCAAAAAAAAATAAAAATAAAAATAAAAAATGTATAAAAAAAAAATACATAAAATTTTTTGTTTTTTTAAATCACCAAACAATGTCAGGCCTGTTGACCATGACATTCGTTACAAATAAAGTAAAAACCAACAATAAAAGCAAAATTTAAAATAAAAAAAATTAACACAAAAGGCCGTTATTTATGATAAATGAGGGAAAACATTTGTTGTGTCTGTCTAGGCTGCACTGTTTTGACAGCCGCACAAGCACAACTATCGCAAAAAAGTTTTCAAACACCACTGTTTTGCTTATGCAGCCGTTGGTGCCATGTGTGCAAAAGAAAATGCAGGTAGACATACACACACACACATACATCCCTACTGCATATAAATATTCCGACATGTGTGCGAGTTCATATAAATAAGTATCTGGTTGCAGGCACTCCAAATGCAACGGTTGAGATTTTCGGTTATTCCCTAAGCTGAGTTGTCAAAATTTGTTATGGTAGAGCTTTTCCAGCTGCTGTAGCTTTTGCAGCATTTTCAGGCATTCATTTCTAGTAAAATACTCAGGTTATTGCATATATTAATATGTAAATCTAAAGCACCACTAATTTATAATTTAAATTTTTACATATTATTTCACGAAGGTATTCGTATTCCTCCATGAAGTGCAAACACTTTTCCCTCACTCTTTATGTTGCAGTCTTGATAAATTTATTTATTTAAGCTTCTAATTACAATAATCATTTATACTCACTAAGAACAACAACAACAACAGCATTAAGCGTAAATGCATTTAACTAAATTAATATAAATGTGTCTGCGGCTTCAATAGCAAAACCAATACACACACACACACACATGCATGAGTGCTATGTAATTATATTCATGTATGCATGTGTGGAATTCTATGATATTAAAAAATAGCAATACTAATACTTAGTAGTAATTTGTATTCAGAGGGTGGCTGAGCAATTTGTTGACTGCTTGAGTAATGAGGCATATAAATTTTCAACCAAATGGAGTGGAGAGACAGTCGGAGAAATAATTTATATGAAATTAAATTGACCGTAAAATATATCACAATGTGTACTTAGGTAATAAACAGTTATAATTAATTATTGAAATAAAGTAAACAAATTTAATAGCCGAAAATAAAATAATAATATATAAAAAAATGCAAAGAAAAAATATTAAAAAAAATTAAATATAAAAAATAAATAAGTAACAAAAAAATGTAATAAACATATAAAAATAAAATAAATAACATATAAATATAAAATATATAAAAAAGAATCAAAAATTTTAAAAACTAAAAAAAAAATTTATAATAAAAAATTAAGTTTTTGATGAAATTTTTATATGCAATAAATTAAATTGATATAAAATAAAATGAATTAAAATTAAAATATGCAAACAAATAATCGACGCATAAAGAGAAAACCACATTGATAATAAAATAATTTAAATAAACAAAAACAACAAAAATTATAATAAAAAAAATATAAAAATTTTAAATTAAAATCGAATAAATTCAATTAAAATAACGTAAAATAAAATACAATGGCAATATGCAAATAAAATATAAGAAAATATTTGAAAAAAATAAATAGATAACAAAATGATATAATAAAAGCAATTTTAGTCAAAAACATAAAAAATACTCGCCACTTTTTAAAAATTTAAATAATAAAAAAAAATTGTTTTGATGAAATGTTTATATGCAAAATATTAAATTGAAATAAAGTGAAATGAAATAAAATAAAAAAATTTAAAATGCGCAAATAAAAAAAAAACAAAAACATAATGGCATAATGACATAATATTAAATAATCTAAATAAAAAATATGAACAAATTGTAATTGCCAAAAAACAACAATAAAAAATTATAATAAAAAATATAAAAATTTTTTAAAACTAAATGAAATACATTCAATTAAAATATGCAAATAAAAACATTAAAAAATTTAAAAAATAACAAAATGATGTTATATAAAATGGACAAAATACAATAAAAAAAGATCAAAAAGTAATATAAAAATAAAATTTGAAAACAAAATTAAAAAAATAATCATAAGAAAAGAAAAGAATTTCAAAAACTGAAATGAAATATATTACAATAAGATAAAGTACATTTAAGATACGCAAATAAAACTTTTAAAAATATTATAAGTATATTAAAAACAAATAGAAAATATCATACTAGCTTAATATAAAATAATTTAATAAAAAAATGAAGGGTTCAAAAACACATAAGAATTAAAGAAGTTATCATTACTATTATTAATAAATGAATTAAACAAAAGATAATGAAAAGAAAAAAGTTCAAATATGCAAATAAAACATTAAAAAGAAAAACTAACAAAATGATGTTTTATAAAATTATCTAAATATAATAAAAAGCAAAAGAATTAAAATTAAAAAAAGTTTACAAAACATAACAAAAAAATAATCATAAGAAAAATAAAAGAAATTTAAGAACTTAATTTAAATGATTAAAAATAATTTAAATTAATTGAAATAAAATACACTTAAGATATAAATACAAAAGTATTAAACAAATAAATAAAAAATGACATAATAATTTAATATAAAAAATTCTAAATAAAAAAATTAAAATCAAGTAATCAAGTAAAAACTAATAAAACTATTTTTTATAAAATTACTTAATTAAAACTTAAAAAGAAAAAACTGTAAAAATTGTAAAAGGTTAAAATAAAAAACAAATAATTTGTACAAAAAACTATACAAATTTTAAAAACTAGAAAGATGTAAATTGAATTAAATTAAGGTAAAATTACATACAATCTGTGTCAGAAGAAAAGAACCGGTATTTTTCTTGTAACTTCAAGATATATTTCGTTCTGCTTTTTGCTGCTTAATAGTTCCACTCAAGGGCTGCGCCGCCAGTGCTGCTAACTCAGGTTAGTATCGTTCGAAGCTTTCCCGTAAATGCAACCAAACAAAAATGAGTGAGAAGTACACAAAGCGTTTGAGGCGGTATTTTTATGCACGCATTCGAAAGGGCCGAAATTATCTTACGCAGCGGCTGCAAAAGTAATTAAACAATCAAAAAAGTTTGCTGGGATGTGGAATCAGCGGTATAAAGTGTACAAAAATGTTGATGACTTTTCCGAGTGCGGTTTTTCGACTACGCCAAGCACGCACAATTCTTGCTAAAAAGGGAAGGGATGTGAGTATGAACACCATCAAACGACGACTGAAGGAGGCGAACATATCCTACCATCTCACATAGTCAAAACCACTACTCTCAGAAAAACACATTGAGAAACAGCAAAACAAGAAAATGGGGTCACAGTATTGGACTGGCCTTACCAGTCCCCAGACGCCAACCCCAAACTAGGAAAACGCCTAGATGCGGAAGGCCAGTCCCTGATTTAAAGCAACTCATGCGTCAAGCTCGCAAAATCTAGTCCTGTTTGTCGCCGAGTTACGCAGAAAAGCTGGTTCAAGGCATGAAGAAGATGCCAGGCTATACTCGACAAGGACGAAGACTACACGGATTATTGAGTATTTACGACTCGTAGTTTTGTACATACTTTTATGTAAAAAAATTTTGAATATATTTCTTTTATACTTCATGAATAAACACGGTTCCTTTTTTCTGCCACAAACTGTAGATAAAAAAATTCAAAATGCAAATAAAAAATAAAATAACTTAATATAAAATATAAAAATAATTAAAAATTAAAAAAAAAAATTTCAAATTAAGTAAAACAAAACTATTAAAATTATATTATGCAAAATAGCATAAAAGAAATTATACATTTTTTAAAAAGGCTTAAAAAATTTATAATAAAAAGTGTTCATGTCACAACATATTATAAAATTATCTCGTTCAGATATTCTGTATTTAGATATACAGCGAAAGTAGCAGAACAACTTATGGGACAAATTCCAGCGGTGCGATTGACTCCAGCGCGACCATTCTTGCATAGCGGCGTCGATTTTGCTGGTCTAATTGACGTACGCCAATCGGCTCTTCGTAATGCTAAAACATCAAAGGGGTATAACATATTTGCACAGTAAAAATTTTAGTTTAATATTAATACCAATTTGGTGTTTATATATAACAATTCCAGAAAGTATAAAATTAAAACCATTCCGGTTTCAGAAAAGAGAGAGAGAGAAGTTAATTAAAATATTCTCTTTAAAAAACCAAGAATGAGACTGAAATATATACTTTAAGGGTTTAAAAATAACAAAATAACTTTTAGGCCAGCGCCGGCAGCACAGCGCGATAGCCTAGCGGCTAGCAATGTGGGCTTCCAATCCAAAATCCTTGGTTCGAATCACAAAAAAGAAATTTTTTTTATACATTTATTTTATTTTGTTTTATGATATGTTTATGAGGAGATTTTTTTCATGGCAGAAATACACTCGGTGTTTTGCCATTGCCTGCTGATGGGCGACCGCTATTAGAAAAATGTTTTTATTAATTTTGCTTTCACCGAGATTCGAACCAACGACCTCTCTGTGAATTCCGAATGGTAATCACGCACCAACCCATTCGGCTACGGCGGCCGAATATATAAGTGAAGTAATAATAATAATACTAATACTTTCTTGGTTTTACTTTAAAGCAAATAATACTAAAGTTCAGAGTACATTAAAATTAATTGAGAGTGAGAAAATTTTTTAATACTTTTTTGGTTTTACTTTTAAACCAATAAATTTTAAATTGAATATAATTGAAACTTAAACTGAAACCAAAATAGCTTGAAACATTAAAGAGAGCATTTTAATGTTTTTTTGGTCTTACGTTAAATCTAATAGGTATTAAATTTCAAAAAACGCAACGCTCAGCACCAATTAAAGTTTTGTTTTAAACCCATTTTGGAATTAAAATAATTGTAAGAATATTTCCTCGTCTTAAAATAAAACTTTTTAGAATTAAAAATCAAATTTAATTCCAAAATTGTATAAATTCAATAGCAACTGGTATTAAATATAAACCATCATTTTTTACTGTGCGTATATTCCTGTGTATGGTATCAAAAGCAGTCCACTTGGAATGTGTCTCCAGTTTATCTACCGAGGCCTTTATCGCAGCTTTTCGGCGCTTCGTTTCACGTAGAGGAAAATGTACGCAACTATACTCAGATTGTGGGACAAACTTCGTTGGTGCCAGCAGTCTACTGCACACCATGAATCAGCGCAACACAGCATCAATACCGGAAAACCTCAGAGCATGTTTTGCTAGCGAAGGCACAACTTGGAATTTAATCCGCCAGCCTCTCCACACTTCGGTGGTTTTTTGGGAAGCTGGGATAAAATCCAAAAATTTCACCTTTAGCGTGTCTTGCAAGACCGCGCTTTGAATTTCGAAGAGTTGATTACACTTTTATATCAAATAGAAGCTTGCCTGATTTGAGCGGGCAAAGAGGGCTCAATGAAGAGGAATGAGGAAAACTGCGACGCACTTACACCACGACATTTTTTAATTGTAGAACGAACTCTTAATATTCCTGATGAAAACTTACTTGATTTCGCTATATCTGGATTAAGTCGGTGGCGTATGGTTGAACTCTTAAAACAACACTTTTGGCGTCGCTGGTATTCGGAGTATCAAATGTTTTATTCTTAATTTCGTTTTTCGATATTGGGATGATGTGCTTTTATTTGCAAAGACCTCTAAATATTTTTTTTGTTTGAAAGTAAATGCAAATTCTTTAAATATTTGAACTAAATTGGTTTGGTTCTTCCTTTTAATTATTATCATAAATATTAAAAACTAAAAGGACGTATATTCAATTAAAATAATGAAAAATGAAATAAGTTAAATAATAATACAATAAAACATAATAAAAGAAAAGAGAAACAGGATTAAAACAAAAAACGTCCGTGAATAAAAAATATGCAAAAATTTAAGAATAAAAAAAAAGAGAATTAAAGCAAAGAGTATAAAAAATAAAAATAAAATAAAAATTGTCCATAATATCTTTGGTATGTACCAAAATCCTGAAATAACCTGGAATAAAGGTTAGGTAAGGTTAGGTTGACCTGGCTGGCTGAAAGCCATCACATAGTCCTATTGGTCCTTAGTGGTATCAGATGGAGCTAGACCCTTACGTTTTCTTGTAGTAGGCTTCTTGTTGTAGGCCTCTTTTGCGAATCTAAGTAAGATCTGAAGCTCCAACCCCTCTAAATGAAATAAAAGGAAAGAATAGAATAAAAGGAAGTAAAATAAATTAATTACGAGTATTGAAAAAAAACAATTACAAAAATACCTTCAACTACCTTGCTAGTAAAAAAAAATTATTCAATGCCGCGCCAAGTTGTTTTGCCTATACCGATTGTCTTTCTCCATGGTATAATTTAAGTTGACATAGGATAAATACTACGAATATTCTATAAAAATGCGAAAGACCTTTTTAAAGCAAGAACTCTCTGGGATGATTTCTGAAATTCTTACTGCCTTGATCGGCATTGCTCTTCCAACAAATACTCGCACATATTCCACTATTCACACAAATTGCAAATTTCCAGCCGCCCAAGTACCGGAAGAAAAGGGGGAAAAAAGGAAATAAAATACCAAATCTGGCAAATTCATTCAACTGAAATAATTGGCAAAGAGATAAGCGGTGAGTGCAATGAGTGGTGCACTTCATTGGCGGCGGTGCAAACAATGTGTTCACATTGATATGCCCAAAAAAGGCCAATTCACTCAAACACAGGCAAAGGGCTGGTAAGGCAGACACGCAGAGACGCAGACAGATAGGCACAGAGAACAGTGAACAGACAAAGCGCGTTCAGCTTTAGCTGGCAGGCAAATTATGCGGACAGACAAGCAGAAAACGCACAGGCAGAGTGCAAATTCACAGACAACGCAGACAATCGAGCACAAATGGCAAATAGAGGAACGAATGGCCAACCGGCAAACATTTTCATTGCCAACTGAGAGTGGCAAAGAAATAAAGAAAGTAAGAGCAACAAATGTGTGCATTAACAGACAACAGCAGCTAAATGTTTGCTGCAGTCAAAAATCATGGTAAATAAAAAGCAGAAATGAAAATAGATAGAAAGAAAATGAAAAAAAAGAAAAAAAAGTAGTGCCACGAATTAAACAAAAAACTTGCATGCTGTGAATTGAAGCTGTTGGATAAATTGATTGGGTGTCGTTTTTCCGGCTTTTGTGTTTCATTACATATGTATATTTTTGTTGTTATTGTTATTTTTTTGTAGATACAAATATTGGCAAGTTTCAGTAGTGCTTTGGTGTGAGAAGTAGTGCTTTTGGAACCACAGGCTGTATGTGTGGTTTTTGGCTGACATGGCGGCGAAGGGTGGTGGAGGCAAGAGGGCGGCCTATTGAAGTGCCTCCGCGACTCAGTTGTACGAGTAAAGAGATGTAGAATTGGGCTTCAAATACCACTAAACTTCCATGCATCTATATTTGTATGCCCGTAACTGCACTGGACAGACAGGCTATTTAAAAAAAATCTTTTGTAAATTTTCAAAAATTGTTTGGAACGGACAACACAAATTTGTGTAGGGGAATTGGCGGGGCAATTATTTTCAGGATTGGTAATGATCATCTCGGCAGCAGGCTGTATTTAATTTTGCAGCCAATTGCATTTTTTCGGCAGGCGTTGTGCTTGCATATACACTTGCGTTCACAAGAATGGCAGCGTGAGATGTTGCAAATTTTTGACTATTCAGTTATTTTTTATAAAATTTTTATTTACTACTAATTACAACTTACATCCTAACGAAAACTGTGTATGAAATTAAAACAAAATCAAAATTTTTTTTACGAATTTCAAACTTTTTGTTTAGAATATTAAAAAAAATTATTTGTGCCTACTGATTGTGTCAGTTTAAAGTCGTTTAAATTTCGCGTTGATTTTTGATAATGTTTTTGTTGACCGGTTATGCATTTGTATCCATATATTTTTTATATAGAGATGCAGTTCAAAATACCAAAAACAAGTGCGTGCAGCGTAGTAAACATAACAGAAGTGAAACTTTCAAGGCAGGCGAAGAAAGAGGGAGAGACCCGAGAGAGAATGCGAGAGAGAGAGAAAGAATGTATATCTAAATACATTCACAACATTTGCAGAGAATAAAAATAGACAGAATTTACAAAGAAACAGAGAAGGGTCGACCGGTGTATTCCAAGCGTTTATCACCCGCACAAACGCAGCGATTCCAGGACCACAGCAATGGCACAAATTACCGCAAGGCAATACCAATAAATCCGACGCCGGAATGGATAGCAGTTTATAAAGGGTTTTTCAATTGGCGCGGGTCGATTTTGGCGCCCTGTGGCAGCCATTTTGTTTTGGTCACATCTGTCAAATCTTTTGTTTATTATTCAATTGTTTATGCCAAATCATCATGGCAAGTTACACGATTGAACAGCACGTTCAAATGATAAAACTTTATTATTAAAATGAGTGTTCATTAACGCAAACGTTGCGCGCATTGCGCCCATTTTTCGGTAGACGTGGTGGCCCTTCCAATTTCTTATGGCCCATATTGAACCATATGGACCTAGACGACATGTGGCTCCAGCAGGACGGCGCTACGTGCCACACAGAAAACGCCATTTTTTTCCATTTCAACATCTACCCGCCCTTATTGAAAAACCCTTCAGTACGCACAAGCACTAGTCAGGAAACGGAAGTAAACGCCAAAAAGTAGGCACCAAAAAACGCCAAAAAAAACTGGGATCAAAAAACGCCCCATACAGTAGGCACCAAGGAAATACAACGCCAAAAAGTAGGCACCAAAAATATATTTCCTACAAGTTTGCACCAACAAACAAGCGCCAAAAAGTAGGCAGTGTTACTTCTTACTAGAAATTAGCAACCACAAGGAAAAAAATAGCTTAAAGCGTATCTCAGATATATATGTATAAGGTATAGCTCCCTCTCTCCATTTCCTCTACGTTACATCTTTTATCTCTCTCGTGAAACGAAAATGCCCAAAACGTTGCATGGCCTTAAAATTTTACTCTCCATTCTCGCTCGTTCATCGCCGCCTTAGAAGTTTCTCTTCAAAAAACAAGTACCATGAAACTCAATGTTTCAAACTTTGTTTAAAACTCTAAAAAATTCAAAAAATGTTCATAAAAATTTTAAATTTTTGGTTAGAAATAAAAAAAAATTGTGACTATGTAGTTTTGTAGGCCATTAAATTGTGATTTAGGTGCCTAAAAATTGGAGTTGTTTTTTCATAATTTTATTGTTGACGATGTTATCAATTTTCTTCCACATAACGAATGTTCGAAATATTTTTATGTGGAGAAAATGCGCACGTCCGCTGCAAAAAAAAAAAAAACAAAAAAATAAATAAATAAATCCGAGTTTTTAACCACTTTAGACTTGCAATTTATTATACCAAAATTTAATCAACTCTAAAATTGTATACCTGGAGTTTTTGATTGTTTTAAATATAACATTTCCACGATAGGCCAGCAGAGATAATAGAGATATAATTAGAGGATTCTGTCGCCTCTAAGAAAAATAAGGAGATATTAACAGTGTATTCAAGCGAGATTAGCCCTGTGGGGCCTAGGTATTATCCTGTCAAAAATTTTGTTTTAATTTTTGAACTATTTTATTGACAGAGAGTTGAATGAAAGGTGTGTAATACAAAATAAATATAATATTTTCTCTTATTTATGAACTCCTATCTCTTCAAGCCTTCGAGTATGGCCCAAATATTATTATAAGTACATCCTAGATGAATAGAGAGCATATGTTTAGTTACTTTATAAAAATTAAAGATCACAATATCGTTAAATACGGAATAAAGTAGCTTTCAGTAAAAACTAGGGTTTCTTTATATTATTTTATTTTCGTTTTTTTTAGTTCATTCAAGAATGCCTGAAAGTATTTATTAATTTTCTACCAGCCAAACCATGCTCAGCGCACAAAAGTTTTCATATGCTCAGCTAAGTTCAATGAAAAGCATACCCTCAGCCCACCAAATATTGAATATAAAATATTAAACAAATTCTGTTCCAGCAAAAACTTAGGTTTCCTTATTCCTCTTTTTATTTTTTATTTATTAAATAATGCCTGAAATTATACTTAATTTCCTACCAGGTAAGACACATTCAACACAGCTTACGCAGATGACGTAGCAATCGCCGTTAAAGGCAAATATCCTGATACCCTTATGGATATTCTGCGCTCTAACATGGCCACGCTTAGAAGCTGGACTGAGAACAGGGGACTCGATATACCAGGTGTATAAGCTTAAATCCGCTGATTGCTCGTAGATGGCGTTAGTGAGCATATCAGGTTACCATAGAAATGCCATTTTTTTTTTGCATTAGTGATTTCATACAGCAACACAATTTTTTCCTTGCGTAATCATGTCTAATTTTGTGCCAAAAAAAGAGCATATGCGGGAAGCTCTACTTTTTTGCTTTAATTTGAAGAAATCGGCTGCCGAATCGCATCGAATGCTTGTGGAGGCCTATTGTGTCACCATTATCGGAAACAACTTGCAGAGACTGGTTTCGTCGGTTCAAAGACGACCATTTTGACTTGAGTGACAAGAAGCGTGAAAATCGGCCCAGAAAAGTTGAGGACCATGAATTGCAGGCTCTTTTGGATGAGGACGATACCCAATCGCAAAAAATGCTTGCCGAGCAGTTAGGTGTCACTCAACCAGCCATTTCCATGCGTTTACGTGCCATGGGAAAGGTCCAAAAAGTCGGTAAATGGGTACCCCATGAATTGAACGATAGACAGATGGAGCGACGCCAAAACACATGCGAAATCTTGCTGGCTAGGCATAAAAGAAAGTCGTTCCTGCATCTTGTGGTGACTAGCGATGAAAAGTGGATATACTTTGAGAATCCTAAACGAAAAAAATCATGGGTCGATCCCGGCCAACCATCAACTTCTTCATCAAGACCTAATCGCTTTGGACGCAAGACGATGCTTTGCGTTTGGTGGGATCAGCAGGGTGTCGTTTACTATGAGCTGTTGAAACCTGGTGAAACTGTTAATTCTCATCGCTACCACCAACAACTCATCAAATTGCGCCGTGCTTTGCGTGAAAAAAGGCCTCGTTATGAACAAAGACATGAGAAGCTGATTTTCCTCCACGACAACGCCCCATCGCACACGTCAAGAATGGTCCAAAACTACTTGGAGACAATCAATTGGGAGGTGCTACCTCATCCCGCTTATTCACCAGACCTGCCCCCTTCGGACTATCATCTGTTTTCATCGATGGGTCACGCGCTCGCCGAACAGCACTTCGATTCGTACGAAGACGTCCGAAAATGGCTTGACGAGTGGTTCGCCTCGAAAGATGAAGAATTCTTTTGGCGTGGTATACACAAATTGCCCGAGAGATGGGAAAAATGTATAGCTAGCGAGGGCAAATACTTTGAATAAATTATTTTTTTGCTTTCTATAAAAAAAAGGGTTTTTTTTACTAAAAAACAGCGGATTTAAGCTTATACACCTGGTAAACCCCTCAAAAACTCAAATAATTCTCTTTACAAAGAAACATAGGCTCCCTACAATCTCCCCGCTAATTTTTAAGGGTGTGGAGATTCCTTTGAAAGAGAATGTCAAGTACCTAGGACTCATATTAGACAGGAAACTCACGTGGAAATCTAATATTGAGGAAAGAGTAAAGAAGGCCAACGTTGCATTATACACTTGCAAAAAAGCGGTCGGTATCAAATGGGGACTAACACCCCGCATTACGCACTGGCTCTATACTTCGGTAGTTAGGCCAATCTTAATGTACGGAATACTTGTATGGTGGCCATCTGCTCAAAAGGCGACTTACGCTAAAAGCATGAGTAAGGTCCAAAAACAGCTTTTTTATGCATCTCTGGTGCTTTAAGGACTACTCCAAACAAAGCGCTGGAAGTGTTAATCAACTTACCTGCCCTAAATCTGGTAGAAAAACACGTGGCCGCCGCCTCGGCGCTCAGACTAAAAAGTATGGCGCTATGGAAAGATCGGTGCTTTGGCCACGCTTATAATATATTCTCGGATAGCCAGGCGGCCATCAAATCAATGAATGCGGCTTTACTAAGATCGAAGGTTGCACAGGAATGCCGGGCAGCTCTAAATGACATTAGTGACGTATTCAAGGTCAGCCTTATTTGGGTTCCGGGACATAGAGATATTGAGGGAAACTGTAAAGCAGATGAGCTAGCCAGAAAGGGTACCGCTCTCCAACTGCTGAGTGATAAAAGTACCATCGGAATACCCATGGCCACGAGTAAACTAATAATAAAAAACCAAGAGGCCAATAGGTCATGGAGAAATGAAGATACGTGTCTAACAGCTAGGCTACTATGGCCGCAAATAAACAAGAAAAGAACAAAGGAATGTCTTAGTCTCTCAAGAGACAATATTTCGAAGGTCATGGCTTGTTTAAACGGTCTGTGGCTATTTGGCAGGCATTCCTCGAGACTAGGAGTTTTCTCCCATGAATATTGCAGAAGTTGTAGAGATGAGGAAGAGGAAGAAACAGTTGAGCACTTCCTTTGCAATTGTCCAGCCCTAGCTAAAATCAGAGCAGGTTGTCTAGGTAAATACTTTTTTAATTCTCTTACAGAACTGTCTGGCGTGGGGTTGGCATCAATACTACGCTTCATAAGAGCCACGAAATGGTTCCACGAAGGAAGATAAATGAGGTTCCCGTGTAGCACAGTGGTATCACAACGGACCTGTAAGGTCTAAGTGAGTTGGTCGTGCAGACCGACTACCACCATAACCTAACCTAACCTAAGACACATTCAACATACACATATTTTTATATGTTTAGTTAAGGTGAAAGAAGAGCATACTTTCAGGCAAATTATAAGAATTGAAGCCCGAATTGCTCAAAAAATTATCTTTAAACGGAAACTTGATACAACTAGAAAATATAGTCCCTTGTATTTTCCTCTTATTTAAACATTTTTGAAAATATATTGAACACCGCTTAAAAGTAGACTAAATTTTCTGCCACTCAAACCATCACCAACATACAAATATTTTGATGGGTGGAACTAAGGTGGATGAAGAATACCCTTTCAGGCACTTTATGAAAAGTGAGGGCCAGCATAGCCTGATAAAATGTTGAAAAAATTATCTTTCAGCAAATATTTAGATTTTTTAGTTATATAGGGTTTTCCAATAACAGGTGTTATGAATGAAAGGATTGCGCTTTCGAGAGATGATTAACGATTTTTTATGGCCGCAATTGGATGGTATTGATCTGGACAACGTTTATTTTCAACAAGACGGCGCTACGTGCCATACAAGCAACGAAACCAGTGATCTTTTATGGAAAAAGTTTCCGCACCGTGTTATCTCTCGAAGAGGGGATCACAATTGGCCACCGAGATCTTGTAATTTAACACCTTGTGACTTTTTTCTTTGATCTACGCCAACAGCCCAGGGACGATTCAAGATCTCAAAGATGGAATTCGTGAGGCTATCGAGGACATAGGGCAGCCACTTTGCAATTCGGTTATGGAAAATTTTCTGAGAAGGATATTGTCCTGTAAGCGTGGTCGTGGTGGTCATTTGCCTGATGTTATTTTCCACTATTTTCTTTCTTTATAATAGAGATCGGATGGATCTTTTATATTAAAAAATAGCAGTTTTCTTAGAATTTTAAAATAACACTTGTTACCATATTGGAAAACCCTTTATTATTCACAGTGAACAACTAGAAATTTGCCAAAAAAAAATATATAGATAATTTCCTCTAACTCCGGTTGGAGCGTAGGGCAAGAAAATACTAAAAAAATCTGAAAATATTGTTTCTCATATTTTCCTTTTTTTTAGAATTTTTGAAGATTTATTGATGACCGCTTGAAAGTAAACTAAATTTTATGTCATTCAAATTATATTTACATATTTATTCATACTAGGGTTTATATTTATAAGTGAGGTACCTAATGGCATACAAAATGTGTAATAAATAGTATCTGGAAAAATATTAAACAACTTTTTTAACTTAGTATCTGAGTATTTGGAAGTTGGTTTAAGGTTTTTTTTTAAATAAATTTTTAAAATTTTTTAAAAATAAATAGTTTTAACGTAACCTAAAAATATTTTTTTTATTATTTGCTTTCATTAAGTGAATAACTTTTTTAACTTAAGTGAGTACCTAGAAGTTGGTTTAAAAATAGTTTCAACATAACTTAAAATATATTATGTTTTTTTATTAGATTTCATTGAGGGAGTAACTTTTTTTACTTAAGTATCTAGAAATTTGTTTAGAAATATTTTTAACATAACCTAAGTATACAATTTCTTATTATTTTCCTCAATTTATACATTTTTTGAGAATTCTTGATTAGCGCCCAAAAGTAGATCAAATTTTCTCCAACCCAAAACATATTCAGCACACAAATGTTCTTATGCATCTAACAGAGTATTCTTTATAGCACACTTTCAGGAGCTTTCCAACAATTACGGTGCATAATTTAGTAAAAGACCTTCCAGCGCACAAATGTTACATAAATTATGTATATTTTTCAGTTGAAGTTTTATGTTGATTATATAACAGTTTTTTACACACAGGCTCCCCTCTCTAGCATGAGCCGCTTCCTTACATTGCAAGGCATTTACAGCAATTTTCGCACTTTAATGTCGTATAACCAGAGAATGTTAATTGCATTAATTGCATTAACATTCTCTGGTATAACTATATATTTGCATAGCATATCGTGCAGGGTTTATTGTTGCCTTAACTGTGCATTTTCATGTTACACTAAAAATCATTTAACCTCTCGTTAAAATATCTGTTTATGGCTACTTTTTACAGCTGCCACTGAAACGAAAGAAAACAACAAAAAACGTGAAATTAATATTTAACTAAACGAACAAAATTAACAGGTTTAAGGCTAGCGAAAACTATGTAGATTAAATTTTTTATGCGCTACTCTTCTAATATATGAGTATATGCTTCCCTTACATACATCCATACATCCTTACAAATAGTCGCATTTAATGCCGCGCATAAAAGAAAATATATTCAAACATAAAGCTTACAATCAACTTGTACTGGCTACACTGCGTAACCTTTAGTTTTATAACGTCTATGCACTGCTATATTTAGTATAAATTAAATGGGGGAATTTTGCTTTAATAAAGTCTATCATAAAGTATTTTCTGCGATTTGTTATTCCAAGCAGCGCTAAAGTAAACCATAAGTCAAGCGGTAGCAACGAGTCATTCAACCCTTTTCCATGCAAATGCTTATGTGCGTACATTTTTACACGCACACATGCGTAGTTTAAGTAGTTCTTGTAAATGTTTTTGCAATAAAATTTTCACTATCGACCCTCGTAACAGCGCTTATCATTTAATTTTTTTTGGTTTTTTGCGGCAACAGGCCTGTGGACTCGTTAAGTTTTATGTGGCACAAGAAGGAAGTTTGGAAGTAAACCGGAAGGCCAGACTATTGTCGTAAATTTTTACTAGAAAGATTATTATGCTGTAATGACTGAAATAGCCGACAATATTGCTTTCGAAATGTTGGCGCTGAATGAAGTAACTCGAGAAGAAAAATACTCATTTAGAGTTTCATGTAGTTGGTTGATATACATATTTTCAGAAGAGTATGCGATACTTGCGCTACCATTTTTTAAAGTTTGAAAAAAAAAATCTTATTTGAAAGAGGCAGTTTTTGGGACAACGGTAAATGCTTTTTTTCCAAGGTTGGCATAATTTTTTGATAGAGAGTGTTTTTAAAGCTTCTAAAAAGTAAAATTTTTCAAAAATTCTCTGCTGTACAGAAACTGAAGGGCCGATGTAAAAAAATGAAAGAAAAGTATTTATATTTGTTTTGGAAATATTTTAGAAAAGTTAATATGGATGTTGCCTGGAGTATAAAGTAAGTCCATTTTTAAAGACTTTGTTGGTCTAATTGAACGGGGTAATCTCCAATACGAATGATCTGAATTTGGTGGAACTTTCACTGAAAGATGGAGAATTTTAAGATGGTTATAGGCGGCATCGTAGGTGGCGTAGGCATCGGATTATTTCTAAAAACTATACTTTTGGTCCTATACTTTACGCCAGAAGCCCTTCAAAAGTGCAGAAAATAACAACCTATTCGTCGATTTTAAGAAACTTTGCGTAAAGGATTTTTGAGGTTGCCGATTACGAATATTAATAAAAAAAATAATAATAATAAATAAATTTATGAAAAATAAAAAAAATCGTATTAAGAAAACAATAATAATAAATTTAAAAAAAAATTTTAAATAAAAATAAAAATAAATAAATAAATAAAAAGTTTATAAAATGAATTGAAAATGCGCCAGAAGCGCTCCAAAAGTGTCGAAAAAAACAATTTTTATAAAAAAAAATTTTAAAAATTTGGAAAACTGAAAAAATAATAAACAATAAAATATTAAATAAAAAAAATTATAAATGAAAAGAAAATACACAAGAGCCCTTCCAAAGTGGCGAAAAACAAAATTGACGAAAAATAAAAAAATGCATATAAGATAAAAAAAATTAAAATATTGGGTAAAGTTACAAAACAAAATATATAAAAAAATATATATTCAAAAAAATAATAATAATAAAAAAATTTATAAAAATGAAATTAAACTTCGCATAATCGCTGATCGCTGATTACGAACTTGAATTTATAAAAAAAAACATTATGAGAAATAAAATAAACTTCATATTTAAAAAAATATATATATCATAAAATTTTTTTTTTTTAATTAAAGTAAAAGTAACGGAAAATACGTCAGCTTCGTACCCTCCCACAATCACACCCACCGCGGGTGCGCCAGCTGACGTTCACTTTCGTTATTCATGAAAGCTAAATCACAAGCATAGTCAAGAATTTAACGGTATAAAAACGCAGTCGAAAATCGACCCCTGGCTCCCGGACTAGAACGTGATTCAAAGATAGACACTACAACCTAAAATATTAGATATTGTATAATTCAGCACTGTATAGGGTGATCCACATAAAGGTTTATTTTTGAAAACTAAAAAAAAATAATTATGAAAATCAATTTTTTATGAGTAACTGGGTCCGCTGATTACAAATATGAATTTATATAAATTATTGTAAAAAAAAAAAATATATATATATAGGGTGAACGATATGAAGTGTTACCACCTTCACACTGCTTGCATCTACAAAACAGCTCATGACATCAACGTCAAAATTGTTCTAATGACAGTTCAATATATTGTTTATAAGCCATCAAAAGCATTTTCGTCTCAGTTTTGTTGAATTTTTTTTTCTGTGATGGAATTCAAACGTAATAGTGTGATTGCGTTAGAAGAATGGCCAAAGAACCGAAAATATCACAAGAGAGCATTCGACGCGTATTGAAAAATGAGCTCAAGGTCAAGGCTTACAAGTTCCAAAAAGCACACGATCTTTCACCACAGCAAAAATGAGTTCGGTGCGAAAGAGCAAAGGAGTTGTTGCGCTTGCACGAACGTGGCGAATTTCCTAAATTGTGTTTTCTGATGAAAAACATTTCCCAATTGAGCAGTTCATAAACACTCAAAACGATCCTGTTCATTTGACCGAACGCTCATACGAGAATTTGAGCCTACGTATGGAAACTCGAAGTGAATGCGACTTATTATCGGGGAAATGTTTTAGAAGCTGATTTAGAGCCGTGGCCACGCAAACATTTCGGTCGTAGACCATGGACGTTCCAACAGGACTCGGCACCGTCTCATAAAGCTCGTGTGAACCAAGAATGGTTAAAAAATCATGTTCCACACTTCATTTCGTCCACACAATGGCTTTCGAATTCACCAGATGCAAATCCGATGGACTATTCCATCTGGTCCATTTTGGAGAGCAAGGTGAGGACTAAAAAATATGCCAGTATGGATGCGCTGAAAAAAGCGATTATACGGGAATGGGCCAAAATACATACCTCAAGATCACATTCGTGCAGCATGCAACTCATTTTTTCACCGTTTGAAGGCTATAGTCAAGGCAAAAGGTGGTCATATCGAGCTAAAGTGAATATATGTTGAAATTGTAATAAGTTTTGAACAATTTTGTCTTTGAAATAAATAAAAACTAATTTCACACAAAAAAGTTATGGTGTTTTGAATAGGTAACACTTCATATCGTTCACCCTGTATAAAAAAACATATATTTAAAAAATTAAAAGAAAAAATCGAAAAAATTTTGTATATTAAAAAAAAAAATAATATTAATTATAAATAAAAAAAAATTTTTTGTAATTTAGTTAGTTTTTCAAAATTTAAAGTAGCAAATCCAATATGATGGAGAACTTTTAAAAATAATCAGCCGATTTTAATTGAATTTCGAAGCGATTGCTGGAATTTCCTTTTAGTCTACAGACTCTGTTCTATATTCATTATATTAAGGACATATTTTTTGAATGAATTCTGAAACACTCTAGCATTTTCAAAGTCGTAAATTTCAACTACAACAAAAAAAATTAATTTCCTGTATTAGAGAACTAAGTTAGTCTAACTACTTGGTCACAAAATGTATAGTACAGTCCAATCGTGATACTCCGACACATACGGGACCGACTCGTTGTCGGATTATCAAATATTCCGGACTACCGAAGGTTCCATTTAATGACTTGAAAAGACAGAAAAAAAGCACATCAACACCGTCAGAAATCGCGAGAGAACTGGCGTCGTTCAAATTTAATGACAAATACGTTGTGACCGGGAAACAAAACACAATCCCCCTCTGCTGCTCTGCTACGACTGATCAAAATAAAATAATGCCAATTGCATCCATAGACGTTATGAGGTTGTCGGATTACCGAACGTGTCGGATTAAGAAATGTCGGACTATCACGATTGTACTGTATTTTAATTTTATTTTATTGCATAGTTCGGCATTGAACAGGGTGACCCACATAGAGGCTCTTCTTAAAAGAAATTTAGTTCTTTAAAAAACAAAAAATAACAAAAGTCTTTTCTCTTATGGATATTACAAAACAAAAATTACAAAAGAATTTGCAAAAGCAAAAATTACATTATAACAAAAAAAAGAAATAAATATAAAAAAACTAAATTAAATTTTTTTTTTGTTAAATTAATATAACAACAAAAAATCAAAAAAAATATATATATATATATTACAAATTTTCTTTTTATTTGATGAATATGAAACTTTTTAAAAATAATTATCCAATTTTATTTTTATTTTTTTTTATTATTATATTTGTTTTAACCTCTCTTTTATTTCATTTTAAAATTATAGCTTAGGTAAGAGCAAATTAATTTTTTAATGCCTTTCAGTAGACTGCCCCCTTAAAATAGACTTCCGCCTATCAGCAATTACTTTGATACTGCATTGACTTTTTTACTCTAAAGCTATTTTGGGGCTATGATCTTCTTCCACAGCCCCCCTAACACCAAGAGCGCAATGTGTGCTAAGTTTCTTTGAGATGTCCCAGTTTTTAATCGAGCTATGCGTTACAAGGTTGGACAAGGAAGTGAATGGCTACTCAGAAAGACACAAATAAATCAAAGGAAGCATACTTTGGGGCGGATGAATATTTTAGCTTTCATAAAATTAAAAGCTCAAGTTCCGAATAATACATCTTTTTGAGCCTAATGCAATTAAATTAACGAAATTTAGCAACTTTTATTATCCTTTCCGCTTCAAATCTTATTTTCTTTATGAAAACCACATAAATTTTGCAAAAACTACGTATTTCGCTGCATTTACAACACCAACACAGTAACACGCACACTTATGCAATATGCCAATGAAATCTAATCTAATATTTAATAATACGTAAGACTAAAGGATGAAAAATAGCTGGGGTATCACAACTGAGATGTAAGGGAAGTTCTGCCACAGTCGGCGCTAGAGTTCAATAACAAAATCAGAAAAGGTTGAGCATACCAGAAAAATACCGCACACTCATATGAGTGCACTTTCACGGCCATTTACAACATCTGTGCGAGTTTTATTTATTGTTTTCGCCTTTGTTTTTTTGCTCAACGCCAAACAACATTGCGCTTTACACTTTTAATACAAGTAACGGCACATTTAGTAATTTGCAATATTGCAAAAATTGGAATATGCTCATGTGTATTCACATGTGGCAAGTGCATGTAGCAGCAACAGCAGCAGCAGCGGCGGCTGAATAACGGCATACCACGCAATATATCAAAACTAACAATACACCAGTGCATACTTGAAGGCGCAACAACCCTGCCTCAAGTGAGCGAATGAGAATGCGTACGCGAGGGTGTAAAACGAGCGGCAATGGAGGTAACAACAAGAAACATCAAAGCCATGCAGCCGTAACGCATTTACGCGCATTACACCCAGCGTCGGCAGGGTCGAGGGTACAGCTTCAATCCCTCGAAAGTTATTTAGTATGCAGTTGTAAATGCGACGAGACCACACAATCGTTTGAGACTTACAAGTGGCAGATAAGAGTATTTACAGCTCAGAGACAGCGATAGCGCAAGTTTTACTGCGCCGGCGAGGGTTGCTGCGTGCAGCGGCAGCGATCGTCGACAAACCGCACATTACCAGCGTCGCACTTAAAGAGTCTGCTCGCAGCGCGCATTACAAGTCATAATTTAATTTATAAAAATAAATTGTATAAAATATTTATTGCATTAGGCACTTATTGGCTGGTAGTGGTTGGCAGACAGACAGGCAGGCATATGCATTTATGTAGTTAGTTATGCGCTTACGAATGATTATCGAGGGGATGACAGCGCACACACCCACACGCACAGATATGCAATTAGAATTTATTGCATTAAACGGCAAGTGCAAGGACATGCATTATGGCGTAAATGAGGTGTACTCAAGTGAATATGGAAGTTGGAAGATTATTTACTTATGTGCTTATAAGTACACCTGTGTTCACAATAATAGCAGCGTGACATATTGCAAAGTCTTGACATTTTTTTTTTAATTTTTTATATATTTTTACATATATATAGCTCATTTTTCTCCCAAAATCCTATAGCTGAAAGTTTCAGTTTTGGCACAAAATGAAAAAAAATAAAAAAAAAATAAAAAAAAATAAAAAAAAACCAATAAACTTTCATCAAAATTTTATGTTTTATTCAGAATTTTGTGAAAATTTTCGCGTATGCAGTTTCATAGCTCATTAAATTTTGATGTATAATAGTAAAATGCAAGTCGTTCAAAAATCGCGTTGATTTTTGACAATTTTTTTGGTGGCGATCTTGTGAAAATGCACATATAAAAAAATATCGGGCACTCTTTTCGGTATAGTAAAGTAAATATTTTTTTTTCTAAAAGCTTGATATAAACTTTTTAGTTTGATATTCGTATTGATTTCATAGAGTGAGCATAAATACTTCAAACTGTTTTTTTTGAAAGTTTTGTTCTTTTAACATTTGAAGCTTAGGGGTACTCAGAATTTTCAAAAATTGGATTTTTTTTTTGCATTTTCTTAAAATATAAATTGTGTGACAATTTGAAGTGAATCCGACAAATACTTTTCGAGTTATTTAACAATTAACAAAGGGCGCTCGGGCGCTCCGGAATCGATAGCGAACCTTTAAATGCGTTTTTCTCAAAACTATGTTTCTTGAACTGGTGATCACTGTAACTTAAAAACCGCTTGGAAGATTTCAATAAAATTTATAGTGCTTTTGAAAAACATAAAAAACTCGTGCCCGATTGAAAGATTTTTTTTTCTCAAAAACTTCGATTTTTTTAACAATTATTTGTTGGTTTTTTTCTCGAAAATCTGAAAAATATTTCCTGAGGCCTGAAATTTTTTCCTGAAAAAAAAACTTCGATCAGGCACAAGATTATCTATTAATAAAACTAATTTCTCTCGTTCGATTGATTTTAGATGAATCTTCAAGGACTTGTGATGATCACCGCAAGGGACTTCTGGAGGAGCACGCTCCACACAAACATCGATAACTTTTACAATTAATAATTTTTTTTTTTCAAGTCGAAACATGATGTATTAATGCTTTGTTTTTATTTTTGTAAAATAAATAAGTTGACTAGGAAAAAAAAATTATTCATAATTATCTCTTTTTCGGGCCTCTGACTACTTCTAACCCCTTAACCTTTTGTTGGGCTCGCGGCTCTGGCCTTTTTTTGTTCTGTTCGAAGATTCTTTTTAAAAGGTTATATCCATAAATCAATAGAAAATTAAATTTTAGGGAGCTATCTGGAAGCTCAAGTCGTTAGCTATAAGAGAAATATGTTAAATTCACGTCCAAAGTCGAAAAAGCCAGTCAGGTCAGACCCGGGTGCTCAACGGAGTGTTAAAAAATGTAATTGGTCTGAAAATAAAAAAAATCTGAGTACGCAGGGTTACCAATTAAAATCTATAGTCTCAAGTACATATGCAATTTGACCTGGATAATTTTTACTATCGCACGATATAACAGATCGCTCAGTATCGGAGGCCGAAAAGTGGGCTGCTTAACTGCTGTTAATTCGGCCTGAAATAGGCTCATTATAAAATATTACTGAAATAATAGTATTGAAAAAATTTCTAAAATCAATTTTTAGGGAAAAAATTTTTCAAATTTCAGTGTTTTTTTTTCTAAATTAACTAAAAAAAATGTAAAAAAATTATATGTTATTTTCCTGCTAATATTAACTATTCATCTTAAATTCTGTTAATTTTGCATAAAAATATAATTATTTCTGTAAAAGTCGAATAAATCGAAGTGTAAAACTTGTCCAGAACTTAAAAAAAATGGTAAAATTTTCATTAGAATATTGAGCTTTTTGCTCAGAATTTTAAAATTTTTTCTGCTTTACTCATTTTTTTCTTTAGCTAATTTTATTTTTATTTTATATATAAAAAAAAGCTCCTCATAAAAATATCTGCCGTTCGGAGTCGGCTTGAAACTGTAGGTCCCTCCATTTGTAGAACAATATCAAGACGCACACCACAAATAGGAGGAGGAGCTCGGCCAAACACCTAACAGAAGTGTACGCGCCAATTATTTATTTATTTTTATTAATTTTATTCAAGTGAAACTTAGTGTAAGTTTGAATAAACTGAGAATTCTTCTTGATTTTCAATAATTTTTCTGCTAACATATTTCACTTTCTTCCCTTCAAGCATTCAAGCGCGAAAACTACCTAGAAATTTTGAGTAAAAACCTCTTTCCTTTTTTACTTTTGCAAATTTCTGTTTTTCAAGATCACAAAAATAAGCCAGAAAGAGGGTTAAAAAAATATATAGAATACCAAGTAAAGTATCTCAATGTGTGTGAATACCCCTACTGAGTTGCTTTCCTTTTGATTTGCACAACGACGTTTGCCATGGTTAACAAAAATAAGACAGAAAATAAATTTAAAGCTGCAAAAATGCCAACTAAAAAGTATCGTGTGAATAGCTTTACTATTGCATTTACTTTGCATTTTGTGAAACCTCATTTGCCAAGCTAACAAAAGAGAGCCAAAAATGAAGTTCACAATTAAAAAAAAGTAATGCCGAGTGCAAGCCAAAAATTTTAAAACATATGTGAATACCCTTCGCAGCATTATCCCTCGCTGGATTTTTACTTTTACACATCAACTATTCCATTCTGCACTGCAATCTTACATTTCTACATTTTATTCCTCCATTTCTTATTAAAAAAAAAGACAATGCATAGCAACTTGAGTTATACGCACTTAAATTTATTTTTCTCCCATTTTTGTTAAATATTTTGACTGTTGTAAGAGCATTAAAATTTTTCCTATACATAAATATGCTTCCTCTTGCAATATTTATGTCCTCAACGGACACATGAGCTCGCCGCCAATGTTATGCAAGCACATGCACTCTGTAATATGGCACATTTTATGGTGTACGACATTTTGCATATTGCAACAGACGACTCCATCCGACACACGACAGTGATGACGGTACAAATGCGCTTATATGTACATGACACATATACAAGTACACCGACGAGTGCATATATAGCAAATACAACATATTTAAATGCACCTTTACATGACTTTCGAGTATATCCCAACACTGACACTGGCAAACTTGACAGTGAAAATGGCAAATGTGGCAGAAGCACTTGCCACATGGCAATGCGTACATGTCTCATTTATGTCTGCTTGCCTCACAGACATGTTGCAATGGAGTGAGGCAGCAAATTTATGAAATAAAATAAACAGATAAAGAGATTAAATTTTTTATATGTAGGTGCTTTATGAGTATAAATTTCATAGGCGAATTTTGGTAGGTAGCGAATTTTAACTATTTTGGGTAAAAGTGAACGATTATAAATTTTGTGATCAAGTAGTTAGACTAACTTAGTGCTCTAATATAGGAGATGAAGATGAAAGACATTTCTTCTTGTATAATAGTTGAGATTTACGGTTTTAAATACGCCAGAGTGTTTCAGAGTTGAGGCACACAATATGTCTTTACATGAAGTCTGTAGTTCAAAACGATATTTAAACAAAGGCAATTCCGGTACAGTGCATCTATTGCTCGAGCTTTTCCCGAATTTCACTTCATTCGATTTTTCATTTTCTAAATTATTCTTTAATACATTTATGATTTTATTGAAAAAGTTGTATTTTAGTGTTAGTTCTTTTATTTAGACATTTGAAAGAGTTTTTTTTTAGCACTGAATAAGTTCTTACTACAGTCCTTACTGACTACTTTTGTGTTTTGTACTATAAATAAATAAATTATAAGGAAGTTCGAAAGACCTGATTTCTATAAGCCTCACAAATATATTATAAGTCTTCCACACACCACAACAGATAAAAATTGTTTTCGACAAGACATACAGTTAAGAAAGTTTTGATATAGTGCGTTTTTTACAATATTCGAAATACTTTTAATATTTTAATAGTTTTTGAAAAAAATGTAAAGGTTTAAAATCTTATACAACATTAGACGAATTTATCACATTTTATATTTTTCAAGGCAATTTTTTCTTATTTTTTGTACAAAAATACAGTTTATACTAAAGGGTGGTTAAGTTTCAAGGGCCGGTGTTGATTTTGAATAAAATACAATTCTTTTAAGAAATTGTTGTCATTTCTCTTTATTATGATAATATTGGTATGGCACAATTACCTATGCAACAAAATATCGGCCAAATGGCCCCCGCGGCCTCGGCGGCACACCTCCATCCGATGGTCCAAATTTTCGATGACGCTGAGGCATAATTGCGGTTCTACGCCGTTCATGTGCCGAATTATCGCATCCTTTAGCGCTTGAGTTGTTGCTGGCTTATCGACATACACCTTTTTTTTTCAAATAACCCCAAAGAAAGAAGTCCAACGGTGTCAAATTACATGATCTTGGCGGCCAATTGACATCGCCGCGACGTAAGATTATTCGGCCATTACATTTTTCGCGCAAAAGAGCCATTGTTTCGTTAGCTGTCTGGCAAGTGGCACCGTCTTGTTGAAACCACATATCGTCCACATGCATATCTTCCAATTCGGGCCATGAAAAGTTCGTTATAATCTACTGTTCGTTATCAATTTTTTGACCGGCCTCATTTTGGAAAAAATACTGCCCAATGATGCCGCCGGCCCATAAACCGCACCAAACAGTCACTCTTTATAGGTGCATTGGTTTTGCGGCAATCACTCTTGGATTATCATTCGCCCACATGCGACAATTCTGCTTATTGACGAATCCACTGAGGTGAAAATGTGCCTCATCACTGAAGACGATTTTCTTTGATATGCTTTTTGATTTGAACGCCCGTTTTCATAATAAGCCTGAATAACTTTAACGCGTTGCTCGGTTATGTATCTTTCCATGGTTCAAATTGAGTTAGTCTGAAATTGAAAAATGTTAAATGAAATGCAAAAACAATCTTAACTTTTAGGTGTGGTTCACATTCAACATCGGCCTTTAAAATTTAACCACCCTTTACAACAAAAGTAACATATTTTAATGTTTTAAGTATTTTACAAACCAAAAAAACAAAATTCATAATTTTATATATTTTACACCAATTTTTGCGTTAATTTTGTATAAAAATGAAGTTTATTCTACAACAAAAATAACATATTTTGAAGCTTCAAACCTTATGCGACACTGAAAAAATTTATCAAGTTTTATATTTTTCATGTTTTTTTACTTATTTTTTGTATGAAATACAGTTCTTAGTGGAATAAAGTTAAACAAATTTAAAGCTTCAGAACTTATTCTTTCCCCTGTTCACTCCTTTCGGTAGCATAGGTCCTCGACAAGACTCTTCCATCGTACACGGTTCTGTGCTGTTGTTTTTGCACCGTCCCATGAGTTGTCGGCATCTGCTGGTTCGCGCAACATCGACCATCTCCAAGTGTTTTTTGGACGACCGCGACCTCTGCTCCCTTGCGGGTCCAGTGCCATTCTCGTGATGCTATCTGGTGGTTTTCTCAGTGTGTGACCTATCCATCGCCACTTTCTGTGCTTGATTTGCCTAAAGATGGGTTCCTCGTTCGTTAATCTCCACAGTGCGTCGTTACTGATGGTGTTTGGTCAGGATATTCTGCAGATGATGCGGAGGTATTTGTTGACGAAAGATTGTAGCCTCTGTGTGATGGTGTTAGAGACCAGCCATGTTTTGCTTTCGTAAAACTTCACGCAAGAGCCGAATATTCATAGTTTAGTGCACCTGGAGATTTGCGAACTCCCCCATACTGTATGTATACGCCCGAACGCCACCCTAGCTTTACTTACCCTGCAGTTGACATCTTCATCTGCTCCTCCATCTGCAGTGATGATGCAGCCGAGGTAGCAGAAGCTTTCGACAATTCCACCGGGCATCAGTCAACCAATATCTGCCTTGCGTTATTGTGGTTAACTCTCATAACCTTGGTCTTGGCGATGTTGACCTCCAGTCCAACAGTGCGTGCCAGCGCGGCTAGTCTGTCCACCTTTGCTTGCGTGCCAGAGAGTTTGTGAGAGAGGAGGGAGATGTCATCGGCGAAGTCCAGGTCCTCAAGATGTCTGGTGAAACTTCATACGATGCCTTTTTTGTGCAGGGTCCTTTGGCTCATGACGTCATCAAGGACGATGGCGAAGAAAACATGGAACAACCTTGCCTTACACCTGCGTTGGTAGTGAATGGTTCGTTAATATCGCCTTTGTGAAGCACTGCCAGTTCGGAGTTCTCGTAGAGGGCTTTGATGAGGCGGATTATCTTGGCGGGAGCTCCCTTTCCACACAGTGCCAGCCATATTGAGTCCCACTTGACAGTGACGAACGCCTTTTTAAAGTCTACGAATAGCACTCTACAAGCAAAAATATGAGGAAAATGTAGTAAATTTTTCGCTTCCTGTGAAATGAAAAAAAAATTCATTTAAAATTTCTCAGAAATTACTACTTCGTGGACGTGGACTATCTACCTTTCGTTTCGTTGGAAAAATTTATCGGTTCTGCGCAAACATTGACGTAGTCGAGATGCAAGTGGTATTGGATAATTCCTTTTATTTTGAGTATTAGGAACTCGCTTTCTAAGTATCAGACAAATATGTCCGATTTAAGGCTTGGCTTTGGTTTTTTGACAGGAAATTACTCCTTGCTGAACATCTCATGCATTCTGCTCTATAGACACATATACATAGCTATTCATACACATACATATACATATACACGCACATACATTCATACACACATACACACATACACACATACATACGCATAGTAGTTCAAAACGATGTGCAAGTGAATGAGCTCATTTTACTTGATTGGATTTTATTGATTCCCAGCGGGCATAATTTTAGCTATGGACAAGTAAAATTACTTACAAGTACTTGTAATTACTGACATTATTATTTATAGCTTTTTTTTGTGTGGGCGTATTAATATGGATTGCGTCAGTCAGGCTTATTTGGGGTTGAAAATTTAATAATATTTCATATGCCTGGAAGAAAAGATTATGCGAAGGCGAAATAAGAGGGAACAAAAACAAGGCATGGGAGTTAAAAATGGAATTGCTAGAAGTCTAAATAGAGTTTCTAGATTTACTTGCATATCTAATTCTAAGGCGAGCAAGTGAAAGGAGAGTTTCTGGAGCGCATGTCCCCAATGTCACTAACAGGAATTGCACCGAAAGGAAGAGCCCACCTCCATTCACTTGTAACCCATTCCTAGTTTTTGGTGCTTAATAAGAGCCTTTTTAAGAAGATTCTTGGCTATTTCAAGACCTTCAACTGCACTCTATTTGCTACGATAAGTACCAATTTAAGCCACTGTAGGATTTCTTGTTCTCTCTGCAGTCTGAACACTATTAACTTGTTCAGTGCTGCTGTGAGTTCAAGGTGGCCCAAATACAGGGTGGCTGATGAATTTTGCTACATTAAGAAACTCAAATAACTTTTTTTTTAGTGTATGGAATTCATTTATTTTTTCTTCCAGTTGAAGGTCATTAAATTTTATTAAATGTAGCTTAACTAATATAGTTTTAAAAATAATTGAATTTAAATGCCCCCATGCTCGTTGACACAAGTGCGGCATCTTAGTAAAAAGTTGTTCATTGCTGCTTTGAGAGTTGCGACAGGAATAGCCGCAATTGTTGCCCGAATGGATTGTTTTAGTTCATCCAAATTTGTTGGCTTTTTTTTATAAACTTCTTGTTTACATAAACCCCACAAGAAAAAGTCAGGTGCAGTAAAGTCAGGCGACCTGGGGGGCCAACGAAATTCGGAGTTTCTTGAAATCAGTTTATTGGGAAATTTTCGTCGCAACTCTGTCATAACAGTCTGGGCTATGTGAGACGTTGCCCCATCTTGTTGAAACCACACAGAGTTGAAAGGAATTCTCTTTCGGCGTAGTTCTGGATAGAAAAATTCTTTCAGCATTTTCAAGTAACGGTCTCCAGTAACCGTAACGGTGTGACCATTTTCTTCAAAAAAATAAGGCCCGACAATACAGCGTGAAGAAACCGCACACCACACTGTCACGCGAAGAGGATGCAATTCCGTCTCGTGGAGTATCTGTGGGTTAGAAGTACTCCATATTCGACAATTTTGTTTGTTCACATTACCGTTTAAATCGAAATGGGCCTCATCAGACATGAAAAGGCAGTTTAACATGTTTTGGTCTTCTTCCACCATTTGCAGGATCTTCTGGCAAAATTCCAAGCGAATCGGGAAGTCTGCTGCATTCAGTTTGTTAACCATTTGAATTTTGTAGGGAAATAAGTCTAAATCTTTGTGCATTATTGTTTGCAAAGACTGTCGGCTGACACCAAGTTGAGCAGAAAAGCTTCTTGTTGAAACCCTTGGATTGCTTTGTATAGCTGCAGCTACAGCAGCGATCGTTTCCTCCGTCCGAACTGGTGGGTTTCGATGATAAGGCCTTCTTGCGACTGTTCCTTGCTCAGCAAAATTATTCACCAGTCTCATTATGGTCCATCTGCTCGGGGGATCGCCGCCAAACATCCGCCTGTACTCTCTCTGTACCAAAACTACGGACTCCAGTACGTGATAGCGGCGGACTATCCAAATTCTTGTTTGCGTGTCCCAGTTATCCATTTTAATAAATTTTAAAGATCACTCTGCAAATTAAAACAAAAATGGAACAGATAACTTAAAAAGAAAAAGAGTTATTCAATTTTTTTTTGGTAGCGGCTTTCATCAGCCACCCTGTATATTTCAAAAAAAAGTTTAAAGTGAATGTATGTTTAAATAGTTTATCCGCTTATCGGTTCTTTTGAAGGTTTATGCTGATGGAGGGAAAGAGTTGGAGGGGTAGTATTCTGCGAGGAGCTCCCCATCAAGCTCAAATTTAGGCTTCCGGACCACTGTAGTGTTTTCCAAGCAGCTGTAGCCACATTTAAGGAAGCTGTGGATTGGCTACCCGCTTCTATAATTATAATATAGTAAAGGAGGTAAATATCTACGCCGACAGCCAAGCGGCAATTAGGGCCTTGGGCTAGATGTTTGCACGCTCGAATTTAGTCGGGGAATGCCTGACTTCCCTCTCGATTGTACCTGAATACATCGATATTTGGCTCATTTGGGTTCCCGGTCACAGCGGTATAGAGGGAAACTGCTGGGCCGATGAGTTCGCTAGACAGGGGACTCTTGAGACGGCTTCATCGTGAAACGAGAGGATAGGAATTCCCTTAAGATCCTGTGGTCTGCTACTGGAAAGTTCGGCCTCGGGTCAACTCAGCGAGCGCTGGGCTAGTGCGCAAACGTGCAAGGTCGCAAGATCCTTCTGACCACGGGTAGATCGGGGGCGCTCGAGAGAACTTCTAAGGCTAACAAAGCTACAGCTATCGAATTTGGTAGGTATGCTCACCAGACACTGTCCGTTAGGCGTCCAAGCAGTGAGGCTTGGCATTGCTTCAAGCCCTTTTTGTAGAAGCTGTCTGGAGGCCAAGGTGGAATCATCTCAGCATCTTCTTCTCAGCTGCCCTGCTCTCGTGGGGCTACGGTTTAAACATCTGGGCCCTCATCTTTTCGCTAACCCAGCGGATATTGCGGGTATAAATATCACACATCTGGTGAAATTCATCAGTAGCTAGAAGTGGTTAACACAAACGTAAATCGACACTCGTTGGTCGTCATCCTCAAATCCTTGAATCCAAGCCCTGAATTCTGTCTGGTTCCTCCCTCTCACCTGTTACCCTCCTCTCCCTCTGCACAGTGTGACTTTTTATCGTTTTAGGATGCCAAAATTAAAAAAAAAAAAGTTCTGCGAAAATGATTTTCTTTCGGTATGTTGTGTAAAAATGACCAAATTTTACGACAGTGTACTCAAAATTTATCAAAACAATAGTTTTAAGAAAGATACCCGTTTACAAACACAAACCGGTGCGTCAATTGAATAATTTTTATTTATTATCCGAACATCGCTGTGAAGTTTGTCAAAAGATATAATACGAATAAGTATCAATTTCATAAAATGGAGTATTTGCTGATTAAATTTCAACAATTTTTTACTTCAGGGGTAAGTAAGAGGATTATAAAGTTTTTACTATCGATACAAATCCGCTCAGTAAAATATCACTAAAACAGCCATAGCTTAATATTATTTTTGATATTTTACTGAGAAAAACTTATATTGGTCCATCGAGTTCCGTCCATTCTTTAACAGCGAAACGACCTTTAGGATTCTGTGTTTCAGATACTGGAATGAAACTTTGCTACAATTTGCTACCACAGCTTTAAAAGAAGTTTGCATGGGGATTCCTCGGAAAGAACTTTTTGAAATTTGGTTGACGAGCTCAAAAGAAACGCGTCGTGATGCGGTGTTAGAGAAAATTTTTGCGGTGATCGGAAGAGACGTGGATACTAAAAAGCTAGGAGAGCGTATAAAAAAACTGTGTTACCAATTTTCTTCAAAGTGGGAGGGGTCTCGCCGAGTTAAGGCCCGTGTTCTAGCCCGTACTCTAGTTAATGAACGTAGAGTTGTTATATGGAGGAACCCTGTTCCATCATCAACCAGATATTGCCGTCCCATTAAATTTTTGTTTGAAAAAGAAACGCGAGATGCTATTGTGAGAGAAGTAAAGATTGTGGAAGACCAAACTTCTAATCTTCTTCCTACAATAATTAAGATGAAAAATTTAAACTTTAAAGTTACTAGTACACTAGTTTTGTGTATGATTGACGGTAAAGTATGTAATGAACTTTCAGCATATACCTCATCTCAAGCGTATTATAGGTATATGTGGTGCTTCAGCGAAGGATATGAATAATTTTAGCGCTTTGTCGGAACGGAAATTTGACGCAAACATGCTAAGATTCGGCATTTCACCACTTCACTCATGGATACGGTGCATGGAGTGTATGTTGCACATTGCATATCGGTTGGAACTAAGGACATGGTGTGTAAGAGGCGCCGAAAATAAGGAAAAACTGAAACAGAGGAAGGAAAGCATTCAAAGCAGATTTAGAAACGAAACTGGGCTTTTAATTGATATGCCAAAAGAGAAATCTTGCAATACAAATGACGGAAACACAGCACGACGTTTCTTTAGGAATGCAGAAGTTACTGCAGACATTACAGGCATTAACTTATGTCTCTTAAAAAGGCTTTTCACCATATTGTCTTGCTTAGGGTGTGAATTTCAGATAAATGCTGAGGCCTTTGAGGTACACGTGAGAGACACACGCTATCTTTATTTGAGTGAATATGAGTGGTACAATATGCCAGTCAGTCTGCATAAAATACTGTTCCATTCAAGACATATAATATCGTCATGCATGGTTCCTATTGGTCAGCTTTCCGAAGAAGAGCAAAAATCGAGAAATAAAGATGTCAGAAATTATCGCGAATGGTATACAATGAAAAGTTCACGAACTCAAAACAATGAGGATTTATTGCACAGGCTTCTAATATCATCCGATCCCTACATTTGCAGTATTTAAATTGGCACTGGAAAATGCTTTTAAAGTAGAAAATATGATTATGTGAAATTTTACCTTATATGTGGGCAAGGAGAAAAAGTGGGCATATCACGGTGCAAATCAGGTTTAGGTATCTGCAACCACACTGCAAATTTTGAAATGAATTGCTCCTTTGGTTTGGCTGTTATTAATTTTGGCATCCTAAAAGTGAAAAAAGTCACACTGTGCTCTGTATGGTATCACAACGGACAAATTCTTGTCCAAGTGGGCTCCTCGTAGGAGCAGCCATTTAACCCAACTTAACCTACCCATAGTACTCTCAATCCATTTTTGTACGAGTTTACCTAAGTGTTTCGCGGAAACCAATAGAAGGTTGTTTCTGACTACTAACTGCAGGGCCCCCAAAGTGCTCTGGACAAAATTGAATCTGAAGGGCAAAATATATGAACAGATCCACTACCAGCGTCGTCACAGGTATTATAACGAGGCAGTGCACAATTGGTGACCTAGGGGGACTAGACGCGCCAAGTCTGGACTAAACGGCTAATCAGGTAGAACACAAACTCTTGGTGCTGATGGGGCGCCTAGTGTCGGAATACAAGAGCTTTCTTATTCGCTAATTTTGTCTACTTCTGGTAGATCGATTGTCTCATTCTGATCAGTTAATGGCAGTAGAGGTCAGAATTGAATGCTTGGCTCCTAGGAAGCAGCTCTTGGATGATTCCTTTCTAACTCCACCGAACACACAGCAAAATCTTCTTGATTCAATTTCGCGATGGAGTTAATTATTGTGACCTCGAAAGTAGAGGATGCGCGAGTGTTGTTTTTGCGTATTTGTTTTTCGTACCGTCATCAATGGGCACACTACGAAGATCGATTGAAAAGTCTGTGCAAAAATAAAAAGTACTTTATTGTTTGGGGTAAATCTGTTTTTATTTTTCGGCATAGTTTTTTTTCCGGCTTGTACACTTGGTCCTTCCGGATAATATGATTTGGATAGTCTGAAAAATAGCCCCTCGTTTCTGCAATCACCTGCTCGTTTGAATAAACTCTTTTTCCAGCCAGCCATTTCTTCAAATTGGGGACAAATAGTAGTTCGAAGTATCCGAGGCAGCCAAGTCTGGAGAATAGGCCAGATGAGAAACGAGTTGGAACTCAATTTCCATTAGTTCTGCGACCCAAGCGGCTGAGGCATGAGCTGGTGCGTTGTCGTGATGGAAAAGGAAAACCACTCGACTTCCTCGATTCAAACGACTGCAAACACAAAGAAATAAGCCGATCTGGCTGAAACTTAGTGTGTGTTCTTCCAAGAGATGCTACTCACTAAACATAACCTCGGTGCGGGTCATTAGTGCCATATCTCTGACTTTGCACCCACTTCTCAAACGACCCTCATATGAAGCTATCTGCGATAAATGTCAATCAAATCCATACTTCGCGGAATTTTTAGCTGTTGTGTAAGCGACTTCCGTTTATTTTCTTTCCCAGCGATCTGCTCGCCAAATGAAATGACAAACAAAAGCGGGAAGGAAATCGAAGTAAAATAAACAATTTTCAAAGGCTGATAGTTCTTGGTTAGCGAGTCACGAAACCGCACTAATAAACATTGCGATTGCTTATTTTTAAATTAATTCTTTAATATTTACTCGATTTGCGAAAACAAATGAAACCTTCGGCTATTCCCCCCTCATTAACCATCTGAAGTACTCCTAAGCTGGCAAAGTAATAGCAGCTAAGTTAAATTGAGGAGATTTTGTAACAGGTATAGCACTTCAAATTTTGGCTGAGATAAATTTTCCTCTTCTTCTTCTTCTTCCTTTCCACTTTGCAGCACATGCCGACACGAGCGTTTGCCAACCAACTGCTCGTCTGCTGCTCATTTGTCGGTCTCTAATCGCCATTAATTCTCATTAGTGGGTGCATTTAACGCTTTTATGGTATGCCATTTTTTCCAATACCAGCAGCGAATGTGACTCCCAAGGGAACAAGAATGGTTCATTTTGCCAGCGTAAGGAAATGAGTGAAAAAAAGAACATGAATAGCAAATGGGGAGGCGGAAAGTGTTACTTTGCCACTTCCTTACATTTGTGCCGGCTTGTTTTTTTTTTTATTTTGGTTATGTTTTCCACACACATGCTTTGTTATTGTTTAGCGTAGTGCAATGCGGCTGATTGTGTGCGTTTCTGCTAAATCCTTCGTTTATTTGTTTATCAGTTTTTGCGCGCATCTTTGGTGTTTATAATATTAAAATACGCCCAAGGGGTTGCCTGGTCGCCTGGGTTGGTTGGCTGGTTGGCTGACTGAGCGGGTGTATGGAAAATGCGCGATGCAACAAAGCGTGGCCAGCCAGCCAGACACATAAATTTCAGTGTTGCACTCGCACGCGTTCGCACATTCATTCCTGTTGTTTTAGTTGCTTTTGTGGCAGCAACAACTCCCAAAACTATCAAAATAAAAAATAAGAGCAGTGAAAAGGATGCTCGAACTGTGGCCAGTTGGCTGGCTGTGCGTAAAGGATAAGTAAACAAATAAAGCCCAGTGGCGGTGGCAGACAGCAGTGAGACAGTGCGTCGTTGTGGTAAACGAATTGCCAAGCAGCGCTGCTAACCACGCTTACAAATGGAAATAAATTAGCCTTAACCTGTGGTACTTTGCTTAATACTATGCCCCGCGCTGCTGCTGCTGTTCGTGGTTTCACTTTTTTTATTTATGCACTTAATTTTGTTTTTTCTTGTGGTGGTGTAAAAATTAGTGGCATTGTTTCATTATCCTGCGCGCTGGTTTTGTTTTTAACCCTTATCTTCATTTCGGTTGCCCGACTGCTTTTTTTAGTACCAGTTGTCTCCGTTTAGGGGAAATTTTTCTGGTAACCCGAAACTGTCATTGAGTTAGTGTCAAAATATTGCCGTAGCAAAATCAATACGTTCGTAAAACAATTTCGCTGGGGTTTGCTGCTTATGCTTTTATTACTGTTTTCTTTGTATTACTTTTGCTCTTCGCACATGTTCCCTTCATAAAAAATGCACTCTAACCTCAATATTCCGCGGTTAATAAAGAAAGAGATTTACCAACTCTCGTATGTATGTATGTACGCACCTAGCACTCGAAGTGTTGATAGAGATGAGCGTGGTAGAAACTACATAACCCCGAAATCACTACCGAACTCAATCCCGAAATTGTTCCCGGCACTATGTTTCAAAAATCACAACTTTGTAAAATCACAAAAAGTTCACGTCTTATGCCAATCCTTTGGTTGCCAAAGCTTAAAAAAAAATATTGTAATGCTCCGACTATGTCCGCAATTATCGGAATAGCATATATAATATTAACTAGTTTTGTGATTTTAGATTTTTCACAAAATAAACCCGTTTTACGCCAGTAGTTTGGTCTTTTAGACTTAAAATTGATATTTTATTGCGTCAAACTCTACTGCGTAAAAATCCGAGCCCATAAATATTAAAATTTTTTTAATTTGCCCAAAGAGCTCGCATCTTACACCAGTCTTTCGCCACAAAAACTTAAAAAATATTACGTGTGCAACTAGGTTCCCGCTGTTTGTCAATAGATGCCGCCAGCAGTGCGTGCTAGTCGATTCTAACATAACCTAAACGTCATAAACCAAGCTTAGACATATGGTAAACAAACTGCTTCGACACATTAGTGATTTTGTTTTGGTATCATATACTTTTGGCTTTGTGAAAATGTCTGGTTTTGTGCCGAATAATCGTCATTTGCGGGAAATGTTCATTTTAATCTTTTATTCGAAAAAAACGGCGGCTGAAGCGCATCAAGAGCTACAAAAAATTTATGGAAATGCTGCTTTAAGTGAAACAACGTGCCGAGATTGGTTTCGTCGCTTCAAAGACGGTGATTTTAATGTTGACGACCATCCGCGTGAAGGAAGGCCAAAAACCTTCGAAGAAGCTGAATCGCTGAATTGGAGGCATTGCTCAATGAAGATCCGTGTCAAACGCGAAGAGCTTGCTTCAGTATTAGGCGATTGCATGCTTTGCGAATGATTCAGAAACAGGGGAATTGGGTTCCTTATGAGTTAAAACCAAGGTATGTTGAACTTCGTTTTTTCGCCTGTGAACAACTGCTCCAGCGGCAGTTTTTCTTCATCGCATAGTGACGGGTGATGAAAAATGAATTCATTATTCATTATGCATGCTTCTAAGTCGTCGCCTCGGCCGAATATTTATGCTGCGAAGGTTATGCTATGTATTTGGTGGGACCAACTTGGTGTTATTTATTATGAACCATTTATTAAAACCAAGCGAAACCATCACTGGGGGCCGAGCCGAGCACTGCGCGAGAAGCGGCGGTAATACGCGGAGAGGCATGAAAAAGTGATTGTACAGCATGACAACGCTCAGTCTCACGTTACCAAACCCGTTAAAACCTACCTGGAAACACTAAAATAGGAAATCCTACTCCACCCGCAATATTCTCCAGATATTCCGCCGTCCGATTATCACCTGTTCCGATCGATGGCACACGGTCTAGCTGACCAGCAGTTCCATTCATATGAAGACATCAAAAAATGGCTTGATCCGTAGATAGCCTCAAAAGATGAACAGTTTAACCGCGACGGCACAGGAGATCTACCAGAAAAATGGGAAAAGGTATTAGCCAGTGATGGGCAATACTTTCAATGACTCACTTGTAACCATTTTTTTCAGAACAAAGTTGTATTTTCATCAAAAAACAGCGAGAACTTAGTTGCGCACCTAATATATTTTAATATATTCAAGCCAATTTTACTGTAGAAAAGCATGGAAGTTTTTGTGAAAGAATCGATTTTGTAACATCTTTTCTTTCGGAATGTTTCTGAAATATCTTTTTCTTCCCATTAGATAGCCATATTAGCCGTCCTATATTAAGATATTAGTTTGGGGAAAAATAAATCCATTATTTTTTGGTAGATGGCTGTAGTGATCGATATCTCGTAAAGCATCCATCAAACAATTTAAAGTTTATGCGCAAAAGTCAAGGGGACATTTCACACTAAAAACAGTTGGTATGCTGTTTTTTGTTTATTCCGTTCAGTAGTGAGTTACGGGGTAGAAAGAGAAAATTCGGTGCATTTTACAGTTGCTTTTTTTTATAAAGGCGAAAGTGCAAGCCAGGCCGCTTGTGAAATTGTGCAAAATTTATGGTGCCGACACTGTAACAGACGCGTAACAGACGCTGTAACGCGTCGATTCGGTTCAGGTATTTTGGACGTTAAAGAAAATGTCGATGAAGTCGAAAATGTCATTGAAATCACAGAAATATTCGAATTTGGCCAGCCTTTCAGCGGTCATGGCAACGCCCAGGAGCTATAGATCGATCATAAAACATTTTTAAACCATTTGCGCAAAGCTGGATTAAAAAAGAAGCTCTATATTTGGGTGCCCAACCCCAAAAAAGGGAAGATGGATCGAATTTCGACCTTCGAAGCCTTGGTTAAACGAACTGAAACGACCCATTTCCTAAACGGGCGGTAACTGGGGATGAGAAATGGGCCACCTACGGCAATATTGAAACGATCATGGTTAAAGCGTGATGAAGCAGCCCAAAGGGTGGCCTAACCAGTACTAACGGCCAGGAAGGTTCTACTGTTTATTTATTTGGTGGGACTTGAAGGGAATTATTTATTATGAGTTGCTTCCGTAAGGCTAAACACTAAATTTAGACCTCTACTCTCAACAACTGGACGGTTTGAAGCTAGCGATTGACCAGAAACGGCCAGCATTGGCAAACAGAAGACGTGTTGAGTTCCAACGCAGGCAACACAAGGCCACACACATCTGTAGTGACTCGTCAAAAGCTTCGGCAGCTTGGCTGGGAAGTTTTAATGCATTCACTATATATTCCATACCTGGCACCAAGCTATTACCACCTTTTTCGCTCATTGTAAAACTTCCTGAGTGATAAGAAATTAGCATCAAGAGAAAATGGTGAAAAGCAATTATTAGAGTTTTTCGCGAATAAGGACCAAGACTTCTATGATAAAGTCATTATGAAGCTACCTTTAAAATGGTAACAAATTATGCAACAAAATGGTGCACATTTGACGCAAATCGGATAATCCGAAACATATTAAATAAAGTTTTGAATTTTAAGCAAAAATATTAGACGGCATAGAACCTCAATTATGCTTCAGTGTAATCGAAAATTTGGACCATCGGAGGAAGGTGTGCCGCCAAGGCCGCGGCGGACATTTGGCCGATATTTTATTCCATACGTAATTGAACTATACCAATATTACCATAATATAGAGAAATGACAATAATTTCCTAAAAAAATTGTATTTTATTCAAAATCAACACCGGCCCTTTAAACTTTACCACCATTCATATGTCAGCTGATAAGGATTATCATACTGAAGATGATAACAAACTTGCTTTTTTAGGCAAAAATATAAATAAAACATCAGACTCGCTTATTTAGCCAAAAATATAAGTTTCTCCCTTCTCTTTTTCTCGTTCTTTTTTATTTTGTTTATTTATTTATTAAAAATATAATTCTGAATAATTATATCACATTGCGAACGCCTCTAGTAGCTAAGACGATCGGCCGTTTTTCAAAAACTATTTCGGGATTAATGGGAGCGTATAACTGTTCTGCTCTGCCAATTTAGACAAATCCACTTAATCTCGCTGAAACTCTGCCTGTTTGAAATTCGCACTATTGATCCCGAAATTATGTGCCCGTCTCTAATTCTAACGCATGATTGTCACGACCTTCACCGTTTGATTAGCTATAAATAATTTATTTGCTTTTCTCCTATTCAGTGTACTTTTTCCGCTTAAATGCTTGCAGCTGTTGTAAAATGTTGCTCATTTGTTATGAATTATATTACAAAACATTTTTTTCCTTTTTGCTAACGTGTGGTAATTTTTTAATGGATTACGCTACATTTGCGTTACATAAACAATCTGTCTAATTTTTAAATATTAAAATTCAACGCTTTTTCAATAATGGCTCCCAGCTGGTGAGAGCGAATAACTCTCAAATAACTCTCTGCTTAAATTTTTTGAACTGAGTATTTTGGCTCTCATTGCAGGGTAAAAATATGTACATATTTTTATGTGTGTGCTTGTATATATGCGACAGTTTCCACATTTTGTTTTTACCTACTTACTTCTCTTTAGCCGTTTCTTTAGTTCTTTAATACACTATTTTTATTGTTGTTCTCTCTTTACTAAATAATCTAATTTTATCATAACTTTGTAAACTGCTATGTTAAAATGATTTTGGGCAATAAATGAAATGAAATGAAAATATACTATTTTTATTGTTGTTCTTTCTTTACGTTGCTGTTGTATTTTTTAGCTTGTACATGATCACTTATCTTGCCTTGTAGCTATATGAAGCTTTTGTCAACATTCTTTCAGCGTCCTCGATAGTATAGTGGTCAGTATCCCCGCCTGTCACGCGGGAGACCGGGGTTCAATTCCCCGTCGGGGAGTTTTTTTTTCTGTGTCAAAGTTTTTTTAATTTTTTGTTGAGTCGTTTTAAAAATTAAGTATTATAATTTTATAAATAATAACATAAGAAATACAAATTTAAGCGAATGTTAACTGCCTATGGAAGAGATGTGATAAGATCAGCTCTAGCAAAACCTTCGAGCCTATACTGCTACGCTTTAGTTTTTGTTTCTCTGTTTGTCTGTAAACTTTTTTGTTAACTGGACACTAAAATTTTGTGAAGAAATAACTAAAACGATACTGATCAACTAATTTTTCTTTCCTACAAAAGTGCATAACCTCCAAATGAATTGTTCGTTCAAAAAATTGCAATTTTGAATATTTCGCAAAAGTTTTAAGTAATCGAAGGTCTTATACGTATAGTACACCTGATTCAAAAATAAAAGTTTGTGTAAAGTTTGACAACTGATTTCGGATGCTACTTAATTCAGTGATGCAATTTGGAAGTAAGAGAAAAAGGGGCATACGTTTATTCCCTATCTGAAGAGGGCAGTAAAAAATTGAAAAAGTCGATGTAAACCATAGAATAATTTTTGTAATTTTATAAACGATACTTAATTATTTATATTTTTAGCTTAACCATTCCCATGGATTTTTCATAAATAACAATATTTGGGGGGAAATCCATTATCTTTGCATAAAATTTTTGCACAAATGGCTCAAAACTGTGTTATGGTCGAACTTTAGCTCCGGGGCGTTGCTACGTCTTCTAACAAGTTGGTCACCTACGATTATTTCTGTGATTTTGTAGACATTTTCGTCATTATCGAAATTTTCTTTAGCATCAAAAATACCTGAACGGAATCGGCGAAATCGAAATTGCCCGTAATTAGCTGTTAAAGTATCGCCATTCTCACAGCATTGCTGTTATTGTTGTTACTGCTATTATTATAGCTGTACTCGGTGTTGTTGTTGTTGCTTTCGTTTTTATATTTCCATTATCTCCACATTTCGCAAATATATTGGTGGTACTGTATAATTAATTACCCCTCGTATGCGTCTACCCAGTTTGCCATCCCACTCTTTTCGCTCACGGTTTCATCGCTTGTTATTTCATAAAATCATACGATTCAGATCTAAATATTTAGTAGGTGCAGGTAAGCTACAATAGCGGGATATTTCCTTGTAAAATTTTGAATTTTTGGTTGATTTACATTCGTTTTCTTAGCTACTAAAATCTCTTGCCCTAGGAATACCGAGAAGAGAAAATGGTGTCCAAATAATATAAAAAAATCCCGGAGAAAAACAAATTATAAAAAATCAGCGGGAATTTTAGCAACTTGCGATTTATTATACTAAAATGTAATAAGATATGAAACTGCATAACAAACATTTTTCTAGGAATTCTGAATAAAAAACTTGGAGTTGGGGTGAAAAGTTTGTGGAATTCTTCTATTTTTGTTTGTATTAAATTTGGAAATTGGATTATAAAGTAATTAACTATACTTTAAACAAAAATAATAAACATTCAGACCAAAAAAAAACGAAATAAAATTAGGCAAAATGGGCCCAAGTGTTCATTGTGGAGTTCTTCTAATTTTTATATTAAATTTGAGACTTGAATTTTTATAATTTTTGTTTTAAAAACATTTTTTAAACCAAAAAAAAAAAAAAAATAAATAAATAAAAATGAAAATAGTCACAATTTGTCAAAATCTTGATGAGCCCAATTTTGTCGCTGGCTGTATACAGAAAATGCTCAATACCGCCAGCAAAATTGTCAAAAATCAAAGCGATTTTTTAGTCGCTTAAGACTTGCACTTTATTTAACTAAAATTTATATAGCTATAAAACTGCGTACCCAAATTTTTTATAAGAATTCCGATTAAAAAGATTGTAATACTGATGAAAATTAGTTGACTTTTTTTAATTTGCCGAAAGTTTGAAACTTGGATTTATATGGCTTTTATGAACTGTAGGTATTATAAAGGGTGGTGAAATTCCAAAGGCCGATGTTGAATGTGAACCACACCTACACGTCACGTGTTTTCTGCATTTCATTTGACATTTTTCAATTCCAGACTAACTCAATTTGAATCATAGAAAGATACACAACGAGCAACGTTTGGTGCGGTTTATGGGCCGGCGGCATCATTGGGCCGTATTCTTTCCAAAATGAGGCCGGTCAGGCAGTTACTGTGAATAGTGTTCACTATCGTGAGATGACAACGAACTTTTTATGGCCCGAATTGGAATATAGAATGTGGATGATATGTGGTTTCAACAGGATGGTGCCACTTGTCACACAGCTAACGAAACAATGACTCTTTTGCGCGAAAAATTTGATGGCCGAATAATCTCACGTCGCGGCGATGTCAATTGGCCGCCAAGATCATGTGATTTGACACTGTTGGACTTCTTTCTTTGGGGTTATTTGAAAGAAAAGGTGTACGTCGATAAGCCAGTGACAATTCAGAAGCTAAAGGATGAGATAATTCGGCACATTAACGGCATAGAACCTCAATCGAAAATTTGGACCATCGGATGGAGGTGTGTCGCCGAGGCCACGGCCGCTATTTGGCCAATATTTTGTTCCATACGTAATTGAACCATATCAGTATTATCATAATAAAGAGAAATAAGAATAATTAAAAAAAAAAATGTATTTTATTCAAAATCAACACCGGCCCTTGAAACTTAACCACCCTTTATGTTATATATTATTTATTATATTTTTTTTTTTTTATAAATTTTGAAACTTCAAAATAATTTTGAATTTATTTTTAAAAATCTTTATATATTAAGACCGCATACAAAATAATTCAGAAAAATATCAAAATGTACTTGAGCAGGACCAATTTGAAAGTATTGTACAAAAATTTAGTTTTTTATAAGAGAAAATAAATTTTTAGAAATAATATATTTTTTTGACAAAATAGCATAAGATAGCGTACGTGTGTAGACATGCAGTTACATCTATAATTCTGCTTGGTTTTTAATTCGAAATCCGACTCCCTCCGTATTTTCATTCGCGTTATTTTATATTAAACAGAACTCCAACCATTCAAATGCTGCTAAATACCCATAACTATGGGCCAGCGAACCTCTTCATTTCGTTAATTACAAAATACAAATATGAGCATTTTCAATTTGATTTTCATTACATTTCATTGCATTTGCCACACTTGAGTGGTCGACACTCGAAAAATTTAGTACCAACAGCAGTCAAAGTGGGCAGCAGCGACCGCTTGGCAGGTTGGCGCGCAGTCAAAAAGTAGAATAAAAAAAAATGAAAAAAGGCAAATTAAAAATCACAATTCAAAAAAGGCGGTGAAACACGTGGTTAGTCAATCGTTGGTACTCGAATTTTAAGTGAATTTTGTGCAAATATTCATATTTACATGAAAACGACACATGTATGCGTGTCTGTGTGTGTGTGGGTGGTTGAGCACTTTAGCAAGCTCTGTGGAGGGGAGCGAGGGCTGTGCCGGACACACAGAGGCCGGCAATCAGAGTTAAAATACGCCCATGCACTTATGAAATATTGGCCAAGCGAAAAAGTACTAAAAGCATCAATGAAGCCTCAGCAAGGGAGTGGGCACATCGGTCTGAGTGCGCCTGTGTGCATGTGTGTGTGTGTGTGTTTGACAGCATTGGTGTTGCAGCTTAATTCAGATTTTCAATACCGCCAAGGGCAGACAATCGGTCGGACACAGACACGCCACGGCGGGCAGTCCATGCCATACCAGATCGAACCAGACGAGACGGCTGCCAAAATTCGCCAAGCGAAAGGGGTCAACGCCATGCCTGCCTATTGCCGTCGTCGATGAAGGTGATTATGGCATTCGAGTGGTCGCTGCTGCTGCTGCTGCTGTTGCTGATGATGATGATGGTAATGAGCGGTATGCAGCGGTGGTCTCACATGCGCCATGAAGTCGAGCAAACATTTAACTAACTCAACAAAATTATTGGCAAGTAAAATTCATGCCACATTGAAATGCATAGAAGAAGACGAATAAGCAGAAAAATATACTATAAAAAGGAGGAAATCCTTGCGTGTGTTGACTGCCGATTTGTTCGATGATTTTGAATTATCCCAGCATTTGATATATTTGCATAGCCGAGCACTGTAGCAACTCGCCGTCGCAGTGACTGTTGGCTGTGCATACATATTTGCCGTGTGGCAGTTGACCAAGAGCAAGACCATGGCCGACCACGACTATGGCGAGCAACCACAGCCATCATAGCACCTACTACTTACTCACTCGCTCTGTTAATATCTCGCCAATACGGATACTATGCAAACCGTCGCCAACATATTGGGTAGTTGCCATAGCGAATGCCAATGCAGCTGCCAAACTAGCTGCTATGCCCTATCCGTCTCGCTACCTGCCTGCCCGCTCGCTTTACTCATCTACTGGCGTAGTGTCTGCCGCTCTGTTTGTCCACCCAACTGCCAACTGCCTGCTCGCCGCTCTGGCTGTATGCACAAAACATTTTCCACTGTGAAATTTACATAAAAATCGCATTACACTTAACATCCACTTTGCTAAACGAACCATGCAAATTTTTCGCTCCACCACCAGCACACTTCTCACCATTTTCCTTCAATCACTCGCCGGCTTTTAGTCCTTTTTCCTGTATGCCTGCCTGCATGCGTATTGATATTCGTTTGGAAGATTTGTGCAGCGCATTCGAACTTTCATTTTGGCATTGTCGTTTTCATTTTCGTTTCAATTTCCAATTTTATGTCGCTGTATCAATTCGGTTTTTTTATTTTTTGTTTTCGGGAGGGAGTTTCACCATTGTGGTTTTATTTTATTTCCTTTCGGGAAACCGATCATCAATGGTTTTGGCAATGAAAACTTTTGCTGTCAAGACCGGCGAGTGCTTTTATTTACATGCAAATGGAGATACACTTATTTGTATTTGTATCTATGTGTGTGGGTATGTGTGGTGAGACACTTTGTGGAAGAGGATTATTTTTTTATAATTTATTTATTATCTTTTTTGAAACATGCTGAAATGGTTATATGTACTATTAATAACAAGTGAATTTTGCCAAGAGTAGTTTAAAATTTTTAGAATTTTTTTTGTAAGATTTTCCTTATAAATAAAATAAATTATACAGAGTTTCCGGAAAAGTCGTCTTGGATGCTTAAGGACATTAATATTATGATCTGATGCCCAAAACTCAACTGTTTACGAGATATTTTATTTTGAAGATTATTTCGATTTTTTGTGTTTTTCTGTTTATAGTTGAGTAAGAGTTTTCGAGATACTCGATTTTAAAGATTATTTCGAAAATCGTGTTTTGCTTCTGCGTCCACTTTTTTACTGTTCAAGAGTATGATTTCTCTCTATTTTTAGTTGAAGGGTTCATCAGAAAAAATCATCAATAAAATTTGAGCCAAGATCCCACTTCACATCATTAAAAGAAATAATTATATGGAAACTATTTTGCAAAATATTTCACAAACTATTCTAAGAATAATGTAATTGTAATAGACTCTGCAGGTCATCCAACAAAAACTATTCTTCAATCGTTATTTTACTTTTCTCTAGCCTGCTTAAAGGATTCCTGCGTGGTAGTTGCACTACACCGTGTAACTGTAAAAACGTGACTTGGCTTAGATTTTTGGACCACTTCTTCTTCTGACTGTGAGACTTGCCTCGAGTACTGGATTTTGATCTCTGCTTGATCTCAATGAGGAATACGCTGACAGCCTAATGTGTTGCACATTGACTCTAAATGTTCTCAGCGACTCTTTTGTTCTCTTTTTATTAGAGTTGCCTTCGTCTTTCGGAGCTTAATGGCGGCACTAAGGTAGTTAACAATATCATCTTGGTCAAACTTAGATCTAGTACCTTAGACGGTTTTGCCTGAAACTCATTTCAGGTCAAACTTTTGCTTTTTATTTAATATTCAGACTCTAAATTTTGCGTTTAATTTCTATAGGAAACATTTTTTCAGAACTCAAAGAGCCTTGCTGTCAGAACTTAGTTGTGCGAGGCTGTAATCCAAAGAAGTTTTTATTATTAAAGCAAAAAATGGAGAATAAATACACATTTGTAATTTAATTTTTCGGAGTTCCAAATTAAAAATAAAGTTATTAAATTTATTGAATGAGTTTCGGAACATGCATTTTTTTCACTCTTTAGTTCCTTATGATGTCTTAATTGTGATATCAGTCAGTTTAGTTTAAGTGCTACAGAAACTCGCAGTAGTGGCATAGACTGAATGAATCAATGAATGGAAATGAAGTTTGCACCTCGACCTTATGGTCTTTAATGCGTTCTACTCATCACAGTGTCTCATTCAAAACCTAGTTCTCTTAATGAACCTCAGATAGAGCTGGGTTGTGCTGAGAGAATATGCCTTTTTCGGCCGTATCTAGCCTTCTTCGCGCTATAGCGTCACATTCGCGAAGAATGTGTGCTGGGGCATGGTCGCGAAAACGTAGGGAGCCAGTGAACCATACCCCATAATTTCACTCTATGCTCAAGATGACCCTATGCAGTGACCTGTGAGAATGCATGTGAGTATTCTCTGTTCATCCGGGGATGGTTATGAGTTGCTTGAAACTCTTGTGATTATATCCGCCCAATAAGTACTTCCCCTATCGTTTCCGATAACTTGGCCCCAGCTCATGTGTCTAAGCCTTAGCTCTTCACTTCTTAGATTCTCCTTGATGGGGTGTTGCACTATTGCAAGGAAGGACTCGAATCCTTATAATAACGATACCACAGCCCCTCTAGCTAATATTTCTACGCTAATGCAGATCTTCGATCGCGGAATCCATGAGACAAGAATTTGTGAAGGAACTGAACCTTATTTTTTAACTCAAAGAGGTGTATCTGATACGGAAATAATAGGGCTCAGCTGGTGAAAGCTGAGTAATCCTTATAGTAATAAGGCAGTAAGAACTCCCTCCAGAAAACTATATTGCCTAACTTAGTGGAGAACGTGTGGGTTTTACTGTCATAGCTAAGTTGATTTTGCGGATACTATCATTCGGTCGGCCCCAGGCAGCAAATGACAGTAAAAGTGTTTCCCAATATTGGTCGCGCCTCGGTAGGCAATGAAAAATAGGTGCCAGCAATTGTGGAACAACATCAAGTCGAACCCTGCAAATTGAAGCAGAAGCGCGGAAAATTTCTTCAAATTCCTTCCTTAAAAATGATGACAATATCGAAAAAGTTGTTCTACGGTTAAGTATTCAGGAGTTCTGAAATTCTAGTGAAAAAGTTGAACGCCTTGATGAAAATTTTAAAAATTTTGTACAAAGTTTGGAAATTTGCGTTACAAGGTTTTTGTATATTTTTACCAATAAATAGAGCTGTGAGGATTCTAAGTATAATTTTGCAACAGGATTTATTCTCATATAATCGTAGAGGTACGAACCATGGATGATAGATTGCCGAGTTCGACTATCCGCTATGGTGAAAACCAAAATTGTGAGAGTGACTTCGACTAAAGAATGATAGAATTCAAGATTTGCTCTTCAACTATGGTGAAAACAAAATTGTGAGGGGAACTTTAGCCACTACGTCCCTTGGGGATTCGCAGCCAAATTCTGCACGATCATTTCATATGTACCCCCACACTGCTCCAATCAGTCGTTGTTCAAACGGCAACGAAGTGTCATTGGCTGATTTTTTCGTATATCACCAACACAATCTCAGTTTTTTTTGTAAAGACACCCGAAGTGACCTCAGCCCATCAGCTGATTCTGTCGAATTCGCTTAGAACCGAATAACGGTCTGTTAAAGAGCTCGCCTTTAAAATCTTTTCACCATGTCACCCGGTACTCAGCAGCAGAATTCTGCCTGCTGAGTTCACACTCGTCCAATCAGTCGTTCTTCGGACGGTAACGAACTAACATGAGAACAGATTGTGTTGATTTTTTCATTTATAACCTACACAATATCAGTTTTCATAGACAATCCCGGTTACGTCAGCCCATCAGCTAATTCTTCGAAATTTGCTGACAACTGTTTTTCCATGGCACTAACTAGTAGCGGTTGGAGCAAGTAGAAAAATAAAATAAGATGCTTAAGTTTTGTTATTTCACAGCCACACCTCGTATAGTATTGTATGACGCTTGCTTTTGGCTACTTTTAGCGTATATAAAAAGCAAGAGAAACGCAGCTCTTTCGCCTAAAAATATGATACTCTTTTAGTGTCTGTCATTTCTTGGCCAGTGAATTTCTTGCTGTAACATAAACTTTGATAATAATTTTTAAATAAATTATAGAGAAGGTGGTTCAAGAAAATGTACAGTTACTCCTGTTAGCAGAGTTATCTTGCCACAAGTTATGATCTTCGATAAACAAATGTATTGCATTATTCATTTGAAAATCAGCTTAGGAGCCAACGAAGTCTGCTAATGTCAACTTCACCAGTAGCAATAACAACACCAACAACAACACCAACACCTTTCACCAAACCAACACCACCCATAGAGCCAGCACGCGTCGAGTTTTCACGAATGCATTGTTTCTAAGAAATACAAACATACAAACTTGCAAGCATATTTATCTTACAACAAAAACCACTCAGCTGCTGTTTATTCGGTGAGTTATTTGGAATTTCTTTGCGTGACAAAGGCAACTAAATTATGTTAACAACCAAATAAACACACACACACACACACGCATAGTTATGCAAGAGAGCAAGTATAAAAGGGGCAAAAGGAAAGGTAGGGGTTAGGTAGGGGAAAGGGCAGTGTGCGGAGCGTCGACAGTGCTGAGTACTAAGGGACTTTACTGACTTTACAATGAGTTCATATATTTTCTTTATGTGAGTGGACAAAACTTTGGCGACGAGCGAATGAATGGCTGACTGCTTCTGGATGGATGGATGGATGGATGAATGAATTGTTGGTTGTTTGGTTGGTTGAATGGATTGCTGCATGCAAGGTAGTGCTACAGTGCATACAACAACAACAACAACAATACTATTACTACTACTACTGGTAAAAAACAATAACAACACTATTACTACTACTACTGGTAAAACAACAATAACAACACTAGTGGCAACTCGTGTAGAGGCAGCTACTTTGCCGGCCAATATTTATTGCACTGTCAGCAACAATGAAAAGTTAGTTGTTTGCCGCTTGCAGTTGTTTATTTTATTGCAGCTGACAATTGCGCAACGAAATGCAACTACACCAAAGCAACAACAAAAACAAAAGCAACGACTCACATATATACACTTATAGCTAAGCAAAAAGTATGCGCACACACTTTTTAGTCAACTTTTAGGCGTGTTTGCACCGCTTCAGTTGACTTGACTCGACTTCGCTTGCCACTTGCCCAGGGGCGCGGGCGTCAAGGCGATGAGGTAGTCTGTGCAGTGGCGCACTATTTCTTACTGATTTCTGTTTTGCTAACGACCAGCCATGTTGACTGTTGTCAAATCGGCTTTAAACTGCTCACGTGACTGCACGCAAAGCAAACACGCGCACGCACACACACATAAACTATCCTTTGCGCATTGATTAATCAGCGTAATTTAAAGTTTTATTCTTTTAAGGCTGTGTGTGTGTGCATTTGGATGTGTTTTTCTGCTGCACTGCGTCGCTCCCGTACTACTTTAGCGCTCTGTCTACACCCAATCATTTATCTGTATTCCATATATCATTGTTGACATTTTCAAGGGTTTGTCATTAATTTTAAAATGACTTTTTGGCTGCCACTGCATATCCGCTTTGCATTCACACACACACACACACACGTACGCACGCTGATCGAAGGCATGCGCTGCGCTTCCCTGCGGTGCATTGCCGCACCGCATTATTAATAACGTGTCCTTTTGTCATAAAATGTGGAAAATGTAATGAAAATATTTGTCAATTGTCTGCCTCAATGAACTATTGTGAAGTAGGAGCTGTTGTTTTTGTTGGTGTTATACTTTAAATGCTGCAATTGCTAGAGCAGTTGGTTGACAGATTGATTTTTTTTAGCTCATTTACATCATACATTTGAGCCATGGCCCATGGCTGCGGGCACGTATATGTGTGTATATGTGTGTGCGTGTGCCCAAAGTTGCAACCATATGCACTACTCAGTTATTTGCACGTCTGTCGTCTGTTTCATTAATTTGTAATTTACTGTCATAATTAATGGAAAATATTTAATGAGCCCCCGTTCTTTAAATGATAACTGTAAATGATTGGCTTTTACCAATTTTATCTATGTATAAGTATTTATTTTGCGAACTCATAAATGCTTCAATCCAAATATGAAAAATTGTGTAAGATAGTACTTGTTATATAAGATAGTACAGTTACTTCTACAATCTCTTCTCATATACACCCCGTTGCGAAATTATAAGCACACTAATATTTTTTTTGGTGAAAATATATTTTGTACTACAACAAATGCCGTATAAAGCAAAGTCTCAAACTTTGCACAAAATTTTAAAAATTGAAGAAAGAAAATTTGTAAAAGTTAAAAAAATTTTTTTTTTGCTAATTTTCAAAAATTTATCACAACTTTTTAACCAAAATTTTTAGAATTTTTCTGGGTATACAATTTTATAGTAAATTGAATTTATAATAAAGGGAAAGTTTCAAGTGACTACAAATATCGTTGATTTTTGTCAATTCTTTTTAACCAAATTTTGTTTTTTTTATTTTTTTTTTACTTTTTGTTTTTAATTAAAAAATTTTTTTTTTTAAGTTTTTTTTAACAAATAAATTTTGTTTTAATTGTTTTAATTAATTTCCAAAAATTATACAATACAATTACAGTTTTATAGTAAATTGAATTTATAACAAAGGCGAAGCTTCAAGTGACTACAAAATGTCGCTGATTTTTGTCAATTCTTTTTAACCAATTTTTTTTTTTAAATTTTTGTTTTTAATTAAAAATTTTTTTTTAAGTTTTTTTTAACAAAAAAAAATTTTTTTAATTTATTTATTAATTTATTATTAATTTATTATTTTAAAAATTTTTCTAAGTATACAATTTTATAGTCAATTGAATTTTTAACAAAGCGGAAGCTTTAAGTGACTACAAAAAACGGTTGATTTTTGGCAATTTTTTTAAACAAAAATTTGTTATGTAAATTAAAAAAAAAAAATTATCACAACTTTTTAACCAGAGTTTTTAGAATTTTTCGTTGTATGCTATTTTATAGTAAATGGAATTTTTGTATGAAAAGGTGAAAGTTTCAATCGACTACAAAATTTCAATTCTTTTTAACCAAATTTTTTTTCTTTAATTTTTGTTTTTAATTAAAAACTTTCTTTTTAAGTTTTTTTTAGCAAAAAAAAAATTTTTAATTTATTTATTAATTTTCAAAAATTTATTATTTTTAAAATTTTTCTAAGTATACAATTTTATAGTCAATTGAATTTTTAACAAAGCGGAAGCTTTAAGTGACTACAAAAAACGGTTGATTTTTGGCAATTTTTTTAAACAAAAATTTGTTATGTAAATTAAAAAAAAAAAAAAATTATCACAACTTTTTAACCAGAGTTTTTAGAATTTTTCGTTGTATGCTATTTTATAGTAAATGGAATTTTTGTATAAAAAGGTGAAAGTTTTGCCAATTTTTGTTCTGGACGCAAATAGGCGTTTTCTCCCATATAAAAATTCGCGGAATGGATGAATGTATGTATGTATATATATTGGCAAACGGATGAAACTACCACTGATGATCACTATAAGGCTTTAAACAAGGCTTTAGGATCTCTTTTTTAATGAAAACACCAAAAGCAAAGTAGGCTTTCAGTTACTAATTTCTGACTATATGAATTCATTGTAATCGAAATATATACATTTCAAATTATTAAATATTTTTCTTATCTACATATCTTACATAATTATACTGCCTTGAAACAAAATATGAATATTCTATAACTCGAAATCTCCAAAAGTCGAAAATATTTTTATTGTATATTTCTAATTTGAGTTATAGAAATTTGACTCTATAAGCATTTTAGGAATTTTCACAAAAAATAAGGCAATTCATTGTTTCGATTTTCACGATATTTTCATGAACCAAAAGACTGGATTAATTAAAAAAAGTAACGATCTTTACCACAACGAGAAAAATTATAGTATTTTTACACTCTTTTGGAGTGTAAATAGAAACCTACGTGCATAAAAAAAAAATAAATATAATTAAAATAAATAAATATGAAATATTAGTAAGAATAGAAAATCTATATTTTTAGCTTCTAACTTTCTTATATGGATTTTGGCAAAATGTTTTCACCGTCCTCGATAGTATAGTGGTCAGTATCCCCGCCTGTCACGCGGGAGACCGGGGTTCAATTCCCCGTCGGGGAGTCTTTGGTTGAACATACCTTTTTGTTTTTTTTAATATTCTTAATTTTATTTTGTGTGCTTTGCGTAATTTCGAAATAGGCTGCAGGAATATTTGTAATGAGGGGCGATGGAAGCTCAATTTAAAAATTTGCATTCATATAAAGTCAGTAAGAAAAGTGTTGTTATGATCAGTTTAAGGCTGAAACTAAGCACTTTTAATTCAGTGTGTGTATGTGCATACACAAGAAAATTGAATTTTATTTAACTGTTAATTGGGCGACTAATCGCAAATTTAAATGCAAGCTGTTGACTCATGATTAAACATATGTTTACATATATACATACATAGATGCATATGCATATTAATCAAGATCTTACACAAGAGATCATTTTCCCCATAGCTGTTTTCTCACCTATTTTTGGATATGTGAGCCAGTGGAAAGTAAAGGCCAGTCACCACGGTTTATGCGGTATTTTTAAGTGGCGTGGTGACATTCATCTTCCATGGTGAAGACCTTTATTTCAACACGCTAAATGTGGATCACTCAATTGATCATAGCACTAATGGCCGCAAGATGGCGCTGTTTGTAGGTCAGAAAAGTGACAAAAAGAAACATTTTTTTCGAGCTAAAATTGGATTTTCATGTTTTTTAAGTAATTTTATTTTTAAATTTTTTTATCCATATACTTTGTGGGTTGAATGCATTTAGCAAGTATTAAAGAACACATTTTATATTTAATTTAGTGAAGGTCCGTGTTTGTAATATGCATAGCAAACCAACTATTACCGGTACTCCCGAAAGAGGAGTGCTGCATATTCCGGTGATTTGTAATATATTTTAAACGTGAGTGAGTGAGTGCTTTTGCTTCCACGGTGCACCAGGTAAAATTTCTCAGCGAATTTTCGAAAAAATCTCCGGACTGTGGGACTAAAATTTGCGCATGCCGAAATTTCGGGACTTAAAGAAATACCCTGGGAATAATTTTTTATACGATTTCATAATTATGTTAGCTATATTAATTTTGTCGGATACATACATCCAATCTGGACTTTCCGGGATTGGGTTCATAAAACGGGATTGTATCTGGATTCACCACACATTAAATTAACAAATACATAATTGAATGCAAAATTAATAAGCAGAGTTTTTAACCAGATTTAATGGGAAACCCCATCATATTAATTAATTACCGAAATGAAAAATCTCAATAAATAAAAAAATAAAAAATGTATCAAACGATTAAACTCCCCGACTGGGAATTGAACCCCGGTCTCCCGCGTGACAGGCGGGGATACTGACCACTATACTATCGAGGACGTTGTAACACTTCTGCCAAAACCCTTATAAGAAAATTGTAAGCTGAAATTATAGAAATTGTATTATTCTTAATAATATTTCATATTATTTATTTTCTTTATATTTAATTTTTTTATTTTTATTTACACTCCACAAGAGATTCAAATTTGTGAAAATACTTGACATTTTTTTTTGTTGTGATTAATATCGTTATTGTTTTTTTTTTAATTAATCCAATGTTTTAGTTCAGTAAAATATCATAAAAATCTATTAAATGAAAATTCCTAAAATGTTAATACTTTGAAAAATGTCTAGGAGTCGCACTCAATGTCCGGGCTTAGCATAAGAATGACGGCCGCGCAGCGTTTAAAAATGAAGGAGGATTAAGTGCTCGGGATAGCTGAAATCTGGCGATAGGAGTAGAAAGTCAGAGACGAAAGTTAGCAGATTTTCAAAGCTTCTATATCAGCCAAAAATCCTTGGGTGTAAGGAAATTGTTGACTTTATGGCAAGCACAGCTACTAAAGGACCTTTCAAAAGTAAGGCTTAGATGTAGGTAGTGAAAACTCTAAGACGGTACCTTTTTTAATGGCAACTGCGCCATTTTTCAAGCAGAAATATGTACAATTTTACAAGAGAGAGCAACGCGTTTAAACTATTCAAACTTATTATGAAAATTTGGTAACTAATTTTTTTTATGAGCTAGACAATCCCAGTACTGTGGTAAGTAATTAGTGATCTTCTAAATTTTTGTTTAAAATTCACACTGGTTTTAGGAGAGATAAGGATAAGCTCCCCACCGGGCATCACAAAGGACTATGAGCCTAAGTATGTCTCACAGTGGACAACCACTTCAACCTTACCTATCTTGTTATGAAAATAGTAGGTCTTTAAGAACAAAATATCCCAAAAATTCGTGACTTTTTTAGTGGAAATAATCGCCTGCGTGAGTCGGCAATGCAAAAGTTGGTGAGCAAATTTGAAGAAACTGCTGCTGTCGAGCGTAGAAAAAGGACTGATAGACCAAAAACTGCATGTTCTGTTGTAAATATTGCAGCTGTAGCGCAAAGTGTTGCTAAACAACAACAAAAACCACATCCACATCGTTATCTCGATGTTTTCAACAATTTTTCGAAAAAATAATTTTTTCGAAGCAAAAATAGTAAGAAAATTCGCACCAAAATTCATTATTTTCTTTAAGCATTTTATTCCGCGATGTTTTTTTCCATTTATTGTTAATTCTTATAAAAATTATGACATTATTAAACAATAATATTTTTGGTTTTTTGTATTCAGGTCACTGACGCCGATGCTACAATGCGCGCCGATCGAGAAAACCCGCTGCGACCTTCCTGGAAGAATTGATTGTACATCCGCCGCCATTTTAAATGATTAAAATAGAAAAAAATGTATATTATTTTAATTTATAAATAAACTGTATGCCAATTTTGAAAAAAATACATTGACTTCTTCATTTTAAATAATTTTAATGACAATCAGGGAAAATATGGCCCCTATCCCCTTAAATGAAGTGAAATGCAATTTTTGACATTTAATTGTTAAGAGCCGTCGTTTTTTGATTAAAAATAGTGCATGATGACAGGACCTGAATTTTTATATGTCTTATCTTAAAACAACTTCTAGGCGCGTCTTTTGAAATACCCTTTATTACGCTACTGAGTTGCTGTTCAAACAATGCCTCAACAGTTGTTAGGCAGGTACAAAAAGAAGTAATGCTTTTTTGCAAAATATATCAATTAAACATTTTTTATTAAATCTCTGAGTTATCCATTTCGTACACTGGCCTCTTCAACTTTGAAAATTGGTTTAGTAAAAGGTTAGTGGAAGTTTAGTCGTGCCCACAACTCATATGCGATCACATACATACAAACACATGTATGAACGCCCACCTATGGCAAAGTGCCAGCAGTGAATTTCACCGCAGGCTCAGGAGGACCCTCAACCACAACAACAGGAACTACAACTGAACATAACAACAGCAACAAAAAAAGAAGAGTTAACTACAACAACAACAATAACAACACCAATCACAAAACAACAACAAGAAAAAAAACTTTTTACCAGTTGAGTCTACTTCATGTAGTTTCTGGTGATGGCTAGCCATGCCATGTCTGCCATCTTTCTGTTGCACATTTCGGCTGAGAGATCAGTTGCAAAAATGCATTTAATTTAGTAAAGTTTTTTCCTTGCAAACTTCGTTTTGTTGCATGCGCAAATATGCTTCTTCGTTTGTTTGTTTGCTTGTGTGTATGTTGACTTTTGTAATTTTTACTAAACAAATAACAGATGCAAAGTACTATGTAAATAAAGTTAGGGAAGAGAGCAGGGAGCACTGCAAATGATATAAAGCACTAGCATATGTATGGACACGCACGCACACATACAAGCATATGAGAGCGTATTTGTACATTCAAATGTCTGTCCACGTCGCTTATGCTTCAAAAAATGCCCACGTCTCACAAAACAAAACAAAAAAATGCCTGACACTGAACAGTCACTCATTTGCAGCGAGGAGGCGCAAATTGTGCTGGCGAATGTGTTAGTGATACATATGTATGTATGCGTAAATGTAAAATTGTCTGCTGAACTTTTTGTGCATACACACACACATACACAAATACGTATTTACAAATTTACTTAGCTCCATTTTGCTATTTAGTTTAGCTGCTAACATCATTTTTTTCCTTTCCTTTTTGCCTTTAACACTTGACTGCAAAATTTTATTTCGAGTTTAGTTGATGAGTTTAGTCAGTATGCGCATTCGGCAGTGCTCTTCTATCTATTAATAAAAAAAATGTGAAAAAATAAATTTAGAGAAAAAGCACTTCTTGTTTTACAATAAAGTTATTTTTGCGCTTCCGCTACGAAAAAATTTAAAATTTCCTAAACCAAACTGAAAAGTTCGTGTGACAAACCCTTGACTATGGTTGTATACGAGTATGTGAGTATTTTGACCAGAAAGTTACTGGAAGTTGTAGAAATCGAAATAAAAATAGTAAATAAAAAAGGTAAATAGTTAAGGTGGATATACAAAATGTCAAGCTCAGAAAAAGAAATTTCGTTATTCTGCTATATATTTTTAGTAGCGTGTGTTTTTTTGAAGTGGAAAGTAAAGAACTTCTCTAGTACAACTTGAAATTTTGATGACGAGTATGTATTGCGATATTTAGTGGCCATAGACTTTTATAGCTTTAATTTAGTTAAATTAAGACCGAGAAAGTTTCGTCCATACTAATATAAAATTCGTATGGTCATGGCACTAGAGGTTCTTTCTGGATGGACAAGATTGCAGTGGTTTGAAGTTGGCGTCACTAAAACAGAGATGCACTTATGGATGAAGCTGAACGCGAATTTAAATTGGGTTCGAAATGTCGCGGATAATATTTGCTACCCTACTTCATCCTCTTTATATCTTCTTCTTCTTTTTCAGTTTATTTTTTTTAGTATAATTTTCGTTTTAATTTTTCTTCTTTTTGAAGTGAAAACTTATTTAGAATCGTTGGGAGTGATTTGAGACTCGATGAAATGAAAAGGCGACACTACGAAGCGTTATATGTTGATATACGTACATATATGTGTGTGGCTGCGTACTGCTGAGCCACGCTAGTATAGTGAGTATTGTAGTATGTATACTACACTGCCTATTACTTGCTTTGGTGTTTAGATCAAGCGTCATTCGTATGTATGTTTGTACCTATGTATGCTAGTACGTATGTGTGCGCACCTGCGTATTACGGAGCCACGGTGAGCGAGAAGGCATTATGTATACCTATATTACACTACCTAATACTTGCTTAGACCAAGCTTCCTACGAATGTTTGTGTGTATGTTAGTACGTCTGTGTAATATACGCGTTACGACGCTCATAATAGCAACCGCGTGTGCTGTATTGCGTCCGTATTTTTATATTCGTAAATATTTTCACTTTTAAATATTTACCGCAATTGCAGGCGGTGTTGCAATATACCACAATCAAAATAACGGTGCTCGTATTGTAACTCCACAGATAGATCTGAATGCACAGCAACTAGAATCACTGTCTGTTCAGCTCTCTAAAGTGGGAGAAATATGTGCATGCGAAACCAGATTGAGCAATGGAAAAACAGTTTTAATTGTGGCAATATATATTTCACCGAATCAATCAATAAATAGTATCACGGAATTCATTCACGAAAATTTAATAAAGTATACACCAGAAGTATCGCGGATACTTAGAAGAGATTACGAAAAAGTTCCAATGATTTTAAGTGGCGATTTTAACGAAAATTTTGCTATGTTCACAGCGGTTCCTTTAATTGACGTTCTCAATACAACATTCAATTTAAAAATGTGTAATAATCGCACTGAATCGACAACACGATCAAAAACAACCATTGACGCGGTATTTCAAAGATATGTTGACAACATCGAAACCAAAGCATTTGTATCATATTTTAGCTCTCATAAGCCACTCGTATCATTTGTTGAAATTGAAAACATTGAGGATGAATAATAATAAAATGAGGAAAATAAAATATGAACTTTATAGCAATATTATAATGAACCTATAATTATCCCGCTCCTAATGCTGCTTTCGTCTCATTCTCTCTCAGTTTGTTTTACGGAAGGTTTCACTTCACCGTTAGACTGGTATTTTTTTTCTTCTGCTTTTAACTTTTCTTTTCCCTTTATTTCTACTTCTGCTTCCTTCTATTATTTTAAATTCCCTCATTTTTTTCTTTTTTTTCCTTGCCCTTTTTATTGCTTTTTTTCTCAATCTGTTTTTCCTTCATCTTTTTATACTTTCACTTCTACTTCTTCCTCTTATTTAGACTTTTTCGGAATCGTCTTTCACCTTCTGCTTTTTCTGTTACCTTTTTCTTTTTCTGTTACCTTCTTCTTTTTCTGTTACCTTCTTCTTTTTCTTTTTTTTTCTTTTTATATTTACATTTATCCTTCTTTTTATTTTTATTTTGCTTTTTTTAATTTTTCCACTTTTCTATTTTTCCTCCCCCTTTTTTTTCTACTTCTACTTCTAATTCTTCTTTTTATTTTTATTTTACATTTTTATATTTTCTTCTTTTTATTTTTATTTTTTTTTCCCCTTCTTCTTCCTCTTTTTCTAGTCAAATTTTACTTCTTTTGTCTGGTTTTTAACTTTATTCTTATTTTCTTCCCTACCTCTTCCCCTTTTTATTTTATTTTCACTTCTCTTTCTTTTTTCACTTTCTTTTTTTATTTCTCTTCTTTCCCTTTTTATTGATCTTTTTCTTTAAATTTTCCGTAATTTTCTGTTATCTTTGTGAAATTATGTTTCTCCTTCTCCCTTTCATTTTTATTTTCCTTTTTCGTTTTCCTTCTGTTTGTTTTTCTTCTTTTCTTCTTCTTTCAGTTTTCTTTTTTAAATTTCTTCTTCTTTTTTTCTTTAACATCTTTCTTTACTTTTCCTCTCATTTCTTTTTCTTTTTCTTTTTCTTTTTCTTTTTCTTTTTCTTTTTCTTTTTCTTTTTCTTTTTCTTTTTTCGTTTCTTGCTCTTCTTATTTTGTGTTTTTTTTGGAATTTTAACTCGTTTTAGTTTTTTTTATATTTAATTATTTCGTTTTCGTTTTCTTCTTCATCATCGTTTTCATGTTCTTTTTCTATTACTTCTATTTTGCTTTTTTTTACTTTTTTTTCTCATTTTTACTTTCCGAATTTTATTACTAATATTTTATTCTTTTTCTTCATTTTGTTTTCTATCGTTTTTTATTTGTATTTTCCTTTTTCTTCTGGGCTTCCTGCCTTTTTTCCTTTTTGTCTTTCTAAATAAAATTATTTATACATTTAATAAATTTTCTAGTCTTTTACAGTTCTGTTCTTTCAACTATATTTAATATAGTTTTAGTTAAAAAAAAAAAAAACAAGGTAGATATACGCGTTTTTCGAACTCCGCACATCAAATAGAAAATGTCAGACTGGCACTTGGAAATGTTAATAAAAATTATTGAAGCAAATAAACGGCAAATAACAGTAAAGAACTGCAAAGGACTTGAAAGAGAACAAGTAATGCGTAGATTGTCATATTGATGCTGGAGCTAAAAATATTTCAGGAAATGCAGAGTCAAAGGGAAATGTGGAAGTGCGGAAATGTGCCCTGGTGTAGGTGTAACAGCGAAGGACTATGAAAGTATTAGTGGTTATGTGTCTCTGGACGGAAATACGCAGCAGTTCGATTTGCCACACTCAGCCACATTAATGGGAGCACAAACACATACGCGCATATATTTCCACACACATACATATACAAAAACATAAACATGAATCGACTCACTTACCGAGTGCCGCATCAATGATATTGACAACAAGCAAACGACTTACCAGCAAACTGACATTTGTGGCAACAACTTCACGAACAACAACGACAACAACAGTAGCAATAACGAACACACTGTATTGTTGTGATAATAAAGGAGTGCTTGAAGTGAAACTATAAATGCAAATCGAGTGTTGTAAAAGTGCAAATAAATATGAATAAGACAAGAGCGCAGACGCCAGAGGTAGAAGCAGATAACCAGAGGAGATATAAAAGCGGCAGGAACTTTCTAAATGCACTGAAGCATGCAACGGCGTAGCAACAACTGCAACTAAATGTGGATGTACGACTACTCTTGTATGTATGAATGCCTCAAGGCGCCGAAAACTATGCTCACTTCACTTGTTGTTTATTTGCTCTTCCCTTTTGTGCGTGTGTGTAGTAGTTGAAGTGGTAGAGTAGTAGTTGGTAGGCGGCTTATTGCTTACGCTAAATTTCGTCGAGACAACAAACAAGACAAACAACATTGGTGTGCGCTAAAAACGGAAGAAATGTAGTACAACTTAACGGAGTACAAAGTTTGAAAACAATACAAATGCAATATGCAATGGTGATATTGAGAGGATGCGCGCGTTAACTGCCTGATTTTACGAGACAGCATTTAGCAGATGCAAATGTCATTACACAAATACAAATACATTAAAGTGGCATGTGTGAGAGTGTGCGTGCATTAGGGTGGCCAACAATAAAATACATGGATGGAAAAATCTTAATATTTTAAGTTTTCAGCTCTCGGATTTATGGTATCCACAAAAATGCTATTATCAAAGCACTTGAAGTTTTCATGTATTTTATATAGGAAATAAAAAATTTTGTGAATTTGCTACGGAATACTAAAAATAATTATGGAGTACTAAAGCATTAATTTTCACATAAGAGGGTTCTTTTTACTCTTTTGGAGAAATTTGAAAAATAATATGATTGTAAGGTCACTAGAGGGTTAAAATATTCTACGAAATTATTTCTTGAGAAATTTTACAGGGAGTCTTTTCAGAAAAAATCTGCATAAAAATAACGTAAAAGTCCACAGCAATCAAAATATAATAGAAAATTGTTCACTTGCTCCCCTTAAGATATGCACACTTTTTACTTTCGCTTCCATAAGCTTTTGCGGTGTCGGTTGTTGCATTTTTAGTGCCATGGAAAAGCGGTTGCTTGTTCTTAATTATTTGTTCAGAATTTTCTTTCAATTTGAGTTTCACAATCTTACAAAAGAACTGTTTTTCAAACTTGGGGTACCATGAAATAATTTGAAATGCGTTGTCAGATTGGTTTAATGCACGATTTTCCCTTTGGAATAAAAAAAAAATAAATTATTAGGATATATTCATGCACTTCTTATGCACCATTATTCTTTCCTTCATCTCTCATTGAAGCATAGGGCCTCAAATCCTTTTTTTATTTGTTTTTTGCATACCAGAATAAAAATTGAATAAATGAATTGTGGTGCATTTTTACTTAATCTCTTCTGAAGAGAGGCTGTTTTCAGAATTTTCCCCATATAAATTACATAAAAAACTTCGTTGTCTTTGGGACTCCCCTAAACTAATTTTCAACTAAAAAAATTCTTGTATTTTTCCGATTAAGACAAATTCTTAAGCACAGTTTACACTTATGTTTTTGAGCCACCCTAGTGTGCTTAGAGTCAGGTATTTGCATTTGCAGAGTATTCCATTGTGTAAAATATCCTACAGTGCGTTTGAATATGCAGCTGTTTTGTCGGTGAAGTACATAGACGTCGCTTGGGAGATAGCTGACATACCGTTATTTATATAAAATTTATAAACACGTCTTGTTCAGCCTTGCAGTTAAACTTCACATTAATAGGAACCGAGTTTGCATATTGGAGCATTTTAGTAACTTAATTCTAGGAGTAATTTAAAACCAAATACCTACGCTCCAATTCAGAGTAAATTATTTTTCACCAAGTTGTGCCCAGGCTTAGCAATTTTCGAGATTCAATACCTTACCTCTGAGGCAATTGATACCAAATGGTGTTTCAGGCATGGGATTTCTCCAGTATGTGCTTTTTGGAACCTGACTTTGCAGCATAACTAAATCCCCCTAGCATCATCTTCTATAAGAGATAAAAAGAGGAGGTCGAAATCCCTAGCAGGCTGATGGATAGCATTGAGCTTCTTCTAGTTTTTGTACTAAATCCTCGCCATTTAATGAAGCTCTCAATTTCTACAAAGGACGTTGGGTATTAGTAAGCCCAGGACATTAGTAGTGACAAGAACGGATCAAAATAAAAGGGAGTTAGATCTGAGGATTCGAGGGGTTCCGATTCATCCATTTAGTCCGTTGAAGGAGCCACATTGTAATTGTGGCAATATCTCATGAGACCCCGGTCTCATGAGGCAACTGCATCTCTTTATCTCTGAATTTTGAAAAAATAATAATTTTTTTTCAGATTTACCTTATAATGAAAATTTTGGTATGGAGTTTTTAAAGCAACATGTTTCCGGTTCTTTTTCACACTTTTATTATTATTATTTTTGTTTTATAGGATAAAATATAAGTTTTAAAAAAAATCTTTGGAAAAAAATTTTATTTTCAAAAATTTTGAGAAAATTGTTTTTTTTTTGTTATTTTTTAGGATAAATGTGATTTAAAAAGTTTTTTTGGAAAAAAATTTTTGTTTTCAAAATTAAAAGAAAAAATAAAAAAACTTAAAAATATAAAAAAAAATTACAAAATTTTACTTTAAAAATTAAAAAAAAATTTAAAATTAAAAAATATGTTTGAAAAAAATTGTTTGGAAAAGAATTTTATTTTCAAAATTTTTGAAAAAATTGTTTTTTAGGTTAAATATGATTTTTAAACAATTTTTTTTTGGAAAAAATTTTATTCTCAAAATTCAAAAAAAAAAAAATAAGAAATAAAAAAATTAACAAAATTTTTGGGATTTTTGTATGTCAGTTTTTAGGATAAATATGATTTTTTAGCAATTTTGTTTTCAAAATTTAAAAAAATAAAAAAAAAAAATTAAAAATTAAAAAATATAAGTTTTAAAAAAGTTATTTGGAAAAGAATTTTATTTTGAAACTTGTTCGTTTGTTAAATTTTAGTATTTAGTATTTAGGATGGCAGCTACAGAATTAGGTACAACTCGGAATTGAACGAACTTATCCAAGACGAGACAGCTGTGCGTTTTGTAAAGGCGCAGCGTATGCGGTGGCTAGATCACGTGCTCCGTATGCCTGCTGAATCCGCTGTAAGGAAGCCATGACTGGAACGATAATTGGTGCGAAGGCGAAGGGAAGACCGAGAAACCGATGGATAGACGCGGTAGGAAGCGATTTCACAGCAATGGGAATTCGCAACTACGAAAAAAGCAAACGATAGAACACTTTGGAGGATAATTATTATAGGTAGAATTCCTTATATAATCGGGTGTTTTGGTGTGCCCTTTCCCATAAAGTTCGAATATTCGAATCATGAAGATTTTCTAGTATTGAAATTATATTTCTATTCCACTCTCTTTTATTTGAAGTGCCCCAGTTACATGATATATTTAACTTTTGTGCCAGATTACTAATGTCTTCAACCCAAAATATGTGTTTTTCTAAAATCTTTTTTGATAGTAGAGGCAATCTATTATCATTGTATTCAAATAATGTTTTGAATATATATGTTAAATGAAGCTGCAGTGTACTCAAATGAAAACTTGGAACATTTGTCTCCAAGAGAATGCAATAAGATGGCGTATTACTCGGGAGATGAAGTACCCTTTTTAAAAAATAAAGTTGAATTTTGTCTACTTCTTCAAACAATGAGTTTCCCCATACCTGAGCAGCATAACTCTGGATTGTTCTAGTCACCGCTAAAAACAGTTTCCATTTTGCCGACAACTTAATTTTATTTTTACTAAGAAATGTGCGCCAAGTTGCATTTATGCTATTTTCGCTATAACATTTCTATTTTCTATATGTTGCTTCAAACTGAGTTTTGATGTTAGCTTTACACCCAAGTAATTATATTCTTTCGTTATTGGTATAACTTCGCCGTGAAAAAACCACTTTTCTTTTTCTGCTATTCTACTGCCTCTCCGAAAAATCCTTATAGCTGACTTAGATAAGTTTACTTGCATATTCCACTTTTCGCAGTATTTTTCTAAGTTGCTTATCATTTTTTGAAGAGCACTCACCTCATCTGCCAATATGACGATATCGTCAGCATATAATAGTAAACGGATATTTAACTCATCTAAAAAGAGTCCCTCCTCCAAGCAGTCGTGCAGGCCATTCAAGTAAAGAGCAAGGGGCAAAGGTGAAAACAGGCTCCCTTGCTTTACTCCTGACGATATTTTGAATTTTTCACTCATTTCAGCTCCTACTTTTACTATCGAACATGTATTTCTGTAATAACTTTCAATAAAGTTTGCCATTTTGGTGGAGATTCCTATTTCACGAAGCTTGTACTACAAAATGTTTGGGGTTTTGTTAGTTATTTTTTAGGATAAATTTGATTTTAAAACAATTTTATTTTTAATATTTAAAAAAATTTAAAAAAAATTTGAAAATTAAAAAAAAAATTCTTTTTAGGATTAAACAATTTTTTTTAAACAATTTTATTGGGAAATTTTTGGTTTTTGTGAAAATTTTTTTTTGTCAAAAATTTTTTGCTTGCCATTTGTGAAAAACACACCTTCCTGAGATTTCATTAATAGCTGATACTTGCATAGTAATAGTAATCACTAAAAGTTTCATAGTAGACTTCCATTAACTTTTCGAGTTATATCCAAATACGTAGAGCGAGCCAGTGAAAAATCAGAAACGCCGCACTACTATGCGCCTTACTAATGTAACTTTGATCGATTTCCAACGGCCATTCTATATACGATTGTTGGAGTTCATATGCTAGCACCTCACTATAGAAATATTTTGCGTTGAGAGCGGTATAGAACTTAGATTAGATCAGCTTATGCGAAGATATGCTTCCTTCATTGAGTTGAGAGCTGCAACTTCACGGTCGAGTTGCTGTCTCATCACTGCTCACCATTCAGCACTGCTCTCTGATATGCCAAATCAGCGGTAAAAGGAAATGGCGCATTTTGAAAGTCTTGAGTTTTTCTAAACTAGCGTATTTTCCTAGCCTGGCTTACTGTCTTCCTAAGTAATCAACCAACTGAGTAGCAAAACTTCCTATAACCCATTTTTTATCACAAAAATAATACTCTTACGTTGTCATTCATAAAGAATTATTAAAAATCTTAACCGATTTTCTTATAGTACATGAGCAATATTTTCTCTGAAGCACTTGCATTCAAGTTGAGCCCTTTAAGATTGCTATCCTTACCGAATCTGTGATTATTCTCAACACATGAAAAGTAGTCGACGTCAAGTAATTGCACATTTCACATCACTGCTCTGCTTTTTAAAGCACCCGGAGGTGTTTATCGACAGTTTATGCTAACAAGAGCCGCTAAAGCAGAGAAGCGCGTAGCGAGAGGCTCAGCGTCACCGGGAGGATTGCATAAAGAGCGGAGGGAGAGGGAGTAGCGCGTGTGGTAGTAATACCGTTGAGCGCTACTACGTAATTGCACACACGCACACACACATATACACACATATTTATATGCATTTATCCACTCAATAGCAAAAATTCGCAAACGCATTTACGTTTATTGCATTTGTAAATTATTCGCACAAGGATATTAAATGCAAATTGTAAAATAGACGAGCTCTGGAATACTGCATACGCACACAGCGGAGCGACGATGACAGCGACAGCGACAACTGCAACTACAACTATCTACAAACTACCTCACATATACATAGATACATTTGTATGTATGTGTATGCGTAAGCATGGCGGAGACAATAAAGCAGGCAACAACAATAAGAGAAACAACAAAACTTTTGAGAAACAATGGAGTACCGAATGGAGCATTGAAGATTTGGAGCAGAAGAAGCCAACGAAGGGTCTTCCTGGGCAGGCAGTTAAAGGATAGACTTCAAAGTTGGTTTGTTGTCGTGTTGTTGGTGTCTTGTTGTTGTTGGTGTGCTGCTGTGTTGGCGTTGACGTTGACGGTGCAATACAAATGCGAAGCATGCTACGGAAAACAACAAATATACACAAGCATTGAGTATTGAAGGCGGTTAGAAGCAGCAGCAGCAGCAGCAGCAGCAACATCATCAATAATAACAACAACTACAACATCAAACAGGGAGCTCAACACCACACAAACAACTCATGTTGGCATTATCGTTGACACCATAACGACAATGTTGTTGAAGTTGATGTTGTTGTTATTGTTATTGTTGTTGCTGTTGCTAATGCTTCTTTTACTTTTGTTGTGTATGCCACATCCTGGGTTGCGTGCGCTTGTGTGTCGATGAACACGATGAAACCTGCCTTGAAACGGATATATGCGAGACACTTGGCAAATGGCTGTAGATACGGTGTAAGCAGTCTAATAAAAGCAATAAAAACAACAACAATTTTAAACAACAAAACCAACAAAGTTGCTAGGTGTAGCGAAGTGTGGAGACGATTGTTCGCCGACGAACTCCAGTAAATATGTATGTATGTACATGCAACGTTTTGCTCGTGCAAGGCTATTGCAAAGACAAGAACAACAAATTGTGATGAAACTATTATTTCAACGATATTGATAGAAGCGACGTTGCTCCGGTTGGTGGTGATGACAAAGCGAACAACTCGAACAAGAACGAGGCCTTGCAGTGGTAGTTTGTTGCTATTGGCACTTGAGTAACTGAAAAGGCAAAGATAGTCGTGGGACAAAGAAGAGCCTACATTGGGGCATTTCATGGCAAAGTGCATCCAGGATTTAAGTACAAAGCCCAACCAAGCTCACTGGAGCTGGAGGGAACAGATACCTGTAAACTTTAGAAAAAATATTTTTTTCCATAAAATGTTAATATAATCCTTTAAGAATATGTGAAAAAATTTTTAGAACGTATTTTAAGTATTTCTTATAAAGGGTAGTTAAATTTTAAGGGCCGATATTGAATGTAAACCAAACCTAAACGTCAAGTTTTTTTCTGCATTTCATTTTACCTTTTTCAATTTCAGACTAACTCGATTTGAGCCATGGTTAGATACACAATCGAGCAACGCGTTAAAGTTATTCAGGCTTATTATAAAAACGGGCGTTCAAATCAAAATGCATATCGCGCACTTCGTGAAGAAAATCATCTTCAGTGATGAGACCCATTTTCCCCTCAGTGGATTCTCAATAAGCAGGATTGCCGCAAAGAGTGACTGTTTGATGCGGTTTATGGACCGGCGGCATCATTGGGCTGTATTTTTTCCAAAATGAGGCCGGTCAGACAGTTACTGTGAATAGTGTTTGCTATAGTGAGATGATAACGAACTTTTTATGGCCCGAATCGGAAAATAAGGATGTGGACGATATGTGGTTTCAACAGGACGGTGCCACTTGTCACACAGCTAACGAAACAATGGCTGTTTTGCGCGAAAAATTTGATGGCCGAATAATCTCACGTCGCGGCGACGTCAATTGGTCGCCAAGATCATGTGATTTGACACCGTTAGACTTCTTTTTTTGAGATTATTTGAAAGAAAACGTGTACATCGATAAGCCAGCAGCAATTCAAGACCCAAAGGATGAGATAATTCGGCACATTAACGGAAAAAACCTCAATCGAAAATTTGGACCATCGGATGGAGGTGTGCCGCCGAGGCCGCGGCGGCCATTTAACCGATATTTTGTTCCATACGTAATTGACCATGACATACCAATATTATCATCATAAAGAGAAATGACAATAATTTCCTAAAAAAATTCTATTTTATTCAAAATCAATACCGGCCATTGAAACTTAACCACCCTTTATATAAGTACATATATTGGCTCGTTCGGATATATAGTGTTTTCTGAATCATCTCAATCAGATAGTACAACGTTGCACTCGATCTTTTTTCTTACTAAAATAACATTTTCCTGAACTATTCTACGATTGATTACTATAATAATTTGCACTTTTTATGAAAATAATTTCTTTTTTAATTTCCTTAGCAATTTTCGTTTTTCTGCTTCAGTTCATAAATGTAAATAAAACTCGCGAGTAAGAAACCAGCTCGCGAGCTATATATAAACACCTTTTGTTTTAAACTTTCATGCGCGGCGACACTCTACGCTGACCCTGCACGTGCAATTCCCCCTTTTTTGCTCAAATCAAATACCTACTGGGAGCAAATAGGTAAATTGTCATTCTTGTCGAGTAGTAGGGCCAAACACAGAAACGCTGATACGCCCCCAACCAGCAGGCAACTTAGTGCGTTTGCCATCTAACGGCTGCATAGAGCCCGAGGGCTTACTAAACCATTTTCACATTCTTATACTCCTATTCACACACTACGCATACAAATATGCAAATAAATATGTATCCCCCATAGCGGAAAACCTCTGGCATATTGTTGTTGCAGTTGCATGCAACAAACATTCACCCATTTGTATATGCAAACATGGCAATCGTTTACTTCTTCACTTTCATGAACATTCCCATTGCTGCGCTGCGAATTGCAAATTGCAAATGTGCAAATTCAAGTGTAAATTCAAATTCAAATTTGAATTCAAATGTAAACTGACATTGTGTAGGAATTTTGTCAAATTATTCACAAGTTTTCTGTGTATGTATTCGTATTTTATGCATAGTTTACATTATTGGCGTCAATAACCTGGGGGAGCGAAGCGGTGAGAGATTTTGCAACTGGGTAGATGGCGGCTTATTTAGTTGGTAGATAATTTTTAAGTTTATTTTAAAAAAGATATGGAGATATCAGTAATGCTTTTGTTTGTTTCAAAGTGTGATTTGGGGGATTGAATTTTACGCGAGCTAAAATTTCAGTACTTAGAGCCAATGGCGAGAAAATTGAATTCGTTTTTTACTCCTAGCCAAAATGAGCAGATTTCTTGCTTAATAAGCCGCCGTAGCCGAATGGGTTGGTACGTGACTACCATTCAGAATTCACAGACAGAACGTCGGTTCGAATCTCGGTGAAACACCAAAATTAATTAAAACATTTTTCTTAATAGCGATCACCCCTCGGCAGGCAATGGCAAACCTCCGGGTGTATTTCTGCCATGAAAAAGCTTCTCATAGTAAATATCTGTCTTTCGGAGTCGGCTTGAAACTGTAGGTCCCTTCATTTGGGGAACAACATCAAGACGTACACCAAAAATAGGAGGAACAGCTCGGCCAAACAATAAAACAAAAAAGTTGTATACGTCAAATACATATATATAAGCCAGGTGGAGGACAAAGATTGTAAGTTGTCTTCCTCAGCACAACTTACACACTCAACAGTATCCTATCTGTAGCTTTATTTATTGAGAAAAAGACTCGCGTTATCCGGATGGCATTTCGCAAAAGTTTCTGCGAAGCGAAGCATACCTGGTTTCTATTCAAGATCGAATGATTATTTGCATGGTTCTGCCTAAAATCTACATACAGGGTGGTTGATCTTTTTTTTGGAATTTCAACTATCAACTTTTCTCTACTTTAACAGCTAAAATGGCATCCACGATAAGCATAACTATAATTTAGTTTATGGTTAGACATTTAAACTCTTACTTCTTTCGATGTCGAGCAGAATCCAAAGCCATCCACAAATTTTCTTCACATATTAGATACATGAAATTGTTTCTTTACATTATGAATTAGAGGGAGACATTTGAGTTCAAGCAACTTATACTACAATGGGACTTCAGGTAGAAGAGGGCCCTCTACAACCTCTTGGAGATTTGAACGCACCGTAACCTAACCTAATGTTATAGAAGTACTCACATACCAGTAAAAAGTTTGCATTTTCTAAATTTTTTTTTTTCAAATTTGTCTAACTTCCGAGGCCATTAAAGGGTTGAAAACCTTCATATATTCGCCAACTGCAGAGTTTTTTATATTTATAGTATAAAATCGGTTAAATTGTTTGTGATTCTATTCGTTTTATTCGAATTATTCTCAACATTCCGTATTGAAATTTAATGAAGCACTTAGTTTTCACGTTTTTAATATTTCATGTTACAGCGTAAGGCACTGGTTAGGTTAGGTTATGGTGGTAGTCGGTCTGCACGACCAACTCACTTAGACCTTACAGGTCCGTTGTGATACCACTGTGCTACACGAGAACCTCATTTATCTTCCTTCGTGGAACCATTTCGTGGCTCTTATGAAGCGTAGTATTGATGCCAACCCCACGCCAGACAGTTCTGTAAGAGAATTAAAAGAGTATTTACCTAGACAACCTGCTCTGATTTTAGCTAGGGCTGGACAATTGCAAAGGAAGTGCTCAACTGTTTCTTCCTCTTCCTCATCTCTACAACTTCTGCAATATTCATGGGAGAAAACTCCTAGTCTCGAGGAATGCCTGCCAAATAGCCAGTGACCGGTTAGACAAGCCACGACCTTCGAGATATTGTCTCTTGAGAGACTAAGCAATTCCTTTGTTCTTTTCTTGTTTATTTGCGGCCATAGTAGCCTAGCTGTTAGACACGTATCCTCATTTCTCCATGACCTATTGGCCTCTTGGATGAAGTGGTTTTTTATCATTAGTTTACTCGTGGCCATGGGTATTCCGATGGTACTTTTATCACTCAGCAGTTGGAGAGCAGTAACTTTTCTGGCTAGCTCATCTGCTTTACAGTTTCCCTCAATATCTCTATGTCCCGGAACCCAAATAAGGCCGACCTTGAATACGTCACTAATGTCATTTAGGGCTGCCCGGCATTCCTGTGCAACCTTCGATCTTAGTAAAGCCGCATTCATTGATTTGATGGCCGCCTGGCTATCCGAGAATATGTTTATAATCGTTTTTGTTACGGCGTGCGTATTTAGGTATATAGCCACTTCTTTTATAGCTAAGGCACTGAGCTTTCACATTTTTGAGATGCCATTTTAAAGCTTTAACCACTGAGCTTTCACATTTTTATATTTGCTATTAAAGCTTAAGACCCAGAGCTTTTACATTTTTTGAGATTCCATATGAATGTTTAGGACACTGAGCTTTCACGTTTTTAATAGTATTTTAAAGTAGGCAGGGAGCTTTCGTTTTTTGTAGTTTTTCATATTAAGTTTTAAAGATCTGAGCTTTCATATTTGTAATATTCTATATTAAGGCTTAAAGCACTGAGCTTTCAAATTTTTAATATTTCATATCAAATTCTAAGGCTTTCACTTTTTTAATACATAATGTTAAAGCTTAAGGCATTGAGGTTTCACATTTTTAAGATTTCATATTAAAGCTTAAGATATTGAGCTTTCACATTGTTAATATTTTATAGCAAACAACGAACTTTCACATTTTGAATATTTAACGTTAAAGCTTATTGCACTGAACTTTAAAATTTTAAGTTTTCACATTAAAACCTAACACATTGAGGTTTCATTTTTTTAATATTTCATGTTAAAGGCGGTGAGCTTACACATTTGGGATATTCTATATTAAAGCTCAAGTCACTGAGCTTCCAAATTTTTAATAAAGCTTAAGGCACTGAGCTTTCACATTTTTAATATTTAATATTAAAGCGTAAGGCACTGAGCTTTCACATTTTGAATATTTCATAGAAAGTGTAATACCTCGAGATTTCATTTGTAATATTTCATATTAGAGTTTAAGACACTGAGCTTTCATATTTTTGAGATTCAATATTAAAGCTTAATACCCTCAGCGCTCACATTTGCAATAAGTTAAAGGCACTAATCTTTCTTATTTTAAATATTTTCTAGTAAAGCTTAGGGCAGTGATCATTCATAATTCCCATATCAAAGCTTAAGGCACTGAGAGTTCAAATTTTTGATATTTCATAATACAGCTTAAAGCACTGAGCTTTCCCAGAAAATCTAACCAGCTTACCATTCACATTTCTCTCTATATGTTTGCCTTTGTTTCAATTTTAGCACTTAACAGTTATCTTGCCTTGCATCCCTGGTTTGCTCTTAATTTAATTTCACTCATTTTCACTTCTCGCTTCTACCAAACCCATCCCATACACGTACTTTTTTAAGTCCATCCATCTATAGCAGTTGCGCATCGAAACTACTATTTTTCGCAATTCTCGTTTGTTTGCAATAAACTAAATAACTCAGTTACAATTTTGTTTGCTGTTGATTTTATTTCCTGCTTTTGCTGGGAAGCGAGAACATTGATGCTGTTGCTATTATTGTTGTACATATGTAGGTACGTAGCTGCCAATAAGTTAAGCTCTTGCTGGATGTACAAAAAATATTCTATCCATGTATATGTATGGATGCGTATATGTATATGTGCTTATGTTTATTTGTAGCAGTGCTTGCTTGTTTAATGCCTTTGATGCATAGATTTGTGAAACAGCATGCATTTGTACATGTGTGTGTGTGTTTGTGTGTGCTTCGTTTGTATGTCTAAATGTCCGTTAGTGTTTTGCAACATCTCAACATCTGTATCTACAGGCAGGCTACGGCGCACGTGTTGCGGTCGCGATTATTCCCACTTGTCTGTCTGTCCAGCTGCCAGCCTGTTCGGTATTTTATTCACTTTTACGTAGATGTATGTGTAGTGGTGAATGTGTGCTTGTTTGTTGTCCTGTCGGTGGTGATCTATTAATTTACTACAATTTCATTTGCACGTCCAACACGTTTAAAAGTATTTTTATTTATTTATATCAACAATGGTGTTGTGTTTTTTTGTTGAAGTTTAAAACTTTTAGTTGAATTGAGTTCTAGTCACATTTGTTTGTGCATGTGTGAGTGTATGTGTGTGTGTAGTTTAGAATGCTGTGTAGAAGGTTATTGGCTATAATTCATTAAATAAAATCGAAAAAGCTTCTTCTAACTTTCTAATAAATCTAATAAATTGAAAAGAGGACACAAGACTATAAACCTAATTAAATCGGAGATATGTTCTGTATATATTTTAGAATTCAAAAAGATAATCCTATAGCACACGTCACATTTTTTTTAGCTACAAAAAATTTCTTAAAATGTGTTTCGAATTTACATTTATCAACCCTGTTAATTAACCAATATTCATAAGGCCACGTTATTATAACCACAAAAAAAAGTACACTGCCCCAGGTGTGATCAAAAAACTTCGAAAAAACATCTGCCGTTCAGTGGCGCCGTAAAACTGAACATTTGCGAGAGCACAATGAGACGCACACCGCAAATTGGAGAATGTGCTTGGCCAAATATCTAGCAAGGGTTTGATCGAGGGACCCTACCATCGAGTTTTTATGGTCCTGTGTTATTATTTTAAAGTTTCGTTAAGTAAATTATGAAATTTTAATTATTCCTCTACTTTGGCCCTAAAATCGCTGTGTTATTTAGAAACAGGTGGAAGCAGAATGAAGGAGTTTTGAATTAGAGGCTTACGACCAACAGTGGCTAATTACGTTTGTATTAACGGCTTCAAGCTACTGATGAAATTCAACAGGTGTCTAATATTTAAACCCGCAGGTGCAACAAATAAGTGATAACCCATATGTCTTAATCTTTGCCTGACGAGAACAGAGTACTGAGATGATTTCAGCTCATCCTTCAGACAGCTTCTGCTGAAAGGACTCAAGGCTTACCGCATGGACAACTAACGGATAATGCCCTTTAAAAATATCTACAAAATTCGAGAGATACGTTCAATGAATTGACGCGGGACCTCTCTTTCCAGTAGTAGATCACAGGTTCTCAAGGTACGCTGATCGCTCGATATTAGATAAATTGAAGTCCTCTCTTCTGTAAACCAGCTAAGTAGCCTTCGAAATATGTTTAATATTAAAGCAGTAAGTTTCTATAAGAAAAAAATTATATAATAGTTCGTGAGTTAAAAGACATTTTATTATTTTTAAGTAGTACTTTCAAGTGCTCTGCAAATTACTTCCAAATTACCCCCACCAATTTTGATAAACGCGCTCTGTGTGAACATTTGGCCGGATGAGTGACTTCAGAGGCAATCAGACAGTGCTGATTATTTTTAGGCATCCTTATTATTTTCATTTGCGCATCGTAACATCATTTATCAAATATCAAAGCCATGTTAGACTAACTGTGAGTTTTTGATTGCATTTTACACATCAAGAAAGTAACAAGAAGAGATTTCTCTGTACGCTGTGCACCCGGGCGTATGAGTGCTCTACAGTAATGCATCAATTTATTTTATGCTAAATAACTGTAAGCAATTTTGTAACACATACATACACACATATACATTCTTATCAGCTATTTAAAGAAAAAGAAACTCACATACATACCTATATCTACGTTTGAGTTTAATTTCTGCCTGCCAAACAAGCTTGTCACCTCGATTTCGTTGCTAATGGCATTGTGACATTTTTTGTGACATCCAGTCGCTAGCTGCAGCAAGGAGAGCAACAGCAAATTTTTTCTGCAAGGCCAGTCATACAAGAAAGTGCTAGTAAGATATTCATTTGAAAAATGCGAATTCTGCTGAAAAAAGTGACAAGTGAAAGTGATATGCAGTTTATTTCTGGGAACAATGTCGACAAGGTATGCAGATGCACGAAAGAATTTATTCTAAAATGAAGTGTAAGATGGAAGTTTGCAGTTCTTGTTGAAGGAATAACCGAATGAAAACACTTTAGCTAAACTTTTGCTTCATACCAGCGCAATGACTGAGAGATGCTAATGTACATTTGCAGCTTTAAACTGTAAGGGTTAGCCCACTATAAAATAAATAAAAAAAAAACTGTTTTTTATTTTATTTTTCGTTTTGCTTGAAATATGCACTAATAACTTAAAAATGATATACTCAAAGAATTAAAATGAAACAAAATTCTCATTGCTCCTTTTTTTAGCTTTAACGTAGCCGCTGTCAGTCTCATACGGATGACACTGAATACTTTAAAGGCATTCATCTCGAAACTACTGTTTTCAAGACCATTTGAACTCTTAAACTCCTACTTAAAAGGGTATTTTTGACCCGTTCTTACGACAGCCACAATGGAAGGTCATTCAGAAAGTTACTAGAGTGGTGTTATGATGGTCTGGGAGACATGACCTTTCATAATTTATAGCGTCTGCTCGTGTTGAACAATATTTTTGTAAGATTGTTGCCCTATACAATTTTTGAAGAATTTTGTTTTGAGAATTTCAAACGGTTTTTTGTTTCAAGTTTTTAATTTCAGTTCTAGTACATATTTAGTTTGGGATAAATATAAATCCAAAAAATTTGTGAAAAAGTTAAATTCGGATATAGTCGGTCGTTGTTAATCAAAAATTGCGCGTGCAGTGGGTTCGGTCAGTGGCTCTAAATTTTGTAAGTCTGTGGCACTCATAACTCCAACAAATTATGAACCATTGACTTGTAATATAAACTTATATGTATTTATACCCTGCCTGAGATCTTTTGATTTTTTAATTCCATAACTTTTTGTGTTTTTTGAATATTTTTCAAAATTTTGGCTTTTTTGTGCAAATGAATGCTTGCGAAAACTCGGAAAAAGTAATTGAAAAAAAAATCTGCTCTTTCAAAAGCTTTTGTAGAATTTTCATTTTAAAGTTTGACTTTCTTTTCTATAAGTGAGAAGTTTTTGCGAAACTCGGAGAAAGTTATTCGAAAAAAAAAATTGTAGAAAAGAAAATTCTATAAATTTTTTCTACAAATTTTTTTTTCTGATTTTTTTTTTTAATTTTGCAGAATTTTTTTTGGAAATGTTTTTTATAAGTGCTTGCGAAATTCGGAAATAATAATTTAAACAAAAAACTTTAACAAAATTTTCGAAATTTTTCGTTGAATTTTTTTGTTTTTAATTAATTTTGACTGCTTTCTATAAATGAGCAGTTTTTTGAAAGCTCGGGGAACGTAATTCGAAAAAAAATTGTGAAATTAAAAAACCAAATTGAAAAATTAAAGAAAAGTTTTTTTTTTTGACTTTTGCGAAATTCGGAAAAAGTAGTTCGAAAAAAAATTTGAAAAAATTTTGTAGTATTTTGTTGGAAAATGTTGACTGTTTTCTATGAACGAGCAGTTTTTGCGAGACTCGGAAAAAGTAATTAAAAAAAAAAAATTTTTAATTTTTCAAAAAATTTTGAAGAATTTTTTTTTGAAAATTTTTACTTTTTTTTATAAATGAGCAATTTTTGCGAACCTTGGAAAAAGTAGTTCGAAAAAAAATTGAAATTAAAAAATTTGGTATTATTTAGTTTTGATTTTTGCGAAACTCGGAAAAAGTAAATCGAAAAAAAAATTTTAAATTAAAAAATTTGGTATAATTTAGTTTTGATTTTTGCGAAATTCGGTAAAAGTAGTTCGAAAAGAAAATTTTAAAAAGTTTTCAAAAAATTTTGTAGGAAAATTTTGACTGTTTTTTATAAATGCGCAGTTTTTGCGAAACTCGGAAAAAGTAAGTCGAAAAAAAAAATTTTTAATTTTTCCAAAAATTTTGTAGAATTTTTTTTTAAAATTTTGTAGAATTATTTTAAAAGTTTTTACTTTTTTTTATAAATGAACAATTTTTGCGAAACTCGGAAAAAGTAATTGGGAAAAAAGAATTTTGTTTTGCTCTTTTGAAAGCTTTTGTAGAATTTTCCTTTTTTTAATTTGACTATGTTTTTTATAAGTGCTTGCGAAATTCGGAATTAATAATTTAAACAAAAAACTTTAACAAAATTTTCGAAATTTTTCGTTGAATTTTTTTGGTTTTAATTTTGACTGCTTTCTATAAATGAGCAGTTTTTTGAAAGCTCGGGGAACGTAATTCGAAAAAAAAAATTGTGAAATTAAAAAATCAAATTGAAAAATTAAAGAAAAGTTTTTTTTTTGACTTTTGCGAAATTCGGAAAAAGTAGTTCGAAAAAAAATTTGAAAAAATTTTGTAGTATTTTGTTGGAAAATGTTGACTGTTTTCTATGAACGAGCAGTTTTTGCGAGACTCGGAAAAAGTAATTAAAAAAAAAAAAATTTTTTTAATTTTTCAAAAAATTTTGAAGAATTTTTTTTGAAAATTTTTACTTTTTTTTATAAATGAGCAATTTTTGCGAACCTTGGAAAAAGTAATTCGAAAAAAAATTGAAATTAAAAAATTTGGTATTATTTAGTTTTGATTTTTGCGAAGCTCGGAAAAAGTAAATCGAAAAAAAAATTTAAATTAAAAAATTTGGTATAATTTAGTTTTGATTTTTGCGAAATTCGGTAAAAGTAGTTCGAAAAAAAAATTTTAAAAAGTTTTCAAAAAATTTTGTAGGAAAATTTTGACTGTTTTTTATAAATGAGCAGTTTTTGCGAAACTCGGAAAAAGTAATTCGAAAAAAAAAATTTTTAATTTTTCCAAAAATTGTGTAGAACTTTTTTTGAAAATTTTGTAGAATTATTTTAAAAGTTTTTACTTTTTTTTATAAATGAACAAGTTTTGCGAAACTCGGAAAAAGTAATTGGGAAAAAAGAATTTTGTTTTGCTCTTTTGAAAACTTTCGTAGAATTTTCCTTTTTTTAATTTGACTATGTTTTTTATAAGTGCTTGCGAAATTCGGAAATAATAATTTAAACAAAAAACTTTAACAAAATTTTCGAAATTTTTCGTTGAATTTTTTTTTTAATTTTGACTTCTTTATATAAATGAGCAGTTTTTTCAAAACTCGGAGAAAGCAATTCAAAAAAAAAATTTAAATTAAAAAATTTGATATAATTTAGTTTTGATTTTTGCAAAATTCGGTAAAAGTAATTCGAAAATAAAAAAAAAATTTAAAAATATTTCAAACAATTTTCAAATAATTTTTTAGAATTTTGTAGGAAAATTTGGCTGTTTTCTATGAATGAACAGTTTTTGCGTAACTCGGAAAAAGTAATTGGAAAAGAGTTGAAAAATGTTTCAAATAATTTTGTAGAATTTTTTTTGAGAATTTTTACCTTTTTTATAAATGAGCAGTGTTTGCGAAATTCGCTAAAAGTGATTCGAAAAAAAATTTTCCTCACTCCAACTTGAAAATTCCACTTACAGTCCAGCCCGGCATTAAAAAGTGGCTTCATTAAAAAATGATTGCATAGTTGGCATTTTCTTTATATTACTTTGCAGAAAACAATGTAAACCATTTTTCAAGTATACAACGAAGAACTTTTGTCAAAATTTAATTATGATTTATTTTATTGTTATGCTGAAAAAGATTTCCAAAATATGCTTTCTTTCCATAGCTGGAGTAGCTTAAAGTCTGTTGCTATAAATGTGATTTCTTAAGAGGATTTTATTTTTTAAGCTGGAGTGATAGTTCTCATGTTTAGAAAACAATTTTTATAAAATATTTAATTCGAATGGTAGGTAGGTAGGTAAGATGGCAAGAGTACCCCAGTTACACTTCAAGTAGCACTTACGTGCGGTTTTGATACCATAATGTGGACCACTACCTGTGAAAAGATTAAGAAAAAATACAGTCTACAGCCATCCAGTGCTGTTGATGTAGTAGAGGAGAGAAAAGGGATCTAGGCTGGAGAATTTCTTCCAGTCATCCCCAAAGGGCACGCTAAGGAATCTCAAGCGCCTAGCCGCCAGAACCAGACATTTGCAGAGATAATGTTCAACAGCCTCTTTCTCTGTAGGATCCCCACAGCATCTGCAATAGAGGTTGTAGGGAAATCCAAGCTTCTCCGCATGAGTACCGATCACCCAGTGACCAGTGAACACCGCAATGAGTTTGGAAATTGAATGGCGGAGGATTGCCATCACCTTAAACGTTCTGTTTCTATCGCATTGGGGCCATAGCGTCTTCGAAATAGCGCACGATGAGACAGACGCTTTTTTTAGAGAGAAATTGGGTAGATTCCCTTTAACGACGGCCAAGGGCACACCGATGTCTGAGAAGGGGACAGCTGGAACTGGTTCTGCCGACCGCTGCCTGGCAAGATCATCGGTAATTTCATTTCCCTCTATATTCGTGTGCCCAGGAACCCAGATAAGGGATATGTTTCCTGCACGTTCGAGACGTTTGAGTTCTTTCTTACAGGAGTTCACCAGAATAGAGCTGAAATACGGCGACGACAGTGCCTTGATCGCAGCTTGGCTATCGGAAAAAATATGAATGTCTCCCTCCCAGCGATCCCGAACCTTTTTTGCATGCCTGCAGGATCGCGAAGACCTTTGCTTGAAAAACGCTGCTTGTTTCCGGCAGTTTAAAGGAGATCGAAATGATGGCTGATTTAGAGTAAACCCCCGTTCCCACTCCAGACTCCATTTTGGATCGAATGAGTTTTATAAAAATTGGTCAACTCCTCAGGCTCACAAGCCAGACTAGGGGCTTCTTATCCGTATCAAAGTATCCCTGGTAATTATATCTTCTATTAAGGTTTGTAAATAAATCATAATAAAGTTAAATAAGTATTTTAAAATTGAAGAAGAAGAAGAAGTAGAAGTTGGTAGCTGTATTCCTATTTATATTTGTAGGTATAGATTTTATGTTGCAAATTCAACTGTGACACCTGTGACTGGTATTTTTGAGGAAGCAGGCATGTCCAGCCTTTGAGCTCGTGAACTAATCTTACCCTCATAAAATGTGTAGAACTACTTTTGTAACGGCAAGCAGCGAAATATCTGTGTTCATATAAAAGTTCATGCGACACGTTCTCAGAAATTGCATACTTTGACGTTGGGTATAGTTGGTAGAAATGTAAAAAGTACGAATTATACAAACTGCATTACTCATGGCTTCAAAAATACTTATTTTCTTAAACATTTCACTTGAAACTGTTTTTTTTTTTAATTTTTTTTCACATCTGCATAATTTACATATGTTATATTGAGTCATGTAATCATCACTGCCCCCAATCCCTAACATTACTTTCTTCCAAGCGACCTATGCTCAAGAAAAAAACGAAAACTTGTCCTCCGATTTCTTTACCTTTTTTGTTCTATTTAAGCATATTCCAAGCGAACAATACCCACTTGAGCTCCCAGAAAAACTTGCAACATCATTTATCTTACATACAACAAATTTCTTACGCAGTCGAACACTTTTTCTCTTGCTTTCCACTCTTAATTTTATTTACATATCCTTGTATCATAGAAAGGAATGAAGACTATATGTGATGTTCGCAAACCCATAGTTCTATGCAAATCCTTGGCCGTATTGTATTCGTGTGCGGCAAATATACAGTAAGGAGCTTAGCGTTTTTGCTCAGTCACTCGTTGCGCCATCATCAACGTCAACAATGGCGCTGCAGCATATAGCCATCAGTTGTTTGGTCATCATTAGAAAATAACATCAAACAGGAAAAATGGGTAGTCACAGAGTGAAGCAAAGGAACCAGAAAAAAGCGGCTTGTCTTGAAAAAGTATGAAATAAGCTAGAAACCTTGGCAGCCAACCGGCATTATAATAGTGCTAAGCCAAGCATGTATAAAATTGGAGGAATATTCAGTGTTGCGCCGCATACCAAATCCATCAAAAGTGACGTTTGGCTGCCTGACTGGCAGGATGGCTGGCAAAGAAGGAAATTTGCATGTTGCACCAATAACATGACAGGTCAGAGATGTGGCGCAGTAGCAAATACGCACCATACACAAGCTACGCTGTTCCCTTTTTAAAATGTTTGTATGTATTCGTGTGTGCAAATAATATATTTATAAGCTGCAGGTTACAAATAATACTTTTGTAGTTTAAGTAGTTGCATGCCCGTACGTATGCTACTTGATGGGTTGTTTTGCGACCGCCAGGCTTGCCTTAGACATAGCCCAATAAACATTTACATATGACGTAGACACCCTAGTTCGAACTATTCAGATTTTTTTGAGTGTCGTAAGAACATCGTTACTTTACTAAATTGTGTAAAAAATTTGGTAGTTTTAAAATTTTACTCGTAGGTTCTCGGGTATTTAGCGCATAGTGTCCGCTTTTACTTACTCGAATTCTTGCATAAATGTCAATATCTTTTACCAGCATTCTCAAGGATATTCTGGCCAATGATCACAGACACTCACTCGTCATGCTTAGGTTAGGTAAGGTTATGGTGGTAGTCGGTCTGCACGACCAACTCACTTAGACCTTACAGCTCTGTTGTGATACCACTGTGCTATACGGGAAACTCATTTATCTTCCTTCGTGAAACCATTTTGTGGCTCTTATGGAACGTTGTATTGATGCCAACCCCACGCCAGAACTAAAAAAGTATTTACCTAGACAACCTGCTCTGATTTTAGCTAGGACTGGACAATTGCAAAGGAAGTGCTCAACTGTTTCTTCCTCTTCCTCATCTCGGCAACTTCTGTAATATTCATGGGAGAAAACTCCTAGTCTCGAGGAATGTCTGCCAAATAGCCAGTGACCGGTTAAACAAGTCACGACCTTCGAGATATTGTCTCTTGAGAGACTAAGCATTTCCTTTGTTCTTTTTTTGCTTATTTGAGGCCATAGTAACCTAGCTGTTAGACACGTATCTTCATTTCCCCATGACCTATTGGCCTCTTGGATAATGTGGTTTTTTATTATTAGTTTACTCGTGGCCATGGGTATTCCAATTATACTTTTATCACTGAGCAGTTGGAGAGCAGTAACTTTTCTGGCTAGCGCATCAGCTTTACAGTTTCCCTCAATATATTTACTCGTCATGCTTTTTGGCCAACAGAAATCACTGCTTATAGGCAATTCTTCTGGAAATTGGTTTATATAATAAGAAGGTAACTAAAAATTTTTTGAAAAGTATTTAATAATTTTACAATTTTTTTAAATGGTGAAAATTTTGTTATGGAGTTTATTAAAAAGAAATACCATCGGTTATTTTCAACATTTTTTTAAATAAATTGTACTTAAAAACCAAAATCCAATATCTTCGGATATTTTTAAGATTTAAAATTTTTTTTCTAGTTTTATGAGATAAAATATCCTGTTTTAAACATATTTGATATAGGGTCTTTCAAGTAAAATATCTTCAGTTATTTTAAAATTTTTGTAATTTGTTCTTTTTTTTAATTTTGTGGGATTAAATATACTTTTTTATTTTTTTTGCTTTTCCTAAAGGGTCTTTCAAGTGTAATATCGTCGGATATTTTTTAGATTTAAAATTTTTTTTCTAGTTTTATGAGAGAAAATATCCTGTTTTAAACATATTTGATATAGGGTCTTTCAAGTAAAATATCTTTGGTTATTTTCAAAATTTTTATAATTTTTTGTAAGATTTTTAGGATAAATTGTACTCAAAAAAAAATTTATTTTTGGTATGGAGTTTTTGAGTGAAATATTTTCGGTAGTTTTCAATATTGTTATAACTTTTTTTTTAAATTGTGGGTTAAACTATACTTAAAAAACTATTTTTTTGTTGGTATAGGGGTTTTCAAGTGAAATATTTCCGGCAGTGTTCAAAATTTGTCGATTTTTTCTTAACCTTATGGGATAAAATATACTTTTTATAAATACAGGGGTGGCACACTAATTAGCACACCTTGGCGTGCACGTAGTATGTTATGATTTTTAAGTATGTCAAAAACTGAAATTTTTTTTTTATTTTTTTTTATTTTTTTTTATGACAGCCACATATTAAATGAGTAAAAGTCAGTTGACAGATTTTCTTTTTAAACTTTTTCGGCTATAAAATAAAATATTAAATATTTGTACTTCATTTTGGGTTGGCATTTTAATTAGCACACTTTATAGTACGTGCCGCGTTTTCTTCAAGTGACAATTGTAAAAGTGCTTTAATTTATATTTCAAGTTCGAAAGAGGTCAATTTAAGCTAAAATTAAAAAAAAAAAATCAGAATGGGGCGCAATAAGAGCTCGACGGAGGACGAGAGGCGGATAATTTGGCGCTTGTTCCGAAAAGGAAAAAATATCAGCGAAATTGCTAGATCCCTAGAATGTTCGCGCAAAAAAATTCAAAACGCGATTAAACATTTCCAGAAAAATGAAACTTTTGCTAATTTACAACGGAAAAGGTCCAGGAAAACTACTAAAAGGGAGGATTCGTTGATTGTCCGGCAAGCACTGCTTGATCCTTTCGCCACTTCGACGCAGATTAGAGCCGTAATGGAAAGAGATTACGGTGTAAATCTTGCCAGTAGAACCATCAGGCAGCGGCTTTTAGAGAAAAACCTCAGAGGATGTCAAAGTTTGAAAAAACCGAAAGTTTCTCATGGTAATCGTCAAAAACGTATTGCGTTCGTCAGAAGCCACATTGATTCCCCTTTGTCTTTTTGGAATAATGTGATTTGGAGTGACGAGTCCAAGTTCAACTTATGTGGACCTGATGGTAGAACTTATGTACGACGTCCTCCTAACAAAGAGTTGGATCCAAAATACTGTAGGAAGACGGTGAAGTTCGGCGGGGGCAGTGTTATGGTATGGGGTTGTTTTACGAAACATGGAGTTGGGCCTATTGTCCGAATAAAAGATAAACTCGATGGCCTCGCATACCGGAACTTACTCTCAGACCATCTCGTACCATATCTGGAGAACCTGCCGCTATCGGTTTACTCAAAAGCCATCTTCCAGCAAGATAACGCACCATGCCACAAAGCCAGAATAGTAAACCAATGGATTGAAGATCAGGCGATAATAGTCTTGGATTGGCCTGCCCAGAGCCCGGATTTAAATCCAATTGAAAATTTATGGGCGGTTATTAAGAGAAAGGTTATGGCACTGAAGCCAACGAATTTGGAACAACTATGGCTTCTGGTAGAGCAGGAATGGACGAAAATACCGAAGGACGTGTGCGAAAATCTAGTATCCTCAATGCCAAGAAGATGCGCCGCTGTGGTTTCACAAAAAGGATATCCTACCAAATATTAAGTAAGTATGAAGATTGTATTATCATAAATTTCTAAAATTCTTATCATTAATTATTTTTTTATCTCTTTTTTTTCAGGATTTTTGAAAAAGACAAGCAGCTATTTTTTTGATTTTATTTCCCTCGACCACATTTTGAAGTATAGTTTAAAATATGTATTGAATTCTGCGCATTTTTGTTTTTTAAAATAATGTTGAACTATTATTAAATAAATGTTTTAAGTTTCATCCAGATTGCTTTATGTTTACTATAAATATTGACGCTATTTTGTACTTCTAAAAACGCACATGGCATAGTGTGCTAATTAGTGTGCCACCCCTGTATTGTTTGGTTTTAATATAGGGTCTTTCAAGTAAAATATTTTGTTTTAAAAAATTTTATAATTTTTTTTTTTAATTTTGTGGGTTAAATTGTACTGAAACAATTTTTTTCTGGTTTTGGTATAGAATTTTCGAGTAAGATTTTTTTGGTTGTTTTAAAAATTTGTATAAATTTGTATTGCAATTGTGTGGGATAAATATACTCTCTAATCTTTGGGTTAAAATATACTTTTTGAAAATATTGTTCGCGCTTAGTATAGGATCTTTCAAATAAAAAAAGTTGTTTATAAATTTTTAGAATTTTTGTTTTTTTTTTCTAAATTTGGTGGATTAAATTGTACTGAAACAAGTTTTTATATAGTTTTGGTATAGAATTTTTCGAGTAAAATATTTCTGGTTGCTTTAAAAATTTTTATATTTAGTTTTTTTATTTTTACTTTATGGGATAAAATATACCCTCTAATACAATTTTGGGGGTTTGGAATAGAGGTTTTCAAGCTAAATAATATTTTAATGATTTTTTTTTAATTTTTTGGTATAAAATATGCTTTTAAATATTTTTTTTAGCATTAGTGCACATGTCTTCAAGTGACATTTTGGTACACTTTTTTTAATTTTGTAGGTTAAAATATTCTTCGTGAAAAAAATTAAAAAAAAAAATATATATTTTTAACGCATTTTTTGTTTGCCAGAAATTCTCCACTTGAGAAAAAACTAATTCGCAATTTGATCTCAAATAGAAATCTCCAACTTGGTTCAATTTAAAATAATTAATTAATAATTTAAAACGCCACAAATTAATTGGAAATTTCTTCGATTTTTTCTCGAATTTTGCTCTCAAGCAAAAGCAGATAAAACAACAGAATAAACCCACTTTAAAACTCAATCAGTAAATGTGTGATTGCATAGGAATAAGTTTATCAAATGTTCGTTTCTGTCCAGAGGGTGGTATTGGCATTTCGGCCTTTTTACGGTAAACCTTTCTTAGTTTTTTTGGAAGTAGACTCAAAGATTCCTTACGCTACTAACAGTTGTTTATTGCTTGTTGGGTTGTGCATTGGCTGGGTTACAAACCTCGATACGCATACATATGCGTGCATGCTTGTGTTAGTGTTAGCTGGCTAACGCATCATGTGCTCATGAATATAAAAGTGATTTGTGTTTTAAATTTTTTATTCCCCATTGTATGTGCATTTTTTAATTTTTTTTTGAGTTTTTTGTTGTTTGCTGATTTTTCATAGCTTGTCTTACATACCCCCTCATTTGGCCTTCGTTCCACATTGCCATACACGGACTAGTTCATGGAATCAATCAATTTTTTCTACTAATGTCATTTAAAGTCATTCAGTTGGTATTTTTTACATTTTTTCTTTCCCAATCTACTTTATCCTACACACTCACACTCACTCTTGCTCTTACTTTCATTTTTCATTCATTGAAATGGAAATGCACATTTTTGTGCCTCAGCATTATTTTTACAAATGTTTGCAAATCTCTTTTTTTCCAAAAAGAAACTCAGGTTTTCTTTTGCATATTTTATACAGAAGTTATGCATAGAAAAATCTGTAGTAAATATTGGGTGGGCTGGAAAGTTTGAGCGCAAATTTGCGGTACATGACTTTAAATATGAAAATCGATGCCAACTTTATTGGCTTCTCTTAACATTTTTAAATGCTGTGCATTCTTCTACAAAAACGTTATAAATGAAAGTGTCAAACTTTGTGTAACTTAAAAAATTTGTAATCAGAATTTGTAGAAAAATATCGATTATTAAGTTTTATAGCCCATTCAATTTTGGTAAGATGAAAGTTTCAAGATTCCCAGAGTATGCGTTGATTTTTTAAATTTTTTTTTCCTACGGTCTTGTGCATTTTCTCCAATCTTTTAATGCCCGAAATTTTTTTATTTGCAAAAAACACCCAACAGAAAATTACCCAAATTTTGCTCTCATGCCTCATAACCTTAGATGACAATACTCAGCTCTCACTTTTCCAGAAGTAAGCCGCAAACAGCTAAGGGACATTGATCCTTTCTTTACTTGGAGAAATTAACTTCAAAGTTAAGTAGCCTGGAAAATGTTTCTTTTCACTGTGACCAGTTCTTCATATGAGCTCAGCCAAAGTTTTCGTATGCGACTAAAGGGTAAGTCAGGCATTCCCCGACTAGTATCGGGTACACCAGCGGTGAGCGCAGGACCCTAAGTGTGTCTGGATTTGCGTATTTGAGGCTTAACTCCTTGAAAGCCGGCAAGGCGAATAATCAAAGCTTTACACTGACTAAAGTTCTACTCTGACTGAAAGTTGTCAAAAGATGAAAAGAATCGCTAGCAAAAAGTTTGGTATGAAAATCTAGAAATATTGTAATATATATTTTTTTTGCAATTTCAGGAATGTTAGGTAGCTAGGTAGGTTGGGTGGTTGTCGTAGCGACACACTTAGACCTTTCGCAGGTCCATTGTGATACCACGGAGCTTATCCTTACCCTACGTGTCCCTTTTCAAACCATCCGGCAGCTTTAATATACGAGCAGAGCTTCGTTAGTTTTAGATGCGCTATGTCCGCTACATCGGTTAAAAATGCTGTATCAAGAGTGCGCAGCCTCCTCATAGCTAAGCTTTGATGTGTCTGACTGTTTCCTCTTTTTCTGTATTAAGACAGCTTCTACAGAAGTTGAAGTACGGGAATCCTAGCCTTCTAGCGTGGCTGCTTATTAAACAATGACCAGTTAATACCCCTATCATTTTTCTTACAGCGTCTCTGTTAAATCTTAACAAGATGTTCGATCGACCGCTGTTCCAATTCGGCCTTGTCAGTCTGCTTAGTTCCCATGTTGTGAGGTTTTGCCAGGTTGTATTTACCTTTTTGATGGTTTCCCTGTCTATAAGTAATTTACAAGTGGCTATAGGCATGGGTATCAGCGCCTTATCCGGTTGGAGATCGAGCGTTGTACCGGTTCGAGCAAGTTCATCTGCCTTGCAGTTCCCTGCTATATTCCTGTGGCATGGCCCCCAAATATGTGCGGCCAAATAAGTAGCGCTTAGATACGTCATTTAGAAGTTTAAAACATTCTAAGACTGGTTTTGACGAGTGTGTTTTAGATTCAAGTGCTTTTATTGCCGCTTGACTGTCCGAGTATATGAAGACTTCATTTGTGGGTAATACTCTCGTTTTTATTACCTTAAGTCCCTCTTTTATGGCCTGAAATACACTGCAATGATCAGGTAGGCGAAATGATTGGCTAATTCCGAGTTTATCGTAGTAAATCCCTCCCCCTACTTTGTTGTCTAGTTTTGAGCCATCTGCATAGATGTTTATATCATTTTTCTTAACAATAGGCCCGTTATCCCATTCCTCTTTGGAAGGAAATACTGTGAAATCTTACAGAAATCCGATGTGCCAGGAATGCAGGGGAATTTTTCTAAAATTGAAGAGTGTTCTCTCGGGTTCGTTCTGAATAGGCCGATTTCTCTTAGTCTGAGAGCTGCTTTGGCAGCTGTTTGCTTACCGAATTGCTCTATTGGTAAAAGGTTAAGCTTAGTATTTAGTGCTTCTGTGGGTGTAGTCCTAAGGGCCCCGCAGATGCAATGCAGGAATGTTATTAAGCTATACATGCGTAATTTTGGTTTAAAAAAGTTCATAAAATTCAGGATTTTGTTTTTTATTTGTATAAAAATTTTCCTGAAATTCCTTATCAAACATTCTGCACCACCCCGAATCTTTCAAACTTATTTGCTTTCCACACAATTTCACATGACTTTACAGTCATTTGTAGCAAGACTTTTCGTATTCATATTGGTTAGCACGCTTCCGTTGCACATATAAAATGACCTCTCGCATGCGCTGATTGTTCCAATAAAATCTGCCTTTCCCTGCGCTGTTCAGCTCTGCTTTTGCTTTCTGCCTTCAACAGCCAGCAGATTGCAGGATTTGCTGCTTGTTGTGCTGGTATTTAACGCTCAAGGTTTTTGAATAATAGGACTATGAATAAGTTTGTGCGGTTTTTTTTCGAAATTTGAAACTTTATTGAAGTAAAATGGTTACAAATTTAATATTCAAAGTATTGTCCATCGCTTACTACTACTTTTTCCCATCTTTCTGGCAATTCACGGATTCCCTTTGTGAAAAATTCGGTCGGTTTTGCCGCAATCCACGAATCGATCCATTTTTTGACTTCATCGTAATTACGGAAGTGCTGGTCAGCCAGGCCATGTTGCATCGATCGGAAGAGATAGTAATCGGATGGCGCAAGGTCTGGACTATACGGCGGGTGGGGTAGGACATCCCATTTGAGCGTTTCTAAGTATGTTTTGACCACTTGTGCAACATGTGGCCGAGCATTGTCATGTTGCAAAATAACTTTGTCGTGTCTATCGGCGTATTGCGGCCGTTTTTCTCGCAGTGCTCGGCTCAAACGCATCAATTGTCGTCGGCAGACATCCCCCGTAATCGTTTCATTCGGTTTCAGTAGCTCATAATACACAACACCCAGCTGGTCCCACCAGATACACAGCATAACCTTCAGGCCATGAATATTCTGCGCCGACGTCGATGTTGAAGCATGGCCAGGGTATCCATACGTTGCCCGACGTTTTGGATTGTCGTAATGTACCCACTTTTCATCACCAGTCACAATTCGATGCAAAAAACCCTTTCTTTTGTGCCGTTGAAGCAGTTGTTCGCATGCCATAAAACGGCGTTCAACGTCTCTTGGCTGCAATTCATACGGCACCCAGTGGCCTACCTTTCGGATCATTCCCATGGCTTTTAAACGTTTGGAAATGGTTGATTGATCAACTCCCAAAGTTTTTGCAACCTCTTCTTGCGTTTGATCCGGATCTTGATCGAGCAATTCCTCCAATTCGGTATCCATGAACTTTGGCGGCGCACCCTCGCGTTCTTCGTCTTCCAAGCCAAAATCACCACTTTTAAAGCGTGCAAACCACTTCTGGCACGTTCGCTCAGCTAGAGCATGCTCACCATAAACTTCCACCAAGATACGATGACTTTCGGCTGCTTTTTTCTTCATATTAAAATAATGAAGAAGAATTCCCCGCAAAAACACATTATTTGGCACGAAATTCGACATTTTCAAGTGTGGTAAAAATATTGTTGTTTACGCTTCAAATAAAAAACTTATACTGACGTTTGTGCCTTACGACAGTAGCTCTCCAATGAATGTTTGGAAATGTGGATCGATGGAATAATAATCAAGTTACGCCATCTGTTGTAAAACCGCACGAACTTATTCATAGTCCTATTAGTTTTTCTATATTTAATTTAGATATTTTTTTGTTTTGTGATTATTTTGTGCCCACTCATTCCTTTCATTCCGCTTGCGTCATTTCTGCACTGCCCACTCAACTTGACTCGGCTGCGAGTAGCCTTCAAGTGCTGGTTGCTAAGACGATTTTACAATTCAAATTAATATTTGCAGTTGACCTACTTTTAAGAGCTGCTTTATCTCCTTGAATGTACTGGGATTTAGCTTTTTTTTTATTTATTTATTTGTTTATTTGTTTATCTGTTATTGCTCTAGATAGCCTGCGTACATTTTCTCTAGTATTTGTTGCAGTTTACTTTGGGCTTATTTTGCTGCTTCTTGGGAAAATTCTATTCGGATTATGAATGTGTAAAGAATAAATGGAATAAATGAATTTTTCATAGTTCCGAGTATCAGCAAAGTTTGCGGATATTGAAAGTAAATGAAAGTAAACCTTATTTAAAGAGAGCAAATAAAAAACGAAAAAAAAAAAATGCGAAAGTGATATCTAAAATATGCATTTCTTCTTGGATAAGTGAAAATGACTTGAAAGAGTGTGGCACTATGAATATTTTAAATGAATTTACTTTGCTAAATATAATATTTACTTGCACTGAGTTGGCATAGTCCTTTGGTATTAATGAAAGCAAGTTAAATTTTAACATCTTTGCTGAAAGAAATTCAATTTAGTGTTGAAGTGCCTGGCAATGGATTTTGCAATGAATGCTATTTTAAGCTCATGCCAAGATCATTTGCTGAGCAGGCTTTTAAATTTTTTGTATGTCCGTCTATCTACGTTAATAAAGGCTGCACTAAAGTGGCTTTCACTGCCCATTAAACCTCTTTTGTTTTAATTATAAATCTAACAATAACCAATTAGCTGATTTGTTTAAGCGCGTATCGGTTTTCTGGCTTCCAAGCGTCATAAAAAATTAAAAATTAAAAAATCGGAAAATCCACCTAGTGCAAATATGATACTTCTTTCAACTCAGCTTGAAAATTGGAGAGTTAAGACAAAAAGAGTGGTGTTTAGCTGATGCCAGAATGGAATATGAATAAGAAAAAATTTCAGGACAGAAGTGTATTTTTAGATCAGTACTTGCTTGGGGCCAATTGTCCAAGAAATTCAACTCGAGTCCACAATAAAATGATGTCGAATGGCGAAGCAAACAATAACTAAATCAGCCAATGCGGAACAGCATGTGGCGTTGTGGGCCTTGCGGCCATTTTGTGGGATATGCGGTGGCCTCTCAAAGTGAACTCTCGAACAAATAGTAGTTGCATTCAAGACGATCGGCTCAGTTGATAGAAGTACGCCACTTTCTGTAAAAGTGTAAACCCGAGACTGTCAATTCCTCGCTGTGCATAGAAATTAGGGTATTTGCAGACATCAACTTGGCGTCAAAACTTGGTGCTGGCCCAAATAGCCGAGGGGTTCAAAATTAATGTTCTTAGACAGTTTACAGGGTTGCCAATATTCGACGAACCCATATGGCATCCCTGTATATTTTGACAGAGACGTCCGATCGCTTAAGGACATATCGCATTGGAAGCGCCAGTCCAAGCAGATTTTTACCATGGAACAGTACATGCCACGCGAGCGCTCCCAAATTGTTGAAATTTACATTCAACAAAAGAAGTCAATTGTGAAAACTCAATGAGCGAATAAAAAATTAAATAATGTGAAAAGTGCGCCTTTTAAGAACACCATTAAACGTTTGTACGAAAGGTTTTCTAATCCAAAGCGGCCAAATCAAAACCGACCAAGGCGTCGCCAAGGACATTCCAATATTGCCGTTCTCAGCAGTTGGGCATTGCTCGGACCACTTTACAACGAATTATCCGCATTGATTTGCATTTATTCCCTTATAAGATTCAATTGACGCAAAGATTGTTGCCCGCGGATAAGCCTCGTCGATTGGAATGGGCCCAAAGAGTCATCGAAATCCGTCGGGTCCGTCGAATATGGGCAACCCTGTACTTGGTGATCGACTGGGCTTCGGAATTCGAATTGATCACCAAGATCATGTGATTTGACCCAGCTAGACTTTTTGTGAGATTTTCTGAAGTCACAAATAGAAATTTGAATGGTGGCCTATTCAATGCATATCTCCATAAAAGTATTTTTTAAATAAGATAAGAATTTCGTTATTAAGTACCTCATACACAGCCTCTTTTATTCCATTTCAGCATTGATTTGGAAAACTCTTTATCAACGAGCACCGACCGCTTTGAATTGCTCAAACCGTAACTATAATATAAAAAAAAATTAAATCTTCACAGCGGCAACAGAAGTCTATAAAATACTCGTACATTAATATGTAATGGGAGTAATCATTACACGCGTTGCCAATAAGTTTGATTACACACATCAAATCCATAAGCAGCGTCAAAGCACAAGCGGATGTTGCATGTTGCATATACATACAGCGAAGCTAAGTGCATTTTTCTCTTAGCTTTTTTGGGTCATTGACAAGCGTATTCGAATTTCAAAAAATAACAAGCAATTTGCATGCATTGGCAACCGTGGCCTTTACAGCAAACGAGCAAATGAGATTAGGTGCGGGTGTGAGTGTGCGAATAAGTTGTGGGTGGTGAGGAACTGGGGGACAGCTTATCTGGGTTATATTCATGCATTAAAAGATTGTAAGCATATGAAAGCTTGAGTTCACGGCACACACACACAAGCGCACGCATGCCAACCCACTAGGGCGAAAAATGTGAAATAACTATTTTTATTTTATTTGTTACTCTCAAAATATACTCGATTAGCAAAATAACAAGATTAGTAACAAATTTTCTGACAAGCACAAGTGTGACTTAAAAATTAGTGAATCGTAAATCTGCCAAGCAAGGAGTTGGCAACGAATTCCTTCGTTAGAAAAATATGAGACAAAAATTGAATTTCACTTTATTTCATAACTTCAATCTTCTCTTACTAGTAGAAGTGCCACGTAAAAATCGGTGAAAATGAAATCCTCTAAGTAAGAAATTGCCAACGAATTCCTTCGGGGAAAAAATATACAATGAGCAAAATATTAAATTTTATTTTATTTGATAACTTCAAAAGAGGTTCAATTAGGAGTAGAACCACTCTAGTTACAATTTTTTCCGACTAGTAAAAGTGTGACTGAAAAATCGATAAAAATAAAAGCCTTTGAGTGACCAGTATCAGTCGAATCCGGGCGTTTAAGAAAAAAATATCACTTGTCTTTTCAAGACCGAGATTTTTAGTTATTGAAATTTGACTTCAGAGTCGTAAGCAGGGGCGCCAAAAATACTGATACTATACTAAGTTTTGGCACACAAAAATTTATTAATTATCTCACTTTGAATAATGAACGCTTTTTGTACTTTTCAGTAAATTTTTTGGTTTTCGTCGCAATAAACCGATTTAGATTATTTAATTTTTATTTAATTCTTCAAAGATTCAAAATACCAATCAAACAGTGTATGTCGGAGATATTGGCCGCAACATCTGAGAAATTATAATTTTTTTTTAATTTTCGTTAAAGGGTGTCAAAATTTCAAAAAATTATTATATATTTTTTTTCGACTAAGAAAGTTCTCGAACACTTAAAAAGTGACGTATTCAAAGCATAAAAATGGGGAAAACACATAAATAGGTCTATCTTAGTCCGATGCGCCCAGAAATGAAAGAAATTTTGACTGATTTACTTGAAGTTTTAACGGTGTATTCTCTATTAAAATCTATGTAAAAGTGTGGAAAGCTGTTTTTCGGTGCCACTTTTCAAAAGGATTTTTTTATTTAAAGACACTCCGTTTTTGTGCCCAAACCGATGCATAGAATTACGGATAGATTTTTTCGTCACACTTCATGCTTCTTTATTTCAAATTTTCAAACGTTTTTCTTAATTTTTTGAAGATATTCTTCATGTAAATATAGTCCAGGAGCCAGGGCTCGATTTTGGACTGCGTTTTTATACGTTAAATTCTTAACCAGACTTGTGATTTAGCGAAAAGTGAACGTCAGCTGGCGCACCCGCGGTGGGTGTGATTGTGGGAGGGTACGAAACGTGTCGAAAAAAAATTTCTACCAACTCATTTTATACCGGCTGAAATTTTTTTCATGTATTGTTGACATTTAGTAGAGGGGGGAAAACACGTCAGCTGAACAGGCGAACTTGTAAAATAAATTAAAAAGTAAAACTACTTATGCCGATTGAAATTTTTTTACATACTTTTGGACGCATATGAAAATATAATAATGGTGGTCAGCTGCGTTTATAGCGGTGGGAAGACCGTCAGCCGAAGCAAAAATGTATCATTGCGTTTATATGACGTATTTTCCCCCCTCTACGGCCCAGCTGACTATTTTTTTTATTCTACTAAATGTCAACAATACACAAAAAAAATTTCAGCCGGTATTAAATGAGTTGTTAAAAATTTTTTTTCGACACCTTTCGCAGCATCCCACGCACGTACCCACCGCTACTGGACCAGGTGACAGTTGGTTTCGTCATCCATTGGATGGCGTCTGCCTTCGGTATTAAAATCAGTCGGCATGAAATGATGAGGTCAAAATGACCCCTGGCTCCCGGACTAATACGGATGGATGTTTTTTTGATATATTACATGTTTTTTTTGTAATAGAAGGTCAAGGGCTTTGTTTTTAATTTTTAATGTTTTGTTTAAAAACTCAAGATTTTTGCCTGAATTGGTATATTAAAAGCAAAACCTTATACATATGTTTTAGTTTTACCTAAACAAAATTTTTTGCTCACCGTAAACTAAAAGATTCAGGGGTGACTGGTTAGTCAGCGCACTCTTTAAAAAAAAAAAAAAAAAATGCTATGCCGCTGCCATTTTACTTTATATTCTTTTGAAAAGTAAAAAAAAAAGAATTTGCTTATGACCTAGGTAATAAAAACCTTTTTTCAGAATTTTGATGTTTTTCTTTTCCCGTTAAGGGGGGAAGCTGGTCTAGAATTTTGAAAAAATCGAAAAATTTTTTTTTGTCTTAAAAGGTGCTTTAGGGTCTTAGAAATAATATACCAAATGAGGGATGCCAGCAAAAATGTCTAAATGCCCAACAATACTTACAACTTTAAACGCGTTTTTCTCGAAATCACTTTTTTTAAACTGGCCGAAGACATAACTCGAACAAATCTTTACCGATTCTTACGAAATTTTGACAATACATTCGAAATACCTTTCTCCGGAGACGTACGTAGGATTTTTTATTTATAATTATTACATAGTTTTTTTTTTAATCAACAATTTTATGTCGTTCTTTATAGTGAAAATTGTAACTTTTTGTTCAAACGTGCACCATTTCGCGAAAAAACAAAATATCGAAAAAATCCTACGTACGTCTCTTTCTGTTGTTATATAGAAACTAAAAAAAATTTATTTTTTGATCCAGGACAAAAATTAAGGAGTTTACGTCTTCGGCAATGGACCCACTAGAAAAAAAGGCGCCTTAGGAGAACTGCTGGACAGCGGCCATTTTGAAATTAATTCAGACGAAAAATTTTGTATTTGTACCATGAAAGCTATATTATTAAACCTATTTCACAGATTTTCGATTGATTCCTTTTGTTGAGTCAAAATAAATTCATAAAATATGCCATTTTTTTCGCTCTAGACCAGCTTCCCCCCTTAAGAAAATGCCAGAATACGTATAGTTTTTTTGTTGATTCAGACCCGCCTAATCCCGCCAAGGAAAATAAATCGACCGAAATAAGCACGAAAAAGTTCAAAAAATATATTAGAAGTGCCCCAAAATTGACTAAATTTTAACGCTTAAGCTATTGAGCTATTAAAAAGTTATGTACCAAACCGAAATCCGAAATGAGTTCCGGAATACTGGAACACGGGATTTCTTTCTGTATAAAGAATTTATTTCCGGTAATATTGGCAACCCTAATGTGTATTTACATATTCACATAGTTGTGTTGCTCATACGCCCCACCGATCGCGGCAATTTGCTTGGCTTTGGCTGCTACTGCGCTGCATTCAGAGCATGCAATTTCATTTCATATATTACAAAGTAATATTGGCAGAATTGAAAAAATCCATCGCCTCTAATGCGTACGCCTGCATTCACCCTCTCCACTCACCAGCTTACCAGTTTACTTAAGCAGCCGAAATAAGCAAAAAAAAAAATTTCAAAAAAATTGCATGCCCTGCAAAATGCATAGCTCGAATGGCGCGCGTTTATTTGATGCTACTTTGAGTGGAATGTGCATGCGGGTGCATGAGCGTGCATGTATGTATGTGCATGTGTTTAGGTGTGTAGGTGTACCATTCGGTTCACGCGTGTCCTTTGGCCTGCTTATTTGTTCACATAAAGGATAAGTGCCAGTTAATGGTATTAAATTTCATGCGTGGCTTTCGCTTGACTACAAAAACAACTGCAACAACAATTCCAATAAAAACATACATGTACACATATACCCACTCATTCGCATGCATGCTTGCGCTGCCCTACGCTGTTACGCTGTGTTGTTGTGCGCTGCTTTGCATCCTTGCATTGGCTATTATTATTATTATCAGCCAACAGGCACTCGCTCGCTGCTTGTTTGCCGACTTGCTCTACTTCTGTTGTTCTTTTTTTGTTGTTGTTCACTCTTTACTCGCTACTGCCATTGCACTTGACATGAGACATCAAAGCTCCCTTTTGCATGTAATTTGCATACGAGCTCCTTTCACACTTGTCCGCTGCCACTCGACTGCATTTGCCTTTGCCTGCTCATTTAATGGTGATTGCATGTTTTTCGTTGATTCTGCAGGTCCTTCTGGCGCCCTCCAATGCTGTTCGTAAATACTTTTTAAACCACTTTGAGGCTTGTAGTGGGTACGTTTTTTGCTACTTTTATCTTCGCTTCTGATACTTGAGTGAAAATGTAGTTATTTTAATAAAACCTAATTGCATGCTTGCTGTGATTTGCATTAATGCAACCAAATTGCATACTTAACAAGGATACGAAATGAAGGACAAATAAATAGGAGTACACCCACGGAAATGTAGTAGGAATATTAGTTAAAAAGGGAGCTCGTGCTTGAAATAGTTTTATCCTTTTTTTATATTTTCAACTCGTTGTAATAGTTCTGAGTAAGAAATGGGTGAAATATGTTGAGAGAGTTGGTTGCCTTATTGGGAATTCCCCACATCTGTCTTCCTATCTCAGCTTCCGGTAGTGCTTTTGCTGTGCTGGTTGGCAGTCTCTTTTTTCTAGGGCGGCACAGCATACCTTTTCGGAGTGATTATTTTGTCAGGTTCGCCGCAGTCCGGTCTAAATAACTTGTCCACCATCGCATGCGCGCTCCATTTGGCTGATCCGAGCTTATGAGAAACAGCAGAGTTAGTTGATAGACGAGTTCGCTGGCTGCCTGTTGTCTTTTCAGATTTACGATGTTTTTCTCTCTTTGTGATGGAAGACGTACAGCGGAGCCGATTAGCCTCGGTAGTGTCAGAAAGAAAAGTGTAGAGGAAGTAGTGCTGAACGGATTCAGTCTCCTCCTCACCTCTACAGTTTCTAAACAAATCATAAAGCAGGCCTCAGCGCCTGGGAGCTCTATAGTACGCTTCCAGTGCTCGATTTGTATTTCCACTGGGTTCCATCTATACATGAGATTGATGCTTTTCGTTCAATGAGTGTTTGTTAAAGTGGTTGTTAGAGCGTGAATTTAGTGTGATGAGTTTTAGAAGTGACTTTAATCTACTCCGCAACTTGTGAAAGTGGGAAAACCAGAGAGACTTGTATATTTGCCATCAATTCACGGAAGTCCTGTCTGTGGAACTCTGCTTGTCCAATCGTGTTGTTCCTCATTTCCAGGAACAAAGTTAAGTAAGTCTCGTTACACACTTACTCATACTGACTTACGTTGCGCTGTCGAAGAGATCGTATAGAGTAAGGAGATACGCGGCGTTTTTCACTGGTTCGCGGTGTATATTTGAATATAACTCGAAAGTTATAAAAATTCTAATTTCAAACTTTTAGGGATTACTGAACATAATCTCAGTCTCTCTAATGAACAAAATAAGAAAAAACCGCTAATTGGGGTGCATTTCAAAAGTGTGAAAAAATGTTACCTCAAAAAATTTTAACAAAAAATAAATAAGAAAAAAATTTGTAATACAAAAAATTCTCTCACAAGTTATTTATAATTCATAAAAATATTAAAAAATCAGAGGAAATTCTATTTAAAAAGCTATTCACTAAAGTTTTCTGCATTGAATAAAGCCTAAAATTATAAAATTTTTGAAGTGAAACTTCTTAGGCGTCGATGGACGAGCGAGAATGGAGAGTCAAATTTCAAGGCCATGCAACGTTTTGGGCATTTTCGTTCCGCGGTAGAGAAAAAAGATATAACGTAGAGGAAAAGGAGAAAGAGAGCTATACCTTATATTATCTTGGATACACTTTAGGCTATTTTTCCTGAGTTTTTCCTTGTGGTTGCTAATTTCTAGTGACAAATAACACTGCCTACTTTTTGGCGCTTGTTTGTTGGTGCAAACGTGTAGAAAATATATTTTTGGTGCCTACTTTTGGCATTATATTTCCTTGGTGCCTACTGTGTGGGGCGTTTTTTGGTCCCAATTTTTTGGGCGTTTTTTTTGGCGCTTATTTCCGTTTCCTGGCTAGTGCTTGTGCGTACTCTAAAGTGCTATCCATTCCGGCGTCGAAGTTATTGGTATTACCTTGCGGTAACTTGTGCCGTTGTTGCGGGCCGGGAATCGCTGCGTTTGTGCGGGTGATAAACGCTCGGAGTAGTGCACGTTGTTGCCACGGTTTGTGTCGGGCAACATTTTTTCAGTTACTTCTTATTATACTCAAGAAACAATTTCGACAGTCTCAATATTGGATAACTTGACATAGAATCGCTCTATAGTAATCTGCCTTTGGGATTTTAAAAAATTGAAACTAAATGAATTGTGCATCATTTTGTGAGTGAAAAGTTTTAGGAGCGCCAACGAATTTTTTTAAAAATACGGAATAATGCCTGTGGCATTTTTATAAATAAGAATTTAGTTAAAATGTTCTGAAGCATAACTTGTGTGATGCTTTCATCCTAATACTTAATGAATCTATACTCTTAGTTATCATTTGGGTTTAGAAGTTAGGTGGCAACGCCATACACAAATAATTTAAATTATTAATTATTAAGTTTATTTCCCTCTTCTCAGCACATTCACCCAGATACTGGCCACCAATTAAATTGTGTTATTAATATATAATACTTGTTCTCCTTAAAACCAAATGGCAACGCCTTTTAAAAATTTTATTGGATAAAATCTATTTATTCTTTTACATTGATATATATAAGTATATTTTTTTTACAATTAATATATTTTTGTAACTAAATCTTTAATTTCGAATAGAAAAAAGCTGGCAACACCAGCGAAAAATATTTTTGTATTACAGCTTATTGAAACATGTTTCATGTGATACCTATATCTTATTATTCATATTAAATTTCCTATAAATTGCGATAAAAATCAAATGACAACACTATCAACAAAAAATTCTAATGTATATTTCTTTTAACATTTACTTTGGTACACTTACTGTAATACTTATGTTTAATTTTCATACATTTTTTTAATACAAACAGATGGCAACGCCGAGCTGAAATACACGCAAGCCCGAAGGCTTTAAAAATGTAGAAAAGTATCTTTCATGTGATGCCTACATCTTAGTATTCAATTAAAATTTGTTATAAATTGCTATTTTTCTGATAAAAATCAGATGGCAACGCTATTAGAAAAATGTCAAATGTATTATATTTTGTTTTTTAATATTTGCCTTGATACCCTTACTGTAATATTTAGGACTAATTTTTATAAATTAATTTAAATTAAATGCAAACATATGGCAACATCCAGCTACAATGAGTGTTACATACAAGCCGAATGGCTTACCAATGGCATACAAAATGTTAAAATTTATCTCATATGTTATATCTACATCTTAATATTCAACTTAGACTTCTGATAAATTGTAATTTTTGCAATAAAAATCAGATGGCAACGCTATCAACGAAAAATTCGAATGTATATATTTTTTTAATATTCGCCTTGGGGCCCATACTAAATTACTTATGTTTAGTTTTCATAAATTACTTTAATGTAAATAAAAACAGATGGCAACACCCAGCTACAATGAGTGTTGCATAAGAAAAATGTAAAAATCGGGGCAGTAGTTTTTGAGTGATGCTCTTTTGAAGAAATGTTCAACACTTTCATAAAGGGTGGTTAAGTTTCAAGGGCCGCTGTTGATTTTGAATGAAATACAATTTTTTTTAAGAAATTGTCATTTTTCTTTATTATGATAATACTGGTATGGCTCAATTGCGTATGGAACAAAATATTGTCCAAATGGCCGCCGCGGCCTCGGCGACACACCTCCATCCGATGGTCCAAATTTTCGATGACGCTGAGGCCTGAATAACTTTAACGCGTTGCTTGATTGTGTGTTTTTCCATTGTTCCAATTGAGTTAGTCTGAAATTGAAAAATGTCAAATGAAACGCAGAAAAAAACTTGACGCTTAGGTGTGGTTTACATTCAACATCGACCCTTAAAATTTAACTACCCTTTACTTTACACACACACGCACATACGGATATGTAGAGATTAAAAAATATTATCAGAAGTTGTCTAAGTATTAATGAGATGCACAGTGAATAATAAATCTGGTCATATAATAATAAATCTATCACTTTTATCTGTTTTTCAACAATAACCTGCCGCCTACTACTACTTGTGCTACTGCTAGTACTCATTTCAGTGCTGCGAGTGCTGTCTCACATGTCTTCTGCTGGCAGCAATGAAAGCTACTTTTAATATATATGAACAAACTTTTGGGAAAATTTTTCTTTTTTTTGTCAGAATTTGACACAAATTCCTTAGTGCATAGAATGCCGAAAATAAAAAACAAAAATGACTAAGAAGGAATTATCAAAAAACTGTGACAAAGTATAAATTAGATTTTCATGTAACGCCAAAGAACTCAAAAACTCGACTAACTAAATAAAATGATGTCAAAACTAAATACCAGCAGAAGCAGCGGCTGCAGTAGCAACTGTAGTGTGAGCAGCAACAGCCAATACTGCTGTTATAAACAAATAACATAACGTTAACTGAGTGAGCGTTGCAGGGGAAGATTCAGTGGTGCTGATCGAGGATATGTTGGGGAAAAATTGGGAGAGAGTGCGTAAGTAGTTTTGTATGAGCTGAAAGGAATTGCAATGCAGGGAATATGTTTTTTACATTTAATATGTTTTTGCATGTGTGCGTGCTAAACTACAACGCTTGACTATTACTAGTTGCAAATTCAAATTTAAAGTTCGACTTTGTTGAACTTTCGCAAAGTGACAGTGCGAGCAGATGTGCTGCTAGTATTCGAGAAATGTCGAAGACAAGTCGCCAAGCGCATGAAATCCTTATACTCACCTACACATAGTCAGGCACACGTACACACACACACACATACATGCACTGCTTTTCTGGCTTGTATGTCAATTTTAAAAGCATCTGTTAGACAATTTCCAAAGGGTATTTGCCACAAATACTTGAATGCTGAGTATTGCAGAGGCAACGGGGCTAAATGGTAAGAAGAAGTTTTGGAAAACTATTTTGACAATTTGCTTTGGAGCTGCCACGTACCAAGGCTGGTCTTTGCTTTTTCAAACTCGTACTTGCAACGGCATTTTTGCAGGGCTATTTGTGTGCGTTTATTTTTAGGGACTGCTGAAGTTTTGTGAATGAATTTCGGGTGCTCAAGATAGCACGCGCTTGCTCTTTAAGCGCAATTGGGAGTATTTTCTTTTTAGGTTTTCATCTACTCATGAACTATGCCTTTTACTCTGCACTTCTTAGGCCTTCACAATGAGGTCCAATATTCAATATTTTTAGGGCTACCTCATTTGTAGAAATAAGTATGACAAGACCTAGCTAATGGACCTTAAGCGTAAGCGGCACGGCTTAGAAAGCCTAGTTTAAATTCACAAATTATCATAAATTGCATAAATCTTTTGTTTCAAAATATATGTATTTCAGAGATTCCAGTGGACTTTACCGCATGTGGGCCCCTTTTAGGCGCATGGCATCAGTTTCTCCTGAGAGAGCTTTATTTCTCGATTGCCTCCAAATTTTCTACTATTTGTTGCCAAGCGTGACCTCCATTGGATCTTACAGCTCCTAACGCTTCTATTCTTAACACTGGTTCTTTCTTCAACGTTCCCAAAATTTAAAGAAGTATAGAGAGGCGTATGACTTTTTGTTCGACAGCTGGCTATAATTGGTTGAGTTTTACTTAATCTCGAGTTCCATTTCCTTTACTTATTTAGGAAAGATGAAATAATGGTCAATGCACGTCTTCGATGAAAAGCTCTTGTGTAATATGATAACTGGACTCTCCAAAATTGTAGCACAAAACCATCCCAGTTGTATTCCCATTTTCACTCTAAGGTTTCCAAGAATTGGGATACTCACTTTATGGCCAGTATCTTTCGAAAAGGGAGTTTTTTACTTTCCCAAGATTTTCGAATAATATAAATATTTTTAAATTTATTTTGTACATAATTTTTTTCAAGAATATTTGCAATTTAAATTGGTTTACTTTGTTGGTAATGATAGGCCTACATTTAAAATTTTTTAAGCACCTAAGGGACAGGAAAGTGTCCACTTATGGGAGGTGTCCGCTTATGAGAAAAGTGTAAAAAAGCTAATTACATACATTTTATTGGAAGATTAAGGTGTTATGAGAAGGTTGTCCAGAGAAAAAAATTTAACATTTTTCTAAGAATTTTTGGTATGAACTTATACTGAAAAAAGTGTTCGCTTATGGGCGGTGTCCGCTTGAGAGAGGTGTCCCTTAGGTGACGACCAGAGTGAGCGCTGAAAGCCGAGCCGAGATTGTCAGTGCGATAAAACTGACTATATATAAGTCAATACAAATAAACTTGTGTATAACACAGTGAACGCCGACAAGAGCAGAGAGCAAAGACGATGAGTGCGAGAAAACAGTTTCAAAGTATTTTGCGCGCTTTTTTGCATTGTTGATGTTTACTTTTAAGAGTGCATTGTGTTTTTTAATGGTTTAAAAATAAAAAAAAATGGATATCGATCAAATAATATGTGAAATTTTTCCCGGCCAGAATGTAATCAAATGTTTCAATTTTATTCGGGTATATAGTTGAAATTTAGCTGGATATTTTCTTAAATCATTATATATTATAAATGATGAAATTCACCAAATTCATTCCTTTTTAGTGTAATTGGATGTTTTCCAAACTCTTTTGTGTTAATAATTGCATTAATCACACTAGAGGAAGCAAAATACTCTTCATCAGATGAATCCATTACTGTTTACAGCAATTTTATAAACACAAATGAACAACAAAACTAAATGACATAAGAGAAAAACACATGGAATAAGCAGAATTTCAGCGCTGATTCTCGCATTCACTGTGTTATATAAAAATTTTCATCTCGCATGAAAATAAGCGTCAATAAGCTCGGCTCAGCTCCGCTCGGCTCCGCTCGGCATCAGCGCTCACTCTGCTCGCACCCTTAGGGGAGAGTACATTGTATACACGAAAAAGTAGTGAGCATTACAGCAACAAAACAGAAGGTCTAGAAATTAGGGAGCATACGATTTTCATCTTAGCTTTGCCTGCGTAGTCCTGCTTAGCGGAGTTTGCCACGCGGAAAGCATGCCCAAAAAAGCAATTTTTTGAAAACATGTGTATTAACTTTGAAGAATTTAATAGCAAAATGAAATAACTGATAAATTTAATAATGCGAATTGATAGTAAACAGTTGAGAGGTTTTTATGAAGGGGACAGTACTCTAATCTGTTAGGTAATTTTTGATTTACTCCAATTTGAAAGTGAATTTTATGATTTTTCCACACATTTTGTTGTATAAACCCAGCTATTGCGTAGAGTTATGCTAGTTATCCCAGGAAAAGCACTTGCGAAGGCACTGGCTTTAAAACACAAAAATCCCCATGCAAATTGGGGCATTCTGCCGTTAGTTATTAGCGAATCCTGGAATGCGAAGAGAGTGCTGGGCGTTACTAGGGGTCTATCACCCTCTCTGATGCATTGATGCCGCACGTAAGTAGCTAGACCGATATTGCTGTATGGGGCCTTAGTATGGTGGACTGCGACAAGAAAACTGACATACTTAATGCCACTGGAAAGGATTCAACTACTCGTTGATCTGTGCATAACAGGAGCGATGAAGACCACTACAAAGGTGGCGCTGGAAATGATATTCAGCATACCACCTATTAACCTTATGGCGGAAAACCTGGCAGCGAAATCTGCGTGGAGGCTAGTGGCTGCGGGGGTATTCACCTGGAGCTCAGGTTGCACAGACTACATGACTCCGTACTTTAATTGGGAGAGAAGGTTTCGCACTTCAATTGAAGAGGAGGGATGGCACAAAGGCATGAAGCCTGGCCATAAAACTTTTCATATCTATACAGACGGCTCTAAAGCTTCAGATGGAGTGGGAGCGGGTATTTACTGTTCAAAACTAGGGATAAGGCAGCCTATTAATTCCGGAAGTTTTTCCTGTGGGGAAAACCGAGGAGCTAGCCTACACTAGAACAAGAAAGAACTCAACAATTAATATATACGTGGACAGTTAAGCAGCAATAAAAGCAGTAAGCTCATATTGTATTAAGTCCAAAAATGTTCGACGGAGCAGGGAGGCCATAGAAAGGCTAGCCGCAAACAGTAGGCCACATACCTATTGAGTGCCTGGTCACAAAGGCATTATGGGGAACGGAATAGTAAATGAGATAGCAAAAACCGCTGTTAGACTACCGTTTGAACAAGAGAACGACATACCAAAACCGCTAAACACAATGAAATGGACGACCACTTGAAATGGCTAGTGGAAGCTAGGTGGACTAATCTAACCATATGCAAAACAGCAAAAGTCATGTGTAGAACTAACGACAAAAGACTGACTCAATTGGTACTTACGCTCTCGCGAAAGGACTGCAGAACTATCATAGGTATGCTAACAGGTCATAATCTATTGGCTGCACATGCGTACAAGATAGGGATTGCTACCACGGACAAATGCAGGAAATGCAGAGAGAATGTTGAGGAAACTTTAAAACACCTTCTGTGCGTTTGTCCGGTATTATTAAAAACGCGTTTAAAATGCCTGGGAGCCCCATTGTTTGAGGGTCTGGAGGACGTCTTTGAGGGTGCAGGACGCGGATCTCCCAGCGCTGCTTACATTCGCCAAAAGCGCTGACATCCTACATGATGTCTACTTTCGGTATTCATAGAGGTCGGTCTCCATCTGGTATCGTTAGGCACCAAGAGGTCTATGCGTGGCTTGTTGCCAACCAGGCTAACCTAACCTAACCTATTAGCGCACACACATATTTTGGAATTTTTTTTTGTAATATGTAGAGATGTAAACACGCTTTTGTTTATACCTGTATAAATTTCAGCGCAATAAACTCTGAATTTTATACCACTCACACTTCCAACAAATACTTATAAATATATCCTAAAAAGCTGCCTTCTAGTGCTGCTTGCCTCGTAAAATAAATGACTTTTTATTTGATTGCCATGGTGATATGTGGCACTAACCTAAGCACGACACACACACACATACCCGTGCATACATAGTGAGTGTGACTTTTTGTCTGAAATTTATTATACGCACTTTGCAGGTACTCAACTTCATATACGCATACTTAAGCAATTTTTAGTATAATCTTTCTTTGAGCACATTCTTGGGGGAATACTTTTCGTTGGTAGTATGCGTGCATAAAAGGTACAACAATAAGCTTGAAAAACATACAAAATATCGGTATTTGCATATTACGACAATTTTATTGGTCCTTTTTGCCATATATGAAAAGTGAATTTTGTGGTTTGAGCGCAACTAAAGAGATATAAAATGGCATTGACAGCAAAGAGAAATGCAATAAAGTGGTTTTTAGGGCACCTTTGGGATAAAAGGTGGACTCCTACTAGTCTAAGTGTGTGGTGTTAATTTTTTGGAGAGTTATTTCATAATAAAATTGAGCTGGGTGGCATCAAAGTTTATAGTTGGGCTAAAATGGACTGCTCTAATAGGTCGACACTGGTTTTCATTGCTTGTTTTTACCAATTTAACAAAATTGCTAGAATTTTTATTAACGCATACAAATCTTCTGTTCTGAGGACTGGCAGGAACGTCGGATTCTCCGTGAGTGTGTAGAGGGGCTTACTTAGGCCTGGAGCTCTACTTTAATATCACTTGCTCGGTATATAAGTCTAATTTACCTCCAATGAGAGGCCGCCAAGAAAAAAAAACCTGGTGAGGGCGTAAAAAAATGTGACACCTAACAATTTTCTTGCTTGCTTGGATAGCTTTCTTTTGGTTACTGTAAAAATTGTAATGTGATTGATTAGTTCATTAAAAAAGCGGAAACATTAGCCCTCGTATGGGCACCACTTCTATTGACACTGTTCTCGGCACCTTAAAGCAACATGTTCATTTAAATTTTGCGCCTTACTATAGGTAATCTAAGAGCTTGCAAATAGACCCTAATGAAAATTTAATCAATGGAAGAAGATGAAGCCAATGAAGGATCAAGCCAAGTAAAGTGCAAGTAAGAAATCCGTAGAATTTTTATTTTAAAAAATGTTGATGAACTTTTTCTATTTCAAGCATATGCGCGATTTTTTTAAATGCAGGTAGCCGGCAATTGTCAAAAAGTGTCACCTTGAGACTTGTCTTCCGGAATATTCATACAGCCGCCATGTAACGAATTCCACGACTGACTCCGTATTATAGCAACGTGCAAAAGTATAAAATATTCAGGAAAAATTTTATATACACGAGAAACTATAGATTTTAAATAGTAACGCTGCATACTCAGTTTCCACTTCTTATCAAATTAATATTTTAAAGGACTTTAAATGCTCAAAGCGTAAAACATAAGCAAAGATATCCATTGCGTATACTTTACTTCAGAGTTTTAAGAAAAATGAAAAATCGGATACCCTGTAAAATCTGCAGTTTCTCGTGCATATAAAACTTTTCCTATTAAACTAAAAAGCTCATTTTTGTCCGCAATGTAGTTTGATAGACTTTCAGGAATGAATTAAATTACCACAAAAAATCGGAGCATCTTTATTCTGTCGAACGAAAAAATACAAAACTGAGGTTCTGCTATATTATTGAGAGCAGATTGTTGTTGTAGCGGCCTAAACATTCACCATACATGGGAAATGCTGCTGGAGTGACATTTCTTGGCTGGATATAAATCCGGATTGTTCCGCTAAGGTACAACCGAATGTCATGGGAACGCTTGGTCGGCAGGTTGTCCACCGGAGCTGAATCGATTTTTGTGTAGCGAGTAAAAGACTCGATTGGTTCTGGACATAAAACATTAAATGAGAACAAAACTTTTTTCCGAGAGCAGTCGCTTCTCGTCTCAGACTTACCAGGGCTTTTCTGCGATGAAAAGACTTCTTACACAACTGTAGGGTGCTCCATTTTTAGTATAAGATTAGTTTGCGCCTTGACAAATTTTTCTATTGAAAATTCGTTGCTTCACCACCTTAAGGAATTATCTGCTTCCAAATTGTGACTAGAATACGTTAATTTTTCTAATTGGCGACTAAGTTTTGAGAAACAAAAACTAATTGACAAAATGAAACTAATCACAGTAAGAAATATTCACATACAGTGAATCAGAAATGTATTCTCACAGTGAGTTTTCTCTAATTCGCAAATTTTACTCGCGGTAAAAAATACTCACATACAGTGAGTCAAAAATGTTTTGGGACAGTGAGATTTTTCTTATTCGTAATAGTTTTCATGCAAATTTTATTCATAGTAAAAAATATTCACATACAGTGAGTCAAAAATGTTTCGGAACCATGCCACAGTGAATCAAAAATGTTTTGCATGGTGGGCATTTTTTTATTCGCAAACATTTTCATGCAAATTTTATTCACAGTAAAAAATACTCACATACAGTGAGTCAAAAATGTTTTGGGACAGTGGGTTTCATAATTGTTTTGATGTGAATTCTACTCGGAGTAAAAAATAATCACATACAGTGAGTTTTTTAACAACATTTGCAATGTTTTTTATGTTTCCGCTAATTCGCTTAAATGCTTGGAAGGGGAAAAAGGCAGCTACCGGTAGCAGAAAAATTATTAAAAGTCAATGAGAGTTCTCAAAAATTTCAAAACTGAAATTTGTGATACTGTAATTGAATGAGATATAAAAGAGCATACCAGAAAAAAAAATTAAAAAATCTGAAATTCTGATAAAAATTTCAAGATTTTTTTTTAATTTTGCACAAAGTTCGAATCTTTGATTTATGGGAATTTTATTATACTAAGAACTATATTTTTATAAAAAATTACGAAAAAAAATTAGCAAAAAAAGTTGAATATTGTAAAAAAAACAAAAATTTGGCTGCGCCTAAACTTCTTTGACTGACTGTGAATGTATTTGTATTGCAATTGCATATCCACGCTCGACCACGGGGTACAATTAAAAACAAAAGTATTTGTGGCAAACGAAAAATCGGAAACTATGGCTAATAGCCCGGACAGCACAGAATAGAAGTGAATGCAAAACTCCAACAAAACAAGTAACGGCCAATAGAAGCGAAATAGCAAAAGAAGCGAGAATGTACAAAAAAAAAAAAAATACAAAAGCACTTAAAGGCACAAAAGGGAACAAAATTTACACAAATAGTGCAGCATGACAAAGTCCAGTAGAGCCAACATAAATACTTGGCTTAAATGTGCAAGGACAATATAATTTGTTATACTGATTTACGATACCAGAAATGGGAGCAAAAAAGCGACAACTGACTAAGAAACGTTGGTGTGAAAACAGAAGGCGAACAGAATATGAGAAAAATGTATGTGGCACACAAGAAAAGAGAGTGAAGTAATCTATAGCCAAATACAGCAAAAATTGGAAAGCAGCGTAAAAACCGAGGTAAATCCGTATTCTTGCCTAAACGGGCCTAACACCCACAGCCTGTGCGCAACGCCAGTGAAACAAAGAACAAAAGTTAAATACCATACATGCAAAACAATGGCATAGTGAGCAGTAAAAGCCAGCTGGCTGGGTAGAGCAAGCAGATTGCCGAAGTACAGGCGTGCGCGTAGGGCCACGGATATAAACCGGCAGGAAACAACTCGGCATAATAAAATATGGGCACAGGACCTATAAACTATGGGACAAACGTGTCGCCATGAAATATACGGTCACATTACACTGCGTTCGCATTAACACATATGCATACCACACACAAACACATGCACGAACCTGGGCACAGATGCCTAAGTGTATGTTAATAAATGCGTTTTACGGGCACTCGAAAGGACACAAAAGGCGACTCTTTATACTTACGTAATAGTGGTAAATTTAAGCGTTGTTGTGTATGTGTGTGATTGTGAGGCTACCATGAAAAAGCTACGCATAAACTGACCATGAAAGTCCACTCGTTGTTGGTTTTTAAACGGACTGCACATAACTACTCTGTACTGGCTATTCATTTCATTAGTTCTTACCGGTCACTTGTTATTTGTCTGCCATTTTCCCTTGCCTGGATTTTGCCATACCCCATTTGCATGCTCATGCCTGATTTTGGTATGTGTGTGTGTGCGTGCAAGCGTTCGGCTGTGTCAAGCATTCTGGTGTAAAAGTGCTAGCAAAGCACTTCCGTTTCCGGTCAAAAAAAACAAAGTCAACACAAATATGCACTGGGATGTGTATAGATGAGAGCTGAAGTGGAAGGCTAATGTGGGTGAAGAGCTCGCAAAAGGGTGCCGCAAATTAAAACAGAAGATAAGAGATGAAGTTTATTTCTGCACTAATAAAGCAGAATATGGGGCGTTCTTTTTACAAATCGCACACTTTTCTGAACGACAAAGTTTTGATTCGGCTGAAATACTTTTTACAATTCCTATAATAAAAAAAAAATTCTAATAATAATAAACATATTCGGTAGGTTTTTTCTTATAAGAGGGTTTGCAAATTCTGAGAACTTCCTGGCATTTGGTTTGGAGTCTCATTTCTAGATTTGACCAAACACCGAATAAGAATGTGTTTCGTTAGAGTAAGTTAAGAAACGGTTAAGTTCGGTTAGGTTAGTTTAGGTTGAGTTGGGGTAGTTCTTGGTTAAGTGAGGTTAACCATGGATACACTTTGTGGTGCCTAGCAAAATTCTTTCTAGTCTCACTTCCACATATCTCTTAACCATACCCACCTTTTGGCGAATCCAATAAACTCTTTCAGTGAAAGCTGTCTAGGCTCTCAAAGACGTGGTTCCCCAAATGTGTGGCTAGATAATTGATATATATAATATGCTTATACCTCTTTGTTGGGTATTTGGCCGAGCTACTGGTTCTATATGTGGTGTGTGTCTTGATGCTTTTCCACAAACAGAGGGACGCACAGTTTTATTTCACTACTGAAGAACTTTTTTCCTGGTAGAGATACACTCGGAGGCTTGTCATTGTCTGCTGTGGGACAATCGCTAGTAGAAAAGAAATCTTTTTCTGTCATTGCTTAGTTCGAAACTTTTCCAGTGATGTGGACGTCTAGAATCAAGACTGATCAGCCAGATTTCAAGCTCGTGGCGACTAATTTTGCGCACTTCAGAAACCTTTTATGCCTTTATAGCTCCCAAAAAGGCAAAAGTGAAAAGTGAGAACTTTCTATGCTTATTTACTTAGATTAAAATGTTTTTATTCACCCTCTAGAAAAACTAAGCCCTTCAATTGAGCACTTCGCTAAGATGCAATCTTGAAATGCACTCAAGTCCACCCCATGTTCTGGTGCAAGGGTTAATAGTTCGGCCTTTTATATACTTTCGTCAGAAACTAAGTTAATTTTTCTGCCGTGCTGAAAGAAAACAAACAAATTGGTTTCATACTCCTTTGCTCCATAGAAAACTACAGGCAATTTTTTCTTACAAAATCTCTGCTTTCCAAATAGCAGAATTTCTCGACAACTTAGGCGCCTGCCTACAAAGCTTTGCACGTGCGTGTGTATATCAGCAATTTAAAACACTGTTGAGCACTTCGGAAAGCTGTCGGTGACAGGATTTCCACACATTATGCCATTAACGTAATATTTTCCCAAGTCGTTGCTGTCGCCAATAACAACCAAGCAACTGTGACTTGGGCTGTGCTTGGTTGAGGTTCTTCTATGGAAATGGCAGCTAAACAAGGGTTTACTACTCCGCCACACAATTCTATATTGTTTAGGAAATGAGTTGCAGTACTCAATGTTGACCGCTCCCGCTGCTCCTTTGGCTACTCTGCATGCGGCGCTAACAGCCGCCTGCACCGCCTTTTTGTGCAACAAAGCTCTGCTCACCTACTTGCCTGATATTCTTATTTACTGACTGACCGTTGAGCACAAGAACTTTAAGGTGGTTCATCAGAAAAAAAATTTTGCTATTTTTTCAAGAAAGTCATAAAATTCTATATTTTTTCTGAATTATACAAGAATATTTTAGCTCAACGCAGCTCAACTCGTGAGTTCGACGGTGTTGAAAATATCTTTAAAAATCGAAAAAAAAAATAATTTTTTTAAATCATAATGCAAATGTTCTAAGCTACATTTTACTATTGTTTTAGGCCAATTATTGGAAATAAATTTAAAATTTTTTTATCTACTTATATATTATATTTTTCTAACTAGAAAAAATGTTTTTAATATTTATAAATTCTTTTTTAAATTCCATTTTTAGAGCTTTCTTCAACAGAGCCCAGCTTATAATAACTTTTTAGGAGCATGAAAGTCATAAAATATATCAAATATTACGATTCATATTTAATTTTTTTTTTGACGTATTCCGGGTAAGCCGCCTTAAAGCGCTTATGTGTGCCTATGTGTTTGCTATGCGGTGTCCTGCTTCGTTGATGCTTTTCTGCTGCCTTTGTTTTGACCGCTTGTACGCTCCATTTGTTTCAGAAGTTGCTTAAGCTTCGTTGGCGCTCTCCCCGCCTCTCCACCTCTGCGCCTGTTGAGTGAATGCTTCGTTAGTTGGCTTTTGAAAGACAAAAGCAGCCATAAATAGTTGGAGTGGACAGTGGCGAGTGAGGTAATGATGCTTGAATTCTTAGAGTTTGTTAAATGTAAATAAGAGTAAAGTTGGATGGGAAAAAGGTGTTCAGTGTCAGTCTAGGACTGCCAAACGATCGTAATTTGGAATAGGGAAGTTAAGATTATTTTAGTGGAGGCGGGACTGCGTTCGTACCTTCTACCTACTGATTTGCTGTACTTATTTATGAAAATAAAATAAATCTTCCCAAAAATTTTGAACAAAAAATTTAAATCTTTTTAATGTATTTGTTTTTTGTAAATATATTTTGTCTCATCAACAAATACCTCCGCAGAATATTCCGGCTAAACACCGTCAGTAACGACGCACTGTGGAGATTAACGAACGAGGAACCCATTCTTAGGCAAATCAAACGTAGAAAGTGGCGACGGATAGGTCATACATTGAGAAAACCACCAGATAGCATCACGAGAATGGCACTGAACTGGAACCCACAAGCGAGAAGAGGTCGCCGTCGACCAAAAAACACTTGCAGAAGGTCGATGTTGCGTGAACTAACAGATGCCGACATCACATGGGACGGTGCAAAAACAACAGCACAGAACAGTGTAAGATGGAAGAGTCTTGTCGAGGCCCTATGCTCCCAAGAGGAGTGAACAAGGAAAAAAAAAACATATTTTGTCTAAAAATTAAAAAAAAAACTGTGTAAAAAAAATTAATAAAATTAAATTTTAATAGAAATAAAATTTTGTTAAAAAATTGGAAAAATAATAATTTTTTAAATTATATTTTGTCCAAAAAGTAAAAAAAAATTATAACTTTTTTTAACAAAATGTATGTTTTTTTTAAGAAGAGTCTGATATATTTGATTCCATATCGAAATTTTGAAGTCTGAATAAATATCAAAATTATAATTTTTTTTTCAAAATTTGTTTAGTTTACTTCTTGTATATTTAAACCCACGAATAAACTAATTTCTGGGAGAATTGCCCAAATATTGAATTCCATGTGATATATATGTAGAGGAAGGATCCTGTTTCTCTTGTATGGCAACGAGATGAGGTAAATTCTAAAGGTTATGCTCCCTGATATATTTAGATGTTATATTGCTAGACGCTGGAAGGCATGCCTCTTAAGAGGGAGTTTCTAAGAGAACAAGGATCCAATAAGACAACTCTAAAATGTATTGAGTTTTATCTCAGGGTCATACGGTAGAAATTCTTAATACTACTCCTGATCCCTATGCTCTGAGAATTTATCGTCGATCTTAAATATGTATAAAAAACTACCACCGCTAACGCCAGTTATGCTTTTGATAGCCATTAAAGTTTCCTCTCAAACAGGTAGGCAGGGCAACGCCTATCCAATTTTTAAAATGCTTAGTCCGCAAAGTTTCCTGCAAAGTCGCTCGAACATGATAAAAATATAGCCCTGATAGCAAAATGCTTAGGGATCAAAGTAGTTATTCTCAAATTAAATACGAGCACTCGATCAATGATCTCAGAACTTTGATTGGCGCTGGGCTATCGAAATAAGTTTTCAGCCCTAAAAGGATATTCCACTAGTCCGAAATGACTTTGAATCATCTGTTAATTATCTGGGAGTAGATTGACTGTGTTTTGAATCACAATATTACAGCCCAACTAATCCTTTCTTGAGGGAAAGTGGGTGGAGAAATATTCGCTTAGATTTGGTGTGCGCACTGGTCTGTGTTGGAGGAATGAAATCGCAGTTTCTAAGAATTTCGGTTTGGGTGCATTAACTCCAGAAATTACGTACACACGTAACCGAGCGCTAAAGTTTTTACTCTCTCTGCTACAAAAAAAGAGCTCTAGTTTTATTCAACTTTCCTTGGCTCAAATTTTTTCTATGAAGTGCCGAAGTGTCTAAGTCTTGGTGGTTCAGAAATGAAGCTAAGCCTAAATAGAGAAAATATAAAATTTAGTTCTATTGTATTGAGTATTATTGGCATGCATAAGTTTCATCTAATACAGCATCAAAGGAAATATTAAAATAAAATTAAATATAATTCCATTTGGCCACTCTTTTCCATGCGTCCACGAATCAAAACTAAGCCTCCATGCAGCCCGGCTCCTCAATATTTAATATTTTCGTGTATTAAATAGTATACGCAAATTCAGGTCATTATGTAATAAACATATGTACACAGGTACTTACATATATGTAGATAAGTTTCCCTGCTTCTGCGCCCACTTCACTCCCGGTTTTTCAAACGCCAACTGTTAACAATAGAAAACAAATTACGATATTGGTTACCAGCAGCGCTTTTAATCTTGTCACTGAAATACAAATACAAGATACGAATACTGCATGGAGCAACAAAATATACGGGCACACGCCATATATACAATGGCGGCCAAAATAATAGCAGTGCGAAGTATTGACAATTTTTGGCATTTGTTTTTTTAATTTTTGAGATTATTTTGCAATTTTATTTATAAAACTAATTTTTTGATAAAGATGCAGTTCTTAAAATATGCGTAAAAATATGCATATAATAATGGGTGGTTAAATTTCAAGGGCCGATGTTGAATCTGAACCACACTTAAACGTCAACGACACCGTTGGACTTCTTTCTTTGGGGTCATTTGAAAGAAAAGGTGCATGTCGATAAGCCAGCAACAATTCAAGAGCTAAAGGATGAGATAATTCGGCACATTAACGGCATAGAACCTCATTTAGGCCTCAGCGTCAACGCAAATTTTGATCATCGGATGGAGGTGTGCCATCGAGGCCACGGCGGTATTTGGCCAATATTTTGCTCCGTACGTAATTGAGCTATACCAATATTATCATAATAAAGAGAAATGACAATAATTTCTTAAAAAAATTGTATTTTATTCAAAATCAACACCGGCCCTTGAAATTAAACCACCCTTTATATGAGTTTTTACAAAAATTACCAAAATGTTGACCAAAATTTCTAACTTTTTAATCAATAACTTTTATAGTAAAAATGAAAATTCTGTGTAAGCAGTTTTGTAGCGGATTGAATTTTTGTATAATAAACTGCGTGTCTAAAGTGGCTCCAGTTTCGCGCTGATTTTTGATATTTTTTTTGTTGACGGTGTGATGCATTTTCTTCCTTATAATGAATGCTCGAAAGGGAATTTTTTTATATGGAGCAAGTACAAGACTGGCAGTGAAGAAAATTTTCAAAAATCAGCGCGATTTCGAGCGACTTCAAACTTGCACTTTATTAATCAAAATAGAACGGGTTTTTTTTCTAAAAATTCTAATTAAAGGTTGCGTTAGAGAATTTCCTACATTTTTTTTTTAATTTTACATCAAGTTTAAGAACTCAGAGCTGGTTGTTATTGTGGCATGAACTGTATTTAAATTTAAAAAAATATAAATGACAATATAAAAAAATTTATAAAATTAAAAAAATTTTACAAAGAAAAAATAAATACATAATTGAAACTTTGCATTCTATCGCGCTGCTATTATTCTGCACACAGTTGTAAATGCTGCAAATAGCGGTATTTATATGTTAACAACTTTTTGTGTATTATTAATTGTTTGGTGTGAACAAATGTAACCGGATATTGAAATGCAAACAAATGACTGAACTTTGTGGCTGCATTCATTGCACTGGCAGACTTCTCATAGAACAGCCGAACAAGTGATAATAAATAAATATGTAAATAAAATAATGGTGTGCAGTTGACTGGACAGGATGTGAATTGTGGCAAATGAAATGGGTAAATGAAATATGGGCACAGGAATATTCATTTCTACTTTTATTCAATTTCTTTGTTTTTGTTTCTGTCAGATTATAAAGTAGTTTCATTTCTCACTCCCTCGCACACGAATATAAATTTAATTTGTTCTGATCTTTTGTATTCACTTGCATAGTTGGACACAGTGAAATATGCTGATGGAAAAAATTGGTTACTTGATTCATAAAGGTTTTCATAGTTGAATGCCCTGAACTGCATTAAATTCCAAATGGGTTAAGTACTTATACTTCTTCTTTTTCTTAATTGACGCTATAACCGCTTACGCGATTTTGGCCGAGCTTAACAAAGCGTGCCAGTCGTTTCTTTCTCGTGCTAACCAGCGCCAGTTGGACACACCAAGTGAAGGCAAGTCCTTCTCCACCTGATATTTCCAACGCAGAGGAGGCCTTCCTTTTCCTCTGCTACCACCAGCTGGTACCGTATCGAATACTTTCAGAGCCGGAGCGTTTGTATCCATTCGGACGACATGATCCAGCCAACGTAGCCGATGGATCTTTATTCGCTGCGCTATGTCTATGTCGTCGTAAAGCTCATACCTGTACAGCTCATCGTTCCATCGCCTGCGATATTCGCCGCTGCCAACGTGCAAAGGTCCAAAAATCTTGCGCAGAATCTTTCTCTCAAACACTCCAAGAGTTGCTTCGTCGGATGTTGTCATCGTCCAAGCTTCTGCGCCATACGTTAGGACGGGCATGATGAGAGCCTTGTAGAGTGTTAGTTTTGTTCGTTGAGAGAGGACTTTACTGCTCAGTTGCCTACTTAGTCCAAAGTAGCACTTGGTGGCAAGAGAGATTCTTCGTTGAATTTCAAGGCTGACATCGTTATCGGTGTTAATGCTGGTTATTAAATAATGGAAGTTCTTTACAACCTCGAAATCATAACTTTAAACAGTGACGTGGGTGCCGATACGCGAGTGCGCGGACAGGAGGTACTTCGTTTTGTCCTCGTTCACCACCAGAGCCATTCGCTTTGCCTCTTTAACATCTAAGAACAGGTTAAAAACTCCTTAGTACCCTTTTTTATTAGGAAAAACCCAAATTAGGTTGAAAATTTTAACTGATATTTGAAGTTTTCAGAAAAAATGCCATCGGTCATAATTCAATGGCCAGATACTCTATACCATAGCCAATAGTTTTACTGAGAAGCAAGGCTTCTGTTGGAAAGCGAGTGAAACATTGAAAAAGCATTAGGCTGGGACTAAAAATCTTGGCATAACAACTGAAATGGTTAATTAATTCATACAACTTTTACATAGTTTGTTGAAAATATAAATTAGAAGTGTCCTGTTACTCACACGGCCAAATGAAAGGTTATTTTCACGCTAAAATTTTATTAATTGCAACAGAGCCAGACCAGCAACTCTCGACGATCTCAAAACTACAACGACCACATACTTTGCGTTGGCAAGCCACAAAGCAGAAACTTATTGTTGAGGAAATTACCAAACGGAAATAGAACTGGCTTGGTCACACACTACGTCAAACTAGTAACGACGTCACCAGCACTGCAGTTGAAGGGAACGCACAGGGCAGCCGCCACAGAGGCATACCGTCTAACACATGGAGAAGGATTACTGAGGCGGAGATGAAAAAGGCGAACAAAATATTTAGTGAAGATAAAATATGGTACTAGCGCAAAATTGGGCACAGTGGAAACAATTTGTTAAGGTTTTATGTTCCATAAAGGAATAAAAGGATCAAATATACAATTCTCGACGATCTCAATTATAGACGCATATCTTATACTATATCTTATAGTCTTTGAATGATCACCCCTGGTGTCTGAGCTCCCCAAATAACATAATTATTTTCTGTTCAAAGCCCATTCATATCACATCCAATGACTTATGCTAACTTTTTGGTTTTCTCCAAACACCTCCACCAACCTCCGAAATAGGTTTTGTAAAACGTACTGTTTTCAAAAAGTATGATTTGCAAAACTTGGTTGCTAGCTACAAATCTGTGTATAGTCTACATTTTACTACGCAGAAATGTGTTTGTATCAGGTCAGTCCATAAGTTTTCAAAATTCCGAAGTGGTAACTGCGACGTGGAGGATGCCCCGCGCGCTGGTCGTCCTGAAGTCTTTAACTCCGACGCCTTGTTGGAACTCGTCGAAGCTGAGCCAAATTTGACAGTCGATATGATAGCTCAGAGGTTAAATTCATCGCATAGAACAGTTCACAGGCACCTGGTTCAGTTGGGAAATGTTTCAAAGCTGGGAGAATGGGTTCCGCATAGACTTTCCGTCGCCAACCTTCAGCAGAGAGTGAATGTGTGTTCTCAGCTGCTGCAACGGCTTGAAAATGAAAGTTTTTTGAGCCGTATCGTTACTGGTGATGAAAAATGGGTCCTTTACAATAATCTTGTTCGCAAACGCCATTGGTTAGATAAAGATGAAACACCAGAACCGACCCCTAGAGATGGCCTTCACCCCAAAAAGATTCTCCTGTCTCTTTGGTGGAATATGGCCGGTATTGTTTATTATGAACTTCTGGAACCAAACCAGGCGATAATTGCTGATTATTATTCCCATCAGCTATCGAACCTGAATGAGGCACTTAACAAAAATCGACCGTCTTTAGTGAATAGACGCAACGCAAGACCTCGTACCCCAAGGCAAACATTAGACAAGCTGAACGAGCTCGGATGGGAGCTAATGCCACGTCCACCATACTCTCCGGATACTGCACCTTGTGATTACCTCCTTTTCCGTGGACTTCAATCCCATATGAGTAACTATAAAAAGGGATATCGAAGCGTATTTTGGCTGCAACGACAAACAATTTTTTGAGCAGGGAATTAAAAATTTGCCTAAACGTTGGGAAGACATTGTAAATAATGAAGGAAAATATATTATTGATTAGTAAATACTTTAGACATTATTTTTATTAATTTTAAAACCACCTTTAAAAACGCACCAGCTTATGGACTGACCTGATATTTTCATAAATAAATGCGCTCTTAAATTCTTTTACGCCCTTTTTTACTATGCTCAAATTTATTCAATGCCTAGTCAAATACACTCAGTTTGTATTACCTTTTGCTACCAACCCAATAGATAACATGGCATGATTGGATATACGGTTGTGTCTGTATATGTGTGCTTAATATCTTGCTAATTCTTTGTCATTGCTCTGTGAATGTATTTACCCATTTCCGCTTCAATATTTGCCTGCGTATAATCAAACTCTTTGTGTACACAAATGGAAGTTGCGTGTTCCGTTTATATTTGTATAAATAATCAACTTATCTTGTACTTTGTACTACGTATGGCCCACACCAATACACACTCATACATATGCATATGTAAATTTTGATGTATATTTTTGGTTAGACTTCTTTTGTCTACACGAAATTCCCTGAAGTCAGAAAATGCATTTTCATTAGCGTTAGACACAGACGTGTTCCAATACATACACACACACACACATACGCGTTTATAATTTATGCGTGTAATTTGGTGAAAGAGATAAAATAATCCTTCCGTAAAAAAGTACTCATGTACCAGGGAAAGGGGGTGCTGAAGACTTTCCGATATTCTCCAATGGGTATATAAATAATTTTAAAGCTCTTACAAATATCCAACCCAAAAAAAGAGCTTAAATGGGTAATAAAGAGCGGCGGCAGTCACAACTGAGTGATAATTTAGTGATTTATGTATGTAGAAATCGCCTGATGGCAGCCATGTAGACAATTGTGACAAGAGTTCCACAAGGTCTGTTAGATGTGATCCTGAAACAGAACTCTAAAACAGCGAAATTATGGGAAATCTGATAGACAGCCAAAGAAAGTCTAGCGTCTACCATCTGCAGCAGCTCGGTTATGTTGCTCGGTTATGAAATAGAGGAGGAATTATTCCTTCCTTAGATGTTGGAAAATAGGAGCATATTGGGTCTCGGGGTAATCCTAGATAGCAAGCTGACCTGGAAATGCACGTCGAGCAGAAGGTCTCTCGAGCACTAAAAGTCTTTGGGCAGGGTACGAAAACCTTTGGTGGCACAATGGGGTTTAAGACCGGCGATAGTTCACTGGTTGTACATCCCCCTGATTAGACCCAGTATAACACACGCCTCTGTAGTCTGGTGGAAGGTTACTATGGTGAATTCCAGAGTAAAACCCATTAACAGACTACAGAGAAGTGTGTGCTTCGGCGTCATAGGGGCTATGAGTACAACAAGTGAGATGTCCTTCTTCTCTAAATTTGAAATAAATCGATGGAGGGGGGGGGGGGGCGGGGGGCGCTGTACATACTCAAGCTAAATGGAGTCTGGCTACCAGTGTCGGAGCGGTGCTCTCTCTTCTCGATGCCATCAGACAATCGGGTACCTACGCTAGCTTCGGTAGGAAGTACGATGTGTTGATTCGAGATAGACATAAATGGGAAAGTCCAGTGAACCTATTAACGGGATTTCAGCACACTTTCTATACTGACGGATCCAAAACCAGTTTTTGGGGCAGATGTAGATGCGGGAATTCTGTATCGATTCAACTATGCGTTTGTCTGAGTTGGGAATCATATCGTGATAATGAGGACACTGCCGAGCATTTTCTCTGGATAAATTGTATACCCTTCTCTTCCGAACCTCTTAAGATTCATCAATGAATGGAGTGACCTCAAACTAATTCTTCAGTCTTACCATCCATATAAATCGATCCTGCCTCTCTATTCCTTTCACTGTAGTCTATCCGTGGGTAGTACAATGGTCCCCTTAACTGAGTGCTTGGACCTGTCCAACAACCCACAAGTCTAATCTAAGAGGAGAGTATGAAAATCTCGACTGGACTGGAGAAACTGCAAAGGAGGCAGAGTAAAAATAGAGAATCCGATAGCTGGTGATGCAAAGTTGATTATGAAAAGGAAAGTTGGGTAGAGACAGTGATACTCTCCGAAGTACTAGACGACACTCTCTCATTACGCTTACATAACTTCACTAGTATCTTCTAAGCGGAAGTGCCAGATATTCGAGGAGCCAAGTGCAAAAAAATTTGCAGTTTTAGTTGCAAATCAGCACTTTTTTCGTTGGCATCAGAAATGACACATTATTGAGAGATTGCGAATGCCTTTTCAACAGTAGTATTTATAGGAAACTGACCCGTCTGGCCTTCCTGCCAAGGGAAAATATACTTTAAGTTACAAAACTTTTGATGATGATCAGTGATTTCATATGGACTAGAAATGTGGCCTAGTCTTGTTGAGAGAGAGTGTGTGCGGCAACTTCAAAACACACTCATTATGCCATATTTTGTAATCTTTAACAGATTGTTGATATTTCTGAATGAGGGGAGGGTTGCAGAAACAGATGCGCTAGGCAGTGGCAAAGGAAATACTACAGGGTAACGAGCAGATTTTACATAATTGCGAGTAGTCAAGAATATAAAATTTGTTGAGAAAGTAAATAAAGAAAGTTTTTGTGAATATGCAGCTGGGGTGGGTCTTGCATGCCAAACAGTTGCCGTAGCTGAGAACCATGGGATAGTAGGGAAACTGTTCTTCACTATATCTGCAAGTATTCATTATTAGCGTCTAATAGACACCAGGCGCTAGGCAGCTTCATCATGCAAAATCTAAAGGAGATCAAATCTAACGCTGATAACGGCAGCAAAGGCTTTTAAGACAAGCCCAAGTGGTTCGAAAGTAGCAGTGAATCTTCTAGTGATTCTAGGAGAAAGCGTATTAAACAACATCATCACACGTTGCTTGGGTCCTCCTCTTAGTGCACGTTACTGAGGCAATGCTACTACCACTTCAACTGTGTTATACCAGAAATTCAGTTGAAAATTCCTCTAGTGAAGTCAACTTTCATAAACATTTTCTTAAAAAACTTCACTACTACTGCCAATTTAAAGACATGCTTCTCCTCTTCCAGCGACGGTATCAATAACGCCAAAGTTCCTTTCACCCTCGTCTCAATTAAGTATATTCAAGCACTTGCTGCATGTTTGCGGCTAATTTTCGTGTTGCAAGCCAACCAAGTGTACAAAGAACTAACGATGAACAAGACAATGCAAAGCCAAAAACAAAAAGGCAAAAAAAAAATCCAAAGCGCACACGTGAAATGTGTTGAGACAAAAACCCACAAACACACACACACACGAGGAGTGCGACGCCTAAAAATAGACAAGAACAACGAAACAAGAGCGACAGCTGCAGCGGGAATACAAATACATATAAAGCCAAGAAGTAATGCATAACTAGCGAGGCTGCTGTCAATGTTGATGCTCTGTTGCTGGGTGGGCGCATGCAGAGTTGTGCTGCTTCCTTCTGGGGTACGTCAGGGCGTATGAGTAACCAAGTATTATTTCGCGCGCGTGCAGTGGTATATATTGGCACGTGTGCATTGTATTTTGAATTAACGAAATACTAATTCTGAGCTGTTTTTATTCGCTGATCTCAGTAGTATTACACGTTTATTTTAATTTGTTATGTTATTTGGTATTTTTTAATCTGCTAGTGCAATTTTCTGGTTTATATTAAAAAAAAACTATAAGTAAGTTTGAAATTTTAAAGGGTTTTTTCTTATATTTCTTTAAAAAATGTTCATAAAAATATTTTTTTTTGGTTACATTTGAAGTTTTTGAATTAGGTTTAAAGTTAATAATAGAGGGTTTTCCAATAAGAGGTGTTATTTTGATATTCAAAGAAAAATGCTATTAATGATTGGATGTTTATTTCATTATAAAGAAGAAGGTATGCCGTTAGTAGTGGAAAATAACATCAGCCAAATGACCCCCACGACCACGTTTACAGGACAATATCCTTTTCATGAAATTTTCCATAACCGAAATGCCAAGTTGCTGCCCTATGTCTTCGATAGCTTCACGAATTCCATCTTTGAGGTCTTGAATCGACCCTGGGCTGTTGGCGTAGACCTTCTCTTTCACGGGGCCCCAAAGATCACTGGTTTCGTTGCTGGTGTTGTACGTAGCGCCGTCTTGTTGAAAATAAACGTGGTCCAGATCAATACTCTCCAATTCCGACCATAAAAAATCGTTAATCATCTCTCAATAGCGCAATCCAATTCAAAATAACACCTGTTATTGGAAAACCCTTTATTACATTTTTAATTTTTTATAATTTTTTCTTATATGTACTTAACTAAATTTATGTTCTCGACTGCTTTCAAAGAAAAAAAAAATGAAATGAGTCTTCAAAGACCTTAAAAAATTATCGCAGTTTTCACAATTTGGAACAAACAATTTTTTTGTTAATTTAAGCGTTCAAGACATATTTAAAGAAAACACGGCAATTCAAAAGAATGTCAAATACGCACAATTTTGCAGTAGCGCGATGCTTGCCACAGTGGAGTTATCTTCTGCATGGACATTCTTGAGTAATTCTCTTATATTCAAGGCAAAGAGCCGGTTTGCTGACTTACATTTTTAGCATTTTGCCCATTCACTTTCCTCAATCATCCCACTGTGCGATGTCGTTTGTCCCCCATTTTCCCCATGGACAACTATTTTCACTTTGTAATGTTTGCTGTTGTTGTTATTGCTATTAGCATTTGTTTTCCTTATTGTTTTCGGTTCTGGGTTCCACTATGCGGCGTTGTAATTGCGATTTAATTAAGAAAATTGATAATTAGTTTTGACAGCGTTGAGAATATCAGCCAACCAGCCAACCAAACAACCAGCCAGCTAACCAACCAACTAGCGAGCAACGCGTGAAATTGTCAAAGGACTCGTTGTTGCTGGCATTGTTGTGGTGGTGCGTTTTTTTGTCTTTCTGTTCTTTTGCAAAGTTTGCCATGTGCATGTTAATATACATGTGTGTGTGCGTGTGTGTGGGTTTTGTTAGTTGGCACATTTGTCTATCGCATCTGCGAGCTTCCGGCGGCGACTGTTGCGTTTCAGATGCTGCTGTTATAGCTAAAAGAGCTTTCTTGTACTTTTCTTCAACTTTCTGTGCATTTATTTTTTGTTTGCTTTTATATATGCAAGTGTGCTTATTATATTTAATGCAATGAGCTTGTGTGTGTGTGTGTATGTGTGCATGTGTAACGGAAACGGATATTGCGGCTGCACATGATATGCACTGTAAACTCAGCAACAGACTCACTCATTCATTTCCTGTCAGCCGGAGTGTGCATTTGTGTTGGGCTGGGTGTGTGTGTATGAGTGCGAGTGCATGCATGTATACAGTGTACACATATGTATGCATTTAGCTGTAACTGTTTCCACACTTTCATTAGCTATTGCAAACTTTAGCTTTTCTTCCTGTTTCTTTTCCTGTTGCAAGTGCTCGCATAGCTCGCTTTTATTAGATTCGGGTTTTTGCTTTCGCATTGTTTTTGATTTCCTCTTTACGCTTGACTCTAAAAAAGGAAATTTGTAAGAAAAACAATATCATGCTTTGTCTATTAAATTTAATTTTGGTGCGCTTTGAAGTAAATTCTCTGACATATTTGTTTCAATGCGAGCGTTTTGGGAAATGAAAATTGAAAAATAAAATGAAAAAAAAAAATTCTAAAATCTCATATCAAAGAAAAATAAATAAAATTCGAATTTTAAATAAAAATACATATGTATATAACTTCGTATATAAATATCGGGTTTAGTTGAATTGAATTTTTTTTTCTAATTTTTCAAATTTTAATTATAGAACGGATTTTGTCGAGTATGTATATTAGTAAAAGAAGGTTGCCATTAATCCATGCTGCAAAGTTTTTCTGCATTCACATGTAGATAACCAGTGTAAGCGTGGAAAATCATCTCATCAGTTTCACTCTCGAAGTGCTGTGCTTATTCGGAGGTTTTTATGTGAAATGAAGTAAAAAAATAGCTAGAAGACTCAACTTCAAATGCTTTGCTCTGTTCTTACAAATGAGTTCGAAATTTGAAATCTTAAGGGGAAGCCTGGTTTGTGAGGCTTAAAAATTGCATCTCTTTGCGATTTTTTTTTAAAGAAAAAATTAATTTAGTGCAAAGTTTTTTCTATCTTTTAATGAACATTTAAAAAGTATAAAAAATGTTTGTGCTGGTTAAAATAAGTTGAAAAAAATGTTTAACATAGAAATTAGTAGAGCGCTGCAACGCTGGAGTTTTCAAGATACAGCTCGTAATTATTATCTAAAGCAAAAAATTCAAATGGATTTCTAATTATTATGATTTTTTATTCTAGATGAATTAAAAAAACTGAGAGAAATTCCAAAATTTCAACTTTTTGGAGGTTTTAGAGAAAAAATGTCTTTCTATAAAAAAAAATTCACTTCAACTTAGTATAAAAATCTTGAAACATTTTTTTTTATATCTATTTTGTTAGTTCAAATAGAAGAGAATTTAATACTGAAGGGAACAAGCTATGATTCATTTCAAAAGGTTCATTAGTTTTTTTTCATTCATGTACGCCAATTCAAAGAAATCAGAAAAATGAAAAGTCGAGAAAAGAAGATAAAGATAGCTGTCCGGCCACAGCGTAACTACCTAACGCTCGCCTACCTTTTGCTTTGTATCTACGGAAATATTGAGAATTAGGATCTGTAACTTTGTGTGAATATTCTGAAATATATTAGGAATCGCTTAAAATGAAAAAAAAAAAATGATTTTTTTGGCCTTATAAACCAGGCTCCCCCCTTAAGTTTTAAATTTTTTAGGCTCACATTAGTGCTTGTTTTAGGGACACAAAAACAAAAAATTAAAAAAATAAATAAAAAGAATATTAAAAAGTTAAAAAAATTAAAAAACACTTTTAAAATCTAGAAAAAAGATGAATAGACTGGTAATAACTACTTTATTTAAATTGAATTTATTATTGGGTATGGGAAAAAATTTCCACCCTCTTAGAAGAGGTGTCGCTGCTGATACTATTTTTGTGCTCGCTCTATTAATATACTGGTGATAAGAAGGTGTGTATGTGAGGTCTCGATTGTAGTAGTTGACATTCGCTTGAAGCGTACAAATCCTTTTTGATCTAACGTCAAAAATGTCTAGATTCGCTCCGAAAAAAACAGCATTTGCGGGAAGTCATGCTTCATTATTATCTTTTAAGAAAAAGTGCAGCTGAAACGTGTCGTATATTGATCAATATTTACGCTAATCCCGCCCCATCAAATGCAACTTTTAAAGAGTACTTTCCACGCTTCCAAAGTAGCAATTTCGACGTGAGTGCTAAAGATCGCGAAGGGGAACAGAAGACCTTCGAAGATACTCAACTACAACAACTATTGGATGACAACGCATATCGAACCCTTGATGATATGCCTAAAGAGTTGGATGTTCACAGTTCAAATTTGTTACATTTTTCAATATTACTATGAAAAGTGATAGCAGGCCATCAAAAAAATTTCTTACTTTTTATGGACTCAGTAGAGTATCGAACAAAGACGGAGATCTGGTGACTGACATCCGGAGCATACTTAAATTATGGAGGGAACACTTCTCGAACCTGCTAAATAGTGATAGCTGCGCATGTCACAGATAATTTGAAGATCCCGATACCCCAATCGTCGACGACGGAATTGACTTTCCGCTGCCCGACCATGACGAGGTGAGAATAGCGATAACGTGGCTAAAGAACAACAAAGCGTGGGCGCCGACAGACTGCCGGCTGAGCTATTCAAACATGGCGGCGAGGAGCTGGTAAGGTGCATGCATCAGCCTCCATGCAAAATATGGTCGGATGAAAGCATGCCTGCCGATTATAATTTAAGTGTGCTCTGCCTAATCCATAAGAAGGGCGCTCCTGCAATCTTTGCCAATTACCGCGGGATTAGTCTTCTTAATATCACCTATAAGGTTCTAGCGAGCGTATTGTGTGAAAGGCTGAAGCCCACCGTCAACCAACTGATTGGACCTTATCAGTGTGGCTTTAGACCTCCGCCAAATCTTGGGAAATACCCACGAAAGGAGAATCGACACACACCATATTTTCGTCGATTTCAAAGCTGCATTCGACAGCATGAAAAGGAGTTATCTGTATGCCGCGATGTCTGAATTTAGTATCTCCACAAAATTAATACGGCTTTGCAAGATAACGTTGCTCAACACCAGCAACGCCGTCAGAATTAGGAAGGACCTCTCCGAGCCGTTTGATACCAAACGAGGTTTCAGACAGGGTGACTCGCTGTCGTGTGACTTCTTTAACCTGATGTTGGAGAGGAACGTACGAGCCGCAGAGCTTAGTCGCTCAGGCACAATATCCTATAAGAGCGTACAATTGTTGGCGTATGCCGATGATATTGACATCATCGGCCTTAACAACCGCGCTGTTAGTTCTGCCTTCTCCAAACTGGATAAAGAGGCAAAGCGAATGGGTTTGGTGGTGAAGGAGGACAAAACGAATTACCTCCTGTAATCAAACAAACAGTCAGAGTACTCGCGTATCGTCACTGTTGACAGTTATAATTTCGAGGTTGTGAAGGACTTCGTATACTTAGGAACCAGCATCAACACCGATAACAATGTCAGCCTTGAAATCCAACGTAGAATCTCTCTTGCCAACAAGTGCTACTTTGGACTAAGTAGGGAAATTAGTAGTTAAGTCCTCTCTCGACGAACAAAACTAACACTCTTCAAGGCTCTCATCATGCCCGTCCTAACGTAGGGCGCAGAAGCTTGAACGATGACAACATCCGATGAAGCGACACTTGGAGTGTTTGAGAGAAAGATTCTGCCGGTTAACACGAGAAAGAAACGACTGGCACGCTTTGTTAAACTCGGTCAAAATCGCGAAAGCGGTTATCGCGCCAATTAAGAAGAAGAAGAGTATCGAAAGCAATACCAAGGCGGTGGATTCAAAGATTTCATTCGGATAATATAGGCGCCGAAGAAGACGCATGGTTCGTATAGCGTCGATCATCAAAATTGCCGATAAATTTAAGGGGACAGATACCTGTAAAAATTCGAAAAATAAAAATTTTGTTTTTTATAAAATGTTAAGAGTATGTAAAAAAAAAATTGGAACGTGAATTTAAGTATTTCTTATAAAGGGTGGTTAAATTTCAAGGGCCGATGCTGAATGTGAACCACACCTAAACGTCAACGACACCGTTGGACTTCTTTCTTTGGGGTTATTTGAAAGAAAAGGTGTACGTCGATAAGCCAGCAACAATTCAAGAGCTAAAGGATGAGATAATTCGACACATTAATGGCATATAACCTCAATTATGCCTCAGCATTATAGAAAATTTGGACCATGGGATGGAGGTGTGCCACCAAGGCTGCGGCGGCCATTTGGCCAATATTTTGTTCCATACATAATTGAACTATACCGGTATTATCATAATAAAGAGAAATGACAATCATTTCTCAAAAAAATTGTATTTTATTCAAAATCAACACCGGCCCTTGAAACTTAACCACCCTTTATTATAGATCGTCAACCGTGACGACTCTTCGGCGTACACGATAACTCGAAGATTTATTGACCGATCTTCCTGAAATATGGCACATATCTTTTTTATGATATTGTTTTCTATGTGAATTTTACGATTTTTCAAAAATTTTTCGAAAAAATTAATTTTCGTAGCAAAAATAGTAGGTAAATTCGCACCAAGATTCATTTTTTGTTTGACTCGTTTTATTCTGCGATTTTTTTTCATTTTTGTTTAATTCATATAGAAATTATTACATTAATAAGCAAAAAAAAAGTTGTGGTTTTTTGTATTCAGGTCGCTGACGCCGATGCTGCAATGCCCGCCGATTGAGAAGCCCCGCTGCGACCTGGAAGAATTGAGTGTACATCCCCCATTTTAAATGATTAAAATGAAAAAAAAAATTATATTATTGTATTTTAATGCATAAATAAGCTGTATGCCAATTTTGAAAAAAATATATATTGACTTCTTCATTTTAAATGCAATAATTTTAATGAAAATCAGTGCAAATATGGTGGTTTACAGGTATGTGTCCCCTTAAGGAAATAATTCAGTATTTCAGTATTTTTTAAATTGAATTCTAACAATTTGAGTTAATTTCAAATTTCAAGTAAATCGAATAAAATTGCATACAGCCGAAACTAGGTTTCGTCAAAACCACTTGAAGCTAAATAAAATTCCATTTTTTTGTAAAGCACAGTGAAGATCTCAAACATAGTGAGCTCGGGCGACTTTCAATCCTTTCACAGTATTGTGACTACATCAAATTGCAATTCATTCTTAGCTTCCAGTATGGAACGAATTTACTCGTTCTAACTAAGGTCCAGCATAAGGGGCTCTTTGAGTAACTTTAAGCTTCGCTAGCTGCCTTCTTTGATGTAATACAGATTAATTTAAAAAAATTAAAGAAAAAAAGAATCTAACATGCTGAAGCATGTTGCTTGTAATATTCACTACACACAATGAAATGAAAATTCCTTTTACCCGACTCAACTCAATATTGCCTCCATTTACTGCAAATATGAAATGTCAAAACATTTGCTAAATATTTGTTGCCTAGACACAAACGATTAAAATAGAACTCAAGACAAATGGAAAGCTTTGCAACAACAACAAATGCAGTTATGTGTTATTAGGTAATTCCGAAACTATACAACAACAAGCAAACCATTTAATTTCCATTGAAATGCAAGGCAAGAAAAGATTTGTGTCTAGTTGAGTTGAAAGATTTGTGTCTAAAGTATTTTTTCACTTAGAAAACCAAAACAATTGCAATTTCTAGAATTTCGAATAATGCTGAGAAGAGTAAATTCAGACAAAAAACATACAAATATTCGACAAAAGTCATTCTTCAATAAGCTAAGAATGGAAATTCTACAGCCCACCACAACTACAGGCACTAAAAGTCTGTTGAGGTTTGGTTGGCTTAACACATTTTTAGGCGCTGCATTCAGCTAGCGGCAGTAGATGAATGTACGAAATGCTGTTGTCACATTGAAGTATTTACGAAACAATGGTATGCACCAATGGTTGATTTCATGTTAGTATATATTTACATATAACGACATACATTTATGCTCATCTTGATCGTGTAATGCTTGCCAGTGCATGCTTCAGTTAATAATCGATTGTCTCAACAGCCTATTTGCTTAACTGTCTGTGGTGTTTGTCGGTGGTGTGAGTGTATGCTCACCGTATATGTATGTGTAACTTCCTCTTTCTATTACTGGTTACCTACCACTTTTGCATGGCTTTACGCACATTGCCCTTCAGCTCCAAGCTCTTTTGCTTTCCGGCTGGCATTCTGCAGTCTTCTGTGCCCTCTACACGCACTTGCTGGCATACCTTTTACTTTGATTGTATTTCGATGAATGCAAGAAAAAAATTGAATTGCTGTAACGCATAGCTAAAATGTTTAATTTGCGAAAATTGTTGCAAGGTAATGCTATACAAATATACTTATACAATACATACATAGGTAAAGAGGTACATATGAAATGCAATCTTTTCGGCATTATGCGTCAAGCAGCTTGTTCGAGTTCGAAGCGCTTATGCAAGGGGTGTGTTTTTAGAGATGCGTAAATGCTTTAAAAAAATTACCTCAAATAACTCAACAAAATAAATATCAGAAAATATATTTCTGGAAAATACATTTTATTATTTTATTTAGAGGGATTTTTAAAAATTTTCTTAAAAAAGAGTCAAAGTGACCCATGAAAAGGTAATTATCAAAAAAAAAAAAAAAAGGATTCAAGTGAAATTCCTATACAGAAAGTTGAGAAGAAGATTTCTTCCAGAAATTGTCTTAATACATTTTACAAGGGAACATAAGGATTTTTATAACAATTTTTTCAAGTCCTTTTCAGTCAGCATTAATCTTAAAAAGGCACCTGTTAAAATGTCGTGATATTCTATTCATTAGTTTGTGAGTTTTTGTACTAAGACTGATGCCATTTTTGATATTTTCAAAGCAATGGATCAAAAAGAATTTCGTGTTTCAATTTTACACCGCTTCTAGATGGGGAAAAATACCGTTCAAGCGAAGCAATGGCTTGAAAAGTGTTATGGGGACCCCGCTTCATCAGAAACAATAATAAACCGATGGTTTGCTGACTTCAAACGAGGTCGAAGAAACATCGATCCGCACAGAGCAGCAGTCAAAACTGTTAAAATTGTTAGAATTACACAAGGGTTGTATGGCAACACTCATACATTTTCGAACATTTTCGACTTTCGAACTCACTATATGTAAATGTAAGTATGCTTTTGAACTTTAGTTTTAGTCGCTAATAAACTTTAGAACGAAACAGTCGGCTTTTAATTTAACAAAAACTACGGCACAACTACAACTGCAACTACTTGAACTTCGAATTGCTCCCACATTCCAAAGACTACTGACTGTTCCAGACTTAAAGAACTTCTCGCTAGTAATAAATTTCGCTTGAATGAAGAGGTTATCGCCTAAACTAAGGCCTATTTTGAGGCAAATATAAATCGTTCTCCAAAGGTGGTATTGAAAAGTATTAAAGTACGCTTTGATGATTGCGTTGTTCTTGATGGAAATTACTTTGATGTATAGAGCTAACTTTATCCAAAAAAAACATAATTTCCTTGTTAGGCACGGGACTCTTTAGCCCATGGGGTACCACAAACATTTATAAAACCAAGTTCCAAACTTTTTGTGAGTTAAAAAAACTCAACAAAATTAAGTCGAAGTTTTCTAGTAAAACTTTGAGTACGCAAGTGTGGTCTTCTTTTCACTATACAAGACTTCAGGTTCTTCGTTTCATTCTAAGCGAAAAATAGGCAATAAGTTGGCGTTTTTTTGTTTTTTTTGTGCGCTTTTTACGAGGGGTAAAAGCAATTGAAATTTTAGTCAGCGTGGGACTTTAACGCCACTAAAAAATACCTCAAGTCCGTTCATCCTAAAGGGATACCGTTTTGGTAATTACGTCTGGAGGCCGTCATGAGCAATAATCCCAATCGATAGTTACATTCCTCTACTGTTCGTCTTGCTGCATTTTATCATTACGGCAGTGGTTCTTGCTGCTGCGATCGTCTAACATCATTCCTTCGCCTCCAATCAATGTTGCGAAGTTCCGCCTTGTACCACCCTTCACTTTTCATCCGACTCAAGCATTTGTGAGACTAGATTATGGGGCGTTAGAAATACGTACCAGTTTATTTTGTTAGGTCGTCACGTTCCTTCGCGAATCTGCAGCAATAAAAGGCCACATGTTCGGCAGTCTCCTCTTCGTTCAAGCATTCTGAGCAATGAAGACTACTATCCAAGTCTAGGCCATGCAGATATTTTTGGAAGCATCCGTGTCCGCTTAAAAGCTGCGTCAGAAAAATATTAACGTATCTGTGTTTTCGACAGGCCAACCCGTTAATCCGTGGTATCAACTTATGCGTCCACCTGCCTTTTGATGACTGGTCCCATTTCAATTGCCATTCAGCTATCGAGGTTGAACGTTCTGCTTGTTTCAGTTCCTCTGACGGCCTTACGTTGCTAATGTTTCTGAGACCTGGGAGGTGCGTAACTATCGCCTACGTTACAGCGATGAATAGCGCGCTGAGGTAATCGACTTCCAAATCGTCTACCACATCAGGCTGCGGCGTCTTGAGTGGGCTAGACATATTCTGAGGATAGACTGAAACGAAATTGCAAAAAAGATCTACACTACCAAACTGTATGTGCCTTATAATAGGGGTCGCTCAAGGAACACCTGAATTGAAACGGTTAATGATGACATCAAAATCTTTGGGCTGAAAAACTGAACGGTGTCTGCAAAGAATCGAAATTCTTGATTGAATTATTGAGGGAGGACACGCCAACGCCAACAATGATGGAGTGGCTCAAAAGCGCGTTGATTTTTGAAAATTTTCGTTGCTGCCTGTTTTGTGCAATTTTTCAATGTAGGGAAAGCTCGACTTTTTTTTCATGCCAGAAAACTCCCAACTCAGTAAGCAAAAAAAAAAAAAAGTAAAAAATGGTCAAAAATGAATAACATATTTGAGCCACCAAAGAGTTACACTTTATTAAATTAAAATTCACTGGGCCATAAAGTTACATAATGAGGACTTGTCGAAAAATTGTTATTCAAAAAGTAGATGATTTTGATTAAAATTTGTTGAATTTGTGTCTTTAAATTTGCCGAAAGATAGTGCAGCTGGATGAAAAGTGGTAGACTGTTGAATGGATCTGCCACAATCGCCAGTGGCTAATTGCGTTCGTATTAACCGCTTCATGCTACTGATGAATTTCACCAGGTGTGTGATATTTAAACTCGCAATATGCGCACGAATTCGAGAGATGAGGCTTTGCTAGCCTTAGAAGTTCCCTCGAGCGCCTCGATCTACTCCTGGTCAGAAGAGTTCTGCGACTTTGTGCACGTGAGCGCACTAGCCCAGCGCTCGCCGAGTTCACGGGAGGCCTATCCTTTCAGGAGTAGGTCAAAGGTACTCAAGGCAAGTCCAATCCTCTCGTTTCGCAATGAGACCGTCTCCAGGATCCCCTGTCTAGTCAACTCATCAGCCCAGCAGTTTCCTTCCATGATGCTGTGACCGGGAACCCAAATGAACCTAATATCGATGTATTCTGATGAAATCGGGAGAGAAGTCAGGCCTTCGTCAAATAATTTTGAACGCACAAGTAACGAGCCTAAGGACCTAATTACCGCTTGGCTGTCGGAATAGATATTTACTTCTTTTACAGTAATTACAGAAGTAAGTAACCAATCCACAGCTTCCTTAATTGCGGTTACCTCCACTTGGAAAACATCTCAGTGGTCCGGGAGCATAAATTTTGTATATGCATGAGCATCAGTAGTCTAGCGGTCTCGGTAGTCTACCGTAAGTGCATTCATTAGCCTGCCATCTCAGAGGTTGTGCGTTCGAATCCCACGTAAAGCACGGTCCGCGCACTTTTTCAAACTTATCTACTTTCATAGTTTCTATAAAAAAAAAAATGTATTCCTTAACCTCAACAACCTTATCCTTCCAATCCTTACTCCCGCACGAAAAGTCAGCGCATTACTTGCATTGTGGCTGCTAAAACAAGCAAAAAAAATAAAGAAAAAGACACAGTTATACATTGCATCAGTGGCGCCAGCAAGAGGAAGCGGGAAATCGCGGTAATAGCGCAGACACACCAAATTTAACGAAGCCCTCAACCATCTGTGTGATCCTTCTGCCAGAAAAATTTGACACACAGATGGCGCTTCAAGCAGTAAGAAGACGTTGAACCTAAGCAACGACAGGTGGGTATTCCCACTACTTAGGACTGGTAGCGGTAGGCTAATCACCTAGCCTGTCAGAAAGCAAATAGATTAACGAAACCAAGGCAAGACTGAGTCTTGTCGAGGCCCTATGCTCCCGAGCGGAGTGAACAAGGAAAAAAGAAAAAAAGAGCATCAGTAATTATTTTTCTGCGTTCAAAAAGTGGTTACAAATGGATACGCAGAGGTTAAGTTAGGTTCAATGACTGTTAGCTCAAGCCAACTGTTCAAAGTGTGAAAGTAGAAAATCCTCAGGAGTTTATATTCTTGTACTCGATTTCCCAAGTTCAGTGGGCGAATAGCTTACAGAACTTGAATTTCGGAAATAAATTTCTAAGATTTGTAAACTGTAAGCCAATCTAAAATTTTGTAAAGTAATTTGCCACCGTATATTGAGATTTTAGTGTAGTACAGCTGGCTAGAGAAATACCCTTCTCGAAAGTTCAATGCGTCAAAAACATACCCGTTACTTGCAGCATAAGGAGACCTGCGTCTGTGCATTTGTATTGGTATAAAGTCTAAATAAAAGTAATCCACACATTCACATTTTTTGCACACATACATGCATACGAGTACACACGCATATGCGTGCGTTTGCATTTTTATTACATTCCTAACGATTTGTAGTCGAGTCCATCAATTGGTTATTGGAAAATACTCTTGTTGGCAATAACGTTACAAACAGCAGTTTACTGCAAAACAGGAGCAGGTGCAAGTATGTATGTGTGTGTGTGAAAAAGATGTTTCTAGTACTTGCTACAATGGCAACATTGCTTTCAAAAATGATTAAAATTACTTAGATGTTTTCGAAAATGCGACAATGCCCAAAGGATTTGTGTCTGATGAAATGTGAAAAATCTAAAATATATAAATTTACGTATTTTTGGATATGCGCTTCTGCAGGTATGCAGACATTTCACATGCTAGTAAAGGTATAAATAAATGTAGTAGTAAAATGCTAGAACAAAATATTTACCAGTATTCCTTTGCCCAGCAGCTTTTAGTTTTAATTATCTTTCCACAAGCCGCTTGCTGCTTGTTATTCAAAACGATATAAGGTGAGTTCCATAGAAAAGGGGACTTTTGGAAAATTGAAATGAAAACTAAAGGTTTAAATTTTAAAAGGCAATTTTTGAAACACTCAAATGAAAACTTTAAATGTACATTTTAAATTTTAAAAATTTTTTCTAATTTTTTACAAATTCTTATTAAGGGGACAGATACCTTTATACGGCCATATCTTCCCTGATTTCCATTAAAATTATTTAAAATGAAGAAGTCAATACATTTCTTTTCAAAATTGGCATACAGTTTATTTATACATTAAACTAATATAAAATTGTTTTTTTTTTAATCATTTTAAATGGCGGATGTACGCTGAAGTCTTCCAGGAAGGTCGCAGCGGGGTTTCTCAATCGGCGATCATTGTAGCATCGACGTCAGTGACCTGAATACCAAAAAACAATTTTTGAATTAAACAAAAATGAAAAAAAATTGGGGAATAAAATGAATTTTGGGGCGAACTTTCCTACGATTTGTGCTTTGAAAAAAATAGTTTTTCGAAAAATTTTCGAAATAGTAAATTCACATAGAAATTAATGTCATAAGAAAGATTTGCGCTAAATTTCAGGGAGATCGGTGAATAACTTTTCGAGTTATCGTGTACGCCAATTCGAAAAATATATTATAGTTTTGAGAAAAAACGCGTCTAAAGTTTGAATACAATGTAACTATATCTCTCCCAGCGCTCGAACGCAAAGAATAGAGTCGTCACGGTTGACGATCTATAATACAAGAAATACTTAAATTTACGTTTCAAAATGTTTTTGACATATTCTTAAAGGATTACATTAACATTTTATGAAAAAAACATTTTTTTTTCGAAATTTTACAGGTATCTGTCCCTTTAAAAACTTTGAAATTTTAAATTGTTTTTTTTTTTTTGGATTTGGAAAATCATGTTTGAGAAACTAGTAGAAATCAGTTACACTGACAGGCATTGATTGAAATACTAAGTCACATACATTTATTATTCCTTTTATTTAGGGCAAGAGACAGAGTATTGGCAACCAAAAGCGCTGCCTTCGAACTCAAAAGCATTGCAAAATGATAAAAATAAACTTCGTTCGTCGCATTTAATGCCAAACTCTTTTGTCACAGCAGTGATAATGCACATGCGCATCTTTACCACTTACAAAGCATAATCACAAAATATGTAACTATATATAATAACTAAGCACAGCCAGCACCGATTTACGCAGGGTTTCTTATATTTTAAAGTCAATCTCCTCTACAAGGCTTTTCGCAACATGAATGGCATAAACTTGCAAAAGAGGTGAGTGAGTAAGTCAAAATTCAGCGAAAATTCGTAAAATCCATTTTCGAACTGCAATAAAATAAGAATGAACTAACCGATTCGAGTAAAATTTTTTTCCTATAGAGCTTTGAAGTACTCACTATCATTCCGCATTAATAACATTTATCAGTTATTTGTTATTGCTTCTAAAATTTTGAAAACAAAAGACACATCAAATCAAAAAGAGTCAAACTCCACTAAGCGCGAATAAACAGGCAAAGCAAAGATCAAAAAATGTATGCCCGCTGATTTCTTTTTTTTGTTGTGCTGCTCGCTACTCTTTCGTCTACACTTTGCCTTAATGGCAGCGCCGCATAATGCGAGAATTTGTTGGCATACAAAAACTGTGTATGTAAGAGCGCTGCATACGTGCTTAGCTTTGGCTTACTACCGAGGCAAGCAGTTGAAAGAACAGTAAAAACTGTTACTAGAGCAAGCAAAGACTGACGCGGCGCAGGTAAAAACGCATTTTAGCAGACTATTATGCATTGATGCTCATATAATTCAAAAAATATTATATAAAAAATTGTACAGGAATATACCTTAATGTTAGTGGATGTCATAAATATCTCTTTAACGTTGATAAGGCATCCAAAAAATAGAGGAAAAACAGATAAAATGCTAAATCGTGCTCTTTCTGTAAACTTCCTGCCAACGTACAACGGCGCTTGCAGGAAATCAAAAAGTTAGCACCTGCGTCGCTTTAAAGAATTCTGCGGCGCGAAGGGCAGTATTGTTGAGATAAACTCCTTCTGCATTCAAAGAAGAAAGTAAGAAACATGGCTTAGAAGGGCAAGTGAATAGTTGAAGAATTAAGGTATTTAACATGAGAAAAATGTGCGGGACACTAATGACTCATAGAAATTTTTGCTATGGCTGGGGCCATACTTCTGGAGTTTGGTAGGGGAGAGAAAGCCACGCCAGAGTTCGTGAACCAGCTGAAAAGCACTGTGCAGGACACGGCTTCAATCGCGGAGTTAAAGCCGAGCACCACGATTGAGATACGAGTTCTCGACTCCTTGATGGCCAAGGCGGAGGTAGAAACAGCAGTCCGGAAACTGCTCACAAGCCAAAAGGAACAGATGCAGACGAGGATAACGGCACCGAATGCTTGGTAGCAAGTACACCCTTTTCTCACCCTGTGGCCCTGATAAAAGGGATACGTGCATCAGCTGCAGAAACCAGAGCACAAAATAAAATACTGCAAAGCAGCCCCCAATTGCATTCACTGCGTAGACGCGAAATGCGACCACACTGACCACCTGCCAGGTTCAAGGAGATGCCCTCTAGCTAAGAAGTGATGAGTGTACTCCAGGCAAATATGCATAGAAGTCGCACAGCAGACACCCCGCTCGAACAAACAGCTATCGAGGGGGGGTTAGATGCGGTCATCATCACGGAGCAGTGCGGACAAATTGCCAAGGGAACCTGGTTCGAGGACGAAACAGGAACGGCCGCACTCTAGCTACCAAGTGGTAGCACAGTCGCTGTCACACAGCACGGAGCCGGTCGTTGGTACATATACGTTAAAAATAAACGCACACAATGCTAAGCTGCTTCGTAAACCAGCGACAGTATTGAACAGTTTAGAACGAAACTGGACCTAATTGAGGATAAGTTTCTTGAAATAGGTGGCCCCTTCATCGTACCCGGAGACTTCAACGCCAAGGCTGTCGACTGGGGCGCCCCTACTACGAACACACGGGGAAGACATATACTAGACATGGCTGCTAGACTGGGGCTTGTAGTGGCAAACACAGGAAACGCCACTACTTTTAGGACACCAGGTTGTGCACACACCACGTCGGATATCAACCTAGTGTCTGATAGCCTGGCTGGGGAAATGAACGGGTGGGAAGTTCTGGAAGAATATACTGGAATTGACCATCAGTATATCACATTCCGGATCAGTGCGAGAACTGACCCTGCCCCAACACCTAAAACAAAGGGCACTCGCAAATGGAACATGGCCAACGTGAACACTGAAGCGTTTCTAGCTCACTTTGATGCAATTTCCATGCCGCACATAAGAGGGGATGCTGGCTCCCTTGCAAGAGCCATGATGCTTCGCATTGCCACGCGGGGTTATGCTCGCCTGTGTACTGGTGGACATTAGAAATTGCAGAGCTCAGAAGAACCTGCTTCCGTAATAGAAGACGGTACACCAGAGTCAGACGAAATAGAGAAGCAGAGGCGGAAGCTGCTGATTTCAGACAATCGCGAAAAGCGCTGAAGCAAGCAATCATCGCCAGTAAGAAGGCAAAATGGGAGGAACTTCGAAGGGATTTAAATAGCAACCCTTGAGGTCTGGGCTATAAAATTGTAACGGGGAAGCTAAACTCCAACTCCAGCAAAATAGTGGACAGACTGTTCCCCACACGCCCTATGCCGTGTGGGGACCGAGACCCCCAAAGTGACGAGATGCTTCCACCCTTCACCGAGGAAGAGCTTAAAACCGCGGCAAGAAGCCTCAAAAGAAACAAAGCTCCAGTCCCAGATGGCATCCCAGCTGAAGCTTTCAAACTTGTGGCTGAAAGCCGACCTGATGTGATGATCGATGTTTATAATGCATGCATTGCTCAAGGCATCTTCCCTAAGCTATAGAAAATACAGAAACTGATGCTGATCAGTAAGAGTAAGGGTGACTCAGTGCAACCGTCAGCTTGGCCTCCGCTTTGTATGCTGCACAGCGCCGGCAAATTGCTTGAGAAACTCATACAACGTAGACTTGCAGAGTCTGTTGAGAGTGCAAGAGGACTATTAGCAAGGCCAATCGGTTTCCGACGCGGGAATTCAACCCTTGGTGCAATAGAAAAGGTGGTAAGCAGCGCCCAAGGTAGACGCCACTACCCTAACCGCATCACCGTCCTGGCAACGCTGGATGTACGAAACGCCTTTAACAGCCTACGATGGATAGACATTATAAAGGCACTACGAGAAAGGTTTCGAATACCTGCGTAGGTTAGAGCCTGACTGTGTTAGAGTCATGGAGGAAGTGGGTTCGCTACTTGCGTTCAATTCTTCGCTAATATAATCCATATGCAAGTATTTCAAGAATATTAAGCATTTATATTCAATATTTTGTACTGATTACTAGAAAAAAATTGAAGAAAACATATTTTTTTTTGATTACTAAAAAAAAATTGCTGTAAAAATATTTTTTCACTGATTACTGAAAGAAATTATAGTAAAAATTTGGATAGTGTAATTTTGTTTGCATTATCAGTAAAATATTTACGGTTTATTGGTAGTCAGAATGTAATGCACTCTCATTAGATAAATTAAATAATTTATAAACTCAATAATTATTTCTAGTTTTGGCTCATCTTATTTTTCTCATGTGTGGTTAGGTGGTAAAAAGTAATTTTTTGGTCATACTTGCCACGGGTTATTTTATTTTAAGTTTTCAAGTTTTTGCACACTAAACTCGTTCGCAGTACGTTGACTATAAATGTAGCTCTGACACCCATAGACCCATTACCCTAAGAAACATTATTTAAGAAAATTTACAGAACATTCCACATTGAAGCAAAAATAAGTGTGAAGTGCTCATTGTGTATGTGTGCGTATGTATATATGTAAATACTTCTGGGTTCAGCCCACGAAAGTAGTGACAGTTCATAATTTCACGGACGTATCTAAAAAAAAACTAAAAAACAGGAAGAAAAACGCAGCCATACCTGTAGAGCGATCATACAAAGTGAAGAAGCCAAGGGCAAAACGCGATGAATGTACGACAACAATCGACATCATAAAAATAACATTGCGTTTGAGGTGAAAAATATGATATTAACAACAGTCAACAAAGCCAACAACATTAGCGCTGTTACATAAATAACAACTGCACCGCAAAAAGCAACAGCAAACAAAACAAGAAAAAAAGAGGAGGAAAAATGGCTTGCGCTATAAAACCTCAAATATGGATATACAAGTAAACCTCCGCAACAAAAGGCTTTGCAAACTGAACATGAAAAAAAACGAAAAATCAGTATATCAGTTTAACAATGCCAAAGCGAAGCGTTAGATATAATGGGGAGCAAACAAAGCCCGAAAAAATATCTCGAAATATAAAAGAAATTTCGGTGTAGTTATAAAGAAAAAATCGCACACCCAGTTGGGGGTAGAACAACAGCAGCAGGAGCAGCAAACAAAGACTACATGAAAATATGAAGACGAGACTGATTTTTTTTACTTGGATACACTAACAACTACGCACACCAAATTTCACACAATGATGATTATTATATGGTGCAAGTTAGCTATGCAAGTGTGTGTGTGTATGCGTGTATGTGGGTGAATGAACGCTTGCTGTTGAGTTTTTCACGTTTGTTAGTTACTGATACGCCGTTTTGGAAGTGAGTAACTTAGCAGGTGCGGCAACAAAAAAGCAGCCCGCAAGAAAGGTGGGCCAGCTTCTTAGTTCATACGCACACTTGCCGTTACTTGTAGATTTGTTTTCATCTTTACGACGGCTTCCCTCTCGCTGATTTTTGGCGTCAATTTGAAAAGATAAACGTTCTACCTGGCAGCTGATTGAAGATTTATGTCAGTTTTATGACTGTGCGTGCCTGCGCATATACCTTATGGAGAGTTTTTATGTACATATTAGGTGGGTTCTGCAGGAAAGTCTATCAGTACCGAACTGGTGCGTGGGCTGGTGAATTTTGAACCTCCTCAAGTTCAAGGAGGTACTAACTGTATCCAATTTTTATAGTTCACAACTATTACTAAATGAAACTAGTCTAAACGCAACTAGTACGAAACGAAACTAGTACTAAATGCAACTAGTGCTAAATTTAACTAGTACTAAATGCAACTAGTGCTAAATGTAACTAGTACTAAATGCAACCAGTACTAAATGTAAGTAGTACTAAATGCAACTAGTACTAAATGCAACTAGTACGAAATAGACTAGTAAGCGTCGCATCCTTTTTTGTTAGTTTCGAAGCAGTTCCATTATAAAGAAAATTGAAATCCTGGTGGCAAAAAATTAATCAGCCTATCGGAAGGTCGTTACTTTTTGCAAACGGCGTCATACGTCAACCATATTTCTTAATGTGAGAGAGGTCCTATTACTGGTACTCCGCTTTGACAATGCCACACTCAGAAAACGAACAATGAACAGCGAGTAGTTCCCAATTGGTCAATTCGCACCAGTTTTAGTCCAGAAATTTTGTTCACTAATTTCGGTTTTCTCTACAGGGAACGTAGCAAAAATATGTGTAAATGTAGGCATTGTTGTATTTATAATATAGTTCAAGGACGCTAAAGTAAAAATGCTTTCAAAGTATTTTCCATAGCGCGAATATTACGAGATATTACAAAATTGTATGTGCTCATAACAAAAACTAAAACAATTTTATAACATTTAATACTTCCTTGTCACTGCGTATACGCAATGCACCTGAAGGGGAGCGACAATTTCAACCTCTTGAGGGTAGTCAAGTAGGTTGAGAAAATAATGAGAAGTACATATATTAAAGTTTAATAAGCCAACGAAAAAAACTAAGAAATAACAAAACTTCGATATTTTTAGGGGGCTTAAGCGTATCATCATAACCTACAACGTATACCGCAGATCACGGTCAGATGCCAATAGGAGTTGTGGAAGATAAACGCTAAAAGAGCTACCATTCCAACTCCTTGGGAGCCAATACACTTTGTATTCACTTAAACCAATTTTAAAAGCTTTTTTGCGGCTAGAAGTGGATACTTCGAAATCGAGCTGTTTAAAGGCTTCAACTCCTTCCCTTCGTATTTTATTTTTGATGTTCGCGAACGAAAAGAAATCATTAGGTGCGAAATCAGGGCTGTAATATCGATGATCTATTAATTCGATCTTTTGAGTGCTCAAAAACTCTCCTGTGTGATCATACGTTAGAGCTCGCATTTGCATGGTGATTAATGATTCGTTCTCGAGGAGAATTTCTGGCAAATAAATGGTTGCGTATCACTTAGAATTTACTGTTTTAATTTTCTCTAGTGGTAGAATTCCGACATGACCATGTTCTCAGGCGACCATTTGCTTTAACTTTTGTTGGATTAAGCTCGTCTTGAATTTGATGTGTTGCATCCAGCTTATTTGCAGAAATCCAGCCAAGACCGCGGCTGAATTCCTTTACCCCAATCGGCCCAAGTGCTTTTTTGGACAATTGCCAAATTACGCGCTATCCAATGAGAATACATCTTCTTGACGACCAAAATTTCATGTAATATTGAGTGTATGCCGGCCCCTCTCGTGACTAGCGATATGTCACATGACGAACTTGAATTATCAATTGGCGGTTGTTTCTGGTAAAACAACTGTTTTCGGATACTCTTCACTCGTTGTTCCAGTGTTTCACAGTGGCTAAGTGAGGTGTTTCAATGCCAAAAGTTGCAGAGAGTTGATCCTTGCATCCCTTTTCGATAGTAATACATGAAAAAGAACAAATCAAACCCGTAAGTGAAAACGTTATTTGGAAGTTTGTGCTAAAAAGTACCGACATTTTTGATAAAAACATCGAATTACGACTCATCGCAGAAGGCAACCTTCGTATAGCAAAAACCTTATAAATTAAAGTTTCAAACTTTATCCACAATTTCAAAAATTTAGCAAATTTCAGAAGTTCACCATCACGATTTTAAATTGTTTTAACTAGAATTTTCAGAAAGTTTCCAGGTATGCAGTTTCATAGCCGATTTAGGTGTAATTAAACAAAGTAAAATTGAAGTCGCTCAAAAATCGCGTTGATTCTTGCCATTTTTTTCGCTGCGGTGTTAAGCATTTTCTGCCATATAAAATACTTTCGAACATTGACTTTAAATTTAAGGAAAATTCTCAAATTAAATTTTATTTTTTAATTTAATTTTCAAAATTTATAACGTTTTTGTTACACCCAGAACTACTACTGTGGGCAAAAACTAAGGTGAATTTGGTTGTAAAATTAAAAATCTTTATTTATTCTTGTAAATCAATTTCATCCCCTTCAAAATAATCCCTTCTCGATGAAATACACTTATGCCAACGATGTTTCCAATCCCCGAAACATGCCAAATAGTCCATTTCCGGTATAGCCATCAGCACCTTCTTCGATTCAGCTTTTATCTCCTCAACCGACTCGAAACGCGTTCCCCGGAGTGGTCTCTTGAGTTTTGGGAATAGCCAGAAGTCACACGGAGCCAAATCAGGCGAATACGGTGGTTGCGGAACGATATGAGTGGAATTTTTGGCGAAATGGTCACGAAGAACGAGTGCAGTGTGAGACGGTGCATTATCGTGATACAAAAACCAAGAGTTGTTGGCCCATAATTCTGGTCTTTTTAGACGAATTGCTTCACGTAAACGACGCATAACGCTCAAATAATATTCCTTATTAACAGTTTCGCCAGGTGGAAGGAATGCATAGTGCACCACACCACGAAAATCGAAAAAAACTGTCATCATGACCTTTATTTTTGAACGACTTTAACGTGCTCTTTTCGGTCTGGCCTCGCCTTTAGCACGATATTCGCTTGATTGGTCGGTTGTTTCAGGGTCGTAAGCATAAATCCAAGTCTCATCGCCCATAATGAGGCATTTGAGCTTGTCCTGATAGTCTTAAAGCATTGTTTCACACACATCAACGCGACGACTTTTTTCCAAGAAATTGAGAGTTTTCGGTACCAAACGAGATTTGACTTTTCGTAGGCCCAAACGGTCTTTCAAAATGGTTTTCACAGATCCTTCTGATATTCCGATCATATCAGTAACAGTAACAGTCTTTAACAGTCAACCGACGATTTTTGAGCACTAACTCTTTCACTTTATTGACGTGTTGGTCATCTGTTGACGTCGATGGTCGTCCGGAGCGCTCCAAGTCATCAACACGTTCTTGACCCTCTTTGAAGTCTTTGTACCACTTATAAACATTTTTCTGCGACATGGTCGAATTGCCTTCTGCAACATGCTAAACGTTTCCGCAGCCGAAATTTCATTCCGCAAACAAAATTTGATGGTACTTCTTTCCTCAATCAAAAGACATCAGACATTGTAAAAATCGAAAAATGCACTCTTGGTCGTGCTGCCAACTCATGAAAAAAATAACCAGAGCGAAATTTTAATCCCGCGAAGTTTGACAAATAAATTCACCTTACTTTTTGCCCACAGTAGTATATTTTTATTAAAAATATATAATATGAAAGAAAGTGAGCAAGAAAAAGATTGCGAATATTGTAAACAGGTGGAGTGACTCAATTACATGAGCACAAGTGAAGGAAGTAAACATCTGTTGCGTTGCTATTTTAATTTAATTTAGATGTTTACAAAATTATATGAATACTGTTTTAAAGCAAATACTACTAAAGTAACAAAATGGTACCCACTTATTTCAAATTTCACATTAATGTCTTGTACTTTAATTTCTTCCCTTCCTCTAGGTTTACATTTTTTTTATTTCAATACGTAATTTCCGTTTCTGCAACTATTAACAAGTATAATAGCAAAGTAAAATAACCTGCAGCTATTTGGAAGACATTTACTCAAACACGCATTCTCATTGGCTAACGCCATTGCCCGCCCGTTGTGCGCGTATGTTTGGATTCGTGTATTTATATTTAATAATGTTTAAAGCGTCGTTTAATCCGCACAGCTGCCAGCTTTCCCAACGGTTGACCTCAGTTCGACCTCTTGGTAAGCACATTCACTCTCACTTCACCCACTGGCCGTGGGGGCTCGAAGATGGCACACAGCAAATACCAAACCGCAAAATCAAAGAAAAAACTGTACTTTATATAATTAAAGGCCTTAATTTTACGTTTTGCCTGGAAGTGCAATTTGCTATTTTATATAGCACAAACGTAAAGTTATACAAGTACGTAAATAAATATAATTGAATTGAATTGCTGCGTAATTCTGCGTAGTCCAACTGCCTTTGAAAGCAGACTAGGACAGTGGCCGGAGGCGCATGAAATTGTAGAAAAATGCTGAGTACTTTGTGGATGAGTTTATTTTTTATGAATATTGAATTTTTCATGTTTGACAATTGCAGCGGAAACGTCGATTATCAAAGAAATGGAATGAAATGAATTTATTATAAGTGCTTGTATCTGTAGATGTGGGCGCGTTACTTCTTGTATGAAATGATGACTACATTTTGTATCGATTTTCTTGTTATAAAGGGCGGTTAAGTTTCAAGGGCCGGTATTGATTTTGAATAAGATAACATTTTTTTAGGAAATTATTGTCATGTCTCTTAATAATTGAGGTTCTATGCCGTTAATGTGCCGAATTATCTCATCCTATAGCTCTTGAATTGTTGCTGGATTATCAACGTACACCGTTTCCTTCAAATAACCCCAAAGAAAGAAGTCCAACGGTGTCGTTGACGTTTAGGTGTGGTTCACATTCAACATCGGCTCTTGAAATTTAACCACCCTTTATAAGGGGAAATGATGGAAAGACATTTAAAAGCTTTATCTCGGCGTACAATGATTTATTTTTACTTGAAGGTTATTTTAAAACTCTTTTCAGCGCATTAACTTTTAATTCAGCTAAGGTTTAAAATTAATTGTTTTACTATTTTGCTGTTGAGAGTCCTCTTCAGCGCTGCTATTTGTAATTCAGCGCCCTAATTTAACAATTTTGTCCTAAAAAATTACGAATTGTATTACAGCTTTCATTTATGAAGCGTAAAGCAAAAGGAAACTAATATATTTTTAGAAAGTGGTTTCGGAAACAGAGCTTTGGCTCAGCTAAAATTTATTTTACATCGCGCGGCTATTATTAATTGCCACTGAGCGCTTTAGCGTTTAATTCAGCTGTGGTTTTAAAGTAATTATTTCTCTATTTCAATACTGTGAATCCTATTCAGCGCAGTTATTTGTAATTCAGCGCACTTATTTAACACCTACTCTTACAATAAAATATACAAATATTTGTACAAAATTGCCAAAAAGTATTTAGAGAGATTACTTGTTAATATACTTCAGCGCCCCCACGCTCAACTCAGCAAATATGTATTTCCATCTTTTTTCTAATATATTTTGCTTTCAGTAATTCTATTCAGCGCATTTATTTGTAATTCAGCGCGCTTATTTAACCTAATTCTATTATATCTATTATAGTATGTAAAAGCATACAGCACACAAAATAGTCTCCTTATGTTTACAAACATTTACAGCTTCATTTGGCATATGATAAATTCGTTAGTGATATATTCTATTTCGCCTCTACTTACCCATTTTCTTACTTTAAAATATACAAAATTCTATGGCTAATATTATTGGTATTATTGGCACATTTCTTTCATGTTTTTTCCAATAAATTTCCAAGCCCAATATCTCGTTTATGTGCCTCTAAATAATATTTCTGCCATAAGCCTAACAAAAATGCCTCTAATCAATATCTGTTTAAAAATTATTTATGCACCTCATTTTCACGCCTCAACTAGCCATTGAATAACGTAATCATAAGTCCAGCTCAAATGATGCGATATGGATAAGTAGTTTCTATGCCGAGGGCGCACCTAACCAATCAAGACATTCTTTATACGAATACAAGGCAGCTCACTCTGTGTAGCTAATTCTCACATCAGTTGATGAGGTGGAAGATTTTGAACATTTTTCTACCGATGTACCGGACGAAAGTAGGCATGAAAATCACGAATGATTAAGCGCGTAATAATATAGAAAATTTGCGTTGCATGCTACAAAGTGTGCTAGCAGAGTTGCCGAGGTACATTAATAAGTGTATATTCAAATTTCAATTCAGCAGAAGTAGCGCTAGTTCAGTACTTCATTTTTTTTGCTGAGAGCACTAGTACATGATTTGGAGGAGTAATCAAACGAAATACTAACAAGATTTTATTAAAATATTAATAAGATTGCATTTTTTCATTTACAATCAGTATTCAGCGCATTGAATTCAGCAAATTTTTTTTAAGCTTGTGGTGAAAGCAAACCAAATACCTGTTAATAGGATTGTATTGTTTCATACGGAATTTGTATTTAGCGCATTTTAATTAAATTCAGCTGATGTTTTTTATGCTCGCGGAGTAATCAAACGAAATATTAATAAGATTTTATTAAGCTAATGTATTCAGCGCATTTTACATAAATTTAGCAGATGTTCTTTATGCTTAGGGAGTAATCAAACTAAACATTAATAAGATTTTATTGAGATGTTAATAAGATTGAACATTTGCATTCACAATTTGTATTCAGCGCATTTTAATTGAATTCAGCAAATTTTTTTTTGCGCTTGTTGAGTGATCAAAACATATATTAATACGATTTTATTAAAATATCAATAAGATTGCATTTGTTTCATTCAGAGGATGCATTCAGCGCCTTTTAAATAAATTCAGCTAACGTTTAAAATATCAGTAAAACTGATTTTTTTGCCCTTAGATCAAATTAGTAAAATTGTTGTACTTCATATTTAGTACCCTAAAACAGGTTTTCACTTACATATACGTATTAAGAGGCAGAGAGAAAAATATGAATATAAATTAAAAAAAAATATTCATATGAATAGCTGGCAACTCTGCTTGATATTACTTATGAGTGGCATATGCAACATACAATACACGCTGAGGTCAATTGACTTTTTTTCATTTATGATTGTTTTCTTTGTTTTTTTCTGCCACCAATCAGGATAGAACTACATTTGTTATTTTAGTTTTCTTTTTATTTCTCCTTTAACAGTTTGCTTTATTACTGCCAACAATTTCGTGCTTATATGGCTAGTTTTCTTTTATTGTTCTTGCTAGCATTCTTGCCACTTACAATTGCCACTCTACAGTTGTGCTGCCGTTAATCTTATTTTCGCGCTGGCTATGATTATCCACAGCCAATTTGAGTGGCTTCATAATTTGCACGCCATCAATTCGCAGAGCTGCTGCGCTGCACTTCGTTGCAGTCGGCATGCCTGCTTGTTGTTGTTGTTGGCGTTGCTAATGTACGCTGATGGTGCGCTGAATGTTTTGAACTTGCTTTTTGATTTGCTAACAACTGAAAATTACAGCCTCCACTCAATTGCTTGCACTTACGAGTGCCGGCTGTAGTATATGTAGGCTCAGCTGTTTGCCAGCTGCGACTTTTTAACGATCTGTGTACCTGAGTTTTTGGTTATACTATATAAGTTCAATGTGGTAAATTATTAAACGGCGATAATGAATGCGGAAAAACAAGAAATTTGATTTATTTTTGCTTTTGGATTTGTTAACTTCTTCAATATTTGCGCTATGAAAATTACATTTGGAAGATTGAAGATGATTCAACGAAAGTTTATTACAACTCTTTCCTATTTTGAATAATTCATGGTTTATTTGACAGTCTCAGTAAATATAGGAATGTACCATTAAATATAAAAGGAATATGTTTTGTTACACTATGTATTTCGGATATATAAAACAGATGCAAATTTTGTTATAATTCCATTTATTTTATTTTATTTTTTTACTTCAAGTTGTTGTTAATGCTCAAATATTTTACAAAAAACTTGCATTCAGCCCATTGAAGTGATAACATATAGGAAAATCGGCACCACTTTTGAGGTATATTCAAGTAATACGTTTACAAATTTCAATTCAGCTGTTGATAAAAGCATTCAGCGCTTTAATTTGATGTTTTCATAAGAGAGTGCGGAGAAAATTAAATTTACCATCAAATTTTCTGCTGCTTATTAGAAAAAAATTATAATAATTTCTAATTTCCCGATCTGAAGACTCTTTCTGCTAATGCAGTTGAACTTCTTCTTCGGATAACCCTATATTCAGCGCATTTTCGTGTTATTTTACTATGAGGTATCGACAATTTTTTGACTATATTCATGTTATCTGTTTTTAAAATTATACATACCAGTAAATTTAGAGGCAATTCAGCTTGATTCTAAACAAATATTTGAAATGTTTCAAAATTTTTGAAGATTTTTTCCATTCAGCGCCTTTTAATGTTATTTTGCAAGGATACTGAGCGTTTATTCAGGTAATTCAACTCAAGGAAAAGGCATTCAGCGTCTTTGTCTAGCATTTTACAAGAATCCAGCCAATTTAGAGGCAATTCTGTTTCCTTTCCAAATAAATATTTTAACATTTTCTAATTTCTTTCGATTTTTTTTGCATTCAGCGCCATTTAATGTTATTTTGCAAGGATACTGGGTGTATATTAAGGTTATTTTATTGTTGAGGCTTTTAAAAATGTAATTCAGCGCATGTGAAATTAATTCAGCAGCTTTATTTGGCATTTCACAAAAAGCCTCCACGCAAAATTATATATTATACGTCAGCCAATATAGGTGTAATTCAGCTTCCTTCAAATAAATATTTAAGCCTTTCAAATTTTTTTCGAATTTTTTTTCATTCAGCGCCTTTTAATGTTATTTTGCAAGTGTCCTCGTCATATATTCAGGTTATTGTAGCGTTACCTACAAGGATTTTGTCCCTACGTTTGAAGCATTTTCAATTGAGCCTTTAGAAATATAATTCAGCTGGTGTAAAATTAATTCAGCGCCTTTATTTATCCTTTTATAAAAATTCTCTTTAGCAAACAATATCAGCTTTCAAAGTTGAAGGTAACCCCGCACCCATTTTCTTATTCAGCGCATATCATTACTCCTCTACTAGTTAAATGTTTTAACCATTTCTCATTTCGCTCACTGCACATTATCTGACAAAGATTGCTTAAGTTTTGCGATTGCATTCGGTTTTATTGCTGTCAGTTTTTGTTGGTGCAACTTTAGCGGTTGCTTTTTTCTTTATAAAATCACATTTCGTCGCACAGCATGTTGACAGCGTGAAATTGATGGAAAAGGTGTTGCTGCAAGTACAATTTCGAAGAAAGCCACAAAGAAAGTGAAAAGTTTTCGAGCAAAACCTAGCCAAGTGACAGCTCATGTGTCACCAGCAAATAACAATAATAACAATGGGAGTACTTTTTTAAAACTTATACCCCTCCCATGTGCGTTAAAAGTGGGGGCTACCAACTGCTGTGTTCGCCTTTCACGCGTATCGCTTTGATTTCCATTATCACAGTTGCATATCTTGGCAGCACAAAAGGTAGAGAGCTAAAGCTTACTCCCGCTCCGGCCAGTCGTCTCACACCACAGATGTCAGTTGGCAATGAATCGTTGTAGGGATTTAACTAGTCTCAAATCTTTGGTTAGTCACAGCTTCAAAGTTGCAACAAAATTCTTATTTTCTATACCATATCAGGCATTGAAAGGAGCATTGTGGAGAGTGTATGTGGGCTTGTAGAGGACCATCAAATAACAGCCAACGTTGCTTTGTGCTCTCACGGTTGGTGTCCTTACTGGCTGGCGAGTTGGCTGAGTCGATGTGAGTTGATTGTGGTGGTGTTGTTGATCTTTGGCGTAAATGCGACAAGATAAATGATTAAGGCAGCCAGGCTGTAGCTTTGCGTATCGCTTTCTTAGCCATTGGTTGGCGGATTTTCAACAGTGGCAACTGTAACTCCACACCAAAAGTTAGCGGTGTCAGAATCTATTTGCACAAATCTGTTGGTAATTTTCCATTGCGCCCAGTGAACATTTTTCTTGGCTTCTGAAGTCGCAAATGAGAGCTCAAAACTGCAAATTTTATTTGCTGAGGAGACCGGTCATGGTATCCATGTATTTGCCCACAGAAAGTGGCTCGTCATCAGTCCAAACAGCTGCCTATAGTTCCTTCTGCTTAATGATAGGAGGACTTGCGACAGTCGGTCGGACATGACAGGTTGCATTAGTGTTGACCATCTGCAGCTGCTCCCAGTCTGCCAAGCTTGGTTGTGAGTTCAAGTAACCCGTTTGCTAACCGTGGCGTTGATGGCTGCAGAAGGAAGTGACAGAACGGGCTTCGAGCCAAAGGAATTGGCCTTAGAGTCCATATTAACTGAAGAGACAGAGGTCGCGATACCCACGTGCCCCCGGACCCATGTTAGCGTCAGTATATTATGTCTACCGACATAGTTCTGCCTCGATTTACAGGACTCAACTACTCTTGAAGTGGTTGGAGGCTGTCTAAGGTCATGAGCGCATCTTTACTGTCGCTGCAGACACATACAGATCTGCCTCTCCATTTTTTTTCACAACAAAGTTCACTGCATCTTGAGCAAAATATACATCCGCTTGAAAACAGACGCATACATTCCAAGAGTAAGGTATAGGTTTGCCCCGCTGTATTCCATGTAGACACTAGAGCTGGAACCGTGCTAAGTCCTGGAGCCATCCTTGAAAATATGAAAACAGTGTTTGTCGGGTTCATTCTCAGAGTTTAACCACAGTTGAGCCTCTGACAGCACCACACTGTATCTCTTTGGATTAAAACATCAAGTGGTGGCAGACTAACCAGAGCGTCTAATGTCGGGCCTAAAGTAGTCAGAAAGCTTCCGTGCAACAGATGGCCACAGTGCTTGTATTCTCGGTAAGGCCTTCCTGACTTCCACGAAACAGATTCTACTCATTCAGATCACTGTTGAATAGGTGATAATAGGTTTTATCACAGCTGTGTAGATACATAGGATCTTGCTAGGAGAAAGACCCCACGTTTTTCCAAAGGCACCCAGGCTGTCAGTACTTTGGATGTCTTTGTTTGTTTAGAAGGTTTACCTTTCACGGCAACCTTGCAGACTAACCTACGAAGTTCATTGGCTTATTATACAGGGTTTGATTGATAAGTAATGAGTCTTCCTGCGCGGAGCGTCTGTCAAACGATCAACCGAATCGGCTGGTGTGGGAAAATGATCTTTGGACCTTCCCCTTTCACTAGAAACCGGTCCCAGTTCACTGGCAACAGCGGTGCAGTCAACATCGCTCCGCCCGTGAAAGCTGTTTTAAAAGTGTGTTAGGATTTTGCGTTACTCGATCAAATTTTGCGTAAAGCTAAACAAAACGAGTACCGAAACCATTGGGTTACTCAAGGAGGCTTACGGGGACCAATCTCTGTCCAGTGCCCGGGTTCGGCCCGACCTCGTCAACAATTGGACCCTTCATCACCACAATACGCTGGCGCACACCGCCTTCTTCTGGACCTCTGCATTGGCCAAGATGGGGGTTCCGGTGCTTCCCCACCCTCCCTACAGCCCAGACCTGTCCCCTCCGGACTTCTTCTTGTTCCCACGCCTGAAAAGAAAACTGAAAGGAAGGCGTTTCGACTCCATCGAGGTGATCCAAAAAATGTGACAGCCGAATTGAACGCGATTCCGGCGGATGAGTTTAAAAAATGTTTTCTGCAGTGGAAGGGCCGCTACCAGCGGTGTATTCACGTTCAAGGGTCCTATTTTGAAGAATATTAGTTGTATAAGCCAAAAGGTTTAATAGAACTGCTTAAAAAAATAAGGCTCATTACTTTTCAATCAAACCCTGTATATTTAATTGGCGCGTACACCCTTTTTGTGTGTTTGGCCGAGCTACTCCTCCTATTTGTGGTGTGCGTCTTAATGTTGTTCCACAAATGGAAGGGCCTACAGTTTCAAGCCGACTCCGAACGGCAGATATTTTTATGTGGAGCTTTTTCATGGCAGAAATACACTCGGAGGCTTGCCATTGCCTGCCGAGAGGCGACCACTATTAGAAAGATGGTTTTCTTAATTTGGTGTTTCACCGAGATTCGAACCTACGTTCTCTCTATGAATTCCGAATTGAAGTCACGCACCAACCCATTCGGCTACGGCGGCCGCCATTGGCTTATTGGGTTACTCTAATCTGCAGTTACGCACGCACATTTCCACACCAACATACACATACACATACATTTTCCAGCATTGCCAATATCAAATAATCTAACTGGTTCATAGTTCGAGTGGCAAACATCTTCCATCAAGTAAATACTGACGACAGTCAGCCAAACATTCAACTGCTGAGCAAGTGAAGGACGAAGCGTATGGCATGAAGCAGAAATTCATGCAGCTAGCCAACCATCCAGCCAGCCAGTCTGTCAGTCATTCATACCGAGGACAGGGTTTTGTATGTTTACAAATAGTCAGCAAACAATGTAGACAGACATACTGACAGCATTGCCAGATGGATAGACAGGCAGTCGAGCTGAGTTAGGAGAAAACTAATGACTCGAGTGCTTGTTGATTCTGTGCAGTTTAATTTACTTTAGCTTCATAACCAGCTACCGAGCAACTAACTTTGCTGCTTGTCAGAAATATATGAATTGCATCAGTTATGCATCCCAGTAATCCTGGCAACATATTTTATATGCATAACAAGTTGAGAGTTCAGCCGAGTGCAGTGCTGAGTTGGTGGCACAAAAGTTCAGCGTTGTTAAGTGGCATTGTTGGCAAAGAGGCAATAATAACTGCAGCATCGAGAAATTACGAGTAGGCAGAGCAGTAGCTATGCAGCGAAGGATGTTGCCTTTATCTTACACAATTCGTAACTTTTCCATTCAGACCTACCAGTTTGCTGCAGACCCTTCTCGTTCAGTTGCCATTCATTTAATAATTACAAAATACTAAAAATATGCATTTAAATTATTCATTTCAGCTTGAGGAATGTTAATTCAGCAAATTGCAGATTTAAGTGTTCGACAGCAGTAGCTGCTGAAATGAAAAGTGAAGCGGCTGAATAAAAAATGCATGAATTCACTCATTTCGGCTGCAGGCTGCAAAATTGTTAAGGGATTTAATCAAGAAGCAAATGTTTTCTAAGAAAATATTTTCGTATTTTTGTTCATTTTTGTTTCAAGAAATATTGAAATAACTAAGAAATTGCAATTTTTTAATAATATTTTCTTTAGCCATAGTTATTTGTACATAGCTGAGTAATTTCGAGTGCCTGAGGTGTATTCAGCGCAATTCAGCTGGAGGAATTTAAATTTATCTAGCAATTTTAGAGCACAAACAGAAATTGGAGTGCATTCAGAGCCATTGCCGATTGAAGTATTAAAAAAAATTGGATTAAAAGTTGAGCACTTAAATTCAGCAACTGCACTACTTCCAGTAATTAAAAATTATATTTTTAAAAATATATCAGAGGAAACAAATATTTATCGGTAGTGCATTCAGCTGCGGTAATGATTTTTTTACGACATGAAGTAAGTTAATCAGCATTATGTACAATTTATGTACGAAAAAAAACTAATAGTTTTATGAAAAATTAAAGGGTTAAGCGAAAGAAACATGTCAAAAAAAAAAAAAATAATAATAATAATTCTAATAATTTCTTCAGTGCCCAAATAACCCAAAAGCGGCCAATTCAGCACATAAATTAAATTATACAATTTTTCGCTGTAAGCTGAGCAGCTGCTGCGTTATAACGCATAGTTAAGCAACTTGAACATCTTAAATGCTATTCAGCGCCATTCAGCCGGTTTTAGGGAACATTTTTCAATAAAAATATTATAAATATTAGTTATCCGGTTTACATTTAGTATTTATCTGCACGTACTATCACATTTTCTTGCTTTCAAAATATTAAATATAAGTGCTGAATAATTTCTCAAGTGAAGAATTTTTTAATTAATTAAAAATAATACGTAATTATTTTTCGACGTCTAAAATATTTCACAAATTTGCTAAAAGCTTTTGAATAGTAACAATCTTTCTTACTTTCTTTGCATTTTTGTTGTCTTAAATGCTATTCAGCGCTTGGTTTCATTTGCACCTAAAGTCTACGAAAACCTGCTTTGTGACTTTTTGACATTTTAGTTAAGTTCTTTTTGCTGAAATGCTATTCAGCGCATATTTTAATTTCTTTCAACAATTTTTGAAAAGTTTTGATGCCTTCTGACACGGGCTTAGTTTTTTTTTGCACAAATGCTGCTTTCTTCATATTTACTTATTTTCCTATACTTCATTTCATAAATGTGTATGGATTTTAGGTAATTCAGCACTTGAGGTTTTGATTGTATGCTGCCTTTTACTGATTATATCTCATTCCATACATCATCTATCATCGTTTTCTCATTTCTGATATTTTTTACCTTCTCTCTGATTTTTTTTAGCGTTCACAGTTCTATTCAGCTAAGGTAAATGCAAGTCAGCTACAATTTTTGTCACTTTTTTGTAATTTCGAAGCCGTTTTCCTTATTTTCAGCGTTAATAAATGTAATTCAGCACATCTGTTTGAAGATACGTGTGCCTTTTAAAGATGCTCCAGTTACCGATTTGAGTTTGTAGTTTTCTCCACTGATTTCCAGCTTTCTTTTTTTTAACACCAATCTGTTAACTCGAGTAAAATCAGCTCATATTTTCTATTCTCTACTTTGAGTATTTTCTTCCTTTTTTAGTCATATTATTTCTGCTATATTTAACTTTTCTAATATATTTCTTTTGCCTATGTGAAGCATTTTTTACTTGTATTCAGCTGATTTGAGTACAATTCAGCGCAGTTTTTCAGCCACTTTTTGGTTTTTATGGCCAATATCTCTTCACTGATTACTTTTCGGTGTTTTGAGCACAATTCAGCATCTTGCTTTAGCCCCGTTATTGTCTTTAAGGGCAGTATCTCTTCATTAGTTACTTTTTTGTTCTTTGTTTTACCCCTTTCAGTGATTTTGAGCGTTCTTAATTCCATTCAGCGCTTGTAGAACCTTTTTTTAACTCTTTGTTGCCCTTAATATCTCTCCATTAGTTTCTTTCTTCGATTTTCAGAATTTGTACTCTATTCAGCAACTCAGCGCCTTTTTCAACGTTTTCTTACTTTGCCGCAGTCATATTTTTCCATTTCATCTATGAAATTCAGCATTTGGCTTTACTTGTCTTATTTGTTTCCAATTCCATCTAAGTTTTTAATATTTCTCTGTCTTTTATTGATTGCACCTGCCCCTGCTGCTTTTTTTTCTTTTTGAGGGATCCGTATCGCCTAAAGCTCAATTCAGCTGATTGGTGTATAATAGCGTTTTTCTGTCTTTCTCTGATTTTGTTATAATGTTTACAGTTCTATCCATCTGATTTGAGTGCTTTTCAACACCTTTTTTTGTGTGATAATTTTCTTAGCTTTGAGAAATCAAATACTCACTCAGTTTTAGTTTTTTCTGCCTTTATCTGATTTTTTACCAGTGTAATGGCCCCATTCAGCTGATTCGAGTGTAATTCAGCAGCTTATACGTATAGTAAATTTCACAGTAATTTGCGATTTTCTTAAAACTTCAGCAAATAAGCGGCGACACTGGTTTTCTCAGCTCAATTTCCGCAATTGGAAAACTCTGAACTTTGTGATTTTTATGCGCAATTTGATCCACGTAATAAATCATGTGGCGAGGAAGTTTCTTCTTCAATGCGCACTGACAACATTTCACGCTGTGTTGGTAGGTATCAAAGGCATGCTGAGTGGAGTTAAAAAAAAATGGTTAACTGAAAAGCCCACAACTGTAAATAGTGAAATATTTAGCAATGCACTTTTTCAACCGCTTTTTCTGCTTGTTACTTTTTCTGCACTCGCGAAATATATCATACATACAGATATATAAAATAAATGGTTCTAGCAAAGCATATTTTATTGCGGCCAAAGTAATCAATTGCTTGTGGCAACGACGGAAGTTCAATTGCACGCGTCGGAATGCGTGAAAACGTGGCAGTAAAAAACAAAAGAACAAAAAATAAACACAATTTGAAAAATGAAAATTCTTAAGTAAGTAAGTAATGGAAAAGTCAAGAAACCTCTGGTTGTAAGGGGGTAGAATAAAAAATTACATAAAGTATTAAAAAGTAAATGTTTTTTTTTTCGCAGTTTTAAAGACCACAGCGGGTGCCATACTTATTGCTGCACATTTTCTCTTTTTATTCAACTAGGAAATACTTGTAACTACACAGCGGCACTTCATTTGCTCACAAATGTAAATAAACAAATAAATATCTGAAATGAAAATTAATGAAAATGGCTCTTAACCCTTCACCTCAGTAGTCGAGACAGTGCAGCTATCGCCCGACAGCCATTCTGGATAATACGCTTTCACCTGCGTCGCCACTTGGCCGCATTTGCAAATGTGCCGGGGTGGCCCTGGTTCACAATTAAAATTTCAATGGATTCAGCAGATAATTAAAACGGAGTAGAAGGGTGGTGGTGGGAAAAAATCAGGAGTTAAAACAACCTCAGCTATTTTTTCTTCTTCCGCTATTTTGTTTACATTAAGAATTACATATAATTTTACGAATGGTTCTGTAGCGGAAATGTAAAAGATAAAATAATTGCACGCAAATATTCAGTAATTTTTACGAAAAAGTGGTTGGATGGGTTGCAGCGGTCAGCGCACAGCAGCTGCTGTATTCATTGCATATTCACAGATGTTAAATATTTGAAGAATGACTTTAATGTTATGACTTAATTTGCTACAAATTTATTTAGTGGCAGATAAAATATTCTCCCATTACGTTTAATAGGATTTAGTAAACGCTGAATTGCTCTGGGGAGTATAAGAAGATTTTATGCGAATAGTTGGGAGTCGTAAGCGCTGAATAGATATAGAGCTAGCTGAATAACTATATAAAGTAGCTGAATAAGTAAAATAATGTGCCTTCACATATAAAACGCTTTAATTGTTTCTGTAGTATTACAAATACAGTTGCTTGAACTTATTCAGCGCCAGAAAAAAAAATATATCGATTTGGTGAACAATATATATTCAATCCGAAATTGCTCTGTAAATTTAAAATACAGTTTAAATATCATTCTTTGCGAATGCTAGGGAAAAGTCTGTGCTGAATAGATATAGAGCTAGCTGAATAACTATATAATGCATCTGAGTAATTAATATATAATAATATGCTTTCGCAAATAAAAGCCTTTAATGGTTGCTTTAGTATTACAAATACAGTTGCTTCAACTTATTCAGCGCCAGAAAAAAAAATTATCGACCTTATTGAACAGTGTTCAAATATGATTTTATGCGAAAATTAGGGGAAAGTAAGTGCTGAATAGATGCAGAACCAGCTGAATAACCATAAATAGCAGCTGAATATATAAAATAATGCACGCTCACATATAAAAAGCTTTAATAGTTTCTTCAGTACTACAAATACAGTTGCTACAGCTTGTCCAGTAGCAGAAAACAATTTTATAAACTTTGTTGAACAAAATTTATTCAATTTCAAATTCTCTACCTGCTTAAAATAGAGTTTATATATGATTGCTAAAGAAAAGTATGCGCTGAATAGACATAAGGACAGCTGAATAGAATTAAAATACAGCTGCAGAATTTAAATAAAGAGTTCTACATATGAAATGCTTTAATGAGCTTTTAAATGTTACGAATACTACATTAAAAGATAGTTTAATTAGCGCTGAATTGAGCTCGATGTTTGAAGCTAGATTTTTTTATAAATTTTGATGCATAGTAAATGCTGAATAGATACACAAAATCTTACTTGACGATTGCAAAAAGCACTAAACTAGTGGCTGAATAAATTTAAATAGCGCTGAATTGCTAAGATGTTTGAAATTGATTTTATAGGTAACTGAAAATGAAAAGAGAGAAAAAAGAAAGTGTTTGCAAGATATTTATTTTATTGGGACTTTTTTAGTCATTTAAATAGGAACCATTTTCTGAGCTGAATAGGTGTCCGAATGGCAAATACTGTCACTTTGTCTCACTAATTTGTATATAAGTAACTACTTAATATTATACAAACAGGCATTAAAAACGCTTTAAAAAAGTAAGCTAAACTATATTTTGAAGAATGCTCAAAGGAATCGAGCTCTGTAGGCAGGCCTGTTAAATTAACATTCCTGAACAAAAATAAGCTTTTTTAAAACTTAATTCCGCGGAATAGGCAAAAATAGAAATAAAACAAACTACTTGATTTGTTGCTGAATAAAACCGAAAATACAAAAAAGGAATGCTGAGAGATACATAAATTGGGGGCCTTGATTGCGATTAAGAGGACTGAACTAATTTTTTATTTTTGCCGACGCTCAAAAATTCATGCTGAATTATGTTGTCTATTATTTCTTTAAGTATCATCATTTTTTGCATTATCGACTTGAACTGCATGAGTAATTTTGGAACTGAAGTTATTTTGATGGCACAAGAGTTCTAAATTAGTGTACTAAGTTCCGTATTAATGAGTTTTCTACAGCTGAATAGCGCTGAATTAACGAAAGATTCACTGAAATGTGAGTAGTTTAATACGAGGGGTGCCTTTTATATGTCGGGATTTGGCAACAATGGTGTTGCAATCTGGCAACTGACAGCTCTATCGCAAAGTTTTACATTTTTTGGCTTTTACGTACTCAGAACGTTTTGAAATATCAGCGCTATTTGTGTTGTTTACAGTAACTCAAAAGATTCATTTCGGTCCAAAAATGGAATTAAATCGTGAACATTTTCGTGCGATTATTTTTTATAACTTTCGACGTGGATTTACTCAGCAACATTGCATGGATGAACTTAATTCATTTTTTGACGATGAAGCTCCATCAAGGACCAGTGTTTATCGATGGTATGGTGAATTCAATCGTGGTCGTAGTTCACTCCAAGACGAATTTCGTGAAGGTCGTCCAAAATCAGTTGTTGTTCCGAAAACCATTGATGTTGTGCGCGAACTGATATTGCAAGATCGTCATGTGACCTATCGTGAGATTGAGACAATCTTAGGCATTAGTGGGACCAGCACACATTCAATATTGCATAAACATTTGACTGTCAAAAAAATTTGTTCGCGTTGGATCCCACACAATTTGTCAATCGCTCAAAAAAAGGCTCGTGTCGATTGGTCGAAGGAAATGCTCAAGAAATACGTTCGCGGGGCTTCGACACACGTCTATGACATCGTGACAGGTGATGAATCATGGATTTAGGCGTATGAGCCCGAAAGTAAACAGCAGTCGACGGTATGGGTGTTTCAAGATGAGCCAAGGACAATGCGAGCTCTCACACATCGGCTCAAACAACTGCATTTTGAGCACCCAAAACATCGAATTAATGGGTCATCCGCCGTATAGTCCTGACTTGGCATCGAATGACTTCTTTTTATTCCCGTACGTAAAAAACAAACTGAGAGGTCAACGTTTTTCGACACCTGAAGAAGCGGTTGCGGCATTTAGAATGCATGTTTTGGAGGTACCTCATTCAGAGTGGCAAAAATACTTCGACAATTGGTTCAAGCGCATGCAGAAGTGTATAGATCTTCATGGAGAATATTTTGAAAAACAATAAAGTGATTTTCGATGATTAAAATTTGTTTTTTCTCTAATCCCGACATATAAAAGGCATTCCTCGTACGATGTGACTAACTGGTCAAAAATGTTTATACTTTTAATAAAAATACTTTGCTGAATTGCGCTGAATATGCGCTGAATGGCCGAGACTTGCGCTGAATGGGGTTTGTTATTTAAAAATATGATCAGTAATCTGAAAATTCATTACATTTTATAAAAATTGGTTGCTGAATTGTGCGGAATATAAATATAATTAATATATTCGTTTGTTAAGTAAAATCAGATGATGGTTTGATGGATGAATATTGTCTAAAATTATAAGAATTGTGAATTAAAAATATTTGTAATTTCCACAAAAACCTGTTTGCCCATTCCGAGTTAGTGAATACAAATTTGTATGAAAATTTCTTTAGATTAGCCAGAACCACTTTTCTACTTACTCACATGCATGTATTTACACACTTCCACACATATATACATACATAGGTAGTAAAGCGGAAGTTTTAAATGTAAACAAAAGATTAAAAGTTGCTCTTTCAATTCAAAATAAATATTTCTTTAGCTTTACACTTGACTTGCAACCGTTTTCATGCCTCATTCAAGCCTTGTGCAGGCGAATTGCAAGTGCTGACACTGAAAACATATATTTTACAAAGAAATATATTCTGCAAATACGTCGGTCCATTTCCCTGTACTCGTTTGTTTGTGTGTGTGTATATATGAAAAACAAATTCTTTACTCTTACGCTTCGTTTAAATAAATGCATTGCAATTCAGCAAAAAATATTTTATCATATTTGCACAGTGAATGACTCCGAGGTGCCGAGAATGAAGCATAGCTGCCATTTTTGCCCCTCAAGGGGTATGTATCTACGTAATATTCGTATTGCCGGCCGGTGACGGTACCAAGGGCGCTAAAGTCAAGTCAAACGGAGGGAAGCCAACGGTATATTGGCGTTGATGCTGATGCATGACAGCAAACAAAATATGTACAAACAATAATAACGGCCGCAGGCAAGAAGGAGCAAGGCAACCAGAGAGGATGTCTATAAAGAGACAAAGTCGTAGAGTCGGTGGCAAATACATGGAGAGGAGACGGGAGTGGCAGCGCAACAATTTAAACAATTCCAATGAAACATCAGACAACAACCGGCGGCGGCAGTGCGACGGGCTAAAGGGCAGGCGTAGTCATTCATTCAACTCTCTCAACTGAGGCAGGGTGTGTGTGTGTGTGTATAGGCAGAAAAGTTATGCCGATGCAAGCAAATAGACACCGACCGGCAGGCAAGTAGTCAGGCCTGGACAGCCAGGTTGGTTGGAATAATGTAAAAATAGCAATGGCACTCGAGGAAAAACAAAATGAGGACTCGTGGGAAAGGGAGTAAAAAAAAAACAACAACAACAATGTCAAAGTAGCGGAGAATGCCGTGAATACTGCCAAGCGCCTAGTTGTATGCAAAGGAATGTGTATTCAGGCATAAAAGGCATTGACATTGTAAAAATTGTTGAATGGACTGAATTGCGGCGCAAAAAATTACAAACAAATATAGGAAAAAAAAAACAAATACAAAAAAGAGTTGAGTGGAAAGTCACAAGTGGGGGAAAATGAAAAACATACAAATGTTTGCAAGAGGAGGTGAAAAAAGCAGTTAGCCAAAGATTGAAATGTAAAATAAATAACCGCGCCAACACGCACCCACACACATACATGCGCACTTATCATCAAAAGACACAACCGCTGTGATGCGGCAATTCGCTGGAGTCAGCGCAATACGCATTCCAACTCCAACTCAGCTGTTGCCATCAAACTCCATTAAAGTGCACCGCATTCTTGTAACCAGAAAGCCAATGTTAAGCGGCCTGAAAGTATGCAACGTGCTGCTCTCCCCATGTTGTTTTGTCGTCTACGCTGTCCGTCTGTTTATCACCACCACAGGTCGGTTACTTGCGCCAACACGTGCGCTGCGTCACGTGCACTTGATCGCCATATTTGTCAGGTGCAAATGAGAATACCAATACTTATAGACACATATGCAAGTCTGTGTGCGCGTGCATGCGACGAGTTGATTACTATTGGCTCCAGTGACGCCAAACAGTGCACACCATCTATTGGCACTCCTGCACTGGCACACTGGCTGCATAGTTGCGGCATCTGCATTTCGCTTGATTTATGACTGATTGCATTTTTGAGTCGCATGTAAAAGGCGATTGAAATGACGATGTGTAGTGTTGTGTATTTTTACGCGACGCAGCTTAACAGTAGATTTCATATTATTAGCGAGCGCGAGCTGCGTGAGTGTGCAGAAGCTTACTTGCGACAGTAAAATTACGATTCTTAAGTAGTTAAAGTATACAGGAGTGCTATTGAAAGTCACTATATTCGCATTCAGCGCAATTCAGCGTATTCGAAAATGCTAATACTGTAGATGTGCTGCCTATTTTATGATTACATGTAAAAAATCTTTATAATTTGCAGGAAATCAATGTCGCTGAAGTAGATGTAAGCGCTTTTCAGCTCATTTGCATCGTACTCAGCGCGAATGCAAACATGGATGTGTATGATAAATAGGCGTAACTATAAGTTGATCTTTCGGCTTATACTTTTCCTCGGTGTACGCAGCGAAAATATATTTTTTTTGTTTAAATCATATTCTGACATTTCTTTACACGTTTTCGTTAAAAGAATTGGCTTATTAAAGTTTTAGTGACGAAATGTCTTATATATCAAATTAAAAAAAGGATAAAAAAAAATTAAAAAAAATACATTAAAGCGGTTTACTGCGTCCTACGCTTCTTACATTTACTTATAACTGAACAATATAATCTCCAATTTAATTTTTTTAAACAACACTTTCTGAAACTGTTTCAGTTAAAGCTCGGCAATGCGGGGAAAATTATTGAAAGCATCACATACGAGTACAGCCACTGGACCCATTCCACTCTACCTTGTAGCCAAACGCAGGCAGCTTATGCAGTCCTTATGCTTCCTAACCTATGTCATCTTAAAAAAGGCAATCTTAAAGGGCATGTAAGAATTCTGGGTTGAATCCGGACAGTCGTGCTTGACGGTATGTGACAAGATGAAACAAAAACTAGAAATCATCAAGAATTTGAAGATGATCAGCAGTGATCGTTTAGCATGAAGAAATAATGAAATATCTTTAAAACAGGGCACATAGGTGTGGTGTACTGATGGGTCCAAAAGGGAACACGGCAGTGCCGGAGCTGGAATTGTCGGACCTCATTTGCAGAAGGAAACACCCTTTTTGGGTGTTTGGCCGAGCTACTCCTCCTATTTGTGGTGTGCTTCTTGATGTTGTTCCACAGATATTTTTATGAGGAACTTTTTCATGGCAGAAGTATACTCGGAGGTTTGCCATTGCCTGTCGAAGAGGCGACCGCTATTCGAAAAATGTTTTTATTTTTGGTGTTTCACCGAGATTCGAACCGACGTTCTCTCTGTGAATTCTGAATGGTAGTCACGTACCAACCCATTCGGCTACGGCGGCCGCTAGAAGGCAATTACAATGGGTAAAACGACTTCCAGTCGAAGGTCCATGCCTTAAAGCTATAAGCCATAGAATGTCTCCATAGAGGCTATCGTGGTGCCAATATCAACATTCTCTCTGACAGTCCAGCAGCTCTAAAATCGCTAGATAGCTTCTCATTCCAAGCAAGGTTGGCCACGGAATGTTTTAAATTCTCGAAACTTTAGCATCAAGAAAATGTGTTACTCTGATGTGGCTACCAGGACATGAGGAGCATGAAGGGAATGCAATGGCCGAGCTCTTCTTCTTCTTAATTGGCGCGATAACCGCTTACGCGATTTTGGCCGAGATTAACAAAGCGCGCCAGTAGTTTCTTTCTCGTGCTAACCGGCGCCAATTGGACACACCAAGTGCCACAGCCAAGTCCTTCTCCACCTGATCTTTTCAACGCAGAGGAGGCCTTCCTCTTCCTCTGCTACCACCAGCTGGTACCGCATCGAATACTTTCAAAGCCGGAGCGTTTGTATCCATTCGGACGACATGACCCAGCCAACGAAGCCACTGGATCTTTATTCGCTGCGCTATGTCTATGTCGTCGTAAAGCTCATACAGCTCATCGTTCCATCGTCTACGATATTCGCCGTTGCCAACGTGCAAAGGTCCAAAAATCTTACGCAGAATCTTTCTCTCGAACACTCCAAGCGTCGCTTCATCGGATGTTGTCATCGTCCAAGCTTCTGCGCCATACGTTAGGACGGGCATGATGAGAGTCTTGTAGAGTGTTAATTTTGTTCGTCGAGAGAGGACTTTACTGCTCAATTGCCTACTTAGTCCAAAGTAGCACTTGTTGGCAAGAGAGATTCTACGTTGGATTTCAAGGCTGACATTGTTATCGGTGTTAATGCTGGTTCCTAAATACACGAAGTCTTTTACAACCTCAAAATTATAACTGTCAACAGTGACGTGGGTGCCGATACGCGAGTGCGCCGACTGTTTGTTTGAAGACAGGAGGTACTTCGTTTTGTCCTCGTTCACCACCAAACCCATTCGCTTTGCCTCTTTATCCAGTTTGGAGAAGGCAGAACTAACAGCGCGGTTGTTAAGGCCAATGATGTCAATATCATCGGCATACGCCAGCAATTGTACGCTCTTATAAAAAATTGTGCCTGAGCGATTAAGTTCTGCGGCTCGTACGATGCTCTCCAACATCAGGTTAAAGAAGTCACACGACAGCGAGTCACCCTGTCTGAAACCTCGTTTGGTATCAAACGGCTCGGAGAGGTCCTTCCCAATTCTGACGGCGCTGCTGGTGTTGAGCAACGTCATCTTACATAGCCGTATTAGTTTTGCGGGGATACCAAATTCAGACATCGCGGCATACAGGTAACTCCTTTCCGTACTGTCGAATGCAGCTTTGAAACCTACGAAAAGATGGTGTCTGTCGATTCTCCTTTCATGGGTCTTTTCCAAGATTTGGCGTATTGTGAATATTTTGTCGATGGTAGACTTTCCAGGTCTGAAGCCACACTGATAAGGTCCAATCAGTTGGTTGACGGTGGGCTTCAGCCTTTCACACAATACGCTCGCTAGAACCTTATAGGCGATATTTAGAAGACTAATCCCGCGGTAATTGGCACAAATTGCAGGATCGCCCTTCTTATGGATTGGGCAGAGCACACTTAAATTCCAATCGGCAGGCATGCTTCTATCCGACCATATTCTGCATAGGAGCTGATGCATGCACCTTACCAGCTCCTCGCCGCCATGTTTGAATAGCTCAGCCGGCAGTCCGTTGGCGCCCGCGGCTTTGTTGTTCTTTAACCGTATTATTGGTATTCTCACCTCGTCATGGTCGGGTAACGGAACGACAATTCCGTCGTCAACGATTGGGGTATCGGGATCTTCACATTCTCTATGACATGCGCAGCTGTCACCGTTTAACAGGTTCGAGAAGTGTTCCCTCCATAATTTAAGATTGCTCTGTACGTCAGTCACCAGATCGCCGTCTTTGTTCTTACAGGACAACGCCCCGGTCTTAAAACCTTCTGTAAGCCGCCGAACTTTCTGGTAAAAATTTCGGGCGTTGTTCCTATTGGCCAGCATCTCAAGCTCCTCGCACTCACGTATTTCGGCCTCTCGTTTCTTCTGTCGGATAATACGTCTCTCTTCCTTTTTCAGCTCTCTGTAGCGATCCCACATGGCTCGCGTTGCGCCCAATCGCAGCGTGGCTCTATAGGCGGCATCCTTTCTTTCTGCGGCAGCATGACATTCCTCGTCGTACCAATTGTTTTTTCGGGCTCGCCGGAATCCGTTTCTTCTTCGGCGGCGGTACGTAGGGAACGAGAAATGTTGCTCCATTGCTCGTGCATGCCGGTTTGTTCGGCAGTGGTCTCTGAGAGCAGGAGTGAGAGCAGAAGTGGCCGAGCACTTTAGGGAAAAAGGGTGCAAACACTGCCTTCATAGGTCCTGAGCCTTTATGCGGGGTAAACAGCAGCTTCAAAAGTAATTTTCTACCTGAGCGGGAACAACGAGGCTTAATTGAATACTGGAGAGCTCAAACGGGGCATGAAAAGACTCATATAAAAGTATAGGCAAACCTAAACCTTAGCAAAAAGACATACAACTCTACACTGAACTGCTAACAGAACATTGCAAACTTAATTACCACATGAAAAAAATTGGTGTGGCAGAAAATGATTCTTTTAGACCCTGTAAAAGGCACAAGATACAACAGTGGCACGACGCAGACAAAATTACCTGAGAAACATTATGATCCAAACGATCCAAAGATCATAGCCAAATTTTTTTTTATAAATAATTGCGCAAGAGTTTTCAGAGCCATATTATCTGGCGTTGCTTATTCTAGTCACATTTCAACCAAATTAAAGATTACACAGTTTTTAATAAATTTTTTTTGGATATTCTGAAAAATCATCCATGTATGCAATTACTCACCAGCATTATTAGTGAATTTGCTACTCTTTCATTAAGAAATTTTATTAAAAATTAGTTTAATATTCCTTGTTCCATCTCAGCTAAGTACATGGCAGGTTAGATGCAAACATTAATTACATAAATTCTAATTCAGCACATTCAGCCATGGTTCCATGTCTGTTAAATACACTTTTTTCTGCCATGAACATGAAAGTTGCATTATTTTCTAGCAAACTAACTAATTTAGCTCAAATTTTAAAAATTTATTTTAGTAAAAAAGTTAGTTTTTTAATGATTATATTATTTTGCTTGTTACTCAGAAATCCGTTTCGATAGTCGATTTATAAAAACTACTGTCTATCATTAAAAACTGAGCCCCTAAGATAATAATCTAAACATATTAGGCCATTTTCGCCTATTTTTAATCTAATTACAAGTATTCAGCACGTCCAAAATTAGTGTTGTAATAAGCTTCAATGAGAAAATGCATTTACTTAGTTTGGTTTGAGGTAATTCAGCGCCACTAGGAACATATTCAACACATTTCATTTACATTCAGCGCAATTTGGTTTTATTCAGCCGCACACGAATATAATAGTTAGAAAAATATTATTTATATGCAATATTTTGACTCATATTTAACATATTTTCTATGTATTAAATCGAGTTCAGTGCTATTCAGCAGCATTGAGAAACCGCTATTGGCCTATAGACATAAAATAATTAAAATATAACTGCATCTTATCCATTTCAGCGCTATTTTAAATAATTTTTAACATATTTTACATATATACAGCTTAATTTAACACTATTCAGCCGCTTTCATAGAACATGATTGTTAGCTAAACGTTATTCAGCGTCATGTTAAGTAATTTTTAACAACTTTTACATATATTCAGCTTAATTTGACACTATTCAGCCTCTTGCATAGAGCATTAGTGTTAGCTAAACGTTATTCAGCGGCATGGTAAGTAATTTTTAACAACTTTTACATATATTCAGCTTAATTTGATACTATTCAGCCGCTTTCAGCGCCATTTTAAATTATATTTAACATCCTTTGCATATATTCAGCTTGATTCAACAGTATTCAGCCGCTGTTGTGGAACATGGTTGCTCGCTAAATAAAAATATAAATATCTTAAATCGTATTCAGCATTTTTTTAAACCCAGCTTTAATCAGCAGTATTCAGCAGTTTTCAGCCGCTTTCATATCATTGTTTCAGAATATCATTGTTTACTAAACATAAATTACATGCAATCATTTTGTGCTTAACATAATTCAACGATATATTAACTAACACTCATGACTTTTTTTAAATACTCAGCCTGAATTTCAGGCAGTCAGCGAAAAAAGCAGTTATTGCAAACAATTTTATTGACTTTACGTTACATAGCACCACTTCTGATCATATTCAGCACATTGTGTTGGCTCTCAATCTAATTCAGCAACATTAAGTCACATTAGGACGAAATTTTCAGCCCTTAAATAGTAAATCGCGCGCAATTTCCTAGTTGTTTACCTAATTTAGCGCGCAATTTTAGTATTTCTATATAAAAGGTGGGAATTTTTTAAATTCTGCTTTCCGAAAACTGCTTTGCTTTACTTTTCTTCTGAAAATTTTATCACATAACTTTTTTTGTAAACTAATATTCTTGTTTAACAGATATTCAGCGCAATGTATTTATATTAAGGTTAATTCAGCAGCATTTAGCAGTATTTAAATGTGTGTTCTTGCTAGCTTAAACTTAATAAAAGGAATCTGTATGGTGAATTACGCAATTCAGCGGCATATTTCTTTAAGCTGAATAGAAAAAAACATTAAAAAAATAGAAGAAACATAATTCAATTTAAAGGTTATTTAAATTTTATCTTAATATGTCTTAAGCTGTGCAAAATTTTAGTACACTTTAAGTTCACGGCTTGCAGAAACTGCATATACCAGCTGATTTTTTAATATTTTTTACATCTTTGCTTTACATCGCTCGCTCCAGAAGGTGGAGGACTAGCACTTTGCTCATACAAACTCCCACAACGACTTGTAATTCATGGTGGAGCAGAAGTCAGTGCTGCATTTTAATTAATTTCTATGAAGAAAACCGCTGTAAAAAAGAGTAAACAGTAAATAAATGTATTATATAAAATATGGATATGGTTAGATGCTACTCTAAAAAAATTCTTGGCCATTTCATCACTACTATTTCTATAATAAAATCAAGTAAAATGAAATGATTTTGAAATCGTAAAGCAATATAATAAAGAACTGGGATTCGAAAGAGAAAAAGAAAAAAATATATATAGGTATTGCGGAAGAGCCGGTTGCAACTAAAATTTCTCAAATGCAAGAGCTCAGCGTCATTTGTATGAGGTTAGCATTGAGGTTCGCAGCACAAAGAAACCCACAAAGGAATAAAAAATGAAAATAGGAGAAAAAACCAGCTGGCAATGAAAAATTTAAGAAAATGCCTGCTAATGAAAAGCCCGAGAAGAAACAGTGTGGACAGACGTACGAATAAATGCGAGGGACTGCGAAGGAAGACAAAAGTCGGTAGAAGCAAAGAAACATACGGTGCATAAGCAGTCAAGGAGACCAGCGAGCGGAGCAGCTCAAAAAAAATAAAAAATTAAGTCAATGTACGCATTTCAATAAAGGTAGCCTAGCCTTTTAACAAGCGCAAGAATGGTTTGAGTAAAGAAATGCAGCAGAAGTCAACATTGAGGCAATAAAAAAGATTTGCAAATGGGAAAAAGCAAGATAGGTAAGCCAATGCTGTGCAGACACCCTGGCGTATGAGTGATGAGGAATTTCAGGAAGCAGCCTAGGCAAACAAATTGAATGAAATCAACTCGTTAAAAAGTAAATAAGGTTGATGAATGGGCGCCAACAAAAACAAAAAAACAAGAAAAAAAACCAAGCAGCGAAAACAAAAACAAAAATAACAGTAATGAAGCAAAAAACGTTAGCAGATGTTGGTCTGTTAAAATCGTAACGACGCTCGCCTAGCCAGTTAGCATAGGGGCTGCTGAAGCGAATTGATTGGTATGAACGCAGTGGCAGATGAATACACACGCACTTGCATATACATACGTAAATATGTAACGTTAAGCTCACCTGAATGATTGTGGGATTGCGCTTGGCTTGCTCGGTGCAGGTTATCTAAATAAGCCGAGCTGAACAGACGAGTCACTGCCGCTACACAAAAGCAAAGATGGAATAAATCAGCCCAAATACATTTACATACACACAAATAAAAGCGTAGAAAGGTAAACGCCTAAAGATCAAGTATGGCACAGCTTTCGAGCATTGCAAAGCTTATTGCACGCAGACGGCGGCTTGCTAGATAAATGAAGTTGAAAAAATAGCTTTCAGATGAATGTGAGTGTATGCGTGTATGCGCGTCGCAGCAGCTGGCTGCAAGGTCATGCGGTAATGCAGAAAGATGGAGCGGAAATAAAATTGCAACCACGTTGCAACATATCTGGAAATACATGTCCACAAACAATACCGAAAAAAAAAATAAAAATAAAAAAAATTTACTGCAGGCTGTCTGGCTTGCCATTGATTACCCGCGCTCCTTTTTTTGCTGAACATATTGACATTGCAGCTGTTTGTTGTTGTTGTTCTTGCTGGCAATGGTACGAGCGCTGCTACTTGAGCGGCAATTTTGGAGTGCAAAGAAAACCCGGAAGCGCTCGAGGGAATAAATAATGAAAATATTATGATGACATTGGTAGGCATTGAGGAGCTGCTATTCGGCTGGGAGTTGTAGAAAATGTGGCAGAACATTGAGCGACATTAAAAGTTATGCGGGAAGAATTTCATATGTATGTGAAACTACTGATTTTATACAGCAATGCTGCGTACAAAATTTTTTATTTTCGATTGAATTTCTTTTAAGTACTTTAAAGCTTCAAAGGAGTAATAAAATAAGGGGTTACATACGTCCAGAATTTATTCTTTATAGTTTCTGTGGGAGTCGATTGTAAAAATTCTCCATAGATACAAATTATGGTAGAAAATGTAACTGCCGGAGTGGAGTTTGATGCTGTCCTTCATTTAAGTCAGCTGGCCGTTACTACTCGTATTTATCGAAACTACTTTTTCCGGCACGGTCTGCATGATAACTCATACAGTTTTTAATATTTCTTGATGCGGGTTTTTTGAAATATTCGAAAGTATTTTATCTGTAATCTGTCGAGACGATTTTTTATTTTTTTATTAAAAATTTTATAAACATAATTCAAGTGTGACATGTATGACGTAAAACGTCATTTTTAAAATGCCGTAAATTGCAAAATTCTTCAAAATTCAAAAATTCGACACGGCAGAATATAGCTACAACTCTGTTTTACAAGAAATTTTTTACTTTTTACAGATCCATCAACATTTCAAGGAGAAATGATGCAAACCGAGGAGCAACTTTTTTTCGTTGTATTTTGGGTCACGTGATTTTTTAAATACTAATTTTTGTAAAGAAAAATGAAAATAAATTTTTTTATAAAATTCAAGTACTAATAAACAATAAATAAATTTTTTAGTATTTATTTCTATTGTTATCCCTTCTAAATCCAGGCTTCTTTTAGTGCATGTTTTCTGCGGAATGCTTTTGCTAGCTACATCCTGTTTGTAGACATGAGACATGGAGTCAGCGCTTGGAAGCCGTAGTTGATCTTTCATTTCCTGTTGGCAAGTGGGTACAAAGATTTCTCATTGAGGATTATCACGGGTAGTCTGCACTTGTCGTCCACTTCGCCAATCTTTGCTACCTTCCAGTCGCTGGTAGGTAGTTCGGGGTTGCCTAGCTTTATCAGGTGCAGGACTTCCTCTGGATCAGAATCGAAGTCTGGTATCCAGGCTCTACATCTTGGCCGGTTAGGGATGTCTTCTCGGTGGACCATATCAAGGTGGGCTAAGGTTCCCCTATGCGATTAACCGCTAGGGTGTATAGGTCCACGGAACGTTGATCAGCGCACCTTATTAGTTTGACGCGGGATTGAAACCATCGAGCATCTGAGCGACTGGGTGGAGGTTCTGGATTTCCAGTACACCTTCCAAAGACTCCTATTTATTAAGTCCCAGTTTTCTTGAGAGATCGCACCATCATGGGAACTGCGATCAATCACCGCCCGTATATGGCTTCCTTTCGCTACTTCCGCGAAAGACCTCTTCGTCGTGACTTTAGTCATTTGAGTGGCGGATACCTTAGTTCGTTTGGCTTAAGCCGATGTCCCTTCACTCGATCACTTGCGCTTGCCTTGTGCGGAGCCTATTTTGGCCTTCTCCCGGTGTTCGGTAATGAAGGCTTCAGCCCTCGCCTTGGAGTCCGACTGTTCATCCGTCAGATCCTCTTCGCTAATGTCTTTCAGTCTCTCCAGGATTCTGAAGACCGATCGCCTGGTACGATAGTACCTTTCTGACGCACTTATATGCTTCCGGGGGTGGGTACTACCCGGGGCAGTGATAGCGCCAGAAGGGCAGACATCAGAAGCCATTGGCTTAGCCATGTGGTCCGATGCTGCCGACATTGGTGGAGGTGTTTCTCCTTTCGGAGTTCCCGTGCCACCTGGAGTGACGGGGACAGCAAGATCTGCTTGCCTTCTGACAGGGCGGATCTTGCTTTCCAAGGATTTTGTTGCGAGGGGGGTCTACTGCTGGAACCAGACTTAGATGGTAGGTCATCCTCAACTTGTTTTATGACAGTGTTGGGATTGCTGCCAGTAAGAGGTCTCGCTGTCGTAGAGGCAGTCCCTGAAGGGACGGAGCAAGAGTTAGGCCCCGGCATGGCCACAGCCTTTACTCCGCTTACGTTAGTGGTCTCATTTATTGAAATACCTGACCTTCCTGAAGGATTTGGTCTTGATTTTGGGTTGCCTTGGAGCCTCGGACAACAAGGTTTTTTTTATTAATTTTTCATTTCATAATCGACCGCACTGCTCGACGTGACGAGCGTGGCGGACTAGGATGTTTTAGGGGAAAAAGGGGAAACATCGACCGTGGCAGTCCCCTCTTCCAGAAGGGCGCCGTTAAAATACAGCCGGATACCCCTGGCTGCAAACCATCCATTGGGCATGGTGACGCGTAACACCCTGGATTAGGGGGGTGCAGGAGAGGAGATGATGGGATACCAGGTTAGGGACCAACAGTGGGATGGTCGTCGGTACGGTAATCTCCGCATGGTGATTGACTGGCCTCCGCCGTTCTCCGAATGGTGGGCTAGCCAATACCCATGCGGAGCTTCCCTCTTAGTTCGTGGTGGGTTAACCCTCATGATATGGGGGCTAAACCAGCACTTAAGCCTCATCCCCGCGGCAAGGAGACCAACTTTATCAGGAAGTGAAGACTGTACTTTGCTCGAAAATAAACCTACATCAAAATATTCCCTGTAACTGTATTTTGCAGCGGTAAAACTTCAGCAGTTTTTATATTGCGCTTGATTTATTGGTTCACTTGAATAGAGGCGCCAACCAAAAAAGAAAATATAATAACAACTGACGGAATGTTTTTTTAGATTCATTATTCAAAGCTAGTTTGTGCTGCCACCTGATTTATAAATTACTTCGTAAATATGTTGATGAATAGTTTCGTACAAATTTTCCAGATAGCCTAATAAAATTTCAGACCACACCGTTTTAATGATTCGAATTAAAGCATTTTTGTCTTCAAATAATATAGTTGTCCATTCTCACAAACCTTACGAGCAAGCCAACTCAATAGATTTTCAATAGTGTTCAGATCTGGAGAATACAGGGGCCATGCTAAAGTTTTGAAGTGTTGAAACTGTGTGTGCGCAGCTGCATTATGCTGCTAAAAGATCCAATTGATAGGACCAAATGTTTCACGAATTTCTAGGAAAGATTATTTCAACAGATCTTTGCACCTAATTCCGGTCGTTTTGTGTTCTAAAATTTTTCATTCGAACGCACCATAGTGCGATTTTGCTCCCCATATCATAAGAACAAACTTCACGGCAGTGATGTCGACTCAAATACTATTCCCTGCTTTCTGAAATCATCGAAATATTAACTCTTTTCATCCAGCCCATCCTGATTGAACTTCTTTTTGTTACTAAATACTTCCTATGTCTTCTTCGATATGTATATCAGAACTCGAAGCCAAGTGGTCCCTTGCAAAATCGAGGTGGCATTCTTTGTCAAATTTATTCAAAGGTTTTTTTTGTAATTTTTTATGTTTCAGATATTTTAGTGGTTGAAACACTTAAAATTATACAAATAAAACCGCGAAGTGTTGGAAATTCATTTACTACGAACGTGTCCACATTTATTTTAGAGGTTTAAGTGTTCTGCGCAGGCCCGACGAGAGGGGGATCGGGTACTTTTTCCCCCAGGCCCGGAGTTCTCAGAGGGGCCCGGACACGAGATTATACGTATTTATATGAATTCGACATTATTGGAAAGGGCCCGCATTTGCAATTTTCCCCCGGGGCCCGGATATGCTCTCTACGGCCCTGGTTCTGCGCAATCAGAGCTATAAGCGCATGATTGCGAATGCAAAATACCTTTCAGGTCGTTGTGATCTTGTATTCGGCAGAGCTCACGAATAGGGTAGGCAGACGTTATCAATTTTGAAGCTTTTCTCAAGAACAAGCCAACCCATCCTAATAGCAATGAAACAGTTTTTGGACTTTGCCTTCGTTATCAATTTGGACATCTTTTTCCTAAAAGCATTGCATCGAAAAGCCTTCTCATCTTAACTATTTGCCTTGCTTCCTGAAATGTCAAGCATCAAAATTTGCAAATGTACTTGCGGTTGAAGTGCAAAATATCCCCCGCTTGTGATTGAAAAATGTACCTTTTAGCTAATAAATTAAATCCAATCACCGGCCGATTGCCTAAGCGATCGTTAGTGTCCTGGTGGTAAAAAAATTTAATAAATTCATAGATCTGGTAGGAATGACTTTTTCTGTCTTGCACATTCGCTGAGCTTTCAGAAAGTTCACAAAAGCTGCGTGCGATAAAGCGCCTCAAAACTGCCATGTAAGTTGTATGCAATTTATTGAAAGCTTTTATTTCGCTTTCATTTTCAGGACCACCAATTCAGCAACCACAACAAAAAACTCCAATAACTGCTGTTCAAATAAGTTCAATATAATTACATGCAATTATAAATAGAGACCTCCACCTAAAATGAGCAAACGCTCCAACAAAAAACATTCAACAATTTCGCTAAAACTTTGCGTTTTACATTGCCCGTTCGCCAGCACTTCTAACCAATTTATTTGTGTGCCACTAGGCATTGGGTGATTTTTGCAGCTGTATCACATGGCGACGAGCCCGCCTCATTCTTGCAAGCGTCCACAGCGCTAGCCAACTTTGCATTGTTGGGCATTTTAGCTTTGGCTGCATCCGCATTGAAGGTGCCAGAATCGTTCATAATGCCTTGTTTGACCATGGCGCATTGCATGCTGCATTTCAGATCATCCGAGGGTGTAGCCAATTTGCCCTCCATAAACTCGTGGAAGTCTTTGGGCGAAACATTGTGCTCCTTATTACATTCCTCGATAATTTTGCGCATTTCCGGATCATGTGGCTGGCACTGGAAGTGGAATTTGAAAGAAAGCGAAATTTTGATAATTTTTGCTAAATATTTTTACAAAATTTTTGCCATTTATCACTTACCAATGTGGTAGCGCTGAAAACGACAATGAGCGCAACAGTTATGAAGGAATTCATTGTTAGAAAATATTTGCGTATTTTTGGAATTTAAAAACCTTTATGGGTAGATGATCACTCTACAAGCTTTGGAGCGTAGTTTGCCCAACTGTTGTGATGTGCCCGCATTTATACTAAAAATTCGCGCCAACATTTTCATTAATCATGCGCTGGGCTGTTTATTGAAGTGTTTTTCACACGCAAATTTGAGCTTTTTCGTTGTTTTTTCGATTTAATTCTGTTTTTTATTTGGTGGAGAAGGTACAAAGTCGCGCTTAATTGACGCCCGCGATCTGTTGATTCTAATCATTGCGCTTAAATTGTTCTGTTCCGCAACGTGATTTTGTCACTGTCACTGCGTGCTCTATTGGATTCTATCTGTGCTTTACACGAGGAAGCGATTGATAAATGTTTTTTTGTTTTTGTTTTTGATTTAATTTGCTTTTCATCAAACTTGTAATCTACATTTATGTTTACAAAACACATATTTTACGCTAATTATAAATACTATAGGAAAATAATTCGATTAGATTTGTACGCATCTTTTGGTAACTAAATGAAAAATTTTAAGCTATGTGCAGTTGGTAAGTACTTTTTAACGAATTACCGATTAAATAAATTGTTATTTCCTGATAATTTGTTTAATAGATCTGCCGATTTGCTGGAGTAGTTGTCGCTCCTACCCCCGCTCCACATTGGAGGTCTGCCAGTGCCTGCCGAGATGCGTTAATATGGAGAAGGCAGTAGTTACATATATAGGCAAATGGGTCTGAATGTTCAGGAATTTATCGGCAAATATCTTCTTATTAAGCCCAATTTCGTTAAAGAGCTCAGTCCCAGCTCTTGCTTTTATTTGTGACGTGCGTCTTGATGTTGTTCCACTAATAGAGGAACTTACAGTTTTAAGAAGACTCCGAGCGGTAGACGACCGAGGGAAATGAGACATTATGTATGTATAAGTAGTATGAGTAATCATCAGAGGACGGTATCTCGAGCGTATCACTACTACTCATTTAAGTTAAACTCTATAAAAGGTAGTCACAAATAGTCTGCGGTATTCACGGAGTTTTGAACTATTTTCGAGAACATTTTATGGGCATAGTTATACCCCTTTAAAATTTCGATCTCTGCTTAACATCTACAGCCACATTAAAGCCCATTACCTAAACTCCCTGAGCTGTTGAATGGCCATAGTACACAGCCACGTTGCTTGAGTCTCTAGCATTTAATTCTAGTAGCGTGAATGACAGTTAATTCGCACTCTGTGCGTAAATTTACTAAGTTTTCTGCTTATAAGAGGAGCCGAAGCATAGCTTAATCTGGAAAACATTTAGTAAACGGTATCTTGATTCGCTCAGGCTACTCCATTAAGTTGAACTCTTAACGAGGTAGTCCCAAAAAGAGACCCAAATGATCTCTTATTTGAACTGCAGATATTCACAAAGCTCAAGACTATTTCTATCAATCTCTCTGATGAATCATTCTATTAATTACACGCCGACTTACACTTTTAATATTACTTGGATTAAGCTGATGGTTGTAGCATTTCTTTATTTGAGTGCACTGGCTGTCTACGAAATAGTCGCATTGCAGCTTGTGGAAAAGCATGAATGCTCGTTTTGCACTGATACTCGCTCTAAACCATTTATTCCTTAAGATTGCCAAACCCTGAATGAAGATCTCTGGTTTCATTGAAAACAGCAAACTAATCTGCGTTTAAATGTGCTGGAAGGACCTCCAAATAAAGGTACATTTTCATTAAACCAAAGGTCATTGGCTTCATGCCTGAGCAAAGCTATAAGTTAACCAAAAAACTAAACAACGTGGGGTTGAAGCAAAGAAAATGCAAGAAAAAGCCAAGTGGCTCCTAACTTTCCTCAGCAAAGAACTCGTAGAGAAGCGAGGCTTCTCCATTCTGAAAAAAAAGTTGAATGTAGTAAAATATGTTACCGCAAAGCACAATGGAATCTGTAAAAAAGTCGAGAGTTTTGCTAACATATTTGCATGCAAATTACTTTTGGGGCTTTCGTGGTACACCAGGAATCGGTACGAAAACACTAAAGACCCACAGATAATAAATATATAACAAAACTGGGTTGTCGTGTTGGCTGTCGTGAAGTTGAGCTGGGTTTACTTTACACTCAAAAGACGCCAACGATGACCTAGTTTTGTTACAGTTCAAGAATCGGGTGCTCAACGGAGTTGTAGATTGAGACAAGAAGTTTGGCGGGATACCAAAGAATCGGTGTTTGAAGTGGCTAAAGGCAGCCTGAGCAAAGGCCTGTTTCATATATTGTTGGCTAACCTTGAATCCATTTTAGTTGTAAGGAAGCAAGAGCCACCTCAAATCCTCGCTTTAGAAAGCCACAAACAATAGTTAGAGCACTTTGATTGGAGAGATATACCCATTGAGCCACCAACAAGAGCCTGGTGAAAGAAGACTTTGGCGAAGTTAATAAACTTTAAAACATGAGTATGCATGTGGTGGTGGTGGAGGTGTTGCTGAGTGGCACAGTCATAACGGAATAAGCACAAAAGATGCCATTTTGAAACACCACTTGTAGAACCGCTGCCGTTTATAAGTCGAACCATCTTGATTTGACGCTGAATCTGTTGATATCTCGAGAACTTCTGCTTGAAAAGTACTATTGCAATTCCCCAGGCGAAAAGACTTCGAATATACACCGGCCCCCACAATTCTTCTTAGATCCGTCAATATAAAGTGCAGTTGTATTCTCGTTGACTACTGAATTCAAATTCCATGCCTTTCGCGTGGAAAACTTTACTTTAAACTCTATTCCAAAGTCTAAGGTTGCGGCAGTAAAAACTGATGAGTTTCTAGTAAGCCTGTGTCTATCTAAAATAACGCTATGGTCATGTATTCTAGCATTCCGAAAACTACTTTCTTTCATTCTGAAGGCAGTCGTCGTTGCTGTTAGGCGTAGTTGTAAGTCTATTGGTAACAGGTAGAGCACGACATTAAGTGCCTCTGCTGGCCACGACTTCCTAGCTCCAGTTAAACATATCTCTTTGCTGGAATGTTGGTACAACTGTCCTCTATAGTGTCGCAGAGTTTGAGAAAGAATTTGTCTTAAATTTTGTATGTTTGAACAGAATTGCATGTGCCGAATCATTGAAGATGCTGCAGAAAGCCTATGGCGAGTGTGCTTTATCAAAACACGGGTCTATGAATGGATTTTTTCCCCGATCTGGTCGCCCATTAACGTCTTCAACGGATGAAAACGTTGAAAAAGTCAAGGAAATGGTACTGGAAAACCATCATTTAAGATTGAGGGAGGTAGCTCGTGACCTTAGCATGTCTCACGAATCAATGCGCAATATTCTACACCATCAATTAGGTATGAGACGTGTGGCTACTCGACTCGTTCTAAGAGAGTTACATTTCTTTCAAAAAATTCATCGGAAGAAGATGGCTGAAGACATGCTTGAGCAAGTTAATTCGGACCAAACGTTTATCCAGCGCATCATACAGTTAACATGCGGCTAAATGGCGCTATCCACATGAGCCGAAACCGAAAAAACCACGTCAAAATCGGTCCAACGTGAAAGTCATGCTACTCGTTTTCTTTGATCATCATGGTGTTGTGCACTCGGAATTCATTCCAAATGGTTCTACGGTAAATAAAGAATATTATTTGGAAGTGGTGCGACGTTTGAGAGAGAATGTGCGAAGGAAACGGCCCAATTTATGGAAAGAAAACTCATAGACCTTGCACCATGATAACACACCGTCTCACAAGGCTCATATTCCGCACATTTTTTTGGCGAAAAACTCGACAAATATCATCGAACAACTACCGTAGTCACTGGATTTAGTCACCCCTGTGACTTTTCCTTTTCCCAAAACTTAAATTGCCACTCCGCGGATGCCGTTTCCTTCGTGGAAGCATTTTGTGGCTCTTATGAAACGCAGTATTGATGCCAACCCCACGCCAGACAGTTGTGTAAGAGAATTAAAAAAGTATTTACCTAGACAACCTGCTTTGATTTTACCTAGGGCTGGACAATTGCAAAGGAAATGCTCAACTATTTCTTCCTCTTCCTCATCTCTGCAACTTCTGCAATATTCATGGGAGAAACCTCCTAGTCTCGAGGAATGCCTGCCAAATAGCCAGTAACCGGTTAAACAATCAACAACCTTCGAGATATTGTCTCTTGAGAGACTAGGAAATTTCTTTGTTCTTTTCTTCTTTATTTGCGGCCATAGTAGCCTAGCTGTTAGACACGTATCTTCATTTCTCCATGACCTATTGGCCTCTTAGATAATGTGGTTTTTTATTATTAGTTTACTCGTGGCCGAAGGTATTTCAATGGTACTTTTATCCCGGAACAGTTGAAGAGCAGTACCTTTTCTGGCTAGCTCATCAACTTTACAGTTTCCCTCAATATCTCTATGTCCCGGAAGCCAAATATATCAGATTTCGCGCAGGTAAATTTATTAGCACTTCCAGCGCTTTGGATATTTGCTTTTAACGGCAATTGCTAAGTCATCTGCGTAAGCTGTGACGTGGCAACCCACTCTTTCCAGGGTCAGCAATAGGGAGTTTACTGCCCCAGTTTCTACTGGCAACCTTTTGCAAGTGTAATAAGCTATAGTATATAAGCGATTACTACCCGATTTTCTACATTCACTCTGTCTGTAAGCGGAATTTCAACCTCATTGATTGATGGTAGTCTAAACTGAGGAACATTCAAAAATAATCATATAAATATTTTCCTTCTGCACATATTTTGCCCACTATTGCAGTTGAATTTTCATACTGTCTGATATGGTATACTGTCTCATGATTTATTGCCATATGTGCATGTGTATGTATATCTGCATGCATATATAATAATTAATTTGCGGTGTGATTTTTCGGTTTGCTTTTGCATGCTTTTTTCGCTAATTATTATTCTAATTTAAATTGTTAAAAATAAAAGTACATACCCCTTAATAAAAACTGGCTCATTAATAGTCAATTGGGTATACATACATATACATATGTGTGTAATTGAAGGCTAGGCTATGTTTTGTTTTTGCATTTGTGGAGCAAATTTATCACTAATGTGAATTTGTGAGTAATTTGAAAATTGCTTAACATTTATACTAAAAAAAAATTTCATTTTGTGAGTAATAATTGTAATGGCAGTTATTTGATGGCTAAGGGTGATCAAAAAGTACTACTATAAATGAGTTATAAAAGGTTGAGGCTCGAGTTGCACAATTAGAAAAAAAAAATTAAGACGAACTCGCGAATATGCATGCACTGATGTACCCGCATAGGTACTAGGTACTAATTGTACACACTAGGGTGGGCCAAGATTTACTTTTTTTGAAATTAAACTTACACTTTGATGTACTAAAATGAATAAACCATTCACTGCATAGTCCCAAACTGCATACCCAGAAGTTATATTTAAACATTTGTAAATACTGATGACAATTTGTTGAAATTTGCTGAATTTTTGAACGAAGTTTGTTAGTTGAAGTTATTATTGTAAAAATGATAGAAACAAATTTTTTTTTGCATGAGATGCCTTGAGCTACTCAAGCGTAGAAAGTGTGCTAACTAAAAATGAACTTACAAAATACTCTCCTAAATTATATTTTTCACGAAGTTTAGGAGCACGCGAAGGCTATCGCATTAGGTTAACACCACCAGCATCTCAACTTAGTTGTCCACTGGCCGAGCGAACCAAAAAAAATGGTAAAAATTTCCATTGCTTTGACACTCAGCCAGTCTCCGCTGTGCATTACCCAGATGAAACCTCACATACGTACATATGTATGTATACATAAATATTAAATGTTTAGAGGTAGCAAGTGATCAACTCCCAGAGCAAGCTCGGGCAATAACTTTAGTGCGAGTGTCAATGCTCAGGGGCAGGGTGATCCCATAACAGGCGTACACCCAAATAAATTTATGCATACGACACTAAATAAAGCAAAATTACACTTATCCCAGAGTGGGCAAAACATTACTTGCCACTTAAATACAAATATGCATAAATATGCAAAAATATACAACAACAACACTACTTACCTGTACATTAATACGCATACAATAAATATTTAAGGGGATAAGCAGCGAGGGTCGGCTATCAGAGACTGGGTTATGCTCTGGCATGAGCGTCTAAGTGTGTGAAATTTGGACCCCTGGAGGGGGTCAGGGATAGTTCCAAGCAACTTAGTTGTAAAGGCTTTGCCAAATACACTGTAAAGCGGAAAATATGTGCTGTAAAATTAGGACAAAAGGTAACAGAGTGTAAGCGTTGAAGGGTAGCGAGGCCTGCTGTGATTTGGATGGGCATGAGGTGATTTTGTATGCAACTGTGTTAGTTGTGTTTGGAAAAAATGAGCTTACGATGGTGGGGAACATGTACAGCAGTCTTCCGAGCATTTGCCTTGCAAGGAGGAAATTCGCGAAACATCGGACGCAAAACAAAAAAAATTTTGAGTTTTGACCGACCTCAAATTTGCACTTTGATGTACTAAAATTGGATGGGCTATAAAACTGTGTAGGCAGAAGTTTTCTACAAATTTCGTTATTTTGTGATAATATTTTGGAAATTTCCTAAATTTTTGTGAACTTCGTATAAAGTGTTTCATGTGTATGTTTAAAGATTTCGTTATGGAATGAAATATATTTTTATATATTACAAAGGTAACAAGCACAAGTGTACGAGTATGATGAAGAGAAACAAGTGAGTTTTGGGGTGTGCAAATTTTTTCACCATTTTTTACTTACCCAATTAGCACTTAGAAGCATACCACAGATGCTTTAAAGTTAATCTGAGATCGCAAAGAGTTAATGGTCTAGAAATCCTACTAATAGAGCTGTTTTTAATTTTTCTTCTATGTGATAGAAGACCTTAAAGGCCTTTATACCTAAAAAAGCTTAGGAAAAATCAGAAGTGATCCTCGCTCAACTCACAAAGTTCAATTGCACTCGAAGTCGTGGTTCGTTTAACGGCTGCGTCTCATTTTGATTATCAGCAGTTTCTTTTATGCAGATTCATAGATGCCCTAATCTTTTAAAACCTTTATATGGCGGTAATCAGGTGTATATATTTCATGGACATTTGGGACACACATCCATTGTTAGCACTTTTTCGAGCGTCTTCTTTAACTCGGGATGTGCATATTGATTTATCTTACATGTGGAGCGACTTAAAATTTGATGCCCACTCTTGAAGTACAAATGCCTTTCATGAGAAGATTTTATAAGACATAAATGCCTTGCAATCACCCGCCGAGTGTCGATGTTACTAGAAAATGTCTTGTTTTTAGCATATAATATTTCTTATTTACTTATTCACGCGGAAGAGTATTCGTATACGGTGGTCGTGGTGATAATAAATTTAAATTTATATTCCACTTTGGATTTAATTTTCACTACTGGGTTGCCCATATTCGACGGACCAATCTTTTTTTTTTTAAATCAAAGAAAAACATAATGCAAAAACACAATTGTTTTGATGTTGACGATAATAATCATTTTATTTGGTTCAAGTAGATTTGTTGACATCACTTTTTGAATATGATATCTCTCAAATGGTCGCCTTGAGCCTGTACGGCGTATTGTTCCCGTTTTGCAGAATTTTCCGTTGTTTTAGCTAACATTTCGGCTGGAACAGCGGCTATTTCCTCACGGATGTTGTTCTTGAGCTCTTCTATGGTCTTTCGCTTATTAATATAAACCTTTGATTTTAAATATCCCCACAAGAAGAAGTCAGTCAATTCCTCAAAAAATCGATTGTGGTGCGAGCTGTGTGTGGTGGAGCGCCGTCTTGTTGAAACCAGAACTGCCTCATACGCTTTCGACGAATAATTGGCATCACAAAAGTGGTTATCATATCGCGATAACGCTCCTTATTGACGGTAACAGCTTGACCATCTCCATGTTCGAAGAAAAACGGCCCAATAATCGTTTTCGCACTAACGCCGCACCAAACAGTGACTTTTTCGTCGTAAAGACGTACCTCTTGAACTTCGTGAGGATTTTGAGTGGCGTAAATACGGAAATTTTGCTTGTTTACCGTCCCATTCAATAGGAAATGAGCCTCATCGGACATTTGTTCTTCTTCTTCTTCTTTTGACTTCTTTTGTTGAATGTAAATTTCAACAATTTGGGAGCGCTCGCGTGGCGTACACTGCTTGGACTGACGGGTTGCCAGAATGGGTCCGTCGAATATGGACAACCCTGTAGTAAAAACTACTTTTTAATGGAAAAAGGAATACCAATTTAAGAACGAGATGACATCTGGCATGGTGGCGTATGGTTTCAAATTAATTCAATTACTATTTTTCCAAATACTTTGAAATATTCCCGGTTGCACATCAAACATTGTAATGGCTTGTTATTTCGTGCTCTGCCTTAACGACAAATTTATCTCGATTTCACTGGAAGATCTTTCTAGCTTTTTTCCTTTACTCGAAGACCTGGTTTTGGGATCTGAAGGCAAGAATAGATTCTCATAAAGAAATAAATCAATTCCATACCAATTTATCCGCCCTAGTGTTCAAAGTAGCCGAATGGGTTGGTGCGTGACTACAATTTGGGAGTGTGTAAGTTCGACCCTTCGTGCATAAAAATCAAATAATAGAAAAAGTGGTTTCTAATAGCTGTCATGAAAAAGCTCCTTATCAAACCTTATCTCTCCATTTGTGGAACAACATCAAGCCGCACACTAAAAATTGGAGAAGGAGATCGGCCAAACACCTAACATAAGTGTACGCGCCAATTGTTATTATTATTTTTAATGTTCATAAGTATACTCGTAGTTGTTCACAATGTATCTACGCCAAATGCGTAAGCTTTCGCTTGAACTACGCTTTTTTACACGCTTATCTTAACCCGTACGAGTTATTCCATTTTCGGCGACCTATTGTAATATTTTTTGGAAAACCCTCTACTTGATTTGTAAAAGACTTTTTACTACAGCTGTTTTGTGAACGGGTCAAAAAGGTGATATAAGTAGCCATTACAGGGTTAAAATGTATTACAAAATATTTCTGGTTAAGTTCTATTACTAGTCTGGAAGATATCCGCTTTCTTAATTATGATATTTTCTTCTTGTTGAGTACCCATTGTTGAGCAGATTATTCGACAGACTGACTTCAAAGAGTACCCACGAATCCCACCTAGCGAACTTTTGTTGGTTGCTCTTTAAATTTTGTTTGGTTCTTCGGATACACTTTCACTTGTGTATGTATGTATGTATACGTATATCTTTTTTATACATACTTTCATAGTATGAAAATACTTACAAACAGGCGCATCCATTTATTGTCATTTTTGTGTGTCATTTGAAGCAGTCGGCCCATAAAATGCCATTCAATTCTATGGGGACTTTCACTCAATGGCGCACGCACGCACACATGCACAGGCCGAGCTTTCAGCGCAGCTTGCGGCCTGTGGGAAATGCTACACATAGAAATGTAGCCAAGCATAAAAAACAAACGCACATTACAATAACAAAAACAATAATAATATTAAGCAAGCAAACCAATACACACAGAAAAGCAGTAAAACATGTAAAATTTAACATAAATTTGTTGTTAGTTTGACAGGACAACAGTGAGTAGTCACTGGAGCACCGTTGGGCTGGCAACAAGACTTTGCACTACGATGAGTGGCACAGGAATCATGGGGGGAAGAAGCAAGACGAAAAATGCGTGCACTCGCCTGGGGATGACTCTTCATTTGTGTTTTTTTACCAGAATAAATATCGTTATGTGTTTTTTGTGTGTGTATTTTTTTATTTTATTTTTTCTAAGCTCTTCTTCCTCGCCTTCGCCTTGTTTGAGTATTGCATCTGCTAGCTAGCTTGCTTGCGGGGTCGTTGCCCCATTTTGTGCATAAAGTTAACACTAACATTTTAAAGCTTAAACGCATTGGGGGTAGGCATTCTGGCTGCCTCTAAGCCCCCTTGACGCCTTAGGAAAGCAATAAGAAATGCAGCGCAAGTATCCGGCGTACATGTGTGTGTGTGTGCGTATGTGTTTACAGCAGTGTGTTTTTTGTATCGTATTTTCTTTGGAGATTAATGCCAAAGTAGGTGTATGCTCTGCCCTTGGGTCGTTCTGGGTACGACTGCCCTCATGAATACACAGTTGTCGTCAAAATAATAAGAACACCATATTTTGAACAATTGTGACTAATTTTCTCTTTCGTTTTTAAATTTAATAAATTTTCTTTAAAAATATAGTTCATTTGCAATGAATATCAAATAAATGAAAGCTTGAAAAATGTACAAAAATTTAAACAAATTTCATAAATTTTTGAACAATTTAATCAGAATTGAAAAAAATTGGGTAGGCAGTTTTGTTGGGCTTTACATTTTAGTAAAATAAGATGCAAGTTTGAAGTGGCTCAAAATTTTCTTTCGTTTCTCATTGAATTTTGGTTGACTGCGCCATGATAAACGGCCTTTTGCTACTGGACATTGAAACTCGTAATCTCCACAATATTGATTCCAACAAGATGGTGCTATTTGGCACACAGCCCATGAAACAAGGGATGCACTGCATCGCCGTTTTGATGAGCAATTTATTTATTATCTCGGACCAGTGGATTGGCCACCAAAATCGTCTAATATCACACCTTTTGGTTTCTATTAAAGTCTAAATGCCTTATGGATAAACCAGCTTAGATTGAGGCATTGGAAGCCAACATCACTAAAGTTATTCGCGAGATACCAAACGAAGTCCTCCAGCGAGTCATTCAAAGTTGGTGTTTTGGGATGACCGAATTACAGCGCAGTTGCGTCCAACATTTGAAAGGGACTATCTTTAATAAATAAATGTCATGAATGGTTCTATACAAAAATAGTAAAGATTGCCCATCAATTTGAAATTTAGTTGTTTTATATCAATTAAAACCCGATCACCCTCTATAAGACATTTTTTCAACGCTTACGAAATTTTTGTCAAAACAAAAAAATTATAAAATTTTGGGGAAATTTACTCGACTCTTTATTTGATGTTTATGATATAGAATTAAAAAAAAGAAAAGTATTAAAAACTGGTCCGAATATGGTGTAGTTTTAATTTTGTCCATAAGTGTACAGCTGCCCCCAATATTTACACTTACTACGGATATCAGTGCATAAAAATCTCCCTGACGCTACCTGCTGGCTTTATTTCCTTTTGTATTTGGCTCATATCCAATTTTTCGTCATAACTTTCATTTCAAGTGAAATTTTGTTGCTCCCATGTTGCACACTCATATGTATGTTTGTACAGTGACGATTTGCCCAACTTGCCCATCGTCTACTGCCTCCTTGATAAATGTAACGCAGTGTTGTGTTAAGACATAAACTCTGCTTAGCTATGTTTTGCTTAGCCCTGGGATAAGCATAGGCTTAAGCTTAGTACTTTGACTTCTATGCCGCTGTATATACGGCTGCTCTTTCTATACCTCGCTTTGCTTATCTCATACGGAACTAGCAACAGCACGGCCTTTGTATTTTGAAAACAAACCGTCCAAAAAATTCTCCGCCATAGTGGTAAACCCATTTTATTTCTTGTTTGTATGAGCTTTTGTTGGTATTTATTAAAATTGCCATTTCGTTGTTCACACACCATTTGATTTTAGTACTCTATGTATGGTGCCGTGCTGCGACCTTCGTCTAGTTTGACTTTTTATTGTTTTTACTTTCTCCCACCCGATGCAGTGCATTTCTAAGTAGGCATATGCGGTTTTTTTTTCGCAGGTATTAAATAACAATCACAAATGGCTATCAAAAGTTCGTGAGAAGCCGTTTATGTTTGACGCTCCAAGGTATGGCAGTGTCCCGGTGGAATTAGTTGTCATAGTTGTTGGCAAGCCGTATTGACAATGGTCCAGCTTCAGGGCAAACTCTTGCAAGGCAACAACTTTAGATGGAGCTGTTTATTTTTGAAGTGAAAACTTCTTTAGAATCGTTGGGAGTGATTTGAGGAAAAGTGAAACGAAAAAAGCGACCAACTTGGCTACGAAGCGTTATATTATATGTTGATATAAAAGTAGCGACGAACTAAATAAAAATAACTTTTATTTTTTCTTGTGATTCGAATTCGAACCAAGGATTTTGGATCGGAAGCTCACATTGCTAGTCGCTCGGCTACCGCGCCATGCTGTTGTCGCTGGCCTAAAAGTTATTTAGTTACGAAGCGTTATATTATATGTTGATATAAATAATTTTTGTGAGCGTGTAATTCTCAAGAGTTTTATTAGGTTTATTATTTAAAATGTATTGACTAGGTAGTGTGGTTATCAGTTTAACATCTGATAGATCCTCCATCGGAGGACAACAAATGTTAAACTAATTTTTGGAAATGGGCGGAGTGTTTTAGGGGCTTGCTCCACCTCTGCCACGGGTTGGCCCGGTATTGCAGTACGGCCGGGATTTCGGCCTTGAATAAATACAAGAAGAAATATACTAATACATTTAGCTTTGGTGGGAAGAGACATAAATTTTTATATGAATACAAGTAGACGAAAATGGAAGAAATTTGTAAGTCTGTTTCTTCGGTCCGTTTGGGTATTTTTTTTGACAACATCGAAACCAAAGCATTTGTATCATATTTTATCTATCATAAGCCACTCGTATCATTTGTTGAAATTGAAAACATTGAGGATGAATAATGATAAAATGAAGAAAATAAAATATGAACTTTATAGCAATATTATAATGAACCTATAATTATCCCGCTCTTATTCTCTCTCAGTTTGTTTTACGGGAAGGTTTCACTTCTATCAAGTCTAACCGTTAGACTGGTATTTTTTTTCTTTAGCTCTTCTTATACTCAAATTAATGGCGGCTCTAATTTTCTATACATCGTAGGCCCTCACACTTTCGTTACTCACACGAAAGTGGTATCAATGAATTTGTATAATTATGAAGATAGTTTCGAAGTTCGTAGAATTACACCATTGGATGCACTCGAACTGCAGAAATGAAAGACTTTTAGAAACAAAATACTGCATATGATTTCTGTTGGCGAAAAGTTTAAAACTAACATCTACGAGTAAGAGTCACTCAGCTGGTTTATAATGGACTTCAATCTCTCGCACGGCCGCTGTGGCCAAATGGGTTGGTGCGTGACTCCCATTCGGGAGTGCGTAGGTTCAAGTTTCCGTGTATGAAACAGCAAAATGATAGAACAAGTTTTTTCTACTAGCGGTTGTCCCTCGGCAAGTAATGGCAAACCTCCGAGTGTACTTCTGCCATTCGGAGAGGGCTCACGGCTGTGGGTCCCTCCATTTGTGGAACAGCAGCACGACGCACACCACAAATAAGAGGAGCTCGCTCAAACACCTTACAGAAGTGCACCACCAGAAGTGCCAATTATTAATTTGTTTATCTCTCGCACGGCACTATTTATGAAATCTTGTAACTGGAAGGCTTTGCAGTTCAATTTTGGATGATTTTTGCTCCCGTCAATTAGTCAAATCTCACATTTTTCGCTTACTGTTCGCATCTTGTCTTGGTGTAGTGGTGGCACTACGACTTCGTCAATGAATATAGTCGTTGCGAGTCTTCATCTTCGAATGCTTTACTAAGCGCACCACGAAGTTAGAATAAGAAATGCTTCCTGTGTGAAATCTGCGCGTCTGTTTTAGAATATCCGACCCCATACTGGTAGCGATATTGGAAGGTCCGATCTTAAAGTCTTTCTTCAAACTTGCGGAGGTATCATCTCCGTGTGTCAAAGAGTACGTGAGAGAGCTAACATAATTATTCAGATTCTAAGTAGTTTAGTGAAGAGTCAGTTCCGTATGGAGCTATGTTAAAAAAGACGACCTGTGCATTGGTGGCCTACAGATATCGCAGAACTAAGACAATCCTGCTTCCGTAATAGAAAAAGGTACCCCAAAGCCAGGCAAGACAGAGAAGCAGAGTCCGAAGCTGGTGTTTTCAGGCACCCCAAAAGGCGCTGAAACAAGCAATGATCGCTAGTAAGAATGTAAAATGGAAGCAACTTCGAAGGGATCTTAATACTAACTCTTGGGGACTGGGCTTTAAAATTGTAAAGGAGAAGCTAAACGCCAACTCAACAGCTCCTCATCTAGACAGTGATGCTATTAACAAAACAGTGCATAAACTCGTTTCCCATGTACCGTATGATTCACGGGTACCGAGACCCCCAACGAGCGAGAAGCTCCCACCTTTCACTGAGGATGAGCTTAAAACCACGGTAAGAAGCCTCAAATGGATCAAAGCTGCAGAACCAGACGGCATCCCAGCTGGAGCTCTCAAACTTGTGGCTGAAAGCCGACTAGACGTGAAGCTTGAGGTTTAAAATGCATGCATTGCTCGAATCATTTTTCCTAAGAAAATATAGGAGGAGGAAAATATAGGAGCTGACACTGATCAGTAGGGTTAAAGGCGACCCAGGGCAACCGTCTGCTTGTTGGGCAGCGCCGGGAAGTTGCTTGAGAAACTCATGCGGCGCAGGCTTGCAGAGTCTGTTGAGAGTGCATTGTCAGCAAGGCAATACGGTTTCCGACATGGAAGATCAACCCTTGGTTGTGGTGGTATAGGCTATAGGGAATCGCCGCTGTAGCCAATTAGGATGGTGCGTGCCTACTATTCGGGAGTGTAAAGGTTTGAATCTCTTGCATGAAACAGCAAAATGATAGAAAAAGTTTTGTCTAATAGCAGTCGCAGGCAATGGCACACCTCCGAGTGTATTTTTGCCATGAAAAAGCTCCTCATAAAATCATTTGCCGTGCAGAGTTGGCTTAAAACTGTAGGTCTCTCTATTTGTGGAATAACTTCAAGAGGTAGAGCTTGACCAAACACCTAACAGAAGTGTACGCGCCAATTCTTAATTTATTTTTTATAGGGAATTGAAGGATATGTTTGTGTAGAGAAGTCTTACCTTAACCAAAGGTCGCTGTGACTGCAGTGTAAACTTTTCACAAGAGCAGTAGTCTATCTAACTGAACTCAAACAAATAAATATTTGCATGTTTTTACTTTTAATTCACTCCATCTACTTGTAGATTCGCTGACATTTTCACTTAAAAATAGATTTTCAAATATTTTCATCTAATTAAACGCGCAAATTTTCTGCCACTCAAGCGAGCGTCTGAGTCGCCCATGTCTGCAATTCCTAAGCTTGTATTTATATACATACACACACACACATACACTCAGTCTAAGGCAGCGTAAGTGTTGAGACTGTCGTGTATCAGTTGTGTCTGGTGTTGCTGCTGGATCGCAATATTGCCCCATTGCACTGTTGCATGACATTTATGAACTTATGATTTTGTCGTCATAAATCATATCATTCGTATCGTGCAACAGCCGTTGCTGAAGCATTGAATTAAATTGCAAACACATACACACACAGGCGAGCATGTTGTACATTATAAATACATTTGTATGCGTATAAATAAACTCAACGCAATCTGAAGACGTTTATAAGCACACACAAATATATACACATACTCGTACATACATACATACAAATGCCATTGAATTATGACTGCAACATATTGCTGAGTTAGTATAGAATATAGCCAGCCATCCAGTCAGCCGCTAGTGGCAGCCAATGTGGCTGCAGCGGCATACAGCGTGGCGAATTCCATCCAGTCTGGTGCTGAGATATTTAAAAGTTCTATGCCACTGCGCACATGTGCGCTTACGAGTGTTTTCGTGTATGTATGAGTGTGTGTGTGTGTGTGGCTGGCACAAATGTGACGGCATTTCAATTCGTTTTGAGTAATTCTCTTGCCGCTGCCACGGCCACTGCCACTGCGAATATCACAACGGCACTTTTCACGTTTATTTGTTGCTTTTCATAGATCTTCGTTTTTACTTCGCCGTCGCTGCATGAGTCTGTTGCTGCATTGCTGTATTGTAGATTGCAAATTGCTTTGTTGCTGTTGCCACTGTTTGTTGTGCTACCAAGCACTCCGCGTATAATCAAATCACAACTTCAGCAGCCACAACCAACACCGCCATCCTCTTCACGCGGTTGTTATTGTTGTTCTTGCCACACACATGCCACATGTGTCATGTGGCAGCCAGCCACTTCGTTACGCTGCTTCAGACTCCATGCCCTCCTTCTTCTTGTCCACGCTGGTTGCACTCTTCTCATGTGCTTCCCCTCACCTTGCCATGGCCACCTCCTTTTCATTGCTATTCCCCCTCTTCTTGCTTTGCCGGCAATTTTTTTATTGCCATTTCGATATGGTTTATTATTTTTTCATTAAATTCTACTCAGCATAATTTTTTTTTAATACTCTTCTTGTTCTTATTGCACGCATTTCACTAATATGATTTTACAAGTGTGGAAAATGTCAAAATTTGCCGTGATTTATCTGTGCAATTTCGCGCATCCAATATTTTGTTGTTGTTGTTTTTGTTTAGATGATGTCTCTGCTTATGCTTATGACTTCATGTGTCATATTTACTTTTAATTTGCTTAGAGTATCTTCCGCATGTGAGCACCGGCAACAGATGCATTGAAGCGAGAATTATATTTCGATTATGGGAAAAAGTGAGCAATAAATTTTGATATGAAAACTTTCACAAAGATTAAAATCGTAATTGCAATGATTGTCTTTTCAAATGGTGATGTATAAGGAAGTACATAAATTTTAAATTAAAATCCTTTCACAGAACTTATGCCACCTGAACAATGAACTTAAAAGTATTCAGTACCTGTAGGGAGAGGCGTGGCAGAGGGCTAGCGAAGCTTGGTTTACGTGTACAAATGGCTAATACAGGTTGGAAGAAAATGTGTATGAATGTTTTCAGTTATGGTTAGGACTGCTTTATAATAGCTAAGCAGCACCCAGGAGAGCGAAAAGAGAAAAGAAGCTGCTCGGTATAACGACTGAACGGCGCTGAGAATACTACCACCTGTGCGTTTCCATGTCAAGAGCTTCAAGTATTTTGGGCTTGGTCTGAATTAGGTCTGATAATTGTTTTATTTGAGGAAGTAAACTGGACAAATTTTGAGAAAATGTTAATAATTTTTTGATTTATGCAATGTTGACAATTTTCGTATGGCATTTTTTAAAGTCAAATAACTTAATTTTTTCAGTATTTTTATATATTACTAGCAAACCCGGTCTCCTTCGCTGGGTACATTAAAATAGAATAGATATGGTTTAGAACAGAAAATATATGGTTTTCATATTATTTATTTCTTTATTCTTTATTCAAGCGCTTTGGCATAAACAATATTTTTTGTTTTTCTATTTGTTTTTGAGTAAATATAAAATATAAATTGAAAATCAGGAAAAAAGAAGATTGTTTTTAAATTTCAAATCAACGCATATGAATAAACAATCGTCTTTTTCCCTGATCATCCATGAATTTTTCGTTTCAATTTATATGTTTTATTAAGCATTGGAGCTTTTTTAACCATTATCCATTTATATTTAAAAAAAAAAAAAACGAAAAAAATTTTTTTTTCCACGAACACATAATTTCATTCGGATTTCACATTAAATTCTCAAATTTCGTAAGAAGTTATTCGCTGTTCCAAAATCCACTCCAAAAAAATTCACAAACAATTTTTACATATTGCACTTACGTTTTTTCCTTATGGCATCCAAATCAGAAAAAAATATTGACACATTGTAACTCACACTGTCAATTTGACAGTTCAGTTCCGCCCCAAGCGTTAAAAAAGTAAGCGACATTATGGCTGGTTCAAAAGAACGCTGCACCCGTTGCCAGTGCTCCGAATTACAACCAAACTTTACGAAACCCATTTTCAATACTTACTTAACAATGTGCGTAAGTTTGGTGTAAAGCACTTATCAACAGCTTTCATTTGATACCCATATTGTACATACACAACCAAAGGTTACCCGGGTCCACATTTTGACCTATATCTCGAGACCCTAGTCACGGAGCGGCATGAAAAATACTCTGAACTAAAGCATTCACCAACAGCCCCCATTTGATACCCATATTGTACATACACGTCCGAAGGCTACCCGGGTCCACGTTTTGACCTATATTTCGAGACCCTATCTACCAATAGGTATTCAAACTATACGGAAACCATCTTCAATACCTCCTTAGCAATGTGTGTAAGTTTGGTTTAATTCGGTTTAAAGACACGGCGGGTCCACGTTTTGGCATATATTTCGAGACCCTAGTCATCAATAGGTATGAAAATTACCCCGTATTAAAGCACTTATCAACAGCTTTCATTTGATACCCATATTGTACATACACCACCAAAGGTTACCCGGGTCCACGTTTTGACCTATATCTCGAGACCCCAGACACGGAGCGGCATGAAAAATACTCTGGACTAAAGCATTCACCAACAGCTTCCATTTGATACCCATATTGTACATACACGTCCGAAGTTTACCCGGGTCCACGTTTTGACCTATATCTCGAGCCCTATTTCCAAAATAAAATATATTACATGTTACTCGTGGATAATGTAGCTTTCGAATGGTCAAAGAATTTTTAAAATCGGTCCAGTAGTTTTTGAGCCTATTCATTACAACCAAACAAACAAACAAACAAAGTTTTCCTCTTTATAATATTAGTATAGATTTATTTTTTTATATTTTTTTAAACTTGTTTGTTTGATATAAAATAAACATTTAATTTGCGATTTGTGAAAAACGCCTATCCTCAGATTTTTTTTGTATTTTCTTCCTTATTAGCACACAGTTTATTAATTTAATTTTTGAGATAAAATATAATTAATTTTTTATTTATTTTTTTCAAAATTTTTGGGAAAAGTTTTTTATTGTGATTTGTCAAAAAACACATTTCATATTTTTTCCTTATTGTTTTCTTTATTACCTAATCTTTTTTTTATATTTTTATAGATAAAATATACCTAAAACAAAGCAGATTTCTTCCTACTTTCTTCCACTATTAACTAAGAATTATTTTTGTGTTGAGCGATTTGTGAAAATTTGTGGATTTTTCCCCTTTGTTACATTAGCTATATTAGCTATATTATAATAATTTTTTTTCGTGATCAAGTATACCTTAAAACCACTTTTTTCTTGGTAAAAACTTTACTGTTTTTCATCAAAATTTTTGGGAAACATTTTTTTGGGAAAAATGTTTTTTGCGAGTTGTGAGAAGCATCCCATGAAGATTTGTTCCCTTTTTTCATTATTAGCTTTTTTAAAGATAAAATAAGGGGTGGTTAACTTTCATGGGCCGATGTTCAATGTGAACCACACCTAAACGTAAATGACACCGTTGGACTTCTTTCTTTGGACTTACTTGAAAGAAAAGGTGTATATCGATAAACCAGCAACAATTCAAGAGCTGAAGGATGAGATAATTCGGCACATTAACGGCATAGAACCTCAATTATGCCTCAGCGTCATCGAAAGTCGACCATCGGATGGAGGTGTGCCGCCGAGGCCGCCGAGGCCGCGGCGGTTATTTGGCCAATATTTGGTTTTATACGTATTTGAGCCATACCAATATTATCATAATAAAGAGAAATGACAATCATTTCTAAAAAAAATTGTATTATACTTTATTCAAAATCAACACCTGCCCTTGAATCTTAACCACCCTTTATATAAAAAAAAAATATATTCATTTTCCGTAATAAAATATTATTTTCAAAATTAATTTGTTCTTCATGTTAAAATATACTTTTCTTTGTAAAAAACTTTGCTTTTTTTCAAATTCTGGGAAAACATTTGTTTTTGGGAAACATGTTTTTTGTGATTTGTGCAAAACACCCCGTCAGGATGTTTGCCTTCTTTCATTATTAGCTATATTTGAGAGTATAAAAGTATACTTTATAAAAAATTGTTTGTTGGAAAAAATTTCACTTTCTTCAAAATTTTTGGTAAGTACCTAAAACCTCCCTCCCACCCTGAGATTTTTTCCAAATTTTTTTATTATTAGCTAATATATTTTTATTGCTTAGTTTATTGCTCGCAATAAAATATATCCTGGATGAAGCTTTTTTGGAAAAAATTGTGCTTTTTTTAGTCATAATTTTTGAGCAACATTTTTTCATGATTTGTGAAAAATAATTTGCTTAGACTTTTTTCTTTTTGTTTCCTTAATAGTTTACCCCAAATAGTTTGTTTATTTTTTCCCCTGAGATTTTTAAATTATTAGGTAAGAATTGTTTTTGGTTTATATTTTTAGATAAAATATACTTTAAAAAAAACTTGTTTAGAACAAAATTTTACTTCCTTCTTTATAATTTTTGTGAAACATTTTTTTGTGATTTGTGATTTTCTTTTTTCATCAACTTAGACCAACACAAAAAAAATATTTTATTTTCCTCTACAAAATTTTTGGGATTTGATTCAGTTTTTTTCACATATTTTTCATTATTAGCCAAGAATTTTTTTTTTTAATCTTTTGTTGGGAAAAGAAGGTGTGTAGGGGAGGACTTGATCTTTTTCAGCATGCCACTAGTACAGCCTTTGTTAGTCTCTAATGGTTAAACTAATGCAGTAGTAGTCGTTATAATGCGACTGCAAAACAATCGAAATTTCGCCCGATACTGACATAGAACCGAATAGCTTCAGTAGCAGGTTATCTATAAGTTTCTACGAAGTCTCCTTTATCGCTCTAGTCATCTCAAAACGGTTTCGCGAAGTAGTAATTGAGTCTTGAAACCAGTAAAAAGCACCTGCATGCCTTATGAAATGAATACGGAGCTCGCAGAATTTTTGAAGTGTGAGTGCAGTCACATAGACGCATACAAGTTGAGTGCGGTCTCCCCACAATTACAGCTTTTTGGATTTAAAATTCTTCCTTAAATGCTTCACATTATGCTCAGGTTAGATGGTTGTCTTCATGGACTTAATTAAACATGGCTTTGCTGTCATTTATTGGTTGAAAGGAGGAGCGGAATGGTGAGGAGGGAGATGTAAGGATGACTGACATAATAGTCCATGTTTTAGTACTAGGCCTAGCAATAAGGTAAACCAAGCAAGGTAAATAAAACAAAAAACACTGTTAACAAACCCTTAATTTTGAATGGATTCTACCTCGGGTTTCTTGAGCTTTGATTCGTCAGAGAATTGGCATTCTGATGATGATATTGCCACATCTCTATGTCGAATTCGTAGACCCGTCGAAGTGCTTAGTTAAACGTGTTTTTCATTCATCTTTTTTGAGTACTTTTAAAAGGACGAGAGCACGCGGAAGTAGAAAAGTAGAGAGTGATTAGAATGACTCTAATAATACTCTGTATTTGGACTGGACTACATCAGGGTAATCAAAGAAAACGGTCAACAAACCCTGAGTTTAAATCAAAGAAATTTATTGTACCTCAGTAAGTGTAAAATGAAAAAGGCCAGCTTGAAATTTCTTGATGGTATCATTGCTTTGATGTGACATTCGGCAAATGTACCAAGCACTGAGGGTCAGTGTAACAGTATAGAAAAAATTATTCATATAAGAAAGAGAGAGAAGTAGCAAGTGGCTGACTCAGTGGCACACAGTGCAATGTTTCCAATAAGCTTTGACTTATCCCCCGTAACATCCACTTAGTTTACTCACACAACTCTGAAATTGAGACTGGCCTTTGATTAGTGTGGCAACAGCTCAAATAACATACAATTGTTTGCTTCATTTAACTTCTGATATGAAAAAAGTAAAAATGAAAATGAAACATAGTAGAAAGTCGCAACTAAGAAAAATAGAGAAGAAAGCGCATTTTTAAAAATAAAGTACTTTAAGGCACTGAAAAAAGCAGGGAAACTAAGAAAGCGAGCAACACACTGGGGGAACTACGCCTGCTTTGCGATAAGAAAAAATTTAAAGGAAAAAAGGGAAGTAAATAATGAAAATAAAAAAATGTCAAAGCAAATGTGTGGCATGAAAGAATTTTCAATGTAATTTTCCAAGGAGCAAGAGCAGGAGCCAGCAAAGGAGTCCAATTGATGAAGGAGGGAGTTAAAGGCAATAGGGTTGATGAAGCAAAGCAGCCGTTTAAAGACTAAAACTCAGCTCGAGTAATACGAACAACTACAAGGCGGTCAATAGGCAATGCAAGGGAAGAAAGCGATGCGAATAATGTGTGGGTGTTGTAATAAAATGAAATGCATATACATACATATGTTCATACATTCATATGTACGACCCTTTGAGCGACTTTTTTCCGTTTGACTTGCGTTTGAGAAAGCGATATTTCACGGGGCAGTGCGATACATATTCCACAAAGAGGGCGGCACAAAGCAAAGAAAAATTTTAAAAATTTTATAAGCGAACAGAAAGTGAGCTACAGTAGCGCTTCAATCAGTGAATGACATTAAAGTAGTCAAAGGCATGAAAAAACATTAAAAAAATAAATAAAAAAAGAAAATTGAAAAATACAAAATTTCCAAAAAAAAAACTACTTCCTCACTTTCATTGCCGTTAAGTCGACACATATTCTACTACTAATTGCCGGCACTTTGCAGGACAAACAAAAGCAATAATGTGACATGGTTATAGCTCATTGATGCTCATTGACGCCCTGCTGCGTCAGCAATGGATTAAAGCGCTCTATAAACCAACTCTATGTGGCATGTTGCATGCGTCAAGGACACGTGTGAGCGTGCGGCGGCACATACATGCGCTTATATGCAATCAACTACTCTTATTTTCTATTTCCTATTAAAATGTATTTGATTTGTTAGTGGGGCAAGTGCAGCTTCGTTATCGCTGACACGATTTTTGAGAATTTTAAATTTAAGACTTATTTTTCACACGTGCACGCATTTTCAACTTGAGTGACATTGTATGCACTTAAAGTGTCACATATTTTGGTCATTTGTGGCAAGTGATTGTTGCTTGGAATTTAAGTTCACAATTTTCAAAGGAGCTGTTCGAGTGGGAGATAAATAGAACGATAATGCAGCAAATGTAAATTACGAGACTTTTTTTAACACCCTTTTATTAGGTCGGGTTGTATGTATGTATGTAACGGAATATTTGAGTTTAATTTTCACTGGCTTCTAAAAATCTGATCGACTTGGAATTTTGCACACCTATCAAGGACCGATGACAATGCAATAATTTGATAAAAGTTTTCCATTATCCTTATTAGGATTGCCAGGATTAATATTTTCTTTTTTTACCTGTTCATCCCCTTCAAAACAATCCCCTCTCGATGAAATACACTTATGCCAACGATTTTTCCAATCCCCGAAACATGCCAAATAGTCCATTTCCGGTATAGCCATCAGCACCTTCTTCGATTCAGCTTTTATCTCCTCAATCGACTCGAAACGCGTTCCCCGGAGTGGTCTCTTGAGTTTTGGGAATAGCCAGAAGTCACACGGAGCCAAATCAGGCGAATACGGTGGTTGCGGAACGATATGCGTGGAATTTTTGGCGAAATGGTCACGAAGAACGAGTGCTTTTGCTTCACTTTCATAACCTTCTGTACATAGGTAGTTGCCAATAGAATGATTGTAATATTTACTATATCAAGCATCCCACGCTTTTAACTCTAATTTGAATTACTCTATTTGTATCTTAATTTTTGTTATAATTCTGTTCTGAGGTAGTAGACTAGGACGGATCGTTCGATTTGCTATTACTTCATTATAGGACTCTTTTTCATTAAAATTTATTTTCTACTTTTTTGTTCGATTGGCAATAAAAGCGTGTTTTTTAGTTTCTTTAAACTATTTTTTATTATTTATTTATTTTATTATTTAGTAGAGCGAGCAAAAAATTCGTACTGACTACTTCGCAAAAGTTGCTTACAAATTAGTTATTTATTAGTTCATTCAGTCAAAAAAACAATAAATTCTTACCGACTATGAAACAAATAAATTAAATAAAAAACAATTATATAATAAATTAAACTTTTTTCCGATCACCATTTTTGAAAGCTGTACAGAGCTTTCAAAACCAAAAAAAAAAATTACAGAAAATATTTAAGCCATTTTTTGCACTCTACGATCGCACCTCTTAGCAGTCATCAATTTGTGGTAACATTAACGTCCCATCATAATTCTTTGCATTGATTCTCAATGATCTCCACATACGAGGATTAGTTATGTTACTCAACAGAAGAATCGCCAATAACATTAACATTAGCGCTTAATGTACACTCACATAACTCTTGCTTTGTACTGTACTCCGTATGCGGTAACAGTAGCAAAGTGAGCTCGTTTGTGATTTGCTTGTGAGCAGCACTGCTATGTGCTCGTGTATGTTAGATTATATAGGTATTTCAAGGATCTGAAGACAATGAGAAGCCGATCCAGAATCCATAACTAAAATTACAAAAAACAAAAAAAGTAATAACAGAGGCGAAGAGTTTTAAAGTTGTCTGCTAAATTGTTATGCAAGAGTCCATGAGCTGAGATGATAATTGGAAGCATGTACAGCTTCCTTAGCTTCCACTGACGTTTGATATCGATACCTAAGTCAGAATATTTTGATATCTTTCCTGCATATGTTTTTTGCATGTTCTTGTTAAGGGGAACCGCAAAATAAATTATAAAAAGAATCTTATTAGATTTATCAATATGAGGTTATGAGGATATATCTGAGGTTATGGGATATATCTGAAGTACGATATCTTGCTTTGGTCAAATTTGTGCTAGTTTTAGAGGAATTGTTTTCGCAATGTCATTGTGGCGCTTCAGATATACTGAGTTTGTCAGCATGGGGCACACAGTTAGCACGTGGTCTAAAGTTTTACTCCGGCAATTGCATCTTCGAAATCTATCAGCTACAGCCTTTGGATCTTGCATTACATATTTGATGTAGTCTCTTGTTGGGATCACTTCATCTTCTATGCCGAAAATCACTCCCTCCGTTGGTAAGGTACAAGTGTGACAATTTTTGATCGACATGTGGGCTTAACTCAACAAGCATTTTCGATAAACGCCGTGAACAGCCATTTCAAATCATCTCATCAATCTTTTCTTCTGTGGATGTGGTATTCCTGATTTCGTAGCATTGACTCATTCGAAGCGGGATGTAATTATCATCCACAGCTCGAACAGCCCTGTGCAGTTCGGATAAGGAACACTTTTGTTGAAAATATCCGCTGATGTTTAAGATTAGTTTATCATGGAGTGATCCAATATGAATATGTCCTCTGCCTCCCACTTTCCTAGGTAGCATCCTTCGAATGACAAAGCTTTTTCGATGGCGTGCCTTGTATTTAGTCGTAATTATACGTATTATTCGCTGCAGATTTTCTATTTCACTAGATGACCATTTTAAAATTCGGAAGCTATACGATAACACCCGAATCACAAATGAATTTACAGCGTGCATATGTTATTAAATTGGGTTTTACAGACAGCGTGAAGACGCCTTTTAAATTCTGCGATCCGATTTTTCCTCATTTGCATCGTATTTATGCTGTTGCTTTGCATAGCTCCAGTATACTTGTCTACATCTGCCGGTTCCATTTGTTATGTTGAGTCCGCTACTTTCCGTAGTTACATGTCGTGAAAGCACTTTCACTGTAAGTATTGTGATCTTTCGGCACTTATCAAGTCCAATAGGCATTTTAATGCCATTGGAGAAGATTTCGACAGAATTCAAAAGCTTATCTAAATGGTTGGAATTGCTAGCGTAGAGCTTCAAATCATTTACGTAAAAAAGGTGGCTTAGCCGGTATCTTCCAGACTATCCGTGCTTTAATACAAACCCATGTCCCGTCTTATTCAGGATGTCTCTTAAGGGGTTCATGTTAAGAACAAACCAGAGTGGACTCAACGAGTCACCTTGAAAGATGCCATTTCGAATGTTTATTTCGGTTGAATATTGACAGCTTTCAGAACCAGGTATTTTTATTCTTGTCCTGTAGCGTTGCATAATTTTTTATAGAAAAACTATGATAATGGGATTGAAGTTGTAAATACGAAGTACTTCAGTGAGGCAAGAGTGTTAAACCGAATCGAATGCTTTCATCCAATCAATATAAGCTACATAGAGGTTTCTGTTATACTTTTTAGATTGCCCAAGGACAACTTGATCTATAATCAACTGCTCTTTGCAACCTTGTGATGCTCGTATACATCCTTTCTGCTCTTCTGCGATCAGACTATTTGTTTTGATATGTTCATAAAAGAGGTTAGTTATGCACGACGTGAGTATTTTGTAAATAACTGGCAGACAGGTGATTGGCCTGAATTTTAAAGGGTCTCTCGCTTCATCACATATTGGAATCATATATGTTATACCAAGCGTGGCAAAACATGGCAATTCTTCTTCGCCGGTTATTATCTTGATGAAGAGGACTGCAAGTTTATTATACATGTGAGCTTTTTGAACCAATAAGCACGTAAGTCGTCACAACCCGGAGTTTTGCAATTGTGGAGCCTTCGAGCAACTTTCGCAACCTCTTCAGGTGTTACGGCTGAAAAACCGAGTATTGGAATAATAGAGTACTTTTCCTTCACTTCTGCTATCCAGCTTACCGAGGCGTTGTATTGCTGAGGCTTGTACCAAATAGATGACCAGTATGATGTAAATTCGTCCATTGATGCCTGTCGCGCCTGCCTTTGAACGTTCGTGGTTTGTTTTTGCTGTCGCAGAAATAGCTTTTGATTGCTTTCAAACGTGCGATTATGTGGCTTACTTGTTATACCTTTCACTTCTGGTTGTTAGCGATCTTAGTTCTTGTTTGAGTGTATCGAGCCTACGCTTAGGCATTTCTTCATTATTTTCGAACTTCGTGTGAATACTAAAGTTTTTACATATTTTGTATACTTAGCGTTTCAATCGCCCGGAGGTGCTACCAATGCTTTTATTATATTTATCCTACATGTGCTCTTCGATGTTCTTATTGAGTCTTATTAAGCACTTCGGTTTATTTCGCTTGTCAGTTGAACTGGAGTGCTTTTACATCTGATTTTGTTGATCTTTCTCATAATGTTTGTTAGTGATTTCAGAAATAGTTTTAGCAACGCAGTATATGACTATTATTAGTTATACGAGACTAATCTCTTTGTTCAGCGTTTCCAATAATACAACAGCCTTAAAATAGTTAACTAATTTTCGAAGCTTTCTAGTGTTTAATTTCGGCAAGTGTTTATTATTATTGTTGTTATTAATACGCGTGGATTTAGTGCTGCGGCCTGAAAAATCTATTGTGCCTCCTTCATGGATTCAGAGTACTTCTCTGAGCCTAACTTTCTCAATAAAGTTTAGAATTTATCATATTTTACTATGGAAATAAGTTTCAAATACTTTTCAACGTTATTCGAATCAAAAAAGATTAATTTTATATACATTTCTGAATATTCAATATTTAATTCTTTCATCATTTCTGTTTTGAAGTTATTTTTTTAGGGCTCCAACCAAAAAAGAACTACTGATGAGAGCCTGTAGCTATAAACCACTTATGACTCCAAACTGGTACTTACAGATATATTCACAGTTGTATTTTATGTAATATGAAAAAGGGGATCTGTTTATATATGCAACACCTAATATGCAATATGTGATAAGGTTTCAATGTGAGGGCATTATTTAAATGCAGCATAGTGACACCCGTAAACGCCACAGACGCGTCGCGACTGCTGTTGACTTTTAATAAACAATCTTGCACTGTGGCATTGTGAGCTCAACTTTGCATATGGTTCCACCACACATGCCATATATAACACACACATACACACATCTATTCGCATGTATGTATTTTAGCGCAATTTGTGCCACAAAAACTCGCATTCACAACACTTCGAGCATGAAAAGGTGAAACACCGCTGCGGGCAGAACAAATGCCAGAACCTTGCGTAAAACAACAACAAACGAGATGTTGCTTGCTGGGCAAATAAAAAATACAGCAGCGGTTCTAGTGGTTACAATGCAGGTATCATACACAACTGCTAGATTTGAGGAGCCGAAGATGAAGCGCCACGTAACAATTGCAAATGCGACAAACTGATGTCTCTTCGAATGTTTTCAATAGCTGCTGCTGCAGTGTGGCACAGAGGGTACACCTGTGCCATGTACGAATAAATACAGTTGAGCATGAGTGTATGTAAGTGTGTCTGTGTGTGTGTGTTGTCAACTGTTACCAGCGCTAATAATGCTAGCGAGCACTGTGCCACAGCTTTATTGTAAGTGGCAGCAATGATAAAAATACGCAAACACTAACACTTGCACACAAGTGTGCCGCAAGTGTGTTGAATGCAGAACAAAAGCTACAAGGCAACAGGCATTTGGGGCCAATGGTGCCTCGATGGCAGGTAGCAGCAGCACCAGCAGCGCATAATGTATCACGTGAAAATTGCCGTGGCAACTGTAACAAAGTGGCATGGCGTTGAACAATGAGTTGGAGGTGCATTTGTATGTATTTATGTGTTGCAAGTGGCATAGCTGCCGCATGATATATAACCAACAAATATATTTACAAATATACGCTTAAGTTATTTACTTACCCGTATATTGTGTTGCCACTTGGATTCTTACCTCTATACACTTCCGAAGTGGCATGCCCCTAAACATACATATGCACTTACATTCATATATAGTATATATGTATGTGCGCAAGTATGGTTCCATGCGGCTTGGTGTAATGCTTGACGTAAACGCTGGTGACTTTTTAGCCCACCTTCCTTCACTACCGCATCGCAGGTTGCAGGTTATCATCGTTGGCTGCTGCCGCCGTTGCTACCACCGTCGCCGCCGCTGGCCAAACAAAGCTACTGCAACAGCTGTTGCTCCAGCCACATTTCTTCGCCTGGTTTTGCTGCAGCATCTCCTACTACTCGTTACATTTATGTCACCGATTTCTATTTTTCTCTCCACTTTTTGCCTGCCTCAGCTTTTGCTGCTTTGGTGACATATCGCGTAGACATTAGTGGAGCAACCATATTTACTGCCACGCCACCGCACCGCACTGCATTCTCCTTTGGCTTTTTGCTGTTTTCATTCATCTCTATATTTCCTTGAGCTCTCATGCTCACCTGCACCTGGAGGGCCAAGCAAACACCTGTTTGGCCACATAAATTATGTCACAAGAATTTAATTTAGCTGCTGCTGCTACTGCTGCCATTGCTGCCTTGACACACAAGTATCAATAAACACACTTACAAACTTAATATGCGCATACATATGTGTGCGTAAAGCAAGCAAAATAACAGCAACAACAAAATGGAAATGTCAAGGAAAATATTACGCGGTAGTTTGGCGCAAAATAAGTGGGCGGGCATAGCGGCAGTGAATAAAATAATTTGAAAGTAAATTTTTATAGTACTGTGAGGGCATATATTTCAAGGGAAAGTTGATGTATTTATATGTGTATGCACATATATATTAGTTTAGTATTACATGTGCCATATACTTCTTCCTTAGTCTAAAGAATGAGTAAGCCGGAGTGGCAGTTTTTGATAAAATATTTTATGACTCAATATATTGAGGTGAGGCTGGAAGCGCTGTCTGTCGGCATTGTAAGCCGGAGTTGCCGTTGATCCGCGTAAAATCGATTGAGACTATCATTTGTAATAGCATATTGCCAATTTTACGCACCTTGATACTACACGCATGACCGGCTTAACGAAGTTATCATAGGCGAAGTGTGATAGAGGCGTTATTGAATGAGAAATGATTTTGGTAAGTGCTTTGCTTTTAGAAATCAACTACTTCCCTCACTTCCTTCCCATCGACGTTCACGTTATTCCCATCTCGCTGCTCAAAGTTCAATCAGATTAAAGGAGGTTGGTCTCTGGAGGCAATTTCTCAAGGGACAAGGGCAGCATTTTTGGATAGTTAACACCGTATTACTCTGAACTTCATACAGATCTCTCTATTTGCAGACTGGAGTTTGAGGGTCATGCCAGGTCATTCTTTCCAAACAAACAGGTTTCGAACGAGGGGAAAATCTGTACCGAGGCTGCTACCTGTGACTTCATTGACAGCTTCAAGATGGGCCTAGGAATCGGAGCAGGGGTTTTCCCTAAAGCAGTCCATCTTTGTCCTTAAAACTATTTTCAGAGTTCTTTGTTACCCTGCAAGCATGCAGAATGCTTAGGGAACGCGGGAGCGAGGGAGATGTCAGCTAAGATCAAAGCTCTGATGACGCCATTGTCCACAATCAAACTGATAAACTCTTGTAAGGAGAAGATCAAATATCTTGGGTATGCAGGTAACAATTCTCTGGTCTGGGTATTTCACAACATATGAAATAAAATTGCTGGTAAGCTTGGCAGGAAGGGGCTCACCGAATTAGTTTCAGAGGTCTCCCCCCTGATCAACGGTATCATCCTGACTGTTGTTAAAGGGGAATTGCGTAACTTATATCTCAGGAAAGCGCGGATTAGATGGAAAGTACAAAAAAGTACAAAAGGCGCAGGACGTAGATAGTCCCCCACGCCATTTAATTTCCAAACTTCCAGCTGAGCTTACCGGCCATTGGACGATCTGAACTCACACAGAATGGGTTCACCATTTAATCCTCATTGCAGAACCTATTGCGACCTCTCCGAAAAGGATACTGTTGAGCAGTTTCTCTGTATATGACTGGGCTTAGCAGCCAGAGGATTAAGGTCATTGGGTGCTACTCTCTTGCACAGCCTGGGCCAGTACTTTAACCTAAATCCCATCAACCTTCTCCGTTACAACCACAGTTCTGCGTTTCAGTGCTACTTAGAGAGTTCCCGACTGGTACTTTAACCATTTCACCTACCTACCTATACATATGTACATTAGGGTGGCAGTTATTTTGCAAGATTATTTTTTTATTGGTGCTACCCCCAGATTGGTTCCTTTATATATAAAAATGGTGGAACAAAAGTTTGAAGTAAATCTGGTAAGTGGAAAGTGTGCCCCCGGGCCTTCAAAGTTTCAAAAAACCCGAAAATTCGTAGTATAAGTAGTAGTAGTAAGTAAAGTAGCCGAGCATTTAGTTTATCACATTCCAATGATAATTCAAATTATTACGCTTAAAAAAAATATATTCAATGCAGAATCTACCAAGTCGTTCGACCCTTGCTTTTTGACAACTCTGTCAAAAATTTTCCATTTTTCTTCAATTTCTGAATTACAAAAACAAAACGGAAGTTAAAATATGTGAGATAACTTATCAACTGATCACATTTTGAAATTCGAAATGAAAATAGATTTCTTCAAACAGATTTCCGCGCATAAAAAATTGGGTTCGACCAACGTACACATCGTGTCTTGGATAATATCAATATCAAAAACTAGTACAAGTATCAAATAAAGTAGGCGAGCATTTCGTTTCTGAAATAACAACGGTAATTCAAATTTTTATGGCTAAACAAGTTTTGTATCAAAGTTTAAAAAAAAAATCATTAGTTGCGTACAACATTTGAAGTGAAGACATTCGGTAGTACAATGTCGCGACCTCTATTACGAGAAAAAGTTTATCTGCTCGGGTATTATTCAAATGAAATTTTTGGAAACAAACTTCCATCTGTAAAACAAACGTTACAAGTTTTTTTTTTTCAATTTACGGGTGTGCTTCACTAGCTGTGCGGGAAGTGATGATATATTGGGAGAAAGCCCAAGAACTAAAGAACTGTATACCAAAGTTAGGTGGTCTCTGTCAGCAGTGGCGGCAACTTCAAAAGCACGCTGCAAGAACGTCGATGGATCATAAGAAAAAAGAAAAAGATTTCTTTGAAAAACTTTTCATCTTCTACCTATTTAACATGAATATTTATGTATATCGAACTAAATCGTACTTATATTGTTAATACTATTTCTAGCTCAGAGAAGATTTAGAAGCGCGTGCTTCAGAGGAAATTCCGCAATGCTCAAAACATTTGTCTGTACCAGCAAAACAAAAAACATAATAATAACTCCTAAGCTTGCTGCTGCTTTGGATAAGTGCAAGATCAGTGACAGGAATACAGTTCATATTCTTATAGCTACACTTGAAGCCCTTGGTCAAGACGTGGAGAGTTTTGCGATCAACAGGTGGTCTATTAATAATTCTCGTGAGAAACTCCGCGAAAAGAAAGCTACCGAAATCAAAAATATCTTTAAGGATAAGGAATTGCCTGCCGCTACGATACATTGGGATAGTAAAGAAGATGGGTAAAACTACCGGCCCAACCGTACCAATCTTAAAAAAGTTCCAAACTGCTTGGCCTAAAATAAATGTAAATAATTTTAGAACCGGAATCGTGAATAAGAAGATCAGAAAACATTTGGATCCGGTCGATGTTTCCCGAGTTCTTGATTTTATACGAAGCACGTTGCAAGAACAACAACCGAGAGAGGATTACACAGGTCTGCAACGTTTTGTCCTAGGAAAATGTAGGGTCATTTTCGAAGTAATTTTTTGCGTAGAATCCGAATCCGGGGTTTAAATTGCTCTATCACGTCAGGATTTTGAGATATACTAACCTAAAAGTGCAAAAAACGCTGTTTTTGTCCATTTTTGAGGTTATGTAGCTATGCAGGTTTTAATGAAATTACAATTTTTTGTCATTTTGGGGTAAATTTTGCATATTGAAAGGCTCGGGGGCACACCTTTCCCCTATCCGATTGGCACCAAATTTCACAGAGGCCATTTTTATATAGAATGGAACCAAACTGGATGGTAGCCCGTGAAAAAGTATTGTATACAAAAGCAGGTCAAATAACTGCCACGCTAATGTACATATTAGTAAAGTAATTTTTTTCGAATTTTACGATCAGGATTTCGTTAATACAATCTCAGAATAATATGCTTTGCAAAAAAAAGTAAATCCCGGTATTTAGGGATTGACACCCCTACGCTAGTATGTCCACAAGCCCGTGTTTTAGTATTAGGTGTTTTTTCACATTTAAATCCAACGCTTTCCCTCCTGGCGCCCAACCGGCATGAGCGCCTCAGTCATTTGGATAATTTTTGTCTCGGCGCTGAGCTAAGAACGGCAGGAGTTTGTTCGGAGGGAATTTAAAACTCTTGAACTGTACAATAAAATATTAGAGCTAAGTACCGTCATGGATGGTATACTTGAGGGCGAAACATGAATCGAAGTACGTGGTATTACTATTGACTTCATGAGTCTGACCGCCTAAGTCTAACTTGATCTATATTTTCGTTATAATTTCCTTGATTATTGGGTATAAAAACGTTATTATAAATTCAATAAATTCCTTAGCGACTTCCTGCTACCACCTCTGTTTTTGAAGTTTTATTCATTCTCTTTTTTCATTTTTTTATTTATTTAAAAAAAAGTTAATAAAAAAAGGTAGATTAAGGTCGTGATCAAGTCGTGGTGAACCGTGCCAAGTAATTGTCAAGCACGAATGAATGGCAAGAAGGTTTGCTTAGCTTGGTGGTACTGGCAGGAAATCTTTCACTATGAGCTGTTTCCATCGCATTAATTCGGTCTTCGACTGTTAACGTTTCACCTGTTTGCAGCAGACGATCGATCAAAAGCGGCGAAAAGTGAGATATTGGAAGAGGTATTATGTGCCATCAAAACAGCCGGGCTGTACACATTTAATGACGCGCCACAAGCTCCGTGAGTTGGGATAGAAAATTCTATTGTAAAGTGCCGATTTTCACCACTTGAAGCACTTGCAGGATTCGAGCACTTGCAGAATCAAATGGTAATTTTTAAATCTTTATCGTAGCCCTTTATTCTGTTTAAAGTATTGGTTTCGGAAAATTCTTAAAACATCCCATCTTTTTCTTTCCAGCTTTATTCAAGGAGCTTAAAACGATTTTTTGTGCAATAATCGTTTTTTGTCTCTGGGCAATCGATAAGGTGACTACTTGAGGGTCGGATGGAAGAATTAATTTTTTATTATTTGGACATTTTCGAAAATTGCGCTTTCAGATTTCGCTTTAGAACTTGTTGTTGTTTTATCAAAATTGTGTGGCAAACAATGTCTCGGGTGCCCATTTGTCAGAATATAATTCAATTCCTACATCAGAGATACGCCTCTCTCAGCCACATCCAGAAATGCTTAGTTAGAAAGTTTCTCTATGAAATCAAATGAAAAGAAGTAGGTCATGCGGGGGTTCGCACCCACTATTATAAAGTGAAGTGCTCAGAGCTAACTCTAGTGCTAACGCAGGAGACTCCCCACACAAATTTATATACACCTTCAACTTAGTTATGACGAGATTGGAATATATGTACGTATTTCGAGGCATTCCTCAGTCTATTGGCACAGAGACAATTACGATGTTAGCCTGAAAATCATTTCTGCGAGGTGTCACCTCGATGCAGTGTGAAGTAGAATCTGCAACCACCAGCTCAGTTAGAATCTTGAACTAGAAGCGTTAATGAAAAATAGAGATCGGAAACTGAAAATCATTGAGCCAAGAGGAGTATTATCGTCCTGCTACATCACTTTCTCAGACATGTGGTTGAAGCCAAAAGATCCACCAACGTGTAGGAAAAGCGGGTCAAAGACATCACTTCCGACAATTAGCCACCGAGTTGCACTTCACTCCTTTTGTCACAGCAAAACAAAGAAAAACCAAAAACAAAATTCTACAACCCTTTGAGAAATTCGCGATATTTGTAAAACATGTAAAGCAATCTTTTCAAAAAATGATGAAAAAATAAATAAAAACATCCTGATGAGTTGAACCAAACATGCAACAAAACGTGATCCGAGGCAGCCGCAATTACCGCCACTAACACAGGAAGCACTCAGAATGCGTGCGGAATATAAATAAGCTCGTTAAAGAAGTGTTGTAAATAGAGAAGAGAGCGTAGTCTAGATAAAAGGAGTGGAGAATCTATAGGAAAATTAAGCGCAAAATAAAAGAGAATTTCGAAAAAATGACAAAAAGCAGAATAAAATTATTTTTTCATTACATTTACTTTAAATAAAATTTGTAACGCATTTACTGCGCTGAAGTGCCAGCTAAAAGGAACTGCGCTGAATAAATTAAAGGAGTGGAAGGATGTTGGGTAGCGCAAATTATAGCGACAAATGAAAGAGAGCCATGAAAAACACTTTGATGGATGCGCGTTTCGAATGCGAAATAAAGACATGTCCAAACGTGGTACAAAGAAGAAGTCATGACAGCTGGGGCGCTGTGGGGCCACTGCTGTGGTGTCACACAGGATTGCGGGTATATACTACATATAAATGGAAAGAGGCAATGCATGGCCTGAGGAGGAGATATGATGAGAGTAAGTACGGAAAAAAACCAAAAAAGGAAAAAATTTATAAAAAAAAACAGATACGCAGCTGAGGAGTAGCAAATGAGAAAAGGAACGCTTTGAGACGCACTTGTAAAGAAAAATAAAAGCATAGATTGATATGTGAGACAGAAAGCGCTCGAAATGGAAGGCAGCACGCACGCACACACACAGCTGGGGCAGGGAAATGAGCGATGCGGCAAACGCGTTTGAGCCAAGCGAAAAAGACAGCGAAGATGAAGTGGAGGTATGGAGTATGAAAGCTACACTCCAAAAATAAATAACGACAGCAGGTTTATAGCGTTTGACAACAACTATGAAAAAGGAAAACGCTGAAACACACACACCCACACCCCCAAGCGCACGAAGTACGACACACAGAAGGCATCGCGCGCCCATTGCATTGAAGTGAGGTAGTATGCAAATAATGAAAGGCAAACAGATCAGTGTGTGCGTGCGTGCGTGCATGCAAATTGACAGCTTGCTACAACAAAAACAACAAACCAGAGGAGGACAAGTAATACCAGTGCTTCAAAAAATCCGTCTTCGATACACTTCTTCTGCACTTAAGGTAGTATGCGCGATATACTCCCATATGCAGTACCGTTATAGAGCGCGAAAACAAAGTGAAGGCGTGCACTAACTGCCAAACAAATGTTAAGCATACTTTATGGCGCAGAAACATACGCTGCCACCGCACCAGACGTGCAACATAGCAACGCCGTATGTAACTTGGTAATTTGAAGTGAAACGCCGTTGGCAGTGGCATTGGCGCTGTGCTGACTTTGTGCCACGCCATCGTGTCGTTTGGCGATGGCCTTAGTGGCACCTTCTTCGGCGCGCACGTATGTATGTGTATATGTACACCTGTCGACAAAGAAATACCCGCTCACCTTTTGTGATTATACATTTTGACACAGAATTTTTTAGCTTTAATTTTAATTAATTTTCAATAAAAATACAGTTCATTCTTTAACAAAGGTCATACAAGTAAAAGTTTCCAAACTTGCACGAAATTCGGAAAAATTCATAAAATATGCATGAAATGCTCTACTTTTTTATCGGAAATTCAATAAAACTTTTTCAATGCAATCAGGACTTTTAGAAACATTTTGGGTATGCAGCTTAAAGCCCGTCAAAAATTTCGCTGAATTTTGACGATTTTAAACTTTTGCTCCATACAAAAAGTCTTTTATATGGAATAAAAGGCGAAGTAAAAACAGTTGTTAAAAGTTAATGAGATTCTTGAGATTCTTTGAACCTTAACTTTGTTAGACTAAAACTGGATGAAATTGAAATTTGAGAAAGGTGAACCAAGAAACACCGAGAGATTTGATAACTCCTAAAACACTCAGGCCAAAGAGCCCATTGCATTCAAAGCTCTTGAAAGTAAAAGGGTAGATAGTTAAAGAAGAAACGAGATGAGTAACAGAAGGAAAGAGATAGGATAGAAAAGAAATAGAGATAGGTAGTACTATGAGCATTTTCCAGATCCTTTGGCAAATTAGAAAATATCCTCCAGTTTGAGAGAATGAATATTACTTATTCCTATAACATCGGAACCCAAAATTCGTAGCCTTTGCCTAGCAATGTCAAGACATTCACAGAGAAAATGCTCAGTGCTATCCGCCTCTTCTAAGCAAGATGGGCTGACCTGGTCCGCAATGATACCAACGGTGGTCATATGCATTGCGTCATGTAATAATGCCGACCATCAACCGAACGTCTTTTCTTCCAGGTTTTAGAGGAAAGTCCAACAGTTTTCTGTCACAAAATACTTTGCAGTTCTAAGCGTTCTAGATGGAATCATCGTTCTTTGTGTAATCTATTGCATACATAATCGCTGATCCAATTCATGATTCCTGTAGAGCTGATTTCGATTATTGACTCTGGTTCCGCAGTTGGCCAATTCGTCGGCAATTTCATTTCCTTGAACACCGCGCTGTCCTGGAACCCATAGAGGTAGAAGCTTATTCTGTCTTGCAGCAAAATTAAGCTTCTTCTTACATTCTTGAACATTCTTTGAGGTTTGTATCGTGTTCCCCAATGCCTTTAGTGCAGTCTGACAGTAAGTTAAGGCTTCAATCTGTTTCCCGTTTCATCTCCTCTCAATTATCCATTCTGTAAAACTAAATGGGCTATAGAATGGCGTACTCACAAGTTATACAAATATTCTAAAAAAAGAGCGAACATCTTTCTGAATTTCCATGAATTTGAAAATGTTCAAAGTTCCAAGATTCATAGGGCTTTTATAAAAGAATGAAGTATATTTTGATTGAAAATTAAATTTAAATAATCCAATGTTAAAATTTGTAATATTAATGGATGCGAGATTATTTTTGTGTCGACTGTTGTAGGAACACAAGAGCAAGTGCAAGGTAAATCTTATTGCGCTGCGTAGTGTCGCTCATATCTGCTGCAAACGCCCACTTGTCACGCTCACTTGTCAACTTTGGCTAGGAATTGCCATTTCTTCTTCTACTTCTCGTAATTTCTTCTGTTTCACTTCGCTTTTTGCGCTTTACGCTTTTTTCTCAGCACTGCTTTTTACTCTACATTCTTTACTTTTGTTTGTTTGCTTCTTGTCAAAGCTCTTCAGTTAAGGAAATTACAAGTGCAATCCTTTGACGACGTCTTGGTGCTGCCAAAGGGCTGCCTCAAGTTACAGTTAAACAAATAAACAAACAGCCAGAAATGCGAGAGTGTGTGCCATATGTAAATACGCGGCAATGTATGGGTATCCTGCAGTAAATCGAACTAGCACCCAACTAGCCCCTCAGGGGACAAATTATGTTGCCAGCTGCATATCTGGGAAGTTCCCTCCAAGGGTGTTGGATCGCATTTTACTGCAAAAACTATATAAATCCAACTTTCAAGTTCTGTGTATATTAAAAAAAAATTTTATAATTTCAAAAAAAAAAAAAATGTCTGAATTTTTATTCAGTATTTTTACAAAACTTTCTGGTATGCAGGATTGTAGCCCATTGAATTTTTATATAACAAAATGCAAGTTCGAAGTAGCTGCAAAAAGCGTTGATTTTTGGCAATTTGTTTTCTGCTGACGGTGTTTGGAGTTTTTTTCCATATAAAAATGCCGACCTTTCGTTATTAGTAGAACAAGCAGAAGTCCGCCAGAAAAAAAATTTGTTAAAAATCGACACGATTTTTGAGTCGCTTAAGAGTGGCACTTTTTATGAAAAAATTTAATATAATGAGGTGCAAAACTCCGTACTCAACTTATCAATAAGCGTACATATGATAGTGTGAAGTGTCTATTCTTCGGAAATTAGTCGGTATTGGGTCCCCTGGCATGCAGCCTATATAGCAACGAGATTTCGCCGTCAAACAGATTTATTCGCCTAGGATACCGAATAGTGTCATAATCCCTAAAGAAACGGCTCTCGATTTGTGGAAAGAAATGTTGACAAAATTCAATTTCGATGCATGAAAAGCAGACGATCAATCCTGGATGTTCAAATTGCGAATTGAGTTTGCCTAAAAAATGTTTTTTGTTGATGTTGCGCTTTAAATTTGTTCTATGACCAAAAAAATAGTCACTTACATATGTATATATATTTTTTTTAATATTAATATGTGTTATTACAAACAACGATGCTTTTGATTTTGCAATGAACTAGAAGAGAGGGAGTCGCTAGAGCACTTTCTATGTTCCTGCCCTGCATTAGCTAGAACCTGATTAAAATGCTTAGGAGCTTTACAATATGAGAAGTTAGTACCTCTCGAGGATAAAGCTCCAAAGTTTACTTAGATTCGCAAAAGACGCAGACGTATTACAAGATTTCTACTACAAAGAAACGTAAGGGTCTAGCTACATCTGGTAACACTAAGGATCAATATGTCTATGAGATGGCTTTCAGCCAGCCAGGTCAACCTAACCTAACCTGATAACCCCCTGAATTTCACAAACAAATAAAAAAATAGATTCAGATATTTTTTAATTTTTTTTTTAATTTTCGGTGAAATTCTGGTGGTTTCCAGAGGTGCTAAAAAAACAAAAAGAAAAAAATAGAATATGAGTTCTATTTTTTTTATATTTGTTTGTGAAATTCTGGTTGTTTTCAGTGGAGGTAAAAAATTAAAAAAAAAAAAAATTAAAAAAAAAAATAAATTTTTTTTTTAATGTTTTGTAAAATTCTGGAGGTTTTCAGTGGAGGTAGAAAATTAATAAAAAATTCATCGTTTTTGCGTTTTTTTTTATTTTTTGTGAAATTTTGGTAGTTTTAAATGGAGGTAAAAAATTAAAAAAAAAAAATTAAGAAAAAAAATTAAGGTTTGTTTTTTAATTTTTTGTGAAATTCTGGTGGTTTTCAGTGGAGGTAAAAAATTAAGAACAAATACTAATTTTGTTTGTGTTTTGTTTTTAACTTTTTGTGAAATTCTGGTTGTTTTTAATGGAGGTAAAAAATTAAAAAAAAAATTGATTTTTTTGTATTTTGTTTTAAGTTTTTGTGAAATTTTGGTGGCTTTCAATGGAGGTAAAAAGAAATAAATTAAGATTGATTTCTGTTTTAGATTTTTTTAGGAAATACATCTTAATAAATTATTCTGTTTGCGATTATGCAAGTAAAATTATTTTGGTTTTAGCCCTCCCAGAGCAACTGAAGCTGAAATTAAACAATAGTCTACTGTATGGGTTCTAAAAAATAAATCAGCACTTCAAAGCAAATGTTCCATTTGTCTCCATTGTGTTATTGAAAGAACGTAGAATAGAGAATTCTGAAAAGAAGCTTCCATCATTGCGATCCCCATATAAAAGTTGTCTCTCTTTAGAAGTGTAATGGAAAGAATTTTCCCCTATCAATCAGCCCAAGCGAGCATATGAAGCTTCTGTCAAAAATGGACCAGACGTGGAAGCTATCACTCGGAAGCGGCTACGTTCCTACTTTATGAGGATACTAAGAAGTCTTGTCTTCTTAGAGGCCTACGCGCAGCAGCGCACTTGAAGACAGCAAAATAGGTTGTTTCGACGACAGTCGGTTCTATGTTACCGAAACGACCCGTATTTATATCTGGCAAAGGACTTTCACTCCAGCAGCATTCCGCTTATGTAAGTATGGCGAATGTTTATGCTGCTACAACAACAGCAAAATAGGTCTTGCCATTTTCAATAGGATGTGAAAGTGGTTTGCCCCTCTTTTTTCGGCGATGTTTATGGATATCAAAATAAAAAATTCTTTTTACTTCAAACTTTACGAATTTATTAATTAAATTGAAAAAAAAGATGTGAGTTCACTAAAAGGTAAGCCTCTATCCTTGAAGCATTTGGCGCTACACTCTTATTGGTTTGGCCGAGCTCCTCCTTCTATTCCTTCGTCCTGTTGTCGCTAGAGCGAGATTTTAAGAGATCAGCAGCAATCTGCACTCAAATCGATATATTTGAAAACAAAAAAAAATTATTCAATTATTTAGTTTAATTTTAATCGCATTTTCTTTGATTATCCACTGCCTATCCTAAAGAAAGCAGCATTTTAAAATAAAAATAATTAATGACGCCATATTTTCGAATAATTTGGGCTCAGGAATATTTTGATATGCATTAGAATAGTAACTCATGATGTGGTATGACCTGAAATACAGCCATATGCACATAATTTTACTCTATAAGCCAGAAGCCCTGACTGGTGAGGTTATTTTGAATTCATTCAAGGTGTCAAAAATCTATGAAAAAGTGTAATCCAGTTCTTGGTTCAAAATTTGTGCTGGCCTGTGTTAGTTATGCCAGAAGCTGCATTTGGCGATGAAAGAGAGGCAGCATGCAACAACTGAAGAAATTGGGGCCACATTAACCACTATCAGAAAAACAACATCATAAGGGTGAATAACTCATTTGATAACTTCAAAAAGCGTGAAGAATTATGAATGTATTAATTGTATAAAAAATATATATTTGCCACAAAATTTCCAATGCTTGCTTCTTTGTAAAAAACTTTGGTACGTTTTTCGGAATAGAGGGTATGCGCACTCTTAGCATTCCTGCCACGCACGTGTCAAGCCCTTGCCTTCGCTTGTCGTTCAAGCTTCTTATTTTAATATTCCCACAGAGCATCCGTAACGACTTGTCAAAGACTCCTTTTGCAATAACAAGAAATATTTTTTAATGTTGTCAAACGATACACAACAACTGCTGTTTTTTTCTATTATATTGATGTGATGTGGCATGAATTTGCGGAGTTGCGCGTAAAGCCACAGGACAAGCAAGCGAATCGAGAAAAACTTACATACATCTGTGTTCACAATAATAGCAGCGCGATATAGTCTTGACTATTTTTTGTGCTTTTTCTTATTTAGTTTCAGTGTGCAGTTCATTCTACTACGAAATTCAATACACTTTCATAAAAATTTCAACATTTTTAATCAGAGTTTTTACAAAAATGTGAAGTATGCAGATTTGTAGCTCATTTAATTTTGTTGTGAAATTTAATTAGCTTAAGGGGTCCCGGTGGTCTAGAGCTCGAAAATTTAGGGTATTTTCAGGATTTTTTTAACAACAAAAACAAAAAAATGAAAAACGATATATCGCACCCTAAATACAAAAGGCTCACAACTCAAAATTTTCCACACTCGAGCTTGACTTGTTTACGGTAGCACAGAAAACAAACTATGCGACATATCACGCTGAAATTTGCCATGTAAGCTTATAACAGTCCTACCAAAAAACAAACAATTTATTTTTGCGATATGTCATCCGCGGACCGTTTTATTGATAACGTCTCATTCATATTTGAGCAGAAGTGCATTTTCAGTTGTGACCCTTTTGTATATAGGGTGCGATATATTATATTTAAATTTTTTAGGCTTTTTATTTAACTTCGTTTACACACAAAAATTAGAATTGTTTTTTTTTAATTTTAATAATTTTAAAAATGGCGCTGTCCCAAAAAATTGGACCTGGACGGTGTTATCTATTTTGGCTCTTCTATCATATTTATCTGAAACAAATTAAACCAAAGAAATATTAATCAGTGTGACCAAAGCTATGCCTCGCTGCCAGAATAAAAAAAAAAGATCGATAAAATGGGCGGTTTCGAATTTCACACTTTAAAAACGGGGTTTTTACAGTTAAAAAAAAAACCAAATAATTGAAATAATAATATGATTCTAGTACGTGCGATAGGCACGTGGACAACATATTAAAATTTCAGAGTATTTTTTTTTTTTGATAACACCAGGCCGAAAAAAGTCGTTTCGAGATAAAGAAGTTTAAAGTTGAGGAGTGCGCGGAGCGCTCTCTACTTAGTCAACGGGCTGCGAAAGCTACAATATTGGAAATTTCCGCATGAAAATTTCACTGTATATTCTTAAGATACTATACTTTTGAAATATCGGAAAAACAAAGAATCGATTTTTTCGAATTTCTAGGCCACCCCCTTAAAGTGGCTTAAAATTCGCGTTGTTTTTCGTACATTTTTCAGTTTTGATGATGCTTTGCACTTTCTTTCATATAATGAAAACTCGAATGTCTGTTTTAATAGAGAAAATAAAAATGGAATCAACGTTAAATTTGCGTATTACCATTTAACCCTTTGCGGTCGCATTAAATTTGGACGTGGATGTCGTACTCGACGAAATTAATTTTCGTTGAACGGGCAATTATACACAACATGTAAAACTATGAAGGTTAAACGCGATTTTTTAATTCTATAAATAATTGCAGTATAAAATTAGTATGCCTCCTTGTTGTGATGGACGAGAGCAGACATACGACCGGAATGGTAAAAAAGCTTTCGTGGCAAAGAGTAGATAAAGAGTACGATCGCAAAGTGTTAAGTTCTCAAGCTTTTAAAATAACCCCTGATATTAGAAAGAAAAGATATATGCTTAACAATGCCAGTGTTCCTGTGATGGCTGCCCTATACAACTGTGGCTCTTAAGTCTTTAACCTAAAATTAAAAAAGAGCTTCGAGGGAAAATATTAAATTGCTAAAATGTAATGCGCTACAAACCTGCATATCGTGAAGTTTTCTAAACATTTTATGTTTAAAAGTGTAAAATTTGATGAACATTTTTTTGATACATTTTTTTTTTATTTAAAATTTTGATAAATGTCTGTTGAATTTTTTTATAAATTTGAAACTTTAAGCCATAGGATTTTTGTTCTAATACAAACTATATATTGATGAAAATTCAAAAATAAAATAAAAAGATAAAAAATAACTAACTAGTCAAAAATTTGCAACAAGTCACGCTGCTAATTTTGCGAACACAGGTGTACATACAAAATTGAAAAAATAAAAAAAAAACGTGGAAGTGAGATAACCGACGATATTAAGCAGCGCAAAGCGAACAACCAAGAAAGAAGATTGTATGCATGGGTAATATGCATTTGTGTGTGTGTGTGTGCGACAACGCCGGTGGGTGGCTGCAACACGTACGCGTAACTAAGGACATAAATGCGTACCTATGTCGAAGAAGAAAGTACGCAAATTTGGGCGTACGCTGGGAAGTGTGTAACATCAGCTGCGTGAGTGCGCTGTTATGTGCATGCGTGAGTATCAGTGTCGAATGAAATTTGCTCATACACGCAATATTATCATCAGCGAAATGTGATGCGAGCGATTTTATTATACTTGCCGGCTCCACCCTATTCACATACTTGTACTTCAACTTCCACTTAGTCACTTGTTTGTTTTCCACTTTTGCAATCATTTTGCATACTCACATTGCTTACCAATGCGTGTGTGTGTGTGGGTGAGTGCTTCTCAGTTTCTTTTTTTCGCTTCTTTTATTTGACTTGTGCCGGTTTCATTTTCAGTACGAAAATGTCCTTCCCCTCACCCAAATTGGAATGGGAAAAATTCGTATTTTTCGTAAAAGGGTTCGCTTTTGCAATTTCCATTCACTTCCATGCGTTGACATTTGTGCTCGCCCCATTTTATTATTATTGTCGAAATTTTGCATGTGCGTTTAAAATTTCATGCCATACCCAACACAAGCGCATACAATATTAATATGTGTTTATTATGAGTAGAGTACGTTTTGTATTTGCCCTCGTTTGCAAACAAATTTCCACGAGCCCACATATGTACCCACAAATGTACGTAGCAGTGCATGCATGTAAACCCTTGCGAAAAACTGAAAACCCCAATTTTATGCATTTTTTGTACTCTTTTCTTATGCTACGTTTAATTACTCGCTGCAACTCGTCCATTGTGCCCATTTAGATTTGGCAAATGGGTGCTGATAATAAGAGTAAGCAAAAATATATAGCATACATTTAGGCTGTCAACCCAAAGTTTCACTCGTTCATTGCATTTGGGGTCTCCGCAGCGGCAGGCAATGAAAAATGTGAAATAAAGTCCTGCAAATTTAGACATTTTATGCCAAAGGGGGTAGCACTTCCTACGACTGCTCCCTTTCCACATAATTTGCGCATTGCAATTTTGCAACTCCATACTCATATGTGAGCGTATAGAGTTGCATCCATGTATGTATGTATGTGTGTGGCGGCAGCATGTGTGTTTTGTAGCCTCATTTCCCTTTCAAGTAGTTATAAATCACTTTTGCCAGTCAAACAAAAGGGGTTGCTTTGGTTTCTTTGCGCTGCTTGGCTTGGCACAAGTCGTCACAAGAAAACCCTTCCTATCTACATATACATACATACGAATTCCTCCTGCTGCTGCTTCTTCATTGTCTAACTGCTGTGCTATTTATCGACGTACATGTGCATGTAGGGGACTGCGGCGGTGGCCCAAGTGGGTGTGCATGTCAATTTGGTATTCTCATTTGAATGTCCTGCCTGGCTGCCAGCTTGTCCGCCTGTCAGTCCGCCCTCAACCGGCCTGCTCTTGGGACTGCGTGCATGCACGTTCACCTCTCCTGCCACTCTTTTCCGCCAAACTGCGTGCTTAGTGTAATTTCTATGCTTTTTACTTATCTTATTTCATACACTCACATTTTTCCTTTCTGCTGCATTTGCTTGACGAAGGATGGCCGAACCTTTGGTGGCGCTTTGGTGGGCGTGTGTGTAATGTGTGTAAATTATTATTATATTTTGACTTTGAAATTACTTCATTTCAAGTGTGAAAGAGGCGGATATGGTTAGTACTTAATTTCCTGGTAATATATTATATTAATTTTCCACTACGCTTTAGTGGTGGCAGATATTTTTGTATTTTAAATTAATTTATTCCAGTATGAAACAAAATTTGGTAGATGTATTTGTTTTTTTGTAATTGTATGAGTCTTGAAAAAGATATTAAAAGGCATTTAGATAACTTTTTCTCTAAAAATATTAAGGTGTTCGGGCCACAGGCTAGACTACGTACACTCAAGAGTCTTAGAAACGTAGAGCTCATATCCATAGAACTTGATCAATATACAGACTCGCTGGGCCCGAGCGGTACTTTTTCTATTCATATTCCCTCAAAGGATAAGTGGCCGGTGTGCAACATTTTTGCAGAAGAGCAAAGCAAACATATTTATGGATGGCTCGAAGTTGGACGGAAAGTTTGGCTCGCCATTAGGCTCAAATTTAGGCTATCGTGCTACGGTATTGTTTTCCAAGCATAGGTAGCCACAATTAAAGAAGCAGTAGAATGACATGCAATTACTGTAAGGGAAGCGAATATCTACTCCTACAGCCAGGCGGTAATTAGGGCTTTAAACTCGTTGTTTGTGTGTTCAAAAGTACTCTGGGAATGCCTTACTTCTCTCTCACCTTCAATATTAAGCTCATTTCGGTGCCCGGGCACGGTGGCATAGCTGAAGGGCTGATGAGCTGGCCAGACAGGGGACTTGTAAGACGGCTTCACCGCGAAATAAGAGGTTTGGGGTTCTCTTGAGAATCAATGAGCGCTGGGATAGTGCGCAGACGTACAAAGTCGCGAGATTCTTCTGGCCACGGGTAGATTGGGGGTACTCCAGGGAATTTCTGAGGCTCACAAAGCCGCAGCTCACAAATTTGGTGGGTGTCCTCACTTGGCATAGTCCGTTAGGTATCCATGCGGAGAGACTTGATATTGCTTCAAGTCATTCCTGCAGAGCTGTTTAGGTGATGAAGTGGAATCATCTCAGCAACTTTTCCTCCGCTGTCTTGCTCTATTTGCTCCCAACGATGGACCACCATTTATCCTAACCTGCAACCAGTGGCTTTCATCATTTCTTATATTTTTTATGTTGTGTTTTGTTTTGTTTTTTGTCTGGTTGCTTCTGTGTTAAAATGTGCCAGATTTTCCAATGGATTCGACAGGTAGCGTCTGACAACACTAGAAGTGTCCAAGACCAGAAATGTACATATCAACCCTCGTAACTCATGTCAATGAATTTCGAAATTCTTTTCACTGAATAATTCAATCATCAAAACTTTTTTCAAATCTACTTTCCCAAATTGATTTCAGTTCTTACCTCAAATTTTCTTTTATGCCTTGTATTGAGTGCCTGGCCATATGAGGGAATAAAAAATAATTTGTCATGAATTCGTGCGCAAAGTTAAGTTATTTACTTACCCACTGACATATTTTTTTAAACTTGATAATCCTTTTAAACTTGCTTTTTAAATGATGAATTCCAGTTATTTTTTTAACAGGGTGTAATATTTCGCAAGTCGGTTGACAGGTGCCGATATATGCAAGGCGAATGTAATAAATAAAATTTCTTCTACCATAATTTCTGAACAAGTGAATAAAATACTTGAAAGTTTTCTTTCGGCTACCTTCCAGTAAGATGACACAGGCCGACAAAATTTAACCAACATTCAGACCCAGAAACCAGACTATATACATATTTCCGAACAGCGAGTTTAGTCGCATATTTTTCTTGAAATAAGTCTTATTTTTCTTGATATCTCGTACTACAAGTGGGCTAATTTACTTAACTTCTAACCCACCAACGTGGGGGTTGGTGGATTAGGAGTTAAGTGGTTAAGCCTACTTGTGTTATGAGACATCAAGAAAAATAAGATTTTTTTCAAGAAAGATATGTGACTAAACTCTGTCTCCAGGGTTAAGTGGGTTAGCCTGCTTGTGGTGTGGTAGGGGTGGTTTCTAGGGGTTAGGGCTGTGTTTGACTCGGTACCCAAAGGTTAGATAGTGTAGGGGTGTGGTGAGTCAGCACACTTATGGTGTGAGACAAAATTTTAAGAAAAATAAGACTCAATTCAAGAAAATTAGTAATCGACTATATCATGTCTATGTTATCTCAATCGATTTTCAGGTGTAGGAAAATTTAGAAACATGAAAATTTCAAAATGCGATATCTCAGCGAAAAATATGATATTTGAGCAAACTCAACGCCATTTGAAAAAAGAAGGCTTGTGTTTAAAGATGCCATCCTTTAATTTTGGTGAAAGAAAATATCTGCAAGGCTACATAACCTCAAATATGGGCAAAAACGGTGTTTTTTGCACTTTTAGGTTAGGATATCTTGAAAACCAGAGCTGATAGAGGCCAGATTTGGATTCAGCGCATCATAAACCTTCGAAAATATATAGTCCGGTTTCTGGGTCTGAGATGCTGTCGGCCTGTGTAATCGTCATTGGTTCTCTTACTCCAACTTCTGCTTGAGTCTGCATAAACATTTGTTTCATCTTCACCACGAATTTTCTTTTGGAACTATTTTTAATTAAAAAAACAAAAATATTTTGTAAGCCTTCAACTTTACGCTACTTTAACACATCTCCATTTTTTCAAACACACTCTCACTGCAATTTAGCCATTTTACACTTAGTGGGAATTACTCTCAGTGCTGTTGGGCAGGGCTGCTGTTAGTTGTCATTATTGTAATGCTGTTGGTTTAGCTGCTGCATATAACTGTAATAACTCTCACGTGATTTTTGCTAGCAGTTATTGTTCTGTCCAGCTTTTCACTATTACCACCACCACTTTGCTGCGTGTCTACGTATTGTATTGCAGCCAATTCGCTTTGCGATCCGTCAATGTCAAATGCATGTCAAAATCAAAATCAAAGCAATACAAAAAAAGTTTCTTTTTAATGCAAAGAGTTTTCCAATTTTTTATGCATTCGACACAAAAGTGCTTTGTTCTGTGTTAGCGCCTGTATTTCTGTTTTTTTCTTTTCAAGCGATTTTGGTCTAATTTTTTTCGCTTTGCATTTGACAGCCGCCGAATGTCATATCCTGTCGCGCACGTTCACCCAGTCGCCTCACTGCGTAGCTGCTGTCGATAGTATTACTTGCATGCTTGGCACACACCTATACATACTCTTTTATATACATATACACACATACACACATCTCTGTCCCATCAGCTGCCTATCGCTTTACCATCGCCCCTGTATTTTATCTCGTCCTCCCACTGACTCGTTTCGTATTGATGTCTCTTTGCGCATTTGAGCTGCCCGCAGGCGATTTCTTCATTCAGCCATGTTTAGCCCGTTATTAGTCCTGTTCTTTTGTATTATTTGGTTTTTTTGAGTAGCCCAAAAATTGCCAAAATCGTTTGAAACATTCGTCTTCACTCTAAGCATCTCTGTGCGCTTGTCATCTCAGTGGGACATCACACGCTTTGTTGATTTGCAAATACCTTTTAAATGATTGTAATGCCTTTTGCAAATTCGATTGTAGTGGATGCTTTTTCGATTGGATTCGATTTTTTATTCAATTTATTTCGGCGCGCGCTTTTTGGCGGTTTCCAGCAAAAGCATTAATGTGCTGAAATTTTATTAGTTCAAATGGAAGTAATTTCCCTTAGTGCCAGAAAGCGGAACATTTGTGCTGCTTATTGGTGATGCAGGATATTCCCCCTTTGAGCCTTGCATTCTGTTAAATAAGGTCTTTGCTTGAAAAGCTAAGCTCTATTTGAAAAATTTCGAATCTGCTTTAAAAGCAGCAGGAACTGGAAATTTCTAAGTAGTCACACATTTCGCTAATGCTTTGAACAAAATTTTTTTATCAATTACTAAATAAATATAGCAGCGAAACTACGGAACGAAGCTGTGAATGAACACAATTTGATGCAAAAATATGTGTTCCAGCGTCATTTAATTGAACCGACGTCTAAAAATATCTAACGTAATCGCATGACTTCAATTTCACGTCCACCTCGTAACCATATAAGCAAAGATTATGGCACAAAATCCTTCAGAAAGTCTGCAAATGAAAGCGAAGTTTTTGCGCATGATAGCTAAGCAATGAATTTGGATCATCATCAAAGCGCATGGTATTTCCTTTGTATAATTTTTCTACATCTGTCAAAGGTGCGAATTATATATAGCACAATTTTTTAGACGAAGGACTTTAATAGGTTGCAAGAAAAGTTTTCACAATATAGAGGGATTTCATGTCAAGTGACCAAGGTATTTTGGTAAATTTTTCTGAAGATTCGGTTTATTTTTAGGCTCGAGTGTAATATGAAGTAAATTGACAAAATTTTGGAAACATTTTATTAATTTTGAGATTTATTCAACGTTGAATATTTTGATATACCCTAGAGTTTTTTAAATCAAAATCTATTTCGCTCCTTGTGTTAGTTTATTCACATATTTTTGGGTAAAATATACCTTTAAAAAAAATTGTTGTCGAAAAAAATTTTTGTGAAAAAATGTACTACATATACAGGGTTGGCCATATTAAACTGACCCATGTGATTATTAAAAAAATATCGAAAAAGAAACATTTTTTTGTGTTTCATTGTGAAAAACATTTAATTTAGTTCAAGGAGATTCGTTTACATCACTTTTTGAATATGATATCGCGCAAGTGGTCGCCCTTAGCACGTATTTGGATATGTACAGGGTTGGCCATATTAAACTGACCCATGTGATTATTAAAAAAATATGGAAAAAGAAACATTTTTTTGTGTTTCATTGTGAAAAATATTTAATTTAGTTCAAGGAGATTCGTTTACATCACTTTTTGAATATGATATCGCGCAAGTGGTCGCCCTTAGCACGTATTTGGATATGTACAGGGTTGGCCATATTAAACTGACCCATGTGATTATTAAAAAAATATGGAAAAAGAAACATTTTTTTGTGTTTCATTGTGAAAAACATTTAATTTAGTTCAAGGAGATTCGTTTACATCACTTTTTGAATATGATATCGCGCAAGTGGTCGCCCTTAGCTCGTATAGCGTAATGTGCCCGTTTTTCGGCGTTTTCCATAGTTTTGGCCAGCGTCTCGGCCGATATGGCGGCTATTTCCCGTCGGATATTGGCCTTAAGTGCGCCTAGTGTCTTTGGCTTGTTGACGTAAACCTTAGATTTCAAATTACAGTAAAAAGTTATAGGGTTACTCAATGGGTCAGTTTAATATGGCCAACCCTGTAGACAGGTGTAATATTTTTTTGAAGCAATATTATTAAAAAAAATATTTTTATAAGAAATAAAATTTTTGCCCAAAAATGTTACGATAAAGTATACATAAAAATAAAAGTATAAACTATATATATTTAGGGGGAAAATTGGTTTTCTCGAAAATGCTTGAGAAAAATTTTAGGCCGCCGTGGCCGAATGGGTTGAAAATGTTTGAGTACAAGAAAATTTGGGATCCAATACACATTTAAAAAAATTATATTTTTCAAGAATAACAAACAGCTTTTTTTTACACAAATTCTTAACGAAAAATGAAATATTTGCCCAAAAATTTGAACAAAAAGTTAAATATTTGTTAGAAAATCTTCAACAAAAAAAAAACCTTTACAAAAAAAATTTTTAAGGTTTATTTTATCATAAAAATTATTAGGAGGTTGAATTAGTTTTAAAGGTGGCACACAGTGGCACTATTTATCACTTTATCGCGTTGGCAATACTGAATATATATTCATGACAAAGCCTCATCCCTAGGCTTTGTTTATCAGTATCTGTCATTTCGCTGAAGTATAAACAACGCAGTGTTTTCGTGCTCCGAGTATGTCAACTTTCGTGCCGTCGAAACGCTATTTGCGGGAAGCTTTGCTTTTCTGCTTCAATTTGAAAAAAATACAGCCCAAGCCCGTGAATTGCTGCAGGAGGCCTACCCAGACCATACTCCGTCGATTTCAACATGTGAGTACTGGTTTCGACGATTCGAAAGTGGTGATTTTCACACCGAAGACAAGGAGCGTCTTGGCCAGCCCAAAAAGTTCGAGGACGCGGAATTGGGGGAATTGGTAAACGAGGACTCGTGCCAAACCCAAGAAGAGCTTGCTGAATCATTGGGCGTTGATAAATCAACCGTTTGCAAGCGTCTAAAAGCGATGGGAATGATTCAAAAGCAAGGACATTGGGTCCCGTACGAGTTGAAGCTGCGCGACGTCGAACGGCGATTTTTTACGTGCGAATTGCTGATCGAGCGACAAAATCGGAAGGGTTTTTTGCATCGGGTGGTGACTGGCGACGAAAAATGGATCCACTACGATAACCCAAAACGCAAAAAATCATGGGGTTTGCCCGGCCACGCATCAACGTCGACGGCCAAGCAGAATATTCACAGCAAGAAAATCATGCTCTGCATTTGGTGGGATCAGGTCGGCGTCGTATATTTTGAGCTGCTCCAACCGGGCGAAACAATCACGGGGGATCATTACCGACTGCAATTGATGTGTTTAAGCCGGGCATTGAAAGAAAAACGGCCGGAAACGGTAAAAAGGCACGACAAGGTTATTTTGCAACATGACAACGCTCGGCCGCATGTTGCTCAACCTGTCAAAAAATACCTTGGAACGCTTGGCTGGGAAGTGTTACCCCACCCGCCGTATAGTCCAGACATAGCTCCCTCCGATTATCATTTGTTCCGGCATATGAGTCTCGATTTGGCGGACCAGCGGTTCTCCTCGTACGAGGCTACCAAAATATGGGTTGAGTCATGGATAGCCAAGCAGCGGCCAGAATTTTGGAGAAACGGCATCCGGAAATTGCCCGAAAGATGGGCGAAGGTTGTAGCTAGCGATGGCCAATACTTCGAATAAAATATTTTGTACCGTTTTTTCACAATAAAGCCCCAAATCTTCGAAAAAAACCTTTAAAACTAGTTCAACCTCCCAATAAAAAAAGTGTTTTTAAATGTCAAAAAGAAGCGCAGATATTTCACTTCAAAACACTCTATATCAATGTCCAAAATACTTGGATCACTTGGCTTGGAAACGCTCATATGTGAAAACTGTTCGGGTGTTAAGCTCTAAGTGAAAGCAAAGACTGCATGTAAAACTAATTTTTTGTTTAAAAAAGGCAAACTTATTTTTTAAAAACCTTTCTTTTTAGTTTTTATAGAAAATACTGACCAAACGAACTCTAATTTAAAAGGAAAGCACTCCGTAGGTTCGGAAAGTAATTCTGAGTAATGGAATATTTTACTTCAAAGTTTACTTGAGAGTCGTGCATAAAAATGCGGTATGACTTCCCTTAAAACCTCTCTCTTTATTGACAAAAATGATCTCAAAAATCACACTGTTCTATGATTTCTACCGACAGTCGGTGATTTTAAAACCAGTGCGCATCGCTAGAGAAAAAAAATCGGCATACGAAAATTTGAAACTAAAGTAGAAAAAAATGCATAACGAAATCTACCGTCAAATGCCGCTCTCAAGTGTCAAAAGATGAGCTGTCAAAAGCTTGCGATGCGTGTGAGATTAGACAATAAAGGCACTACATGCACAGTATATGTCAAAAGAAGACAAACAAAAACAAAACTGAGTAAAATTCCCATACCGAAAATTCTACTCCTTTTTTATTAAAACTCAATTTGCTTGATTGCCAGCTGCACTGATTTACCGCATGAATAGCCGTAAATGCTTCGTTTTTTTGGTTTTTTGTTGAAAAATCCATAGACTTTTTTGCATTATTTTAGCCCATTTTTCCGCCCACGGATTGCTCTTTTACTAGTCCATGTTTTACTTACTCACTCTTCGAATTTTGTTTTTTTTTGAATTGCGCGTTAGTGATGATGTGGAAAAGCAATTTTCGCGCTTGTTTACACTTTTTTTTCTCTCAAACTCTACAAGTCTGGCATCTACGCCCCATCTCTCTTTTTCATAGGCGCTCTAGTTCGTTCACTTTCCATCGGCTTGTAAAACAATTGACAGCTGCCAAATGCACTCAAGTGTAAGTGCAGAAGTTTTTCTACTTCGTGGTTCTTTTTCCGCCGTTATTTTGTCCTTTCGCCTTAATAATTCGCGGCTTTTACTTTCATAACTGATCGATCGGCAGTGGTTTGGTGTTGGTGAGTTAAATTGTAAAATAATTTTTACTAAATTGCCTACGGACTAGTTGTGGTTTGAGTGTGACTAATAATGTGGTCGTACATGCCAAAAAATAGAGTTATTCTTTGTTGGTTTTATAAAGAGTCATTGCTTTATTTCGTACTAGTAGCGGTTAGTGTGTCTTTATTGGTTGGCGTGAAAGCTTCAAGTGGAAGCTTCCACTTTAGATTTTATGTAAGCAGATAGTTTTGAATTGCAGTTCATGAAGAATTTTGGTTCGTAGACAACTGATATTGAATTACGGCCATTCCATATTAAGTCTAACGAAATATTTTTTAAGACGCTCAACCTTTTAATTTTCTAAATTTTGTTCCATATTCCCGAAGATAATCAGAAGATGCCTTTGAGTTTCGATCTCCGATGCAATTTTATTTAAAAGGTAATTCTTCAAATATTTTGTGGGAAACATTATGAAGATAATCAAACTGAAATATTAACTGACTTCTAACATTTTTAATGATACGAGAACTCCATTTGTTTGAAAAGTTTTTCAGAAAAGTTTGTCTTATATAAGGTTTTAGTACCTTTCGTTAAGGGCTTTTTTGTTTCTTTGTTACATCTATAAATTCGATGAAAAAATTTCAAAATTTTTTTTAGTCCATTTCCGTCAGTTTGGGCCTTCATTTTGCCTTTGTTTTGCCTTTGATCGAAATCGAAAACAATGTAACCACTGTTACGTTAAATTTAGCAGCGTATTTGAATTCTCCTTGAGCTCTTCAAGTTTTTTACCCCGTATTTTCCCTCTATGTTTCCAAAATCATTGCATGATTCCATTGGCACCATTTCTTAGTACCTTCAAATGCCTCAAATCTTTTATACGCGCGCTGGGCTAATTACGGTCCATTGGCCACACCTCGTCAATCACTTTTTCTCGCAGTGCATCCATTTCGATAAGCACCTCCTGTCCTTTGTATCCGCTTGTAGCGCGTGTCGTAGCGGAACTGCACCGGAAGTACGCGTCGTGGCGTAGACAATTTACGCGAGATTGCGTTAGATTTTCACTTGCAACATTTGGTTCAATTGCGCTTGCAACAGTCATTGGGCGGGCTGTCAACTACAAAACATTACCAGCCACGCTATTAAAAACAGGCGTCTGAGTGCGCTCACACTTAACCAATGCTGGAAACAACCAAAATGCAAAAGAATGAAATAAAAAAAATATAAAAAAAAAATGCCACGCAACCGCCCAACCGTTGTCAATGCAATGTTGCACACTTTATTAGCTGTCAATTTATTGCGGAAAATATAGCAAAAAGTTGATGGCACAAAGCAAAAAAGTAGTGAATGCAATCAACAAGGCCGCCAATCAGTTAGTCAATCACTTGACAGTCTTTCGAAAGCGCTGCGTGACGCCAGTGAAGTGTTTACGCAAAACTTTTATTGAATTTTTGCTTTTGCGAGACCTCTCGGCTGGCACTGCTGCCTTCTCTGCCTGCTTTGTTTTGCAGGAATTTGTGGTTTTTAACGGCTGACGCATTGCTTTTTCAAGAAATCGGCAAATACTTTACATCAAATAATTTACGCATATCCATTTATTTTTTGACACTGCAAGTAGATAATTTAATTCATTTATTTTTGCGCTCTGCCGACTTGTCAGCTTTGTGGTTGCGCACTTTAGACTGTATTTTGCCCAGTAAATTGTAAATTTTTCTGCGATGCATGTTGAAAGTCCTGGTTGCATGGTTACATGTCAATCTCAGCGCGTCTTTTTGGCTGCCTCATGCATTCAGTCTCCAAATTCGCACACAGTTTTTGTCTGTCTCTGTGCTTGCCGGCCTGTCTTTCTTTTACGGTTGAGTTCTCCGCCCTTTATATGAGCACAATTTTTTAATCAAAATAATTGCCTGCCAGTTTTGCTGTCTACCCCACACTTGAAGATTTTCCTTAGATATCCCAATTTATAACGGCTTTTCAATAAATTGGCTAAGTACATTGTACATAAGTGCTTTGAAGATGTTTTTCGCTTTATATTCTTGCGAACCTTTGAATAGAATTGAATCGAATCCGCTTTGCAGTTCAATACATTTCGATGGCGGCGGCTTCTCGTTTTCAATATTTGGCTATTAATTTTTGTATTACTTATATTACATTAACTTATAAGATGTCTGCACATAAACAAGAAAGTTGCACACACATGCATATGTACCCACATACATACATAAATAAGATGCTAAAGTACCCTGCTGGGAAATGGGCTAGTACGGAAATAGTGCGCTTGAAGTGAATTTAGAAAAGTGGTACGTAGCGCCACCCATATAAGTGTAAAGTTTTTGTTTAAACTTGCAGTAAAAAGCGAATATTTACTACTCAGCAAACATTCAAGTTGATGAACAGATACTCGTGGGTAGAAGTCCTACTAGTTCGAGAGTGACTCGAATTGGACCAGTTGCAAAATCACCAATTACAGCTATACAAAAAACTAAAATTCGCTTTTTATGTTTGTTGTTTTATTGCTGTACTGTTGTTATGTTTTTATATTGCCATACTTAATGATTTTCGTTTGAAGCTAAGTGAAAAAAACGTGAAATATGCGATTATTATAAATATAGATTGATTTAAGTCGAACAACAAATTAAAAAAAACTCTAAAATTTTAATTCATAATAAAACATTTTTGAAGTGAAAACTTCTTTAGAATCGTTGGGAGTGATTTGAGAAAAAGTGAAACGGAAATAGCGACCCTCTTGGCTACGAAGCGTTATATTATATGTTGATATAAACGTAGCGACGAACTAAATAACTTTTATTTTTTCTTGTGATTCGAACCAAGGATTTTGGATCGGAAGCTCACATTGCTAGCCGCTCGGCTACCGCGCCATGCTGTCGGCGCTGGCCTAAAAGTTATTTAGCTACGAAGCGTTATATTATATGTTGATATAAACGTAGCGACGAACTAAATAACTTTTAGGCCAGCGCCGACAGCATGGCGCGGTAGCCGAGCGACTAGCAATGTGAGCTTCCGATCCAAAATCCTTGGTTCGAATCACAAGAAAAAAAATTTTTTTATACAGTTATTTTTTTTTTTTATGATATGTTTATGAGGAGCTTTTTTTCATGGCAGAAATACACTCGGTGTTTTGCCATTGCCTGCTGAGGGGTGAGCGCTATTAGAAAAATGTTTTTCTTAATTTTGGTGTTTTCACCGAGATTCGAACTGACGTTCTCTCTGTGAATTCTGAATAGTAGTCACGCACCAACCCATTCGGCTACGGCGTTTGTTTAATTTTACTGATGCAAAAATGAGGGAAAATATTTGAATAAAGTTTGCTTACTGTTTACACATTTTCCAAAGGTGACGGAGAACCAAAATCAATAAATAGCATCACGGAATTCATTCACGAAAATTTAATAAAGTATACACCAGAAGTATCGCGGATACGATAAAGTTCCAATGATTTTAAGAGGTGATTTCAACGTAAATTTTGCATTGGACACAGCGGTTCCTTCAATTGACTTTCTCAATACAACATTCAATTTAAAAATGTGTAACAATCGCACTGAATCGACAACACGATCAAAAACAACAATTGACGCGGTATTTCAAAGATATGCTGACAACATCGAAACCAAAGCATTTGTATCATATTTTAGCTATCATAAGCCACTCGTATCATTTGTTGAAATTGAAAACATTGAGGATGAATAATAATAAAATGAAGAAAATAAAATATGAACTTTATATCAATATTATAATGAACCTATAATTATCCCGCCCCTAATGCTGTTTTCGTCTCATTCTCTCTCAGTTTGTTTTACGGAAGGTTTCACTTCTATCGCGTCTAACCGTTAGACTGGTTTTTTTGAACATTCATTTTTTCCTTAAATAGTTTTTTACCTTTTACTGCTCATAACAAAATATTTTTGAAAAGTTGGTTTACGAATTTTTTCTTCCATTGTTCGAAAACTGTTGATTTTCGCAAAAATTGGACTAGATTTTTTTCAATTAGTCTAAAAATGGTAATTCTTGACAAAAATTGGACTAGAAGTTTGGTTGTCTATTACTCACTAGCTCGAAACAAAAGATTTTCGTTGCAAATTGGACTAAAATTGGTTTTGTATATTTTTGACTGGTCCGAAACTGGTGATTTTTGACAAAACTTTGACTAGAATTTTTTCGCTAATTATGCGAAACTGATGACTTTCGCCGCAATTTGGACCAGAATTTTATTTTTCTATTACTAACTAGTCCGAAACTGAAGATTTTCGCAAAAAATTTGATTAGACATTGTTTTGTCTATTTATGAGTAGGTCAAAATTAGTGGCAAGAGACGGCAAGAGTACCCCAGGCACACTTCAAGTAGCACTTACGTGCCGTTTTGATTAAAGAGTTTTGACGAAAATCGGACTAGAATTTCAATCCTCTATTATTAACTAAAATCGAGTTGATGAGCTTTTCTACAAATTGGAGCAGAATTTAATTTTCTATTTATTATTCTAGTCCGAAACTGACGATTTTCGCCAAAAAAGTAGACTAGATGTTTTTTTGCCTATTGTTAACTAGGCCAAAACTGGGGGGTTTTGAAAAAAATGGACTAGAAATTTATTTGCTTATTTTTAACTAGTCCGAAACTGCTAATTTTGGATAAAAATCGCCAAGAAATTTTTTATCTGTCAAACTTCATCAAGCACTTCAAATTATGCACTTATGACTTAAAAGTAAATTTTTTTAAAATCTCAAATAATTTACTTTCATTGTATGCATTACACAAAAAAAGAAATTACATTCCCTTCCAGTCTATCTCCAAGCAGCAACTTACCGCATCAGCAGCCCTAATCATCATGCGACACTAAGTCCTGTTCAACTTTTTCCTGCTGGGAATGAATTTATTTTGAATGTATGAATAGTTACACCACCGAATTTCTGACTCATCTTCGTCGTCTACTTTACTGAGTCATCGGCTACCGTTTGGTCAACAACAACAGCATTTCAATCACATAATCAAATTGGTTAGTCAAGTTGAAAAACTGTCATAAAAGGCTAAAAGTTTTTGAGAAATTAAACAGACATCCTCTTATTATAACTATTTTACTTTTCATGCGCTGCAGGGGGTGCTTCAATCGGGTCTGAAATTTTTCGGTTGATAAATTAGTCTGTTTACCATCAATTTCTTACGAAAATGATATCTATCAAAAAGTTTGAGCGCATAAAATTATGGTGCATGCTTAATTACTTTCATCAGAAAACAGCAATAAAAATATAATTGGTATGTCCAGCCTTGATTTGGTAATAAAATACATAGTTGATATTTTAGATAAGTTTTTGTGTGGAAGGAGCTGCGGAACATTGTAATCTAGTGATTTAATGTCTAGTCATATTTTGGGCTGCGTTAATGGAAAGACGCTCGTTGGTGCAATTGCGTGTGCTCTCAAGGGGCGGTAAAAAAAGAACTACTGAAACTGAGGAAAACTACTGAAGAAGCTTACCAAATTGTTTACAAGCCATCGTTGGTCAATTCTTTGAATCATAAACTGAATAAAATCTGAACTAAATAAAATCTTCATCGCAAGATCTGATACTCAATATTAATTTTCAGAGGAGGACACGATGTACTTCGGGCTGTGTTTTAAGAGCACTCAATATGACGCTGATATTAAGAAGGTATCTTCCAGCAGGTTCTGCATTTGGGTTATAGGTTGCATCCATTTCTCTCTCTTAGTAGCGTTACAATCCTTTTCAGCACGCGGCTAGTACCTAACTGGAGGTCAATTATTGTTATTATATGTTTTGCTTGACAATAAACTGAATACAAAAAAATGTATGTTACGTTTCAATTTAGTATCGTTCCTAGTCGGAACATAGGAAGAAGGACTTAAGGTCGATACAACATTAAAAAAAGAGGTTGTCTGTAAAGTCGGTTTACTGACGATAGTTTACCTAACGTGATAACGTCATAAGAAAATACTAATTGAATGGTTGCATTTTTCAAAAGAAAATTTTAATTTTATTTGTTTGATAGATATTTTGTATGGATATAGAGAATGAGTTAACATTAACATAACATAATATACTTTAACATAACATAACATAACATAACATAACATAACATAACATAACATAACATAACATAACATAACATAACATAACATAACATAACATAACATAACATAACATAACATAACATAACATAACATAACATAACATAACATAACATAACATAACATAACATAACATAACATAACATAACATAACATAACATAACATAACATAACATAACATAACATAACATAACATAACATAACATAACATAACATAACATAACATAACATAACATAACATAACATAACATAACATAATATAACATAACATAACATAACATAACATAACATAACATAACATAACATAACATAACATAACATAACATAACATAACATAACATAACATAACATAACATAACATAACATTACACAACATAACATAACATAACATAACATAACATAACATAACATAACATAACATAACATAACATAACATTACACAACATAACATATCATAAAGCATTCACCAACAGCTTTCATTTGATACCCATATTGTACATACACGTCCGAAGGTTACCCGGGTCCACGTTTTGACCTATATCTCGAGACCCTATCTACCAATAGGTATTCAAACTATACGGAAATCATCTTCAATACCTACTTAACAATGTGTGTAAGTTTGGTTTAATTCGGTTCAAAGACACGGCGGGTCCACGTTTTGCCATATATTTCGAGACCCTAGTCATCAATAGGTATGAAAATTACCCCGTATTAAAGCACTTATCAACAGCTTTCATTTGATACCCATATTGTACAAACACATTCTAGGGTCCACGTTTTGGTCTCTATCTCGAGACCCTAGTCACGGAGCGGATGGAAATACTCTGAACTAAAGCATTCACCAACAGCTTCCATTTGATACCCATATTGTACATACACATCCGAAGGTTACCCGGGTCAACGTTTTGACCTATATCTCGAGACCCTATCTACCAATAGGTATTCAAACTATACGGAAATCATCTTCAATACCTACTTAACAATGTGTGTAAGTTTGGTTTAATTCGGTTCAAAGACACGGCGGGTCCACGTTTTGGCATATATTTCGAGACCCTAGTCATCAATAGGTATGAAAATTACTCCGTATTAAAGCACTTATCAACAGCTTTCATTTGATACCCATATTGTACAAACACATTCTAGGGTCCACGTTTTGGTCTCTATCTCGAGACCCTAGTCACGGAGCGGATGGAAATACTCTGAACTAAAGCATTCACCAACAGCTTCCATTTGATACCCATATTGTACATACACATCCGAAGGTTACCCGGGTCAACGTTTTGACCTATGTATATCTCGAGACCCTATCTACCAATAGGTATTCAAACTATACGGAAATCATCTTCAATACCTACTTAACAATGTGTGTAAGTTTGGTTTAATTCGGTGCAAAGACACGGCGGGTCCACGTTTTGGCATATATTTCCAGACCCTAGTCATCAATAGGTATGAAAATTACCCCGTATTAAAGCACTTATCAACAGCTTTCATTTGATACCCATATTGTACTTACACATCCGAAGGTTACCCGGGTCCACGTTTTGACCTATATCTCGAGCCCTATTTCCAAAATAAAATATAATCCATGTTACTCGTGATGTAGCTTTCGAATGGTGAACGAATTTTTAAAATCGGTCCAGTAGTTTTTGAGCCTATTCATTACAACCAAACAAACAAAGTTTTCCTCTTTATAATATTAGTATAGATATGGTAAATATTACCATACATTTTTTCCTTCAGATATAATAAAAAAATAATAATAATAACATTAAAACAACAGGTATTATTAACAAACTTGGTTTTATTTGAAATTCTTCAAGTAAATCAAAATAATAATAATCAATAAGAAGGCATATGCCAATACAAATACGTGAATTTATATATGTACATATGCGCATATACATACATACATATATACGCTCACTTAAGTAGGGGAGAGCAAGATGTCGAACGTTGCCGTTCGTTTGCTTTGTTTGCTTTGTCGTTCCTTCCGCTCTTTCTCTTGCAGTTCATTCAATGCAATGAGCAAGGTAACTACATATGAGCAAGGTAACACTAATATGAGCAAGGTAACACTAATATGAGCAAGGTAACTACATATGAGCAAGGTAACTACATATGAGCAAGGTAACTACATATGAGCAAGGTAACTACATATGAGCAAGGTAACACTAATATGAGCAAGGTAACTACATATGAGCAAGGTAACTACATATGAGCAAGGTAACTACATATGAGCAAGGTAACACTAATATGAGCAAGGTAACTACATATGAACAGTAATGAGCAAGGTAACGACACATTTTTTCGTGCGTGCAGCCTGTTAAATCGAATTATAAGACGTTATCACGTCAATAAGCCTAATCTAACTAACGAATATAACTTATGGAGCTTAAACTGGATGCCTGTCCAGTTAATTGCTACGCTTCCCTTTATGTCTAGTTATGCACACAGAAAAATAGGACTCTTAGTTTTTTGCCAATATTTTCGGTATGCCAGTGGATTAATTTCTTAATACTTAGTATATATCTTCGAGGGATTTTTCACTACGCCGTCTTTGTTCTTTTGACGTGATAACGTCTTATAATTCGATTTAACAGGCTGCACGCACGAAAAAATGTGTCGTTACCTTGCTCATTACTGCTCATATGTAGTTACCTTGCTCATATGTAGTTACCTTGCTCATATGTAGTTACCTTGCTCATATGTAGTTACCTTGCTCATATGTAGTTACCTTGCTCATATTAGTGTTACTTTGCTCATATGTAGTTACCTTGCTCATATGTAGTTACCTTGCTCATATGTAGTTACCTTGCTCATATGTAGTTACCTTGCTCATATTAGTGTTACCTTGCTCATATTAGTGTTACCTTGCTCATATGTAGTTACCTTGCTCATATGTAGTTACCTTGCTCATATGTAGTTACCTTGCTCATATGTAGTTACCTTGCTCATATGTAGTTACCTTGCTCATATTAGTGTTACCTTGCTCATATGTAGTTACCTTGCTCATTGCATTGAATGAACTGCAAGCAAAAGAGCGGAAGGAACGACAAAGCAAACAAAGCAAACGAACGGCAACGTTCGACATCTTGCTCTCCCCTACTTAAGTGAGCGTATATATGTATGTATGTATATGCGCATATGTACATATATAAATTCACGTATTTGTATTGGCATATGCCTTCTTATTGATTATTATTATTTTGATTTACTTGAAGAATTTCAAATAAAACCAAGTTTGTTAATAATACCTGTTGTTTTAATGTTATTATTATTATTTTTTTATTATATCTGAAGGAAAAAATGTATGGTAATATTTACCATATCTATACTAATATTATAAAGAGGAAAACTTTGTTTGTTTGGTTGTAATGAATAGGCTCAAAAACTACTGGACCGATTTTAAAAATTCTTTCACCATTCGAAAGCTACATCACGAGTAACATGGATTATATTTTATTTTGGAAATAGGGCTCGAGATATAGGTCAAAACGTGGACCCGGGTAACCTTCGGATGTGTATGTACAATATGGGTATCAAATGGAAGCTGTTGGTGAATGCTTTAGTTCAGAGTATTTCCATCCGCTCCGTGACTAGGGTCTCGAGATAGAGACCAAAACGTGGACCCTAGAATGTGTTTGTACAATATGGATATCAAATGAAAGCTGTTGATAAGTGCTTTAATAGGGGGTAATTTTCATACCTATTGATGACTAGGGTCTGGAAATATATGCCAAAACGTGGACCCACCGTGTCTTTGCACCGAATTAAACCAAACTTACACACATTGTTAAGGAGGTATTGAAGATGGTTTCCGTATTGTTTGGGTACATATTGGTAGATATGGTCTCGAGATATAGGTCAAAACGTGGACCCGGGTAACCTTCGGATGTGTATGTACAATATGGGTATCAAATGGAAGCTGTTGGTGAAAGCTTTAGTTCAGAGTATTTCCATCCGTTTCGTGACTAGGGTCTCGAGATAGAGACCAAAACTAACCCTAGAATGTGTTTGTACAATATGGATATCAAATGAAAGCTGTTGATAAGTGTTTTAATACGGGGTAATTTTCATACCTATTGATGACTAGGGTCTCGAAATATATGCCAAAACGTGGACCCGCCGTGTCTTTGAACCGAATTAAACCAAACTTACACACATTGTTAAGTAGGTATTGAAGATGATTTCCGTATAGTTTGAATACCTATTGGTAGATAGGATCTCGAGATATAGGTCAAAACGTTGACCCGGGTAACCTTCGGATGTGTATGTACAATATGGGTATCAAATGGAAGCTGTTGGTGAATGCTTTAGTTCAGAGTATTTCCATCTGCTCCGTGACTAGGGTCTCGAGATAGAGACCAAAACGTGGACCCTAGAATGTGTTTGTACAATATGGATATCAAATGAAAGCTGTTGATAAGTGCTTTAATACGGGGTAATTTTCATACCTATTGATGACTAGGGTCTCGAAATATATGCCAAAACGTGGACCCGCCGTGTCTTTGAACCGAATTAAACCAAACTTACACACATTGTTAAGTAGGTATTGAAGATGATTTCCGTATAGTTTGAATACCTATTGGTAGATAGGGTCTCGAGATATAGGTCAAAACGTTGACCCGGGTAACCTTCGGATGTGTATGTACAATATGGGTATCAAATGGAAGCTGTTGGTGAATGCTTTAGTACAGAGTATTTTTCATGCCGCTCCGTGACTGGGGTCTCGAGATATAGGTCAAAACGTGGACCCGGGTAACCTTTGGTTGTGTATGTACAATATGGGTATCAAATGAAAGCTGTTGATAAGTGCTTTAATACGGGGTAATTTGTTATGTTATGTAATGTAATGTAATGTAATGTTATGTTATGTTATGGTATGTTATGTTATGTTATGTTATGTTATGTTATGTTATGTTATGTTATGTTATGTTATGTTATGTTATGTTATGTTATGTTATGTTATGTTATGTTATGTTATGTTATGTTATGTTATGTTATGTTATGTTATGTTATGTTATGTTATGTTATGTTATGTTATGTTATGTTATGTTATGTTATGTTATGTTATGTTATGTTATGTTATGTTATGTTATGTTATGTTATGTTATGTTATGTTATGTTATGTTATGTTATGTTATGTTATGTTATGTTATGTTATGTTATGTTATGTTATGTTATGTTATGTTATGTTATGTTATGTTATGTTATGTTATGTTATGTTATGTTATGTTATGTTATGTTATGTTATGTTATGTTATGTTATGTTATGTTATGTTATGTTATGTTATGTTATGTTATGTTATGTTATGTTATGTTATGTTATGTTATGTTATGTTATGTTATGTTATGTTATGTTATGTTATGTTATGTTATGTTATGTTATGTTATGTTATGTTATGTTATGTTATGTTATGTTATGTTATGTTATGTTATGTTATGTTATGTTATGTTATGTTATGTTATGTTATGTTATGTTATGTTATGTTATGTTATGTTATGTTATGTTATGTTATGTTATGTTATGTTATGTTATGTTATGTTATGTTATGTTATGTTATGTTATGTTATGTTATGTTATGTTTTGTTATGTTATGTTATGTTATGTTATGTTATGTTATGTTTTGTTATGTTATGTTATGTTATGTTAAAGTATATTATGTTATGTTAATGTTAACTCATTCTCTATATCCATACAAAATATCTATCAAACAAATAAAATTAAAATTTTCTTTTGAAAATGCAACCATTCAATCAGTATTTTCTTATGACGTTATCACGTTAAACTATCGTCAGTAAACCGACTTTACAGACAACCTCTTTTTTTTAAAAAAATTTCGTGTCAACACGATGCCACTTTTTCATTTGAAATGATTCATGAATGCTCGATAGGACTTAAATCTAGCCACTGCATCGGCTATTCGTATTTCTTAATTCGTATTTCTATAAAAAACTTCTTTTGTAGAACGATTCCATGTCAAGTGATCCAATTAATTTGTACTTTACAGTCAATTCTTTCAAAAATTTTTCTTTTCTAGCCTAAGATTTCTTCTCATACACGAAATTATTGACACACCATGAAGTTTTTTAATAGTTCATACTACAAGTAAAAGCAGAATACAAAGTTTCAAACTTTGTACACATTTTTTTTATATTTCTTAAAAACTTTAAAATTTTGTAACTAGAATTTTTAGAAAGTTTTCGAGTGTGCAGTCTTATAGCCCATTTCATTTTAGTAAAATATAATAACGTACACTTTTCAGAAGAGAAGATTCTTAACCGTAGATCGTTCTTTGTATCAAAAATGATACATTTCATATTTTAGAAGCCAATAAATTCTTCCACGTTGGCAACACTTACCTCAACTTTTATGACTTTGTTTGTTCCGTTAATATAAGCATTTTAAACTGAGTTTCAAATTTTAAAATCAAGTAGGCCGCGAGAAAAACGAAAACTTCATAATTCTACTCATTGTATCATATTTGATACATATGAAATTTTTTATGATTTTTCGTGCAAATAGTTTTAGTTTCACCCTTGTTTTGACATTATTCGGACGTTTTTTTGTGAATAAGTGATTGTTAGTGAAGTTTGGTTCAAAAATGTCGCGTCCGCAATATTTAACTTTAGAGGAGCTGGTGAATGAAGTTATGGATAACAGTTCAAACGATGAATCTGTAAATGGAAATTTTTCAAATTCAGAAACTGAGGCGGAGGACTATGTGTTTGAAAATGACTCAAATGAAAGTTTTTTATCAGATATTTCTGAGAATATTGGACTCAACTTTGATATTGATCCGTTATATACTGCAAAAGATGGTACCATATGGAGGCCAGAGCCATACACCATCGGTCGTTCAAGGGCGGAAAACGTCATTAGTTTGAGACCAGGTTACTAACTGTGCTATTTTATATTACGATTTTTCAATTTACATACTGACTTACTTCTTTTAGGAGTAACAAGAAACGCATCTAGCCGAGTTGGAAACATCCGAGATTCCATGCTATTATTTTTCCCTACATCGATTACGAAAATAATAATTGAAAATTCGAATAAGTATGGGAAAGAATTGCATGGAGATAAACATTTAGAAATTGATGAAGATCTACTTCTGGCTTTTCTGGCTGTTTTGATATTGGCTGGTGTATATAAGTACGTTAATACATATAAAAACTAAAATATCATAAATAAAAAATTGTTTTTTTCGAATACTTATATAGATCTAAAAATGAAACTTTGCATGAAAAAACATTTTTATATGTATTGAAAGTTATACGCTTTGATGACGTACTTAGTCGACGAGAGAGAAGAAGTGAAGATAAATTTGCACCAATTCGCGATCTTTGGGAACGGTGGGTAAAACTACTCCCTACGTTCTATAATCCTCATGATTGCATCACAGTAGACGAACAATTATTGGGTTTTCACGGCCGCTGTAAGTTTCGCCAGTACATTCCGTCCAAACCCGAGAAGTACGGTATAAAGTTTTGGTTGGCCGTTGATTCCGAAACATGTTATGTTTGGAAAATACAGCCTTATTTGGGAAAAGGAATTACTGGAGTTCCAGAGCGCAATCAAGGCGAGCGGGTCGTACTTGATTTAGTGGAAGGATTGAAAGGTCACAACGTTACCATGGACAACTTTTTCTCGTCGCATACTTTGGGTCAAAAACTTTTAAAACGCAATTTAACGATGGTTGGAACAATGCGCAAAAATAAGAGATCCATTCCTCCAAAGTTACTTCAGTGCAAAAACATTCCTAGATATAATTCAACTTTTGCATTTACTCCGGACACTACTCTTGTTTCGTATATGAGCCATAAAAACAAGTGCACAATTGTTATGAGCACAATGCACCACGACGCGAATGTTCTAGGTAACTCAAAAAAATTGCCAGAATTAATTTCCTTTTATAACTCGACGAAAGGAGGAGTTGATACGGTGGACAAAATGTTAACCTGTTACAGTTGCAAGCGAAAAAACAATCGTTGGACTATGGCAGTTTTTTCCAATATGATTGACATCTCAGCATTAAACTCATATATTATATATAATGAAATAGATCCAAACTGGAAGTCTACAAGGAAGCACACAATACGCAAGTGTTTTCTTCATGAACTTGCCATTTCATTAGCTAAACCTTATGTTGAAAAACAATCCCAACGTACTCAAAATGGCATGCTTTCGTCCATTTTCTTTACTGGCGTCGTCAACAGTGCAGACGAGAACGAAGCTGGATCTTCAAAAAAGGCTAAAATGGAAAGTTTGGAAAAAAAGAATCGAGCAAGATGTTGTATGTGTTATAGTTCCGGAGAAAATAAAAACAAATGGATCTCTTTATATTGCAGCAAATGCAAAAAACCTTATTGTAAAGACAAACATATGGAAAATATTTGTACAAAATGCGTCAATAAAGCTTAATTTTATAACTATCTCAAAATCTAGTTAAAAACACATTGGTTTGTTTCATTTTTAATAATAATTCGGTATGTATCAAAAAAGATACACGGTATGGAATTATGAAGTTTTTTGTAGGGCTGATCTACGGTTAAGAGATTATAAAATACAGTTGAATTTTGAGAATTTTTTCGCTGCTGTGTCACGCATTTTCCTCCGACTGACCAAAAAGTTTCAAGAACAACCGCCAGGTGATGCTCTAATTGAACTGATTGGAGTTCTGTTTGCGAGTGGCATGAACGCTTCAGAAGGGATCGTGAGTCCATGAGGATGACGAACATAGTGGCCGGCTGTCGACATCGAAAATTGATGAAAAAAAAAATAAAGAAATAAAGAGAAAGTTGCTCAATAACCGCAAATTAATCATCAAAGAGCAGAGGACTTAACCATTGATGGATCCGTTCAGGACAATTTAGTTACTGATTCAGTTTCGCGCTGTGTGGCTGCAAAGTTAGTCACAAAGGACATGTATTTCATGCAAAAAAAGGGGTCCTGTTGATATCGCTAAATACATGATTTCCAAGGCTGAATCTGATCAAACATTCATCAAACACCACGAATATTCGTTAGAAGTTGAGACATTTAATAAGAACTACTAAATGGGCGTTTTCAGACGTTTACGTGAAGTAATTTGCCAAAAAAGAAAACATTTGTGAGAAAACAACTCATGGATTTTTCACCATATTAAGAACGAAACGAATACCATCCAACGGCCATCGAATCACCTGATAAGCCTACCAGCGATTTTGACGTGATAACGTCTTATAATTCGATTTAACAGGCTGCACGCACGAAAAAATGTGTCGTTACCTTGCTCATTACTGTTCATATGTAGTTACCTTGCTCATTGCCGTTACCTTGCTCATATTAGTGTTACCTTGCTCATTACTGTTCATATGTAGTTACCTTGCTCATATTAGTGTTACCTTGCTCATTGCCGTTACCTTGCTCATATTAGTGTTACCTTGCTCATTAGTGTTACCTTGCTCATATTAGTGTTACCTTGCTCATTGCCGTTACCTTGCTCATTGCATTGAATGAACTGCAAGCGAAAGGGCGGAACGAACGACAAAGCAAACGAACGGCAACGTTCGATATCGTGATATCTCCTACTTAAGTGAGCGTATATATGTATGTATGTATATGCGCAAATGCACATATATAAATTCACGTATTTGTATTTGCATATGCCTTCTTATTGATTATTATTAATTTGATTCACTTGAAGAATTTAAAATAAAACCAAGTTTGTTAATAATACCTGTTGTTTTAATGTTATAATTATTAATTTTTTTATTATATATGAAGGAAAAAATGTATGGTAATATTTACCATATACCTTATAAGATATGTTGTCTATACTAATATTATAAAGAGGAAAACTTTGTTTGTTTGTAATGAATAGGCTCAAAACTACTGGACCGATTTTAAAAATTCGTTCACCATTCGAAAGCTACATCATCCACGAGCAACATGGATTATATTTTATTTTGGAAATAGGGCTCGAGATATAGGTCAAAACGTGGACCCGGGTAACCTTCGGATGTGTATGTACAATATGGGTATCAAATGGAAGCTGTTGGTGAATGCTTTAGTCCAGAGTATGTTTCATGCTGCTCCGTGACTAGGGTCTCGAGATAGAGACCAAAACGTGGACCCTAGAATGTGTATGTACAATATGGGTATCAAATTGAAGCTGTTGGTGAATGCTGTAGTACAGAGTATTTTTCATGCCGCTCCGTGACTGGGGTCTCGAGATATAGGTCAAAACGTGGACCCGGGTAACCTTTGGTTGTGTATGTACAATATGGGTATCAAATGAAAGCTGTTGATAAGTGCTTTAATACGGGGTAGTTTTCATACCTATTGATGACTAGGGTCTCGAAATATATGCCAAAACGTGGACCCGCCGTGTCTTTGAACCGAATTAAACCAAACTTACACACATTGTTAAGTAGGTATTGAAGATGATTTCCGTATAGTTTGAATACCTATTGGTAGATAGGGTCTCAAGATATAGGTGAAAACGTGGACCCGGGTAACCTTCGGACGTGTATGTACAATATGGGTATCAAATGAAAGCTGTTGGTGAATGCTTTAGTACAGAGTATTTTTCATGCCGCTCCGTGACTGGGGTCTCGAGATATAGGTCAAAACGTGGACCCGGGTAACCTTTGGTTGTGTATGTACAATATGGGTATCAAATGAAAGCTGTTGATAAGTGCTTTAATACGGGGTAATTTGTTATGTTATGTAATGTAATGTAATGTTATGTTATGTTATGTTATGTTATGTTATGTTATGTTATGTTATGTTATGTTATGTTATGTTATGTTATGTTATGTTATGTTATGTTATGTTATGTTATGTTATGTTATGTTATGTTATGTTATGTTATGTTATGTTATGTTATGTTATGTTATGTTATGTTATGTTATGTTATGTTATGTTATGTTATGTTATGTTATGTTATGTTATGTTATGTTATGTTATGTTATGTTATGTTATGTTATGTTATGTTATGTTATGTTATGTTATGTTATGTTATGTTATGTTATGTTATGTTATGTTATGTTATGTTATGTTATGTTATGTTATGTTATGTTATGTTATGTTATGTTATGTTATGTTATGTTATGTTATGTTATGTTATGTTATGTTATGTTATGTTATGTTATGTTATGTTATGTTATGTTATGTTATGTTATGTTATGTTATGTTATGTTATGTTATGTTATGTTATGTTATGTTATGTTATGTTATGTTATGTTATGTTATGTTATGTTATGTTATGTTATGTTATGTTATGTTATGTTATGTTATGTTATGTTATGTTATGTTATGTTATGTTATGTTATGTTATGTTATGTTATGTTATGTTATGTTATGTTATGTTATGTTATGTTATGTTATGTTATGTTATGTTATGTTATGTTATGTTATGTTATGTTATGTTATGTTATGTTATGTTATGTTATGTTATGTTATGTTATGTTATGTTATGTTATGTTATGTTATGTTATGTTATGTTATGTTATGTTATGTTATGTTATGTTATGTTATGTTATGTTATGTTATGTTATGTTATGTTATGTTATGTTATGTTATGTTATGTTATGTTATGTTATGTTATGTTATGTTATGTTATGTTATGTTATGTTATGTTATGTTATGTTATGTTATGTTATGTTATGTTATGTTATGTTATGTTATGTTATGTTATGTTATGTTATGTTATGTTATGTTATGTTATGTTATGTTATGTTATGTTATGTTATGTTATGTTATGTTATGTTATGTTATGTTATGTTATGTTATGTTATGTTATGTTATGTTATGTTATGTTATGTTATGTTATGTTATGTTATGTTATGTTATGTTATGTTATGTTATGTTATGTTATGTTATGTTATGTTATGTTATGTTATGTTATGTTATGTTGTGTTGTGTTGTGTTGTGTTATGTTATGTTATGTTATGTTATGTTATGTTATGTTAAAGTATATTATGTTATGTTAATGTTAACTCATTCTCTATATCCATACAAAATATCTATCAAACAAATAAAATTAAAATTTTCTTTTGAAAATGCAACCATTCAATCAGTATTTTCTTATGACGTTATCACGTTAAACTATCGTCAGTAAACCGACTTTACAGACAACCTCTTTTTTTTTCTGTTTGATGGAGTCAAAAAACCACTACGGGTAACACCATTTAACATCCGAAAGGAAGCAGTAGGAAATTCGACCACCTTCGATTATTCTGATGGATTTACCGAAAATAGAGTTCCAAAAATGTTTCGAGAGTTGGTTCGAACGCTGGCTTAAGTGCGTTGCATTTGATGGGGAGAACTGGATGCGATAATATCACTTTTGAAGATTGTATTGTAAACTTGTATTTTGAATTTTCTGAATATATTCGAGGAACTTTTTGATTAAAGTGGTATGGAGGAAACAGCCTAGGAATCAACTGTGAAAACAAAGGTATCGTATGGCATATTGTAAAATAATCTTCGACAGATACATAAATTAGGGAGGAAAGGGCTTGGGAGAGCGAATCTTTTTCTCTCTTATTCAAGAAGTGGAGGAAAGACGAAGAATATCACAATGGGACAATCTACAGGACTAGTCTTGATCAAAATCAATGACAGGCAGCCTTAACCTAAACCGATTTAAAGATTGTATGAACTAAAATAAAAATAATTTTAGAATCATCACAGCAATTTTAAAAGGGTATTTTTGAATGAGTTATCATCTTACCAACTTACGAATATACTCCAAATGGAATTTGCAGGTTCTGTAGGGAGGAAGATGAAACCACCAAATATGTGCTGGCATCGTGCCGCACGAGAACCTCGATAAAAATATTTTATTAGATGAGGAAATAAAACTCAATAGAATAGGACAAATACTAAAGAAAATAATCGACAAAGTAGGTGGCAAGTATATCTCCTTTGAATCCGTGAAGGAGCACACTACATATTTCAGGTCGCAGTGCTAAAAATCTTTATAATAATAATACTGCGCGTCGCCAGCCATTTAGTAAGCAAATAGCTTAGCCTTCAGGCGCGGCAGCCACATGGGAAGATTCTTGTTCTGGATCTGAGCTGTACTTGACTGTGCGCCTTGCGTAAACTCTTTTTTATTATCTTGCTCAAGAATATAGACATGAGCGCGAGACATAAGAAATAATAAACAATTATGAAATATTCAGAGATTCGCGTACTTACGGGCGATGAAAATTATAAATGCAATTCGGTTAGTTGCAATAAATTTTGCTCTTAGCTAATGTTGACTGATTGAAACAAGTCCATTCAAATTTCGCCCTTTTGGATTTCGTATTCTAGAGGGATTGAAAAATTCTTGAAAATTTAAGTATTCAAACAAGAGTTTCTTCTTTTGTAGAGCCAACATATTAAATGCGAGCTACCGTAACTGCCCTAGTAGAAATTAAAAAGAGCTCTTAGCCTAGTAATTGTAGTCAAATAATGACAAGCATAAAAAGTGCGTCGAGGGATAAGATTTTCTGCCTTCTCAATAAAGGTCGAATAAATGCAGCTTTAATTTTCTTCGCTTAGCTGGTTAATGGCTTTATAAAACGACAGCAAGCGCTTATAGAAAAGTATTTGCTTACATAAAATCAATAATTTCAAAGAAGCAAATGCTAAGGGGTTGTGAAGAAAAAATGCATCACATTTGAGGATTTTAAAGGGAAAAATGCAATCTTGGATATACCGAGTATGCAATTTTGTAAGGTGGAGCGATTAATTGCACTCACGCCGCGCACATGTTGCATAAGTAGAACAAATGAACCGCTAGCCTACATACAGCGCAACAAAAGCGACCTCCTGCTGTTGCAGCTGTACTGATAAAAGACTTCGCGTGGGTGTTTGCCTGCCCTTACATTCTGCGCCTGAAGTAAAAGTAAAAATACAAAAAAGCTCCATTGCAATAAGCAGCTGAGCTGTGATTTGTCAGCACCGCAGGAGTGCCAGATAATTGCCGCTCACGCACAAGGATTTTGTTTTCGGCATATTTGCACATATTAATGCACATCACTAAACCGTGCTTTCCGCGCACACCCCCTCTCCCCCGCTTGCCCTATTATGCGTGTGCATTGACTTTGTCGATCTGGTCTGTTGGCCGACGCTGTCTGGTTGGTTGATCTATTGTCTGGTTTTGCCTGCACAAGGCTGATGAGTGATGCAGCTTGCATGTTTGCACAAGTGCGTTGCAAACTGTAAATAGAGTTCAAATTGCATGCGGGTCGGCGTTAATTTATGCTGCAGATAGGCAATGTAGAGGTGAGTGGGAGAGTCTGTGGTAGCAGCACAGATAGTGGAAGGAGTTGTGCATAGTGCAACCCTTTATTTTGGTGCAAGGCAGTATTCTATGTGTAAACTGAGGCTGAGCACTGAGGCGGATGGACGAGGCGCTGTTCGGTGGTCGAAACGCGGTTCCACAATATAGCCGTTTACCAATAACTAAACATTTGTTGTTAGGGGAGCGAACAATGTTTATTCCTACAGGCGGACGCAGGTTGGTTGAGTGAAACTCAGCACAAAAATTGTGTGCCGCTTGTATGTGTGAGGCTGCAGTTGATGTGTCAGTGTTTGCCTGGCTGCATGCCTGTTTTTACTAGTGTGCTTGCATGTGTATGTGCATGTGATGCCGTGCGCCTGAAATTCTGCTATTTGTTTGTCATTGTTTGAACGTTCGCTACTCGTAAAAGGGTTGCCTTCTGGGTGGTGGCGGTGGTGGATGTTTTCCTACGTATTTTTTTTTTTTTTTTTGTTGTTTGCCTCCTCTCCACGCATATGATCGATCTGAAAAGTATTTCAATTTAATGAATTGAGTCCACATGCCACACGACGTCGGCACGTTCTTGTGGCATGCTGGCAAACGAAAGCAAAGCAAAAATGCGCAAAGTTTGTGCTGGGGCGAATACTAAGCAAAGCCAGAGAGTAGAAGTGCCTAAGAAAGCAAAGCAACGGAAAATTAAAACTGAAATTTGTGAAGGCCGCTGGGAAGGGGAAGGTGAAAATGAAAAGAATAAGGAAATGAAGGCGGTTTTAACTCTTGAGGAGGGTGGTGAGTACGTGAGCGTCGAGAATAATAGCAAGGCAGGCATTTGCTACAGAGGCGTAGAGGTGTAGGCTGGGCGCTAGAAGCTAAAAGGTAATTTTTATTTTATATTTGTAGGCAGAAATAAATTTCTTTAAAGAAATATTTAAAATGAATGAAAATTTTATCTGAAGAAATATTTAATTTGATGGAATATTTTAATTGAAGAAATATTTAAATTGAAGGAAAATTTAATTTGAAGGAATATTTAATTTGAAGAAATAGTTGATTTAAAAATATCCTACAAACTTTCGGTGGCCTCCTACTAACTGACATCTAGCTGTGCAATTTTTTTGGTGTTAATAATAGATTGCTACAAATTTTTTTTGTTGTAAGGTCTTCGGTAGCTTACAGGACACTGCTGATTGTTTCTTCGACAGATTGTTTGTGAAAAAAGTTAGGTTATGTTTAGAGGACTAAAGGTTAAATAAAAAAATAAATAAAATTAAAACATTTAAAAAAGTTTTAAATCTAATAAACCATATTTTTCCGAATCACTAACGCGCACTTGTCAACTGTGCATTATCTTTAAATATAAAAAAAACAAAACAAAAAAATGTTTTGAGAAAAACCCAAGGCGCATTCATTGAAGGTGGTGGTACTAGACTAACAACAATATTTTGTACGTTTGACTGTCGCGGCAAAGTACAAAACAAAGAATGAATTCGCCTTGTTTCATTCTGTGCAGACAGCCACATGGAGACGGCGAAAGAAAAATAATCAAATCCACTGTTTTACCAACCTTGGAAAAATCTGCGCCACAATTCAAACTTTTTTTATTTTGTATTTATTTTTCAATGTATTTTGAAACATATCCGCACTTATTGCTTAAATTTCATTGATTTTTATTATTAAATTTTTTGACATTGTGTCGAATTGACGTACCAGGAACGGATTTGTTATTGGTGTTTTTAGTACAAAGTGCAATTTGTAGAAATAAGAGAAAGATTTTCAATCAGTACAACAATTGTGTGAACAATATGATTTATTTTTTTCTACATTTTAACGGGTGAGTTAGTTCTTTCTTTTAAGAATTGTATTTTATGTTGTTCTGAGCAAAATATTTAATAGGTATGCAAAATCTTTCTTTAATTTCTGAACAATTAAAAGACTACTACATTTTTACAAAATTTTAGAACATTTTATTTCGGGGCAATTTCGGGATTATATTAAAAGTATTCGGAAACCACGGGATCGGTAATCATTAGTACTACGATAGTCTGTAACACACATATTTACATGCAACTTTAGTTATGTACAGTCCTTGAAAAATACTTAAGAACGGTACACAGTTCTCCCAATTTCAGGCTTTTTTCAATGAAATCCCTTAAATGGCATGTATATTAGGTTTTATTTTATAAATTTGAAAGGTTTTCAATTTGTAGCAGTCTTTTTATCTAAGAAAAACATATTTTTTGTACTTTATGTAATACAATTCGAAAATTCTTCGACGTAAATACTTTTGGACGAATCAAAATAACAGACAAATCATAAAAAATGTAGACGAAAAGGAAATCCTTTTTGCTTTATTACTGCTCCTCGGTGCCTTTGCATTGAAATTATTAAGTCTCTACAACGTTCAACTGACTGCCTTGACGTTTTCAAATGACTGATCCAAATTTGTGATATTCTGCATCCTGTGTGCATTTTTTACGTCGCTCTAAAGACGTTCTATTGCATTTAAATCGGCACTCGAAGATACCCAATCCAGAGAAGTTATCAAATTGAACTAAAACAGTCATCCAATCGAAAAACTTCTCACGAGAAGTGTGCTTTGTATCATTTTCGATCTCCAAATCACCGGCCAGTTCTGTTCCGCATTACATTTTGAACCATCTGAACGTACTTGACTGCTTGTATATTACCTTCAATACAATGGTTTGGTCCCACTTTTTTCCAGCAAAAGTAGCCGCAAACCCCCATCGAGCTTCTCTGTGCTTTTTTAACGCTGAGGTGAACTTTGGGACCGAAGGCTGACGTTTTTGCCACCACACGTGCTTCCTACCATCTGGACCAACCCTATTTATTTTCCTATGTATGTATTTAGACAAAACTTGTTATTGGCTAACTTAAGCAAGAAACTTCTCACCAAAACCGATAATGCTGGTTGTTTGTGTTCAAATGTTGTTTTGTAATTTTAATTATAAGCGCAATAAAAAATAAAAATTATTATTACCTTACCCTTTCGCAACAGTAAACCAAATACTCCACTGCCTATCGGCCTACCCATAAAAATCTCTATCCATGCTTTTCCACTTAAATCAACTCCCACCACTGCCATTCTATTTACCCTCCCCTGTTTCTTTACCTTTTCAGGCGTTGCTTGCATTTTGAACGCTTTAATCATAAGTAAATATTAATGATTTAAGTAGAAAATCCTCGCTTGCTCAAACACACACACCCACACAAAACACAACAAGCCCACTTGCAAACACGAACACATCCTTTGGAAGGACACTCACGCACATGGCCTTTGTTTTCACAGTTGTTTTGTTGTTGCATTTGTTGTTGCTGTACACCAGTTGACTAACTGCATGGCGTCATTGGTTGATGACTATGCTGTTGCTGATGATGATGATGACTTTGTTGTTTTTCTTATTGTTGTTATTTGAGCTGCTTACCGTTGCATCGCTGATGACATTGTCGTTCGTTGATTATTAATGCCGATTTTCAGTACTCGTCATAGTTGCTGTTGTTCTTGTTTTCTCGCAAGCACGTCACTCAAATTACCGCCATAATACTCAAACTTTCATATCGGCGTCGTTATGCCTTTTGGGGCAAGTGCGATTACAGGCGCACTTACTAAGCTCAATGCAATGCGTACACTAACCCACTCACACCACTAACATACATATGCATATGTAAATGTATATAGTAGATATGCATGTAAGTGAACAGCTTCACTTGCCGAAGATTTACTCAAATATTGACGAATGTGACGAAAGGGGTTCTGCGCCCGTATTTATTTTGCATTCTTTTCCAAAAACAATAAATGCAGCGTCAGTTCTGTTGGCTTAGACTGTTTAATGAGTCTTGAATGACAGTAAATACATTTAATCCTTTCGTTTATGCACAACCCTTTCGCTAAGAAATTCGAGTAGTGTGAAAGGTATTGATTGTTAGAGTGAGCAAACAAATATTTACTTCTATTTGGAGACTCTTTCAATTAAATCTTCTTGATCTGTGCTGGGGTAGTTTCTTCGCGCACCGAGTATGCACCATTTCCATGATGGTGCGGAAATGGGTAATAAAATGTATTGAAAATACATACATTTATTTTGACAATCAACTGAATATCAACTGAACATCAGTTGTTTAGCGTTTTTTTAACTCTTTGCTTTAAAACAACATGGGGGTAGAGGTGATCCTGGTTCCTTGCCTAAAATGAGAACCTCGTACCAGATACGTGATGACTTTTTCTGGCCAAAAGTGAGCACCTCATATCAAATACGAGATTGCTTTTAGAGAAAAACTGGCACGCACAATCGTTGCCAATTTATAAGTCATAGGGGTTAAAGACACTTCCCACTGTAGTAAAAGTATGTTTTTATAACTTGTAACTTTCAATTATTCCCCCGGGGTAAAAAATTATTACTTAACGATTTTTAAGGAGTACAATAATACATTTCAATTCATTCCTTACAATTTTCATTAAGAACATTATTTTCGAAGATCAGTAGATTTCGAGATAAAAATGCCTGGACAAATATGAATCAACAGTTTGACTAGCAACAACTGGCAACAAAATTAAAACTTTGCTAAACAATTTGGAACACTTCATATACACTCCGAATACAACAAAATTACTAAGCATCAAAAAAATCTGAAGTTCAAAAACCTCGCGGTCTGAGGGGAGCGTCGCTGTCTTTATAAGTAGCTACTGAGCTGACAGCCAAGCGCAGTCATTTCAGCTTCGTTTAAGAAGGCTTTCAAGAGAGATAAGTGACATCGCTGGCATTTTTAGTTTCCATATCTCTTTATCTAAAATCGCCAGAGATGATATCAACAAATTCACAAATTTTGGGGTTGAGAAAATGAGAAAATAAATGTCGGTACTGAAGCAGTATTTCAGCGCAGAGAAAGAAAAAACTCGTGTCGATGTAATTCACGTTTTTATTCTAACTGCCGTTTTTACATTTTTTGTCATCGCCTACTATCTAATGTTTAATAAGTACAAAGTTCTTTTGGCATCGCCTACTATCTAACGTATAATTGTACAAGTATAAAGTTCCATGTAAGTGAAGTACAAGAGAGTAGGATTGGTTTGCAGAGTTGTATTTAGAATTCAACAGGTACGAAGCCATGCTAAAGCCGAGAGAATTTGTGTGTGACTGCCATTAGCGGTCGCCGTAGCTTAATGGGTTGGTGCGTGATTACCATTCGGTAGAGTCCGGTTTCGAAATCTCGTGGCATGAAACTCCAAATGATATAAAAAATTTATATTTTAAAAATTATATTTCTGCCATGAAAAATCTTCTATTGTATTTCCGTCTGTTTCATATTCTTGGATCTCTGAGATCTTCAAATTTGTTTTAGATAGTTCGAAGTCTTTGAGTGTATTAGTCTTGACTTTGAGGAAATCGGCATTCAGTTCGGCTGTGCTATAATTATTTTTTTGAAATATTTAACTAACGGCATTGAATATTGAATATTTCAACATTTCTTTTATAAAAGATTTATTTATAAAAGTATAACTCATTGTCTAACAAAATGCATAAAAATCTGAGCTTCGAATTTTATACGAAAAATAGAAAAATTGCAAAACTTTTTTTATTACAATTTCAATATTTAATTATTGGGTGTGCAACTAAGTTTTAAAGGTTTTTTTTTTCGATTTCAAAAATGTATTGTTAAAAATTGGTACAACCTATTTTATCCAAAATACTGTCCATCACTAGCTATAACTTTTTCCCACTTCTCTGGTAATGCATGGATTCCGTCCCAATAAACCTGCTCGCTTTTGGAGGCGAAGAACTCATCAAGCCAATTTTGGATACCTTCAACCGAAGTGAAACGCACTCTCGTAAGGGCATTCTGCATCGACCGCAACAAATGGTAATCTGATGGTGCAAGATCTGGGCTACAAGACGGGTGGGGTGGAACTTCCCATCCGCTACCATCGAGATAGGTTTTGACCACTTGTGCGACATGCGGCCCAGCATTGTCATGATGAAAGATCAATGTCTCATGTCTGGTTTCCCATTCCGGACGTTTTTCCGCAATTGCTCGCTTCAATCGCATAAGTTGTTGTCTGTAGAGTGCTCCGTTTATCGTCTGACCACTTTTCAGTACTTCGTGGTAAACGATTCCCTTCTGGCCCCACCAAACGCAGAGCATTACCTTGCTGCCATGGATATTTGGCTTTGGCTTCGCGCTCCTTGTCGGCTGTGTCAAAGTCACCACTTTTGAATCGTCGGAACCAGTACTCGCAGGTTGAAATTGATGGAGCATTCTCACCGTAAGCCTCACACAGCATCCGATAACTTTCCGCTGCACTTTTCTTCAGATGGAAGCAAAATAGCAATGCTTCCCGCGAATGAAGTTTTGTAGGCACAAAAGCTGACATAGTCTTTGTATAAAAAAATTTTTTGTTTACATTTCGACGAAATGACAAAAACTAAGAAACGACACTTAATGATGGCGCTTTCACATGAAACTCGTTACACAAATACTCAGTACAATTTGGCACTAGTATTACTATATGTTTTAATTCCTTTAAAACTTAGTTGCACACCCAATAGAAAATTTAGAGAAATTGTCGGTATGCAGTTTTACAACTTATTAAATTAAAGTACAGGTTCGAAGTTGCTAAAAAATTCCGTTGATTTTTTATAATTTGTTTTCCATGACTCTGTTGCGCATTTTCTCCATATAAAAATAATTCGTGGAATATGGACGAAAAGTTTGTGGAATTTTTATAATTTTTGTGTGAAGTCTAAAAGTCGATTTATACGGTTTTTATTACATAATGAATTATGGTTTTATATGAAATTAAGGAAAACTCGAAACAACTAAGAAAAATAGTCAGAACTTGTGAAAATATTGATGTGCTATCGTTTTGTCACAGGGTCCGCTACTGGGTTTGAGACTATTGGACGATAATTTACTGCATCTCACCGAACAAAATATGAGAGCTCTAGCAATCTAAAAAAGTCACGATTTATTTTTTAAAATTTGATGCACTGAAATTAAAAATAAATCTACTTTTTATACATAATAAGTATTCAGTAAAAAACTCTCACGCCAGCTGCAAGAGAATTTGAAAAAATAATTCGCCTTCTTGACTTGATTAACCAAATATCATTTTTTTTTTCATTATACATATAAGAAATAAATTAAATTGGTGTATTCTTTAATACGTTACATAGCTACATAGGGGAACAATTATACATATAGTCAAATACCTTTTCTGGGCAAAATTGAGCTGAAGGCAAAGGCAACATGCAACATTAGGAAGGCGTAAATGCTGAGCAAAATTTATGGAAACAACACATTTAGACTAATTGTTTTAAATGCAGGAAAACAACATACGACGAATACGAATGAGTGTATTAACCAATACCAATCGTTCTATATTAGGAAAACAGGTCATAAATAAACACTAAACATGACAAACGTACCTGCCCATGGAAACTCAAACAAACCAAAGTGACTGGATTGAGAAAGATTGACTGTGAGTGCTAAGCAAATGTGTGAGTGTCACATGTGTTTTACCGTTAGTAAAGTTATACATGCACACTGGCAGGCATGAGAAAAAATTATTCATAAATCTGAAGAAAAAAAAAAAGATTTAAAAAAAAAAAAAAAGAAAATCAAGAGCAAGTAAAAATGCAGGATCAAAGGACATGTCAATGCAGCATGTAAAACGCCTAATTTATATGCGGCATGCACAATTAGACGTACAAATGTGACGCCTTTCTCAAGTACTTAGCGGGTATTTAAGTATGAAGGAGTATGCATATGAGTTCGAAGCGGTACTTGAAGTGGAAATAATAAATAAATATTGAAAGTAAAAATATACAAAAAAGTCATAAAAAAGGAAATTGGAAAGCTGTAAAATGCAAAGGAAAATGAAAATTAGAAAAGCAGAAGATTTGGTGTTTACATGCATTTATCTTCAGGATGTTGGGAATTTAGCTGAGAATTGTCTTATGGCGTGCAATGCCAGTTCGGAGTGTCCCCAGGCCTATCTATCATTTATATACCAGCGTAAGCATAGTTGCAGTTGCAATTTGAAATATTGGAGTTATGCTAAAAGAAAAACAAAAAAAAAAAAACACAAAAAAAAGACCTAAGCAGCTGAGTACCCACTTAAGTGTCAGAAGTGTCCTTTGAGTGTATCTTTGTGCGCATTAGCAGCGACTTGTTGCGAAGGAAATGCCATTTCAAGTACCATCGCTGCGAAGTATCAGTTTACTAAGAAAAAGGAAAAAGTGGGAGAAATGGGCAAAACGGTAAAAATTAAAGAGGAAACTGGAACTTTTTAAAAAAACAAAATTAAAAAAAAATAAAAAAATTAAAGATATTTTTAACTCAGAAATTAAAAAAAGAGTGCATTTTAAGGGGTTTTCCCCCTAAAAAAGTTTAAGGAAATCGATTTTCTTTTGCTTAAAATATAAATACCTCAGAGGTTACATAAATACTTACCCGATTAAGGTGCCTAGTACTTGTATATTGCATTTTGATACAGCCTTTTTTAGACCGTTGCGCTTCGTATCGAAAAATTTAAAAACGTTTTTCTCTATACAACAGTTACTAATTTTGATATATTTTTTGTCCTGCTCGAAAAAAAAATTCTAAATATTTTTATATGCTGAAGTAGTCTAATATTTTTAATTATTTTCGATTCTTGTTCTTCTTCTTAATTGTCGCGATAACCGCTTACGCAATTTTGGGCGAGTTTAACAAAGCGCGCCGGCCGTTTCTTTCATGCTAACCGGCGCTAATTTTACACACCGAGTGAGGCCAACTCCTTCTCCACCTGATCTTTCCAACGTAGAGAAGGCTTTCCTCTTCCTCTGCTACCACCAGCTGGTACCGCATCGAATACTTTTAAAGCCGGAGCGTTTGTATCCATTCGGACGACATGACCCAGCCAACGTAGCCCCTGGATCTTTATTCGCTGCGCTATGTCTATGTCGTCGTAAAGCTCCTACAGTTCATTCTTCCATCGCCTGCGATATTCGCCGCTGCCAAAAATCTTGCGCAGAATCTTTCTCTCAAACACTCCAAGCGTCGCTTCATCGTCCAAGCTTCTGCGCCATACGTTAGGACGGGCATGATGAGAGCCTTGTAGAGTGTTAGTTTTGTTCGTCGAGAGAGGACTTTACTGCTCAGTTGCCTACTTAGTCCAAAGTAGCACTTGTTGGCAAGAGAGATTCTACGGTGGATTTCAAGGCGGACATTGTTATAGGTGGTAATGCTGGTTCCTAAGTATGCGAAGTCCTTTACAACCTCGAAATTGTAACTGTCAACAGTGATGTGGGTGCCGATACACGAGTGCGCCGACTGTTTGTTTGAAAACAGGATGTACTTCGTTTTGTCCTCGTTCACAACCAAACCCATTCGCTATCCAGTTTGGAGAAGGCAGAACTAACAGCGCGGTTGCTAAGGCATACGCCAACAATTGTACGCTCTTACAAAATATTGCGCCTGAGCGATTAAGTTCTGCGGCTAGTACAATGCTCTCCAACATCTGGTTAAAGAAGTCGCATGACAGCGAGTCACCCTGTCTGAAACCTCGTTTGGTATCAAACGGCTCGGAGAGGTCCTTCCCAATTCTGACGGCGCTGCTGGTGTTGAGCAACGTTATCTTGCAAAGCCGTATTAATTTTGCAAATAGATAACTCCAGATAACTCCCCTTCGTACTGTCGAATGCAGCTTTGAAATCGACGAAAATATGGTGTGTGTCGATTCTCCTTTCGTGGGTCTTTTCCAGGATTTGGCGTATTGTGAATATTTGGTCGATGGTAGACTTTCCACGTCTAAGGCCACACTGATAAGGTCCAATCAGTTGGTTGACGGTGGGCTTCAGTCTTTCACACAATACGCTGGCTAGGCGATATTTAGAAGACTAATCCCGCGGTAATTCGCACAAATTGCAGGAGCGCCCTTCTTATGGATTGGGCAGAGCACACTTAAATTCCAATCGCTTTCATCCGACCATATTTGCATAGAAGCTGATGCATGCACCTTACCAGCTCCTCGCCGCCATGTTTGAATAGCTCAGCCGGCAGTCAGTCGGCGCCCGCGGATTTGTTGTTCTTTAGCTGCGTTGTTGCTATTCTCACCTCGTCATGGTCGGGTAACGGAACGACAATTTCGTCGTGAACGATTGGGGTATCGGGATCTTCACATTCTCTGTGACCTGCGCAGCTCTCACTGTTTAACAGGTTCGAGAAGTGTTCCCTCCATAATTTAAGATTGCTCTGGATGTCAGTCACCAGTTCGCCGTCTTTGTTCTTACAGGAAAAAGTCCCGGTCTTAAAACCTTCTGTAAGCCGCCGGACTTTCTGGTTATTTTCGATTAATTTAACGAATTAAAAAATGAAAAAATTTACTGTTGATAAAATTTACATTTTTGAAATATTTCCAATTGCTTTATGGGTGAAAATTTGGTGTTGGTTTAATACTTTCAATTATGGCTGGGTATTTTCATGCATTACGAAATACAAAAATTTATAGAAAAAACTTTCTAGTTTCGTTCTATGAAATTTTCTAAAACTTGCGGGGAAGTCAACTTCTGAATTAAAACAATAAGTTAATACAAGCACCTGTTTGAAGAAATTTAGGGTGGATAAAATTTTTTGTGTTATTTCTGGGTGTTTCTAAGCGCAAAACAAAAACTATTTAGTTTATTTTCAGTTATTTTTGACGTGATAACGTCTTATAATTCGATTTAACAGGCTGCACGCACGAAAAAATGTGTAGTTACCTTGCTCATTAGTGTTACCTTGCTCTTTAATGTTACCTTGCTCATTAGTGTTACCTTGCTCATTAGTGTTACCTTGCTCTTTAGTGTTACCTTGCTCTTTAGTGTTACCTTGCTCATTAGTGTAACCTTGCTCATATGTAGTTACCTTGCTCATTGCATTGCATGAACTGCAAGCGAAAGCGCGGAACGAACGACAAAGCAAACGAACGGCAACGTTCGACATCTTGCTCTCTCCTACTTAAGTGAGCGTATATGTGTATGTATATGCGCATATGTATTATACATATATAAATTCACTTATTTGTATTTGCATATGGCTTCTTATTGATTATTATTAATTTGATTTACTTGAAGAATTTAAAATAAAACCAAGTTTGTTAATAATACCTGTTGTTTTAATGTTATTATTATTTTTTGACGTGATAACGTCTTATAATTCTATGTAGCCAGCTGCACGCGCCAAAAATGCGTTGTTATATTGCTCATGCGTTGTTACCTTTCTTGAACAGCATGTTATGTTATGTTATGTTATGTTATGTTATGTTATGTTAAAGTATATTATTGGGAGGTTGAATTAGTTTTAAAAGTGACACACAGATGGCGCTATTTATCACTTTATCGCGTTGGCAATACTGAATATATATTCATGACAAAGCCTCATCCCTAGGCTTTGTTTATCAGTATCTGTCATTTCGCTGAAGTATAAACAACGCAGTGTTTTCGTGCTCCGAGTATGTCAACTTTCGTGCCGTCGAAACGCAATTTGCGGAAAGCTTTGCTTTTCTGCTTCAATTTGAAAAAAAAACAGCCCAAGCCCGTGAATTGCTGCAGGAGGCCTACCCAGACCATACTCCGTCGATTTCAACATGTGAGTACTGGTTTCGACGATTCAAAAGTGGTGATTTTCACACCGAAGACAAGGAGCGTCTTGGCCAGCCCAAAAAGTTCGAGGACGCGGAATTGGGGGAATTGGTAAACGAGGACTCGTGCCAAACCCAAGAAGAGCTTGCTGAATCATTGGGCGTTGATAAATCAACCGTTTGCAAGCGTCTAAAAGCGATGGGAATGATCCAAAAGCAAGGACATTGGGTCCCGTACGAGTTGAAGCTGCGCGACGTCGAACGGCGATTTTTTACGTGCGAATTGCTGATCGAGCGACAAAATCGGAAGGGTTTTTTGCATCGGGTGGTGACTGGCGACGAAAAATGGATCCACTACGATAACCCAAAACGCAAAAAATCATGGGGTTTGCCCGGCCACGCATCAACGTCGACGGCCAAGCAGAATATTCACGGCAAGAAAATCATGCTCTGCATTTGGTGGGATCAGGTCGGCGTCGTATATTTTGAGCTGCTCCAACCGGGCGAAACAATCACGGGGGATCGTTACCGACTGCAATTGATGAGTTTAAGCCGGGCATTGAAAGAAAAACGGCTGGAAACGGTAAAAAGGCACGACAAGGTTATTTTGCAACATGACAACGCTCGGCCGCATGTTGCTCAACCTGTCAAAAAATACCTTGGAACGCTTGGCTGGGAAGTGTTACCCTACCCGCCGTATAGTCCAGACATAGCTCCCTCCGATTATCATTTGTTCCGGCATATGAGTCTCGATTTTTCGGACCAGCGGTTCTCCTCGTACGAGGCTACCAAAATATGGGTTGAGTCATGGATAGCCAAGCAGCGGCCAGAATTTTGGAGGAACGGCATCCGGAAATTGCCCGAAAGATGGGCGAAAGTTGTAGCTAGCGATGGCCAATACTTCGAATAAAATATTTTGTACCGTTTTTTCACAATAAAGCCCCAAATCTTCGAAAAGAACCTTTAACACTAATTCAACCTCCATGTTATGTTAGTGTTAACTCATTTTCTATATCCATACAAAATATCTATCAAACAAATAAAATTAAAATTTTCTTTTGAAAAATGCAACCATTCAATTAGTATTTTCTTATGACGTTATCACGTTAAACTATCGTCAGTAAACCGACTTTACAGACAACCTCTTTTTAGATTAGTTTTGAGAGCTGCAAAAATTTTCCGTTGAAAAAAATGCCGTTTTTTATGCAAATTGGATATTACTGCTATAAAATAAAAAAATTTTTAATAAGAAATGTTATTTTGATATTCAAAGAAAAATGCTATTTTTTAACACAAATGATCGGATGTCTATTTCATTATAAAGAGGAAGGTATGCGGTTAATAGTGGAAAATACCATCAGGCAAATGACCACCAGGACCACGCTTACAGGACATTATCCCTTTCATGAAATTTTCCATAACTGAATTGCAAAGTGGCTGCCCTAAGTCCTCGATAGCCTCACGAATTCTATCTTTGAGGTCTTGAATAGACTTTTACGTGACCCCAAAGAAAAAAGTCCCAAGGTGTTAAATCACAAGATCTCGGTGGCCAATTGTGATTACCTCATCGAGAGATAACACGGTTCGGAAACTTTTCCCGTAAAAGATCAGTGGGTGCGTTGTTTGTGTGGCACGTAGCGCCGTCTTGGTGAAAATAAACGTCAATTGCGGCCATAAAAAATCGTGAATCATCTGTCGATAGCGCAATCTATTCACCTGTAACACCTGTTATTGGAAAACCCTATAGCAGTAAAACCACCTATTTAGAAATTTTTGTAAAGTGTTTTGCTTGAAAAATCTTGCTTGTACAATATGGGTATCAAATGGAAGCTGTTGGTGAATGCTTTAGTACAGAGTATTTTTCATGCCGCTCCGTGACTAGGGTCTCGAGATAGAGACCAAAACGTGGAGCCTAGAACGTGTTTGTACAATATGGATATCAGATGGAAGATGGTGGTGAATGCTTTAGTACAGAGTATTTTTCATGCCACTCCGTGACTAGGGTCTCGAGATAGAGACCAAAACGTGGAGCCTAGAACGTGTTTGTACAATATGGATATCAGATGGAAGCTGTTGGTGAATGCTTTAGTACAGAGTATTTTTCATGCCACTCCGTGACTAGGGTCTCGAGATAGATACCAAAACGTGGAGCCTAGAATGTGTTTGTACAATATGGATATCAAATTGAAGCTGTTGGTGAATGCTTTAGTACAGAGTATTTTTCATGCCGCTCCGTGACTAGGGTCTCGAGATAGAGACCAAAACGTGGAGCCTAGAATGTGTTTGTACAATATGGATATCAGATGGAAGCTGTTGGTGAATTCTTTAGTTCAGAGTATTTTTCATGCCGCTCCGTGACTAGGGTCTCGAGATAGAGACCAAAACGTGGAGCCTAGAATGTGTTTGCACAATATGCATATCAGATGGAAGCTGTTGGTGAATGCTTTAGTACGGAGTATTTTTCATGCCGCTCCGTGACTGGGGTCTCGAGATATAGGTCAAAACGTGGACCCGGATAACCTTTGGTTGTGTATGTACAATATGGGCATCAAATGAAAGCTGTCGATAAGTGCTTTAATACGGGGTAATTTTCATACCTATTGATGACTAGGGTCTCGAAATATATGCCAAAACGTGGACCCGCGTGTCTTTGCGTCGAATTAAACCAAACTTACACACATTGTTAACACTTGATGATCATGAAAAAAGAAGATTTTTTTTAAATTTCAAATCAACGCAAATGAATAACTAAGAAACAATCGTCAAAAAGAAAAAAAGAAATTTATTATTTTTTCAATTAACAATCGCTCACGTGCTTATATTTTTCTTATACATTTAGGAATTTTCACGTGGTAAATTGGAATTAATTAATGTAAGTTTTCATCAAATTTAGTGGATTTATTTTTTCGGTTCATATGCGATAAACTACGATGCACCATGAGTGAATCAAATGATACAAAAAAAAAATAAAAAAACAAAAAATATAATCTACAAAATTTCAGAATACCATAATTACAATAATGTTTATTACAGTACAAATGCCAAGACAATCGCGTATTCATATTAGTCGCTTGACAAATAATAACAGGCGCATGAGAAATGCTCGGAATAACGCGACATCAGAAGAGCGTCAAGAAGAAAATTAAACAAATCGGCAACGAATGGCACGGTCCAGATCAAATCGACCAAGAGACATCAATTTGAACAAAGCTGCTATGTAACGGAACTAGACTTGTAGTCAAACGATTGATGAATAATGTTATCGAAGCAACTATTTTAATTGGCAAATTCAAGAATGAAGACGTTCTAATACCGAGAATTCCAATGATTCCAACTGAATTGCCATTTGAATTCAAGCGTTTGCAACTGCCCATTCGTTTAGCATTTGCAATAACTATCAATAAATCACAAGGGCAAACTTTAGAAATATGCGAGATGAATTTAGAAGAACCAGTATTCACCCATGGTCAACTATACGTTGGCTGTTCACGTGTTGGGAAGCCAACAGCATTATAAATTTACTCAAAAACAAATAGAAAAACAAAAAATATTGTTTATGCCAAAGCGCTTGAATAAAGAATAAAGAAATAAATAATATGAAAACCATATATTTTCTGTTCTAAACCATATCTATTCTATTTTAGTGTGCCCAGCGAAGCGGGCGGGGTTTGCTAGTAATATATATAGGGACCGACAAAAGTCTACATGCAACCCGCCCCCCCCCCCCCCCCCCCCCCCCCCCATTTCCACGGGATTGAAAAATGTGTTTACACAGTTGTATTTGAAGGCTTTTTCTAATCATTATAAACTTGGAAATATCCATACTTTAACATAAAATTGCAAAGCTATGGCAAAAAACCTAAAACCAACGTTGACAAATGTCTACATACAGTACACAAATATCTTACTCCAGTCTGAAAATTTTCACTTAACTCTAAGTAATATTGCTTCTTAGTACTTAGTTGGTCCACCATTAGCATCAATTACAGCTTGAAGCCGTCGTGGCATCGAGGTGACTAAATTTGTTAGCTCTGCAGAAGTTATATTGTTCAAAGCTTTTGTTAGGCGTTCTTTGAGTACTGAAGCGCTTGAAATTGGATTTTTTCTAATTTTTCGATCTAAAATTTCCCAGACATGTTCAATAATATTGAAATCTGGGCTTTGCGGTGGTGTATTTAATTGTCTTGGAGCATGGTAAAGCAGCTTATCCTTCACAGTGTGCTGTGTGCTTTAGATCGTTATCCTGTTGGAAGACTCAACCTGGACCCAGCTCCAAATCCTCCACCGAAGATTTCATATTGACTTTCAATAGTGATTTGTATCTATAACGATCCATATTACCTTGAATAAATACTAATCTTCCAACTCCAGATGCAGCAGCAGCTCCACAAACCCCATTACATTGCCTCCACCATGCTTCACTGTTGATACCAAATTCTTCGGACTCAGTGCAGTATTTTTTTTCCTCCACACTTTTGCTCTTCCATCGCTACCGAATATATTAAACTTCGACTCATCTGTAAACAAAACTTTTTGCCAAAAATCCATCCCCTTTTGCCTGTGTACTTTGGTGAACTCCAGGCGAAGTTTACGTTTTTTTTTTCCGAAATAAGAGGCTTTCTTCGTGGTGTTCTACTATGAAAGCCGTTTTTGTTCAGCGCTCTTTGAATTGTTCTTGGATGAACACACTTGTTGAATGAGCTTGCTATATCCTTGGCCAATATCGGAGCAGAAACTTTTGGATTTTTGTCCACTTCTTTTAGAATCCAGCTGACGTCTCTGCGAGATAGTTTAGCACAGCAACAAACATAAGAAAAGGAAAGAAATAGACAAACGGTATTTTACCGTTATCACAACATAGGATATCAGAGTACAAGCTAGGAAACCGGTTATGTATGAATACTTTTGTCAACGCTGTTTTGGGGGTTTTTAAGCATAACTGTGTTGTTTTATGTTAAAGAATGGATTTGTTTTAGTTAAGTCGATTAAAAAAGATTTCAAATGAAATTGCATAAATACATTTTTAAGCGAGGGGTGTATGTAGACTTCTGTCGTCCACTGTATTACAGTATGTGCTTAAGAACAAGGTACTGACAACTGAAATAATAACTAAAATAAAATAATTGCCCTATAAAAAATCAGAAATAAGCAAAATAATACAATAAAATTGAGGAATTATACAAAGTGGCACAAAATTAATCACTCTATCGGAAGAATTGTAAATTATACTTCATATTTTTTATATAATATACTTGTGGTTTCGCCAGCTGCGGCATACAAACAGACAAGCAATGAGTGGGTAAAGGTCAAAATAAATACTTTCATCACTCAAAGTAATTTCGTTTTATTGTTTCGCGGAGAATTTATTCAAAAACGATGATTAATTTTGCACCACATTGTATTATGAAAAATATTAGATTGGGTTAAAAACAGCAAAAAGAATTTTTTAGTTTGAAATTTCCCTTGTCAACGAGCATAAATTTTAAATTGTTTGATCTATACTTTACGAGATTTCGATCACTGCAGCCATCTACCGAGAAAATAATAGATTTATTTTTCCCAAATTAATATTAAATATAAAATAATTAAATAAAATTAATAAAGCAGTGACATACAATTTTATGAAAATAGAGAAAAATAACGCGAAAATATTTTAAATGGTGTTCCAAATGTCGAAGTAGTAAAAAAGATAGTAAAGAATAAGTAAAAATCAAAATTAAAAAAAAAACATAGCACGTCCATCGCCAATATTTGATCAACTTCTATATACATTCAAAATTTGGTAAATACATGAAAAATATTTTAAACAGTGATCTAAATTTCGAGCTGTGCAAACTTTTCCGTTTAAAATATTATATATAGCACTTAATGGAACTTTAAAGCAGCTGACTGCTTGTGCCAATATTTTTTTTAGTAATTCTCAGCATATTGATCAGATAAGCTCAAATGGCAATATAAACAATAACAATAACAAGGTAATAAACAAAAACAGAAACTGTGTTAAAAATAATTGACTTATAACAGATGAAAGATTCAATAAAATTCTTAGGGTGATTTGCGTTGTTTACTTTTCACATATAATTCAAAATTTCGAAGCATATGCTTTTTGAAAAGTTGAGTATAAAAGGGGTGCCTAAGGCCATTTATCAGTTTCATTGAACTATGGCACGTGTGTGGGATAAGCTGTAGAGTAGAATTCAATAATTGACGTAAATTGTATTAAAAAAAAATTCTAAAAACTCTATTAGCTAATTCTAATAGCGGACGTGAAAAATGTTCCACGAAAAATCGGAGTGTACATATTAGCTGAAGTAAAGGGCCGGTAAGAGTAATTTCTAATTTAATAACTTTCGCCTCTGTTACTCTTTTATAAATATTAAATAAGAAAACAATAGTTATTGGGAATAAAATTTAAAAAGAGAGAAAAAGAGTTATTGGGAGTCAGATGCAGACTGCAGGGTAGGTTACCAACTTCTGTGAATCCTTCAGATTTTAAGAAATCTCTAGCAGCCCAATTTTTAAAGTTCTCTAATCGCCGATTGCGTTGGTGCGTGACTAAAGCTTGGTAGTGTCCAGGTTCGAAATCTCGGTCATGAAGTACTAAATGATAGAAAGTTTTTTCTAATAGCGGTCGCCCGTCAGCAGAAATTACAAAGCTTCCGAGTGTATTTCTTCGAAGAAAAAGGTCCTCGTAAAAAAACCAACATCAAGACGTATACCACAAATAGCAGAAAGAGCTTCGTCAGTAATTTTTTCTTTACTTTTATCACATTGTCTTCTGTCTCTTTAGCCACTGGTCAAAGCGTTCGAGTATCGTTTTCGCATCTCTCTCTTTCTTCTTGAAATAGTCGAAGCCATATTTTTGGAAGTGCACAAGTATATGATTGTGCAGTGTTATCAAGAATTCGTGACACTTTTCCGAACAATTGTTTCGCCATATTTCATTTCACACCGTATCGCTCTGAGTTGCAAGAATTTCAAGGTTCCCTTATTATAGTGTTGTTGCTTGTTCAGAGATAACTATTACAAGAGCAAATAAATATAATTTTTTGTTTATATAACAACAATTCACGCATTCAGTGTTATCAGTAACGAGATGATGAGTCATCGGTAAGTACCTACCTCCTGATCGAAGTCTATTGAAAGTGTAATAAATCATCTCTAAAGCCGAACGAGATATTTTCTCAAGGGGCTTAGGCTTTCGAATGGAAAACTTTATGTATGTCAACTCATTAAAAAAAATCGGTAGAATAGGTTAGGTTACGGAAGATTACCACTGCTCATAAGGATGTATAGGGGCCTATTTAGGGCTGAAGACTCAAGCTTCCACTGGACTCAAGTGCCCCTCTAATTTTCAATTTGATAAAAGTACTTCGTCTGTCTTATAAGCTGTAAAATACCAAGGATGGCTGCCGATTCCAAGTTTGCTAAACATCCAAAGAAGGAAGAGTTTAGGCAGTGATGTCGCGTTCTGACCAGAGCGGGTGGAACGCTCTTCACCTCCTCCTCGTTTTTGCAGATGTCTTTTGACCATGCGTTTCCCATGTGCTCCCATTAGACAGTGCCCGGTGATGATACCAACGACCGTACTAATGGAAGTCCGCTCTATATTGATAAGGAACCTAGTTCTGTGCTTATTCCTTTTAGGCCAAACCTGTCTAGTTATCTTACAAGAGGGTCCTACTGCTGGCATCTACTGTTGGCTTGCCTTTTGTTGATCGACGTGTTCTAGAGTTCTTTTGAGGCTAAAGGGATGTCTATATATTGTGCAGAATTGACTGATTTAAGGCCAGTTCCCTTCCCAGCAAGTTTATGTAGGATGAAATTCCGAGGAAAGAAGAAGAAACTCGGTAAGTAACTTAAAACAAGAACAATCCTTGCAGACGTTGATGTATCAATTGTCATTGTTGTTTGAATTTGTTGTATATACTGCGTTAAATTACTATGGTACACGCGCTTAAGAACAAGTTTTGACAATTCATTTGATGCTTACTTTTCAGTAATTTCTCCATGAAAATTTACTCCATTATCCTACTAAAAATAGAAATTAAAATTTCAAAATATTTGCAAATTAAAAAAAATTCAATACATTTTTTGGAAAAATTTCACATTTTTTAATCAGAATATTTAGGAAAATTTGGAGTATGCAGTTTTATAGTCCATTGAATTTTGATGCAATAAAGTACAAGTTTTAAGTGATTCAAAGTCGCGTTGATTTTTGAACATTTTTTTTGCTGACTGAATTTTCTTCGTGTAACAAATGTTCGTTTTAGACTTACAAAAAATGTTATTGACCAACAATTTTTTATATTTTACAAGTATACCTTCTGCTCAAATATGAACGAGACGTTATCAATAAAACGGTCCGCGGATGACATATGGCAAAAATAAATTTTTTGTTTTTTGGTAGGACTGTTATAAGCTTACATGGCAAATTTCAGGGCGATATGTCACATAGTTTGTTTTCTGTGCTACTGTACAAGTCAAGCTCGAGTGTGTTCTTCGAATTCTCTTTTATGACTTCAATTGTCTCAAAATGTTTTCCACGGAGCGGCAACTTGAGCTTGGGAAACAGGAAAAAGTCACCTGGAGCCATATCAGGCGAATACGGTGCTTGCGGAACGATATTAACATTATTTTTGTTCAAATAATCGCGAACAAGACGTGATGTGTGAGCTGGTGCATTATCGTGATCTAAGAACCATGACTTGTTGTCCCACAATTCCTTCCTTTTAAGACGAATGGTCTCGCGCAAACGCTTTAAAACATCTAAATAATATTCAGCGTTAACCGATCGGCCTTGCGGAAGGAACTCCGAGTGCACCACACCTTCGTAATCAAAAAAAACAGTCAGCATAACCTTAATTTTTGAGCGACTTTGGCGTGTTTTTTGGGTTGATGTACGGCCCTCTTTGAACGATTTGTACCACTGGAAAACACGTGCACGCGATAGAGCAGAGTCCCCATAGATTGTCTGCAACATTTTTAAGGCGTCTGAAGCCGAAGTTTTGTTGGAATAACAAAATTTCAAACAAATTCTTTGTTCAACTTGAATTTCCATCGTTAAATTCGAAGAACACACTCGAGCTTGACTTGTTTACAGTAGCACAGAAAACAAACTATGTGACATATCACCCTGAAATTTGCCATGTAAGCTTATAACAGTCCTACCAAAAAACCAAATATTTATTTTTGCCATATGTCATCCGCGGACCGTTTTATTGATAACGTCTCGTTCATATTTGAGTAGACGGTATATTTATGCCATGGGTCTGAAGGAGTCATACCAGCTATGTGAAAAAAAATCTTTTGCCTATTACACTAATTTCTTCCCTCCATCTTCAACGATTTCTGTTGAAAACTCAGTAAACTCTCTCATTAATGTCACACAACTCTTGTTTTGCTTAAGTTGAAATCTTTCAAATTTTTTCGACGTTCACCGCATAATACCAGGCGCACGTTTTAAAATTACGCCGACGTTTCTAAATCAAATAGAATCATAAAGCCATTAATGAGCAATTCGAAATCACACCACCCTTAGAGTTTCTTGCGTTTGTCACACGCCCAGAAGCAAGCCCACTGCCAACTCAACTGGTGGGTTAGTAAAAAGAATCAAACAAAAAATCGACCTTTTGTGGCGAAGTCTTCAAGTCACACAATTTCTAATTTAAATTTCATTGCAAATGAAACTATAAATGCGCAGCAGCAGTGAAACGACAACAGCAACAGCAATGAAAAGAAAATGGGGAAAACGGAAAATTGGAAAATGTGTTGGAAAGGAAAAAAAGACCTGCAAGGGCATAATGCCCGGAAACGAAGTGCCCACCAATCGACCATCTAAGCTATAAATATCGATGGGATAATATGGCAAAATCGCAGACCGGTGGCGGCGATTAGTTCAGGTTCATATTTTCACTGTTTGTGGCGAAAGCAATTTAACCAGACTGTTGCCAGCGAGTATAATAAAGGCGATAGGCCTGCTAAAAAGTGTGGCGTATAGGCGTTCACACGCCCGCCGCGTTAGCACACACACACTCGCAAAGGCAGACTTTCCCAGCCTAAGAGCAGCAACAATGAGAAACGCCCAAAGCCACGTTGCGAGGCGTAGTCTCTCAGGCGATAGGCGAAAATAATGGCAAAAGTAACAGCACAAGCTACCAATATTGTCGCAGTGATATCGTAACTTTTTAATCTAAAATTATATGCAGAAGAGATGGGGTGGCAAACGAAAGCTGTTCACACGCTGCCAGTTATTGCATGAGGAAGATGCGAGAAAAATGCAAAATCGAATGATATGAACCAGCAGGCAACAAGCAGATCACACCAAGCTAAGATGCCAAAGGAGGATACACAGCACATACACTGATACAAGTACAGGGTTGGCCATATTAAACTGACCCATGTGATTATTAAAAAAATATGGAAAAAGAAACATTTTTTTGTGTTTCATTGTGAAAAACATTTAATTTAGTTCAAGGAGATTCGTTTACATCACTTTTTGAATATGATATCGCGCAAGTGGTCGCCCTTAGCTCGTATAGCGTAATGTGCCCGTTTTTCGGCGTTTTCCATAGTTTTGGCCAGCGTCTCGGCCGATATGGCGGCTATTTCCCGTCGGATATTGGCCTTAAGTGCGCCTAGTGTCTTTGGCTTGTTGACGTAAACCTTAGATTTCAAATAGCCTCAAAGAAAAAAGTCCGGTGGCGTCAAATCCGGTGATCGTGGCGGCCAGTCAAAATCGCCGCTTTTTGATATCAAACGGCCAGGGAACAAAGTCTTCAATAAGTTGACGGTGGCTCGTGCTGTGTGTGGTGGTGCGCCATCTTGCTGAAACCAGAAGTGCTCCATACCATTTTCACGAACAATCGGCATCACAAAATCGGTTATCATGGCCCGATAACGCTCTTGATTGACGGTCAATGGTTGGTGTTGACCATTTTCAAAGAAGAACGGCCCAATGACCATATCAGCGCAAATGCCACACCAGACTGTAACTTATTGGTCGTGGAGAGGTACCTCTTCAATAATTTGAGGGTTTTCAGTGGCGTAGAAACGGCAATTTTGCTTATTTACGGTTCCGTTCAAGGAGAAATGGGCCTCATCACTCATAATGATTTGATGCCAAAAATCCTCATCAGTTTGGGCCATTCGGACGACAAAATTGGCATATTCCAAGCGACGAGGCTTGTCGGCCGACAACAGTTGTTGATTTAGTTGTATTTTGTACGGGAATATCCCCAAATCCAAACGAATGATACGTCGTAGAGTGGTCCGAGGGATGTCCAACTGAGCAGAACGACGATTACCTGACGTTCGCGGCGATGACTCGATACTGGCTCGTACGGCCGCGATATTTTCGTTAGATCGTCTTGGCCGCTTTTTATTTGGACGTCGGGTATTAGCCACAGTGCCGGAAGACAAAAATCTTTTGTGCATTTGCTTGATTGCGTTCTTTGACGGCGCACTTTTCACTTTATTTTTTTTTTCTCCACGCACGTTGCGTTTTTACAATCGAGAAGGAATTTTGAATGTACAGCTGAACAATTTCAGCGCGTTCTATTGGGGTGTACTGTTTCATGGTATAAATCTCCTTCGACTGACGCTTCCAACGCGGTATGTCATTAGCTGATCTGAAATTACAGTAAAAAGTTATGGGGTTACTCAATGGGTCAGTTTAATATGGCCAACCCTGTACATACATACTTGCTGGTAGCTGAAAACCATAGGGCGCGAGCACCCGGTCCTTGGCTCGCACACGTCCTTAGGCTCGCTTTACGGGAGATGCGGCTGGATGCAATAGGCCTTTAGAGAAATGCAAGGAAAAAATTGGATAGTGCAACGTAAAGCGAATAATAATAGAAACTGATAACACAGTGAGTGCTAGTGTAGGGCGAACGTAGCGGAGTGGAGAGGAGGGAAGAGCAGCAAGAAGCAGGCTGAAAAGTAAATTTTCGATTTAGCCTTAGCCGGCATTGTTGAGCCGACCGTGTCACGGCGGCGATAAAGATGGTGTTGCGTGCATATTTTGCAATTTCCATGTTGCAACGACGAAGGCAAAATTGCAAATCGAAAAATCGTTCCAATCTTGATAGTCGTGGTAGCAGGGCGCAATGGATAGATGCCCTCCTCTCTATGATGAGTTGTTGTAAGATGGATGTAAGTGGGTGCTGCTTGCAATATTTGCGGAATTAAACGCTGGAATATGTGATTTTCGGGTTAGATTTTCCGGCAGTTAGATAAGCATTTTTATGGTATTAAAACAGAAGGAAGGGAAACAGAAATGAGATTTGCTGGATGGTCATGGCAAAGGAAGGTAAAGGAAGGCAAAGGGAGTTGAATTAAGGGTAAGCGTTTCCGCATTGCATTTGTTGCACGCCCAAAATAGCGAAATTCAGCTGACATTTTGCTTTTTTTAACTTATTGCGCTGCTATTTAAGTTTTTCTCCAATTCTTAAATTTATTTTTATGTTTTCCCTATGAGCTATACCGCCTTAATTAACTATAGCACAGGGACTTCTTGATAAGTTTTTTCAATTTATTTCTTTCTATTTTGATTTTATACAAAAATAAAGTTCATTTCACTGCAAAATCTCTATAAATCCAAGTTTCGAGCATTGCACAAATTAAAAAAAAAATTTCATCAAAAATTAAAAATTTAAATTTAGAACCTTTTTAATCAGAATTTTTAGAAAAATTTTGGGTATGCAGTTTTCTAGCGCAATATATGTTGTTATAGCTAAAAGTTTGCGTTGATTTTTGAAAATAAAAAAAAAAAATAAAAAAAATGTTCATCAAAATTTTAATTAAAAAAAAATTGTAAAAATGTTCATCAAAATTTAAATTTTTTGAATCAAAACTTTTAGAAAAATTTTAGTATGCAGTTTTATAGTGCATTAAATGTTGTTTTTTTGTCGGTGGTGTGGGGTATTTCCGTCTATGCAAAAAAATGTGAAATTTCGTATCGCCAGTTTAAGGTTTTTATTTCTCTTTTTCACTTTTAATAAATTTTCCAACAACTTACGACTTTATGGTTTTCACCATGTGGAAGAGCGTTTTACACTTTATCGAATTGGCCAAAAAGCGGAAATCGAGTTTTGACACCTAAGCCTTCTTTCGTAGACCCCCTCAGTATACAGAGAAAATGCAAAAGACCGTCAACAAAAAAAAAAAAAAAATTGCAGAACTAACGCGATTTTTTAGTTACTTTAAACTTGTATTTTATCATAGCAAAATTCAATGGGATAAAAAACTGAAATTTATCTAAAAGTTTGAATTTTCGACGAAATTTTGTTGAGCTTTGTGAAATTTTGTGCAGCGTTTTAAACTTTCAGTTATAAGGTTTTCGTTGCAGTATAAACTATGTTTTTATACATAAAATAAAAAAAATAAAAAATAAATAAATAGTCAAAAATGTTCAATATGTTGCGCTGCTATTATTGTGAACATAGATGTATGCAGGTCAAGTAAAAAAGTTGTGAGAATTATCTTAAGACTGAACTAGCCAATACCGGCATGCCGGTATCGTTTAAAAAGTCTGCGTAAAATCAGAGAGATGGCAGTACTGGCGCGCATCGAGATTAGGTTTAGTTAGTGGAATCTCTTGGAAAAACATACACCAAGTTTTAGCCAGGTTAGGTTGAAGCGGTTGTCCTGTGGGACACACTATTTCTCCTAAAACCATCGTGTTCTTTTCAAAAATTTTAGAATACCTCCTATTTCTGCGGAACTGAGGTCTTCCAATTCGTTAAAAAATTATTTGCCTAGAATAGCAAATCTCCGTCTAGGTAGAGCAGGACAATGGCACAGAAGGTGTAAGATTGTCTCTTCCTTTTCCTCATCAAGACAACTTCTACAGAAGTCATGTGTTTGCACACCCATCCTTTGGGCGTGCCTACCTATTAGACAATGCCCCGTTATGACTGTGTGCTAAGACTGTGCTTATTTTGGCTTAGCAAAGATTCTGTGCGTTTAGCACTGAGAGTCGACCACAGTTGATGGGCGATTTTGCAGGCGGCTTCATTACACCATCTTTCGTTTGCTTTCCTTACAATTTCTTCAAGCAGAAGTAGCTTATATGTTTGTAAGGGTATGCCTATGTCATTGTCTATGTACACATCGGTCAACTTGGCGCCGAATCTCGCTAGTTCATCAGCTCTGCAGTTACCCTCAATGTTGCGATGGTCAAGAACCCATATTATCCTTGGGCGAAATGACTCAGCTATCTTATTAAGAGATGTGCGGAATTTCATGGCTACCTTGGAGGTTGTCGACTGTTTCAAGTTTCAGCCAGATCGGTCTATTTCTTTGTGGTTGGCATTTGTTTGATTCAAGGAAGCCGAGTGATTTTCCATTTCTATCACGACAACGCACCAGCTCATGCCTCAGCAGTTAAGGTCGCAAAATTAATAGAAATAGGGTTGGAATTCGTTTCATATTCTCCCTACTATTCAGACTTCACTCCTTCGGATTTCTCGGACTATTATATGTTCCCCAATTTGAAGTAATGGCTGGCAGGAAAAGATTTTATTCAAACGAGAAGGAGATTGCAGAAACGAATGGCTATTTTTCAGACTTGGACAAATCCTATTAATCGAAAGATATCAACAAAAAGCAGGCTATGTCAAAAAAGTAAAAAAGGCTTACCCCAAAAAAAATTAAGTTTTTGCGCTGACTTTTCAAACGACCCTTGTATATGTGAAATTGTAGTGCGCAGCAAAATAACAAATCAGGAGATGTGGAAATCAGCGAGCATAAAATTTTCAGCTTTAATGTGGCTACTCATTATCGCTTAAGGGTGTTTGACATACAGACAGATACGCAGCAAAAATATTTTCTTTAATTTTTAAAATTTTAATATTTACTAAATTTTATCAATGCAGAGTAATAGTAGAAATGTCAAGAGTTTATAGCAAAAAAATAATACTCCAACTGGTTGACCCATCTTTGACTTATTGCAGTTGGAAAGCTAATTTTCCTATTTCTTAACTAATTTTGTTGTAAAAGTATGCCTCTTTTGTAAGTTCATGTAATCTATGTCCTCATAGGAGAGATAAGCTTCTAAATAAAAAATACGCCATGTGAATCGGAGTATGCTGCGCATAGTTATTAGCGTACACACAAATTTTGGTACATTATTTTATTAGATGCAGTGATATGTGCCACTTTTTCGCTAACTTTTGTTCATTTCAAAGGCACTCCCATAATATATATATATATATATATATATATATATATATACTATAATTGGCGCGTACACCTTTTTTTGGGTGTTTGGCCGAGCTCCTCCTCCTATTTGTGGTGTGCGTCTTGATGTTGTTCCACAAATGGAGGGACCTACAGTTTCAAGCCGACTCCGAACGGCAGATATTTTTATGAGGAGCTTTTTCATGGTACAAATACACTCGGAGGTTTGTCATTGCCTGCCGAGGGGCGACCGCTATTAGAAAAATGTTTTTCTTAATTTGGTGTTGCACCGAGATTCGAACCGAACCGGCACTCCCATAATGCCATGATTAAAAACGCCAGCTTCTTGGAGGTAAACATTACAGCCACCTTCCTCAAGATAAAAATTTACGTCACAAAGCGTTTGTTATTGCAATAATCCCTTTTCTTACTCCTTTGCATTTTTATTTGATTTCGTATTAAAAATTTAACGAAATTAAAGCCAGCACCAATTAAAAGTGTGGCAATAAATATTTAAAAGCCTAAACTTTTTGTGCTGAAACTTTTTCTACGAGCTCTGCTGACAGCGCAAGTTGCAAGCGTAACCTAAAAATATCCTCACAGAATTTCAGGCAGCTGTTCATTGAAGTTTCTAGAATTGTCAAAGAGTTGTGAAGGCCACGAGGTCATGCAATAAAATTGAAGTGACATGCTGAGGACAAAGAAAGCCCCTCGAATTTGCGGTCGAATTGCTGTCAGCGCATTTATAAACATTTACAAAACCATACAAGTTTGGCAAAGACCTTAGAAGTTATTGAAAAAGAAAAATCGAAAAAGGCGGACAAAATTTGCGACAACTGATAAAAATTAAACTAAAAATAGGAATAAAACAAACCGAAAAATCATGTTAGGCTATTAGACGAACCGGCACGTCAAGCCCAATCTCATAATTTACTTAAAGCATTTGGGACAATTCGTAATTCGGGCGGAACTTATGAAAGGACAAAAGCACGAAAACTTTCTTGAAATGCCTGAAAGGTTTCAATAACTTCTGGCAAGGGATGCAAGTATGAGAAGGTTTGTACGTAGAAGCCTCTGCAGCAGTACGGCCTTAAACATTAATAAACAGCAAAGTTTGCTGTTCCATAGTGAGATGCTTTTTTACTTTCATTTTACAATTAGTTGTTGTTGTTTGAACGCTTGAAGCGTCATGCGTATTACTAAGTGACAAAACGAATATTACATTACAGGAAAAGGTTAGAGGTCTACCAAACAAATCTGCGTAGCGAATTTAGCAAAATTCAACTTCAGTGCGACGCTTAAATTTAATTAGAAAAAGTTCGAATTCGCTTAATTTAATCCAAAGAAGAAAAAAGGGGAAAAATGGTATTAATTACGAAAACCAGCATGTGTTCTTAAAACTTGAAATGGGTGTATTGGAAGTGACAACGTAGCGCCCGTTGGTATGCAACGTGATTGCAGCCCTTTCACTGTAGCCAACCAGACAAAGGAAGGGTGCAGGATATTCTACAATATAAAAATGAGCTTTAAATTTTCGTAGAAGGAAGGCAATTTTAAATACATAGAATGCAGTGCTATGTTTGTGTGACTATAATGTAAAAAGTAATTTACGAACAAATTATTTTTGGCCACAAAATCGCACAGTGGGTGGTAGTGACGGCGACGACGTCTGACTGGTGTACAATACAACCCGCTAGCCTATAAAAAAATGTGTAAATATATACACATACATATACAGTACAATACGATTTTTGTTACCAGCAACACGAGGAGAGTTTTCCTACTACTGCTCCATTGAAATTCACAAAATGTTTATGACTAGAAAATGAGCACACCAAGCAACATGGCAAATGTCATGCAGCCGCACACCTTTACGATTGGTTGGCTGCGCTATCCAGCACATAGTTGGCGCAATCTAACAGCACAGTGCTATGGAGCCAACCTTGTTTCAAGTCGCACTGCCATACACTCACACTCAATGGAATTTCCTGCTCCATCCGGTTTCGCATTTTTTATGTATTTTTGTTTTTTTTTTGTTGTGTGTTGATGTTTTTTTCCATTTCAGTTTAGTTCATTGTTGCTATCATTGTCATCATCGCATTGCATTTCGCTCTCAAGCCAGCAAATCTGTGCATTGTAATTCCCGTAGCAACTTTGGGTCACGTGCACACGCGGCAGACCAGCAGGCAGCCCCTGAGCAAAAAGTACAGCAGTGCAATTGCGCTAACAAATTTCGGAACAAACCTATTGAGTTTATATGCTTTTTTGGGTAAAGATAACTTTTTTAAACAATTTTATATTATTTATATGTATGTATGTTTTTTGTATTTTTTCATAGATTCACAATTATTTCAGTGTAAAATTTGGTTATTCCTGACTGACGGAGTAGGCTCTTCATAGTGCTAGCAGATTCTAGTGAAGAAAATCTAATAGAGCAACTTGGTTTTTCCAAAGCAAAGAGAGCCTTTTGCTTACTCTGTCACCGCCAGTGCGCACTGCATCGAATACTTTTAAGGTTGACGCATTGGCATTCATTGGTATTCGAGACTTGATCTAATCCATACATTGAATATCCATAATCCATTGGTAATCCATACATTGAACCTGCCTCGAAAATCTGGATCAGTTCAGTCGCAGCTTGCGGGTGGTAGCACTGGTAGTCTTAAAAGATCGCTACAATTGAGCAGTAGTCCTACAGTATTTCAAGCAGCGATTCATGCCATTGAAATTTGGGGCGGCGAATGCTTTCGTTGAGTTACAGCTTCGAAGTGCCTCTGCAGTTTTTCAGCCACTAGGACACCCTTATGAGCAGTGCAGTGCACATCATAACATCTAAACATATTGAAGAATGCTTCAATGTCCTCAATAAGCTGGTTGCAGGGAACGCTTTTTTGCTGTATGATAAGAGAGAATCCTTTTGTGATTCAAAGCCCGTATAGAAAGCTATCAACAACTGGGAAAACACGAAATTCATACGACATGAAATGGAAAGCCCAGCACAGAGGCAGGCAAAACACTTTATAGACTCCTAAACCTTCATAGAGAAGACTTACGATCTTTCACTGGATACTATGCGCAGCTTTGCAGTCTTCGTTATCATTTCATTAAACTAGGAATAGTACTACCATGGGCGTTGTGGTAGCGCGCTACCCTCAAGTGGCCCTCTAAAACCAGGACAAACCAGTTTTTTCGTCCAATTTCGCCAATTCGGGGCTACCGGGAAGCATTACTTCGTGTATGGAAGTGCGATTAGACCGTTGCTACACCTAAGCCTTTCTAGTGTCCTAAGCCTCGTCATTGAGTCGGCTATAACGCCACTCGCATCTCCAGAGGACTAGTAGAATCAAGAGTTTGTCGTTTTTGTGAGCCCATATTTTACCAATGTGTATCTTTCGCAAAGCAAAGACATGCATACCTGCTTTAGAAAAGGGACTCATTGACAAGTTTTGAAAATCTATTTCTTTCTTATTTAATTTGAAAAACTTTTTAAATAAAAAGTATTTCATTCTCTTACAAAATCCGCATAAATAATACAAGTTTCAATAAAATAAAAGGGAAAAAACTTTCATCAAATTTTCACACTTTTTAATAAGAATTTGTAAAATAAAAAAGAAATGGAAAAATTTTAATATACAGTTTTGTAACCCTTTAATTTTTGGCATAGCACAGTGAAAATATCTAATGGCTTAAAAATCGCGTTGGTTTTTGTACATTTTTTTCTATCCATATAAAACATACATCGAGCTTTCGTTGATTAATGTGATTTTTTGAGAGGCTTCAAACTTTCACTTTACTAAGATGGACTATAAAACTGCTTGCTCGAATTTGTTTTTTTAATTTTTGATCAAAAAGTTTGAAATTTTGATGACAATTTTTGAAAATTAGTTGAATTTTCGTAAAGTTTGAACCTTTGATTTACAAATTTTTTTGTTGTACAGGGGATATATTTTTATAAAAAAACTAGCGAAAAAGATATAGCCTGGCAGACATTGTTACTATTTCAGAAAGTAAAATTGAACGTAGAATTTTTCTGGAAAGTGTACATATGTATGTATGCATGTACTTAATTAAAGTTGATGCTTTTTGTCACTACTGCGCATATTTTTAATTTCCATTTACTAGCTTTAAATTTTTAAATCCGCTGCCGATGCTGCAACCGCCGTTGTGGTTTTGTTATCCTTACTGTGCGACTGGGCTATGCAAAGGCGCTGGCGATGTTCATGATGATGATTTATGCGTACGCATTGTGCGTAAGATGTCCCCAGCAGTCGAATTTACTAGTGCTGAATTCACTGGCGGCTCGCTTTGTAGCTGAGGGAGTTCTAGTCCACTTTGTGGCGAAAATCACCAGTTTCGGACTAGTTGAAAAAGTGAAAAAAATGGATAAATGAACGTTTCAAATATGTTTTGTTATGAATAAAAAAACTACATAATATGTATTATTTACTTTTTTAATATTTAATATGATTTTATGTGAAATAAATTGGAACACATTTTTTCTTACTTAATTCTCAAACTAAACCAGCAGTCGCAAATAAAATGTATAAAAAGCATGTTAAAAAAAATGATAAAAATATTTGTTTTTGCATACATCGTTAATGGGTCATATTAATATATAACTAGGACAATTCGGGTCACTCTTGGACTAGTATGACTTGTTTCATCACATGTCTGTTCATAACTATAAGTGGAATGCTTGCTGAGTAGTAATAGCTTTGCACAGCACTTATATATGAGTATAGTGGCGTTCAAAATAATATCAGCGCATATATTTTTTCAAAAAGATTTTTTAAAATTATTTTTTAATAAAAATATACTTCATACTATGGTAGCGTAAAATAATCATCCAGTCTGGTTTTTGAATAACTTTTTTACTACATAAAAAAATAGTTTCAAGTAATGGAAATCTTTCTTTAAAGCTTAACGGGCTCTATTGCTTCGCTCTTTGGCTCTCTCGCTCTCTCTCTCCCTAGTTCACAAGTGTCAAATATGCAAATATTATAAATCTTCCGATAGGGTGCTTAATTTTACGCAACAAGAGTTACATAGCACAAAATTTCAAATTTGTATTGTACAATATGTAAAAAAACAGTGCGTGTAGCGTAGTACACATAACGGAAGTGAAACTTTCAAGGCAGACAAAGAAAGAGAGAGAGACCCGAGAGAGAATGAGGGAGAGAGAGAGAGAAAGAATATATGTATATCTAATAAATTCACAACATTTGCAGAGAATACAAATAGACAAAATTGACAAAAAACGGAGAAGAGTCGACCGGTGTAGGTAAACGACGGACACAAACAGTGACAACAACGCACACTACTCCAACTGTTTATCACCCGCACAAACGGAGCGATACCAGACCGCAGCAACGGCATAAATTACCGCAAGCCAATACCAATAAATCCGACGCCGGAATGGATAGCACTTTATAGTACGCACAAGCGCTAGCCAGAAAACGGAAATAAGCGCCAAGAAAGGCACCCAAAAAAAAAACGCCAAAAAATTGGGGAAAAACGCCCCAAACAGTAGGCACCACGGAAATATAACGCCAAAAATACCAAAAATGTATTTCCTACAAGTTTTCACCAACAAACAAGCGCCAAAAAGCAGGCAGCGTTATTTCTCACTAGAAATTAACAACCACAAGGAAAACCTCAGGAAAAATAGACTAAAGTGTATCTAAGATACATATAAGGTATAGCTCCCTCTCTCCTTTTCCTCTACGTTATATCGTTTTTCTCTCTCGCGGAACGAAAATGCCTAAAACGTTGTATGGCCTTGAAGTTTTACTCTCCATTCTCGCTCGTCCATCAACGCCTAAGAAGTTTCACTTCAAAAAATCAGTAAAAATTATTTTAAAAATTTCAAACATTTTGGTGAGAAATTTCGGAAAAATTCTGGGTATGTAGCTTTGCAACACATTTTTATGATATAATATTAATTATCTAAGTTTAAATTAGCTCAAAGTTTCCACCGAATTTCGATAAATTTTTTTTCTTCGACCATTCGTTACGGGGCAGAAAAGCACAGCGGCAACAGCACCATCAGCAAGAAACTAATCAAACAATCAATATGCACTTCAAGGCACCTAAAACATGCATGCCATAATATCAAGATGGAATAGGCTACAAAACTGCATGACCAGAATAGTTCCAGAAATTCTGATCAAAGATAAAAAACTGTTGATGAATTTTCATATTTTTTTTGTGACGAATTTTTGAGTCATTTAAAATTTTATAAAAAATTTTAAACTTTGTGTAATTTGGTTTTTATTGTAGTATGAAATGTGTTTTTCATAATATAATAAAAAAAATAATCAATTAACTTATGAGCAAATAGTCAAACTTTCCCTATATATTGCATTGCTACTACTTCGCTCCTGACTGTAGACGTGCGTGTGGAAATGTAAGCGAGCATAAATCAATGTGGCTCTGTGTATGCGCGCACACTCCCGAGCAGACGAGCAAGGCGAGTGCGCGCGTGTTGATTACATTGTGGTGGCACATTAATGCGTTGCCACATTGTGAATGTACTGGATCGCTGACAATAAATATATTTGCGTCATACACATACACATACATATTTGAGTTTGTGCATTGAAAACCTATGCTGCGGTGTGGCGTATTTCCATTCATAAATAAATTAAATACAAATATTTTTTCAAGCATTTGCATGTGAATCATGAACTATAGCTTCCGATAAAAAAAACCCGCTGCAATAATAAGACAGAGAATATTGCACGAGGCAAGGCGTTTAAACAACAAATATAACAATAGCGCAAAAAGTAGGCATCTCGCTGGTAATGAAGCCTAAAAAATTGTAAAATAACGCAATGGTTATAAGAAAATATGTGCGCACGCCTCAAAGTATGCATTTTAATAGCACGCCTGTGCTATTCGTGTGTCTGTGTGTGTATTTGCTGCAGAAATATTTGACTTTTTGCACCCGCACAGACACAAAGAGCGTCTGTCGCTGTCCCAATGTCATGCACATAAATTGATGGATTCCTTCTTGCCATTTCCATGCTGGTTGTTGGAGTGTTGCGCCTGGCTGGGCAAGGATTAACGTTATATGGTTTAAAAATTCACTCGAATACCATTCATTCATATCATTTCCGTTCTGGAAATTCCAAAGCGCTTATGCCTTTGATTGGTGCGCCATTGGATCAACTATTATGTGTTTGGCTGTGTTTGCCCACAAACTCTCCGACAAATAAATCAGACGGCAATAAATCTTTTGCATGCGTACACACAAATAGTTGTGCATGTATGTATCATACGTGAACACACAGACATAAATTTGTATGAGTGAGTATGCACCATGACGATCAATTTCGAACGACAATAACTTAAAGCGCCTCCACTATCACCCCGCATCCGCATCCGCATGTCTCGCAGCCATCTCTTTAATTCCTTTTTTCATTCATTTGCTCTATATGAAGTGTTTGTTATTCTTAAATAAGCAAATATTTGCCGCGAATGTAGCTTCCTGCGGCCGTTGCGCCTTTATGAGTAGTGTAGCCAATGTTTATTTGTTTGTGCTATCAGCAACATTCTCTCGCTCTTCATGCCCATACCCTGGCTGCTTGCGGGCGTTTGTGCCGCATTCACTTTCACTGAGATAATAGATGCGTAACTGAAAATTTGCGATGCCAATTTCTTTTGGTGAAAAAGGGTTAAAGGATTAAATCTCTCAATGTGCCTGTCGGCGTTATTGCAGCCTTCACGCGTATTTTCCGTACAGCTTTGCAAATCAAATTTTGTTATTTTTATTCTCTATTGCAATATCCGGAAGCAACTTTTCCAAAGTGAAATATGCCTGCTTCGAAATATAGTTATGTGCGTGTGTATATACATAAATATTTCTTGAAGATGTGGCTATATTAAGGTACACTGTTAACAATTTTTTATGCAGAACGTGATAAAATACTCTAACACATTTCTGTCTCGTAGTAGGTTTGGTGAAAGCAAAATAACGAGAATTTGTATCAGAAATAGGCGCGCGTGGCCCTGTGCTCCAACTTGGAACGCTAGAAATAGATGATAGGGCGGGAACGAATTGTAAGGAAATTAAAGAAGTTTAAATTGTTAAGGTCTTTGTTTTAGTTACATATTTTGACATTTTTTTCCTTCTTATGAAATTTTCTTATGAAACACCTTCGCAATATCCATTCCAGTTGCCATTTTTACTACCCCAAATTTTTCACTGTGCTCAAGCAGCAGCTGTTCGCCAACTTAGGTTCTCTTTCAAGAAAATATGATATAATAATTCGTGACTACATTTCCGCTCCCACTTACTGTTGCTGCGTATAAAGTGATAAGTGTCAATTTTGATTTAGTATTTTCTTGCTTTCTTCCTTTAAGGCCAACAAAAATTATAGCACGCAAAAAAGGGATAAGCCAACTTAGGAAAACTTATTTTTATTTAAAGGCCGGAAAATAATAATTTATCGACAAAGTGCGCACTTTTTGATTAAAATTGTGGCAATACGAAAAATGGACTAGGGGAAAAGTGTGAGATGATTTATACGTCACAAAAGTAAAGGGAGGAAGGAGGGCGCTGACTAAAAATTGCAACGTTTGTTGTGGCAGGCATAGAAAATCTAAAATGTCTATTTTGAATTAAAATGTATGTTTTTTTATCACAACATATGATATATGCACATCTATGTAGGTAGACTAGGGTGGTTCAGAAAAAGTCAATGTACTGAATATTTGTTTCAAGTATTGAATATTTGTTACCACACCGCTTTCTGAATTGTTTTATAAGGAATAGGAAAATACGCTGATTTTTTGTTTTTTATTTTTTTAATCGGTTGTAAATGAATGGTGACGCAAAGATCATAAAGTTTATTATGCTTGTATGGGAAGATATTTTTGTTTTTATTTATGTAAAATCGTGAAAACTTCAAGAGAAATAACGGGTGATTTTTTAGCTATTATCTTTTTAAACAGTTGGTTTAAACAGCTGACGCACGTTTCGTGTTTTGTTTCACTGTCAAACAGCTTCAGTTTGGTCTATAATTTAACCATGAATCGTCTTACAAACGAACAACGCTTGCAAATCATTGAATTTTATTATCAAAATGCGGGTTCTGTTAAGAAAGTTTATCGCGCGCTTCTTCCCTTTTATGGTCAGTTTAATCGACCCACTGAAGCGACTATTCGAGCTATTGTGACTAAATTTTGAACCAAATTTACATTATTGGACATCAAACCACCAACACGCTTACGTAGATTGCGAACTGAAGAAAATATCGCAGCCAGTGTTAATGATGACCATCAATTATCGGATCGTCGCCAATTGGGCCTCTGTTACTCAACAACGTGGAAAATTTTGCGAAAGGATTTAGGTGTGAAGCCTTTCAAAATACAGCTGCTGCAAGAATTGAAGCCGAACGACCTACCGCAACGCAGAATTTTTGGTGAATGGGCACATGCAAAGTTGGCCGAAGATCCACTTTTTTGTCGAAAAATTGTGTTCAGCGACAAAGTTCATTTTTGGTTCAATGGGTACGTAAATAAGCAGAATTGTCGATTTTGGAGTGAAGAACAGCCAGAAGAATTGCAAGAGCTACCAATGTATCCGGAAAAGGTCACAGTTTGGTGCGGTTTATGGGCTGGAGGTATCATTGGACCGTACTTCTTCAAATATGCAGCGAATGATATCCAACTTTTTTTGCCCAAAATGCAAACTTGCATGACAATGGACTTGTTGAGAGGCGAGTTCGGTGAACATTTTCTTTCACGCTCGGGACCTGTCAATTAGCCACCCAAACCGTGCGATATAACGCTTTTAGATTATTTTTTGTGGGGCTATGTTAAAGCTCATGTCTATTCACACAAGCCTGCTTCAATTAACGCATTGGAAGACAACATTAAAGCATTAATATGTGAGATACCGGTTAAAGCATTGGAAAGAGTATGCCAAAATTATACTAAGCGATGGACTATTTGAAGCGCAGTCGCGGTCAACATTTGCATGAAATAATATTCAAACATTAAATGGACTGTGCTATCGATTTAAACAAAAATTTCATAAATTTTTCTGAATTTTACGTGTGTTTTCTTTGAAAAACTTTCCTATAGCTTTTAAAAAATCACCCTTTAGAAGTGTTGAAACTATGAAATCTTAATAACTGCACAGTGCAGCAATATGTAAGTGATTTTTGTCTCTGCTGCCTCATGGAATTTTTTATGAATACATTTAAATTAGTTTTGAATGATTTCAGATATTGATTTTTCCAAAAAAAAAACTAAAAACTGTATTGACTAAATAGACTATCGATTGTCTATTGAATATTATGGATTTGTAGCAATTCGATATACAAAAAATTTCTCTTCGTATTTACCCATTGAAACTAAACAATGCTTGGTGCAATGCAGAAAATTGCAAATAATGCGAATTCGCTGTCCGACAGGATCAGCTGTGGAGCTAGCGTAGTAGCAGAATTCTTAAAACTAAATTTTGTTTACAAATACTTTTTCTGATATTATTTTTCGTATAATTTTTCTTATTTATATTAGCCCAACCAAGCCTTAGCGGTGAACGAGGACAAAACGAAGTACCTCCTGTCTTCAAACAAACGGTCGGCGCACTCGCGTATCGGCACCCACGTCACTGTTGACAGTTATAATTTCGAGCTTGTAAAAGACTTCGTATATTTAGGAATCAGCATTAACACCTATAACAATGTCAGCCTTGAAATCCAACATAGAATCTCTCTTGCCAACAAGTGCTACTTTGGACTAAGTAGGCAAATGAGTAGTAAAGTCCTCTCTCGACGAACAAAACTAACACTCTACAAGGCTCTCATCATGCCCGTCCTAACGTATGGCGCAGAAGCTTAAACAATGACAACATCCGATCAAGCGACGCTTGGAGTGTTTGAGAGAAAGATTCTGTAGAAAATGTTTGGACCTTTGCACGTTGGCAACGGCGAATATCGCAGATGATGGAACGATGAACTGTATGAGCTTTACGACGACATAGACATAGCGCAGCGAATAAAGATCGAGCGGCTACGTTGGCTGGGTAATGTTGTCCGAATGAATACAAACGCTCCGGCTCTGAAAGTATTCGATGCAGTACCAGCTGGTGGTAGCAGAGGAAGAGGAAGGCCTCCTTTGCGTTGGAAAGATCAGGTAGAGAAGGACTTGGCTTCAACGCCTCGGTCAAAATCACGTAAGCGGTTATCGAGGCAGTTATGAACGAGAAGAACTTATAATTTTTCTTTACAAAAGCTGACTAATTTTACACTTTCTACTTAATGCGCTGATCCACCTCATCAACAATTACGGCACGGCAAATATACGCTCTTGCTTCCAATTCATTCTGCAAAATTTTGAAGTAATTAGCCAAAATAACGGCCGTGCTATCGAGGTTGAAGGCAAGCATCGGCTGACTAATAGCCAGCAAAAGGAAACTATTTATGGCAACTGCCCAATCGGAAGTAAAATTTAGGCTGATGCCCTTAAACCAACACGTAGATGTAAGACTTTGGCGAAGGTTCAAAGAACAGCTGATTTCCGGATAACATCGGCATACCGCAGAGTATCAGAACCTGCAGCATTAGTCATAAGCGGTTGGATCCCGATAGACCTTCTAGTGTTGGATAGCAAACAGCTTTGAATTCAAAAGAAAGAAGCCGTGTGTTTAGAAGAACAGCATGAAATTAGAGCACAAACAATCCACAAGTGGCAAGACAGATGATATGTGGCAACTACTAGAAGATGGACGCAGAATAATCGGCGACATTCACCATCGGTGCAGCAGAACTTTCAGAGAAGTAAACGTTTACATCACACAGTTTCTCTACGGCCAAGGGTATTTTGGGTAATACCTTTTCAAGATGGGCAAAGTGGTTTCTCCCGACTATATATAGCGTGACAGTTTATCAGATGCCACACACGGAAGTCACACATTTTACAATTGGAAAAACATGAACGCTTCCAAGCCGTAGTAGGAAATTTATCGTTCGAAAATCTCTCAAAAATGATAAAAAAAGAAGTAAATTGGGAGAAAGAAGCTTTCTATGTAGAAAACGAGCTACGCATGAAGCAGCCTGGCATAGACACAGGTATTACGTGGGCACTTATGGAGTGCAATAGGGGACTCCACTGCGAAGTTACGCGAGATCGCTTCCGGGGTGGATACAAGTCCATGAAGGGGAGAATGGTTTTTAGTGGGTGCGTTTCCGACTCAGCGCTGGTGCCTTTGAGATACATAAGGCATTTCTTAAATTCCTCTATGAAAAAAAATCTGTGCTCTGTAGTTCTTAAAAATACTCGTACATAGGACACTTCACAGGCTTTGCGACAGCATTGAAGATAAACCGATTAAAAAAAAAAAAATTTAATAAAAAAAGTGCGTGTAGCGTAGCACATATAACAGAAGTGAAACTTTCAAGGCAGACAAAGAAAGAGGGAGAGACCCGAGAGAGAATGCGAGAGAGGGAGAGAAAAAATATATATCTAAATATATCACAACATTTGCACAGAATACAAATAGACAAAAATTAAATACAAAAAACGGAGAAGGGTCGACCAGTGAATGTAAACGCTGGACCCAAACCGTGTGAACAACGCGCACTACTCCGAGCGTTTATCACCTGCAAAAACGCAGCGATTCCAGGCAACGGCACAAATTACCGCAAGGCAGTACCAATAAATCCGGCGCCGGAATGGGTAGAACTTTATAGTACGCACAAGCGCTAGCCAGAAAACGGAAATAAGCGCCAAAAAGTAGGCACAAAAAAAAAACGCCACAAAAATTGGGACCAAAATCCGGCGCAAACAGTAAGCACCAAAAATATATTTCCCACAAGCTTGCACTAACAAACAAGCGCCAAAAAGTAGGCAGTGTTATTTCTCACTAGAAATTAGCAACCACAAGGAAAAACTCAAGAAAAATAGCCGAAAGTGTATCTAAGATGTATATAAGGTATAGCTCTCTCTCTCCTTTTCCTCTACGTTATATCGTTTTTCTCTCTCGCGGAACGAAAATGTCCAAAACGTTGCATGGCCTTGAAATTTTACTCTCCATTCTCGCTCGTCCATCAACGCCTAAGAAGTTTTACTTCAAAAGTCGTTTACTTTTCAATATCGAGTCTTCCTAGTATAAATATGCAGCACTTCGATTGTTCTGGAACCACCTTAATGTCTAAATATCCACGTATCAAAGGATATCCGTTTGAAATGTGAGTATTTTTGGCAGGAAATTCTAAAATATAAAAAGGAAATCTAGAAAAATGATTGAGTGAGTTGCATTTATATGTTTTGAAATTTTTTTGTAATTTTTGCAGGCATCTTTGACACTTTGTACGACTCGTGTTCGCAATTTTTTCGCATTTAATCCTAACCGCTAAACCCGTGTGCAACTTGCAACAAGAGGCTCCTAACATTTGTGTGAATATAAGAGCGCATTTTTAACGGGAAAAGCAATTAACGAACATAGTTGCGGCAGAAAATATTTATTTCAGTGGTTGTTGTTTGTTTTTGTGTTTGTTTTTGTAATTTAGAGTTATATATTTCGACAGATAACATTGCCATATGGCGATAAGGTGAAAGATATCAAGGCAAGCAAATAAAAATTACACTAAAAATGCATAAAAGAATTCGGCTGTAAAAAAATTAGTAAACAAAAAATCAAAGTCAAATGAATAGCAGCGAAAAATTGGATATCCTGTGGGCAACCTAAAAGCCACATTCAATACAAATTTTCAACGACATATATTTTTGAATTTTTTCGATCGTGGTTTTCGACCAACCCGGAGTTAGTTAGTTAGTTTGTCGGCAGGTCGCTTGGCCGTTTGGTTTTGTGTGACATGCGGATATTATTGCATTAGATGCGCGTTTGTGGTTAGTTCGTTGCCAATCAACTGCAGCGTTGCATTGAAGCGGCACATTTCGTTGTAATTGCTTCGCGCTTTTTTTTCTTGTTTAGTTGTTATTGTAAAGAGTATTCAGCGACATATTTTTTTCTTTCAAAATGAAGTTCACCGACGCAAATTGGCAATTTTTTGAAGCAAACTTAAATTGAAAAAAAAAAAAAAAAAAAACATCCATATATATTTTCAAATATTTTGCGTATAAAATGTAAATATTTCACATATTTCAAATACACTGGCGGTTTGCTTTTAATTGGGCTATTAAACGCAGATTGTTTTCGATATTATATTGCATTGAATTTTTTCCTTTCGTTAGCATAGAAAATGGCTTTTCATTGCATAGCCAAATTAAAGATATTAACTCTGCAATAAAGTTTAGTCTAATTTGTGCTTTTTGAATGTGAGCTGTGAAAATATGAGCAGTGATAAATTGTTGCCTGGCTTTCTGCTCAACTTTTTGTTCGTGAGCGACTCAAACATTTGCTCTTTCCACATTGTAAATTACAAACTCGCCTTAACTTGCGAGTTTTAAAGAGCTGAAAGAAACTTAGATAGCATAGTATTAACAAGTATAACTGCACTTTGGAGGAGTTAAAAGGGTGAACCATATATTTTTTCAGGTTTCTAGAATAAAAGTCATGGACCTGCATAGGAGAAGAGGAGTAGAACACTCTGCATATCATTTCAAAGAATCACAATCTGACTGCGAGGAAGCCAATCAAGCAATACGCAATGAGGTTTGTGGTCGTTAAGAAGTTAGCTCACTCAAGTAATTTCAAGAAATCGTTTTTTTATTAATTATTCTTTAAGTTCTTTTCCAAACAAGGTGGCATAGTCTAATAAGTTGCTGCGTGACGACCATTCGGTAGTTTCCGGGCTCGAAACACCAGATATTCGAATCTGTTTTTTCTATTAAGGGGGTATTCTGGTCTAAACGCCTTAATTTTAGGTAGTTGTAAAACTAAGATAACAAAAAATGAAAAACATTTTACTATACATTTTTTTTGGTTTTTATTAATATTGGAAAAAATTAAAAAAATCGTGGCATTACAGGCCGGCGGAGTGGGAGCTACATAAAAAACGGTGCTCCATGGCTGACATGATTCCAACTCTTCTAGTGATCTGAAACAAACAAATTACAAAAAATTCTTCATTAGTTATGATGTCGCTATCGGATTAAGCCAAATCAATGAAAAAAAAATTCACAAAATGGCGTCAACTTTTCAATTTTTTTTTAAAATACTTCAAACTTAAATTTTTCAAAATCCGAGGCAGGCGCGATAGACAGATGTATAATAAAAAAATCGTATCAAACATCAAAGCGATCGGTCAAGTAGAACTTGAGATATCAGGACGACCATCTCAAAAAAAGTAGTTTTGAGAAAATCGCATTTGAAGTTTCAGCAACAATTCCAATAAAATAACTTAGATCATAATATTTACTACTCACTCTGGATTAATCGGCGATATATTTCCAGATATATATTATATTAAAGAAGTATAAAGTAGATATATATGTATAGAATAATTAAAGGTTGTCAAGTCGTCCGGTAACATCTGCCGTTCATTGTGCGATTCGCTCCACTCGGCCGGCTTAGACGCCACGTCACTAAATCCGCTGTATCTCCAAAAATAATTCGAATTTAGAAAAATTGAAGGGCATATTTTTGCAGGTCTAAAATTTGAAAATATGCAAAAATATCGATTTTTTCAAATTTCTAGACCAGAATACCCCCTTAACAGTCGCTTTTCGCCCTTGCAATAGCAACTCTATTAGCGTATTTCTGCCATGAAAAAAAGTCCTCAAAAAAATATTACCCGTCCAAAGTCAGTTTAAAACTATTCATCCATTTGTGGGCACACCTCAAATCGCACATCACAAACTGCAGCAGATGCTTGGCCAAACACACAACAAAGGCTGTAAGCGCCAATTATATATCGAGTGTTTTTTAAGCCGCATGCGAACTATCGATATCGGTAACTATAATTTGATAGCTGAGAATGGTAAGATGTGTTTACATTTCTGGTTTGGTAAGTTATCATGAATCGTTAAACGCCAGAACAAAGCTTACAAATTGTGAAAATTTACTATGAAAAAAAAGTATAAGTATAAGTATAAGTATAAGTATAAGTATAAGTATAAGTATAAGTATAAGTATAAGTATAAGTATAAGTATAAGTATAAGTATAAGTATAAGTATAAGTATAAGTATAAGTATAAGTATAAGTATAAGTATAAGTATAAGTATAAGTATAAGTATAAGTATAAGTATAAGTATAAGTATAAGTATAAGTATAAGTATAAGTATAAGTATAAGTATAAGTATAAGTATAAGTATAAGTATAAGTATAAGTATAAGTATAAGTATAAGTATAAGTATAAGTATAAGTATAAGTATAAGTATAAGTATAAGTATAAGTATAAGTATAAGTATAAGTATAAGTATAAGTATAAGTATAAGTATAAGTATAAGTATAAGTATAAGTATAAGTATAAGTATAAGTATAAGTATAAGTATAAGTATAAGTATAAGTATAAGTATAAGTATAAGTATAAGTATAAGTATAAGTATAAGTATAAGTATAAGTATAAGTATAAGTATAAGTATAAGTATAAGTATAAGTATAAGTATAAGTATAAGTATAAGTATAAGTATAAGTATAAGTATAAGTATAAGTATAAGTATAAGTATAAGTATAAGTATAAGTATAAGTATAAGTATAAGTATAAGTATAAGTATAAGTATAAGTATAAGTATAAGTATAAGTATAAGTATAAGTATAAGTATAAGTATAAGTATAAGTATAAGTATAAGTATAAGTATAAGTATAAGTATAAGTATAAGTATAAGTATAAGTATAAGTATAAGTATAAGTATAAGTATAAGTATAAGTATAAGTATAAGTATAAGTATAAGTATAAGTATAAGTATAAGTATAAGTATAAGTATAAGTATAAGTATAAGTATAAGTATAAGTATAAGTATAAGTATAAGTATAAGTATAAGTATAAGTATAAGTATAAGTATAAGTATAAGTATAAGTATATATAAGTATAATATTATACAGACGTATAAGAAAAGTGGGCGAAAACTCGACAGATCGAATGAATCATGAAACTTGAAGTCGGATATCATATTCAAAAAATAAATGCCATAAAATTGTTTACCAGATTTTAATAAAAAAAATAAAAATTCATTCCAAATACCTATATTTCTGTTTTTTATTATCATAGGATTGCGGTGTGGAAACTGCTCTCAGACCGATGCGTCTCTTATTGAAAACTTTTAATAGGCTTTGCTCAAAATAATTTTTTTTAAGACGGCGGAACTTTAAAGTAGAACAAATCTTGAACGAAGCATTTGAAACTTTAACTGCATGTTAACAATTACATTCAGGTTCTTTTACAAAGCGAAGAATTGTTTTTTTTTTAATTTTCAACGTTTTGTTCAAAAACTGAGGCTTTTTGCAAGAATCGAAAAAAATATTTCGTACTTCTAATAGCTAATGCTTCTAATATACCTTCGTATAATCGAAAAACAATTGTTGTTCCCCGTAAATAAAAAAATTGCTGTTTGTCGGTCTTGGCGTACCCTTCAAGAGAAAAGGTTTCGTCGATTTGATCTTGATTTCTTGGCGAATTTTATTCCTTTTATTTATTATTATTAAGCCTACAGCTGATTAACGTAGACCAGGCTCTTTGACATTCAATGTTGCATGACCACCAAAGATAATCTCAGTCATCAGGTCATGATATCTCACTGGCTTGCCGAAGTCTCCTAATCGCGTAATCCGGAAATAAACTAGCCTGCAAAAGTGTATTTTAAAAGCTGCATTGTGTTACTCAACACTGTTTTGACGGAACCCTATATGCTCCAACTTAAACTCGCGCAGTTTCAGTAGTAGGAACTGGTTTCATATGACCGCGTACCATTCCTGCTGAGGCTAATAGGAAATAATTGATAAATTTAATTAATGCAGAGTGATATGTAGTAAGTATTTGACAGTTTTGTAGCAAAGAAAAAATACTCCAAACGGTTGAGTCATTTTTCTTTTATTGTAGTTTGAAAATTAATTTACGGGTTTTTAAACATATTTCGGCTTATAGATAAGGAAGTAAATGCATGGAAGTTTTGTCGAAAAAAACTTTCCAGGAGATATTAGCTTAAAAATACAGGGTACTCCATCTCTTATGTCGGTATGTAAACATAACTTTGTCGTTTACTAACCGATCGACTTCAACATACACACTATGAACTTACACCGAAAAAACGCGCTGAAATAGTGACGCTATACGTCGAAAATAGTTGTTCAATTATTCGAACTCAACGCGCATATCGCAAAAAGTATTGCGGCAAACAGGCACCGTCTGCCAATACTATTCATCGTTCGGTTTTTTTGAGCACGGGGGAGTAGGAGATCGTCAACATGCCGTTCATCATTAACCAAGACGTTCCAATGAACTTGTTGAAGCTGTGAGGAAGAGCGTTGCCCAGGAGCCAACAGTGTCGTATCGTCGTCGCGCTCAGCATTTTGGCGTCAGTGAAACCACAATGCGGCGCATTTTAAAGGATGATTTGTTTCCGTATAAAGTGCAATTGGCACAAAGAATATTGCCGACAGACCATTCTGATCGCTTGGAATACGGCCAAACAGTCGCTCGAATGGATGACACTGAACCCAATTTTTGGAAGTAAATTGTCATGACAAACGGGGCACATTTTAACCTCTCTGGCAGCGTGATTAAACAAAATTGCCGCATTTGAGGAATTGAGAATCCACACGAGATCCATGAAAAGCCATTACATGACCGGAAAGTAACTGTTTGGGCCGGCCAAGCGAAACGGTCGATGGAAACCGATACCGATGGATGTTGGCTCATTATGTTTGCCCGCAAATGCGTGAGAAAGGTTTAGACGGTTACTGGTTTCAACAAGACTTTGCACTATGCCACACTGCGAATGCAACAATTGAATTTCTGCAACGAAAATTCCCGAGACGTCTAGTGTCAAAAAAAGGCGACATCGACTTGCCCCCCAGATCACCTGACTTAGTCCCCCCGGACTTCTTTTTGTAGGGTTATCTGCAAAATAAGGCAAGCCGCAGAGTATTGACTAGCTTAAGGCAAACATTCGTACCGAAATCGACGCTATAAAACCCGAAATGCTTGACAAGGTGATGACAAACGCAGAAAAGAGATCGCAGTTGTGATTGACCACTCGATTGATATTGTATTCAAAAATGCCTCACTTATACAAATCAGTTGGTATTTTCAAAGTTATTCAATGTTCTCATACCGACATAAAAGATGGCGCACCGTGTACAAAGAATCCTATGAAAATCGGAGCATTCTGTCCATAGTTATTTGCATACATACATACAGATTTTGGAACTTGGTTTTGAGATGAGATGCGCAGATTAGCCAACAAGTCATAAATGTGTACTGACTTCAAATAGGGTGATGGGTAGTTTTCAAGAAACTGTTATCCTGAGTTCAGCAGAATGAGTGAAATGACCCTAATTACATAGAGAAATGCATTCGGTGTTACTTTCGCTAAAATTCGTTATTCATTAAAAATCCTACTAAATGGAGCATTTAGCGCATCAAATCCATTAGGGTGCTCAGCTTATTCCTGCAAGGAACAGCATTTGCCAAACACCAGTATGAATATTTCATGACTGTGGACGGCAAAAGCTAAAATAGCAACTGCTGCAACAATAACAATAACTTCAGCAATAATAATGAACAGTTATAGCCATCTAAAAGCAATTAATATGTGGCTAAAGCCGCACTTAATGCATCTAATCAATTACTTACAACAAATACATAAATTATAATGACTTTTGAATGGTTGGCAGGGTGGCGCAGAAGTGGGAGAGAGAGATATTGGAGGAAAGGAGGATGAAGCGCAACAAACAGCTGATCACCACAAGCCATTTGGCACAACGACCATCAGGTCTTCATAATATTGCACATATGAGTACGCTTGTATGTATTTCTATATATATATATAAAGGTATTTAGGTACAAAATTCGACAGCCATTCAAGCCAAAAGGCTGACACTCATGCGTATAGTAAATTGAAAAGAGAGCGCCCAGGTGAAACGATTAACCGCAACTTTGTGCTTACAAATACAACGCCACATACATACACCGCAACCACGCTTGTTCACGGATGTACCTATGTATATGTATGTGTATATGTATGCGTTTGCCTAATTAATATTGTTCAACCGCAAAGTAAGAGCTGAAACAAAATGTTTAGGTAATTTGAAGACCGAAACTTCCTACACATCGACGCGCTATCAGTCACATTTCCTAGGGTGTGAATTTATCAATTTATTTAAGTACCTATAGGTTGTTCCAATATGGGCGGTTCGAAATGGAGACACACTAAGCGAAATAGCTGTATGGGCCAAACCAACTTCATAACTTTGTTGATAGTCTTAAACTATTTCGGTTTTTTGCTTCAAGTCTCGTTACTGCATAGCTTTCGTTAAGATTTTATTTCTTGTTGTTGCAAATCCTTGATATTTTTATATACATTTCAAAAAGATTTCTAAAGGTAAGTTGAGTAGTTTCCAGAAAATAAATTTTTAGAACACTATGCCAAGGTTCGCGCTCGTACTCTATGGTAGCTTATAGAGAATCGGGAGTCTTAGTTCGCCAAATAGCGCTAAAGGTAAATGGAAATGAAAACGTTATCCACAACTTTTTAAAAAATCCTGATCGATATGGAAAACATAAAGGAACTGATCCAAAACCTAAGACTGAAGAGAGAGATAAGAAGGTTGGCTGTCACTAAAAATATCAGCACTAACCAAATTAGATGCGAAATTTATCTCCATGTTAGGAAGAGAAGAATACAGCAAATTTTGAAAAAAAATTCGCCATTAAAATATGAAAATAGACTGGCTAAACCGAAGCTTGCACCACGCCACAAAGCGACTAAACTCAAATTCGCCGATAGTTATAAGTTCTGGGATGATGAACGACAATCCATCATTTTTAGCGATGAACAAGCATTTAATAGCGATAGGCCTAATGACTAGTAGAAGTATTGGAAAAATATTCGCGAGCCACGACAAACATCTCACTCCCGAAACTTCCACGACAGAACCTTAATTTGTATTATTTAGCATAAGATTAATGCAAAAAATTACTTAGAAAGGAGTTTCTCGCTTCGAAGTGCCGAAGTGGATTGCAGTTAGTCCAGACCTACATCCAATGGAGGCCCTATATATACGGTCAGTCCATAAGTTCGTGCGCACTTTACCCATAATTTCACTTTTGTACGATTTTTGCATACACAAAGTTATTCGCGGAATATAACGGAACTATTTATATTTTCTTTGATATATTGTGCATTCAACAAGTGATTTTAATCGCGGATAGAAGCACGTGTTGTTAAAAAATAAAATGGCGTATAAGAGGCATATTTTGTATTTCTTTTATAAACGTGGTAAAAATGCAACAACTGCTGCTGCAGAAATAAACACTGTTCACGGCGAGGATACCGTGAGTGTAAGGACTGCGCAAAAGTGGTTTTCAAAATTCCGAAATGGTAACTGCGACGTGGAGGATGCCCCGCGCTGGTCGTCCTGAAGTCTTTAACTCCGACGCCTTGCTCGAGCTCGTGGAAGCTGAGCCAAATTTGACAGTCGATATGATAGCTCAGAGGTTAAATTCATCGCATGGAACAGTTCACAGGCACCTGGTTCAGTTGGGAAAGGTTTCAAAGCTGGGAAAATGGGTTCCGCATAGACTTTCCGTCGCCAACCTTCAGCAGAGAGTGAATGTGTATTCTCATCTGGTGCAACGGCTTGAAAATGAAAGCTTTTTGAATCGTATCGTTACTGGTGATGAGAAATGGGTCCTTTACCATAATCTTGTTCGCAAACGCCAATGGTTAGATAAAGATGAAACACCAGAACCGACCCCTAGGGATGGCCTTCACACCAAGAAGATTCTCCTGTCTATTCGGTGGGAAATGGGCGGTATTGTTTATTATGAACTTCTGGAACCAAGCCAGACGATAACTGTTGATTATTATTCCCATCAGCTATCATACCTGAATGAGGCACTTAACAAAAATCGATCGTCTTTAGTGAATAGGCGCAAAGTTTTTTTTCAGCACGACAACGCAAGACCTCATACCGCAAGGCAAACATTAGGCAAGCTGAACGAGCTCGGATGGGAGCTAATACCGCATCCACCATACTCTCCGGATATTATTTTATATTGTTTTCTTAAGATTTAATTTAATATGAGTTTTATCTCAATATTCCTTTTGCGTCCTTGAAAATTATTAAATTTTTACAGTAAAAAGCAAAAATAAATTCTTTCTCACGTTTGTTCTCTTCCCTTTCGCCGAAAGGTGAAAATATGTAAACTCTAATTATTTTATTACAAAAAAAAAAAAATGCTTTTGTTCCATATAGCAATTTCGCTTAGTGTTTAAGTGACTTTTTTATTTTCTATTTATTTTTATTTTTTTATTTATGCCATTACTTATGGATTATAACATCGTTCAAATGTACGCCACGGTCTCGCATGGTGGCAAACGTCTGGCAGGTCCAATTTACTAAGTCTCTGTTAGATAGACTTGGCTGCATACGCTGAATCTGACAGAATAGTCACTGTTGTGATGAAGTTGAGAGCCGCGGTCGATTTCGGTTTTCTGGCATGGATCTGCGGTTTCAAAAAGCTCTACAACAAAAATTCCAGCGGTGTCAAATCGCACTTTCTTTGTGATAACCAATACACTCAACTTGTTCACAATAAAATTTTTCCCATTTTCACGTACTATTCAATCGTGTAAGTTGCCACGTATGGTTTGGCGTTGAATAACCAACAAAAAATTATTTTTACAAAAAAAAATTGAAAGAAACTGTTTTTACAAACAAAAAAATTGAGATACAAAAAAAAAAACGTGACCACCTAAGCTTCTCAACATCGACCCATTCCTATTAGTAAACCCTATATGTCTGGCTACCAGCATACCTGGGGTACCTGTTGCGTCCTACTTTTGTAGCATAATTTAACTAAGCGCATTTATTTAAAATTTTGCAATATTTTGTTTGGCTTTTTAAGACATTTTTCTAGTTTCTTTTCTCAACTCTTTTGGACTATTTTGGTTTAATTGTTGTAATTTTACACTTTTCCTTTTCAATGCAATTGTGCCCCGAATCATTTTCGCGTCACGCGCGAAAGTTTGTGTGCGTGTGTTGCTTTTACTCTGCGGCAAAATAATGGTGTTTTTCATTGTTTCTTTCTTGCTTTATTTTACTTCGAAGAGTTCACGCGCCTGTGCGTTGACTATCTGTGGAGCTTGTGTTGGATATTTTTAAGAAAATTACATATTCTAATGTTGATAGCTGGTCACTTGTAATTTTTTTTTAATGATTTAAATGTGGCCTTCCTGAAGAGTTCCTTGCTATGAGTTGGGCGTATGCTTTCTAAAGAGTTGAGCCACACTTTGGCCTAGTGATTAAGGTAAGTTCCGAAAATATTTTTGTACTGGGTTTGTTATCTTCTTAATGCATAAAATGCTAGATAGGAATTCACTTACACTAAAATATGCATCCATTAGCCTTTTTAATAAGATTCTGGGCAAAAAGAAGTATTAAAAGTAGTCGTGGGACAATTTGCGATTTTCGAATTTTTTTAGTACAGTTAGTAATACATAGGGAGAATAGAAGGGAACAAATTACACCTTTTTATTTTTAATTTCCGAGAAATTGAATTTTAGATGTGTGAAAGAGGAATTTAAAAAAAGCTGACATACATACTACTGTGGGCAAAAAGTAAGGTGAAATTTGTCAAACTTCGCGGGATTAAAATTTCGCTCTAGTTATTTTTTTTATGAATTGGCAGCACTGTTAATAACATCTGGGCCAACTTTCAAGTGAATGTCATCATCAGTAATATATTTATGCTTGGGTTTACCAAACGACCAAGAGTGGATTTTTCGATTTTTATAATGTCTGATTTGATTGAGCAGAGAAGTGCCATCAAATTTTGTTTGCGGAGTAAAATTTCGGCTGCGGAAACATTTAGCATGTTGCAGAAGGCATTTAGTGATTCGACCATGTCGCAGAAAAATGTTTATAAGTGGTACAAAGACTTCAAAGAGGGTGAAGAACGTGTTGATGACTTGGAGCGCTCCGGACGACCATCGACGTCAACAGATGACCAACACGTCAATAAAGTGAAGGAGTTAGTGCTCAAAAATCGTCGGTTGACTGTTAAAGACCTTACTGATATGATCGGAATTTGAAAGACCATTTGGGCCTACGAAAAGTCAAATCTCGTTTGGTCGTCGCGTTGATGTGTGTGAAACAATGCTCTCAGACTATCAGGACAAGCTCAAATGCATCATTACGGGAGATGAGACTTGGATTTATGCTTACGACCCTGAAACAGCCGACCAATCAAGCGAATATCGTTCTAAAGGCGAGGCCAGACCGAAAAGAGCACGTTAAAGTCGTTCAAAAATAAAGGTCATGATGACAGTTTTTTTCGATTTTCGTGGTGTGGTGTACTATGAATTCCTTCCACCTGGCCAAACTGTTAATAAGGAATATTATTTGAGCGTTATGCGTCGTTTACGTGAAGCAATTCGGGGATTGGAAAAATCGTTGGCATAAGTGTATTGTAAGTGTATCGAGAGGGGATCATTTTGAAGGGGATGAAATTGATTTACAAGAATAAATAAAGATTTTTCATTTTACAACCAAATTCACCTTACTTTTTGCCCACAGTAGTACAGGGCCCGCCATCTATCGTTACGGATTTGAACTAGGTATTATTTGAAGAATGGTAACACTTAGCTGTCATCTGATTTGACAGAAAATTAGTTTTATTCTTCCGCTGAACGAAAATGGTTGTGTATACGCTCAAGAAAGAAGACAGACGATTCATTTGAATCCAGTGACGGAAATTTAAATGCAGATAGTGTAGATAGACCTTATATTCCAATTGAAGCAACTTTAAATGATCGTCATTTAGTATCAAATGAAGACTCTCGTTATCTTGTACGAGATTTAGGACTATCATCGAGATAAACAAAAATTCTCGGGTGCAGATTAGAGCAGTGGAATCTTGTGGAAAATGGATTCAAAGCGACATTGAAAACTAATCAAAATTACTTCGTTTTGCAATGCAGGAAAGCAGCAAAATGGGTTCGATTGTCTCACATTGTGTACGGTTGAATTGATTTCGATAACGTTAGGTTAGGTGAGGTTTAGTTAGGTAATACTACGTCCGGGTAAGTCAGAAAATTGCAGAAGTCAGCAAACTGCGTTACTTTTTGCATTATTTTTATTTTTGTTACGTTATAATATTCTTCTACGGTCTCTGTTCAACTCGAGAATTTTCTGTTTTTATTTTATTTCTACAAAAACGTTTTTCACTTGGAAAATTTCTTATCAATTTTGATGAAATAATGCTTGCTAGATTCGGAATGGACACAGGTATGAGTAAATACACTTAATTATACACGTATTTCGCGAATAATAACGGAGAACCGCATTAAATTTGCAAATATGAAAGTATTGAACAAAACTTTCAGTTGACTGATTTTTTTGTTTTCCAAAAAAATACGTTACTTCGGCACATTTTGATCGATTTTTGAAATTAAATGCTTTTCACATTGGGAATAGACACAGCTATAAGACTTTCTACTAATAAATAAACCTTTCATTTCAATAATATCGACAACATCTCGTTAAACTCGCAAAAATTGGAAAAATTGACTACAATTGAAGTTTTGTGTTGAAAAATCAGTGGTTATTTTTGCTTAGCGTGAAAAAAAGAAGACATACGTCAGAAGGACTAACATTTACCTCAATAAAACTCTTTCAAGATTGAAAATCGGATAAAATGCAGACGAGCTACGAGCTAATTTTTAAGTGTCGGAAACACCCAAAATCGGTTTTTTAACAATAAATAAAAAATTTGAGGGTGCTAAAAAATTTTTGAACACGATTCCGCGTCGTTCTCGGCTAGATCTACAGTGCTCATCATGTCACTTCAAAAGTTCTGATTTACTGTAGCACCGTGCAATTGCAATTGCAACCTTGTGCTACCCCACATACATTTTTTATAAATTTTTTAATTTCAATTATTTTCATTTTATAAAAATATACTTCATCCTATAACAGCGACCATATCAATTCCAGTTTCAAACTTTGTGCAAGATATAAAAAAATTTGACAAAATTCCAGTAATACTTAAAACTTTTGGCTTAAATTAAAGATCGAAATTTTTCAAAACTATTATTATTTAAAACTATTTTTATAAGTGAAGAGCCCAAAAAAATGTGTATGAAGTTTTATAGCCCATTAAAATATAATTTAATTAAGTGCAAATTGAAGTGGCTGAATTTTCGCATAGATTTTAGATAATTTTTCTCCCTGATAGTGATGCTCACGCATTTTCTTCATATAAAAAAAAAAATCGTGCATACGTTTGAGTGTAGTATAAAGGCTTCTTAAACATATACAAGTTCACAAAATACGTAAATTTTTTTTGTAATTAGCTCTGCTTCTCATAATATAAAAGAGAAAATTAAAAATTCTAATTATTGAACTATGATGACATCACGCCATAAGCGAAGAAACCTTCACAAAAATGTATTTTAGTAATAAAATTAAATTTAAAATAATTGAAAAAGAAAATTAAATTTTATTGGTATGATTTATCAGTTTCATTTCATTTGTGTTTCATTCCTATTGCATAACGCAATTTTTATCGCATTAAAAACTTACATACCAAAGTCGATTTCTCCCTTTGAATAATTTAGCGATTGTCATATGACCAAATAGAAGATTGGATTTGAACGGCGAGTGCTCTAGCAACGCTAATAGGCTTACACCAATAATTTTCAATCAAAAATGCAAACTACTCCGCCTCACCACAGCGAACTGCATGCGCACATACTTACACAAACAGCAAGCCAACCAAACACCCAAGCGATCACCCATCCAAATACGAATTCAAGCAATCAGCTGAAACACAGGCATCTTAAGTTCGTCACTACTTGCGTTGCTGTTTTTGCGCCACTTTGCGACAGCCACTCAGCTGCGCATTTCACTAAAGCGGGGTAGAAATATTTTAATGAAATAGAAAGAAAATTGCCGAGCGTGAAAAAACATCAAAAGGATTTTTGCGTAATCACTTCGAAAATTATAAAGTAGAAAAGTGTGCAATGCTGCGCTTCTCCATGACGCTGAAATGTTTCTTGTCATTTAAATGCTCGCTCACTTCGATTTTTCTCCCTTTCTGGAGTTAATGTATTTTTTTTTTGTTTTTTTTTGGACCTTTGCTAATTTGTTGAGAATAGGAGAGGCCGAAAAAGCAATTCTGTTTCGTTCTATAACCCAATTTACATATAATTTTCATGTGTGGCATGCACCAAAGCTGGCTAAATACATACATACATAAGTATAATACAATAGCAACAACTGAAAATGTAGCGTCATTCAGTTAGAGGAATCATTTGGCAGAGTTAATATTATCGAACAAACCCATTCGGCTAAGGTGATGCGCAGAGAATTACTCCAAAGCAGTGTTTTTTTGTCATTAAAGTTTAACAAAATTAAACAAACCCAAGCCAAATTATTTCAAAACGGAACGTTTTATACTAAAAAATTGTGTACTCAGTCCCAGCGCATAGTGGATGTGTAGGAAACGGAAAGTAAAAAAAAACTTTAACACATAGCATCGCGTTTACTTCGACCGACAGGCGAAGGTACCTTTGTACTGTAATGATTGACTGCTTCCAGCAAACAATCAGGGTAGTTTAGAAACAAGAACTTAGATGTAGAAGAGGGTAAATGCTATGAGCCTTTGTGGGCTTGGAGTAACTTCTGTTTAGATCAGGTCGTCTATAGCAATCTGCTTTACGCCCTCATTAAGATATCATAGATGCTCAGAGACCCTTGATTTGCACATACATCCCGTATTCTAAGCCCCCCTACCCTTGAGGGAATCACAATACTGTATCAATTAGAAAATAGGCGAGCTACCTAGGACTAGTATTAGATAGGAAGCTCTCGTGGAAACAAACGATTAATGATAGAGTAAAAAAGCAGCCACAGCACTTTATACATGCAAAAGAATTGTGGGGGCAAACTGGAGCCTAACCCTAAAAATAGTACACTGGCTATATACAGCAGTGGTACGGCCTATCATGACATACGGTGTATTAGTCTGGTGGCCAACACTCGAGAAAAGAACAATAGTAAAATGCCTAGAAAGTATTCAAAGGGGTGCTAGTCTCTGCATAAGCGGGGCACTAAAGACTACGCCCACGGCAGCGATGAATCTCATGCTGCACCTATTACCGATTGAGGCCTACAGCAAACCGCTGGCGGCGAAATCGGCACTTAGGCTAAGAATCTTCCAACTTAGCCACTAACAGAAGAGGTCACGCAAGAATACTAGACGAATACCCCTTCCCACATCAAACGACAGACTTTTGTAGCTCAGTGGAGTTGCATTTAAACACATCCTTTAACACAACTTTCCCAACGAGAGAAGATTGGGACAATGGGGTAATGGACAATAAAAGGGGTATCATCATCTATACTCGTACTAATGGTTCCAAGCTAAATGGTCAAGTAGGCGGAGGCCTTAATTCTGAAGGAATGAATGCCAACATCTCATTCCGGTTGCTGGATCACTGCAGCGAATTTCAAGCTGAAATATTGGGAAGGCCTGCTAAACAAAAGTGTCCCCACAACAAGAGATATAAAAATATATTCAGATAGTCAATCGGCCCTGAAAGCTTTAAAATCGCCTAATATTAGCTCGAAGACATTAAAAGAATGTATCGACGTTCTGACAGAACTATCACAATACTTTGTAATAACCCTGCTCTGGGTACCGGGTCATAGAGACAAAGAAGGCAACTGCAAAGCGGGTACCACAGCGAGATTGGGTACCACATTACCGATCCAACCAGACAAAGCGAACATACCTATACCTTTAGCAACTTGTAAGATGTTTATAGATAAACACACTATCAGCCGCCAACAGGCTATGGTCTCAATCCCTGACCTGTGCAACTAGCAGAAAGATGGGCCGCACAAACCCACTGTTAAAACTAAGCAGGAAAAACATAAGAAATCTTTTCGGGGTCCTAACAGGGCATTGTCTGATTGGCAGGCATGCCAGTAGGCTGGGAGCGCCCTATAACGACTATTGTAGAAGCTGTAATGGCATCGAAGAAGAAGAAACTATAGGACACTTGCTATTCGGGTGCTTGGCTCTGGATAGAAGAAGGTTTAATATTTTAGGAAAAAGTTCCCTGAATAAGATATATCAAAGCCAAAGGTTGGTTCAATGAGGACAATGTAGGGTGAGGAGAGGGGACAGCCACGGTGGTATCACAATGGGCCTACAGCAGGCCTAGGTGTGTCAACCGACAACCACTATACCTACCTACAATGAATTGCGGGCGCTATCGAGACATGCTGACTGAATTTTTCTTTCCAAAAATTAATCAGCTGAACATCAACGACATTTGGTTCCACTAAGACGGCGCAACTTTCCATACAGCGCGCTAAACAAACGATATATTGCAATACTCAAGCCATCATTGACGCCATACGGCCAGATTTATTGGAAAAAGTAGTCAAAAATTGTACCATTGGATCGAATGGATCATGTAACTCATAGCCATGGTGCACATATGCCGCATATCATATTCAAAAAATAAATGCCATAAAATTGTCTACAATATTATAATAAAAAAACTCATTCCGACAATATTTCTGTTTTGCATTAACATTTTAAGATCTCAAGTTCTTAAAAAATACCCTATATAATTTTTGTTATATAAGCTATAATTTTATATAAAAATTACAAACTTGTCAAAAATGTGAAAATGTCAAAACTGGTCAAAAAATTTATTTTAAATTTATTTATTTATTCTATCGTTCGTCGTGGACTGTGGGCTGAATTTATTCGCTTTCCTTCAACTTCATTGTGCCTCATTTAAATGCAAGTGGTTGTACTACACAAATCACTAATAGGACATAGAAAAACATTCAATTATAACATACGTGTATTTGTGCCAATATGTATGTATGCACTTGCACATTGGGGTATTGTAATTGATACGTGGCAAGTTGAATTATTGCCACAAGTGGTTATTGGCGATACCACAAGCAGCTTTGCGAATTTCAAATCTGGTCAGTGACCGTCTATGATGGGAGGTTAATAACTATAAGGTATTATTTACAAATCAAGTGGCGGCAATGCCTTTCAAACCGATATTATATTTGAAAATAAAAAAAATTTTATGAATGAACGAGGTTGATCATAAGTTTAGTATAAATTAACACTTTCTTGTCAATGTGATAGCCAGCACCCATGTGTCTTATTGTATTTGTATGTGTATACTTCTGAGACCCAAGCCTACGACACTAAGCCCACTTGTATGGTTGCTACTGTTTAATGCTTTGTACCGCTCATTACTATTAAAACAAAAAAAATGCAGTGCTCGTAATAGGAATTTTATTGGAGTCCCATTCATCTTAGTCGTATGTCTTTCTATCGTGATCGATTAGCGATTTAGACCTTGCTCCATTGACGTATGGCAGCTATAATGCAGTCAGATCGTCTAGTATATGCTGTGAGCGCCAAAAGAAAGTGTAAACCTATAACAATATAGTTCATACTACAACAAAAACCCCATAAAGCAAAGTTTCGAGCTTTGCATAAAATTTATAAATATTCGAAAAATATTCATCAAAATTTCAAACTTTTTATATATCATACAAAAAATGTGGAGCAGACGTGAAAAGAAAAATCTGAAAAATAAGTCTGACTTTTGATCTATTTAAAACTTGCACTTTGTTATACCAGAATTCAGTGATCTATAAAACTGTGTATCCAAAATTTTCTAAATAATCTGAGTAAAAAGTTCGACACATTGATGAAAATTTTACAAATTTTATACAAACTTCGAAACTTTGAATGATTTTTGTTATATGAACTATATTTTTATTATAATAAAAAAATTGAAAATAGAACAGAAATAAATAAATAGTCAAAACTTATCGAAATGTGATGTATGTACATTTTCTTTTGACGTTGAATGTAGGTGCAGGCTTAGATGTACTTAGAGCGCTTTTAAGTGGATGCCACTAGCCACTTTCAGCTCGGTAAAGATGGCAGTGGGTTTCTGAAATCTACCTATTCACTCATCTGAAGAATTTTTATCGAAAAATTGTTGCCAAAGTTAAAGAAAGGAAGAGCGAGACCTACAATTTTTAAGCTGTCCTTTTTAGTAGTTACATTTACGACTATTGAAATCTAAGATCATCGAGCCAGAAGTTTGCCTTAACTTTCTTGCTAGAAAAACCTAAAGGTACTTGAAATCTAAAATCACTCAGCCGGAAGATCGCCTCAAGTATTTTTTCAGAATATCCAGAAGGTACTTTACTTCTTTAGAGAGAGCGACGCTTAGAAAAGATAGTTTAAAGGAAGACACTTTACTTTACTTAGGGAACAGTAGCCTTCGCGTGGTTGATGTTAATGCGAGCCTTTCGACTTTCCTATAGAATGAACTGTGTTTTAATACAAATATTTAAAAAAATTGTTTAACTATGTTAACAGCACAGAATTTGCAGTGTGATCGACAATAAGGTGGCAATGCTTGCTGCATTGGAGATCCTTCCTCCTAAGGAGATCACCACTTCGTTTCTGGTCTCGGAAGACGTGACGAATATGATTTCTTCTTTGAAAAGATATTTCCTACTTTCAATTAATAAATCAAATATATATCAAAAACGATATTGTATTTAGCTTTTTACAACATCCAGAAATTGAACAAACTATAACGGCCGCCGTAACCGAAGGTGCGTGACTACCATTTGGAATTCGTAAAGAGAACGTCTGTGTGAAACACAGAAATTAAGAAAAATATTTTTCTAATAGCGGTCGCCCCTCGGAAGGCAATGGCAAACTTTCGAGTGTATTTCTGCCATGAAAAAGCTCCACTTAAAAAATATCTGCCGCTCGGAGTCGGCTTGAAACTGTAGGCCCCTCCATTTGTGGAACAACATGAAGACGCACGCCACAAATAGGAGGAGGAGCTCGGCCGAACACCCAAAAAGGGTGTACGCGTCAATTGTATAATATATATCTTTAAGTATATAAAAAAATAGTTGAAATTAAAAATAAGTAAGCGAGTAGTCAAGATTTGTTACCTTTACTTATAATAATTTCGGATGTGGTATAAAATTGAAGAGATGTACATAGAAGAAAAAAAAACCAATTGCGAAAAAGGAAAAGTGGATTATTATCATTTTTGGAATAAACTTTCTTCACAGGAGTCAATTCAGATGATATTCATTATTTCATTCAATTTGTGCAACTGCAGGTTGTCGACTATTTGACTTGCCTCAGTTGTCAGCTTAACTTCTTTCCATGGGAAATAAGGGCATATATGTACATATGTAAGTAAAATATATATAATTTATGAGTACAGTATCATATTTCACCTTAATTACACTCAAATTAATCACCCACCAATTACCAACAATCAATTTTAATGCTGTACTTAAGTTTTAGTTGTGGTTTTATTTGGATTACGCAGCCAAAAAAGAGAACCAAAAAAACAAAAACAAAAACCATAGGAAATATCATCTGAATGTATAAATGTGGGTATATTCATGCAGTTTGATAAAAACCGCAAGCCGCATGCAGTGGCACGCTTGCAACGCTTGATTAACGCACGATGTTGCGATGTGGAATTCTCCTTTGCAAATCTGCCTCAAATAGACACGCGCACGAAGATATTAAATTACTTATGTGCCCACATGCACATCTGCAAAGGGAAAACAATAATGACAACAATAACAATACACCATTATCCATATAACAAAAGTGAATCAACCACAAATAAGTGATGCACTAATACACAAACAAGTAGGATATGCGATAGGTAGCAAGAGATAAATGAACAAACAAAATAGTGTAAAGCTGTTGTAGGCTGGGGTTGGTTAGCAAAAGGTGGAAAGTGTAGGGAGGTGAAAGGAAGAGGGTACGAGGAGCGCATAGTCGCGGTGAGTAGGTGGATAGAGCGAGGGTAGGGTTAAAGTATCGTGTTTTATGTGATAGGTTGTTCAGAGGAGCTTAGAAACAAGTTTGATTGGGAAAATAATGAAAACAAAAAAATAAATGCATGCAACGTAGCAGACTCAACGCGCATTTGGTGGCAACATGGTCTTGAAATGCAGCATAAAGAGGAAATCATACAAGTGATTAAATTTTGTGGATTTCGTAGCAGTAACAAAAAAATTTATAGGTAAACGAAGAAAACGTATCTGTTGTCCTCTCCTCGTCGAAAAGTCAAAGGCTTTTCGGGTGTTCATTTTGAGATATTCATCTTTCAGTTACATAGTAGCGAGAAACGAATGCAACCATATGCCTTCAAAGTGGTAGAGAACATAAGCATTCCTCTAAACGAAATGCACACTGCAATTGACTTGGGCATAATCGCTGAAACCAAGGGAAGGTGGTCTCTGACTACTAACTGTGGGGTCTCCAAAGCGCTGTGACCTAAACTGAATCTCAAAAGCACAAAAGGTCTGCATGGATTCATGAGATGAACTACCAGCGTCCTCACGGGTATTATAACGGGTCAATGCTTTATTTGTATCTTAACCCAGTGGAATAGGTGTCCCTCACAGGAGTTGGGGAGATGAAGAAGAAATTGAGTCGGTGCAGCACCTCCTCTGTGAATGCCCTGGGCTTCAAAGAAGCTGTGTGAAAAACCTTGGCTATTATTTCTTTGAAAACCTGGCAAATTTGCAAAATGTCTCACTGGAGGGACTAGTTACCTTCTTAAAAATATCTATGTGGTTTGAGCAACTTAGTTAGGGGAAAGCAATCAAATGCAGGTGCAACTTAGGTGGGCCTTAGGGCCACTGAGTGTCTTGTCTTAGACCAGCAACCTGGCTAACCTAATCTAACCATGTACCTTCTATGCAAACAATGTAATAACAATACAAAGACAGTAAAAATTAGTTAAGATAAGAAAGGAATAATGCATGTGAAACATAGAAAAGTTATTGGACTATTTAAATCAAATGTAAGCTCAGTACTGGCTTGTAAGCAACCATCTAACCAAAAAAATTTGTAAAAGTTTTGTAATCAGATGTCGCCGGTGTATTCTCAAGCTGTGGTGGCTAACCGTCATCAGCAATTTATTTGTTTTGATTTATATAAAAAGTGCAACTTGCAGCCTATAGAGAACCATATAAAATCAGAAAAGTGGTGGTGGATAGGCCACACACAAATTCGGAAAAAACTGCAACGGAAATCTGTCTGATTGGAACCCCCAAGGAAGCCGGGAAAGAGGACGACCTAAGACTAAATGGAAGAGTTCATTGTAAAAAGAAGTCGATGAATGCGGGAAAACGTGGAATGCACTACAATTGCTAGCCAAAAACAGTAACAGATGAAATTGTTTAACTGAGGCTCTATGCTCCAATTGGAGATAAAGAAAATGATAATGATTAGAGTTCGCATTTTTATGCAAATTGAATATGCAAAATATATGCAAAAGAGGTGCAAATATGCAAAAACATGCAAAAATATACAAATTAGGATCCTATTGATTCAATTTTTATTATGATGAGTTTCTACCTAGGTGCGAACTTCATGTGATGTTAAACAAAAATATGCACTTGCATAAGAATCCGATGTCTAATAATGATGCTGACCTGACACCTGCAATGATTACCAGAACCCACAACAATCTGAGTGTATTCACGCCTTTAAAAGCCTACAAAAATATTTCGGTCTTAGAAGTACAGAGAAGAAGTTCAATGTTCTTGTCAGCCCGTCAACGACTTGCTTTTCTGCAATTGCATTTTTGCCAGATTACCCAAACAGCATTACTAGATTTTTCTCTTCCAATGTCACAGCACTCATTTATTAACTTGTAAGTCTCCAACGTGCAACAAATACGACCATTTCGCTCCAAAACGAAAATCTGTTCTTCTCCTATTCAGTCACTTTGCCTCACTTAAAGAGGATATTGAGCCTCTTCTATATCTCGTACTAATCATTAGTAAAAAGCATTAAGTGCCTGCCACAGTAATTCAACAAAAAAAGTATTTAATTAACGCGCTGTTGTGACAGCCTGCAGCGTCGAGGCACATTCCACGGCTATGGTTAGCGGCACTTCCTGTGCGCTGTGACTTGGTAGCGCCATTTAGACATACGCGGCGGCAAGTATAAAGCAAGCAACAGACGCCACAGGGGAATTGTGCATGTGTGGAGAGAGGAAGGAAAATGTGGAAATCGTAAAAAGTGCTCAAATATCTAAAATAAAAAAAAAAACACAAAGCAAAAATCATTTACATCTTTCGCTGCTTGCCGTTTGTGCAACATGTGCTGCACACATTCATTCATACCACATCCGCAGCATTAGCCATCATCATTGCACATGTTTATGCACACATACATACACACAAATGTGTGTATATTTTGTCTTTATTTGCCCGCGTGCCAAATGTAATTCAACACTTTTTCAAATTTCTTGCTACACAATCCCTCTCGATATTCCAATATTGTTACTTTTTATTGCTTTTATTCTTGTCTTAGCTGCCGCGCCTTTGTCGCTTCGGTTACAATTTGCCACTCTGCGCATCATTTTGTTTGCTATAATACATATTTTACAGTTACTTACTTATTTACATGCACGCCACTTAAATGAGTACATTATTTATCTGCTCGCGTGTGTGCGTGTGTGTGCCCGTACAATCCCGTCTGATCCTCAATAAAAGTCAGCATTAACGTCAAATAGCCAGTCGCTTGAAGTATTTGTTAGCCGAGTAAAGGGTTGCTTGCTGACACTAACCGATCGCCTTTCCATTTTGTAGATTGCAAAGTGTTACAGTTTCATATCCACCACCAACACTTCCTTTGCTTTGCCGCTCCTTTTCACTCTTTCAGTACCTTTGATATGTTACACTGCATGTCAGCTTTGCTTAGACGTTGTTTTGCAGGCTTTGTAAGCACTTCAGTACAAGCTGCTTAGAATTTTCCAGTCGGTGGAGATGTTAGTCGTTGGCTTAGCAGCTGTTGCAGTCGATTTTCTCGCTTATGCATGCAATTTAATGCGAGTCTTCCCCATTTGCATCAAAATTGACCGGTATTTGGCAGAAATCTTTTCCTTTTTCTACGTATTTTCATTCTTTTCTCTTAGATTTTTAAGAAATTTTTGTAATCAGCCTTTCGCAGCCTTTGAATTTGTGCTCCCATAATTAAGATACTTTATCTTTTTAATTATATTACAATATTCGCAATACTTTTTACACCTAATTTTTTTCATTGATTTTTCATAAAAATAAAGTTATTTGTCTAACAAATACCTTATTCTATGCCTCCTACAAAATATGTAAAAATTTAACAAACTTCAAAAAATTTACATCATCAGTTTAAGCTTTTTAATTCGAATTTTAAGACAATTGCTGGGTATGCAGTAAGTAAAGGGAATATTCGCCTGTAAATGAGAGTTTTACCGAAGACCCGGAAGAATCGATTGGGCGCCAATCTCAACAACTTGGACTTTTTATATCAGTGCTTGATCGATTTTACGCCATCATCTTGGTTTAAAACGTATAAAATATAGCTTGTCCAAGACTTGAAGCCAGCCGGTCTTCCAAAGCGTCATAGTTTCAGTCGTAGGGCTCTTGAAAAACTCGTCTAAAATCCGAATTTTCGGACTCGGATTTTGTTCAACGATGCCGTCCATTTTTGGCTTAAGCAAAATTGCCGTATTTGGGCGAAAGTGTTCGGGAGTTGCCATTCAAGAACAGCCATTACATCCATTTAAAACAACCGTTTGGTGCGGCGTATGGGCTGTAGGAATCATCAGCCCATATCTCTTCAAACACGAGCTTGGCGCCAATGTGTGAACGCTATCGCGCCATGACGTTTTGATGCCGGAAATTGAAGTCCATGATCTTCACAACATTTAGTTCCAACCGGACAGCCCGTGAAACAAGCAAATTTACTGCGGCGTCGTTTCGGTGGGCAGTTTATCTCTCGTCTCGGACCAGTTATTGGCCACCAAGGTCGTGTGATATCACACCTTTTGACTTTTATTTGTGGAGGTACGTAAAGTCTACATACTTGTACTTAGAGAATAAACCAGCTTCGATTGAGGCATTGGAAACCAAAAAAGTACTAAATTTATTCACGAGTTACCGTTTGAAGTCCTCCAGCGAGTCATTCAAAATTGGTATTTACGTATGGCCAAATTACGGCACAGTTGCGGCCAACATTTTGAAAGGACTTACCTGTAAAAAATAAATGTTATGAATGATTCTACACAAAAATAATAGTGATTACCTAATCAGTTTCAATTTCGTTATTTTATTTCAATTCAAAATCCGATACCTCTAAATTGATCACCTTTTATAATAATACGGATAAACAAATGATATGATCTTAAAGCTGGTTATTACTTCTTGTGCTTCTTCTTCTTCTTAATTGGCGCTATAACCGCTTACGCGATTTTAGCCGAGTTTAACAAAGCGCGCCAGTCGTTTCTTTCTCGTGCTAACCGGCGCCAGTTGGACACACCAAGTGAAACCAAGCCCTTCTCCACCTGATCTTTCCTACGCAGAGGAGACCTTCCTCTTTCTCTGCTACCACCAGCTGGTACCGCATCGAATACTTTCAAAGCCGGAGCGTTTGTATCCATTCGGGCGACATGACCCAGCGAACGTAGCCGCTCGATCTTTATTCGCTGCGCTATGTCTATGTCGTCGTAAAGCTCATACAGCTCATCGTTCCATCGTCTGCGATATTCGCCGTTGCCAACGTGCAAAGGTCCAAAAATCTTACGCAGAATCTTTCTCTCAAACACTCCAAGCGTCGCTTCATCGGATGCTGTCATCGTCCACGCTTCTGCGCCATACGTTAGGACGTGCATGATGAGAGTCTTGTAGAGTGTTAGTTTTGTTCGTCGAGAGAGGACTTTACTACTCAGTTGCCCACTTAGTCCAAAGTAGCACTTGTTGGCAAGAGAGATTCTACGTTAGATTTCAAGGCTGACATTGTTATCGGTGTTAATGCTTTACAACCTCGAAATTATAACTGTCTACAGTGACGTGGGTGCCGATACGCGAGTGCGCCGACTGTTTGTTTGAAGACAGGAGGTACTTCGTTTTGTCCTCGTTCACCACCAGACCCATTCGCTTTGCCTCTTTATCCAGTTTGGAGAAGGCAGAACTAACAGCGCGGTTGTTAAGGCCGATGATGTCAATATCATCGGCATACGCCAACAATTGTACGCTCTTATAAAAAATTGTGCCTGAGCGATTAAGTTCTGCGGCTCGTACGATGCTCTCCAACATCAGGTTAAAGAAGTCACACGACAGCGAGTCACCCTGTCTGAAACCTCGTTTGGTATCAAACGGCTCGGAGAGGTCCTTCCCAATTCTGACGGAGCTGCTGGTGTTGAGCAACGTCATCTTACATAGCCGTATTAGTTTTGCGGGGATACCAAATTCAGACATCGCAGCATACATGTAACTCCTTTCCGTACGGTCGAATGCAGCTTTGAAGTCGACGAAAAGATGGTGTGCGTCGATTCTCCTTTCATGGGTCTTTTCCAAGATTTGGCGTATTGTGAATATTTGGTCGATGGTAGACTTTCCAGGTCTAAGGCCACACTGATAAGGTCCAATCAGTTGGTTGACGGTGGGCTTCAGCCTTTCACACAATACGCTCGCTAGAACCTTATAGGCGATATTAAGAAGACTAATCCCACTGTAATTGGCAAAGATTGCAGGAGCGCCCTTCTTATGAATTGGGCAGAGCACACTTAAATTCCAATCGGCAGGCATGCTTTCATCCGACCATATTCTGCATAGGAGCTGATGCATGCACCTTACCAGGTCCTCGCCGCCATGTTTGAATAGCTCAGCCGGTGTCCGTCGGCGCCCGCGGCTTTGTTGTTCTTTAGATGCGTTATCGCTATTCTCACCTCGTCATGATCGGGTAGCGGAACGACAATTCCGTCGTCAACGATTGGGGTATCGGGATCTTCACTTTCTCGGTGACATGCGCAGCTGTCACTGTTTAATAGGTTCGAGAAGTGTTCCCTTCATAATTTAAGATTGCTCTGTACGTCAGTCACCAGTTCGCCGTCTTTGTTCTTACAGGAAAACGCCCCGATCTTAAAACCTTCTGTAAGCCGCCGAACTTTCTGGTAGAATTTTCGGGCGTTGTTCCTGTTGGCCAGCATCTGGAGCTCTTCGCACTCACGTATTTCGGCCTCTCGTTTCTTCTTTCGGATAATACGTCTCTCTTCCTTCTTGTACTATCAGTATATAAACATCCATAATGTATTTGCAGGGCTTTTTACTTAAAAATTTGTAAAGCAGAATATGAGTATTCGTTTTTTTTCGAATTGAATCGATTATTCAGCAAAGCAGCATCTCCTTGCATTCGATTGCAAATGTATGCTCCTGAAATGTATGATATTGGTTGAATTTATCGGTAATCTGTGGTTTTTCTTAGGTAATCCCAGTTGAAGAGCTATGACCTTTCTAGGCGTATTCCAGGTGGTTAGATCCGATTATAGTAGTAGTCGGTATGTACGACCAACTCTCTTAGACCTTACGGTCCATTGTGATACCACTGTACGACACACGAGCCTAATTTATTTGTCTTCGTGAAACCATTTAGTGGCTCTTATGAAGGATTAGCCCAAACCCCACGCCGGACAGTTTCGTAAGAGAGTTGAAAAAATGTTTACCTAGAAAACTTGCTCTGATTTTAGCTACAGATGTACAATCACAAAGGAAGTGCTGAACTGTTTCTTTCTCTTTCTCATCTTTACAACTTCTGCAATATTCATGGGAGAAAACAAGGAATGCCTGCCAAATAGCTAACCACTGGTTATACAAGCCAGGACCCTCGAGATGCCCTCTCTTGAAAGGCTAAGCAGTTCCTAAGTTATTTATTTGCGGCCTTAGTAGCCTAGCTGTTACGCACGTGCTTCATCTCTCCATGGCGTCTTATTGGCCTCTTGGATAATTTGCTTTTATTGTAGTTTGCTCGTGGCCACACGCATGCCAATGGTACTTCTATCACTAAACAGTGGTACCTGAGCAGTAGTACCTTTCCTGGTTTTACAATTTCCCACAATATCTCTGTGCCCTCGAACCCAAATAAGGCTGACCTTAAATACGACAGTAATATCATTTAAGGCTGCCCAGCGTTCCTCTGCAACTTTTGATCTTAGTACAGCCGCATTCATTGATTTTATTACCGCCTGGTTATCCGAGAATATATTTTTGTAATTTTGGTTGCGGCATGCATATTTAGATACGTAGCCACTGCTTTTATAGCTAGAACTTCTGCTTGCTAAACGCTGAAGTAGCCTGGTAGCTGACGGATAGTTCCAGTTCTAATTCTTTCGGAACTACTACATAGCCTACCCTATCGTTTAGCTTGGAAACATCTACATAGAAATTTAATTGCCCCCTTCTCCATGACCTTGATGTATGCCACTCTCTTCTTGGCGTTATGCTCGTCTTGAAGAGCTTGTCAAAGGTGAGTCTAGGAATCGAGTATCCCATTTCTTGTTTGTGACTATTCACAGGTGAGAACAAAGAACAAACTGTTCCTTAGGATTCGATGCTTAAAATCTGGAAATGAGACAGTTGTTGACGAGCATAACTGAGCAAATTCCATACACAATCAATTCATCTAAAATATATATAAATCAATTAAAAAAATTAAGTGCCAACTTCTATGCAAATTCAATTGTCTTCTTGCTCACACCCACCAATAAAACCAATAAATTTGCAAATCAACAGAAAATTAGAAAAAATTTTAACCACTTCGGCACATTCAAAAAGAAAATGGAAAACATTGTTTAGCATTTTTTATGCATAAATCAAAATGAAAAACAAAAAAAAAAACTAAAAAATTCGACAAGTGTGCAAAATTATAAAGTGCAACCCGCGAATAATGAAGTGAATCCTGTCGCTTTTTGGGGTGGCTCATACAAAAGAATATTTGCAGCATTCGTTTGCCTTATGAAATGGAAGATGCTTGTACGTACACATTTATTATTATGGGAAATGACTTTCAATGATATTAAATTTGTGGCAATAATAGTGTGCACCGCAACAATAAAATGGAATGAAAAGAAAAAATATTGCAAAAAAATACGTGCAGGCTTGCAACGTGTGATTGAGAGGAATGTCAGCAAAAAGTTGAGTATTTTGGTTATGAGTATTTTGCTGTGATGCGTAGCTAATCGGCTTAAGGTGGCAGCTGCACACTATTTGGTGGAGTATCGCTGATAGACTTGACTGGAAATAGAAGGCAGAGATTTTTTCAAACGAGTTGAGGGCCTTAGAGGGACCTTATAAACTAAAAAAGCAAGTCTCATTTTCAATGATAGCTTTCGCAGCTCTCTTTCGTATTCCTTCATCTGCTCTGTGTTCCAGGAAGCAGCATTTGAATTTATTTCTGTGAAAAAACAGACAGAAAAAAATTTTTTCAGTAAAAAAGCTATTCAAAAACAAAATTGGATGCTTAATTTTGCGCTATTTGTACTAGTGAGAATAGTCGCTTCTATATCAGAGACCTTCCAAATTTGTGTGACTCTTAGCACTAGGAATAAGACGCCATTTTTTGGAAGGTGCTGATGTATCGTATAAGATACGTATTAGACTTCAGAATAGCCACCTTACCGCCTCACGGACAAATAAGGAATAAGAATTTCTAAAAAACAAAAAAAAAAAAACATTTAAGTATTTATATTTTACAGTCCCGACCTTGACTTCCAATTGAGGGCAGAAAATCTAAAAATAAATAAATGGAATTAAAATTTTAATCACAATTAGAGAATTTAAGTACTTACTGCCTGCGAATTGCTGTTATTCTAAAGAGTTTTAGCTGTAATTGAGTCCCAGCTGCAGCTCAAAAACTCTCAAAAAAGAAGCTTCAATTCAAAAATTATTTCAAGAAAAGAATAGAACATTCATCTGCTTTTTTCTGATGTATATTGAGGCGTGGTAATGAACCCAGATATGCTCAAATTAAACATTTGATATTTTCTTAGGCAGTTTTCTTTTTTTCAAGAGGCCAAAAATGGCTTCAATGCAGTTTTTATTGCAATATGATTATTTGCACATCTAATTAGAAGTCTAGAAGACGAAATGTACACGCTTCTCAACGAAAACTTGGTGCATCAACAGAAATAAGATCTCGGCTTAAAATGTTGCGTATGGCAAAGTCCTAAGATGTCGCGATTTCGAGCTGCAACTAAAAAACGCTTCATAAAATGGTGTGTGTGTGGTCAGTTCTGTGAGATGGCATGGCAATATGGACCATAAAATTGTGGGACATGAACAGGAAACGTTTGAAATGTAGTTTCTTCGGAGATTTCTTAAAATACCCTGGGAAGAATACGTTTCTAATGAAGTAGTGCTGTGAAGAGTTCACGCTGATAGACCCCTACTCAGGTGTATCAAATGTCGAAAAATATCGTATCTGGCTCATATCCCGCGAAATCCGAAATATGAGCTGCTACAACTCTTATTGCAGGCCAAGATCGAAGGAAGAAGATGTATCGGGTGTTAGCAGTTTTCATCGTTGAGGAAGTGGATAGGTATACAATGTGTGGGCCACCTCTTGGAAGTATTGAAGAGCACGAATTATGACATTTTTAAATACAGTTAAAAATTTGTATTGATTTTTGTATTTTTTTTTTAATAATATATTATTTTTAAATTTATAATCGCTCACATTCGAATACGAAAGGCTTAAACAAAAATTCGAACAATATATTCAACAAATCTGGCATTCATCGGAGCATTCGTGCTTAGGGCTCCCGACCGTTTCTTTGCATTCAGCCATTCGCAATCTCCTGCACACCAAACTTGTCAATCTTTTAGATTTCTAGCCCCTTGGCAAACGATTTATACGGTGCGCCATCTATGCGTGAATATTGTCGTGAGCTTAGCAGCAAATTTTTATGTGGTATGCATTTGTACTTTTAAAAGGAAATAGGGTATATCTGTATTAAGTACCAGAAATTTGGTTATAACGAGGTGCTGGACACACAAATGGTGCCGTTCGTACGTTTGCTGTCTGGAAAGAGAGGACCTTCCTATAGTTTCAGTCGAAGTAAGAAATCGAAAGTGGATTTTATTTAGAAATATATCAGCAAATATCCGGCGTGCGCTGGTCTGCTGTTAATGCAAATTATAAACGAAAGATTAGTGAGCAACACAATAACAATCGGCAGGTATAGAAATCAGAGATCATACATCTTTCATATTTGCTTTGCTTGCTTATTCCCGCTTATCTCGCTTAGTGGAGTCTGGCACACAGCAAATAAAAAAAAAATAAATAAAAAATTTGTCAAAATCTTTTTAATCTTTATCTTTTTAATGCAGCGAGATAGTAAATATTTACAGTTTTGTAGCAAAACAGTACTCTAATCCGTTGAGTCGTTTTCGATTTACACTGTTTAAAATTTAATTTTTTAATACATTTTTGCTTATAGACAAACAAACCACCTTTGAAAACACATGGAATTGTTGTCAAACAGAACCTGCCAAAAGAGATTAGCTTCAAAATAAAAACCATCTTGTTCAAATCGAAGCATTCTGTGCATAGTTATTAGCTTACATACGAGTAAATATAAATTTTTTTCATTTATAATGCATTTTATAAGATGGAGAAAAACGTGCTTTTTGATTATTTAGAGGTCTCGAAAAATGAGTGTATTATACTACAAGCAACGTGCTGCGATACAATTTCGAGCGCCGGTAGATGAGATGAATGCATCGGCAGTCTCCTCATCCTTTCTACTGCAGCGCACATTTCCTACTGGGCACGCGCTATGCTGATTTCTTATCTACGAAATTTAAAAAAATGGTACATGGAAATCCAATCGAACTAAAACTGTAAATGTAGCGGCGCAACAGCAGCACTAGCCGCCTGTAACAGGGGTTGCGTAAGAATGCGCGAGCCGTGTGCCTGTGGCGTGGCAACTGTTGCCCAAAAAGGGGTGCGCACTCATTTACAATTTGCTGTTCGGACTTTTTTGTTAGTCTTACCGCGATTACTGTCGTTGTTGTTGTTGTGTATTTTATTGCTGCTGCGACTGTTGTTATATTCATGTTTTCATTGGCTTTACGTTTCCGACTTTACTATTCCAAATAAGTAAATATATTGATGCAGTTTTTTTTATTTTTGGCAATTTTCGTTTAATTTTCCCGAGGCGTCCAGGGTAACCAAATCCGTTTAAAGCGGCACAATGACACCCAGCGCATATTGCAAGTGAAACTAATAGGCGGGTATGTGAGTGAGTGTGGGGTGGGCAGCAGCAATACATCGCATTAGGGTTGCCTGGCATTGTATGACATTTACGTCTGTTATTTTTCATTCCACTTTTTAATAATGCTAAAGGCAATCACAAATACACCATAATATTTTAACTAATGTATTGTATAATACGAACAAAAAATGCGATCTGCTTGTTGTTCTTGCAGGCGTTATAATAAATGACGCACGGGACTCATGTCGGTCGGCAAGCAATCATAAAAATGTGCGCTGCTCAAAAAAGGGGGTTGGTTGGTTGGTCGACGGCTGGCCGTCCTCTGTATTCCCGCTTGATACACTTTCCTTTACTGCATGTGCAATATTTTTCGGGTTTTCGGTTACCCAAAGTATGCCGACGCCGAAGAGCGGTGTGTAGCATTTTGCATTTCATTACGCATATTCTTGTGTACTCACACACGTGCATTTACGCTAATATATGCATGTATACTCATTTGTTAAGTGTTCCACGTATATTTGCTTACCCACGAGGGACATGGGTATACTCGTTTATTGCGGCAGTGGTTGCTGATTTGCTACTCATTTGGGTTTTGGGTTACCTCAATATCTACATATCTTCTTGAGTTTTCGTTCATCCCTTGCACTCTTTATGGCGTTAATATTTACTAATATTGACAATATTTAAAGAATTAAAATGATTTAAAAGCAGAATTTGTAAAAGTTGCATTTGATGGGTAGCAGGTTTCTGGCACTGGCAAATGCAAAAAATTGGAATTGCAAAGGGGGAAAGTAAACGATTTGGCTTACCTGGGGGCAAACTAAGTGATAATCCTTGGGAGGATATGAGCTTCAAAAGCCTTTTTCGTGCCACCTCATAATACATTTTTCTTATGTACAAACGTAGAACGATTCCCACGAAAAGTCTATATTAAACTAGCCAACAAGACATTTAGTTCCCAGCTGACTCTATGTTTTCGTACGTGAATCAATTTATCAACTACGGAAAGTAAAAAAAAAAACAAAAATTGTTTAAATGTTAAACCTTTTTCATTAAAATAGTTTACGTAGACACTTTAATAAACAGGGTGTTAAAAAGAAATGTACAATTAAAAAAAAATAGCAAAAAAATTTCATTGTTAACATTATTCAGTTAAAGCTATCCTTTTTTTAATTAAAAATTGATGTTAAAACGAATGTATAGGGAGTTTTTTTAGAGGTTAAGTTTTCAAGATAAAATAAAACGTATATAATTTAATGTTATGGCCAAGAATTTAGCTTTATTATAAAGATAAGGGTTTGCCATTACGTTTTAAAAATGATTTCGGGCAAGTGGCCGCCGCGGCTGGCTCGAATAAATTCCAGCCGAGAGGCCCAATTTTCGACCACATTTTGCAGCAATTGGGGCCGTATGTCAGCAATAACGCGCCGAATATTCTCTTCCAAGACGTCAATCGTCTCGGGCTTATCTGCGTAGACAAGCGACTTCACATAGCTCCACAAGAAATAGTCCAGCGGTGTTATATCACACGATCTTGGAGGCCACGCCACAGGTCCACGGCGCGAGATAATGCGCTCACCACAAGTTTCCTTCAATAAATCGATTGTTGCATTGGCTGTATGGCATGTAGCGCCGTCTTGTTGGAACCAAAGGTCGTCCACATCCACATCGTCCAATTCAGGTACGAAAAAGTCATTAATCATGGCTCTATAGCGCTCTCCATTGACTGTAATATTATGGCCGGCTTCATTTTTAAAGAAATATGGACCAATGATTCCCTCTGCCCATAGAGCACACCAAACAGTGACTTTTTGAGGATGTAACGGCGTCTCAGCAATGGCTTGTGGATTATGATCACTCCAAATGCGACAATTTTGCTTATTGACATACCTATTCAACCAAAAGTGAGCTTCATCGCTGAATAAAATTTTCTTGTGATGCGTCGCGCGAACCGAACCATTATTTTCGTAATAAATTTGCACGATTTGCAAACATTGTTCAGGTGTAAGTCTAATCATTATGAAATGGCAAACCAAACTGAGCATAAATCAAGTGACAGCTGTCAAAAAGACCATCTACGAAAAAAGTAGTGCCAACTTGAAAACCTAACCTCTAAAAAAACACCGTTTACTTATAAATGTATATGTAGATATTTTTATTTTTTAAGAAAGCAGCTTCATATACCAACACCCTATATATAATGTAGTAATGTAAATATTGAATAAAATGAAATGTTAACATTTTTCATAATTTTTTTTCTTGTTTTTTAATTTTTTAAGGAGGCAGCTCAGCATACAGTGTGTTAGAATGAACATAAATGTTAAAAAAATGTTCAAATTTTTATTTTTAATTTTTTAAGGAAACGTCCCAATATAAAATCTTAAAAAACTGGAAATATTAAAAAAATTGTTAATGTGTTGAAAATGTAAATAATATAAAAAAATATATGTTATTGTAACATTTTTTGAAAAATTCTAATTTTTAAATTTTCAAATTGTTTTAAGTTAAAGTTTGTCGAAAAATTTTTGTTTTAATTTTTTAAGTATACAGCCCAATATACAGTGTTTTTAAAAGAGTGGAAATATTATAATAAAAAAAATAAATGTTAAAGTGTAACAAAATTTCAATATTAAAAAAGTTAAATTTTTCGTAAAATTTTTGTTTTTAATTTATGTAAATGTTTTAAGTTAAAATTTGTCAGAAAATTTTTATTTTTATTTTTTTTTAATATTTTAAGGAGACAGCCCAATATACGGTGTCTTAAAAAGAGTGGAAATATTAAAGCAAGAGTTTATGAAGGCATCCTTATTCAGAGTGTGTTGAAAAATTTTAATATATAAAAAAATTAAATGTTAACATTTTTCGTAAAATTTTTGTTTCAAATTTTTTTACATTTTTCAAGGCGGCAGCCCAATGCACAGAGTGTTGAAATATTGCTGCAGCAGGTTTGTTAAAAAAATATTGCGAATTTTGTGTTTTTTCAAAAATTACAATATTTATTTATCCATTAAAATCTAAGTAATGAAAGTAGTCCCCATGAGATATTATGCCCTTGTGCCAAAGTTTTTTCCAATCTTCGAGGCCATGCCGTCTTTATCTTGTTAATCGCAGCGTAGCGTCGTGCTTTCATGGGCCTCTTCAGTTTCGGGAACAAGAAAAAGTCACAGAGGGCCAGATCTGGAGAATACGGTGACTGTGGCATCATTAGTGTGTTGTTTTTGGCCAAAAAGTCGTGCACAAGCAACGATGTGTGAGCAGGGGCGTTATCGTGATGCAAGAGCCATTTTTTGTTCTTCCACAAATCCGGGCGTTTTTGGCGGATTGCTTCGCGCAAATTGCGCATAACTTGCAGATAATATTTCTTATTGACCGTATTACCCTGTGGTAAGAACTCATGATGCACAACGCTTGTGCAATCGAAGAAAATGGTACTTTTACATTCGACCGAACTTGGCGCCCTTTTTTCGGTCTTGGGTCTTGCGGCAGCTTGCACTGAGATGATTGAGGTTTAGTTTCCACGTCATAACCATGAACCCACTATTCGTCACCAGTTATGACCCTCTGGAGTAATTTTGGGTCGTCGGTTGTCGCGGACAGAGCCCAACATCTCATTAGCAATGTTCATGCGATGCTGCTTTTGGTCGAAATTGAGCAGTTTTGGTACGAATTTCGCGGCGCCCCTTATTATGTCCAAATCATTGAAAAAAGTCGAATGGCACCAGCCAATCGATATGTCTAGGTTCTCGGCAACTTCTCCAACGGTGATTTCACGATTGGCCAATACCGTTTTCTTAACTTCATAAATTTTTTCGTCAGGCGTCCGGCACGCTTTTCGACGTTCACATCTTCTCGACCTTCTGAGAACATTTTGTACCACCGATAAAAGTTGATAAAAGTTCGAAATGCATCCGCGCACTTAATTTCGTTTTTCACACAAAATTTGATACAGGTTCTTTAATCCATCTTTTTGAATAGCCAAAGATGAGCCGAAACATGTGTAAGCAAAGCAGCTGTCAACAATTGACTGAATATTCGAAGTGGCCGAACTCCGTGGCATGAGTACCAACCAAAAAAATCGAAATTCGAATATACGTAACCTGAAAAAATTCGAGCTGTTGGGAAAAGTTAGTGATGTGAAGAATAAAAACCGTGCACGTCGCTCAAGAACAATCGAAAATATTGCTGTTGTAGCCGAAAGTGTTGAAGAAAACCCAGGTTTGTCCATTCCTCGACGTTCTTTGGAATTAGGCATTCCACAAACGTCATTACACCGTATTTTGCATAAAGATTTGGGTCTTAAGGCTTATAAAGTCCAGTTAACGCGAGAACTCTAGCCGGCTGATCATCAACAACGTCGTGTCTTTGCTGATTGGGTCGTTGAAATGCGTGAAAATGATCCGGAATTCCATCGAAAAATCATCTTGAGTGATGAGGCCCATTTCCACCTCAGTGACTTCGTCAACAAGCAAAATTGTCAGATCTGCGGCTCAGAAAATCCAAGAGTCATTGTTGAAAAGCCTCTCTATCCTCAATGTGTGACTGTTGGGTGCGGTTTATGGTCCGGCGGAGTTATTGGGCCTTACTTTTTCGAAAATGAAGCTGGAGCAACAGTTACGGTGAATGGATTGCGCTTTCGAGAGATGATTAACGATTTGTTATGGCAGGAATTGGATGGTATTGATCTGGACAACGTTTATTTTCTACAAAACGGCGCTACGTGCCACACAAGCAACGAAACCATTACAAAGGTATACACCATACAAAGGTATATCAAAATAACACCTCTTATTGCAAACCCTTTTATTAAAAAATGAGTTTCGTTAACATTTTTCGTAAATCTTTTTAATTTTTAAATTTTTTTAGGGAGGCAGCTTAGAATACAGGCTATTATAACGAATACACAACATTAAAAAAATAAAAAAAGTCATCTATGATAATTATTCATATATTTATATATATTTGTGTACGCTGATCTGTAGAAACCTTATTCAGCAGTCATTTAGGTGCGAAAGCTGTAGCTGGATGAAACGCCACACTTAAATCTCGACTTAACCCTTATTCACACTGGCAAAGGATTTTTTCTGCTGATGGTACCCAGATCTTGTTTCAAACCTGCTTTGCTTGCCCAAGCGAAGGAGCACTTTGAGCTCCTGAAATGAGTTCTGCCTATAATTATTGTCAACTAGTGGCAGCTGCTAAAAACTTCTATACATACACACAAACTCATAAGTTCTCTCGTCGATGCCATCAATTTAATTCACACATGGCGAATTCCACTTAACACCCAACAGCAGCAGGCACATAGTTCTAGCTTGCAAATATTTTGAGCCAGCAAAAAAAAAAAACAACAAAAACAACCAGCAATACGAACATCAGCCATTTTACGCGCCAAAACCATTAAAATTGACAATAAATAAAGGAGTGACAGAGGAAAGGCCAAAGAGAAAGAGTGAAGAAGATGGTCAGAGATTCATAGAGTGGCAGCGTGAATCAGAGTGTGAAGTGTGTTGAGGTTGCAATGTTGTCAGCGCCAAGTTTAATTTAAAAGGCCGACGGGCTAAAGTAATTTTTTGCATATGTTGCAAGTGAGGATGCATGTTGCAACCAGCCAAAAAAAGAGTCAAAAAGAACTCGTAGTATGAGTAGTAAATAGTCAAAGGCAAAGAAGTAGAGCTGCCATAAAGCAGAACCCGAATCAGAAGCAAAAGCAGAAGCGCAATGCAACGAAATGAAGTTTATAATTGCCAGCAGGAAAGTGGGCAGGCGGAGAAAGGCTGTTGGTACAAACGAGCAGCAGAGTGTGAAGCTGATGCTGCAGCGATGAGGGGAGACGTATATGCATAGCTGCTTGTCGACGCTTGTGTTGGCCACTGCTGGCCGTTGTTGTTGCCAACTGGCTACTCATCAGTAGGCACAAAGATAGAAAATAATAAAAACAACAACAAGAAAATAAAAAAAACAACAACAGTGGCTAGCGTGAGCAAGTTGCGCGGACATCTCCACAGATGGGGGTAACCGAAATGCTGGCAAACGCTACGATTGCTGTGTATTGAGGAGACTTTGATAAAAAAAGACAACAACAAAAAACCAGTAAAAAGGCCTGTGTACAGTAGCTATGCAAAAGGAGAATCAAGTGAATTGGGTATGTGGGCGTTGGTGGCAACTGCAGTTCATTGCGGCGATTTCTTCTATCACCACAACAACAAAAAGATTTCGTTGCAGCCACCTCAGCAATCGTTTGACAGCAGCAACAGGATGTGTTAAATTTGCCTAAGGCGACAAGCGAGCAACAACTTGCAAAAGGAGCAGTGCAGCAGAAGTGTTGTGGCATGAAATTGAATGGATGTTGCAAGTTTGCGCAAATGAGAATTAGTAGCTGTTGGGATGCTACCAAATTGGGGAAGATTGAATGCATGCAAGAAGGCAATTTTTATTGCCACTAAATGCTATTGCTTGCAACACCAAGGCGATGTGTTTTTTTTTTCAAAATGAGAATTTTTTTGGATTTTTTTTTACTATTACTATTTTTATTCTATTACTATTTCACTCAATACAAATAACGAACAAATGCTGGAATTGTTGTTTATTTGGTTCAAATCGACATTCAGCTGCTTTGACTTTCCATAAAATTTGCCCTTGCAATCGTCAGCGCTGCCAGCAACATTTCTCTCCTCCATTCATTTTTTTCTTCTGTAGCTGCAACAATGCCTGCTGCCACCAAATAACTATTAGCTTATTTACCTCCATTTATTTGTATGTGTGCCACAATTGCTCATAACTTGCCACTCACACATTTTCTCACACTCACAGATCCATATGCTGACACATTCTCCGTTCAAACTTGCCTGCAGCGACATTGCACTTTAACTCAGCTGCACTCACAATCATGTTGCACACACTTTGTTCGCTACGGTGATTGTGTTGCAACTACTGTCAGCCGTGTTTTTGTTTTTTTTTTTCGTTTTCATTAACATTGTTTCTGTTGCTAGCTACCAGCGCGCTGAAACATGGGTAACACCATGTTGACATCCCTTTTTGCATGCCACTTTAATGTATTTGTTGTTGGGTTTGTTCGTGGTGTGCCAGTGGTGTTGCAAGATTCAATTTGCGCGCAATCGTGTATTGCCAGCTACTTCGTCACCAAAAGCAATAAGTACAACAGCAACACAGCTAAAAGTAGTTTACAACTACAACCATCCACCATCCACCGGCTACCAGCTACTGTCTACTGTCTATGGGCAAGCAATGGCCAACAACCAACCCATTGCTGTTCTAGCTGGTCCTTCTGCTGCTGCTCCTCAGCATGCTGACAACATCTCATATTAATGATGACAGTCAATTACGAAGTTGTCAGCTGGCAATATTCCTGGCGAATGCTTTCCAATCCAGCTCTGGTGTCGCTCAGCTGTAGGGAGTTGGTGAGTTGCTTGCTATGTAGTTATTGGAGTCGTATGAAAAGTAGAAAAAAATGTATTAAAATATTTATCGCTGCTTTGTTGCAAATTTTCACCAACGAACGTGTTGAAAGTTCGCCAACACTAATTGCAAATGTCATTAGGATGTGTCAGTTGTGCTGTAAGCAATTTTCTTAGTTTAGTTGCAAACAGATAGTTGCAGCAAATTTCGCTGAGTTTTGCTGGTGGCGCAGTGGAAGTGGCAGTGGATTTGGATGCAATAATCAACGGCAGACGCTTAGTGAAAACAATATGTTGTTCACTAATTGATTTCAAAATATTTTTGATTAATTGAGTAGCAACAGTTAGACTTTGTGTTGCTGAGTAACTTGAAATGAGCGATAACCAGTGAGCTGTGATGGCAGGTAGACACATGAGAATATTTCGAAAACTTCTGTGAATGCAATTTTATAGTCGATTTCAAATTAAGTGTAGGCTTCAAGACCTTGTGAGAGTCATAAATTTGAAAGCGTGGATTACATTAAATGCCTAGGACTACTTCTCAGTAGAACGGAGGGTACAACAAATGCTAACCAAGAACTTGTGCAGGCTGCAAACAGAACCTATTTTGCCCACGTTAAACTGTTGAAAAGCAGGCTCTTGAGTAGAACAACGACAATCAAAATATATAAAACACTCATTTGGTCAGTCGCAAAATATATGTACATATATATGAAACGGGGACACTGAAAGCAGATACAATTACACAATTAAGAATATTGGAGAGAAGAATCCATGGTCCAGCACGAGAAGCAAATGGTCTTTATCTTCTTCTTCTTAATTGGCACTATAATCGATTACGCGATTTTGGCCGAGTTTAACAAAGCCCGCCAGTCGTTTCTTTCTCGTGCTAACCGGCGCCAGTTGGACACACCAAGTGAAACCAAGCCCTTCTCCACCTGATCTTTCCTACGCAGAGGAGGCCATCCTCTTCCTTTGCTACCACCATCTGGTACCGTATCACATACTTTCAGAGCCGGAGCGTTTGTTTCCATTCGGACGACATGACCCAGCCAACGTAACCGCTGGATCTTTATTCGCTGCGCTATGTCTATGTCGTCGTAAAGCTCATGCAGCTCATGGTCTCTACTGCATCAGCTATAATAACGAAGTAAAGGAGTTCCTGCAAAGAAAAAAGTCGAGCGGTTTGTTAGATTGTAGCGTATCCGATTACTAAGAGCAGTTAGCAGAATGCCAGATGAAAGAATACCTCGTAAAGTTTTGGATGCTCCTACTTATGGGGAAAAACGAAAAGGGGGACCGCGAAAAAAATATTTATACGACGTTGAGAGCGATCTAGAAAGCATAGGAGAGACGAATTAAAGTAGTATGGCTATGGACCGAGATGTATGGAGAAAAATTGTGGAGGGAGCTAAGGCTGATATCGAGGGTGAGAGTCATGTTGAGAGTTTTCTTCCATAAAAAGCGTTTGCGAGCGATTCCAGGTCAAGCGCTTCAAGCATTTTGGACATGGCCTTCAATCTTCTAAAAATTGGTGCAATTGTAGGTTTGAGTCTAATACGCAGTAAACTGGAAAAAACATTTGAAAATTTTTTTATAATTTTGATACTTAGCAAATGTTGAAAATTTTGGTACGGAATTTTTTAAAGTGAAATATTTTCGGCACTTTTTAACATTTTTATAAAATCTTGTTTTTAAAACAAAATATACGTTTTGAATAATATAAGATAAAATAAAATAAACTTGAAAAATAAAATTAAAATTTGTTTTTAAGAAAAAATATACTTAAAAAAAAATAAAATTTGTTTTTAAGATAAAATATATTTTTTGAAAGTTCTTTTAATTTTTTCATAAGTTTCTTAAAGTGAACTATTTTCGGTTCTTTTTAACATTTTTATAAAATACTTTTTGTTTAAAAATTTAAAATTGCTCTTAAGATGATTTAAATTTGGTTTTAAGATAAACATATTTTTGAAAATGTTTTCATTTTTCCATTAAAAGTTTTTAAAGAGAAATAGCTTCGCTACTTTTTAACATTTTTATAAAAAAAAAACTTGAATATAATTAATTTAAGATAAGTTAAAATCTACTTAAAAAAATAAAATTAAAATTTGTTTTTAAGGTAAAATATATTTTTTGAAATTTTTTAATTTTTTCATTGCATGTTTTTTTAAAATGAAATATTTTCGGCACTTTTAACATTTAAAAAAAAAATGTTTATTATAAAATATACGTTTTGAAAAATTTTAATTTCTTTTAAGATAAAATATATTTTTTAAAAAAATTCTTTTTAAGAAAAAAAATTTTTGTTTTGGAAAATTTTTTCATTAAAAGTTTTTAAAGTGAAATAGCTTCGCTACTTTTTAACAAAAGAAAAAGTTAAAATTTGGTTTTAAGAAAAAATATACCTTAAAAAATTTAAATTTGCTTTTAGGACAATATATATTTTTTGAAATTTTGTTATTTGTTTGATTACAAGTTTTTAAAGTGAAATATTTTCGGTACTTTCAACATTTTTATATAACAATTTTTGTTAGGTAAAATATACCCTTTGAAAAACTTCGATTTTTTTTTTAAATGAAACGTACTTTTTAAAAAAATTTTAAATTTGGTTTTAAGATAAAATATACTTTTTTAAAATAATAAATATTTTTTTAATATTTGGTAAAACTTTTTTTGTGTCATTAAACTTACTTAATTTATTATATTAAAATTAAAAGGATAAATTAAATGAATAAAAGAGAAAAACTGTCCATCCACTTGCAACTCAAACCAGCCTAGATTTTGTTAAGGGGGCGTCCATAAATTACGTGAGGTGTTTTTTTTAATTTTCTGTACCTCCCTCCCCCCCTGGTGAGATGTCGTGAGATTTTATTCAACCCCTTCCCCCATCCCCCAATCTCACGTGAGATTTTTCAAAATGTGGGTTTCTTATGTAAACGCGTTGGATTGTTATTGTAAAAAGAGAAAAAAAAATTTAAAATATAAGTGTAATAAAAATTTAACAATAGAAGACTTAAATCGTAACTACTGCGATTAAAAAAAGAATATCTACTCTAATTTCAGTCCATGAGTGACCGCCCTTTTGCGGAACATACGCGCTTGCTTAGCTGCTGCAATGTGAGCTGCTCGCCTTTGCTCTGCAGCTTTTGTGATAGATGCGAAGTAAATACCGCATGTACTGCAGCATCTTTTCTCTAAATTATCACGTATACTTGGGCAATAGAGATCATAAGGCGTGCTGATGAAGGCATTCAGCGGTTGAATCGGTAAGCGTATTCAAAATGGAGCGAATGACTTTCCGTCATGTTCTTTAAAGTCCGAAATTGTCAAGCGTCCATCAACCTGAGTGATAGGGTATGGAGGTGGCAGAAAACGGTCGTGAAGAATCATATGCAGATCACTCCGGCGTGCGCTGCAGCACTTAGGTCAAGCTCCATATGCAGCTTAGCAATCTGTTTCTTCATAGTATCTTGTGCTGGAGTGGGACGTACGTTAGATGGTGTAGTGTTCGACATAGCTTCATCCACATCATCGCTGATCACAAGAAGCTGATTTTGAATTATGTGAAAACAGTGAAGGAAATGACCGCGCTAATATTTTGTAGTTATGATTTTGCATATTTTATCAAGAATTTCACTGTTTCAGTTTTTTTTATGCTATTAATTGTAACAATAAACTTTATATAAAAAAAAGTATTTTCTTAACAAAATATATATTTAACCTACCTTTTGAAGGAATGCTAAAGTAGGCCGAACTTTTCTCTCAGTGGATTTCCTGAGAAGCTGTTCAATCTCATGTTTAATGCGATGTATTAACTCTTCTTTCTTCGGGAATTTTTGCTTCGCATTATTCCATAATTTTATCACATCGTCGTGGCAGTAGTTAGAGCATGAACTGAGTCGTGTAAAACATTTACAAGAATAAACAAAGAAGGTTGGAACCTGTCCGTGTGTCGCTGCCATTCAGCTCGTACGCTCTTATTCATCGAGTCGCGCGTTTGGCTGATAGTGGCGCGAAAACAAACGACGGGCTACACTGTACCGTAAATTCAGATTAAATTGAGCTATTTGGGATAAAACAAATATGGTGGTTTGACAGTAGTAATGTACATATAACGTCGAAGTATGAATGAAATTATTTTCTTTCAAACGAGTTAGTGAATGATCTTAATCATACTACAATTACGCTTAAGATTAAATCTTAAGCATGTACAATCTGGATAATGGACCAAAATAGTATAATTTTTTTTGTTTCAATCAGAAAAAAAATTGCGTGATATTTGCCGAGACCCCCCCTCTCTCTAACGTAAGATTAGATGTGATTTGACTCGACCCCCTCCCCCCTTAAAAATCTCACGTAATTTATGGACGCCCCCTAATACTTTCTGAGAGTATTATTATTATTTGGTAGAGCGCCGATTGGAGACGCAAAGTGCCGAGTTCTAATTCGTGTTCGTTTTTCATGCCAGAAGTTGTTGCCACTTTCTTCTAATGGTATGTATTATTTTGATATCCCAGGATCCCAATACACTTGATGGGTCTGCCATCTTAGATTTAGCTGGAGTGAGCAGCATTTCGAAGTCAGCCTCTTGCCATGCACAAGTCAAACGCTGTTCGCGGCCGCCAGTGGTAGTGATGGAACAGACACTGTGGAAGGTTCTTGGTCTTGGTGCTAATTAAAGACGCCATTTTCTCGCCTTGTCGACGCTGTTTACGACCTCGTAGTTTTTTAATTAGCGGAGTGTAGAGCTTACTTCACACGTCTACTACAGTTTACAGCAGCCGCTGCTTTTCTGGGACTGCTTATTTGTTACAGGTATTTCTAAATTATTTGCAGCTAACTGCTATATCTAGTGGTCCTTCACCATCCGCAACCTGTGACCCGTCCGCTGGCCTGCAGCTTGGCTTCCACAGAAAATTTTTCTGTGATATCGGAAAGTGTGCCACCTAGTAAAAGTCATTTAATAGATTTGCTAATCGTAAGGACAATGTTTTTACGGCCTACTAAATTTTTTTTTTTCAAAAAAGTGAAAAAATGCTCAAAATATATAGCTGACAGTAACATTTCATGGAAAATATTTTCGTAGAACATTTTAACCCCTTGGATGCCATGTTAAAGAGTTGCCTGGAACCTAACTTCCAGAAACTACTCAAAAAACTAGTTTTGAAAGTCGTTAGAGGATTAAGATATTCTAGAAAATTATTTTTCGCAAAATGTTACTCAGGCTCTTCTCAGGCAAAATCTCTGTGGCAAAAATTAAAAAAAAAAAAACAAACAGTAGAACTGTGTTAAGAAGGAATTAAAGACGAAATCAATTTTAAAATATTTTTGTTTTGTTCTCTCATTTGCTGTTCCTGAAAGGCTAACTAAATTAGGATGCCAGTTAGTTTCTAGCTAACTTTGAAGAGGAGTTCACTTTATTCTTACTTCTTTGATTGTTTGGCGTAATTGTCACAACCATCCATAATTATTTATTGTTTATTTGAGAGAGGATTTTAGGGATTAGAAGGGGAACTTAAGCCCAAAACCATGTGGTGATATCACATCTGGTGTCCAGACCTAAGTGAACCTCTTTATACTTTTACGCTTACGGAGAGTGGCAACCGCCGTAAGCTAACCTAACCTTGAAGAAGAAGTAGATGGTGTGACCTTTTCCCATTTCTATAAGGGTTTTGCGTCATTGGTAGCGACCTTGAAAATCCATGTCGAAAAAAGTTGTCTTCCACAAATGTGGCTACAACTGAGACTGAAACGTTGCTTGCGCTTTATTCGCTAAATATTTCCATGTTTATTCATCTTATTATTCCTCTGTTACGCGGTAGACTACAATTAATAACTGTTTCTTTTCTTCGTACACGCCTTCGAAGCGGATTTTCTATATATCCTTTTGGTGATTTTTTCTCGAAAGCTTTGGCTTTTTCTGCTTCACAAAGGCTTCTTAGCTCTTTGTCCCATTTATTCGCCTAACTCGTGTGCTGGTTTTCTATTTGCCAATTGTAATTCAATTTTAAATAAAGTCATATTCAATGAATAAATTTTCGAATCTTTCTCGCTCCCAACAAAACCTCAGTGATTTGAAAATCAAATTATCCGCTCAAAAATCTCAACGCTTCCTATCTAATCTAATTTATTTTGCCTGAAATGTTATATAAATTGATTTAAATTGAAACCAAGTACTTACTCGACCATAAGTGACTAGCGGAATTTTATTTTGGTTGCAATTACAAAGGCAGTAATTAACATTAATTGTAATTACAGATATTAGCACTTACATGCGTTCTGTTAGTGCCAGCGACATTTCCGCTTTAAAACCCCAAAACCCAAATCCCAACAGTCAATAAGCAACTTTGCATTTTTTGTATTAATTTATATAGCAATAACACAACAACACCATCAGCTGCTTTGTAAATTTGTGTCGCAAATACTGAAAATCCATTTTTGGTCAAAATACATGCAAATCGTTTCAAGTGGTTCGAAATGGCTAACCAGAGTCAAAGCAAACAAAAAAAAAATTAAAACCAAAAAGCAGAAAACACAGCAGCATTGCAGCGATTGCCAGCAAGGCGTGGCTGCGTTGATAGCAGCGGCCGCCTGCCTGTTCATTTAATTTTCAATTAAATTGTAATAAATTAGTTAACCAAATACAATACAAAATAGGATGTACTGTGGCCAAGCGTGGCAGCACATAAAGCTTCAATGGCCTTGCTGCTGGCAGCGGTGCGGGCGGTGGCGGGATCTAATGTAATTTCCCGCCACGACTGTCAATGTTGCCAACACCAATGTGACCGCCAAAGGCAAGTGACAAGTGGAGAATGGAGTTGGAGTTGGAGTTGGTTGGGGGCAGGGGGCGGGTAGAAGTAAGCATATGGAGCTGAAAATATAAATAGTAGAAAAGGGAGACGGCATTGGAGGCGCTGTGGAGCATGTTGCTGATGGAAAATGACAACCATTGTGGTGCATGGCGGTTATGTATGCGAGGATGTGGAACAGAGTTGCCAGCTCACGATGTTTTTGTTCATTTGTATAGTAAAGTTTGATGCTTTGGATAAATAACTAGCTAGAATTTTTATGAGCAATTTTTTAGGTAACAGAAGAGCCTGTGGAAGCCTGTGCTCACTGGACTACAGTGTAGGTAGGTACTCTTTCCAGTGCCACAGCTTAAGAATCGCATTGAAATCTGCACTTACTAAAATAGTTTCAGCAGTTTATTATTGAGACGAGCTGCTATTGAGAGGGCTGGCATGCCTTAGAATGGTCTCAAGAATTAAATGCTCTCGCCATTGATAATGAATTTTAAGAAGCTTCAACGAATACTGGTTCCCCTTTGCTTTAGCAGTCACTTAAATCAATCCTCTGAGATGAATTTAATAGCTATTCCGTGCGATTCGGCAGTCAACGCCAAAAGAAAGTGTACATCAAATATTGATAATTTTTTTACTTGTTTTGTAATTTCAGTTATTCTTCTATAAAAATATAGTTCATACTACAACAAAAAGCACAGTTTCGAACTTTGTATAAAATTTGTAAAAATTCGGTAAATTTCTATCAACATTTCAGATTCAAATTTCAGGTACGCAGTTTTACAGATTATTGAATTTTGTTGTAGTGGCAGTGTAAAGTATATCAAATCACACTAATTTTTGAGAATTGTTTTTTGGTCACCATCTTGTGCCTTTCCTCCATTTAACGTCTACTACAAATTTTTTTTTATAGGGAAGAAACTACTGAGGTTGGGTTAAGTTAGCCTGGTTGGCAATAAGTCAAGCATAGACCTTTTGGTCCCTAAAGATACTAGATGGAGACCGACCTCTATGAATACCTAAAGTAGACATCATGTAGGATGTCAGCGCTTTTGGCGAATCTAAGTAGCGCTGGGAGATCCGCTTTTGAGACGTCCTCCAGACCCTCAAACAGTGGGGCTCCCAGGCATTTTAAACGCGTTTTTAATAATGCTGGCGAAACGCACAGCAGGTGTTCTAAAGTTTCCTCAACATCCTCTCTGCACTCCTCCATTTGTCCGTAGTAGCAATCCCTGTCTTGTACGCATGTGCAGCCAATAGATTATGACCTGCTAGCACACCTATGATAGTTCTGCAGTCCTTTCGTGCGAGCGTAAGTACGAATTGAGTCAGTTTTTTGTCGTTAGCTCTACACATAACTTTTGCTGTTTTGCATGTGGTTAGATTAGTCCACCTAGCTTCCACTCGCCATTTCAAGTGGTCGTCCATTTCATTGTGTTTAGCGGTTTTGGTATGTCGTTCTCTTGTTCAAACGGTAGTCTAACAGCGGTTTTTGCTATCTCATCTACTATTTCGTTCCCCATAATGCCTTTGTGACCAGGCACTCAATAGGTATGTGGCCTACTGTTTGCGGCTAGCCTTTCTATGGCCTCCCTGCTCCGTCGAACATTTTTGGACTTAATACAATATGAACTTACTGCTTTTATTGCTGCTTAACTGTCCACGTATATATTAATTGTTGAGTTCTTTCTTGTTCTAGTGTAGGCTAGTTCCGCGGCTTTCCCCACAGCAAAAACTTCCGCCTGGAAAATAGTGCTGTGGTCTGGCAGCTTGATAGGCTGCCTTATCTCTAGTTTTGAGCAGTAAATGTCCGCTCCCACTCCGTCTAAAGTTTTTGAGCCGTCTGTATAGATGTGAAAAGTCCTATGGCCAGGCTTGATGCCTTTGTGCCATCCCCCCTCTTCAATTGTAGTACGAAACCTTCTCTCCCAATTAAAGTACGGAGTCATGTAGTCTATGCAACCTGAGCTCCACTTTCCTATTGAGCTGTGTCCGAAGGTTCTACAGATGAATACCCCAGCAGCCACTGAAGAAGCAGAAACTAATGAACAGCGTCAGAAAAAATTGTTAAAAATCAACGCAACGCTATAAAACTGCATACCTGAAATTTTTCTAAAAGTTCTTAGTAAAAAATTTGAGTTTTTAGCAAAACCTAGTATATAGTATAGTATCGATATAGCTAACTATGGCTTGACAGCTGAGAATGGCAAACTGTGTTGATGGCCGTTCAGTAAGGTAAATTGGCAAATCGTCATGAATCGCTTAACGCCAGAAAAACGCTTCCAAATTGTGGAATTTACTTTGGAAAAAAATCTGTTTTCAAAGTCCATGGAGCAGTGGCGGCATCACTGATCCTTATTTTGTTTCGAAAAGAAGGAAGGAGCTGCCGTTACGGTGAATCGCGAGCCATGCTGACTGTATTTTGGTTTTCTGTTTCCAAAAATTAATCAACTAACATCGACTTTTGGTTCAAACAAGTCAGAGCAACTTGCCACACAGCGCGTTTAACAATCGATTTATTGCAATATTCAATACAATTGACGCCATACGGCCAGAGTTATTGGAAAAAGTAGTCAAAAATTGTACAATTGGAACGAGTGGATAATGTAACTCGTAGCCGCGTCGGATATATGCCAGATATCACATTAAAAAAATAAATGCCATGATATTCCTCTTTTACTTCTTAGTATCACAGTTCTTGGTGAACCATTGTTCCATTCACAACCTTTCGCCACCCGTCTCTATCTAAGACTACTTCCTTCCACCGCCGCACGTTCAGCTTTTCAGGGTCATCTTAAACATCTTCCAGCTATCTCTTTCTCGGCTGTTCTCTTCTTTTTCCTCCAATAGTGCGCGAGTTTTTTTCCCCTTGAGAATTCCAAACACGTGCACAAGCCATCTTACCTTCCGAGATTTTATAAATCTTATCATAGTTTCTCGATTTGCTAAAAGTTCCAGCTCATGATAATATCTAGTTCCATAGGTATCATCTTGCCGTCTTATTGGTCCATAAATTTTTCATTCGGAGACCATTAATTGATTAATGTCAGTGGTATTAGCGTCCACAGTTCGTAACCATAGTAAAGCACTGGGTGAATCAAGATTTTGTAACAGGTGGCGCTAAAGTAATCCTCCTATCAGAAAATGCTATAAATTTTGCGATTGGCCCGTAATGTCAGTTCTGTTTTGACATTTGTGTAGTAAACACATGCAAAATACACGTTAATAAACAATGTAACGCTACACTTCTCCAGAACGCGGAATATTGCTGACTATTTATTTGACCAATAATCGCTCGGTGACTTTGGCACAACGTGAATTTCGTCGCAGATTTCCTCGCCGTCCAACGCCTACTGGTGAAACACTGCGACGTTTAGCCGCTCGCTTCGAAGAGACTGGCACAACACGAGATGTTGCCAGGCGTAGCAGACCCCGGAGTAGCCGTTCTGCAGAGAATATTGCTGCTGTGGCCGAGGATGTAATGGAAGCGCCGTCGACATCGACCAGACGACGTGCCTCGCAAATGGGTATCAGTCGACGGTCTTTACAGCGAATTTTGGTACAAGATTTGAAGATGTTTCCGTACAAAGCTGGTAGCTGCTGACTGCCAATCGCGTCTAACATACGCTCAAGCCATCCTTAATCACCACTAAGAGGAAGATGATTTTTCATCAAAAATAATCATGAGTGATGAGGCCCATTTCCATCTTAGCGGGTACGTAAATAAGCAAAATTTACGCTTCTGGGGCACTGAAAACCCGCGTGTAACCCACGAAGAGCCATTACACCCGCTCAAAGTCACTGTATGGTGTGCTGTTTTCGCTGGAGGAGTCATCGGACCTTTTTTCTTCGAAGACGTCGCGGACCAAACGGTTACTGTGAATGGTGAGGGCTACAGAGCAATGATCAACGACTTCTTTTTGCCGCAACTTGATGAATTGGGATTGGAAAACATGTGGTTCCAACAGGACGGTGCAACGGCACACACTGCAGGTGCCAGAACCGATATGCTGAAGGATGCATTTCCCGGGCGCCTAATCTTCCGTTTTAGCGGTTTACACTGGCCAGCAAGATCGCCTGATTTGACCGCTCCAGACTTCTTTTTGTGGGGCTTTTTGAAGTCGCGGGCTTATGTCAACAAGCCTCAGAGTCTTGCAGCTCTTAAAGACAATATCCGTCAAGAATGTGAGGATCTATCGCCGGAAGTTTTGGCCAAAGTGATGGAAAATGCCATAAAAAGGGCTCAATTGGCAAGCAACTGTGGCGGCGGCCATTTACATGACATCATATTCTCGACTTGACGTAAAAAAATTAAAAGACCAATTAAAAATAATCCACAAGAAGAATCAAAGTTTTTAATTTTTTTTTAAATTACAGCCAAAAAACATCGCAAGGTTACTTTTGCGCCACCTTGTATATCCTTAACTTTTGGTCGCGAGATAATAATTTTGACTTAAGCAGTTTCAAATTAGAGTAATAAGATTTATTTGCTGCTAAAACTCTGTCACCAATTGTCAATGCCAATATCCTTATTGGCTGATATTTTGATACCCAAACAGGTAAATTCGTGCACATTCTTGTATGCATAGTCGCCGATCAGCAGGTCATCATGTCTTAAACCGGAGCTGGACCGAACCATAAACATCGTTTTTCTGTATTAATTCTTAGTCCGGCAGTTCGTACTTTTTTCTAGTTTTTTAAACGTACTCTACAATTCACTCTGCAATACGAAGCAGAAGCTCAAGATCGACCGCTTTGGAGCAGCTTTGAGAAGGAAGAGTTAACGCACCCTGCGTTTTAATGCTGTTAAAGAAGAAGTCTTTATATTAAATATTATTCCCATTTCAAAATTGAGTGGCAACACTGTCTCACAAGCGTATTAGTTGCTATAACTGTTAACAGTATTTTCGATGTAGCCATCGAGGTTGCCTACTGGTTGCATAATCACAGTCCGCACGGTCAGAATTCGGCTGCTGGCCGAAAACTATTTGAGCGACACTTGGATGTGACAGCTCTTGCGAAATATTGGTTAGATGCCACCATTGTTGGTCACCACAAATGCACCGCCAGCAGTTACTCGCATTCCCGCCAGCTCACCAAGCTGGCTTCTAAACAAATTTTGAGCGCTTTGAGTGCATTTGTTGAACGATTATGGACGCCACTGTTGCCAAATACAGGGCGGACATTTTGTAATTACACGCACTTAGTGCGCGATTGTGTTTGTGGAAATAATTACATGTGTTGTAAGCAACAACACGAACAACAACAGAAAGAAAAAATGCACACACACCGGCAGCAGCTTTAAAAAAGCGCCCGCAGCTTATTTATTATTTATTGACGCTCCATGACTTGGCGCTCGCACGCGCTTTTCGGCAGTCGGTGGGTCATTGGGTGGATTATGGAGGTGTGTTGCGTATGCGCGTCCAACCGAGCGAAACCTGAAGGCTTACTATGTGAAGACTTACGTACATTGGCGTGGTGCCGCTCCACATCCGACTAAAATCGAGTTCATACAGAAGCATGCATTGCGGCACAGCGTCGAGCGTGGCAACCGTAAAGCGTGCCACAATAGCAAACTTCGCAGCAACAAGCGGTGGCCTTCACTTGCAGCGCTCCAGCAACCGAATTAATGACATTTGATGGATTTCCATGTGCGGCAAATGGACAAAAGTAAAAATATGAACATGCCACAGAAATGCGACACTGCCATACAATAAAATTTCGCATAAACTACAAACACTCACACACACATGCGGACAAATTGAGTTTTGTTGTATTTAAAGTTGTGCACATATCCGGCGCCATGATCGCCACACAACCACAGCCGCACAGCCATACAGCCACATTTGATGATGCCCCGCAGAGCTTTTAACTTTTTCAGCCAATAAACGCTGAGTTGTTGCTAAAATTTTGTTATGAAAATGCATTAAAATGCTTTTGTTTGCGGCGCCGCGAGCTGCCGCGAGCTGCCACGAGCACTCACATGCCCTCATGCACACACACTCACACTCGCTCACCCACACGCTTACATATGCACTTATATATTTTTACATTTGCAAAACTCTTGCTTTTGTTTGTTGTTGCCATCAGCGCCCGTCCACGTTTCTGGCATATGTTGCATTGTGGTCTGCAAAGTTTTTGGATTTTACAAAATTTATATGCCTCAAGCATATAAAGTGGCAAAATTTTACAATAAAAAGTTTTCACTAAATTGCATTGTATGTATTTGGCGCTTTGAACCGCTGCATGCATGTGTGTGTGTGCATTATTAAGATGGCATGCCTGTGTATTGGTATAATTTTCGATATTGCAACGCATAATTACTTGATTGCAACATGTTTGCAGGCATTAGTGTTTGAATAGCGAAAATTGAATGCCGTTCGACGAGAGAAATATTGATTGGGGAAAAATAGCAGAAAACGGAGATCGAAAAGGTCAATAATTGGACGCAAGCTAAATCTCCAACTCTTTATAGCAAATAACAAATACAAATTATTTTAATAATTTTTACTAAAGGGTTTTCTAAAAACGACGCTTCGATGTTGCTAAGCTGTGGCGGCTTGTGTCAGATCTTTGTTTCTTATTGTATCGCATATTAGTGATTCCATGTCAAGTGAGCAAAGTATTTGCACATTGACGTTAATTTAAATAAAAATTGGTTTATTTGTAGGCTTGATTATTGAATTTTTTTTTTTTTAATTTTATAATTTTGTGATTTATTAAATGCTGAAAATTTTGGTATAGAGTTTTGAAAGTGAAATACCTGCGGTTCTATTCAAAATATTTATATATACATTAAAAAAAAAATTGAATATTTTTGTTTCACTTTTTGGAAAAATATTATTATTATTATTATTTATTAGGACCGCCGTAGCCGAATGGGTTGGTGCGTGATCTCCATTCGGAATTCACTGAGAGGTCGTTGGTTCGAATCTCGGTGAAAGCAAAATTAATAAAAAAACATTTTTCTAATAGCGGTCGCCCCTCGGCAGGCAATGGCAAACCTCCGAGTGTATTTCTGCCATGAAAAAGCTCCTCATAAAAATATCTGCCGTTCGGAGTCGGCTTCAAACTGTAGACCCCTCCATTTGTGGAACAACATCAAGATGCACACCACAAATAGGAGGAGGAGGTCGGCCAAACACCTAACAGAAGTGTACGCGCCAATTATTTATTTTTTTTTTTTTTATTTATTAGGAAAAATATATAGATATTAAACCTCATTGCATATGAGAGTACTAGCTACAATGGCCATCGACTCCGAATATAAAGGGTGGTTAAATTTCAAGGGCCGATGTTGAATGTGAACCACACCTAAACGTCAGTGACATCGTTGGACTTCTTTCTTTGGGGTTATTTGAAAGAAAAGATGTACGTCGATAAGCCAGCAACAATTCAAGAGCTAAAGGATGAGATAATTCGGCACATTAACGGCATAGAACCTTAATTATGCCTCAGCGTCATCGAAAATGTGGACCATCGGATGGAGGTGTGCCGCCGAGGCCGCGGCGGTTATTTGGCCAATATTTCGTTCCATGCGTAATTGAGCCATACCAACATTATCATAATAAAGAGAAATGACAATAAGTTTCTAAAAAAATTTTATTTTATTCAAAATCAATACCGGCCTTTAAAACTTAACCACCCTTTGTAAGTAAGTTCTTAGTATTAAAATTATATTAAATTACGCAAGTTACATTCTACTAAAAAATTAAAAATTTTCAAAATATTTACATAAGGTGGTGTTCTTAGCTATTTTTGATACTGATTAGTAATTAAATGTTTTTGCCTAATACTCTCTAAAACAAAATAAGTGTTGAATATATGATCGACGGACATAATATTGCTGCAAAAAGGGCATGTTGGTTTTGGATTTCCGGTGAGAAGATGTTGGTGAGTTATTTGCGTATGCGCGATCTTTAGAAGTGTGAAAATGGTTGCTTGTGGACGAGTGATATTGCTGGGGTAGAGAAGTTTATCGCGAGTCGGGTTAAGGTTGGAGTATCGATGCTGGTAATTTTTCCATTCTGTGAGTCATTATATCATTATCAGGTCATTATAATCGTTTGCCTCATATGGAAGGGTAGGTGCTAACCCAAAGTATTTCGCTGCACTATGAGCTTTTTCATTCCCAGGAATGCCGACATGGCCAGGTACCCAGAGCAAAGCAATTTTTTTTTCTATATTTAATGCAAAGGACAGATCTTGACTATTATTGTTGAGCTATTGCCTACGTTTTGAACTGCGTTTAAGAAGGAAAAATTATCGCAACATATAACGATTTGCTCTTTTGATGAATGAAATATTCCAGAGCTTTGGGGATAGCAAAAGCCTCGGCAGCAAATACAGATGTATGTGGAGGGAGCGTACCACCTTTGATGGTACTGCCGTTTGATGAAGTAACTGCAAAGGCAGGTGATTGTTGCTTTAGAGCCGTCAGTAAAAATAGTTACAAAATTTTCTTGTTTGTAGTTATTGACGATTTCCAAAAAAAAATTGCAAAAAAATTTCATTACTGGTGTTGGATTTATTTAAAGCATGGAAAGATGTACATATCAATTTTGAAAAATTTTTATTTGTTTATTTTGTAATGTATGGAAAACCCTCTCTTTTTAAAATTTTGTTGCAAAAAGGGTTTTTACAGCGAGATATTTGCGTTTATTTTTAATTTATTTTTTTTTAGCTTTATAAAATCAAAAAAAAATTTTAATTTTTGTTGCAAAAATTAGAAATTTTTTTTTAATTTTTGGGAAAGTAATTATTTTGACATTTATGAAAAACACTTTTTGCAAAAAATTTAAATATTTTGTTGAACATTTTTTGGGAAAATATTTGTCATTCGCGATTTTTGAAAAACACTCCCTCTCGAATTTGTTTTCTTACTTTTTGTTTTTAATAGGTGAAACTATGTTCAGTAATCTCTGAAAGTTTCATAGTGGGATTCCATTAATCTACCGAATTATATTAGAATACTAGTGTGTAAAAAATGTTGTCCAAATTAATAAAAAAAAGAATGTTTTCCTTAAGGGGGCAGATACCTGTAAAGGGCCATATTTTCATTAAAATTATTTAAAATGAAGAAGTCAATATATTTTTTTCAAAATTCGCATACAGTTTATTTATACATTGAAATAGTATATATGTATATATATTTTATTTTAATCATTTAAAATGGCGGGTGTACACACAATTCGCCCAGGAAGGCAGCAGGGCTTCTCAATCGGCGCGCATTGTAGCATCTGCGTCAGTGACCTGAATACCAAAAAATTAAAATTTTGGGGCAAATTTTCCTACTATTTTTGCTACGAAAATTATTTTTTTCGAAAAATCGTAAATTCACATAGAAAATAATATTATAGAAACATGTGCGCTAAATTTCAGGGAGATCGGTGAATAACTTTTCGAGTTATCATATACGCCCATTCGAAAAACATAGTTTTGACCCGACGATAGGATTTTTTATTTTAGGGAGATTTGTTATTTAAGGGAGATGTTAATAATTGAGCCTGTGCTCAGAAATCCCTCAAAGTTTCATAGTGGGTCTCCATTAAGTTTTGGAGTTATATTCAAATACAAATAGAGGTGTTTTTCAAAAAAAAGTTTTGTAAAAGTCTATTTTACTACAAAAAGATATAAAGGAAAAATTATAAAAGTGTTAAAAGTATTCGAATAAAACCTTTTTGAGTTTTGGCATATTTGGTATTCTCGCTGTAGGAAGCATGCAAACTTTTCCCATTCCGCTTTTCTGGAATTCTGATCTTTTGGAACTTGAAACGTTTCAGTTTTCTGAAAGTAAAAAGTAAAAACAAAAAATATATAAAAATATTAAAACGTCCAAATAAGAATTGTTTGGGTTTAGCGAAATTTGGTACTTTCGCTTCAATAAATAAGCACGCCAAACTTTCCCAGCCGCCTTTTTGAGATTCTGACCTTTGAAACTTCAAAAGCGTTAGTTGCTAGCCGAAACTCAATGAGTCGTTGATCAGATATAAATTCTTCTTCCAAGACCAGCCATCCTTTTTTGTGGTCCGGCATAACTTCGCTGGCGAAGACAGACATATATAACAACAAATCTGGGGAGTTTTTCTTCAAAAATGGAAAAAAAATGTTTCCCAAAAATTGTGAACAAAAATATATATACAGAAAATTTCCTTACATTTTTAACCTTTTAATTTTTTTTTAATTTTTGCTTAACCTAGTAAATTAAATTAAAAAGATTATTACAATGCTGAAAATAACCGATGAGATATATATATATACATATATATAATTGGTGCTTACACCCTTTCTAGGTGTTTGGCGAGCTCCTTATCCTATTCGTGGAGAGCCTCTTGTATAAACGGAGGGACCTACCGTTTTAAGCCGACTCCGAACTCGGAGGTTTGACATTGTATGCCAAGGATGATTGCTATTAGAAAAAACTTTGTCTATCATTTGATGATATTTCACCTTAAAAATTCCGTACCAAAATTTTGCGCTTAAATAAATCTCAAAATTATAAAATTTTTGAAGTAAAACTTCTTTACGCGCGTCAGGGTATAATTTCAAGGCCACGACACACGAGCTGACGTTACGAAAAACCGTCACGAAATGCTGCGGTAGCTATTCGGAAATAGTCTAGGAATAGGATAAAAAGCAGTCACAATCGCTAGTGTATGGCGCACTGTCACATGTTACTTCCATTACTGGATTGTGTATAACTACGCGCAATGATTATTTGAGATACTACCATGGCCGGAGGCCATCAACAACAATGACATCATTGCAAGCAGATTTTCGAAGACTATCGATGAATTGTTTGATAACTCTTGATCAACAAATGAATCAATTTATACAACAAAGAGAAGGCTTGTCGATACACTCTTTCAATTGTCAAAGTTTACGTGCTCATGCTACTGACGTATTGAATCCAGTTACGCGAAAATGCAATGTGGTAGTTTTCCATGAGACTTGGTTGCGTGAAGACGAGGAAATCAGTTTACCGAATTTTAACTGCACCATCCAGTGTAAAAGAAGTAATGTTCGAACCGGAGGAGTCGCCATCTACCACATCAAAAATGATACCGTGAATGTCCGCACACCACACTTACGATTTACCGCTGTACAGTCAACATCAAATGCAGCTATAGCAGAAGATGTCGGTGATATTTATATCTATTTCTGTGTGCCGTGCGATAAATGGACAACACATACTAATTGTGGGTGTCTACATCACTTCGAATTCACATAACAACGACATTATCGCATTTTTACATGGTTTGTTATAAAGATACACTCGTGATCGTGGTAAACTTCTTCCTCAACGCGACGATCTGAAACCTCTCATATTAACTGGAGATTTCAATGTAAATTTTGCATCGAACACTTCCATGATATTAATAGAATTTTTAGAGCATCAACTGAATTTACAAATGAGCAATGACCGCTACATTTCAACAACAAAATCAGGAGCAACGATATATGCCGTATTTTCTCGCCATATCGACACAATCCAGTCAAGAAGATAAATATCCTATTTCAGTTACCAAAAATCATTGTATCCACTGCGGCTATTGCACCATCAATACAAAATGTACAGGCCATTGAAGCACCGATTAATATACAAATTTCAGAAATAAATGAATAATAATATTATCTATTATTATTGTATGTAATTTTATAAAAAATCATTTCAATCCTCATTAAAATATTTAAATTTGATACAGAAATTAAGAAGTTTCACATCAAATATGCGCACACAGTGCGGCTGGCCTTTTTTAACTGTTTAAAATTTTTTTCAGGTTTTCCCGTTTACTTTTTAATATATTAAAGTCTTTTAATTTAACAATGTCCAGAAATATCTGCGGCAATGTCCGAAATATTTGACATGAAATCGCTCAGTTATGATTATCCAATTTAGATCAGAACTAAACTAAGACTTTCTGGCGGATTCTTAGCTTCTGAGTAAATAAATGAATATAGTAAATTAATGGCGACCTAATCGATTCAACGATTTCCTTGATTTTATCAACATCGTCGATGATTAGCCTATCTGAAAGTGTCTAATTTCGACGTCCATATAACCAGACTGTTCCAAAATCATGGAAACACCACTTTGCTGTTACATTCAATACGGTATGGAGTTCATAAATAACATACATTTTTTGGGTAGTCTTCTTCGACTTCTCAGCTTGGCCATGGTGGTACTAAAGAATGCATCGAATTTTCTCTTTTTACCTCCATCGATGTATATATAGTAAGAACTGAAGTCGTGTAACGTGAGATATGACTCCATTAAAGAAATCAAGCGGATACTGGTCAAAGTTCATTTCGTGGTCTGAATAAGTGAACAAGGAAGAAAAAAAGCTGCAAATAAATATTATTCGAAAAAATTATGATTAGCTCTTGATAGGCTTTAAGAGACTAGTTCTTAGCGTATTACTGTCTGCGTGACAAAAAAAAGTACCCATTAATTCTCTGTGGAAGTCTGACAATCGACAGACAAAGAACTGCACATCCAAAAGGCGAAAAAGTTCGACGTTCCTATTCAGATATAAATATTTAAATTTTTTAAATATATTTTTATCACTTTGAATGCTTCGCCACCTTAACGCAATCAGCTTTATCTTGATTTTAAATCAATGAATTCTCTTAATAAAACCAAAGTGCGCGTATCCATGTGCATTTTTTATATGATGATCATAAAAATAATGAACTAGAAAATGAGCGAGACAAAATGTCTTTTAAATTTAGTTCGGACAACGATATACACTTACACAAATGCCTTCAAACACACATAACTTTTTTTGTTTGTTTGGTTTCTTTTTACGGGGAGGAAGCGCCCAGAGCCTGAGTAGAAATCAATACATTCAGTTATATGTATGTCTTTAAGTAACCTCCGCATTTGCGCCCTTTTTCCAACTAAATCAAAATAATAATAACAAAATACGGACACGTATAATAGAATAATAATAGCAGAAAAATCGAGCACAAATCGCTGAGAGCAGCGGACACTGCACACCCAGCACCGGGCTGACTACTGGTAATCATCATCCATCCAACTCAAGGTGTTGCAGACACATACCAAACCAATAAGTAAAATATGTATATTTTTTGTGGCACAATCTCGTTTGGGGGCTTACCCTCGAACAAAATTGCCGCTTGGAATGCATGAAAACGTTGGCAGCAGTGGGCAGTAATTGAAGCAGCCATAGCAGTAGAAGCTGTGATGCCGCAACAAAAATACATAACTAAAGTGTAATAATAATATACTCACAGGTGTCCAACGTGCAACCCAGCCTTGCAGCCGGTTAGTCGCACAAAATATTTAGGTACATATATACGTATAGGCAGTCAGACAATCAGGCAGTCAGTGCGCCAGTGAGCCAGCGAGCCACCAGGGTCAGTCAGCATTCCCTCGCCAACAGAGCCAGCTTGCCAGCTTTACAACAACAAGCGCAATAGTCGCAATCATATAGCCTGTTTTAGTTGGCCAGCTGGTTTTAGCTTTACCTCTTGTTGGTTGTGTCCAGCCGGCTGGCCTTTCGAACAGTCATTTCAGTCCAGTGATACGTAATAATCACGATAATCAAAAGGGACACGATGGCGCTCAATTTTGGTGGGTAGCGCTAACTACACCTGTATGCTTGTATGTGTGTACGAGTATATGTAGAAATGCTTGTGTGTCACCAGTATTGCTATCAATGAAGAGCAATGGGAAAAATCCAATAATAACAATAATTGCAACAACAAAAACAGCAGCGAATCACCTGCATAACAACGACATGGTTGAGCTGAGGACAAAATGTGAGAGGGGAGGGGGGGGCGAGCTTTTATTGGGACGATTACATGGTGAGAAAAGTATTTGTTTATTTCATTTAAAAATTAAAGTGGTGTAAGGCTGCTAGGGGGATATCTGGCATAGTTGTTAGCTGGGCAACGGATTGCAGCCTATCAGTGAACCCTCATAAGACGGAGCTCGTGAACTCTTCGGAAAGGATGGCATCGGTGAGAAAGCTGGAGGGAATCCAAAGGTCTGCCCTCATTGGAATCAGGCAAAGCTGCTGCTACGCGAGCCGCGATCAGACTGAGAGCTTAGGTTACAAACTTGACCTCAATTACGCACACGCAAGTATCCCAAAGTTCAGTTTATCCCAATGCGATCACTGATCACCTCTGTGTAGTTTGAGCGGCGCATTCTCCACTCACATTTCTTCGAGGGAAGAGTGGGTGGGGTGCAGTATTTGGAGACAGGGCCAGATGAATCTGTTCACGGATGGCTCGAAATTGGTGGACGAGTATACAGCAAGGAGTTCCCCATCAGACGCTAGTTCAAGTTACCGGATCACTGCAGTGTATTCCAAGGAACGGTATATTAAAGAAGCAGCTAATTTACTGCCCACTTGTGTAATAACTGTCGAAACTCGTTAGTGAACGTCTGACTTCACTTTCGATTGATTATAAATTATTCTATATAAGGCTTATCTGGTCATAGCGATATTGAAGGAAACTGCGAGGCGAGGGATTCGGATCCCGTTGACTACTTTCGGTATACTCTTGGAGAGGTGGGCTTCGCCTCAACTCAGTTACAGGACATTGGCCGCGAGGTATACATGCTGAGAGACTCGGCAATATTTTGAGCACTTTTTGCGTCAGTTGTATGGAGGATGAGGTGGAATCATCTCAGCACTGCTTTCGCAGGTATCTCGTAGCAGGCATCCATATTGAAAACCTGATGAATTTCATTTGTAGTTCGAAGCGCCTTCACCAAATACACATCCCCCATTCATATTGAGTTGGAAGTTTTTGATTAGTGCACATTGGTTTTATAAGAGAGTGGGGGAAATTATGCATTCAGCATCAAAATGTCTTCCATAGTGGACAACCTCTACAACCTATAGTAACTCAAACTACATCACTACTAAATATGGATAGGTTTGGCAAGCGGTAATTGAAAAATCGGATGTGCGCCTTCAGTGTTCATTCCAACACTTACTTATTAGAGCCATTTCCCCTTGGTTTGTAGCATACGCGGATACTCCCTTACTGTGACATGACTAGTAGAAACTATGCCAAGTAATAGTCCAGCAAATTAGGGCAACAGAAAGCGGCTACTGGCTTAGTTTTGGGCCACTCTTGACAACGAATGAAAAGCGGAAAGTTAAGAAAATGAATACTGAACTTCTCTAGATTGATTAGAATTTATTAAGTAGACAGGGAGACGGTGTATCGTAGTTGTGAACTGTTATATCTCTGGAATATAAAAATGGACCAACATTTCTTTGTAGAATATCCAGCACTGTTGAAAATATGCAATACTGTTTTGGTAGTCCTGGTAGTCCAATAAAAAACCTGGCTGATCTAACGAATCTCGGAATCTCGCCAAATTATTGGTACAAGATTCATTAGTAGATGCAGCAAAACTTGGTAAATCTTAAAATACCTAAATAATTTTGACTACCGAGAACCGTTTTTAAGGGCATCTCTGTCTGCTTAAAGAGTCAGAGTAATAATTTGCTGCCTAAGCGGGCTTAATATATTTTGAAAGTTAAAACTTCCGTGAGTTACAATCACCCTATTAGCACCCAGTATTCCATTTATTATTCTACCTATCGCTCTCTCAATTTATTACAGACTTTTTTTAGCTGGCTGCCATCTTTTACGTAGCAATAACACCTTCACCCCGACAACTTTCATTCATCAGTTATTTTACTTATCCACCTACTAATTAATGTATTACAAATATCTGTTCTAATAAGCTCAGCTTTTTCCTCCGTGTCCACACGTTCACTCTGCATCATCGCCTACTCGCCAAGTGATCAAAATTTCTAAGTGTATGGGCTGGCCTTTAACTGCCCAGTTATTTGTTGTTCTGTTGCCACTTTCGGTGAGTAAGTCAATGCGCTCAGCGTATTTGTTCCATTTATTATTAAACATTATTTCGATAATTCTGATTGCATGTCCACACTATCGCAGAAGAATACCGGTGTACCCTTACATCCGTATGCCCGCACCATTCGATTCATTGTCGCTGAAACAAATATAAAATATTGGAAAGTATACATACGCACATACAGAACAGGATAAAGACAGCCGTTCCACATACGTAGTACATAGTGTAATTTTATTTGTCGAAGTGCTTTTTAAAGGTAGAGCGATTGCGGACAGTGAAGTTTGCCTTGATAGCCGTGCACTGCACGATGGAAGACGTGTAGCGCAAGATTACGCGTCGCTTCATTGTTCGGCGGAATATTGAAGTTATGTGCCTTGGAATGAGTTAATAATAACTGGAGTTGTTGAGTCGCAACGTAGATGAGTCTGGTTGGGTAATAAAGGTGTTGCTCACGCGAAAAATTATTTCTGTCATATGCGCTGCTTTTTTCATTGTATGTGATTGCCGTCAGAGGCTTGGGCTATGTACAGATGGGTATTAATACGGGCTGTGAAGGTATAAAAAAGGTTATTTTAATAAATTTGATAGAGAACACCAAGAAATTGAATAGGATGATTTGTAAAACTTACAACATATTGGCTCAAAGGAAAGCTCTGCTTTTACATTTGGAAATAATGCCCAGGTAATAATAATAATAATAGTCTGACGCTTAAAAGTCTTACCTATTTGAACCGGGTTTCTCCTCCACTTCCTTAAAGAATACCCCATGATTTTATGCAAACTCCAAGAAGGAAAAACGTTTTATGATATCTTTTTTATGACGAAGATTTGTTTTGAGGCTTGTCCTAAGGAGACTTTTCATTGAGAAGCAAACCAAATTTTTAATTCCTAAAGGCGAAAAGTGCCATAACTGGATCGAAATTTACTTCGATTGAGGAAATAAGCAGGCAGAAGAGTTTAAATTTATACCAAAGGGTTTCCTAACAGAAGTAGAAAAACCGCTTGCGTAAGTAAGAGGTGGCACAAAATTAGTAACCCTATCGGAAGAATTATAATTTTTGCAAGTTGGTTAAAATAAAGATTCCCATCATTTAAAAAATTTTTTTTATTTAATAAAAAAGTTGTTCAAAAACAAAATTGGACGATTAATTTGTAGTCAAATTTTCAGTCGAATCTTTGCGCATGAAAAAGCAAAATTATTTAATCTCCGTGCTTGAAACATAAAAATGCTAGAACCCTTTTTTTTCTAATAGCTTTCGCCCCTCGGCAGGCAATGGTAAACCTCCGAGTATATCTCCTCCAAGAAAAGGCTCCTCATAAAAAAGTCCCTTCGTTTGTGGAACAGCATCAAGACGCACACCACAAACAGGAGCAGGAGCTCGGCTAAGCTCCTCACAGAAGCGTACACGCACATTATTTATTTTTGATATTTTTTATATATTTTATCTGAGTGGAGTATTCATTAAGGAGAATTAAAATTTAGGAGGCAAAAAAATATTTATGGAAACTTTTTTTTTAAGATATCAAAAAGTCAGCTTTTCTTTGAACATTTGTCGGAGTTATTTATGTTCAGAAATCAAAAAATTAAAATTGGTTTTTAGCTTTTAAAACTTTTTAAACAAAAATTAAAAAAAAGAATGGTTTGTAACTTTTAAAAAAATTTGTATTTTAATTTTTGTTTTATTTTTTTTTTGATTTTTTTAATGTTTTCTCATGAATAGCCACGGCAAATGTTCAAAGAAAAGGTGACTTTAGATAAAATTTAAAAATATTTAAAAATCCAATTAGAAAAAATGTATTAAATTAAATACTTTTTTCTAAAATATTTTCAAATTTTTAAAAAATTTACAGAACTGCTGGCAATATTATGAAAATTTGTAAAGAGTTTTGAACAGGAAAAATCAGCATAGAAAAGGAAATAAGCATAGTGCATGAGTACAATATGATTTTGGTTCGAAATTCTGTATTTAAAATTCTGTATTTAATATTCTGTATTCAAAAGTCTGTAATGCAAAATTCTGTAATGTTAAAATTCTGCATTGCGGAACACTGTAATTTTAAATTTTGTAAATCAAAATTATGTATTATCCAAATTCTGCATTGCAAAATTCTGTATTGAAAAATCGGAAGAGCATATGGAAAAACAAAAAAAGTGCGCACGTTTTTTATTTATCCATATGCTCTTCCGATTTTTCAATATAGAGTTTTGCAAAACAAAATACTGCCAATACATGACTTGTCATTGAATTTGCTCGAGGATATGGCATACAATTAAATCCAAAACTAATCTTTAGTGACTTTGAGATAGGTATTATATCGGCTGCCAAAAAATATTTTCCCGATACGAGATTGCAAGGATGCTTCTTTCATTTTAGTCAAATAATTTGGCGTAAAATACAAAAAGAAAGGTATATTGTGTAATATAATATATTGATATACTGAACAATTTCATCCCAACTACCATAAAGTACTGAATATTTAATTTTTTTTGTTTGCAGATTGGTTCAGAAATATGGAAATTATTCATATTTTTCCTTACATATTAGAATATTAAAAGCTCTGGATTTTTTGCCTCACGACGAAGTCTCTGAGTACTATAATCAATTTTATAGTACTCTTGAAGAGGAAGATACAAAACAGTTTTGCTCGTGGTTTGAAAGAAATTACATAGCTCGAGACAACTCCCAGCCAAAATACCCACCAAAATTTTGGTCAGTGCACGATGAGTCCAATATCGCTTTCCCCAGATCGCAAAACAGTATTGAGGCTTGCATCGTCGGCTAAAAGTTATTGTTGGGAAACGAAACTCAGGGTTGTACAAACTAATTAATGATCTAAAAGGCTTTCGCACACACCAGCTAAAATTCAAAATGGTCACAAAATTAGTCAAACGAAGAAGGCTGTAAAAGCAAACAACAGAATTAAAAGAATAACAAAAAAAAGGCTTATATTAAGGCATGTTTCTTTTCTAAAGCGAATTGCTAAAAATTTAATAATATAATAATTGTTTCGCCATTATAATGTAATAACTTTTGTTTTGAATGAATTTTTGAATTTTTCTTTAATTGACGTATGTATGTATATATACCATTGTTTCTATAAAATCAGAATGCCATTATTCATAAAATAAATGTGCTATTCAGGTAAGCGTACTTATCAGGTTATCTGCTTATTTCGTTATATTTTTACAGCATTTTGATCGAAAATAATTTTGATTCCAGAATTTTAATATACAGAATTTCAGTTCTCTATCATTTTGATCATACAGAATTTTAAATACAGAATATTGAACCAAAAGAATTTAGGCTGGACAGAATTTTTTTTTGATTTTTACAGAATTTTCATCCAAAAGAATTTTGTAAAGCAGAATTTAGTACCTCTCCCCATAGGGAAGACACTAGGCTTACAAGAAGAAGAAGTAGACTCTAAATAGCGGGATATATGAATTTAGAGGCACCGTATGAAATACTTTGAATGAATTAAGGCTTTCTTTCCTCTTGGTTGGTCGGTTTGTAGGCTGCAGCTAATTTGCTTTTTTATTGCGATTTGGTGGTTTCAGTGTCTAAGTGACCTGCTTGTTGTTGCCTTGTTTATTTGTTTACATTTTCACTGAAATTGCGACTCTCAAACCAACAAATTGTGAAAACAAAATGCACGCAAATGTGGTTGTTGCTCTACCGAAGGTGGTTGGTTGCACTGCTTTCCAATTGAAAACTCAAGAGTGAATTAGCGCTTTGAGTCGCTATTTTTTTGCACTCATCGAAAAGAAATGAACTTTAACTCTAACCGTAGCCTTCTGAATCAAACCATTTAAAACCAAATCAAAATATAAATTTAGTGAAGCCACCTTTAGCGCAAGGCGCTAAGTTTGTTACCAGTCACCCCCATCACAAGGTCCTTCTCAGGGTGGCTAGGCCCATGCATCTACAGAGCAAATATTGGGAAAATTTGTCGCTATTGCCAATTTACAACTGTGGCACAATTTGTTGTAGAGAAGTCTTGCTTCTGCAAGGTACTTTTTTAGCAGTCATTATTTTGTGGAAGTTTCAAAAATTCCAAATATTTCTGTCCTTGATCTATTATGCAGTTGCAATAATTATACCAAAACTTTATCTCTGAGGTATTTTATACCTAGAGGACATCACCATACTTTGAGTAGCACAGTGCGACACATGTTTCGATATCCGTCAACAAATTAATGCTCGTTGTTTCAAAAAGTGAGCGCTCCAGTTGTTCGAGACTAGAGTGCAGAATGGCTTAGAGATATGACTTAAAAGTAGTTTCAGTCCAGCTTAGATAAAAATAAAGTTCTAAGAAGGGTGGTAAAAAGATCGAGACCATTAAATATGCTACTCGTTTCATTAAATTGTAATTACCACTCGTATTAAGGTACTTTTGGGATATGACTACCTACCTACTTATTATACGTATTTAAACCAAGCTCAGACCTTTTCAAAGTAACTACTTCAAATTCCTGGTTTCAACTGGTCCTTCTTACAGATGTATGTAAATGGTCCTTAACAGAGATGAGACACTGACTGAAACTACAACACTCAGCTTCATATTTTCACATAATTAGACTAAGAGCAAGAAAATTAAGTAGAAGAAAAACAAAAAACAAACATAGCACGCAGACAACCACAGCACGTGTGTGAATGTGTGTAATCAGTTCTAGAAAATGGACAAAGGAAACTATGGTTGTACAACAAAAAAGTAATAATAATTAACGCTCAATCAAATCAACGTCACGTGCGACGACGTGAGAATCATTAAAGTTCACCTTGATTTGCAGTGGCATAAACCTGAGAGAACAAGAAGAGTGGTAAGAAATTGGACGTTAATGAAAGAAAAACATAACCGTAAATGATATGAGATGAAGCGAGTTAATTATAAAGCAAACAAAGTAACAGCGATTAACTACGTATGAGAAATTTTTAGCAAAAACTACGTCGATGCTGAGGAGTTATTTGATGAAAATTATTCTATTAATAAATGTATAAAATAATATTCTGCACGGTTTTTTGGTATGTTATCATTTGGTACGGATATACCTGTTGGAAGGCCCTTGAAGTGAGCGATTACTGATACATTTTTTATTTTTTTGAAATGAAATGTCGGAATATCTTCACTCTAAACCCCTTGGTAATATGGAAAAAGCATGAGGAGGTGCTTAAATTTATTAGAAGTCCCAATTATGCACTCGTGGACAGGCACAATAGACCACATTAGACCTTGTAATGCACTATGGCCCAATAATAATATTAATAATGAAGCGATCATATCCGAGTTTAGATTGTGTTCTAAGTCTCGATATTATTATTACTATGAAGGAATTTAACACTGCGACCTGCAAGATCTATTGTAAAAGAGCTGGTTTCGTGGATTCAGAGTGATTCTCTGAGCACACCTTCCTCAATAAATTTTAGTATTTGTCCTCATGCGGAGAAGCTTAGACTTTCGTACAATCCCCATTGCAGAAGCTGTAGGGATTCTGCAGAGAAAAAACCTGTTGAACATTTTCTTTGCAAATGTCCTCCGGGTTTGTGGATCCTTAGTGTGCCTTTTGAGAATAGATTGACGCAGTGCTCCGGCTAGATTTCGTTTCTCACCTCCACTACATCAACAGCACTGAATGGCACTCTAGTACTACTTGTTGTGTATCCGTGGCCACCTAAGCTACCTACCTACCTGCCTGTTTTATTGAATTATATTTCCTTTTCCTGTAAAATATGTTTACTCAGTTGTTTGTGCTGCCTATGCATCAGTGCTGGGTACGATGTCAGCACTTGTTTGGCGGTTTCATCTTTCTCTCTACAGAAATTGAATGTTCTATCGGAGTATGGTTTTGTTGTTATAGTTGCGTTTAAGGTTAAAGTGAGCCCATCTTTCTATTGCTTATCCTATTCCGCTTAAAAGTCACTTGTATTCTTGTCTAACGCTCCCGACTATCTTTTCTTTCCTCGATGAGATATTCGTCCGTGTACTATGTTATCATATTGAGGTTTATTGTGTAGGCTTTCGAAAACTCTGCTCATGCCTTTTCATTGCCCTATTCAGTCTTGGGGTTTGAGAAAACTGAATATCGGTAACATCATGCCCCATGGCATTGAGATCTCAGGGATTAGTTCAGCAAGAATATCGAACTTCTTGGGATTCTGATGAAGCCAGTAATAGGTTTTGTTGTTCTTAGGATCATCCCCCTTTACTTGGGATTGGATAAGAATTTGAAGAGGTGTGAGAAAATAGAGTGCCGGTAAACACATTTACAAAGTAAGCAACATTTCAGTGTGTGCTGAGGCCGAAAGAGTTAGAATTTCGGAGAATGCGAGTGTGTTTTTTTCTCATATAAATTTGTCAATTTATACATTCACTACCATTTCATTTCACATGCCCCCCAGGCTTGCGTGCGTGGATATGCTTCAAATATGAAAATAAGGGTTGACAAACCCGGGATCCGTAAGTCTGGGAGTTCGGTATTTTCTAGGTAGGTAGGTCTGTCCTGACCTTAGACTTGTCTTAGGTCCGTTGTGATACCACTGGAACTTTTCCTTACACTGTGAGACCCCTTTCAAACCATCTTGTGGCTTTTATAAACGAGCTTAACTTCGTTAGTTTGAGATGCGCTATATCACCTACATCTGATTAAAATACTCTACCAAGCGTATAAAGTCTTATTCTAGATAGTTTTTTACACTCACAAAGGAGGCGTTTAATAGTTTACTGCTCTTCTGTATTATAGGAGCTTCTACAATATTCGCAGTATGGAACTCCCAGCCTTCTAGCATGGGTACCTATTGACCGGTTAATACACCCATCAAAGTTTTTGTATTCTTCTTGTTGAGTTTTAGCAGTCATTTTGCATGACCACTGTTGAGTGTTTTCTAAGCGCTGACTGTCTCGGGATTAACTTGTATTCACTTGTCGTTCATTTGGTTGGCCGGTTGTGAATAACTCACATATTTTGAAACCCACGTAATTTAAAATCGTCAATTCAAATGAAAGTAAAACCCTGCCGTATGAATGCGAAGCCTAGAATCAACACCAGATGAAACAATCGTGCACATCTCAAAAGCTGACAATAATGCACTGCACGTCTTCATAAATTGGTGCATGAGCATCTTCAAAATATTCTGACCGAATGTTATCTCAAACGAGGTCTTATGAAGCAAAACTCAACAAACGTCCATGGTCTTTGAGAAAAAGAAATTGGGGCTGGAGTGTACATGTCCTGTACAGAGGAAACTTCGACCTAACAAGAACTGCCATTGACTGGAACCCTTATGGAAGCCGCAGGCGAGCGGTACCAGGAGACGACTTCTAGATGTGAAATTCCACTCCCTGAACCCTAACCTGGAGTATAGTGAAAGCTTTGGCATGCAACCGAAGCGAATGGAGAAGTCTTGTTGTGGCTATTTTTTGCAACTTGGAACCTTCCATATATAATTCCGGAATGCCGACACATTTATATTGTTTGTTTAAATTCTTTAAGCTTCTAACTTTTTGCTTACATTAAGAAATATCAAACAAGGTGAAAAACGAAATAATAACGAGAGTTTACTTTTACGAAATCCCGAAAACCTGACATCAAAAATTTCCGCTAATATTTGCATTCACACACAAACGTATTCGCACAGATACATATGCATGTACTAATATATGCCACGCTTGCAGGAAAAAAGCTATTTCTCAAAATTACATATCCAAACACTTTACACTTTAATGACAAGTGTTCTGCCTTTAAAGAGTTCAACAAGCGGAAGATGGTATTATGACAAGTTGTTGCAACCTCCTGACTGATTTTCTGACTGATTAGTCGGTTAAATAGCGAAACAGCCCACCTCATTGGCGTAGCTCCGCCAAACAAACGGCCACTTACAGGCTGCATTGTGCTATTTAATAGTTTATTACTTTACAACAAAACTCATTTACTTTTAAATGAACTTACAACTCGTAAAAATATGGCAAATTAGCTGCTGTTTAAATACTTACTTTGGCGCTTGACACAATGTTGCTGAGGAGGCACACGAATAACTACTGAGGCTGAGGCTGAAAGTGGTAGCCAACTCTTTGCAAACGGGCTGCATAATAATATTTTTACCTGCAATTCTTTGATTGTGTGTGCGTGCATGTGCTGGGGCATTGACTTTCTGCAACACTTTTACCGCATGAGATCGTTCGCTGTTGTGGTCGCAAAAACAAAAAAGGCGGCAACAAAAAAAATCTCATTTGCGGTTGCTTCACTGCATCGCTTAGCCATTTATGGTGTTATTTCACTCCTTGGCACTTTTTCACTTTTTCCAGCTTTTGGTCACCATTTTGCCATTGCATTCGCTGTATTCCTTTTCCCAAAACACCAACACACAGGCACATGCACGTGCAGTCATACACTTTATATTGCTGTCATATTATTAACCAATTTTGGTTGACCATTTATTTACGCTTCCAGCTGAGAGTGCAGCCAATTTTTTTCCACTCAGCGTTGAGCAAACGAGCTTGTTGCTGCTGCTGCTGCTGCATTTTTAACACTACAACTGTTGTTATTTTTCCTTTTGTTGCCTGCATAATATCTTTTATGCTGGTTGGTCTGTTTTAATGTGTCTTTGCCTGCAATTGATTGACACAGATTTGATTAATGGCCTCACAGTGAGTGCGCGCGTGCGTGTGCGTATGTGTGTGCATGTTCTCTTTGGAATTTCTCATTTTATGTTGCATCATACTAATGTGAAATTGAAGCAGCGTTTTTGTTGCGTGCAACGTTTTCTGTTTGTTTACGGAAATGTAGTAAATGTGGCCAGTTTTTTTCTCATTCGTATTGTAATCAACAACTCACACATACAGCAAAGTGCGATGGACGGCTGGATGTGAATATTTAAGAATATAATTTTCAAAAGAATATAAAAAAAAATAAAAGTTATAATTTTCTAAATAAATTTTCAAGAAATTGAACAGCTAACTAACTCTACTCCGAAAATTCTTAGTGGGATGAGAAAAATTTGGACAGGAATACGAATATACACAAAAAAAATTGTGCTGTGAGTTGAGGCTTTGTAACAAACAAAAACAAAAAAACACATAATTTTATACTATGTCTTACCTGTTTATATAAGCTATCCCCCAAATTTTCAAAAACTTTGTTCCAAGGAAAGCTGCACCATTGCAGAGTTCATGTTGAAGGAAGAAGTGTGAAATTGATACAGGCATCTTTCAACTGATTCAGAAAGTAAACCAAAAATTGATCAGAATAGCAAATTACGTCAATGGGGCGTCAAAGTGCTTTATTGGCTGCCAATAGACAGGCGAGCACCCAAGGGGGAAGTTTTTACTCTATTTGCCTTAGACGTATGTGTTAATGGAAATGCTTTTTTCCAATTTTTTCCACTTTTTTAAATTTTTTTATTTCTATTTTTTAATCCATTGCGATTTTGGAATCTTTTTTTTAACAATTTTTTCTTTAGATCCTTGGTCAAAATAATCAAATAATCGCAATAGAAACGCGAAATTTTGTTTAGCTTCAACTATTATTTCTCCTAATTTTCATACATTTTTTAAAAAAATTTTGTTCCTTCTACAATAAATATCATATAAGTCATGGCTTCTTTGTACAAGACTTATAAAAATTCGACATATTTTCATGAAAATTTCAAACTTTTTAACCAGAATTAAAAACAATTGAATTAAGCAGTTTCTAGCTCATTTATTTTAGTATGATTATTAAATTTAGAAAGCGCGGACAACCCACCAGAAAGGTAAGTAGATGTTACGGAAGATGACCTGCGTGGCATGAACGTACGAAGAAAAATTAGCCGAGATGTATGAAACGCCATAGCAAAGGAAGCACTGGAAGCACTAACCGCTTAACATACGATTTAGATTCGAAGATGTTAGGCCGGAATCGTATACAAGCTAGCGCAGTTTTTTTAAATTATCTAGTTTTAACCCACACCATGGCACATGTAATACTCACTTCGCGCTTGATCACCGTGCGCGGTCCATGCCCATCATTGTAGGTTAAGGGGTTAATTAAAATAAAAAATAGTTTAAAAAAACTAAAAAACACGCTTTTATTGCTAATCGAACTCAAAAGTAGAAAATAAATTTTAATGTCAAAGGGACCTATAATGAAGTAATAGCAAATCGAACGATCAGTCATAGTCAACTACCTCAGAACAGAATTATAACAAAAATTAAGATACAAATAGAGTAATTCAAATTAGAGTTAAAAGCGTGGGATGCTTGATATAGTAAATATTACAATCATTCTATTGGCAACTACCTATGTACAGAAGGTTATGAAATGAAGCAACTCTAATTAACTGAAGCAACTTTAATTAACTCTAATTTGAATTATTCTATTTGTATCTTACTTTTTGTTATAATTCTGTTCTGAGGTAGTTGACTATGACTGATCGTTCAATTTGTTATTACTTCATTATAGGTCCCTTTGACATTAAAATTTATTTTCTACTTTTTAGTTCGATTAGCAGTAAAAGCGTGTTTTTTAGTTTTTTTAAACTATTTTTTATTTTCTACTTTTTAGTTCGATTAGCAATAAGAGCGTGTTTTTTAGTTTTTTTTTTTAACTATTTTTTATTCTTGATTTCTCTCGATCTAAAGCATTCAAAAGGAATGTAATGATGCAATTTTGTTTTAAGTCTAATTATTTTAAAAAATGCACTGACAAAAGTGTACATACGTTATATTAGGACACTTATTTTGCTCTTCTTTTCTGCGAATACTTAACTGTAAAGTACCGTTTATTTTATTTTGTGGTTCTACTTTGCATTCTTCGTAAAATTTATGGCATTTTGTCTTTTGAAAAAGTGTACGATCGGAATAATGTTGCTCCGGAAAGAAATCTCTACTGATTTGAGAAAATTAGTTGTTGAGTACAGAAGTAATAAGACATCCTTTGGTTAAATAGTTGATTTATTGCATTTAAGCAAGTCTGCGGTACAAACTATTTGTAAAAACTTTGAAACAACCAATTCTCTGGAGATTAAGCCGCGTAGTGGCCGGCCCAAGAAGCTCAACCGGAGAGATGTATTCTTTATTGGCAAAGCAGTGAATCAGAATCCGAAAATACATGCTACTGATTTGGCCCAGGAGGTAGCCGAGAGGTATCAAATTGTTGTCCACCCACGTACAATAAGCAGGACCCTTAATAATGAAGGTAACAACTGCAGAACTCCTCGCAAGAAGCCCCTTATAAGCGAGAAAAACTGAAAGCTTCGTATGGAGTTTGCAAAAAAGCACCTTATAAGGGAATAGAATTTTGGAAACTAGTTTTATTCACTGATGAGTCCAAATACAACATATTTGGATACGACGGCAAAGCCAAAGTTTGAAGAAAACCAAACACTGCCATGGATCCTAAGAATCTGATTCCGACTGTAAAGCATGGTGGTGGCAGTGTCATGGTTTGGGGAGCAGTTGCAGCCACAGGAGCTGGAAACCTCGTTTTCAATGAAGGAAATATTGATCGCTTCTAATACAAGCACATTTTGGAACAAAACCTGATGCCATCCGTGGACAAACGAGGCCTAGGCTCGAGCTGGATCTTCCAGCAAGATAATGACCTGAAGCATTCTGCGCAAATTGTCAAGGACTAGCTGCTGTATTACATTTTATAATAAGTAATAAGAGGACAAAACGTTCATGGACACACGCTTTTTTCTGTAAAATGAATCTCTATTTAATAATATTTGACAAAAATTTTATTAGAATTATGTTTACAGACCTGTTTTCTTTCCCGGCATCCATTTCATTTAGTTCTTATTTTGATGTTTCTCCTTACATTCGTAATAATAATTATGCAAATAAGTATGCCAATAAATATCGTTATTATCTCGGACTATTTTATAATCTCAGATTTTGGGAGACAAATTTTGTATGGGAAATCGCGCTTTACAATTACAGATTTTGAGTTAAGCGCGAAAAAGTAGATCATCTACTTATATGTGAACGTATTATAAGACACATTTAGTAGAAACGGTAGATGTTGGGGTTAAATACGCATAAAAGACGGATTTCATTAGAAATAAAGATTTTTCATTTTACTTCACAAATTCACCTTACTTTTTGCCCACAGGTAAAAAAAGAAAATATTAATCCTGGCAATCCTAATAAGGATATTGGAAAACTTTTATCAAATTATTGCAATGTCATCGGTCCTTGATAGGTGTACAAAATTCCAAGTCGATCAGATTTTTAGAAGCCAGTGAAAATTAAGCTCAAAGATACCGTTACATACATACAACCCGAGCTAATAAAAGTGTGTTAAAAAAGCTTCTGGCACGCTGAATGTGTATATGAACACAAAAATGCCAGAGCACGTCAGGTTTTTAGATACTCCGGATTAGAAATGCAAGAAAAAAACGTTTTTTTGTTATATTGGAGGTTATATAGCTTCATGAGGTATTTGTTTTTAAATGATTGTTATAACATCTTGAAATATAACTCCTCGTCTCCCCAGCCTTTTTTCTACATTTGTGTGTGGGCTATTTGAGGCTACTCCAAGTTCACATTGGAATTCCGCGTGTCAAAAAAATTGCAGAGCTGTAATCTAATTTGGTTATGAAGAGATATCAAATTCTGTCGAACCGTGACAGTACTACGGTTTTTCTCCACCACCAAAAAAAAACCAGTGTCGCGCATTCGTTGTATGGAGTAAATTAAAAAAAAATAAAAGGAATTTTTTTAGCAACCTCAAACTAGAATTTAGTAAGCAATAAACCTGCATACCAAAAATTCTTTCAGAAACTCTAATTAAAAAATTGAATTGGTATGAAAAGTTTGTGGAATTTTTGTAGTTTTTGCATAGATTTTGAAAACTGCATTTATGTAGGGTTTCTTATGCAGTGAGTTGTATTTTTATATTAAAAAAAATAAAACGGCAAAAAAAGAAAAGGAGAAATATAGTCGCAATTGGCCTTAATATTGCCAGGGTGTATATAAAATAGAACATCCAACACCTCCAGCAAAAAAAAGTGTCAAAAATCAGTCCGATTTTCGAGCTACTTAAAACATTGTGATTTATTTTAAAATTCAATAGATTTTAATCCCGCGTACTCGAAATTTTTCATTTTCAAAGTCATCGTCGCCCAAAAGTACTTGGCGAAGATCAACACTCGGCGAACCTGTAGTAGTCCATATAACGTGGGATAACAGTCAAAAATAACTGCCCAGGACCGGGTCAGATATAAAAGAAATGTTCCTAGAGGCCTTATTCTCTCAAGAGCAATGTCACAAGGAAGAAGAAAAATAAGCTCTAAATTATGCATTTTATTATCCATACTAAATAATGGTGTACTCTAGGGCGGGTCGATTTAAAAATCGCTCTGTGAAAATCGTATTCTAGGGATCAAAATAAGAAACTTTGCCGAAGGAACCATACTTCTAAAACGAATTCTGATGTCCCCCAATTTGGGTCGAACGAAAAATCCCACTTTGACCCATTTAGAGTGCTCCAATCGAGTCCAAATGTATGACCGACCCCCACTAACTTTGGACAGCCAATCCACCCATGCCAGTGGCACACCCCCTGGAACTCCCCTGGGGGGTTCCCCATACAATCATTTCAAAATATCACCATTTTTGGCCTTTACATGAGAAAAGAAACTAAAAAGTTCGACCCAAATCGGGGGACATCAGAATTCGTTTTAGAGGTATGGTTCCTTCGGCAAAGTTTCTTATTTTGATCCCTAGAATATGATTTTTACAGAGCAATGGACGATTTTTTTGCCTCCCCTCGACCCGGCCTAGTGTACTCTTATATCCCAAGCTTTGTAAAGGGTCGTTTCAATGGGTTTTTAAGTAAATCAGTTAAACGAACTAAGCTAAGACTAATCAAAAAAACTGCTTTACAAATTGTAGAATGGGAACTCGAAAATGGGAGCTAGTTTAGCTACTACAGAACTTGACACCTCTAGAAATTTACTCTCATATTGATGTCCGTCGAAGTGCTTCGAGCTGGAGCACAGCTTCTTTAAAGAGCAACAACACATAATTCGTCTTCAACAGAGGCAAAACTACTTACTTGTTATACTCTATTATGAGTCTGGTAAGTGGTAAACAACAGCGAACAAGAATAAGACGAAACTGATGGCCAGCAAAATTATGGAACTAAAATCAAACACACTAACAAATAAATATACATCCGAATACACAAACAATAAATTCTACAAAAAAGGATACTTGTAAAGTGGTCAACTCGTTGCTGCAACGTATCAACCGAAACAAGTAGTGAGGCAGTGGCGAAGAGCGCACTCATCATGGCAACACTAAAAAAATTTTGTATCAACTACCAACAAAAATTGTACAACAACAACATGTATCTGAGTAGGTCTGACGTGTTGTTATCATGTTGATCATCAGTGCATCATTATCTTCGCATTACTGACCACACAAATACGACATACATACACGCATACACGCGCATACTTGTACGAGTATATGTGTAGCTGTTTAAGTATGTATGTAGTTGATGCAGCAGTCCAAAAGTGGCAGGCGCGTTTTTTAACGCCAATTCCTGTTATTTATATCGCTTTTGCGCTCAGCAGGCTGCAACAAGCTAAGAGGCAAGGCAATTACTGCCAAACATTTTTAGAGAAAAAAAAAATAATAATAAAAATAAAGAAGAGTGATGAGTGAGTTCTCTTTTTCTAAAAAAAAGAATTATGTTCCTTAAAATTTTTTTATATGATGGAACGATGAAGAAGAAGATTACAATAGAATTTTGTCTAAGACAATTTTATGAGCGTTGGGTTGAAATCTGTGCGCCATATTCGATTACTGGTGCGATCACTTGCGCGATCATATGTGTCTACAGGTACATACATAAATAAATGCACAGCCACTCTGGTTAGTTGTGTGCACCACGAGTAAAGGCTTGTTTGATTTTTTTTCTACCACGAGAGTGATCGTGTGCATCAACACGTGATCTCGCATTACATTGGCCGGCCGATGCTGCAATGCAGCGAATAGCCGCGAACTGCATATGATTCCGCATTGATGTAGCGCTGTGGATAGCCACTTTGAGGCACTTTAAATTGGTGTTATGATCGCACACTGATCGCACGTGTAAATTCCGACGGGACACACATTCAACTCACTTACATGCATCTAAGTGGTAAACAAGTCTGCATGTGTGTTAGGGTGCATCACTTTCTGTGTAAAAAAAAATCTCAGCATTTCTTTTCCAACGGAATTATATAATTAATTATATTTTAAGACTAGCTTCAAAATATTTCGGACAAATATTAAGATTTAATCAAAAAAATGGAGGTGAAAAAGTACTTCATAAAAATATTTAATATTATATTTAAAAATCTACCTCAGATAAAATGTTTGCATAAAAATGATTAAAAAGTTTACCAAGAGAATCAAAACAATGATATTTTTGATGCTATTTATTGCTTTTTTTGTAAGATAGATTTATCATAAGAAAAATTTGAATAAATCGGCCAAATGTTGACCGAAGTATACTGCTAAAATGCCACTGAACAGATATTTTTGCACCCTTTTTATTTCTTGGAAAATAAACCCTTAGGTAAGGTTAGGATAAATAGCCGCCCACGCGAGCATCCACTTAGACAAAGAATCAAATTCGTCCATTGGGATACCATACAGAGGAAAAACAGAAGGAGAAAAACCGAACATGGAGAAAAAGGTGCCCGTTTGGGTCTGAAGATGCCGACCAAGAAGGGGCTAATTACGTTTGTATTAACCACTTCAAGCTACTGATGAAATTCACCTGGTGTGTGACATTTAGACCGCAATATCCGCAGGTGTAGCAAACAAGTGAGAGCTCAAATGTCTACATCTTTGCCCGATGAGAGCAGAACAGCTCAGAAAAAGGTGTTGAGATGATTCCACCTCTTCCTCCAGACATCCTCTGCAGCGAGAACTTGAACCAATCTAAAGTCTCACCACATAGATATCTAACAAGCAATGCCCGGTAATGAAACCCACGAAATTCGAGAGCTGCGGCATTTTTTTGCTTTTTGTGGAGACAACTAGCAAGTATAGCACTCAGATAACATTAAGTCCATTGTACTGCACTCGTGTTCCATTTTTAGGTTTCTTTAAATCTACCCGACTTAAGAAGAAATCTGAGTAGATCTTGTGGTGCGTTGTAACCAAGGTCGACGCTTCTTAACACATCAGTGCTAAAGACCTCAAGTCTGATTCGAGGGAGGTCGGGCAGACGTGCAGAAAGTGATTCGCCGTCTCATCCGCTTCTCCTCATGCTGGGTGCTAGAGTGTACTTTCAAGATGCCTACTTTTTCCATGAGCTGCGGCTTTGTTGGCCTCAGAAGAGCGCGCCGGATCTACCCGTGGCCAGAAGGATCTCGCAACTTTGCCTATTTGCGCTCTAACCCAGCGTTCGCTTAGTAGACGTGAGGCCCATCTACCCAGGGGTAGACCATAGGTTCTCAAGGGAACCTCAATCCACACATTTCGCGGAGAAACCGCCACGAGGTTCCCCTTTCTAGGCTGTTCCTCAGCCCAGCAGTTTCTCGCTATGCCACTGTGACCGGGCACCCAAATAAGCCTAATATCAAAGTATTCTGATGCTGCCCAGAGAGAAATCAGGCATAATAAATAAATGAAAAAAGCCGTCGGGCTTGGACATTCTGTGTTTTGCTAATATCATTATTTTTGTTTTAATTTTTATGCAGAACTTTTGAGTTTAAACTCCTCTTTTATCTGAGGTGAATTTTAAAAAAAAATATTTTTGAAAATAAATTTTTGTCTTTGGAAGTTTTTGTATTTGCTGTAGCTCACATAATTTTTAATATTTTTGCGAAATATTTTAACCAAACCCTTAAAATATAATACATTTCATAATTCAGGATGAAGAACCTCAGTTGCGCCCGGTGAGCCACCCTAATGTGTATATGCTTTCTTTCATGCACGCATACATAGATACTTAAGTTTACAAATAGTTGCGATTCACGAGAATTCCAGTATCTTACCCTTTATTGTTTTTTATGGCCGCCATCTGATCTTCATCGCAGATAAAATGGTTAAATAGGCTTATTATTGCTATGTACCTATCTGATGTGGAGCATTAAGTGCTGCACTGCAACTGCCGCATGCGATTTTCAGCGCATTGGTGCATGGGTGCATCGGTGCATTGGACGGACCATTGCACACTCACGTCTCGGATACGTGTTAGTTATGGCGATAGTGTGTCCATAATTTTGTAATAAGATCGGCTATTGGCAATGCCATGTAATGGAGCGAAACTTGTGGAAATATATGAGTTTATAGACTCGAAGCGTCCGAGTGTCGTGTTCTAATGGAAAACAAACCAATAAAGTAAAGCAAAACATAAATTCGTGTTGTTAGATTTAAGAATATATATCAAGAATTATCTCATCGTTATGTGAAGATTTTTGAACTTGGAGATCAGTCCACAAATTTAGATTATACTTATAGAAAGTGCTTTAGAGACTGTGGATTGGACGTAAATTCTAACCAGACCGAAGTTATTCATAACTCCAGGTCCTGTCATCCGAATGGATTCAAACGCCCCGACTCTGAAAGTATTCGATGCGGTACCAGCTGGTGGTAGCAGAGGAAGAGGAAGATCTATTCTGCGTTGGAAGTTTTAGGTAAAGAGAACTTGGTGTGTCCAACTGGCGCCGATTATTACGGAAAAGAAACAGCTTGGCAAAAATCGTTTAAAATTCTTAGTTACTACAGCTGAGCTAGAAGATCAAGAGAACAGTCAATCAAAAAAGAGCGGCACACCACTTACCACTAGGACAAAGCTAGCAGCTCAAACAAGAAAATGATTCAGTTATTAATTCCTTCCATGTATGCACCTGATTTAGCGCCCAATGGCTTCTTTCTGTTCCCATCTATCAAAAATGAAGTGCGAGGTGAGCGTTTTTCAATATATTAAGAGCCTGTTGAGTACTGCAAAGAACGTAAATATCAACTCCAACAGCCAGGCGCCAATGAGAGCCTTGAACCCATTGTTTGAGCACTCGAAAATAGTCAGGAAACGCCTGACTTCTCTCTCGACTGCCTCCGAATACTTCACCCCGTTTCCCGGTCACAGCGGCATATAGGGAAACTGTTGGGCTGATGAGCTGGCTAGACAGATGGGCCTCGCGTCAAATTAGTGAAAAGTCGTCAGATGCTTCTGCCCACGCGTAGATCGTGAGTGCTTGAGTGAACTTCTAAGGCTAAAAAAGCCGCAGCTCTAGAATTTGATAGGTATCCTTTCCAGACGTTGTTCGTTCGGGGTCTATGCAGTGAAACTTTAATTGCTTCAAGTCCATGCTGCAGAAGTGGTCTGGGGGATAAGGTGGAATCATCTCAACACCTTCTTCTCAGCTGTTCTGCTCTCGTCCGGTAAAGATTTAGTCATCTAAGCTCGCACCTTTTCGCTACACCTCCGGATATTGCGCGATTAAATATCACACACCAGATAAATTTCATTAGTAGCTTGAAGCTGTTAATATAAACCTAATTAGCCACTGTTGGTCGTCATTCCCAAATCTAAAGCCTCTTCTTCGTTTTTCCGTCTGTTTGGTGTGTTTTCTTCTGTTACCCCATCCCTGCCCCTGCATTACAATGGACGAATTTCAACTATTTGTCAAACGTTCAAAATAAAAAGTAACCTTTAACCAGCAAATACAATTTTTTCAATTCATTCCTTTCGGTTAGGAAACGGAGGTAAAGGGACAGCTTATTCGCAGCTCAAGTTCTCAAACTATACGCGCAAGCACTGCCATCAGTGAAGTTTATTCGGTATATAAATCGATCACATGGTTAGCAACAGCGCCGATATCAACGGCAATCGAATCATGAACTCGTCATTATCGACGGCATTCATCAACTGGTACAAAATCATCATCCACTGAAGAAGTAAGCTAAACAGTTTCGTTTTTTCTTCACAGTCACGGTATAGCCAGCCTGAGCAGTTTACTGCGAGTAGCGGCAGCAGACTTAGACACATTACACCTTTCGTGCATTGGCAACATTGTTGCAAGTAATCGCTATGCAACACCTTTAACCGCAATATTAACTCGTAAGTGCAGCTCTGTACTCTAAGCGTGTGTTTGTGCTTGTGCGATAAATTGTGGTTTGAGTGGTAAACCGATTTATTTGAAATGGAAAATGTGCTGTGGTTTCAACTTTTCATATTTTGCTCTCAAATATTGTCATATTCGCTATTTTATTGCATCCTGGGGCACATTTGTATAACGGGGAATGAGGTAGCAGGCCACTGTAACCCGCACTTCAAAAATCGCTTCAGATTCCGGGGAACTATTAATTCAAAAAACTGAGCAGTTTTGTTTTTTGGTGGGGCCGATTGGATTCCTCAAAGTATCGGAATGGTTTAAGGACATGCAGAGAAATCTTCATCTGTGCCGCCACACAATGGCCTTTTGTTGACACCAAGTGAACTTTTGATATAGATTTGCTAATATATTAGCGAAAATGTCGTTTAATTTATCGAAATCGTGGAGGCTGATCGGTATGTGTGCAAAAATTCTTTTGTCTAGAAACTGAAGATTAGTTGGAGGAGAAATAAATCGATTATATTCTCGGTAGATGGCTGTAGTGATCCATATCTCATAAAGTATCGATCAATTTGAAGTTGATGCTCGTTGTTAAGGTGACATTTCACAGTAAAAAAGGTATGGTCCTGTCAGTCAATTATTGCAACAAACTCAGCATACCTCGGTAAAGACTGATTACATCGTCTCAACGGTGACATTTAATAGGAATTTTGCCACTCTCTTTCCATCTCAGCAGGAATGGAGTAAGGAACTTTCGCTGAACAACTTCGAAACTACCTATATAGACTGATGATTCAAGAAAGGATTGTTCGTGTTGGAGCAGACATGCTTATATATTCTCATAGACTTAGAATTGAAAAATCGGTGCGTCTTCCCAATAGGGAAGACTTATAGGCTAATAAGTGTATACTTCTCTTTTAAGGGCAATACCGCTTTTTCTTCGGATAGCCAAGTACCGGCTATCCAGGTATTGGATTTTGCTACAGCAGCCTCTAAACTGGTGAAACAAAGTAGGAATAGCCTTACCACCTTGAGTGAAACCCATAACGTAACCTTAATCTGAGTCCCGGGACATTAGAATGTTAAAGGTAACGAAAAAACAGATGAACTGGCAAGAGGGGGACCTGCCATGAGTAACATTCTTGAATCGGTATTCCTTCCACTGGGTGCAATCAAGAAAACAATATCCTCAAAACCCCTACGAATCGCGTATTGGAGATGAAGAGATCAGACGACTTGGAAAGTTAGCGGAACGTAATGGTTCACCTAAAACTACAATTAAACGTAAACATTGACAAATATGAGAAGAAGAGTTGCCTGCAGACTCACGGCAGTGATAACTGGCTTCTGGCCCATAGGTGAGCAACTAGCCAGAATGGGTATCCCTGAGTACACACGCTGCCAGAGTTGTAATCAACCGGAGAAAAAGAAAACTATTTGCCACTTCCTCTGTGAATGCCCTGCCCTATGGAAGGCGAAAATGTTAACACTTGGCAAACAGCTTTTTGAAAACTCTGAAAAGCTCGCTGGTATAAGGTTTCTCTATTGCACAGACTGGATACAGTGGTAAAGGAATAATCCGTATAACTTATTGGTATCGCGGATGTGACAACAAAATGGTGCGGAGACACTAATTGGTTTCTTGGAGAACATTTTATCTAACCAACCAACCATGGGAAGTTATAACGGAAACATCCAAAATAACAAGCAACTCTCGCAAATTGCCACTTGTCTGTCTACTAAAGAGAAAACACGCTCCGCATTTATAATTTCGTTCGAACTACGTCATTGAACCTGACTAATTAGCTTAGTGTGAATAATTATAATTAAAAAAACTCCAACGAAAGCCAATTAGTATCAGGTCTTTACAAATTTCTTTCACTGAACTCTTTCACAATTTTTTACCGACATGAAAATAGTTAAGTCTCGAAAGCGTTCAACCATTCAATTGCCGACATGCAATTCAACACGATGCATATGCAAAGCTTGCGAAAAAAAATGGAATAAAACAAAACTTTAAGCAGAGGCTTTCATTTCAATTTATTAACGACACACTACGCCAATTTCGTATGGAAGTGCCAAAAACCCACAATTAAAGTCGACATTTATACGAGCAACTCAACGAACGAGCAACTTTTATTCATCCAGTTAGGCAGTCATGCGCTCATTTTGACCAACCGAAAGCAAGCTATCGAAACCCAGTCAAAGGGACAGAGGTGCGCAAGCGCATTAGTCGAACCTATCATTAACTGTGGAAATCATTTGTCTTAACATTTTATTTCTACATTGCATTTAAAGACAATTGTGAGTGGTGGCGATTGTGTTGCTGCAAAATTGCATTTAATGACAACACCTACTCACCGGTAATTTGTAGCACCAAAGCCAACCAGCTAACAAGCCAACCAGCCGACCAGCCAACCAATGTGGCTCAAATGCCACACTCGTCTTCATCAGCGAGGCTTTAACGAATATGCAGATGTTGCTGGGCCACCTAATAAATAATTTCACGAAATGTGCATTCAAGTTTATTGCACGAGCAGATCTCGATTGAGTGCATCTATGCAAGTACGTGTGTGTGTGTTGCAATGCATGAACTGTTGCACGTGCATACATGCGCACGATGCCATCAACTCGCCACGACCACTGATGGCGGTGGTAACATACAATGATGACTTAACAAGATAATGAGTGGTAATAAATGTGTGAGAGTGTGGGGCAACTACGCATGTATGCATGTATGTGGCACGGCAAAGTGTGAGTGGTTGCGCATGCGCATACGAAGCGCTGCAACTTTAACTGGATTGATGGATTGATTGTGCGCCCTTGCCATTTAATAGCCGCCTCAAATAACCCGTCAACCAACCGCGGTGCACTGCTGCAACTCAGACGCTGATTGTTGATGGCTGTTGATATGCTTCCTGACTGAATGTTGAATGCTGAAGGGTAACTTCCTTAATTTTTGCTTTTGGCTTTTAACGACAGCCAGCAAGTTAAAGTGAGCACCACTAGTTGCAGGTAATAAAGTCTAAATTTGTATTGGCAGCAGGTTAAATGAGAAATGAAAAATGGCAGCGATTGTTTTTTTTTTTGCATGTTTCGCACCTAAACACACACGATTACATGGCTTAATACCATAAACACGCTGCTGGCCTTATTAGGTGTAATAAAGCGCGCAAAGTTGAGCGTAGCGCGCAAAGTGGAAGCGGCCTCCTGAAATGCTGCAAGTACATAGGTATTTCGTAAACTGTCTGCGAAACGGAATTGTGAAACTATCCTGTTCAGCAATAGCGAGCATTTGTAAGTGAAGAGAAAAGCTTTTTTTGTTACATATAGAAACGCTTAAGTTTTTGTAGTTAATTTCCGTTCATTACTTAATTGCTTGAAAAGGCAGCGAATGCGACGGTAGTACAAGCATTTATTAGTGAATATATACAATTAGCTTCAACTTAGGGAGAATTATGCAGCACACTAAAGAGCGCTTAAATACTGGTTATTAGAGATTAAGCAATGCTTTTGCAGAAAATTAAATAGTAGCGGGTCGAAAAATACCCTCTAAGCTGATTTATCCACCTAAGAGCCCATGGGGTTTGGCCACTGTAGCGGTGGGAAGAATTGAGCAAACCATATTTAGGAAATATTCGTCAGCGGGATGATTAAATAACACAAGACAACAAATTTTTGCAAAAATTCTCATAACCACTCGGGGTTATTTTTGTTTTCCTTTCAAGTAGCGTAATCCAAAATTCGGATAGAAGTGCTTTTATTCGAGAAGTGATAAACCCTACAATTTTTTTAAATCATGCACAGCTGCACAATTTTGCTTCGGTTAGGTCTTGAAGGGCGTGAGTTATAAAATTACCAGCGTAGCTTAGCAGTTTGAGATCTTTTTATTATTTCATGAAACTTAAGCCTAAAATTCCAATGCAAGCTTTTTTAGGCTTAAGCTATTTTATCCAGGAGAGCCTAATGCAAAGAACTGATAGAACGGAATACTGTTATTGTTGTTTTACCATAATCGAGCTAAAATCTAAAAGAGAACTATGAGCAGCTCATGTTGACGAGTAGCTCAACAGAATAATGTTAATAGGTAACAGAGTAATGTTAATGCTATTAAATGACTCGCTAATTATGTTATTTGAAAATACAAGCGTACCTTAACAGTTTGAGGTGTACCTATTTTGATATGAATTTTAAGACAAAAATTAGAATGTAAGTTGAAACTTATAAAGAGCTTATTGCATTGATACAACAGAATGATGTTATTGCTGTTGTAACATAATGAAACTAAGATCTAATAAAGAGCTGATGCTATGAGTATGCAGCTCAACAGCATAATGTTCGCGAACAGAGTAATGTTAATGCTATTAAGAGTACATAACTCCCGCGCGGAACCAAGTGTAGGTGCTATTTTTAGTTTCGGTGTGAGTGTTTTTTCCATTATGCATACATTGCAATATTTACTTATTTATTTATTTTAGTCTACCATTACAAGAACCCCACAGATTATGTACATATATTTACTTATATTCATTAAGGGGTGCTGGTGGCCTAGAGCTCGAAAATTTAGGGCAGTTTCAAGAATTTTTTTACAATAAAAAAAATTAAAAAACGATATTTACATTTTTTCGGCTTTTTATTTAAATTCTTTGTATGTAAAAAATTGAAATTTTATTTTTTTGAAAAATTTTTAAAAATGGCGCTGAAGTTGATCCTCCCGAAAAATTGGACCTGGACGGTGTTATCCATTTTGGATCTTCCTTTGCACTTGTGAATTGGACACCTTATTTAATAAAAACGTTATTCAAAAACAAAATTAGATGATTAATTTTGCGCCACCTTATAGAAGAACTTAGATGTTTTCACCTTAATCTCTTTAGTATATCCATTAAGGTGGCGTTCGCCGTAGCCAAATGGGTTAGTGCGTGACTACCATTCGAAGAGGGCATATTTTAAGTAAAAAAATAACATTTTGAAATTTTTCCAATGACCTCTTAAGTGGTTACAAAGGGTTACAACAACGAAGCAAGTGATTTTTTAGGATTTTTTTTATAATAAATCTGAAACTAAAAATTACATACACAATTTTTGTAGCTTAACTGCTCTAGAGCAACAAAAAGTACCTTAATTTAAAAAAAAACTTCTCTTCGGAAAGAAGGAAATAAAAAAAAAGATATGCACTAGTTTTTATTATCACTACTTTGAGAAGTAGATCTCCCCTAGAAAAGCTGACTTTAATCGCTTAAAATATTATAATACAAATATGGCAAAGGGGTGCATTGTTATTGTAAACATTCCCGAAAACTCTTCTCTCTTTCTAATCTTCCTAAGGCAGAGAATTTATATTATCTGATAATATGGTTGGAAGAGGTATAGACTACCCGCAAGAGGAAAATAGTTCAGAATCAATTAATTAGATTAAACTAGATTAATTGAAAATTACGTGGACGAAAAAATTAGATTTATGTAATTATTTTGAAAAAAGTTCTAAACATACATATATATAATACTAGCGGCCCCGACAAACTTCGTTCTGTCAAATAGATTTTGAATGTGCCAGTTTATATCGACCTTAAGACGTTTTTACTCTGCTGACCCTCACACACCGCCCTATCATTATGGTGACGGTTCTGTTCAGAAGAAAAGGTTTAGCTCGGGCGACCTAAGCATCTTCGCTTCCACGAACTTTGGCCACCCTTTTGGGACCCACTAAAAACCCCGACTGGGATGTTTGCCAGAGGGCTTCAAACTAAGAGGGAACTAAAGGTTCAAACCTGATTGAAAAATAAACTAAAGGGATAGTGGGAACCTAAAGTTGACAAATGTTTATAAAGTGGATGCTTCAATGACAAAACATAGAGATAATTAATTGTTTATTATTATTATTATTGTATAGGGTTAATAGCCGATATAATAAAGAATAATGAAATAAAACGTGTATAAGTATTTTCAGTAATCGCTTTATTGTAAATCAAGTGAATCACAATTATTAACAAAAATCTGTTTTATTTTTATTGTAGTGCTTTAATATATACAGATAAATACCACAAATACCTAATGATTGCCCCTGGGACTTATTTATAGTCATAGCAAAAGCAAGCCGCACTGGACACTGTAGTCGTTTAAATTCAAATGGCACATCAGTCGGAATCATTGTGATGCGTGGTATCAAAACGTCTTCTCCTTTATACTTTCCTTTCAGTATAGTTGCTTCTACCACGTTGTTCAATAATTTTTTTATCGTTAACCGTGTGCCATTGCAAAGACGCGGTTGGTTGATATTTCTCAACATTATACATAACTACCGATCCAACCTTTATTTGAATATTGTGAGGTGGCAATCCTGGTAAATCCAGCGAGTTTAAAAATTCAGGCGGATAGTTGACCACATCTTCTTGGTTTGCAGCCGAGTCAACTGATTTATATCCTCAATTCGTCTGTAATTTGTTCTTTAATTTTTTTTTTTTTATGGAAATACTTTATTTGCAATCTATCTAAGAATACAGATATTCAGCAAAAGAGATCTTATTACCTAATGACAGCACTGGACAGAGAAAACATACACTACATAGAAAACTATAGAATTTTTTCTTTTTACAATTCTTATGCCTATTTTATGTTATTAGATTTAATTTTTACTCGAAAATTGTATAACTTACTTCATGTATAACTTATACTAGAATTTTTAAATTTATTGGAGCATTTTAACAATTTCATATTTAGCCCTTTTTTTATTATTATTATTATTAAATTAACAAATTTAAAGGAATGACAAATCTAAGACATGATTGCGCTTTAATCGTCTAATTTCATTGGTTGTGTCCAACAAGCAAATAGCATTTGTGTTTACATGATTTGACAATCGTTCAATGTATCTGTTAGAATATACTGAGATTTCTCTCTTAACAAATGGAATACCTAGATCCATGTGTATGGCTTCATTTGTGATAAACCAAGGTGCATTAACAAGTGTTCGTAAGGTCTTTGACTGGTAGCGTTGCAAAATCTCCACATTGGACTTACTAGCAGTTCCCCAAGTTCCCTTGAATTTTGAAATTTAATTCATTACATCTATGTTTTTGCAGCCTATATAGTCCGTTCGCTCAACCAATCATTGTTTCTGTAATTTTGAGCAACATCTGGAAACACCTTTTGAATAAGTTCGTCTTTTGATCGAGTTAACTGACAAAAACTTTGAGGAAAGTTAATGCAACCAGTCAAGGTATCTATAGGAAATTCGTCATTACCAATACCAATGAGTTGTTTAGAGAATATGTCTCCATATTGGTAATTTTTATTATCGTGGAATCACTCGCAATGTTGATCGTGGAATCACTGGCTATGTTTGACGAAAATCTTCTGCACCACCAAATGGGTTACGATTGCTCCGTACATCTTGTAAAATATGTTTGTCTTTTGTTATTCTTGAAATATGTTTATCTTTTGTTAATCTTAAAATATATTTGGATTTGTTCAGCTCTGCATGATTATTCTTAGAATTTACTTAACTATTTTTATTTATTATTTGTGAAAGAAATCATTCTTTAACGCGTTCTGAAACTAGAACAAAAGAAAGAATATTGCGAGGCCAATCAAATCTATAGCTCTTACATTTTTTGACTTTTCAATTTGGTCGGGTTCACGATATTATCACTTTTGTGTGAACGCATTAGATTCTCCAACGCGGAAACACACACACACGAACGCGCAATATTTGTATGGGAAAAAGAAAAGGGCTGTTTTAGGGTTTTCGCGGAAATTATTCGAATTTTTCTCGCCGTACAAACCATCCTTGGACTTCAAGGAACGTTTTAAAAAAAGAATTGTTAAGATTGGTCCATGCGTTGTTGAGTTATGCGCTTACCAACACATTTTACGATTCATTTTTATAGCATTTTGAAGGTAACCTACATACTTTTCGAATTTCATAAAGTCGGTTGTTGAAAACAGTAAACAATTAATAAAAAAATTTCATTATACAGCATATTTTTGAATTTTCTGCGTCCATATAAATCAAAGAGAATTAAATATATTCCAATTTGGATGCAGAGCACGGGCTCATATATTTATTTCTGTGAGTTGACAACTAAATTTGATCAGAAATTCAAATTTCGGTAAAAAGATATGTGGAAATGAAATTTCGAATTCATATGTATCTCTTCTTTATATTGAAGCGCTATTTTTATGTGATTTATTGGGCCTCGAAATTTGTGAGAAATTTCCATATATATGAAAAAACGCGTCAAGCCCAATACATTATTTATAGGTATATACCCATATACGTATGCACATTACATGCACTACTATGCGTATTACGCGTGCGCTACTTGTACGAGTATCTGAAATTCTGAGAATGAATTCATTTGATGAACGTTTATCAAAACAAGTTCAGCGCATTGAGAATTTAAATCATTTTGGAAAATGTTTCGTGTGTCTTGCATATAAAAAAGGTGCTTAACGGTGCTAAAAACCTAACGAATATGTAACTACGCTGTGAACTGTTACGCGTACTCACAATCCGGCGCAATCAAATCGGTTAGACCTATCTTGCATCGGTATGCATGTGCGTGTGTGTGTATATATGTATACGTATACCCTTATATTTGTGCGTACTCTGCAGGAAAAACCGCTAGCACGAAACTGGTGCATTTTTAGTGAATCGAGTACCATAACTAACAAGAAAAGTGCCAAATGAATATACAGTCAGCGATTATTCATGAAGTATAAAAGATATATATTTAAATTTTTTTTTACATAAAAGTGTGGACAAAACTACGAGTCGCAATTACTTAATAAGCTGTGTCGTCTCCATCGTTGTCGAATATAGCCTGAAGTCTTCTCGGCATACTTTAAAGCTTTTCTGCGTAGCTCGTCGACAAAGAGGACCAGATTTTGCGAACTTGACGCACGAGTTGGTTAAAATCGTGGACTATCTTTTCGACAAGATGGGTTTTCATAATTCCCCACACATTTTCAATGGGATTGGCGTCTGGAGACTGGGAAGGCAAGTCCAATACTGTGACGTCATTTTCTTGTTTTTTGTTTCTCAATGTGTTTTTCTGAGAATAGTGGTTTTGAGTATGTGAGATGGTAGGATATGTTCGCTTCCTTCAGTCGTCGTTCGATGGTATTGATACTCACATCTATTCCTTTTTTAGCAAGAACTTAGGTCCCGCAAGAAGAAAGTTCCCGCTTAAAAAGATGGACGATCGCTTTATCCTGCTTTTTTGTCGTCACTCGCTTCAAGTCGCGCTCGAAAAAGTCATCAACATTTTTGTACACTTTATACCGCTGATTCGTATTTGATTTTTTAATCACTTTTGCAGCTGCGGCGTAAGATAATTTCGGCGCTTTTGAATGCGTGCATAAAAATACCGCCTCGAAGCACTTCGTGTACGTCTCACTCATTTTTGTTTGGTTGCGTTTACAGGAACGACACTAACTTGAGTTAGCACTGGCGTCGAAGCCCTTGAGAGCGAAATACATTTTGAAGTTACAAGAAAAATAACGGTTCTTTTCTTCTGGCACAGACTGTATAATAAATCTGTCGTATTGATCGACAGTTACAGTTTTGAGCTGGAAGTTTCATCGTTCAAATATCTTGAATCTATCATCTCTGCGCACGCAGAAGTCAAAAATGAAGTGAGTGCGAGCCTCCAGGTGGGAAGCATGGTATATTTTCCCTATATAAGGCTTTAGGTTTCTCGAAGCTGAAATTATTTAAAACAATAATTAGTCATTGCGTTGTTTATGCTTCTGAAGCCTGGGAGATGCGTAAGGCGTATGAAGAAAAGCTTAACATATTTGAGTGAAAAATTCTACGGCGTATTTTTGTACCGGACGTCAACTGTCGCCTACGTTACAACGCTGAATGCCTAGCTAAACGCCTTACAAATCGCCGACTGCATCAAACTTCATAGTCTTAAGTGAGCTGGATATATTCTGAGGATGGACCCAAACGAAATTACAAAAAAGATCAACAAAAATAAGCTGTATGTGCCTCATAAAAGGGCTCTCCCAAGGAAAATCTGGATTGACGCAGTTAATAACGACGCTAAGATCTTAGTACTTGAAAACTGGAAGATGTCTTCAAAGGATCAAGATTCTTGGTCGAAAGGAAGCCAAGATTCAACCCAGACCAGCATACAAGTCAATATTATACAAGGCGATGTCCGTGAAAGTGCCAAATGTACGCCGATGTGGGCACCCAAGCTGTGGGGACCTTTCAGAGAAGGATCCTTTCTCTGCAAATGCCCAAGTTTAGTAGCTAGACTATTAAAGTCACTGGGTGCTCCTTCCTTCAACAGCCTGGGGCTGTGCCACTTATTTCCATCAACTTTGCAAACTTATTTCCCATCAATCTTCTCCATTACATCAACAGCTCTGGCTGGTCGAATGGTTTTTGGTATCGATTGTCTGGTCGGCTATTGAAAATAGAGATGCGAATTGAGTGTTTGTGCTGAGGGAAGGAGCTCGTAATGAAGAGTTCTCTTTCTATTCCAGCAGCACACAAAATAAAGCCCATTTGGGTCGGCTCACGGCGATTTGACTAAACTCTTTTTCGCCTGTTATTTTGTATTAAATGTGAACAATTTCTAATCGTCAGTTAACATCCTCCTTTGTTTTGACTTCATTTCCTTTGAGCAAAAATCGGCAGGCATCAATTCAGAAATTTTTTTCACGTGTAAAGATTATCCCTACAGGGTATGCTTACACATTTCACTCCACTGGTATTTTAATATGCCATGCGCGTATGTGTTGCATAAGCATATTTAGATGTTAGTACATATGTCATCGATAACGCCGACAAGTTAAATGGTGCGAATAACCATTGTGCGATTCATTAGAATTGGACAACATGACTTTTAACCTGTATGAATTTGAAAAATACTACGCCTGGTAGCATCGGGAAGCGCGTTCCTTGTAGAGTTATCTCAATCTTTATTCTAGTCAGCGCTTGCACGGACTTAGAGCGGGGCAGACAGAAACGGCTAAATCGATTTCCCACGTCATGCCAGTATAATTAGGTTTACTTTTGTAAAATATCTTATCTCGATTGCGTTAAGCAGTTGCAAATACGGGGTATTCTAGTATTACGCACACGCACTGCGCTTACTACAAATACTTGGCTACAAATATTCGTTCAGATATCGGGGTCGTTCTTTCTGCTAAAATTAGCGAAATCTTATTAATTTGTGCTAAATATAAATTTTTGTGTTTCACTCATATTTAGAAAAATATTTTGCGATCGCTTTAATTTCATTTTGCCGCATTTTTGCTTCGCGTATTTTCCCACAATTTCTTGCTTCGCTACAAACACACGTTCAAAATGCCTCTCACACACGCTCAACTTACGGTAATTAAGCGTAATGATTTTGCTAAACTTATGTTTGCCATACCAGCTCAGCGTACAATTCCAACAGCATAGATATGTGGAGCGATGGACTGTGATAGATGAGGCTTGTGGAATACTTTTAGCTACGCTTATGGAATTTAAAATTCGATATGGGATAGGCTAGCGAAAGAAGCGTACGCATCCACTTATGTGTATGTTTTGGCAAAGCAATGATGTCAATAAATCAAAACTATTATTAGGCTTATTTTTTCCCTTGATGATAAATAAGTATGAGGGGAATGCCGCGTTTGTCTACAAGCGAGATCAGCAAAGCATGATCAGTGAACCTTTTAGTTTCGAGAAATAGGGGTTTTCACCTATCCATAAATACAATTTTTTAAGATTTGTAAGAAGTCTGCCATCTTTGCACAAAGTTACCGAGAAAGCCGTCCGAGATACTTAGGGACATTATTATTTAGCTCTGTTTTCACCAATGCCGTTACATGTCGTGATGGTCAAAACTTCACTGCCTGCGAGGTATTAAATTTTCTTCTTCTTCTTAATTTTCGCGATAACCGCTTATTTAACAAAGCGTGCCAGTCGTTTCTTTCTCGTGCTAACCGGCGCCAGTTGGACACACGAAGTGAAGCCAAGTCCTCCTCCACCTGATCTTTCCAACGCAGAGGAGGCCTTCCTCTTCCTCTGCTACCACCAGCTGGTACCGCATCGAATACTTTCAAAGCCGGAGCGTTTGTATCCATTCGGACGACATGACCCAGCCAACGTAGCCGCTGGATCTTTATTCGCTGCGCTATGTCTATGTCGTCGTAAAGCTCATACAGTTAATCGTTCCATCATCTGCGATATTCGCCGTTGCCAACGTGGAAAGGTCCAAAAATCTTACGCAAAATCTTTCTCTCAAACACTCCAAGCGTCGCTACATCGGATGTTGTCATCGTCCACGCTTCTGCGCCATACGTTAGGACGGGCATGATGAGAGCCTTGTAGAGTATTAGTTTTGTTCGTCGAGAGAGGACATTACTACTCATTTGCCTACTTAGTCCAAAGTAGCACTTGTTGGCAAGAAAGATTCTACGTTGGACTTCAAGGCTGACATTGTTATCGGTGTTAGTGCTGGTTCCTAAATAAACGAAGTCCTTTAAAACCTCGAAATTATAACTGTCAGCAGTGACGTGGGTGCCGATACGCGAGTGCGCCGACTGTTTGTTTGAAGACAGGAGGTATTTCGTTTTGTCCTCGTTCACCACTAGACCCATTCGCTTTTCCTCTTTGTCCAGTTTGGAGAAGGCAGAACTAACAGCGCGCTTGTTAAGGCCGATGATGTCGATATCACCGGCATACGCCAACAATTGCACGCTCTTATAAAATATTGTGCCTGAGCGATTAAGTTCTGCGGCTCGTACGATGCTCTCCAACATCAGGTTAAGAAGACACACGACAACGAGTCGCCATGTCTGAAACCTCGTTTGGTATCAAACGGCTCGGAGAGGTAATTCCCAATTCTGACGGAGCTGGTGGTGTTGAGCAACGTCATCTTGCATAGCCGTATTAGTTTTGCGGGGATTCGAAATTCAGACATCGCGGCATACAAATAACTCCTTTTCGTACTGTCGAATGCAGCTTTGAAATCGACAAAAAGGTGGTGTGTGTCGATTCTCCTTTCATGGGTCTTTCCCAAGACTTGGCGTATTGTGAATATTTGGTCGATGGTAGACTTTCCAGGTCTAAAGCCGCACTGATAAGGTCCAATCAGTTGGTTGACGGTGGGCTTTAGCCTTTCACACAATATGCTCGCTGGAACCTTATAGGCGATATTTAGAAGACTAATCCCGCGGTAATTGGCACAGATTGCAGGATCGCCCTTCTTATGGGTTGGACAGAGCACACTTAAATTCCAATCGGCAGGCATGCTTTCGTCCGACCATATTTTGCATAGGAGCTGATGCATGCACCTTACCAGCTCCTCGCCGCCATGTTTTTTTTTCTCCCGATTACTCCTTTCAGGAGCATAGGGCCTCTACAGAGTTTCTTCCACTTACGCGATTAGATGCTATTGCCTTATCATTGACCCAGCTGTTGTGTATGGAAGATAAGTCAAGAAGGATGGATCTTTTCAAGGTGTTTTTTGGTCGCCCGCGTCTCCTACTTCTCTGATGATTCTAATCTAGGGACACACAGAAGCTTTCCTTGTGATGCTGTGGTGCAGTTTTCTTAGTGCGTGTCGCATTCAACTCCACTCCATATTAGCTGGCTTAAGATAGGCTCCCCGTTTGTTTGTATCCAGAGCTGTTTGTTATTTAATATGTTGGGCCTGAATATGCTGCATATTTTCCTCAAGCATTTGTTGGTGAAGCATTGACTTTTTTCTAGAAGAAATACCTATATGTATGTATAAGTACATTCTATTAAGATTGTAATTTACAGTATCTTGGACAATCAAACTTTTACACGTCAAATGAGTTATTTCTATTTTTTCTTTCCCACCCCAAGCAGAAATTACAACAAATTATCTTATTTATACCATTTAATTTTCATGTCAATTTTCCCATCGCATTTTTCCTGACATGAGATCGCTTCAAGATCACACGTGGTGGCTTGAGTTGCCCTTCATAAGTATCCACCCAAGCAAGTATCCTCTCACACGTGCAACTAAAACGCTAATACGAGCTTAACAATCGCCTAATAATATTTTCAACATCATAATAATAACGCGAGTAATATGTCCAAAGGCTGTCCAGTGTGGTGGAGTTAGTACAGCCACCGCCGACATACGAATAAGTGCTACTGATGCACCTCGGCTGATAGCAATTTTTCTGCACTCACAAATAACCTGGGACCTGAGCGATATCGCTACACAGCCATCGGTTGCAGGTAGAATGGAGTATGCAGTTGCTTAGCCAGCAGCGTCCGATTGTCTGGCTGGCCATGAAGTCAGTTTGAGTCGAAGCCGGAGAACGTGCATGTTGTTCTTGTTGTTGGGTACCAGAGCAGGCAAAGGAGGAGCAAGTGAGTGAGTGAGTGCCTTTGGCGGCGTGCGCGAGTTAACACCACCGACCGCGCACGCTTTTGACAAACGCTTTGCAGTTCCAGCTAATCCAAGTGCTGAGATCCTGTGGCGTCGCTGTGACCTACGCGGTCAACTGCTAGTTGGCGGACTCGAGTATGCGTACGTGGCGATGCAAGTGGCACGGAAAGCTGATAATTTTGGTTTTTCGGCATTGTGGTTGCAGACAAAGTAATGTTACTTTTTTTTTTTATTTAAAAAAATGATACAAAGAATTGTAGAGAGAAAGAAAACAAAAATGTGGTAACTTGGGCAAAGTGAGCAACAAAAATTTTGTAAAATGTTAACGTTGCACATTCGCGTTGGTGGAGTGTGAAATGTGGTAGAACAATAAAAGGTAAGTGTTCTTGTGGTAAACAAAAGCTTGGCGGCAAGCAAATGGAGGCAAAAATAACAACAAACATAGCTGACTCAGCGCCTCACACAATGGCGGCGGTAGATTGAAAGGCGAACTACACTGCACGCTGATGGATAGAAGTGTGCAGCGGGAAGGAGGATTCATATGCAATGCAGGCATCATAAAAAATAATAAGAAAAATAAAAGAAAAAAGAGATTTGCTGGTAAGTAGAATAAATGCTGGGCATTCATCTTTTTAAATATGGAGTTGCTTCACTTTTTATTGTTTGCTACGAGCTGCGGTTGTCTTTTCAACGCATGCTGCTGACGTACGCGCACAGTTTATACAACGTCTCCGAATAATGACAGTTAGATTGTTCAAAGGCGACGTAGTGTAATGACAATGACAATGTTGCGCTTTCAGATAATAGGTGAAAAGCTTTTATGAATACATAGTTGAGAGCCACAAGCACCTCAGTAAGAACTTGAGTTGAGTATGTGACGTCGAGTGAATTTAGGAAACATAGAAAAGGTAACTTGCATGCAACAGCAGTTTCCGGTTCAAAAAAGGTATTTAGCATAACAAAGACTACTTGCAAGACATGTACACGAAGTGTCACTTAGCATGTGTCGTTTAAAATACGATTTACGAGCAGAATTAAGTATTTTAGTAATCAGTGACAGGTTGCATGACATGTCATCAATGTGTCATGCATGCAAATTCAAACACCACAAATGAATTCTAGCCAAACTACATACTTATCAAATTTAAAAAAAATTTTGAAGCATGCCAGCAGGCAAAAATACCTTCATATTTCATTACTACCAAGTAATTAAGTAAGTACTTAGTTTTAATTTCCAGTAGAGCACATTTACTTTTGCCTACAAAATAGTTTCAAATGCTTAAAAAACCATCCGATAATGAAAAGGAAGTTGCTTTGAAAAAAAACCTCCAAAAAGCGCGCTTAAAACTGGTTGTCTGCCTGCGTTGAATGTAATACAATAGCAACTTTTGTTAAGCGTATTAGTGCAACGCGCTTGTCACTTTTCGGACTCAGTCAATTGTGAAAAGTAATGTGTGAAAAGCTAACTGTGAATGCATCTAAACAATAAGCGCAGCACATGCACGTAAAATGCATATGCATGCATATATATATGTGTGTGTTTGCAGAACAATAAATGTGTCATGCCATGCCATGAACCTATCTGCCATTGTTTATTTATCTTACACACATACATATGTATGTACGGCTTTATCCCACTGTAGGTGCGCATTAAGCATTTGCTCGGTTTGACGTTTATCCATCAAACACTCACACGCACAAGCTCACACTCATTTGTAGGTGTAAAATGACTCGAAATCCATCAACAAGTGGTGACTGTAAAGCACAAAACATTAAAATCCAAATTGAAAAGAACCATTCCGAATAAAAGCTGGAAGGAAAATGCGTTAAAAATTTTGGCTTACAAAATTCCACGACAAAGTGTAAAGTGGCGGTTGGTTGGCTAGCAGTTAAGGCTGAGGTGAGTCATCTTGTTGGAAAATGGTGCAGGAATAGCAAACGGAATGCAGCTTTTAACAAAGAACGGAAATAGTTTGTTTTTTTGATAGGATTGCAGTAAAAATGTTCAAAGTGAAATAATAATTTAATCAATTGGATATGTCTGCATGGTGAGTTGACGATGACGTGCTTGGTGAAAAGGGTTAAAATATCAATTTTCAAAATTTCTTGATTGATTTGAGACACCAGTGAAGATATTACAAAATTACTCTAATTGTTTTTTTATGGTTTCTTTGTAGTAACAATTCTCCGACATTGCTTAGAAGTTTTGGGCAATTGCAACTTGTATACATATATAGAATTTTGTATACTAATAAAAATGACTAATAAACCATTTTCATTTGTTAATTTAACTTTTAAATTCTTGAAATCTTGAAGAAAAAGAAATTCCCCTACACTTCCAAGGCATACCAAATGAAGAACTGATCTCACGAGCTGGAAAATTTATGCCCACGAATAAACGATTAGTGATCTGTAAGGAAAATCTGCAACATCTTATGCATGCTCGTTTTCTTCAGCATGATAATACAAGATGGCACAAAATTAATCACTCTATCGAATGATTGATAAGTTTTGCAAATGACCTCGTCCGTAAATCATATCTGACACTTGTGAATTAGACAACAGCAGTGTACAAACATACAAGCAATAGAGCGCGTAAAGGTCAAAATGAAGATTTTCATTATTCACAATATTTTTTTTTTAATTGGTAGAAATGTTATTTAAAAATAAATTTAGTTGATTAATTATAGATTACTTTTTAACATTGCCAACATTTTCCTTCGCACACAGGTTTTATAGTCGGATCTATGAACACATTATCAACCACAAAATAACATAGGCATTTTAAACCTTTCAGGTCTGCAAATACCAGAAGGCTGATGCCTTCTATGCAGAATTACATATGGGCAGCTGCGGTAACACCTCTGCTAATATTAACAGGTAATTATTAATAGTCTCCATGAATTATGATCAAGCACACTTTTAGGAGCGCATTTGGCGACAGCCAAATAACAGAAAAATTCATGTGCCAGCACAACTGAAATAATTGCACTGACTGCGGCTGTTTGTGCTCTGCTTAGATAAGCAAACAGCAACGCCAACGCTAACTAGCAGTTCGCAATAGAAATTAGAGCATAATAACGACTGTGAGAATACAGACGGTTGCTCATAATTCCAAGTAATTAAATAAATTTCTAATACAATAGTAACTAAAGTATTAAATATTTAAACTCTCTTGTACCTTTTTTTGTAACTTTTTTAGAAAAATTTTGTTTTATAAAATAAAAAAATATCTAAAAAGTGGTCATACGGTTACATTAGCGACAAAAAATCTATGGCGCTTTACTCAGCCACTACTAAGGAGACTTACTACAGAGCAGATATATTTGCTATAGAAAGAGTCGCTCAGAAAATATGAATATGAATATGAAAATTCAAAGTGGTGATATAAAGAATTTTTAGAAAATATGCTGCTGATAAAGCAGAAAATACAATTAGTTTTAATACGTAAATGAATTAAAGGCGCACAAAGTAAATTTCATTTTAATTTAGTATTATTACTTATGGTATTTGGAATTGCGTGGCTGCCAAAGAAATGTTGAACTTCATGAGTGTAACTACGAGCATTTGCAAATTTCCAAAACAAAAATGAGCCTTCTGGCAGCTTATCGCTTAAAATATCAGATCGAGAGACGCTCAAATCGCACGAAGAGTGGATAAAATGCCAACAGGATATTATTTCGAAAATTAGGTATTTAAAGGGAGAGGAAGACGTATATCTTTCCACCGAAATTAAAAAAAAGTATTCTCATACATTATTCCAGGTAAAAAGGTTAATGTAACCAATGTCAGACTGTTAACCGGCTCTCAGCGATTTCGAAGGACTCAGCTGATTTGCTGATGTAAAGGGGATGTGAAAGCGTTTTGTTTGCAACAGAGGACGGCAAAAACTGAAATTCAGTTGGTCGAAGAAATCAACGCAGCCACCACCCATGAGACATGGTGAGGCCCATGAGACAAAGTTATGCCCGTTGTGATATCGCATGAGGCATTTTTTTTTGGCTTCTTTAAAACCGATGTAAACATTTCAACAAATTAAGAAGATCCCTGATTTCCACAGTACTGAGATCTGACAACTTAAAGAAAAATTGTCTACCTAAAATGGTGAATCGACATCTGGAAAGAGCTGTATAGTGGCGCCGAAGGTGCTTGCTCATCTCTTCCCCGTCTTGACAGCTTCTGTACACGACATGTGCCTCCAAGCGTGTCTATATGTATATAAGACCGAAGCCAAAGTGCTAAGGCTATGCTGATTTTAGCTCAGCAGTGATGCTGTGCGTTAAGCATTGAGAGTTGACCACAGTTGTTGGGCTATTCTGCAGATGCGTTCGCTACGTCAGCCTTCATTAGTTTTTCTTAAGGAATAAGCAGAAAATAGTAGTTTACGTACTTATATCGTTTTCAATACTCTCACTAGGAAGTGGAGTGCCGAGTCCTGCTGGTTCATTCACCTCACAATTTCTCCCAAAGTCACTGTGGCCAGGAACACCAACTACATTTGAGCGAAGTTAATTAGGCTTCTCGTTATGAGATGTGCGGCTTTTCATGGTTACCTTGAAGGTTGGGGACAGCTTTGTGAAGGATTTTAACGCCGCCTGACTGTCAGTGGAAATGCAGATATTATTTCCAGGTGACGCATTACATTGTTTCAGTATCACGGCTTTAAGCATTGCCATCAATTTAGCCTGAAAAACACTGTAATAATCGGGGACCAGAAATCTAAAGGATATCCTCCAGATGTTCGGAATACGTTAGCCTCCATCCACTGTACCCTCAAGCTTTGAGGCATCTGTGTAATTGTTTTCATTGCTGAAATGCACTTGTTTGTTCTACTTAACTCGCTAAGTGAGGGCGGTCATGTTTTTAATGAACTTTTAAAACGCATCAAAGACGATTATGGCAATTTATTACATTTAGCTTTTAAAACTTCTTCTTTCAAATGAAATTCCGCAGTAGCAGTGGTTATAAGAAAGCTAAGTAATATTGTTCATGCAAGGAATGGCATAAAAATAAATAAAATAAAAAATGAAAATTGGAATAAACGCAAACAAATTGCACTAATCTTGGCATGTGAATGCGAACAACTGTCAAGGACTCACCAGAAAAATGATACAAAAAAATCAAAAAAAAAAAAATCCTGCTCAAACACAAAGCCAATAGCTGGGATTGACGAAAGCGGCGGGCACACAAGACAATTGAATGCGAGTCTTTTGACGAAATAACGAAATGAAACGTAGAGAATTGCGTGAATCAAAAGTGCAGGGAAAATAAATAAGCAGTTGAAGGCAAATTTCAATATCGATTTAATAAATCAAAAACTTATTTATTGGCAATACCGAGTGACGGCGAGACAATTGACAACAACGCAAAAACAATAATAGCACAGAAGCAACAACAACAACGATGAGGACAACGGCGTCAGCGACGCTGCTGTGTAGGATGAGAACGGCGACAAAATTTACAAGCGCTATGACGAACCCCACGAAGCAATGAAGCGCGCAAACAAACCAACCAGGCAGCTTGACAAGCAGGCAGGAAGGAAGGAAGCAGCCAAGCAAAGGAGCAGGCGGCAATGCGTACATACATACAAATGTACATATGTTAGGAACCACTAAAGCAAGCCAGTCAGCGCATATTGACTGACTTATTGAGGGAATCGTCTGTCACCGCCCGCTGTTTGCTGACTCTTCAACTGCGTGATTGCCTGACCATAGATGAAGAGGTGAGGGGTCATGGGCATTGCATAAGCCACCCCTGAGCACTCCGTTAGAACTTTTCCGGGGGGAAAAACTAGCAAAAAAGGTAGCTGTCATTTTCAGGCGATCGGTCGATGCGTTGACAAAATTTTGCCTACAAACAAATGTATGTAAATATGTATATAAAAGTGTTTGTAAGAACTCCCATGCACTTTGATATGTAGTCATTCTCGTTTTTTGTGGAATTCGACGCACGTGTGGCAAATATGAACGCGGCACACAAATTTACTGATGTGTATGCGAGCAAAGTGAGTGCTAACATTCATATGCAAAAAATCACGAAGTTGATTCAAAGTAATGCGTTAACGAGAAACGTGCATTTTCGACCACAAACCAGCCTATCGAGCTTCGCAATAGAGCTGGTCTTATGTTCTTGACTGCCATGCACTGAATTTGTTGTGCAATTCAAGGCTGTTGTTTTGTGTTTGGTAAGGGTGTGGAATGAGTGTATGTGTGCTCATTGTGCGCATTGAAATGCATAGGTACATTATTATTGATTGCCATTATTATTTTAACATTTCAGAATTAATAACATGAAAAATTGCTCAAATGCTAAATTGTAGGTGATGTGTGCCATGATAGATGATCGAAGGTCAATGCTTCTTTCGGGGGTAGGAAAAACTAAAATGTTATTAAAATTATTATTTATTTGAGAATTCTAGCTGAAATAAATGCAAATAATTATTAAGGACATTTTGCAAGACATGTCACCGATGTGTCTTGCATACAAATTTTTTTAAAATTTTTGTTTAAATTGAAAAATAAATCAATTGGTGATCGCTGACATTTTGCAAGACATGTTCTCAATGTGTCTTGCATATATTAAATCAAAAAATAGGGCAAACCAATGCAAATTGTCTTAAAAGTTTTGGTTGAATTGAGAAATAAATCAACTGGTGATTGATGACACTTTACAAGACACGTCCCCAATGTGTCTTGCATATAAGTTTTTTCGATATTTATTAAATTGAAAAATAAGGCAAACCAATGCAAAAAGCTATTGAAGACACTTTGGAAGACATCTTCTTAATGTGCCTCGCATATAATCTTTTTTCAAATATTGGTTTAGATTGAAAAATAAGTAAAATATTGACCGATGATTCCTAGAAACCCAAGTTCGATTGCTTGAAGACCTTGAAAATAGCTCTTAGGTTTTATATGTATATTCTTGTTATTTTATTGTTTGGTTAGGTTTGTTCGTTCGGTATATATGTACATCAGTAGATCTCGTCGGTTTTATTTTGCTGTGCTGAGAATCTGACCCTTGCCGATGCTCAGAGGCTAAATAATAGGACTATGAATAAGTTCGTGCGGTTTTTTTTCGAAATTTGAAACTTTATTGACGTAAAATGGTTACAAATTTAATATTCAAAGTATTGTCCATCGCTTGCTACTACTTTTTCCCATCTTTCTGGCAATTCACGGATTCCCTTTGTGAAAAATTCGGTCGGTTTTGCCGCAATCCACGAATCGATCCATTTTTTGACTTCATCGTAATTACGGAAGTGCTGGTCAGCCAGGCCATGTTGCATCGATCGGAAGAGATAGTAATCGGATGGCGCAAGGTCTGGACTATACGGCGGGTGGGGTAGGACATCCCATTTGAGCGTTTCTAAGTATGTTTTGACCACTTGTGCAACATGTGGCCGAGCATTGTCATGTTGCAAAATAACTTTGTCGTGTCTACGGCGTATTGTGGCCGTTTTTCTCGCAGTGCTCGGCTCAAACGCATCAATTGTCGTCGGTAGACATCCCCCGTAATCGTTTCATTCGGTTTCAGTAGCTCATAATACACAACACCCAGCTGGTCCCACCAGATACACAGCATAACCTTCAGGCCATGAATATTCTGCGCCGACGTCGATGTTGAAGCATGGCCAGGGTATCCATACGTTGCCCGACGTTTTGGATTGTCGTAATGGACCCACTTTTCATCGCCAGTCACAATTCGATGCAAAAAACCCTTTCTTTTGTGCCGTTGAAGCAGTTGTTCGCATGCCATAAAACGGCGTTCAACGTCTCTTGGCTTCAATTCATACGGCACCCAATGGCCTACCTTTCGGATCATTCCCATGGCTTTTAAACGTTTGGAAATGGTTGATTGATCAACTCCCAAAGTTTTTGCAACCTCTTCTTGCGTTTGAGCCGGATCTTGATCGAGCAATTCCTCCAATTCGGTATCCATGAACTTTGGCGGCGCACCCTCGCGTTCTTCGTCTTCCAAGCCAAAATCACCACTTTTAAAGCGTGCAAACCACTTCTGGCACGTTCGCTCAGCTAGAGCATGCTCACCATAAACTTCCACCAAGATACGATGACTTTCGGCTGCTTTTTTCTTCATATTAAAAAATTCCCCGCAAAAACACATTATTTGGCACGAAATTCGACATTTTCAAGTGTGGTAAAAATATTGTTGTTTACGCTTCAAATAAAAAACTTATACTGACGTTTGTGCCTTACGACAGTAGCTCTCCAATGAATGTTTGGAAATGTGGATCGATGGAATAATAATCAAGTTACGCCATCTGTTGTAAAACCGCAAGGAACTTATTCATAGTCCTATTATAATCGTTTATCTCATCTATTTAACGCGGTGCAACCACATGGTCATATATTCTTAACCCTTGAGCAAGACCCTTACTTTTGATTACTCAACTAACACTCTGAGGTGGTTCGGATGTGTTAAGGGGGGGGTAGGGTCACAAAATCGAAATTTTTTTTCTTCACTCATCTTATAGTAAATCATTTCAAGAATGTTGTGTCAAAATTTTTAGTGGATCGGAGCAGAACTCTCAAAGTTATAGCCTTTGTAGGCACTCTACCTCGAATGCGGAGCATTACGTCATACTTTAACTGAAAAATTCGACTTTTTTAGTTTCAGATGATTCTACGACGAATGCCGATTGGCACCGCAGAGCACCTCTCGAAAAACATATCTCCAAAAAAACTCTGTCATGGGCTTATTTGTCAATATTTTATTATTAATATTTTTTAAAAACTTATTGAAAAGATGCACAATAACATGCAACTGGTTTTATTAAAGTATCTTAAGCCATATTTCTGTAAAAAATTAAAAAAAAAGTGTTTTTTTTAGCGCTAAACCCTACCACCCCCTTAAGGAAGTTGCCATCCCATTTTAGCTAGACAATTAAATTTGTCCTGGGTAAATTCTTTTTAGTTCAACTTTAAAAAAAATATAACTGTTGGTTAATGTATAACTGCTCGTCTTAAAAACAGTATTCTGCAAAAATCGTAGACATAAAATTTGGAACAGAAGTACTAAAAATGCCCTTTCCAAGAGTACTTCAGCAAGCGTCATGTGTATTTCAGAACTGTCAATCGCAAAATGTACTTCAATTGTAGTTCAAAAACCATGACGTGTATTTCAGAATATTTAATTGTACTTCAGGAACCGTAAAACGTACTTTAGAAACCGTAACAAGTACTTCCGAATAGGCAATTTAACTTTAGAAACTGTAAAAATATATTTCATAAACGTTAATTGTTCTTCAGAAATCGTAAAATTTACTTCAGAAATCGTGAGAAGTACTTCAGAAGAGTGTCGCTTGAAAACCTTCAAAATGGTTATTTTAAGACGAAAGAAAATTTACCGGAAAAGAAAGAAATTATAACATAGTTAAAAAAAAGTAAACGACTTTTAAACTCTAAAAAAAAATTTTGCCTGAATTTTTCAGACACGTAAGTCATTAATTTTTTCCATTAAATGCTTCATCTACACTAAATTATTCATTTTGCCTTAGTGCCCAAAAAAAAAAGACAAAGAATTGTATTCTAATTTTATATTTTATTATTATAATGACAAAAAAGAATACATAATTTAACCCAGCAACGCTCAAGCAAATTATTTTCTTTGGGCCACGGATCCACAGCCCTCAAAGACTTGCACTGTATTGAGAACACTAAAGAAGATGGCGTTATTATAGCTAGAATATATATTTTTAGCTTTTGTATCTGTAAAAAATGACCGCAGGATATTATTGAAGGGCTGCCTCCTTCTAGAAGAAATTTGTGAAAATTGTGTTTCATTTGTGCTTAGTTAAAAGGTGTATCTCTATGAAGCTGTTTTATGGCGCAGAGGTAATATAAACCTGTAATAGTCTATAAAAATGCAAAGTTCAACACGTCAAGTTGTAATCAACCTGTGAGTAGTTAACTTGTTCCATAGTCCAGAAAAGAATTTTTTGGATAAGACAGTTTTTATTAAATTGCCTGTTTTTTTGCCACCAATATTATTTTCATTTACACCGTATACCATTTAAGATACTTTACTGGCACCAGCAAAAAATCTTCTACCTCAACTTACCAAAAATAATATTTTCCCATAGTTTAAATTAATAATCGCAACGCCCACAAAACTAGAAACATAAAACTTTCTCACAAAACTCTCTACCCAAAGAGCCACGAAAAAAAGGAGCACACGAAAATTTCTCCCACTTCCTCTGATATCCGGATAATTTGAATTTGGAATATTTTGAATTTGAATTCTAAACATTTAACAACGAGTCCAATCAATAATTAAATACATAAAACTATCCATTGCAGCTGAGGCGCACAGCTGCCGTGCTTGGCCTCTTGGGCAGTCTAGCCCGCCAAACAACTGAACTGAACAACTGCCAATTATCTAGGAGGAAGAGGCACCACCACCAACAACAGAGGCAGCAGCAGTACCAGGGCAATGTATTTCAAAAGTTGGGAATATTGTGCTCAAATTATTATTTATGAACGTTAATTATTGTGTAGAGTGTGCGGCGCAACGACGCACAAATAAGTGAACAAATGTTGTAAGCAAACCAATAATTAAATTTCAGCTTAGGCGGCATAGCAGAAAGAAAGTAAAATAGTAATATTTACATATAATCCTAAGCGCATATGTGTGTAAGTGTGTAAGCTGAGAAATTTTAGACAGAGAAATTTACTGCAGTAGTTAAAGGAGTAGCAGGGAATGAAAAAAAAAAATCATTTGGGAAAAATTATTCGAATACAAACTAAATCGCTTGCGCGCCGAATTTTAGGCTACAGAATGCTGAGTGCATAAAATTTTGAACGAGTGCACATAAAAAGTTAATTTCAAATACCGAACTTGATAGTGAAAACCTTCACAGCGAATATTTACAACACGCTGAAAATATTTTACAACTGCAACGTGCAACTGCATTACTTTGCTGCATAAATGACCTGTGCGTTTGGTAGTAGTGCCTTGCGAGCGTTTATCCAGCTCATATATGCACATTAGGGTGCATTACTCTATATTCAAAAAAAAGAAGAAGAAAACTAATTTTACTGTTTCATTTTAAGTATATTTTTGGAGACCAGAGGTGACTTTTTGAAACCAAATCACAAAAAAAAAGTTCAAAAACTAATTTAAAACAAAATTTTTCATAAAAGGAATTAATAATAAAAGTAAAACTTCCAAGTAAAACTCAAAACAATTTATAAAAAAAAATTTAATAACAAAAAAAATTTTAATAAACAAAAATTTTTAATACCAAAAAAAAAATTTTGTTTCTAATAAAAAAAATGTATACCTGAAACAAATTTTTCGGTAAAAAAAAATTTTAAATTTTGAAAATTTGTGAAAAAAAATTTTTAATTTTTAATTTTTTTTAATTTTTATTTGCAAATTTTCAAGATTAAAAAAAATTTTTTTTTTACGAAAAATTTATTTGAAGTATAAATTATTTTTATTAAAAAAAAAAAAAAAATTTTTTTAATTTTTTGTGTTATTAAATTTTTTTTTTAAATTTTTGTTAGGAAATTTTCAAATTTTTCTAAAATATTGTGGCAAAGTCTTAAAATACACATCACATAATTAGTTTTATAACTTCTTTGGAAAACCCACAACTTTTTTTTGGTGAAACACCCTAATGTAATATATTATATGTATGTGCATCCATTCATTCAAAATCGGTCGTAGTGGCATAAAAGAACCAAACAGCCGCTAAGCACGTACGTGTACCCGCACAAAATTTCGTTATTTAGAAGTGTTCGTATGAGGTGCGTAAGCTTCCGCAGGCAACCTTCTATGTTCCCCGCATACATCGATACATATAGGCATGGCTCCCTGTAGGGAAAACTTGAGCCAGTTGAATAAATTTCCGGCTCAAAGTTAGAATGATTTTACCAAATATGAACAATTCCGTTACTCATATGGCGGATCTTCTCTCGTTAGAGTCCTTTGCCAAGGCGAAAAAAACGAAAGGACCCCTTGAGCGTTGCGCTAATGCTCTGTCCAAGGTGCATTACACAGGTATAGTCTCTCTAATAGAAACGTGACCGGCAAAATTGAAGCTTAGAGTTCCGTATTGAAAAAGTTTAAATGCTGCTAATTAGGTGCACCCTTTTCTGCATACGCGTGTTGCAATTTGTTAGTTTTGTGGGAAATTTAGAAATCGTACGTTGGGGCCCTATGCTCCAATGCTTGTTTCACCCAACGGAGCAGAAGGCCTCAATAAAATAAAGCCTTAAATAATTTAATAATTTAAATTATTATCGTCAGCTGCGTAGATGTTTGGAAGAACTAGCCATTTAGGCAGCACCAATTGAATGAGCTAGAATACAGTTTTGTTTTTGGTGGTTTTAATACGGTTGAATTTTTAGAACTAACCAAAAAGGCGCTCTAGTAATGGCTCTAAGTAGACTATAAACGAGCTAGTTTGGTACTAATGCTGACTTCTCTGCAGGGCATGTGAGCTACACATAAGTGTACTCGTATTGATAAGTGACCATTCTTGGCAAAACGCACTTTTCCGTTCAACACTTTTTCAATTTTTCAACGTTTCTATTTTTGTTTCCTTTCACAAAACAATAAAGTAACGTCCGAGTACACTAACCAACTTCCGGTTGGTCTGCCGGTTGTAGATTTTTAACTACTCTAATTTTCCCCTTCGATCTGCAAATCAACTGTTTCGAAAGCAATTTCTCAAATTTTTGTCATCAAATTTACCAAAAATGTGCGTGGCGCAAAGATTGTCTAAGTGCGATAAAGTCAATCACAACTGCAGGGGCTACACTTTGGTGCAGCTACGTTGCATGCATCTCTTTGTATGCCTGGGTAAGCTAATGTGGGTGTTGATAATTTGAGTGACACATTTTATGATAGAAACGTGTGTGCGAAGGGGCGCATAGAAGTGAAGTTTGAGTGATTCTAATTGAGATTAGAGTGGGCGCGCTAGTGTGGATTTGTTGTAATTGCTAGAGAGGAGAGGAGTGACCAAAGATTGCTGCAATGGGTTACTATACTTGATGACTGTGACCTAAGGGTTAGTAAAGGGAACGCTGGCTCAAAAGCCGCGTGATTTCCAATTGCTATGCGAACAAGGTTAGCTTAAGCAGTGCTGGCCCATCTGTAAAAAGATTTTACTTAGATCCTTAGGGTCCATTTTGCCAATGCTATGTATCTGGAGTAGAAGATATCATTTTATGTAATTCTTAAAGCACATCTTCGCGCGTTTTAAAAAGCCGTTCAGCTGTTTTGTTAGCAAGGATGAAAAATATGTTGATCATAGGCACATTTGTCGAGTCCTACAAATATCAGGCTTTGATCTTAGCCATAAGGTCGAGAAACGGCGGCCGCCGTAGCCGAATGGTTTGGTGCGCGACTACCATTCGGAATTCACAGAGAGAACGTCGGTTCGAATCTCGGTGAAACACCAAAATTAAGAAACACGTTTTTGTAATAGCGGTCGCTCCTCGGCAGGCAATGGCAAACCTCCGATTGTATTTCTGCCATGAAGAAGCTCGCCATAAAAATATCTGCCGTTCAGAGGCGGCTTAAAACTGAAGGTCCCTCCATTTGTGAAACTACATCAAGACGCATACCACAAATAGGAGGAAAAGTTCGACCAAACACCCGAAAAGGGTGTACGCGCCGATTATATATATATATATACAAATAGCAGGTCCGTGGCGTTCAAAATTACCCGTAGCATTCGTGAATAAATGAAGTTTGCGGTCGAAGTGTAACCAATTAAAAATACCATAAATTTAGTTTGGAAAATTACTTTTACTCAATTCAAAGTAAAAAACGTGTAAACATGACACCAAACTAAGAATCAATTTATTTTTGCTCGATATGACCACTTTTTTCCTTGACTATGGCCATGAGACGGTCCAGAAACGAATCGGAAGTTGCCCAAATGTGACTTGCAGGTATTTTGACCCACTCGCGGACAATGTCTTTTTTCAGCGCCTCAAGACTGGTGAATCTTTTAGTTCGGACTTTGCTCTCCAAAATGACTCAAAGGGAATAATCAATCGGATTCGCCTCTTGTGGATTTGAGAGCCATTGTGTGGACGTTATGAAGTTCGGAACGTTGTTTTTTTACCATTTTTGGTTTACTCGAGCCTTGAGAGTCCTGTGAAAGTGTTCATGGCCTCCCATTGAAATGTTTGCCTGCAAAGCAACCTCTAGAATACTTTCCCGACAATACTTCGCACTTACCTTGACGCCAGGCTCGATCAAAATGATTGAAGAGCGCCCATCTGCGGTTACAGCGGCACAAACTATTACTTGTGCCGGGTGTTGCCTCCTGGTGGCCAATCGATGACTCAAATTCTCGTATGAACGGTCGGTCAAATAAACCTAATCAAATAAACCCTACCGTTTTGGGAGTTTACGAATTGCGCAATTTGAAACATTTTCTCGTCAGAAAACACAATGTTCGGAAATTGACCGCTTTCGGCCACGCGAAGCAACTCTTTCGCTCTCTCAAGTCTGACTTGTTGCTGCTTTGGTGTGAGATCATCTTTTGGATCTTGTAAGGCTTGACTTTGAGATAATTTTTCAGTATTCGGCGGATGCTACGGTCACATATTTTTAGTTCTTTTGCCATTTGATTGGCCTTTTGTCGAGGATTTCGCTCAAGTTGCTTCTTTACTTTTTGAACCATTTCACGTGACGTTGCAGTCTGCAGGTGCTACCAGCTTCATGATAATGAGTAATGGAGCGATAAACAAAATCTTTATTTATTTTAAAGTGCTCGAGCTCCCGAACAATCGCTGGTAGTGATTTTCCAGCCAAATATTATGCAATCACACTATTACGTTTGGAATCCATTACTGATTTCCTTTTTTCGCGTTTACTCTCAGCAAAAAGCTTCCGCGCTTGTAAACAATACTCTGGACTACCATTTAGCCAACTAACAGACAGTTGATGCCCGTGAATCAGCAGCACGAGCCGTCTGAAGTTGGTTACACTTCGATTGCCGGACCCTGTATTATCAATAGGCGTTGCAAGAGTAATTTTCTTTTAAATTTAATCTTCATAAATATTTACTTATTATCAGCGCATATCTTTCTCTTCTTATCTTCAGATGCATTGAAATATTTAATCAAAATATTGAGATCCCTTCAGCATTTCATAGGCTAAGCCATTGTACCCGCATGGCTCGCTGAAATGAATTCTAACAACAACTTTGTAATTTTTCACAATTAATCTCGATAAACATTTGTATAACTCGACTGCTTTGAAGTGAACAACAGCTCTACACGAGAACGAACACACGTCCCAGAAGGATGTGAAACTCACTTATTTTCCCATAATGAGCAAATGAGGTAGGGATTTTCGCACGCATACAAGCACAACACATACACGCGCGCACAAACAATGGAATAGCAGCATAATCGAAGCGATCGAACGGTAAATTGGGTACAATATAACCAACAGAAATGGCCGGAATTGTCAACTCAGCAGGGCCATTAAATTTGTCACCCGCGGACTGAATAGCTGCCTGGTGGCTGGCTGGTGAGTTAACTGGCTGAATAAGTCGAGTTGTGAGTACTCAGGCGCAGGCCTATTTACAGGCGCTAAACGTCAAATTGCAACGTCATAAAACCGAAATCAATTTAAGGCACATGCAAGCGCACATACGTATGTATGTATGTACGTATGTACGCTGCTTTGTATGCGTGTGCTAGGAAAATATGCTGCATATCCCATACAAAACATGCCTAATGATGGGAATGTCCACGAAGCAACTAACCAACGTCTGACCCTCGACTCCATTTAAATCCCATTGACGCCTGATTTTCACGTTTTCCCTTTTCCGGACTTAATGCGGCGCAGCTTTTGACACAATTGGCCGTCGCCATCGTCATCGTCAATGGAAGATGCCACACGCTGCGCCTTTTATTTTGTTGCTGTTTTGTTTTCACAATTTTTTGATTGCACAGCTTCAATTGTTAGTGCAACATAATTGCGCGACTATACTCACACTTGCAACATGTGTTGTTGGCCAGCGGGATGAGGCGCGGATGTGGTGAGTCGATAAAATATCAAATGCGCCAAAAATGCGCGCACACGTACCGCTCACTAGAATTGTTGCAGTGGCAAAGGGGGTGGCCTTTGCGCTGCTGCACGTACGGCGCGCATTCGTTTTAGTAGCGGATAGTGCAACATGCGTTATTGCAAGTGCATACATTGACATGAGTTGAAATGTACAAAACACATTACTGACACTTCCGTTATTTCCGTTCATTTACTGTTATTGTTGCTAATGTTTGGTTGCTGAAATTAGTCAGGGCGATAGCGATTTCCCTCTTCTGCTGCTGCCGCTGCTACGTGGCATCAGCTACGAGCTGCAACATCCCTCGATTGGCTGCACTTTAACGCATACGTAGGTACGAGTTGTTGTCATTGCCATTGAAAATCAAAGTGCATTTCTAATTGTTATCTAGTCAAACAGCGTTACTCTGATTCTGATTCGTTGTGCCAATCAAAGGAAATGGCTGAAGTTTCAAATTTTAGTATCAGGACATTTATGGATTTGGGTAAACACGGAAATCGCTGCCATCGGCGGCGAACGGAAATGTTTTGCTTGGTGTTGACATAAACTGGAAATAATTGGTAAATAGGCACAACTGTTCACAAAATTTGTGTTCAATCGACATTTTTTGTTATGTGGGGGAAAACGGATTGAATGTTTGAGTGCACAAGATATCGAATTCTGAAATGAGAAACTTTACTTCAATGCGCTTGAATCAGATATGTTTATTCAAAAGCCTGAAATATTTCCACACTTTCCGAGAGCTAATTTCCTCAAATAAAAATGAATAAAATAATTAGCACGTACACTTCTGTAAGCTGTTTGGCCGAGCTCTTCCTCCTATTTGTGGCGTGCGTCTTGATGTTGTTCCACAAATGGAGGGACCTACAGTTTTAAGCCGACTCTGAATGACAGCTGGTTTTTTATGAGAAGCTTTTTCCTGGCAGAAATAACTCGGAGATTTGTCATTGCCTGCTGTGGCGCGATCGCTATTTCATGCACGGAGATTCCCACTCTCGAATGGTAGTCACGCACCAACCCATTCGGCTACGCTAACCCCAAATTGAAGCACCTTAACTTTTGTATCGGTTTTTGAGCCCGTCGAGCCCGCTTAGGTTTAACAGCCTCTGGACACATTCTAAACTCGCCGAAAACTATCTTTGAACCCAAAAGGAAAATGCAGACTAGTCGTTAGAGTGCTATTGGTAAACTCTCTTGCATATCTTTTCACAATCAAACCACGACTCGTGTAAAACGAAAAATACAAAGTCCATAACGAAGTTAACGCTAAAGGTGCACTGGGTTATCTTCCATGTTACCATTCAACATTTTACAGTACGCGATAGTTGGGTTGAAATGGAATTGCGGAAGGCCGGAATGTTCCAAATACCTAAGTAAATTTTGCTTATTGTACTGAAGACCTAGACGGCGGATTTGAGGGATATGGAAAACGAGAAGGAACACAAATTTATTGCTCCTCTACAAACTTGATAAATGTTTTTTACGAATCCTAGTAGTTTGTGAATTAAAAGAGAACATAGTTAGTTCATTCGCAATGCATCCGACCCATTAATGTACCATCAAAGTGAGGTGAAAGCCGTACAGCGGCTGTGCTGTGCTACTCTCATACTCCAAGCATCCAAGCTAGATGTACACGATCATTCATAATGCTTACGGGGACCATATGCTCACCCCATGAATTGCGCTCCTGAATGAGTTCCATCAGGTCTCGTAACTCGCTCCTTCCCTGCCTGAGAATTAGTTTTGCTGCCAACCTCTCAGGTGCTGTCATTAAGCATTAAAAGTCTCATGAGCTTTATTACTGCGAGCCTTGATGTACCCGACTGTTATCACTTTTTTGACCTTAAAACTGGCTACGGTTCCATTTGGCACTCTTAGGAACCGCAGTTCACTAATTCATCAGCTAGTTTGATGTCTTGAACACCACAGTATCGCGGTACCCACATAAGTTCATACTCATTCCAACTTGTAACAGAGCTCAACCACAACTGGCATTCCTATGCCACTTTTGAAGATGTGTGAGCGTTCATTACAGAGCCTACAGCCTCTACCCATCTTTCGCTATTTATCTAGTCTCCTTGTCCAAATTTTGCAAAGACATCTGATTTGAAGACCATTGTTACTATAACTAAAGCAGTAAAGCATCTGAAGTTATTATCGAAGTGCCATCAAATTCCAGTACTATTTTTTGTCGTAGAACCATGTCGTCTAGTGGGCTTAGTTCTGTTTACTTTTCTCGCACAGACGATAACAAAAAGCTCCTAAAACCGATACCAGAAATGACGATTAATCAAGTTAAAATTGTATAGAAGGCAAAGCAGGATCAAAAAATGTGCATTAAAGTCGCCCAAAAACCAATTCGATATCTGCATGTTTCTTCAATTATCTTCGTGAGTTGAAACCTGAAATCGAAGTAGCCCTTGGAGAGATAAATGACGAAGCTCACTAAAAATGTAGTGAAAAATACAGTTGACTGAATGGGGGGTAGTAAAATCAGCCTAGAAGTCAATGGAATGAAATTCTGCGCCAATTCTAAGTGCAAGGTTTACCTTGACATACAAAAAGAAGTATAGAAAATATTCATTCTTACTATATCTATTATCGAATTAAAGCTCCAAAAGCTAAATTTCCTGTCAAAAAAAGAGTTAGAGGTCTATAAGGTTTTACAAATATATTCCTTAGAAAATTTCACTCTGAGGCTTCTCTCACTAAAACTTCATACGATTAAATGAGATGAAAATTACCTAGAAGATATGAATTTACTAATCAAGTCAGCTTTCAGTGATAAAAGCTGTATTACTTCCACAAAACCGTAGTGCGATCCCATGAATGTATGAGACATCACTTAGCCAGCTATCGTGAGGGCTCGAAATATTGCCTTCATTTCAGCGAAGTGTATTACGAGTAATTACTTCCATCTGGAGATCATTTGGAGATTAAGGTAATATTTCGAGCTCCCAAGATTGCTACCTCGGCCACATCACTACGGCAGATGGTGGAGCAGATATCAACTGCAGGCTTAGCAAAGCAAGGGCGGCATTCGGGCGGATACATATCGAATTGGGAAATTCGCATATCTCCTGGCGCACTAAACTACGATTACTCGGCTCATACGTAAAGTCCATATTGTTGTACGGAAGATAAACATGGCTGGTCTCTTACACCATCACACAGACAATCTTTCGTCAACAAATGTTCCCGGACGGAGCAAAAACAGCCGCACAGAACCGTGCACGATGAAAGAGTCTTGTTGCGGCCCTATGCTTCCGAGAGGAGTGAATAAGAAAAAAAAGATAGCTTAGATTAGATTTGTGGGATGTTGGGCAAGACCAAGCACTCCGTCAGGAAGACCATTGCACTATATCGGGATGGATTACATTAGAAAGAATAGAGAGACAGGATCGAAACTATATGGGTGGTACAACGGAAAAATTGGTTTCAGGTCACTCTTCCGCAAGATAGCTGACCAAGAAACTCCTCGAGCACAATAGACCACATCACAGGTCGCAGAGCACTATAGTTCAATAAAACGAATCACTTTCTCCTCGAGCACAATAGACCACATCACAGGTCGCAGAGCACTATAGTTCAATAAAACTAATCACCTTCTTTTTGGTCGTGTAATTTCTGTGTGAAAATGCAGATTTTCAATGAGTTTTCATTGGTTCCCTATTTCATGTATACATTAATGAGCTCTGATGATCTATGGTCATATAACTAATCTGCTAATAATTCTACGCGAGAAGCAAAGTTTGAAATCTGCAGCGATACCTCAACAATCTTCTAAAAGTATACGTACAACTTAACTAATAAGAAAAAAAAACGAAAGGCAAAGCTCGTGCTGGTGTATTGGATTCGTTCAATGCTAGCTCAAAGAATCGTCACGGTGCGGGCGGAGGAGGATCTGCTGGTGTCGTCTGGGGTTAATAGAGGCTGCCCCCAAGGTGGTGTGCTGTCTCCATTGCTCTGGTGCATGGTGATCGATTCTCTACTCACCACCTTAAATGGTGCTAGAGTCTACACGCACGCATATGCGGACAGCACTGACAGCCTTCTGGCAGTACAAAGGTGTCTTTGGGAAAACGTGGGTTCTTCCTCCTAGCAAGGTCTTATGGATCTACACGGCTATGATAAGACCTATCACCTATGCATGAGTGGTCTGAATGAGTAGACTCTCTCTCGTGGGAGTCGGAAGGACCTTATTGAGACTACAACGCACTGTGGCCATCTGTTGCACTGGAGCTTCTCCGACTACTTCAGGCCCGGCATTATATGCTCTGATTGGTTTGCCACCACTTGATTCTTTCATCCAAGGAGAGGCTTTGAAGGCCATCTGCAGGCTGAAACACAATGGGAAAACAGAGAAGTCATGGACTTCGATCCAACGATTCTTTCCATGTCCCTTGACTCCATGCCATCAAGAGTCGTACTGGAAAAGAGATACAGTGTAGTGCTGCCAGACGCTCAGTTGTGGTCAAATTCTGAAAATGACCCCGGCAAGTACTGTTTTCCACTTTCACGGATGGCTCCAGACCGAGCACGGCTCCGCTTATGGGGTCTACGTGGAATCCAGCAGGACAAAACTGCACTTTGCTCTTGGGATGCATGCATCTGTGTTCAAGCGGAGGTATATGCAGTTCAAGAAGCGATGAACTTTGTTGTGGAAAACCGATGGAGGGGCAGATCTATATGTGTCTGCAGCGACAGCCAAGCTGCGCTCATGGCCTTGGACAGCCTCCAACCACATCAGGGTAGTCGAGTCCTGTAAATCTAGGTTGAACTATGTCGGTAGACATAATAGCCTGATGCTAACATGGGTCCCGGGACACGTGGGTATCATGGGTAACGAGACCTCTGACTAAGATGGGGCCAAAGAAGTTGACCCAGAGCCCGTTTTGCCTCTCCCTTCTGCGACCATCAAAGTCACGGTTAGCAAATGGGTTACTACAACCCACAAGTGAGCTTGGCAGGCGGAGAGAGGCTGCAGATGGACTAAACTGATGTTACCTGTCATGACCGATCGACTACCGCAAACCCTGCTGTCATTAAGCAGAAGGAGTGCAGACAGTTGGTTCGACTGATGACGGGCCACTTTCTATGGACAAAGCACATGGAAAAGGAGGGCATCTCAGACAGTGCAATTTGCCCAGCATGTGGAGAGGAGGATGAGACGGCGGACCACTTCCTTTGCGTCTGCCCCGCCTTCGCACGAATCAGGTTCGAGGTCTTTGGCACTGATGTGTTAAGCGACAAAAAAAAAAAACAAAAAAAAATTGCATAGCTGACCCGATCATCTGATGTGACAAACGTATGTCTTTCCTCCTCCTGACAGCAGAAGTAAAAGAAAGATTTATAAAAAGTTGAATGTGAATTTGAAATATCAAAAAAATTTCTGTCTTCATGACCTTGTCCAAAATAAACTCCACTCAGTTGCATACCGCTGAATGCAACTCCCTTCCTTACCTGTACCTCTCCCTTCAATCTATTTTGAACTTGCAGACAGGTGTCTTCGAGTGCAGTGACGCCCATATAATTCAAGGAACCAAGCCCCGCCTTTACAACTCACGCACGAATGCATTTACACAAATACTTGTACATTGAACGAGGCGGGGAGCGGAAGCTGTGGTTCGACACTACAAACTATCCACTGAGCTTTCTGAAGAGTAAGAAAATGGCAAAGCAACTGAGTGAGTGAGTGAGCGCATGAGTGAATGGGTGAGTGCGGGCATAATGAATCGAGCGAATGAATGCATAATTGTGCAAATGTGCAAGTGACTGAATTATAAATGGGTGCACAAGCATAAAAGTGACAGTCCACTCGTTCGCTCAATTGCTTATCCACAAACTTAGGCTGGCTTACCTATCATCTTTACATGTGTGCGTGCATATGTTGGCTTATGCGCGTTCACACTCGGAAAATTAATGAATGCAATGTGCAAATTACAGTAATTAATTTTCGAATTATTGTTCAAGCAATTGCAATTGTCCACACCGTTGAACGTGCCACATTATTTATTACATCAAAAACCAGTCAAACCAAAAACGCAACTACACTGAAAATATCAACATCAACAACAGCAAATAAAGGAATGCATATTACAACGAGCACTCACTAGTTGTAAGCAGCCGTCAGTCATTCAGTTAGGTGGTGAGGTAGAGCGCAGGCGAAAAGCGAAACCCCCTCATTATCGAAGCCCATAGCGGGCAAGCAGACCCATCACTTGCAACAAACCCTGCACATGCACATGGACACTTGTACGCGTGTACACTTAAGCGTTGTTGCATAGGTACTTTCGGTTAACTTTTGACTGGGAATGACTTGTAAATTTTGCTGGTCGTTAAGTATTTCAATATGCCTGTATGCAGATGTGTCGGTGGGTGCATACGAATAGGAATTGATGTAATTAATGTAATCTGTCACTACTCATGCTTTTGCACATACTTACGTGTCTTTTACTTATACATATGCATGGGTGTGTTAGTGAATTTATTACACTTCGCTAAATATTTTAATTTGCATGTTTTGCTAAATTTTACCGATTCTCCTTTTGCACTGGCCAGTTGGGGGCGACTGTGGTGTTGAGTGGTGAGTTGCTTGCATTTGGCAATAAATTAGAGATAATTTACTGCGAGCCTGGTATGTTAAGTAGAAATATTTGATGAAAAGAAGAGTGCTGGGCGATGGATGATAATGTACGAATTCTTCGAATTGCAAATTCTTTATTGCATGCAAAAACAATTTACATAACAATTCAAAGTGTTGACGCAAGCGATTGGATTGGAGTGGCGAATGGATTGGTTTCACAACTTTTAGGCAGTGGTAGCAAGGTTCTGTGATGAAGTGCTGGTATAAAGGGCGGAATTTTCTAAAACCAAAATGAATTTAACCTAATTTATCTCCAAATTTTAAGAAAAAAAACGTCGAAAATATGTACTTATGTAAGCTTATCACTATGCTGAATGATAGGATTTGCACACGTTTTTTGGTATGTTGGAGCTAATCTCAGCTGCAAGGTTTTTCGCGACATAAATAGGCCAAAAAGTCTTAAAAAATTACAAAATGCAATTTCAAACTGCAACAAATCCAAAATTACTCAACCAATTGAAGAATTGGTTTCTGTAACAAGTCAAATACGGCGACCGTATGTTGTTGGCCTAAGTTTCCTCGCTATGGGATTGCCAACTCAAAGCTGGCGGGAATAGCTACTAGAAGGCAGCTACTCGATGCGAAACAGACGCTGTTCACAACCGCTCAATATGTGACAAACGTTCTTGGTTTTCTAGCTTTGGTTCCCAAGTGGTATTTTATTTCCGACCTACGCTGCATATCTGCTGAGCTTATCCCTTTCCGCGTCTGATACGAAGAAACTCCACTCGGAAGCCATATGCTCCGCACGGAGTCGAGAAACTACGATGATGATGAATAGGAATATTTGTATTTTGCTATAAGATTTTGAAATGTTATTATTCACTTTTTCCATATTAATGCTGAATAATCAAGTTTATTAACTATTTCTTATGAGCGATTTCATGTCTCGCAAACCAAGTATTCGTACATTGTCGTCAATTCTTTCCAAAAATTTGTTATTTTTAGATTTACTTTGATTTGATTTGAAAAAATTCTGAATTTTTTATTTAATTTTCAGATTTTCTTAATGTTGAAAATGTTGGTATTGAGTATACATACATATGTACATATCTTATTTATCTTTATTTTCTATATTATTTATATTAAATGGCTACATTGCCAGTTGCGGTCTCAGAGTCAATTTCCTGCAGCATATATATAGTAGCATCTTGAAGCAGATCTCCCCTTCCTTCTCTGTTCTTCGCACTGATCTCTCCACCGCAAACTGTGTTTTGAGGGTTGTGCTAGGGCTATCTTTCCGAGCAGGCAAGACTGGAGGGAGGGGAGAGTCGGCACGGATATAGGTACCTCTGTTTTCACTGACGGATCCAAAATGGAGTCTGGAGTGGGAGCGGGGGTTTACTCTAAATCAGCCTGCATTTCGGTCTCCTTTAAACTGCTGGAAACAAGCAGCGCTTTTCAAGCAGAGGTCTTCGCGATCCTGCAGGCAAAATGTTTAGGGATCGCTGTTGGGAGGGAGACATTAATATTTTTTCCGATAGTCCAGCTGCGATCAAGGCACTATCGTCGCCGTATTGCAGCTCTCTTCTGCTGCACTCCTCTAAGGAGGAACTCAAATGTCTCGAACGTGCAGGAAACATTTGGCTTATCTGGGTTCCTGGGTGCAGGAATATAGAGGGAAATGAAGTTGCTGATGAGCTTGCCAGAAAAAGGTCGGCAGAACCAGTTCCAGCTGTCCCCTTCTCAGACATCGGTGTCCCCTTGGCCGTCGTTAAAGGGAAACTACACAATTTCTTTCTAAAAAAGCGCATGACAGATGGAGTTCTGTCCCATCGTGTGCTATTTTGAAAACACTATGGCCTCAATATAACAGAAACAGAACGCTTAAGGTAATGGGAATCCCCCGCCATTCAATTTCCCAACTCACTGCGGTGTTCAATGGTCACTGGGTGATCGGTACTGATGCGCAGAAGCTTGGAATTCCATACAACCTCTATTGCAGAAGCTGTGGGGATCCTGCAGGAACACTTTCTCTGCAAATGTCCGGCTCTAGCGGGTGGGCGCTTGAGATTCCTTAGCGTGCCCTTTGGGGATGACTTGAAGAAACTCCCCAGCCTAGATCCCTTTTCTCTCCTCCACTTCATCAACAGCACTGGATGGCTGTAGACGGTATTTCTCTTCCCTAAATCTTTTCACAAGTAGTGGTCCACATTATGGTATCAAAATGGCACGTAAGTGCTACTTGAAGTGTGCCTGGGGTTCTCTTGCCATCTTACCTACCTACCTACCTATATTAAATTTAACGAATTTAGTATTAAAGTATATAATTCATTTAAAGTGAAATATGTGCGGTTGTCATTTTAATAAATTTCTTGAAACATTTTTTCGGATGAAATATTCTTTATGAAAACAATTTCTGGGATGAAATACATTTATATAATTTTTTTTTTGAACGTTTTTGGATGGATTATGCCTTTAAAAAAAACTTTTTAGAATGGAATATATTTTTGAAATTCTATTTTTAATGGTTTTGGATGAATTCTTGCTTTTTTTTAATTTTTGGGGGGAAACAATTTAATCATTTTTCTAAAAATTTTTCGGAACACATATTTTTATATTTGTCATTTCTGAAAAACACTCACATTCAGATTTTTTCTTACTAATTTTATCAAAAGCTCAGGCTATGCTCAGTAATTGTTCACACTGCCTAATGGGACTCCCATAACTTTTTGAGTTATATTCAAAAACTTACAAGCAAGAAATCAAGCAAAGTCACTTTCTGAAGCCTTCACGCAAAGCAGTCAGTTTCTGAGATTATCCCAATACTGGCTCACACAGTACCCGGTTAAGTTACTCACTTTCAGGTATTTCAGACTAATATGACTGAAAATTTCAAATGGAACTCCATTTTTTTAAATTTAAACATTTCATAAACATCAAAAGCTTAATCCTTAACTGCTCTCTGCTCCCGCATAAACACTTGAAACACATCTATGCGTCAAATATATGACCTACAAGTTTTTATGAGCCACAGCTCTTTTGTCCTAACACCTAACGCCAACGACAATCGCCGGGCTATGACCGAACAAATACCTGTCCACCTAGAAATTCGGCATCGGAAGTGAAAATGGAGTAGCCATACTCCTCCGAAGTGGCTCTAGACTGGATCCCATAAGGAAGTCCCAAATCCGGCGACTAGCGGAAGCACAAGCGCTACAAGCAAGCGACCCTTGGCGGCCAGTGAAGTTCCTAGCTTTAACTTAATCTAATTTTAAATTGTTTAGTAAAGCCCTATGTTTTAACCAGGAACGACGAGAAAATATACATATAACCGTTAGCGTTTGCTGCTATTTACCTTAATTGTGCAACAAACTCATTTATAAGAATATTTCATAAATACATAAAATATTACAATAAAATAAAATAATTAATAATTTTTCAGCTTCTCAACCTTCTCATGGACAAATGGACAATAAACTGCTAGGAATTGGTGGTCTGCTTGTATTATTTTTCTCTCGGACGAGCTAGGGATCCTGGTTATAAGTTGGGTTAGTAGAACCCAATTAAATACGCTTGGACGAAAACAATTTTAAAGATTTTATCATGCATCTAATTTTTCCAACCGACCCCTTTTGCCTGCTCATTGCAGCTTATGAACATTTGAGAGGCTTTCTAACACTCTTGTCTTTACACAAGCGCTTTGATAGAAAATTATTGACGATATGAAGATAAATGATGTGAAAAACGAAAGTGAGTGCAAGCCAAACTTAAATGTTTTTCCACTTGTAATGCTTGATTGCAAACATATCCACATACACACATATGCACATACATTAGTATATTAATAAACGAGCTTAGCGCGATGCGTACAAATGCATAGATTCATATATAGGTAAATATGTATGAATAAAATGCTTGCACTCGCTTATATAAGTCACTCAACATGTAATTTGCATTGGTGTGGCTGTGAGAAATGCTGATTTGAATTTTCAACGCAACACAGTGATTATAATAGATTATGATAGATTAGCTTTAAATTGCAGCTTACGTCATTTATGAGTAGTTTTTTGGAAGAAAAATAGTTAGTTAACGCTAACGTTAATAGAAGTGAAGAAAAATTAGAGAAATAATAGTAAAAAACAATTGAATTAAACAAAAATTTAAATATGAGTAGAGAAAAATTCAAAGAGAGGCAGAAAAAAGAAGAAATAAAGGTCTTCAAATTTCACTGAAATTGGGGAAAAAATTAAAAAAAAGAAGTTTAGTTAAATTTTTAGTATATATTAAAAAATATAATAAAAGTAGAGAATAGTTCAAAGAAGGACAAAAAATTAAACACAAATTAAAATCTAAGAAATAAAAAAATCTTCACATATCATTGAGATTGAAAAAAAACTTTAGACTTAAAAGTTTAGTTGAAAAGTATTTTTCTTGTACAAAGCAATAAAACAAGAATAAAGAATAATTCAAAGAAAAATAAAAAAAAATAAAAAAAATAAAAATCTTCGAATTTCAGTGTAATTTATTAAAGAATTAATTTAAAAAATTTTAATTTGAAAATTTAGTTAAAAATAATTTTTCCTATATTAAGAAATAGAATAAAAGTAAAGAATGATTCAGAAAAAGACAAAACAAAAAATATTAAAAAAAAAATTTTTTTTTAATATTTACATGTCATTGAGATGGAAAAAAGTTTATTAAAAACACTTTAAAATTAAAAATTTAGTTAAAAATTACACCGCGTTACACACATTCTGTCCTATGAACCAAATATATTGGGAGGTTGAATTAGTTTTAAAGGTGACACACAGATGGCGCTATTTATCACTTTATCGCGTTGGCAATACTGAATATATATTCATGACAAAGCCTCATCCCTAGGCTTTGTTTATCAGTATCTGTCATTTCGCTGAAGTATAAACAACGCAGTGTTTTCGTGCTCCGAGTATGTCAACTTTCGTGCCGTCGAAACGCAATTTGCGGGAAGCTTTGCTTTTCTGCTTCAATTTGAAAAAAAATACAGCCCAAGCCCGTGAATTGCTGCAGGAGGCCTACCCAGACCATACTCCGTCGATTTCAACATGTGAGTACTGGTTTCGACGATTCAAAAGTGGTGATTTTCACACCGAAGACAAGGAGCGTCTTGGCCAGCCCAAAAAGTTCGAGGACGCGGAATTGGGGGAATTGGTAAACGAGGACTCGTGCCAAACCCAAGAAGAGCTTGCTGAATCATTGGGCGTTGATAAATCAACCGTTTGCAAGCGTCTAAAAGCGATGGGAACGATCCAAAAGCAAGGACATTGGGTCCCGTACGAGTTGAAGCTGCGCGACGTCGAACGGCGATTTTTTACGTGCGAATTGCTGATCGAGCGACAAAACCGGAAGGGTTTTTCGCATCGGGTGGTGACTGGCGATGAAAAATGGATCCACTACGATAACCCAAAACGCAAAACATCATGGGGTTTGCCCGGCCACGCATCAACGTCGACGGCCAAGCAGAATATTCACGGCAAGAAAATCATGCTCTGCATTTGGTGGGATCAGGTCGGCGTCGTATATTTTGAGCTGCTCCAACCGGGCGAAACAATCACGGGGGATCGTTACCGACTGCAATTGATGCGTTTAAGCCTGGCATTGAAAGAAAAACGGCCGGAAACGGTAAAAAGGCACGACAAGGTTATTTTGCAACATGACAACGCTCGGCCGCATGTTGCTCAACCTGTCAAAAAATACCTTGGAACGCTTGGCTGGGAAGTGTTACCCCACCCGCCGTATAGTCCAGACATAGCTCCCTCCGATTATCATTTGTTCCGGCATATGAGTCTCGATTTGGCGGACCAGCGGTTCTCCTCGTACGAGGCTACCAAAATATGGGTTAAGTCATGGATAGCCAAGCAGCGGCCAGAATTTTGGAGAAACGGCATCCGGAAATTGCCCGAAAGATGAGCGAAAGTTGTAGCTAGCGATGGCCAATACTTCGAATAAAATATTTTGTACCGTTTTTTCACAATAAAGCCCCAAATCTTCGAAAAAAACCTTTAAAACTAATTCAACCTCCCAATACTTTTTCGGAAAGGTGATAAAAAATAAAAACACGTGTATCGGCGCTTTTCATGTACACGTCACAATTGTTTTTTTTTGTATTTTATAACTTTAAACGAGCAATTCTTGTATGCATATCTGTATAGCCACACGATCTCAGGATTAACTTAACGGATTTGAATGAAATTGGGCACACAGATAGTGTATCACATTTCTAGACTTTTCACCTATATAGGTGTTCCCACTGACAATGTTTCTCAGGGTTGCCACCTGTTCGAAATTAAAAAAAAAAAATTGCATGAGATATGCTGATATGGGTATCATAAGAAAAAAACTTCGAATTTCATTCTAATTTATTGAAAATTTTTCTTTAAAAAACTTGAAATTGAAAATTTAGTTAAAATTGTATTTTATATTTTAAAAATAAAATAAAAGTAAAGAATAATTCAAAGTAAGAAAAAAAATAAAAAAAAAATAAAGAAAGAAAAAAAGATAGAAATTTAGTTTAAAAAAATTAAAAAATAAATGAAAAGTTATCTCAAAATGTTTTTTATATACTAAGTGGGTCAAATAAGACCTACTAATGTTAAACACAAATCACTTTTGCAATAATCATTTATTTTGGTTAATAATTTTTATACATTGAATATATTCGTTGGAAATTATGTATGAAATATTACATCAGACAAATGTCCACCATTTTTCTCGATACAAAAATTGGCTCTTTTTAAGGCGTTTTCCATTACATCACATAATGTTTCTGGTTGAAGGCTCAGTATTTCGTCTCGAATATTTTGCTTCAGTTGCCTAATAGTCTCTGGTTTATTAAAATACACTTTGCCTTTTAAATATCCCTATTAAAAGAAGTCGGGCGCAATCAAATCTGGCGAACGAGGTGGCCAAGGGAAATCTGAATTTTTGGAAATAAGAAGTTCGCCAAAAATTTCACGCAGCAGGCCCATATGTAGTTTGCCTAGCAGTATGTGCAGTTGCTCCATCTTGTTGAAACCACAAGGGTTCCATAATAAATTTCCAACAATTCAGTTATAACCTACAAAACGAGAAAAATAAATATGCTAGAAAATAAAAAAGTTATTTGTGCTTAACATTAGTAAGTCTTATTTGGCCCACCCTGTATTTTGAAAATAAAATACAGGTAAAGAATAATTCAAAGCAAGACAAATTTTCAAAAAGCAAAATTTGAAAAAATACAGAAACAAAAATAAAAAAAGAAAAATCTACAAATTCAAATGTTCTTAACTCAAAGTCATGATTCAATTATACAAGGTTAAGTAAAGTTTGACAACTGATTTCGGATGCTACTTAATCCATTGATGCAATTTGGAAGCAAGGGAAAAAAGGGAATAAGTTTATCCCCTTTCTGAAAATGTAGTAAAAAATTGAAAAAGGTCGTTGTAAGCCATAGAATAATTTTATGTTATTTTATATATTAACTGGTACTTAATTATTTATATTTTTAACTTAACTATTCCCATGGATTTGTGTCATATATATATGTATTTTGACCATGCATCGGATTGGAATCTATATGTGCCACTTGTAAACCTACACTGAAGTAATAAATAAAACAAATAGTGGAAACTCTTAACAAGGAAAAACCACTTTTATTTCGTCACGTCCGCTAACCATACATTTGATTTTTTAACGAGATTACCTGCAAAGTTACAAGTATAAAATCTGTGTTAAAAAAGATAAATTTATATATACGCAGAAACACAAGTAGACGCCCAAACAATAAAAGCGTAGCTCCAATTATAATCAAATTGAGCTCTGCTGCAGATCGCTCTCAACTGCTGAAAGCTGTAGCTAAATTCTGCAAAGATAAGAGACGAGCACTTTCTCTTAGTGATGTCGGCGTCAGTATTGAAGGGAAGCTATTTATCCACGAATGTCTTACAAGAAAAAATCGCGAACTAATGCGTTTGGCTATGCAGTATAAAAAGCAAAATCGTCTAACGTCAGTTTTCTCTGTTCGTGGGCAAGTGTTTGTTAGAGCTCGACCCCAAACTGATGTTATTTTTTTGTTCGCCCGAAACAAATTTTTTTCAAGAGTTATCGGCAATTTTGTTTTTCGGCTCAAACTCGATTTTTTTTAATTATATAAGAAAAAAATTTTTTTAAATGCTCATAACTTAGTCAAAAATGAACCGATTTTAATAATTCTGGGTTCAAAATGATCGTAATTACTTATACGAGCGACTTCATGTAGAAACTATTGCAAAGAAGTAGTTAAATTTTTTTTATTTTGCAAAAAACAAAAAGTGTGAAACAGGTTTTTTACTCAAAAATTCATTACTCAAAAACAACTCATTTTAGCTACTGGGCATTCAGCTTAATTGAAGTTTGAGGTGTCCTCTTGATTTGCCAACCAAGTCTTTTGGATGTATTTTGCGTCAGTGACAGAGATTACGTCAGTCATATTGATCAGCTTCCTATGGCTGGAGTTTCCGACCACGAGTTGATATTCTTATCTTACAACATCCAGTTCAACAGACACAATCAAGTAAAGGAGATATTTTTAGAGGCTTTAAGCTTATTCAGCATGATCTCTTAAATAAGGAGGCTGCCGAGCTTAATTGGAATATGTGTCGGTTATTCACAACAGTGGATGAAAAACTGCAACATTTCAATGCTTTAGTCAGCTATCTATTTGATAGGTTTGTTCCAATGCGTAAAGTTAAATTAAAACTTGTTAGATTGCTCATTGTTCCTCATGTATCATACGCTGAATTAGTATATTGCAGGCTTGATAATAATTCGAAGCAAAAATTGCAAATCGCTTTAAATAATGCAGCGCGTTTCGTGTTTGAAAAAAAAAATCAAATAAATTGAAATTGAAATTGAAAGATGCGAAAGTCTAAGCAAAATGGAATATTCAAAACAGTATTGCCTGCTAATTTTTTCAGCAAAAGTTTTAATTTCTACGCTTTTGAGTACTTTTTCTTCAGAATTTGCCCTGAAATAAAAAGTAGCTTTTCCAAGAGGACAACACGGATTTATTAAGTAGCTTCAAGATGGCTAACACAGGGTGAAATTAGGCTACTTACATCACCTTTAATTATTGCTTCATGACTCAAAGTAACATAAAAAAATTGAAAAAAATTAAATTAAAAAGATATAGATTTAAGTATTTATTAATTTTTTTTTTTTCAATTTATGAAATAAAAGGAGACAATAATCAAAGAAAGAAATAAAAAAATATTAAAAGAAAAACACACTTTTCATTTCTTTTATAAAAAATTCTTAAAGTAAAGTCACTCTTTAAGGGGACAGATACCTGTAAACGGCTATATTTTCCCTGGTTTTCATTAAAATTATTTAAAATGAAGACGTCAATATATTTTTTTCAAAATTGGCGTACAGTTTATTTATACGTTGAAATAATGTACATTTTTTTTTATTTTAATCATTTAAAATGCGGATCTACACTCAATTCTTCCACGAAGGTCGCAGCGGGGCGTCTCAATCGGCTGGCATTGTAGCATTGGCGTCAGTGACCTGAATCCAAAAAACCAAAAATATTTTTGTTTATTAATGTCATAATTTCTATGTGAATTAACAATAAATGGAAAAAAAATTCGCGGAAAAAATTGCTTAAAAAAAAAAATAAATAAATTTTAAGGCAAATTTTCCTACGATTTGTGGTTCGAAAAAATTATTTTTTCGAAAACTTTTCAAAATCTTGTGAATTCACATAGAAAGTAATATCATAAAACAGATGTGTGCGAAATTTCAGGGAGATCGGGCAATAGCTTTTCGAGTTATCGTGTACGCCAATTCGAAAAACATAGTTTTGAGAAAAACGCGTCTAAAGTTTGAATACAACTTAACTTTACCTCTCCCAGCGCTCGAACGCACAGAATAGAGTCGTCACGGTTGACGATCTATAATATAAGAAATACTTAAATTTACGTTCTAGAAATTGTTTGACATATTCCCAAAAGATTATATTAATATTTTATGAAAAACAAAAATGTTATTTTTTTTCGAAATTTTCCAGGTATCTGTCCCCTTAACGTTTGCGTGTAGTTTAACCTCTCAAAAGTTTGCGAAAAAGAATGGCCGGGGAGGTGGTCTCAGACCAAGAACGGATAAGTGGCCAGTGGATGCTGGATTACTGACTGGTAATAATTGAATATAGATTATTAATCAATAACTATTTTGCAAAAGAACGCCCTGCAGTTCTAGTGCGCTGGTTTTAGTTTACATTTTCCATATCTAACCGAAGCCTTTTCCCTACCTAGATTGCAGGTATGGTTTGAATCTGTGACCCTTTGAAAAATTTATATATACATATGTAATTAACAAATTTCGGAGCTACTAAATATTAAAGAAAAAATCGAAAACTACATTTTGGAAGCTTTCCAGTGGTTTTAACACTTTTACTGCCACTTACAGCCTCGAATGTTTGCTTGGTAAAAATCTACATTTAAAGATTTTTAACTCAACTTTGCCTTTTATAGTTTATTGAAGAAAAAAACGATATATTTGGGACTCCATTCACTTGAATTCTCTATAACTTCTTATTTTCTCACAATTTCCTTCTCGCACGCCAACGAAATTCAACAACTTTAGCACTATTTGCTGTTACGAATAGCCTGCAGTGGTTTGTTGCAACAACACCTAAGAGCACGACTATTGTAGTATTATTAAAAATACATCCATTTATCTTAAATAGCTGGCTTGTGTTGCATTATAAACGGATTTGCCACAAGTTTAAAATGCAAGAAGATTTCATATATATACATACCTATGTACAATAGTGGTCACATAATTAAGTATTAATTTTTTCTCAGGTTCTTTTAAAAACATTCGCAATCTTTTTCATGCTGAATTTTCTTTAACTTTTTATAAAAATACAGCCCTTTGTACAACAGAAAGCTCATAAATAAGAGTTCCAAACATTGTATATTATTCACAGAAAATCAACGAGGAATATATAAAGTATATTTAAGCAGTTTTGACCAATTATTTTGGAGATTTTTTTTTTTAATAATAAAGTAAATAATAAATAATAAAAAATGTTTGGTAAATGTTAAGTAAACATTTTTTTGGGAAACTGGTTTTATTTAATATAAGACTATTTAATAAAAAATTAAGAAAAGTAGAAATAAAATTGTTTAGTAAAAATTTTTTGGGGGAATTTTTGTTAATAATAAAAATAAAAAGTAAAATATTTTACAAATAATGAAAAATGTTTTTGATAAACATTTTTTGGGGCCATTTTTTTTAATAAAAAATTGAATAATAAATAATGAAAAAAGAAAAAAAATAGTAATAAGGAATAAAAATGAAATAAAATTGGTAAACATTTTTCGGGGATTTTTTTTTTTTAATAAATAAAAATAACAATTAAAGTTTTTGGAGACATTTTTTTAAATAAAAATTAAATGTTAGAAAAAAAAAATTGTTGGTAGACTAGGATTTTTTTTAATAATAAAGTAAGTAATAAAAAAAATAAAGTTTTTGGAGACATTTTTTTTAATAAAAAATAAATTTAATAAAAAATGAAAAAAGTAAAAATAAAGTTTTTTTTGTAAACGTTATTTAGGGAAACTCTTTTAATACAATAAAAAAAAAAAAATTTTAAATAATTGAAAATTTTTTGGTAAACATTTTTGGCGCCATTTTTTTAACAAAAAAATTATGTAATAAATAATAAAAAATACAATAAAAGAAAAATAATAATGAATAAAAAAGAAATAAAGTTGAGGCAATTTTCTTTTTAATAAAATTTTTAGGGACAGTTTTTTCCAAATAAAAATTAAATGATATAAAAAAAATTTTTGGTAAATATTGTTATAGAGTTTTTTATTAATAAAAAAACATCAAAAAATGTTTACCAAAACATTTTTTTTTTTTTTTTTTATTAATAAGAAAACTCATGAAACAATAAAAAATAAATATATAAAAGAAACATATTTTAGTAAAAGTTTTTGAGGAAACTATTTTTTTTAATTTGCAAAATTCGTTTACACAGTTACAATTTCATATAGAGCTAAAAGAAAAAGTATAGCTGGAAAAAATATTGTAGAAATATGAAGTGGCTTAATTATGTGAGCACAAGTGTATATACTTCCATGAATGTATGTATGTGTGCCACGCAACAATTCAGAGCTAAAACAAATGAGCTTTCAAAATGAAATGCAAACGAAAATCTTATTTATAAGGTTACGTACATACATATGTATGTGTGTTCAAATGTATTTATGCACTCTTGTCCCTTTCTCAACATCATTACCGTTTGCCAGTTGATTGCCTCAGAGTTTGTCGGTTATTCAACAAAGAAATGTAACTTATGCACTCTTGCATGTGTTGAAGGGGGAAATTGTTATTTGTGCGCTGCTAAGGAGATACAATTTCATTGGAAGCATCGTCAATTCACATACATACACACACATTACAACATATATACGTTCGTGTGTTGTTAAGTATGAAATTGAAGAATGCAAACTCATCATTTAGTAATTTCGTTGCGTGTGTTTTTCATGCGTCAATTGAGTTGCTCACACTGTCTAAATGTGAATATGTTCATGTACCTTCACACATACATACAGATATGGTATAGCAAAATAGCTTTATGAACCAGTAAGAGTCTAAATACAAAAACATATGCATTTCTTTGACCTTTGCAAGTGGCATATGATAGTTTGACGCCCCAATCGAAAAGTTATTAGTAGCTTTTGAGTAGCATTGATGACTGATGTGGTTGACTGAGTTGTAGAAGATTTACATTATTTCTAACGTAGTTGCATAGTTTGCTGTTAGGGAGAAAAGTAAGCAGATGATTTTCCAAGCGACTTTGCGCTGCATAGGTAAAATAGTCAAAAGTTTCTAAGGGCGATTCTTTTCTACTCTGTATAATTTTCTTCTACGTAACTGCAGGTTCCGAGCTGGCAACAAAGCGAGCTTTGTCGGAATAAGTCAAGTCTGTGCATAACGCGGACGTTTTTTTATCTTTGCACAAACCACTACAAGTCGGATGTCATTAAACAAAAAAAAATATCAGGTGAATAGACAAGCCTGGTCTAGATTCGATAAAAGAAAATCTGAACCGGTAATCTGCCTTGACTGTTTCTTCATTCGTGCTTTTGGGTGCCCACGAAAATAGAATAAGATTCCCCTCAAACGACTTGTGTAGCATCTGCAGAGATGAGGAGGAATTGGAGAGCGCTGAACACAATCTCTGCCACTATTCTGCTCTGGCAAAAATGCTACCTCTCTATTTGGCAGTGAGTTTTTGAATATCTAGCAGATTTGGAATTAATAAAATTTGCGAGACCTTCAGCATTTCTTAAGAAAACTCAAAGATTTAATAAATAATTGAATATTTTTTTGGCAAAAAATTTTTGGGGCTATTTTTTTAGTAAAAAATTAAATAATAAAACAGAAAAAAAAGAAATAAAAGTGTTAATAATTTTTTTTGTAATAAATAATCTTTTTTTTTTTTGAAAAATAAAAGGTTAAATTTTTGATATACATTTTTTGGAGACATTTGTTTTAAATAAAAATTAAATATTAAAAATTAAATTTTGGTTAACATTCTTTGAGGAATTTCTTTTTAATAAAAAATTAAATAATAAAAACAAAAATTGTTTTTAATAAATTAAATTCAAATTAAAAAAATTGTTTTTAATAAATTAAATTTAAATTAAAAAAATTGTTTTTAATAAATTAAGTTTAAATTTGAATTAAAAAATTTGTTTTTAATAATTTAAATTTAAATTTTTTTTGTTTTAATTTTTTTCGTAAACATTTTTGGGGAACTTTTTTTTAATAAAAAAATAAATAATAAAAATTTTCAAAACCTTCAGCATTTCTTAAGAAAACTCAAAGATTTATAATTTTTCCATAGAATCTTTTCTCTCGAATACTCCGAAGGGCGCCTCATCCGAAGTACGAACTACATGAGGTATTGGGAAGGAAGGCAAAAATAAAGAAGATCTACGGGTTTTGCACCTGTTATGGATTGAATTTGCTTTCCAAAAGTTCAGCAAGCTTATGGGAGTACCAGTATGAAATTTTGAGACATCACTAATAAAAAATTATAGAGAAAATTTAAGTTCGGGGGTTTTCATAAATGACAAAAAAAAAAAAAATATGTTTATTATTATTTTTAAATTTAAATAAACATTTTAATTTTTCCCAAGCTATTTGTTAGAACATAGAAACTCAATTTTTTCCAAAAATTTTCCTAAATTATGTCATCCTGATGAAATTTTTGTTTATTAACTTTTACAGAAATTTTTCAATTTATTCCTCTTTATATTATACTTAAGCCTACAAACAAACGAGTTTTCTGAAACATCATCAATAGGAGGAGGAGTTCGGCCAAACACTCAACAAAGAATGTTAGCGCTATTTTTAAAAAATATTCTCAATTTATAAAAGAATTCGCGAAAATCAGTCCAAACACAGTCTTCTTCACTACTTTACTTAAGCCAACTAAAGAATTTTCGTTCTGGGACTTCTTAAATAATCTGTAAAGTTTTAAATTTTGCTACAAATATGAATTTCGTTACCCCTTTGTTTCTTGCCGTCTCAGCTGGGCAGCCTTCAAGCATCATCACTGCTAAGTAGCAGCCAACTTGCTCATTATTTATTATATTTTCCGCAACTTCCTGGTTCTCAATTTTTCAGTGACTTTTTGTGGCGGCTGTCAATCGAAGTGGCTTGATTTGAAAAGTTGAAATGATAGGCAAGTGCATATTAATAAATAAAAACGGCCAACCTTTCAGAAGCATGCAAACGTAGCCGAGGGAAAAAAGAAAGGCAGCCAGCACTCACACAGACCACAGAAGCTCTTGCGAACACTCAAAGACCGAGGCAAGGTATGCAAATACAAATTCCTGTGATGATACAGAAGGCTGTGGAAAAAATAAATAAATAAAAACAATGAACCCATAACTCAAGTGACACTTTTCAACTTGACTGCATTTCATCATTGCCAATACGCGTGGAGCTTGAGATGCGAGCGAAATACCAACCGACTACCAATTGCCAACGTTAGGCGTGTGTATGTGGGGGTATACATCACCAACTAACGACGATGATATTCAAATTGGCTTTCGCATATTGTTAACTAAAGAGAAATAAGTACAATGAAATCAAAAGAAAAGAAAAAACACACACACATATCTAGCGGTTCAGGCAGCCAACTAGTCAGCGTCAGTCTCTTGCCAAGCCGCCAGCCTGCTGCCTGTCATACAAACTATATATAGGGATCAAGTGCACTTGGCCTGTCATTGCTTTGGCTGGGGCATTTCCATTACCATTTTCAACTTTCAAGTTCATCGCCATTGCCGTCGTCAACTCGTCATCACCATCGCTGCTTGAATCTGTATCTGCATCTGAATCTGCATCTTCCGGCGCATCATCGGCTATCGGCGCTATCGCCAGCAGCCAGCAGTCAGCAGACAGCATTCAGCACAGGAAACAGTTTCAACCAATACTGGGTGATTTTTTTTTCTTTTGCATTTAGTATCTCCCACAAGCTTGCAAGTACCGATGGCGTATTCGCAAATCTTTCAACGTCTTCCAGCACGAATTTCGTATTCAAAAGTTGCACGGTTTTTTTTTCGACTTTTTGCGAACTTGCTTGTTTTCCTCTACTTCGCGACCAACTCTCGAGGTTCACATGGCTGATGATGAGTTTTGGCGAGCATGTTGAGAATTTAGCGAATGTTGCAAGAACGTCCGACGTACGCGCGACCTTTTTTATGCAAAGCACCAGTCGCCACCAGCCAACGTTGCAACTTCTGTTGCGTTGTTGCTGCTTCGCTTGGTGCTTTTGATGGTGCTTGCAACATTGCGAGTTGCTGAGTGTTGCCTACGTTTGGCCAGTCATACCGCGTCACTGTCCCTTGCAATTTGATGATAATTTTTTATGGGTGGTGCGCTTAATATGCTTGCCTTTGAAATGGCTCGGCTACTTGAGTACGCTGAAATTGATAAAAGCTGTCATTTGTGGCAGCGTTGAAATGTGATCGCTTCAAGCTGCGGCGTGGAGTGGAAAGTTCAAAATTTGAATATTTTTCAGTAACTTCATCTGAACTGAAACACCGACTGTCATCTACTAAATATTTGCATGCTCTTCCTGCTGCAGCTCGTGCAACGTCTTAGCTGCTGCTTTGGCTTTTGTCAACCTGACTGGCGTTCATTGAACTCATCCACTTGCCGCCGCCGCCGCCCCCCTGTATGCCCCTTTTGCTGCCATGTGGTCTCATGTTGCATGCTTCTGCGCTTGCACTGCTCGTTTGTTGCATTCTAACTACATTTACATACAAACGAATGCACGCATTTTGGGTGTGATTTATGTGGCGCATCTCCTGCAACGCTAAAACGCACTTTGCTCCTCTTCAAGAACAATGCCCTCTTCAGAAGCAGACTTACTCGCAGTATTCCAAGTCAAAGCATGTTTAGCTTATCGATTTCCCTGTTACTTACTTGCGTGTATGCATGTATGTGTGCGCATGTGACATTCTTACTTAAGAAAGAGTCGTTTAAAGATGGTGAAAAAATTTTGATTTATTAGTGAAAATTCTTTAGATCGCTTGTCATTTTCTTTGGAACTTGTGAAAAGGATTGTCTTTCCTGAATGTTGTTGTGCCGTTGACCTCGCCAAGTGACAGTTGAATTTTTCCAATTATCTTGATATTTCATGTTTTTCCTTTTTTTCTCTCCTGCCTTGCTTACTCTCTTCTGTCTTTGGCCCCGCACAAACCTTTTTTAGATTTGACAAATGATTACCATAGTGTCCACTTGTTTTTGCTGTGAATATTTATTTTATATCTAACTATCTGTCATGTTGTTTTGATATTTTGTTGTTGTTCCTGTAACAATTTGTGTTTCTCAGGCATGAAAAGTTGGTTTTAATTAGCGGCGACATACGAACATGTTGCCAACAGTTTATGCCCAAAGGCGTGAGTAGTGGAAGACCCTTGTTCTTGCATGTGACCTGTTCGCTGCTGGAATTCCAGGAATAGCCTTGAATGAGGATGAACTCGTTCTCTTCGCGGCAATGTATTCGAAATGTGATTTTTGTAATTCTGTGTTTTAAAGAAATGCCTTTTTTCCTTCCTTTACAAACCGAATATCTTTCTGACCGAAACATTTTTTCATTTAACTGAGCATTTTTTTACGTTTTCTTTATTTCAGGCAAATAAAGTGCTTAGAAATTCTGTAAATTCAATAATTTTTTACTTTGTGACTAATGCAGAAAAATTCTTTACTTCACCTCTATTGGAGCTGCAACCTTTTTAACGCCAGAAAGATCTTGAAACTAAGCAAAAAAGAAATTAATTAAGAAGAAAAAATATAGAATAGCGATTCCATGTCAAGTGATCCAAGTATTTTACCATAGGTATGGTCACAATTTTATGAAAATTGGTTTATTTGTAGGCTTTAGGTATAAAAAGATACAAACTGAATTTTGAAAATTTTATGATTTATTCAAGGTGAAATTTGAAAATCGGTTACGCGATTTCGGCCGAGTTTAACAAAGCGCACCAGTCGTTTCGTTCTCGTGCTAACCGGCGCCAGTTGGACATACCAAGTGAAGTCAAGTGCTTCTCCACCTGATATTTTCAACGCAGAGGAGGCCTTCCTCTTCCTCTGCTACCACCAGCTGGTACCACATCGAATAATTTCAGAGCTGGAGCGTTTGTAACCATTTGGTTAAAATGACTCAGCCAATTGATCAGAAATGTTAACAAAGTGTGCCATTCTTAAATATCCTTTTTCAAAAGATTACTTTTTAAATAACAATTTTTGTTTATTGAGCGAACAAAGTTTAGCTAAGATTACGCGACTTTAAGCCGCTCATGGAAACTGAGTGCCTGCAGCCCCTTCAGGGCGCCATCAAGGAGTTAAGCAGATACAGCATGAATGATGGCACAGATATTGCAAAAAAAAAAAAAATCTAAGTAACATTGCCCTGAGGTACTCCACAAATATCCAGGTTTCAACTTCAGTGTCTAATGTGTGTCAGATCTTCACCAAATTCAACTAAAATCCATTCATTCTCACACCACCACTAAAAAAGGTAATCTCGAAAAACACGCGTAAAACTCAACCCAAATGTGCGATCGCCTTAAAAATTCGATTAGAAAGGAAACCCCACTTTTTCCAGAATTATGTATTGTCAGTTTCCAAGTTATAACTAAATTCCATTGCAAGTTATAACTAAATTGCAAAGTCCAAAGTGCATCTACTGCGAAGAGTGGTTTTAGAGGTTGGTTGAAGGGTATTGAAAGCAAAAATAAAGGAATATGAAATTTTTAATACAATCTTTTTTTATTACATATTTTGCACCACATCTTCATGATCTACCGGAAGCTCTGCAAAATACTATTTTACAGCTGGAACAACTTCTACATTCGCCCAAGAAATATCAGGTCAGTCCATAAGTTCATGCGTTTTTTAAAGGTGGTTTTAAAATTACTAAAAAAGATGTTAAAAGTATTTATTTATCAATAATATATTTTCCTTCATTATTTACAATGTCTTCCCAACGTTTAGGCAAATTTTTAATTCCTTGCTCAAAAAATTGTTTGTCCTTGGAGCCAAAATACGCTTCGATATCCCTTTTTATAGCTTCTTTTGAGGAGTACTTCTTGTTACTCATATGGGATTGAAGTCCACGGAAAAGGTGAAAATCACAAGGTGCAATATCCGGAGAGTATGGTAGATGCGGCATTAGCTCCCATCCGAGCTCGTTCAGCTTGCCTAATGTTTGCCTTGGGGTATGAGGTCTTGCGTTGTCGCGGTGAAACAAAACTTTGCGTCTATTCACTAAAGACGGTCGATTTTTGTTAAGTGCCTCATTCAGGTTTGATAGCTGATGGGAATAATAATCAGCAGTTATCGTCTGATCTAGTTCCAGAAGTTCATAATAAACAATACCGGCCATATCCCACCAAATAGACAGGAGAATCTTCTTGAGGTGAAGGAAATTTCTAGGAGTCGGTTCTGGTGTTTCATCTTTATCTAACTATTGGTGTTTGCGAACAGGATTACAGTAAAGGACCCATTTTTCATCACCAGTAACGATACGGTTCAAAAAACTTTCATTTTCAAGCCGTTGCAGCAGCTGAGAACACTCATTCACTCTCTGCTGAAGGTAGGCGACGGAAAGTCTATGCGGAACCCATTTTCCCAGCTTTGAAACCTTTCCCAACTGAACCAGGTGCCTGTGAACTGTTCCATGCGATGAATTTAACCTCTGCGCCATCATATCGACTGTCAAATTTGGCTCAGCTTCCACGAGTTCGAGCAAGGCGTCCGAGTTAAAGACCTCAGGACGACCAGTGCGCGGGGGATCCTCCACCTCGCAGTTACCACTTCGGAATTTTGACAACCCCTTTTGCACAGTCCTTACACTCACGGTATCCTCTCCGTGAACAGCGTTTATTTCTGCAGCAGCAGTTGTTGCATTTTTACCACTTTTATAAAAGAAATACAAAATATACCTCTTTTACGCGTTCGAAGATTCCATTTTATTTTTTAACAACACGTGCTTCTATCCGCGATTAAAATCACTTATTTAATGCACAATATAGAAAGAAAATATAAATAGTTCCGTTATATTCCGCGAATAATTTTTTGTATGCAAAAATCGTACAAAAATGAAATTATGGGTAAAATACGCACGAACTTATGGACTGACCTGATACTTTCAAAAAAAAGATTTAATCACTGGTAGCCAATTCTGATGAATAAAGTGGATGCTTAAACAATTCGTACTTTTATTCATTCAATTTGGTCATCGTCAATGACTTGATGAAAAGTGTGTTTTTTGGCAATCGTATTTAGAGTTAGTTGCCACACTATTCTCAAGGTGGGGCGCTGTAGCCGAATGGGTTGGTGCGTGACTACCATTCGGAATTCACAGAGAGAACGTAGGTTCGAATCTCGGTGAAAGACCAAAATGAAGAAAACGTTTTTTCTAATAGCGGTCGCTCCTCGGCAGGCAATGGCAAACCTCCGAGTGTATTTCTGCCATAAAAAGGCTCTTCACAAAAAATATTTGCCGTTCGGAGGCGGCTTAAAACTATAGGTGCTTCCATTTGCGGGACAATATCAAAACGCATGGCACAAATAGGAAGAGGAGCTCGGCCAAATACCCAAAAAGGGTGTACGCGCCAATTATATATATATATATATATATATATATATATTAGGGCGGATCGATTTAAAAATCGCTCATATATATATATTCTCAAGGTAACCAATCAACAAAATCTTTTTTGCAACCCAAAAACTGTGATAACATTTTTCGCCAATCGTACTCACCTCACTCCTACTGTGTCTAAACTACTCCATGATGAATATATTTCAGAGGTGTGGCCAATGTCAGACCATTAACTGGCTACTTCGTTGCCGTGCGAACAACGACTGAGTGGACGAGTGTGTGAATACATGTGAAATGAGCGGGCAGAACTCTGCCGTCGAGTCCTCGATGATGTGGCAGCCGAAGTTACTATCACAATTTTGTTTTTCACCATAGCGGACGGCCAACGATGGCAATCTACCATCCTTGGAACAAAGCGCTTTATTCCATTAGTAATAAAACAGCGCTCAAAATGTGTTTTACTCTGCTTAAAATACTTCAAGCTGCACTGACAAAAAATGTTTTCGTTACAGTTTACATTTCAATTCAAAGCTGGATCTATTATCAGGAACCATACACATTTATTATATAAAATTTTTTTAATTCATTTTTTTTATAAATACCCCTCATACCAAAAATATTATTTGTATCCAAGTTACTTGAAGCGGTTAATTTCAAGCACATAAAAAATTAGCAAATCTTTCTGTGAAAGGTCAATTCTCATGGGGCATGAGATTTAAACTCCTTAATGCACATAGTAATCTTAAAAGCTGTATCACATGTGTTGGCGCCTTTTTCATTTTTGCAATTATTCACAGCCTGCGTAACTTCCGTTTCATGCCCCTTTAATGCGGGAAACAGCATGAGTTGCTTGATCGCTACACTAGGCACGTAAATGCCATCCTTGATGATGCCTTGCTTCTCCATCAAACATTTCGTGTGACATTTCATATTATCCTTGGCATCGCTGGCTTTCATGCCATTCCCAAAAAATTGTTTGATCTCCGCTTCTGTAAGATTCGTCTCATTCATGCAGAGCTTGTGTAATTTCTCCATATCGGCTTGTAATTGACACTGTTGCGGAATAAACATTTGGATGTAAGAGCAGCTGAAGCTACGTGACAGGTATATTTGACTGGTAAATTTTAAAAACTTACCATTAGAACGGTGACAAAGGCAGCGAGTACGGTGAAAAGGTATAGAGTTCGCATTTTTATAGCAGCGGAGGCGTAGGCACTTGTGTGCAGAATGAATTGCAAAATATCACTGAATTGACTAACCAAATGCGCGAAATTTATAAGTGGGAAACAAAAGTTATTGTTTAGCTACTTTTTTTTGCTCTATCGGGATTCATGAGCGGATGGGCAGCTATTATTTTTATTATGCGCAATATTCTGCGTTCGTCAGAGTTCTAATTTTTCAACCAATTTGCACACATCGAGCTAAAAATTGATCCGCTTATTATTTTGTTTTTTGCTACATTGTTTTTATTCAATGCATTCGGCTAAATAATTATTAGGTAATTTGTCTATTAGGACAGTTTTTGTTTATTAATTAGCAAAACTCTGAGCTGATTCATCCGGCAGCGCGATGGATTTCTTTTGTTATTAGTGCGCGAAATCATTTTCGATATTAAACTAAATTTAATTGGCAAATTATCTGATTATGTAATTTTTACTTAATTTTTTAATTTTAATTTCTGTATTTTTTCCCAAAAAGTACTATTGGGTCGGGGAATGAGTTCATAGCGTTTTTATATTTTCTTTTATTTTATAAAAAATTTGTTTGCTGTTTGGCAAAGGGTAAGTATTCATTCGATAGAACTGTTTCAGCTCTACAAAACTCTGTTTATTGTATTTTTGAATTATTTAATTTTTAATTTAAGGCGGCCGCCGTAGCCGAATGAGTTGGTGCGCGACTACCATTCGGAATTCACAGAGAGAACGTCGGTTAGAATCTCGGTGAAAACACCAAAATTAAGAAAAACATTTTTCTAATAGCGGTCGCCCTTCGGCAGGCAATGGCAAACCTCCGAGTGTATTTCTGCCACGAAAAAGCTCCTCATAAAAATAGGTATCTGCCGTTCGGAGTCGGCTTGAAACTGTAGGTCCCTCCATTTGGAGAACAACATCAAGGCGCACACCACAAATAGGAGGAGGAACTCGGCCAAACACCCAAAAAGGGTGTACGCGCCAATTACATATATATATAATATATAATTTTTTATTAGTTTTGAGGCTTAGAAATAGAATACCCAGGAGGCAAAAATCAACATTTCCGAGATCTGCTCTTCTTTGATTTTCATCGAGGTTAAAAAGGTGCCGAAGCAATCCCGGACACTTGCGACGTGTGTGGAGAAGGTGCAATAGGTGAGTCTACATGGCACAGAAATGTTTTGAAAAGTTCAAAAATGGCGAGCTCGACGTCGATGACACGCCCTGCACCAGAAGGCATTCTGAATTCAATGAAGAACGTCCCAAATCACTTTTGAAGGAAAAGTTCGCCAAACCAGTAGTAAATTGGTGGGAAAAATGAGCTGCGATCATAAAACTGTTCCCAATCATATTCATTCAATCGGATTTACCAAAAAATTGGGAGCCTGGGAGCCTGGGCGCTTCACAAGCTCAATGAAAAAAAACGAAGAAAGTCACTTTCTAAGTGCTTCTCAGTATCTCGCCCCACATCGAGCAACACGCGGTCTAAAACAGCGCTTTGTGCACCGAATCGTCATGGGAGAGGAGAAATGATGCCTGTACATCAATATGAAGCAAAAAAAGGAGTGGGGGGGGGGGGGGGGGGGGGTCCAAACGAGCCACCAGCTGAACGAGGACAAAACGAACTACCTCCTGTCATCAAACAAACAGTCGGCGCACTCGCGTATAGGCGCCCACGCCACTGTTGACAATGGCAGCCTTGAAATCCAACGTAGAATCTCTCTTGCCAACAAGTGCTACTTTGGACTAAGTAAGCAACAGAGTAGTAAAGTCCTCTCTCGACGAAAAAAACTAACACTCTACAAGGCTCTCATCATGCCCGTCCTAACGTATGACGCAGATGCTTGGACGATGACAACATCCAATGAAGCGACGCTTGGAGTGTTGGAGAGAAAGATTCTGCGTAAGATTTTTGGACCTTTGCACGTTGTCAACGGCGAATATCGCAGGCGATGGAACGATAAACTGTATCGGCTTTACGATGACATAGACATAAAGCAGCGAATAAAGATCCAGTGGCTACGCTGGCTGAGTTATAACGTCCGAATGGATACAAACTCTCTGGCTCTGAAATTATTCGATGCGGTACCAGGTGGCGGTAGTAGAAGAAGAGGAAGGCCCCCTCTGCGTTGGAAAGATCAGGTGGAGAAGGACTTGGCTTCACTTGGTCTGTCCAACTGGCGCCGGTTAGCACGCCAAGCCGAGCGTCGAGTCGGATCTTCATCCAAAGAAGATCATGCCTGTGTTTGGTGGGACTGGGAGGGCGTGGTGCTCTGGGAAATGCTCGAAAAGAATCGGTCAAAGGTCAACAGAGAGTTCTACGTTGCCCATCTATTCAACCATTTGGAGCACTGAATAGTTGCTATAACATCTGGATATGTTCACCATCACCCTGTATTCCTTAAATTTATCTTATACTGACTGCTTCCTACTGCATTGGTGGTTCTAGATTATCTAATCCAAGTAAATTTTTTGATCTTGGTCTGGCATTTGATTCTAAATTCTCTTTTCAAAGACATTAAATTACAGCATTACTAAGTCATATTCTGCTTTTACTTGACGATTTGTTCGGACTTTGTTGATCCATATATTATATTTTTAAGCTGTTATATACCTGAAATATGTCATCTTTATTTGGAGATCATATTATGTTTGTTAATATACATTAGTAGGCTTCAACTTGCCCAGATAGCCTTTGTCCATTATGCTTGATCGAATTCCCTCCTATAAGAGTCGGCGCTTGCTCATTTTTCTAAAAACACTTAATATTAAAGAGATTATCCTCGCCCTAACTTTCGTTTTCCATTTGATAAGTGGAGTGATTGACTCCTCATCGCTGCTCATGAAAATTAATTTCAATATTCCTCAGTGAAGGGATGGTTAAAGCTAATTATTCTTGGAATGCTCCGGTTTTTAGAACTTTGAGGGAATTTAATTCGATTCGAAAGCCTGCTGGCCTAAAAGTTTCTTCCACAAAGTACTACTTCAAAGTGTTACTATATGAATTGTTTAACTGGTCTCTAAGTATTCTCTCAAATTATTTCTTTGCAAGCTTTAAAATATGTCTACCTACATTAAAGCAAAATAGGTAAATTATAGGTTTAATTTATTTTTAATTCATTTGTTTAACATCTATTTGTTTTTCATAGTCAGTGAGAAATACTGCATTTTTAGATTTTTAATAAATGTGCCTGTAAAAGTTTAGAGTAAGATCAGGCATTGTGGGCTATTCGGGTAATGTGGTCAACGTCTGTATTTTTCATAATAACGAACATGCACTAGAAAGATTGCTTATGAACTTCAACATTCCTATAACGGATGTTTTACGCTTCTCGTCTTTTCAATTGGACTCTTTACTGATGAGCAGTTGATCAAAATATTTTGTGAAGTGCACTCGATTTGTTTTTCAGTGGCGTGTAAAATTAATGGTATTTTTTAGCAAGTGATTATTTTTAGTGTGTGAAAGTTCAGATAGAATTATAAAACTATTCTGTTTTTTTTTAATGCGGTAAGAAACTCCTTGTAAACTATTTAAAGTTTGTAGTACTTTTTTCTAATGTGGGCTAGTCAGCTTCTAGTAGCCCACATTACTCCCTTAATATTTTTCTAATTCTCGTTAATTTTCCTATTTTGTATTTCCCAATTATACATATTTAGACATGCCAAAAATGGAGAAATAAGGAAATGGGACCCCGGTACGATGAAAAACGCCATTGTAGCTGTTAGGAATGAGGAGATGGGCACACTTTTTGTATCAAAGACTTTTGATGTGCCTCGTTTTACATTGTAAAGAATGGCAGTAATGCATCGCCTAACCTGCTTTTAAAAACCCTACTTGGACGTAAGCCAATACTGGACGAAGCCACAGAAAAAAGACCTTGCAAAATATACATTAGAAATAGAATCAGGACTTTGCGGCCTCACAAGACTCGATATTCGTTTCCTGGCGTGTCAATTGACGGAATTGCCAAAGTGCCAAACAAATTTCCGGTCTTTAAGCAATTTGCAAGGAAAAGTTGGCTGCATGGATTCCTACGCAGGCACAAAAAATGAGCTTAGTTTTCGCTCACCAACGGGAACGTCTTTTAACAGAGCAATGGGTTCACAAAAGAAAATGTAAAGATTTTTTTACTTGAGCAAGAGTATGAGAATCAGAAATTGCCACCATCTGTTATACAGAATGTGGATTTATATTTACCTAAGGTTAATAATTTTTTTTCAAATAGTCAACCAAGAAGGTCATTAATAAATATTAAAAAAAATATATATAAATAAATTCATTGACTTATTATTAACTCTTACAACTGTTTTTGGTGATTTTATATAGTAGCTCACTTTACCTGAATACACTGGACCACATTACCCACCATTTTTCTTTTCATCAACTTTTAAGGTGGTTTCAGTTTTTCTATATTATCAGACGAAAACGATTATATTAGGGTATATGCAATAAAATGTAAAGATAATTCAATAGCTGTTAGAAAGGAAAAAAGATCGCTTTTTCATTACGATTATTTTGACAGAAATTAATATCAAGGTAAAATGGTGGCCACAATACCCGGCTTTACTCTAATATTTTTTTTATAAATTTATTTTTATTTAAAAATCAGTTTATTTTTATTTAAAATTTATTTCATTTTTATTTCAAATTTAAATATATAAATTTTACAGTTTAAAAAGTGCTATTTTTGCTTATTGGAAAACTTTCAACTCCGCTTTAACGAAACACGATACAATCTGACTGGCTGTGTCACAAGCATCGGCCCCTTTCATCTGGTTACATTTTTTTATAACATCCTTGACAGACTCCACATTCGATTGCTTATCCTTGGCATTATCCATAATAAATTTGGTGGCCAATACCTCATCCAGCATATTATTTTTATAGAAACCAAACTTTTCGATTGTACACTTGACGAAACACTTAAAATTGTGTGTGGAATCAGCGGCATCCAATTTATTAGCCATGTACTGACCTAATTCTTTTTCGGACACGTTGTTCTCTTCGCGGCAGTTATTGAGCATTTCCAGCGTAGCTGCATCTATGATTGCCGACTTAGCCTGAAAGAAGTGAAAATGCATTTTTTTTATTGGAGAAAATGTTGTTTTTTCGCTTTTCTTTAACATATCTGCACTGCCACCAAGAGCGAAGATATCAAGCACAGTAAAATAGCTTTCATGTTGCGACTGAATTGAATTCATTGAGGGCGGTGTACTTTTGAGGCATTTTTATACTAAAGTTTGGAAGTTGTAAAAAGTCTACAGGTTATGGAAACAAATTATGAGTGACCAATTTTGTGTAACAACTTAATTCATTCGATTATAAAGCAAAAAAACTTGTTTCATACTTTCGTTGTTAGATAATTAATTTTTGATAATATTATTATTTTAAAACATTATTATTGACCAGTCTGGTATTTAATGTGAGATTGACGAATACAGTGGGGGACACAAAATTTGGATAGATAGGCGGCCTGTTTTTTTGTGATGAAGTGTTACATATTCGAAACACCATAACTTTTTGTGTGAAATTAGTTTTTATTGATTTCAAAGACAAATTTGTTCAAAAATGGTTACACTTTTAACATATATTCACTTTAGCTCGATATGACCACTTTTTGCCTTGACTATAGCCTTCAAACGGTCAAAAAATGAGTTGCATGCTGCACGAATGTGATTTTGAGGTATTTCGGCCCATTCTCAAATAATCGCTTTTTTCAGCGTATCCATACTGGCATATTTTTTAGTCCTCACCTTGCTCTCCAAAATGGACCAGATGGAATAGTCCATCGGATTTGCGTCTGGCGAATTCGAAAGCCATTGTGTGGACGAAATGAAGTGTGGAACATGATTTTTTAACCATTCTTGGTTCACACTAGCTTTATGAGACGGTGCCGAGTCCATGGTCTACGACCGAAATGTTTGCGTGTACACGGCTCTAAAGCAGTTTCTAAAACATTTTCCCGATAATAAGTCGCATTCACTTTGACACCAGGCTCGATAAAAACGATTGGAGAGCGTCCGTCAGCGGTCACTACGGCCCAAACCATTGTTTGTGATGGGAAATTGCTTCGAGTGGTCATACGCAGGCTCAAATTCTCGTATGAGCGTTCGGTCAAGTAAACACGATCGTTTTGAGTGCTTGAGTGTTTATGAACTGCTCAATTGGGAAATTTTTTTCATCAGAAAACACAATGTTAGGAAATTCGCCACGTTCGTGCAAGCGCAACAACTCTTTTGCACTTTCGCACCGAACTTTTTTTGCTGGGCTGAAAGATCGTGTGCTTTTTGGAACTTGTAAGCCTTGACCTTGAGCTCATTTTTCAATATGCGTCGAATGCTGTCTTGCGATATTTTCAGTTCTTTGGCCATTTTTCTTCCACTTCGACGTCGATTTCGTTCAAGTCGAGCCTTCAGTTTCCGAAACATTTCTGGCGTTGTTGCGGTTTTTTTTTTGGTGCACCTCCATAGCGTTTTGCAATGCTACCAGTATCATTGTAACATTTTATAGTGCGATACACAAACATTTTATTCACTTTGAGGGGACTCACGAACAATGGCTGGCTGTGATTTTCCAGCCAAATATAACGCAATCACACTATTACGTTTCAATCTCATCACAGAAAAAAAAAATTCAACAAAACTGAGACGCAAATGCTTTTGATGGCTTATAAACAATATATTGAACTGTCATTAGAACAATTTTAACGTTGATTTCATGAGCTGTTTTACAATTTGCAATTTCTAGTTCATTCCTGTTTTTTGCTATTTCGGTGGCAATAATTTTGGTAAATAACTGCGCCATTGATCCTAGTGGGCTGATACCCTTATAGTTTTCAGCTTTCTTTTTATCTCCATTTTTAAAGACTCGAATTGCTACACTAAGTTTCCATTGAGCTGGTACTTTTCGGTTTTGAACTTTGAATTTTATTTAAATATTTGAATAATAATAACAATGAGAGTAATACCATTCAGTTATTAAAATTGTAGAAAGACAATAACACAAAAGAGTGAATTTTTCGGATGTTTAAATGGCTGAAAATGGCAATAGCGACAAAAGGGACCCAGAGCTCAAACCAAATGTTTGTACAAATAAACATTAAAATAATGTCGAAAAAACCTTTCATAACCATATTTCCGAAATACTCAAAGCAGAAATAGTCATTTTTAATCCGTTAATCGATTTAGCATTTGTTGTATAGTTCAACTCTACATTCCCTGATTTTGTCTACTCACTCTCTGCTCATTGCTCATTCCACTAACAATCTGCCAAAGCAATTGAAATACCACTTTGAATGGCCATTTCTTTGTTTACGTATTTTGACTAAAACCCAACAACAAATGATTACTTCCATTGAAATATGAGCAGGTAAAATAAATTTCAAATATTGGAATTTTAAAAATAACAATTTTTAAAACCAAATAGACTCACCACTATTCAAAGCGAAATATGTCTGTAATTTCTCAGTAAATGACCAACAAACAATAAAATAAAAGACTGTTTTATTGTTGCTAGAGATTTACGTTTGTCCATGTGTGTGTGAATTTGAAAAGGCGAGAGTAAAAGAAAAATCGATTTAAACCACAATGCGGCAAAGGCACACGTCACTTTTAATTTGTTAAAGGTCAGTGAGGGAGCGAGCGACTAGAAAAAAATGAAAAGCTGATGGAAAATAGGAAATCATATTAACAAAACAACAATAAGAGAAACAACAAATTGTAAAAGGATGTGGGCGCATACTCAGCTGGCGCAAATGACGCACAACCTCAGATTGTTCGGTAATGAGTGTGTGTGTGCGCGCTGTAATGCATTGCATTGTGTGCAAGTATTGGCATTTTGTGATGTGGTCATGCGACGCTTACCTGAGTTGCTGTGGGCTGCGTCCTGACTCCAAATTTTGTTGGCTCAAAAACACAGCTGGAGTTCACACCAACAGCAACACCAACTCTGCGCTATTGATCACATGATGACGTTGCAACAGACGCATTTTTGTGGTTTGTGGAAAGTGTGAGAATTGGAGTTGCTCTGCAAGGCTAGCAAACCCAACGAAATTTATTTTTGAATTTTTGTAAATAATTGTTTTTTTTTGTGAAAAATGGGCGTCAGCAAATTCAGCAGCAGGGTAGCGAATGAGGGGAAATAATCCCAGCGGGAGAGCATATATGATTTTACAATTATTAATTTCTTTACTATGGCCAACAGCTGTGATAGAGAAAATACGCGCTGATTTTGCAGATTTTTGGGGAGAGAAAGTGATAGGTTTCGGAAAGCAATTAAATGATCGCAAGCAAATATAAGTAATGAGGTATCTGTGCAAAAGAAAAGGAAGAAGATAGATAGATACGAGTGTGAGGTTTACGAGTCGAGCATAAAGTTGGCACAGTAAACTCTGCTACTCCTAATACTTCATTCAAACCCAGCTCACTTAAGAAATCAAAGAGGATATTGAGCTGAGTAGAGTATATATATATTATATATATTATAATTGGCGCGTACACCCCTTTTGGGTGTTTGGCCGAGCTCCTCCTCCTATTTGTGGTGTGCGTCTTGATGTTGTTCCACAAATGGAGGGACCTACAGTTTCAAGCCGACTCCGAACGGCAGATACCTATTTTTATGAGGAGCTTTTTCATGGCAGAAATACATTCTGAGGTTTGCCATTGGCTGCCGAGGGGCGAACGCTATTAGAAAAATGTTTTTCTTAATTTTGATGTTTCACCGAGATTCGAACTTACGTTCTCTCTGCGAATTCCGAATGGTAATCACGCTCCAACCCATTCGGCTACGACGGCCACTGCGTAGGCGGCAGCTGAGTAGAGTGCTTGGGCATTTTTTCCATCAATGTCAGATCGAGACGATTTCTTCTTTTTCTTGGAATGACATCACATTCAAGTAGCAGTTGTCTTACTGCCTCTGGGGATGATTTGCAAGAGTCGTTCGGGTGGAAGCGATAAAACTTGTTAGAGCACAACCCCAGCCTAAGCAGATGGCCTCGGTATCAGTAAAGCCATGTGAGAACGGCCGTAAGAGGGAACAACGGGAACAATAGGAAAGTTTATAAGAGCTTGCACCTCTTAAGGTTTTACTCTCTCAGTTAGAACTTTGCATTTAAAGCCTCACAGTCTGATGCCAGTTTGAGTCCCGTAGTATTTTTTCTCCTCTTCCGACCTCTTTTTTTATGACATGCTGTTGCACTACCAGGAAGAAAAATTAACAATTTGTCCTGTTTATTTATATTTTTTTTTTGTAGGGTTCAAAATGCCTTCCCACTTACAGAGATTGTCGCCTACGGCGCGGAGTGGTGTAGTCCCTAAAACAATTCCTCTTCTCGATCTGGGAAGACATCCTTCCCGGGACTACTTTCTGTTCTGGGAGGACCCAGAACGGCAACTATAAAGGACCAATTCTATTCCCCACGTCTGGGTCCACCATAGCCAGCTTGCATGCTATACGCTCGTTTTCTTGTGCCTCTATCTGTGCGTCTTCGCTTTGTTGCACTGTGTCGAGGACTATCTGTTTTTTGTAGTATGTTCTCGATGTATTTCTTTACCAGGTATTTGTTTTACTGATTATGTTGCTCGGCGCGATGTCCCCAATCTGCTTCGTCAGAACATCTCTTTCCGCGAGCCAGCTGTCACAACTAAACTATAGCTGAAAGGGCAGTGTCCGGTCTCGAAAATCGCTGTGCGCGTGAAACACCAAACTGATAGAAGAGATTTTTTCTAACAGCGGACACCTCTCGGCATGCAATAGCACGTCTAGCAATCGTCCACGCTCCCTCTAATATTTTTAGTTTGCCCCACCAACAAATCTCGCTTGATTACCACTAGCGACATGGAAAGTGTTTTCATCAAGCAACAAGACTCTTAATTGTTTCTCATACCAACTTGCAATTTGAACATAAAACACTTTAGATTTTCCAAATATTTTTAATATGCGCCAAGGCTGGACATTTACGTAAAATGTGTCTAGACGTCTTGTCTTCCACCGGACATATTCGATATCATTTCTCATTTGACAGGCTCATCTTCTGTAGATTAGGGCATACGGTTTGCCCCATCAGATTTTCAGGTTACAAGAAAATCAGCCTGAAACACTGTACAGCGAATCGCGATAGAGAGTTTAGTACCAGGTCCGTTTATACCCCTCTTTTATTCATCAATCAGTTGAACTCAGTTTCTTCAACCTTCTTCAAAGGTTTTCTTTAGCCATCGAACCCGAAATCCAGCACTTTCCAACCCAGAGTTTTATTCCCATATTTCTCTTATATCTTCCTATAATTTACCATTAGATATTCGCAATTGCCGTTCCAACGCTCCGACTATCAAAATATTCGATGCGGTACCAGCTGGTGGTAGCAGAGGAAGGCTTCCTCTGTGTTGGAATGATCAGGTGGAAAAGGACTTGGCTTCACTTGGTGTTTCCAACTGGCGCCCGTTAGCACGAAACGATTGCTACGCTTTATTAAGTTCGACTAAAATCGCTTAACTGGTTATCACGCCAATCAAGAGGGCTCGTCACATATAGCGTTCTAATACTTGCATAAAGGTGCGTAGAGAAAAATAAATTCTGAAATAGGCTCAATCGCAAGTTCTCGTTCATCCTGTGGCCGAAAGGCAAGCTAACCTTTGTAGTTTACTTAGCTCAAGTATTTATTAGGATACTTATTGAAGTTTGCGGACTTCAACTTAAGAGGACCTATGGACCTTGTTAAGCCATCATATCAGCTTTGAGTTCACCCTTCATGTGCTGGAAAACAAGTGTTCTAGGGGTTTACTTTTAGTTTCGAAATAGTAGGAACTCAAACTGAGTTTCTTACCAAGAAATGTGACCGGTCATTTGACATATTCGGTGTTATCAATCACTATCTCGGTGTTCGAATCAAAGCTCTGTTTGTAGTTTCTGATAAACGGAATCAGGATGGACGTTTACAGGTTTATGCTAAGTTTTTCATTGATATAATTGCTGGGGAACGCGCAAAGTGTGGAACACAACAGACAGCGATGATAGATTATACCGGAACAGTGATTGATAAATCAGCCGTCAAGCTCAGAGGAATTTAATACATTCTAGTAAACTGCGTATGATCGCTGGTCATACATGGTCGTTTGTGCTCTCCGCCTCTCTGTCATGAAATATATGCTGGAGAAAAAGCGCTCAGTGAGCCAAGAAGTGCTGATCACTGGTGTAGCCCACGATTGAGTGAACTCTGAAGATTGTGAATGAATACGTAAGCCTTTATTCGATTCTCGATGAAATGGAGAGAAAGTATCAGCTGTTGAGTTGATGCAATTTTAAATTTTTGGTTACATTTATTTATTCATCAACAATTTTCTGGCCTTTTTAACTGCTTATAAATAAAGCAGATAACCTAACTTTTGAACTTTTTTAGAAAATCTACTCTCTTTTGACACTACCTAAAAAGTTTTCTCCCAGACCTCATCTACATCCACGTCAAGGAAAAGATATGCTTGTTTTTTTCATTTTATTTTATCATTCCTGGGGGTGGCCTATGGTATCGTAATCCCGTTCGCTTAGTTGGGTTTAGAGCTCAATTACTATGAGGGATTGCAGCGGAGATGATGGGATATCAATATCAGGATCTTGGTAACCTATTAAGGCTTTTCAGCTACCGGAAGAGTTGCACTGAAAATACGTGCTATTTCGAAAATTTCATTACTGTGCTATTGCAGCCTCCAGTGAAATGGCATCTTCCTCTATGGATGATCCACAGATCCACTTGTGATTGATCCACTGGCAGTATAGTCTATAGAAATATTTTGAGTTTATACTCAATTTACTTGAACTGCATAAATATGGAAATATTTTGAGTTGGTATTAAATTTATTGCATCTGAAATAAATAACTTGAAGATGCCATTTGACTTATCTGAAAAAAATTATCTTAAATTGAAGAAGAAGCGCCGTAATTATGCCTTCTTTCTCTCGTTGATGTTTGCTCTTAACATTCGCCATTGTGTCAATATGCAACTGATTGCAATTAATTTATTAAACAAAAGCAGCAAGCAAACAAATCCCAGTTGCTGCCGACATGTCAACTCAACAGATGTTAATGAGCTGTGAAACTAATTGAATAGAGTAATTTATTAAAATAAATTGAAAGAAAATGGCGACTGGGAGTAATAAATATACATACATACATACACACATACATATATACACACATACATATATATACACATATACACAGTTGTTGTATCACCTGCTTGCATTAGTTTATTCGCACTTCAGCTGTGGCAGATAATTTTATCGCTCTTCCTTTGGCACCTAAGCCACCTCCAAACTGGCCAGCCGCCTATCCAGCTAACCACGCACCCACCAGCTCACCCACAGCTGATTCAACATCAAAATATGTACAACATTGTGACACACTTTTGCCACAAACAATATTTTGCTGCTTCTGTCATTGCTGCTGTAGATTTTACCATAGCGCAATATCGCCTCATTAGCGTTAGTCTTTTGTCTTCGCAACCACTTGGTATTTACTTATAACTATATTGTGCTTGTTGTTGTTGATGTCGCTGTTGTTGCTTTTGCTGATTATGTAAAAAGCTTCGCTTGAAGCGCAAACTTGCTATGCTTTTCATTACCTTCACCGCCTAGTGCTGCCAATTAACAATGAACTTTTGCTCGCAAGACAAAAATAATTGCTATGACCCACAGTCATTGAACTAACGAGGCCGAGGAGGATATACAAAGGATGAGTGGCATAGCATTCATAGACATGTAAATCAGGTCAAAACAATGAATGCAACTGACAATGAATTACATGCGATAACCCAATGCCCACATTTCACGGACGAGCAATTTACTGCGACTCGGCAAGGAGCATAGAGCGTCAGCGCATTAGTCACTGCCAGCACTCAGCAGCATTGGGAGTCGTTGAGCGCCACAGTTGTCTCATTATTGGTTATTTAGTTTGCAGTAATTCATTAGCAGGTCATGGCTGTGTGGGTGGGTGGCTTAACCTACTTCCTACACTTTACACCACCTGGCCGCTTGCGTTGCTTCCTTATTCGCTTTCTATTCAACCTATTCAACTAAATGCTCAATGATTTACCTACATTTTTTTAATACTGTCCTGACGAGACGTATAGCTGCAAATTGTGTAGTATCTTTAATAAAAAAACAAAAGCCTGTACAGTAGCAAGAAGGGGGCTGCGTGGTTGTAGAGGAGAATTTTTATTTATTTTTTTTTAATAAAAAGTAAACAATTCGTCAGAGTGAATGGAAAAAGGTTGTGGTCGGTCAGGTCACATTGTGTCCTTTAAGCCTTCTTGGCCTGCGTTTGTGTATGTGCTAATGACAGACACCGCAAGTAGTCAATGGCACAACAATGCAAATGGCAGGCCCGCTGTCAGGCAGACGAGCCAGTGCACACACACAAACGCAACATATTATGGAACAAATGCATATAATCGGATATAAGAGCACTTTTCCCTGGCTGTTCTTTTGCGGTTACTTATTACTCATCGCTTGGCTGCCGATTGCAGTGATCAATGGTTTCTTGCATAACATCTTTGGGCACCCAATGGGCTCTTTCTGGTTGCCATTTGCAGTCAACATTTTGAGTCTGAGCCGTCACTGCTGGTTTGCCTTTTGTTTGTCATACTTTTGTTACTCCTGGCCTATTTTAGGTCTTCAATCCCGCAGTGAGAATTACAAATAAAATATATACAGAAGTACACCGGTTATGCCTTCAATTCAATTACGACAAGAGCAGTGGCTGAATGGTATTCTGTGGTAAGGGTTCATTGTGTGTATTTTTCGCACACCTGAAGAAATTCTTGCTGGTTCGCTACAGCATAAGCCATGCGAAAGGTTGGAAAGGCACTTTTATTGTCATCTTTTGAGATAGCCAAGCGGCTATTAAAACTCTACTTAATCGGAGAGCCAAGTAAATAAAGTAATGCTTAAGCTTCTAGTAAGGGGGTAATAGAAAATGAGAGCTGAGAGAATACGAGTTGGTAGGACGATGTCAGGAATCGTTCCGTGATCTTACTACAGTTGGTCTAAGAGGTTAGTTAATGAGTGGAGAGATGGGCACCGTCACGGGTCAATGCTTTGAATACTTACAAATGAGTGGATAATTCAAAGCGGGCCTTGGTAATAAGCAAGCAAAACCTTTTGGATAGCTCTTTTGTAGGACTAAAGTAAATTGGTTGAATAGCATTGATTTAAGATATATAATAATACTCATTTACAGTACACTCTCTCTTAAGCGGACATCTAAGGGACTGAAAAATTTGTCCACTAATGGGGTGATCACTTAGAGAAAAGGGCAGAAAAAGTTATTAATATGGTTAGTTATGGGATGGTTAACGTGTTATGGGAGGATTGTCCGCTCAAGAAACAATTTTTTTTTAACTCTTACCTATTTGTGGTATGCACTGAAGAAAGTTTCCGCTAACATAGGCGTCCGTTAGGAGAGGGTATACTGTACCTAAAAAAAGGTAAAAATAAAGAGTAAGAAGTTTTAAATTTGCTGCAAATGAAGAAATATTAAATATTACGATGACGTAAAAATGTACTGAACTTTCAAGTACTAAACATTTGAGTGAATGAATAAATATTAAATATTACGATGTACAAAAAAGTACGAAAGCACTTTTAAAAGTACTAAAAACCAGAAAAGGTTGAGTGTTAAAAAGGTTCAAAAATAGAATAGTACTGAAGCATCAAATGAACAAAAATCTAAACTACTAAAAGTTTGAAGTTACCAAGTACTAAAAAATAAAATACACTGCAAATTAATAAAAATTAATAATTGTTGAGGATTACGAAAACGCTAAGTACTAAAAATTAATAATTTCGAAGCTCTAAAAATATGAAAAGTAAAACAGCAAGAGTACTAAAAATTAATAATTTCAAAGTTCTAAAAATATGAAAAGTAGTGTAAATCAAAAGGCACTGAAAGTTCGAAATTTAAACGTTGCAAATTTATGAAGATTAATATGTACTAAAAACTGAAGAGTACCGAAAATTGAAAGTAGGAAAGTGCGAAAAATTAATAATTAATGAGGATTATGAAGTTCTAAAAAGTATTAAAAGCTAATATTTAAGAAGTTTTTAAAAATTTTAGAAGTGTGATACTTAAAATAAATAGTGCACGGTAACTTAAAAACTTAAGCGAAACAAGATTATGAAAATTAAAGAGTACTAAAACTAAGGAGTTCTTTAGCTTAAAAGTACGAAGGTGTGAAAAATTAAAAATTATTGAGGATTACAAAGTTCTAAAAACTATTAAAAGCTCATAATTACGAAGTTATAAAAATTTCAGATGCATTAAAAACACAAATGCACTGAAATTTAAAAACTTAAACGTTACAAGATTATGAAGATTAAAAAGTATTAAAAACTAAAGTATACTAAGACCTGAAACTACTAACAATTTAAATTCGTTAGAGATACGCCTTTAAATTTAAATTTATGTGGAAAAAATTTTAGTAATCACCAAGATAAAAGCCCTAAAAAGTACCAAAATTAGTAAATATTGAGGAATAAAAAATTCTTAAAAAATTTAAATGTACTAAAAATTTATTGTTACGCAGTTCTAAAACTTTGAAAGGTACTAAATGGAAAATGAACGACAACTTAGAAATTTAAATGTCACAAAGTTATGAAGATTGAAGAACACTAAATAAAGAGCAAGAAACTTAAAAGTACTAAAAGTTAAAAATTATTTTTCGAAGTTCTAAAAGTGCTAGAAATAAAAATAGACCGAATTTTAGAAATGTAGACAGTACAAATTTAGGAAAATTATTAAGGACTAAAACCTAGCAGTACTAAAAATTTAAATTCGTTGGAGATAAAGCCTTCAAATTTAAATTTATGTGGAAAAATTTTAGTTATCACCAAATTAAATGCCCTACAAAGTACCAAAATTAGTAATTATTGAGGAATATGAAATTCTTAAAAAATTGAAAAGCACTAAAAATTTATTTTTACGCAGTTCTAAAATTTTGAAAGGTATTAAATGGGAAAATGAACCACAAAAATTACACATTAGAAATTTAAATCTCACAAAGTTATGAAGATTGAAGAACACTAAATAAAGAGTAAGAAACTTAAAAGTACTAAAAGTTAAAAATTATTTTTCGAAGTTCTAAAAGTGTGAAAAGTATAGAAAAGTGTAAAAATGAAAGTAGACTGAATCTTAAAAATGTAAACATTGCAAATATGCGAAGATTATAAAGTACTAAAGCCTAAAACTACTAAAAATTTAAATTTATTTGAGACAAGGCACTTAAAAATTATTATTTAAGTACAAAAATTTAATACAAAAACCTTTAGAAGTATTAAAAGTTAATATTTACGAAGTTCTAAAAATTAAATGAACTAAAAATTACATATTAATGTAAAATGCTAAACATTTTAAAAGTAACAAAAATTAGTGTGTTCTAAACTTTAAATATTAAAGCGTCCAGGATTATTAAAGAATAAATTAGCTAAAGTACTAAAAACTTAAGAGTATTTAAATTTAATAAGTACTAAATGACTGGAAGATACTAAAAACTGTTGAAGTAGGTATCAATAAGTACTAAAAAGGGAATAACAACTGGTAGTTAAGTCAAATCGTGTGAAATCTTTAATTAATTCTAATCATATCATGAAAACTTAACTAAAACTATAGAGCGCAATGATTGCCACATACATTTTTCCATACCCAAATATTTAATCAAGTTAGTTGTTTCAACTGATTTTCACATTGACTACAATTTCTATAAGTTTGACCTTAGGTAGGAGTTACAATCGTAGTCAAACAAATACTTTTTTCTTCAACTACAGAGAAAACAAATAAAATGTAAAATACAAATAATACCACTTTAATGTATATTAATTTACTTGAAAATTTCGCTCCGGAAAGGATTTACATTACCATTACACACTAACTAAAGAGCAATCAAATTAGTGTTTGTGCATTGCTAGATATACATACTTCATACACACAAACTCATGCACACCGTAATTAATTAACATGGCTAAAGGTGAATAGCCGGCTCACTTAACCTCTGTGGGTGTGCGTGCGCGCCAAGCGACCGAGGTAAGATGACTGATTGAAGTGCATATCAGCTGAATATAGAATACATTGTACTTGTAAGTATGCTTACCAATATGAGCACAGTCATATGTAGGCACGTATGTATGTATGCACGTGCTCTTATGATTATGGGATATGCTACCTTTAGTGCTTTGTGTTGGTGGCGTACTCGACCAAATTATTGGCGACCATTCACTGCTATTGGCGTAGAAGACTAAGTCAAGCGCAAGCCAGCATTTGTAAGCGGTCCTAAGCGGCTTTCATGTCAGTACGCTGAGATTGGGATTGAGGTTGAGGTCAGCGCAATAGTACTTGAGTCTGGAGCCTGAAGCTGAGGTGGTCCAGGCTGTTGCTATATTTTGGCGAAATTGCCGGTTAATACGCTGGTAATTGTGTGTTGCCCATTAATGTGTAGCGCTATTGTGCGTTTATGCTCTGCTCAGACGCGGATGATGATCCCGGTGCTCATACGTATATGTGTGTATGTATGTTTGCTTATGCATTTACTACTATACTTAGGACACTGCGTGTATATTTTGCTGTGCCATTGATCAATTGTGCTATTGATTGGTGTTCTAATTAAATTAAATGCTTCCCCCAAAGATTACTCAAAGGAAGTTGGCACACGTTTGGGGAGGCAGGGTGTGAGTTTAAAAGCTTTCGGAATTATTAGGTCAATTGTTATTTTTGCCTACAAATGGCAAGAAATTAAAGCAATTACTTCAAAGGTAGTTCTAGGGGTGTACACAAATCCTAAGTTCTTATGTAAGCCTCGTTTTAAGCCACGTCTTCACTTCTGTTGCATTCGCTCTCAGTATCGTCTACATTACTCATACTCTTATGGGTAGATAAATAATCATTAATATGCGCGACAATTGAACATTTCTTGGGTCTCCAACAAAATTGCATTGTGCATAAAACTGTCGCCGTTTTATGGTAAATGTGTATTCCAAGAGCATAAATCCAGCTGATAGACTCCCGCCATCTCTAAGTTTCATCTCAAGATTAGACGAACAGCATGACTGATATGCTTACCTTGCATACATAAATATAACTAATACACCGCTTAAAGAAGACAAGAATTACAGATCACAGTAAACTGATAATGAATATAAGCCTAAAGAAGCCCGTAGTAGGCCGTCTGTGCTGCATTAGCCATAAAATCTAAGACGAGACAACGAACGATTGATATTTGCACTTTGGGCATAAGGGATGCGGTGCTGCAGCTGCCGAAAAAAGGAAATATTTGAAAATTTTCGGCAAGAAATATAAAAATAAAACACAGGAAAAAGGCAAAGTATTTAAAAAATTTGCAACGCATCTTTACAAGCGCGAGCCTGCGTAACGAATGAGCCCATTGAGTGCTTGAGTGTTTGCCAACGAGGCAGAAGCAGAAGCAGAGCATGGGTGAGCCCGAGGATAGTTGAGACTGAGGTCGAGGCTGGCCCTGTGGCTGCGACTGGTTGTTAAGGCAGACGCCAGCAAGTCACACAGCCATGCATACCTGAATGTATGTGTGTTTACACGTGTGCCTGTCTGTATGTGTGTGTATTATCGTGCTAAAAATGCAGTCATTGATTGCAATAGACCTTATTTGAGTTTTCACATTGTACATTTGCGTAAGAGCCCATAATACACACACAAGCATACTCGTACAGCAACAAATAGAAGTAATTTCTGCAAAGGTAGTGCCAAATTTCTATGAAAAACAAAAATCAAATCAAACATTTGCAGGAATTTACAGCATAGCTGAACAAAAAGGCGTTTCATGTAATTTTTTCACCGTAATTGTTTTTGTTTACTTGTTTGAGTGTGTCCGAAAAATGTCAATCACTCACTAGCTATCAGCCATAGACGCAACTATTTAAGCGGAAATTTTGCTAAAAAACCGAAATGCGAAAAAAAAGCGTTAAAACAACATTTTTTATTGATCCTTTTTAATGAATTCCCTCTGCTTATTTTTATTGCTGTTATTGCTTTGGTGCATCCTATTTGAGTTGTTCTGCATCTGCAACGCTGCCATTTGATTGCGCCATGGATAAGATCGAGCGGTGCGTGAGTGGATGCGAGTTGGTACAAGCATATGTGTGTGTGCATGTGTACCTATGCAGGTAGTTGTGTATAAATATGTAAAGGGTATTCTTTTAGATTCAGAGAATTGTTTTTATTAAATGAGTTATCAAAAAGTTTTGCTTTCTTTCATTAAATTCCTTTGCTATGGCCATTTTAAGGTGGCAATATTTTGCCTAAGTGTTTTTAGAATACATGAAAAAAGAGGTAAAATGCATATTCGAGAGAGAAATATTGTTGAAGTGCATATAGTAGAATATTACGGGAATAATTTTGTAGAAGATTTTAACCCATTAACTCTCTCATAAAAGCGTCGTTTGGGCCCTTCTTTTATATAGTGCAAATAAAGTGGCATTTTGAACGCCGCTAGAGGGTTAAAATGTTCTAGAAAGTTATTTGCCATACAATTTCACTATGGGTTTCCTCAGACAAAATCTGTGTACAAAGAATCTACAAGTCGTTACGAGGGCGCATTGTTCCGTAACTTTGGAGCAAACTGCAATACTTGGCCTAAGTGTTTTTAGAATAAATGAGAAAAGCGTTTAAATGCATATCCGGGAGAGAAATATTGTTGAGGTGCATATAGTAGAATATTACGGGAATAATTTTGTAGAAGATTTTAACCCATTAACTCTCTCATGAAAGCGTCGTTTGGGCCCTTCTTTTAGATAGTCCAAATAAAGTGGCATTTTGAACTCCGCTAGAGGGTTAAAATGTTCTAGAAAGTTATTTGCCATACAATTTCACTATGGGTTTCCTCAGACAAAATTTGTGTACAAAGAATCTACAAGTCGTTACGAGGGCGCATTGTTCCGTAACTTTGGAGCAAACTGCAAACAAAGTAAAATTGTGGTATAGAAAGTGCCATGTTTATAAAGAAACACCCCTTATAAAATCAATGAAACATTCACGCCAGAGTATCTCTAACATATAAGTACCTACAGCTAGCTGTAAGCACAGATACTATTATGCGTGCATGTAGTCGTTTTAAAAAAATTCAAAAAAATTATAAAAAAATTGCCAATCATAGCATGTTTTGGCATATCACAGCCTCCATTTTTGCTGTTGTTATTATTATTTGCTATTTTATGTTTTCTACCATGCACAAAAGCATGCGTGAGTGCAATACGAGAGAAATTCGTAAACTAATACATATTTATAGTTGCATGGAAATTGTGCATGTGTGCATATGAGCACGTGTGTATGTGCGAAATTCCATATTATCTATTCGTACGCGTTTCTATGGCAGCATTTTGCATGAGTGCGCTTTTTTTGAAGTGCAACGCAAGTAGAGCTTATTTTGTGTCATTTGTAGCCTGCTGAAAAAAAAAACGCTCTCAATTTTGGTATAGGGAAATGGAGAAAAACAGAAAATGAACAAATGTGTATGTATGTCAAAAAAAAAATAAAAAACAAGAATACACAATCAACAACAAAAACGGAGAAATCAAACAACCTCAAATCAGATTTTAAAATAGGGCACACGCATACATAAGCAAAATAACAAATGAGTATCGCATCGTGCAGATCTTCTTACACTTCGTCCTTGCTGCATAATATCATACTTACACACTTATTTGGTGCATGAGTAGAAGCACTTGGGTATATATCCTTGTGATACGTCTTAAGCAGCATCATTACTGGAGCGAAATAAAATTTGCATGAACTGTTCGAAAATGCTAAGAAATGCAAGTAATGGAGTTACAGTGGGGGTGAAAGGGTAAATTGCGAATGTGTTTTTTAATAGAGCAGCTAGTAAAGAAAGCAACCGAAAAAGTATGCAAGAAATAAATAAAAGTTTATCAAATTCGACAAGATTAAACTTTTTCTTAGATGTTTCGAAGTTAAAGCGAATAATTTGTGTCGATTTATCCTGCTTGGAACCCTACATTAACCTTAAATTTAGTCCCTTAGATTTATGCAGCATTTTGGACATGGCCTTCAATTTTTCTAAAATTTGGTTCATTTGTGTGCTTCATTATATCAAGTCAGTGCGTCGTTTTTTAAAGGTGGTTTTAAAATTAATAAAAAAGATGTTTAAAGTATTTATTAGTTAATAATATATTTCTCCTTCATTATTAATAAGGTCTTCTCAACGTTTGGGCAAATTTTTAGTACCCTGCTCAAACAATTTTTTGTTCTTGGAGCCAAAATACGCTTCGATATCCCTTTTTATAGCTTCTTTTGAGGAGTAGTTCTTGTTACTCATATGGGGTTGAAGTCCACGGAAAACGTGATAATCACAAGGTACAATATCCATACTCTCTGGATGCGGCATTAGCTCCCATCCGAGCTCGTTCAGCTTGCCTAATGCTTGCCTTGGGGTATGAGGTCTTGCTTTGCGTCTATTCACTAAAGACGGTCGATTTCTGTTAAGTGCCTCATTCAGGTTTGATAGCTGATGGGAATAATAATCAGCAATTATCGTCTGGGTTGTTTCCTGAGGTTCATAATAAACAATACCGGTCATATCCCACCAAGTAGACAGGAGAATCTTCTTGGGGTGAAGGCCATCTCTAGGGGTCGGTTCTGCTGTTTCATCTTTATCTAACCAATGGCGTTTGCGAACAATTGTAAAGGACCCATTTTTCATCACCAGTAACGATACGGTTCAAAAAACTTTCATTTTCAAGCCGTTGCAGCAGCTGAGAACACACATTCACTCTTTGCTGAAGGTTGGCGACGGAAAGTCTATGCGGAACTGTTAACTGTTCCATGCGATGAATTTAACCTCTGAGCTATCATATCGACTGTCAAATTTGGCTCAGCTTCCACGAGTTTGGAGTTAAAGACTTCAGGACGACCAGTGCGCGGGGCATCATCCACCTCGCAGTTACCACTTCGGAATTTCGAAAACCACTTTTGCGCAGTCCTTACAATCACGGTATCTTCTCCGTGAACAGTGTTTATTTCTGCAGCAGCAGTTGTTGCATTTTTACCACTGTTATAAAAAAATACAAAATATGCCTCTTACACGCGTTCGAAGATTCCATTTTATTTTTTAACAACACGAGCTTCCATCCGCGATTAAAATCTCTTGTTGAATGCACAATATATCAAAGAAAATATAAATAGTTCCATTATATTCCTCGAGTAACTTATGGACTGACCTGATATTATTGCACACAGAACAAGATTAGCTGATTCCGGTAAGCGAGGCGAAAAGCTGAGATGTACTTCTAATTATTTCTCAGAAATATTTCACTCATTCCACTTTGACCTGGACGTACCGTTACAAAAGATATACGAATAAACTGTATTACCGCAATATTTTAACCTCTTTTGACTGTCTTCCTTTTTAATTTTAATTAGTTTTTCATACAATATAAGTAATTTTACAATAATTCCTCAATACCATTACCTAATCAAAGCTTTCAACTTTGTTCAAGATTTATAAAAATTCGACAAATATTCATAAAATTTTCAAACTATTGAACAAAATTTGGGTACTCAGTTTTATAGCTGAATGAATTTTTGTATAATAAAGTGCAAGTTTGAAATGGTTCGAAATTATCGTTGATTTTTAATAATTTTTTTCGCGGAATGCCCGAAATTGATTTATATGGAAAAATGCTCAGGACTACCAGCAACGAAATTTTTTAAAAATAAATTTAATTTTTTGCACGACATCAAACTTTTACTTTATTATACTTAAATTTAATGAGCTATGTATAAAACTGCATACTTGAAATTTTTCTAATCAGTTTTTCCAACCAGATTCTGATTAAAAAAATTTTGAAAACTTGATGGATATTTGTCGAATTTTCATAAATTTTAGGCAATGTTTAGAATTTGGATTTATATGACATTTATTGTAGAATGAATTGTATTTTTATATTATAGAAAGTAAATAAAAATTAGATAGAATTAAATAAAAATGAAAAAAGTATAAAAGAGTAAAAGAAAAGTAGTGAAAACTAGTCAAAATGTTGCGGAATCATATTTTTCACGGGCTGTATTTTTCTCACTTGCGCTGCCACTCCTTCAATTAGTCTAAAATTCATGGTGAAAAAATTTTAAAAGTGAGCTCTTTCGGCAGCTGAATCAGCTGATAGGCTACATCACTTGAGATGTGCTTACAAAAAAAATGAGACTGTATTGCTAATATACGAAAAGCATCAACCAATGACACTTCGTTGTCTTCTGAACAACGACTGATTGGACGAGTGTGTGAATGAAGATTTCGGCTGGCAATAAGATTGTGTTGGTGATATATGAAAGCAAATCAAAATAGCCTTCACTCCTGTTGCTTAGTTGCTATCTCAGCAACGATTGATTGGACGAGTGTGTGAATGCATGTGAAATGATCGTGCAGAATTCGGCTGCCGAATCCCCGAGTGACGTGGAAGCCAAAGTTCCCCTCACAATTTTCTCTTTCATCATAGCTAAATAGCAAACCTGGTAATCTATCATCCTTATCTAAAATTAATTGTTGTTGTTAAATTTTTCTCTCTTGTTGTTCTTATAATTTGAGAGTAATAAATTATTAAATATTATTATTATAATAAAGAATTTCTTATTATTTTTTTTCAAATGCGCCACAGTGCTCGCTTATCAGAATAATAACTAAAAATACAAACTGAGGGCATACGCATACATATACACAAACATACCTAATTACATACACATAGCATATACATATAACTATATCATCACAGTCACGAACAAATGTACACTGGAAGTTCTTATGCTTATAAATATATACAGGAGCATATACATATATACATACATACTTACATACTGATTTATATAATTTAGCTGTGTATTATGCACTTTTTTGCCATTTACCCACCTCTCTTTGCCGATACTGAACTCATAACAGTTTTTCACAGAATTTTTCGTTTTTTCCCCATTATTTTGCGATTGCAGCAGGTGCATGGCAGAGTGCACATATGCACATACATAAATATATACAAAAATGTGTACATAGATACACGCAGAGGTTCATGCTTTGGTAAAAACGTGCCATCATTAGCTCAAATCAACGTCAGAATCGATGAGTGTACGCACGAATGCGGCAGCCAAGTGCAGCTCCATACATATCTACGCCTGCATTTGTATCCTTCATACGCATACGCATGCGAGTACTTGTTTGTGGAAAAGGTATTAGTAGTAGTGTGTAGACAAAAATCACGCAAATTGAATGGTACAGGTTTGTTCTAGTCCGTTTTATCCTTCTTAATTTTTTTTTTTTTTGTTTTTGGCAAAAAGGATGATTTATGTAGAAAAGTAACTACAGAGTCTATGTACTTAGGTGTTTCAGATAAACCCAAATGTGTTTCAGTGCTACACTTGAAGTAGAAAATAATAATTTGCCCCTAAAATGCGTTTCTCAGGGCAGCAAGTTAAAATTGTATTTCTTCTGATAGCGAGGGACTATGCGAACTATGGTTTTACTGCAGCTGATACTCAACTCTAAGGAGATCCAAGAGTTCTGAGAGCATGCTATTTGAAGACATATCAAGAATGCTAGTTTGGTTCACCAGATAGAAGCAAGGGCCCTCATATGACTGGAATTATGATGCCAATCAGCTCTCAGTGAAGGGTTTAGAGGTCTTCTCGTAAGCAGTCGAAAAGCAGAAGAGCGCAAAAGGAACAATTCTGCCATTTGACTGCGAATACTTTTGCCTTTAACTGGGGCTCAGGATGGATTTTGTTGATGGAAGTATTGTTGTGTCTCAGACTAAGCAGCTGATAGTTGATGGTTGTTATTGTCCATACACTCCCTCGGTTTTACGTTACCTGAATGACTGAATCAAGTATAAAAATGAATATTCTCCAGGAGGTCAATAGGTTATGGTCGCAGGCTAATTTGGTCGCAAATTGAATATTAAAAAGATCAGGAGAATTGCTTAACCTCTTAAGAGAGAACATCTCGAAGGTCGTGGCTTGTGCCGTGGTCATTGGCTCTTAATCAGGCACTCTTTTAGACTAGGAATATTTTTTCATGAGTACTGCAGAAGTTGTAGAGGGCGGAAGAATCAGTAAAACACCTTTTCTGTAATTATCCAGACTTAGCTCGGAGTAGATCAAGGTTGTTAAGACTTTCCGACTTTCTTACGGAACTATCCGCTGTTGGGATAAAACCTATCCTACGCTTCATAAGATAGTCTAACGGGTTCCATGAAAAATAAACAGTAAGGTTCCCGTGTTATGCAGTGGTACCACAACGGACAAAGGTGAGTTCGCTACTCTAAGCCAACTGTCACTAAAATATAACCTAACCTACCTGAATGGCACGTATTTTTATTGGTTCAAGATTTGTCATTTCGGCAGTATTCCTCGAATATCTATGAGAAAAGTTTTTTATTACTTAACAATGACATAGATTTCCATAGCTTGTTTGGACTAGCGGTTCGCTGGACATCATCTGTCGTGGAGATTTCTAAAGCGCGAAACTATTTCACTCGAAAGTAAAGGGAAGCTCATCAACTATCGTATTGCATTTATGGTAATCACCGTCATATCAGAAGAAACTGTTCAAAAGAAGCTGTTCGGAAGCCATTCAAGTGTTTGTAAACCGCAGTCTGAGGTATATCCTGCGCATTTGGTGGCCAGACAATTGGATATCGAACGCCGACTTACAACGACGATGGCCACAGAAACCACTCGCGCAAGATATCAGAGAGCGCAAGTGGAGGAAGCTCGGCCATACAGTAAGTACGGTAAAGGAGGCACGAAGATTAGCAGCAAGCACTAGACTGGCATTCGCAAGCTCAGCGGAACCGAGACAGACCTAGCGGCGTTGCATCGAAAGTGAAACAAAAAAGCCTGTCGTGGCAGCAACTAAAAATAAAACCAGGGAACTGATAGGAGTGGAAAAATGTCGCTTTGTCCCTATGATCCGTAACGGAGTTCGAGGAACTATGATGAGGGTAATGACCGTCACCATTGCAAATAGTCATTGAGAAATCGGTTAGGTGATGAAATTGAAGCGGTAGTTTCCTTATTGCTGAACAGACGCAAATATGCAGACATTTCTTAAAGTTTCTTCGCAAAATGTCTACGAGTGGCCCCACCTTAAATTAGGGTATAGGAACTTTGTTTACCCCTCAGCAGGCAATAGGAAACCTCCATGACAAAAAAACAGTTTCAACCGACTTCGAATGGCAAATGTTTTTTTATGAGGAAATTTTTCATGGCAGAAATACATTCGGAAGTTGACCATTTCCTGTCGAGGGACGACCGATATTAGTAAAAAACAAGGGGCCATAGCTCCTCATAAAAAAGCAGCTGCCATTCTGTAGCGATATAAAACTGGAGTTCCCTTCATTCATGGAAAAACATCAAGACGCACACCACAAATAGGAGAAGTAGCTCGGCCAAATACCTAATAAGAATATGAGCGCCAATTGTATGAATTTAAATTTGTAATCACCCACCTTTGGGGTTGCAAGTAACAAATTTAAAAAAAATTCCATAATTTTGGATACAACATTTAGAGTCTGTCAACTCGGATTCTCGACTTGGATTCAGCACATCAAAAAATCTTGATAAATTTTTTAAAATTATACCTCTTCTTATTTATAGCTTACGAAGTCGTTAAAGGGTTAAAACTTATTTTCTGTAATATTTGTAGGTTAAAATGAGGGCCAAAACTACACACCTAGTTATTAGTACTAATCACAAGCAAAAATTGTCGTGAAGTTACACAGTTAATATCTGTTTAATATTTGAAAACAGCTGTCACTTGACATTCCTGGAATATTTGTTATTCAAATTGCGTAGATCAGGGCCAAGGGGTACAGGCACCCTATATATTTATGTCAGTTAATTGACGGGAAGCGCTATGAGGAATACAAATTAGTACAAATGAGAGACCTTTTACAAAATAATATATATAAAAAATATTGAAGTGCTAGGCACGTGACCAAGAAATAAGAAACAAAAAAAAAAAAGGAACAAAATTATGGAAAACTCTCCAATGTCCCTTTTTTCTTTCTTTTTCTGTTTTTTTATTTTTTTGTTTACTCATTTTTTTAGAAAACCGCCAATAAAGGGTTACATCGATCGACAGCTGTAAGTGAAAAATGTTACAAAGCCAATTAGCCTATAAATATCATTCGCACTAAGGGAAATATAAGCAAAGTAAGAGAAGTGAAAAAAATGTATATAAATTGAGCATTTCGACAGGGAAAAATGCAAATGGCGCAAAATGTGGCATGCCATATATACATACACACATCTGAAAAGGGGGGCTAGAAACAAAAAACGAAAAAAATAAAGAGAAATGGAGATGAATGGAAAGCATTTGTTGTGACACCAAAAAAAAAAAAAAAACGCTTCAAAATTTCCTCTGGACATATGCCGCATTTTGGCGATATAGATCGGGATTTTTTAAGTGCATTGCAATGCCACATCGAGACAGCTGTCAAAAACAAAAGCGTACCTACATAGGTATGTAGGTAATGCGGCAAGCCAAATACACATAAAAGTGGACTCGATAGCTGACGAGCACAGATATAGTTTTAGTATATTTGGGTAGAACGGGCCTCGATAGTGAGGCCTGTTGCAGCGTATAAAAATCGTAACTGGCAGTTATTTTTTTTGTTGTTTCTGAAAACAAGAACTTTTTAAATTAATAAAATATCGATTTTTATGCCTGACAGTAGGTCAAAATGCATGGCGAATTTTTAGTTACCGCATACACGCGTGGGTATGCATAGGCGAATGTGCACTCTTGAGTGTGTGCGCCCTTGTGTTTTTCTTTCGTGTCGCGTGGAAATGCATTTTCATGCATGATTTAACTCAATTGCAGGCTGCGGATAGCTTGCTAGAAAAAAACTGTTCTTTGTGTTTCACAACTGGCATTTCCACTTATGTCACTGTCACTCTTTGACAGTTCTTTGTATTGATCGGAAATGGCACAGTAAATGCGGACAGCTTAAAATCGAAAAGGATACGTGAAAATTGTAAAAAAATTGGACTATAAATATATATAATATGAAAAGCATGTATGCTCTACGATCACAATTTTGACTATTCTGTGCTCTACCACTGAAAATATCTCTTTCAGATACAGTACGCGTAAATAAACTAAGATGGTACAGGAGCGGGCGCTTCTTTTTCGGTCACTGCAGAACGAAATATTTACTTAATCTACTCAACATGGCAATCTATTCGAGCAGCAGGTGCGTTGGTCTCTCTAAGAGCGCATCACAATGCCGATAAGGGTCGTTTAGACAGGGTTATGGTTCTAAGCAGTTGACTTCGCTTTTTGTTCATTGGAATGTTTGTAAGTTATCTGAGCCTTTTCGTGTTCTGAAAACAATTTTTTAATACCGAAAAAGAGTACATGACTTGGCTATAAACTTTTTTCTAACTGGCTGCCATATTTGTGGCCACCTTCAGCCCTGCAGTACTAACGCCTTGCCCATCTATTAGTCGGGTCCCATTCGGGGGTTGTTCTCTGGGCATCTTATGTCACCTCGATAATGAAACGATGATCGCCTTGAGAGGAGCCACAGAAAAGCTGCTGTTAGCGATGCATGTGACAGCTTAGTTTAAGTATCCGTTTATCAAATTATCCGACAGCTCCTTGTCTTCAGTTTCTACAGAAAGTCGCTAACCATGGCGTCCCATATTAGATTAGATTAGGTTAAATGGCTGCCAAGCGTGGATCCACTTGGCACAAGAATCAAATTCGTCCATTGTGATGGCATACAGAGGGAAAACAGAGGAGGAATAAACAAACAGTTGGGCAAAAGGAAGAAGAGGCTTTGGATTGGAAGATGACGAAGAAACGCTAGCTAATTACATTGCGTTAACCGCTACAAGGTCGAAATCAAATTGACCAGGTGTGTAATACTTAAAACCTGCTTTATCCAGAGTAACAGTCAGAGCAAACCAGCTTGCGAAGTTTCAAACCAAAGCATTTTCTGACTAGATTCTAATTCCTTTTAATGCGAAATATTATATGGGAATAAGTTTCCGCCCTCGTAAAAGAGCTATCGCTGCTGGTACTATTTTTTGTTCGCTCTAGTAATCTACTGGTGTATATTTGGGGTCTCGATCGCACTAGTTGACGTTCGTTTGAAGCGCAAATATCCTCTTTTATCTGACGTCAAAAATGCCTACGTTCGTTCCGAGAAAACAGCATTTTCAGAAAGTCATGCTTCATTATTACCTTTTAAGAAAAAGTGCAGCTGAAACGTGTCGTATATCGATCAATATTTATGGTAATCACGCTTCATCCAAAACAACATGTAAATACTGGTTTCGACGCTTCCGAAGTGGTAATATCGACGTGAGTGATAAAGATCGCAAAGGGGCACCGAAAAAATGCGAAGATACTCAACTACAACAATTATTGGATGAAGACGCTTGTCGAACCCTTGATGATATATCTAAAAAGTTGGATGTTGACAGATCAACCGTCGATAAACGTTTGCACGCGATGGAAATGGTCTAGAAAGTAGTTAACTGGGTGACTCATCAATTGAAGGAGAGGGATATCGAGAGACGTTTGATGACGTGTGAGATGCTTGTTGAACGGCAGAAAATAAAAGGTTTTCTGCATCGCATTGTCACTGGCGATGAAAAATGGAACTATTATGATAACCCTAAGCTTCGAAAAAGTTGGAGCCTGCCAGGTGAACCAGATCTATCGACAGCGAAAATATTCATGCTAGAAAAGTTAAGTTGCGCATCTGGTGGGAGCAAAAGGGTGTGATTTATTATCAACTCCTTGAACTATCTGAAACCACCACTGACGATCGTTACCGACTGCAGCTAATGCGTTTGAATCGAGCTCCCAAAGAAAAGCGGCCGGAATGAGACGGTAGATATGACAAACTGTTCTTGCTGCATGACAGTGCCAGGTCACATGTAGCTAAATCGGTCAAGAATTATTTAGAGGGACAAAATTGGGAAATCTTGCCACACCGCCGTATTCCTCAAACACTGCATTTTCGGATTACCAACTATTCGGATCAGTGCAGTCAGCCCTTATTGTAGAGCGGTTTCTTTCTTACGAGAGCATTGCGAACTGGCTCAATGAATGCATCAAGTCAAAACTACTCGAATTTTTCGTCAGAGGAATCCATATACTGCCTGAAAAATGGAGTAAAGTTGTAGCTTCTAGTGGCACATGCTTCACTTAATTGTTTAAATAATTCGTAACCTTAGCGGGAACTTATTCCCATACCAATATAAAATTTTATTTACAACCCAAAAAGCCGATATCAGTGAGTGCCTTTAAATCCAATGGATAATGCATTTTCATGATATTTCCGCAATAATTCTCTCATAAAATTGTTCTCATTGCACCAAGGACTGCGCCACGAACTACACTAAACTTAAAATACTCAGTATGCTTGGAGAGCATAAGGAAATCATTCTTTGGCATACAAAGTATTTGCATAAAAATAAAATTTACCTTCAACTGATTGATATCAATTGTGTGTGTGTGTGTGCATGCTCCTGCTTTCTTATTACAAACACAAAAGTAGATAAAAACCAAACCTCGAATAGCATAACCGCAAAACCCAACAAAGTGATGCGGTTGGAGGAGCGCATGCATATGTGGCAAGCAGTACACATCCACACATACATGAGTATGTGTTAAACTTACTGCGTATGTAAGTGTAAGCTGCTAGACTTCATATTATATTTGATATGTGGCTGCGAAATTTGTAAGCATTGCGAGGCATCTCGATGCGTGCGGCTGCTTCCTGACGTGAAGTAGAGTCAAAAGTCGCTGAGCGCCGGCACCAGCTAGCAAATGCATATCACTTACAACAAAAGCGAAAATTACTACAACAATGCACAAAAAATGCAATCAAGCAATAGAATTTTGCATTCTCAGCTCCATCCTGGTTATTACTTCTTTTTCGCCTGCTATGTAGGTGTCTGTGTGTGTCGTCCATTTTGCAGCAGCTGATTTTCGCCAACTATTTTGTGTGCATATCTTTCGTTTTACTTTGTGTGTACGCACAATCAGTATGTAAGAGTGTGCGTGCGTTTTACAAATTGATTTCCATGCGCGCTGCATCAATCGGTTGCATAGATGAATGGTTGGTTGGTTGGTTGAATGAATGGTGTCTGCTTGGTTACGAACTGCAGCGGGATTGCAATGCGGTTGCTGCCGAGACTTTGATAGCTGCAGAAGCTGTACCATCAGCAGCAGCAGCGGCAACAGCAGCTGCTATCGCCGCTTCCGCTGCACTTAGCGCCCGATTGGCGCAACCGCAAACTTTTGCTGCTTCAGAGAACTTTTAGAATGTTGCTTGCTTGCCACAGCAGCAGTGCAGTAGCAGCACCAGCAGCATGCCATCGCTTGCCGAAAAGAATATTTGCTGCTTCAGCAATTCTTCTACTTCCACTTGCACTTCCCAACCACATCCACATTATCTGCTACTGCTGCTGCTGCTTTTATTACTTGTGCTCCTTCCTACTACTTCCTACCTCTTCTCACATACCCCTCATATAAAATCCCTTCAATTCTTTAGCGTATTTGTCTGTGTCTGCTTGTCTATTTATTGCTTGTGCTGTTCACTCACAAAACTTTTTAGCCAATTTTCAGGCGCTCAAGCAGCTACTTATCGCATTTTCTGGTTATTCTTCTCTGCACAATTCACCAGTGCCCCCATCAGTCACACCGCACTCTGCTTAACTGTGTGGCCAGCTTTTGTTGTTGCTCCACTCCTTTTGAATTTCTGAACTTCTGGCAAATCTGCGCATAATTATTGGAAATTCTCGAACTCACTTCAACATGATGAAAGTAAATAAATTGAAGTTTATCAAATATTTTTTCCTCTCCCTCGTGGGTTTGGGTAAATAGTTTGCAAATACGCTTCAGCAGGAATTTGTTGAAAATTAGTGGTAGATTTTTGTTCCAAAAATTAAAAGAAAAAAAACCTGGTAGACCACCAAAAGATGGAAAAGTAATAATACGGAATAATAAATAATGGAAAAAGTTATAAAAAAATGGAAAAAATGTAGAAGTTTTGCTTATGTTTCAGAATATTTTTCGGAATAGGAAAGAAATGTCTCTGACCCTGAATATTATGACTATATGACTAAGAGGTGGAGAAGGACTTGACTTCACTTGTGGCGCCGGATAGCACGAGGAAAATGAAGAAGACTAAGAATATATGGTATTTGCTAGAGGTTCTAGATAAAGTACATAGATTTAGAGACGCCACGGTCAGACTATGAGTGATTTCTTTCAGCGATCCTTTGGAAAGCATCCAGATGTTCTTTGAGGGGATGTCTGAAAAGAGTTGATACTATAAAATCGGGGCTCACACTGAATTGGTTCCAAATTCATTGGCTACGATTATGAAGAATTAATCTCTGATTAGATTAGATTGCATTCTTGATGAGTTTTGCACTTCAACCTTCGGTCTTTTGAGTTCTCATATTAAACTTAAGCTAGAGCTGGGTTGGGCTGGGTGTATATTCCTTTCTTTTGGCTGCAATTGGCCGAGATGCTTCATCCTTCTACGCGTTATAGCGCTGCACTCCAGGAGAAGGTGCATTGGAGTAATTTGGGATTGGTCGCAGAAACGACAGGAGTCAGTAGGCCATACCCCGATCATGTGCAAATGACTACGCATTCTGCAGTGGCCCGTAAGAATGCCCGTGAGCATTCCCAGTTTATTTTGGGAGGGTTATGAGTTTTTTAAACTTATTTCGGTTGTCTGATTAGTATTTTGCGATTTTTCTTCAGGAGTAGACAAATGAAAAGTAGTAAATTATCCAGTCTAGCAATAAACTATTAAATTCTGAAAATAATTTTTCATACTTAAAGAACTCAAACGAAAAAGTTCACTTCGCATTTGCCTAGTGCAGTGGAACTCTTTGAATTGCTTGGGTTAAAACTAATTGAAGTTTAAAAACCCTTCCACTTCTGAGGCACCAAAGATCATTGAAATCTGCTTGCAATTTCCATGCAGTGAATGTGGGATTTCTTGAGGTTCTACTTCTGTTCCGAGATGGAAGAGACTCCTTTGCTCAATAAGTTAATGAACCAAAATATAAATTGATCAATAAAAGCGTTTTTAAGTTGCGCCTACCATAGCTCGCGAGGTAATTACCAAGCATTTTCTGTTGAAACAACAAACCATAAGACCTTGGAAAGTCTCAAGCTCTCAAAAGCTCCCTTAGCTTACTATCGAAGATGAGTTTATAACTTCAGAAATGACTGACAAACTGCTGAAAGATATGAATTTCACCTTCTTCTACATGAGTGGTGCGGCAACCGATTAAGCGGCTTTGGCTAAGTTTAACAAAGCGCGTCGTTTCTTCCTTCAGCCAATAGGTGCCAGCCGAACAACCAGAGTAAAGCCAATAAATTGTCCACCTTGTCTTCATTCGGTGTTTTTAGCTGAGGCGGTTACTGCTTCCATCAAGCAAAAGATAAGAAGATTTCAAATGAACACTCTGGATGTTAGTTATGAAATTTCAGATGCATGAGCGATTTTCTCATTGTGAAGATTTACCAGAGTTATTCCCACAAACTCTTTATGCAGAGATCAAACTCAAGCATTCTGAAGCTAAGTTTTTTGCCCTGCATATGGCAGTAATGGTGCCAGGGACTTAAAACCATTGCTCACTGGTGCAGGATTACAGAAAATAGCGAGGCGGAAGAGTTGGCTAAACAGGAGACCTGCGAGGAGGTTTCTTCGCGAAATGCCCACCTGTGGTCTGCTCCAGGAAGGATGGGCCTTGCGTCAGTGAGTGCTGAGTAAGTACATAAACTTGTAAGGTCGCGAAATCGTTCTATCCGTTTATAGATCGAAGGCGCTCGAGGGATATTCTAAGGTCTCAGCATTCCAATTTCGAGGGTGCCTTTACAGGACACTGTCCGCGAAGTATGCATGCTGTAAGATTCGGCGGCATTACCTCGCAGCCTTTTTGCGTCAGCTGTATGGAAGATGAGGTGGAATCCTTTCAGCACCTTTTGCTTAGCGGGGCACCTGTTCTGGTCTAGCGGGGCTAAGACTTAGGCATCTTGGCACTCATTACTTTGCTACGCCTGCTGATATGTATATGGATATCAGTGGATATTAACCAACTGCTGATGAATTTCATCAGCATCAGGAAGTGGTTAACACAACCGTAACTTAATCATCGTTCGGTCCTCATCCGCTTTTTTTGGCCCAATAACTTTTTGCCCTACCTGTGTTGCGTACTTTCTCCATATAACGAACGCATCAAATGTTTCTCGATTGTATTTTGGAATAAAATTTAAGAATCAGTAAAACTGCCGTCTCAGTCTGTTTCTTTTTTAATTATGAATAAAAAACTTGAAATTCTGATGAACATTTTTTCAAATTTTTTATAAATCTAGTAAACGCGTTATCATTATTTTGATCGAGGGTATATCGGACCCCCTGCTTAAAAAAGGCTGAAATTCTTATGAAATTCTTTTTAATTTTTTATAAATCTTTTAAACGCGAGTCTATTATTTTGATTAATGGTAGATTTGATCGCCCTTTAGAAAATTGAAAAAAAAAATTTATAATTGTTTTACTGTACAAACATTTTCCGATCGTTTTACATAATTTTAAAATGGAACTTCATAAGAAAAAAATGTTTTCAACTCTGAAAAAAAAGTCAAAATCAGGCTGACTAGTGTAATTAACGCTGATCTATATTGCAAGTTGAAAATATGAAATAAATGTGAAAATTACTAACTTTTTGTAGCTATGAATGCGTTTTAGGAAAAAAAAAAAAATAACAACTACAAGCGCATCATCCATTTGAATTTTGACATAACTTTGTGAGCAAAACCCCAAACACTCAGTCACCCTCGGCTGCTCGGCGTAGTGTTTATCAGTTTGCGTGTGTCGACATATTTGCATGTGTTAATTTATGTTTTATGTTTTTTTGTTTTGTTTTATACTAAATACACATGAGTCTATTCTGGCGTAAACCAGTCGACCTTCACGCAAACAATATTACTCTGCTAACAAAGGTAAGTTACTAGGGTAGTTACCAGCTAAACAAAATTTTTTTTTTGGGCTGACAGCAGCATGAGTTAGTTACTAGCTTAAGCGGACTGACATGTGAAGCGTGGAATATGACAGATAAAAACAAAATTAAAAAACATAATAAAAATAATGGAAAATAATGAGCAGCTCACACGTGTTGGCTGCGTACAAAAAGCACAAAAGAGCTAAAACAAAAAAAAAACAACTTTTTCGCGCTCAACGCTCAGTGCACTGTGTCCCCTTTGAACAGCTCATCGCGCTATCATTATAGCCAAACACGCCCAGATGGAAGTGCTGATAAGTAGACAAGAATGGCGAGAAAAAAATGGATAAAATGCAAAAAAAACTAAACTAAAAAAATAGCAGCTAGGAAATAGTCTGCTGCGTGCGTGCGTGTGTTCACATCAGACAGTCATAATTATGCTTGGAAAAGTGCAGGGGAAATTAATCGAGGTACACGTAGCTTTCCTAAGTTGGCGTATGATTTTTTTGAAATTTTTTTCGTTCACCTCTGTGTTGCTTCGTTAGTTTGCACGTTCGATTTCATGTATGAAAATTCCCGAATCCATACATATCTACATACATATGTACTCGCACGTGTACTGCATACGTATTTCGTTAAGTTTTTGTACGACATACAAACATACATTTCAGAGTATTTATTTACAATTTTATTTAAATAAAAATAATAAAAACCAGTTTACTTACATGTATAGATGACCAACGCGCAGCCTTTAAATTATGTGTGTGTGTGTGTTTTGTTCACACTTCATAACTGCGTTGATTCGCTGCTGATTAGGGCATATTTTTTGCTGTTTTTGCCTGCTGCTATGGAAAACTTTTAAACAATATTAGGTGAAATGAAAATCTCTGAGCCATTTTCGCTTTATTTCGACGTCGAACGTAAGCCATATAGGGTTATCCGTTTTGGACCAAAACAATATTTTTCTAGCTTTTCTTCTTCACTTCCTGAACAATGAAATAGTTGGGCACATGCCGGTCTGACTAGACGGTTTCACTAATATTATCGGCATTATAGATGGTTGACTTACCAGAACGAGCCTCATTGTCTTCAGCCACATTACCAGAACCGGAATTGTTGGACCACCGTTTTACTGTTGCGCTTAATAAAGAGTGGGTCCATATCCAAAACATTGCAGCCAACTGAATCGACCTTTTACCTTGATTGCAATATACATAGAAGAAATACTGGAATTTAGAAAATTTTAAGAACCGAAGCTAACCTCTTCCTAAACCTAAAATCTCTCACAAGTCAGCCTTATCAGTTATGGCGCTCTCCTCCTCGGCCATCAGCTGAAAGTAGGTGCGTATTTTGCTCAGTGTTGGCTAGGAGGCATCGAGGAGCAGCAGTTTAACTACGCCCGTAATTTCAATTTCTATGCTTAGTTTGTGTACTTATTGAACAGACGTTAGACATACAACTTGAGGTATTACTGCACGCTTTTTTCTGGTTGAGGCGCAATAAAACAAGAAAATTCCGCATACTCATCGCTGCTGGTCCTGATTAACATTTTTATGTATCTTTGAAGAGCTTGATGCTATACGCATTTACTCAGTCTATTGATGGTATCAGTGGTTAAATTTGTGCATTTACTTCTGAAAGGAGGAAATGACAAAAGGGGCAGGCGGTAACATTTACTGTGTTTTCTATATGAAAAAAGTTGTGGGCATTTTTGTTAAAGAGAGGAAATGCAGTAGGCCGCCAAGAAAAAAATTAAATCGGGTGAGGGAAAAAATGTTCAAAAGTCAAGATGATTTAATTGAGAATATGCATAAGACTGCCAAGAAAAAATTTTGAAAAAATCGGGTTGATATATGCAGAAGATTGTCGAGATAAAAATATTGAATAATCAGAATGATTTAATTTAGGAAATTAAATGACGAAAGTGCACAAGACTGTCGACACAAAAAATATAAAAAAATCAGATTCATTAAATGGAGAAAATGCACAAGACCGATGGGACAAAGAATTTCAAAATCGCGTTGATTAATTGGAGACAATGTTGAAAACCGCCAATAAAAAAAATTTAAAAAATTGGGCTCATTAATTGGAGAAAATGCACAAGACCGGAAAGATAAAAAAATTTTCAATAATCGGGTTGGTTAAATGGAGAAAATATAAAAGACAGTCAAGACAAAAAATATTTAAAAAATCAGGTAAAAAAAAAAAATCCAAAAATCGAGATGATTAAATGGAAAAAATGCACCAGACTGCCAAGAAATTTTTTTTTCAAAAATCACGTAGAGTTAGTGAAGAAAATGCGCTAGACTGCTAAAAAAAATTGGGCTCATTAAGTGGAGAAAATGCATATGACCGCCTAGAAAAAGTTTAAAAAAATCAGCCAGATTTTTGAGCTACTTCAAGAGAAGAAGAACGAAGAGAAATACCGCCTACAGCCATCCAGTGCTGTTGATGTAGTGGAGGAGAGAAAAGGGATCTAGGCTGGAGAATTTCTTCAAGTCATCCCCAAAGGGCGCGCTAAGGAATCTCAACCGCCCAGCCGCTAGAGCCGGATATTTGCAGAGAAAGTGTTTCACAGTCTCTTTCTCTGCAGGATCCCCACAGATTCTGCAATAGGGGTTGTACGAAATTCAAAGCTTCTCCGCATTAGTACCGATCACCCAGTGACTAGTGAACACCGCAATGAGTTTGGAAATTGAATGGCGGGGGATTCCCATTACCTAAAGCGTTCTGTTTCTATCGTATTGAGGCCATAGTGTTTTCGAAATAGCCCACGATGAGACAGACCTCTATCTACCTTGTGCTTTTTCTAGAAAGAAATTGTGTAGTTTCCCTTTAACAACGGCCAAGGGGACACCGGTGTCTGAGAAGGGGACAGCTGGAACCGGTTCTGCCGACCCCATCCTGGCAAGCTCATCGGCAATTTCATTTCCCTCTATATTCCTGTGCCCAGGAACCCAGATAAGTGAAATGTTTCCTGCACGTTCGAGATGTTTGAGTTCCTCCTTACAGGAGTTTACTAGAAGAGAGTTACAATATTATTAATGTCTCCCTCCCAACAGTGATCCCGAAGCATTTTGCATGCCTGCAGGATCGCGAAGACCTCTGCTTGGAAGACCCTCTGCAGTTTAAAGGAGACCGAAGGGCTGGCTATTTTAGTGTAAACACCCGCTCCCACTCCAGACACCATTATGTATCCGTCAGTGAAAACAGAGGTATCTATGTTAGTATCGACTCTCCCCTCTTTCCAATCTTGCCTGCTCGAAAAGATAGCCCTAGCACAACCCTCAAAGCACAGTTTGCGGATGGAGAGGTCAGTGCGAATAACAGAGAAGGAAGGGCAGATCTGCTTCAAGATGCTACTATGTCCTACAGGAAGTTGTCTCCAAAGGCCAATCTCCTTCAACCTAATAGCACTCTGAGCAGCAATGGATTTAGCCTGCAGATCCACAGGAAGTAAGTGCAGAATAACGTTGAGCGCAGCAGTGGGACATGTTCTACAAGCACCAGTGATGCCCACACATGCAGTGCTCTGCACTCTCTCCAGTTTAGTGCTGTTGGAGCCCTTTTAAAGAGCTACCCACCAAATTAGGCAGCCGGATGTCAAAATTGGCAGAACCACTAAGTTGTACATCCAAAGTACGACAAGTAGCTTAAGACCCAATTTTTTGCCGAACATAGATTTACAGGCGTAGAAGGCTACATTGGCCTTCTTAACTCGATTTTCTATGTGCAGCTTCCAGTGAAGCTTGAGGTCAAGTATTACACCAAGATACTTGACTCCGATGAAAGAGTAAGACACTGGTTGTTAAGTCTTCGAAGCTTAAAAGGTGGAAACTTGTATTTTCTGGTGAATATCATCAACTCCGTTTTGTCAGAGTTGACTCTGGGACCGCAACTGGCAGCCCATCTACTGAGTGTGGCCAATGCACCTTCCAAAATTTCAGCCATTACTGTCAAAGGAGAGGCGAGAGGACGTCGCCCTGCCATGTACCCCTAACGAATCTAGTGATTCTAGCCCCTCCTGCCACCAAGCAGGGACGAGATCCAGAGGTAGATAGGTCTTTCAAAAATCATAACATGGAAAAAATTATTAATATGAAGATTGAAATTCGTCTTCACAGCGATTTTGAACCTACGCAATGCATACTTCGTGAGATATGGCTCCCCAAAGCCATCTGGCGCCAGAACTTTCTGCTTCACCTAATATTGAGCATTTCCCAGCGTATCTAAAAGTCCACTTTTATGCCATAAATGCTTTTTTCGGACACAAAATGCACACGATAATTGCCGTTTGCGTGTATGCTCGCGTATTTCCCAGTCAAAAATGAACACATTGACATGCATACAGCTGCAGTTGGTTCTTTTTTTCTATTTCTCTTCGCGTACTTACGCATGCAACTGTTGCAGGGTAATGTGTGGCGCAATTACAATTAAATAAACCGACGTGCATACATACACACATACCCTGCGTTACCTACTTATATAATTTTTTGTTTGTTTTGGTGCCAATGCGCCTGGCTTTGGTGACAATAGCCGTGGCTAGTTTAACAGCCCATTTATGCCTTTTTTGTTCATCGATGTCTTTTATGTTACTGGTTTTTTTATTCCAGCTATTTTTATATGTTTCCCCCTTTTTCACATAACTACAATACATATTTTTGTAATTTTTTGTGATGGCTCATAAAATTTTCATTAATTATTGCACTAAGAGTGTTGTTGCTGCGCAATTTTATATTATTTTATTACAGTTCACACAACTGTGTTTTATATAGGTATGTATGTGTGCATGTGTATGCACCTACAACTAAAATTATGTGCTATATGTGCCTGTGGGGTTAATGCAAATGAAAAAAAGTTAGGTTATTAAAAGCAGACAAAAAAAAAAGCAAAAGCAATACAATGGGTTGTCTTGTTCTGGGTCATTAAACGTTCGATTTTGAAGTGTATTTAATGGGTGAAAATTATTGGTGGGCGGCATTTTTGTTTCTCCCAATTCATTTGATATCTTTAACATTTGTTGTTGGCGTTGGATTTTATGGAATTGTGAAGGCCTATTGTAGTACGATGGCGCTACATTTGTGGAATATTAAATGAATGTAATTTTTTGCTATGTTTTCTGTATATTTTTTTTATTGTTTATAGTATTTTTATTTTTTTATTGGAGGTTGAATTAGTTTTAAAGGTTTTTTTCGAAGATTTGGGGCTTTACTGTGAAAAACGGTACAAAATATTTTATTCGAAGTATTGGCCATCGCTAGCTACAACTTTCGCCCATCTTTCGGGCAATTTCCGGATGCCGTTTCTCCAAAATTCTGGCCGCTGCTTGGCTATCCATGACTCAACCCATATTTTGGTAGCCTCGTACGAGGAGAACCGCTGGTCCGCCAAATCGAGACTCATATGCCGGAACAAATGATAATCGGAGGGAGCTATGTCTGGACTATACGGCGGGTGGGGTAACACTTCCCAGCCAAGCGTTCCAAGGTATTTTTTGACAGATTGAGCAACATGCAGCCGAGCGTTGTCATGTTGCAAAATAACCTTGTCGTGCCTTTTTACCGTTTCCGGCCGTTTTTCTTTCAATGCCAGGCTTAAACGCATCAATTGCAGTCGGTAACGATCCCCCGTGATTGTTTCGCCCGGTTGGAGCAGCTCAAAATATACGACGCCGACCTGATCCCACCAAATGCAGAGCATGATTTTCTTGCCGTGAATATTCTGCTTGGCCGTCGACGTTGATGCGTGGCCGGGCAAACCCCATGATTTTTTGCGTTTTGGGTTATCGTAGTGGATCCATTTTTCGTCGCCAGTCACCACCCGATGCAAAAAACCCTTCCGATTTTGTCGCTCGATCAGCAATCCGCACGTAAAAATCGCCGTTCGACGTCGCGCAGCTTCAACTCGTACGGGACCCAATATCCTTGCTTTTGGATCATTCCCATCGCTTTTAGACGCTTGCAAACGGTTGATTTATCAACGCCCAATGATTCAGCAAGCTCTTCTTGGGTTTGGCACGAGTCCTCGTTTACCAATTCCCCCAATTCCGCGTCCTCGAACTTTTTGGGCTGGCCAAGACGCTCCTTGTCTTCGGTGTGAAAATCACCACTTTTGAATCGTCGAAACCAGTACTCACATGTTGAAATCGACGGAGTATGGTCTGGGTAGGCCTCCTGCAGCAATTCACGGGCTTGGGCTGTATTTTTTTTTCAAATTGAAGCAGAAAAGCAAAGCTTCCCGCAAATTGCGTTTCGACGGCACGAAAGTTGACATACTCGGAGCACGAAAACACTGCGTTGTTTATACTTCAGCGAAATGACAGATACTGATAAACAAAGCCTAGGGATGAGGCTTTGTCATGAATATATATTCAGTATTGCCAACGCGATAAAGTGATAAATAGCGCCATCTGTGTGTCACCTTTAAAACTAATTCAACCTCCAATATATTTTTTAAATTTTTTTTAATACTTTTTTTGTATTCAATTTTTTATATATTAAATGCGTGTATAAACAGACTTAAAATATTCCTATATGCAATTTTGGAACATAAAAACTTAAAAAAATAATAAAATAGAGGACAAAAACTCAGCATTCTGTTGTGCCTAGTTAGAATCAACTAAAATAAAGGGTATTTCAAAAGTGACGCTTCGATGTCAATAGTGAATAATTCCGAAACGGTTCCTTTTTTTGATGAAGGTTTTGATATTTCTAAAGTAGACAGACTAGAGAAACACATGTTAAATTATTGAAACTCAATACGGAAATGGTCCATCCTTAAGATCAACATATACAAAGTTCGTGATTTTTTTGTGGAAAAAAATGTCCGCATGAGTCGACAATTCAATGGTTGGTGGCAAAAATTTCAAGAAACTGATTCTGTGGAGTATAGAAAAAGGACTGGCAGACCAAAAACTATACGTTCTGTTGAAAATCTTACTGCAGTAGCGCAAATCGTTGCTGAAAAACAACATAAACATCGATAACTTGACGTTCTCAACAATCAGGCATTCATGAATGGACTGCTTGGCGTATTTTACCTGTAGACATGGTAATGGTGGACTTTTAAATGATGTCATTTTTCATATATAATTGTTGAGCGCCACATTTTAATTAAAAATCGTGAAACTTGAAAAATCTAAGATTGACGTGTTTTATATTAAAACCACGGGAGGACCTTTCACTTTTGCCTTTTTTAAGATCAAATGATGATTTGCTGTTCTTCTTAGTTGATATGAGCCAGAAATAGTAAAAGTATGCCATGAACCATGAAACGTCTTGCTTCACGTTCAATCCTTTGCTTCATTTCTTTACCCGGTCACCTGATCATCCATCGTGCTAGTCTCATAAACCGGAAATATATCCGTTTATTCCTCACAACGTTAGCTAATTTTGGGCTTGTGCAGTCAGCTCACACAAAGTAGTCCTTCTCTGCAGCAAATAATCTTTGAATGCTCAGGCGTCCGCCCGCTCTTGAAAACACTACCCTTTATGAAGCTCACACACGACTTTTAGAGTACTTTTTATTGGTATTTTATTAAATCAGATGTAATAGTGTTTGTTTACTTCTTTTCTTGTTCTTCTTAATGAATGTCGTAACTCCTTTTGCGACTCTAGTCGAGTTCAATAGAGCGCCTTAATCTTGTCTCCTAATCTTTGATGCCCCTTTCTTTTTTCTTTGGATATAGTATAGAAGGCCTTTTCTATCTGCCTCCATTTACAGTGACCGCCTCGAAACTTTCATTGTTCTAACGCGCTATTTCATTGGAATTGGCTTCTCGTGCCCATTACTATCTGTAGCAGTCTTTATCTTAATGAGTTGCACTATAACCAATGTCTCCGAAAAGTTTTTCTTCACCTGCATGTTGATTTTCCCGGTAACCCTGAATACATACCATAAGTTAGGTTGGCAAACAAATTTTTTTTTGCTGGATTAAAAAATACGTTAAACCTTAAAAAGAGTTTAGTCTTTTATAATTAATTTAATTTAAAGGGAAAATTAAATAATATAGGTCTGCAAACATTTTATAACAAACTTATGGAAAGCTCAGTTTTCGCTATGTAAATCCAATTGTCATTTTCCAGCCGTTGGCGGCGCGGATAAATATGAAATAGAAAATTTTAAATTAAGGTGACTCGTCTTTTTGGCTTGCTTTAGAACACATTTTGGGGGATAAAATTTTTTTTATTTTTTAGCCTTCCCAATTTACTTATACTTATACTTATACTTATACTTATACTTATACTTATACTTATACTTATACTTATACTTATACTTATACTTATACTTATACTTATACTTATACTTATACTTATACTTATACTTATACTTATACTTATACTTATACTTATACTTATACTTATACTTATACTTATACTTATACTTATACTTATACTTATACTTATACTTATACTTATACTTATACTTATACTTATACTTATACTTATACTTATACTTATACTTATACTTATACTTATACTTATACTTATACTTATACTTATACTTATACTTATACTTATACTTATACTTATACTTATACTTATACTTATACTTATACTTATACTTATACTTATACTTATACTTATACTTATACTTATACTTATACTTATACTTATACTTATACTTATACTTATACTTATACTTATACTTATACTTATACTTATACTTATACTTATACTTATACTTATACTTATACTTATACTTATACTTATACTTATACTTATACTTATACTTATACTTATACTTATACTTATACTTATACTTATACTTATACTTATACTTATACTTATACTTATACTTATACTTATACTTATACTTATACTTATACTTATACTTATACTTATACTTATACTTATACTTATACTTATACTTATACTTATACTTATACTTATACTTATACTTATATATTACTTATACTTATACTTATACTTATACTTACATTTATACTGTGTATATATGTGTATATACATATATATTCTGTTTTCTTCGCTTAAATATATGTATAATTAAAGCAACAGAGGGATTGTTGCGGTCAAAAAATGTGTCATACTCGTATGTGTGGCATAGCTCTTTTCGCCATACCTCACATTTTGCAACGAGCAATAGAACTTAAACTTATTTAGCAAAATTTCATTTTAAAAAAGTGTGCAGATATATTAGCAATATTTAATATACCTATATTTCAGCTATTTTACCTACAAAAACCAATGCTGATTTCAATTCCCATCAAGAAGTCAATTATCTGCACATCCTTTACTTATTTCTGCACTACGTTTCGCACCGACTATCCAAACACACATTTCCTCATTCACTCACTGACTAACTCACTCACTAAATGCCAATGTAAATTGGGTTAATTGCCGTTAATAACAGGAAATTGTTAAATTCTAGAATCGTAAATCCACTGCAACAAACACTGATTTAGCATTTGGAGCATTGCAAATTCAGTAGTGGCCAGAAAAGAAGAAAATTGGAAGCAAAAATATAGCAAATCAGTGCTTCAGACAGTTGCTTGTGGCAGCAAACTGAAGCAGCAAATTAAGAAGCAATAATTGATTACAGCTGAAATGTTGTTGCATTAGCTATTGTACAAATGTCTACATACACACATACATACATACATATAAGTATGTAAGTAGCTGTATGTGCCGCAGTAATATGTAGCTCATAGTGCCAAATGGAGTAGCACTCGTAGAGATGAAGGAAATAGAATTTGTATACTCGTTAGCTCTAAAAGAATATATGCATGTATATGTAGGATTGATAGTGTATGTGAGCATATGTGTGGAGGCAGGCAACAGTAAACCCTCTAGACAAATTTTTAACGAAAAAAATGTTTAAAAAAATTTAGACAATGTTTGATGTTTTTTCCCAATGGGCGAGACCAATAATAACACTGTGGTACAAAAAAAAAAGTTGCAAAAAAACTTTGGATCGGACATGGTGAGGGTTGTAGCTTATGAAAAACTGAAAATAATGGTATAGGAGAAATTTCCAATACACCCCCAAAATCTCATTTTATGGCCATAAAACCGTTTTTCAGTAGGTTGATGTGAAGAGTAACTCCTAACTTCGCCAATTTCCATCCGATTTCGAATTTGCTTTTTTTGTTCGAAAGAACAAAAACAAGCCTTTTTGACAGTGTGTTAACATTTTTTCTGAAATGACAACTGACGAGACTGTAGACGGAAGTATTTGGAATTTTTTTATTTTTTCTCTATTTTTTCGACTTGGACATAATTTTTACGATATTATCCGATATTGAGGATTTTTTTTAGAACATTACGTTATAGTAAATTTAATTCTGCGTCGAATGAGCTATATTTGACTGTAATTGAATTAAAATTAATAGAGTTGTGTGAGTTTTAAGATTTTATTTTTATTTTTACTACGAGATTTGGTATGCGTTTCGAAGCATGAAAATAATAACAAGTGTAATTATAAACACATAATATTTATTGGAGTATTGTGCAGTGCAGCACTGTACGGTATGGTACGGTGCAGTACACAACGGCACTGGTTCCAAACTTAAAAATGCATTGGAAACGGCCCTTTGGAGTTTAGTATGGTACGGTACATTTGTCATTTCTTCATCAGTTTTGAATACTTCTCTGTAAGAAATTCGATCATCATCATTCATCTGAAGTCGTCATCAACTAAATTCCATTGTTTAAATCGAGAAGCGAGCGTTTCAGATTGTCTTCCCGATAGAAGTATGTAAATCACGAGAAAGACCCTGAAAATCCGAATTTGATACAATGTGTCGTTCTGAAGACTTAGAACCAGACGGAAAGTACTCTTCATCATCAGGTTTATTGTTATCAGTTTGATCATCATCAGCAATGAGTTGAACTTCCTTCAGTTCATGACCTGCAGTTGAGTTAATCATATCTCCAAGACTACGGGGTTCTTAACAGTTGCAACATCAGCATACTTTATGTGCTTTCGAGTTTTATAATGATGACCGTTTACGTCCGTTTTACAAAAATAACAATCATCTGGTTTATGATAAGGCTGATGATGCCACATCATCCGAGAATATTGAGAAATTCGACTTTTCTGGCAACGTTTTGATTTTTGTGTCTTGAATTTCAATGAAACAAACAATAAAACTTTGACGTTTTAATAAGGTTAAATTATAATAACAAACTTCTTTTGTTAATCAATGTACAGTGTGAACTTTGGTACACTTGGGAGCTTTTTCATATTTCTATTGAAAAAAAAGTGCTATAATATGTCAGATATTTTCGTAAGTTCTAACCAGTTCTGTTGTATGCAGTAAGGTGTACTCTTATGTATACATATACACTCCAATAAATATTACGTATCTATAATAACGCATCAAAACACGTCCTTATTCCCATTTAGCGTAAGTTATACCTACATACCAAATTAGTAAAAAAAAAAAATAAAATCTTAAAACTCACACAACTCTATTAATTTTAATTCAATTACAGTCAAATATAGCTCATTCGACGCAGAATTAAATTTACTATAACGGTAATGTTCTAAAAAAAATCCTCAATATCGGATAATATCGTAAAAATTATGTCAAAGTCGAAAAAATAGAGAAAAAATAAAAAAATTCCAAATACTTCCGTCTACAGTCTCGTCAGTTGTCATTTCAGAAAAAATGTTAACACACTGTCAAAAAGGCTTGTTTTTGTTCTTTCGAACTAAAAAAGCAAATTCGAAATCGGATGGAAATTGGCGAAGTTAGGAGTTATTCTTCACATCAACCTACTGAAAAACGGTTTTATGGCCATAAAATGAGATTTTGGGGGTGTATTGGAAATTTCTCCTATACCATTATTTTCAGTTTTTCATAAGCTACAACCCTCACCATGTCCGATCCAAAGTTTTTTTGCAACTTTTTTTTTTGTACCACAGTGTAATTAATGCCAAATAAAATTATAAAATGGGTTGAATTTTATAGAGTATAAAACCTATAACTTGTTTCCTAATAAAATGGCAAGCCTCCGAGTGTATTTTTGCTTACTCAAATAAGCTCATACCGTCAACCGCTTGGGTAGCTTCAGGTTTCCCTAAAAAGACAATATCAACTGTTAAGAGGAGACTATTTTGCAAGTAATGCCAGCTGACTTTCAGAACACTTATATTGGGTCACCATTTTTCTAGTAACCTTAACTTACCATAAAACCTGACAGGCCTCTCATATATCTACCAGCTAGACATGTGTGGGGGCTTACTAACCTGGTCGAAAAAACTGCTTGCGATGATTTACTGATGGCTTAAAGCTTGACGGTAAAGTTGGGTTTGGTGTCTGCTGTAAGAAGCAAAAAGGAAGCGTTTTGCTAATCATTGTAGCCTATCTTAAGCAGAATTTCTAGCCATTAATGAAGTAGTTGTCTTGGTAGACAAAAATTGGACTACCTTTGGAGAAATCCTGAACATGGCTTTTGAAGCTCACTCATGGCAAAATGACACCACATCAGCAATGTGACAGATTTTTACCCAGTTTTACCTTAATGTGCAAATTTCATCAAGGCACTCAATAGACAAAAATTCCTTCGGTTATAAAATCTTAGATTGAAAGATTGATTGATGACTTTTTTTGGTGGGGTTCAAAATGCTTTTGTTCTATTCGCCCACGTCTGGGTCTATCCTTCTTGTAGCCAGCTTAATACTGCCGGCTCGTCTTCTTTTTTGTCTCTGTCTATGAGGCTTCACTTTGTTGTCCTGCGTTGAAGTGTATCTTTTTCCTCAATAATACACCGTATCTTTTAATCGCATTCCAGTTATCCTCGCGTTCAAGCCTCGCGTTTTGCCGATCACATTGGCCGACGCGACGTCGCCAATCTGCTCCCTCAGAGTACCTTTTTCCACAAGCCATCTGTTCTAACTAAGAACGTGTGTTCGGCGTTATCGCTCGGCGCTTCGCAATATATGCATCTGGGGTCACTTACTTTACCCATGCGGTACAGATATTTCCGGAAGTATCCGTGGTTCGAGAGGAACTGAGTCAGGAAATAGGCGATTTCCCAAAAGTTTCTTTGAACCCATTGCCTATTGTAGGAATCAGTTTTCCTGTTCATCTGCCACTCGATTCAGTGTCCCATCGGCTTTGCCACCCCTGCATGGTTCAGCAAAAAAAGCTTTTGTTTTTAATTTAGTTGAAAATTATTTTTTTGAGTTGAGTTTGAATTTACGATTTTTTTTTTAATTTTTTTTTTAATTATTTCTTTTTAATTTTTTTAAATGTTTTCTGTGAAATTGTTTTTAATAATGACTTTTTTTACAATTACCATCGCATTAAAGAATTTTGGCTTAGTTTTAGATATATAGGTGGCGCTTGGGAATTTGTGGTGTGCGTTAATATTTTTCTACAAATGGAGGGTTATATACCGCCTCCGAACGGCAGACATTTTTATGAGGGTCTCTTTTCATGTCAGAAACTCACTCAGAGGTTCGCCACTACCTGCCGAGGAGCAACCGCCATTAGAAAATACTTTTTCAACATTTGGTGCTTCATGACCGGAGTTTCGAATCTGGACACCAGTCCATTCCGCTTCGGCGGGTTAATATACGCAGCTCATAGCGCATAGCCGATTGCTCCTTTTTCCTTGCAGCAAGTTGGTAAAAATCTGCGTTGCTGCTGGGCATTTGTTCTGCGCTCAAGGATATCGCCGATTATTAGCTATTGCTTTTGCGCTTTTTGCTGTTATCGGCACTTTTTCTTTTCATTTTCCTTACAATTGCCGATGCTGCTAGCATACATACATCTATAGGATTGCCGCTACCAGCCAATCTTTTGGCATTCCATATCTCTGCTGCTGTTGTTGACGGCAAATTGCACACCTGAACAAGCACAGTAATCGTATGCAATTACGCTTAACACAATCAGCAGCAAACAACTGACACAACAATGGCCAAGACAAACAATAAAAAAAACACAGTGGAGGAAAAGCTGTTGTTGCATGCAACAAGCTGTAAACCAATGACAGCAACAATAATCATCACTAAAACTAGCAGCAAAGGAAATAGAAATGGAATTGCTACGAATAAACTGAACCGAATTGATGGCTAGAAGACAAATCGCATTGGTAGCAATAATTTATAAGGAAAGCGGTAAGGAGGGGCAGGGTAAGAGATAGAGATGTGAAAAACATGCAACATTCTGTGAGAAATTGGAAATGTATTGCTATGAAACTACCTTCGGAAGATGTTGCAATAGCAGTAACGTATCATGTTTGCTGTACTGTAAATTAAATTACAGCAACAACAAATCTGTTGCTTATTTAAGTAAGCAATCACGCAGTTTTTTACAATATAAGACTGATTGATTAATTGTTCGACTGAAAGGCAAAGAATGCCAACAAAAGAACTCTCAGTGGAAAGGATAAATCTTGAATGATCACAAGATAATTCGGTAGGAACCGCAATTAGTAATGACTACTGCTATGTATGATTATATCCAGGAAACGTTAGCTAGTGCAGAGAAAAGGCAGTTCCTTTTTTGCAGAATGTTGCTAAAGTTGGAATCCTTGGTCGGAGGAAAATTAAGTTTATTCTCTTACCGGAGATCACACTGATATGGAATCACCTTTCGTTGTGAGTTTTGCAGCCTAAAGAGGTGACCGAAATGAGTTTTACCATCAACTTTCTTCACTTTTTCTGGTTTTTGTAGAAAAATTTACTGTATTTTCATGTAAAAAATATTAAAATTAAATAAGAGACAAATAAATTGTCATCAAAAGTTCTGAAAGTATGTAATATCCGTCCTATCGTATGGCGCAGCAGCCTGGACGACGACAGTATCCGATGAGGCGCCATCACTTGCAGTGTTTAAGAAAAAGATTCTGCTGAATATTTTTGGACCTTTGTACGTTAGCAACAGCAGCAGCGTCATATCGTTCAAATTTATGTGAACGCTCCGCCTCTGAGAGTATTCAGTGCGGAACAGCTGTTGGTAGCAGGGGAAGAGGAAGGCCTCCTCTGCGTTGGAAAGATCAGTTGGAGAAGTTTTTCTCTTTCAAATGAAGTGTGTGTATGTGTGCAAGAAACTTCAACCCGACCGTCCCACCTTCTCATGGTTTGCCTTTTGAAACGCTAAAGAAATACACGCGAAGAAGATTATTTCTTTTAATTATCAAATTAAAATTTAAGTCTTAATTAATACAAATGTAATGAAAAGTAAATTCCAAACCTTTTTTTTAATTTTCGAATTTAGATCTGCATTTTAGATTCAAAATAAGTTTTGCATTATGAAATTGAAATTTAAGTCTTAGTTAAAAAAAGTTCATAAAATGTAATTAATGGTCTATGGATAAGTTCGTGCGGTTTTACAACAGATGGCGTAACTTGATTATTATTCCATCGATCCACATTTCCAAACATTCATTGGAGAGCTACTGTCGTAAGGCACAAACGTCAGTATAAGTTTTTTATTTGAAGCGTAAACAACAATATTTTTACCACACTTGAAAATGTCGAATTTCGTGCCAAATAATGTGTTTTTGCGGGGAATTCTTCTTCATTATTTTAATATGAAGAAAAAAGCAGCCGAAAGTCATCGTATCTTGGTGGAAGTTTATGGTGAGCATGCTCTAGCTGAGCGAACGTGCCAGAAGTGGTTTGCACGCTTTAAAAGTGGTGATTTTGGCCGCGCCGCCAAAGTTCATGGATACCGAATTGGAGGAATTGCTCGATCAAGATCCGGCTCAAACGCAAGAAGAGGTTGCAAAAACTTTGGGAGTTGATCAATCAACCATTTCCAAACGTTTAAAAGCCATGGGAATGATCCGAAATTCAAATTTCGAAAAAAAACCGCACGAACTTATTCATAGACCTATTAAAAAAAAAATATTTTTAATTTTCCAAATTAAATCCTTTACTTTCAAAAACAAGTTTCTTCCTTTAATTCTCAAATTTAAATAGAGAAAACGTATTTTTTTTATTTATTAAATTGAAAATTAAGTTTTAATTAAAAATTTTTTTTTAAATAATTTTTAAATTTTCTCTTATTAATTTTAGAATTTAAATCTAAATTTAAATTTTAAAAACAGATCCTTTTTTAATTTTCGAACTTAAATTCAAATTTTAATTTCAAAAAAGTTTCTTGTTTTAGTTCACAAATTTACACCTAAATTTTGATTTAAAACAAAAATATTTTTTCAAATGTTTAAATTGAAATTTAAGTTTCAATTAAAAAAAAAAGTATATAAAAATTAGGTATGAAAATTTGTTTTACTAATTTTTGAATTTCAATTCTAATTTCAAAAAACGTTTCTGCTTTTAACCTAAATTTTTATTTGAAAAAAATTATTATTTTTCATTATTAAAGAGAAATTTAAGTTTTAATTAAAAAAAATGTAAAAATTATATGAAATTGTCTTTTATTAATTTACGAATTTAAATCTAATTTTTAATTTCCAAAAAATTTTCTTTTTTAATTTTCGAATTTAAATCTAAATTCTAATTTCATAAAAGTTTCTTCTTTTAGTTCCAACAATTTATACCTAAATTTTGTATTTAAAAACATTTTTTTTTTATTATTGAACTTTAAGTTATAATTAAAAAAATTATAAAAAATAAATGCGAAATTTTCTTTAATTAATTTAAGAATTTAAATGTAAATTTTAATTTAAGCAAAGCTCCTTTTTTAATTTTCGAATTTAAGTCTGAATTCTAATTTCAAAATAAGTTTCTTCTTTTAGTTGGCAAATTTACACCTAAATTTTGATTTAAAAAAAAAATATTTGTTTTAATTTTTAAACAGAAATTTAAGTTTTAATTTCAAAAATATGTATAAAACTTAAGTATGAAATTTTATTTTATTAATTTACGAATTTAAACCTAAATTTTAATTCCAAAAAAATTTTCTTTTCTAATTTTCGAATTTAAATCTAAATTTTAATTTCAAAAACAGTTTGTTGTTTAAGTTTGTGAATTTAATCTATGTTGTAATTGCAAAAAAAAACCCAAAATTGCTTTAAATTATCAACTTGAAATTACTGAGGATAAGGGCTATTTTTTGCCTTTTTCATAAATTTCAGCATTACATTGCTTGCCCAAAAAATTCGGAAAAAGCTGTAAAAGCATTCTTAGAATTTGTCGCTTGACTAATTTCTGTAATTCTGCGCTTAATTTTTCAAAGAAGGAATTTTTTATAGCCTTTTTAAATATAGGGTTATCTAAAAAGAGGTGTTATTTTGATATTCAAAGAAAAATGCTATTTGATCGGATGTTTATTTTATTATAAAGAGGAAGGTATGCCGTTAATAGTGGAAAATAACATCAGGTAAATGGCCACCACGACCACGCTTAGAGAGATAACACGGTGCGGAAACTTTTCCCGTAAAAGATCAATGGTTTCGTTGCTTATGTGGCACGTAGCGCCGTCTTGTTGAAGTAAACATTGTCCAGATCAATACCATCCAATTCCGGCCATGAAAAATCGTTAATCATCTCTCGATAGCGAAATCCATTCACCTGTTATTCGGAAAACCCTTGTTATGTCAAAGATAGAAAAAAAATTCTTTTCGGAAAACGATGGTTAACACATGAAGAGATTTTATTCAAATTATTGAGACCACTCTTGTTTTGTTCTATGACCATTGGTTGATGAAATACCGCAGGCGACACGACCATTTTACATATAAGGTGCGATATCTCAGCGAGAAGCGGTTGTTCCGAGTTGTACAAAAAAAAAAAAACTGAAGCTAGATATACAAGTTATGCCATGTATGTGATATTATTCAGTCTGAAAAATTTTGCTAAAAACGTGCTTCCATAAAAAAAACAACAAAATCAAAAAAAAATTCTGAACCATTTCTCACGCTATTTCTTAGCACTCTTTCGAATACTTTTGTGTCAAGAGATCTCAAAAGTAGACAATCAAACCTGCAAATTGCTCCTGTGTTTTAAAAATAGATATTTGAAAAGTTGTCAAAAGTTTGGAATTTTTTTTTAATCCCTCATTTTGGTGGTGGTTGGTGACGAAACTTGTTCATATATATGGATATACTAGGATGCATATATCTACATATATATGCACATAGAATGATATAATTCGCCATCGTTCATCTACCATAACAGCTTTGTTAAATTACTTCCAAATTGTGCTGTAGGATTGCCGCAGTTCTTCCTATCAAAAACTGTATTGGTATTTCAGAATTTTCCTCTTTACTCTCATTAATTTTCAATTTCTTCATTTCCTTTATTCCTTCAATTCTGCTGCTTTAATTGCTTACATTGTTGCCGGCAACAAGTTAAAATTGTCATTTCACTAACTTCGTGAATCTGGTTGTTGTGTTTGTTGCTCCGCATTGCAATGGCATTTGTCGTTGCATCACAGCACTTTGCTCGTACATCATCTGCTGTCATATTTGTCCCAATCGTTGCCCACTTCTTCAACACTCCTTTCTTTATAGTGCACACCCATCTAGGAGTACTCGCTCGCATGCATACTTACATACATACATACATGTGTAGGTATGTGCATGTAGCCTTACCTGCCTTGTTAGTTGCCCATTTCAATTGTTCGACGTGTAATTGACTTTCGGCTTTTAATGTTTTTCCAGCAATTCTTGTTCTTTACTTTTCTGCCCACCATCACTTTTCTTAATTCTTTGCCTAAGTACGTTTTACATTAAAAATTTGAGTTCAGTTAATTTTTTTAAAAAATTATGGAATAGCTTTTTTTTTAGTTCCGTCCAAAAATAAGAAAATTAAAAATTTGAGTTTGATTAATTTTTTGGAAAACATTTTTTTGTGACTTGATGGCCTAAAGTTCATTTGATGGAAAAAAATCAAAAACTTTTTATTTACCGTAATTTCTGACTCTCTGATAAATGGCCTCAATGGAAAGGGATTTTTACTTCATTGATAATAATAAAAAAATGCTACTATTTTCTGCTAAATATCCAAATAAGGTGTCTTAGGAACGCCTTATATTTTTTCTTCTATTTTTATGTGCCTCTCGCTTTCCAACTCTCCTCTTCCCTACACCACCACATTTCTGTCCGTACCTATGTATTTGTCTCTGAAGCTTAGCAGCTACCCGCATTGTTTGTTTGCAATTGCATAAGACCCACATATTCCAGCGTATTCAAAACGTTGGAAACTGGAGATTGTCGACTAAAAAACGAAAACAGATAAAAGGACAAACCCAGCTACGCGCCTGAGACAACACCGACCAACAAAGCGGCGCAGCGCATGCACACGGACAGCCATCAGCACTCGTATTAAAATAGTCACCGTCAAATCGTCAGCAGGACACATGCGAGTATCGAATGAGGCAAATCAATGCCACAAAAAAAGGAAAGAATGAAGATAGAAAAAATCCAGAAATTCAAACGAAAAAAACAGCATATCGAGTAAACAAAGTGCCTTGGCTGTCGGCTGTAAATCTGCAAATGCGGGCCAAATGCAGAGAGCTACTGAGTCGGCAAAATAAAGCTTCCTCCACGTGTAGAGCAAAAACAAAAATGTTGTTCACAACATGTCAATCGTCGCGCTCTTAGTAGCTATTGGCTGACTTGTCTGCGGAGTGGTCAGTTGTAAGCTAGTTGACTGCTGCCTCGCCTGCCGCGCGCTGCTTTTTCAAAGCTATCGTTGACAAATACTTTAAGTGCGGCGAATACGCGACGGTCTCTTGCCCGTCAGCTTGCATGCGTGCATTGCCATTCGTTCTAGATACCACACAAGCTTACACACACACATACAAACATACATTTTTATGTGTCTGTAGTTTTTCACATCTGCGTCTGTAGGTATATCGCACTATCCAGCAGCAGGCAGAGGCATCGATTTAACAATTCGACTAACGCCCAGAAGGACTGCAGCTTTTGCATGGCATTGGATTTAAGTTGGCTTGGATTTGATTTTGGCGGTTGCATGATTTTTTTGCTTCTCGTTTATGTTTTCCTCTTTTGGCTTCACCCACTAATCTGGTGTTCCAATCTCATTCTATAAGTGGCATATCTGGAGCAACATTTGGGTGTATGAGTGAAAAATTTTTGATTTTTGAAAGCTATTTTCAGTTTTTAGTGGACAAAAGTACTTTCACTAGCTGACCAAGGCGGCGCACACTGTGACTAAGCCGAAATATTTACTTTATATGCGGGTAAGTGTGTGTTTGCTGAGTTCTTCCGCAAGCTCATCTGATTAACTCTCCAATGCCCAAGCCAAAATGAGTAAAAAAAATGTTTTTTTAAGTTAACTTCTTTGCATAAATGCATTTAAGGCAAAAGGCCAAAAATTAAGAAATTAAAATTTGAGTTTATTTAATTTTGTAAAGAAATCTTGGAACTAAATTTTTTCTTGAGTTGAAGGAACATGGAACATTTTATATCAGAAATAAAAAAATAAAATAAAATTTAAAAAACTTTTAATTTACTTTAAAAAAAATTTGGAAATTAACAAAAAAAATTGAAATTAGAAGAGTTAATATTTTTTTTTTTTAGTTTTGGTCTAATTCTTGTGTAAGCACATTTGATGGCAAAAGGTCAAAAATTAAGAAATATAAAAATTTGTGCTCAGTTAGTTTTTTGAAGAAGATTTTGAAATAATTTTTTTTTGGTTCATGTCAAAATTTCAAAAACTAAAACAATTACAATTTTTTTAATTGAATTAAAAATTAAAAAACAAGAATTAGACCAAAACTAAAAAAAAAAAATATTAACTCTTCTAATTTCAATTTTTTTTGTTAATTTCCAAATTTTTTTTTCAATTAAAAAAATTGTTAATAAAAAAGAATACTTTTTGTTAGTTAATTCTTTTTATAAATACATTTGATGGTAAAAGTTAGCCACTAAAAAATTTTGAAATTTAAGTTCAGTTAATTTTTTTGAAGAAAAATTTGGAATATTTTTTTATGTTGATGGCAAAAAATAAGAAATTTAAAAATTTTGAGTTAAACTATTTTTTTTGAGAAAATTTTGCAAACTTGTTTTTTTTTTGGTTGATGAAAAAATTAGAAAAACTAAAAAATTTAAATTTTTTAAATTTAATTTAAAAAAAACTTTTAATAAAAATCCTGTTTTTTGTAATTTAATCCTTTGTTGTAGTGCATTTGATGGTGAATTTAATTAAAAAAAAATTTTCAATAAAAACTCATATTTTTTTGTAAAATAATTCTCTGTATAAATTTTATATTTACATGTTTTTAGTTCATAACAGAAAATAAGAAATTTTGAAATTTGAGATTAGTTAATTTTTTGAAGAAAATATTGGACTAATTTCTGTTTTTTTGGTTGATTTCAAAATTTCAAAAACTACGAAATTTAAAATTTTTTTAATCATCAAAAATAAATTTTGCAATAAAAAATATTTTTTTAAGTAATTCTTTATTTTAATACATTTGATAGTAGGTAGGTAGGTAGGTACAGTGGTTGTCGTTTGACACACCTAGGCTTGCTGTAGACCTCTCCTCACTCTACATCGTCCTCATTGAACCAACCTTTGGCTTTGATATATCTTACAAGACTTGTTATTTTCATATTGGCTACTTCTGCCAAGTTATTCATGGAGTTTTTCCTAAAATATTGAACCTTCTTCTATCCAGAGCCATGCACCCGCAAAGAAAGTGTTCTATAGTCTCTTCTTTTTCAATGTCGTTATAGCTTCTACAATAGTCGTTCAAGTCAGACAATGCCCTGTTAGGACCCCGAGAAGATTTCTCATGTTTTTCCTGTTTAGTTTCAACAGTCGGTTTGTGCGGCCCATGTTCCATTCCGGCCACGTCATTCTACTAGTTGCACAGGTTAGGGACTGAGACCATAGTATAGGTAGGTATATGGTACCCAATCTCGCTAGTTCATCTGCTTTGCAGTTACCTTCACGTCTCTATGACCTGGCACCCAGAGCAGGTTTTTTACAAAGTACTGTGATAGTTCTGTCAAAACGTCAATACATTCTTTTACTGTCTTCGAGTTAATATTAGGCGATTTTAAAGCTTTCAGGGCCGATTGACTATCTGAATATATGATTATATCTCTTGTTGTGAGGACACTTTTATTTAGGGCTAGCAGGCCTTCTCTGATAGCCAATATTTCAGCTTGAAATACGCTGCAGTGATCCGGTAACCGGAATGAGATGTTGGCATTCATTCCTTCAGAATGAAGGCCTCCGCCTACTTGACTATTTAGCTTGGAACCATCAGTATAGATGCTGATTCCGCTTTTATTGTCCATTACCCCATTGTCCCAATCTTCACTCGTTGGGAAAGTTGTGGTAAAGGATGTGTTTAAACTCTACTGAGCTACAGAAGTCTGTCGTTTGATGTAGGAAGGGGCATTCGTCCAGTATTCTTGCGTGACCTCTTCTGTTAGTGGCTAAGTTAGAAGATTCTCTCAACCTTAGTGCCGATTTCGCCGCCAGCTGTTTGCTGTAGGCCTCAATTGGTAGTAGGTGCAGCATGATATTCATCGTTGCCGTGGTGTAGTCTTTAGTGCCCCGCTTATGCAGAGACTAGCACCCCCTTGAATACTTTCTAGGCATTTTACTGTTGATCTTTTCTCGAGTGTTGGCCATCAGACTAAGACACCGTATGTCATGATAGGCCTTACCACTGCTGTATATAGCCAGTGAACTATTTTTGGGGTTAGGCCCCATTTTTCCCCCACAATTCTTTTGCATGTATAGAGTGCTGTGGCTGCTTTTTTTACTCTATCATTAATCGTTTGTTTCCACGAGAGCTTCCTATCTAATACTAGTCCTAGGTAGCTTGCCTCTTCTCTAATTGACAGTGTGATTCCCTCAAGGGTAGGGGGGCTTAGAGCAGATATTCTGTATTCTCTGGTGAACATGATTAGTTCTGTTTTGTTGGGATTTATCCCAAGACCACTCGATGCAGCACACCGGCTTACATCGTTCAAAGCATTTTGCATTATGTTGCAGAGGGTATCTGGGAATTTCCCTCTTATTAATATTGCAACATCGTCTGCGCAGGCCACTACCTTACCTCTAGATTCTTTGATGGTAAAATGCCAAAAAAATATCGGGCTAATTTTTTTCTTATTTTTTTTAGTTGATGGCAAAAAGTCAAAAACTAACATTTTTTTTAATTAACCAAAAATTAAATCTATTAAATTAATTAATTTGTTTGGAAATTTGGAAAGTTAGAAATTTAGGCACAACTTTTGTTGTGCTGAAATTTTGCTCTGTATGCCGTTAACTCCTAAAAAGGGCCTTAAAAATTGTCTAGAATCCCAAAAACTAATTATGACAGACCCAATTTTCAGAACCTTATAGCTGTTTTTGTTTTTGTACTTTACCGATATTGCTTAGCTTTCGAAAAATTATACAAAGCAAATAAAATATAAGGAAAATAAGTAAGTTTTATAAAAATGGATGAGCCAAGGCCACGAAGTAACAGAAATAAGCAAAGAATAAAATAATATGAAAAATAAATTCACATAGCAATGAAAGTGAAATAAAACTAAAAATTCCAGGAAGAGAGCAGTAAGCAGCATGAATTAGAGGCATAAAAATGTCGTAAAAAAATTAAAAACGATAAAAATATTATATTTTCTTTTTCATAAATGAAAGTAAAGGAGATTTTGGGCGCGGTTTGTCGCATGGACTCTTGGAAAATGGAAAGTTACCAGAAATTCGCCTGTACACGCTTTAGATCGACCAAAGAATTTAGCAGAAAACGGCCTATGCGACTATTCACCATTTTAGAGTGTTTCTATATACGATTACACAACACACGCGAGCACGCACGGCTGAAAGGAGTAGTAATGAAATTAAGATTTTACGACTTTTTGGTGGGTTTTAATAAGTAATAACATTTTTTTTGAAACCTGCTTTTATGAGCAAATCAGCCGTATGACCTACTACTCCTGCCACAAGAACAATTTTTTATGTTTCTTGCTATAAAAATAGGTTAAAATTGGTGTAATGTCAGTAATAATGAATGAATGAAAATAAAAATTGCTACTAAAATGCAAAAAAAAAGAAAGAAAAATGAAAAAACATAGTCATAAAACATAGTAAAGTCGAATGCTGATTATATTTTATGATAAATGAAAAATATGGAAAGGAAACAGTTAATATAAAATAAGCCGCAATGTTAAGAAAATGTATATATGCTTGTGTGTGTTACTGGGATTAGCTGCCAAATGCTGTTCCAATACTCAATGCTGAACCGTCTACGAAGATTTGAGATCTCTTCATCACTATGAGCTTTGGTGTTTTTATTTATTTATTTTGTTTAAGTTAAACATACAACAATAGGCTTTCTTTACAATAATTGTCCTTAAAAACAGCTTACATATTTAAATCCTGGTTAAAAAAAAATTAAATTAAATTAAAAGTCTGATGCGCGAAAAGTTCTGAATATTACAAAATCTTTTCACTCACGTTTGATCTTCTGCAAAACCACATACACAAACCAGTCGACTATCGTAACTTGTACGCAGCTCGTCTCGCTAGTACTGCCTGCGTATTGCAGCTCCCTACATGTTGCTAAAGAACTCAGCAGCATGCTGTGCAGTTTGTTGCGCAACATATTTTTGGCGCTACTGGCTCTCATATTTTTTCGCACTCACTACTGTTTCAACAATTTTTAATGACGCTAAACAATATTTTTTACATGTTGCCGTTCGTTCCTCTCTTGGCAACAAATTCTTGTTGCTTTCGCTGCTGGCAAATGCTTGCTTGATTGCACTATTTCTGTCTTCGGAAACGCTGCATTGCTGATTTTTCTTGTTACCTGTAGTTGTTGAGTAATTCGCTTTGTTGCGCATTTTTCTTTTCTTCGCCAAAAACCTGTTTCATATAGTTTGTTTACATTTGCGTTGTAGGTAAAATGCTCACTTAGCACCGCTTGACAGGATTCGCTGTTCAATGAGGTATAAAAATTGAAGCAAAAAACATGCAAATTTTTTTGAAGAATGTGACAAATTTCTTACAAAATTAAAAAAGAAATATTATATATAGTATAAGCTAAAAGCTATTGTAATATTGTGCATGACTTTTTGTTCTTTATTAATTAGTTCCAAAAAAAAACTTAGTTTTCTTAAGAGAGCTTGGTTTTATATTTTTTTTTCTTTTTTTTTTATTATTTACATTGTAACTAGTTAATAAATTACAATATAAACTAACAAATTTGGATTTAAGTTTGTGCAATACAACTAAATTTAATAATGCTTTGCCCAAGGCTTGCAGAGAAGTGGGCTACTGCGTGAGTTGGTGCGGTTTTTTTTCGTTTCAGCCTTTCTTTCCATTTACCGGGATCAATTAGAGCTGAGGTTCCGCTATTTATATTCCATATGAGACTCAGGTGCATTAACAGCGCATCGTAGTACCTTATTTAGGAATCTTTGTATAGATTTTATATTGGTTGAGCTTGAGCAGCCCCATAGCTGGATCCCATAGTTCCAAATTGGTTTAAGCACCTGCTTATATAAAAGAAATTTATTGTATAGGGATAAGGCTGATTGGTTCCCCGGTACATATTTCGATATCTGATTTCTAACTGTTCTTTTTTCTTTTTAACGTGAGTATTCCATCTAAGCTTGGCGTCTAGTGTCATACCTAAGTATTGGGCGTTGTTGTGATACGGGATTTGCACGCCGTTTATGTATAGTGACAGATATTGGATTGGATAAATGAACCGATTTTGTTTCATTTAATTTTATGCACCATTTAATGGTCCACTCTGAGATTTTATTTAAATAAATTTGAAGGTTTTTGATTGAGTCAATATGGGTTTCTCCTCCCGACAAGATGGCTGTGTCGTCGGCAAAAGTTGCTGTGGAGCAATTTGTATCATTAGGCAAATCACATGTGAAAATAATATAGAGAATGGGTCCCAGCACGCTGCCCTGTGGGACGCCAGTTTTAATTTCCTTAAGTTCGGAATATGTGACTTCGTATTTTATTCGGAAGGAACAATCCGATAGGTATGATTTTAGAATATTAAAATATTGTGTTGGTAGAAGCGCATTTATTTTGTTGAGGAGCCCACAGTGGCAAACTATTTATGTATATGAAAAACCAAACAATTAAAAACTAATACAAATTTTTTTTTAATAACTAATACATTTTTTTTATCTCTCCTATCTATACTAAAAATGTGAATGTCTGTACGTTGTCCGCGCATCACTACGAAACGAAAACACCAAATGACGTAAAAGTTTTATACTATCATATTTTCACCCAATGAAACCCTCATGTTTTTATGATGATAAAAATAATTTTGCTTGATATTTTTCTGATTGGTTGTTTTGATTTTATTCAACGAGGCATAGCATCGGATGCCGGGTATTGTTATATTATTATTTTTGTTATTAATAAAAAATTATTTTTTATGAAATCATTGTTTGTAATTCTTTTATATACATATCCTAAATCCCTCAAAACTACTTCTACGCGAGCGGGGCCGCGGGTTAAAGCTAGTAAGGAATAAATGGCATGAAGTTTATATTTAAATTTTGTTATCTAGATTAGATCAAGAGCTGAATTCGAATGTTAAAATAAATGAGAACCAAAGACATTTTTTTCCTACAGTTTTATGGCACTTCCGAACGGCAGTTGATTCTTTTGAGAAATTTTTTCATGGCAAACAGGAATGCTCTCTATTGCCTGTAAGAAGCACTAGCTGAATTTATTTCTCTATCATTTAATGCTTCATATTCAGAATGAACCTCACTTGCCTAAGGTGAGAACTAAGAATAGATTTTAATCCTAAACATTGGGCAAAAAAGTGTTTTTCAAAAACTACTTTCGAAAGAGTAAAGTTGATTGACTAACCAATAAAACTATACGAATCAGCTGGCTAGGAGGGAAGCGTAGCCTTCGTTGTTGCTTCGTGCAAAGAGTGTGAGAAGGATTCCTTTAACTAAATGTGGTGAGTGAGCTCTGAGTATATCGACATGCAAGGTTGCAAAGTCTTTCTTGCCACCGCTAGACAGTGCACTGAGGTGGTCGAGGGAGCTTCGGCATCTAAGAAAGCCGCAATTCTAGTTGTCCGTAAGGATTTTAACTGGACACTAACCCATGGAAGTTCATTCAGGGGAAATTCAGCATAACTTCAGATTGCACTTCTGCAGTTGCTAACTTTTGGATATATAATTGGTGCTTACCCCCATACATTTGTTGAGTATTTGACCGAGCTCGTGTGTGTGTGCCTTGACGTTACTTCAAACATAAAGGGACCCACAATTTTATACCGCCCACGTCTGTTTTTCTGAGGAGATTTCCCATGGCAAAAATTCATTCGGAGATTTACTACAGCTTGCCAAGAGACGAGTCCTATTAGGCTCAAATTGTTCTATGACTTGTTATTTCATGAACTAAGTGGGTTTAAAGCACGGGCCCACCGAATGGTAATCATGTCAAAAATCATTCAGTACGGAAGCCGCGGTGGACTGTTGAATTATGAGGTGGAATTAACTCAGCAACTTCTGGGATGTCCAGCTTGCACGAGGTTAAGATTCAGATATTTAGACTTTCACTTCTTATAAGCGGTCAGGTTTGGCTATTAGCAAAAATTTCTAATTAGCAAGCGTTCTTAATTTTAATAGCTTGAATAGCTGATTTATCTCTATTATCTTTCTTCTCCTTAACTGCCTTTTAATGCTATCTAAATGGACGGTCCCCCTTTACTTATCTGTCCAAATTCGCCTTGTTCTTCGGGAGCGGCCTTCTAACCTAACCTAATCTTAGTCTTATCCTACCTACTCCACCCTAATCCAAACTCATTATTCTTCGTGAGCGATCTATCTGAAGCGGCTAGCAGCGGAGCTTAATTGTACGCATTACAATGTATTCTAATGTATTCTAGTCGTCAGAGTCTACGAAATCGACTCCTGTGTGATTGAAGTTATAGCGACCTCTTGTTTTTTTAACAGCTGCCGCCCGGAAAAGCCGGCCATAAAAACCATTTGCTGATCGTAGGCGAAATAAACTGAAGTTATCTTTCCGAATGGCAAGGAAATCAAGATGTACGCAATATCTTTTACTATAAACTTTCTTCTTAAAATTCAATAAAAACTGTATTCGGCATTATCCGCATTTTTAATTGTTAATTGGCATTTATAATTGAAATTTCTTAGCACTCGATTGGTTGTAAAAATTTCAATTGTCATATGGCAATTTAATTGCTGCTACCTGCAATCAGCAGCCCATTCGTTGGCAGAGAGGCGGCAAATCGCGCAAAAAGTGGCGATTTGACGCAAAAATTAACGAACATAAATTTTCCGCATAAACAGCGGCAAATCAAGCGCGGCAACTATGTTACTGCACACACCAGCAAATGTAACAGTAAGCAAAGAAAAACCAAGCAACACAAAAAAAATAAAAAAGAAGAAAAAAAAGAAGAAAACAAGAAAACGTAAAGACATGCCTATAAAATTCTAATCACCATCGGCTACTCAGCACAGCATAGCTCAGTGAAACCTACACCTTCCCTAGCATCGCAATCATAGCGCATCAAGCAGCAGCATCAGAGGCGCGACAACAATTGCCGGTTAGCTCAGCTGCTGCTGGTGCTGCTCGTCTTCGCGTTCACTGCTGCATCATCAGTAATCAAAGTGCAAAAAATTAGTGGCAACAGCTATAAAATGCGAGCAGCAGCAACAAAAACAACAGCAATTAAGCTCATTGCCAAAGCCAAACAAGCAATCAAACAAGCAGTTAACCAACCAGCTTTCCGCTCATTCCGCCGCCGCTGTTGTTGCTGCTGTTTACGCTGCTATGTTGATATGCTGCTATGCTCTGTGCTGTTGGCTGCAAGTGGCACTGTGGCTAAGACACATTTCAAAGCGAAACTAGTTAAACTTGTTTGGGCCACATCAAAACAAACTCAATTTTTTTGTTTCGCTGTATTTAATATTTTGTTTGAGTCTTGTCAGGGCAGCAGTAGGAGCAGCAGCAGCAGCTGTTGTTGATTATTTCATATGAAATCAAAACAATGAAGAAACCGCACTGAAATACGCTATTGCCGCATTCAGCGATAGAAAATGCGCTCTGGCTGTTCTTTCTCTTAGTCGTGGCAGTGGGCGCTCTTTGTTGGCAAATTGTAATAGATCTGCTGGTGTTTGTGCGAGAATTAATTTTAGTCTACACTTTTGAGTGAGACTCGATAGAAATTGTTGAGCGAAATTTCAGTGAAGTTCGAGTGAATTATTCGTAGTGAGAGTAACGATTTTAGTTGTAGCTGTAATTTCTTAGTAATTTGAGTTGTTGCTTTGTGCCTTTATGCGTAGCACTTAACAGAAGTTTAGGTAGTGGAATCATTATTAAGTATTTTTCGCTTACAAAACTCGGTTTTTAATATCGGAAAACGTAAAAATATAATTACAGATATTCAAATTTGTTTTCGTGTTTTCTTTAAAGAAATTTTTTACTAAAAAAGATAGTAAAATAATTTTTTTCTTTAAAATTTTTTTACTAAAAAACATAGTAAAATTATTTTTTACTAAAAATTTTTTTTTACTAGTAAAGTTTACTAAAAAAATGATTTTACTATTCTTTTTGGTAAAAATTTATTTTAAATAAAAAAAATTATTTTATTTTATTTATTTTTTTTTTTAAATTTCTACTTTTAAAGGCACTTTATGCGAAATTCTTTTTATCCAAACTTAATTTCCAGTTTATTTAAAGTTGTTTTAATCCCAAAACTCTGTTTTTAATAACTGAAAACGTAAAAATATAATTAATTATTAATTTCTTTAACATAATTTTTTACTAAAAAAAACTACTAAAAAAATATTTTTTTTTCTCTCTTTATAAGTATTTTATATTAAAAAATTTTTTAAATTAAATTTTTTCCCATTTTCTTGTATGAAATATCTTTCAAGAGAAATACATTTTTAAATAAAAAAATATATATTTTTTACTTAATTATAAAATTGAAATACATTGTATTTATATTTTACAAAAAAATGCTTCTTTTGATATTTAATATATTTTAAATTTAATTTATATATGCTTGAACTAAAATTTTCTTAAAATAAGTTTTTCTTAAAAAAAATCGTCTTAACTTTTGGTAAAAAAACGGTTAACTTAATAAAAAAATATTAAGAAATTATCGTAATTATTCTTAAAAAAAACAAAAGCTTGTTTCATTAAAAATAAAATTTAAAATTTTAACTTAATTACACGCAAATTAATTTTTTTCATAAATTAATTTCTTTTAATTCCTTTTTTTATTCAATATCAATTTTTTATATACGGGTACGTATTTGCAATATATGACAATATTCGAAAAAAATTTTTATATTTAAAACATTATAGTTTTATGATTAATATTTATAAACTAAAATTTTCGTAAATTAAATTTCTGTATTCAATTTTGTTTTTATTTATATATATAAAATTTCATTTAATTATATTAACTTCACTTAGGTTAGGCTAACATAAACCAGGTTGCTTGTCTAAAACCAAACACTCGGTGGCTCTAAGGGCCATTACGGTACCTACTTTTGATTTCCATCCCCGAACTATGTTGCTTAAAGCACTTTTGAGCAGGACAATCTGGTCTCTCCAGTTAAACATTTTGCTAATTTCCCAAGTCTTCAAAGAAATAATCGCCAAGATATTTGACTGACCTTCTTTTAAATGCAGGGCATTCGCAGAGCAGGTGTTGTACCAACTCAATTTCTTCTTCATCTCCACAACTACTGCAGAAATCATTGTGAGGTACTCCCGTGCTACTGGCTAGGATGCCAAGAGTGCCGTGATCCCTGTGACAAGCAGACATTTTGTTCTTTACTACTTAGTGCTACACTTAGTGGGAAGTCAAAAACTTTCGCAAATCGCAAAAATAGGTACAAATGCCAAAACATACAACTTCTTTCATAAAAAATATTAGGCATCATTTAAATTACAAAAAAAAAAAATTCAATAAAATTTAATTTATTGTGCCAACTTAAATTTAAAATTAAGTATTTTTTCAAATTTTTAAATTTTTAAATTTTTTTCTAAAAGAAGTAATATTTTAATTTTAAATTGAATTTATTCTTAAATGTTGTATTATTTTCATTTCTAGATATTTATAATAAATATTGAAATCTCTACTAAAAATAATGTACTTATACATTAAATCAAAATATTTTAAATATATTTGTTTATCTTCACTGGCAACTTGCAATAGTTCACATAAAGGCCGATTGAAAGGGCAAAATAAAGGGCAAAAGAAAAGACATTAAATAAAATTTTGTTTACAAAAGCAAAGGCGTGCAATAGACAATAAAGACACTTTGTATAAAGCAAGCGCAGTCCTGTGTGTGTGTTGGTATGGTTATGTATGTACATACAAATAGGTGTGGGTTAGTACCAATTCTAATGGGAGAAAATAGTATAATAACTGTACATATGTATGCGTGTGTGATGAAAAATACACACATAAAATTATTTAAAAATAGTCCCTTAAATGTAACTAAGTGGCCTTTTACGGGTGCATGCACTGTTTGTGTGTGCGTAAGAGTGATTTTTGTGCGCACAAGTGCCACCATCAGATCTGCTGGTACAAACAGTTAGACAAACTCGCTGATACCACCGACAACACATTGAACTCCTGACACCGTCAGACGGTTTGATAGATAAACAAAGCCACAGACTAACCGAACATACATACATACATACACACATACATATTTGCCTACTTGCATACAAAAATAAATGCATTAATGCTTAAATATACATAAATATGCGTAGCTACAATGACACGCTGCTTAAAGCGTTGAAGCTGCAAGCGAAAGAAAATTCGATTCGTATTTTCCAGTGCGCGCACACACACACACACGTACTCGCATGGACTATTGTATGTTGATGTACTTGAAGAGGCAGCTCTTTGAGTTACTTTCAGTGACATCGCGACAGCAGCTGGCGTTGAAACAGGAATCAAGTCATTGTACTAATAACAAGCCCAGTTGGCGTAGCAAGAAAATATATGGGCTTACTCTTTGATTTGGAATGATTTGTGTGCATGTGTGTGTGAGTGTAGCAGTGTGTGTAAAAACCTATACCAGCTTGAAGCGAGTAAGCGCTTAGTGAAAGACATGTAGACGCGTGTCGCAACTAATCGATATTAAGTTTTCAATATTAAAATATCAAATGCAGGAGTGCAACAACAATAGTCATGGCAGACAGCTCAGCTGTCAATAAGCGCAAACATATACTTACGTAAGTGAAAGTTTGCTTGTAATTGTCAGTATAAGTAAAAACTGTTGTAAGTCAGTCGGAAGACGAATGTCTTTTAGCCACAAGGCAAGCAACGAGATCGAAATTAAATCAGCGGCAAACTTAAAAAAAACATTTACTAACTCAGCTGTAGATACTGGCACTAAGCTTATGAAGCATGCCATTGGAATAGGAAAAAAATAAATCAATGGAGGCAGCCAATAATCGAAATAGTTTTTCACCTTAACAGTCTCGATGATATGTCAAAAGAGCGCTCCAAAATCACTTTCTATTCCTTAACTCTTACGCATTGTATGCTGGTATTTGCTAGAATGTGGTCACATAACGTGAGGCAATATTCCATAGAAAGTCTAAGGGATCTCCTGCCAATAAAAATACTTCTCCTGCCAATAAAAATACTTCTTCGCAATAATAATAGCGTCAGATATGCATTGCAAATCGTCATTAAGGCTCTTATGAAGCAGTTAAGGCTCTTATGATGCCATGATGCAGATCCAAACTAGACAACTTCTGTAAGGAGCAGATCAAATCTCTTGGGTGTACAAGAAACACTTCTCTGATCTGGGTTCGAGGACATAGGAACACAGAGGGAAATGAAGTAGCTGATGAGCTTTCCAGCAATGAGACTGAATTGGTCTCAGAGACCTCCTACCCGATCATCGGCATCACTCCGCCTGTTGCTAAAGGGAAATTGCACAACTTATTTCTCAGGAAACCGCAGAAAAGATGGACCTCCATTTCTTTGTGTGCTATTCCGAAAACCCTTTGGCCCGAGTACAATAGACGGAAGACGCACAAAGTCCTGTGGACTCCACACCATTAAATTTACAAACTCCTCACTGTCTTTACAGGTCATTGGCACACTCACAAGAAAGGTAGGTTTACCATATAGCCCCCATTGCAGAAGCTGTGGGGACCTTTAAGAGAAGGAGGGGTAGTGCGCCAACCTAAACCCCACCAACCTTCTCCATTACATCAACAGCGCTGGCTGGCTGCACATCTTTTTAATGAGTTAGTGTGACATTCAGATCGGTGGAAGCGAAGTTATTGCGTCTAAAGTGTCAGTATGTTTCTGTCATTGGTACAAAAATGAGTTTCGAACAAAGAGCTAATATCAAATTTGGTTTTAAAATCGGTAAGACGTTTACCGAAACATTTGAATTGATAAAACAAGTTTATGGCGCCGATTGTCTATCTCGTGCCAGACTTCATGAGTGGTTTACACGTTTCAGAGATGGTTGTGAGGACATAAATGGCAATGAACATACGGGCCGCCAAAGTCAGTAATCACCGAAAACTCCATCGAAATCGTTTGTAAATTTATCAGAAATGAGCCAAAATCATCATTGAAATTCATGGAATCGGAGTTGAATATCTCCAAAACATCGATTTTATTATCGCATTTTAATTGATTGTTTGGGCTTACGAAAGGTCTGTGCACGTTTCATTCCGCACAAGTTAACTGAGCACCTAAAATTGCTCAGAATTCAATTTTCAAAAGACCTTATGGCGAGAAAAGATGAGAACTTCCTTTACAACATTGTAACTGGTGATGAAACGTGGTGTTTTCAACATGAACCTGGAATTAAGAGTCAAAGTGCCGAATGGAAGGCCCCAGACGAGCACCCACCCAAAAAATCGCATTTAGAGAAGTCAAAAATCAAGCCGATGCTCATTTGTTTTTACGATTCCAAGGGAATTGCCCACAAGGAGTTCGTGCCAATGAGCCAATCTGTCAACGCAATTTTCTATACTGGCGTTTTAAAGCGTTTGTTGCATCGCATTGGTCGAAATCGCCCGGAATACCGAGAAGGACGAAGCTGGCGCTATTGCATGATAATACACCATCTCATCAATCCATTCTTGGATCTGAGTTTTTGACTACACATCGTATTTTAACCATCAATCACGCACCGTATTCGCTTGATATAGCTCTCTGTGACTTCTACATAGTCGGAAAATTGCATTTGGCCATGAGAGGAAAACGTTTTGCGTCCGTAGAGGGCATCCAAAATGTTTGTACCGACATCCCGAAGGACATTCCGGTCAATGACTTGAAACACTCTTTCGAAAAGCTTTTAGACGCGTAAAACAGTGTATCGAGGCCAGAGGGGACTATTTTGAATAAATAAACTCCAAGTTATCTGAACAAAGCTCCTGTCGTTTTCATTTTAGCTCAGTCTTCTTTATTTTGAACTTGACCTCGTAGATATCTGCCTGTTGGAGGTCTCATAGTGGTATCAAAATGGCGCTTTAGTGCTACTTGGGGGGGCCAGAATTGTGCTTCAACTATTTCACCTTCCGATGCATTGCAAAGTGTTGACTGCTTATTTATATTTTATTTAATTTTTTTTACATATTTTTTATTTTTTTGTTAATTTTAAATATTTTTAATTTTTTTATAAAAATGCCATAACAAAAGCCATGCAACATAAAATTTCATACTTTTTACAAAATGAAAAAAAAATTTTATTTTCATTAAAATGTCAAACTTTTTAGTTCGAATTTTTAGAAAAGTTACGGGTACGCAGTTTTATAGTCCATTAAATTTCAGTCTTTTAGTTTCAATAAATTGCATGTCTGAAGTGTCTTAAAAATCGCGTTGACTTTTGACAATTTTTTTTTTCGGTGGGACATTCAAAATTGAATGTGTCACAAAACTGCATACGCCAAAATCTTGTAAAGAGATAACTTTCTACCAGTGTTGCCACTGCAAATTTCCAAAACAAAAAACCGTGTTTTTGACAAAAAAAAAACCGTAACGTCCAAAATGAAATTTTTTTTAGAAAATTATGGTTCGTTTCATGTTTTCTACTCACTTTTCAGCACTTTTCAGCACTTTTCTCTTTTTTGAATTTTACTAACAAAAAGATGAAAATTGGAGTCCCATCTTTCAGTAGAATTTTTTGCAATTTATGCCACTCGAAAAAATGTGTAGAAGTAGTTTTAATCAAGACGGCGTAACTTTTGAAATTTTAATAGCAATGGAAATACAATTTTGGTAGGAATGCAAGCCACAGATGTGACAACCTAACAAAGAACAAACAGTACACAAATTAGTTGACTGATAGCGAAACCTGCCTGTTGTTTCGGGAACTTCTGATCAAAGTGGTATAATGAAAAATGATTTTCTTCTGAATTTTTGAAAATTTTGAAATTTTTGGAATTTTGACATTTTTGAATATGAAATTTTTTCTTAATTTTAGATATTTATTTTCCATATCTATCAATACTTAGAAAATGTAAGACCAATATTATTAGCAAATCTAAATCTAATATTGAGTATCCATACATTTATGTGAATTTTTAGTTATCCTATTTTCCCTATTCTCTTCTTTTTATTTTCCTATTTTTCCTATTAGCCTAACAATCCTAAATTAGTGGTTTGGGCCCATAATCGGACTGTATTTTTGTTTTGTATATTTTGAATTACGATGACAAGCATATTTCTGATCGAAATGTGACAATGGACATTTGGTAGCGCATCGCCATGTAAAAAATTGTTGCGAGTTGCTTGTATGGAAAAAAGACAGTTGCCTGACTAGTTGGGTCTGCCACTCATTCTAGTTGTGAGGTAGTTTACTGATTGCGTAGGCCCTAGGATCCGTTGTGTTGCCAGTGTTGCGTACCTGGATTTGAAGATATCATTTTATGCAATTCTTAATGCACGCCTTCGCGAGTTTTAACAAGTCTTCCGTCCTTTTGTCAGCAATGTCCTTCAAGGATGAAAACTATGTTGATCCTAGGCACATTGTGGAGTCATATAAGGAGCAGAACAGTGGCAAAGTAGGTGTTCCAAAGTACCCCTAGCATTCGCTTCGTTGCATCTGGCTGCAAGATGTGGGGTGAGACAGTGTCCCGTCAGCACTCCAAGCATTATTTTGCAGTATTTCCTAGGCAGTGATAAAATAAAACTTGTAGTTTTGGTATTGATATTGACTACAGGGTTACTAAAACTACAAAACAAAATATATGCAAGGGCCATACAAAAACATTTTAATTCTCCTAAAAATAATTACCCGCTCAGCAAAGCAGGTATTTCATGCTGAAAGAAGCTTCGGAGCTTCAAACACAAAGTGAAAAAGATTACATACAAAAGAAAGTGTAACAAAAAAAGCTTCGCACGCTGAGTTCAATGCGATAGTTCAACCAATGCATCAAATTTAGCGCTGCCGTATACGCGTACATGCACACACACATACGCATATCATTCAAGATTTGAACTGCTTGCTGCCAATTGCTTGCCTATACAAGCGCGCTAAACAGTGTCTGAGTATATCGTATGTATGTATGCATGCATGCATGTAGATACAGTGTTTGTGTAAAGCTTGCTTGCGGTTGCCAACAACAACAGCAACAACAGTACAACAACATGCTGCTGACAACAGCAAAAGGAATCAACGAAACATTGACACTTGAAAAGCAGCAGGCCGCGTAAACATGCATACCTACCTACACAGGCATACCTACATATTGACGCATGCATGCAAGCAAACATAAACACATGCATCCAAGCGTACATACACACATACCCTTCTAGCGCATATTTTTGGGGGCCAGCAGGGAGATGGGAGGCCGGCAGTTGCTCAGAATGTATCGCACGAAGGTGTGCTTTCGCGATCGCAGCAACAAAGGCACCTCACTGCCGTCATTCGTCATTGCGCCATGATAGATATGCACATATATATGCATAATAGGCACTACACATGTATGTATGTATGTATGTAGGTACGCTACAATGCGAGCAATCTGTAAGATGTCCATCAACATTGACAAACTTTGTTGTTGCTGCTGAGATTTTGGGGCTGGGACAGCCGCGGTTGCGGCTGCTGTTGGGTGAGCTGTCTCGCTGCTCTGCGTTGTTGTTTTTGGCTTGTCCGCGCTGTAGCTACCTTGCCAAATCTTTGAATTGTGTGCATGCACGCATGCATGCATGAATGAATGGGCGAATGGATGAATGAATGAATGGAAATCGAAAGGTTCAAAAGAATGCATTCACCAGCATGCACTGAAAGAGAAATATATGCATTTACACACACACACGCACAGGAGTATATCAATGCATGCTTGTAAGGCATTTTCAATTTGGTGTATATTTAGTTGCTGCACGTATGTTTTGATGCTGCACGTATATTTGTACGTTTAGTGTCTCTGGCACACGTGAATCTCAGCTGCTTCGCATGCAGAAATCCTAGTTTCCTCAATGGACATGCTTGAATATTCTTGTAGTGATGCTGGTGGAGAATTTCTAGATAATTAATTGCTTTGTTGAGTTTTGTATTAAATGGCGAAAGAGAATCAGTGTTTCGGCAAAGCCAGTGAGTAATAAAATAACACGTCATTTTCACTCAATGGGAAACACACAAAAGTTGAGTGAAAATAAAAATTTATTACCAGCGAGAAAAAAATTGTGTCTGCGAGAGCAATCGTCTTCTTGGTATCTGCTATATAGAGAGCACAGAGCGTTAATTTTATGCGCTAATTTAACACTTCAAGTTGAGTGAATGAATGCACTTGAATGCATGGGTTTGGTAAATTTTGTTCTGATATGGGTTTTTCGAAATACGAAAAAACAAGAAAATAATAGTGTTACTATATTGAAAAGGAAAGGAAAACCCCTCCTAATGAAATATTAAAATCAATTTAGGGAAAACACAAAACTATTCCTCCGAAGGTAGTAAATTACAACTGCTGAGGGAATTTTTTTTGTAAATTTGTTGACACATACATTCGTTGTAGATAAATGTATTTCAAATACATTAAATTTTATTAAGGGGGTATTCTGCTCTAGACGCCTTAATTTTAGGTATTTTTAAAACTTAGATAAAAAAATGAAAACAATTTTTGCTATCCATTTTTTTTAATGGTTTTTATTAATATTGGAAAAGTAAAAAAAAAAATTAATAAAATAAAAAAAATTTGGAATTACAGGCCGGCGGAGTGGGGGCTACATAAAAAACGGTGCTCCATGGTTGACATGATTCCAACTCTTCTAGTGATCTAAAACAAACAAATTAAAAAAATTATTCATTAGTTAGGGTGTCGCTATCGGATTACGCCAAAATTCACAAAATAGAGATATCATGACGACCATCTCAAAAAAAGTAATTTTGAGCAAAACGCTTTTGAAGTTTGAGCAACAATTCCAATAGAATAACTTAGATCATAATTTCTACTACCCACTCTGGATTAATCGGCGATATATTTCCAGGTATACATATATTATAGAAGTATAGAGTAAATATGTATATATGTATAGAATAAATAAAGGTTGTGTGGGATACAATGGATTTTCTGGAAAGAACGAATTCTCAAGTCGTCCGGTAACATCTGCCCTTCATTCTGCGATTCACTCCATTCGGCCGGCTAAGACGCCACGTCACAAAATCCGCTGTATCTCCGAAAATAATTCGAATTTAGAAAAATTGAAGGGCATATTTTTGCAGGTCTGAACTTTGAAAATATGCAAAAAAACATCGATTTTCTTAAATTTGAATATATAATAATTTTATAACAACTTTTAATAGAATTTATCAATTCTTTTTTTATCGAATTTTATATATTTTTTTATTATTTTCATTAACAATTTTGAATCCCTTCTTCAGTTTTTAAAACATTTGGTACACTTGCAGCCACTTTAGTTTTTCAAAAACTCTTTCTTGCATTTCGCAGCCTGAAACATTAAATAGTTAAATTTTTTTTTACCCAGAAATCAGAAAAATCTGTACCAGGATATTCACAATTCATCAAGCATTCGTAAATGTGTGTGTGTATTGGCATATACAAACACGTTGCCGGTATTGAAAGCATTAAATTTTCATATCGAAAGGGTTGCAAACCCAAATTTTACTGAATAATGCCTATTTTTCCTATCCAATTTTAAATTTATCAGACTATTAAACTTTAAAATAGCAAAGTTTGAATTGAACTTTAAATTTTTACAGCCCTTTAAATTTTTCAACTTATTAGTGAAACCGCGCATGAGTCTCGCACAAAATATTTTCTTATAATGGCACAAGTTTTATAAAGAAAATATGTATATTAAGTTTTTGTAGTTTTAAAATAATTCTGCTGCTGGAACAAAAGAAAAAAAGGTCGGTAGAAAAAACGCTAAAAAAGAGAGCCTTTTAGAAGAGATTGCATGGTGTCTATAGGGTTTACCATCCGCTTTTTACCTTTCCTATCTCCATTCTTTCGACTGAAATCTATCCGGGTGTAGTACAATGGTCTACTGACTGAGTGCTTGGACTTGTCAAACTCCCCACATATCTAATCTAATCGAATCTAGCCTATAGGGTGGTCCATTATGTGTTTCGGCTTTAATTCGGCCATAAATAGAATATGCATAAATATTTTTCAATATTTTTTCTAGAAAAAATTTAACTTTCATTGAAATTACTTCTACCACTGGCTTTACAGAAGTCTATTGTCTCAACACAACTTTTCTAGTACACTTTATTATTATTCTTATTATTTAATTATGTATTTATTTATCAGGCTATGAACAGAAACTTCTTACGCACAAATTGCAACAAAAAGTAAAATAACTATTGACATTGGTTTAGAACCTAAAAAAATGGAATATAAAGTACTTACAAATACAATTTTTGGCGATGACAAATATAATTGAATAGCACCCGATATTGAATTAAATTCACTTAAGGCTCGAGCAACAGGGTCATTACGTGAGCACTGTGTTTTTTGTTTAGCACCATACAAAGATAAAGAGCTAGTTCCGGCCTTTATCTCACCGATTGCCCTCTTCGTTTTTATGTTTTAACTCTTGAAACATCTCTGGGTGGTTGGCATTAGACTCATCTCTAAGAGCACCTCATAGAAAATAGTCTATTGAAATCAAATCACAGCTTCAAGGCGTCCAATTTATATAAGCAATTCAGCTGATTATTCTCCTAATGAAATGACTCTTAGGACAACCAGGCTCTCGAAGTGGTGGTCCACCTATAATTTAAAATCAATTTTTTTTTGCATGACTGGACTTAGCATACTATTTTTCGAATAGACTCTGGCTCTTTTTCATCTTTAAAGTACCCACCCGTAGGTCTCATTAAACTGGGCTCTAAGCCTTGAGAAAAAATTTTCTCATTTCGACACCAGCGGCAAATTTTATTGTATCCGGTTTCTAAAATTGGAAAACAATTTTAATTTTTTCCAAAGTATCTGCAGATTTTCTTGTACAAGTTTCCAAACTTAAAAGATTTTCTTTAGATTTTTTATAAATTTTTTTTACGAGAGTTTCAATCAAAATCATATAAAACAATTAACAATAACAGAAAAAATTGATAATTTTAATAATGATAAGATTTTATTGTTCAAGTCACCAGCCTGTGGATATTAACTTCCATTTTCTCTAGAGTAGCCACAAATTTTCTTGTAAAGGGTTTTTCAATAAGGGCGGGTAGATGTTGAAATGGAATAAAATGGCGTTTGCTGTGTGGCACGTAGCGCCGTCCTGCTGGAACCACATGTCGTCTAGGTCCATATGGTTCAATATGGGCCATAAGTACTAATTTGAAGGGCCGCCACGTCTACCGAAAAATGGGCGCAATGCGCGTAACGTTTGCGTTAATGAACACTCATGTTGATAATAAAGTTTTATCATTTGAACGTGCGGTTCAATCGTGTAACTTGCCATGATGATTTGGCATAAACAACTGAATAATAAACAAAAGATTTGACAGATGACACCAAAACAAAATGGCTGCCACAGGGCGCCAAAATCGACCCGCGCCAATTGAAAAACCCTTTATTAGGTTTTGAAACTTGGAAATTAATTTTCATTTTCTCTAAAATACCTGCAGGCTTCAGTGAACTAGATAGCGATCCTTGAAAAATAATTTTTATAATAATAATATTTTATTATGAAAATCTCCGACCTGGTGATAAAAGCTTTCATTATCTCTAATGTTCCTTCAGATTTAATTTTACAAGTTTCAAAGTCTAGGCACATTTCTCTTAATTTTTTTAAATAGCAGTTTCAATGAAAAAAACTTAAAAAGATTTATAATACCAGAAAAAAATAGTTTTAAAAATAATAATATAATATTTTATTGCACAAGTTTCCATGTAGGAACAAATTTTTTTCGATAAAAAATAAAAATAAAAAACTTACGAAATCGTAACAAATAATGCCATTCACTTTTATTTCATTAATTTTCATATTGTATTTCCATCGTCAGCTCCTCGAATTCTAAGTTGGAATGTAGGGGCCCATGATAAATATACTTGTTTAATATTTAGAAAAAAAAAATCAAATAAATTATCCATTATTTAATGCAACAAGGCTTGATTGAAGAGTTTGGTAGCACACCTTGATTAGATTTACCAATGAAGCTGGTTTTTCCTAAGTTATTATAAACAAAATCCTTTCATTTTATATCTCCAAGGGAATGAGTTTCATGCATTCAGTCCACCCACAAAAAGTCCCCACAAGTTGGTTTTCCCTAACGGAAAATTTTCCAACATGAAAATTAATATTTAATTTCATTCAACTACTACTGGTGCAACTCTAAGAGCATACAAAGCAGCGCCCTAACACTCATTTGAAATGAAAATTTCTACAAAATTCACAGAGCACACTGGAGGAATATCTCGCATCCTTTTTGCAATAGAGCAGAGATTTCGTCACTCTCAAGTTCACTCTTCTGACGCTCCCACACACTCACCTTGCCAAGTAGCGCCATTTGCCACCAAAGCGGCCAAAAACCTTTAACAAAATCGCAATTGTTAGAGTGCCAGCTACTCGGCTCAACAAATGTTTCGGATTCGCGAGCGAAAGGACAACACAGCTACTTCGTGAGCGTGTAGAGTGGCGCTCGTATTGGCAGCTGATTTTCGGCAAATTTTCGCTTGCTTCTATTTCTTTTCAGCTGCTTTATTATGATATTACTTCCACCTTCTTCTTGTTCGTTTTCTTTTCCTTTGCTTTGCCTGCGTGTCAATGTCTATTGCAGGCCAAGAAGCAAAAAACGAAAAAGGCAAACAACAAAAACAAATACTTGCTCAAATGCCAAGTTTACGTACTTACAACATTTTGGGGCGGTGGAAAAGCGAATTTGGTTACAACGAGTTGAATAAACTGTGTAAGAAGCAAGTGGGCTCAGCAGCAGCAGCAGCAGAGCATGCAGGCGCGACCTACAACCGGGGGAAATGTGAGAGTTTGTGTGGGGGTGTGTTTGCTGTAATTTCCATGTGTATGTGGGTATGTGGATCTTGAAATGCAAAAGGATATTTGCATTTACAAAAGAATTAGCACAATTAGGCTGCTGGGTATTAAAGATGAAATGCTGTGAAGGATGAACTTTTGATGTGATTTAAGAAAGTATTTTTTTTCATTTGTGGGTAAACAATTTTCCAAGCGGCCAATGGGCAGAAAAGGCTAGGAGATGTCTAGTTTGACGATTAAAAGGTGGATTTTTGTGCGGTATATGGAATTTAGTAGTTAAGAATGGCTTTGAAATTGTAATCAAACAGCTTTTAAATACTTACAAGGCATTGATGGTTTTTGAGATCGGTCTATAGAGGGTTGTAGAGCTTTTCCTTTAGGAAAGTTCGAAACTTTTCAATAAGCATTGGGTAGACCTGCAGATTGTATTGACTATAATCGTTGTTGTTCTAAGCGTATGAAATATTCACTACATCTACTTGTGAAAACCCTTTGGCTTATACAGGATAACAATAATTTTAGAGACATTTTTATATGCAAAAATTGTCGAATTTGTACGCAAGAAAGTGGCAGAGACTGTCAGCAAAAAATTCCCAAAAATCAGAAGGTATTTCGGAGCCATTTGCAAACTGCACTTTATTGTATTAAAATTCAATAGGCTATAAAACGGCATACCACAATTTATTCTAAAAATTCTGATTGAAAAGCCTGAAAATTTGGAGAATTTTCACAATTTTTGCACGAAGTTAGAGAAAACGCTGTATACGGTTGTGGTAAATGAACTGAACTTTTATAAAAAACGCTAATAGACACTAAATCAGCAAAAGTAAAAAAAACCGAATTGGCCAAGATGAATGTACATGAGTGTGAGTCCGAGTTATTCCGGTAAAGTAGGCCCAACTGGCATGGAAATGCGCATTTAACTTTCAAGCATTCAAAATCTTACTTCGATTCAGACCAGAGATTTGCTAAACCTTCAAAATGTCAAGAGTAGAGTAACATATGAGCACTCTATTTCTTTGTTTCCTTCAGCGAACCACTAATTTGTTCTACCCTCATTTAGATCCACTTAATAAAATTTAACGAGTATTTTTTTTGGCAGGAGCAATTTTTTCATAATTACTTCATAGGATTCCCCTCTTCACTTACCACATACAACATATTTTCCTTAATAATTCTTCCCAGCCACAGCCTATCACAGTAAAAATGCAAATTCGACAACCGGAAGCGGAAATAAGTAGTGAAATGTGGGAAATGCAACATTCTCGTTTCCTTGAGAAGCCCCAGCAAAAAACCAAATCCCAACTAGCGAGCAAATGTGAATATCCTTTTTAATTTGCTACTTCTGGTATGTAAACGAATAATAAACATAGGCCTTTCCACACAAAAGGAAACAATGAAAAACCCACTTGGCATAAACTCGAGTGCAAAGCGAAGAGTGAGGAAAAATACAAATGAAAATATGACAAAAACTGTAAACACTCATCATAAACGAGGAGAGAATTGGAAATACATTTTTTGTAGCTGACCAACGAAACTGCTCAAACATTTGAGAGGATAAATAGAGAGAGAGAGCGAGAGAGCGAGAGCGAGCGAGCGAGCGTGTGTGAGAGAGTGCGCAGAAGAGCACATGCAAAGCTACCGTACGGTAAGAGTAGAGCGCACACTTTGAGAAGTGAAAATTTGTCACAGAATGAACTCAACGCAGAGAGTTAATTTGTGCGGCGCTTGAGTGAAAAACGGTAAACGAGTACATTTAATATGTGCAGTGCTGCTCGAATCAGAAGAAAATCCCAGCAATGTGCGATGTGAGAGTTAGCTTTTTTTAGTTACAGTGCCAGTGGTAAGTTGCTGAGTTGAGCGCGTACTCGACAGCGCTCCAGCGAGAAACTCTACAAACGAGCACTCAGTAGTAGTGACCACCCAAATACGCTCTAAATGCTGCCGTTGTCTTCTACAAAAACTCGTTTTTGGGGTGGTTGCGCGCTGGCCACCGCCTGCTAGTGGCAAGAATCGTGCGCCAGCTCGTTCAACTATAGAATTTTCGTTACAAGCAGCAGCAGCAGCACCGTCGTTTATTATTGACTGCCGTCGCTAATGCTTTGACTTCGCCATCGTTGCTGCTGCCGCTGCTGCTCCGCTGCTACTACGACTATTATTGCCACACCACACAACCGACTCGAAAGCAAGTCGAATTGTGCATACGACAGCGGCCAAGTGAACGACGAGTAAAAATGTTGAGCTCGACAACGGTTTGCAATCAGTTCGAGTTCGAGCGTCGTAGAAAGTGGATGTGTCGGTTGTGTATGATTTTACGCGAAAAACGGGTTTTTCAGTTTTACTTTTTTCCATACACACAACCACCAAACAAACAAACGCTTTAGTTAAAGCTGAAAAACGAAGTCTAGTGGCTGGCAGCAGCTTATGAAAAAGTCAATAATGACTGCAAACAAACGCCGTGCAAAGCGTTTTCCGCCCAACAAATAAAGTGCGTATAAATCAATGAAAAAAATGTTGTGTATTTTACGAAGGAAGCGAAGCTGAGGCAAAAAAAAGGAAAAACTGGTGTAGTGAAAAAGTTCAACGACGACCACGACGACGACGACGACAATTGCGTTGACAAGTGATATGCTTTGCGTACTAAGCGTGAAAATTGTTGGTTGAAAATTTTCGTTAATGAAAAATTCATGCAGAATAATTCGTTTGGTGGACAAAGTGCAAAGTGTTTCGTGAAAAGTCGTATGAATTGGAAATTTATTTAAATCGACGCAAAGCAAATAGTGTAACAGATTTACACAAGAAATTGTTTTAAAATTACAAAAAAAAAAAATTAACAAAAAAAAACTAACCAACCGACATTTATGTGCAGAATTACAATTCACTACCATGAAAGTATCTAAATGCATTTAACCAAAGGCACCTATTCGACCGCAACGCGTAGAAAGCGCATATCTATGCAAGCGTTTAACTGTATAAGTCACTAACAAAAACAAAAAACAAAAGCCGAGTATTAAATAAAACTAAAAAATGTGTAAATTAAGCAGACTACAAATGCGCCTCTCTGTCAACTACAGCGCGTACACGTTCCTGCTACTAGCACACTTGCTGACCCAGGGCTTAGGTGGCGCTTGGGCACTCCACACTAAGGGCGCCATCAGACCAGAGTCCTCCTATGCACTCTCCTCGGAAGCTGCCTCAGCCAGCGCGGCCAGCATGATGGCCACCTCCATGGCCGGTGCTGGTGCCGCTGCCACAGCAGGCGCTGGTGCTGCATTATCCTCCGCCTCCAACAACGACGATGCTGCGAGTGCTTCATCGGCCGCAGCAGCCGCCCAGCCACAGCCTACAAATCAATGTTCCTGGCAGTATAATGGCACCACATCGGTACGCTGTAATTTGCGCACCATCGAACGGCATATTGCGCTCGATTTGCAGGGAGCTGATGGCACCAGTCAGTTGGAGATCAAATGCAGCGAAATCTACCTCTTTGAATCGCAATTGCCACAGGCGGCATTTGCACGTCTACAAACGTTGGATGTGTTGCGTATTGATGGTTGCAAATTGTTGCAATTGCCGAATAATGCTTTTGAGGGACTGAATGTGCTGCGTACGTTGGCGGTGAATACGCGCAATCCCGATTGGGGACCTGGCAAAACGTTGGAATTGTATCCGGATTCGTTGAATAGCTTGAAGCAGCTGACCGAATTGCAGTTGGGCGATAATAATTTGCGCGCCTTGCCGGCTGGATTTCTATGCCCGGTGGGGAATTTGCAGGTGCTCAATTTGACGCACAATCGCATACGCTCTGCGGAGAATCTCGGTTTCGCCGATATGAATTGTAATGGCGGTAGCGAGCTGCAAGTGCTAGATGCGAGCTTCAATGAGCTGCGCTCTGTGACCGAGAGTTGGGGTATTTCGCGCTTGAGGCGGTTGCAACAATTGAATTTGCAACACAATAATATTTCAGAGTTGTCGGGCGAGGCGTTGGCCGGACTGAGTTCATTGCGTATAGTTAATTTGAGTAACAATCATTTAGAAACACTGCCCGAGGGGCTGTTTGCCGGCTCGAAAGAACTACGTGAAATACATCTGCAAAACAATGAGATTTACGAACTGCCAAAGGGTCTGTTTCACCGTTTGGAGCAATTGCTGGTGGTGGATCTGTCCGGTAATCAGTTGACCTCGAACCACATAGACAATACCACCTTCGCTGGTCTGATACGACTGATTGTGTTGAACCTGGCGCACAATGCGCTCACACGCATCGACTATCGCACTTTCAAGGAGTTGTACTTCCTGCAGATTTTGAATTTACGTAACAATTCCATTGGCCATATAGAAGATAATGCCTTTCTGCCACTCTATAACTTGCACACCTTAAATTTGGCTGAGAATCGTCTGCATACCTTGGATGATAAGCTTTTCAATGGGTTGTATGTGCTTTCAAAACTCACGCTCAACAATAATCTGATCAGTGTAATTGAGCCAAATGTGTTTAAGAATTGCTCTGACCTAAAAGAATTGGATCTGAGCTCTAACCAGCTTAACGAGGTACCGCGCGCTTTACAAGACCTCGCCATGCTACGCACACTAGACTTGGGTGAGAATCAGATACGCACTTTCGACAATCAGAGCTTCAAAAATCTGCATCAGCTGACAGGTTTGCGTCTAATAGACAACCAAATTGGCAACATTACCGTGGGCATGTTCGCCGACTTGCCACGTCTTAGCGTACTCAACCTCGCCAAGAATCGCATACAGTCCATTGAGCGTGGTGCCTTTGACAAGAACTTCGAACTGGAGGCGATACGCTTGGACCGCAACTTCCTGTCCGACATCAATGGCGTATTTGCCACGCTAGTCTCGTTGCTGTGGCTGAACCTATCGGAAAACCATCTCGTTTGGTTTGATTATGCCTTCATTCCAAGCAATCTCAAATGGCTGGACATACATGGTAACTATATTGAGGCGCTTGGCAACTACTACAAATTGCAAGAGGAGATACGCGTGAAGACGCTGGACGCCAGCCACAATCGCATCACTGAAATTGGTGCCATGTCTATACCAAACACCATTGAATTGCTGTTCATCAATAATAATCTCATCAACACTGTGCATCCGAACTCCTTTGTGGACAAGGTCAATTTGGCGCGCGTCGACCTCTACGCCAACGCGATGTCTAAACTGCAACTTCAACAGTTGCGTGTTGCACCTGTTCAACCGGCCAAACCGCTGCCGGAGTTCTATCTTGGCGGCAACCCATTCGAATGTGACTGCACCATGGACTGGCTGCAACGTATCAACAACCTCACCACACGCCAGCATCCACGCGTCATGGATCTCACAAACATTGAATGCGTCATGCCACATGCGCGCGGTGCCCCCGTACGTCCACTTACCTCTCTCAAACCAAAGGACTTCCTCTGTCGCTATGAATCACATTGTTTTGCTTTGTGCCACTGCTGTGATTTTGATGCCTGTGATTGTGAGATGACATGCCCGAGCAATTGTACCTGCTATCACGACCAAATCTGGTCGACCAATGTGGTAGATTGCGGTGGCCAGCAGACCACCGAATTACCGCGTCGTGTGCCCATGGACTCGAGTGTGGTATACTTGGATGGCAACAACTTTCCAGTGTTGAAGGACCATGCTTTCATTGGACGCAAGAATCTGCGTTCACTCTACGTGAATGGCAGCCAGGTAGCGCGCATACAGAACCGCACCTTCGCGGGACTGATTTCACTGCAGGTTCTACACTTGGAGGATAATCTGCTACGAACGCTGCATGGCAACGAATTTGAATTCCTCTTCGCATTACGCGAGCTCTATCTACAAAACAACCAGCTGACCTCGCTGGATAATATAACACTTGCCCCACTCGTGTCCCTTGAAGTGCTGCGCATCGATGGCAATCGCCTGGTGACCCTTTCTATGTGGCAGCTGCAGCAACCACAATTCAAGCAAATGCGTACGCTGGCGCTGGGTCGTAATCAGTGGAGCTGCCGCTGCAAGTTTCTGCAGGAGCTGACGGCCTATGTTGCTGACAACGCGCAGATAGTGCAAGACCTGCAGGACATCTACTGCGTAGACACGGGTGTGAGCGGCAATAGTGTATTGCAAAAACGCGAGCTGGACTTTAATGCCACCGCTGCCTGCACAGATTACTATGCTGGTGGCTCCATGCTGCAACATGGCATACCAAAGACTTACATACCGCTGCTTGCTGCAGCGCTAGCACTCATCTTTTTGCTCGTGGTGATCATCATAATTTTTGTTTTTCGTGAATCATTACGAATTTGGCTGTTCGCACACTATGGCGTACGCGTGTTCGGACCGCGTTGTGAGGAGTCGGAGAAGCTGTACGATGCCGTGCTGCTGCACTCGGCCAAGGACTCGGAGTTTGTTGCACAACACTTAGTGGCAGAGCTAGAAACTGGGCGCCCACCGTTGCGTGTGTGCCTGCAACACCGCGATCTAGCGCACGACGCCACACACTATCAGCTGTTGGAGGCATCTCGTGTCTCGCGACGCATAGTCATACTGCTATCACGCAACTTTCTACAGACTGAATGGTCACGCTGCGAGCTGCGACGTGCCGTACACGATGCGTTGCGGGGGCGACCGCAAAAGCTGGTCATCATCGAGGAACCGGAAGTGCTGTTCGAAGCGGAGAGCGACATTGAACTGCTGCCCTACCTGAAGACGTCCGCAGTGCACCGCATACGTCGCACCGATCGACACTTCTGGGAGAAGCTACGTTACGCGCTGCCCGTCGATTACCCCACCTATCGTGGTGGCGTCGCCGGTGTACCCGGAAATAACTACACATTGGATCACAACCACGAACGCATCAAGCAGCCTGCCAGTCCTGGCATACTCTATCGTCAAGCGCCACCACCCGCTTACTGCACTGATGGTGTGGCGGGCGCAGTTGGCGAGCACGGTGGTGGTGGTGGTGGTACCGAACCCACTAACTACTCCTCCGCCACAACAGCGACGCCCAGCCCGCGACCACAACGACGTGAACACGGCGGGGCCGTTGGTGCTACGGCCACGTTGCATAATACCATTGTGGGCACACATCTGCATCCCAGCGCAGCGCAAGCGGCAACGCTGGCAGCCGCAGCAGCACAAAGAGGTGCAGAACTGAATAGCGGTGGAGGCAGCGTTTCTGGCGTAGGAAATAATAGCCAGTATTATCATCATGCCACAGCGCCCAGTCAAACGTACACAATGCGCCCGCCCTCGGAGCACATTTACTCCAGTATCGATTCGGACTACTCGACGCTGGACAATGAGAATATGCTCATGATGCCGCCACCCTCACCCACACCCAATGGCGTGGCGGGCGTGCAGAGCTTACAGCGATTTCAACAACAGCACCACCACCAACAACAACAACAACAGCAACAGCAACAGCAGCCGCATATGTCACAAACATGGCGGCCGCAACAACAACAACAGCAGCAGCATCAACAGCGCAGGGAGGTAGAGACGGCGAGTGGCGTGACGTCAGTAACAGCGGCGAACGGACAGCAGCAGGGGCCGCATGTGCAGGCGTATCTAGTGTAGATGTAGTTGTAAAGCAAATAGCGGAATAAAAATACGACGCACAGCTAAAGAAATAATAATGATTTAGATATTTATTAAGTAGGAACGTAGCGAGAAGAATTTGGGACTGGTTCCTGGCACTGAAACTAACACAACAAAAGTGTAAATGTAAAATTTTTATATTACCTAAAAGTTGATATATATTTAAATACAAGTTTAAAAAGTCTAAAATTTTGCATAAACTAAAAATCTAATTTTTTTTTATTCGAAAAAAAAATATTTATGCTAAAATGCAAAAATTTAACACAATTTTTTTTTTTTTTTATTAATTTTAAAAGCGTCAAGTGTCGATATTTGCTGCGTAGTTATTATTAAAATGTAATTGTATTTATATGAAACGCGTAAATGAAATACAAAAAAATTAAATTATTAAATATGAAAAAGTTGCTCAGTTGCCTAAGCTGAACAGCTGTTCTAAAAACTAATTTATTTAAAAATTAACTAATTAAAATGTTAAATTGTATAAAAAATGGTAAATGAAAATAAAAATAAAAATAAAAATAAAAACTAACTCATCTACGGCAAACTACTTGACAACCCAGTGATGAAAGAGAAATAAAGCCTAGTTAAACAGCAAGGAAAAAAACAAAAAAAAAAAAAAACAATTTGTAATATTGAACAAAGTGATTAAGTCGATGCAAATGCCGTTAATGACGACGATGATAAACGTATGTAATGTAGTTATGTATGTAAACTCGATTTTCCTCATATAAATATTATATAAACCTACGTATCTAAAGAGACTCTCATAAGTGTAAATAGCTACTATAGATATACATACATACACACACATGTATATGCATAAGTCTAAGTACATACATAATGTATATGAATACCGTGTGCCTACATGGCTATATTTAGTTAGAGTAACCGCGTGAAAGTCTCGGACATTAGCTGTACAGTGAGTGCTGAAGTTGAGTTGAAGCGCTAGAAGGTTGTGCGTGGCGGCAGAGGCGGATTGGAGCTTGAGGCGTGCAGCGCACAGGTCATGCGACTGCCAGTGATTTCTAGTGCGAATTTATATAAACTACACACACGAACACTCCCGCATACGGATGCTCTTATATGTATGTACGTATGTGAGCCCGCCCGCCAGCCTCTGTGACCATTGCAGCGCTTCTCGCTCGCTTAACCGACTGCCCAACTACTTGCGTTGTGCCCGAGCTGATGTGTAAATATTTAATTTAATTAATATAAAATAAACAACTATTACAGCAGCAAATAAAACACACACACACAGACGCACACACATACACGGAACAACACCACTACAAGCAAAACTGCCAAACGCTATGTAACAATTAATATAACACTAATGTACAGTTACAGTTGGTTAAAGTGCACTACACTAATGACGCAAGGACATTCATTACTGTTGACAAGGACGCACTGATCATATTTATTAAGTGAATTCACTCAACATATGTACATATATTTTGTGTTTTTTTTTTTGTTGTACATTTGTATGTATCTATGAGTGCAAGTATCTACGCGTGTTTGATGAGAAATTATGACTGACAGTGACTGGAATGAGTTTTGTATATTATAGCTTAAGCACTTCTAACTTTTTTGCTCTACGAAAAAGTGAATATTTATTAATTAGTGTAAGCGACAATTCGAAATTGTGAAAAATTTTAAATAAATTTTTGTTATAAAAATTAAATCTTTTTTATTTTTATTTCATTTCTGTTTTAAATTAAACGCAGTAAGTTCAACTAACACAAATAAAAAAATAAATAACTAACTGAAACTGAATAGTAATTGTGGGGAGAAGTATGCGAAGCACTGCGAAGGAGTGGAGTTTGAGCAAAAATAATTCTTAAGGGTGAACACCACTGTGGGGGGTCAAAAAATAGTCGATTTTTGGGAATCTTTCTTTGTAAGTAGGAATGCTTATTCGAGAATCGGACAAAAGGCAATCTATTATATTGAACTATGTTGATGTAAATTTTTATTAAAAAATATTGAAAATTGACAAATTTATGGAAATAAACGTAAAGAGTTAAAAAAATGACGTCATCTAGTGGCAGCGATACAGCAATGAATAATCATCTGAAATCAAAAACCCAAAATTTTATTAATCTACACAATAGTGGCTATCGTTGTACGTAGCCTTTTTTTTTTGACAAAATGGTGGTGATTTCAATTTCGATGTGTGTTTTTCACCATTTTTTTGATTTTCAACAGGCCCAAAAAAATAGTTATTTTCAAAATTTTGAAAATCGGCTGCGTACAACGAAGCCAATGCGATAACAAAAATTTTGAAAAAAGAAAATTAAAATCGGTTGATTAGTCTTCGAGAAATCGTTGCCACCATATCAAAAAAGTCGTTTTGAGAAATAAGCGTTTAAAATTTTTATTGCGTATTCAATAGTTCTGCATGCAGTTACATCTATTTTGTATATCTTAGTAAATTTTTAAGATTTTAAATTATTAATTTTTTACAAATTTTTTAATATTTATACTTTCAGAAAATGCAAAAAACTAACGATTTTTTGAATTTTCACAGTGGCGTTCCCCCTTAAAGATTAAATCAACAGCGTATGAAAAATTGTAATCAGACAAAAAAGTTTAAAATTCTGAAAAGTGAGAAAAAGAGATAAATCATTTAGTAATAGTAAAGGATTCCCCAAGTTTACCCCATTACTGCCGATTTGCATTTAAATACACAGTAAAAAGTGTTCACACAAAATCTAATGTTTCGAAACTGCCACATTCTGTTGAATTGGAAGACTTTTAAAGTAAAAAGTTTTATAGGTGCCAAGGCATATTAAACAGCTACTAGCAGTAGAGTGAAAAAAATGAGACAAAATCCTAAAATCTATAAACAACGACTGATAGGTTGGACAAGAAATTACAAAACCAAAAAAATCAAATCAGCTGCTCTACTGCTTCGAATACCTTTTCAATGTGCCTTAAGGGGGCCTGTTATCAGTGGCTTCAAAAAAAAGGGTTTTTTCTCAATTTTTTTTTCGAGACGAAAAAAGCGACACACAGGCATGATTGAAGAGTAATAAACAATTTTTTAACATAAATAAAAAAAAACAAAATGGCGGACATATGAGGGATCTCGCACAGCTTCTCGTTGCGCGCTAGTAAAACGGCGTGTAAGATTGCGGTCGTAGTTTTCACCGGCTTTCCCACATATAATAGACTACTCTTGTATAAAAATATGAAAAAATGAACACACAATTATTTATTGAAAAAAAAATGTTTTTTTCGCTTGTTTCAAAAAAGGTGTTAAATAACATTAAAAATGAATTTTTTTTGTATTTGGTTAGTTAATTAGTTGTGCATTTTAATTATTTTTATATAGATTATCGGTTTGAAACGATAACTTTCGTTGCTTTTTTTAAATCTTACACGTTTTGAGAAAACGTGTTTCAAAGTTTTCAGAAGGTAGACAGTACACTCACACGAGGGACGGTACACAGGCCTGTAACTACGAAATCACTTTGAATTCCGCTATAAAATGTTGAGGGCATATTCTCCTATAATATATCTATCGACTGCAGTAAGAAAAAAATCGATTTTTTGTAGCCGACTGATAAGAAGCCCCCCTTAATGGATAACAATTACTTTTTAGAGGTGGAAAAGTTCAAACTTTTTAGAATTGGAACATTTTTTTTCAAATTTCAAATTACACATCAGCCGTTAAACTAATAAATTTGTAATTCATTTAATTAATTTACTTGTTTTTTCTGCCAATTTTTTTGTCATTTAAAATTTTTGTGCTTCACTATTTTTTCTTGAAATTTAATAAAAGTTGTACGGCGAGTTCTTGGGTTAGGTGGAAAATTTAAAATTTTTGGAATTGGAAATATGTTTTTCAAATTTCAAATTACACATCAGCCGTTAAATTTTTAATTCATTTAATTAATTTACTTGTCTTTTTTCAAATTTTCATCATTTAACATTTTTGTTGACATTTGACTAATTTTTTCGTACGGCGAGTTTCTTTAGTTAGGCAGAAATCGTTTTACTAATTATTACAAAAATTGCTTCACTCTTCATAGAAATAAAATCTTTATCACTCGATTAGCGCGCCGAGAGGTGCATTAAAAATGTTTTAAATCTTTAGAAAGCATAGAAAACAGTTTTGTGTGTTTCAAAAAGAGAGTTCATAAATTTTATCCATTTGAATAGCACAGAAAAGGTTTTATTTAAAGTTCAAATTATAAATCAGTAGCTAAATAAATTCATTTTTAAGTTAGTTGAAAAAGTTAATATTTTTTTGTTTTAAATTTTTTGTCACCTAAAATTTTTATAATATACTTTTATCTACATTCAATAATTTTTTCACAGAACTTCATAAACATCGTATGGCGGCGAGCTCTGCAGAGAGGCTGAAATGGTTTGATTAAAAAATAGCATTTACTAGAAAAAGTTCTTCAGTATAGAATTAAAATTTGCAGACTTTACAAATTTCAATAAATATTTTTCAAATCATATTTCTTTCTTTCTAGTATGAAAAAAAAAATTCTTTGCACTGAAAGAAATGAAGAATTATTGTTAAATAAATCTCTAAAAAGTCTGTTATTACGAGGGAATCTATTTATTTAGAGCAATTCCAACAGCAATTAATTACAGCATAAACTAATAAAAAAACGACACCGGCTACGAGGCTTTCGGTCTAAAAGAGGGGACTTAGCATTGCGAGTTGAAGGATCTGTGGTGCCCTTAAAAAGGTTATGCAGCTGAAATTTCTTATGACAAAATAAATTTATGGTGATAATTTTAGTTTTTCAAACTCTCCTCTGGGTTTTTAAACTCTCTTCAGTTTCACTAAATTTTTGCGCTAAAAATTTTAATTAAATTTTGGAAAAATTTTTTATGCATTTAATATTTAATGAATTTAGCAAATTTTTTCATTTTAATATTTAATGATTTCTTCTAATCAAGACTCATTTATGTGAAGTTTTTAATTAATGTTAGTAAACATTTTCCAATTTAGATATATATTTCAGTGAAATCTTTCCAAATTGAGTGCTCATTTATGTGAATTGAATTTTAGTAAATTTTTTCTAAACTAATGCAATTTTTTTAACTTTTTCATTAAAATCGGGTTTTTTGGAAATTTTTTTATAAAAATCGAATTTTAGTGAATTTTTTTTCACACTAAAGATTTTTTTTTACTTTTTAATTAATATCAAGGTTTTCGAAAAATTTTCCACTAAATGTGAATTGTAGTCAACTTTTTCCAAACTAAAGCTATCTAGTTTTTTTCTTTCCAATGAAAATCAAGGTTTGAGAAATTTTTTTAATGAAAATTGAATTTTCTTGAAAAGGTACTCAAAACAAATTAAAAAAATATCTGATTCATTAATTCAACTTAATAAAACAAAAATTTGTTAGAACCTTGACCGAATTCTTTGTCCTTAATTTAAAATATCAAAATGAAGACAAGTTGTGGTTTCTGTCGGAATTCTCAAATTTTAGTGCAATTTCTTTCAACAAAAAAATCAGCTAAATAGTTAAATTATTCAATTATTTTCATTAAAAAGTAAAATTAAATTAAAATTAAAATTAAAATCAAAAAAAAAAAAATTAGTCAAATATTTTAATTTAAAACATTGTTCTTAAAAAATATTGCAAACTGTTTATTAAAAAAATAAGCGATACAGATTACAATTTTAAATCAGAATTCAAAAAATGCTGTAAACTATTTTGTTATTTAAATTTCTTAAACAATTTTAGAATAATGAAAATTTCCATTAAAAAAATTGAAGAAGACAGTCTTTTGCCAGAGCTTCTAAAATGCAATCCATGCTTTTCAAATTTAAATTCCAATTAAAAAAAATTTTAAATTTAAAATTAAAAAAAAAAAATTCAATTACTTTAAAATTTTTATTTTAGTTCGTTTTGATTTTAAAATGCTTTTTAAAAAATTTAAATCTGAGTTCAAAAAATCTAAGTCAGTTTTTTATACTGAAGGCCACCGGTTGCCATTAACCATAAAAGCTCAAAAATATTTCAGTTTAGAGCACAATTTTTAATCAATTTGTTTATCTAAATGATTTGTAAAGCGACTTCATTGATGCATTTTCTAGGCATTCAGATGATCTTCGCTAGCGCAGCAGATTCTGCATCCTCAAACTAGCTTTACTGGTTCATTTTTGAAGAGATCAATGCAATTTCTAGGTCACTTAGGTAAGCCTAGCTGTCACAGCAGTCTCTTATTTGGTATGCCAGCTACCTTTTAGGACGTTCCTGAACAAGCATCTCATGCATCACTGCAACCCTTACAGGTCATTAGAAGGCAGGAGGCATGCAGTTATACTTAACCTTCCTCTCAATCCCATCTGCAGAAGATTTCAGGCGAAACGGGGAAATAAAGTATTTTCCACCACTTATTCGAATGCACAGGTCTATCAAGAGCAAGACTTCGCTCTTTCGACAATCCGTTCCTACAACAAGTTAATGAAATTTCAGACACAGATATAAAAAGTTTGCTGCTATACTTGGGTCTCACAAAATGGATTTGAGATCAAGACATCACAAGAGAATAGTGGTAGTAATAACCCTGTCGCTAATTACAATTATTTCAATAAAAATAGTCAACCTTTTTCCCTTTCCACAGCAGCAACAAACCCAACAACATGCCCGCTAACTTTTCTTAACTTAACTTTTGTGAATTCAGCGCTCTTTAGTATTTAAAGATCTTCCTTAGAAAAACAAACGGCCTATTGAGGTGCAGAAAGTTCTGAAATAAAAGTCCACAAATGTTTATATGCGTACTTATCGCTGTTTTACTCCAACAAGGCCATAACTCAAAAACCAAAATGCTAAGAAAATGGCTGTAAAATCTTTAATTTACTAAGCCTACCTAATTAAATATTTTCATCTAATGAGTTACCGTTAATAGACATTGCCATGCATGAAAGCTCGACATACATTCAAATAAACGGTGTAAGACGAATTATAAAGGGTGGTTAAGTTTCAAGGGCCGGTGTTGATTTTGAATAAAATACTATTTTTTTAGGAAATTATTGTGATTTCTCTTTATCATGATAATATTGGTATAGCTAAATTACGCATAGAATAAAATATCGGTCAAATAGCCGCCGCGGCCTCGGCGGCAAACCTCCATCCGATGGTCCAAATTTTCGATGACGCTGAGGCATAATTGAGGTTCTATGCCGTTAATGTGGCAAATTATCTCATCATTTAGCTCTTGAATTATTGCTGGCTTATCGACGTACACCTTTCCTTTCAAATAACCCCAAAGAAAGAAGTCCAACGGTGTCGTTTACATTGTGGTGTGGTTCACATTCAACATCGGCCCTTGAAATTTAACCACGCTTTATATATACCTATATATATTATATAAAAGAAGAACTTGTGGTGGTTTTTGTATACTTATCTTAAAATAATTTTATTTTGTAATATTTTTTTTATAATATATTTTTATAATATTTTTTTATTTTTTTTTTTTTAATTTTTTTTATAATTTTTTATTATAATTTTTTTTAATAATTTTTTTTTTAGTAATATTTTTGTATAATATTTTTTTAAAGTTGTTTTATTTATTTTTTTTTTAATTTTTTTTATAATTTTTTATTATAATTGTTTTGAATAATTTTTTTTTATTATTTTTTTTAAATATTTTTTTGAGTTTTTTATAACTTTTTTTTATAAAAAATTTTTTTTTATAATTTTTTTTTTTTAATAATTGTTTTTTATAATAGTGTTTTTTGTTTTTGGATTATGACACTTTTGAAGTAGATGAGCGATATGCATACATACAACCCGTGAAGAAGCTGTAGTAACACACCATTTTGACCTGTTTAAACTAATTTTCTTTCGTTTTTCTAATTTACATTTATTCTTTATAAAAACTGAGTACAAAATTCATAAAAATTCTAAAAATTTTCATCAAAATTTCAAACTTCACACAAAATTGATGAAATTTCGAAAAATGTGTATCAAAATTTTTAATTAGCATCTTTAAAAAGTATGCAGTTTTATAGCTCATTAAAGATTCCTATAATAAAATGCAAGTTTTGAGCGGCTCTAAATTCGCATTGATTTTTGACAATTTTTTTCTGATGGCGTAGGGCATTTTCTCCACACAACGAATGCAATAAATTTTTTTCCTATGCGCAGCTGTTTGTAAGATTTGTGTTAAAAGTGCAAAGAAGTTAATTTCAAATTACCAAATTACTGATTACCAACAAGATGTCGGCGAACAGACGTGTAACATATACAACCACAGGTACAATAGACACTTAATTTTGTAAACAACAAAAGACATGCAACCAAATACTGCCATATTTTGAAAAAAAAAATGTATAACACAGTACAAAAACAAATACACACACATACATATAGCCGTGTATGTGCGGATAAATGCAGCATTTAAATGGTAAAATTAATGCACAACCACATCAAAACTAAATAACCAACTTGCATACACTGCAACAAAAAAGTATGCAGCTAAGTGCATTAGGCTGCATCAACAAACAAACATACACATACATTACAAACATACATTTTTTTTTTTGAATTCATATAAACCGTTGTTTTGCTTTACCACTTAACCTATGTGTCATATTTATGTATTACAAATGTACGCTCATACATACGAAAAAGAGAACTATTTCATATTTCATATTCATGCATACCTACAAATACATAAATACATACATATGTATACCAACAATACATGCAAAAAACAAGAAGTAAAAAAAATTCTTGCAAAAAATTATATATATTAATTAATTGCTTACATAAAATACATACATACATACATATGTGTACATACATATGTATGCTTCGCTCATGCTCATATAACATACTCATATTTGTATTTATGTATGTACAGGCATAGAAAAAACACCAAAAAATATTTAATTCATAAATACGTACATACTTACATACATACATATACCTGCGTATATATTTGTGTGTATATATAAAAGCATGCCATGTAATCCATTAAATCATGCCTAACGCTTAATAATCACCACATACATACACACCTACCTACATGTACATATGTACATGTACATACATACACGCTTACATCCATACATACATACATTCATGTACATGCCTATGCGTATATGTTAGTGTCAGGCTTTTCTTTCGAAATACTTACGCTACACTTTTTCTCGAGTTCGCATCATAAATTACCGATGATTTGTGTACGCACAGCCCTAGTAAGTGTGTGTGTATATAAATTATTTACCAAAAAAACGTAAACACATACATACATACATACAAAAATACTCGTAACATAATTAATACAACGCCAGGCATCCATACACACATGCAATCGTAGGCTTGTATTCTGCTGAAATAGCAGCCCAATAAATTACAACTACATACATAATTACAGGCGCATATAAACAAATGCGTAGACACACATACACCCACACACACATATATTTAGCTTTACAAGTACTCAGCTACTACATACACATACATACATACCTACAACTGTAGTTAGCCAAACTTTTTTAACATAAACAATTTTACACTAAATACTTGTAGCTAAAACAAAAAATTCGAAAAAAATTAGTTCAACGTCACAAATTGAAACACTTAACATTTGTTGAAATTTCAGTAGCAAATTTAAAGCTAATTTTTCTTCCAAAATAAAGTAAATACGCATGTATGTGTGCGCTGCACTGCTATGCCAAATAAATTTCATGCGTAATATTTCAAAAAAACAAAAAAGCTAATGAAAATATTGACTAATTGATGCATTTAGGCATACAGCTTTAATTACTATTCATTTTATTCATTGCGCAACATAAATTGATACACCACAGAAAAAACAAAACAAAAAAAAGGAAATATAAAATGAAATATAATATTTACAGTGTACTCCCTCCTAACGGACACCTCTCTTAAGTGAATGCCTGCCATAAGCGGACATTTTTTCCAGTACATACCAGAAATCCTTAAAAAAGATTTTAAAAGTTTTGTTTATCCCTCCCAAAAACGTTAATCCTCGCATAACATATTATTACATTTTTTTATTCCTCATTATTCTCATAAGCGCACACCCCTCATAACAGGACAAATTTTTCAATTCCTTAGGTGTACGCTTAAGCGAGTGTTTACTTACTCTATTGGAAGAGAAGGGATACCAAAAACGCATAATAATTCACTGCTTAGACTCCTACTTCCGACACAGGTTCATAGTAATACGCCTAAGTTTTTTTCTCAAGCAAATATTCGGCTCATTAGTATTTTTTGTACTTCTCTTTCGCATGTTATTTGTGATCTCTGTCGCTGCTTTAAGGCGAGTCTCCTTATTAAATAACTTAAAATTTAAGCAAAAAATAGTAAAAAAAGTGTATAAAAGAGATGTTGAAAAAATCTTAGCTTGCTCCCGAAACTTGAGTTATAGTCTCCATGCAATTCAACAGCGTATTCGTCGAGTCAAATCTGCCAGCTTGGGCTTTCGAGCTGACCCCTAAAGTTCTACAATTTCTTCTGGAATTTTTTAAGAAACACTTACCAATCCTTATCCAATGGCTTGATATCGTGCACTTACTAGGTATCAAAGTGATTTTTTTCCATAGCTTCAAAGCGAAAATTGTTTGAAATACAATAGTTTCAGTGCTCTCTTTTTCATACTTTTTATCTTGAAATAAATTTCTAAATTAAATAATACTCAAAAAATAATAATAACATATAGCAGGTCCTATAATTCACTATCGGTGAATTTCATTGAAATTTTCTAGCAACCACTTTGAAATTCCCTGTAAGTGAATCACAGTAGGTACCTGCCCGAACAAATATATTTGTGTGTCAAATTGCAAAATAGCCTAATCGTCTAAATGCGTCAAATTGAAATTTTATTAAATCGAAAAGTTGCACATTTTTACTCTTTTAGCCTAAAATGTTATGCTATAAATTAAAATCTCTTTCAGTAATTACAAAGTAAGCGTTAGTTAAAATGATTTAATGCTCAATAAACTGACAGCTGAAAACTGAAAACAAAAACGAAAAAACACTCTTGAAAACCATTGAACTCGCAGCAAATTTTGTTTCCTTTTAATCGACACGCTTCAAAGTAAAAAAAGAAAAATGATTTTTATTGATAAAAAATAATTACTGAAAAAGTACTCATGCATGAAACAAGCACTTCATAAACATATACAACTATACATTTGTACATAACACACATCCTTTTGCCGCATCAATAAAAGCAAATACATGAACATGAACACGGACAAAAACTCAAATGAAATGCTAACTTTTCCATAACTCAAATTTATACTGGGAAATAAATTTATTTATTTAATACTTTTTTTTCAAATAGATGAATAATTAATATGCGAAAAAAAGAAATTATTTAGCGGTAATTAAATATATGATAGATATTTAAATAGAAATAAAAATTGCAAAACAAAAACAAAAACACAAACAAATTCACACTGATAAAATATGAATGATATGAAATTTACTTTTAAAAGCCATGTACGAGTATACATATAAACATATATACATATATTTATATAGATAAATACATACTTACTAAATAAAACATATATGTATGTAATGGCAGATGATTGTACGTAAAATGTGAAGCAGAAAAATCCAAAACTGTTATTTATTTTTTATTTTGTAAATTATAATTATGCGATAATTAATTATGCGCTGAAGGCAAACTGATATATGGCGTCTATGATAGAATAAAAAACCAAACAAAAAACTGAATATTAAATGCAAATGCAAATAAGAAAAGAAAACAACTTTTTGTGAATATATATTTTTGTTTTAAAAAACAATTTCAAAAAATTCAAAACAACTGTTTTTTATTTACAATGCGAGTAATTTTTTGGTGGAAAGCTGTTTGCCCGGTAGGTTGCGGTGAGAAATGTAAATACTCGTAATGCGAGTAGCAGCGAGTGGGAGAAAATTTTTGAATACATTAAATTTTGGAATTTTATCAATGTTTATCTCCCAAGGTGTTTTTCTTTTTCTTCTTCTTTAACTTCTTCTTGATTAGCATAGTAGCCGCCTTCGTGATTTGGGTTAATTGCAGAATTTTCTTTCGCGTACCAAGCTTTACTCTAGTCGATCTTATCAACATAGGGGGACCTTTCTTCTGCTCATTCACAACCAGCTGGAACATTTTCTGCGTTAGAACCCTGGATTTTCGTAGTTTCTTTTCGCATTAGGAATTCTAAAAAAATGTTACCCATCATCACCTCAATGTGCGAAGTTCGATGATCAGGAACAAGTAACTTATCCGAGTAAAAATTCATTTTAGAAATGAATTTATGAGTTTACAAAATGAAATTATGAATTCATCGAATTGACGAAATATGTGTCCCATTAAGTACCGGGCCCGCCATCTATCGTTACGGATTTGAACTAGGTACTATTTGAAGAATGGTAACACTTAGCTGTCATCTGATTTGACAGAAAATTAGTTTTATTCTTGCGCTGAACCAAAATGGTTGTGTATACGCTCAAAGGACCGACCACCAAATGTGTTTTCGCTTCGCTTCATGGGCTTGGGATCGACTTGAAGAAGATGAAGACTTTTACCGAAAAATCATCTTTTCGGATGAAGCTCATTTCCATCTCGGCGGGTATGTTAACAAGCAAAATTGCCGCATTTGGGGCTCAGAAAACCCGCACGCACTCGAAGAAAAGCCGATGCATTCACAACGAGTCACTGTTTGGTGCGGATTTTGGTCGAGAGGCATCATTGGTCCATTTTTCTTCGAAAATGAGCGCGGAGTGGCCGTAACCGTCAATGGAGAGCGTTACCGGGCCATGTTGAACGAATTTTTGTTCCGAGAAATTTAAGAGGAGGATATTGGTGGCATTTGGTTCCAACAAGATGGCGCTACTTGCCACACAGCGAATGCTACGATCAATATTTTGCACACTGTCTTCGAAGATCGCATTATAAGCCCAAATTCTGATATCGTTTGGCCGCCTCGGAGCTTCGATTTGACACCGTTGGATTATTATCTTTAGGATGCCGTCAAAGACCAGTGTTATGCCAACAAACCAGCAACAATTGATGCACTGAAGACCAACATACGCGATGTCATAGCTGAAATACAGCCGCATACAATCGAAAATGTGTTGAAAAATTGGACCGATCGTATGGGATGGTGCATGGCTAGCCGAGACAGCCATATGAATGAAGTTGTGTTCCATCATTAACCGGAAGGATTGTACTTCAAAATAAAAAAAACAGTTTGGAAAAATATTCAGTAGTTTCTTTTTTATAGCATTTTAATTCCGTAAAGTTATGTGGCGGACCCTTTATAAATATCGAACCAATGAAATATTTATTTCTGTCCCCTGGACTTTTACAATTAAAATATATAAAATTTTTTTTGTTGCGATCCTCAATCCTTATTAGCTCAAAATAAAATCATCGAAATGACGAATTATGAATACTTATGTATATCATTAAGTATAAATATTACAAAAGCAGGATTACCATTTATTCATTTTTATTATTACAACGCGCAAGCGAAATTTCATCGAATAGATGAAATATTTATATGTGCTCTCTGAACTTTCGCTATTTCAATTTGTAAGAATATTTTTGGCGGTCATGCTCAAGCACCAATAAGTCAAAAGAAATTCATCGATTCGACGAATTTTAAAAATTGAATTGACGAATTATGAGTATATGCCCTATTATTATAAAAGCGGTGGCCCCACCTACTAAATGCTTTATTACAACTTACAAGCGAAATTCATTGAACTGATGAAATTCTTTTTATGCCGGCCGAACCTTGTCTATGTCGATATATAATATAAGTACATTTTTCGAATTTATCGCCAACTCTCTTTACCTCAAAAAGAAATTCATCGAATCGACGTACCATGAATTGACAAAGAATATAAAATTTATTTTTGCTTGCTGTACTTTTATTACACTCGTTTTAATAGTGCTATGCAATAGTGCTAATGCAATGAAATACATGTTTTCCGGAAGTTCAAAAGTTCGTCGATTGGATGAAAAATTTGGATAAAAATAATAATATTCCGATTTTGCAAAAAATGGGTGATGAAACATGTGATCTTAGGAGATACATCGATTGGATGAAATTGATTGCATTGTGTTTTTTCAGCAGATACAACGATTGGATGAAATATATGCTCTTGTTTGTAGCAGTGTTAAATTACAATTTTTTAATAACTGCAAATCGATTGGATGAAAAATATGCAATCTTGTGGGGAAAATAATAATATTTACATTTTTTTAAATGGATAACGAAATATGTATTCTCAGGAGGTTCATTCTTTTGAGGAAGTAATTTTGTTTGATGTAAAAATTGTGCAAATCGAATTTCCAACGATTTGCAATGAAATGAGTGTTCCCGATTGTATCAAATGTATACACTTGTTTGCCAAATTCCTTTTTTAAAGAAATATGTGTTATGAGTAAGTTCAAGTGTTCTTCGATTGGATGAAAACTTATAATTGTATCTGAAAATTATTAACTTTGATGTGAAAATAGTGCAAATAAAATTTCCAACGGTTTGCAATGAAATGAGTATTCCCAGCAGATACATCGATTGGATGAAATGTATGCACTTGCTTGTAACATTGTCAAATTGCTTTTTTAATAAAATATGTATTATGAGTAAGTTCGAGAGTTCATCGATTGGATGAAAACTTACAATTGTAACTGAAATTTATTAACTTTGATGTAAAAGCAGTGCTAAACGAGTTTTAGGCGTTTTACAATGAGGATAAAAGATTTATTGTGGAAAGCGTCGAATTTCGCAGGGATTTCTTTATCGCTTAACAGAAAATATGTGGATTAAAAGTGTTTGCGCTCGTTTCTGATTAAAAAAAATTGATTTTCCATTGCTGCAGATTCTATAAATGCTCTCTACGGTTGATCATACATGCATACACACATATCCATATCCGGTCAATGCAATTCAGCATTCAGTTTTCTTCTAGCAAACCGTAAAACAGTACGGCAAAGAGGTCAAACCACTGAAATAAAAGCAAATATGTAATTTGCATATGGAATTGTTTTTCGCTATAATGCACACCTCTGGAAAAGTTTTTAATATTTCTTTGCTGTACAACAAAGCACTAAAGCGTCGCCCTGATTGGCACTGCCGGCAAGCGATTTTTATTGTTATTGTTATTCATTATTGCATTACATAATTGTAAATTCATGCGCGGACACAAATTGTTTTTATTCACATTGAATTACATTTGCGCCAGAATTTGTTTTTTGTGTATGTGAAAATGTTGGTGACGACGTTCAGGCATTCAGTCATTCATTTAGTCATTCTTTCGGTCACTCATTCATGCATTCGTTCGTTCATTCTTCCTGTGTTGTCACAAACATCAACGAAATTATTATATAAAAAATGCAAACTAAAATGCGCACAAAAAAATTTTACAAAAAAATCGAAACTTAAGCGCTGCGTTGAAAAAACTGTGGCAACAACAATAACAATATACTAGTGTACAACAAAACATGATAAATCATCGCTAAAGCAGACAAATGTGCTCATACACAATTGCACACATACATACATACAAGCGGCCAAAAGTGATGCGAGCAGCAGCAGAGAGTAGTCGTTGGATTTGCATATGAACGCATGATATACGTACATATTGTACACACACACACACACACACTCATGCATATACAAAAACAAAGGCATATCGCGAAAGAAAGGCAGTCGCCCATAGATTTCAGCAGCAGGCGGTCTCTCCGGTTGACTTGTCTATCTCTTCGTCCATCTATCTGTCTGTCTGTCTGTTTGCATCGCAGTGGGTATCTGCATACACACATACATACATACATTTGTTTGACTGGCTGTTGTTCATTTGGCAGTTTAACTGAGTTGTTGCAATACAGTTTGTGGCTATGTATGCATGTACGAATGTTTTTACACTACCTAGTACGATATTATTTATTGTACTTTGTATACTTTTCGCGCCGAAAACCCGAAAAAATCATAATAGCAGCACCGCCGTTGAAATTGATGCCGTGAATCACCTTCAGCGCGCCTGAATGAAATTGTTTTTCAGCGGCACTTGGAGGCCTCCCGATGCTGCGGCATTTATGTAGATTGTGAGTGGAAGAGTAGGTGCCAGGGGGTGGGTGGGTGGCTGCTGGATGCTGAAAGCTGAATGCTGGATGATGGCAAAAATCGTGTACGACTGCAATGATTGACTGTTGGCATGAATTGAATTGGTTTCAATTAAATTGGTGGAATCTACGTAGTTATGTGTGTGTGTGCATACATGCATATTTACATACAATTTTGAAAACTACTTCTCTACTGTGCCATTTTGCTATTTTATTATTCATATTTTTCCACAAACATTTTTTTTATAATATATTCGATTTCAGCTACACATTTATATAGGGTGGTCCAAAATAGAATTTGTAATTTAATTTATTTTATGAATATTTTTTCACAATTCTTTTTGTTTCTTTCTTTCACTGGATAGAAAATATTGGGCAAAACTTAATGCTCTCCGCAGCTAGCTCTTCAGTGGCTCATCCTGTCTACCCTATTATTCCTGTATTAAAACCAATTTCGACTTAAGTTTAAACTATTGAAATATCTCCAGATGCCTATACATTCTTATTCTTCTCGATTAGAACGATAACCGCTTAAGCAATTTTGGTCGAATTTAACAAAGCGCGTCAGTCGTTTCTTTCTCGTGGTAACCGGGGCCAGTTGGACACACCCAAGTGAAGCCAAGTCCCTCTCCACCTGATCTTAACACCAACTGGCACCGCATTGAATACTTTCAGAGCCGCAACAATTGCATCCATTCGGACCACATGACCCAGCTAACGAAGCCGCTGGATCTTCATGCGTTGCACTATGTCATGTCGTCGTCGTAAAGTTCATACAGCTCATTGTTCCATCCATTGCCTACGATACTCGTCATCTCAAACACTCCTTTCTCTCAAGCACTCTAAGCGACGCCTCAACGTATAGTATCATCGTCTTTACTACTCAATTGCCTACTTAGCCCAAGTCGAGCTTCCCTTATATTTGTGGTGGGGATCTTAATGGTTTCCGACAAACGGAGCGACCTAAAGTTTTATGCCGCCAGATAGTTTTTTATGTGAAGCTTTTTTCTTTCAGAAATATACTTAGAGCCTTGCCTACCGAGGCGCGAACGCTGTTAGCAAAACACCTTTTCTATCATTTCGTACTTTTTTCAGGGATTTGGACACCGTGCACTACTGAATGGTAGTCACACACGCGCTCATTCGGCTACGGCGGCCGGATATTTAGCGTAAGACTTATCCTTTACGGCTCGTTACAAAAAAATTGTCTATTGGAGTCAAACTGCGTCTTCCAATTGACTTCATCATTTCGACTGTTTATTCAACTTTCGTCGATTTTTTATATTTCCCGACTTTGTTTAAGCGAAAGTCAGCTATTTTGTAAATGGCAAATTATCAGCTAAAATTCTGACACATTACGAATTTAAGTATTACTACAGCATTCTAAGTCAAAAAGATTTATATTATAGTTTAAATTCTTAGTTCTGGTTGGACTACCTTGTACTAGTTACAGCTACGGTCGACTAATTAGTAACACACCGGTAAAGGCACTCCTGCCAATAAGGCTCCTAAATTATTGCTTTAAATATTTATTCTTCCATGGGGAATACCTTTGGCGATTTACCAACCTTTTTTTATTTTTAATTGCGTCTTTCTTTATAAATCACCCGATTTAATTGTTGTCGTTCATATCAATGCGATTTTTGCTTTTTGTCGCATTTTATTTGCTACTTCCATACCTCGAAACTATTTATTTTACCTTCCTGCGAAAGTATATTAGTACGATTTTTCATACCTTCAGTGACCAGTTGCGCCTTTTCCAGCGCGTTCGACTTAGTTTTTTGCGATGTCGTTCCAAGATTAGAGCTTCTTGCAAAATAACATTCCAAAGAATATTTTTCTATATTTTGAAATCCTACTACCTGCATGTCGTTATCAATTACTTGCCCGTAGCTGTATTTATGCACATCAGAGTCTCTTATTGAAACTATCACTTCACCCATAAGCGCGCTTTCCCTTACCCCTGTGTGGGTTTGTGACTGATCTTTATTCATTTAAAATGTAGCAAAAAATTTCATGTGCAGTGCCAGTAGTGGAGTGGGTAAAACAAAAATCAGAAATATACAAAATTCTACTTAGCAGCTACAAGCACAAATAACGTTCATATCCCACACAAGTTCAGTGGCAAAGTCTACAACAGGAGATTTGATTGATGTCGAGCATGGATTTTGAGTGAACTGCTCGTTGAGTATGAGACGACTGGATATATGTATGTATGTATGGGTGTATATATAATACTATAATTTAGAATGCTAGCTAGTTATGGCGGATTCATACGAACAGACTAACGGGCTGGGCAAATCACATTCATCACAAAAAATGGTTTTCGATCTGAAGTGGAAATATTCCAGTGAGTGAGTGAGAGACGGAACGGGATATCCAGAAACAGCGAAGTCTTCAAATAATTTCATTTCACTCAAATTTCTTTGATTTGTATTATTTTATCTATAAGAAAATAAATAAATTTTTGCATTTTTGTGGAGCCAAAAAAAAGCTCTGTTTATTGCTAATACAATTTTTCTCAAATTTCACTAAGGTGCAAAAAAATTGTTATCAGAACAAGGGTAATAAAAATAAAGGAATCGCTCAAAAATGTCGGCTCCACTGCTAAATTATACAAAAGAGAGAGAATTTAACAAATTTTCTTACTTCTTCGCCACCATTTGAACGACCAAATTCAGGAGTTCCAATAAGAAGTTTGTTCTTTCATAACTGAATTAGTAAAGTGCTATTCAATGCCCAGGTTAAGAGCCAAAATTTCCAGATTCCCGCCACTAACGAGAGATGCGGCTTTGTTAGCTCTAGTAGATTTTTTTGTGTTGTTTTTTCATCCAATTAGAACCCTTCTTCGGTCAACCCTTTATCCTAACCTAATGCAGCCCCAGTAGATCCCTTAATTGCCTCCAACCAAGCTGCGGTCAGTCAGTCTTAGCAACGCTTTTTTCGCACAGCCCTCGCTGAGTTCTTCGAAGTCTACATGTCTAAAAGTAGACCGCAGGTAGAAAGCCTTTACCCTCTCCGTGCACGGATATACATACTATTTCAAGGTCGTCCGTCTTGGCAGCTCAACGACAATGCAGTTTGATCTGTGGCTTCCCACCGAGATAAATTTATTGTATTTGCAAAGTGTTTGGCTGTCAGGCATTCCCAGACCAGTTTGAATCGCACTCTCAGTGAGCTGCAGTCATTGATTGCCACTCGGTTTTTGAAATAAATATTTAGCTTTTAAGATATCCGCCTCTCTCATTACTATCTCATCTCAGTTGCTGAAGAATATTGACACAAGTCTTACCTTAATGCTGAATTATTTAGCGGTTGACTGAAAATTCTATGCTAATCTGGGGGAGATCGAATTTAACTAAAAATGTAACAGCTGTTTCTCTGTATAACTTAAGATCCAATTACTGCACAGCCAGAGACCCGGACTCGCAGACCGAATATTGTCTAAACCTGAATAACTTTTCTCTGATTGACTGAGAATATCTTGACTTAAAGGACGTGAAGGTCAATTTAAGTAAAAATTTTAACAACTCTTCTAATCTTTGCTGATTAACCCACGACTTGAGTTCGCGGTTAACGAGTTCAGCTAAGATTTAACAACTATTCGCTTGCAGAACTGAAGAGCAAGAGAGAGTCATAGACAGAATATAGTCGAAATTTGAATGATGATGAATTTAAGGGAGTTTAAGGACTTCGAGATCGATCTAAGCCAAAATCTTAACTGATTTTTTAATTCTTGACTGATTAACCTAGCACTTGAATTTTCGGAGATCGCGATCATCCAAAGTTCAGCAACTTTATAAAGTCTCAGTGATAAAATATAGTAAACATTTTACCAAATCTCTGATTGACACTAAGTATATGATGACTTTAAGGAGCTCGGGATCGACTTTAGCTAAAACCTTAATCGCTCTTTCAATGTTACCCATGACTTGACTTATCGGAGATCGAGTTAAGCCGAACTTCAAAAATCTCTCCTGCAGATCTCAGGATGATTATAGAGCCACTGGGATTGAATATTGTCAAAACTTGAGCAACTTTTTCGCTGATTGACCGAGAATGTGATAACTTTCAAGACTTGGAATCGATTTAAACTCAAATCTTAACTACTCTTTCAATCCTTGACTGAGTAACACATAAATTAAGTTCTCGGAGATCGAGCTTAGCCGAACTTCAGCAGCCTCTCTTGAAGGTCGCATTATTATAGGGCCTCGGGGATTGAATATTCCCAAAACTTGAGCAACACTTTCACTGCTTGACTGAAGGATATCATGGAGGTGCGATCGAATAGAAATCAGATAGAAATCAGAGTGCACACATAGTTTTCATCTTTGTTTTGCTTTTTTGAAAAAAATAATTTTTTTTTTGAAATTTCGGCAGTAATAATTGATAAATACAATTAATTTAGTTGCATAATAAGATTTTGAAAGTTTTACAGCAATGAAACAGTACTGAAATATTTTGAGTCATTTTTGTTTTGTTGCGGTTTGAAATTTAGTTTTGTGGCTTTTTAACATATTTTGGCTATAGTCTCGCCTCTTTGAAATTTATGTCAAAAATAAACCTTCGAAGAGAGACTGACTTTAAAACACAAAATAGCCTGTACAAATCGGGGCATTCCGTACACAGTTATTGGTGTACATACATATTTTGAGACTTTATTTTTTAAGATAAAGAGATATGACGAAGCATTTCCGCACTTTCGTTTGAAGATGACAAAGCAATCCCCCAATGAATGTCCAAGAAAACCTTCTGAGTAGTGTAGTAGGTTTTGTGGACTACTTTTTTTTCTCAAATATAGAATTTCCCGCCTTAGTCAAGGCTACTACTGATCGCGCTGCATCTGCATGCCCAGCTACTTTTACCCTTAAGCTTCTCAGATTCTTAAAAGAGATTAGTTTATCCACATCCAACACCCAGTGAGTTATAAACTGCGCATCTGCTATTTACTTCAATGGATCTTCGCAGGCGATTCTCCATTCTCCATTCACCATTCACAATCTTGACACTTTTTTTAATCAAAATCTGTATACAATCACTTCAGAATTTATGCTTTAGAGATGCCTATAAAGGCTTCTTCAAATAAAGTTGCTTTGCGCTGCTAAATCTTTGATTGCCGATTAACATAAACAATTGCAGAGATTTACTTGAGCCTCAAGTAAATAATTGCACCCGAGCATATTAAACATTTGTATGTAAGTATGTGTGAAGCATCTATCGAAGTAGGTGTTCCACATTTACACACTGAACTCACTGCCGTTTATCGCCAGCACCCACAGCGTAGACAAATTTCCAGAAATTCATGCGCTGCCATGTAAACGGCTCTAAAACTTCAAAGGCAGAGAAAGCAGGCGAAAAGCCCACATAATTTATGACTTTAAATATTATCAGTATGCAATTCTATAATTGAAAAAATTTTCATCGAGTGCCTACCTGTGTGTTCTATTTGACAAACAAATTCAGATATTTTATACGCACACATGCATACGTATGCACATCCATATGAAGCCGGGTCTATATGGCACAGAAAAATGCTGTTGGTGGCACAGTTGCTTGCTACTTGTGAATGTGTGTGGCGAAATATGCTGATTGCAGCCGAGTAACCTAGAGTGATACCCCACACACGGAGAGTGCCCCATACATACATAAATGTATATGTATACGAAAGTTTATAGCTACTTCTGAAATACTTTGGTAGCTGCCGCCGCCATAAAATACCGTTGAGCGTGCTTTTGCTGCAGTTTTCCGTATTTCTGCCGAATTTTTATTTCATTTTTTTCTTTATATCATTTTTACATACATATTTTTCACAAATAACTATATAAAAAATCCACTTCAACTGCCACTTCTCCATTGCTTCACTACTTTTTCGAGGATTTTCTCTTCATTCCAAATTTTCTTCTTTTCATTCGTTTTTGCTCCGTTTTTATATTCTACTCTACTGATTTATTAGGTGCAGCTCGCTGAGTTGCTCTTCATATTCAATAAATTGTCACACAAAACGTGCCACCCATAATTGCCATCACCAATAAAGCAAGCAGAAGAACCACGAAAAAACTCATGCAGTCGCTCCGTTGCGTTTGATTGCCAAATGGGGTCGCGCGGGTGTGTGTTGTGCGTAGCTGAAATGCGCGGCGCCGCAGCTTTCGGGAAAGCAGGTTGACATATGTATGTATGTAGCTCAGCTAGTGAAGAGTAAAGGTACTTTTTTATTATAAAAAAAATACTAAAGTAAGCTCATCGAAAAAAAGCAGGGCAAATTCCTAGTCACGGGCAAATGAAGTCTTTGGGAAGGTGGCTGGTTACCGTGATTGGGGCAAAAATTTCGCAGTGCCTTCTACTTGTAATGCTAGCTTGTAGGATTTTGTGTGTAAATAGTGGCATAACAAAGTTAGTCACTTCACTTGGTACAGCTGTTTAGTGACCCGCGCGTTATCTTCTTGGCGTTTCGTTCATTCTTCACAATTTCACGTCGTATTTTGAATTGTGCTTCGACCGAAGTAAGTTTCGAATCCCAATTTTTACTTGTGCCATCAGTGTTTTCTGCTATTTATTTTATTTATTTCTAAATTTTATTTCTGCCCCCCACTTTTTCCCCTTGTTTTCAGTTTTTTCTGCTATTTCTTTCATTTATAACCAAATTTACCTTTCGGCTCCCACATTTTCCTCCTGCTGCCGGTTTTTTCTTAATATTTCTTTTGTTTACTTTGAAGTTCTTCTACTCTCTTACATTCCATATTCATCATTTCTTATATCCAAAATATTGGCTCGGCTTGTCCTTCCCGCAGTTTTGCATACATCGCCTCATTTGATTGTTGTCTTTCTTTTCTATAGAATTTTTTTTTTCGTCACATTTTATTTGCTACTTCCTAACCTCACTTTTTTCCTTTTACTTTTATTACCCATATTTCTGTTATTTATTTGACAAGTTTATGTAGGTTGTCGACGACTATTTCTCGTGGAGAACGTGACGAAAAGTTGCAAAAAGTCTTCCTTCCTGCCGCACTGTCTTGCTTCCGGTAAGAGAAAAGAGAAGAAAATAATAATAAAAATAGAATAAAGCATGAAATAAATGAAAAAAGAACATTGAATGACATATATACCTAAGTATATATATATACCCAAGTTTATATGTACTTATTTATGTGCTGTCAGGAAAGTACTGCCAAAGTTGCAAAAAATTTACACACCTACAGACCCAGTGGCGCATAGAGGCATCTGGGTACTTACGCATACATATGTACTTATGGAGTATATAACTTACATATAAAATTTATCTTTATATACCACACAACTTTTATCTAAAAAATGCATATATTGGGTAGCTTAAAAGCAAGGCTACCAAATTTGAGTAAATTAAAAAAAAATGTTTTTCAATAAACTTCATTCAAGAAACTTTTCGCCATTTTAATATATAGGGTGGGCCATGTAAAATTTGCTTTTTGAATCAGCTGTAAAAAAAAACTAATTAATATATTAGTTTTTCAAACTTTTTTTTTTTAATTTGAAGATTGAACATTGTCATTTATGGATGAAAAATAATATCGTTCAAATGACTGCCACGACTGGCAACTCGTTGAGCATGTTACGGTAACGCTCGCCATTTACTGTAACGGCGGCTCCTCGCTCATATTCGAAAAAAAATGGCCCGATGATGCCGCCAGACCAAAAACCGCACCAAGCAGTGACTCGTTGTGGATGCATTTGCTTCTCTACAGTAACGTGTGGATTTTCTGAGCCCCAAATCCGACAATTTTGCTTATTGACGTAGTCACCGATGTGAAAATCAGAAAAGAAGAAGAAGACTCAATTCTTTGGAAATAGGTTTTCAATATTTCCCAATTTTGTTCAAGCGCATAGCGTCCTATTAGTCTATTAGTCTTGAACATCAGAGTTTTCTGAGCGGAAAATTAATTCAATTGCATTTTGCAAGGCTCTATATAAGCTTCCAAGAAGACAGCTTTGCGAAGACGGACACGAATGGTAGACTGACGCAATATTATTGGCAACAAGACAGACGACAACGTCGAAGAAGGAGTCTGAGGCATACTACCTATCAGACTCCTATCTTACACAGAAGAAAGGCAACGCACCTCTGTTTCCCACACCGAGGTGCATTCTATAGAACTATTCCTGTGAAAGTATGTCAAAAGTAGGGTAACCAAGAAATACATTTGCACATTCCAGCAGCCGTGCAGCGCCTCTTGCTTCGAAAGCATCTAAAATTACCTTCAAGCTGGACTATAATAATTCTTGGACCTCTAATAATTCACATGGCGTTCATGATCTGAATACACCTCATATGAAGTGACAGATGTTTTGGCTGCTAAAGGGGTAGCTCAGAAACTTATAGAACCAGAACTCTTCCACAGATTGACAAGCATTTCACTTAGACACTACTATGATATCCAGATGGATGAGCAGGTTCAACATTACTAATCGAATACGGGAGATAATATCAAAGTTCAAGTCATGATTCTGGATATATCATCAAAGAGATCCAAGACACTTATTGCACTTGCAAGTAAAGGAGAAGCCGAGGGATTTGTCGAGTCGGTACACTTTTACGGACTACGCGCGGACCGGACAAAAGCTTTCTTTACGTAGAGACTAGCAAGGGGATCCAAGGTACTACTTCAATTTAACAGGTGCAACGTCATATATATATTTATATAAATGGCGTGTACACCCTTTTTTGGTAGTTTGGCAGGGCTCCTCCTCCTATTTGCGATGTGCGTCTTGATGTTGTTCCACAAATGGAGAGTCAACTCCAAACAGCGAATGGTTTCTTATGAGGAGATTTTTGATGACAGAAATACACTCAGGATCTCGTCGTTTGCCTGCTAAGGGGCGACCGCTATTATTTTTCTATCGTTTGATTTTTCATGTCCGGACATTCGAACCTGGACACTTTCGAATGCGTTCACGCACCAAACCATTCGACCACGGCGGCTCGTACATCCTCTGTTGAGGGCTTAGCCGCGCTCCTCCTTTAATTTGTGATGTGTAGCTTGATATTGTTCCACCAATGGAGATACCGTTTTACACTACATTGGAACAGCAGACAATTTTTTATGTGGAGCTTTTCATGGCAGACATACACTCCCAGGTGTGCCATTGGCTGCCGAGAGGCGACTAGTACTAAATCTAAAGCTTTTCTATCAGTCTGAGTAGTTACATATTTTTTGTTTACCGGTCAAATTTAGACAATCAGTCAATCAGTCTGTCTGAGTAGTAACGGATTGCAGAGAAGCATGAAACACTTGTCAAATTTTGGCATAACGTAAGGACATACAACATCAGAACAAGTAATGTGTCACTGTAAAGCTCTTAAAACGCTGGATTTCGCTTCCTGGAACCACCGTACCTAGAAGCAAATGAGCGAAATGGATTTTGGCCTCTAAGGGAGTGGAGGATTGTTATAATACATACATTTTGGTCGCTGGTTTTAGTCACCCATGGTTACCTCTGTTAAGATCAATATATTCTAGACTGATGGTGCAAAGTCCGAACTTTGCAATTCATGAAAGCTTCTCAGTCGAACTCTCTCAATTTTTGCTGCTCCATCAAAGGGTTTAAGGAAATCTGGCATTGCCATAGTGGAATAGGACGAACGCTCTTGTTGAACAATTCCCATCAATAGACTATAAGATTCATATCATTAACTGTAGGCAGTAGAAAACAGAATTGAACGTTTGGTCAAATGATGACAGCTCTTGAGATACCACTCTCTTCTAATTCCGTAAAAGAGGGTTCGTTACCTTCTTTGGCTAAGGGGTGAAGAGCTAAGGCTAAGGGAGGTTAGCTGACACCAAATTGTGAACCTACGCCAGGCGAAATCTTTACTGGGAGGTAAAATCAAAAGAGGTTTATGAAACTCATAATCCTCCCTAAGCATAAACAGAAAACGTTCACGGGCGCAGTCATCTGTACGGTATTGAGATATGGTTGCCTGACTCTTGGCGGTGATCTCAAGAAACTCTAATGCTTCAATGCTGGCTGAGAAAGCTGAGACATCTCTGTCAAACGTAACCAGAAGAAAGGCTTTGGATGAGTTACTGTGATAAATAGAGGACACAAAAGACCAAGAGGTCGAAGTGCAAATCTCAAATTAAACCTATCTATCTATCTACCTTCTTTGGTTTTACAGCTCACTTTACTTACTTATTGTAGGACATGACCCATTTTCCACCACATTTTATCTCATCATCAATTTTGTGCCGTTTCAGCAGATTTTCCAAGTTGGAAATTCGGTTCATTCAAATGTTCATCGTTGTAGATATTCGACTTGTAATTGACAATCACAATTTGCTACCTACCTTTTTAGACAACCCAATATATTATATGCAATATCTCTATTTTGCACAGTTCCCAGCGCAGCTGTCTGTCTGTTTGTCTGTCTCCTTATTTACTCCACTTTTGCCTCGCTTCACTTGTGCAGAAAGCTCTTTCTCGTTTGCATGCAAAAAATTTTCATAATTTACCGCCAAAATAAACATTTGCCAAAGTTTTGTCTCTTCGATGTTCAGCGCTCCGCAGTTGAGTTTTTTTCTTCAAATTTGTTTCAGGGTTTTCGAATTTTTTCTTTTATTTTATTTATTTTCTGCTTCTACCGCACTTTCTTCCTGTAATTCCTTCATCTTTTTTCTCGTTTGTCTATTTTTGCGTGCTGACATTGATTTTGTTTTATGTTGTGCCTTAAATTTTTGCGTAGTTCGAAAAGTTCTGTCATAATTTTGTTTGAGATTTAATTTAATTTGTTCGGCAACAGAAGAATTCCAAACTTTCGCAGCCTTGGAAATGCACACATACATGTACACATCTTTGGCACACATACTTTATTGTATTTTTTTTCTTTTCCCAGCAGAAGTTGGCCTCGCTTTTTGTTGTGTTGGGATAGGAACGCAGATATGTACTTGGAATTATGGGGGAGGTTAGGTTAGGTTAAGAAGGCGGTGTACAGATTCATTGTCCAACTAGCAAATAAGTGCTATTTTGATGCTGTAATATATAGGTGACGTGTGTTGAAACCAATCAGCGAAGTTGATAAAAGCTTCTTTACAGTTGGGGAGGTTAAGGTTGGATGAGTCTTACAGAAGATGGTACTTACATGCGTCCAGTTTGGCTCCGCGGCCTCCACGTTATAGCTGAAAATCTACAGTAAATACTTAACCGACTCCTGTACATTTGAAGCCCTACTGTTTCTTCGGTAATTTTTATATGCCCCAGCACCAGGCGTGCGGGCCAATAGGCTTGTGGTTCTGTAAGGACAGTTGCGAGCTCTGAAACCTCAGGTGTGAACTTCGCTCGTAGTCTACTTATGAGCTTTGCGCTTATTCCAAATTGAGGCGAACGAGTTCATATTGCAGACACTATTTAAAAGAATTTCGCTTTGGTTAACCAGTCTCGAGTGCAAATTTTGTTACGCAGGGCGCAAAATTATCAACTCAGATATGAGGAAAAAATGATGTCGCGCTCATCTAAAGGTATCGTGACTTATTACAACAACAAAATTACATGCTTTTTACATTGGAATCTTGTAGAGAGGACACAAAACGTACGTGTACCAGCACTCTGACAGTTTTCGTCTGAATTTCATTTTAGTTGGGCCAAAGTTTTCATCCTTTTGTAATGATAAATCACCATAAAAAACTTTGTTATCGTTACATTTTAGTTCTAAGATGTGTTCAGCAACGATGTGTAGAAAATAACGGGTAAATTTTTGTGGAACATTTTAATCCGCTAACTCCTCAATAGATGTGTATTTTTGGTCATTTTTGTGGAAAGGCCAGGAAATACTCAACACAGCGGAGTTTCCTGTACTTACTTACTTATATGGCCTTATCAAGGATCACAACCCGTTACCAAAAGAATATAGCGGGTTAAAATCTACTAGAAAAATATTCGTCATAAAATTCTACTATAAGTCCTTAAATACACCAAAGCTCAAAACTCAATTTAAACGGAAGAAAAAGGTTAAGAAAAGGGGTAATGTGTTTTGGTAAAATTTCCATATAAGTTACTTTACTAATTTTGTATGAGTATTTTCTTATTTGTGAAAAAATATTACGAGTACATTCTTTTTAGGCATGGAGAGACATTTAGCAGATTGCCGCAAGGTTTGGGGAGTTTTCTTTTAATTTTTATCGAGTTATGGTGATGCCATTGGCATATACACGGGCTTGGAGTCATTGTCGTTTGAAAAATTTAATACATCAACAATAATACAAATCATCAACCACAATGTGCCATGGCAGGGGGTAAGTAGAGTACTCACCCTTTCGTGGCTGTGAACCAGGTGGATGAAAATGAAAAGATAGAATATAATATTTCTCGAAGAATAAGAACACCGCACAACCGCCGGATGCCTTTTCAAAACCTCTTATCTCCGGACGTTCCTTAATTAATCTAATGCGCTACAGAGAAGTGGATTTATGGAATTTAATATCTATGTATGTGGTGATAGCGAAGGTCACAAAGGCCATAATAGCTCGCATAGGGATAACCGACGGTGAGTGCGTAAATTATTGCTGTAGAGCAGCTTGCGGAAAAAAACTCGCCACATCTTAAATCATCTCTGAAGTTGAAAAGGCGATTGACTACGTCCGGACACATTTCTCCTTCATTCTTAGAGAGCTTATGTAATTTTGTTCAACCTTCACTTCGCTCAAATGCAAACAGCTTTCTTAGTCATAATCATAGTTTAGTTCGTGGCTTAGGAAGTTTTGCTCCAACTAACTTCCTCGTACAGTTGTAAGTAAGCGCCTTAAGTTCGCAATGCAATCGCCTGTGTAAAAGCGTACGCTACATTAATACATAGTATATCGCGGAAGAATTGCACTTTTAACCACAAAACCATGCACTACAAACTGAACCTCTGCTAAACATACAAGCCATAGAACTTTCGGTGCAATTTAAGCGATTAAAAGTACAGCTGCTGCGTTGAGACTTCAGTGCTCAGGTCCGCTAAGGTGGTACGAAGTTTGAATGTACGAGTATACGAACACCTTGGATTTCGCGTTGTGTCTGACCCAAATGCCCAATTTGCAAATCCACTTAAGACAGTTAACAGTTAGAAATGTAAGCAGTCTTAAGCGTAAGTAAGTAGTGATACTACAGATAGACGCAGGGACGGTGGCGATTGCCTTGGGCCTCTATGCTTGCGTGGTGTGAGTGGTATGAGTGCATGTGGTTGTGTATTTGTATAGTGAAAAGTTTTCTTGAAATGATTCACCGCACTTGGTGGTTGGAGTAGCGGGGAGGAGGCATGCCTCTCATACGCAATTTAATTAAAAGAGTACATTGCGGCGATGTGAAATGGTAGAGCAGGCGGGGGAAAAAGTAAAAGAAAGAATTTAAAGGCAGATTGAAAAAGAATAAATTCATGTGCGTGTAAGCAGTGGAAGGAAGAAAACACATTTTTATATTCCATATTACCAGTTACTGAAAAAATTACGTATACAGGGTGGGCCATATAGCGTTTGCTTTTTGAACCACCTATTTTTTTGAGAATGGTAACACAAATGACATGTCAAATGTGTTCATAATTTACTTAAAGGTTTGACATTTACGAAATAGGACGCTATACGCTTGAACAAAATTGGGAAATATTGAAAACCTATTTCCAAAGTGGTGAGTCTTCTTCTTCTTTTCTGATTTTCACATCGGTGGCTACATCAATAAGCAAAATCGTGGGATTTGGCGCTCAGAAAATCCACACGTTACTGTAGAGAAGCAAATGCATCCACAACGAGTCACTGTTCGGTGCGGTTTTTAGTCTGGCGGCATCATCGGGCCATCTTTTTTCGAAGATGAGCGAGGAGCCGCGGTTACAGTAAATGGCGAGCGTTACAGTGCCTGCTCAAAGAGTTGTTTGCAAAAATTGAAGAGGATGACATAGACGACATTTGGTTTCAACAGGACGGTGCAACTTGTCACACTGCCAAAGTTACACTCGAACTTTTGGCTACCGTTTTTGAAAACCGAATAATCAGCGGAAATCCGATATCAATTGGCCGCCTCGGAGCTGTGATTTAAGCCCGTTGGACTATTTTTGTGGGGAGCCGTTAAGGACAAATGCTATGCGAACCATCCAGATACGATTTATGCTTTAAAACATGACATCGAAGTTGTTATTCATGAAATTGGAGCCCAAACAATCGAAAATGTGCTTTAAAATTGGGTTGATCGAATGGCCTACTGTAAAGCCAGTCGTGGCAGTCATTTGAACGATATTATTTTTCATTCATAAATGACAATTTTCAATCTTCAAAATAAAAGAAAAAGTTTGAAAAGGTATTGATTAGTTTTTTTTTATAGCGGATTCAAAAAACAAATTTTACATGGCCCACCCTATACATCTATGGATGCTCGAATTTTTTTTCTTATGTGTGGAAAAAATGCGACGGATCGTCGGAAAAAAATCGAAAAAATTAACGCGGTTTTTGAAACACTACAAAAGTGCAATTTGAGCTACTTCGAAATTCAATTTTTCTAGAAATTCTGGTTAAAGAATTTGAAACCTTGATGGAAATTAGCTGATTTTTTTTAAATATTTTTTACAATGTAAGTATATTTTTTCAGTCGTATGGCTCTTTTTGTAGCATAAACTATTTTTTTATATTAAGAAAAAAACAAAAAGTAAAATAAAAATAAATGAATATTCGAAAGTATTGAATCCTCCTTCCACCTTTTTCCTTCCTTTTTAAATATAGATGAGGTAAAACAGGGCTATTCCAAAACCTTAAGAGTATTAAAAATGACTTGAGGCTCTGCTAGCTTCCTCAGAGTCTTTAGTTTCAAAAGTTCCCGCAACTGCTCCTTCGATTGCGATGTCCCAAAAATTCATTTTGACATAACAAAAAAAGAAAACAATATCTTAGCCAGCACGTGAGTTATGAGCAAAGAATAAAAAAAAAACAAAAAAAAACACGCAAATCCTTTATACGCCTCTCCTGAGACTATTAAATAATATAAATTTCAAAGCTACAAATCAGTTTATAAATGAGTTTACAATCAATAAGATCTGATACCTGATTGAAAGTCTTATATAACTACTTTTGTACACGACTTTTTCCTCACTTAAAAAAAAAAGAAAAAAATTGAATTTTTTTTCACATTTTTTCTTTTCTCTTTTTTCCTATTAAATCTCAATTTGTGCTTCTGAAATAAATTGACCTTACAATATATTGCATCCTCTTCCACCAGACTAATACTAAATTAATAAGAAATAAATAAAAATAAAAATATTGGTGCGTATGCTCCTGTTAGATGTTCCCGAGTGGAACCTCCTTTTTTGTGGTGTGCGTCTTGATATTTTTCCACAATTGGAGGGACCTACAGATTTAAGCTGACTGCGAACGGCAAAGGGTTTTTATAAGGAGCTTTTTCATGACAGAAATACACTAAGAGGTTTGCCATTGTCTGCCGAGAGGCGAAGGCTGTTATAAAAAACTATTTCTTCTATTTGGTGTTTTATGCACGGAGATTCGAAACTATGCATTTCCGAATGTTAATCACGCACCAATCCATTCGGCCGCCCTAATACTACATTGCTCTTGCGAAATATAAGCAACCTACCACCTTTTCTGAGCTCTTCTTTGATGGCGCGTAATCCCATCGCCACCAAACGCTCGGATTCTACTGGTACACATTGTTGCTACTACCTCTTAAGCGAATGAAACAGCTTCCTCGTTTTTGCTAATGCCTTTTATTGACCCGGGACCCATTGGAGTTTCTATCGTCAATGCACTCCTGGTCTAGTGATGGGCAATAAACCTGGACATTTTAAAGTGTTTCTAAATCATTGCACTTACCCAGTATAGGTAATTAAATGTGTTAAGTTAAGACAACAACAAGAAATAAGTATTTGAAGGTCCATCTATTACTTCCCCTCACAAGAAGAGACAGCTAATTTCTTACATCACTCTTTTTTTGGTCTCAATAGCTCGTTGAAATAGTTGAGCTTAAATGTTGCAAAATTGCAAGACGGTAGGCCACTAATTGTATGTAGATGAGGCCGGACATACATACACATACACGTGTATATAAATTAAAAAAAAATCAAACTTAAACTAAGGCAACATACAAACATATGTCCGTATACGTATTGTTAACCGCAGCTTGAACTGCAGCGCCTTGAAAAGCGAAAACAAACCACAAATAAGTGAAAAGTGAATAGAGTATTTGAAAAACTACCCGCTCCTGAAGTACAGCGTTAATGTTACATGTACTTGTACGAGTATAGTAAGTCAATGGCAGTCGCGTAAGTAGTATGTATATACTCGTACATTCAAACTTTTCAGCCTTGTAGGAAATTTTAAATTTTAAGCGAAGTTTCGCAGACTTTTAACCATAAAAAAGGTATAAAAAAACTCGAAGTTCTCTGTTTTTAGGACGCACCAAAGACGAGAATTTGTATGAGTTTAAAATCCATCTCAAAGTGAGCTTTCAAAATAGGACCCAGCGACTTGGAGTTCGGAGCCAGCCTCCACAAACATACCTAAACACGATCAAGTCTAATTTTTTCTCAGTTTGAGATACAATTTTTCTTTATTTCTTTCACAATATTTTGAAGTATCATTGCCGCGCAGTTACTATGAGATGTTACGTTCCGATCTCATTGACAGGTACATCAGAATAAAACTGGAAGTCGAAGTCACGAATTTATCCCCCGGTGAAAAGGATTACTGACATCATAGAGACAGCAAAGACACTGCGAATAATCACCGGAGACTCAATTTACTCTGGCAATGAGCTAATACGCAACAATGCTATGTTACCTTCATTACTGGAAGAGATAAAACGATTCAGCGGCAAATGCAGCAGTCGTTTGTCGAGTCACCCCAACCCGTTTGTCAGGGCCATAATTCAACCAACTCAGTACGCACCTCTTCAAATCATATAAAACTAAAAAAAAGTATATTTATAATATCAACCTTAAAATGTCATGGCTCTCGCTTCATGTTTAGTAAGTTATTCCTTTCAAGAGCATGTGGTGAGCAAATTCTTTAGTGAACTTGGACTTCACGCTATATAAATTTTTTAATGTTTAAATTTAAAACAGATTGCAATACAATTTAAAAAAAATTAGCTTTATCGACTTGAAATATTCCATTAAACTTTGGACACTAAGGCGCATTGTATGAACCACGATTCGTTAACTCGTTAAGTAGCAAGCCTAATCTACTATACATCAGAGTTCAGACTCATTACCATTGCAACCATTATAAAGGGGGTTGAATTTCATGGGCCGATGTTGAATGTGAACCACACCTAAGTGTCAACGACACCGTTAGACTTCTTTCTTTGGGCTTATTTGAAAGAAAAGGTGTACGTCGATAAGCCAGCAACAATTCAAGCTAAAGAATGAGATAATTCAGCACATTCAGCGTCATCGAAAATGTGGACCATCGGATGGAGGTGTGCCGCCGAGGCCGCGGCGTCCATTTGGCCGATATTTTATTCCATGCGTACCAATATTATCACAATAAGATGAGAATACTTTTCAGTTGAAACTCTAATTTAACACTCGTGCGGCCGTTAATCTGTTAGCCCATATCATACCTTAGAGGGTTAATACCAAAGTTCACTTTTTTCTCAAGAATTTTTTTTCATATTCGTTTTTTACATGAAAATTGATATCAAATATAAAAATTATTTTATTACTATATATATATTTTTTTTCATGGAAAACTCCGACTGGTTTGGCTATCTGAAGTTGCCCCTAATATTGAAGTAGTTTGCTCTACTCAACCATTTCTCACAGGCCCTCTATTGGTATTAATAGTTGGAATTGCTGCCACACGCGCTGCTTACTATTTTGGCTTTGCTTTTTGGTTTTGGTAATGTGAAACGTTTAGCAAGAAACAAAAAAAAAAAACTAGACGTATATTCGTACATACAAACATACATCTTTAATTCGTTTGAATGACGTACGAATGCATGAATAGATTGTTTTAGTTATTGTTATATTGATTGTTGTACATATGTAGTTGTTGTTGCTGTTTTGTAGGTACGACTGCAATTGTTATAAGTTCAAGCAGGGTGGGTTCAACCACATTGCGGTGACTGGTGGGCATTATAACAGCCGCAGTAGCAATCATGCAGCAGGAGAAAAGCCATACACAGGCGCACACATAAACGTAGAGCCAAACGTACAAAAGCAACAACGGACAAAATAAAATCAACAATAGCCAAGTCGAGTAACTAAAGTAAATAAAAGTGAATGATTGTAAATTTGCGGACAAATGTATTATACCATACATACGCATGCAGATACAATATGTAATATGTTTGTATGTATGTATGTGTGCTTGCTTTTGAATGGCTGGGGCAGGCAATGCAATTCATTAATTGCAATTGTCGACATAATGGAACATGGTAAAAATGTATGTAATTGTATGTGTGTGGGCCATGTGCCCATTTACACATGCATTGAGTACTGAGTGAGTATTAAGTTACTTACATACAAAGGTATCGTGAAGAAATATAATAAATTGGGAAACTCAAATTCAAAATTCAAACTAATTTTTAAATGTCACAAATTTTCATCAAAATTGCAAATTTTTAATTTAGGTACGCAGTTTTATAGCTACTAAATTTTTATATAATAAAGTGTAAGTTTGAAGTCGCTCAAAATTCTCGTTGATTTTTGATAATTTTTCTCCCTTAAGGTGTTGTCCTTTTTTTCGTTGTATGGACTGATACACGAGATTTTTTTCTGATCAAAATTTTTTAAATTTTGAAATACAAAGCTTGAAGGAACTATATTTTTATACAAAAATAATTTAATTAAAAAATAAATAAGCAAATAGTCACAACTTGTCAATACTAATTGTTGAAAAAACTTTCGTTAAGACCACAAAAAAAAAAAAAAAATTAGTACTTAAAATCCATAACCATGTTTTACCTTTGCGAAAAATCGCTCCTAGAGCCTAATTGATTTTACTTTAGAATCTAACACGAAAAATGTCTCCTTGGTATATTCATATATTAGCGGACCCGACAGACTTCGTTCTGTCAAATAGATTTTGAATGTGCCAGCTTATACTTCGACCTTAAGACGTTTTTACTCTGCTGACCCTCACATACCGCCCTATCATCATGGTGACGGTTCTGTTCAGGAAAATTAAAGAAAAGGGTCAGCTCGGGTGACCTAAGTATCTTCGCTTCCACGAACTTTGGCCACCTTTTTGGGACCCACTAAAAACCCCGACTGGGTTGTTTGCCAGAGGGCTTCAAACTAAGAGAGGAACTTAAGGTTCAAACCTGATTGAAAAATAATCTAAAAGGACAGTGGTGCTTTAAGATATACAATGTTTTTTGTTTGATTACCTGTTGAGTATACCAACTAATCTGGTTGTTTTCCAACACTGGAACAGGCAACATACAATTGACCATGTGAGAAACATCGATTTTCTAGATTAATTAATAATGTTTATCTTGTGGTATTCTTAAAATATGTTATTTTTAATTATTATTTGTGAATGAAATCATTCCTTAACTTGTTCTGAAACTAAAACAAAAGAAAGAATATTGCGAGGCCAATCAAATCTATAGCTCTTATATTTTTTGACTTTTCAATTTGGTCGAGTTCACGATATTATCACTTTTGTGTGAACGCATTAGATTCTCCAACGCGAACACACACACACACGAACGCGCAATATGGGGAAAAGAAAAGGGCTGTTTTAGGGGTTTCCCGGAAATTATTCCATTTTTTCTCGCCGTAAAAACGATCCTTGGACTTCAAGGAACATTTTAAAAAAATGATTGTTAAGATTGGTCCATGCGTTGTTGAGTTATGCGCTTACCAACGCATTTTGCGATTCATTTTTATATTATAGATTTATTCCTTGGAACATCCTAAAAGTATAAAACTGTAAGAACTCAAAAATATATGACTAAATTCAGGAGATGCGCCGCTGTTAAATGGTGCAAGTTTTCACATTCCATGTTCCTTATGTAGTCCTTATACGAAAGCCAAAAGTCATCGTCTAGTTATCGATTTTATATTCGATGCTATCTTTGGTTCCTTGGGTGCTGTTGTTTTATGATAAGGGTACCAACCTTGCGCAACCCCGTATGCGTCAGTGGGATACGTGTTGGAAGTTTTATGACAACAATTTTTACCGTTTAAACGAATTTATATACTGAGTCGCATGCTACATGACCGACACCCGCTATCGGTCGCATCTAGTCTGATGAACAGACGCTCAGAAGTTCCCGCTATAGCCGCCGCTAACGTATTTCACACGCTACTAGGCGGATTATTTTTAGCTTCGGTGTTCACAATCTCCCTAAGAACGAACTGAGATTGTTCACAGGCATTCTTACCCATTCTGCGATCTCTTCCGAGAAACACCATCACACTTGCTTCTGAAATGCGATACCGTATCGAGAAGAAGAAGTAAGCATCTCAGCCTAGTGCAGTCGGAAGAGAGGCACTTACGCACATCCCAGTTCGACTAAGTACAATTCAAGGTTTATTGATAGAACTGCGTCCCGATGAATTATTGTGAAGAGTAGAGAGCACAAAAGATCTCAAGGGCGAAATTTAAAGCTATATTTTTATCTATATCCATCTATCTTTCAGGCTCTCAATCTCAGTCAAGAGGAGCACTTAGTGTGGTCACTCGGATGAATTTTGTTTAAAGGGCTACTAAAGAGTGCAGTTTCCACTTCCCGTGAGGTGCATTCGAAGACTCACAACGACTCCACAGTACGTTACTGGCTATGTGTCCATATGTGTGTTCAGCCAAGGTTTGTCAGTTGAACAGAATTCTAAAAAAAATTTACTGGAAATATTTGTGGCATAAGGCAAACTTCGGCTCCGAAACCTGGCTTTCTCTCTAGTGTACTAAAGTTCACGAACCAATCAAAATGATTGATTCTTGCGTAACTCTGTAGTTTTCGTTCACGTCTCGCGGGAAAGTAAAACATTGCCTATATGAGCGTTGCCTGTATATATATTATTTATTTATTTTAGTTTATAACGTTAGTGAAAATAAAAACAACCACTAATAGTTGAGATAAGAGAAGCAGGGAGATATTTTATGTAGTGAAAAAACTAAATGGAGAAGGAAATTACCTCATTGCTCAACATGAGGGACGAAAAACTAACCCATTTGGTCACTAATAATGTTTGGATGTGGGCATGCCATTTTTTTACTCCTTCCTAAAAGTAAATTCTATCAAAAGGAGGACAAAGAAAAAAAGTTATTTTATTTTGTTGGAAAAAATGACATCCTCAAAAGAGGATACTGGGTGCATACAGTTTGAAAATTTTCAAAACACTTTTTTCGATAAAGAACATAATTGCATTTTATTGTAAGCAAAATATTTTTACATTTTATATAAGAAATTAGTTTACTATGGGTAAAAAGTTAGAAATGAAAACAAAAAAAATCATTTTTTCTCAATCACTTCCTCTAAAACTGTTTCAGAAAATACATTATAAATTTACTATTGGGAGGTTGAATTAGTTTTATGTCACCTTTAAAGATGGCGCTATTTATCACTTTATCGCGTTGGCAATACTGAATATATATTCATGACAAAGCCTCATCCCTAGGCTTTGTTTATCAGTATCTGTGATTCCGCTGAAGTATAAACAACGCAATGTTTTCGTGCTCCGAGTATGTCAACTTTCGTGCCGTCGAAACGCAATTTGCGGGAAGGTTTGCTTTTCTGCTTCAATTTGAAAAGCCCAAGCCCGTGAATTGCTGCAGGAGGCCTACCCAGACCATACTCCGTCGATTTCAACATGTGAGTACTGGTTTCGACGATTCAAAAGTGGTGATTTTCACACCGAAGACAAGGAGCGTCTTGGCCAGCCCAAAAAGTTCGAGGACGCGGAATTGGGGGAATTGGTAAACGAGGGCTCGTGCCAAACCCAAGAAGAGCTTGCTGAATCATTGGGCGTTGATAAATCAACCGTTTGCAAGCGTCTAAAAGCGATGGGAATGATCCAAAAGCAAGGACATTGGGTCCCGTACGAGTTGAACTGCGCGACGTCGAACGGCGATTTTTTACGTGCGAATTGCTGATCGAGCGACAAAATCGGAAGGGTTTTTTGCATCGGGTGGTGACTGGCGACGAAAAATGGATCCACTACGATAACCCAAAACGCAAAAATTCATGGGGTTTGCCCGGCCACGCATCAACGTCGACGGCCAAGCAGAATATTCACGGCAAGAAAATCATGCCCTGCATTTGGTGGGATCAGGTCGGCGTCGTATATTTTGAGCTGCTCCAACCGGGCGAAACAATCACGGGGGATCGTTACCGACTGCAATTGATGCGTTTAAGCCGGGCATTGAAAGAAAAACGGCCGGAAACGGTAAAAAGGCACGACAAGGTTATTTTGCAACATGACAACGCTCGGCCGCATGTTGCTCAACCTGTCAAAAAATACCTTGGAACGCTTGGCTGGGAAGTGTTACCCCACCCGCCGTATAGTCCAGACACAGCTCCCTCCGATTATCATTTGTTCCGGCATATGAGTCTCGATTTGGCGGACCAGCGGTTCTCCTCGTACGAGGCTACCAAAATATGGGTTGAGTCATGGGTAGCCAAGCAGCGCCCAGAATTTTGGAGAAACGGCATCCAGAAATTGCCCGAAAGATGGGCGAAATTGTAGCTAGCGTTGGCCAATACTTCGAATAAAATATTTTGTACCGTTTTTTCACAATAAAGCCCCAAATTTTCGAAAAAAACCTTTAAAACTAATTCAACCTCCAAATATTTTTTATGAGGAGGATAAACGCCTAACCTCGTCAGTGTGGGACTTCAACCCGAATCCCCTTTACTACCGTCAAGTAGGGACGAAAAAATATTCAAATAATAAGTGGCGTTCTACAGGGATCGGCTCTCTGGCCATTGCTGTGGAACATAATGTACGACGGTGTTCTCTGTGTCAGGATTCCAGAAAGAACCATGATGATTGGCTTTGCCGACGACATTGCCGTTGTGGTAACGGCTAAAATTTTAGGCGATATCCGCAACAATGCGATCCATGCGGTTATAAGCGTGCAATCTTGGCTAGCCCAAAATAAGCTAGATCTAGCGCAACAAAAGATCGAAGGAATCCTTATATCCAGCAGAAAAAAAGCCAGAAGAGATGTCTTTTAGAATCGGAGACTTCAACATAACGACCACTCCCGCAATCAAATACTTGGGAATAATGTTAGACAAAAGGCTGTCTTTCAAAGCACACTTGGAGTACGCCAACAAAAAAGCATCCACCACCACGACGGCGCTGTCGAGGCTGATGTTAAACGTACAAGGACCAAAACAAAGTCGCCGTCAGCTTCTGGCTAATGTCGTGAAAAGCCAATCTGGGCGAATAAAACGGATCATGTATCATACTTTCGAGGTCTACAGTCTACCTACCAGTTGTGCGCACTACACGTATGTAGCGCATTTAAAACGGTGTCCGACGATGCAGCCTTAGTAATATCTGGCATGTACCCGCTAGGCATATTAGCAATAGAAACAGCGACCTGTAAGTCCGTCTACTCGGGCCGCGTTACGAGATAATTGCATCGATGAGTGGCAAACTAGGTGGGGCAACTCGGCTAAAGGGCGTTGGACGCACAGATGCATTCCCAACCTAAAGCTTTGGTTAAAGAGGCCACATGGAGAAGTGGACTTCAAACTGACCCAGCTTTTGAGTGGACATAGATGCTTCAAAGCATGTCTACACAGGTTTAACCACGGCGACAATACTTATTGGGATTACTGCGATGGAAACATTCTAGAGGACGTTCACCACATATTCTTCACATGCTCGTACTTCCGTTCTGCAAAAGAAAGGGTCTATAGAACCTTTAGAGAGCCTCCTTCGGCGGAAACATTCGTACATCACATGCTGCGCTCGAAGTGGAATGCGGCATGCGACTTAGTGGCCGAGATTATGAAAGAGATTAGGCGTATGGAAAGACTGCGACACAGCAACGGCGACTAATCGTCTTCCCTCCCCGCGAAGTAATACTTGACGGTTGTCCCGCGGCGAGAGGTGATGGAGAGAAACAGGCTCAGCCTGGTTTCAGAAGGCCACTTGAGGGTAGCGCGGTACCACACGCCTATAAAAAAAACAAAAAAACGTCAAGTATTTCGTTGAGCCCTAGACTCAATGTTAGAAGTTGCGTTTACCTATCGTTAAAATGATAGGTCTCCGCTGAAGAGATGCTCCAATCAGAAGTTGCATCTATCCTCTGTTCAAATCATTTCAGGTAAGATCCATGCTTATCGGATTTGTGAAGGTTACTATGCAAATATTTCTTATCAAATTTTTGTTCTTGTTATCTGCATATGCAGTCACTCTCTGTTAAGCGGACACCTAGGCGACTGAAACATTTGTCCGCTTATGGGATGTGTCGTCTTATGAGAAAAGTGTAAAAAAGGTAGTAATATCTTATGGAAGGGTTGTCCGCTCAAGAGAAAACAACTACTGATGATTTTTAATATGCACTAAAATGTTAAGAAATTCTTGTTTGTAGGGCTTTCGTTCGGGCACGGCGTCTGTCTATGGATTAAAGTTTACTTTGGCGAAAAAATGCAATACTAAAATTTTGCGAAGAAGTTTCAACCCATTTGAGGTGATTTTTAATAAATGTGCAACAACATTTTTTTACTCAAAAAAAAAAAATTTTTTTTAAAGCATTTTCCCAACACTTAAATCCTAAAAATCGTTTACCCACAAGCGACCTTTGACGGAAAAGAATTTTGTAATGCAATCGACTGCCATGCAACGCTTGAAAAACAAAGAAAAAGCATAAATACTTAGTTACAAGCAAAAAACTGTGGCAAAAAAGAACAAAAAAGACAAAAAAAAAAGCCGGCTACAACCAAACAAAATAACTAAACAAATGAAAATGAAAATTGTCTCAACAACACAATTAAAATGCGCTCAGCCATGGTTACAAACAAAAGTTAGTGCATGTACATTCATAGTTGCACACATACATACATACAAGTTCATATATGCATGTATGTAGGTGAGGCTAAGCGCTTTACAAACACATTGCACATACAGCTTACATTCTCTGATAGGGGCATAAAGCTAAATTGTATGAAGTGATACATGAACCCTGAAGAATGGACAAATAAAAGGTATGAAGTTATGCAAGTTGATATGCCTCGACACATGTCTGCATGCATGTACGTATGTGTGAGTATGCCTGTGAGTCTGCCATTGTATGCCTGCATGTGTCAATGTCTACACAACGAGACAGCAACGCAAAGATGCGTATCTGAAAACAATTAAAGTGGCGCAATTGTTTAAACAAAAGAATCATCGGCTGAAAAAAAACTAGACTAGAACCAAAGCAGCAAACAGAAGACGAAGAAAAACTAAAAAAAAAAAGAAATACAAGTGGTAGTAAAAATGCCACTGCCTCACTCGACAAATAGTAACCGCCATACAAAGTGCTTTCGCAGTAGCCATTGCATTACAACAATTACAATTATAATTAGAAATGCAGAGCTCAGGGGGTTTGAGTGGTGAGGTGTTGCAAGAGGGATGCTAGAGGTTCTGTTGATAGCAATTGCACGCCAACAACCGATAGTAATGTGATGTGGAAAATTTGTGAAGGCTGCTGCCACAAAACGACTTTTATGTGTGTTTAAGTAAAACAAAAAAGGAAGAAGCAAAAAAGCATATGCAACTGCTTAGTTTGTCAAAAGCAATGCTCCACATATACAGCTGTTGGCCAATAAACTAGATACAATCATAATATAGTATTAACTGAACATTTTGCGTGGTAATTAAAACAAATATTTTTTTAATTTAAAATATTTGGTTCGGGAGTAAGTTCGTAGCGTTTTTACGAAAACAATAATTATATCAGTAAGTTAATCACTTATATATTCACCGTTTCTCTTTACAACCTCTTCCTACCTCTCGACCAATATGGTGATGCCGTTTCGCCAAAAATCGTCTAGTCTGGTGTTAAAGAAGTTGTAAAGTCAGTTTTTACGGATCTGTTTGTTATGGAAGGTAACGCCCTGCTGAAGTACCTCCAATTCGAGCTCTTGAAGTGCGACTTTGACCACTTGTGCAACATAAGTCTGGTGTTGTCCTGAACATGGTTTGACCATGTCGATCAAGTCGTTTAGTCGAATAGCCTCATCCACCGTTCTCCCTCAAAAGTGATTTGAGGCGTTCTTCATCGGCATTTTCCGAAGGCCTTCCGCTGCGGGATGTGTCATCGACGTCAAAGTCACTATTTTTGAATTGTGCCAACCATTTCCATATTGTACACTTGTCTATGACACCTTCTCTATACCCGTCGCAAATGTCCCGGGCTACTTCGGTAGCTTTTTGACCTCGCTGAAAAGCACAAAAGAGCAGATGTCGAAAATGTTGATTTTTGCATCCTGGGTATTCTATTTTTAAGCATCTAAAGTAATAACATATTAAATGACTCAAAAATGCATTTAACATGGTTTTATAGAACAGAAAGAGTTCTATCGAATGAATACTTACCCTTTGCCAAACAGCAAACAAATCGTTGTAAAATAAACGAAAATATAAAACCGCTATGAACTTATTCCCCAAACTAATATTTTATTGTTATATTTTTTTGTAAATATTTTTAACACATTTCTAAAACAGGCATTTCGTTCTATACGATTTGAGGCCTCTTGATTCTCGGCTAAAGCTAATTAATCTAGAATACCTAGAAAAGAGGAGGACAGTCCTTTCATCGTCATCGCCGGCTGTCCACTTTTACTTGAGGTTATAAACTTTAATGTTCCTCAAAGATGGCTTCGTAATTTTTAACCTTTTATGGATAAAACTTTAAGTCGAAATTGGCGAGTAATGCACCCCTTGCTCGCGCACTTCGAGACTACAATTCATTATTCCATTCCAGCCGGAATAATGAATTCTTAATCTACACTTGATTTTGTAGAAATTTTAAATTTAGCTGCTTAATACTGTAATTTTATTGATTACGAATATATTAGTGGGCGAATTTGACTTGTTTTTCTTTACATTTTTGTCTACTCTCGCAGGTTTTGTACCGTAGATTATTATTAAAATAAAATAAAAAATGTATTTATCAATTTTTGGTATCATATTTTGCCAGCTAAGGAAATATTAAAATAATTTGTGAATCGAATGAAATTGCGAATGGAAGCTAGTTATCTTCTTCTTCATCGTCTTCTTCTTGTTGTCGCTCTAAAATATTCAATTCATTGTCATCATCCTCATTATCGGCCATATTCATTTCCAAACCTTCTAGAATCTCAGGATCGTATGTGCTTTCTTTATCGGGATTACTTGGATATAGTGGAGCGTTGAGGCAAGCTTGTCCACTGCACTGGCCACAAGCTAAAGAACATAGTAGCCATTTTTGCAATTGCAAAATATTGTGTTTAGTGGTTCGGCTGGTGCTGGAGGTAATAACGTTGTTATGGGCTCCAGGATTTCATTTTCAAGCTTCCAGCCCCATTCTTGAGGTTCTAAGTTCTTCCCTAGCCACGCTTGAATCTGGTAGTAGACACGATTGATATGTTGACGGGCTGCTACACTTGTTGGTGGAAGTGTTGACAATTGTACAGGTTTATTTAGTTTTGTTGATTTGATGAATTGCGCGTAGCGGAAATAATCAAGGTTGTCCTCAGATTTTGGAGCATTATATAATGCCAAAAATATGGGCATTTCAAATAAAGTTTGTACGTGGCAGTGATAATTTCGAGGCCAAGTAGATAGAAAAGATGAAATGATCTGTTACTACCTGCTTAATGTAGGCCATAGTTTGGTATAAATGAATCAAATACTTTACTTAAACTTTTCAGCATTTCAAAGTTAAATATTTAATAGATTTTTTGTGAAATTCTCATTTCACAATGACTATTTCCTCATTTCCTATCACTACTCAGTATAAGCTGGCCTTGACCTAGCAAAAATAACTACATTTAATATGAAAAAAAAGAAACAAATTATATATACATAATGGTAGATGCATGCCCAGCTCTAGGATGGATGAAAAAAAAAATAAAAATTTACTGTGAGTTGGCACTAGATGATATAATTTTCCGTATATTTGCCTCACTTAAAAATGTTTTAGAATTAGTTGTGAGAAAAAATTCATTATTGAACCAATAGTCAGTCTTATCTTGAAGAGGAGTAAATACATTTTAGCAAGATGGATTCGTTGAGAAATCTTTGCAACTGATTTCAGAATAGAACGGCTTCTGGATACTTCAGAAATAAGAGATTCTACTTTTTACAAAGCCGACTTGGTCTAATGAGTGGCACTTTACAAGGATTTATCTCCTAGAATTTTATTCTAATTACCTTAATACTAAGCGTGAGTAAGCTAGACATATTTACATATATTAATGTATATAATATATGTATTTTTATAATATATAATAATAAGAAAATAGTGAAAAATAAATAAAATTATTGAAATAACAAAATAATAAAAAAGGTTTTTTTGAAATTTTCAAACCATGTAAACCTTTAATGGACTCTCTTGTCAGCTTCGTAGATGATATTTGTTGACTTCAATAGTAAATGTTATGCCTAGAATCGCTGTTTTGTACAGCAAACTAGCTCGCATTGAGAGCTCAATTGGTTGGAAAGATACTGTAGACCCACTGCGACATGAGTAGATTGCCGTAACAGCGGCGGTGTCGGTGGCAAACAAAGATAGCGGCAACACTAACAGCGACAACAGTGGCAAAACAGTAACAAAGATAGCAGCAAATTAAAATGAGGACCACCATGCCGTACCTCTTGTTGTTGTTCGTGTTTTTTTGTTGCTGAATATATACGTGCATTGCCTAATATGCTGCCTCTATAAGGCATTTCTTCAATTGCAACCTCAACTACACTTGTTGATTTTTTCTGTGGAGCAATTTTTTTTAGTTTTTGTCGGTACAACTAGCAAGTACAGCACTCAGACAACATTAGATCCATTGTACTGCACTCGCGTTCTTTTTTTAATTTCCTTTAATCCACCCGACCTCCGAAGAAATCTGAGTAGATCTTGTGGTGCTAAGGAGTCGAGGTGGTCGCTTCTTAAAACTCTGGCTCTTTGGAGCCTTACTGTCCTCAAATTTTTCTCTATTTAAATATTGTGAGACACATTCGCCTTCAAGGGCTCTTCTTGAGTCAATGCGTAGAAATTTCCTCTGCTGTTACGTGGCGTCGAAAATTTTTGCTAGGCGGAGATATGTATTATAACTCGTAAAATTATTAAAAAAATCAGTATCCTGGTCCACAAAACATCACGTAAAAAATTCTCCACAGTGAAGAGGATAATTTCGGCTTGTTTAGCTTTGTAAAGAGGTGGAGTTATGGAATTTGGAATGAAATAAATTCACAGAAGATTCATCAGGTGGCTCTGGAATCCGAAAATGTTACAGGCTAATGGAGATTGTGGGTCAGCAAACGGTCGCTGAGTCGGGGTATCAAAGAAATATATCTGTTAGAAAAAATATATTGCAAGAAATTTGGTTAGTAAGAACAGTTAAATGTAGAGCAGTATACAGAAAATAATTGTTGATTTAGATTAACACCCTCAGTTCACTCCCTCAACTACGCGATGGCTCTCCTAGACTGACTAAAGCATATCTTTTCTCCCACGAGAAATAATATCTTTTTCTTAACAGTTATATTTTACTGTTTACATTTGTACATGAAAAATACACAGACCATAAGTAAGGAATTTTTGTTGCAACCAACCACCCAACCCCAAATGCTACTCTGTACCACAACTGCACTCACTCGCTCACTCACTTGCCAATTAGGCGCTGTGAGGCCCAGCAGCAGTTATCTATGGCACGGCAGCGTTGTGGCAGCAGCTTTGGTTGCATTGTGTAATTTTATTAGCAACAATGTGCCCATGCAACAATCAAGTGGTCGCTGCAAATTAACGGCCTCCTGTCTGCCTGCCACACAAGCTGGCGGGCTAACAATACTTCAAGTAGCTACTGCAAAAAAAACATACTCACACTAACATGTATGCTTGCATATGTATGTACGTTGCATGTAGTGTTGTTGAAGTGGTAAGTTGGTTGTTGATTTCTTGCTTTTCCCGCTCCACCTTTGCTTGAGGTTGAACTTTGAACGCGCCGCTCTGACAGCGGTAGCTACACTGACTCATCGACCGCCACAAACTCAAGCACGCATTAGACGAGTACGTTTCAGTATATATTTACACACACATGCTATAGAAGCTACATACACACACACACATGTGCCGCTAAGCTCCTGGTTGCAACCTGCATTGTGCGTGAAAAAGTGTAAAAGAAAATCCTCAGCAAATCAAACTCTCCTCGACAGCAAAGCTGCCTGCCACCAGTTTGAGTTTGGTGTTGGGTTCTCTTGCGCCGGGGTGAACAGACAAGCAGCAAATTAAAAAAGTTTTGCCTTTACCACTGCGCCGGCCAGGCCAATCTTCTTTTTTCTTTGCCATTTATTCTTCATCTGCTTATACCTATTCTTATAGTGCTTTCTGTAGGCTTTCTTCGACTTACTTTTACTACTTAAGCCAATGTTGCAGTGTTGGCGTTGACGCTGCTGCCGGTACTGCTGACGCTGGCTTAGTTGCATGTACTTTCATTGGTATTGCACGATATTTAGTTGGCACAGTGGTATTGTACGCATATTTTTGAACTTAAATAGTACAACCTCAATATTTCCAGGACAATTTTCTGCATCAGCTGAGGACCTGCGTCTTGCGTTTTTGGTACAAATCGTTTGATACAAAAATATGAAATTGCGAAGAAGCCTCATCATGCAGAGTGCTTAATAACTTTAGTGCAGAGCCTTACGACAAGTTTTGACCATTTATTTGCTTCTTATTGCATTTACAATCTTTTTTTCCCCCTCCTACAGAAACCTTCCAAATCTAAATTTCAAACTTCGTGCAAATAAAAAAAAATCAACAAATTTCCATCAAAACCTCTCACTTTTGAAACAGAATTCTTAGAACCATTTCATGAGTGCAAGATTATAACCCATTGAATTTGATGGAATAAAGTTAAAGTTTTAAGTGCCTCAAAAATCGCGTAGAGTTTTAAGAATTTTATTTTCGGAAGATGTTGGCTGTTTCCATCCATACCAAAAAAAAAAAAAAATGGAGCATTTGTTATATGGGGCAAGTGCGGAAGTCCACGGTTCGATATTTGAGGAGCCCAACCTTTTATTTTCGCAAATTCAAAAGATATTAGCGGGATTGACATCAGTTCACTTTTGGGCAGAGAAAACAGTAAAAAAAAAGCTCTTGTACAAATACTTACATACCTTCTATTGGATGGGAAAACACATTTTGAGCAGTTCTCAGGTTACCCTAAAATTGTTCGCTATTCCATTTTTACCGAAATTTATTAGAATAAAGAAGGAGGAGAAGGTTCTAGAAGGAGTTTCCAAGTCAGGCATGTAAGTATCAAAAAATATACGAGGGGTGCCTTGTATATGTCAGGATTTGGCGACCCTGGTGTTGCAATCTGGCAACTGACAGCTGTATCGCAAAGTTTGACATTTTTTGGCTTTTACATACTCAGAACGTTTTGAAATACCAGCGCTATTTGTGTTGTTTACAGTAACTTAAAAGATTCATCTCGGTCCAAAAATGGAATTAAATCGTGAACATTTTCGTGCGATTATTTTTTACAACTTTCGACGTGGATTAACTCAGCAACATTGCATGGATGAACTTAATTCATTTTTTGGCGATGAAGCTCCATCAAGGACCAGTGTTTATTGATGGTATGGTGAATTCAATCGTGGTCGTAGTTCACTCCAAGACGAATTTCGTGAAGGTCGTCCAAAATCAGTTGTTGTTCCGAAAACCATTGATGCTGTGCGCGAACTGATATTGCAAGATCGTCATGTCACCTATCGTGAGATTGAGACAATCTTAGGCACTAGTGGGACCAGCATACATTCAATATTGCATAAACATTTGACTATCAAAAAAATTTGTTCGCGATGGATCCCACACAATTCGTCAATCGCTCAAAACGAGGCTCGTGTCGATTGGTCGAAGGAAATGCTTAAAAAATACAATCGCGGGGCTTCGAAACACGTCTATGATATCGTGACAGGTGATGAATGAAGGATTTACGCGTATGAGCTCGAAAGTAAACAGCAGTCGACTGTATGGGTGTTTCAAGATGAACCAAATCCAACAAAAGTTGTTCGCGCACGAAGCACTCCAAGCAAATGGTCGCCTGTTTTTCGGAAAAACTGGACATGTCGCAACCGTACCACTAGAACAACGCAGAACAGTAAATTCTGGGTGGTACACAACCATTTGTTTGCCAGTTGTCTTCCAAGAAATAAGGAAACCAATCGCCAAAGACGGATCACTCTTCACCAGGACAATGCGACCTCTCACACATCGGCTCAAACAACTGCATTTTTGAGCACCCAAAACATCGAATTAATGGGTCATCCGCCGTATAGTCCTGACTTGGCACGGAATGACTTCTTTTTATTCCCGTACGTAAAAAACAAACTGAGAGGTCAACGTTTTTCGACACCTGAAGAAGCGGTTGCGGCATTCAGAATGCATGTTTTGGACAATTGGTTCAAACGCATGCAAAAGTGTATAGATCTTCATGGAGAATATTTTGAAAAACAATAAAGTGATTTTCGATGATTAAAATTAGTTTTTGTTCTCTAATCCCGACATTATAAAAGGCACCCCTCGAATCTCTACAAAATTTATGACTGTGCTAAATCCTGCGCTTCGGCGAAGTTTAGGTTTTTTAGCAATTTACTTAGTAAATAATAAAATACACGGCGAGATTTAGCCTTAAAATATTTTCCTATATTTGAGCCGATTTTCACTAAGGATTATAGATTACCAGGTTTGCTATTAAGCTATGCTGAAAAAAAATTGTGGGGGGAACTTTGACGGCCACGTCACGGAGGATGCGGCAGACGAATTCTCCACGACCATTTCGCATGTACATATTCACACACTTTTCCAATACGTTGTTGTTCAGATGGCAACGAACTGTTGTCATTGGTGATTTTTTTGGTATAGCACTAACACTGCCTCAGTTTTTCGTAAACAAACCGCTTCTTGGTCCAAGTTACGTCAGCCCATCAGCTGATTCTGTCAAATGCGTTCAGAGCCGAATAACGGTCTGTTGGGTAGCATACCACTAAAATCTTTTCACCATAGATTTCCACGTTCGTGCGCAAAGGTTACACCAGTTAAAAGTCTCCCAGACAGCATGTTGAGTTAAGTTTAAGGTGAGTATAAAAGAAAGTAAGTAAAAAAAAAAGTATTAAAAGCCGGGCATAAAAGGGTAAGTTTAAACTTTTACTAAAATTGAATTTTATTTTTTCTTATAGATCCATCGGGTTGGGTTTCCCTGAAAAGGTTGCTTGGGCGCTCAATATCTTTTCATATGGTAAATTTGGTGGAAGTGTTGGGTACTTTCATCAAATCTTGAAGCTTCTTTCTTAAGAATACTAAGTGGACCAAGCTGCATTATTTAGTGGAAAATATTATAAAGGGTCTTTCAAAAGACGCGAATAGATGTTTTTTTTTTCAAAAATATTCAATATACGGCTGTTAACAATTATATGTGAAAAATGTCGTCATTTAAATTTACACCTTGAGCACTTCTGCTGGCAAAATCCGCCAAGCAGTTTATTCATGATTGTTGAGAACGTCGAGATATCGATGGTGAAGGTTGTTCAGTAATACTTTGCAAATTTTCTCAACAGAAAGCCCAGTTTTTGATCCCTTTTGCTATTCTCAACGGAGCCAATTTCTTCAAATTTTTTCACCAACCACTGAATTATTTGCTCATGCGGGCGATTATTTCCACAAAAAAAGAAGCATTTTGCGATATGTTGCTATTAAAGATCGACCATGTCCATAAAAGTTTGAATAATTTTAACGCTTTATTCTATCGGGTAAAATAGTACATCTGTCCACTTGATCAAATTCAAAAGTGACATTAAAAAATACCACCTAGGAATTCCGCACTTCTGGCATCTAGGTGCCACTTTTCGAAGACCCTTTATAATTAAGTCAATTTTAATATATCATACAAATATTGTTTGCTAACATATGGCCCTTTATGACGTGAGATGTAAATCTACTCCTCAAGGAAATTTGGCCACAAATGTCGAAAGTCGTATATCTGTTCTAAAGCTGCATACCTTCATTTAGTCTCATCACAGTTTTTCAAAGAAAAGCAGAAGTGGCTATGAATCAGAACTCAAATTAACGTGGGCAGGAATTGTAGAAGAATTTTTCAACTAACTGGTGCTTTTCTCTCATAATTGTAAGCTTAAAAGTTAAGCAATGATGCTTAAAACCAGTAGCGGGAAGGTCTGTTGTCTTTCAAACAGTCCATCCAACTTAATCTCCAACCATACCAAACTGCGCTCAATGTAGCGAAATATTGATTTATGTTTCGAACTATATTAAGTAATTTAGAACAACGAGGTCGTGTAAGAGTATGGGCCAGAAAAGTACTCAATTTAGTATATCAAAAACTGTGATGTTTTCTTCAGCGCTGACTTGAATTGCGGCAGCAGTGTTTCGACACATTTTCAAAGAATTGAAATGATGATTTTTTGGATTTAATGTACTTCTTTACATTCCGAGCTACTGGACCATAGAGCTACAAGTCAGCGGCTGACCTTAGCTTAGAAAAGCTCATAGCTTGATGTACCTAAGGCTGTGCGTTGTCCTGTACTATTGAGTGGCATCAACTGAACAGTAATTCAATACTTTTCACTTTCCCCAACTGGATGTGGAATGGAATAGGCATTTGTAGAGGTTTCTGGACTCTCAGTGCAAGACAGTGAGGAAGTCATTAATCAATTCAAAGTAATAGAAATGCTTGACTGGGCTCACAGCATTTAGAGCCATTGACCTTTTAGAACTTTCTTTGTAAAACCTACTTTGGCAGTCTTGGAGCAAGAAAAAGTAAGAAATTACCGAAAGTATTCATAACAGTTGTTCAGTAATGAAATTGAAATTGAAAATCGGGGTCTATACAAAGCTGATTGCTTGGCAGTGCAAAGCAACCATAATTTGCATTGCTGGCTAAGCGCAGAGTACGCTGCAAAATTCAAATGGCCCACTGTATGGAGGATAAGTCGAGTTTGAAAAGCATCTGCGGGAGTTAGTCATATACATACACACATATGTATATATATATGTGTAGTTATGCATAAATATATACCAATATTGTGCAACATATTTACATGCACCTAATGCGTTAAACGTCAAACTTGCAACCATATTGTAGCAGCTTTGAATTGCGTTGTTGGCATCAGGGCCTGCTGATTTCCTGCTTCAACTTATGAACGTATGTATGTATTCCTCCACATTGTTGTTGCTTTTGCTATTTTGTTATTTACTGCATGCGCGATTAGTGTAGATTTCCTGCGTGTGTTGTAAGTTTGCTACTGTGTGCGAGTGTGTGTGTGTGCGTGTTGGCAAGCGAATGTCTGCTAAACTTAATAATGCACGTAAGCAACTTACAAGAACAAACATGCGTGTGTACATTTATGTAAGAATAAAGGTGCGATCAAACTAGGCAAGGAGAGTACTTTTTAAAAGTAAGTAATTGGCGGCGTCAGTATACGAAAAGTAGTTTGTGAAAATTTCTGTTAACTTTTCGGCCATCTATTTCGAAGAAAATGATATTACGTAGTCCGACTGCATTCATCCAGAAGGAAATTATTTATAGATAGATAGATAGCTTTCTTCGAGGTTTGCACTTCGTCCTCATGGTCTTTTGTGCCCTTTGCTCATCACAGTACCTCCTCCAGACCCAGTTCCCTCAGGACACAGCTGGGTTGGATTCAGCGTATTTGCCTTTCTTCCGACTGCAGTTGGTCCAGATGCCTCAACCTTCTACACAGTAAAGCGCTACATTCAAGGAGAAGTTGTATTGGAGTTTCCGAGGATTGGTCGCAGAAACGACAAGAGTCAGTGCACCATATCCCTATCAGTTACCGATGACTACGCAATCTGCAAGAACACATGTGGGCATTCTCTGTTTACCTTTGGGGAGGGCTATGCGTCTACTATGTGAAACTTTTTTAAAAACGTACAACCTCAATTTTGTAGCTTTAATAAGTCTAGGGGTTGACTTGCCTTTCTCTATCGCTGGCCAGAAGATCGGTAGTAAGATCGTTACTGAATTGGAATCCGGATAATAGAACTACTTACTCGTATTCGAAAAAAGGTTATATTTTTTGCCTTAAAGGCTTAGAGTTATGTTAACGTAGTTGTTGCTTTCGAAAAATTGAATTTTTATTTTTTCATATTTTCTTAAAGTAAAACTTTCTGAAAGTATCATATGCCCGAACATGGTTTTGAAGAGAGGTGCGTAACGATATAACGATTTGAGAATACAATTTTGACACAAAAATTCTCCGAAACAACCGCCAGGTGACACTCTAAGACAACTGATTGTAGTTCTGTGTTTTTTGTTGGGTTGCCATATCTGCGATTAAAATTCCTACCGAAATTGTATCGCCATTGCTTGTCATTTGTAAAAGTTACGTCATCTTGAGTAAATCCACCAGTCCAGGTGTTTTCGATTTTTGCGAGTTTTAAAAATGGATATGAATTTGCAAGAAAGAATTTGTGTTAAATTTTGCGTTCCAAATGTATTAAATGATGCGAAAGCCTTAGAAATATTGGGAAACTGTTTCGGTAATGATGTAATGATGATGTTCGAGGATAACGTAGAGAGAAAGTAGTGGCAGGCCATCGACATCGAAAACTGATGAAACCATCAATAAAGTGAAAGAAAGGATTATTGTTGCAAAGTTGAGCACAAAGGACCTGAACTTAATGAAAAAAAGCACGGCGTTGATATCGCCAAAGGCATGATTTCCAAGACTGTATCCGAATAACATTCATCAAACGCCTCATTACTGGAGACAAGACGTGGGTTATGAATATGACACACAATCCAGACATCTGGCGAGTAGGTGGAGATCTCAGAATGGATCAAGATTAAAAAAAATACGTAATTCTTAGTCAAAAAAAAAAAATAATAATAAAAAAGTCCTCACGGTTTTTAAGGATTGCAATGGCATTATACACCACGAATTTTTTCGAGAAGTTGAGACAGTTAATAAGGACTATATTTGGGCATTATGAGACCTTTAGATGAAGCATTTCCCCCATTTGAAGGATTTGTGAGAAAACAACTCGTGGATTTTGCACCATGATAACGCACCGTCGCACATTGCCGTTATCATCCGTGAATGAAACGAATACCATTCAAAAGCCAACGAATTCACCTGATATGGCTCCCTGCGATTGCTTTTTTGATTGTGTCAAAAAGCTGAAACAGTAATCCGTTTTAACAGCCTAAAGGAAGTAGTAGAAAAATCGAAGACAATGCTGAGCCTATTACCCAAAGAGTAAGCTCTAGAAATGTTTCAAGAGCTGGATCAAACGCTGGCATAAGTGCGTTGCAGTCGATGGGGAGCACTTTGAAGGCGATAATATCACTTTTGAGGAATAAACTTGGATTTTGAATTTTCTGAAAATATTCTGGGAACTTTTTGATCAAGGTGGTATACCCCTAGTTTATATACAACAAAAACCGTAAAACGTAAAGTCTCAAACTTTATACAAAATTTTGCAAAATTCAACAAATTTTCATATTGGCTTAAAATTTTTAGAAAAATGTCGGGCGTGCCGTATTATAGCCCATTAAGTTTTATATACAAAAATGAAGTGCAAATTTGAAGCGGCTCAAAAACTGTATTAATTTAATTTTTTTTTTTTTGCTGGCATTTTTGTGCATTTTCGCCATATAAAAGAGCGCTGAGCACGGATCGAAATTTCAGCACAAATTCACTTTTTGGAAATAAAAACTTACTTCTCTCAAGTGAAATCACTTTCGAGACTCCTTCAATTTGACAGACTTGCCACATACACCTTGCTTGCCTCGCTTGGCGGCAGCTTAACAAAAAAATATTGGCGCAAATCAAAGCTACGCAATGGGAAGTACTTCCTTAAAATACCAGGTTATTTTACTCAAAACTGTCTAAGCGGACTGACAGCTGCTAAGAAGCAGCTGAAGGAGCTGATGTTGGAGAGGCGTGGAAGTATAAGTGAGGATGAGGGAGTGTGTTGGGAAATTAGGGCTGGCAGTTAGAAAAAGTTGTACCAAAATTAGAATTCATGCGTCAAGGCACAAACAAAAATAAACAAATATATGCACACAGGTGTGTAAGTATGTATCTGTTTTTTGTTTACTTCTTTTGAATAAATGCACGCAATGATAACTGAAAGTTGCTAAATATTTGAGTTTGGACGTTTGTTTACATTTGGATGCTTACATACATCGTCATGAATATGCAATACTGGCGTGGCTTTTCACTTTCAGACACAAACAAGCGCTTTTATTGATTTGCACTTCACAGGTGCTTGTGCTCAGCTGCGATTTTATTTAGTTATACACTTTTGAATGTTTGTGTAAATATTTATTTATAAATGTATCCATTACGCGCTGCCTCAAACATGAGTGTAGTGCATGTGAGAATAGTAAACATGCACATTAGGGTGGCTCACCAAAAAAATATGTGAATTATGCAATTTGTTTTACTCGTATTTTAAGACTTTCAGCTAAATATTTAAGAAAAATATGTTGATTTACTTGAGCTAGAGTCATACCTCGCACATGGTACCCGGGTAACTAGGTGTCAAATGATAAGCTCTTCACCCGGAGTACGCAAAGGCTAGCGGAAATTGAGATGCGTGAGGGTAAATGGATATGGACTCGTCACACTTTGCGAGAATTTTCGACTGACATCAGCAGAGTGTCCTTTTACTGGAATTCACGGGGTCACGCCGTAGAGGTTAACCCAAGGATCTTGGAGACGAAGCCTGTACGATGAATTCACGATAGCTGACGACTCCCTGAAATGGCGGCAAATAAAGCTTAAAGCCAGGAGTTGATCCCAATGGAATTTATTTGCTTTAGCACTTTGCGCTCCCAGCCGGCGAAATTTTCTATTATCTTATCGGCTAACAGGGTGTGCGAGAAATGCTTAAAAATCATTTAAATCAAAATAATTAGATTTTGATATTATTTTCGATGATTTTTGGCAGATACGTTTAAGAAAAAATTGAATATCTACGCCAAATATTGACCGTTTTAGACTTCTACGGTATCATAGGAACGGTATTTTATTTTTTTTTTGGAAAAATAAACCCATATCCAATTTTTTATTTTTTTTTATATGTACTCCGATTTTGTTCACGAAAGTGTTAAGCATCTTTGTGCAGACCTTTTAAGCTTAAATTCCTCAATCATCTGAGCTAATTTTATGGAAAAAAATATTTTTAAAAACTGATTTTACTTTCAAATTGATCCAGTTGGCGTAAATTTTAATATATTCGGGAGGCATTTGTCTATCGTTTTGGCGTTTCCTACCCACAGTGGCTTGCGAACCCGCGCAACAACGCATTTCGCTATGACGGCCACACGCCGGTGGTAACTAGCGATGTAAAATGGGAAAAAAATTGGAATAACAACCAAAGGAACTCAGAGTCAAGTTGTAATGAACCGGTCCTTATGATCGCCCAGCCCAGACTTTTCAAAATACAAACATACGACGCCTCCTAATGACTCCTCTGCCACAATTTCACAACGAGGCTTCCATGCTCCCGGCCCAAGGAGCACAGTAAAATGCTTAGTAAGCTACTTCTGCTTAAGTGTTACCGTAGGAATCACCCCTTCAAACATTTCCTAGAGCCTGAGCCAACTCCCAGGCGGAGCTAGGGGCTAACTCTCCGTTTACACCGACGAGATCTAGAATCAAACACAACTGCAATTACTAGACCGGACAGTACATAAGCAGACATTAAACAATATTTATAGGGAAACTCTATCCATCTTCCCAAATTCCCAACCTGCAAATGCCGTTATTGGAGTCCAAGGAACACCCATTGCGGACGAAGAGCTTCAGCTGTCTTGTGCGACTCGCGTAACTTCGGCTCAATTACGGTCTTGATATTGTAGCAGGTTAAACTTATACTTATACAGAATCGACCTCAATATATATCCGGCATGTGAAGGTACCCCGTATGATATCAGCCGCATATTCACACGCCCTCTTAAATCCACTCACCTAACACCTCTCACCCTTTGGACTCAACCTGTCGAAACAGCACGTTTTCTCGGCCTGCCGGAGAAACTTGGATCTCTTAAGGAAGCGATCGACCAGAAGCGGCCAGAATTGGCGAATGAGGAAAATGTTGTGTTTCCTCAATGCAACGTCAGGCCGTACAGGCCGATAACGACGAGACAGAGGCACCGAGAGTTTGGATAAGAAGTTCTATCCCAGCTGCCGTATTGTCCTTAGATGATACCTACGTAGATTTTATCACAATGAACTCTTTGTAAAATTTTCTTGAGAGTACAAAAATGGATTGAGGCTTGAAGTTAGTGAAAATAGGTTTAAGGTTAGTGAAAATAAATTTAAAGCTTGTGAAAATTAGTTGCTAAAATTCTTTACCATTTGGGACGAGAACTTTTTCAGCCGCGTAGTGTTGAAACTGCCTTCTAAATGTAGAAAAATATATCTAATAAAGTTGCACATATTTCACGAAAATTACCTCATCCTACCTCTATAAATTAATACAATTATCCAAAAAAGCGAACAGCTGCTCAGAACTTTACTAATATTTCCCGTGCCTTAAAATTATTGAAATGCATTGAAAATCTCAGAAAATTGCAAGGCCATTCATTCCATTATTAAATTTTCATTCGCACCTACAAAGGTATATTCTCCAATACACTAACACAAAGCCAACAGTATAAACATCGCACTAAAGCTTTAGCCGGCAAATTAAATTCAATGACAAACTGAAAGATATGTGGGTATACAGGATCTTATCTGTAACTTGAAAAGTAAACGGACAATCGCAACCAGACAGACGAGACATTTACCCTTGGCTGACATATCTAAAAAAGTCATGCATACATACAATTACATAAATGTGATTATGCTTGTGTGTATTTGTTTGGGTGATTGCTTCACAAGCCATTTACTAGCAGCCTCTGCTGCTCTGCCACGGCCGCCTACCTTCATCAATGTCTAAAGTAAGCAAACCTTTAATCACCAATACCACTGCATATACATATAACTAATAGTCAACCAGTCAGCCAGGCAAGGCAAAGGACGACAGCTGCATATGCCTTGTTATTTGCACTAAACTACAGTTACTTGCATTTGGGTGTGTGTGTGCGAGTGTATGTATGCTGGAAAAAAATTGTGTGCGACCAGCGCGCCGTAGAAATAAGATTGAAGACAATTCAATTGAATGGCGATCGATAATCTTTTTGACCGCACAAACCTGCCTCCAACACAGCCGCGCGCTTCCCCGTCTGCTCCCACGCTGCAATGTCCTTTGCACTTGTTGTTCCAGGTCGGCTCAGTGGCGTGCCTTGCGAATTTTTTTCCTGCCAGTGCGCGCAATCGGAGCGGTGGGTTTGCTGGTCTCGAAAGTCAGCTCAGCTAAACACTCAGCTGCACGCAGTGGTAATCCTGTTACGGCCGGCCAGCAGTCCTGTGCGGCTCTCAGTGTTGATTTTGTTGAATTTCTTTACAACATTTTTTCTGTATATTTTTCTTCGATTTTGCTGCGTTGCATATTTATACACACGTCCGCGCTCTGAGTTCTGGAACAGCGCGTGGTGTGAAGGAGTGTAAGAAATTTAAAGGCAATGCCCTCCCAGATTTTGCTGACTGACGTTCTTTTTATCAACAAACCACCTTTTTTGTTTTAACATTTCATTTTCTTGGCTTTTTCCATTATTACAAAATTCTATGAAATTTTTATTTTTATATTCCTGTTTTTTTGGTTTTTTTTGCTCTAACTTGCAGCCGTTTATTCACTCTTCAGCTCAACCGCTCATTCACTTAGTTTTTGTGTGTCTATGTGTCAAGCTTGAAGAATCCTTAAAAATGTGTTAAGCGGGCCAGAATGGCAGTATGGCTGGCTGACATGTCAGGCTTAGGGAATAAAAAACAAACTGGCCAGCTCGACTGCCCGAAGTTTCCCACCAGGATAACAGTTTGATATTGGTTGGCGACAGTTCGTACGCTGTGAGAAATCTTGTAACGAGTATAGGGATTTCAGTTCGATTATTTGTGGATTTAACGATAGAGAGTCAAGTTCTCGCTTAGCGTATACATAGCCTGCAGACTGCCTTATCAGTCACGTATGCGATTCGTGGTTTGAGTGGAATGGAATCGACAATAAGTTGAGTTGAGAATGAGTTGTTGACATTTAAGTTTTTTTTTGTGTTGTCTTTATTAACGATTCTTAATTAAATATTTTTGAAGCGCTGTGCAATTTCACCAGTATTGTAAAGGAGACATGCGATGACGTTGAAAATCGTCTTTAGTTGCACTTAGTATTCGGTTGATTTGTGAGAACCAAGTTTGTGTTTTTTTAATTTCGAAAATTCAATTTATTTTTTAAGAAATATATAATAAAGTAATATTTTATTTAATATTTTTTTAATAATTCTTAAAACTGAAATATCTACAAGGTGGCGCAAAATTAATCACCCTGTCCGAAAAATCTACAATTTTTGTAAATGGTATCTAGGTTAGGTTAGGTTAATTGGCTGCCCTAGCTTAGGGCACACTTGGACAAACATTGAAAATTCGTCCGTTGTGATGCCATACAGGGGAGAGGAGAAAGGAGAAGTGAAGGAAGGAGCCTTGGGATTAGAGACTATGATTGCCATGCATTTTACGATGACGTCGACGGTGGCTGATTTGCGCTCGTAATTAGCCGCAACAAGCTACTGATGAACTTCACCAAATTTGAGATATTTAGAACCGCTATATCCGCAGGCGTAGCGAAAAAATGAGAGCCCAGATTTCTAAATCTTTGCCAGACGAGAGCAGAGCAAGAAGGTGTTGAGATGATTCCACCTCATCCTCCAAACAGCTTCTACAGAACGGGCTTGAGGCAATCCCAAGTCTCAACGCATGAGCATCTAACGCACAATGTCCGGTAAGGATACCCACCAAATTCGAGAGCTGGGGCTTTGTTGGCCTTAGGAGTTCCCTCGAGCGTCCCCGATCTACCCGTGGCCAGAAGGATCTCGCGACCTTGCACGTTTGCGCACTAGCCCAGCGCTCGCTGAGTTGACTCGAGGCCCATCTTTCCAGGAGCAGACCACAGGTTCTTAAGGGAACCCCAATCCTCTCATTTCGCGACGAAACCGTCTCCAAAGTTCCCTGTCTAGACAGCTCATCAGCCCAGCAGTTTCCCTCTGCCGCCTATGTCGCTGTGACCGGGAACCCAAATGAGCCTGATGTCGAAGTATTTGGAAGCAATCGAGAGAGAAGCCAGACATTCCCCTACCAATCTCGAACGCACAAACAACGAGCCCAAGACCCTTATTGGCGCTTGACTATCGGAGTAAAAATTTACTTCCTTAACGGTAATTACCGAGATAAGCAACCAATCCACTGGTATCTAATGTCAATCATATTTGAGACTTGCAAACTACACAGTTGGCCGCTGTAGCCGAGTGGATGGTGAGTGACTACTATTCGAGAGTGCGAAATTTCGAATCTCCGTTCATGAAACAGCAAAATAATAGAAACAGGCAAACCTCTGAAAGTATTTCTGCCATGAAAAATCTACTCATAAAAAATTACTGCATTTCTGAGTCCGCTTAAAACTGTAGGTGCCTTCATTTGTGGAACAACATCAACGCGCACCCTATAAATAGGCGGAGCAGCTCGGCCAAACAGCAGAAGTGTACGCGTAAATAAGAAAAAAAAAACAGGACAGCTGCAGTATATAAACAGATATGCAATTGAACGCGTAAAGGTCAAAAAATGTTTTTCTTTTACAAGAAAAACACAATTGGAAGAGTAATTTTGTGCCACCTTGTAAAAAAAATGTGTGCTGCGAATGAAAAAAATTCAAAATAAAAATAGAAGCTATTCAATGTAAATAAAAATATTCAAAAAGCATGCGAATAAAGTTCCTTTTTGTTTTAAGTAGTAGTTCTTTACATTTTAATTTTATAGCTTTGAAGACTGGCTTGAACTTCAGAGATATTTCTGAGTGTACTCAATCATAAACTCTTCCCTTCCTCAGTTATCCGTCAGTTTTGGACGATTGCCACACGCATACACCTATTTTTCTTGCTTTTAATTTACTTAAGTTGCTTTTGCCTCTTTAAATGAAAACCATTTTAAAAACACACAATCATATGCAGGTATGTGTGTGTGTGTACATATTATGTTACTGCCGCGCGAACCTGATTCCTGCAACTACTCTTGCCCTAACCACTTGGTAATTTACACACACACACACATCCATTCACTTACCCACCCGCACTCACACTCGCTCAAATACTCACCCACTCACTCACTCACTGACTTACTCTAAAGAGCCTTGAAATTCAACACGCGCTCCAGCCTGTAAGTAGAATGAGGCTGTTGGCTGGGTGTTGATGAAATGCGGGCCTACGAACTTGACGACTGCGCTAACTGACGTCTGATTGAAATCTGTTACTTTTCTAGGCAAGAAAAATGGGCGACTTTATTTAACTTTAGACAGGATTCTCGGCTACAAACTCTGAAAGTTTTGCACTGAGTTAAATGTTGTTGTTGTTGCTTTTGTTGGTACTGCTGCTGATGCCATATGTCGGACACACATACGTGTTGTAGATAAAGGTATGCATGTATGTGTGCGCTTATATGTATTTTAAACAGGCGCACATGTAAGTGGTTGCCACCTTTTTATACACACTTTAATGCTATTTTTCGCTTCTTCTTTCCGCGTTTTTACAAGAAATTGAAGGGTTATAATTAAAGCAATGTACATAAAACTTTATGCCAGCAGTGTAAGCAGCAAGGGCGTGGCACTAGCATTCACTTGCATATCCTTACGGCTCTCGTATCCTGCGCCAATGCGTACTTGCACGTGTGTGTGTGTATGTATGTCGTGTAGTGCAAAACTTATAATTTCTTAAATTTCAACCTGCAATCACTGGCTTCAAAGCGTTCGTTGTATACGCTTCCTTAAGGCAGGCCACTTGCTGATGTGGGAGGGCGCTGGAAGGGCGCCTTCATTTTAGTTGCTCTTTCATTTATTACATTTTTTCATCGCCCGCTCGCCTGCCTGCCTGCCTACCTACGTACGGCTATGTTATGGCTTTCTACTTTTTTGATGTTTTGTATTTTTTTGTATTTGCTTGGCGAGTATATTCTGCGTGCATTTTTTTTCAGGGAGCCACCCTCAATTTGTGGCAATTTTATCTGGCAGCATATGCTTCATGTAAAACGAAAGCGAGCGAAAACCTTTCTCCTCAAGTAAATATAACTTGACTCAGGAATGTGGTAACAATTTTGCGATTCAAAAAAATATTTTGTAATAATTTAGAAAGTAAAAAAAAAAAAAAATGGCGCAGCCTGAGTCTACAATACAAAAATGTGCAGTCTTTGAACTTATAACTGAACTGAGATGGACCTCTCTACTAAGACAGATTGCCGACTATGTCGCAAAGACCACCAGACACCTATATTTGGCACCTATGGGACCCTAGCAGAATCTAGAATCATTTTACTTATCCTTCAACCAGTCTTGGGTCAATGTGAGCCCTTTAGAATGGGTTTGTTTAAGAAAGTAAGGACCAAATGGAGTCAAAAGAATATAAACCTGATTCTAAGACTGTTAGAAATACGACTGCCAAGAATTGCATAGCTTGAGTGTGGTTTCGGTATTGGTATTTAGTGGGATGAAAAGATCTGGTAGTTCCTTTCTTGTGATACCCAAATATTTTGTCTCACCTGTATGAGTTCCAAGATGTCTATTATTCGCCTGAAATTTATAATCATGAAATGAGCTCAAGTTCATAGAACAAAGCGTTGAGGTGGAACTCATATTTGCGAATTTTATGCCCAATTATGAACAAAGCATACGGCTTTACCAAGCTATGAGGTGCAGATGACTTGGTTAAGCTCCTCAATTGAAGTGGCGCGCTTTCGAAATATCCCCTAACTTCATAACAACTTGGTTGCTAGTCGAGGAAATCTTATGAGATGGGTTTGAAAAATTAGGTGGGGATGGAAAGCGAGTGGAGCTGGGGAAGATGAGAAAAAGGCAAAGTGTCTGCTTTTACGCTTATAATTCTGAAGCAGTAGAAGACTTCATTTCCTTCGTATCCTTCCTTTACACAAACAATAATGGCAGCACACAAATCCAACAGAAAATCGTTCTTGCTAGCTTGCGCAACAGCAGACTTTTGGGCAGTAAATTTTTCTCTTGATAATTTATATTTATTATATTATATTTATGTTCTTTATAAGTCATTGGTTATGTCAGTTTTATTTTACGACGCAAAAGCATGCTCCGGCAAGAGCCGGCTCTTGGAGTGTTCAAGAAAAAACAGCTTCTTCCTCTTCTTAATTGGCGCGATAACCACTTATGCGATTTCGGCCGAGTCAAGTCCTTCTCCACCTGATCTTTCCAACGCAGAGGAGGCCTTCCTCTTCCTCTGCTACCACCAACTGGTACCGCATCGAATACTTTCAGAGCCGGAGCGTTTGTATCTATTCGGACGACATGACCCAGCCAACGTAGCCGCTCGATCTTTATTCGCTGCGCTATGTCTATGTCGTCGTAAGGCTCATACAGCTCATCGTTCCATCGTCTACGATATTCGCCGTTGCCAACATGCAAAGGTCCAAAAATCTTACGCAGAATCTTTCTCTCGAACACTCTAATCGTCGCTTCATCGGATGTTGTCATCGTCCACGCTTCTGCGCCATACGTTAGGACGGGCATGATGAGAGTCTTGTAGAGTGTTAGTTTTGTTCGTCGAGAGAGAACTTTACTACTCAGTTGCCTACTTAGTCCAAAGCAGCACTTGTTGGATTTGGAGATTCTGCGTTGGATTTCAAGGCTGATATTGATAAGTTCTGCGGCTCGTACGATCCTCTCCAACATCAGGTTAAAGAAGTCACAGGACAGCGAGTCACCCTGTCTGAAACCTCGTTTGGTATCAAACGGCTCGGGGAGGTCCTTCATCTTGCATAGCCGTATTAGTTTTGTGGGGATTCCAAATTCAGACATCGCGGCATACAAGAAAAAGCAGCTGCGGAAGATAGTTTTGCGCGTAAAACCTTTGTTGGGTTTTTGGCTGATCTCCGCCTCCAATTTGTAGGGTGCTTTGTAATGCTGTCCTAAAAATGGAGGAATCTACAATTTTATGCCGACTTCGAACAGCCGATGGCTTATTATGAGGAGCCATTTTATGATAGAAATGCGCTCGGAGGCTTTGCTATTACCTGACAAAGGGCGACTGCTATTTCGTTTTTTTTTTCTTGTCGTTCTCACGACAGTCGGTTCTACGTAACCGGAACGACCCGGATTTATATTTGGCCAAGAACTGTCACCTCAGCAGCATACTCCGTATAAGTATAGAGAATGCGTATGCTGCTACAGTACGACAACAGCAACAGAAACAAATTTCGTTTATTTGAGGCAACCGAATGGAGGTCAGGTACAAAAACGTTCGGCTATGAGCCCGCGGCAGTATTCTGAGCTACCTGAGCTTGACAACAAATTGGACATTGAACATAGAATAAACCTCCAAACGCTCTGCTTGTTAGGTCAAGTGGCATGAATAGATATTAACGCTTCAACTACAAAAGAACTCAATACAATATCTGCTGGCGATAGATGAAGAGCGAGAAGGTCTGCTCTGTGTTGTTTTAATACCTAAAAATTGTAAAGCTTATACACGTGTCGATTCTTGGCTCCAAAGCTGACTCTGTTTGAATACCTGCATTGTAGGGGAGATTGCGCGTTTCTAGTTAAAGCCAAGGTAACTAATAACCGTTCAGCATTCGGTTATCATATACAGTGAAACCTCTCTTGGGCGGGTGCTCACCGTGAGTCAGCTTTTGTCCGTCCAAGAGAGGTATCCGCTCAAAAGAGGGTAACTTCTTGGATAAGATTTGGAAAATGAATAGGAAAAAGGTAGGGTAAGATATCCGGTTAATAGATGTGTCCGTTAGGAGAGGTTACACTGTAGTTGTAGGCGATGCATATTGCTTATAATCTGCCTGTCTTTAAATAGTTGAGATGGTGGCAAGATTTTTGTGTTTCAGCGGCATATTTTGTGGCATACATCACTAGAAAGCTTAGAGCTTTTTTCCATATATTTTTATTTTATTTAGAAAGTAAAGATTGGTGACATTAATATTTGTTCTGTGCTAATGCTTGCTTCAACAGCTGAGTCATTAAATTTGAAAAAAAGATTCTCTAAGAAAACAATTTTTTTTATATAAAAACACGAATGGAGAACCTCTTTTTGTGTAAAGTCGGTTGAAAAAAATTGCAGAAAAGTAATTAAAATTTAAAGAATTTCATAAAAGTCAACTTTCGCACACCCACTGCATGCCAAGTTGGCGCTATTAAAACGAGGCACATTTCTGCTACTTCGCCTTTTTTCTTATCCCATTTTCAATTTCTTAAAGCCTTGCTTGCATATCGATTTTCTGTATGCCCTCAAAGCCTGCTCCTGCTTGTGCATATTTTTATAATTTTTTTTTTTATTTTATTTTTATTTTTTCTACGGCATTCTCTCGTCCTTCGCCTGCCACTGCTACTGATTCTTATGGCTTTATTATAAAGTGTTAATTTGTTGTAGGGGTATTAACGCAGGCATTCTACCCAGCAGCATGGTCATATTATATACAAATATTTAAGAATATTCACATACATACATAGTAGTTACGCATACATACGCACGCACCCTTTTCAATACAAAATATGTTTTTGCTGTCAGTTAGATTTTTTTCTACTTAAATAGGTGCCGCATTACAAGCTGTGTTTATTTTTTTCTCATGCATGCAAGACTTTGTCCTTCCTTGACCTATCGCTCAACTCTTTCCCTTCTCATCCTCCATCGCATACCGTTTCCCATCATCGTTCCCTTTTTAAAGTGCGCGAAGAAATCACAAAAACTTTGAACTTATTTAAATTATATATTCGCAAGTTGTAAGTCAGTGAGTATGTTGTTGTTGTTGTTAATATTTGTAGGCGTTGAAAACTTTATGGCCTGCTTATGAGCTTAGATTGCTCCCTATAGGACGAAATGGTTTGTTACGATAATGTTTTCAACCCAATTGCTGCTTTGGCCTCATGGCTCTTCAACACCTTCTGACACGGATACTTCACAACTTTTCTATGTTTTAATCTTTTTACGCTGAAAATGTATTTTTTTAGACTTTCGTAACGCTGTTTATGCTTATCTAATATAAGTTGACACATTTCTTGTAAAAGTTTCGCAGTCTTCTTGGCTTATGTTGTGAGTTTCGCAGCGCGTTTTGCCAATTTTTTCTATTTAAAAAAAAAAAACCTCATTAAACTTAAGCCGTTACTAGGCTGGCAGTTATTCGTGAGTCAAGAATGTTTCGTAAATTTTTTATTCTGCGAATACATTTGAGTGATTTACTATAGTAATATCGTGTTTTATTCTCAGATTACAGCAACAAAAAAGGGCTCAGAATTACCCTTAAAACACTTGCAAAATTATCACGAAAGGAAGTTTTGGAGCAAAGAATATGCGCTCGCCTGTTTCTTAGAAATCTACTGACTTATGAGGCTGCTATGTGTTTCATAGATGAGGTTAAGTTATAAGTAGATAGGCTGCTCTTAGAAATTGTTCACTTGCAGAACACGGCGACACATTGAGTCTCCTCGTAGCACAATAAGTGCTTTATAGATTCTAACGCTTAATTACTTCTGCAGCTCAATCAATACGCGGCACTTCGAGCCTGAGGATCATATGAGCAATAGTCTGGCGTTCCAGTTGTATTCTCATAAGAAATCGTATATTCGATTTTGATAGCCTCAAAAGGTTCTATGCTCCTATTTCAAGTTAATACTATGTATAATATGTAGGTACTCAGATTCGGTGATCTACAATTAGTACCTAGAACAGCTCACTTAGATTGTGAAAACAACATACCTAGAGGGTCTGTATGCTTTGACTGGGTTTGCTTAAGTCCTACCTTAGACTTTTTTTATACTCTCGGCTGCTCCCTCATTTCCTGACACTCAGTGCAGGTTGTCGCTATGCTGTCGAAGAGACTGCCGATATTTTATTTATTCTAAAGGGTGAGTTTTTAAGAGTTATAGGAAAGTTTTTCAAAAAAACACTCGTAAAATTCAGAAAAATGCATGAAATTTTTATTTAAATCGATAGTACAGTCCATATAATTTAATGTTTGATGATTATTTCAAATGTTGACCGCGACTGCGCTTCAAATGGTCCATCCGCTTAGTCCAATTTTGGCATACTCTTTCCAATGTTTCGGCCGGTATCTCACATATAAATGCTTTAATGTTGTCTTCCAATTCGTTAATTGAAGCAGGCTTGTCTGAATACCTGTAGACATGAGCTTTAACATAGCCACACAAAAAATAATCTAAAGGCGTTATATCACACGATCTGGGTGGCCAATTGACAGGTCCCGAACGTGAAATAAAATGTTCACCGAACTCGCCTCTCAACTAGTCTATTGTTACGCGTGCTGTATGGCATGTGGCACTGTCTTGCTGAAACCACATGTCATGTAAGTCAACTCTTGCATTTTGGGCAAAGAAAAGTTGGATATCCTTCCACGGTAGCGCACACCATTCACAGTTACGTTACAATTCGCAGCATCTTTGAAAAAGTACGGCCCAATGACACCTCCTGCCCATAAACCACACCAAACTGTGACCTTGTGACCTTTTCTGGATACATTGGTAGCTCTTGCAATTCTTCTGGCTAACCTTCACTCTAAAATCGAAAATTCTGCTTATTTACGTACCCATTGATCCAAAAATGAGCTTTGTCGCTGAACACAATTTTTCGACTTTAAACTTTCTTAACAGAACACGAATTTTTATAATAAAATTCAATGATTTGCAAGCGTTGTTCGTTTGTAAGACGATTCATGGTTAAATTATAGACCAAACTGAAGATGCTTGACAATAAATCAAAACACGAAACGTGCGTCAGCTGTTTAAACCAACTATTTTAAAGGATAATAGCTAAAAAATCACCCTTTTTAAGAATCATTCTATAACTCCAATGGATTTAAAAGTCAGCACAGCAACATAACTACCAAGAAGCAACCATCTCTGTGGTTTATCTCTTTGAGAGTTTCATCATAGTGTTGACTTAAGTCAAGTAGATGTTGTGCTCTGCAGTTTGCGTCAAGCGTGGGACACGTTACGTCATCCTTTATCTTCCGAAGTGTTTAGTAATAGATGTAAGTAATAGCATTTAAAAACTTCCTTTGCCTATTCTGCTGCGTGAAGGTATCAGCGCCGGTTGAATGCAACGCTTTGCTTATCGTATAAATTGTCTTGTATGAATCTTGCATATTGAGTCAATTCATGATTTGATACTCTACTTCTCTTTCTCCTCAAGAATCAAAATACTTATCAGCTTATGCTCAACCTATGCGTGCTATCCAAACATTTGAAAATCGGAAGAAGGAATGTCTCGAAAATACGGAGGTGAGGTAAGACTTCTCATTTCACTATTTGTTTGTCTGATTTCATAAATTTTGCCACATGAAACTAGGCGTTATTATACTATAGGATAACTTTATCATATCTCTCTTAATACCTTTGTCGTCTCTCCTTCAGTGCTCGGTTAAAGTGATTTATTATCGATCCTTGTGAAGAGCCTTTATCATTTAATTTCGACTTTTCGAAAATTTGGGTTTTCCTCTGTCGGTCTTAGTCTTAAAAATCATTACTTTCGTAGCATTCGTAACGCTCATTACACATTTTTCATCTATTTGTAGGTGTAGCGGGCATATGATGACCCTCTGCCGTAGTTTTCTTCGAATGGAAGAAAATAATCAAAACGTTCCGCAAATTAGGAGAAATAGGAAAAAAATAAGTGCAATTTTTCCAAAAAAAAAATATTTATATACTTATATGCGGAAATTCAAATCACTCATGCGGTGTTGTAGTTATGTCTACAAATGTTCAGGCTTACTGTGTAATATTTTTCATTTAAGCGATTTAATGTCAAGTTATCCAAGTATTTTGGTCACTGTCGTAAATTTTTGTTTGGTGGCTTGAGCAGAGTAAGAAGCGAACTGAAAAAATTAAAAAAACTATAATTTTGAGATTTAAAAAAGGTGCAAAATTTGGGGTACAAATTTTTAAAGTGAAATATTTGCGGGTTTTTTAACTTATAAAAGTTTTTTTAATCTTTTTGGGTAAAATATGCTTTAAAAAAAATTGTAATTTTATTTATTAATTTTAATTTAAAGAAAAAAATGTATATTTTTCAAAATTAAAAAAAAAAATTATTTTCTCAAAAACTTCGAACGAAAGCACATAATTTTTTCCAAAAACATTTTTAAAAAAATATATTTTACTCTAAAACTCATGAAAAAAATTTTCAAATGTTAAAAGATACCATACAAAAATAATCTACAACCTAACTCAGTATAAGTTTCCCTCAAAAAAAGGTATTTCTCTAATTTTAAGAAGACCTATGTTAATTCATACACGAATTTTGGATATTGCCTATGCCATATCGTCTCAAGTCCAATGAATTGTTTCGATTGTGCCCTCCAAGTGTTTAATCTGTCGATCCCTCAGAAAGTATTTAACTGACGTGGGATTTGAATTTGTGCAGATTCACAAGTCCTTCCTTAAGATGAGCCACCTTTTCCAGGTGAAACACACAACAATCAGCTATGATATAAATAAAAATTAGTTTAAATAAAACTTGTTCTTCTAATTGGCGCGATAACCGCTTACGCGATTTTGGCCGAGTTTAACAAAGTGCGCCAGTCGTTTCTTTCTCGTGCTAACCGGCGCCAATTGGACACACCAAGTGAAGCCAAGTCCTTCTCCACCTGATCTTTCCAACGCAGAGAAGGCCTTCCTCTTCCTCCACTACCACCAGCTGGTACCGCATCGAATACTTTCAGAGCCGGAGCGTTTGTTTCTATTCGGACGACATGACCCAGCCAACGTAGCCGCTCGATCTTTATTCGCTGCGCTATGTCTATGTCGTCGTAAGGCTCATACAGCTCATCGTTACATCGCCTGCGATATTCGTCGTTGCCAAAAATCTTGCGCAGTATGTTACCTTTCTCTCAAACACTCCAAGTGTCGCTTCATTGGATGTTGTCATCGTCCACGCTTCTGCGCCATACGTTAGGACGGGCATGATGAGAGTCTTGTAGAGTGTTAGTTTTGTTCGTCGAGAGAGGACTTTACTACTCAATTGCCTACTTAGTTAAAAGTAGCACTTGTTGGCAAGAGAGACTCTACGTTGGATTTCAAGGCTAATATTGTTATCGGTACTACTGTTTTTAAATAAAAAAGGATTTACTTTGTTTGCGTACAAACGTCTTTTGAACTGCCGCACGATTATATTCAATATTTTATTTTCATTTCGTCTTTTAGAACTTGAACAAACTTAACGCCCCCTTTTGTTGCCCACGTTTTGTGGCACAACAAAAACAGTATTTTTTGCTATTTTTTTAACAAAAGTTTTTATGTCCATGCTTTTGTGTACTTTTTCAATGGAATTTGCACTGATTTAAAAAGTAGCTTTTAAAAAAGGAAATCACGGATTTATTAAGCGGTTCAAGATGGCTTATACAGTGTGAAAATAAGGCATTTTTGTTTATTGCTCCATGAAAGAAATTGGCGATATTTCACTTTAAAAAAATCTGTGACAAAACTTGCAGCAGTTGAATAAATCTAAAAAATACAAATTTTTTCAATTTACTTCTTATTACACTTAAGCCTACAGATAAAGCGTTTTCCAGCAAATTTTAATATACAACAATATCTAGAATGGGTCACTTGACATGGAATTGCTCATCTACCTGCCATATTACGATCAGCGCTTACCACTGCAGCCATGTATTGAAAACTGAGGAGGTAAAATTAAACTAATATTTTGAAAACTTAACAAATTGGAAATTTTGTTTTTAAATTCGACACAAGCGCTGGATAATAATTCGATATTACCGGTTAATACTTTCTGTATAAAAAATAGCTTATGAAAAAATTTGAAAAGTTATCGGTGTGTAAAGAAAACTGTCGTGAAAATCGGTTCACACTTCTAAGAGATTAGCAGGAACAAGCAGGTTGAGAGAGAGGCAGACAAAAAAAAAAATGTAAGTCCTTGTACAATTTTTGATCAAATGCAAATAGCCACATTGGCTTAAAAAAGTCTTATGTTAAAATCGCAAACAAACACTTAAACATACAGTACCTGGCCATTGAATTATGACAGATGATAAAAAATACATATTTATGGCTTTGAGCGCGAATAAAAAGCAAACGGTTTTGATGTATTTAAAAAAGTTTAAATATTTGTTTTTATTAAAAGTTTCTTGACATTTTTGCTTTAAAAATATTTTTTTTTCACTAATATTTCGTGGCTCCTCCCCTTGCTGTTAAGACGGCCGCAATTCGTTGAGGCATACTGACTACGCACTGTGTTATCTTCATCTTAAGATTTTGGTCATTACACCACACAACTTCGATGTTTTCCTTAAGCTGTTGTTTTGTGGTATTATTGCGCTGGTATACTGCCGACATGAGGAATGCCCAACAATTTTCGATGGGGTTAAGGTTCGGTGAATTGCCAGGCCATGGCAAAACCATTATTTCCATTGAATTCAGACAATTCATGCTCATCCTGGATGGAGCTCCATCTTGCATAAAGGTGTGTTCGTCTCTCGGATACTTCAGGGTTTCTAAATATGGCATCAAAACGTTTTCTAGCAACTCCACGTACTGGACAGAGCCCATTGTTCTCTCAACAAAATTTGGCGGACCTGGTCCCTCTGAGGTTATACAGCCCCAAACCATAACACTGGGGGGGGTGTTTGACCCTTTGAAGCAAACAATCTTCAGAATATCGTTCTCCGGCTCTTCTGCGAACAAAATTTGCTCTTTTTGTGAGCGCTTCCGATCGGCATTCATCGCTGAAGATGATCTGTAAGAAGAAAAACACAACCACAAAAAAGTGTGAATATTCACACCTTCTAACTACTGCTATTTGGCAAAGGAAAAAATGTTTTTTTAAACTTACTTTTTCCAATATTCCGCGTCGAAGTCTCTGTGAAGTTGTGCCCAAAGTTTCCGCCGATTTCGCATACAGGGTGTCAGTTTTGGCTTTTTTGCTGATCATCTGCAAAAAAAGTCCATTTTCGTATAAGCGTCGTCGTAACGTTCTTTCCGAAATATTTATTCCAGATTCCTGAACCTCTCTTAAAATCATCCGACTTGAAGTATTTCTGTTCCTGAGAACTGTTTGGATGATTTTGCGATTCTGCCTGGTTGAGGTGATGCGTTCTCGGCGACAGTTTTGGCGATTGTTTGAAGTTACCGCTAAAAAGTTGTTGGTATTTTTCCACTTTTTGGCAACATTTACCAGAGACGCTTTGGATATTCCAACGGTTCTTGCTTTGTCTGCATAGCTCATGTTCTTGGCTTTCAAAAGAACTGCAATTTGCTGCTTTTGTCCCGATGTCAAATCCGGCTTTCGGCCCATTTTCTAAAAAATTTAAGAAAAAGGATAATCCATGTGACAAATTCAAAAGATATGTATATTTTGTACTTACTGTTGTTATATTTTAGATATATGAATATTCACTATTCAATTTTTTCACTTTTTAGACTATCTCAATTCGTTTTTTATGATCTTCACACAATATCGAATTAATTCGCACTGGCGCTTGTACACTTAACTTTTCACTTATAAGCACAAAAATTGATCCTTTTCTAGTCGTCGCAGGCCAATTGACCGGAGGTTCTTAAAAACATCTATGAACAGGTTAAAAACCCCTTAAGACCCTTTTTTGTTTGGAAAAGCACAAATTAGATTCAACATTTTACCTGAGATTTGAAGTTTTCAGAAAAAATGCCATTGGTCATAATTCAATGGCGAGGTACTGTACATACATATACATATACTTTAGTATGTTACATATTCCTTTATAACGTTTAGCTATGCATTCCGAGGCACTTAAAGCGGAACAACTTAATTAAATATAAATTTAATATGCAAACTCACAATTAAAAGCAGACGAAAAGCGAATATTTTATTTCCCGGATTTTTTTTTTACTCTTCAGTAGCAAATAGCTCCGGTCCTGCCTAGAATAATAGAGGATATATGCGAGATGTATGCAGGAGGACTAGCATACATACATACATATACATATTTTATTCTATTTTCAGTGCAAGGGCAGTTCATCAAAAATTGGCCTATGTATTTCTGTAAATAAAAATAATAAAAAGTTATAGCCTACCCACAATAAACTCGTTAGCATACATATTAAGTTTTTACTATACACATACGTACATACATACATACATACATACATAATACATATATACATACATACATATGCATAATATACTCGTATGACATATCAAATGTGCTCAGATACCATAAACACATCCATAAAAAGTACTCAACGCATGCTCGTATGTGCTGTTTTAATAGCTACAAGCGACAAGCTACAACAACAACAAATAATATTAACAAAATAAGATCTTTGTCTAAGTAGATAAAAACGCTGGCTGACAGAGAGACAGACAAGGAGTCAAGCGACAAGAGTCAAAGAGCAACAAATTTTCGTTTATAATTTACAACCGCCGATTGCCGACATAGATAAGCCAATATTAAAACGCCAATTCTTGCTATGCGTTTTGAGTTAGATTTTTTTTTTGTGTTTTTTGTTTTTTGTGACTACATTTTTTGAATAGTTTTATTATTAAACTATTTTTGGTATTTTCATGTTTTTTATTTTAAATTTAATTAACTGAATTTCTTCATGTTTACACACATGAATCGCTTGGTTGAGTGGGGCTGAGTGCGCGTAATGTACAGTTGTGGCCATACAAATACGAGCAGGTAAGTGTTTCTGTAAATCCTAAAGTATTTGTGCTGTGTGAAAAGTAGATATGCAATTCCAATATACGGTGGATGCAATAAGAACGGTGGTGGAAATAGCACACAGGGCTATAAGTGCGGGAAGATCAGCAAGAAAGTTCTGCGCTGTGATCACTTTTGACTCGGCAAACTGGCCTAGCATCATCACGGCCCTCAAAGGTTTCAATGTGCCAGCTTACCTTGTCCGCATTATCAGCAGTTATCTAAGTGACCGCATTCTGCGATATGAAACTGAAAATGGACAAAGAAACGTACAAGGTCTCCGGTGGTGTACCACAAGGATCAGTCCTGAAGGTGAAGCTCCCACCAAACGCCGAAATTGTGGGATACGCCGATGATATCGCCCTGGTGGTAGTTGACAGGAAACTTGACCACTTAAAGGAAAAGTGCAACGATGCTGCAGCGAGAGTGCAACGATGGCTTAACGAGGCCAAGTTAGATTTAGCTGGTCACAAAACCGAGGCAGTTCTAATAAGTGCTGGAGGGCGAAAGTCCTTTGAGCTGAACATAGGTACACACCGTATAGTCTCCAAAAAGGCGATCAAATATCTTGAGGTCTGGATCGACACAATACTTTGTTTCAGGCAACATTTAATAAATGTAAGTTCCAAGGCGGCTTCTATCAATGGTGCCCTAACGCGACTTCTCCCTAATATAGGAGGGCTCCAGGGAAATCGCTGACGACTACTGTCATTGGTTGCTGACTCTATAATTCGGTATGCAGCACCTATCTGGGGGGGGGACCAAAAATTCTAATCTACCCAGACATACAGGCAAGGCGCGGTGTGTGTAGCTTGCGCTTATAGTCCTCCAGCACCTTCATACGAGATATGTGCGCAACCAGCGGAAAGTGGGAGGCAGAGTAAACGTTCGCAGGTAAGACTATGACGCGTCTTCGCCATATTGATTGGGAACGCAAAGCGTTTCAGCAACAGAGAAGGCGGACAGTTTCTGACGAACCGACAATAAAAAAAAAAATTCCAATAATTTAAAGTATGCCGAATATTAAGAAGGCTCCACAAACGACAAGATGTCACTCCAGCAACATTCCTCCAGTATTTGTGTGGAATGTTTATGCTGCTGTAACAATAATAGCAATAAATACAACAAAAAACGAACTAAATTAGAAGCTACCATCTTAGTCAGTGGCGAGCGTTACCGCGCCTTGATACACAATTTTTTTCTTTCCGCAAATTGAAGAAGAAGATATAGGCGACATTTGGTTTCAATAGGACACAGTTACGTGCCTCGAAACCAATCTTACATTCGATCTATTGCACACTTCATCCTCGAAAGTCAGATACCTAGCCGAAATGGCGATGCCAATTGACCGCCTAGAAGCAAACAAATGCAATACCTATCATTTGGATACGATTCAATAGTTGAAACTTCATTGAAGTTGCTGTTACAGAGAAAAGTGCGGTAGATCGGGAAAATGTACTGAAGAGTTTGGTTGGCACAATCTGCTACTCCAAGGCTATTCGTAGAAGTAGTTGGAATGAAATGAAATGATTTGTGATCCATATCTAACGGAAAGTTTTACTATTTGCAATATAAAATAATTCATTGATAGATATTCGTGTGTCTTATAGCGGAATTAAATCCTAAAGACCTTCTTTTACTATCCGAGAAAGTCGTGAAAAAATAATGTTTGATCAATAGGCTTTAAATAAATCGGTAATATCCAATTATCAGAAAACCAGTTGTGTGAAAACAACAAGCAGTTCAAGATGCTTCAGAAAAACTAGCTCGAGGAAGGATAGCTGTGCGGAACGCATAAGTTTGGTAAGTAATATTCCAAGCAGAGAGTTCACAGCAGCACTGCCGCCTTCACGATAATAGAGCGTGGTTGTTGGTTTACCATCATAAACTTCTCACGAAAATTTTGAAGAATACTGCTAGAGCGACATTCCTTATATATGTATATATATAATTGGCGCGTACACCCTTTTTGGGTGTTTGGCCGAGCTCCTCCTCGTATTTGTCGTGTGATTTGTCTTGATGTTGTTCCACAAATGGACATTCCTTACCCGGATATAAATTCGGATCACTCCGCCATGGGGGAGAGATGATTGTCATTGGAGCGCGCACAGCCCGTATAAAGCTTATGAGGTTAGTTTTTTCGTTCGTTGTTCTCTCTAAAACTCACTTTTGAAAAAACATTTTTTTATTCAAAATTTCAAAGCAAAAAAAGTAATACAGCAAAAAGCAACCTACAATTTTTTCGATTACAACACTTTTATGACCGCGACTGTACAAAACAAAATTAAGATCTCGAGGCATGTTATAGTGTACAAGTAAAGGCCACACTTATACACACAAATAAAATATTATAAATTATAAAAAAGTTGCTTATAAAAAACTCCACGCATATAAATGACAATAAACCCACAACGCTAACGACCGCAGCCAATTAAAAAGGTTCAAGACCAAGTGGCCTGTTTTGTGATGCATGCGCTCAGGACTAGTTGAAAGGGTACCTCATACAAGCTGCATATAAATTTATACTTGTGCACATACATATATACATACCCATACATAAATGACTATATAGTGTTTTTAATCTGTAATGAATAATTTTTAAGCTGTCAACACTCCAACGCCACATATTTTTGAAGGATAATAAAGAGAGTTGTTCGTTTTAGGTAAATTTTCCGGCTTATGCTTTCGTGCTTGTTACAGAACATAAGCAATGCACGAACGAGAAGTGGAGCCTTGATTCGACGTAATATGAGAAGCCTAACGTACAACATCTTTTTAAGTATATAGAGAAAATACGCAACGCGGTCGCAGAAACAATTATAAAAATTCCGTGAAATTTTTCAGCAACTTCAAACCTGCCCTTTATTATACTAAAATTTAATGAACTATAAAACTGCATATCAAAAATTTTTCTAAAATTCAAATAAAAACAGTAGAATTGTGATGAATTGAATTTGTGGAATTTTTCAAAATTTTAAACCTTCATTTATATTGTTTTGGTTAGACAATGTTTTGGTTAAAAAAAAAATAGATTACGAACATTCAAAAAGCAAAAAAAGAAGAAAAATAGTAAAAAATGTTTGTCACGCTGTATTCTGTTGAAATATACAAAACTCCGCAAAAATTCGTTAAACATGAAGTCGTACGACATCATATTACATGTTATCATCATATCACATCGCATCAAATCATATACTATATTTTGTTTCATATCACATCGTATCGCTGTTTATCATATAACAGTAACGTAACATCACATCGTATCATATTACATCTTGTAATATCAGATCTCGCCATAACATATCATCATATTACATCGCATCATGCCACTTCTTACCACATCACATATTATCATTTCCCATCGCATTATATCGCATTTTATCATATACCAATTTATTATATCACATGACGTAATATCACATCGTGTCATATCATATTTTATAATATCACAACTTATCATCTTAAATCATATTATGTCTCATATCACCATATCTCCACATATCATATCGCGTAATGTCGCATCGCATCATATTGCATTTTGTCATATAACACTTTATTATCTCACATCTTATCATATCACACTATATCATATCGCATGTTATTATATCACATCGCAACATCTCACATCACATCATATAACATCACATTAAATAAAATTTTAACGTATGATATTATGTGTTATTATATCGTATCCGCTAATATCACATCGTAGTATCATAGTAAATCTTGCCATATCAAAGCATATCAAATTATATCATATCACATGCTATTATATCACATCTTACTATATTACATGCTGTCACATCACATCGCATCACATCGCATATTTTTATATTATATCGCATTTTATTATAACACATTGCAACATGCCACAACTTGTATTTTATAATATTACATACATCTTATCATACCAAGTCTCAACATGTAACATCACACCTTAAAATAGTATAGCACACCATATCAAATTTTATCATATCAAACTAAAGCAAATCAAATATTTTCATATCACATCTTAGGATAACACATTTCATCGTATTAAATAGCAGTATATCATACCATAGCTTATCATATTAAACCTTGATATACCATGACTTAAAATATCACATCGCCTCATATCATATCGCATGGTACCATTTCACATCGAATGGTATTATTATTATTATTTTTTTTTTTACAGCCGATAGTCCTGGTAACTAGTGCTGTAAACATATTAATTTGTAATTTTTCATTTTAATTATAATTTAATTAATAAATAATAATACTCATATTTTGTTTATTAATCCACAAACAGGATGCACGTAGACTATCTGATAGATACAAAGGCAAGAGTCTTATAAGTAACTTCTTAAAAGTAAACTTATAGTAAGAAAACTCGTCTTCCTAAAAGGAGCATTCATCCCAAAAACAGTTTTAAGAATACCCACAAAAAATATTTCATTACAACGGAAATGCATGAGTGAACATTAAGTTGCATTTTCTTGAGCAGATACGGAGCCCGCACAAATATTAAAACACATCGACAACAGAAAACGCCTAGACTGTAGAGACATCAGATTTATTAGTAAGCAACGAGACACTACTGTGGGAGACATCAGAGGAAGAAACAAAAGATTAAGACGATCCACTAACGAGTCGAACGACACCGTGTCTATTCTATATCAAGGTCGGAATTTCTCCACCTTACAAATTGAGAGTGAAAGCCAACACTCTGAAGTTTAGCTATCACTATTGGGTGAGATACCTTATGAAAAGCCTTAAAATAAATCTATATAAATTGAATTCATTTGAAAAACCTTCTGGAAGCTATGCAAACAATCATCCGTAACTGTGGCTGGGACATAACAAATGCTTAATTGCCTAACTGCTAAGTAAACTTTGTCCTTGACTAAGCACTCAACCAATTTAGAAATTGTGGTTAGCTTGAAAATGAGCCTTGCATTGAAACTTAAATAAATCGAGCCAAGGAGAATCAAGAGATTTGGTGGCTCCTAAAATACTCAGGCTAAAAAGCTCATTGTATTTAAAGCTTCGGAAAGGGGGTAGATAGTCAAGAAGGAAAGGAGAAAAGTATCACAGAAAAATATTGGAAAGAATAGTGGCAGAGAAAAAGGTTAGTCCTGTGAGAATTTTCCAGATTCTTTGGCAAATCCGTAAATATCCTCCGGTTTTAGAACAAATATTACTCACTCTCACGATATCGGAACGCAAAACTCGTAGCCTTGCCCTAGCTAAGGCAGGACACCTACAAAGAAAGTGCTCAGTGCTATCCGCCTCCTCCAAGCAAGACAGGCACATAGGCTCCTCAATGATTCCAAAATGAGCCTTAAAGGCGTAATCAAAGCGGGACATCTTTAGTTAGAGCGACCAATACACCATCAACATCAGCGTTAGTATATGGCTTCAGCTGATTTTTGACAATAATCACAACCTCGTCAGTCAAATTTCATTTCGCAACTAATGGCCACATCACTTCAAGTTTCAGATTTCCCTACAATGCCATATCAAATGACTTCAAGAGATATCAAAAAATTTGAAATTTCGAATATAACATCCTTCAACTGTTTCTAACGATTTTTTTTACACTAAAATGTGGCTTTACAGGAAAAATCTTAATATTTGGGTTTTGTTTTGTTTTCATTTAAATCACCCCGCCAAAACTAGTGACAACTTCAATGGCCCAAAATATATTACACCTACGCGTATTTAACTTGGCTGCTAATAAACGCTTGTATGTATGCATTTGATTGTGATTGTGTGCATTTATTTATTTTTTACGACATTTTTATGTTACCCAAATGACTGACAAAATGCGACGAGTCCGATTTACCACCCGAATATACGTTCCGTCGTTCAGACAGGCAAAGCACAAAACCCTAACACACAGGAATAACAGGGCAAGCCAAAGCCCCTTCTGTTTGTTTGCGTGTGTGTGTGTGGTGGCTTGCGAATGCACCTTGAGGCGATAATCAATTTTTATAACATTTTATATAAAACTACATACAAACATGCATATATACATGCATACATACATACGTGTATACAGACGATTGTGTTGCATGCTCCTTATACAGTTTTTCATTATTTCCACGCCATTTTATATAATTTTTCTTTACGCTTTTTGTAATACCGACTTTTTAGCTCTGTGGTTAATACGCCTGGTTGTCTCCCTAGCGCACATTTACGTTCACGAATATTGCCACACTTTTAATAATAAAAAAACATATTTGGCTATAAAGCAAATTTTCTTTATTTTATTGCCTAGTGGGGGTGAAAAGAAATTACACATTTTTTTCTTTCACTTTTGAATGCAGCCAGAGAACAGGGAGTCAGACAGACAGACAAATAACAATCTAATATGCGAGCAGTGCGGAGTTGGCGTTTTTTTATGAGCTGACAAGCCACATGAGAACAGCTACGAAAAATCGATGTGTCCATGTGGGAGCAACGTGAAATGCAAAGAAATAAAAAAGGGGGAAGCCTAAGGAGAAAAGTAGCAATATTGAGTTAATATAAGAATTCCACTTACACACACACATACACGTGTTATGCCGCGGCGAAGAAGATACTGCTTATTTATATTAGTAAAAATTTCTTTGCTGAAGCAGGAACTCTGCTTGATGATTTTGTAGCTGAAAAGCTATTGGCAACACATTTTTTATGACTAATGGAAATTGTCTCATTGGTTCATCAGCAGCATCAAAGGGTTTATAGTTTATGGCGTTGACACCGGCGACCGCAAGCATAGGCTGCTTGATACCAAATGTGTTTCCGAAATGTTGCTGGTGGCGAGACAGGTGTGTATTTTATGGCTAGGAATGTTTTTTTGATCGAGGCTAAAAGGCGCAACTTCCGTGTTTTTAAAGACATTTATTTTACAATATTTTAATTATGAGAGTTGTCATTTTATGGCTTCTTATGGGAAAATAATGAGATTTATTGAATCTTTTTAATGATTTTTTTCAAATGAAGGTTTAAAGGAATTTAAGATCAACTAAATCAAATAAATTTAATTTAAGCAAGAAAAGGTAGTGCGTTATTTCTCATAAAAAATCGATTTCCTGATCTTCGCTTCTCCGCGGCGGAAAAGTATTTGTTTAGCAAAAAAATTATGGATTTAGTTGATTTTATAAATTTCATATAAAATAAGTATTTACTATTAAATAATGCTTCAATAGAGGGTATATACAGGGTCCATACGGTAGTTAAGGCCATGCATATATGTTGCTATAACTTCTCGAAACTATTATTCTTCTTTTTGCACTTTTCAGATAAGATACGGAGAACTGCAAGTTAACTCAAGATATGAGGAGAACTGCAAGTCATCGATTTAATTGCAAATAACACGAATTTCGAAATCTCTAATTTTCTTAAGAACGCCCTTTCATTCGTTCTCATGGTTGTAAGTATTAGATAGGGATGCAGATTCTGTTGCAAAACGCAAAAAACACGAAAAACGTTATGACACTGCCCGATCTGCAGAATTTATTCAACAAGGGCAAGCGATCATTGACGAGGACCGTTCAAAATCAATCAGGAGGCTTGCGAGGGAGCTTAATATTTCTAAGAGTCTTACCTGTGGAGCTCTACATAGTACTATGACTCCTACGTTAAGCGCAGAAGGCAGTTTATGTTGGAGCAAACACGAGAACAGCGAGCTATCCGATCAAAATGCCTTTTAAACAAAATTAAATACCCTGAAGCGCCTGAGATGTTATGTAATTTTTCTGCAGAAAAAAGTTTGACCAAGATCAAACGACCAACCACAGAAATGGCAGATGGCTATTTTCCAATCCTTCAGAGCTTTCTGTTGTCATGCACACAAAGTTTTCAGCCACTGTTGTGGTTTTAGGCGCTGTGAACAATGAAGGACATGCCGTGCCAACACATTTCTTTATTCGAGTGAATTCTGCTGCATACAGTATATTGAGGCTCTGGAGACAATAGTGAAACCCTGGAATTATGGTGTAGGTGGTGACAGTCTCCTCATCTTTCAGCAAGATTCTCTTCCTTCACACAAAGTGAGGTCGACAAGATTGAATGGCTGAAAGTTCCAAAAAGTATATATTAAAAACGGAAGAGCGTGTTAGCCTAATAATTATTCAGTGACTTCACCGCGTCCGGCAGGGCTTGATAAACAACAGCATAAGATACTCGAGAGTTGCGGGATTCAGAAAATGAGAAATATCATATTTTTCTCATCTCCTCAATTGGAAATGTAAAAAAGTATTTCTTGACTGCTGCAAAACCTCATAGAGAGCACTTATCGAGTGCAGAGAGCTAACCGACCGTCTCATTTGCTTGGAGTGCTATCTCATTTGTCAAGTGACCGCAGTTGTCCTTAGTTCTAGACTAATTGCTAATGAAATGACTTTGGGGGCATCGTATACTGTTTCCAGCGAGGACTAGATGTATCTGCATTCATTACAGCTTACTTGGCTGTAATCTAATTGAAACGCTTGCTAGTGTAATGAGTCTGGGAGCAGACGAGTTATGTGCCAGTTGTCGTGACGATGAAGAAATCAAAAGTATCGCTCACAATTTCTAGCGAGTACTAGGTCGCTCTGCTTTCACCATAGCTTACTGGGCAGCTTGGACAACTTGAATATATTAAATATTAGCGAGGCTTACTAAACTCAAAAAAAAAATTTCTATTTCTATAAGTATAGGAAAACATAGAACTTCACAAACTGTATAAAAAAGATCCCACTGGTCTAAGTGCGCCTCTGCTCCACATTAAGGGGTTAGGGGTAGTCAGAGGCCCGAAAAAATTATGATTTTCACGAATTTTTTTTGCTACTTAATTAATTTATTTAACAGAAATAAAAACATAGCATAAAAACATCATGTTTTAACTTGACTTCACCAAAATTTCAAAAAAAAAAAATTAATAATTGCAAAAGTTATCGCTGTTTGTGTGAAGCCCGTTTCTCCAGAAGTCCCTTGCGGTGAACATCACAAGTCCTTGCAGATTCATCTAAAACCAATCGGACAACAAAAATTAGTTTTATTAATAGATAATCTTGTGCCTGATCGAAGCTTTTGTTTTTTTTTTCAAAATGAACAAAATGGCGGCCTCAGAAAATTTTTTCCAGATTTTAGAAAAAAAAACCAACAGTTAATTGTTAAAAAAAAATCGAAATTTTTGAAAAAAAAAAATCCTTCGATCAGGCAAAATTTTTTTATGTTTTTCAAAAGCTGTATAAATTTTATTGAAATCTACGTAGCATCTACGTAGCAGTTTTTAAGTTACAGTGTTCACCAGTTTGAAAAACATAGTTTTGAGAAAGACGCATTTAAAGTTTTGCTATCGGCTCCGGAGCGGCCGAGCGCCCTTTGTTAATTGTTGAATAACTTGAAAAGTATTTGTCGGATTCACTTCAAATTTTTACACAATATTTTTAAAACATTATACTTTAAGAAAATGCAAAAAAAAAAATCGATTTTTTGAAAATTCTAACTACCCCTAACCCCTTACGAGGTAGTCAGTTACAATTATCTACCTACCCAGCAGAATAACTTCCGACATTCATAGTTGCTTTTCTAAATCGGCTCTTATAAAGGGTGGTTAAGTTTTAAGGGCCAGTGTTGAATTTGAATAAAATACAATTTTAGCTCAATTACGCGTGAAGTAAAATACCGGCCAAATGGTTGCCGCGGCCTCGGCGGTTCACCTCCATCCGATGGTCCAAATTTTCGATGACGCTGAGGCATAATTGAGGTTCTATGCCATTAATGTGCCGAATTATATCATCTTTTAGCTCTTGATTTTTTGCTGGCTTATCGACGTACACCTTTTCTTTCAAATAACTTCAAAGAAAGATTTACAACGGTGTCAAATCACATGATCTTGGCGGCCAATTGACATCGCCGCGACGTGAGATTATTCGGCCATCAAATTTTTCGCGCAAAAGAGCTATTGTTTCGTTAGCTGTGTGACAAGTGGCACCATCCTGTTGGAACCACATATCGTCCACATCCATATCTTCCAATTTGGGTCATAAATAGTTGATGCCGCCGGCCCATAAACCGCACCAAACAGCCACTCTTTGTGGGCGCATTGGTTTTTCGGCAATCTCTCTTGGATTATCATTCGCCCAAATGCGGCAATTCTGCTTATTGACGAATCTACTGAGGTGAAAATGTCCCTCATCACTAAAGATGATTTTCTTCGAAAATTGGTCATTCACTGTTGCCATTTCCTGCCACCATTCTGACCATTGACGGCACTTATAATGGTGAAGAGGCTTTAGTTCTTGAGCTAATTGCACCTTGTAAGTGTGGAAATGCAAGTCTTTATGCATACTGTTCATCAACGACGAGCGTGAGAAATGCAATTGTTGGGCACGACGACGAGTTTGGGTGGACGGCTCTTCACCACACTATCGCGAACAGCAGCAATATTTTCTGCAGTTCGAGCTGTACGAGCATGCACTGGTGTTTTCACATCTCCTACAGACCCGGGTTGCTCAAACTTTTGCACAATTTTTCCGATTGTACGCACATTTGGACGATTAAATTGACCGACAAATCACGAAGTGCGCGATATGCATTTTGATTTGAACGCCCGTTTTCATAATAAGCCGGAATAACTTTAACGATTGTGTATCTTTCCATGGTTTGAGTTAGTTTGAAATGGAAAAATTGGCAAATGAAATGCAGGAAAATGCTTGACGTTTAGGTCTGGTTTACATTCAACATCGGCTCTTGAAACTTAACCACCCTTTATTTTATCCACTAAAAGTAAAGCGATTGCCTTCTGCCCAAACCCATTATAAATTAAATTCTATAAGTAATGCATGCAATTTGACCTACAAACTGGCTATCTTTCCTAAGCTCATAAATTCTCATCACCACAGTCCCACAAGCAACCAATTTATGCAGCTGAATATTGATCACTTCTACTCGCACCGCTCCCATCAGCTATTGGAAAAGTAACATGAAAATATCATAATAACCTACAATTTTACGATCCACAAAGATGCATACATCGATGATTCCAATCAATTGCAGCAAAGACCTTCGTTTATCACTTCCCAAGCGATCTTCCCACAATTAGTCCAATAAGTGATGAGGCAAAACGATCACTTTACAGTTGGTCTGATAAGTTTTAGAGCTGAAAAAGCTGCGGAACTTTTATTAAGTAACTAACTAAAAATAAAAAATAAAAATCACCACAACTTTGTCGCACAAATATATGTACATATTTCAACGCATTCTAATCCATCTTAAATGTTGGGCCGATACTCGTCTTTATTTTAAATTTATGTGGTACATTTTACTGAAGACATTTGAAATTAATTTTATAACCCTTTAGTAATTTGTACTTTCCACTTATCGCGCATGAAAATCTTCACCAAAAAAAATACTCGAGTTTAATAAAAAAATGTTAAGCCATCCAGCCCACCTCCTCTTCATCTTGGCCGCTTACTTTGCATCCATCTACTCTACCTGGCTGGCTTTTTTATCATCGAGTCTGCTTCTTCATCTTCCACAGGTATTATTTAAATTTATCGTTTGGCTTAGCTGCTTAAGCCTTTTAGAAAATCTTTGCACTTTTATTGTATTTTTATTGAAAATTTATTAAGTGGTTTTGTACGGCATTTAGTTTTATATTCTTTGCTTAAGATTTAAAGCCTATAAATCTGTGCCCGCTGAAACCACAATTTTTATGCCTTAATCAAATATACCTGGCATGCAAATTTCATGCGTTTTCGAGGCAAAGAGAGGGAAGATAATCATGTAAGTCATAAAATTAATTAATCGGTTGGTTGTTTATATCGTTATATATTTTTTGTAATTCGATAGATTTTTGTATCACTTTTCATTGAACGTCAAATATGGGAGAGATTGCCGATAAGGGGCTGAGAAACATATAGCGCCGAAAGATATGGAAAGAATATTTTTTGTTTAGTAAGTTGTATTGCAAAGCACATATGAATGCTTTATAAGGTCCCATGTTTATACAAGGCGGTGCAAAATTAATCATACAATTTTGTTTTTGTACTAAATAAAAAAAACTATTTTGAGTGCTGGAAATCTTCCTTTTGACCTTTACGTGCTCCATTGCTTATCTGTTTGTATACTACAGCTATCTGATTCAGATTGACGCACGACGCCATTTGCAAATGTTAAAATCTTCCGAGGTTAATTAATTTTGTAGTATACAGTAATTTGGTTAGAATTACTTACCACCCCGAGCTCTTCTGTAGCCTCCAATAATAACGAAATTTGTCAATCAAAAACAATTTTTTTCTCGTCTGAAAAAAATTATGGTTGGCTCAAACGAAAATGCAAATAATAAGAAATTTAAAAAAATTTTGAAAAAATTGTTTTTTAAGATTTATTCAATGTTGAAAATTATGGTATAGAATTCTTTGCCGTGAAATATTTTCTGTTTTTTAAATATTTTATGATTTTGTAATAATTTTTTTTAGTTTTTTTCAGTTTTGCGGATGAGGGGGTTTAAAATGCCTAATGCATTATCAAAGCTGCCGTATGTTCGGAGACTTAAAAACTGCCCCTCGCTTGGGACTGTCGCCCACCCTAGAACAGCTTTCGCATTACTTCAGAGTGCTTGTGTGCCTGCAACCAGGTCCCTCTTTTTCATTTTCCGTGAAACCACTGCTGATCTTCCACGTTTCCCCGCTGCTTAGCATTTTGTCGATTACATTTTCAGTGGTTATGTGACCGACTGCATTCTCCAGCGTTCGACGTTCTTGTTCCCAACGCATGTATTGGAAAAAGGTGTGTTCAGCGTCATATTCAGCTGTATAATCGCTATTAGAGCAGGTATTTCTGGAAATACCCGAGCCCCGAAAGCATTTGGGTTGTATAAAAAAGAAATGCATACAAATTTACTTCACAGAAGTTCCTGCAAACTCAACGCTTAATCAGAGAGCCTTTCCGTCTATCTACCGCGTGTTCCGTTTCTCCAGCGGTTTTGCCACAGCCTTCCCCTTTCGTCTTTTATTTCGCGCACTGCAAGTTTGCTTACTCCTTTTTCCATCCTTTCGTTCTTTAATGCCCATAATTTCTTCCTCCTAAAGATTAGTAGATCTATCGGTATTGAACCGCTTATCACTTGAACTGCTGGCCCTGATACTGTGCGGTAGGCAGACACAACTCTCAGAGCTGCTGTTCGATCATTCAATTACGAAAACTTAGATAAGGAAAAAGATGTGCAAATTCAACGTTCAATCAGTGATCGAAATAGAAGTGCAATGTACAGAATATTCGTGTAAAAATTCATTGTAACATGCACAGAGTTGCTATTTTGGTAATATATTTCTGTTTTTTTTATTTTTTATTAATTTTCTGAGACTTTGCTCAATAATACTTCCAAGTTTCGTAATGCGGTACCAATAATTTTTCAAATAATATTCAAGCACTTGCCACAAAATCGGTCCACAAGTTACATTCGCGACCAATATTTTTGCAGCTAAACTTTCGAGAAGCAGCTCTTGGGCATGGATTACTTGCGGTGTTCGCTTAGAAAGTATTTTTGTTAAAATGTTTTCCCACAATTTAGTGAAATGGTAAAAAAAAATGTGAAGAAAATATGCCAAAAATGGAAAGTACATTTTTTTAATTTTTTTTTTAACTGATTTAGTGGCGTCCAGTCGACCAGCCACATCAAATGGCTCACTTCTTCACTTAGAGATTGCTTCCAATTGAGGTTGAGATATCAACAAATAAATAAAAGCCCAAATTGTTTTTTTGTTGTTTTATTTAAATTTAAATTTCAATTTAATCCTGCAATACGTTCGATTGCTTATTGCTCGACAAAAAACGAAGAAAAAGAAAAGGGAAAGTTCCTACCACAGTGGGTTCCCGTTCCCACGATCGTCGCTTCTCCGTAACCGGAACGACCTGGATTTATGTCTGGTCAAGGACCGTCACCTCAGCAGCATTACCCGTAAATGTATGGCGAATTTTTGAGCAGCTACAGTAACAATAACAACAACAGGAAAAGTTTAGCAAAGCAGAAGCCGTGTGCGCAAAGCAAAAAGGAGAATAGTGGGCAGAGCGATACGAATAAATTTTTTAGTCCTCTGAATAAAACATAAATTTGATTAATAAATTAAATTCTGGATTGAGCTCGGAAAATGAAACCACGAAAACCAAATATTTTTCTTAATATTTTCTTTATTTCTTTATAAACTTGCTTAATTTTTTGAAAGATTTTTTATTAACAGTTAGTATTTCTTTGAGATACTTTTTAAATTTAATTGTTGCAAATAACTGTGCGACAAGGATTTTTCGAGCACTCAACTTTGGTGTCCCCGATAAAAAAGTAAAAAAAATCTCAGAATTGAAATAATGAATAAAACACCATCATTTCTTGAGAACTTAAAAAAGGGTAAATCTTTAATAATTTAATATAAGTATTGTGCTTAGCATACCTGAGATATTAAATTCTTTAAATTGGAAATTGAGATTCCAATGTGGCAGTTGAATTTTGAAAGAGGTCGAAGCTCAGCACTGGACTTTTTTTGTGTTGCACGAGAAAAGGAGTAGCAAGTTTCATGAAAATGTCTAACATTTTTATAACTTTGTACTGATTTTATTTACGTAAATTACAGAAATTTACTTTGAGAAAAATGAATCTGCCCACGAAGTTCATAGAGCACTGAAGGCATCATCAGTGCTTATTTCGATAGAAATAAGCAAGAACCTGCTGTTGCGGTGAATGGCGAGCGCTTTTGAGCTCTGCTGACTGAATTTTTGTTTCCAAAAATTATTCAGCAACATATCGATGACATCTGGTTGCAACAAGCATACATTGCGCTTAGCAGTCGATTTATTGCTATATTCAAGCCCCATTGGCGCCATACGACCAGATTTATTGGAAAAACAAGACAAAAATTCGGCCATGCAACTCGTAGCCACGGCGAGCATATGCCGGATACAAATTGAAAAAATAAATGCAATGAAATTATCTATCAGATTATAAAAAAATGCATGCCAACAATATTTCTGTTTTGTATTATCATTTTAAGTTCGCAAGCTCTTAAGACAAATACTCAGTATATTAAAGGGTGGTTAAATTTTAAGGGCCGATGTTGAATGTAAACCACACCTAAACATCAAGTTTCTTTCTGCCTTTCATCCGACTTTTTTCAATTTCAGACTAATTCAATTTGAAATATAGAAAGATACACAATCGAGCAACGCATTAAAGTTAGTCAGGCTTATTATGAAAACGGGCGTTCAAAGCAAAATGCATATCGCGCACTTCGTGATTTATTCGGTCAATTTAATCGTCCAAATGTGCGTATAATCGGAAAAATTGTGCAAAAGTTTGAGCAACCCGGGTCTGTACGAGATGTGAAAACACCAGTGCATGCTCGTACAGCTCGAACTCGTACTGCAGAAAATATTGCTGCTGTTTGCGATAGTGTGGTTGAAGAGCCGTCCACCCCAACTCGTCGTCGTGCCCAACAATTGCATTTCTCACGCTCGTCGTTGATGAACATTATACATAAAGACTTGCATTTACACGCTTACAAGGTGCAATTGATTCAAGAACTAAAACCTCTTCACCATTTCAAGCATCGTCAATGGTCATAATAGTGGCAGGAAATGGCAACAGTGAATGACCAATTTTCGAAGAAAACCATCTTCAGTGATGAGGCACATTTTCAGCTCAGTGGATTCGTCAATAAGCAGAATTGCGCATTTGGGCGAATGATAATCCAAGAGTGATTGCCGAAAAACCAATGCACACACAAAGAGTGACTGTTTGTTGCGGTTTATGGGCCGGCGGCATCATTGAGCCGTATTTTTTCCAAAATGAGGCCGGTGAAGCAGTTACTGTGAATAGTGTTCGCTATCGTGAGATGATAACCAACTATTTATGACCCAAATGGGAAGATATGGATGTGGACGATATGTGGTTTCAACAGAACGGTGCGACTTGTCACACAGCTAACGAAACAATGGCTCTTTTGCGCGAAAAATGTGATGGCAGAATAATCTCACGTCGCGGCGATGTCAATCGGCCGCCAAGATCATGTGATTTGACACCGTTGGACTTCTTTCTTTGGAGTTTTTTGAAAGAAAAGATGTACGTCGATAAGCCAGCAATAATTCAAGAGCTAAAGGATGAGATAATTTACCACATTAACGGTATAGAACCTCAATTATGCCTCAGCGTCATCGAAAATTTGGACCATCGGATGGAGGCGTGTCGCCGAGGCCACGACGGCCATTTGGCGGATATTTTGTTTCATGCGTAATTGGTCTATCCCAGTATTATCATAGTAAAGAGAAATGGCAATAATTTCTTAAAAAAATGGATTTTGTTGAAAATCAACACTGGCCCTTAAAAGCTAACCACCCTTTATATAAACTCACTTTTAGTGACCTCGCCCACTTACTGAATGCCCAAATGTGGCAACTTTACTGTTGCACAGTTCAATTAGCGCCTCATTTTCATTCAAATCGGCACTAGTTTTCATTTCCATTAATTTTGTTGGAATGGCGAAATAACACTTTTATTTTAACATATTATTTCATGTCTGCAATTACAAATTTATTTTGCTATTTACAATTTGAAAAACTCACATCAATATTTCATTTGATTTGCATTTGTATTTTGTAATATTTTAGCACTAAAATTCGCTAAAAATTAAAATAGAAATCAGCCATGCAGTGTTTCATGTTGAAAAATTTAAATATATTTATAGCCTTTACTAAAAAAAAAAAATAAAAAAACCACTCAATATATGAATTGACTCATATTACTTTTGTCGAGCATTTGGCCGCGCTGCTGCTTCAATATTTACTATGCCACGCTGCTGTTTTCCCACAAATGACGTGGTATTTGCCTCCTCCGAGTGTGAGTTGGTTTATATGGGAAACTATTCCATATCACAATTACACACGCAGCTTTGCTATACCCCGCCGAGTGTCAATGTTTTTTCAGGAAGAAATCCATAATTTTGTATTTCCACTCCTGCGTGGGCATAGAATCCAGTACCAAGCGAATGTGGGTCATGCACAAAGTACCCCGGTTGCGTTGGCCAAGCAACTGCATATTTATTTGTAGAGATATTTCACGCTGCATTTCTGCTCGAATAAAGACACTCGTCACTTTTTGTTTCAACACGTTTTTCGCATTAAAATCGCAGCTGTGCTGTGAAAAACAAAAACAAAAACAAAAAATGTACTCAATTCAAAATAATGCAATTTCGGTCAATTGTTTATTCCAATTAAATTCAATGCCATTACAAAGTGATACGCACACACACATATGCCCTCACTCACACACACACACACCCTTGCGCACATGTCCGTTTACAACAAATTTTTACACCAAAATACGATCATAAAATTAAATAAATTCGCTATGAATAAACTGATTACTTATTTATGGATATATTTTTAATGAAAAACCTTAATTTTTTACATAATTCAATGGTAAACATATTTTCAATTTAAATTCAATACATCGAAAACACTAGAAAAAAATTGAAAATTCCCAAATATTGTGGCTGGAAAAGCGCATAATTCTAAAAACTTTTTGCTTTTGCTGTGACCCAAATAATTGCTATTATAAAAAGCGCGCGCAATCAGTTTTAATGTAATAAATTTTTATCTACCAAAACAAAAAAAAATTATAGAGCAAAGTGCTTGTGGTAAAATATAGTCAGTAAGTGCTTTACAGTGTAAAAAATTGATGCGTGTAATTAAGTGGAAACAATATTTCTATTTAACACTTCGATTTGCACTTTTCCTGAGGCCTTGTAAAACTAGTGATTGTATTGTTATGAATCAAAGTGTGATGAGCAGTAAAATCAACCCCTTATCCTGTACTCACGTACTTGCCTATTAGCTCATAAGACCCATATTAGAAGAATATAATTTTTAGACTTTTTTCTGGCGGTCTTGTGCATTTTCTCCATGGAAAATAATTACTGTGCGATTGAGAAACCACAAAGGGTTATTTGTTGCTATACCAGTCAGCTCTTCGGAGTTCTCAAAAGGCAGTTTGCCTTCCATAAGGCAGGGCTGGAAGAGAGCTTCCTTTTTCTCCAGTTGATTACAACTATGACAGCATAAATTGTAAGAGACACCCATTCTGGCTTTCTTCTCATATTTATCAATTTTGACCTTTATTTGTGGTTGCAGGTGGACCATAACGTTCCGCTAATTGTGGATGTCGTCTGATCCTTTCATCTACAATCAGCGATTTGTAGATATTTTGAGGAGATTGCATTGTCGAATGCACTCAGTGATGTGAAAACCGATTCTGCAAATATTTTACTCATGGTAGATTCCTCTCTTGCCAGTTCGTCTGCTTTCTCGTAGCTGCTTTCTCTTCATTACTTTATGGTTTCGATGTCCCGGAACCCAGATTAACGTAACTTTATGGTTTTCGCTCGAGGTGGTAAGTTTATTTCTGCTTTGTTTAGAGGTGCAACAGTTTAAAGGTTGTTGTAGCTAAATTCAGTGCCTGAATTGCAGCTTGGCTATCCGAAACGATAGCGATATTGCCCTTAAAAGAGAAATCCGCGATTAGTAGCCTACAATCTTCTCCAATTGCCAGTATTTTCACCTGAAAGACACTGCAGACATTAGGAAGACGTACAGATTTTTCAATTTCAAGTCTGTGTGAATATACACCTGTGTCAACACCGCAATCCATTTTAGAGCCATCTGTATAGACTTTAGTGTCAAAGTTGTTTAGTGAAATTCCTTTACTCCATTCTTCTCGCGATGGAAAGAGAATGGCAAATTCTTATTGAATATCCCCGTTGGAACAATATAATCAGTCCTCTCCGAGGTGCACTGAGCTTGTCGCAATAATACCTATATGAATTGGCATTAGCATACGTTTTTGCCTTCGAACGACCTGCTTCATTTAACTTCAATGCTCCTTCCACAAAGAGCGAGTTTTATAAAATAAAAAAAAGAGTTTTATAAAATAAAAAAAATTAATAAAATATAAATAAATATCCAAAACTTTTCAAATCGGTACTGTATTTCCATCGGAATTAAAAAATTTATTAGATTTTAAGGCATCTACCAAAGTATTTTGGAAAAATATTAAGATTTACGTGAGTAAAAGTACCTCCAGAAATCGAGTTTTTCATAAATAAAATTACTTTTTAAAAATTTTGTTAAAAAAAAAATCACCTCAGATGCTGGAAGAGTTTAAGCCTAAAAGGAACATCTGATATTTTTGAACTTAATCTAAATAATGTTTTTTATGACGAAACGCAAGCTTACGTAAATCTTTATCTTTCCCGAAATATTTTGACGAAGGTCTTAAATATACAGGGTGGGCCAAATAAGACCTACTAATGTTAAACACAAATATTTTGCTTCAGCTGTCTAATAGTCTCTGTTTTATTAAGATACACTTTGTCTTTTAAATATCTCCATTAAAAGAAGTCGGGCGCAGTCAAATCTGGCGAACGAGGTGGCCAAGGGAAATCTGATTTTTTTGAAATCAGACGTTCGCCAAAAATTTCACGCGGTAGGCCTATAGTTTGCCTAGCAGTATGCGCAGTTGCTCCATCTAGTTGAAACCACAAATTAGGATACTGCTCCGCCATTAGCCGCAAAAAGTTTTCAGTCAATGTCCTGTAAGAAGCTCCTCAAATCGATTCCGGCGTTTCATCCTCATTTTCGAAGAAATATGGACCGATAACCCTAATGGCCATAACACCGCACCAAACAGTACATTTAGATGGGTGCAACTGATGTTGGTGTGTTGCCCTTGAATTTTCAGAGCCCCACAATCTACAGTTTTGTTTGTTGACATAACCAATTTGTGTGGCTAATTGTGTAAAACGAATAGCGTATTGTAGTCATTATTGGTGGTCCTGCGGTAGCAGTGCATAATAAATTTCCAAAAATTCAATTATAACCTACAAAAAGAGAAAAATTAATATGCCAAAATATAAAAAAGTTATTTGTGCTTAACATTAGTAGGTCTTATTTGACCCACCCTGTATATTAAATAATATATTTTATAGCTCTGGAAATTTTGTTTGGTGAGTCACCCTAATACATTCACATAAATTGAACACAAACTTACCAACGCAAAAATATACTTGAAACTGAATTTTCCCAATAAAACTCTTTTCTCCTTTCAACTGTCTTCTAAACAGGTTGCCAGCAATTAGCCGATATGCGCTGCTCTGCCGCTCAGCCGATGTTTCCATCTCTTGCAGAACTGATCACGAAAGTAAAGTGGAGTATATAATATTTGCGGTTTTCCTATATAAAAGAAAGACTTGCATAAAATAAAAGTTCTTCATGAAACTTCTGACTTTCTTATATTTGGAGCTGCTTGTCTTGCAACGGACGCGTCCTCCGGCGGCGGATCGGGGAATACTTAACAGATATGCAGTGTAGGTGCTTGTATGTGCTGATAGGACTTATATTTTATCACCAAGCAAGGGCAGGCCGGCTAGCAACCTACTTCACTGATATTTGACTTGCTAACAAATCATCAATTACATTCCCAGATAGGAGTTGAAGGAACCTATGTATATATTTTATATACCATATATTTCCTATTTATCTATTAGGTGGATATAAAATTTTCACGAAGTAAATCTCGTTGAATTGAAATTGAAAGAGAATATTTTTTAATATTATATTTACTCCCATGAAATTTGGCAACGCTGCTTTTAAGAGTTAACAATTTTACTTATGTAGCGAAATAACAACTTCTATTACTTTTTTGCCAAATTAATGTGAAATTTAAATGATATGAAAGTGATTTACGAGTAATGAAATATTTAGTGCCTACAAATGCAAAAAAAAAAAATTTGCCCGTAGCAGCTGTTAAGTGCGAAAATGTTTATTAGTTCGCAGCGAAATTTTAGTTTTTAGTTCATGTGTGAAATTGTGCTGTTAATACATGTACGTTTTTGCATTCTTAATGAATTTGAGAAATAAATCTGAATAATAAATGTTGTTTACGTATTTGAGTGTTAAAGCGCTTAGGTACCATATGTATCTACAGTGGTGTGCGTTAAATAGGCACACGAGCTAAACTCTCGTTATTGACGTGATAAACAGGTTGGGTTGGACCGTCAAAGACTATGGCAAAAAATTTAATAAAAGCTATAGCGACTTTCCAAATGCAACTCTCATACAGGATCTATAGACATAACTCAATAAACCCGAACAATACGGACTATAAGGCTCCGCTTTTTAAAGGGGAAAAAGGTGGAAGACCACTATCTAAAAAGAAGGATGGCGCAAGGGCTTCAGTTCCAACGGAAATACATTTAACTTTTATACGAAGGGTTCTAAAATGACTAATTGAGTAGGCGCTGATATATATTGTCCAGAGTTAGACCTATAGATTTCGTATAAGCTTCCAGATTACTGCATTGTATTCTGGGCTGAGGTTTTTGCTGTTGGAAAGGCAGCAGACCTAGTTTGTATTACTACTGGGACCAACTTCAAGGTTAACTTTTACATAGACAGTCAGGCAGCCATTAAAGCAATTATATCGTTTAGTGTAAAGTCCAAGATAACTCTTTAGAGCAGAGAGGCAGTAAAAGGGATTACAGCGAATTGAAAGCTGCATTTCTATAGGGTTACATAGCTATAACGGCATTGAAAGCAATGCGATAGTTGACGATATAGCGAAAAACGGCGTGCCTCTATCTTCGGACCTTGTTAATGAAATACCAAATTCAATACGAACATTACACAACGAACTTGGCGAAAACATGATAAGAAAATTCAAGACAAGTTGGGTAAGTCTGTCCACTTGCAGGAGTGCAAAGATACTGTCTAAACAAGATGATCACAGTCGTGCTCGATTTGTACTATCGCTAAGGTGATAAGAGGTCAACCTAAGCTAACCTTCCAAATTCAATATTTATATAAATTGAGAGTTAGTGCAAGATAGTCAATTTAATGGACTATGAATAAGTTCGTGCGGTTTTACAACAGATGGCGTAACTTGATTATTATTCCATCGATCCACAGTTCCAAACATTCATTGGAGAGCTACTGTCGTAAGGCACAAACGTCAGTATAAGTTTTTTATTTGAAGCGTAAACAACAATATTTTTACCACACTTGAAAATGTCGAATTTCGTGCCAAATAATGTGTTTTTGCGGGGAATTCTTCTTCATTATTTTAATATGAAGAAAAAAGCAGCCGAAAGTCATCGTATCTTGGTGGAAGTTTATGGTGAGCATGCTCTAGCTGAGCGAACGTGCCAGAAGTGGTTTGCACGCTTTAAAAGTGGTGATTTTGGCTTGGAAGACGAAGAACGCGAGGGTGCGCCGCCAAAGTTCATGGATACCGAATTGGAGGAATTGCTCGATCAAGATCCGGCTCAAACGCAAGAAGAGGTTGCAAAAACTTTGGGAGTTGATCAATCAACCATTTCCAAACGTTTAAAAGCCATGGGAATGATCCGAAAGGTAGGCCATTGGGTGCCGTATGAATTGAAGCCAAGAGACGTTGAACGCCGTTTTATGGCATGCGAACAACTGCTTCAACGGCACAAAAGAAAGGGTTTTTTGCATCGAATTGTGACTGGCGATGAAAAGTGGGTCCATTACGACAATCCAAAACGTCGGGCAACGTATGGATACCCTGGCCATGCTTCAACATCGACGTCGGCGCAGAATATTCATGGCCTGAAGGTTATGCTGTGTATCTGGTGGGACCAGCTGGGTGTTGTGTATTATGAGCTACTGAAACCGAATGAAACGATTACGGGGGATGTCTACCGACGACAATTGATGCGTTTGAGCCGAGCACTGCGAGAAAAACGGCCGCAATACGCCGATAGACACGACAAAGTTATTTTGCAACATGACAATGCTCGGCCACATGTTGCACAAGTGGTCAAAACATACTTAGAAACGCTCAAATGGGATGTCCTACCCCACCCGCCGTATAGTCCAGACCTTGCGCCATCCGATTACTATCTCTTCCGATCGATGCAACATGGCCTGGCTGACCAGCACTTCCGTAATTACGATGAAGTCAAAAAATGGATCGATTCGTGGATTGCGGCAAAACCGACCGAATTTTTCACAAAGGGAATCCGTGAATTGCCAGAAAGATGGGAAAAAGTAGTAGCAAGCGATGGACAATACTTTGAATATTAAATTTGTAACCATTTTACGTCAATAAAGTTTCAAATTTCGAAAAAAAACCGCACGAACTTATTCATAGTCCTATCTCTAGCTTATTTCTATGGTGGGTAGAAATATGTGTGGCTCTGTTCAGCCCTTACTGACTCAAAGTGTTTTCATTTTCATTGGGCTTAAGAGCAAGTGTGCCGAACTTCTTATAGCTCTATCGCAGAAGAAAAGTATTATAATAAACCGAATAATTTTCAGAAAATAATTCAGTATTCGTATTAGGCAAGAAAGGTTTGCTGAGCATCGATATCTACAACTGTGCCACTACAGAAAAAAAAAATCAGTTGGATACAAAGTTTTAGAAAAGTCTCCATCAATTACTTGTGCAGCCAAAATGGGTATCCCTGTCTTAATTTTAATAAACCGGAGAAAATGGAAACTATCTTCACTTCCTCTGTGAAAGTCCTGCGCTATGGAATGCGAGGATGTTGACTCTTGAAAATTCGCTTTTTGAAAATCTTGAAGAGCTGGTTGGATAGACGTAAACAACCTTATAATGTTTCTCAATTGCACAGACTGTAGGTAGTCCTGAAGGAATAACCCGTATAACTTATCGGTAGCGAGGATGTGCGGAATCGATAATTGGAATCGATAATTGGATTCTTTGAGAATATCCAATTCAACCAACTTGTGGTGGGAAGATCCGCCAGCTTCTTAACCCTACTTAGAGCAGAAACACCAATAGTTAGCACAGTCGACATTATCTTTTGGTAGTCTTAGGAAAGCAGCTGTTTTGACGAGTGTGTACTAAAAGGAGAGAGTTGCTGGAGGGATTCGCTTAATCGCATATTGGGAAAGGCGATTGTGCTATGAGGGATACCTTAACTTTTTATATGTTGAGTATGCCGAGGTCGACTTTGGATTAGGAGAAATTTAATCTGCTTCGGTATTCAGAACGGAATTGTGGTAGAGCAACGTGACACAAGGGGCACTGCATTGTTTCTAGCAGCACGATGATCAACCGATTTACCTACCTTTTGCCCTTATTGACATCTTGAGCTTTAAAACCCCATCCCCATGTCGGGAAATGATAGCAATAGGCATTCAAAATCATATCAATAGGATATCGATAGGCTTGGATAGGACAGAGGATGTTGCGCTGGTGCTGAAGTTTGCTGTAGAGCGACTTCAAGAGATGACAAAACTTTTCATTACTTTTCTGAAAAGTTTGCATCGAACTGATAGTCAGTCTCCCACGTACGACTAAACTCTATCTAAACTGTAGAATTCAATTTCGCTAACAACTCACCACACTCAACGAAAGCTCACTCCCATAATCATTTAACATAAAAGTACTCATCTAACTGTTATCAAAGATGTTCTTGCGAAACAGATATGAGCTTGCCTATTTTCATTGCTATCAATGAGGAAGTAAGGAAGCTCGGGGGCATAGAATCAAATGTAAGTAAATATTGTATGCCCCTATTGTCATAATTTTCAACGGGTTTGACTGTCATTATTTGACAATAAAAATTTAGATAAAATACGTAGCTAACAAATTTGATATGTCGGCTATATGTACATATGGCACAACAACAACAAACTCCTGTAAAGAATGACAAAAATCACAGAAATTCGAGTTCTTTATTCGCCATTGTCAACACCTTTTATTATATATGTTGATGTTTGGTGCATGTATGTGGCTTGTGGCAAGCGCGATATTATGTAATTGTCAATAAATGCTCAAATTTTCATCATTTCTTCTTTTTTATTATTGTACTGTTTTGTTGCTCCTTTTAGCCTTGCAGTTGCAAATATAAAAGAAATTTTATTGTCTTCATCGCAATTTCGCCAACCAAAGCCTGCACATCTCCTGTCATTTTCAAATTTCACTTTAACTGCTATCTTATTTTAGTAGTCGCCTTTGTTGTCGGTTATTTTATGAATATGACAGCTACTTAAATTTCAAATGGCGCATCATTTTTTCTCAAATTTGTGAATATTTGATATTTTATTTTGATTTCATATTCTATGGTAAACGTTTATCTATTTTGTTAGTTTCACATGGTAACTTATTCTCAACATAAAAATTATGGATTTGTCACTTCCGAGCTACCAGAAACTATGCGCTGGAAAAATCATAGCAAAGTGGTGTAAGCCTGAATCCAGTGAAGAGGGACAGCGCGAGTCTCATGCGCTTGATTCTCATATGTCTATACTTCAAGAACTTGTGTCTACTTGGGTCTACTTGACCGTTTCGCGATTTATGTATCACTTGTGGCCAGAGCAAATTTGTTGAGTAACCGTTGGGCTCTGGTATGGGGTAACTTTTGGCTCGTTTACCAGGTAAATGGGGAGCAAAATTTACTAGTTTGCTTATATAGTTGAAGATTTTTTCTTAAGAAGTTTTAGAATTTTTCTTTTAGATTTTTGAATGCACACTTTTTACTTACAAAAGTAGTTCAACTGCAAATTTTGACTTGCTAAAAGTGAAAAAAAAAAAAATTGATTTTTTAAATTTCAAAATTTTTTGTATATATTAGGCTTGTTGTTTGTCAATAGATACCGCCAGCAGTGTGTGCTAGTCGATTCTAACATAACCTAAACGTCACAAACCAAGCTTAGACATATGGTAAACAAACTGCTTCGACACATTAGTGATTTTGTTTTGGTATCATATACTTTTGGTTTTGTGAAAACGTCTGATTTTGTGCCGAATAATCTTCAATTGCGGGAAGGGTTGATTTTCCTCTTCCATTCGAAAAAAACGGCGGCTGAAGCGCAACGAGAACTACAAAAAGTTTGTGGAGATGCTGCTTTAAGTGAAACAACAGCGATTGGTTCCGTCGCTTGAAAGACGGTGATTTTAATGTTGACGAACGTCCGCGGGAAGGAAGGCCAAAAATCTTCGAAGACGATAACGGCATTTCTCAATGAGGATCCGTGTATAGCTGACCAGCAGTTCCATTCATATGAAGACATCAAAAAATGGCTTGATCCGTGGATAGCTTCAAAAGATGAATAGTTTTACCGCGACGGCACAGGAGATCTACCAGAAAGATCGGAAAAAATAGTAGCCAGCGATGGGTCATACTTTCAATGATTCACTTGCCACCATTTTTTTCAGAATAAAGTTGTATTTTCATAAAAAGACAGCGGGAACTTAGTTGCGTACCGAATATTTTTTTTTAATTATTTAAAATTTGCCAAAATGTTTGTACTGATTTACGTGGTTGGATTTCAAAATCCATTAAAAAAATTAGGGCACTCTTAAAACTAAGTGTATGAGTTTATCAAATTTACTTTCACTTTTTACTTTGAAATTTTAAAAATTAAAAATTTTTGTATATATATTTTTTATCAATTTAAAATTTGAAAACAATATTGTACTAATTTACGTGGTGGGAGTTAAAATTTTTTTTATTAATTTTAAATTCGTAAAAAAAGTTACTGATTTTTGTGGTTGGAGTCCAAACTCTATAAAAAATTAGGGTATTTTAATTAATTAAATTAAGTAACTTTACCCAATTCATACCCAAATTGGTAAATCTTGGGTGTAAAAAAATGTTTTTTTTTTTAGTTTTAAATCGTTTTGTTTAAATTTATTTTACTTATTTCAAATTTAGCAAATTTCTTGTAGTGATTTTCATGGTTGGTGCTTAAACTCCATTAAAAAAACTTGGGCTTTCTTAAAATTTCAAACATTTTTGGACTCGATTTTAGTTAGTATTTAATTAAAAATTTGGAAAAACATTCCTTTCAGAAAAAAATTAGTAGCATTTTGTTTGATAAAAATTGGTGAGGCTGCTTAAAATAGCATTTTTTAATATTTAAATTGTTTTTGCAAAATTCATTTTATTTATTTAAGATTTAAAAAAAAACAAAAAAAATTACCGATTTTCGTGGTTGGAGTTCGAACTCCATTACAAAAAACAAAAAATTAGTTGCAGTTTGGATGAGATTATTGTTTTGCATTTGTTGCCTAGTGTAATTAAAACTTTCAAAATATATGGGTGTCATCTAACGATTATCTTATTATTATTATTCTAGGTAAAACTTTGCCTGTTGATTTGGGATATTATTACTACTCGCAAAGAGCTGTACGATATCCGATAAAACTTCTAAAATGCTGCCCTTAAAATTAGGCTGATTGCCATTAATTAAGCTTATTTGACTAAAATCTCCAACGGAGCTCAAGCAGGCTTTTTGTTGAAGTTAATATAAAATAGTATATATTGACTACTGAACTACCTCAGAATTGGTTTTGTTTTTGTGAGTTTTGCATTTTATACCTGTTTTTATATACCGACTGGCCAAGTACAATATCGCTACGGCAACTATTGGCCCATTTGATAAATATAAAAATATCTATACACTGCCTTAAATAACTTAGCACTAGGACTTATTGAGAAGTTTTGACAATTTACTTGTTTTTTATGTCATTTTAATCAGTTTTTCGCAAAACGTAGTTAATTCTCCCACAAAACCGTATAAATTTAAGTTTTAAACTTTATGAAAAAAAAAATCAACAAATTCTCACCAAATTTGGCACTGTTTTACTAGGAATTTTTAGATAAACTTTGCGTAGTCTGGACTAATGTGAAACAACCTCTGCCGTAAGCTTTCATGCAACATGGCACACAGGGTGTTCACAACTATCTCATTGAAAATTTGCCCAATACAGTTATGTGTTCTTATTCTCTACACTCTTACTGGTGACCGTAGTTTTTCATCATTTTCTTTCCAATTTTTCGATGTCTACTATTTTCAATTTTTTTCGATCAAATAGTTGAGGCAACCTGCCATCACTCAACGCAAGTACAGCTGCTCACACTCTTCATCCCACTCTTTAGCTATTCCACTGCGGATGCTAGTGTTGTTAGATACTTAGTATCTGACAGTTTATAGTGTATCTGCTGGTTGATGTGGCGGGTGTGGCATCCAACAGCACAGGTGAGGCGAAGACAAAGTGTGCAGCATTGTCAAGTTGACAATAACAAATTTGTCGACAGTAAGCGACAAGTAAGTAAGATATAAAAAAAGCAAAACGAAGCAAATAAACTACAGAAGACGAAAGTGGGGAAAAAGTCCAAAGCACAAACAAAAACTAATTCAAGTGCTAACCAACAAGCCAGTGACGAACTGGCGGCTACTACTCAACTTCTCTAGCAGCAACGGCAGCAGCATCAGCCGCGTTAAAGTAATTAAGAATAATGCGATATGATACCAGATTTCATTAATTTCTTCAGCAAAACAACAACAACTGAGCACAGCCAAAGCAGTACATAACGAAAATAAAAAATTCAAACTGACAAAGCAGCTGCACTTACCTGTAATGAACGCTTCAGGCTGAGAAGATGTGCTGAGGAAGATGAAATGAAAAAAATTAAATAAAAATAGCAGCAATAATAAAAAAGCCAAAGCTAGCAACAAAATATACCAAATATGTACAATTTTAATTTGCTTGGTATTAGTACCAAAGCTGCGGCTGTCAGTGGTGTAATTGGTAGGAGAGCAAACAAACAAAAAATGAAACAAAAAATAACTAATGCTAAGAAAAATAAGTCGCACAGTACTAATCGTAATGAAAATGCAAATTGACAGTATTAGCATTTCGTATTTAACGAAATTGAGTTGAGATACGAGTACTCAGGCTGTCGCCACAGGAGCACAACACCTCGCTCGCCATGTCTGCCGCGAGGTATCAGCCTATTTGATTGGACTCCGCACTGGAGTGTGTCCGTCCATAATGCGGCCAATCTGTCATTCAGCGATAAGCCACAAAAAGCATGAACGCTTAGTTAGTGGTGTTGCACCTTAAATGGCTGAAAAGTGGGAAAAAACAAATATTTGGTTACAATTTTGAGACGCATGGAATTAAATGCAAAGCAATGAAAAAAAAAGATATATACACATAAATTTGTAGGTGTATTTGAAAGCATTTTATTACTAAATTTAGCTGCAGCATTTGCTGTTATTTACACTTACATTTATATTTGTATTTGGCCTTATTTGTTTTTTCCTATAGCTGGCTTGTACTTCAAAATTAAATTAATTTGCAGTCATTGATATTTTGAAGCGGGAACTTTATCATTTGTCAAGATTTAGTGGCTCACATTCGAGTAAATGTGTAAAATATGTATGTATCGGTGCATGATGATGATGGAAATAGTTAATTTATATATATATTTTTATACTTTTTATTTTCATTTTTAACCATGAACACCAGTTCACAAAAAATGCATTTTAAAAATTTAATCGATTTTTTTAAATTTAGTTGAAACTGATTTTCCGTAAAAATATATGTCACCTTTTAAAAAAATATATACGAGTTCAAGTTCCTAAATGTATACGAAATTGAGAAAAATGCATAAGCGTTTTATGAAAATTTCCCACTTTTTAATTACAATTTTTAGAAAACTTTTGAGTAAGCAGTTTTATAGCCCATTAAATTCTAGTATAAAAATGTGCATATCTGAAGTACCTGGAAAATTGCGTAGATTTTTGACAATTTTTTTTGCTTACGGTGTTGCACTTTTCGTTCCTTGTTTTATATGAAGGAAAATGCACAATACCATACAGAAAAAAATTATTAAAAATCAACGCAATTTTTAAGATACTTCAAACTTTCTCTTCAAAAGAATTGAAAAATGGGCTATAAAACTGCGTACACAACTTTTGTTTAGAAATTCTGATTAATAAATTGGAATTTTTCTGAATTTCGTATAAAGACTCAAACTTTTATTTACAAGGTTTTTCTTAAGGAATGAAATGCAAGAAACATAAAGAATGAAAATTAGTTAAAACTAACTGCCAAAATTGCTAATCACAGGAATTGCGTGAGTTTTTATTTTGTCGGCGTGTGTAAATATAGACATACAAACCTTAATTTTGCCTAATTGTGGGCGGCTGCTTTAACGACTCAATTAAGTATCTATTTTGGGAAACATTATAAGGCCTCTGGAAATTCAATTCCTATCAGATGGTATGTGACGCGCTTTAAAAGTATAACATCTTCGAGTGAAAACTACCTAAGCTGTTATATAAAAAATATAATTTTTAAATAAATGTGTGAAAGAATAAGTTTTTTATTCTAGTGAATGATGCCTTAATGTTTGGGAAGCCTAATTTGGGTATTTTCATTGAAGTGAGTTTTTAAATGACAGGTCTGAAGCCATTACTTGTCCACCGTTGGCACATTGGTACGATAGTTGCTCATTTATATAGCGAACCACTTAAGCTAATTCTGAGACATTCAATTATTGGAATGCTACACTATTCAAAAATGCGTTTAAATAGTTGAAATTTATTAGCAAAATTAGAGATCTGCTAACAAAAATCTCTAGAACAAAATTTTCTTCTTTAAGGGGCACATTTGTGATTAAGTTGCTACGTAAACAGGCACAAACTTGTAGGATTAAGGGATACAAAAATCTAAGGAAGATTTTTCTGGTGTCTCTGCACTTAGGAAAAGTGACTTTTTGGGTACGTTCATTTACTGCCGGTGCGATTAGCTGTTATTTCTCCGAAGATGCGCAAGGAACTGCCCCACCACCGCCGAGACAGTCGTTTAGGCGTATTTAGGTCGATAAGGGCGTATTTTTCATCCGATCTTAATAATAAAGGCTGCTTTTTAGATATTATCTTTTTAAACAGTTGGTTTAAACAGCTGACGCACGTTTCGTGTTTTGATTTATTGTCAAGCATCTTCAGTTTGGCCTATAATTTAACCATGAATCGTCTTACAAACGAACAACGCTTGCAAATAATTGAATTTTATTATAGAAATGTGTGTTCTGTTAAGAAAGTTTAAGATCCACTTTTTTATCGAAAAATTGTGTTCACCGACGAAGCTTATTTTTGGATCAATGGGTACGTAATTAAGCACAATTTTCGATTTTGGAGTGAAGATCAGCCAAAAGAATTGCAAGAGCTAGCAATGTATCCAGAAAAGGTCACAGTTTGGTTACGAATCGTTACGTAACTGTGAATGGTGAGCGCTGCTGTGAAATGATATCCAACTTTTTTTGCCCAAAATGCAAGAGTTGACTTGCATGACATGTGCTTTCAGCAAGACGGTGCCACATGCCACACAGCACGCGTAACAATGGACTTGTTGAGAGGCGAGTTCGGTGAACATTTTATTTCACGTTCGGGACCTGTTAATCTGTCAATTGGCCACCCAGATCGTGCGATATAACGCCTTTCGATTATTTTTTGTGTGGCTATGTTAAAGCTCATGTCTACAGGTATTCAGACAAGCCTGCTTCAATTAACGCATTGGAAGACAACATTAAAGCATTTATATGTGAGATACCGGCCGAAACATTGGAAAGAGTATGCCAAAATTGGACTAAGCGGATGGACCATTTGAAGCGCAGTCGCGGTCAACATTTTCATAAAATAATCTTCAAACATTACATTATATGGACTGTACTATCGATTTTAATAAAACATTTATGCATTTTTCTGAATTTTACTTGTATTTTTTTGAAAAACTTCCTATAGCTCTTAAAAAATCACCTATCAAATCACATAAAATATTGTACTGACTCTAAATGAGGTAGGAAGCACCACTAGTACCAAATTCCAAAGTTTACCAGCGTCTTATTCTTTTCCTAGGTTCATCATTAGCGTTAAATTTGAGAGATTTTGCTTTATATATAATATAACAGAGATACCATGCATATGGGCAGATGGTCAGAAAGATACGGCTAATTATACTCCTCTCATTATTCTGAAAATGCTGATCTACAAGTACAAGGTGGAGCAAAATTAATCACGCTATGGGCAAATTTTGGAATTAAATAGCTGCAGTATACAAACAGACAAGCAATGGAGCGTGAAAAAGTCAAAATCAAAATTTGCATTGAGGTATGGAGGATTTTTTTTTTCGATCGCTGCATCAAAATCTGTGGCCTGTAAATCTGCTTCACGTCAGGCTTTTTCACCAAAAATTTAAGAAATTCAAATTATTTTCTTAATATTCATCAAATCTAAATAAATATGTTTTTTTTAGAAACGTATTGTAATTGAAAAAAGTGTTAAACAAAATTTGTTTTTTTTTTGTTTAACATTTATTATTATTATTATAATTGTTTCCACTTTTTTTATTACACTTTTTTTTTCTTTTTTAATTAAAAATTAAATAAAACAATTAAATTAAAAAAGAATTTTTGCGTCAAGTTTTCGGAAAATCTAAATTATACGTTTCTTCAGTCAAAAACGTTTTTTTATTTAAAAAAGGGAAGGAAAAAGAGGTTGTCTGTAAAGTCGGTGTACTGACGATAGTTTATGACGTTCATAAGAAAATACTGATGGAATGGTTGCAATTTTCAAAACCAAATTTTAATTTTATTTAGAGAAGGAGGTAGATGGAATCGCAATGGAATAGGTCTAGTTACATTTAGACAAACGTGAAAAATGACGAAACATTTATCAAATTCATGAAAGATATCTTCAATTTCGATGGTGCATCAGACGTTAATAAGTCAACAACACTAAGAGGCACCATCATCGATTTGCCTTTTTCAAGGCACATTGCACTCGAAACACTCCCTTTCATTTCCTACTTTTTCTATCATCGTCCTATTCTCAACAGAGAAATGGTTCATTACCATGCACACAGGAAGAAGGCATATGCAAATACAAATATGTGAATTTATATACAAATGCGCATATACATACATATACATACATATATATGCTCACTCAAGTAGGACAGAGCCAGATGTCGAACGTTGCCGAACGCGGGGGCCGATTGTGCTCCTTGTCGTTCGTTCCGCGCTTTCGCTTGCAATTCAAGCAAGGTAACGACGAATGAGCAAGATAACGCCGCATCAGCAAGATAACGACGTATGAGCAAGGTAACGACGCATTTTTTGGTGCGTGCAGCCGGCTACATCGAATTATAAGACGTTATCACGTCAAAAAGCTTTTAATTTAAAAAAATGTAAAAAAAATTATTTGATTAAAAACAAATTTTCGACAAATCTAAAGAAATACATTTCTTGAGTCAAAACTATTTTTTAGTTTTTGTAGTCTTATGTAATAAATGCAGCAATATCACTTAAACTGTTTGTTTTATTTAATTTCAAAGTTTGAGTGCTCTTAATGAAACCCCCTATATTTACTATTATCACAACCTATTTTAAATATTTTAGTACAACCCAAGCACTATCTTAAATCCAGCAAACAAAGGCGCTGTTTTATTCACACAAACACGCACACACAAGGGTACACCCATACATAGATGCACACAGCACAAATATTCCATAAGCTGCGACAAGCATCCATTATCGTTGCAAGCAAATGCAAAGTGCACTACAAAAAAATTAAAACACTGACAAAAAAGATAAAACAAAGCAGGCTGCAACATCTTGTAGATTTTCATTAAACACAAGTGCTTACAAATATATTTTTTTGAGTTCGTAAATAGATAAAAAGAAAAAACAAAAATGCTGTAAGTAATAAGCAACGCATCGACTTGCTGTTAATTTATGGTTTTGCATGAATTATGAGTTGCACCAGAGCGTTAGCAACAGCAGCGAGCGATATCCGTTGACTGACAGCAATTGACGCGCACGCTGCGTTGTCTTGTCGCCTGGCGCTCGCCTACGTCGCTTTTAGTGGCTGCTGGCTGATAGCAAAAATACTTAAGATGCTAACGCCACAGCCAAAGTCTTCATTAAATCGCATTGAATAAGTAATTACTTTTAATAGCACTCCGTACTTTGCTTTGCTGTTACACTACCAGTATAATGGAACTGAAAAAAAAGATAATAATTAAAAAAATAATGTTTAATGTAGTTCGTTATTTATTTATTGTAAATGAAGTACTAGTCAACAAGTTACTAAGTCGCAGTAATGGACTGTAGAATTTTTGCTTTTAAAAGGAGCTAATAAATAGTGTTTTCTCTGTTATCTACTGATAGGCAATGACTGTTGAACTCGAGACCCAATGCTGTCTGCCAACAGCCAACTGTCGGTTGCACTGCTTCGAGATAGCTTCCATATCTTAAATTGTCGCCTCTTGTCTCTGCGTTGAGGTGTTGGGGTTATCAAAATATTTTATATAGTGTATGCATGTATGTATGTATGTATATGTAAATTTGCTCGCACTCGCTTTGGCCGCTGGGTCTAGCAGTGGCTAAAGTCTATACGACGGGTGCACATAACACGCCAAGGCAGTTGATAGCAGAGAGTAAATACTTTTTTTTTTTTTGAGTTTTCTAGGCGACTGCCCCTGGCCACCAGCTGCATATGCACATTCTGTTGAAAATCACTCTGTTAAAAATTATAGAGCATTGTTTTTTATTTTATTTATTTCGATTTTATTACTATTAACAATTCTGTTACTAATTTTCTTTTTTACCGATGTGTTGCCATGCGAAAAGTGAGCGAGATTTGCGTCTCGCTGTATTGACAGCCGTTGCTATTGTGAGTAAGTGTTTAGCGATTTTTTCACAAAAATGTATGAAAAGTCCTTAGCTGCGAACACAATTTTTCCATTTCAGTATTAGCTTACTTCAACTTGCTACAGTCCATGAAATAATCCTCAATATATCGGCCAAGTTGGACTATTTTTCTGTTTTTGTTTTGTATTCATTATTTTTTTGTTTTTACAACAGCTTTGCCTATTGTCTAACAAAAACCATCTAAATCTCAAACTTTATGCACAAACTAAAAAAATTCTAAAAATTTCCCATCAGAACTCCATACGTTTTAATTCGAAAAGAAGCAATGAAGGCGGCGTACAGGCTCAGGTTAAACGGAGTCTGGGGAAATGAAGTAAGCACTGGCCACTCTCAGATATACCACCAGTTGTCGGAGCGGTGCACACTGTTCTCGATGCCGGTGGCCAATCGGGTACCTGTCGTTAGCTTCGGTAGGAAGTATGATGTTTTGATCCCATATAGAGATCAATGGTTAAGTCCAGATAACCTATTAATGGGATATCAGAACACTTTCTACACCGACGGATGCAAAACCAGTGATGGAAGTGGATCTGGATGGTACTTAGACGAAGACACTAAGCATTTCAATGCCACAGGACAGATGGCCACGGTATTCCTTACGGAAGTCTATGCCATCTTAAATGTGGCGTACTGGCTAGTTGAGAAAAAGTGGCGGGGCAACAGTATTGGAATCTGTAGTGACAGTCAAGCTGTACTGAAAGCCCTTGCTAACCCACGCTGCTCTTCGAAGTTAGTCGGTGAATGTAAGACAAAATTGAACAGTGTTGCAAAACACAACAAAGTTAGTCTAATTTGGGTGCCTAGACTTTGTGGTATTGCAGGCAATGAGTTACCTGATAAATTGGCAAATGAAGGCTCTGCAAGTATGCCACTAGGCCCTGAACCCTTTCTAGGTGTCAATTCCGCATCGATTCAACTATGAATTGCGGGCTTCATGAGGTCTACCCACAGAGGGCGTTGGTTTGAGTTGAACTCCTGCAGAGTAGCCTGCTTTGTGAAAGAGCCAAACAGGAAAACAGCGACCTTCCTCCTAAAACTCAGCAGAAAGGACCTAAGAGTACTGGTGGGTGTAATGACCGAGCACAACGTCTGTGGTCAGCATATGGCTACCATGGATATTGTAGACAGCGCGATATGCCTATCCTGTCTTGAGAATGACGACACTGCAGAGCATTTTCCCTGTAGCTGTCCTGCATTTTCCATAATCAGACTTAGGATACTGGGTTGCGATATACTGAGTATGGACAAAGTTCATACTCTTCCGCATCTCTTAAAATACATCAATGAATCCAAGAGATTTGTGAAAGAGTGACCACAAACTAATTTATCCGTTTTACCATCCACTTTTTATCTTTCCTATCTCTATTCTTGCTACTGATTTTATCCGGGTGTAGTACAATGGTCTACTGACTGAGTGCTTGGACTTGTCCAACCCCCCACAAATCTAATCTAATCTAATAGGTTTTAATTATTATAGAATTTCTAAACAAATTTTTGGTAAGGTGGTAAAGTGCAAGTTTAAAGTTACTGAAGAGTCCTATTGATTTTTTATAATTTTTATGCTTCATAGTTTTGCGCGTTTTCTGCATATAACAAATTAATTATTTATCGTACACTTGGTAAATGCGCCCTCTTTTAATGAGTCGTTCATGCTGTGAAGCGCTTCTCGATATACTAAATGACAAAATAAGGGCTGACGGGTATGATAGACAGAAGATAAAAAAAACATCTTTGAAATAGTCATTTTAAAACGACAAGGAATCCGAAAAATCGCATCGAAGTCGCACGAGAATATTTACGTATAGGCTGAGAAGTTTCCTATGCTACTCAAAACTCCACACGAATGAAAAGATTTACTTCTTTTTTTATTAATTCCACATCTTTACCCATCATGACTCCATTTTCTATACCACTTGGTTTAGGACGAATGCCAAAAGTGCTGGCAAAAGCTGAATACTACCGAAAATATACGAATACAAATACAAAACTAATTAGGTAGCGTATCAAAGCGTTATAAAGATTTGGGTCATGATGTCATCTTTTCCGATTACCGTCAAATAGTGCTCGTAAGCTTTTTTCGTTCGCTAGAGATTAACTATTATTAAACCACAATAATATAAGAATCCATCCAAAACGATTTTTATATGAAACTAAACATCGAATATCGTCTGCAAAAAAAGAAAAAAAATTGTCAAATTCAACGCGATTTTTCAGCGACCTGAAAGTTATACGTTGTTGTGCTAAAATTTAATCAGCTATCAATTTGTTTCGAAAATTTAAGGCGGACCTCTTATCAGTCAGCTACTAAAATCGATAGATATATTATAGGAGAATACGCTCTCAAAATTTTATAGCGGAATTCAAAGTGATTTTGTAGTTACAGGCCTGTGTACCGTCCCTCGTGTGAGTATACTGTCTACCTTCTGAAAACTTTGAAACTCGTTTTCTGAAAACCATGTTTTTGAAAATGGCGAGTAAGATTTAAAAAAACCGGCGAAAGTTATCGTTTCAAACCCATAATCTATATAAAGATAATTAAAATGCGCAACTAATTAACTAACAAAATACAAACAAAATTCATTTTTTAATGTTATTTAACACCTTTTTTGAAAAAAAAAAACAAAAAAAAAAAAACACTTTTTTCAATAATTAATTGTGTGTTCATTTTTTCATATTTTTATACAAAAGTAGTCTATTATATGCGGGAAAGCCTTCTGAATAAGACAATATTTTTCGTTTGTATATCAGGTGAAAACTTCGACCGCAATCTTACACGCCATTTTACTAGCGCGCAACGAGAAGCTGTGCGAGATCTCTCATATGTCCGCCATTTTGTTTTTTTATTTTTATTAAAAAATTGTTTATTACTCTTCAATCATGCCTTGAAATAAATGCAAAAGATTATTCCTGTGTGTCGCTTTTTTCGCCTCGAAAAAAAAGTTGAGAAAAAACACCATTTTTTGAAGCCACTGATAACAGGCCCCCTTAATGGGCTATAAAACTGCATACTAGAATGCTTTCAAAAATTCTTATTCAGTATTCTGAAATTTTGTAGGACATTCGCTGAATTTAATGGACTATAAAACTGCATACTTGAAATGGTTCTAAAACTTCGTATTCCGTATCCTGAAACTTTAATGGAAATTCGGTGCATTTTTTCACTCCCAGAAAGTTTGAAGCTTGGATATATATCTAATACATGTAAATGTATATAAAAAATCTAGAATATTTTCAAAAATACCTTTATTATTAAAAATAAATAAATAAATCAAATAAATAGTGAAAAATTGGCAATAAGTCCTTGTGCTATAGTTATTTCATGCACTGCATATTTCCTACACAAATTTATGCGCGAGTATCTACTAATCCCCAACTTAATGCCTCATAAGACAATTTTGAGTCGCTACGTTGTACAAGTACAGGGTCGGCCATATTAAACTGACCCATGTGATTATTAAAAAAATATGGAAAAAGAAACATTTTTTTGTGTTTCATTGTGAAAAACATTTAATTTAGTTCAAGGAGATTCGTTTACATCACTTTTTGAATATGATATAGCGCAAGTGGTCGCCCTTAGCTCGTATAGCGTAATGTGCCCGTTTTTCGGCGTTTTCCATAGTTTTGGCCAGCGTCTCGGCCGATATGGCGGCTATTTCCCGTCGGATATTGGCCTTAAGTGCGCCTAGTGTCTTTGGCTTGTTGACGTAAACCTTAGATTTCAAATTACAGTAAAAAGTTATAGGGTTACTCAATGGGTCAGTTTAATATGGCCAACCCTGTATATAAACATATATATTTAGTTATAGTCAAACTTTTGGTCATAACATTTTTTTACCTACCGCGAATATCGTTGAAGCGGCATCGCAAAACACTGTGGTACAAAAAAAAAAGTTGCAAAAAAACTTTGGATCGGACATGGTGAGGGTTGTAGCTTATGAAAAACTGAAAATAATGGTATAGTTGAAATTTCCAATACACCCCCAAAATCTCATTTTATGGCCATAAAACCGTTTTTCAGTAGGTTGATATGAACAATCACTCCTAACTTCGCCAATTTCCATCCGATTTCGAATTTGCTTTTTTAGTTCGAAAGAACAAAAACAAACCTTTTTGACAGTGTGTTAACATTTTTTCTGAAATGACAACTGACGAGACTGTAGACGGAAGTATTTGGAATTTTTTTATTTTTTCTCTATTTTTTCGACTTTGACATAATTTTTACGATATTATCCGATATTGAGGATTTTTTTTAGTACACTACTGTTATAGTAAATTTAATTTTGCGTCAAATGAGCTATATTTGACTGTAATTGAATTAAAATTAATATAGTTGTGTGGGTTTTAAGATTTTTTCTTTTTTTACTACGAGATTTGGTATGCGTTTCGAAGCATGAAAATAATAACAAGTGTCATTATAAACGCATAATATTTATTGGAGTATTGTGCAGTGCAGCACTGTACGGTATGGTACGGTGCAGTACACAACGGCACTGGTTCCAAACTTAAAAATGCATTGGAAACGGCCCTTTGGAGTTTAGTATGGTACGGTACATTTGTCATTTCTTCATCAGTTTTGAATACTTCTCTGTAAGAAATTCGATCATCATCATTCATCTGAAGTCGTCATCAACTAAATTCCATTGTTTAAATCGAGAAGCGAGCGTTTCAGATTGTCTTCCCGATAGAAGTATGTAAATCAGGAGAAAGATCCTGAAAATCTGAATTTGATACAATGTCTCGTTCTGAAAACTTAGAACCAGACGGAAAGTACTCTTCATCATCAGGTTTATTGTTATCAGTTTGATCATCATCAGCAATGAGTTGAACTTCCTTCAGTTCATGACCTGCAGTTGAGTCAATCATATCGTCCAAGACTACGGGGTTCTTAACAGTTGCAACATCAGCATACTTTATGTGCTTTCGAGCTTTATAATGATGACCGTTTACGTCCGTTTTATAAAAATAACAATCATTTGGTTTATGATAAGGCTGATGATGCCACATCATCGGAGAATATTGAGAAATTCGACTTTTCTGGCAACGTTTTGATTTATATCTCTTGAATTTCAATGAAACAAACAATAAAACTTTGACGTTTTAATAAGGTTAAATTATAATAACAAACTTCTTTTGTTAATCAATGTACAGTGTGAACTTTGGTACACTTGGGAGCTTTTCCATATTTCTATTGAAAAAAAAATGTGCTATAATATGTCAGATATTTTCGTAAGTTCTAACCAGTTCTGTTGTATTCAGTACAGTGTACTTTTATGTATTCATATATACTCCAATAAATATTACGTATCTATAATAACGCATCAAAACACGTCCTTATTCCCATTTAGCGTAAGCTATACCAACATTCCAAATTAGTAAAAAAAAAAACAAAAAATCTTAAAACTCGCACATTTCTACTAATTTTAATTCAATTACAGTCAAATATAGCTCATTTGACGCAAAATTAAATTTACTATAACAGTAGTGTACTAAAAAAAATCCTCAATATCGGATAATATCGTAAAAATTATGTCAAAGTCGAAAAAATAGAGAAAAAATAAAAAAATTCCAAATACTTCCGTCTACAGTCTCGTCAGTTGTCATTTCAGAAAAAATGTTAACACACTGTCAAAAAGGTTTGTTTTTGTTCTTTCGAACTAAAAAAGCAAATTCGAAATCGGATGGAAATTGGCGAAACAACACTTTGCGTGACTTATAGTTGCGAAAGATAAAACAGACTATTTTTATTTGATGTACTAAGAGTTATCTCTAAAACAAGCAGCGCAACATATCGTGTGTACAACTAATTAGTTTCGTATTTGTTATTAACCTCATATCTATTTATGTAGTCAATATTTTGACAGTGACATCTATTCTATGTTAAAGCACGCCAAAAAATCAAGTAAATTTGATATGTCACAGTGAATATTAGTAAACACACAACAATTTTTTATTACAGTCAAAATGTCAAATTACGTTCCAACAAAAACGCCTTTTGCGTGGAGGTTCGTTTTGTTCTTCAATTTAAAGAAAAGTGCAACAGAAGCACATCGTTTACTCTCAGAAGCTTATCCTGCATATGCTCCAGAGGTTAGAGTATGTCAGCAGTGGTTTGCACGATTTAAAGTGGTGATTTTGACACAGAAGACAAAGAGCGATCAGGTCCATCAAAAAAGTTTGAAGACAAAGAATTGGAGGCATTACTCGATCAAGATCCATGTCAAATTCAAAAAGAACTTGGAAAAACATTGGAAGTTACTCAACAAGCACTTTCTAAACGTTTAAAAGCAGCCGGATACATTCACAAACAAGGAAATTGGGTGCCACACGAATTAAAGCCGAGAGACGTTGAGAGACGATTTTGCATGTCTGAAATGTTGCTTAATCGCCACAAAAAGAAATCGTTTTTGCATCGTATTGTCACTGTCGATGAAAAGTGGATTCATTACGACAACCTAAAGCGTAAAATATCATATGTGAAGCCAGGCCAACCAGCCAAATCGACACCAAAGCCGAATATTAATGGTTTGAAGGTAATGCTCTGTATTTGGTGGGATCAGAAGGGTGTGCTGTACTATGAGCTGTTAAAATCGAGCCAGACGATCACGGGAGAGCTATACAGGCAACAATTGATACGTTTGAAGCAAGCAATAGCCGAAAAACGGCCAGAATGGGCGACCAGACACGCGAAATTGATTTTCCATCATGACAATGCTCGGCCACATGTTGCAGTCGGTCAAAAATTATTTGGAAAATGCTAGGTGAAAAATTCTACCTCACCCGCGTTATAGCCCAGACATAGCTCCTTCTGATTACCACTTGTTTCGGTCGATGCAGAATCTCCTTTCTGGAATACGGTTCACCAATGTTGAAGGTATAAAAAATGGCTTGATGACTTTCTCGGCGCAAAAGATGAGAAGTTTTTTCGGATGGAATCCATAAATTGCCTGAAAGATGGGAGAAAGTTGCCGCTTCCGATGGACAATATTTAGAATAAAATATTTTTTCACTTTTATACTTACATAAATGGTTTTTTTTAACAAAAAAATACGAAATTAATTAATTGTACAGCCAATACGAGAATGCACGGAAACTGGAAATTCCTACAATTTGGTGCGACTAAATTTTTCAAAAAAAAAAAAGAAAATATGCCGAAAGAAATTTTTAGGAAGTGTCACGAGTCACTGAAGAATTTGCACCTTCACAGAAGTGCATAATGCATAATGTTCGTGGTGACCGAATAAAATGCTTAAAAAGTCGAAAAACTTGAGCTGACCGCTCGAAATTTTGGGGCAAATAAGAAGGAGTACAAATTGCCCAATAATGAATTTGACAGATTTTAAAGGAACATTTAGTAATAAAAACAATAATTGAAGCTTACATCCTTTGTTGGGTGTTTGACTGAGTTTCTCCTCCTGTTTTTCGGGTGTGCCTTGATGTTTTTCCAAAAATGGAGGAACCTGCTGTTTTATGACACACTTGATTGGATTGCTGAAGAGATTTTTCAAGACAGAAACGCACTTGCCTATTAGACGAAACTTTTTCCATTATTTGGGTTTTCATGTTATTTTAAAAAGTTTAGTTTTTCATGGAATTTTTAAAAGGCAAAAATGTTTGCATTTACAAAGGGAATGAAATCCAAAATTTAAATAGATAAAAAACTCTTAGAACTTCTAAATGAATTTGATTTATATGCATATTCTCAACAGCCAAAATTTATTTCTTGTACCCCTTTACCATACACCATTTTCAGATTATTAGTATTTTTTTGCTTTGTTGCACAGTGCAATTTGCTTATGCAGATGACGACGTTTAGTTCATATTACTTTAATTTTTGTTGCTATTATTGCAATTGTTTTTTTTATGCTTTGCTCTGTAGTTTTTTGTTACCATTAACATTTGTGGCGCTTGTACTCGTATTTGGAAATCTAACAATAATAAATCATTTGAAGATTTTTATTGCATTCACAAATGACTCAGAAGTGGAATTTTCGGTAAATTGTTTGTGGTTTTAAGTGGGTTAAAGCTTCTTCAGCAAATTAATTGCTATGTGGCTTTTGTGTGGCATAAAACTTATTCCCATATTTTAATTATATTACCACAGGAAATGCCACAATGTTGATGGCAATGGTTATTGGACTTTATTGCCGGACGCTTTCGTACATTCCGGCGCACAAATATCTCAGCATTTTAGTCTCTGGCAAGGAAAAAAGATCAAATATCACATCTTGGAGCACTTCTACTTAGAGATGCAAGATTAAACAGATGGAAGTGCAAAAAAAAAGTTTAGCTATGTCATGACGTATTTGTAGATGAGATAAAAGCAATATGAAATTGTGAGACCACTAGCAAGAAAGCATCAAAATTTTTAAAGGTAAATGAAAAGTTAGATGGGATTCATGTAAACAAGGAAGATATAGAAAAGTGAGCAGAAAGAAGAAAGTGGTTTGTAAACAAAAGAAGCGTAAGAAAAAGTCAAAAACTACGTCAGCTCAGCAGTTAATTCAAACTCATTGAGAACCGAGTAGCAGTACCGTAATATGCGCTGCGTTCTGTACTCCCTCAATCAGGGAAAATCAGCAATTGTAACAAATGCTCAACATGATCTCTGTTCTTCACTGTGAAGACACATTTTACATTTCCTCTTTTCTGCACAGCATAACAAAATCAGCTTCCTCTTTTTCTCTCGGCTTTCTTTTCTCTTTGAGCTCACTCATTAGAGTTCACGAAACCATTTGCTTTGGAAATGAACTCATTGCAATTCGGCCGCTGTTTGATGGCCCCAACACCCTCAACCCCGACTATGGTTTACAGTGAGAGAGGCCTGAAATATCCTACCTTCTTTTAACCAGTGATTTGGTCAAAGTATAGATAATTTTAAATTGATTGGGCTTCACTTACACCCTTTATTGGGTGTCCCTCATCCTATTTCTGGTGTGCGTCTTGATGTTTTCCCACAAATGTATTGACCTAAAGTTTTATGTAGATCGACCTACAGTACGAACGGCAGATGGTTTTCTTTTTATGAGGATCATTTTCAAGGAAGAGGTACACTCGGAGGTTGGCCATTGCCTGATGAGGGGCAACCGCCATTAGAAAAAACTTTCAATTACAGTGAGATAGTAAAGCTTTTTCACCCTGGTAAATAGTAGTAGTAGTAACTCTCCGAAATGACAATCGGGCCCAAACACCATCTCCAACACTGATCTCTGGAGTTTGGCAAAGCAGTTTTCAGTTTATCTCGATATTCGGCGACGAAAATGGAAATGGATTGGGCATTCCCTCCAGAAGCGTCATGGAAGTATTGCAAAAGCAGCCTTAGACTGGGGCTCACAAAGAAGTCGCGCGGCCGATCATCCAACAAGTGGAGACGATTAGTTGAAACAGAAGGGCTTCAACCAAGCCCTTCATGACGACAAATCAAATTTCTTGCATTGAATAGACCTAATTAGAAATTTTTTGTTGAGGTCCTATGTTCCTCCTAGGAACCGCGGGAAGATATACACACAGGGTGGCTGATGAATTTTGCTACATTAAGAAACTCAAATAACTTTTTTTTTAGTGTATGGAATTCATTTATTTTTTTTTTTCAAGTTGAAGGTAATTAAATTTTATTAAATGTAGCTTAACTAGTTTTAAAAATAATTAAATTTAAATGCCTCCCATGCTCGTTGACACAAGTGCGGCATCTTAGTAAAAAGTTGTTCATTGCTGCTTTGAGAGTTGCGACAGGAATAGCCGCAATTGTTGCCCGAATGGATTGTTTTAGTTCATCCAAATTTTGTTGGCTTTGTTTTACAAACTTCTTGTTTACATAAACCCCACAAGAAAAAGTCAGGTGCAGTAAGGTCAGGCGACCTGGGGGGCCAACGAAATTCGGAGTTTCTTGAAATCAGTTTATTGGGAAATTTTCGTCGCAACTCTGTCATAACAGTCTGGGATATGTGAGACGTTGCCCCATCTTGTTGAAACCACACAGAGTTGAAAGGAATTCTCTTTCGGCGTAGTTCTGGATAGAAATATTCTTTCAGCATTTTCAAATAACGGTCTCCAGTAACCGTAACGGTGTGACCATTTTCTTCAAAAAAAATAAGGCCCGACAATACAGCGTGAAGAAACCGCACACCACACTGTCACGCGAAGAGGATGCAATTCCGTCTCGTGGAGTATCTGTGGGTTAGAAGTACTCCATATTCGACAATTTTGTTTGTTCACATTGCCGTTTAAATCGAAATGGGCCTCATCAGACATGAAAAGGCACTTTAACATGTTTTGGTCTTCTTCCACAATTTGCAGGATCTTCTGGCAAAATTCCAAGCGAATCGGCAAGTCTACTGCATTCAGTTTGTTAACCATTTGAATTTTGTAGGGAAATAAGTCTAAATCTTTGTGCATTATTGTTTGCAAAGACTGTCGGCTGACACCAAGTTGAGCAGATAAGCTTCTTGTTGAAACCCTTGGATTGCTTTGTATAGCTGCAGCTACAGCAGCGATCGTTTCCTCCGTCCGAACTGGTGGGTTTCGATGATAAGGCCTTCTTGCGACTGTTCCTTGCTCAGCAAAATTATTCACCAGTCTCATTATGGTCCATCTGCTCGGGGGATCGCCACCAAACATCCGCCTGTACTCTCTCTGTACCAAAACTACGGACTCCAGTGCGTGATAGCGGCGAACTATCCAAATTCTTGTTTGCGTGTCCCAGTTATCCATTTTAATAAATTTTAAAGATCAATCTGCAAATTAAAACAAAAATGGAACAGATAACTTAAAAAGAAAAAAAGTTATTCAATTTTTTTTTGGTAGCGGCTTTCATCAGCCACCCTGTATATACAGCGTAGAAAAAGACTCGCTGCTTGCTGGCCATTGTCAACTCAACACACGCATTATTTTCGCTAATTAAAGGGTGTTCGAGGAGCAGTCCTGGTGTGTTTTTTTTTTTCAAAAATAAGTAAACTTTTTTTTTAATAATTTCAGCAAAAAAATATAATTGTTTCCTCAAGTATTTATTTTTAAGAGGTATTTTTTATTCCTAAATAATGAAAAAAAACCTTTACAAAAAAATTAATAAAAATTTCAAAAAAGAAGTGAAAATATTTCTCTTCAAAAAACTGTTTAGCATAATTTTCCACATTGAATAGACCTCAAATTTATAATATAATTTTTTTTCTTTTTTTTTCAGTTGACTGTTGATTATCCTCAAGCCTACAAATAAACAAACTTTTAGAAAAATTTACGACAATGCTCAAAATACTGCCATCGCTTGACTTGGAATCGCTCATTACCGACATCGCAACAAGTGGACAAGCAAAGGAATCGTTAGCTGCAGTGCGAGTTTACAACTTGAACTTTTAAATGCTTCATTTATAATTAAAATCACGCAAACATATAAATTTCAATTTAAAACGACAAGGTTATAAATTTTCACTAAAAAACCTATTAACTGTAATTTTTTCTCGCGCTAAAAAAACAAAGTAAAAATACTGAAAGCGGCCGTGTTGACAACGTTTGATGTTTTAAGCGCTGCCTACATATTTGTTGATTAATTAAAATTATTGATGAAAGTAATTACTTCTGGCGATGAAAATTAATAAAAAATAAAAAAATATATAAAATTCAATACACTTTTTTTTTGATTAACTAGGTAATAGCGCATTGTGTGTGTATATCATGAGCGTCAGAAGTGAGTCAACAACCATACAGTTTTTGCTGTTTGTAATATTATGCCAGTGAAGTAAAGGGCATACCGATTATATTTAAGCGAGTATAAAAATATCGGCCGCCGTAGCCGAATGGGTTGGTGCGTGATCACCATTCGGAATTCACTGAGAGGTCGTTGGTTCGAATCTCGGTAAAAGCAAAATTAATAAAAACATTTTTCTAATAGCGGTCGCCCCTCGGCATGCAATGGCAAACCTCCGAGTGTATTTCTGCCATGAAAAAGCTCCTCATAAAAATATCTGCCGTTCGGAGTCGGCTTGAAACTATAGGTCCATCCATCTGTGGAACAACATCGAGACGCACACCACAAATAGGAGGAAGAGCTCGGCCAAACACCTAACAGAAGTGTACGCGCCAATTATTTATTTTTTTTTTTTTATAAAAATATATTCATTTTTAACAAAATTAAAGAAAATTCTCATAAAGTCCAAGATTTTGAATTTAGCTTTTCTACACAATTTGTAACTTCCCACTTGGCATAAGTGGGATCAGAATTCAGTTTTAATCTATTATAAAAGTTCGAACATGGCATTAGATTTAACACCGATACTCTTGAGTTGTTAAATGATATTGGGCTTATCTTTCAAATATATATATTACTCCTTTAAAGATTTCCACACAAATCCACATGCCAGCAGAAAGCCTGCTATGTTAGGGCTGCATTATATTTATAAAGTGGCACCAGTGGTCGTACGCTATGGTGAAAAACATTATTGTGAGAGTAACTTCGGCTTTACTCATACCTTTTTCTATTGCATGACGCAGAAGAATGAGCGTCTTGATTTAGGGAGAGAGATTGTGTAAAAGATAAGCACACATGCTTTCCAAAAGAATCTGTCTGACGGCAAATAAATCATATTATTTCAGCGCTATGCGATGTCCACAAATATGATTGAATAATTGCTGTATTCCTCGAATATGCCGGATATGGCACCGTCTTAAGAATTGGAGAGTATAAGATTTCGCAAATTGTAGTGGAAATAAGAGTGGAAATTTGCGGTAGTGAAAATTTAGTTCAGAAGAAAATTTAGTCGAGGTAAGTGAGAGAACTAAGAAGTGAGTATTAAAATAACCAACATTTGTTAAGAAGAATGGATATTTGGGTTAGGTTAATTCAAGCAAGTAAAATAATGAAAAAGCGAAAAGATAGAAAAAAGGTTTAAAAAAAAAAAAAAACACTGAAAATTTACTCGTGTTATCGGCACTGTTCTGTATTCTATCAACTAAGCTAAATAGTATCTACAGACTGCTCGACCTTGATTTTGCTACGCCAAGGTCTCTTCTCCATTAGAGAATTATGTTTCACTTTTCACAGTAGCTTTTTCTTCTCTTTTTAATACGTACGAATTACTTCAAAGTAAAAAATTTTAAGGTTCTTGTAATTATAGCCTTAAATAAATAAATGAAATAAAACTATGACTTTGGTTGATTTTTTTATCTTTCCAAAATTCAAAAATATCATTTCGAGACACCCACTCTCAGTTGGTAAAAGACATAAAAGTGCACTCGCGGCGAAAAACGGGAGTCGGTATCGCAAACTTCAGTTCAAAAGCATTTTGATGATTGGATTGCAGCCAAAAAAAAGTAAGCTCCTGACTATCCAATTCTTGTATCAAATCCGTCACTGAATACGAAAATTTACGTGATTTCTTTTCGGTAATGTCGTTTTCAAGACATAGCCAAACAATTACTTCGGATTAAGGAGAAACAGGTAGGTAAATCATAAAAATTTCTAACACCTGGAGTAGCGGATATCATGAAAAATGTCAAATTAAAGATAATGAAATTTTCTATCTTATATTCATGGTTACATTTTTTATTGAAATTCAATGTTACCGGGATATTTACAAAGTTGAAAAATAAATTATTAAATTTAAATTTAATTTAAATATAGTACCCGATTTATATTATTGTACATATATGTATTTCCCAACCTTAACTGCGGGAACCATCAATAATTTTAAGAAAGATTTGTGTTATATTTGCAACTGTATGCTTCTAACAAAGATCTATTTTTATGTGGAATACCTACCGTCTAAGCTCGCCTTATCGCGCCAATCAAAAAGAAGAACCTACCTCCCTAGCATTTTTTATTGATGAAGTTATTAGTGCAAATATAGAGACTTACGTATCGGCATCGGTATATAATTTACTGCTATATGAATTGTTTTTTCTAGAAAGTCTGATTTTCTACTTAGGCGCTTATTACATGGGATCACAGATATAAAAAATATTTTTGAAATTTTTCTTCAGTCATTTGCCGACTCCTGGGATGACAATGCAAGGCTACATTTAGAGACTTGATAAGGCAAAAATATGGAAATTTTTGGACTTACATTTCAATAGACTTAGGCGATTATTACATGGGATCACAGATATAGGGTGGGCCATGTAAAATTTGCTTTTTGAATCGGCTATAAAAAAAAACAACTTATCAATATTTTTTCAAACTTTTTTTTTATTTTGAAGATTGAACATTGTCATTTATGAATGAAAAATAATATCGTTCAAATGACTTCCACGACTGGCTTTACAGTAGGCCATTCGATCAACCCAATTTTTAAGCACATTTTCGTTTGTTTGGGCTCCAATTTCATGAATGGCTACTTCGATTTCGTGTTTTAAAGCATCAATCGTCTGGATGGTTTGCATAGCATTTGTCCTTAACGGCTCCCCACAAGAAATAGTCTAACGGGCTTAAATCACAGCTCCGAGGCGGCCAATTGATATCGGAATTTCGGCTGATTATTCGGTATTCAAAAACGGTAGCCAAAAGTTCGAGTGTAACTTTGGCAGTGTGACAAGTTGCACCGTCCTGTTGAAACCAAATGTCGTCCATGTCATCCTCTTCAATTTTTGGAAACAAAAACTCGTTGAGCATGTCACGGTAACGCTCGCCCTTTACTGTAACCGTGGCTCCTCGCTCAATTTCCAAAAAAAATGGCCTGATGATGCCACCAGACCAAAAACCGCACCAAACAGTGACTTATTGTGGATGCATTTGCTTCTCTACAGTAACGCGTGGATTTTCTGAGCCCCAAATCCGACAATTTTGCTTATTGACGTAGCCACCGATGTGAAAATCAGAAAAGAAGAAGAAGACTCACCACTTTGGAAATAGGTTTTCAATATTTCCCAATTTTGTTCAAGCGTATAGCGTCCCATTTCGTAAATTTCAAACCTTTAAGTAAATTATGAACACATTCGACATGTCATTTGTGTTACCATTCTCGAAAAAATAGGTGGTTCAAAAAGCAAACGCTATATGGCCCACCCTGTACTAAATTTAGCACATGCATGTTTCTAGAAAAAATTCCAAATTTAAATAAAAAAATCCTCCAATAAATATAAAAGTTATCCGTAGGTGAATAGTTACAAATACTCATTTTTGCTTTGACCATACCGCTTTCTTTAATCCAAACATATACTGTGGGCAAAAAGTAAGGAGTATTTGGTTGTAAAATGAAAAATCTTTATTTATTCTTGTAACTCAATTTCACCCCCTTTAAAATAATTCCCTCTCGATGAAATACACCAACGATTTTTCCAGTCCCCGAAACATGCCAAATAGTCCATTTCCGGTATAGCCATCAGCACCTTCTTCGATTCAACTTTTATCAATTTAACCTCAATCGACCCGAAACGCGTTCCCCGGAATGGTCTCTTGAGTTTTGGGAATAGCCAGAAGTCACACGGAGCCAAATCAGGCGAATACGGTGGTTGCGGAACGATATGCATGGAATTTTTGGCGAAATGGTCACGAAGAACGAGTGCAGTGTGAGACGGTGCATTATCGTGATGCAAAAACCAAGAGTTGTTGGCCCATAATTCTGGTCTTTTTAGTCGAATTGCTTCACGTAAACGACGCATACCGCTCAAATAATATTCCTTATTAACAGTTTGGCCAGGTGGAAGGAACTCATAGTGCACCACACCACGAAAATCGAAAAAAACTGTCATCATGACCTTTATTTTTGAACGACTTTGACGTGCTCTTTTCGGTCTGGCCTTGCCTTTAGCAAGTCTCATCTCCCGTAATGATGCATTTGAGCTTGTCCTGATAGTCTGAAAGCATTGTTTCACACACATCAACGCGACGACTTTTTTCCAAGAAATTGAGAGTTTTCGGTACCAAACGAGATTTGACTTTTCGTAGGTCCAAATGGTCTTTGAAAATGGTTTTCACAGATCCAAGTCAGAAGGTTGGTACCACCTCGACCTGTTAGCTGCCGCTCTGAGAATTTGATAGAATCTGATTGGTTGATGTCACAAACTGAGATTGTGTTGGTGATGTACGAAAAAATCGACACAGCCTCCGCTCACTTTGGTTGATTGCTGTCTGATGGGTGGATGAGTACGTGTGAAATGAACTGGCAGAATTTGGCTGCCGAGTACCCGGTGACGTGGCAGCCGAAGTTACTCTCACAGTTTTGTTTTTCGTCGTAGCGAATGGTCAAACCTGGTAGTCTCTCAGTCTTGCTATAGGGCCGGATAATCTTCTTCTCAAATGTCTGCTTCCTTATATAACCCTATAAATTGAGGGTCCTGCCATTTTAAGCCTCTTTTGAACGGCAGACGATTTTTTGGGATGCTTTTTCATGTCAGAAATATGTTCGGAAATTAGTTTGCCGAGGCGTTAACTCTAATGAATAAAAAAAAAATTATTTCCATCAGCTGTAGTTTTATCTCCACAATAGGAATTGAGACTTAAGCCAATTGAGTAGTTGTCAAGCACACACCCACTTGTCCACGACGGCATATTAATTGCATAAATTGGTATATTTGAAGAAAAATGCCATCGAATGTACGCTCAGTTGCATGCAGATAATTTTGTTTGTCTAATAAATATTATTTGTTTCTGCCTTGGCTCCTGTGTTTAATCCCCATTTGAGGTAAACGCAAGGCAGCCACTATTTAATTCATACAAGTAGACAGTGTTTAATTACAACCTATTGTTATAATAAGCAAACAAATAAACAGATACAGAGCGCCATTGATACTCACATACAAGTGCATACTCATTTGCTTGTGTTTACATGCAGAGTAGCGAGTACGAGCACGAACATACGTAAACAAACAGTACGCATCAAACCAGTCGGCAACAACATCACTCAGTCACAACATCAAACAGATAATCAAATAATGAATGGAGTGGCCAATACAAACGTCAATTCGGCAGGTTGTCAATTGCGGCAGTCAAACTGCCATTCATTCATACTTATGCACAAACAGCGCTTGCCGATTATGCATACGTATGTGTGTGGACACTCATTTACTCATTCACGCACTCATTGAACTGTTGGCTGGTCGGTTGGATCCCAAACACTTGTGCTTGTATTGCGCGTATAAACAAATTATAAGCATGTGGAACTTGCATAAATAATAACAGCAATGGAAACTACAACAACAACTGTGTAAAGTGCAAGATAAACAAAATAAATAAACAAATATTACAATGACATTTAGCTGTTATTATGGTGCTTAAAGGCAAGCCATGCAAGTGTGTGTGGGCGCACATGTATGTATGTGTAAGTATATTAAATGTTTAGAAATGTTGGGGTCGTAGCCTTTCTTGAGCTGACTGACTGATAAGCGACAATTCAGCACATTTGGAATAGTGCTGACGAGACAGGTCTTTTCTTCAGAGCATTGCCGAGCAAAACTTTAGCTTTAAAAAGTGAGGTATGATGTGGAGCGAAATTATCGAAGAAAAGGCTTACTGCCCTATTTTGTTATTGGGCAAGATGCTCGTCTCAGAGCGTTTGCGCCAGTTGATATTAAAAAAACTGCAAATTAGCAATTAAATTAGAAGGCATGGTTGACACGTGAAGTGATGCCACAATCGCTGCTGGAATTCGACCGAAAAATGGTCGAAAAAAAAAATACTATGAGTTCTAGGCAACGGGGAATTTCATTGTTTTCCAAATGGAAATATTTGCCATTCTGAAAGTAGTAGAATGGATAATTAAGCGGAGATGAAACGGGAAACAGATGGGAGTCTTTAGTGATAGCCAGGCTGCACTAAAGGCTCTGGAGAACGCAAAGCAAACCTCAAAGATTGTTCAAGACAGAATAAGCCTGTACTTATATGGCTTCCAGGACACTGTGGTGTTCAACAGAAAGAAATCGCCGATGAATCAGCCAACTGCGGCAACCGCGGTTACCCCACAGGGACCAGAGACAATAATCGGAATCAGTTCTACAATAATCATGAAGTGGATCAGCGATTATGTATGCAATTTACATAAAGACCGTTGGTCGAGTCAAGAACGCCGCAGAACTGGAAAGTACTTTGTGACAAGCCTGAACAGAGACTGTCGAAGTGAAAGAAAAGACGTTCGGTTTATGGCCGGTATTATTACAGGATACAACCCATGGGATCAGCATATGATCACTATTGGAATCTTTGAGGACCTAATTCACCTGTCTTGTTACGAGGAGGCGTATAGCACTGAGCACTTTCTCTGTGAGTGTCTTGCATTTGCTAGAGCAAGGCTGCGTATTTTGGGGTCCGATGTCATGAGAACGAGTAAAATTCATTCTCACCAGCAGGAGAATATTTTCATATTTACCTAAGAATCTGGAAAAGTCTCACAGGTCTAACTGCCTATTCTTCTTAATTGTATACTAACTTTTTCCTTCTGTTATTTCTTTCTTTTCTTCCTTGACTATCTACGCTTTCCCTTTACAGAGCTTAAAATAGTTACCAAATCTCTCGCTGCTTCTTGGCTCGACTTTTCAAATTTCAAATTTAAATTATTTCTGGACAACGCAGCATCCCAATCTCGTGATATACATTTAAAGAATATCAAAATAATTTTTCTGCGTTGTAATACGACTTCAGTTCGCCAGCCTGTAGATCAAGGAGTTATTCGAAATTTTAAAATTTATTATCGAAACGTTCAATTTAAGCTTATCTTGGCAAGCTTAGAGGCTGGCTCGACTAAAAAATTTTTAAATGTCTTAGAGGCAATAAAAAATAATTAATTGGCGCTTATATTTATGTTCGGTTGAGCTCCTCACCCTGCTTTTCCACAAATGGAGAGACCTACCGGTTTAAGCTGCCTCCGAACGGCAGATATTTTTTAATAGGATCTTTTTTATGGCAGAAATACACTCGGAGGTTTGCCATTGCCTGCAGAGGCTCGGCCGCTATTAAATTGAAACAACTTTTTCTTCATTTTGATGTTTCATGCATGGAGATTCGAACCTACGTACTCCTAATTATAGTCACGCACCAAGCCATTCAGCTATGGCGGCCGCAACTAGAAGCAATACATTTCGTAAAAGAAGCCTGGGCAAATGTGCAAATGGAAATCATAAAAAACTGTTTCCAAAAAGTAGGAAAAAATAGAAATGCTTCAAATGGATTCAAGCCCAAAGATGACTTGCTGCTAGCGACGCCGGCTTCGCTATTTGAATTATCCAAATGCTGATTTTAAATGCTGATTAATATATTTCTGTTATTTATTTATTTTTGCATGGACTGAAAACCTTCATTTCGGGTTTGATTTTGTTACTACTGGAAACATGGAAATTATTGACGATAAAAGTACTGACACTGGGTCTATTACCGAAGAATCTAGTGAAATTTTCTCAAACAAAACGTCTTTGTATCCAATTTTCGAATTATTAAAAAATGTAAAGCCAAGCCAATCTAATACAAGCTTTTCCAATAACAGGTGTTATTTTGAATAGCCCGCTACTTCGGTAGATGTCACTTTCGAAGCTGTAATTTTTTGATATTTAAAAAGTAGAAACTACGCCATTAATACAAATGGTACAATACACGCTTAAACAACGCACTGAAATTATTAAAATTCACTATAAAAATGGTGGAAATTTGGCAGAAATGGTTTATACAACTCGAACATTTTTAGGACATCGTGTCGGACCGCAATACCGAAATTGGTGAAAAAATTCGAGCTGTTGGGACAAGTTAATGATTTGAAGAATAAAACCCGTGCACGTCGCTCAAGAACAGCCGAAAATATTGCTGTTGTAGCCGAAAGTCTTGAAGAAAACCCAGGTTTGTCCATTCCTCGTCGTTCTTTGGAATTAGGCATTCGACAAATGTCATTACCCTGTTTTTTGCATAAAGACTGGACTCGTGAGGCTTATAAAGTCCAGTTAACACAAGAACTCAAGCCGGTCGATCATCAACAACATCGTTTGTTTGCTGATTGCGTCGTTGAAATGCTTGAAAATGATGCGGAATTCCATCGAAAAATCATCTTGAGTGATGAGGCCCATTTCCACTTCGGTGGCTTCGTCAACAAGCAAAATTGTCGGATCTGGGGATCAGAAAATCCAAGAGTTATTGTTGAAAAGCCTCACTATTCTCAACGTGTTACTGTTTGGTGCGGTTTATGCGGCGGAGTCATTGGACCTTACTTTTTCGAAAATGAAGCTGGAGCAACAGTTACGGTGAATGGATGGCGCTATCGAGATGATTAACGATTTTTATGGCCCGAATTAGATGGTATTGATCTGGACATTGTTTATTTTCAGCAAGACGGCGCTACGTGCCACACAAGTAACGAAACCATTGATCTTTTATCGAAATAACACCTCTTATTGGAAAACCTTTTATATCTACACCTAATTCTCCTTTTACACGATAGACACGTTCCCAAAAAATCCGAGTAAAAAAATTGTGTAAAAAGAGAATTAGGTGAAAAAAATATTCAAACACTTTTTTTAGAGTTTAGTTACGTACGTGCGTCGAAAAATCTCACTTTATTTGCCCTATGAGATTCAAAAAAAATTTATAAAATATTGAAAATCGTGTTAAAACAAAGCAATTTGTGTAAAAGAAGGTTTTTTTTTGCTCTTTACTCGTGTCAAATCAAATTTGTTTAGAAAAAATCGTGTAAAAAGAGAATTTGTTGTTGTTGTTGCTTGTTGTTGTTGTTGCTTGTTGTTGTAGCAGCATAAACCCTTCCCATACATGTGTGGGGAATACTGCTGTAGTGACAGTCCTTGGCCGGATATAAATCCGAATCGTTCCGGTAACGTAGAGCCGACTGTCGTGGGAACGGATTACGGAGAATGAGTTGTAGCCTTATGTAGTTTATTGAGTGAAATGTAATATTTGTGCACATAAATGAAATACTCACTTAAAAAAAATACCTACACATTTTGTTTCTATTCAAATAAGAAATAGTATTCCATTAATTAAAAAATTAAAAAGTTACCCTCCATTGGGCGGACAAAAGTTGATTGACGGTGAGTGCCTGCCCAAGGGAGGTTTCACTGGGATGATGTACTTGTATTACAAATGTAAAATCTTGAAAGGTGATTAGCCAAATAGTAGCTCAATGGTAGCCAATTCTTCATGGCCTGCAATGCCAAAATGAGTACCAAAAAGAATCCATTTCCCTACGAATTCGGTGGTGCGGCTATCTTACGCTTCCACGGCGGAAACTGGCTCTGAATTAACAATTTCTTCAACAGTTAGTTCACCGCTATTTTAGGCGATAATTAACGTCATCCATCCCCACCAACAAATTTTTGACCCCATCGTTTTGATTAGTCTTCCTTTTTTATCAAACATTTTTCTTTTTTACGTCTCACCTTTCTTTAAAATTAGCATAAGAAGTTGTCTTAACATGTGCTACATTCCGCTAGGATGGAGAGAGACAAAAGTCTCTTTCATACCCAAGGCAGGCAGCTCCTCACACACTAATCCCAAAGACTTCAGACCAATTAGTCTTACGTCTTTCCTCCTCAAAATTCTAGAGAGGATAGTGGACAAGTACATACGGGGCTCTGTACCAATAAATAAGTTCTCGGCGCAGCATGCCTACACTAAGGGGAAATCTACAGAAACCGCCTTACACTTGCTTGTCGGGTTGGTGGAAAAATGTTTATCAGATAAAGAGTTTGCCATGGTTGCCTTCGTAGATATAGAAGGCGCCTTCCACAATATAAAGGCGAGCGCAATGGTAATGCTTTAGAAGACTTTGGAGTTGAACCACACGTTGTTGCCCTGATAGAAGCAATACTCGTCAGAAGGAAGGTAAGGGCAAATTTAGGCAGCACTACTCTACTGACAGGTCTGCAGAGGCTCAACTCAAGGTGGTGTCCTCTCCCCTCTCCTCTGGATTTTGGCGGTAAACTCGCTATTGCCGTTGCCACGTCACTGCATACGTAGATGACCTAGCAATTGCTGTTACAGGCAGATATCCTAACATCCTCATGAACATTATGCGCTCTAAATCTCGGGGACTCGCTATAAATCTCGCAAAAACTGAAATAATTCTCTTCACAAAGAAACATAGGCTTCCTATAATCTCCCCGCTGGTTTTCAAGGGTGTGGAGATTCCTTTGAGAGAGAATGACAAGTACTTAGGACTCATATTCGATAGGAAACTCACATAGAAATCTAATATTCTCTCGAATATTTCGACGGTCATGGCTTGTGTCACCGGCCACTGGCTATTCGGAAGGCATTCCTTGAGACTAGGAGTATTCTCCGATAAATATTGTAGAAGCTGTAGAGATGAGGAGGAGGAAGAAACTGAAGAGCACTTCCTTTGCAATTGCCCAGCCTTAGCTAAAATCTGAGCAGGTTGTCTAGGTAAACATTTTTTCAATTCTCTTACAGAATTATCTGGCGCGGGGACCAATCCTGCGCTTCATAAGAGCCTCAAATGGTTTCATGAAAGTAAATAAACAAGGTTCCCGTGTTGCACAACGAACCTGTGAGGTCTAAGTGAGTTGGTCATACGGACCGACTACCACCATAACCTAACCTAACCTACTCAACGAAAATACTGGTCGAAAATATCTACGTACTCGCTACCCCATATCCATTACATTTTAGTGTACATTTTTGTTTTTTTATAGGATAATTAAAAATATTATTATTCTTTGCGGTAGGCTTCGTTATTAAAAATTAATTAACTTTGATGTGTGATGCTCTTTGATGTTTGTGCGTTCGAGAAAATATTTTGCAAGTAATTAACGTTAATTGATTCACAGAAAAAAAAAAACAAACAAAAAAAAACATTTATAGCTTTATTTGGTTGTGCGCGCGAAAACTGCTAAATCTGCCAAGAGCTTCAATTCAGTGGTAAACTTTTGCCTTGTTAAGGATCAAATATTCCCAAAATGTTACTTTACATGGGCGTCTAAGGAGTCCGCATGTGGTTAAAAAAAAAAATCAAAAATCATTTTTTATATATTTCTTAGAATATAAATTAAAAAATTTCATATTTTTGCCTTATAGAGGATCAAATATTATATTCTCAAAATGTAACCTTGCATTGTCATCTGAGGAAATGATAAATGATTAAAAAAAACATCCGAAAATTGCTCTGTCGTATCTGTAGTCTCATTCCCTAAGTCGAAAATCATGCTTTCGAGAAAAAACTTCATATAACTGTAAACTATATAGAACCGGATGCGTTAAGGGGACATATACCTGTAAACGGCCACATTTTCTTAGATTTGTATTATTATAAAATTATTTAAAATGGAGAACTCAATATATTTTTGCAAAATTTATACATTAAAACAATATACTTTTTTTTATTTTTTATTTTAATCATTTAAAATGCGGATGCACACTCAATTCTTCCCGGAAAGTAGCAGCGGGCTTTTCCATCGGCGGGCATTGTAGCTTCGGCGTCAGTGACCTGAATACAAAAAAACCAAAAACCTATTAAAAACAAATGAAAAAAAAATCGCGGAGTAAAATGCTTAAAAAAAAGAGTTTTGGGGCCAATTTTCCTACTATTTTTCCTACGAAAAAATTATTTTTTCCCAAAATTTTTAAAAACTTGTATTCACATAGAAAATAATATCATAAAACAGATGTGTGCAAAATTTCAGGGAGATCGGTCAATTACTTTTCGAGTTATCGTGTACGCCAATTCGAAAAATATAGTTTTGAGAAAAGCGCGTGTAAAGTTTGAATACAACGTAACTACACCTCTCCCAGCGCTCGAACGCAAAGAATAGAGTCGTCACGGTTAACGATCTAATATATAATAAAGGGTGGTTAAATTTCAAGGGCCGATGTTGAGTGTGAACCACACCTAAACGTCAACGACACCGTTGGACTTCTTTCTTTAGGGTTCAAGAGCTAAAGGATGAGATTAACGGCATAGAAGCTCAATTATGCCTCAGCGTCAACGAAAATTTGGACCATCGGATGGAGGTGTGCTGCTAAGGCCACGGCGGCCATTTGGCCAATATTTGGATCCATGCATAATTGAGCTATACCAGCATCATCAAAATAAAGAGAAATGACAATAATTAAAAAAAAAAATTTATTTTATTCAAAATCAACACCGGCCCTTGAAACTTAAGCACCCTTTATAAGAAACACTTAAATTCACGTTCTAAAATTTGTGTGACATATTCTTAACATTTTATGAAAAAACAAAAAAAAATTGTTGTTGTCGAAATTTTTCAGGTATCTGTCCCCTTAAGTCACTGTGCTTTCATCAATAACTTAAAAGAAATGTGGTAGGGTAGGTTCCTCTTCTTTTTGACTGGCGCGATAACCGCTTGAGCGAATGTGGCTGAGTTTAGGTGGTAGGTATTCCATATAGAAATATACACAAATCATTCGTAAAATGATTCATCTCTCCCGCAGTAAGGGTTATATTTCTAACAATATAAATCAGATATTTTTATATTTTTACAACCAAATTAAATTTTAAACTCTGTAAATATCCAGGAAATGTTAAATTTTAATGAAACCTAAACCATAAACATAAGTTAGAAAATTGCATTGTCTAATACTTTTCATTGGTATGATTTCCATTGCTTTTGATATGCGCTACTTCAGATGTTTGTATGATGTATCTAGAAAACTAAAATGAAAAAAAAAATTATGTGAATTTTTATACTCAGCGGCTGATTTTACACCAGAGTTGGATGGTTATATACTTAAATTTTTGTTTAGTTACTTGCATCTTCACATTCGTATGCGGCCGTCGAGATTGAAATTTTTTGTCAGTATAAAAACAGTTTAGGCACTCATTCATTCATAGAAAGGTGACTCACCTCACTACAAGAATAGCAGTGGTACTGATTGGCAGTCCATATTTCAAAAATAAGCTACCATTACCAAAGTGATGTATGACTAAAAAATACACCTATACTTGCAACACCCTGTACTGCCTTTAGTATTACTTAATATTTCAATGAATCATATAAACGATAACGGAAATACACTCAGCCAACTTAAATTACACAAATTAATATTTTCAATAAGTTTGACTTCGAAGCAATGCTGGGTAACAAATTCTTGCAATGCAGAATTTTTCCTCTCACAAAGATGACCGCTTTTTTTTTAATTGCTTAATAAAATTTGCGTTGCTTCAGCTTCAGAGATAGCGAAATAATCGCAGCAATTCAGTGTATTATAAAGTTAGTCATGAAGTGCGTCTACTACTCGTATATACCGTAATCAATATAGTATTGAAGTCGACACCATCAATAAAATGCAAATGCGTCAATTAAAATGACACAATTATTTTGATATCTCACTTTGGCGAGCGACGATTTGTCGTTAAAAGTGCATGCAGCAAAAAAAAAAAACCGAAGAAATAAGAAATGACTACGAAACCATTAGCTGAGTTTATGGAGAATAATGCTTTAATTTACCTCATCTTCCTCTTTCTTCCCTTCTCCACAAAATTTTACACAATCAAATGTCCATCTAATCAACTTCCTTATTCTCCCTCAAAAGCACTTGCTATTGGCGACCAGACGAGGTCACATGATGCTATCACTTATGCTTTCACACATTGCAGATTTTATTATGAACATAGAATTCTTAAGCCATTTTTATTTATTACTTAACCTATGTATGCACATTAGGGTGGGGTACATTTTTTCGCTACAAAAAAAAAAAATAGTCCGTGGAAGCATAGCTCTAAAATGGATTTCGACCTACTTATCTTTAATTTTAGTTATTAATATCTAGTCCAAAAAATTATAAATTGTAACAGGAAAAAAACGAAAAAATTAGTTGGGAATTAATAACTAAGACTAGGAATGATTTTTTAGTATTTTTATTTTTTTTGTTTTTATTTTTTTGTTTGTATTTTTTTTTGTTTTTGTACATAGTTTCACATAGTACATAGCTTGCAATTTACTTATTGTAAGAAATAGTTTTCCTTTCATTCAAAAGTAAGGAACAATGGCTAAAAAAATCGGATTGCTTCCCTTGAAAGTAGCCAAATTGAGTAAACTTTGCAAGTTGGCGCTCTTTGAAGGAGCGTTTGGAGCAAAATAGGCAACACAAATTTGATTTCTCGTGCTCAAAAATCACATGCATACATTTTTTGCCAAAACAAAATTTTCCATGAACTTTGCTGTTTTGAGTATTGCGAATAGAATACTTCAGTCGCCGTAACAAAGTCGGTTATATTTTTAAGAACAAATTGAACCGCCCTAATGTAAGTACACTGGCGAGCATAACTAGGCGCATGGTGACTGTTTTTTAATATATTTACAATGTTTTTCGAGTGTAATTTTTTTGTTAAAAAAGTATTTTTCATGCTTTAGCCAATACCATATAAAACAAAAGTTTGAAATTTTATAAAAAATTTAGAAAAATTCATCATATTTTCAACTAAATTTTTAAAAATTTTATCTACATATGTATATAAAAAAATTTGGGTACGACCCATGAAATTTTACTAATAAAAAGGGATAAAATAAAGATAAGTGAAAGTTTCAGGCGTCTAGAAAGGGAGTTGATTTTTAATCATTTTTGTATTGATTTGCTGAAGCTTCGCTAGAGAAGTATCAAATTTTGTACTGACTCGAAAAGTTATTGGAGTCTTTCTATGAAACTTTCAGGGATAAAATAAAGATAAATGAAAAAATAAGAGAAAAAACTGTTGAGGGTGTTGTTCAAAAATTATAAAAAAAAATTTATTAAAAAATTAACATGTTTAATAAATTTTTTTTTATTTTCAACAAAAAAAAATCAACATTTTCAAACAAAGAAAATGTATATAAGCATATTTTGTAAAACAAAAAAAATGTATTTAATTTAAATTTAAATTGAATTTTTTTGAATATTAATTATTAGTAAAAACAAATTTAACATATTCCAAAAAAAAAATTTTTTTTAACCCATTGGGACACTTACGTCCCAGCAAAAGTTTTTTTATGACTATAGTCTAAATTTTCCATTAAAACTCATTGAAAACTGTCCCGTCTGGAGTTTCAGGTAACGGTTCTGTGTTTTTTATGCAAAAATAGTAAACAGATGCCCCACAGTTTGCTTCTAAACCTGACTGTGCTTGAATCAATTTCTATTTCCTTGTGAATATTCGTTTTTTTTCAGTGAAAATAAGTGTAAAAATAGTAGATTTTACTAAAACTAAGTTCGAATTGGATCACCGTAATGGGGTTAGTTAATAAATGTAGCATTATTTCAGTTTCTAAGTCTTATTTCGATTATTTTTATTTATGAAATCTATGTGTCCCGTTAGGTTTATTTATGGGTATTAATATGTCCCGTTTGGAGCTTGTCGAAATTCTCTAATCTTTCGAAATTTTTAACATATTTAATCATAAACCTGTTTTGATTTAGAAAAACCTTGAAATATGTCGAGAAAATTAAATGAAGAGGATATATTGGCCCAGCTAATGGAGTGTGACGAATCTGGTGACCTTGGTGACGTCGATTTTTCAGAGGGCAGTGACGATGATTACGAGCCCTCTGAAGAGGAAATCTTCTTATGAGAAAAATCTAGCGAAGACAATGGAAATAATACTTCTTCTAAAAATGATGAGTCGCAATCAACGGAAAGTGGTGAAAATAATTATGTGTCGAAATTTGAAAATGTTACGGTTTGGTTAATAACTGATGAAAATTTCCAATCACGAAAGACTGTTCAAGCTCAACGAACCCCCATAATTTCTTCACATATCGGACGATCTGACTCAGTAATACAAATTTTCGGTAAAACATTTCCTAGAAGCTTGCTTATTTACATAACACAGTGAACAAACGTGCGCCTCGAGCTATTGCGTAAATTTCCGAAGTATCGTTCTTTGAAGCCTGCCGATATCGGTGAAATCCAAGTTGTTATCGGGTGTACACTTATCATGCCATATATGCGCCTACCTGCGATGAGACACTACTGGTCCAAACATAAAGCAATGGGAAACGAAGCTATAAAATCGGCGATTGCTCGCGATCGTTTCTTAACTATTTCTTCGAAAATGTATTTCTCGTCTCCGGAAAAACCTGTTGGTGCTAGCAAAACATATTATATAGATGATATGGTAAAATGTTTGAAAAGCCGGTTCCAAGCAGCTCGCGCCGACAGCCCTTATCAAAGCATTGACGAACCAATGACAAAATTCAAAGGGCGTTCATCTTTCAAGCAGTATATGCCACTGAAACCAACAAAGAGAAGTATACAAATGTGGATGCGTTGCGATTCCCAGACAGGTTATTGTTATGACTTTAACATATACTGTAGGAAAGAAGAAGGGCCTACTATTGGAACGCTAGGTGTACAAGTAGTTAGAACCTTGGTAAGCACCATACGAGAGCCAGATGTCACATTATGTTTTGATCGCTTTTTTACAAGATGCCATTGATTGATTTTATAGTAATTTTGGCAGAAGAGTTGATTGCCGAAGGTTAGAAAACGGCCCCCAATATTCGCAGTGGAAGGTCTGGTTACATTTCCAAAAAGAAAAAAACTTATGGAAAGTCCACTACCCATCTACCAATCGAAGGAAGCACAAGACGACAATGCGCTGGCTGTCGCCTCAAAAATGTTGAAAGGCGTACTAAAACAATATGTGAAGAATGCGAAGTTCCACTATGCAAGAATTGTTTCGCTCCTTATCATAAGCGTTGATTGCTATAATATCTGAATGAAATATAATTTCACTTAATGTTTCTCAAAATAAATGAAATACATTATTTTAGTTGATACGAAACATCCAATTTATTATTTGGTATTTATTTATTAGTATGATATAGAGACCTAATGGGACACATATATATTTTTTATTATTAGTAAAATATAAATTTTTAATATAGACATTTATTTTTGTAGTTTTTGAAGTTTTTACTTTAAAAAGTCCATACCAAAATTTTCTACATTGAATAAGTCACAAAATTATTGAATTTTTTCTAAACTTTTTCAATATACCATATTTCTTATTACAAATATATCAATTTTCAGAAATATTTACGATAATGTCCAAAATATTTGGGTCACAGACATGGAAGCGTTCAAGTGAAAGTTGGTTCAGTTTTTCTAAATTTTTTCTTACATTTGATATTTTGATAAACTATTTTTTTGTTGTTAGTTGGTCTTAAATAACAACGTATTTTTTGTTTAAATAACAACAAATGCCTTTAAAATATCGACAAATTTTTAACTCGAAAGTCATCGTAAATATTAAAAAAAAAGTCATCTTGTATCGAATTATGCTCGCCAGTGTAAGTGCATTCTTTATTTGTATGACAATTTATTTATGGTATTTTGATTCCATTTTATTGAGCGTTCTTCTTTTGCTTTTTTGATATTTTTTATTTATGTTTTTTGCTGATTTATTTCGTAACCGACTTTTCGCTGTTTAATGACCTCCGACTATGGTTGAGCACGTAGTGTAGTCACAGTTAGCTGCGTACATACACACATAAGCACTTGTCCACATCACCAATTGCACTGCTTTTGCTATCAAGCACTTGCCGTTTTGCATGCATACATGGGTACATACATACATACATACATACATACATACATACATACATACATACATATATACAGAGAGACATGTGTAGTATGCATGAGACGATATTTATCGATAGAAGTACGAGGAAAATTGAGGCGTGCTGGAAATAAGAGACTTGTTTAAGCTTTCCTCGTTACCTTTTTTGAATTAATTTTTTAAAAGTTGTCTTAATCAATAAAGTTATTGTTCTCTCAGTGACTGGTATCAAAAAATAGCGGTTTTTACTGCTTATACAGATCATTTGATTTATTGTAATCTGACCTGCTTTTGTTGTTTGCGGTTATTTGAAGTCTAAGGCCGCCAGTCTGCTCCGAATACTTCTCTTCAAGGCTAGTATCGAACCCAACCCTGGACCCGAAGTTTTCTACTGCTGCATCTGCTACAAACGGCTCCACCCGAACGCTATATCTGTTAGGTGTAGTAAGTGCGACGGATGATGCCAACTTAAGACACACAGGGAGTGGTCCACGCGGTATGTGTCCATGTGTTGCTCCCGCCATAAGGCTCCCTCAATGGTTACCACATCCATCAATGGACCGGCACTACCATCCGCCACCATCGGAAAAAAACTAACAAAATATTCCATTTTGGGCAACCATTAATAAACGTGTTCCCCATGAGATTTACACAGATTATGTGATTAAGACATACGTTTTTGAAGACGATAATGGAAAAGCGATACCAATTACGGGAATTTGACAATTCCCATGCATGGGATTTTTATATATCCCATAGAAGGTAGATGTTTTTGAAATTTTAAATTTTTCTTAAATTTCTAGTTCAAATAGACCGGATGGGCATTGGAAAACTTCTGCGTACAACTTTTACACGAAAAAGCTTATCTTAAAACCATTTACCACACGGAGTCTGCATAAAACCTTGGATCCCTCATTTATGGGAAAAAATCAAATCTCGCAAGCCAGATTTTCAGAGGAAATATGCCTACAGCTGTCAATATTTCATACGCCATGACCACTACAATCACATATGTATATAACACTATTATGAACTAAATTTAAGTGAATACCCCCACTCTAAAATTTAGTGCCTTAATAGGCTCTACACGCACACAAACTTGCACTAAATCTAGCGACATCTGCATAAGTGAAATTGACGCTGCGGTTGCCTATACCTTTTTCGCAATGTTCAAAACACAACGGGGTTTATGCACTGTTTTTTTCGATTTCAGTGTTGTTATTGTTGTCCTCACCACTCATGCGCCCAGTCAGTGCGGTCAATGTGCGGCTGCCCGCATTTTCAATTGTGTCTGAATTGAAATTGATAGATGCATAGATATGAACATACATATGCATGTATATGTGTATGTGACACACAATTGTCAGCTCAACAATGCAGTCACTCACATTTACATGCGTCCATATGTTTGCGAACAAATGCAAATGTGTAATAGATAAATAGTCATAAACGATTGCGCTGTTGTTAATGAATGCGAAATGGGCGCCCCACAGTGCAAAATGTGGCAAGTAGGGAAATAGGAAAAAAATTAAATAATTATGATGATAAACAAAATATTTTGGAATGCGAATAGTCGATATGACTCAACCAGTGATTGAGCAAGGAAGTTTTTTTTATTTTGTTTGGACATATCTAGATTAACAGGGGTAGTAAATATTAATGGAATTAGAAAAAAATTGTAAGTGAAAGTGGCTAATAAAAAAATTTATCTATTTTAATATCCCTAACATACAAATAGTTAAAAAACCACTTCAATATTAAAATTTTTACTCTTTCAGAAAAAATGTTTTAGAGTAGATGAAGTTTTTACTCCGAGAAAAGCTGAGCGAAAAATCAATGCTCTACAACTGCCAGCGAAAAATATGGCACGTCAAATTTGGAAAAATTTGACTATTTCTTCATTTATTTTGTAACTCAAACTTTTCAACTTTTTACAAAATTTATAAAAATTCGAAGAATTTTCACCAAAATTTAAAATATTTTAATCACATTTCTATTTCTATATTAAAGGCCATATTAGTTAAAATTTCCAACTTTGTACAAAATTTATAAAAATATATTACCAAAATTTTTCACCAAATTCATTTCAAATTTATTAATAAAATTTCACAAAAAAAAACATGTTTATGCAATTTTATTGTCAAATAAATAAATTTTAGTATACAAAAGTGTAAGTTTCAAGTAGCTCAAAAATTTCATTGATTTTTTATAATTTTTTTATTAAGGGTGTATAGGGCGGCCGCCGTAGCCGAATGGGTTGCTGCGTGAGTACCATTCGGAATTCACAGAGAGAATATATGTAGGTTGGCATCATGATTCAGGTATAAAAGGTTTGCTCAGTAAGCAGCTTTCTAATTTCCTCTTGACAAATTGGCTCCCTTAGCAAGACACTGAGTTGCTAACTCTAGAAATTTAGAGTAAAGGGGAGGAAAAGTAAAATATGTAGGGAAAACATTTCGCTTTCAGAAGGATGTGCTTATGAGCAAGAACCATATCGTGGTACGTCCAGGACCAAAATGGATCACGATATGGAGTACATCCGGACATACCGCTTAAATCATGATATCAAAGATAGAGCAATGAGCATGAAAGGTGGACATTTTGACAATATGAGCCAATGCCTTTCAAATAAAGGTTGTGGAAGTACTCACTACATTGTTTTAAAAATATATAATTTACTAACAAGAGTTTATTTTGTAATATCTAATTACTCACAGCCTCCGAACGGCCTATGGTTTTTTATGAAGAGCTTTTTCATGGCAGAAATGCACTCAAACCTCCGAGGGGCGATCGCTAACAATATTTTCTATCATTTTGCTCTTCCAAATGGTAGTCACGCACCACCCCATAATTAATTTAAATAAGTACGATTAGGAATATAAGAGGTCTTAGAATATATGCGTTGGTGCGTGATTACCATTCGGAATTCACAGAGGGGTCGTTGGTTCGAATCTCGATGAAAGCAAAATTAATAAAAACATTTTTCTAATAGCCGTCGCCCCTCGGCAGGCAATGGCAAACCTCCGAGTGTATTTCTGCCATAAAAAAGCTCCTCATAAAAATATCTGCCGTTCGGAGTAAGCTGGAAACTATAGGTCCCTCCATTTGTGGAACAACATCAAGACGCACACCACAAATAGGAGTAGGAGCTAGACCAAACACCCAAAAAAGGGTGTACACACAAATTATATATAATATATATACATAAAGGGTGATTTTTTAAGACCTATAGGAAAGTTTTTCCAAAAACACAAGTACAATTCAGAGAAATGCATGAAATTTTTATTTAAATCGATAGTACAGTCCATATACTTTAATGTTTGATGATTATTTTATGCAAATGTTGACCGCGACTGCGCTTCAAATGGTCCATCCGCTTAGTCCAATTTTGGCATACTCTTTCCAACGTTTTAACCGGTATCTCACATATAAATGCTTTATTGTTGTCTTCCAATGCGTTAATGGAAGCAGGCTTGTCTGAATACCTGTAGACATGAGCTTTAACATAGCCCCACAAAAAATAATCTAAAGACGTTATATCGCCCGATCTGGATGGCCAATTGACAGGTCCCGAAGGTGAAATAAAATGCTCACCGAACTCGCCTCTCAACAAGTCCATTGTTACGCGTGCTGTGTGGCATGTGGCACCGTCTTGCTGAAACCACATGTCATGCAAGTCAAGCTCTTGCATTTTGGACAAAAAAAAGTTGGATATCATTTCACGGTAGCGCTCACCATTCACAGTTACGTTACGATTCGCAGGATCTTTGAAGAAGTACGGTCCAATGATACCTCCAGCCCATAAACCGCACCAAACTCTGACCTTTTCTACATACATTGGTAGCTCTTGCAATTCTTCGGGCTGATCTTCACTCAAAAATCGACAATTCTGCTTATTTACGTACCCATTGATCCAAAAATGAGTTTCGTCGCTGAACACAATTTTTGGATTTTAAACTTTCTTAACAGAACCCGCATTTTTATAATAAAATTCAATGATTTGCAAGCGTTGTTCGTTTGTAGACGATTCATGGTTAAATTATAGACCAAACTGAAGATGTTTGACAGTGAAACAAAACACGAAACGTGCGTCAGCTGTTTAAGCCAACTGTTTGAAAAGATAATAGCTAAAAAATCCCCGGTACCTAGGATTTTTACTTATTCCTCCTGTGTTGCAGATGCGAATCTACGTGCATGAAACACCAATTGATAGAAAAAATGTTTCTAACAGCGGCTGGTAATGACGAGTCCCCTGCAGAGGCCTCCTCCCTGCTACAAAATCACTTGCACACTTTGGAAACTTGGATCAATAAATGGAAAATTAATGTTTATCATGAAAAGTCTATTCATGTTACATTTACACTAAGAAGAGAACAATGTCCTCCAGTGTATTTAAATGGTCATCAAATTCCTACTAGCGACACAGTCAAGTACTTGGGAATGCATCTTGATCGACGCCTCTCATGGAAAAATCATATTAAAGCTAGGCATCAACAGCTTAAAAATAAAACCAAAAGAATGTAATGGGTACTTGGTGGCAAATCTCAACTTAGTCTAGAAAACAAGGTTAGATTGTATAAAGCTATATTGAAGCCTATATGGACCTACGGTATACAGCTTTGGGGAACTGCTAGTAAGTCCAATGTGGAGATTTTGCAACGCTACCAGTTAATGCACCTTGGTTTATCACAAACGAAGCCATACACATGGATCTAGGTATTCCATTTGTTAAGAGAGAAATCTCAGCATATTCTCAGAGATACATTCAAAGATTGTCAAATCCTGTAAACACAAATGCTATTTGCTTGTTGGACACAACCAATGAAATTAGACGATTAAAGCGGAATCATGTCTTAGACTTGCCATTCCTTTCAATTTGTCAATTTAATAATAATAATAAAAAAAAGAGCTAAATATGAAATTGTTAAAATGCTCCATTAAATTTTAAAATTCTAATATAAGTTATACATGAAGTAAGTTATACAATTTTCGAGTAAAAATTAAATCTAATAACATAAAATATACATAAGAATTGTAAAAAGAAAAAATTCTATAGTTTTCTATGTAGTTTTGCACCAGTGTAAATACTATGCTGCCATTAGGTAATAAGATCTCTTTTGCTGAATATCTGTATTCTAAGATAGATTGCAAATAAAGTATTTCCATTTAAAAAAACAAAACAAAAAAATTTACGTACCCCTTGATCCAAAAATGAGATCGTTACTGAACACAATTTTTCGATAAAAAAGTGGATCTTAAACTTTCTTAACAGAACCCGCATTTTTATAATAAAATTCAATGATTTGCAAGCGTTGTTCGTTTGTAAGACGATTCATGGTTAAATTATAGACCAAACTGAAGATGTTTGGCAGTGAAATAAAACACGAAACGTGCGTCAGCTGCTTAAACCAGCTGTTTAAAAGGATAATAAATAAAAAATCACCCTCAATATAACAGATCCACAAATTTAGTTTTTTATATGCAGAAAATACGCAACACGTTCAGAGAAAAAAGCTTTCAAAAATGAAAAAGAATTTTGAGTGTTGACAAAAGAAAGTGTCAAATAAGCGGCACCAAGGATCATGGAAGTGGCCTTAGATGACAGAATATTCGCTTAAAATTGTTAGCCAGATTCCTATAGCCCGGCCAGCACCTCAAGCTGCTGATATTCATATTTTTCGCCCGCTGTTCGCCTCTTATGAATATACCGCTTCTTCCTCGTTTTCAATAAACGATGTCCCACATTTTTCTTCACATACATACATACTCGTGCATACATACCTATACACACATAAACACATGAGCTTGTTCTTAATTCAATCGTGCCATCACCCGATCCACACGGCCGCATGCTGTGCAATAAACGACATTAAATTGATGTAAAGAAGACCTTAGCAAAATTTTTCCGCCTTTTCTAAATTATAGGCATCACTTGAAAATTATTAACGATTTTGCAAGCGTGAGAAAGCTGGCGCGCCCGTACAGCAGGCGTATCGCATTATGATCTTTCAACTCAAATTCGATTGAGAGCGAACATGCAATCAATACAAACGATCAATACAAACGTTAGCTAAGCAATTAAGAAAGTTTTTATGTGACGCCTATATGGCATAATTGCTCACATGTGAATACACACACACATATACGCACACTTGTGATGTCTGATATGCTATCCAGTTCTGTTATGACCCCAAGGCATCTCGCAAATATCAGTTCGTTGTTTTGATATCATTCGCTGCTGTGGGCACTCATTGAAATGTTCCTGTCCATTCAACGCTTCTGCGCGCTAATCAAGGCACACAACATCAGCGATGACAATCTTGCAAGCAATTATTATCGTTTGACCGATTGTGCAATTCTGCGTTGTGTGTCCATTTCGCAGCTCACTGATTGATCGTAATGAATACTAAAATTGAAAGCAAAACACAAAAAAAAAAAAAAAGAAAAGTACAATAAAAAAATGAGAGTGAATGGATGTACGAGTTTGTTTATATTTTTACAGACTTGTGTCCACTGTCCGTTGTCGCAAATTAATGTCATTTCATATTAATCGAAATGATTTCCGGGCATTTGCAGAACTGTGCGCTGCGCTACCCTGAGGCGAACAGCAAATAATAACAACACAAAAAACGATCACAACATATACAGCCTATGTCTGAGCCTGCACATTAAGCAGTCGGCCCCTGCGCATGAGCCCTCCTCAATTCCTCAATGCCTTTAGTCCTCATCTTCATTTTCTTCAGGTCACTTACATGTATGTGTGCGTGTGTACGCGTCGGTTTGCTTGAACGGCGCTTAATATTTATGTTTATTGCAGTTGTCAACATTTATTTAAATTTATTATGACAAGTCGTTCTTCATTTTTGCCTGTCCGACAAGTTGGCCGCAGAAGTCTCAATGGCTCATTGATGCCGCTCATCAATGAAATTTATCAAGTGTATTGGTCATTATTTACTGTATAAATGTGTGTTTGAATTATTAATAAGAAACTTCCAATATGTTTTATGTCGGTTTTTATGGGGCTAAATCTAATAGCCTTCAATAAATTACATAAATAATTAGTTATCTTTTCTATTAAAAGGCATTCGCAAATGGTAAAAAATTCTAAAATTTGTTTGAGGTATTTAGCCAACAAACCAGTTACTTATAGATAAGAAAATGTTCGTCATACTTTAAATGCTGAGCCTATCATTATTATTGTTATTGATTGGCTGTTTATGCACTGCGACCTGAATAGATCTATTGTGCAGCCATGTAGCCTCCTCGAACAGTTTTAGGCTATTAATAAATAATTTCTACCAGGACGTTTGAATTTATAGCCCCATTACCCAGGTAATTTAGTCTGCGTCGTGCCATTGCTGGGCAGTCGCATAGAACGTGTTCTGCTGTTTCTTGTGACTCTTTGCAGAAACTACAAGAATCTTTTCCTATCACACCTATCTTTTTCATGTGATAATATTTACTTTCTGCTTCGGTTAATGATTGCTTCTGCCTTTATCCGTTCTGGATCTATAAGTCTTTTAGATTGACGCATGCCCGATTGGGCTCTCCAGTAATCGTTTAGGCCTCATTGTTATTTTTCACGTAGAAATTTACCCCGCAGAAAGGTTCAGCACCTATGTATGAAGGGAGTGTTTGCACGCTTTTTCGCTAAAGTGTCCACAACTTCATTCCCTTCGTGCCCCTCATGTCCCGGAATCCACATCAAGGTAACAAAGTTTCTTGATGCTAGGGTGTTGAGGATTTTGAAACATTCCTAGAACAACCTTAATTGGAATGAGAAGCCCTCCAGCGATTTTAGAGCTGCTTGACTGTCAGAGAGAATGTTTATATTGGCAGCGCGCGTGCCTCTCCGTAGACATTCTCTGGACCACGGCTCTAAGGTGTTTACCTCCGTCTAGAAAATGGAAGTTGTTTTTCCCATTGCAACTGCTTTTTTGAAATATGGTCCGACAATTCCAGCCCCGGCACCACCGTCTTCCATTTTAGACCCATCAGTACACCACACCTGTGCGCCCTGTTTTGGGAATATTTCATTTTTTCTCCACGCTGAGCGGTCACTAATGACCATTTTGAATTTCTTGGAGAATTCTAGTTTCCTTGTCGTGAACTGTCAGACGCGGAGAGCTCCGGATTGAATCCAGAATCCTTACGTGTCCTGTAAGATTGCCGTCTTTGAGATGGAGTAGATTAGGAAGCCTTAGAGCTGCTCTGATTGCCATCTCTTTGGCTACAAGTTATAGTGGAATGAGTCCAGCCTATCATAGTTACATATAAAAATTTATGACAGGTTGACCAACTGTGGCTCTTTCTGGTGACTTTTAAACCGAGGAAAACAGTCTCTCTGAAAGTTATCAGAAAGACGAAAAAAAGTCTGTTTAAAAGTCATCATAATGGGCCTCAAAATCGTCATAAAAATGGCCAATGAGTTATGGGAGTTTTGTCTAAAACTCCTTGAAGGCTATTGTTAAGGACATCTTAGGAGGGTACAACTCGGGATAACTGATTCACCTATGTGAAACGGAGAATGTAACATAGAACTCCTTAAGATTGGAATAATAACATACACATTTTGAAAAGCGGTTGTCAAATAACTAGATTATAATGAAAAATACCATTTCGCCAGTTTTTAGAAGTATAAAAAAAAATTGTTTTTTTTGTGGTCCCATTGCCCACTCAACATAAGCTTTAACCCCTGTATTTAAACTTTTATAAATTTTGTTTTGAACCAGTCTTATGTACCCTACCGGAACGCCGGAAAAATCCCTTAGTGCCTTTACGGAATAATTCGTCAAAGATTTGCACAGAGAGAGAGAGTTAGTGCGTGCCTACAAAAGCTACTAGACGCACACGGCAAATCGGAGAAATAGCTCTGCCAATAACTATTATTATTTTTATATTTCGGAGGAAAATATATGAACCTTGTGTCACCTAATGCTGAAGCAACTATGCTATAAGTCTTGTGGCTCGACTTGAAATACTAATTGAACCAAGCCACGTTGAGCAGGTATGAAAGTAGCAGTAGAGCACCATCAGAAAGGGCAATGCACATACTTTGAACCCTAACATGTCCAAATCTACGAGTATAACCCAACAGTGACAGGTTAGAGTAATTTTAACAAAATTTTACAATTTTGAAGCCAAATTATTAGAAAGAATCAAAGCAGCTCCACTACTACTTCCTGTACTATCTACCTTGGGTTGAACCTGAGCTCGAAGATCGCCTTGATGATCTCGATCAAACCGGTCACCTGAGACTGTCCAAGCAGTGATAGTGTCGAGGAGAAACTATCAAGATGAGGACAAAAAAGCGTAAAAACATTGGTTATTTTTTTGCAGTTACTTCAAAAAGTTTTTACCAAAAAGCGTTCAGAGTTCAAATGACTTAAAAACTAACAAAATATTCCACTTTGGGCCCATGAATAAACGTGGGGGAATTTATTAAGATTATGCTATTAAATAATATTTCTTGAAAACGCCAATGGAAACGCGATAACCATCACGGGCGATTGGTGCTTGACTTTGTTGAATGACTTCTTAATATCGAAACTGTTTTGTTTTTAGGAAATCAAGGATGTGCGCTTCTAGTAAAACAAAGACAGCGTCTACTTATACGAGGGGTGCCTTTTATATGTCGGGATTAGAGAACAAACACAAATTTTAATCATCGAAAATCACTTTATTGTTTTTCAAAATATTCTCCATGAAGATCTATACACTTTTGCATGCGTTTGAACCAATTGTCGAAGCACTTTTGTCACTCTGAATGAGGTACCTCCAAAACATGCATTCCGAATGCCGCAACCGCTTCTTCAGGTGTCGAAAAACGTTGACCTCTCAGAAGTCATTCGGTGCCAAGTCAGGACTATACGGCGAATAACCCATTAATTCGATGTTTTCGGTGCTCAAAAATGCAGCTGTTTGAGCCGATGTGTGAAAGCTCACTTTGTCCTGGTGAAGAGTGATCCGTCTTTGGCGATTGGTTTTCCTTATTTCTTGGAAGACAACTGGCAAACAAATGGTTGTGTAACACTCAGAATTTACTGTTCTAAGTTGTTCTAGTGGTATGGTTGCGACATGTCTAGTTTTTCCGAAAAAACAGGCGACCATTTGCTTGGAAGTGCTTCGTGCGCGAACAACTTTTGTTGGATTTGGATCATCTTGCAACACCCATACAGTCGACTGCTGTTTACTTTCGGGCTCATACGCGTAAATCCATGATTCATCACCTGTCACGATGTCATAGACGTGTTTCGAAGCCCCGCGATCGTATTTTTTGAGCATTTCCTTCGACCAATCGACACGAGCGCTTTTTTGAGCGATTGACAAATTGTGTGGGATCCAACGCGAACAAATTTTTTTGGCAGTCAAATGTTTATGCAATATTGAATGTATGCTGGTCCCACTAATGCCTAAGATTGTCTCAATCTCACGATAGGTCACATGACGATCTTGTAATATCAGTTCGCGCACAGCATCAATGGTTTTCGGAACAACAACTGATTTTGGACGACCTTCACGAAATTCGTCTTGGAGTGAACTACGACCACGATTGAATTCACCATATCATCGATAAACACTGATCCTTGATGGAGCTTCATCGCCAAAAAAAGAATTAAGTCCATCCATGCAATGTTGCTGAGTTAATCCACGTCGAAAGTTGTAAAAAATAATCGCACGAAAATGTTCACGATTTAATTCCATTTTTGGACCGAGATGAATCTTTTAAGTTACTGTAAACAACACAAATAGCGCTGGTATTTCAAAACGTTCTGAGTACGTAAAAGCCAAAAAATGTCAAACTTTGCGATACAGCTGTCAGTTGCCAGATTGCAAGACCAGGGTTGCCAAATCCCGAAATGTAAAAGGCACCCCTCGTATATAGACTCTTTGATTTCTCGCTTAGGAGATTCTGAATGAATGCTTGTCCTTAAAAATCAACATTAATACCATCAGCTATTACCCTGCCTGAACGAGGGAGAGCCATTCACACTCGAACTTTTTTGGCAGTATAACTTCTACTCAAATATGAACGAGACGGTATCAATAAAACGGTCCACGGATGACATATGGCAAAAATAAATTTTTTGTTTTTTGGTAGGACTGTTATAAGCTTACATGGCAAATTTCTGCGTGATATGTCTCATAGTTTGTTTTCTGTGCTACTGTAAACAAATCAAGCTCGAGTGTGTTCTTCGAATTTATCGATGGAAATTCAAAGAATTTGTTTGAAATTTTGTTATTCCAACAAAATTTCGGCTTCAGACGCCTTAAAAATATTGCAGACAACCTATGGGGGCTCTGCTCTATCGCGTGCACGTGTTTTCCAGTGGTACAAATCGTTCAAAGAGGGCCGTACATCGGTTGAAAACTTGCCTCATGAACGTCGTCCAGCAACATCAGTAAACGACGAAAACATCGGAAAAATAAAGGAAATTGTGCTTGAAAATCGCACAAATCGCAAAATCGGTTAACGCTGAATATTATTTAGACGTTTTAAAGCGTTTGCGCGAGAACATTCGTCATAAAAGGAAGGAATTGTGGGACAACAAGTCATGGTTCTTGCATCACGATAATGCACCAGCTCACACATCACGTCTTGTTCGCGATTATTTGAACAAAAATAATGTTAATCTCGTTCCGCAAGCACCGTATTCGCCTGATATGGCTCCATGGTACTTTTTTAAGAGAAAAGAGAATTCGAAGAACACACTCGAGCTTGACTTGTTTACAGTAGCACAGAAAACAAACTATGTGACATATCACGCTGAAATTTGCCATGTAAGCTTATAACAGTCCTACCAAAAAACAAAAAAATTATTTTTGCCATATGCCATTCGCGGACCGTTTTATTAATACCGTCTCGTTCATATTTGAGTAGAAGGTATTTTTCTATGCCGGTAAGGCCATCCTCCTCTGATCTGTTAGAATCGTTTGTGCACTATATTCATCACAATACTTCATCCAGATCTAGTTCTTTAATAAACTAAGGATGCAGTTGGGCTGGGCTGAGCTGAGCTGAGCGTATGTGACTCTCCTTCGATTGTGCTGGGCCGAGATGTTTACTTCTTTTTCTTACTATGGCATTTCGTGAAGCAAGTGCAACGGTGTTTCTGTAAGCAGGTCGCAGAAAGTGTTATTATGTGATATCCCGAGCTTGTACAGCTGACTGCGTAGTCTGCATTTCATCAGTTGGAGATTTATTAGATTTTTAAATCTATTTTGATTATATCATCTTAGTAAGGAGTTTACCTGGTGTAGCTCGAGAGTTAAGTGCCAGCTTAGATTTTGAAACCTTAGCTCTTCACTATGCACCTGACCTTTGGTGGTGTGTTGTTCCATAGCCAGTAAGAGCTTAGACCTTATTGGTTTTCGGGCCGCAGCCTTTCTAACCAATACATCCGCCACCTCATTTTCGGGTGTGCCCTTATATTCAGGTGCGCATATGAGCCGAATATGATTACACGCCTCTAATAAGTTTAGTCTCTCAAAGCACTCCAAGACTATTGCCGACCTTTCCTAGAACGACGACAGAAAACAGCCCGACTGTCGTTGTATATAACAATCCCATTAACTTTCTTGAAGAATTTTTGCTCAAAGATAGATAGCATACACTTCTGATTGGAAGATGCTTGGAAAACTACCCACCAGCACTCGCATTTACCTTTTGGGACCAAATATCATAGCGCCTTTGCTTTCGGGTGTCTGTGAGCCATATGTGTACCAGTTCAGTTTACAATTTCCGAGATTTATCTCATAGGTAGGGGCATTTTACTTAATTTTGCTGGTGATAAGGAAATGCTGTGTCTTGTCCTCGTTCTTAATAGGTGTGCTGGTTAATACTCGTGTAAGCCTTGAAAACGTTGGCACCGCAGCCTGCAAGTACTTTAGCTCGAACTCAAAAGCTTCTTATTAAAGAAATCGCTGACTGAAGAATTGTCTAATCGAGTCTCAAATGCTCCCAGCAAAGTCTGCTTCAACGAATGTTTTTGGTTGCTTACAGTGCTTTGGCATTAATCATTTCGCAGTCAAAAGTCAGCTCCTGAAGTGAATTGCTTTGTGTCTGCTGCTGTGTCTGGTACTCAGCGCTCAATTCAATTTCTGCTTTTGCCGCTGTTGTTGCTGTGGTATTTGCTGTTGATGCTACTTCTTGGAACTGTTAAAGGAGGATCACTCCAAATGTCAAAAGCATAACAAAGCAATCGCCCGAAATGTTGCCGGATTAAATACACGCAACCACATAAACTGGAGCTTTTGCTTCTACTAAATACTTTGCCACAGACGAATTTTTCAAATCCATTGAATTGATTTTGCAAATGCGAATTTGACTGTGAAATATTCCATTCAGCTCGTTTAGATTGTTTTTTTTATTTTTATTTATTAGCGCACTGCAGCAGGCAAATATTTATTGAATATGTGAACTGAAAAATATTTTTGTATGCCTTAGTTATTTGCGAAAAAGATGCGCAAAATTTTATGCTTTCTGGCAAACGGCATCAAACGCAGAGTTCAGAATTCAGCAAAGCACAATCATTGCTTAAGCCACAGGCAGCAAGAGCAGCAAATATCGAAAGGATTATAATTTATGTTTTTCAGCTGCAAATCGACTGTGGCGCTCACAAAGTTCGCAATCGCCAAACCCTTGCAGATTTTGCCTTCAACTTCGTTTTTATTTATTTCTTTATCTTTATTTTGATTTTCTTTTACACCAATATTGGTCTGGTTTCCCGCCGCATGTGCGCTTGTTAGCCACATTTTAATACTTTTGGTTTTCGAAATTTGTTTTGTATTTGTGCTTGGCATAAAATCGCAAATGTTGGCTGATTTTCGTTTTCACACAATTTACGATTTCGAATCTGGGCTGGCAAACCTGTCGTTGCTGGCCTTCAAAATTGTAAATTATAGCCGCTGAGTAACAGCTGGAGATAAATCATTGCGCTTATTGTAATTGCTTTGGTTGTAGTCACACACTTTTTGTTGTTATTGTCAGCAGGTTAGCCTAACATTGGCATTGGGTTGCTTAGCGATTTTCTACACTAAAAACTCAAATATTATTTCACTGAAATTTCACTTTCGTGCAAATGCAAAGTTTCTGGATGCCAAGCTTGTGAGTTTACTATGAGTCACTCCATTGGGCTACGGCGGCCGCCAGTTGTGGAATAGTATCGAGACACATAACACAAATAGGAGGAGGAGCTCGGCCAAATATGATACCTATCAGAAGTGTGCGTCCGAATTAATTTTATTTTTTAATTTCTAATTCGATTTCAGTTTTGAGTTTTCTGCTAAGTAAATTATCAAATATTTTTTATTATCACAATCACTCGGTATGAGCACAGATGGGCACCAAGTTTGACTACTGTGGTAAGTCAGGCAAACTCGTATACACATTTAAGTGCATGGGAAAATATTTTACTACGCAAATAAAGCCGAAAGTTATTGAACTACTTCATTAAAAATTAATAAAAAATATCTAATTTTTCATCAGCATTTATAGTACATTGCCGCTCACAATAATTGCAGTGGCGCATATCGCGAAATTTTGACTATTTACTTATTTTTCTAATTTTTGTTTATAAAAACATAATTTTTACTACAAAAAAAAAACCATATAACTAACAGCATCAAACTTTATACAAAATTTTACAAGCTACAAAAATTTTCATTGAAATGTCAAGCCTTTTATTCAAAATTTTTAGAAACATTTAGAGCTCGCAGTTTTATAGCTCACTGAATTTTGGGATAACTAAGTGCAGTATCCACTGTTTCTGGCACAGTTTCATTTGGAAGGAAATTTGATGTCAGATTTCCATTGCGTGAGCAATGGAGCAATCCCGAATGCATGCAGGGAGGATATTTTCTGTACCGATGGGTCCAGGAATGAAATAAGGTCTATGAATAAGTTCGTGCGGTTTTTTTTCGAAATTTGAATTTCGGATCATTCCCATGGCTTTTAAACGTTTGGAAATGGTTGATTGATCAACTCCCAAAGTTTTTGCAACCTCTTCTTGCGTTTGAGCCGGATCTTGATCGAGCAATTCCTCCAATTCGGTATCCATGAACTTTGGCGGCGCGGCCAAAATCACCACTTTTAAAGCGTGCAAACCACTTCTGGCACGTTCGCTCAGCTAGAGCATGCTCACCATAAACTTCCACCAAGATACGATGACTTTCGGCTGCTTTTTTCTTCATATTAAAGAATTCCCCGCAAAAACACATTATTTGGCACGAAATTCGACATTTTCAAGTGTGGTAAAAATATTGTTGTTTACGCTTCAAATAAAAAACTTATACTGACGTTTGTGCCTTACGACAGTAGCTCTCCAATGAATGTTTGGAAATGTGGATCGATGGAATAATAATCAAGTTACGCCATCTGTTGTAAAACCGCACGAACTTATCCATAGATCCATAGATTAATAAGTATCACTATGCTATGGGGGGAATGGCAACTGTTTTCCAAACGGAAGTTTTTGCCATCCTGAAAGTAACCAAATGGATAATCGAGAGGAGATGGAGCGGGAAACAGATTGAAGTTTTCAGTGACAGTCAGGCTGCACTGAAGGCCCTGTAGAACGCGAAGCAAACCTCAAAGATTGTTCAAGAATGTAAGAATAAGCTCAATTCTGTCACAAAACAAAATAGGCTCATGAATTGGATCAGCGGTTATGTAGGCAATCTACATAAAGAGCGATGGCCCGTCAAGAGCGCTGCAGAACTGCAAAGTGTTTTGTGACAAGTCCGAACAGAAAACTGTCAAACTTTCATACTAAAACTTGGAAGGAAAGACGTTCGGTTGATGGGCGGTATCATTATGGGACAGAACTCATGGGGTCAGCATATGACCACTATTGGAATCATTGAGGACCCAATGTGCCTGTCGTGCCTGCCTTTCTATGTGAGTGTCCTGCCTTTGCTCCAGCAAGACTCCGAGTTTTGGGTTATTTACAGATTTGCCAAAGAATCTGGGAAATTTATTCTTTCCTATCACTTTCTCTGATACTTTTCTCCTTCCCTTCTTGACTATCTACCCTCTTTAGAAAGCTTTAAATACAATGGGCTTTTTAGCCTGAGTGTTTTAGGAGCCACCAAATCTCTTGGTGCTTCTTGGCTCGACCTTTTCAAATTTCAATTTCAATTTCAAGTGCAAGTTTCAAGTGACTCTGAATTGGCATTGCTTTTTGATAATTTGTTTAATGCTGCTAGTATTGTGAGCGCCCCTGTCCATATTTTGCGCTTTTACAGCACAAAAATAAAAAACAAAAATGGTAATGAAGACATACGTATCTAGCTACATATATTCCACATATATCAAATTTAATTATGAGCCCTTAATTTGAAAATTTATCCTATCAACAAGAACAACCACTACTATTGGCAAATATTTACCAATGAAATTCACTACACTTTGTGAATTGAAAACGTTATACAGAATTGTGTGCTAACCAAAAAAAGAGCCAAATAATCATATTAACATACAATTACCCTGCAGGGAAAAACTGAAGAAGTGGTCAAGAATTTCATAGTTGAAAGGATACAAGCGATTGTGCGAATCGAGGTGGAGCTGCCCGGCACTCAATGAATTTGAAAGAATCAGCTGTTGAGCTGTTGTATTTGTAGAGCTTCTGTTTTAATTTTTTTGTTTGTAGCAACTTTTTCCTCGCATTATCGTTTCTTTTATTTCTCTTTAGCGTTAGCTTAACTTAACTTTCCCTTTTTGTTAACAAATCTTCGTTATTTTGATATTCACAATACTCGAAGTGAATTAGGGTAAAGGAGGTTAGCCTCTGGAGGTAATCTTTCAAGTGACATGATGACAGTTTTACGCAGTTAACACCGCATTTCTCTGAACTTCATGCAGATCAGCCTATCTGCAAACTGGAGGTTGAAGGTCATGCCGGAGCAATCTTTCCTAGTAGGGAGGATTGCAACGAGGAGAAAATCTGTACTGATGCTGGTACCTCTGTCTGCACTGACGGTTCCAAGATGCAATCGAAAGTCCAAGCAGGGGTTTTTTCTAAACCAGCCAATTTATCTATTTCCTTAAAATTGCCGAATGTTGCTAGTGTTTTTTAGTTAGAAGTCTTTGTGATCTTGCAGTCATGCAAAATGCTTAGGGAACGCGAAAGCGAGGGAGATATTAACATTTTTTCAGAGAGATCAAGGCTCTGACGGCGCCATGGTGCAAATTTAATCTTATCAACTCCTGCAAAGAGGAGACCGAATCTCTTGAGTGTGCATTTCTCTGATCTGGATTCCAGAACATAGGAACATAGAGGAAAATGAAGTTGCTAATGAGCTTGCCAGGAAGTGGTCGACTGAATTGGTCTCAGAGATCACCTACCAAATCACCGGCGATACTCCGACTATTGTTAAAGGAGAATTGCTCAACTTATTTCTCAGGAATACGCCGAAAAGATCGAGCTCCATTTCTTAATGTGCCCTTTGGCCCCAGTGCAATAAAAGGAGGGTGCAGAAAGTTCTATGGACTCCACGCCATTAAATTTCCAAACTCGTAGCTATGTTTACCTATCACTGAACGATCGGCATACTCGCAGAAAAGCTAGGGTTACCATTTAATCCCCATAGCAGGAGTTGTGGGGACCTTTCAAGCAAGCAGATTGTAGAGTACTTTCTCTGTAAAAGTGCGGGTTTGGCAGCCAGACGATTAAGGTCAATGGGTGTTCTTTTCTTCGCCAGGTCGAGGCAGTATTCCAACGTAAATCCCACCAACCTTCTCCATTACATCAACAGCTCTTCTTGTCTGCATGATCTGCCTGCTGGAGGTCTAAAAATGGTATCAAAAAGCCGCTTTAGTGCTACTTGGAGAGTGCCAAACTGGTACTTTAACCTTTTTACCCACCTATTTACCTGATACTCACTTATTTTATATTTTCTCGCACACATCATTTTAAGTAACATCACGGAAAGTTACGCTCGTTTTTCCACTTCAACCTGCGCAAAAGGCATTTGCCTACCTCAGAAATCGTACCTAGGACTACTTGAAGAGTAGTCAATATTTTACCACATCAACTACTACGATAGCGGCGGCCTACTAGGATGCAGTTTTGTTACTCACAGATATAATTTGTTAAATTTAACACTGGCCCCTAACTAATGAAAAAAGGTAGAAGGAGTTATGTACTAGTTCCCAACTAGAGAAAAAATGATGTGGCAGAGGACAAGTGACGCTTTCTCGGGCATTGTCACGTATATTTCGACACTCGCTCATATGAAAACAAAAAGGAAAGAGAACTAGACAGGGGTCTAGACCCCAGAACGACAAAATTAAGAGTGGGATTGTTTTGGGGAGCTGGAAAAACTGTGATTGTGTTGGTGACGTAAGAAAAAAATCAACACAGCCGCTTTCCATGTTTTGAAAGAGCGTGAAAAGACGTGTGATGAGCGTCTGCTCTTGAGAGTAAGCTTTGCCGACCTCTGTTCTACATTCACTAGAAACACATTAGCTTCGCTCCAGTGTATTTTCCAGCAGGGAAAGTCGCATGCACTCACATAAATATGCACGCGTACATATTTTTAGTAGTTCATAATTTATACACTTATACACACACACACATATATATGTATCTATGTCTGTGTGTTTACAAATTACCAGCATAAATTGAAATATACATAAACGCTTTGAGATCAAATCGGTGCCACGCATTGACGGCTAGTAGCTGTTAGTAGTACGACTGGACAACAGAAGTTCAAAAGCTGCATTGCAGTTGTGCTCGTAAATGAGAGTAAACAAATGATTATGTTGATGACTCTATCGGCCGAGTGGGAATTGATTGGTACAAATGAATGTTGCTACGCAAAGTGATACACGCACACACACACACACAAGCACATACACTATGTTACTTAGTTGTAGTTATAATTTGTTAATAAAAATGTTGGAAAATACGTATACAGTTACTCTCCCATACACTCATTTGCATACATACATACAAACATGGATATACATGAACGTATTTGTGGTTTGTGTTCTTGTCAGCCATTCCGGCTGCACGCATCAGCAACTACTGGCTACTGCCTCTATTAACGTATTGCTGCTTGGCGCTAACGATTTTAACAAATATTGAATTTGGTTGTACGCTTGATTAAAATACAAATTTCCACACTACCCATTGTGGCGTGCTACACTTGATAATTATGCCGTTGCGTACGTGCCACAAATGTTGGTGCGACAGATTTTTTAAGCAAACAGTAGTTATTTGGAGCAATCACAGGTGCCACCAACACATGCATAGCTGCTATACACACATGCATACATAAATACATACATACTTGTTTTATTTGCTGTGTAGTTGAGTGCAATGGCCGCAGTTAGTAGGGAAGTGTTAATTGTTTGGTAAAAATGAAAACTAATTTGATTTTCATATAAGTAAAGAAGAATTTTTAGCGGAAATAGTTCACAATTCTTTGAGGCTACAGTGAGTCTTTAAGTTTATTTTGAATTGCAAATAAGTATTTTTACAAAATGTAAATCCCCTCTTGGCTTGAAAAATTTAAGAATTTTCTAGAAAAAAAAAATGTACAGCCTCCTTTCTTAAATAAATAAATAACTAAAAAAATAAATAAATAACTAAATTAGTAAACAAAAAAATGCAAATCTTTATAGTCTCATCTTTCTTATTAAACAAATCTCATTGAAATTTCAGTTGACAATTTCCTCAGAAGCAAGTGGAATGCTCAGTACTGAAGCACTTCGCAGAATTCAACGTAAATTCAAAAGAGTTATTTGAAGCAAATTTTAATAAGAGATTTGTTAAAATATGCGTCCACGGCAAACGCTGCTACGTTACCGGAACGACCTGGATTTATAACAGGCCAAGGACTATCACTTCAGCAGCATTCCCCTAACATTTATGCTGCTACGACAATAGCAACACTATTGGTTAAAACACTGATATCTTCTTTTATTTTTAAAAGGTGGTTAAACTCAAGAGCCGATGCTGAATGTGAACCACACCTAAACGTCAAGTTTTTCTCTGCATTTCATTTGATATTTTCCAATTTCAGACTAACCCAATTTGAACCATGGAAAGATACACAATCGAGCAACGCGTTAAAGTTATTCAGGCTTATTATGAAAGCGGGCGTTCAAATCAAAATGCATACCGCGCACTTCGTGATTCAGTGATGAGGCACATTTTCACCGCAGTAGATTCGTCAATAAGCAGAATTGCCGCATTTGGGCGAATGATAATCCAAGAGTGATTGCCGAAAAACCAATGCACTCACAAAGAGTGACAGTTTGGTGCGGTTTATGGGCCGGCGGCATCATTGGGCCGTAGTTTTTCCAAAATGAGGCCGGTCAGGCGGTTACTGTGAATAGTGTTCGCTATCGTGAGAGGATAATGAACCTTTTATGGCCCGAATTGGAAGATATGGATGTGGACAATATGTGGTTTCAACAGGACGGTGCCACTTGTCACACAGCTAACGAAACAATGGCTCTTTTGCGCGAAAAATATGATGGCCGAATAATCTCACGCCGCGGTGATGTCAATTGGTCTCCAAGATCATGTGATTTGACACCGTTGGACTTCTTTCTTTGGAGTTATTTGAAAAAAAAGGTGTACGTCGATAAGCCAGCAACAATTCAAGAGCTACAGGATGAGATAATTCGGTACATTAAGGGGGGATTCCCATTCCCCGGCTTAAACAGATCAATTTTTTTTACCGATTCTTATTTATTATACTTTCAAAGAACTCCATGACAAAATTCGTAAAATTGACAAAGTTATGCGTGATCAATGAACTCGGCGTGCTCCATAATACTGAGAAAGAGCGCGAGCAATAGTCGAATTTTACGTCGGGGTCAGCAAATGGTACAAAATCAATTTTTTGAAGAGGAAGAGGGAGTACTATATGGAATAGCTGATTAAAATGAAAATGTAGTGAGTCTTAAATATATACCTTTTTCACATAAATATTTGAATGCGTTTTTCTCAAAACAGAATTTTTCTATACGGCCGCCATGATATCTTGAGAACTATTCGGTCGATTGCTGTCAAATTTGACACGAATCGCGAAATAATATCTGTCTCTATCATAAACTACGGAAAATAAGATACGTGCATGACTTTTTTTTTATAAATAAAAATCCGAAGAAAAAATGTGCGAAAAAACAAACTTTGTCTTTCAACCATCGCAGTTATATTAATTTTCGAAGAAAAAAAATTTTCAATGGCTCATACTGAAACTATATCCATAAGGAGTAAAATGTCATTTGAATTTTTCCTTTCAGACAACCAGGAGCTGAGTTATCGTTGCGGCCAGCGACCAGGAATTTTCATAGAAATTTTCCCTCGAGCGATGTCAAAGCCACAATTTTCCGAAAATCGACCAAAAATTCAAGTTGATTTTATATTATGCATAATAAATATGGCTGTAAATTTTCCAAAAGATTCAACTGATAGTTTTCCCAATAAAAATTTGTGAAAAAACCGTATTTTTTGGCGTTTGAAATGGGAATCCCCCCTTAACGGCATAGAACCTCAATTATGCCTCAGCGTCATCGAAAATTTGGACCATCGGATGGAGGTGTGCTGCCGAGGCCGCGGCGGCAATTTGGCCAATATTTTGTTTTATGCGTAATTGAGCTACACCAATATTATCATTATGAAGAGAAATGACAATAATTTCCAACAAAAAATTTATTTGATTCAAAATCAACACCGGCCCTTGAAATATAACCACCCTTTACTTGAAATCGATGCAAATATAAAGATTATATTGGCTAAATTTTTTTTTATGCCCAAACAAATTAGAAACCTTTTCCAAAGTTTATTTTTGATATTTTATATGGAGAAAATGCTCCTTTCCCTAAATTTGGTATAAAACGTTCGCAGATCAGTACTGTAAATTATTTTTTTTATTTTTCTTCACAAACATCAAATAACTGTTTTTATGGAGATCCTGTAAGCCCCCCAAAACGTTTAAGAACTTGCTAAGAACTACAAAACAAACTCAAAAACAAACAAATTGTGTCTTGGTTTCTCTTTATTTTGGTATCAGGCAACGAATGGAGATGTTTTTTCTTTCGAGTAAATCACCGTAAATCTTTTTTATAGATTCGGAGAAAAAATTTTCACATTTCTATCGAAATTTGTTGAATTTTTATAAATTTTCTACAAAGGTTGAAACATTGATTCAAACGATATTTGTTGTAGCACGAACCACGCTTTTATAAAAAATTAATGAAAATTAAAAAAAAAAATCTGTTTTATAAAAAATTAGTAAAAATTATGGAAAAACACAACTTTATAAATAAATTATGAAAATTGCGAAACCCCCACGAAAAAAAAATGAAAAACGCGCTTTTACAAAACAAAAAAAAATATTGAAAATTACAAAAAAAAAACAACAACGATTTTATGAAAAAAGTATGAAAATTCCAAAAAAATACGTTTTTATAAAAAAATTATGAAAATTACGAAACTCCAAAAAAAGTTACGCTTGTTTTACAAAAAATTTATGAAACTTACGAAAAAATCCGCTTTTTTGGCCAACCCAAAAAAAAAATACCCAAAAAGTAGTTTACGAATCTTTTATAAAAAATTTATGAAAATTACGAAAAAAAATTAAACAACTAAAAAAACAAAATAAAGACAGTTTTATAAAAAATTAATTTATAAAATTAATTAAATTACAAAAAAATGCGCTTTTTTGATCAACCCAAAAAAAATCCCAAAAAATAATTAACATACCTTTTATAAAAAATTTATGAAAAGTATGAAACTAAAAAAACAAAAATTAACCACTCTTTCCTAGAAAATTATTGCAAATTATAAAAAAAGACCTTTTATAAAAAAATTATGAGAATTACAAGACCCCCACAAAAAAAAATTAATAAAAAACGCGCTTTAACAAAATAAAAAATAATATTGAAAATTACAAAAAAAAAAAACAATTAACAACTATTTTATGGAAAAAGTATGAAAATTACAAAACTCCAAAAAAAAGTTACGACTCTTTTACAAAAAATTTATGAAAATTGCAAAAAATCCGATTTTTTGATCAACCCAAAAAAAAGCCCCCAAAAATAGTTAACGAACCTTTTATAAAAAATTAATGCAAATTACAAAAAAATGCGATTTTATGACCAATCAAAAAAAAAACCGAAAAAGTAATTTTACGAATCTTTTATAAAAAGTTTATGAAACTAATAAAAAAAAAAAAATTAACGACTCTTTCATATAAAATTAATGCAAATAACACAAAAAACGTACTTTTATAAAAAAATTACCGAAATTTACAAAAAAACAAAAAAAAATGGTCACAACTGGTTAAAATATTGAAATGTCATAGTTTTTTCGCGAGCTGTATCTTCAAAATATTTAAAAAATAAAAAAAACAGTAAGCGCTGTACTTTCGCCTTTTACTAATATAGTACACAAGAAATCATTCCCGATATGCAGTTTGAGAAAATTCATAAATTCTAATTCCACAATTTTTTTTTTTTCATCATTTCATTCATTGGCACTCATAACTGGTCTATGACATAGCAATTCGGGGCAGCAACCCATCGAGCGATATCGACTCAATACTTCAAAACTCCTCCATGCGAGCACAAAAGGCAGTGCATTCGCGTCCAAGTCATGTTTGCTGCCGTTCAGGTATGCCACAGGTGAGTTGGCTATTATTGCAGCATTTGCTGTTATTATTGTTTTTGTTTTATTGCTACCATCATATGTAGTGTGCTGACCTGTTTGCTACGCCTTACTTTACTCGATTTTTATTGTTGAGATCTTTGCTAGAGGAAATCAGTGTTACAATTGTTGGTCGGTGCAGTCATCGCCTTCGCGTACTGGCTTTTTGATACACATTCTACTTCGAGCAGCTATTTATGAGTATATGTACATACGCAAGGGGATTCATGCAAATCATATATATAGCTATGTGAGTGTGCATGCGAGTAGTCATAGGTGTTGACCGATTGTTTCACACGCGCCACAGCAAAACAAAGTGTGGCACGCCGCATACTGTGTGTTTCAATAACTTGTTGGCGGCTGCTGTTGGCGGTTCAGGTACCATAAACCCAAGCAGAGCTAAGTCATAGGTAGTCTATACGAGTATATTGTGTTTTCATATTGTTTGGATGGGGAAGACGCAGAGTTGCGCCGTAGTGTGCATGTAGTGGCAATTGAAAAACGAAAAGCTCAAACGAAATGAGTGCGAGGTGAGATGCCAGTGGAGTAGTGAGTAGCCAGTTAGCAAGGCAGCAGGCAGCAGGCGGCGAGGCAGTGCGGCAGCTAGCCAGTTATTATATTTGGTCTGAAACTGGTTTCTGTTGCAAAGCAACTCGTGTGTGTTTGGATGTACGCCTGTAAAGCTTGCTGTTTATATGTTTTGATCAGCATACGCCAGCTAGTAAATTTGTTTCACCTACTACTACACAAGTCTGTATTTACCATTGCACTATGAATTATTGTTGCCATGATCTTATGCGTTCTGTTTTTGGCGCTTGCTTTATTGCCTGGCTGCTTGGCTGCTCGGTTGCTTGACTCGCAGGCAGTTCGCTAGCCCAAATCCACCAGCTGCGTTTTCTTCGCCTTCATTTTGATCTACCGACTTTTACGGGTATTTATTCGTTGTTTGATTATATTCTCAGCGTAGTTATAGTCTAAACATATTGACCCATTCACATGCGCACATACATACATGCCCACACATATGCAAATGGGTTAGAGCACTCATACACACACACACACGCATATGTTCATATGTGTGGTTCGTAAATCTCTTTTGTTGTTAAATACTGCTGACCCAGTTCAAATTGCTTTGATTTATACGGATTGTATAGAGTTTCTAATTCGCTTTTTAATGTGCGCTTAAACGCATTGAAAATATCTACACATACACACATACACATATGAATTTAAAATTATTACTGCAGTTTGTTGTACTTTTATTATTTTATACATAAAAAAATCTTAAATATGTGGCTTCTTATTTTCCTAAATTTTTATGGATTTACGCATTCCAGTTAGACAAAGCATTGAATTGAATTTATGCTTTAGCATGCGAGATTTAGAAAAATTTTATGGAGCAAATCTTTTGTGCAAAGGAAAGTAGAGAAAGCGGTATGATTTTAATGGAATTACTACTTACGTGCGTATTGGAAATATAACGGGAATTTCGGGGTTAAATGCACTTAAGTAAACAGTAAATTATAAAACAAGTACTAAAATATTCTAAGCACAAGCCAAACAATGCATCCACTGGCAGGCATGAAGAGTCTTGTTGTAATTGGACCATATGCCAGCTTTAACTTGGGAATTGGAGAAGTATTTCTTTACCTGGAATCCAGCATTAGTACCACCAACAATGTCAGTCTGCATTTCAAATGTATAATAACTACTACCAACAGATGCCACTCAGTCTCTGCAGGCAATTGGAAAGCAGCGCTCTTTGTCAACGAGAAAAATCATTATCCACAAAGCTCTCATCAAGTTCGCCATTTTACGCTGTGTTAAATAACTATAGCATAGGACTTATTTGCAATTTTTGACACTTAACTTCATTCTTATTTAATTTTAATATATTTTTTAAGAAAATATAGCTAATTTCTTAGAAAAAAAACACAAATTCAAGCTTCTAACTTTGTAAAAATTAGATAAAAAATTCAAAAATTCAACAAAGCTTCACACATTTTTTCAGAGTTTCTAGAAAAGATTTGAGTATGCAGTTTTAGAGCCCATTATATTTTGATGCTATAAAGTGTAAATTTCAAGTAGCTAAAAAATCGGGTTGAGTTTTGACAATTTTTTTTTACTGGCATTTGCTCCATATTATGAGTTCTCGATCTCTTTTTTTATGCGGAGAAAATGCAGAAACAACGGCATGGAAAAAATTATCAAGAACCAACGCAATTTTTGAGCCACTTCAAACTTGAAATTTGTTATACTAATATTCTATGTGCTATAAAACTGCATATCCAGATTTATTCTAAGAAGTTTTGATTAAAAATTTTGAATTTGCCGATATTTTATAAACCTTGTAAAAATTTTTCAATCTTGTATTATTATGGCCTTTATTATTGAACTATCTTTTTATAAAAAATGAATTCAAACTAAAAAATTAATAAATAAGTAGGAATGCCCTCTAAATATTTTGTGAGGTGTATACCCGTGCTTTATGCAACATTTTACGAGTTAGTTTTTTCTCACTGAAAATGTCATAAAATAACTTCGCCTACTTCCTTACTCTCAAACTTCTAGCGATTAATGCCGTCGTCAATATCAATATATATCATCTCAATAAATATAATTTCCAACTGTACATCACTTTATACGGAAGGAAATTCTCAACTTCGCATGAAAAAAAAAATAAAAAAAGTAAAAAATAAAACCTTTTGACTTTTGAGGCACATCGAACTTTAATTTTATTATACGAAAATTAAAAGAGCTATAAAGCTGCATATCCAGCATTTTTTCTAAATAAATGGTGGAAAATTTTGATGACATTTTTTGGAATTCGCTTTATATGGAAGGAAATTCTCAACATCGTCTGCAAAAAATTGTTAAAAATCAAAATTGAGGCACTTGAAAATTGTTCTTAATTTTGTGAACTAAAATTAAAATACCTGGAAAACTGCACATTCAGCAATTATTTAGATATTCTGATTAAAAAGTTGAAAAATTTGATGATAATTTTTTTATAAATTTGTGAAATTTTTTTGAATTTTGTATAAGGTTTGGGACTTTGATTTTCTCGACATACAATGAGCTATATTTTTATGGAAAATTAAGGAAAAGAATGCCACTCCAAAAATTTTGCGAATATTGTAAAAAAATGTTAGCTCGCTTCATAATATGAGCACAAGTGTACACTCTTGCCTCCTTTCCCTCATTTATCTTTGTTTATCTGGAATTATCATCAAAAATAGCATCATTTGATATCTGGAATTAGGACATATGGACCTGCTTTTCTAACCCGCGGTCTTTTTTTTTAACTATCGGGCGAGTTTTGTCATACTGAACAACTTATTTACTCCTGCTCATCCTCGACCACCAGCACAAAGTTCCTCTTTTCTAACCAAGCGCGGCTGCGTGTCAGTAGGAGTGTTGAAATTTGAACTTAGAAGCTTGAAGCAGCTTCCATACCTTCAGCCACTTAAGAACCATCTGGGAATAAATTATCTATAAGGGACGATTCAGTAAAAGTTCTTTCTTGTGTACGGGTTGTCCATTATTAGATGTGACGCCCCAGACCTTTCATGCTAAAATTCCTTCTTTCTCGCCTTCTCGCGCATGCTAGCTACAGTTTGTACAGCAACCAATTATGTAGTTTCTTTCATACAGTCCGCGAAAAAACTGTAGCACTACAACACTTTTAACATTTTTTTTGGTTTGTAATTACATTAACTTTTTACTACTTTACTGCAATAAATATAATATAAATCCACAAACACAACATTTTCACCAGTTTTTACAATTTTTTTTTATTTTTATGATTATAATTAAGTTTTTATAAAAATATAGTTAATTCTACAACAAATATCAGACTTTGTATTAGATTTATAAGAATTTGAGAAATTTTCATGAAAATTCTAAGTTTTTTAACAAAAGTTAAAATAAAAAGTTAAAGTTGGGTGGGTACACAGTTTTATAGCTCATTAAATATTAGTTTAATAAAGTGCTAATTTGAAGTGGCTCAAAATTCTCGTTGATTTTTGATATTCTTCTCCCCTAACGATGTTGCACATTTTCATTAAGAAAAAAAATTTTAATGATTAAGTCAAGGTGAGATGATTAAGAAAAAGGTGAGAAAAAGTAAGTCACAATTTATTACGTGGAAATTCGAGCTTTAAACATTTTCAAATCACTGGCCTCAAAAACTTACGAAAATAACTATAAGTTCACACTCCTAGTTCAGTGCTTTCGAAAAGTGGCAATATTTATTTAAGGTTAAGGGTCAATAATTTTCTTTCAAGTGCGATTAAAAACTTCTGTAGAAAAATTAATTTCTTCATATAAAAAAGTACAGATATTGTTTTTTTGTATTTCTTCAATAACTAATTCGTCTGTTTAACCAACGTAAAGTGACAGCTGAGGTGTCGGCATATAAACAAAATCAAACACAAAGCAACGCGGCAACTCAATTAGGCGCACGAAAATCAAATTTTCAAACCACAAATTATCCAAAATGAAGGCAAAAAGAAAAACCGAAAATAATTTGCTGGAGAAAACAATAGAAATTGAGTAGATAATAAGTGCAACAACACCTTGAACTTAGCGGCAAATAAGAGCAACACCAACAAGAGCAACAAAAGCTAGCTGAAGCTGTTGTAATTTTTCACCAAGTAAACCGCAAGATTAAAGAAATACGGAATAAGAAATAGTAATCGTAATAAGAAACGAAAATTTATATATATGTAATATATATATATATATTTACATAAATTTAACATATAGGTATATATATAAAATTTAGTTTCGAAGCACTGCGAAATTAAAGATAAAGGAATAAATTTAAATAATGGTGGCTTAAGAAGTTTTGAACATTTGTAGCTAGATGGCTTTAGTGAGCCTTGTAATGGGGGAAAATATTACCTATACATTTTTAGGGGCATACTACTGAAGTGACAGTACTTGGCCGGCTGAAATTCCATGCCGTATCGAGAACGTGAACTGGCTGTTCGAGGTAGCATTGCATTGAATCAAACAGTTTGATATTCAAAAAAAGATATTCAGGCTTTTCCGAAACATATTTACGTGTATATGAGTACTTTTTAACCCCCAATGGACTTCTCAAAGCTCAAATTGAAAGCTGAAAATTACAATACCATACATCCTATACTTTTTTACCGCAATTAAAACCCCGAAATGAAGTAGTTGACCATGAAGCAACCGATGGTTGGTCACAAAAGCACAACCTCAACAAATAACTCATATAAGTATGAGGAGGTGATAGCTAAAACTCACTGTAAGCATACGAATACTCGAGCGTGTATATTGTTAACATCAATTTAGAATATAAGATAACTAAAAAACAAAAACCAATTGAGCCTAGCTAGGTAGCTGGTACAAATTAAGAAGTTACTTATAATTTCTTTATGATGAGCGGTCAAAGTAGCAGAAAAGCGTTAAAAAACCTATTTATGCGTAACCAACAGATTTGTACGTCCTAGGCATGCAATCCCGAAATTCTAAAAGGGCAGTCCCGATAATTCTGGATTTTGTTTGGCACTTTGGTATGCAGAGTACACGTAATTCTAGCTGAAAATTAGAGCAAAGTAAATATATAATACAAATTGGGATATCATTAGGCCTCTTCGATCAATCAGCTGGTATGAACAAACATATGCTGGTAGCACTGGAAAAAAGGTGCCAAATTTATATTTGTTTGGAAACACTTAACGAGTATTAGTAAGACAGCGTTCATACAGAGCAACTTTTGTTGCTTCAGTTCCTTGCTTGCGAGTCTTATGCTCTGTCAACACCCTTTGTGCTCTCGTTGTTGCTGACTGTAAACTAATAACTAAAAATTGCAAGGTGTGTGAAAACGACGGAAACATCAAAGAGATTTCGGATAGATGAAGAAACAGAGGTCTTCCCACATGAATGTGGCCTAATGAAACTCTCTTGAAATGGAGCTGGTAGCATTGAAAAAAGTAAGTTATAATAGTTTTATAAGGTATATCCATACTCTCGAGCGGCGAATTTCGCGCGATAACTTTGTTGTTCCTTTCACATGCAAATCTTTCGCCAAATGAACAGGTCAAAAGATAGCGAGCAGAGAAGTAGCAAATCGCAGCCGCTTATTATTGATTTTAAAAATAATTTATGCAATTTTTTTACAACAACTTTGCTCAGATATGAAGAAAGTTCAGTTGAAGCGTACTTTATTTCAAACTTTTATTATTAATTTAAGCTTTATGAAAAGAAAATAAAACAAAAAAAAAAAAAAAAAAAAAATAAAAATAAAAAAAAATTAAGTAAATGGAAAAAACTGTTAAAATTAATAAGGAAAATTCTCTAATAAAAACGCCTACTCTACTTTTCAATCAAACCGTAAGCCAAGAAAATATTTTTTGAAATTTTCTAAAAAATTTTAAAATTCTTAATAAATTTTGTATAATTTGTTATACAATTTCGGAAAAAAATCTAGTTGCTCTGTAAATTACGTATTAAAGACAACATAATCACTGTTCCAGTTTCGTTTTTAAACCTTTTTGGGAAGCAAATAAGTTCAAAGCTAATCCAAATTTGGTTGAAAATGTTGAACTTGTAAGCAAATTTTATGTAACAAAAGGCAGCCAAATGATGGGCCACAGCCTGGGAAAAAGTTTAAATTGGCAAGGTGGTGTAATATCTTCCTGTATATGTATAAATTGGGTAAATGAAAATATTGAAAGAATGATCTATTTACTTTTTATGAAATACTGTCCTTTAGTTTTTGAATCTATAAACAGTTCGGCCCTCGTCAGTTTTAAGCCTTCTTTTTTTCAGTTTCCAAAGTTTCACCTTCACTTTAAGCTTTCACTTGCATGTAATAAAGAGTGAATTTTTAAGAGCTATAGGAAAGTTTTTCAAGAAAACACAAGTGAAATTCAGAAAAATGCATGAAACTTTTATTCAAATCGATAGCACAGTCCATTTAATGTTTGAAGATTATTTTACCCAAATGCTGACCGCTACTGCGCTTTCAATGGTCAATCTGTTTAGTCCAATTTTGGCATACTCTTTCCAATGTTTCGGCCGGTATCTCACATATAAATGCTTTAATGTTGTCTTCCAATGCGTTAATTGAAGCAGGCTTGTCTGAATAGGCATGAGCTTTAACATAGCCCCACAAAAAATAATCTAAATGCGTTATATCGCACGATCTGGGTGACCAATTGACAGGTCCCGAACGTGAAATCAAATGCTCACCGAACTCGCCTCTCAACAAGTCCGTTGTTACGCGTGCTGTGTGACATGTGGCACCGACTTGCTGAAACCACATGTCATGCAAGTCAAGTTCTTGCATTTTGGGCAAAAAATGTTGGATATCATTTCACGGTAGCGCTCACCATTCACAGTTACGTTACGATTCGCAGCATCTTTGAAGAAGTACGGTTCAATGATACTTCCAGCCCATAAACCGGACCAAACTGTGACCTTGTAACCTTTTCTGGATACATTGGTAGCTCTTGCAATTCTTCGGGCTGATCTTCACTCCGAAATCGACAATTCTGCTTATTTACGTACTTATTGATCCAAAAATGAGCTTCGACGTTGAACACAATTTTTCAACTTTAGTTTTTCTTAACAGAACACGCATTTTTATAATAAAATTCAATGATTTGCAAGCGTTTTTCGTTTGTAAGACGATTCATGGTTAAATTATAGACCAAACTGAAGATGTTTGACAGTGAAACAAAACACGAAACGTGCGTCAGCTGTTTAAACCAACTGTTTAAAAAGAGAATAGCTAAAAAATCACCCTTTAGTAAAAATCCATCTGCACAGCACCTTTACTTAGTTGAGTTTCGTTACCCCTTTTTACTCGAGCGGCGCCGATACGGCGCTAGGCCGTAGCGCATGAATGATTTCAAGTCTTAAATCGAGCGACGCTGCTGCGGCACTGAGATCTTAGCCATGAACGGACTCCAAATAACGGACTGATAAACCTAGGATATATCTTGGCTATTGTTTCACCAAAATATCACACCAAAACTAACTATATATGTAGTGTGCGATTTATCAAAGTCTGTAAAATATTTACAAAATGTGCGCGAAATCGTCTCGATTTGCTGGTTTTTGGAAGTGGAAAGGTTCGAGGCCTTTTTCGCAAAAGCAAAAGGTTAATAATCATAAAACAAATCAATTAAATTTTTATTCATAAAACTAAGATGGTTTCTTGCATCTGTTTGAAATATTTTTCTCAATCATAGGATTCTGTCAATATTTACTTAAATGTAAACTTTTCATTGTTTCATACTCAGGCACTCTTTTATAAAAGTTACCATAATCAAACAATCATAATCAAAACTAAAGTTAGGAACTATTTGCTATTTTTTAGAATATCAACAAAATCACTTAACAAGTGAAAAGACAAACCTTATGCATTCAAAAAATATTCGCTCTTATAAAAACATTCGGAAACAGTAGATCAATGGGTAGGGTTCGCGGTCTATTGTTAATTTTTTATAAGAAAGAAATTCATTCGTTTTAATATTCGTTGAATACCGGGATCCCGAAGTCTTGAACTCGGGTATTGAGAGCGAGAAAAAAATTAATTTTCGGTAGTCGGGATGCTGTAACTCCGTATTAGATTCCCTAGTATGCAGCAGCTTACAATTTTATACATTAACTATGAATAAGTATGCGCAAACATATAAAAATATTAAGCCAAAAATACATACATATGTGGATATAACTACTCTCAAAAATACAAACACATGTGTACAAGCGCATTTTTCATTAAATTTTTTTCACGCCTAATTTGCGGCCCATTAGCGGTACTAAGTAAGAATTGCTGCCTTAGGCCTGCAGGTCAACTAAGGAAACTGGTATTTAAGCGTTACATAGATTTACAGCGGCTATTAGATACACTTGTAAGCATATAATTTGGGACAGTGCGGTGTGTATGTGTGTGTGTATATGTACGTATGTATGTATGTATGTATGTACGTATGTATGGGGTATGCTTTGTATGAAGCGCTGCCGTAGAGGGCTTTCGTTCGGGCAATCAGCAATTTGTTAATTACATATCGATGAATTTCAAGGCTTTCCGATAATGACGAGCATACTTAAGGAAGTTTTCGACCAACAAAAAATTTATAAAATTAAAATAAATATTTTCAATTCTAAACTTAGTATAAACTCTTATAAAAATGTAGAAATCTATATACATATACACTTATTTGCTCTGGCTATTCACAAAAGACGTTGTGTCAGAAGTTTAGTAGACAAGAAAGGGCAAAGAAGCGCGAAAAATTTAGGCTAAGTGAAGGTGCAGAGGTTAATGGGACTGCGGCAATTATTAGAACAGTTGAAAGTGGAGAAGAGTGCCTAGTTGAGAAAGCAAATTTCAAATTTAAAATATACCTTTTTTTTTAGTTTACAATACAGGTTGATTGCAATGAAATAGCGCATATGCCTGGTATCTTCAAGCTTCTACCTTCTTCTACTACTATATAACTTCTTCTTCTTCTTGATTGGCGCGATTGGCTGTTAAGCGATTTTGGCGGAGCTCAGCTAAGCTAAAGGGTTTTTCAATAAGGGCGGGTAGATGTTGAAATGGAATAAAATGGCGTTTGCTGTGTGGCACGTAGCGCCGTCCTGCTGGAAACACATGTCGTCTAGGTCCATATGGTTCAATATGGGCCATAAGAAATTGGTTACCATCGTTGTGTAGCGCTCGCTGTTGACGGTGACCGCCTCACCAACGTCGTTTTCAAAAAAGTACGGACCAATGACGCCGCCGGCCCAAAATTCACACCAAACGGTAACTTTTTGAGGATGAATTATCACCTGGTGAACCTCGTGTGGATTGGTGTCGTCCCATATACGGCAATTTTGTTTGTTAGCACAGCCGTTCATCCAAAAATGCGCCTCGTCACTAAAGATGATTTTTCGCCCAAAACTGAGGTTCTCTTCCAAACGTTCGAAGCCCAGTCAGCGAACAAACGGAGTTGTCTATGGTCATCAACTTTGAGCTCCTGGGTCAGTTGGATCTTGTACGGGTGTAGGCCCAAGTCCCGATGCAAAATTCGCCAAGTTGAAGCCTGCGATAGGCCAAGTTCTTGTGCACGGCGAGGAATAGACTGCCTCGGGTTCTGCTGTACACTTTCATGAACCCCGGAAATGTTCTCGGCTGATCTTGCGTTCCTTGAACGTACGGGTGTTGGCTGATTGTTTACTGACCCGGTCGTCTCAAATTTGGCCACCAAACGTTGAAGAGTCGACTTTGAAGGGCCACCACGTCTATCGAAAAATGGGCGCAATGCGCGCAACGTTTGCGTTAATGAACACTTATTTTGATAATAAAGTTTTATCATTTGAACGTGCTGTTCAATCGTGTAACTTGCCATGATGACTTGGCATAAACAACTGAATAATAAACAAAAAATTTGACAGATGTCACCAAAACAAAATGGCTGCCACAGGGCGCCAAAATCGACCCGCGCCAATTGAAAAACCCTTTATATAACTAAAATATTATAAAATATTTCGTTCAGCGTAAAAGCAACTAGTCTCTTTTTGTGATCGTGTGCAGTTAATCTCTTCATAGGATAAGCTCGAATAATAGGAAACGGTTCATTACTTATAAAGAGTTAAAAATCGATTAATCTCAATCTCATTCGGGACTAGTCGAAATTTTTGCATGGTAGGGACATTTGAACGTTTAATATGTATTAATATTCAATATGTCTTCAGGAGTCCCGGTGGTCTAAAATTTTCAAAAAATCGATTTTTTTTGATATTTCGAAAGTATAGGTGTTTAAGAATGTATTACATATTTTTGGAAAGATATTCCCTGTTTGATTCTACAGCCGTTTTAGCAGGTAAGGCCAGATTCGTCACGCGCCGGCATCAATGGTCGCATTATCCACTCTCAAAACTTTAAGTTGAATTATCTCAAAACTATGGTTTTCGGTCTGGTGTTGTCAAAAAATTTTAATATGTTGTTCACAACATCAATGGCTGTCGCACGTACTAGAATCATATTATTTTTTTTATTATTTCGTATTTTTTTGAATAAAAAACTGAAAAAAAACGATTTTTGTCAGAGTGCCAAATAAAAAAAATTTTTTTCATTTTTGTATGTAAAAGAAGTTAAATAAAAAGCCCAAAAAATTTAAATATCGTTTTTCAGTTTTTTATTGTAAAAAAACTGCTGAAAATAACCTAAATTTTTCAGCTCTACAGCACCCCTGAAGCATACACAAACACTAGTAAGTACCCGACATGCGCTGCTCTGCATACGTTCGAGTAGTGAGCAGCACAATAACAAATCAGAAGATATAGCAATCATAGGGTACACATTTTTCATATTTGCGTTGCCTGCCCATTCCTACTTGTTGCGCTTAAAAAAATCTTCCTTTCGTTTCTGATCTGTTGCAGTTCGAACATTAATTGAATGATTTTTTAACATATTTCGGCTTATAGATCCGCCTATTTTGTAAGTTTAAACAATTTATGCAAAGAAAATCCTGCCAGGATAGATTAGCTTGAAAATGCAAAAAACCTTGTGCAAATCGGTACATTCGTTGCATATTTATTAGCGCACATAATTTTTTTCAAACTTAATTTTTTTTAAGATGTAGAGATTTATTATAAGCATAAATTTCTAATATTGTCACCATATACAATTATAACAATTTATCTTGAGAGATGCTAGATGTTCACATTTAGTACATATATACGAGTATGTCTGTGCATTAATGCATCTGTGTATGTATTTAAGTCCACACACATTTATAAGTAGTTTTTGCTTGTTGATTTCATGTTGGCAAACAAAAGATTATTTGAAATTTATTATGCAATGCTTAGTTATTTATGTCCATCGATACATAAATTTTCTGCCGCTGCAGCTGCAGCCATCAAATTGACATAAATGTGCTGTATGTATGTATGTATGTACAATACAAACACACATACATACATATCCACATCAATCTGATATCTAGATTTTGGTCTAGCCATACCATCTCCTCTAGTTCTCTGGCCAACTCTCCGGTTTGTCTGCTGATTATATCAATGCATGCATTTGACCTTAATTAGATGGCCCTTTTTATTAAAATGTAGCTTCGCATACACTTTGTTTGCTTGCTTGTGTGTGCTTGTGCCAGTTCTAAGATCCCAAATGCGGGGTTTAATATAATTAATAGCTTGAAAATAACGTGGCGATTACACTGAAAGAATAGAGTAAGCGAGCCAGAAGAGCGGCCGTTACTGAGGTTTTTGAGAGTTTATAAATTTAAATTAATTTACTTTTTTTCATATTATAAGTAAATATCTACTTGTAGAGAGAAAAGTGTGACTGCTGACTGGGTTTCATGGAACTTAAATGATAGTAGAAGTATTCTGTGAGTTAATGACTTCATTAGTGCAAAGTTGATCGAAACGACTAATATTAAATTGGCAGTTTCTCAATCTATGCATGCTTACTCTTTCATCGGAAGTCTAGCATCTTGGTGTAATACTTGACCCCAGGCCAATATAGCCTTCTACGTCTGTAAATCTATGTTCGGCAAAAAATGGGGTCTCAAGCCACGTGTCGTTCTTTGGATGTACAACTTAGTGGTTCTGCCAATTTTGACATACGGTTGCCTAGTTTCGTGGGTAGCCCTTCAGAAGGAGAAGAGCTACAACACCACTAAACTAGAAAGAGTGCAGAGAACTGCATGTGTGGCCATCACTGTTTGTAGAACATGCCCCACTACTGGGCTCAACCTTATTCTGCACTTACTTCCTGTGGATCTGCAGGTTAAATCCATTGCTGCTCAGGGTGCTATTAGGTTGATGGAGATTGGCCTTTGGAGACAACTTCCTGTAGGACATAGTAGCATCTTGAAGCAGATCTCCCGTTCCTTCTCTGTTATTCGCACCGACTTATCCATCCGCAAACTGTGCTTTGAGGGTTGTGCTAGGGCTATCTTTCCAAGCACGCAAGATTGGAAAGAGAGGAGAGTCGGTACTGACATAGATACCTCTGTTTTCACTGACGTATACAAAATGGAGTCTGGAGTGGGAGCGGGGGTTTACACTAAAACAGCCAGCCCCTCGGTCTCCTTTAAACTGCCGGAAACAAACAGCGATTTTCAAGCAGAGGTCTTCGCGATCCTGCAGGCATGCAAAACGCTTCGGGATCACTGTTGGGAGGGAGACATTAATAATATTGCAGCTCTCTTCTGGTAAACCCCTGTAAGGAGGAACTCAAATGTCTCGAACGTGCAGGAAACATTTCCCTTTTCTGGGTTCCTGGGCACAGGAATATAGAGGGAAATGAAATTGCCGATGAGCTTGCCGGGAAGGGGTCGGCAGAACCGGTTCCAGCTGTCCCCGGTAAAGGGCAACTACACAATTTCTTTCTAAACAAAGCGCAAGACAATTGGAGGTCTGCTTCATCGTGTGCTATTTCGAAAACACTATGGCCCCAATACGATAGAAACAGAACGCTTAAGGTGATGGGAATCCCCCGCCATTCAATTTCTAAACTCACTGCTGTGTTCACTGGTCACTGGGTGATCGGTACTCATACGGAGAGGCTTGGAATTCCGTAGAACCCCTATTGCAGAAGCTGTGGGGATATTGCAGAGAAAGATACTGTGGAACACTTTCTGTGCAAATGTCCGGCTCTGGCGCTTGAGATTCTTTAGCGTGCCCTTTGGGGCTGACTTGAAGACATTTTCAGAGCCTAGATCCCTTTTCTCTCCTCCACTACATCAACAGCACTGGATGACTGTAGGCGGTTTTTTCTCTTAACCTTTTCCCAGGTGGGGGCCCACATTGTGGTATCAAAACGGCACGTAAGTGCTACTTGAAGTGTACCTGGGTACTCTTGCCATCTTACCTACCTACCTATCAATCTATGCACAGGCATAATGGGTTACAGGTCCCAGAAAACTAGTGGCATACTCAAATCTGAATATTTGTTACCTCGGTGTACTGAGTTGTTGTGTTAGCGACTTATTTGCTTGGAGATGTCCAGGAACATATGTGGCAAAAAATATTTTTTTCCTTGTTCACTCCTCTCAGGAGCATAGATCCTCGAAAAGGCTTGTCTTGCGTTGGTTTCGTTAATCTTTTTGATTTCTGACAGGGTAGGTGATTAGCCTGCCGTTATCAGTCATAAGTAGTGGGAATGCCCAACTGTCGTTGCTGAAGAACACCGCCCTCTTACTGCTTGGAGCGCCAAAAGAACTTACAAAATGTCTTACTTAGACGAATAGAAGTGGTCAGAATGATACTACAGGAAATCTTACAAGCCTCTAATGCTAATGCTCTAGGTGCTAACAGGGCATTTATGATTATGAGATACTTGGTATGGGCTGACAGTTCTCCTAATAATTTCTACTACCACAGAATTTTTTGCTGGTTTGAGTGGAACCATACAATTGAAGAAAATACTGTTCCGATTCGTTCTCACTTGGAACTGATATAATAGAAATGGGAAACTGTGGTAGAGTCCACGTGGTATTCAAAAGGGTCCAACTGGGCTGAAATAAGAAATTCTAGTGATTCAGCCGTCCTACCGTCTGATATGAATAATTTATTTTCCTGGTGCCTCTTGCATCCTATATTTCTTATTACTGAAAAATGCCTTTAATTCACTTTTTCTAAGCTTCAGAACCCCCTCAATACCTCTTATCATATTAACTATGCAAGGTGAAGTCCAAAATAAACAAACTGTCATCATAAAAATGTTTTTGATGGCGCCATCTTTTTAACGAGTTAGTGCGTTGGAAGTTACATTCCTAGCTGACTTTCAGTGAAAGCTTGGTGACATTCGGTTCCGTGGAAGCGAAGTTATTGGATCTAAAGTCTTACTATGTCTGTGTCATCGGTATAAAAATGATATGTACGTATTTTGCTTCGTCTTATGTGATTAAATATTTAAGGGTTTTCTTTGATTTTAGGCTTAATTTTACCACACACTCAAACTATGCCGTTTCCAATTCACTTCTTATGCTCTCTATGCTATGACGTCACTCATCGCACTTTACTGACCCATATTTTTTTAATATATTATACTCTGCGTACTTTTTTAATGCAGTGCATATAAATCGATGGAGAGGGTTCGAACAATTTTTCTGCGTTTCGCACTACATTCACTCAATTTCTCTGACCTGAAACCACCATACGAATCTCGCTGTCAATTGATAAGTTTTTTCCCATTGAGTAACAGAGATACTCTACAGGGAATATTATTTATTTTTGATCTCGTTAATGACAAAATTGAGTGCCCGGTTCTTCTAGAAAGAATATACCAGGTAGATACCTATGAAATGAGACTTCTTCTTGTTTTAATTTCAAACGTTTATTAAGAAAAAATAGTTACAAATCTTCAAAATAATAACCATCGTTAGCGACATATTTTTCCCATCTCTCAGGCAATTTGTGGATGCCGCGCCAAAAAAATTCTCCGTCTTTGGCCGCAAACCAATCATCGAGCCATTTTTTGGCTTCTTCGTGAAAATTGAAGCGCTGCTCGAAAAGTGCGTGGCCCATCGATGCAAGCAAATGATAATCGGAAGGCGCCAAGTCTGGTGAGTAAGCCGCATGCACCAGCGAATCCCAATGGTACGCCAATTCCCGGGTCGTGTTTGTTCGATGTGGCGGTGCATTGCCATCAAGAAAAATTATTATACTTTGTGACGGCGATCGACATATTCTGGGCATTTTCGGTGTGCTATATAGCGCTGTTCAAAATCGACCAATTGCCGTTGGTAGAGTGCACCGTCAACTGTTTCACATGGTTTTAATAGCTCGTACCAAATCATACCACGCTGCTCCCAGTTGACCGTTGTTTTTGGCTTGTGGCCGGGCGGAACATACGATCGTTTACGCTTGGGATTGGAGAAATATACCCATTTTTCATCACCCATAACGATTCGATGCAAAAAAGACTTCCTTTTGAACCGGAAGAGTAGCATTTCAGAAGTGGTTTTTCGGTTCTCTTGCTGCCTTTCAGTCAGTTCATGCGGCACCCATCTTCCGACCTTTAAAATCATGCCTATGCCTTTCAAACGTTTGGAAATGGTTTTTTGGGTCACTCCCAACTGCTCGGCCATCATTTCTTGCGTTTGACCATCATCTTCATCCAAAAATGTTTGCAATACGGCGTCCTCAAACTTTTTCGGTGGCCGGCCACGGTCCTCGTTCTCCACGCTAAAATCACCACTTCGGAATTTTTCAAACCACCTGAAGTGCTCTACTTAGAGCATGTCGCCCATAAGCTTCTATAAGCATTTGATGAGCCTGAAGAGCGTTTTTCTTCAATTGATAACCGAAAATCAACGATGTCCGCAAATCGTAGTTTGAAGGCACGAAATTTAACATTTTTAAGAGAGACAAAAATGTATTTTGTATGAAACGTAACAAACAATGAACTGAATATTGTTGACAGATGACAGACGAAAAAAACAAGACATTTGGGAAGGTTTACAAATACTCCTAGTGACATCTATTGACTAATAGCTGAAAGGCTCATTTCATAGGTGTCTACCGGTAGTTTAATGATACTTGCAGAAATTTTCGTCGTTTTAAGATTTTTCGCATTGGGTTTATGGGAGGTGTCCGCTTATGAGAAAAGTTTAAAACAAGCTAATTATATATTATGGGAGTGTTGTCCTTTCAAGAGAAACAATCTTAAGGATTTGTGATACCGAAAAAAGTGTGCGCCTATGTGAGGTGACTGCTTAAGAGAGGTATCCGCTAGGAGAGATATAAATCGGTAGCAGCTTCAACCCAATTTACTTAATAAAATAAAAGATGTAGTCGTAGCTGAGTATGTTTGTGAGTGACTATAATACTATTCGGTTGGTTCCAAATTCGAAAAGAGTTTTCCAATGGCGCTATGCCATTTATGCACTTATACCAATTTATATATGTATATACATATATAAACATTTTGCAATGGAAGTGCTTGGACCACCTCTAATAAAAATTCGACAGATTTATGCTGCTTAATGCTCAATATTCGACTCTGAAGAGTTCTATGCTGAATATTTAAGAGGGGCCGTTGGTTTAAGTATTCGATTATTTTCATAAAGTACGTTTACATAAATATGTGATACTCGTAGAGAAAAATACATGATAGGACACTCAGATTGTATATTTATGAGTTCACCAGAAAAACAAGGGAATTTCACAAACGGCTAGCAAGAAAGATAATCCTTCATTATGGATGACTCTCTTAAGTTCCTTCATGGACGTCTGTCTACTTTGTCAATTTGTGCAATTAAGCATATCTACATTTTACAAAATAAAGTATCAAAATATACATGTAAGCTAATAACTATGCACCGGTTTGCACTCGATTTTTAGTATTTTGAAGCTAGTCTCTCCTGGAAGGCTTTTTTCGACAAAAATTACGCGAACATGCAAAAGAATAGCAAGAACTCAAAAATTATTCATAAAGTTGAATAGGTACTGTTTTCTTGTTATAAAACTTTGAAGTGTTGACTATTACTTTGCTATAATCAAATTTATCAATCCTTTTTCATTGCTAACCAAAATTTCGAAAGCAAACTTAAATTTTTTTTAAATTCTGTTCTTTGTAAAGGGTGGTTAAGTTTCAAGGGCCGGTGTTGATTTTGAAAAAACTACGATTTTTTAAAGAAATTATTGTTATTTCTCCATATTATGATAATATTGGTATGATTCACTTACGCAAGGAACAAAATATGGGCCCATTGCCCGCCGCGGCCTCGGCGGCACACCTCCATCCGATGGTCCAAATTTTCGCTGACGCTGAGGCATAATTGAGGTTCTATGCCGTTCATGTGCCGAACTATCTCATCCTTTAGCTCTTGAATTGTTGCTGGCTTATCGACGTACACCTTTGCTTTCAAATAACTCCAAAGAAAGAAGTACAACGGTGTCAAATCACATGATCTTGGCGGCCAATTGACATCGCCGCAACGTGAGATTATGCGCCCATCAAATTTTTCGCGCAAACGATCCATTGTTTCGTTAGCTGTGTGACAAGTGGCACCGTCCAGTTGAAACCACATATCTTCCACATCCATATCTTCCAATTCGGGCCATAAAAAGTTCGTTATCATCTCACGATAGCGAACACTATTCACAGTAACTGCCTGACCGGCCTCATTTTGGAAAAAATACGGCCCAATGATGCCGCCGGCCCATAAACCGCCCCAAACAGTCACTCTTTGTGGGTGCAATGGTTTTTCGGCAATCACTCTTGGATTATCATTCGCCCAAATGCGGCAATTCTGCTTATTGACGAATCCACTGAGGTGAAAATGTGCCTCATCACTGAAGATGAAGTGCGCGATGTGCATTTTGCTTTAAACGGCCGTTTTCATAATAAGCCTGAATAATTTTAACGCATTGTTCGATTGTGTATCTTTCCATGGTTCAAATTGAATTAGTCTGAGATTGAAAAATGTCAAATGAAATGCAGAAGAAAGCTTGACGTTTAGGTGTGGTTTACATACAATATCGGCCCTTGAAATTTAACCACCCTTTATATTAGCTGTGTGTTGGATAAGCGGAAATGAGCAGACAAAGCAAAGATGAGAAATTCATGCTGCCTGATTTCTATATATTCTGATTTGATATTTTCCTGCTCTTTTTACATTCTTCCGTATTTATTTTGCCTTAATTGCTAGCACACTTGTGACATTTTTTCCCACAACTAAAAAGCTATATTTATTGCACTCAACACAATATTGCTATCTATTGCACTATGAAAGTCCCGATTGTCACATAATTTTACTAACAATTTTTAAATTTTTTATAAGTTTTTTATTAAATAACTAGTACATTACACATCAGAGCCAATTTTATATCTTCAAAGAGTTTTAAGCGGCTGAAAAATTTGTTTTGATTCTTAATAATTTCTTTGCTAACGCCTTTTTACACTTTATTCCGTACTAGGTTATACCCGTGAGTTTCACCCCACATTTCTATCAAAAAGTATGCTATGTAAATAAAACAACTTTAGCTTTTTTAAGTCAGTTTAGGTATTATTTAAAACGATCGGATATACGATATTTTTTGTTATATTATTTTGAGTATAAATAAAAAAGTTTTTCGGTGCGCCAACTCTGGAGCAGGCTACATATAATTGGCCATGAGTTGGTTAGATTGCTAGACTTTTTACTTACTGATAAAGCTTTACCAATAAGAGAATGCATTCAATTCAGCAATACCTCTATCGTTGATAATATAAATTCTGTTCTATATCAAATGGTCTAACCCCCATTTTTCTCTAAGCTCATATTTTTTCTAGGAGTACTAAATACTAACTTCATTAAACTTTTTACCAATTTTTGGTATTCTATCATAAATGCGTCCAGTGATATGCAGCATGAAAAATCCCATTTGTATAGGAGGTGTCACGCCCTATTTCTAGCTATCACCAGTTTTCATGCAGGTGTTAGGTATTAATCTTATATAATCTCTTACCAAATTTCAGTTGTCTAGCCCAAATACTTCCGGAGATATGGACAATGAAAAATTTTATTTATATGGGAGGTGCTAAGCCCCCTTTATCGTTTTTCTCAGTTTTCTTGGAGGTGTTAGGGATTAACCTCATATAACCCCTTACCAAATTTCATTGGTCTAGCCTAAATATTTCTAGAGATATGGACTATAAAAAATTCCAGTTGTATGGGAGGTGCCATGCCCCCTTTTTCGTTATACGCAGTTTTTCTGGGTGTGGTAAGGATTAATGTCATATAACCTCTTACCAAATTCCAGTAGTCTAACGTAAATACTTCCAGAAATACGGATTGTTAAAAAATCCATTTGCATAGGAGGTGCCACGCCCCCTATATATATCAAAATGTTGTTTAGCCCATGACCATCCCGGTAAGGTATCCAGTTAGTGATTCAAATTTGGTTATGATCGGTTTATGCGTTTAGGCGCAAGTCGATGTATATAAAAAAATCCAGTTGTATGGAAGGTGCCACGCCTCCTTTTTCGTTATACGCAGTTTTTCTGGATGTGGTAAGGATTAATTTCATATAACCCCTTACCAAATTTCAGTAGTCTAACGTAAATACTTCCAAAAATACGGACTGTTAAAAATTCCATTTGTATGGGAAGTGCCACGCCCCCTTTTTCGTTATACACAGTTTTTGTGGATGTGGTAAGGATTAATGACATATAACCCCTTACCAAATTTTAGTGGTCTAACGTAAATACTTTCAGAAATGCGGACTGTTAAAAAATCCATTTGCATGGGAGGTGCCACGCCCCCTCTTTAGTTATACGCAGTTTTTGGATGTGGTAAGGATTAATGCCATATAACCCCTTACCAAATTTCAGTAGTCTAACGTAAATACTTCCAGAAATACGGACTGTTAGAAATTCCAGTTGTATGGGAGGTACCACGCCCCCTTTTTCGTTATACACAGTTTTTGTGGATGTGGTAAGGATTAATGTCATATAACCCCTTACCGAATTTCAGTGGTCTAACGTAAATACTTTCAGAAATACGGACTGTTAAAAACTCCATTTGTATGGGAGGTGCCACGCCCCCTATATATATCAAAATATTTTTTAGCCTATGACCATCCCGGTAAGGTATCCAGTTCGTGTTTCAAATTTGGTTATGATCGGTTTATGCGTTTAGGACGCAAGTCGATCTATAGATACATACATAATTTGAAGTTTATATATATAGAAAAATGAGTTTCTTATGGAAGAAAAGGATCTAGCAAAAAAGTATTTGCAAAAAAGTGCAAACCAGTTTTTATGCATTCGTTATAAAATAAATAAGAGACCAAGAGTGCCGTCAGAAGAAATTTCTGTTTTCCTTCAATTCATGCTATTTTTTAACCGCTTCAAACTTGTACTGAAAATTTTTAAAATTTGTCAACAGTTTTAAAAAAAAAAAATGCAAGTCTCTCCGTTTCCAATTTATTGTATTCCGACTTTTTGTGGACAACCCAGCAGATGCATTCCACCAATTAAATGTTTAACATCTTTTTTTACACATACAATTTTTGTACAACTTTATACAATTTTTATACATTTAGTTATTACAGTTAAGTGAAGTTTTTTTTTTTTTGACAAACACAAACAATTTATAGACAAACACAAATTTTTAAGTTCCTTCATAAGTAGCACAACAGATAGCCAATAGTCGCAACAGCAATTGCTCTCAACCACTTAGTGGGAATGACTTTTAAAATTGCATCCCCTATCCGATTTTTTTCAATGAGCCAAACAACTTGGTGGCTCTAATTTTAGGCACGCGCATTCCACTGGTCTCAATGGTGGCTTCATAACCTTGCGACACTCCGAGAAACTCGGGAAGGGCGGGCATTTCCGAGGACCACAATCTATCCTTTTAGGTTTGCAAAGTGGCGGACTGCGTCCACCTCGACAACCCGGCCAAGAGATCTTCATGCAGCGTGGCGATAAGCGATTGCGGCATAATAAATTCATCACATATTCCACCTTACTCGTATACGCCGCAACCGGTTTGCGAGGTTTTCGTTTTTTTGGTTGTGCATATTTCGTCCGAGGGTAGCAACAAATCTCTTTAGGCGCAATGTACGTATCACGAAATTCGCACCACGTACGTTGGTACTTCACCTTACGCTTGTCACTGGGTATATAGTAGAGATCATCGAAACGGGGATGCGCCCACTTGCATAGGTCCTCACAACACTTTTCCATTTCTAAGGTCCACATGCGCGGCTTACAGTTCTTCAATGCCGTTGCTTTCACACCACAAATGGGAATATGTGTGGCACAATCTTTGCGTCCATATACCTTGGTGGCCTTTCTCAAGCTCGGCCCTGGGCGCGGCGGTGGCGGACATGCCCCTGTCTTTGCGTGTGACTGCACTTTATTGTTTTTGCAACGTACCAGTCCAAAAAATCTAGCTGCTATTTTTCTGGTAATATAAATGTTACATACTGATGATATCACACTTCTGGCCAAATTGGCGAAGAAGGACATTGCTCTGAAGGAAGCGGATTTGATGAATTTTGATGTTGGCTGGTATCCAATGAACGGCACAGCAACAAAGTGCTCAACTTTACGCAGTTTTCCAAGAATTTCCGAGTAAGAGAGCAGAAAATTATTCGCATGAGAAAATTTAGATTTTTACAATTTTTTACTTTTTTATATGAGGTAAATAAAAACAGAATTTGAAAGGGAATCATGTTTTTCATAAATTTCAAATTTCCCATAAGAAAATCACAAAGTGCGTCATGGCGGAACTGTAGTGTATCTCTGACTTGGCAGTGAAGGTAATGACAGGAGGAACAAAAAAAATTAGAACTCAGTAAAACTTTGCCTCAAGAAGTGCAAGCGAGTAATTTTTTTGAATTTGAGTGAAAGGTTTGTATCAAAACTTGTATGTACACTAAACCGTACCACCCACAGATGGGCCGAAAAAGTTCGCCAAAGGCGCAGCGTCCAAAGATCGTACTTTAAGATCCGACCATTAATGCCGAAGGTACTCGGATGACGAAAAAGGTAACAAAGCGGCTCCTATGTGCGGCCAAAGAAAAATCTTAATTGGTTCCAAATCGAGAAACTTCCTAAGCAAAAGTTTAATGATTTTTGGCGAGCTTTAGTTTAGTAGAATGAAGATGGTACGTTAGGGTGGTAGGAACTGAGAGTAAGAACTAGAGCGGGGTACTTGGGCCCAATCAACTTTGGAACGAAAAAATTGTATTCTCAAGACAGAAACATCAATATGTCATACCTTAAGATCTGACTGTAAGTACCGAGGATATAAGGAAAAATGTTGAGAGCCGGTCTCTACGTTGTAACTAAGAAACATTTTTTTCTTGAAACTACTTTGGGAAACTTCAACTTTTTTCCGGTAGGGAGGGCGAACGACGCAATATTTTTTATTTTTCGCTTGTCATTTGTAAACTTCATTAGTATACATTTCATCATGGAACGCTACACACTTGAGCAACGATTGCAAATCGTGCACATTTTTTATGAAAATAATCGTTCTGTTGCTGCTACTTTAAGAGCATTATGGCCATTTTACGGTCCATTTAACAAGCCGTCCCGTTTTGGGGTTATGTGAAGTCATTGGTCTACAGTAACAAGCCGGCGACGATTTGTGAGCTCAGAGCCAATATTGAACGCGAAATTGCTGGAATTTCGGCCGATTTATGCAAAAGAGTGGTCGGCAATTGGGTTCAACGATTGGACTTCGTAAAACGTGCACGCGGTGGTCATGCAAAAGAAATCGAATTTCATACTTAAATGTATATGTTCAAACTCGATAATAAAAAAAAATTTAGTTAAAAAAGTCAAACCGTTTGCGTTTTATTCAAAAGTTGAAGCGCTCTTACTGAAAAACTCTTTACTTAAGACTCAGGGGTGTATGACAAATTTGTTGGCGGTATGGATAATGTAAGCTCATGGAGTCCAAAACTAAGTGAATCTCTCGCAAAAAAAAATATATTCCGGGAATACACAGGGAACAATGTAGATTACAATGTTCAAGAATTCTGGTTTGAAAAACGTTTTCTACAAGAATCCCGGAAAGATTTGTGTGGGAATCACGCAAATGACCTTGATCCAGGGTCAGTTGCTATATTGACTAATGGCTCGAGGCTACATAATAAGGTCGGCTGTGTCATTCACTCTGAAGTCCTACAGCTGAACCTAAGCCTACGGCCATTTGACGACTGCAGTGTCTTTTAAGTTGAGATAATAACTTTAAAAGAAGCTCGCTTGTGAGTCAGAGACTCGCCTGGGGTAGAACAAACGATCACAAATGCCTCTAACAGTCCAGCTGCCATCAAATCTTTAGGTACAGCGCAGAAATACTTCCTCTAAAATAACCATTGAATGTATACATAAGTAAAACTATTTTCTAAATGAGCTGGCTGAGCGGGACATTCCTAGTGCTGTTTGGATCCCTGGATACAGCGGGATTTAATGAAATTGTTTTCCGCTTGAGATGACTTGGGAGGAGAACTAGCCTTAAATCAGTCAATTATGGACAACTTGTGGACATTCCTTTGCCCTGAGGCAAGTTCTTGAGTAGGTCGGTCTTCAGCGCATGGGCCAGCAAAAGATGGAGGACCATGTAGTTGACTTGAAAATAGAAATAGATGACAGATTTATGTTCTTTATTAATCTCTACACGTAAACTTTTACGACAGAGTATAAAAAATAAAAAAATATAATAAAATAAAAGAAACTAAAAGAAAATAAGAGAAAAAAATCTAAAAATCTAAAAATTAGTAGTGTAACTGATATTATCGCCACTCACTATCAAAAGTCAAACATATGGAAACCGATGGGGTTTTGCTTTAAATATTTCTGTTACACTTCAGGAGCGAGGAACTGTGCCGCTCTTGGGCAGAATATGACATTCTTGTCTAAATTATTATTTCTTTGGATGGCTGGCATACTTGGAATCTGTAACCATGCACAATATTTCATCGTTTATCAGCGAGACGAAGTGGTTTCCCCATAATAGGAGTTAGAGGAGAAAACTTGAGTACAAACAAGTTGTATCACATTGAGCTTCCAGGCCTAAAAGTGGCCCACTTCTTACAGACTCATGAAGAGCAGCGGCCACCATAACCATACTTCCACTACCCTAACTAAAAAATGTTATAAGCTATATTTTTATATTAAATATAATTTTTGCTTTAAGTTAAACTGCATATACGTGGACAGTCAAGCAGAAATAAAAGCAATAAGCTGATATTGTATTAAGTCCAAAAATGTTCGACGGATCTGGGAGGCCATAGAAAGGCTAGCCGCAAACAATAGGCTGCATATCAACTGGGTACCTGGTCACAAAGGCATTATGGGGAACGAAATAGTAGATGAGATAGCAAAAACCGCTGTTAGACTACCTTTTGAGCAAGAGAACGGCAAACCAAACTAGAACGGAAGCTAGGTGGACTAATCTAACCACATGCAAAACAGCAAAAGTCATGTGTAGAACTAACGACAAACAACTGACTCAATTCGTACTTACGCTCTCGCGAAAGGACTGCAGAACTATTATAGCTATGCTAACAGGTCATAATCTATTGGCTGCATATGCGTACAAGATAGGGATTGCTAACACGGACAAATTCAGGAAATGCAGAGAGGAGGATAAGGAAACTTTAGAACACCTTCTTTGCGTCTGTCCGGCATTATTAAAAACGCTTTTAAAATGCCTGGGAGCTCCATTGTTTGAGGGTCTGGAGGACGTCTCAAAAGCGGATCTCCCAGCCCTACTTAGATTCGCCAAAAGCGCAGACATCCTACATGATGTCTACTTTCGGTATTCATAGAGGTGGTCGGCCTCCATCTGGTATCGCTAGGGACCAAAAGGTCTATGCGTGGCTTGTTGCCAACCAGGCTAACCTAACCTAACCTCAAGTGTATACAAAAGCACGAGTATACTAATTTGAATCTCTTCCGCATAACTTTAAATCCTTAACCCCAAATTCTTTTGCCAATTGACAGCCTTATAAAAGCAGCCACTGCTCATCCACTTCCACTTGCACATAAGAATGCCAAGCACACAGGCAATTGACCCCAACTAAGATGCAATCTTTGTTCACTAGAAGAAAAAAAAAAAAACAAATTATTTTTATAGTACCCATAATAGCCGTTCATCGAGACATCTCCTATCGAAGCGTCCAATTGCTACAGTTATTGTATTTACATAAACATAGTAAGCATGTTTGTGTGAATGTGTGCGCATCTCCAATAGTTTCACAAAACGGTGGCATTCAGTAGTGTCTGCCACTGCCTAATTTATATGCAGTTATGAGGCGTTCATAATTCCATTTGCCACTCTTGTTGCACGCTCCAATGCTAACGCAAAAGACTGGCCTCTACAATTTGCTTTTGAACACCCAACTTATTGCATAGGAACCTTTGTATGTTGCGTATGTTTGACAGGCCGTTGGTGTGATGTCAAAACGTCAAGACGTCAACCGTGCAGCGCTCTAGTCAATTGTAACAGTGACTGTTGCTGGCTGCTTTTGTTCCCTGTGTTGGTGACGACTGGTATGAGGTATGTGGCGCATTTGACTGCGTCTTGTCTTTGCCAGCCTTTGCCTCAGAGCCACCAATCGTGTGACTGGCAACTCATCGCATACCATCTTCAAGGTAAGTTTCAACGCCGAACCTCTCTGCTGATGCGTTATCCAGCGGAAATGTTGCATAAATTCGTTTTTATTTGCTGTTGTTGCTTATTTGTTTGTTGGTTGTGTTTAATGATTATTGTGGTGTTGTTGATGATTAGTGTGATGACTTTGTTTTGTTGTTGATGTTTTCAAGTAGTGTTTTCTTTCTTTTTATTGCTTTTAGCTTGTTGTTGTTCTCAATCGTACTCATAGTCTTGTTTTGACCAGGGCTTGTATGGGTTTTTGTGTAAATTTGGTTGATTTGTTTTCACTTTATCTTCAATCTAGTTTGAGTTGGTAAATTTATGTGGTGAACATCTAAAATAGAAGAAGTTACATACATAAGAGATTAGGCATCAGAAATATTAAAAGATATATACTTACATACCAACCTTGTTTCTGTTCTTGTCTTCTCTCCAATTTTGTGGCCAATTTTCCTGTTTAAGTTCTCCACTTACGCTGAGCAGCTGCGACCTTTTCTTCTCTACTTTTCCTTTACTTAATATATTATTTTTGCTTTTGTGTCACTTGAAAATTAGTAGTTATTTAATTATTTGTGACATTTGCGTGAAGTATGCACGTAGATGCATAGATTTGTAGTGGCTTGGGAAACGTTTTCGTATAGCTTTTGTGGTATTTCAATGCCTTTAAATTCTTATTAAACTTCCATTAATGTGTCGATTTTTGTCTAAATTGTTATAAATGTAAAAAACAGTTATAAATTTAACTAAATAATTTTTTTCTTGCATTAGTTTTTCGAAATTTTCCTATGTTTTTAGTTAAAAAAATGTTGAGAAAATTAAAAATTAGTAAAAAATCATTTAAGGTTTTCTATCACAGCAATTATTGAGAGTGTTTATTGCGATTGATTTTGTAAATGATGAGACAAAATTGTATGTAAATATGCCAAGCCATCATAAACTTTAAGATTTAACTGGCGCTGATCTAATAGAGGAGCTTAAGCACCCATTGGTGCTTGCTCCTTTGTATAATTTGGTCTGTTTAATATGCACTAAGTTATTTCTAAAGCGCCTCTGAGAAGAATTATTGTGAGTAGCGGTTTGGATGTGAACTCTTAGAAAGCAGAATTAGTGCTGGAAAAGAAAGTTAGAAAATACAAAAGCCACAATTTGTGAAGCTAACATTAAATGGTGTAAGGCTAGAAAGAAGAGATAGCGCCAAATATTTTGAAAAATTAAATATATTAAGAAATACATATTATAAGGAAAGCTACTGTTGCTCTACTCTCATGTAAAAAGGCAATAGAATGACGGTGGGGTCTTCCTCGAATACCACTCTCACTGGCTGTATTGGACCATTATCATACCTATCCTCCTTTCCGATATTATATTATATGTAGTCTGGTGAACAGTTCTCGATAAGAATTACATCCTCTGATGCTCTGAACAATCTTTTCTCCTTACCTACTCTATATTTAGTTGGTGAACAGAATACAGGTAATACTGCTGCTCGGCTTGCCGCAACTAGTCAATGGCGCGATTTAGGGTTAGACCCATTGCCATAACACTAGTTTTGGGTCCAAGCAACCCTGTTGACTATTGTTTGAATGAATCATACTGAATAGGTTACTTAGTACTAGAATTCCTGCTGGATGTGGAAAATAGCCTACGGTTCTTTACTGATGGCTCAAAGCTTGACGTTAAAGTTGTTGTCTGCTGTAAGTGCTTCGGCTCGTCTTTCTAATTACTGTAGCACACTTCAGGCTGAAACTCTAGCCATTAATGAATTAGTTGTCTATATATATATAGAATTGGCGCGTACACCCTTTTTGGGTGTTTGGCCGAACTCCTACTCCTATTTGTGGTGTGCGTCTTGATGTTGTTCCACAAATGGAGGGACCTACAGTTTCAAGCCGACTCCGAACGGCAGATATTTTTATGAGGAGCTTTTTCATGGCAGATTTACACTCGGAGGTTTGCCATTGCCTGCCGAGGGGCGACCGCTATTAGAAAAATCTTTTTCTTAATTTTGGTGTTTTCACCGAGATTCGAACCGACGTTCTCTCTGTGAACTCCGAATGGTAATCACGCACTAACCCATTCGGCTACGGCGGCCGCAATTAGTTGTCTATTTAGGCGAAAATTGGACTACCTTTAGAGAAATCAATAATTATTCTGATAGCCAAACAGCAATTAAATCTCTTTCACTTGTCACTAATTCCATCATTCCTCGCAAATACCGGGTAACTCTTAACGAAATGGCGAAATATTGCCGCAGCTATTTGAAATGGGTGCCATGCCTCAGTGACGTACAAGGCCATTGCAAGGCAAATAAATTAGGGAGAGAGGGCACTAGCGCTCGCCTTCCTCTTCGTGTGAAGATTGTAGGTATACCCCTCTCAGCCTACAAACTGCGTTGTGCAAGTTGCAATAGCACTTAAGCCAACATGAGATGGTTTGATAGTCTGACACGAATGATTAAATGCACCACCTGAGGAGGAGGAATAGTTTGTCAGATATCTTCTTTGCACTGTCCAGTGTGATATGCCTCTGGGTTCGCTCTTAAAATAAAATGGTTTAACGAGGTGTAGCAGGTAAACTGCCCCTGTGGTATCACAATGGATCGGCAACGGTCTCAGTGAGCTCTTTTAGAGACCAACTGACACTTCTACTTACCTTATTTTAACAATAGGGCAGGTGCTTCTGCACGCGCAGAGCTACGAAACCCCCTTTAAAATGGATAAAATTCATTTAACGACGCATTTTTGATATCGGATAAAAGTAACTGTATTAATTTCACCGTCGAAGTTAAGCAAAAAAAAAACTGGCAGAATTATTACTTCTCATAATATTTGTGGCAGGCACCAGAGATGTTAATTTTTTCGATTTTTATGGTCCCGGAATTTTCGGGATTTCTTTATTACTATTTTAGGATTCCGAAATTCATCCCCATGCTGAGATATCCAGCATTTTGCAACAACTTAACTCGAAAAAATTGCATTCATATTATTTGAGAAGCACTCCTTAATTAACAAGCGGGTTCTAAATATACTTTTTTAATTAAAGTGAAAACTATTTCATTAGCCGCCAAACAGAGGGCAATCTTTAAATTTATATGCATTTAATAATATTTTCGCGTGCCTTATATAAAATATGACACTTTTTAGTATCGTATTACTTTTTTTATTTATCAAAATTGCACAGCGATGTTACTCGTTCTTTGACAAATCTTATAATGCCCTACTATCACTCGAGTGCATTTTGGGAGACCTCTGATAGGTATGTATGTGCAAACGAATCCCGTTGCTTTGGCGGGATAGCAAGAGGCGTTATTTTTGTCGCTGAGCAAATGCAAAGGCTTACCGAAGCTATTTTCTTTTTGTAATGCGGGACGCTTTGATGTGCAAGATCAGCAACTGAAGTTATTGTTGGCAAATTAACTGTGTCGGTAAACGCGTGTTCGGTTGGGTGTTGTTAACAGGGTGCTCAGGTATGTGTTCGAAGGTGCCGCTAAGCGGGCACATAGGTATGTTGTTGCTGAATTCTTATTGCAATGCTATGATCATAACGCAAACGTACGATCAATACAAAATTAAGTTTGAGCACAAAATTGAGTGCCAAAGCAGAATTTGGACAACAGCTTTAATTCCGCGCCTCTGTTACTTTAACTTATATGATCAAGTAGCTTGTCGCTATGCTTATTGCTATGCCGAAAACAGTTCATTGCCAAAAAACTGAAAAAGCAAAAAAAAAATCGTTTCGTCGGAAAATTTATATAAATTTTTATGAATTTTTATAAATTTTATAAATTTTGATAAATTTTATAAACTTTCATAGTTATTATAAATTTTTGTAAATCTTATAAATTTTTATAAATTTATATACATTTTTATAAATTTTTATAAATTTTATAAATTTTCATAATTTTTATAAATTTTCTTAAATTTTCATAATTATTATAAGTTTTATAAATCTTTATAAATTTTCATAGTTTTTATAACTTTTTATAAATTTTCTAAAATTTTATAAATGTTCACACATTTTATAAATTTTCATAAGTGTTATAAGTTTTTAAGAATTTTATAAATTTTCATACTTTTTATAAATCTTTATAAATTTTGATAATTTTAATAAATTTTATAAATCTTTATAAATTTTATACATTTTCATAGTTTTTATAATTTTTTATAAATTTTCTATAATTTTATAAACTTTCATAATTTTTATAAATTTTATAAAATTTAATAATTTTTATAAATTTTTGCACGTTTTCATAACTTTTATAAATTCTCATACATTTTACAAATTTTTATAATTCTTAAAATTTTTTTTTTAGTTTTATAAATTTTCATAATTTTTATAAAGTTTTTCATTAATTTTATAAACTTTTATAATTTTATGAATTTTTATAATTTTTATAACTTTTCATAATTTTTATAAATTTTTATAAATTTTATAAATTTTGCAGGCGGCAAATAATTTATATTTGAAGTTTTCATAAAAATTTAAAGTCAGTGTTGTTTTTTGGGCTATACAAAGGGATTTTGCTGGCTCCATTTCTTTCAAAGGCTTGAAGACAAAGGCTCTCGGACTAACATCCTTGAAGGGCTTGAACGGCTTGAATTATTCTTCTCCATTTTTTCTAAAGATATTAAAAATCCCGATAATCCCGGGATCCCGAAACTCCGGGACTAACATTCTTTAAGAACCCCAATCGCTTCGTTTCGAGTCTGAACTGCGTAAGTTGAATTGAAACCTAAACTTTTATCGTTTTAAGTATTAACTAATGGGTATATTCATGTCCTAAATTTTTTGCGATTCACCAAACCGCTTAATAACTTCCTTATAAGTAAATACCGATAGCTACTCACTAAATCTGCACACCAAAACTTCATTCGCTTTATTTTCTTATACAAGTAAAAAGGCAGAGAAAAGTAAAAAAAATTCCTTTAAGACACAACAAATAAATGATTTCATTGTTGTGAGCCAAACAAAGTCATTCCACAGTCAATTTTTTAAATAGTTGGGGGCAAAATATGCCATTCATAACCACAACTACAAAACAATAGGCGGCCAATAAAAGATCGGAACTGGAAGAGATCAAAGTGAAACCGCACATTATAAAGCAAAAAAAAGCAAATGAATGCCAAGCTGGGCTGCAGACTCAACCGACCGAATAAACGAAACGCAACAGCAGCCGTTGAAAATGGCTAATAAAGAAACTAGAACAATACTTCATAACTATGCCGCAATCAATTATAGGTATTTATATTGACTACCTGTAATTTAGCTTAGCCACGATTACATTGACAAAAATATCAAAGCAGCGAAAGACTGCAGTACTCGCACTCTTATAAGGCAAGCAAGCAAACACACACAAACTGCAAAGCAGTCAGACGATGGAGTAGAAGAAAAGAGCAAAAATCCATCTATAGTGACCAGAAGAATAGAACGGAAGCGACGGAAGACCAAGGGGCAATACCTAAATAATGTACTACAAGCATAATAAAATAGGTAGTAGTGCACGTCAGTGTTGGCACTCTGTGGCATGTGCAGTTGCTTCCAGTGGGCACTGCACCACAACAAAGTACCGAATAGATGCTCCGCTCTAAGCATGGCAAAACAATGAGTTCGACGATGCTCAAGACACAGAGCCACAAATCTATACTTTACACGGCATTTTGGGTATTTAGCAACGAAGCAAAAAAACGAAGTAAAAGAGCAATGCAGTTACTGAGCGAGTCAAAGAAGAAGGAACAGAGTGGAATCAAAGAAAGAAAAAAAGAAAAAAACAAAACAAATGAGAAAATACATAATGCGGCATGCAACCGTGTAAAGAGGATTTCGTTGAAATTAAAAACATATCATCAGGTGGCATGACAATTAAAAAATAAATAAAAATAAGTGCCAATGCAATAAGTACGCAGTGCATTGGCAGCGAGTAAGAAATGAAAGAAGAAGTGGCTAGAAAAGGCAAATATTTCGGCCGACAGCCTTAAGCCGATAGACAGGCGAAAGATCTAAAAGCGTAAGCCGCCGTTGTCGCTGCTACTGGCATAGAACAACGTGAATGGCTGACAAAACGGCGGATCGTGGCAGCGATCTTCTGCAAAAGGGCGATAAAAATCAAATAGACGTTGTTGCCACTGATACACGTTAAACTGTCGTATCAGCGATCTCACTGCCAACTGAGAAGAAGAGAGAGAGAGTGTGTGTGTGACAAGTGCAGCTATTACCTTGAAGGCTACTTAAATAGTTGCAAGCGTCGGCGCTGATTTTCGATCACTGATCAACGTGTTTCGTACATAGTTTAGTGCAGCGCAAAAAAAAAACAGAAAAGGAGGAAGCACTAAAAGACCTGCACATACAAACAGACTCATCTAATACAATATATGTGTCTAAGTATTGGTATGTATGTAACCTAGTCAGTCTTTTACTAATAAAAAATCTAAATCGCTGTGATTTGGTGGTACAAATGTGCGCTCGCAGTGGAGCGATGCGATGCACGATCTTTGATCTTGGCCGCGTGTGATCGAAATTAGAGCAGTTAACATTACAATTACACAATTACCGGCATTCTAGTGGGAAAATTGAATTTGTGCTGGAGCTGCGGGTTATGCCAGTAGGCAACCGAAAAAGTGGTAAATGAAATATTCACTACCAGCGTGTGAGCTATTTGAGCATAAAGGCCAGGCCAAGTGCGAGTGAGTGAGTTGGAAAAGAGAAAATGAGAAAACGAGAAATAAGGGAAGGAAGCTATGCCAAAAGCGATAATCTCGTGGGAAAGTTGCAATTGAAATATGAAAAGAGCGATTAGCGATTTGTTATACAACAGAGTTAAATGCGGCACCTGCATATATTTGAGCCGCACACACAAACAAATATACACATACAGTCATATATTTATTCAGTGTTTTAATGAACATAATTTTAGCCGAGTCGAATTCATTAAAAGTGGTGGCACTAGGCCGACAACAACATTTTGAATCATACATTAGAATGCCACGTGAGAGTAGAAAACAGGGAAGTGATTTATTTGTGAAGGCAAGATAGAAAAAACTATTCGATTTATTTGTCGTGTTCAAATTATTTATAATAACTTTTGGGCTTAAATTCATTACAAAATTTGAATGCGAGTTATATGTTTCGTAATTAAATTTTGTGCTGGCATACGAATGTACATAACGAAAGAGAAAAACGAAACAGCAGGCCTACTGCTTATCACCTTTAATAGACTCGCCTTGATTTTGGCTGTGAGTTTTACTATATTTTTTTTTACATAAAGTGAACTTTTATAAAAATTTGTCAATAATTTGTAATGTCAATAAATATTTGGGAAAAATATTAAAATTCACACTAGTTAAGCCGACTTAAAAATACTTGAAGAAAAGGAGTTTTTATGAATAAAATTTGAAAAAAATTTTTTTTCCAAAAAAGAAAGTGTCTTTTTATAAAAATTTCATGGCTATAAAATTTATTATGTTCTAAATGGGAATTAATATTTCGAACACATATTAAAAATGCAAATATTAATATCTCGAGAAGCCACAATTAATCGAGTCCAAAGAACAGCCTGCCTCCTGATAACAGGATGCTTAAGTACAACACCTACTCAGGCTCTAAATACATTGCTTCACTTATTCCCTATCGATCTGGCTGGCAAAGCGATTGCAGCGAAAGCAGCGACACGCATGAATGCTATATCGAAATGGAATAAGTATCTTGGCCATTCGGCCATACTGAACAGGAACACTGTTATCTCTTCCGACATATACTATCATGTAAGTCTTCCGTTCGAGCACTCAGCTCCTGTTATACCCACTCAGATGTGGTTCGATCTTCTCTCTTATCTCTTAACGAAATAAGTGTTCAGAATTCTGTCCAAGTTATCTGGATACCGGTCACAGTGGATTCGAAGGTAACTGCAAAGCTGATGAGCTCGCAAGAGCTGGAACTGCGCAATCAAATGTTAGTAACTTACCCACAATCCACATTCCGCTCTCAACATGTAAAATGATCATTGATCGAGAATTTCACAGCATTGCTGATCGGAGGTGGCGAGTGGAAACTACTTGCGTTAAGACAAAAACCCTTATAAGTCTTTCGAAACACGAACTGAAGCATATAATATCTCTTATCACCGGCCACTGCCTTTTGGGCACTCACGCACGTCGGCTCGGGGTTCCTCAAAACGACCTGTGCAGATACTGCGAGGACGAAGATGAGAAAGTATCGAGCAGGTATTTGCTGTGCAGTTGTCCCGGCCTAGCCAGAAGTCGACTCGCTCTTCTAGGCTCTCCAACAATTGACAATCTTTCAGTACTCTCGGACCTGAAAATCGAATCTCTCATAAAATTCTCGAAACGAATTAATATCTTTGTCCAAATTCTATAATAAAAATCTCGGTTAGGTGGGGAAATCATATAATATAATGAGCTCTAAAGCAACACAACGGACCCAACTTGCGGTCTATGTGGCACTCCGATGCGGGGTCACCCTTAAACCAACCAACCAATATCTCGAGAAATCTAGTTTTTTGTGAATAAAATTGGTTTTTAAAAATTTTTTTGTTTTTTTCGAAAAAATCAGCTCATTGCGAAAAAGAAAATTGAGACGTGAATGAGTTAACTTTTCAAGAAAACAAACGCCTCAGAAAATACCTTTTCAATGCTACCTTACAAGTCTAAATGAGTCAACATTTATTAAGATACACTTTGTCTTTTAAAGATCCCCATAGAAAGAAGTCGGGCGCAGTCAAATCTGGCCAAGGTGGCCAAGGGAATTCTGAATTTTTGGAAATCAGACGTTCGCCAAAAATTTCATGCAGCAGGCCCATAGTTTGCCTAGTAGTATGTGCAGTTGCTCCATCTTGTTGAAACCACAAATTAGGATACTGCTCCGCCATTGGCCGCAAAAAGTTTCAATCAATGTTCTGTAAGAAGCTCCTGAAATCGATTCCGGCGTTTCATCCTCATTTTCGAAGAAATATGGACCGATAACTCTATTGGCCATAACACCGCACCAAACAGTACATTTAGATGGGTGCAACTGATGTTGGTGTGTTGCCCTTGAATTTTCAGAGCCCCACAATCTACAGTTTTGCTTGTTGACATAACCATTTAAATGGAAATGCGCTTCATCCGACATCAAAACATTATTTAAAAAATCAATTTGTGTGGCTAATTGTGTAAAACGAATAGCGTATTGTAGTCGTTGTTGGTGGTCTTGCCGTAGCAGTGCATAATAAATTTCCAACAATTCAATTATAACCTACAAAAATAGAAAAATAAATATGTCAAAAAATAAAAAAGTTATTTGTGCTTAACATTAGTAGGTCTTATTTGACCCACCCTGTATTATAGATCGTCAGCCGTGACGACTCTATTCTTTGCGTTTGAGCGCTGGGAGCGGAATTTTCGTGTATTTAAACTTTAGACACGTTTTTCTCAAAACAATATTTTTCGAATTGGCGTACACGATAACCCGAAAAGTTATTGATCGGTCTCCCTGAAATTGTGCACACATCTGTTTTATGATATTACTTTCCAAATTTCAAAAACAAAAAAGTAGATTAATTCGCTGGCGAAAGAAATCCATGACTATACAGATTGGTTTACAGAGAGATGTTCTGCATTCGATAGAGAAACTTTCATGCTAAACTGCTGCCTCTCCAGACGTTTGGCGCTTCTGTACCTCTTCCAAAGCAACATGAGTCTTGTGATTCAATAGCGACACCTCGTATGAAAAATGATAGCTTTGTTCTCGAAATGTAATTATGCACAGAAACTTTAATTACACACGAAATTTAATTATAATTGCGAACTGCAAATTCTGCGTCGTTCTGATAAAATTTTTTATAAAATCCGGGAAATCCTCAAAATTCCTTCAAAAATTCACTGACAAGTAAAATTTGTGGGTATAACCACGCGACTCTTATACAGAGTGTAGTGGATGAGCAGAAGCCAATGAAAGCGAGGATTTTGAGAATATCAAGAGGCTATTGAAGGTAATGTTGACAATTTTTTCGTTATCCGCAGCACAATCTATAGTAAATATTATGTACATAATGTGTGCCTGAGGAATTAGGAAGACTGGCACGGAATATTTATATATTTACATCCTGAAATGATTACGCGCACTTATTTCCCATGTGTGACCTGGACTTTCTACGAAAATGATTGGTTTTTGTGCCACAACAATCGGGCCGTTCCTCAAAATGTTTGGCGAAAAAAGGCATTCCAATATTGTTACACATAATCTATGTATATTCACTATATCCCCCCATGCAACTTTTTCTTACCTTACTGAAGTCTCACCTCAAGATAACTCATCATGGTGGCTTCCAATTTAGAAAGTAACGTTTGAAGTATTGTGTAGGTTAGTGGAATACTATTGTGATGCCCGATAACCCAATTATACTCGTATCCAAAACTAATTGTGTTTTGTTATCAAATTCCTGGAACTTAATTGTTGCATCGCGTACACTTGGAAGTTTGCTATTGCCTGCTCTAAGACAAGTGATGTTGAAACAACTGTGTGATGGCTTACATCCTGAAGAAAGTCATCAAGGATTGGAAGGCAGGGAATCCACACGACACTAGATGAAGAGTCCAAAACAGAGGCAGGCTAAATAGTTCATTTATCCTTGCAGAACAGCATCAGATATGCTCCTAGACTTGGATAGAGGCGGATTACGAAGACCCATTACATAGTTCACGGATCATTGTGGTGGTGATGGTGGTGAAGGTTTTGTTTGAGTGACACAGCTCAGATCCGATAGTATAAAATATGCTATTCTGATGCACCAATTGTAGAACCACTGCTTTTACCAACCATCTTGATTTGACTATGAATCTGGCTATGTTCTCTATTTTCTTTTCAGAAATGTCTTTCAAGTAAACCTTCGAGAATTGCCCAGCATTCCATGCCGTAGAGCGCCCAGACTTGAGCAGTTATTGTTGACGCAATTCTGAATATGTCTACTTTGGTTATTATAGTCTTTGTTATCATTTCAGAACACTGAAATTAGTAGAAAAAAAGAGTCTGCCGTTTTTGGGAATTGGATGATGAAACTCCAGAGTCCGTTCTCTGCGAATGTCCAGCTCTCACCAGACGCAGACTTGTACACCATGCTGGTGCGATTCTAAGTCTGTTAGTGAAATAGAACAAAAGACTTGATAAGGTACTCAAATTCAATTCAACAGCAGGATCTAATTGTAGGTTTGCAGTCAGGCACAATACGTTTGATTGAAAAGTAATGAGCCTTATTTTTTTAAGCAGTTTTATTAAACCTTTTGGCTTATACAACTAATATTCTTCAAAATAGATGCGTCAATACACCGCTGGTAGCGGTCCTTCCACTGCAGGAAACATTTTTTAAACTCATCCGCCGGAATCGCGTTCAATTCGGCTGTCACAGTCCGAAGAAGTCCGGAGGGGACATGTCTGGGCTGTAGGGAGGGTGAGTAAGCACCGGAACCGGCATCTTGGTCAATGCAGAGGTGCAGAGGAAGCCGGTGTGCGCCGGCGCATTGTCGTGATGAAGGGACCAATTGTTGACGAGGTCGGGCCGAACCCGGGCTACGCGGTTTTTCAGCCGAAGGAGCACTTCTTTGCAAAATGCCGCATTTACAGTGCTTCCTGGAGGTACAAACTCCTTGAGGACGATGCCTCGAGAGTCGAAAAAGATGATTAGCATGGTTCTGACCTTTGCAAAATCCTAACACACTTTTAAAACAGTTTTCACGCGCCAGCTGTTGCCAGCGAACTGGGACCGGTTTTTAGTGGAAGAGGAAGGTCTAACGATCATTTTCCCCCACCAGCCGAATCGGTTGATCGCTTGGCAGACGCTCCGCGCGGGAAGGCTCATTACTTATCAATCAAACCCTGTATACTGCATTAGAGGTCGCAGTGCTTATAGCCCAATATCAAAATTAATACATATCTAGAGCGGATTGAACTCAGCACTTGCTATCGGCGTGTCAAGCACCCTTCCTTTTCCATTTAGGCAAAGAAGAATTAAAAATTTCGATGCACGGAACTTTAGCCAAGACGGCTCAAACATTGAGTGCCCCGCTTGTTGATTGATACGACTGAACTAGTGAAGGTGGAAACAGCGCAATTTCGAGCACTATCTTGGGGCTCACTACTTCACGGCAGCGAACTTGTCAAGACGACACTATATGTACGTATATATGGAGTAGTACGAGAACCCAATAAGCCAAAGAAATGCAGCGAGCGAAATCAAAAGTACTAACGCAACCAACAAACTGAGAGAGCAAAAGTAATAACAAAAGGCCTGTTTTTAGAAACAGTGTTAACAATCCCTGCTCAACCGCCTCTTCTGGATGCTCGCAGATTGTGAACTACATTATCGCCGGTTCTAAATATATTATTTCAGTATTACTTCATAAGTGTCTTTTCAGCCTGACAAAAACCTAAAACTCTTATAAATATTTGGAAAATCCGCACTCTTCATTCAGCTTTTCAGTAAAATTATCAATTTATTTGTTATTACAAAACAATACATCAATCATCCCCTCAATCAATGTCAGTTTGATCTCCAGATACTAAATAAACTGACATTTTGACACAAATTTTGAATGAAAAATTCTTGCACACAAATCCAAAGGATGGATGGATGGCCTAGCCGCAAATAAGGAAAAGGCCAAAACCAAACGGAAGGGCAGTAACACATACATATATACACACATACACATGCATACACACATACATGCATTCATACGCAGTTAGAGTAGTAACAGCAAAGCAAACTCATTACATTTTCATCAAATACTAATATTTTCAGCATCTCCGGCCTAAAATGGCAACGAAAAGGAAAGCATAAAAAATAGCAAATAAATAAAAATATAGAGCAAAATATTAGGCTGGCGCATAGCAGTAAAGAAAATCAATAACATTCAATATTTATTTATTGATAAGAGTTCACGCGATGGAATGACCAACAGACATGGAAAAAAACTGAAAAAGGGCAAAAGAAAGAAAAACACTAAAAAAATGGGTGAAATAAAATGTCAATGGCTTGGAACTAGGAAAGTGTGTGTATGCGCCACATACATATAAGAGTGGCAGTAGCAAGGATACTCGATAGCTGTTAAGGCAGCATGCCATGCAGCGTGGCAAAGGACAATCAAGCAGAAAGTGGCAGAGGCCAAAGTTGAGGCAAGTATGTTTATGCCAATGACTTTTTTGGGCGAAATATTCATGCGAATTTGTTTGACTCTTTTTTTATTTTGAAGTAAGCATGCATACACACAAAACAGGGATGCAAGACCCGGTTTTTTCACATACCAGACATTAACACGAGCTAGTCCCGGGAGAACGAAAATTTTGAAATGTCTCATTGAAAGTGGTGAAAACCTTTTTGTTATTATTTTTAGTGCAGTAAAGAAAATCAATAACTATATTAATTATATAATACCGTTTTTTTTTTAATTATGACGGTTAATTATCGGTTAAATATAGTTTTTTTAATGCTTTCAGTTATATTTTAGTCATATTACAAAAATTATGCCCCAAGGTGAATCACGGAATTTCGGGATAACGTTAAAAAATATCATGAGATCGCGGGGTGAAAGTGTCACAAGGTGAATCCCGGAATTTCGGGAACCCTTTAAAAATATTACATCTACATAAAACCTGTTATTTAATGCTTTCAGCTATTGAATTTGTATTCATATTACAAAACCTATGACCCAAGATGAATCCCGAAACGAGTCCCGAAATGTCGGGATTATTCTAAAATAAAATGCGGGGAAAATGTCCAAAAGTTACTTTAATAATATCCCAAAATTGCAGGCTCGAACTATCCCAAGGTGAATCCTGGAATTTCGGGCCTACTATAAATTGTGTATCCCGCAATCCCGGAATCAAAATTGCTTGCTAATATTGGTATCTTGACCACATACATGCAAACATACATATATATCTATGAACAACAAATATAGAAAGCATAAAAATGAAGCCAGCAGCAATGACAGCTCGACGGCATAAGAAAAATATTTATAGAACGCGCAGGAATGGGGACACTTGCAATAAACACGGCATAGCATAAGAAGCGGCAGGCTATCGAAAAAAGCGGACTGTTGCAGGAAGCGAGCTATCGAAGTTGTCGACTAAGATATGCGAAATAAAAAATCACTTGCGAAAGGGGTAAATCGACGAGAAAACAGTTGAAGCACTTTGAACCTGGCCGCTCCTAAATAAACAAAAATAAAGAGTTTCAAAGAGTTCATTGTATTGTCCAACGCCTGTGTTTGCCTTTATGCTTATACAGTCATGATCAAAATAATAAATACACCGCCTTTAGACTAGTTTTGGCTACTTTTGTTTATTTATTTTATAATTTTATTTATATTATATTTTAAAATTTCAAATAATTTTTCAGAAAAAAGCAGTTCATTCAGCAACAAATATTCTAAAATATCTATAAATCAAAAATTCGTAAAATTTGTGTCAAAATCAAAGTGTGAGATTTTGTTAAAAAAAATGTAGGCGCGCAGTTTTGTGGCTCATTAAATTTTAGTGTTGTTAAAAGCTTCTGCTACCTCGGCTGCATCATAACGGCAGATGAAGGCGTCAACTGCAGACTAAACAAAGCAAGGGCGACATTCGGTCGAATGCATACAGTATGGGGAAGTTCGCAAATCTCCAGGCGCACTAAACTACGAATATTCGGCTCATGTGTAAAGGCAGTATTGTTGTACGGAAGCGCAACATGGCTGGTCTCTAACACCATCACACAGAGACTACAATCTTCCGTCACCAAATGCCTCCGCGTCATCTGCAATATATCCTGGCCAAACACCATCAGTAACGACGCACTGTGGAGATTAATGAATGAGGAACCCATTCTTACGCAAATCAAACGCAGAAAGTTGCGATGGATAGGTCACACACTGAGAAAACCACCAGATAGCATCACGAGAATGGCACTTGACTGGAACCTGCAAGGGAGCAGAGGTCGCGGTCGACCAAAACACACTTGGAGAAGGTCGATGCTGCGCGAACTAGAGATGCCGACATTTCATGGGGCGGCGCAAAAAATAACAGCACAAAACCGTGTATGATGGAAGAGTCTTGTCGAGGCCCTATGCTCCCGAGAGGAGTGAGCAAGGAAAAAAAAATTTAGTGTAACAAAAAACAAGTTTGAAGTGGCTGAAGGTTTTAATTGATTTTCGGTAATTTTTTATCGCTGAAGTGTTGCGCATTATCTTCAGAGAATAAACGCAATTTTGTTCCTTTTTATAGCGGAGATTCACAAGCCATCTAGGAGAAAAAATTATCTAAAATTAGCAGGAGTTTCTGCAACTTCAAAATTGGACTTCAGATAACTACAATTTAATGAGCTATACAACTGCGTACCCAATTTTTTGTATTAAAAATTTTGAAATTTTGCTGAACATTTTTCGATTTTTTATAAATGTTGCACAAAGTTTCAAACTTCAATTTATGTGATATTTGTTTAAGAGTGAGCTATATTTAAAAAAAAAACTTTGTGAAAATTAAAAAATCAAATGTAGTCAAAGCCGGTCCCCATACGGCGTATTTATTATTTCGCTCATGAGTGTATACTTGTAAACATCAGAGCCTTTAAATACAAATGGAAATAATAAAATTACAAATTGAATGGAAAACAAAAAACACTTTTCAACACAATAATAATAAAAGCACCAAAAAGGGATGTGCCGAAAGGGGAGCATTGCAATGAAATAAAAAGAAAAATTGGTTAAATAAAAAGCGACGGAAGGGCAAAGAAAAACCAACTTCCACGCTCGCCGGTGGCTGACTCTTTCGCAGGAGCGCTTTTGGCTACGAAGGAAGTTTGTCAACAAACAACGAGAACAAAAATGGACTGTAACAAATAGCCGCCCGCGCTGAACAAATCTAATTCAAATTCGGCGTCAAATGCGACAATGCGAAGTCAACGAACGCACGCAGGCCTTTGTTGTCAGTGTTATTCCCAAAAAAATAAATATTCAGAAACCAATGCGCCGGCGATAAATGGCTTGGGTTCGCTTAAAGCGCGCATAGTAGGTGTTTAATGGCGTTGCATAATGGCCTAGACGTGGGTGTGTGGATACCAAAAAAAGGAAGCAAATACAATAATACAATACATGGGCCGTTTTGTTTATTTTCTTTTTTCGGATAATATACATAATTTGGGCGTGCAAGGACTTTCCCGAACAAGTGTAGCGGTATTTGTGTAGCATTAAAAATGAGCATAAAATAATGTGAGTGGTGAGCCAGGCCGCCTGCATTGCCTGGCTTAACAGCGTTTCTCCTGTGGGAGCAAAAGGCTTTTTGAGTTGTCTCCACAAAAAACAGCCCCATTACTTGCTGCACACTGCATAACTGCTGCGTGTTATGAGCAAACGACATGTACGTTGTATGAGTAGTCAAAAAATAAAAGTAAAGAAATATGCACAGGGCGTAAATTTAAGTACAAGCGCAACACAGCGTGCTGGCGAAAGTATGAAACAGCAAAAACAATGGAGTGTGTGTCCCTTTTTGCTTGCGCTGTTGCAGTCTGTGCTTTCTCTATTGCCCAAAAATATAATATATATACACCGCACTATTGATCGGTCCGTGTGGCAGGACGTCCATACATTCGGGGGGGCATTCTTTTCAAACCGAACGACTTTCTGACCGACATAGTTTTGATTTGGATGAAATTTCTTTTTTTTATATTAAAAAAATGGCGATACTTATTCCAGAATATTTTGTATACAGATATTGAAAAAGTGGAGGAACTAAAGCTTTTTGGAATGTCGACATTTTTCATATCCCAAAAAATTCATACTTTCGGTTATGGTAGTAGTCGGGTGTAACGACCGAAATTTCGACGTTTTTTCATGAATCTTTTTTAAAAAGAAAGAAAATGCGATTGTTTTAAAGTTTTTACATGTTTTTACTGGTATTTTGAAGTATATAAAAAAGAAAATTTGTAAAGTTAATTTTATATTAATTTGTTTAAAATTTTTGACGTCAAAGTGGAGTCCTTAAAAAAAAGATGAGTTAGTTCGGGGAAACACACAGCCTTCCAAAGTCATCTGAAATAAAAATTCAAAGAGATTATTATTCTATAGATTATATTTTAGGTTTCGAACCTAAAATATAGATAAAAATAAAAAAACAGAAACAAAATGGCGGACTTGTGAAAAAAGTTCTCAAAATGTAATTTTTTTTCTTCACAAATTGTTTAAATTAAATAGTTTATTATTAAAAAACTAAATGTTTTAAAGGTCCGGGATCTAGGTATGTGTGTCTAGAATAACGGGTTACATTTTTAGCCAAATCGGTTTAATAGTTTTGAGTTAGTGATTCCCCGAAATTTCGAAAACATGGTTTTGAGAAAAACACGTTTAAAGTTTCGATAACAGCTGCTGATGGCGTGTCACATGCTTTCATACACACTACGGCGCGCTCTCTTATTTTAGCTATAACTTTAAAAATAATTAAAATTTCTGTCTGAAATTTTTATAGTATATTTTTAAGATGGTTTTCTTCCGAAAAATGTTAAAAAAAAATCGATTTTTGGAACCCGTCACACCGGGCTACTACCTTATATTCAAGCTAGGCCTCTTGTTTTATGTTTCATTGTTATGCTAAAATCTGCATTAAATAAGCAATTTTTTTTTCTTAGAATATTACTAAAATTCTCAATAATTCAAAATACCTTTTGTTTAATATAAAACTGAGTACACAGCCTTCACAAGAGCAAGAAAGAATTGAACAATTAATATTACGTATAGGCAGTCAAGCAGCAGTAAAAGCAACAAGCTCATATTGTATAAAATTGAGTCCAAAAATGTTCGACGGAGCAGGGAGGCCATAGAAAGGCTAGCCGCAAACAGTAGACTGCATATCTATTCGGAACCTGGTCACAAAGGCATTATGAGGAACGAAATAGTAGATGAGATAGCAAAAAGCGCTGTTAGACTACCAGTTGAACAAGAGAACGACATACCAAAAGCGCTAAATGCAATATACAATGAAATGGACGACTCATCAAAAAGCGAGTGGAAGCTAGGTGGACTAATCTGACCACATGCAAAACAGCGAAAGTTATGTGTAGAACTAACGACAAAAAACTGACTCAGTTCTCGCGAAAGGACTGCAGAACTATCATAGGTATTCTAACAGGTCATAATCTATTGGCTGCACATACGTACAAGATAGGAATTGCTAACACGGACAAATGCAGGAAATGCAGAGAGGAGTATAAGGAAACTTTAGAACACCTTCTGTGCGTCTGTCCGGCATTATTAAAAACGCCTTTAAAATGCCTGGGAGCCCCATTGTTTGAGGGCCTGGAGGACGTCTCAAAAGCGGATCTCCCAGCTCTGCTTAGATTCGCCAAAAGCGCTGACATCCTACATGATGTCTACTTTCACTCTTCATAGAGGTCGGTCTCCATCTGGTATCGCTACTATATTTTGTGCAAAGTTTGATATACATATTTACTTGATATTTGTTGCAGATAGTATAAAAAATTTATTAAAATTAAAAGGCGTATTAAAAGTGTCAAAATTAGCAAAAATATCGCGTTGTCGTCATCATCAATGTAATCAAATCTCGTCCGAGGCTTTGTTTTCATTTTTATTGGGGGTTATGGCGGATTTCAAACCCAGTGCACAACTATATATTCTGGATTGCTTCACCTCCTCACATTAGCTTGCTCTCAAGCAGATGTTCGGAAGCTGCCCAGAGGATACTAGAACCAAGCGCAGAAATTGTGATCTGCTTGGCCCATAAGCCGAAGAATTGTCCTGGCCACTCCCATGTGAATGACGATCAGGTACTTTCCCTACGTGCCACATACTCAGAAGAATTAGGTATGCAGTCTTATTTGCATATATACAAGGTGGTGCAAAAGTAACCTTGCGATGTTTTTTGGCTGTAATTTAAAAAAAATTGAAAACTTTGATTCTTCTTGTGGATTATTTTTATTTGGTCTTTTAGTTTTTTTACATCAAGTCGAGAATATGATGTCATGTAAATGGCCGCCGCCACAGTTGATTGCCACTTGAGCCCTTTTTATGGCATTTTCCATCACTTTGGCCAAAACTTCCGGCGATAGGTCCTCATATTCTTGACGGATATTGTCTTTAAGAGCTACAGGAGTCTGAGGCTTTTTGAAATAAACCCGCGACTTCAAAAAGCCCCACAAAAAGAAGTCTGGAGCGGTCAAATCAGGCGATCTTGCTGGCCAGTGCAAATCTCCAAAACGGGAGATTAGGCGCCCGGGAAATGAATCCTTCAGCATATCGGTTGTGGCACGAGCAGTGTGTGCCGTTGCACCGTCCTCTTGGAACCAATCCCAATTCATCAAGTTGCGGCAAAAAGAACTCGTTGATCATTGCTCTGTAGCGCTCACTATTCACAGTAACCGGTTAGCCCGCGTCGTCTTCGAAGAAAAAAGTTCCGATGACTCCTCCAGCGAAAACAGCACACCATACAGTGACTTTGAGCGGGTGTAATGGCTCTTCGTGGGTTACACGCGGATTTTCAGTGCCCCAGAAGCGTAAATTTTGCTTATTTACGTACCCGCTATGATTATTTTTGATGAAAAATCATCTTCCTCTTGGTGGTGATTAAGGATGGCTTGAGCGTATGTTAGCTACCAGCTGCTGCACCGTCTCGACTTTGTACGGAAGCATCTTCAAATCTTGTACCAAAATTCGCTGTGAAGACCGTCGGCTGATACCCATTTGCGTGGCATGTCGTCTGGTCGATGTCGACGGCGCTTCCATGACATCCTCGGCTACAGCAGCAATATTCTCTGCAGAACGGCTACTCCGGGGTCTGCCACGCCTGGCAGCATCTCGTGTTGTGCCAGTCTCTTCGAGGCGAGCGGCTAACCGTCGCAGTGTTTCACCAGTAGGCGTTGGACGGCGAGGAAATCTGCGACGAAATTCACGTTTTGCCAAAGTCACCGACCGATTATTGGTCAAATAAATAGTCAGCAATATTCCGCGCTCTGGAGTAGTGTATCGTAACATTGTTTATTAACGTGTATTTCGCATGTGTTTACTACACAAATGTCAAAACAGAACTGACATTAGGGGCCAATCGCAAAATTTATAGCATTTTCTGATAGGAGGATTACTTTAGCGCCACCTGTTATTTATATGCATATTTGTGTTCGAACATTTTTTGTACACATTTTGGAAAATATAATAGAAAAAATAAAATTTCAACTTTGTAATTTTTGAAATTTTTAAAAAACTTATAACTCCACAAAAAAAAAAACAAAAAACAAAATCCAAATGAAAATAAAAGTTCAGCTGAATTAAACTAATTTTCTGAAAGTTTTCAGAATGTCGTAACTTTTCGCGTTCTCGAAAACTCATAGCTCCGGTTTTATTGAAAGCAGCATATATATTTATCTTATTGTGAAGCTAGAATCTGAGCTTGATAAGTCAATTTTTTTCCTAGAATATATATACATTTTTCCTTCGTTCCTAGATGACACATAGCGATAGTAATGATAAAATTTTTATTAATTTACAATATTTTTTGGTGCTCATTGGAATAGGAATATGACGACTAGATTCGTACAAAAAATTCGTTACGGGGTGGCGCCAATTGCTTAAAATCGATGAAAACACTTCGGTGTCAACGCTGGGTAGTGCGAAGTACCGCCAATCATACAATCTTTAATTGCGACAGATGGCTCGTGGAAAGAGCTGTTCTGAGGAAGCAGACTAGAAGTCGTATTACGGATAAAAAGATAGTTGCAGTATAAGAAAGTGAAGGCTCACAGACAGAGGCATAAGAAGGCGAGCCTAGAGCATGAAGCTGGTGGACCCAGAAATGGGTGAGTAGAACTGGTTCATTTCATGGACGTTATCCTGGAACCTCCCGAAGTAATGCAGAAAGTAGTGCAGAGAAGGGAATCTCCCTAGAAGAGGAGAAGCGATTGTTTTAGTGGCCATACAACGCGACGCAATAGATGACGGTCGTTGCACGTGCGAAGGCATTTTGAAGCCTACCCCACCGATCAGAAAGTAAAAAAAAAATTAAAACACATCTGACATCTTTCTTATGTTACAAATTTGTTAAGAATTGTAATTAAGATATTGTGTTTTTTTTTTGGAAGCTCATTCTTTTGGGCCTCAAAATGCCGTAAAAAGGAAGTTACTAGCTCAATTGGAAACGGTGTTATGAATTTTGAAAAATAAGTCTCTCTGCGAAAAAGTTGAGCAACAAACCAAAAACAAAGCACAAATACAAAATAACTCCCAAACACAAAAAAAAACAACAGACAACAAACAGTCTCCAACAAATGCCTTTAACTTTATATATCAGGACCCGTAAAACAAAATTTTACTCAAATCAAAAATTTTTGGCTTAGACTAAAAAAAAGCTTCTTGCCTTATTCTAAAATTTAAAAAATCTCAAAGTTTGCTTCAGCTCTATTTACTTATAAAGGGTGGTTTAATTTCAAGGGCCTATGTTGAATGTGAACCACACCTAAACGTCAACGACACCGTTGGAATTCTTTCTTTGGGGTTATTTGAAATAAAAAGTGTACTTCGATAAGCCAGCAACAATGCAAGAGCTAAAGGATGAGATAATTCGGCACATTAACGGCATAGAACTTCAATTATGCCTCAGCGTCATCAAAAATTTGGATCGGATGGAGGTGTGCTGCCGAGGCCGCGGCAGCCATTTGGCTGATATTTCGTTCCATACGTAATTGCGCTATACCAGCATTATCATAATGAAGAGAAATGATAATAATTTCCTACAAAAATTGTATTTTATTCAAAATCAACACCGGCCCTTGAAATTTAACCACCCTTAATAAAAATATAAAATTAATTTAGTTAATTAATTACAAAAAATATTTCCAGTACATATCCCTTTTTGCCTATTGTTATTATGTTTAGTGATACTAAAATTTAGTGATACTAAACCCGTAAAAGCAAAATCTCATATAAAAAAAAAAATTTTTTTTGTCATAGCGCAAACTAGCGAAAATGTGGAAAATTTTCATCACTTCTATTTACAAAAGAAAAAACGAACTCTAGAATACATTTCTCTTTGTCAATGCATACAAGACTCGTAAAACAATTTTTCATTATATCTATTTGCTATAACAAAAAAAAAAAAAATTCTTGAAAACATATCTCTGTTTTTCAGAATCCTTACTGACAAATAAATAAAGAAAGAAGTTAGAAAAACTCAAAATTAGCATCACTTCTATATAAAAAAAAAACATTAAATTCTCGATTGCATATCCCCTTTTTCCTACATTTACTCAGTATATCACAAAACGCGTAAAATAAAAGCCTCAAATTAAAAAAAAATTTCATTCCAGCTAAAAATCAGAAAATTCTCAAAATATTCATAACCTCTATCTACAAAACCATAAAAAAACACTTGAAATTCTGGAATTCATATATTAATTTTTCTCTCTGCATATAAGGGAGCTCGTGTAACCAAAATTCCAGTGAAATCAGAAAAGAGTATCGCTAAATGTTTACTCAAATCAATCCGTTTTATAAAGAATGCCCCACATGCGAGCACTGCTTGCGCTACCAAATATGTACGTAATGCCACATCAGCTACGTGTGTCCAACGTCTGCCAGCCGACATATCCTTTAGCGTGCCTGGTTTGTTTGCTTTCTGCAAGGTCCTTTTCTCTGCACCTTTTCTTTGGCACTGCCAGTTTATTTGCTTTGCTGGCAATTGCAGCTTCTTTACCAACTTCGACTTCTACCTCTTTTGGCGTTGGCTTTCATGCCTTTCATACGCTTGCAAGCTGCTTTACGAGTTTATTTAAATAGGCGAGTGAATTTTCCATTCTTCTTTTATTTTTATTTATTTTTTCTTGCTATTGGTGTTTTTGTATGGTCGGGTGTTTTTTTGGGCGTTCATATATGCACAGAGTGGCGCACACTTTTTCATATTATAGACTCCTTCTTGCGCCAGCCAAGCCGAGTCCTTCTACTTGTCGCTTGTGTCCTTTTGTTGTATTTCAATTTGTTTTTCCTGTTCCCCTTTTATGTTGGCAACGTTGCGCTTCGTTACAAATAAATAAATATATAAATACATATCACAAATATCGTATAAATAGAGAAGCGTGTTTGCTGTAAAGGCAAAAACATATGTTCCCATTATTCTGCGCCCAAATTGGTTTTTAGGTAGCAACCGAGCACAATTTAAGTGGTAATCATTTACGCTAAGCAAATACAAATACAAATACAACTCGTTGCTGCCTTTTTCGGTGTTTTTTCGTTTTTTATGCATATTGTTGATATGCTCTCAACTACTTTTTTGGGGTTTGGAAGCCGTGCTATGGAGCCTGTCAATGTCAAGAATATGTCAATGGACGCAATAAATACTTACAAATTTTTGATTTCGAATCTACTCAAGTAAGTAAAAATTATATATTATTAAATAAAAATATCAATTTTGAAGGAAAAGAAGATTGTTTATTTTCGTACCCATAACAGCTGAAGATGAATTATATAAAGTTCTTCTTCAGCCTTTTGCAGTGGCTCTGGTAGAGTTTTGAAATGCGGTATATGGCTGTCTAGTGCAAGTTATGGCAATTAATACCAATCCAGAGCCAATAATACCAGCAAAGCTTTAGTGTCGTAAATGAATTATTAAGTAATTCTTACTCGGCGCATTTTTCCAAAATGAGACCGGTTAGGCAGTTACTGTGAATAGTGTTCACTATCGTGAGATGATAACGAATTTTTTATGGCCCGAATTGGAAGATATGGATGTGGACGATAAATGGTTTCAACAGGACGGTGCCACTTGTCACACAGCTAACGAAACAATGGCTGTTTTGCGCGAAAAAATTTGATGGCTGAATAATCTCACGTCGCGGCGAAGTCAATTGGCCGCCAAGATCATGTGATTTGACACCGTTAGACTTCTTCATCAACAAAACGATTCAAGTTACATTCTACTTGAAATTTATTAGGTTATATACCCATACCATACCCACTTTGACCAAAAATACAAATTTTTGTCCCTTGTGATACCATTGTTAAGATAAAAGGGCATTTCCTCTGTATAAAAGAGAAGACCGAGTGATGGCTACCTAAGGTATATGCACAGGTATAGCATGAAAAAGAGACTCAAAATATCTGAATCTCTGAAGACCCTTTGTAGGGCAGGACAGCTGTGAATGCCCTGGCGCACAATGCCCAGAAATAATAGCCAAAAAATTCGAGCCTTGAAAACTACCACGAACTCCCTCGATTAACCCTTGGCCAAAAGGATTTCGCGAGCTTGAATTTTTGTATATTAACCGAGCGCTCACTGAGTTGACGGGAATCCTACCATGCCAAGCATAAACCATAGGTTTTCAAGGCAACCACTATACTCTCAATTCGCGAGGAGACCACCTTTAAGGTTACTTTGTCTAGTTAGCTCATCCGTCCAGCCATTATCTAGCAACACAAATGAGCCTAATATCGAAGCTTTGAGATGCGATCGCAAGAAAAGTTAGGTGTTATTAATAGTTTAAATAATTGGAGCGCACCTACAATGAGCTCAGCACTCTACTTGCCGCTTGGTTATCGGAGCAAATGCCCACTTCCTTGACAAAAGTTCCACAAGTAAGCAAGTAAGGAAACAATCAACAGCTTCTTTACTTGTGGCCATCCCCGCTTGAAAAATAACGCAGTATTCCGGTAGCCTGAATTCGAGCTTGATGGGGAGCTCCTCACAGAATATTCCTACACCAACTCTGCCGTCCAACTTTGAGTTATCCGCGAAAAGGCTTACAATGTCCTACCTCTAAATGCTTCCCCTCGGCCCCTCTTCTTTTGAAGGAATACGAATGAAAAATGGACACAGCGGTAGCGTGCACTGAAATACATTTGAGTTACTTGAAAGAGAAATATATTTGAATAAAAAGGACCTACTGGATGGTGCTTGAAACAAGGTTTATTTCGCGATTCGGTCTTAACTCGAAATATGTACGAACGATTTAAAAAGGAATTTTTTATTAAAAACATGGACTTGGAGTGTTACTTTTATGTACCCTTGCTAAAAACTCTGATTAAAAAGTGAGAAATTTTGATGCTAATTTGTTAAGTGTTCATTTAAGTTTGATGCTTGTATCTATATGGATTTAGTAGGAGAATTAAATATATTTTCATAAAAAAATCATTAAAACTTAATGAAGAACATGCAAATTGTTGAAACTTGTAAATAAGTTCTACTGCTGCAGTTATAGGGCGAATTGCATATGAACCCTTCTTGGGAAGGCAGAAGAAGAAGCAAGAAGAAAAGTTGATTATAGTTCTGAGTTCAATTTGAGACAAGAAATTCACAAAATGCTTGACTTAAGAGAAACTTTTAACAGGAAGGAAAATCAGGAGTTCTAAGTCGGTTGATAAAAGTTTCGAGGCCACTTTCAGAAGCAGAACTGAGTAGAAAATAGTAAGTAAGTAAGCAATGGTAATGGCAATGGTTGTACGGGTTATGCACTGCGACCAGATTGATTATTGTACGCCCCTAATTACTTAATTATAATTATTTAGTACAACGAGGAATCGAACCAGCTCTTTAGGAGGGAGTAATTGCAGATCTTCCTCCTCTAGTAGGCATGAATCCAGGATTCTGTTTACTGTGGCCTAATGCCTCACAGTTGGTGATTAAGTGTTCCATAGACTCCTCTTCATTACAGCAGAACCTGCATGATCTGGTACTAGAACAACCCTATTACGTTAAAGTGTTTATTACAGGCAAAGTGACCTGTAAGTGCTCCACGGAGTAACCAGAGGCTTTTTTATCTAGGGTTAGAGCAGATTTTGCTCTGTTGGCTTTGAAGTCCAGGAACTTTTTTTAGTGATTAAGGCCGCTTATGCCGTTCCAGTGTTCACTGATTTTAGTTTGGAGCCATTTTTTGGTTTCCTGTTTAATATTATCTTTGTTAAAGCCGAAAAATGAGGTTGGTCCAATAAATATCACTTCCGTGCCTTTTTTGGCATAAAAGTCTGCCTTCTTGTTTCCCTCTTCTAAGTAAGTAAGTAAGATAAGCATTCGAAGTAGGAGTAATAGGCTAGTAATATTTCTGAACACCTTTTGAGCAGAAAGAGTAAGAGAACATTTAGTTTGAGAGTAGTTATGAAGTTTTCTGTGAGAGAAAGAAAGGCAGGAAGAATAGGTTGATAACAGTTACGAGAAAGGAATAAGGTAATATAGTCATTTGCGAAATTTTTCTGTGAAAGAAGATGAACCAGAGAGCTTTTACTGAGAAAAAATATTTGGCCACCCCACGAAAAGTGATGACAGTTGATAGGCAAGTTAGAAGCATAAACGCTCCAAATCAGCACAAAGGTTCTAAATGCGCGACAGAAGTTTCACATTATTCTTAGAAACAGAATTGAATAATAATCTAAAACTTTTAACAAGATCCAACTTGCAAAAATTCTAAGCCAAGCTGAATTTTTTTCTCCGCGTTAATGAACATGGATTTTTCTTTATCAAATTTCAAAGTTCATTGCACTTAACGTAGATTACAATTGTAGCTTAGCTAAAGCTGACAGCTAAAAACAATTGCCAGAGGTGGAGGTGTCGATTAAGATGAATGCTTACCAACAGCGCAGTCAGGCAAAGCCAGTAGGTGTGCGACGCGATTTTTTTGAGAAAAAATTTGAGCAGCAATACACAGGTGAATAATTTATTTTATATGTGTGCGTGTGCGCATACATTAACGCATCTAAATATATACGCTAAATCACTCAGCATTGCCTCGTGCAGCCGCTTACACACACATGTACATATGGATGTGAACTCCTACGAAATTTGTTGCTCATACGCCGGGGTGAGCACAATGTCGCCAATGATTCGCTACAAAACGCTTCAATTGACAATTATGTTAAACAAAGTTATCAAATTACGCAAGTAACGAACAAAATGAAAATTACATAACATCGAGTGAGCGACTCAACGCACACACGCATGTGCGCTTAGAGACACGTGAATTATGTATGCATGTAAAGGTGAACGTAGAAACAAAGGACACGGCACTGAAGAGCTGCAAGGCAAACACGTTGCAGTAGGTAAAGCGTCAAGGCGGCAGTGGTAGCGAATTGCCGCAAGCAAAAGGTAAAGCTGCTGGTAAGGCGGCGCGAGGAGTACGTGAATTGTAAAGATGTGTTCACGGAGGCACGGGAACGTGGAATGAGGAGCTGTGCGCGCGGATAAGGGCACAAGAGGAAGCTAACCCAGTGACGCTATCATTAAATGTGCGTTCAATCTAATGCGACAAACCAATAACTAACCTCCCGGTGATGTTGGGGATGAGAGGGTGGATGAGAAGTGAACTGAAGTGGCAAGAAGAATGAGATAAGGAGGTAGGGAAATGGAGCAGCAAAGAACACGACACACTTAGGAAATTGAATATGCGCGGAAAAACAAAGAATGCCAGCTGTGGACAAGGAAGAGAGCTAAGGCACAAATAAGTCAGGGAGTCAAGCGCTTGCACGCAGGCAAATCATTGTTGCCAAATAACAAAAATAAATAAAATATGCGAAGGTATGCAGTGCAAAAGAGGAACACAAAAATGTTATGAAAACGAAAAGCAAAAGTAAAACAAAAAGTAAGCGGCAATTCATGATAACAAAAGAATATTTCATTTACCATAAAATGCGCTATTTCATACAATAAAACCAAGCAAATAGTGTGCAGGCCGCAAACCATTCAGGCGCATAACGGCAGAAGCAATTCGGTACACGAAGGGACCAGAGTGAGCCCGTCAAAAAATAGACAGCTTAAAAACACAAACAAAAGGCAGCTTGCCATAGAGGTCTACTTGCGTACAAACATATGTACGTCAGACGACGCAGCGCAAATAAGCTGCCTGGCAGGCTGAAAAGCTTACAGAGCTGTGCGGACCGACAGCCGAGCCGGGCCAGGCCATAAGATAGGCAGCCTACAAATTTGGCTGTCTACAAAATTTCACTTATTTTCACATTTTTGTCGGCTTTATTTTTTCCTGCCAATTCCTTATATCTATTTACTTAATCTTTTTTTTTTTTTGCTTTTTTGTAGTCGCCGAACAAATAAGTTAAAGTAAATTGTGCTAAAATTCATGGCAGATCGCTTATATTTCGCCCACAGACACAAATTATGCCACTTACTTAAGCGTATTCCGCAGTAGCGCTACTGGAGTAGCAAAGGCGGCACAAACAATGGCAAGAACGAGCTGGCACGGGGCGTATGAGTGACGCAGTCGTGGAAGTTGTGAATGCAGTGTGTGCACTGGTTTTCGGTGCGTGTGTGTGTGAGTAAATACTTACACTTATATTGGTAGCCCATCGCTGGCGGCGTCAACGGCCCAGCACGCCAGCTGTGCCTCTCAACGCGTCTGCCACTATGAGCCAGCGAGCCAAGAGCTGACAGTGGCAGTGGCAGTGGCATTAGCTCGCTTATGTTCATGGCAGACTTTCTTAATGTGTTTCACGCCGCCAAGAAAATGTAACAAAAACACGGAAGTCACAAATGAAAATATAATAAACGTGTATATATGTAAGTAGGATCCTGTCTGCCGTGACGTTGGATTGCCAGACTCTTCTACTATGGCTCTGTAAGTGTAGCGGCGGCTCAGCTGTTGAAGAGTAACTTTTTCCTTGTTTTATTATTTTTTACTTGCTAAATATATTACTATTTTTTTTACTACTAAGTATGTGAGTATATGCAGTTGCCGTGGCTGGCATCGTTTATAACGGTTCAATATGGGCGAAACAAAAACCTTCAGCAAATGTGCGAAGAATTTAAGTAGTGAGGAAGTTATAGCAAAAGCTAAAGGGAGTGGAAGGCATACATGGAAGGCTGAATCCTAAGGAGTTCATCTATAAAATGTCGTGCATTTGTTATAAGGCGAAAATGCGCAAGAACCTTGAGAAAAAATTATACAAAATCAATAGATTTTTTGAGCAGCGTTAAACTTCCACTTTGTTACACTAAAATTTAATAAACTTTAAAACTGCGTACCAAATTTTTTTCTTCAAATTCTAATTAAAATGGCAAATTTTAAATTATAAATTAAAATCCTGGAAATGAAGTGAAAAGTTTGCAGAATTTTTCTGGTTTTTGTATGAACTTTCGGATTTGAAAATTGCAAGTTAAAAAAACAGTATTTATTGGCACGATTTCGAGCAAATCAGAGGAAAACTGAGAGAGTTAATATAAAGAAAATTGACTAAAAGAATTGTGTGACGCAACTTGGAACTAGTGAGGCTTTAGGCTCATTGGACTGATTTTTTTTTTAACCAATTTTTGGATTTGTATGTAAACTTGATTTATGTGGTTTTATTTAGCTATGGAGCCATATAAAAAAACATCGAATTCCGTAATTCCAGAAATGATATGACTAGTTTGAATAGGTTAATATCCGAAACAGATGAACAGAAATCGACATGACTTTGATTAGCAAGTAAAGAAATTTTCTAATCAGGATATAGGCTAGTTTTCATCCTAAAAATATTATTCTGCTGATGGTGCTTGCACCCAAAAATTGTCAAAAAATATATACTGCAGCTCATACTGTAAAAAAGTGCAGGTGAAAAAATAAAAAAAGATTAGTCCTCTAGCTGGCACTCGGATTGAGTTATTTTGAAAAGTCGTATTTTAGGTCTGTGTAGTGGGATTCCAGAAAACATATTTGATATCTGCATAGAAAACTAGACATACAATATCAACTCGCTAGGTGACACTAGAAGCGATAAATTTCAAAAATTTTAATTTATTGTCCCTTTTAGTACACTTTCAGAATATTTGTTACTGAGATGACTTTGGTGATGATAATCACTTGCATTATTCCCATCCCAATATTTGATTAAGTCTATAGAACGATGAAGATTTTCCCTCAAAATTGCTTGCCAACACCAAGAGTAGAAAACTAAAGTATAAATAGAGAATATGAGGCGAAAAAGAGTTATAATCCACCAGAACTTCCGGCCGCTAATAGTTTTCATGTAAAAACGCATTTGCGTAAATTAAAAATATCTTTTAAAAACTAAATACCTTATAAAATAAATTTAGCAACATTCTCAAGTTGAGACGCCTTCTTAAAAATTTCTTCCGAGCAAATATTCCTTATCTCCACGCGAGTAGTATATTTTAAGGCGTTATACAAAGAAATATTGCGCACCGCAATCTCATTAAGCCAACCGCATGGAATGTATACTTGGGTACGCCAGTTTTGTATGTGTATGTGTGCAAGAGCATGTAAATATTAATCTACATTTCCGCTTTAAATCGTTGCCAGTGCCTTACTATATATATGTGTGTGTGTGTGTGAGTTTACGTATGCCTGCAGTAAGCATAGCAGTAGAATCTGTTCAGCAAACGAAGTCAATGTTTGTGCGCTCTAGCAGTTACTTCTTGCGGTAATTTAAGGCGTCTCACATACATACACAAGCAAAGCGCGCTAGACTGATGATATTCGCATAAAAATTTCTTTAGTCTAAGCCTAAATGAATGCGTGGACTTAATGCGGCAAGCTAAGCGAAAAGTGAGTGAGCGCATGGTGTGTGCATGGAAATTTCAAGCGGCAAGTGACTAAATTTTCAAACTGATGCTTGGGGGAGTCCTTGAAATTTTCCCTATGTTTATTGTTGTGCTTTATTGCATATAAATAATTTTCTCATATTTTTCGCAGCCAGCCAGTCACACGGTTTTGTTTGCTTTTTCACTTTTGTCAAGCGAAAAATTTCATGCCTCTCCTCCATTGGGTTTTTGTTTTGCATGTATTTTTTATCATTTGTTTCTTCCTTTTTCCTTACTTCGACTAGCAGCGCTTTATGTTTTCTTTTATTCTGGCATATTTTTAGATAAACAATGCGACAATTTTTCTGCTACACGCGCTCCATACGTTCCCCTGCACCACCTTATGCTCACCCACCTTAAGTTCACCTTCACCTTGTCAACCTCTGCCGACCGGTCGTCGCAGACACTTTAGTGACTTTTTCCATTGTCACAGCTGCGACTCTCTAAAGGAACTTGTTTTTTACTTCCTGTTTTCCTTTGTTTAGCTTTCGCTACTTGCGATTTTTTCGCCCAGCTGCTAAGTGGAGGTGTAGTAGACTTAGCTTAAGGCTTGACTTGCGTTGACTTGTGCCTGGCGCTTAAGTTTCAGAAATTTATGGTTTGCATACATTTGGCTGGATATTGGAATTCGGTGTACTTTAAGTGTCGCCTTCTTACTTGGTTTTTTCTGTGTATGCGTGCTTATTTATTGTATGTTGTTGTTTCATGCATAAATGCGTAATTTCATGCAGCAGCCGGTATACGAAAAAAAAAAAATAAATAAAAAAACAGCAGCGACGCAGAGCGTTGATAAAAGTTGTTGATACATTATTTGTTGGAAAGTTTAAATGACTTTGTGGCGACGTCTGATAATTTGATGCGTTGTAAGCAATTTGAGTTTCTGCTCACTGCTTTGTGGTTAGAAAGAAGAAAAAAAATGTATTTATTGCTGAAAATTTTGCACGTTTTTTTGCGAAAACTTATTGAGCGTTTTTGTGGTGAGCGCTTTAGTGATATTTATGTGGCAAGTAGCTTGTTAGTCGAAAATTTAAAGAACTTCTGCATTGCTTTTGGCCTTTTCTTCAAAAAAAATAAAAGTAATCTCGTTGGTTTCTATCTGGGGTCTAAGCGGGCACACTTCCTCAGAAAGTTCAATCTATACTTTTTATTTTAGATACTAGAAAATATGTATTCAAGTTCTACAGACAAATTGTAGATATTTCCAAAGATCCTAAATGCCACAAGGTGTCAATTATTTGTTTGACTAGACGCCGGGATTTCAGATACATAAAATATATTTTATTTTTATTTTCACGATTTTTGGAGGTCTATTAGTGGCTTCAATTGATCACCTCAAGGCCGGTTTAACAGGAACACTAAAATAAAATTATTGGCATTATTTATTAGCCGCTATTTAAACCCCACTTAGAAATCTTCTAAAGGCACACTTGGCCCTGCCTGGTAGATTTTTTTAAGTAGTCAGCAGGACCAAGCGTTCCGGTAATGACTGGAACGGCCCGGATTTACATCTGGCCATGGAATGCCACTTCAGCAGCATGTATTTGTATGACGAATGGATATAATGAAACTACAACAGTAACAACAACAACAACAAAGATCACCAATTGCGGAGAGATCAAACTCACTTTTCTCAGACTGCAAAAGTGTGTTTATGGAGCTAAAACAACAAGAAAAAAACAACATAGAAAAAAGAACAACAAAAACAAACAATTAAGTACAGTGGGATCAAACTCATTTTTCTTAGATTGCAAAAGTGTGCTTATGCACAACAACAACAACAACAAACACAAAAACCAATTATGTACGGTGAGATCAAACTGGGTTCCTCAGTATTCCTCCTATTTAATTTTAAAAAATTAAAAAAAACTATAAGAAATGGGCATTTTGTCTCCCTCCTGAAACTATAGGACATCATAATAATGGGACAGCTAACAAGTGCAGTCTAGATATTTTTGTTGTCTTCTTAGGAGTTATGTTTTTTAAGGATGATGATTTTTTTTATTAGGTAGTTTATTTCGTACCATTTCTGTTTAAATATGACTTCGCTCATATATCCGCCTCTGGCTCTCCTGGCAAAGTGCAATCCATCAGCTCAATTCTTAACGACTTTTTCGAGTGGGTCTGGTATTTTTCTGCTATCGATTTCATCTTTTAGCTCATCACCTCTCACTGGTTTGGTAGCGTGCACCAAAGGTCCTGCATATCCCCGCTGAAAATGAACGAGTGTTGTTAAGTCACCAGATAAGGCCAGTTACTAAGAAAAAATCAATGAAAAAAAAATTTTAAAACTGCATTTGTTAAAGAAGTCATACAGCCCAAAATGAGATCAACTCTGCAGAAAATCTGTCCATTAAAAAAAGAACCGACTTCTAACTTTTCCACTGCAAAATTAACAAGCGTGCGACGGTTTAAATGACTTTGAGGATTTCATTACTGCACCAGTAGGTTGTTGTTGTTGTAGAAGTGATTGAGTATTTCCACTGAAATAATCCTAATTAGTGACCAGCACCGTTTTACTACCACCGTTCGCGTATAATGATGTCTTTTTTTTGTTCTAAGTCAAATCCATTTAGTGAGGTCCAAGTATAGCAGCAAATTCTTTATCTCGATGTCTGAGATCTCATTAATTTGCTGCAAGAAAGGCTTACTAAGCGGAGTCGTGTTCTTGCTAGCCCTGGACATTCACATAAGTAGTGGAAAGGACTTTCCTTCGCCCCTACCGCTACACAGCTTCTGCAGATAGGATTGAAGGGTAGGTTGAGTCTAGTTGCATGATACCCTTCTTTCCAATGGCCTGTAAGGTTGCAGTGATGCGTAAGATGTTTGGCCGAGAACATCCTTTGGATTTTGTATGACGGCCATGTGTTTTTTGTTGTAATGCATGTAGTTAATTGCTTCCATCTTCTTTCGGCTAAAGCATGATAGTGTGAAGCAATGGATGCTTTTAATGTGTTGAGTGGGGTGCAGACTGCCACAGTCTCTGCTATTTCTAGTGTCTAACCTTTTCTTGCTAGCTCATCTGCTATCTCATTACCCCGTATGTTCCTATGACCGGATACCCATATCAGAGTGATTTCAAGGCAATAACTAAGCATTTCCAGCTCCTCTCTACACTGTAAGACTAGTTTGGTGAAATAAAGTTGGAGTCCTTGTAGAGTTTTAGTGATTTGCATGCTTCTCTGATCCCTAACAGTTCTGCCTGGAACACGCTGCCCTAGTCAGGAAGACGAATTGCCTGAGATAGGCTGAGCGGCTCCGAATGGAAGCTAGCTCCCACACCACAGTTCATCTTAGAACCATCGGTATAGATTTCGATATCGTATCTTCCAATCACATTCCCTTTGCTCCATTCGGCTCTCGGTGCAAAACGTACCGTAAAGCCTTTCTTCAAGTTTAGGTCGGGGACTGTGTAGTCTGATCTGTTTCTGAGCAGCGACTCTGAGTCTCACCGCGCTGCCAGTAGATATTGTTTTAATGTGTAAATCTAATGGTAGCAGATGAGTTAGTACATTGAGCGCTTCAGTAGGACTGGTGCTAAGCGCTCCTGTAGTTAACATACACGCTGTTCTCTGTATCTTGTTCAGCTTAGTTTTGTTGTATTTCTTTTCTGTTGCAGGCCACCAAACTAGTGCCGCATATGTTAGTATTGGCCTTACAATGGCTGTATAGGACCAATTGGATCGTTATGGTTTGAGACCCCATTTTTTACCCAACATTCTCCTACACGCGTAAAGTGCTATATTCGCTTTCTTTACCCTGTACTCTACGTTGGACTTCCAGCTGAGTTTGGGGTCTTGGAGAACACCTAGGTATTTTGCCTGTTGGGTTAGCGTGAGATTCACGCCATTTAGTTTTGGGACATTAAAATTTGGTACCTTGGTTTTCTTAAAACTATGGATCTAGATCAAGTTCTTTGCGCAAAACTTTCCAAGATGTGCACGGCAAAGTCTAAGCTCTTGCGAATGACGTCTAGTTGATAACAACGAATCTTCATTTACGGCTTTCGCCTCCACTGGCTATTGTTTCTTCAGTTAGAATTTTTCTTTGATTGCATCTTTCTATTAGTATGGCAGCAAGAAGAGCAAATGCGGTACACAAATTATTAAGCATTTCTAGGGAAATTTCAGGTACGCAATTTTATGGTACATTCAATTTTGTTGTAATGGAGTGCATTTGTTACGTCTCTTAAAAATCGCGTCAATTTTTGAAAATTTTTTTTGCTGGTAGTCTTGTGTATTTTTATTTATTTATTTAAGTCTATGATTACAGGAACCTACAGACTAGAAACATATATTTACCTTAACCGTTTCGGGACGATGGGGATGTTTTTATCCCGAAGAAATTAAAAAAATCGTATATGTCACAATATGGAAGCGATTTGGTTCAAAACAGTCCCAAATCATTCATTATACTATTCTCTACAAAAACGAATATACCAGCTGTTGGTTGGAGTCAACAGTTTTTTATTAAATATCATTTTCTTAGACACGTTGTTGCGTAGATGGTATCTGTTTGGAAAAAGCTTAGAAATATAGTTACATTTTGTGCAAATAGTGCTAATCTATTGAAATAAAAAGTTTAGAATAAAGAATAACTTATTTTCCTTATAAGAAGTCAAGGTAAGTTCCGTGGGAAGAAATCATCCCAAATCTGTTTATTTGTGGGATATTATTATATTATCCCATACGTACTCATGTACATTATTTTACTTACAGAATGGAGAGACCACGCAGACTGGGTGTTTCACAAATTCAGAACTTTTTGAATGAATCGAGTGATGAGGATGATCTGTTTGCTGATAGTGGTTCCGTATACAGTCCCAGTGATAAAAGCAACATTGATTCAGAAGATGGAGAAAACACACAGCCCGGCAGAGCATATGATGAAGAATTAGAAATTGATCGTGGAAATGAAAGTGCTATAGATGAAAATGATGGTTGATGGTGAAAATGAAAGTACTGATGATGAAATATACGAAGTTGAACGTTTGGAAGAAGATAATTTGAATGAATGGCCTGATGATATTATAATATGGACAGACCCACAACCGACATTCAAGCCACGATTCACTATTAGCCAAGAACGAATCATTAGTAATGAGGGCATAACTCGTGGACTGAAACCCTTGGAGGTATTTTTCAAGCTTTGCCAAGAAGCTTTATTCATCACATAGTATATTGTACCAATGAGAGAATTGATATTCACAATATAAGCCATGTAAAAAACAAACGAGCTAGAACCGATTTTGGTGAGATCCTCATAATTCTTGGATGTACATTTGTAGTGCCTTCTTTGAAGAACTATTTTTCAAATAGCCCTTCATTGGGGAATCCATACATTAAAAAAGCCATGTCCAGAGATCGGTTCTTACACGTTATGTCCAAACTATATTTTTCCTCGTTATCATACCAGCCTGATCCAAAACTAAAACATATTTCATTGATACTTTGGGCAATTGCCTCAAAAGCACCTTTCAAAAATGTAGATCCGACTCTCCATTCCAAAGCATTGATGAGTCTATGACCAAATTTTTGGGTCGCTCTACCTTGAAGCAGTATATGCAATTGAAGGCAGTGAAGAGAGGAATAAAATTATGGATGAGATGCGACAGTATGACTGGCTATACTTACGATTTTAATATATATTCCGGAAAAGAAGACAATTCGCATACATCATCCACATTAGGCGAAAGCGTTATTATGAAATTGGCATCGACCATCAGATATCCTGACACTACATTGTGTTTTGACCGTTTTTTCACGTCAACAAAATTGATAAATAATATTCCTTTTCCAGCTTTAGGTACCTGTATATCTAACAGAAAAAATTTACCTAAAGTTACTGAAAAACTAAACAGAGGAGAATATGTTTTCAAGTGTAATCCATCTGGTACTTTGGCAGTGGTTTGGCAAGATACTAAACATGTAATGCTTCTAAGCAATTGCCATGAGGCTACAGTGGGCACCGTTCAAAGAAAACAAAAACATGGCACCAGAGTTGATGTGACTTGTCCAGATTTAGTGAAAACATACCGAAACATTATGGGTGGCGTAGATTTGGCCGACAAAATGGTTACCCTGTATAAACTAGACCGAAAGTCTGCTAAATGGTGGCGAAAAGTTTTCTTTCGACTTATGATGACATGCGCCGTAAATACTTGGATTATCCAGGCGGAAACAAACCATCCACGTCAGAAAAGAGAACCGGATTCTTGGTAGAGCTATCCGAATGCCTCATCGACGAAGGGAAAAAGAATGCAAAAATTTAGCGCAAAGTTCGAACAGGACCGGTCTCCGCAATGAAGAAAAAAATTAAACAAAATCTGGGAGATCATTTGCCACAAAGAACGAACAAGAGACAACGATGCGTAAATTGTGCTAAAAAGGGCAAAGAGAGCCGTACGAATCAGATTTGCATTGCTTGCAACTTGGCATTTTGTAAAAAAGTTTTACTCCTTGCCATCAGATATAAATATAATGTCTTATAAGATAAAATTGAATATATAAACGAGAAAATAAAATGAAATCGAGTGAATTTAAGTCTAGAATTTTTATTAATATTTTTGAATACAGATGGATTTGGGATGTTTTTATCCCAGGACAATATCACCTTTTTTATTAATATTTTTGAATACAGATGGATTTGGGATGTTTTTATCCCAGGACAATATCTCCTTTTAGGGATGCGCTAAAAATATATTATCAAATTACTTTTCTTAAAATAGCCATAGGAGACGAAATAAACACTCTTCTTTGAGATTGTACGTCACAAAAGTTCCCGTCCCGAAACGGTTAAAGTAACCCTTGCATGCTAGAACAAAGGAGAGCTATTCTGCATATTGGGAGGCGATTGGTTCGTTGGTTGGTTGGTTAAAGTGGTGATTCTTCCAAACTCCAACTAGCGCTTTCGCACCATTTTATTGCTACATCCTCGTTACCAACTTGTTTAACGGTTATTTACAGCATGACTATATCCAGTCTGTGCGGTTTAAGAACCAAATTATGTTATTGACGTCTAAGCCAGACAGTTGTTCGAGATTCTCGAACAGCGGTTGGTCCAGGGTTAACATTCTGTCCTTCCATAGGGCAGGGCATTCACAGAGGAAATGGAAGATTGTTTCCCTTTTCGCCGGTTGTTTACAACTGTGCCAGTATGTATTGTGAGGGATACCCATTTTGGCTGTTTGTTCTCTGATAGACCAAAAGCCAGTTATGACTGCCGTAAGTCTCCAGGCGTCCCGTCGTTTCATGCTTATTAATGCCGACGATTGCTTGAGGTTGTAGGTGCTAATGTTGCATTTCGTCTGGCCTTTCCACCTATAATCCGCGATTCGGAGGTATTTTAGGGAAATTGTACTCCTGGCTGCACCTAATGGTGTGAATACCGGTACTGCAAGAGTGTTATTCATGGCAGATCCGCCTTTTGCCAGTTCATCGGATTTTTCGTTACCTTCTATGTTCCGGTGTCCCGGGGCTCAGATTAAGGTAGCTTTATGGTTTTCACTAAGGATGGTGAGGCTATTCGTGCTTTGTTCCACCACTTTAGAGGTTGTAGAGGCGAGCCTAGTGCCTGAATTGCAACTTGGATATCCGAAAGAATAGTGATATTGCCTTTAAAAGAGGGATCTGCGATTTGTAGCCTACAGGCATCCCCAATTGCCAGTACTTCCGCCTGTAAGACACTGCTGATATTAGGGAGATGCACAGATTTCTCAATTTTAAGTCTGTGAGAATATATGTATACCAGCGCCAATACCGCAGTCCATTTTATTGCCATCTGTATAGACTGTAGTGCCGAAGTTGTTTAGAGAGAATCGCTTATTCCATTCTTCCTTAGATGGAAAGAGAGTGGCAAAATTCCTATTGCATGTAACTGTCGGGACGATGTAGTCAGTTCTCACCGAGAGGCGATTCTTGAATGCAAAAGAATCCTTGGCATAGGAAAATCTAGGTTAAGTAGTCTGCAGACATTATTTAACTCAGTGAAAGCCCTCGTAATAGAATCAAAGTTATATAAGTTTGATTTGATTTTGTTGACGTTAAGTGGACAGTAAAATCGAAAAAGCCAAACTGTTCAAGAAGTTCGGGACAACGAACTGAACCACAAATAACATAAAAAACAAACATCGAAGACGGAAGGGTCCGTCCATTGGCAAGGGACACTAAATTTGCTACGAGCGCTGTAGGGTAATAGTGGGTTAGAGAAATGTAGATGTTACAGAGCGAATCGAGCAAAAGTTCTTTGTACCCTTTCAGTTCTATTTGAATGGGAGGCATAAATTGGATTCTAAGCCAAAGATGCATATTCGAGCTTAGAACGAACTAGGGAGTTACATGAAATTATTAAATAGAGGTCTTTAAAATCCCTCGCATAGCGCCTGAGAAATGCTAAATTGCAGAAACCTTCGACAATGTGGGACTAACATGATTTATGAATGTAATACCAGAGTCAAATGTCACACCTAAACCAGAAAACTCCTTAACTTTAGAAAGAACAGCATTGGATAAAGTATAAGTGGAAGGAATAACATTCAGAGTATGCGAAAAGAGCATGAAAACATTTCTTTATATTAAGTGATAGCTTATTTTGGACACTCCAACCGACAAGGTCGTTTAAATCCTGCTGTACCAAGGAAAAATCCGATTGGCAAGTTACTTTACTAAACAGTTTTAGATCATCAGCATAGAGTAAAAACTTACAGTGGTTAAAACTGACTCCAATGCCATTGATAAAAGGGGAAAACAAAGTAGCACCAATAGTACTCCACTGTGGGACACCTGAGGAGCCTACACAGTTGTAGAATGTATTGCTTTCAATTTCTGCCAACGAATTTATTTTCTCCATATAACAATTTACGGACTATTTTTATGTAGCGGAAAAAGCACAACACCGCCGTAAAAAAAAAAACTCAAAAATCAACGCGATTTTTAAGGCAACTAGAACTTGCAATTTATTTGAACAAAATTCAATGAGTTATAAAAGAAGGTACTCCAAATTTTTCTGGAAATTTAAATTTTCAGAGAATTTCCTTGTTTTTTTTTTATAAAGTTTTAAGCTTGGACTTATCAGGCATATACCTATGAAATGAGGTAGTCCATAGATGTCGGAGTATTTTTAAACCTTCTCAAATGTCTTGTTCATTTCATCTGTCATCTGTCAACAATATTCAGTTCATTGTTTGTTACGTTTCATACAACAATGCACTTTTGTCGCTCTTAAAAATGTCGAATTTCGTCCCTTCAAACTACGATTTGCGGACATCGAAAAACCACTTGTGAAATGCTGCTCCCCGACAATTTGGCCGATTTTGAACAGCGCTATACACCGCAAACGTCCAGAATATGCCGATCGGCGTCACAAAGTAATTTTTCTTGATGATAATACACCGCCATATCAAACAAGAGCGACCCGGGAATTGGTGGAGACGTACCATTGGGAAACGCTGGTGCATGCGGCTTACTCACAGACTTGGCGCCTTCCGATTATCATTTGTTTGCATCGAGCAGCGCTTAAATTCTCACGAAGAAGCCAAAAAAATGGCTCGATGATTGATTTGCGGCCAAGGACGGAGAATTTTTTTGGCGCGGCATCCACATATTGCCTGAGAGATGGGAAAAATGTGTCGCTAGCGATGGCTATTATTTTGAAGATTAAATTTGTAACCATTTTTTGTTAATAAACGTTTGAAATTAAAAAAAAGAGGTCTCATTTCATAGGTATACGCCTGGTATGTGGTTTTTACAAGAAATTGAACTGTATTTTCATAAAAAAATACTAAATTTTAGTATTAAATAAATAAATTGTCAAAACTTGTCGCTAATTCGGACATACAACGGACACTGCATGTAGATACATATATAATATGTATATATGTATTTATATTCCGCATGTATTTGTGCTCACTCCTACCTTTATCGCACAGCTTTAACTCGTATTACTACCCACACCTGGTAATGTGAAAAGCAACAGCAATACATAAAAGATTGAAAATAAAGTTGTAAGTAATAAGCCAAGCAACAAGCTAATACCCAACGGCCAACAACGTTGCAACAACATGGGTGGGCAGCTAGACACATATAATTCATATGTAGGTATGTAGCCACATGCATAATTATTTACGTAGCCTTGTTAACAACTATGTATGTATATAAATATGTTTCCAAAAAGCGCATGAAAACCCATGTAATAGATTTTCTCAGGAACTTCGGTTTAAAGCTGAAGAATTTGTAGCGAGATTATATGGCAGGAAAAAAATTTTTGAGCTCAAAAAAAAAATTACAAAATAAAAAAGATAAGAAAGCATAGATATGAAATAAAATATATACACACACACAGATACACATAACTACGTTTTAGTCATATGAAAATATAGAAGGAAGGAAGGTATTGTAAAAGAGAAAAAAGTAAACTCCCAACACCAGCTAAACGGTGAAAAATAAGATAAATACCAATTTTTGACATGACAGTTCAACAGCAGCAAGCAAAAACTTTTAACATTAACAACAACAACATGCAGCTGCTGCTGGCACTGAGCGGTGAAATGTCAAAAAATTTAATTCTCCACTCCACACAATCAGTTTTTCATCATTCCCAACTTGTGGCGACCACCCGAAGTTAGTCAGTTAGCAACAACAACAAAAGTGTCGAGCAACAGTAACAACAAACATCAGCTCTAAAAAGTTGTTAGCTGCTTGTAGCAACCAACTACCTACCCACTTTCCCCGCGCACGCCTAAGCTGGCTGACAAACTGGCTTGCACGCTACGACACTCCTCCTGATATTTCTTGCGTGTGTATGTGTGTTCGTGTATGATTGCCTGTGCATGATTGCTGCTGCCTGCTTGTTAGCCTTGTCTTGTCAACATCTTCTGGTAATTCATCTTTTCAATTTTAATTTCAGCATTTCGCTGCCCGCCACTGCTTCTGCCTCTCTTTCGCACACTCACTCGCCTGCCTTTGGTATGGGTCGCGACTTTGGCTTTAGCCCTGCCACTTCTCTCGCCACGACACACTGCAATGGCTCTGCAACTGATTATATTTCTGCTTCATCTCCACGCTGACGCTTACCCGTATCTCGTTATGCCTCCCCTCGTCCCGCCTTACTTCTCCTTACTCCAAATTTCGCTAGCTGTTGACGCGGCTTTTGTTTCAGCATTTAATATGATTATTTTTTCGCTTTTTAAATTAGCTTTTGTTGTAGCTCTAAACTTCCATTGCTCTCTCCTCTGCATTTAGCATGTTTTTATTGTTGTTATTATTGCCTTTTCTGTACCATTGTTGCATGGCTAGCTCGCGTTGCTAACTTTGCGACTCGTTTGCCTTTTTTTGCGCTGCACCGGCATGCCTTCACTTTATTGGTGTTTTTCTCGCTGACGCGCTTAACAGATAGCGGCGCATACTGACAGCTGTCATAATTAGTTTTGACATTTTGAGGTAATTATATATTTGCGCGCATGCGACTTTGCCAACCACTGCCAGCTAGGCAGAAACCACAGCTAAGTTTATGTATTGCATTTTCAACATTTTAGTCTATATTTCTTTTACTTTTAATTTTCTTTCACTTTTCTGTACTCATTTTTCCTCTCTACTACGCCACTTACTCGGTAGAATGGTGGATGGCTTCGGTTCCTGCCGCTGTCATTACTTTATCTTATTGACTGACTGGTCGACTGCCTACTCAAGCAAATTCCGGCTTAAAGTTGTCACCGCATGCTGCGTAGGCGGGTTTTACTGATTATTGAAGAGGTGCTAAGCGTTGGGCAGGATTATTTAGACAAACTGACAAATCTTTTTCAATAGAATTTGAAGTTCAAATCTGATTGCTGACAAATGAAGGTCAATGTGTGAGAATTATGTAGTACAGATTATTTAATGCTGGAGGTCCAATATTTTATTTATTCTTTTTTTTAATTTTTCGAACCTATTAGGAGGTTGAATTAGTTTTAAAGGTGACACACAGATGGCGCTATTTATCACTTTATCGCGTTGGAAATACTGAATATATATTCATGACAAAGCCTCATCCCTAGGCTTTGTTTATCAGTATCTATATCAACTTTCGTGCCGTCGAAACGCAATTTGCGGGAAGCTTTGCTCTCTGCTTCAATTTGAAATAAAATACAGACCAAGCCCGTGAATTGCTGCAGGAGGCCTCTCCAGACCATACTCCGTCGATTTCAACATGTGAGTACTGGTTTCGACGATTCAAAAGTGGTGATTTTCACACCGAAGACAAGGAGCGTCTTGGCCAGCCCAAAAAGTTCGAGGACGCGGAATTGGGGGAATTGGTAAACGAGGACTCGTGCCAAACCCAAGAAGAGCTTGCTGAATCATTGGGCGTTGATAAATCAACCGTTTGCAAGCGTCTAAAAGCGATGGGAATGATCCAAAAGCAAGGACATTGGGTTCCGTACGAGTTGAAGCTGCGCGACGTCGAACGGTAATTTTTTACGTGCGAATTGCTGATCGAGCGACAAAATCAGAAGGATTTTTTGCATCGGGTGGTGACTGGCGACGAAAAATGGATCCACTACGATAACCCAAAACGCAAAAAATCATGGGGTTTGCCCGGCCACGCATCAACGTCGACGGCCAAGCAGAATATTCACGGCAAGAAAATCATGCTCTGCATTTGGTGGGATCAGATCGGCGTCGTATATTTTGAGCTGCTGCAACCGGGCGAAACAATCACGGGGGATCGTTACCAACTGCAATTGATGCGTTTAAGCCGGGCATTGAAAGAAAAACGGCCGGAAACGGTAAAAAGGCACGACAAGGTTATTTTGCAACATGACAACGCTCGGCCGCATGTTGCTCAACCTGTCAAAAAATACCTTGGAACGCTTGGCTGGGAAGTGTTACCCCACCCACCGTATAGTCCAGACATAGCTCCCTCCGATTATCATTTGTTCCGGCATATGAGTCCCGATTTGGCGGACCAGCGGTTCTCCTCGTACGAGGCTACCAAAATATGGGTTGAGTCATGGATAGCCAAGCAGCGGCCAGAATTTTGGAGAAACGGCATCCGGAAATTGCCCGAAAGATGGGCGAAAGTTGTAGCTAGCGATGGGCAATACTTCGAATAAAATATTTTGTACCGTTTTTTCACAATAAAGCCCCAATTCTTCGAAAAAAACCTTTAAAACTAATTCAACCTCCCAATATTTACCAGCTAAGTGGCTTCAGCTCTGTTCAACAAAACCCACCTGCCCAATACCACCTGTATTCTAAATATCATCAAACAATTTCATTGTAGTCAAAACACTTCAGAGCCACTGATTTGTTTTTGCCGTTTTTGTTGCAACATCAACATGATTTCTGGTTATTGGTCGTTGTTTTTGTGATTTATAAGTGATATTTAATACTGCTTAGGCTAGCAAAACCATCCAGTGTTTTAAATTATTCACTCATTCGTTTATTCTGTCCAGAGGTCATCTTACCGTAGGTTCATGAAACGTTCCTGTGCATCAAATGAATAAAAGATTCAGACAGAATAAAAGATTCATAAAAAATTAAAATCAATAACCTTCACCTAATCGATGAACTTGCTTTTACTTCAAATCTTAACTTTCATCTAATCGTTGAATCTTATGACAACAATTTTTCATTACAAATTGCTTAAAACCCGAAATGTTAAACTTCCATCTGCAAGTGTATTGCTAATTGTTGGGCAAATTTAAATTTAAATTTTTATTTTCTATTGCATATTTTTCATCTTATCGATGGACCTTTTAAGAATACACATAAGCTGCACTGATCACTAGTGATAGGACTATGAATAAGTTCGTGCGGTTTTACAACAGATGGCGTAACTTGATTATTATTCCATCGATCCACATTTCCAAACATTCATTGGAGAGCTACTGTCGTAAGGCACAAACGTCAGTATAAGTTTTTTATTTGAAGCGTAAACAACAATATTTTTACCACACTTGAAAATGTCGAATTTCGTGCCAAATAATGTGTTTTTGCGGGGAATTCTTCTTCATTATTTTAATATGAAGAAAAAAGCAGCCGAAAGTCATCGTATCTTGGTGGAAGTTTATGGTGAGCATGCTCTAGCTGAGCGAACGTGCCAGAAGTGGTTTGCACGCTTTAAAAGTGGTGATTTTGGCTTGGAAGACGAAGAACGCGGGGGTGCGCCACCAAAGTTCATGGATACCGAATTGGAGGAATTGCTCGATCAAGATCCGGCTCAAACGCAAGAAGAGGTTGCAAAAACTTTGGGAGTTGATCAATCAACCATTTCCAAACGTTTAAAAGCCATGGGAATGATCCGAAAAGTAGGCCATTGGGTGCCGTATGAATTGAAGCCAAGAGACGTTGAACGCCGTTTTATGGCATGCGAACAACTGCTTCAACGGCACAAAAGAAAGGGTTTTTTGCATCGAATTGTGACTGGCGATGAAAAGTGGGTCCATTACGACAATCCAAAACGTCGGGCAACGTATGGATACCCTGGCCATGCTTCAACATCGACGTCGGCGCAGAATATTCATGGCCTGAAGGTTATGCTGTGTATCTGGTGGGACCAGCTGGGTGTTGTGTATTATGAGCTACTGAAACCGAATGAAACGATTACGGGGGATGTCTACCGACGACAATTGATGCGTTTGAGCCGAGCACTGCGAGAAAAACGGCCGCAATACGCCGATAGACACGACAAAGTTATTTTGCAACATGACAATGCTCGGCCACATGTTGCACAAGTGGTCAAAACATACTTAGAAACGCTCAAATGGGATGTCCTACCCCACCCGCTGTATAGTCCAGACCTTGCGCCATCCGATTACTATCTCTTCCGATCGATGCAACATGGCCTGGCTGACCAGCACTTCCGTAATTACGATGAAGTCAAAAAATGGATCGATTCGTGGATTGCGGCAAAACCGACCGAATTTTTCACAAAGGGAATCCGTGAATTGCCAGAAAGATGGGAAAAAGTAGTAGTAAGCGATGGACAATACTTTGAATATTAAATTTGTAACCATTTTACGTCAATAAAGTTTCAAATTTCGAAAAAAAACCGCACGAACTTATTCATAGTCCTGCATAATGGTACATTAGTACTTAAAGGTTAATCAATTTCGTCTAGTCTTTGCGATTGCTAAAAACCTGAACGTTCTAAAAAAATACGTAATATTAATAATGATTCAAAACAAGATTAGCACTGCTTCTTCTTTAAAGGAAACCATTTTCATCTGATCGATGAACGTCCTGATAGCTCACATTTCATTATGAGTAATTAAAATGTCGAAATTTGAATCTTCTACATATAAATGCATATTCATCCAATTGATGAATCTTCTACAAAAAGTACGTAGCATTAATAATTACTCCAAACACGATTGGCACTGCCTTTTCATTAAAAATAATCATTTTCATCTAATCGATGAATGCCCTAAAAGCTCATATTTCATTACCAATGATTAAAAACTCGAAATATGAATCGTCTACCTCTAAATGCATATTTTCATCCAATCGATGAACTTTCTAAAAAAATACATAGCATTAATAAATTTAAAAAAATTGACCAATAGTATTTTTTCATTAAATCTAATCATTTTTACCTAATAGATGAATCTTCTCTGAACTGAAATAAAAAATTTCATCTAATCGATGAATCTTACGACAACATGTTTTTCATGACAAATAGCTAAACACCCGAAATGAGCAGCTTTCACCTACATATACGTGCATATTTTTCATCCAATCGATGTATCTTTCGAGAACATAAATTGACCTTTTAAGAACCGATATTGAAAATTCGATTAGCACTACTTTTACATTAAAAAATCATTTTCATCTAATCGATGAATAAAATACATATTCTGAGAATACATGCTTCTTTGAAGTCAATGATTTTCATCTCACCAATGGTGTTCATTTAATTGAGGAAACTTAGAAAATTAAATATATCATTGCTACCTGCTTTAAAAAATTTATATTTCATAGTAGAAATGCAAGAGTCAGAGTTTTGACGAACTGTTATTAGAAAAGTTTTTTCAGCCTGCTACTACTACTACTTACTAGTTTTCTTTTCAGAACATAGACCAGCAGATCAACAACTGATTTTACAAGCAAAAGCAAAATCTATAGCACATAAATTATTTCAAAAATTTCAATTTCAACATTAGCGCTTCGTACAGGGTGAATGCAATCTGCTATACTGAAAATTTAACTCACAGAAGCTGTAATTTCTTGTGTCCACCTTTGGTGAAATTTTCGTGTACTTTCTATCAATCATTAACTTGTTTTTCTTGAGGAGTTATTCAAATCATTTCTGAGGACGAATATTACTCGCTGCTCCCTTCTTCAAAATGCAATATTGTAACATTGAAATGGACATTCACTGCTAAATTAACTGCTATAGTTCACAAAATACAAAAGAAATTAATTAAACTAAGTGCGATAAGTTGAGCTAACGCCTGCTCCCTTTCCCCTCTCACTGTCAACACTTTTAACAACAACCCACAAAACCGTTTCCATTTGAGTTTCCTTGTAAGATTTCTACACTAGATTTACCCCCTAAAAAATGGTTTCCTTTATTGTTATTATGAAGTGTAAAATATAGGAAAACTTCCAACGACAAACAAAAGCACTTCCTTAGCCGCATAAAACAATGGTGACACCTTTCATGTCGTCTTACAGCGGTGCAAAAGCGTGTGCAAGTACAAACTATGCAGGTAGGTACATCAGCAAGCATGTGTGTGTGAGTGTATGAGTGTAATTGAAAGTGCCGAAGCGAAAAAGGCGACATATCCACTTTAACTATTTCTAGGGAATAGCAAAAGTTTGGTGATAAAAAAGCCACAATTGCGTTTTAACAATCACACAATTGTCGATGTACATTTAGACAGACAAACGCATGTGAGTGGCTGCGTGCGGAGGCGTGTGAGAAATAATGACAGGGGAGAGAGCATTGAATTTACCTTCAGAACACTGAAGGTGTAAATGTTTTTGGGAAGCTACGTGCATACACACCTACGTTTGTTTGAAGCAACTGTGAACTTAATGAATTGCGCGCGCTTGAAGGTATCATAAATGCAAGCGTTTTGTGGTAAATAGAAAAGGGATTTGCTATGCCAATAGTCACAACAGCAACCACTAAAAATTTAGAAATGCAGTAGAAAATACAACTGCCATAAAACTATGTCACACTCAACCATACCGCGTGAGTAGAGTGACTTAAATGTGCGTCTGCTGAAAAATAAAACAGAAACACAAGCCGGAAAACTGTTGGGTGCAACAAGCCATGCTTCATTTGGTGGCATTTGGGGGTAAATATACCGGTCACTGGCTGATAAACCGCAAATTCCTTGCAGTTGACAAGGTGACAGCCAGGCTGACAGTCAGTCATGCAGTCGTGCACAATGACAGCGGACAAGTGTGCCTCATTAAGGCCTAATATGTTGGACAATCTAGATTTTTGGCTACACTATTGTACTTCTCATTCACGGCGATCATCAGCGGGTTTGTGCCTGAATAGCAATCAGTTGGTTCTTAATTCGATGCCTGTTGGGAACATAAAACATCGAATGAGAGAAAAAGTTATTTTCTCATTGCGGTTCTACCTAGGAAAGAATCGATCTGTAATTCGGAGGCGATATAAAAATTTGGGTGTAGGTGCTTGCTTTCAAAGCAGAATATCTGCTCGGAGAAGCAGCTCGGCTAAAGAGCTTATAAAGGATGTACCATGCGCCAATTCTACTTGCATATACCGCACACACATATAAATATTGATGTATGTGTATATTGTATATGGTATATAAACTCCTCGTAGTTCGCGAGGTATGTGACTGTCTGTGAAAATGACACGAGATTTTTACCCCAATATATTCCCAGGTGTGCTTTGACTTTATTTTGTTTGTGTCAATGAATTGTCAGCAATGCTTGTAACAGTTCGAGAACTATGAGGCTATTCCAATTGGAGCGGTGGAAAGAGAAACAAAACAAAAATAATAATATTAAGTAAGACAGGGGTTCCCAAACTGTGTACTGCTGCGCCTTGTGGTTTCATGGCGCTATCCACAGGGTATGCGAGAGGTCATGTGCAGGGCTGCATGTAGTGATTATAACTGCAAATAGTTACAAATTAAAAATGTACTATAGGCCCAAGATGTCGGGCAGAAAACTCCAAAATTTTCTTTTTTGTTGTTGTCTATTGTTGTTGTATAGGGAATAAAGAATTAAGCTTAGTTTTTGCTACTTTCAGATAAAATTGCGGCTGTTCAAAAGAGAAACAGAAGAGGAGTAAGGAAATACTGGTTGTTTTCCAGGTTTTTGCATAAAAAATCGAGATCTATGGCAATGTTTAACAACTGTTATTAATCCTGCACCTATCGACATTAACTAGTAGTTTTATTAAATATTTTTCTCAGAATGCTGACCAGTACGACTGTGTAGGATATCCACTCCAAACAACCGCAATTTCAATCGCATCTACAATAGTCGACAAGGAGCAATGTTAGAACAGAATTTTAAAAAATTTACAGTTTTTGTGAACTGCTTTGGGGTGATTTAAAAATAGCGCTTGTTAAGATTTATTTCTAACCAAGAAAATATTAACAGAGTGGAGCGGCCTTTTGGAATATTTTTTTATATGGCGCAAAAATATATCAAGTGCACCCGCTTAATGATTTCATGCCTTTGATTTTGATGAACTTTCGTGAAGATGCTCTCCCATAGAGTGACATAAATGATTCAAATGGCGGAGAGGAAACAGTGAGAAATTTAAGAGATAGAGTCAAAAATATAACAAAAGCGTTTTTAAGTATTTCTTCTTTGAATGTTGAGACCAATAATCGGCATTCTAAGAGAAAAGAAAATAATGATATGGAAAGCATTAATATCTTTCGATAAAAAATGCATACAAGAATTAAACATCTTTTTTGGAATTTTTTTTTCCAAATTTAGACTACTTTAATTTTTTTTCAATATACTAAAATTAAAACATAGAATTTCGCCATTAAAGTTATACTTACATCTAGAATGTTTTCTGTAGGACTTTTCGGTGTTTTCCGATAACGAAAATGCAAAAAGAGAAAATTTTCGGTAAACATTTTTATTCAAAATTAAAAATAAAAGATTTCAATAATTTTTAATCAAAATCAAAATTAAAAATATAAATTTTTTAAATGTTTTTTCAAAGGTTCTTTTTTTCACGAGGATATACTACGAAAAGTAGTTAAGAGCTTATTTAAATTGATCGCCCAGTTTTTCTCTTAATCCAGCCTACCAGGTTTTAAACAATCATAAACGGCCGAAATGGAGAAAGCGAGCTTCAAATCAAGCTTGATATTCGTACCTCTGCTTAACGCTCCATTACGTTCCGAGCTACAGTCTGCTACATAAGAGCGTGGTCACTGTTACACGTAGATAAAAAATCAGAGCGTCCTGTTTCTTTTTCTATGACATAGAGGGCGCCTCGGTCCTTCATGCTTTTTGTAAAAAGTCAGCTGTCTGTCAAATTTAGTCTTCAATTGAGTCGTTTTTCGAAATTAGTGCTGTTTACGCCTCTCGCTTTGAGGCAATTTTTCTATGTTTGCGTGGAAAAGGACCAAAATTAACGCAAACTGCTGCTGCGAAATTTATGGGAAAGTCGAAGCAGTTCCTTAACAAGTGGATAAATCGCTATAAAAAGGTCGGTAAAATCTCAAAAAAAGACGGAAAAAAGATTTTCGCATTGTTCTTGAAAGATCCAACTTTGACTTTACGTGGAGCTGCTGTGAATTTGAAAGCAAAAAGTGTTGACATATCTTACGGAACGATTCGCAGGCACTTGTTTGCCAATAAACTGAAATATTGCAGTACTTTGGAAAATCCAATGTTGAGTGCAAAACACATTGAAAAACGAGTGAAATGGGCGAAGGAAAACTTGGACCGCGATTGAAGCAACGTAAGTTTGCTGATGAATCCTCCTTCTGAGCATTTCCGAGCACCAAACATGCCTGGATAACCTCCACAAGTAGGATGCTTCAACAGACTGTTAAACACCCCGTCAAGGTCCATGTTTGGGTGTGCTCCTCAAACAAAGGTTTCGGTACTTCGTTCTTATTTACCGAGAATTAAAATGCCAAAAAAATTAATAAAATATATGAAAAGGCTTTGTTACCATCTCCTTCAAGAGGACAACGATCTGAAACATCGGAGTCGAGTGGAAGGCGCAAAACGGAGTTGTCACTTTAGATTGGCCATCTCAGTCACCGGATGCAAACCCCATAGAAAATGTGTGGGCTCTGATGAAAATGCAGCTTCGCAGACGTAAGCCATGTAATTTAGATCAACTTTCTCGACAAATTCGGAAAATTTAGAGGTCTTTTCCGGTAGAATAGGCAGAAAAACTAGTGGAAAGTATGCCCCGACGGTGCCAGGCCATAATGACAATGCAGGAGATTGGACTTGCTAGTGAAGCATTTGCATTGAGTATTCACGACCAAATTATCAATAAATTTGCGAATTTTCGAAAAATTAATTGTTTTTATTATTTAATGGTGAGCACGCTCTTATGTGACAGACTGTACGTCTTCGGAGACGTATCAAGTCAGTCTCCATAACTTTAAGTGAATATTCTCCACTACCTGAAATGTAGATTTCAGTAAAAAAAATATTTTTTTTTAGAACTTTCTAAACACTATGTCTGCTTTAACAACAAACCAGTATCGTTTATTTAAATTTACAAGGACTTTACAAAACAAAAAAACAGTAAAATTCTACGCAGTATAAAAAAAGTTTGGTTACCTCTGATAAATGGCACACAAAAGTAAAGTAAGCATTAGAAAAAAATGTTATACAAAAGCACATAGCCAACACCATGTCATCAACGTTTTTCCTTTTAATTTTGATAAAAAGTGCGGCTTCCCCTCTTTACACTCGCACACATTTGTATTCGCACTAATGCATTGCAACCCCCTTTCAACTAAATACACACTTTCAACTGTGGCAATTCATTATGCTGATGTGTTGGTTTGTATGTCAAAATAGTTGGTTGATTCGTTGACTGGTTGCACGCGGCCGGAAACGGCCTTGGCCTGTTATCAACACATTTCCATCGACGCTTTTTTGAAGCATTACATTTTCTGTGTTTGTGTGCATAAAAAAATATTTAATGTACTCTTTTATAGAGCTCTTCTTTTGTTGTTTGTCAATGGTTTTATTTGATTGATGGGAGTATAGAGTATTTTGCCGTAGAAATCAGATTGCAATAATTTTCTGTTTGATGGCACTTTTTCTAATTTTTTAAATTTGTGCTGTAGTTTTGATATGAGAAGAACATGTAATTTTTTGTATTATAATTAAAAGTAAAGCCACTCTGGTAAGTACTACAGTATCTGGTAAGCACTGCAGTTAGTTCAATACGCATTTGTAGGTTTAAGAAAATGGTAAATTAACGCTGCAGTGCTTGACGAGATGCCTCGTACAGTACAAAATATTTCCCCCTTTTGACATAATCATAAATTTTATAGGGCTCTAGAACTCAGAACTCAACTACGTTTTGTAATAACTGCTAGTTCTGCTGAAATCGTTCAAAATACTCTCCAAGTAATTTCGCGAAAGAGTCTCGAGCAAACTTCAACACCATCAAGCGCTTCCGCTTATATAATATATCTATGACATTTCTCGCGTTGAAGAGTTCACCAATTAAAATTATTAGAGCGTAAATGCAGCAGCTTAGTAAGCGCTCAGGAAGAGTTGACCTTAAAGCTGCTGATAGTCAGGACTCCATTTAAAATTAAATAGCGGGAGTGCCGGCAGTCTCTCGAGTAGGTTTCAACAAAGCTATTAGAATACCAGCGCCTAGGTGTACAGCGTTTGTTATACAAAATTCGGCTGGGTTCGAGCAAAGAGATTTTTTTTAAGGAAAATTGCTCATTCGGTGTTTATTCATATTGTTATTTTTTGTTTATTTTTGTTTTAACGCTCTGTCATAAGTAAAGTTAAAACGTTCAGTTACTTCTGGATGAACAAAGTGAGATAGGTAGGTAGGTAAAATGGCAAGAGTGCCACAGGCACACTTTAAGTAGCACTTACGTTCCGTTTTTTTTTTCTGGGTCGGAACAAGGTGTTATACGACCCGTGCCGAGGTTCAGCCTGGCTGGGGACCCAGACCAAAAATAGCCCAGTCTTGAACGGAGTGCTCCGGATACCTGGCGACCTCCGGTTCTATCTAGCCTTACCTGTGCACACGGACCTCTGCACAGGCGGACCTCCCTTGTCCGACACTCGTGGGACCAAAAATGAATACGTCTAATAAGAAAAACATTTTTCACAAGGAGGTCGGCCCTCCCAAAAAACCAACAAAGGTGGCTTCGACTACTGCTACAGCCGTGAGCAAGGCAGTGGTCAGACCGCCAATACTAGGAGCTAGAGGGGGCCTAAGCGATAGGGCTGGTCCCAGCACGAGTACTGCAGGAGGCAGCGGGGGGCGAGGAGGCTTGGGTAAACCTGCCTCAAATCAGTCAATGGCAGAAGCTGCGAGGGCAACGCTGCGCAGGACAAATAACCCCCATCCCACCTCAACCTCTTATAGAGGACGGGGGTCGGCACCTGCTTCTAGGATCCACCGGCAGGTTGCCATAGAGGGGCCTAGTACCTCTAGGCAGTTCATAAGCGTAGAACGGGGGGGGCCGGCTAAACATGTCCGCCCCTCAAAACAAAATTACTACGAGAAGAAGGCGGCCAGCAGGGTTATATTTAGACTAGGAGAGGTAGCAACAGACCAGCTAACCGAAGACCAGGCTAAATCGCTAGAGTGGGCAAAGGGAGTAATATCCGACTTGGGAAAACCGGCGGATGCTACTCCCAAAAGACAACGGTCTGCAGAGCAGACAATGGAAAGGGCCGCCAAAAGACAGAAGGTAGGTGGCCAAAAACACCAAACCTTTAGTGAGGTGGTAAAAGGCGGCGGTGAGATACTGGCCGTCATCGACAAAGGAGAGGAGGAAGGAGTGATTCCTAAGGAAAAATGGAGGTGGATTGAGGAGGCTATCGCCGAAGTCTACCTCCAAATCCTAGAGGAACACCCCGGACCTCCTCCCCTTTGTCATGACGCAGGCTGGTATCAAGGTAGAGCTAAACTCATCGCCTGCGAAGACACTAGGTCAGCCACGCTCTACAGGTTGGCCGTAAACAAGATAGGAGAAGTTTGGCCGGGTGCCAAACTCGATGCGGTCAGCAAGGACGAAATTCCAAGTAGGCCTCGAGCTCGAGTTTGGATTCCGGCCAAGCCGGCAGAGCCAAGCAAAATAGAGGAAATGTTTAAATCCTGCAACAGAGACCTGCCAACGCATAATTGGAAGGTAGGTAGAATAGAGGAGCCAGTAGAAGGTAGGCGACAGGTGATGCTCATCCTCAATGGAGAATCGCTCGGCCCACTGGAAAAATCGGAAAAAATATGAATGCCTCCCTCTCAACAGCGAGCCCGAAGCATTTTGCATGCCTGCAGGATCGCGAAGAACTCTGCTTGAAAAAGGCTGCTTGTTTCCGGCAGTTTAAAGGAGACCGAAATGCTGGCTGATTTAGAGTAAGCCACCGCTCCCACTCCAGATTCCATTTTGTATCCGTCAGTGAAGACGGAGGTACCTATATCCGTGCCGTCTCTCCCCTCCTTCCAGACTTGTCTGCTCGGAAAGATAGCCCTAGCACAACCCTCAAATCCCAGTTTGCGAATGGAGAGATTAGTGTGAAGAACAGAGAAAGAAGGGGAGATCTGCTTCAAGATGCTACTATGTCCTACAGGAAGTTGTCTCCAAAGGTCAATCTCCTTCAACCTAATAGCGCTCTGAGCAGCAATAGATTTAACCTGCAGATCCACAGTAAGTAAGTGCAGAATAATGTTGAGCGCAGCAGTGGGACATGTTCTACAAGCACCAGTGATGCCCACACATGCAGTTCTCTGCACTCTCTTTGATTTTGTGGTGTTGTAGCCCTTATGAAGAGCTACCCACCAAACTAGGCAACCATATGTTAAAATTGGCAGAACCACTAAGTTGTACATCCAAAGTACGACCAAGATACTTGACTTCCTATGCGAGTGTAAGACACTGGTTGTTTAGTCTGGGAAGCTTAAAAGGTAAAGGCCCGTATTTTCTGGTGAATAGCATCAACTTCGTTTTGTCAGAGTTGACTCTGAGACCGCAACTGGCAGCCCAACTACTGAGTGTAGCCAGTGCACCTTACACAAACAACAAACAAAGTAAGCTGTCGTTTCTTTTAAACAAAGTGGAAACATGACACCGCCTACAAAACGATTATCGATCAATTCAAAATTAGCACCAACAAAAAACAAAAAAGATAAATTGAAAAATCAACGCGCTTTTTCAATTACTTTAAATTTAGACGTTATTACATTAAAACTCAATGCGCTATAAAACTGTGTACTGGAAATTTATCTAAACATTCTTAACATTGTGTAAAATTTTGATGAAAATTTGTCGTTTTTTTTAAATTTCAAAATGAGCTCTTCAAAATATCATTTTTTTATCTTGTTCAGCCACTCCTTCCATGCCGTCTTTATCTCGTCAATCGTAGCGTAGCGTCGTCCTTTCATGGGCCTCTTCAGTTTCGGGAACCAGAAAAAATCACAGAGGGCCAGATCTGAGAAATACGGTGACTGTGGCATCATTAGTGTGTTGTTTTTGGCCAAAAAGTCGTGCACAAGCAACGATGTGTGAGCAGGGGCGTTATCGTGATGCATACGCCTATCTTTGTTCTTCCACAAATCCGGGCGTTTCTGGCTTGCTGGATTGCTTAGCGCAAAGTGCGCATAACTTGCAGATAATATTCCTTATTGACCGTTTTACCCTGTGGCAAGAACTCATGATGCACAACGCTTGTGCAATCGAAGAAAACGGTACTTTTACTTTCGACCGAACTTGGCGCGCATTTTTCGGTCTTGGGTCTTGCGGCAGCTTCCATTGAGATGATTGAGCTTTGGTTTCTACGTCATAGCCATAAACCCACGATTCGTCACCAGTTATGATCCTCTGGAGCAAATTTGGGTCGTCGGTCGTCGCGGACAGAGTCCAACATCTCATTGGCAATATTCATGCAATGCTGCTTTTAGTCGAAATTGAGTAGTTTTGGTACGAATTTTGCGGCGACCCGTCTCATGCCAAATCATTGAAAAAAATGTAATGGCATGAGCCACTCGATATGTCTAGCTCCTCAGCAACTTCTCTAACGTTGATTCGACGATTGGTCAATACTATTTTCTTCACTTCATAAATTTTTTCGTCTGTTGTTGAAGTGCTCGGGCGTTCGACACGCTTTTCGTCGTTCACGTCTTCTCGGCCTTCTGAGAACATTTTGTACCACCGATGACACAGTCAACATTCGGAATGCATCCGCGCACTTAATTTCGTTTTTCACACAAAATTTGATACATGTTCTTTGATCCGTCTTTTTGAAAAGATAAAAATCGAAGACGAGCCGAAACTCGTACAAGCAAAGCAGCTGTCAACAATTAACTGAACATTCAAAATGGGCGAACTCGTCGGCATGAGTGACAGACATGAGTACCAACATATCGCCCAAAAAAATGCAAATTCGAATATACGTAACCCGCGAAAATTCAAAATTTGCGATACTTTTTGAACACACCTCGTATAAAGAAAGCAGATTTCTGGATAAATAGGCGCAGTATATGATGCAAAAAATCATATTCTGGTATAAACATCTAAATAAACTTTCGAGCAGCGCAACAATAGTACGCAGTGGCACAGCCTTTGCTTACATTTGCTGACTGAATTAAAGACCAAACACACCAGAGAACATAGCGAAAATGCACTTGCGAGGGCCATGCAAAGGGTTGAGCCAGCATAAAGGAAAAATGTGGATTGAAAATGTCTCAATGATTTTGAAAGTCCGATTTTTTCAGTTTATTTTAAATGCCAACAAATTCGGAAAAGTGGCAAAAATGTGTAGCCTCTGCAATATAAACGAAGAAGAAATTTTTTAGGGTGAGGTAGGGTTGAAAATACCTTCGCGCTTTCTGCGACCGTCGTCTACTGCGTTGATTGGTGTGGCAGTAAAACAATTCCTCCTCATCTTCTGCATAAACTCCGCGAAGTGGACCAGTTCTATTCACCCACGTATGGGTCCACCATATTTGTAGCCAGCTTCCTGCTTCGTCTTCTTATGCCTCTCTATCTGTGTCACGTTTGTATCTATAGATGTTTTATATCATCAATAGCTTCAATTGTTCCAGTTTTTGAAGCAAAAGGAACATCGGAACAATGCGATATCAAATTTGTTAGTATCGACTTTCTCCTATCTGATACCATCGGGAGTCAAAAAGTTAGTGCCGCCAAATCAAGAGTTTCTACTCTTCAGCCGCCCACTCCACATATCGGAGGTACTGCCTTAGTTTTGTCGAATATATTTCAATCACATTCCAGTTATTGATTGACACGGATATATGTTACTATTACTATATACTACGTCAAATACATAAGGATTTGAGGTAATTGAAGCTGTTAAAAAGCCATAAGTCTCAAAAGGATTTCAATTAAACCAACACCTCGTCTCCTACATAGCCCAGAATTTTCGGAGTTTTAGATACACGATATTAAAAATTGTTTTTTATTGTGAATACATCTTTATCGTTGGGTTGCATTAATGCAATGCCGCCTAGAGGTATGCCTCGCTTTCTTTAAATTTCCTTTAAATATTAGTTTCGCTCGAGTGTGAAGTGATTTTAAACGTCAAACAATTTTCCAACATCTTATCTCTCATTTCTATGTGGCCCTTTAACTACATATACATGCATACACACATACATGCACAGAAATGAAGATCTTACAACTAAACCTTAACCACTGCGAAAGCGCGCAAGACCTACTCACGCAGTCTATACGGGAACACAAAATAGACGTTGCTGTACTCAGTGAACCCTATAAACACCTAGAAGGCAATGGCTGGGCCTCTGATATTACTGGCAAGTCGTCAATCTGGAACTGTGGGACAAATAGCTCCCGACTTATGAGCGTGAAGGCAGCTCGCGGATTTGTACGAGCGCGTATTGGGGAAACATACGTCTATAGCTGCTACCTACCACCCAGCTTAACTCTGACCGAAGCTACCTGCATCCTAGAGAATCTCGCCCAAGATATTAAAGACCACAGACCTGTGGTCGTAGCTGGTGATTTCAACGCATGGGCTGTGAACTGGGGATGCCCGCGAACAAGTCAAAGAGGTCAAGCCCTCTTGGAAACTTTCGCCATGTTAGACATAGTCCTTATGAACACAGGGAACCAGCAGACATTCCAAAAGGCAGGAACGGGATCGATAATTGACCTTACCTTCATGAGTCCCAACCTTGCTCGCTCGACGAAATGGTTTGTTAGCCAGCATTATACCCGGAGTGACCATCTCGCGATAATATGCGAAATAAAGAAACATGACGAATCAAAGGTGCCATATACATACGACGCGAGATACAGGGTCGACTCAATGGAGGCTGAAGTAATCGAAGTCATGCTGGCAGATGTAACACTCACTGGTGATGCAACTGAGAAGGCTACACAAACTATGAAGCACCTAACAAAAGCATGCGACGCAGCCATGTCTAAAACAAGGCCTAACAGGCATAATAGTGAACCCGTTTACTGGTGGACAGCGGAGATTGCGGAATTGCGTAGCGAGTGCAACAGAGCAAGGCGAGTTTATCAACGTTCTAGGGGCACGCACAGTTTCCAAGGGAATCAGCTCCAGTATAAGCAAAAAAGGAAGGCCCTGAAAAAGGCAATTAAAGGGAGTAAACGACAATGTTTCCTCCAACTATGTGACGAAGTCGATAGTAACCCTTGGGGACTCGGGTATAGGCTAGTCATGAAAAAACTGAAAGTTTTCAAGCCACTCCCAACAACGTGCCCGGCCACACTGCGTAATGTAGTTGAAACATTGTTCCCAGTACAAGATGCTCTCCGAGCCTATGATTTGGAAAAATGTTGTGAGGGGGACCAAAATATGCAGTTGACAGACAAAGATGAGCTCCTGATGATCACTAAACGGATCAAAAACAATAAAGCTCCTGGCCCAGACGGAGTCCCCAACGAGGCACTAAAAGTGGCAATTCGAAGCCATACCGACATTTTTGTAGATCTCTACAATACATGTCTAAAAGAAGGCACATTTCCAACTCAGTGGAAGTTACAGAAACTGGTGCAGATTCCAAAAGGATCTAAACCAGCGGAAGATCCTACAGGCTACCGCCCCCTTTGCATGCTCGACACCGCAGGTAAAATTCTAGAACGGTTGATCGCTAATCGTCTGGAGGCCGCCATTGATGACGCAGGCGGTCTATCATCCTCGCAATTCGGATTCCGTAAGGCTCGCTCAACTACAGATGCTGTAGTTGCGGTTAAAAACATTGCGCAGAAGGCAATCGAAGGAACTCGGTGGTTATACGGTAGCAAGGAATACTGCCTAATGGCAACACTAGACGTAAAGAATGCCTTCAATACCGCGAACTGGAACCAGATTCTGATGGCGCTTGATTGCTTCCAGGTCCCAACGCATATACGAAAGATTATACTCAGTTATTTCACTGACAGAACCCTTCGCTATAATACCGATGCGGGTGTTAGGGAATATAAAATAACAGGCGGAGTTCCACAAGGCTCAGTCCTAGGCCCCTTGCTGTGGAATATTATGTACGACGGAGTCTTACGTCTCAGTTTACCCCCAGGGTCCAAAATTATAGGGTTTGCTGACGATATCGCTGTTGTGGTCGTAGCTAAAGTACTACAGCAAGCAGAAGCAACCTGCAACCAGGCTGTAGGCGTGGTAAAAGAATGGCTGCGCAAGAATGGTCTAACTCTTGCTGATCATAAGACGGAGGCAGTGCTCATTAGCAGCAGGAAGAAGGTGGAGTCGGCAAATATAATGGTGGGCGAAAATACCATAGGATCGAAACCGTTCATTAAATACCTGGGCGTATTAATCGACCATAGGCTGAACTTCAGAGATCACCTATCATACGCAAGCAGCAAAGCGGCAGAGGCAGTAACAGCACTGACGCGCATAATGATGAACACTAGAGGCCCTAGGCAAAACCGTAGGAGACTACTTAATACCGTGGTCTCATCGATTTTGCTGTATGCAGCTCCAGCATGGGCGGAAGCAACTAATTGCAGCTCATATGTGAGATGTATGAAATCAGTGTATCGACTGAGTGCCCTCAGAGTGTGCTGCGCGTTTCGAACGGTATCAGAAGACACCATTATGGTTATTGCAGGACTACTCCCAATAAATGGCAAAAGAGTACGCTGAAGTTTACCAAAACAAAGCTACTTCAGAACGACAGACAATACGCAAGGAAGCAAGAGAGCGTAGCATGCGTTCATGGCAGGGAAGTTGGAGTTCGTCCGTGAACGGACGCTGGACGTACCGTCTGATTCCCTTAATAGCCAAATGGGTTAGCCGTAAGCATGGACAGTTAGACTATCATCTGACCCAAATACTGACGGGACATGGGTGTTTTAAATCCTATCTATATAGGTTTAAGCACGAAGACGACCCGTACTGTTCTTATTGTGCACCAGCTGTAGAAGACGCAGAACATGTTTTGTTTGTCTGTCCGCGATTTGCGTTAGAAAGGGAGGAACTAAGCACTAGGGTGGGGAAGCCAATTACGGCTGATAACCTAGTCGATATTATGTTAGAGTCCGAAGAATATTGGTCCGCTGTATGTAATATGGCAAAAATAATAATCTCCAAACTGCGTCGCGCTGAACAACAGCGCAGATCTTCATGAAGAGGCAATAGGCCGCTCCCCCTTCCGTGAAGTACTACTTAACGGTTGTCCCGCGGGAGGGAAACGGAGCTGGGGTGGGTTTTTAGTGGGTGAGCCGAAAGGCAAGTCTCACACTTTTCGGCTTTCAATGCTTTGTGCCACCTCCATAAAAAAAAAAAAAAAAAAAAAAAAAAAAAAAAAAAAAAACACATACATGCACACATATAATCAATGTTCCATGCTATCAAGATTGCGTAACCATTGCTAAGACATAAAATTCAATTGAATTCACTTTTGTGAGAGCCAACAACAACTTGCAGGGCAAGAGTAAAATAAGCAAGCACACTTAGCTAACCACTTAAGCATTTATAAGTACTCAAGTATATGCCAAAAGTAGACAAAAGTTATAAAGGTAAACGAGAAGGTAATGCAAAGTACAACTGCATGAGCACTCACACCCACACACGCACACAAAAGTACGCAATAAAAGGCGCAATAAAATCACAAAATGGCGCATATGATAAGGTGAATATGTGTCTGAATATATAAAGTGTGCATGTGTGTGTGTGTACAAACGTTTTTATGGTTATGACACGCGGCATGTTGCATGTGGCATGCATGCACGTACGCTAAGAAATGACAAAAACAACAACAGCGCAGCACAGACTACAACTACAGTTGTGAGTATGCAAAAAAGGAGCAAAAATGCAAATGGAAAAGAAACAGCTAAAAGATATGCAACAATTTTCTATGTATGCATATGTACAGGGTTGGCCATATTAAACTGACCCATTGAGTAACCCTATAACTTTTTACTGTAATTTGAAATCTAAGGCTAACGTCAACAAGCCAAAGACACTAGGCGCACTTAAGGCCAATATCCGACGGGAAATAGCCGCCATATCGGCCGAGATGCTGGCCAAAACTATGGAAAACGCCGAAAAACGGGCACATTACGCTATACGAGCTAAGGGCGACCACTTGCGCGATATCATATTCAAAAAGTGATGTAAACGAATCTCCTTGAACTAAATTAAATGTTTTTCACAATGAAACACAAAAAAATGTTTCTTTTTCCATATTTTTTTAATAATCACATGGGTCAGTTTAAGATAGCCAACCCTGTACATATCCAAATACGTGCTAAGGGCGACCACTTGCGCGATATCATATTCAAAAAGTGATGTAAACGAATCTCCTTGAACTAAATTAAATGTTTTTCACAATGAAACACAAAAAAATGTTTCTTTTTCCATATTTTTTTAATAATCACATGGGTCAGTTTAATATGGCCAACCCTGTATATGTATGTATGTATGCGTGCGTATGAGAATGCATGAATACACCTGGAAATTAAATAAGAGTAAAACAAGGCATATGCAAGTTTTTTGCCGGAGTGGCTTAACAGTGGATCCAGCACCTCTCAACCTTCTGCAGGGTGGCCAACTCGGCTTGTCTGCCCATATCTGCATACATTTACATATGTATATGTGTGTGCTTTAGTTGCAAGGATAATAAGTGTATCTGTGCATATTGTTATGATTATTACGCTCTCATTGTTAAGTATTTTCTGCTGTTGCTGTAGCACTCACAGCTGCACGTAAGTTTTCAACCTGTAGGAAAAGCTGTACTCTTAATGAGGTGGATTTCTGGTACCAGTTATAGTCACAATCCGACACGAAATATGTGGCGCAACCGGTTTTCTCGATCTTCTGAAAAAGACAGCCACTAGAAGCATTGATAAGCCACATAAATTTCTGAAAGAGACTAAAATACTAATCCAATATCAAACTACATTTAATTTAGAGGTAGCCCAAAGCATTTATTGCTGGTGCTGCAAGCATTTGTTAAATAATTTATTGTAGTACAAATGCTTCAAAAAAAAAAAATAATAATAAAATAAAATCATGTGAACGACGAATCGATTATTTTATAATTTAAAATATATTCGTAAGAAAAATCTTTGACATATAATATAATACCTCGTGTGAAAGCAGCGCTCAAAATCTAGTTCACGAGCCATGTCGCATAGTCAGAAAAGTAAACAGGCAGGGTATAGCATATCTACCTTGGACGAGTCGCATAAATAGACTTATAAAAAGCAAAAAGAATTAAAGAACAGAGGCATGCCCACATAGAGCCCACATGAGCAAAACAAGCTCATTTGCCCTTTTTCGGTTATTCAAATTATGCCAGGTATGAAATAGATGGAGTCTTGAATCGATGTTTCGTTTTGTTGGATACAAGAAAAATTAATACAGATTTGCTAGTAGCTCACCAGTAATACTCATGTTGTTAATTACTGCTTCAGAGAGCCCAAATAGAAAATATTTTCTGTCGCTTACCTCAACTTTATACCGAGACGAGACCTGTAATTTCAGTTAAAATATATAGAAAAAAAACGTAACTCTTCAGATATTTTCCGCCAAGCAAGAAAGTTTTCGTAGATGGAGTTTTGAATCGATGTTTCGTTTTGTTGGACGACCTGCTGAATCTATTCAATTACATTATTCCATTAAAATATAATACCATTTTGGATAGCTAAAAAAACATAGGTTGGGTTAGGTTAGGATAAATAGTTGCCCAGGTGAAGGGCCCAATTGGACAAACAATAAAAAATCCTTGAGAAAAATTCGGAATAAACAGAGCGGAAAGAACCAAAAGGGGGAAAAATGAAAAAGAAGTGGATTTGAATTGGAGAATCAATCAGGAGGAAAAATGAAAAAGAAGAGGATTGGAATTGGAGGATGACGACCAACGGTGGCTGATTACATTTGTATTAACCGCTTCAAGCTACTGATGAAATTCACCAGGTCTGCGATATTTTAACCTGTTATATTCACGGGTGTGGCTGAAAAGTGAGAGCTCAGATATCTAAATCTTAGCCTGTCGAAAGCAAGGCAGCTGAGGGGAAGATTCTGAGATGATTCCACCTCATCCTCCAGAGAGCCTCCGCAGAAGGATTTGAAGTAATCTCAATCTGGATACCTAACGGACAATGCCGGGTAAGGACATATTAGTTTTTATATTATTGGTAAGTAGTTCCGTATTTTTTTTAGAAAGTCAAACACAACTTTTTCATGGAACTAAATAACTTTATTCTGTAATGCATTGCCCTTTTTGATCAATGACCTTTTGCCATCTTTCAGGCAACATTATAGGTCCACGTTCATAAAACTTCTGGTTTTTATTAGCAAAAAACTGAATCCGGTACGATTTGACATCATCATCATTATTGAACCTTTAACCATTCAAGGAGTTTTGTAAAGATCAAAACAAAAAGTAATCAGTAACCAGTGCAAGGTCAGGACTATATGGTGGATGTGGCAAAACATCCCAACTAAACTCTAATAATTTTTGCCGAGTGACCAAAGATGTGTGTGGCCTTGCATTGTTATGCTGGAGTACAATACTTTTTCGATTTGTCAATTCGGGCCGCTTTTCTTCAACTGCATTGTTTGATTTCGTTAGTTGTTCAATACAGACATCAGAGTAGATCGTTCGGTTGGGTGGTAAGAGTTCAAAGTAGACAATTCCTTTGTAATCTCACCAAACTGATAATAAAACCTTCTTTTGATGAATACCAGCTTTTAATGTTGTTTGAGTTGGTTCACCTGGCCTGCTTCACGATCTGTTCCGCGTTGATATTATTGTAAACAACCAATTTTTCATCGCCAGTTATCAGTCGTTTTGAAAATGGATCATTTTCATTACGTTTCTTTAGCAAATCGCAGCTGTTAATGCGTTGCGTTAAATGCGTTTCCTTCAGTTCGTGTGGAGCCCATGTATCGAGTTTTTGAACATAGCCAAGTTGTTTTAAGTGATTCTTAATGCTTGTATGTGGTACATGAAGCTTCTCTGCAATCTCACGTGTTGTACTCTGACGATCCGAATCGATCATTGCTTTGATTCGTCACCATAAGCAGCACATAACTTTTTATGAGTTTGCGCTGCGGTTTTCCCTCTGTGGAAATAAAAAAGCAAAATATGAAAATGTTCCCTTTGATTTTCCATTTTTCAACGCACCCCAGACGAAAACTACGCAAGCGATCAAAAAATTTTTTTTTACTGATTGACAGCTGAATTGTCAACTATCAAATAACAAAATGTGTTTTACATTTGTGCTGCGTCTGCAAACCTAAAAGTTCAACTGAAGCCATCTATGAGTGAAATCCACAATTACTTAGTTGCCAACCTAATAATTTGCAGAATTGTTTCCATACAAAAAAACCAAAAAGCCCACATTTTCTAATTATTTGAAGAAGGAAATGCTTGATGAAAAATCGTCAACCCAAAACTTTGGTAGGCAACTATTTTTAACGCTTAGGGCCTGATTGAAATTTTATTAATGATTTTTATTAATTTACATATTCTTTAACTAAAAATAAAAAAATTGGCTTAAATTCAAATTTAAAAAAGTGGATTCAAAAACAAGAACCAAAAAAAAATTTTTTTACAATAATTTTTAAAATCGAATATTAAAAAAAAAAAAAAAAAATTAAACAAATAGAATCAAATTATTAAAAAAAATTCTGAAATAATGTCAGATAACCAAATTAATCCGAAATGACCTAAATAATAATTGGCTCAAGAATCCAGGACGACTTTTCCATGTAACCCTGTATACATCTCGTTCTCCTATAAAGAGGATGAATTGTGAGCCCTAATCTTATATATATACATATACATATCACAAGAATGGCCCTAGATGGGAATTCTCGAGGAAGCATTCCATAGAAGCAAGTTGGGTCTAATCGAGTTCGTAGAAGAGGCCCTATGCTGCTCGAAGAAGTAATCAGGAGAAAAAAATACGGACTGTATACGCATGTAAGCGCGGAAATTGCGCTAAAATCACTAAAGGCAGCTCCCTGGGAAAGCAGCAAGCAGGTTTCAGAAGCAACCGTTCCTGTGTAGATCAAATTAACACCCTACGTCACATTGTGGAGCAAGTACAAGAGTGGCAGACAACCCTCCAACTAACCTTTGTGGATTACAGTACAGCTTTTGATTGTCTCTCTCGCAACAGTATGGGACGCGTTACACGCTCGAAGGTAATCTGTTGGAAAGCATTCCCGCCAGTACTGGCGAACGGCAAGGCTGCCCGTTGTCTTCTTTTTTATTTTTAATTGTTATTGATGATATACTAAAAAGCTGTACTGAGGGGAAAAGAACATCTCGAAGACCTCGCCTACGCTGATGTTCATGCATGCCTTCTCTCCGTCAAGCACGCCGACATGCAGAACAAAATTGATGATCTGTCCTCAACCTCATTGACTGGGAGGCTAAAAATAAATCACGAGAAAACGAAAGCCATGCAAATTCGATCCACTAGCAACCCCCTGTTCCTCTGAAATGGCGACCAAATTGAGTACGTTGACACTTTTACCCACTTGGGTAGTATCATTGCCGCTGAAGACAGGGCGAAACTAGACGTTATCGCCAGAATAAATAAAGCGAACGGCGAGTATGGACAGCTCCGAGCTATCAGGTCTTCGAGCATCCTCAGCCTACATACAAAATTACGAATCTTTAAGTAAATTTACTAAAAGTACTCTTGTAGGGATCGGAGACCTGGTTCACAAATAATTGGAGCGAAGAAAATTCAAAGCTAGGTGAACAGATTTTTACGCAGGACATTGAAGATCTGGTGGCCCAACATCATAAGTAACGACGATCTATACGAGAGGTACTACGAAAGTGGAGGTTGCAAATGAAATCTGTCGTCAAGCACTGGATTAGAATCCACAAGGTGCTCGCAAGGTCGGCCGTCCAAAACTATCTTGGAGGAGGACTGTCCAGAAGGAAATAAAAACTTGGAACGAAATCAGGCTCCTTCCAAAAAATAGAATCAGATAGAGGTGTTTTACTGAGGCCCTATGTTCCAGTGGGAGAAACAGGAACCGATGATGATACGCATATACGTGAATAATTCCTCCCGGAAGGTTTTGTATGGCATAAAATGCATTCGCTTAAAAAACGGCTGTGTCCATAAGCCAAAAAGTGTTAAAAAGTCAAGAATTACATTTTTAAACTGCAACAGTTCAAAAATGACTGAATCGATTCGAGAACTATTACTTTGCTATAAAACTTTGGAACGTTTTTTATGAATCTGCATTAATCAAATTCATCAGTTATTTCCTAAAAATTCAAATTTCAGTCATTCTCCTAGAAAGAAATTCTGATTCAGGCTTCCCGGCAGGGTGCTTACATTCACAAGCCTACACACACATGCAAACAAAATGTTCTGTTGTGTTATGTTGCATAGCTCGCCTATTTTTATTGTCATTGCAACATACAATTCCATATTGTTTCTGCTCACCATGCCACATTTTGTTGCACGAGCAAACTCACTCGTAATACAAATAGCCTATTGCATTGTGTTTTTATCTGTATGTGTGTATATGTGTGCTAGTTAAGTTAGTATCATTACGTTTGTTGCATGCAACAATCTAACTATTATTATACTTTGTGTCTGCCTTTTAACAAAAGCAAAAACGAAGGCAAAGCACAAAAAATTTATGCAAAGCAAATAAATGAAATTAAATAATTACTTGAATGTACGTAAGTGTGCACGTAAGCACATTTCCATGTCTGTGAGTGCGTAAGTGTAGGTGTGCCTGAGCAAATGCAAATGGAAATGGAAATGCAAATGCAATTAAATTGTCGTTAAAGTTAACTGCAACTGCAAAAACACTTCCTGTTCCTGTTCTTGTATGCAAAGTATAAGCATTTAAGTGCATAAGTAAATACTTTTGTGAATTTCTTATGCCATTTGACTGAAAATAGTAATAAGTGAGTGTTGGTTTGCTCCTAAAAATGTTACTTGCACTCGATAATATTAATTGAAAACTGTAACTGGCACCACTGAACTAGCAGCGTTTCTCACCCTACCTCTCTTTCTCTCGCTCGCTCTCTCAATGTATGCTTGTATGTGTTAATTTGCAGGCCACTTTTAATTAACTCCGTTTTTCCTTTTGGAAACTACTTTTGAGAGGTAGAAAAGCCTTATTGAGTTCCAAAAATATTGCTTTGTCAAAAGAAAAGCTGAAAATGCTTTTAGGTTGTGGAAAGTATAAATTTTATGATACAGTAAACTTGCCAGCGGGTTTCAAAACTGCGTATCCTCTTATTTGCTATATTCTTTTTAATTGCTTAAAACGGCACTTCACTAAAACAGAGCAAATAAAGGGTGGTTAAGTTTTAAGGGCCGGTGTTGACTTTGAATAAAATACAATTTGCTTAAGAAATTATTACCATTTCTCTTTATTATGATAATACTGGTATAGCTCAACTACGTATGGAACAAAATATTGTCGAAATGGCCGCCGCGGCCTCGGCGGCACACCTCCATCCGATGGTCCAAATTTTCGATGACGATGAGGCATAATTAAGGTTCTATGTCGTTAATGTGCCGAATTATCTTATTCTTTAGCTCTTGAATTTTTGCTGGCTTATCGACGTACACCTTTTCTTTCAAATAACCCCAAAGAAAGAAGTACAACGGTGTCAAATCACATGATCTTGGCGGCCAAATGACAAGGCCGCGACGTGAGATTATTCGGCCATCAAATGTTTCGCGCAAAAGAGCCATTGCTTCGTTAGCTGTGTAACAAGTGGCACCGTCCTGTTGAAACCACATATCGTCCACATCCATATCTTCCAATTCGGGCCATAAAAAGTTTGCATAAAAAATTCGTGAATAACTTTAACGCGTTGCTCGATTATGTATCTTCCCATGGCTAGAATTGAATTGGTCTGAAATTGAAAAATATCAAATGAAATGCAGAAAATCACTTGACGTTTAGGTGTGGCTCTCATTCAACCTCGGACCTTAAAATTTAGCCGCTCTTTATTTGTAAATACACCTGCGGTTCACAATAACAGCAGAGCGACGCATTGCAAAGTTGTGGCCAATTTTTAAATTTTATTTGTTTTTATATTGTAAAAAAATTGTTTAGGTAACCTAAAGTTTAAAACTTTGAGAAAAATTCAGAAAAATTTCATCAAAATCAGAATTTTTATTATATAACCTACTGAATTTTTGACATTTCTTTTATTTTTTATTGGAAAAAGAACCAAAAGTGTTATAAAAATTTTTAAAGAAAAAGAACAAAAAAAATTTATGAAAATTTCACAATTTTAAATTTGTATTTTAGGAAAATTTCGGGTGTGCAGTTTTCCAGCCTACTGAATTTTCGATATTTTATATATTTTTTATTTCATTTTTTTTAATTATTCAACAATTTTACTCCAAAATTTCAAACTTTTTAAACCAAATTTTTAGAAAAACTTCTTGCATAAAATTTTAAAGTTCAGTGGATTTCTGTCAATTTACTTATTTTTCACTTACTTTTTTTTAATTATTTAACAGATTTTCTTAAAAATTTCAAACTTTTTAATCCGAATTTTTAGAAAAACTTCGTGTATACAATTTTATAGTTCATTGAATTTCTGACAATCTTTTATTTTTATTTAATTTTTTTTTATTGGAAAAAAGCAAAAAAAAATCTATGAACAACAATTTAAATGATGCAATTTTATAAATCATTGAATTTTCGAATATTTTTTTTTTAATTCACCAAATTTACGAACTTCCGCTGAACCGTATAACCATAAAAAATTAAAGAAATTTCCATCAAAATTTCAAACTTCTTAATCTGAATTTTTAGAAAAATTTCGGGTATGCAGTTTTATAGCCCAATCAATAAAGCGCCAGTTTCTTTTTTTTTTTTTTTTTTTTTTGAATTTTTTAATTTGAATTGCAACTTTCTGAACAAAAAAAAAAAAAACTGAAACGGATGTAGACGTGATAAGCCGATTGTGTCTGCGAGAGCAGTAGCAAGAGGTGCGTCAACGTCTTTTCCAGATATTTTTCCACATCAGTTTTGACCTTATTATCGAGAAAAAGTTTTTGAAGATCCCTTAACATGGCGCTGCTACTATTGTTCTAAATATCCTAGATTGAGCCGGTTGATTGATATCGATGCTAGTAGAACAGGTGGTGCCACAAAGCTGTACACTGCGCATTCATATGGGTTTTACAACGGAATTGTTTAATAGCATTTTGACGTCTAGTTTTAATGCAGATTTCCAGTTCATTAGCCTAGGTAAGTTGGAAGTTTTCAAATTTATTTGTACCCATTTGGCACCATAGGAGCTCTTGGTTGTATCAGGTAAGTCGCCTATTCAAGTGTATACCAAAGCAAATATAATAATAGTTTTTGTGTTTTCGTATTCACGTGTTTTGACCAGGGTTTAGCACTGCAGTCATATATCGAAAATGGGCTGAAGCAAAGTTATACACGAAATATACAAGTATAGTCGCAAGTAACGTGATTTGCGTACCATTATTTGGCTACTAACGAGATTCAGTTCTTTGAAAGTGCACCTTTCTCAAAAATGGGATATGAAAATTAGATTTATGTGAAATATGTCTTGAAGATAATGAGACTGCGCTTCATTTGTTATGTGATTTTTCTGGCTTTTGTCCACTTTCTGGCAGGGCGATTCTTCTGAATGACGAGCTGAATAGGGCCCTCTACTATTGACTTTACCTAAGCGACTCTTCTAGTTGAGTTTTAGCGACTTGAAATGAACAACTTTAGGAGGAGTGGTTGCTTAACGATGCATATCATGCGCTAAACTAAACGGCTTGCTTCACAAGAGGGCTCCACGTTCTTCTACTTCTTAATTAGCGCTATAACCGCTTACGCGATTTTGGCCGAGTTTAACAAAGCGCGCCAGTCGTTTCTTTCTCGTGCTAACCGGCGCCAGTTGGACACACCAAGAGAAGCCAAGTCCTTCTCCACCTGATCCTTTCAACGCAGAGGGGTTTTCCTCCTCCTCTGCTACCACCAGTAGGTACCACATCGGAACTTTCAGAGTCGGAGCGTTTGTACCCATTGGGGCGACATGTGCTAGCCAATGGAGCCCCTGATCTTTATTCGCTGCGCTATGTTAAAGCTCATTCAACTCATCGCTAACCAGCCCCAGTTGGACACACCAAGCGAAGCCAAGTCCTTCTCCGCCTGATCTTTCCAACGCAACATGACCCAGCCAACGTAGCCGCTGAATCTTTATTCGCTGCGCTATGTCACTGCCATCGTAAAGCTCATTCAGCTCATCGTTCCATCGCTTGCGACATTCGCTGCTGCCAACGTGCAAAGGTCCAAAAATTTTACGCATAATCTTTCTCTCCAACACTCCAAGCGTCGCTTCATCGGATGTTGTAATTGTCCACGCTTATGCGCCATACATTAGGACGGGCATGATGAGAGTCTTGTAGAGAGTTTTGTTCGTCGTGAGAGGACTTTACTGCTCAGTTGCCAACTTAGTCCAAAGTAGCACTTGTTGGCAGAGAAATTCTTCGTTGGATTTCAAGGCTGACATTGTTATGGGTGTTAATGCTGGTTCCTAAATGCACGAAGTCTTCTACAGCCTAGATATTATAACTGTCAACAGTGACGTGAGTGCCGATACGCGAGTGCGCCGACTGTTTGTTTGAAGACAGGAGGTACTTCGTTTTGTCCTTGTTCACCACCAGACCCATTCGCTTTGCCTGTATCCAGTTTGGAGAAGGCGCGAGGGCGGCACGTTGCAGGGGCTAAATAGACAAACCTATAAACGTCAGCGACTGCGAGTCGCTACCAGCCTCTAAGTAGAAAAAGAACACAAAATTTGCTCAAATTTTTATATTAATAAAAGGAAACGGCTTGTAAGGAAAGGTTATTTAAAAATCGCCTCCTAACTTCTCACAACTTCTCAACCTCTGTATCCATCAGAATTTGCCCATATTTTAATATCACATTGAAATAGTTTTCTATTTACTACCAGCCTATTATTAAGCATTGTAACAAGCAAGCACACGCCTTTCTTTGCATTAGAAGCAAAATATTATGAATTCGAGCATTTATTCCCACAATTTCTTCGCACTTCTAATGTTAAAATAATAACTAGTTACATTTTCAAGTAGGCCTTGGACCAGCCCACTTATGCAAACATAATTTGTAATTAAGTTAGAAGACCACACCGTCGACATTGGAAAAGAACTGCGGCGCGACGCGACATAAGCAGCAGCTCAGTAAGAGCAGCAGCACAGAAAGAAAGAGAAGCACTAAAACGCAGCTCAACACGCATACACACATACATGCATACATTAATGCGCTCAGCAAGCTACAACGGCTTAGCACAACGGACGCAATCGCTGCTAGTCTTGCTCCTGCTTTTGTTGTATCTGCTGTGGATAGCACACCTGTCTGTTTGTTTTTGTAAACGCCTTTTTGTTGCGTAATCGCACCTAACAGAAGTCACCGCTCATGCGTTCGTGCACCTATTGTGTTTGTGTATGGCTTTGTGTGCGCGTGTTGGTAAGCAGATAAATTCCAGCCTACACGCTTCACTCACCTCGCTGCTGTGAGACACGATCCGCATGCAGAGATAATGTCTACACCCGCAACGCCAGTGCAGCCGCCGCCGTTGATGAAGGGGACGTGGAGAGGGCGACAGCTGGCTGGCTGAATAGATGACTGACTGGATGGATGGCTGGTAAAGTAAGGTAGGCAAGTTGACTGGTTACTGATCGTTACAATGGGCGCAGTTGACGGAGAATGTTTACAAGTTTGTACATAGAAAGCATAAACACGCATTAAGTACTTGTAGGCGCATTTAAGGAAACCCATTTATTATTGCATAACTCATAGTTAGTGTAGCGATGATAAATTTTTCTTTTGTACTAACAAACTTTTTTATTGTGTTTATCACTTTTTGTTTTTTTCTCGTTAGTGTTTAGTTATATTTTTAGCTTGCACCAACAGTTAATTAGACGCGCTTGCTTCGGTGGTGAGTTTTGTTAAAAAAAAAATTCATGTACTACATACTTGCATATATAATTCTGGCTTTCTAATGGCAAAAAATTTCTACAAAAGCAGAAATGTAGATAAGGAAACAAAAATTTTTAAACATTTTTTATTTCTTTTATATCAAAAATATTATGATAACTTCATTATGTGCACATTAGCCATGGTTCAAGTGAAATATTAGCGGTGGGTTTGGCTGTCAGCGCAAGAGACTCAATAAATGTTTATGAACTAGCATGTTAGTATGTAATAGGGATGCAAGTCCCGGTTATTTCCCGAAAAACCCAGGATTATTATTTAACAATTCCGCCACTATTTGCCAACAATCCCGTCATTTTCGGGATTTCAAATTTCTTTTGTAAATCCCGGGATTTCGGGACCCCGGGTTTTTAAGTCCCGAAAGTTCTGGGACTAGTATTTAACAGTCCCGGCACGATTTGTCAATAATCCCTAAATTTTCGAGATTGGAAATTTTTTGAAGCATATAAAATGGAGACAGAAATATTCCCTTTTATACAAAAAAGTAACAGTACTTTGTACTTTACGTTTACAACACTCCATTGCTTATTTTCATCGCAGCTCAAAGTGCAATCAGGGCATGGGTGGGACTTGGTAATATTTTTGGACAGTTAATATACTTCGGACAGATCTCTGTACTCGCAAACTGGAATTTGAGGGTCGTACCAGGGCAATCATTTCAAGGAGGCAGAAATGAGGGGGAAATCTGCACCGATGCTGGTACCTCTGTCTAAACTGACGGCTTCAAGATAGAATCGGAAGTCGCAACAGGGGTTTTCTCTAAATCCGCCAATTTGTTAATTTTCTTAAAATTGCCCAATAGTGCTTGTGTTTTTCAGGCAGAAATCCTGCGATTGTACAGGCAAAATGCTTAGGAAACGTGGGAGCTAAGGCGATATTAACATTAACTTGAAGTCTGCGACGACGCCATTGTGCAGCTCGAAACTAGTCAACTCCTGTAAAGAAGAGATCAAATCTCTTGAATGTGCAGATAACATTTCTTTGATATGGGTTCCAGGGCAGAGGAACATGGAGGGAGATGAAATTGCTGATGAGCTTGCCAGGAAGCGGACTGCATTGGTGTCAGAGACCTCCTATACGGGCATCGGCATCCCCATGACTGTTGTTCTCGCTAATCACAAAAAATATGCAGCTCCATTTTTTCATGCGCTATTTCGAAAATCCTTTGGCCCTAACAAAATAAAAAAGAGGATAAGATTAAAAAAAAAATTAAATTAAATTTTTAAATAAAAGTTTTTTTACATTAAAGTTTGTGTTTTTAATTTGTAAAGTTCTTGCAAAATCAATAACCTCTGAATCCCAGGTACTAGTCCCGGGCTTCCGTTTTTGTAATAACGAAATCCCAAAAATTTCGAGATCGCAAACCTCAAAAAAATGTGCATTCCTATGTTGCATTTACATATAAATGCAGCTCGCTAGCTGTAAATAAGTTGTAAGTAGCTGTAGCAAATGTTAGTCGCAATCAAATTGAATTTACAAGGAAAACTCCCCTTTTTTGTTTCATATTAATTTATTTATTTTTTCTAACTGCTGAAGGGCTCGAAGCGGAATGTCAGTAGTTTTTCCGCGCATTGCACACAATCCACATACAAACTGCATTATTTATAACTAGTAGCACATTTTTTTCTCGTTATTCTACGCACACTTACAATTTAGCATAAATTTACATAAATTTCAGTGGCCACGCAGCAAAATGAAGCTGTCAGCTGCTTGTCTTATTTATTTTAAGTATTTTTTTATACAGATTATATTATTTGTACGTATAAGTAGAAGTCTCCCCCGAATCGGAAGTGGTGCATGTTTCGTAAAATGTAGTGAATAGTAGACATTTAGAATTTGATGAAACGATAATCAACTTCTAATAGCGCTTTTCAACAAAAATGTGGATTCCTCTTATTTTGAGCAGAATTAGAATAGTATTGGCTTTCATAGGCGGTCTGATGAGATGAAATGATTTTTTAATTTTGCTCACAAAATCAGTGGATTATATTATTTCAGGTAAGCATTTGGTAACGCTACTACTACCAGAGTTGTTGGCAATACCCAGTAAATATTGTGGCGAATATTTGAAATGATAACCAGTCGATGGCCAATATGAATACCGAACCCAGAACGAGCTCATAATCAGCTCAAGTTTTTCACTGCTTATAGGATGACGGAAACCTATACAAAATTGCTAAAGGAAAATATTTTATTTATTTATTAGAAATATAATTTTGAATAATTATATTACATTACGAGAGGTACTAGTAATCAAAAAAAATATAGAAAAGGTTGTCTGTAAAGACGGTTTACTGACGATAGTTTAACGTGACAACGTCGTAAGAAAATACTGATGTAATGGTTGCAATTTTCAAAAGAAAATTTTAATTTTATTTGTTTGATAGATATTTTGTATGGATATAGAGGAGGAGGTAAATGAAATCGCAATGGGATAGATCAAATTATATTTACACAAACGTGAAAAATGACGAAACATTTATCAAATTCATGAAAGGTATGTTCAATTTCGATTGTGCATCAGACGTTAGTAAGTCAACAACACTAAGAGGCAACATCATCTATTTGCCTTTTTCAAGACCCATTACACTCGAAACACTCCCTTTCATTTCCTACTTTTCCTATCATCTCCTATTCTCAAGAGAGAAATGGTTCATTTTCATGCACACAGGAAGAAGCCATATGCAAATACAAATATGTGAATTCATATACATATGCGCATATACATACATATATATGCTCACTCAAGTAGGACAGAGCCAGATGTCGAACGTTGCCGAACGCGGGGGCCGGTTGTGCTCTTTGTGGTTCGTTCCGCGCTTTCGCTTGCAATTCAGGCAAGGTAACGACGACTGAGCAAGATAACGACGAATGAGCAAGATAACGACGATTGAGCAAGATAACGACGAATGAGCAAAATAACGACAATTGAACAAGATAACGACACATTTTTTCGTGCGTGCAGCCGGCTAAATCGAATTATAAGACGTTATCACGTCAAAAAATAATTTTTGATTCTATGGTTACTGGTGTATACTATGAACGATTGTCTGATGAATTGCTTTAAATTTTTCCTTCGAGAATGGGCTGGAATTCGAGTTCACAACACAGGTCAAATACTTTGGATAACGACGGTTGCATTCTGCTGTATAATGGCGTAGTTCTCGAATCGAAGGCCAACCTTTAACTTACACACAAATACGTGAAAGCGATTTTTTCCAAACACACTAACGAAATTTATCCTCACTGATCTGCTGCTTCGACTTATTTCTGCCGAATTTCAAGCTGTTGCGTATTCAGAGACTTTTAGTAGAATTCTATGACAAATATTTTCGCGGTACATTTTGACCAGCAATCTGCCTCTTTTATGAAGAGTTAGAGGGTTAAAATGTTCCAAAAAAATATTCACTGTTATTTTTTACAACTGTTGAACATTTTTTGCCTCTAAAATCCAATAGTTTCCTACTACGATTAAGCATAAGAACGAGAAAAAGGGAGACAACTTGAGGCCCTTTAAGTAAAAATTCATATGTGAGCTTCCAAATCGTCGATCAATGTATATAATTTTAGTTTGTTTCCTTTTACCACATCTCGTTGACCGACTACAAAAGTTTGCAAGATGTGGGAATGCAGACCCCTCCTCAAAAAATTTAGTCTTAAACTACATATCAAATGGCCACGTACACTATTTTTTGGTCTGAATCCGTTGTCGAAATCTCGTTATTTTTTTTTTTTTTTTTTGTTGTACAGCTTAATAATATGAATGAACGGTCATTCACTTCATGTTGAACACGGGAACCAACCAGATATTTTTGAATTATTAACGAGCCCTACTGCTATTTGTTATTTGCCAATGTAATAATTTTGCTTTACAGTAAAAAAAAAAACATTCACAGGTTAAGCCAAGTTAAGAAGTAAAAAACATTTCAAACTGCATGCTCCAATTTTTTTATATGGAAGAAAAAGCGTAGCACACTCAACGAAAAAAGAAAAAACAAAAGAAAAGAAAAAAAAACAGAAATAAGTAAATAAATAAATAAATAAAATCGACGGCGCTCAATTATAGGAGTCACTGGAAACTTGAACTTCCAAAAGAAATTCAATGACTATTTACATAAATTTACTTAGTAACCGTATGCGCTGAAAAACTCTAAACATTTTGATTGAAAATTTTGAAGTTTTACTAAAATTTTGAAACAAGTTTGTACGAGTATAAAGTGTATGGTTTTTGCTGCTGTTATTTTTATAGAAGAAATAGTGGCGCGTTTACAATTTTTCACCGTGGTGCATATGCGAAGAAATCGTAGGGGTACATATTAATAGTAGATAGTTAGGCGCTTAACCACAGCATTTATGGCAGAGAAAACGAACGCTAAAATCTAAAAATTACATCATCATTACAGCAAATTAAAAGTCCAGTAGGTTAGATTAGATTTTTGTGGCAGTCGGCCTCGAGTAGCCAACTCACTTAGGCCATGCAGGTCCGGATAGTTCCATATGAGAGTCAAAATAGTATTTTCCTAACAACCTTGCTCTACTCCTAGCTAAGGCTAAACAATTACATAGGAAGTGTTCTACTGTTTCTTCCTCTTCCTCGTCTCTACAAATTCTGCTGTACAGTAGATCTCAAGGGGTTTTTAACAGTGCTTCAAAATTTTTAACTTTGAGCATAGAAATATTTTACTTATAAATTGATTGCTGATAGATATAAAAGATCTCTGAGGACGCGCTTATATTTTTTAAGGTCTCACTATTCAGAATACTCTATCCACCATGAGCAGGTAAAATCGGCCAAACAGTCGATTCATGAATGCCTAATTGTTGGGAACGTTGAGATATCGATATTGGAGGTTGTTTAGCAACCTTTTGTGCTGGAGCGGCAACAAAATGTCCAGTCCATTTTTTGGTCTGCCAATCTTTTTTCCATCTTCGATAGAACCAGTTTCTTGAATTTTTTTCACTAACCGTTGAATTTTCGACTCATTCTGATGATAATTTCCACAAAAAAAAACGTGAATTTTGAGATTGCTTTTCTTAGAGATCTTAGAGATCGCGTTGTTCAATCGTTTAAAATTGCACATCTATAAATGTATACTTGAGAAATATCAAAGATGACATAAAACAGCATACCGTCTAGGAACTATTAAAACTGACATTTAAGCCTCAATTTTGAGAGAAATTTTATTTGTGTCAATTTGTGAAATTTTAGTATAAACTTCACGGGGATCAGGCACAAAATTTCCATTTAAATAGGATATTTGAGGATCAAAATTTACTGCGAAAAGTTGTATCAGATAATTTCACACGAGCGCCGTCATATAAGCATTTACTCGAAATTGACAAAAACACGCGTCCACCAATAAAAAATTGAGTTTATTTATGTTGAGTGTGTGAGCTTGTCGTAAGCCAAATAATATCCCAGACTTTTGGGAAGTATATGAATTGTAACAAAATAATAAGGAAACTTCTACTCTTTAAAATAATTATAAAAATTAAATACCAAACACATTTTTTTCTTTAACCTAATGGAGTGTAGGGTGTCTTGTCGATTCCTTAGCAATTTAGAATCGAAGAACTAGGCTGCTAAACTGCTTATCCTAGCTTAGTGAAAGATGAGAATTGCCTACGCCTCCAAGCAGGTATTTCCTGTTTTGGCCCCTACCCTGCATATCTGCCGAGCGTTGCCTATAAGCCACCTGAGGACGCGACTGATAGAAGACAGGCAACTTAAAACAAACATACCTACTCAAAAGTATTTGAGATCTGCATGGGCCTCTGAAAAGATATAAAATATTTAGCAAAAAAGTGACAAGAGATTTGGATTTAGTTCAAAGTTAATAAAATTATAAGACACACAATAATTTCAAACATTTAAGTTACAGGAGTATTAGCGTAATTGCTGCTTCCTTATAAATGAGTCACCTGAAGTGTGTACAAATTCCTCCACTTCAGTTAAGCGTATCATCACGGCATTACCTTATACCACCCACTTCAACTTACACTCTTCTGTCACAGCTGTGCGGCGGCGTGCGGTACAATAATCTTTAACCGAAATTGACGGCATGCAACAGTAAAAGCTATTTACATGTACGTGAAACATAACGGCGAAAAATACACACTGGAAAACAAACATTCCAATACATACACACATACATATGCGGAAGAAGAAAGGATACGCGCGTAAAGGCGAGCCAATGTAGTGGTGAGACTTACACGTACGCAAAATATTACATTATGATATAAAAACGTGCCAAATCGCTGCATACGTACGAGTACACACATATGTATATGTATATGTGTGGAATGTGCTGTACGTGTACATAAGCGTACATGTGTAAAACAGCGAATAAAAACAAAAGCAAACAATATTATCAACAAAAACTCCAAAACAGGCTACTATAAATGTAAGCTACGAAATTTCATTATAAACGCACCCACTCTTGCAAACATACATACATAAGGGCATACATACACAGTCACATGCAAACGGCAAAAGGCTGTACAAGGGTATTGTTGGCAAAAACAGTGGCAGAGTGCGGGTGTGTGTGAAAAAAAATAACATGTCGATATAGCTTTTGTGAGCTGATAGAGGTGCTTGCTGGCCAAAAATGTTTTTGCACACCAATATTTATCTGCATATTAAGTATTACATTATGTATGTATTTGTAAAGCAGAGTCGCCCAAAAAACAAAAAGTGTTGAAATTTCATCGGAAACTTTTGTTTTTAAAAGGAAAATATTTTATATAAATACAAAATATAAAATATTTTATAGCAAATGCGTTTTTCTGGTTAAGTTTGCAATTGGTGCTGAACGAACTTAACATTCTAAAGGCTGGTTAAATTTCAAAGGCCGATGAACCACACCGACACCGTTGGACTTCTTTCTTTGGGGTTATTTGAAATAAAAGGTGTACGTCGATAAGCCAGCAATAAAGGATGAGATAATTCGGTATAATAACGGCATTTTGTTCCATACGTAATTGAGCTATACCAGTTTTATCATAATAAAGAGAAATGATAATAAGTTTTTATAAAAATTGGCCCTCAAAATTTAACCACCCTTTATTTCACAGGTGAAGGCTAAATAAACTTTTGTATGAATCTTATGAAAATTTCAAAAAAAAAAGTAATAAATAAAATAAGTACTTCTTATATTATAGATCGTCAACCGTGACGACTCTATTCTTTGCGTTCGAGAGCTGGGAGAGGTTGAATTTTCATGTATTCAAACTTTAGATGCGTTTTTCTCAAAACTATATTTTTCGAATTGGCGTACACGACAACTCGAAAAATTATTGACCGATCTCCCTGACATTTTGCATACATCTGTTTTATGATACTACTTTCTCCGTGAATTCACACGATTTCGAAACGTTTTCGAAAAAATAGTTCTTTCGAAGCACAAATCGTAGGAAAATTCGCCCCAAAAATCATTTTTTTTTTTTTTTTGAAGCATTTTATTCCGCGAATTTTTTTCCATTTATTGTTAATTCTTCTAGAAATTAGGACATTAATAAACAAAAAAATTTTTGGTTTTTTGTATTCAGGTCACTGACGCCGATTGAGAAGCCCCGCTGCGACCTTCCTGGAAGAATTGAGTGTACATCCGCCATTTTAAATGATTAAAATAAAAAAATTGTATATTATTTTAATGCATAAATAAACTGTATGCCAATGTTGAAAAAATATATTGACTTCTTCATTTTAAATAATTTTAATGAAAATCAGGGGAAATACGGCCGTTTACAAGCATCTGTCCCTTTAAATCGATGAAGTCGAGTGATTTTTCTTTTCCATCACGACAACGCACCAGCCCACACCTTAGCAGTTGTGGTCCCAAAATTAATGGAAATGGTGTTGCAAATCGTTCTATATTCCCGCTATTCTCCAGACTTGGCTCCCGCGGACTACTATTTGTTTCCCAACTTGAAGAAACGGCTGGCGGGAATAAGATTTTATTCAGACGAGGAGGTGATTGCAGAAACGAATGGCTATTCTTCAGACTACGAAAAATCCTACTGTTCAGAAGGAATTAACAAACTAGAACGGCGTTGGATGAGTAAAGCCGAGAATATGTATAAGCCTAAAAGGAGACTATGTCGAAAAGTAAAAAAGGTTTACCCCAAACAATTAAGTGGTTTTGGTTTTTGCACGAACTTTTCGAACGACGCTGGTGTGTATGTATGCTAATAACTACGCACAGAATGTTCTGATTTACACCGGGTTTTTTGTATTTTAAAACTTATCTTTTCCGAAAGGACATAAATGACATAAACTTGCAAGAGAAGCGCTTCTATAAGACAAAATATGGTAAAATGTCAAAAATTTATTTTCAAACTGCAACAAATTAAAAACGACTCAACCGAACTTTGTACTGATTGCTTGCTATAGAACTTGAAAATATTTACTATCACTTTGCATTAATCGAATTTATAAATTCCTTCTTGTTACTATTAAAATATTAAAAACAACGAACAGATTTTTTCAAAAAATTACTATTTGTGTGTTACTATTATTTTATTAAAGGAATAGAAATAGGATTTTCTTGGGTTTTTAGTACGTATTTTTTCTGTAAAAAAATACCCAAATTTCTTTAAATAAAATTAATAATTTACACAAATCTTAGCTAACTGCACTTAATGTATTTTTATTTTCAGATATCGCTAAATTATTTGTGCTCGTTCTTGTTGATTTATTTTAAAGCGAGAGCTTGACTATGCGCCTCTTTTTATAATAAGGGCAGTTAAGTGGGTATTTGTGTGTGAAGAACATTCTTCTGCCCTTGGTACGAAAACGCATAGTTTAAATTCACAAAAATTTCCCTTGATAAATGAACTTAAAAATTAGTTCAAAAAACTTGCTTCACCCATTCGTTTCATGCAGTGTAGTCATCGGTGGTAGAATTCGGTACTGCTAAAAGTCTTTTCCATCTTTTATTTTTTAATATAAATAGTTGATGTCAAACTAGAGCCCATTACAATGGTAGTCACGAGCAAACTGTTTAACTACAGCGGCCGAGTATTTTAGGTTTACCAACTCGAGACCTTATTCAACACTCTTCACCAACTCTTCACTAGACCTGCAGCTGGTGCAAAAGTGGTTGAAGAGAAAGTCCCGTATCAAGAACTATGATACCGACTTACCGACGTTATTTTCACCTGTCATGTGAATTTTCACCTGCTCTTGGTCTATCACTGGATTCAATTGATATTGATTTTGATGTTGACGCATTAAAATGAATAAGTGGGGGATTAGCATAGCATAATATTTGAGGGTTTTTCGATTCTTCAAATAGAATGTATAGATTCTGATAAAAAATTCGGCAATCTCTAGCTCAAAACATGATACAAAACGATATTTGATCAGATGATCAAATGTTCCGTTCGAAATAAAGAGAAAGTCAAAGAATCGGATCGTAAGAAAGCCAAACTAGCCTGGAAAGTATTTTTGACCCATATCAATGTTCTTGAAATTTTCCATCCACTTCCTATCCTTATCCATTTACCGAAACATAGTTCCAACCATTTTACTATCTGGGTTATGGCCGCTTGGCGCCCTCTGCGCTAACCCACATTGCATCAGCTCACAGCTCTTATTTTCGGTCATTCAGTTTCGCGACAGTTGTGTTACAATATTATTACTTTATTTTGTTGTGATTGTTGTTGTTATGTACGTTTGTTTGTGTGCCTTTTTTACCGCGCCATAAGTACAACCATTTACACGCTCATACTTACAGATACACTTGTTAACACATACAACACACAACTATTGCATGTAAGTATTACACATTTGTTGTCAACCCGCTTGTTGTGAGTGCAATTATTGGTGTTATCACAACTTTTGAATGCCGCTTTTTGGCGAGCACTCTGCAAAAGCAACTTTAGTCACATACTTACACCTACAATGTACGTTCCCATTTATTGACAAAGCTGTTATTCGTACGGTGTAGAGGTCCTTTTCGGGTATTATACATTTATTTACACTTTTACATGTGAGCGGCCACTTTATGTATATTGCAGTGATTCTACAAGTGTAGACAAATATTCAACCCTCAATTGGTGATGTGGGGTTGGTCAGGCTTCTCAGAAGTTTGCAAGTATTGTGCGAATATATTTTTAAATAGTAATATTCACTTTAAATACTCTGGCCGTACTCCGCCGTTTCTGAGTCTCGCTATCGGAAATTGTTGAGTAGAAAAGTATCGAGAAGAGTAGCCTAGACGCTACATGCAGTGTGTGTCGGTATAGACTCAAAGAAACCTGAAGAAAATTCTCAATACTGATCCATAATCTAAATCAGCCTATAGCCTCTCAAGAACCCCCTGATAAGGCTTAGGAAAGCTATTGATCAGTAGTTCTAAGACCAGTAAAAATAAAAAAATTCGATGATATAAAAAAATTGAAATGCTTCGAGTCCAAGTAAAGTAAGTCTAAGTTTTTTAAAAGTCGGCTGAATAGAACTTGATCTTCTGTTCGTCAGTTAAAAAAACCACGTTTTAATATATTTTTTTCAGTTGTTTCCTTTTTTATTTCATTGAAACCATAGAAAAACCAGAAGGCTGTGCGCCAAATGTAAGAAGCCAATGTGTCTTGAACATTCGGTCACATCAACAAATTGCTCTATTTGCCATGATTTTCCTTAGATATAAGATGCATTTTTATAATTTTTATAATAAAAGTCAATAATATAATGTGTGAATTGAATATTTTTAATTTTTCAAATAAAAAAATAATATAAAAAATGTTTTTTTTTTTATTATTATGAGGATTTTTACGATTGGGGTACAAACGTATCCCGGGTGTGTGTTTACGTATATAATGTGTTTGGAAGGCTGCAGCTCCTGAACCAATGGCCCGATCTGGTTCAAATTTTGAATTTGAACTCAAAACTAAATAGTTAGCGGTATAGAGGTATAGCGGTTCAAAAGTTACAACACTTCAAAGTTGAAGTGGATACATTTGTACCCGGGTGTGTGTTCTAGGGTTAAAAAAAATTTTTTTTTAATAAATATATTTTGGTATTATATTTTTGAAGCAAAAATATTTAAAAAAATGTATTTATTTGAAAAAAAAATGTTTCCAGGCGCTGCTTACTTGGAAAAAAAGAGAAAAAAAATAAATTAATTGAGCCCTTGATTTTGAAAGTGGTGTAAGTTATATGTTCCTTGTTTCGAGATATTTAGAGTTTTGCATTTTAAAGAAATAAAAAATATTTTTGTATTATGGAAAACGATTTTTCCACAGTAAAGTAGTGCCAACAAACAAGTATTTATAATGATTGGGAAATTTATAACCACTTTTAAGAGGAAATATGGTTTTGAAAGGTTGAAAAATCTTATACCACTTTAAAAATCAATTGCATGACTTTAAAAATGACTTATACCATCAAGGAAACATTTTTATTAGTAATTATGAATCATGAATTTCCATAAGATGCAACTTCTCGTCTTCATTACTGGATGCTTAAATTTTTAGTTATGAGTTTGAAAATTTAAGTTGAACTCCGTATTGAATATTTTCCTTTAAGTCCACTCCTTCACACGTGATGTACGAGGGGTGCCTTTTATGTCGAGATTACAGAACAAAAACAAATTTTAACTATCGAAAATCACTTTATTGTTTTTCAAAATATTCTCCATGAAGATCTATACACTTTTGCATGCGTTTGAACCAATTGTCGAAGCACTTTTGCCACTCTGAATGAGGTACCTCCAAAACATGCATTTTGAATGCCGCAACCGCTTCTTCAGGTGTCGAAAAACTTTGGCCTCTTAGTTTGTTTTTTACGTACGGGAATAAAAAGAAGTCATTCGGTGCCAAATCAGGACTATACGGTGGATTACCTATTAATTCGATGTTTTGGGTGCTCAAAAATGCAGTTGTTTGAGCTGATGTGTAAGAGCTCGCATTGTCCTGGTGAAGAGTGATCCGTCTTTGGCAATTGGTTTTCCTAATTTCTTGGAAAACAACTGGCAAACAAATGGTTGTGTACCACTCAGAATTTACTGTTCTGCGTTGTTCTAGTGGTACGGTTGCGACATGTCCAGTTTTTCCGAAAAACAGGCGACCATTTGCTTGGAAGTGCTTCGTGCGCGAACAACTTTTGTTGGAGTTGGTTCATCTTGAAACACCCATACAGTCAACTCCTGTTTACTTTCGGGCTCATACGCGTAAACATTTCCTTCGACCAATCGACACGAGCCTCGTTTTGAGCGATTGACGAATTGTGTGGGATACTGGAAAGCTCAGAATATGTTCTCTCTATGTTTAATTATTTCTTCATCTGTTCCAGGTGTTTTAGCATTTAAGACAAGGCTTAATTTTCAATTAGATATTTTGAAAGTATAAAAAAAAAGTTTTGCAAACAGAAACTTCTGAATTCCGTACATTTAGATGAAACTTAAAAGTACATTTTCTCATATATCCTTCGTAATTTCTGGTTCGGCTTTGTTTTATTTATTGTTTTCGCATCAAGCCATTTAGAAACAAATTCTATTTTTCGAAACTTGTTAATTTCTAAAAAGAATCAAAATTAGCTTTCCTGTCTTCATATCCATTTATGCATTTTTTGGAATAAAGGCTATCTTTATTTTCGAAAATTTTACCACTCACATGCTTAGACTCTTTGGCATTCCTCTCCACTATTTCTCTTCGATTTTCTTATATTTTGTGCACAATTACGTTGATTTCGTGTCCTCTTTCTTGATTTCATGTTGCTTTCTTCCATTTGTAAGGGTTCCGAATTCACTTTTAAAGTATGAACTGATTCATCTGAAGACGATATTAGTCTTATTCTTTTTCATTTCTTCTGAGAATTACTTGTACTTCTTAGCCGTATAATGTCTACAATTAACTATGAATTGTAGGTTTTTACATTAAAAGGATTACTTGATCATACCTGAGCTGTTATCTGAAGGCATGACAAAATAACTAATTATTTTGCCAAGCTTTGTGAACAGACTGACTTATACCACTCTCAAAAAAAACAGTAACCGCATTTTGTTTACCAACCAAAAAATAAACACATTTTATCGAGTTAATTCTCATGGTATACTAGTAATCTTTTTAGGTTATGTTATTTTATTAGGATTTGATATGAAATATCTGATAAACTAGATTTTCAAAATTTTTGACTTATGGGGGAACGCCACTGAGGGGGTAAAAAAATAGTCGATTTTTGGGAATGTTTTTTTGGAAATAGGAATGATTATTTGAGGATCGGACAGAAGGCAGTTTATTATACATGAATTAAACTATGTATATTGATGTAAATTTTTATTAAAAAATTTTGAAAATTGACAAATTAATGTAAATAAATGCAACGAGTTAAAAAATGACGTCATCTGGTGGCAGCGATACAGCAATGAATAATCATCTGAAATCAAAAACCCTAAATTTTATTAATCTACACACCGTTGTACGTAACCCTGTTTTTTTTTTTTTTTTGTTTTGACAAAATGGTAGTGATTTGAATTTCGCTGTGTGTTTTTCACCATTTTTTTGATTTTCAACAGGCCAAAAAAAGTAGTTATTTTCAAAATTTTGAAAATCGGCTACGTACAACGATAGCCAATGCGATAACAAAAATTTTGAAAAAAAAGAAAATTAAAATCGGTTCATTAGTCTTCGAGAAATCGTTCCCACCGTATCAAAAAAAATCGTTTCAACAAAAACGCGTTGAAATAAAGCATCGTATCGTCAGCGTTTCGGGGTCAAACCGACGGGCGCTCACTTCAGTGCACATAGAATCGAGAATAAAGCGAATTTCGCTTTAAAATTTTTACCACATTTTCTTGAGTAGTTGTACTAACTTTGAATTTTCACAGTGGCGTTCTCCCTTATATCACTTTCAAAATCAAGGGCTCAGTTATACAACTTTTTTTCAAATAAAACAAAGTTTTTCTTCAAATAAAAATAATTTCCTTTCCAAGAAATACTATATTATTTTTCTTTTAATTTTTTTAAATAATAATTTTATTGGTATTATTATATATTTTTGAGGCAATTTCAAATAAAAAACAAATGATAAACAAAAAATGTTATAAAAAATATTGGCTACTCACATCTACCCTTTATTAACAAGTTGTAGTAAATAGTGAAAAAAAATATAGATACCAAAATTTACGTCAGAATTTTATTTTAAAATGGTTCAAAGTTTTCGCTGTTTTTGCACTGCAAACCAACATTTCAGAGGCATAAAATGTAATGTAACGGCGATATTTTGTTTGGAACATAAATAAACATTTTTTTTTCAATAAAAAATAATTTTCTTCGAATAAAAATCTTGAAAGAAACTTAACTTTTTTTTAATAAAATTTCTTTTTCTTTCATTATAATTTTTTTTTTTTCAAATACAATTTTTTTTAATAAAAATTTATTTTAATAAAATTTTTTTAATACAACTTTTTTTCTTCAACATTTTTTTTAATAAAAAATAACTTTCTTCGAATAAAAATCTTGAAATGAAACTTAATTTTTTGTTTTAATAAAATTTCTTTTTCTTCCATTATAAATTTTTTTTTTCAAATACAATTTTTTTTAATAAAATTTTTTTTTAATACAATTTTTTTTCTTCAAATAAACATGTTTTTTAGTAAAAAATAATTTTTTTCGAATAAAAATCTTGAAATAAAGCTTAACTTTTTTTTTAATAAAATTTCTTTTGCTTCCATTATAAAATTTTTTTCTTCGAATAAATTTTTTTTTTAATAACTTTTCACTTGTTTTAAGTATTTATTTTTTTATAATCATATTTTTGCGTAAAAAGCTAAAATATTGTACCTGATTAACAGATTTGCCTTCCTTTTCAATCATTTTAACTGCACCATTTGAGGGTTAATGTGCACCCATATGAAGTTGTCAAGCGAACTAGCGCTTTTTAAAATACAAATGTACTTATACATATTTATGTATGTACTTATAACATAAATATGTATAAGTTCATTTGTATTTTAAAAAGCGCTAGTTCGCTTTCAATTCGCCATAAGAATTGCCCATTTACTCTTTCTTAAATTACTGCCACATTTGTGTCCATGTGTGTGTGCCATTATAATATTATCCTTATACCATTTTTCCCTATTATGTCTGCTTGCCGCTTTGGGTTTCATATCTCTCTTAGTTTGCCTTATTTCGTTTTTTTTTTTTCATTATTATATTGCGGTATTTTAAAGGTTTACCGCTATGTCATTTCATATTTGGGGTTGAGCGTGTAAAATTTTATTACAAAGTGATAAGGAAAAGGAAATAAGTAATACTTATATATGTATACAGCGAGACGTCCTTACACGTACCTATACATACACGCGTGTTGAGAATTTCGCTGAAAAATTGGCGGCAAAATCTATAACAATTGTTTTCGGCACACAGTCGTTAATGATAACTCGAGTTACATTTCATTAAATGTAAGTAGAGAAAAAATTCGGATGTGGCATAAAATTGCAGGTACCTCCATTTGTGTAACAACATTACGGCGCATGCCACAAATTAATGAAAAAAAATTAATGCACATTGATTTGGAGTGCAATTGGTGGAAAAAGCGATACGATGATTTTTCCATAATTCAACTTAATGGCATTTTGTTTTCAACAGTCTAGATTAGAATAGGTTTAATGGCAATGAAGAACTCAGCGCTCAAATATCTAGTGAAAGCAATTTTGATGCGAAAGCAAAATGCTTCTATCAAATTCAATAGAATTGGTTTGCAGTACTCACTTGAAGGAGCTTTTTCAAAGTAACTCAAAGGAGTGATTGCCGATGTGATGCGTAAAGTCCTACAACGCGATTTGGTTGTGAAAGACAACAGAGTCAAAATTGTAGTTCGAGAAGGTAATAATGGACTGTTAAGCACTCTGGCTTACATAATAGAAAATTTAAATTTTTTTTTTAATAGGAAAAGTAGGCTTATCTTCAGTAGGTGACTTAAATGAATCTTAGACATATTTTGAGACTTTAAATAAGCAACTCATTATGATTAAACCTGCTAAAGCTGCTCAAATGCACCATCCTCTAGGCAAGAGAAGCAAAAAGGTTGTTGTTGCTGCACTTGGAGGCCTTCTGATTATACCATAATTACTATAAATTTTGAATACATTTGTAAATATGCGCATAGCTTAACATCGTACAGCAAAAGCAATGTGAGAGCTGCAACGCTTCTTGGCTCATGAGAGTTCAATTTTTTTCGAGTCTTTAATTTCCCTGTTCCTATTTACATATGCACATATACGCATTCGCACATATCAATTCACATTGCCACCAAATTAGTATGTACATCTTCATAATTTCCTTTCAAAACAACTCTATGTCAACTTGCCCCAACGCTCAGCGGCCACTAATGTCTGCGTTGGAATACTCGTAAAAGAAATGCTTTGACTGCGTGCGTGCCTGTAAGTGGAAGCGATTGTGTGTATGTGTGTGCGTTGGCGTGTATGTCTCGAACCTTTAACAAAATATTATTTCTATCTAAATTGTGACAAGTACATGTCATTTAACTGACAGTTCAGCCGGTCACTCGCTCATTCCATCATTCACTCACTCACTCGAGCATTCACAAGAGCATTTTTCCTTGTGTTCAGCTGTCAGATGGCGAGTAGAAAAATTGCTGACATGCACCACATTCAATATGAAATGCATTTCCGGCTAAATAGTTAACACACTTGTTTCGGTAATTATTATTCTAACGTTTTTGATATTCCTTTACTTTTGTACGAAATTTCAAATGCTTGGCGGAAATAATTATTTACGTTAGGCGAGAAGGCAGCTTTCGTGCGGTCAGAGGCTTATGGGGTTGCTTGTGACCGTTTGGGCGCTTCTTAGAGTACTGGTTAAAAAAGTATAGCACTGGGCAAAATTTAAGCGCCTGCTTAGACAGCTTAGAAAAAATAGTTAAAGGGCACTTTAAAGTTAGAAATTGTTTTTCTGCTCGTTAAGGGGGGAAACCGGTTTAGATCGATCAAAACATCGATTTTTTTTATTGCATAAATCGTTAGTATAACTGCTCAAGAATATGTGGTAAAAATTTTAAAGCAAAATTCGCATTATTCCCGATTCCATGAGCACTTAAGTGACTGCCCGTCGGTTCCGCACCGTAGCGCGCGTTAGTTAGAACGACGTTTTTCTCGAAACTACTTTTTTCAACTGGTGGGCATTTCAGCTTCTCTTTATTCAATTCTAATTTATATGACTCTAATTATGGGATTATATTATTATTTAAAATATGGTTTTTTAAGCAAAATAGATAAAAAAATATGGTATAAAAAAACTACTTTGTGTTCAAGCGCCTCAAAAGCATGCAATTTTCAATATTTTTTTACCACAATTAAATTCGTATTCTTAGGAAATATGTTGTTAATAAAAAAAATTGCTGTTGGTTTCAGAGAAAAATTGAAACTGCAGGAATTCCCACCAGCAAGACACTCGGATGGCGCTCGTCCATGGACAGCACGCTCTAACGCCACTATCTCTCGCGGAAATAGCTTCAAAAAAATTTTAAAGTGTACTTAAAAATTGAAAAACACCAACATTTTGGCTTCCTAAAGCGGCTTCCCCCCTTAAGTAAAGCTCACTTTACTGGTTAGATGAGAAAAAAGTAGCTAAAACCATATAATTAGTCGAATTAAAAAAAAATAAATCAGGCCCTGAAATTTTATAAAAAAATTATTTCAATGCAAGTTCCATTTGGTGGTAATCGTCAACGATACTCTTCAAAAATACTTTTGAGGGTATCGTAAGAAGAAATAAGAAAGCAGAAAAAAATTAAAAAAGTATTGTTTTAGAGTTTTCGGCGAGGTGGGCACAATAGCGGAAAAATGATAACAATGATAACAAAGTCAATTTAGAAATTAAATTATTTATAAATGAAAGAAGAGCTTGCCATCGAACAGATGAAAAGTATTTAATCAATCAAGTATTGAAGCATCGAATGAAAGTTCTTGATTCAGCTGATTGCTTTTACTCAACTAATTTCAAAAGCAACAGTCGAGTAAAAATTTTTTATTAGCTATTTTTTTACTTTATCTCCTATTGGAGCGTAGGATGTCAACGCCTTTTCGCCAACAGACACGGTTTTGACCTAATATTCCAGTTCGTTCCTCGTAAGACCAAAGACGTTTATTTCAGCTTCTGTTGAGGTGGTAGGTAGACCTATTTTAATTAAAAAACTTGTAAAAACGTTCAGGAAAAGATATTAGGAGCCACAGTTCACGACCACAAAAAAGCCTTTAATTTTGCTGATAAACAGGAGAGAAGAGACTTGAATCTGTTCGAAGTTATAGGTAAAGAATATTAGAGGCCAACATTAATAACATTGAACAATACCTAAAAAATAACCAGACTCTGACAATGGATTCTGGTAAAGAGAGAAAAATACACATGTATATACAGGGTGGCCAATATTCGACGGACCCATCTGGAAACCCTGTATCTTTTGACAAAAATGTCAGATCGCTCAATGACATACCGCGTTGAAAGCGTCAGTCTAAGCAGATTTTTACCATGGAACAGTACACGCCGCTCCCAAATTGTTGAAATTTACATTCAACAAAAGAAGTCAATTGTGAAAACTCAACGTGCGTATACAAAATTAAATAATGTGAAAAGTGCGCCTTCTAAGAACACCATTAAACGTTTGTACGAAAGGTTTTCGACTGGTGATGCGACCAAGGCGATCGGATGAGAATATTGCTCTTGTACGGGCCAGTGTTGAGACGTCGCCAAGGACATCCCAAAATCGCCGTTCTCAGCAGTTGGGCATCACTCGGACCACTTTATAACGAATTGTCCGCATTGATTTGCATTTGTTCCCGTATAAGATTCAATAGACGCCAAGATTGTTGCCTGCGGACAAGCCTCGTCGATTGGAATGGGCCCAAAAAACACATGGGTCCGTCGAATATGATGCGGTGATTTCAAAGTTTCCGCCTGAGTTTCATTTTAGAAGGATTAAGGGTGTTTGCCTGCTGCTCATTCCTATGCAAATCGTAGTAAGAAACTATTTGATACCTGCATTTTAGAGGCATGAAATGTGCAGAAGTTCAGTGTAAAAAATGACATCAAAAATTTTTTCAGAACATTTTAACTCTGCTACTCTTTGTTTGTATATTTTTGCGAAAAGACCAAAGATGCTCATAACAGAGAAATATAAAGGCTGGTTAAGTTTCAAGGGTCGGTGTTGATTTTAAATAAATTTGTAGGAAATTCTTGTAATTTCTCCTTATTATGATAATATTGGTTTGGCTCAATTACATATGGAACAAAATATAGGCCAAATGGCCGCAGCGGCCTCAGCGGCACACCTCCATCCAATGGTCCAAATTTTCGATGACACAGGGGCATAATTGAGGTTCTATGCCGTTAATGTGCCGAATTATCTCATCCTTTAGCTCTTGAATTGTTGCTGGCTTATCGACGTACACCTTTTCTTTTAAATAACCCCGAACAAAGAAGTCCAACGGTGTCGTTGACGTTTAGGTGTGGTTCACATTCAACATCTGCCCTAGAAATTTAAGCACCCTTTATAAATATATTTATTGGCGCTTCCCCTTTTTTTGGGTGTTTGGCCGAGCTCCTCTTCCTATTTGTGGCGTGCGTCTTCATGTTTTTCCAGAAATACAGAGACCTACAGTTTTAAGCCGACTTCGAACGGGAAATGGTGTTTTATGAGGAGCTTTTTCATGGTAGAAATACTCTTCGTCATTGCCTGCCGAGAGGCGAGCGCTATTAGAAAAAACTTGCTCTTCAATTTGGTGTTTCATGCACGGAAACTCGAAACTATGCACTCCCGAATGGTAGTACGCACCAACCCATTTGGGTACGGCGGCCACATTGAGTCCCCATAGTGCTACAAATAAGTGCCTAAGAAGTTCAAGTTGCCGTAATCTGCTTTGAATTGAATTATGAGATTTTGTAACTCATTTAAGATTTTTTCCATATGAAGCACACGCACGACTCTTTTCGTAGTGAAGAAAATGTCCACCATATCAGCGAAAAAAGGATCAAAAATCAAAGCAATTTTAGAGCGCCTCCAAACTTGCATTTTCTATAGTAAAATTGAATGGAGTGCAAATCCGCGTAACTAGAAGTTTTCTAAAAGTTCTGTTTAAAAAGTTGAAATTTTGTATGACAATTTTTAAGTTTTTTGGAATTTTTTACAATGTTATAAAACCTAATTTATAAAGTTTTTGTTACACAATAAACTAGATTTTCATAAAAAATAGAATAATTTTGAAAACAATAAAATAATAAATTGGCCTACATAATTAAGTGAGTAAAAGTGAATGCAGTTCTAATTTTTCCACTTTTTTTATCATAAAATTTTAACTAATTTTTTTTATCAATGATATGTATAATTGAAAAAAAAAAACAACAACAATTTTGATGAATAGTTTTATGTTTTGCCAAAAATGAGCTTCTAACACAAATATTTGAAAATCTTTTGTAATATCCGCCCAAACAATGTCATATCTCAAAAAATCCACCAAAAACATCTGTTACCGCAAATTTGTTTTCACTGCTGTTGACTCATAAATAATATTGTAAATATTTTTTTTCTTAATTCTCATTTTTATTTGCTTTTGTGCGTCTGCAAGCAATAAGTTTAAAAGCCTGGGCAATTTAAAGTGACAACTGCTACACGACCCGTTGCTTGTTGTCAACTTTGAAAATTGCTGAAATTCTCAAGCTGTCAAAAGAAGAATGTCGGAATTTTTCAAAACTAAAAGCGAAAAATTAAAAGCAGAAAATAAATATGTATTTGCGGTTTATAGAATTCTACATATGTATATACATACATGTGTATGTATGGAGGGTCGTATGCGTAGCGTGGAGGGCACTTGAGGGGATTTGTATGTGCATTTGTATTTTAACCGCATGCTTAGCCCAGTGGCACGGTTTGCTAGTTTTGTGGCATCAATATATTTTTCCAATGTTTTTTTTTCAATTTTTCACAGAATACACTTAGTTAGTTGTATGTACATATGTATATTAACACTTTGACTGCCATGTGGGACATTGTTCTGTGGCGTCACATAAGTCCACACAATAAGTTCGTGCGATACCTACTAGGGGATCTTATATTGGTTTTAGGCGATTTGCGATAGCAGAACTTCCAAAGCTAAAAATAATTTCGCACAACCAATAGATCTACACTAATCTCACTTTTATAAGGCCTTTTTAAAACAAAAGCACGGGGATATGCTTAATGGCTACGCTAATAAGCAAAATTGCCATATTTCGGCTGAAGAGCTACCCAAAGCCATTCAAGAACAGGCATTACATCCACTGAAAACAACCGTTTGGTGCGGCCTATGGGCTGGAGGAATCATTGGCCCATATTTCTTCAAAGGCGGGGCTGGCGCCAATATAACAGTGAATGGAGAACGCCATCGCGCCATGATAAACGACTTTTTTATGCCGAAAATTGAAGCCCGTGATCTCTACAACATTTGGTTAAAATGGCGTGGCTGTCAAGGTATTAATACAAATGCTCACGCATATTTCGGCAAGAAAAATCTATGTTCTTGAAAGCTATTAATTTTAGTACTTGTTTAGTATACTTTTTTTTCTTTTTTGTAAAAAAATATGCTTTTTATCGCAACTATTCATTCACATATCCATCATTCGAAAAATTGAATACGGGCGTGCCAAAGTCGCTACTAGTGACTATAAAATATTTGAGGTGTTCTAAGCATTTTTCACATACGAAAATACAAAATGCTGCATTTGTTTACGCACAAATCAAACGAGAGCGAAAGAGTTGGCGACTTACATGTGTAAGTGTGTGCATACATACATTCATATGTAAGTGGAAATGGATGCGTGTTTACATGTTCGTGTGTCAATTTTGTCGTAAATTGTGTGGGCGTCTCCTCAAAGCCACCCAATTTGGCAACGATCTCAATGTAAGGAGAATTCGATTGTCGCTGAAAAGTTAGGCGCTTATTTTGATTTAGTGTGTTAATTTTCACAAATTTATGTGGCATTTAAAATATATTCATATTTATATGCAGACTTGTGCTTAATAAAACTAATATAATGCAGCAGAAGGTAAACCAGGGAAGAACGAGGAAGAAGATGGAGTTGCATATCATTTAACAGATTTCCTGGAATTTTTTTAGGTATGAACATTTTATGTATCGAATCTTTTTTAAGAATCAATACTTTTATATGATTTTAAGGATTTTTTGGTATTCTTTGCAGATATATTCTTTGTTGGAGGCATGGAGATCTTATTTCATATATAAGGAAGAAAATACTTTGTTAATTTTTACGGGTATAATTTGAGGAACCAGAGACTACATCAACACTGGTTAGCCGATCAAATCAGCTGATCAAATATTATGGTTCAAAAGTCAGTGGAAATATTTTTCTCATAAGCGCAATCAGACATTTGAAACGAGATTGAGTTGAACTACATTTTGAGATATTCGTAACATTTCGTATCTATCGAAATCCATATTCCTGCGAGAGGTTCTTTTTCTCTTCTTAATTGGCACGATAACCGCTTACGCGATTTTGGCCGAGTTTAACAAAGCGCCAGTCGTTTCTTTCTCGTGCTAACCGACGCCGATTAGACACACCAAGTGACGCCAAGTCCTTCTCCAACTGATCTTTCCAACGCAGAGGAGGCCGCCCTTTTCCTCTGCTACCACCAGCTGGTACCGCATCCAATACTTTCAAAGCAGCAGCGCTTGTATCCATTCGGACGACATGACAGAACAACGTAGCCGCTGGATCTTTATTCGCTGCGCTATGTCTCTGTCATCGTAAAACTCATACAGCTCATCGTTCCATCGTCTGCGATATGTTATATGTTTCAATAAATTTTTGTTAGCTGTGGTAGATAAATGAATACTTTTAATATAGGTAAAACATGCATGAAAATTAGTTTGTGAAAAGAAATGGGTTTAAAATATTTGAATGCATATTTAGTGATACAAATTTGTTATGAAAAGTATGTTTCAAAAACAATTTTATTGAAAAAAGATCAATTAAAAATTGAGCTTGAAACAAAATTATGATGCATTTTTATGATAAAAACATTTTATTAATGAAGAATTTTGATAGTAATTTTATTTGTTTTAGAAAATTGTCATTAAAATGTTGAATGAATAATTTATGATGGAGAATATTTTATAACAGAAAACATTTCTAAAAAATTTGTGCGAAAATATATAATAAAAATTATTAAATTTTTTTTAAATTCTCATAATTTTATGATTACAAGTTGTTTTGAAAATTACAAAAAAAAAACAAAAAAAAATTAAATTTAAATAAATATTTTTTTTAATCCACATAATATTATGATCATAAAATATTTTGTAAATTAAAACAAAAAAAAATTAATGAACACTTTTTCAAATCTATATAATTTTATCATTACAAATTTTTTTGTAAATTAAAGAAAAAAACAAAAACAAAGAAATTGAAATGAAAAACCAAAAATTTAAATTTAAGTGAAATTGTGATTTAAGTGAAAAATTTAAATTTAAGTGAAATTTAAATTAAAATGAAATTTTTTGTTTTAAATCGATATAATTTTACAATTACAAAATGTTTTGTAAATTAAAAAATGTTGCTGAAATTAAAACTTGTTTTACAAATAAGGTAAGGGTTAAGTTTTAAGGGCCGGTGTTTATTTAGAATAAAATACAATTTTTTTTAGGAAATTATTGCCATTTCTCTTTACTATTATAATATTGGTATGGCTCAATTACGGATGGAACAAAATATTGGCCAAATGGCCTCCGCGGCCTCAGCGATATACCTCCATCCGATGGTCCAAATTTTCGGTGACACAGAGGCATAATTGAGGTTTTATGCCGTTAATGTGCCGAATTATCTCATCCTTTAGCTCTTGAATTGTTGCTGGTTTATCGACGTACACCTTTTCTTTCAAATAACCCGAAAGAAAGAAGTCCAACGGTGTCGTTGACGTTTAGGCGTGGTTCACATTCAACATCGGCCCTTGAAATTTAACCACCCTTAACAATAAATATATAAAATAAAAAAAAATTTTAGTAAAAAAATTAAAACTAAAATCTTCCAACATTTACAACAATTACAAGCAAAATTATTTTTCGATAAAAATTTCAGAGAAAATTTGAAGAAAACCGTTTAAGAAAATTTCCTAATAAAATTAAAAAAAAGTGTTGGTGGAATTACTTGTTGTAACAATTTTTATAATTAAGAGGTATTAATTTCGGGGAAATGTTGAAACATCCAGCAGAAAGTTTGTGAAAAATATGTTTTTTAATCGGTTCGCAAATGAGCGGTACGAGTGCCTTGAAATTCCTGTACTCATAACTACCAGGAAGGACGGTTGATATGCATTACAGTACCAGCATTAACCCTTTGTATTCGAGTGGCGATCCGGCCGCAGTCAATTCGAGCGGCACTGCTGCAGCGCCCCAGTGATTTGAAGTCTTAAATCGAGCGACACTACGGCCCTATGGTCTTAGCACAGTTCAGTTTGTTTCAGTTAGTTGGTTTATAAATGTTCTAAATTACCTGGAAAATTTTTACCTATCATACTTTGGCTCAGATCGTCTCGAGTTTCTGGTTCGCGCAAGGATAAAAGGCTTGGAGTGCAAAAGGTTAAATGGTAAGCGGAGGAGTACCCCACTGCACAGAATGAAAATCCCGCACCTACAAGAGCTCTCTCGCAAACAGGCGTAATATGAGCGATGTAGGATTGCTATAGAAAGTTGGGAACGAATGAGTGAAGCGTCATTTGAAAAATGGAAATGAAAGAGGGGCTGAAGTGTTTGAGTGAGTGCGAAGAGCTTGAGATGTGTGCCGGCAGAGAGAACCACAGAAGGTCCTATCAGAAAGTTCAATGGTTACAGATGGTTTGATAACCGGGTCGATGCCCTTTAAAGTATTAATGACGACTTCCTAAGTGATGTCCAAAGAATGCTTTTCTTTTTCTTACTACTAAATGCCGACAGTATGGAATAGAAGTAGAGTAGAAGAAAATATCGAGAAGATGAAGCACTTGCAACCGAATTCTCGCCGCGTAAAAGTCTCGCTTCAATTGAGTTTTCCATCTCAGTAAGTGCCAAGTGAATACAATCAGAGCGAAGGCACTACCATATGCAATATATCATTTAGCCTGCGGAGATGGTGGATTTTAAGCCGCCTCACTATTTTGATGTATTCGCCAAGCTCTAACAGGTCATAACTTCACTATACTCTTCAGACCCTTTGAACCTCTTTTTTCTCTAAATGCTTGCTTAAATAGAATGTTTGTAATGATTGATAATAAATGATAAGAAATTTAACTACAAATACTCCAGTTGAGAAAGAATCATGCGCATTTTCGCAGCAACCATGAAACTTACTTGTATCTGAAGAGGTAATTCTTGGTAGCCACAGGCATCTAAAGCCGTGGAATCATTGCACATTTTCTCGTCAAGCAATTAGACGAATCTGAGGAGAGGTTCATCGAGTGAGCATTTTTGACCTCCCTTGCTTACTTAATTCAAAGCACCTTTTTTGGGTGTGAGAAATTCTCTGTTGGATTTCTAGACTGCAGGCTTTATGAGATTTAATTCTTTCTATTTGAACGATGATCTCAATGGGAACCAATACGCCAAAGTGTGGACTCTTTTCATTATTGACAGAAGCAGATACTTCTTACTCATTCGGAAACATAACAAAAGTCCGTATGTTGCTTTAATAAACGAACCAAAAAGTTCTTTTTGTAAACTCTGCTACAATTTGCTAACTTGCAGCTATAGCCGACCCCAAGTACCGCTATTTACTCAGTTATTTGAGACGCATACAAAGTTTACAACGTATTATTATAAAACATTAAGTAGCCTGCCTACGCATGGCAACCACCCACAGACCAACTTTTAAACCAAACTTAAATAGGAACGTAAAAAATGCCCAGCTTTGGATTGCACACAAAAGCCAATAAAATTTAAAGTAGTAATACTAAAGAAACAAAAAACAATAGTAAACAAATAGCAGCACACGAACAGCAGAGCTCCAAGCATGGACAACAGGCTTTTGTGTGGTGGTGGAGGACGTCAGGATAAACAAATGGCCGCATTGTCCTGTCGAAATGGACTCTAATGCTGTCTGATAAGTCCAATGCTCATATGTGAATTTCCCACAGCAATTAAAATTTTTTGACAACACCAGGAGAAGAGAAAAAAAGAGACAATCACAATAACAACAAACACAATGCATGTAATACAACAATGAAAACTCAAGCCATCAACAAACAAAGCGTTGTAAGGATAACAATGTGAGTTTCTGGCACACATACGTGGGCATGTACATATGCATGAGAGTGCATGCGTGTATGTGTGCGCGTAATATCACCAAACGAAAGGCAAGCATATACGTAATGATGGCAAAAGGTTGAAAACTAACAGCACACATTAACAAAAAGGACGAATGTCCGAAAGTACGACAGACGAAATGAAGAGCGAGTCGAGTAAAATAGCAAAATTAAAAGGCTAGCAGACGCCAACAAGCACAGCGACACAATAACATAAAAAATGAATGAGCCACGTAGTGGGGGGTAAGAGGAGTTGAGTGAGTGAGAGTGTCCTTTTTTTTTGGCCATTGTATTTGTGTATTATGCGAAATAGTAGACTCATACTTATTAGGGATATAAGTGCAAGTGTAAAGGGGTAACTGCGCAGAGGAAGGGGAAAAATTGACATTAAAACTACTTTTTGCTCTAAGCTTGCACAAAGTGTGGATGAACAAGCAAAATTAGATTTGGAAAAGCACGAAGTATGAGGGGTTTATACAGGAAAGCTATAAGAGCAGAAGAGGGCAACTCAGAAGCAGCAAATTACACTTTTAGTGTTTTGTGGAAGGATGGCAGGCAGTACTACTTAAATGTGAAATCTGAGCTACCAATGGCTAAAAGAAAAATTAGTACATACGGCCGTCAACAAAAGATAGCACAGCAACATTTTCACCAGTTTCGATTATTTTTCTTCTTTTTCTTGAATGCTTACTATCATTATATTTTTTTTTAAATATGGTTCCTTGAACAAAGACTGCATATATCCAAGTTTCACACTTTATAATAAATTAAAGAAATTGCTCAAAATTTTCATCACAATTTCATGGGTTTTAATTACATCTTTTTTTAATTTTGGTGTGCAGTTTTATAGCGCATTAAATTTTAATATAATAAAGTGCAAGTTTGCAAAATTTTTTTTTTTTAATTTTGGTACATTTTTCATGATTGTTTTTTTTCTCTGCGGTATTTGGTTTAAAACGAATGCCATCACGGAAAAAATCGTAAAAAATCTATGCGACTTTCTGGCGACTTCAAACTTACACTTTTATATACTAAAATTTATTGGATTATAAAACTGCACACCCAAAATCTTTCTAAATTTGTTTTATTAGTTCTTTTTTTTTAATCAAAAAAGTTTATACATTTTTTTTTTAATTTTTGGATACAATTTGAAAGTCGGATTTATATGGAAATGTAATGAAATAAAAGATTGTTTTAATTTAAAAAAAGAGAGAAAAATAGCCAAAACTAACCAAAATGTTGCTGTGCTATCCTTTTGTCGCAGAGTCTACATGTGGTATGTACATATGTATATATCCACCCAACAATAAAATCCTTTGTGTTGTGTAGTCAATTAATATAGTGGAAAGGGTAATATTTTCAGGTTAGTTCGGTGTTAAGATTACCTTGACTGATCAACAGTGCTCTCATATGAACCAGTACTGGTCCCTAGCCTTGCCAAGAAAGTGCGTGTGGCGGCTAGGCTTCAGATGCTACTCGTGATGCACGGCTTAATAGATAGCTAACCTCTAATCTGTGATATCTCTTAAGGGGTGATATACCTTGTGTTGGACTAAAAAATCTAAAATTTTTTTATGTGAAGTACATCATCTTAAAAAAATCATAAAGATCGGAGCACTAGAACGAAAGTTACATACCGTGGAAGCGCGCGACCTTATCCATAAATGAAGTGCACGCAAAACTTTAGATCTCATTATTTATCTGAAACTATTTGACCGATTTGCTTAAACTTGTTTTTTAATTATTCGAAGTTACAATCTCGTGAATTAGAACGGTTCACTTTTTTTAAATATTTGCAAAGTTCGTTGGAATTAATTTTTTTTAATTTTTCAATCTCTTTTGGTCCAAAGCGATTTTCATATCGAAAAATTTTTTGTTTGGCAAATAAATCATTCAAATTCACTAAAAAACATTTTTCTACAATAATCATTTAATTTTTCTCATTTCAGTTGAGCTGCTCATGCGCTACCGTGATCACCGCAAGCCTCTTCTAAAAAACGGCGTTTCGGGGGAGGGGCGATATCAACAATATATAATAACATTTTTTAAAATAAACACACCAAAATGCATTCTTCGAGAGTTACCCTTCAGTTTGATATATGCCTCATTTGAATAAAAGTTCTAAAACATATTTAAAAAATATTATGACAATCGTCCATTTTTTCGGGCTCACAAGGTATATAACCCGTTAATAAAAGTAGAACCGAAGCAATTTTCCCGAGAGCACTAAAGTACTTCGGGTTGGTATAGAATCTGTTCCAGCGTGGTCTTAACATTACCTTCATTGCTAGGCATGTTTCACTTTGCATCAAATCTATTGGTGCCATTTACGATGGTGTGAGAGAGTGTCCGGAAATCATCGCAATCAATGGCATACAATCTACCTTAAGGAGTGTTAACCGATAGCTGGTGACTATTGCGTTATATGAGAATTATAATTCTGGCAGACCTATAGAACGCCGGTGCTGCTCACAGGGGTTTTCCCTCGACATCATTGCAACAGCGGTTTTGAACGATCTTATCCTTCTATTCCTCTTTGTCTAGACATGCAGTAGATTGCGACGCAAAGTTCACTTCTAAGAAAATTTTAAAATGATAAAGTATTCAGAAAATTTAATTAAAACCAAACTTACATCCATGGCATACATTGCACTGGCATGGGAAACAAGTGAAGGTAGCTAAAACCCTTTGGTGCGATAGTGGTCCAACTATGCTCTAGAAGTAGTTACTAAGGAAAATGTACACAAGTTCAGAAATCTATGCCACATAGTCGGTTTAAAGAATAAAATTGGTTCAGAAGGCAAAATAGTTACCGCTCAGTGAAGAATTTATGGAAAAAAATGGGCGAACAATTTATTATGAGAAAAATGACTGATCTTTAAGGCTATTCATATATTTTTAATAAATTTTTTTGTTGTTCTGTTTTTTGTTATTTGTTTTTATTTATATTATTATCCAAAAAATATATATTCCAAAAACAAAAATTGGGTATGCAATTTGGTATAATAAAGTACAAGTTCAAAATGGCTCAAATTTCGCGTTGATTTTTGATTATTTTTTGTAATAAGTTGTTATGAATTTTTTGCAAGCGCAAAACCGTCAAGGAAAAAAATTATAAAAATTCAATGCGATTTTTGGGCCAATACAATTTTACACTTATGGCAACAGAATTTTATGAGCCATAAAACTGCATACCGAAATATTTTCAAAAAATTTGTTTTAAAAAAATTTTGGTTTTGGTTCAAATTTATTGACTTTTTCTATTTTGTACAATGACTGAAATTGTAAGTTGTATGCGGTTTGTGCAGTAAAAACCATATAAAGGGTTTTCTCATAACAGGTGTTACAGCTGAATGGATTGCGCTATCGAGAGATGATTAACGATTTTTTATGGCCGGAATTGGATGGTATTGATATGGACAACGTTTATTTTCAACAACACGGCGCTACGTGCCATACAGGCAACGAAACCATTGATCCTTTACGGGAAACGATTCCAGACCGTGTTATCTCTCGAAGAGTTAATCACAATTGGCCACCGAGATCTTGTGATTCAACACCTTATCACTTTTTTCTTTGGGACCACGTGAAAGAAAAAGTCTACGCTAAGAGCCCAGGGTCGATTCAAGACCTCAAAGATGGAGTTCGTGAGGCTGTCGAGGACATAGGGCAGCCAATTTGCAATTCGGTTATGGAAAATTTGATGAAAAGTATATTGCCCTGTAAGTGTGGTCGTGGTGATCATTTGCCTGATGTTATTTTCCACTATTAACGGCATACCTTCCTCTTTATAATGAAATAAACATGCGATCTTTTATATTAAAAAACATCATTTTTCTTTGAATATCAAAATAACACCTCTTATTAAAAAACGCTATATTTAAAAAAATTAAAAAAAAAAAACTAAATAAAAAATAAATAAATAGTCAAAACCTTGCAATATATCGCGCTGCCAGAAAAACCGTAAGTGGAGAATATTTTCGAGTATCATACACAAAAATGCGTCACTTGATCCTTTCCTTCCTTTTCTACAATCCTCTACCATAAAATTATGCGCACATTTCTAGTTTTGTGTGAAAATCTCTGCTCAAATGTAATGAGCATACCACAACAGTATACCCAAATTACCGCAAAAATACACAAACACAGAAAAAAGGATCAATGCAACGACAGCATAAAACTTATTGCGAGCAAAATGACTGTATAGTGACATTTTGTGCGATGTTGATGGACAAATGCTAATGGAATTTCTTCTGGCCATACACATGCATATGCATATATATATATATACATATGTATATGTATGCCTATACACATTCAAACATACGCTCATAGGTAATTAAGTTGGAATATGCGCTGCGGTCGCAATGCTTAACTGCAGTAAAAGTTTATTTAAAAATTACAACATGTTTTTTATGGCAATAACAAAACTAATTGCTTTTTAATCTGCGTGTAAAAATCGAAAGAGAGTGATTGTATTTTATTGAGATGATGAAATTCATTTCTGGCGCTCACACACACTTGTCTGTGCTTGCATGTGTGTGCATATATTTGTTTTTAAATAATTGATGCTATCGGAAATTGTATCTCCTTCCTGCGCTCGTTCACTTTTATGCTTGACAAAAGTCTGAAAATAGTTTTTGTGATAAGAAAATTCATTTATTTTATCCGTTTCGGTTGAACTTAATGGATATTGGATTTAAGGCAGGAGACCACAATTTAATATGTATAATTTCGGAACTCGGAAAATCGGTTGTTGAGTCATTAAATTTTGATTTGGTGTTGGTTCTCGTTAAATTGACTAGATTCTTTGCGGGGGGGGCGTTGTTATTTGGTTTGGCATAGAAAGCAATAAGAGCATGGAAATGGGTATGGATATGGATATGGATTTGAATACGGATTTAGATATAGAAATGGAAATGGATATTGATTTGGATGCGGATGTGTATATGAAAATGGATAAGGGTTTGGATTTAAATGTGGATATGGTTTGAATAAGAATATGGATAGATATAGAAAAGAATATGAATTTGGATAGGATATACAATAGGATATAGGGATATATCAGTGGAAGGATATATATATATATATAGTATATATATATATGGATATAGATTTGAATATAAATTTAGATATAGAAATGGATATGGATATTGTTATATATTTGTGTATGGGTATGGATAAAGATAAGGATATGGATATGGTAATGAAAACGAAGGTGTCCATATCTTGGGATATGGATATCTAAATGAAAATGAAATTGGATATATAAGTATATATGAATATGGATATGGATATGGATATGGATATGGATATGGATATGGATATGAATATGGATATGGGTATGGATATGGATATGGATATGGATATGCATATGGATAGGGATATGGATATGGATATGGATATGGATATGGATATGGATATGGATATGGATATGGATATGGATATGGATATGGATATGGATATGGATATGGATATGGATATGGATATGGATATGGATATGGATATGGATATGGATATGGATATGGGTATGGATATGGATATGGATATGGATATGGATATGGATATGCATATGGATATGGATATGGATATGCATATGGATATGGATATGGATATGGATATGGATATGGATACGGATATGGATATGGATATGTGTATGGATATGGATATGTGTATGGATATGGATGTGGATATATATATGGATATGTATATATGTATATGTATACGGTAGATATCTGTATCAGATGTGGCTATAATAATAAAAATTAATATTGATAAGTTTATGTGAAAGAATACGGATATGAACATGAACTTGGATATGGATATGAATACAGATATGAATATAAGTATTGTGTATGCATATGAATACCGATATATGTATGTTCATAGATATGGAGATGAATATGAATATGAATTTGGATATTGATTTGGAGGCGGATGTGTATGGATATAAATTTGGATAAGGTTTGAATAAGGATATTGATATATAGATAGATATGGATAAAAATATGAATTTGGATAAGGATGTTGATATGGGTATACATTAGGCCGGGTCGATTTGTGGGGAGGCAAAAAAATCGTCCATTGCTCTGTGAAAATCATCTTCTAGGGATCAAAATAAGAAACTTTGCCTAAGGAACCATACCTCTAAAACGAATTCTGATGTCCCCCAATTTGGGTCGAACTTTTAGCGTCTTTTGTGGGGAGGCAAAAAAATCGGCCATTGCTCTGTGAAAATCATATTCTAGGGATCAAAGTATCAAACTTTGGCGAAGGAACCATACCTCTAAAACGAATTCTGATGTCCCCCAATTTGGGTCGAACTTTTTAGTTTCTTTTCTCATGTGAAGGCCAAAAATGGTGATATTTTGAAATGATTGTATGGGTAACCCCCCAGGGGAGTTCCAGGGGGTGTGCCACTGGCATGGATGGATCGGCCGTCCAAAGTTAGTGGGGGTCGATCATATATTTGGACTCGATTGGAGCACTCTAAATGGGTCAAAGTGGGATTTTTCGTTCGACCCAAATTGGAGGACATCAGAATTCGTTTTAGAGGTATGGTTCCTTCGGGAAAGTTTCTTATTTTGATCCCTAGAATACGATGTTCACAGAGCAATGAGCGATTTTTAAATCGACCCTATGTATACTATACATATATGTATATGGACATCGAAATGGATTTGGATATCTATCTGTACAAGTGTGGGTATTCATGAGGATATGAGAATGAAAAAGAATTTGATAAGGTTATAAGTAACGGATATGGACAGTTTTAAGGATGTTGAATGGGAAATGAAAATGGATACAGGGATCAATATGGATATGAATATGGATTAGGACATGAATGTGCTTATAGGTAAATATATAGGCACGTATAGACATATGGATATGGGTATGGCTTCGGATACGGATATGAACATAGATAAGGATAGGGATATGGAAGTAGATATGGTATGTTAATTATCCTACTGGGTTCCTAAAGAATACATAGTGTTGTATGTTGTAGTCTATAACCAAACGGTGCTGAATGCTGGCCATTAGATACTGAATGTTCACGGATAAAGGTTTATAGGATACTGGTACTAAAGTTTTAATGCAGGATACGGAGCGGACGCCGTAGCCGAATGGGTAGGTGCGTGACTACCATTCGGAATACACAGAGAGAACGTCGGTTCGAATCTCGGTGAAAATACCAAAATTAAGAAAAAGATTTTTCTAATAGCGGTCGCCGGTCGGCAGGCAATGGCAAACCTCCGTATTTCTGCCATGAAAAAGCTCCTCATAAAAATATCTGCCGTTCGGAGTCGGCTTGAAACTGTAGGTCCCTCCAATTGTGGAACAACACACCCAAAAAGGGTGTACGCGCCAATTATTTATTTATTTAACTGAAGGCTACATGCTGAACATTAGGTAATAAATGATAGAGAAAGGGTTACGAATACTAGATACCAAATGTTGCGTACTGGATTCGGAATGGGATCTAGAAATTAGGAATTATTACTAACAAATATTTTTGACATATTGGCCCAAACTCTTCTGCTAGGTGTTTGGCCTAGCTCCTCCTCCTATTTGTGGCGTACGTCTTGATGTTGCTCCGTAAATGGAGAAACCTACAGCTTAAATTCGACTCTGTATGGTGTGTGATTTTTTTCATGGCAGAAATATACTCGGAGGCTTGCCTTGTCTGCTGAAGGGCGACCGTTACCAGGAAAAAATTTTCGAGAATTTTGATGTTTGATGTATGTCAAATTTAAAGCATAATGCATAAAAATAAATTCTAAATGCACTCAGAATACTGAAACCACTGCTATGTGTTGAATACTGAGTTCCGGATAATAGATGCTGGTTTGATTTTCAAAAGTTTAGGAAGAACTATAGGACAAAAGTCATGAGGAAAATAAACGGGCATTGGCTACGTTAAGGTTATTCTATATAGAAAACGGAAAATCTTTAGACTTCAGGCGAAAAAAGTAATTTGTGAAAATATTTATGAAAAATGTCAATTGAGGTCTCAAAGGAATTGTTCCTATCAAATTTTCAAAAATCGGTTAATTTTCTAGTCACATGATTAACTAAAAGTATTTTACATAAAATATTTTTCTACCAAATGAGGATAACTTGAAATTACTAAATTGAATGCATACAAATTAATTACCGTATAAAGTCGGTAAAATTTTTTCTAGCCGATTAGTTACAATTAAAATTAAAAAAAAATAATCAAATTCTATTTAACTCGCGAAGTTTCCACTACTCCGCACCTATTTAGTATATTTTCAAAATCAACTTAAAATAATAAAAAAACATGTTTTTGCTTTGGTTCTAAATTAAGCCTTCTCCCAATGCCTTATCCCCACATGCCACGATACATTTGATATATGCATTCCTGCTACCGTTGTTCGCTCCCAGCCGCACGCATAGTGAGTAATGTTGCCGCCACTGTTGATTGCGGGTGTTTTGATTGCAAAACAAATTGCCAACATATTACTCCTGGTTGAAATACAAATCGCAGAAGCAGCAGCGGCAACAACAACACCAGCACTGCGGCTAACACTTAAGTCATTCAACAATAAAGCAAACAACTTGAGCAAAAAACCAAAAAAAAGAGTGAATAAATTTTGATATCTGCACAAACCCCAAGGCAAACGCATTTGTAAATGCAGCAGCTAAAATTGCAACAACCACAATAAATCGCCGCCGGCAATGGCCTGGCGCCTTCACTGTCATTTTCACTATTTCATGCGTCTCATACATTGCCTGCAAAGTGCCTCGCATTCATCCACGCATACATACGTATATTTTATTTCACTTGCTTGCTCTTACTTTTGTTGTTATCTTCATGCTTGCCGCGGCATGTGGCATGTGGCATGCCGCATGTGCATACCACATACGCGTATGCATCGCTTGCAACACTAAACACTGATGCGGCGCGAATGTGTGCGGCTGAGCTGTGGGGCGACCACTTCTACCGCTACTACTACATCCACTGGGCCCCAACACTTGGTGCTTTGCCTGCGGCTCTTTATTATCAGCAAACTCTATTTTCTTGTTTTTGTTACAACACCAGCGTTGCGTTGCTAATTTACAAATTCAATGTCACGCATTCGTGAAGTAACGATAAATTTTTGCTACTGCTGCGGTGGTGATGTTGCTCTTGCTCTTGTGGTATATTTACATATAGCAGTGCTGTGGTTGTTGTTGCTGTTGCTGTTGCAGTTGCACGCATGTTAGGTCTTAGTTGCTGCAGACTAACCTTCGGCTGAAGGCCGGAAAGCAGGCGGCAACGAAATAATCAGACTGCTGCTGTTGGTAAAGAATGAAATGCTTGCGCCTAAATGTGGTTTTTTGTATTTGTTGTTGCTATTGCTTGGCTTTTATCTATGTTGCACCTTTACACACGCACGCATGAGTAGCAGCCATGTCGGCTACAATAAATTTAACGCATCATTATTTGTTGCAGCAACAGTGAAAACAGGCGTACCGGCGCGCCAAAATGTTGTTGGCAAGATTTTCGTTGTTGGTTATTTTGTAGCTGCGTTTACTGTTTTGTGCTTGTCGAGCAGTAATTTGTGGCTAAGCCAAAGTGATGAGATAAATGCAGATATGTAAGAGGATTTGTAGACGCAAATCTTTGATTGCAAACTTTAAGAGCGTCAAATCGAAAATAAAAAAGGAAATGAAAATATTTTTGCTATAGTGAAAAACTTTCGCGACAAAAAAAATAAAAATTCTAATGCAAATGAAATCTATATAGGTCGTAATGGGCACAAAAGTTCGAGTCCCATTTGTTACGAAAATCACTATTTTCGGACTAGTTCAAAAAGTATATAAAATTCGATGAATGAACATAAAAAAATGATACGAATTAAAAATTTAAGAACAATTTTAGTATAGTATGTTTACATTTTTTTTTCGTGTTTCTGAAGCTCAAACTAAAAAAAATTTTAATAATTAAAGAACTAGTTCAAAATGGATAAAAAACCTCTAGACCATTTTGTGACGAAAATCACTAGTTTCGGACTAGTTGAAAAAGTATATAAAATTTGAGGAATTAACAAAAAACATCAAATGAATTAAAAAAATATAATATATAAAACTTTTTTTACAAAAATTGTTTGTTCGTAAAAATTTTATTTGATATGACACCAAAAAAAATTTTTTTTTAATAATTAAAGAACTACTTCATAATGGACAAAAACGTTCTAGTCCAATCTGTGACGAAAATCACTAGTTTCGGACTAGTTGAAAAAGTAAAGGGGGATTTCTTAGCTATTATCTTTTTAAACAGCAGGTTGACAGCTGACGCACGTTTCGTTTTTGGTTTCACTGTCAAACATCTTCATTCTTCTTCAGTTTGGTCTATAATTTAACCATGAATCGTCTTACAAACGAACAATGCTTGCAAATCATAAAATTTTATTATAAAAATGCGTGTTCTCTTAAGAAAGTTTTTTATAGTCGAAAAATTGTGTTCAGCGACTAAGGTCATTTTTGGATGAATGGATACATAATAAGTGAATAAGTGAATAAGTCAAGAGTCAAGATCAGCCAGAAGAATTGCAAGAGCTACCAATGTATCCAGAAAAGGTCACAGTTTGGTGCGGTTTATGGGCTGGAGGCATCATGGGACCGCACTTCTTCAAAGATGCTGCGAATCGTAACGTAACTGTGAATGGTGAGCGCTACCGTGAAATGATATCCATCTTTTTTTGCCCAAAATGCAAGAGCTTGACTTGCATGGCATGTGGTTTCAGCAAGACGGTGCCACATTCCACACAGCACGCGTAACAATGGACTTGTTGAGATGCGAGTTCGGTGAAGACAACATTAAAGCATTTATATGTGAGATACCGGCCGAAACATTGGAAAGAGTATGCCAAAATTGGACTAAGCGGATGGACCATTTGAAGCGCAGTCGCGGTCAACATTTGCATGAAATAATCTTCAAACATTAAATTATTTGGACTGTACTATCAATTTAAATAAAAGGTTCCTGCATTTTTCTGAATTTTACGTGTGTTTTTTTGAAAAACTTTCCTCTAGCTCTTAAAAAATCACCCTTTATATAAAAATTTCAGGAACTAACACAAAAAAAATTAAATGAATTAAAAAATTGTATAGAATTTTTTTATACAAACATTTTTTGTTCGACTCAGCAACTTTATTTCTGAAATTTTTTATGTAAAAATTTTATTTAATCTGTTAAAAAATAAATGTAAATAGCTAAAGAACTAGTTCATAATGGACAAAAAACTTCTAGGCCAGTTTTTGGACGAAAATCACTAGTTTCGGACTAGTTGAAAAAGTTCATAAATGTGAATTTCAAAAACCAGAAAAATTTTATGTATTAAAATATTACATATGTATGTTTATGTGTATGTAAAATTTTTTTAGACTAAAATTTATTGATAGACTCAAAAGGATAATTTTGTTAATTTTGAGCCTAGAAAAAGCACACCCTAATAACCAATGATTAGTTCATAATAGATAAAATACTTCTAGTCCAATTTGTGGCGTAAAACATTAGTTTTGGGTTAGTTGAAAAAGTAAATTAAAATTATTGATTAATGAACATTTAAAAATACAATTTTTCTACGAATTCTAATATAATGAAAAAAAATTATAAATTTATTGCTCAGAACAACAAATGCAAAAGCAAACGAAATACTAGAATACTCCCCCAATTGGCCGCTTTGCAACTAGTACAATTCAAGTCACTCTGGAACTAGTCCGAATTCTGTCATCAAATGTTATTTTCAGCACTAGAATTTATGCCGACGGACTTGTCTATTCGCTGCATTATTTTAAATATTATTTAGTTTATTGCACTTACCTGGAATTCTAAATTGAATAAAATCATGTTATCTCTACATGATGAGGGGAATAAATAAGGGGAACAAATACTTCCAAAGTGAATAGTTCAGTTAAGCCGACTTAAATGCACAACCATTATGTCAAAGTGGAAAGTGAGGATTATGCGGTTGTATGTATTTGTAAATGTATATTTCTTGAATTGGCCTCAGCGGGTAGTCATTTTTGTGCATGACTGCCACTGGGCTAGTACCGAGGTCGATGCACCTGCATATGTTCCTGAAGCATCAAATGATAAAGGACGTTTTTGCTAGTAAACTTTTACACTTGGTAGACAATTGTAGGTCTTCAAGCCTATTTGAGTGAGAGAAAAAAGCTTCTCATAAGAATCAATTGCCGTTCTTAGGCGTCATGAAATTGTAAGTGCCACCATTTTCAGCAAAAACTCACGACACGTATCAGAAATTGAAGAAAAAGTTCAGCCAGAAACCTAGATAAATGTATGCATGTGTAGTATGCAAATATACATACACCTACATATACACACATACGCAGGAAATCAAGTATTTGCTGAATTTTGCAACTTTGCTCTTAAGCTCAGAAATTAGCAGCAAAATTGCGATGTATGCAAAGTGGATTGCTTTAATTTTTGGCTAAAACTTATTTTATTAAATTGCGCTACATCTACGCTCATATTTACTTAAACATGTAGCAAAAGTTTGCAAATAAATTCCCATATCATCACAACGTTGCGAAACATGAATTATTTACCAAAGATGTGTGCACAAGAGACGGCTACTAAGTATTAAATTTAATTTAAATTAATTTTATACGAAACACTTAAGATAAATTTAAGACCGGACTGCACTTTGCAAATGACAACGGCAACAACAACAACAACAACAACAATAAGCGAAAAACTTGCTTTGAACGTAATTGTGCGTAAACAAGCAAGTAAAGTGTGGCTGCTCTCAGGCGGTTATGTTCTTTGCCTTAGTCAAACGTATGTACCTATGTGGATGTAAGCGTAGACACATGGTGGTCCTATAGCAAATTTCTTTAGAAAACTAAGTTTTGCGACAGGAAGCTCTTGCTTGCTCGGAGTCTAGGCTGTCAATCAGCACCAAAGAACGGCGGAACAAAATTAGTTGCTTTCCGCATGAACACCCCGTGGAAATATAGGTATGACGAACCCACTAGAAATTATCTATGTATGCCCTATCAATGCGACTTTTGAGGCCCTTCAAACTTTCTATTCATTGCATACTTAGAAGATTTCTGCAAACTTTGACAAAAAATTCGAATTTTTGATGAAAATTTTATGAATTTTTTTGAGTTTGGTTCGAAGTATGGAAATACGATTGGTGTGTTGTTTGTTAAAAGATTAACTATGAATATAGAGAATTATTAAAAATTAAATTAAAAAAAAATATATATCAAAATTTAAAACAACGGTTTTACAGGCCAAAAAAATTTCATTCACTTTAAGTACCTAAGTATGAGACTAAAATTTTCTGAGATTAACAACTGACCTCGAAATACCCTCAGCCATTATTTTGCGACTTTCTGGCTTAAAAGTACAAAAATAGAGAAGACTACAGCTGGAAAGTTTAATTGCATCTTTTCTTGGTATGGATAGGGGGTTTTATTTGGGGTGAGAATTAAAGAGGGTTAATTTCCCTACAACTGCAATGTGACCGATTTTCCCAATAAATGAATTCAAGATTTAGAAACAGTTAAATCGAATTAAAAAAGTACTTTTTTTGCCTCACACCTATCCTGTATTGGTATCTTTAGCGTTTGGCAGTAACCTTAATTACACAGAAAGTTAAAGTCCATAAGGTCCATTGAGGTTATATATTGTCATCATGACATATTAAAAAATACATAAGGTTAGCGTAGTTCTAGTTGTATTCGTCGCATCGGTTCACGCTAGAGCTTTTTGGAAAGCTCTTTTCACATGCTAACACGTGTTTGATTAATTGTTGTTTGCTTTTAGTCGTTCGTGAGTTATAGCATCGCAAACATGGAGCAAAATAAAGAGAAAATACGGCATATTTTACAGAACTACTACGATAAAGGCAAAAATGCATCTCATGCTGCCAATAAAATTTGTGCAGTTTATGGACCCGATACAGTTTCCATTTCCACTGCACAACGATGGTTTCAATGTTTTCGTTCTGGTGCAGAGGTGATCGAAGATGCGCCACGGTCCGGAAGGCCTGTCATCGAAAATTGCGATAAAATCGCTGAATTGATCGAAAAAGACCGGCATAGTAGCAGCCGTAGCATCGGCCAAGAGCTGGGCATGAGTAATCAAACCGTTATAAACCATTTCAAGAAGCTTGGATTCAAAAAGAAGCTCGATGTATGGGTGCCACACGACTTGACGCAAAAAAATATTTTTGCCCGTATGGATGCATGCGAATCGCTTCTGAATCGCAACAAAATCGACCCGTTTTTGAAGCGGATGGTGACTGGCGATGAAAAGTGGGTCACTCACGACAACGTGAAGCGCAAACGGTCGTGGTCGAAAAGCGGTGAAGCTGCCCAGACGGTGGCCAAGCCTGGATTGACGGCCAGGAAGGTTCTTCTGTGTGTTTGGTGGGATTGGCAGGGATTCGCAGGGAATCATCCACTATAAGCTGCTCCCCTGTGCAATCGCCTCGCCCTCACGATCCAGTTTTTTAACAAAATTTGATACGACACCGAGCTTAATGCGTAGTGATGGCAAAATGATTTGAGACGGTTGCACTTATGGTAGATTTTCTTTACTTTCTACGCCTACTTTGTAGCATGTTCGCGGCTTCCACTTAAATTCAGTGTAATGCTGATCTCTTTTGCGACCTTCCCATGTGCACAAAAAGCACTGGTGGGTTGGAAATCCACGCTAAACACCCATTAGCAACAATAAATTAAATATTAATAAATTAAAGGTTAATAAGTTGTTTAAAAATTTGGAGTCCCTTCAAGTTATGCCGAAAATTTAGAAAAAAATTTTTTTTTTAGAAAAAAAAAAGTTCAAGAAAATCTGAGAATTGATAAAATTTTTTTTTTTAATTTTACATAATAAAAACATTTCCACGAGTCTGCCTGCAGAAATTCAGCGCGATTGGATCACGGAAAAGGGGTTAAAAATTGATCCAAAGTTTTTGACACAGGCGGACTACGAGTTCTATATTTTATACATAAAAAAAACAAATTCTGACGTGTACATGAAAATCGCCGATAACCGTTTATTTTTATTTTTTCTCCCCTTTCCGAAAAAGTATATTTGGTTCATAGGGCAGAAAAAAGTTCGTTTTTGTAACGCAGTGTTATAGGTGCCTTATTTGGTGAGAAGCTCTTTTAAAGGGAGGGTGCAAAGAACTGCTTGTATTGGCATCTCCAGAGCATGTATAACTTGTCCCAGTGCTACTCTAAATGTTGTTTTGCCACTACTTCCCATCGACTTTCTCGTTATTTCCATCGCTGCTTAAAGTGCAATCAGGTCAAAGTAGGTTAACTTCTGGAGGCAATCTCTCAAAACGAGACACGGTAGCATTTTTAGGCAGTTAACACCGCATTTCTCTGAACTTCGTACAGATCTCTCCATCCCCAAACTAAAGTTTGAAGGTCGTCCCAAGGCAATATTTCCAAGTAGGCTGGTACATCTGGTCAAAAGGGCTCTTTAGAGCTACTTCGGGAGCACCAGTCTGGTACTCTCACGATTTCCACCTACCTATCAATACTACTTTACCATCAGAAACATTAGTTGGTTCATGAATTTCATCTTCAAGTGGACTACATGCAGGTAAGTCGTAAATCGCAGAATCCGCATGGTAAAAGACTGGTCGATCATAGAAACATCCATGGTATTGGAGCACCCTTTATGTGTTTATAAAACAAAATATGTATTTTGTCAAATAGCAGCCGACAAATGAGTAATACATACAAATGCGCCAGTCGAGTTTGTGGTTTCCATTCCTGCCCATGAGAGTGTGTGTGTGCGCCAGTGCTTAGCTGCCAGTGGGAGTATAGAATTTGAATTATTCAATATAAAAGTGGGCGTGAAATGGACCACACAGAAGTAGAATATACTTGCATAATATTTAAATCTTCTTCCAAATTATTCACTTCCATAGGTATGTATGTGGGCACCTACACATGCATACATTCATATGTGTATAGCAAAACGTATGTCAGCCACCTTTCCAACTTGCGACATGCAAAGTTATTCAAAAGAGTGAGAGTCGAAAAGTTGCTCGCTGCCACACATACATACTTAGGAGGTTACATATACACATATCCCAAAGCACACCAAGCCAAGCTGGCGTATGTAGATGTGCACGCGCAAAAATACGTGTCGCCTCGCATACACGTGCAGCTGTACTCTATGTAGAGGTGGGCGGAAGGCAACCACACATGCGGCAACCTACATCTGTCAGTGTAGACGTTGTTGTTGGCTGTTGCCACAACTGCTATTGTGGTGATGCATACTTTAGATGACATCTTGTGAAATTATGAGAATCTTGGGTATATTAAATCATTTAAAGATGCCATTTGCCAACCCATTTCCGTATCCGCTACAAGCAGACAAGGCGACGCAACGGCTGGAGGCCGCATATGTAACGCAAATGTGTTATATGTGTGAGTATGTATTATTTGTGTGTATGTGTCTATAGGGGTGTACACGTTTGCTGCAAGAATGTCTTAAAACAAAATCTTTTTTTTTTGGTAAAAAATTCCTAGTGGTAACTATTAACGCTATCTCCTTAGAAAAAAAATCTTACTACTAAGTTATTCAATAAATTTTGCGGTTCGACGAGAGAAGGCGTTGCTACCACCCAATGTTTTTTTAGTTATGTTGGTACACACTTCATTTGAACGCGTATGAGATAAAGAGTTTTTTAATAAGGGGTGTTATTTTGATATCCAAAGAAAAATGCTATTTTTTAATCTAAATGATCGGATGTTTATTTCATTATAAAGAGGAAGGTATGGCGTTCATAGTGGAAAATAACGTCAGGCAGATGACCAAAACGACCACGCTTACAGGACAATATCTTCTTCATGAAAGTTTCCATAACCGAATGCAAAGTGGCTACCCTATGTCCTCGATAGCCTCACGAATTCCATCTTTGAGGTCTTGAATCGACCCTGGGCTGTTGGCGTAGACCTTCTCTTTCACGTGGCCCCAAAGAAAAAAGTCACAAGGTGTTAAATCACAAGATCTCGGTGGCCAATTGTGATCACCTCTTCGAGAGATAACATGATCCGGAAACTTTTCCCGTAAAAGATCAATGGTTTCGTTGCTTGTGCGGCACGTAGCGCCGTCTTGTTGAGAGTAAACGTTGTTCAGATCAATTCCGGCCATAAAAATAGTTAAACATCTCACGATAGCGCACTCCGTTCACCTGTAACACCTGTTATTGGAAAACCCTTTAGAAGAAATATAGGTTGTTGAATTTAAACGTGGTCGTGCAAGCCTTGAAGATGATCTACGTCAAGGACGTTCAAAAACAGCAACAGCTCGTCGAGCGGTTAAAGAAGATTCAATAAAGCCTTGGGCATCTAACTCAGCAGTGTAAGCTACATATATTTCGACTGAAGTATTGGGTTTCAGAAAGCTGTGTGCGCAATGGGTGCCGCATTCGCTAACAACGGAACAAAAACACATTCGAAAGCGACTTTCTCAGCAGCATGCAGAGCGTTTTCGAAAGGATAAAATGGATTTTGTGTGTAGATTCATCATGATCCTAAATAGAACCAAGAGGCTAAAGCGTGGTGTAAGCCTGGTTCTTCGGCTCTTAAATGAGTTCGTTAGCAGATGTTAGCATCTGTCTTTTGGGATGCGAATGGAATTTTGTTTGTCGGTTATTTCCAAACTGGTAAAACAATAAATTCCGAATATTATTGTATTCTTTTAGAGCAGCAGGAATTCGTGAAATAAGTTTGGAAATGAAAAAAATAGAGTATTATGACAAACGCTAAAATCCATGATTTTAAGTTCGAACTGTTGGGGCATTTACCGAGTTCACCAGGTTTGGTCCCTAGCGACATTCATCGATTACCATCGATTTATTTTTTTTTTGCATGTTATTGTAGTAAAACATTTCAAAAATACCGTGTTAAAATTTTAAGTCAATCCGAGCAAAACTTATAGAGCATAAAGCCGAGCCGCCTCAAACATCTGCCGAGACGCAGCAGTTGCGCGCGTAGTCCGTTACAAACGTATACCTGCGTGCGGACTCAGGTATACTTTTGTATCTGTCTATTGCTCCAAAAATATTTCTAGTATAATACATTCTTTTGTATTCAATAACAGCTGCTGATGCTTCAAACTATGTATTATACCTATATAACAACTGTAAATCTCAAAGGGAGCAGAGAGAAGCATCAGTTTGTCGTGCGACGCTGACTTGAACGGTTGCGACGCTGTTACAATTAACAAAAAAGAGTGCGTTGGCCACGTCCAGAAGCGGATGGGAGCGCGTTTACGCGATATTGTAAACAAAACAGTTGAGGAAAAAGAGGTAAAAACGCTGGAAAGAAAAGAAGGAGTAAAATTCTTGGTGGTAAAGGCAAACTAACGGCTAAAGTTATTGATAATTTAAGCCGTTATTACGGATTGGCGATTAGGAACAACTGTGATTCCGTAGAAAAAATGAAAACCGCTATCTGGGCCACTTACTACCATCAGCAATCAACAGATGAAAATCCGCAACATGACAAATGTCCGACCGGAGCGGATTCTTGGTGTGGTTACCAAAAGGCTTTGGCCGAAGGAAAACCATTTAAACATGAATACACCCCACTGCCAGAAGATGTTTTGAACGCAATAAAACCAATTTACGTAGATTTGAGTAAAGACGAACTTTTAGAGAGATGCCTGGGTGGTTTTACTCAAAACACTAACGAGAGTTTAAATCAGCTTATATGGAGGATTGCTCCGAAAAAACTCTCTGGCAGTACAAGTATCGTTCAACTGGCAGCTCTGGTAGCTGCATGCACCTTTAATGAAGGCAGAGGTGCTTTGCTGCAGTTTATGTATGACATGGGGATTAGCATTGGGCCAAGCGCTCACGAATATGCGAGAAGAGTGGACTAAACTCGCATCGAAAGATCTGACCAAAAATGCCACCAACAGACTAAGGAGGTCAGGATAGCTCTTAGACTTGCTAAAAAAGATGCTGAAGACAATGACAAAGCTAGTGGAAACATACTCTATGGTGCTGGAAAACGACTCCGTGTAAGTAGAGAGAAAAAAGTATTTTCTTGACGTTTTCATAACTTAAAACTTTAAACGCGGTTTTCTCGAACCCTTAAGCTTTTTTCCTTTAATTACCATCATTCAAAGTTATGTCGTTCTTTCAGTGAAGGAGCGACCTGTGCGCTCATACATACATACCTATATATTCACCCACATATATTTGTCGTGCTGCCATGAAAAGGAGTCAGTGTCACAAGTATGATTTTGAAATGGTCCAGACACAGTTGTAGAGCAGCCATAAATATAATATTTTGTGTGCTTGTATGTGTGTCTGTGAGTTGGCGAATATATATTCAAAAAAAAAAAAAACTTTTAAGTGTATTTTTACATTAAAAGTTGAGGGGCGATTGCTTGAATTTGTGTCCTACAAATACTTTGATAGATAGTACATAAAAACACACATACATCCATATACATATACATATACGCATGCAAGTGATGAAACATACACACCCAAAATTCATAATGTACAATTTCATTACAAATTGTTAAATTTCTATATGCGCATATCCATGCTTGTGTGCGTACGTACATACTGTCATATAAATCTGTCACAGCTGGCATACATTCAGGCGCTCTCGCATTTTGTGTCATCTGCACAAGTTTGGTATGCGGAATCGCTCACTTTGTATTTGGTATGTGCGTTCACACATCCACTCACACATCCGCATGTACATACATATGTATGTATGTATGGATATGAATAATGCGCATAAATGTCACGTACGGCAGCAGTCGCATTACGAAAATAAGTTGCACTTAAAACATATTTAACGAGGATTGTTTGAACAGTGCGTGCAGAGCGCATATCGAGGTTATGTTTAGTTAGTAGCATCTCTTGGAAGAACACACAGCAAGTTTCAGCCAGTTCGGTGTATTTATTAGGCGCGCAACTAGGTTCTTGCTGTTTTGATGAAAATACAACTTTATTCTGAAAAATGGTTACAATTGAATCATTGAAAGTATTGCCCATCGCTGGCTACTACTTTTTCCCATCTTTCTGGTAGATCTCGAATACCGTCGCGGTAAAACTGTTCATCTTTTGAGGTTATCCACGCATCAAGCCATTTTTTGATGTCTTCATATGAATGGCTCTGCTGGTCAGCTATCTGAACAGGGAATAATCGGACAGTGCTATATCTGGAGAATATGGCGGGTGGGATAGGATTTCCCAATTCAGTGTTTTCAGGAAGGTTTTAAAGGGTTTGGCAACGTGAGGCCGAGAGTTGTCATGCTGTAGAATCACTTTTTCATGCCTCTCCACGTATTGCGGCCGCTTCTCGCGCAGTGCTCGGATCAGTCGCATCAACTGAAGTCGATACAGATTTCCAGAGATGATTTCGCTTGGTTTTAACAGTTCGTAATAAATAACACCAACTTGGCCCCACCAAATACATAGCATTACCTTCGTAGCGTGAATATTCGACTGAGGCGACGACATAGAAGCATGACCGGGCAGTCTCATGACTTTCTTTTCTTTGGATTGGTGTAATGAATCTATTTTTCATCACCCGTCACGATGAAGAAACCCCTTTCTTTTTTGCCGCTGGAGCAGTTGTTCACAGACGAAAAAACGACGTTCAACATCCCCGACGTTCATAAGCCACCCAAGTCTCCTGTTTCTGAATCATTCCCAAAGCATGCAATCGCTTGGAAATGGATTGGCGGGTAACTCCTAAAACTGAAGCAAGCTCATATTGCATTTGACATGGATCCTCATTGAGCAATGCCTCCAGTTCAGCCTCTTCGAAGGTTTTTGGCCTTCCTTCACGCGGACGGTCGTCAACATTAAAATCACCGTCTTTGAAGCGACAGAACCAATCTCGGCACGTGTGTTTCACTTAAAGCCGCATCTCCATAAACTTTATGTAGCTCTCGATGCGCTCAGCCGCCGTTTTTTCGAATTAAAGAGGAAAATCATAATTTCCCGCAAATGACGATTATTTGGCACAAAATCAGGCATTTTCACAAAACCAAAAGTATATGATACAAAAACAAAATGGGTAATGTGTCGCAGCAGTTTGTTTACCATATGTCTAAGCTTCGTTTATGACGTTTAGGTTATGTTAGAATCGACTAGCACACACTGCTGGTGGCATCTATTGACACTCAGTTGCGCACCTAACATTTGTGTTTGGTATTCGTTTGAATCGAGGAAGCCGAGTGATTTTCCTTTTCCATCATGACAAAGCAGAAGCTGAGTAGATGTGGTCGCAAAATTAAAGCAAATAGGATAAAAATTTCTTTCAGGTATGCCCTAATCCCAGACTTGCCTCCCTCGGTCACTCGGACGTCACTTTAAGAAGTGGTCGATGGAGAAAAGATTATATTCAAGCGACGAGGTACTTGCAGAAACGAATGGCTATTTTTGGGATTTGTTAAAATCCCATTCCTCAGACTTGGATGAACAAACCAGCTCAGTGGACGAAGTGTATAAGCCTAAAAAATGACTATGTCGAAAAATAAAAAAATTTCCCCAAATAATTAAGTAGTTTTTTACTTTTGCACGTACTTATCAAATGACCCTCGTACTTATATACTTCGATGCACAAAAACATTCATGCACCCACACATTTTCAGTAATACAAATAAAAAATTAACATATGTATGCTTGAGTTTATCTACCTTCGTATCTCCTCGTGCGATTTATGCCAACTTTCCTCTTTGGTCAGGGAACTCATATGAAATGTATGCATGGATGTATGTATGTATATTATGTAATATGTATATGTGCATATGCATGCATTTAAAAGAATTTCATATTTTTGGCAACAACAAAAACAACATTTCAACTGGTTTACATGCGCATGCCGTTAGTTGCAGATGAGCGAAAGTTTCAGCATCACGCACACGCGCATCTGTATGTGTGCACTAATAGGAGTTCTGTCATATTTTCAATAGCCGCTGTGAATTCTCCTCTTTTTTGTGCTTTTCCCATTTAAAAGCAAGTTTTAAAGTGGGTTACAGATATGCATATAATGAATGAATGCTGCAGCATTTGCTAATACCCTTTGTTCGTTGTTAGTGACATTGCAAATGCGAGCAAACAATTTTTGCCGCTTTGTGCAAAATTTTTAATTTAATTAAACTACATAAGTGCGTTAACTATTTTAGGTGCCCTACTGACATTTTATATGTAGTAAGAGTGCAGCAACAAAAAGAGAAAAGTTTTAACATTCACTTTCGCTCACATAATTGAGTCACTTCATCTGCAATATTTTTCAAGCTAGTTTCTTTTGTTTTGGTAATTTTTTTTTTAAATATTGTTCATTGTATAATAAACATTTTATAGAATAGGCTTCCAAAGTTAGTGCAAAATTCCTAAGAAATTTCGACCACATAAAAGTTTTCCGATTATAAGCTTTATCTCTAAATCTAGGAAAAAATGTCTGATGATTGCATACAAAAATGTAAAAAATTGTCAAAACCAACGCGATTTTTGAGCGTTTCAAACTTTCACTCTTTAAACTAAAATGGAATATGGGCGCTTTGACACTCCCTTATTTACGAAGGATGGAGAAAGAGGGAAAAATGTTTTCCCCTTCTTAGCTAAAGGTAGTAAAAACGTACGTAAAGTAGCTAACTACATAGCTTTAGACTCACAGTCGATAAGAAAGGAATTAAATATAACACGAATATATCGAATCATTAATTCACTGATTGCAATGATAACAATAATTTTCATTCAGAATAAAAAATAGTTTAAAAAAAAAAAACTAAAAAACACGCTTTTTTGCTAATCGAACTAAAAAGTAGAAAATAAATGCTTGATATAGTCAAGACTACTGCCTACCGGCCAAAATCGCGTAAGCGGTTCTAGCGCCAATTAAGGAGAAGAAGACTGCCATAATAACGGTTCTACGATTTCTGGTGGTATCTGGCGGTGATATCTTCTCCCGAAATCCACTCTTAAGCCTTTCTTTTCCATTCCTTCGGGACAAACGGAATTGATTATGATGATGATCATGGAAGCTGTCGAACAGATCGGATATGAACCTCTAGGAAGTGATAACTATTTTCCTATTTAGCTGTAGTCAAGTGGCAATTAGAGTTCTAGGCTACTTTCAATTCTAACATTGCGCTGGACTATCGTCGATTTCTACAAAATCTGTGTATACAGAACAGACTCCATCTGACGAGTCCTAAAGGCATTAAGGGAAGCCGCATGGCATATGAGCTGGCAAAGCTATGTAGGGTCAAGCAAATGCTTACTGGAAATAAATGCACTGATGCACTTTCAAATTGCCATTTAAGGAATTTCCCACTACGAATGCTGGTGCAAAATGAAAATAACATCTTGCTGTATTTCATAGTCGAAACTGGATCGAAAACTAACAAAAGGTGTGTACATTCGGAAAAAAAGGAAGTATTATATTTATTGCCATCTAAGTGCTAACAGGACAACTGCCTAATAGGCAAGCATGGAAATAAGCGACGCGTACCTTTCCAAAGCTGGATAAACGAGGAATATTTTTTGTTTATTTTTTGTTTTCAATTTCTCATATCTGTTGTTACTTTGCAAACTGCAAGTGAAAAAACAATTCAAAAAAATAAATACAGGATATTTTTTTAGTTGCATGAGAAATATCGATATCGGTAACTATGGTTTGTCAGCTGAGAATGACAGAAGGCCTTCACATTTCTCTTCAGTAAGGTTTGGTAAGTCATGCTGAATGGTTTAACGCCAAAACAATGCTCCAAATTGTGGAGATTTCTTCTTCATCATCTTCTTGATTGCCGTGTCTGAGTTTATCAAAGCGCGTCAGTCGTTTCTTTCTCGTGCTAACCGGCGCCAGTTGGACACACTAAGTGAAGTTAAGTTCTTCTTCACCTGGTTTTTCCAATGCAGAGGAGGGATTCCTCTTCTTCTGTTACCACCAGCTGTGCTGCACCGTATACTTTCAGAGCCAGAGCGTTTGTATCCATTCGCACGACTCGACCCAGCCAGTGAAACCGCTGGATCTTTAATCGCTGCGCTATATCTTTGGCGTCGTAAAGCTCATACAGTTGTACAATTGTTCCATTGCCTATGGTACTCGCTGTCGCCAACCTGCAAAGGTCCGAAATTCCCCAGAATTTTTCTCTCAAACACTCCAAGCGACGCCTCATTGATGTTGCCATCGTTCAAGCTTCTGCGTCATACTTTTTTTGTAAGTTTACTTTGAAAAAATAAATATTTTCGCGAAGTTCACGGAGCACTGGCGGCATCATCGGTCTCTATAATATTTCTTCCGAAATGAGGTTGGTGCTGCTGTGAACGGTGAATGGCGAGCGCTTTCGAGCCATGCTGACTGAAGAATTCTTATTTTTTGTTTCCAAAAATTAATCTGGAAAAAATAGTAAGAATGGTAGTGATGGAATAAACCATGTAACTCGTAGCTACGGCGGGCATATGCCGGATATCATCGGAAAATAAAAGCCATGCAAATCTTTACCAGATAATAAAAAAAAATCATTCCGACAATATTTATGTTTTGTATTATCATTTTAAGTTCTCTAGCTCTTATAAAAACATCCGTTGTGAGGGGACTAGATAAAGATTAATGAATTTGGTTCAGATGGGCGGCGCTAAGTGTGGCTTTTACTGCAATTCAAGTGCCCCGAGCATGGAGGTTTGGTAAAGGATCGCTAACCTGTGAGGATGCATTAGATGGAAGGGATCGGAAAGTGCTACAGAGTTGAAGAATGAATATCTGTTATCTACGTGAAAACAAATATTATATTTTAAGCCACTATCGGTTTGAGTGCTCGAGTAGTTGAGGCATTTCCCTAAAATATATTTCTTTCAACACTACAATGATTTCAAAGGGTTTCAAGGAAAGGGAAGTGTTTCAAGAAAATGTCTAATAAAATCCACACTTTCTTTACAATAGGTGAGTTTTTTAATAAAAAAAAGCAAATATGCTTGTCATTGGGACGTTATGTTAGAAAACAACAACTAAATATATATATTTAATTTGCTATTATAAATTACAATTACCTGAATAACAGACCATTTGCACTCAATTGTGAATTGCCCTTTTTGTTTTCCTTTATATTCGCTAAATGAAGTTTTTGCCGAATGTATAGAGTAAATCGAGCGATGGAAGTTCGATCCCATCAGTTTAGTGTTCAATTAAAATTCACACAAACAGGTCGAGTATTGTAAATTCCTAACGCCTCTTTATTTAAACCGAGGTAATTAATTCATTCATTTATACATTCCCCCACATGCATACATACATAAACTCACTTTTGTTGAGGTTCCCCTTGTTTTCACACTACCATAAAACTGTCATTTGAGAGCGCGCATTAGGCGATGGCGCCTCATAGAATACTCGAGTATTACAAAAGCAGCAAAAAAATTAAATTAAATTAAATGAAAAAATAGAAAAAAAAAAATAAAAAATTGTGAAAACACATAAAAATCCAAAACAAGTCAATGTAATGCAATTAAAAAAAAAAAAAAAAGCAAAACAATATTACACTTCCACGAGTGTTTACTGCACACAAGGTGTTTCCAATTAAAGCGACAGCGCAATGACAACAAAAGCAAATGAGAAAACAAAGACAAATAAGAACAACAATCACAGCAGGAAGGCAGCGAAATGACAGCGACAGGTCTGCGTTGACCCCGAAATGGGTGGACGACCGCCCGAAGAGAAGGCGTACTAATGGGCATTCACAATATCCACGTGAGCCTCCACGCGCCTGCACCGTCCAGCCTATGCGCGTGCGTGTGTGTGTGCGCGCTGTGTGGGTCAATCGAGTTGAGCGGTCAAGAATTACAATTTTATTTATTTAGCAGCAAGTGTGTGATATTCAATAAACTACAACGACAACAGCAACACGCACAACAGTCACCATCACCGCCACATGAGATTCGTGTAATGCGTATGCAAACGAGAAAACAAGAAGCAGCAGGAAATTATTGTATTGAGGCGACGACACTCTGACATCGCTGCGACGCGACAAAATTGATTCACTTCGAAAATTACGAGTTTATATGAATATAAATTAATAAAGTTCACATTGCAGGCACAAAAAAACGCTTTCCAGCTGTGTGTAGGTTGAAATTCAATTAATGAAAAATTTACACAATAACTACAACAACCAATGCAACATAAACAAGCGAATTGTGTATTGAAATTGAATATGCTTTCGATTTTCATTTTCCCCTTTAACTGTGCGCTGCGGTGAGTGCGCAGAGCGCCCATTGTTGTTTTGTGTTAGCTACTGCCGTTTTTCATTTTTATTGATTTTGATTTCGTACTCAATTTACTTTTTAATTTTTTTTGGTTTACGCTGTTGTTGTTGCACTTTTAAACAAAAAAATAACTACGTGCTTACACGCATTGACTGTCTGGCTACTCGCTCCAACTAAGTAATCGGGATTGTGTGCTTCTCTCATCCTGCTCATGTCGCCAACTTTCCACGCGCTCACATTGTAAATCGTTCAACACGCACAAGAAGGAAAATATTTGATTTAAATTTATTTTAAAACGATTATGACACGTTCGCTCGTCCGTTTGTCCACCTGCAATGCTAACAGTGCTACGCTCGATGTGAATATTTTAATGTTTTCCATTGTGCCACTTAATTTCCAAGCGGTATCTTTAACTCATATTTTACTGTAAGGGAAACGAATTTCCTTTTGCACTTCACTTTTGGTTACTTTACTGAAATTACGCAATCTGATAGTAAACTGAGAAATGGGGAATTTTAATTATGCAGTGCAAAGGATTCATACCTTCCTTTATCTAATTCAGACGACTTTTTCCGCACTACTCTGCTTTCTCAGTACTTCAGCCTATCCTTTGGTTGCTAATCGAAGAAGTGTACGCCGAAGTAGAGTTAGAGAGTTTGTTAGTTTTATTGGGCCATAGTGCACTACGTCCTCTGATGTGGCCTATTGTCTTTGATCATAGGCTCGCGAGGCTTCTAAAGAATTCGGGCACATTTTCAGGCTCTTTGTCCCATATCACTGCTGAATTAAGAGTCGCTCCTCCTTGGTTAGCGAGTTTTCGTCTACCGAGAGCTGCCTCTTCGCAAATAATGTTTCATCGCCCAGCTCGTGAAAACATCAAACACATTTTTCTATTAATCCTAGTTCTCTGAGATGATAACGAAGATTACAATATCTCGTGTATTATGCAGAAGGCGTTTGTAAGTGCTCTCTCACCACCATTTTATAAGCTTTACACTTTTCTAGAAGGGGGGAAAAATAGTTATTCTGTCCCGAACTTTCCTTCCAGTGTCATATGAATTTCATGCCTTCCCAGTAACTGACAACTTTCTTTAACCCCTTGCCTTATGAATCGAGTAACGATTGTGGTGCCACTTTCGATGAAAGCTTTTCTCGTGCGTAAAAGAAATTTCGTATTTGATGCGTGCTTTTCACTATTGGGCAGAAAAAATCATCACGTATCTGATTCGAGGTTCTCATTTTAGGCACGGAAGTAGGATCACGTTTCCCACATGCTGTTAGCTTTAAGGCAAAGAATTAAATGGGTTTTGGAAAGCCGCGAAATTCGGATGCAGCGATTCATTTCGCTAAGCAGTCTACCTGTTTTTTGCCGTCTTCACTTTTTGGGCCCTGGTAGCTAACCCAGCAAGACAATATCTCTTGCTCTCAGATTATTCATCTAGTTTGTTCAAACTAGTATAGAGTTTTTACTTACATGGAAGCGCCACTACTCCATTTAAGACATGAAATCCAAGTCTCTCTCTCTAACAAGTGCTAATTTGGGCGACAGTTAGAAATTTTATTGCAAAGTGCAGCCGATTCCCAAAAAGCTGGCCAAAAGTCGAAAAAAAACAAGTTTCTAGATAGAGTTTTTTTGTCATAGCAACGTCCTGTACCCTAAGTATCCTCTGTATTTTCCGTCGCAACGTGGCCTTCGTTTGAGCATCGTATTACTGTCGATGAATAGTGAAAGTTGTACACATTTGAAAGATTTTGTAATGGAGTAAATTGAACAAAACCAAATGGAAACATCTTCGGAAGGTTAGTAAAATACGAGAAATCTTTAGTACATATCAATACCTCGACAGAAAATTTTTAGCTGCAGCAATACGTAGATACATTTTTTGCATTTTTTTTTATAAAATTTGAGTTTTCAAACTGTATAGTAATACAACGCCGTCATATGCTGCTTTGAAACCTATTAAAGGTTACTCAAAAAAGTAATGGTTACTGAATAAAACAAGACTCAGCTGCTACCACTTGCTACCTTGCGACCCCGAAAACATATAAATTTACATGCATCTTGATTATGTTTTTGAATATACGCTATTTCACGTGAGGGGGTGGCCAATAGGGTTGGAAGGGGGTGGATTTTCAAAATTTTAAGATCAAATTCGTAATCAGCGACCCCGACAACCCCAGAGTAAGAAATTTTGAATCAATTACTTAATTTTTTGAGTTTTGGCCAGCTTTTCGGGAATCGGCCGCACTGTGCGACGTACAAAAATCACACTGTGTAAGTCACTCATTATACCCATCCTATTTATGGCGCAGAAGTATAGACGAAGTCGTCATCCGCTACTTAACCTCTCGCCTGGCTTAACCTCATTACGTGAAAAACCAAATACTTTCATTTCCAATTGAACTGATTGATTTTATTCCTGATCTCATTGGTTGTTCTTTGTTTTAGATGTTCGCTGATAAGTCATGTTTCCAACTGAAAAATGCAGCAACCAGAAAGAAAATTGACAATTTTTCAAAACAATGGGAAATGTGATGAAAAAATAGGTCCCATATGACAATAGACGAAAAATATTCAGAACAAAATCAGTTGAAGCTTCTGAGAAACTCAGAAATGTTGAAAAATAAAGTGAGACATCGTTACTCTCGTTTGATGGGAATGGAAGCAAACGGTTTATTATAAGTTTTTAGCAGCTGGCTGCTTTTGTTCTCTACAATTTGATGAGACTGAAGCAAGCAGTTAAATCAAAGTGCCTAGAATTTCCCCGATAGTCTGTTCCTCGTTACTAGAACGACCAGTATTTATATCCGTTCAGCAACTGCTAACTCAGCTGTGTTCTTCAAAAATATATGAGAAACTTTTATGCTCCAACAATGACGATAACAACAACAAATGGAAGAACTGAAGAAACGTCGTGTACTATCAGTCCTACGCCACTCCAGATACACATTTAATAAGGATGGGTATATAAACTGAGAGAGCTTGACTGAGAAGTTTAGCTGCATCTAATTGTATATCTTTAATCCTTTAACGACTTAGACATGTCATGCACTTCTTTGCCCTAGGAGCGGATGGTGTGTTTTGCTTTTATTAATTTATTTTTGGTTTACAATTCAAATTACCTATAGTCATCTTAATAATACATATGCCACTAATATTTTAGAAATAAATGAGCTCTTACGTCAAATGTACTGTTTTTAAATACTTCTGCAAGGAACCAAAATTTATATCACAAAATTTCTTGCATTTTTTTTCTATGGAGAAAATAGGCAACGTTGTCAAGGGCAGTTTTATAAAAAAATAACGAGAATTTTGTTTTGCTTGAAACTTGCATTTTGTCATTCCTCAATTTATTGGGCTATAAAACTGGGTAGCTAGATTAGTTTTTCAAAAGTCCTGATTAAATTTTGATGAAAATTTGTCGAATTTCTATAAATTTTGGAGGAATATGGAGAAAATAGCCAACGTCATCAGGGGGAAAAATTATACAAAATTAACGAGAAATTATTAAAAATTAACGAATTAATATTCGCTTGAATTTTGTCATTCCCTCATTCCCAAATTTATTCGGCTAAAAAACTGCGTAGCCAGATTTCTTTTTTTGTTTTTTAATCCTGATACAAATTTTGGATGAAAATTTGCCGAATTTTTATAAATTTTGAAGGAATATGCAGAAAATAGGCAACATCATCAGGGGGAAAAATTATAAAAAATTAACGATACATTTCATTCGCTTCAAACTTGCATTGCGTTGGATTAAAATTTAATTGGCTATAAAACTGCGTACCCAAAAAGTTTTTCCAAAAATTCTGATTAAAAAAGTTTACATTTTGATGAAAATTTGTTGAATTTTTATAAATTTTGTACAAATCGTCGCACTTGGACTAATATAGAATGTATTATAAAAAGAACTATGTCTTGATATAAAAATAATTTAAAAAAAGAAGTAAATAGTCGAAACTTGTCAACATGTTGGAGTGCTATATTTTTTCGGGAGCTGTACATACTTAAATATATAAAAAAGCATACTCAAGCTCTTCAGTCAATCACGGCAACATTTTTTACCCTACATTTCAGCCTAAAACCGCATACGAACATGCACGTCAATACATCGGAAAAAAATGCAATGCATTACTAATTTACAAGTATTTGCCTGCCATTTAGTTTCACGAAAAAGCTTTTAATTAAATTTTGTTGTCGCTCCATCATTTGTATTCACAAAAAATCTGTGCTAAAAAACAAAATAATAGAAATCCATTTAAAAAAGCGGGCACACATACACATGCATACTCGTATATATTCGAATGTGTGTAGGCAGAGCTAAAAAGCAAACAATAATATTGAACTCAAAACACTCCGCTGTCAACGTTGACAGTTGACTGGAAAATATTTACATGGACTTGTGGTTTAGGTTGCATTTCTGCGTCACCCGAACTGCCACAGCGCTCATTCATTTACCCACTCCCTTGCAACCGATACGCCCGGTTGATTGAATGTAGAGAGCGATGGCGGCGACGGAAGCGACAGCGGCGACAATACAAATGAATGGGTGGGGTTGGCTGGAGTGCGCGATGCAGTGAAAATAGCAAAAAACAACAAAAACAAGTAACAACATGTAGAAAACGTGTAACGATTGATTTTTTGTGCTGTCGCAAGGGGATAGAAGGGGGCTAATAAGGGAGGTCGGGCAAAGCACTCCACGGGCACTAAAATGTATTGCAAATATATCGAACAGCGGAGGACGCAACGGTGCAGCGCATAACGGAAGCAAATGGAAGCGCACGTCACATACACACACACACACACACACACACACACACACACACACACCACGGAGGTCCACGCTCCTTAGGGATCGGACTGCTAAGCTGGGCTCTAAGCTACCGTGGGGGTCGGCAGGTTGCGGATAGCCGGAAAGCCTGTAGTAGCAGGCCAGTTGCGAAATAAGTTGAAACGAATAAGCAACCCCCGACAATTGAGCGATCAGGAGCGGAGGATGCGGTATAAAAGCCAGCATAAATCTGATGAAGTTCTTGTGACAGTGGCGAAAAGACACCGCCTCTTAGATATAGGTGTCCCCCTCATCATGTGTAGGCATGATGAGTAATACAAAAAACCAGGCGCGACGGCTCCATAATGGACGGCTTCCTGGTCAGCGTCTGTTCACCATGTTAGGTGCGGCTATCAAAGCAACAACAACGATATTAAGACTGAGCCCAGTAAGGTCTTGATTATGGCGTACTGGAAAATGATTGGAATTAATACCTCGAGCTGACGACTGCACTATTCTGTTTCCTTAGTATGCGGAGTGGTATCCAGCAGAAACGGCATTCAGGCTAATGGTGTAGTTGCCCCCGCCCCGTTAAAATGATGGCAAATCTCTAGGAACGCTCCATATTCCGTCGCCATTAAGTGTCGGCGTAGGTCTAGATGTAATATTCCTAGTTAACACTGATTCGGCTCTGAACTTAAGCTCCCATAAGGAGCCTTTGTCAACCCTAGCATGGCCTCCCTGCATGCAAAGATAACCATGGAATCGTCAATGGTGACTACGCATCGGAATATGGATAACGACCTGGAAGTTGGGGCCCATATAACATGAATACGAATAAGACAAACAACTCAAAACAACAAACTAGGGAAGAGGCTGAAGTAACAGCAAAAACGGCATCACAAGTGCACGAGTTAATACTCCCAACAGCTATTGCAGATGGCAATAATGGCTGCGGGGAACTCCTTAAAAACCCCTTCCAAAGGAGCTCAAGGTTGGCGCACTCGCCACCAGACACGGGAAGGACCAGATCGGCGTCACCGTGTATGCAGCACTTCGGTTTCTTGAAAGCGATGACGGCCGAAGAAATCTATCAAGCAATTGGCGATAAGGTTAAGGAGCTAACGTATATGATGGAGCCTCCGAAGCGAAATATCAATCAACCAATGAGGGATTTGATCGCTAACATAACGGACCTCCATAAAAAGCTAGGTAGATCTATCCTTACCCCGAGGAACCAGGCCCCAAGAGGAGCGAATGAAGCAACTTCTGCTATTCGAGACAAAGGTACCCAAACATCACCACTGATCAAGCGTACCACAGATTGCACGCCAAAGAGGGCAATAGATAACGCTGCAGCAAGCTCAGCGAAAAGAAGTAAAACGAACCGTGTCGAAGACCTAAAGAATACGCCGGTTAAAACGTACGAACAAGAAAAAACAGGAAAGTGGGAAGTGGTTAAAGCCAAGAAGAATCAAAAGAGTTCTTCGCAGAATACTCTCAAACGAGACGTTAAGGAAGTAGAAAATAACGACGCCAAAAGCAGTAGAAGACGGAGAAGACCACCACGTAAGGACGCTATCGTGGTCAAAAGCGCTGGTAACATCTCATATGCCGAAATTTTGAAGCGCGTTAAGACAGAGCCAAGTCTTAAGGAACTTAGTAACAACATACAAGGAGTCAAAAAAACTGCGAAAGGAGAGTTACTGCTTCTGCTGGAAAAAACATCCGACCCAAATACCTCGAGAGTCCATGAAGCTGTTAAGGCGGCTCTAGGAGAAAGTGTAGATGTCAGGGCACTTACAGAGCTGAGGCAGGTGGAAATTCGTGACCTCGATGAAATTACGACAAAGGAAGAAGTTCACGAGGCGGTAGCAAGACAATTCCAAGAGCTGGAGATACCTATCTCAGCCATCTTGGGTCTGCGAAAAGCTTACGGAGGAACGCAAACGGCGACGCTAAAAGTAGCACCGGAAATCGCTACCAAGCTGGCGGAAGCTAATAAAATCCGCATAGGTCTCGTAATTTGCCGCATACGGGAGAAGATCGAGCCAAAAAGATGCTTTAAATGCATGGAATATGGGCATGTGGCAGTAAGCTGTAAAAGCTCAGCTGACCTTAGTAACACCTGCTTCAAATGTGGTAACAAGGATCACCAGGCTAAAAACTGCACACAAACAGCAAGCTGTATAATGTGCAAGAAGAAAAAGGAAAGCGATACGGCGCATGCGATGACCAGCAGTAAGTGCCCTCAATATCTGAGAGCTCTTAAAGAAATTCGGCAGAAATAAAGATCTTGCAACTAAATCTTAACCACTGTGAAAGCGCCCAGGACCTACTCGAGCAGACAATACGGGAACACAAAATAGATGTTGCTATACTTAGTGAGCCCTATAAACACAAAACAGGTAACGGCTGGGCCTCTGACACAACAGGCAAGTCAACGATTTGGAACTGTGGAGCAAATAGATCCCAACTGATGAGCGTGAATGCAGCCCGCGGATTCGTACGTGCGCGCGTGGAAGGCACATACATTTACAGCTGCTATCTACCACCCAGCTTAACTCTGCTGGAAGCAACAGGCATCCTGGAGAACCTCGCCCAGGATGTAAAGGAGCATAGACCTGTCATCGTAGCCGGTGATTTCAACGCTTGGGCTGTTAACTGGGGATGCCCACGGACAAGCCCTAGAGGGCAAGCCCTGCTGGAAGCGTTTGCTATGCTAGATATAGCCTTGATGAACACAGGAAGTCAACAGACGTATCAAAAGGCGGGAACGGGGTCTATAATCGACCTAACCTTCGTGAGTTCTAGTCTTGTTCGCGACACGAAATGGTTCGTCAGCCAGCATTACACTCGGAGCGATCACCTCGCAATAATCTGTGAAATAAGGAAGCACGGCGAAGAAAGGTTCCCAAATAACTACGACACGCGGTACAAAGTTAAAACAATGGAGGCTGAGATTATTGAAATCATGCTGGCAGATGTAACTCTCGGAGGGGATGCATCTGAGAAAACAACACAAACCATGAGACACGTAACAGAAGCATGCGACGCAGCCATGTCCAAAACGAGGCCCAATAGGCGCAACAGCGAACCTGTCTACTGGTGGACAGCAGACATTGCAGAACTGCGCAGCGAATGTTTAAGAGCAAGGCGAATCTACCAACGATCTAGGGGTACGGACAGATTCCAAGAAAATCAGCTCCAATATAAGCAAAGAAGGAAGGCCCTAAAAAAGGCAATCAAAAACAGTAAACGCCGGTGTTTCCTGCAGCTATGCGACGACGCCGATAATGACCCTTGGGGCCTCGGTTACAGGCTTGTTATGAAAAAACTCAAAGTCTTTAAGCCACTCCCAACAACATGCCCAGCTACACTGCGTAATGTAGTAGAAACTCTGTTCCCCGTCCAAGACACTATACGAGACCACGAATTGGTAGGATCCTGTGAAGGCGAACAAAATTTGCAGCTAACCAACAAAGAAGAACTCCTGATGATCATAAAACGGATTAAAAATAATAAAGCTCCAGGACCGGATGGAATCCCCAACGAGGCCTTAAAAGTTGCTATTCAAAGTCGTACCGACATTTTTGTAGATCTCTACAATACATGCCTAAAGGAAGGTACATTTCCAACCCAGTGGAAGTTGCAGAAACTGGTTTTAATACCAAAAGGATCCAAGCCTGCGGAAGATCCTACAGGCTACCGCCCCCTGTGCATGCTCGACACCGCAGGAAAAATCCTGGAACGACTGATTGCAGTCCGTCTGGAGGCTGCTATAGAGGATGTAGGCGGTCTATCACCACGACAATTTGGATTCCGGAAAGCCCGCTCAACAACAGATGCTGTGTCTGCAGTCAAGACCATTGCGCAGAAGGCAATAGAAGGTACTCGGTGGCTAAACGGTAGCAAGGAGTATTGCCTAATTGCGACACTAGACGTCAAGAACGCCTTCAATACGGCGAATTGGAGCAAAATTCTGATCGCGCTGGATAACTTCCACATTCCAAGGTACATTCGCAAGATTGTCGCCAGTTACCTTTCCGACAGAACCCTGCGCTATAAAACCGATGCTGGGGTAAAAGAGCACAAAATAACTGGCGGAGTTCCACAAGGCTCAGTCCTGGGACCCTTACTTTGGAACGTCATGTACGATGGAGTCTTGCGCCTCAGTCTGCCTCTAGGGTCGCAAATCATTGGATTTGCTGACGACATAGCTGTTGTGGTCGTGGCCAAAACACTCCGTCGAGCCGAAGAAACATGCAACCAGGCTGTCGGCATGGTAAAGAGATGGTTATGCAACAGTGGTCTAACTCTTGCGGACCATAAAACTGAAGTAGTATTAATTAGCAGCAGGAAGATTGTGGAGTCAGCTAATATAATGGTGGGCGACCATGGTATAGAATCGAAACCATTTATTAAGTACCTGGGCGTAATAATTGACCGTAGGCTCAATTTCAAAGAGCACTTGGTGTACGCGAGTAGAAGGGCAGCAGAAGCAGTAACTGCACTAACACGACTAATGATGAATATTAGAGGCCCTAGGCAAAACAGCAGGAGACTTCTTAATACTGTGGTCTCGTCGATTTTGCTGTACGCAGCTCCGGCATGGGCGGAAGCCACAAACTACAGCTCGTATGTGAAGTGTATGAAATCGGTGTACCGATTGAGTGCTCTCAGAGTGTGCTGCGCGTTTCGCACGGTATCGGAAGACGCCATTATGGTTATAGCAGGTCTACTCCCAATAAATTTAATGGCAAAAGAGTACGCTGAAGTTTACCAAAACAAAGCTACTTCAGAACGACAGACAATACGCAGGATAGCAAGGGAGCGCAGCCAGCGTTTATGGCAGGAAAAATGGAGCTCATCTCCCAACGGACGCTGGACGTACCGTTTGATTCCCATTATTTCGAAATGGATTAACCGTGAACATGGACAGTTAGACTACTACCTGACCCAAATACTGACAGGGCATGGGTGCTTCAAATCCTACTTATACAGGTTTAAGCACGAAGACGACCCGTACTGTTCTTATTGTGCACCAACTGCAGAAGACGCAGAACATGTTTTGTTTGTCTGTCCGCGATTTGCGTTAGAAAGGGAGGAACTAAGCACTAGGGTGGGGAAGCCAATTACGGCTGATAACCTAGTCGATATTATGATAGAGTCCGAAGAATATTGGTCCGCTGTATGTAATATGGCAAAAATAATAATCTCCAAACTGCGTCGCGCTGAACAACAGCGCAGATCTTCATGAAGAGGCAATAGGCCGCTCCCCCTTCCGTGAAGTACTACTTAACGGTTGTCCCGCGGGAGGGAAACGGAGCTGGGGTGGGTTTTTAGTGGGTGAGCCGAAAGGCAAGTCTCACACTTTTCGGCTTTCAATGCTTGTGCCACCTCCATAAAAAAAAAAAAAAAAAAAAAAAAAAAAAAAAAAAAAACACACACACACACACGCGCACAAATGCATGTATGTGACCTTAGCCATTAGCCTCTGTCTGCCTGTGATTGTTTGTTCGTTTCTTCGTTTGTTTGTTTGACTGCCTGTCTGATTGTCAGCCTGCGCACTTTCCCAGCTGTGTGTCGCTGTGTTTGCTCCTCTCATTCGCCGATTGTCTGTCCGTCCGTCAATGAGTTAGCATGTGTAAAACAAAATCTCTGCAAATAGCAAAATAACAACAGCGCCAACAATAACAGCAACACAGCGACAATGTACTTTTGATGAGAGCAGCGAAAAAAAGAAAAGAAAAAAAAAACAGCAATGAACACTAAAACTTTTGGTGCTGTTGCACTACCCACTACTCGTATAACATGTGTGGCATGCAACATTGCATGCAGTGTATTTAGGTGATATACGAGCTGCATACATATGTACGTAAACCAATTTATATGTATTGATATTGCGCATAGTAGGGCTGTGTGGCATGTGGCATGCTACATTTTTGTGGTAATGGTGGCGCATGTGTGTGATTGCATTTTACTTTGACTGCCGATCAGGGAGAAAATAAAGTCCAAAGAAACAATGTTTACCAAAAATAAAACCAAATACAAAAGTAACAACACAAATTTGTCAACTGAGCCGCACAGTGCAGTTACATCTGTTGTATACCTCCCCCTTCACGGCGACTTCTTGCTCTAAATCGCCTCTCTTCTTGTTAGAAATGTCCACGCTTTATGTTGACTTGGTTTATGTACCAAACTACAATCGAGTTCAAAAACTTTAAATTCTTGAGCGCAACCTACAGTTGTGGTCACATAAATAAGGCACTTCATCTTTTTAGAATAATCACAATATTTTCTAAGTCACATTTTTTTGCGTTAATTTCTTATAAAAGTAAGGTTTATTGTGCAAAAAAAGCTTAATAAATTAGAGTTCCAAACTTTGTACAAAATTCACAAAAATTTAACGAATTTCATAAAATTACATTCAAAGTTGCAAACCTTTTATTCAGCGTTTCTAAAAATTTTCGGTTATGCAGTTTTATAGCCTATTTGATTCTACTCAATAAATGGCAGCTTAAAGTCGCTTAAAAATCGTGTTGATTTTTGGCATTTTTTTCGCTGCGATGTTGAGAATTTTCTTTCATATAAAAAACTTTCGAACACTCTCGTTATTGCTTCTTCCGATAAATTTTTCGCAGTTTTGTAAGTCCCTATTGCGGTTGAGTAAGAATTAATGTTTTTTATATATTTCAGGCCATTGGAATTAAAAATGTTAGTTCTACTCAAGCAAATGTTATTCGTGGGCTCCTTTATGGCGAGTTCCGCCTTTATCGGATTCTCATCTCATCTTGGCACTACAGTCCGGGTTAGGCCATTGCCTCCTCTCCTATACGCCTCCATTTTTCTCGACAGTCCGCTTTCGCTCTATGTTGTGAGATTTTCATCTTCCGTATATCGTCTCCTACGTCTTGCAACCATCGTCTTCTTGGCCGGCCTCTCCTTCTTGCTCCTTCAGGGTTTGCTTTAAATGCTTTTTTGGTCGTTCTTTCGCTGCGCATTCTTAAAACGTGTCCATACCACCGTAATATTATATGTGGGACTTTACAAACCAGATTCACTTTCATAATTTTTTTACGTTCTGATTTCATGTTTTGGACGAGAGACAAATAAGCTTCAATGTTTTGCTTTGCTTCCGGATCACCTTCAGATTGATATTCATGGGGATTAGGGTCCACGCCGAATATGTTTCGAAAGTACTACTTATTTCGCTCATTCTATCACTTTATAGAGTATTCAGTCGGGCTCCTCCTCCTCATACAGTTTTAAGTCTACTCCGAACATCAGATGATTTTTATGAGACGCTTTTTCATGGCTGAGATAAACTCGAAGTTTTGGAATTCACTGCCGGGGTGCGACTGCTTTTAAAAAGAAACTTCTTCTATCATTGTTTCATGGCCGGAGATTGGAACCTGGGCTCATACGAATGGTAGTCTAAGTTCATGACTTTCGACTATGGCGGCCATTCTTTTCTGAAAGATATTCAAAATTAGTTTGTCCACTTAGATTATAGAGTAGGATCACTAATTTGACAGCTTCATGAAATATTTTGTAATAATTATATACATACAAGGTGGCGAAAAATTAATCACCCTATTGGAAGACTTACGATTTTTGGAAATAACTTTTAAAATAAAGATTTGCATCACTCAAAAACATTTTTTTAGCAAAAAAGTTAGTCAAAAACAAATTTGGATTATAAATTTTGCACCATTTGGTATATACAGTCAACGTCAAAAGAAAGTGTACACCATATATTGACAAGATTTTATTTTTTATTTAGTAACTTTTTAATTTGAATTATTTTTTTATAAAAATGTGCAACGACAATCATTAAAAGCAAATCTCGAACTTTACATAAAAAAATTTCGGCAAATTTTTATCAAAATACGAACATTTTACTCCAATTTTTAAAAAAGTTTTGGGTACGCAGTTTTATAGACATTTAAATTTTAAAATAACAAAGTAAACGTTTGAAGTAGATCAAAAATCAAACTGATTTTTTAGAATTTTTTATTCGCGGTCTTTTGCACTTCCTTCATATAAAGCCTACTACTATTTTTTTTATATGGAAGAAAACACCCAACACCGTCAGCAGGAAAAAATTGTTTAAAATCAATTGTCATATATACATACACATATGGATATTTTGATACATTTTTAGTTTCTTACAAATCAAATGAAGCAGATCATTATATACCCACCGTAGATACCCTGAGGCAATGTGCAAAAATATCTTCATGAAAGCTAAGGTTTTTTTTTCTTATTTTTGTCGGGGCAACTAGTAAGTGCAGCACTCAGATATTAATTAAGTCCATTGTACTGTACTTGGACTCCCTTTTAATTTTCTTTAAATTTACCCGATCTCCGAAGAAATCTGAGTAGATCTTGTGGTGACAACGAGTCAACGTGGTCGCTTCTTAGCACATCAGTGCCAAAGACCTCAAACCTGATTCGAGCGTAGGCGGGGCAGACGTGCAGGAAGTGGTCCGCCGTCTCATCCTCCTCTTCGCAAGTTGGTCAGATTACGCTGTCTGAGGTGCCTACTTTTTCCATGTGCACAGAAAGTGGCCCTTCGTCAGTGCAACCAGCTGTCTGCACGCCTTTCTGCTTAATGACAGGAGGGTTTGCGACAGTCGATCGGACATGGTTTTCCACGTTTTCCCAAAAACGCCTTTGCACTGCCAGAAAGCTGTCAGTGCATTGGATGTCTTTGTTTCAAAGTGTGACTTGCAAAGAAGTTTACTATCGAGGATTACTCCAAGATATTTGATTTCTTTGGATAGCTGGATTGTGACTTCTTTTAGCTTAGGCAGAACGAGTCCATCAAGCTTCCTCTTTCTGGCAGGCTGAGAGAGGCTGCAGCTCAGGTAACATCAGCTGCAGCCTCTCTCAGCCTGCCAAGCTCGCTTGTGAGTTGCAGTAACCCATTTGCTAATCGTGGCTTTGATGGCTGCAGAAGGGAGTGGCAAAACGGGCTCTGGGCCAAAGAAGTTGGCCTCAGAGCCCAGCCTAGCTAAAGAGTCAGAGGTCTCGTTACCCACAATACCCATGTGTCAGCCTGGATTTACAGGACTCGACTACCCCTGATGTGGTTGGGGGGCTGTCTAAGGCCACAAGCGTAGCTTGGCTGTCGCTGCAGACCCATAGATGTCTCACTCTCCATCGGTTTTCCACAACAAAGTTCATCGCTTATTGAACTGCATACATCTCCGCTTGAAACACAGATGCATGCATTCCAAGAGCAAAGTGCAGTTTTGTCCCGCTGGATTCCACGTAGAACCCAGAGCCGGAGCCATGCTCGGTCCTGGAGCTATCCGTGAAAATGCGACAACAGTGTTTGCCGGGCTCATTTTCTGAGGTTGACCACAACTGAGCCTCTGGCCGCACTACACTGTATCTCTTTTCAAGTGCGACTCTTGATGGCATAGAGAGAATCGTTGCATCGAGGTCCGTGCCTTCTCTGTTTTCCAATGCCGGAAAAGGCTCATACCAGTTTCCATTGTGTTTCAGCCTGCAGATGGCCTTCAATGTCTCTCCTTGGATGAAAGCATCAAGTGGTGGTAAACCAATCAGAGCATCTAATGCCGGGCCTGAAGTAGTCGGAAAAGCTCCGGTGCAACAGATGGCCACAGTGCGTTGTAATCTCGACAAGGTCCTCCTGACTCCCACGAGAGAGAGTCTACTCATCCAGACCACTGATGCATAGGTGATAATGGGTCTTATCATAGCCGTGTAGATCCATTGGACCTTGCTAGGAGGACGACGTTTTCCCAAAAACGCCTTTGCACTGCCAGAAAGCTGTCAGTGCATTGGATGTCTTTGTTTCAACGTGTGACTTCCAAAGAAGTTTACTATCGAGGATTACTCCAAGATATTTGATTTCTTTGGATAGCTGGATTGCGACTCCTTTTAGCTTAGGCAGAACGAGTCCATCAAGCTTCCTCCTTCTGGTAAAGAGGACAATACCAGTTTTGGTGGGGTTTGCCGATAGCCCATTCGCAGAGCACCAAGTGTCAATCACATCCAGACTTTTCTACAGATGTTCATAAGCGAAAGGCCCGTTAACAAACAGGCAACGTCGTCCGCAAATGCTTGTGTGTAAAGCTAAGGTTAGTTCCAAATTTTTAACCACAAATATTAAATATATTTTTTTTAACTGCTATTTTGTTAAACAATTTATTTATTTCAATTCAATTAACAAAATATTAAACATTTTTTTTTTTATTTTAGATAATCCAATCTTCAACGGAAACGCTCTTGTGAGAAGTCATTCTGGCGGCCAGCTGAAAAGAATTTAATAGTTATATGTATATTATATACAAAAATGTTAACCTTACCTTAGAATTTCAGCTATATGTAAATATTTGTGTATGCCCGAATACTTATTGCAAGATTAGTAATTTGAAATGCCTTTGGCAGAAAATATTTTACAAAATCGCTTTCCTTGGCCTTCTCACTGCGAAGCACCTTCTAATTATCTTCTAAGTAGTCCCTAACTACCGTGTCATTACTTCCGTAATTTTGCTCTTTCTGAGCATTTCTTTTTGATGAATCATCTGCTGCCAAATGCAAAAATAAAAACCCGAAACTAAAGACACAACGATTTTTTCCTTGGAACTGCGTATCTTTAGTCATCAGTTATTCTTGCGTGTAAACCATTTCAAAACAATGACGTAGTGCAAGCAGTAAATCGGCAAAATAAATACGTTCGCAGTGCATCTGGAAATTATAAAATTCTTCAGCACAAATATGATTGAAATGGCAGAAAAAGGCCAAAAGCCACAATGCGAGAGCCACACAAATGTCTGCCAAGAATAATAAACAGATGAATGAATGAAATTGTAGCAGAGAAAAAAACAAGAAAAAAGCAATTCCAACGAAATACAAAGCACACATACTCTGCCGAAAAAAGGTTTGATATGCGAATTTCAAGGCGTTGCCGAAAATGCAAATAATTCAGAAAGCAAGGCAATGTAAAAAAGAATGAATTGCACCGGAATTTTCCAAGAACGGCCAAGCTGTGGCCACAGGATGATAAGCTGCGAGTTTCCCACTTTCGATAAAACAACTGCGTTTATGTGTTTCTTCGTTCATCGCTGGCAATCCAATCTATGTCAAAGCGAATTAGGGCAGGCTTTAAGCGATTTTCACATGCATCTCGTTTTTGTTATAATATTTCGTAGTTCATTTTTGGTGATTTTTTCTGATAACCACCAGAAAACATTACTGCCAGCAAAAAATATTTCTACACAAAAATATAAGAAATAAGGTCCATTAGGGCATAGCTCTGAAGCCAATTTAGAGCCTCTTAAAGCTTAAATGAAGCTATCTTTAGTTAGTACGAAGCCGATATGAAAACTAATTCTTATTTAAGGATTATGAATATTATTATTTTTTTATTCATTTGACGGATCAGAGGAAGGCCCCACCAAAAATAACCATGTAATGTTAGATGACAAAGAAGTGGAGTTCATTGATAGCCTCTGCTATCCGGTTGCACTCTAGCAGCGGACGGCGTAGTAGAGGAAGACGTCAACAACAAAATGAGCAAGGCAGCTCGTTCGGGTGCTTATGGAATATTTGGGCAAACTCGAAAATTTCCAGAAACACCAAACTCAGGATATTCAACCCATGTGTCAAGTCGATGCTGCTATAAGTGAAGGGTGGCGTGTTTCGAAAACGATCACAAAGAAACTTCAATGCTTCACCAACAAATGCTTGAGGACAATATGCAGAATATTCTGGCCCAACATCATAAGTAATGGAAAACTCTGGCTACAAGTAAACGAAATGGAGTAGTTGAATAGGCCACGCTCTTAGAAAACCGCCCTAGAGTATTAAAAGAATGGACCTAGATAGGAATCCTCTGGGAATCAGAAGCCGGAGCCGACACCTGGAAAAGGTGCATGGCTTGCATGACTTGCATTTTCCAAAAATACAAGCTGGGACAATGCTAAGGCGATAGCAACTAGCCGCATACGCTGGAGAAGCCTTGTAGAGGACCTCCTCAGTGTAATCAGAAAAAAAAGGATGGCGCTAAATAGTAAATTATATGCAAGTTTTAATATTTTAGTAGGAGAACGCTCCGACTCTAAAGGTATTCAAAGCCACCTGGCGGTAGCTAAGGAAGAAGAAGACCTTTGCTGCGTTGGAAAGATCAGGTGGGAAGGAGATGGCTTCACTTGGTGTGCCCAACTGGCACCGGATAGCACGCGAAAGAAACGACTTCCGCGCTTTGTTAAAAATTATTTTGGATGACGGAAATCTTTATTTTGACCCTTACGAGATCCATTGCTTGTCTGTTTGTATGCTGCAGCTGTCTAGCTCACAAGTGTCAAATATGATTGCCGTAGGACGATATTTGCAAATATTATAAATCTTTCCATAATTGATTAATTTTGCGCCACCTTTATAACTAAAATTTGAAAAAAAAGATTTTGGACACACTAGTGCCATCTAAAGTTTTTTAAAATAAAAATGAAACTTGCTGAAACCGAAAAAATGTATTTAAAATTTTTTATTTGCATAATTTTGTTTTTTCAAATTATAACGTTTTTGAAATTATTTCAGTTTTAGATACTTTTTACTATAAACACGACACGAGCTGTCTTTTTTCTACTTTCTATTGCCTTTTTGTATTCATATTAATTAAAGAAAATTTAAAACTTTTAAAACTTGGACGGCTCGAAATTTACTTTAAAGCTTTGCTTTACTAAACTTCTTTTCTTATAATTTTATTTAGGAATCAAATCTGCCAGGAACGAATTGGGAAAAACCGTTCAGTACTAATCGACAGTATAAGTATAAACCGCCCGATAGGGTGATTAATTTTGCGCCACTTTGTATATATACAAAGAAGTCCCACGTTAAGAAGTGCCACTGCAATGAAATTTATACATTTTTTGCACTTCGTCTCCATTCAGCATAACAAACATGCGTGCATGTGGGCAAATATATATATGTACTTATACATACATACGTACTTTTGTACAATTATTCCTCAAGCAAAACAATTTGTCTCCATAAATCCCCCAAGCGCTCTACTACACTCGCTTTCATTGCCCATTCATCGAATTTCGCCATCTGTTCAACGAATTTATTCAAATGTATCTCTGCTTTGCCGCAACGAGTTAATTAGATTGTCGTTCGTTTCCACTTCCAGGAACTACCAAAACACAGGCGCGCTTCAAATAAGCCAATTATAAGAATCCACACATATTTCGCCTCGCTTGCGCGCCTAAATGAAATGTAAAGATCAAAATCGCCACAAAAATATCATTCGCTGCCATTTCGAAAAAACGAAAAAGAAATAGAAAAGTACTGAAATATATACACAATTGAGTTTTATCTTTTTATTTTTATTCGTTTTTCTTTTTAAATGCAATAAAGACATCAACAACAAGCAGCTGAGTGCGTCGATTGGGCGGCATTTGAAAGAACTGTTTGCGCTGCATGATGGGGCAGCGGCACCAGTCAGTGGTGCCTACAAAGGCGCAGAGTTTTGCGATCGACTGCCGCTTGCCGGCAATATTCAAAAGGCATACTCAGCGAAATTTTCTTGTTGTTCTTGTGGTGTAATGATGAAAGTGATGAAGGAAATTATTTCATGCTAGTTTGATCGCGCACACCCTCTGCCCCAGCCTCCTGCCGCCTGCCATCTGTCGTATGCTTTTACTGCTTGATCTTCACGCATTGCCACTAAAAATAACTCAAAATTAGCAACGAACTGAAACTAATGGAAATTTCATCATTATTACTTGCATACTCTGTAGATGCGCTCGGCGTACACTTGTCGAGATATTTTTTATATTCACAAGGACGGAAATAATTTATTGTAATGAAGTGTGGAAACAAATGAAAGACCTGTGATAATAATTTTAAGCCAAGTGGGATCTGCCATATTTTGAGTGGTAGTTGGGAAATTATTTTGTATGCTGTTACTTTTTCTATGATTTGTTTATTGGGGGCTCTTCACTGGAAAAATTGGTCAATCATTGATGTTGTGATTTTGTAGGATCAATGGCTCGATCTTGTGAGCTTTAAGTTATTAGCGGATGAACATCACACAAACATTGGGATTAAAACAAATAAAGGGAGCATATTTACGGCTATCCGGGCACGACAATAGAGTAGTGTGTAAAGAAATTGCAGCAGAAGAAAGGCGTTTGTTCGATCGCCCATCCTTAGATAGATGGATAGATTCGTGGGGGGTTGGACAAGTCCAAGCACTCAGTCAGTAGACCATTGTACTACACCCTGATAGATATCAGTAGAAAGAATAGAGATAGGAAAGATAAAAGGTGGATGGTAAAAACGGATAAAATAGTTTGAGGTCACTCTTCCTCAAATCTCTTATATATATATATATATATATATAATTGGCGCGTACACCCTTTTTGGGTGTTTGGCCGAGCTCCTCCTCCTATTTGTGGTGTGCGTCTTGATGTTGTTCCACAAATGGAGGGACCTACAATTTCAAGCCAACTCCGAACGGCAGATATTTTTATAAGGAGCTTTTTCATGGCAGAAATACACTCGGAGGTTTGCCATTGCCTGCCGAGGGGCGACCGCTATTAGAAAATGTTTTTCTAAATTTTGGTGTTTCACCGAGATTCGAACCGACGTTCTCTCGGTGAATTCCAAGATACATTGAGGAATTTTAAGAGATCCGGAAGAGGAAGAGTATGAACTTTGTCCATACTCAGTACATCGCAACCCAATATCCTAAGTCTGATTCTGGAAAATTCAGGACAGCTACAGAGTAAATGTTCTGCAGTGTCGTCATTCTCAAGACAAGATAGGCATATCGGGCTGTCTACAACCCCCATGACAGCCATATGCTGACCACAGACGTTGTGCCCTGGGATTACACCCACCAGGACTCTCTGGTCCTTCCTGCTGAGTTTTAGGAGAAACGTCGCTGTTTTCCTGTTTGGTCCTTTCACAAAGCACTTGACTACTCTGCACGAGTTCAAATCAGACCAGCGACCTCTGTGGGTAGACCTCATGAAGTCGTCGATCCCTAGTTGAATCGATGCGGAATTGACACCTAAAAAGGGTTCAGGGCCTAGTGGCATACTTGCAGAGCCTTCATTTCCCAATTTATCAGCTAACTCGTTCCCTGTAATACCACAATGTCCAGGCACCCAAATTAGACTAACTTTGTTGTGTTTTGCAAAACTGTGCAGTTTTATCTTACATTCACCGACTAACTTCGAAGAGCAGCGAGGGTTAGCAAGCGCTTTCAGTGCAGCTTGACTGTCACTACAAATTCCAATACTGTTGCCCCGCCACTTTTTCTCATCTAGCCAGTACGCTACATTCAAGATGGCATAGACTTTCGTAGGGAATACCGTGGCCATCTGTCCTGTGGCATAGGAGTACTTAATGTCTTCGTCTAAGTACCATCCAGATCCGCTTCCATCACTGGTTTTGGATCCGTCGGTGTAGAAAGTGTGCTTATATCCCGTTAATAGGTTCTCTGGACTTAACCATTTATCTCTATCTGGGAGCAAAACATCATACTTCCTACCGAAGCTAACGACAGGCACCCGATTGGCCACCGGTATCGAGAACAATGTGCACTGCTCTGACAACTGGTGGTATATCTGACAGTGGCCAGTGCTTATTTAATTTCCCCAAACTCCGTTTAACTTGAGCCTGTACGTGGCCTTCATTGCTTCCCTTCGAATTTGAAGATCTGGAGGTTGATAGTTCAGAATGGCATTAAGGGCATCACCAGATGTCGTACTCATGGCACCTGTGATACCCAAGCACACACTTCTCTGCAGCCTGTTTAGGGGTTTTACTCTGGAATTAACCATTGTGGCTTTCCACCATTCGCCCATCCTTACGACGTAGTTAGAAATAAAACAAGGGGAATAAACTGCCACCTAACTCAATTGCTTTCAGTACGCGGGGTATTTAGAAAGCACCTGCATAGATTTGGCCATGAAATTCCTCCAAGCAACTCAAACTGTACGGAGAGGGAAGAAGATGTTGATCACGTTTTGTTCCAATGCCTACGCTATGCTCCCGGAACCTCAAACATCTTAAACGAAGAAAATATTGTAGATTTTATGATGATAACCGGAAGGAAATCTGCGTACATATAACACATATTCATAATCATCTAAGACGCCCCGTGAGGTAATATCTTATTGGTAGTTCCGCGGCGAGATTTTCTTCATTATGAAGTGGAAACTCAAACAAAAATTCCTTTTAATTTTGTCTCTGGCATAATTTGAGCAACCGAAAACGGGACTTTGAACATTTTTGTGTGGACGGAAGACCCTTGTTTTCGTTCTTCGTTTTCTTTAGTCTGTTTCTTCTTCTGACAGTGTGCCTCTGCTCGTGAACAGGTAAGTCCTTCTAAAGTCTATGATGCCGAATTCGTTGTCAGTTTTCTAAATTAAAAAAAAAACGAATCGCATGTGATGAATATATTTACTAAATGTTTGTAGTTTCACTTGAAACTCTGGTGATAATTTTGAAATTTTTTGGTCGTCACACTTGGACCCCTATTTGGGAGATTTAAACCATTTTCTTTTTTGCAATACATCGGTTTATTTGCTAACTTAGCATTTAAGAACTGCTTGTTAGCTCATTGGGTGGGCTCATTTTTGTTTAGGTCTATCCCATTAACGCGGGGTGAACTTTTCGTTGTAGACGTAATCCTCCGATTGTGTGTCCGAAAGCAGTTCGGGTGATCTGTTTTTGAGATATTTTCTATGCTGTTTTTGATTTCGTCATCGGCGATGGGTATTTAGAAATCTCAAGCTCTTGACATACCATAATGGTGCTGATATTGTTCAAAGTACGGCGGGAGCCATAGCCGAATGACTTCGTATATGACTATCATTCGGAAGTGCCTGGATTCGAGTCCTCGTGCATGAAACACAAAAATGATGGAAAAAAATGTCCACGACAGTCGATGTCGAAATTCCAAGTGGGGTTTCTTGGAAATAGACTTTCCTGGAGCCTGCAGAGCCGTCTTGCTGACTTTGACGCGGATGATGTTTGCCTCCTATCACATATTTTTTCCAATAAGTCAATGCAATTCTAATGGGTACAAGAAGCCGCCGCTAAAGCTAGGCTGGTTTTCGGCATATCTAAATCTCTGATGTGTACTAACACGTAAAATACGCGTCGGTTCCTAATAGATGGTACCCAGCTGATGGAAGTGCTGTATCATCTGCTATCTGGGCAGTATAATCTCGGCGATGACAAACAAAACCGCAATAGGCAAGCTCTAGCAGCATTTGGCTCTCTGCGTCCATTCTGGAAAGCATCACACAATTCGCAACGCACAAAGCTAAGCATCTTTGATTCTAATGTAAAATCACCATTACTCTATGCCTGTGAAACGTGAAATGCATCAGCGACCGTTATGAATCCACTGCAAGCTTTCACTTTCGATGCCTTCGCAAAATCCTAAAAATCTTCTGGCTAAACACAATCTTGAAAGCTGATCTGTGGAGAAAAACTGAGCAAACTCCAGTACTCGTTAAAATTTCCTGACGAAAATGTAGTTGGATTGGCCACGTCTTTTGTAGATAATATGATGACTTAGAGAAGAACCGCTATTGAGTGGGATCCCCAAGGCAGCCGTAGATGAGGAAGACTATCCAACACTTGGAGACGATTGTTAGATTTGGAAACGCGTGCCGTTGGAATGGAACTAGGAAACTGATACAGAACAGATCTGAGTGGAGGGAATTCGTTGTGGATCTTCGTATCTCCATGGAACCATAGGAAATAATTTTACATTTTTAATTCAAGAAATCTTAAGAAATATTTTATATTTCTCCTATAATTTTTTTAACCACCCATTGAAGGGCTTAACCTACGGCAGCTTTAAGAAGCAATCTAAATTATTGCCACCCTGGAAAATTAAAAGCGCTAAGGTCATCAATTTCCTAGAACACACTCGGCCAATCAACTGGTTCAAAAGCAATTGTCGTAGAAGTCAACGAGTAGCCATTAAATAGGTTTGTAGGTAAATGTATGTATGTGTGTGCGTATACAGCCACGCCACGTTTATAGACACATGCTAACTTAAATATCCACTTCCGCTCGAGCGTAAATTCTTCAACATTTTAGTCAAGGATATGGCAAAATAGGTTGGCCATTGTAACTGAGTGGTGAAAACGGTGCTTTGAGACGCCACAAAAATGCAATAAACTTTTGTGCAAAACGTCAAAGTAGAACGTAACGAAAGAGAATAAAGGAAAACAGGCAAGCCAAATCTGCAACATCAACACGTGAAGTTGCAAGGCATGCAATGCGGAAGAATACAATCACAAACACAAGTATGTATGTATGAGTAAGCAAACAACAAAACACATATGAGTGTATGTGGAACAAACCTGACAGGCATAAAAGGCAGCAGCAGCAAATAAACTGCATTTGAGCTGGAATGACTTTTATAAGGATATGCGAGGCGTTGTGAAAATGGCCAAACAACACAAACAGTGAGACGGACAGCGCAAGGAACCTTCGACGGAGCGCCATAATGCCAGTGGAGTGTAAAGCAAGAGCAATAAAATTAAGAAAAAAAAACAACAATGTGGAATTTGAAGTAAAATAAACAAAAGTGGGAATATAAAAAAATCAATTTCCACGGAAGTGAAAAAGAAGGAAAAAACCATAAAAGGAAAATAATTCAAACAAGCGCACAATACAACAGTTATGGCGTGGGTATGTATGTAAGTGCGAGTAGGCGGAGAGAGAGCCGCAAGCAAACAAGCAAGTCGCTTGAGGCAGCGCACAGCGCGCATGCATTGCAGTGAGTATTGTTTGTTGGCCATTATAGCCGGCGCCCGAGTCATTTTAATGGCTCAAGTGAATGCGCCATATTGGCCAAATGTTATCATTCCGGTAGAAACGTTATATGCAAACGCGGTTAGGACAAGAGTCACACACACACACACACATACGCACATGTACACATAAACAAAATCTCAAAATAAGTGTACGGAGCGCAACAAAAGCGCCAGCAAAAAATAACGACAGCGTCAAATGGCAATAGCAATAGCAATAACAAATATTGCGGCGCGGCATGTAGCACGCCACACGTGCCACACAAACACTAAACTGCGATACACTCACACATACACTTGTACGAGCAAGTGTGGCAGAAACCCACATTTGATAGCCGGCTGGTTGACTAGAACATTTTGAGGAAATTTCCTCTAAGGAATCAAACCGCAAACAATTGCTGTGGCAGCCATTTGAAGGCGTAGGATAACTGTTATGCTGTGGGCAGCAATGTTTAGGGGCGAGATGTATAGGAGTATTAGTGCGGCTGGGATTAAAGCAGGTCGATGTGATTTGCGTAGTTTGAGACAACTTCGTTTGTTGGCGGCACAATTCGAGCTTGAAGCTGTTGTGCCGTTTTCGGTAAACTTTTTGTCTTTACGGGCATGGAGCTGGTAATTGCTTTATGGCTCACTATTGGGCCGTAAGGAAACAATTAGATGGACAGGTCATTTACCTTAATGACCACGACCCATATGCCAAAGAGTCTTTTTTTTTTTTTTTTTTTTTTTTTTTTTATGGAGGTGGCACAAAGCATTGAAAGCCGAAAAGTGTGAGACTTGCCTTTCGGCTCACCCACTAAAAACCCACCCCAGCTCCGTTTCCCTCCCGCGGGACAACCGTTAAGTAGTACTTCACGGAAGGGGGAGCGGCCTATTGCCTCTTCATGAAGATCTGCGCTGTTGTTCAGCGCGACGCAGTTTGGAGATTATTATTTTTGCCATATTACATACAGCGGACCAATATTCTTCGGACTCTAACATAATATCGACTAGGTTATCAGCCGTGATTGGCTTCCCCACCCTAGTGCTTAGTTCCTCCCTTTCTAACACAAATCGCGGACAGACAAACAAAACATGTTCTGCGTCTTCTACAGCTGGTGCACAGTGAGAACAGTACGGGTCGTCTTCGTGCTTAAACCTATATAGATAGGATTTAAAACACCCATGTCCCGTCAGTATTTGGGTCAGATGATAGTCTAACTGTCCATGCTTACGGCTAACCCATTTGGCTATTAAGGGAATCAGACGGTACGTCCAGCGTCCGTTCAGGGACGAACTCCAACTTCCCTGCCATGAACGCATGCTACGCTCCCTTGCTTCCTTGCGTATTGTCTGTCGTTCTGAAGTAGCTTTGTTTTGGTAAACTTCAGCGTACTCTTTTGCCATTAAATTTATTGGGAGTAGTCCTGCAATAACCATAATGGTGTCTTCTGATACCGTTCGAAACGCGCAGCACACTCTGAGGGCACTCAGTCGATACACTGATTTCATACAACTCACATATGAGCTGCAATTAGTTGCTTCCGCCCATGCTGGAGCTGCATACAGCAAAATCGATGAGACCACGGTATTAAGTAGTCTCCTACGGTTTTGCCTAGGGCCTCTAGTGTTCATCATTATGCGCGTCAGTGCTGTTACTGCCTCTGCCGCTTTGCTGCTTGCGTATGATAGGTGATCTCTGAAGTTCAGCCTATGGTCGATTAATACGCCCAGGTATTTAATGAACGGTTTCGATCCTATGGTATTTTCGCCCACCATTATATTTGCCGACTCTACCTTCTTCCTGCTGCTAATGAGCACTGCCTCCGTCTTATGATCAGCAAGAGTTAGACCATTCTTGCGCAGCCATTCTTTTACCACGCCGACAGCCTGGTTGCAGGTTGCTTCTGCTTGCTGTAGTACTTTAGCTACGACCACAACAGCGATATCGTCAGCAAACCCTATAATTTTGGACCCTGGAGGTAAACTGAGACGTAAGACTCCGTCATACATAATATTCCACAGCAAGGGGCCTAGGACTGAGCCTTGTGGAACTCCGCCAGTTATTTTATATTCCCTAACACCCGCATCGGTATTATAGCGAAGGGTTCTGTCAGTGAAATAACTGAGTATAATCTTTCGTATATACCTTGGAACCTGGAAGCAATCAAGCGCCATCAGAATCTGGTTCCAGTTCGCGGTATTGAAGGCATTCTTTACGTCTAGCGTTGCCATTAGGCAGTATTCCTTGCTACCGTATAACCACCGAGTTCCTTCGATTGCCTTCTGCGCAATGCTTTTAACCGCAACTACAGCATCTGTGGTTGAGCGAGCCTTGCGGAATCCGAATTGCGAGGATGATAGACCGCCTGCGTCATCAATGGCAGCCTCCAGACGATTAGCGATCAACCGTTCTAGAATTTTACCTGCGGTGTCGAGCATGCAAAGGGGGCGGTAGCCTGTAGGATCTTCCGCTGGTTTAGATCCTTTTGGAATCAGCACCAGTTTCTGTAACTTCCACTGTGTTGGAAATGTGCCTTCTTTTAGACATGCATTGTAGAGATCTACAAAAATGTCGGTATGGCTTCGAATTGCCACTTTTAGTGCCTCGTTGGGGACTCCGTCTGGGCCAGGAGCTTTATTGTTTTTGATCCGTTTAGTGATCATCAGGAGCTCATCTTTGCCTGTCAACTGCATATTTTGGTCCCCCTCACAGCATTTTTCCGAATCATAGGCTCGGAGAGCATCTTGTGATGGGAACAATGTTTCAACTACATTACGCAGTGTGGCCGGGCACGTTGTTGGGAGTGGCTTGAAAACTTTCAGTTTTTTCATGACTAGCCTATACCCGAGTCCCCAAGGGTTACTATCGACTTCGTCACATAGTTGGAGGAAACATTGCCGTTTACTCCCTTTAATTGCCTTTTTCAGGGCCTTTCTTTTTTGCTTATACTGAAGCTGATTCCCTTGGAAACTGTGCGTGCCCCTAGAACGTTGGTAAACTCGCCTTGCTCTGTTGCACTCGCTACGCAATTCCGCAATCTCCGCTGTCCACCAGTAAACGGGTTCACTATTATGCCTGTTAGGCCTTGTTTTAGACATGGCTGCGTCGCATGCTTTTGTTAGGTGCTTCATAGTTTGTGTAGCCTTCTCAGTTGCATCACCAGTGAGTGTTATATCTGCCAGCATGACTTCGATTACTTCAGCCTCCATTGAGTCGACCCTGTATCTCGCGTCATATGTATATGGCACCTTTGATGCGTCATGTTTCTTTATTTCGCAGATTATCGCGAGATGGTCACTCCGGGTATAATGCTGGCTAACAAACCATTTCGTGGAGCGAGCAAGGTTGGGACTCATAAAGGTAAGGTCTATTATCGATCCCGTTCCTGCCTTTTGGAATGTCTGCTGGTTCCCTGTGTTCATAAGGACTATGTCTAACATGGCGAAAGCTTCCAAGAGGGCTTGACCTCTTGGACTTGTTCGCGGGCATCCCCAGTTCACAGCCCAAGCGTTAAAATCACCAGCTACGACCACAGGTCTATGGTCTTTAATGTCTTGGGCGAGATTCTCTAGGATGCTGGTAGCTTCAGTCAGTGTTAAGCTGGGTGGTAGGTAGCAGCTATAGACGTATGTTTCCCCAATACGCGCTCGTACAAATCCGCGAGCTACCTTCACGCTCATAAGTCGGGAGCTATTTGTCCCACAGTTCCAGATGGACGACTTGCCAGTAATATCAGAGGCCCAGCCATTGCCTTCTAGGTGCTTATAGGGTTCACTGAGTACAGCAACGTCTATTTTGTGTTCCCGTATAGACTGCGTGAGTAGGTCTTGCGCGCTTTCGCAGTGATTAAGGTTTAGTTGTAAAATCTTCATTTCTGTCGTATTTCTTTCAGAGCTCTCTGGTATTCTGGGCACTTACTGCTAGTCATCACATGTCCTGTGTCACTTACATTTTTCTTCTTGCATATTATGCAGTTTGCTGCTTGTGTGCAATTTTTGGCCTGATGCTCTTTGTTGCCGCATTTAAAGCAGACGCTAGTGTAGTCAGCTGGGCTTTTGCAACTTCCTGCCACATGCCCATATTCCATACATTTGAAGCATCTTTTTGGTTCTATTTTCTCTCGTATGCGACAAATTACAAGGCCAATTCGAATTTTGTTTGCTTCAAGCAGCTTGGTAGCGGTATCCGGCGTTACTCTTAGTGTCGCTGTTTGTGTGCCTCCATATGCTTTTCGTAGGCCCAGAATCGCTGAGGCAGGTACGTCAAGTTCCTTGAACTGTTTTGTTATCACCTCATGTACTTCTTCTTTTGTGGTGATTTCATCAAGGTCTCGGATTTCCACTTGCCGCAGCTCCGTTAGAGCCCTGACTTCTACCGCTTCTCCTAAAGCCGCCTTAACAGCTTTATGGATTTTCAGGGTGTTTGGGTCAGATGGTTTTGCCAGCACCAAAAGTAACTCCCCTTTGGCAGTTTTTTTGACCCCTTGAATGTCATTATTCAGCTCCTTTAGGTTTGCCTCTGACTTAACCCGCTTCAGGATTTCCGCATATGATATGCTGCCAACGCTTTTTACTACTATGGCATCCTTTCGCGGTGGCCTCTGCCGTTTTCGAATTTTCCTTGCATCGTTTCTTTCTGTCTTTTCATCCGATTTGGGTGTATTTTGCGTTAAATCCTTCCGGGTTTTCTTGGATTTAACCATCTCCCATTTTTCGGTTGCAACATGCTCTGTTCTCAAAGCTTCAACGCGGTTATTTTTGTTTCTTTTTGCAGGACTTTTCCTTGCAGCGGCGTTGTCAATAGCCCTTTTTGGCGTAGAATCTATACGCTTAATTAGAGGTGAAGTTTGGGTACATCCATCTTTGACAGTAGATGGTTCACTATGCGCCCCTCTTATCGCCAGTTTTTCTGGAGTTAGGATAGATCCCTCCAGTTTCTTGTGTAGGTCCGTTATGTACGTGACCAAATCTCGCATTGGCTGGTTTATGTTCCTCTTCGGAAGCTCCATCATTTCGGCTAGTTCTTTGACCTTATCGCCGATGGCTCGATATATTTCTTCGGCCGTCATCGCTTTCGTGAAGCCAAAGTGCTGCATGCACGGTGATGCCGACCTGGTTCTTTCCGTGCCTGGTGGTGAATACGCCAACCTTGAGCTCCGTTGGAACGGGTTTTTCAGCAATTCACCGCTGCCGTTATTGCCGTTTGCAATGGTTGTTGTTACCTCTGATGTTATTTTTGTTACCACTTCACTTCCTTCCGTGGTTTGTTTTTGGTTTTGGTTTGAAGACATTTCTAATTTGTTGGGCCCCAACTCATAAGTCGTTATCCATATCCTGATGCGTAGTCACTTGTAAATGATTCCATGGTTATCTTTGCGAGCAGGGAGGCCATGCGAGGGTTGACAAAAGCTCCTTATGAGAGCTTAAGTTCAGAGCCGAATCAGTGTTAACTAGGAATGTTACATCTAGACCTACGCCGACACTTAATGGCGACTGGATATGGAGCGTTCTTAGAGACTTGCCATCATTTTAACGGGGCGGGGGCAACTGGATTATTAGCCTGAATGCCGTTTCAGCTAGATATCACTCCGCTTACTAGGGAAACAGAATAATACAGTCGTCAGCTCGTGGCGGTATGTCCTAACGTATTCCAGTATTCCATGATTAAGACCTTACTGGGCTCGGTCTTAATGTAGATCGTATTAAATTAACAGCCGCCCCTAACATGGAGGACAGACGCTGACCAGGGAGCCGCCCAATATGAGTCAGTCGCTTCTGGATTTTTGTATTTTTCACCATGCCTTTGCATGATGAGGGGGACACTTATTTTATTAAAGGCGGTGTCGTTTCGCCTTTGTCACAGGAACCTCTTCGGATTTGCTAGCTTTTAGACCGCTTCCTCCGTTTCTGCCGCTCATTGTCGGGGGCTGCTTATTTGTTAAAACTTATTCGCAACTAACCTGCTACTACAGGCCGTCCGGCTATCCGCAACCTGCCGACCCCCACGGTAGCTTAGAGCCCAGCTTAGTCGCCCGATCCCAAGGGAGCGCGACCTCCGTGCGCGACCTCGCCAAAGAGTCTTGCGTGTGTGTGTGTGTGTGTGTGTGACAATTGCTGTTTGAGGATTAGGTGACGCTTGCGGTCTTGTAAGAAGGCAGACGGTCGATTTTTAACGAATACTTGGAGCTGCAAGGGAAGCAGGTGTCAAATGCGTTTCGAAGCTCATTCTTAAATAATTATATACTTAAGTTAATTATGATTAATAAATATTCAGACAAATTTGATGAAGAATAAGAGTCTTTAAGGGAAAAGCTCAAAACAATTTACTTTGAAAATAAAAAGTCGTAAGTCTAGGAAGTTACCATTGGAAGTAGTGCCAGATTTTTGTAGACTTTAAAGTTTGCGTTCCAAACAATGTTGTGTAATTTAATTAAATGCAACCGAAAACTAACAGCATGAGATAAATTTTCACTATGATTTCAGTTTTCTGTGCTGTTGTCTGCATTGCCTCGAAGTGATGTGTTGGTTCGGGCGCGAGTACTTTTATTATTTATTCGATGGCGTAATGGAGGTAATTCTTTCTGTACTCTCTATCCGTTTTTTCGTCGTTTTAGAAAATACAGATTACATTATAATAAAAGGTTTTCCAACAGCAGGTGTTACCGGTGAATGGATTGCGCTATCGAGAGATGATTAACGAGTTTTTATGGCCGGAGTTGGATGTTATTGATCTGGACAACTTTTATTTTCAACAAGACGGCGCTACGTGCCACATAAGCAACGAAACCATTGCTCTTTTACGGGAAAAGCTTCCGGACCGTGTTATCTCTGGAAGAGGTAATCACAATTGGCCACCGAGAACTTGTGATTTAACACCTTGTCACTTTTTTCTTTGGAGCCCCGTGAAAGAAAAGGTCTATGCTAAAAGCCCAGGGTCGATTAAAGACCTCAAAGATGGAATTCGTGAGGCTACCGAGGACATAGGGCAGCCAATTTGCAATTCGGTTATGGAAAATTTCATGAAGAAGATATTGTCCTGTAAGCGTGGTGGTCATTTGCTGATGTTATTTTCCACTATTAACGGCATACCTTCCTCTTCATAAAGAAATAAACATCCGATGATTTATATTAAAAAATAGCATTTTTCTTTGAATATCAAAATAACACCTCTTATTGGAAAACCCTTTACTATCACCTGCAACCGTTAGAAATTAATTGCTCGAACTAGTTCTGCAGCTAGAGTGATAATTTTCAGCATCAAATTAAAGAAGAAAATCACTCTTTCTGTAATGTGTTTTCGTATCATTTTTTTTTATGTTTCTGATAAAGGCTTTCCAAGGGTTGAAGGGTTTGAATTTTCCCGTAACATAAGTTGATGCTTCTTCTTCTTAATTGGCGCGATAACCGCTTACGCGATTTTGGCCGAGTTTAACAAAGCACGCCAGTCGTTTCTTTCCCGACAATTGGAGGCCGCAGAGGAGGCCTTCCTCTTCCTCTGCTACCACCAGGTACCGCATCGAATACTTTCAAAGCCGGAGCGACATGACCCAGCCAACGTTGCCGCTGGATCTTTATTCGCTGCGCTATGTCTATGTCGTCGTATGCTCATATTCGCCGTTGCCAACGTGCAAAAGTCCAAAAATCTTACGCAGAATCTTTCTCTGAACACTCCAAGCGTCGCTTCATCGGATGTTGTCATCGTCCAAGCTTCTGCGCCATACGTCAGGACGGGCATGATGAGAGTCTTGTAGAGTGTTAGTTTTGTTCGTCGAGAGAGGACTTTACTGCTCAGTTGCTTACTTAGTCCAAAGTAGCACTTGTTGGCAAGAGAGATTCCACGTTGGATTTCAAGGCTGATATTGTTATCGGTGTTAATGCTGGTTCCTAAATAAACGAAGTCTTTTACAACCTCGAAATTATAACTGTCTACAGTGACGTGGGTGCCGATACGCGAGTGCGCCGACTGTTTGTTTGAAGACAGGAGGTATTTCGTTTTGTCCTCGTTCACCACCAGACCCATTCGCTTTGCTAGTGTAAAAAGATCAGGAAAACCAAAGAAAAAAAGAATAATTTAAAAATTATCGATATTGAAAAAGTATTGATAATAAAACATAATTTATATAACTAATGTATCGATAGAAAATTCGTAGATAAAAAATGAATCGTCATTAAAAAAATAATCGATAATAAAAAAGAGTGAATAGAACAAATTAATAATAATAATAATTAAAAACAAATAATTAATAAAAAATTAATAAATCAAAAAAATTAGTTTATGATAAAAATTAATTGATATATAAAATGAGTCAACATAAAAATTAAGAAACTTGGTTCCAGTAAGCCTACAAGAACATTTAACAGATTTTTTTACCCCAAAACCGACTCTTATTTCTTTTGATTTTTCCAAAAGTTTAAAGCTTTCTGAATTTTATGTAAAAATTTCAAGCAAAACCGATGACAACTTACGGAAATTAAGAACTAATCAACAAAAGATAACTCAAATCCGAAATATAAAACCTGTATAGAAAAATAATAATTTATTATAGAAAAATAATAGATGCAAAATAAAATAAATCGATTATAACAAATTAATCGGTAATTAAGGCCAAGTCCATGATAAAAACCATGAATCCCCAAAATTCATTTCCTATGGTAAAATTTAATGTGTTTTTGAACAAATGGTCGATAGTGAAAGAAAAAACTGGCAAAAACTTAACTGATATAAAAAGTAATCGACTTAAAAATAAATGTTTATTAAAAACATTCGACATAAAAAATTAATATATAATAATAACAAAAGCACACTTGACAAGAAAAAAAAAACAAAATTGTAAAATTTGCATTTATTTTGCAGAACTAAAATAAAATTTATCGATATTAAAAAAAATCGATAAACAATAGAAATGAATCGGTATTGAAATAAGTCGATACAAAATTAACCGGTTTTAAAAGTAACCAATAGTGAAAAAAAATTAACGCTAATAAAAAATTAACTGAAATAAAAAAGTAATGGATACTTAAAAATCACGAATATATAATATAAAGGGTGGTCAAATTTTAAGGGCCGATGTTCATTTCACATTTTTCAATTTCAGGCTAATTCAATTTGAACCGTGGAAAGATACACAATCGAGCAATGCGTTAAAGTTATTCAGGCTTATTATTAAAACGGGCGTTCAAATCAAAATGCATATCGCGCACTTCGTGATTCAGTGATGAGGTACATTTTCACCTCAGTGGATTCGTCAATAAGCAGAATTGCTACATTTGGGCGAATGATAGTCCAAGAGTGATTGTCGAAAAACCAATGTACTCACAAAGAGTGACAGTTTGGTGCGATTTATGGGCCGGCGGCATCATTGGGCCGTAGTTTTTCCAAAATGAGGTCGGTCAGGCAGTTACTGTGAATAGTGTTTGCTATCGTGAGATGATAACGAACTTTTTATGGCCCGAATTGGAAGATATGGATGTGGACGATAAGTGGTTTCAACAGGACGGTGCCACTTGTCACACAGCTAACGAAACAATGGCTCTTTTGCGCGAAAAATTTGATGGCCGAATAATCTCACGTCGCGGTGATGTCAATTGGTCTCCAAGATCATGTGATTTGACACCGTTGGACTTCTTTCTTTCGGGTTATTTGAAAAAAAAGGTGTACGTCGATAAGCCAGCAACAATTCAAGAGCTACAGGATGAGATAATTCGGTACATTAACGGCATGGAACCTCAATTATGCCTCATCGTCATGGAAAATTTGGAGGTGTGCCGCCGAGGCCGCGGCGACCATTTGGCCGATATTTTGTTCCATACGTAATTGATCTATACGAATATTATATTAGCATAATAAAGAAAAATGACAATAATTTCCTAAACAAATTGTATTTAATCAAAACCGACACTGGCCCTTGAAACTTAACCACCGTTTATTAAAAGCCTTTATTTGGTTCTGCGTTATCTCCTATTACATTTACAGTATTAGATCCTTGTCGAGTGATCCACGTATCCAGCAAGGCAATTTGTTTTCGAGCATTAATTTAAGATATTTTATCGGACACTCCTTCACGCTCCACACTCTTTATTTGTGGTTCAAAGTGTCCAGAGCACATTTTTATCCCATTCGGCAGGCATGCAATGCAAGTGGCTCTCATAAATCTCGTTAGAGTTTTGAGGAACAAAATCGAGTTCCACAAGTGAATTAAATTAGTGTTAAATTTTGTGGTGATATTAAAAGCACCGCTCATTAGCAAGTCAGCAATGCAATTTTGAAATAATATTTTGTTATTCTCCCATTTAATAGCGAAACTTTGTGCTTTAATTAAAATAATAGGCAAGCTCTTATTGACCACAAATCCTCTCATTCCAATACACAATATATCTTACACTGAGCGCTGCTAATTTTTCCGCAAAATCCCTCAGCATATCTCTCGCCACCCTCCCCGTATCCATGCACCTTCTGTGAACGCCAACAAATAAGGTAAATAAACGCAATTAAATATAAATGTTGCTGTTCTGCATTGCAGCAAAGTTAATGCACTTAAATCCAGCGAGTCGGAGCATAGAACAAATATGACCTCCGCTATATTTACTTGTACATAAATATGCGCATGTATAGGTGTGCATAGTTGTGCATGCGCCACCTGTACTCACCTTTCACTCCCAGCATAAAATGCCAACATAATTGCCGTTAGTTTAGCTTGGCGCAAAAGCGTGAAAGTAAACAAGAACTTATGGATGGATGGACGAGAGGGAAATATGGGAAAGGCGCAAAAGGACAGAGAGTTTGAGCTGCACATTAGTACCTGGTGCAATTTAAAAGTAGTAAAATGAAACCACCAACAACAATGGCATATAAAAGTAGTGCAGTGAGGAAGTGAATAGTAAAACAAATACGAGTATGGTTGGTAACTGGAATAGCATTGAAGCGACCTTCTGGTTTATGAATAATTTCGCTTGCTTGAAACGCGACACAAGGAGCAGGATACAAAAACAATAAAAGCAGTGACTAATAAACAAAGCAGCACGAATAGTTGGTAATAGGCACAGAAGGTGGGCTGGGTTGGGTTGTGAGGTGGATGAGACAGGCGAGTCGGGCGATTCACAAACGGCTCCCCATAGAATGTGAGCTAGAACTCAAACATACCGACATACGAGTGTATTAAAATATATGTATGTGCTCCATACTACCATATTGCCCACTGTTTCCGCTTTAGCCTCCACAACTGCACTCGTGAGACTGGCGAAATAAAACAATTTGCCATTCGCAAAGCAAAGTCAGTCAAATTATATCAAATTAAGTAATTGCATAATTGCTTCACTACGTTTCCGCTAGTTTTATATAGCAAAACATACATACATATGCGGGTATATACGTAGTATGGATAAAAATTTACTCTGCTCGTAATGGGTGCCTTTGCTTAGACGGATAGAACTTTAGGTGGGAAGATACCTGACAAGCCGACCGTGCAAGTGAATGTTTACAAATCCTGTATTCGAGGTAAGGAAGAGGAAGAGGAAAAAAAGGAAAGGAAGTGAGAGGAAAAGTAAATCGAAAAAGGGAGTGAAAAAGGGAAAGTAAAAGGAGGGGCAACGAAAAGATTAATAATAGGAAAAGAAAGGGAAAAGGCAAGTTAAAGGAAAATGAAAATGAAAAAAAAGGAAACTGAGAAGGAAAAGGAAAAGGAGAAGAATTAGGAAAAGGAAAACAAAAAAGAAAAAGAAAAGAGAAGGCAAAATGAAAAGAATAATGAAAGAAAGAGGAATGCAGAAGGGAAAGTGAAAATAAAGAAAGAAAGGAAAAGAAAGAAACGGTAATGAAAATGAAAAACGATATGAAGGAAAAAGATGAAGGAAGTTAAAAGGAAAATGAAAAGAAAAAAATTAAAGGAAAAGAAAAGAAAAAAATAAATCGGGGAAAAGTGATAGGAAAGGAAAAGAAAATAAAAAAAAGAAATCGTAAATGAAAAACGAAATTAAGGAAAAAGAAGAAAGGAAAGAAAGTGAAAATACAAAGAAGAAAAGAGAGACAAAGGAGAAATTTGAGGCCAACATGAAAAGAAAAATAGATAGAAAATAGAAAAGAAATAAATAGAAAGAGTAAATGAAAACTGGGTACGCAAAAAGAAAACGAGAAAGAAAAGGTAAAACAAAAGGTAAATTAAAAGAAAAATAAGTGAAAAAGGGAAATTAGATGATAAAGGAAAGAAAAAGTATACGCAAAAAGGGAAGCAAAATTTTAGGAAAAGGAAAAGAAAAAGAGAGGGAAAAGAAAAAAAATTAGAGCGAAAAATGAAGAGCAAAAACAAAAACAAAAGTGAAGGTAAAGGAAAATGAAAAGTAAAGAAAAGGAACAGAAATGAAAACTACAGGGAAAAACGAAGAAGAAAGGGGATAGGAGAAAGAAAAGGAAAAAAGGGAAGCAAAGAGAAGGAAACGATAAGGAAAAGAAAAAAGGAAAAGGAAGAGGAGGATGAAGAGGAAGAAGAAACAAAACGGTAGAGCAAACGGAAAAGATTAAGGAAGAGGTAAACAAAGACATAAAGAAGGAGGTGGAAATATAAAGAAAAAGAAAGAAACAGAAACCAATATATATATATATATATATTAGGCCGGGTCGATTTGTGGGGAGGCAAAAAAATCGCCCATTTCTCTGTGAAAATAATATTCTAGGGATCAAAATAAGAAACTTTGCCGAAGGAACCATACCTCTAAAACGAATACTGATGTCCCCCAATTTGGGTCGAACTTTTTAGTTTCTTTTCTCATGTAAAGGCCAAAAATGGTCATATTTTGAAATGATTGTATGAAGAACCCCCCAGGGGAGTTCCAGGAGGTGTGCCACTGGCATGGCTGGATCGGCTGTCCAAAGTTAGTGGGGGTCGGTCATACATTTGGACTCGATTAGAGCACTCTACATTGTTCAAAGTTGAATTTTTCGTTCGACCCAAATTGGGGGACATCAGAATTCGTTTTAGAGGTATGGTTCCTTCGGCAAAGTTTCTTATTTTGATCCTTAGAATACGATTTTCACAGAGCAATGAGCGATTTTTAAATCGACCCGCCCTAATATATATAATTGGCGCGTACACCCATTTTGGGTGTTTGGCCGAGCTCCTCCTCCTATTTGTGGTGTGCGCCTTGTTGTTGTTCCACAAATGGAGGGACCTACAGTTTCAAGCCGACTCCGAACGGCAAATATTCTTATGAGGAGCTTTTTCATGGCAGAAATACAATCGGAGGTTTGCCATTGCCTGCCGAGGGGCGACCGCTATTAGAAAAATGTTTTTCTTAATTTTGGTGTTTTCACCGAGATTCGAACCGACGTTCTCTCTCTGAATTCCGAATGGTAGTCGCGCACCAAAGGCTACGGCGGCCGCCGACAGAAGCCAACTAGTATGAAAAAATAGAGGGGCTGTCGTTGATGTAGCATAATAAACATTGCCATACATGTGCAGGGAAGGCTGCTGGAGGGATCGTCCTTGGTCGGATATAAATTCTGGTAATTCAGATAAAGTAGAACAGACTGTCATGAGAGCGAAGAAATGCACCTGGCTAAACTCTGCCAAAATCGCTCGGGCGGTTACCGGGCCAATCACGAACGTTTACAAAGCATCGCAACCTAATACAAAAAGAAAACAACTTCTTCTTCTTAGTCTTTTATTATAGGTTTGCACCTGTTTTTCTTCTCTCGCTACTCTAATAGCTCTGTCGCTTTCAGCCCTTGTCACATGCTCGTTCCAAACTCTACGTCTTGTTCTGGTAAACTTAACGATGTCGTTTATTCCCGTTTCGGTTCAGATTGCATCGTTTCTAATGCAATCTAATCGTCTTTTTCCAACGATTAAGCAGTTGTTCGCATCAGTTGTTTTGCTTTTGAGTTTTCTAGTCGTGTCTCAGCTCCATGATTATCAAAGAAATTTAGAGCTGAACAGTTTTCCCACCTAACGTTCTGGCGAGCTTTTGATGACCGAAATGTCTTAGAATATGGGTCCGTAAGTTATGAGTTTTGACTGCTTTGAGCTGCATTTACAATGGGTAGGTGAAGGTAACTTAAGAATGCGATACACTACTCCCACAATACCTCCAAAAAAACACCCGTTTTGTGTCAATGCAAATGTGGTACCTGCATAAAAAGCTGTAATGAAAGCACTAGTTGCCGCATAGCTACTTTTCCCTACACTAATAAAGTGGGAATACAAAAATGTAACGGTGTTAGTGGTGCTGCTCGCACACATATCCCCACCACCCTGACATTGTATTCTAATGGCGGCCAACTGTTGGTATTTATAGTTATTTTAGTTGTTATTGTTATTGTAATATGCCATTGCAGTATAGTTTCAACTTTTGCTGTCATTATGAAGGATACTGTTGCGGCAGGACCTTTGCCGCTTGCCACTCATTTGCCAGTTACTTTGCAGAGCTCTCTGCTATTACTTTGCCATATGAGGCACAGCTGCAATTGCTTTTGTATACAAGTACTGTGTGCTTATGTGTTTGTGTGCCAGTAATTTTTTATCATTATTTTACCCATATGAGCCTGACACAATTACCACTATACGAAGGCTGTGCAGTCGGGATAGGGGTAAATAATTCATATAAAGAAGTATATGTAATAACAGAAAGCGTTAGGGGAAAGCTGAAATACTACCCAGAGTCAAAAGAAAGCATTCAGAGTTTTTAATGATGTTTAGGATAAAAACGTATGAGTGTTCTTGAGCTAAAATTGTCCACGGTGGGGAAAGTACTAAAAATTTGCTTTACATTGTGTCACTGATGGTGCATGAAGTGCCTGGAAATGAACCACATTTTATACTCAAACTCATAGCTGGAAAAAAGCATGCACGAGTGGTACAAATCAAGTAGTTATTCGGTGACTAAGTCAACAAAACCATGATTTACGTCCTCAGTGTTGGCTGCAGCATTATTTTGTTTACGCGCCAGAGGCAGAGAACTTCTAAAACAGAGAAAGTATGTATAACCCATGCACTAAAACCTACGAATGTCACTCACCCCTAGCGAGATTTAGTAGCTGAGTGGCAGTCATTCAATTTTTCCATAAGGGCAGTAAAAATATTTTTTTTTTTTAATTTGTAATGCTTTCTAGCATGCAGAGGTAGCACCTATCGGGGCCAGTAGGGTGACAAGCTTCTCAGACATGTTCTGTTTCAAAAATTTAAGCACTAACTGAAATTTCAAGCGGAGTAAGCGCCTCTTTGTCTCTTCATTCATTCAAAAAAATCAAGAGTAATGCCAAATAGAGAATTCTATAGAGCGCTTCCCTGTTGGAGGAGCGATGCAAGTATTTTTGACATCGCCTTTAATTTTTCTGAAAATTCGTTTATGTGTTTCATTTTGTTTTCATAATAAGAAGTGACTGAAAGAATTAACAAAAAAATAAAAAAATTTTAATACTAAAAACTTTATACCAACGTTTTTTTAAATCAAATATTTTGTATTTATTTTTAATGTTTTTGCATTTTTTTTTTTGTGAAATGTGGAAAAACATAATTTTTTTTAAGATTTAAAAAAGAAAATAATTAAATTTTCTTAAAAAAAATTTTTAAGAAATGAAACAAAAAATGTATATATATGTTCAAAAAAAAATTTTTTTGTTTATTATTTCTGGGAGAATTTTTTTTAGCCACTTGTGACAGATGTTTTCCAATTTTTTCGTAACCCTTGAACTGTTCAAATTTGTTTCGAAAAGCTTTTACTACCTGGTTATTTATTTTCCAGCGAAGACGAATATACTCGACATAAACAGACTAAAATATTTCTAGCTCTAAAAGTAGGCAATTATGGTCAAACTTTGCGTGCTGGTTTTTAGAAAATTTATAAAAATTGCAGGCGATTCGTTAAATACTAACGAATGCGTTTTTTTTTATCTGCCCGACAGGTTGACATTTTCGTTTCGCTCTGACGAGTATACTCAACATAAACAGTTAAACGGTTTATAGTTAAGATTACCCTCAGTTGCCCCTGACAGTTTCATCGTAAAATTCCAGTAACTTGGCGAGTTATACCTGGCCCTATGGCTTCTCTTCAGTTATCGAATAAATCTTTCGCCTTTTAGCAACTAATTCCTAAATAGTTTTGGGTGCGAAATTTAGCTACAGGGGTCGGTATTAGCCTCAGCGCGATAGCAGTTGCTTCCTTGAGCAATGAGACTTCAATGAATTTTCATTAAAATTTCTCTTTAATCATAATTTTCAGGAAAAAATCAAGTATGCAGTTTTAAAGTACAGTGAATGTTGGCATAATAGAACGCAAGTTTCAAGTAGCTCGAAAATTGCGTTGATTTTTTAATTTTTTTTGCTGACGATGTTGTGTGCTTTCTTTCTTGTAAAATGTCGAGTATTCATTACAGGCAGATATTGCGCAAGATCGACAAAGAGAGAGAAACATTGGTTAAATAAGGTATCTGTGCATTAAACTCAGTGAATACATATCTATGATTCCATGGGACTCTTCACAATCATGATCACTACGAGAAGTACCTGATGTCCAGTATGCTATGAAGAGGAAGATGCTGGGCATATTTACGTTATTTGTATGCCCACGACTCGCGACTGCAGACGTCTAAGTAGTCAGCGGCAGCTAAACAGAGGATTCTTGGAAAAGAAACGGACTCTTAAGTCGACGTGGAGTGGTTTCCTTCGGAGATAAACAAAGCTGTGAGAGGAGTAAAGTACAAGCAAATTTTGACAGACTGCATATGAAGATTACCTGACATAGAGCCTAGGGCTCAGCTGCCTCCCGACAATTTACTTATCGTAGTACCGGAAAAGGATGGGCACATTGACGTTTAGAAGCTTTTTTCGTGAGAGAATTGCACTCGGAGGTTTGATATTTCCAGCTAGAAACAAATTTTTCTTACTCTTTGTTGTACCAAGTGAACAGATGATTTATAGTTTATTAGAGATAGCCAGCACCTTGAAAACTATTTTTCTACTGGTTTTATCGAGGGTACACAAAATTATTTCTTATCAAATTGGGCTAACAGATTCCCAAAAAACAGACTCAAATTAGTTTATTAAAGAGGAAGTGTTAATTCAGCTTCTCACTTTACACTGAAATTTAAGACTTTTCAATACTAATTCCAGTTCATTGCGATAATCCTACCAGAGTTGACCCACATAAATTAGAAACTTTAAATCGTAAATGAAAAGAATTATTATATAATTTTTGCATTACGTTTATCTTTTTCTTTAAGAAACCAGGCAGTACAACAATAAAATAAAGAAAAGTTTAGTAGAGCAACTGGGTGTCAGCAGCCAGCAGCAAGGTCTGATGAAAGTGCAGCAAATGCTTGACACCTGACTTGTATGCATTTTGTGTGTGTACCGAAGTGGGTGTAGTGTAAGTGCATAAGTGCATAAGTCTATAAGTGTGCTTATAAGTGTAACAATGTACATCTATCTGTATAAGTGTGAGATTTATGCCTGAAGGTGAATTGTAGTGCTTACACTTCACTTGCAACATATGTGGCATTTTCAAATACACAGCTAGGCACACACACTCACGGTCCCAATAATAAATACACTATATTTTCAGTTTTTTTTTTACAAAACAGTTTTGATTCCACAAAAAATTTCATAGCACTCAAAGTTTCAAACTGTGTAAAAAATAAAAAAAAAGTGTTCAACAAATTTCCAAATAATTTCAAAATTTTTAGTTAGAATTGCGAGAAAAATTCTGGTACCCAGTTTTATTGCTCATTAAATTTTAGTAATAGAAAGTTCAAGTTTAAAGTGGCTCAAAAATTGCGTGGATTTTTGGCAATTTTTTTTCGCTGGTGGTTTTCCGCATTTTTTCCACGAATGCACGAACATTTTTTTGTATGCGGAAAATGAGCATCATCGTCAAAAGAAAAAATTCTCAAAAACCACCGAGAATTTTTAGCGAGTAGAATTAACAGCTTATTTTACTAAAATTTAATGGACTATAAAACTGCATATCTAGATTTTTTTTATTTTGGAAAGATTTGAAATTTTGAATTTATAAATCTTGCGCAAAGTTTGAAATCTTGATATACATGATGTTTCTGGTATAATGAACTATATTTATAAAATTTTTTTTGAAAACTTAAAAAAAAGGTAGTTAAAACCGGTCCAAATATGGCGTATTTATTATTTCGACCAAAAGTGTAAACAGCTAGTAAGTTGGTGTGTATGTGTGTGTGTTCATATGCAATTTCGTATTTACCAACTTAAGTCCTGACAGCAACAACTTTTATGAAATTTACGTGAAAAGAAAAAAAAACATAAGGTAAATGTCAAAAGTCGTTGTAATGCAAAAGTAAAGAAGGCACCAACACCAAAACTTTGCTATGGACCCAGCAAAAGCTGAAGAAGCTTACTTAGATGTGATTTTGTATAGCGGTATTTGTGCGACAAAGACGTTAAAGGGTATAAACTAAAATAAGCGCACAGTAAATACCACAATGGATGTGCTTAAGTGTGTGCGTGCACGACTACATACACTTGCCTAGGCCTTGCACTGGCCAGACGAGCGCACGTAAAGGATGAATTGCGGAAGAAAATCCTTACGAAAAATAAACATGAAACAACAGAGTGTGAAATAAAATTTGCAAAAAGTCAAGGTGCGAAAAGAAGCTGAAAAAAAGCAAACAAGCTAAGCAGCAGCAGCAGCAGCAATAACAATAGCAAAGGCAAAATATGTAGGTATGAAGCGAAATCCAAAACAATAACAACACACACCCGAGTTGAGCTGCCGAGTGGATTGCGTTAGGCGGAAGTGGAGTGGGAGAAGGAGGCAGCGCAGCGTCAAAGGGTTCTAGATTTGAGCAAAGAAAGTGACAAGTTAGCTAACCTGCGTGGCGCCGCAGCCAGGGAGTGTGAAGCAGTCAACGCCGCTGTTGACCTCGCTGTAGCAACGCTGCGCCGCAGAGCCATAGCAACTGCACAGTGCACAGGTATGTACGGCTGGCAGTTATGCGAGAGTGCGGCTTTGGCTTTAGTGAGCGCGCAACTGTGTTTCTCAGCAAGTGTGTAGGTGTGGAGGTGTGTTAGTGCTTTTGTTGGCATCTTAGCTAACCATATACTTATACATACATACATATATATATACATATTTGTTTCTAGCAAAGCAAGCACGCACGCATACAAGAGTTGTGTTTGTTGATTTGCTTGAGTACATATGTATATAAATATATGACACGTTGACATGCAAGGACTTTATGTGATTTATAACGTTTTATTGTTGGCAATTTTCAACTCTCGAGTTAATGTCTTGCCATATTTTACAGTTTTAGTGGCATTCGCTTAAGTGTAAGCACGAGCACAAGCACAAAGCAGTAGATGAAGATGAAGATGTAGAAGAAGAAGAATAAAGCGCATGTAGTATTTATTACTCTCACTCTTACCTTAACCTTTTACTCATATGTTTATGATTTTCTTTGTTAAACTTTAGTTCTTGCACAAATGCTCTGCGAAGCTTCACCTTCAGCTCTACATACACGAACATATGTATGCGCGCCCAAATAGAGATGTATGCATAGAAATATGTCGCACTTGACACTTACAAAAACACCTGAACATACCCATATGTACATATGTAAAGTTACTACTGTAAAGTGAATTGTGAATTGTACATTTATTGTCTGTGTATGCGTATGCGTAATAAATTAAAATTTCTCTACGAATGAGCTATAATTTTTAATATCACTTTTAACACCAAAAAACATTTTTTTTTTGTTCATTTTTGAAATTACAAAAATAGTGAAAGACTTGCATAGCAAGATGCTTGAAAATATAGCGTGGGCCATGTAAAATTTGCTTTTTGAATCGGCTATAAAAAAAAAACTAATCAATATTTTTTCAAACTTTTTCTTTTATTTTGAAGATTGAACATTGTCATTTATGAATGAAAAATAATATCGTTCAAATGACTGCCACGACTGGCTTTACAGTAGGCCATTCGATCAACCCAATTTTAAAGCACATTTTCGATTGTTTGGGCTACAATTTCATGAATGACAACTTCGATGTCATGTTTTAAAGCATAAATCGTCTCTGGATGGTTCGCATAGCATTTGTCCTTAACGGCTCCCCACAAAAAATAGTCCAACGGACTTAAATCACAGCTCCGAGGCGGCCAATTGATATCGAAATTTCGGCTGATTATTCGGTTTTCAAAAACGGTAGCCAAAAGTTCGAGTGTAACTTTGGCAGTGTGACAAGTTGCACTGTCCTGCTGAAACCAAATGTCGTCCATGTCATCCTCTTCAATTTTTGGAAACAAAAACTCGTTGAGCATGTTACGGTAACGCTCGCCCTTTACTGTAACTGCGGCTCCTCGCTCATTTTCTAAAAGAAATGGCCCGATGATGCCGCCAGACCAAAAACCGCACCAAACAGTCACTCGTTGTGGATGCATTTGCTTCTCTACAGTAACGTGTGGATTTTCTGAGCGCCAAATGCGAAAATTTTGCTTATTGACGTAGCCTCCGATGTGAAAGGCAGAAAAGAAGAAGAAGACTCACCACTTTGGAAATAGGTTTTCAATATTTCCCAATTTTGTTCAAGCGTATAGCGTCCGATTTCGTAAATGTCAAACCTTTAAGTAAATTATGAACACATTTGACATGCCATTTGTGTTACCATTCTCAAAAAAATAGGTGGTATATGTAAGTATTTTCATATTTTTTATTAACTTATGCCAACATTTTGCAAATATTTAGTTGCACATTCCCATTTCCTTCACTTTAAGTTTGCTTGTAATAAGCAAACAGCTTTGGAAACTTAATTTTGAGTATCAGCTCTAAGACTAGGGCAATATAGCCGGTTCACCTTCTTGGACTATTCTTACAGGATGAAAGCGTAAACTCTCCTGTGTACTGATGTTTCGGTGTGCAACCACTTCTAACACCATAACCCTAATAGATCTTATCGCTTTGTTCCCAAGATATCGTCAAAAAAATAGAAGTTTAAGTCAGGGCTCAAATCTTAGCCTGTATAATATCTAGTATTATTTTCGGGAAAACATGTCGTTGATGTGGAGCTCACCTGCAATGATGCGATCGCGAGGATTGCGCACTGGTTGTACAATCTCATACCAAGCGCAAAAGACAGAAGTGGGAGAGTTTGACGGTAAATGTCGGAGGCTTCGACATTCAGTATAGACCGGGTAAGTAGTACCTAGAGATTACGGTTGACTCGCGCATGACCTTCAGGAAAGTCGCCGTAGTTACAAATGCTCTATCACGGCTGCTGCCGACCATCGGGGGAACCTAAGTTGCAACGAAGAGGCTTCTATCCACTGTGACAGACTCCATTTTATTATATGCCGCTCCCATTTCGTCGCAGGCCCAAGAAACACACCTACGAGAGGCTCAGCGGGTTTATAGGGTAAGCGCTTAGCGAGCAGTATCAGAAGATGCAATTTGTGTGATTGCGGGAAAACTCCCGCTGAACAACCAACCAAGGACCAAAAGTTGGAACAGTGAATTACATCACTAACGAATAACAGCGAAAATGGGATCTTGCTCCTATTGGCCACTTGAAACACAAACTCATCCCTAACCCTGCTACGCGATCACGACAAAGACACGGAGAAGTGGATTACTTCCTCTCTCAGATGCTGAGCGGACACAGTTGCTTCCAGTATTATCTGCATAGGCTTAGTCTCTCCGCTGCACCACATTGTCTTACCTGCCCAGAGGAGTTTTAAAACGCGCAACACGTACTTTTCTACTGTGGCGTATCAGTGGCGTATAACCTCCATACGTCCTGGACGAAGGTTTCTTACGGCTCTACCTGAAGAGGGGAAGTTTGTTTTAGTGGGAGTATGCTTCACATATCATTGATGCGACGGCATCAATCCCTTTTTTTCAAAAGTTCGACAAGGATGCGTTCTCTTAACACTTTTCTTTAACATCGTTTTGTACGTGGTCATGAACAACGTCTCGCCATCTGGAGGGCTGCAAGGGCTCCTAGCGGATCTTGACTATGCAAATGCCATCTGTCTTTTGCCCCACAACTATCTTGACATGGCAGTGAATATCCAAGCAGTGCGAGAAGCACTGGAAAAGCCGGCCTGAAGACCCAATATCCAGAAAACCAAAGTCATGCGTATAAACACATGAAATACGCAAAATGTCTCAATTGATTGTATCAATCTCGAAGATGTACAAAATTTTTGCTATTTAGGCAGCGTTTCATCGGTCTCTGGAGGTTCGAGCGATGATATCAAACTCCAAATAAAGAAAGCTGTGTCGGCATTTGGGTCTCTGCGAGTAATTTGGAACGCATAGCACATTTCACGGCGCACAAAACTGCGAATTTTTAATTCCAATATAAAGTCGAATTCGACGTCAACTGGCACAAGCTCATTACAGGTTTTTGTAAACCGATGCCTTCAAAAAATTCTCAAAATATTTTGGCCAAATATTATCACGAATGCTGACTAGAACCCAGCAGAAGCCAATACTATTAGAGCTCTGAAAGAGAAAGATGCTGGATAGGCCATGCTCAACGCAGAGGAAATGGTGACTTCACAAGGGCCGTCATTGAATAGAGCCCACAAGGAAGCCGCAGATGTAGAAGAAATCCACGACATGCAGCTAAGCTGAGGTTAAGGGATTGATGCAAAACAGACCCGCATGAAAGAAATTCGTTGTAGCCCTTTGTTCCACACTGGAACTCTAGGAATTTATAAAGAAGATTATCAATTATCAATTATCTTCTATCTACCATCAACTGATTTATTCTATTCATAGTATTCTCATTCATCTGTCTATGTACCGGGTTTGATTGAAAAGTAATCAGCCTTCCCGCGCGGAGCGTCTGTCAAGCGATCAACCGAATCGGCTGGTGGGGGAAAATGATCATTGGACCTTCGCCTTCTACTAGAAACTGGTCCCAGTTCGCTGGCAACAGCGGTGCAGTCAACATCGCTCCGCGCGTGAAAGCTGTTTTAAAAGTGTGTTAGGATTTTGCAGTGGCGAAAATGCAGCGAGCATTGGAGCAACGTTACTTGATAAAATTTCGCGTAAAGCTAAACAAAACGAGTACCGACACCATTGGGCTACTCAAGGAGGCTTACGGGGACCATTCTCTGTCAAGTGGCCAGGTAAAACGGTGGCAGAAGTCGTTCAAGGAAGGCCGGGAGGACGTCGCAGACGAACAGCGATCTGGAAGGCCTTCGACGACGCAAACAGACGAAGATGTGAACCGGGTTCGTGAATTTTTGAACATTGACCGTCGTGCTAGTCTACGTGAGATCAATGAAGAGTTAAATTTAACAATGTGCGGGAAATCGTGACCAGAAAACTTAAAATGCGAAAAGTGTGTGCCAAATTGGTTCCAAAGGTTTTGACTGATGAACAAAAGCAATTGCATGTGGAAAAGAGTCGTGAAGTATTGGAAAGTGACGAACACGATAATGCTTTAGACAATTGTATGACAGGAAATGAGAGCCTGAAAGGAAAGCTGAAGGGGAGGCGTTTCGACTCCATCGAGGCGATCCAAAAAACTGTGACAGCCGAACTGAACGCGATTCCGGCGGATGAGTTTAAAAAATGTTTCCTGCAGTGGAAGGACCGCTACCAGCGGTGTATTGACGCTCAAGGGTCCTATTTTGAAGAATATTAGTTGTATAAGCCAAAAGGTTTAATAAAACTGCTTAAAAAAAATTAGGTTTATTACTTTTAAATCAAACCCTGTATACTGTAGGAAAAGGCACTTCGACCTTGAAGAAACCTACCGATAGGCATGTTAGATCTGTTAAAAAGTTTTACTGTTCGTTACTTATACAATTCCCAAAAACTTAAAGACGTTCGTAGCTATTAAATTTAAAATTAATTAATTTCAATTTAATATATGGAAAATAATAATAAATTATTAGTTTACAAAAAAAAAAGGAGCACTAGCTGCCAGGGCTTACGGCTCAAAAAAAAATTTAAAATTACTTGTAAATTTTTAGCTCCCTAAGTTACATAACTAATTTTTAACTATTAAAGCAAAAAATTAGTCACAGCTGTTATGCTTTACTTTGCTTAAATAGGCGCACAATAAAATGAATTAGCAAATGTAGATATGTAATTATGTGCGTAGCCTTTCCGTAAATCCATGTGAGAACACACACGCGCCCAGATTTTTGACCTTTACCTTCACTTCGCCATGCGGGTGCCATTATTCACTCTCAACTTCAAGGACACTCTGCCTGGCTCAAGTGGCTGAGACCAGCCAATATCTGAATGCTAACCATGAAAATGGTTGCAGAGATGCAAAGAACTCCATAAAAATCTATTTAGCTATATCGCTATGGTCACTAGCCACATTTCCATTTCAGTGACTTAAAAAAATTGTGAAAAATATTAATTAACACGCAACGGAACGCTCAGCTACAATTCAAGCCAATGCAACTCAATTCCGAGCAGCTGAGAGTAATTTTTGTATGCGCGAGTTTATGAGAGGCATGCAACTTCATGCAGTCAACGGAGGAAGACGCGCTTATGTATGCATGTATGCAGGTATGTATGGATATATGTAGGGATGTGTGCATTTGTGCATGCACTTGTTCGAGATATCGTAAATTATTTTTATTACCCTTGAAAGCCGAAACAGCCGCCAGCAGCCAGCCGCACCGGTGTTGCATTGCAAAGTGCAAAGTTTGCTGTAGTTGAAAAGTTGCACACACACACACATGTACTCGTACGCACTTACTTGTACACAGAGTCATACATTTCCTATGCAGTGAAACTTGTGGCTGTTTGCAGGTTTTTGGGTTGTGTTTTCGTTTCCTTTAAAATTTTTGTTCCATCTTTTTGTTGTTCTTTCTTTTTTTTTGTTTTTTGTTTGTTGTCAAGGTGCCTATTTGTCTTTGGACTCTGTGACACTGCGGTTGGTCTTGGACCATTATCACTACTCAGATGAGAGTTGCAAGGAGTCTTTTGCCATACTGCGCTTTTCAGTTATTTTGTGCATAAATCTCTGGTTCTGTGTGTAGGTATGCTTGTGTGTGTAGGCTTGTTTGCCCGGAGTGTTCATAAAACATTACTTGGCTGTTGAGGTCTCCAGCTTCAACAAGGTGATTTTGTTTTAATTTCTACCTGATATTCTAAGTACTGCAAGGATCATAAATTTTATAACTGTAGCCAGTTTAATTGCAGGAAGATGCTCATATCTTTTTTGAAAATCTCAAATGTTGTATGACTAGACGCAAAAATGTTTTTTTATGGCTAAGAATATTTTTCTTTGAACACTGTTCCCATGATTGGTAGCAGTTTTTTCTTTACTAGTTGAGAAAATGAAAATCTCTCTTTTTTGTTTTTGCTAATTTTTATGAAATATAACCCATATTTGCGTGTAAGTGAAATCCGAATTTCGAGGGAAAAGCTCTTCAAAAATTGTCTAGTGGTATTGGAAATTGATTCTGAGGATGACAAAATCTCGTCTCTCAAATTTTGTGAGCATCCTCACGGGGCACTTCCAGCGGGGTACACATGCCGCGAGACTCGGAATTACTTCGAGTCCGTTTTGCGTCAGCTGTATGGAGGATGAGGTGGAATCATCTCAGCACCTGCTGCTTAGCTGCCCAGCTCTCGCGGCACTAAGATTTAAGCATGTTGGTTCTCACTTCTTTTCTGTGCATGCTGATATAGCAGGTATTGAAAACATAAATCTGATGAACTTCATCAACAGCTTAAAGAGGCTAACACAACCGCAGACTAGTCACCGTTCATAGTCCACCAACACTCAACCCTCCCCACCCCTTTCCCTTTCGTCCTATCGTCCTTTTCCTTCACCTCTTTTCCCCCGCTTGCAATGGTATCACAAAGGATGAACGAAACTTCTTTCGTCCAAGTGGGCTCACTCTCTGGGCAACCATCACTACCTAACCTAACTTAACCTATTGGAGATTATCGTGTTCCAGACGAAATTTTCAATTTTGTGAGGCCAAGTTCAACTTCAGTTACCTCTTTGTAAGCAAATAAATTCTGTCTTTTCCTGAGTTCCAATGGGTTTACTTTTGTTAAAAATGGAAACATATTCTAAGACGTTTCATCTAGGTTATATTTATATGCTAGGTTCAACCGGATTTTGGTCCAAGCCGCGAATGGTATTTTAAATATAGAAAATTCACTAATTTTTTCTATGCTTTTTGTTTGTCGACTAATCGAATACATATCTGGATTGTAGTTTAAATCCGACTCTTTCGATTCTTTAAAGCTTGTAGTGTTTAGTGTTAGTGCTATCTGAAACATAATTAACCCTCTAATGCCCACACCTGACACGTCTTTAAAATTGAGCTACCATAATTTTTTGTTTGTTTGGGGACAATTTTGGTACGAGAGACTCGAATAGTGCTTCTAAAATATACTTAACTCTCTAATGCTCAAATCTAAAACCCCTTGAACTACCTTTTTTTTGTGACAATTTGGAAAAAATCGAATAGGGGTTCCAAAATTTACGTAACCCTCTAATGCACAAACTTGAAAAGTCTTCAAATCGCATTCCCATAATTTTTTTTGGACAATTTGGAAACGAGAAACTCAAATAGCGCTACTAAAATGTACTTAACCCTCTAATGACCAAATCTAAAAGATCCCTTAATTGAGCTTTCATATTTCTTGTTTTTCTTTCTGGGCAATTTTGGTACGAGAAACTCGAATAGCGGTACTAGAATGTACTTAAGCCTCTAATGCCCAAACCTAAAACCTCCTCAAATTGAGCTTCTATATTTTTTCCGAGCAATTTTGGTTGCAGAAGTGCTACTAAAAAATACTTAAACTTCTGATGTTCAAATCTAAAATCTCTGCAAGTTTAGCTTCCATTTTTTTCTTAGGTTTTCGGAACGAGGAACTCGAATAGCTCTACTGCAACATAATAAGCCCTCAAACCTCAAATTGGCTGCCATATTTTTTTGACAATTTTGGTACGAAAAACTCGAATAGTGGTACTAAATAAACTTAACCTTTTAATGGCCAAATTGGGAACGCCTTTACATTGAGCTTCTACAATTTTATTTTTATTTTTGAGTAATTTTGGCAGCAGAAACTCGAATATGAACTCGAGATTGAGAGATCCGTTAGAGCTGAGAGGCCCGGTGATAATCTGAAGCAAGTCTAGCAAAATCACAATTCATTTTGTATGCCACTGACAATGAATTATCAAAATAATTGATCTTATTGAAGCTATTAAAGAATAAGGAGCTTAGTATGACTATAAGAATTTGTTTTTTTGTTATGAAATTACGATAAAAAATAAGAAAAAAACAATGCGATTAAAAAAAAATTTTAATAACATTTTTGTAAGAATTAGTTATTGTAATATCAAATTACAATAAAAAATAAAAAATTTAAATAAAAAACAAAAATAAAAAAATAAGAATAAAAAAATAAAAAATCACATTTTCATATACAATATTCAATAAATTCTGGACTACTTAGTAAATTTTTCATGGCAATTGGTCAAAATTGTTTAGAAAAATTGACTCTGTTAAAATATTTACTTTACAAATTTTATTTCTGAGACAGTTCAGTGCGTTTGAGGGTTAGTAAGAGTATCAAGAAGACAGGCTATTCCTTTTTAAAATATTTTACCCTCAACTTTTCCAATTTATACGTAATTTAGCTTATCAGCGCAAACATTTTATTGCTAATAACAAAATCAAAAATTGCCACACATCGTAAAAAGTCTAAATATCTAACCTAAATATAATTTTTATGGGCAAACATCACATACGCATTGATTTTATTTCTTTAAACGCACACATTGACGAGCCGCTAACGAGAAAAGAAAAGAAAAAAACCGATATTCAACGTGCTCAATCAGCGCGCAAACACGCGCAACTCAATACAGAAAATGTTGAAATATGAGCACATAAACATTTCCAACTCACTTGAGCTACAAATGAATACACAAGCGCACATTTTCATGCACACACCACAACCACTTGGAGCACATCTACAATTCCCAAATGGGGTCATTACCTTCATTAATCGTTTGTCACTGTGAGATAACTTTCGCTCTTACCACTCATAGTCACCACTCTGCCGCTCTGCCGCTCTCCACCTCTCCATTTTTATTTAAAGTGTTATACTTTGCTTTGAGTCCCTGCAGAGTGATCTTTTGTGGGGACCTTTGCCGAATTTTATGTGCAAGCGCGAGGCAGGTGAAGCGAACGAGAGATCGTATCTCATCATCACGACCAATGACACACATCACATCAAAACACTTCACTTCACACCTTACATGATTTCTTTTTTCCCCACTTTTTTTTCTACATCCTCTCAACAACAATGCGAATAGTCAACAATGGCTACACATAACCAGCACCACACACACACACGCACGTACAGTGGAACTGAGTGTAAGGGCAATACGAAAAAGCTTTCAACGGCAATAAAAAACGATGACACCATCATAAATTCTAACATACAGAGAATTTTATGATGTGTACAAATATGAACGAGCAATGGGAATATTTGTATGTTGCCGATGAGGTGCGGAGGTGGGGTGGTGGCGTTGCGATATGTAGGTAGATAAAACAAAAGGTTACTGGCAAAGACTGCAGAAAAATCTACTTTGAGTGAAAGATATAAATCTGCATAAAAAAAAATGAAAAAAAATATTCAAAAAATGTTTAGCATACCTTAGCAATGTAGCTAAAGTAACAGCCAAGTGATCACATACACCTGTATTTGCCTGCTTCTGAATGTGTGAGCCTACGCCATAAAGGCATACATTTAGGTGGCTAAGATAAGCAAGTCAGCAAGCGAGCTAACTGATGATGATGAACCGACTAACTGCCTCACTAACGGAGCAAGTGACATGCGAAAATTTGTTATACTTTTTTCCCCCTTTTTTACAGCAAATTTGATGAAAAATTGTGATATGCAACTAGGGCTATAAAAGCTGGCAGTGAAAATGCGATAAACTGGGCTTTTTTATAAAGGGTCTTTAAAAAGTGACTGTCAGTAGTGGATAATTCCTAGATATATAATTTAGGAGAAGCATTTTGAATAAAACGGTGAAATCTGAAAGACTCTAAATTTTTACATGGATTAGCTTACAACAGCACCTAGTCGCGTCTTTTGGAAGACTCTTCACCTAAGTAAATAGCTATGGCACGAGCACTCGTTGACAAATTTATACAATTTATTTATTAATTACCCTCTTTTAATATTTTTTATTTGAAAACAAAGTACATTCTACTAAAAAAAAAACTCAAAAATCCAAGCTTCAAACTTTGTGCAAATTCAAAAAAAAAAAAAAAATACAAATTTACATAAACGTTTCTAACTTTTTAATCAAAGACTTTTGAAATATTTCAAGTATGTGATTTTATAGCCTGTAGAATTTTGGCCAAGTAAAGTGCAAGTTTCAAGTGCAATAAATCGCGTTGCTATTTGAATTTTTTTCGCTGGCTGTCTTGTGAATTTTTCCGTATAACGAATGCTCGTATTTTTTTTATGTAAGAAAACAAGCAGCAAATTTTTTTTTAATTAATCCAGCTTTTGAGTCACTTTATACTTGAATTTTATTATACTAAAATTCAATGCGTTGCATACTTCAAATTTTTCTAGAAATCTTTAATAAAAAGCGCAAATTTTTCATTAACAAGTTTGAATTTTTTTTAATTTCCACAAATTTGGTATTTAGTAGAATAAATTTTGCTGTGCTATAGTTACTTAACTCAGTGTATGTATGTAAGTACCCTATAGTGAAGCCCACCCACTCGTCTGTGGTGGACATGGTTTTTCGCTGAATTGGTGTAATTCTAATGAATTTGTAACAGTGGTGCAATCGTCATTTTTGCATCCCCGAAAGATTTGGGATCTATGAAAAAATGTATACCTAAGAATTGAGTGACCAACTTCGATGGGCTGCAAGGCAAATTATTCCGTTGTTTTTGTGTTCGATCTACTGTACAACAAAAACCATATACAGCGAAGTTTCAAACTATGATCAAAATTTTTTAGAATTCGGCAACTTTTCATCAAAATTTAAAACTTTTTACTCAGAATTTCTGAAAAAAGTTCTAGTATGCAGTTTTATAGCTCCTTGAGTTTTGGTAAGTTCAAGTTTCAAGTAAATCAAAAATCATACTGATTTTTGAGAATTTTTTTCAGTTCCGATCTTATGTATTTTTTCCACTTAACGCCTACTCCACATATTTTTTATATGGAACAAAACATCCAACACTGGCTGCAGAAAAAATTTTCAAAAACCAACGAGAGTTTTAAATCACTTGTAACTTATACATTTTTATAACAAAATTTGATAATCTACAATACTGCGTACGTGAAATTTTTGTAAAAACTCTGAGTAGAACTTTGAAACTTTGCTGAAAATTTGCCGGATTTTTTTTAAATTTTATAAAATGATTCAAATTTTGCTTTACTTGGGTCTTTCGGCTCTGGCAGTGCATATAGGGCTACCGCGCAGGTAGTCCTAGATGCCTAAGGGACTCCGGTGGCATAGAGTTCGAAAATTTAGGGTATTTTCGGGATTTTTTTTACTATATTATAAAATAATGAAAAACGATATTTAAATTTTTAAGCTTTTTATTTAACTGCTTTTACATACAAAAATTAAAAAAAAAAAATTAAATTAAAAATTTTTTTTAATTTTAATAGTTTTAAAAATTAGGGTTTTGGGCTCGTTGTTTGTGCGTTCGAGATTGGTCGGGGAATGTCTGGCTTCTCTCTGGATTGCATCCGAATACTTCGACATCAGGCTCAGCCACCGTCGGCTCCTTCTTCCTTCCCATCTCCTTTCTCCTCTCCCATGTATGGCATCACAACGGACGAATTTTCAATATTTGTCTAAGTGTACCCTAAGCTAGGACAGCCATTTAATCTAACCTAACCTAGTTTTAAAAATGGCGCTGAAGTTGACCCTCCCGAAAAATTGGACCTGAACGGTGTAGTCCATTTTGGCTCTTCTATTTATCTGAAGCACAAAAACCAAAAAAATTATTAACCAAAATGACTGCAGCTGTGTTCCGTACTAGAATAAAAAAAACCGATTTTACCAAATGGCGCGGTTTTGAATTTGACCCTCTAAAATTCGGTTTTTTTCAGTTTTGACGTGACAACGTGTTATAACTCGATTTAGCCGGCTGCACGCACGAAAAACTGCGGCGTTATCTTGCTCAATCGTCGTTACCTTGCTCCTGCGTGGTTATCTTGCTTGAATTGCAAGCGAGAGCGCGGAACGAACGACAAAGAGGCACAATCGGCCCTCGCGTTCGATATCTGGCTCTCTCCTACTTGAGTGAGCATATATATGTATGTATATGCGCATATGTACATATATGAATTCACATACTTGTATTTGCATATGCCTTCTTGCTGTCTGCATGGTAATGAACCATTTCTCTGTTGAGAATAGGACGATGATAGAAAAAGTAAGAAATGAAAGGGGGTGTTTCGAGTGTAATGTGTTTTGAAAAAGGCAAATCGATGATGAAGCCTCTTAGTGTTGTTGACTTTTTAACGTCTGATGCACAATGGAAATTGAACATATCTTTCATGAATTTGATAAATGTTTCGTCATTTTTCACGTTTGTGTGAATGTAACTTGATCAATTCCAATGCGATTCCATTTACCTCCTTCTCTATATCCATACAAAATATCTATCAAACAAATAAAATTAAAATTTTGTTTTGAAAATTGCAACCATTACATCAGTATTTTTTTTAGTTAAAAGAGTACGAAATAATTGAAGTAATAATATGATTCTAGTACGAGCGATATCCACTAATGTTGTGAACAACATATTAAAATTTCAGACGATTCGGTTGAATCGTGTTTTTTTTTTTTGACAACAACAGTTCGAAAAAAGTCGTAGAAGCTATAATATTGCGAATCTCTGCATGAAAATTTCACTGTGTATTCCTAAAATACTATAATTTCGAAATATGTATCGAAAAAACAAAAAAATAAATTTTTTGTAATTTCTGGACCAGCGGGTCCCCTTTAGGAAATTATTATCAAGGCCATTTCTGATTGCTTTGGTTATATAGAATTTTTTTTTTTTTTTTTTTGAATTTCCAATTTTGATGCAGTCTGTTTTAAATTTACATAATAAGTAATTTATATAACTTAAGCTATCGAGGCGATCTTGAAGAGCGCGAGATAGGTGAAGTACAAGTTCACCTACAGAATTTGCTCACCACATGCTCTAGAAATAGCATATTGAAGCATGAAGTAAGAGCCGTGACATTTTATTCTTATTATTTATTTATTTATTTATTTATTACTATTACTATTTTTTGTTTTTGTTTATATGATTTGAAGAGGTGTGCCCTGTTTGAGGCTCGATACGTAGGTGTTTGGCTGAATTATGGCCATGGCAAGTGCGTTGGGGTGGCTCGACAAACGACTACTGTATTTGTCACTGAATCGTTTTATCTCTTCCCGTATTAAAGGTATCCTCGTTTTGTTGCGTATTAGTTCATTGCTGGAGTAAATCGAGTCTCCAGTGAATAAACGCAGTGTCTTTGCCTGGAACCTCTCTTCGATGTCAATGTTCGTTTTCGTCGTCGCTCCCCATATTTGGATGCCGTAAGTCCAAATGGGTTTAATTACGGCTTTGTACAGGAGAAGTTGGTTTTCTAGAGACATCACTCAGCTCCTTCCCATAAGCCATTGTAGAGTGGTCAGTTTAAGACCGAGCTATTTGCGTCCAGGTGCTTACCCAAATATTTCACGTTATCCGCTTGTGGAAGCTGCTGATCGAATAAGATGGCGGCAGCACATGTTTCTCGTTTCAGTGTGAAGGTAACTTGCGTGGACTTTATTGGGTTTACCCCATCTATTGATCCACTTTTTTATATTTTTAATGTTTTCTTGTAGAAAATGTGTCGCCAAAAAACTGTTGTGTCTCGTAGACATAATTACGGTATCGTCAGCGTAAGTTGCAGTCTCAACCAATTTGAGAGTGGTAGATCCGCAGTAAATAGTGTGTATAATACGGGGACAAGAACATTGCCTTGTGAGACACTTGCAGAGATCGGGGATAAATTCGTGACTTCATCTCCCAGTTTGATTCTGAAGTACCCCTTGATTGAGATAGGAGCGTAACACCTCATAGTAACTGTGCGGCAATGTTTTTTTTTTTTCAATTTATACAGTAAACCCGGGTGATCAACTTTATCGAATGCCTGTGATACATCGTGGAAAGCCGCAGTGGAATTTTTTTTTTCTTCTAGGGCTTTGCGTATGATGTTATGGACTCGGTGAACTTGTTCCGTTGTTGCGTGCTCTTGGCGGACGCCAAACTGATGATCGGGTATTAATTTGTTTTCTATTAGTATTGGCTTAAGTCGCGCTAATGCAATTTTTTCAAAAACTGTTGATAGGATTGGGAGAAGACTAATCGGTCTGTAAGAAGTAACAGCTTCTAGTGGTTAAAAAAAAACCAATTTCCTTACATTTTCAAGTCACACACCTGGTTTTTTCATATACTCACTTCCCCTCTTCCACGAGACTTTATAAAATATTTTCTATTTTATAGGCTGGCACCATCTTTAAATATGCCATTCGTGTACTAAAGCAGTGCAGTCATAGACAAATTTGTGCATGTATGCGTGTATACCTTGGAGAAATGAAAATATTTTACTTTACAATTTGCCTGAGTTCAGCATACAGATTTAGGTTAAGAACACGCACAAAGCTTTTAAACACTTAAGGACAGCTGACGACAACGCATTTGAGAATTTGTGCATACAAATGTAGGTGTGTAAATATGTATATGTAGGCCTGTGTGTGTTGCCGATTTTATTATTTTTAACTTTCTTTGCAAAATTTATTGCTGCTTCACGGTAGTTATTCTAGTTTTTGCACAATTTGCATTCAAATTTGTATCAGTGTGTGTGTGTGTGTGAAAGAGTATGTGGCTAAGAGTTTGAGTGTGAAAAAGCTAAGGCTTTTGCGTAGGTGTGTTTGCAAAGAACTGATGAAATGGAAAGGTCTATAAATGTATAGTCAAATACGCAATACTACAAATGTGTGCACATAGTTTTGCTTTTAAATTGAATTTGTAGTTGAAAAATGGCAGAGCAGACTGAGCTGAATAAAAGTAAAAGGCTGAAGCAGGCTGTCAAAGTGCTAGTGTGGGAATACAAATATAAGTATTTAATTGTATATATAAGTATGTATGTAAATTTACAATCTGCACGAGTAATATCAGAAGGCATGATAAAAAATTCCATCTGGTGGCTTGTATGAGGGTTGCCTTATATAGTAGTAGTAGTAGTATTTATTGCAAATAAAAGTAAAATATACAGAGTGTGAAATTTAGTTACTGTAATACAGGGTGAGCCAAATAAGACCTACTATTGTTAAGCACAAATAACTTTTTTATTTTTTAACATATTTATTTTTCTCTTTTTGTACGTTATAATTGAATTGTTGGAAATTTATTATGGAACCCTACAGTACAACACAATGCGTTACATTAATCGAGTTTTTCTATTCTTGTCAACGATCAGTTGTTTAAACGCAGCGTAAATATCGGCAACATTTTAATTCCAGATCAGCTCCCAGAGCCTTCATGATTAGGAGTTTGGTCGGCCGTTTTGAGGAACTGGGTTCAGTGGTCGACCGTCCTGGACGAGGTGCCCATCGAAATATTCGCACTCAAGACAACGTGGAAACTGTGCGGCAGAGTGTTACAGATGATCCATCTGTCCCAACTCGCCGTCGTTCCAGTCAATTGGGCTTTTCCAGAACGACATTGCGTAGAATTTTAAGTTGGATCTTAAGATGTACCCATACAAAATTTCAAATTGTGCAAGCACTGCTACCGCAAGACCACCAACAACGACTACAATACGCTATTCGTTTTACACAATTAGTCAACAAACAAAACTGTAGATTGTGGGGCTCTGAAAATCCAAGGGCAACACACCAACATCAGTTGCACCCATCTAAATGTATTGTTTTGTGCGGTGTTATGGCCACTAGAGTTATCGGTTCATATTTCTTCGAAAATGAGGATGAAACGCCGGAATCGATTTGAGGAGCCTCTTACAGAACATTGATTGAAACTTTTTGCGGCCAATGGCTGAGCAGTATCTTATTTTGTGGTTTCAACAAGATGGAGAAACTGCGCATACTGCTAGGCAGTAGTCTTAAGTCATTAGCAGGTCTTATTTGGCCCACCCTGTTTTTTATTTTCTATAATTTAACGCGAACGGCATGAGCCATCTGTCGATTTATTTTCATACAAAACAATTATTCGGTTTACGGTTTTTAAAACCAGTTAAATTCTTTTATTAAGTAATCTCTGCATTTAGAGGCATATTTAATGAAACGCAAAAGTTTATCCCAATGATCATTTTCCCCATTGAGAATCTCAATCAGCTGTGAATCATTTAAGGCAAATTCTCCGATAAAACTTTTCTGTATTCTCTTAATATTGGGCAGCGCGCCAGGAAATGTGCTATGTTTTCCAGCTCGCCTAAATTACACATTGAGCAAGTTTTATTTTCTGTGTCAAATCTGTTGTTATTTAAAATTACAATGTCACTTCTAGCCCTCATTATCCACATGATTGATTCTGTTTCATATTTTTTTAAATAAACCAGGCCTTTTGACCAACCTAATTCCTTATATATCCTACTAGTACTTAGGGCTTTTTGTATGTACACATTCATCCTAGCCCGGTTGTGGTTTGTTAAACCCAAATTTGCATATTTTATCCAGCTTTCTGATTGTATGTTATCTATTCGCCAAATGACATCGTTTTTGCTAAACACGTTCTTTAGATGTCTAATCCAGAAGACTTCTTTCTTTATAACAATTTTGGATAGATAATGTGGCAGCCGATTTTCTGAGTACATAAGCCAAACTCTGTGCATATGCTTAAGGAACAGTTCTAAAGTGAACAAATGATTTTCCCGCATGCCGGTTTCCAAAAAAAGTATGAATGTAGGCTTATGTGATGGTAGCTTGAGAGTTCGCTTTATAAAATACTTTTGCAATATATCAACTTCTTCAAACCACCCGAAACTCCACACCTGGTCTGCCTATGATTGTATTGAATGACAAACTGCAAAGTTTCCATTTATTATTATATTATTATTAGAAGGCCATTACGCACTGCGACGCTGATCTATTGTGAAAGGCCTATTTTGTAACCCTAGAGTTTTAGGCTTTTTAAAAATTTTAACACAATTTTGGGTTTGTTGTTTGCATGGAGATACTACGATACCACCAAGGTGATGAAGTCTCTGTCTGTCCAACGCAGGACATTCACAAGCCACATGTTCTGATGGACATACATTTCGCAAAAGCGGCAGACATTGGTCTCAGATAGACCAATATTATTTAGATGGAACCTCAGGCTGCAGTGACCTGTAAGATATCCTGTTAAAAGACGCAGATCTACTCTGTTTAGTGAGAGAAGTTTGTCAGATATTCCTTTGTTGGGACTTAGGAATAGTTTGGCTTGACGCAGACCGGCACAGTTTAGCGCGGCAAATTTTCTTTCCTCCCATTTCCAAAGGAATTCATTAATGTGGCCTTTTGTCAGTCCACAGAAAGGCCCAGGACCAGTAAGTTGCATATTTGCCCCTTGTTTTGCAATGTCCCAGAATCCAGCATAGTGTTACTATGTTGAGGTTCGCTAACGTGTTGAGAAGGTTTAGCCAATCATTTACCAATTTAGAGGTGATAGTTGTTGATAGAAGGGCTTTTAAAGCCGCTTGGCTATCTGAAAGTATGTAGATGTGGGTACCTCTCATTCTCCTTCTAAGGCATTCTCTCACACATATTTCAATGGCATGTATTTCTGCCTGGAATATTGTTGGGTAGGATCCCATTGGAATCGATTTTTTGAATTTGGGTCCATTGATTCCTGCCCCTGTTCTACCATTTTCCAATTTGGACCCATCAGTAAACCATAGCTGGGAGCCAGGTTTGAAAGTGATAGAGTTAGTTATCCAGTCTGTTCGTTCATTGATTATAACTTGGAAGTTCCTGAAGAGTATTGGTTCGGGTGATAGTATATCATCCCTATAAAGAATGGAACTATGTGGGAAGTCTTCCAAGATCTTTAAATGTTCTTTCATATCCTCACTTTTAAGTTCAGATATACCTTTTAATCTTAAGGTACTCGAGCGAGCTTCACTTTCAATTAGAATTGGAAGCGGTGGTATGTTCAGGAGCACACCCAGTTTCCATTCAGCTTCAATTGAAATTTCTTTCTTTTTTAAAAGTCAAGTCCACGAAGCATTAATACCATTTTTTGCTGCAGCTGTTCTGTTTTCAACATGTTTCTTTAAATTCATCTGAGGTGTTATTTCCACTCCTAAGTGAGCATATCGAGACACGGTCTGTATTTCTTCCTTACTATAATAACATTTCTTCTCTTTACTAAGTTCCCACCTTTTCTGAACACCATTTTTTGAAACTTTGAGCGGTTTACTTCAAGATTTCATAGGTTGCAAGGTTATTAATCATCACTTGTAGTTTGCCTGGGTGATCCGCTAACAAAATGATATCATCCGCATACATTAGAAGTCTAAGCTTTCATGTAAGTCGTTTCTGTAAAGAGCAAATAGTATTTATTTTATTATTATTATTATTGTTTAAAATAAATATTATTATTATTTTTAAAATAAACATTACATTTCATTTTTAATCATTAACATTAGAACGTACGACAGTGACACTAGGTCGTTTGTCGAAAGAAAAAAGAAAAAAAAAACAAAATCTTACATTTTACATATGTTACTATGGTATATTACTATGTATTGAATTCGCTTAAAATTAATTTTCTATATTCTATAGCACCAGTGATGAACTTAAATAAGTTATAATATATGCAGAAGGGCCAACACCATTTAAAATGTCTATGATTTCATCTCGGTTTAAACTATATTTTTCTAGTTTCTATAATTCTTTTAGTATCGGGCATTTTCCTAAGAAATGTGTGATGTCTTCTAATTCATTTAAGTTACATAAAGTGCAATTTAAATCCCTTTGGCTTCCCAAGTATATTAAATCACATCTGGCTTTCATAATCCACATAATTTTATAGATTCCAGTATTATCGTTTAAATAGCTTCTGGCGTTGTTATGGTCTAATTCCTTATATAATCGGGTGCTTTGGTGTGCCCTTTACCATAAAGTTCGAATATTCGAATCACGAAGATTTTCTATTATTGAAATTATATTTCTATTCCACTCTCTTTTATTTGAAGTGCCCCAGTTACATGTTATATTTAACTTTTGTGCTAGATTACTAATTTCTTCAACCCAAAATATCTGTTTTTCTAAAATCTTTTTTTGATAGTATATGAGGCAATCTATTATCATCATATTCAAATAACGTTTTGAATATATATTTTAAGTGAAGCTGCAGTGTATACAAATGAAAACTTGGAACATTTGTCTCCAAGGGAATGCAATAAGATGGCGTATTACTCGGGAGATGAAGTACCATTTTTAAAAAATAAAGTTGAATTTTGTCTACTTCTTAAAAGAATGAGTTTCCCCATATTTGAGCAGCATAATTCTGGATTGCTCTAGTCACCGATAAAAACAGTTTCCATTTTGCCGACAACTTAATTTTATTTTTACTAAGAAATGTGCGCCAAGTTGCATTTACGCTATTTTTCGCTAGAACATTTCCATTTTCTATATGTTGCTTGAAACTGAGTTTTGATGTTAGCTTTACACCCAAGTAATTATATTCTTTCGTTATTGGTATAACTTCGCCGTGAAAAAACCACTTTTCTTTTTCTGCTATTCTACCGCCTCTCCGAAAAATCATTATAGCTGACTTAGATAAGTTTACTTGCATATTCCACTTATCGCAGTATGCTTATCATTTTTTGAAGGGCACTAACCTCATCTGCCAATATGACAATATCGTCAGCATATAATAGCAAACGGATATTTAACTCATCTATAAAGAGTCCCCCCTCCAAGCAGTCGTGCAGGTCATTCAAGTAAAGAGCAAAGAGCAAAGGTGAAAGCAGGCACCCTTGCTTTACTCCTGACGATATTTTAAATTTTTCACTCATTTCATCTCCTACTTTTACTATCGAACATGTATTTCTGTAATAACTTTCAATAAAGTTTGCCATTTTGGTGGAGATTCCTATTTCATGAAGCTTGTATAGCAATAGTTGTCTAGGGACAGTATCAAAAGCGGCTTTAAAGTCCACAAAAAACGCGTACACTTTTTTCTTCTCCCTAAACTTAATATGGACTATTACTGCTAGGTTATATATGTTATCTACAGTTGAATGTCGCTTTCTGAAACCTGCTTGAAATTCTGTTATAATATTTTTATTTTCTACCCAGCTTGTGAGTCGCTCATTTAAAATGCCCATCATTATCTTTGCAACACAATTCATGAATGAGATACCTCTATAATTGGAGGGAGATTTCCTATCGCCTTTTTTAAAGAGCGGATATATCAGACTTGTTTCGAAATATTCAGATACTTGGCCCATATTATATATCCTATTAAAAACGTTTGCCAACTCAACAAGAAACCGGTCATCGGCATTTTTAAAAAACGTATATGGAACCTTGTCTGAGCCTGGAGCTTTTCCACATTTCGTTTTTTGTAACATGAATCTGATTTCATCTATTGAGATTGGTCTGTCTAGACAATCATCCCTTACTAAATTTGCCACATATTGTATACATGGTGCACAGCGAGTTGGATTTAATAATGTTTGAAAATAGTGCATGAATATTGCTGGCGATACCTCTAGACAAGATTCTGTAACTGAACACCGAAGGACGTTGACCATCTTCCACCAATCCTTACTGTTATTAACCTCATTTATTCTGAGTTCAAGATTGTCATAGTAATTCTTCTTGCTATCTTCACACAGTTTCTTGTATTTTCTATTTGCCTGAATATATTTCTTTTTATCACTTCCGCTCAAAGAGCAAATAGTATTGTCGACAATAAGCATCCCTCTTTGACGCCTGAGTTTGTTTTGAATGTATCTGAAATTTCTGAGCCATTCCATGCAACTGTCTATGTATAGCTGTATATATTCTCTATGAACTTCACTAGTTTCGTTGCAAGACCAATATGGTGCAGTTTATATATCAAGGCGTTTCTTGATACTCTATCAAAATACGCGTAGACTTTCTTCTTTTGCCTTGTATATTTTGTGCATTTGTAATGCTAAGTATGATGAGCTAAAATTCGATATTTTTGTCGAAAAGTTTGGAACTTTTTAGCATAAACTTAAATATAACGCTTTCACTTATTAGCTTTGTTGTTTCCTTTCTGAAATGAAAAATTCAGCTCACCCAAAAGATGGAGTTAACGCGTATAAACTTCCCAGCTATGATTTATTATGATTTTCGACGCGTATCATCGAGATAGAAATGCGTTGATCAACTTACTTTGAATTTTGGAGTTGAATCACTGCACTTAGCCTAGCAATGAAACGCTCCTACAACAAATGCCAACGAGGCAGCCGATTTTAGCAGGATAAATTTCGAAAATACCGTCCAAAAACGATTCCTCTGCTAGAAATAGTAGGTGCTATGCTTTGACTACCTTCAAGTTCTTTTTGCCGAAGCTGTCTGGAGGATGAGGTGGAATCATCTCAGCACCTTCTTCTCATCTGTCCTGCGCTCGTCATGTAAAGATTTTCATATGCGGCCTCTCATATTTTTGTTACAGCTGCAGATATTGAGGATTTACATATCAGACACCTGGTGAATTTCATCAGTAGCTTGAGGCGGTTAATACAAACGTAATTAACCACCTCTAATCCAAAGAAGAAAGGACTTCCTTTTTCAAGCAGTTTGGTTATTTTCCCTTATGGTATCACAGTAGATGAATTTTGATTCTTTTCCAACTGGGCCTCCTCTTATCCTATCCTATGCGTCAACTGATAACGATCTTATCGACATTTCGGGAGATAGAGGCATACTTGGACGAGAATGAGATCTGTACGGGTTTAATATTGCGTGAATATATAGTTGTCAAGAAAGAATATTTAGTATGAATATTTAGTTATCAAGAAGATTCTGCCCTCTTGGGATACAGTATAATTTGAAAATTGCCCACATGCCCACAAAAGTGCTCGTGTCGATTGGTGTAAAGAAATGTCACAGAAATTTAGCTGCGGGGGTTCAAAGTACAATCAAAACATCGTAGCGGTTGAAGAATCTTGGAACTATGCGTATGAGCTGCAAACAAAACACCAATCGACAGTATGGGCGTTCCAAGATAAGCTTAATCCAAAAAATTTGTTCGCGGAAGAGACACCTCAAAGCCCCTTGATTGTGGTGGGCATGTTTTTTCGCCTGTTTGATCGTCTGTTTTTCATTCAAATAGGAAAATCTCGGTGTGGTTCAACTTGCCTACTAGAGAAACATATAACTGTAAATTTTGAGTCGTACATAATTATTCTTTGGCAGACGTTTTCACAGAATTAAGGAAAGCCAACCGCTGAAAAGGAATACTTCTTCATCAAACCAATGCGAGCTCTCACGTATCGGCTCACTCAAGAGATCACTAAAGCACTTGGTCATCCGCTTATAACCCTGATTTGACGCCTACTGATTTCTTTTTGTTCCCGAACATCAAAAACAAAAGGCGAGCTCAATGTTTTTCAACGCCTGAAGAAGCGGTTGAAGCCTCTAAATGTCACATTTTGGAGGTATTCACTTCTGAGTGGCAAAAGTGCTTTGAAAATTCGTTCAGGCGCATGCGAAAGTAGGTTAATTTTCAAGGAAAATATTTTGAAAAACAATTAAGCTACTTTCTTTTATTACTTTTCTGTGTTTTTTTGTTTGCAATATTGGCCGCAAAATATAAAAGGCAGCCCTTGTATTGCCAAACGATTTGCCAAGTAACAAAAATACAAATGTATATTTGTAGTTGTACAGATATTACGACCACAATTTTTTGCTTGTGTTGTTGTATAGTTATTCAATATGAATTATCAGCTTCATTTTATCAAAAATCGATTTTGTTGGTACTCACTCTATCTTGGTTAAATTTCGGAAAACTTAACATAGAAATTATATAAAAAAATCCACTCAATTACAAGCTTCTTCTGTCTGGCAGCACTGTACCCCCACCTCAACGTTTGGCATCGATTATATTCAAATTCTCGCTACTCGCACCAACTCTGCTCTGCCCCCATCCATGCCTTATCTAATCAATTGCCGCTTAAATTTCCATTGAATCGAGTGTTAGAACAGCTTTCGGAAGCATTGAATTGCGAGTAACAACTGCTGCTACAGACAGATGCTTGTTGCCAAAAGAAAGTGAGAAATAAAAATAGTAAAACCAGTAGCTAAACAAAACATGCAACATTTGCCGCAACATTATTTGCTGTAGTGGGTGGTGGCACTTGATGCTTTACCCGCTTGTGGCTATACAGCCACACTCTAGTCGTCCACACTCCACCTTGCACGGCAACGTCTGCTTGCCAATCATTTGTGTGGTCTTGCCAGCGGAGCGGATATTGAATGGACGTCAGCTGGCTGCGACACTCACACACGCACACCCACATAAACTCACTCACAAAAATACAAAATTCAATATTTGCATTTGGTTTTTGCAATTTAATTTTGTTTTGACGCCCCAGTCAACGAGCGCACCCGATGACTAAGAAGGCGTCAGTGGCATTGAGTGCCTGATCGAAGGCGATGGCTTTGGCGTTGACGTTGTCGGAGGTATCAGAAACACAAGCACAAAATAATTGAAAAATAATTAGAAATCGTCTATGATGGATGAGTTTCATTAAATTTTTCAAAAATGTCTGTAAGCTATGCATGCATACGAACATTCATAGAACTGGGGGAACAATTAGATTGCTGTCTGCCGAGCTGTTGGCTGTTAGCTTTTCTTTCGCGCAATTCACTTACTTGTTGTCCATTTTAGCTGCGCTTTTTCCCATCAAATACAATTTTTTTCTGTGGCGTTAGTGAAGCACCTACACATACATACATACATACATACATAAATATACATACACATGCATACATATGCATACATACATACACAAATATGTGTTAAATGTATCTAAATACGTGAGTTTACTTGCAACATTTCCAACTACGAGCTGACCATGCGCTAATCCGGTTATTCAACCGCATTCGACAAGCAAAGAAAAGTGAGAAATGTGAAAAATATGAAAAAATATGCCAAACGCCATATCGCGTGGCGAATTTAAGGAAGGTGCACTAATTTCATGGTACATAAAATTTAATTGAAAATTTGTAAGGAGTTTTTTTTTCCTAAAAAGTAAAGGAGGAAGCGGATTAATGAGGTAAATACACCTATACATTTGTAATTAGGCACTTAACTATGTTTATATCTACGAAGTTGAAAGCAAAATTATACAATTTTGGGTTTTTTTTTTGCGGACATCAGATAGTCGACGCCAAAGAGTTATTCCGTTTTCTGCATTAAATTTTTCATGTGATTAGTTTTTTTTTTATAAATAGTTTGTGTAATTTTAATTCGGCGTCAAAATGTTAGAGTTTTGTATATTTTGACCCTTTCAGTAGAATATTTTTATTATCAACATGCCTTTTCCCATATTATATTACTACACAAAAGAAAAAATTACAATAATAATAACTATCGAACCACCTCAGCTGCAAAGCCAATTATCAGCAAGGTACTTAGTTCAGAACTAGTTCGCTTGACTGCTATAACCCAATTGGGCAGTTGTGAGAATTTCACTCTTTGATTTCGAAAGTCGTTTAAATTGCTGTAGCGCTTTAGAGCGTTAAGCAAATAATTAACCGTAATTGTAGCTGTTTGCGCGGAAATCATTATTTATGTAAGTTGGTGGTAACAAGTGGCCGAAAAATTGACTTAAACAAATTAATAGAATTTCCATATACCTCAATTCCTGTTTCACTGATTTCAACGTCGTTTCGTATTGGAAGTTACTTGGAATTAAAGTAATTACGGAAATTATTTGTCACTTTGAAGTTCACACGGATGGCGTTTTTTAATGAATTTTTGATTCGACTATAATAAGTAGGCAATATAGATCTTCATGTACATACGAGTATACATTTCTCCATATAGGAGCACATGCATTCATCGGTTACTTCCAAATGGCTCTCAGGAATAATTTATTTACTGTAGGTTATTATTTTTTAAAATTTTTATATTACTGAATAGTAAAAGTAAAATTTAAGTATTATCCATTATTCTATTATTTATACTACATATAAGGATGTCGGCTCAAATATTTCTGGAAAGGGTTGCCACCTAGTCCATATGCAAAACAGCAAAAGTCATGTGTAGAACTAGCGACAAAAAACTGACTCAATTCGTACTTACGCTCTCGCGAAAGGAATGCAGAACTATGATAGGTATGCTAACAGGTCATAATTTATTGGCTGCACATGCGTACAAGATAGGGATTGCTAACACGGACAAATGCAGGAAATCTGGAGGACGCTAACATCCTACATGATGTCTACTTTCACTATTCATAGAGGTCGGTCTCCAACTGGTATCCCTAGGGACCAAAATGTCTATGCTTGGCTTGTTGCCAACCAGGCTAACCTAACTTAAACTACCACCTAGTCCATCAATTATATAAAAATCGTTACACAATTTTTTTTTTGGCTAATGAATTAAAAAGATTTTTAAAAAATTTTAATTGAGCACAATTTGGAAAAAGGTTGCCACACTTTTTGCGTCAAAGAAAATGGTTTCTGATTAAAAGTAGGTATTATATTGTAGCCGCCGTAGCCGAATGGCTTGGTGCGTCATTACCATTCGGAATTCACAGAGAGAACGTTGGTTCGAATCTCGGTGAAACAACAAAATTAAGAAAAACATTTTTCTAATAGCGGTCGCCCCTCGGCAGGCAATGGCAAACCTCGGAGTGTAGCCACCTAATTTTTATTTGATAAAAGAAATATTTTGAAAAAATTTTGATTGGTTATTATTTAAAAAAAAGCTTGTCACCCCACTTATTTATGGTTAATATTTAATGATTAAAAATCTTAGTAATTTACTTGTAGTTTATTATAATAAAATAAAAATTATTAAAATATATGAAATTGTATAAAGGTTGCCACCCTTTTTGGACAAAAATATTATAATATATGATTGAAAAATTAAGTGTTATCAATTATTGCTCTTTTATTACTATTGTGAATAAGGAAGCTATGATTCAAAATATTTCGGAACAGGGTTGCCACGTAATTTATAATATAAAAAATAACTTTATTAATTCATTATAATAAAATTAAAACTTTTGAAAAGATGTATCTGATCATAATTTTGAATAAGGTTGCCACCATTTTTGGATTAACATATTTTGTCATCAAAAATTTAAATATATTAAAAATATTTTAAGATTGAAAAATTAAGTATTAACAATTATTGCTTTTTTATTATTACTATGGATATGGAAGCCATGATTCAAAATATTTCGGAACAGGTTTGCCACCTACTTTATAATTTAAAAAATAACTTCATTAATTCATTATAATAAAATTAAGACTTTTGGAAAGTTTTATTCGACCATTATTTGGAATAAGGTTGCCACCGTTTTCGGATTAACATATTTAGTCATCAAAAATTTAAGTTCCTTCTACTCTTCTCTTATTATTACTACGTGTAAGGTAGATACGGCTCACAATATTTCTTAACAGAGTTGCCACCTAATCAATAATTAAAAAAAAGCTTCACGATAATAGTTTTTGACTAATAAAAGAAGAAGTTTTTAAAAATTGTAACTGACCATAATTGTGAAAAAGGTTGCCACATTTTTTGGATCACAGAAAAGCGTTTGACAACATTGAAGAGGTCTCTCAAATAGAGTTGCCGAAATTATTAAAACTTATTAAAGCCACAGGTCGATTCAGAGAAGACGCAGGAGTGTAAAGGACATGATCCAGTTGTAACACAATCGGACTATTCAGGCCTAAGTGTGTCGGGTGACAACCTAACCTAACTAAACAAAAGAGAGTACTGATTTGAAGTACGGTTGTCACCTAATTTTTGTTTTAAGAAATAAGTTTTATTATATTGCTAATCGGCTACTAAGAGAAAGATTTTTTAAATTTGTTTCTTCATAATTATTTTAAAAAAGTTGCCACCCTTTTTACTTAATATTAATGATTAATATTTAATATCTTATAATTAAAAAATAAAGTATTATAAATTTACTATGCATACGGGGGTTCAGAAAAAAAAAATTATTAACCAAGGTTGCCACCAGCTTTTAATTTAAAAAGTAATTATAACCATATTACGATTTAGAGGGTTTAAGGATAGAAAAGATTTTCGAAAAGTTTTTGTTGAGCATAATTTTGAAAAGGTTGCCACCCCTTAAAAAAAATGTTGTGATTGAAAAGCTAGGCAATGCATTATTATTTACGTGTACCATGTTTGCCACTAACACGTATGACGTAAAAAAAATCAAAAATTAAATTCAAAATTAAAATTTATATTCAAAATCAAAATTTGCGTAAAACATCACTAATTCATAGAATAAACAAAAGCCGCGCGGTCGAAAAAATAAAGTGATTGGTTTACAAATATTCCATCTAATCAAAAATGAATTAATTCTCAGCTCATTCTACACTAACATAATTTGCTGAGGGCACAAAATGCCACCAACAAACAAGCAGTTAACTCAAAATCCAGCACGTATACAAAAGGAGGAGCTGGAGATGTAAGTGAAGAAGGAGAAGGAGGCGGAGGCCATGATTGGTAACTGCTTTTTGTCACAGGAGTGAGACTCGAGATATTGGTCTGGTCGACGTCCGACACGTGCACGGACGTTAGCGATAATGCCAATATCAAATTGGCAGCAAGCAGGCCGGACACTGAGGCAGAGCAGAAAAAAAGGCTGAGGTTGCCAGGATGGTTGTAGTTGTAAAGTAACAGTTGGGCTTGAAAGTAAAGCAAAGCTTGTGCACTCAAATTGCGTAGCAGCTTTGGTTATCGAAGATGTCGGTCGGAAGTAGCAAGCGCTGATTTCCATAGAGGTGGGTAGTATGCCTGAATGCCAGCTGTTCAAACGCAGATGAAACAGAAAATTGTTAAGTTGACGGCACAGCTAACTTGGGGATGCGTATAAAGTTGATAAGAAGGTTTGAAGGACTGAGGGTTCTCATACTCGTGCAGTCGAGCGCACTGGCGTACAATACACTTTTTCATTTAATGTTTTTTTTTAACAGAATAAAGGTAAGGTCATGTATTTAATCATATGTCTGCCAGAATGATGAGAGTGCTTGATCTAGTCTAACCGTTCGTTCGTCCAATCACACGTAAACCTAAGTAAAAAGAGGCGCAAATCAGCGCAACTTGGTTCACTTGTTGAGGTGAGTTTCGCATTTTGGGAACTTAAAGGTGAAATTATGCTTTAAAATAAGTTTTTTTTGACAATTATATGTTTGATGAAGGCAATTCTGTGCTACAGCATTCGAAATTGGTGATAAAAAGAAGACATCTCGATGAATTCTTCAGTGTCACTACGATCAAAGTGAAAAGTCGGAGCAAGTGGCTAAAAGGATTTCGGCAGTTTATGAACTCAATACTGTGATGGACAAACCGATGCTGTTCTAGGACGTGAAAGATGGATGTAGAAAATGAAGCACGTTCTAGTAGGCCAATCAGCGAAAATGACAGCGAAATGGCTCCGTTGATCAAAAACTGAGGATTAGCTGCAGAACTATTTAGAACCATTTTCATGAGACCCGTCTCAAGAAGAAGTTCTTGGTTACCAAACGAATTTGATGCAAAACAATATTTTGAACCGCATTGATACCTACAATTCTTTGCTGCAATCAAACAAATTCGAGCCATTGCGGCTGGAGAATGGGTCACACACGAGAGCAAGAAGTTTTTTTTTTTATTATTATTTACATTGTAACTAGTTAATAAATTATAAACTAACGAACAATTTGGATGTAATTTTGTGCAATACAACTAAATTTAAAAATGATCTGCCCAAGGCTTGCAGAGAAGTGGGCTACTGCGTGAGTTGATGCGGTTTTTTTCGTTTCAGCCTTTCTTTCTATTTACCGGGATCAATTAGAGCTGAAGCGTCGCAATTTACATGGCGGCATGGTCTTTCCATATGAGACTTTACGTTTATGTGGATCGAGGTGGCAACTGATTCGATGCCAAGGTCGCGTTCGATATCGGAGTTGCGAACTTACCGAGGCACATTAACAGCGCATTGTACCTTATTTTGGAATCTTTGTATAGATTTTATATTGGTTGAGCTTGAGCACCCCATAGCTGAATCCCATAGGTCCAAATTGGTTTAAGCACCTGCTTATATAAAAGAATTTTATTGTATAGGGATAAGGCTGCTTGGTTGCCCATAAGCCAGCACATATTTCTAAATCTGATTTGCACGATCTCTTCCAGTTGTTGCTCTCAATCAGATTTAGAAATATGTACGAGAGCAACAACTGGAAAAGATTGTGCTAAATTACAGCGAGCTGGCAGAAAACGATCATCATAGCCAAGAAAGTTTTGCTGTAAGTATTTTGGATTGGCAGAAAATCATTCACTTTGAGCTATTCCCATCAATTAAAATACTCAATTTGTACCTGCCCCGTCAACTATTGCCTTAAGTGAAGTTGAATCGGCTAGAAGCGTTTAGAATTAGCTAATAAGAAAGATGCTGTATTCCACCAAGTCCACCTGTAAAGAGTGCAGAGACCTTACGACATGACGACTTTTACTGAGCATTTCAAGCAATTTGAAAACTTTCTTGACGATACAAAACTGGCATCCAGAGGGACTTATGAAAATCAGATGTAAAGGGTGGTTAAATTTCAAGGCCCGATGTTGAATGTCAACCACATCTAAACGTCAAGTTTTTTCTGCATTTTATTTGACATTTTTTAGTTTCAGACTAATTCAATTTGAACCATGGAGCAACGCGTTAAAGTTATTCATGCTTATTATGAAAACGGGCGACCAATTTTCGAAGAAAATCATTTTCAGTGATGAGGCACATTTTCACCTCAGTGGATTCGTCAATAAGAGAATTGCCGCATTTGGGCGAATAATAATCTAAGAGTGATTGCCGAGAAACCAATGCACCCACAAAGAGTGACTGTTTGGTGCGGTTTATGGGCCGGCAGCATCATTGGGCCGTATTTTTGCCAAAATGAGACCGGTCAGGCAGTTACTGTGAATAGCGTTCGCTATCGCAAGATGATAACGAACTTTTTATGGCCCGAATTGGAAGATATGGATGTGGACAATATGTGGTTTCAACAGGACAGTGCCACTTGTCACACAGCTAACGAAACAATGGCTCTTTTGCGCGAAAAATTTGATGGCCGATTAATCTCACGTCGCGGCGATGTCAATTCGCCGCCAAGATCATGTGATTTGACACCGTTGGACTTCTTTCTTTGAGGTTATTTGAAAGAAAAGCTGGAGGTCGATAAGCCAGCAACAATTCAAGAGCTAAAGGATGAGATAATTCGGCACACTGACGGCATAGAACCTCAATTATGCCTCAGCGTCATCGAAAATTTGGACCATCGGACGGAGGTGTGTCGCTGAGGCCGCGGCAGCCATTTGGCCAATATTTTGTTCCATGCGTAATTGAGCCATACCAATATTATCATAATAAAGAGAAATAATAATAATTTGAAAAAAAAAAAATTGTATTTTATTCAAAATCAACACCGACCCTTGAAACTTAACTACCCTTTACAAATAAAGCGAGAAAAATAATCAGAAATTTTTACCAGGTTAATTTATAGGATTTGCGGGAAAGTTGTCCCAGATACTCGAAAGTGTAATTAAATTAAAGAAGTATCCCATAGGCGGATTGTAGACTCAAATTCCATAAAAAGAAAATTACCCAAAAATGTCAACTTTTTATTCTATATAATTCATTCACGATATGACTAGCCCTATTACTGATACAAATCTTTATTATTTTCCCAAAATTGTTTCGATTTTTTTGCCAATTTCTCAAATTATGCCAGATTGAATTGGGAAGCGATATCTCATTAGGTTGGACTACCCGCTAACTCCGTTCAGTTACATTATTTTTGGCATACTATACTTGTTTGAACAGATATGCATGTCTTAAATAGTTTTAGAATAGTTTTCATGCAAAAAACGAAAAAAAGAAAATTTTAATGATGTGAAGTAGGAAACTCTTACTGAAAAGTTGTATATTCAAAACTTTGTCAACAAGCCACTTTTAACTGTCAGGGTTTCATTAAAATTTTATTGTGGAGTTTTAATAATTGACATAATCTATGGTTAAGAACTTAAAAACGTACCTTTGAACCAACATTTCACAAAAATCCAGTAAAAATCTCCAGCAATGAATTTTTTTTTTCAATAATCTTCAAAAACGAATATCTCGAAATCGGTAAATTTTTCGACATCATGTCTGATAACCAAATTAATCAGAAATTACCTAAATAATAATGTCCTTGGGTATCTGGAACGTTTTGTCGGTAACCCTGTACATGTATGTGTATGTGTGAATGGATATTTCATTGCCCACTGTAAGATTTCATGTACAAGTAACTCACCGATTTCTTTCATGTAATTAACGATTTCACTCCATTTAAATTTTTCCCCAGAGAAACACGTTCAATTTAAATTATTGATGCTTTCAAATTTTTTCAACACCTGATTAATTTATTTTAGTTAATTTCAGAGCTCTTCGAAAGCAGAAAACCCCAATTAAGCGGCATAAATATTTTTTCCATAAAATTGGTGAAATTTAACGCCACTATTTAACCATCGATTTCTCACTTCCATTTGTAGAAGCCGCTAACGGCCTGAACGAATACTTAAATTGGCCTTGCAAACGTTTTCATTAACAGGAACACATACATACATGCACACATACATACACGTATGCTACGGATGAAGTGCAGAGCAAATTGAAGCTGATAAATAAAAGGGGACGGCATGGCAGATGGCAAATAAAAGGTAAAAGGGGAAGACGAACAGTGCAGAGGCTGGGCGGTGGAACAAGAGAGGTAAAAGAGATATGAAAGAACGAAAAAATAAAAGGAGCAAAAATTGTGGAGAAAACTGCAACAGAATGAAAGTGAGAAATGTGAGCAAAAAATGGGTATAAGAAATCACGCAGCCCATAGTGCAAAGTACAAAGGTAAAGTTGAGGGTAACGGAAAATTGAATACACTTCAAATATAGTCAAATCGAAGTTTCGATAGACAGAGTAAATCCTTTTTAATTGCCAACAACCAAACGAGGATTTACGCATTAGAAGAACACGAACAAAGAAGGCAGTGCGAAAAAGAGAGGGAGGCAAAGTAAATGCACTAAATAAGGAAAAGCTTAAATGATATTTACTCAGTGCAGCTTAGACGAGACCGGGAATGATGACCCAAGCAGAGGATGAGTGGACTGAATGCCGGCAAGCGTCAGAGAGAAAGTGGATGAACGGAAGAGGGCAAACAGTGCAGGTATGGCATACCAAAAGTTCCCAGGAGGAAGTAAACGACAGTAAAAAAGTGGGCAGAAGGTAAGTAAAACAAGCAAAAATTAAGTGCACGTGGCACGTGTGGCAAGTGAGATATGTTGGATTGCAATGACAATCTGTGCGAAAGCTTTTGCAGTAGCAGACATATTTCTCTGTATGTGTGAGTGTGTGTAGTTACGCACGCGGAAGGCTTGGGGTGTACTAAATTCGTAAACAGGCAGCAATGTGACCTGTGTGAGTTCATGTACCCACTAGAGTGTAGTGAGGGTAGCAGGGCTCGCACGCTGATGACAAATTGAGAATTCTAACAACATATTGCAAAGGTAAATAAAAGCAAAAGCGCTTTACAGCCTAAGGACTTGCACACTCAGAGCGAAGCAACATAGCAAATGTACTCGTAGTAAGCAAAGTAGCAAATGTAGTAAGCAAGCAAATGTGGCTTATACGCATGTGAATGTGTGTGTGTGTGTGGTATTGCTTCGTGACGTATATGCCGATCAGCTGAAGGACACGCAGCAGCTAAAGTATGAGAGTCTCTCCTACAGGATGAGGAGTCTCTGCCTGCACTGGACCACTAGTTATGAGCTCAGACAATTATTGCTGGCGAAAATGTCATTAAACAGTCACCAGCCAGTCACTCATACCTGTTCAGTTGGTGGCAACAAGAAATTGTCGATGATTAGATGAAATGCTTACTTACTTACTTACCTACTACACTTAGAAGTTAGTTACTCTACTGCCTGTATGACTGTTAGCACACACTCCGAGGTAGGTAGGTAGGTATGTCTCTAAAGGAGGACTGCTAGCCATGTGGCAACAAAAACAAGCACCTCCATTAACCAAACAACTGTCAAAAAGAATAAGGCAGACACCGACGTTTGAGCAAAATAACAGAGTAGAGTTGCGACTAGTGCGCACTGCCTAATTGACGACTGAAACGCAGCCAGTAGTTGTAACTATTTAGTTGCATTGGTAGACAGTCTCCATCGAGAGGACGGCCTCCACCGGGTACCGGAGTATAACTAGCACGACTGCAGTCTAGTTTCCTCCGCCCGCGCTCCACTTTAGTCCCCCTGTAACATGCCAACTGATTGCTTACTTGTCCAACATGCGTTTGTGCCACACTTCCTAGTCATCAATCCAACTTACCTATACATTTTCCTCCTAGGAGTGCGACCATCAACATTGCAACAGCAGCTCTCTGGCAGTTGCATGTTTTTGTGTGGTCGCAGCAATTCATGTTACAAGTCCTTTTTGCAGCATTCAGTAACGTCTCGCCCTAGTGCGCTGCCTACTGACTCCGTGCACTTTATTCTAAGCCAGCCAAGTTTTGCCCATGAGGTTTGATTGGGTAAATAGCATTAGTTACAGTTCAAGCAAGCCTTGTGACTAGAAGATGAAATGCGGCAAGTGGGGTGCGTGGTGTGCTCAATTTGAGTGAGTGATGAGCATAGAAATATGACTGTGTAGATTGCTAATTGCTTTATAGGTTTTGCTGGCTAATGCAGAAAATATTTTCTTTGCTGTTTGTTCCGTATGCTGCTGTGGCATTCAATTCGCAAGAGATGCATTTTTAAAGAAAATACCGTTTTGTTGCACGAGATTGTGAAATGTGCAATTTTCGTGAATAAAAATGTTTCATGGAATCTTGAGTTTTATTAATAGACTATTACAGGGCACCTAGACGTTGCGATGTGGTTGGGCGATCGACCGGGCGGAAAATCGTACGATTCGTGTTTCATTACACGAATTGATTCACAGTTCCCATTAAAGCCGCGGAGTTGTCACGAGAAGATTGTGGAAGTTTTAAATTTTTTTACCAAATTTGATATCTAAATTAATATGATTTGACAATTACTGGGTACAAGTGCACAAGGGAATAGAGGGAAATGAGAGAGTGGACGAGCTTGCTAAGGCAGGCACCCGCTTGCCTAGGATGAGTGCGTCACACATATATTCCTCACACTCAATTTTGAAGGCGTCACTAGACGTAAAACTAACTTTGGAAGCTCAGTCTATATGGGAAGCCTCGACCTCCCACAGGATTGTCAAAATAATGCTACGAACTTGCAACACGAAAACAACCAACTTTATCTTACAGGGTGCGCAATCTTTTATGCCGGTATGTAAACGCTGAATAATTTTGGTATTTACCAACCGACCAATCGACTTCAAAATACACGCTTTACACCGAAACAACGCGCTGAAATAGTAACGCAATACATCGGAAATAGTCGTTCTATTGTTATATTGTTCGATTGCCACTGTCCAATTCTTAGTAGAACTTGTTACAACTGCTTGGAATAGAAGGATATTGCTGATAAAAGTTTAAACTGTTTATTAAAACTCGCCAAGACATATATCAGGAATGACACTGGTAGCACTGCAGATACTTGTGGTCGATGAGATTTATTCAGATCAGCCAAATATACCTTACCTAGCTTTGACAATGAGCCATACTTTTATAGCACAGAATAATACCGAAATTTGAAAGAAAAAAAGTGCGTTTAGCGAAGTATAGAAGTGAAACTTTCAAGGCAGGCAAAGAAAGAGTGAGAAACCCGAGAGAGAATGAGAGAGAGAGAGAGAAAAAATATATATGTCTAAATAAATTCACGACGATTGCAGAGAATACAAATAGACAAAATTTACAAGTAAATTCCCCTTCATCACTCGACATATTGGCAACTCGTACTTTTTCGATAGATAGTTGCATTGTGCGCGGACAAGCCACTGATGATACGACCCGAGTGCGCGGGACAAATTTGTTTCTTTTTCGTAATATTTGAAGGTAAATCAGTTAAAAAATTCTTAATTTACCAATTATCGAGGAAAAAAAGAAATACGGTACGCAATGACTATGGATCTGAGCTTGGACGAAATAATTTAAACCAAAAACATTGCTCGACCATCAGCAGTTAAGAAATTGAAAGTATGGCGAAATATACTTCCCTGTGTTCAAGTCTGAGCAATCTGAAATCTTTTGGTTAACGTTTTTCATTCATTGCTGCGAAAACCTTAAATAAGCCGATATTTAAACAGAGCGTTGTGACTAATGCCCCTAATAAAATAATGCAAAATATAAACTGTGAAATATCAGACAATATCAGCAAATAATCAGCCGTAAATAAATGGATTTATGATGGTGAATTACTATAAAATATATAAGGTATAGCTCTCTCTCTCCTTTGCCCCTCAACGTTATAACTTTCTTCTCTCTCGCGGAACGAAAATGCCCAAACGTTGCATGGCCTTGAAATTTTACTCTCCATTCTCGCTCGTCCATCGACACCTAAGAAGTTTCACTTCAAAAATAAATAAATAAAATAGTCGTAATTGGCTTAAACGTTGATTTGCTATTGACTTTTCGCGGATTGTATTTTCTTAATCTGTGCATTTGAATTGCACTGCGCATCGTAACGTCTGTTGGCCGCCTTACTTTTGTGGCATGAGCTCTGCTATGAAGAATGAATGTTATATTGCAATGAACACTTAGCAATATGATCTACGTATCTTGTGAAACTTCAGAATCACATGGAGAAAAAATTTAAAATAAAAAGCTAAAATGCCGTGCATGGACATTACACTTCTTTTTTCATATTTTCATAATTTTCTTCGTGCATTACCAAAATTCAAATTTTGTCCTACTGTGTTATTATTATCTAACAGAGCCTAAGGCCCTACTGAAGACTTTTCCTTCGAAGCCAGCAACAATAACCAGCCAGCAAAATGAGTCGTTCAAGCTGTAAATAAGTTTCGTACTTTAGCTGATTGAAAAATGTAAGCGATATTTAATTGAATTCAGCATTTTTTTATTTGCTTAATGACATCCAAATTGCTTTATAGTGTTAGGTACTCGAAAGAGAAAAAAAATATATACAAAAAAAAAAAATTATAAAAAAAAATGTTATAACAAAAAATCAAAGGTCAGGAGCATTTGCTGGCGACTGCTCAGCTACAATAAATTCAATCTTAGCTAGCAGCCTAAGCAATCGATGATCGGCAATTCGAAGCAAGAAGTTCTGAAGAGCTAAATAGGTAGGCATGTAGCTATCATGGGCACACTCTACTGAACACGCAGACTTGGCCTTAGGCCACCTACACCAACCGACCAACCAACCAGCCAGCCAGGCACACATTGCGTGCGTGAGGTGCGCGCATGGCCAATCAAATTCACATACATACATACACGTACATATAGGCATATTTGAATTTATTAGAAAATTTGAATTTAGAAATTCTCCATCACTCCAACGCTTGACAGGCAGTGCATGCGATGAGCTGCGTGAGATGCCAAATAATTTCACGATCAACATTCTTCATCCATCTAAAGGGACTTATGTGCATGTGAATGTATGTATGTATGCACATTCTGACAGCTAGTAAGCAGGCAGTTGCTTTCTTTTATTGAGATTGTAAATGAAATGAGACAATAAATACAATAAATGATGAATTCCCAAAACAGGCTACGCATGCGTGTCCGAAGTTATGCATACACATATGAGGGACGTCGAGCCGCGTCAGTTGGTCAGTTGGTGACTGCTGGTTGTTGTTGTTAGGCTGAGTAGCCTGCTGGCGATATCATTTATATGAATGCGTTATTAAAAATATATTTATTTATTTAACATTTCTCTCGCTTGTGTATGTGAATATGTACTTGTATGTATGAGTATTCGGCTAATTTGGAGGCGAAAAATATATTTATGCATTTGCATTAGAAATTTTCTGTATTTATTTATTTTTAAAAAGCCAAACACGCAATTAGAAATTTATTTTCCTTTTTGACTTTTTGAATTTGGGTCGCTGCGGTGCTGGCGCAACGGACTGCGAATGATAATTAAATTCATTAACATATTCAGAGGCGCTGCCAAAGTGAGTTTATGCGCATGGCTTGAAACATTTTTGAGTGCGTTTTTCTGTGTGTCAGCATTAACTGACATTTGGAGAATTAGCTGCTGAAGTCACCTCCTTGCGTAGGCTCTGTTCGAAAAGTGCACTGAATTTGTGAATAAGACGTGGTTGGGCCGATTATACTGACCAACTCTGGTTACTCAACATGCACAAACGCTAATAATTATAAAATAAAATAACTACAGATTAAAAATTGGCAAAGGCGGTACTAGTCCAGAGCGTTTGAGTTTTTTCTGACGGAGGGTCAAAATTTCAAAATTTTGGGAAACTTTATTATTTTGCAAAAGTGCGAATAGTTTATCGAAAATATTATGACAAAATGACTTCAGATATAATTTCTGCCCTCAGAAAATAAAACACAAACGGAAATTTAAACAGAAGGGAACTTAAGTCGCCTCAGAACCATACTGAGGTCGAAAAGACTACTTTAATTTAATTTTTATTTCCCCCTAAGCGATACAGTAAGTAAAAAATTGTGTTCCATTCAAATCGATCCCTCTAATGCTCACAATTGCGTGTGTTTGCAATGTCTCTATACCAAATGTGTAATCAACAGTCTGAACAAAGCTCACTTGCGCACTCAACTTAACCAGTACGAGTTTAAAATTAAAATTTCTAGAAAAAAAATTAACCCTCTTCTGTATACCTGTTTGGAAAAAGGGTAAAAAGTGCCCATTTATGTAGGAGTTAGAGGGTTAAAATGTACTATTAAAATTCTACTCCAGGAATCTGAAGGCAAATATTATATTTGAAGTCATTTTATACGTAGATTTGCAATAAACTGTGCGCACTTAAGTCCAAAATTTTAAAACTTTAACACCCTGCAAATTATCAAAACACTTTTTATAGACAACCACTTTCAGTTTTCAATAGTTTCATCAATAAAAAAGGTAATGGGTACTTTTTGAGCAGAAGTTAAATCATCTCACTGCTCTGGCTTGTTTGCAGCCAACTCAATGCAAGTCAGTGAGTCGAGGCTTATTAGCCACTGAGTGAGTGATCACTTCAAGGCGGTAATGTGACCTTTCTGCGGACTACATTAACAGGAGTTTTGGTCTGTTCTGCTGCTGTTTGAGTATTTTAGCTTTGCGGTGACTTGTAGTGTGTCGCCGATCTCAGCCTACAGTGAGCTGGAATTCATTTTGCCACAGTCAGTTTTTTATTACTTTTAATGTTGAGTCAGCCAGCATTTGGAATACTTCTTTTCTCCTTTATTTCACTGTTTTCGCCTTCCGTTGGCATTTCTTTATTTATTTATTGTGTTTTTTTTTTTTTTGGTACCACATTTATGGTCATTTGATTGATTGATTAATGTTTGTTCTGTTGGGTTGTGCCCGTCTGGTCCAAGCGTCAGCGCAGCTCTGCTGCCTGCGTGATATACACCAGATGTTGGAATGTCTTACGTTGGCGCTTTTGGTGATTTGTATAATTTTTTTTTCTATTCAGTGTAAATTTAATGTGGTTTTTTGCTTAGTAAACTGAAGTTTTTTATTAAACGGCAGGCTACTACTTAAAAAAATTTAAAAATTTCTTAAATCGAAAGAATGAAGATATTTCTCAAAACGATGGATTCACAACTATCTAATGCTAACAAAGTGAATAACAAATATGTTTTTAGAAAAACTAAATTTATGAGGATTCAGATATGCGAAATCAAATAATAATGACAATAAAAGTTCTTGATTTATATTTTAGGGGATATAACAGGTGGCGCAAAAGTAACCTTGCGATGTTTTTTGGCTGTAATTAAAAAAAAATGAAAAACTTTGATTCTTCTTGAGGATTATTTTTATTTGGTCTTTTAATTTTTTTGCCACAGTTGATTGCCATTTGAGCTCTTTTTATGGCATTTTCCATCACTTTGGCCAAAACTTCCGGCGATAGGTCCTCACATTCTTGACGGATATTGTCTTTAAGAGCTGCAAGAGTCTGAGGCTTGTTGACATAAACCCGCGACTTCAAAAAGCCACACAAAAAGAAGTCTGGAGCGGTCAAATCAGGCGATCTTGCTAGCCAGTGCAAATCGCCAAAACGGGAGATTAGGCGCCCGGGAAATGAATCCTTCAGCATATCGGTTGTGGCACCTGCAGTGTGTGCCGTTGCACCGTCCTGTTGGAACCACATGTTTTCCAATCCCAATTCATCAAGTTGCGGGAAAAAAACTCATTGGTCATTGCTCTGAAGCGCTCACCATTCACAGTAACTGTTTGGCCCGCGACGTCTTCGAAGAAAAAAGTTCCGATGACTCCTCCAGCGAAAACAGCACACCATACAGTGACTTTGAGCGGGTTAATGGTTCTTCGTGGGTTGCACGCGGATTTTCAGTGCCCCAGAAGCGTAAATTTTGCTTATTTACGTACCCGCTAAGATGCAAATGGGCCTCATCACTCATGATTATTTTTGATGAAAAATCATCTTCCTCTTGGTGGTGATTAAGGATGGCTTGAGCGTATGTTAGACACGATTGGCGGTCAGCAGCTAACAGCTGATGCACAGTTTGGACTTTGTACGGAAACATCTTCAAATCCTGTACCAAAATTCGCTGTAAAAACCGTCGACTGATACCCATTTGCGTAGCACGTCGTCTGGTCGATGTCGACGGCGCTTCCATGACATCCTCGGCTACAGCAGCAATATTTTCTGCAGAACGGCTACTCCGGGGTCTGCCACGCCTGGCAGCATCTCGTGTTGTGCGAGTCATTCGAGGCGAAATTCACGTTGTGCCAAAGTCACCGACTGATTATTGGTCAAATAAATAGTCAGCAATATTCCGCGCTCTGGAGTAGTGTAGCGTAACATTGTTTATTAACGTGTATTTCGCATGTGTTTAGTACACAAATGTCAAAACAGAACTGACATTAGGGGCCAATCACAAAATTTATAGCATTTTCTGATAGGAGGATTACTTTAGCGCCACCTGTTATAAGAAAACGATTTCCGAAACTCTTTTTTATTTTTAACTATAAACCAAATATTTAATGTAAAACCACTATTTGGTGATACCTCGAAAACTACTTGACAGGAAAAAAGTTATGTGGAATTACAGACTCAGTTAAAATGTCTCTTTGTTAGTTGCTCTGATGGACATGCTCAAAGATTGGGCGTACCTCATGGCGACTATTGCAGCAGCTGTAAGAATGAGGAAGAGGAAGAGTCTGTCAGGCATCTACTTTGTTACTGTCATTTGACTAGGGTCCCAAATGAGCCTAGTATCGAAGTATTCGGGGGCAGTCGAGAGAGATGCCAGGCATTCCCTGACTAATTTCTAACGTACAAGCAACGAGTCCAAAGCTCCTGGCCGATTATTCCCCCACCAACACTTTCGTTCAACTTCGCCCACTCCTCCATTGCGGGAATATGAATGAAAAAAGTACCCATTGATCAAGAACCATGGGGATGAACTCTAAGTGATACTCGAGTGTCCATAGCTTAAGCCTAGCTTGTGATCTGAACACCTCTATCTGATTGCAACGCGTGCAGCGGCAGTTTTCCCTGTAATGTCCACGCGTACCACATTCAGTATAGCGTTAAACGCTAGAGTAGGAGTGGTTCGAAGCAACCCACTGATGCCAATAAGATCATACCTTTGGACCATCTCCAGCTTCTTAACTGACGTCTTCCTTTACAGGGTGTTCTACCAGACGATGTCTCCATACAGCAAAATTGGCCTTCAAATTGGGTTATATAGCCAGAATGCAACTTTAGGTGAGATGCCACAGCTTATCAGCAAAAGCTGCATCCATATATGGTGACTGTTGCCTTCCTGATTCTCTCTTCGATGTTGAGCTTCCATGTTAGCTCTCTGCCCAACCATACTTACAAGTGGCGAATCTTGCCTGATAACTTTGTGGTTGCTTGCACCTGCAGAAGCCAAACATAGCGAGTAAACAAGTAGCGAATCGAAGAGGGCTATTTTCCTTTCCTGTTTTCCATACATAGTGTTTGTTTTTGTATTGCCGACTGCAAAGACTTTAAGATTATGTATATACTGAGGTTAATTTCATGATGAATGAGATCTAAAAGTTGGGGTCCATTTCCAACACCCTAGGAGTAGCTGTCATTTTTCTTTTCATCTTGCCTTATTGCAAAGATGTGCCTAAAAAAATCATGTCTTGTGATGTAAGCGTCATATGCTTATGGAAATACATAGGTTCATTCGAAAGCCTTTGAAATTTCTCAGAAAAAATTCAAAATTAAAAGAAATACTTATTCCCTTTATGCTGATTATTGTTAAAGATAAAGTGTTGACCAGCTACTATTTTAACATACCTATATCGACTTTCGGTTATTCTGTAGATTCTGTCGTCAGGTTTAAACATTCATCGCTTCTGAAATAGTAAACGGGGATGTAAATATTTTATGCTTTTCTTGAAATTAGGAAAGTAGATTTATGTGGGCATGTGGAGTGAAGGTTTGTCTCATGGGGGGTACGTTCCCATGCTGGGTATGTGTTAAATAAATCTGGGTTAATTCTGGATAAGTAAGAGATTAACCTGCCACAATAACCAGAACATCCGTGCTCAGTTTCAGCTTAACGCAGATCCTACGCTACAGCCGAAGGTATTTGTATTTTATGGATGGTGGTGTAGAAAAGCTCGCCTGTTTTAGAATTAGGAAAAATGTTAGAAAAATGCGACAACCCATCAGAATGCAATTTTTTTACACTTTCGCACTTCACTCCTGCTGTCTTTAAATTGAATTTATAATGTAAAAAATTCTAAATTAAATTTAAGGTAAGGCTAGGAAATTTTGTATTTGGGAGAGAGAGAGAAACACAGAGAGGGAGACAGTGTGAGAGATGTAAAGCGCTCATTCCCGTCTTAGCATTACACAACATGGAAAGTAAAGTAGTATGAGTGCGCCTATCTTTGTTAAATGGTAACAGGTTTACTCTTACTGAGAAACGCAGGCTCTAGCCAACATCAGCTGCTGAGAAAGTAGCGCATATTCCTTACAAAGCGATTGAGAACTGCTCACCTATATGCTCAGCGAATGAAATGATAGGCGCGTAACGCTGCACAATATGCGAACTAAGCACAGAGCACCACTTGAGCCTTGAAGCACTTGCAAATTTACCTTTTGAAAATGTTAAATGGTGCGCTGTCCATCATCTACTTTAATGGCACACCTTGAATTCTAGTTTATTCCAACGAAAATTTCTTAATGTATTTTTAATAGAATCATTTGTCATACAGCAACCGAAATGCCAATAAAATTCGTAAAATTACTAGCGGCAAGATAAAACCTTTTCTGCGTTACTAACTTGGTGGGAGGACATGACGAAATTTCGCAAAAGAGAGAAAAATGAAATACAAAATTATGTGAAAATAAACAAAACTGCTGTGCCGCAAATAGAACTCCATTCCCAATGGCATCAAAGGCAGTAATAGAAAGGACTTAACTACGTACAACTGCTAGAAGCATTTCTACTGCTTATGACAACTCCAATGAGCAGCGCACTTTGCAAAAGGGGAAGGGGATTTGGGTGGTCTTTCAGAGCCGTGATTACAACAGCTTCTTTGCCACCAAGCCACACACAATGCGTGTGCGTTTCTTTGTTTGCAACGTACATACATTAACGGTAGTAAGCGCGCTGTGTAGTTAATAACAACAATAAAAACATAAAGCATACCCTACAAGCTACGCAGCCGACCACAAAATTACCGATGAGTTGGCGCAAACGTTTGGCCAGAAATGGAGCAAAAATTAGTAATGACAAGTCAAACGAATAGCAACAACAACGACAACAATAACAACTAAAAGAAGAACAAAAAGCAGTCAACAAAATCAACGAAATACATTTGCAGTTTTGCCGAAAACTTGCCAACAAACTGCGCTTTGCTGGCGGCTACCGCTGGCTGCCATTGCGCGCGCTGTTTGGCAGAGTACTTTTGGTCCTTGCGCTGAGTGTCCCTGTCAGCTTTTTGACTTTACTGACTGGCCCGTTTGCTTGGCTGTTTTGCTTGGGTGCCCGGTTGCTTATCGCTTTGTTGCATACAACACTCCAAATGGCCAGCGAAATTGTCCACTGGCGCCGCACAACATAACACAAATAACAACAACAACAAGCATTACAATAACTACTAGCTTAACTACATACAACAACATTGTCGCCGTGCGCGTTGGCGTCTGTTGGCGCTTATATCCTGCCATCGTATCCTGGCATCCTGTCGCAGCATATCGCAATCGCAATTTCGCAATTTTCATAGTTCGCAATTTCGTATGTACGAGTACGTTTTAAAATACGAACAACAACAGCAATAAAAACAACAGTCCGTTATATTGTCATAAGCTTTTTAAACTGCAATATTTTGTTGACGCCACACCGCCACACTGCCGCCAAAAATATATCCTCACTCACAAGCAACCGCAAAACAAAAACGGGTGTGGGTTTAAGTACACTTTTCAACTCCTGAGGACGACACTCTTCGACCAGTGTGTGTACCAAGAGCTCGCTGGCTCGGTGCTTTGCTCGCTTGCAATGTACTTTTCGATTTCCGCTTGGTGTAATATTCAAGTGATTTTGAAATAAATGGTGTGGCATGCCGCACACTCACACACCCAACCACTCAGTAGTTGGTTGCGCTCAGTTGGCGCGCCGAAGGTGGAGGTCATGAAATTAAGTGGGCGTTGGCCGACGTAGCTGTGCTACCTACCACCTTGACGTTCTAGCTGGCTAACTGTGTGGCTCACAATTTGTGCTGACAATGCTGCCGGCCGCTTGGAGCCGATTTTATGATGGCGACACTCATAGTTTTGTCCAGCAACCAGCCCCTGACGGCGCGCAAGCGAGAAAAGAGCCAACTTTTACATCAGCCCAAGGTAGCAAAGCATTCGCTCCCATTGTTGGTGTTGCTGCTGCTGGGTATCATGTGTTTATTTACGTCTATCATTGCAGCAGTCAGTTGATGTCAATGCCGGTGTGGAGTGGGAACGGACACCAACTAGGATCTGCTGCGTGGTGAACGGTAGCCCATCATTTTGAATGTTCACTGATGCGCATCGAATTTCTTAATGGCGCAATTTCTTTGCTGATTTGGCTGCCAGCAAACGGGAAGCACACCGACAGTGGTGCGCTATCTTCATTAAAACCCACGGAACCAAAGTGGGCGAACTCGAAGAGAAGTCATAATTCGAAGTTTTCATAATTCGAAATTTCAACTTTTTAGATAAATCGATGTGAAAAGATAGGTATGTATTTCGAGCAGGAGAACTACTATTTATTTACCTCTGTTCATACCAACACTTCATCTAGACCCAATTTACTTATGAAATCTAAGATGATATTCGACTGGGGTTTGTAATGAAGTTACTATGAAGTAGGCACAAGATACGAAAATGGTTTCAAACCTGATTTCCCAGCAGTTTTGAAATTCAAACTCAGTGAAGACAGTCCGAAGTTTCCAAATATTGCTGAGTCTGCAGCTCCCACTTGCCCAGCTACCCAAGGATGATATCACTACAGTCATCAAATTCGAAAGGAAGTGCAGAATTGAACTGAGCGACAAATTAAACTGGAGTACAACTGCATTTGAAAGGAAGTATACTCCAGAAGGATACCTTGCGCAGGTACGCAGATGGCTCGAATACACCAAAAGGCATAGGCGCTGAAATATATAAGACCCAGAACCAACCGTTCTGAGCCAATGTCTAGCCTCTTCCACGCGAAGGTGTATGCCGTCTGTCTATGTACAGAAATCAACTTAGATAGGAATTTGCTGCAGGCGGCACTCAGGTCATCTTGTGAGCTTAAGTCTTCATTAGTTCTTTAGTGTATCGAAAAACTGAATCTGTGGGAAACGCACAATCGCATTTGGCGAATTTGGGTTCCAGCTGCCTCGTTATTGATAGGCCGATCCCTTCCTTGTTATGAGACAACACACCATCAAAGCTTAAAAGTGATGAGCTAAGGGAAGTTAGCTGGCTTCAAACTATGGGGCTATGCCGGACGCAATCCTTACTGGGGAGTACAACCAACATCTCATGCAATTGCAACCAGAAGAAAGGCATATAAGCTCAATGCAACTCAGCTGTATCTTAAGTTTAATAAGAGAACTAGATCTGAATGAGGTACTGTGAGAAGCAGAGGGCAAAAATGACTATGAGGCCGAAGTGCAAACATCAAATCAAATCTAATCGAATCTAAATATTACCTTATAAGTTAGTTTAAGTATTTTTGTGCCGTATTTTACACAAAACACCTCCGAGTTGTGAATTTTAATATATATTTTATTGTACCGCTTCAAGACTCTAGCTCAAGAGCAAATTGTCATACTTTTTTGGATATTCAAAAAGTTTTTAACATTTCATTTATTTTTTTAATTTGTATAAGAACTTTACAGAACTGGAGTGCAAATTAAAAAACAAGTTCGTTTGCCGGTCTTATAGGTCTTCAAAAGTGGCCAATATTCATAGTTCCTTCTTTCATCCCCAGAGCTCAGCAAGTTACGTCCGTTCCATGTATAGATCACCTCGCTAAGTGGTAAGAGCTCGGAATTATCAATCAGCGCCCTTCCGAAAACGAGGGTTGCCCTTTTTTTCTAGAGGATTAAGATAAAAGGGGAGTCAGAAAATTTATTGTTACCAATGAACTTTTTGAGGAGCTTTTTCATGGCAGAAATACACTCGGAGGTTTGCCATTGCCTGCCGAGGGACGACCGCTATTAGAAAAATGTTTTTCTTAATTTGGTGTTTCACCGAGATTCGAACCTACGTTCTCTCTGTGAATTCCGAATGGTAGTCACGCACCAACCCATTCGGCTACGGCGGCCGTTTGTGGAACCACATCAAGACGCACATCATCAGGAGAAGCTCGGCCAAACACCCAGAAAGGGTGTACGCGCCAATTATATATATATAATGAACTTTTTGTGAGCGTAAGAAAACGTTTTCAAAACAATCGGAAAAGAGGATAGCTGTGGAGTCTGAAACGAGAACAAGATTGTTCTTGCCTTCCTTAGACAAAGCTCCGTAGTGGTTGAACGTCAGATTGTCCCTGCCTGCCTCAGACAAAGCACCGTAAACTACGAGAGATAGGGAATTCCATTGCAACTTTTTTATTGTTCACGCGCCAAATGACTATCGCCTTTAAAGTATTCAGAATATTTGTTTTTTTATGGTACGAAATTGACTTTGAGGAGGTTTTTGAAACCGGGCTGATTTTTCAATCGCAGAATTATGATATTTTCTTCAAAATGCTCAATAATTTTTTCTCCACACATTGCCCGACCTGCCCAAGCATGCACCGAAAATGTCAGCTGTTCTTTGCTTGCTGGGAAACTTCTTGCGTAATGGCATATCTATGGCATTTTCATCTATTTTGAAACCATTAAATGACGCTGCTGACAGAGCTCAGAGACAAACAATACTTTTTGATTATTAGTGCAGTGCATTAAGTTTTTTTCCTCTTTGACTTTCTCTCCTCTCGCCATGTTCCTCTCCCTCTCACATTTAACTCATTTATCGCTTTTCCGTTCTACAATTTCAAGGCATTAAGCACTTTGCACTTTTACCATACTTTTTATTCCACAACTAATTTTATCTCGATGCATACTTTATTGCATTTATTTTTCCTTTTGCTCTCTTTTTCCACTACTTTATTGCTACATTCAACTATCGCATTGCACTACTCGCCGTGGCTATGGCCATTAGTTCAGCAATAAACAATTTTTATTTTAACTATCATTTTCGAGGTGATAAGACAGCAGAAGTCGTCTCTGATTTCATTGCAGACAGCAGCTTGCTTCGGCTGTTGGTTTTTTGCCACTGAAAAATGGTGAATTATGTCGCCTAATGACTATAAAAAATACTGTGCGCATTTTTCAAAAAAGATTGAAGCAAAAAACAGGCGCCTCCGTTTTCCGACAAACAAATGCAGTTCGTTAAATTTGTAAGAAGTAGCAAGAAACTTGAAATGAAATAATGGTGGAGGTATTTTAATTGTATTTAATTACGCAGATTACGTATTCATTAAAGGATATATACGCCGAGTACTGCACGATAGGAAAAAGCATGCACCAAAGGAACTACCTTTTGCTCTTTAAATTTCAATAATAGTGAGGAATAATTGATAATTTTTATTGATGCAAGATGATAGTAAATGTTTCAACCTTTTCTAGCAAAACAATTGTACTTCAATCGGTGGAGTCATTTTTGATTTATTGCATTTTGAAAGTGAATTTTACGATGTTTTAGCATATTTTGGCTTGTAGACGCGCCACTTTTATATTGTTATACAATTATTGTCGGAAAGAACCTTCCTGCGGAGTTTGGCTTCAAAATACAAAAAAGGCTGTGCAAATCCGAGCATTCGGTGCAAAGTTATTAGCGCACACAGAGAGAGACAAAGTATTATTTCATTCAACTTAAGTTTCTATTAACTAAAGTTTCAATACTTCAACTCTTTCACGCACGTTCATCTCTCTCTCTCTCTCTCTCTCTCTCTCTTTCTCCCTCGCTGTCTATTTGCAGTAATGCGCTAATAGAAAGTTAATAGAAAATTTAAATCTTCTTAGGAAATTTCGTCGCCACTATCTTTTAGTTACAAATAACAGCTAATGCACACACATATGTGTATTTGTGTGTGTATGTGTGCTTCCTTTATGATGTCAAATACTCTAGTTTAATACTTTATTTTGCAGCCTAATCCAACCTTTTTAAGACAACCTTATTTCGGCCTCCCATTGCGCTATCGCTCAACGCATCCTTTTGCTATTGCACTTCATCCTATCTTTCTGCATATTCAAAATGTTTGTTCAGTTGTCAAAAGTGTTCAAAAATTCGCAAGCAGTAAGCGGAGCGCATGTAAACAAAATCAAAGTGTTCAATATGCCAAGCGTTAAGTGGCTCCAAACGCAAATCTAAAGAAAAAAAAATAGAGTGAAACAAACATACTTTCAGGCGCCAATGCAAGGCAGTGGCTTATGCTTATTTATGCATGTGTGTGTGTATGTAATGTGGATATTGGAGTACTGTTGATATTTGTTTATTTTTTTATCAGCTTAAGCACATACGCTTATAAGTATGTGTACATGTGTGTGTGCGCGCTTATTTGCTTGTGCTAAAATTACCTTATTAAGCGCCCGCATTTCCTTTCAACTTTTTATGAGATTATTATTTTTTTCCTCTTAAAACAGTTTCTTTTTTCTTTTTTCTGCTGCTTTGCATTACAATTCACTTGTTTCCCCCTAACCCCACTTTTTCAGTTTTTATTTTCTTACTAAGTATGTGCGAAAATTTCACAAACATCAGAAGCAGCTTAAAGCTAACACTTCTGCACTACGCCCGCCCGTCTCCAGATTTATAACTGGTTTTTATGCTTCAATATGTAAATGTATGTGTGGGTGCATGTGTGCGGTCGAGTGTTGCAGACTTTCAGCATAAATCGATTTGTGCGCTCATACGCTTCGTCTTCGCTCAGCCAGTCTGCCAGCTGTTTGCTTGCGCGCCTTGGGTCCTGTTTTGTTTAGGGATAATCTGCCACATTAGCTGCTGATAAAGGAGCTGAAATATTGAATTGAATTGTAGCATTCAGTGGGTGAGTGTGTGTATGTGGTAGTAACAGTCGCTCAAATTCAAACACATATGCAAAGCGCGAAGTTTCCGAAGGAATTTGGGTGCCTTCATGAAGTAAAGATCGTCAGACATACTTATGCAACTACTTATGGCAGGAAATTTGGGAAAAAGAGAATTTATTTTTAACGAAATTTAAAAAAACTTAAATATCTTACCGATGGCTGTTTGGTTATTCCAATACTGAATCAAGTTGAGAAATCAATTGATCAGTTGATATATTTTGCAATTAATTGTCTTTTTTAAAACTCAGGACTATATAAGGTCCACTATAAAAAGTATCAAATCAGGTACTAGTCAGTAATAGATTATAGCCCATCACACTACCTTAAAGAAGACATACATACGAACAGTTGCGGTGCTTGTGGGTGATCTACAAGTACCTGTGCTGGTCCCTGTCAAAATAATTCTGCTGGCCACAAATCGAAAATCTAAAGCTAAGGCGAAATTCTGCATTATTCTTGTTATTAATTAATTTTAACATCGCAGAAGCCTGTGATGTGGCCTGCTTCACATTTGGCTTCTACACCCTAATAAGTTCTGCCGTGAAGATACTACCAAGTTGTGGGCAACTGGCAAAGTGGACCATTTCAAGTAGTACAGGCGCTAAGGAAAAATGCTGCACTTATCACAATACAGTACTTGACTACGGCATAATTTTAAAGCGCTTTAAACTCTCATAGTGAGAGAATCTGGAGATCCAATATTTCTTTACACATTGATTTAATATTTGAAAGACTTCGATCCAAAAAATATTTCTGGGAGATGTACATAGGTTTTCTAACCACTTTTGTGTCTCATAATCGGAGAACTTTCCCTCTTCTGAGAGATTTAAGGGGGTAGTATAGTATTTTTTTTTTCATTTTTTTTTTTTTTTTTTAAATTATTCTATAACATCTTAAGATTATTGTTTGAAAGTTTGAAGTGCATTAGAGTAAAATTGACAAAGACACAAAGGATTAAGTATGTACCTCTCCAACCGGATTTCACGCTGCCGAAATCTTTAAACGCGTTTTTCTCACACTTGCCTTTTTTACGGTCGGTGTCCACTGTAGATTCATATCTACTGCACCGATTCTTTTCAAATTTGGTTTTTTTATTTCTTTACTTTATTCACGAGGTAATGACGTCGAGTTTTTTTTTTTTTTTAATTTTGTCATATTTTAAAACAACAAAGTTTTCCAGTTTTTTTATGAAAAATCGGTGTTTTGACTTCAAAGCGCTTTAAAAAATTAAAAAAAAAAAGAATTCGACGTTGTTACCTGCGAAACTTTATTAGCTGATGAAATCAATTTGGTTTTTTGATTTTAGTTGATCCAGTAATGAGTTCTGAGGGACACCGCAATAAAACTTTTTTATGAGACGTCCGCGAAGATTCGCTGCCACCAACTCATTTCTTCATAAAAATCAATGAAAATTTCACACAATATTCTTTAAATATGACTTTATAATGAAGTAATTTTAAAATTTTGAATAAATCAACTGTGTCGACAAAAAAAATTTCGAAAAATATGCTTGTTTTACACCGAATTAACCATACTACCCCCTTAAACCTATTCCTACAAACCAGCTCTTTTCGTGGTAAATCAAGCAGCGTTCATATATATCAGCACATCAGAAAACTTCCTTTACAAGACCTGCCCGCAAGACTAGAGGTTATTAATATAACTCTCAGCTCACTCCAATTTTTTTTTTGTCAAGTCAAGAAATTGTCTAATATTTTTCAACTTCTGAAGCTGCCTATTTCAAAAGCGAACAGAATAACAACTGAGCCAAGAAGAGTCAGATAAACTTAACAAAAAAGGAAACGTAGAAAACAACCGCCCTAACGGTTACAGTTGCATAGTCGGTGATAGACAAAAACATATGTTGAAGACTGTTTTTTGCATTAAATTTTAAACCAAAATCATTGCCATCGTGTCCGAATGGGTACAACATATCCAAAGGTCGAAGTGCAAACTTGCATATCTTCAGTAAAAAGTGAGATAGAGTGAAAACAAAAAAATTGAGAAAAAGTGGAGTAGCATCTAATTAATTATTAACTAATAATTAACTAATAAATAATAATACTTAATCATTGAGCGATTCCTCATAGGCATCAGTCCGTAAGTTCATGCGTTTTTTAAAGGTGGTTTTAAAATTAATAAAAAAGATATTTAAAGTATTTTGTAATCAATAATATATTTTCCTTCATTATTTACAATGTCTTCCCAACGTTTAGGCAAATTTTTAATTCCCTGCTCAAAAAATGTTTTCTCCTTGGAGCCAAAACACGCTTCGATATCCCTTTTTATAGCCTCTTTTGAGGAGTACTTCTTGTTACTCATACGGGATTGAAGTCCACGGAAAAGACAATATCCGGAGAGTATGGTGGATGCGGCATTAGCTCCCATCCGAGCTCCTTCAGCTTGAGGTCTTGCGTTGTCGTGGTGAAAAAAAAATTTGCGACTATTCACTAAAGACGGTCGATTTTTTTAAGTGGCTCATTCAGGTTTAATAGCTGATGGGAATAATAATCAGCAGTTATCGTCTGGTTTGGTTCCAGAAGTTCATAATAAACAATACCGGCCATATCCCACCAAATAAACAGGAGAATCTTCTTGGGGTGAAGGCCATCTCTAGGGGTTGGTTCTGGTGTTTCATCTTTATCTAACCATTGGCGTTTGCGAACAGGATTATTGTAAAGGACCCATTCTTCATCACCAGTAACGATACGGTTCAAAAAACTTTCATTCTCAAGCCGTTGCAGCAGCTGAGAACACACATTCACTCTCTGCTGAAGGTTGGCGACGGAAAGTCTATGCGGAACCCATTTTTCCAGCTTTGAAACCTTTCCCAACTGAACCAGGTGCCTGTGAACTGTTCCATGCGATGAATTTAACCTCTGAGCTATCATTTCGACTGTAAAATTTGGCTCAGCTTCCACGAGTTCGAGCAAGGCGTCGGAGTTAAAGACTTCAGGACGACCAGCGCGCGGGGTATCCTCCACGTCGCAGTTACCACTTCGGAATTTTAAAAACCACTTTTGCGCAGTCCTTACACTCACGGTATCCTCTCCGTGAACAGTGTTTATTTCTGCAGCGGCAGTTATGGCATTTTTACCACTTTTATAAAAAAAATACAAAATATGCCTTTTATCCGCGTTCGAAGATTCCATTTTATTTTTTAACAACACGAGCTCCTATCCGCCATTAAAATCACTTGTTGAATGCACAATATATCAAAGAAAATATAAATAGTTCCGTTATATCCTGCGAATAATTTTTTGTATGCAAAAATCGTACAAAAGTGAAATTATGAGTAAAATACGCACGAACTTTTGGACTGACCTGATATTTTGAAGATGGTCTTAAATTTTTCTAAAAATTTGTTTAGTTCTAATAATTTGAGTATAATAAGAAATAAGCTGAATAGTTTCTTTAATTTAATAATTTCGAGATTAAAGTATTCAATGTTAAAAATTTCGGTATCAATTTTTTTTTAATTAAAACATTTTCGACTATTTTTAACATTATAATAAATAAAAACTTTTTTTGGAATAAAATTTAATTAAACGTTTTTTTTTAATATACTTAATTTTTTGTTTTAACAAAAGTTTACTTAAAAGCAAATTCTTTTAGGATAAAAAATATTTCAAAATTTTTTTAGAATAAAAAATACTTAAATTTTTTTTTTCAAAAGGAATAAAATTTACTTAAACAATTTTTTTTAATACACTTAATTTTTTGTTTTAAATAAAGTTTACTTAAAAAACAATTTTTTAGGATAAAAAATACTTACATTTTTTTTTAAGATGAAAAATACTTAAAGACATTTTTTTTTAAAAAAGTATATTGTTTTTTCAGGACTTCTGAGAAAATCTTTTTTTTTGCCATCGGCCAAGATTTCTCATTTCAGCAGCATACCTGAAACATTTATGGAGCATATATTTACCGTTACAACAACAACACTAAAGTGCCATTTACTCACGAAATGCTCAACTGAAATATAAAAAAAAAAAATTGTAACATCTTTTTCATAAGTTATTTATAAGAATATGTTTCCAATCAAAGACAGATTCATTAGAATTCATTGACTAAGATTATACATTTAAAATGTGTGTTATTCCATTTTTTATTGCTACAAAAAATCTCGTAAAATGCTTATACCAATCGGCGGTGGTCGTAAACTGTTTAAGCCATAACGGAAATTAAACGTAAAATAATCTAATACACCTTGTAAAATTTCCATAATATATTGTGCTTGAGGGCAATCCAAGCACTTCTCCTGTGTTAGTGTGTGTGTGCGAGCTTAAGCGTGTGCATGTAGGCCACCCAACTACACAGCTGTCAGTTCCAACGTTTGACACTTGTCACTTGTCACGGGTTTGATGCGCTATAACATATGCTAATATTTTACAACAAAATATTTAAACAATAAACTATTAAAAGCAGACAAAAAAGCGATGCACACGAAAACCGACTAATATCCCAGTAAAACATAAGAATCGCAAGGTAAGCCTTGCTGATTTTAGCTACGAAGTTTTGGTGTTCAAAATGAGTACTTACCTTTGCGCAGCCTTGGCCAAAAATATTAGGCACCTCATTAAAATACGAGTAATTTCAAATTTTACGCATTATAAATTATCATACAAAATTCTAAACTCCTCGGGGTTAAAGTATTTTTTTATTAAGCCAGATTGTCGTAGAGAGTCTTAAATTAGTTTCGAAAAGCAATCTTCTCTGATCGTGTATTGTAATAAGGTTTCTGAACACGTGAAATGAATTACAGAAAGGGGTGTTTTCTAAGCGCTGTTCTAGGCCAATAAAGAGCTTTTATTAAGTGTCAAAGAGGAGTATTTTTAGAATAATAGTTTAAATGCATAAAAAGCTTCAAATAAGCTTCGTAAATAAATCTTCCCTGAAATATTGTCTGGATGCAAAGAAAGACTCTAAACGACTTTCAGAAGTATAGCTCTACTGGATGTTTTTTTAAATACCTTAAAAAGGTATTGAAAGCAGTATTTTCTGAACAAATTTCTTTCTTGATGAAGAAGCCTGATGAGTTTCAAAAGGAAGTATGTTCTTAACGGCCTTCTCAATTCATGAAGAACCACAGGCTTCATAAAACTTTTACAGATACGTTTTTTGGATTTATAAATACCTCGACTTTCAGGATTACAATTCTTTTCTATGGACTTTTAGACTCGTGAAAAGCATTGAAAAAATTGTAGAAATTTTTTCTGAACATTTTTTTAAACTGATAAAGAAGCCTAATGATATATTTCTTGTTATCGATGTATTTTTTGTTATCGATGTATTTTTTGTAATCGATATTTTTTGTTATGGAACATTTTTTTAGTATTGAATTTTTAATTAAAATGAATAACCTTTATATGAGCCGAATTTTTACACGATTATATCGATGATCGATCTATTGCTTTTTGTTATCGATTTATTATTTGTTATAAACAATTTTTTGTTATCGAGTTTATGATATAAACGCATTAAAGTTCCTATCAGATGAGCTTTAAAACGATTATATCGGTGACCGATTTGTTTTGTTATCGATTTATTTTTTGTCGTGGAAAATTTTTTTGTTATTAAGTTTTTAATACAAATGCATACAACTTTTTATGAGACAAATTTGGCAACGATTATATCGGCTTATTATTTGTCATTATCAATCTTTTTTTGGTATCGGAATGTTGATTATCGAGTATCAACGAGTTTTAACGGGTTATATCGATGATCTATTTATTATTTTTTATTATCGATTTTTTTGTTATCGACATTTTTATTATCGATTTTTTGTTATCGAGTTGTTATATCGGTTATATCGTTTACCGATTTATTTTTGTTATACGTTTTTTTTAAATCGATTCTCTAATCGATGTATTACAATACTTATAAATTGGTATAGCAGAAGCCACAACTAAAGTATTTCACCAGCGATTTCCAGTATTTCGCAGAAATTTTAACTTTTCTTTTCCCTAAGCCCCGGTCTGCGACTAGTATCTACTAAGCGAATCAAAATGTGTGAGAAATGCGTTGAACTTTTTCATATAAAATGAGTTTTTAGTGGATTGTAGCGAATATCGTTTTTTTTATAGGTTTTGTGTTTTTGTTATCGATTAATTGATTTTTATTATCGACTTTTTTATAGGCATTTTTTCATTACCGAGTTTTTCTGAGAAATGTATTATTGTTTTATTTTTATTTTTATTAAAATTTTTTGAGTCGATTTTTTATTATCGATTTTCTAGTCCATGTGTTATAATATTTATGATTTTCCTGTGACAGAAACCACTTAAATTAATTCACCAACCACTTTCTAAAGGGTGGTTAAAGTTCAAGGGCCGATGTTGAATGTGAACCACACCTAAACGTCAACGACGCCGTTGGACTTCTTTCTTTGGGGTTATTTCAAAGAAAAGGTGTACGTCGATAAGCCAGCAACAATTCAAGAGCTAAAGGATGAGATAATTCGGCACACTAACGGCATAAAACCTCAATTATGCCTCAGCGTCATTGAAAATTTGGACGATCGGATGAAGGTATGCCGCCGCCCGGGGCGGCCATTTGGCCAATATTTTCTTCTATGTGTAATTGAGCCATACCAGTATTATCATAATAAAGAGAAATGATAATAATTTTCTAAAAAAATTGTATTTTATTCAAAATCAACACCGGCCCTTGAAATTTAACCACCCTTTAAATTTTAATTTTAAAGCAATTTAAACTTTTCTTTCCACTCAGGCCGGTATTAGGCTTAGTCTAGGCTGGTATCTACTATGCGATGAAAATGTCTTCTTTGGTAATAATTTATTGTTTTCGATATCGAGTTATCGCTTTTGTTATCGACTTATTGTTTGTATTAATTTTTTAATATCGATATTTTTATTTGCGATTTGTTAGTCATCTGTAATACTCATGATTTCTCTACGATAACAGCCACCGTCAACAATTTTGCCTGCCACCATCACAATTTTCTTTATTTCACAGTCCGTGGTATTTAACTGAAGAAATTCAATATCCTTGAGTCTTCATGACATGAAGCATAAATTTTTAAGTTTTTTAAGTATTGTTTAAAATAAGACAGAGACACGGATCTAAGCTCTAACTGCTCTAAATATATCCATTTTATTATATGAAGAATGCCCTACATTTCTTTGAAATGCTCTTAAAGGTTCCTTAAACAAGATTTCAAAGACCCACAAAGTTCTCAGCGCCCTCGATTTGGTTTGCTGGGTTACAATATGTGAGAGAGACACGGAAAGATCTAATATGGATACACATGTAAAACATCCAGCTTCTTTTGTATGCACACAAAAGACAATGAAAAAGTCAAAGTTTAAATGCAAAGTGAAAAAATTAGAAGAAATCTAAGAAGCAAAGTAGAAAAAAATAAAAAGCGAAGAAACAAGTTTCAGCGCAAAGTCCGCACAAGCAATAGCAAAAATATATATATTAAAAAAGAAACGAAAATATCAAACAATAAAAAATTGTAACTTGTGTGTTGATTAATGATTGTCAACATGAGCGCATAAATTTTATTTTATATCCATCCATAATAAAATGGGCTCGCAACAATAGCAGCAATAAGAGAGAAGGCAGGCAGGAAAAATAAAAGACAACAGATATGGACTTGCATTTTAGTACAGTGACGGTCAACATGAAAAATCAACGGCACTTAAAAAAATAACAGGCACAAAAGAAACATCAAAATTCCGACAGAAGGAAAGGGCAAAGAATGCGTACTTTTTCTTCTCTTAAAGACTGTGGTTTCTTTCCCATTGTTCCAAGTGGGTGCGTGTGACAGACGCGTGACAAAGCGTACACGGAGCGATGCGTAGAAATGGACGAGTAGGTGTCAAATGGTGTCAGCATATACACCAGTATGCACCCACACACACACGCACGCATGCAACATATTTAGTTTGATTTCTGTAGTAATCGTCTATTCGTGTAGGTACTTACATACTTGTATGTTGCATGCCACTTGATGTGCTGTGCATAATAATTCACAAGTGAATTCTACTGAATCGCTCGCTTTTGGTATTTGACAGATTTCGAGTGGCTTTTGTAGTTGTTGCTGCTTTTCGCGCTCATATGCTGCTAATGTTTTTATTGTGCATTTTAATGTATTCAATATTTTTTGTCTAATAATATTTCTTTATATACACCCACACATGCACACATGCCTATGTAGTGAGCATCATGATTACTAGCACTATTCGTCAACGACGCTTTCGAGTGGCATAATCATCAATTAACTCAACATTCAATGCAACAAATTTGGCACCTACTTCCACCCTCCCAATCACGTTGCTCACTAGTCCAAATTGTAGGCTGCTACTTGGTGTTGTTTATGATCGTCGATTATTTGGTAGCTTACACTTTTCTCTCAACTTTTTTGTTAGCTCTTTAAGTGCTTGGGTGTGTGCTAACATTCAATCAGCTGTGTGGCAGTGCTTGGCGACGACACTTGACATGTGGCTACTTTCAACAGCGGTTTGTCATTTATCAATAGACCACTGATGGGACACTGATGCTTGCACGCGTACCTATACATACATACATACATGCATGCTCACATATTTCATGCTTAACCTTAGAAGGTTGCATGCGGGTAACTGTTGGTAGCTATGAACTTTACTTTGAGTAAACTTGCATAAATATCCACCAAAATCCGAAGATGGATTTGAAATTTTGTATCGTCTAATAGTTGCCGTGTTTGTATAATTCATAGCGGGACTTATTATGATCCATTGTATCAAGACTACACATTACCATATTTCTCACTGTCATCCTGACGAATGAAGACTGAAAGCTACCACAGATCCTCAAGTGCAAAAAATAACTACAACATAAAACAAACTTGACAAAAATAATATGTGAATCCCTTTTTGGCTACGTGTTTAGGCAAGTACTTGATTCTATCACTCAAAAGGTCTGCCTTAGACATATTCATCAGGGATATGTAACAAAAAATCTAAAGAGATACTCAAATTCATTAGAAGACTCCAATTCTAGGCTTGCGGGCAAGTCCAATATACCACAAAGAGGTCTAAGAGTGCACTTCGGCTCTATGGTATACTAATATCAATAATAATAATACTAATAACTTAGGTTCGAATCTCAGTGAAATACCAAAATTAAGAAAAACATTTTTCTAATAGCGGTCGCCCCTCGGCAGGCAATGACAAACCTTCGAGCGTCTTTCTGCCATGAAAAAAAGATCCTCATAAAAATATCTGCCGATCGAAATTGGCTTGAAACTGTAGGTCCCTCCATTTGTGGACAACATCAAGACACACACCACAAATAGGAGGAGGGGCTCGGCCAAACACTCAAAAAGGGTGTACGCGTATATATATATATAAGTTTTAAAGGATTTAAAACATATAGTAATACTAGTGTCAAATTGTACTGAGTATTTGTGTAACGAGTTTCATGTGAAAGCGTCATCATTAAGTGTCGTTTCTTCGTATGTGTCATTTCATCGAAGTGTAAACAAAAAATTTTTTTATACAAAGACTATGTCAGCTTTTGTGCCTACAAAACTTCATTCGCGGGAAGCATTGCTATTTTGCTTCCATCTGAAGAAAAGTGCAGCGGAAAGTTATCGGATGCTGTGTGAGGCTTACGGTGAGAATACTCCATCAATTTCAACCTGCGAGTACTGGTTCCGACGATTCAAAAGTGGTGACCAGACATGAGACATTGATCTTTCATCATGACAATGCTCGGCCGCATGTCGCACAAGTGGTCAAAACCTATCTCGATGGTAGCGGATGGGAAGTTCTACCCCACCCGCCTTATAGCCCAGATCTTGCACCATCAGATTACCATTTGTTCCGGTCGATGCAGAATGCCCTTACCGGAGTGCGTTTCACTTTGGTTGAAGGTATCCAAAATTGGCTTGATGAGTTCTTCGCCTCCAAAAGCGAGCAGTTTTATTGGGACGGAATCCATGCATTACCAGAGAAGTGGGAAAAAGTTATAGCTAGTGATGGACAGTATTTTGGATAAAATATGTTGTACCAATTTTTAACAATAAATTTTTGAAATCGAAAAAAAAACCTTTAAAACTTAGTTGCACACCCAATATAATACTGAGCTATTTTTCTATTAAAATATATGTTACCTTTAAATCAATTAGGCATGAGACGCATGGCTGCTCGACTCGTTCCAAGAGGCGGCTATCTACTTGAGCCAAAGCCCAAAAAACCACGTCAAAGTCAATCAAAAGTGAAGTGCCTGCTACTCGTTTTCTTTGATTATCATGGCGTTGTGCACTCGGAATTTCTTCCAAATGATTGAGCAGTAAAGTCCTTTCTCGACGAACAAAGCTAACACTCTACAAGACTCTCATCATGCCTGTCCTAACGTATGGCGCAGAAGCTTGGACGATGACATCATCCGATGAAGCAACGCTTGGAGTGTTTGAGAGAAAGATTCTGCGTAAGATTTTTGGACCTTTGCACGTTGGCAACGGCGAATATCGTAGACGATGGAACGATGAGCTGTATGAGCTTTACGACGACATAGACATAGCGCAGCGAATAAAGATCCAGCGGCTTCGTTGGCTGGGTCATGTCGTCCGAATGGATACAAACGCTCCGGCTTTGAAAGTATTCGATGCGGTACCAGCTGGTGGTAGCAGAGGAAGAGGAAGGCCTCCTCTGCGTTGGAAAGATCAGGTGGAGAAGGACTTGGCTTCACTTGGTGTGTCCAATTGGCGCCAGTTAGCACGAGAAAGAAACGACTGGCGCGCTTTGTTAATTTCGGCCAAAATCGCGTAAGCGGTTATCGCGCCAATTAAGAAGAAGAAGGAGATTCTACGGTAAATAAGGCTCATATTGTGAACACTTTTTTGACCAAAAACTCGGCGAACAACCACCGTGTTCACCGGATTTAGCCCTTTAATTGTCACTCCATGGACGCCACTTTGAGTCGATAGATGTCATTAAGGAGAATTCGCTGAAGGAGCTGAAGAAGATCTCTTCAAACGCGTTTGAAAAGTGTATTCCTTCGAATGCAGCCTATTTTGAAGGCGACAAAAAAATGAGTTACTGAACAATTCCCGCTACTTTTTTGACATAATGTATGCACTAACATCATTGCGGACATGATTGCTCGGATAGACAGAAGGCGAAGCAATCTGCAAAATGCAGATAAATACGACAGATTCATATTAGCCCGATCTAGAAAGGAAAGTAGAACTCTCGTAGGTATACTGATATGCCACAATTTGTTAGCGGCACACGCATACGGGTGAACGATATGAAGTGTTCAAAACGCCATAACTTTTTTATGTGAAATTAATTTTTATTGATTTCAAAGACAAAATTGTTCAAAAATGATTATAATTTCAACATATATTCACTTTAGCTCGATATGACCACCTTTTGCCTTGACTATAGCCTTCAAACGGTCAAAAAATGAGTTGTATGCTGCACGTATGTGATCATGAGGTATTTTGGCCCATTCTCGTATTATCGCTTTTTTCAGCGCATCCATACTGGCTTATTTTTTAGTCTTCACCTTTTTCTCCAAAATGGACCAGATGGAATAGTCCATTGGATTTGCTTTATAAGACCGTGCCGAGTCCTGTTGGAACGTTCATGGTCTACGACCGAAATGTTTGCGTGTCCACGGCTCTAAAGCAGCTTCTAAAACATTTTCCCGATAATAAGTCGCATTCACTTTGACACCGAACTCGATAAAAACGATTGGAAAGCATCCATCAGCGGTCACTGTGGCCGAAACCATTACTTGCGATGGGAAATTGCTTCGAGTGGACATACGTAGGCTCACATTCTCGTATGAGCGTTCGGTCAAGTAAACACGATCGTTTTGTGTGTTTATGAACTGCTCAATTGGGAAATTTTTTTCATTAGAAAACACAATGTTAGGAAATTCGCCACGTTCGTGCAAGCGCAACAACTCCTTTGCTCTTTCTCACCGAACTGTTTTTTGCTCGGGTGAAAGATCGTGTGCTTTTTGGAACTTGTAAGCATTGACCTTGAGCTCATTTCTCAATATGCAATGGCAAACACTGATTTCGCATTGAACTGGAAGATAGGGAAACTCTAGAACACCTTCTATGTTCTGGCCCTGCATTCACTAGAACCCGAATGAAATGTCTAGGAGCTCTAGAATATGACAAGTTAGAATGTTACTCGGGATTAGAGCTTCAGAACTTACTTAGATTCCTAATAATGATGCAAACTTTTTACACCATGTCTACTATGGAGAAACGGAAAGGCCTAGCTCCATCTGGTACCACTAAGGACCAATACGTCTATATGATGGCTTTCAGCAAGCCAGGTCAATATAATCTAACCTATCCTAATTGGAACTTTAACCGACTCTTTCCACACTTCAAGACTCGAAACTCCGACTTGCCAATTAATTCAGTTAACTAAGTCACTTAATTAGGAATTACTACCACATCACTTAGAGAAGCCTAGAGTTTCATATCACTTATGAGTGGCAGACTACTTTTAAGAGAAATGTTGCCATGACATGTCGCAGGCTGGCCATTCCTTGAGGAGAGAGAATCGTTATAGTCAAAAACACTTTTTCTAAGCATAATTTAAGGTCTCATAGACAAAGTTTCATCTGTAGGAGTAGCCATTAAATTCAATACTTCTAACAGGCCGTGCATGTAGTGACCATTTAGTAGCGTTAAGCACAGCGCTTCATTAGAAATTATTGATATTATTATTGTTTCGATCAACAGAAATCAGAATGAAGAGGTCTCCATTTCTCATTCCATCTTTGTCATTCAGGCCGAGGTGGCTAGTATTCTCGTTCGGCACCGGCTGAAATCCCGACAAACACCTTTCTTGCGTGTCTTTCATTGCATGGAGAGACTCAAAAACTACCCTCTGGTAGGGAGTGAGTAAACTCAGAGGGGAGTAAGTTCTGGTCGACACTTAGAACTCTCAGACAGTGGTGACGCTATCCATTCCTAGTACCTAAGTACGTTATTGGTTAGAGCTGATATTAGGTTGCCCACTGGTTAGCTAACCATTCACAATCGACTGCGTTTTCACATGCGCCGCCAGACAGATATTTGTCTTTGACTTGAGAGTAACGAAACTTCAAAGTATATTTTTTTTAAATATCTTAATTAGATCAGACATTGCACCTCTTGTATTGTTGAAATGCCAAGCGTTTCAAAATCATCTGTTATCACCAAACGCGGAACAATGGATGTACGCGAAAATTATATTATATATCTATAAATAAATGTATTTAATTAAATTTTTTATTTTTTTATTTTAATTTTGAAATTTTATTTTTTATATTTTCTTGTTTCCAAGTGGCGCCAGCTAATTTTTGTCCTTATACGATAGCCAAAAGTTGGAGCGAGGATTTTCGCTTACTAATCCGAGTCTGTGAATTCGACGAAGCGTTAGCAATTTACATTCGTATAAGTAGGTTGCTAGCCGGCTTATACTGCCATAACTTGGTGATAAATGAAAACTACGTACACCTCCAAGCAGGTTTTGCTCGTTTAGGTTCGCGAGTGGCATTTTACTTCCCACTTACCCTGCATATCTGCCGAGTGTTTCCCTAATCGCTACCTGAGGACGCAACCGATGGGAGACAGGAAACTCCACACGGCAAAACGAACTCAAATTTACCTGATAAAATCATGCATTCAGAAATATTTGCAACAAATTTAATTTTCAGCTCCTACATAATTTGTATTTTTTCCATGTGGTAAAGCGGGACAAAAAGACAGTGAAAGATCGTAAAAACAGAAAAAAATTGCTTGCTATGCCACAGTAACGCGCCGCCATGTGGCAACGACAAACAACGTGAGTGATGGTGATGCCAGGCTGGTGTGTCGCAACCGAAGGGCAGTGGAGAGCGCGGCGCTGGCAGCGAATGGAGTTGGTGATGCTCCAAAAAGGGCAGCAAAAAAAAAAAATAAATGAATGCCAAGTGGATGAATAAGTGAATGAATGAACTAATGAGCATAATAATTCTGAACATGAAAAAATCACTCGCTGTAATTGAAATTTACAAATGCATTCACGTTGAAACAAAAAATGTGAAAACACACATAAATTTGTATGTGTGTATGTGAACATGGGAGCATACAAGCATCCTAAATTTAGTATGATTAAAAAATTAACCTGACAAAATTTCACTGTCATTATTAATATGCGACCAACTGTTTGTTTTGGTTTGGTTGTAGAGCAGCCGAAGTGGTGGCGGCGTCACTCAGACGCTCAGCTACCGCTGCATTGCCCTCCACTGGTTTGCTTTCATGAAAAGAAAAAAAATATTAAAAAAGAGAAATAAAAAAAAAAACACAACAATAACGAATGACTGACTACCAAGTGCATTGACATGACATATGGATGCAGGTACGTAAGAACGCATAAAAATTGTTATGCGTGTGCGTTTGTCGGTTCATGTATGTATGCATGTGTGTCTGTTCGTGATGGATTGCTGCTGCAATGTCGCCAGTGCAGCGCTGCCCTGATTAATTATATATGTGGATATCTTTGTTTTTTTTTTTTGTTATGCCAATAAAAAATAGCATCAGCTACTTTGTTCCCTAACGATATTCTATTGTTTGTCATTTTTTTCGCTCACCCTCCGGTTTATTGATTCTTTTGCGCTGCTCGCTGCCTGGCCAACAGTGGAATATTCCTTCAAGTACGCTAATGATGAACCTGAGGTCAACTAAAATGCGCGGAAATAACAGGGTATTATAAAATAAAATAAAAAAAGTAAAAAATATAAATTCTAGTGAAATTGTACGAACTTTCTATTCATCCTATTACATTTTCTATCCCCGTCTCATCCAGTTTAATTTTGTAAATTTAATTTTTCACTTCGTACAGCGTCAACCTCTTCACTCTGCGTACTGCTGCAATTCGTTTACAAACTAAGGGAGTGGTTAATGCTCCAAAAATTATTGAGTCAAGCCGCTTTTTGCGTCAAAATTCATTTCATTAAATTTAATTGCAATTCATTAGCTTTAATTAAACCTCCTGCGGCTACACGGCAGGGTTGGCTAAAATACTTCAAGATGTTCCTTTTTTTATTATATTTAAGGTAAAGTCATAAGAGTCGACCAGCCGTCAGTTGAAAGTGTGAGTTTCTCACTTGCGACACGTGACTAATTCGTTTATATAGAGCCGGCAAAAAAAAAATATTGCAACTCAATTTTTGACCAGTTTTGACTATTTTTCACTTTTTTGAGTGTTGCTTATTTTTCGCGGCCGCCGTAGCCGAATGGGTTGGTGCGTGATTACCATTCGGAATTCACAGAGAGGTCGTTGGTTCGAATCTCGGTGAAACACCAAAATTAAGAAAAACATTTTTCTAATAGCGGTCGCCCCTCGGCAGGCAATGGCAAACCTCCGAGTGTATTTCTGCTATGAAAAAGCTCCTCATAAAAATATCTGCCGTTCGGAGTCGGCTTGAAATTGTAGGTCCCTCCATTTGTGGAACAACATCAAGACGCACACCACAAATAGGAGGAGGGGCTCGGCCAAACACCTAACAGAAGTGTACGCGCCAATCATTTATTTATTTTGTTTTTTTTTCCCGTTGTTTAACAAATACACATAAAATACCAAATTTTAAACGTTATACAGAAAATAGAACAAGTGAACAAATTCCCATCAAAATTTCAGAATTAAAAGAAAAATTAGGTACGCAGTTTTATAGCCCTTACATTTTAGCATAAAAATGCAAGTTCGAAGAGTGTCGTAATTATCGTTGATTTTTATAATTTTTTGTACCTAACGATGATGAATTTTTTCTTTCAATAACAAATCTCTCCACAAACAAGTCCACATATTTTTTTTTGGAGCTCTCATAAGACTTTCTGTAGAAGCCTTAGAAGTGAGAAAGCAACGGAATCTAGGCCATACATTCTATGCCAGTGCCACGCGCTTCGAGGAATGCATTTTTGGTTTTGGACTAATGAGTTCTTTGAAAACGTGGGCACTTAAGCTCTAGTTAAGAACTAATTGAATTCTCTAAAAAATCCATAAATCTATTAATAAAATAAAGTGTAAGTTTCAAGTTGTTAGAATATCGCGTCGATTCTTTTATAGTTTTTTCCATACAATAGCTTTTTTAAATTCTTCGCCCATTTTAAGTGTCTAATAGAACTGTTAGGTTTTTTGTAAGAGTTTACACACGCAATTCGGCTGCCGTTGAGATATGCACGCATAGATTGCTCTGAACCTAATCCCACTTTATTTCTGATAGATATAATTCAGCATTGCCATATGTACAAAAATTATGTCAAATATATCTATACTAATATTATAAAGAGGAAAACTTTGTTTGTTTGTTTGTTTGTTTGTTTGTAACGAATAGGCTCAAAAACTACTAACCCGATTTTAAAAATTCTTTCACCATTCGAAAACTACATTATCCTAGAGTAACATGGATTACATTTTATTTTGGAAAAAAATAGGGTTCCGTAAGATATTTGGATTTTTCGGACACAAACTGAAAAAAATCTTAAATATAAAATAAAGTCAACTTTTTGTGTGTGTTCGCTAACCGGCCGTGTCTGCACCGAATTAAACCAAACTTACACACAATGTTAAGAAGGTATTGAAGATGGTTTCCGTATAGTTTGGATACCTACTGGTGGATAGGGCTCGAGATATAGGTCAAAACGTGGACCCGGGTAACCTTCGTATGTGTATGTACAATATGGGTATCAAATGGAAGCTGGTGGTGAATGCTTTAGTTCAGAGTATTTTTCATGCCGCTCCGTGACTGGGGTCTCGAGATATAGGTCAAAACGTGGACCCGGGTAACCTTTGGTTGTGTATGTATAAAATGGGTATCAAATGAAAGCTGTTGATAAGTGCTTTAATATGGGGTAATTTTCATACCTATTGATGACTTGGGTCTCGAAATATATGCCAAAACGTGGACCCGCCGTGTCTTTGAACCGAATTAAACCAAACTTACACACATTGTTAAGTAGGTATTGAAGATGATTTCCGTGTAGTTTGAATACCTATTGGTAGATAGGGTCTCGAGATATAGGTCAAAACGTGGACCCGGGGAACCTTCGGACGTGTATGTACAATATGGGTATCAAATGAAAGCTGTTGGTGAATGCTTTAGTTCAGAGTACTTTTCATGCCGCTCCGTGACTAGGGTCTCGAGATAGAGACCAAAACGTGGAGCCTAGAATGTGTTTGTACAATATGGATATCAAATTGAAGCTGTTGGTGAATGCCTTAGTACAGAGTATTTTTCATGCCGCTCCGTGACTAGGGTCTCGAGATAGAGACCAAAACGTGGACCCGGGTAACCTGTGGTTGTGTATGTACAATATGGGTATCAAATGAAAGCTGTTGATAAGTGCTTTAATATGGGGTAATTTTCATATCTATTGATGACTAGGGTCTCGAAATATATGCCAAAACGTGGACCCGCCGTGTCTTTGCACCGAATTAAACCAAACTTACACACATTGTTAAGTAAGTATTGAAAATGGGTTTCGTAAAGTTTGGTTGTAATTCGGAGCAGTGGCAACGGGTACAGCGTTCTTTTGAACCAGCCATAATGTCGCTTACTTTTTTAACGCTTGGGGCGGAACTGAACTGTCAAATTGACAGTGTGAGTTACAATGTGTCAATATTTCTTTCTAATTTGGATGTCATAAGGAAAAAACGTAAGTGCAACATGTAAAAATTGTTTGTGAATTTTTTTGGAGTGGATTTTGGAACAGTGAATAATTTCTTACGAAATTTGAGAATTTAATGTGAAATCCGAATGAAATTATGTGTTCGTGGAAAAAAAATTTTTTTTCGTTTTTTTTTTTGAAAAATATAAATGGATAATGGTTAAAAAAGCTCCAATGCTTAATAAAACATATAAATTGAAACGAAAAATTCATGGATGATCAGGAAAAAAGACGATTGTTTCTTAGTTATTCATTTGCGTTGATTTGAAATTTAAAAACAATCTTCTTTTTTCCTGATTTTCAATTTATATTTTATATTTACTCAAAAACAAATAGAAAAACAAAAAATATTGTTTATGCCAAAGCGTTTGAATAAAGAATAAAGAAATAAATAATATGAAAACGATATATTTTCTGTTCTAAACCATATCTATTCTATTTTAGTGTGCCCAGCGAAGGGGGCCGGGTTTGCTAGTCATATAATAAAGTTAGTTCACACTGAGAGAATAAAATTCATTGTTGTTAGTAAATTTTAATTTGCATATTTGTATATATACAACAAGAACAAAATTAAGTTTGAAAGTGATCTACAAGATAATTTTATTGGCATCCAAAGGCCATCTTCCTAGTGCGGCAAGATAACCATATAAAATAGCTATTTTTATAGCTGTACTTCCTAAGATGCATCTTTCGGTAACCTTCGCCATGAGACTAAGAGCAGAATGAAACTTTAAAGTCTTTGTGGTTGGGAATAAAAAACCCAGCATATCTTCATATCAGTGAAAATCTCGTCAAATTCGGTTCACAGGTTTCGGAAATCAGCGTTTGAAACAGGCAAATATGCAGCCAGACCTCCTAAAAATTATATTCTTATGTGATTTTGTCCCCCCTACAACTTTTTATAACATTATTAATATTTTCTGAAAGCCTAGTAATAAAAAATTGTGTAATTCTTTTAAGGCTTATTAAAGAACTCATGCACCGTGCTTATTCAGTGGAAAAATGGTTAAAATATATATCTAAGTGATATGAAAGCTTTTGTTTTTGTAGAACATCTTAACCCATTAACTCTCACTTAAAAGGGTCGTTTTGACGCCTACTTGAAGAAATCGCTCAAAAAACTAATTTGGAAAGTCTTTAACGGGCCAAATGCTCCAGAAAATGATTTTACGGAAAATTTTACTATGGTTTTTCTCAGACAAAATCTTCACGTTACAAGGAAATATTAAAAAAATTAAAAATTAACAAAAAAAAAAATTAATTCCGAGCTGGTTTCAGTTGCCACAAAATTCACGCACTGCATAATGCGTTTGGTGCCCATAGAGGGAAGTCAACACTACTTTGGCATTAGCATTCATAGACGTAAGATGACGGCGGCTATTTACTAGCCAAAAGTCCTGTAGTTTGGTTAGATACTACTGCAATAAAATGGGGTGAGTCAAAATGTTTGATAGGAAGGTGGTAGAAAACTTTATCACACCAGGTCAGGCACAGCGAAACGTATGATTCCTCAGCTCGGGTTCACGTGGAAGAAACTGATGCTCTCAAATACTAAGAAAAAAAGTTATTTTGTAATTAAGCCTCTTGGGCTTTACTACTACCTGGGCTAGGCTAAGCTCTCGAATCTGAATGTATTCATCCACCAGTGATTTCGAAGTTTCAGTTGTAATGCGAAGGTACCAGATATTTTCCTACACTGCAAGTAGAAGGAAAGTGCTATGCAATGAGTTAAAGCTCCAGGAAGCTACCCATATCTTAGTTGCTCTGGTCAGCTTTAGAAGTTTTTTGAGAGGCACTCTCTGCCATAGCAAACAGAGCATGATGAATTTCGATAGATGAAGAGTGTTGAAGAAATTTTAGACATTAATGCAAAACCTTCGCAGTATATATAAGTTGGCGCAAAATTAATCACCCTATCAGAAGAGTTACAAATGGCCGCGTACGTGAGACACTCGTGAACGAGACAGCTGCGGTATACAAACAGGCAAGCAATAGAAAGGTCGAAATAAAGATTTTCATCTTTCAACATAATTTTTTACTATATTTTATAAAAAAATTATTAAAAAATGAAACTCGATGATTAATTTTGCGCCATCTATTAGATTTTGACATGAAAGTTATCTTGAAGCGGCACTCAGTAAATTTTTATATACTTGCGCATATAATCTAATCATCCTTGGATTGCCGCACAAACTTGGCATATGTAAATGGAGTCCTTCCTGTTGTGACCTCATAACTCAACTCTCTAGAATATCACTTACCACAGCCTTTCTCACTCTTCCTCGCAGCTTTTCATATGGGAATGTGCTCCAGCTACTTTCAAAATACTTCCGGCATTTGTCTCGCTCAACTGGTGACACTTCCGCGGGTGTTAATGGCATAAAAGTCAGCAAGTGTTGACACAAAACGATGCTGAGCGCCAACAATAGCGCCAGCTCATGCTACAGCAACGAACAACAAACAACAAGCTACATGCAACATGCAACACTTACTCAGCCAAACCAAATGCGGCGGTATGCAGCTCAGCTCATTGCGATTCCATGGAGAATTGCACTTATGAGTTCAGCTGTCTCATTGCAGCCAAGTGTGTGCTTATAAAGCGCGCATGTGTGTGTGTGTGTGTGTGTGTGGCGTGCATGTAAGTTGTAACATTAACACTTTTGCAATTGTTTAATATTTATCTTTTGCCGCAGATGGATTAGCGACAGTCGCAGCCGGCATTCCCACTATTGTTGTTGTTCAAGTAGTAAAATGTGTTTATTATTCTTTCGGTTGCTTTTGTCTCTTGTAGGCTACAGGTTTTGCTTTTATTGCCGTTGCCATTGCACTGTTTGTTGCTTGCCACAGTGGGCGCAAAGGAATGCGCCTGGAACGTGTAAAAGTATGCAATTGTTTGTGTTTTGCATTTTTCCTTTGCTCCTGGGTGAGTGTGAGTGGCGTCTTGGTTGGCTGGCAGCATACGAGCGATTTGTGGCATGCAACAATGAAATGCTATGCAACATACAAAGGAGATGCTAGCGCAGCAACTGAGTTGACTGACTGACTGCCCGAGGGCAAAACTGCGAGAAGAGTCGCTGAGCAGTCAGAGTTCACTGCACATTTGCACTCAGTGCACACACACACATACATGAATAGCAAGAGCAAGTATGTGTGTGTGTGCGTGTGCGCGTATGCATTGTAGATTATGGTTTATGTCTACACAAGTGACATGTTGTTTATCAAATACACAACAATAGCAACAACAACAGCAACAATCAGCGCAAAAATGCAAACCAACAGCGGAGTGCAATGCAAAAAATCGGGCAAACTGGCAGTCAGTCAGTCAAAGAGTAATTCCGCCACTCGCACTTACGAATGGACAAATAAATATTCCAGCATGCATACACACACGCGCACCCATACATATGCATGCATAGATATTTATTTGCAGTGTTGTCAGCCAAACATGCGTTCTTGCCATTGCCAATTGTTGCATTCACTTTGATGAGTCGTACTGGCACACATACATACATATATGTGCGCGTGTAAGTGCATGCAACAGCAGATGCATTGTCTTCTTACTGTTGTTTTTGCCGTTTCCACTTGCAACAACTCTAGCCGTTGCTGTCACTGCGCACACAAAAGCTTGTTGGCTGAGTGCTAAGTGTTGAATGATGAGCTACAAATGCATTTATGCCCACCAATGCTTAAGCGTATGCGTGTGTGTGTGCGCGTTTGTAGGTATATGCATTGTAGTTGCCTCCAGCATCGCTTGCATGCCATAATTGGTGGTATCCACACATGCAGCGCGCACTGTTGAGGCTCTACAACGCATTGTCCTCTTAAGTGCTGTAATTAATAATTTCACTGGCTTTGTGTTGGTGTAAAGCGCTGCTTTGGCACTCTTTGATGTGTTGAAATTGAAAAACGGCTAAATTGAAAAATTGTTGTCGAGTATTACAAGTGAATTTAGTGATGTATGCAGTGCGGCTCTGCTGGAACATATTTTACATATAGTCATATGGTTACTACATGGGTACTGCGCTAAAAGCGATCAATTTCAGAATTTGGAATATTTGAAAACTTTGTGAATTGGTGTTATGTGACGTTGAGAGTAAAAATTATATGGAAAACGGACCTGCAAGCACCATAAGAACAGATGTGCTTCAAATTCTTAAAAACTTTTACTGGTTCCACAACTATGGCCGATAACAAAGCCAGCCGCAAGAATTGAGCTACCCTATAACAGAATCTGCCATATTTATTGCCTCGCAGACTCTTAGGAAACAGTAAAAGAATTTGTATGGAAAAATTCAGCACTGAAAGCCTTGTGACATATACCTCCCAAATTTATTATAAAGTCACCACATCGGAACATTGAAGTAAATCAAAAAAAGAGGCAAACTGGCAAGAACGGGGTCTGCCATGAGTTACTTGCTGAATCGGTGTTCACACCACTGGGTGTCATCAAGAATGCAATCTCCTGAAAATACCTACTAATCGCGGATTATAGAGGAAGGCATCAGACCACATACAACGTTAGCAGAACGTTCTGGCTCACCGGCAAACGCCAACATTGACAAATATGAAACGAAGGCACGCCTGCAGACTCACTGCAGTGATTACTGGCTTCTGACCCATAGGTGAGTAAGCAGTTATAAGGGGTATCCTTCACAATTTGTACTATCATAGTAGTAACCAATCGGAGAAAAAGGAAACTATCTTCCACTTCATCTATGAATGCTATGACCTATGGAAGGCGAGGATTTAAACCTTTGGCAAATCGCTTTTTGAAAACCTCGAAGAGCTGGCTGGTATCGATTATAGTTAAGTTATATAAGTTTTCTCAGTCGCGCAGACTGGATATAGTCGAGAAGGAATAACCCGTATAAGTTTTTGGTAGTGAGGATGTGGAAAAAATGGTGCGAAACCGCTAATTGGATTCTTGAAGAATCGTCACTTCAACCAACTAACCAGCGAACCACCCACATGATGCCAAGTTTGGACTATTTACTAATTTATTTTTCAGCTAAATTTTTTTTTTTTTAAGTGTACGGATGAAAGTGAAAGGTTGCACTACCCCTATAACAAACACCAAATAAGCCCAAGTTGCAAACTTTGTGTAGGAATTATAAAAATTCGACAAATTTTAGTCAAAATTAAATTTAAAAAATTAATCAGGGTTTTCAAAAAAAAAAGAAAATTGGATATGCAGTTTTATAACCCATTAAATTTTAGTATTACAAATTGCATGGAAGTCGCTAAAAATTATCGTTGATTTTTGATAAGTTTTTTCCGTGATGATGCTTCGCAGCCACAACAAATGATTTCAATAAATGTTTCAGGGTTGGGCATAGTTCACTAAATAATTAATGCATTAAACGGAAAAACTGAAGATTTAATGGTGCCGATATGCGCCAATTGAACACTGGGCAGCCCCTCAAGGGCGTCTACAATCAACACACCAACTTACCTCTTAATCAACTACCAAAATATTTATGAATGTAAGTCAATAATTATGCAGAAAGTGCTCAGATTTTCACAGAAATTTTTATATTCTGAAGCTAATGTCCCCTGAAAGGTTTTTACTGACAAAAAGTTTGAAAAAAGAGCGTGTTTATAAGTGAAACTTCAGCATATCCAAAATGGCTCAACTTATTGGGGTATTGCTTTTTCCGTATATAACTTTGAAATGTTTTCTATTAATCCAGAGTTATCAAATTTATCAATTAGTTTCTGATAGCGCTAAAATTTTGAAAATAGAAGAAACGTTTCATTTAAAAAATAGGTATTTCTGCGTGACTTCGCAATAAAATAATGCAGTAAAATTCCACTGAGCGAGTTAAGTGTGAATAAGCAAGCAAGGTAAAGATAAAAAATATTAAATACTCTCTCTGATTTCTATATCAACTGATCTGTTATTGTGTTGCTCTTCTTTCGCTTTGCTAGCAAACATCGCATACCGGGTTTTTACTAATTCGAGGTACAGAATGCAGAGGTGTGGCCAGCATCAGACCGCTAACCGGCTCTCAGCAATTTTGAAAGGATCAGCTGATTGGCTGATGTCATATGCGTAATGAGATTGTGTTGATGATATACGAAAAAGAAATCAACAAAGTCTCCACTTATGCTACTTCGTTGCCAACTGATTGGACAACTGATGGGAAGAGTGTGTGAATCCGTGTGAAACGAGCGGGCCGAATTCTGCTGTCGAGTTATCGGAGGCGTGGCAGCCGAAGTTACGCTCGTGATTTTGCTTCGTTTGTCCGAACCTGGTGATTTATAATCCTTGTAATCTGTAAGATTTCTAAATCACAGGTACAATAAAATATTAAATGAAAAAAAAAAAAATTAAAATTTATTTTGTTCTATAAAAAAATGGGTTTTCTCTAATATGAGGTCGCTTTTATTTTTCAGAAGTGCAGTTGGACAGTGCTATTAAAGTTATGATCTAAGCTCTCCAAATTTTCCGCCAAAAGCGTTTTGTTGATTTGAAACTCAATTGCTAATCTATACTAATATTATAAAGAGCAAAACTTTGTTTGTTTGTAATGAATAGGCTCAAAACCTACTGGACCGATTTTAAAAATTCTTTCACCATTCGAAAGCTACATCATCCACGAGTAACATGGATTATATTTTATTTTGGAAATAGGGCTCGAGATATAGGTCAAAACGTAGACCCAGGTAACCTTCGGATATGTATGTACAATATGGGTATCAAATGGAAGCTGTTGGTGAATGCTTTAGTCCAGAGTATTTTTCATGCCGCTCCGTGACTAGGGTCTCGAGATAGAGACCCAAACGTGGACCCTAGAATGTGTTTGTACAATATGGATATCAAATGGAAGCTGTTGGTGAATGCTTTAGTACAGAGTATTTTTCATGCCGCTCCGTGATTGGGGTCTCGAGATATAGGTCAAAACGTGGACCCGGGTAACCTTTGGTTGTGTATGTACAATATGGATATCAAATGAAAGCTGTTGATAAGTGCTTTAATATGGGGTAATTTTCATACCTATTGATGACTAGGGTCTGGAAATATATGCCAAAACGTGGACCCGCCGTGTCTTTGCACCGAATTAAACCGAACTTACACACATTGTTAAGGAGGTATTGAAGATGGTTTCCGTATAGTTTGGATACCTATTGGTAGATAGGGTCTCGAGATATAGGTCAAAACGTGGACCCGGGTAACCTTCGGATGTGTATGTACAATATGGGTATCAAATGGAAGCTGTTGATAAGTGCTTTAATATGGGGTAATTTTCATACCTATTGATGACTAGGGTCTGGAAATATATGCCAAAACGTGGACCCGCCGTGTCTTTGCACCGAATTAAACCGAACTTACACACATTGTTAAGGAGGTATTGAAGATGGTTTCCGTATAGTTTGGATACCTATTGGTGGATAGGGCTCGAGATATAGGTCAAAACGTGGAGCCTAGAATGTGTATGTACAATATGGGTATCAAATGGAAGCTGTTGGTGAATGCTTTAGTTCAGAGTATTTCCATCCGCTCCGTGACTAGGGTCTCGAGATAGAGACCAAAACGTGGACCCTAGAATGTGTTTGTACAATATGGATATCAAATGAAAGCTGTTGATAAGTGCTTTAATACGGGGTAATTTTCATACCTATTGATGACTGCCAAAACGTGGACCCGCCGTGTCTTTGAACCGAATTAAACCAAACTTACACACATTGTTAAGTAGGTATTGAAGATGATTTCCGTATAGTTTGAATACCTATTGGTAGATAGGGTCTCGAGATGTAGGTCAAAACGTGGACCCGGGTAACCTTTGGTTGTGTATGTACAATATGGATATCAAATGAAAGCTGTTGATAAGTGCTTTAATATGGGGTAATTTTCATACCTATTGATGACTAGGGTCTGGAAATATATGCCAAAACGTGGACCCGCCATGTCTTTGCACCGAATTAAACCGAACTTACACACATTGTTAAGTAAGTATTGAAAATGGGTTTCGTAAAGTTTGGTTGTAATTCGGAGCACTGGCAACGGGTACAGCGTTCTTTTGAACCAGCCATAATGTCGCTTACTTTTTTAACGCTTGGGGCGGAACTGAACTGTCAAATTGACAGTGTGAGTTACAATGTGTCAATATTTCTTTCTGATTTGGATGTCATAAGGAAAAAACGTAAGTGCAACATGTAAAAATTGTTTGTGAATTTTTTTGGAGTGGATTTTGGAACAGTGAATAATTTCTTACGAAATTTGAGAATTTAATGTGAAATCCGAATGAAATTATGTGTTCGTGGAAAAAAAATTTTTTTTCGTTTTTTTTTTTTGAAAAATATAAATGGATAATGGTTAAAAAAGCTCCAATGCTTAATAAAACATATAAATTGAAACGAAAAATTCATGGATGATCAGGAAAAAAGGCGATTGTTTATTCATATGCGTTGATTTGAAATTTAAAAACAATCTTCTTTTTTCCTGATTTTCAATTTATATTTTATATTTACTCAAAAACAAATAGAAAAACAAAAAATATTGTTTATGCCAAAGCGCTTGAATAAAGAATAAAGAAATAAATAATATGAAAATCATATATTTTCTGTTCTAAACCATATCTATTCTATTTTAGTGTGCCCAGCGAAGGGGGCCGGGTTTGCTAGTATTCTATATATTTTCTTCTACGCCCAGGCATTGGCAAACCTCCGAGAGCATTTCTGCTATGAAAAGTTCCTCAAAAACAGAAAAACCATCTGTCATTCGGAGGTGGCATAAAACTGTCGGTTCCCCATAAATGGGGAAAACAGCTCGGCCAAACACCCAATAAAGGGTGTAGCGCTAATTTTGTATAAATATTTTTTTCCTTCACTAATTTCTTGATAGCTAGGTAGATAGATGGAATGGTACGGTTAACAGTCTGGGCCTCCCCAAGTAGCGCTAAAGCGCCGTTTTGATACCATTATTAGACCTACAACAAATTAATTATTATACGTTTTCAAAAAAAATCCAGTATTTCTGCACAATTTTATAATCTGAAAATTCCTTTCAAAGTTCATGAGCAACAATATTTATTGGAAAATTGATATTTGCTTTTTCTTGCTCATTTTAATAATTTTACACAACTGTGGAAATCTGCTCAAAATAACCCCTACGAGTTCAATTTAATGCACTGCTATGTACTAATTAATTTTTCATGCAACAAAATATTTCACATACGCCAACACATTTACGAGTAGCACCAATGCCCCATGGCTGCTGAAACTGAAACGACGGCAATGCCCAAACATATGGAAGCAATCAAAGGCGTTGACTGATCAACCAAATGGCAATTGGAGACGCTTGATGCGAGGCGAGAGTAAAGCGAGAACTCCGCAACTCCTCAAGCGCAGGCATAGAGTAGGCATAAAGTGGCGGAACATCTGCTTCCGTATGCGACAATTTTACGAAAAATCAACAAAGGGCGCAATTAAACTCAGCTCCTCTTGTAGTTGGTAAGCAGATAATGAGCGCCAAGCGTTGAATGCGAGAGTGTGTGAAGATGGATGAAGACGAAATTGGATTGCTAACGTAAGAAAGGCATACACAATTATGCCTGATATTAGGATTACTGTGTATTTTTATTTCAGAACCTTCTGCATACATACATACATACATATTTCTGTAGGTACTCGTACGCATTTTCTTATATATGGGGGATCCCATTAGCACAAAGCAGCCGTTACGAATGCGCTCATCTTAAACGTCGCGACTGGTTTGTCATTACGCAGCCGCAAACGGCCATGAAAAATTCACGAAAATCAAAATTGCTTTAATTTGGCAGCAGATCAGTGAATATTTGTCAAGCGGAAAGATGCCAATGTGGTGATATCGGTAGTGAGTTAATTGTCTACAGAACTCAACGAAAGCTGAATAAGCAAATTGAGAGTGAAGCCGAGCCTTTTGTAGTTTTGAAAAAAAAGAATGAGGCATAAAATAAAGAAATGATAAAAAGTTCTGCTGCTGCATAAAAATGTTTTGTTATTTTATCTCGTTTTTTATCTTTTTTCTTATTTTTTTTGTGTTTTTTTTTCAGATTTCTTGTACTTGTATACCCGTACACACGCCTTAAATCGTACATACTCATGTTTTGAAAATTACACACGCATGAAAGACAATCAATAAAATAATTGTAGGGCAAGCAGTGACACAGAGAAAGAAATGTACACGCTTTCGTGTACATTCAGGCATACAAATACATTTCTAAAAATAAGTAAATACGCGAATACAAAGGATGTGCAGATGTCATACGAAAATAGCCGCGCTTGATTGCTGCTTGACAATAATGATCTATTCCCCTGTGTGTGCACTTTTGCCTTTGTAGTTCATACATGGAAGTGTGTGTGAGCGATTGAGTTGAGTGATAAACAACTACAAATCCAGATGCACTCATATAAGTAGAGAGACTCCCTATAGTCAAATCTACCAGTTATGAACTACTTTACTACTAGTTGTTTTGTAACTGTGGTAGAGAATCTGCTAATTTTTTTCAATTCTTGCATCTAATATTTTTAAAACTCCGATCTCTCACAAAATGTTAGTTGTTAGCGAATGCATCCACATTATGCCAGTTAGGGAACTACATAGTAAGCGATCTAAGAAATTAGTTCGTAATGGACTACTAAACAAAAAAACAAAAACAGATGATTGACAAGATCAACTTTTATATTTATTCAATCCTCATTTCGTGTACCCTTAAAGTTTGAAGTATTCATTTTTTTTTGAAGGGAAAACTTCTTTAGAATCGTTGAGAGTGATTTGAGACTCGATGAAACGAAAAAGCGACACTAAAAAGAGACATACATATAGATCTTATAGTATATAGCCTGCGAGAGAATGAGATAGAACACAGTTATACAGCGTTCCCTATTCTCCGTCTCCTCTTTGTGCGGTGCTTCGTAGCCTCCCCACTCTTGGCTACGAAGCGTTATATGTTGATATAAGTACGTATATGTGTGTGGCTGCGTACTGCTGAGCCACGCTAGTTTAGTGAGTATTGTAGTATGTATACTACACTGCCTATTACTTGCTTTGGTGTTTAGTTCAAGCGTCATACGTATGTATGTTTGTATGTATGCTAGAATCACTGTCTGTTCAGCTCTCTAAAGTGGGAGAAATATGTGCATGCGAAACCAGATTGAGCAATGGAAAAACAGTTTTAATTGTGGCAATTTATATTTCACCGAATCAATCAATAAATAGCATCACGGAATTCATTCACGAAAATTTAATAAAGTATACACCAGAAGTATCGCGGATACTTAGAAAAAATTACGATAAAGTTCCAATGATTTTAAGTGGCGATTTTAACGTAACTTTAGCATTGGACACAGCGGTTCCTTTAATTGACTTTCTCAATACAACATTCAATTTAAAAACGTGTAACAATCGCACTGAATCGACAACACGATCAAAAACAACAATTGACGCGGTATTTCAAAGATATGTTGACAACATCGAAACCAAAGCATTTGTATCATATTTTAGCTATCATAAGCCACTCGTATCATTTGTTGTAATTGAAAACATTGAGGATGAATAATAATAAAATGAAGAAAATAAAATATGAACTTTATAGCAATATTATAATGAACCTATAATTATCCCGCTCCTAATGCTGCTTTCGTCTCATTCTCTCTAAGTTTGTTTTACGGAAGGTTTCACTTCTATCGCGTCTAACCGTTAGACTGGTATTTTTTTTCATTTTGCAACTAGTACATTTTGAGTCACTTTTTAACTAGTATTACTTCTGACATCAAATAGCAGTTTATGTCTTAAAATTATAGCTGAGTGGCCGACTTTTACATGTGGAGCTGTTACACATCATAATTGGACTAGTGCAAAACTAGTCCATTATGGAGTAGTACTAGCCCGTGGTAAATTCGCTTCAAAATTTCTCGTGTGTCTAATTTTACTTGCCGATGTCTTTGCCTATAGCAATTTACACACTCTGCATCACTTTGAGACTAGTTTCGAAAGTACTTAAGAATGTATAGATCAAAAGGTGTATCAGAAGTAACTGAGTTTTAAAGGTTTTAAAATCTGAAACAATAATGTTGGTTTTTTAGCTTTATTAAATGTTTGGAATGTGTTTTATTGCTGTCCTTTCGACGTGGAGCGAAGTAACAATCAAGCGTTCATCATCAATGCCAAGAGTTCCAAGTTGGAACATAGAGCCACAATGTATGTATCAGCTTTTAATGGAATGATATATAGTACATAACACTCTTCAGCTTCCGAATAAAGAAAAATACTATTTTGGGTACCCAGACTCTGAAACATTACAGTCAGTGATGTTGCCGATGAGCTGGCAAGTGGAATTTCATCTCCTCCTTCTCTATAACCGAAGCCATTTTGTGGACTTGATGGATGAATAGCGTGCATTAAAGGGTCTCAAGCAGACAAAAACTTCTTAGATACCCCTTTAGTAAGAGTGACGTAAATCTGTTTGGTAGGCAGGTCGATTTAAAGGTTGCTCAGAAGTTATTTCATCGGTCAAAATAGACTGGGTTAGCAACTGTGAAAGTACTATGATTCCTTGAGTAAGGACCTCAAAATATCTTTTGAAAGTGTTCGGACTTGATTTGCCCTCCGTTGAGCATCCGGGTCTGGCCAAACTGGCTTTTTCGACTTTGGACGTGAATTCAACAAATTTGAATTATAGCTAACGACTTGAGCTTCCAGGTATATAACGGGTGATTTTTTAGCTATTACCTTTTTAAACAGTTGGTTTAAAAAGCAGACGCACGCTTCGTGTTTTGTTTCACTGTCAAACATCTTCAGTTTGGTCTATAATTTAACCAAGAATCGTCTTACAAACGAACAACACTTGCAAATCATTGAATTTTATTATAAAAATGCGTGTTCTGTTAAGAAAGTTTAAGATCCCCTTTTTTATCGAAAAATTGTATTCAGCGACGAATCTCATTTTTGGGTCAATGGAACCAGGAAATAAGCAGAATTGTCGATTTTGGAGTGAAGATCAGCCAGAAGAATTGCAAGAGCTGCCAATGTATTCAGAAAGGGTCACAGTTTGGTACGGTTTATGGGCTGGAGGTATCATTGGGCCGTACTTCTTCAAAGATGCTGCGAATCGTAACGTAACTGTGAATGGCGAGCGCTACCGTGAAATGATATCCAACTTTTTTTGCCCAAAATGCAAGAGCTTGACTTGCATGATATGTGGTTTCAGCAAGACGGTGCCACATGCCCCGCAGCACGCGTAACAATGGATTTGTTGAGAGGCGAGTTCGGTGAACATTTTATTTCACGTTCGGGACCTGTCAACTGGCCACCCAGATCGTGCGATATAACGCCTTTAGATTATTTTTTGTGGGGCTATGTTAAAGCTTATGTCTATTCAGACAAGCCTGCTTCAATTAACGCATTGGAAGACAACATTAAAGTATTTATATGTGAGATACCGACCGAAACATTGGAAAGAGTATGCCAAAATTGTACTAAGCGGACCATTTAAAGCGCAGTCGCGGTCAACATTTACATGAAATAATCTTCAAACATTAAATTATATGGACTGTACTATCGATTTAAATAAAAATTTCATGAATTTTTCTGAATTTTACGTGTGTTTTTTTGAAAAAACTTTCCTATAGCTCTTAAAAAATCACCCTTTATATACCTTAGCGACCGCTATTAGAAGAAACTTTTTTTCATTTTAGTATTTCACCAAGATTCGAACTTACCTTCTCTCTAACCCTTTCAGCTACGGCGGCTTGCCGTGATCATGTAGTGATTACGACTCTTCGTTGTGAGCTTCCAGGTAGCTTCCTAAAATTCAATTTTCCATCGCTTTACGGATATAACCTTTTAAAAAGGATTCTCCAACAGACGAAAAAAAGACAAACCCGCAAGCCCTACTGAAGATTTTAAAAAAGGTGTCCAACGTAGAGTTAGACTTAATTTGATATTCTTTAAGAATAGCTGATACTATCACACTTAGGAATATATACCTACATCAATAGTAGTTTAATCCTCATGGTGGGGTCGGAAATTGCTTGGGCATTTGTACGTGTTACTTGGGTACAAAAATCCTCTAGATCGCAATATTCCCCACTCCTATATTATCTAGCTTAGCTATGAAAGCTGATCCACAGCTGTAAATATCTCAGTGTGGTTATTCTATTGAATTTCAGAAGCTTAGCTACTAAAACTAGTATACAGCTGGAAGAATCTCAGCGTTATTATGGTCTTTCACGCTTGGAATTGTAATAATACTTGATGAAGGATTTGAGGTTCAGGCACTTCCTTCCAGCATTCAGATAGACATCATTATAAGAAGCAGACTGGATGGTAATCTGTTGAATAGTAGACTGAAAAGAGGTTAGAGAGATAACTATCGAGTCAGACACAACATTATTCCCTTTCCTAATTAGTTCCGATTCAGTTACGAAAAATGCTATTTGGTGGTTTTAATTTCTTGCTTTGAAAACTACATCGCTGCTCCTCCTATGCAGCTGCAGTCTCCTATTTAGTGACAGGTACAAAATGCACACCAACTGCACCATTTTGCACCTATTTCGCACCAGTTTGTGTACAGTTAAGAAATTGTTAACATAGAACAAGCCTCTCTATCCAACATTCACTATTGTCATCTATCTGATGGCACATAAGAAGGACCTCACTTATAACAACAATGACCGTTTGTCAACGGATGCAGAGAACAAAAGTACACGGAAAAAGGATGAAGCATGAAAATAGTGAAATAACATGAAAAGAAAAACCTCAGCACACAATACTCAAGTACATATAAGTAGTGAGTAGGTAATACATGGATGGATGGATAGCTGGCTGTACTTTTGTATGTGTGACTGAACCGATGAATGAAAGCAATAGTGCAAGTCCGAGCAGGTCATTATACTGGCACTTGAAGCGTGTAAGTAATGCTTGAAAGGAATGAGTGACTGGAAAAATACATATATACACCTATGAATGTCTTATGATGAATTACATACTTGCATACCTACAAACTCTTAGGTAGATAAGATGTAATACTATAATTTGTTGTGTTTGCGTTCCCTACATCTTTGCTCGAGTGAGCAATTTAGATTTGTAGATAATGCATAATGATACGAATGACAATAACAATACGTGCATGCGTAGAATGAAAGAAAAATTGAAAGAAATCATCAAATAATGAAAAATGAAGTAGAACTAGTGAAATAAAAAAAAGAAACCAAAAGATGCTTATTTCTTCATCCTGCTTAATACTCAAATATTACTATTTGATTTATATGATGAAATACAGTCAATCTTATCCGACCCAGTGAAAAAAGTAAAAAAAATACAACAAAAAATTGTAATATCTCTAAATCTGATAAAATAAAATCCGAAAATACGTAGGTATATAAGCTAATATAATAACTATGCACAGAATGCTCCGATTTACACAAGGATTTTCGTATTTTGAAGCGAAGCGCTCTTACAAGGCTCTTCTCAACACAAATTGCTTAAGCTTAGAAAGTAGGCGTGTCTATGAGCCAAAATGTGTGAAAAAATCATAAAATTTCTTTTCAAACTGCAAAAAATCAAAAATTACTTAACCGATTTCAACATAATTTGTTTGCTGTAAAACTTTGAAATACTTTCCATCACTCTGTACTAATCAATGTTATCAATTATTTCGATTAAGTATTAAAATTAAAAAAAAGGAACATTAAAAAACATAAAAACCCAGGATCAGCGGAAATAAGCAGACAAAGCAAATATTAAAAATGTATGCTCCCAGGTGTTTATATCTGGTGATTTCTTATGGTGATGCTTCCTACTCTTTTATATGCAAACTGGTGCAAAATTAATCACCTCGGAAGTTTTATAACTTTTGCAAATGGCGTCGCACGTAGACTATACAGTTGCAGCATACAAACAAACAAGTAGTGGAGTGCAACCACAGCAGCATGCCACTGGCGACGTACTGCTTTAGACAAACAGACAATCGAACAGACTCTTGAGATAAGCACACTCTATAGTAAGAGACAGATGACTAGCCGACAGTTCGTAAATTTCACACTATCGCAAAATTTCTGATATCACTCGACTTGCTCGATTCAGAGAAATAGACCGATTTGGCTTCCAAGAGATGCTTCTAACCAAACAAAACCTCGATATGCCTCAGTCTTTGCACGGATTTTTCAAACGGCCCTGGTAGTTATATAATTGGGTGTAGCAGAATAAGACGACAATGCTACCTTAAGTAGACTTTCATATTCCAGTAATACGCCCCCTGACCTTAATTAGAGAAGAGAATCATATAATATTTTTTTTGTCTTTAAATTTTTTCAGAATTTTCCATAAAAAGACCCCTCAGAGGTGCGTGCATTAAAAAAAATATTAAAATTGACCAAAAATGGAAGTTTTGAACAAAATGTTTCGAAAAAACTCCACTGTGCGCCTGTCTGAGGCTACCCAGCAGTTACTTTGCTCTAAGTTTACCCACCTAGAAATAATATATATCTATATAATTGCTGCTTACACCCATTTTTAACACACTTTTATTAGCTCGGGTTGTATGTATGTATGTATGTATGTATGTATGTATGTATGTATGTATGTAACGGAATCTTTGAGCTTAATTTTCACTGGCTTCTAAAAATCTGATCGACTTGAAATTTTGCACACCTATCAAGGACCGCTGACAATGCAATAATTTGATAAAAGTTTTCCATTATCCTTATTAGGATTGTCAGGATTAATATTTTCTTTTTTTACCTGTGGGCAAAAAGTAAGGTGAATTTGGTTGTAAAATGAAAAATCTTTATTTCTAATGAAATACGTATTTTATGCGTATTTAACCCCAACATCTACCGTTTCTACTAAATGTGTATTATAATACGTTCACATATAAGTAGATGATCTACTATGGGAAATCGCGCCTTTTAATTACAGATTCTGAGTTAAGCGCGATTTCCCATACAAAATTTGTCTCCCAAAATCTGAAATTATAAAATAATCCTAGATAATAACGATATTTTTTGGAATACAACCCTGTGTTTACTGTGTTATCGATAATTATTATTACGAATGTAAGGAGAAGCAGCAAAATAAAAACTAAATGAAATGGATGCCGGGAAAGAAAACAGGTCTGTAAACATAATTATAATAAAATTTTTGTCAAATATTATTAAATAGGGATTCATTATACAGAAAAAGCGTGTGTCCATGAACGTTTTGTCCTCTTATTACTTATTATAAAATGTAATACAGCAGCTAGTCCTTGACGAATTGCGCAGAATGCTTCAGGTCATTATCTTGCTGGAAGATCCAACTCGAGCCTAGGCCTCGTTTGTCCACGGATGGCATCAGGTTTTGTTCCAAAATGTGCTTGTATTAGAAGCGATCCATATTTCCTTCAATGAAAACGAGGTTTCCAGCTCCTGTGGCTGCAACTGCTCCCCAAACCATGACACTGCCACCACCATGCTTTACAGTCGGAATCAGATTCCTAGGATCCATGGCAGTGTTTGGTTTTCTCCAAGCTTTGGCTTTGCCGTCGTATCCATATATGTTGTATTTGGACTCATCAGTGAATAAAACTAGTTTCCAAAATTCTATTCCCTTATAAGGTGCTTTTTTGCAAACTCCATACGAAGCTTTCAGTTTTTCTCGCTTATAAGGGGCTTCTTGCGAGGAGTTCTGCAGTTGTTACCTTCATTATTATCCTGCTTATTGTACGTGGGTCGACAACAATTTGATATCTCTCGGTTACCTCCTGGGCCAAATCAGTAGCATGTATTTTCGGCTTCTGATTCACTGCTTTGCCAATAAAGAATACATCTCTCCGGTTGAGCTTCTTGGGCCGGCCACTACGCGGCTTAATCTCCAGAGAATTGGTTGTTTCAAAGTTTTTACAAATAGTTTGTACCGTAGACTTGCTTAAATGCAATAAATCAGCTATTTAATCAAAGGATGTCTTATTACTTCTGTACTCAACAACTAATTTTCTCAAATCAGTAGAGATTTCTTTGCGGAGCAACATTATTCCGATCGTACACTTTTTCAAAAGACAAAATGCCAGAAGAATGCAAAGTAGAACCACAAAATAAAATAAACGGTACTTTACAGTTAAGTATTCGCAGAAAAGAAGAGCAAAATAAGTGTCCTAATATAACGTATGTACACTTTTGTCAGCATCCCACGCTTTTAACTCTAATTTGAATTATTCTATTTGTATCTTAATTTTTGTTATAATTCTGTTCTGAGGTAGTTGACTATGATTGATCGTTCGATTTGCTATTACTTCATTATAGGTCCCTTTGTCATTAAAATTTATTTTCTACTTTTTAGTTCGATTAGCAATAAAAGCGTGTTTTTTAAACTATTTTTTTTTTGCTATTTGGCTGCGCTCCTCCTAGTATTTGTAGCGTGCGTCTTGATGTTGCTCCACGAATGGAGGGACTTACAGCTTCAAACCTTCGGAGTGGGTAGATATTTTCTATGAGGAGCTTTTTCGTGATAGAAATACAATCGCAGATTTGCCTTTGCCTGCCGAGGGACGACCGCTATTAGAAAGCACTTTTTCTTCATTCTTCTTCTGCTTCTTCTTCTTCTTTAAAAAAAAAATACTAAGCACAACGGCGTCAAACATAAACTACGAATAGGCGTTGTTTTCTCAGAACATTGACTGTTCATACTCGTACAGTCAGACTTGAGTTAGAGCATAAAATTTCCTTCAGCAGCGGAAGAAACAGTTCAGTAGCTGCTTACCTCTCATTTGATGCCCTCTTACACAATAAAAATTCAGTATATCAATCAACATTCTGAAAATCCCAGCAAATCAATTATACGAACTGTTGAAAGCACAAAAACAATATGCGACAGTGCGATTACCTAAACAATCACAGCCCGAGAAAACATAGCCGTTGGTAGAGATGTAATTCTACGAAATAAATCCTTGGCCATTCACCAATCGAGCTAAATCTGCACAGTTCGATTAACATTTAGCAATTCAAGTTTACTTACTTCGCAGGTATTTGTGCTTGCGATATATTTGCATGCGTGACACGCATACATCTACTTACACACTTATGAGTGCGTATGTATATACAAACGGACTGACTGCTAGTATTTCAATTTGCAGTTAGAGCAAATCAAGTGTACCGAAATCAGGGCATAAGTAAGTGGCAGCGGCAATTGGAATTTGCAACAATTTCCTGAAATTGTTCTGCTTCCTCAACTGATTAATAATGTTTAAAAATGGTAGTGTAGCTGAAAATCCATATGCCGACTTCCATCCACTCTCACTTTGGTTAGCTGGCAGAAAATAAAACAGAAGTGCATTGTTTACACAATTACAATAAAACAAAACATCGATTCTAATAGTAGATAGATACTAAGAGTTATCAAGCATATGGGCGCATATGTACATCTGTGTGAGTGTGTTTAGAAGTTAGTATTTCATATAGGTATAGACCTTTTTACTTTGATTTTTGAATAGATGCAAGTATACACAGTGACCATTCCTGAGCATTTCACACAATTAAATTCTTACACCGCAAATTCTCAGAGCTTTCACAAAATGCTTTCATGAAGCTTGCTGGGCTTTTACAAAAAAGTGGTCTTTGAACTCTGTAACAAGAAAAGTTTGGTTAGGAAATGCACCGATGATCAAAAATATTAAAAAGTATCTACTTGCAGCCTCTGAGTGAGCACCCAGGTTAATTGGTTTTGCTCTACGCGCTCATAAAGTTTGCTATTGTGCTTTACTGCATGTACGAAGCTGTATGGCGCGACTGCTGTATTGATGGAAAGCTTTTAAATGTCTATCGGACACTGCTTGGTTGAGTTCTTTTGATAGCTGTAAATTGCGCAGCTATCGGTTAGGGAGTGAGAAAACTTTTGTTATATTTTTCAGGCCTCATAAGCCTTCATTTCCCATTCATTTTACTATTTTTTAAAAACGGTTGATCAAAAAAATCTTTGAACTGAGTCCGTTTAAACCAAAAATATTTATTTAAAATCAGGTTTTGTTTAATTTTCTATAAGACAAGCTGAATATAGCGACGCTTAGTAATGTTCGTTGTCATAATATGGAGCTTTTGCAAAACAATTCATAATTCTTTTGAAGATAAAAAATAGGATTAAACTACCATTAAACCTTTTACTAAAGTTAACGTACATCAATAAAACCAATATACTTCAATGCTTCAAGAAATTTTTCTTCGCTTCGAAAGCTTTCAAGAATACTTGAAAGTCTGATGACACAGCAAAAACATAACGAAACTCCGGGAACGTTAGAAAAAGTTTTTTCTAATAGGAGTCACTCCTCGGCAGAAAATCGCAAGCCTCCGAATGTATTTCTGCCTTAAAAAAGCTGCTCAAAAAAAACCATCTGCCGTTCGGAACGCACCATTTGTCGAAAAAATCAAGACGCGCATCACAAATAGGAGGAAGAGCTTGGTTAAACACTCAAAGAACGTCGAAAGCTTTCATACAAAATCCTTAATTTTAAGTGTTCTTCAGAGCTTTTATAAATGTTTCATTGCCTTTCAAAGCTTTCGCGAATATCTTAAAGCGACATGTCTCAACACAGATGTTAGCGGAAAAAGTGATGCAATTTAACTAGAATTTTTTGTTTGAATTGGTATTTGGTAATTGCCTAATCTATTCTCAACGCAACAGGGCCCATTTGAAGAAATTTGAATGTAGACTCATTACTCTTTCGAGTATGAAAATTGTAAGTGTTCGCTACATTAGGTCTAAAAATTTACCAACTTGCACAATGTTTTAGAATATACAAATAAAAGCTTTCGCGGAATAGTCGATAGCCTCGAAGCTTTCAACGAGTTTTGTAAAACCGCCGAAGCTTTCACAAATATTCGCTTGTGATTTCATTTCGTTTATGCACTTTATGAATTTAACGATTTACACAATGCCTAAGATATATCAGTTAAAAGAGTTCGCTGGCATCGTCAGTTTTCAATTTGTTCTTTAATATCGCTGAGGCTTTCATACGTTTTCGCTGGTGATTTCTCTTCATTTATTTAATACATAAATTTAACAATTTATAAAATGCCTCAGAAATATCAGTTAAAAGCTACCGCCGAATAGTCGCTAGCTTCGAAAGCTTGAAATGTACTTTGTAAATAGGCCGCAGCTTTCATCGATTTTAGGTTTTGCTGCTCACAGTTTTAACTTATAAAAACTTTTTTAAATACAAACTTTTCTGGATGGTATTTTTGTGCACATATTTCTTAAAAAAATCTCGAAATATAAAGTTTTCTTTGCCACTAAGAAATTTCTACTAGCTGACTGTTTTTTAATTTGCCTCTTGGCAGCTGATAGGCCCAATGTTAAGCTGTCAAAATTCTCAATATTTTAGTAATCGTTGTTTTATATATTTTACACAGCTTTTGCCGACAAATTTTTTACTGGTAAATATAAAAGAGTTCTTAATTGAGTATGAAATTAACAAGGTTTCGCTCTGAGAATTTTCCTTGCCAACTTCATATTGGAGTCAGAAGCTTTGATATGTATTATTGAATTATGCAGGTACTTTAAGGAGCTTTTCAAGAGCTTTTTTGTCAAAATTAGGAGCATTTTCTGGAAGTAAGAGAGAGGCCAAGAGGTAAGTACAGCTTAAGTTGCCACTACTCTGTCCAAGCTTTTGTTACGACGATTTTTTTTGAAAGGTTGAAATATGTGAAATGGCTTTAAAAAATATTTGAATTTCTGTAAATTTTTGTTTCAATTATAAATTTGCGCTATATTTTACTTCATAGCAGCCAGGTCTAACCCAGTAGCCGACCAACTTTCGACAAAAATCCAGCGGTTTCACTCATAAAGCTTTTTTATAAATATGAAAGCTTTAGAAAGTGCTTTGAATCGCTTTCAAAAATATTTGCCACTCTTTTCCCATTTTGTCCTGCAGTACCTGCGATTGAATGAATTTCGTAGCCACCGAAAGTGATGTCCATTCCATATACACATTTACACGCACACACACACATATGCCCACACATACATATGCACATATCACTGCGCACGAAAAACGCTTTGTTTGAATATTCTGATTATATTTGCAGACATCAATACGCAAATACCAGCATACGCACACTTCACCAGCGCATACGACGAGTAAAATTGCGCCAACGCCAACAACTACAAAAATGTGCTTACATACATTCGAGCAGTTGGACGCTTGGTCGAAGGACTACCACAGATCACGGACGGAGCGAGTCATTGCAGTTATTGGATATTGAAGTTACGTACTGACTGAATGGATGGATACACGAACAAGTGGCAATGTCCAACAGGCGCGGGCCTGTAAATTATTGTTAGTATGGACATACTCGTTTACAGTAAAAGTGCACACACACACACAAACACATGCGTGCTTTTAGAAATACAGGAAAAGTACGAAATAGCTGCATAGAAAATGAATGACAATTGGAAATGAAAATGAAAATTTTCGATTTTGTGCCAACGCCTCACCACTACACACATACATACATCCACACGGGTTTACGACCATCGTACGAAGAGCAAAACTATTCTGACCGAAATGCTGCTGTTGTTGCTGTTGTCATTACATATTCCCCTGAATGTATTTATTTGTTTGTATGTCTATTTGAGTGGGTGGTGAAAATCAATTTTCTTTGTGGTCAACGCAACTGTTTTTGTTTCTTTTTCCTGCAGAGTGCTGCATCTGCGAATAATGTATGAAGGCACAAAGCTTTAGAATTACGATTCTACAGCCGCACAATGGCTTCATGGAAGAACGCTTGGTCGATGGAAATTTGGTTAACGTTTGGACAAGTGAAAAGTAGAGCTAAGTATGCACTCCTGCATGGTAGTTTTTCTTCAATAGGGCTTTAAATTTGGGCAGAGCACCTACGAGAACACTTACAATTGGAAATCAACACTTTCGTAGGGGAAGTGGAGGATGGCACAATGAGTGGAGTAAGTGAATGGCAATACTTAAGCGATCTTTAGAAACAAAGAATGTCATTGAAGCTGGTTTTAAAGATAATTCTCTTAAATGGAAAGTTTGAATACCTCAAGAGTGTGTGCACTTCACACAAAGCTTACGAATAGTTTGGTTTCGTCGAAAGCCATAAATAATGGTGATTAGTGCTTGTCCAAAGCTCTACACTACTTTAACTTAAATAATGGCATATGAAACGTGGTAGAAGCTTAGTAATGGTAATGAAAGCTTGTCTAGAACTAAAAGCCATGAAAGGTAGTCAAAAATTGAACATAACTAAAATGGCTTTAAATGGTGAAAGCTCGTCCAAAGTTCTGTTATGGAAAACTATAGAGAAAATTTTTTTTATTATAATTAAAACGCCGTCGAAATGGAAGCCATGAATTATAATTAAATTATAAATAATTGGCGCATATACTACTGTTGGGTGTTTGCCCGAGTCATTCCTCCTATTATGGTGTGCCTCTTGATATTGTTCCACAAATGGAGGGACCTACAGTTTTAAGCGAGCTCAGAACGGCAAATGAAAGCTATAAATTGCAGTAAAGAATAAAAAAAAGGGAATGTCACAAAAGTTTTACTTAATTTTTGAGGAAACATCGGCTATGGAAAACACCCAAAAGAAAAACAGTTTCAAATTCTAATTAGAATTTCATTGAAAGCTCTAATTTACGATGATGAAAACTTGTCGAAAGCTCAATTAAACCATACACGAGAGAACAAAATATAGAATTTAGAATTGAAATGTCATCAAAAGGTGTGATTATTGTGCTGAAAGCTCATTGTAAACATCATCAAGGATCTCAACAAAGAAAAATATAAAGGTATAACTAAACTGTCAACTGAAGCCAACTAAAGCTAAATTTCGATGAAAGCTCGTCCAAAAGCATATTTAAGAAAGAAAACAATAAAACCTAAAATTAGACTTAAAATGTTAATAACAGCTAATTAGTTTGCATGGAAGCTTGTCGAAAGCTCCACTAAGAAAAACATAGAAAGAACGAAATTTTAAATTATAGTTAAATTACTCAAAAGCTCTACTTTATTACGTTGAAAGCTTGTCGAAAGGAACACTAAAAAACACAAAATAGAAGAAATGTGCAATTATAGTAGAACTTCCAACAAAAGCTCCCACTGATTTTCAATAAAGCTTGTCGAAAGCTCCGCTAAGCAGCACAGAAAAGAAAAATTATAAAATTTTTATTAAAATGTGTTTTTGTGATAAATAATCTCAAGGCTGGCAAAGCCGGTGGGATACTGAATCGAATTGCAGATGGACGGCGAAACTTATTAATTCAATAGGCAAATAGGGCCAAAGAACTTCGGGAACGTGAATCACTTCTTAACTCAGTTCCTCTCGGATCACGAATACTTCCGGAAATACCGCACGCGTAAAGTAAGCGACCCCAGGGTGCATATAGTGCAAAGCGTCGAGCAATGACGCTGAACACGAATTTTTTAGTTGTATCAGATGACTCGCGGAAAGAGATGCTCTGAGTAATCAGATTGGCGCCATCGGGCCGAGCAACATAATCAGCAAAATATTCGAACGCGAGGACAGCTGGAATACGGTAAAGAAATACCTCGAGGACGTACTACGAAAAAAAAAAATAGAACTCGACACAGTGCAACAAAGGGACAGACTCACAGACAGAGACACAAGACGAGTGTCTAGCATGCAAACTGGCTACAAATACGGTGGACCCAGAAGTGGGTGAATAGAATTTGTGCTTTATGGATGGCATTCTGGACCCTCCTAAAGTAATGCAGAAAGTAGTGCCGGGAAGTGGGTCTCTCCAGAAGTAGAGGAAGGATTGTTTTAGTGGCCACGGTCGCTGTACGTGCGAAGACATTTTGAAACCTTATCCACTCACCAAAAAAAAAAAAAATTTAAAGGCGAAGAAACACGGCGAAGTATAAAATAGGCTCAGAATTATAATTGAAAAAATAGAATTTCGCTAAAGGAGCTTATTGGAGTAATTACTAAAATGCATTACTTTCACTTAAACTTAAATCTTTTGCCTTTTACGAATATTTTTATGAAATTTTCATTGTTTGAAAGCACGTCGATTGTGGCCATAATAATTCGTTGTGCACCCGGTTTTCTCTATTTCTTTCAAACAATAGCCATTAGCTTTTGAAAATTTGTGTGATTAATAAAGTCAATATGAGCACTTAATTGGGCTGCATAATTTTTGTTGCAATAATCCTAAAACTCTCGTATCCCTTATTTGCCACCGACGTATTATTTATGCGCCAATTTCCACCACAAGCCAAAAATAATTCAATGCCTTTTTTCAAGTTATCAATAAAAAGGGAAACCACAAACCACTAACAGTCCGCAGCGTAATGGAGGAAAAGAGGAGAAAGGGAAGCAAAGGAAGAAGAAAAAGTGGTAAACTGTTGTGACCAACAACTTTTTTGGTGTATGGAGATTTTTTACGCTGTTATATAAAACCAAATAAAAACATTAAAAAACACTTAAGCAGCTCATACGCGTTTCCACATACGTCTGTGTATAGAATGCAGCTGCACCCTGCAGGGAATATCTAAACTAGTGTAAGCAGGCATTTGTTACGGAGGACTAGGAATACCGCTACGTGTACGGAAGCTTTGGGAAATTGCGAATCACTTCGTTAGTAATAAGGCGAGTAGCGGCAACTGTGTTCCGAGTTTTGAGTTTGTTAGAGCACTTCCCTTGCATTACAACTGCAGCACCGAGTAGTTATGGCGGGTTCTGATGCTGTAAGTTGATATCTCTTATTGGATTGGAAAATGATCAATGGTTTTTCGAACTGAATTTACACCTGAACTAAATATTATTAAATTTTTACATGGAAATACATACAAATCACTAAAGTAAAAAATTAAATAAAATGAACTGGAGTCAAACGTAAGTGCTATTTTTGAGCAGGTAATAAATCTTCAGTTAATTTTATTTAATTTTTTGCTATGTACTCGATTATTGAGTGGTAAAAGGGATAGTAGTAGCAGGCAAGTTACAGTTTAGTCTGTTAAATACGTAGTTTATCAGATTATGAGTAAAGCGTAGTTCATATCTCTCAAGGGAACCTAAACTCTATATAAAAGAACGTCTAAGAAATCCGCAAGAAAATTTCTTGGTACAAATTTTTCCTGAGATATTCAATAGGTCTCAAGAAACAAACTCTTTTTTCTACATATTTTTCTACAAACTTTTCCTACTACTATTTTTTACGACCCATTTCTTAAGTCTGGATAAAAAATAGTCAATAAAGAAAATCTGATTCAACAAAAAATAATTGTACGCTCAATGGTTTCCGTAGAAAATTTCGACAGCTACTAAATACCGGAGAGGTTTTAGTTAGCTTTTAGTTTATGAGATCAGCACTTAGCTTTAGCACTAGCTCGCAGCTACCGAAAAAGTCACGCAGATCGTACTAGTCTTCATCTGTCACATTTAGTACTGGTTCCAAGTTATCGCAAAAAGAACGCAGCCGAGGACAATTGATACTTCCTGGGGCTTCACTATGGAACTTCTATTATAAAAACGTTGAGAACTGAACTAGCCATTAATTCGTTAGTGGTAGATTTTCCTGCAGTGTCTGTATAGTTGCACGAGTTTTTAGCCACACGATTTTTTACTTGAAAACCATTGAAAAGGCAGAGACAGTTTTTGCATAGTTTAAGTAATTTTCAGCATTTCATTACCTAGTGGAATTTTTTGTATATAAACTTTTTAACCTTTCCAGGTAAATAAATGTGTGCGCAAAATATTTATTTTGGCTATTACGGACTTTGGCTCGTATCTCATTGAGAACAGCGCGTTTGGGAGCGTTAATTCGAAGAGCAAAACAGAAAAAAAGAGAAGCGGAATGTTCATTTATATACTTTAGGGTGGTACAATTTTTATTAATATTTTATTTTTTTAATTGAATTAAGTATATACATATGGCGGCCGCCGTAGACGAATGGGTTGGTGCGTGGCTATCAATCGCCATTCAGAGGGAACGTAGGTTCGAATCTCGGTGAAACACCAAATTAGGAAAAACATTTTTCTAATAGCGGTCGCCCCTCGGCAGACAATGGCAAACCTCCGAGTGTATTTCTGCCATGAAAAAGCTCCTCATAGGTAAAAATATCTGCCGTTCGGAGTCGGCTTAAAACTGTAGGTCTCTCCATTTGTGGAACAACATCAAGAAGCACCCTACAAAAAGGAGGAAGAGCTCGGCCAAACACCCAAAAAGGGTGTACGCGCCAAGAATTAACATTTTAAACTCTTTCCCCTGTAGTTTTATACCATCCTAATATATAGGCAATGATGTTGAGACAAATTTCGCATACAATTTATTACAAATTTTTATTTTTTCTGCATTTCAACTTGAAAAAATGTTTCTGCCTTAAATACACACGCCTGTGCATACACATGCAGGTATGTAAGTATTTAGATACATATGTACATACATATAATATATAGGATAGAAGTTGTGCTGAGCTGCTTTTAATTTCATTCATTTTCAAACTACGCTTTTTCGCTTTTATTTATATTCACTACACAGCTAAAACGCCGCTATCAAAACTAGTGAACGCCCGCCTTAGCTGTGGATAATTGCTTTAAAAGGCGGTCAACAAAGTAAAAAAGAGAAATACACAAAAGGAAAACTTCACAAAAAACAATTAAACAAATAAAATAAAAAAGTCAATAGCGCTTTGAGGCTGAGACAAAGCTATGTGAAAATTGTAGAGGAAAATCTAAAGCATTATAAAAAGTCAAAGCAACAGCAAAGCTGAGTCGAGCAGAAAAGAGTTGGGATACACACAGCGCCACACATATTTTCGCACTCACACACATATACTCGTAGATACTTATGTAATAATACAAATCTCACAGCGTTAACTTTTAGGTAGAGCAGCAACACAGCGCAAAGGAGTTCTTTTTTCCTCTTTCTAACAAATGAAGTAATTCCTGTTGGCTGACGCCAACAAAGTCAACAAATACCAACAAACAACTTTCATTGTTTTTATTTTATTTAATTTACTCTACTTTACGTTAGGCGTTAAAAACAGTTTAAGTTATTGGGTTTGGAATGTGCGCAGGCGCAAGCACTCTAAAAGCCAGTTGATCTCGTTTTCGCATAACGTAAATGTTTGGCTATATAAAACTGCATAACTCAATAAAAATACGAGTTAATATGCGAGTAATTGGCAGTCCAAATTTTGTAGTAAAAAATAGCGTTGTTGGAAAGAAGAACTTGAAAATGAATGAATGAACCATGATTTAAAAATATTATATTACTGATACTCGTACATACTTACTTAGCTGAAGTAAGGTTTTGTAAATTTTTTACGAGCTTTCGCAATTAGATTTTCACACGAAAGCTTTATGGTGAACATATGAAAGCTCTCTTTCACTAGAGCTATGTAGGAGGAAAAATAGCATACATAAGAGGTGGTGCTTATTTTACCAAGCTTTTGTAAGCCTCAGTTATGGGCATTCCAAATTATGAATCAAATTTAAATGAATGAAAAAAAAAATAAAAATTAGCACATAAATCAGCAAATGCATATTAATCCTAGGTTTCATAACATTTTTGTGAACTTTTATACTTTCACTCTTAAAATAGAAGCTTAGCAGACAATTTTTCAAAACTCTGTCGAACTTTATTTTTAATTACATTTTTTTAAGGAAAATAAAACCAAAATTTTGTAAAAAGTTAAAAGCATAATATATAGAAGCCATAGGGAAAATTTTTTAAATGTCATAAAACTTTGTTGATTGTTAAAAGCTTGATGGGCAAATTACGAAAGCTCTGTCGCAATTAATTTTCTTATAAACACCAAATAAAGGCTCTAGAGATTTATGAAAATAAAAACACTTCTCAAGAGATGCCTACTAACCAATATTTCATATAATTCTTGCCAGTTGTCCACTTTTACTTTTAAAAAATGCTAGTTACAAACTTAGTTAGCTTAGAAGAAGTTAGTTAGCTGTCTTAAGATCGTTTTAAGGAGACAGATACCTGTAAAATTTCGAAAAAAAAATTTTTCTTTTTCATAAAGTGCTAACATAATCCTTTAAAAATATGTCAAAAAAAATTTTAGAACGTAAATTTGAGTATTTCTTATATTATAGAGCGTTAACCGTAACGACTCTATTCTTTACGTTCGAGCGCTGGGAGAGGTGTAGTTACGCTGTATTCAAACTTGAGACGCATTTTTCTCAAAACTATATTTTTCGAATTGGCGTGCACGATAACTCGAAAAGTTATTGGCCGATCTCCCTGAAATTGTGCACACATCTTTTTTATGACATTACTTTCTATGTGAATTTACAATTCGAAAACTTTTCGAAAAAATTATTTTTCGAAGCAAAAAAATTCGTCCCAAAATTCATTCTTTTCTTTGAAGCATTTTTTTCCATTTTTGTTTAATTCATCTAGAAATTATGACATTAATAAACAAAAAATGTTTGGTTTTTTGTATTGAAGTCACTGACGCCGATGCTCAATGCCTGCGATTGAGAAGCCCCGCTGCGACCTTTGTGGAAGAATTAAGTGTTCATCCGCCATTTTAAATGGCGCCAATGATTAAAATAATAAAAAGAATTTATATTATTTTAATGTATAATTAAACTGTATGCCAATTTTGCAAAAAATATATTGACTTCTTCATTTTAAATAATTTTAATGAAAATCGGGGAAAATATGGCCGTTTACAGGTATCTGTCCCCTTAACCAAATATTTGTAAAAAAACTTATAATCTTTTTCAAGATGTACTCTTATGGCCAAGGCTTTATAAGTTTTTTTTTTATAAAATTAAGAACACTTTTCAGGATATGCTTACTCAACTAAGCTTCCTTGCAATTTTGGTCAGTTTCCATATTTTAATTTTCAAAACAAAAAAAAGCTTTATGAATAGTTTATAAAAGCTTTGTTAAGCTTTCACTAAGGCTGGATTTACATGAGCTTTAGAAGGCAGTCGTGCCCTTATCATGAGATCTTCAAATGCCACTATAAAAATGTGAAAGCAGGAGCCAAAAAATATTTCGTAAAATAATGTTTGGAAGTTTTTTACGAGGCGTGTTTTTAAAGTAAGTACCGTTTTGACATAAAAAAACAACAAGTAAATTTTTTCCAAAAATAATTTAGGCCATACTTTACTCTACTTTTCTACATAATTCCCATTACTATTCAAGCATTCATCGTATCTTGGGACCAGATTTTGTATGCCATCGTCAAAGAAGATTGCCGTCTGATTAGACAACCACTGCTTCACCATTTTTTGGTTTTGTGCTCATCAGTCAACATTTTTGGCACCCAGCGTGAACACAATTTCCGATAGTTTAGGCGTTCGGACACAATTTCGTAAATAACACTTCTTGAGACAGCAGGAAACTTCTTAGCTAAGGACGAAATAGTGAATCGTCTGTTCTTTTTCACTTTGTAGTCCACTTTTTGCATCAGTTCATCGGTAATGACTGAAGGTTTCCCACTTCGTTCCTCATCGTAAATGTTTGTGCGCCCATCTTTAAAGGCCCTAACTCATTTTCGCACCATTCCATCACTCATAATGTTTTCACCATACACTTCACTGATTTGGTGATGAATGTCAACTAATTAGAAGCCTTGAGCACAGGGAAACCGTATTACAGCACGCACTTCACAGTCGAAGGGATTCTCAATAGGTGGAGGCATTTAAAAATCACGCAAACAGACGTAGACTCGATCGGATGGTTTCGTCTGTGGGCAGATCTAGCTAAACGGTGACCGCAGCGCTGCGGCGGCGTAATTTAAAAACGGTGCTTACTTTAAAAGCACGCCTCGTATTTGTGAACCAATTCGGGCAAAGGAAACTCATCAAAATTTTAAAAAAGGTCCTTTATTGCACATGTCACAAGCTGTATAAGTTATTTTTAAAGCTACTAGGCAAACGACGGCTGCTCAACTTTTCTTCCACAAAGCCTTTGTTTGAATGGCGCGCGGAAGAACCAGCGGTACTTGCAATTTTGAATTTGTGGAAAAGAAAGAATTTTTCTTCCATTATATTGAAGAAAGTACAGTATACATTAGTTGTAATGCTTTTTGAAACAAAAAAAATGTAAAAAAAAAATTCAAAGCAAAAATTTTATAAAAGCCAGGCTATTTAAAGTATCAAAAAAGCAAAAAAGCAAAAATTATGAAATTATTTTTTATCGTTTTTTTGAATTATAATGTTTTTTTTAACTTTTCAAAAACAAAGAAAATTAAAAATTTCCAAAAACAAAAAAATTTAAAGCAAAATTTTTATAAAAGCCAAGCTATGTGTTAAAAAAGGAGCAAAATGGTTTTCAAACTCATCAAAAAAAAAAGAGGTTGTCTGTAAAGTCGGTTTACTGACCATAGTTTAACGTGACAACGTCATAAGCAAATACTGATGGAATGGTTGCATTTTTCTAAACAAAATTTTAATTTTATTTGTTTGATAGATATTTTGTATGGATATAGAAGAGGAGGAGGTAAATGGAATTGCAATGGAATAGGTCAAGTTACATTTACACAAACGTGAAAAGTGACGAAACATTTATCAAATTCATGAAAGATATCTTCAATTTCGATTGTGCATCAGACGTTAATAAGTCAACAACACTAAGAGGCACCATCATCGATTTGCCTTTTTCAAGACACTTTACACTCGAAACACTCCCTTTCATTTCCTACTTTTTCTATCATCGACCTATTCTCAACAGAGAAATGGTTCATTACCACACACACAGGAAGAAGGCATATGCAAATACAAATATGTGAATTTATATACAAATGCGCATATACATACATATACATACATATATATGCTCACTAAAGTAGGAGAGAGCCAGACGTCGAACGTTGCCGAACGCGGGGGCCGATTGTGCTCTTTGTCGTTCGTTCCGCGCTTTCGCTTGCAGTTCAAGCATGGTAACGACGCATAAGCAAGATAACGCCGTATGAGCAAGATAACGGCGTATGAGCAAGGTAACGCCGCATTTTTTGGTGCGTGCAGCCGGTACATCGAATTATAACAGGTTATCACGTCAAAAAAATGCATAAAAATTTACACCTAAAAAAAAAAACAAAACAGAATTCGAAAACATTTTTTTATAAAACGCCAAGTTTTATAATGTACCGAAAAAAAAATTTTCAAAAAAAGAAATATGGGAAGAAAAATTTTTATAAAAGCCAACCTAAATAATTTATAGAAAAAAGATTAAAAACATTATTTTCAAAGTTTTTCGAAAACTTTTCATAAAAAGCATTCAAAAGCGGTTTTTTATAGAAGCATGCTTGGTAATGTACTAAAAAAGTTCGTCGTACTTGCACGCAAAGTGCAATTGTGAATATAAAGCTAGACCGGTCAAAATTTGTTCGAGTTGAGAGTTTGGGTAACTTGAAAAATACACTGCCATAAATAACTATAGGCCCCTTCTATTCGCCACTTCTCTATCTCTCTCGCTATCTCTCTGCCCGACTACCTTGAAAAAAAAAATTTGCATGCGAAAGCAACAACAAAGTTATCGGAAAAGATTCCCCGCTAGCGAGTATGGTTGTATCTACCTCATAAAACAAGCACATGTAGTTTTAGGCAGCTCTATTCCAGCGTTGCCAGGATATATTTATTTACTTCATCTTCATTTATTCGCCATTTGCTAACGCTTGGCAAAAAGAGGAATCCTCATCGCATAGAGGCTTATTGACAAGTTTTGACGATTTATTTGTTTCCTATTTAATTTTAATAATTTTTTATGAAAATATAGTTCATTTTCCTGTAAAAAAAATACAAATTGAAGTTTAAAGACAAAAAATTAAAAAAAAAATTTAATTAATTTTCATAAAATTTCATACTTTTTAACCTGCATTTCAAGCAAAATTATAAGTATGCAGTTGTATGGCCAATTGAATTTTCCAAGTTTTACGTAGCTCAGCATTCGCGTTGACTTTAGAACATTTTTTTTGCTGACGTTGTTGGGTCTTTTTCCCCTTTAACAAAATGCCGACCTTTCGTGGCCTAAACCCTTAATTAAACCCTCTCTAGATAACTCTGTATTTCTAGTATTTCTACATATGGCATAATATGCATTATTTTTATTTCTGAAAGTGTCTTAAAATTTAATATCTTAATAAATTTAATATAACATAAAAATTTTACATGCAGCGGATGTAGTTCCTCCACCACCTGAAACTGAAAATAAGCCATTAAGATATACTCTTCAGGTATTTCTTTCTAATTTACTTTTGTATTTTTATACAGGTAATTTATTTAATTCAATTTCCATATTTTTATTTATAGAAAATCTCTCAGCTAATAAGCAATAAATGCAGAAAAGGAAATCGAAGGCAGTCAAGGAAGGTTCACTTCTCATCAGAAAATTTAATTAAATTGTATATTGACTATATAATTAAGAATCGTTGTTTATTTTTTTTAGTTATGTTGGACTACCTGACATTTTCAGTGCAAATTATTTTCCCTTTTCATTTCCATTTCTTAATTTTTTTTTTTTTAGGTTTTTGTTTTCAGTGCGACGAATGACAACTGGTTGATTTGCATATGCAGCACCAGCTCAATCAACTAAACTGAAAGTCCGCAAAATTTGCAAGAAATCAAAGTAAGTGGTGGCGGCAGCAGTAATAGCCTAAGCAAAACCTGTACGCGGAGTCACAATCGCTGTGCGCCGCCTGGAAGTGTTGTCCGGAGACATGGCATCACGTCGAGGTAGTGCAACAAATTCGAGTTAATTGAATTCCATACAAAGTAATTTTGCTCAATAATGGAGGCAAAAGCAGCAAAACCACGCCAGCAGCGTATGGCCAGCCAGGAATAGCAGCAATCGTTGGGGTATTTCGTTGGCATTACTGCCGTTGTACGTGTAGCCATTGACGGCAGCAGCTGCTGTTACCGCTGATACCGCTCCAATGCAAAAGTCACAACCGATCACAACAGCAACAAGAACCACAACTTCAAGTGTGGTGTTGCAAATGAATTTAACTTGAATTTAGCTTGAAATTGCTTCTTTTGACGCAGCGTCAACAACAGCATACCCAGGGGAGAGCAATGCCCGCTGTAATAATAGCAACAACTCAATAATTGTATGTAGATGTATACGAGCAGGTATGTACGAAACCAAGTCAAGCTAAGGTAGAGTATTCGAGTCGCAATCGAGCTCAAGAGTCAACTATTGGTGGCCAATTTGCTGAATTCGGAACAGCTTTGAGTAGCTGGTAAAACTCAAAACTGTTTAAATCACAAGAAATCAAAAATAAAAAAATCTCAACTGCCACAAATAGATCGTAATGTTACACCTGTGTGGAGATTAGTGTTTGTCCATGTGAGTTTGGAGTATTAAAAAATGTAATTGCGAGGGACGGAAAACAGAGTATCAGCTCGATTCGCAAATTTTATGAAATTTTATTAAAAGTTAGGGTAGATTCCAAAGGTTAATCAAGTCAACCTATTAACTCAAAATCGGAAGTCTTGCATATTCGTGCTTCTGCCACAAGTGAGACGATAGAAGGCTCCAGAGTGAGACATCAATGAGAGTCATTGAAGTGATGTAATGACTCCAATCTGTGTAACTGCAACCATTCCCTTATACATTTCTATGGAAAAATTATCTCACATGCGTACATTCACTTCCCTTTTACCTAAAAAAAATTAAATTTCACAAGCAATAAAAAATGCGCCATTACTCTTAAGCCTTATCGATATGTAAATGACATTAAAATGAATCCGCAAAATCACCCGCAAATTCACGTGGAGACAAGGCACGTGCAGGCTTATACCTTATGTAATGTATACATACATATGCACACATATCCATATGCATATATGTAAGTATGACCGTAATGTGTATGTACTCGTTTTACATCCTATACGTAAATATTTGCAGTTGTGTTGCCATACCCACTTAAATGTGTTTTTCGGAGAACGTCAAACGGCCATAAAAAGGATTTTCTCAGGTAATTACCAGACAAAAACAATCAAAAAACAAAGTAAATACAAGCAAAAAAAAACAAAAAATTAACGCACAGACAAGGGTGTGTGACGGTTGCAACATATTGAGTTACCCTTTCAAAAAATTAAGCAAAGCTTTGCATGCAGACCCCCGCAACCACTCTGCTCCACTTTTATTTATTTGAGTTTTTAAGCATTGCTTTACAAATTTGATAAAAGCAATAAAGTTTGCACTGCTTGATAATGTTTCTAACTGTTTTGTTGGTTTGTCGCTTTTTAGCTGGAGGATATAATTTAAAAGCATCAAAGATAATGAGTGGAGAGAGCTAACAAATGGAAGTACGCCAGGGTTTGTACACAAGGTGAGTTCCAAGGTAAAGAAGCTGCTTTAAGAATAAGAACAACAAAAGTATTTTTTTTAAATCGATTTTTCTCTAATGCTTTAGGATGGTATAGTTTTTCCATTGTTGGGCCGAAAATTTAGGTACGATTATTTTATTAGATAAAACAAAATTTTAATATCTAATGTAAAAGAGAGTGGAGAGAGAGAGCCAGACTATCAGTTGTATTATTCTCAGTAAATGTTAATGTTAATGTGATTGCATAGACAACCGTTTTTTTTTTTCATATAAACTCGGGTCTACTACGTTTGAGTGCATCCACAAGTGGAGTAGCAGCTTAATGGGTAGTCTTTTCTATTGTGGAAAATCTCAAGTCACCATATCCATGCCATTATAAATTATGTGTCGAAATATCTAATTTATGCATAAAACTAAAAATTGTATGGACTAAAATTTTTTTAATAATGTTTATAATTTTCAATATAAATTTTTTATTAAATATTATATTTTTATGAACAATTTTTGGAAATTTTTTTTTTTCAAAAACTAGTTATATTTATCTGAAATCGCGTAAAAATTGCCATAAAGTTAGTAATTTTCAATACTCAGTGCTGAATGGGATGTGAGATAAGAATTTAAAGAAAACTTGTGATTCTAAGGAAAAGTCTGAAAACATGCAAATAAGGAGTGGTGCTATAGAAACATTATTTTTAGCATTGATAGGTTAGATTATATTGATCTGGCTTGCTGAAAGCCATCACATAGACCTATTGATCCTTAGTGTTACCAGATGGAGCTAGACCCTTACGTTTCTTTGTAGTAGACATCTTGCAATACGTCTGCGTATTTTGCGAATCTAAGTATATTTTGGACGTCTGTCCCCGAGAGGTTTTCTAACTTCTCATATTGTAAAGCTCCTAAGCATTTTAATCTGGTTCTAGCCAATGCAGGATAGGAACATAGAAGGTGTTCTAGCGTTTCCCTCTCTCCAAAATCTGCAGCTATCGTTGTTTGTGATTCCTATCTTGTATGCATGCGCCGCTAGCAAATTGCGGCCTGTCAGCATACCTACGATAGTTCTGCTTTCTTTTCTAGACAGAGCTAGTACGATTCGGACGTATTTATCTGCACTCTGTCTACACATGATTTTTGCGGTTCTGCAAGTGGCTAGATTATTCCACCTCCTATCTATCCGCATTTTCATGTCCGCAGCGATGCCTTTGTATACCGTATTTAAAGGTTTCAGTATGTCGTTTTCTTGTTCGTATTTGCTGTAAACAGTGCTTTTGGCAATCTCATCTACAATTTCGTTTCCTGCAATGCCCTTATGTCCGGGTACCTAATAGATATGCAACCGTCTGTCTGCGGCTAAGCTCTCTATGGCTTCCCTGCTTTTTAGAACATATTTAGATGAAATTTCATATGAGTTTATTGTCCTTATCGCAGCTTGGCTGTCAACGTATGTATTTATTTTGGAGTTGCTTGATGTCTTTGCGAATACTATTTCTGCAGCCTTTCGTACCGCAAAGACTTCTGCTTGAAAAATACTGCAGTGGTCAGAAAGCTTAAATGGCTGCCTGATGCCTAGCTTTGCGCAATAGATCCCTGCCCCTACTCCGTCTACCATTTTCGAGCCATCGGTAAATATATTAAGAGTATTTGGGTTAGGCTTCATTCCTTTTTTTCACCCCTCTTTTTCTATTGTTGTTCGGAATTTCTTCACCCAATTGCATTTCGGAGACATATAGTCCGTTTGTACCCTATAACTAATGCCTATTTTGAGCCATGTCCGAATGTTTTACAGATAAATTCGCCTGTCGCGCTGAGTCTTACGGCGGATTTAGCTGCTAGGCATTCCGCCGCAATATCAATCGGTGACAAGTTGAGTATTCTTTCAAGCGCTGCCGTTGGAGTAGTTCCCAATGCACCTGTTGTGCAAAGTGCACCAAGACGTTGAATACTTTTCATAGGCTCCACCGACATATAAACGGTTTTCTTAGGGCAGTGCACCACACCAGAGTGCCGTATAGTAATATTGGCTTTACTATAGCTGAGTAGCACTCCCAGCATCTTTTTACATGCGTATAGTGCGTTGCTGGCCTTTTTCTTCCTCTCTAATGTATTGTACTTCCAGGATAGTTTACTATACAAAATTACTCCACGTTATCATACTTTGTGTGGTTTTTAAGAGTTAGTTCCACGTCGTTTAGCTTCGGGGGATACAAATAGGGGATCTCGTACCTTGTAGTAAAAAGTATCATATTCGTTTTATCAGCATTTAGCTCTTGGCCTGCCTGTGTTGTCCATTGGTGCACTGCTGCGAGTATTGATAACGAGTAACAATAATTTGGTAAAGATTCCGCCAACTCGGTGAAAGAAATTTCCGCACTCGGTACACTTGACATCGACGAGCAGTCAATAAAAGCAATCAAGGAGAGCAACTGTCGGATATCCTACAAATTCGGCACGATTCCCGTACACTTACAAAAAGGGCAGAAAAATAGAAAAGCTGTGGCTGAAATGGCATCAGAGATAAAAACGCCCGCAAAAGTTGATCAAATTTCAGCTAAAGAAGCAAATAGCACTTAAGCTGACGTTCACACAGAGCTCCAAATACCAGATGTCGTATTGGCAAAGGTAGTTGAAGAAGTGCCCGAAAGTGAGGTAACTGTATACGTCGCGCTGCTACTTCACTAAAGTTAGAGAGTTAGCTACGTCAACAGCGAGATCGGGGCGTTGAGGAAATTCGGAAGATGGAACTGCTAATCATATGAAAAGTTGCGAGATCTTTCCAGTCCCGAGCAGATCAGGGACGTTCGCGAGAACTTTCAAGACTAACAAAGCCGCAGCTCTCGAATTTGGAGGGTATCCTTAGCGGGTATTATCTGTCGAGACTTGCGTTTACTTCAACGACTTTCAGCAGAAGCTGTGGGATGATCTTTTTAGCGCTTACTACTCACCTTCCTTGCTCTTATTGGGCTAAGATTAAGATGTCTCGGCTCTACTACTGCTACACCTGCGGATAAAAAAAAAATAAATAATTGGTGCTAGCACTTCTGTTAGGTGTTGGGTCAAACTCCTCTTCCTATTTGTGGCGTCGATGTTATCCTACATCAAGACTATGTTATTCCACAAATGAAGAATCCATAGTTTTAAGTCGACTGCAAACGGCAATTGGTGTTTTTTATGAAGGTTTTTTTTCATGGCAGAAATGCACTCGAAGGCTTGCCATTGCCTATCGAGGGGCGTTCGGTATTAGAGAAACTTGCTCTATTATTTTGCTAATCATGCATCGAGATTTGTCGTTGACTGTCATCTTCCAATCTAAAGTTCCTGCTTCCTTTTCCCATTATGGGGTTCTTTTCCTCTCTATGGATACGAATTTTTGACTTTTTGTCCAAGTGGGCCCCTCGCGTGATCGGCCATTTATCCGAACCTAATCTGGGCTCTGAGAAATGCACTGAGTCCATGAAGGGACACATTTGAGGCAAATATTGTTACCTCAGAGACAGCTACTCCAGTTTTGTGCGTGAAAATGCAGTTAAATTCATTGAAAAATATATTCTTCCATCTATTTTTAAACAAAGTCCCATTTCCATTGGAATGCACCTTGGAGGGCGGTAGCGGTATACCAGTTGACTTTAGACTGAGAAGTGGTGTAAAATGGGCGCAAGCTGGCATAAATTAGGCTCACTCTTCCATCCGCACCTGCTTGCGCCTTCAGCCCACATTTACCCATCACATTTTATTGTTTGCCGTAACGTAATGAAGTGCAGCCTGGTGTCTTGTTCTACAGCGCACCATTGCGTATGAGTACTTGACAATACCCAGCGCCTCATAAGCAGCCTCCACGCACTTTGCGTGAGTTCAAGTTGCTCAGACAGCCGCAGGATATTTTCGTAAACATAAATATCGACAAGGAAGCAGCGCAGTCGAAACTTCTTACGTTAATGTTTTTATTACTTTTACTTTCCTTGCATTTCAGCCTACACCCCTTACCCCTCCCATTCGTTCAGAATTGCTTGTGTGCTTTACCGAATTTTTTGCAACTCATTTGGTAACGAGTTTGAATTTGTGCCGCCTTAGGCGTAAAAATGCTTTATGACAGCAAGTGGGTGGGGGCTGGATGCGGCACCAAGTGAACTCAGTTCAAGTAATATTAGCCGAGTCAGATTTTATGAAGCGTGCAGGTGGGTTACAGGGGTTAGAGTAATAAATTTTTTCTCAGCCTCTATTAGTGTGTGCATCTACAATGGCTTTGGTTAGGCTCTAATAGCTAAAGAAGATCCAGAAATAAACATTAAATACATAAACTACAGCCCGCATAATGTAGCGAAGAGGCCATAAAGGATTCACCTGTCGAATTTATTGCCTTTCCATAGCTTAAGCACAAAATGCGCTATTTTGTGGTGGGTAGATGTAGATTTGCGCTCGGAAAAAACGCTTATATGCCAATGAATGCTTTATTAGTTTAACCCTGTACAGCAGGCGCATAATTTCGGTGGCAAATGCTGCACTCATTTCTAGCCTACTAGGAAGAGTTTTATATACAGTGAAGGCAGCAGTTGTGGCTGGTTTGTTGTTTGTCGGGCTACTGGCTTACCTTCTTATACGCGCGCATTTTTTGTGGTTATAATCGGGTTTTATTACAAATTAACGAGGGTTGCGGTGTTGCTAGAGATACATACCTGCATGACTATTTCCCCCTTTTTCTATTTTTACATTAACGCTGCGCTACAGTATACGGAAGAAGAACTACGAACAGTAATTATAAAATTTAAAATTGATGCAACGTAGGCATTTATTGCGAGTTCCTTTGCAATGAATTCTAAGCCAGCTAGACATCCAAAGAAGTAAAAGTTGAAAGAGCTGAGAAGCGTTCTGGCAAAAGGGGGATATTGGCGGAGGAAAAGTTCAACCCTCTCCCCCTCCTCGCCGCTCTTGCAGCATATAAAAAGTCTATATATGTGTAATTGGCTCTTGCATCCGTTGTTGGGTATTTCGCCACGCTCCTTCTCCTATTTGGGTTGTGCGTCTTGATGTTGTTCCACAAATGAAGAGACCTATAGTTTTAAATCGACTCGGAAGAAACTTGCTCTATCAACTTATATTTCAGACCGGGATACCCGAACCTGTGCACCTCCGAATGGCAGTCTCGCACTAACCCATTCCGCTACGGCAGCCGCTAGAAGTCGTTAGAGGGGCAGAAGCCTTTAGCGGGAAATCTCTCGCGATGAGTGACCAAGTTCTGTATGCATTCCTTTTAGGCAAGACTTATCTAGTTAGCACATAAGTAGCTCCGTGCCCCATCTACTGTTGGCTTCCGCGGTGTATACCGATTAGACACAGAGCTTGCTTGGGTATAAAGGCATGGCCACGTTCTAGGCAGAATTGACTGATTCCAGATCAGTTCCCTTCCTAGTCAGTTCATGTGCATTGCAATTTCCAGATATTTCTCGGTATTCAAGTCATAAACCAGGTTCGTGGTATCTCACTAAGCCAGCTCATTCAGCATAGCTCTGCATTCGATTGCTTGCATAAAGAAGAAGACTGAACACATCGTGGGACAAGATGGGATTATTTGAATGAGATAGCATAGATCAGCAAAACAGATCATATTTTTAAAGCCACCTTTATCGACTACCCCCGCTCTAAAGCTGTGACGAAAGGCGCAAATTACATAACGTGGAAAAAATGGAAATGGTGTGTTATCTATTTTCTGGCTAGAACTTGCGCCAGCACATTTCGTTGACCGACCAGTGTATTTTCTTAACTTATTAGCGCTACTTGGAGTTTTCTTTCATTGTGCTTCGATATCCGGTTGAAATTTTACTCTGCCGTAATTTCTGCCGCTTGTTGGTTGAGAATTTTCAAAATTATTCAGCACTTCCATTGACCAGATTGAGATATCGCACCCTGTATTTTACTAATGTTCTTAATTAGCTAGACAGTTACTGTTCGGCCAGTTTCAACGAAATTCATTTGAATTTGACTGCAATCAGCTAAAACGAAGACGGGAGTGGTGGAAAAAAGAATGTGGGCGTGTGGCCGCCGCCTCCGCCAGGCAAGACCGGCTAACAGTGGTTGTATAATAATTGTGTTGAAAGAAAAAGTGCACGCCTGCCCATTTTAGCCTATATTTATTCGAAGGCATACCTACACCTGCGTTCGCAATAGTAGCAGCGCGGCTTATGCCAAATTTTGACAATTATTTTTTTTATTGGAATTTTTAGAATTTTTTTTTATTTATGAAAATATAGTTTAAATAAAACCCGTATTGCGCAAGGTTTCAAAATTAAAATTAAAATTTTTTTTATTGAATTTTCAAAAAATTTTTTAAAGACTTAGTTCATACTACAAGAAAAATCTTATACTCCAAAGTCGCAAACTTTGTATAAAATTAAAAAAAATTTTACAAATTTCAAATTTTATAGCCAAAAATTTCAATAGAAATGTGATATGAGTATGTGAATTTGTTATTTTGGTATAAAGAAGTGCAAGTTGAAAGGGGTTAAAATATTTCCTTTGATTTTTGATCATTTTTTTCATATTTTCTTCTGCACTTTAAGGGAGGAAAAACATTCTCAAAAATCAACCCGATATTTAATTAAATAGGGTACAAGTCCATATACCCAACACCCAAGATTCGCTAGAAATTTTGGCTAAAAAGTTTGAAATATTGGTAAAATGTGATAATTTGTGTTTTTTAAACCATAAAACTGCTGGCTCGAAATTTTTCCAAAAAATTCTAGTTAAAAAGTTTGAAATTTTAATTAATATTTATTGATTTTTTTTTAATAAAAAAAATTAAAGTAGATAGTCAAAAATTAGTGAGGTATAAGCTGCTTACTAAACATTTTTCTTAAAATTTCTGATTAAAAAGTTTGAAATTTTGATGCAGATTTGTTGAATTTCTTAAAAGATAAACAAAATTTTATGAAAAATAAGTATGTAGTCAAAAATTCCATGAGTATAAGCTGCATACTCAAAATGCCTCTAAAAATTCTGGCAAAAAACTTCGAAATTTGAATGAAAATTTTCTGAATATTTTGAAATTTTGTACAAAATGTGAAAGTTTAAGTTATACAATTTTTATCTGAACTATATTTTCATAGGTATTGTTTAAAAAAAATTCTGCAAATTTGAATAAAAACTAAATAAATAATAAAACTTCGCAACTCGTCACGCTGCTATTATTGTGAACACAAGTGTACGCATAACAATACTTTCAGTTAGTTCGCTATTCGCTATTTAATGCTATTTATGTTTATATGCGCCTGCCGCTGAAATAATTGTCTACAACTTTCCTGTGTGTGTGTGTGTGTGTGTGTGCCCTTGGCAGGCCACGAAAAAGTTTTCCAACAACTTTCATTCATTTCCAGCCTTCTTTTCCTCGCTCTAATTCGTTTCATTTCATTAGATTTCATTTGCTTAACTTTACTTTTCTTTACCTCTGCACTCTTCACCTCCTGCTGTGGCATTAGAGCATAGAATTTTATTGTTTTTAATGTTATTACCAGCGAATCCTTTTCGCTCACTCTCTATAGCTCTGTCTCTCCGGCTCCTTCATTCATGGCAAGCGCATACCAATGCATTTTTTGCTTATTTTTCCTTCACTGCTTTTTATGTGCATAGCAAATTTTATTATTTCCTCGTAGTTTCTGTAGTTCTGTACAGAGCTCTTCTTGTCTCAAGTACATATCCTTATATTTTGATTTTGGTAGTGAATGCTCGCAAAGCGCCAAAACTATTGATGTATTTACTTTCGTAATTATTTTTACCTATTTTACCCTGATTTGCTTAAATAACCAATTTTAGGCAAGTACAACCTTTATATGTATAAGCAGGTATAAGTATGGAATAGCATAAAAGCTCAGATGATAAATACTAATTCTCGTTAATTAACTTAGCCTTTCGGGAAGCTTATGGGGGAAGTGTAATGCTACTCAAGTAAATACGTACGAGGATATTAAATAAAAAATATAATTTATATTCAGTCCAAAACCGATATTCCTTTACTTCATCTGCTTCACGTCTACTTAAGCAGGTGTTTCCAAGTAATCCAAATAAGAGTCTTTATGGACCATTTGTGAGTGATTTAGAAATACTTCTAGGTTACGCCACATACTTTTTCAGACCATGAATTAGCTATTTTAGTTCCTCATTATTTTCCTTGGTAAAGAATATAGTAGGCAACAGAATCAGCAATCTACGCACTAAAACTCGCGAAACAAGGCGAAGGCAGATTTGGCCAGTGTACTTAATTAGAAAAGTCCACGTTTCCTTATTTTAAAACCAAAAAAACATATTAAATAGAATTTATGCTTAAATCACAACACACATAATCACCTTTCTGCTCTCAGTTCTAGAACTTTTGTTGCTTTTTAGATTTAAATTGAACTCGAAGAATAGTAGATTGCCTTCTTAGTGTTTACGCTCTCAATTCAACCTCAGTGAAATTAAATAGTATATATAAAAATATCTCCTGGCGTCCGGTTTATTACTTACAAAACAACTTTTAAAATTTTTATTAATTTCTTTAGTCTTATCGAAATAAATTGGTTCATGCTCAAAATAATTTGATTTAATATTTTTAACATGCAACGGAAATACACTTTCCGCAAACCTCAATGCCTTTTGGGGACTATTGAAGCTTATCTACTTCAGCAGATCTGGACAATTAATGACACCACACACATTGTCGTAGATAAAGAGCCGTGAGTATATTATTGGTCCGTGGGAAGGTGATTTTATATTTATCAACGAGTGCCGTAGGGCGGGCGTGGCTTGTTAAAATGAAGAGATTGCAAAGCTGCCTTGAAGTCTTTCGATACTTTGAGAATAAACTGTATATATACATTGGATAACATATTGGCCGAGACGTGCTAAACAGAAATTTAATATAGGTTGTCAAAAAAGTCTTGCGGTATTTTTATTGAATTTTCAATTGTTCATAAAATTGGTTATAATAATGCGATTTAAGTCAAATATGCGCCGTTTTGTTCGATGACGAGTTCCCAACGAGATGCCAACTTCATAATGCCCCTCTTATAGAAGCTCGGAAATAGGTGGTAATTACTTGGTGCGAGATCCGGACTATACGGTGGATGCAAAAGAACCTCCCATCCGAGCTCCCGGAGCTTCTGGCGCGTCACCAAAGATGTGTGTGGCCTGGCGTTGTCCTGGTGGAAGACAATTCGGCCTCTGTTGATCAAAAATGGCCTCTTCTGCATGAGTGCTGCATTCAAGCGGTCCAATTGTTGGCAGTACAGGTCCGAATTGAGCGTTTGGCAATAGGGGAGCAGCTCATAGTGGATGATTCCCTGCCAATCCCACCAAACACACAGAAGAACCTTCCTGGCCGTCAATCCAGGCTTGGCCACCGTCTGGGCAGCTTCACCGCTTTTCGACCACGACCGTTTGCGCTTCACGTTGTTGTAAGTGACCCACTTTTCATCGCCAGTCACCATCCGCGTCAAAAACGAGTCGATTTTGTTGCGATTCAGAAGCGATTCGCATGCACCCATACGGGCAAAAATGTTTTTTTGCGTCAAGTCGTGTGGCACCCATACATCGAGCTTCTTTTTGAATCCAAATGGTTTATAACGGTTTGATGACTCATGCCCAGCTCTTGGCCGATGCTACGGCTGCTACTATGCAAACACGTGTTAGCACGTGAAAAGAGTTTTCCAAAAAGCTCTAGCGTGAATCGATGCGACGAATACAACTAGAACTACGTGCTTGCAAAGACAAGCTTGCGCCCCTCGGCAAGCAATGGCAAACCTCCTAGTGTATTTCTGCCTCCTCATAAAAATATCTGCCGTTCGGAGTCGGCTTGAAACTGTAGTACCCTCCATTTGTGGAACAACATAAAGACGCACACCACAAATAGGAGGAGGAGCTCGGCCAAATACCCAAAAAGGGTGTACGCGCCAACTATATATATATACACAAATTTAGCTCCTGGTGGCACACTGATGGAAAAAATTAAGTTATCAAAAATTTTCTTTGGAATTTTTAGTGAATTTTCAAATAAATAGTTATGTATATATCAGGTAAAAATAGTCATGCCAAAGTTGTCGTTTACATGCATGGAAATGTTCCCGTACATACCTAACCTGGTATCTTCTGTTTCATCTTATTTCTACAGATTATATGACTTCGAAATGCATTTGGGTGAGGAATTTCCCAACCACAAAAGAAAAAGAGGGATACAAAAGCGGAATGAAACCTAAGATGAATACGCTTAATATATTTACTGAGGGCTTGAAAATGTTAGGCGGAGTAGGTGCAGCGATCTGATGCGTAGAGTTGAGCATCAGGGAGCCGTTAAAGCTGCCTGATCACTCCAAAATAAATACATACGAGCCAAGGAGCGATAGCGCGTAAGAAATTTCATCTAAAAACGTTCTTAAGAGCAGGGAAGCCATAGAGAGTTTGGTCGCAGATAGACAGTCGGACATAAGGGCATTGCACGAAACGAAATTGTAGATGAGATTGCCAAGCGCGCAAAGTACAAAGCCATTTGAAAAATATAACGGCATACAGTCTGTGTGAGAAAAGAGGAACCGCGATTATTCACGAAGTATAAAAGATATATTTAAATTTGTTTACATGAAAGTATGTACGAGTGGCAATTACTCAATAGTCTTCAACGTTGTGGAATATAGCCTTCTTTTTGCTTTGAACCAGCTTTTCTGCGTAGCTCGTCGACAAACAGGACTAGATTTTGCGACCTTGACGTACGAGTTGCTTTAAATCATAGACTGGCCTACCGGCAAGATGCGTTTTCATAATTCCCCACACATTTTCAATGGGATTGGCGTCTGGAGACTGAAAAGGCAAGTCCAATACTGTGACGCCATTTTCTTGTTTTGTTGTTTCTCAATGTGTTTTTCTGAGAGCAGTGGCTTCTATGATGTGGGACGGTAGGATATGTTCGCCTCCTTCAGTCGACGTTCAATGGTGTTGATACTCACATCTATTCCCCTTTTCCCAAGCCGCGCTCGGAAAAGTCATCAACATTTTTGTACACCTTATACCGCTGATTCCACGTCACAACAAACTTTTTTGATTTTTTAATCACTTTTGCAGCCGCGGCATAAGATATTTTCGGCCCTTTCGAATGCGTGTATAAAAATACCGTCTCAAAACGCTTCGCGTACTTCTCACTCATTTTTGTTTGGTTGCGTTTACGGGAAAGTTTCGAACGACACTAACCTGATTTAGCAGTGGCGCCGTAGCCCTTGAGTGAGACTATTACACAGCAAAAAGTAGAACGAAATATATCTTGAAGTTACAAGAAAAAAAACGGTTCTTTTCTTCTGACACAGACTGTATGGACACCTTTAAAGACGATCTGCAATAGCATCGTTGCGAACATGAAAGGTCGGAGAGACAGGAGGTGGAAAAATATAGAAATTGGAATATATCTCGGGGTTAGAGCTTCAAACTTTACTCAGGTTTACAAAAAACGTCGACTTATTACATGTCTATCTCCATCTGGTACCCCTTCGGACCAATAGGTCTATGTAATGGCTTTCAGCCAGCCAGGTTAATATAACCTAGTCTAACCTACATATGGCGTTTAAGTTGAACTTTGAGCTTTCGTGCATTTAAAAACTTATAATAGAATTGGGTGGAAAATTTATTTGTGGTACATCTTAACCTTTCTTCACTCCCTTATGGACATTTTTGACGCTTTCTCGCAAAAAATACAAACTATACCCATCTACTGAGGAATTACCGAGTTAAAATGTTCCACAAAAATGTTACTCGTTATTTTTTACATATAATTGCTGAGCTCATCACAATAGTTATAGTAAAATATAGGGATACCATAGTTTTCTATGCCGATTTACCATAAGAGTGCAAAAGGGTAAAACTTTAACTAGAAGAGTAAAGGTAATCAAACTGCAGTTAAAAACATTCTAGAGGAGCATAAAAACTCGTATTTCTGTTTTGTTTTTAATACGAAACTTAAACTTTCCTTTGTGCCCAAACTTTCATATGCTTTCGACTATAATTGTCCTTGCAAAAATAGAAGTAATATATTTCCCTTGAAAAATTAACATCGTCTAATGAAATGCCGCATTTAAGTAAAGCTGTTTTAATTTTATCTTAATAACGTACATTTTACCCCAGTAGTTAAGAATAAGCAAACCCAAGTAAGGCATTAAAACCTGCAATTACCGACACCCGTGGCAGGTAAAATGCCTATGATAGAAAAAAAAGTGTTGCATATCTCAAGGGGAACTGTGGAACTAAAGGGTGATTTTTTAAGAGCTATAGGAAAGTTTTTCAGAAAAACACAAGTAAAATTCAGAAAAATGCATGGAATTTTTATTTAAATCGATAGTACAGTTCATATAATTTAATGTTTGAAGATTATTTCATGTAAATGTTGACCGCGACTGCGCTTTAAATGGTCCGCTTAGTACAATTTTGGCATACTCTTTCCAATGTTTCGGTCGGTATCTCACATATAAATACTTTAATATTGTCCTCCAATGCGTTAATTGAAGCAGGCTTGTCTGAATACCTGTAGACATGAGCTTTAACACAGCCTCACAAAAAATAAACTAAAGACGTTATATCGCTCGATCTGGGTGGCCAATTGACAGGTCCCGAACGTGAAATAAAATGTTCATCGCACTCGCCTCTCAGCAAGTCCATTGTTACGCGTGCTGTGTGGCATGTGGCAGCGTCTTGCTGAAACCACATGTCATGCAAGTCAAGCTCTTGCATTTTGGGCAAAACAAGTTGGATATCATTTCAGCGCTCACCATTCACAGTTACGTTACGATTCGCAGCCCATAAACCGCGCCAAACTGTGACCTTTTCTGGATATATTGGTAGCTCTTGCAATTCTTCTGGCTGATCTTCACTCCAAAATCGACAATTCTGCTTATTTACATACCCATTGATCCAAAAATTAGCTTCGTCACTGAACACAATTTTTCGAAAAGTGGATCTTCGGCCAACTTTCCAAGAGTGTCCATTTCCATTCGGCTTCAATTCTTGCACCAGCTGTATTTTGAAAGGCTTCACACCTAAATCCTTTCCCACAATTTTCCGCGTTGTTGAGTAACAGAGGCCCAATTGCTGCGAACGGCGACGAATCGATAATTGATGGTCATCATTAACACTGGCCGATAGAGCTGCGATATTTTCTTCAGTTCGCACTCTACGTAAGCGTGTTGGTGGTTTGATGTCCAATAATGGAAATTTGGTTCTGAATCTAATCACAATAGCTCGAATAGCCGTTTCAGTGGGTCGATTAAACTGACCATAAAATGGAAGAAGCGCGCGATAAACTTTGTTAACAGAACACGCATTTTTATACTCGTAATAAAATTCAATGATTTGCAAGCGTTCTTCGTATGTAAGCCGATTCCTGGTTAAATTATAGACCAAACTGAAGATGTTTGACAGTGAAACAAAACACGAAACGTGCGTCAGCTGTTTAAACGAATTGTTTAAAAAGATAATAGCTAAAAAATCACCCGTCATTTGATATGTTAGACTCTATAGAATTTCATGTGCCTTTTTCTAGAATATCTTAACCCTCTAGTGACCTTACTATTACAATATTTTGAAAGGGAACTGTGGAACTATTTGCTACTTTAGTCCCTCTATACTTTTATGTACCTTTTATGCAGAACACCACTAATGAAATTTTCCGGTAAATAATTTTCTAGAACATCTTAACCATCTAGTGACCATACAATTGCTTTACTTTTAAAAGGGAGCTGCGGAGCTATTTGCTGTTTTAGTCTCTGTAGGTGTTTAAGTACCTTTTATGCAAATTTTGTCTCTTTACATCGCTAATGAAATTTTCTGTGAAATAATTTTCCACAACATCTTAACCCTGTACTGACCTCACAATTGCAATATTTTTCAATATTCTCCAAATGAGGGTCAAAACGATTGTGTTATAAGGGAGCTGTTGTACTGTTGGAATATTGGATTAAGCTGTAGAAAAATGTTTACTTGCGACTGCAAAAAGCGTTGGGGCTTTATGCTTTCGTACTTTCATCTTCAATTGATTTCCGGCGGCCACCATTCCCAGAAAATGACCCTAAGACTATTAAACAATCACGCTTTTTTTGTATTCCTATACGGTTTGAAAAGTAGGGAGATACAGTTCTTCCTCCTCTTTTTTGCTGCATTTTACCCTTCTGAGTAAGACAAAAAGGATATTTTTTTTATTATTATTATTTATTAGATATACCAAAAAATTCTTATTTTAAATAGCTGCCAATGCTTTCGACTCTTATTTTACGTTATTTTCTTTCCAACAACTCGAAGTCAACATTATTGAGACCTAGCAATGTGATTGGCATGCGTTTGACGAGTATTATTCGATTTTGAGTAATCATTTGAAATCTCTTTGCTTGACTGTCCTGAATGCCAACAAGCTGAATGTGTTTGGCCAGTTTTTTTAAAAGCCAGCAACATTTTGATGTAATTAAATTTTCAATTCTGTAAATTTATAGAAAATTTATTACTATCGTGATATTTACTTTCCAATCAATTTTCATTTAAATATTTATGTATATGGAATTTCAAAGGCTGAAACATTTTCATTAGATCATTTAATCGTTTTCCCTCAGTCAAACAGTATTACGAGTATAAAATATTTGAGTTAAAGTGCAATATTTATACAAAATTGTCTCAAACGTTTAGCCTTCAATTACACAAAAGGACAACAATAAAAATGGCATAAATATTCGTACGTGTAACTAATAAAAATCTTAGCAAAATAAATTGCCTTAGAAAGCAAATTACAGACACTAAAATATCCCACACACATACATTCATACCAAATATAGGTACATAGTTGTGTGCGTGTGTGTCGGTACGAGTATTTGCAATGATGTACAAAATTTTGCTAATATTATTTTTAGTGTCGGGCAAAACTGGTAGCAGGCTCCAGGATTAATCAATTAAGATTTTGAACATTTTGCTTAGTTGTCAATTACTTGGAAAATAATAGCAATTACTCTGACAGCACATCCACACGAATGGACATGAGAAACATTTTAAGACAATGTGGAAGACAACAACACATGCCTTCGATGTATTTCGAGTTTAAGTTTATTCGTTGCTCTGGGTATGTGCTCGCAGTGACATTGAACATTTCAAAACATTTTCCGCATAACTTAAGCTTTGACTTAATATCGACTGGCATTTACTTGAGTTCAAAAATCACAATGAGATTATCTCACTTTAAGCGTATTTTATGTACATGCATGTGTATGCGTGTGTTTAAGCGTTCGAAGTATAAACACACACACACACACATATATATATGTATGCGCTTTACATTAAATGTAAAATGGCAAGCAAGTAACATCTATCACGGTGTTGACATTCTGGCTTGCACGTGCAGCTAAAATATGCACACCCACACACTAACCAATGTGTGTGTCACGTAGCACGTACACGTGTGTGCGTGTGTGTGCGGCATGTTTTGGGTAAGCCAGCTTCGCTGATTATGGTAAGTTGTGAGTTAATCCTGCATTTACAATTGTTATGCAACGCCTACATGACACAATACCTTAAGGAAAGTGCTCGCATATACATGCATACATACGTATACATATACATAATCATGTGGTGTATGTATTGAGCAAAGCAGCATACATTTACGATCCCAAATGCACTGAATGCCTGTAAGGAAATCTGGTGGTTTCGAGGTGATGGCGTTTTAGCTTGAAATCATAGCCTTGGCGTTGTCATAAACTTTTCACATCACTGTGAATTATTTATATTGCATAAAAGGCACAGGAATCGCATCTGTAAATATTTATTTAAAACAGCGAATGCTTCTGCAACCAATTGAAGCAACCATCGTACCTCGAACCAGGCCTCTGACCAATTTGTTCGGCAAAGCCTTCATTTTTCTTACTGCCTTATCAGTTCAAGCTTCCATATGAGAGGTGCAGATAATCTTTACATTTTTGGCTTTTGACGAAATCCATCTGAGCAAGGAGTACTGCGCATAATATTTTCAGTTTCTCTTCAACCTTATCGGAGTGTAAAGTATCTTTGGCAGAGCGATTAATCTCTTTCTCACCGAGCTTTGTTGCATTTTAGCCCAACAGAAATACAAAGCAAAAAAATGCACACCTTTTCGCTGGTAGGCTATTATTTCCGAGAAAAGGCAAGAAACCAAATTTTGAAAATTTTGTGTCATCACCAAACCCCGAAAATAAATTTCACTCACGAAAGTGGCGCGAGTTAACAGTTGCTTTGTGATGACACCCGTAAAAAGGAAGTTCTTATGAATACTGATATATCGGCGATATCCCAGCTCGCCCGCTTACTAAAAACTACTGCAATGAAAATAACTCTTTCTGTGAAGCTACAAAGCGGCGGCTTAATCGCCAACCCTCCTCGCAAAATGATACTTGATGCTAGTCCCGCGACGCGAGGTGATGGAAATAAAGGGGCTCACCCTGGTTTCAGAAGCCCACTTGAGAGGGTGGCGCGCTACCACAACGGCTGCGAAAAAATAAACAATCCTTCTTGTTTGAGAGTTCTCTACAGGGATGTGCATATTTATACCACTTTTATATACATCCACACATTTGAAATAACATTGAAAACAAAATCCTTAACTGATGAGCGATAGATAGCTGCTCACACACAGTTCCATACAGATATCGAGTAATTGACAAATTTAATGGAAGGCTAAAGGGATTTGCAGGATTATTATTAAGTAGCAATGTGCTTGCTGACACAAGCCCAACACGCATACATACTTGTATGTGCATGTGCATCTAATTGTTTAAGTATAAAGAACTCTGATTTTTACTATGCACAGACAATAGCAATAATTTTGCATTTTGTGGATGTGAACATGTGACTAAATGGAAACTGTTTACTCACCCGAAAAATTGCTGCACTGAAAGGGCAAAGCAAGCGAGAAAACTTTCGATAAGCTTTCGGGTAGACAAAAAAAAAAATAAGGAATTGACCTAGTGCTGGTTTTATAGTAAAAAGGAAAAAGCTTTCAATAAGCTCTCGGGAGGAAAAACAAAAAAATGTAATTGATGTGGAGCTTTCATAAAACAAAGCTAGTTTCACAGAACCAATATCTGTATCATCACTGACTTTTATTTGTATGATAAAGCGTTGAAAACTATGCTTTTACAAACTTCCACTTTAATGAAAGCTTCTGAAAGCGTTACGTTTCTTTAACTTGTTTGATAAGAGTGTTGTTTTTTTATCACTCATTAGTCTAACGGCGCGATTGACTTCCAACATAAGACCTTCACTGAGTGGGCCTTCTAAAAACCGAAGCTCAAAGCTTTAACAAAGGCAGAAATTTACTGCGAATCAATTCAGGCATCATACAAAAACATATGAGCTCTAGTGAAACCATGCTTCGTATGCATCAAAAATGTAGTTTCTCTTCTTGCTTCTTCTCTTTCCTTTTTCTCGCCCTTTTTTTATTCTTCCTTTTCTACTCCTTTACCTGCGTTGGCAAATTTGTGACAGGCTTTCGAGCATCTCTTTCATATGCAATTTATTCTCTTATGATAAACCAAATCAACGTTCCTTTCTTAAAACATCCTCAAAAACAAGAGCTTTCAATCCATCAAACTGAGCTTTCCCTCAGCTTCCGAAAACTTGTAAAATTTTTATGATAATTAAATTAATTTAATCTAAAAATCTTTTGGATTAATTTCACGCATAAATAAATATATTTTTTGGAGGATTTCGCCATGGAAAAGATTTTCAATATGAATTTAATAGAATATGTAAATGTTTGATGATATCGGAAAATTTTAATATACATCGACGTATTAGGTAGTTTTAGGCTGTTATACAAAAACAAAACATGTCCAAGAACAGAAAAAAAAGGAACAGAAATTTGACAAAGTTAACTTGACTTTTCTTCATTGAACAGCCTAGTTTTTAAGCGTTTCGGGTAAAGAGCTTTCACCCGTCGATTTTCGACGAACTAAGCTTAAAAAATGCCGAGTGTGGCTTTAAGGGGTTCAAAAAATCGATTTTTTTTAACTATTAATTTCTACAACATCTCAGGAATATTATCCTAAGTTTTCAAGTCGATCCGAATAATAGTTTCGGAGTACAGCCTTTGGAAGGTGTGCGCTTCAAGACACTTTTATTGTTACTCAAAACTTTAAACGCGTTTTCCTCGGAACCATATTTTCAAAGTCGGTTGTCAAATGTTCTCGAAAACTACTTAACCGATCTTGATGAAATTTTACACAGGTATTCGAGATACAATTTACTCGTGCTTGGACGAAGGACTTTTTTATTTTTGATTTACAACTATTAAAAAAAAAAACAAAATGTCATGGAAATTTCACCGAAATTTTCATTTTTTGGGAAAAATGTCTGCCAGAATTCCAATTTATACTTTTTTTCTTTCCTTCGTTCAAGCACGAGTTTATGGTCCTAACTAAAACACTTAATTTTGTTTTTTCATTTTTGATGATCCTGTAAGGAGTTATGTTGACACGCGGACGAACTGTTTTTTCGAGGGGTCACCGGAAATGACGTCACAATGGTGGAGTTTTAATTTTGAAAACTTCAAAAATTATTCGTTAAATATGTATCTATAAGACAGAGAAAAGTTTGAATTAAATAATAATTTTTTACATAGAAAAAAAATATTGAAAATAGGCCTTTTTTACCCGACGAACCCCATGTAACCCATTAAGGACTTTCGGGAAGAGAGCTTTGAGCAGTGGAAGTTTGCCATAGTAGCTTAAGCATACTTTTTTATTCGCTGTTGAGTTTAGCCTTTAGGATTTTCGAAAATAAAGCGTTTTCATCAATCGAACTTTGCCAAAAAAAACTTCAAAGGATCTTATTATCCCATGCAAAGTTTAGCTTTTAAGACATTCAGAAAAATAGCTTTCATTAATCGAGATTTGCCAAAGGAAGCTTACCAAAATTGTTTTATTCGATACTCGAACTAGCTCTTAAGCCAAAAGGCCTAAGAGCTTTCACTAGTCAAGTTAGTGTACAAAACTATGATTAAACCAATCTGGCTATATGGATTACAGGTATGGGGAACGGCTAAAAAAACTCATATAGAAAAAATCCAACGACAGCAATCAAAGATTCTTCGAATTTTGACCATGTCTGACAGGTACACGAAAAATGATGACATCCACAGGACTTTTAATATAGCAAGAGTAGAAGTAGAAATCAAAAAGATAACAACAAGGCACTTTGAAAAAATACGCACACACAGTAATGCAGAAATTAACAAACTTCTTGAAAGGGAAAGAAACGGGAAAAGGCGTTTAAAGAGAACCCGACCAAGCGACCTAGTATTATAAATGCTAAAAAACCATAAATATGTAAAAAAAAATAATTAAAAATAGTTGTAAAATGTAATCATGTAAAGTGAAACTTGTATTGTATTATTGTATATTATTTAATTGCCATTATTTCGTTTATTTTAATTTTATCGCTTTTGACACTGGCCATTAAGCGATGTATATAAATCCTGACCAAATTGTTAAACAACATACTTAATGTCAAAGGACAGATGTATAAAATAAATGGGAGCTTTCACTATTCGAACTTTGCCAATGGAAGCAACATATACTATAAATAAAGGCATTATAGAAATAATTTGGTTTCCATAGCTGCACAGAAATGCCAATGGTTTCGTTTTCTCATTTCATCCCTATTATTGGCGCAAATAGCGTTTTAAAATCATACAGAACCTATAGAAATATTCCGTCGATAAATTTTTATTGAAAATTCAGACTTTGAAGCTCTTTTTGTATTCCACGAAAGCGATGGGACCCACACCAAAGAGTGCTGCAAGGATGACGCCATAAAATCCAATTAATTTGGTGGATACGCACACACACACATACATATATATTGAAAAGAGTATCACACATTCATACATGCGAGAAAATATACCCCATACATTAACAATTGAGAAAGATAATACGTTGGCAATTAAATTCGAACCATAAAGGCGGATATTTGGATGCATACACACACATCCATACATACAAGCGCATGAGCGTAAATCCTAAAAGCGTTTGTTTTTATATGCCAAGGATATAATTAGTTAGATAAGGAACCAATATGGGGAGAGAAATCGAAGGGAACAAGACGTATGCACTTACACTTCGACTAACAGTTGATAGAGCTGCAAATGAAGAAAGTTTAAATATACATACGTATCTATGTAATAAGCGAGCCGGAGCAAAGAGTGACAATTTAATAGTGATGCGAGGCCTGAGATGAGGGTAAATGTGCTTCGGGAAAAATAATAGCTAGTATGTTATAGTTTGGGTTGTACTTGAGACACTAAGCTGCCGCGTGTGGGCTAGACAATCGAAACAGATAAGTGGAATTAAAGGATAAAGTCGCAAGGCAATTTATTGTGCTGCATATGCAAGCACACGCACGCACGTACGCACACTGAGCATGGCCCCAAATCGGATAAGGCAACCAAGAAGGCAACCAGGATAACAATAATTACCAGCTGACGTTGCCAACTAAGCGCACAGTGGCGAGGAGAGGAGAGATGGAGAGGTAGGAGTTTGAAAGAGAGGTGGAGAAGTGCTGCAGAGCAGAGCAAGATTTCGTGGCTGCTTGCTACGCTGACAATCAAACAGCTTGAGGCTGTGGAAAATTAAGCATAGCATGACATAAGCGACGCAGCTGGAGTGTAGCAAGTGAAGGAGGCCAAAGCTACACCCTGCTGCAAAGATACATGCGCCCTGCTTATGCTGCCCCCGCCAGCGGCAATTAGATAATTTAAGATGTTGCCATAAAATCAAATAAGCTGTTTCGGCAATTCTTCTAAAACACATTGATACAAACAACAATATCTACATACATATGTATGTACATAAGTACAAATGTATGCGTGTCTTTGCTATTGTGTACTTTTCGAACTTGCGGTTTCTTAGCCGCTTTGCGGCTTGTTATTGGCCGAAATGCAATTAAAAATGCTGATAAAAGCGTCCGCTCATCCCCGCAGCGCACGCCTTGCCACACACACAGCGAAACAACGCCCACTTATATCGAAAAGTATGCGGAAGAAATAACATATAATAGTCGGAATAAAATGAAAAATACATCCGCCACATGTCACCGAAATCGTTTTGCTGTAATTTGTTACGCAATAACGCTGAAGATTCGTATTTTTCTTTTGCCATTTAAATGAGATAAAATAGCATTTAGGGACCAGCAGGTCGTTTTCCTGCCAATATACACACACACGCACAGACCGACCACAGTGAGCCTATTTTTCTTTGGATATGATTGTATGGGTGTAGCTGCTGGCTGGACGCAGCCATCAGTGTCATCATTAACTTTGGCAACTAAATGATTTGCGCTTCTTGCCAACCTAAGTCAATATATACTTGTAAAACTCAAATGTGCGTATGTATGTGTGCGTGAAAAAGAAGCAGTAAGCTGTCATGTCAACTGGCCGCATTCAAATGAGACAACATTTAAATGCTTATCAGCCGCAGCTTTAGGCTCAGCAGCAGTCCAGTTGGATCTCAAATACGCAGCTTTTTCCTTCAATATCTCATCTGTGTACACTCCTGGACAATAAAATAGGCGTGCGACATTTTTAGCTGTTTTGGCTATTTTAGTGCTGTTTATTTATATATATATATATATAATTGACGCGTACACCCTTTTTGTGTGTTTGGGCGAAGCTCCTCCTCCTATTTGTGGTGGGCGTCTTGATGTTGTTGACAAATGGAGGGACCTACAGTTTCAAGGCAGATATTTTTATGAGGAGCTTTTTCATGGCAGGAATACACTCGGAGGTTTGCCATTGCCTGCCGAGGGGCGACCGCTATTAGAAAAAACTTTTCCTGCATTTTGGTCTTTCACCGAGATCCGCACCAACGTTCTCTCTCTGAAATCCGAATGGTATTCACGCACCAACCCATTCGGCTACGGCGGCCGCCATAAAGTGCTCTTTATTTAGTTTCTAATAATTTGTATTAATAGTTCAACCCATTATAGGTACAACAAAAGGCATGCGCATCGTTTTTTCAAACTTTTTTGCAAAAATTCTGAAAATTCCGAAAATTTTCATGAAAAATTCTAATTTTAATCAGCATTTTGAGAATATTTTTTTGTATGTATATTAGTTTTAAAGCCCATTAAAATTTAGTCCAATAAAGTGCAAGTTGTAGGTATCTTAAAAATAACCTTAATTCATCACAATTATTTTGCCGACTGTGTCACGCATTTTCTGCCTTACAAAGTAAGTTCGGCAAATTTTTATATAGACGAAAATGTCTAGCACCGTCAGAAAAAAAAAAATCTCAAGAACCTCTGGGTATTTTTATAGATACTCAGTACTTGCATTTTTATAAACTGAAATTTAATGTTCTATAAAACTGCATAGCAAAAATTATTCTAAAAATATTGATTAAAACGGTGGAAATTTTGATGAAATTTTTATAATAATTATCAAAATTTTTGCAGAAAGTTTGAAAAAACGATTTATATGGTTTTTATTATACAATAAGTTAAGCTTTTACAAAAAATGCACAAACATTAAAAAAAAACAAAATAAATTCTTTTATAAAAATTTTTACATTTTTGTGAGAATTTTCATAGTCTATATACATATATAAAAATGGAGACGTTTTTTTGTGTTCGTTAGTCGCCGATTCACGCCTTAAGGCATTCACCGATTTCAATCAAACTTTCACAGATCATTGGTATTGGTCCATAGATAGTTTATGTGAAGTTTTAAAGAAATCGGTAAAAGTATGCGTGCGTTGTGTAAGTGTGAAAAATACAATATTTGTGTGTTTCCCTTATACGGTCATTACGTATACGGAATGAGAATACACGCAAATGAATAGAATATACACAGACATGAATAACATTGTTTCGATGGCGAGTGACGTATGCGACTGTATTATTCGTAACGCATTAGTTACCCTCTCTTTTCTTTCCTTATGCATGCGTGACACGGCATCAAAGCACATTGCTTTTTTTTTTAACTGGAAAAATTTGAGCTTGATTTTTTATGATTGAGATAAAATAAGAATTCGTTAAATATATTTGATTCCATTAATAACCATAAGCCTGTATTTTTCGAAGTTCAAAGTTTTTCGACAAATATTGAAACGTTTACTTAAATTAAATGTTAAATACATATATATAAATGCGCAAATGTAAAAGTTTAGATGGATTTAAAATATACGAAATTATTCAGCGGTTGAATCCATATATTTTTTTGAAATCCATCAATATGGATCGACAGTCGCCATAAATGTTCTTTTAAAAAATAAAATGTGTTAATTTGATGGTAGCTCGAGTATTAAGATCAGGTTTTTATTAGTATAACTTTGTTCATGGGTGTGCGTAATTTTTTTGTGGTGAAAGTCTAAAACCAAGAAAAGAAAACGCGAAAGCCGACGAGCATGTGAAGAATTGCATCTACTTGAAGATGATAATCATTGGGATGCAACACTTGCAGATGCATCCGCAACAGGTACACCCCATCAAATACGGACATTATTTTCAATTATTGTTGCAACATGTTTTCCATCTGATCCATTGCAACTGTGGCAAAGTTATCGTGATTATATGACCGAAGATATCTTGAATAGAATGCGTCGTATTTCCCGAAATCAGGAATTACTCATTATATTGGAAATGCTTAGCAATTGCAAATAAATTATTGTCACAATTAGGTTTGCCACCTCCTAATCGAGCAATGCATGACGTATTTAATCAAGATATACAACGTGAACAACAATACGATATAAATGATCTTAACACATTTATAAATTTGAATCTGCCGAAATTGAATATAGAACAAAAACATGCATATGACAATGGCACATAAAAAATCAGTGGAAGCATTGGATAGAACTTTGAAAGATTTACGTAATAATCAAGAAATATTTGGTGGCGCTTTAATATTATTGTCTGCTGATTTTCGTCAAACTTTGCCAGTAATTCCCCGTTCAACACCAGCCTGGTGAGGTTGTAACATTTAAATCAATTGATACAGTTATAAATCAAGATGACGCTGTAAATTATCCAACAGAATTTTTAAGTTCCTTGGATTTACCTAGACTGCCGGCTCATGGCTTACAATTGAAAGTTGGTGCACCAATTATTTTACTTAGAAATTTAAATCAGCCACGATTGTGTAACGGAACAAGATTAGCAGTCAAAAAGGTCATGAATAATCTTATTGAAGCAACAATTTAAAAGGAAAATTCAAAGGTGAAGACGTATTGATTCCGCGTATTCCGCTGATTCCACCAGATTTAGCTTTTGACTTCAAAAGATTGCAATTTCCCATACGTCTTGCATTTGCAATGACAATAAACAAAGCACAAGGACAATCGCTGGAATTATGCGGAATTGACTTAGAATATCCATGCTTCTCCCACGGACAATTATATGTATCATGTTCACGTGTAGGAAAGCCATCAGTTCTGTTTATTTATATCACAACTCAGGGCAAAACAAAAAATGTAGTTTACGAAAAGGCTTTGCGTTAGTTTAAGTTTAAAATTAACATTAATTTTATATTGTAAAAAAAGAATTAATACACATAGAGTGAGTTTAAATCGAGTGTTCATTATTCATTTCTAATTTTGATATGCCTAGCGAAGCAGGCAGAGGGTCCGCTAGTTTTCTAATAAAATAATAAAAAAAAATGATTTATACGGTACTTATTGTACAATACGTTAAATTTTTATAAAAAATTAATAAACGAAGAAAAACAAAGCAAAATAGCCGGCATACCAAAAATTATTTAAAAAAATTTAATTCAAAAATTTTTAAATTTCTGTGAGAATTTTAATAATTTTTGCCCAAAGTTGCAAAAACGGCTTATATGGCTTTTATGGAATAAAAACTTAAGCCTTTTAAAGAACTAATAAACATAAAAAACCCAAAAGTAAGGTAGCCCAAAACTGCTGAAAATATCGCGCACCCATTTTATTGTTCTTGAGTGTGTACTTTATCGCCCAGTTTCGTCTCTTGCACTGCGACACAACTTTGATGCTTTTCGGTCATCGATAGCCTGCAGCTTATTTCACTTCATGTTTTTTTTGTTTGTTTTTTGGTTTTCTTGTTTGTACCCCTCCTGAGTCCTCATTTTGCTTAGCTTTAATGCCATTTCTGTTTTGGGCGCCTATTTGTTTCACTTTGCTGTCTCCCGTTATGCTCTTTGCGGCCCGTTTCACACATTTTGGAATTTTTGTGCTTTTTGGCGCTCAGCTTGACACTTGACCTTTTTTACTGTCTGTCACTCTGACCTTTTCTCTTCTGCTCCCTCAAATGCTTTATTCATTTTTTTCTTATTGTAGCGCCTTTTTAGGCTGTCCTTGCTGTTGTTCCCTGGAGGGCTTTTCTACATTTTTAGAAAGTGTTAATTTGACAGCATTTTTCATTTCCTAATGTCCACTACTTTACGTGTGAATGTGTATATTTTCGTTTTTTTTATTTGAAAGTTTTTTCGCACTTCTTTTTCTGAACCTGAATCAGGAAAGTTTTGTCAGGCCCACAGGTGATCTTTAATTTTGCGTTTATCACTTTTAATAATCGATGGTATTGAAACTTTTTGAAATAGGCTTTGGTTGAGAAATGGTTAGCAGTGGGAGGTTAAAGGCGTGAGGGGAGAACTGAGTGCGGAGAGGGGAAAGAATAGAAACGTATACGTTTTTAATCATCTCACCTAACTTAGCTCATCAATTATTTGTGGTCTATAAAAATGCCAGCTTTCATAATAAGGCAGATGTAGTTTTTGTAAATAGGCATTTTAATATGCCGCTGCTCTGAGCTTTCTTTAAACGTTAAGCTATGATGTGAGACTCTTGCATCCAGAGCTAAAAATCATTGTGTTGCCCTTTCGAAGCCCGCAAGCACAGGTTTGTCACTTCAGCAACCACAACAACATAGATGCAGAACTTTTCTACTATTAGATCTCCTATTTGTACTGCTTGGTTTTTTGGATTCGAAGCGCTTTTCAATGCAGTCACGCCTTCCTTATTATTATTCCTTCCTTGCGGCTCGCGGGCCGCACGCGGCTTTTAGATGAATTATATAGGGTTTTCCAATAACAGGTACTATAATGAATGGGTTGGTTAATCGCTCAGGGACAATTTTTTATAAGAGCGTACAATTACTGGCGTATGCCGATGATATTGACATCATCGGCCTTAACAACCGCGCTGTTAGTTTTGCCTTCTCCAAACTGGATAAAGAGGCAAAGCGAATGGGTCTGGTGGTGAACGAGGACAAAACGAAGTACCTCTTGTCTTCAAACAAACAGTCGGCGTACTCGCGTATCGGCACCCACGTCACTGTTGACAGTTATAATTTCGAGGATGTAAAAGACTTCGTCTATTTAGGAACCAGCATTAACACCGAAAACAATGTTAGCCTTGAAATCCAACGTAGAATCTCTCTTGCTAACAATTGCTACTTTGGACTAAGTAGGCAACTGAGCAGTAAAGTCCTCTCTCGACGAACAAAACTAACACTCTACAAGACTCTCATCATGCCCGTCCTAACGTATGGCGCAGAATCTTGGACGATGACAACATCCGATGAAGCGACGCTTGGAGTGTTCGTGAGAAAGATTCTGCGTAAGATTTTTGGACCTTTGCATGTTGGCAACGGCGAATATCGTAGACGATGGAACGATGAGCTGTATGAGCCTTACGACGACATAGACATAGCGCAGCGAATAAAGATCCAGCGGCTACGTTGGCTGGGTCATGTCGTCCGAATGGATACAAACGCTCCGGCTTTGAAAGTATTCGATGCGGTACCAGCTGGTGGTAGCAGAGGAAGAGGGCGGCCTCCTCTGCGTTGGAAAGATCAGGTGGAGAAGGACTTGGCTTCACTTGGTGTGTCCAACTGGCGCCGGTTAGCACGAGAACGAAACGACTGGTGCGCTTTGTTAAACTCGGCCAAAATCGCGTAAGCGGTTATAGCGCCAATTAAGAAGAAGAAGAATGAATGGGTTGAGCTATCGAGAGATGATTTACGATTTTTATGGCCGGAATTTGATGGTATTGGTGGAAACGATTCCGGTCCGTGTTATCTCTCGAAGAGTTGATCACAATTGGCCACCGAGATCTTGTGATTTAACACCTTGTCATGTTTTTCTTTGGGGTCACGTGAAAGAGGGGTATCGTCCTGGAAGCTAGGTCGTGGTGGTCATTTGCCTGATGTTATTTTCCACTATTAACGGCATACCTTCCTCTTTATAATGAAATAAACATCTGAGCATCTATATTAAAAAATAGGATTTTTCTTTGAATATCAAAATAACCCCTCTTATTGAAAAACCATTTACGTACTTAATTGGGACTCGCGAAAATATAACAATTTTGTAAAAATGGCTCTGACCACAGATACTCCCAGTGACATGAAGAAGCAAAACATTGCTTCGACACGACCTAATTATTTGCCATATTTAGATAGGAATAGTCATTTGTTGTTTTATAGCTCATTGAATTTTAATATAAAAATTTCAAGTTTTAAGTGACTAAGGATACCTATAATTTTTGGAAATATCTTCTTGTTTGCAGTGCTAGGGTTTTGCTTCCATATGCATTTTGTTTTCAGAAAACTTGTTTACTAAATTAAAGAAAATTATATTGAGGAATGGAAATCCTTATTTTGGCCCTTAACCGCTCCTGTATTGTTTGTATTCCGCCGCTGCCCAATTCACAAGTGTCAAGTACGAATGACGTACGACGCCTTTTGCAAAAGCTGTACAATTTCGGAATGAGTGATTAATTTTGTGCCACGTTGTTCTTTGTATGGAGGAAAAGGCGAACCACATCAGCGAAACGAAATTGTCTAAAATTAACTGAATTTTGTATTTTTATTTTTGCAAAATTCATTGTGCTATAAAACTGCATACCCAGAAAAATTCTCGAAATTCTGATTAAAAAGTTGAAAGGTTTGATGAAGTTTAAAAAATTATTAAACATTTTTACAAAATTTGAAACTTTGTGTTATATGATTTTTGTTGTGGTATGAACTGTATTTTGATAAATAAATAGTGGTGGGTCTATAATATAGAACACGGTGGATATGAGAGGAAATCGTAGAGATATGTATTAGTAGTGGTCCTATCTCTTCCTTTTATACTTTTCTCCTTTCCTCTTGGACTATTTACCCTCTTTCCAGAGCAATAAATACAATGGGATTTTTAGCCTGAGTGTTTAAGGAGTTACCAAATCTCTTGGTGCTCCTTGGCTCGACCTAATCAAATTTCCATTTCAGTGCTTAAGACAAGTACATGCGGCCAAAGATGGTCCCTGCAGCAGTATTCTCCAAGCATTTATGCGAAATATTTATATTGTTACAACAACAAGCTTCAAGTCCTTCAAGTTAGGAATAAGAAGACGTCTAAGTGCCTCCAATCGCTAGTTTGGACAGAACAGGCAGAGGCCTTCAGGTTTTACACTAATTGTTGCTAGTTTTTTTTTATTGTGATATATATAAGTACTTATCTGTTACAAATTTAGGGTGATCATAGCCTTTCTCTGTTAAGTACCAGTGCATTCTTCGAGGAAACTTATCACAAGAACAGAAGGAGGATACTTTTGAGTACTTACGTAAGAGACTACCATAGGTTCAGCTATCAAACTCATTAACTTTATAGAAAAATCTAACGCATTTTGAAACTAGAAAATTAGTCATTTTACAAATTATATTTTTTCAAAGTTCTCAGTTTAGTAAACCTTTATGAATAGTAAGCCTTCACGTCCCTGAGAGCACAGTTTCTCAGCAACAAAAAAAAAAACAACAAATCCAACGACTTCATAGCTACGCTAGTATGCGCCTCCGAGAAGTGAAAACAGACAATCGTAGGTGTACAACTGACTACAAAAACTATTCAAAAAACTTTAAAATACTTATAACAAAAACCCAGTTTGAGGAAATTTAAATAAACAAGAAGTGGTTGCCAACAATGCAGACTACAAAGCAATTAGTTAGAGGTCAGCCAAGCATTTGACAAGATAAATGACAGCGGAACATGTGTAAAAAATATACACAAATATTGAACACACACACACAAGTAAACGCAAAAGCTTGTACCTTGCAGGAAAAATGTGAACTAGGGGTGAAAAATCTGGTTAAGAACTGATACGATTTTGTCAATTGCGAACCACTTTGCAACGCTTGGCGGGAGTAGCGTCAACTGTACACAGAGTGAAAGCCAAAAAGGAAAGTATAGGATAGTGTAAATGAGATAGCAAAAGCTGATAGATATATATTGGGTACTTAAAATGATAACACAAAATAGAAAAATTTTTGGCATGCATTTTTTTTACTATAACTTGGTTTTTTTACTATAACTTGGTAGATAATTTCATGGCATTTATTTTTTTAAATGATATCTGGCATATGTGCGCCGCGGCTACGAGTTACATGGTCCATACGATCCAATAGTCCAATTTTTGGCTACTTTTCCAGTAAATCTGATTGTATGGTTTCAGTGCTGGCTGAAATATTGTCTTCCAATGCTTAAATAGTTGCTGGTTTGCATAAATCGATGACCTAACATAGCCCCATAAAAAGTAATCCAGAGGCGTTAAATCGCACGAACCAGGGAACCAGGCAATATGACCACTTCTGGAAAGAAAGTGCATAAGATTTATAAAAATTCGAAAAAGTTCCTACAAAGTTTCAAAATTTAAAAGAACAATTTCTGAGTGGGCAGATTTATAGCTCTATAAATTTTAGTACAATGAAGTGTAAGTTTAAAGTTGCTCAAGAATGGCGTTAATTTTTTATAACGTTTCTCCTGACGAATGCACACTTTTCATGTGTATGGAAAAGGAAGCAAATAATCAAAAATCAAGCAGAGTTCTGAGGTACCTCCAACTTGCACTTTATTGTATTGCAATTAAATAGGCTAGAAGCTGCATATTCGATTTTTTGTTGTGATGAAAAAGTGTTAAATTTTGTAGGGAAATCTGATTTTGTTTGAAAATTTTGCATAGTGTTTGAAACTAGGATTTAGGTAGTTTCTACGATATTATAGAGTGAAATGTATACATTTTTATTAAAAAAAGAATTAACTAAAAACGGAATCTGTGAAATTCTCACCTCATCTCATCTGTCGAATTTGGTACCCGTTTCGAACTATCAAAATATGTTCGCCAGCTTTTATAATGAATCCCGCCTAAAATATCATCGATAAACTTCACTAGTTGCTTGAATATAAAAGAGCACAAAGGTGAATTAGTCATTGTTTTGTATTCTCTAGATTTCCGCAATTCTTCAATTTCCTGCAGGGCATTCATTTGTTAGCGTTGTAGGCCACAAAGCGTAACCAAATAAAGTTCTTTCTGTAGGCTCGTATTTGCACTTTTGAGTAGTGAGTAATGAATTGACCACAAACATGTGTAGTTCGACACAAAAGCGTTCAAAAGTTAACTTTAGCCATGTTTTTTTATTTTTTTGTGCCAAAGTTCCTTTTCAGCGCTTCCAATTGAAATATGAAAGCTGTCAAAGTGTGACAATTATATACGAGCTAAGATACCAAGCGACTCTATTTGGGCTTTAAAGCGATTCTTTGAGAATGAATTTTGTATGCATTTATGATTATATGAAGACATCTGTGTGGGTGTATTTGTAGAGAAGCATAGACTCCATAGGAAAAAATCAACATTTCCTGCCTGTGAGCATAGTAATTAGGCACTATTTGTCGCTTATGGGTTTGAGGTGTTGATAAAGCTAAGCTTCAGTTAAGTTGCAGTGATTAATACACAGCGGATAGAGATGAGCAAGACTGGAATATTTTTGGCAACTTTTTTGATTAAAAAATGTTGAAATATATCTTCTTTGTTTTGATAAATAAATGTTATAAAAAAACATGTCGACATAGTAATCATAGGTGGAAAATATAACAAAAATTGAAATGATAAATTAAAACTTAATCTAGTCTTCAATCCAGTAATAAGTAAACAGCACCTTGTCAAAATTTTCCGTAGGAGGCCTCTTAAAATTTTAAGAGATGTGATTAATGAATAACAAGAATATAAAAAAATGTTTAATTAGTTTCAAGAATTAGTTTAAAAAATTCAGTGACCTCCGTTTTTGTTTTTTTAAGGGTTAGATTAAATGAGCTGGGATGATCAATGTTGAGGCTCATTTCACGCTTCCCGTTCTCTAAAAAATAAAACCAGATTTGTGGTATAAAAAGCGGCAGCAAAAAAATTGGTGGGTCTTAAGCAGAAGAAGACCTCTTTCATGCTGAAAAGTCTTGAACGACTGGTGGAATTGCGCATACGTCCGAAGTCGCTGAAGGCTCACCCTATGTCTCCATTTCAGCATGCCTATCAAAGTGGAAAATCCTGCGAGTCGGCATTGCAAAACCTTGTTGCTAGGGTAGAGCTGGCCATCGACACGACTACGCTATGGGCATCTTTTTAGACATAGAGGGGGCGTTTGACGATGCCACTTTTGACAGTATGTGTAGCTCTGCTAGTAGGCACGGCGTAGACCGGGTGCTAGTGAATTGGATTCGTTCGATGATGGCCCAAAGAATCGTCTCGATGCGAGCAGAGGAAGATCTGCTGGTGTCATCCGAAGTTAATAGAGGCTGCCCCCAAGGCGGTGTGTTGTCTCCATTTCTCTGGTGCAAGGTAATCGATCCTCTGCTCACCACCTTAAACGATTCGGGAGTCTACGCACACGCATATGCGGACGATGTTGTTCGTAACAGGCCCTTCGCTTATGAATATCTGCAGGAAAGTGCAGAAAATTCGGGATTTGATTGACACTTGGTGCTGTGCGAATGAGCTGTCGGCAAATCCCGCCAAGACTGGTATTGGCCTCTTCACCAAAAGGAGGAAGCTTGATGGACTCGTTCTGCCTAAGCTAGAAGGAGTCACAATCCAGCTATACAAGGAAATTAAATATCTTCGATAGTAAGCTCCTATGGAAATCACACGTTGAAAGAAGGACATCCAAAGAGCTGACAGCTTTCTGGCAGTGCAAAGACGTCTTTGGGAAAACGTGGGGTCGTGCTCCTAGCAAGGTCCTATGGATCTACACGGCTATGATAAGACCCATTATCACCTATGCAGCAGTGGTCTGGATGAGTAGCCTCTCTCTAGTGAGAATCAGGAGGACCTTATCGAGACTACAGCGCACTGTGGCCATCTGTTGCACCGGAGCTTTTCCGACTACTTCAGGCCCGGCATTAGATGCTCTGATTGGTTTGCTACCACTTGATGCTTGCATCCAAGGAGAGGCCTTGAAGGCCATCTGCAGGCTAAAACACAATGGGAACTGGTACGGCCCCTGTCTGGCATTGGAAAACAGAGAAGGCATGGACTCGAGCATGGCTCCGGCTCTGGGTTCTACGTGGAATCCAGCTGGACAAAACTGCACTTTGTTCTTGGAATGCATGCATCTGTGTTTCAAGCGGAGATGTGTGCAGTTCAAGAAGCGATGAACTTTGTTGTGGAAAACCGATGGAGAGGCATGATTTATATTGGGTCCAGTAAATCCAGGCTGAACTATGTCGGTAGACCTACCGTAACAGCCTGATGCTAACTAGTTCCCGGGATACGTGGGTATCGCGGGCAACGAGATCTCTGATTTCTTAGCTAAGATGGGCTCTGAGGCCAACTTCTTTGGCCCAGAGCCTGTTTTGCCACTCCCTTCTGCGGCAATCAAGGCCACGGTAAGCAAATGGGTAAGAACCATCCACAAGCGAGCTTAGCAGGCTGTGAGAGGCTGCAGATGGACTAAACTGATGCTACCTGTCATGTCCGATCGACTGTCTTAAACCCTTCTGTCATTAAGCAGAGGGGAGTGCAGACGGCTGGTTGGACTGATGACGGGCCACTTTATGTGGGCGAAGCACAGGGAAAGGTTGGGCATCTCAGACAGTGTACTCTGCCCAGCTTGTGAAGAGGAGGATGAGACGCCGGACTACTTCCTGTGCGTCGGCCCCACCTTCGCTCGAATCAGGTTTGAGGTCTTTGGCACTGATGGGCTAAGAAGCGACCATCTTGGCTCCTTGGCACCACAAGATCTACTCAGATTTCTTCGGAGATTGGGTAGATTTAAAGAAAATTAAAAGGGAATCCAAGTGTAGTACAATGGACTTAATTAATGTCTGAGTGCTGCACTTGCTAGTTGTCCCGACAAAAAAAAACAGAAGAAGTGAGCTTTAGCTTTAATAGTTTAATTTCTTATTAAAAAATTAGCTTGAACTTAAGAACTTAGATATTCTGATAAAATTAGAATCTTAGCTTTGCAATGAAAATTTCTATATAAAAGTGGGGTTTAATTTTAGGTTTTAGGTTTTATATATTCAATTTATATCTTAGGTTTCTTAGAGAAAAGGGCCTCAGCTTTAGATTTCGGACTTTTCCCAGAAAGAGGAGCTATAGCTATACAATTAAGATTTTCTGCACAAAGCGGAGCTTTTGTTTTAGAACTTAGAATTTCGAATACAGGTAAGCTTTAGTTCTGGAATTTAGATTTTCTGAATAAGAAAATTTCGCTCTCAAAAATTAAGCTTCATATGTAAGAACAGATTACCTGGCTTGCTATTTAGTTAAGGTGAAAATGAAAATTGTGAAGGAAACTTTGGCTGACGCGTCACTTGGGGATTCGTAGACTAGTCCCTCAAATTCATACACTCGTCCAATCAGTCGTTGCACAGATAGCAACGAAGCAACATAAATAAAGGTCATGTTGATTTGCCTTCGTACATCACTAACACAATCTTATTACCAGCCGAATTCTGCACGATCACTTCACGTGTATTCACACACCGTCTAATCGGTTGTCCAATCATATGGCAACGAAGTATCATTGGTTGATTTTTTCGTATATCATCAACACAATCTCAGTTTTTTTGTAAACACACCTCAAGTCACGTCAGCCCATTAGCTGATTCTGTCAAATTCGCTCATAGTCGAATAACGGCCTGTTAAAGAGCTCACCTTTGAAATCTTTTCACCATGAGTTTAAGCTCTTCCCAAGAGAGCAAACTCAACATATGACTCGCAAATTAAGCAGTAACTGATCTAGACCATTCAAGTGATTCTTGCTTTTTAATCCTGGTCTTAAATTTTTCTGAAAATTTATTTATTTGTAGGCTTGTGTGAATAAGAAGGTATTGTATAAACCGAAAATATTTTTATAAAAATTTTATAATTTTGAAATTTATTCAAGCCTAAAATTTTGGTATCGGTCGTCTTAAAGTTTTGTTAACATTTTCATGAACTAAACAATATTGAAAATTGTTAAATTCCTTCTATACCTTTGCCTTGAACTCTTGGCAAAATTTACTCAGCTCTTCCTATTTTTCATACTTTTAGGAACTTAATTGTTTATGATAAAATGTATTAAAAAAAAAAATTCTTTTGGGACTTTGTTTTAAAATTTTGCCTCTAATTACTGACTATTTTGAAAAATACCTCCTCTAGGATTTTTTTTATTTTTTTCAGTAATAGCTGAGATTATGTTCATTACTCCTTGGAAATTTCAGAGTGGGGTTTCCACGACTAATCGAGCTATTTTCAGATAAGCACAAGGAATCAGCGGCAAATACTGAGTATTTTCAATAATTTAATAATATGAGTAATTATCACAAATGTCGAAAAAAAAAATTCGGAAATATTTTGAATGAAAAAACTAATTGTTTTTCAACATTTTAAATCTTTTTCTAAAAAATTTGCTTGAAAAGCATATTTTATGCATAAGAATTAAAAAAAAAATATTTGTAAAAATGTTAAAAATAAGTTATTTAGTTGTAAAAACTTCACCCGAAAATGTTCTACATTGAACAAATCTTAAATATGTTAAAACTTTTTGTTTCGTCTCTTCTGATTATAAAGGGTGGTTAAATTTCAAGGGCCGCTGTGAATTTTGAACAAAATACAATTTTTTTAGGAAATTATTATCATTTCTCTTTATTATGATAATATGGGTATGGTTCAATTACGCATAGAACAAAATATAGGCCAACTGGCCGCCGCGGCACACCTCCATCCGATGGTCCAAATTTTCGATGACGCTGAGGCATAATTGAGGTTCAATGGCGTTAATGTGCGAATTATCTCATCCTTTTGCTCTTGAATTGTTACTGGTTTATCGACGTACACCTTTTCTTTCAAATAACTCCAAAGAAAGAAGTCCAACTGTGTCAAATCACTGATCTTGGCGGCCAATTGACATCGCCGCGACGTGAGATTAATCGGCCATCAAATTTTTAGCGTAAAAGAGCCATTATTTCGTTAGCTGTGTGACAAGTGGCACCGTCCTGTTGAAACCACATATCGTCCACATCCATATCTTCCAATTCGGGCCATAAAAGGTTCATTATCCTCTCACGATAGCGAACACTATTTACAATCAGTAACTGCCTGACCAGTCTCATTTTGGAAATAAAAAATAGTTTAAAAAAACTAAAAACACGCTTTTATTGCTAATCGAACTAAGAAGTAGAAAATAAATTTTAATGACAAAGAGACCTATAATAAAGTAATAGCAAATCGAACGATCAGTCATAGTCAACTACCTCAGAACAGAATTATAACAAAAATTAAGATACAAATAGAGTAATTCAAATTAGAGTTAAAAGCGTGGGGTGCATTTTGCTTCACTTTCATAACCCTCTGTACATAGATAGTTGCCAATAGAATGATTGTAATATTTACTATATCAAGCATCCCACGCTTTTAACTCTAATTTGAATTACTCTATTTGTATCTTAATTTTTGTTATAATTCTGTTCTGAGGTAGTTGACTATGACTGATCGTTCGATTTGCTATTACTTCATTATAGGTCTCTTTGTCATTAAAATTTATTTTCTACTTTTTAGTTCGCTAAAAGCGTGTTTTTTAGTTTTTTTAAACTATTTTTTATTTTCTACTTTTTAGTTCGATTAGCAAAAAAGCGTGTTTTTTAGTTTCTTTAAACTATTTTTTGTTTATTATGAATGAAAATTATTGTTATCATTGCAGTCAGTGAATAAATGATTCGATATATTCGTGTTATATTTAATTCCTTTCTTATCGACTGTGAGTCTAAAGCTATGCAGTTATCGGCCGTGATAAAGAAGTAATCAGGATGAAGAACTTATTTCGTGGAGGGAGCCTGAGAAACTGATTTGCAAGAATAAAAAAAGATTTTTCATTTTACAACCAAATTCACCTTACTTTTTGCCCACAGGTAAAAACAGAAAATATTAATCCTGGCAATCCCAATAAGGATAATGGAAAACTTTTATCAAATTATTGCATTGTCATCGGTCCTTGATAGGTGTGCAAAATTTCAAGTCGATCAGATTTTTAGAAGCCAGTGAAAATTAAGCTCAAAGATTCCGTTACATACATACATACAACCCGACCTAATAAAAGTGTGTTAAAAAAAAGATTCAAAGATTGAAATTCACCTTACTTTTTGCCCACAGGTAAAAACAGAAAATATTAATCCTGGCAATCCCAATAAGGATAATGGAAAACTTTTATCAAATTATTGCATTGCCATCGGTCCTTGATAGGTGTGCAAAATTTCAAGTCGATCAGATTTTTAGAAGCCAGTGAAAATTAAGCTCAAAGATTCCGTTACATACATACATATATACATACATACATACAACCCGACCTAATAAAAGTGTGTTAAAAAAAAGATTCAAAGATTCAATTCACCTTACTTTTTGCCCACAGGTAAAAACAGAAAATATTAATCCTGGCAATCCCAATAAGGATAATGGAAAACTTTTATCAAATTATTGCATTGTCATCGGTCCTTGATAGGTGTGCAAAATTTCAAGTCGATCAGATTTTTAGAAGCCAGTGAAAATTAAGCTCAAAGATTCCGTTACATACATACATACATACATACAACCCGACCTAATAAAAGTGTGTTAAAAAGATTCAAAGATTCAAATTCACCTTACTTTTTGCCCACAGGTAAAAACAGAAAATATTAATCCTGGCAATCCCAATAAGGATAATGGAAAACTTTTATCAAATTATTGCATTGTCATCGGTCCTTGATAGGTGTGCAAAATTTCAAGTCGATCAGATGTTTAGAAGCCAGTGAAAATTAAGCTCAAAGATTCCGTTACATACATACATACATACATACATACATGCATACATACATACATACATACATACATACAACCCGACCTAACAAAAGTGTGTTAAAAAAGATTCAAAGATTCAAATTCACCTTACTTTTTGCCCACAGGTAAAAAAAGAAAATATTAATCCTGGCAATCCTAATAAGGATAATGGAAAACTTTTATCAAATTATTGCATTGTCATCGGTCCTTGATAGGTGTGCAAAATTTCAAGTCGATCAGATTTTTAGAAGCCAGTGAAAATTAAGCTCAAAGATTCCGTTACATACATACATACATACAACCCGACCTAATAAAAGTGTGTTAAAAATACGGCCCACTGATGCCGCCGGCCCATAAACCGCACCAAACAGTCACTCTTTGTGGGTGCATTGGTTTTTCGGCAATCACTCTTGGATTATCATTCGCCCAAATGTGGCAATTCTGCTTATTGACGAATCCACTGAGGTGAAAATGTACCTCATCACTGAAATCACGAAGTGCGCGATATGCATTTTGATTTGAATGCCCGTTTAATAATAAGCCTGAATAACTTTAACGCGTTGCTCGATTGCGTATCTTTCCATGGTTCAAATTGAGTTAGTCTGGAATTGAAAAATGTCCAATGAAATGCAGAAAAAACTTGACGTTTAGGTGTGGTTTACATTCAACATCGTCCCTTGAACCACCCTTTATTTAAATCTACATTTAAGCCAATTTCAGGACAAATTTAAAATCATGTATAAAACACTTGGATCACGTTATAAGGAATCGCTCATAAGGTAAGCTGATCTGAAAGGACTGAAATGCCACTGGTTTGATCGTCCGCATGATTTTGGTTGCACCGAAAAGTAGTTGCGTTGAAAAGTTGACCACAAATCCAATTACTGCATTGGGTTGACCAGAGATGGGCTATCTAAGCTTAGCATGGAAATTGAATTTCAGTCTCCTTACATTTGAAATTCATTAAGAGTCTTGATATTTTCTCAGGATTCTGAAGTCCATAGCACCTTGCTTTTTTATATAAGGCATACCAATACTGCCAAATTGTAATACATCTCAAAAAACCCCTTTAAGGAAAATTTTAATTTTTTCAACTTGTACTCGCAGCACCACAATGCCGCGATACTTACGATCAGTCATCTTTTGTCAACAATGACATAAAACATATGAAGAAACAAACAGCAATTAAAGTGGCAAACGGCCACACAGCATTCGCTTCTTAAACGAAATAGTCAGCCAGAATACATAAAACAGCAACGCATATGTCACTCATCTATAGGTACATACACTCATGCCACTTAGATGTACATACAATTGTACATTTGTACTAAAATATTACACCATATTTTTATGAGAAATTTACTACGGGTATGCGTGACGAAAATGCGCACAATATTTAATTGCCGGACCACCCGAAAATTTTTCCAGCGAAATTGATGCAATAAAAGAAAAATCATAGAAAATTAGATAACAAGCAGACAAAGTATGCCGGACAATGATGACACCAGCAAAATTAAGCAATAAATGCACTTACAAGAACACTTAATTACTCAGAGTGAAAGAAGAGAGGCAATAAATGGCTAACTACGGCTGGTGTAGTGAGTGCAATGTTGATGGAGTGAGTAGAAGAGCAGCGCATGCGAGAGTGCATGGGGAAATTTTATAACCGAGAAAGAGACAAACCACAACAGGCGAATTAGTGTTCACATTCAAGGGAACCCTTCTCCATAGGGGCAAGCATTTCACCCAGTCTAACCTAAGAAGGAGACAATAAATTTGGTAAACAGACAGCATAGAAAATTCTACAAAGCTAATAAAGTGTTTAAGACAAATAGTAATATTTTAATTTACCGAAATTTTAGATTAAATTTTGACATAAGAACAAAAATTGAAGGGGTTTATAAATTTGAGCAGGCTGAACTAACGGCCGGAAGTGGCGGCACAGCTTGGTTGCAAAGCTTTTATTTTAATATAAATTAAATTCAATTTGCTTCCCTCTGTTTGAAATATGTGCCCAAGCTGCTTGCCGCTCTTCTGGCAAATACTTAGAATACTTAGAAGCGCATAATTGTTGCCGCTTTACCAATCACCGCACGATGGCCCAATTTGTCTTGAAATTTATAGCCACTTGAATTCGTTTTTTTGTTTTTTTTTCTCATATATATAATTCTAGAAGACCTTTGTGTATGCATACCATATTTCTTTCACAGCAGCAACATTAGCTTAACAATGGCTGTCTCAAGAAAAAATTACTATATTTTAATTTTTTAATGGCCATCTGACAAACGCATTTTGATGTGCCAGATTTCGGTATAAAAGCAATAAGCGACAGCTGTGACAGAATGCTGCCTGGTCGTAGCACAAATAAACGAATATTAGTATTTTTCCACATACAAACATGCATAATATATTTTCCATAGTATTCAGCCTATGTACGAGTATTCCCACATTGACTGCAGCAAATGCGCCTAAGTACAAAGTAGCGCAGAATCTGTACGCGATCGTCATATTCCCTTTTAAACAATCGTCGAAACTTACGACTTCTCCAAAGCAGATACAGAGACATGAATGTCACCGCGACTCACCTTGGGAACTTATCTTAGCAACGGGCTCAAAGCCTGACTAAAGCAATACATTATTTTCAAGACGAAACAAAATCACGCTTTGTGAAACTCCTATCATTCCCGTCGGTCTGGATGTCGGGTGATGGAGAAACCTGACTAAACGAAAAGAAGGTTTGCACTTCGACCCTCAGCTCGTGCGCGCCCAAATGTCTCTGTAGGTATTCAATAGCAAACTTTTAACTCTATGTATTTTTTACTACTGTGAAAACGATCACAAAAGTAGCTGTGCCACCCCAGTACATTTAGGGGCCTATCACAAATTTTACTGCAATGTTGACACAGAAAGTTATTGTGTCGCATTTCAGGCAGCTCATTTCATTTTCATTGCTTTGGTCTTGAGCGAAAAATATTTTCATTATCATTTGTTTCAAATATTTATTAATGTGTTGGAATTCTCATAAATCGTGCGGCTAATACCTATTCCAGCGATAAACTACTCAACTTTAACCCCATCACGAAGTATTGGATGAGCAGCTGCTACACACATACAGAGCTACAAGTGCCCCCTCTGCTGCTTGTTTTCTTAGCGTTACTTCTCGGCATAGCTGGTTAGACACACATACATAGGCATACTAATTTCCGAAAATAATCACGGTCTTTTAACAAATAATAATGAAGTCGGCAATTTTTCCACGCCGCGTCGCCACAAAAATTTCGGAGGGATTGTTTTATTTTTCTCTTTAGCTGACTTTCGTATTCTAAAAGTTTCTAACAAAACTTTATTATTTTTGTGGCTGATGACCCATTTGAAATTAAGTTAATAAATAAAACAACCGGCTTATCGCCGCAACTGCGGCTCCTGCTGCTGAATGCGCTGGAATTTTTTGCTGCTGTCATTTCGAAGTTATACGCGGCAGAGTGGTTCACTTTCTATGTAGCTGGTTGCGCATACACACTCACATATGCTGGCATATGTAAATAATTATGATAAGCATTTTTCCTTTGTCACTTTTTAATTTTGTTAAGTGCTCCAAGTGCCAGTAGGGAAGCAATAATCGGCGTGACAGCCTCTTAGACCCCAAAATGCCAACTAATGATTTTGTCATGCCTGCGAATGGGCTGACAAAAATATAATAATCCGAATTTTATTGCATTTACTAATGTGTGAAACTATTAATTTCACTTTAGTATTACTTTTTATGATTGCAGATATAAGTAAAATGAGTATTCATATAAAAATCGAAGGAAAAGTGGTAATGTTTTAACAATGACAAGAAATTAAACGAAATGAAAAAAAAGAAATGATGGAGTAAAAAGTTATACAAAGTGGCGCAAAATTATTCGCCATATCGAAAGATTTATAATTTTTGCAAATGGCGTCGTACGTCAATCATATTTGGCACTTGTGAACTCGACAGCTTCAATATGCAAACAGGCAAGCATAGGAGTGCGTAAAGGTGGAAATATAGATTTCAATTGGACGATTAAATTTGCGCCACTTTGCATATATTAAATAAGATTTGCAATGCAACCTAGAGCTCCGAGCTTTTCTCAAACTGCTACTATTGATTCTTGAAAGCAAGTCAGTGTGTGGTGTTATGCCATTTAGAGCCACAACACTTTGCAATTGAGAGGCCAGTAGAGTCTGTAAAAAAACTGCAACGCCACAACAATTTCACCAGTTTCTACTACCTACTTTCCTTAATTTTTTCAATTTTCATTATTTTTTTGAATAAAGTACAATCGCTTCTCTTCATTATGATAATATTAATATGGCTCAATTACGCATAGAACAAAATATTGGCCAAATGTCCGCCGCGGCCTCGGCGGCACACCTCCATTCGATGGTCCAAATTTTTTATGACGCTGAGGCAAAATTGAGGTTCTATGCCGTTAATGTGCCGAATTATCTGATCCTTTAGCTCTAGAATTGTTGCTGGCTTATTGACATACCCCAAATAACCCCAAAGAAAGAAGTCCAACGGTGTCGTTAACGTTTAGGTGTGGTTCACATTCAACATCGGCCCTTGAAATTTAACCACCCCTTATATAAAAAATTAGCTCATTCCCACTAAAAATATAATATAAATCAAAGTTTTAAACTATGTACAAGATTTCTAAAAAGTCGACATCATTAGTTCATCAAAACTGCGAAGTTTTTAATCAGAGCTAAGAAAAAATTTAAGTATGCAATTTTATAGTCCATTGAATTCTTAACTAAAAAAATAAATAAATAATTGGCGCGTACACTTCTGTTAGGTGTTTGGCCGAGCTCCTCTTCCTATTTGTGGTGTGCGTCTTGATGTTGTTCCACAAATGGAGGGACCTACAGTTTCAAGCCGACTCCGAACGTCAGATTTTTTAAGAGGAGCTTTTTCATAGCAGAAATACACCCGGAGGTTTGCCATTGCCTGCCGAGGGGCGACCGCTATTAGAAAAATGTTTTTGTTAAATTTTGTTAAAAATGTGAATTCTTAACTATTTACTTTAAAAAAAAAAACAAAAAACAAATTATTTTTTTTTTTTTTTTTTTTTTATTACAAACATAGATACATAACAAACAAAATACATAACAATGTTTGTTGGCACTGCAACTAGTTACAGATAAACTAACGAGCAGTACAATTTTGGTAACATAAATAAAATTTTGTGAAGAGATTTTCATAGTCCCTTCCTTAAGTTAACAGCTATCATGCCAGATCATGTGGTTTAATTCGATGCAGTCGTCGAGTTAGGCCTGAGGTGTTGAGCAGATTGCTAGCTTCCTCGTTCACGTGCCTTTGAAGCCTATGGGAGTGGGCTTCTGCTTGTTTTTAATTTCTTCAGCGACCGTAGGGATATTGAGGTCACGATGAATATCCTTATTGCGAACGAACCAAGGTGCGTTGAGAATATCTCGAAGGATTTTATTCTGGAGTCGTTGAAGTATATTTATATTACTTTGACTGGCGCAACCCCATAATTGCGCGCCATAGGACCACACTGGTTTTATAATTTGTTTATATATCGCTATTTTGTTATATATGGATAGCTTTGATCTTCGTCCAATTAGCCATTTAATTTGTATTACCTTCAAATTGATTTCATGCCGTTTAAGTTTTATATGCTCCTTCCATCGAAGCTTAGCATCAAGCGTCATGCCAAGGTATTTTGCAGTGTTTGCATGTGGTATTGCGGCACCTAGCAGCATTATTGGATAATGATTCACTTTTTTGTTGGTGAAGTTTACATGTATTGACTTGGTATTGTTCAATTTTATGCGCCAAGTTTTCGCCCATTCTTCAATAGCGTTTGTTGCAATTTGAAGTTTGGTTGCAGCTTCTTCAGCACTTTTTCCAATTGCTAGGATGGCAGTGTCGTCGGCGAAAGTGGCGATCAAGCTATTCGAGGGTATCGGCAAGTCTCTGGTGTATAAAAGGTATAAGAGCGGACCAAGAATGCTTCCTTGCGGCACACCAGCATTTATTTCTTCAAGGTCAGAGTATTCATTTCCTTGTTTAACGCGAAAGTAGCGTTCACTCAGATACGACTTTAGGAGGGCGCAAAAACCGCTTGGAAGGCAGGTATTTAGTTTGTTATTTAAACCGTCATGCCAAACCTTGTCGAAAGCTTGTGCGACGTCCAAGAATACTGCTGAACACACGTTATTCTGTTCAAAAGAGTTTTCAATTTCGGCTGTGATTCTATGCACCTGATCGATGGTTGAGTGCTTACACCGAAAGCCAAATTGATGCGAAGGTAACAAATCTTTAGAGTCGATAATTGGCGTCAACCGATTGAGGATGAGCTTTTCAAATAGCTTACCAATTTGAGGCAGCAACGAGATTGGTCTGTACGAGGAAACAAGATGTAGATCTTTTCCCGGTTTCGGAATCATTATCATTTCCGCAACTTTCCACAGGGTTGGAACATAGTGAAGCTGAATTGAATGATTAAATAACTTTACTATATTAATTTAACCAAACTTATGTAGGGTAACTTTTTTAAAACCTCAGCTGTAATTAAATCGAATCCGGGCGCTTTTTTATCTTTTAGTTGTTTTATTTCCCTTTTGAGTTCTTTTATAGTAATGAATGAAATAGGAGTGTTTTCATCTACAGTATGAGTATACAATTTGTCAGATTGATTTTCGTTGGGTTGGAAAGTTTCTGTTAAGTGTTTTGCAAAAGCTACTGCCTTGTCTTTGTCACTTTTTGCCCATGTATTATTATCTCTTTTGATTGGAGGAACATGACAGTTTGGTCTTTTCAAATATTTAGTACACTTCCAAAGTGAGTAGTCACCTTTTTTATCAAATCTCAAGCTTGAAAGGTATTGATTTATTGATTGATTTTTAATACAATTTATTTCATTATTTAATTCTTGTGACGCTTTGTTGAGCTTGGTTTTGTCACTAGGGGAACGAGTATGTTGCCATTTTCGCCGTAGATTTTCTTTTGTTTGTGATGAGCTGCTTAATTTCTTTGGGGTAGTTAGCTCCATTTGTTACCCTTTTGAAATTGGGTGTACTCATCCAGGCAGCTTTCTGGATTTCTTGGACAAACCTTTGAACTTCTTCTTCTAGTTGATCTTTGGTGGTTACTAAGAAGTCATTTTGTTGAATGTTTTGAAGAATTTTTGCAAAGGATTTCCAGTCAGTATTTTTATTATTGAGCGTCGGTTTACTTTCTTTCTCGATTATTGTTTCACTGATAGTTAAGAATATTGGTGAATGATCAGAATTGAGATCAGAACCTTCGGCTATTTGAATAAAATTCGTTGACAGTTTTTTTACAATGAAAAAGTCGATCAGGTCCGGAGTTTTATTGACATCAGTTGGCCAATATGTTGGTTTCGCCGTAGAAATGAAGTCACATCCAGTTTCTTGCGCTGCTTTGTACAACTCACGTCCTTTCACTGTGGTTAAACGTGATCCCCAATAAACATTTTTTGCGTTAAAATCTCCACCAATTACGAACTTAAATTTGTGCATGTTGATGAGTTTCTTGTATTCTTCTGAAGATATATTGTATCTTGGTGGACAATATATGGCAGTGATTGAAAGTGGTTGGTTTTTTGTTTGGATTGTTACAGTTTTAAATTATTTAAAATTTTCATCAAAATTGCAAACTTTCCTATAAGAGTTTTTCGAAAATCGTCGGAATTTTTGACAAGACTTAGTAAAATTTTATTACGTCTCAGACTTTTTAATTAGAGCTTAAAAATAAAATTTAAATACGCATTGAGCTCTAATTTTAAATTTTCCTCCAAATGTCAACCTTTTCTATAACAATTTTTCGAATAATGTTTCAATTTTTGACTAAGTTTAAGTTTAGTTACATTTCATTAAAACTCAAACTTTCTAATCAGAGGTTAAAAATAAAATTGAAATATGCAATAAACTCTAATTTTAAATTTTCCTCAAAATTTCAACTTTTCCTATCAGAATTTTTCGAAAAATCTCGGAACTTTTGACTAAATTTAAATTTAGCTAAATTTAAAAAAATTTCCAACTTTCTAATCATAGCCCAAAAATGAAATTTCAATATACAGTATTATAGCACATTAAATTGTTTACTATTGACTTATAATTTTTTGTTTTTATTTTTTAATTTAAGAAATTTTCTAATTAGAGATAAAAAAATTGAAGTATGCAATTTTGTAGCCTTTAAAATTTTATTTTCTCCGCATAAAAAAATGTCGCGTATTCGCTATAAGGAGAAAATGCGCAATACCGTTAAGGGGAATTTTTTGCATAAATTGTTAGTATAACTACTCAAGAAAATGTATTAAAAATTTTAAAGCGAAATTCGCTTTATTCCCGATTCTATGTGCACTGAAGTGAGCGCCCGTCGGTTCGGCCCCGTAGCGCTAACGATACGATGCTTTATTTTAAACGCGTTTTTCTCGAAACGACTTTTTTGATACGGTGGCAACGATTTCTCGAAGACTAATGAACCGATTTTAATTTTTGTTATCACATTGGCTATCGTTGTACGTAGCCGATTTTCAAAACTTTGAAAATAACTATTTTTTTTGGCCTGTTGAAAATCAAAAAAATGGTGAAAAACACACATCGAAATTCAAATCACTACCATTTTGTCAAAAAAAAAAAAAACAAAACCGCTACGTACAAAGATAGCCACTATTGTGAAGATTAATAAAATTTTTGGGTTTTTGATTTCAGATAATTATTCATTGCTGTATCGCTGCCACCAGATGACGTCTTTTTTTAACTCGTTACGTTTATTTACACAAATTTGTCAATTTTCAGTATTTTGTAATAAAAATTTCCATGAACATAGTTTAATACATATATAATATAATAAATTGCGTTCTGTCCGATCCTCGAATAATCATTACTACTTAGGAAAAAAAATTCCCAAAAATGTATTATTTTTTTACGCCCCTTAAGGAAAAAAATTCCCAAAAATCAACGAGCATTCTGAGAAACTTCAAACTTGCACTTGATCGTACTAAAATTTAAAGTGCTATAAAGTTGCATACCAAAAGTCATTTGGAAAACTTAAAAAAAAAATATGTAAGCCAAAGCTCGTGAAATTTTTGTACATAATTTGGATATTGGATTTACATGTATGATTCTTGTTAGACAATGGGCTATATTTTTATATAAAAATAATCAAAACTCGAAAGAAAAAAGAGAAGTGGTTGGAATTGGTCAAAGTGTTGATGTATTAGCGATTTTTAGTGGGGTGTATCTCTGTACGTACACGTTTATGAACCCGAATTTTGCATCAAACGAGTATAAAATTCGTTTGAAATTTTGGCAACCGAGAAGTCATCATATTAATAGGAAACCATAAAATTAAATGGGCTATAAAACTGCGTTCACAAATCTATACTATAGGGGTGAGTGTCTGTACGTTGTCCGCGCATCACTACGAAACGACAACACCAAATGACGCAAACATTTTTATACATTCATATTTTCACCCAATGAAGGTTATAGGCATGTTTTTATGATGGAACTCCCTTCCCACAGCCCCCAGGCCGCGCCACCACTCTCATTCGTCACTAATAATCGAATATTTCTTTAAATTTAATCTAAAAAATCTTAGTTTTTCCTATTCCCCACTATTTATAGCACACTCTAGATTTCATAATCCACATAAGCTATTCAACTATGACCCAAATGCAAGGTTGAAAAACGGTTTGAGATAGAAAATTAATAAAAATAATTTTGCTTGATATTTTTCTGATTGGTTGTTTTGATTTTTTTCAACGAGGCATAGCAACGGATGCCGGGTATTGTAATATTATGGTTATTAATAAAAAATTATTTTCTATCAAATTATTGTTTGTAATTCTTTTATATACATATCCTAAATCCCTCCAAACTACTCCTACGCGAGCGGGGCCGCGGGTTAAAGCTAGTAGTTTCTAAAAATTCTGACTAAAAATAGTGAAATTTTGACGGAAATTCAATGAATGTTTTAAAATTCTGCATAAAGTTTGAAACTTGGATTTATGTCGCTAGTTTTTATTATATAGAAAGAAATAATCCGACAGTCGACTCCGAACGGAAAGTGGTTTTTATGAGAAGCCTTTTCATGGCAGAAATACACTCAGAGGCTTACCATTGTCTGACGATGGGCGACCGATATTGGAAAAAAATTGTGTATCATTTTGTTATTTCATGCACAAAGGTTCTTATCTAAGCACTCCCGAATAATGGTCACACACCAACTCAATCGGCTAAAGCGGCCAAAAGCAATATATTTTTATAAAAAAAAAAACTAAAATTAATTAAAAACGAATAGTCACTGAGTAGTCTATGAACTACGCAGTAAATCCGTTTCGCTACCAATGAAATTCCCCTCGAATTCAGTTCATCTGTTTTGGATATTAGCTTGTTTAAATAAACTAAAAACAGAGAAAGTTTTTCAAAGATGGTATTTTTATATTTTATCATATTACGTACATCATCCATAATCGATTTCTTTTATAATGTTTTCAGTACACAGACACGATAGGCCAATCGTTCAATAATCTTATGGGTTTACTTATCTATATGTACATATATAATATGTATAAGTGAAAGTAGCAGTAGCTGCCCCCTTTAACCTTGAATACTACATTTTTTCCACATTTATTAGCGAGTCTGCAGTTAAATATTTTGAACAAAAAGCGCTTGAGACGCTCCTATTATCTTAAATTTCTTATTCTTGCATTATACGGGTACTTAGCTCAAAAAAAAAATATTCCTCCAAAAGTTCATTTTCAACATAAATAAAAAATATGTCTAATAATAAATATTCCAACTCCATGCATCACCTTTGCCCATATATCAACTAATTTTGACAGCCGAACATATAGGCATATGACTCCAACAAATGCACAGCGCTATAACAGGCGCATAATTTTTAAAAGCACATTTTTCCCCACTTCTCACAGCCCGACAGCCGTCACCTACCAGCTACCAGCGGCAAAAGAGCGTTCCAAACATGCCAATTAAGTTAAAAATCTTTAAATTGCTTTAATTTGATAATGATTTGAAATGTTTAGGCTGCAATTTATTGTGTAGTGCGAAGTGCATACATACATAGTAGGGTGGTCCAAAAATGCATGGGAAATAATTTATATTAAAATTTTTATGCTGCCGCCCCCCATAATGGTAAAGAATGAAAAATAAAAAGACCCGTATTTTTTTTTTTTTTAATCAGACCATATTTAATGGTGCCGCTGGGGCTTTGAAATATCCCATGTATTTTGCATGGGAAAAAAAAAACTTTTTCGTAGATTTCATGTAAAAACCTGGAAAATGAATATATTTTAACCGGATAACTCAGTTTCTCTTCATAATTGGTCAGGGAATAACAACCAATTATGAAATAATTAATTTTTTTGTATTAACTATTTTTTATAGAACCCCAAAAAGCCCCCATAAAACGAAAATCTAAGAAAAAATCGAAAAACAATATTTTATATTACTTTTATGAAAAAAATTAAAATTAATTATTTCATAATTGGTTGTTATTCCCTGACCAATTATGAAGAGAAACTGAGTTATCCGGTTAAAATATATTCATTTTCCAGGTTTTTACATGAAATCTACGAAAAAGTATTTTTTCCCCATGCAAAATACATGGGATATTTCAAAGCCCCGGCGGCACCATTAAATATGGTCTGATTAAAAAAAAAAAAAATACGGGTCTTTTTATTTTTCATTCTTTACTATTTTGGGGGGCGGCAGCATACAAATTTTTTTTGGACCACCCTAATACATAGGCTTGTATTTATGAACATCAGTACGATCAAGTTTTTCACACACAACCCAGAACACGCAAGCCGGCGGTTACACCCTGTAGGGAATAAATTGAATGGGAGAAGTAAATTTTAGCTGCGGAACGAGTACAATTTTGTGAACTACGAACGACTTCTCGCCTCAAGTGGAAAGAAAACATGTCTCTCTATACAGGGTGTCACGAGTAAGAGAGAGCTAAAGTGGAAAAGTAAATAAAAAATTAAAACAAATTATGATAACGGCCTCGTTTGATGACTTCCATTTCTGACGCAGTAAGCTGTGGGTTCAAATCGATAAGGCAGCTACGGAATGAAGAAATGTATAAAATGCAGAAATTAAAACAAAATTAAGCTGTTAAGTTAGGTTAAGGTATCTGCCAGTCTTCATGGGGACGTGAAGAAGCACACTTAGTCTAGAAGGTTCATAAAGATACGAATAGTTTGGCTTGAGATCACTTCCTGTTTCCCAATTTGGTGAAATCACTTTGCATCTCAGATGGATGATTAAATGCTGTAGATGGATGGCGTGAATTCAAAGTCTGCTACACATCCAAAGAAGTAAAAGTTTAGACAGCGACAAGAGCAAAGGAAGTGTTCAACGCTTTTTACCGCATCATCGTTTCTTCAGCTGCAATAGAAGTCATTACAAGGGAACCCGAAACGTTTCCCATTAGGCAGTGCCCGGTGCTGAAACTCACCAGCGGACTAATGGAAGGCCGATATACATAGATCGATGAAGAAACTAGTTCTGTACTCGTTAAGGGGTTAACGTTAATACCAATGAAACTTTTCAAAAAACGGATTTTCTAAAAACTGCACTTCGTTTCTCTCTTTTTTTCCTTTTTCACTCCGCTCGGGAGCATAGGTTCGTGACAAGACTCTTCCATCGTACACGGTTCTGGGCTGATGTTTTTGCACCGTCCCATGTGATGTCAACGAGTTCTTAGAGTAAATATGTTTAGAATTGTTTGCAAAAACGTTATTTTGGAAAAACAAAGATTGCAGGTCAAAAAAGCTAAACAGCGTAAGTGCCTCGAATACTCAATCCGTAGAATTTAATTTCAACGCGTTTTTTCTCGAAACATTTTACATTTTACGACATTCCACGTGCATGCCGCTGCCTCGGCGCATCGACTCAAAAGTATGGCGCTATGAAAAGAACGCCGGTTTGGCCACGCCTGTATTTTGCACACTCAGTCACAAACAAGAAATAGACTATTCTACTCCTAGACTTACCTTCGACAAGCTCTTCAACACAAGTATACCGTCAAGAAGGGAGTGGCAGACCCCAAGGCCACTGGGAAGGGGGGAATTAAATTTGTATACAGATGGTTCCAAGCTAGACGATAAAGTTGGCTATGGAGTATTTTCGAAAGAATTAGGACTGGAACTATCCGTTCGACTACCAGACTACTGCAGCGTCTATCAGGCAGAGGTTCTAGCCATAAAAGAAGTGGCTACATACCTAAATATGCATGCCTTAACAAAAACGACTATAAATATATTCTCGGATAGCCAGGCGGCCATTAAATCAATGAATGGGGCTATACTAAGATCAAGGGTTGCACAGGAAAGAATGATATTAGCGTCGTATTCAAGATCAGCCTTATTTGGGTTCCGGGACACAGAGATATTGAGGGAAACTGTAGAGCTGATGAGCTAGCCAGAAAAGGTACTGCTCTTCAACTGTTCCGGGATAAAAGTACCATTGGAATACCTTCGGCCACGAGTAAATTAATAATAAAAAGCAACATTACCCAAGAGGCCAATAGGTCATGGGAAGATGAAGATACATGCGTAACAGCCAGGATACTATGGCCGCAAATAAACAAGAAAAGGATAAAGGAATTGCTTAGCCTCTCAAGGGAAGATATCGCGAAGGTCATGGCATGTTGTCGCCGGCCATTGGCTATTCAGAAGGCATTCCTTGAGACTAGGAGTATTCTCCTATGAATATTTTAGAAGCTGTAGAGATGATGAGAGAGAAACAGTAGATCACTTCCTTTGCAATTTTCCAGCCTTAGCTAAAATCAGAGCAGGTTGTCTAGGTAAACACTTTTTCAATTCTCTTACAGAACTATCTGGCGCGCGGATTAGACCAATCCTGCGCTTCATGAAAGTAAATAAACAAGATTCCCGTGTCGCACAGTGGTATCACAACGGACCTGTAAGGTCTAAGTGAGTTGGTCATACGGACCGACTACCACCAAAACGTAACCTAACCTACTAACAAAAATAAAACTTAATATGAAAATAAAAAAAGCTGTAAAAAGCTTCAATCAATAAATAAAATTTTAACCTAAAAAATAATTCAAGAAGAGAAGAAGTGAAAACTTTAACAACCACCACTTAAACGAGTACTTCTAAAATAACTAGAAGCGCCCAGTCCCTTACCACGTCACTTTCCTGCAGGGTAAGAACTCTTACACATCGTGTGTGTGTGAGTGCTTGTTAAACATTTAAGCAACTTATGTTGCATTGGCAGCTTCGCTAAGTGGCGCAACAAATGCATGCAACTGAACGTTTTGTTTCTTTTTATTTGACTCATCCGAGCGCGTCGGCACAAATATTTTTCGGCTGTCCCTCTTTTTTTGGGAGCATTTCTGGCTTGTCTGGATTTCAGCTGATTACTGCATGGCGGTCCACATATATTCATTTTTTCCATGCCACAGTTGAAGTTACTGTTTTTTGTTTTTAGTTTCTGGCGACTTTTGCGGTTTCTTAGAAGTGCGTGCGATCGTTTGAAATATTTTAGTTTCACTGTTTTTTGAGCTTAGTCTGTTGGTGCTCATTTTTCTTATACTTAAATTCGCATAATCACTTAATTGTACAGTTTGCTTATTTTGGCTGTGATTTAGTAGCAAAGAATCAGAAATTGTTATGAGTCTATATGAAGCGGCATAACAGTTTAAGAGCCGCAGGGGGTAAACGTTTAGTTCTTTACACAATTATCGGTATGAATATTTTAAAATTACTGTGTAATCATAAGTTGTATATCCTGCGCATTAAAATTAGGCAAACACTTATCCCATTGGCTGTTAGAAAGAGGGTTAATGATATGGTGAATAAAATATTCAAAATTATTGTAAGAAAAACATCTCGAAGACCAAAGCTAGCAAAAAGCTTTTACAGCTAAAAACGTTCGTTTGTCTTGAAGATATCAGCAGCATAAATTTTTTTCATAATAACTTCTGCTGTTCAAGAAAAAAAATGTCTTCTACAGTAATTTCTACTATTGTCAGCCTACAGAACTACCAAACATCTCAGAACTGAATGCTTAAGTAATGAATGTTTGAATGTTCTTGTACAGAATGTGAAAAAGCAAGAAAAACTTTGAAGAGCTAAGCATCTTGCAACAGATGGAAAGCTTTCAAATGCTATTAAGCTGTCGAGTCAGCTTTCTCCTGTATTAGTTTTCGTGTTAGTTACTGTTTTCCTTGAAAAAGTTCTAAAAAAAAAATTATTGTTGAGTAAATTCTATTATTCATACATTTATAATTTTGCTGGCTTGTAAAATTTCCAAAAATCTTCAAACCAAAGGCTTGCGAAAAGTTTGCAAACGCAGAGAACCTATTGAGAGTCAAGCAGCTTTCAAAAAAATAAAAGGCTTTTTTTTTTTTGTATTAATCGAAAGCAAATAAATGCAAACATTTTTACTTCTTCTCCCATAAATTTCGAAATACACTCATAATTCAGACGGTTTGTGAAACTTTCTAAAAACCTTGAGAAAGCTTTCAAAAGGTTTAAAACTTTCTAGACTAAGTAAACTCCAAAAGAAACCCACCTTTTATCTGAAAATTTTCCCAAATACAACTCAAATTTCTCCTATAGATAGCCAGGCATGTGTAGTGTTACTCTTCTGATATAGTGAAATAAAAAAAATGTATGCCAAAATATTTCGGATACATAGAAAGCTTGCAGAAAGCTTTGAAAGCCACTTAAGAAACCTGAAAAGCTTTTAAATAAGCTTTCATTTGTTTTCATTTCAGTTCTCTCATTTCTCGTATACACAACAACTAGAGTAAAATGATGTTCCAACATGAACTCGAAATCTTTCAGTGTGTCTTTACGAAAGATACCTGTGACATTTTGATTTACCGCTGCAAGAGGAGAGCAACGCCCCAACTCATTCCTAACCGGACCCGAAAGGTGGATCAACAATCTTTTAATTATTTTCATCATCTGGCATAAGTAAGGATATTCCGCCCAACGTTGAAACATCGTAAAAACAAACTGAAATCTTCTTAGTGGTATTCGCATTTGAGAACCCTTTAACATTACTTGCGCTTTCAGTTTGAGTTTTTGTAAACTCCTCTACCCTGTCCCTCTATTCTGCCCTTTCTGAATAAGAGAAAGTTTTTGGTTCGACTACGAGAGAAAATCTCTTACTCGGGACTGCCTTCTTCGAGACTTTAAAAGAAAAAAAAACACTTTTTTTATAGGCAGTAATCATCTCATGGTCTCAACCCGTGCTCATTTGTGGTTACTTGTCATATGTGAATATATCTATAAAAAAGGATCGGCATATGCAAAAAACCTTGCATATTCAAAAAAAAAATCAGATCATCCTAGAAAGTAATTAATTTAGCAATTCATGCCAGGCACTTCACTGGCACTTCTCTTTGATTTGCTCCAGACACTAAATAGTGTGGAATATATATAGATGTTGTAAAAAACTTTTAATCTCGAGAATACCTAGGCTGATCACAATATTTATAATACAATGAAGTTAGTTACAAAAGAAATATCGCAGCCATACGATAGACTACTTCCACTTGAGTCTCTCTGCAATTCCTTTTCTGCATTTTCTTTTCCGTGGGTCATTTGAGATAAAGGCTTCATTCGGACTGGAGAGTTTTAATTATCAATTAATTTCCACTATGAATAACAGGAAACTACCCATCTTCGCATAAGTTTATGCTATACAACTTTACAAAAGTACTATTTTCTAGGACGTAGTTGCAGCTCAAATTGTAGAAGCCATATTTTTTCCTAAATGTTTGCTTTAGAAAGAAAAAAAGTCACCCCATCCATACATAACAAGGAAATAATTTCTACTCAAATATGAACGAGACGTTATCAACAAAACGGTCCGCGGAGGACATATGGCAAAAATAATTTTTTTGTTTTTTGGTAGGACTGTTATAAGCTTACATGGCAAATTTCAGCGTGATATGTCACATAGTTTGTTTTCTGTGCTACTGTAAACAAGTCAAGCTAGAGTGTGTTCTTCGAATTCTCTTTTATGACTTCAATTGTCTCAAAATGTTTTCCACGGAGCGACAACTTGAGCTTGGGAAACAGAAAAAAGTCACATGGAGCCATATCAGGCGAATACGGTGCTTGCGGAACGATATTAACATTATTTTTGTTCAAATAATCGCGAACAAGACGTGATGTGTGGCTGGTGCATTATCGTGATGCAAGAACCATGACTTGTTGTCCCACAATTCCTTCCTTTTAAGACGAATGTTCTCGCGCAAACGCTTTAAAACGTCTAAATAATATTCAGCGTTAACCGATCGGCCTTGCGGAAGGAACTCCGAGTGCACCACACCTTCGTAATCGAAAAAACAGTCAGCATAACCTTAATTTTTGAGCGACTTTGGCGTGGTTTTTTGGGTTGATGTACGGCCCTCTTTGAACGATTTGTACCACTGGAAAACACGTGCACGCGATAGAGCAGAGTCCCCGTAGGTTGTCTGCAACATTTTTAAGGCGTCTGAAGCCGAAATTTTGTTGGAATAACAAAATTTCAAACAAATTCTTTATTCAACTTGAATTTCCATCGTTAAATTCGAAAAACACAATCGAGCTTGACTTGTTTACAGTAGCACAGAAAACAAACTATGTGACATATCACGCTGAAATTTGCCATGTAAGCTTATAACAGTCCTACCAAAAAACAAAAAATTTATTTTTGCCATATGTCATCCGCGGACCGTTTTATTGATAACGTCTCGTTCATATTTGAGTAGAAGGTATAACTAAATTTTTAATCGCATAGAGACCTTATACTGCATCTATACTTTATAGTTGGTAATCTGTGGAAATTCACCCATTGGTGCTAGTGTGATGGAACTCTAAATTCTACTAGTCGAGGTCTACGGGTGAGCTCAACCCTACATCGCTCAGCTCCTTTAATGAAATTGTATCGCATACAAATTTTAGCCAAGAGTTTCTTCGTCATTCAGTCAAAGTACTAATTCCGTTCCAACCCTTCTTCAGTCTTGCCTTAAAAACAATTCCAGGCACATTTCGTCACCTCATTCGTTGGGCGGACGACATCAAAGCATAACAACATCGCTCATCCATTTTATACCCGGCAAATTCATCAGCGTCTGAGTACAGCGCGGCAGCTGTTGACGGCGACAAAGCCGCTAGCAGCTCAATTAATTTAGTTGAGAACGGACGAGTTTTTCTGTTTTTTTCACGCTTTTTTAGGTTTTTGGTTTTCTTGCACATGCATATGCCACATGAATGTACAATGGGGCATGTAAAAAATCGCAGCGAAAGCGACAGCAAAAAAAAGGAACGTAAAGCGACTTAACACATTAGTTTGGTCCATGAGTTGTGTGCCGCCAAAGGAAGAATTGAAATGAAATGAAATGCCAGAGACAAGTGAAACAGTTTGCCACAACGGACACAAAGGTGGCTGGGCAAAGGCGACAAAAGTGATGGTGGCAGTGGCGGTGAGGCAAGTATTGTAGTAATGGCTATGCAAAACTGCCAAGCAGACGATGAAAAAAATCGCGAATAATTCATAATGTCAGAAACGTGCGAGTGTTAAAAAGTGGCAGCAGCAACAACAACAATTACAACTGCAGCCAGCCAGCATACGTGTTGCAAGTGCCAAAATGGGTCCATTTTATATGGCCAGCTGTGTTGCCAGGGGCTGGAGCAGCAACAGCAGCAACAGCAGCAGCAGGAACAGCAGCGCGGCAGCACTAGCAATCTAATGTGTAGGCCAGACGTCAATGACTAGAGCATCATCGTGTTGCAAGTGCCTGCCTATGGCATGGCACACTGCATAGAGCGCGCTATGTAAAGCGGAGCACACCAACCGGCAAAGCCAGCAGTGGAATGGAAAAATAGATGAGATGCAGACGCGACAGCTGCTGAAATGTGACTGCTGCTAATATTGCAAAGGTGGCGCGCGGGCGTAGGCATCACATCATCAGCACAATCATACAAAGTAGTAAAAGCACCGATTGCCCGACTCGCAATTCGTGGCAACCATTTCATTTCACAATCGCACAAACACACAAGCACACAATCACACATGCAAACTTGTAGGCAGAAGCTGTCGCATTTGTGCTTCGTTTTCGGTTTTTACATTTTTCTCGCCACATTCAATTTTCGCGGCGACACCACTAGAGAGCGAGTCTGTCTGACCAGCGCCTTGTTGCCGATAGCATTGTGACACAAACATGTTGCACATACTTACATACGTGCATATGTATGCATGTAAGAATAATATGTCCATTACTCGCTGTTCGCACGTAATTCACACTCAGTGGCAGACGCAGCAGTCGATGCACCTCTGCTGAGGCCGCCAAGTTCAATGCTTCTATAAAATGCCATTTTCGATGAGTGCCTCGGCTGTGGAGAATTTTTAGTCTCCACTTGCTTGGCGGCCGCATGTGGTGCATAATTACGGTGCTTAAATTATGATATACATATGTACACACACACACAGATACGTAGGTGTAAGTTGGCCTTTTCGTAGCATCACCATTTGTTCGCGTCTCGCTGTGTCTGTAATTGATTATTAATGAAGCGATTACACTTGTTTCGAACTCATATGCGCTCTGCTTGTAAGTGAGTAGGAGAAGTATAAATGTACTGTTATACTTATATTTATATATATGTATATATCTACATACATATAATACTTTATATTGGAAAGATGAAGCATCAGCTAAGAGGTTGTTAACGGATTATATCGAAAGAAGTTTTCAACTTTCGTGCTTTGAACTGGCCTCTGGAAGTTTACATAGCACCTTGAACCTCAAAATTAATTTAAAAAAATATATTTTTTTCAGAAAAATTTGCCAACTAAATATTATGCTTTAAATAATAAAAATGGCGAAAGCCTAACCGAGTTCATTTACATGCACTGATAGCAAAAAATTAAAAATAAATTTTAAAATTAAAAAAAATTGAACATTTTAAAATTAAAAAAAAAGATTAATTTTCTTATAGAAAAATTTGTGTAGTCGATAAAATTAATATACGATAAGCATAAAAGATTATTTCTCAATTTTTTTTTAAATTTTTTTCTGAGATATATTTCATGTCATATTGTATTTGATGTAAAAAAGAAATAAAAGTAAATTTTAAAATGTTTATTAAATTTTTTGTTTTTTTTTAGAAAAATTTGTGTTTGGTTTTTAGTTAAATTTAATGAACACGTTCAGCTCATGGCAAAAAATTAACAAAAAAGAAATTTTAAGATTTTTTAAAAATATTTTTTTTTATTCTTTCTTTTTGTTTGTGGAAAATTTTATATATTATAAATTTTAAATAAAATAGCTATTATTGAACAAAACTTACGATAAGCAGAAAGATTATTTCTTAATTTGTTTTGCAATCATTTTAGGAGTTAAATTCCATGTCCTGTTGTATTTAATGGAAAAAAAATTAATAACAAATAAATTTTTAGATTCTTTTAATATATTTGATTTTTTTTTATTTTATAAAAACACTAATATTCAGCAAAAATTGAACTTATCATAGAGGTTATTTGTTAAATAGTAAAACAAAACTATAGTCAAACTAGGTCGAACATATTTTTTTTGTAAGCACAGCTTTTGAAAACTTTGCATTTGGTGGCCAAAATTATATAAAAATTAAATTAAATTTTTTTTCGTCAAAAATTTTATGTTATAAAGTAACTATTGGCTATTATATTTTAGTTCTTGAAAGGATTTTATAAAATTTTCTACATAATTTTTTTTTATAAATTTTTTGTTATAAATAGCTATTATATACCTATATATTATATATATTATATATAATTGGCGCGTACACCCTTTTTGGGTAGTATCACAAATGAAGGGGCTACAGTTTTAAGCCGATTCCGAACGGCAGATATTTTTATGAGCAGCTTTTTCATGGTAGAAATACACTCGGAGGTTTGCCATCGCCTGCCTAGGGACGACCACTATTAGAAAAATGTTTTTTTGTTAATTTTGGTGTTTCACCGAGATTCGAACTTAGGTTCTCTCTGTGAATTCCTAATGGTAGTCAGGCACCAACAGGAACAACGCCCGAAAATTCTACCAGAAAGTTCGGCGGCTTGCAGAAGGTTTCAAGACCAGGGCGTTTGCCTGTAAGAACAAAGACGGCGAACTGGTCTCTGACGTACAGAGCAATCTTAAATTATGGAGGGAACACTTCTCGAACCTATTAAACAGTGACAGCTGCGCATGTCACCGAGAAAGTGAAGATCCCGATACCCCAATCGTTGACGACGGAATTGTCGTTCCGCTACCCGATCATGACGAGGTGAGAATAGCGATAATGCGGCTAAAGAACAACAAAGCCGCGGGCGCCGACGGACTACCGGGTGAGCTATTCAAACATGGCGGCGAGGAGCTGGTAAGGTACATGCATCAGCTTCTATGCAAAATATAGTCGGATGAAAGCATGCCTACCGATTGGAATTTAAGTGTGCTCTGCCCAATCCATAAGAAGGGCGATCCTGCAATTTGTGCCAATTACCGCGGGATTAGTCTTCTAAATATCGCCTATAAGGTTCTAGCGAGCGTATTGTGTGAAAGGCTGAAGCCCACCGTCAACCAGCTGATTGGACCTTATCAAAGCTGCATTTGACAGTACAGAAAGGAGTTACCTGTATGCCGCTATGTCTGAATTTGGTATCCCCGCAAAACTAATACGGCTATGTAAGATGACGTTGCTCAACACCAGCAGCGCCGTCAGAATTGGGAAGGACCTCCCCGAGCCGTTTGATACCAAACGAGGTTTCAGACAGGGTGACTCGCTGTCGTGTGACTTCTTTAACCTGATGTTGGAGAGCATCGTACGAGCCGCAGAACTTAATCGCTCAGGCACAATTTTTTATAAGAGCGTGCAATTGCTGGCGTATGCCGATGATATTGACATCATCGGCCTTAACAACCGCGCTGTTAGTTCTGCCTTCTCCAAACTGGATAAAGAGGCAAAGCGAATGGGTTTGGTGGTGAACGAAGACAAAACGAAGTACCTCCTGTCTTCAAACAAACAGTCGGCGCACTCGCGTATCGACACCCACGTCACTGTAGACAGTTATAATTTCGACGTTGTAAAAGACTTCGTTTATTTAGGAACCAGCATTAACACCGATAACAATGTCAGCCTCGAAATCCAACGTAGAATCTCTCTTGCCAACAAGTGCTACTTTGGACTAAGTAGGCAACTGAGCAGTAAAGTCCTCTCTCGACGAACAAAACTAACACATGTCGTCCGAATGGATACAAACGCTCCGGCTTTGAAAGTATTCGATGCGGTACCAGCTGGTGGTAGCAGAGGAAGAGGAAGGCCTCCACTGCGTTGGAAAGATCAGGTGGAGAAGGACTTGGCTCCTCTTGGTTTGTCCAATTGGCGCCGGTTAGCACGAGAAAGAAACGACTGGCAAGCTTTGTTAAACTCGGCCAAAATCGCGTAAGCGGTTATAGCGCCAATTAAGAAGAAGAAGTCAGGCACCAACACATTCGTAAAAATTTTACTTATCGTATATACTTTTTTAAATAGTAAAGCAAACTAAACAGAAATTATTCACTTACGTGGTAACGCTGAAAATAATATTTCAAAGAAATTCGGAAATTTCAAAGGAATTCCTAAGATTCAAACTTGACGACTTAACACACAGCTTAACCCTTGTGTGGGCACCTGGGTACCCGGCTGCCCATCTGCGTATATTTTGTTGAGTAACATTTATCCTATGAGAGGTAGGCCAACCTCCTCATGCGTCCCCATGATTTGACTTATTTTGTATCGAAATCTGCATTAAACGTAATTTGAAAAGTTTGTTTACTTAAATATTTTTGCATTTGAAAAAAAAGTTAATGTATAAGCCACCCGGGTACTCCTATACAGAAAATACGAGATTCATGTGTTATGTCATTAAAATATTTTTTTTATGCAATGCAATGTAAACATTTATTGATCTTTACTGAGTGCTCATCACAAACGGGCTTCTCGCACTCGGCACAACACTGCCTTGTCTTTCTTCGCTTACGAATAGGCTGCTCGTTGCAACTGTAGCATGACCCAACTACAACTTTTCTGCCAGTGACGTCTCGATGTTGGTTGTCAGCAGTTACTGCCACCGCTACTGCTTTTTCGAAGTAACTTTCGACTGCAGGCCTCGTTGCGTGGTTTCGCATAACCTGCTGGTAAGAAGCCGCTCTTGAATCACCGGCATAGCTAACTCTTCTGAAAGCTGGCGCAAAAAGGCGCCTCAGTATCACGAGAATTATGTGATCTATTGCCGCTTGGAAACCACTCGTCATCTTCACTGTCCTAAGGATACGAACTACCGTCATCGTTCTCGCCTAGTAGCTGTGTCAAATACGCATCTTTTTCAGCTAATATTTTTGATATCCTATTTACTACATATATTCTTTACATTACCCCAAAAAATCCAATCTCGATAACTCCTCCATGGTTTTGCACTTATTTCAATTTTATTTGTTATTTTAGATAAAAAACTTCGAAAAGTATACACAAATTTCAGAAAATACGTCACAATATATAAAATTACACAACCACATAAAGTATTAATACACACGCGTGCTCACGTACCCTAAACTATCCAAACTATCTTAATAATGACTGCGCACCGCTACGTCTTGCTTCTTCGATGATGAAAACTAAACTATACTGCTTTCCAAAATGTTTAACCATATTCTTTCAAAAGTGTTCTCAAACATACCTCAGGTATAAAAGATTAGGAAGACCGACCTTTCGCTTACCTATCAAGTTCAATCCACCTGGCCTTCACAAAAACGGGAAATTTAGGGCGCAGCGGCCTACGTTTTATACCTGATATAGGAGTACGAAAGTTGCTGTATACGAGGGGTGCCTTTTATATTTCGGGATTTGGCAACCCTGGTGTTGCAATCTGGCAACTGACAGCTGTATCGCAAAGTTTGACATTTTTTGGCTTTTACCTACTCAGAACGTTTGGAAATACCAGCGCTATTTGTGTTGTTTACAGTAACTTAAAAGATTCATCTCGGTCCAAAAATGGAATTAAATCGTGAACATTTTCGTTCGATTATTTTTTACAACTTTCGACGTGGACTAACTCAGCAACATTGCATGGATGAACTTAATTCATTTTTTGGCGATGAAGCTCCATCAAGGACCAGTGTTTATCGATGGTATGGTGAATTCAATCGTGGTCGTAGTTCACTCCAAGACGAATTTCGTGAACGTCATCCAAAATCAGTTGTTGTTCCGAAAACCATTGATGCTGTGCGCGAACTGATATTGCAAGATCGTCATGTGATCTATCGTGAGATTCAGACAATCTTAGGCATTAGTGGGACCAGCATACATTCAATATTGCATAAACATTTGACTGTCAAAAAAAATTTCTTCGCGTTGGATCCCACATAATTTGTCAATCGCTCAAAAAAAGGCTCGTGTCGATTGGTCGAAGGAAATGCTCAAAAAATACAATCGCGGGGCTTCGAAACACGTCTATGACATCGTGACAGGTGATGAATCATGGATTTACGCGTATGAGCCCGAAAGTAAACAGCAGTCGACTGTATGGGTGTTTCAAGATGAGCTAAATCCAACAAGAGTTGTTCGCGCACGAAGCACTTCCAAGCAAATGGTCGCCAGTTTTTTCGGAAAAACTGGGCATGTCGCAACCTTACCACTAGAACAACGCAGAACAGTAAATTCTGAGTGGTACACAACCATTTGTTTGTCAGTTGTCTTCCAAGAAATTAGGAAAACCAATCGCCAAAGACGGATCACTCTTCACCAGGACAATGCGAGCTCTCACACATCGGCTCAAACAACTGCATTTTTGAGCACCCAAAACATCGAATTAATGGGTCATCCGCCGTATAGTCCTGACTTGGCACCGAATGACTTCTTTTTATTCCCGTACGTAAAAAACAAACTGAGAGGTCAACGTTTTTCGACACCTGAAGAAGCGGTTGCGGCATTCAGAATGCATGTTTTGGAGGTACCTCATTCAGAGTGGCAAAAGTGCTTCGACAATTGGTTCAAACGCATGCAAAAGTGTATAGATCTTCATAGAGAATATTTTGAAAAACAATAAAGTGATTTTCAATGATTAAAATTTGTTTTTGTTCTCTAATCCCGACATATAAAAGGCACCCCTCGTATAATATTATTGATGTGTTCAGTTAGAAATATGTTCCTACAATATAAATAAATAAATATTTATCGAATGTATACAACTATTTCGGAATATGGAGGACTTATACCCAAAAAATTGTCGGGTACCCGGGTACCCGGATGGCAGAGTATGTAAATTTTTTTGGGTGACAACACAAGGGTTAATATGAATATATATTTTTGTAGTTACAGCCAATGTCTTTTTTAATTATCCATAATAATTTTTAATTTAAAAACGGTTACATTACCATTACACTGGTCTGCAGTGAGTGATACTAGTCGTTAATAAACTATTTCACTTAGCTATTAACTTTTATAATTTGGCTATATTTTATTTATAATTTTTTTCTGATATCAAAACATTTCCTTGCCAAAAAGTTATGCATTTTTATTTTCCCAGCTGTGCATATTAAGTTAACAATAGCGAAGAACATTTTTTTTACATTTCCTAAACTTAAATTTGTTATGTGTTTGGGATTGTATGCCGCCAGCTGTATATTTTTCAGTAATAATATGGAAGGAAGACATTTGCTAATAATTATTTTCAGTTTTCTAAAGTTTAATTGATTTGGTGATTACATTTTTACGCCCGCAACTGTACGTATTTGAGTAACAATTTAGAAAAAATAATGTTTTCTACATTTTTTAAGTTTCCTTAACTTCAATTTGTTGAGTGTTCACATTTTTATGCACTTGACTGTATAAATTTAAGTACTAATTTGGAATCAAAAATATTTTCTTTTTCGAATTATAATTTAATATTATTTTTTATTATATTATAATTAATAATTTGTTGGCTGTTTCTAGATTTATGCCCACAACTGCATACATTTAAATAACAAATAGAAATAAAAATTTTCTTTTTTCAATTTTTAAGTTTTTTAAACTTCAACTTGTTGAGTGTTTGCATTGTTATGCCCGAAACTGTACACATTTGAATAACAATCCTAAACTTTGACTTATAGGGTGATTGCATTTTTATGCCCGCAACTGTTAAAAATTAAGTAAAAATCGGGAATTAAAAATATTTTCTCTTTACAATTTTCAAGTTTTCTAAACTCCACATCGTTGTATTTTTCCATTTTTATGCCCGCCACTGTGCAAATTTAAGTAACAATTACAAACGAAATATATATATTTTTAATTTTTAAATTTTATAAACTTCAATTTGTTGAGTGTTCGGATTTTTATGCTCCCAACTGTGAATATTTGAGACACAATCTTGAATAAAAAAACTTGTTTGTTACAAATTTTAAGCTTTTTGAGTGTCCGCATTATTATGCCCGCTACTGTACACAATTAGGTAACTACTTATACGGCAGGAGATATTTTTTTAGATTTTTCATGTTATCTAACCGTGGATAATAATTCTTATTTTCAAGTTTTCCTTTTCATTTGTTATTTCTTATGCCAGTTCCTTCGTTCTCCTTGTCACGCTCCGTTTTGAATTTATGCTAATGCAGTTTTGCATTTAAAAAATCAGCCTTAATGCACTCGTGTTAAATGAAGAGTTTAAATCATAATTCCCGTTGTCAGTCTGTATTTAAAAACGTTTGCTGGTATGAGTGTTTGTGCATACGTCATGCAAGTATGCGCCACCCTAGTCTGTTTTCACACAAACCTGCATAGTCATGCTTCCTTTTTTGCAAGCATTTTAATTTATGGCGGCAATTATTACTTAAAAATGTCAGCGTTTTTGGTTTTAGTTTGAAATTTTTATAATAAAGTTCTTACTGCCGAACGTGACATTGCTCAATCCCATACACTTGGGAGCATATTGACGATTTGTACTGAGTGTCAAAATGGCACAGCTCTATATGCATAAAAATACGCATGCATACATAGGCACTTTTGATAAAACAACTTAAAGCGACTTAGTACTTTGCGCCCGCCAAGCACAAATTTGGTGGTTTCTAATGAAAACTTGAACGAAAAAACACGTGCAAGTGTAGTTTTAGAATCCATTTAATAAAAATTTTATTAAGACATTAAAATTGCTATGAAATTTCCGTAATTATTGCTGTGCATAGCAAAATTTGCTACAGCCACATAAGTTGTTTTGTCAAGAGTCCACATAGGCATATACTCGTATTTAGCTTCAAACTCAGCGATTCACTTTGTTCTATTTTTGTGGCTGCGGGTAGCTTTGATCTTTTCACATATGTCGTGGCATTGCCGTTGCCTCCTTCGCAGTTGTGGTACAAGTAGATTTCTTTTGCATTTTATTTTTTTATTTTGGCTAAGCAAATTGGCACGTAACGTGGATACTCTGGGGACATTTTGAAAAAAAAAATTATGATTCGCTTATTACTCTTTGCTACTTCAACTTAGATTTGTGCGAGTAGTTTGCGGGGGAGATGTTTGAGTTTTACTTTAACGAAGCTGGGACGATAACGAATTGTTTTCTGAAAGTTTTCGGAAAATAGAACTGCTCCTGGAAAACACTTCTTCATTTGACACATCAGGCCTTGAATGGTCTTTGAGCCCATGTATTTTTATTTTTTTCTTTCTAAGGAAAGATTTCGAATTTTTTATGAAAACTTTCTGAATTTTTATAAATCTTTTATTAAGTTTGAAACTTGTACTACTATACTTACATACAATTATAATTAAAAATAATAATTTTTTGAATTAAAAAATTTAAAAATTTTAAATAAAGAAATAATTTTTTTAAAATACATTGTTCTTTTAATTAATATCAAATTTTTTTTAACTCTTTCCGGGGCGCTGGTATAAAATTTATACCACTTATTTAAATATTTTTCCTGCATTTTATGCGCATTGGTATAATTCTTTAATTCTTTTACCACTTTACAGGCAAATTTAAACTTATATTTTCTAAAAAAAAAATATAACAAGTGTTTGAAAGAGATAAATATATATGTTTTTTTATGCGGAAAATGAGTAGAATATTGAAGTATTAAAGTGTTACTCAGAATTTATCATAAAAGCACGTGCAGCATTGGTTTCCTACAATTTTAAAATAAAGTGTTTATGGATTAATTACTCGGCCAGTGTAATAAAAATAATCAAAAGACTTAGTGTGGAAAGTGTTTAAAGTTCCTGGTACAAAAAGTATACCACCGCGCGGTATATACGTATGTAAATGGCTAAAAAACTTAAGCAGGGTGATATAGGTATGCAAAATGTTGGAAGCTTTCGATGATGTAATTGATTTAGCAGAGATTCCTTCGGAAACCGATTCAATTGTTGATGATGTTGAAGTATTCGATGAAGAAAACTTGCAGGAACTCTTTGATGCCATCGTTGAAGATGACAATGAGGATGTGGGAATTGTTGAGAGCGAAGAACTAGGGTTTAGCAGAGCCCATAATTCACGAGAGGCTTATGATAGCGATGAAGAAGTTCCTCTAGCCGAAGTAAGAAGAAACCGTGAACTGCTTGGGTCACCCCAGTGGAGTAAGGAAAATTCTATGGAACCGTTAGTAGTATTTGCTGGCGAGATGAAGGGGCCTACTGATGTTATCGAAAGCATGCCATCACTCGACAATTTTTCAATTTTCAATTCAATTGCAACTCCAGCTGTGGTTGAGCATATAGTATTCCAAACTAATTTGTATGCCCAGCAATCTGGTAAGTCATACATTCCAGCAAGTGTGTCAGAAATATATGCATTTATTGGAATCAACTTTTTGATGGGAATAAAGCATCAGGCTAGCTATCGAGATTACTGGTCATCTCGCCCAGAACTTAACGATAGCTATATATCCAAAATAATGCCCTTGAAAAGATTTGACTGGATTTTAAGCAATTTGCATTTGAACGATTCTTCTATAATGCCAAAAAGAGGATCACCATCATTTAACAAACTCTACAAAGTTCAACCGTATTTGGATATGCTGCAAGAACGCTTCAAACTGTGCTTCAATCCTGGCGAGTACCTTGCAGTAGACGAATCAATGATAAGATTCAAAGGTAATTTTTAAGATACGTTGATATTTGTATTCTACAGATCAACTTTGATATGCCGAAGAAGCCAATAAAAAGAGGGTTCAAAACTTGGATGTTGTGTGACAGCACCTGTTATGTCCATCGGTTGGAGATATAGGTATACGGGTAAAAAAGGAGATCTAGTCGAAAAAAAACTTGGAGAGCGGGTCGTTCTCGGCCTAACTACTGATTTTGGGGAAACACCATAAAGTGTTTTTCGATAATTTTTTCACTTCGTCCAACTTGATTCTTGAACTGAAAAAGCAGTTGATAAATGGCTGCGAAACAGTGCGAACTAATCGAAAACTTCTTCCTACCGATATTAGACCTGGTAAGCAGTTAAAACGGTGCGACTGTGATTGGCAAATTAGAGATTCTGGTATACTCTTTATAAAGTGGATTGACAACAGAGAGGTTACAGCTTTATCTAACTTTCATGATCCGAGAAAATTTTGTAAAGGTACAACACCGCCAAAGCGATGGTTCTGTCAAAGAAATCGAAAAGCCTGAAATAATACACGACTATAATATGCACATGAATAACGTTGAAAAGTTAGATCAGCTAAAGAAGTACTACGAGCTGAACAGAAAAAGCCGCAAGTGGTGGCACCGAATATTTTTTCACTTTCTTGATATTGCAGTCGGGAATTCTTTTATTATTTCTAAAAGTATACGGTACCACTTACGCCTTAAGGACTTCAAACTTGATTTGATTTCAATACTATGCAGTTCAGCCTCACCACCTACTTTTGGAACCAAAAATAAAAAGCAAGCTAGAGTCCGCATAAAGAAAAACAAACCGTATGTACATCCAAGCCTACGGTCCTCGTCATCTCACCAACCAGTCAGAACAACCCTACGTAGATGTGCGTACTGTAGCACGACAAGCCACCAAAGAAGTACTCAATGGATGTGCTCAACTTGTAATGTGCCACTTGACATTTTCTTCATTAAATGTCTCGAATAAATGAAATAAAAAAATCTTTGTGTTTAATTTTTAGCGATTTTTTCAGTGCACCGGAAAGAGTTAACCCTTTCGCTACATCTTTTTATTGCGCCTTCCAAAAAATCCAAATTTTTGTCTGAGTATTTATTTTAGGACCAATATACAATACAAATAATTTTTTTTTTTTTCTTTTTTTGTTAAGTGCTTTTTTTTAATGTTGCCATATGGCAACAAATGTTTTGTATGGTAAAGAAAAACAGTTTATTTTTGGATTTTGCACACAGGTTCGTACATTTAATAAAATGTGGTTTGCATCAAAATTTCAATTTATTTATAAATCAAGATTTCTAAACTAAAGTTCCAACAATAACAAAATATTTAAAATAAAAAAATCCATTCAATACTATAAATATAATATACACGTACATACATATTAAAAAGTGAACAAGGATATAAACTAAAAACATAAAATATTAGCATAAAAAGTATTATAGAAAACTATAGCTATAAAAATTACTTAAGATCCATGTGTTTCTGCTTTTGGCCTTTATAATTACCCTCATTATCCTTTCTGTACTCCAGCCATGAGTTGCATATGGCCAGGTCAATAAAGTGGTCGGATATTTTAAGTGTCCATTTTCTTGACCGTATCGATATTCTATACAATAAAAGAAGCAAGTCTATTTTATCAACTCCTCCCATATTCTTGTTGTACACAATTGGACAACACCTCCATCAAGCCATCTTATGACATAAAGATTGTCCTCACTTTCGATGCGGTAATCAAAACTACCTCAACCTTTCTTTTTTAGTTCCTTTTCAGATTGCAAAGGCACTTTACTACACCAATTTCCTCTAATTGTACCCGTAGCCTAAATACCTTTTTTCTATAAGTACAGTATCAAATTAAGTGTAGAAAAATAGTTGTCAAAAAATAGCTACAAGTTTTTGTTTTCGCGAATAGTTCTTGTGAGATGAACTACAATATCGGAGCAAAACCCTAGTTTTGGTCCAGAAATAACGGTATTTTTTCCTTGATATATTTCAAAGTCATACAACATGCCATTTGAACTACATAGACAAAATAATTTAATTCCCCATTTTATTGGCTTTTTAGACATGTATTGTCTAAGGACAGTCTTTCCTTTGAAAGGTACCATCATTTCATCCACACAAAGATTCTCTTCTTTGTTGTTGTATTACCGATATATAATGGGCGGTTATTATTTATTTTATTTCTGTTTAACCCTTAAACTTCAATTTTTAAAAATATGTAACAAAAAAGTTGATATTTTTTACAAGAGAGTGTTGACCGCCTTTTAAAGTTTACTGTCGCCATATGGCAACAATATCGCGAAAGGGTTAATTGAAAATTAAAATTTTTTTTTAACTAAAAGTTTTAAATTAGAAAAATTTAAACTTAATAAAAATTGTTTTTTTTTTGAATTTTCTTTATTAAAAAAAAAATTATTTTAAAAAATAAACGAAAGTATTTAAATAAAAAAAAACATTCTGAAATTATTTTAATTTAGAAATAAATAAATAAATGGTGAAAACTTTTCAAAATGTTGAGGGCTACATACTTTTCGAAGGCTGTACATATTAATTCCATAAAATTACATCAATCAGTATTCACGAATACACCCTTTTGTTTCATTCACCTTCAATTAACACAAAATTTCATTACATTTAGTTAGCAGCCTCTTATTGTTTGATGGACGAATGCATGTCTATAGTAAATACAATACACACACACATTGCTAATGCTCTATTTATTATCGGCGAAAAAATAGCAGTCCCATTCCAATAACTAATTACAATACATTCGGAAACACACAAGCTCACACTTGGACACTTTAAATCCCTTGTAAATTGACCTAAAATACACTGTTTTAAAAATCTGGTCGCATGACCTGAGAAAAAAATTAAATTTAATTAGAAATGCTATGCGTATGTATGTATGTAAATAGCTCGTCACGAGTAAAAAATTTTAAAGCGAAAACGCAACAACAAGCAAAGCCAATACAAAAAAACACAAATACTTTCAAACTAGTTAAATGAAAATTTATTGAAACAGGAATTTCTGGTGTCGTAATCAAATGAAAAAGTGTTTCACTGCATTGCTAACGGTACAATGGATGCGTGTAAAATTGGAAAATGGAAAAATCACAGCAGGGTAATATAATTGACTGACTAACTGAATGGGGAAAAGCTGCGTGCTTTTGTTTAAAATGTGAACCCAGCAAACATTTGGATCTGCTTCCAACTGCGGCAAATTTAGTTAAACTTTTTTTTGTAAAATGTCTGACTTAAAGAAAGAAGAAAGGATGAAAGACTTGTTTAGTTTCTCATCATCACCCTTGCAGACTTCTGAGCTATTCATAAAAATCTGAGGAGATACAAATTTTATGCCGTTTATTGTCAATACATCTGACCTTAATTATGCAAAGGTACTGGGAAATTACTAATAGCACACTCCTTTTCGCCAATCGTTAGCAAGTGGCGAATAGATGAAGCAACTGATATAAATAAACACTGGAGTAAAGCTGCCTAAAATCACATTTGTTTGTAAGATAGTGAGTTATACTAGTTTTATCAGCGCCATACTCGCTAGTGGCTACTTTTGCTTGATAACTTTGTTCTTGCTTCTCATCGAGTTAGAGAGCAGAGAACTGGCGAATATAAAAGACTTACCATAATATTGTGCCCATCTTTCACGCAAGGGACATATATTAGATTCCTAAGGATATAGCTATGACAACCTGCGCTACCTGCAGTGAGCCCATGTATAAGTAGGTATTGAATCGAATTGGATTTGGAAATAAGCGGGAGCTGACTGAAGATATAGTTGCTCATTGAGGCCTAGAGATAAGATAAGTGAGATAGAAGTCACCTGTGATATAATGGTTCCTTTACTTTTCTTCATTACCAGATTTCATAATAATCATTAGCATAAAAGGTAGAGAAAATTACTTGTCAATTCTCAACACATCTGACCCAGTGCAATGTAGAGAAAGCAGGTTAAGTATAACGTATACACATAAATGATAAATTAATTATATAAATTTGGTCACCCGCTATGGGGAAAACAAAATTGTGAGAATAACTTAGATTGTCACGTCAACAAGTACTCGGTAGCAGAATTCTGCCCGCTCATTTCACACGTATTCACACACACGTCCAATCAGTTGTCCAATCAGACGGCAACAAAATATTATGAGTGGAGGCTGCGTTGTTTTTTTTTCGTATATTACACACAACCTCAGTTTTTTCATAAACAAGCCGTTATTATAACAACGGTCACATCAGCCAATCAGCAGGTTCCTTCAAAATCGCTGAGAGCCGATTAACGGTCTGATGTTGGCCACACGTCTGTATTCTGTACACACGCTCTGTGTTGCTCTCACACTACAAATAAGATCTCTGCTGTCCGCATCTGGCTCTCATGAATTTTGCACCAGTAATCAACGCTGAAAGTTTCTCAGCTCTCTATTTGAGAAGCAATTTCGCGGCTTCTTTGTATTGCTTTATCAGTAAAGATTATTTTGCATTTCTTCTTTCAACTAAAAGTCTTCGAAAAAATAGATTTGTTACTGGCCCGTTGACGTGCCTATTTGAGATTCGCTAATCCAGGATGAAATACATCCGAAAATACAACAAATATTAGCCTCCTAATAACCAGGTATATTCTAGCTAATACCATTTCGTGGTAGAGTACATTAAGACCACAAATTATTATTTCATTCTTGGGTAATATTTCAGGAGACGCCAGTACATCTCGGGATGTAGAGGGTAGAGTTAGAGAGCTTGAGCGTAATGGAAGGGTTAATGGTAGATTGGCGCAACTTTTGCTGAATTAACTATTAACTAATATATCGCAAAGACCCCCGATTGGAGATCCAAGTTTTCCATGTCTGTGAGAATGTCAGCTGGGGCATGTACTGTTAACTGCTTTGGATCTAAGCATGCCGCGAGTAGCCATATCTATCCGGCAAAAAATCATCCTTCTCGTATATGGCACCCCTGGCTTATTTTTAAGATAATAATATAAAGAGTTGATATCAATTGATATATCAATTTGCTTGCTGGGTATCTGTTGTATTTGTTGTTGTACGTTGCAATAATTGTCACTGTCGTTACAGCAATTTTTTGAGGTTAAATTGAATTAGTCACACCTACAAGCGTAATGAAAGTGTCGCAAAAAGAAAAATTATCACGTATATACACATCTACATATGCACATACGCAGGCACACACACACATATATACGTGAATGCATATTTTAATTTCGTTTGTCTCACTTTTGAATTTGCAAAAGGTGGATGAAACGGATTGGCAGTAGAAATGCAGGGTTATTTTCAGTTGTATTGTTGTTTTGTATGTGGAAACATGTGTTTGTATATTTAGTTTTTTTTTTCTCTTTAACAGAATATAATTTATTCTACAACAAAGGCTAACCTAAAGTTTTTAAATTCAAAAAAATTTCATCAAATTCCAATTTTTTTAAACAGAAGTTTTAGAAAAATGTTTGGTATGAAATTTGGTATAATAAAGTTTCGACTGGCTTAAAAATCGCATTGATTTTTGAGAGATTTTTTGTCTTTGTTTCGTGCATTTTCCCCATACAAAAACATTCGTTGTATGGAAAAAAATGCACAACATCATCAACAAAAAAAGTATTATACAGGGTAGTTAAGTTTCAAGGGCCGGTGTTGATTTTGAATAAAATACAATTTTTTTAACAAATTATTTTTTTAGGAAATTATCTTTATTATGATAATACTGGTATGTCTCAATTAGGTATGGAACAAAATATCGCCAAATAGCCGCCGCGGCCTCGGCGACACACCTCCATCCTATAGTCCAAATTTCCGATGACGCTGAGGCATATTGAGGTTCTATGCCGGTAATGTACCGAATTATCTCATCCTTTAGCTCTTGAATTATTGCTGGCTTATCGACGTACACCTTTTATTTTAAAAAACCCCAAAGGGGTCGTTTAAAAAATCAATGCGATGAGCTACTTTGAACTTGAACTTGATCATAGCAAAATCGAATGTACTACAAAACTGCATATCCAGCATTTTTCTGAAAATTTTTCTAATAATTTGTACTAAAATTTCCAGATTTTTATGAAAATTTGTTGAATTTTTTTTTTTAATTTTTTAGAAATTTTGCTAAATAATATGTGTAAGTAATAAATAAAAATAACCAATGACCAATAATTTGACAAGTTTTGACTATTGTATATTTCTGTGTTTTTTTCATATTTAAAAAGCTTAACGCTTCCGCAATTTTGTGCAAAAATGTCAAGGAAATCAGAGGAAGACTGACGAAGTTATAGAACTTTGACTGAAAGAATTTAGCCAGAACAGCTTAGAACTAGTGAGGTTTTATGCTCATGTGACCGATTTTTTTTACAGCCGATTTTTGTGTTCTTTTGCTAATTTAGAAAGGTTACCGTTTTTGTAATTTTGTGCAAAAATTTCATTTAAAGCAGAGGAAAACTGGAAGTGTCGTTGGCACATATCACAAACGCGTACAGATGGCTTCGTATTTTGCAGTGACCAATGAGGCTATTCGTAGGCAATCTCTCCTTCTTCTATAAAAAGTAAATAAATTGTTTGATTCTTTAGAGAGATATTCCTCCAATAAAGGCTTTACTTGACGTAGTTTTCTGTCAATTTAGTGCCAGTGAAGGTGACATAGACCGTCCTTTCATCATCAGAGCTCCATTTCGGAGTCTCCCTTTGTCGAAGTTCTGTACCACCATGATTCAAAGCTCAGTTTCAGTTATTTTGGTAACCGTGGCCTCCTTGGATAATCCATTGGCTTTGAAATTCCCGTCTGTGCATTTAAGGTCCATCGCGCATTCGAGCTGAAGGCTCTCGAGAGTTTAGTCTCTATGCACGCCAGCACTAGTGAGGGTCGACTAAATCCACCCTTATAATATCAAATAATTCTTTTTCAAATTTCGTCATCAGTGAGGCTTCTGGTTCATTTCATATTTACAAGCGTTCACTGAATTCTCATACATAAATAATCAGAATTTCTTGCGCAACAAACTACATACAAAATGCAAATTTAAAATCCCAGCGAGTACTTAAATGCTCAGCCAAGTGAGTGTAGCCACATTATATAATGCAAATTGGCTCTATAAAAGTAATTTTTATGTAAGCAGTCGCAAGCCTACAATAAACACTACACATACAAGCGCAACAAAAAAATACCAAAGCGTGCCTTGCAAACGTCTGCATATGTGCATGCGCCTTGAAGTATGCACTAAGCGCACTAAATTTACACAGGCAGTGCAACACGGCGTCATAAGCACTACCAACTACCGTTAGAAAATGCATGCGCTCGCTACGATGCATATAAGTGTGTGAGTGTATGTGGGCGTGCTGCAAGCAGCCAGGAAATCTTTGTTGCCACTCCACCAAACGGCAAGTGTCTGGCGTTAGAATTTATATAATTCTTTGCATGTGCGTGTGTGTGTATGTTTATGTGTTTGTGTGAGTAAGTGCGGTGTGTAAGTGTAATTCGGCACTTAAGCAGTAGAAACTTAAATGCGCAAGTGCTCGCTTGCAGCTGACGTGCAAGCGATTTTACACGCTACGGCTACACTAGCATATGTCCATATGTATGCGTGTGTATGTATGTACTCCTATATATGGATGTGTAGTATGCGCATATTTAGGCAGCTTTCCATGTTTTAGTAGTTAATGTGAAAGTACGGAAGTGCGGAAGTGCGGCGGTGAGGAAATGCTTGTGGTTAAGTATCTAAGTAGCTACTTATGTACTTATGGTCGAAAACTAAGCCAAACTGCAGTTAAATCATTTTTCCTCCTCTTCTTATTACTGAATGTAATGTGCTTGGTTACGTACAATTTTGCACTTTTTGTGAGTGAATATGAGTGTATGCGTAAATGCGTGTAGGTGTGGCAGCTATAAGCGTTTGTGAGTAAGAAACAGGATTGTAAGTAAGTTATAATAGTTGGAGATTTAAGTAAAATGCAGTGGTTTAGTACAAATGAGTGGTACCATAGTGAAATTTTAAGAAATTCAATTAAAAGATTTAATAAGTTGGCTATGGGAAAGTTGTGAAACCAGAATGCATAACTACAAATGCATTACTGGACTGCTAATACCTTTCAATAATGCAGCTCTAACTCGAACTGGCAAACACCAATAAGTAGGTAAGTTCTAAAATATTAATTCTTCGTTCAGCACAAAAAATAGGCAAGCCTTTGAGGTAATAACTCTCACAGCACTATTTTGCTTGCAGCTACGAATTCAAGCAGGTGTCGCTTATGAAACGAGCTTTTTGAGATAACATCGTAATATTGAAAGAAAATCATTTTGAATAGAGCTTGAGAAATTCTTTCAGTAAGAAAAAGTAAATGGTAATAACTAAGATTCGTGGAAAAAACCCATACCGCTTTCATCCTCTCCTCTACTGACAATCGTGCAGTGCAAGAACAATCTATTTAACGACTAAGTATGGACTTGTCTCTTTCATGCCACAAATCTGGTCACGTGGTCTCACATACTCTCAAATTAATACAGTAATTCCTAGTAAAATTGATAAGCAACAACTTTGAAGGCGATCAATAGATAAATTAGAAATATAAAAAATTAATGTTGAAAAAATCTTTTTTTTTGTAACGACCAAAAACTATTTTCAGAATTAGCAGACATAGCATTTTCAGCCTTCTTCGACATGAGATAATTGTCATCTACTGGACCACTTGTCCAGAGTTAAAGAATAAGGTGCAAACATGAAATTTCTGGACACAAATGCTATGAGGTCGAAATGCAAACTTCCAATAAATCTACATCTAAAAGTCTCGCAAGCTGGAAGGTATTTCCATCCGGCTCAAAGACGTGCACATATTTTGGTCCAACTGTTCAGGTAACACCACCTTTCCTGAAGAAATGTGGTATGGATTGATCTCACTAACTTTTCTGGAACTTAAAATATGGCAGTTTATAGGACTACATCCGGTATAAAAAATCTATTAGCAGACGTGAACGGTTTCATGTGAAAAATCCTGTAATCAAATCTTTCAACCTGCTATTGGAGAAATTCATACTTCAAGAGCTTTTAGTGATCAACTTCAGAGTTTCTCCCAGCGAGCGGTTCCATTTCAAGTGATCCAAGTATTTTGGACATGGTCTTAATTTTTTTTTGAAAATTGGCCTATTTATATGCTTGAGCTTAGAAACTATCAGAGATTACTGAGCATAGTCTAAGTTACTAAGGAAAAAAATCATGAAAAAAGTCGGAGAGGGGCTTGTTTCACAAATACCAAACAAAAAACAATTATTCCCAATAGTTTTGAATATGAAAATCAACATTTTTTTAAATACAAATTTTTTTGAAATATAAAATCTTATTTTTAATTTTTCAAAAATTAAACATATTTCTAAATATAATTTTTCTCCAAAATAAAATATTTTTCTTAATCAAACTATTTTTCAAAAATAAATTATTTTTCTTAAAATTTCTTTTTTCAAAAATAAAATATTTTTTTAATACAATTTTTTTCAAAAACAAAATTCTTTTCCAAATAAAATTTTTCAAAAATAACATTTTTCTTAACAAAACAATATGTACTTAAAAAAATTATTTTTCATAAATAAAATATTTATTTTTATAATATTTTTTTAAAAATAAAATACATTTCCTAATAAAATTTTTTGAAAAATAAAATTCCTTTGAACAGAATATTTTTCTCAAGAAAAAAATGTACATAAAAAAAAATTATTTTTAAAATATATTTTAAAATATAATGTTTTTTTTCTTAATATGTAAGGGAGAATGGGGAGTTGTGAGACGGGTTTTGTTTTTGGACCCGTATTACTCAAAATCTTAATATTCTGCATATGTCAACGATGGAATCTTTAGTCAATGAATACTGGAAGCTATTGGTATGGCCTATTTAACAAAACTACAATTTTCCTTAAAATTATAATTGCATATAATAATATAAAATATAATACAAAATACAAAAATGTGGGGAGTTGTGAGACATCATGGCTTAAATCAATAAAAATTACTTATTTTAGTTGTCAGTTCTTTATTAAGATGAAAAATAAAAAAGAAAAGACAATTGTTATAAAAAAGTATATAAAAAATGCAATGCCATCAATCTGATGATTCGCAGTGAGAACATGTATAATAACCAGTTCGTAAATTGGCACACTTTAGGTGCACAGCTCGATCGCATACATTGCAATGAATGGAGTTGTTTCTGCTTAACTTTTTTGGCATTGCACCTTTGCAGATGATATATATACAAACAATGCATGAATATTGCGAGGTACTTATGAAAGATGCGTTAAAACGTCGAAAAAAACGGTGTCTCACAACTCCCCAAATCGTTTTTTTTATAAATGGCCGCGTTGTCATAAACACATCGAACGTTCATGCCCAAGTGAATGTGTAAATTCAAAGCTAATAGGACAATTAATAATTTGTATATATTGACATTTGCAATTTGCTATAACAACTGATCGAATGTATCGCAAAACAAATGATGAAAGAAAGACATTCCAAAACACAGTAACTGGAGAGACGCGTCGAATGCGTGTAAATATGACCAATGCTAGCTGAAAAGTGAGATCGCATCGAGAACACTTGTTGACACTTAAAATCGAATGTAAACAAATGAATAATGCCGAAAGGTAACAATGTCTCACAACTCCCTGTGTCTCACAACTCCCCATTTTCCCCTACAATTTTTTTCAAAAATTAAATATTTTTCTTAATAAATTTTTTTGAAAAATAAATAAAATAAAATATATTTCTTAAAAAAGTTTTTTCAAAAATACAATTTTTTTGAACAGAACATTTTTCTTAAAAAAATGTAAATAAAATAATTATTTTTCAGAAATAGAATTTTTTTCTTAATACCTTTTTTTTTACTTTAATTTACTTTTCTATTCAAATTTTTTTCAAAAATGAAATTTTTTTAAGTAAAATTATTTTTTTATAGTATATTTTCCTTAAAAAAGAAACAAAACTTTTTTTCAAAAATAAAATCTTTTTTTTTTTAATAAAATTTTTTTTTAAATATAATCCTTTTCTAAAAAAAAATTTTGTGGAAAATGAAGTTTTTTTACAGTATATTATTCTTAAAAAAAACATAAAAATATTAAAAAGAACCGAGGCTTTTGAGGTTACAAAAAACACTTCATACCATAATTTTCAACAATGATTATTTATCTAAACTATTAATTTGTTTTCAAAACTTTTACAGTTCGTTTATTTAAAAAGTCTTAAATCAGAGAGCCATTTGAAATTTTCTTATATTTTGTAAGCATAAAAGGGAAACTTTTGACGTTAAAAAAAACTCTATGCCACAATTTTCGGGATTGAATAAATCACAAAATTATTAAAATTTTCCACAAGTTTTTCAGTTTGTCTCTATAGAAAAATAAAAAATCAGAGGGTAGTTTAAGTTTTATTTTTCTTTTTAAGCAAAATGTTCAATTTTTTAATCGTTCATTATTCACAGAAGAATAGAAACCTCGCTATTTTTAGCAGCAATAGCAATTTAATTCCCATTAGGCAACTGTACATTATTTTACTTTACTGAATTTATTTCCCGTCTTAATTCGAAAACATATTGAAAACTCGCATAAAAAGTTAAATTATGCGCAGAAAATTGCAAGCAGCCGTGGCTCTGCTTGCTTGGCATTTCCGCTCCGCAAAAACTCTTCAACATTAGCATTGGCAAATCAACGGAATGAGAGACGGTCTGTCCGTACGCTCGCACAAAGGAACGTGAAAACACAAATTTATGCAATATGTAAAATTGCAGCCGGCCAGACAGGCTGCTGCTGTTGGCCTGCGTTGTCCGTCCAATTACTAAGAGCCATGCAGATGAGTTGAACTCGTGTGGCAAATTCGAGCGCACAAATAAGGGAAGTAGGAAGAAAATGTGGCAACGCAACTACTTACGAAACAATACTTTTTCTGCTTAGCATACAATTTGTTTGTTGGTGTGTGTATGTGTGTGAGTTTTTCATAAGTTTTTCTAGTTGGTACTTGTCGCATTTTCATTGCCAAAATGCCAATTTGGCAATGTCGTTTGCTTGCCGCACACAAATGCAACTAACTCGGAATACTTAGAAGGTAAGTGAGCTGAGTACTTACCCTGCGAGGAAAAGCTGGTTGAATGAAAGACTTTTTTGGTACATAATCAGTGTAAAGTCGCAATTGCGTACCACTTCGCTATTCAGTATGGGACGAGTTACAACCCAGGCATTGCCTGAGCCAAGCATCGAGCCTAGGAACTGCTAAATGGTACGCAGTGTTTTATCTAGCATTGTGAGCTGGGACGCGGTTTTACACGACGGTCTATCTTTATTTAATTCGGGGATAAATAATAAGCGTGACAATGTTTTTAATGGGCTTTTTTTATTGGAGGGAGTTAAATTGTCTTTCGACATAAAATACGATTTCATTTACTAAGTCACTTCCGCGGCCGGTTTTACAATAGCCTTTCATCCAAATTTTTCTGTGCATTTTCGCCAGTTTCGGTACATTTAATTGGTGCGTATACCCTTTCTGGGTGTTTGGCCAAGTTCGTCCTCCTATTTGTGGTGTGCGTCTTGATGTTGTTCGACAAATGGAGGGACCTACAGTTTCAAGCCTTCGGAGTCGGCAGATATTTTTTTATGAGGACCTTTTTCATGGCAGAAATACACTCGGAGGTTTGCCATTGCCTGCCGAGGGGTGCCCGCTATTAGAAAAAAATTTTCTTCATTTTGATGTTTCTCTCTGAATTCCGAATGGTTGTCACGCACCAACCCATTCGGCTACGGCGGCCGGTACTTATATGTCTCATAAATGGCAATTTTGATTTCATGTATCCACTCGTGAACCGTTTTGGGGCATGTACCTTTGACGGCCCCCATAGAAAATGGTCGAGGGGCGTCAAAACGCTGCTTCTAGGTAACCAATTGACGTTACTGTTTCGACTGAAGATTTGATTTTCGATAAGAGGTCGCAAAAGGCCGAATGTACTATGGACTGTGTGGCATGTAGCGCCGTTCTGTTGAAACCAAATGTCGTCTTTATCATGATCTGCAGCCTGGGGAAGCAAAAAATTGCTTAATGTTGGGTGTTTTCTTGCTCTCTTTCTAAAAAAGTGATCTACTGATACCTTCCTACTCATGATTCGCATAGAATAGTGACATATTGTAAATGCATCGTCTTGTTATCAAAACCACCGGAGTGAAAATGAGCTTAATCTGAACAATAAAAACTGCTCATCTTCAATCAATTATTCAGTCGATTGGGTGAACTTTGCTTAAGCGGGGGGCGATCCATTTTGTGAACGTCTAATCAGAAGTTAAACGGATTACCTTGTATTCCTCAGGGATTTTATTTGTCGAACGTAACACTAGTTCGGAACCATCTAAAAGGTCATGAAAAGTTCTCATATGTCCACATTTGGCGCTAGTTGCGAACTTACCAAAAAGCGTGCTTGCCGATGCTTCCTGGTCAACATCTTCTGAAATTCCGTAGTTGATGATAAGAAAAAGAGCAGGAATGAGAAAAAGTGATGGCTCAGAATTCACTAATAGCTTGCTTCTTGCGGATTTCTCTGCAGGGCTGCTTGCGCTGCTATGGAATTGTATGACTTTTTCAGGTATGTGTGCGAGTCTTTCCCAACATATGCCAGTTATTTACTTGCATTGCTTAGTTCGGTTACTTTTTGCTTGTGCACTCATATCTGATTGTCTCAAGATGTCTGCGGTGGATAATCTTGTTATCGCAAAGCGAAATTTAATTGAACGAGTACGATGACGACGACGAGCAACAGACGGCACAGCAATTGTCAACGTGCAATGTTGGCTCGAGGACGCAATTCGGGCTCGTTTATTTCTCCATTTTTACTTGCATTCTATTTCCATTTTTAGTATATTGAAATGTTGTTTTTACACAACATTTGCTTTCGCCTGGTTTTCCTTGCTCAATATGCGCTTTCATTGCTCCTGAACTTGAAAGAAATAATTGGAATATCAAATTTAAATTTCTTTTATTCTCATATAGGTTTTCCTTTTTGTTATTATTCACATTGTTGGACGTCACAAGGAATCTGTCGCATAATTGCGGTGACGCAATGGCTTGCGCGTGTAGCGTAGAATGTTAGGTAGGTAGGTATTTCTTGCATAACAATATCCTAGGCACACACACACACACATTCATATGCGAGTGAATAGAGACCTTTGTTTTCTGCTTTCTGTGTGACAAATTCCCATTAATTGCATTCGAATTGATTGACAATTAGTTTTGTGTTCTATGTAAAATCGCCAGTACGCATTTGAGGACAGTTTGGAATTTTACAATATTTCGCCATTCATCTAACAACCGAGAGTAGCGCGTCAATTTAGCTGAACAATAAGGTCCGTGACTAAATGTGCGGCGGCGTCGCTTATTTGCGAGTTTTTAATTTTTTTCGTAATTTGATACTTTTTTCTTAGAAATTTCTTCCTGTTTAGTTATTTAAAATATGTCCACATTTTTATGGCAATCATTTCGACCTTTCGGTCGCACGCCAGAATTTTAGAAAATTGCTAATCCTACGCTGAAAGCTATTATTCTATTATTTAGAGTGCTCATAGTTCCCAGAATTAAAAAAATGTCAACTGTGAAGTTAAATCATCAAATAGATAAAAAACAAAAACGGGAATAGTTATTTACAAGTACCGCACCGTTTTTTCTTAATAATCCAAAACAACTGATGAATTTTGCATGACGATATCCAGGGAAGTATTGGCAGCCTGCATGCATATTTCGGCAATTCAATATAAGCAAAATTGAGTTTTTGTTATCTCCACCATCGCTGTGAAAATATATATTTGAGCGGGCGCAAAATTAATCACCCTATCCCAAGATTTATAATTTTTGCAAATGGCGTCGTACGTCAATCATATTTGACACTAGACAGCTGCAGTATACAAAAAGTCAAACAAAACAGGAGCGCTTAAGGATCAAAATAAAAATTTCCATCACTCAAACTCATTTTTATCTGCATTCTATCAGACAGCCAAGCTGCCCTACGAGCCCTGGATGCATTCCAAACAACATCAAGAAGTGTCTTACGTTGTCGCCAATCTCTAAATGAGATGGCCAAACAATATCGTATAATCTTATGCTGGGCTCCAGGCCACAGAGATATACCAGGGAACTGTAGGGCAGACCAACTTGCAAGAGAAGGTACCTGTATGCCAGATATAAGTAATTTTATGGAGATACCTCTCGCAACTTGTAAGCTTCTCATTAAGGATGCATTAATCAGGTCTGCAAATCAAAGATGGATTAGCGTCAACACCTGCGAAATTGCTAGGCAAACATGGCCAAGGCTAAACTTACGTCTGTCCAAGAGTATTATAAAACTGAATAGACTTCAAATCAGGACCTTAGTAGGGGCCCTCACAGGACATTGTTGCATAGGAAATCATGCAAAGAGATTAGGCGTTTACACGCATGATTTTTTATATTTACTTAGTAAAAAAGTTATTTAGTTAGTATAAAATAATATTGAATGATTAATTTTAAGCCACCTTGATAACTATTTCAGTACATAATTTATACTTTCTGAACCATAATTTTTAACATTTAATAAATGATGAAATAACCACCGGGGAATGCCTACTTGGGAAAAATCACTCAAACTTCAGATATCTATTTTTATTTAATTATTTATTTATTCCTTCAGTCCACCGAAAAGAGACTTTCAGGTACTTAACTGCGTTTAGAGTTTTATCTAAGAGACACCTACACCTCCATTTTGTGGCGTGCGTTTTGATGTTATCCACAAATGAAGGGATAACATCTACTATTCTAGGCCACCTTCGAATAACAGATGGTTTTTTATGATTAGTTTTTTCGTGACAGAAATACACTCGTAGGTTTACCATTGCACTGTGAAATACCACAGCTATTCTCTTTCGTTCTATCTATCGTTCATAGTAAGTAAAATTTACCCCTTCTGGGCTGTGAAAACTACCAACTGGTTTATTATAAATTTATTCTTAGCTTTTAGCAGCTGTACCTTAAACAATTGTAACGCATCGTGCAGGAAGTCTGCGTACAGCATTAAAATTCAATCATGAAATATTATTTCTCCATAAAAAGTTTGATATCACTTTAAAGGAAATGCTCCCAACTTTCAGTTAAGCAAAAAAATAAAATAAAATTTAGAAAACAATTTTTTTCAAGTTTCATTCAGTGTTTTTTTTAATAAAATTTGGAAGTTCTTTTTTGAATTTCATTAAATTTTGGAAAACAAATTTTTTTCGAAATTTCATTCAATTTTTCACAATTTTTATTATTAACAAATTTCTTGACCAAACAAAAAAACATTTTAACAAATTTGTTTCCTAAAAAAGTAAAAAATGTTTAACAAATTTGTTTACCAAACCAATTGTTGAATTTTTTTTTGTTGAGTTTTCTATAGAAAAATATGGAAAAAATCCGTTAAAATTGGGAAAACATTTTTTGTGCCACATTTCATTCAATTTTTTTCAAAATTTTATTTTTTATTTTATTTTTTATTTTTTTGAACTAATAAGTGTTTTGACCAAAACAAAAATTTTGGCAATTTCTTTCTTAAAAAAGTAAAGCATCTTTAACAAATTTGTTTACCAAAGAATTTTTGAATATGTTTATGAATTTTTTCTAGAGCATAATATAGATAAACTCCTAGTAAATTTGGAAATATTGTTTTTCTTCAAGTTTCATTCAATTTTTTTAAAATTTTGTTTTATTTAATTTTTTTCTGATAAAAAATTTCTTGACCAAAAAAAAATTTAAACAAAATAAATTTAATACAATAGTACAAAATATTTAACAAATTTGTTTACCACAAAAACTTTCGGATATTTTTTAATTTTTTTCATAAGAAAAATGTATTTTTCCTAATCCTATAAAATTTGGAAGACAATTTTTTCTGTGTAGTTTGATTTTGAATTTTTTTTTTATTTTATATTATTTTTTTTATTAATAAGTTAGTTAACGAAAAAAAAAATTTACGAATATTTTTTAAATCTCTTTATAGAAAAATATAGAAAAAATCCTTTAGAAAGCAATTATTTGATATTCGCTTAGACCGACAATTAATGGATTAACAATTTTAAGAAAAAAAACTTGCGTAAAAAAATCAAAAATTTCTAATCCTGAACCCCGGCAATCACTCCATTTTCCCTAATAGTTACTAGGTATCTTCTGTTCGCCACTTCTCTGCTTTCTATATCTTTGCTCGGTTCACTTAAAGAAAAAATTGCAGTTGATAGCAACAACAAAATTATCGAGCAAGATTCGCCACTAGCGAGTATGGTTATAACTCTTATAAAATTAAAGTTTAGGCTTGGCGAAAAAAAGAGGCCTACTGCTTACACAATTTATGCTTCTGCCCTTGTTCTTCATCTTCGTCAAATTTCATTAAAATCAAAGTGATGCAGTTTTTGGGCGGGCAGGCTTAACTTGATTTGATGTATATATAAAATGCGTTAAAAAGCTTAGCAGAGGGACTTATTCACAATTTTTGACAGTTTTTTTTTATTTAATTTTAATAATTTTTTTATGAAAATATAGTTTCATTCTCCAACAAAAATAATATAAATCGAAGCTTCAAAAATTAAAAAAAACTTGTAAAATTTCTGTCAAAATTTCTCACTATTTTTCACGTGCATAATTAAAAAAAATTGAATAAATGTGACATTTTTATAGGCATTGAGTCTTGGTATATTCCAGTGCAAGCTTGAAATTACTCACAACTCGCGTTAACTTTTGACAATATAACATAACATAACATAACATAACATAACATAACATAACATAACATAACATAACATAACATAACATAACATAACATAACATAACATAACATAACATAACATAACATAACATAACATAACATAACATAACATAACATAACATAACATAACATAACATAACATAACATAACATAACATAACATAACATAACATAACATAACATAACATAACATAACATAACATAACATAACATAACATAACATAACATAACATAACATAACATAACATAACATAACATAACATAACATAACATAACATAACATAACATAACATAACATAACATAACATAACATAACATAACATAACATAACATAACATAACATAACATAACATAACATAACATAACATAACATAACATAACATAACATAACATAACATAACATAACATAATATAACATAACATAACATAACATGCTGTTCAAGCAAGGTAACGACGCATTTTTTGGTGCGTGCAGCCGGCTACATAATATAGAATTATAAGACGTTATCACGTCAAAAAATAATATTTAATAACATTAAAACAACAGGTATTATTAACAAACTTGGTTTTATTTTAAATTCTTCAAGTAAATCAAATTAATAATAATCAATAAGAAGGCATATGCCAATACAAATACGTGAATTTATATATGTACATATGCGCATATACATACATATATACGCTCACTTAAGTAGGAGAGAGCAAGATGTCGAACGTTGCCGTTCGTTTGCTTTGTTTGCTTTGTCGTTCGTTCCGCGCTTTCGCTTGCAGTTCATTCAATGCAATTAGCAAGGTAACGACAAATGAGCAAGGTAACGGCAATGAGCAAGGTAACTACATATGCGCAAGGTAACACTAATGAGCAAGGTAACACTAATGAGCAAGGTAACGACTCATTTTTTCGTGCGTGCAGCCTGTTAAATCGAATTATAAGACGTTATCACGTCAAAAACATCCAATGGGCATCGTTGATTTTGTGAGTAAAACAAAAAAAGGAGCATGAAAATTTTCTTGTATTTAGTTTTTAAATTTTTTTTAATTTTTGAGAAGACGGCACTGTGTGAACCATTCTTTGTTAATTTAAGTTAACAGTGCGTTCCGGCGTTCCTTACACTACTTAGATAGCACCTAAATTTTGTTGTTCTTGGTGCTATTGCTATACCGTCTCCTTTTTGCAGCCGTCAGCTGGCTTTTAATGCGAATGGCACGTGTGACATTTTGCTGAAATACTATGTAATTAAAATTATCTCAACCCACAGCAGCTACTGGAAACTAAGTAAGGCCTGTTTCAGAGCTTTGAGGTTATAATTATGAGAGTTCTAAAATCTTTTTAGTATGAGCGCTGCTCTAATCTTCATTTGCCGCATTCATTACTTCTGTAAAATTCACATGATTAAATTAATTTAGTTTAATAGCAAGGGACAAGCCTGCTTTGTGTGTTTCTTATTACTTTTGTATGGCTTTTGGTTTTGAATGGCTTGTCTTCACTTACGCTCGCGCTTGACATTCGTTGTTCTAAATACTCAGCATTGTAATTTTATTGAAGAGTTGCTCAAGTAGTTGCCCGCACACAATTAATATTCGGTTCACAAAATTTTTCTTTTTCTTTATGGAGTGAAGCTAAGTGAAGTGAATACTGAGCCCATTTGCTGTTGCAGTTATTGTTGGTTTTTTTTGTTTTATTCTGTATTTTTTTTATTTTATATTGATCCGCCTGCTTGCGTTTTTGCTCATTTCATTGTCAACCCAACTGGCAGCCATGTGCGTGTAATTAAACCGCAAAACGCTCGCTGATGACACCCGCCGCTAGATTTGTATATGATAAGTAAGAGCAAGTACTTCTCAGCGGCAATACGAGTGCCACTGTGAGGAGTACAAAGGCACTAAGTGTGCGGAATGCAGACATCAGAGTAAACTTTAAAACACTTGCGGTTGGCTGTTGTGATATCTGGCATCGCGCATCAGCAGCAAAGTGGAAAACGCAAAACGCGACAATTTAACAATCAGCAGCTATAGAATTAAGAGTCGGCAGTGGTAAGCCCTAATTACAAACACAACCCTCTCAAACCCCTCCCGAAGAGACCATAATATACTATAATAATTCCAATAAAAAAGTTCTTACATCTTAGTTGAAGTGACATTTTTTCTCAGCCCCCCTTTTGTTCATTAGTTTACTAATTAGAGTATTTTTCTTTAAACTCCAGCAGAACCTCTGCAGTTTTAGAGTTTTGTTCTTCATTCTTTTTAACTCAGCTCTATTAACAATATTATGTTAATGTCTTAATTGGCATCGTTTTAATCAGTGAATTAATTGAGAGCCGCGCTTAATTTAGATTTGAAAGAGTGGAGTATTCGAAAATATTCTACTTAAGAGTATATAGAGCAATTAATGCCATAAGTGGCTTATTTTTAGAAGCGAACAAATTAGGAGTGGTAATGAACTGGGGAGGGTAATAGTGTGAGTAGTAGAATAAAAAAAGTGAAGCATAAAAATAAAATGGCATGCAGCTTCTTTCACTTCTTTTGTTATGTTTTGCACTGCATCACAAAATAAGCTTCTTCTTCTTTCATTATGTTTACAGCGGCAAAAATTAATTGGCATACCACGACGATCAACATGTTCCCAGAGCAACCGCCAGTTAAAGCTCTAAGCCAGTTAATTTGAATTTTGCTCTTCTGGGAGGTTGCAACATCTGTGATTACCAACAACATCTAGGTTGCAACATCTCTCTTACAAAAGCAGGGGCCATGAGAACTAACCCAACTGCTGGCATGGAAGCGCTTTTAAATTTACCACCGCTACATTTAGCACTTAAACCAGGAAAAACTTAAACCAGGAGATCTTACTGGACACCTCAATAACTTGAACATAGTGCAACATGCAGTATGCATAGCCCATGCGAATGACCACACGGAACCAGTACTCAATTTTATAAAGAGGTACAAGGCTATCTTCCCGTCTAGGGAAGAGTGGAACACTAACCCAACATGGCTAAATGATGGCTCATAAAAATGGTACGCAGCTGGTTCCAAAACGCCCCAAGCAGTAGGAGCAGGAATAGTGGGGCCCAGAGCACACAAATCCCTAACACTAAGTACAGATACCATGATTTTCCATGCGGAGCTCTTCGCCACAGTGGAAATCATATCCAAAAGAGGATTCGAGAAAGTAAAAATTAAAATATTTTCGAACAGCCAATCGGTTCTCAAAGCCTTGAATAGCTTTACATTCAAGTCAAAAGTTCTAATAGAGTGTAACAATGCACTCAACAAACTGGCCACTCATAACCAAGTCTCACTGATTTGGGTGGCAGGACATGAGGGACACGAAGGAAACGAGAAGGCAGACTTGTATTCCCAAAAAAATTAGAAATGTTGGGAAACTGTGCCGGTAATGATACTCGCAAGAAAATAGCTATTTACGAGTGGCATGAACGCTTCAGAAGAGGTGGGGAGTCCATAGAGGTGACGAACGTAGTGGTAGGCCATGGACAACGAAAACTGATGAAAATATCAATAAAGTGAAAGAAAAGTTGATTTATAATCGCAAATTAACCATCAAAGAGCTGGCAGAGGGCCTTGTAGTTAACGATTTGAGTTTGCGCCGTGTTGCTGCAAAGTTGGTCCCAAAGGTCCGAATTTCATGCAAAAAAGGGACCATTGATATCACCAAATACATGGTTTCCAAGGCTGAATCCGATTCAAAAGCCAACATTCATCAAACGCATCATTACTGGAGACGAAACGTGAGTTTATGAGTACGGCATGCAATACAGACCTCAGGGGAGTCAGTGGAGAGCTCCGATTGAACAAAGACCAAAATAATAATAAAGAGTGATCAGATTGGAGGTACTTTTTACAATAAGTTTTTTCTTTTACAGATCACGCGTGACTACTATCAAACTAAATATACAATTTTTTTCAGTATTAATTCACATTTCATTATGGAAAGACTTACGCCTCAACAACGTTTATAAATCGTACCATTTTGTTACTAAAATCTACGCTATGTGAAGAGTGTTCATTGTGTGCACAGGCCAACTTAGGGTGTACACCGTCCTACCGAACGCACTCTTCGGCAAACCATCGACAAAATTAAGATGCATTTAAAATTTTTAGATGATACTCGACCGATTAGACTACATACAGCCCGAAGTGAAAAGAATATTGTGGCTGTAAGTAAGAGTTTTGCCGAAGACCCAGAAGAATCCATTCGGCGCCGATCTCAACAACTTGGCCTATATTATGGCACTATTTGGGCGATTTCACGGAAAATCTTTACGCAAAAGTAAAAAATACAGCTAGTCCAAGATTTGACCCTGGCCGATCCTACAAATTATCATAATTTCAGTAGTTGAGCTCTTGAAAAATTCGCTGAAAATCCACATTTTGGGCTGAAGCCCATTTCTGACTTAATCGCTACGACAATAGGAAAAATTTGCTATATTTGGGTTGAAGAGCAACCCGAGTCCATTCAAGAACGGCCATTACATCCACTGAAAACAACTGTTTGGTGCGGTCTATGGGCTGGAAGAATCATCGGCCCGTATTTCTTCAAAGACGAGGCTGGCGCCGATGTAACAGTGAATGGAGAACGCCATCGCGCCATGATAAACGACTTTTTTATGCCGGAAATTGAAGCCCATGAACTCTACAACATTTGGTACTAACGTTTCAACAAGACGGCTCTATTTGCCATACATCCCATGAAACAACGGATTTACTGCGCCGCACACTGGGGATTTTTGTACAGAGATGCGGAAAAAAGTATACATCCCAAAAAATATTTACATTTTTACTACTAACGAAGTTGTATATATTTGTGTATGAAAAGAACATGTCTAAAAACTATTTTTTAAAAAAAATTAAAAAAAAAATTTTTTTTAAATTCATAAATTTTTTTTTTTTTATTACAATAATATAAGCCAGCAACTATTTACGCACAGAATACATGTAAGTTCATAATTCTGAATTACCCTCAAAATGTCAAAACAAAATTAAAAGTGTTTCGTTATCATTATGCACACACTAGAAAGCGTTTAGTTATTATCATTGCCAAAATATAATCAGTGGCGCCTGGTGGCACCTGCAATTGATTAAAACGGAAAGAGACGTTATTAAGCAACACTGAAAGAGACGTTATTAAGCAATAGTTTCTGACCGTAGGTAAATGTAGCTCAACTTGCAGATCCAAGAATATGAAGGAATATGATTTTTTTTTTTTTTTTCGTAAAATTAATTATAAATAGATAATCAAATGCTTTACAGCCTTCGTTCTTCCGGCTAAAATATATAAAAATATCGTACCCTAAGTGAAAAATAAAAAATTGGAAGTCGGCTCAAGCAAAAAGAAAAAAAACCACCTTGGGCTTTGAAGTTTTTTCTTGGTCAGTTCAATACTATAAAAAAATTATACTTTTGAAATATCTATAAAAAAAACTGTAAGTCGGAGTTTAGTAATTCTTTTTGATTTTATTGTTGGTTCTATTCTGGAATTTAGAAATACCATTAAACAGCGGAGGTGGTATGTTGCAAATTTGACTTTTTTCCGCAAAATCCCCAGTGTGCGCCGTCGTTTCGGTGAGCAATTATCTCTCGTCTCAGACGAGTGGATTAGCCACCAAGATTGTTAGATATCACACCTCTGACCTTTTATTTGTACAGGTATGTAAAGCATAAATACTTCGTGGATAAACTAGCTTCGATTGAGGCATTGGAAACCAGCATTGCTAAAGTTTTTCACGACATACCGATCGAAGTCCTCCAGTGAGTCATTCAAAATTGGTGTCAACATTTGAAGATAGCAAGTAGTACAGCCTGCTTTGATCAATTTATGACTATTTTGATGGGTAGGACATATTAGTTTCAGAGCCCTTAAAGGTTTAATTTGTAGTCCTGGATATTCTACTGGAGTTGTTCACACTAAGGATTACCAGTTAGGGGGTAAATGGATTTGCTGAATTTAGACTCTGCAATTAATCGAACCAGGCCCAGACTGGTCTGTGGTGGTATATATTTATTTGCAGGTATTTATTATCACTAGACTTTATTGTTTATCTGTTAGCCGGTAACTTCACTTTATTTCAACCCACTTAGAGTTCTCTGAAGACTCATCTTTAATATAAAAACAAACTCCCAGCTGTATATTTATGTACATAGTAAATTCCATTATGCGATATAATCCCTACTAAACTGGTGATTTATAATCCCAAAACCAAAGGAAAGCTATAGTATAAATTTATTTTACCTCATTTGGGGAATTTAGCACCCATCAAAAGTATGCAGCTCAGCAGCTCCCACGATTTACAAGCAGCTACCAGCTGCATGCAACAACGCTTTACTAGTTGATGCCACAAGTGTGCTAAAAACACTTTGTTGCATGCTCACTGTCAAAGGCGTCGTTGTAGCGGCCTTTGCTGTAGTAAATTTAGAGGGAAATAAAATTTTTAATATCCAACAAAAAAAATACCGAAATCCCAAAAAACAAAAAATAAAAGCAACTAAAAAAATTAAGAGATGAAGCTGAAAAAGGCAAAGTATCGAAATGCCACACGCATGCGCCGCCTGGCAGGGAAATGCTTTGTTTTGATGGCAATCTTCGCGGCAGTGGTGACAACTAAATCTCAGCGCCCACTGCTGCTGCAGCAGGTCATAAATGAAACATCATGTTGCATGCAAAGGACGATGCAAAGAGAATTGAAAAACTGTGGCAAAATGCTATATACAATCAATGGGGTTACGGGAGAGTGTTGTGGGGGGAGTGAAGCGAACTGAAGTGGCGTGTATACAGAGATCACTGCATGACTGCATGATTTCTGCTGCTGCTGCTGTGGTGCCGGCTGATTTTATAGGCCTACTTAAGCTCACAATAACAACACGAGATAAAAAAAACAACAATAAGACAGAGTTGGTTACAGTTTTACCGCAGCGGCGCACATACAGACCCACATATTGTCACAGAAGACAACAGAAAGTCAGCACCGACAAACAACAACGCCAAAAGGGCCATAAAAAATAGCAGCAAAGCGGCCAAAACGCTTGGCATTGCGGACAGTTTTTTTCTCAGCACACACACACATACCCGTACATGTACATGCATGCTTGCCGTGGCAGGAATTTGTTGCGCGCATTGCTTATTGCATGTTTTACAACCAATAAAATTGCATTTTTCACATAATACAACAACGGGTAATAAAAAGTGTTATTTGTAGGTATGCCTGTATTTAGAAATTTACATACATATTACCTAAAAGCCACATGTTACTCCAGGCATATGCACACATGTAAGTATGTATGTGTGCATTTGTGTCGCCCTTTAAGGGTTTACGAGCAGCAGCGCGTCATTTATCGCCGGTGTTGATGTCAAACCTCGGGTGAGCTGCCGCTGTTGCTGTTAGATGCTGACAATTTCAGATGCCGCCACCGCCGCTGTACCAGCTGAGTGCCACTTACAGGCGTCTGCTGCTATTGTGCTGCTCATTACCGTTATGCTGATACGCCATTAAATGCATCGAAATGATTGCCGCAGCTAATGTTGTTGGCGTACAGCACCATTCCAGAGGTGGATAGTTGAAAGGTGGGAGAGAAGCTGAAAAAATTAGTAAAGTAGGAAATATTAATGGGATGAAGAGATTTCAGCAATAAAGTGGTACAGAGAAATAGAAAATACCATAAAAAAAAAATTGTGTCATTTGGTTATTTCAATTTAGCGTGAAAAAATACGAATATTAAAAAGAAAATTATTTCCTCTTAACACAAAACTTAAAGTTTGAAGATGTGCAAATGCATGGACCCCTATAAGGTCAAAAATAATGTTTGGTACTTTTCGACACATTTTTTCCAGCTCATATCTTTTTTTAATTCAAAAGATACGAAATACAGTTTTTAAATAAATTTAAAGAAACTAAGGTGTTTTCGAAACAAAAATCAGTTTTTATTGATTGAATTTTTGAATTGATTAATATTATAAATATATTTTCTTCGTTGTTTTTATTACTTGAAAAATCATACATTTAGAAGACACTCCCAATTAAAAATAAATAATATTTTCCTCGTAACCATTTCGAGCACAATCGAGCAACGCGTTAAAGTTATTCAGGCTTAAATGAAAACGGGTGTTTAAATCAAAATGCATATATGCGCACTTCGTGATTTTTTCGGTCAATTTAATTGTCCAAATGTGCGTACAATCGGAAAAATTGTGCAAAAGTTTTAGTAATCCGGGTCTGCAGGAGATGTGAAAACACTAGTGCATGCTCGTACAGCTCGTACTGCAGAAAATATTTCTGCTGTTCGCGATAGTGTGGTTGAAGAGCCGTCCACCTCAACTCGCCGTCGTGCCCTACCCTTGCACCTCTCACGTTCGTCGTTGATGAACATTATGCATGAAGACTTGCATTTACACACTTACAAGGTGCAATTGACTCAAGAACTAAAGCCTCTTCACCAATTCAAGCGTCGTCAATGGTCCGAATGGTGGCAATAAATAGGAACAGTGAATGACCAATTTTCGAAGAAAATTATCTTCAGTGATGAGACACATTTTCACCTCAGTGGATTCGTCAATAAGCAGAATTGTCGCATTTGGGCGAATGATAATCCAAAAGTGTTTGCCGAGAAACCAATGCACCGACAATGCCTGTTTGGTGCGGTTTATAGGTCGGCGGCATCATAGGGCCGTATTTTTTCCAAAATGAGGCCGCTCAGGCAGTTACTGTGAATAGTGTTCGCTATCGTGAGATGATAAGGAACTTTTTATGGCCCGAATTGGAAGATATGGATGTGAACGATATTTGGTTTCAACAGGACGGTGCCACTTGTCACACAGCTAACGAAACGGTGGCTCTTTTGCGCGAAAATTTGTTGGCCGAATAATTTCACGTCGCAGCGATATCAATTGGCCGCCAAGATCATGTGATTTGACACCGTTGGACTTCTTTCTTTCGGGTTATTTGAAAGAAAAGGTGTACGTCGATAAGCCAGCAATAATTCAAGAGCTAAAGGATGAGATAATTCGGCACATTAACGGCACAGAACCTCAATCAGAACCTGTGTAATCGAAAATCAACACCGGCCCTTGAAACTTAACCACCCTTTATTTATGATAAACGAAAATTTCATGTCTAAAAATTTTCGTATTAAAAATGGTTGTTGGGAAAATATACGTTTTTTGTTTCGAAAAATGATTTAAGAAAAATCTTTAGTACATCCAAGCATTAAAAGAATGTTTGAAATAAAATATTTCAATTTTTAGAAACTAAACATTTAAGTTTTAAGCTCAAGAACTTTAAAAGGAAAACTACCAATAACATTACAACTTGTGCAATAACAAAAACTTTTTACAATTTATTATATTATATTTATTATAAAAGGAGATTTCACGCCTAGAAATTTTTGTTTTAAGAGATATTTGTTTGGAAAAATTTTTGTTTCGAAAATAAGTTTTGATTCGAAAAAAAAATTTTTCTCCGAAAATTATTATTTTTTGTTCGAAAAATTATAAATGCATGAACACAGCTACGTATGAATGCATCACTGCCCTTTGCTTTATATACAGCGAAACCACGCTTAGGCGGACATTCATGGTCAGTCAACTTGTGTTTGCCCAAGCACTTAGTATAAGAAAACAATTCCGACTAAAGGGGTTAGAAGAGGCTGTATTGTATTCAAAGACATATGTACATGTATGTATGTTCATTGCCATTATCGAGAAATAAATGTTTACAAGCTAGTAATCGTTCAAGCGGCGAAGTTGTCCTTTTCCGTTTAATTTCATTGAATATCTCAAATAAAATATATTAAAATAAAATTAGTAAATATTAATAAAAACTTTTAGTAAGCTCAATTTAATTTTTTGAATAAAATTGTTTTAAAATTTATGAATTGCATTTTTGTTTAGTTAAACAAATTTTGACTGAAAAAGGGCAGCACACCGGCTATTCGGTGCAGCGAATAAAAGGGTTGAAACTATCTTTTCATAAAATATTATATTTTAAACAATTTTTGTATTACACATACATACATATGCATACATAGTTAATAATTCGAAGTGTTTATGCATTAAGAATCGCAAAGCTAAGAGAGTTTGTGCTACGCAATGGATGCTTCGGGTGAAAATCACTGCTAAAAGTAAAAAAAAAAATTATTTTGATCGAATTCATAATAATCCGAATTTATAATTCAAGAAGGAAATAAAAGTTCCATGTATATATTTTGTAAATTTTAACACAATTATTATGTGTTCTTAAATTGAGCTTTCTACCTTCTACGCCCACTTGCAGCTGTATGCTCTTCCTCCTCAGCAGATTTCAACGCAGCAACGAAATTGTCTCTACTGTTAAACTTGTCACTCATCACAAACTCTTGCCATGAAAGCTAAATAGAATATGGAATTTGTAAAAAATGAAGCGAACACCTTGAGGTTATCTTAGGTCATAATGTTCCATATATAAAATTTTGAATTCTTTCGGTTTTTTATGATTTGCTCTCTATAACTGCTAACCTCTTTTTATAGAAATCGCCACTTGACTAAAATACTATGTTGCAATCGGTTTTTGCTCAAAGTGCATTGCAAGCTGATTTATCACATTTCATGGCAACTACTATACAAATTCCAGCTCATAAAGAAACATTTTTTTTTACTATCAAATTATGTATGGACTCTAAAACCCATTGATACTGGCACTGCGGTCAGCTGAGCTACAAAGAAAGTGCTTTTTTACGGTTATTTCCATTTGCATGAATTGTTTAAATATTTTACTTTATTTCAGTTTTTTCAATTCATAAGTTTCGCCATATCAGTAACTAAACATAATCCTGCAATCACACGTAAACATATTTAGTGGCATGATGAAGTAGGGACCAGAAAAGAAGAGGAAGTTACTAAAAGTTAATAAGCATCAACTCAAATTTATTTGTTCGTTATTTGAATCTTTAGCAGAATTCCACAAATTTCTTATTAATATTTGAAATACTTCGCTCAATAGCCTCAATATCTGCATATGTAATTGTATGTTTATGTACTGATTTCGTTATTGTTTCATCTGCTTCTGCATTCAGCTCCTATTCTAATTTATTTTTTAGTTGAAGGCTAATGAAATAGCAAATTGTCCCACAATAAATTAAGGAACTTAAGACAAAAAATAAATTAAAAATATACAGTGTCATTTTAACTGCAGTTTTGAGTTATTTAGAGTTTTTTCTAATTAGCGGTTATCCCATTTTTGCCTATGGTTTTGTAGGTCAGTCCATAAGTTCGTGCGTTTTTTAGAGGTGGTTTTAAAATTAATAAAAAAGATATTTAAAGTACTTATTAATCAATAATATATTTTCGTTCATTATTTATAATGTCTTCCCAACGTTTAGGCAAATTTTTAATTCCCTGCTCAAAAAATGTTCTCTCCTTGGAGCCAAAACACGCTTCGATATCCCTTTTTATAGCCTCTTTTGAGGAGTACTTCTTGTTACTCATTGAAGTCCACGGAAAAGGTGATAGTCACAAGGTACAATATCCGGAGAGTATGGTGGATGCGGCATTAGCTCCCATCCAAACTCGTTCAGCTTGCCTAATGTTTGCCTTGCGGTATGAGGTCTTGCGTTGTCGTGGTGAAACAAAACTTTGCGTCTATTCACTAAAGACGGTCGATTTTTTTTAAGTGGCTCATTCAGGTTTGATAGCTGATGGGAATAATAATCAGCAGCTATTGTCTGGTTTGGTTCCAGAAGTTCATAATAAACAATACCGACCATATCCCACCAAATAGACAGGAGAATCTTCTTGGGGTGATGGGAATAATAATCAGCAGTTATCGTCTGGTTTGGTTCCAGAAGTTCATAATAAACAATACCGGCCATATCCCACCAAATAGACAGGAGAATCTTCTTGGGGTGAAGGCCATCTCTAGGGGTCGGTTCTGGTGTTTCATCTTTATTTAACCCTTAGCGTCTGCGAACAGGAACATTTTAAAGGACCCATTTTTCATCACCAGTAACGATACGGTTCAAAAAACTTTCATTTTCTAGCCGTTGCAGCAGCTGAGAACACACATTCACTCTCTGCTGAAGGTTGACGATGTAAAGTCCACGCGGAACTCATTTTCCCAGCTTTGAAACCTTTCCCAACTGAACCAGGTGCCTGTAAACTGTTCCATGCGATGAATTTTACCTCTGAGGTATCATATCGCCTGTTAAATTTGCCTCAGCTTCCACTAGTTCGAGCAAGGAGTCGGAGTTAAGGATTTCAGGATGACCAGCGCGCGGGGCATCCTCCACGTCGCAGTTACCACTTCGGAATTTTGAAAACCACTTTTGCGCAGTCGTTACACTCACGGTTTCTTCTCCGCGAACAGTGTTTATTTCTGCAGCAGCAGTTGTTGCATTTTTACCACTTTTATAAAAAAATACAAAATATGCCTCTTATACGCGTTCGAAGATTCCATTTTATTTTTTAACAACACGTGCTTCTATCCGCGATTAAAATCACTTGTTGAATGCACAATATATCAGAGAAAATATAAATAGTTCCGTTATATTCCGCGAATAATTTTTTGTATGCAAAAGTCGTCCAAAGGTGAAATTATGGGTAAAATACGCACGAACTTATGGACTGACCGATACAATTTCATCTGCACGTTGTACTCTAGAACGTACATTTGCCCTCCTTAAAGTTCATATTCGTACTGAAGAAGTTATCAGAATTTATCTGGTAGATAAAATTTTACAACTCTGTAACGCATAAGTAGCTTCGCCAATTACAAAACTATTGAAAATGAAATAAAAACTGTTTTTTTAATTTTTTCATTTGAAATTTTGGAAAATATTAAAAAAAATTAGTTTTCCAAAATATGAGGATTGATTTTGTTTTTCAATTTAGTATTTGATTTAAATTTCAGTTTGCAACATCAATTTTTATAAAAATGGTTAATTTCTGTATTCATTTCCATATAAATTTGAATTTTCGTTTCATCTGAATTTTAATTTTGTGTTTTTGGCGTACTTTTTTTTATTTTTAATTTGAATAATCTTCTTTGACTTAATTTTTCATCACTATGCACGTAATTAGCTCAAGTAGCCATTCGAAAAATCATTTGTGAAAAGATCAAAGCCATTTTGGTTGCGCGCTGAATTGCAAATAAATTCAAAAATACTTTTGGAAAGGAGTCAGAATGAGTGCACGCGTCAACTGAAGTGGCAAATGCTCAACATTTCACATATTTGTAATTTTATAAGCGCATTAAGCGACCAAAGTAGGCATATGCTAATTTGATTTTAGGAAAACGAAAACTTTTAACTGAAATTATACAATATAAATGAAATTAGCTAATGAAATTATTTAATTAAATTGCACTCTTTAATTAGAGAACTTAAAATGCACAAATAATAAAAATTAAAAGTAAATTATTTAAAAGTAAAAAAATACATATGGTAAGTGCGTATGTGTGGATTTTTTAGGCTACAAATTCAAAAAAATGTTAAATTCATTAATTGGAAAATAAAAGTAGTATAAATTGAAAAGCCCCCCGCTTTGCACCTGCCTCCTGAATATTAATTTTCCTGGCCATGAAAAACACTATTAATTTTTTTGTTTCGCTCTTAACACTAAGCGAAATCTTCACTGGGGATCGGTATCGCCTTCAATTGATGTGATTGAGCCCAGCACTGCGCGAAAAGTGGTCGCAATACGCGGAGAGGCATGAAAAACTGATTCTAGAGCATGACAACACTCGGCCTCACGTAGCCAAACCCGTTAAAACCTACGTGGAAACACTGAAATGGGAAATCCTACCCCACCCGCCATATTCTCCAGACATCGCGCCATCCGATTATTACCTGTTCCGATCGATGGCACATGGTCTAGCTCACCAGCAGTTCCATTCATGTGAAGACATCAAAAAATGGATTCATCCGTGGACAGCCTCAAAAGATGAACAGGATTACCGCGACGGTATACGAGATCTACCAGAAAGATGGGAAAAAGTAGTAGCCAGCGATGGACAATACTTTCAATGATTCACTTCTAACCATTTTTCAGAGTAAAGTTGTACTTATTTTCATCAACACAACAGCGAGAACTTAGTTGCGCAACTAATACTATTTTTTATAATTATTAAAATTTTATTTATATGAAGAAATTTCGTCTCCTCATTGAAAAATATAAAATGTTAACGATTTAATATAAAAAATAAAATAAATAATTGGCGCGTACACTTCTGTTAAGTGTTTGGTCGAGCTCCGCCTCTTATTTGGGGGATGCGTCTTGATGTTGTTCCCCAATTTCATATCCACCACCCTAATTCAGACATTTGCATATACTACGAGTATTTCGCTCTTTCTTCGTATTCACGCTTTATGCCGCATTTTTGCCGCTAAGTACTAAAGATGAAAGTCAAACTGCCGCCAGCGCTGTCAATTTTAAAAATGATTTTTCTTTTTACTACTTCACCGACATTTTGCAATTTTCATACATTTTTTTAACTTTATTTATTTCATGAAAAAATATTATCTGCTTGGTAAAAGAAGTACAGGAAATTTCAGTATTTTTACTGTCGGTTGACTTGCAGCAAGCGACAAAGCAAAAGTGAATTGCGTAAAGGAAATAATGATTTTGTTGAAAAAGCGCGCTTGAGTTGAGAACTTGAATTCAAGTGGCTGTTCACAAAATACTCTTATATTGATATTTAAATAAATTAAATTACAACAAAAAACTATTAATCCAAAAACATATTAAACAAAAGAGACAAACTTATAAGTAGCAACTCATTTGCAGTCTTCAAAGATGCAAATTTCGGAGGATTGTAAAGCGAGCCGCTGCAAAAGGGGGAAAATCCAGTCTTGCCGTTCCTAAGACATAAGGCACTTATGATGTATCCGCCAACAAGCTTATCAGAATTAAAAAAAAAATATTAATAAATTTATTAAATGGTTCGCTTAACTCGAAAGCAATTTACGAAAATGGTATTGTTGATTTTTGGAATTTTTTTTCGGTTGCCGGTGCTAGACATTTTCTTTCATATAAAAAATTCAACCGGGGATACCTCAGCGAAAAAAAATTGTAAAAATCAACCGTGTTTTGTAGTGAATGGAAACTTGCATTTTGTTGAACTAAAATTTAATATTCTATAAAACTAGGTACCCGGAAAATTTCCCAAAATTCGGGTTCAAAAGTTTCAAGTGTTGATGCAGTTTTAAAAAATTATCAAATAGTAATAAAAATTGTGTACAAAGTTTGAAATTTTAAGTTACATGGTTTTTGTTGTTGCATGAATTATATTTTTATTAAAAAGTAGTTGTGTATTTATAAATTTGCAACCGAATGCGCATGAGAAAAAATCATAGGTGAACGAATCATTAGTGGCTTGATGATTCTGAGCATAGTAATGCTTCGATTCGCACAGAATTTTTTGTATTTTGAAGCTAATTTCTTCCAGCAGGTTCTTTTGGATATAAATTGTATAATCTTACAGGGGAGGCACATCTATAAACCAAAATGTGTTTGAACATCACAAAACTAATTTTCAAACAGCAACAAACCAAAAAGTACTCAACCGATTGGAGTAATATTTTTGTGTTATATATTATTTAAATCTGTTACTATTACTATTAAATCTTTGAAAACAAAAGACAAATTTTATAAAAAAAATTGGTTTTTGTGTGTAGATTCGATATACAGCGCACGCGCGATAGCGTGAACTCTCTAAAGCGTGGACACCCCAAAACGTGAACAGACATTTTTGTGCATTGACTACTCTAAAACGTGAACAAACCCAAAAAGCTCTGTAACATGAACAATAAACGTTACAATTATTTGAATGTATTGAGCTCAAGTAATTCTGAAATTGGGGAATCCCCTAATTATAAAATAGGCATTTTATCCGTAATTGCATGTTAGGAGTAAAATATGTCAGTCCCGGTTTTGGTTTTTCGTCTTATGTTTTCTGGTGAAAATGAGTTCTAAAAAACCCGTGTGCTTGACATTAAAACAAAAGGCTAAAATTCGCAGCTTTTTAAAAAAAGGCCCCTGGAGTAAAGTCTGAGAAGCAGCGAATCCCACAAGCTTAAGCTTTTGGTAATTGCAAAGGCGAAGAATCCACGCTGCTTTAAAAACTTTCAGTGTCCCACCGACTATAAGTGCTCGAAATCCGCCTGGATGACGTCGGCTATTTTCAAGCAATGATTTCATGAGTCACTTCTTCCACAGGTGAATACTCCTTTTAAGTTGTGTCCCATTTTTAAGGTTAACTGGTTGTTTTTTAAGGTTACATCGTTTTTAAAGGAGAAATCCAATTACCAATTAACACTAGAAAGACCAAAGCCGTCAATTTGACGGCATCACGATTTCATTCTTAAATATTTTGCAAAATATGTTTTTGTTCATTTTCATATTTTATTACTTTTCCTAATTTGTTATTGTTTGCTGAAATAACTATAGAAAACGTTTAGTATATATGTGGTTTATGAAATTCCTTTAGAAATACCTAATAAGACCGCATACCGTCAATTTGACGGCAGCGATAATAGTAGAAAACAATGCTTTCTACGAACTAAGTATCAGTTTAATTTCAAATTTGAATTCTGTGTAAGTTCTTATTGCTTGGCTTCTTTTCCATACACTGTAAACATTGGTATATTTTAGTGGGTTATAAAAATCGCTGTCTCACTACTTCCCAAATACAACAAGAACTGTCGCGATTGTGTGATACACAAGAAAATGTATCAGGTGATGAGAGTTTTGACGATTTATCAATGAATCTCTCTGAAAACCTTGATGCAGAATTTCAGCCGGAGCAGGTCACTTTTTCATCAGACGATTCCGAAGCAGGTTTCCCTGATACAGGTAACACTTTTACTGTAAATTTGCGCAGAGGTCGAGGGGTTTCTCGTAGATCAATTAGTGGCGGACGAACAGGGCGCGGTGGACGTTTATCTAGGACAACTTCGGGGCCAGAAGTCGGTAAACTACAGATAGCAAGTGACGGCACAGAATGGACTTGTATTTCGCCGAATGCTTTTGAAGCAGGACGTTGCAATCAGCAAAATATACTTAGAGAAATCTCAGGACTTACTCCATACGCCAAGCGATATATTGAAAATAACAAACCAATTTGCCCGTTCAAGTTTTTTACAATATACTTGATTTAGCAGCTATAAACTAATGTATTCTGTACCGAAAAGTTACGGGAATAAATATTTCACGGCATGATTTTATCTTACAATTAGTGAACGATCTACGTGCAGAGTATTTGAAAAAAAGAACTACTTCAGCTACGACTCAAAGGCAAGAAAGTAATTTTGAAACAAGTGAACAATCTACTACAAACAATAAGAGGCGGCAATGTCAAGTCAATCATAATTGTAAAAAAAATAGAACGTGTGAAAACTGCACAATATGTAAAAAAGCTGTTTGTGGTAAATGTATAAAAGATTTAAAAAAAAATATTATTTGTTACAAATGTTACTCGACTTAAGTGCTATCCTTAATTTGTAACTACTAATAAAAATAAAATTTTAAATATTTTTGTTTAATTTCAAAGCGAAATATACAATAATTTCATGTGCATTCTGATTGAATCTCTAATACCGTCAAACTGACGGCTGCGGTCTTTGAAGGTATAGTTAGATACGCGACCCTTCTAGTGTTAAAGCTCTCCTCCTAATCGACAACGCTCCTTCTCAACCAAATGAGTCTGAAATCACAACGGAGAATGAGCAAATCTCGGCAATGTTTATGCCACCAAACGTTACTCCCCTCATTCAACCGATGGATCAGAATGCAATAAAAATCACTAATTGCATTACAGAAACAGGCTTCTCGCTTCAATAGCAGCGACAAGGTCTGATTTGCTCGTGTCGTTGAAAATAATTAACTTAAAAATAGCTTCGTGTTGGCGAAGCAACATTAGCTAAGTGCTGGAACAGAATTTTAAATTTTGCGGTAAACAATGATGATCCCGAAGATAATGTTCCGTTGGCGGTTTTAAAAGAAAAATGGGAAGCTGAACTTCGCACCTTGATGAGCAACACCGTCGATGTCCTTAGTAGTTTAAATCCTGAGGTTAAGGGAGAAAATTGTGTTTCAAGGTTTAGAAAATCAGAAGATACAAAAAAAGATGACTGAGTTTTTTAAATAAAACCATTGCATGACTTAATTTTCAATTAATATGTAACGAAAACAAGAATGAAATGGGAATTTAAATGCGAAAAATATATTTACTTATTCTTTTTGTGAACACTTTTGTTATCGTGAACTTCCTTGGTTTGAATTAGTTCACGTTATCGAGCGTGCGCTGCATGCCTAATTCCATTAAGGAAGAGAAATGCGGAAAAAGGGAAGCAAAGATAAAAAGTATTACACTAAGTTATATTGGATACAGAAAAAACAAATTTTTTTATAATTAAATAATCAGAGGTTAAATATTTTTACATTCTACCATAAGAGAAGAAATCAAAAGTAAGAATAAAACATGGTAATGGATTTAATTTAATAATTTTCAAGGGCGTAAAAGGAAATAAATACATGCAAGAAAATTAATATTAAATTAAGTCTTAAGAAAGTAATGCAAAATAATATTTAATAGCTTTTATGCCCTCTATTATTTATTGTAACTGTTTCTAGTTGTCGTGGCATCGAATTTACGAGTGATTGAAAGACACTTAATTCTATTTAGACCCATTCCCCTTGAATATTTTTTTCAAGTTATTTTAAGGCTATTAAACTGGCAACCACCTTTCTAAATTTGCTTGCCAGGAATGCTCCAGAGGTTCTCCATTGGATTTAAGCCAGGACTAACTGCGTGCCAATTCAGTACAGGAATATTTTTCGATGCGAACACTCCTTTGTACGCTTAGCGCTGCGTATTAGAGCATTGTCCTGTTAATACGTTCAAGACTGACCCTGAAATTTTTCGACAGAATTCAATAAAATATTTTCCAAGATCTCTACTTAATTTTCTGCCTTCATCTTATGCGAAATGAAACAAATTAGTGTCTTGCCACGGTTGCTTAAAGCACCCCAGGTCAAAAGAGAGCCACCGTGGAAGTCTCGGAAGTCGCGCGTTTGGCGTGGCTCGCAAATATCTCTCTAATGCTTCCGACAACCATCAGGCACATTGAGACTACATTTTTTTCATCGCTAAAAATGATGGATTGTCAATCATCATTCCAGAACTGCTTTGTGTCGTAGTGTAATCTTCGGTTTAGCAAGTCTTTTTTTCATATTTTAGATTCAAGTCTTTACTCAAAATTTGCTGTATTTTTCTCTTTGTAACACTGAGAGAAAGTTGACATGTAATTTGCTTCGGGCTGATGTTTTTATTCACAGCCAACCCTCTTATCTCTCTGTTGCATCTGTCGTGGATCTTAGACCTTAGACCAGTTCGTTTAGTTTTTCCATATCCATCAGGGGTTTTCAAAAACCTGAGAATGGTATTTTTATCTCGATTCACTTTAAGCGCTTTTTTGTGAATTGAGACTACCGATTCGCTAGCATTCTTCTCGGTAGATATATGCGTTCCTCTTGGCTATTTCGCTGAGTATAGTTCCAGCTGATATCAGTTATTAATGTGTTGCCCACTACACTTTGTGTTTGCTTGTTTTTACTGAAAGAAGGTGTAAAACAATTGATTGAAAATATAGGCTAACTGTAGGAATTTTTTCAAAATGAGTTTGAGGTGATGAGCACATGCCCCTCTCTCCTCTCTTTTACTAGTAATTGGCGCAACACTCGAGGAGAGTAGAGCTTACTGATGCGTACCTCGGTATAAGCGATTATATATATTTTTAAGGAGTGCCCCTATCAAAGGCTATCATATAACAAATTAAAACTAGTTAGAGTTCATGTTCATAGTGCCGGGGAGCTGCATCCGAAACTTTTAACTGCTGAGCACCTATAGCTCTATTTATGGTACTTGAATTTTAATTAAACAGTCAACAACAAAGAGGTCATAAAAAGGTCAAGCTGAGCTTTATGACATTTTCAAATAGACATAATGTGAGCTGTGCTTCACTAAATCCTCAGAATACATAAATAATCTATTCATAAACACATAAGAACCTTTGTCTTTATGATATTCTTTCCCTATCTCTCGCTCTTTCCCACTCCTTTTCTCTTATCCTCACTCTTTCTTACTCGCTCTCAATCTCTTTCTCACTCTTCCTCACCATCACAAAATGCCATCAAATTCCATTGGATACTCGAACCTGCGCTCCAACACACACACACACTCGTGGCATTACTTTGGCAAACAAGCCACAACAATTTTCTGCCACTTCAAATAATAATGCCACAATAGTGCCACAAACTGAAATCCGATGCAACTTCAACAAACCAACAGTTTTATATAAATACATAGCGTGCAACACATACTCATACGCACATACGAGTACGTAACACACATAACACATGGATTTGTTAGTTAGAACACACACACACACAACCAACCACCGACTTCAAGAAAATAGAAAATTTCGGTTTGGCAAATAATCGTAAAGCCAGCCGCAACAAAGCGCCAGCAGCGTTAACAATTTTCAGCCAAAAATTACTTTGACTTATCTCAAATTACGTCTGGTAAAATGTGAAACTTTCTAGACCAAGCTACTGAAAACCAGATAAAAAAATACATAGTAAGTATGTGTGCACGTACAAGAAATCATTATAAACATTAATGCGCTTGGGTAGTTGGGTTGGCTGACTTCACTCACACCCACAAATAAACTATGTTAGTAAGCCAACTGCCACCCAACCCCAGCCCGCATAGCAGCTTCTACTATTTGAGCTGCCAAACTATAGATTAAAAGTGTTGCTAACAATGTTTTTATGCACACACACACACACGAATATATTTCTTTCGGAAGAGTGCCTTACCATGCGCATGTATTGGTGTTACTATGTGGCAGTACTCCTGCCATTTTCAGTTATGTCTCCTGTTTCAGCGTTGATAAAAAAGGTCCAAAACTTTGGCAACTGTCTTAGAGGAATATGCGTGCACACATTTGCTTGTGTTTGTGTGTGCCTTGCAGAGTTTAGTGAAAGTGTATGAAACAAAAACTATAATTATAAGTATACGAGCATCCGTCTGTCACAAAATATAAAACTCTTCAAGCCGCTAACCACCACGAATATCTGGTAGACTCCGAAATATTCCTGCCTGCTTTGCTTTTATCCGATTACTGCTTATCCTCTTCTGATTGCTCACTGCTTTTTTTTTTTTTTTTTATTTATACCCTTTATTATTGTTTCTATTTCAACTTAAAATATTTACAATTTTTCTTTCTTTTTGGGTTTCAACAGTATTTAGAAGCCAATACCACTATATACATTTATCTAAGAAAAAAAAACAAAAATTAACTCTATATTTAATTAATTCAATTATTTAATGAATAAATATATTCATAAAATTGTGACACCATTTACATCTGCAGGTCAGTTGGTCGTTTGCGCTTAAGTCTCCTCGTCTCGGTTTCCTCTTTTAATGGAAGTTGCCGAATTTCCCTGTTAGAATGTTCTAGTAGTCGGTTTGTGTGTCTTAAGCTGTTGTTGCGTATTTCTTCATGGACTGTTTTTACTTTAAGTTCTCGATGGATGTTATCATTTAGTATATACCACTCTGCTTTTGATATTATACGGAGTATCTTATTTTGCGTTTGTTGTATAATTTTTATATTTGTTCTGCTGGCAGTTCCCCAAAGCTCTGAGCCATATTTCCATATTGGTGTTATAATTACTTTGTATATTAGTATCTTATTTTCTAGTGAGAGCGTTGAATTCTTTCCCAAAAGCCAATGAAGTTGTTTAAACCTAGTCTTGATTTCGCGTCGTTTTTGTCCAATGTGTAACTACTAACTGCTTAAAATGGTGGATTCCCCTGCACCTTCCTCTATCCATAGGAGAGCTCCATATTTTTCTGGTAGGACCTGCTCAGTTGCACTGGAAAACATAACTTTGCGTCTTTTTCATTTATCGTCTGGTGTTCTTCAAGGTAGTATTCTCGGTCCACTTCTTTTCATAATTTTTATAAATGATATAAGTGCAAGATTTCATTTTTCGAAATTTCTCCTTAACGCTGATGATCTTAAAACTTACTACACCAAATCGAATGTTGAAGATGCAGTTTTATTGCAATTTGATCTAGCCAGAGTTTATTTTTGGTGTGAGAAAATTTTAGAAAATTTAGAAAATTTTCCGCCGGAAATGGTTCGGAAAGTGAAGGCTCGACTTGAACGAAATCTCCGTCGAAGTGGAAGAAAAATGGCCAAAGAACTGAAAATATCGCAAGACAGCATTCCACGCATATTGAAAAATGAGCTCAAGGTCAATGCTTACAAGTTCCAAAAAGCACACGATCTTTCACCCCAGCAAAAAAAAAGTTCGGTGCGAAAGAGCAAAGGAGTTGTGGCGAATTTCCTAACATTGTGTTTTCTGATGAAAAATAATTCCCAATTGAGCAGTTCATAAACACTCAAAACGATCGTGTTTACTTGACCGAACGCTCATACGAGAATTTGAGCCTAGTATGGCTACTCGACGCAATTTCCCATTGCAAGTAAAGGTTTGGGCCGCAGTGACCGCTGATGGATGCTCTCCAATCGTTTTTATCGAGTCCGGTGTCAAAGTGAATGCGACTTATTATCGGGAAAATGTTTTAGAAGCTGCTTTAGAGCCGTGGACACGCAAACATTTCGGTCGTAGACCATAGACGTTCTAACAGGACTCGGCACCATCTTATAAAGCTCGTGTGAACCAAAAATGGTTAAAAAATCATGTTCCACACTTCATTTCATATACACAATGGCTTTCGAATTCGCCAGACGCAAATCCGATGGACTATTCCATCTGGTCCATTTTGGAGAGCAAGGTGAGGACTAAAAAATATGCCAGTATGGATGCACTGAAAAAAGCGATTATAAGAGAATGGGCCAAAATACCTCAAGATCACATTCATACAGCATGTAACTCATTTTTTGACCGTTTGGAGGCTATAGTCAAGTCAAAAGGGGTTGATATCAAAGCTAAAGTGAATATATGTTAAAATTGTAACCATTTTTGAACAATTTTGTCTTTCAAATCAATAAAAACTAATTTCACACAAAAAAGTTAAGGTGTTTTGAATAGCTAACACTGCATATCGTTCACCCTGTACTTCGCAGTGTTGCAGTGAGGAATTCGCGTATCTGATATGCAAATCAAAAGTACCCTAAAAGTAAATCTGGTCGACTATGCAGCAATTGAATTTCTCAAAAAAATATTTCTTTACCATTTCAGCACACGTTTGCGTGCTCATTCTTTATTGCGCTTCTATTCGGAACTCTTTGTACCTTGCACGTCTAGGGTGCAGCTTTGCTCTTAATTTTGCGCACAAAAGTCTCTGAGCAACCACCCAGATCACTCTTCAGCACTTCATTCACTCTTTTTTCGGAGTTTTTACGTCAGCACCAACATTTTTTCCATCAGAATATGACACAAGTAGGGAGGTTTTCTATGTGGAAGAAAATTTTCAACGACGCAAGAAAAAAATCAACGTAAATGGGTTATAAAATTGCATACGCCAAATTTGTTTTCAAATTCTGATTAAAAAGATGAAATTATGATAATTTGATGATCCTTTTTTGCGATTTATAAAGTTTTTGAGTATTTTGTACAAAGTTTAAGGCCTTAATATTTTTGTATATTTTATATTACATTAAAAAAAAAAATTAACTAAAAAAATATTGCCAATATTGCAAAAGGATGAAGTGACTTAATTATGTGACCACAAGTGTACGTATGTAGTGGTAATTGTATACATTCTCCTTGAGATAAGACATAAACTTGCTTGCTGCTGCTGCTTCACATGACTGCAAGTGGTTTCCACACAAAAAGTTTTATGTCAAATTCTCTGCTAAAGGAAAGTTTGTAACTGACTCTATCTATGCACCTTAGCGTGCCACACATACTTCTTTCGCCTTTGGCCCACTTTTGCGTATACTAAAGGCGTTTGAATTTCATTTATTTGTTTCTTCTCACTTTAAGAAAATAATACTCTTCAATTAGTGTATTTTTTAAGATAAACTCTAAGGATAACAAAATGAATTTGGGTGGAAATGTGAGGGGGAAGTGCATTTCGTAGAGTGTAATAAGCGGCATTTGTAAGGTTGTGTTGATGTGGCAAGTACGAAAAGGGATAAATCAGCGAAAAGTCGGTGAGTCAGTGCGTCAAAGCAGAGCTGACTCAGAGTTGGCTGGCAGCAGTCTTGGCTAAAATAAATTTTCATTTAAATCAGTGTTGTTATGAGTCAGCGGCAGTTAACGCTTGCCAGTGGTATGTGAGTAGGGGTGTATGCTGGAGGGAGATTTTTGTTATTTGTGTAGGAGATGGGGAGTGATTCCAAGGGCTTAAGGGTTGTTTATTTGGTAAGCGTGAAGTGTTAGTATTTTCGGTAGTAAATGAGAAGAAGCTTAGAATTAAGTACTGCAATTAAAGGAGGAGTAACGAATATGATTTATATAAGCATCGAATTAAGTTACATTTAACCTAGAGTCGGGATTTCATTTGCAAGTCGCAGCAATTGAAGTAGTTCTATTGCGAAGAGCCAGTAGGCTGCAGGTACGGATAGGTGCATCTAGATCATAAGGTGCAGGGCTGATCGAAGGAGAAACATACGCCGATGAAGAAAAATTTAGACTTAGGGACGGCTGGTAAGCAACTTGTTTTTTCTTATTCAGCTTTACAAAGCTTTTGTCTTGTACTCAAACAGAATTCACTACTTTGCAGTCATCATACAGAAAGCCTATGAGCAATCTTATTTAGGCTCCGTTAGGAAGTTAAAGAGTATTTTGGATCGTATTATTAACACTAGTAGTGCCTATAAAGGTTTGGGTTGCTCTAAATTATCTTTTGAATTCATCTACTAATTTTAACACGTTCCCTGTCCCAATACAAAAATGCAAAATTGACCGACAAGTCCAACAGGGTTTTTTGAATAATTTGTTTTTTTATAGTCATAGAATAGCTTTAGTAATAATAATAATTAAAAAACAAAAAAACGGATGTAGGGTATTTCTACCTGAAACACATATGGTCCATGAGCGTAGAGGGACATTTTTGCTTCAGCACGTTCATGAAATATGTACATCATGTCATATACCCCCTGACGCACATATGGCTCAGGAACGTATCAGTGCTTATCAGGCGCACGTTTACTGAACCATATGTGGCTCAGCGGACAGGGAACGTGTTAAGTCTTTCAAATCATTTACTAATGAAAATTTCGGCTAAAACAGTTTCAATGCAGTCTGAAGAGGTGAAAATCGTTATTTGCACTCTCTATTGGGTAGGCTGCAGACCGCTTTATTGCCCATTTTGCTTACCTACAGAGATTCACTCAATAATAGCCCTGCAACATATTGCAGAAATTTAACGATTAATTCCATATTTTTTATTTTGTTTAGGAAAAAATAGGTTAAACTGCAAATATAGGACAGACTGATTAACCACTCGGATATACCACCCGACAATAAAGCACACCCATCGAAGAAAATGAAACCCAACCCAAGTACTACTGGGTACGTGCAACAGAAATAGGACCAAAGGAAGACCCAAAGTTGGTTGAATGACGTAGATCGCGAAGCAGAGCTGTTTCATATACGTTGTTGGAGGCAGCAAGCGAGGAATAAATCGAACTGGAGACAAATGTTACCGACAACCAGGACCCGGACCGGGTTGTTGAGCGAACAATAATGATGATGATGAAATTTAAGGGAATTCAAAGGATGTTGATACAAGTTTTTTTTGTTTTGTTGTTTTTTTTTACAAAAATATGGATCATAGATACTACAGCAAAAGCCATATAAATCAAAGTTTCACACTTCCCAATATTTAAAAATTCCAAAAAACAGTGGATATAATATTGCTCAAGTTTAAAGTGACTTCAGATTCGTGTTGATTTTTGACCATTTTTTATTGAAGTTTTAGTGCATTGTCTTTAATACAGGGAATGCTCGAATTTGTTTATATAGAGAGAATACCAAAATCAAAGGAGTACTTGAAGACGGATGCAAGAAATATTTAAGATAACCTCGAATGGCCTGAAAGCTAGTAGTGATATCCTTTTGACCAAGTGTATCGAACAGAAAAAAAAATTTCAAACATTAAATTGAATTTTTTGTTGAACATGTTTTTTTAAGTTTTTATAATTTTGCGATGTATTATAGTTAAAGGTTATAATACCTAATTTTTTTAATTAGGGTGGTTAAATTTCAGAGGCCGATGTTGAATGTGAACCACACCTAAACCTAAATTTTATTCAAAATCAACACTGGCACTTAAAACTTAACCACCCTCATTCATATTCAGTTCAGGTGAGGCCTTTTATATATATTTTTTTAATTCCTTACTACTAACTAAAATATAACTAACTTAAAAATATCGAAAACATTTAACATTTTTTGCTCAGAAGTTTTGTGATTTTGTTCTCATATCTGAAAATTTCTCCAAGTCTTGCTGTTTTTTGTAATTGGTAGCTCACGTCCTGCTCAGTAATCCCTGAAATTTTCATAGTAGGATTCTCATAACTTTTCAAGTTATATTCAACTACGTACAATGAACTCAAAAAACATTATTTTTAGAAGCATATTTTATCCTAAAATATTAAAAATATGTATACAAGGCTGATCGATAATATTGCACTAAAAAAATTATTTAAAGAAATGTTCAAGTTTGAATGAGTCTCAAAGTTTTAAAAAATTTTTCAGTTTTCTGATTATACTCAACCCAAAAACAAACCAATAATGTTCTAAATACTACGACAGGGAATCTTCTTCATTCTTTGATGAATTATGTTGTGTATATTTTTCGGCGCAGTGAGATATTTTTGAAAATTTTTACAGTAAAGGTTTCACTGCATTGAATTTTTAGTTCATTTTAGTTCTTATTTGCATTTTTTTTGCCGTAAACTGATATTGAAACAACTCAAATTTTTAAGCTTCCCAAAACTGACTACAAACAAATTTCGCTCAAAAAAAGCGAATTTCAAATCTTAACCTACACTCAAATGAAAATGACTAACCTTCCCATTTTTGGGTACTTACTTTAAAATGGCTCATTTCCTTCCTCATACACTTCAGACACTTCAACTTTACCTTGATGCCGTAATTATAAATCAGCTAATGAAGTGTTTTTTTGGGACAGAGCGAAGTGAGTAAGTATGACTGAATGAATGAGGGAGCTAAGGTAGGAAGTCGGGCAGGCTAATCCTACCAAGCGCGTAATCAGCCAGGCAACCAGGCAGCCAGCAACAGCATTTTATAAAATTTACTAAATGTTGCATATTATGAAGTTAATTTATCAGCGCGAAAGTTAAGCAGCCACACAAAGCTGCTGCGTCGCGAACACCAACAATAAATTGGAGTTTTCCTTAATATTCTTTTTTTTGGGAAGGCAGCAAACCAAGCCAAAGGGTGCTGTATAAGAAGGAAGCTGCCTCATTTATTAAGTTACGCCATTGTGCAAAGTCTAATTCAACTGTAAGATGAAAGAGCAGGTGAATCGATGACACACACACACGCACTTCACAATATTTACAAAAAACAAGAACAATAACAACAACAATTGGCCTCATCCCAATTTTAACTCTTATCCTATACCGGTTTTGTTTTTCTGTGATAAACTGCTTCGGCGCCTGCTGTTATACTACGTTCGATATTTTCTTAACGCGCGCAAACCTTTTGTTTTCGTTGATAAACACAAAATTCTCCACATTCATACTTACAAGAAGAGAGGAAGGCGCAGAGAAAGAAGTATTAGGGACAAAAGCTCGCACACAAGCTACAGAAGAATGCGCACAATTTCATGGCTTTGAAAGTTTTGGGCGAATTACTTTCGTATTGGCGTGTAATGATGCATGTAAAGACGTGGCTTTTGTTCTAAAATGCCGCGGCACTTTTCCAAAGGTGTGCACTGTTTTCATTGTCGGTGTTTGTGTGTGTGCAAGTGTGCTTGTGAAAGTGTGTGTTTGCCTGAATTTGACAATAATTGTAATCTGTTTCATAATCTAACCAAAAAAGGTTGGCTTTCAATGAGCGCCATACCTGGTTTCGTGTAATTGGGGAAAGGTGAGGGGCGTGATGATAAATTTTGCGAAGCATGAAAATGTTGCATAAACTTGTAAGTTTCGACGAGTTATGGGTTAAGAGACCAAAAGGGCAGGGGAATGGTCAATAAATATTTTTGACACTAGCAGAGTTTGGTTTGAAGGCTTTGTCAGGATTTAAAACTTCTTCGCTGGTGCGAGACGGTAAGTTTAGGATTTTGGGTATAACTACAAATAGAAAAATTTTGGCGATTGATTTTGCCTGTCATAATTAGTTGTAATAATAGCCGAAATCTGTGGGCATGCCCCCAAAAGGATGCACTCATAGTGAAAAGATGCTTAGAGGTGTGGTCAAAATCAGACCGTTAACCGGCTTTCAGTGCAGTTCAAGTGTCTTTCCTACAACACCAACACAATCGTAGTTTTTCAATGTCTTGACCCCAGTGTGACCCCTGGTAATTCAAAATAAATAAAATATTTACCAAAAAAATAAATTTTTTCCAATAACATTTTTTTTTAAATACTTTTTATATATAATACTAAAATCAAACCTTATAAAAACGTTAAAAAGAAACACAAAACAATTTTTTCCCAAAAAATTTACCAAAAAAAAAATATTTTCCAAAACAAGTTATCTTAAAAAGTATTTTTGATCCAAAAAAATAAAAATGAAACTTACAAAAAAAAAAAACTAAAAAATAAAGGAAACATTGTTTTGAAAAGTAGTTTTCGGTCTAAAAAATAAAAAAAAAATTTTAAATTTAAAAAGAACCAACGAAAAAAAATGTTTCCCAAAAATTTTGAACAAAAAAATTTTATTTTGTTCCAAATCAAATTTTCTTAAAAAGGTAGTGTCCTAGGGCCTCTATTGTACCTAATATTTACAGCAGATATACCGATCCCTACCATAAAAAATTGCATGATAGCCACATTCGCGGATGACACGCGACTGACATTCTTCAACAAACAATAAATAACACCGTATCATGGTTCGATAATTGGGGAATAGAAGTCAACAAAGATAAAACGGTACAAGTAATATATACAAACAGAAAGCCTAAGAAACATAAATTAACAATAAAAAACAATGAAATAAAAATCCTTCCTAGTGCAAAGTACCTTGGCATAACTATAGATGAAAAACTAAATTGGAAACGACATATACAAAACAAACGAAATGAAATCAAAAACAAGTTCAGACAACTATACTGGCTGTTGGCTAAAAATTCAAAACTAAGCCTTAACAACAAAGTAGTGATATATAAATCTATAATCTCACCCATTTGGAAATATGGCATTGAAATCTGGGGCACAGCAAAAAAAACCAATATCAAAATAATTCAAAGGACGCAATCTAAAATACTTCGAACAATAACAAAAGCAGGCTGGTATATACCAAACGACGTGATCCACAGCGACCTCAATATCGACACAATAGATGACACAATTAGAAAATACAGCATCAAGCATATAAAACGACTAACAAATCATCAAAATGAACAAATGCGCAAACTACCACAATCGGAGAAAGCGGGAAAACGAAGATTAAAACAATTAACTCCAACAGAACTCACAATTTAACAAAACAATAAAGAAAAACAAAAATAATAATAATAATAAATAATAATAATAATAATTAATAATAATAATAATTAAAACACAGAAAATAATATAATGTAGCATAATCTGAAGCAAAATTGAATGTTTATCTAGCATTGGTTAGAGAACAAAGAATTCCAATACTACTTTAAAAATAATTACTTATTGTTAAAATTTAACAGATTGTAATTTAAAAAGGGAAATAATAAAAAAAAAGTACTTTTAATTTAAAAAAATAAAAAAGAAACTTATAAAATTGTTAAAAGAAACAAAAAAAAGACGTTTTCCCCAAAATTTTGAACAAAACAATAAAAAATCGTCCTAGAAAGTATTTATGATCCTTAAATAAAAAATAAAAAATAAAAGTTTCTGCAAGTTTTCTTACAAAGTATTCTTGATTCTGAAAATAAAATAAAATCTTTTCCAACAACAAAATTTTCTTAAAAAGGAGTTTTCATCCTAAAAAATTAAAAAAAATTTATAAAATTTTATTGCAAAAACAACCGAAAGGCAAAAAGTTTTTCCAAAAATTTTGAGCAAAAATAGTAACTTTTTTCCAAAACAAATTTTCCTAAAAAGTAGTTTTGATCCCAAAAACAGGAAACTTATAAAAATGTCAAAAGAAACCAAAAAGGTGTTTTCCCAAAAATGTTGACAAAAAAAAACTATATTTTTTCTAAACAAAAAATTTTATAACGTATTTTTGGTCCTAAAAAATAATGTCAATGTTAAAAAGGGCAAAAAAATAATGTTTTCTTGAAAAGTTAATATTTTTAGTCTTATGGAAATTTTATCTTATAACAATTTAAAAAGAAACAAAAAGCAAAACTTTTTCCGAAAAAATTTTGAACAAAAAAAATTTAACTTTGTTCCAAAACAAATTTTCTTAAAAAGTATTTGTGACCCCAAAAAAAGGAAACTTATGAAAATGTTAAAAGGAACCAAAAGAAGATGTTTCCCCAAAAAATTTTGACGAAAAACAATTTTTTTTTTTTTCGAAACAAAATTTGTAAAAGGTGTATAAGCTTAAATCCGCTGATTGCTCGTAGATGGCGTTAGTGAGCATATCAAGTTACCATAGAAATGCCATATTTTTTTTTGCATGGGTTCGACACCTGTTTACATCAATCACTGCACATCATCAGTGATTTCATACAGCAACACACTTTTTTCCTTGCGTAATCATGTCTAATTTTGTGCCAAAAAAAGAGCATATGCGGGAAGCTCTACTTTTTTGCTTTAATTTGAAGAAATCGGCTGCCGAATCGCATCGAATGCTTGTGGAGGCCTATGGTGACAGTGCATTATCGGAAACAACTTGCAGAGACTGGTTTCGTCGGTTCAAAGACGGCCATTTTGACTTGAGTGACAAGAAGCGTGAAAATCGGCCCAGAAAAGTTGAGGACCATGAATTGCAGGCTCTTTTGGATGAGGACGATACCCAATCGCAAAAAATGCTTGCCGAGCAGTTAGGTGTCACTCAACCAGCCATTTCCATGCGTTTACGTGCCATGGGAAAGGTCCAAAAAGTCGGAAAATGGGTACCCCATGAATTGAACGATAGACAGATGGAGCGACGCCAAAACACATGCGAAATCTTGCTGGCTAGGCATAAAAGAAAGTCGCTCCTGCATCTTGTGGTGACTAGCGATGAAAAGTGGATATACTTTGAGAATCCTAAACGAAAAAAATCATGGGTCGATCCCGGCCAACCATCAACTTCCTCATCAAGACCTAATCGCTTTGGACGCAAGACGATGCTGTGCGTTTGGTGGGATCAGCAAGGTGTCGTTTACTATGAGCTGTTGAAACCAGGTGAAACTGTTAATTCTCATCGCTACCACCAACAACTCATCAAATTGCGCCGTGCTTTGCGTGAAAAAAGGCCTCGTTATGAACAAAGACATGAGAAGCTGATGTTCCTCCACGACAACGCCCCATCGCACACGTCAAGAATGGTCCAAAACTACTTGGAGACAATCAATTGGGAGGTGCTACCTCATCCCGCTTATTCACCAGACCTGGCCCCTTCGGACTATCATCTGTTTTCATCGATGGGTCACGCGCTCGCCGAACAGCACTTCGATTCGTACGAAGACGACCGGAAATGGCTTGACGAGTGGTTCGCCTCGAAAGATGAAGAATTCTTTTGGCGTGGTATACACAAATTGCCCGAGAGATGGGAAAAATGTATAGCTAGCGAGGGCAAATACTTTGAATAAATTTTTGCTTTCTATAAAAAAAATGGGTTTTTTTTTACTAAAAAACAGCGGATTTAAGCTTATACATCTGTATTTTTGTACCTAAAAAAAAAAATGAAAATGTTCAAAGAAGCAAAAAATGTTTTCTTAAAAAGTATTCTTATCTCATAAAATAAAAAAAATTACAAAAATGTTAAAAGGAACCAAAAAAAAAAGAATTTCCCGAAAAACTTGAACAAAGAATCTATTCAAACAAAAAAAATGAATTTTAATTATTTTGTTTAAAAATTATATTTTATCATAAGAAATAAAACAAATGTTATAAAGATGTTGAAGAAGGGAAGATATTTGGTTCTAAGAAGCTCAATAGCAAAATTTTCAATACTGAAGCTCGACATTATTAAAATTTTTCCAAAATTTTCAGTTTAGTTGGATAGCAAAATGGAATCGCTCGTCTTAAACATGTCAGGTAAACAGCGACACATTTTTTTCTTTCCTCTCCTAAAATAATTAACTTTTCGAAACTTTATTTTCAACATGGTCATCCTAGTGTCCTCTGGGCACTCTTGCACATAAGCACTGCCGATCTCCTCTCCTCTAAAATCGCGGACGTGTGCAAATGATTAAAAAGTGCGAATGTAATTAAGAATTCATGTGACTACAAATACAATTTCCCCATGTTGCCCCTCTCTTAACAAACCAGTTCACACAACCACCAACAGCGTTGAACGATCACTGCCGCACTGGATTACCTTGAATTAATCAAATAAATTCGTTGATTTCCGCTGGGCGAATGCAAAAATGCAAACACAAATTATTTGTGGCACTGATTAATCACTTAACAAGGCCGACACCACTGCACGTAGCTTCACACGCTTGTTACGGTGAGATAATAACAATAAAAGAAGCAAACACACATACATACAAACGTGGACATCTACAAGTTGCATATCACACAGACTGTTGCTATCAGCTACAGCAGGAAGAGCCTGTTGCAGGGCATCAACTGCATGTATCTACTCGTAACTACTTGTGTGGCGAGTTCGAACATTGCAGCCAAGAAGTGCAACAATAAAATAGAGTAGAGTTGGAACAACCTGTAGAGCAGACCCTCGAGGAGCCTTTGCATACCGATAAGTGGTTTCTTCTTGTTAATATAGTCTCAGTTGTTGTTGTTCTTAATAACGTTTGCTTTGTTGTTTTCTTTAAGATTTCGCAAGCGCCGCTGTGGCCTGTCAGCTTCTATAAGCAGGCTGCTCGGTCGGCTGGTCACTTCTGGCAATGCCGTTTGCTTGTTTGTATGTGTGTGTGATGTGCGCTCGCAGACGCGCTAAGAGGTAACCAAGCAGCCGCAGTTATTTCACACATTGCAGCAGATAAATTAGCTGCAACAGTCGCAACAACAATAAGTACAACAACAAGAAGTAAAGCATTGTAATGTATTCATATCATTTTCGCGAGGTTTCTTCAGTATTTTGTTGTTGTTGGTGTACGCCATAGGATCCACTTCTGGCTAATTTGCATCGATTGCTCGCCTGCCGGCTTTGCGCTTGTCTCGTCTGATTCATGTTGCAACTTGCAAGTGCAACGGATTAATCGCTCAGTGGGCATAAAAGAAGGTGAACGCAAATTCTCGTGCATTCATATAAATAAACATAGATACATACACACATATACATACATACAAACTCGTGTATTTTAGTACTTATGTATTAGTTTGTGGTCGTAAAATCGAGGTGAATGCGCTCTTGCAAGGTGCAAAGTGCCCTCCCTATATTGGCGAAAACTACACTGCCTTGGTTACTTCTCTAGATGAATTTGGCTAAGGAAATACTTTAACAACCTTAAAGGAGATTGGAGACGGTTCCACATACGATTATTACATTATTTCTCAGCTAATGAAGTGCTCTTTATTGACACTTCAACATTTTCTACTGCAGATGAGGAACTTATAAAATTCGTTACTTTATCCAAAAGCTATAATTCTTCCATTCCGCTCTACTTTTTAACCAACAGATTAGACGCTTGGCGATTTCGGCCTGTTCAAAAAAGCCTCTCAGTAATTTCTTATTATTCCCCACGCTAACTGAAGTCAATTTCAAACATTAAGACAAACGGAGCCCTATTCCACTAGGTTTTCTCGACGTAGAGGAGGCCTTGTCACCAGAAGCAGGTGCCCGAATATCTTCACAGCTTGGAAAATTTATATAAATTCGTTTGCGATAGCCTTACCAGCAGAGCCAATGAACCTTTATTATTTAAATACTTTTAATATTAGTTACCTTTATTATTTACCCTGCACTATATCTATGTGGAAAATCTTTTATGTGGAAGAAAATGCTCAACAACGTATGCAAAGAAAAAAATTGTCAAAAATTAACGCACATTTTGAGCAACTTCAAATTTTGACTTCATTATACCAAACTTTAATTGGCTATAAAACTGCATACTCAGAAGTTTTCTGAAAATTCTGATTAAAAATTCAAAATTTTTGTGAATTTCGCACAAAGTCTAGAACCATAATTTATGAGATATTTATCTCACAATGAACTGTATCTTTATAAAAAATGAACGAAAACAAATTTATTAAGAACACTATTATTAATTTTGTAATTATCGCTTTAATGTACCTTAAGTATGTGAGCACAAGTGTACACCATCGTCAATGGATCAGGATGGTATTGTTTTCCTCACGCTTAGACTTACTCAATAGTATGGCGCTATGGAAGACACGACGGTTCAGCCACGCTTCTATACTGCATACTACGAGGGGTGCCTTTTATATGTCGGGATTAGAGAACAAAAACAAATTTTAATAATCAAAAATCATTTTATTGTTTTTCAAAATATTCTCCATGAAGATCTATACACTTTTGCATGCGTTTGAACCAATTGTCGAAGCACTTTTGCCACTCTGAATGAGGTACCTCCAAAACATGCATTCTGAATGCCGCAACCGCTTCTTCAGGTGTCGAAAAACGTTGACCTCTTAGTTTGTTTTTTACGTACGGGAATAAAAAGAAGTCATTCGGTGTCAAGTCAGGACTATACGGCGGATGACCCATTAATTCGATGTTTTGGGTGCTCAAAAATGCGGTTGTTTAAGCCGATGTATGAGAGCTCGCATTGTCCTCGTGAAGAGTGATCCGTCTTTGGCGATTGGTTTTCCTAATTTCTTGGAAGACAACTGGCAAGCAAATGGTTGTGTACCACTCAAAATTTACTGTTCTGTGTTGTTCTAGTGGTACGGTTGCGACATGTCCAGTTTTTCCGAAAAAACAGGCGACCATTTGCTTGGAAGTGCTTCGTGCGCGAACAACTTTTGTTGGATTTAGCTCATCTTGAAACACCCATACAGTCGACTGCTGTTTACTTTCGGGCTCATACGCGTAAATTCATGATTCATCACTTGTCACGATGTCATAGACGTGTTTCGAAGCCCCGCGATCGTATTTTTTGAGCATTTCCTTCGACCAATCGACACGAGCCTTTTTTTGAGCGATTGACAAATTGTGTGGGATCCAACGCGAACAAATTTTTTTGACAGTCAAATGTTTATGCAATATTGAATGTATGCTAGTCCCACTAATACCTAAGATTGTCTCAATCTCACGATAGGTCACATGACGATTTTGCAATATCAGTTCACGCACAGCATCAATGGTTTTCGGAACAACAACTGATTTTGGACGACATTCACGAAATTCGTCTTGGAGTGAACTACGACCACGATTGAATTCACCATCGATAAACACTGGTCCTTGATGGAGCTTCATCGCCAAAAAATGAATTAATCCATGCAATGTTGCTGAGTTAATCCACGTCGAAAGTTGTAAAAAATAATCGCACGAAAATGTTCACGATTTAATTCCATTTTTGGACCGAGATGAATCTTTTAAGTTACTGTAAACAACACGAATAGCGCTAGTATTTCAAAACGTTCTGAGTACGTAAAAGCCAAAAAATGTCAAACTTTGCGATACAGCTGTCAGTTGCCAGATTGCAACACCAGGGTTGCCAAATCCCGACATACAAAAGGCACCCCTCGTATAAGTGGGTATAATCGAAAAATCGTGTAATCGTTTCCACCTTTGACAGGCTCTTCAAGACTAACATCCCGCCAAGGAAGTGACAAACTCAAAGAGCATGGAAAAGGGGGGAGATAAATTGTTACACGGACATATCCAATCTAGATAGTGAAGTAGGCTATGGAGTTTTTTCAAAAGAATTAGGATTATAATTATCTGTCCAACTTCCTGACTATTTTAGCATGCACCAGCCAGAGGTCTTAGCGATAAAGGTGGCAACTTTGTACCACAACAGGGACACCGTAATAAAAACTACGATAAATATCTTATCGGACTGCCAGGCGGTCATCAAATTAATGGAGGCAGTTATATCATGATCAAAGGTTGCTCAATAGTGCCTGACAGCTCTAAATGATATTAGCATCGTCTTCAAGGTCAGCCCAATATGGGTTCCGGGACATAGAGATAATGAAGGGAATTGCAAGACCGATGAGCTAGCCAGAAAGGGTGCTAATCTTCCACTGCCTGAAAACAAAGGCAACATGCAAATTAAGGATAAAGAATAATATTCTCCAAGAGGCCAATAGGTCAGGGAGAGAAGAAAATACTTGTGTTACAACTAAGCTAATTTGACCTCAAATAGATAAGAAAAGTTCAGGTGAATTGTTCAATCTCTCAAGAAATAACATCTCGAAGGTCGTGACTTCTGTCACCACTCAATAGGCAGTAGTTCTTCTAAGTTAGGAGTATTTTCTCATGAAAACTACAGAAGTTGTCGAGACGAGGAAGAGGGAGAAACAGTAGAACACTTCCTTTGTATTTGTGCAGCCTTAGCTAGGAGTAGAGCAATATTGTTTGAAAAATATTACTTCGACTCTCTTACGGAACTAGCCGGTGTTGGGATAAAACCTATCCTACATTTTGTAAGAGCGTCTAAATGCATACATGATAAACAAACACCGGGAACCTTAGTGTTCACTGTTTTGCCCTGTTTTGGTATCAGCTCTTCTATGGATTGGATCAGTCAGACTACACTTCAATTTAGATCAACAGACATCCATGAGTCAGAGCACATTCTGTATTGAAGTGGACGTATGCACCAGCTTCTCGCTGCTATGCACGAATAGCTTAGTTGACAATTTTATTGTTCTTTAACTACGTTGTGGCTATTCATATGTCGGCAAAAGCTGCTAATATTTAGTATTGCCAATAATGCCACCAACGATTGAGTAAAATGCGAGCTGCCTCTACTTTGTAATGTAAACTACATTCTTAATACCTCAGATGGGAGTAGTGTTGCTTCATTATTAAAGTTTTCTCCGGGCATCAGTGGTTTTCAAACCTTCTCTAAGTTGCCGAATTTTCTGATATATTTCTGGGGTGCTTTCCTTATGAGTTACCATCTCCAACTCTTCACATATACGTCTATCTTCCATTCAAAGCTCTGGGTACCGCGCTCACGCGGTTCGAGTTGCGTTCAATTGCGTTTTGGCACCTTTATTTTTAATTAAATTTTTTTTATTTTCAATTATTCTAAATGTTGCACAAGCGTTGTTCGTGAACTGTAGCTAACTATGTGACTTCTATAGCCGCATAAATCAAATCGGAGCGTGTTCTACTCGGCCCACATCAAAGACTTTAAAAATTTCCCCTGAACTAAAATGTTTAAGAATTTAAGTAAAAGAGTCTGACCATAAACATTGCACTGTCCTCCGATACGATCTGTACAAAAGGTGCTCATAACTTTAGTACATTTTCAGCACCTTCAGAAGATGCTTTAATTTTCACTGTTACTTCAGTTTTTTTTTTCAGGAAAACTGAAAGCAATAAATTATGCGCAATTAAGTGGGGCTCAACAATGCTAAAGCGGCAGGAAGAAGAAAATAAAATATAACAAATAAAACATTTAAAAACTGAAGATTCTACAAGTTCTGCTCTGCAACAGCGCAAAGCGTAGAGAATGTTGCTTGATGTCCCGAACAACACAAAGCCTCAGCCATGGAATGCTGTTAAACTATTATAAATATAATATTTTCCCAAATGCATATGCGCTGGCTGGCTGACAGCCGGGCTCGAAAGCTGTGGCACAGTATGTAAATTTTCAATTTATGAAAATTTTAAGCGAACAACTTAACTAAAGTTTTGAATAATGCAAGCGCGTTTTGGAAAGCGGAAAATTGTGAAGCAGGCAAATTTACAGACCAAAGCAAAAACAAAAGCAACAAAAAAATATTCATATCCGTCGAACATTTGTTAAGCGCATATTTGGTTTGTATGTATGTATGTACGTGAAAAAACATAAAAAAAGTAGTGAAAAGAAGGAAAATGCTGATGAAGTTGCTGACAGTCGGTTGCTTGCTGCCGCTTTTTCAAAATTTTTATTTTATTATAATTAATATGCTCTCAACGTTGTGCTCACGAGTTGCTTTTGTTGTTGCCGTTTTGAATTTGCTCGACTTAATGCAGCGAAGCGCAGCAAATGCGACGCATAAATTTTCAAGCCAATCAACGAAAATTTCAACACAGCTAAGCATCTAGGCAATGGTTGAGGGTGTGTTGCGGCAGCATGTTGCTGGCAACAAGGTTGCGCTGATTAGTATTTATAAGTGCAGCAAACATAAAAGGGATATGTGGGCATTTGTTAAACAATTTGTTATGACAATATAATTAAGACATTATAAATTGTTGTTGATAGCAATGCAAAATAGTAGAATAGTTGGCGATTTGAGAAAAAATGCGCTGTTAGGCAGTGAATTTCGTGCCATAAGAAAAGGTTAATTGCTAACTGCTGGCTTTTTGTATGGAAAATGCAAATTACTTAGACAGTAGTTAATGAAAAATAAAGAAACATAAACGGGTAATAAGTGTCTGCCGGCGCCGTGTGCGCTTAGGCTTAAAATATATCAAAAAAAAAAAATTAAAGAATTAATAGGTTAAACTGCCTGCTGCTCAAAGCAGAAACGCGTTATTTGCTAACCCGAAAAAGGCGACTCGACCCAACTAATGCATAAATTTTCACATGCTACACAAAGCTTAATTGCCCATGCATTACCGCATGCAAGCACTCACTCACACACGCACACACACTTACACATATATTCAAATAATTTTATTTCACCAACAACACAATTTCGTTTTATTAAGTCAATTTATTTCTTGCATTACTAACGAGTGCCCCATTTGGTTTGTCATTTGTTGGCAACAAGTGCATGCACAAATTTTCAACGCTCACGAGTTTCATTCTCCATAACGCTAATGTGGCGAAACAAATAACAAAAGCAACAAAGACAAACTACCAAAATCTACAACACTGCTGCATACCATCTTTTTGCCACAGCCAGCCACATAATTCAGTTAACTGTTAAATTTAAATATATTGCGCTTAAATTCAACTGTTGCATTAGCATTGAACCTCGATCCACACGGCCATCTTCCCTGCCCTTCTCCTCAGCCATGAAGCTCGCTCATATCGGTCGCTTCCCAGCCTCGTTAAAGCAATCAATTTTGTCTGTAAAATGTAAAGAAGAAAAAATATCTTTTGCCTGCCGCTGCTGCCCATTAAATCACATTAAAAGGCCTTTAAAAAGGGATTAGAATTGCATTTAAAGTGGCGGCAAATTGCAATAAGAATTTTAGCAGCAAAAAAGTCAATAGGTCGTGACTGCAGTTCGACAGAAATCAGCAGCGGCAGCGCGCGTGAAAAAGAAATGCCAAAAAGTTGCAGATGAAAAATAAAAGAAAATATAAAAAAAAGGACAAAAAAACCTCAAGAAATAATAATTGCACAAAAAAATTCCAGCAAATGATGTAAATTTTCGTATACTTGGCATAAAAAGTAGTATTGCACTAACGGAATAAGTGGAAATTAAAGGCCAAGAACTGGCGTGGAAATACGGCCATAAAACCTAGCGAAGATCAAATCAGAGTTATTTTTGCTTAATACTAAAATATGAGAAAGGACAGATCTATAAGCGAAAAATAAAAATCACTAAGCTGTGATTTTTTAGTAAAAACAAAAAATAGAAAATTGAAAATTAGATTAGTAATTTGAAATTTTTAGCTTGTGTTACTATAGATTGGCTGCCAAGAGGTTGTACGGGCAACAAAGCCCGTATGTGGATTATGGCCTAACTCTGCCCTTCTATTGGAACTATTGGTTTGCAAGCAACGAATCTGAGCAATTTTCATATCCATAACATAGCAGTGAAATTTGTCGAAAGCTTCTGCTACCTCGGCAGCACTATCATAGCAGACGGCAGAGCAGATGAAGATATCAAGATGTCTGGCTAAACAAAGCCAGAGCAGCGTTAGGGTGAATTCAAAAACTACGGGCTGGTTCGCAAATCTCCAGATGCTCTAAACGCCGAGTATTCAGCTCATATGTAAAGTCAGTATTGTTGTACGGAAGTGAAACATGGCTGGTCTTCAACACATTCACACAAAAGCTACAATCTTTCATCAACAAATGCCTGCGCATCATCTGTAGAATATTCTGGCCAAACACCATGAGCACCGACGCGATGTGTAGATTAAAGAAAGAGAAACCCAATCTATAGCAAATCAAACGCAGAAAGTGGCAATGGATAGATCACACGCTTAGAAAATAGCATCACAAGCATGGCACTGGACTGGAGCCCGCAAGAAAGCAGAGGTCACGGTCGGCCAAATAATACTTGGAGAAGGTCGCCGTTGCTGGAATTTCGGCCGATTTATGCAAAAGAGTGGTCGAAAATTGGGTTCAACGATTGGACTTCGTAAAACGTGCACGCGGTGGTCATGCAAAAGAAATCGAATTTCATACTTAAATGTATATGTTCAAACTCGATAATAAAAAAAAAATTAGTTAAAAAAGTCAAACCGTTTGTGTTTTATTCAAAAAAGTTCAAAAGTTGAAACACTCTTACTGAAAACCCCTATAGGAGGAGGAGCTCGGCCAAACACCCAAAAAGGGTGTACGCGCCAATTATATATTGTATATATATATATATAGATATATATATAGATATATGTACATTCAGACCTTTCAAATATTTTGCGAGCTTATGAGTTTCCGTCTACTTCTTCCGACAGCGTGACAAACACAAACGAGACACCTTAAGTTTTTTTGGGTATTTTCTCTTCCAGCCTTTAGAGAAATCGCTGTTAGGATCCCTTAGTCCTTCCGCACATGTCTACTAATTGATGTTGATAGAAAGTTACTGCTCGGCATAAGAAGCTCCTGCTCATTCTAACCACAGGAGTTTAATTATTCGCACTTCTTTGTTCTTGCAGCGTAATAATGTGAATAATTATTTTCTGCGTGAAATAGAAGACCTTGCGAACATCTCATAGCCCATTCTGGCTACATAATCCTGATTATGCTGCAGATGCCAAGGTATCCCTGAGAGCTTTATTTTTTGTGCTAGCCGATTTTTTAAGCGAATATCGGTTTTTAAGCTTGCAATATATTGAAAAAAAAAAACGAAAAAACACATCGCCTTTAAAAAATTCATTTTGATTTTTTTTGCTTCGGAATGTTCTGTTATGAGCTATGAAAAAACTTTCTTCGAGATGTCTCCGGAGCTTTATTGTTACTCGCTAAGTTTTTAATATTTTGCAATGAAAATTTAGAAAAATAATGTTCAAATCCTACATCTTTATCTTACGTCTGAAAGCTTAATCTTGCCTTGATCGATGAAAGTGGTACGGTCTTACGAGCTCCTCTGCTGCCTCATAACCTCATTTGTTGCTATGTTATGGTATCTACAAGTATAATATAAGAAAAGAGAATTGCGCACCCATTTCCTAGAAGGATCTACAGTCCATTGTTGATTTATTTTGAAAAGAATTAAGGGCATTCAAAGCCGTTTGATGGACTGAAAGTATGAATAAATTCTTATTTGAGATTACTTTTGATCGGAGATGCTCAAGAGCTTCCTTTGTAGGCGCGGTTTCGGCTTGAAGGACACTACGGGTCTGGTAGTGGTTGTGAATCAAAACTCTCACCAATTTTTCCAGCGTGGAACACTCTGTGAAAAACCGCTGAAAGTCCTCATTTCTCTGTTGGATATTACTACTTTGCGCCACTTATTGCACATTTTCCTGGACTACAAGCAGACAGCTACGCTTTTAGGCGAATCTGACGCAGTATAAAGAGGGAGCTGCTCGTCAAGTGGCTATTTCCTGTGATGTAGCGTTCACTGCTTTTTTTTATTATTAAAACGTTCACTGCTTTCGTTGGGGTTCTTAACAAAGCTTCACTAATGTGGAGTGGCGTTATGCTTGACAGCTTTTTTAGGGTAAGATTGACTGATTTCTTCTCTAGACTCTGCCCAAAGATCTCCACACTACCCTGCAAAATATATTTAGGTACAGCCAAGACATTAGTTCTTTGGAGGCGCGGCCAGTTTCGCTTCTTTGCGGCTTTACAACTGAAGAACGTGACTGCTCTATACCTGTATAACAAGGCTCAGGCAACAGTAAAAAAAGAGAATCTGAGCTATTTAAAGAAGAAGTGGTATCAGTTTTTGTAACAGGATGCATCGTCAAGTCCATAGAAAGATAGATAAAATACAAAAAGCTCCTCTAACTATGAGAGCACGGAATTTTCTCTTGAGGTCACAATGTTGTATGGGAAAATCCTTGACCTTAAATAAAATGTCATATCAAAAAGCTTTTCTTTTAAAAAAATTTTAGCATGCGAAGAAGCTTCTTACATCAGTTTGAAGTTAGCAGACAATGATGCTAAAGGCCCCTTGATCGATTAAAAGCTGCTGCATCACTCACAGTGGTAAAGAGTGAAGAGAAAATAGAGCGAAGAGCCCAGAAAGCAAGAAAAATAAAGTACGTAAAAAGTCATCGGAAATGTTACCAATTTCGCACAAAATGCATTCAAGGGCAATCACAAGCCGCGCTCGTCCGGTTCGTCTGCAGATTCCCTCATTCAGTCACCTGTGTCATCTCGACACCAACTGCTACATTACAGCACACTCACTCACTCACTCAGTTGCGCACCTTAAATTGGCATCTTGCGACGACTAAATAGGATGCCTTGGTTACTGTGCTGCAACCGGCAGAGCCGCATTTGTCGTCGTTCGTTGAACATTCATTATCCAGCCAGAAATAACGAATTACTATCGAGGGTAATCATTATCCAAAGTAGTCATTCACTTATGTTGCACCAAGCGAACCAAGCAAACGGCAGCAAAAGAAGCAACAGCGTCTGCGTAGCTTCTAGCTAGCGAGCGCAGGGAAGAGAAATCACTTTAGGTGCGACGTGCAACAATCGGTACGCGCCGCTGGCTGGCTGGCTGGTTGAATGCCTGCCTGGCTGCTTGCCTGCCTGCCTGTCTGTTCGTTTGATTGCAGCAGTAGTGCTAAAACTCCGATGCCGCCGATCGTTTGCCGTGCGGCGTAAAATGTTCAGGCGCACAACCTGCAATTACCATCGCCAGTTGTGATAGCCGCCTCAATGATTCGCTGACTTGCTGACTTGCTCGACGGCGTAATGGCGCGATGGCTTCATGGCCTTCTACCGCCGCCTGGCTGCACTTCCGTTCAATTCCGTTTGCTTTACTTTAACTCACCATTCGCATAGCCGGCCAAGGAGCTCAACTAAGCAGCAATTCGTTCTTTTGGCTCTTTTGTGCATTCCTCGGAATTCAAAGCCATCTCTATGCGAATGTCCACTTGTCCGCATGCATGCTGCGTTTGCTGCCTACCTCCTACCTCCTCTCACTTGAGCTGGCTATTGGAGCACGGTCGAATGGTTTGTCTGTTGCCTCTTTTGAATTGGATTTGAATTGAATTCCTGGATATGCATTTGATTGCCTTGTTTTGCTTGCTGATTAACCGGTCTGCTTGCGCCATTCCATTCCATTCCAAGGCATTCTGCGCACGCTGCTTTTTCACGCTTCTACATGGTTGGCATTTTTTTTGCTTTGATTCTTTTTTTGTCTTGTAATTTTCTCTAATTCTCTTTGGTGTGCTTCTATGCGAATGTTTCTATTTAGTTGTGTGGCTTAACAAATTATGCAGATTACTTAATGTGGAATTTTATGCGGATGCGTTTATATTTCTCTTTTCGATTCGCCTTGCATTGATAGCGTAATCGAATAATTAGATAATTGTGTGCATTAATTGAGCGCTAAACTTGGCATCGGAAAGGATTTAGAAGTGCTAATGAATTGGTTTGCAGATTTAAAGATCCATGTAAAAAAATTTGCTGACGGTTCGGTATATTTTTTTGCATAGAACGAATGCTCGATATTTTTTTATATGGGAGAAAACTCTCAACACCGTCGAAAAAACAAAAATGTGAAAAATAAGGCATTTTTTGGACTACTTGAAACTAGCACTTTATTATTCCAAGCTCAATGCGCTATAAAACTGCTTATTTGAAAATTTTCCAACAAATTTTAATTAAACAATTTGAAATTTTGATGAAAATTCGTTGAATGTTTTTGTTTTTTTTAATTTGCACAAAATTTGAAGCATCGATTTATATGATGTTGGTAGAAGAATGAACTACCTTTTCATAAAAAAATACTAAAACTAAATAGAAAACAAAGAAATTGGCACAACTTGTTTTGAGTTTCTGGCCTCTACTGTGCCATAATTCGGCCATCCATAAACACTAATTTTGAATGACTCGCTGGAGGACTTCGGTTGCTATTTCGTGAATAACTTTAGTGGGCTGAATGTTGACTTCTAATGCCTCAATCGAAGCTGGTTTATTTTCAAAGCATTTAGACTTTACATACCTCCACAAATAAAAGTCCAAAGATGTCTTATCACACGATCTTGGTGGCTAATTCACTGCTCCGTGACGAGGGGAAAATTGCTCATCGAAATGACGACACAGTAAATCCATTGTTGCATGGGCTGTATGGCAAGTAACGCCGTCCGCCGTTTTGTTGGAACCAAATGTTGTGGACGCGCTTCAATTTCTAGCATCAAAAACTCGTTTAGCATGGCCTCGTCTTTGGGCCGGGCCTCCAGACCATAGGCCGCACCAAAAGGATGTAGTGGCTGTTCTCCACCTAAAGTTTCGCTTTACCAGTACCTACTCATCTACTACGTACTATGCTATGAGAGAAATGGCAACTGTTTTCCAAACGGAAGTTTTTGCCATCCTGAAAGTAGCCGAATGGATAATAGAGAGGAGATGGAGCGGGAAATTGGGATTGGAGTTTTCAGTGACAGTCAGGCTGCACTGAAGGCCCTGGAGAACGCGCAGCAAACCTCAAAGATTGTTCAAGAATGTAAGAAGAAGCTTAATTCTGCCGCAAAATAAAAAACAGGCTTGCACTTATATGGGTTCTACGACACTCCGGTGTTCAAGAAAACGAAATTGCCGCTGAATTGGCCAACCGTGGATCAGCGGTTCCCCCACAAGAGCGAGAGCCAATAATCGGAATCTGTTCCACAGGAATCATGAATTGGATCAGTGATTATGTAGGCAATCTACATAAAGAGCGATGGTCCGGTCTAGAACGCTGCTGAACTGCAAAGTGTTTTGTGACAAGTCAAAACAGAAAACTATCAAACTTTCTACTAAAACTTGGAAGGAAAGACGTTCGGTTGGTGGTCGGTATCATTACAGGACACAACCCATGGGGTCAGCATATGACCACCATTGGAATCATTGAGGACCCAATATGCCTGTCGTGCTTGGAGGGACGGATAGCACTGAGAACTTTCTCTGTGAGTGTCCTGCCTTTGCTAGAGCACGGCTATGAGTATTGGGTTCCGATGTCATGAGAATGAGTAATATTCGTTCTCTAAAACTGGAGGATATTTACAGATTTGCCAAAGCATCTGAAATATTCCCACAGGACTAACTATATCTATATATGTCTCTATTTTTTCCTATCTCTTTCTCTGATACTTTTCTCCTTCCCTCTTTCCAGAGCTCTAAATACAATGGGCTTTTTAGCCTGAGTGTTTTAGGAGCCACCAAATCTCCTGGTGCTCCTTGGCTCGAAAAAAATTTCAATTTTCACTTACTCATGTGTGAGTGCTAACCAAAAGTAAAATTATTTCTTAAAAATTCTATGAGAAGTTATGAATTTGTTGAAATAATTCTTTGTTCTTCAAAATATGCTTATTTGTATAGATATTTTTATTTAACCCGCAAATCGCTAGCTGAATGAGAATATAACTTTAATCACTTTTTCTTTAAAGCTACTGCCTTAAATGTCAAATATTCCTGCCGCATAATTTAAGGACGATTTTAAACCGAACATGAAATTATCATTCAATATCTATAGATACATATATATGTACATATATATGATTATGAGTGTGCGAGAATGCTTAAAATTGCATATCGATTTTGTCGTTAAGCCAAGAATTTATCTGTAACAGATTTCTGCTCCTACTCAGTTTTCACAAACAACAAATAAATTTACGATTGACCTTATTGCTTAACGGATTGCAACAAATGCAGATGTATATGTAAGTATTTATTTAATGCGTGCCATCAATAGACCCACTCACACATGCACACATACACATGAGACTGAAAGCAATAACAATGAAAACAAAATGGCATAATATTAAATTTGAGGCGACAAGCGCATGGTGACAAGGAGTCAAGCAAAATGCCAACAACACCAAAAGCAGATTGGAAACGAGAACAGAAAATGGCTGAGGAGCCTTGTAAGCCGCACACAGCAGTCAATGGCTTTAATTTGTTATTGTTGCTGCTGTGTTGCTGTGCTGCTGCAGCTGTAACTTGGCAAGGCTGTTGACATAAACACAGCAAAGTGACAACATCAATAATTCGATTAATATCGCTTGCACTGGACCGATTGGATGGCTAGCTGGGGGCCTGCCGGTTGGCTATGCAGCAACTGTTGCCATGTTGCGATAACTACTTGTGCTTACAATAACAGCAGCAAAGTCCAGCTGCAACAATTACAATGCACTCATAGCAAAAACAATAGCAACGAATGTGTTGGAATGTGTAGCAAATAAATGTAACATTGGCCATGTAGCCGGCAGTGGTTATGTATTTATTTATTGAAATTATTTTGCACATGGATTGGTGCATGCTGGCTACTTGGCATAGATATTCTAAATAGGCTGCCAAGAAATAGCAACGTTATATGGTTCATCTTGGCAGTTATGTGAAAGGGGTGAATCTTAATACATACAAATATGGTACAGTGCAATGGGTGCCAGTAGATATATAAACATTAAGATGAGGACTACGAATTAAAATAATTTAATATGTAAAAAAACAAAGTAATTCCAAATCGGCTCATATATATATATAGGGCCGTGCGCACGGGTGGGTTTTGGGGGTCGAAACCTCCTCCCCGTGGGCAAATGCAAATCACATAGTCAGTTTTGTGCTGCATTGAAAATATTTCATATGAAAAATTTTTGTTCCAATTATTTGATAAAAAAAAATACTGTGTTTTAGCGAAATGAAAATATGGATGCATTAGGAGTTGTTCTAAAGGACTCAAGGTATTAACTATTTGATAAAGTGTGCCCAATAGTATATAGATTCTTTATCGCAGCGTTGTGGACTGTATGTATGAACAAATTTTTGTTTCTGGGAATTGTTGCTGTTGTGTTTTATGTTACTGTTGTTGAAAACATGTAATAGAACAACCACGCAGGAAAGACCATTTTTGTACAATATATACATGTGATCGCTGGGGATCGAATTAGAATCAGCTGGAGCGTGGACTTAACGCATAAACTACCTCGCCCATAACGGAGTTCGCGTATAATAATTTACATTCGAGCTACTCACTGATTGAAAGATATATTGAGCCTGCGTATTTCTTTCAATGAGTGACGCTCTCTAACGGGAATTATGATGCTTGAAGTCCGTTGTGCGCCACGTATTTTATGCGCGACGTGTAGACGTCGAATCAGCTTAGTCGAACGCAACCTTTCTAGCCTCAACAGCACGGTATCTTTCGTCAACGTCAGTCGGCTCATGATGAGTGCATGCGCAGTAGCCATTCTCATTGAGTACACAGTGAGGAAAGTTGTGCCGACTAGATTTTCTGATGTATTTCGTCATTGTTGTCATACAGTAAAATAATTTGTGGTTGCGACTGACTGCTTTCTTGACTGTTAGTCTTAATAAACTGCAGTTAATATAAATATTAAGTCTGTGTATGTCATCCAACTGTGCCTTTGGGCGTAATTAATCTTGATTTTTTCATCTTATGTGAGTGAAATAGCAGTGAAATAGCAAAACTGGACATCCGTCATTACTTTTCGAAGAAACCACGCCCTGACAACGATGATGTACGTATATAAACAGAGGTTAATCGCATTTATCAAATTTATTTGTGAATGAAATTTCAAGCTTTTAACGGAACAAAGAAATCTTAATAAGGGTTCTTTCAAAAATGACAAATAAGAAAATTGTTCCCGAAAAAAAATTTTATTTCTCTGTTAGGAAAAAACTTATATATTTTTGTTAAAAACTTTTTGGAAATACATTTTTTTCGACTAAAACTAGTTTATTTGTAGGCTTGAGTATAATAAGAATTACACAGAAAAAATGTTGGAAAAAATTTTACACTTTTCTGATTTATTCAATGTTGAAGACTTGGATATAGAGTTTTTTAGAATTACTTGAGTTTGATTGTGATTTTAATTTTTTGAAAAATTTTTAGGTGAAATATAATACAATTTTCAGGATAAATACAAAAAAGATAAATATAAAAAAAAAAAAAAAAAAATGTTTGGGAAAAAACAAAAACAAAAAAATTTACCAAAGAAAGAAAAAAAAATTTTTTGGAAAAAACAAAAAAAAAAAAAATAACAACAGTATATACAAATTTTTTACTACATTTAACCTGAAATTTTTTAAAATTAAAAATGTAAAAATCAAACTCAAAAAATTCCACGTTAAAAACTCTATATCCAAGTCTTCAACATTGAATAAATCACAGAATTGTAAAATTGTTTCCAACATTTTTTCAATGTAATTCCTATTATACCCAAGCCTACAAATAAACTAATGGCTAGTCGAAAAAAATGTATTTCCAAAAAGTTGGTAACAAAAATATAAAATTGTTTCCCAAAATAAAAAACCCGCAGACATTCCACTTTAAAAAACTTTATATCAAAATCTTCAATTTTGAATCATGATGGAAAGATTAATGAGATGGCGCCTATCGTGGTGCCGTTACTTTGCGCTCAGCGAATTACGTGATTTTAGTGTAAAATACACATTTTTTAAAAATGAGTTTAATAATTCACTCCGTTTTATTTAGCTTTACACTTTTTTAACATCTGGTAGCATTGCCCGCGATTGCAGTTGTTGTTGGTGTTCTTCCGCTTTCAGCAGTCAAATCTCTCTCTCGCTACTGCAGTGTTGCCTAGCTTTGGATATAAAAATGCACTAAAATACCCATTTAAAGAAAATAAAACACCAAATTTTTATTGAATTACTCAAAGAACTTTGTATGCGTGACAAATTGTCTTTAGAATGTGCGTTTTTTTTTTAAATAAATGTGTTATACAATTTAAATTATGAGTTGTTTTTTCTGTTAAGCGGGACTCTTTTGTTAAGGGAACGACTTTTTGCTATATTTGAGGTTATGTAGCTAGTTGGTTTCTTTAGTATTTTCTGGTATTTTGTGGCTTATTTTTACAATGAATACACCTCTTGATACCCTATGTCCCACTAAGGATTGATGGCCGGACGAAGCGATTACACCTCTATGGTTTCAATCCGCATTCAGTAAACGCAAACGCGTTTTAAAATGTGTAAAATGCGTTTGAATTTTAAGAAGAGTTGATAGAAGAAGGGTTAATATTCTTGCATAACCTTAAATGGAGCCAAAAATTAAATTTGCACTTTCAAATTATCAAATTTTATAAGAGCCAAATAATTTTCATTAGCACTAAAATCTTCTCAGAGTCACCTTTTTTAACCTTTTTTTGTTTAATAATATAGTTTTTTTTTTAACTTAAAGTTTCGGTAGCTTTAAATTAAAAAAAAGAACAAACACGAAACTTCAAAATTTTCGCATTTTGGGTATAAAAAAGCACTAAATTTATTGCGAAGAGCAAATGGTTGGCAACACTGCACAACTCGGAAAAGGTGACGACACGTACTCTTGATGGGCGCAATCTTCTTTCTATCATTCTTGATTTTGAATAAATCACAAAATTATAAAATATTTTTTCAGTTTATTTTTTACTCGCATATATATAAATAAACTAATTTATAGAAGAATTAAAAACAATGGTCAAGCAAATTTATGATATTTATTAATAATAATTTCTGATTTATTTTTAATAAATATATTGTTCAAAACAAAATGTTTTTTAAATTATATGTAACTTGTAAAATTAAAAAAAAAATTATAAAAATGTTAAAAAATCGGACTTTCACTTTACAAAACTCTATACCAAAATTTGCGATTTTGAATAAATCGCAAAATTATAAATCTTTTTTTCAAAATTTTTTCAGTTCACTTCATATGATAGTCAAGCCCACCATAGTTTATTGGTTTAGAAGGTTTGAGAATAATGTCCAAAAACAAAATTTAATTCCAAAATATTTTTTTTATTATATTTAACTTAAAAAATTAAAAAGAAAAATTTTAATATTTAAAGAAACCGAAGACGAAGTGTTCATCTTTGAATAATGCTCAAAATTATATTTTTTCCTAAAATTTTTGCGGTTTATTTTTCAGTTGATTTGGGTCGATCATGAACGCACAACTACTGTTAGGTAGTAGAGTAAGAAAAAGGTAACGGCATAAGAAAGAAGTAAACTTTGAGTGTCATTTTAACACCGCCATAACATAAAACGGGTTGAGGATACCCTTATTGCCCTTATTGAAAATCCCTTAAGTGGTTTAAACGAAAATAATTACTCATAATTTTGTGTAAGAAAATAGACCTTTAAATGTAGTGCCAAGTGTAGCCACTAACATGCGCATATTCATATATATGTGTATGTATTTACGTACGCCACTAAGCCACTATTCGTCAGCATGTGTGTGTTGTTGTCGGCCATAGTAATTGTCTACATATGGATGCAGGCATATGTTGCAACTTAATTGTATGCGTGCGCGATCTTATTGCCAAGAGCACAGCCAGCTATTAAATTCATGTTTCTTTATTATACGTAATGTTTTTTTTTGCTAACGGCCTACTACTGGAATTGGGTCAGTTGGCTTGCAACAATGCAAATATAAAATGGCAATAACCAACTAACCAAATGGCCGACTGCCAGTTGCTACTGCCACCATTATTACGTTGCTTGTCATGTGTAATTGCAATTGTAATTGCAGTTGCTATTGTTGTTGTTGTCACATTTTATTCTTATCACACAGCGACATGGCAAATGTTGCAAGCAATATTCGGTGGGCGTGGAGGAGAGAAACTTATTGAGAGTAAAGCAACACAAAAAACACATGAATTGCTGCATAAAATTTCCATATGCTTACTGTTGCTACTGCTTCAAAAATTAAAAAAAAAAATAAAATAAAAATTAAAAAAAAAAGTTGAAATAAAAAAATTGGAAAAATATGCCGAGAATGTTGGCAATAATATTAACATAAAAACTCACATTTTAATGCAGCTGCAATGCCATGCCAAGCAAGTCCGGTCGCCACCACCACACACACTCATGCATACGTATGTGCGTGTGCATGTGTTTATCGCGTCGCCTTGGCTTTTCTGCTACATTTTCACTGTAAGCTGCTGCTACGAATATTCGCAAGCAATATTTTACTCCTTTTTCCACTCAGCAAATACGTTCACTCTTTCTCCTATGAGAGCGCGCATATGTTGCCCTTATTGTTTGTTGTTTTTGTGCGTCGTCTTCTATATGAGATGGACAAATTAAATTGGCTTTAAATTGACACCTCCGCTTGTGGCCGACAGCAAGAAAAAATCAACTGCGCGCGCTAACCAAACAGACCAGAGGATACAAAGTATCCCACAGATGCACACACACACACAGAAGTCGGCTAACCCATAAAAGTCTGCTGTTATACTCTTTGACCTCTTTTCTTTTCGTTATCAGCCTTTCGTTCAGCTTATCTCACCGACCGCCCACCACCACCGCTTACTTGGCACATCCACTCCTGTGTCGCATCTCTGATGGCCAGCGCGCCACTTTCGCAGTCATGGTACCACCTCTTTGGTTGGTGTATAATTCTATTAAGATTACTGGGTTGAGAGTGCGCTGATGGAACCTTGTTGAGAGCCGTCGTGACTGCATTGTAGAAGTGGTGACATATTTTTTCGCTTTCAGACAGGGTGCCTATTAGAAAGGGAAGTAGAAATGATATATTTTTCGAATTAGTGTTCATATCTCTTTTTGGGAGTGGAAAAATAGCGATCAATTATTTGAAATATTGTCACTTATGTGAGAAATCGCTCTGCATGGTCCTCAGAAATATTGATATTTCGTGCAATAAGAAAGCAGACGAGAACGCCAGAAAAGCCAGAACTTTGTGACTCGAGCCATATCACACCAGCCTCTTTGGATGGCCAGTGCTCACAACTTGAGTAGAAGGCTGGAGCCGCCAATAGTATAGGGGATTTAGTTTGAGAACCAGCAGAGTCTTGGGTTCACTTATTGAACGAAGAACAAAAAACGTTCTGAGTCTCTTAAGAACAAAAAAATGCTCACGAGAATACTAAGGCCTAAGCGAGAATAGAAGCCCTAGTTAATTTAAATAGTTTTCTCGAAAGAAATCGGACGCACTTGGACGTGAACATTAATTCGTTTGTTTTGCTGCCTTGAAAATAGGAAAGAAGAGGTGCTTGTCATGTGTAAGAGGTTGCGCAAATGAGGATTTTAAAATGCTGATAAGTGACGGATATTAGAATCGTCCCATGCTGAAGAAAAAATTCAGCTGATAGCAGATATTCAAGCTTCATAACTCCAAAAGTACAGTTAAAAAGTGAGAGCCAATATGCCCGATAGAACGCCTCATGAGATAGCTGAGTAGTATATGCTGAGATGATTCCATCAAAAGGTACGCGAAGTAACGTTAAGTCCAACCTCACGAATTCCTAGCTGACATTACCCAGTTAGGACATTCAGCACGAACTCGAATTGCGACTTTGTTAGCCTTAGACTCACTCTCGACCGTATTCGATCCAGATATTGCTAGAAAGTCCTCAGGGTCTTACAATTGAGTGTTCTTGACAGCGCTTGACATGCGGCCTAAATTTCTAAGCATTTTTTTGTCTGATATGCCAGTGAAGTTCCATCCGCTCTTTCCGCAGAGAAATCCAATCAGAGAACATTAGACTACTGGCTTTATGACTTTAAGGTTAGGAAGATCGGTTGACGATTTTAATCCTAAAGAATGCATTCCACTTTTGTAGAGGACTACTTCTTTGAGGGCCAGTTCAAAGATCTGGAAGATCTGATTGAATATACAAATGGGCTACTGTGAACTCTTGCTTCAAAAGAGCCACCTAGTGCAGATATTTATGCAGATTTGTATAGAAGTTCCTTGAAGGTCCCTGTAAACACTTCTGTCCCTATTTTGTTAGTAAGCATTGAAGCCTCCGACAGATGCTGATATCCTTGCTGTGTATGCCTTCACGGTGGATCCAACTGGAGTGCCATGTGCAGTAAAAGGAAAACACTCTTATGTATTTCTTTGTGTTATTCTGCTTACACTTATTTATTACAAGTTGCATAGTTAATAAAATTAGCAACTGCAATGCGCGGGTAAGATACGATCGAAAGTGAAAATAGCAATAGGTTATGGAAAAAATAAGCCATGTATATATGTATGTGTGCACCCATGTACGGCACGCAAATAAATGCGCCCATAAACCAATCTGAAAGTGAGGAAATTGCTTGCAAACCGCCTCCACAGCCATTTCTTTAACGACACCTGCCTACAGCACCCCAGCATCACTTGCCACTGGACTATGGCGGCACTTTCCCTCAAGCAGCCAACCGTCCGCAGCGGAAGTTTAATTTAAGCATTTTAATTAAGTTTTCCGCACACTCTCGTTTCTTTGCACAAATAAATTCGCGATATATATCGGGCAAGTGTGAAGTGGAAGTAATGCGCACTCGCATAAGGGAAAGAAGGAAAATAAATTGGCTGAGAAACATATGTCACTGCAGTTTGGGTGTGCAGTATGCAGGTTATTATGAATATTATCGGCTGAATAATTAAATTTGTTATGCAAAAGTAATAAGGAATGCACGAATAAGCAACTTCCAGAGCGGAATATTTTTTAAGTGCCTGCAGGGAAACTGAAAAAAAGGGATGTAAAAAATTGTGTTTTGGCGAAAAGCAAGAATTGCATAAATTCCTGGTCACAGGAAAATCTATGGAAAATGTGGCGCAAGCGTATTGGAAATAAATGCATCCGAATTGCTTTAGTCACACGCAAAGGACCAAATGCAAATGCAAGTAATGAGACCTGGATTTGGGGCAGTATCTAATTGATTTCTTTTATGCTGTATTAGTTGGCGAGTGTCAGCCACGTAATACTGCAGAGCAAACAGGTTGGAAAAGTTGTGATTTAATGCTCCTCATAGCGTGCAATAATGAAATTGTTGTATCAAAAAGATATAAATATTGAAAATTTAATCACCAGTAACTCTATAACTCTGGCCTCACCTGAGTGCTGTTAAGCATTTTAGTGTCATTGTGCATGAGATTGGTGAGGTTAATGATTTGGCTGTAGGTGATATTTTCTTTTTATTTGTTTTCTCTTGTACTTTTTCTTACTTAAAAGCTTAGTTCTGTAATCAAAAGAAAATAGCAAATCGCAATTCGCAATTCATTTTGGCGACTTCGACTTACTTAGGTATTTAGGCCAGCATGTTAGGTGTCAACAAATGCAAATGCATGTCTTTTTATGGAAATTAAACAATTTTCATATATTTATTGTTTTTTTTGCATAGTGAATTGCCTTAGCAATTGCGTTACGATACCTATTCACATGCAATAGACGATGATTTGCGAAAAACTTATTTTCTTCAGCAAAAGCCTGTCTCTGGAGTCTTTCGTTTTTCTATAGCTGTGTGAAATTTTATATGCCAGTGCACGCATGTATGTATCCTATTTATGTAAGCGCATATGTTTTGTATTATAAATAAAAGTGTGTGAACGAATAAGCGTTTATCTTACGCTTCCCAGGAATGTGAAAGAAATTTGTAGTAGTTTATGGATTATATTAACTTATTAATAAAAAAATTTGCTTCGATGACGTTAGTGAGTCTTATATGACTAGTCTGATTCTATGCGAAACAAAACTGATGATATTGTTTAGTTAATTAGGTGTTTGATAATCACAAAAGTAGATAGGTTGGTAGAATAAATATGTATATTCGCGCCACGTCAAGTGGCCTTAGAAAAGCTGTTATCTCACAAATGTAAACTCATGTAGGTAGAAAGAGTAGAGATTGTGTGATCATGTCCATGATAGGTATGCGAGAATATTTTTATCATATAATATTTTAGATAAAAAAAGTTAACTAAATTTTTTATTACATTTTTGAAATAATTTTGCCGATTTTTTGAACTGAATTTTTTATACAATTTTTGAACTAAACTTTTTATAAAATGTTTTAACTAAATGTTTTATTAAATTTTATAATACATTTTTTTTATTAAATACATTTTTAAACAAAACTTTTGGACTGAATTTCGTATTAAATTTTTTCTTAAATTCTTTAAATAAACTTTTTAACAAAATTTCTAATTATATTTTTGTTAAATTTTTTAACGAAATTGTTCATGAAATTTTTTATGTAATTTTATATCAAAAGTTTTTATTATATTTTTTAACTAAATCATTTATTAAGTTTTTTAACTAAATTTTTTATGAAATTTTCTACCTAAATTTCTTAAAAAAAATTTATTACATTTTTTAAATGAATATTTTGTAAAATTGTTAGACTAAATTGTTTATTAAATTTTTAAACTAATTTTTTATTAAAATTTTATTAAGCTTTTTAACTAAATTTTTTACAAAATTTTAAACTGAACTGAACTGAATTTTTTATAAAGTTTTTTAAATAAATCTTTTATTACAATTTTTCAACAAAATTTTCTATTAAATTTTTTAACAAAATCTCTTATTAAATTTTGTAACAAAATTTCTTATTAAATTTTTTAACAAAATTTCTTTTTGAATTTTTTAACAAAATTTCTTTTTAAATTTTTTAACAAAATTCTGTATTAAGTTTTATAAAATATTTTTTATTAAATTTCTTAAGCTAATTTTTTATTAATTTTTTTAAATACATCTATTATTAAGTTTTTTAACTAAAATTTTTACGAAATTTTTTACCAAAATTTTTTATCAAATTTTAAAAAAATCCTTTATTAAATTTTCTAAATAAATCTCTTATTACTTTTTTTAACAAAATTTTTTACAAAATTGGTTAATGAAATTTTTTATAAAATTTTTTACTTAATATTTGAACTGAATTTTTTACAAAATTTTTTTTTACTAAATCTTTCATTGCAATTTTTCAACAAAATTTTTTATTAAATTTTTTACTTAATTTTTGAACTTATTTTTTTCTTTTACATTTTTTTACATAATTTTTTATGAAATTTTTAACAAAACTTCTCATTAAAATCTTTAACAAAATAAAATTTTATGAAAAACTTTTTTATTAAATTTCTTAAGCTAATTTTTATTAAATTTTTTACCTAATTTTTTAACTTAATTTTTTATTAATCTTTTTAATAAAATTTTTTATTAAATTTTTTAATAAAATTGCTTAATAAATTGTTTAACAAAATTTCTATTAAACTTTTTAACAAAATTTCTTTTTAAACTTTTTAACAAAAATTCTTATTAAATTTTTTAACAAAATCAAATTTTATAAAAAACTTTTTTATTAAATTTCCTAAGCTAATTTTTATAGAATTTTTTATATAAATATTATTAAGTTTTCTAACTAAAGTTTTTATGAAATTTTTTATCAAATTTTAAATAAACCTTTTATTAAATTTTGTAAATAAATTTGTTATAAAATTTTTTACTAGATTTTTGATTAAATTGTCTGTTAAATCTTTTTCTTCTTTCTTTCTCTTCGTGTGAGAAATGCCCTCGGAGGCTTGTCATTGCCTGCCGACGGACGACCGACAATATTGAAAACGTTTTGTATCGCTTAGTGTTTCATTCATTGAGATTCGACCCTCTGCACTTACGAATGGCCATTTGGCCTCGATCCGATCAGAAAACAAGTATAAGACTTTGGCGTAATGCATGCCATACGGCGCCCGAGTGTATTTTCCCCATCAAACTAATGGAATGTTAATGAGTGACATACATTTGTAAGTCTTATATTTTTGAAGAGTATCCGGGACTAGTGTGCTTGTAGAAAAATTCAGTTAGTGCCAAAAAAAATTAAAAAAACTCACAAATTCAAGCCTCAGTAACACCCAAAATAAGCGATCTCACTACAAAAATCAAGTCAATTCTGCGTATACGGTACGACCCGGACTTATATCCACTCAAGGACTGTCACTTTAGCGGGATTCCCCGCGTATGTATGGCGATTGTTTGTTCTGCTAAAACAACAACAAAAATCAAGAGTGCTCAATATATACATTCGCGTGCTTAAAAATGTCCTCAATACTCAATAAGGCAACGAAGTGGAACAACAACAATGCAACCTCATTAGCCTCCCGAATTCGCGAAAAATTTCAATTAAAGGTAATTTCAACAAATTGCATGCCGCAACGTGTTAAGAGGCAATAAGCAGTGGACATGTGCATACATTTGCAAGTACACACATACACACATGGAACAGCTAAGTTGAAAAAGCAATAAAAAATGCATGAAACTAATTTGGGCAAGAAAAATGGCAATAAAAACTGCGAAGCCCAAGATAAACAAAAGAAGACACGAAATTCCAGAAGTTTCAAATTATATTCCTCAAATTTTGAATGTTCCTCTTCCTTTTCCTTTTTTGTTTCTGCTTGGGTTACTTGCAACAACCATTGCTGCACATACAAATTATTACTTACATGTGCTTGTAGCACTTAGAATGCAACTGGGCAGGCGTTCTCGCTGCCACACGAGTTGCAAACAGCATACAACAATAATAATAATAACAACAATAACAAATGGCAGTTGGTGTTGCTGCTAATGGCGACTGCAACTGCCATGTTGTGGCGGCAGTTGATGACTGTTGGCGTTATTGGTGCTGCTGCTGATGGTGGTGCAACACCAGCACCTCAAGCGTCTGAATGCAACACCAACATCATCAACAGCAACAGCAGCGAAAGCCGCAGTCGTAACACTTAAGTGCCCCCTTCGCTGTGTGTGTGAGTGTGTTGCATGCAGCTCCGCCCCGAAAAAGTGTTGGTGCAACTTCCTGTGCAACAAGGCGCTATTGTTGCCACCTCGATGAACCAACACTGCAAACGTACAATGTTTTTCACTGTGCTAGAAGTATTCTTATGCTGCTCATTCTTGTTGTTTTTGTTGCAGCTGCCGCTCGGCGAATGAGCGATTACTCACGCGAAGGTAATTTGGCAATTGCTTATTAGCGCAGTCGCCGCCGTGCAACACAGCCAAGCAGTCAAGCAGCCAGCCACTTATATCACCTCCTTGTTAGTTGGTGCAGCCATGCCTGAATGTTTCAGAGTTTCCCGCACCTAAGCGCAGTGCAGTTGAAAATGGTGGTGTGCCGGCAGACACTTTAGCGGCGCGCGCGACGACGCAACAACGTGACAAGGCAGCGCGGCGGTTGAAGGTAGTGTCGCTGGTGCTGTCTGATAACCAGTTAGGCGACTCCTTGCCTTGCTACAGCAACACTGCACCATGTAGTTATGCGTTTGCCATAGTTGTTTGCGCCGTTTGTGACTTGTGGCAGTGATCAATCGCATCGACCACTTCGGCTGTCCGTCTGGCTCCTCATGCTGCTCATTCAGCTCACTGGCAACATCTTCGTGCTGAAGTACCACACTTCCATCATGGCACGTCCAACCAGCCGCATCATCATCGGCATTGAGCGCCCATTCCAACGCCATTCGCAATCGTTTCGCGCACTGTGGCTGCGCATGTGCACATTTCCACATTTCACAAATCGTGCCCGGCGAACTTGACGTGCTTGTTGAGCGCAACGCAGCCGCTTAGGTGCCTGTGAGTGCAGTTAGTCATTTCATTGCCCGCTTGCATGTGTGCCTGCCTCACTGCCTGACTGACTGGCTGACGACTTGTCTTTAGCATATTTGAGTGGTCACTACCAGTCGGCTCGTACAAAAGTCAGGCAAGCAAATAAAAGTAAAATACTGAAGACGCGAATATGCCTCCCTACTAAAAATATAGCCACATACACACGTACGTACAACTGCTCCACCATAATTTGCTGGCGTCGTGCTTCTTACTCCCTTCCTTGTGCGCCAACCTTGCCTTCGTAGCCTGCACCGGTTGCCCGTTCTTTCCCGAATACAGTTGCGAGTTAATTTGCCATTTTGCAGCTCAGGCCAACACTTTTCCAAGACTGAAGTACTCAAATATATATATGTAGTTAGCAGCAATTTGCTGTTGCCACTGCTACTTGGCGCTCTGACGCTTGCTTGCCGCGCAACTGCAACTATACCTATTTGAATGTGCACGTGAAAGTGTGTGTGTGCGTTGATATGTAGGTACGAATTCTTTTCGAGGAATTGCTTGTACTTGTAATTTTCTGTTTTAATTCTGTTTTGTTCAAAATTGCTGGCTTCAAAGTGTCTCTCATTAAGCACATTTGACATTTGCTGGAGAAAAGACTGCTTGGGCAGCCTCTTGACGTTAATGTGGCTCAGTAAGGGAAAGCAAAAGGGGAGAAGCACGTAGTGTCTTGATTTCAAACTATATTATTAGGGACACATTTTGAGCTTGAATTTCCTAAAGGTTTTTGATTATTTATTTGTAAAGGAAATTGTGAGGCGTGTAGAGCAGCGGAAGAAATAGGCAGATTTTGGGAATTTTTTCCAGCGAGACAATAAAGCTAATGAAAATTCTAAAACTGATGCTTTCTTGTACTTATGCATATCACAAAATGCGTAAACTATATTTTTTTTTAAGTTACATAAATGTAAACGGCGACTGCGCAGACTGCACGGCGAGTTTCTTTTTAGTAGGGCGTCAACTGCACCTGCAATATTTCATTTACGGCGAAGAAACGAGTATTTTCGATTGATCATATAAAGAGCTATACAAATTCAGAATAATGTTTTGATTTTTCTAGAAAAAAAATCGTATTTAAAGAAAAACAAGGACTCAAAAATTGTTTTTAGAAAAATACGTAATTCGGTGAAAAAATCATTGCACTTTCATCTATAATTCAATTGAGAATATGTAGTTAAAATTTCATACCAATCAATTAAGATTTGTGCAAGTTATGGGCTTGGCAGTTAAATTCTTTAAAAAAAATTTATAAAATTTTTCTAATTTTTATAAAATTTTTCTATTTTTCATAAAAAAATTTTCTAAAAATTTTAATTTTGGTTTTTTGTTTAGAAGTCTATTTTGATCGGATAACTCGCTGCTTTTATGTATGCGCCGACATAAACTGTCTCCTGCGCATAACCTAGGATTTATAACGGATATCTTCATGGACACCTCAACGGATATTTCCACCTCAGTACTTTGAGTAACTCAGTTCTACGGTATCGAACCATCTTTTAATAAAGAAATAGGATTGGAAATTCATGCAGTGGATTAACCTCTAAAATACTTTTTTTTTATTTATTTAAAAAAAAAATTCCTCGAGTTTTAGAAATTTTTGCCCTGGTGTAAACGACCTGAAAAAAAGATAAATCGATTTCGAAATTTCTACAATGGTCTAACCCCTAAGGAAATTTTTTTTTATTTTTGCCGATTTCTTGAAAATTCTTCAGTGATGCGACCTCTAAGTAATTTTTAATTTATTTTTGGAGAAGAAAATTAAAACGATTTTTTTTTAATTCTGCAGTGGTCTAACCTCTAAACGACCTGAAAAAAAAATAAATCGACTTTTGGAATTTCTACAGTGATCTAATCCTTAGGAATTTTTTATTTATTTTTGGAAAAAAAAACTAAATCGATTTCTTGAAATATCTTCAGTGCAATTTTTTATTTATTTTTGGAGAAGAAAATTAAAACGATTTTTTTTAAATTTCTGCAGTGGTCTAACCCTTAAATTATTTTTAGCTTATTATTGGGTATGGGAATAAGATTTCGTTCTTTCTTAGCAAAAGTTACGAATTATTTAAACAATTAAATAGTAACTGATATTATGTGAAGTATGTGTCATTGGAAGTTATAACTTTACTCCATCTTTCAGGCAGCATACGGATTCCTCTGACGAAAAATTCCAATTCATTTGACTTGATCCATTCATTGAGCCTGTTTGCGATGCTCTCGTAAGAAGTGAACCACTCTACAATAAGGGCTGACAGCATTGATCGGAACAGATGGCAATCCGAAGGTGCAATGTCTCTGGAATACGGCAGGTGGAGCAAGATTTCCCTATTCAGTCCCTCTAAATATTTCTGTACCGATTTAGCAGTGTGGGGTCTGGCGTTGTCATACAGCAAAATCATTTTGTCATGTCTACCGTCTCATTCCGGCCGCTTTTCTTTGAGAGTTCGATTCAAGCGCATTAGTTGCAGTCGGTAACGGCCGCCAGTGATGGTTTCAAATGGTTCAAAAAGTTTATAATAAAGGGTTTTCCAATAATAGGTGTTATTTTGAATAGCCCGCTTTTTCGGTAGATGTCACTTTTGAAGCCGTCATTTTTTGATATTTGACAAGTAGAAACTACGCCATTAATAAAAATACACGCTTAAACAACGCACTGAAATTATTAAAACTATAAAAATGGTGGAAATTTGGCAGTGACGGTTCGTAAAACTCGAACATTTTTGGGTCATCGTGAAGCACTTTGTCGGAACGCAATACAGAAATTGGTGAACAAATTCGAGCTGTTGGGACAAGTTAGTGATGTGAAGAAAAAACTCGTGCACGTCGCTCAAGAACAGCCGAAAATATTGCTGTTGTAGCCGAAAGTGTTGTTGTCCATTCCTCGTCGTTCTTTGGAAGTAGGCATTCCACAAACGTCATTGCACCGTATTTTACATAAAAATTTGGGTCTTAAGACTTATAGAGTCCAGTTAACACAAGACCAAAATGATCCGGAATTCCATCGAAAAATCAACTTGAGGATGAGGCCCATTTCCACCTGATAACATATCTTTAAGAAAAACATTTCACGAAATTAGTCTTTTTTTTTATGGAAATAATCGTCCGAATGAGTCGACAATTCAAAGATAGGTGAAAAAATTTCAAGAAACTGGTTCTGGCCCTTTTGAGCTTAGAAAAAGGGCTGGTAAGGCAAAAACTCGGCGTTCTGTTGAGAATATTGCTGCTGTAGAGCAACGTGTTGCTGAATAATCTCCTCTGCTGCAACATCGATATTTCGGCATTCTTAACAATCAGACATTCAAGAATCAACTATTTTACTTAAAGATCTGCATCGGGCCGCATTTAAATGATAAGATTCTTCACATATAATTTTTCATAGCGGTATTTTGATTATTTTTTGAAAATTGTGAGACCTGAAAGAATTTAAATTTTTACATGTTTTACTTTGAAACAACAACTAGGCGTATCTTTTGAAATTCCCTTTAGTGTACTTTGAAAACTACAATATATAGCACCATTCTCTTCCAATTTAAAACCCTAAATTTCTTGCGCTGTGTTTTTTAAAATCACAGCCCAATCGTGACCAAAATTAACCCTCTTCTCTATTTTTTTTTTACCAACAACTTGCAGTTTACCCTACCATAATTGAGAGTATTTAAAACAAAAGTGGGGACGGACCTTTGCACGTTGCACATACAGGTATTTGAAATATCTACGGGGTCAAAAGTCCATTTAACAAAACAATAAATACATTTACAAAAATGACTTCCTGAGGTACCTGACCCTTCCGAGAACAAAAGCCAGCCCCTCCCGCGCACCCTACAAGCATTTGACATACGATAACGGCAGTCGGAATTCGATCGTATCACCTCGTGTACGTTATCTGTTCTCGGCACTCTTGCGAAACCCAAACTTTAAAAGTGAAATTTTATGTTTTTGTGTTCAACAGTGGAGTAAAGAGTTATGGATTCTGAAGCATCAGGTTAGTAATGAATGAAATCAATTAGAATCTTTATAATTTTCTACAACTACTTTTTTTTCTTAAAATAATATTTGTTAGTCAATAAGTAATACTATCGAGATAGATCCGGTTAAGATTCGATTGTAATTGTTTAGTATGTACCTTGTTTTGACAATTCATCAAAGAATTTGATCCGGATAAGTCCGGATAAACGGTATTTTAGTACTTTGAATGTTGTTGGTAAAATTTTATGAAAAAGGTCTTTTCATTTACAAGGGATTAAGCGAAATATTTATTTGTGTTAGGTTCAATGGGAGCATCGGGAATGAGGATTGTGACTAGAAAATACTTGTTTGACCTCATGAACAATGAAAATTTACCCAACATAGAGGCAATGCTAAATTTCTTGAAAGATCAGTTTATGTCTATTAAAGAATTCTCTGACAATCAAATTGAGACGTTGAAAAGCAATTTTGCACATTTCAAATCAGAATTTAAAAATCGATGGACTAAAGCTCATTTTAAAGAAGCGGTATTCCTAAAAAGTAATGAATCTTGGCTGAACGGAACCTTCGCCATTCCCGTTGTTGCTGACAGTCCTTCAAATCGAACAGGACGACCGAGTAAATCTTTTGGAGATCTGAGCGAAAGAAGTAAAAGAAGAAAAACTGAGGAAATGCGCTCTAATTTTGATCAAAACCTTATCGTGCATGCTGCACAAGTAGAATTAAGAAAGTCAGGAAAACGAGATGCTTCGAATGTGCTAAAAGAAATCATTACTTCGCCAACTCGCGAAACCAAATATAAAAAGGCCTATTATCGAACAAAGTCATCAAAAGATAAAATTTGCCCCTTATCTGTCCAGGAAGCAATGCAAATGTTCATCGATGCAGATCTAACACGAGACCAATACGAGACAATAAGAAGAACAAATAAGAAATTCTTTCCTTGTTATAGTCTTTTACAAAAAGAAAAAAAGAAGTGTTATCCGCCACCAGAATGTTGCACTGTAAATAGTACAGGTGCGGAAGCCGAATTGCAACCTTTGGTCTACCTTACCGTTAGGCGATTATCGGACTACCTGGAAGAGGTACTAACAACATTGAAGGTCCAAGAATGTGAGACCCTTAAATTAATTTGTAAATGGGGTTGCGACGGGTCCCAACAGACCCAGTTCAAACAAAAGATTGAAAATGATACGGATTCAGATACGAACATTTTTCAAAGCTGCTTTGTTCCTGTAAAATTAGTATGCGGCCAAAACATGGAAAAGACTATATGGGAAAATCCAACACCATCTTCTCCTCGATTTTGTCGGCCTATAAGATTTAAATTTATCAAAGAGACTACTGATGTAACGGAGGAAGAAACTAATCACGTCAATAATCAGATAAACAATCTGGTTGCAACAGAATTTGACTTGAGTGGGAAACATTATTCATTGAAACACGAATTTATAATGACAATGGTTGACGGAAAGATCTGTAATGCTGCCACAGGAACCACATCAACCAGTCGTTGCTACATTTGCGGCACAACCTCAAAGGATTTCAACAATTTGGATAATACAATAGATGTTAATTTCGAAGCTATTCAATTCGGAATTTCGGTATTACATGCCAGGATAAGAATATTTGAGAGCATTCTCCCTTTGGCTTATAAGTTGCCAGTAAAAAAATATAGAGCAAGAAAAAGAGAAACTGAAAAAAGCCTCGAGAAAGAGAGAAAACAAGAGATCCAGGACAGGTTTCGCCAAGAAACGGGATTGTTAATAGATATGCCAAAGGCGAATTTCGGTAATACCAATGACGGTAACACAAGCCGAAGATTTTTCGACAATCCTCAATTAGCATCCGATATAACAGGCATCAGCTACGAATTAATATATAGACTGAAAGTTATTGTAGAAACAATTTCTAGTGGTCATAAAATTAATCCTGAAAAATATGATATTTATGCAACAGAAACTGCTCGATTATATGTGGATCTTTATCCGTGGCACCCCATGACACCCACAATGCACAAAATACTTATTCATGGAGCTGTTACAATAAAGAGTGCTTTGTTACCAATTGGCCAGCTCTCTGAAGAGGCTGCAGAAGCCCGAAATAAGCATTTCCGCTCTTACCGGCTAGATTTTGCCCGAAAACTTACTAGAGAAAATTGCAACAGGGATATTTTTAACCGCCTCCTTTTAAGTTCGGACCCCTTAATGAGCTCTAGGAGGCAAATAAAAAGAAGAAAGTCCCAATCATTTCTGCCAGAAACATTGGAAATGCTCATGCCTGCCGATCCAAACCTAGAATTTTCTTCACGTAGCGATGAAGAAAATCTAGATAATACCATTTTATTGGATGCTTTTTTTAATTGTTTATATTTTTTTATGTTTGATCTTGTAAATCTTTCTTCATTCTCATATTATATATTATTTCATTCAATAAATGTTTTAAGTTCATTATTTCAGTTGGTTTTATTCAGAAACATCCATTAGCACACGTTAAACCCAAAAAATACTTTTGGCCCCTTAGATTGTTCAAATACCCCTATGTGCGTTGGCAGCGGCGAATATCGCAGGCGATGGAACGATGAGCTGTGAGAGCTTTACGACGACAGAGACATAGCGCAGCGAATAAAGATCCAGCGGCTACGTTGGCTGGTTCACGTCGTCCGAATGGATACAAACGCTGCGGCTTTGAAGGAAGGGGAAGGCCTCCTCTGCGTTGGAAAGATCAAGTGGAGAAGGACTTGGCTTCACTTGATGTCACCAACTGGCGCCGGTTAGAACGAGAAAGAAACGACTGGCGCGCTTTGTTAAACTCGGCCAAAATCGCATAAGCGGTTATAGCGCCAATTAAGAAGAAGAAGGGGACAGACCTGAAATTTACCCACTTTTTCTATCTTCCGAAAAAAAAGTTTAGCGCCTCTTCCCGATTTTCTTATCGTGGTAAAGGTTTGCTTTAAGAAATCATTTAAATTTGAAACACTTTCGTTTTCCATTTACTCTCTACGCCCTCTCCTTTTCATGCTTCGCCTTTCAGACGTTGTTTAACCGCTTAATTTTACAGCGCAAATTAATATTGGACACGTGTCATAGATTAGTAGAAAAAATTTAAACCTGATACATATTTCTCTCACTTTCTGCGCGCTTGATTGATTGGACAAGCTGAGCTGAAGAGTGTAAACCTAAATAAGCCATGTAAGGACAAGTTGACAAATGCTGCAGCCATCAAATGGTAAAGCAAAGTGCGAAATACGATAAGAATGGTGAAACAATTGCCAATGTGAAAATGTTTTGAAGTGGCAAAAACAAAGTGAATAAAAAAGTTTCTATAGAGTAGCGAAAGTATACGAGTTTACAGAGCAGTGGGGGGTAGAGTTGAATTGAAAAATCAAAGAGAATTAAAATTGAGTGCACGGCGACGCGGGCGTGGAAAAAGTGAGATGAACAAGATACTTGAAATTTTTACTTAAACTGCAGGAGTGAGAGAAAAATGGCGCTTTCGCTTAGAAGCTGTAACACTCACTAAAGCTTTGGGGGAGCTACAACTGTGACGGGAGCTGATGTTTTGAAAATCGCAGTGAAGAGTGAAGCGCAGGTTTTTGTTAGATAAAACATTGGCGGTATTAATGGGTGGGTGGATGTGAAGTGTTATTGAGGTGTTTACTCTCGGGTGGGTCATATACAACCTACTCTACATAGTTGGTATGTATCTATGCATGTAAATATGTGCGTGCGTGTGGTCGTGCGCCGTCAATAAGTACGACAAACAAATTGGCAAATATTTGCAAAGGATGCCGCGTACGAGCAAACGACCGCTAAGCTTCAAGGTGAGAATATTGGAAAATCAAATCTCTATGGAAGAAAGGATATATAAACGCGTGAAGGACCAAATGTGCGAAATGCATGTCGTTAAGTACGAAAAATCGCGCAACAATGGCGTGAAAAGCGCGACAGCCAGGGAGACAAATGTTAGCGCAAATACAAACGCGCATATACATACGTACATGCAAATACAATGAGGCAGCTAGCCAGGCACATGCACAAGTCAAAGCAGGCGCTGAGAGTGGAGGATTAGTAGTCTAAAATGGAGTGGAGGTGTGTGTTGTTGTAAGAGTTAAGACTTTTTATTTATTTTTTGCTTGCTTGCATGCAAAATTCCACTGGGATTGGGGAGAATCTGTGGGAGTACGCGCCTGAAAATATACCTTAACGCAACTTGTGGTAATGCCAGTGCAAGCGGACGTATGTCGGTGTGTGTGAGTGTGTGTGGGGAGTATGACTAAATATATTGAACACGATTGTTAACGCGGATTTAAATTGAAGGCAATGGAAGTGCACGGAAAGGGGGAGGAAAGTAAAAGAGTATTTCAAAGAAATGCAAGCAAAGCAAAAAGATGCAAGGCAAATGTGCAGAAAGTGCGAAATATAAAAAAAGCAAAAACAAGCAAAAAATGGTTTAAAAAAGTGGATATCTCGAAAAATCAACAAAACCGCTCGAAGGACGAACTTTACAACTTGATAAAAATTACGCGCTAAAGTTGTAAAGTGTCAGAACGGAGCGCCAGGTGACGCCTGAACTCACTGAAGTAGTGACGCGCGCCCATACACATACTTATATACACACATATTTCTGTATGAGCTGGCGCTAAAACAATAACGACATGCGCCAACTAGGACAATAAAAGGCGCCAAAAAAATGCAAATCCTTAAAGTTTTGCATCTTGCTGCTATCTGTAGGACATCACTTTAGTTGCCACCCATTACAACTGCACTTGGCATTGTCTTTCTTGTTCTATGTTAGTATAGGGCGGGCTATGTAAAATTTGCTTTTTGAATCGGCTATAAAAAAAAACTAATCAATATTTTTTCAAACTTTTTTTTATTTTGAAGATTGAGCATTGCCATTTATGAATGAAAAATAATATCGTTCAAATGACTACCACGACTGGCTTTACAGTAGGCCATTCGATTAACCCAATTTTCACATTCACATTTTCGATTGTTTGGGCTCCAATTTCATGAATGGCAACTTCGATTTCGTGTTTTAAAGCATCAATCGTCTCTGGATGGTTCGCATAGCATTTGTCCTTAACGGCTCCCCACAAAAAATAGTCCAACGGGCTTAAATCACAGCTCCGAGGCGGCCAATTGATATCGGAATTTCCGCTGATTATTCGGTTTTCAAAAACGGTAGCCAAAAGTTCGAGTGTAACTTTGGCAGTGTGACAAGTTGCACCGTCCTGTTGAAACCAAATGTCGTCCATGTCATTCTCTTCAATTATTGGAAACAAAAACTCGTTGAGCATGTCACGGTACCGTACGCGCTTTACTGTAACCGCGGCTCCTCGCTCATTTTCGAAAAAAAGTGGCCCGATGATGCCGCCAGACCAAAAACCGCACCAAACAGGGACTCGTTGTGGATGAATCAAATGCATATGGATTTTCTGAGCTCCAAATCTGACAATTTTGCTTATTGACGTAGCCACCGATGTGAAAATCAGAAAAGAAGAAGGAGACTCACCACTTTGGAAATAGGTTTTCATTATTTGCCAATTTTGTTCAAGCGTATAGCGTCCCATTTCGTAAAAGACAAACCTTCAAGTAAATTATGAACACATTTGACATGTCATTTGTGTTACCATTCTCAAACAAATAGTTGGTTCAAAAAGCAAACGCTATATGGCCCACCCGTTAGCTTGGCAGTATTGGCATACAGCCGTTAGTATTTGGGCGCGCTGTTGGTGGTGGCGTAAAATTAATGTAATACGGCAATGTGACTGGCGCTGGGTGTGAAAAACTGTTACGCGGCACATGCACACACACGCACACTACCATGCATGTGCTTAGAAGTCTGTGCTACTTGCCACTTGGATGAAAAAATGGAAGATTTTTAAGCAGCAAGTCGATGGATTTTTGCGCGCAAAATAAATATATATAAATAGCAAAAGTGTGAATTTGTGTATGTTGAAAAGTTGGCTTAAAATTGCCTCGTACGATTTTTTGTTATTTTTAACTTTTGAGCGCTTGAAAATTACTTGAAACTTATTATAAAAAAATATTTGCATTTGTTGAACGGTAATTTTAATAATCAAATTTATTTACTTGGCTTGCAAAGTTTGTTAGAAGAATTTAAAAATTCTAACTGTAATTCTTGTGAATTAGGAATAAGTTGATGAGGTAGGTAGTCAATTGTGCTGAAATTAAATTTATACATCTTTTTTGAGTAAATTGCAATTATATTTTTTTCATTTTTTTTATTTTTATTGGAGTTCCTGAAAAAACGGTAGTAGTCGTTTTTTACATTTTTTAATGCACATACTGATAATTTTGGCATGGCGACGTCATACGAAATGTTAATTAGTTAACTTTTCTATCAGTTAATGAGCTATTAGGTTTCTATATTAGCATTACACCAGTCTTATTCCAATTAATGGACTTGTTCATAATAGACAAAAAAGTTCGGTCCAATTTGTAACGAAAATCACCAGTTTTGGACTAGTTGGAAAAATTGGTAGGCATACAATTTATAAATGAAACTTAAAAAAAATTCTTCTATGAGTTAAAATATTACATAATATACAGTGTGCTAATTAAGTTAGGTTTATATTGCATATATCTCCTATAAATAATAATAATAATAAAATTTGTTTTTCGCGATAGCACCATTTTACTTTTTAAATTTTTTTATTTTAAAGCTTTATTTATTTTGAAAGTATAAAAAGGAAATTCTAATAGTTAATGAACTAGTTCATAATAGATGAATCAAGTCTAGTCCGATTTGTGACGAAAATCAGCAGTTTTGGACCAGTGGAAAAAGTAAATAAAAATTAATAAATGAATATTAAAATCAAAAAAAGGAAATATTCTAGGAATTAAACTATTTTTCTTAATTTTTTTTTTTAGTTTTTATTCCAAAATTTTCTTTATTTCTTAAATTTTTTAAATCTAAAAGCTATCAAACTAGTTCATAATAGACCAATCGAGACTAGTCCAATTTGAGTCCACTATCACCAGTTTTGGACTAGGTGCAAAAGTACGCAGGCATAAATTGATAAATCAACATTTAAATACAATTTTTTTTTTCCAAATTTATACAAAACAATTTGATATAAATTAATAAATATAAATTATGATATTTTTTTAAATAATTACGAATTCAAACTTGTTGTTCTCCCTAACCCCGTTTTATTTTTTAAATTTTTTTATTTCACAATTTAAATTATTCTGAAACCAAATTCTAATAGTTACTGAACAAGTCCATAATAAATAGATAAAGCAAGACTAGTCCAATTTCAGCCGAAAATCACCAGTTTTGAACTAGTTGAAGAAGTAAGTATCAAACAAAATTCTAGGCGCTAAAGTTTTATATATAATTTTTTACACTCAAATTAGCTCGATTTAAAATAATAGATTTTTTTTTATATTTTATTTCAATTTTTTTATTATCTGAAAGTAAAAGAAAACATGCAAATTCGAATGAAGAGTATTAAGTATTACGATTAAAACATGTAAAGCAATAACAACAAACATTACAGTACAATATGTACTTTTCCTACACCTGCATTAGTCTTTTTGCAACTACTATAGTACCCTTCAAGACATCTCGCACTGGTATGACTTCTTCCATCAGATAACAGTTCTTGAACTATTTAGAAAGTCTATTTAGTAGTTAGTCGATGGGTTTTATTTATGTAGAAAATATTTGCAACCACTGCCTAATTGAATGTATGTGAGGCAGAGATATTAGGTAGTTCACCAACAGATCAACGATCCAAGACTCTGACTTACTTCTCTTAGGCCCCCAATCAGTCAAAACACTCCTAATTTTAACAATGGACCCACCTGAATTTCCCAAAATAGCAAAATTAATTGCTTTAAAAGACATCGAAGGGAACGTTGGAAGTGGAAGCCTTGTCTCAGTACGCACTGTAAAGCAGAGTGCTATTACTAGATAATACAATATTTGTTCTCACTAAACATATGCCAGGGCAGATTTGCTGCCTATTTTCGGTATCCAAACACTCAATTAAAATAATCATAAATGAGCACTTGATTTTTCTTGCCCCCCGTTAAATGAACGAGAATGCGAAGAGGTTTTTGTTCTCTCTCCCACTTTTTTTGATATGTGGGATGGGGCATTTGGCAAAAAAATTTTGAGATACGAAAACCTGAGCTTTCTGGAAGGTGTCAATCTAGACAAGAATTTGGTTATTTGTCTATTTCAAACAAATTTTTGCCACTTAGCACAAAAATTATTATGAGAATAATTCACTTACACAGTATTGGGATATTTGTTTTAATTAATTTTTTTTCTTTCAGTTAAGAAACGAATACTTACTTTCCACTTTTTTTTTGGGAGTTACGATAAGAAATATATTTTCAAAACTATTAATCTTCTCTTTAAAGTGCCCTGAAGAGTTCTGAAGGATTGACTTCATACTTATCTTTCTGCAATGCAAAATTCCTTTCCCTAAAAGTATTATATATTCCTTTTTTTTCATTACGAACTCTAATGCCACAAAAGTCAAGCCACTAAAAACATTTTAGCAAAATCAAAAAAATTAAGTAACTTAAAAATAAATCGAGCGCCCAAAAACTCACCATTCCTCCTTTCCAATTTCTGCTGCGTAATCGCTTGTGGCACAACAAAAGTGAGCGATTCAATCAGTTGCCAAACAAGCGGACTTATTAGAGCACAATGAGAAATTAATTAGCAGAAGTCGAATCAACTGGGTGGTAAAAACAAAAATAAAGTCGCGATGCAATAACCCGGAATGAAATAAAAATGATTGAGTAATTTCTCTTTTATGTGGTTTTTTTTGTAATAATGTTTTTCAGAATATGATTTATTGTGATTTAATTTGCTCTTATTTGATGCTTGGGCGAGTGACTGAGTGAGCTCATAACAGATTTTTTATCGTGGATTTATGTGTATGTGCATGCAGCTGCTTCACAGAATGAAGCGCTGTTGCAGAGAGGGTAGATGTTGTAATGGATATAAGAGAGATATAACTTTAAACTTGCGGTAAATTGATTAATTGATTAACTAAGCAACTGTATTTAAAAATATGAAGCTTCTGTTCCTTGTAGCCTAACTAATTGCAGTTCCATTGAACCTTTTTTAGATAATATTGCTTGGGGTACAAACAAGTTTTTAGGACTCACAAAAAATTAAATGATGTAACTTGCATCAACTACGTGCATTTATGCTGAAGTGTCATTAATTCTACTAAAAATCCGCTGAAGTGTAATCATCACACTTTTTTGTCTTCTCACCTGGCCAATATCAGCGAAAAGTGCTGTAGTTTTTAATTTTAGTTCGAAGAAAAGTTCAGCTGATATATCGATAGCTGCTTAAAGTATATAAGCAATGCGCTCAAAAAATGAGAAAAAAAAAAACATGTGGAACTCGGTTTTGACAACATACAAGTGACGATTTTGGCACCAGTGACAAAAAATACGAAGGGAGGCCAGAAAGGTTTAGTTATTCCCAGTTTACTAATGAGATCCACTAGCTTAACTAAACAATCACTGATGGATTTTATATACATATAGTGATACACGTGAGTGCTTAATTGCCGCTCAAGCACTCCCAATTTGCTAAAGGCCGCGAAAGAGTGATTTTTTCGCACTGCAGTTTGAAAATTTATTCTGTGATTTTTGATTATATTTTGATATATAGATATGCCTCTTTCGCAAGTATAAGCAGTTTATGTCCAAAAAAACCTTTCAAGAGAGATTAACTTCGAAATGAAAAAACCCTATGCAAATCGAAGCATTCTCTGCATAGCTTCAAGTGCTGTTTTGATATCATTATGAGGCAGTTATCTACAGCCAGCCAGCGCTCTTGATGTAATGAAGAAGATTGATGTGACTTAAATTGGCTGTCGAAGAAAGGAGTACTCAGTGTCCTTAATTGTGTAGCTACTAAGCCCGAACATTTACAGAGAAAGTACTCAATAATTTCCTTCTCTGAAATACCCTCACAGCTTCTGCAATGGTAAACCTAGTTTTCTTGCTAGTATTCTGATCGTCCAATGACCAGTAAACCAGAGCTCACAGGACTTTTTGAGACCGGCGTCTATTTTACTGTGGCCAGAGGGTTTTTAAAATCAAATTCGAAGAAAAAGAACTTTCTATTTCTTCCTGACAAATAATTTGGGCAATTTCCTTTTAACAATAATCAGGGGGTATCGTTGACCGGGTAAGAGATCTCTGATACCAATTCAGTCGACTTCTTGCTGGCAAGCTCATCAGCAATTTCATTTACCTCTAGGTTCATATGTCCTGCAACGCAAATGGTGAGATACTACCTGCGTACCTAAGAGATGTTATCTCCTCCTTACAGGAGCTTACCAGTTTGGATCTGCACCGTCGCGATGTCAGAGCCTTGATCACAATTTGGCTAACGGAAAAAATGTTAATAACTCCCTTGCTCCCACGTTGATAAACATTTAGCATTCCTGCATGATCGCAAACACTTCTGCCTGTAAAACACTAGCAGTATTCGGCAGTTTTAAGGAAATAGTTAAATTGGCTGATTTAGAAAAAACCGCTGCTCTGACTCATGATTCCATTTTGGAGCCATCAGTGAAGACTTTCCAACCCTCTCTACTAGTATAGATTGCTCTAGCATGAACCTTAAACTCCAGTTTGTGGATAGAGAGACCTTGATGAAGTTCAGAGAAATTTCGCTGTAGTAGATATCGCAAGATCTGTTGATCCTGTATAGCTTGTTCCATTCTACACATCTCCTGGCTGGCGCTGATGTTGTTTGAGCTTCCGCGTATCCTTCAGCGTATCCCAAGTATATAGTCTCAATTCATAGTCCTTAATACACTCGCTGTGATCGACATCAAGAGAAGGGGGCCTCGTTCTTTTTCCGCGAAAGTTGTCTTTCTACATTGAAAAATCGCTGAAAGTTTTAGTAAACCATTAAACTTCCGTTAGAGTGTCTCTATTAAAATCCGTTGTCTTACAAAGGCGAGACAGGGCCCAAAGGGGTTGGTGTTCATATTATGCACATGGGTCTCGGAAGATACCAAGAGTGCAGATATGGGGACGCCCCGGAGTCGAGATTGCGTATAGCTCTGAAACCGCAATCCTACCCAGCAGCACCTCAATACTGCACTAAACAGATGAGTCATAGTTTTTAAAAATCGTTTAACAAGAATAGTAAACCCCATCTGCAGCTCTAAACTTTATTCGCCTTTTGCAAATGAATACTCAGTAAAGCCAATCATTGGTTCCAAAAAGTTCTCATAAGACAGGCTGAATAATTTTTAGGCCACAAAACAAACAAACAATCGAAGTATATACGAAAAGTCCTTTAATTTGACTTGAAGCAGCTACTTCACTACGCTGTCTCCGATCATCATCCCCACCCACAGCCGCACTCAGCCATCCAGCAGTCACACAACCTTGTTGTTTGAATTTGCAAACTACTAACCTGATTATTATCAACTTTCACATTCACATTCCATGCAAAATCTTTGTATAAGCGTTGTAAATATTTTTGCCATAAAAGCAAAGCAAACGAAAAATTGTCTCATAAGCAACTCAAGCGTCATAAGCACCGGTAGTGCTGAAATTCCAGCAAATAAACGAAATGAGCAAAATCAGCGCGGAAAGCAAACCAAGTTTACTTCCTGCTTAAGCTCATTTATTTATGCATTCATTCGTTCACTCGAGCAGCAGTCTTTCGGTTAGCTTTGTTTGAATGTAGTGGAATTCGCTGGCTATGCTGGCTGTCAAGCACTGTTTCTCGCACCTCTATTTACCAAACTGGCATTCCTTTTCCAACTTGCGCTGGTAGTTATTTCGGCAGGCGCTCCTACTCGCTTTCCAGCCAGACAAACAGCGAGGCTGCCAGCCAATCAGTCAGCCAGCCATCGTTCAGAGTTACTAAGTAATCTCATTATAATAATGGGAACAATTGATTTTTGTCTGACTGCCGGTAAGACAAAACAAGTAATCTTCTTGTTGCCACTACTACATATCTACCTTACTGCCACTTATAAATATTTTAGCTAGCGAAATACACTCATACACACATACAGAAGGAATTATAGGAGCGCTCAGCGAAAGTTACGAATTCAGTATTTTTACACAGGGTCCTTCGTAGCAAACAAAGGCACTGTAAATATAGTAGAGTAAGCGCTTCGCGAATGCCGATAAATATTTACAACTACACCTGCTTGTGCTGCCTAGCAGCTGCTTTCGTGAGGCTATCGATGGGAAGCAAGTGAGAACGTCTAAACCACCATTGACAATACCTATGAAGATTACAACTCGAGTGCATACAAGTACATATATATATGTATGTATGTGTATACATTAACACAACAAATATTAGTGTGCAACAGAAACTCATGAGCTGGTAGAAAATAGTGAAACTGAAATTCCGCATCATCATCTACCAGCAATCATCTACATAAATAAATAAAATGATAGCAGTTTTCGTTGTTACTGAAGGACTCAAAAACTGCTGAATGTATTGCAATTAATTTTGTTTCAGTTTATTTTCTGGATCTCTGGTTGTGACTTAGGATACAAGATGATCGAATAGGTGGCGCTGCTGTTGAGATATTTGCAAAAATATTATTTATGATTCGATTTGCTTCAAATTCGAAATGTGTATTGATTATTTTAGTTATTATTTTTGGATATAGGCATTACGCTCTTAAGATATATTGTTCTACTTTCAGGATTTAAAAAATATTATGCTGAATTTTAGTGTGAAGCCTGGGTATTTGAAATTCATAGCACCGTCCATTATTACATGATTATCACGGATTCTTTTTTGCACCAGTGCAGTACATTTCTCAACTTTGGGCTTTGTAGTAAAGTAAGTGCCGTGTACTTCAATCGTAGCAAGGAAAGATTTACAGCGGTTTGCGATTTACCTATATATTATCGGAGCATAAGGGTAAGGTAAGCAAAAGCAAGCACGAGAAAGTGCTCAACAGTCTCCTTCTCTGAAAGGTCCCCATAGCTTCTGCAATGGAGATTAAATGGTAACCCTAGTTTTTCCGCGTTTGTGCCGATAGTCCAGTGACCAGTACGAACATAGCTACGAGTTTGGAAATTTAATGGCGAGCAGTCCCAAAGACTTTCTGGGACCTCCATATATTGTACTGGGGCCAAAAGGTTTTCGAAATAGCACGTGAAGAAATGGAGCACCATCTTTTCTGCGCTTTCCTGAGAAATAATTTGTGCAGTTCTCTATGTTCCCTTTATAATCCTATGCCCAGATAAGAGAAATGTTACTTGCACATCCAAGAGATTTGATGTCCTTTTTACAGGAGTTGACTATGGCGTCATCGTAGACTTCAACGCGGCTTGACTATCGGAGAAAATGTTAATATCTCCCTCGCTCCCGCGTTCTCTAAGCATTTTGCATGCCTGATCGCAGAGACTTCTGCTTGAAAAACACTAGCAGTGTTCGGCAGTTTGAAGGAGATAGATAAATTGGCTGATTTAGAGAAAACCCCTGCTCCGACTCCCGATTTTATCTTGGAACCGTCAGTAACGACAGAGGTGCAGGCTTCGGTGCAGATTTTTCCCTCGATCCAATCCAGTCTATCCTCAAACTCTAGTTCGCGGATAGAGAGATTTGTTCGAAGTTCGGAGAAATACGGTGTTAACTGCCCGAAAATGCTACCATGTCCCTTGAGAGATTGCTTGCAGAGGCCAGTCTCCTTTAACCAGATTGCACTTTGAGCTGCGATGGAAATAACGTAAAGGTCGATGGGAAGTTTATGCAAAGGAACATTCACAAAGAGGCTCTACTGGACTGACAATAAAAATTAAGTTGGGAAGACCAAACAATCAGGAAAGCTAATAATAGGGAGCTGATTTCTAGAAGTACAAAGTAGAGGAACGACTCAAATTCTATAGGGGGTAGGAAGAGGTTAAGCAATTATTTTGCAGTTGAGTGATCATTCAGCAAAAGGAACTCAGAGAGAATGTCAGAGTCTAGAGTGTGCAGGCTGAGGTTTGAAGATTGAAAAAGAATCCTTTCCCAGTTACTTAGGCTACAGTTAGGGTGACCGAATTTCCTTACGAAGAATCTATCAAATACCAGAATGATTTTTGACTTGAATGCCAGATAATTATTATTGGTATACAGAAGATCCTGCAGACAACTTTTCAGGTTCTTTTTTAAATATGTATGCTTGGCTGTAGAGGCTTCTCTTATGTGCATACTATACTTCGGGGGATACAAAAAGCTTGTAGCGAGCTGCTTGCGCTATAAGAAACGCCCGATAATATTCACACCTACAACTGGTGAATTCATAAGCTAAAATTGTCTAAGCATCCTTCTCAGGGCTCGTCTTCAAACATGAGACCGCACTTAAACTACTGTGAGGATGCTATCTAGAAGATGCTCGAGCAAATGCGGTCGGATTCTTGAACGGCGCGCTAGATAATTACTTCTCGTCACTCCGACAATTTTATTTACTTGACAATCCTTATTGTGGAATTAAGGTGAGTAGGTACTAGAATTATTTGAGGAAACTATATGAGGTTTACGTTGCTATGAAAATAAAAATATTCAATTCTAGCGTATAGATGAGAAACCTCGAGATCTCTCAACTCGGCACTAGTAAAGGGATCAAGTTCAGAAGAGTATGAATTTGTAAAAAAAGCTGTGTCAAATCAGCTGGGAAGAGAGACACAACATTTTTAAGATCGCGCTTTTAGAGGTAACTATTTTTGCAGTTCCTAGGCTAAGGTTCGTAACCTATTGTCGGCACTAAGTGCCAAAACAGATAGGAAAATGGTTTTCGGGCGACCCTCGGTAGGCAAAGGCAATCATGCGAGTGTAATTTTGATAAGAAAAACTTCTCATAAAAACCATCTGTCATTCGTAGGTGGCGTCGAACTGTATGTCCTTCTGTGAAACTCATACCACAAATAGGAGTGGTCGATCAAACTCCCAACAATATATATATAAATATATACAAAATATTATTTGTAATGTTTTAATAACCCAAGGTTTCAAAAGACTTGTGTATTTGTGTATTCAAATTAAGATCCCTCGGCTTAAACAACTTCTTAGCGGTTTGACACCTGATAGAGAAAAACAGTCCTCCGGCTTCTTATTTCGGCGGCTACTTTACAATTTGATTCTTTGAATTTTGGCAATTTCGATAACTTGACTACTTCCTTCGAGGGATTGAACGACTGTTGACTATTTAGCGACCGATAATGTTGCCACCTTTTTACAAATATGTATGTATGTATATCCTCCTATTCCCTAAGCAAAAATATGTTTAAATCGGCTACTAAGCCTTCGCTTTGTATTCGCATGCCTACATAACAAAGTCCATGAACAAAATCTTTTGTTTTTCGTGCGATTTTAATTTGGAAAACTCTTACAATTCCACAAACTTTGCCAACTTAAAGCCAACTATCCACTTCAGCTGCCCACGCTGTCCTATTTTGTTATCACATTTTCAACACATTTCAGATACGTACCTTCACAGGTATTCTCCTCATCCAATACACTTTCGCTTGTTAATTTGCCTTTTATTCGTTCATTTGATGCGTTGAAAAGACGTTGAGAGCATTATCAAGTCGGTGGTTGAAAATTTTCGCACACCCACACAAAGATATACATATTTACATACCAGCACACGAAAGCAAATTATGAACCAGAGCAACGACATTGGGTACAATACAGCACAGGAGCCGGGGGACGGCAGTACCAGAAATAGGCCAACAGCGAAATGAAATCTTGAAATGTTAAAATTTGCAATGAATGCAATGCGAGTACGTGGCAAATGTGTGTGTATGTAAGGCAGTTTGGGGCAACGAAAATGTGCCAGTGTTTGTGTGTGCGTGCATGTAGCAGGACATAGGGGCGGATGAGTGCCAGCGAAATGGCGTTGGAAATCGATTTTAAATGGCAATTTTCGGCGAAATGCCAATTTCAGTTCTTCACTGAATCGCTGAATGGTTGAATAGCTGCTGTTGGTATGCCGATGATAATGGCGAATGTACGAATGACGGCAGACTTAATGACAGATAAATATCACTCGCAAAATATGCACTTACGCGAAAACACAAGCAAGAGAATGTAAATGTGTTCATTAAAGGCCAAATGAACAGAGACATTTGAAGTGGGCCACCATTTGAGGCTTTAAGTTTGAGTTCACGAGGAGTTGAGCCAGCGCACGTCAGTGTACTTGAAGACTAATAGCAAATGCCTATTTAAGTGAGTGCCTAATGACTGCCACTAAAGTTTATTGATTGTAAAAGGAATGCTTGTGTAATTACTAACACAAATGTGCCTCTACAGACGAGCGGGTATATTGAAATACTTTGTTTTTGAATTTAAGTAGGTAAGCTGCTTATTTCGCTTGGTTAGCTGGCTAGCTGGCTAGCTGGGTAGAGGGCTAGATAGCTTGCTGACTGGTTGTCGCTTGATTGGCAGTGGGTCAATGGCAGGCCAGCAATTTTTGTTACTTACTAACCCGAAATACCTTCACTACTCCCTACTTGGCTCCTCTGCATGCGCTCCACTTTGAATCCATTAGCGCCAGAAGTAACTGGGGAAATTGCAAGCGCAGAAAGCGTGAAGTGTGTATGTATGTATACGTGTACTACATACATATCGATGGACGATTTGTATTCATTCTCACTTGCTTCACTTCGCTTGAGTTCAGAGCCGGCCGACTTGCAATGGGACTGGGGCAAGGACGTGCGCTGGAGGACTAGAAAGTATGCACTCAAATATAAGCAGTGGGTTGCTAAATTATTAGGGATGAATACGAGAAAAGTATGCTCAGGCTTATAGAAGCCATCACTGAAGCGATAGGGACTGTCGCTAAGTATTTATTAGTACTAAGTTATATAAATTTTTAAGCCGTACTGCTTCTTTTTATTTCTATCGATACTAATATTTTTTATAAATTCTTTGCTTTATATTAACAAAACTTTATTTCGTAAAAAAAACAGTTTTTTGTGATGAATCAAATGCCAGTACTCCACAAATACTTTCCCTTATAGCTATCACTAATAATGTGCCCGCCTACTGCACTAAAACTTACAGCGCTAAAGTTTTTGAGCAGCAAAGGTATGTCTATATGTATGTATGTATGTGCGGCATAGATCGCTAGGTGTAAGTAATGATTGTTTTAACTAGTATTGCTCGTTTTAGCGGCTGTTCTGTAAATCCTTTTGTATACTATTTTCCCTAGATTCACTTAACCCGGAAATATGGGAAAACATTGAATACCAACGAAAGGAAGTTCGAAAGTTCGACTACTAATCTAACGCTATTTATCAATTGTCTGCAAGAGTGGGCCAACTACATCAAGAAGTAGCAGCCACTTCCACACATTCACGCTCTTCAGCTCAGCAGTTTTGTAGTACTCAGTGATTGGTATACACAACTTTCGTGCGAAATTCGATTATATCCACATGCAGTGTAAGTGTATTTGTGTATGTGTAGTGTAAGTATATAATAAATACATATACATTAGCACACACTTATTGACTTTCGCTCTCAATGATTTTTTGTTTCCACTTCATCAGCTTGTTCGCTTTCTAACCTTTGCATGAATCGATAAAATGAAATGAAATTTGTATGTAGGACGAGAAGGGGTAATGTGCAATACTGTTTACTTTCTTAAATACTTTTTACTTTATTAAATATTTTTTACTTTCTTAATACCTATCACTTTTTTAAATACTCTTCACTTTTTTAAATACTTTTTACTTTCTTAAATACTTTTTTCCTCCAAAAATTTATTTTTTTAACACATAATATAATGCATAAAATAAATGTATAGAAGTAGAAAAATACAAAACTTCTCCAGTGAAATTTGTTTCAGATCACGATTTTGTTATTAATATTTTTTCGAATTTATCAAAAGTTCATTCTGTGATGATGTGCAAAACTATTCACTGTCTTTAAAAAGCACATCCAATAAAAAATTTTCAACATAAAATAACAGTGGCATATAAAAGTAGATAAGAAAAAAAAAATTTCTGCTTTAGAATTTTTTAGAAATTTTGATCTGCATTATAACATTTTTAGAATTTTCAAATAGCTTGTTGTGGCGTGATGTGCAACACTTTTTACTTTCTTCAGGAAACACATCCAAGAGTTATATATTCAATTATATAATAAATTTATCAATTACAAAACGGAATATACAAAATTTTCTTATTAATATTTTTGATTATCAAATTTTGGAGGAAAAAAAAGTGTAGTATGATGCAAATAATCTTCATTCATATCACTACAGCTCGTTGTAAGCATTAACTTCCTCCATAATTCTTCTCTATATATCTCGGCCCATAGCCAGACTACAGTAGTTGGCCACTCCCATGCTCCTATCCTCTTCGAATTTTACCAAGCATGCGCGCATCTAGAGCTTTTCGAGATGCGCTGCGATTTGGCAAATCGCACAACGCTTTCCCCTTTTAGGAAATCCTCTAACTCGCTGTTATATCTGGTGCGATGGAGCTCATATTCTTTTCGTACTGGGCCCAGATTTTTCTCAGTATTCTTCTTTCCAATTGTTTAATTGTAACCGCTTTCAATATCTACGTTTTGCATCCATACGTTGCTACTGGTCGAATTAATGTTTTATATATTTTGATTTTCATTTTCCTACTCGAGAGCTTCCTTTTTAACAGTTTAACATGAGCAAACTATGTTCTGTTTGCAGCCCGCACACGGGGCTACTGAAAAGCAGTCCGAGGTATTTAATTTCATCCACCCTTTCAAATTTGTGATCGCTAATTCTAAGATATGCCGCTTTTCCCAACGTGTTAATATCAGAAGTATAGAAAATTTCCTAAAACCAAATTTTGGTAAAAAAAATGTGGAATGGTTTAATTGAGTTGTGGAATAGATATATCAAAAAATAAAATATTTGGAAAAAAAATGTGTAAATCTATTTTGTTACATATATTTGTTGGTATGACGAATTGTGCTTTGAAAAATAAAAGTTAGAAGGAGAAAAACTTATGTTTTATCAAAATATGGTAAATAAAATTTTAATATAGTACGATGTAATTTAGCTTTGAAGAGTAGAAATTTTCCAAACAATAATTTTGTATTATCAAATTTTGGTAAAACAAACTTTTGGAATGGTATAATTTAGTTCTGAGAATAGAGATACCCAAAAACCAAACCAAACAAAAGTTTTATCAAATTGCGTTAAAAAATAATTTTATATTTATGATAGAAATTTTGGAGGAAAAAGATCCCTAAATGCCTGAAGAATAGAAGTATTCCAAAGAAATATTTTGTTTTATGAAATTTTGGTAAAAAATCTTTCATATAAATAATTGAGCTCTGTGAATAGAAACATCCAAAAAACATTTTTTGGTAATTGAATTGTTTTAATAGAAATTAAAAGATTGTTTTGGTAAAAAAATTATATGTATAATTGAGACCAGAGAATAACAATTTTTCAAACAAAGGAAAACATGTTTATCAAAATTTATTAAAAAAATTCTGGTATGATGTAAATTAAGTTTTGAAAATAGGTATTATTAAAAAAAAATTATGTTTATCAACTTTTCAAACTTTCAATACAATGCAACTTAGCTTTGAAAGATAGAAATTTTCCAAAGAAAAATTAAAAAAAAATTTAAATTTGGGTAAAAAATCTTTCATATAAAATCAATGAGCTGTAAATAGAAACATCCAAAAAACATTTTTTTTGTAATTGAATTCTGATAATAGAAATTAAAAGATTTTTTGGTAAAAAAAATTGTATATGTATGATATGATTGGGACCAGAGAATAGAAATCAAATCAAAACATGTTTCTCAAAATTTATTAAAAGAAATTTCTGGTATGATGTAAAATAAGTTTTGAAAATAGGCAGTATTAAAAAAAATATGCTTATCAACTTTTCAAACTTTCTGTAGAATGTAATTTAGTTTTGAAGGATAGAAATTTCCAAAGTAAAAATTATGTTTTTTCAAATTTTGGTAAAAGAATTTCCTATTTGTGATAGAAATTTTGGAGGAAAAAGACTCCTGAAAATCTGAAGAATAGAAATTTTCCAAATAAAAAATTTTGGTAAAAAATCTTATATAAAATAATTGAGCTCTCTGAATAGAAGCACCGAAAAACAAAAAAAAAATGTTATATTAAATTTTGATAAAAACAAATTTATAAATCTTTATACATACAAAGGAATGTTTGTCTGTATGTCCTCGAGGAACTCAAAAACTACTGGACCGATTATTATAAAAATTGGTATATATATGTATTTTTCCACGGAGAAGGTTTCTAGAATACGCTCATTGCTGCCACTCGCCACCAGGTGGCGCTGCATAGTAGCAACTTCTGCCCCGTTCAACGGATTTTTTAGAAATAAACAAAATCAATAAAATGGTTTAGAATGAATTAAATATTTGTGTAGTGATTTTTCTTTAAAGCTATTTTTCTTAAATTTAGTTTAGTTGTTGGCGTAGCAACGCGCACCGGGTATAGCTAGTTTATGATAAAAATATCAAAAAAAATATGTAGTATAAAATTTTTGTGAAAAAAAAATCCTGTAGAGATCTGGAGAATGTAAATTTTTCCGATTAATTGAGTTCTGAGAATAGAAACATCGATAAAAAACATTGCTAAAATAAAAAAATTTTATTTATGATATGATGGAGCTCTGAAATAAATAAATTGTCCATAAAATAAAATAATTGTTTATGTTTTTTTTATTTCTTGGTTATTATGTATGTAGTTTGGTGGATGCGGCATTAGCTTCCATCCGATCTCATTCAGCTTGCCTAATGTTTGCCTTGCGGTATGAGGTTTTGCGTTGTCGTGGTGAAACAAAACTTTGCGTCTATTCACTAAAGTCTATCGATTTTTCTTAAGTGGGAATAATAATCAGCAGTTATCGTCTGGTTTGGTTCCAGAAGTTCACAATAAACAATACCGGCCATATCCCACCAAATAGACAATAGGCAGGAGAATCTTCTTAGGGTGAAGGCCATATCTAGGGGTCGGTTTTGGTGTTTCATCTTTATCTAACCATTGGCCTTTGCGAACAGGATTATTGTAAAGGACCCATTTTTCATCACCAGTAACGATACGGTTCAAACAAGTTTCATTTTCAAGCCGTTGCAGCAGCTGAAAACACACATTCACTCTCTGCTGAAGGTTGGCGACGGAAAGTCTATGCGGAACCCATTTCCCAGCTTTGAAACCTTTCCCAACTGAACCAGGTGCCTGTGAACTGTTCTGTGCGATGAATTTAACCTCTGAAGTATCATAACGACTGTTAAATTTGGCTCAGCTTCCACGAGTTCGAGCACGGCGTTGTTGCATTTTTACCACTTTTATAAAAAAATATAAAATATGCCTCTTATTTTATTTTCTAACAACACGAGCTTCTATCCGCGATTAAAATCACTTGTTGAATGCACAATACATCAGAGAAAATATAAATAGTTCCGTTATATTCCGCGAATAATTTTTTGTATGCAAAAATCGTACAAAAGTGAAATTATGGGTAAAATACGCACGAACTTATGGACTGACCTGATATGGTTCAGATATTAATAAAATGTATCAAAGAACGTCAAAAGCCTATGCAATGCTCCTTCCTAGTCGCTTTGTGTGAAGAATTTAACTGCATAGTTACCTTTACTACATCGAACTCTTTGTAGCTATTCAAGCCGATGATAAATGCAACCAATTGTTTTTTTTTGCTAATTCCATCAGGCTTGACCTTATCTTAAGATGTCTTCTTCAGTTTTGTTTTTTCATACTTGATCTAGCTTTATAACAAATTCTTTTTTTTTATTTTACTTTTTTTATTAACGATTGTAATTCATGTTTTAGAAGCGTTGTACAAATCCAGCTGGTATATATAAAAGGATACTAAAAGCAATTCAAAAAGTACTCAACCTCATTTACAAAATGATTATTAATTTGCATTTGAAAGTGCCACGAATCATATACCCAACGAAATATGTCAACAACTTTATAACGGAATATCTCTGGTCTGACTACTTTTCACCAATATTAAGCAATTGGAACTTACTATTCAATTTGTTTGCCAGAAATTACCACTCACACTGCCCCTACTGCTCACTCTCTACCTCCCACTCTCGCATTCATCAATACAACTGCTTTTATAATCAACAACAATTTACAAAAATCACTTATCCAAACATTAATCCGACAAAATCATTTCAAGCACCACTTGCTCAGAAGATTACTTCTTCCTCCATTTTTCGTGCGTCTATCGAAAATCGCAAAGAACCAAAAATTTTCAATTAAAAAAATCAAACAACTACTCGAAATTCATGTTCATGCAATTAGTTTGCATGTAAAACACATTGAGTGTCGCCAATTCGCCTGCTTTATTGTCTTGCAATGCTTGACTTCTGTGACTACTTAGAAATTCCATTTGCGTCAGATTTGTCTGCAACCACGCCCACTTTGTGGCTGCATTAAAGACGCATATTTTTTTGCAGCTAGAGAAAATAAAAGCGAAAACCACAAGAATTTCTTATTGTTCACGCATTGGAGAAAACTGAGACAAACACTCACACAAATATACTCCTACACATACATGAAAGTGCTTATCACAAAAAAGAAAAATTCTGTGCTTGTATGAATGGCTTCACTGTAGTTAGATGTCCGCTGGCGATAGCTAAAAATGTGGCAGTCCATCGTTGCTTTTTCACTTACAATTTAATTTGCATAGAATTTTCATTAATTTTTGTTGTATTTGTAGCACCAGACTTGGCTGTTTGTCGCACTCTTTGTACGTAGTAAATAATTTTTTTTTTTACTTTCTTTGTATGGACTCCACTTTATCTCAATCGCTATTCTAATATGTAGGTGTGTGCGTGTGTGCTCAGTGAGCTTGCGGATTGTCTTCAATTTGTCTGTTTACTGCCATCTCGGGCATGTCTCTGGTAATTTACTTTAATGGCGCTTATCTATGTGGACCAATTGATTTTCAATGCGTTTTCATTACTTTGCCACAAACTTGTCGCTGGCGTGGGTCAGCTGTTTTGTTACTTGATGTTGTTGATGGTTTGTGCGCTGTTTTGACTGAATGCATCTATTTTTATGCTCTATTTTATGCGGTGGTATTTCATTTGATGTTTTTTTCTTTCAATTTCCATTTATTGGGTTTTGATATGTTTTCACTTGCTTTAATTTGCTGTTATTTGCTTTTATTGCACTTTAAATCATGTTGAGTAGTGGGGAACAGCCTTCCAAATATCAGCGTTCGTAACTAATGAGATCAGACCACACACTCTGCTCATGATGAATCGCTGGTAGAAGAATTTCTGGATTTCCGCGGACTTGAAAAACTAATCAATTGCTTCGATGTGAACTTTATACTGGCGTTGAGAATTGGGTCACATATGGGAGAACAAAAGCCGAAAAAGATCATAGCCATCGGTCCATCGGTGAGTACAGACAAACGATCGCAAAACTATAACTAATAGCCAGGAAGACTTTGTTGTGCGCTTGCTCGCCTTTGAAGTGATCCTAACTGACCTTCTTGATCTTTGTTGATCTTTGTCAACAACCGACCAGGTTGAAGCAAGCGATCGACCTTGAATAGCCAAAATTGGAGAATAGGAACTGTGTTGCGCTCCATCAAGGCATCGCCAGGCTGCACACTGCTTTATTTAAACGACAAGAAGCCAGACTTGTCATTAATCGATTATCACCTCATAAAGTATTGCCTAAATTTTGATGATACAAAACTGGTCTCAAGAGAGGTTTATGAAAATGGGGTAGTCAAAGAAAGCGAAAAATTAAGAAGAAACAATTGATAAACGCCTGGCCGCACACTCCTTTACAAGTACACCACAAGCACCCAGAGCTTGGTTGAGAGTCTCTATGACATATGCCATATAGTCTGGACCGGACATCAAGTGGTTATAACCTTTTCAAGCATTTCTATAATTATTTCATAGCACAAAGCTGTCTGAGAAAGAAATACCTTTGAAAATCCAGAATATTGCGAAATTAAAAAAGAAGTTCCGAAATTAACAATGAGAAAGAGAACTTCTTCAAAGACTGCAGTATGATGTTACCTTCTAAATGACCAATACTTTTTGTGCAAAATAGTGACTGGAAACCTCTGCTTTGTATAAAGTAAAGTCCCCACCATGCATTTTCTAACCCTTAATTGTATAAGGCTTTAATAAAAATATATTTAGAATGAGTTGATTAATGCTCAATGAGAAGGTGGTCACAGAAACGACAAGAGTCAGTGAACCATATCCCAATCATATGCAGATGAGCATTCTCAGTGTATGCTTGGGGAGAGTTATGAGATTTGTAAACCTCTTTTGGTTGTACCCCTGTCGTAGCCCCATATTTTGATACCAGCTAACTACCCTTAGTTGTAGCTCTTCACTACTAAGCTTCTCCTTGATGGTGTGTTGTCCCATAGCAAGCAGTGGATCAAGTCCTATTAATGACGAGGCCTCAGCCTCTCTTGCCAATGCGCGCGCTATGTCGTTCTCAGTTATACCCCTGTGTCCTGAAACCCGACATAGCCGGATGCGATTGTGCGTATCTTACAGATTCAGTTTCTCGATACACTCAAGAACCAGTGAGGACTTAATCTCATAGGATGACAAGGCGTTGAATGAATAGAAAATCACTCATTCTGGAAGTTCCGGTCTAAGTTAATCCCTGCACATAGACAGATGACATATACCTTTTCCTGGAAGATGGTTGGGAAGGGAAACTGTAGAACATCATTTTTGCAGATATCCCGCGTTATTCGAAACACAATGAAAATATTTGGGGGCACCCACAGCAGTGGGTTGGATATGTATCCTTAAATTCGCAAAAGAAACAGACACTATGCGGTTGTACTATTTCAAAACTCAAGATAAAGGCACTTCATCTGATATCGCTGTGACCGAATCGGTCTATGTGTGACCGCAAGTCTAGCAGTTCAGCCTAACCTAACCTAACCTTACCCGCTTAACGGCAGAGCAGAGTGTGCTGGGTATTTGCTAGTTACATCCTAATTGATCATCATCGAAGTAATACGAAGTACCTGTAATGCGCATAACTTTTTACTTCACCTAATATTTCTTTCTCGAATTCCAAAGCCTATTTTAGGGTCTCCTTCCAAGGCGTGTTTGAACAAAATATTGCTTTTCCTTCTCCGCTTACTTTTTCCTCGATGGCATGCTGTCATTATTAATTTCCACAAATTTATTAGTTGCTTTAATAGATATACATATATACATGCATACATACATACATACATACATCAGTTGGCATAGGAGATTTGAGTTCGACATGTGCGATTAACATTAATTGTAGTAGGGCAGTAAATTTCTTGGCGCATCATTAGTAAGGCGCATTAAAGACCTTGACGGGCCACATTTCATTACATTTTTTTATTATAGTTAAGCGCATGCAAACATACATACATACATGGGCATACCTCTCGCAATTACTGAAAGTGAATACGTCAGCCTACTTTGCGCCTTCAATGGTTTAGCTACGCTTTTGCTTATTATTTGTTATTTATTGACGTATTCATTGCTCATTACTTTTCTGTGGACAACCGCGCTTTGCCACTACTCACATTGTGTGTTATTGTTTTTCGATTTTTCTATTGATAATTTAATGAAAGTGATGCCTTCGTTTTAATAGTTTACCTCAGCTGTGTTGCCTTTATTTATTACTGTTTTGTTGGGCTAAAAGTTACATTATTTTTCTTTTCCTTTTCCACTTGACCACTAAAACTCACTTACCATTGCTGGTCTTTCCTGTCAATTAGTTTATACTGGGATGTCGAGATATATCCGGGATAGTGAACGTAAAAAGTAAAACTCTGGGGTATCAACTCAAAAATAATCTAGACAGGATTACTGGGAAATTTGCCCTAGATACTTTCTGCTTCGCGTCATAAAAAAAATATTTTACATGGAATTTTTTTTTACAAATTATATCCGTCATTATTGGCTGGATAACTTTGGTCGGGTCTTAGCCTGTCAGGTCTTCTCAGTCTGTTGATCATTATTGTGGTTATTAAAGACGGGTGCAAGTACAGATTTTCGAGTTCATGACTATGGCGCTTCCGCCTTTCGCCTTTATCACAAATCGCGCCAAAGATTTTTCGCGCGTAAGATGCCTAGCGCGAACTGATACGAGTGTCGTTGCTCTTACATCCTCCTGCTTCCCATTTATCTTTGCAAAAGCTCTTGCTGCTCTAGTATATGGTAAATCAAGAAACAATGCACTAAAAATAATCCCAGTTTTCGACCTTGTGTCACTATTCTACCCTCCCCTAAATATTTGACTGATTTACCTCAGCGCCCCTTTACGTTTGTTTGATTTGTGCGGCCATTCAAAGAATTATTCGCTTTTTCCTCTTTATTTTCTTTGTTCGGAGCAGTTCGGCCTACTAAGCCAGAAGACACACACTTACGAATTTTGTGCTTTGTATATTTTTTTGTTGTTTTTCTGCTTTTTGTAGTGCCCATTGTAATGACCTGTATACAAAGGAAATCAATTGATAACGCCTAGGAAATTGAAAAAATCAATCACCTACTTATCGTTGCGTTTTCAGTCAAGCCTTAAGATCTAAGATTTTTTCTTTTTATTAAATTTTGTTTTCTTTTTTCTTTGTATTACTTTTTATTTCATTGTTTCTTTGCTATTTCAGTTGAAACCACACTTTTGTCTTTAAGAAGCTGTATTATAGCACTCAGCAGCTGCTTCTCTTTAGCAACTTCACTTTTTTTTTTAAGCAAAGAACCGTCGCATGACGCCGATTGTGTTTTTGTATTTTTGGAAGCTTTTTGTTAGGCACTGATACATTTTCTCTTGAAATCAGCACTTTTTTTGTGTTTTGACGATGTGTTCACCTTTTATCTTTATTCATTTGGAATGCCCGCACTTTCTTTCCATTCCATTTGCGGAGTAAAATCACGAGTTACCACTTGGAAATTGAAACTATTAATACTTTTACTTATTTGTCTAAACTTTTTAACATTCATCCAATTAATTACGTTACTCTACTTAAGTGTTTCCAATAATTTTTATGACTTTCTTGTTTGTCTAATTTTTATATCGCCACTTCAACAGAATATTTTACTCATTCTCAGTAACTCATCTTCATCTCAACTGGATATACAACGGAAAGTTGTGCTCACTTTCTATTCAAGGGTATTTATTTTTATGCCTGTCATGGCAATTCCATTAAGGTAAAAAACAGTCTGGCAATCAAAGTGATATGATATTTGAAAATTTGTCAGATGAATTGTGTTTGCTTGGTGACCAACGTGAAGTTTGGGAGAAGGGAAAGCACTGGCTACGCTACTGAATGTGTTGAAAGCGAAATTATATCAGACTCTTGAGAAGTGAAAAAGAAACTAGGCTGGCTTGTACACGTGTTAAAAGAGAATCGGCAATGCATCATAAGCATTGCAATTGGTTGGTCTGTTTGTATACTGCAGCTGTGTAGTTCACAAGTGTCAAATATGATTGACGTACGACAACATTTGCAAAAATTATAAATCTTCTAATAGAGCGATTAATTTTGCGCCACCTTGTATATATACGAATATAATATGCCCTTTAATAGGTGTTTGATCGTGCATCTTCTCTCTATTTGGTGTAGGCCGGGACGTTGTTTACACCGGGCGATTCATAACCAGAGCACAGGAGGTTCTTTTTGTCAAGTTTTGACAACTTATTTGTTTCCGATTTAATCTGTATGATTTCCTCATGGAAATATAGTTTCTTCTACTAAAAAAAACGCAAATTTTGTTCAAACTAAAAAAAATAAAAAAATTTACATTCAAGTTTTAAACTTTATACTCAGAACTATTAAAAAATTCGGGGTGTGCAGTTTTGTAGCCCATTCAATTTCAGTATAATCAACTGCAAGTTTCAACTGGCTCAAAGTTCGCATGCATTTTGATAATTTTTTATGCGATGGTCTTATGCACTTTCTTTATATAATGGCGGCTCCACATTCGCAGAATGGGTTGTGGTGATTTTACTGATCTCCAGGAAAAATTACTTTATTTCTTTTGGAAGTAGTAGTAGTTGTTGTTGTTGTAATAGCACAAAACTCGTTTTTTGGTAGAGCTACTGAGGTGACAGTCCTTGGTCGTATAGTTGTTCTGGTAAAGTAGGCACCAGAAAGTATGTACAGTTGAAACCCATTAATCGAATCCTATAATCAATAAATATCTTTCCCTGGTTTCTGAGAGAGCTGATACTTAGGTATTACTAATTTTACTGTAGCTGGCTAAACTGCCCTTGAAAATACTAGAAGCCATCTTAATATATGCAACTGGCGACCTTACTTTCATGTCTATGAAATTCCATCTGTCCATTTTTTTTTTAAAGAGGTTAAAATCAAAATGTCAGAAACATCATCAAAGATGCCGTCGCACGAGTGGTATGTGTGGCATGTCGTTTATGTCTATTGGTACAACAGGTACCTGCATCCAGGTTCCTCTTACATGGGCGTATAGAGGTTATACGCTATCAATAGTATCCATTGCTTCCACTTCATAAGTGGTTCTGCAACAAATGGAACATCGGAAGAGGTGTCGTAAGTATTACCGACATGTCGTAGTCTGATACCGTCTTGAGCACTAAGCTCAGGCGTCTGTTATTTGTCGTCAGTTCGTAGGCAGTCTACCTACAGTCAAAAGCTGCTACTGAATTCTTCGCTGCGTGTTGCGTTGCCACTCTGCGAGTTGAAGATATATCCCTATCATTGTTGCAAAATGTGTTGCTGCATTCCAGCAAGTATTTGATACGATCATCTTGGTGATTAAATTTTCCGGGCACAGCTGACCAAGCGCAATATCATCTGCATAGCCTACAATAGTACCACCGTCTGGTAGTTACATGACATTCCAAAGTATTGGATCAAGGACAGATCCTTGGGGACCCCGCCAGTGATTTAGTATGTTTTTTGGCCACAGTCTGTATCGTATTGCAGAATTCTGTTGGCGAAGTTTTTTCCAGTCAATCTTCCTTTCGACTGTCAAAAGCTTCATTCCACTTCACTTCATTTCACATGCAACATGGGCTAATAACCAAATTTCAAAGCTAAAAAATCTGGCAGATATATTACTTAAAACTGGAAAAAAGAACAGTGCGGAGTAGGAAATGCTTGGTAACCTTCAATCATTGATTTTTTTCATAAAGAATGCACTACTGAAAACAAAATTCTCTCCTCTTCACTCATCTCGGGAGCATAGGGCCTTGACAGAATAGGTGATTAGCCTGCCGCTACCCAACAATATTTTGGTACTTTAAAAAGACAAAATCTTTAACCTAAGCCCACTTTCAGCTAGTACTTTGTTTAGCTCATCCTAAAACTTTTAAAGGCCAACGTCTGAAAAAAAACGTTCCAGAATTCCATAAATTTGCGCCCGCACTAAGACCCCAGCTACTCAAAGGCATTAAAAAAAAAATAGCGTAAAGTAAAACTATTTTCACTAAATAAATGGTTTAACCAACCAAAATGAGATCAACATAGAAGTTTAACCCCAAATGTGGCACACAACTTAACATGACCATGGCCAAATGGGAACTACATAAAAATTGGAATACAAAAAAAGTACGAAAAATACCATAGACTGCTACCAAAAACGCTGTCGCGCAAGAAAAGCGTGCACCACGAGTGCGCCCTATGCAGAGCACAATGAGGCCTTTTGTCTTTGGTTGTTGTTTGGAGCGAAAAATTGTTTGCGGTACCTGACAGCAGCTGTCACTACGTTAACGGTTTAGTGCCACAAATAAGTGTCAAGTACGGCACGCATTCCGAGTACTACCAAACAAAATACATTGAGCATAGTTAGCAACAACAATGAGCGCTAAAACTAACTAACTAAGACAACAACAACTACCACAGCAACATTTACAACAGCAATCAAGAGTGGGATCAACAACAACGCTTACTCAGGAGGCTGTGGAAAAAACGTCAACCAAATTGTTGGCGTTAAATGAACGTAAGCGGGCGGACGGGCGAAGCGCAGAAGTGAAGCGACATCAGCGAATGGCTTGCAATGGCAAAGTGTCTAATTTAATTTGTACTTACAACTATTTCAGCTAATTTTAACCCACATTTGTCGAGGCTCAACGAGGATCTTGGCACAATGAAGGGGACGGGGTGAAGGCAAAAAAGGCTTTTAAATGCTGACAAGAAGCGGCAATAGACTTGCTAAGTTCACAGAAAAAATGAAAACAATGAGAAATAAATACAAAAACTAGAAATGTGAATGCAGTTTTTGTTGTAAATTTTTACTTCGCAACGACGCATTTACAAGCAGGTCCAATAAGTCATTGTTTCTTCGGTTTTTCTGTTGCGCTAATACTATTTGTTTTTGCCTTGTCTTTGCTACTTTTGGAAATATTTTTTTTATTTTTTTGGTTCCATTTGATTTACTACTAAGAATATCTTAGATAACTATAACCAAGAAGTTAGTCTTCCACTTTGAAAAGTATACAAATATATAACCCGGATATCTTGAATTATACGGTGGAAAACTAATTCAAACTTAAGTTGAGATGAACAGTAGTTAAGAAAGCTTTGTGTCATCAAACTGACAGCCGAATTTAAAGCCGCTGATCCACCGCAGCACCACAAGTCCCTTGTGTCAATTTGAGTCCGTTTTGTGTGAAAAATATGAAGCACAAAGAAATTTTCTTTTATTTTGTATTTATTTTTCAATGTATTTCGATTTTTTTCTTTATAAATGTGCAGACTTCTTCGCTATTAAACTGCGTATGCAATTTTTTTTTAAATTTGATTTCAAAATCTGAAATGTTTAATGAAAATTTTTCGATTTTCTGATCAAGTTTTATGAATGGTGTGCAAGAATTAATTAATTTGTAGAAAATTAAAAAAAAAATTAATTTCACTGAATTTTCATGTGACATTTCCTAAAATTATTCATGCAAGCGGTTAGCGTAGCCGAATAGTTTGGTGCGTGACTACCGTTCGGAAGTCCATGGGTTCAACAACCACGAGCATGATAAACCAAATAATTGAAAGGGTTTTAGCTAATGGCGGTCTTTCCTCGTCAAATATGGCAAATTTTTGAGAGTAGTTCTGCCATGAAAAATCTCCTCATAAAAAAAACCAACTGCCGCTCGAAGGCTGCATAAAACAAATTGAAGGTTCATTTGTGGAAAACCATCAAGACCCACGCCCTAAATAGAATGAAGAGCTGAATAAATATATTTAAAATGTTTTTAAATGCTAGAGTTCTCACAATTCCCAAAACTATTCAAATACTGATTTACCTCCCTTTTTTATTGAATTCTAAATCGTTTGTTCTTTGCCTTTTCTGTCATTTTCCCGCTGAGTGCGTCATTAAACAACATAAACGCACGCATACTTGTGCAATTCTTGCTAATTAAGCTGTTCGTAATTGTTCTCAACTACTTTGTAATTATTTCTCAAACTCAAAGCACACACACACACACGCACACACTCAAATACATACATAAAACATTCAAAACACAGAACTAAAATTGTTAGACCAAAAGACCACCACTGCCAAAACTTTCCGTACAACTCTATTTCGTATGATGTTTTTGCGCTACCAACACAACAACAACAAGACTACTTTCATTGAAATGTTTGAAAACCCATTTCATTTCATTTTGTTACTGCTGCAGCGCAGATTAGAAGTTCACTGACTGGCTGCCACCAGTCAGCAAAAAGTCAAACGAATTCAAATAGCCCAGCTTGCTTCAACTGTTTACAACAACTCCAATAGAGATAGAATGCTGGAGTTAGCTGCCGGCTAGCAAAGTATACATATTTTGCCTCAAATATTTACGCAACTAAGCAAAAAGTTGAAAAAAAACCAAAAAAAAATTAGCAAAGCAAATGACAATCACAGCGTCACTGCCAAAAATCAGCTTTGACCACACAAAAACCACAAGCATTCACAAGTCATCTGCTTGTAATTAAGTAGTAAATTCACACATACATAAATTCACACATACATACAAAGCGCCGTTTCCGAGGAAGTGTATGTTTGAATGAGTTTCCTTAATTGTTGTTGCCACTCTGCGTGGTGCTGTTGCGAGACAAAAGCAACTGGCAAAGGGCTTTCTCATATTTCACCAACCTATCCGAAAATATATTCGTATGTATGGATGCATGGATGTGTGTGTACATGTATCTAAAACCAATTTTGGCAAATGGAGCCGAGAGTGCTTTGAAGCTAACCAGCCAAGTACTTTTCAGTAATGTATTTAGTATAAAGTTGGTTATTTTTACTGCGGCGGCAGCCAAGTGGCCATTAGAGGTAATTATGTGTTGGAAATGTCCAAAATATTTATAGAGCAACAACAACGTAGAGTGAAAATTTTAAGGAGGCGTTGAAGCAGCAGAACAGGAACAGTACACACACATACATACATGCATGATACTCAGGACAGCCATAAATTACCATGCATTGGTTTACATATACATTTTTACACTACTGATGAGGGGTTGATGAGCTACATACCTGTACGTATAAGGCAAAGGATTGTTAAGGAATGGCACTGTCCACAATTAACACAATTAAAATTGATTTATTTGTAGGAAATAAAATGAATTGAATCGATTGATTTGATTTGATTTTTATTTAATGTTGACAATTTTTGCATAGTTTTTTAAAGCGAAATATCTTCGATTCCTTTTAAAACTTTCATAGTCCTTTTTTTAATTATTTAGAATAAAAATATACTTTTTAACCAATTTAATTCTTTTCTTGCCATTTTCGAAAAACACCGTGTACCTGCCTGCTAATTTTGGTATCGTTTTTTAAAGCGAAATATCTTCGTTTCTTGTTGACTATTTTCAGAAATATTTAAAAAAAATTTTTTTAAGTAAAAATTAACTTCTAAACAGAATTCTTTTTTTCCAGAAATTTAATTTTTTTGTGTAATTTTTGAATAAGAAGGTATAAAGGTATAGAAGGTAGGTTGTCTGGTATTGCACCTAGCAATACATCAATCGATTTGCGATGATTTATTCGCGTGTGTGTGCTGGCGCTTCGCTTCGCAAGAGCGGTGATTTGCACTGATTTTTCATGGGTTTGCCGTACGTATTTCAATACAGCTTGAAGAATCATGGCAATTATGCTATGAAACTTTCAGGGATTGCCGAGCATAGTCTCAGTTGTTAAGGGGGGACCCTCATTTATCGGGTCAAAAAAATCGATTTTTTGGAAATAATTTTAATCTATTCTACAACTATTTAAGAATATACTTTCAAAATTTCAAGTCGATATCTGTATTTTTGAAGGAGTGACAAAATTTTTAACAGGACGCGACGGGTGGCCTGATCGCATGTATCCAAAACTTTAAACGCGTTTTTCTCGAAACATCATTTTTCGATTTTGTGTACACAATTGAGAACGCTGTATTGAACCAATCAGGCTTTACAATAGCTCATTTTAAAGATAATTAAATTGTTTTCAATGTGACATTAAGTGTTTTTTAAAAAAAAAAGATTTTCATATTTTTTTGTAATTTTAAAGTCAATTTTTATGCATGAAAAATCACTTTTAACATAAAACTGGGTAAAAAATATCAATTTCGACATTTTTTTTTTAAATCAAAATGTCACATCGAAGGTATTATCCTAAAGTTTTAAAAAAAATTTGGTTTTTTTATTTCAGAAAAAAATTCAGAGCGCTAGAATGTACACAGATAGAATGAGGTGCCATGGACGAGGTGTATATTTCCATACTTAAAATGTTTTTTTTCTTCTCCGAAAATTTTTGTAGACAGTCAAGACATTTATTAAAGTACTTTATGAATTACAAAACGTTTGAAGTTATTTTACCTGAGAAAAAAATTCCCAAAAATGATGCATTTTTCGACCGTCTAAATGAGGGTCCCCCCTTAAAGAAACAAATAAAAAAAAGTATTGAGACGAAAACACTCTTTGCATTTAATTGCAAAACAAAATTTTATATAATATATTATATATGAAAATGATTTTTTTATTTGCAAAAAAAGTTTTCCACAAAAATACAGAAAAAATTAAAATTAAAAAAAAAAAAAATTTTAATAATATCTAATAATAGCCTAGTTTGGTGGGTAGCTCTTCAGAAGGGCTCCAACACCACTAAACTAGAGAGAGTGCAGAGAACTGCATGTGTGGCCATCACTGGTGCTTGTAGAACATGTCCCACTGCTGCGCTCAACGTTATTCTCCGCTTAATTCCTGTGGATCTGCAGCTTAAATCCATTGCTGCTCAGAGCGCTATTAGGTTAAAGGAGATTGGCCTTTGGAGACAACTTCCTGTAGGACATAGTAGCATCTTGAAGCAGATCTGCCCTTCCTTCGCTGTTCTTCGCACTGACCTCTCCATCTGAAAACTGTGTTTTGAGGGTTGTGCTAGGGCTATATTTTCGAGCAGGCAAGATTGGAAAGAGGGGAGAGTCGGTGCGAATATAGATACCTCTGTTTTCACTGAAGGATCCAAAATGGAATCTGGAGAGGGAGCGAGGGTTTTCTCTAAAACAGCCAGCATTTCGGTCTCCCTTAAACTGCCGGAAACAAGCAGCGTTTTTCAAGCAGAGGTCTTTGGGATCCTGCAGGCATGCAAAATGCTTCAAGATCGCTGTTGGGAGGGAGACATTAATATTTTCTCCGATAGCCAAGCTGCGATCAAGGCACTGTCGTCGCCGTATTGCAGCTCTCTTCTGGTGAACTCCTGTAAGGAGGAACTCAAATACCTCGATCGAGCAGGAAACATCTCCCTTTATCTGGGTTCCTAGGCACAGCAATATAGAGGGAAATGAAGTTGCCGACGAGCTTGCCAGGAAGGGGTCGACAGAACTGGTTTCAGCTGTCCACCTCTCAGACATCGGTGTCCCTTTGTCCGTCGGTAAAGGGAAACTACACAATTTCTTTCTAAACAAAGCGCAAGACAGATGGAGGTCTATCTCATCGTGTGCTATTTCGAAAACACTATGGCCTCAATACGATAGAAACAGAACTCTTACGGTAATGGGAATTCCCCGCCATTAAATTTCCAAACTCATTGCGGTGTTCACTGGTCACTGGGTGATCGGTACTCATGCGGAGAAGCTTGGAATTCCGTACAACCCCTATCGCAGAAGCTGTGGCGATCCTACAGAGAAAGAGACTGTTGAACATTTACTCGGCAAATGTCCGGCTTTGGCGTCTAGGCGCTTGAGATTCCTTAGCCCTTTGGGATGACTTGAAGAAATTCTCCAGCGTAGATCCATTTTCTCTCCTCCACTACATCAACAGCACTGGATGGCTGTAGAAGGTTTTCTCTTCCCAATAATTTTTCTTTGCACTGGTAACGGTCCACATTATGATATTAAAACGGCACGTAAGTGCTACTTGAAGTGTGCCTGTGGCACTCTTGCCATTTTACCTACCTACCTACCTAATAATACGGGTGGCGCAAAATTAACCATTCAACTTTTTACTAAAAAAAAAATATTTTGAGTGACGGAAATCTTTATTTTGACCCTTACGTGCTCCATTGCTTGTCTGTTTGTATGTTGCAGCAGTCTAGCTCAAAAGTGTCAAATATGATTGACGTAGGACGATATTTGCAAATATTATAAATCTTTCCATAATTGACTAATTTTGCACCACCTGTTATATACAGAAATGTTTTTTTTTTAACTGCAAAATAACACTTTGCTTAAAAAAAAAAATTATAACAAATAAATATATATAATATTATATTTGTATATAAAAAAATATAATTTAGTAATATATTTTTATGTTTTGTCCTAAGGGATAAAAAAACAAACAAATTATAAAAATGTGAAACAGAACCGAAAATATTCAATTTTAAAGAATTCTATACTAAGATTTTGAGTTTGAAAATTATATATTTATTTTTTTTAATCTTCACTGTTTTTCTTCTTGTTGATTGCCGCGATAACCGCTTACGCGATTTTGACCGAGTTCAACAAAGCGCGCGCTAGTCATTTCTTTCTCTTGCTAACCGGTGCCAGTTGAACACTTCAAGTGAAGCCCAGTCCTTCTCAACCTGATCTTTCCAATGCAGAGGGGGCCTTCCTCTTCCTCTGCTACCATCAGCTGGTACCGCATCGAATACTTTCAGAGCCGGGGCGTTTATAACCAGTCGGACGACGTGAACCAGCCAACGAAACCACTGGATCTTTATTCGCTGGGCTATGTCTATGTCATCGTAAAGCTCATACAGCTCATCGTTCCATCGCCTGCGATATTCGCCGTTGCCAATGTGCAAAGGTCCAAAAAGAAAGAAAGATTCTGTCTCTAACACTCCAAGCGTCGCTTCATCGGATGTTGTCATCGTCCACGCTTCTGCGCCATACGTTAGGACGGGCCTGATGAGAACCTTGTAAAGTGTTAGTTTTGCTCGTCGACAGTCAGGAGTCATTGGTCAGTAGTCCCTCGTCTATGATCAACTATTAGTGAACAGCGATCATTTAGCAATTTTCAGTTCCCACTTGTCATTAGTCAATTATCATGGGTCAATAGATACTAGTCACCGGTCCATGGGTATTTGGGATTGCCAGTATTCAGGAGTTAATTGGTTTTATTTTAAGGCATGTCGACTCAGGTCAATGGGGTCAGTTGGCTACAATTGGTGGTTAACTGTCAAGGGAGATCGTTGCTTTCCCAGCAGCAGTAAGCAGTTTGCTGCCTAGTGGGCAAACAAATTTATAAACGGTTTTCAGCAAAGCTTTTTAATTACTGTATATCCTCTTTTTGATGGTATTAAACATTTTTTGTTTGCCAAATTTTATAAGTAAGTAGCAAAAGCGTGCAGAAATATGAAAGAGCAAAAAGATATTTGTATGTGTGCGTAATAGAAGATGGGAAATTATAACACAAACTGACCAAAAGTACAAAACACCAGCGGACAATCGCACGAATGCCATTGAAGTCTCCGGAAATGGGAAAGGGACCAACAAACCTGCAAACCAAGTAGACGCACAACGGCAAGAAAACAAGTTGTAACCAAATTGAGCACAAAATATTGAAGTTTTGTTGCCCAAATCCAAGAGTAGAGCCTCTGTGCAGAAGACAAAGGCTGGGTACGGTTCGTGCGGGAGACCAGCAGCATTGAGTGGTGCGGAAATTATTTCAATTGTGCACCGACACAATCGGATTCGATGTAAATGTAGTAAGTATGTGGCAAAAAAGGTGGCTAAAATACAGGCAATACTGTAGTCATTGCATTCAAATGAGCACTTCACTGGACATAGACGACCAACCAACCAACCAGCTAGCCGACCGACCACACTGCTGCCCATTGCAACGTAGTTTGCAGTTGTTCTTACGTTTGCCTTGCCGCTTGGTCAGTGCAAATAGAATGAGTTGCAATTCATTCTGCCTTTGCTGTCTAAAAATGAATCCGAAGCGCTTTGCCTTCGCTGCCAAGGGCTTGGCTTCTTGAGCATTTGCAGTTCTCAAGTGCCTTGGCAATTTTTTTTTTTGGTGGCTTTACTACATTCATGCTTTAGTTTGCTGCTGTGAATGCCTTGGTTGGTTGGCTGGCTTGGCTGAAGTCGTTCAAGTACCTTTTTCGGAAATTCAAATTTCCGTTTCTCAACGATTTGATTTAATTTTGAACCACTTCACTTCGCTCTCACCTGTACCTCATTCGTCTTTGTACGAGTCTACATGCAAAACTAAGTGCTTCCACGTATTTCTACTTCGGCTGCTACCTGCAACCGCAAAAACAGTTTAGAGTTTGCTGCGTTTTGCTGAACGTTGCTTCAGCACTTTTGTGGTTCTTTTCTGGCCGGATTTAGCTTTGTTTCTGTTTCCCTTGCTTCTCATCCTCTTGCTTGGTTTCGGTATTCTTTTAGCTGTTGAAATTGGTTTGCCAGTTGTTCTTGAAGTAGCTGAAAAATATAACGTTGTCGCTTGAGACAAAGCATTCTCATTTCACTGGGATTGCAGTTTGTTATCATTTCATCAAGTGCAGATTGAGAGGCTCTGCGTATTGATTATTCTTGCAGTTGCTCCTACGGATTTGGTGTTACTCTATAGTTTAAGAAACTTGCATCAAAACGGGGAGAGAGTGACTTATTTGTGAAGTTTTTTGAGTTCAACATTTTTAATTTAAACTGAACCGTGCGAGTTTTACTCTAGAAGTCTTTACTCTAGAATTCTGCGTTCCTAGCGCACACTCCGAAAGTATGACGTTACACACGTATGACGGTCGGCTCGTTCTAGAAGGAGCATATACACCACCATCATGTAAAGGGACATCTCACTGATGGCAGATAAATATTTAGAATTTGGAAGTAGTTATGGCATCTGGTACGTGGGTAAATGCACAAAGACCTTAAATATTTTTTAAGAAGCCCCAGAGTTGTTGCATATTGGAAAAAAGTAAAGTTTTCTTGAAATATTTGGGTTCATATTTAAAGGTGCGGCAATGCCAAAAATATCCCATATATCTTAAATAGAAAAGGTTTTTTATTTAGAAGTTTTATTAAAAAAAATGCTAAAAATTAATAGGTTTCAATGGACAAACGATATTGAATTTAGAAATGATCCAACTATGACATATCGTCCAAATATTCGGATTTTTTGTTGCCAACTTACTAGGGTGGATTTCTAAGAATTCGAAAATTAATTTTTTTTTGAATAGCTTCTAATTGAACTACTTTGTTAATAATTCGTAGAAAATATTCAGTACCTCGAATTTTGTAACCACCCTAGTAGGGGATATGAAAATTAAAATTTGGATTGACTATTTTGTTAGCATTTCTTGATGTATATTCACTACATACATACATCGACTTTTTGTGACCACCCTAATGAACTGATTTTTAAGAAGTCGCAGTACTAGAAATGTAATTATATGAAAATTGCTCGTGCATTGTCTCTAAATGAACTTTATTGTTAGCATTTCGTTTCAAATTGTCAGTACTTGGACATTTTTTGAACACCCTAGTGGGACGACCTCTTAGATCTCGCAATTTTTGAGATGACACTTAACTTTTTTAATACGTTGGCGTTAGGAAGACTACTTTGTAGACATTCATAATAATTATGTACTACCTCGAATTTTTTGTGACCACCCTAGTAGGCTGACCCCTAAGAACTAGTAATATTTGAATTGAAAATGAAAATTGTTTGTCCAATATCATTAAATGCGTGCCTGCCTCGCAGAAAGTAGTCAGCACCTCAAGATTTTGTAACCAGCCTAGTAGGGCGACCTCTATGAATTCGCAATATTTGAGATAAGAATTAAAATTTTGTATATGTTACTTCTAGAGCGGCATTTTTGTAAACATGAAGTAACAAATATTCACTGCCTCGACGTGTTTATGGTCCACCCTAGTAAGCCGATTTGCAAGAACTCGCAATATTTGAAACAAAAAGCTAAATTTTTTTTGCGCTGCCTCCAAATTAACTACCGCGCAGGCATTTCGGAACAAATTTTCCCTACCTCGACTTTTTATGAAGCACCCTAGGAGACCAACCCCTACAAATTCGCCATATTTCAGAGGAATTTAAAACCTTTTCATAAGTTGGCTCCAAAAAGATTATTTTGGTGTCATTTCCTGATAAATATTTAATATGTAGATATTTTGTGGACCACCCTAGTGGAATGTTCTCTACGAACTCTTAATTTTGAAATGAAAATTAATTTTTTTCTTGTACCTAGGAACAATTATTTTATAGGCATCTTGCAATAAATATTTACTACCTCTTAATTTTGTGGCCCACCCTAGTAAGCCAACCTCTAAGAACTCGTAATTTTAAATTGAAAATTAAATTTTTTTTGTACCTAGGAACAATTTTTTTACAGACATCTCGCAATAAATTTGTATTGCCTCTAATTTTTGTGTCCCACCCTGGTAGGCCATCCTCTAAGATCTTGCAATATTTGAAATGAAAATGGAAACTTTTCGTGCACCGCTTTCAAATGAATCTTCTTTTTGATATCTCATAGCAAATATTCAGTATCTAAACTTTTTGTGGATCCCCCTGGTGGGTGACGTTGCCTTCAATAGGTAACAACTTTTTTATCCTCTTTCAACTGAACAACTTTTTAATCCTTTTTCGACATTAACCTGAAGCTCGAAAGCAGCATTCTTTTCGAAAACATTTCTCGCACTTTTGGAATTTCTCGTTTCTCTTATTGGCAATTCCAAGCTAATAGCGAAATCGTGCAAAGCAAATTAGCTCTGAGTTATGGCCAATTTCCCTGCGCGAAGCAGCGAAAAAAAATCATAAAACAATATCTCAGACCACTTTTGTAAACCACAAATCTTCGCAACGCGCCAAGTACTATCGCCGCAATGACACGTTGCACACGCGCCAACCAACCACACACACACACAAAACATGCAGCAAGCGATACAGTAAAGAATCTGAAAACGCCAGCGTGTAAGCGGAGGTGTTAACATTGGCAACTACAACAACGGTGACCACTAAAAGTCGGCTAACGATCATAAATCGACACTGGGAGTAAGCGCAAGTTGCTAGGGCTGCACAGGGCGGTGGAGGATTAGGAAAACTAAAGTTCAGGCAAGGAGAGTGGGAAGAATTGGAAAGGCAAAACAAATTATGCAACGCGCATGCAGTCGCACTTAGGCGGCTATTAAAGGCGCGGAAAAGCCCTAAAAAGGCAGGACTAAACACAAACACACATACAGACATGCATACATTCATGCATAAGTCAAGCGACTGCAGACAATGCGCACAAAAGATAACAAATGAGCGGCTGCACTCAGCTGAGGTGAATTGAACTGGTGGTGAGGGGGTGAGAATGCTGCAGCAGCTTGTTTTGTTTGCTGTTGCGTTGACCGCCCCATCCGCAATTCTCTATGGAAAATCATTACCGGAAACGCCCTCCAAAGTGGCAACACATCGACACCGCCACCGCCGTTGTGCGCGCATTGATTGTTTGTGCCGACTCCCTCGAGTTGGGTGCTGATTTGGCCGCGTGGGGGATTTATGCATCTAAACCACAAAAGATCTGTGCATCTAACAATGGCTTAGAAAGCCAGTCGCTTTTCGTGTTGTACTCCGTTGGTTTACAACAAATACGATAAATGTGGCATTGAGTTTGAGCTGCAAATCATTTATTATGTAATCTTTCTTTCGCGTCGTGCCGCCAACACCAGCACAACTGCCACCACCACCACTAACATGAAAGTCACCACTGACTTTACAGCACCGGTTGCTTTATACGAGGTGTGTCGCCGCCTCATATGCGCTTAGGGAATTATTAGATGAAAAATAGGCGTTGCGCGCATGCGCATTCACAATGAACAACTTTTCGCAAATTTTTCTTTTTTTTTCGTTCGCAAAACTTCGATCTTTATGTGGCAGATTTCAAATTTTTTTCTTTATTTTTTGAGTGTTGCGAGTTGACAGCGTAATTGTCGCAAAATGCACATAGCTTGAAATTTTATTGATGAAAATTTACGAATAGCAGTGATAAGTTCTCAGTAGGTGGGGTATGTGTGCATTTATCAGACTTTTGTTGTGTGGGTTGTTGAGCGGGATTTAGCTGAAATTTACGTTAAGTCGAACGTCAGATAGCAAATATTTTATAAGCACAATCAGTACAGCTTACCCAGCAGCATTCACTTTCAGGTTTCTTTTGACGAACTTGCACGTATCTAAAAATTAGGTTGTTTTATTTTGAAAATGAGTATTCGAATTCAGCGACTTGAGTCTGCTAAACTTTTCTTATTAAATTTGCCCGATTCCTAGAAATATGCCAATGAGCTGCAAGTGACGGATGCCCTTAAGGTCAGCGCTGAGCAGGCCATTGCTCAAATTCAGCTAAGCTCTGAGCCTGCGAGCATCAGAGTCATTCAAATTAGACACTTCGTCGAGTCACTGGAAATTCGCCACTTACTCTAGCCTTTATTAATTCGCAACCCTATGATTTCTTCTCATACACACCCCGTTGCAAAATTCTGCATTACAGTTTTTTTTTATAAAAATATCGTTCATACTACAACAAGAACTATATAACGCAAAGTTTAAAACGCAGTATAAAATTAAAAAAAAATTTGAAATCTCAACAAAACCTTTCACTTTTCAGTCGAAATTCATAGACTTTTAATTTTTTTTAGTAAATTTTAGTAAAACAAAGTATAAGTTCCAGGCAGCTGATTTTTAGATTTTTTGTTTTTTGTTTACAGGTGTTAGGCTTTGAACTCGGTTTGAGCACCCACTGGTGGTTATTTCAGGCAAATGTTTTTATTTTCCAAAACTACAGAGATTATCAAACTCCTTTAACAAACTGTTTTTAAATTTCAAAATAGATGATCTTAATGATCTGTATTAGGAATAAAGCGCGTAGTTTGAAGAATTTTGTTAGCACCCTACATTTCGAAATTTATTTGATATTTTAGTACCCGAAATTTAATGGGTCATCATTTGTGAATTCTATACCAATTTAAGTAAGATCTCCAAATATTTTCCAAAATATGAAATATATGATTGAGATTTAATTTAATGACTGAAATAGGCTGCAAGGCCATGTTTAATCAAAATCTAGTCTCAATTTTACATCCGCCCACGATAGCTACATCAACGGCAAGCAAATCGATTTCCAATAAAGGTACAGCGTACATCAAACAACAGTAACAAAAATTCTAACAACAAAGTCCATCAATCATCACTGCAGTTAAATTACACTTGCGAACAGTTGCCAAGGACATTACGAGCGACAAGCCAACCGGCGCAATGGCAGAGTAACCAAAAAGCACTTGTGCCACTGACACATAACGCTTTACACCTACACACATGCAAAGCAAAATGGTGCAGCAGCATTGCCGAAAATTTCATTGTTCCTGCCGCCATCAGCGTACAATGACCGCACCACCACCAAGAGCGCGGCGCGTAGCATGAAAGCGTTGAAATTGCAGCGCAATATGGAAATTGTGGTGATATGAAGCGATTTTGTTGTTGTTTTAGCGCTAATGGCATGCCGTGGGACGCATGTCCATCAGCATGTAGTACATGTCCAGTAGGCAATATTTAGAATAGCGCGTAAGTAGGGCAGTGTGTTTGGCCAATGGTATTCGCCTAGGTATGTACATCTGTGTTCATAATAAGAACAACGCGACATATTAAAAGTTTTAAGATTAATTTTTTGTTTTTAAGTTTTTATGGAAATACGAGTATAGTTCATATTAAAACATATAACTTAAGGTTTCAAACATTCAAAAAAATTCAAAATTTTTATATAAATTTCACATTTTTTAATAAGAATTTTTTTAGAAGCATTTTTGTACAAATGTACAATTGTATGCAGTTTTATAGCCCATTGAATTTTAGACTATTTATTAACTTATTATTATATTTTTTTATTTAAAAAAAATTCAACAAATTTTCACCAAAAGTACACATTTTTAGCCCAAATTTTTAGAAAATTTTCGAGAATGCATTTAATAGCCCATTAAATTTCCGACTATTTGTTTATTTTTGATCAAATTTAGAAAAAAAAAATTAAATTAAAAAACAAATTCACAAAATGTTCACCAAGAGTCCAAATAAAAAAAAAACACCAGTCTAACGGTTAGACGCGATAGAAGTGAAACCTTCCGTAAAACAAACTGAGAGAGAATAAGACGAAAGCAGCATTAGGAGCGGGATAATTATAGGTTCATTATAATATTGCTATAAAGTTCATATTTTATTTTCTTCATTTTTTATTATTCATCCTCAATGTTTTCAATTTCAACAAATGATACGAGTGGCTTATGATAGCTAAAATATGATACAAATGCTTTGGTTTCGATGTTGTCAACATATCTTTGAAATACCTCGTCAATGGTTGTTTTTGATCGTGTTGTCGATTCAGTGCGATTGTTACACATTTTTAAATTGAATGTTGTATTGAGTACGTCAATTAAAGGAACCGCTGTGTCCAATGCAAAATTTACGTTAAAATCGCCACTTAAAATCATTGGAACTTTATTGTAATCTTTTCTAAGTATCCGCGATACTTCTGGTGTATACTTTATTAAATTTTCGTGAATGAATTCCGTGATGCTATTTATTGATTTTTTTTCTGTCGATATTCACAACACTTTTCTGCATTATTTTTCGGCATAATTGCGGTAAATATTTAAAAATGAAAATATTTACGAATATAAAAATACACACGCGGTTGCCATTATGAGCGTCCCCAGCAAAACCTGCGTGACCGAAACTCTAACACAATTACACATATACATTCGTATTTGTTTGAAAATCGACTTTTTTTTTGGTTCTCCGTCACCTTTGGAAAATGTGTAAACAGTAAGCAAACTTTATTCATATATTTTTCCTCATTTTTGCATCAGTAAAATTAAACAAACGCCGTAGCCGAATGGGTTGGTGCGTGACTACTATTCAGAATTCACAGAGAGAACGTCAGTTCGAATCTCGGTGAAAACACCAAAATTAAGGAAAACTATTTTTCTAATAGCGCTCACCCCTCAGCAGGCAATGGCAAAACACCGAGTGTATTTCTGCCATGAAAAAAAGCTCCTCATAAACATATCATAAAATAAAATAAAATAACTGTATAAAAAATTTTTTTTTCTTGTGATTCGAACCAAGAATTTTGGATCGGAAGCTCACATTGCTAGCCGCTCGGCTATCGCGCCATGCTGTCGGCGCTGGCCTAAAAGTTATTTAGTTCGTTGCTACGTGTATATGTAATATTCGTAGCCAAGAGTGTCGCTTTTTTCGTTTCACTTTTTCTCAAATCACTCCCAACGATTCTAAAGAAGTTTTCACTTCAAAAAAATTTATTAAAACACAAATCAAATAATTTTCACCAAGAGTCTAAAAAAAAATAAAAAAATTAAAAAAAAATTTATTAAAACACAAATCAAAAAATTTTCACCAAAAGTCCAAAATTTTCGAAAAGCTTCGAGTATGCAATTTTTTAACTTATTGAATCTTTAAGTGTGAAGTGGCTTAAAAATTCCTCTGATTTTTTTATGAAGGTTTCATGTATTTCCTCCATATAAAAAACAAATCGAGCATTCGTTATATGGAGAAACTGCACCAGACTATCAGCGAAAAAAAAATTGTCAACAATCAGCCAGATTTTTTAACTGCTCCAAACTTGCATTTTACTCAAAATGAGGGAAATTTTTGGAAAATTTATTTTTGTAAATTTTTATCAAAGTTCCAAATCTAAATGTATATTGTTTTTGTTGTAGTATTTTTATAATATTTTTATATAAACATAAAAAAAGTTAAATAAAGAATAACTAGTCAAAACACTGCAATACTTCGCTCTGCTATTATTGTGAACACAGGTGTATGCATGCATGTGTGTGCAAGTAAGTTGTTGTTGACTCCGTTTTTGTTGCCAATAGTGGTGTCAGCCAGTTCATTGGAGGGGCTAGATTGTTGTGGTTGCAATGTGGCAACGGCGAAGCAGCCTATGCAGTAACTGACTGTTGTAGTAACAACAAAGGACACAAACTATTCTACAACAACAAAGAAACAACAGCCATGGCTAGGCAAAGCAAGCGCTGGGCATGCCAAACAATAGAAACCAGTGGTCATAGCAATAGTGGCACTAACAACAACAACTCCGACAGGTGTACACCTACAGCAACAACAGCGCCAACTACCGCACCACATAATGTTGCCATCAGAAACATGCATAAATGCGGCATTTGGGTGACTTTTGCCATGTAGCCGATTGTTGTTGCGCGCATCCGTTTTTTTGTTTGTTTGTTTTGTTCTATTGTTGTTTTTGCAATTTTTCGTTGCTGCAGTTACATTGCCATCAAACTTTTAAATTATGCTTTTATTATTTGTAGCTGCCGCTTTGCGCTTTTCACCTATCGTCTATCGCCCATGCAGCAGTGATACCTGCAACAATTTGCGCCATGTTGCCAGCGATGCTACCTTTATTGCAACAGCGCGCATTTTGTTATGCTTATTGTTGTTGTGCTACTATTTTGTAACCACAGACAATGCAGACGAATTCCCAAAAGCCATTTCGTCATCGTCGCTTGCCAAGTTGCAGCACCTCTGCACCACAACATCCTTGCCACAGCACGCCATTCCCTCCCTTGCCTTTCGTCTGGTGCCATTTGTACTGCCAACGAATTCCAGCAGCTCCCCACTTTGCTTACCACTTTCGACTTTCGCATGCCTCACTGTGCATTGCTTCAGTGCGCAACATTACATCAGCGGCAGATAGCATTGAACAGCTACCACAGCAAGCAGCGACGTGCCACAATGCTTGTTGTCGTTTGGCATGATTTTTTATGATTTTTCTTCGCGTGTGTTTTTGATATTGTTTTCAATTCTTTTTCCTTTGTCAGTACATATTTGCTGCAAAAAAAGGGTGCAACATATTTTATTGTTGCTGTTTAGTGCAACACGTCGTTGCAGCGACTGTTATTGTGTGCTGCTTCTTCTACTGCAGTCGCTTATCTCACCATTACATCGTTTATTATAGTCATAGTTATGCTATCGCTATTGTTGTTGCTGTTTATGTGTGTGTATTTTTATTGTTGTTTTTGATATTTACATCATTATTTTCATGTTGCCAGTATTTTTGCTGGCATGTTTTGCATTCGCACGTGACGACATTAAGCTGAAATGTGCTCGGCAAATTCATGTTGCACAACAAGAGCAATAAGCAAAGCGGATTACATACCTACATTAACAGGGAATGCACGTATAGCTACATACAGGCATAGATCTAGAATAAGTTCGGCAAATACTGCACTTTGTGGAGTAGAGACTCTTCGGTGCTTTAGTACTGAGCCATCTAGTGAAATAAAAATCTGTAAAAACTTCCTTGGCTGCTTGTAAAAAGAGTTCCAGGAAAGCGTACTCTTTAAAGAAATCAAATGCTCTTGACTATGTGATAATTGTAAAAGATGGTTAATATTATCATTCTCATATCGATGAGATTAAGGTAATGAGCGCAAAATATCTTTAAGTCGAAGTTCAAATCTTCAGTTCATTATATTCTGTTTTAAACGAACTCGTGTCTGTATTAGGCTGATTCACAACGCGCTAAATTGCTTTTTGATGCTTGCTTTAACCCAACCCTGGACTGCTAAAGACACCATAAAGGGAACTTGGAACTTTATAAAAAGTTTTTACAGAAAGGTACGCGAAACGCTTCGAAGTAAAAGAAAAGTTTCTGTAACCATCAGGGGTGTCATCAGTCCGACCTAATGAAGGCTTACAGGCCTACTACTGGGTTTTGGGAAACTCAACGCGAAAAGCTTGAAGTAAGTCTTTATGATAAATAAGATGTAACTGCTTCTATGCTGCCTTCATAACTCTCAATTCTAAGTACTTTTTCCAAGGAATCTTTCAATGGGATCTAGAATTTTTAATTCGAAAATAAAGTGAAATGGAATGAAGTTCTACCGAATCGACTTATGATAAGTCCATATACAGATATAATTTAGAAAGTAGCACTGACTTTCGAACACCGAACCGAGTGTAACCCAGAAAAATTGATACCCACAAGATAGAAATGTGATGTGTGAAGGAAAAATATGTATAATATTATGAGGATATTCTTCATAAGCAATGTAATTTCTTCCACAAAAAGAAATTTAGAGCATTTGTTATTTGGAGTAAAAGAGACAAGACCACAAGGGAAAAAATTGTCAAAAATCAACGCGATTTTCGAGTCGCTTCAAACGTGCATTTTATTATACCTAAATTCAATGGGCTATATAATAGCATACTAAAATTTTTTTGTTTTTAATTACCTTTAAAAAAATTGAAATTTTGATAAAAATTCGGAGATCTTTTTTTCATTTACGCAAAGCTTGAAACTTAGATTTATATGGTTTTTGTACGAAAATTAACTCGATATATATATAATTTAATCTTCAAAATCGAATATCACAAATCTGAAATGACTTAAAAAATGCATCTATATAATTAGCTCTTATAACCTTTCTGGACGTTCTACCGAGCTCCTCCTCCAATTTGTGCTGTGAGTATTAACGTTTTTTCATAAATGGAAAAACCTTCAGTTTTTTTGAGAAGCTTTCTCATGAAAGAAATGTACTTGGAGGTTTGCTATTGCTTTTTTCTCAAAACTTGCTAATAAGTCCCTGGGCTATAGTCTCAACATAACATCTCATCCAAGCCCATTTCTCTAAATAAACCTGGGTTAGAGCTTGGTTAAGCGTAAGTGCATTTTTAGGCAGAGATGTATTCCTTTTCTCACTATGCCATCGCTTTTGAGAAACAGGTGTTAGAGATTTTGCGGATGGATCGCAAAAACGAAAGTATCCGTTGGATTATATGTCGAGTCTGTGCGCAAAACTAGTCATTATTATTAGTTTTGCCTTAGGGAGGTTAATTAGATATTTTCCTTTTATCTTCCCTGTGCTAAATTCTTGCCTTCCATAGCCCCAGCTTACGTTTTGTAGCCTTTGCTCTTTACTTATGACCTCTTGTCATTATTATTAGTTTTGCCTTAGGGAGGTTAATTAGATATTTTCCTTTTATCTTCCCTGTGCTAAATTCTTGACTTCCATAGCCCTAGCTTACGTTTTGTAGCCTTTGCTCTTTACTTATGACCTCTTATTTGATGGTGTTCTACCTCATTGAAAGAAAGTATTGAACCGCTGCTAGTTTCGAGGCCGCAGCCTGACTAGTCTATGCTTTGTCTACTTCATTCTCGGATGTGTGTTCATTCCACGAGACATATATGAGTCTAATGCGATTGTGCGCTCCAAGCTTATTTTAAATTCACTACACACTCAAAGACTATTGAAAAAAGGATAAGAAGGCCTTAAGTGTAGCTTGACTGCCGCTTAGAATAACTACTTGTATCCACAAATTCCGCACGGTTTTTTCTCGATTGATCTCTGCACATAGGCAGCTGGTGTATACTTCTACTTGGAAGATACTATGAAAACTACTCATCGACATAGACAGCTTTGTTTTGAAACCATAAACCTACCGTTCATGTCTTCGAAAATTGTCGAGCCTTCTGCATATCAATGCAGCGAACACACTTCAAATTTTCTTTCGAAAATAGGGGGAAATCCAAGTGGGTTTGTTGCTCAGTTGAGTCTCTTCTAAAATGCTATGATTTTAGTGATATCCTCTCTGAGTAGTTGGGCAAGCGGAAGCTGTGAGCTCTTACAAGTTAAAGTTGCTGGATTGAGATTTAAAATGCTGGCATAAGAAATTAAATGGTTCATTTGGCTGGTAAGGGAGAAAATCATGTAGCAGATCCCATTGAAAATATTACATTCTAAATAGTAGCAATTGGTTTTGACTAGATTCTAGTTTATTTATAATAATCTTGAAGCATCTTAGGTAACGCGAATTACTGACTTTATTAAACTTTGCCTGATTTGAGTTCGGCCGTTTATCTTCAGGCCGCATAAGCTATTTCAGGTAGAGTTCTTCTACCCACGTGCGGGATAACTTGAATAGGATCACAACTGCTCAACTTGCTCAACTTTTTCAAGGAGAACACGAATTTAGAATGCGTTTAATAATTTAATGTTTGCTAAAGTGAACTTACTAATAGATCTGTTTAACTTCAATGGCATTTATTACTTTGAAAAATGAACATATCCCTCTGAATTATTCACAAATGGAAACACTGTACGTCCACATGTGAAACTATTTCAGCGTGTAAATCTCTATTTGGTGCTATTTCCGGAACTCATTAAATTTGAAGAGAACATTACAGCAGCAGCAGCCGCTACGGGGGTGGTAGCATGTGAGGGCCCGAGACGATAGCAACTATTGAAGCTGAAAAATCACGCGCCTACTTGCGCTGGATGTAAAATTAAATACGTCACATAGCAGCAACAATAACAGCAACACCCACATTAGCAAAAGCAATAACTCAAAAGTCAGGCAACGAGATGAGCGACAAAGCGCGCGACAACGCACTGGTAAGCCGAATGCTGTAGTGTATAAATGCTTGCGAGGGATTGATGGGCGGGCATCTGGGTGAGTGAAAGAATGAATGAATGAAATACTGCATAGTTTGTAGTTTATTTGCCGCATTGGAAGGTAGTGCCGACGCTGTCGCTTTGTTGTATTGCAGAGTGACATATGTTTACGAGACGTACGCGACTTTTCTGCAAGCACCCCTCCCACTCCACGCTGTTATAAGCAAATATGTCGTTAGTTGAGTTGCCGGCCGATCGCTGCATGCTGAGGGATGTGGCAGCACGAAATTTGTTTGATATGTTCTCAATAAGCCTAAGCGTACGCGAGACACTTGTGCAAATGTCAGTTGACATGTTGAAATGTCATAAATGGCAAATGTACGAACAAATTGGAATGTGTCATCGAAGGAGTCGCTTTAGTTGCGCGGCGACGTTCTCGTATCTCCTGCCAACGTGGGGGATTGTCACTGGCAGAAGTAGCAGCAGCAGGAAAGAAAAGCAACAGATTTATGCGCAAATTCGTAAATTATTCAGCATAAGCGGAAAGAAAAAAAAATTGGAGGCGATTGGCGCTAGCGTTCACTCAAGCTCAGCGGCGACAAAGCGGCGACTCGGCGACTCCTGCAAGCAAATCGGCGCGCTCCAATTGACGCAAAATGAAGCAATAAATAGCGTCTGTGACATAAATACCACATCCAAACAAGTGCGAAAGCAAATGAAGTCGAGCAGCATGCAACGTAACAAAGTAAATTACAGTCAGCAATGCCACAAAATACTTCAACACAGTTCAACAAGGGTGAGTGTGGCGGCTTGGCTCTGCCTGCTGCTCATCTTCCCCTCATGAAAATCTTCACTATCGCTCAGCCAATGAGACACAGCAATGCGTCCGTCATCACCATATCGTCACATCGTCGCATTGGCTATGTAGCCGCGTCGCATTGTCACCACTTAATATTGCACATCATAAGTGCGAATTATTCAAAGATGATGTGCGTCAATGCCGCAGTCTCTGTCACTGTCACTGTCACAAAGAGCAAAAACAATGCCATAGACTCTATAAACTGTTTGCTTGCCACCTAGTGACTTCCTTTGGCATGGCTTACTAATATATGGCTATGTTTCTCGGCCTAATGGCACCGGCATTTGAAGGGCGCTTCGTAGAAATCAGTAAAAGTCGTTTATGGTGGGACATTTGAGGAACTCAGAGTGTAGTGGGACCGTGACGAGCTAAGTAGATTTGAGAGTGATGGTTAGGTTGCGGCATGTGTAGACCACACGCGTGTTACACACAGCAGTAATAAATCACTTGGACATGAGCTGCTTTCGAATGCCATAAGCTGTAAGCTCTTGCGGCACGTGAATTAGGGGAAAATTTCGCCGTTATTAACTCCGTGCGTGTACAAGCGATAAAGATGAACGCCTTCAAAAAGTTCTGCTAAATCTAATATTTCTTACCTTTTTGATGTCTTTTAATGCAATAGTAGTATCGGCCAGTTTTCGAAATTCGATGAATTGAAGAAAACGTTTGAAAGTCGTCTGGAAAATGTTATTAGGTGGAACGCTGTTTTTTTTCTCAAAACTTAAGATGCTGTTTTAAAAGATGTGATTATATATTTACGTACCGAGATACTGGCCTTCATTTGTCCCGATCTTTGCTCATTTTTCGAGTAGCGCATGAATTCTTCACTGAAAGATCTCCTCTTTTTTGACGTGATGCATAAATGAATCCAGTTTTTTGATTTATTTCATAAGAGTGAAAATGCTGATCAGCCAGATTATTTACAATCGCTCACAACAAATTATAGTTGGAAGAAACAACCTCTGGAGAGTACAGCAGAGCAGATAAGACCTCTCTTTGTAGATCTTCAACTCTTTTACGTCATGAGACCAAGCGTTGCCATGCTGGAGGCTAACTTTAACTTGTCCCTCTTCATACATTTGCCATTTTCTTTAAGTGCTGAGATGATAATAAACAATGCGATCCAAACGTCCAACACTCATGCCATCGGTTCGGTGGTCTCTCCATTGCGATTTTTGCTACGCGATCAACATTCCTTCTCGTCACATGCTTTTGCAACTCCTTCCTTTGTCTCCATTCCATATGTCGTAAATATCATATATCTCTTAGTTTGTGATATAATCATGTCTTGTGCGCCCATGAGCCGCTGTGAGCGTCTGCAATTCGGTGGTGGTAAGGATACGCTGTGTGCTGTAGTCGTGATAGGGCGGACACATGTTTTGTATGAATGTGTTTTCCTCCTAATACACTGGTTTTATTTCTCCGAACTATTATATATCTCTCAGGTACCTGGAAATTCGTGTTTGTTTTATGGACTCAAAACATATTACACCTCTTTGGACCACCAAAAGCAGAGCATAATCTTAACGGTATGAACATTCGGTTTGATCGTCTACTTGGAATTATATTTTCAGAATTTTCTGTACTTCGAATAATCCTAGTGTGCCTATTTTTCGCCGTCAGTGTGCTTATTTTTCACCGCCACAATACGAAATGAAAACCCGTTTTGTTTATATCTTTTAAGCAACTGTTCCCAAGCATGGAATCTGCGTTTAAATATCTCTTGGAAGTAGTATCGACTACTCTTTGTTGATCTTCGGTGGTTTGCTTCTGAATCATTCACGTAAATATGCTAGTCCTCAGAATCAAAATCTGCGCTTTAAATTCAACATAATTTGAAAACTTGAAAAGCCAAATTCAGTTCCTTTCTGAGAAAATCTGTTCTACTCTAAGATTTTTCAAAACTAAGCTATCATATTTTTGCAGTAGTTAAGTTACGTTTTGATGGACCCCAAATTATATTGTACTCCTGCGTATTCTGCATCATAAATAACTAATTCTAGGGTACCGGAATATAAATTTCGAACGTCCCTTAGTCATTTAGCAGTAATTAGTGATCCCGGAATTTCGGGATATTTTAAATCTAGATTCGGGCTCCCAAAAATTTAATTGTAATATTAGTACATCGTAGCGATATTATGTGCTTTGGATTATATTAGTGGTAATTTTTATCGCGAGTTTTCGGGATATTTTAAATGTAATTTTAAGATCCCGGAATTTGTCTTAAAAGTATGAGACCAAAAATACTGGCATATACAAATCTTTTGTTAAGAAGAAAAACGAGCTTTATTTTACAAAATTTTGGAAATAAATTCCATATAAATAAACTATTTTGTATATCTGATGTCTAATTATATTTATAAAAATTTTATAACATTTTTTATAAATAAAAGTAATTTATGAATATCACCATAATTTGGAGAATTTTTTAATTTGAGTTATTCGTGAGCTGAACTGGTCGAAAACGTTGCCAAACTGTGAAAAATGTTTGTAAATGACTTTATTTATTCAAAAACAACCATTCGGAAGTGCGTAGGTTCGAATCTCCGTGCAAGAAATAGCAAAATGGTAGAAAAAAGTTTTTTTCCAATAGCGGTCGCCCCCCGGCAAGTAATGACAGTCCTCCGATAGTATTACTGCCTTGAAAAAGCTCCTCATAAAACTCCCATTTGCCGTTCGAAATCGGGGTAAAACTTTAGGTCCCTCAATTTATAGAACAACATCAAGACGCACGCCACAAACAGGAGGAAGAGCTCGGCCAAACAGCTTACAGAAGGTAATTATTTTATTATTTTTTCCCGAATTAACTTCAGCATTTGGCACATTTATCAAAGCTTGGGTGTTGCAAGTCCGATCATTCTTTATCTTACAATATTTAGTATAAATTGGAAAAAATAATTGAGCTGAAATGAAGGTGATACGCAGTTTTTCTTTCTCATTAAGATCTCCCTTTCATTCCATTCGCTAACTTGTAGGTCTTTGCTATTTTTTTTTACTCTTTTTTTTTTAATTTTTTCTTTACTCATTACACATCACTCTTGAGTACCGCATAGTTCTCATAACTGTTTCCTCATTTTCACAAACGCTAAGCAGCGTTCATCGTTTCGCTCGTTACTCTCAATTGCAATAATTTTCACACGAACTTATGAAAAATGAGTTAAAGTGTTGCCCCGTTGGATGCAAAAAATAACAACATAAATCCAATCAAAACAATTACCATTGACCATTTATGTCGTGTCACCGCCAAGGCCACGCATCGGCATCTGCATCTGCTGCACAGCAGACTTAGCAACATGCAACCCAAAAGCTGCAGCAACGGCAACCCAGCAACTTGGATATAAAAACAAAAATAAAAAAATTGCAGAAAATCCTGTTTTGCTTGATGCTGACGGCCGCTAAGCACTTAAGTCTGACTCTTGCAACAACTACACCTCAAATATTTGTACTTTTTTGTTTGTTGCTGTCGTTACTTGCTTATTGGGAATGCCGTTGGCGCTGGCACTGGCCATCACCGACTGGACACTGGACTGGATATTGACTTTGGTTGCCGACACTGAGACAACCACAAGTGGGATTAGTGTCAGCGGCAGCCAGAGCCAAATGCAACAATTCAGAGCGTATTTGAAGCGCAAATATTGCTTATTGCTTGACATAGTCGAAGTTGTGGATGTAGCAACAACGCTTGCCAGCTGTCAAATAAAAATGAAAACTAATTGCAAATGTAGCTGAAAGACAAGCGATTGCCAATAAAAATAAAAAAGGAGAACAAGTAAATACGAAATTATTTTCATTATTAAACGAAGTGCATATATGGTTTTTTTAATGGCAAACCACAACAAGTATGAGCTTAAGTACTTGCAACATGCAACATGTTGACGGCAAATTGCTTAATCAACAACACAGCTAAATTATAGACACACAGAAATAAACGATATTCAGACGATTTGCATGTCATCACTAATTCTTAAGCGAACTAGCGCGTTCTGCAGGTGTGTGTGTGTTTGCGTTGATTGGTAATTATTGCGCTGTTGAAATTATTTATGAACACCATTGCTTTTGTTGACAGCTAAGCAGCTGAGCGAGATTGCCTTTGAGTTCGACTTGTTGGTGTTACAATAATTTTTTGTCTCCGGTTCGGATTCGTATGATGTCGTTTTGTGAATGAAAGGAGATGATGCTGCAGATGTTCCAGTAATGCAATCAGAAATTTTACTGCTTATGCGAATAAAATACATGCCAGTACATATGAATACATGAATGCATAAGTTAAATATGCATGTATGTGCCTTAAGTTTTACGAATCTCCGACCCTTAACTGGTTTTTTGTCTTTTCAGGTCTGCCGCTTAGGAGGCTGCTTTTCAGCTCAATAAAGTGTTGATAATTTAATTAAACTGGAATTGGATTTTGAATCTTTTATTGCCGTTCAAGTCCACTACTTTTATAGTGTGTGCCCTCCTGCTGCTGAGCAGTCATAACAGTTGTCGTGCAGGCATGTCACCTAAATTCCTAAAATTAGCTTGTCTCACAATTACACTTGTGCTCGCAATAATAGCAGCGCGACTATTACAAAGTTTTGACTGTTTATTTATTTTTTATTTAATGTAAATAAATACATTTTTTCTTGTTTTTTTTTTAAAACGTACAACAAAAACCATACAGCTCTTAGCTTCAAACTTTGTGCAAAATTAAAAAATTCAACAAATTTTCACCAAAATTTCAAACTTCTTAGAAAACTTCTGGGTATGCAGTTTTGTAGCCCACTCAATTTGGGTATAAACAAGTGCAGGTTTTAAGTAGCTAAAAAATTGCGCTGATTTTTGATCATTTTTTCTTAATGGTGTTAATGGTGTTTCTTCCACATAACGAAATTCTTTATATGGAGACCGTCAACAAAAAAATTGTCAGAAACCAATACGGTTTTTTGGTCACTTAAGACTTGCACTTTATTAGGCTAGAATTCTGTGGAATATAAAACTGCATACTCAATTTTTTTTTTAATTTCATTAAAATTTTTTTTAATGAAAAACATTTTTATGAATTTTTTAAAGATTCGTATACAGTTTGAAACTTAAATTTATATATTGTAGTTGTTGTTCTAAACCAAACTATATTTTTATCTAAAAACGTGGAAATTTAAAAATAAAAAATAAAAAATTAAACAAAAGTTAAAATTTTGCGATGCGTCGCGCTGTTATTATTTTGAACAGAAGGGAATGTATGCATAGTCATGCATAAAGTGTCAAATAATGCTAACAGGAAGTGGAAACAAATTCCATTAATTTATCCTTGATTATGCAGATTGAAGTGAAAAAATGAGCGCTACGTTACGATGACATAATTAGATGAGACTAGCTACTAAGGTAGGGCATCAAAATAGTCAGCTTCGGAAATTAAAAATGAAAATGTAAGTTAGTTTGGTAAAAATATAGATAAAAATGTAAAAGAAAAGAATCCAAAAATAAAATGAAAATTTCAGTTAAGAAATTCACAACTTTTTATCAATTTTCCTATTCTTATTTTGTGAGCTCAATGCCGGTTTAGCTATGAAATAGCAGATTAAATTTTCTTTAAACTTTCAAATTAGTATAAGTCTGAAGGAAAAGTAGGATAGCAAAAATCATCTTTAACTAATTGTTTTCCGAGTGTATCACGTGGTAGCAAAAATTTGCGTACCATACCGTATATACCTATGAAATGAGACCCTCAGCAATTAGAGCATAGATGTCCCTAGGAGTATTTTTAAACCTTCCCAAATGTCTTGTTTTTTTCGTCTGTCATCTGTAAACAATATTCAGTTCATTGTTTGTTACGTTTCTTACAACAATGCATTTTTGTCGCTCTTAAAAATGTCGAATTTCGTGCCTTCAAACTACGATTTGTGGACATCGAAAAACCACTTGCGTAAACGATCGGATGGTCCGCCCGGCCACAAGCCAAAAACAACGGCCAAACCAAATCGCTTCGGCCGCAAGACAATGCTGTGTGTTTTCTGGGATCAGCGTGGTTTGATTTGGTACGAGCTATTAAAACCAGATTAAACAGTTGACGGTGCACGCTACCAACGACAATTGGAAGATTTGAACAGCGCTATACACCGAAAATGCCCAGAATATGCCGATCGGCGTCACAAAGTAAATTTTCTTGATGTCAATGCACCGCCACATCGGGCAAGAGAGACCCGGGAATTGGTGGAGACGTACGATTGGGAACCGCTGGTGCATGCGGCTTACTCACCAGACTTGGCGCCTTTCGATTATCATTTGTTTGCATCGAGCAGCGCTTAAATTCTCACGAAGAAGCCAAAAACTGGCTCAATGAATGGTTTGCGGCCAAAGACAGCCAATTTTTTTGGCGCGCCATCCACAAATTGCCTGAGAGATGGGAAATATGTATCGCTAGCGATGGCTATTATTTTGAAGATTATATTTGTAACCATTTTTTGTTAATAAACGTTTGAAATTGAGAAAAAAGTCTAACTTCATTTGTATATTATAAACCGGTAAAAGTTTCTGCACTCATTTTTTAATACAAATTTTGGTATTTATGTATATTTTTTTTAACGAACATTTCAATATGATTTTTTTTTTTATATCAATGTTTTTTTTTCTTAATTTCAAGTAAATACATTACAAACTTTTCTCGAATACGCCTAGCCCTACTCACTATTCTTCAACATCGTTCAAGATTCTGCGCCATACAGGGGGACTAACTTGATAAAAGGTTTATAGTTTTCGGTTCGTGTGCGCCAAGAGAAATCTCTGCATTTCGTCTGCCCTCTAATCTCAACAGAGCACATGTAACCTATCCATATGCAACTGCTCCCTTAAAGCTGTCGGAATGCACATCGTTTTGCCCTCCAATTCACATTTGTTTAAATACTTTAAATTATCAGATCACATAAAAATAATATATTTTAAAATAAAAATAAATAAAAATTTGGAAACAGCAAAAGCTTGTCTTGTATCCAAGCACTTCAACGGCATGCATTCCGCAGAGCTATAAAAATATCCAGTTTATATTTACGCTTGACACCTGAAGGCAAAACACGTTAATATTGAATAGGCATTAACTTTTAGTGAACCTAAATTAAGCAATTCAACGGTGACAACGAGACGAACGCGAGTTCTAAATTCAAGGACAGTGTCAGCGAAGTCTTAAAATATCGTAATTGCCTGCGAGCTGTGCGCCGACGCTTTGCAACGGAATGAGTGACACCGAGTTTTTAGTGCAAATTGAAATAATGAAAAAATAAAAGCAGTCAGAAGGAATTGTGGTTGGTGGGAATTTTTATGAAACTACGCACGTACGTCGAAAATTTAAGGGGCGAGAAGGTAGACAGGTAGCTTTTGGAGCAAGAACTAAACAAGTGAACATAAGAATTACAAAATGCTTATGAATGCTTTTATATATTATTTCAAATTGTTGTGCACTAAAAGAATTTATGTGTAGTTTGAATATTTTTAAATAAAAAGAATTAAATCAAAATACAACTAACCAAACAATTATGAGCCATTCTATCACAGGTAGGCTGGTAAAAATTTAGGGTAATAAAAACAGGGTGACTCTGTGTCTTAGAAACGCGCTTGCATCACAATAATTTGCCTGTAAGTTCTAAGTTACCTTCTTCCTCCTTCTTTCCAGAACACCTGCTTAAACCAAATACGAGACAGGCCCAAGGGAATGCCTCCATATAATTACATTGGCTGCACTTTCGCGGCTGTTGCTGCTCCTATAAACAATATATGAAGACAACTTAGATTGAATTTGAAAGCCACAACCGAAGGAGCTCTCCATAATCTGTTGCCCGAGAGACAGGCCAAGATTTGCAGCTTATACAGCCATCGTATCTTGAGTTTTTAAGATTTCGGGCACCGCACTACAAAATCAAGCAAATGATCTGGCTATTGTACCCATACTATTATCTTCTTAATTTAAAGCTACACTATTGACTTTCAGTTCACACTCCATTTTCGGACAAAGAGAATTCAGCAGATGCACATGGATACATCCAAAAATGTTTTCTTTCGATCATACCAGGAGTATCAAGCAATTGAAAAGTAACCGAAAGAGTAACTCAATCAACTTTTCCCATAACCAGAATTAATTTTGACGTACACTAAGACATTCGAAGCCTCCTCGTTACACTAATTTGCAACTGCATGAAGAGCTTCGCTTATAACAACAAAAATGGCATGATAATCTGATTCATGTAGGAGCTCATCTATCACGACACTATAGTGACATAGAAGCTGACTTCTCTACAACCTTTGATGGCTCTAATACTCACGAAACTATTTGTCTTGAGCAATTAAAACAAATATACCCTAAATCAGTCCTCAGCGCAGTGGTCTATAACTCTTTAGAGTCTCAATACAGATCTATAAGCAGTATACCCGAAAGGCCCCGCATATAATGCTTCAATGCCTCTTTGAATCAATGCGCTCTATAAAGATCTTTAAGCAGTATTGTCGAAAGGCGTCCCACATAATGCTTCTATGTCTCTTTGAACCAAATGAGGGCGTAGGTCTTGAAGCAGCACAATCGCTATCGCCGCTTGGTGCCATGACATCGTACGTGCCTCAATATTTTTCAACCCAAACTTAATAATATATGTTAAGATATATATTTCTTTATAAAATTAAAAGACTACATCAACCTTCCAAAGTCTTGTTCCTTCTCCATAAGCTTTAGCTGTTCGCGCAATCGAAATGAATTCGCTTACGAAATACCTTAAATGTCGCTATTATGACAAAATGATCGCATTCACATTGCTGGCATTAAAGCAAAATTTACCGCAGTACAACAGCAATAAATACAGGCACAAAAAATGGCAACAAAAACATGTGAAAATAACAACAACAAATCGTTTGAAATCGCACGAAATCACGCCTTTTTATACTGGCCCGTTGTCATGCGCATTTGCTAGTTGTTCTTCTTCTTATTCTACTTGTATGCAGTTGGTGCCAAGTTGTGAATTAAATGCAAGTCAAGTTAATGTTTAATGTTTTGCTGCTGTTGTGTACCTACCTATTGTTACCTACCTCCACTGCTGCAGTCAACTTTTACTTGGCAGGCATTGTCAAGTTTGTTACTTAAGTCTTTCGTTTTGCCAGCGCAGTACGCGCCAAGAATTACATTTTCGCTAAACATGACTTTATGATTGCCTTTTTTAGCTTTTCTTTGCTTCTTTATTTCTTCGTTTATTTCGCTTTCATGTTACTCTTTCTTTGTGGCCGCCTTCCACTGACGTTGTTGTTATTGGTTTTGTTGTATTTAATATTGTACATTTTCGGTGTTTATTGTGCGGCCTTTTTTGTTTTCATTTGGTTCATGGCGACTTTATTCTGGTGCCTGATTATTATTTGGTGGCGTGTTGCTCGTGTTGACTGCTGATTCTGATTGCGACTCTGATTCTGATTCTGTGTTTTTGATTCCTCGCCTTGACTGCTATTGCGAATGTTTTTTGTTCTCATCTTTTGGTGCGGCGCGTGATCGTGATAAACAACGATCGTCATCATCGTCATCATCATTTTATAGTAGTCACACAATTTTGTTAACATTTTGTTGCAAGTTCTATCAGACCTTTATGGCTCTGCATTCGACTTTGACACTTTTCATACTTTTTTTTAGTTTTTAGTTTTAGGCATTTTATTACTTTTCGCAAAGGTTTTTTTTTTTGTTTTTTTGCTTTTATTTTAGTTTTTATTCTGTGGAACTTTGTCCGTGCCTCTGTTGTGTTGGTTTGGCAACAAAGTAGTCGCCGTTTAGTCGAAGGGAACGTATTTGAACGTGCAACACGTCCCGAATTTAAATGATGCCTATTCACACCGCTTGTTGGTTTTGTACTTCAAGTTCTGCCTTGTCGCCACACTTGGTATGTTTGGGAATATAAAGTAACAAATAATAATTATGTTTGAATTAAAAAGGTAGTTCTTTTATTTGTTAGGAAATATAATATATTTCTGATACACCTTTTGTCGCCCGAAAATATATCAAAAAGACAGAGAGCGAAATAAACGAAGAAATAAAGAAGCAAAGAAAAGCTAAAAAAGGCAATCATAAAGTCATAAATAATTGGCGCGTACACTTCTGTTAGGTGTTTGGCCGAGCTCCTCCTTCTAATGGAGGGACCTACTGTTTCAAGCCGACTCCGAACGGCAGATACCTATTTTTATGAGGAGCTTTTTCATGGCAGAAATACACTCGGAGGTTTGCCGTTGCCTGCCGAGGGGCGACCGCTATTAGAAAAATGTTTTTATTAATTTTGCTTTCACCGAGATTCGAACCAACGACCTCTCTGTGAATTCCGAATGGTAATCACGCACCAACCCATTCGGCTACGGCGACCGAGTAGACTGATAGGAATTTTCCACAACAGCCTGAAATTTACTGCACGAACCATACGGATGCTAAATGACTACTCTATCATTCTTGAGTTCCAGAAGATCCTGCTAATTGACACTAACCTAACCATCTTACAGGCGCAAGTTTTTGCACGAATGTTTTCGAAAAAAGACAAATAATGCAGGCAAGTCTGACTGTTTTAAAGATCTCAAACTCACGTAAAATGACAAGAATCTACGGCTTCTTAAATCAATCGCCTACCTAAAATATTATCGAGTATTTTTTAGCTGCATGAGGGCTGTCGATATCGATACTACAGTTTGACAGCTGAGAATGGCAAACTGTGTTGAATCTGTTGGTGAAGTTAATAGAGCTAAGTGGTGACAAATACGCTGAAATATCTATTAGTCAACTTATTGGCCCTTGTTATTTGACTACCTGAAACTTTTGGGTTAGAATCTTGGCTTAAGTAAGTTAAATAAAGATCGTACAAGAATTGAACGCAAATGACTATCGCTTCCGCCGAACTTTTGCTGATTGGGCTCGTTTAGATTAATTCCAGATACTTTTAGTATTTTCTAAAAGTATACCAATAAAATTTCCGGAATATATTAGGTGCGCAACTAAGTTCCCGTTTTTTGTCAATAGATGCCGCCAGCAGTGTGTGCAAGTCGACTCTAACATATCCTAAACGTCGCAAACCAAGCTTAGACATATGGTAAACAAACTGCTTCGACACATTAGTGATTTTGTTTTAGTATCATATACTTTTGGTTTTGTGAAAATGTCTGATTTTGTGCCGAATAATCGTCATTTGCGGGAAGTGTTGATTTTCCTCTTTCATTCGAAAAAAACGGCGGCTGAAGCACATCGAGAGCTACAAAAAGTTTACGGAGATGCGGCTTTAAATGAAAGAATGTGCCGAGATTGATTCCGTCGGTTGAAAGACGGTGATTTTAATGTTGACGACCGTCCGCGTGAAGGAAGGTCAAAAACCTTCGAAGACGCTGAATTGGAAACATTGCTCAATGAGGATCCGTGTCAAATGCAATATGAGCTTGCTTCAGTATTAGGAGATATCCCCCAATCCATTTCCAAGTGATTGCATACTTTGGGAATGATTCAGAAACAGAGGACTTGAGTTCCTTATGAGTTAAAACCAAAGGATATTGAACGTCGTTTTTTCGCCTGTGAACAACTGCTACAGTGACAAAAAAGGAAGGGTTTTATTCATTGCATCGTGACGGGTGATAAAAAATGTATTCATTACAGCAATTCAACGAAAAGAAAGACTGCCCGCTTATGGTTCTATGTCGTCGCCTCGGCCGAACATTCACGCTGCGAAGGTTTGGCAATGTATTTGGTGGGGCCAAGTTGGTGCTATTTATTATAAACTGTTAAAACTAAGCGAAACCATCACTGGGAATCTGTATCGACTTCAATTAATGCGATTGATCCGAGCACTGCGCGAGAAGCGCCCGCAATACGCGGAATGGCATGAAAAAGTGATTCTACAGCATGACAACGCTCGGTCTCTAGTTGCCAAAGCCGTTAAAACCTACCTGGAAACACTGAAATGGGAAATCCTACCCCACCCGCCATATTCCCTAGATATTGCGCCGTCCGATTATCACCTGTTCCGATCGCTGACACATGGTCTACCTGACCAGCAGTTCCTTTCATATGAAGACATCAAAAAATGGCTTGATCCGTGCACAGCATCAAAAGATTGACAGTTTCACCGCGACGGTATACGAGAACTACCAGACATATGGGAAAAAGTAGTAGCCAGCGATGGGCAATACTTTCAATGATTCACTTGTAACCATTTTTCAGAATACCTATTCTGCTCAAATATGAACGAGACTGATTTAATAAAACACAAACGGTTAATTATTGTTCAATTTTTAATTTAATTTCCTTCAAAGTAATCACCATTGGAGGCAATACACATATACCAACGTTTTTTCCAATCATCATAGCATTTCTAGAAGGCCGATTTCGGTATGGATTTCAGTTCCTTCTTCGAATTCTCTTTAATGACTTCAATTGTCTCAAAATGTTTTCCACGGAGCGGCAACTTGAGCTTGGGAAACAGGAAAAAGTCACATGGAGCCATATCAGGCGAATACGGTGCTTGCGGAACGATATTAACATTATTTTTGTTCAAATAATCGCGAACAAGACGTGATGTATGAGCTGGTGCATTATCGTGATGCAAGAACCATGACTTGTTGTCCCACAATTCCTTCCTTTTAAGACGAATGATCTCGCGCAATCGCTTTAAAACGTCTAAATAATATTCAGCGTTAACCGGTCGGCCTTGCGGAAGAAGCTCCGAGTGCACCACACCTTCGTAATCGAAAAAACAGTCAGCATAACCTTAATTTTTGAGCGACTTTGGCGTGGTTTTTTGGGTTTCGGCTCCTCTGGGGAGCACCATTCCGATGATTGTTGGGCTGTTTCGACGTCATACTCATAAACCCAAGTCTCGTCACTAGTTATGATGTGCCGGATGTCCGTATCAGTCATGGCGAGCATTTCCTTAGCGACAGTTTTGCGTTGTTCTTTTTGAAGAAAATTCAACAATCTTAAACGCGCGGACACTCGTCTCATGCCCAAGACATCATGAATAATAGTATGAACGGATCCATTTGATATGCACAGCTCACTAGCTATCTCTCTTTTGGTCACACGGCGATTTTCAAGCACAATTTCCTTTACTTTGCCGATGTTTTCGTCGTTTACTAATGTTGCTGGACGACGTTCATGAAGCAAGTTTTCAACCGATGTACGGCCCTCTTTGAACGATTTGTACCACTGGAAAACACGTGCACGCGATAGAGCAGAGTCCCCATAGGTTGTCTGCAACATTTTTAAGGCGTCTGAAGCCGAAATTGTGTTGGAATCAAAAAATTTCAAACAAATTCTTTGTTCAACTTGAATTTCCATCGATAAATTCGAAGAACACACTCGAGCTTGACTTGTTTACAGTAGCACAGAAAACAAACTATGTGACATATCACGCTGATATTTGCCACGTAAGCTTATAACAGTCCTACCAAAAAACAAATATTTTATTTTTGCCATATGTCATCCGCGGACCGTTTTATTGATAACGTCTCGTTCATATTTAAGTAGAAGTAAAGTTGTATTTTCATCAACAAAACAGCGAGAACTTAGTTGCGCACCTAATAGATTTTTAGGTATTTTTGTCATAGATCTGTAAACTACAAATCTTCCTCACAAAAAAAAAAAATGTCAATGCAATTTCACCTTACAAAGGGCAAAATATATTGATGAAAGTCACAAAGTATATAAAAATCTATTATTTGATGCGGCATTACAAATGAAAATTTAATAGAGTAGTAGGTGAAGTACATATTTTTTGTTGACATTTGCTCGTACATATACACTCGCTCATATGTATGTATAGATATTTGCGCACACTTTTAACGTTTTTTTTTTGTTTCTTCTTTTGCTTCAGCTAAGATGTAGCTCTAGCGCAAAATGCAATTGATTCTGTCAACCGCAAAAGAGTGTGGGCTTTGAACACGTGCTCGGGCACCGTTAACAATTGGCGGTTATAGCTGACATGGCAAATAATGTATGGAGTCGTTGCGCTTAGCCGTTGTGCATGGCGTACATCCATTGATTATGCAAAAGTATGAGTGGGCTGTCACTGGCGTGAAATGGCAACACCTAAATTAATTTGTGGAATTCAAGCGAATCTCCCGGGGGCAAAAAATTCGATTTAGTCAATAAGTCTTCTTCTAATATAAAACACGTAGACGCAAAATTTTGGACTAAGACTGCAGATGAGGAACCTGCATACAAATGCACTTTACTTGCTCACCCTTGAGTAAACTTCGAAGGTGAGTTTTAGGGTGTATAGGGATTACTGGCTTGATACGCAAAGGTAGATCTATGAAGACTACATTTTTTTTTTGTTTTGAACTTTTTTGAACGTAATAGTCATTCAACGTAGACAGGGATAATAATATAAATCGAAAAACTAGAGTTGACCAGCAGGGTAGAGAAAACATAAATACTTGAATTGAAAATATCGCAGATGACATCATCGCGCCATTTTGCTTCGTAAATGCGGCTGGAAGTGCACTAAATTTCAATGGGTTGCAATATTAAAATACGTTGATAAGTCCTTTTGCCTATTATTGGTAGACGGTACCAGAATTGGCGTGACATGCTACACATAAAAATAATAAATTTTTTGCAATTTTTGCAATTTTAATGAGGCATACTTTCAAATACTCCACAGCTAAGGTGCCTGCCCCTGGATGTAATGCTACATTTAGGAAAATAAAAATTGTGTCTTAATATCATTGAACATTTCAAAAAACGAAGCGACATCTGTTCGCATGCATGCGGAGAACACTATTTTATAATTTCATTTATCGTTCAAAAATTCCAGATCCTCTACTACTTACATATGAACTGCCTTAAATAACTGCTGAGCTTACCAACAAATCTTCATCATTTTTTTGTTTCTAATCTGTATTTCTGCCATGAAAAAGCTCTGCATAAAAAATATCTGCCCTTCGGAGTCGGCTTGAAACTGTGAAACAATTGTGAAACAACAACAAGAGGCACACCACAAATAGGAAGAGGAGCTCGAGCAAATACCCAAAAAAGGGTGAGTTTTTTAAATATTTTTTTATGAAAATATGTTTCGTTCTCCTTCCAAAAGCATATAAATCCAAGTATCAATTAAAAAAATCAACAAATTTTCATAAGAAGTTCATACTTTTTAACTAAAATTTCCAGAAAATTTCTGGGTACGCACGTTTATAGTCCTTTGAATTTCCTATAGAAAGGTGTTAGTTTTAAGTGACTCAAAAGTGGCGTGAATTTTTGGCAATTTTTTCTACTGGCGGTGTTCTGTATTTTCTGCATATAAAAACATTTCAGGATTAAAAAAAAAAAATATTAAAATCAGCGTGAGTTTTGAGCTGCTACTTTTATTTGGCACAATATTATCCTTTGCAGAAAACCCTCGTCACAGCGTATACAGTGGGTCAGCCATTGACAACGTTAGGTTAGGTTAGGTAGTAATGGTTGCCCAGAGAGTGGGCTCACTTGAACGAAAGAGTTTGGTTCATCCTTTGTGATACCATTGCAAGAGGGGGAAAAGAGGTGAAGAAAAAAACGATAGGACGAAAAGGAGAGGGGTGGGAAGGATTGAGTAATTGTGAACTATGAACGGTGACTAATTTGCGGTTGTGTTAGCCTCTTTATGCTGCTGATGAAGCTCATCAGATTTTTAATACCAAGATCTGCTAAATCTGCAGGCGCAGAAAAGAAGTGAGAATCGAGATGCTTGAATACTCCATACAGCTGGCCCAAAAAGAACTCGAAGTAATTCCGAGTCCCGCGCCATGTATACCCCGCGAGAATGCCCACGAAATTTGAGACATGAGATTTTGTAATACTCAGGAGTCAGGAGTAGAGCGCAGGTTGTCAAGGGAATCCCGATGCTCTCTTTTAGCGGGCACTCTACCTCACAGGTCCCTTGTCTGGCCAGTTCGTCGGCTTCGCAGTTTCCAGCAATGTCACTATGACTATTGACAACCTGCTTTTTTGACAATTTGTATGAGTACTGATTTATATGTGTTGGTAGTTTGCTTCATTTAACCCATAGGAAACAAATGATGCAAAAGTACCTAAGAATTTCATATGATATTTCCATCAAAGTGTTGTTAAATAATATAAAAAATACGTTTGCAATAAAACTCACCAACTGATGTAGTGAATATTTTTTTGAGTTCTTAATTTTCTGATTTGGCCTCGGGTGAATATCAACCTTAAATTGTGTTCTAGCTATCTTAAGTCTTACATCTCTTTTACAAGTTCAGTGTTGTCTTTAAGTCTATAGAATTTAATATTATTTACAAAAAAAGTATATCCAAATGAGGCTTTCTCAATCCGTTTGCGTTTCAGCTGGCTTTTTGAAGTTTTTATTTGAATGTAAAATTTGTAGGAGGGAAAGAATTGGGCCCATGACCAGGGGAAAATGTTCCACCCCAAGCCCGCCTCGCAAGGAATTCTTGCCATCGAAAACCACAAATTGCTTCTTAAATCCTAAAAAATAGCATAAATCTTCTCTATAGGTATTTAAAAACTCTAAATGTTTTCATACGCTGTGGGTATTGTTTAAATAACAACGGATAATGATTTCATCTGGTAATACTAAATTTTTAACACTATAAATATATAAGTATACAAACTTTACTTTGAGGAAGAACCTGCATCGGTACTACATCTGGACTCGAACGTTTTCACTTCACGCCTGAAGCAGAAAAGGCGTTTGGACTGAAATAATTCCCACAAATGTGAGTTGTGTATGGATATGAAATACAACACGCAGCTTCCCTCCTCTTGTTGCTTTTTTTTGCAAATTCATCGCGTGGCACACGAAACATGGAGCTAGCACACTTAATGCGTTTGCACAAAACCATGACTTTTGTGCTTTTTTTTTAATTGCTATAACTGGAAAGTAATTTCATTCGGGTTAAAACTAATGAGACTTAATGAAAGTTTTCAACCAGTACATTCAAACGAATTGTCAGGCATTTACACATTTTTTGTTTTGGCACTTGGCGCTGTGATCCCGCTATGATCCCTAAAAAGGTTGAAGTTTTGATTAAAATTTGTTGGTTTTTTTTGGTGTCTTTGTTTTCCACAACTGAGCAGCAAAAGGCCTGGGAAGCTACCAACAATCGCATTTCAGAAGTGCTTAGGTCTAAGGAGGTTACTCTTAAACCTTGTAATAAAATATTCCAAAATTTACAAACTAAGTCACTTTTCAGTTAAAACAGAGAGGTTTGTAGTACTGTGTAGTTTTTTTTAACAGAAATTCGTAATTAAAGACTAATTAAATCTTTCCACAGAAGAAAAAATTCCGCTGGTTTGGTTGTTTTTCATTTCGTTTGCCAGATGAATTACTTTTGATTACTCAGCTTGGACCGAAAATCAGCGCCAAATCTGTTCAATAAATGTCAAACGGTTTCCAAATTGAAAAAATAGTGCAGAAGACGTGAATGGAATGCAACGAACAGAAGTGCAGCCATTTAATTTAGCAATTAAAAGTAAATAAAAACAAAAAAATAAAAATAAATAAATAAAATAAAATTCATAGAAAAAGGAAGCTGCAGAAAAACCTGACGATAGTCAAGTGAATGGCAAATTAAATAGAAAAATCGACTAGATAACTGCGCATCGCAATCGTGAAAAAATAAAATAAGTAACTAAACATCAATAAAAAAGCAGCCTCTAGTGAGGAGGCAAGTAGGAAGCCAAGTAAGCCCAGGAAGTAACAGGAAGCATAAGGAAAGCAGCAAAATGCTGACAATGAAACTGAAATTGAGGAATCGACGGCAAGATAGTCATCAATTAAGCGCATTTTCTACAGTAGCAGCAGAAATAGAAGCAGCAGCGGCAGCTAAGAAAAAACTCAAGCATTTTAACCAAATCGCAATTATGCAAATTTTTCCAAGGAATCAGATCACAATCAGCACAAAGAAAGAAGAATCAGTGAAAGACAGCAGAGCTGAAAGGTATTGGAAGTAAGCAGCCCTACGAATACTCGCATTTAACAGCGCATTGCAGTTTGGTAAGCAAAAATGATGCACCAACCGTCAGCATCAATACTTCAATCAAAGTCAAAATCGCAGCATAGAAGACAAAACGCAAACAAAAAACCAAAGCAGAGAATAAAAAAATTACAGCAGGCTTGCACGTTGCACGTTCAGTGCCGGTTATCAGATGCAAAAAGTGCAGTTGCAGTGCAGATAAATACAGCGAGCAAGGGAAATAAGATAAAAAAGCGAACAAATAAAATCAAAAACAAAAAACTTAAGGAGGAGTGAAATGGAATGAAAAAGGACAAATGCAGTTCCAGGAAATGAATTGCAGTAAAAAGCGCAATAAAATCGTCAAAACAAATTCGCAAAGCCAGTAAGTAAGTGAGTGAGTGAGTGTGCCGGATGAATTGGCTGCAGTTGATGTGGCATGAAAACCGCGCAGCTAAACGCCAGACACATCACGCCTGGTCACATCACATTCACGTACTCAAAAGTGTCCGAAATGTCAAAAAGCCAGCCAGCCAGTTAGCCAGCCTACCAGCTAGCCAAGGACTTAGCGCAGCGTCATGTGCGCTCCTTGCACAAAACAATGCAACAGCAGGAGGCAGACAGGCGCGATCGCATGCAGATAGATGATTTTATATGTATAATGTGGATGCAGGGGAAACTGTGCAAGCGCCAAGCAAGCCTCCACTTTGCACCCGCCAGCACCGCTATCACCTCACACCTGCTCAAAAATCTTCTCGCGATTTGATGCCATAAGCGATACGCTAACAATGCTGCCCCACAAATTCAGTAGCAAGAAGCGCATAAATGAGGCCTTCGAAGATGTGCTGCTCATGCGCCTGTGTGTGTGTGTTGAGGAGGAGAAGAAATCGACTGCTTAATCTTGTGCTTTGTATCTGCGAGAGTGCGCTTCATTTTTTTGCGTTCCAATTTGGTTTTTTTTGCGTGCACTTCAGTTCCTACCATAACATTCAATGCGCGATTGTTTGTTGCTATTCCATTGAACTCCTGCTGCTGTTGGTCCTTTGAAATCTGCACTTTTTTACCTCTTCGTTTTTGCGAATTTCTATGCGCCTCTCAATTCAATTGAATTTCAGCGCTGAAAGTGAACTGCTGGTGCTGGCGTGCTGCTGCTGCTGTTGCAGTTGTCTGTTGACCTTTGCAAATCACGTGCAACAGGAACAGCAGTCACAATAGCAACAATAATCGGGAGTGTATGCGCATGCAAAGCATTTAAATGTGAGCGCTTTCAACTAGTCAAGTCTCGCCTGGTTCAAGATCAACATGATCATCATTATGATCAGCGTGACAGTATCACAGCGATGCAAATTCACAGCAGGACTGCTGCAGAAAAAGCCGGTTGGCAGCGTTTTGTGAAGATTTTAAAAATCGAAAAAATGAAGCAGTGAATTGAAAAGTGAGTGTAGTACTTGGAATGCGAGGGCAATGAAGATTTAGTTGACTTTGTATGTAAAGCGTGGGTAAGACATGATTTATCACATCAGAATTCAAGTGACTTTCGTTCTTCGTGGCAGGCTGGGGCTTTGGAAGATTTTACGTCAATGCAAATGATGCACATTGACTTCCTTAGAATAAAAAGCACACCAATTTAATCTGAGATTTGGTGAGACTATGGATTTTTGACTTGCAGAGGATATCTGCGATAATATATCTGAAGGATACTCAACTATGCACAATTCTCAAAAATCCATAACGATGATAGCTTTTGAAAAATACGCAGTGGGAGGGATGTCCGGCCCCAAGCAGAGAGATGTGATTTAAGATTTGTCTATATAGAGCTCGAAATGGTTTGTAGTCTCATTAAACAGAGAAGACAATTACGGAAAGTGTAAATGAAATTATCAATGACCAAGACAAGGGAATCCCATTACAAATTACATATTGGTACATATTTATGTAGCTGAGACAATACGCTATGGAAAACAGACCCAGAAGTTATTTCTAAACTAAAACAATAAATTTTGTGTTTCACATTTTTTCAGAAACTAAAACGAAAATACCAGAAAAACAAACGATGCATCTTATTTTGTTCTAACTTTAATATAAAGGGTGAATTAGGGAGAACTTAAAACTAGCAACCAAGCTATTCCATGAAAAGCGGGTACAATGGGCGATATCAACATTCAGCCCATACAAATCTCCTTGTCCTGATGGGATATTCCCCTGTCTTTTACAGCAGGGTGCACACCATATTATCCCTAATTCGACCAGACTATACAAAGCAAGCTTCCTGCTAGGATATTTGCCTACAAAATGGGCTGAGGTTAGGGTTGTACTTATTCCAAAGGTAGGGAAAAAACTCGAACAATTGCCTAAATCATACAGACCAATTAGTCTCAGCTCATTTTTCCTTAAAACAATGGAAAAGATAGTTGATCAGTATATTAGGGAAAACTATCTAGCTAACTTCCCACTGCATCGACTTCAACTTGCCTATCAACAGGGAAAATCCACTGAGACTGCAATACACAGCCTGGTAACAGTTATTGAAAAGGCTATTGAGTCCAAACAGATAGCTCTATGTGCATTTATTGACATATCAGGAGCTTTTGATAACACTTCCTATGAGGCAATCTATAATGCCCTATATCTAAAGGAGGTACCTGAACCCATCACTAGATGGATAATATTCATGCTGAAATCTAGGACGATCAGCACCGAACTAGGAGGAACAATCAAATCTATTAAAGCCACAAGAGGTTGCCCTCAAGGTGGCGTACTTTCTCCTCTTTTGTGGGCTCTAGTCATAGATGAACTTCTCCACAAACTGAATAACCTAGGATTTCACACTCAGGGTTACGCTGATGACCTAGTAGTTTATGTATTAGGCTGGCATGAGGAAACCATTTCGGATCGCATGCAGCAAGCCCTTACAATAATAAACAAATGGTGCACGGAAAAAGGGTTCTCCATCAACCCATCCAAAACAACACTTGCACCGTTTACTAGGAGAAGGAACATAAATCTCAAATGTCCGACCCTTAATGGAACAACACTTCAACTCTCGACAGAAGCGAACTATCTTGGCGTCAGTCTTGACAAAACGCTTACGTGGAATTCCCATATTGGGAGAGTTACTTCAAAAGCCAGAAGGGCATTCTTTGCCTGTACAAGGCTTTTTGGTAAGACATGGGGACTAAACCCTAGAATGACCTTCTGGACATTCACCACAGTTGTGAAACCCATAGTCACTTACACATCCTTAGCATGGTGGCCCAAGGTCAAGCAAAGAAAGGCAGCAAACGAATTAATCAAATTGCATTGCCTGATATGTGTTGGTATTACAAAGACTATGAAAAGATGTCCCACGGATGCATTGGGTGTGCTCCTGAACATACCACCTTTTCCAATTCTAATTTAAAGGGAAGCTCGCTCGAGTGCCTTAAGATTAAAAGGTATATCTGAACTTAAAAGTGGGGATATGAAAGGACATTTAAAGATCTTAGAAGACTTCCTACATAGTCCCATTCTTCATAGGGATGATATACTATCACCCAAACCAATACTCTTCAGGAACTTCCAAGTTATAATCAATGAACGAACAGACTGGAGAACTAATTCTATCACTTTCAAACCTGGCTCCCAGCTATGGTTTACTGATGGGTCCAAATTGGAAAATGGTAAAACAGGGGCAGGAATCAATGGGCCCAAATTCAAAAAATCGATTCCGATGGGATCCTACCCAACTATATTCCAGGCAGAAACACATGCCATTGAAATATGTGTGAGAGTTTGCCTTAGCAGGAAAATGAGAGGTACTCACATCTACATACTTTCAGATAGCCAAGCGGCTTTAAAAGCCCTTCTATCAACAACTATCACCTCTAAATTGGTAAATAATTGCCTAAACCTTCTCAACACGTTAGGAAACCTCAACATAGTAACACTATGCTGGATTCCGGGACATGAAGGACATGAGGGAAATAAAATGGCTGATGACCTTGCAAAACAAGGAGCAATTATGCAACTTACTGGTCCTGAGCCTTTCTGTGGACTCACAAAAGGCCACATTAATGAATTTCTTAGGAAATGGGAAGAGAGAAAACTTGCCGCACACTGGCTAAACTCTACCGGTCAGCGTCAAGCCAAACTATTCCTAAGTCCCAACAAAGGAATATCTGACAAACTTCTCTCACTAAACAGAGTAGATCTGCGTCTTTTAACAGGATATCTTACAGGTCACTGCAGCCTGAGGTACCATCTAAATAATATTGGTCTATCTGCGGTCAATGTCTGCCGCTTTTGTGAAATGTATGTTCATCAGAACATGTGGCTTGTGAATGTCCTGCGTTGGACAGACAGAGACTTCATCACCTTGGTGGTATCGTAGTATCCCCATGCAAACAACAAACCCAAATTGTGTTCAAATTTTTAAAAAGCCTAAAACTCTAGGGTTACAAAATAGGCCTTTCACAATAGATCAGCGTCGCAGTGCGTAATGGCCTTCTAATAATAATAATAATATAAAGGGTGGTTAAATTTTAAAGGCCGACATTGAATGTGAACCACACCTAAACGTCAAATTCTTTTCTACATTTCATTTGACATTTTTCAATTTCAGACTCATCTGCATATCGCGCACTTCGCGATTTTTTCGGTCAATTTAATCGTATAAATGTGCGAAATTTAGAGCAAACCGGGTCTGTAGGAGATGTGAAAGCACCAGTGCATGCTCGTACAGCTCGTACTGCAGAAAATATTGCTGCTGTTCGCGATAGTGTGGTTGAAGAGCCGTCCACCTCAACTCGTCGTCGTGCCCAACAATTGCACCTCTCACGCTCGTCGTTGATGAACATTATGCATAAAGGCTTGCATTTACACGCTTAGAAGGTGCAATTGACTCAAGAACTAAATCCTCTTGACCATTTCAAGCGTCGTCAATGGTCAGAATGGTGGCAGGAAATGGCAACAGTGAACGCCCAATTTTCGAAGAAAATCATCTTCAGTGATAGGGCACATTTTCACCTCTGTGAATTCGTCAATAAGCAGAATTGCAGCATTTGGGCGAATGATAATCCAAGAGTGATTGCCGAAAAATAAATGCATCCACAAAGAGTGACTGTTTGGTGCGGTTTATGGGCCGGCGGCATCATTGGGCCGTATTTTTTCCAAAATGAGGCCGGTCAGGCAGTTATTGTGAATAGTGTTCGCTATCGTGAGATGATAACGAACTTTTTATGGCCCGAATTGGAAGATATGGATGTGGACGTTATGTGGTTTCAACCGGACGGCACAGCTAACGAAGCAATGGCTCTTTTGCGCGAAAAATTTGATGGCCGAATAATCTCACGTCGCAGCGATGTCAATTGGCCGCCAAGATCATGTGATTTGACACCTTTGGACTTCTTTCTGTGGGGTTATTTGAAAGCAAATATGTACGTCGATAAGCCAGCAATAATTCAAGAGGCAAAGATTGAGATAATTCAGCACACTAACGGCATAGAACCTCAATTATGCCTCAGCGTCATCGAAAATTTGGACTATCGGATGGAGGTGTGCCGCCGAGGACGAGGCGTCCATTTGGCTGATATTTTGTTCCATGCGTAATTGACCCATACCAATATTATCATAATAAAGAGAAATGAGAATAGTTTCTTAAAAAAATAGTATTTTATTCAAAACCAACATCAACCCGTGAAACTGAACTACCCTTTATTATCATAACAAACTTTTTACAAGAACATTTTTCAGTAAACGCTTTTTAACAAAATACAAATCTTGTTACAAATTTTTACCAGAAAAAAGTTTCTTAACCAAAACTGAAAATATTTATCAATATTTTATTATACCAAAAACTTTATTGCCAAACTAATTTGCGTTCAAAACAATCAAAATAGAAAGCCATAAATTATTTAACCAAGAAATTTTTGTTTTAAGTTCTTATCAAAAAGTTGTGTAATAATTTCATTACAGTGGAAAACAATTTACCAAAAATTATGTTTACATAAGCGTTTTAACAAGAAATTTTTGCCAACAAAATTTAACCAAGAAACAAATTTCACAACAATTAAATGAAAATAAATTTTGACCAAGAAAATATTTCTAAAAAACCCTTTAAAACAAAAAAATGCAAGTGAAACTTTGTGGAAAAAATTTGGTTGCCATAAAAAAATTTTCCAATTTTTCACTTTTCTAAAAAAAATGTTTGTTAAAACAATTTGAGTTTCACAACATCAACACCAAATAAATGTTTGCCTGTGTTTCTGTCAAACCAAAATCATTACTGGCAAGAAAAATTTTTCCAAAAAAAATTCTATAACGATATTTTATCAAACAAATTTTAACAATATTTGCCAAAACCAAATTTTTTCCAAACAAAATCATGGTTAAAAAAATTTGGATAAAAGAAATGTTTAATAAAGGCCTTTCCAATAAGAGGTGTTGTTTTGATGTTCAAAGAAAAATGCTATTTTTTAATATATGTAAATGATCGGATGTTTATTTCATTATAAAGAGGAAGGTATGCCGTTAATAGTGGAAAATAACATCAGGCAAACGACCACAACGACCACGCTTACAGGACAATATGCTTTTCATGAAATTTTCCATAACCGAATTGCAAGGTCGCTGCCCTATGTCCTCGATAGCCTTACGAATTCCATCTTTTAGGGCTTGAGTCGACCCTGGGCTATTGGCGTAGACCTTCTCTTTCACGTGGCCCCAAAGAAAAAAGGCACAAGGTGTTAATCACAAGTTCTCGGTGACCAATTGTGATTATCTCTTCGAGAGATAACACGGTGCGGAAACTTTTCCCGTAAAAGATCAATGGTTTCATTACTTGTGTGGCACGTAGCGCCGTCTTGTTGAAAACAAACGTTCTCCAGATCAAAACCATCCAATTCCGCCCACAAAAAATCGTTAATCATCTCTCGATGGCAATAGATAGCACCTGTTATTGGAAAACCTTTTACAATAAAAATAAATTTTACCAAAAATAATTCGCATAAAAAAATTTTGACCAAAGAGGAAATTTCCCAATGAAAATTTTTACCAAAACAATTTACTAACTTTAATTGTTCAGAAAACAAATAAAACACGTTTGCAAAATAGATTTTATTTGCAATAAAATAGTAAAAACCATTTACTGTTCCACCAAGAACCATTTCAAACACATTTTTTTCGCGATTTGTTATTATATAAATAAAATTTTTAACAAATCATATTTTTACAAAAAAAATTTTAGAAAAAAAATATGAAACAAATTTGTAACAAAATATATTTTTGCAAAAAAAAATTTGGTAAAAAATGACCAGAAAAATTTTAGCAAAAAGCAATTTACCGAGAAATATCGTAAAAACTATTGTAAAATTTTTATAAAAAAAATCTTGGAAAGAAATTCGTAAACAGCTGATATGTGCCAAAAGAAAATTTAAATAAAAACAGTTTTTCCCAGTAAAAACCGAACAAAAATAATGTTTATGAAGAAATATTTGTAATAAATTTATTTTTTAATTTTATTTCAATTTATACGTAATATATAATTGTCGCTTATGCCCTGCTTTGGTGTTTGGCCGAGCTCCTTCTCCTATTTACCTACGGGGACCTACAGTTTCAAGCCGACTCCGAACGGAAGCTGGTTTTTATGAGAGGATGTTTTCATGACAGAAATAAACTCGGAGACTCGTCATTACCAGCCGCTGTTAGAAACATTTTTTCTATCAATTGGTGTTTCATGCACGTAGATTCGCATCTGCAACGCAGGAGGAATAAGAAAAATCCTAGGTACCGGGCGATTTTTTAGCTATAATCTTTTTAAACAGTTGGTTTAAACAGCTGACGCACGTTTCGTGTTTTGTTTCACTGTCAAACATCTTCAATTTGGTCTATATTGTAACCATGAATCGACTCACTAACGAACAACGCTTGCAAGTCATTGAATTTTATTATAAAAAGGCGAGTTCTGTTAAGAAATTTAAAGTCGAAAAATTGTGTTCAGCGACGAAGCTAATTTTTGGATGAATGGGTACGTAATAAGTGAATAAGTGAATAAGTGTAATGGAGTCAAGATCAGCCAGAAGAATTGCAAGAGCTACCAATGCATCCAGAAAAGGTCACAGTTTGGTGCGGTTTATGGGCTGGAGGTATCATTGGACCGTACTTCTTCAAAGATGCTGCGAATCGTAACGTAACTGTGAATGGTGAGCGCTACCGTGAAATGATATCCAACTTTTTTTTGCCTAAAATGCAAGAGCTTGACTTGCATGACATGTGGTTTCAGCAAGACGGTGCCACATGCCACACAGCACACATAACAATGTACTTGTTGAGAGGCGAGTTCGGTGAACATTTTATTTCACGTTCGGGACCTGTCCATTGGCCACCCAGATCGTGCGATATAACGTCTTAGATTATTTTTTGTGGGGCTATGTTAAATCTCATGTCTATTCAGACAAGCCTGCTTCAATTAACGCATTTATATGTGAGATACCGGCCAAAACATTACAAAGAGCATGCCAAAATTGGACTAAACGGATGGACCATTGGAAGCGCAGTAGCGGTCAACATTGGGATAAAATAATCTTCAAACATTAAATGGACTGTGCTATCGATTTAAATAAAAATTTCATGCATTTTTCTGAATTTTACGTGTGTTTTTGAAAAACTTTTCCATATATATATATAATTGGCGCGTACACCGCTTTTTGGGTGTTTAGCCGAGCTCCTCCTCCTATTTGTGGTGTGCGTCTTGACGTTGTTCCACAAATGGAGGGACCTACAGTTTCAAGCCGACTCCGAACGACAGATATTTTTTTGAGGAACTTTTTCATAGTAGAAATACACTCGGAGGTTTGCCATTGCCTGCCAAGGGGCGACCGGTATTAGAAAAATGTTTTTCTTAATTTTGGTGTTTCACCGAGATTCGAACCTACGTTCTCTCTGTGAATTCCGAATGGCAGTCACGCAGCAACCCATCCCGCTACGGCGGCCGCCGAAAAACTTTCCTATAGCTCTTAAAAAATCATTTAGTTTTATGTACTCCAAGTGAAAACATTTATTTCAATAAATCCAGAATTCATTTACATTTATTCAGAGAAGAACTCGTATTAAATGATTTTTGTGCAGCAAAACAAGAAAAAAACTTTCTTGACAAATGGTACCTGAGCCTCTTAAATTTCTTGTCGCAATTTCTTTATTCGCCTCTCTTGCAAACTTTTTCTCTTCCTCGTCTTATTTAAGCATTTATACTTTTAAGTATTCCGTACCACTTTTTCTTAAATGAGTGCACAACAAATTCGAGCAGCTAAGCCCACACTGATTTCATATTTTTTGTCCCTAGTCTTCCCTCCGCGTGTCGCAGCTGCCTACTTACGCTGTGCTTAATGGAACTTTAAGCTAGATTAATGTTTTAATTAGTTCTTTTGTTTGGGCGTGTGCATAGTTTTTTGTTTAGTTTTCTTTTTTGTCTTTTTTTAGAAAATTTATTGCATTACGCTTAGCCAAAAACTAGGAGAGAGAGCGGAAAGGAGCGAACTCTAAAGAAAATGCGGTAAAGACAACATAAAATTGCATTTACGAGTAATACAGCAACATTGTTGGACGCTTTACTGCAAGAACTTTTAGAGGATATTTATTCCTTTTCCTCTTCTTCTTCTATGCAACAGCAAAACAACCACTCCTTGGCACACTCACTTTGGTGCCTTCATTGGCCTGCCTTCAGCTGTTGGCAGTTGTGCAACATTGCTTGCTAAAAACTTTCATTTTTCGTTTGCTCTCGAGTACGCGGCCGGTGAATATTCCTTTTTCTTAAGTCCTTTTTTCGCATCGCAAACCTTGGCATCTTTGTTGCACGCAAAATGAGTTTTAATGTTGTTACATTCTTCAGTTAATTTCTTGCGATTTGTTTGTTGTTCGCTCGTTTTTTTTTCTTGGCTCTGAGTCAGTGCATTGAAAGTGAGATTTATGATAATTTTCCCTTTTCTTTTCCAATTTTTTGTATTTTCCAGTTTTTTTCCGCTTACTTTCACTTAATTAGTTATGCATTAGGACTGATTTTTATTTTTTTCTTAAGAAAATTAAAACCTAAAAATTAAACTTAAAGCTGCAGCTGCCTCGGCTTTACCGGTCATGGCCAAGCAATTCTGGCATGTATTTTAAAGTTTTCGGATTCATATGTGGAGTACATACATAGAGAACTCGAAAAAAACTGTACCACCAGAACAATTTGAGGAGTGTTGACTACTTTTGTGTTTTTTAATGCCCATTCGCTTATAAAAAAATTTAGTCCATTCTACAACAAATAACATCAAGGCTTAAAACTTTATACAAGGCTACAAAACACACGACAAATTTTAATTAAAAAGTCAAATTTTTAATCAATATTTCAGTAAAAAGGGGCACGCAGTTTTATAGCCCATTAATTTTGAAATCATAAAGTGCATGTTTCAAGTTGTTCAAAATTCTCGTTGGTTTTTCATAATTTATTTTTTCATGACGGTTTTGCGCATTTTCTCCAAATAAAAAAAAATGTCGTTCTTTCGTTATAAATAGCAGCTAGAGACTTAATTTTCCGACTACTAGTCGAATGAGCCTTTCTTGCCTAGCACAACGTTCAAATCATCTAGCACGATTGCCCATATTCTTCTGCATGGCTTGACAAAGTAAGTGAGATTTGGAATTAACTCCGACTGTGAAGCAAAGTTCGTTCGAGGCATTTGTGTGCTTTTGCATTGTAGCTATAATAGACGTCAGAAGGTTCTAATTGTTCTTACCTTGCGTCCTGAACGAGGTGCAACATTTGGAGACAGGGCATGGCAAACCAGTTTACGGATGGCTTGAGGAAGGACGGAAGGTTTGATATGGGAGCATTCTGCGAGTAGTTCCCCATCAAGCTCAAATTTGCACTACCGGACCACTGTAGCGTTTTCCAAGCATAATACTTCTGCAATTACTGTAAGGGAGGTAAGTATCTACCCTAACAGCCAGCGGGTAATATGAGCCCTAGGCTCATTGTTTGTGCGTTCTAATTTACTCAGAGAACGCCTGACTGCATCCGAACACTTCGAGTTTAGGCTCGTGCTGGCTCCCAGTCATTGTGGCATAGCGGCAAACTGCTAGGCGCAAAGCTCGCCAGACAGGGGACCTTCGAGATGGTTTCACCGCGAAATTAGAGGTTTGGCGTTCCCTTGAGAGACCTCGCGTTAACTCAGCGAACGCTGGTTTAGTGTATAAACGTGCAAAGTCGCGAGATCCTTCTGGCCAAGTGTAGATCGGGGGCACTCAAAGGAACTTCTTCGGCTAACGATGGCGGAGCTCTTCAATTGGGGGGTGTCCCTACCGGGCATTATTTGTTAGTTATCCAAGCGTTGAGACGTGGGATCGCCTCAAGACCTTCCTACACAAGCTGTCTGGTGGTTAAGGTGGAATCATCTCGATACCTTTTCCATAGCTGCCCAGCTCTCATTGGGCTGAAATTCAAGCATCTGAACTCTCACTTTTTTACTACAGTTGAAGCGGTTAACGTAATGTCGTTAGGCATCACTTGGTCGTCATCCTTCAATCCAATGTCCCATCTTCCGTTTTCCTCCCGCTGTTTCCCCTCTCCTTTTCCTCTGTATGGCCTCACAATGAACGAATTTTATTCTTTGTCCAAGTGCGCCTTCGCTTGAGAAGCTATTTATGGTATCCTAGCCTAACTTAACCTACGTTGTCTGTTGTTTTACTTATCAGTTTTTACGTTCACGAGTACATCAACCAACCAAGTATTGCCAGTCTCCTCAGTAAGAGACTGATTTTCTTTGCTGTTTGTCTATTAGAAGTAAACTTTGGGATTTATGGAATGATCAACAACAAAGCATTAGGCCATTTTAAGTCACTTCTATATGGCGAGTTTTAATCCAGGCAAATCTATGGGTTATTTTCGCCAGAAATATTTCTTTTTAAACAAAACTGCATATAAATGAAAAAAGGTATGCAATCGAGGCTGTGTATACACTTTTTATGGGGACAGTAAATCAGCTCAATATCGTAAAATTATGCGATAGGCGACTTTGGTCTTCATTTTTCGGTGGGTGTGTGGTGTGTGGTACTGTGTTGTTGAAATCATATCCGAAATAGTAGGCCAAACTTCTAATGCTACCAGCTCTCACTAGCGTAATCCATCGACCATGAGCCGATGATTTCTAGCCGAGTTTTCGATACAAAATGGCCCAATCACTCCTTTAGACCACATAGCGCAACAAAGAGTGACACATTGAGCATGCAACGGCCCACAATCGAATTTCCATTGTGATTTTTTTTTCTATTTTTTTGTTTTTTAATAGTTAAGTCACAAATACAACCACAGGTTCTTTTCCATTTATTGACCTTAAAAACAGCTTATAAAGGGTGGTTAAATTTCAAGGGCTGATGGTGCTTTTAAATAAAATACAATTTTTTGAGGAGATTATTGTCATTTCTCTTTATTGTGACAATATTGGTATGGCTCAATTATGCATGGAACAAAATATTGGCCAAATGGCCACCGCAGCTTCGGGGGCACATCTCCATTCGATGGTCCGAATTTCCGATGACATAAGTGAAGTTCCATACCGTTAATGTGCCGAATTATCTCATCCTTTAGCTCTTGAATTGTTGGTGGCTTATCGACGTACATCTTTTATTTCAAATAACCCCAAACAAAGAAGCCCAACGGTGTCGTTGGCGTTTAGGTGTGGTTCACATTCAACATCGGCCCTTGAAATTTAACCACCCTTTATATTTAAATCCAATACTAAAAAAAATTACAATAAAATTAAAATTAAATGTAAAATTAAATTGGTAGTAAACAAGTTGCAGTTATACAAAGTGTTAAAGAAAATAGAAAAAACAATAATATTTGACTGCGAAATTAAATTCATCGTAACTGCGAAATTAAATTCTTCTCCGCTGGGTACAAAATGGGTACAATGATGGTATTCGACTTCTATTGAAAAATATTAAAAAATAAAGTTATTGTTGAAAAACTCTTTAGAAGCGCAAGAATTGCAACTCTTTAGAACAGCTTCGAAAATCTAACTTAAATTGTCTGCTTTAATTCAATTTTAATTTGCTTCTTCTCTTTACTGACCTACCTTCTAACTTCAGCACAAAAGCGATATTTTTTCTCCATACTCCCACATTTCCACATCAAATTGTTTCACATCCGCAACTAACCTGACTGCTTCCAGCGACGCTTTTTCGTCTTTTCTAACTCGGTCACTTGGTTATTTAACTATTTTTTGCATTTTTTCTGTAGCTCAACAACCCACAAAATGCAGAACCGCAAAGTAGTCGGAGGGGCGAAACAAACATGTAGGTGACGGGACGAGAGGGGGTGGCCCAAGCAAACAATGCCGACAGCACAACAGGAGACAACCGTTAGGATAATAGAACAATGCAATGACAAACTGTAGCTCTTTTTGTCACACCAAAATACTCTTTTCTGACCAAATGTGTGAGCGCATGTGTGTGTTTACGTGCTTTACAATAGAAAATAGCTGACAAGCCCAACAGATTCGCCTCAAGCAGAGAACGCACACTTGAACACAATCGGCGAGAAACGAGTTAGTAGCGCGGTGAGTAAACAAGCAGCGAACACTCATTCACACACACACACGCATACGCACAACAACAAAGGAATTGTCAAAATTTATTTGTAGGTGCTGCTACAACGCCTAAAAGCATGCTTTGTGGCGATAAGGTCCCTAAAAAAATTTCCCTAGTTGTGGGATGTGCATGTGCTGGTGTGTTGTAGTAACTATACCACCGCGTGTGTGCATTTGTGGCTGCTGGCTGTCACACATGTCCTCTTTGATTGTGATTAATGACGTTTGTTTTGCCTTTTACAGTTTGCCATTGTTGCGTCGCCCTGCTTTTGCTGCTCTGTCTTCTCTCTTTCTTGCCTGGTCTTGCTCTACACACTTGTCCGTCACTTCAATTGTGCTTTTCGCCACACTTTTATTTCCTCATTTTGTTTTCAATTGTTATCCCTACATTTGTATTGTTCTCGAACGTGTCACCGCCTAAGGATATACTACTGTCTGTGGTCATAGCCACTGGGGAGATGGATGAATAGATAATAGAAGAACTATGGAAGCGTAAATTTTCATGTTTTACACCTTTACACCATTTTCTCTATTAACAATTTTTTTTCTTTTCGTGCAGAGATTGTAAATTGTGGATTGTGAATGGGTTTTTCGGCATTTCCTTTTCTCATTTAATTTTTTCAACTTGGCATCAAGTTGCCTTGAGAACTTTATGATCTGGGTTTGCTATTCTTTGCGAAGTTTTTTAGTGGTCAACAATACGCGGCGCAGTGGGTCATGTTGATTAATTGGGGGTGCAGTGGATGTTCAAAGTTAACAACTTATTAGGGCTCGTACCATAACGGTGTATTTTTTGTTTATTTTTACATTAAACCACAAGGACATAGATGGGCAGTTTGCAGTAACAGTAAAAATGCAATAAATACAATTTTTACTGATATTGAAATTTCATTTGCATTACCAGTCAACTTTTACTGCCTACTGTAAAAAAATTCCACTGAAAATATTTTTTTACTGATTACTGGAAAAAATTGCAGTAAAAATATTTTTTTAGTAATTTTTTTATGAAAATATAGTTTATTTTCCTACAAAAATCAGGTATGCAAATATAAGTTTAAAGCTTCGTGTAAGCGAAAAGCAAATTAAAAAATTTCCATCAAAATCTCACGCTACATATTTAATCTGAGTTTCTAGAAAATTATCGACTATGCAATTTTATAGTCCATTTAATTTTAATAATGTGGAAGTTTGGAGTGACTTGAAAATCCCTCCGATTTTTTTCAATTTTTGTTTTGTTTTAGTCTTCTGCATTTGCCCCACATAACGAACGCTCGTCATTGTTTTTATATATTAGAAAAAAATTACAAAAAATTATCGCAATTTTTTATCTACCTGGAACTTGCATTTTTCTACACCAAAATTCAATGGACTGCAAAACTGCATGCCGAGAATTTTCATAATTCCGATTAAAAAATATATGGTTTTAATGCATATTTTTTAAATCCTTTTTCCCGGTGCAGAAACTCCTGTAAAGATGAGATCAAATCTCTTGGATGTGCAGATAACATTTCTCTGATCTGTGTTCCAGGGCATAGGAACATAAAAGGAAATGAAATTGCTGATGAGCTTGCCAGGAAGGAGACTGAAGTGGCCTCAGCGACCTCCTACCCGGTCATCGGCATCCCCCTAACAGTTGTTAAAGGGAAACTACACAAATTATTTCTCAAGAAAGCGCAGAAAAGATGGAGCGCCATTTCTTCATGTGCCATTTCGAAAACCCTTTGGCCCCAATATGATGTACGAAGGATGCAGAAAGTCCTTTGGCCTCCTCGCCATTCACTTTCCGAACTCGTAGCTGTGTTTACCGGTCACTGGACGATCCTCCGTTATATCAACAGCTCTGGCTGGCTATAGATATCTGCCTGTTAGAGGTCTCATAATGGTATCAAAACGGCGCTTTAGTGCTACTTGAGGAGTGCCAGGCCGGCGGGAGTGCTACTTACCTACCCGGTGCACAGTAAACTCCCTTGCAGCTTTAAACGCGTGAATCTTTATATATCACGAAAAATTTTCAATCGATTCTCTTCAAACTTCTTTCTTCATAGTTCATTTGTTATTAAAATTTTGTTTTAATATTTCTTTAGATTTTTTTTTAATTTGTTTACTTCTTAAAAATCCATATTAAGTAGCTTCCTAATTTTGTATAATATAATAAATTTTTTATAAATAAATTACGGCATACATGCGCCTTATGTATTCTATCCCGTCGGCCCAATTTTGTATTACTTCACTCATCATAACCGGCATCAACCGTTGCTAATAACGAAACTTCTGAATCTGAATGTTGGCTTCTAAATGGCCAGTCCTATCAAGTTCATCAACAATGACTAATTGACTTTGGCGTAGTTTCACCAAAAATAGTTCGAAAGAGCGAAATCGCATGGCAAAGGCTGTGAAATGGCGAGAAGGTCTATTGCGATGCACTTTGATGGTGATTGTTTCACGCGCTGCATGGCACTGCTTTGATGGAACCACTTAGATCGTAGCCATTTTGTTAGGTGGGGAGCTTAAAAATCCCGAGTAATTTATAATCCGGGAGCCAGGGGTCGAATTTTTTTTCGACACGCTTCGCAGCATCTCACGCACGTACCCACGGCTACTGGACCAGCTGACGGTTGGTTCCGTCATCCATTGGATGGCGTCTGCCTTCAGTATTAAAATCATTCGGCATGAAATGATGAGGTCAAAATGACCCCTGGCTCCCGGAGTATTAGCGCACGCTGCCAATGTACGCGTGCGATTCATCTTACTTTTTGAAAAAATACGAACCAATGGTGCCGCTGCCGTGCAAACTAAGTCAAGCAGTGCATTTATTGCAAGGTATCGTAAATCTATGAGTAGCAGAAGAGGTTTGCCATTGCCTGTCGAGGGGCGACCGCTATTAGAAAAATGTTTTTCTTTCTTTCACATTCTCTTATTTAACGAAATTATAGTTCTTAAATTAAATTACTCGTAGAACCCCAGATCGTGCAAACAATGCGCATTACCGCAAATGTGAAATTACTGTTGTCACAAAGGTTTGCGTTGCCGAAATTATAAATCAAATCAAATTAATAAAAAAAAATTGATATTCAAAAGCGCCGAAATGTTTGTCACCAGCTGCCGAGCGCACAGGATGTGCCAACAGAAATCTTAGAATACATTTATCCTGACATTAAACGCTACCACATCCATGTGCATAGGTAAATGCGAGCGGATAGCATAATTACACCTTGCCACCAAGCCGCATTTCATGCCACTTCACGCAAAGATATTTCTTTGGCCCCTGCTTTGTATGCCTGCCACGCCGCCTTTTCTTTTCAGCACTATTTAAGGAATCGAGAAGTGCCTGCCATACAAGTATGATAGAGGAACAACAACAAAAAATAATAAGTAAATAAAAAATGCTATAAAAAATGTCGCAGCAATCATCTTGAGGTTGACAAATAAACGTTCGCTAGCGGCACTTTATTCAAATTTCAAATAAATGCAAGGATCCTGCGTGTTTGCGGCTGCCTGTGCTCCCTCTTTTCATTTCAGTTTCTGGCTGTACACATTTTTTGCTTTGAAACGCAATTGATAGTTATACCTTTGCGTTTTGTGCTTCAACCTTGCGGTCTTATTGTATTTCACATTTATTTGCTTGTTTGTGCAATCTAATATCCTTTTTGGAGTATTGAGTTGACATTTTTTTCCTCCGCTGTATTTATTGTTGTTATATGATTTCGTTTGCTGCCATAAGGGCGAAAATCTACTGTAAATAGTTTTTGTTTTCATTCCAAAAAAAAGCAAAGAAGAGATTTATTTGGTTTTATTTGCTGAACGGAATTGAACCCTTTAATCACACTAAATGATAGGTGTAGTTGTGTATGTAGGTATGTATGTGAGTCTGCCATATCCGGTTTCAATACTCGCAAACAGTGATATGCAAGGGGCATACACTTATGATTATATACATATGTTTATATTCTACTAGCTCACAACCTGCTTTTTGATGGCGAAAATGATACTAGTTCGTAAGTCACTCCAATCGCACCAGCTGCAAAATGGCCTATTAGAGGTGTATGTGAAAGAAATATTCTTCTGTTAGCCATAAATAGGAATTATTCAAGAGTTATGGGCGCACGAAATGAGGATTGGACGAATAAAAATTGATATTTCCTTTTGGTCCTTCACGAACTAGTACGTTAACTGATATAATACTTACTAGTACCTGAAATGGTATGACGCTGATGCATAGACTTCCAGTTGGCATTTCGTAGACTATCAACATAAAAAAATTTAAAATCTCCAGTAACTAGTATTGAAAAAATAAAAAGCAAACTATTTCAGCTGCACATCAAATTGAACGTAAGTTAGTTCAGAATTTTAAGTCAAACCTCTCAATAGTTAGGGGTATTCCAATAGCAGAACTTAATTCAGTTGATATAATATTTGATGTCTCAATATTGTTATAAGGGAGAAAGATATGTGATTAACTTCTAATAAAAAATAGGTGAGGTAGTTGCTGGCACCAGCACCTATTAAGCCCGGAATTGGATCCCTTGTGACCGGTAATTTGCAGTGCTTTCTAAGTTATAACTTAGAGGTCAATCAGCACTTGAAAGAGCTATTCGATCGCTTTAACTGAATTCTTGAGATCAAAATAGGTTTCAGAAAACAATTTCGATTTCAATTAGAAGTCATCTTCAATAAATCTTAGCTATGTCTGGTCTGCCAGTCAATAAATCTGTTAGCTATTTTCCCAAATACTCTCCGTGCGTTTAATATATTACGGCTGCTAAATCCGGATGGAAATAAAGAAAATATTGCTCGGTTTCCTTGCTATCATCCATGAGACAGGAAGCTGTGTGGGGGGTTCTGTTATTGAGAGGGAATACTTGTTCTTTCTTGCAAAAGAGCAGTTAAATTTCTCTTTAAATTAGTTCAGGAAAACAATTCAGTGCAATTCATGAATGCCCATCGAGATACCGATGTTGAAGGTTGTTCCGCAACACTTACATCAGCAATGGTCTCTCCGTTTTCTATCCTCAACAGATCCAGTTTCTTGAATTTTTTCAGCAATCTTTGAATTGTCGACTCATTTAAATTATTATTTCCACTCAAAAAATCATAAATTTTGCGATATGTTGTTCTTAATGATCGACCATTTTCATAATGAGTTTCAATAATTTTAACGCGTTGTTCTATCGTGGAAAGACCTACACCTGTCTTCATGGCAAAAGTCAAAGATAACATAAAAAAATGTACCGACCAGGAAATATTGATCTAGGCGTTACGTTTGAGATACCCTTTATTTGGTTACAGGAACTGCTGTCCTGTTGCTATGCGTAATACTATCCCTTAAGGCCTTACAGATCGCAAAACTGCAGGGTTGGCAGGTTAAAACATATATTTATAATTTAAATTTTTTTTTTTATTATTATTTTGGTTTTCAAAACAAATATATTTTTTTAAACAAATTTTTTTTAATTCAAAAACTATTTTAGTTTGAAATTTACTTTTATTCAAAAGAATTTTTTTTTAATTTAAAAACAGTTCTATTTTGAAATTTCCTTTTTTTCAAAACAATTTTTTTTAATTCAAAAACAATTTTATTTTGAAAATTACTTTTTTCAAAACATGTTATTTTATTCACAAACAATTTTAAGACCAAGCATTTGTTAGAATTTTTTTTTTTTTTCAAAACAATCTTTTTTATTCAAAAACAATTTTATTTTCAAAACAAATTTTTTTTAATTCCAATTTTTTTTATTATTTTTGTTTATAAAAAAAAAATTTTGAATAAATTAAAAAAAAAATAAAAATAAAAATAAAAATTTTGAATACATTTTTTTATTTTTATTCAAAAAATTTTTTTTATCCAAACAATTTTTTTTTTAATCAAAAACAATGTTAATAATTTTTTTTGCTCTTTTCTTTTTGTTAATTTAGCCTATCATTTATTTTACTACAGAGAGATTTGTTTGAACTACTTTTTGCAGGTGATATCGCACAAATAGCTTCCTTCAGCATTTCCATCTGGGCGGTCCAAGCGGAAGACAACTCCATATCTGTGTCTCTCAAATAGCCGAACCCACGAACCTATTTTTTAACATGGTTTATGAAGGCTCAGAATCGTCAAGAGCCGGTGACATTTTTTTCAAAATTTTTTTTCGACGTTTTCCCCTTTTACAAGCTTTTATTTATGTGGCCAGTACACCGGGGTCTGACCTTTTTCGTCTTTGAACGTCAATTTAACATATTTCTATTATACGTAACGACTTGAGCTTGCAGGTAGCTTCCTAAATCTGTCGATTTATGGATATAACCTTTCAAAAAGGATCCTCGAGCGGAATGAAGGACCGACCCGGGTGCTCAACTGAAGATTTTAAAAGAGGTGTCCAACGCAAGGTTAAGACTTTAAACTTCAAACTTAGCTTAGAACCCAACGGCAATGAATAGAAATGGAACAGAAATGTTTAATCAACACCCCAGGTAGTGATTATACACACAAATATAAATTTTTGAAAACGAGGTTTTTTTCAAAATTTCAATAGTAATTGGCAATAATTGAAAAATTGTACTATTGCAGAATGTTAGTAAATATCTCAAAGTTTAATAACATAAAAATAGTACTCCCATCGGTTAAGACTTTTTCGATTTGTTGTAATTTGAAATTTAATGTTATGATTTTTTAACTCATTTTGGCTTACTGTTTTTGTAAGTTTGTGCAATTTGTGTCGAGACGAACCTTCTAGGAGGTTTCAAATATATAGTAGTTTCAAAATACAAAAAACCTTGTGCAAAACGAAGCATTCTGTGCAGAATTATTAGCGCACATGGGGTGACATCCATAGTATTTAATCGTTTATCGGAGAGACGAATTGGCTTCACCACATTGGGAATTAGAAGGGTAGCTTGAGTTTAAGCAAGTGGTATCACAATGGGACTCCCGGCCTAAGAGGGCCCTCTGGGCACCCTTATGAAGAGTGACAACCACAGCCACTCAAGCTAACCTATTAACATGCATGAGGCTTCAGTGGAAATTAAAAAAATTTACCTAAAAGGAAAATTTTTCGTCCTCACTTAAAGCTATACATTTTTAATTTTAACTATGAAATCAAAGTGCCTTACGAAAAGCAGCCCTGAAGAGCCATTTTTTAAGACTTTCTGACCGCACATAACCTCTACAAAAAATTTAAATTCAAGTAGATGGTTTTCTTAAATGTCTACAAAGGAATATTTTTAGCTAAAAAGCTGTCCAATCATTCAGCTTTAGTGCAGCTACACTCCAACGTCGAATGTCTAACCCAATTTCCAGCGTTAATTTTTCAAGTAGCACTAGCAGCAGTTGACAGCAGGGCTTTGTTTTGCATTTTCGTTCTTTTTTCAGCTTTTCACTCCATTGTGCCACATATTTTGTGAACACAAGTGTTTTTCACCTTTTACTAACCCATTTAAATAGAAGTCTTACACATTATACCCCACTCAAATATTCGCTAGCATTTTTTCTATTTCTTTTTCAAATATTCTACTGTGACAAAAGCACTTCACTCCATTTTTCAATGCATTTTCCTACAACTTTTCACTATTTTAAGCTATCCGTGCCACTTGCTCGCCTCCTAATACGCACACACCCATGCGCATATACACTTTTGCACTTACAGCTCGTTCGTTATCCTTGCACTCCTCGCGCTCCTTACACTATTCCACTCACTAAGCTGCCTGCAATCTGCAAAGTCTTTTGTCTAAAATTGCATTCCCATTTTTCTTGCTCATCCTTTTTTGTCAATGCGGTATGCGACATTTTTTCACACTTACTCACTGGCATTTGGTTATTGTCATTTTCTTTGTTATTCTTTTGCGTCTTTGTGTTTGTCAGCGCAGTAGAGGAAATAGAGGAAAAAAAGCCGGAGCAAAAACAAAGAAAAAGCTGCGCTCGAATGCCAGCTCGTATAGTTTGTCCTTTTTGAGTGAGCGCAGGCGAAACTTCATACTTCTTTTGATTGCTGCACTCCTTCTGCCATTTGCCTCTTTGAATGTGTAAGTGCATAAACACATTTAAGGATAAGCGAAAATCGTTGTGTGAGTGTGTGCGTGTGTGCTCTTGTTTTTGTTTGTTCGCATTTTAGCTTTCATATCCTCGCAACCTCATCTTGCATTCAGCCTTTGAATGTGTAAAATTGCATGTCTTTGTGTTTAACTTTTCTTTTATTTCTCTTTTTTGCTTGCATTGTAGTTGTAAATACATACATACAGCAGTACACGTGTATGCTCGCACAATCTCTGCCTCTTCGCCGCAGTGGCATTAAATTCCTAGCTACATTCGTTCACATTCGACTGCGGCGCCTCTTCGTGCCACATACATTCTTGCCACAGTCACACCCATATTCACGTTTTGCATGTATGCGTGTCACCACCCACACTCTGGCGTATGCTCGGGTGTGTGTGTGAGTAGATCGCCGCACAAAAGGCTTGTGTATCTGCCCGAACGAGCAACGCTTTTCCAATTTTCCAATTTAGGTTACTTGGGTTTTTGAACACAGCGACACACATTCTGTTCAAACGACTGGGCATAATGGTTTACGACTCTATCCTTCCTCTCTTCTTAGGCGTCTTCTTCTTCGTCACTTATTTTCTTATATTCTCTGCGGATGCGTTTAGCTGAATCGGAAGAATTATTAAAGTGGTTCGTTGTCTTTAAAGTGTCTGCTTGAACAAATAATCTCAGAGCGATGGAGCCTACACGGGGTTACGATAACGGCGCATAGAGGTGCTTCGTGAATACAGGTGACTAATAAATTAATAATAAAAAACCGTGTTCAAGGAGTTGGAAGAAGTGGCACTTGTTCGTAGCACTGCTATTCGACGCATAGCTCTGTAACACTTCCGACAATATTTTTTGGTTGTTGCTGTTTTTTTTTTTTGCTGAAAATATCCAGGTATTTTGGACATTCCCGTCGATTTCTCTAAAAATTGGTTTAACTTTAGGCCTGAGTATAATAAAAAGTAAGCCGAAAACACTAAAAGAATTATAGTTTAAAGTTTCGAAAAATGTTCAAAACTTTGGAGTAGAATTTTTTGAAATTAATTATCATCGGTCCTTTTTAACATTTTTATAACTTTTTATATTTTCTTTTTTTTTGATAAAACATGCTTAAACAAAAATTTTTTTTTAATTCTTTAAAATGAAATAAAGGGTTTTCCAATTAGAGGTGTTATTTATCGCTACCGAAAAATGATTAACGATTTTTTATGGCCGGAATTGGATGGTATTGATCTGGACAACGTTTGTTTTCAACAAGACGGCGCTACGTGCCACACAAGCAACGAAACCATTGATCTTTTACGGGAAAAGTTTCCGCACCGTGTTATCTCTCGAAGAGATAATCACAATTGGCCACCGAGAACTTGTGACTAACACCTTGTGCCTTTTTTCTTTGGGCCACGGAAAAGAGAATGTCAACGCCAACAGCCCAGGTTCGATTCAAGACCTCAAAAATGGAATTCGTGAGGCTATCGAGCACTTAGGGCAGCCACTTTGAAATTCGGTAATGGAAAATGTCATGAAAGGGGTATTGTCCTGGAAGCTAGGTCGTGGTGGTCATTTGCCTCATGTTATTTTCTACTATTAACGGCATACCTTCCTCTTTATAATGAAATAAACATCGGATCATTTATATTGAATATCAAAAATAACACCTGTTCTGGGAAAACCCTTTATATTCGGTTCTATTTGATATGTTTTTACTTTTTTTAATTTTTTCGTATAAAACATACTTTAAACCATTTCGAATGTTCCAAAACAAATTTAAAAATTTTTTTTCCAAAATTTTTTGTTTTCCAATTTTTCTAAAATTTTTTTTTTCCAATCGTTTTTTAAATAAACAATTTTTTTGGAAACAAATTAAAATTTTTTTAAGAAATGAAAATAAATTAATTCCAAAATTTTTTTTTCGAATTTGTAATTTTTTTCCAAAAATATTTTTTTTCTAATTTTAATTTGTTTGCAAGGTAAAAGTTTTTTTTAAATATAATTTATTAATAAATTTAATTTTTTTCTAGCATAAATATTTTTTCCAATTTTGAATTTTTTTCCAAAAAAGATTTTTTAAAATTATTTTTTATCCAAGAAAATTAAATAAAGTTATAGAAATGGTAATGTTTTAATTTTTTTAAGTTTGTTTGCATTTGTTAAACATTTTTGAGAGCAGTTACATTTTTTTTTACTCTTTTGAAAAACTTTGTTTCCTATTTCGAATTAAAAAAAAAAAAATGTATTAAAAAAGTAGTTAAATTTTCTTCCAAAAAACATTTTTTTCGACCTTTACTTTTATTCCAAAAAAATGTTTGTATAAGTATGTTTTATCCAAGACAGGCCCGTGAAACAAAAGTTAAAACACCCCCTAAATCTGAGGGTCTGCGCACGGGCCTGATCCAAAATATATAAATAAACAAGGTTATAAAAATGTTAACATTTTTAATTTTTTTTTGTATTTGTAGAACATAATTTCTTTTAAAATTTTTTTTCCCCCCCAAAAAAAGATTTTTTAAGGTTGTTTCATCCAAAAAAGTAAATAAAGTTATATATAAATGTTACGAACTTTAATTAAAAAATGTTTTTCACGTAACAGTTTTGGGAGAAAAATTTATTTTTTACTTTTTCGAAAACTTCTTCGCTTATATATTTGTAAATTTTTTTTACTTTTAATAATAGCTTCATACTAAGCTTAGTAATAGTTTTGCAGCTGCACTCAAATATGAACAGCGAATCAGTGAGAATTTGCTTTTAGCCAACGAATGGGTCAATAAGCCAAATAGGCGACTATAGAGGCTCCACTTTTACATAGCACTAGTTCAGAGTTTGTAGATTAAAATTTACCTCCGGAAGACAGTCAACCTATATGCCTTTCGAAAAGTAGTTAGAAAATATGGTTCTACGCAAGCCATCTAATAGAGACCCTGAAACTCTGATTACTCTTCTCTTTTTTTGAAAATACTTATACCATGCGCTCTTTCCAACACAGCCTGCAATTTCATCAAAAGCAGTTGAGTATCATTAAAAAAATTCGAATTTCATTTAATTGAACAGAAATTTTTGCACATGGCAATACCCGCTACACACAAACCTAAACCGTATTTAGTACCCAATTTCGCACTCATCCGAAATCTTCAAAAGAATTACACTCACCACATGCATAGTCAAACATATGTATGTGTGTGAGTGAACGAGTTGTAAAAAGGAAAATAAATGTTTATTCTAGCGCGAAAGAAAAAGAAAATACACAACCCATAAAAAGGCTCGAATTCTTACGGTTTCAATTATCAAAACAAAAAATGCATTGTCGTAAAATATTAGGCGAAGGATCGAAAAGAAAAATTCGCACATGCTTCAGCGGCTCACCAGCGATTAGCAATTGACGCGTAAGCAAGAAAGGGTCCAACTACCCAGGTGAGATGGGCCAATGCATATCAATATATTATAAATATGTAATTGAGTACGTTGAAGAATAAAAATGTTGAAAAACAGCACAAAACAAAGAGCAATAAAGCCTAGACCTGCACAAGAAAAAATTTGGTGACACAATGCGGCGCTTTGAAATTTGCACTTATTGTTCTTAAGCCTCTACTTGTTTGCTTTTTCTTATTTTTTCTTTTTTGTGTGTTTTTGCTTGCTTTTTCTTATTTTTTATTTTTTTTTATTTGTATGTTTTATTTGGGTATACCTTTTTTTTGATATACCCTTCTATGCGATTTTTCCATTAGTTCTATAGGATATCGAATGCCAATTTTTCAAGCAGCCGCCATTATTTGTATGCATGTATGTGTAGGTATGTATTATATTATTCGCTCATTTACACAGATCAAAGAGCACTTACAATAACAAGCCGACTCTTTTGAAGTATTTCTTCGCTCTACAAGTAAATGATTTTTCGAAGGACAAATATGAGACATTGGGCGTCAATGAGGATTGACGCGAGTCATACCAAAAAAAATTAGCTGTGTAATAGGAAGATCCTCCCACGGATATCCTGTGAAAATTGTGCACCAGACAAAGCTGATTAAATTTCAAAGTATGCGCTTCTACACCATTTGCAATACACTTCTCTATTACACGAAATTTCATGTTTTCGGTAAAATAAAATTTTCATTGTATTAATTTTCAGTAAATCGAATAGGAGAAAAAAATAATTAGAAGCACTCGATAAATTGAAAGAAAAAATCTCAGTTAAACACTCCTATACTTACCCTTCTCTACAACTTACTGCTGGGTTAAAGCTGCTTACTTCCATTTACACCTATTCACCTCCACAACCCACTGCAAGCCAATGCCAATGCAATGCCATGGAAAACTCACCATAGCGCAATTGTTACTTTCCCCATATCACACACAAATATATGTATATTTCACTTTCCATTTTTCATTTCTTTGCATTACTCAGTACTCTCTCGCTCTCGGTGATAGCTGCAAGCCTGAAAGTATGCAAACGAAAAGTACACAGTAGCACCATCAACAACGCAAGCAACAATTGCAGCCGGCATGCATTGGCATACACAGAAAGTAAGCAAAAGAAGAAATGTAAAACAAAGCAGCAAACTGTGATTTCATAAGCGCAGCACAGGGAGCTGTTAGAAATTGTGAAAGACTTCAAATGTAGTGCATATCATAGAACACCCTGTGCCGGCTGCAAGCAATTGAGAAATGGAAGGTAGGTTGGTGGTGGTAGTGAAAGGAAATTTGGTGTGGGGAAATTTGGTGGTGTGCAGTAATTGAAGAATTTCTATTGCCTATGTATACAAGTAAGTATACATACATACACACATACATGTGAGAGAGTACATATTTATTAATTGAGATGCAATCTGTTCCCTTTTTCAATTATTTGTATTTTATTAATTTTAAATTCATTTAGAGGTTTTTTCTTTTCAAAAAATGTGCCTCTATTAAATTTCGCTCAAGTTAATTTAATTGGATTTAATTTAATTGGCTTTTTAATTAATGAATTTCAATTAAAGTTGGACTTACCATTGCGGCGACGGAGGCCTTGATGATGAGACATTTCAAACCTTCAGCAACAAAAACAAAAACAAATTAATTTGATTTAATTTAATTTACTTTTATTATGCCCTTATTTAGTTTCGTTTTCAATTTCATACCTTATGTTTTCAATTTTGATAAATTTTAAAATAAATAGATATATTTTTATATATTTTTTTCTTAATTTCTTTCTATATTTTTTCTAAATTTCTTTCTATATTTTTTTCTATATTGTTTTCTATATTTTTTTTGTATATTATTTTCTATATTTTTTTCTCTATCCCCTACTTGAGTATTGGGCGTATAATAGTTCTAAATGTCATCGTCGATTAATTTGATTTTTCATCCGAGGCTGTAAATTTAACGATTCGTTAGCAAGCGAAGTTTCAGTTAGCTGGGTCGCTAGCCCGCCTACCCTAGCTTGGTGATGGGATGTATATCTGCACCTCCAAGATGGTGAGTGCATGTTTTGGTCCATAGGTGGTATATCATTTCCCATCTACCTCGCTTATCTACAAGGCAGTCCCTGATTCGCCACTTGGAAACGCGTCAGATGGGAGCCAAGCAACTACGCACGCATAATAATTATATTTAAAATAAAAAAATGTAATAATTTGATATATAAATTTTCACTTCTATTTCTTATTTAATTTAATTTTTAATTTATTTATTTTTAATAATTCTTTATTAAGCGTGGGCGTTTAAGTCCAGCATCTCACAAAAAAAGATTTATTTAGTTTTGGTTTTAGTTAATTTTTTATTTGTTATTTAGATTTTCTTAAATTGTTTGTTTTAATTTTAACCGATTTCACTAAACTTTGCGTTATTTTAATGTGATTACTTGTTTCATAAAATTTTAATTTAATTTAATTTTTTTGTTTTTTACTTCATTTTATTTATTTTTATTTTTTAATTTAATTTTTTATTATGTTGGGTTGGTTGGTTGGTTGGTTTAAGGGTGACCCCGCATCGGAGTGCCACATAGACCGCAAGTTGGGTCCGTTGTGTTGCCCTAGAGCTCATTATGTTATATGATTTCCCCTCCTAACCGAGATTTTTATTGTTGATTTTGGTCAAAGATATTAATTCGTTTCGAGATTTTGATGAGAGATTCGATTTCCAGGTTCGAGAGTACTGAAAGATTGTCAATTATTGGAGAGCCTAGAAGAGCGAGTCGACTTCTGGCTAGACCGGGACAACTGCACAGCAAATGTCTGCTCGATACTTCCTCATCTTCGTCCTCGCAGTATCTGTACAGGTCGTTTTGAGGAACCCCGAGCCGACGTGCGTGAGTGCCCAAAAGGCAGTGTCCGGTGATAAGAGATATTATATGCCTTAATTCGTGTTTCGAAAGACTTATAAGGGTTTTTGTCTGTTTCAGATTGTAGGATGGCCAGATTTGTCTGATCGTAACGCAAGTAGTTTCCACTCGCCACCTCCGATCAGCAATGCTGTGAAATTCTCGATAGATGAGCATTTTACATGTTGAGAGCGGAATGTGGATTGTGGGTAAGTTACTAACATTTGATTGCGCAGCTCCAGCTCTTGCGAGCTCATCAGCTTTGCAGTTACCTTCGAATCCACTGTGACCCGGTATCCAGATAACTTGGACAGAATTCTGAACACTTATCTCGTTAAGAGATAAGAGACAGGATCGAACCACATCTGAGTGGGTATAAGAGGAGCTGAGTGCTCGAACGGCCGCTTGACTGTCGGTGAAAAAGCGGATATCCTCTAGTGATATTCTATTTTCTAAGAGAGTTTTCGCAGCATACCAGATAGCGCATACTTCCGCTTGGAATACGCTACAGTAGTCGGGTAATCTAAATGATAGATTGATGTGAGGGGAATTGGAAAAGATTCCAAATCCCACTTTACCGTCTTGTTTTGAACCATCTGTATATATAATCAGAGGGCCATCGATTTCGGTAAGATTTGTCTTCCATTCTTCCCTAGTTGGGAGTGAACAGGATAATAGCAAGGGTGGTGATGGAAGACTTACATGATAGTCTATGTCGGAAGAGATAACAGTGTTCCTGTTCAGTATGGCCGAGTGGCCAAGATACTTATTCCATTTCGATATAGCATTCATGCGTGTCGCTGCTTTCGCTGCAATCGCTTTGCCAGCCAGATCGATAGGGAACAAGTAAAGCAACGTATTTAGAGCCTTAGTAGGTGTTGTACTTAAGCATCCTGTTATCAGGAGGCAGGCTGATCTTTGGACTCGATCAATTGTGGCTACTCTACACCGTTTTTCGAGTGCTGTCCACCATACAACCACACCGTAGAAGAGTATCGGTTTGATGATCGAGGTATATATCCAATAAATGATCCGAGGTGAAAAACCCCAGGTTTTGCCTATAGCTTTCTTACAAGTATAGAGAGCTATGAAAGCTCTTTTTCATCTGTTTTCGATGTTCAATTTCCAACTCAACTTCCTATCTAGAATAACTCCTAGATATTTAGCTGAATCAGATAGGAGTAATGATTCCCCTTTTAAGGTTATTGTTTGCAGTGGAGGAGATTGTTGTTTCCTATTGAAGAGAACAAGATCTGTCTTTGCTGGATTCGCATTTAGTCCGCATTCGGTGCACCATTTTGACTGAATATTGATTGAGCGTTGCATGAGCTCAGTGAGGGTATTCAGGTGTTTGCCTGACACGCAGAGAGCAATGTCATCTGCATAGGCTACAACCTTGCAACCTGCTTTTTCGAGATTTCGAAGCAAACTGTTTACAGCGAGATTCCAGAGAAGGGGTGAAAGTACTCCGCCTTGAGGGGTGCCTTTGACAGCGTACATTCTCATGCGGCTTACCCCAAGCTCTGAAGTGATTATTCTATTTTGGAGCATTTGTTCGATCATCTTTCGGATGGAGTAATTGATACCCAATTTGGCAATTTCAGACAAAATAGCGTTGGGTTCAATATTATTAAAAACACCTTCTATGTCCATAAATGCGACAAGAGAGTACTCTTTATTGTGAAGGGAAGTTTCCACTGTTTGCACCAGTGAATGAAGTGCCGTTTCAGTCGATTTCCCTTTAGTGTAGGCATGTTGTGCCTCAGAGATCAACTTAGTATCAAGTTGGGTTTTGATTTGCTCATCTAAGACTTTTCGAAAAGCCTTCAAGCAAAAAGAGGTTAGGCTAATGGGCCTGAAGTCGTTTGGTTTGCAGTGTGAAGGCTTTCCCGTTTTCGGAATGAATACTACCTTCGATTTCTTCCAAATTGTCGGAAGGTAAGAGAGATTTAAACACTTGTTAAAGATCCTTGTTAACCAAGGCATTAGAATTTCCAGTCCTTCTTGAAGTTCTGCTGGAATGATGTTGTCAGGACCTGGTGATTTAAATTTTTTAAAGCTTAGTATTGCTGTAGAGATGCTATTAGAGCTGATTAGATCTGATCTATTACCATAATTACTCTGAAGAGTGCTGGGAAGTGCAGGTAAGTTGGCAACACAGCCTGGAAAGTGAGATTCTAGAAGTATTCTAAGAGTGTGGTCAGTTGAAGTAGTCCAAGTTCCATCTTGAGTCATGATAAAACTGGGAGAGACTGGGTTTGATGCAAGAATCTTGCGTAGTCTGCTTACTTCTGAAGTGTTCTCTAATTCTTGAGTGTATGATCGCCAGGATGTGCGTTTTGCATTTCTGACAGCTTTCTTAAAGTCTTTGAGACATTGTCGATATTCTTCCCATTCGTTTGTTATCTTAGATTGGTTAAAGAGTTTCCGAGTTCGATTGTGCTGCGCTTTGACACGTCTTCGTTATCATGTTGACAGCGTTTTCGATATCGTTTTTGTTTGCCATTTCAAACTGCCTGATATCAGGAAGTCCATTGGCAAGATGTTCGTTATATTTGATCCAATTCATACGTTTTTTGTTAAGGTACTTCATGGGTTTTGCCGTTTCGGCTTTTAAAGTGAATGTTATATATTGGTGGTCGGAAAAAGAGTGTTGTTTATCAACGCTCCAGTCCTGCACCAGTTGTGTACATGATTCGCTAGCAAGAGTAATATCGAGTACCTCTCTTCTAGACGAGTTAAGAAACGTAGGGACATCACATCTATTACATATATCAAGCTTATTCGCTAGAATATAATCAAAGAGTTGCTCACCTCGTGTGTTGTTGTTTGTACTGCCCCAAACAGTATTATGTGCATTAGCGTCTGCTCCAATAATTATGCGTTTCTGGATCAGATGCGCCGTATTGACGAGCCTCCTCACTGCTTCAGGAGGAGGCGCCTCCGCTGCGTCGTAAGGCATGTAAGCCGACACAATCCAAATTGGGCCGTGGACTGCTTCAACCTCTATGGCAGTGGTGTCAGCATTGCTAAAGGGAAGAAGAAAAGCATTAATATGTTTTCGAATAAGAATACAAGAGCGCGATCTAACGTTAGCCTCACCTTGAAACAAGGTGTAGTGCCTATCTTTCAGGCCGCATATCTTGTTGTTTGATATCCAAGGTTCTTGGATGAGAATGATGTCTTCTCTGAGGTCAGAGAGACGAAGAATGAGGGCTGCCGAGGCAGCCTTAGAGTGGTGCAGATTAATCTGCAGCACTTTTAGACGGACATTCAATGACTGTGGCGTTCGCGTCATCACCGCTATCTAAAAGACTATCCTCGTCCTCGAGTTGAATGTTGAATAAGTTTCCCACAAGTTCGCTGTTTGATTCCGAGTCGGACTCAATCGTCGAAGCTTGTGAGAGAGGCTTATCGACATCCATCTCGGGGGCCGCCGTACTCTCTTCGCTGGGTGCGAGGAGGTTTTTCGGCTGATAGGTCCAGATGGTAGCTGTAGTGAACCCGAATGCCACAATCCCCTTGCGGTCGTCCAGTGCTTTAACGCTTTCCTGGTCCAGGAGCAGCGTGACATGTCTGGAGTTTCCTGAAGGCTCTTCCACCTTAACTACCCTCCAGTTTTCGGTGGGTAGGATCGGGTTTCCGATCTTCAGTAGCTCCAGGATGGTTTCCGGATCGGATGGCTCTACAGGTATTCTTGCTCTGCCGCGAGGTTTGTTGGGAATTTCGCTCTTCTTGATTAGTTGGAGATTCGCTCCGGGCCATACCTCGCCGAGTCGGTCGAGGGCCTTGCCGTACAGGCTGACAGAGCGTTGATCTGAGCACGCGATCAACTTGACTCTTGCTTGGAACCAACCCGCGTCAGAGCAGAAAGGAGGGGGTCCTGGGTTCTGCTTCAGAACGTCCAGGTAGCCCAACTGAAGTTTTCTCTCCACAATCTTCCAGTTTGATGGAGAGATGAAACCGTCAGGGTGGCTCTTATCCATCACCGCCATGACCAGACTATCTCTGGCAACTTCGCAGAACTTGCGTAATTTGACCTCAGAGGAAGCTTTATGCTTCTTGGGGTCGTTGGAGCTATGAGGATCCTCTGAAGACCGCTGCCGCTTAGCTGCACTCGGTTTATCTCTGGACGCCTCATAGTTCCGAAGGAACTCCCGGGCCCAATCGAGAGTTGACTTTTGCTGGTCGGACAGCTCCTCCTCAGGGGTTATGTTACTTCAGGGTAAATTCGTTTCTAATTTAAGTTATTTTCTCTTTTATATATATTATTTTTCCTTATTTTAATTAATTTTGGTTTTTTATCTAATTAAATCATAATATTCTTATTTTATGTTGTATTTAATTTAATTTACTTTGGTAACTATAATTTAAAGTATTTAATTTTTTTCATTTTTATTTGATGTTTTTCATCTAAATTTATTTTATTTCCGAAGGCCTTGAGGATGCGTAAGCATTTTGGGCCTACTTACCAAAAACGGAATGCTTAATTTTATTTTGCTATACTTGTTTATTTAAACTTTTGCCATATATTGTTATTAATTTTAACTATTTCCCTTGAATTTTATTTTTTTATTTAATTTTATTTTTTATTTTTTGTTTCATTAACTTTTTATTTTATTTATTTTTATTTTTATAATATTCATTTTTAGTATGGCTCAGGCTGCATTAATTATTTAATTTTTTATTCCTTCTTCACTCCTCTCGGGAGCATAGGGCCTCGACAAGACTCAGTTGGTTTCGTTAATCCATTTTGATTTCTGCCAGGGTAGGTGATTAGTCTACCGCTACCAGTCCTAAGTAGTGGGAATGCCCACCTGTCGTTGCTTAGGAACCCTTACTCACTGCTTTGAGCGCCATCTGTGTTTCAGATTTTTCTGGCAGAAGGATCACACAGATGGTTAAGGTCATCGCTAAATTTGGTGTGTCTACCCGCTTCCTCTTGCTGGTCCCACTGATGCATTGTGTAACTCTGTGTTTTTTCTTTGTTTTTAACACACTTTTATTAGCTCGGGTTGTATGTATGTATGTATGTATGTAACGGAATCTTTGAGCTTAATTTTCACTGGCTTCTAAAAATCTGATCGACTTGGAATTTTGCACACCTATCAAGGACCGATGACAATGCAATAATTTGATAAAAGTTTTCCATTATCCTTATTAGAATTGCCAGTATTAATATTTTCTTTTTTTACCTGTGGGCAAAAAGTAAGGTGAATTTGGTTGTAAAATGAAAAATCTTTATTTGTTCTTGTAAATCAATTTCATCCCCTTCAAAATAATGCCCTCTCGATGAAATACACTTATACCAACGATTTTCCCAATCCCCGAAACATGCCAAATAGTCCATTTCCGGTATAGCCATCAGCACCTTCGATTCAGCTTTTATCTCCTCAATCGAATCGAAACGCGTTCCCCGGAGTGGTCTCTTGAGTTTTGAGAATAGCCAGAAGAACACGGACCTAAATCAGGCGAATACGATGGTTGCGGAACGATATGCGTAGAATTTTTGGCGGAATGGTCACGAAGAACGAGTGCAGTGTGAGACGGTGCATTATCGTGATGCAAAAACCAAGAGTTGTTGGCCCATAATTCTGGTCTTTTTAGACGAATTGCTTCACGTAAACGAAGCATAACGCCACGAAAATCGAAAAAAACTGTCATCGTGACCTTTATTTTTGAACGACTTTGACAAGCTCTTTTCGGTCTGGCCTCGCCTTTAGCACGATATTCGCTTGATTGGTCGGTTGTTTCAGGGTCGTTAGCATAAATCCAAGTCTCATCTCCCGTAATGATGCATTTGAGCTTGTCCTGATAGTCTGAAAGCATTGTTTCGCACACATCAACGCGATGACTTTTTTCCAAGAAATTGAGAGTTTTCGGTGCCAAACGAGATTTGACTTTTCGTGGACCCAAATGGTCTTTCAAAATGGTTTTCACAGATCCTTCTGATATTCCGATCATATCAGTAAGGTCTTTAACAGTCAACCGACGATTTTTGAGCACTAACTCCTTCACTTTATTGACGTGTTGGTCATCTGTTGACGTCGAAGGTCGTCCGGAGCGCTCCAAGTCATCAACATGTTCTCGACCCTCTTTGAAGTCTTTGTACCACTTACTCGTATAAACATTTTTCTGCGACGTGATCAAATCACCAAATGCCTTCTGCAACATGCTAAACGTTTCCGCACCCGAAATTCTCTGCTTCTCTGCTCAATCAAATCAGACATTGTAAAAATCGAAAAATGCACTCTTGGTCGTTTGGTAAACACAAGCGTAAATATATTACTGATAATGATATTCACATGAAAGTTGGCCCAGATGTTATTAACAGTGCTGCCAACTCATGAAAAAAATAACTAGAACGAAATTTTAATCCCGCGAACTTTGACAAATAAATTCACCTTACTTTTTGCCCACAGTAGTAGATCTTCTGTAGAAGAGTAAGAAAGACAGAGCTAACGCGCGGTCTGCGCATGCCTGCACTCTCCGAGTTACTCTTACTGATTTCGAATTCGAATTTGGTCGGGCACGCGGCACTGCAGTACGAATAGAAGGCTAAAACGTTTTCAGGGTAGTTGCATTCTCACTTTGTATAGTCTTTACACATGCGTAGATACTACAAGTCTCATACACGCAAATTTACTCTATTCAATGTTCATATAAGATGAAATAATTCTCATATAAGATGTAATTTTGTTAATTACAATAAAATAACCAAAACATAAATTTTGAAATTATTTTACGGAACAAAATTTTGGCAAATAAAGAAGGAATTTATCATTACCATAATTTCATTTATAAAATTTTATCGATTAAAGTACAATTCACAACAAAAATGAACTAAAAAAAACCAAACTGGAACTTTACATCTCGTTTTGATTGTGTCAATATAATCCACGGTCTCCTTTTTCTGTGCTGAGAGTATCTATTCTGTGTCAAGGCCAATGCTGGCCTTTCTTTGGACATATAGTCGGTAAAGAAGAAATTAAATATAACACAATTAAATCGGACTATAAATCACTGACTAAATGAAAACAATAATTTTCAATCAGAAAAACAAGGCTCGACCTTCAATCAATGATCTATATGGGAAAAAGTATGTAACATATTGATTATGTCAGTATATTTTGTTGTTACCTCTCCGTTTCAGGAGTGAGGTAGCCGTTTCTCAGACTCCCTCCACGAAACAAGTTCTTCATCCCGATTACTTCTTTATCACGGCCGATAACTGCATAGCGTGGGATGCTTGATATAGTAAATATTACAATCATTCTATTGGCAACTACCTATGTACAGAAGGTTATGAAAGTGAAGCAAAATGCATCCCACGCTTTTAACTCTAATTTGAATTATTCTATTTGTATCTTAATTTTTGTTATAATTCTGTTCTGAGGTAGTTGACTATGACTAATCGTTCGATTTGCTATTACTTCATTATAGGTCTCTTTGTCATTAAAATTTATTTTCTACTTTTTAGTTCGATTAGCAATAAAAACGTGTTTTTTAGTGTTTTTAAACTATTTTTTATTTTTGCTTTGGTTTAGCAGCCACAATGCAAATAATGTGCTGACCATTGTGCGGGAGTAAGGATGAGAAAGATAAGTTTTTTGGGGTTGAGAAATGAGAATTTGTTTTTTTTTTAGAAATAGAGAAAGTTGGTAAATTTGGAAAAGTGCGAGTCCCGTGCTTTATGTGGGATTCGAACCCACAACCTCTGGGATGGCAGGCTAGTGCACTTACGCTAGACTATCGAGGCCGCAATTAATTAATATATATTACTTTATTATTTTATTTATTTTGATAACTTTTTATTAATTTTAGGTTAATTAAATAATTAATTTTTTCAATTTTTAGTTGTTATTTCATTTTTATCATTTAATATATTTTAATTTATTTTGTTTTATTTTATTAGGCCTTTAGCCATGCCAATCCATTAAAAAAAAAGTTATTTTTAATTAATTATATTTTAATATAATTCAATTTTGCAAATTATTTGATAATTTTTGGGTTTAATTTTAAGTTTTTATTTCTTTTTTAATACAATTTTTTTGTTCAATTTAATTGTTATTAATTTTTTTGACTTTTACTTCATTTTGTTTTATTTTCTTTCAATAATTTTAATTTTGTATTTAATTTAATTTATTTACACCATAATTATAAAAATTATTAGATCATTTGATCTTTGTTTATTTTACATTAATATTTTTTATTATATTAGTTAATTTTTGTTTTCGTTTAATAAAATTCAAACATTTATAGTTTTATTTTTTTTCTATCATTTTTATTTAATTTAATTTATTTGCACATTTTTGATAATTTTTAGATCATTTTGTCATACTTTATTCAATCTTTTTTATTTAATTTTTTGTTATTTCAATTTAAATTTTTTTATTTAATGCAACGTAATTGAAATTCCTTTATTTTATTTCATCATATTTTTTGCATCTTATTTAATGTTATTTTAATTTAAAGTATCTTCCACTCACACCTGCCTCAACCAGACTCTATTCCATTCCGCTTTTTCCTAAATAAACTTACAGCCGACTTTCCGCACAGCTGGCTACGCTGCCGTATTCGGTTGGATTGTGTTTGTTTATCTTTTCAACTAAGCCTGCGGTTTCAAAACCGCAACCCCAACAATAGTACTTTAGTCATTTTCGTTATTGATAATGACCTGCACTTTAAGCCATTCACTCAGTTATCTATCTTAAGCTCAAATAAATTTAATTACCGGTGCAAACCGCAGGATTGTTTCAAGGACGCTGTGCTCAAGCTGCTGCTACTGCTTTGTTAGCGACTGCTTGCTTTCGTTTTTGCTGTTATTAGTATAGGAGAATTCTAGGTATAGGCTAGGTATAGGAGAATATGTACCCTGCCGGAAGAATCTGAAGTAGTAAAAAAAATTCCTTCTCTAGCATAGGGACTACACTTATTTTGCCTAACGTTAGCCACCTCTCTATTCATGTTGCTACTTGCTTTCGTGGCATAACAGCGTTGTCGAATAGCTCTATCTATCCCATTTATGGAATTTATTATTAGCCCTCAATTATCTAAAAATATAAGGATCTTTTGACTAGTTAAGGCTCTAAACTGACTAGCAGCGAACCAGCTCGGTGTTAGTCGAACTACCAGTAGAGGTTGTATATATTAGCCATAAATTGTATTTCTAAGATAAAGTGAAAGTTGTTCATAGGGGAAAGGCATACTTTCAAGGTCTTAACATCCGAAATTTCTTGCTTTTGACAGTGAGACTCACTAATTAAGGGGGCAGCATGCTTTAGAGGCTTCAAAAAATCGATTTTTTCGTGGATTTTTTTTGGGAAGAAAAGAAATATTCGATTGAAATGAAACTTTCAAGTTTTATTGTTATATATTTCAACAGTCTTCTCAAATTTCTTCATTAAAATATATGTCATGTTATGCTTGGTACAAGCATTAGTCGTGCGACGGGAAAGATGCAGGTGGCAATTTTCATCTGAAACCAAAAACCCAAAAAAATTTTATTTTAGTATAGTATAGTTTCAATTAAACCAAGAAAATTAAACAAAAAGTGAGAAATTCAACAATTTTTCGCTAATTAAAAAAAAAATCATTTTTTTGGAAAAACAAATTCACTTTAGATTGTTTAAAAAGTGGGTTTGTCATAACTTTTTTAAGGTTTTTTAGGTTCAACTAGAGGAGAATTTAATTCCGAATACAATCAATGTTATCTCGTTTCGATAGGACGTTTAACTTTTTCTCTATCTTTCCCGCCAATTAGGAAAAGTCGTAAAAATAGAAAAACCGAGAAATCGCTCGTCCAAGATTTTGTATATATACCGGCCGGTCGTAAACCTGCTCGACGCTTGCTCACAATTTCTTCTGTAACTCCGAAAATATTTCAAATTTGCTTCTGAAATTTTGAGGACACACTTTTGGATAGTTTGGGAAGGCATTTATGCAAAAAAAAATCGATTTTTTGTAGCCTCTAAAGCAGGCTCCCTCCTTAAAGTAAATGGAATGTCAGCTGCTTGCTTCGCACACAAGAGTTTGTGTTTATTCATTTACAGTTTGGCTACAATGCAAGCTGGAACGGGATACAGGACAAGCATACCTTACTAGGGCAGAAAATTATGCAAAAAATTTGACTTGTCTTGAAATTCTCTTTACAGAATCCTAGGTCTGATCTCCAGATATGATATCGGCAAACCGAATGCTATGCAATAGAAAAGCCAAGTAATAACTCAGAAATATCAAAGTTTTTCTCATTTTGTTTTAGGTCCAAAAAATACCTACTAAATATTTGAAATATTTATTATTACTTATAATTTTTAATTACGAGTATCTTATCAAAAAAAGCTCCCAAATGTATTGGGTTGGCGAATAAGTTCATAGCGTTTTTACCGAAGACTTTTATTTAAACAAAAAATAATAATTATATCAATTAGATAATCAATTATATATTCGTCGCTGCTGTTTGCTACCTCTTCCCACCTCTCGACTAATTTGTTGGTACCGTTCCGCCAAAAATTGCATGGTCGGGTGTCAAAGAAGTTGTTGAGCCAGTTTTTAAGGACCTCTTTGTTACCGAAGGTAACGCTCTCATATGGTTTGACAGGGAGCGGAACAGATGGTAATATGGCGAATGTTGAAGAGCCTCCCATTCGATGTCCTAGAGTGTGGCTTTGACGATTTGTGCAACTTGGGGCCTGGCGTTGTCGTAAAGGAATATGGCTTTACCATATCGATCAGGTAATTTCAGTCGAATAATCTTATTCACGCGGTGTAGCTAGGCAATATAGAGCTTCTTGTTGATCGTGGCATTATTTTAGAGTATTTTCTAGTGCACCACACCTTCTCAGTCCCACCAAACACATATCACGATTTCCTTGGGATGAAAATCCTGCTTGACTCTCGGCTTTGGCGTATCTCCTGGAGTCAACCACTCCTTTCTTTGCTACATATTAATGTATAGGCACTATTTGTCATCTCCTGTGACGGTTTGGTACAAAAACACTTTTTATGACCGCGTTTTGCTCGGGGAAGTATGTAATTCGAATACGACTTTCGTTGTTTTTTCGTTGAGCTCGTAAGACACCCAGGCTCCCAATTTTTCGGTTCACCTCATTGAATGAATGTGACTGAGAATAGTTTTATGAACGCAGAGCATTTTTTTGCCCCAAATCACAACTGGTTTGGCGATCGTTCTTCTTCAAAAGTAATTTGAGACGTTCTTCATTGAATTCAGAAGGCCTTCCGCCTTCCACTGCTCGACGTGCCATCGACGTCAAAGTTCCAAATCATTTCGGCGCTGTAGTCTCGCCTATGACACCTTCCCCTTTGCCTTCTGGGTATTCCATTTCAAAGCCTCAAAACTAATAAAAATTTAAATAACTCAAACATACAATTAAGATAGTTTTGTAGAGCAGAAAGAGTTCTATCGAATGAATAACTGCCCTTTCCCAAACAGCCAACAAATCGTTCTAAAATAAAAGAAAATATAAAAACGCTATTAACTTATCTCCAACCCAATATACCCTATGACCGGAAAGTACGGGGAATATTTGAATAAAACAAAACAGATTTAAATTTCAGGCAAATTTATTCTATCTCCTTCAAAATATGACCCGTCTTCGGTAACACACAGGTACCAACGTTTAACCTAGTCCTCCATGCACCCCTGGTAGGCCGACGAAGGGATAGTCTTCAGCTCCTTCATTGCATCCTCATTAATCGCCTCCATCGACTGAAATCTCCTTCCACGAAGTGGTAACTTCAACTTGGAAAACAAAAATAAGTCGCACGGGCCGTATCAGGTGAATACGGTGCTTGCACGATGGTATTTACTAGGTGTTTGGTTTTAGTGTAATCCAACAGAAGTTGGGCTCGATGCGATGGCGCGTTATTATCATGCGAAATCCAAGAATTTGGACGTTTGCGATCGTATAGAATCTCTCAAACGCTTCAAAACGGATAAATAATATTATTTATTGACTGTCTGGCCCGATGGAAGGTACTCATGGTGCACTACGCCTTGGCAATCGAAGAAAACAGTCAACATCATAGGGTATGTATGCTAATATCTATGCACAGAAAGCTTCGATTTGCTTAGGATTTTCATTAACATAAAGCTTGTGTCTCCTGGGAGGTTCTTTTCCGCTTAAATTGTATAAATCTGCAAAAGAGGCTTGTCTATATACAAAAATGTGTTGAATTTCATAAAATTATTTTTCAAACTGCAACAAATCAAAAGTTACTGAACCGATTGGACCGTTTTTCTGGTGTAATACTTTGAAATTTTCAATATCACTATACATTAATCAAATTTATTAATTATTTTCTTTTACCAATAAGATTTTGAAAAAAACAAAAAAAAAAAAATTTCGGAGAATGTCTGTTTGAGTATACCTTCTACTCAAATATGAACGAGACGTTATCAATAAAACGGTCCGCGGATGACATATGGCAAAAATAAATTTTTTGTTTTTTGGTAGGACTGTTATAAGCCTACGTGGCAAATATCAGCGTGATACGTCACATAGTTTGTTTTCTGTGCTACTGTAAACAAGTCAAGCTCGAGTGTGTTCTTCGAATTTAACGATGGAAATTCAAGTTGAACAAAGAATTTGTTTGAAATTTTTTGATTCCAACAAAATTTCGGCTTCAGACGCCTTAAAAATGTTGCAGACAACCTATGGGGACTCTGCTCTATCGCGTGCACGTGTTTTCCAGTGGTACAAATCGTTCAAAGAGGGCCGTACATCAATCCAAAAAACCACGCCAAAGTCACTCAAAAATTAAGCTTATGCTGACTGTTTTTTTCGATTACAAAGGTGTGGTGCACTCGGAGTTCCTTCCGCAAGGCCGATCGGTTAACGCTGAATATTATTTAGACGTTTTAAAGCGTTTGCGCGAGAACATTCGTCTTAAAAGGAAGGAATTGTGGGACAACAAGTCATGGTTCTTGCATCACGATAATGCACCAGCTCACACATCACGTCTTGTTCGCGATTATTTGAACAAAAATAATGTTAATATCGTTCCGCAAGCACCGTATTCGCCTGATATGGCTCCATGTGACTTTTTCCTGTTTCCCAAGCTCAAGTTGCCGCTCCGTGGAAAACATTTTGGGACAATTGAAGTCATAAAAGAGAATTCGAAGAACACACTCGAGCTTGACTTGTTTACAGTAGCACAGAAAACAAACTATTAGACATATTACGCTGAAATTTGCCACGTAGGCTTATAACAGTCCTACCAAAAAACGAAAAATTTATTTTTGCCATATGTCATCCGCGGACCGTTTTATTGATAACGTCTCGTTCATATTTGAGCAGAAGCTATATTTGTTGTGTACCTAACTCAACTGCGGCCACCGCAGTCGAATGGGTTGGTGCGTAACAACCATTCGGAATTCTGAGAACGTTAATTCGAATCTCCGTGAAACACCAAAATGAAGAAAAAGTCTTTTTTTTAATAGCGCTCGTCCCTCGGAATGAAAGGCAATCCTCCGAGTGTGTTTCTGTCATAAAGAGACTTCTCATAAAAAATCATCTGCTGTTTAGAGGCGGCATGAAACTGTAGTTTCCTCCATTTGTGGAACAACGTCAAGACGCACACCACAAATTGGAGGAGGAGCTCGGCCAAGCACCTAACAGAAAATTATTAATTTGTTATTTTTAATAAAGTATAAACGGGAATTAGCAGGCTAAGCAGAAAGTGATTTCCAGATCTGCTGATTTATTATGTTGCTCGCTACTCTTTCGTATATACTTTACCTTAAAGGCTGAGCAGCGCATGCCGGGTATTTGCTGGCGTACCATAGTTAAAGCGCTCGTAGCATTGGCTTATATGTGAAAGAAATATTATCCCAGCTATAAGTGATTAGAATAAATAGTGATTTTGGTCTCCTACAAATTCCTAGAATCTCCAAAGTAGTAAATTTACAATTATTTTCACTTCATATTTTCCCCTTTCTTGCAAACTCTACTTCACCACCTCTTCTAAAATAAAGCGTTAAAATCCTCGTGTATGACGCATGAAAATTTATTTATTTATTTATTTATTTATTTACACACACACTCACGCACCGATAAATTTGTGTCAACTTGGAACGTTGCCAAAATCAAGTCGCTTTTGCTGTTGCCCAGGATTTTATTATATTTACCGGCTAAACAACAGAGGAAGGAAGTTAAATTTTATCATTTACCGCAGGTGAACGCTAGTGCTTTTAGGCACACACATACATATACACGAAGGGAGATATATGAACACGGAAGTGTGTTTACTTTAGTGCATCAAAAGTTTAGTAGTTAGATGCAATCAGAAAAATGCTTCACCAACACTTTACAAAGGCATTACTGACACAGATTGCTGGTTGCATGCACCCGTTGAGCCCATTGATGGGTTGTAACAGAAAAAAGTAGAAAAGAATATTGCACAAAAATGTATGTGCGACGCAAGTTTGTGGTATAAAAGTGAAGTATATTTCTAGGCGTTACACAAATTTCATTTGCATTCCTCATTAACCAAATGGATGTTTGTAAACTTTGCTGCACGGGCACATTTTGTTGAGAAAGTGAGTTTGTTGGTGGTATTTGGCTTCAAATATTTTGTCTTGGGGCATATATATTTCCAAAACCAAGCGCTTCGCTTAGGTTAATAATACGAATAGTAAAGTGATAGAAGTACCAAAAAATCAGTTCCTTTTCTGAAACGACATTCAGTTGTAAATCCCTTCATTTATGGTAAAAAATTAGAGTACTTACCAGACATTTTTGGGAGGAGCTCAACCTTATGCTGCTAAGTAAATGCAAGGGTCTCCAGAAAATAAAATAAGAAAAAAATGCAAAAAAATCCAACAAATAAAAGATGGAAGCTTCTGACGTTTTTTATGCTCATTTGCATAGCAAACTCTTACTGGTTCTAAGAAGTATTTGAGCTTAATTTAGATGAAAATGGTGGCGATGAGACTCAATTTAGCCAGAAGTAAATATGGATAAATTTCAAAATGTTGTGGACTTTGTGGTAGTACAAAACCTATAGAATATTTTATTGAAATGTTCCCATTACAAGCCCTCAAACTACTTTCCTGATTTTTAATATTTTTTTTATTTTTAACGAATATTCGACACTTTTTTATATAAAAGAAAACACTTAAGAACGTCAGAAAAAAAAATTTTAAAATCAACGCGATGTTCAAGCTAAATCAAAGTTGCACTTTATTGTTCTTAAATCCTATTATCTATAAACTTGCGTATCCAAAATTTTTCTACACATCCCAAGATTGAAATTTTGAAGTAGAAGTAAACATTGTTGGGTTTATTTTTTTAATGTGCACAAAATTTCAACCTTTGATTTATATGGTTTTTGTAAGAAAATGTTTGAAATTGTAATTAAAAAATTATTCAAATTAATGAAGAAACAAAAGACTGTCAAAACTTGTCAATAAGTCACTGTGGTATTCTTATTTAACGCAGAATAGAAGGCGCTTAACTGCCTCTCGATCATTTCTTCATCATCAGTCATGCCTGCAACTTCCGCGGTAATTTTTGTAAGATATACTCATTTGTTGTTGTTGTTGTTGCTATAGCAGCATAAGTATTCCCCATATATGTACGGGAAATGCCACTGGAGTGACAGTACTTTGCCGGATATAAATTCAGGACGTTCCGAAAACGCAGAGCCCTTTGCCATGGGAATGCGATATACTCAGTCTTTTAACGTGGTTTGAAAAAAGGGAACCCTCATTAAAAGAGACTTTGAGCTTCGCATCCTCAGGACTAAACTTATACCCAGGCCATATCGGCTATGTAATTTTGGAGCTAGGCTTCGCAAGTCATCCTGAATTGGTTGGCGGCTGCTGGAAGCAAATTCGCTAAGGCTAACATATAGAAAAATTCATCTCCCGAGACCCAAATGAAGTCTAAAGGGAGCTGGACCATACACCCTTTCATCATTCCTTAAAATGCCGGATGGTTCGTCAGTCATATTAGAATTAGAATTCAATCCTAGCTGAAGTTGGTAGGAAACTTCCTCCGGCAAACTTATTGGTGATGTCATTTCAGGGGTATTTCGAATAAATAGAAACTACTTAAGATTCTTCTGCACATTTCTATCCCTGCAGCAGTCATTGTAACTTGTGCCCAGCCTTCTCGCATGGACACCAATAGACTTGTGCCGACTAAGAATAGTGACGATCCTCCAAGCGTGGGGCCCGGAATTAGCTTCGATTGGCTGTTTTTTTAAGATCAACTTCAGGTCATTTGAGGATGGTAATTCTGCAGTTTGGAAACGTATGCGGGAGTCTTGACCTCATCATGGAACTACCTCTGGCTAACTCGTCAACGAGCTCGTATTCGTCGGCTGCTTCGATCACGTCTACCGAGAGGTATGTCGATGCAGGTCGATGCTAATAAAGGTTTCTATTGCTTAACAGATCGCGTTTTGGTTACGAAAGACGCCAGAGCTAATATGGCAGCTGAGCTGTCTCAAACAAGCGGCAAACTATAACAAAAGCAAACAATTCTGCTTGGAAAACACTCTCAAATTTAGACAGATGGAGCGATCTTATTACTTCCAGGGAGTTAAAGACAGTCTGACCTCCAATCGGGTTAAGGAAGTTTCTTATTCTAAGAGCGCCTGGGAGAATCTCATTTCTAATGGAGTCCAGGAATCTTCTTAATCTGAGGGTGTCAGACAAAGCTCCAATCGGCCCATGGAGATTCTTACTCTAAAGGAGTTAGATAAAACTATAACTCTCATCGACCCAAGGAATCTTCTTAATCTAAGAAAGTCAAAGGAAACGTCAGCTCCAATCGAGTTAAGGAGTCTTCGAATTCCAAGGGTGTCGGAGAAAACCTCTACTTCAATCAAGTGACGGATATTTTTCTTCTAAAGGAGATGGAGAGCTACAACTCCAACCTGGTAGTCGCATTATCAGACAAGTGGCAAGGAGGGCTCTTTTTAATAAAAGGAATGCAGTTTAGTAAAAGCAGTAATAATTTCAAATACTTATAATTTCAAAGAAATAATCAAATTGCCTTAAGGCAGCTGGCGTACCCGAATGGGTTGGTGTGCGACTACCACTTGGAAGTGCGTAAGATCGAATCTCTGTAAAGGGAACACCAAATAATTTTTGGATGAAGTTTGTTCTAATAGCGGACACTCATCGCCAGGCAATGGCAAACCTCCACGAGTATTTCCATGAAAAAGCTCTTTATAAAAAAAAAATCCATCTGCCGTTCGGAGTCGGCTTAAAAACTGGTGGTCTCTCCATTTGTGGAAAACATCAAACGAACACAACAAATAGGAACAGGAGCTCGGCAAACATCCTTTAAAGGGTATAAGAGCCAATTATATAATCATATATATAACCTCTGCTAATTGGCGCCTCTAATAGACGAACCCTTCCCTTGGACGTTTGACAATTTGGCAATGACATTTTTGTCATTGATACCAAGTTTCAGAAATCGGAACAAATTGGCCTCTCTTGCGTAGGGAGTACCACTGACTGACTGACGGGAAGTGTCCGCTTAATGCAGGTTTCACTGTTTATGTATGATGTGAATTTTAACGAAAGTTATCAATAGAATAATTCTATGATGAGCTTCGAAGTTGCTACTCACTTATGAGTCTACACATATATGCTCTTCAAATAAATATTTACTAGTACAGCTACGAACCTATTCTGTCAATGAGTGAGTGGTCATTTCCTAGCCTGAATGTCAAAGAATACTCAAGTGTTGGTGTTCACTTTGAAAGCCCGAAATGTTTACCATCCTTTCGTTTTGAATTTCCCACTGAGCAGCTTGTCTTCTATGTGTTGTGCCAACGCCGGTTTGTATGATATGCCTCAGTGTTGCATTTCAAAAGCCATGGTGAAGGATATTTAATTACATTGAGCTGAAATCACTCACTCATTTAAGACACATTCAAAATGGCTAGACCGATACGCATTTGAGCAAACAAACTTGGAAAATACACACATACAGTTACATGCATGCATGTATTTAGAGCATGCATACATACATATATACAAAACTAAGTAAGTATTATTTCCACATGCGACAGTATTCCGAAATTTTCAGCTGAACACGCCGATGCTCTGAAGTGTGTGTAGTTATGTCATTTATTGCCCACTTGCGTATACATAACCATCACATGCATGAACTAGCATACATATTTATGTACCTATACATACATACCTTTATGCGTATGTGAATGTTACCTTGACGTTGTTTTTGGATATTTGCGCAAACTTACCACAAATCACCTGAACATCCTTCTTAGAGCCTGTTGAAATGTGAGCCCAAGTGGTTGACTGCCTTTGGCTTGGCTGCCAGCTACTACTGTAGCAAAATAGGTAGCATACAAATAAACATAAACGCACACATACATACGTATGTAGATATTTATGTATTTCGATGAGCTTGCACAGGTGAGCATCTGACACGGTAACTCACTTGCTTGTCTAGGCTCAACTAATTGCTCGAATGTGTGTGCTTATGCGGAACGCATACATACACCTGTGTTCACAATAATGGCAGCGCGAGCTATTACAAAGTCTTTACTATTTATTTATTTTCTTATTTTTTATTCTTTTATATAGTTTGTTACACCCTAAGAGGCATAACAATCAAAGTTTCAAGCCTTGTGCAAAATAAAAAAAAAATATAAAAAGATTGTAGAATTTCATTTTTTAATCTAAATTCTTACAAAAATTCTTGGTATGCAGTTTTATAGTCCTTTGAATTCTAGTCCAAAAAAATGCAAGTTTGAAGTACCTCGAAAATCGCATTAATTTTTGACAATATTTTTTACTAGCGAGTCCTGTGGATTTTCTCTAACGCATAAAGCTGTCAACAAAAAAAATTATCAAAAATCACTACGAGTTTTGAGCTACTTTAAGCTTATACTTTATTATCCCAAAATTGAAAGAGCTAAAAAACTACATACCCAGAATTTTACAATTTTTGTAGTTTTGATTTTTATAACGAATGCTCCAATTTTTTTTATATGGAGGAAAATACCCGACACCGTCAGCAGGAAAAATTTTCAAAAATCAACGCCATTTTTAAGCCATTTGAAAATAGCATTTTATTAGAATGACATTCAATGGGCTGTAAAACTGCACACTCGGAAATTCTTCAGCAATTCTTTTTAAAAAGTTTGAGATTTCGATGAAAATTCGCCAAATTTTTATAAATTTTGTACAAACTTGAAACTGAGCTAAATTTTGTTTTAGTATAAGTTGTTGTTTTATAAAAAATTGAAAATTTAGTTTCATAAAATATATAAAATAAATAGTGAAAACTTTGCAATATATCGCGCTGCTATTACTGCGCACCCAGGTGTACGTATTTATGTATGTATGGGTAGGTATGCATGCATTTGCGTATGCCGTTGAGGTTAAGGCCACTCCACTGCCTTCTTGGTTGGCATAGTTTTCATTGCTAGTTAGTTATTCAAGTGATTTCATTACTATTTCTTTTTTTTCCTTTGCTGTAGGGGTTTTGGCTCATTTTTCGAAAACAGCTGCGACTATGTTGGTGGTGCATGCGGTTTTTTGGCTTGTGCACGGCACCTTACCTTTAATGTTATGAACTTAATTTATTGCAAAACATTTATTAGGGTTAGATAAAAATCGCATACCTACACTGGCTCTCATATTTTCAATAAAATTGGAAATTAAAAATTTGTGTTTTTTTTGGAAAATTTTCTTTGAGCTGAACTTAGATTTAAATTACTTAAGAGGCTAGACCACTGTAGGAAGGGGTTAGGCACTTCTTAAAAAAATACTTCAAAAACAAGCTCTCGTTGTGATTGCTGGCTTTTTATTAAAAAATGTATTAAAATCCTTCTACATCTTCTGGTAACTAATTTTTCTTTTAAACAAAAATTGTTAGCATTTTTGTTCGAAATTCTTAGATTTAATTTGAGACCAGAACTTCCTTTGAGGTAGTGTTTATGTAAATCGCTGATGTGCCGCAAGAATTTTGCTTTGTAGAAAGTAAAGAAATTCTGATGATTTTTCGCTAGACGTCTTTAGTGAGCTAAATCTTAGGATCCTTTCATTACATAGACTCTTACTGCTAGGCGATTTAAATTTAACTACTTATAATGAAACTGCACTTGAAAAGAAGTTTTTTAATAACTTTGCCCTTGATTGAGCCAGTTGAGTGCAACAGCGTTCCAGAACGTAGGTAAGAGAACAAAAAATTCAATGAATTTATCAGCCCCACTACGCCCATAGTGAAAAGTAGGAGCAGGCGGGCAAACATATTTTTACTTTATACGAGTATAAATTCAGCATAGTATCAATGCCACAGCATAGTGGTGGTTCAAATGATTCCATTCTAATAATAAGGCACCCCCTGGTAGGCGAATCGTCTAAAATATCGATAAAATCACAGAGTTATTCGAGTAGGCAGAGCACTTTTGGGGCTGAGCACCTTTTGCCTTAAGCAGGAACTGAAGATTATCCTGAAAAAATGTATGTGGAACTTTTTTCTCTCTTAGTTTCCCACTAAAATTACTATAAAATGAAAAAACGTTGAGAACTCATTGTTTTTAGAACTCCTTCGATGAATCAAAATAGAGAGTTCATCGGGAAAAAAGAATTTCTGCGCTTGTTTATTGTGTGGAAATTATTAAAAAATATTACCGAAACTCAATTGCAATAGAGAATTATTCACAGACTTTAATTTTTACGCTTCTCGAACGTGTGAAAATTATTAACAAATATTATCGAAATTCCGGTTTAGTTAAAGACATAGAAATCCGAAATGTAGCCATCACAAAAATCGTCTCCAATACGAGTCCCCTTTTTGGCACAGCACCTTTGTAACAAACAAGATTGCCATTTTTGGAGCGATCAATTGGATTGTGATAAGTATTTGGCCAAGCATTAACGCATTCACAGATATTGATTGTTTCGTGCAGTAGGTGGCACGATGGCATCAGGGACCTTATTTCTTATGGTATGAGGAAAGAGATACAATTACTGTCACTGGTTCTCGATATAAAGCGATATTAACCTACTTTCTGCAGCTGGAGCCCGAAAACATTAATATGAACTTATCTGTGGTTCCAACAAGGCGGCGTTAAGCAGCATACAATCCAGACAGTGATTGAAGGTGTGAAGAAGAAATTTGGCGACTGGGTCATCTTATAGCGAGCGTTCGGATGCTACGTGAATTTCTTAGTCTACGCTAACAAGTCCGAGACTTTGGAAAATATCAAAGTTAGCCTTCGGTTATTTTCTCGGATGCTACGTGAATTTCTTAGTCTACTCTAACAAGTCCGAGATTTTGGAAAATATCGAAGTTAACCTTCGGTTATTTTCTCGGAAGCTGCGTGAATTTCTTAGTCCACGCTAACTTGGACTTGTTATAGATCGAGACTAACCTTCGAGACCTTATTGAAAATTCAGTTCAGTTATCAATTGAATAGATCGGTTGAAGCATTATGGCTATTTGAATGATGTATTTTCCTTACAAATGGTAGAATGTAGTTTCCAAATAAGACAAAAAAGGAGAAATCTGACACCTTTTTATATTTAAATTTATTTTCCTATCGCTCTTATCTGCTTACCCCGTACATGTGGTATTGGGTCTACAATTCATGAGTTATGAATGGTATGAACCTTTTATCTCTCCTCTTTCTTTGTGAAGCGTGTGCTACTAACACTCCCATAACTGTTTTCAGTAAATCTTAATTTGTCGGATTATGAAAATGAGTTCTTGAATACATTCAAGGCTCCCTGAACAAATTTTTGTAGATTTTTCTTATCATATCCACATTGGAACAGTTCTAGCCTTCCAAAAACTCTACCAAGCTCCCCAACCCCAAGAGCTTAGAAACTAACACACGTCTACACATCATTGTTGCTGTTATATTTCATAAACCATTTAAGTTAATAAGCTAGCTTTCTGCCCAGCTATCTAAGCTATATTTAAGCAAATATCTGGTTAGCAATAAATACATGTCTACGCTGGCAAAGGCGATCAAATAACTGAATTTTCACACCCCACATCGGGTATTTGGCTACTCCCTATCATGGCAATTCAACTGATGATTACTTCAAATTGCAATGTGCTGCAATTTAAACCAGCCATTCAAAATGACAACTACAACTGCATATGGATGTATGATTTAACAATAGCAATCGCAATACATAACAGCAACAACAACAATACGCAATACAACTGAAAATTAATATTTGAAGGGAATTTAATTGTCCTGCGCTGAGTTTCAGCTTATGAGAGTGCCAGGTGCAACAAACACACGCACGCATATACATATATGATACATATTTTGGACAGCAGCAAGAACTATAACTATAAGAACAAAGCAATTGTCATTAGGTATGTAATTTTTTCGATTTTTACGATCCCGGAATTTTCGGGATGGCGGTATTAAAATCTGGGGATTGCAAAATTAGAGCTCAAATTTAGATATTTATTATTGTGTAACAACTTAGCTCGAAAAACTTATAAAAAAAATTTAAATACAACGGGGTCCCGTTATTGAAATCTCGGGATCTCGAGATTAGTCCCGATCTTTTGGTATTCCTTATTTTTCAACAACTTAAGGGGTTAGGGGTAGTCAGAATTTTCAAAAAATTCGATTGTTTTTTTTTTGCATTTTCTTAAACTATAATATCTTCAAAATATTGTATGGAAGTTTGAAGTGAATCCGAAAAATACATATATGTACATATAATTTGCGCGTACACCCTTTCTGAGTGTTTGGCCGAGCTTATCCTCCTATTTGTGGTATTCGTCTTGATGTTGTTCCACAAATGGAGGGACCTACAGTTTCAAGTCGACTCCGAACGGCAGATATTTTTATGAGGATATTTTTTTCATGGCAGAAATACACTCGGAGGTTTGCCCTTGCCTGCCGATGGGCGACCGCTATTAGAAAAATGTAAACAGCAACACTTTAAATGCGTTTTTCTCAAAACTATATTTTTTGAACTGGTGATCACTGTAACTTAAAAACCGCTTGGTAGATTTCAATAAAATGTATACTGCTATTAAAAAACATAAAAGAACTCGTTCCTGATGGGAGGATTTTTTTCGGTTTTTCTCGAAAATCTGAAAAATACCTCCTGAGACCGCCATATTGTTAATTTTGAAAAAAAAGAGCGTCGATCAGGGAGAAGATTATCTATTAGTAAAACTAATTTCTCTTGTCCGATTGATTTTAGATGAGTCGCCAAGGACTTGTGAGGATCAGCGCAAGTGACTTCTGGGGAAACGGGCTTCACACAAACAGAGATAACTTTTACAATTATTAATGGTTTTTTGAAAATTTACTAAAGTCAAGTCGAAACATGATGTATTAATGCTATGTTTTTTCGTTGGAAAATAAAGCAATTGACTAGCAAAAAAAAATTATTAGAAATCATCATATTTTCAGGCCTCTGTCTACCCCTAACACCTTAAATTAAAAAATAATTAAAACAACTTTTAAATAAAACGGGGTCCCGTTCTTTGATACTCGGAATTGCGAAATTAGCCCCAATTTATAATAGATATTCATTATTTCGTAACAACTTATCTCGAAATCCATTAATATTGATTGAGAAGTTCTTTCACCTTATAATAAGTGATAAATATGTAAATAGATATTAAATATTACTATTCATGTGAGGTGGGAATTATTGCCTTAGTAACACAACGAAGGTCAATAGTTAAATTTATAAACATTTAGTAATGCTTTAGCGTGCACTTATCTGAAGAAGTAACTGGAGGTGAAGGATGCAAATCAATCTAAATACGGAGCAGTATATTTCTAACTCTGTTTTGTGAGGAAAAAAGCCTGTGTAGATGGTTTGATCTCGCACTATCAAAGTCAGAACTTAATTTTAGTATTTATACACTTACCTGAAATGGATGGTCGCTCAGGCTTATTATTTCAATATTATTTGATACAATCCGAATATTAATATTTCAATGGTGTGAAGAGTTGAACGTTGGATACCAAAAACCCAGCTGATTTTTATCACAGGAGAGCTGTAAAGGCAAAGTTCCTGATTTTTTGCTATAAAAGGGCATTCTGCTTTCTGGCATTTCACATGCTTTATAAGAAAATGCAAGTCCCGAAAATCACGAGATTTCAACAACCCCGGTAGTCCCAGAAATTTTGGATTTGAAGAGGACCGAGACCTAGGAATCTCGGAACTTACATCACTAATCAGCATAGACACCCATACAAGTACACAGAGCAGCAGAGCATAATAAAAGGTAGAGTAGGGTTCATATCAAAATGTTGTTGGTTGGCTAAAGGCAGTGGAGGTAGCTTTGGCGTCGGCGTTGGCGTCACAACAGCAAATACACAATAGCTGTTGCAACTGCCACTGCAACTGCAATGCAATCCCAGAAAATCAATCAAAACTGTGTGCAACAGCTGAAGTGAAGGCGTTAGCGGCTGAGGAAAGTGAGTTGGAGATCCTTTGTTGTAGAGTGAGCGTTGGGCTGCAAGCAGAGCGCTGCTTATGCAACTATAATAGATGTGCGACCTACACAGCCATTATTAACAAAGGGTTGAGGCGGAATTTAAGTGATTTGCTCGCTCACACATCCGCACAGCGTCGCTTGCGCAATTGACCTGCGGTGGCATTAGCTTTGTGAATGCACGCATGGCCGTTCACCAATGGCTGCGGCATCAAATGTCATTACAACAACAAGAACAGTAACAGCCACCTACATAGCATGGATTTAGGTATTACTAATAGCAATATTGGTGATAAGTGAAGTACCAGTTCGCTGTCAGTGATTGCCTGGGCTACCCAAGTGGTATGGCTTCGATTTCTAATGACCGCGCTTCTTGCATGACACAAGCGTGCATACGGTTATGCAAGATACCCACATACCTACTACGTATAAATGAGGGCCATTTCACATAAACGTGTGTGTGTGTGCTTTTTTAAGTAGGCCAACAGTCATTCCGCATTTGGCTAATCATCCACCCCGCCGTTCTATTAACTGCTTTGTGCCAGGCCACGTTGTTGGCCGCCAGGCGACACCGACACCGATGCCAAGTAGTAGTTGGTTTCGATTACAAAACCCCACCCCCTCTCTATCATTTGCATTTGGCGTGGCCTGTTGGTTGAATTCGTGGCGCGGTGTAGATCAAAAAGGCTGAGGGATTGTTAAGGTGGTAGACCAGCGCTTACTTCTTGCCAACTTGATATCCTTTGTGTGTGCGTATGTTTGCGTGAATATTTGCCTTTATTTTCGCCAGAGGGTGATTGAAATGAAATTATGGCATTGCTTCATACAAGCACACACCTCGATATTTCTGCTTTCATATCTAGTTTAGGCGCCATGTAATTTAGGTGCTCTATAATGCGGCATTAACCCTGTGTGCGCGAAGCCAGATGAGGATGAATAAAGACATGGAGGTGAGTGAAGAAATTTCTAAAACAAAATTGGTGATGAGCGTTGAAAGATTTGTTTCTTGAGAAACAGTCTGGAAAAGAGTTCGGCGAGCTTGGGTGAAATGGCTTGCTATAAGTCGTGTGCTCTTCGAGGATCGGGATTGTGCGCTGAATCTAATATCCCCTACATTGAAAAAAAGGGCATTACACCTAACAGAAGTGAAACTTTCAAGGCAGACAAAGAAAGAGGAAGAGACCCGAGAGAGAATGAGAGAGAGAGAAAGAATATATATCTAAATAAATTCACAACATTTGCAGAGAATACAAATAGACAAAATTTACAAAAAACCGAGAAGGGTCGACCAATAAATCCGACGCCGGAATGGATAGCACTTTATAGTGCGCACAAGCACTAGCCAGGAAACGGAAATAAGCGCCAAAAAGTAGGCACCAAAAAACGTCAACAAAATTGGGACCAAAATACGCCCCAAACAGTAGGCACCAAAAATATATTTCCTACAAGTTTGCACCAACAAACAAGCGCCAAAAAGTAGGCAGTGTTATTTCTCACTAGAAATTAGCAACCACAGAAAAAATAGCCTAGAGTGTATCTAAGATATATATAAGGGATAGCTCTCTTTCACCTTTTCCTCTACGTTATATATTTTTTTCTCTCGCGGAACGAAAATGCCCAAAACGTTGTATGGCCTTGAAATTTTACTCTCAGTCTCGATCGTGAATCGACGCCTAGGAAGTTTCACTTCAAAAATATAACAAGCCCCGGTTGGAACCATCTGCTTCTCTTAATGCAGAAATTAAAAAAAAAAGTTTTGTCTGTGACTGCATAAAAAATACCTTTTATTGGGAATCTCGTTGAAGTTACATTCCTTGGCCACATACAACCAAGAAGCGAGAATTTGGTGTCTAATTTGTGATGGAAAATTACTCCTAAGTCAAATACTGTAATATTTGCCAGCGGATGTGTATGCAACTCCAAGAAATAAAATCTCAGCGATGTCAAAAGCAGAGTGGGAGAAAATATCACCTGGTAATGTTCCGTGGCTGTCGTAGCTGGATGGGCTTGTGCGTGACTTCTATTCGGTAGAATCGGCTCTCGACGCTCACTATTGGCATGAAACACCAAATGATGCACTTTCCTAATAGTTGTCGCTCCTAGGAGACCAATGAAAAACCTCCAATGCTATTTCTGTCATGACAAATTTCTCATAGAAACCCGTCGACCGTTCGGAGGCAGCATAAAATTGTATTCATGCAATAACATCAAGACGCACACCACAAACTGAAGGAGAGGCTCGACCAAACACCCAATACGACCAAATACCCAGACTCATAGGCAGAGTTTGCTAAAACTATGTTGAGCTCAAAATACTTCATTCGGTAATACAAAGCTACAGCATAAAATATTCATCCAGTCGCTATCAAATCCGAATACGAATTTCCTTTCTTTCACCATAACATCAGGAAAGCTTTTGAGTACTAAAGAAAGTACATAATATGAGCCTGGCGGAGCAAGGAACACTCGGTTTGAAAAATGTATTGGAGAAGTGTTCTCTGCGTAATGACTATAAAAACCTCATAGGATTTTAGTGAATACCAAAAAACAAATTGGTAATGACGAAGAAAGTTAAGTGAGAGCTAAGAGCCTGTATTACCGGCCAATAGAAAAACTGTCCGAAAATAACATCAAAATACTTGGTGAATAAAGCGAAAGCCTCTGTGAGCTGAGGATTATTAAGTAATAAAAATATGCAGGAACGCTTCTTTTGTTTTTTTTTTGTTACGTGGAACCCAGACAAAAAAGCTCCAACTGCTGCTATCAAGCAATCCTTCAAAGTCCACGCGGCTGAGAAGGATCTCATTTACTTAGAACTTGGAACGAATTTTGATGCTCACTCTTCTTTGGAAGTATGCGATTCGTAAGCCTGCAGAATGATAGGATTCATCTTTACCTCGGCCGGAGTAAATTTAAAGGCACTTTCAGTATTAATTTACCTGCATAGACTCATTGAAATCATGGTACCTTTCTGCAGTGTCGCTTCATCCAATGCTCTGTTTTATTTTTCAGTCGAATCACAGCTCCGTCCCCTGTGATGTCGGCCTCTGCTAGCTCTCAAAACATCGAACTTCTCCAAGTATTCCTTGGCCGACCGCGACCTCTGCTCTCTTTTGCAGGTTTTAGTCCAACAACATGTGTCACCTATCCATCGCCACTTTCTGTGTTTGATTTGCCAGAGAAGGGGTTCCTCATTAATTGCCTCACAGCGCATCGTTGCTAATAGTGTTTGACCAGAATGTTATACAGATGATGCGAAGGCATTTATTGACGAAAGATTGTAGCCTCTGTGAGATGGTGTCAGAGACTAGCTATGTTTAGAGGGCTTGGAGATTCGCAGTTTAGAGGGCTTGGAGATTTGTTTACTTGCCCCTATTTTATGCATTCACCGAACGCCATCCTTGGTTTATTTAGCCTGCAGTAGACATCTTCATTTGCTCCGCCGTCTGCCGTGATAGTGCAGCCGTATCTATTTTAGTGGTATCTTAAACCAAAGCTCCCTTAAATCCTTCTGCAATCATTCAAGACACCACCCAGATTGATTACCACTCCTAGCACGTTCGTAGCTCACGTAGAACAGTTTGCAAGAAAGCGGTCGTATTTGCGGGCGAGACTGGAAATGATTGCGCGTTATAACGATATATCCAAAAGCATTCCTGTGCTCCATTGTACCCTAATAGCGCTTAGGCATCAGCGTGTCAATTAAGAAGTGATTCCCTTTCGGGAAAAAATAACAAATCAAGGCTCGGCGAGGTAAAATTTTAGTGGGAATACGAAATTTGCTCACCGCCATCGCCTGTAAAGGGTTAATGCTGCCAAAAAAATTCCAAATTTCCAATGTCTTTCATTTCTTGCTGTGGGGTTTCTTACTTTTGAGTAGCGTTATTTTCTAGCGATTTCTGCGGAAGTATTTAAATAGCGGCAATTTGAATAGCGCCACCAGTTAACTATCATCAGCTAAACATAACACAAAAAGGGGAGCTATGCGACCTTGCCACAAACTGCTCTAAACACTGCACATGTGTGTATGTGGAATGGCAATTATGTTGGCAATGGTAGCCAAACATTGTGTTACGTCTTTTACGTGGCGAAGTAATTGCAAAGTAATTATACTCTGCTGACTTGGCGTAATGCAAACCAGCGGCGTCTATAGCTGCCACTAAAACTATTTTGCTAAAACTAAATTGTAAAAGCCTTTCTGCTGACTCAGCGCTGGTCAATGGCGGTGAATGCGTCGTTCGGTCTTAGCTGGTTATTTCTTACTACTCGTATAATTGCACTGGAGACACCGAAAATGACCAATGGAGTTAATTATTGGCTTCGAATGCCCCAACTTGCACGCTTATACAGTTATGTGTGTGTAGGTGAGGGTATACACATACCTATGTGCTTATGTATTGGCGCGCTGTCGGGCACTCCCGGGCATTTAGTAAGCCATTAAAAGAGCCAAGGTTAAACGCTCGTAAATTAACGGGTATTTAATTGGGGTATTGTTGAATTGTGGGAGTTATAGTGCAATTTAATTGAATAGGTGGGTGGAAGTAAAGAAATATGAGTAGGAATTTTATTTGCAAAAATATTTTATAATTTTAGGTAGTTGAAAATATTTACAAATTTAAATCGAAATTAAGGTTCACGCTATCCTTTATCGGTAAGGCCACATTTGCCGGCCGCTAGAGCCACCTTGTCATGCAGCTCTTCTATTATATCATAATTTGTAGCAAAATAAAAGGCTACTAAATCTTAAAAAATGTTTTATAAATATAGAGTTTTCCAATAAGAGGTGTTATTTTGATATTCAAAGAAAAATGTTATTTTTTAATATAAATGATCGGATGTTTATTTCATTATAAAGAGGAAGGTATGCCGATAAGAGTGGAAAATAACATCAGGCAAATGACCACCACGACCACGCTTACAGGACAATATCCTTTTCATGAAATTTCCCATAACCGAATTGCAAAGTGGCTGCCCCATGTCCTCGATAGCCTCACGAACTCCATTTTTGAGGTTTTGAATCGACCCTGGGCTGTTGGCGTAGACCTTCTCTTTCACGTGGCCGCAAAGAAAAAGTCACAAGGTGTTGAATCACAAGATTTCGGTGGCCAATTGTGATCACCTCTTCGAGAGATAACACGGTCCGGAAACTTTTCCCGTGAAAGATAAATGGTTTTGTTGCTTGTGTGTGGCTTTTTGGGTGTTTGGCCGAGCTCCGCCTCCTATTTGTGGTATGCGTCTTGATTTTGTTCCATAAAAGCAGGAAGCTATAGTTTTAAGCCGACTCCAAACGGCAGATATTTTTTATGGCGAGCTTTTGCATGGCAGAAATACTCTCGAAAGTTTGCCATTCCTGCCAAGGGACGAGCGCTATTAAAAAAAAACATTTTTCTTCATTTTGCTGTTTCACGGAGGTTCGCACCAAAGTACTCCGAATTCCGAATGGTAGTCACGCACCAGCCCATTCGGCTATGGCGAATAATATTTGAAGAAAAACAAAAAAAAAACTAGTCGTGTTAGTTAAATAAATGGATGCGTAACTCCGACGGGAAAAATCAACACGGGGCTATAAAATTGCGTGCCCAAACATTTCCTATGAGTTCTAAAAAGTGTGAAAGTTTGAGGGAAATCGGACGATTGGAATTTGGTTGAATTGAAAAATCAAATATACTTTTGTGAAAAATATTAAAATAAATCAACATTTTGTGGCATTCAAATTATGTCACTAATTTTTCGTCTTCAAACTGCGCCTTCTATAACTCTATCATACTTACTCCTAAGCCTTAGTACAAGGTGGCGCAAAAGTAATCTTGCGATGTTTTTTGGCTGTAATTTAAGAAAAAATGAAAAACTTTGATTCTTCTTGTGGACTATTTTTATTTGGTCTTTTAATTTTTTTTACATCACGTCGCGAATATGATGTCATGTAAATGGCCGCCGCCACAGTTGATTGCCATTTGAGCCCTTTTTATGGCATTTTCCATCACTTTGGCCAAAACTTCCTCACATTCTTGACGGATATTGTCTTTAAGAGCTGCAAGAGTCTGAGGCGTGTTGACATAAACCCGCGACTTCAAAAAGCCCCACAAAAAGAAGTCTGGAGCGGTCAAATCAGGCGATCTTGCTGGCCAGTGCAAATCGCCAAAACGGGAGATTAGGTGCCCGGGAAATGTATCCTTCAGCATATCGGTTGTGGCACGTGCAGTGTGTGCCGTTGCACCGTCCTGTTGGAACCACATGTTTTCCAATCCCAATTTATCAAGTTGCGGCAAAAAGTACTCGTTGATCATTGCTCTGGGGTCTGGCACGCCTGGCAGCATCTCGTGTTGTGCCAGTCTCTTCGAGGCGAGCGGCTAAACGTCGCAGTGTTTCACCAGTAGGCGTTGGACGGCGAGGAAATCTGCGACGAAATTCACGTTGTGCCAAAGTAACCGACCGATTATTGGTCAAATAAATAGTCAGCAATATTCCGCGTTCTGGAGCAGTGTAGTGTAACATTGTTTATTAACGTGTATTTCGCATGTGTTTACTACACAAATGACAAAACAGAACTGACATTAGGGGCCAATCGCAAAATTGATAGCATTTTCTGATAGGAGGATTACTTTAGCGCCACCTGTTATAATTATTTTCTAGCGCGCAAGCTGAAGGTCTTCCTCTTCCTCTGCTGCCACCAGTTGGCGCCGCATCGAATACTTTCAGAGCAGGCACGGACGACATGTCTATGTCGTTGTAAAGTTCATACAGTTCATTGTTGCATCGGTTGCGATATTCGCCGTCGCCTACGTGCAAAGGTATTTCCGCAGAATTTTTCTCTCAAACACTCAAAGTGACACATCGTCGGATATTGTCATCGTCCAAGCTTCTGCGCCATATGAGAGAACGGGCAAGAGTTGAGCCTTTTAAAGTGACCATTTCTACCATTCTTTAATTCATAAAATCCGATATGAGTCAATACATGCATAAGAAACTGGGCTTACTTATGGTAAATTTCTTTTCTTCCTTGCCTGTTTGTCTATGAACGGCACCAGGAATGTAGGTAGTTTCGCGGTAGTTATGAGATTATCACGAGCTTTTACACCAGCTTGGTTGTTACTACGGCTGCGTCAACGTCTACCTCCTCACCATAATTATGCACAATAGCACTGACAATCTGCGGGGACCGAAAACTGAGATATTCCCTTCATTACCTTCGCGGTAGACCCTAGATGCTGACCTGGTTTACCACTAAAAATTCTGCTTTATGTAAGCGAGTGAGAGTTAAAGTAGAACACCACTGAGCCCCTTTAATGATTCTTTTTAATAACCTTCTACAAAAGCAATGCTAGTCTTTCCCTGTGGTATTAATATGTGCAGGTATTTATGCTCGTATTTTCCACCTTACCCCGCTCCGCGTCATAGTATGCCGTGTAAAACAACCCAATTACGAGTACAAAGCACCAAGCAAACACTTTCCACCTCAAAATGTAAAAATATGCATACGTGTTTTTAATGGGTCATCAACCGCCAGCTAACAAAATAATCGCTTGGGTGCATTGAAATAACATTTTATTACTTCATCAGCTCTTCAGAAAGCGGCTGGCAATACAAAAAAAAAATATGCTTTTTTGTGCGAAAAAAATGTAAAATTTTAACTAAAACAAGACATGTTTTCACTTTTGTCCCCAGAGGGTAGATAGACAGACAGCTCGAAATGCAAGCGAACAGCCAGATAGACGCGCGGGCAGTCAACGAAGTCATGCAAGGTATTTAATAACATGACTTTTGTTTATGCAGCTAGTTGTTGTTTTTTGCCTATTTTGTTGTTGAATTTTAGTCGTGCAGTCGCTGTTGGCGTTGGTGTTTAATGATTGGCGGTAATTGTTGCTAGCAAAGTTGCTAATGTTCGCAATGTTGGTTGTGATTAAATATTTTATTTTGTTCTTGTTGTTGTTGTATGTGCTGTTTAAGGTATGTATTGTATGCCCACATGCTTTCGCATTGCCAAAAAATTGAGGAAAAAATGTAAAGACACTTAGGAGTAAAGTGAAAATGAATGACATGAGAAGCGTAGGTAGACGAAACACTTAGGACTCACATTACAGGCAACGTGCAACATCGATCTGTGTTGTTTCATTGCCCGCATACACAGTGACGGCAGACATTAAATGAGTCGGGTAGTCACAAGATAGGAGGCTTGATTATTTGAGTATGACCTGGAGAGGTATAATCATAGTAAGTGAAACTAAAATGAAACCGAAGACGTCCAAGTCGCCATCAACGGCAATGGAGACCGTTTATTCGATATCCACGGCATCTTTCACTCTGAATATTCTGCTTCTCCTTCTGAATGGAGAGTGTCGAAAGAGGTCTACGCTAGTTTCCTGCAGCGGCTGCGGGCACGCATTTTCCCTGTGTGGCTCGAACTTTCTGCGGGTGACTAGACCTTGCACTACGACAACACCCCAACCAGATCTTCCTTCATTATAAAAGAATTGTTGCCAAAAAAAAAACGCTTACCAATGAACTCGCACCCATCCAATAGCCCCAATATCGTCGCTTGCGACTTTTTCTTGTGTCCGAAGATAAATTGTCACCTTAAGTGAACTCATCATGGCAACGCACTGGAGGTCCATGAAATCTATTCCAGCAATGTGGAACCAGTTAATTTCGGCAGCTTGTCAAGTGTAAGGGCCTGTTATAAATTGCTTTTTTCCTTGATAAATTCCCGGAGCTTTGGCCAACAGCGTTACTCCAATACGTTGCTAGTGAGAATTAAAAAAAAAGGAGTGCTCTCAAAAGTAAAGTTATTGAGGATCTTGGGAAGATGTCCATCTCAATAGACTAACTAGAAAGCACTGAACAACTAGCCATGTTGCGGCCAAATTAAGAGTTGCACATGATTATTTGTGCAAAAGTTGTGGAGGTAAGAAAAACAGAGTCCTTTTTAATGTTGTTGTAAAAACTTAAAGTACTTCTGGGTCATTCTGACAACGCAGAATCAACTGTCGGCTTGGAATCCATTCGCATACCCAGCAAACTTCCTAAGCGAATGCACTGCTATTCGAAGAATCCATTTCAGATTTCAGTGTGACCACTTCCCGGAGGAGTAAGACTCCTTAGGCACAGTTTCACTGACATTTTTGATTGACTTTGCAAAATGATCGGAATGGTTTAAAAGCTTGTAGAAATAGGTCTGGGAAAGTGTTATCTGAGCTCGATCAAGTCTTTTCAAGAGCAAACCATCGACCCTCACTGGTATGATTCTTTAGTCTCCCTGATTTATGGAAGGCTTAACAAGTTATTCCTAATGCATTTCTTGGTGCGGCTTTGAGGCTGTGGCATGCGAGTTTGTTGCAACTTGCTGCCATAGCAATTCGAAGCAGCAGTTCGTAGTTCACGCAGTTGGCAGTCGTGCCGCATGCATTTAGACACAATTCGTGTATTATCAAATGTCTCACTGCATGCCGAATGACTGACGGAGTGCATGACTACTTGACTGTTTGACTGCCTCACAACGAAAGTAGGTAGGCAGCTTGTTTCTCTGACTGTTTAGTAGGCGCTCGATCTGCCCAGACAGCTAGACAAGGTGCCTGCAATACTGGCGTATTTGGCTGCTTAACACCATCAACACTGTTGTTGTAACATTTGCTGCTCCCGCTCTTGAGTCGTTGCTTGCTACACTGCATTTGTTGCTGTTGTAAGTCATTTTGCTGCATATTAGTTGCCCATTAGGCAATGTGTCAGATTCGCTTGTTTACGACTGCTGCAGCACGCCTTGCCTCTCGTCATCGCAGCTTCTCACAAATCACACTCTCCGCCTTCCACACCATTCGCACAAATCAAAAAATGCATACAACTAAAGGCAAAAACGTGCAGGTCAACGGAGAGGAGTTCCAGCTGAAAAACACCGCTAAAGAAAGGGAGTGCTTAGTTGAGGGCAGGCAGGAGATCGCTCGTACATACTTGCAACAGCAGGGCGAAAATTGGTTGCGGCTGCCACAACGTGCAACGTGATATGTTAATCATTATGTCGAGCAGTGAAAATTTCGTAATGTTGCATAATCAATACAACAACAAATGGCAAAAATGGCAAAACAAGAACATGCAACAAGCAACAAGCGCGCAGCGATCAGGCAAAATTGCTATGACGTGATTTTCTTGTGAGGCGGCTTGCGATTACAAGCTCAGTTTGGGGCCGCGAGTGAGGTTGAAGATGTAAATTGGCACTGTTTAGGCCATCGAAGGAAACGAAGAAGAGGCGCTAACAACACATTAGAGTCGTTTTAAGTGCGTGGAATGTGGCATATGAGTCCAAAATTATGTAAGTGCTTTATGGCGTTAAGGTGCACTGTGGCGTTAAGGGGCTGCAAGTGATATTTTTTTAGAGTTCAAAATATGTAGATGCAGAATTTGTTTCGCCGTCTCCTCCCCTTGAAAGAAGGCAAGATGAATATAATTGACAGCAAGGCCATAAGTTGTATCCAGTTTCATTTCTTCAGTAAGGAATTATAAAATTGAATTGAAACTTGAAAGTCGAGCCACGAAGCACCGAGAGATTTCTGTAACTGCTATAACACTCAGGCTACAAAGCCCACTGTATGGGCACAAAACCCCCCCCATGGGTAGAGAGTCAAGAAGGAAAGGATAGAAGTAACAGAAGGAAAAATATAGGAAAGAATAGGAAAATAGAAGTAGCTAGGCCTGTAAGAATTTACAGATTTTTTTGGTAAATCTGAAAATATTCTCCAGTTAGAGAGAACGAATTTTACTTGGTCTCATGACATCGGAACCTAAAATTCGCAGATTTGCTCTAACAAATGTAGGACACTCACAGAGAAATCGCTCAGTGTTGTCCGCCTTCTCTAAGCAAAACAGGTAAATCGGGTCCTACATGATTCCAATGGTGGTCATATCACCATCATCTTAGTTTACCTATAACCAACACCATGAAGTTCTCCAGTCATTACTGAGCAAATATACAATGACTTTCGAACGTATGGGATGACCACAGGAATGAGAACTACAATTGGTCTCGATCTAAAAGATCTTAGTCGGACTTTAACTGGGTAAACAGGCGAATGTTTTCCTCCCACTTATTCTCATTGGACCTGACAACAGCACTTGGTTTATGGACACAATTCCGAAGTAAGTTGAGTGAGACGGACTATTGCTACCGAAACGTAAGCCCCTGCATATATCAATGTAACGCGCCTGCGTCGCAGCCTAGTCCTCCTGATGTATGCTTCAAAAGGAAAGTTCTTCAATGGTGCATATGGAAGAACATACATACTTAGTCAGGGAAGTTCTCTTTAAGTGCCCGCCCATTAAGAATTTCTTCAGTGGCTTTCTGTAGCAACCTTTTGCTTCACGGAGACTATTGTTTTCTCGAGCCAAATTCAATGCAGCAACCTTCTTCTTTGTAAAACTACTATCCTCCGTGAGACCCGATATTGATTGGAAAGTCAGCTTCGCAAGAGTAACCGCGATAGTTGTGAAAGTAATTACAATAATTTCTATGAGAGTTCAAATGAGGAATGGTTGTAAATAATGCTGAAAATGTATGCCTTTCTGAGTCTATTATAGAATCATTGACTTCCGAAGGTGTAATTTCAGATTTTGATACGTGAGTGAGAGAAACGGCTCCTCTGACCAGGATTTATTGTACCCGACTTTCATCGCCCGCTTCTGCATACTTTTCATGGAATGAAACTGAGGGAGGCAGGTAACATTTCTCGTTGCACTTAAGGCCTTGTTAGAGGAAGATCGCTCGCCCATTCTCAATACATCCGAAAAAAAATTCCATCTAAGTCTAGTGAAGGCCAAACAGTAGCAGGGAAATATTTCCATTCCAGCTTCATTCTCAAAAAACGATATATAGAATTTGCACAGTGGTTCGTCAATGAAGCCCGCATGGATTGTGTTACGTATTCCGCCCCATCAGGGCTCGTAACTCATACTCTCGCAGTCACGTCCGCATCAACGGCTTTCATGCGATTTGTTAATAACATTTTTTGGTGTACCCGAATATTTTCGCTATGCTTGGCCTCAAAATTGGTTCGGGTCCTATTGAACGTATCTGAAATTACTGTCAAAGTGCCGACCAGCTCCGATATCAGCTTCCGTCTTAGATCCGTCTGTAAAGAAAGCCTTTACACTGTGTTCCAAAAGTGTGTCTAGATCTCTTTTTCTCTTCCTTTTAGAAAACCATATCGTTAGATATCTTCCAAAGCGACTGCTGTTATCAGTTTGTGAATAGGTGCCAAAAACAAAGAGTACTGTTTTGATAACACTCTAAGCATTTGTCTCTATCTGCCTCTTCCTAGAATTGCAAAATAAAAATTAATTAAATTCCCAAAGCAAAACTACCTGCCAACAGAATTCCTCTTCAAAGATTTATATCTACGAATCGCAGACCCCTCCGCCACTAAAAGTGGCAAGCGCGTGGAACATATGTTAAACAGCAGGAAGTACAAACAGCCATCTAGCGATAATTTATTTGCATGTTGCAGCCTTGTAATATCCAACTACGTCCACCGAAAATTGATTTAATGCAACCACAACTGACTGAAACCACAACAGAAGGTGTAAATTGTTTGCCGCTTGCCAGTTATGTATATACACCAAACACCACAAATGACAATAAATACAAATATAAACAACAACAACAGCCGATAACCAATGCAACAGACAAGCAGAACAAGATGCTGGCCAAGTAACTGCTGGCGCGGCGGCTACTGCAAGGATATGCAAGGATGCGCGACAACAAATCAGCGCGCCAACGAGCCCAAATGAGCAACAGGTGTAAACAATGCAACAGACGGAGCGGCGGAGATCTCGGCAAGCACAAGGGAAATTTATTGGCAAGCAAGTGGCACATTTGTGGTGTTGATGCAAGAGGCAAGTGGCAAGAAGGGATTGTTTTAAAGATGTTAAGATTGGAATGTGCATTTAAATGGAAGGCGAAAGGGTAAGGGTGTGAGAGAGTAAAAGGGAAGAGGAGGGAAAAACGCGCCTAAAGCAGATGGCAGAGTGCATGGAAGGAAGTTAAGAGAAGGTAGGCGTTAATGTGGTGACAAGCAAACAAGTGGACCCTCTTCAAGAATTTTTATGTGGTTGTGTGTGAAGTATAGAGTTGAAAATCGCATAAGAACAGATGGCGCGCGAGTTTTTGTAGTAAATGCGCAAGTAGTGAGTGTAGACAGTAATGTAAATGAGCTGAAGTACAATAAGAAAATCATGAGTTTTTGTGGTACTTTCTAACAGTATTTTTAATAATTTTCAAAAGCTTTGCAGAAATGCAACTGCAATTATAAAACTAGGAAAAAAACAAATTGCTGTGCCAATCGGATTGAGTAGTACCTATGGTATTACTTAACGTTAATTTTTACAATTAACTTAAATTTTTTTTTTCAATAATTCTAATTAGTCTATATTTAATCCGATAGACTGTAATAATGATAATAATAATAAATAATCATCAAATGACATCAAATTATCCACAAATCCATCCACCGTCAATAAATCGATAGAAGAGGCATAACCAATACAAAATATTGAGTTCTTTTTGCATCAAGTAGGTAGGTAGGTAGGTAAAGGTATGGTTGAAGTGCAGTCTGGCACTCCTTAAGTAGCACTGAAACGCCGTTTTGATACCATTATGAGACCTCCAACAGTCAGATATCTACAGCCAGCCAGAGGTGTTGATATAATGGAGAAAATTGATGGGATTTAGGTTGGCGCACTGCCCGAGGCTGTTGAAGAAAGGAGAAAGTGTCATTAGTCGTCTAGCTGCCAAGCTCGGACATTTACAGAGAAAGTGCTCAACAGTCTGCTTCTCTAAAGCATCCCACAGCTTCTCAAGTAGACTACAGCTCTAACTGGGCGACATCCAGCCTAGACAGGACATTTAATTTGTATGATCTATGACATTTCTGTGGAGCGTCACGCATCCTCTTCCGATATTCCAAGTGATAATAATAAATTTTCTCCGACCTGCCACTGAACTTGCAACTGCTGGTTGTAACTTTTGTAAGGTAAAACTGTATAATTTCGATCATTTCGTGGGATTACTATTGTATATAAGTACTTAAAGACGCTTGGCCAATGTTGGATTTTACCAATATATAAAGAAAAATCTCTCATCATCTCAGGATCACTGAAAATCTCTGCTACTCTGCAAGAACTCATCTAAATGAATTGGCCATATGGCCATACGCCTCCTTTGCACTCCTCACTGAGTATTTGCACTTCAGTAAGAGCTTTGGTGTGCGGTAAGACCTAATTATTTTTTTACAACAAAGTTCGATCACCCGACCTTCGTGACCATCGAGCTGCCCGACTTTACAGACAATATTTCCATTATTTTCTACTCGTAACAGGCAACAAACAAATGGATCCTCTGTACGTTTGTGGGTTAGAGCTGAGTTGTGCGGATGATGGGGCAAACCGCATATTCTTAGTCGTAGGTAAAATTTTGTTTGTGCCGAGAAGAAGTAATCAGGATTTCCTTTAATTATGGAAGATTTATTTTAATAACCGAAGGTTTACGTAATGAATGATGGTAGGGTTAATAGATAAGCGATTCTCTAAAAAAATAGTTCATTTGTAGCTGGAAGAGGCAAACCTAAAACTTCTCGAAAAAATTTAATAATTTCCAGATTTTTTTAATGTTGAAAAATTTGGTACAAAGTTTTTTAAAGTAAAATGGCTGCGGTTATTTTTACATATTAGTATTCTTTACATAAAACATATCTTTCAGAATAAAAAATATTAAAACAATTGTTGGGAAAAATTATATTTTGAGAACACTTCTTTATTTGGTGAGGTTCTTTTTCTTTGTTTGTGTATTTCCTTTAGAGTGAATTGTTTTTTCTTTCTTTTTGCAATTTTTATATTTTTCTTTCAGAATAAAGTATATTAAACAAAACTTTGAAGAAAAAATTTTATTTTGATTTTCATTTGATTTACATTTTTTTGTAAGGTTTCTTTTTTTCTTAAATAATTTTTATTAATTGCTGAGAATAGGCTCAGTAATCCTCTGCAAGTTTCATAATGAGATTTTCATAGCCTTTTCAGTTATATTCAAATACGTACAGCGAATTGCTCGTTTTTTTTCTGGTCTATTCTTGGTTTTAAGAATCTTGAAAAGCCACAGCCATTCACCCTTTTGGTCAAGAAAGATTCTTTGTTGTGCTTCTATTACACGCATGCCATATCCCCCACTTTCTACAATAAATCACAAAATGGATATTATAAATTAGCGCTTTAAACACCTGTGTCCGAAAATATCAGGGAGGTCAGGAAATGCGTAAAAAAGATGAATACAAAAATTTACCCGTAACTGTTTACCAAAAATTTACCACAATAAGACGTGCTGGACTATAACTTTATTTTGCAAAAATAGATTAGTCATGATGAATTTTCTGGGTTATATGGTTGTTTTTCTCTTCCAAAGGAAAAATCTTAAAGTTTTGTACTTTATAATAAGAGTCTCAGTCTCGAAATGTGCCGGTAAGTGTCTATTCTTCATACAAAGGCTTTTTTTCTGATACTGATTAGCATCTTTCAGCAACTAAGGTAATAGAAATGCGCTATTCGGCAAAGTTTCTCTAAAATATAATAAAAGTTATGTTGAAGAAATTTTTAATAAATTTTTTGATGAGGGAAGCTTTGTAATTTCTGAATTTAATACAATTATATTGTCACTCTTGTTAGTTAGAAAAAGTTTTGCTTCAGATTAGTTTTAGTATAAAAAACTGTAAAAAAAATTATATTATCAGAAATTTTATTAAGAAATTTTTTTTTCAAAATCTTTTTTCCGAATTTTTTTTCAAAATCTTTTTTCCGATTTTTTTTTTTCAAAATTTTAATTTCAAAATTTTTTTGTGTAATTTTTTATAATAAAGTTTTTTCTAAAATTTTAATCTTAATCATTTTTTTTCAAAATTTCTATTTTAATAATTTTTTTTCAAAATTTTATGTAAAAAATTTTTTGGGGACGATTTTATGTTTAACATATTTTTTCCAAATTTTACTAAAAGTTGTTCACAATTTTATTAAATTTTTTTTTTCAAAATATGTTTTAAATTTTTTAATATATTACAAAATTTTTTTTTGTACACTTACACATTTCTTAAACTTTTTTACTTATTTTTGGTCTCACAACCTAGTTCGAAATCCAAATGAAAATTTCTTTGTTTAATATTAAATTTAAAAAAAATTTCTTGATTATTTTACATAACAAATTTTTTCCCAAAATTTTCATTTTAACACGTTGGCTGCCAATGTATCACTGGTGATCATTTCAAAAACCTACCCCCAGGTGCCAATGTATCACCGGTGATCATTTCAAAAAACTACCCCCAGGTGCCAATGTATCACCAGTGATACACACCTAGTCCCCTAGATTTTAGGGGCTGGGACCCTAACGGAAGGAGTTTTGAGAAAAATGAAAGTTTATTTTAAAAGAAAAAATATTTTATTTCATAGTAAAATACAAAGTTTTGAAATAATACGAAATTAAAAATGAGAAAATTCAATTCAATTCTGGAAACAGAAAAAACTATATTTTTTGTTTCTAATTTTAATGTAGTTGTTGAAAATGTTTAAGACATAGGTATGGTGACCCTCGACATTGGGTGCAGTATGTTGCCACTAGTTTGGCCTTCTTCCTGGCGACTGACGACGAGTTTGTTGTCTTTAATTCTGAATAGCACATGCCGCAACGATGTCTCTTGCGCCTACCATCCTTTGTTGCTTCTGTCGACGTTATTAAAAAGTGTTTTCCCTGCGGAGGTGAGCGCGCTATTTTGTTTAAAGGCCAGAATCAATTCCTGCAAGACCTTGTCAACTTTATAAGTTTTTGACACTGTTTCAGAGGACTGGGCATTATCTGCGAAGTGAATGAATTTGAGCAAGATCTGGAACCGGTTACGAGCCATAACTTGTGGGACGAATGCGTTTTTGAACAATGTGCTTGGTTTCCAATAGTCGGTTATGGCAGGGTATTTTACCATTCCCATATACATGACTATGGCCAGAAACTCCATGATCTCCTGGCGATCAGTATCTTTCCACATATTCATCCTACTGCTGCTGCGAGTACCGATGCCAGTTACTTGAGAGTTTGCATTCCTATTTGTCTCTTCAACAATAATATCCAATATCTCATCGGTCAAAAACTTTCTGTAATATTGAAATGGCGTACTGGCATCATATTGCAAAACCTGGGGTGGATTGGTAAATTCTTCGAAATTCTTCAAAGTCTCTCAGGTAGCAGGCGAGGTCCATGCTGTCGTAGTTTCCGTCTGTTCTTCATCTGCAGTATTATTAACATTTGCAGCACTAACATCGAGGTCTTCATCAATACTGTCATCACTCCTTGTATCACTGCCTGAATCTGGGATGTACTCATCTTCATCTGGACTAAAATCCTCACCACTAACACTGGAATTTTCCATTGAATTCAACGCATCACGTATTTCCTCGGACTTCACAACTTCACTTCACTATTTTTCACTGTAATTTGCAACCAACTGCTCGCTATGAACTCAAGTTTGATACTGATTTATTTTGATTTACTTGTTCGAAATGTGATCACCGGTGATCACATTTCAAAAAAAAATAAGAATCGTTTTAAAAAACGGCAAGTGGTCACCAGTGAACACAGCACAAAAACATGCTCATACGCGCCAGGAGCGTGACTTTTATTCCTGGTAAAAATATCTCATTAAAATTCAAACGGGAACATGACTTTTTTTGCTTGGCACCTGGGGGTAGATTTTTTTTGTGATCACCGGTGATACTTGGCACCTGGGGGAGGTTTTTTTTTGTGATCACCGGTGATACCTGGCAGCCAACGTGTTAATAATTTTTTTTCAAAATTTCTATTTTAATAATTTTTTTTCAAAATTTCTATTTTAGTAATTTTTTTTCAAAATTTTATGTAAAAAATTTTAATGGAAGATTTTGTGTTAAACATATTTTTTCCAAATTTTGTTAAAAATTTTCCATAATTGAGTCCAAAATATGTTTTAAAATTTTTATTAGAAAATTTTTCAAATTTTATTAAATTTTTTTTTTCAAAATATCTTTTAAAATTTTTATTACAAAATTTTTTTTTGTACGCTTACAAATTTCTTAAACTTTTTTACTTATTTTTAGTCTCACAGCCTAGTTAAAAATCCAAATTTCCATAAAAAAGTAATATTTACTTTGTCAGTATTCTTTATCCCTTCAATAGAAAAAAAAATTCACAATCTCACCAGAGCGCACTTTTGTTGCTTGCATGTAAAGCGCAAATTTCTTATTATTTTCGATTATTTCGTGGCATGTAAAAAATGCAAACCCAATTATAATTTTTGACAAGTATTTGCCGTCAATTTATGCTCTTTCACCACGGCCACGAAGATATCAAATATTACCAAATAAGAACTCATATGTTGTACGAGTAAAACTAGTGTGCATTTAAGCGAAAGCAAACACATTGGCACCTACTGCGGTGACCCACTTGCCAATAACAGTAATAAACACAAACAGACAAATTCAAGGAAGCATATTTAAGAATTGCAATAAAAACATTTGCTGCAATCGCAATTTTGGGCGAAAAAATGGAATAAAAATTAGCAAGGTACCTAATACCCTGCGTGCATGCGTGGGTATATACAGTGGCGGACATGAAAATGTTAATAGGTAGGTGGACATTTTGTTACTTGGTACTGATTAAAAAAGTAATATTAGGAATCATTGATCAGTATAAGGAAAAAGTAATTTAATACAAAATACTGCTTTCATAAGTATAGATATAATATAAAAAATAAATAAATACTGCTACGGGTACTAAAAGTGAAACATTTTTTTTGTTCTAGTGAAAAAATATCTACATACAAAATTTAACCTCTATTAGGAATTGTTTTAGCTATCAGGTCAGTCCATAAGTTCGTGCGTTTTTAAAAGGTGGTTTTAAAATTAATAAAAAAGATGCTTAAAGTATTTATTAATCAATAATATATTTTCTTTCATTATTTACAATGTCTTTCCAACGTTTAGGCAAATTTTTAATTCCCTGATCAAAAAATTGTTTGTCCTTGGAGCCAAAATACGCTTCGATATCCCTTTTTATAGCCTCTTTTGAGAAGTAGTTCTTGTTACTCATATGGAATTGAAGTCGACGGAAAAGGTGATAATCACAAGGTGCAATATCCGGAGAGTATGGTGGATGCGGCATTAGCTCCCATCCAAACTCGTTCAGCTTGCCTAATGTTTGTCTTGCGGTATGAGGTCTTGCGTTGTCGTGGTGAAACAAAACTTTGCGTCCATTCACTAAAGACGGTCGATTTTTGTTAAGTGCCTCATTCAGGTTTGATAGCTGATGGAAATAATAATCAACAGTTATCGTCTGGTTTGGTTCCAGAAGTTCATAATAAACAATACCGGCCATATCCCACCAAATAGACAGCAGAATCTTCTTGGGGTGAAGGCCATCTCTAGGGGTCGGTTCTGTTGTTTCATCGTTATCAAACCATTGGCGTTTCCGAACAGCATTATTGTAAAGGACCCATTTTCCATCACCAGTAACGATACGATTCAAAAAACTTTCATTTTCAAGCCGTTGCAGCATGAAGGTTGGCGACAGAAAGTCTATGCGGAACCCATTTTCCCAGCTTTGAAACCTTTCCCAACTGAACCAGGTGACTGTGAACTGTTCCATGCGACGAATTTAACCTTTGAGCTATCATATTGACTGTCAAATTTGGCTCAGCTTCCACGAGTTCGAGCAAGGAGTCGGAGTTAAAGACTTCAGGACGACCAGCGCGCGGGGCATCCTCCACGTCGCAGTTACCACTTTGGAATTTTGAAAACCACTTTTGCGCAGCAGTAGTTGTTGCATTTTTACCACTTTTATAAAAAAAAATACAAAATATGCCTTTTATCCGCGTTCGAAGATTCCATTTTATTTTTTAACAACACGTGATTCTATCCGCGATTAAAATCACTTGTTGAATGCACAATATATCAAAGAAAATATAAATAGTTCCGTTATATTCCGCGAATAGTTTTTTGTATGCAAAAATCGTACAAAATTGAAACTATGAGTAAAATGCGCTCGAACTTATGGACTGAAATGATGCATTAGATTGTGATTACATATCATTTAAAGACTAACAGATTTCTGTGTTTTCCCTGATTTCCATTTGAAAAATGTTTTCGTTTGAGAAATAACAGAAAACATCTGAAAATGTAATTTTTTCAGGTGATAATATTTTTATGACAATCGCTGTAAATAAAAAACACTTGCCGTTTAGGAATAATATCACAAAATGTGAGTTTTTTAGCTGCTAAACTTTTTACGTCCGCCTCTGTTTGAAACAGAAAACCATTTTCGTTTGAGATACAACAGAAGAACTTGACAAAATGTGATTTTTTTCAGATGGTAATATTTTCATGACCCCTACTGTACAAAGTAAAAAATTTTTTCGCTTAAATAATAACCAAAATATATCTAGAGGTTCAATTTTTCAGGCGGTAATATATTTATGACCACCACTGTAAAAAATAAAAAATTTTTGCGACTTTTTAGGAGTTTAAATATTTATTACCGCTACTAAATAAAAAAAAACAAGGACATTCTCGTTTGATGTGATTTTTTCAGGTGTTCACATTTTCATGTCCATCACTGTATAAAATAAAACATGTTCTCGATTGAGTAATGAAGCAAAAATCCAGAAAATTAAATTTGGTGTTATATACATTTTATTTTTATGTCCACCACTGTAGCAGTTTGTACACATATCCACACATTTGCACCTACGTCGCGGCTTCTGAAATTTTGTACTCAAATGTATGTTCACAGGTACCTGCATATGTGTGCATGCGCGCGTATGCTTTACAATTTTGGGGGCGCTACGCAATATCATCAGCGTCAAAATCAGCAGCAACATAAATTTCAACTCATTTGTTGCTCGTTAATTTCACCAAATGCGCCAGGCAACACCAAACACATTACAAAAACAACAAATAAGGTAGAAAAGAAATAAAAAATAAGCCAAAAATAAAACAAAAGAATTGCGTTCAAAGCAAGATCGCCAAATTAAATGCAACGCATGCAGCGTGTGGCATGCAACGTCAGAAATACCAATACATACAACTAAAACAAAAAGAAACATTCAAGCGGTTGCGCATAATCGTGCCCACAAAGATCGCATTGCAAAGCGGCAACACGCTGTGCGTTTTTTGGCAATGCGCATCGGCAGCTCACTGCGCGGCATGCCACTGCGCATTTGGTTTCATGTTGCGCGCCATAAGTTTGTTTTTATTTTTTTTTCCGACATTTGCTTTTTCGGCTCGTCCGCAAATTTTTTGCTGACATTGGCAGCGCCAAATTTATTGCGCTAATTAAAATAATTCTTAATTAATAAGATCGTATTTGGTTGATAAAAGACGGCGGGAGAGAGGTTTGCGCAAGGCGAATGTGGGGCGCTGTATGTTTTTTTTATTAGTGCATTAACAAAATCGATTAATTTTGAATTTGTAAACGTAAAGTTGGCACAAAACTATTTAGAAATATTTATTTAGAATTGCGCTAAGGACGACATTCCTCTAATGATTAGGACTTGTAGACCTGTAGAGTTCTATTACCTTAAATAGGCTTTCAAGGTAAGGGAAAAAGTTTCTTACCTTTTGGAGATAGCGGGTTATGGTGAACTGGCTTTTCGGAAACTCTCGAACAAGACACATTTTTTTAGGGTCGCTTACCAAACTACGTTGAGACTTAAGTATCGGTCATCCACTGTCTCGTCCAAAGCCAGTTAGCGAAGGGTAGTTTGATACCTAAGTGAAATTGGAAGGGCTATGAAGCTTTTGAGAATTTCTCTAATCTTTTGGCAAATGTGGAACTGACGTCTGAAGCTCATGGCGCGAATTAAGAAAAATTAAATTTCGCTTACGGTTTTACAACTACGGTGTGTGATGGCATGCTGGACACATATTGATAGGAGTTGCACAGAATGCAGCGGTTGACTTCTTTAGTAGCAAGAATATGCCACACAAATTCTCTGAACGCAACCCGGATAAACATTTCTTTAAGAAAATATCATTTTTATATACCAAGACTATACCAGAGCTAGCACTTTTGAAATGAAAGATGATTGTATTTTCTATGTTTTTGAACGATTCTGTGATTTGTAGGAAATTGGATAACATTTGACCCATAATCGACTTTGATAAAAATTTCAAAACTTTCTCCCATAAGCGTCACTTACTATTTTAAGCCGACTCCGAACGTTAGCTGATTTTTATCCGAGGGTTTTCTTATAGCCGAAATGCATTCGCGGCGAGAGGTTGCCATAATTTGCAAGGAGTGTCTGCCATTAGGAAATTTTATTATTACAATTTTAATTGTTCCAAGTGAGCGTGCACCCGCTTCCACCAAATAGAAGTCAGGCTTAAACCCATGCGGCTGCGGTGGTCACATTTTGCTTAGGAATTTATGAGGAACTTCGGCGCATGAATCATCGTGAACTGATTGAAAATGAAGTATGGCATAGCCGCGAAGATGTTAGAAGGGATCACTATAGAGCAACGTATTATATATATATGCGGAGAGCTCATAGTTGAATGGTTTCTTCATTACAAAACAAAAAACTGTCGAGAAAATGCAAAAAAAATACAAAAATTCAATGCGACTTTTAAGCCACTTCAAATTTATCAAATGATGCTTTCGATCTCGAAGATATACAATCTTTCTGCTATTTAGGCAGCGTTATATAGGTCTCTGGAGGCTCGAGCGACAAGGGCCTTGACAGAGGGGGCAGGAGAGGGCACTTACCCTCCCTAGAACTTGATGAAAATTTAAACTTCATTTGACTAATGCTCGTGAATAGGCATAATGGATTAATCATGAATTTTTTACAATATTCAAAATTGTCTTTTTCACATTGATTCAATCGCATGTTAACGAAATTGTAAATTTTGCGTATACATATTCGAATATTTACAATTCATTTCGGTACACCATTCGAATCTGTATACGAACTGAAAATTTTGCTCACCCCTGATCGACCCAAAATAAAATCCTGACTACGCCCTTGTCAAACGATGATATCAAAAGCCGAATAAAGAAAGCTGTGGCGGCATTTGGCTCCCGGCAAGCAATTTGAAAGGCATCACAAATTTCACGGCGCACAAAACTACGAATTCGTAACTTCAAGTTGTCTTTACTTTATTGTTATGAAACGTGGAATACGACTTCAGCTGCAACAAGATAATTATAAGGTTTTGTAAGCAGATGCCTTCGAAAAATTCCCAAAATATTCTGGCCAAATATTATCTCGAATGCTGACTTATGGGCCAGAACCCAGCAGAAGCCAATGCTATTAGAGATCTGAAAGAGAAAATAGGGCTGTATTGGCTATGTTCTACGCGTGGAAAATGGTGACTTAATATGGGCCGTCACTTAGTGAAACCCCCAAGGAAGCCGCAGACGTAAAAGACCATTGAATACCTGGAAATCCGCGCCATACAGCTTAGCTGGAATGAAGTAAAGAGATTGACGCAAAACAGACACGAATGGAAGAACTTCGCTGTGGCCGTATGTTCCACACTGGCACTCTAGGAATTTATGATGATGAAAATTCAATAGAGTATAAAGCTGTATACTCAAGATTTTTCTAGAAATTTAAAATTTGAAATTTAATTCATAATTTTTAAATTTGCACAAAGGAAAAACTTGGACTTGGATGGCTTTTGTGAGAAAATGAACTATAATTTCATAAAAAAATCTATTAAAATTAAATAAGAAAAGGTTAAACAAGTTAATGGTTAAAACTTATCAACAAGTGCTTGCGCTATTATTGAAAAAAAAAAATAAAACTAATAATAAAATAAGAAATTAAAAAAACTGTTCAGAATAATAAATAATTTGGCTGCATCTGTTTTTTCATCCATTTACTTGTGTGATGTAAAATTTTTTCAAAAATTGCGTTACTTCACACGAAACTTTGCCTGCAGAGAAAGAAATGCGAATATTTGAAAATTTAGAAAAAACGGGCTTGGCAGTCAGCTAGGTCGCTTTTATTATATCAGTGCTGGATCTCAAAGTATTGTGGGTGAGAGAAGAACTATCTGGACATTTCATTTATTTGCATTGTAAGGCCTCACTACAAAATTATGACAAGCCTTCGCAAGATGTCGTATTTATAATGGAATACGACCACAATTGTTAGTCCCACTCCCAAAATGGGACTCTTACTCCGCAAAAGCTCATCCGAAGTATAGAAAAGTACAGGAATCCGTGATTAAAAAAAAATCCTGGTTTTATTTTAAAATTTTCTTTCGTAGCAGGAAATAGTTAACAAATGTAATTAATGCAGAAAGGGAAAGTCTACCATCGACCAAATATTCACAATACGCCAATCTTGGAAAAAACCCATGAAAGAAGAATCGACACACACCATCTTTTCGTCGACTTCAAAGCTGCATTCGACAGTACGAAAAGGAGTTACCTGTATGCCGCGATGTCTGAATTTGGTATCCCTGCGAAACTAATACGGCTATGTAAGATGACGTTGCTCAACACTAGCAGCGCCGTCAGAATTGGGAAGGACCTCTCCGAGCCGTTTGATACCAAACGAGGTTTCAGACAGGGTGGCTCGCTGTCATGCGACTTCTTTAACCAGATGTTGGAGAGCATCGTACGAGCCGCAGAACTTAATCACTCAGGCACAATATTTTATAAGAGTGTACAATTGCTGGCGTATGCCGATGATATTGACATCATCGGCCTTAACAACCGCGCTGTTAGTTCTGCCTTCTCCAAAATGGATAAACAGGCAAAGCGAATGGGTCTGGTGGTTAACGAGGACAAAACGAAGTACCTCCTATCATCAAACAAACAGTCGGCGCTCTCGCGTATCGGCACCCACGTCACTGTTGAAAGTTATGATTTGGAGGTTGTAAAGGACTTCGTATACTTAGGAACCAGCATTAACACCGATAACAATGTCAGCCTTGAAATCCAACGAGCACGAGAAAGAAACGACTGGCGCGCTTTGTTAAACTCGGCCAAAATATCGTAAGCGGTTATCGCGCCAATTAAGAAGAAGAAGAATTAATGCAGAATATCAGCAAATATTTTAAAGATTTTTTGGCAAAAAAAAAAAAACAGTATCCAATCGGTTGAGTGATTTTTGATTTCTGGCAGTTTGAGAATTGAATTTATGGTTTTTGAAAAAGCAAATTCCTTAAAAACATTGGTTATTCTAAATTTTAGTAATTACAGTCCTTCCAGAAGAGATTAGCTTTAAAATACAAAACATCCTCTACAAATTGGCGCATTTTGTGCTTGAAATTGAAATTTGAATTGGTCGAGTCAAGGAGCACCAAGAGATTTGGTGGCTCTTAAAACACTCAGGCTAAAAAGCCCATTGTATTTAGAGCTCTGGAAAGAGGGTAGATAGTCAAGGGGAAAAGGAGAAAATTATCAGAGAAAGAGATAGGAAAGAAAAGAGAAAGAGACAGAGGTGGTTAGTACTGTGAGAATTTTCCCGATTCTTTTGTAAATCAGTAAATATCCTCCAGTTTTACTCATTTTCACGACATCGGAACCGAAAACTCGTAGTCTTGCTGCAGCAAAGGCAGGGCGCTCACACAGAAAGTGCTCAGTGCTATCCGCCTCCTCCAAGCGCATTCTGTGCTTAGTTCTTAGCGAACATACATATTTTGGGACTTTATTTTATAGGATGAAGAGATAGAGATACCGAACATATTCACTACTTTTAATTGCTCGCTTCGTACAGGGTGGCTGATGAAAGCCGCTACCAAAAAAAAATTTAATAACTTTTTTCCTTTTTAAGTTATCTGTTCCATTTTTGTTTTAATTTGCAGATTGATCTTTAAAATTTATTAAAATGGATAACTGGGACACGCAAACAAGAATTTGGATAGTCCGCCGAGAGAGTACAGGCGGATGTTTGGCGGCGATCCCCCGAGCAGATGGACCATAATGAGACTGGTGAATAATTTTGCTGAGCAAGGAACAGTCGCAAGAAGGCCTTATCATCGAAACCCACCAGTTCGGACGGAGGAAACGATCGCTGCTGTAGCTGCAGCTATACAAAGCAATCCAAGGGTTTCAACAAGAAGCTTATCTGCTCAACTTGGTGTCAGCCGACAGTCTTTGCAAACAATAATGCACAAAGATTTAGACTTATTTCCCTACAAAATTCAAATGGTTAACAAACTGAATGCAGCAGACTTGCCGACTCGCTTGGAATTTTGCCAGAAGATCCTGCAAATGGTGGAAGAAGACCAAAACATGTTAAACTGCCTTTTCATGTCTGATGAGGCCCATTTCGATTTAAACGGCAATGTGAACAAACAAAATTGTCAAATATGGAGTACTTCTAACCCACAGATACTCCACGAGACGGAATTGCATCCTCTTCGCGTGACAGTGTGGTGTGCGGTTTCTTCACGCTGTATTGTCGGGCCTTATTTTTTTGAAGAAAATGGTTACGTTACGGTTACTGGAGACCGTTATTTGAAAATGCTGAAAGAATTTTTCTATCCAGAACTACGCCGAAAGATAATTCCTTTCAACTCTGTGTGGTTTCCACAAGATGGGGCAACGTCTCACATAGCCCAGACTGTTATGACAGAGTTGCGACGAAAATTTCCCAATAAACTGATTTCAAGAAACTCCGAATTTCGTTGGCCCCCCAGGTCGCCTGACCTTACTGCACCTGACTTTTTCTTGTGGGGTTTATGGTATGTAAACAAGAAGTTTATAAAACAAAGCCAACAAATTTGGATGAACTAAAACAATCCATTCGGGCAACAATTGCGGCTATTCCTGTCGCAACTCTCAAAGCAGCAATGAACAACTTTTTACTAAGATGCCGCACTTGTGTCAACGAGCATGGGGGGCATTTAAATTCAAATATTTTTAAAACTAGTTAAGCTACATTTAATAAAATTTAATCACCTTCAACTTAAAAAAAAAATAAATGAATTCCATACACTAAAAAAAAAGTTATTTGAGTTTCTTAATGTAGCAAAATTCATCAGCCACCCTGTATTACAAAATTAATAAGTATACAACAATAATAAAACTCACAGAACTAATCGAGACAATGAAAAATTATATGATAACAAAAATAGCAACAAAAACGAAAAAAAGCCAAATTAGTGTCTATGTGAGTGTGTGTGCGTGAATCGGCGAGACTTAGGCAGTAGAGGCGCTTAGGCAACTTGAAGCGCGCGCACTCACCTTTCAAATGGACGCATTGTTCTGACTGTCATCATTATTTACACACAGCAGTCATACGAATACGAGCATATGTAGCCTGTGAGCTGGATGTAGGGGATGCGGCAGCGGTCACCATGGGGAGACTGCGAGTACATATTGAAGCAAAAAGTTGGTACTCGTATAGAGTGTGCAAGTGTGTATGTGTGTGTGTCTTAATAGCCGTAGTTGCGGTAGCTGAACAATGTTGTAAACTGTTGTTGTACTGCTGTAGCATTAAAAACCAGTAGCAATATCCCGTAGGTCGTTCTCGGCCACCACAGCAAGCGACTAACTAATAAGCGAGTAAAAAATGGAAGCCTTGCATTGAAGTCGAAAAGACGCGGTTGCACACTTTGGCGGCCATTTTGGCAGCTAAAGCAGGAGGCGCGGCGGTGGTGGCCAACATTAAGTATTGAGGTACCATGTAAGCTGTCAAATTATAAAATTTGCAATGACAGCAAACATGGCAACGGGGCAGCCGACTAGCGCACAGAGAAGGCACCGCCGACGTGGAGATAACAAACACAAAAACTCATTGTCAGCGGATGAAATTAAAGAAGAAGATGAAGAAGAAAAGAAGTGGTTGCAAAAAATAAAATTTAAAAGACTTTAAGTAGCAGAAAACAACAAAATAATACAAACGAACAGCCGCAATGAGCAAAAAATGCAGCTGATAAAAGAAAAGCTGCGTGGCAAGCGCCAGCTTAAGTGGAAGATGAACAGTGGAAGAGTAGGGAGATGGAAGCAGTGAAGAAGAATTCATTGATATGGCGCTCAACTTTTTGAAATGGCACAAAAGCGCAGCAAATGAGAAGCGCAAGGCTCAAAAACACAAAAAGAAAAGTTTATAAAAAAGCATAACAAAAACAAAAAAATTATAAAGGGATAACAAAAACAGTTTCAAGCAGAGCGCAGCAGAACAAAGCCGATATGAATACACAAAAGCGCAAATCAACGCAAAACTGCGAAATAAAAGTAAGTAGTAGAATATGGCGGTCGCCATACAAACGCTCAGTGCCATGAATGATATGTTTGTATGTATGCATGCAATACCTCATTGCCACTTGGCCGCCTCAGTGCAAGTACACTGACCATTGCAGCAAGCACTGTTGGCGCATGCGCGCCGGCGCCACCACTAGTTGGACGCTTGTTGTCGGTTGCTAGCCTACGAGCAACACAATGTGTAACAGCACCGCTGTGCTTCGGAGATCACTTCTGCTCCAACAGCACAATAGAGAAAGAAATTAAAAAATTAAAAAAAAAATCAGCAGACAATGAACGAGGCAAGCAATTCTTAATGTAAGTTGTTTGTGGGAAAAAATAAAATGTGTATAATATTAATTATGGCATAATGAATGCTGAAGAAGAGAAATTGAAGACAATTTTTTCCAGCATCAGCGCCCAGCGCCTTTCTACGGCCAAGGCCAGGGGCCACTAAAGGTACACATCTTAGCAAGAGAAGGGCAGAAGAAACTCGTAGTGAATACCACTGAAACAAAACCAGGCTTCAAGTAGTCCAGAACTTTTTGAGAAACTTACTCCCGTAAACGGTTTGTGCATGAACTCATCTGAGAATAAAATATTAAGTAACAGAGGAGTTCCAACAGGCTTAACTATTAATTATAAAACTCCAAATTTATGTGAGTGCAATCGGCTAGTTCTGTAGAATAGAAAACCAAACTCCGAGGCGCATAAATACTTGAGAAGTACAATGCACTGATGGATTAACTCAAATAAATCCTGAGCCAGCATCAAATAATAGACGCTACTATGAATTCCAGAGGCTGAGGCTTTATATTAAAAAAAACTTGTCGGATGCAGAGCTAAGAGCTATTCTTTGAGTTCTTAATGAGGTACAAAAGATCTTAACAATCTGAATATGAATTGTAAGCTCGTCTGATGCCGAGAGAAGAACTTTAAAATAATCTTTTTTCGGTATTTAACGGTACAATGAGGAACTTAAGCGAAAATCACTTAAGAGAGTAAGGCGCTTAAACGAGAATTATTTTAATACGAAAATGTATAGCATTTATGATAACAAAAGTAAAATTCTTATTGAAATTAAGACAGTAAACGCCTTAGAAGAAAGCAAACCACTTAAACGGGAGCAACTTAAGGGAGTACGGTTCTTAAGCAAAAGAAACTTCAAAAATTAAATTTTGTGATATTTGATGATAAAAGCAAAACTCCCTTTAAAGTGAAACAAGTGAGGCACTTAAGTGAAAATCACTTAAGTGAGTAAGGCATTTAAGCGAAAGTTTATGTTAAATAAGTATATTATGATAAAAAATTATAATTGAAATTAAAACAGTAAGACGCTTAAGAATGCAACCCTATCAAACAGAAGAAACTTAGATGAAAACAGCAAAGTAAGCTTCAAAAATTAAATTTAAGCGATATTTCCTGATGTAAGTAAATTTCCATAAAACTGAAACAAATTAGGCACTTAAGTGAAAATCGCTTAACCGAGTAAGGCACTTAAACGAGCATTTCTTTAATGAGTATGTTATATGTATATGACGATAAAAGGAAAATTCGGTTTAAAAATAAGACAGTCTTTTTTTGCAATGTGCATTTACGAGAGTATGCGCTAAAGTGCAATATAATGACCGAAATTACCAAATGACCGAAGCGACAGTTTACGCCCGAATATCCTACTCATTATTCGCAAATGTTATAAAATTACGAATATTAAACCTTTAAGGCTCGCTATTCTCACTACTCATAGCATCATGATGCTACTCTGCTCCAAGTTCTTCTTCTTACATTTTCATATTCTTCATGTCACCCGCTGCCAATTAGGTGCATATGAGTTTTATCACCTTGTGTGCAATTAGCGAACACATAATGTTTTCACTCTTCCGCCGTTGCGAAAACTCCTTTTTTGGCAGACATTTCGCGCGTTCTTTAAAAATTCCTTTACCCTAAGCCCAGAGTCATAATCCAGCCTAAGAAGCGCCTACGTATCAGACCAATTTGGCAACTTCCCGCATTTTTCTTTTCTTCTTCTCTTTAACGCTGCTTTTCTTGCGTGTTTTGATCGTCTCATTAATTAGCCACATCAACACCTGCTGTCATAGCGATGACGTAAAAAAGAAGTGAAAAAGAAGGATTCCAAACATTTTTGCTGGCTCTTTGTCCTTGTGCGCCTCTAGATCTCCTTCACTTAATTTATTTTTTACTCTGAAGAAGTGAACGCATGATGGTGTGAACATTTCATTAATATTCATGAGCGAATATTTTTTTATTATAAGCATTCAGTGCTTCAATCGTTCAAAAATTAGGCTTTGCTTTGTTTTGCAATTGCATTGTGCAAATATTTGCTTACACATTTCTGCCTTTTAATTTACATTTCTTTTGGATTTTTCTTAAAAATCACTTCACATCAAGTCCTTTTTTCAAAGTGGAAAAAATGAATGGCAAAAAGTAAGTGAGGAGCACGAAAATCTATTCATACTGCGGTGAGTAAAATTTCTTCAAGGCAAAAGTATTTCCTAGTGAGAAAACATTTTGTATTGAAGCTGTGCATGGGGAGTAAAAGAAAATATATTCTAGTGGTTGCTTTATCTTTTTTTAAAAAGATCAGTTTCCAAAGAAAATACCGCCTCGACTTTGTTAGCTGACTATGCTGGTCTGCTTTGGCATCCACTAACTAAGACCGGTTCACTTCGTGACCTCTTCAGACCACCTCACATCTGCTTCTGTTCTTAATCTTCTTCACTGGAATTTTTAGGGGAGTAAAAATATTATCCATAATTAGTGCACAAATCTCTCCACCTATTTGCTTTTCACGTATCGCCCAAGAACTTTAAGTTTCATCTGAAAAAATAAAAGGTTGTTTCTTATGCATCGCACGATATTCCTTGGAAAATTTGCTGGTTTAACATAATATTCCCTTCAAAAGATGGGCAGGAAGGGTTCTAGAATGGGCCTAGGGCCTAGAATGAATGAAAACAAAATTAGGTACATCATCACCTTGACCAAATTTCCATTAGTACTGTAGCTGGTATCACCATCGGTCGCTGCTTAATGGAAACACAGGAGATGGAGGAGATGGATAAGCGGTTTTTCTATAATGATTTCTGTTGCAACTTTCCACTTTCTCGGACCTTGCCTGAACGCGACGTCGCTGTCTAAACTCTTACTTCTTTGGATGCCTGGCAGGCTCATAAAACGCAGAGATCCAGAATATTTCATCCTCTGTTAGACAGAAGGAGGGATTTTGCCACGGAGTAAAGAAGGAACTTGGACCTAAAAAATGAACTTGGACCTAATATGACAAGAGTCTTAGGTTTTAACTCGGGCCCCTTTACACCCTCATAAGGCGTAACCTAACCTAAACTAGCAGTGTATCAGAAGTATTTTGGAGTTATCTGACATATTTCTCATAAAAAATTTCAAAAATTTCGTGGGCCTTCACTAGTTTGACCAGCCCTTTAACATATTTTGAGTTTTTCGGAACATCTCATATGAATCTGTCCTTAAAAGAACATCCATCTCACCTTGCAGACGTTCTTATTGTCATAAATTTAATAATTCCAATCTCAGACTTAAGTGCAGCGACCCTACGAGCTTCAGCTGTCGAGGCATCAAAGAAATCCATCAAGTACTAGAATTTGACTTTGAATGGGTTGATGTTCTTTACCCGCCATATTAAGTGGGTCATAAGGACATTTGTTGTTGACCCATACATCTGATAATGACATATTTTTTCTACAGAAACTATCATAAAATATTTGACACCGAAATCCAATCAGAACGCCAAGTAAATGCCATTTATTAGAGGATTAAAGCAGAATCTTACAGTATGAGGAAAATGCTAAAAGTTTTGCAGCAATCAGCTTAAGTATCAAGTTATTCAAAAAAAAAAAGAATGATTGGTTACTGGTGAAGTGCTTACCTCACTGGACCAATTTTGGCTCAGCCCACCTTCATACAAAAGTATTGAAATCATGCCACCTCACTTCATATGTCGCAGACTCACTTCCGACAAAGGTGAGCAGCTTGAGTTATTCCTTATTGACATATTTCCATTGCACAAAAATTTCCTCAAACTATTTGCAACAATACAACAACATACAACAGCATTTCAGTGGCTATTGTGTGGGGTGAGTAGCCAACGTCAAGTGCTCAGCAGCTCCCAAGATGTGTGTCAGCAAGTCAAGGTCCATTTTCAGCGAATAGGAAAAAAATCTATGATTGGTCAATGGAAATGAGGGGCGAATGTGTAGCGGAGAAAGGGAGTAGCTTACTCTTGGAGTAAACAAACTCAATAATAAATAAACAAAAGCAGCTCAACTGATGGACTTAATGCTGACATTCTTAATATCAACATCACTCGCAAATAGAAAAAAGACCAAATAGAACGAAGAAAAAATGTATGGAGGTGAATGAAAAATGCAGGAAAGAATAAAAATTATGCAATAAAAGGAAAAAAGTGGACAAATAGTACAGAAAATATCGCTTGAATTGAGCTAAGTTGGCACTGAGATGCGTTGCCGCGATGAGTAGATGGTCAGATGGATGGATGGCTGGATGGAGGGAAGCATGGATGGATAGCGCACTGCTTGTCTAACTGGCTGACTGTCTTGTCTGTTGCTCTCCAGTTAAGTAGATGGATGAGTATACTAGGGATTACAGCGCAGCTAACTGCTGATGCGATACTGACTGATGATGGGTTGCGCACCATTGCTGCCGCGGCTTATCCCCACCACCAGCGCTCACATACTGCCGCTGTTGCTACCAGTGGCTTACATAATAATCTTTGCAAGGTTTTTTCCATACACATTTATTTATTTTCGTTATTTTTTTGAACGTAAATAAATCAAAAATACGCTGCTGCTGCTGCTACTATTTCCTCAATATTAAAAAAAAACGTGCAACGCGGCGCAGCTCATTGTGGTGCAAGTGCTTGTGGACACAGTGGAATTCCACAGACCAGGCGCTCCACAAATGTAAGGAAAATGCACATACTTATTTATGCTTGTAAGTGTTTGCAATTTATCTACCCCCAGCAGCAGAGACAAGGCAGCGGTAAGCAGCGCTTCGGCGACTCTCTGCTGTGTGGGGCATTATTATCCGGTTTTTGCTCCCAAGCGTATTGCCTGCAACGTGCAATGTTCCTACCACACACAGCAATATGCTGTAGTTGTTGTTGTTGCTTACTCACTTTTTTTATTATTTCTTAACTAACAGCAGTTGCTTGGTGGCTGCGTCACTATTCTGCTCCTCCTTGTTGGTTTATTTGGTGCGCACATGTGTGTGTATATGGATATGGATATGTGTATGTGTGTGAGTGTGTGTGCGCAATTACATTGTCTCTTGGCGCTGTAGAGTAGGTACTTCTTGCTATACGACATCGCCAGCGACAACAATAGCTGCTTAATCTTGCCACACTCTATGACATTTCAATGGGGTACTAGGACATGCAGTACGTTCCGGAAAATTTCAAAGCTTTTAAAAATGAAAGAATAAAAAACTAATAGAGATTAATATGCGATAGAGATTAGACAGGCTGTGGTAATGGGGATTGGCCTGATGGGTTTGGTATCGATTTTGCGCAAACTCTTCTTCACATAGTTGTGCGAAAATGTGCATTAGCATCAGATTGGGTGCGGTGATATACGTATAGATGTGTATATGTATGTGTGCAGGCACATATGCCCGCTTTGTAAATGGTGATGGTAATGTAAGCTTTTAAATCGTATATGTAAAACTATAGCGTGCCAGTGGTTCGAGTGGATAAACAGATTGCGTGGATTTACTTGAAGGTCATTAAAGCTCACTCCTCACTAGAAATGAGCTCCACGAGGGAGTTCCCGGTGATTGCGAAAAATTTCTTTAAGCAAGGAATCACATGCTTCAATAATTCTGGGTTCACAAGCAATAATCGCTTAAGTCAAAAATTATACTCTTGGGAAAAAGTTATTTATACACCTGATAATATAGGGTCCGTCACTCGAAGTGTAACCCGTGCACGTGCATCAGCTGTCTGTTAGTTGGCTAAATGACAGTCCATTGTTTATAAGAGCGCGGAAGCATTTTGCGAATAGTAAACGCGAAAAAAGAAAATCCATAATGGATTTCAAACGTAAAAGCGTGATTGCATTATATTTGGCAGGAAAATCCCAACCAGCGATTGTTCATGAGTTCGAGTACCTTAAAGTAAATAAAGTTTTTGTTTATCGCACCATTACTCGTTACAATGATACTGGTAGGTGGTGACATGGAGGTGGTCATCAAAAGACTGCAACGTCACATGAAATGGTTCAAAAAGTGAAGAAGCGACTTCAGCGAAATTCCCGACAAAGTGCCAAAGAATTGGCAAAACAACTGAAAATATCTGACCGTAGCATCCACCGCATACTGAAAAATGATCCCAAAGTCAAGCCTTACAAGATCCAGCCTTATGGGCCCCCTCCAATCGTTTTCATCGAGGAAAATGCAAAATACTATCGGGAAAGTATTCTGCAGGTTGATTTGAAGCCATGGGCAGCCAAATATTTCAGGGGTAGACCATGGATGTTGCAACAGGGCCATCTCAAAAGTCTCAAGTGAACCAAGAATGGCTAAAAAACAACGTTCCGAAATTCATAACGTCCACACAATGGCTCTCACATACACCAGACGCGAATCCGATGGATTATTCTCTTTGAGCGATTTTGGAGAGCAAGGTCCGAACTGAAAGATTCTCCAGTCTCGAGGCGCTAAAAAATGCCATTGTCTGCGATATGGCCAAAATACCTGCAAATCACATTCGAGCAGCTTGTGATTCGTTTCTGGACCGTCATAATCAAGCCATAATCAAGCCAAAAGATGGTCATATCGTGCAAAAGTAAATTGATTTTTAATTTTGTATTATTTTCACAATTTTTTCTTTGAATTGAATAAAAGTCATTTTCCAAAATAAATGTATAAAGGCCATACATTTGGTTACACTTCGAGTGCCGGGCAATGTATTTTATTTTCTGCATTTTCTACCAAGTTATTCATTGAGAACTCGCCCGGCATTCAATGTCGTAGAGTATCCAGTCTTGAGCACTCACACAGATAAATGGAGTCTTCTTGATTGCAGCTTCTACAACTATTAATGTAGGCCAATAGCCGGTTATTTTTGACGCAATTCTGAAGATGTCTGTTCTTGGTTTTCTTAGCAGTTCGTCAGTTCTGGACTTGTTGTAATCTGGCCACATTTCCTGCGCTACTTTGCAGGTATCGCTGTTGGTCCATCTGCCAACAACCTGCTTCTGGAATCTTCAGGGCCAGCCCATTGCTATCACCACGGAAACTCTAGAAGAAGCCCCCCAGTGCATCAGCTTTCTCATTTCCTGTTATGTTCCCATGGGCAGGTACCCAGATGAGAATGATATCGGCCGTGCGTGACAAGGTTAGTTAGGTTAGGTTAATAGCTGCCCTAGCTTAGGGCACACTTGGACAAATATTGAAAATTCGGAGAGGTGAGAGGAGAAGGGAAGCAAGAAAGAGCCTTGGGATTAGAGACGATGATGACCATGCATTTTACGGCAACGCCGACGGTGGCTGATTTGCATTCGTAATTAGCCGCAGCAAGCTACTGATGAACCTCACCAAATTTGTGATATTTAGACCCGCTATATCCGCAGGCGTGGCGAAAAAATGAGTCTAAATCGTTGCCAGACGAGAGCAGGGCAGCTTAGAAGAAGGTATTGAGATGATTCCACCTCGTTCTCAAGACAGCTTCTGCAAAACGGACTTGCGGCAATCCCAAGTCTCACCGCATGAACACCTAACGGACAATGTCCGGTAAGGATACCCACCAAATTCGAGAGCTGGGGCTTTGTTAGTCTTAGCAGTTCCCTCGAGCGACCCCGATCTACCCGTGGCCAGAAGGATCTCGCGACCTTTTACGTTTGCGCACTACCCCAGCGCTCGATGAGTTGACTCGAGGCCCATTTTTCCTGGAGTAGACCACAGGTTCTTAAGGAAATCCCAATTCGCGACGAAACCGTCTCCAACGTTCCCTGTCTAGCCAGCTCATCAGCCCAGCAGTTTCCCTCTATGCTGCTGTGACCGGGAACCCAAATGAGCCTGAAGTATTCGATGCAATCGAAAGAGAAGCCAGATATTCCCCGACCAATTTCGAACGCACAAACAACGAGCCCAAGGCCCTAATTGCCGCTTGGCTATTGGAATAAATATTTACTTCCTTAACGTAAGTACCGAGGTAAGAAACTAATCCATTTTTTCCTTAATTGCGGATACCTCCGCTGGGAAAACACTACAGTGGTCCGGAAGCCTAACTTTAAGTTTGATGAAAAGTTCCTTACAGAATACTCCCCCACCAACCCTTCCGCCCAACTGCAAGCCATCCGTGAACATGTTTGCCATGCCTTGCCGCCAAATGTTGCTCCCCGCCAACTCATCCCTTAAGGGAATATGAGTAGAAAAAGGTCCGCTCGGACCTAGCGTGGGTGTACATGGGGATGAACTCAAAATTTGCGGGCGTGTCAAGGTATTTAACTCTTCTTTGCATTGTCTGGCGAATTTTGAATTGATTGTTGGTGACTCTATAGCTAATATGGCTGCTTGACTATCTGAAAAAATACGTGTTATTGTTGTGGACGATTTCTGATTAACCTGCAAGCTTTCCGTATCCCGAGAATCTCTACTTGAGGGATACTATTCCAATTCCGCAAGCGAAAGGACTTGGAAGTTTCGGTCATATTAGTAGAATCACTTGCCTGTTGCGCCCTATTAAAAAACATTTTTTATATAAATCACGCAAAACTCCCGCATTCTCTCGTTTTCGATGCAAACTAAGGGTATGCCAATTACACAAACACTTTTGGAGTATTACAGAATTTTTTTACAAAACATATTTTTTTGATATTACCTACGAACTGTATTGTCTGAGGCCTTTCGAACTTTTCTGGGGCCAATTTAGCGCACAAATCATAATGGCCAACATTTAAAAGCAATAGAAAAATATTCTCAACTATCGGTAAACGGCAATCAAGATAACACTTTCTCAATACAAAGTTAACAAAATATACCAGCTGACCTACTTTCAACAATAGCCAACAACTAAACCAATCAACAACAACAATCATAAGCGATAATAAACCAAAAATATCACACAAACACACATACTTATATATATATATTTATAAGTACATTCTTACACTAACTTTGGTCCTAAATCCACTTCACCAAACATCCACCACCACCACCACCAGTCGACAAGATCGAACAATAGAAAAATTCCAATGTCAATTGTTAATAACGCAGAAACAAACCAATTTATGGTGGCAAGCCAGCAAAGGCAACAGATTACACAGGCGGCAGCTACGAGTCGAGGCGAGGCGCGGCGAGGCGGGTGGTGCATAAAGTGGGCGGTATATAATAATATTTACGCTAACAAAAGACAACAAACCTATCAGCACAACAATGCAGCGGAAAATTGCTGGAAATAGATACGAGTATGTTTGGGTGAAGGGCGTGAAGCAGAGCGTATAATGTCAAAGGACGTAAGTAGAGGAGGGAGGCGGAGCGGTGAAAATTCGCAGCAACGAAAACCACCAGCGGCGAGGTGACTACGCGCGAACTCAACTTAACTCACTCAACCGACGGCGCCGATGTGAAAGTTTAACAGGACAAAAGCGTTGGAAACGTTTAAATCATTACACAACAAATGCAACCACACGAGCAGCAGGTATAGCATCAATAACAACTAAGTATCAGCAACAACAAAAACAGCGCTAGTGTTAGCAACTAACAAGCAAACAAGCCACAACTTTCTACGCGACCGCAAAGTCTATATGTGCACGAGTGTATGTGTGTATGTGTGTCTGTATGGATGGATGTATGCATGGAAGAGTAACTATGGATGAATGTCAGGATGAGCAGCGCTGACTTTGCTGGGTCAATGGCAGAGGACACAGTCGGCAGCTCAGCAGACGAGAGCAGTAAGGAGGAAAGAGGCAGCAAGGCAGGGTAACTCCAAGAGGTCAAAAGAGCTGGGCAGTAAAAAAAAATATAAAAAAATAGAAATAAAAAGAACAATGAAGCGCATCTGACACATAAAAAAATGTACAGGAAATAGTGAAGGAATTGTGGCAAATAGCTTTCGAACGAAGTGCGGCGAATGGCGCAAGCGGAAGGGAAGGCAGCGTAAAGTACAGCACACTCGGTAAGGAAGAGCGATTGCAATGATTTAGCAAATAATGATGACTTGATGCGATTTTGAGGTGCTGTGGCTGCTGGTAAGTGGCGAGACAAATAGCGGGAAATAATGTTGAAAAAGAAAAATTAACGATCTACATACAATATCCACAGAGGAACGGTGAATAATAAATAGTTAAAGCGCAGTAGTGATTGCGTAACGTAGCAAATATGACAACATTTAAGTAGAAGTTTTATTTATTAGAGCTCCTTCAGTTTTCGGAGCACACGACTACTGTAGTACCGTTCAGGCTGAACTGATGGCAGTAATGAATGCCGTGATACTGGTAAAATGTGCGATGCGATACATGGAGATGATATCCAAATTTTTACTGACAATCAGGCGGCGATAAAATCCCCCAGAAAGTAGGCGACAACTTCCAAAGTAGCCATGACATGCCGCATATCTCTTAACGAAATGGCTGAGTCATTTCACCTAAAGGTAACATTCGTAGGTACCTGGCAATGTTGACAATGAGGGTAACTGTAGGGCCAATGAGCTAGCGAGACTCGGCACCAATGACCGATGAGTACACCGACAATGGCATATTTGCTTGTAAAGGCATGCCACAAACATGTAACCTACTTATCTATGAGGAAATTGTAAGAGCAGCAAATGAAAGATGTGGTAATGAAACCTCTATGCAGACTAACTCTCAATACTAAGCACACAGAATCTCTGCTAAGCCAAAATAAGCTCCCTCTTAGCACACTGAATTTAGTTACGGCAGGTCATTGCTTAATAGGCAGACCCGATGGGCATGCAGACACATGACTTCTGCAGAAACTTTCTAGATGAGGAAGAGGAAGAGACTATCTCACACCTTTTGTGCCATTGTCCTGCTCTATCCAGACGTAGATTTAGCATTTTAGGTACAATTCTTAAATGAATTGGATTACTGAGGCCAGTACTGTGGAAATCAGGGATCATCTAAAATTTTTGAAAATTACAGTCTGGTTTAAGAAGAGATAAAGACATGTTCCCCACGCGACATAACAATGGGCTATCAGTCTGAGTGTGTGAACACCACACTGGGCAACCGCTGGAAAAGCCGGTAAGTCAAAATAATGGGAAAAAGTATTTTCTTTTTCTTTAGAAAACAATGAGCGGAAGAAATGATCAGTAGTAGTGCCAAATTTGTTAATAAAATCCTATCTAGTCAAGCACATTTAAGTTCAAATTACATTTACACGGTTGCCTGAAAATCCTGCTCCATAGTTAAGGCTGCAATTATTTGGGCTTCTTTTTCTCCTTCCCTGCGTTTTTTTAACTTGAGGAAGAAATTAGCTTTCCTTGTTCGTAATTGCCAAATTTTTCGATCTTGCCTCGTCTGGATGCTTAAATTCGTACGTTTCATGTCGCTTTCGATCTGCTTCGTCGATGTAGATATGACGTAACGATGCTTAGAACCTTCTTTGTCACGTCGGATTCAGGCTTCCTCCGGACATCACCACACCAACGAAGACGGTTTTGTTGTATTTTCTGCTCAATTGGCGCGATTTTAGGGCTTCCACGATTCTACCGGTTTAGTACTTGGGCCATTGTTGTGACCCATTTTGATCATCTCAGCATTTTCCTTACTGCTGTTTGGAATTTTCTTTCAGGGGCTTTTTTTGAGCCCAGCATTCAGCCTCATAGGAGACTTTGTCGAAAAATAAAAACACAATTTTTTTTTCCTTGTTCATTCCACTCGGGGACAAGATTCAATCTTGTGTTAGTTTCGTTAATCTATTTTGCTTTCTGGCAGGGTAGGTGATCAACTTGCTGCTACCAGTCCTAAATAGTGGAAATGCCCACCTGTTGTTGCTTAGGAACAACGCATTCTAACTGCTTAGAGCGTCATCTGTGTTTAACATTTTTCTGCCAGAAGGATCACACAGATGTTTGAGGACTTCGCTAAATTTGGTGTGTCTGCGCTATTACCGCGATTGCCCCCTTCCTCTTGCTAGCGCCACTGATGCAATATGTAAGTGTGTCTTTTTCTTTTTGTTTGTTGGAAAAACACAATTAAGTAGTTTTTATTTTTGCACGGAATATTCCAACGACCTTTATTCAATGGTGAACATTTTAGTATAGAGTTTTATGAAGTGAAATATTTTGAATGTCTTTTAGCATTAAAATAATTATTTTTTTGCATAAAATTTATTTTATTTTTTTGCTAAACATTTTCGATCAAAATTTTTTTGTCATTTGTGAAAAATACCTCTTAAACAATTTTTTTCTTATTTTAACAAAAAACATTTGCTATGGAAGCGCTCAAATAGAGCGCCTTACTACCGCTTACTGCCGCCTCCAAATGGCAGCGACTTTTATGAGAAGCCTTTTCATAGCAGAAATACACTCCGACAGCTATTGGAAAAAATAAAGTGATGAGCAGTCGTAAAAAATTCGAACTATTAAAGAATGAGTAACAAATTTAAAGCCAATAAAAGTTATCCGCCAATCGATGCAACAAAGAATTTAAAAATAATTGTATCAGCGTGAATAATTTCACAGCTTCAAGTAGTATCTGCAGCAAAATAAACACTGTTATTGTATTTCCACAGAATATATTTTTTATTCCATTATTTCGCAATGTTTGTTTATTTTTCTGCTTTTTATATTTTTGTTTCCTTTGTAGTCTGCAGGCACCAAGAAATGATACAAAAGTGTAAGAACTTTAAATTTCATAAGCAGCGGTAAGCCAGCAGCAAAAAATAAAAAAAGTAAAAAGAAAACTCACAGCAATCGAAGATATTTTCACAATAGTTGCAGTCGCCAGCAAACGCGAAAAAATCCAAAATGACTTTGCTTCCTTCTTTTCATTTTTGCCTAAAACCCATTCTTGTATATTAGTACGTGTATGTGTGTGTGTGTTCGACTGCAAAGCAACGAAAATCAATAGGAAACAGAAGAAAATCGCATCATAACTCACAGCAGCTAAGCGCAACAAACTAACGAGCGTAAAAGCGCACTTTAGCTTTAGCTTTTTGCTCGCGCCCATCCATACCACTTTTTTTTCTTTGCTGAAGCAGATGGACGGACTCACTGTCTTCTTCCTCTTTCCAATAAGAATAGACAAAATTGAGCTATACAAACTGCTTTATGATCTTCGCGACTAACGTGGCAGACAATTTTGCTGTGAAAATTTCTATACAATAATAAGCAAGCTCGTTTGGGTTGCCAAGGTTATCCGAAATTTCGGATTTAAATACAATATTTTGCTGGTAAGTCGTAGGTAGTCTATAGGAGACCTCAGTACATATTTCTCATCTACATTTCCCACTATATGATGGAGGCCGTGAACGAATGGGTTGGTGCGTGACTATCCAGAAGTGCACAGCTTCGAATCAGCGGGCATGAAACACCAAATCATAGCAAAAGTTTTTTCTAAAACGGTTGCCGCTCGGCAGACAACGGCAAACCTATAATTGAATTTCTTCCATAAAAAATCTCCTAATAAAAATCCGTCTGCCGTTCGGAGTCGGCGTAAAACTGTAGTTATGAAAAACTCACATCACAAATTGAAGGAGGAGCTCGGCGAGCTAAGTAAGAGAATCTGGTTGGTTTTTTTTTTTTTGAGAAGAGCGAGTATTTGGATTCTTTAAGCTACCTTCGGTCTATTGGACACACAAGGCCGAAATTTGTTCAGATAATGCTGGTCAATATAAATAGTTGAATGGTCTTTATGACTACATGGTGTACCGAGGAGATGAAGCGAGCTTCTGAGCATAAATAGACTTCAGCAGTCAATATTAGCGTGGCTCTCAACTCTCGGACACAAATTCGAGCTATGAGATCCAATGAAATTTTAAGTGCCTGAATTGGAAGTTGCTTAGTCATACCCTTAGGTGCTAAGATATACTCAAGGAGGTGTACACATTTCAGAAACCTCGGTTCCGTTGTTTAGTTTTCGGGAGTCTTAGATTCAGTTCTTTCTCCTCTTGCTCACTATACAAACAGTCTTGTGGGCACAGAGAATCTAAGTGTTGAAGTGAGCCCTATGAACATGTAGGAAATTTCAATTAATATTAAAGTATCGGCCTTTTCCTTTTCTGGTTCTGCTCTCCTACCTTCTACCTACGTTTTAGAACGCTCAGCAAAATCTAATAACACAGTTGAAGTCTTAAGTCAACGAGAAATAATTTACAAAAACCCAAAAATTAATCTCGAAATCTCAAAGCAGGAATATCATTGCTCTGATGGGGGAACGTCCGGCACCTACCGAAGTCAGTTTGAGAACATTTCGCTTAAGCGGAGACATTATAGGGATAAACAATAAGGATATTCTGGTTAATAATGGAAACTGACCCAGAGATGGCAACCAGAAAGGTACCAGGTACCACGTCCTGGTTAATCACATGCCAGGACGTGCATCAGGCACCCCTCAGCGCTCTCGAACCCAACCACCTAGCCGTCAGCTACTATCTTTAACCTTGTTGTAGTGCCCTTTCCAAACTACTCCAACTACTACTACTACTTCTCCGAAAACTACTTCAAAAGACTTGCCTAGTACACGGGACTAGTTTATGAAGTGTATAAAATCTTCATTTAGTGCTACGTAGCAACAGTGTTCATAAAATTTCAAGTTGTCTTCCACGTTGCTAACACGCTAACTCTGCTCTTCAGAGCACCCAGATGAAACTCTCACGCTATAGGAACATTTCTCAAAATTCCGCAAGAGAACTAGTACGACAATGAACGGTAGGTAGATAGGTGGACTGGTTGAAGTCCAACCTGGCACCCCCAAGTAACACTAAAGCGCCATTTTAATACCTAAGAGAGACCTTATGAGAACTCCAACGGCCAAATATCGACAGCCCACCAGAGCTAATGTTGTCATGGGAAGGTTGATGGGATTTAGGTTGGAGGATTGCCGCAGCCTGTCGAAGAATGAAGCACGCAGTGATTGTAATCGTCTAACTACCACCCCGGACATTTACAGGGAAACTGTTTAATAGTATCCTTCTCTGAAAGACCTCCATAGCTTCTGCAATGCGGATTAAATGGTAAACCTAGCTTTTCTGCCCGTGTGCCGAAAGTCCAATAACCGGTAAATACAGCTACGAGTTCGAAAATTGAATGACATGGAGTCCCCAGCACTTTCTGCGTGCTGCGTCTATTGTACTGAGGCCAAAGGGTTTTAGAAATAACGCACGAACAAATGGACCTCCATCTGTATAAGCGCAGAAGTAAAGTTTTGCAATTCCCTTTTGTAATCCCTTTTCCTGGCAAGCTCCTCAGAAATTACATTTCCCTCTTTGCTGTTTTCTTCAATATCTTAATGTTTGGTACATCCATCTTAACTTAATATCCCTCGAATATTTCTTCACTATGGCAACTCTTTTTTTTATTTTCTACCACCACTGTTTATCCATTTAATAGTACAATACATCAACTGATTTTCGCTGAACCACAACATTTTTTCAAGCATCTCCTTTTGGCGCTTCAGCAAACGGCTGATCGGCGGCTTATTGCACTGGAGTACTAGAAAAGTATGTAGGAAGTTTTTTATTTTTTGTTTTGAATATATTGTTGCATTGCTATGTACTTACATACGAGTTTATGGTGGCGCACAATTTTTCAAATCAAGTAGGTATTAAATTCAATAAAAGCAATAAGGCAACAAAGCCACCAAAGATGCAGCAATGCTATTTGACTTAACTTGCGATTTTTCAAATTATTTTCAACATTTTCAGTGAAAAGTGCTTTTGTCGAAATTTTTGTGTGCTTATGGACATTTGGTGTGAAGTGGAAACCGTTAGCATGCGCGAGTATGTTGGATGCAGAGGGTAAAAGAAATAGAGAGATATGAAGAGGAGGCAAACAAAAGGATGACTGATTGGACACTAATGTAGATTGAAAGTGTCATTGGAATGGAGGCAGTTAAAAAAATTGATGCAATAAAAGAGGCTTAGAAATAATTTGAATCAATGGAGGCAAGAGTGCTGAAACATATTTTAAGGAGTCACATCAATGAATGCCAACTAATACGCAAGATTTGCCAGAGTAGGGTTAGAGTTGGTTTACTGTTGTATTTATAGGCGCCCCAGGCGCCAGCTAAAAATCTACAATATCCACGATCGCGAAGTCAGGATGAAGTATCCGTTCAAAGTAAATTTATTTAGTATTTGAGTGAAAGAATAGGAAAGTTTCCAGCTCGGAGACTCGCATAAAAATAGTTATTGGTCATAGAACATCTGTAAATGTTCCAATGGGTATTCAGAACTGCCAATGACTGGAGAATATTACTGCTCACAGATTCATGGGAAGAGGATATATATATATATATATATATATATATATATATATATTGGCGCGTACTCCCTTTGGATGTTTGGCCGAGCTCCTCCTCGTACTTGTGGTGTGCGCCTTGATGTTGTTCCACAAATGGAAGGACCTACAGTTTCAAGCTCACTCCGAACGGCAGATATTTTTATGAGGAGATTTTTCATGGCAGAAATACACTCGAAGGTTTGCGATTTCCCACCGAGGGGCGACCGTTATTAGAAAAATATTTATTAATTTTGGTTTCACCGAGATTCGAACCAACGTTCTATCTGTGAATTCCGAATGGTAATCATGCACCAACCCATTCGGCTACGGCGGCCGTGGAAGAGGAGTTAGCTCTAGCATATACTACAACTGCAGTTCGACAAGTGGTCACTGATTCTATTGTATGATCGAGAGGCGAGCTAGCCACGCAGTTTACAGGGAGACTACTGATTAAAAAATGTTGCATCTGTAAAAAAATATTCTGAAGGGTTTTGAAACCAAGGCAGAAAATTGCATTGTAAAGGAAAGCTATAAAATAATGCTACCAAAGAGTGAATACTTCACCAAATCTGAAAAGTGTGAGTGAACCATAAAACCCAGGTAAAAAAGAAGCCTAAATCAGCAGAGTTGGCTGAGCCAATGACAACACGAGCAGCTAATAAGTGGCGTAGCAAAAGATGAGATCACTTAACGATTTCAATAACTGAATGTAGTCAGTGCAGTTAGAGATTCCAATCAGGCAAATAAAGCTACAGATGTATGTCATTCATATTATATTAGCATTTCTTCTCGAGAAATTCAGAAGTAGAGAAGAAACAGAAGAAATTTATTGCTCTACAAACCTCCGCGTGAACAGTTTACTCGAGAGGTATACCACACTTAAATTTGAGGAAATCTTAAAAAAGTCGTTTTTGAGCTTGATGCAATCACTATCACAATAAAAAAGAAGCGATGTGATGTTCTTCTTCTTTATTGGCGCGATAGCCGCTGGCGCGATTTTGGCCGAGTTCAACAGAGCGCGCCAGTCGTTTCTTTCCTTTGCTAATCGACGCCAGTTGGACACTCCAAGTGAAGCCAAGTCCTTCTCCACCTTATCTTTCCATCTTATTTCTGTAACAAACCTCAAAAATTCTTAATATTAATAGAAATAAATATAATGGTAGAAAAAAAAATATAAAAAATCAATGAGATTTTTTAGCTTACTCAAACCTACACCTTATTATACTAAAATTTAATAAGCTCTAACAGTTTATATAAAAATTATTCATAAAGATGCTAATTAAAAACGTAGGAATTTGGGTTAAGAGTTTCCGGATTTAAATTTTTTTATAAAACTTGAAAATTTAATTCATATGATTTTTATTACACAAACAGCTACGAAAAATAATGAAGTTTCAAAAAACAAGAAAATAGTAAAAATTTTAATGTGCTATCATTTGTCGCCTAATAAAAGTGAAGCTCAAAATAAACAAGACTGAGCTAAAATAGAAACGACGGGAGCTTTGTTCTGATAACTTCAAGTTTATTCAATCAAAATAGTCCCTTCTGGTCTCGATACAAAACAGTGCACGATCTAAAAGCTTTTCGGAATTGTCTTTCAGGATGTCGGTACAAGCCTTTTGGATGGCCTCTTCTTCTTCTTCTTCTTAGCGTCACAGTCCTTGGTGAACCATTGCTTCCTTCAGTTTTGTATGGCATCTACGGCCGCAAAACGTTTTCCTTTCATGCTCAAATGCAATTTTTCGAATTGGTAGAAGTCACAGGGAGTCATATCAGGCAAATACGGTGAGTTATTGACAGTTAAAATGCGATACAACAAACGCTTCAAAACGCCGAAACAGAAAATTGCTTTGACGATTTGGCCTATTGATATGAACTCATCGTGGAAAATTCCCTTGGAATCTAAAAAATAAGTGAGCATCGACTTGATTGTTAACTTCTTCAAATGCAATTTTTGGGTGGTGGCTCGTCTGTGTCCTTCCATTCGGCATTTTGACGCTTAGTTTCAGGTTGATGTTGGAAACACCACGTTTCATCACCAGTTACAATGTTGTAAAGAAAGTTGTCACCTTTTCTTGCCTCTTTAACGAGGTCTTTCGAATGTTGAATAGTGAGCAATTTCTGGTGCTCAGTTAACTTGTGCGGATGAAACGTGCACAGACCTTTCGTAAGCCCAAATGATCAGTTGAAATGCGATAAATCGATGTTTTGGAGATATTTAACTCCGATTCCATGAATCTCAACCATGATTTCGGTTCATTTAAAAAAAAATAAATAAATTTACTAACAATTTTCATGGAGTTTTCGGTGATTATTTGATTTTGTCCTCACAACCATCTCTGAAACGTGTAAACCACTCATGAAGTCTGGCACGAGATAAACAATCATCATCTTAAATCTTTTCTATCAATTCAAATGCTTCGGTAAACGTTTTACCGATTTTGGAACAAAATGTGGTAGTAGTTCCTTGTTCGAAACTAATTTTTGTGCCGATGACACAAACATACTGACACTTTAGACGCAATAACTTTGCCTCCACTGAACCGAGTGCCACCAAGCTTTCACTGAAAGTCAGCTAGGAATGTAACTTCCAACGCACTAACTCATTAAAAAGCTGGCGCCATCAAAAATATTTTGTTTATTTTGAAGTTCACCTTGTAGAATAGCTAGAGGTCGTCCTCGGTTGATTTGATTCTATTTTCCGAGGCAGTAAATTTAAAGATATCACCTACCCTAGCTTGGTGATAGCATATCTATTATATCGGAACGTCCAAGCAGGTGAATGATGAAAAATCAATTGAATTATAACTTTTGTTTAATTAAAATGTTTTATAACAATAAGCGCAAGCGTCTCACATCGTCGCTGTCTTTGATGTTAGCGCTAGTGGCGCTCGAGTTGACCTGGAGTACTCGAGGGCACGTATTTATGTAGATGTGTATGCACATTAGTACAATGACATGCACACATATGCAGCATCAACCTACACAACTTGTCATTGCGCTTCGCAAGCGGCTATTCACTCGGCGCGGCTCTACATCAACCATCCATCAACTGAAAGCAAATACCAGTGACAAACAAAAGACTTAAGCGACAAACAGGCGGAGCTGGCAGGAAAACTCCGTCTACGAGTGGCTACACCTATGTATGTGTGTAAGTGCATCCGCTATATCCAGACGCACACGCCTTATTTGCTGGCACAATGCCATGAAATTTCAATACCAGCAACAATAAATATTGAAAAAAAAAATTGAAAAAATACAATATTAATTTTGTTGTTGTTGCACGCGTTGTATTTATTGTTATGACCAACAATTGCTTTTGAGAAATTGCGAGCAAATATTGAATGAGTGCACACTCCAGCGCATGTGTGCGTGTGTGTGGCAGTGTCCACGCTTGTTGGCGCTAAGCAAACAAACAAACTCACATTGCCCGCACTGCGCCTCCAACTCATATTTTATGCCGCAAATACCTTCAAATCAAATACGCCGCTTGCACAGTTTAATTTCCTGTGAAATGCTTGCCACAAATTCAAGTGCGCGCGGTAAGAACAAAGCAGGCAAGCGGCGGCGGCGGCGCTATACTCGATGCAACTTCAAGTTATCGATATTATGCCGTTTGTGCGTAGCTGAGTGCACACATACAAACACATGGGCATACATGTACACCCGTGTTCGCAATAATAGCAGCGGGAGGAATGGTAAAGTTTTGACTATTTTGTTTTTTTTTTTTGTTTTCTGATATTAAAATTTGATTTGTTTATGAAAATAAAGTTCATAATACTCAAAGTTCAATAACTCAAAGTTTCACACTTTGTATAAAGTTTAAAAAAATTCAACAATTTTTCATCAAAATCTCAATATTTTTAATAAGAGTTCTTAGAAAAATTCTGGTTATGTACTTTTGTAGCACACTTAATTGTAACATAATAAAGTGCCTATCTCAGCGGCTCAAAATTCGTGCTGATTATTTATTTTTGTTTTTTTTTTTTTGATGATTTTATGCATTTTTTTCATGCAACGAATGCTCGGAATTGCACAAAACCACCAGCAAAAAAAAATTTCAAAAATCAACGCGATTTCGGAGTGGCGTCAAACATGTACTTTATTAGAACAAAATTCAAGGAACTGTAAAATTACATACCCAGATTTTTTTTCAAAATTAAAGTTAAAATAATCTCTATATTTAAAACAAAAATCACTGGATTCTGTTGCGCTGCTGTTTTTGCGAACGCAGGTGTTTATCTATATATACATGTATATGGACCAGTCGAACGCGGCCCCGCTCCCAACGAGCTAGCAATTCAGCTACGTCAGCGCGCCTGCGCAATCAGAAAATCAAAATAGCGCGCGGCAAGTACTCTCATGCAACGCTGAGGCTGATTGCGCTGCACCAGCCGTGAGTTCTGCATTCTATGTATTATTAAATGTGCGTGTGTGTACTTCTCCGACCATTAATGCGCGACCATTACACTTGTTTATCGCTCTATTTGGTTTGCTCTATGAACGACCGGCGACCGGTGCACAGATCAACGCAGGCCAACCTTCGATTTCCATCTCTTTATGCCGCATCGCTCCTTTCGCACTCACTCGCATTTGCTCAGCACCGTGTGACCTTGTTGCGTTCTTAAGTGCTTTGCGAGTGCCAAATCGACAGACTGAACGTCTGACTATCGTTCCTTTACCAACCGTCCTTTGTACGCCTTTTGCTTCATTCCAATTGTTATTTGTTTGGCTCATAAACAAATATTCCGCGCATTGATGGCAAAATACTATTGTGCGCCGTATGAAATTCATAGCCTTCATGTGATTTTATGTGCTTCGCTAAGACAAATTAAGTACCTGCTCATATTTTGCGCCGTCGTCGGAGGCAAATTTATTTGACCATTTGCCTTTTAAGCGCCATGCGCCGACTGAAGGCTCTCCAAGGCTGTCTGTGCATAATTCATATGTGATATTATTTTCTTTCTTTTCTGTTGTGTTTTCTTTTTCGAAAAGTAATAGCGTCCTTTGTGCTGCTGTACTACTATTATTTATTATTCTTCATAGCGCCAGCAGGTTTTGTGCTCTTGTTCAAAATATTATGGTTTCTTTACCAGTGCCAACAGAAATTGGAACAAGTCGTTTAACTGGGTAGCCATTTGAAGCTGAACAAACAGGATGTGATACTTGTGATCCTCACGGGCCGTGCTATTTGTTGACTTATGTCGAGTAATTGAGCTTGGAATGGTTAGGGAATTTAAAGAGAAAAAACAGTAGAAGAGTCTAAGTGCCGGCCAAAACATATTTTATATACACAGACACTTTTTGACTTGAAATTACCTATATGATAGAATTTTCGCGCTTTTTCCATCGGCCAGCATCTCAAGCAGCATCGTATTTCGAATAAACCGATTTAACTTTTTTCTCAACTCCTGGTGGCGATCAAAAATGGCTTGCGTTGGGCCCGACTGCAGCCTGGCTCTATATGCAGCGTCCTTTCTTTCTGCGGCAGCGTAATATTCCTCGCCGTATCAAATGATTTTTTTGACTCGTCGAAATCGGACTTCTTCAACAACGGATAAATCAGACGAAAACTGAGGGAGTTATACAACTGTGACTGAGAGGATTTAGCGAGTGCAAGTAGGTACTAGGGAGGCGGTGGGCTAATTTTACCGATTTTTTTTTTCACCTCGATTGTTGTCTTCTTTATATATTTAAAAAAGGTTGCCGTTTCCCTTGATTTGTGTAAAAGTTTCAAGCAAATCGAACGAAAACTGACGGAGTTATATAACTTTTACTGAAACGATTGAGCGGGGGCAAGTAGGTGTTAGGAAGGCACGTGTGTATGTGCATAGGCATGGAGTGGCATACTCGCATATGCAGCATGTGTGAATGATGAATGCAACATTTTGTCGCAATTGTCGTTATGGCAGCCAAGAAAAATTGCTAAAAGGGGCACGAGGTAGTTAAAGTGAGACAAAGTGAGGCAAGTAAGGAAAAACGCAGTGCTGAGGCAAGAGGAGACACCGATTACGAATGCGACGAGTACACAAGGTAAAAAGTCGAAAAGTCATTGCAACTTGTGAGAGTGTGCGAAGTCATTTAAATTGGCATGATTTACTGCCACAAATGTCAGTCAGAGCGGCTGCAGCAAAAGTAATAAGAACAACTTTGGAAGCGAGTGGCGATGATGACTACGACGGCGACGACGATGACGACGACAGGGCCAACTGGCATGCAACGACAATTGTTGCAGGCAGCAGTATACACATTTATTGACAGACACACTTGTCGTACACATACATACTCGTATGTAGCCGTATGTGCAGCGAAGCATGTATGCTGCTATGTTGCATGTGACTTGTCAACCTGTAAGTGAGACACATTAATATGTACGCATTACAACGCTTTGATATGCACACATTTGGACAGACATACTGACAGGCCGACAGTTTGTGCAAATATACCCAGTTACAGCTAGACATTATTAGTAGCATGATGCATATGTGCCGAGCGATTGCATGCCACAACTCCGCCACTAGCTGAGTGAGGAGCTGCAGAGCTACATGAATGTCGATTTAAGCCTATTTGATTGTGTGCGTATGCATCTGATTTATTATTGAGTTAATAGCAAAGTGCGGTGCGTCCCAGCATGCAACATATATGGATGCATGTAGTTGGATATACTTGCCACCGCATGTTCGACAGAATCTCAGAACGCGCAGCATAGTAAAGCACAGCAATGGAGCAGCGCTGCGTTACGCATGAATGATGTGCATGTACGTATGTGTGTATGCGTTTCATGCAACATTCATACGTAGCATAGGCGCAATGAGAGAGAGAGAGAGAGACAGGGGGAGAGGCAGTTGCATTTAAACGCTTCTGATGCTTGCAACTTGCTGGCCACCGTCTTACATAGAGCTGGGCTGGCTGAGGTGAAGCTTCACAGCGACACAAATGTTTGTACACACACACATGCATGCACGTGTTTCTAATATATATTGCATGGCTCACTGGCTGTTCGTGTAACTCAACTCAGCTGTCATGTCTGCTGCAAAATACGAAGTGTTGAATAATTTGTGCTGAAATTCGTATTTCATTGCTCGAGCCAGCAGCGTTAGACAGCAAACCAGACAGCATAGTAGACAGGTGGATGCTTATATGAAGCCATATCCCACAGAAACACACACACACATGTAACACAGAAGGTGAGGAGGGGGCAAGTAAATGCACACACACACATGCAATTCAGCACAATGCCATCGTTTAGTTGAAATTGATGAGCGACGGACGAGACGTCACTCAAGCGCCGCAACCTGTTCACCTTTGTCCCACCTCAAGGAATTTTCAGTTTGATGCTCGTGTTTGCTGCCTTTGGTGGCTTGAGTTGATATCCTGGCATATTCTTCGTCGCATAACAAGGAAATTGATTTAGGATATATCGCAGCTGTTGTAGGTACTGAATAAATTAAGGGATGCGTTCAGTGTGTGCCGGATAGGCTTTTCGTGCCGGCTTCAAATTGACTTTTTACTACGAAGGACTTTTTACTGATAGGAAATTTAATGATAGTTAGCAGTGCTCTTCTTGCGCTTATGACATTTAAGGCATGCCAACCATCTACTTTAGTTCGGGTATAACTTGAATATGTAGACAATTTTTGTTGACTAATTCTTTCGCGTATGGAGACTTACTTTAATAAGCTCTGCTCCCTCTCTTAATAATAATAATTCAATAACTCTTTGAAATGTGGACTGCTCCAATGAGCGCAATCGACAGCTCACATCTGTTCAAAAGTATTGAATAAATTTTAGTTTTTTGATACTGATTGGTTTGTTTTTATAGACAGAAAAGCTGCACGACCAATTCACTTCGCTTCCAAAAGTCGTGAACGACTTTCGGTTCACAAAAAAGAAAATAAATGAATGAATGACAGAATCGATTTCAGCTATCCCCATCTCAGATCTGAAGCTGTGGCGATGCAGCAGAAAAAGAGACTTTCTTTGCAAATGTCCGGTTCTGGCGGCTGGGCGCTTGGGATTCCTTTTGAGTACCTGTGCTACTCTTGCTATCCTTGTCCAGGCGTTGCAACTTCTCTACTTAAGACACTCTCTAATAGCAGGCTCCTCTATACTAACAGGGTTTAATTCCTTCGTTTAAGTCATAAGAATTCTAGCTACTAGTAACGGCAACTTATATACGCTTTCTGGTATCATAGTTGGCAAACCGACTCTAATAGGCTGACTTTGTTCTAGTCAGGTACAGAATATCAGTGCTGTATCGAGAGGCGACAGCTCCTACTAGTGACTAAATTGATAATGTGAAACTCCTGTGTTGGAATATTTAGGCCTACTTCCCCACACATTTTAAATGGCGTCTGGGTACTGGGAAGACCTTGCCAATACTGTGACGTCATTTTCTTGTTTTGTTGTTTCTCAATGTGTTTTTCTGAGAACAGACGGTAGGATATGTTCGCCTCCTTCAGTCGACGTTGCATGGTGTTGATACTCAAATCTATTCCTTTTTTTTTGGTTGTTGTTGCTTTTTTGTCGTCACTCGCTTCAAGCCGCGCTCGGAAAAGCCATCAACATTTTTGTACACCTTATACCGCTGATTCCACATCACAACAAACTTTTTTTGATTTTTTAATTACTTTTGCATTCGGCCCTTTCGAATGCGTGCTTAAAAATACCGCATCAAAACGCTTCGCGTTCTTCTCACTCATTTTTGTTTAGTTGCGTTTACGGGATAGTTTCTTCGAACGGCACTAACCTGAGTTAGCACTGGCGTCGTAACCCTGGAGTGGGACTATTATGCAGCAAAAAGCAGAACCAAATATATCTTGAAATTACAAGGAAAACCCGGTTCTTTTCTTCTGACACAGACTGTTTATGAATGTTGTATTGCAGTGGCTTCTTGTAATACTCCTTTTAATGGAGAAGTTTAATGGGATTTAAGTTGGAGCACTGCCTTTGGCTACCGAAGAAAGGAGCATTTTATCTGCAGAGATGTTATCTGTATGCCCAGGCTATTTGATCTCCTTCTTACAGGAGTTGACCAGTTGGAATCTGCACTACGGAGTCGTCAGTGCCTTGATCGTAGCTTGATTATCAGAAAAATTTTAATATCTCCCACGCAGTTGCGTTCTCTAAGGCTCGCGACCAAATTTCATACGAAACTTTTTAAAAATTAATTTTTTCTCTGTCCTGGACAGCCAGGAATAAGTATAGCTCGTGATCTTAACATCTGGGTCTTTCTTTGCCTATCCTACCCTGCTCATTTCGGTTTCACATCCATCACTTATAGTAATTAGAAGTTCAAGTAATTAGAAATTCTACAAAGAGTTATTAATTTAGCTCATTTCGGCTCAGAAAAGGTCCCTAAATATGAATGTGCGCGAATAATTAAGCACAGAATAGTCCGATTTGCATAGGGTTTTCTGTATTTTGAAGCTAACTTTTCTTGAAAGGTCGTTTAGACATAAATTGCAAAAACCTACAAAATGGGCGTGTCTATAAACCAAAATGCGTTAAAAATCATAAAATTTAACTTTCAAACTGCAGTAAATTAAAAATAATTCTACCAAGTAATTTGAGTAATTTTTTCATATTGTAAAACTTTGGAATGTATACTATCATTCTGCAGTAGTTAAAGGGTTACATACGTCCAGAATTTTCAAGAAATCGATTTTTTGTTTTTACAGATCATTATTCTTTATAGTTTTAGGCGTATTTCTGTCAAAGTCGATTGTAAAAATTCCCCATAGATACAAAGTTATGGTAGAAAATGTAACTGCTCGACGAGAGTTTGATGCGCACAGCGAAATGCACTTGAAAGTTTACACTGGTTTTTCGCGAAACTACTTTTCTGGAACGGTCTGCATGATAATTCATACAGTTTTTAAGGAGGGCCTCTTATCAGTGGCTTCAGAAAAAGGTGTTTTTTCTCAATTTTTTTTCGAGGCGAAAAAAGCTACACACAGGAATAGTCTTTTGCATTTATTTGAAGGCATGATTGAAGAGTAATAAACAATTTTTTAACATAAATAAAAAAACAAAATGGCGGACATATGAGGGATCTCGTACAGCTTCTCATTGCGCGCTAGTAAAACGGCGTATAAGATTGCGGTCGTAGTGTTCACCTGAAACACAAAAGAAAATATTGTCTTATTCAGAAGGCTTTCCCGCATATAATAGAATACTCTTTTATAAAAATATGAAAAAATGAACACACAATTATTTATTGAAAAAAAGTGCTTTTTTTCGCTATTTTTTCAAAAAGGTTTTAAATAACATTAAAAAATGAATTTTTGTTGTATTTTGTTAGTTAATTAGTTGCGCCTTTTAATTATCTTTATACATATAACGGTTTGAAATGAAAACTTTGGTCGTTTTTTTTAAATCTTGCACGCCATTTTCAAAAACATGGTTTTGAGAAAACGTGTTTCAAAGTTTTCAGAAGGTAGACAGTATACTCACACGAGGGACGGTACACAGGCCTGTAACTCCGAAATCACTTTGAATTCCGCTATAAAATTTTGAGAGCATATTCTCCTATAATATATCGATATATCGATTGCAGTAAAAAAAAATAGATTTTTGAAGCCGACTGATAAGAGGCCCCCCTTAATACTTTTTGGTGCGGTTTTCTTTTAAATATTCGAAAGTGTTTTCTCTATAGATTTGATTTTTGATATTTTTATTAAAAAAATTTATAAACATAATTTAATTATGACATTTACAACGTAAAACGCATACTTTTTAAAATGCAGTAAGTTGCAAATTCGAAATTCGAAAATCCGGCTCGACAGACTATAACAACTTTTTTACAAGATTTTTTCTACTTTTTACAGATCCATCAACTTTTCAAGAGAAATGATGCAGACCGTGGAGCAACTTCTTTTTCAATATACTTTGGGTCACGTGATTGTTTATATACTAATTTTTGTAAATAAAAATTAAAATAATTTTTTTTATAAAGTTTAAGTACTAATAAACAATGTGTAAATTTTTTTATATTTGTTTCTATTATTATTCCGCCTAAAAACAGTTTTTCTCTTAGCGCATTTTTGGCGCTTCTCCACGTACATAACCCCTGAAATTCATAGATTCTTCCATTATTCCAAAATTTTAAAACAAAAATTTCCAATTCCCAAAAAATTGTTCTCTGTGTGCTAGACTTTACTAAGCGGGATTCGCTGGCAAAGCAGAGGTGAAACATTGATGCTCTCGGATTTCTATGCTGATTTGATTACTGTGTTGTTCACTACTCTTTCATTTGTACTTGTGGATTGAGAATTTTGCTTAACGGCAGAGCAGCGTATGCCGAGTATTTGCTGCTTTAGAAGTAATAGAAATTTCCTTCAATGACCTTTGCTCTTCGTGAGTTTAGCTTTTCAACTCATGGCATGATTATAGTAGAAAATATGGTATCACTTATTTGTGCTGTATACTCACTCTGCATAGGATTTCTCGAGTTTGAAGCAGATAAGTGATTATCAAGGCCCATTACTGAAGAAATCCTTTTCAGTTTCATGATGCGGACACAATTTGAGGTCATAAATTTGATTTTCATGGTCCGCTCCTGAGTGTGCTAACGGTGCTTCGGCGGCTTTGGATTCAGAATTGGCTTGAGTACTTTTTTCATATGAATAATTGCAAGTTAACCGGAGTGAATAGTTTTGAAAAATTGCTATGGAAGATAAGCAAGCCTGTAGTAGATAATTCATATCGATTGAGCCATGAATTGAAATTTTTAGTAAACTTTGCATCCCCCAAAGAAATTGAAACAATTTGTTACACTAATCAATATCACTGTCAATAATGCACTAACAACAATGACTACAAGCGGGAAAAACTTTCATATGCAGCCGCCTTATGACAATCCTCCACCGAATAGGGGAGTCTCCTTCTTGCCGCCTTACAGCCGATAAATGCAAGTGATAAAGCTTGTTGTTGCAATTGACAGCGACTAAATATTGATGTGGCTTGTTATGAGTTCTGATGCACAGCAAATGCATATGTATACGCGTATATGCACCCATGTTGCAGGCATAATTCCTGCTACGCGGCCAGCCACTTTGCCTAACCAGTATTGCTGCATCTATTAAAGCCAAAAAAAGAGAAAAAAAAACGATTGCATAAGTGCTAGAGTGCAGCTAATTGGGTGGCAGGTGGCGAGTAACAGTAGTTTATGGCAAGCTGCTTGCTGCCACAAGCAAAAGCTTCAAAGGAAACTCTAAGTGTGAATAAATGCAATTTCTAAATTATAAAAATGCCAAAACAAGGAAGGTGTGGCTGAGTGTGGTGCATAAAAAAGCAATAGCAACAACCTGTCATGCAACATGCAACATGCGTCTCCACGCTTGACTTGACAAATTAATCATGCAACGTTTGTATGTACCTATTGTAGCTGTGCTGTGTGGCAGCAAAGTGTGCGTGTCAATGACAAACCAACAAAGAAGACGCATCAATGACGACGACGATGACGACGACACGCAACAACGGCAAATGTCACAGCAGCAGCAGCAGCAGCAGCATTGACAACTATGTTTGTATGTATGTGCAAACAGCAACACTAACCGCCTTCTGCACAGACACATACACGTGCATGCAGCTTTGTTCGTGTGCTTGTATGCGTAAAATTTTGCATTTGTTCGCAATCTTGCCTAATTAGTCGCGCGATTGATAAATGTTTCCGCTCCATTGCGCCGCATGGCTGAGTAATCGTGAGCGGTTGCACGAGGGGCTGAGTGAGTGAGTGGATGAGTGAATGAGTGAAAGGAGGCATGACAACCGCATGGCATACACTCACACTCACACAATTGAAGGTTGATTTCACAGCTACATAAATACATATCAATAGGTTCGTGCGTTGCCATCTGGTGGGCGTTGTCTGCTCACGCGCAACATTGCATTTGCATGCCTCACTAATTAGTTGCATTGTGTCGCAGTCTCGGCGGTTGTCGTTGTTGCGACATTACTGTCTCCGTCGTCAAGCTGTCTGTCTGCATTGCAAGCAACAAGCAAAAGTGGTATGGTAGTGCGTGTGTGTGTGTGTGTGTGTGGGTGTGTACTTTCACGTGTTTGTCTCTTCGCGCAATTACTCTCCTACTCCGGCTGCACTGACCCCTTATCAACCTCTTGACTCTATGCTCTTCTTCTTTAAATATGCAAATGTACGCGTGACAGCAACATTGCTTTCATAATGCTTTAATTAGAATATTTTTAATCCAGCCAAGTTAATGAATTTTCTGCAGAAAATTATGTCGGAAAGAAGCCGTGGAAAGGGGTTAGACGTTGAACTTTTAGATCGATGTGATAGAGAGATGTAAAAGTAGTTACTTGTCTAGAATATTTTTTTTTTATCGGTTTGTAGTTCAACATTTAAGCTGATTAGCTTCAACATATTAACTTTAAAAAATATTAATAGCCTAAGTGTTGAAAGAGAAGGCAACAAATTTGTCTTAACGAACTTTTTTGTGAGAGATTTTTATGGCTTCGGGCGTCTAACAGGTTGAACTTGATGAAAAATAATCATTCCTCTACGATGCAGAACCGGAGTGGAATATAGCAGCTATGACTAGCATCTTTTTGAAATGGGCTTTGCTATAGGCTGACGACTTGGCCTGTGCTTATCTCAGGTAGGTGTCCACGATGAGTGAAATACTTAAAGGGACGCTTAGAGCGATCTACAAATGGGCGTAAGTAATCGGATTGGAAGTAGATCCAGATAAGACCAACTTTGTACTCCTTACAAGGAGTTACAAGATTTCAAACTCGTCTGCTCCGAGGCTTGGAGGGGTTGAGTTGACACCAAAAATATCGACAAAATACCTAGGTATTGTTGTGGATAGCAAACTATATTTGGAAGGAAGAGCAAAGAAAGCCCCTAATGCCTTATACGCATTCAGAAGAAGGTTGGCTAAGACTTTGGGCTTATCTCCTCGACTCACACATTGGATATACATGGCGGTCATTAGACCAATAATGCTCTATGGTTTGTTACATATGGGCCCAAGACGGCGGTAGGAGCGGTTTTTTTTTGCCCGCAGTTTGATATCCAAAAGTCTTTCAGACTCCCTAATTACTGTAGTTTATTCTAAGCTGAAATATGTGCCGTACCAAAAGCAATTGAATTGGCTCTGTAATTAATGCCCGGACAAACATTTTCATTGATAGCCTAGCGGCTATTATGGCTCCTTGGACTAACTCGGAAGGTATCAAACAATGCCGACCCAAAATGTATGAACTCTGCAGAAAAGGGCAGGTCACACTTTACTGAATAGCATGAAACAAAAGAATGGAAGGAAATAAGAGAGCCGATGAGCTCGCAGGCCGAGATTGAGCACGTCAGAGTTGTGTCCATATCTCCTTACTCTTTTTCCTGGAAATGGAACTAAATGAGGAACTAGCTCTGGAAACCCAGTCGATATGGGAAAACTCAACCGCATACAAAACTGTCAATACTATAATAAGGTCCTGGAATACGAAAACTATAAACTAAGTTATTTTGTACTAGCCAAGATTGCACGCTTAGGACTAAATGAATTGCGTTATTGCGGATATCGCTTAAAGTTTTAGCAGTCACCTCAACTGCGATGCCGTCCGCGAAGCTAATTATCTTTGTTCTCTCTGAAATCCTAACACCGAGAACATCGACATACATTATATTACACAACTATGGCACGAGAACCGATCCCTGTTGAACGCCACCCGTTAATTCAACCTTTTTGCGTCACTTTGATGTACTGCACCAAAGAATTCGGCCATAAAGTAACTTATTCTCCACAAGTACGTAAAGAGCCCAATTCGCTCTAGCGGATCTGAGTCGGCAGAGTTAAATGCATTTCTGACATCTAGGGTCAGGCAGTACTCTTTTATCCCATGTGGCCAACGGTTACCTCTGAGCTGGATTGCTGAAGAGACTGAATCTAACGTCTTTCTAGAACCGCTTTCTAAATCCGAATTGACTTTCAGTCAGGATAAAATTCGTTCGAGCATCTCACCCGCAGATTCGATTCGACATATTGACCTGTAGCTAGACGGCTCCTTTGCTGATTTGCCTGTTTTTGATCGGAGCTTTTGAGTCTGCTAAACCGCTTGCAGCCCTTAGTATTTCATCTTTTGTAATGATGTCAAGCTTAACTTGGTGTTGTTGATTGAGGATATCAAACGCTTCTGCTTCGGAAATAGCGTATCCATGATTTTAGACATGAAAGGCGGAGACGTAGATGTTTCGGTTTTGCTGTTATTAATCTTTTTGGCTACTATGTTGTGTGCGGAGCCCCAAAGGTTTCGTTCGGCATCAGCGCAAAGTGCCAAAAAGCTGTTTCGCCTTGCTCTCTTTTATAGCTGTGCGTGCGAGTATATATTAGAAAAATACAGCACTCTTAACAGTCTGGCATGTACACTGTAGTGATATGAACTTTTAACCATTTTATTTTTTTAATTTTAAAATTTTAATTAAGATGTTCGCAATGCACTTGGACACTCACGCACGCGCCCGCAAGCCAAAGCGCCATCCAGTCAGCTCGCCAATCAATGACCATCAAAATAACTGGCCAGCCAAGAGCGGCAGTTGCGCTTGCACCGATGATGACCCGCTGTTGCTGTCGACAACCACAGTTAGACCACGGCAGCATTGAAGTGGTTAGACTACAAAAGAATGCTCCACTACACAACTAGCTCTAGCTGTATGCCATGCCTCTAGGAGTCCATCAGTGGTGGGACTCTCGGTTGTTGGCTGGTCGGTGATCTCCTGTGATGCGATAACATTTTTGCAAATTTTCAACGCCATCAGCACGTCGCTGCGGTATGCTTGTTGCAAGTTGCAAGCATACATTTTCATACATTTATGTTTATTATAATATACGCACCCGCCGCCGCCGCCATCGTCCTCTTTGTCGCGCTTGTCTCTCGCGTAAATCAGCAGATGCGCTTTAAGATTAAATGCCGGTTTTATGCTTAATAACAGCTTTTCAGCGGTGTCCAAGCGCAACAAGAAACAGCAAACGCAATAGCAATAACAACAACTACATGCAAGTGTCATTTGTTGTTGGCTGCCAGTTAGTAGTGATTATTGCGGTTGTTGCAATCAACCATGACCACCAGCTCCGACGCCACTGCCCCTCGCCCGGCCATAATTCTGGCTGACGCTGCGCCGCCCGTCTAATTTTTATTTCTTTGTGACTTTTGTCTAGTTTTCAAGCCGCATTGCTTATGCCGTGAAAAAAGTTGTTTTTTTGCACAAACTTTGGCTGTTTTTTTCAATTTAGTTATGATTATGCCACGCTGTTTAGTGACCATGCTGAGTGCGTGTTGCATGAACCCATTCATATGTGTTTGTGCGTTCGTCACTGCGACTGTTGCTGGCTAAACCCAGATAGGCATTATTTCAATTGTTGTTGTATGCCACATGATTATTGTTGGCAATGTAACAATGCTTGTTTGTACAACTTCAGACATCGAATGACAGCAACAAAGACAAACTGAAGTGCGATAACTACTGCAATTAAAATGTGGCTTTGTGTGGATCAGTGGCATCAAGTGCGCAAAAGAAGTAGTAAATTAGACGTTCGAGGAGCTGCGGTTCGAAAAATTCTTATGATTTTTCCAGTGTGATATTTGCAATCAATTGAATGATTAGTCTGAGCTCACAGGCCACATGTAGTGGCTCCAGATGTCCAGGCATTAATTGTGGCACCAGATTGATTGCACCGCGCGATACATTGAGGTTGAAGGTGTCAATTCCTATGCTAAACGATGGCGTGGGCTGAGTATATCATAACGCCTAAAGGGTTTCATCAGTCGAAGTAAAAATTTTTTATTGGTAGTCAAGTAGAGTTTTCATATTCGCTACTAAGATTGTTTCGAAATATTCAAAATAGTGTTTAAAGTATTAATCTAAGCTTTCTAGGCCCAAATGAAACACGCAGCAGAGAAAGCCGCTAAGATGGCATCCCACTCAGTAAACTGATTGCAAACATAGGGGGACCAACCCAAAGCAAACGGGAAATATGTAGTGATGGCTACCACGCCCTCCATTCTCTTAGAGCAGAACAGTGGGTAAATGCGCCAAAGGCAAATCACCACCAATGTAAGCTCCTATTATCGGTAAAACGAACGGCAGCTCTGAGAGTTGTGTTTGCCTACCGCACAGTATCAGAGCCAGCTGTACAAGCGACAAACGGCTCAGTACCAATAGATTTACTAGCCTTTGAAAGCTAAATGTTGGCATTAAAGAACGAGAAGATGGAAGGAGGATTTAAATTTTACAGCGCGCGAAATAAAGGACGAGGTGGGGGGGAGAGCTGGGCACTTTTTACCCAGTGACCGGAGTTCTCAGAGGGGCCCGAACTACGTATTTATATAAACTAGACATAGTGCAATTTTCCCCCGGGGCACGGATGTGCTCTCTACGGCCCTGCAAACACGTTGCCGATGGACGGCTAGGCTAATAAAAGACGTCGCTAAATGGTACACCAGCAACTTCGGTGAAGTTAATTTTTATACAATTTTTGTATACAACTCAAATACTTCCAGCCGCAGTTGATGCAGAGTACAACTTTTTCCAATGCATGGGTTGGGAAGAAGAACGTCGAAAGCTGGATAATGCAGTTCGCCACATAAAAAAAATAAAAAATAAATAATTGGCGCGTACACTTCTGTTAGGTGTTTGGCCGAGCTCCTCCTCCTATTTGTGGTGTGCGTCTTGGTGTTGTTTCACAAATGGAGGGACCTACAGTTTCAAGCCGACTCCGAACGGCAAATATTTTTATGAGGAGCTTTTTCATGGCAGAAATACACTCGGAGGTTTGCCATTGCCTGCCGAGGGGCGACCGCTATTAGAAAAATGTTTTTATTAATTTTGCTTTCACCGAGATTCGAACCAACGACCTCTCAGTGAATTGCGAATGGTGATCACGCACCAACCCATTCGGCTACGGCGGCCGCCACATAACTACTGAAAACGTAATCGCCAAGATGCTAAGAAGCAAGAAAACTGGGGAAGTCATGATAGCTTTCGCATAAATACTTCTCCGTTCGATAAAGTGGAACGCCTGGACGCAGGCAAACAAAAATAGACCTTGTAATGAGGAAGAATGAACGCCTCTCTGAAGTAATGCGAAAGCGATTCCAGTGTGGGCGACGTTTCAAAACGAAGAGGAGGGTTTTAGTTTCTGGAGATATCATTGCTGCTACGGCAGCTCTGATGATGCATCAGCCATTTTAAACCCTCTAAACCCGATTAGATGGATTGGCCACATCATAGGAATGCCCAACGAAAGAACCCAAAAAAGGGTGTTTATTTTGCGTCGAATCGGAGAAAGAAAGAGAGGTCGACCAAGAAAGAGATGGTTTGATGACGTAGAATCACACTTAAAAGCGATGAACGTTTGTAATTGGAGAAATGAGGCAAGAGAGAGACTGAATTGGAGGAGGATTGTTGATGACGCTATGGTCCACCACAGACTGTGAAGCTGAAGATAGAGAGAGAGACATAAAATTTTAGTAGCAATTTTTGCGTTAAACATTTGAACCTGCACTACGTTAAATAAATATGATATATTCTTGAGACTCACTGACAGGTTTTGTTTTTTTTTTGTTTCTAATTTATTTTTAGTAATTTTTTTATGAAAACTACAGAAAATTCAATAAATTTGGAACAGAATTTTTAGCACAACTTGGGGTACGCAGTTTTATAGCCCATTAATCAATTTTGGTATAATAAGGCATACGTTTCAAGTGGTTGAAAAATGTCGTTGATTTTTGAAAATTTTTTGTTCCCGTCTGTTTTGTGCACTTACTCCATATAACAAATGCTTGAATTTTTTTCGCATGGAAAAAAAATGCAATATTAGCCGATAAAAATTGCATCCCTCTCAGGTTAGGTAGATGTGCCACCAGTTGGATTCAACCATAGCGTGTCACAATTGGTTAAGTTGTGTATCACCCTTAGGTTAGGTTAGGTTATAATGGTTGCCTAGAAAGTGGGCCCACTTGGACGAAGAAGTTTAGTTCATCCTTTGTATCCCACTTGGGTCGTGCAGCGCCCTTCTATAGCACATTTATGCTATTTATTCATTTATTTGTTTGCCCTTTATTAGCGGTAACTCGCCATCTTCCAATGTAATCAATATCACTCCCTGCCCCTTTATTGCTTCCATTCTATTACTTAATAGTTTGCGCCTATTAACAAGCATCTCAACCCTGTATCTCCTCTTTCATATCCTCTTTTTTTCCTACTTCTTACAACATAAAGCAACATAATTTTCATGTCCAATTGAGTATTTCTTGGAGGCAATTATCTAACGTTAGCTTAATAACCCATTTAACCAGTAAATCGCAGTTAATTTTCTCAGCTATTCTTCATCTGAATCTCTTTATAGCTGATCTCTTGCTACAGCGACCTTTATAGCTTTATATCCGCCAAGTAATGCCAATACAGTAACGATCTCAAAATATTAATACGAAATGTGTTTACTGTGACAACAACAACCGTTAGGAATACGAGTACCAATACACTCTGGGCCTTCATGAGGGTTTCGGGAGGTGCGTTGGAGGTTGCGGTGCAAAAGATCTTTAAGTTTCAGTACCCTTCCGCTTTTGTGATACTCAAATATTTTATCTTATTTTATCTTATTTTTATCTTCTTAGTTTACCTTAACTCATATTATATTGCATTATTTAATTTTTTTGCATTTTCCAGAGACGATATCTCAAAAGTCGTGGTTTATAAAGGATTTTCCAACAACAGGTGTTATAGGTGAATGGATTGCGCTCTAGAGAGATGATTAACGATTTTTATGGCCGGAATTGGATGTTATTGATCTGGACAACGTTTACTCTCAACAAGACGGCGCTACGTGTCACACAAGCAACGAAACCATTGATCTTTTACGGGAAAAGTTTCCAGACTGTGTTATCCCTCGAAGAGGTGATCACAATTGGGCACCGAGATCTTGTGATTTAACAACTTGTGACTTTTTTCTTTGGGGCCACGTGAAAGAGAAGGTGTACGCCAACAGCCCAGGGTCGATTCAAAACCTAAAAAGATGGAATTCGTGAAGATATCGAGGACTTAGGGCAGCCACTTTGCAATTCAGTTATGGAAAATTTCATGAAAAGGATATTGTCCTGTAAGCGTGGTCATGGTGGTCATTTGCCTAAAGTTATTTTCCACTATTAACGGCATACCTTCCTCTTTATAATGAAATAAACAAACAAAACATCGGATCATTTATATTAAAATATAGCATTTTTCTTTGAATATAAAAATAACACCTCTTATTAAAAAACCTTTAAAAGCTGGTGATTGGCTATTTGGCGGGCATTCCTTCAGACTAGGAGTTTTCTCCTATGAATACTGTAGAAGTTGTAGAGATGAGGAAGGGAAGAAACAGTTCAGCACTTCCTTTGCAGTTGTCCAGCCTTACCTAAAATCAGAGTCGGTTGTCTTGGTAAATGCTATTTCAACTCTCTTACGGAACTGCCTGGCGTGGGAATGGGACCAATTCTGCGCTTCATAAGAGCCACAAAATGGTTCTAAAAAGAAAAAGAAATTAGCTTTTTCGTGTCCGACAGTGGTATCACAACGAACCTGTAAGGTCTAAGTGAGTGGGTCGTCCAGTCCGACTACCACCATGACCTAACCTAATCTACCCTGTCTTGTCTTATCTATTTTACCTTATCTTATCTACTTTTCACTTCACTTATATTAACTTAACTTAACATAAATTAACTTAACATAACTTATGTTTTTTATATTATCATATAATATTTATTTTCATCTTACCTTTCTCTACCTTATCTTATTTTCCTACCTTATTTAATCTAATCTTACTTTATTTAACCTTATTTTCTATTGCCTTATCTTATCTTATTTTATTTCACCTCATACTCGTACAAGTATTAACTTATCTTAATTTTTATTGGCGGCTGCCATAGCTACGTAGGTTGGCGCGAACTGCCATTCGGTACTACTCGGGTTCGAAACCCCGGGTGTGAAAGCCCAAATCCTACATAAAACTTTTTTCTATCAACCGTGGCAATCGAATGGCATCACGCACAAACCCAATGGGCTACGACGATAAATCCACTATCAAAAAGAGAAATGTCTGCCCTCTGCTCATAAAATATAAAATCATAATTTGCGCAAAATTTTTTTAAACGAAAGCGTACAACCGAGCACGCTGAGCAACTCAAGCAAATGAAAAGTCGCGTACCACAAATTTGAGCCTAAATATATTGCAGAAATTTAATTTAATTGAAAATTAAAATTCCGCATTGACTTCATTTAGCGGCGTTCAACATACAAAAATAATGCAGCGCAAAGCAAAAAGGCATCGTTTAGTTGGTAACACAAACGCGACACGCCCTCGCCAACAAGTCGCCTGTGCAGCATTCATTGGATGGGTAACAAAATTTCTTTAACAAATTGAAAAATTTTGATGAAAAAAAAAGAAATTTTTACTGCCAAAAATTGCAAACAAAATTGATTTACAAGCGTGCACCCGCTGCGTGGCAAAAGAAGATTGCTTCTACGGCTGCTGCTGCTGTGCAAAAATTGTGTCTGCTCCATTGGAGGGTTGGTGCATGATGACTGATGGTTGGTTGGCTGCTGCCGACATTTACGAAATATTGCTGACAACCGGCTGTCAGCGGGAATTTTGACGTTAATGCATCAAATATTGATATGCCGGAGCGGTGAAATCAATAATCAAGTAAAATGTGGCAAGAAAAAGTTGGTCACATGCATTTTTGCGACGGTAATAAAACATCTCACTCGAAGGTGAGCTTGGTTGAGGCGGCAGTAGTGCTGAAAATGCGGCGAAGCTGGAGTGCATGAAAACAAGAAGAATTGATAATAAATAAACAAATATAAAAAAAAAAAAAAAAAAACAAGAAGAATCATGAGAAGAACACTAAGTGAAGGATAATGACAAGGTGATGAGTGTAACGGTAGCCTGCATTTAAATGAATGCATTAGTGTGGGTAGTGGAATTCTTCTTCTTATGGTAGCTGTGATTCTTAAATAAGGTTTTCATAAATATGCGTCTCTAGAAATACTAAACTATGTAACTGGAAAGTCGCATTTGACGCATATATGGAGTACACAGCTTACGAAACCTTAAATTCTTGCAATTTAGACTACTTAGTTATGTTTAAGTATTTTGTTAAAAAAGGTAATTGGTGAAAAAAAAATTCTGGATTTGGTGAATTCTGTACATTCTTTACGAACAATGGGGAAAAAATGTGCCCGGCTAATTCAATAGAAACCTGTGACGGTGAACCTCGCCTGGGTCGCCCAAGGACGATTATGACCGAAGAAAATGTGCAAAAAGTGGAAAAATGAGTATTGGCTGATCCAAGAGTTAAATTGTGGCATATATATTAGCAGAAAAACTATCGAAGCTGATTTGTGTGTAACACTTGCTTTAGCTGGATGTTGCCATATTTTTGTATTAAAAAAAAATACATATATGTAAATATCACGGCATGTGAAGATATTCTTAGATATCAAATGAAAGGGGTTAAAATAATACATATTTTCGACTGGTGCTGCCACATAATTTATACTCCAAAAATAGTACAGAAATAGTCATTTGGATACTGATATACGGAAAACACATTAAAAGTTTAACAAAAAAAAAAATGGCCCAGTGTTGCCACATAATTCTTATTGATGAAAAGTACATTAAGTACACTTCATTTAAATACTGAAATATGGTTATCAGATAAAAACTTTAATAAAAAGAGGTTTTCGTTCGGTGTTGCCACATAATTTTTATTCCAAAAATAATAATTTGGACACGTTTTGCTTAAATACTGATATATGGATATAAGATGAAAACTTCAACAAGAAAAAGTTGGTCTGGTATTGCCACATAATTTTTATTGCTAAAATAGTACTTAAATTACATTTCATACAAATACTAAAATGTGAATATGAGATGAAAAATTTAATCCAAAAATATTTTTCTTTTGGTGTTGCCACATTATTTTTATCTTAAAAATAGTTTTTTAGATTCATTGCATTTGAATACTACAACATGGATATCAGATGAAAGGTTTAATAAAAAGTTACTCTTGTCTGGTGTTGCCACATAATTTTTATAGGAAAAACATATACATATCATTCGAATACTAATATACGGATATCAGATGATAATTTTAACGATAAAATATTAAAATACATAAATATATTAATTGTAAAAAGTATATATACGTATAAAAATATATAAATGAAAATAGCTTTAACCCAATAACATTTTTAAAAAATATTTTGCAGGGTAGGATATGACGTCGTAGACATAGCGCAGCGAATAAAGATCCAGCGGCTACGTTGGCTGGGTCATGTCGTCTGAATGGATACAAACGCTCCGGCTTTGAAAGTATTAGATGCGGTACCAGCTGGTGGTAACAGAGGAAGAGGAAGGTCTCCTCTGCTTTTGAAAGATCAGGTGAAGAAGGACTTGGCTTCACTTGGTGTGTCCATTTGGCGTCGGTTAGCACGAGAAAGAAACGACTGGCGCGCTTTGTTAAACTCGGCCAAAATCGTGTAATCGGTTATCGCGCCAATTAAGAAGAGAAGGATATGAATAACCAACAAAATGTGTTCAAAAAATTACTAGTTTTATTTATTTGTGTTTGGCGCTGCCACCTAATTTAATCTAAAGTCGCAAATGGTAAATAATAGTACATATTAATTAAATATTGGCATGTGAGCATCACCCAAGTTATACATGAAAACAAACAAAAATTTAAATTTTATTGGATATGGAGTTGCCACTTATTTTTAATTCAAAAATTATTGTGACTGCCTATGAATATAAAGTATGTATGCAAAAAATTAAAAAAAAACTCCAACTAAAAACATAGTTTTTTTGCTTTTTTCTTTCAAACATTTATTGTTGCTAAGTTCTTTATAAGTGATAAGTAACTTTAGTATTTCATTTTATATGCTAGCCGAGCCGGTATCAGCTAGCAAAATATACAAAACTATAATTTTAATTCCTTAAACACTTTTGGCGCAGAGATTCGTCGACCTTTGCAAACTCTGGCAAATTATCATAGTCTGACATCCAGCAGGGGCTACCAATCGGGTGCCTTTATTAAATTTCTTTTTTTCATTTCTTTTTTTATGTTTGGTTTTTAGTCTAAGAACTTACAATCTTACAGACTACGAATATCACGAAGTAACTTAAAACTTAATTCAAGAGATTAAAAAAGCAGACCTTGAGACAGAAAAGTCAAAGAAGATAGTGATTTAACAGCATTCAAATCACGAATATATGAAGCATTAGATGAATAGTTAGTTCTCACGCTATCCCCATAAAATGGAAGTAAGTTACGAGGTACATTTCGTCTAGTTAAATTATTATTCACTTTTAAGTCAAAGTATTTGCAAATAGTGGAATAAATTATGGAATTTCAGATGGCACTAATCGCCCTCATCAAGTGGTGATGCACACAAAAAATCGTTGGGTTATTCCAAGTAATGGGTATACCTGCTTTGGATTACTTTTTGCGGAAGTAAAACAAGTCTCTGTTCTATGCTGAGGATTAAGAGAGGATTGATGACTTGGAAGCCAACATTAGGCGAATATTTAGCGTGATAATTCGGGCAAAGCTTAACTAAATTATAGTGAATAGTGTTTGAAGAGTCATACTTCCAGAGCTTTTCGAGTTACTACTTTTTATTTATATTTGAACTATCAGCGAAATTTAAGTTTAGAGACTATTTGAAAGAAAAAAATAGATACTTGGGACTCTGTCTATGGTATCAAATACTCGGCATACTCAAATATTCATCTACCAATTTCATTGTGGATTACCTTGCGAACTCAGCTGGCAAAGCAAAGAAGAATGTCCACAAGTGTTCAAGAAAATTTGCGACATGTTGTTGTTGCTAAATACATGAAATGATTTTACTTATGCTTAACATGCGCACGCATGCGCCAAGCAGCTCACGCAATTTTCAGCAGCTACACATGTTGTTCAGTGTGCTAAAGGAATAAAAAAGCAAGAAAAGACGCGCAAGCAAAAGCACAACACAAACACTGATGCGGAGCGACAATCAAGCAGGCTACAAAAACAAATGCGCACAATTCCTTTGTTAAATGAGAGGCGGACAGCGAAGCAGCAGAAAATGAGCAACGAAAAAAAACTTCAAGCAAAGAATGCCAAACACGTTGCTGCCGTCCAGTCTGTCCGTCCGGCTGCTTCCTACGTCCACTTCTACGCGTAGTGCTACCGCCGTGCTGCCCTGCTATTGCATGTACTTGGGCTATGTAGTTGCCGATGCCGCGGATGTCGCTGTCGTCCAACAACATTGTTGCTTCTCATACTCGTACGAACCAGCAGCCGCACATTCGCTCGTTAATGAACTAAAATGTTGCTCAACGCCGCCTGCTGTTTGGCTTTGCCATCGCCTTCGCCTTCGCCTTGGCTTTGGCCTTTGGGCGCTAGCTATTGGAAATGCCGCCAGTGTTGCTGCTTTTGCATGTTTTATAAGTTGTTTGCAATGCGCTTTATTGGCGTTGTTGTAGTTTTTGTTGTTGTTGTAATGCGTGTTATGCGTCGTTGTTGTGCTCGTCGTGCAAACACATCAAAAGTGTCGGTCATTAACGCCATTAAACCAGTTTGAACATTTTAATTAAACCAGCCTCATGTTAATGTGACGTGCCCGGCACAACGACAATATCCGCCGCCAAACTATTGGCACTCATTGCGGCCGGCAATCTCATGGACCAAGTGCGTACGTGTGTGTGTGTCTATTGTTGGCTGTGGGTAAGTTAAAAGGTTCATGTTTGTAGATGTTGCTCTGCGCTTGCAACTTGATTGCATTGCAAATTGTGCTCGCTGCGGGTGGTGACGGGAAAGTTCGAGATAAAAGGAATTATGTGGAAAACTTTTTTCTTAGTAGAATCTCAACTCAAAGGCCAGACTCTGATTTTCACATGTGGATGACTCCGCTTTGGCTTGTAAGAGATATTGGCTGATAATTTAGTGTTTGGTGTAGAAAGTTTATAAATTGAATACCTAGCCTCGACAGAGTATGAATATCTTACGCTAGGTATATCTTATCGGGTTTCAAGAGATAGTCGATCTTCAAATTGAAGTGAGTACCTATCATAACACCTTTTCTGATTTTCAAAAGCTGAATCGAGCATGTCTTTAGATGTTATAGGGCTTGCCGGTCCATCTAAGTTTCCCACTAAGAGCTCCCTATAGAGATTCAATGTCAGCTTAGCGCCATTTTAGAAGCATCAAATTATCAAAGAATGACTTCTGACATTTTCGAGGGCGGGTTTGAGATTCTTCCGATGAGTAGTTTTAAACAGATTAATCCGTTTATTTAGCTCGATTGGTTATTCAGATAAGCTCTTTATGATTTAAATACTATTGAGGTACAAAATGGTTCATTTGAAAGTATTACATAAAGTTGCTTTAAGATAATATAAGTTCCAGTATAGGGTTCTTTGGCCTCCCTATAAGATCCAGTTTGATCAAATGCTAGACTTTGTGAAGAAATCATAGTCATTGCCTCACACTAAAGTTGGAAAATATGATAGGAACTCTCTACCAGTATCATAACATATTAAATATTTTAAGGTTCCGCTAGAGTTACCAGACTGGACATTTTTTTAACCAGCCTTAATGGCCCCACAGAATTGAGCACATTTTTAGTCTGCCTACCTTCAGTGGTTCTATCTACCAAACCTACCTCAAAAGGCCTTAAACTCTTAGATTTAGATAAGATAGTTATTAAAATTTGTCTAGTGAAAAGCAATTCTACTGAAAAGCAAAAAGTCTCTCCTAATTGAAAATCCTTTTTGTGTATCTTTTGTGATCCTATTTACTTTACTTATCTCAAAAAGTCTTGAGCTCCCAGACTTTTATAATAATAGTCTAGTGAGAAACTTTTTCTATTCGGCTCCCATTAGTGGAGAGAGGAAGCTAGGAACCGTACGTAATAATGGAATAACTACATCTCGAAGGACTCGTCCGCATTTGTTACGTGTAACTGACGGAACTTCGTGAAGTACAGAGACAAATGTCGTGATTTTCTTATATCTACTCAAATCGACAAATGATTGCAGTGCGAACAAAAAATAATAATAAATATTCCAGTCCATCTTCAGCGGTCACTCAATCGCTCGCGTTTAGAAGTGGCACTGCACAAAATTTTCAAAGTGTATAGGATTTTCATGCAAGCATTCAAATTCAGACCAAATCTTCTGCGCGAAGTTCGCTCACCTTTTAATGTTTCCTCAATAGTCAAATCTACCGCTCGCCAACCCACGACGTATTAAACTTACGACATCTGAACTTCACATCTGGTTTTTTCTTCAAAGTTCTTATACTAGCTCAGCCTCTCTCAGAAGTCACTGGCTTAGGTTTAAAAATGCAGAAATTTTCCTAGTCGGCTAGAAACATCATATAACATCAAAAGTTGATAATATGTGCTATAGGAATATAATTTTTAATAGGTCTTTGACCCAATTTTTTCTCTAATTTTAGTGTTTGTTTTGATGTTGTCTTAGAAATGGAGGAAAGTATAACTTTATGGCACCTTAGAATGGTAGATGGCTTCTATGAGGATGATTTTCAACGGAAAACTGCCTTCACAGGTTTTGGGACCACCTGTCGAGGTGCGTTCACCATTGGAAAATTTGATTCTGTTAGGAACTGACTAAAAGGTGGTCACACAAACCCACTCGGTTAAGGCGCCCGGCATTTAAAACTTTGGTCTGCAGGTTGAGTTTGAAATTCGACAATCGCTTAGTCTCTCCTCAGAGTTTGGAAGTAAGATTTTTAAACCTCTTTAGTTTAGGTTTAGAAGCTCCACACTTGCGTTGGAGAGTCTCTTATGCAGGTCTATTTTCAGAAGCTACACAAGTTGACGTTTGTGATCACAATGCAGCCTTTTAAAAGAAATCTTGGCTGAGTAGTTCAAGCCCGTAGTGAGCATCAAATGAGCAGTCACACAGAAATTTACTAGACTAGTGCGGTTGTTCTTTAAAAGTTCAGCTAAGGCTCAGAATCACTAAGAAGAGCTCGGAAGTGGGTAAATTCTTTGTGTTCAAAGGCCGGCATTGAAAAGTTCAGCCTGGTTTATCCTTCAAAGCCCTGGAGAGGTTCCTCATATAGGCTGTCGTTTTGAAACTCCAAAATAGAATTTCGAACAAATTTAATATTGGTTAAATTCATAAAGATTCATTTTTATTTTATTTTTCATTTAATTTTTTCATTTTTTTACTTTATATAACCCAGCTCTTTATTCTTAAAGAATTAAAAACTTAAAGTAAAAATTGAAACTAAAGCCTCCACTCATTCCAAAATTAAACAGTAAAATTTCTCATAAAAAATGCGCGGCGAAATTAATAAAAAAGTGAAATCACTTTCCAAATGAAATGGCCAGACGGAAGCGAGAGTGAGCGTACTAGCGCCAGAGACGTCAGAGCGACAGGCTTGTCAGCCGCCAGCTTCGAACAGGATAACAAAATATTTTAATCTTTGTTTGTGTTTTCGTCTGCATGCCAGCACTGAAACTGTCTGTGGGCGCTGAGACTTAACGGCAACTAACTACAAAAGATTTCGCGTAACTTAGAAGGGGCTGGCTGGGGTGGGGCGGCTGAGTCAAAAAAAACGCGCTGTTGCATTTTATTGTTAGCAGAGAAAAATGTGATGAAAAAATGCATGAAAAATAAGTGAAATTGAGTATAAAAAAGAAACAAGAATAAAAAAATAGTAAAAAAAAATGTGGAAGCCAGCCAGTTAAGTTGGTAGAAGTAAAAGTAAAAGGTTGCCGAGTTTCAGCTAAGAAGATGCGCCTAGCCAAATGCAAGTGAGCCGGTGGAGGCCAAAAGGCCATGGCAAAATACAAAGTAATACAATACTGCAGGCTTTAATACTTACTTATTTCATTTCAAAGCAGAGAAAAGAGATAAATTGAGTAGGACAAGATACGGGCTAAGTAGGAGGCGAACAAGTGAGCTTAGTGAAATTGTGTGCATTAAGCAAATGAAAAGGAGAGCAGTGCTGGCGCTGCTGCAGCTGGCATAAGTGGCACAGATACCCTTCACCCAAGGTGGCGCGTCTTCGTGTCAAGGGTGTCAGAATGTCAGCGTGCTGGGGCGCCAGGTCGCCTTTCCGCTGGGCAAGCTCAGTCAAGGGTAAATGTTAAGAAGCGCAGCAGCAGCAGCAGTAAAGATTATTGCACTCGCTGTCCTTTGGCTATTTGTAGCACTTACTTAAGTTCATGCTTTTGCGTTTTTCCAACTCTCCATATTTTTATAGCGTTCGTCAGAGAGCGAGGAGGTGAGAGGGTGAGAGGCAGCTGACGATAAATACGGATTTGTAATGACCAGTTAAGTTAAAGTAAGTTTTAATCTCGGCGTGTTTGAGGTGTGGCGCGTAAATGTAAGCGTATAATAAGCATTTAGAGAAATTTAAAGATTCTTATTTTCGGTATAGGTCTGGTAATTTATTAGGTACAAATACACTGCTTTAACAACAATGGCTCAGGAACTTATAAAAGCCTTGATAGTTTATTTGTGTCTTATTTACTTTAATTTCAATAATTCTTTTATGAAAATATAGCTCGCTTTCCTATAAAAACCATGTATATACAGGTTTGAAATTTTGGGGGAAAAAACTTTTAAATAAAAAAAATTAGAGAAATTTCTGGTATGCAGTTTTATAGCTCATTGCATTTAGGTATAAGAGAGAGTTAGTTTCAAGTGGCTCAAAAGTTGCGCTGATTTTTGACAATTTTTTTCTTTTTCTAACAGTATTGGATAAAGAATGCGCGAACTTTTTTTGTTATTAACTTTTCTCACACAAAACGTGTCACGACAACTTTGTGGAAAAATCCACAAAATGACGCTGTGAATGCACTCAGGATGCCACGCTACGAATTTCGAATTTACGGCATAGACATTCGAATAAAAACGTGACGTGCTGTGTCTACCTTTATTAAATTGTTGCCAAGCTCATAGTTCTGAAAGTCAAACAAATAATATGGATAATAATTTCGTCTTGTAGTAGCGTCCTAGTAGTTTTGACACCGCTACAACTCCTCCTAAGCAACCTAATCTAGTGCGGCTATGCTTTATTTCTAGAATAAACCATTACTCAGACGCCTTTTGTGCTGTTAAGCCAATAATTGATAGTTTTTCAATATCCAGGAATAGGTCAGCAAGTTTTTTATGCACAAACTAATATCAACAAAGAAAAACTAGTACAAAAATTGCCCTAAATTTGCTATAAGTAACTTTTGTTTATTTCGTCTGGATCTCACAAAGCTTCATTGCTGGTTGTGAGTTTTTATGTTATTTTTGTGTTTGCTTTCAATATACAAAGTTTTTATTTAATTATTTTTCTTTTACTTTTCCCACATCTCAAACAAAACTACCTTACCAAAAACAATTTCTCCTTACTAAATTCTAATTACATATCTTTCATAGGCAAGCAATTAAGCCGCGACCTTCATAGCTAAATACCGTTCTGCTAAAATTAGCTACTAACTTCATGAAAAAAACTACGGCTATTTAGCTGTGAATTAATAAGCAAACAAATAACAAAACACCTCTAAACTTGCAAGCCACTATTAAAACAAAATTACCCAAACAAATCAAAGTTTTTACCATAAAACGCAAACTTGAAAAAATAGTGATACAAATAAAGTTGAACAACATTAAAACCTCGCCTACAATTAATTACAGAAGAATAAACTAAGTAAACTATAATAAACGACACACACACACACATACCTATGAGCAAAGGTGTGCCTTCATTTCTCATACCACCACCAAAGCGACTATTTAATTGCCATGAAAAGAGAAAAAATTAATGCTAGCATACTTGGAGGCGCACATAAGCTACAGCTAAGAGCTGCATATTTACGTGTGCATGTGTGCGTGCGTAAGCATATTCTGCTCGGAATATAATAGCAGGCTTTTAATTACTAAGTGGGGGGATACCGAAGCGAGCTGGAACTTTACTACATATGTATGGTACGTATGTATGTGTGCAGGAGTACATGGCGAGCGAATGCACACAGGTTAATGGAAGAGAGACCTAGCGAGAAAACGAAGCGGAGTTATTCATCAAAAACTGCATGTCCACGTGAGGCTGTAGATTTTTTATATTTTCACATGTGAAGCTATAGATTTTTATGGATTTTCCCATCAATTTTATTTTCAAAGTACTTTAAAGTTAGAAACTTATTTAATTTACTAAAATATAATTAATTTAACTTAAAATTTAACTAAATAATAAAAAATAAATTAAATAATAAAAAAAAAATATTTAATAAAAATATGGATACCAAAAGATATCCTCTTTCTCCATTTAGCTATTCAAAAGAATTTACTTTTTTATTCTTCAACTTTGTGTTTTTTTACTATTTTATAAAATCGTACAATAAGCTGAACTTTCCCACTGTGAAATGAGGTGCATGCAATGGATACTAAAAAAACTTATGAAGCTGATTATATATTTTTCAGCCTAACATTAAATAGTCTAAAGGCTATAGATATGCCATCACCCACCAAAAGAGTTGTGCTTTTTTTCATACTTATATTCAAGTGCCTTCTATCGAATTCAAAGTAAGGCAAAAATCTACAGAATTACATCAAACAACTCACCAGAAATGCTACGCCCTGAATTAAAATGAGTACGGGTTTGCATCATGCGTAGTGTTGTTGACATTCTTGTAGATCTCATCACCAACTATTAAGCGACTCGTAGAGCCGCTGTTGATTTGTACACTCTTGGGCAGTTCGATTTTGTCAGACAGTCTGTGCAGTTGAAATATCGCGCGGCGCGTGTTTTGCTTTTAGTAGTTAGAAGTTCGCTTCCGGTCACAATCTGGTCGTTTATGCACACGCCTTAACCTAACCCGTTCAACCATTACTATGAAGTTCGCTACGCTGCACTGAGCACTGGTATCTTCAATGAATTCGATTTATTTGCCTACTAGGCAATGGCATACATTTTGGAGTAGTAGCTAGAACGTGGCAGTATGAGTATTCATCTTTCAGCGTTCAGCATTAATAAAGTTAGGTTTGCTTTTAGAGTAAAAATTTTCTAGACACCCTCTTCCGACAGAGCATCCAGAAAATGAAGCTGTTAATTTTAGAATGGATGGATGATGAATTTGAGAAAGTTATTAACGAAGATCAAAAAAGAAAGACAGGAGGTAAGGGCAGATTTAACGAAAAGAGAGGACGTATATTACACTATTAACTCCGGTTGAGAAACTTTCTTTATTCCATGACTTATTTGAGAAGATTGCTTTGAAGAATAGAGAATATACTTAGAGAAGCTAATTTCAATACTTCTGATCCGAACCGCCTAGCGATTGCCGAAGAAATACATATAGAACAATTGCTTTGAATTATTTTCCTTCTTTTGACACGAGTTACATATTAGATTTTTGTTAGTGCCTGCAGTAACATAAGTTGGTCACGAGGATTGCGCTCCAACCCAAGTGGCACTGGTAGCTTATTCCTTCTTACTTCGATAAAGAAATCCTCTACAGCCTACTTCAGTTTTTTAAGAAGCTCTTACTTATTACGCAGGTCTCTGTGTCTTTTGTGTATGAACTCCAGGATTTACCTAATAGTTCCTGTGAAGCCAGAACTGATGGTATTTGAAAGAAAAATATTGCGAAAAATATATGGTCCTGTAAGACTGCAAGACGGTGCCAAACGAATTAGATATAATCATGAGCTGGAACTATTAGCTAAAAACGAAACTATGATAAGATTTATAAAGTCTCAGGGAACAAAATGGCTCGAACACGTGTTGAGAATGCCCAAGGAGAGAACAACACGAAAGCCAGTTGAATTACGTCGTCTTGGAGGCCGAAGAATAATCTAAACGTGAGGCGATGGAAGATGGTAGTAGCCTTATATAGAGACAGACGACGCAAGGTTGTGAATGAAGCAATGGTTCACCAAGCACTCCGTTACGAAGAAGAAGAAGAAAGCCTGAATCGAGTTTCAAGTCCAAAATCCTTAATATCCTGGACATTTTGACCGGTTTTAGTTGCATTAGAAATAAATAAGCCTGTGTACCCCTTTGGAATATGAAAAATATCTGGGTACAAAAGTTTGGATATCAATGGGCAAATTTTTGTTTGTTAATTGTAGAGTTCGTGAATCAAGTAAGCTGGGCTTGAAGATTTATTGTACAATTTTGAAAATTCATCGCTTGCAGAAGCTTACTACATAGGAGGACATCCTGCAAGACAAGTCTTCAATGGTTTGTATAATAACTATCAATTCATCATTTTTTTATTAGAATTCTAGGTCGAACAAATCCTTAGAGAATCTTTTTATGTCGGAAATTGACTTGAAAGTCTTGCCGTGCTTTCTTAGGTGCAATCTGATGCTGTTTTCAACCCAGCAGTTTGGTTATACACAGCACACTTCCCTACGATGTTGAAGTTTTATAAAATTATTAGCAAAAAATGTCATATGTTTTTCCAAATATTTTGTTGAGAAATTAAAATGGTCTATGGATAAGTTCGTGCGGTTTTACAACAGATGGCGTAACTTGATTATTATTCCATCGATCCACATTTCCAAACATTCATTGGAGAGCTACTGGCCGCGCCGCCAAAGTTCATGGATACCGAATTGGAGGAATTGCTCGATCAAGATCCGGCTCAAACGCAAGAAGAGGTTGCAAAAACTTTGGGAGTTGATCAATCAACCATTTCCAAACGTTTAAAAGCCATGGGAATGATCCGAAATTCAAATTTGGAAAAAAAACCGCACGAACTTATTCATAGACCAGTTTTTAAATGCCTGGCATTAGCTCTTCCTCTACTTAGGCAAAGTTATATAAAAGAGTAGGGAGCAACGCAATAGCAAAGCAGCAGATATAGTGATCCCAGAGCATACATTTGCCACTTTGCTTTACCTGATTATTCCTACTCAGTGAAGTTTTGATCCATAAGGAACGTACATACAAATACAATTTTTTAAAAAACTTTTTTGTTTTTTAAATTGTAAAACTCATAGGAAATAATTGATGAATTTGTTTAGTGCAGAGTGATGGTTGACATTTCAAAGTCTCAGAAATAATAAAAAGGATATCCGTTCGGTTGAGTCATTTTTGGTTTCTTGCAGTTTGAAAATGTATGTCATGACTTTTTACCAAATTTTGACTTATAAACACGCCTACTTTGTAGATTTATGGAATTTGTGTCAAAAAGAACTTTCCAGGAGAGATTAACTTGCAATTAAAAAACCCTGTGCAAATCGCAGCATCCTGCGCTTAACTATTAGCGAAGACGTAAATTTTGGGACTTTATCTTAGAAGATTTAGCGATTCCTATAGGGATGTGTGGATATGTAGGTATGCATGCATGAGTGTAACTATACAAATATGCATTTTATGCACATAAGTAGCATAACAATCACACACACACACACAAACACAACACACATACACATAAACACAACTAGAAGTGTAAAAAGTAAAGTTCTCAAAGTTTTACGGGCTTAAAAGAAAATTATAGTACTAGCAAGCAGCTTGCTTGTAGAACAAAAACAACAAATTGTTAAAAACGAGCGCTCGCAGCCAACGACCGAGCGTGCATATGCTGCTAGCTGGCTGTTTTGTTGAGGCTTTAGCGGTATCTAGCGGTAGAGCTGTGCTGCTGTAAAACTTTAATTGCCCTTAGTTGCCAACTTTTCAATTTGTAATTTGAATAAGAAACTGAAACTCAACTAAAATGGATTGTTTAAAAACTAAGAACTCAATGGAGTTGCTGCACGAGCGCAGTTGCAGGGCGCATATTTTGAGGAAAATATTTACGAAAACAGTAAAGTTGGTGAAGCAAAAAGAGTAGTGAAGAAAAAATAAGGGGAATAAGGGGGAAAAAGTTAATAAAAAACCCAAAAACTGATAAATCTTAACTAAAAAAAAAAATAATGAAAACTGAAAATGCCCACAGATACAAGCGCGCAAAACAAAAGGGCTGAAGTACACCGAAGGACCGGCGAACTGAAGTGACTAAAGTAGTGCGTCTAATTAGGTCTGCCTGCACTGCTTGGCGCTTGCGTTATACTCGTACTTCTACGGCAACGAAATAATTTGTTAGTTGTTTTTGCCAATTTTCAAAATTTTTTTACGATTTTTCTCATTTATATATTGTACTTTGTGTGCGTGCACATAAAATCACATTTCATGGAAGCCCATTTAATTGGCGCAGATTTAATTACATACCAATTTGCAGGAATGCGTGAAGAAGTTGCAAACAAGAAGGGAAATGGTTAACTTTAGGGTGTAAGGCAAGAGGAAAAGAAGGAAGTAGGTAAGAAGGGAGGAAATAGGCAGAATAGAAGACAGCAAAGACAATGTGGGCTCGTTTAGCGGGCATAGAATTGGTACTTTTTTCAGCGTGCAAGCTAGGCTGCTTTTAATGCTCAAAGCCTTACCCGCTAAGTGCTCTAATGCCACCTTCTTTTTTGGAAGTTATTTGGAAACCCTTTATTTATGATCCCATTTGATTCATATTGCGAATAAATCGTATCCAGCACGCGTTTCACCGGTTACATTTTTTTGTTTTTGAATGGCTCGAAAAGGCTTCGAGATTAAACTTTTGAAAGACCTTTAAATAACAAGAATATTTTGAATTTGAATAGGGTTATGCCAGGCTAAGTGCTTATTGGCAGGGTATAATCAAAAGAGACGAAGGCATCTTATTAGTTTCCCATAGGATAAATTGAGAAATACCACTGCCATCTCAAAGGTTATGGCAGATTACCCAGCTATCTGCATAAACTTGGGATATGGCCCACCCAATCCTGTCGTTTTTGTGATCAGTCCTCGCAAGCTCCAATAAACCTTCTTCTCGATTACGATGCCTTAGCGGGGAGAAGAAGTAGAAATTTCGGTTTGGTACGTCCAGTCATAGAAAGTCATTCTACCAGCCAATTTAGTTGCATGTACATAGATTTTGAAAACAAATTTTGTCCAGTACTGGACTGGCCTTGAAACGAAAAGTATATTTCATGCAACTCCTTTATCTGCCTTTTGTTCCTTTCAGTCACGGTAAGGCGCTACTCCCAACGGCAATTAGCGATATTAAAGGGGAACGAGCTTCATTGAAAGTTATATTACGACGATCGTTGCCTACACTGACTTCAAAATTGGAATAGGAAAAGAAAAAGTTAGAAGTAGGAAGAAAGGAGCAGCAACATTTCGAACATCTTTCCTTTTGTGGATTTTTTGTTATATGACAAAGGAAAGATAACGGGTTTTAGCGAGTGTGAAAACTGTCTGAGTAATAACAGAATGACAGATAAAGCTGATGATTTGGCGATCCAGGGCAGTAGTCTTCTTGCCGAGGCAGAATCAAGTGAGCACTGAACGGGCAAACACGACGACAAATACTAGGTGTGTTCGCGAATTTTTGATTTCCGCAGGTTACGTATATTCAAATCTCGATGTTTTTGTGGCGATATGTTGGTATTCACATCTCTCACTCATGCGGACAAGTTCGGCCATTTTGAATGTTCAGTTAATTGTTTACAGCTGCTTCGCTTGCATGTCTTTCGGCTCGTCTTCGATTTTCACCTATTCAAAAAGATGTATCAAAGAACCTGTATCAAATTTTGTATGAAAAACGAAATTAAGTGCGCGGATGCATTCCGAATGTTGACTGTGTCATACGGAGAAGCTACTTTGGAGCAAACCAACGTTTATCGGTGGTACAAAATGGTCTCAGAAGGCGGAGAAGATGTGAACGATGAAAAGCGTGCCGGAGGCCCGATTTCTTCAACAACTCAAAAATTGATGAAGTGAAGAAAATGGTATTGACCAATGGTCGAATCACCGTTAGAGAAGTTGCTGAGTACTTAGACATATCGATTGGCTCGTGCGGTTCGATTTTTTTCAGTGATTTGGGCATGAGACGGGTCGCCGCAAAATTCGTACCAAAACTGCTCAATTTCGACCAAAAGCAGCTTCACATGAACATTGCTAATGAGATGTTGGACTCTGTCCGCGACGACCCAAATTTGCTCCAGAGGGTCATAACTGGTGACGAATCGTAGGTTTATGGGTATGACGTGGAAACCAAAGCTCAATCAATCAGCTCAATGTAAGCTGCCGCACGAACCAAGACCGAAAAAAGCGCGCCAAGTTCGGTCGAATGTAAAAGTTTTGCCTACCGTTTTCTTCGATTGCAAGGGAGTTGTTCATCATGAGTTCTTGCCACAGGGTAAAACGGTCCGGATTTTTTTAAGAACAAAAATTGGCTCTTGCATCACGATAACGCCCCTGCTCACACATCGTTGCTTGTGCGCGAGTTTTTGGCCAAAAACAACACACTAATGATGCCACAGCCACCGTACTCCCCATATCTGGGCCCCAGGTGACTTTTTCTTGTTCCCGAAACTGGAAAGGCCCATGAAAGGACGACGCTACGCTACGATGGATGAGATAAAGGCGGCATCGAAGGAGGAGCTGAACAAGAAAAAAAAATGATTTTTTGAAGTGCTTCGAAGGTTGGAAAAAATGTTGGCACAAGTGCATAATATCTCATGGGGATTACTTTGAAGGGGACAAAATAGATATTAATGAATGAATAAATAATTAATCGCGATACTTTTTGAACACACCTCATACCTGTGTTTCTGCAAGTGCCATTCAGGACTCCATTCGAGAAATAATTTATTTTGCCGTTGAGCGATAATCTTAGCAAAGTGATGCCGTTGAAGAAAAGTTAAAGCAGTCGGTTGTGTAGGTACCGCAAGGCGAAAAACCAGCAAGGAAGTGTATCTAAACAGGTAACTAAATTTCAACATTAATTTCTGTGCTGATCTTCATAGGCTATGCGCTTTCGACCCTATACAACTAATTGGGAATAGAGCCGCTGAAAATACTGAGTGCCTGAATGAATTTGAATCAGTTATGCCTAACTGGAATGCAATTTTTGCCAATGTGTCGGATACGCGTAAAAGCCTATACGTATGCATATTGATATTTTACTGTCTGTCAAAGCAGAAGTATTTTTACACTTTTCGTGACGAAAGCATTAATTCATCTATAACTCTTGCAATTTTATGTGGACAAAAGCTGCTTTCACCCGCAAACTCATAACCTGTCTATACGTGCTTTAAATCATCACTATTTTAAATTCCATTGTCAGCCAATCAGTATAAATAAAAATTATTGCAAACAAATTATTTTTAAATAAAATGCTTATAAAGTTAAAGCCGTATAATTTACCATAAACCATTAGCCAGCATCAATTGCATGCAAATGCAATAAATTTATTGAAATGTGTTGAGAAAAATAAAAATAAAAAATGGCCGTCGAATAAAAGCGATTTCGCTGCAAGGGCTACATCCTCATGCTATGCGCTTCACATTGCTCCACTTCCGTTAGCCACGCCAACCCACTTTGAGCGCACTGCTCACTTCTCCATCTCCTTTTTTGCTCTCTGTCTCTCCTTCTCTCTCGCGCTCTGCACGCTGAGTGCGGCCCCATAAAGTGCAATTAATTACGCAAAGCCCGCATTTAAATTAATTTGCCTCTTTTCGGCAATAAACAAAAATAATAATAATAATAAAAAAATGGTTGTTGTACCAACAACAACAACAACACAAAACAATGAATCTTTACCGAGCGCATAAAAGTGCAGCTAAATACCAGCCGAACAGTCAAGTGCAATAAAAATTCGAATGCGAATTCTTGTGTAATTAAAATCAAAGTATTTCACGTTGGCTGCAAATATTTATGGGTGACTATAATTTTTGTAATGAAACGTGATAAAGGCAGTTGGAGTGCGGCAAAAAAAAATGTAGAAAAATATGTAAGAGCGCGGGAAATGGGAAAAGAATAAGGTAGAGTGTCTATTTTCTGTGAACAGGTGAGTTAGGCAGGCAGCGTTGTTGGTAAAGATGACGTAGGTGAAGCCGATGACGCAATGGGTAGCGGGTTAGAATTGGCATTGAGCAGCAAAGGTAGCAATTTCAATTGAATTTAAGACTTAGAATTTCTTATCTTATCTAATTTTTAAACCTTGATCTGGGCTCTTTTCGTTTTGCGTATCTACGTCTCACGGTCACTTCGCTCTAGACGCGATATGCCGATTGTGTGAGCGAGAGCGTTGCAAGGGAGTTCGGATGGCTTTGAAATTTTTTTAATTAATATACGCAAAAATTACATTCATTAGCATTGGACGGAGCTGCTTAAAAGTTTTGGCTGGAAATTGCCATTTTTAGTCACGTTATTTGCCACGTAAACTTCATTGATTTTTATTTTAATTGAAAATTTTTAACTACTTAACACACTTTGTCTTTAATATTTTTAAATGACTATAACGATTTTGCATCACATATTCCCTTTGGCCTTGTAGCCCTATTAGGCTTTTGATATTGAAGCTTGAATGTTAATTTATTTGCTGCATGCAAACTGATTTGTCTCCTTGGTTACTGACAAACAAAAGAATGCAGTCAGCTAATTGAACATGGCCATTCACATCACTCTCCAGCGCATGGATACCCAGTAAGTGGAAATTATCGAGACTCTTATGATTGTTGAATTTAAACCAATAGCATTTGCCTAACATATAAAAACTAGTTCGTACTTTTGTCCGAACATAAATACAAAAACATTCGAAATTTAAGAAAAATGTAAAAAAAAAAATAGAAAAAATGATGAATGAAATTGAAAGAAAAATATTTAAAAATCTTATTGGAAAATACGGCAAAATTTTATTGAAAACATAAATTTTCTTTTCTCTTAGACCGGGAGTTAAAAGTATCGTGAAGGGTGGAAAAATAAAATTAAAATATTTTTTTCTCAACCGACGTTTAAAAAGTTGAGTACCATTTTAGAAGAAGGTCTAAACTTTCGCTTGGAAATTTGTCGAAACTTGAAAAACAATTAAAAAAAAGTTAACTAAGCAAATTTTTCAAATATGTTAGCGGAAAGTTTGAAAGAAAAGTGTATAAAAAACATTTGTTTCAGACGGAGAACTAAAAAGTATGCTGCAATTTTAAAGGAAAAATTCTAAGCTTTCGTTTAGGTTAGGTTAGGTTAGCCTGGTTGGCAAAAAGCCACGCATAGACCTTTTGGCCCCTAGCGATACCAGATGGATACCGTCCTCTATGAATACCGAAAGTAGACATCATGTAGGATGTCAGCGCTTTTGGCGAATCTAAGCAGCGCTGGGAGATCCGCTTTTGAGACGTCCTCCAGATCCTCAAACAATGGGTCTCTCATGCATTTGAAACGCGTTTCTAATAATGCCGGACAGACGCACAGAAGGAGTTCTAAAGTTTCCTCAACATCCTCTCTGCATTTCCTGCATTTGTCCGTGTTAGCAATCCCTCTTTCTACGCATGTGCATCTAATAAATTATGATTTGTTGGTATACCTATGATAGTTCTGCAGTCCTTTCGCGGGAGCGTTAGTACGAATTGAGTCAGTTTTTTGTCGTTAGTTGTACACATAACTTTTGCTGTTTTGCATGTGGTTAGATTAGTCCACCTAGCTACCACTCGCCTTTTATGTGGTCGTCCATTTGATTTCTTTCTTTTCCTGGACATATCACAAGCCTTCGACCGAGTGTGGCACCAAGGCCTACTCTTTAAAATAAAAAAGAAATTACCACTAAATGCCTATTTGCTCCTTAAATCATATCTAAACCACCGAATGTTCTACGTAAATTACGAAAATGAAATTTCCAATTTCCAACAAATTAAAGCTGGGGTCCCGCAAGGCAGTATATTAGGTCCAATCCTGTACTTAATTTTTACACACGATCTGCCAACCACAAAAGGTGTACTTACTGGCACTTTTGCGATGACACTGCTATTATATCCTCCAAATAAGTATAAATAAAATCTCCAAATGGCTCCGGAGCTGGCGGTTGAAAGTAAATGAACATAAATCTCAACACGTAACCTTTACCACAAAAAGAACCACCTGCTCACAAATCAACTTAAACCGTATTCCAATTCGGCAATGTGCTAAATATCTAGGCACTCATTTGGATAAAGAGCTTAAGTGGAAAGGCATATCTTTGCAAAAAGGAAAGCTCTAGGTTTAATATTTCGTAATATGTACTGGCTGCTAAACCGCAAATCCACCCTCTCAATGGACAACAAACTTATCCTCTACAAATCTATGATAAAACCAGTCTGGACTCACGGAATCCAACTGTGGGGTACTGCGTCAAATTCAAACTTGGAAATCCTGCAGCGATTCTAGTCCAAGACTCTACGCACCCTAGTCAACGCTCCGTGGTACGTGACAAATGCCCAAATTCATCGGAACTTAGACATCCCTTCAATAAAAGAGGAAATACAAAATGTAACCAGTAAATACCGAAATCGACTTCAATCGCACCCAAATGAACTGACCTCTACCCTCATGTCACCATCATGTGTCTTTTTAAGGTTGAAAATAAAAACACCAATTCCGCTCGTCCAAGAGCCATCTATAAAATATTGAATTTATTTATTAGAAAGGATATTTCACTGGAAATATTCCTTTAATACTAAAATCAAAGCCACTCTTAAATGTAACCAAATATTTGTAAAATTTCTTCTAAGAATTGTAAGTATAGACAGAATACAAAATAAAGTTAAAAAAAAAAAAAATTCGTTGTATATTGTGTTTAGCGATTTTGGTATGTCGTTCTCTTGTTCAAAAGGTAGACTAACAGCTCTTTTTGCTATCTCATCTACTATTTCGTGCCGCAAAACGCCTTTGTGACCAGGCACCCAATAGATATGCAGCCTACTGTTTGCGGCTAGCCTTTCTATGGCCTCCCTGCTCCGTCGAAAATTTTTGGACTTAATACAATATGAGCTAATTGCTCTTATTGCTGCTTGACTATCCACGTATATATTAATTGTTGAGTTGTTTCTTGTTCTAGTGTAGGCTAGCTCCGTGGCTTTCCCCACAGCAAAAACTTCCGCTTGGAAAATACTGCTGTGGTCTGGCAGCTTGATAGGCTGCCTTATCCCTAGTTTTGAGCAGTAAATACCCGTTCCCGCTCCATCTGAAGTTTTAAAACCGTCTGTATAGATGTGAAAAGTTCTATGGCCAGGCTTCATGCCTTTGTGCCATCCCTCCTCTTCAATTGTAGTGCGAAACCTTCTCTCCCAACTGAATTACCGAGTCATATAGTCTGTGCAACCTGAGCTCCACTTTTCTATTGAGCTGTGACAGAAGGTTCTGCAGGTGAATACTCCCGCAGCCACTAGCCTCCTCATGGATTTCGCTGCCAGGTTTTCCCCCATAAGGTCAATAGGTGGCGTGCTGAGTATCATTTCCAGCGCCGCCGTTGGACTGGTTTTCATCGCTCCTGTTATACACAGAGCAGCAAGTCGTTGAATTCTGTCCAGTGGCATTAAGTATGTCAGTTTTCTTATCGCTGTCCACCATACTAAGGCCCCATGCAGCAATATCGGTCTAACTACTTGCATACGAGCTGACTGAAGTAAATTCATAAAATAAAGTAAAAAGTAAAAAGTGCTTGAGTAGTTAGATTTTGGTAGTGTTAGGATATTTGGCACTAGAAGTGAAACAGAATGTATGGAATGTGAGATCGAACCAAGAAATCAAATTTTCAGTGACTTCGCTGCAGCCAGAGTAGGCCGAATTTGGAACCTGGTTTATATTGTCTTTGGGGTCGATTGCTTTGTTCTTTTTTGCTTTTGTTCTCATATTCTTTAGATGTTATAGCTTTCTCTTCTATCGTTTTATATAGCCACTTGGAATCAGCAGCATGTCATGCAATGTGCAGTTCGCAACTTCCGTTGTGAATTACACATTTATTCATGCAGCATAGCAAGTGCACCTAACAACCAAAGAGTTGACAATTAGACAAGTAAAACAGGCAGATCCTGTATTCTGCGGTTGACTGAGTCACATTTCGTATGAATTAAAAGCGAGACGCAGGGGATGAGCAAACGGCCGCAGCTAAAGAATCAAATGACAGTGGAAATGGCAATGATGCGCATTAAAATTATTTGACCAACGATAAATGCATTTCTGCATCTGCGATTGCACGTGACTGCACACGCACACAAGACCGCGAACAAAGAGCGCGAACATCAAACGCATGCATAGTGTGCTTTCAGGCGCGCGCGAATGCATTTGCCATAACGTGTTGGAATTTAACGTATTGGAATTTACGAAATCTGCCACATTTTGGACACTACCTTGCACTATCACATGTTCGCTATTACGTTGCACGCATCAGCCGCGCACTGCTCACTTCTTATATGAATCTGCTCGCCTACGAGCTTTGTTCACTTGCTCAGGGATGTTCGAATGCTTTCGCGCGCGCGCTAATTTAAGTTAATGGCCATTGCCGTAAATTACATTAATTTTAACGCGATTTTGCACATACTGCCACATGCATATACATGCGTGCTTTGGAAGACACCCACTCACACACACACACATATATATATGTATACATATGCATATAATCATTAAAGCATCACACAGCTGTCGGCCACTTTGGCATGTGTTGCCACTTTGCCGAACTTAAGTGCGATTGCAACCGCTTTGATTGCTGCTGTTCTTCTACTCCCCTGCTCTTCTACTCTTCTACTCTTTTGCCTTTCTGCTATTATGCTTTTGCAACGCGCTGCGTATACGCAACGTGAATAAACGGTCGAGTCGACTTGAGAGCGCCTTCTGGCTTATGTACGCACGTATGTATGTGCATGTGTGCGTGTCCGCCATGGCCGGGCTTGCACTAAAATGTATGCGCATTAAAATTTATGTTAACTTTATTGCACTTTCATGTAATTACTGTCAAATTGAATTAATTATGAGTAAAAATTGCAGTTTCAACTTGCAACACGGCGGCACCCCTCGTGCTCCATTTTCACCTATTCGTTAGCGTTGTGGATTTAAATTTTTTACGATGCTGCGGTAAATGCTGTAACGGCAGGTAGTAGTTGCGCCAAAGTGAGGGGTAAAGTATTGAATTATATATTTGGCCGCTGAATGTGGGGTGATTTTTTTCTCAAGGAAATGTAAAAATGATTCGCAAAAGTGAAATTCAGGCAGGTGAGTGAGGCAGGTGTGAATAGAGCTCTGAAATGTGGTACGAGAAAATAATAGCAAAATTAAACGAATCGAATCAATAAATGAACTAAAAAATAAATACGGAAAAAATAAGAATTAAGTGTTCTCGATGTTTCCTACGAAAACAAAGTTTACCAAAAAATTATTAGATTTTCTTCTTTACAATTTTTTGTCGGAAAGAAAAATCTGTAGAAAATATTTATTTTTTTTACTTTTCACTTAAACCGACGATTAAGAAGTTAGGTTTAATTTTAAAGGAAAATTTCAAAGTTTTCGTTGGAGCATTATTAAGAGAAAGCTAAACCGTCGAAAATTGGAAAAACTTAAAAAAAATTAAAAAAAAGTTAAAAAAATTTTTTTTTTTAAATTAATAAAAAAATTTAAAAAAGTTTAACAAAAATTAAAAAAAAAATTGAAACCAAAATTAAAAAATAAGAAATAAAAAATTGAAAAAAGTTAAAAAAAATTAAAAAAAAACTTAAAAAACAAAAATTAGAAAATTTAAAAAAGCATACGCACAAAATTTCATCAAATTCGTAGTTTTTAGACGACACTTGAAACTGGATCTCACATATAAGATATTAGCTGAGAAGACGGCCAAGATTATAATAGAGAGAATTTAACGAAGGAAAAGACCTTTGTAGACTACGCCAAACAGTAGTACATTTTCATAAAAATCTTACATTGTTCAATAAAAATTCTTAGCTTAAATTTCAAATTTTTCAAAGTTCGCAAAATTTTAAAACTGAAAAATTTGACAAATTTTCATAAAAATAAGAAACTTTAATCAAAATTGTAAAAAAATTTAAAGTTTTTCTATTATAATTTGACAAAATTTTAAAGCTAACTAATAATTTTCATCAAGATCTGAAACTTTTCAATCGAAATTCTAAGAAAAAGTTTAAAATTTTTCTAATTTGACAAAATTTTAAAACTTACTAATTTGACAAATTTTCATCAAAAATTCGAAAGAAAAAATTTAGGTATGCAGTTTCTCAGATTATTAAATTCTAGTTTTATAAATGTGGTTTCAAGTGGTTTATAAATCGGCTTGATTTTTTAAGATTTTTATTCGTGACGGTGTGGCGCATTTTCCCCCTCTCGAATATTTAATCTCCATTTTTTAAGAAGAAATTAAGGACAATTAAAAATAAAAGAAAAGTAGTAAGAACTGGTAAAAATATTGCGGTAGTACAGTTATTTGGGGGCTGTATTTTCGGTCCTCTATTTTTTCTACTGCACTTCAAAATCGATGACCTACATTTTTCCTTTATGAGAGACCCATCTTAGGAACTACAGACAATGCGATGGTATCCGCTAAAAATAGTTACCTAGTTGGCATGATTGATTAACGTTTGTCTTAAAAATAAACAGCTACAGATTAAACCATTTCATCAACTATGTTTCACAATACGCGTACGGAAAGTTTTAATAAATTTATTTTTCGTTTTTCAGTCTTCTCTAATAATAAAATGCTTTAAATTAAAAAAAAAATGAATAACCTGATTGTCAAATTAAAAAAATTTTAATTAGAAAAAAAAAAATTATTTTTAAAGGGCAGTTGAAATTTGTACTCAGCAACTCTGAATACAAGATTTTATAAATACAAATAATTTTAAAAGTTTCGTGGCATTCAATGTGAAATTTTTTATCTTTTAATGCAAAATCACAATTAGCGGCCTTAAAAACAGTCTTGCATAAAAAATTAATAATAAAAAATTATTATTTCAAAAATTGTATAACCGCTGATTCAAAATTTCCCTCAGTTTAAGCGTTTTAAATCCAGATTCGTAATCAGAGTCCCCAGAAACACCTAAATAACAAATTTGATACAAAAAAAAATTTGGTAAAAAAAATTTTTTTTCGGCATATTGAACTTTTTTGATGTTTTGAGATTTTTAATTTTGAGTTAAGATTCGTAATCAGCGACTCCAAATACCTCTACATACCAAATCAGAATAAAAATGAGTAATTTTAAATGTTTTTTATTGCAATATTTATTTTTATTTTATTTTTAATACAGATAAGCTCGTAAGCCCCTAAATAACAAATTTTATTTGAAAAAAAAACGGAATTGAAATTTTCTTATCGCTACATTGAAATTTTTCGCTGCTAAGATATTTTTAATTCAGAGTACAGATTCGTATTCAGCCCAAAAACCCCTAAATAACAAATTTGAATAAAAAAGAGGTTGTCTGTAAAGTCGGTTTACTGACGATAGTTTAACTTGACAACGTCATAAGAATTTATTGATGGAATGGTTGCAATTTTCAAAACAAAATTTTAATTTTATTTGTTTGATAGATATTTTGTATGGATATAGAGGAGGAGGTAAATGGAATTGCAATGGAATACGTCAAGTTACATTTACACAAACGTGAAAAATGACGAAACATTTATCAAATTCATGAAAGATATGTTCAATTTCGATTGTGCATCAGACGTTAATAAGTCAACAACACTAAGAGGCACCATCATCGATTTGCCTTTTTCAAGACACTTTACACTCGAAACACTCCCTTTCATTTCCTACTTTTTCTATCATCGACCTATTCTCAACAGAGAAATGGTTCATTACCATGCACACAGCAAAAAGGCATATGCAAATATTGTACAAGTATGTGAATTTATATACCTACATATGCGCATATACATACATATATATTCTCACTCAAGTAGGACAGAGCCAGATGTCGAACGTTGCCGTTCGTTTGCTTTGTTTGCTTTGTCGTTCGTTCCGCGCTTTGGCTTGCAGTTCATTCAAGGTAACGGCAATGAGCAAGGTAACGGCAATGAGCAAGGTAACGGCAATGAGCAAGGTAACGACAAATGAGCAAGGTAACGACAAATGAGCAAGGTAACACTAATGAGCAAGGTAACGACACATTTTTTCGTGCGTGCAGCCTGTTAAATCGAATTATAAGACGTTATCACGTCAAAAAAAATATTTTATAATTTAAAACAAAATTTTTTTGAAAGAAATTCATGAGAACTCCAGAAGATCAAGTTTGATAAATAAAAGGTTTCCCAAACAGAGGTGTTATTTCCGTAAAAGGTCAATAGTTTCCTTGCTTGTGTGGCACGCAGCGCCGTCTTGTTGAAAATAAACGTTGTCCAGATCAATAACATCCAATTCCGGCCATACAAATCGTCAATTATCTCTCGATAGTACAATCCATTTACCGCAACTGTTGCTCCAGCTTCATTTTCGAAAAAGTAAGGTCCAAGACTCCACCGGACCATAAATTGCACCAAACAGTCACACGTTGAGGATAGAGAGGCTTTTCAACAATAACTCTTGGATTTTCTGAGCCCCAGATCCGACAAGTTTGCTTGTTGAGGAAGCCACCGAAGTGGAAGTGGAAGGAATTCCGGATCAGTTTCTTGTATTTCAACGACCCAATCAGCAAAGACATGACGTTGTTGATGATCGGCCGGCTTGTGTTCTTGTATTAACTGGACTCTATAAGCCTTAAGATCCAAATTTTTATGCAAAAGCCGGTGTAATGACGTTTGTAGAATGCCTTATTCCAAAGAACGACGAGGAATGGACAACAACACTTTCGGCTGCAACAGCAATACGAGTATTTTCGGCTGTTCTTGAGCGACGTGCACGGGTTTTATTCTTCACATCACTAACTTGTCCCAACAGCTCAAATTTTTTCACCAATTTCTATGTTGCGGTCCGACAAGGTGCTTCACGATGACCCAAAAATGTTCCAGTTTTACGAACCGTCTCTGCCGAATTTTCACCAGTTTTATAGTGAATTTTAATAATTTGAATGCCTGTTATTGGAAAACCCTTTACTTTTGAAAATGCGCTTTTGTATCAGCTGAAACAATTAATCGGCTGCATTGTTTGGAATGCATGCAGGTTAACAGGCATTAAATCATTTACATTTGTTTCTTTTGGTAAACTTATTTGGATATACATTTTCTGAATTCCTTTAAATCCTACAGAAGTTTAGATATTACCATTGACCTTAAAAACCACTGAATATCAAATATGATAGGTACAACCCACAAGCGAGCTTGGCAAGCTGAGAGAGGCTGCAGATGGATTAAACTGATGTTACCTGTCATGTCCGATGAAGTGTCGCAAACCCTTCTGTCATTAAGCGGAAGGGAGTGCAGACTGGTTGGGCTGGTGAGGGGCCACTTTCTGTAGGTAAAGCACATGGCAAGGTTGGGCATCTCAGACAGTGTACTCTGCCCAGCTTGTGAAGAGGAGGATGAGACAGCGGACCACTTCCGGTGCGTCTGCCCTGCCTTCGCTCGAATAAGGTTTGAGGTCTTTGGCACTGATGTGTTAAGAAGCGACCATTTTGGCTCCTTGGCATCACAAGATCTACTCAGATTTAGATCAGAGATCGGGTAGATTTACAGAAAATTAAAAGGGAATCCAAGTGTAGTATAATGGCTTTAATTAATGCCTGCACTTGCTAGTTGCCCCGACAAAAACAAAAATATATATGATAAAAAATAATTAATTTAGAAAAATGTATGACTAATTGCAGATTCATTATCAGCACCCCCAAAAACTGTATAATACAAAGCGACATTGGTTATAAATTCTTCATATGCTGAAAATTAAGAACTTTTTCCATTTGCCGTCTAGCCCCTAACTAACAACCTAACATAAACAACCTTTTACCCTGTAATGACATACTTTATCAATTTTAGCTACAATATTTTCACATATTTTTCTCTTCAAATGTCCAAAAATTCACTAATATTCGTTAAAAGACAAAATATATTACGTTACATAGAACAGATCTGGTGTCAGACAAGGTGAATGGACTGCCTTCCAAAAAACGAGTGCCGTCAAAAAGTACCAGAATTGATATGCACTTCCTTTCATAAAATTCGCGTCAGTGGACTTTTGCTTGCTATTCAATTGCTGACACCATCGGGGAATAGATATCCGTGGCAATTAGCTTAAAATTGCTGCCAAGTTTTCCCAGTACTCAAGCAGCATCCTCACGTGAGGAGTCAGCAAGTCAACTGGTGTGGCCAAGACGACCCGTACACGTGTAGGTATGTAGGTGCTCGTACTCATGTAAGTATACTTGTATGTATTGGTTACCTATGCTCCTATGCACCTACTCGTATAAGCAGTTAACATTTTGTCAGCAACAATACATCTCAGTCGTCAAGGTTAATTTGGTGCGATAGTTGTAGAGAAATCAATGAACTTTTGGTATGACAGGGATATTCTTGAATATGTGCTTGTGTGTGTGTGTGTGTGTGTGTGTGTATGCAAATACATATGGATTTAAATAGACTTCCGTATGTTTTGTGTGCCAAGCTCACCTTTGTTGGGTTCAAAATGTTAAATCTATGAAGCGTTTCAAAAGGAACAATTATCTGCCGCATAAAGGTTGAAGTACCTCTTAGTTTTGTTTCCGTGCATCTGTTCTCTTGCGGCATAAATAATTGGACAAATATGTTTTTGAACTTTGTGGGTGGCGATGTGGTCTATATGGAAAATAGTCCATTAGTTTGAGCACAGTTTTCCCCTGTTGTGTGTGTTTAAATATTGACTTTTTGCTTTTTTTGTTATAGTCCATTAGTTTGAGCACAGTTTTCCCCTGTTGTGTGTGTTTAAATAATGACTTTTTGTTTTTTTTTTGGGCAAATGGCATTTGTAGGCTTATCAATTCCTGCCGAGAGACAGCAAAAAACTATTGCAGTACTACGTTGAAAAATTTAAATCACCAAAAATATATAAATTATAAAAGCACCACATATTGAGGAGCTCGGATAACTTATTTATTAATTTTTTTACTATAGTTCATTCCTCAGATTTAGGCTTAGATTTTTTGGAGGTTTGCACTTCGACCTCATGCTCTTTTGCGCCCTAGTTCATTCCTTAGTAAAGACTACAAAAGTCCTGCATTCATGAAGAAAATGCGCCACATCATCAAGCAAAAAAATTATCAAAAATCAACGAGAATTTTTAGGCTCTTCAAACTTACATTTTATTATACCAAAATTAAATAGGCTATAAAATTTCATACTGAAAAATGTTCCGATGTTCTAAATACAAAGTTCAAAATTTTGATGAGAATTTTTCGAGCTTTTATAGATTTTGCATACAGTTTAAAACTTGAATTTTTTTTGATTTTTGTTATATAAGTGAACCAAGTTGGATATTTTGCATACGAATCTATACAAATTACTTTACTTGTCGCATTTACTGCTCAATGGCATTTGCGTGCCGTCTGCAAAGTTGTGATTTATTTGGACGCCGCTCTGGCGGTGCTGGCGGTCGCGAGTGCCCACTAGAGCCGCAGTCTATACAAAATCGCACAATACACCCGCCGCTCATGCAGCCTGCTTTTACATACATACCAGCACATAATCAAACAATTTTTAAGCGCTTTTTTATTTGTGTTGAACGATTTTTGCATTGTGTAGCGCGGCCTCCAACTGCTGCCACTGGCACCGCCGACGACGTCAATTGACGGCAATAAAGGCGTATGAATAAAAAAAAATATGAAAAATTGTTTCTTGTATTAAGTACAAAAAAAAAAAAAAAAACAATTGAATTCGAAATCGAAATCGAAAAAATCACCGCTGTCCAGTCGCGAGCTAACCGCGCGTCCTGTGCTGTGTGTGTACGCCACGACGGCTCATGTCGAGGCCCTCCAATCTAGAGCACAATAAATTACCAATTATATTTTCATTTCATAATTCTACCGGCTGATATAGCAACCATTCAAAACGCAAATGAAATGAAATGAAGTCGCCACAAGCCAGCCAACAAACCAACCAGCCAGCCATCCAGCCTGCCAGTATGCGCCTACCACCCGCACACGTCTCACAGACACGGCCTGGTCAGTTCCGCTGCAGTGGCTATCGATGCACAAGCGAATGCGTTGCGTGTACTCAACGCAATCCACTACAAACATACGTACACACAAATACACATAGGTGCATATATTTGTGATTCATTTACGTATTACTGTTGTTGATGGTGATTATTGTTGTTGTTGCGCTGCTTGTCGATTTAATATTCAGAAAAGCGCAAGGAATCAAATTAACTGCTTAATGAAAATCCTTTTTTTGTTCAATCACCGTCCATCCTCCGCCTGGCGCTACACAGCAACTGCCTGGGCTCTTGACGTGCACACACACACATGTCTATGTGCGTTTTTGTGTGGGTAAATATGTATGTGCGCTTGCATTTAAATATTCATATGGGGCGTGCATGTGTGCCCCATGGAGGTCGCCAACCGCGCTCAGCATAATGACAGCGGAATCGCAATTTAAAATGCAATAAATTTAAATAAATGCAAACAAATTGGCATTGAACAGCGCAATATTCTTCAGTTTGTTCATGCTCCTGCACTGCGCTTGTGCTCATTTTGAGCTTTTGTTCTCGACATTGAGGTAGGCTGAAAGTTAATTAACTACTTCATTTTGAATTATAAGTGAAGATTAAAAACAAAAAAATATGGCTTTCAAGATTTTGAAATGCGATGCTGAAGATGAAATATTTTTGTATTCTGTGTTGTTTGAGCGCGAGGTCGTTGGGGTACTCGGGGCTTTAGGTGGCATTATCTACTATAAGTAAGCAAATACTTCTCTCAAATGTGCTACACGGAAGTATAGTAGGTCCACTACTTTTTATAATTTTTGTTACTGGCATTTCCAGTTATTTTAATAATGCAAATTTTCACTTGGTTGCTGATAATTTAAAGCCATACTCGGTGATTGCAAATACAGCAAACTATTTAAATCTTCGATCTGCTTTAGATAACTACGTTGCTTGGTGTAAAAGAAATAAGTTAAATTTAAATATAAACTATTGTTTTCATGTCTCTTGTGCGAGATCTTGCTCTCTGACATCCACTTTCTATCACATTGGTGGCTCTAGTTTATCCAATCCAAGTGAAATTTTTAATCTTTGTGCGGTGTTTGTCTTAAGATTCTCTTTGAGTAAAGCCATGTCAAGTGATCCTCGAAAATTTCACTAAGTCACGGATTTTAGGGCAAGATGTCTCGTTGTGTAGTCAAAGTCATGTTAACGCTATTCTATAAATATTTCGCGCAAATTCCAATTTTAGCAATTGTTATTAACAATCAAAGCTTTAAGCAAGATTAAATTGAAAAATTAATTACTCCAAAACTACAATAGATAATGACGTGAAATTTTGCATACCATTCAAGTATTGTCTGTACTATTTTTCAAGTGTTAATAACTCTTTTTATTCTGACAAATAGATAAATAAATAATAACTTTTTGTAATCAGTTGCATTTTTTCATGTTTTCTTCACGCTGTTAAACAATCGGACTTACGCATAATTGTGCGGAAAACGCTTACCTTCAATAATCTGAAAAAAGAATTTTGTACTTTTACACCATTTCCGAGATATTGACTGTTTTGTAACTTGATGCGCTCGCCGGTGGCATTGCTGCCATCGGCTTGAGGGACTGCGCAAACTGAAGCAGCGTACAACTAATTTCATTAAAATAATTCCTCTTCTTCTTAATTGGCGCTATAACCGCTTACGCGATTTTGGCCGAGTTTAACAAAGCGCGCCAGTCGTTTCCTTCTCGTGCTAACCGGCGCCAGTTGGACACACCAAGTGAAGCCAAGTCCTTCTCCACCTGATCTTTCCAACGCAGAGGAGGCCGCCCTCTTCCTCTGCTACCACCAGCTGGTACCGCATCGAATACTTTCAAAGCCGGAGCGTTTGTATCCATTCGGACGACATGACCCAGCCAACGAAGCCGCTGGATCTTTATTCGCTGCGCTATGTCTATGTCGCCGTAAAGCTCATACAGCTCATCGTTCCATCGCCTGCGATATTCGCCGTTGCCAACGTGCAAAGGTCCAAAAATCTTACGCAGAATCTTTCTCTCGAACACTCCAAGCGTCGTTTCATCGGATGTTGTCATCGTCCAAGCTTCTGCGCCATACGTTAGGACGGGCATGATGAGAGTCTTGTAGAGTGTTAGTTTTGTTCGTCGAGAGAGGACTTTACTGCTCAGTTGCCTACTTAGTCCAAAGTAGCACTTGTTGGCAAGAGAGATTCTACGATGGATTTCAAGGCTGACATTGTTATCGGTGTTAATGCTGGTTCCTAAATAAACGAAGTCTTTTACAACCTCGAAATTATAACTGTCTACAGTGACGTGGGTGCCGATACGCGAGTGCGCCGACTGTTTGTTTGAAGACAGGCGGTACTTCGTTTTGTCCTCGTTCACCACCAAACCCATTCGCTTTGCCTCTTTATCCAGTTTGGAGAAGGCAGAACTAACAGCGCGGTTGTTAAGGCCGATGATATCAATATCATCGGCATACGCCAACAATTGTACGCTCTTATAAAATATTGTGCCTGAGCGATTAAGTTCTGCGGCTCGTACAATGCTCTCCAACATCAGGTTAAAGAAGTCACACGACAGCGAGTCACCCTGTCTGAAACCTCGTTTGGTATCAAACGGCTCGGAGAGGTCCTTCCCAATTCTGACGGCGCTGCTGGTGTTGAGCAAAGTCATCTTACATAGCCGTATTAGTTTTGCGGGAATACCAAATTCAGACATCGCGGCATACAGGTAACTCCTTTCCGTACTGTCGAATGCAGCTTTGAAGTCGACGAAAGGATGGTGTGTGTCGATTCTCCTTTCATGGGTCTTTTCCAAGATTTGGCGTATTGAGAATATTTGGTCGATGCTAGACTTTCCAGGTCTGAAGCCACACTGATAAGGTCCAATCAGTTGGTTGACGGTGGGCTTCAGCCTTTCACACAATACGCTCGCTAGAACCTTATAGGCGATATTTAGAAGACTAATCCCGCGGTAATTGGCACAAATTGCAGGATCACCCTTCTTATGGATTGGGCGGAGCACACTTAAATTCCAATCGGCAGGCATGCTTTCATCCGACCATATTATGCATAAGAGCTGATGCATGCACCTTACCAGCTCCTCGCCGCCATGTTTGAATAGCTCAGCCGGCAGTCCGTCGGCGCCCGCGGCTTTGTTGTTCTTTAGCCGTGATATTGCTATTCTCACCTCGTCATGATCGGGTAGCGGAACGACAATTCCGTCGTCAACGATTGGGGTATCGGGATCTTCACTTTCTCGGTGACATGCGCAGCTGTCAGTGTTCAATAGGTTCGAGAAGTGTTCCCTCCATAATTTAAGATTGCTCTGTACGTCAGTCACCAGTTCGCCGTCTTTGTTCTTACAGGAAAACGCCCCGGTCTTGAAACCTTCTGGAAGCCGCCGAACTTTCTGGTAGAATTTTCGGGCGTTGTTCCTGTTGGCCAGCATCTCAAGCTCTTCGCACTCACGTATTTCGGCCTCTCGTTTCTTCTTTCGGATAATACGTCTCTCTTCCTTTTTCAGCTCTCTGTAGCGATCCCACATGGCTCGCGTTGCGCCCGATCGCAGCGTGGCTCTATAAGCGGCATCTTTTCTTTCTGCGGCAGCATGACATTCCTCGTCGTACCAATTGTTTTTTCGGGCTCGCCGGAACCCGATTTCTTCTTCGGCGGCGGTACGTAGGGAACGAGAAATGTTGCTCCATTGCTCGCGCATGCCGATTTGTTGGGCAGAGCTTTCGGAGAGCAGGAGTCAGAGTCGAGTGGCGAATCTTCTGGCTGTCTGTTGTGATTGCAGCTTTTCGATGTCGAACATTCTTTGCGTAGGTAGATGTACATTTTTTGCTGCACAGAGGCGGGTGCGCAGCTTGGCTGCAACAAGGTAATGATCCGAGTCGATCGTGCGTACATCTAATACACTAGAAGCGTGTCTTCCATCTATCACAACATGATCGATCTGGTTTCGCGTTTTTCGATCAGGAGACAGCCAGGTAGCTTGTGGTATCTTTTTATGCTGGAATCTGGTGCTGCAGACTACCATGTTTCGGGCTCCGGCGAAGTCGATCAGCCTCTGTCCGTTACCGGATGTTTCGTTGTGCAGGCTGAATTTTCCAACTGTGGGACCAAAAATTCCCTCCTTGCCCACCCTGGCGTTGAAGTCGCCAAGCACGATTTTTATGTCGTGGCGGGGGCAGCGCTCATAGGAACGTTCCAGGCGCTCATAGAAGGAATCTTTGGTCGCATCGTCCTTCTCTTCCGTCGGGGCGTGGGCGCAAATTAGCGATATGTTGAAAAAACGGGCCTTGATGCGAATTGTTGCGAGACGCTCGTCCACCGGAGTGAACGACAGTACTTGACGACGAAGTCTCTCTCCCACAACAAATCCGACACCGAATTTGCGCTCCTTTACATGGCAGCTGTAGTAGACGTCGCAAGGTCCTATGTTTTTCTTACCTTGCCCCGTCCATCGCATCTCTTGGATGGAAGTGATGTCTGCCTTTACTCTCACGAGGACATCAACCAGCCGGGCAGAGGCACCTTCCCTATTAAGGGACCGGACATTCCATTCAAAATCATAATCCTTGGTTCGTTTGCAGGGGTCGTCATCAGTATAGGGAGGTCTCATCCGAGGCTTTTTTACACTTTTCATTGGGGGCGATTTTTAAGTGGCGGGTCCCAAACCCAACGCACAACCAGCTATCCTGGAATGTTTCGCCTTCTCACGTTAGCTCACTCCCGAACGGATGTTCGGAAGCTACCCAGAGGATACGTGGGCTAATCCCGGCCGTTGTGAGCTGCTTGCACCATATGCAGAAGAATCGTCCTGGCCATTCCCAAGTGAATGGCGATCAGTAACTTTCCCCACTTGCGTGGACTTCTACACATGGAACCATCCTCCACATGGAACCAAACCATTAAAATAATTATATTGTATTAAAAGTCCGAAAGATTCCAACTATAGTACATTTTTACAATAATATGACAGTTGTATTTACTTTTCTTACTTTTATTTGCTGATAGTATTTTCAAACAAAGAATCGTCTTTTGAAAAAATTCGATTTTGAATTTTTTTTCCAATCCTGGGTTCATTTGATTCATTATCGCTTAAGCGGTTAGCGCCAATAGAGGGAAGTTAACACTCTAGGCATAAGAATCCATCCGACCAAATGATTTTCTATAAGGAAAATCTAAGTTCTTAGGAAAATCTGATTTTTAATTAATAAAAACTGGATTCGCCATATTCAAAAGTGTAGCCTAAATAGCCCCCCTTAAATACAAACCAACATTTCCAAAAGCGCTGCATAATTGAATTAGTTTCATTAAAATTGCAACACGATGCTCACATATTTTGTCACACATAAATTCAAGCATTCACCCGGGTATAGTGCGGCATCAGGTAGCCAGGTAGGAGAACGGGCGCGCAGCCCAGCGCAAGCGTGGAACAGATGTTGTATTTGTGCCGGCGAGAACGGGCATAAAATGCAGCAAATGTGCGCCCAATGCGACCAACGTGGGCAATGGCATTCCAATAATATTTCAGCAAAAAGGTGTCTTGGCGACAAGGATTCATTGCGACGCGAATGCCAGGTGTACCACGCTGATGCAGGCACAGAGGTTGAAATTAAGCTTAAATGCCATTTTGTTGCTGTAAAAATACATTTAAAGTAAAAATGCCATTTAAAGAAATGCAAAAAAGCAAAGCAAAAAACGAAAAGAAGTGGCACAAGAAGGCAATGGAAGAAGTCACAAAAAGTGCATAAAAAAACTCAAACAAAGTGCATATAAAAACAATGTAAGTGGGTGAAAGAAAGGACGAAATGCATACATGGTAGAAATGGTGGAGAGTGGCGGAGGACGTGAAGCAAGTCAGCTCAGCAGATTTAGCACGAAATCGAATTGTAAAATAATTGAATTGGAAAATGGCCACAAATGCTGACAACCAAACGGCAACCGCAAAGTGAAAGAAGACAACGAAGACACAACACAAGCGCGCATGCACACACACATGCACACTGGCAGCAAACAAAAGGAAATGCAATGAGAATAAAGAATTGTTGCTTGCAACTTGCAACAACTTTGTGTAGTAGCCACTTAGACAAAAAAATGAAACCAAAAAAGAAAAATCAGAGACAGCGCAAGCCAATAGCCGAGTGGCTAATAAAATATTAGCAAACGGCAAAGGCAACGGCAACGGCAACAGAGGTCGCTCTGTCGCAGCAGCGCAAATGTTCATGCGACATGGCGACGACGATGATTCTGCTGGTAGCTGTGAATGCTTTTGACGTCGACATCACTGTTTCGCTGCTGCAGTTGAAGCTGCGGCTCAAGCCTTCACGCATTTATTTAAAATTCCTTTTTCCAGCTGCTTGCTTGCTTTTGCCATTTTTTCTTGAATTTTTTCGCTTTTGCCCGCTGGCTTGGCTTTGTGGCCTGCACTGCGCGCGTCGAACGTTCATCGTTGTTTGTGGCTTTTATGGTGTTGACATTGTCTTAAAGCGCGACATTTCTAATTTGGCATTTAAATGTTCATACCCAATTACGTTTTTTTTACTTTACGAGCACGCTGCGTTGCATGCAACAGCGTGTGTGTTGCATCATTGAGCCACATTGCAATGTGCATCGGCTGCTAGCTGCGTATGCAAGTAGCTGCTATTTAAGTGCTGTTCTGTCATTCTTTATTGTTGGCATTGCCAGTGCCATGGCCGGTTGCATATTTGCACAGTTGGTTGCACCACGTTGGTATAGTATGTGCATATGTGGCAAGTGTGTTTGCTGCTGTAAATAGGTTCATATGTTCGGTATTTGTGCTATTTCTTTATTGCTCATTTAACTGCCACACGTGGCACACAGGGAAATTGGGCATAATTTGCATAGAAATGGAATGATGTAGAATGGAAAGGAATTTGGTTGAATGGAATTAAGAAAAAGGGTCTGTTGTGGAATGATAGGAATGGAATGGAATTAATGGGACAGACCGGAATTAAAAAAAAATATTGAATGGAATATAATCTAAGGAAATGAATTGAACTGGAAAGAAGAAAAATAAAATTGAGAGGAATAAAATGAATAAAAAAATGAATCGCAATAAAAATGAGTGAAGAAATGGGGAAATTAATTTTGCTGGATCAGTATCAAATATTAAATTATTAAGAAATTAAATGAGGTTAAAGTATCTGAATAAACGTAGCGAAGTAGAGAAAATTAAAGAAATGAAATGGAGTTGAACGAAATGAAGTAAAATGGAGCGGAATGGAATAAAATTAAAAAAAGCAAATAATGAATGAAACGAAAATTTACTGAATTCGAATGAATGGAAATAAAATGAAATAATTTTGGAAGAAATGAAATGGAATGGATCGTAATAAAAATGAGTAAAAAATCAACGAGATTAAATTACCTGAACAAACGTAACGAAGTAGAGAAAGGGAAAGCAAAATAGCAAGGAATAAAATGAATTTAATCTAAATGAGGCGGCCGCCGTAGCCGAATGGGTTGGTGCGTGATTACCATACGGAATTCACTGAGAGGTCGTTGGTTCGAATCTCGGTGAAAGCAAAATTAATAAAAACATTTTTCTAATAGCGGTCGCCCCTCGGCAGGCAATGGCAAACCTCCGAGTGTATTTCTGCCATGAAAAGCTCCTTATAAAAAAAATATCTGCCGTTCGGAGTCGGCTTGAAACAGTAGGTCCCTCCATTTGTGGAACAACATCAAGACGCACACCACAAATAGGAGAAGGAGCTTGGCCAAACACCCAAAAAGGGCTTACGCGCCAATTATATATATATATAATCTAAATGAGGTAAAATGGAACGGAATGGAATGAAATTACTTGAATAAGCGAAGTGAAGAAGAATATATAATTAAAATAGAACCGAATGAAATGGAGCTAAACTAAATGGAGTAAAATTGAATGGAGTGGAATGAAATAAAAAAGAAAATGATATGAAGTAAAAAACGGAATGAGTAGAAATGAACTGAAGTGAATTGATTGGAAATAAAATGGGACTAAATATTTTTTGGAAGAAATGAATTGGAATGGAATGTAATAAAAATTGATAATAAAGCAATGAGATTCATTACCTGAATAAATGAAGTGAAGAAGAAAGTGGAACTAAAATAGAAAGGAATTAAACTAAGCGAAATTAACTAGAAAGAAACATATTAAAAATAAGTGGGGAAAGGATGAAAATAAATTATTTGAGTGAAGGAGTTTTAGATCTTAGTGAAAGCAAAAAACAAATTGGAAACGACTATAATGAGAATAAACGTAGTGAATAAAGTGGTACGGAACGGAATGAAATGAAAAAAAAATTATCTAAGGCGAAATTAAATGGGAATAAATGAAATGAAGTGGATTAAATAATAAAATGAAAACAAATGAAACGACGCGGAATACAGCATTGAATGGAATGCAACAAAAGTTATTGAATAAGTATGAAATCAGATTGCATTAATAAATTAAATCAAGAATACAAAGAGGAAGTAAAATAGAAACGAATGAAATAGAATTAAACGAGAAGTAAAGCGGTATGGAATGAATGAAATGGAAAACAGATGATTCAAATCAAATAAGTGGAAAGAAATGAACTGCAGTGCAATAAATGGAAAAAATAAATTCAGAATAAGTTAGTTCAAATGGAACGAAAAAAAACGAACGTCCGAACGACAGATGGTGGAAGATGAGGTGCTCTTTCGTGGCAGAAATATAGTCGAAGGTTCCATTGCGTGCCGAGGGGCGATCGCTATTAGAAGAAACTTTTTCTTCCGCTTTTATGTTTCATACACGGATATTCAAAACTGCACACATCGGAATGATAGTCACCCACCAATCCACTTGAATACAGTGGTCATCAACTTAGAGGCGATTAAGTTCTCTCCCTTTCGGTATAACTTAATTTTCCATCAAAATGAAATATTTTATCAAAATAAAGGGTGGTTAAGTCTCAAGGGCCGGTGTTGATTTTGAATAAATAGAATTATTTTTGGAAATTATTCTCATTTCTCTTTATTATGATAATATCGGTACGGCTCAATTACTCCATAGAATTACAAGTACAATCCAATCAGACCTTGAAAACAATCGATACTGTGCCGCAGTATTTTTGGACGTAGCTAAAGCGTTTGACAAAATGTGGCACAAAGGTTTACTCCCCAAAATAAAAAGAATGCTACCTTTTGACTACTATTTCATCATAAAAAGCTATCTAACCGACCGAAGCTTCTATATTAAATATGACAATCAATGTTCAGATATTCATCAAATAACTGCTGGAGTTCCGCAAGGAAGCGTTCTTGGCCCTCTACTATATGTTTTATTCACCGCAGACATACCACCTCCTGACGAAACTAATTCATCAATTGCTACGTTCGCAGACGATACAATACTATTAGCATCAGACAAAAGCTTAATTATCGCTACTGAAAAACTGCAGCGATATACAAACGCAGTTAAGGAATGGTTTGATAATTGGTGCCTAAAAATAAATGAAGACAAAACCGTGCAGGTTATATTTACTACGAAAACAAAATTTACTGCAGTTCCAATAAAAATGAATGGCAAAGCAATTTCAATTAAACCCACTACTAAATATTTCGGAATACATTTGGACTCGAAACTAAATTGGAATCACCACATAAAGCAAAAGGTTAAACAAATAAAAGAAAAACTTCGACACCTTCATTGGTTAGTCAGCACAAAATCCAGACTTACTATACAAAACAAGCTATTATTGTACAAAGCCATGATTAAACCAATCTGGCTATATGGACTACAGGTGTGGGGAACGGCTAAAAAAACTCATATAGAAAAAATCCAACGACAGCAATCAAAGATTCTTCGAATTTTGACCATGTCTGACAGGTACACGAAAAATGATGACATCCACAGGACTTTAAATATAGCAAGAGTAGACGAAGAAATCAAAAAGATAACAACAAGGCACTTTGAAAAAATACACACACACAGTAATACAGAAATCAAGAAACTTCTTGAAAGGGAAAGAAACGGGAAAAGGCGTTTAAAGAGAACCCGACCAAGCGACCTAGTATGATAAATGCTAGAAAAACCATAAATATGTACAAAAAAAAAAAAAATAATAAAAAAAAAAAAATAATTAAAAATAGTTGTAAAATGTAATCATGTAAAGTGAAACTTGTATTGTATTATTGTATATTATTTAATTGCTATTATTTCGTTTATTTTATTTTATCGCTTTTTGACACTGGCCATTAAGCGATGTATATAAATCCTGACCAAATTGTTAAACAACATACTTAATGTCAAAGGACAGATGTATAAAATAAATGGGGGAAAAAAATTACTCATGGAACAAAATATTGGCCGAATGGCCTCGGCGACCTCGGCGGCACACCTCCATTCAATGGTCCAAATTTTCGATGACGCTGGGGCATAATTGAGGTTCTATGCCGTTAATGTGCCGAATTATCTCATCATTTAGCTCTTGAATTATTGCTGGCCTATCGACGTACACCTTTTCTTTCAAAAAACCCCAAATAAAGAAGTTCAACGGTGTCAAATCACCTGATCTTGGCGGCCAATTGACATCGCCGCGACGTAAGATTATTCGGCCGGCCATCAAATTTTTCGCGCAAAAGAGCCATTGTTTCGTTAGCTGTGTGACAAGTGGCACCGTCCTATTGAAACCACATATCGTCCACATCCATATCTTCCAATTCGGGCCATGAAAAGTTCGTTATCATCTCACGATAGCGAACACTATTCACAGTAACTGCCTGACCGGCCTCATTTTGAAAAAAATACGGCCCAATGATGCCGCCGGCCCATAAACCTCACCAAACAGTCAGTCTTTGTGGGTGCATTGGGTTTTCGGCAATCACTCTTGGATTATCGTTCCCCCCAAATGCGGCAATTCTACTTATTGACGAATCCACTGAGGTGAAAATGTGCCTCATCACTGAAGATGATTTTCTTCGAAAATTGGTCATTCACTGTTGCCATTTCCTGCCACCATTCTGACCATTGACGAGGCTTGAAATGGTCAAGAGGCTTTAGTTCTTGAGTCAATTGCACCTTGTAAGCGTGGAAATGCAAGTCTTTATGCATAATGTTCATCAACGACGAGCGTGAGGGGTGCAATTGTTATGCACGACGACGAGTTGAGGTGGACGGCTCTTCAACCACACTATCGCGAACAGCAGCAATATTTTCTGCAGTACGAGTATGAGCTGTACGAGCATGCACTGGTGTTTTCACATCTCCTACAGACCCGGTTTGCTCAAACTTTTGCACAATTTTTCCGTTTGTACGCACAGTCGGACGATTAAATTGACCGAAAAAATCACGAAGTGCGCGATATGCATTTTGATTTGAACGGCGGTTTTCATAATAAGCCTGAATAACTTTAACGCGTTGCTCGATTGTGTATTGATTTGAACGGCGGTTTTCATAATAAGCCTGAATAACTTTAACGCGTTGCTCGATTGTGTATATTTCGATGGTTCATATTGAGTTAGTCTGAAATTGGAAAATATCAAGTTAAATGCAGAAAAAAACTTGACGTTTAGGAGTGGTTCACATTTAACATCGGCCCACCCTTTATTTACAAAAAATTTTTTTTTTGTAAAAATTTGAATATATTTTATTTATATTATATATAGTAGGTAATATTATAGGAAACGTGTATGCGAGTGATTTTCGAAAAAAAAAAAATGTTTTTGCTCGTTTCTTAAACTTGACGTTTCAAAATCCTCAAATATATAAATACTATAAAAGGGCCATGCGCTTGAGATTACAAATACTCATTTTTTACTTACCATTCCTAAGACAAATTTAACAAATGGCTAACACAGAAACGCTTTTGTGATATGATTAGTCAGTTTGACTAGCAACAAATTCTTAGGAATGGTACGCACATGAATATAAGCAGATTTACGTGCTGACCAAAACCAAAATAAGACTATGTTCGGTCAATGTGTCTCATATCTACTATACCTCTCTTAGCTACCACAGAGCTGAGCGCAATGAACAAATACAATTTTTTTTTTCAATCGAGAAAATGCGTAACTCCTTTGGGGGGAAAAATTATAACAAATCAACGGAATTCATTAGCAGCTAGAAACTTGCACTTTGCAGAACTAAAATTTTTTAAACCATAAAACTGCGTACCAAATTTTTTTCCAGAGGGTCTGTAGTTAAAAGCCGTGGAGTTGTGATGAAAAGTTTGTGAATTTTTTCTAATAACTAACTAATAACTTTACTAATAATTGTATAAAATTTTAAAACTGGATTTCTATGGATTTTGTTACAGAATGAACTATCGTCATCAGCATCATCATCAGTCAGCGCTACAACCCAGGGTGTTGTTTGACTTCCTCCACTATCCAGGCTTCTCTATCATTTGCTAGTGACCGCCAGTTTCTCACTCCAATTCTTTTCAGATCATCTTCGATGCATTCCAGTCATCTTTCGGGCGAACTTCCCCATTTTCTATCCGCTATCGACGTAAAGTCTATAAAGGTTTTTCGCGAGTGCTTTCTATTCTTATAACTTGTCCCAGACATGTTATCCTCTGCGAGTTAATAAACTTGGCCATATATTCTCCGTTCATTAGACTAAGCAGGTACGAGTTGCTATAAGTTATACTTTTAGAAAAAAATAATGAAATTAAAAAATCCGACAATAGAAAAACTACTCAAAATATTGATGTGCCATCATTTGTTGCGGTTTGTATTCATTTCACTTATGAGTGAAATATTAGAGTCGCTTAAAAAAAGTCAGTGCAAAGTCAGGGAGGTTGTCTTTAGTTAGTAGTATCTATTGGAAGAAAACCCACCAAGTTTCAGCCAGATCGGTCTATTTCTTTGTGCTTGGCATTCGTTTGAATCGAGGGAGTCGAGGAAGTGGAGTGATTTTCCTTTTCCATTACGACAAGGCATCAGCTCACCAGCTACAGCAGCTGTGGTCGCAGAATTAATAGAAATATTTCTTTATTTATTTATTGAAAAGAGTAATGATTACAAATAATTATTCCACTTAAAAGGTAAGAAAAAAAGGAACAAGCACTGGCTGCTAAGGCCTTCGGCTATTGTTTTAAATGGTTAATAATATAGATAAAGAAGAAAAAAATAATAATTTTATTATACTAAGTTTACTACATGCTAGCTGCAAGATTATAATATTATATATTATACCTATACTGGAGAAATGATGAAAATACATAGAACAATCGAGGGAATGTGGAAGTAACCACTACTACATTCGCCAGATAACTTAGAAGCCTACGCAGTTAAATTTTTAATTTACAGCAAGAAACGAATTGGTTTATGATACTAATATTATAGTCCGTTGTCTGCTTCAGAAGTTCAGATGGTTTGATATTTTTAAACACCGATGATCTAATATTTAAGATTCCTGAACATATACCCATGAAGTGAGATAAGGTGAACTCGCTGAATCCACAAAACGGGCACGGGGTTTCGGCAAACCATTTAGCAAATACGAGTGGATTGAAATTGTATGGCCAATTCTCAGACGAACAACGATCTTAATATTCTGGCATGATGAATTTGACGGGTATTGGTTTTTCAATCTCGAGAGATTCAAGGATTTATAGTGATATTGGTATTGGTTCCATTTGTTCAGGGATTTGTTTTTATATTTTCTGGAAGAGTGTATTCGAGCTCTTTGTAATGGCTCTTTGGTTGCCTCCTTAGCTCTATGCACTATCGGCCTGCTCATTACCTTTGATGCCACTGTGACCCGGAACCCACATAAGTTTGATTGAACCTTTTTGTTGTGTGAGCATGTTGCGCTTTTTTGAGATTACTGGAGAGTTATTAGCTGGGTTCAGAATAGCCTCGATTGTTGATTTGCTGTCACTGCATATTATAAATTTTAAGGGTTTTTTTGGGGAAGCGAATTGTACCGCTTCAAGTAACGCACCAGCCTCGGCTGTGAAAATTGAGCAGTAACTTGCTAAAACTCCAACGGTTATAGTGGTACCTATTTCTTTTGTTACGGCAAATGAAGTGCAGGTATCTGTTTTAGATCCGTCAGTAAATAACAGGTCCCAGTCTGAGTTCAAAGGAAAAACTGTTTCAAGATATAATTTCTTGAATTCCTCGGAGCCAGTAGTATTTTTTTGATGATGCAGTAAATTATTTAAGACTAAATAGCTTGGTACGAGCCGTTCTGGATAAGCCGGTTTTTCTACGAGAATAGGTGATATAAGTATATTATGTTCAGTTCTTTGGCTTGATTTAAAATTTCTGAAATCGTTGATTTTCGGCCATTTTTACTTGTCTGTCTTAATAGAAATAGTTTTCACGTTCTCGTTTCACATCGCCTCTCTTCTCCAGACTTGGCTCCCTCGTATCCCTTGGACTACAATTTTTCCCCCAATGTCAAGAAATGGCTGACGGCAGAAAGATTTTACTTAAACAAGGAGGTGGTTGCAGAAATTGATGCTTATTTTTCAGGCTTGAGCAAATCCTATTATTCTAAACGGATCAACAAACTACTATAGAACAGCTTTGGATGAAATATGTCGAAAAATGAAAAAAAAATTACCACAAATAATTAAGTAATCTTAATTTTTGCACGCACTTTTCAAACGATTCAAGTACCCAGTTGGGGCTTGATTATTACTCTATCGTTTAAATTTGAGCTTAGCATAATTTGAGTTATTTATTTATACTTTTCATCATACTTTTTTGTTATACAACTGCATTCACAGCCATTGTCTCAATATGAAATCAACTCTCATAACTGGCTGGAGACTTCATTTCTCAGTTCGCCACTGGCTTTTTTCGATACATTTATTTCCGCAACATAAATGGAAGTTCATTTCGATAGATCAACTCTAACAAATGTACTCCAAGTCTAGACGAAATTAGTTTTCCCTTGCGCCATATAAGGGGTGGCAGCAGCTATTACTCTTCACTTAGCCAAATAGTAATAAGTGAGTGAAGGTAATAAGCGAAAAATGTCGGAAGCAGAAAAAGTTAGCGCAAAAGAGCGAAGCAAAAACTAAACAGCAGCAAATAAATAATCATAGTGTAAAATAGGCAAGGCGAATGGATGCGGGGCGCGTTGTGCATTTTTCGCAATATTTCATTTTAAGCAAATAGACAAGTCTGCGCAGCAATGGCTGTGATGCCACAGTGCCAGCGAGTGGAGCATGAAAAGTGCCAAGCATAAAAGTATCGCCAGCCACACCATCAACATCAGTAGGAGCAGCAACAACAACAGCAGCAACTTTAAGTTTTTGTGCATCAAGAAATTTTGTCTGCAAATGGACAAATTGTCACCATGTTTGGCAACATTGGTGAAAAACACAGGCACACACACACACGCACACTCGCTCAGTGCTGTGCTTAATCAATGATAAATTGCATGCGTCCATTTGTTGTTTACACTTTTTTGTGACCGGTTGAAACTATTGCTGTTGCTGCCGTTGGCAGTGGCAGTGGCAGTGGCAACATTTCAAGGGCAACATTTGATGATGTTGCTGACAAAGTGTGCAACACATGCACCAAATCGCCAGACGAGTGTAACCAACAAACACCAAAAAAACAAAAGCAACTGCGATGCGCACAGAGGAGCTTTGCACAAAAACAAAAATGCTGACAACAGCCAATTCGCTGCGTAATTTTCGCATGCATTGCTGCCACATGTGCGTTGTTGTTGTACAGCAACATGCAATCATTTGGCAGCCCAATGGTGGTGAGCGCAGTTTTTGTTGTACGCTGCGCGGCTTGCGAAACTTTCGTGCCACGTTTGTGTGTTTTTGTGTTTTTTCTTGTTGCGCATTGCAACTGCCATCGCTACGTACCTATAGTTTATGGCATATTAAGCGGCATAAACATGGCCATTGAGCACGTTGATGGCAACCGGTGCCTAGATGCTGCATGCACCTTGCATACTATGCAAAAGCAAAACAGAAACAAACCGAAACGAGTAAAACAAGCGCGCACAAAATTTGTGCGCTCAAATCAGCCAGCTTGAATTGCCACAGTTACGCGCTGCCGCAGCTGAATGCAACAGCAGCCGCAACAACCTACGGCCGATAGTCCTCAGCATCATCATCATCATCGTCATCGTCATTGCCATCTTCTTTGGTCATTTTCATTGTTATTGCCTCGCATTTTATTTAGGCTTCCTTTTGTCGTTTTTTTTTTTGGAATATTTACTGCCTCTTTGTTGTTGCCTTCTTGCTTTCTTGCTTACAGAAATTGTGTGATTTATTTGATGTGTCAAGCAAAGCGTTCAATTAGTGACTTAAATTGTGAATATGTATAGGTCTGCATACGAGTGCACACGTACAAAAAATGGCGGTCGCTGGAAGGCCACCAGACGTGGCCGCGCGGAAAGTGTGGGAGAATTGTGCGCGCATTGTGAGAACATCGGGGTTGAGCATTTCGCACTACCACTAATTTTTTAGTGCTAGCTAAAATAAAGGTTTCATGATCACTAAATCATCCTCTTATTGTATTAATTTTTTAGTGCACTGTGCCCAACCCTCGAAAACATTCAAGTTGCAGGATGGAATCTACGCAAAACGAAAACATTCAAGCCAGTTATGAGTACATTTTTGAGTTCTTTGGAGCTCTTACTGGAGATTAGAGATTTTCTAAATAATATTTCTGCGTCTTACAAAATCCCAAAATATGTAGATATGTAAGCTAATAACTATGTACTGAATGCTTGGATTTGTATAGGACTTTTGGTATTGTCAAGCTAATCTCTCTTGGAAGACTTTTGGCGACATGCATTTGATAAACTTGCAAAAGAGGTGTGCCATTAAAACAAAGTGTATTAAATAATTATGGAACTAATTTTCAAAAAACAACAATTCAAAAATCACTCAACCGATTTCACTACAGTTTTTTCGCAATACAACTTTGAAAGATTTACTAACATCCGTCATTAACAGAATTTATCAACTATTTCTTGTTATTTTAAAATTTTGAAAATAAATTTATATTTTTTTCTGAAACCCGCTTTTTGTGTCTACGCTGGCAAAAGTGTGCTGCAGTTGATGCGGAGTACATTGAAAGCAATAATCATAGATGGCTAGATGGCGAAACTCTCCCATTTTATGTCAGAGCGAATCCAGGAACTGGTTTCAATACTTGGCAGCACTGAGTAGTTGATAGACGAAGTGGTGGGCTGCCACAATTTCTACCAAGACCAACGCAACTATTTCAGCGCCGCTCAAACATTTCATACTACTTTTGTAGAACGATTTGCCTCAAAATAGGCCTCAGTTTCAGCGATAACATCGAGTGACAGCCGGTTCTACGTTACCGGAACGACCTGGATTTATATCCGGCCAAGGACTGTCACTCCAGCAGCATTTATCATATATGTATGTGGAATGTTTGTGCTGCTACAACAACAACAACAACAACAGCGAAATTTCTTACCAGCGAGAAACACCAAATTATTTTTCTCCAAACACGAACGAATGTCATGAAATTTAAACAGCTGTCTTTTGAAGGTTAGTCCTAACTGCAAAAGAGGTGAACGCAATAAAACTTGTGCCACATATGTTTTAGACCCGGGACTTTTCAGCCCTTGTGTTAGTTTTCAGGCTACTTGAATTGATAATCCATTCTTTGGATAACAGAGTAAAAAATTTTGACGACTCTTATTTGCTCTTAATATTGATCTTCTGGCTGTAGTTCTCACAAGATTTACAAAGTTTTCCATGCATGGGCACCACTTTAGCGGTCCCGAAATTTCGGGATCCCGAAAAAAATTACGTAGGGTTTCTCGTTTATTTTAACACCTCTCGCTTCTTCAGTGATCAATGTAGGCTAGACCCGACCGTCTGGCTAGAACCCCAGCGTAAGGCCTGGATCACACTAACAGATTGGTTGTTTCGCTAAGGTTGGCAAAAAAGTCTTGCGGTATTTTTATCAATTTTTTTCAATTGTTCATAAAATTGGTTATAATAATGCGATTTAAGTCAAATATGCGCCGTTTTGTTCGATGACGAGTTCCCAACGAAATGCCAACTTCATAATGCCCCTCTTATAGAAGCTCGCTTCCCTATTGTCAAAAAACTCAGAGAACCAATTTTCACAGGACTCTCTTGAGGACAACTTCCGACTACCAAGCTCGTTCGCCATGGACAGAAATAGGTGGTAATCAATTGGTGCGAGATCCGGACTATACGGTGGATGCAAAAGAACCTCCCATCCGAGCTCCCGGAGCTTCTGGCGCGTCACCAAAGATGTGTGTGGCCTGGCGTTGTCCTGATGGAAGACAATTCGGCCTCTGTTGATCAAAGATGGTCTCTTCTGCATGAGTGCTGCATTCAAGCGGTCCAGTTGTTGGCAGTACAGGTCCGAATTGAGCGTTCGGCCATAGGGGAGCAGCTCATAATGGATGATTCCCTGCCAATCCCACCAAACACACAGAAGAACCTTCCTGGCCGTCAATCCAGGCTTGGCCACCGTCTGGGTAGCTTCACCGCTTTTCGACCACGACCGTTTGCGCTTCACGTTGTCGTAAGTGACCCACTTTTCATCGCCAGTAACCATCCGCTTCAAAAACGGGTCGATTTTGTTGCGATTCAGAAGCGATTCGCATGCATCCATACGGGCAAAAATGTTTTTTTGCGTCAAGTCGTGTGGCGGAAATACCGCAAGACTTTTTTGCCAACCTTTATTTGGCCTTTATATTTATGTATAATTGGCGCTTACTCCCTTTTTGGGTATTTGGCCGAGCTCCTCCTTCTATCTATGCCGCGCGTCGTGGTGTCGTTTCACAAATTGAAGGACCTACAGTTTTAAGTCGACTCTGAACAGCAGATATTTTTATGAGGAGCTTTTTCATGGCAGAAATACACCCGGAGGTTTGGCATTGCCTGCCGAGAGGCGCCCGCTATTAGAAAAAACTTTTTTCTTCATTTTGGTGTTTCAAGGAGATTCGAACCATGGTACTCCGAATTCAGAATGGTACACACGCACCAACCCACTCGGCTACGGCGGCCGCATTCATGAAGTATAAAACTCTTAAGATTGTCGTCATATGCCATCTGGGGCTGTTTGCTATGCTAGGGCTGATTGAAAGAAACTGAAACCAAATTAGGCACAAGAAGTTGGTTGAAGAAGTTACTCAATTGAGTTCGACATTGCCTAACCCCTCTCAATTTAGTTGTAAAAGCCACTAGAACCAAAATAGCAACTGACAATCTCCAGAAAAGTAACTAGGCGGTCATTTTGAAAGTATCGTGACTTACTACATTCCATACATTTCTTACATTCCAAACTTTGGCAGCTTTCGTCTGAAGCCCATCCCTTTTCTTAAGGGGGGACCCTCATTTATCGGGTCAAAAAAATCGATTTTTTGGAAATAATTTTAATCTATTCTACAACTATTTAAGAATATACTTTCAAAATTTCAAGTCGATATCTGTATTTTTGAAGGAGTGACAAAATTTTTAACAGAACGCGACGGGTGGCCTGATCGCCTGTATCCAAAACTTTAAACGCGTTTTTCTCGAAACATCATTTTTCGATTTTGTGTACACAATTGAGAACGCTGTATTGAACCAATCAGGCTTTACAATAGCTCATTTTAAAGATAATTAAATTGTTTTCAATGTGACATTAAGTGTTTTTTTAAAAAAAAAAATTTTCATATTTTTTTGTAATTTTAAAGTTAATTTTTATGCATGAAAAATCACTTTTAACATAAAACTGGGTAAAAAATATCAATTTCGACATTTTTTTTTAAATCAAAATGTCACATCGAAGGTATTATCCTAAAGTTTTAAAAAAAATTTGGTTTTTTTATTTCAGAAAAAAATTCAGAGCGCTAGAATGTACACAGATAGAATGAGGTGCCATGGACGAGGTGTATATTTCCATACTTAAAATGTTTTTTTTCTTCTCCGAAAATTTTTGTAGACAGTCAAGACATTTATTAAAGTACTTTATGAATTACAAAACGTTTGAAGTTATTTTACCTGAGAAAAAAATTCCCAAAAATGATGCATTTTTCGACCGTCTAAATGAGGGTCCCCCCTTAAACACTCTTGCCTACCCAGCGATTCAGAGAAAACTTCAGCCGAATGGTCTATTACATCAGAGCTGTTGGTTTTTAAGTGGTGATTCCTGGCAGACATTTTCAGTTCATTGTATCACAGAGATTACCACAGAAGAAATACCGCAAACAGTCTATTTAATTCTATTTATGGCCATAGTTAAACATTCACTTGACATTTAATGGCCAGACAAACATATCCACTTCTCTGTCTCAGACAGATCTCGTGGGAAGAATAAACCCAAAATATCTGTGGAATTAAACTTCGAGCCATGTGTAATCGGCGCCCTGACTGATAATTACCAGGGAGACGTATACACTTATCTGTCTCAAACGGATCACGAGTGAAGAAGAAGCACAAGGTAATCTGAGCTGTAGCTTAGCCTCTGGCAAATCTCGAGTAAACAAGAAGCAGAAGAAGATCTGTCGAATTCAGTTTCGAGCCACATGTAATCAGTGTCCTGACTAACAATTACAAGTCAGACATATCAGGTTCCCTACTCCTTCAACGCAAAGAAAGCCCTTAAATGTCAGTAGAAACTAAAATCTCGGTATTTCTAGTTCTACACACTATTTCTACTTTATGGTTGGACAAAGAGACATATTTGCAAATGGGAGTCATTCCTTTGTAACTCAAAGAATTCTCACTGGGTATTTCGTCAGTGCCATGAAATCTTTATTACGTTCATATATTTTCCGCACACTTTTTGCTCATTCATACAATGCAATAACACCTTCTTTTCTCTTCTCGTTTTTTGCTCATCTATTCCTCTGAGCTCAACTTAACTTATGTTCGACTTTATTAGTTTGGACTTGACTTCGAGTTTACGTTCTCATGCTGCGTCCTTCCGTGTACTATGTGCTTAGTCAGCATCGATATTCATGATGATTATGAGCTTCTTGATGATCTTCAACTGCACCAGTACCGGCATTATTGTCGTACATAAATGGCAGCACGAATTGTGCCAGGTTTTATTTACTGTTTCATGACGGCGAAAAAAAATTCTTAATTCGTGGTTTTTCGTTCCTTGTTGATGCACCGTAGAAGTAGGAAGCAATGTTCTTATTTACTTGTACAGGCTACTCGAAACGGTGCAAATGTGGGACATAAATAACAGATAATTGCTGCTGGTAAAGATATTAGATAAATAGCTGATCGAAGTCACTTCTTTATTTTCTTCTATGAAATATTTGTTGCGTGAATTTTATGAGCCTTAAACGGTTTTGCGAGCTCAAGAGTATTATGAAACGAAGGGAAAATTAGACAGGGTTCGATGCAGAGAAATAGAGCGCTTATATATATATATTTACACTTGGCGCGTACTCCCTTTTTGGGTGTTTGGCCGAGTTCCTCCTCCTATTTGTGGTGTGCGTCTTGATGTTGTTCCACAAATGGAGGGACCTACAGTTTCAAGCCGACTCCGAACGGCAGATATTTTCTGTTAGGAGCCTTTTCATGGCAGAAATATACTTGGAGGTCTGCCATTGTCTGCCATTGTCTGCCGAGGGGCGTCCGCTATTAGAAAAAAACGTTTTCTTTATTTTGATCTTCCACCGAGATTCGAACTTACGTTCTCTCTGTGAATTCCGAATGGTAGTCACGCACCAACCCATTCGTCTACGGCGGCAAGCGCTTGAGTGAGTACAAAATTTGTATCAATTCAAAATTCTTTTATTGTGACAAATCTTCTTTTGGTTTTCAGGTTCTAGCGAGAGCTTCAACCTCTTGTGCCTTTACATGAGGATTTTAATGAGAGTGTAACGTAGATTATGCAAATATTATTCGATATGATAGAGACACTTTTTTTTCTTTTTGTGTGACTAGAGCTTCAGTGTGCCATTCAGTACACTCAGATAGCTTTTTCATATAACCACAACTTTACTTTATCCCTTAATATGCTCGATGTACTTTAGCTTATAACTGAAGTTGTTCAATCTAGAACAGGAAATTATCGTATAGGCTTCATATATTGTTCTTAGTAAGACTTTGTAATCTTTCACCAACCTCTGGCAGAAGTGTGCAATAAGCTGGTGATTTTTGAAAATACCATATCGAAGAGATCACTACATCTTGGTAACTCTAAGAGGTATCGATCAACGGTTGGAAAGCCAATTATACTTCTATAGATTATCTAAGAGGTATTTTTTTTATTTCCTTAGCAATAAACTGAATAAATAAAAAATAAAATGTATCGTTACAATTTAGTGAGAACATAGGACGATTACGATTTTGTACAGCTACCAATTTGTTGACATTCAGCACATACCGTTCTTATCCATGTACTTTTGGGTCGTCGTCTCCTTCGTGAACCTTGGGGGTTCCTCTCGAGTGCCATTAGGTGCCACCGACCTTTGGATATTTCTAATCCGTCTAACTAATTATGATGGTCCATAGATACTGGTAACAACATTAAGAAGAACTGTAAGTCTGTACTTTAGCTCGGAATAGCTAGTTTTCTTTGTAATACACTCACAATGGCAGACCACAACATGAAGCTTGTGTCTGCCTTGTAGTCTATCAGTATTTGTTACTGCTTATGTGAGCTACTGGTAAGTAGATAGGGTCATCAAGGTAAATCCTAAAAGTTAATTCTATGACTGAATCTAATGAACAAAAATATTTATATTTTTCAAAGTTGAAAATTGTGTGGCGTAACCTCCATCAGCTGCAATTACCTGCTTCAGAAACGTACTGAAACGCCTATACAAGCATGAGTCAATTCTTCTTTATCCCTTGCGGTTATCACTGATGACCGTCAGAGCTCTTGCCTTAACTTTTGCTTTAAATACTACTCGAACATAATAATTACGAGGAATGCAGTCCGTATTTAAAAGTGGCCATAAATCGACCAGTCATTAGTAGGAAAAGTTTCTGTACAGCCAAGTTTGAGTCTTCGCTTCCTTTTGAGTTGCTAAATGGTGTAGTCGCTTCTAGCTGTCATGAGGGGCCATTTATTTTGTTGCTTTTTATAGACAATACCACTATCTCTTTGCCTCGGCGGTTCAGTACATAAACTCAGGTGGGACTCAGCAAAGCAACACTAAAGTCAGATACGTAATTTACACAATACTAACTACTTAAGCAACCGCTATAGGCGATTTGGTTGGTGCGTGACTACCATTTTGTAGTGCGCGGGTCCGAACATGAAACTTGAAACGATTCAAAAAGTCGCCATTCGGTAGGCAATAGAAAACCTCTGAGTGTATTCCAAAAAACCATCCACCGTTCGGAGGCGGAATGAAAGCGCAAGTCTCTCCATTTGCGAAAAAACCAACCACGCACACCAAACAACCAAAAGCTACTTATGGATTCGATATCCAGAGGAATCGCAGAGCGCATAAACGGAGCAGATAGAAGATACGTTCGTTCTATTCTTAGTTGATATGAACTGGGAAGAAGAATTTACTTTATTTCAATTTAAATGTATACAAAAATAGTTTTTATTTTTTTATTTTTGCTGTGGCAACTCTACTTCTTACAGATTTTCTTTTGTTAGATAAATACTGTTTAAGTTGCACCTATTTCCCGTATTTACCTGGTTTGGCATTATGCGACTGTTTTTTTTTTTTTTGACAAATGGGCTTGCACTAACAAAACGATTTTTCCTCAGTTTACTGAAGGATACCTATATAGATTGATGTTGTTGTAGGCAATTAGGTGAAATGGTCCAAGTACCACTCTGTAATTGCCCCAGTAGCACTAAATCGCCATTTTGATACCATTATGAGGCCTCCAACAGGCAGATATCTACAGCCAGCCAGAGCTTTTGATGTAATGGAGAAGATTGATGATATTTCAGGAGGTGCACTGCCCCAAGCTATATAAGAAAAGACCATTGACTTAATCGTTTAGCTGCCAAACCCGAACATTTGCAGAGAAAGAGCTCAATAGTCTCCTTCTCCGAAAGGTCACCACAGCTTCTGCCATTAAATGGGGATGTTTTTGTAGCTGTTTAGAAAACATTGCCCAGTGTGGTGAAATCATCAGTCGTTGACTAACTTTATATCTGACGGCAGACTCAAGAGATTGATTGATTCACCAGGGTGGGACGCTACTTCTGATAGATATATAAATACTGCAGACCGCTGTGTTCAGTCGAAACTGCACTTTTTTGAATAAAGCAAGTTTTCTCATAAAAAAGAAGTATTATTTTTGTTTTGGTATGCCAGTATCATTAGCCTTTTAAGGACTTCTGTTCATATAGATTTATGACTGAGCTAATTAATAAATTTTAGTTATATTCGTTTTCTAAAAAAAACCTGGACTGAAAATTTCGTTAAAATTCAGGTCATTGCACATTTCGTTGTCTAATAAATTCTTATCCTTTTTTATTGCGCAGACATTAGTTAATATCCCCAATACCAACGGCTTAAGGCACTACAGTGGCACTAAAAATGTTTCTATTAAAATTAACGGCTTCTAAAAACCATTGATTCAGATCTATGGTTATATGCATGCCATGCCACACACATACACACACACAGATTTAGTACTCTGACCTTAGCTAAAATTACGAAAGTATATCTTCGTGCACTTAGTTTAGCCATAAATACTGTCAAGGCATTTAACTGGGTACTACAACAACGTGGCGCTACACAGCCTCACCACTGCAGGACCACTTGGTTACATGGTTACAGAGAAAATGACCTCGTTGCTGGTGGTGCTTGGTATTCGATGAGCCAATACATCAAAGCTAACGAATGGCCCAGACTAAGTGTTCTGGTGGAGCTCGCGGCGTGCGGGGGCAGTGATGCAACCAACTCAGAGCAAAATAATAGAAATATATATACATGAAACAGTTAATGGTATGCTTGTGGCACGGCAGAAACTGAGACTTGGTGCAGTGTAGGCGCGGGCGCTAGTATGAAATCCGGCCAGGCAGCGTTAAAGCCGAGAAGAGCGATTGCGCACGAGTGAACGAAAAAATATTCGTGGTAATAAAAAACGGCGCGCAAATTAAATAAATTATTGCGTGGTCAATAGTGAATGGTTGGCATCAAATGAAAAAGGAAAAAAAGGCGATTGATATTAAAAAAGTAGGTAACTGTAAAACGAAATAAAATAAAAAGAAAAAGAAGAGAGCGATGCGTTCCGCAGAACAAAAAATCTCAAGAGACCTAATGATGCATCAATAAACATAACTCATGCGAATGCAATGTGTGAGCGCGGCACATTCCGGCCGCATTTGAGTCAAGCAGCTGTGTGGCAAGAAAATGAGCTGGGTTAAATGGAGAAAAAAGCGCAAAAGATGATAAAGAAGCAGCAACGGTAGACACAAAAAAAATGAGCCTAGCTGTGCCGCAGCAAGTGTAGCAAACGACGAAACATTTTGTACAATTTGTGCCTCATTCGATTCAATAATAATTCCTCATCTTCAGCGAAACGCATGCGACCCGCAACAGCAGCAAAGCACCATCAAGCCAGCCATCTACACTATAGCTCCAGTCGCAGTTAGTTGAGTCAGGCTCGTTGGCATGCACGAGTACGAGTATTCTTGCAGCTCAGTGGCGCTGAGACGCTATTGGGGAAGCTGGTACGACTCTTGCGCACTTTGCGCATAATTGATGTGTCCGTGTGCCACTAAATTATCAATTGACCATAAATTTACTCATTACGCGCTCAATGTGCACCAACTCGCACGAGCAGCGGCCGTCTGCTATCTACTCGTTCTTCTTATATATGGCATAGTTAGTATAGACAGCCGCAGAATCATTTGTTCTCCATCGTCGTACTAAATCCTTTGAAGGTTGCTGCACCGGCGGTGGCGGCAACAACTTATTGCTAACGTTGAGGCCAACGGTGGTGGTTATAATGGCCAACAGGATATTGACTTGTAACAAACATTTTTCGCTCTTTCACACTGTATTAAAATGCCTGATGCGATTCGATATGCTCAATTTGTTTTGGAGTGCTGAGTGAGGCAAGTAGGGCTGGGTTGTGTTGGACAAGCTAAGGTTTAGTACTCGATCATCAGTTCAGCACCTAATTACCAAGAAAAAAAAAAACAAAAAAAGCATGAATTCGAAACAAAATTATAAAAAAATTACAAAACGCAAAGGATAAAAAAACATTCAGGAAAACGGTATTAGAAAAAAATTGTTTTCTGAAAAACTAAAAAAAGTACAATAGAAAAATCAGAAACATATTGTTACCAAACAGAAAAATAAGAAATATATAAAAATTAAATAAAAATGTTACAAAAACCAAATTTTAAAAATGTTTTCAAAAACGATTATTAAAAGACAACAGTTTTATAAAAACTTATAAAAAACAATTAAAAATTTTTGTTTTCAAAAAAAAAGAATACAAAATATTACAAAAAAAAAAAATTTAAAACAAAAAATCTAAAACAAAATATTAGAAAAAAATATTCTAAAGAATTATAAAAACAATTACAAAAATTTCACATTTAAGAAAAATTAATTACTAAAAATAAAAAACAATGGACATGCAAATTAAAAACAAAAAAAAATACAACAAACAATAAAAAACCATTACAAAAAACGATTGGAAAAATTTAGTTACTTACCAAGAGAATTTCGTTACTTAACAAAAAAACCAAAATTCAAAAACAAACAAAATATAATAACAAAAATTCTAAAAAGCATAAAAAAGGTTTCCGAAAAAACTACATATATACGAATTAAGCAAAAATAAAAAGAATTAATATATAAAAAACAAGTATTAGAAAAAAATTTCCCAGAAAAGATGTTAAAAATCCTAAAATATTATAAAAACCAAATAAAAAAAATTTCTTTGAAAAATTAGTTGCCAAAATGAAAAACTTACATAAAACTTACATATAAAAAAATAAAAAAAAAATTTATTAAAAAAAATTATAAATTTTTTTTTTTTTAATTTAGAAAATTTTTGTCATCACAAGGAAAGAAAACGATATACGAAGTAAAACTAAAATAAAGGATATTACGAAAAACAAATAATTAAAAAAAATAAGTTTATAATTTTAATTTTTTTTATTCTAAAACAACATTTAAAAAGAAATTGAAAAATTTTCTATCAAAACTGTATGCTAATTAAAAAAAAGGTATTTTAAAAAATTACGAAAAAAATTAAAAAAAACGCAAGAAAATAAATTGAAAAAAATATATTTTATAAAACATGTAGGTATAAAAAAATTCAAAAAAAATTTATAAAAAAAATTTAAAAAAAAGTTTTTTTTTTTTAATTATAAAATTTTTGTCACTACAGGGAAAGAAAACGATATACGAATTAAAACTAAAATAAAGCAAATTACGAAAATCCAATATTTAAAAAATAGTAATTTTATAATTTTAATTTTTTTTTATTCTAAGAAAACATTTAAAAACAATTTGAAAAATTTTCTAATAAAACTGTATACGAATGAAAAAAAGCTATTTTAAAAAATTACGAAAAAAATTTTAAAAATCAAGAAAATAAATTGAAAAATTATATATTTTTTATTATAAAGAAATTTAGAAAATCGTAAAGAAATATTAACAAAAATGAAAAAATGTAAATAAAAATTAAAAAAACATGTTCGTCTCTTGTTTTAGTAGCCCTTTCCATAATTCTATCATTCCAGTAATCCATTAATTATTTTCAGAATAAGTATTTATAGCATGGGCATCGTTAGGTTTGAAGGGGATAGCAGAGGTCGGTGACATTTCTCCCCTAATTTTTGTCTTGAAGCACTGACCTATGCTCCATGTTGAAAATTAAGGCGCAGACATTTTTCCCGTAAAAAATATCAATAAAAATTGTACAAAATTTTTATTTTTTGGATTTTAAGACAATGCTACCATTTAATTTTTTTTAGTTATTTGTTTAGTTTGGATCTCGATTTACTTACAAAAGTTTAGAATGTGATAGATTTTTTTTTTATTTTGTTGCCTACTATTATAAATAATGAATTATCTATGAATGTTAAAATGTGTTTCCACCTGATTCCGAATACGGCTTTTTAAAGTCTACAGATATACATTTAGTTTTCTCTTTATTCAAGTCACACTTCGTATGAGAGGAGTTGCTCAAAATTTATGAGAGTTTCAAATATCAGTACAATTCTATGGCACCTTCCATCTTCAGCCAACCAGACTTACTGTTACGCTGAGTTGAGCTGGCAAGAGGAAGTTCATTTGTTGTTCACCTTAGTTTAATAATAGTATTATAGTCTTCGCCGTCTACTTGCAGGAAATTAAGGCCTTCGCCTCATTTGAATGGTGTTTCCTTAAAAGCGTGTGAAGCAGGAACGAAAACAAGGTTTTTTTTTATTTTTGTTCTCAGTGTTTTATGTTTTGATCCATTGTTAAAAAATAATTTTTTTTGTTTGGTCTTACGAGGATCGTTCAAAAAGTTGTCAGCCTTCAGGTCGCTCACAGGCGACGGTTTTCGCATTTGCGTTGGCTGGATTTGTTTACCGATACAGAATGATGACCGTGTCTGGAGGAGGGTGAGACGTCTCACTACATTTCTGGGGATACCTGACTTTGGCTTGAGCTGGATTTACATCCTTTAAAAAATGTATGGCTGATCTCAAGGCTAGCAAAGATACTTTAGTGATCAGTCCAAAGGTGCCTTGGATATTCGGAGTTATCGTGTTATCAGATATCAGTTGGATGTGGTCTTCTTTGTTCGCGTTGTTTCGTCTGATCGATCAATGTGAGGCATAACCGTTGGACTATTCATTAGCTTTGGAAATATTATTACAGCGTCACGCCAGTGAATAAGAATTATGATTCTGTAAGCTGTATGCAAGCGTAATAAAACGTCGCCTCCTCCCCCGCTGGCAAAAAATATTAATTTATTTTCAACAATGTTTTGCAATTGCTATGCAAATATGCGCCCATAAATTGCAACAAATTTTAAAGCAGATTGTAATTTATTCCAATTGATTGCTATTAATCAGTTATCTTTTTTAAATACGCAGTTAATATTATTAAAAGTGCGATAATAAACGCTCCATTGCAATATGCAGTTGCGCACATCAAAAGCGCGCAATGGCCGCATTTTTAAATAAAACAAAATTTCAAAAAGATTAAAACTCCATCGCAACTAGCAATACGCAATTAATTTCCTTTGGAAGCGTTAATTAATAAATGCAATACAAAGTTATTAATAGTTATTAAAAGTGGAATGCAAAGATGGAGCTTATTAAACCTGCAACCCTATAGGGAAATGCAGTAGCACCGAAATGGTGGGGGTCTAGTGAATTTGGAACACTAACTGGCTTGCGTTTCTTCTCTTCTTCTTTTATACAGAACCGGACACCATTGCTCTATGCAATGCCAATTGGCAGTCACTGCAACTCTTTTTCCATAGTTTGGAACTGGTACTAAATGCGGCGGCAGTTAAGAACTAGTACACTTTGCTACGCTTTTTCGATAGGCATAACAGAAAAATAATCAGCAACCCAGCTAATGTGTTCCTCTGGATATCTATATCTCTTCTTTCTTGAAATGATTTGTATGTGGATAGGTTTTATTAGTTACAAAGTATTTAAATTTAAAAAAATTCTTAACTTATATTTATTCAATTTGAAACCAGTAAGTCATTGAGCCAGATACTCCAAAAGTTGGTAATTCATACACATTTATTTTGCTACTTTAACCCTGTCACAAGTTGAAGGCCGCTATTGGGGAAATGAGACCAGTTCTGAACTATCAGGAATTTATTTCACCTTCTCATATTTGCTTTGCTAGAAATTTCCTGACTATGTAAATATGTTGTTGAGTTTGTAATTGCATATGTATTCCACATATTAATTATATGTCAACATTTTCTTTTATAGACCATTAACTGTAAACTATTGGGAATATATTAAAAATCGCTTTGGGCCAATTGCTGCATTAACACATAACATTCATTTGCCATTTTAACTGATCAAAAATAATAAATGCCTCCAGTTGCACGCAAAACTTTGCAAAGATGTGTATGTATATGTACGTATGTATGTATATATAGACTCTCGCGTGGTTGTTTGGCCAACTCGGAAAATTCGAGTCAGAGCGCCAATTTGGCGGAAGCAGCTAATAGAAGATTATTTTGAGGCATGTAATGTTTCTTATGCTATAATACCTGTATGATATGTTGTTTTGATGTGTTATGTTTGTTATGATATTTTATGTTTCTTATGCTATGTTATGATTATTTTGCCATGTTAAATTATGTTGCCGTTATGATATAAATTTTGAGAATTCGCAATGTTAGTTGTGTTCTTGGTGATAATTTGTGCTACTTATGCTATGTTTTGCTATGCTATGTTTTGGTATACCATGCTATGTTATGCCATGCCATGTTGTGCCGTTTTAAGTGTATTATGGTTTTATTTTATGTTGCAAATATGATATACATTTTTAAAATACGCACAAACACTGTATATATATTATAATATATATGTACGTATTATTAGAAACCCCTATACATAAAAACTTCGGAAAAATTTTGCATTTGGCATTAAAAAATAATAATTATTTGAAGCTTAATTTTATAAAAACCTATAATTTTTGTTTAACTAGAAACCTCACAACTACAGGTTCTTATAGAATAAAATGTAATTAAGTGAATTTATGCCAATTTAGGGTCAACTCAGCCCGCTCTTAAATCACTTTCCAATGAAAAATGAAATTAAATTGTTTGCAGCCTTTAACGGAATCTTTCTTTTCTATTATTTTATTCAATTTATTGCTGGTTGTGTTAAGAAGAGACAACTTGGGTTTTAGATAATGAACACAAAATAATAATTTGTTAACAATTAGCTGAATTTACTTTCCTTATTTGATTAAATTTTGTTCTTTTGGTAAAGCTCAACATCATTTTGCCCAGTAATATCCTCTACCCTCACGATTGAGATCTCAGACAAATTTATTGAGCGATTAAACTTTATCGATTTTGTATCGACCATATTTTTTCATATTATTCCACTTCAATATATTTCAATTAAGAGGTTTGTCTGTTTACGCTCTCCTTATCGCCAATAAGTAATCTTCAGTGGCATCTGATTGTGATACCTGTTATACAGACTCATTTTTGCATCTTTTAAAAATAAAGTGGACCACTCATAAACCACATACATACATACACATACAGATTTATAGCGAGCGATAAGGTGGCAAATATTTACGAGCGCACTCACAAAAATCTATGTTTTTCCGCTTAATTTCATGCCCATCATATATTCCTTTCGCTCTATAGTGAAGTTTAGTACCACTAAATAAAACAAGTTAAATGCATCCGTAAATCAATGAATCCGATTTTGTAGCATATCTGTAATACAAGTATATATATATATATATATATATATAATTGGCGCGTACACCCTTTTTAGTGTTTGGCCGAGCTCCTTCTCCTATTTGTGGTGCGCGTCTTGATGTTGTTCCACAAATGGAGGTACCTATAGTTTCCAGCTTACTCCGAACGGCAGATATTTTTATGAGGAGCTTTTTCATGGCAGAAATACACTCGGAGGTTTGCCATTGCCTGCCGAGGGGCGACCGCTATTAGAAAAATGTTTTTCTTAATTTTGGTGTTTTCACCGAGATTCGAACCGACGTTCTCTCTGTGAATTCCGAATGGTAGTCACGCACCAAGCCATTCGGCTACGGCGGCCGCCTAAGTATGCACAATTATGCACAGAATATTTGTAATGTGTTCTTGTTATGCCATTATATGTTGTGCTATGTTAAGTTAAGAAGAATATGTATGCACGATATTTGTATATTATGTGCTATGTTATGTTGTTATATGTTGCGCCATGTTAAGTTAAGAAAAAAATTTATAAAAGATATGTTTATATCATAAGGAAAAAATAGCCATGTTGTGTTATGTTATGTTATGCTTTGTTATGTGTGCTATGCTAAGTTAGTTTTGAAAACTGTATGAGGGATGTGTCCAAAGGATATATCAAAGTACCTATGTACTTATATATGCTGTTCCTCACAATAACGGTAAGGCCCACAGCTTGGACACTAATTTGTCTATTTAAAAACTTTGCTTTCTATTAAGGGGTTATATGGGTTTCGTCGGGTGAAAAAAGGCCTATTTTCAATATTTTTTTTTTCTGTGTAAACAATTATTCATTTAATTCTAACTTTTTTCTGTCTTATAGATACATATTTAAAGAATAATTTCTGAAATTTTCAAAAAAAAAATTAAAACTTCTCCATTGTGTCGTCATTTTCGGTGACCCTTCGAAAAAAAAGATCATCAAAATAAAAAAACAAAAATAAGTGTTTTAGTTAAGACCATAAACTCATGCTTGAACGAAGGAAAGAAAAAAAGTAGAAATTGGAATTTTGGCAGACATTTTTCCCAAAAAATTAAAATTTCGGTCAAATTTGCTTGACATTTTGTTTTTTTTTTAAATAGTTGTAATTAAAAGCAAAAAAAATCCCTCGTCCAAGCACAAGTAAATTGCATCTTAAACACCTGTATAAAACTTCATCGAGATCGGTTGAGTAGTTTTTGAGAACATTTGACAACCGACTTTGAAAACACGGTTCCGAGAAAAACGCGTTTAAAGTTTTCAGTAACAATAAAAGTGGCTTCGAGCGCACACGTTCCAAAGGCTGTATCTCCGAAACTATTATTCGGATCGTCTTGAAAATTTAGGATAATATTCTTGAGATGTTGTGAAAATTAATAACCCAAAACAAAGATCGAGTTTTTGAACCCACGAACCCATGTAACAGCAAAAATGATTCAGTGGGAAAATGCCAGTAACGTTTAGGAGTTTAAGCATCACTCCTAACCGTTACTGGCATTTATGGCTTATTTTTATATGTTGTACTAAATTTTTTTTCGAATTTCAGCAGCCATCATCCGTGGTGATATTTCGGGAATGGAAATTGAAACTTTTTTAGTTTTGGAATATAAGTTTATTGAGAAATTTTCTGGGGTCTACTATGTGCACTGTTATCAAAAAATCGCTTGCTATTCGTTCGCATTTTCACCTATAAAACGCTGGCATTCTTTTCTTAGTAAGCGGCACTGCAAGCATAAGAGATGCCAAGTTGAAAGGAGTGCCTTTAACGAAAGTGAAAATTTCGTACGTGTAACTATTAATATTCCAACAATAAAGCAACTAACTAAAAAACTTGGATATGAAGAAAAAACTTACATCAAATTGAAATCAGTGCCTTAAACAAAACATATCCAAGCAAAGCCAAAGTATGCAAACATTCAATGCAGAAGCAATCAATCGATGAGAAAACAAGCTCATGTCTCCATGTAAATATGCATGAAACCAAAAAACAAGCCAACGAGCAATCAACTAATTACAATGCAAAGATGAAATTTTGCTTAATTGCTTGACAGACCAAAAGGAAAGCCCGGAATAAGCCAATAACAAACATTAGAATAAAAGGAATGGGGGTAAAGAAAACAATAGCCGAGCGTATAAAAGCCTCCGACAGAATGAATGCTGCAAGCCAGTGAGAGCTACGTAGCCATTATTATGCTACCTTTATGCATAAGTATGTGTGTGTAAGCATGGATCCTGTACTTCAAAACTGTGTAGCAGTTACAATAGTTGTTGTAGTTGTAGGTGAGTGGCATTAATTGTATCCTGATCACGCACAATGGCCAGCCAACGCCAATTACACAAACATAAACACACACACACAGCCTCGCACAAATCCAGCATACAACAGCTACATAAACAGCAGCTGCTGGCTAGTTATGCAGCAAAAATTTCTTCGAGCATAATTATTATCATTATACCTATGTGTGGCTGTATGTGTGTGAAAGCATTAGCATACAATTAGGAGCAGCAGCAGCAGCAGCAATAACACCCGTACACCAGCGTAACTCAAAAGGATATGGCGCAATTATTAACTCATATGCATATTTACCCATGTACATGAGTACGTGTGCAGGTGTATGTGTGGGCGTAAGCACAATCTGCGCTGGAGCCTTGAAACTCGTAGCAAACTTTGATTTCTATTGGCCGTCCATAACTCATCCACTTATGAACTGTGTATGTTAATTAGTTAGCTAGTCGGTTAGTTAGTTGCCAGAGGAGCTCTCAGCGATATGAGCAGCAGCAACAGCAGCCGCAGCATGAAGGTCTGAGTGGTATTGAAAGTCGAGCAAACTTCTGTGCGGTGAACACTTTTACAACATTAGACGCGAATAAAAGAAAAAAATGCGCATAAAGCGCTGGAAAAGCGCAAATTGAGCAGGAAAAAATAATAGGCGCAACTGGCAAATGCAAGCAGCTACTTTGTGTGTAGTTCTGATATATTGCATAATTAGTGGTTGCTACATATGTATGTCCATCAATAAAGTCCACGTTTTCGCTTTCTATGCCAATTATTATGGAAATATAATTCATGGAAAATATACAGAATTTATTGTTTAAGTGATCTTCTCTGCGTGCTAGTTTTTCTCTGAATTGGCTTGCATGACCGGCGTTTGCTTATTCCATATATACAAAAAAAGTACGAGCACACCGCATGTTCTTTCATATATGTATGTATGTATGTATTTAGCAGGTGGAGCAGTGATATTTGATATTTGCATATTGTTTGTGGACTTTACGCCTGCTGAACGTTATCACGCATCGCTGAATCAGCTATCAGTATTCTGGAATAATATTGCCAATATTATGTTCGCAGTATTATTCGAATATGCAAATCCAATTAAAACGACTGGGGGAACAAAGCCATGAAAGTGTGGCGCGTAAAAAAGTGCTTACTCACATTTAGCTTTTGAGATGTCGTGCCAGGTATTTGGACAGGTGCCGTTTGAGGAAAAACTCATGCGAAATTTGTATGCATGAATGGAGCACTCAAAATCACGAGACATTTCTCAAGGAATCTGAGTCGGAAAATATGAATTTGCTTACACTAATATTTTGGATATATTCGAGAAGGAAAAAAAATAAATTTCTTGCCAACTTTCGCATCAGACATCCCCTCATAAATTCAATGAGAAGTCCACGACTCATTCCGATAGTGTTTATAGTGCAGCGACTTTGCTGCTAGTCATAAAGCGATGACACTTCAAATTATCCTGATATTTTGGCCTTTGTAGTAAATTTTTCCGAAAAATATTTGATTTGTGGGCGTGAATATCAAAAGTAAACTTAAAAAATTTTGAAATATATGTGAAAATTTTGGTATAGAGTTCTTTAAATGAACTCCTTTCGGTTCTCTTCAAAAGTTTATTAACTTTTTTAGCTTTTGTAGAATAAAATATACTCTTAATTTTTTTTGTTTTTTGGCAGAAAATTACACTTCTTTGTTTAAAAATTTTGGAAAAAGTACTTTATAATTTTTAGAATTCGAATTTTAAACTTTTTCTACTTATAGTTTTTTAAAGTGAAACATTTTCTGTTCTCTATAAAACTTTAATTATTTTTACAAATTTTAATTGTACTATAATTTTTTATATACATAGCAATTTGAATAAAATACACTTAAGGAAATTCAGAAAAAAGTTTTATATATTTGATGAAAATTTTGAGGAAGAGATTCCTTCTTTTCTTTTGTCATTTTTTAAAATATTTTGAGAATACTTTTTGTTTTTTAAATTTTTCCTTTTTGCATGTTTGTTCAAAATTTTTAGCAAAAAATTCTTTCCTATTTTGTCGTTTTTAAAAAGTTTCAAATATTTTGATATAGAGTTTTCCAATAACAGGTGTTATTGGTGAATGGATTGCGCTATCGAGAGATGATTACCGATTTTTTATGGCCGGAATTGGATGGTATTGATCTGGGCAATGTTTATTTTCAACAAGACGGCGCTACGTGCCAGACAAGCAACGAAACCATTGATCTTTTACGGGAAAAGCTTCCCGACCGTGTTATCCCTCGAAAAGGTGATCACAATTGGCCACCGAGATCTTGTGGTTTAACACCTTCTCACTTTTTCTTTCGGGCCACGTGAAAGAGAAGGTCTACGCAAACAGCCCAGAGTCGATTTAAGACCTCAAAGATGGAGTTCGTGAGGCTATCGAGGACATAGGGCACCACTTTGAAATTCGGTTATGGAAAATTTCATGAAAAGGATATTGTTCTGTAAGTGTGGTTGTTGATGTTGTTGTTTTAGTAGTACTTTGGCCCTGTCAGTGTACCGTAATCAGCGGTCATCTTCGTCTAGCTCATCTAACGGTAGGCCCAGGAAGCTAGCTGTTTCGACGGTAAGAAGGTGGTGAGAGTCTCCCAATGAGTGTCGTTTATGGCCTGTCTGTACACTGCCCGATCCAGTTGCTGTCTGTTGGGTTTGCCTGAGATCTCGTCCGCGTAGTTGAAGAGATGCCTCCTGATGTGCCTGGGAGGTGGCTCAGGTGTCTGCATAGGTGAGGCCTGCGGTAAGACCCTAGCAGAAACTGCTTACTGAGCAATTCGTTGTGCTCCTTATTAGGCAGCATTAGGGCTTCATCATGTAAGCCTGTAAGCGTGGTCGTGGTGGGCATTCGCCTGATGTTATTTTCCACTGTTAACGGCATACCTTTACCTTTCTCTTTATAAGGAAATAAACATCCGAAAATTTATATTAAAAAATAGCATTTTTCTGTGAATTTCAAAATAACACCTCTGTTTGGAAAACCCTAGTTTTTTAAAGTGAAATATTTTCTGTTCTTCATAAAATGTTACTTATTTTTACAAATTTTTATTTATTATTATTTTTTTTATGTACATAGTAATTTGAATAAAATACACTTAAGCAAATTTCAGAAAAAAATTTATATATTTGATAAAAATTTTTGGGAAAATATTCTTACGTTTTTTGTATTTTTTAAAAGATTTTACGAATACATTTTATTTTTTAATTTTTATATGTTTGTTCAAAATTTTTAGGAAAAAATTATTTCCCATTTAGTCGTTTTTAAAAAGTTTCATAAAGAAAATAACTGTAATATGATTAAAAAAAAATTATTTAAAATTTTTATATACATTTTTTTTAATTTTATATATACATTTTTTAATTTATATTTTTGTTCAAAATGTTTGGAGAAATTACTCATTTTTTGTGATTTTTAAAAGATTCAGTTATATAGAATCAAATACACTTAAAAAATGTTTGAAAAAATTTTATGTTTTTGTTTAAAATTTTGGAAAAAAATTCTTTTCTTTGTTTTTTGTAATTTTAAAAAAGGAATCATATTTTTAAAGTAAAATACACCTAAATAAAATTGTGAAAAAAATGTAAATAAATATTTGTTTACGATTTTCGGGGAAAAAATCATTCCTGTTTTCGTAGTTTTTAAAAATTTAGGTTTTTAGAATAAAATGAAGTTAGAACAGTTGGTTTTATAATTTTTATATTTTGGTTCAAAAATTTTGGAAAAAATTCTTTCTTTTTTTCATTTTTAAAAATATATATTGTATTTTTATAAAATATGTATATTTATGTTTTCATAGATTTTAAAGAAATTCAAATATTTAGAATAAAATGCACTTAACAAAGTTTTTGAAAAAATTCTTTTATTATTAGTTCAAAGTTCTTGGAAGAAACTTTTTCTTTTTTTTTGTAATTTCTTAAAAGATTCAGATTTTGTGTCCTATTTATTAGTAGCTGAAATCCATCTATGCTCAGTTATCCCTAAAAGATTCATATTGGGATACCCATAACTTCACAACGAGTAAATGCATGGACGTAATGCAAGCGTTCGAGTAGGTGCGTGCGCCAACGATTCACTAGACCAAACACTAAAACAAAATTTTCAATAAAAAAAAACAAAATTTAATAAAAATGATTTATAAAGCTGTTGAAGAGAACCGACGAAAATTCACTTTAAAAAATTCTATACTAAAATTTTCAACATATAGATATAGTCTATCTCAAAATCATAACATATTTTTTAGTTTTTCTAGAAATTCTAATAGAAAAGTGCAACACTTTGATAACTTTTTAAATTGCGCATAGTTTGATATTTGGATTTATATAATTTTTGTAGGAGAAAAAGCTATATTTTCATAAATGAGGACCAACTTGTCAGTAAGTCCCTGTGCTATATTTAACGCAGTCCAACTATTCATTTCCGCACGACAAAAACCAAATTATTTGAATAGGAAGCAAGCATATTACTCGTATGCACAATGAGGTGGGACTCAACATTATTTTCTCGCATGCAACTCCCTAAAATACACAAATAAAGTCAGCTGTGGCATGCTCTGCTGCACTCGCCGCCCCTATTGGAACGCACATGGAGCAATTTTCTTTAACTTTTCACTTCTCAACTCTACAACTTTGAAATTTTTTCAGCACTGTTTTTGTTATTCTTGCATATTTCCATATCACTACGTAAGCAGACACTTTGTGCTCTTGTTTTTGCTTGCCATGTTGCATGTTACTGCCCAACACCTCAACCAGCCACTCGCTAACGTGTGCAACGGTGCGTGCGATATGCAAATTATTGTTATTGAAAATATTGCATATTTTGTTGGCAACATCAACATTTCATGTCTGCCTCCTCCGCCCTCTCCGCCCCCATACACAACATCATCTACATTAGCCACATCAACGGCTTGCCACCCTTCTGCTAAATGCTACATAATGACTAGCTGAAGTCAACGAGCAGCTTCCTTTTAGCCGTTTTTCACTTCCGCACCCACGGCCCATCTGTTCATTGCACTCGTATGACGGCCAATTGACGTGCCGCAATATGTGGCACATTTGCCATACCCACGCTTTTGCGCGTACCTTTTGCAGGCAGCCAAGTTTTTGCTTTCGCTCCTATTGTTTTTATGATTGTTTTTTGTTCGTTATTTTTTGTGCCGCCTGTTGTTCCAATGTTCGTTTGCTTCTGTGCACTCTGCGCTCAACTTTGTGGCCAACATTGAAGGGGCAGTTCGCCTGTCAACTGCCGCGGCTGCCGCATTCATTCACACCTTTTTAGTGGCTTCACCTCGGTGATCACTACGAACGCCAACGCGTACGTACGCCTTTCGCATCTACCACCACTGCCGCTGCTGCCTGTACCCTCGGCCATACTTTTTATGACTTATTAATTTTTGACAGCTGCGGCACATTAGCCGCGCACTGAGTGCCTTCCTATGATTGATGGGCTCGTTGTTATTGACTACTGCTGGCACAGGTGTAGAATATAACACTCATTGTTTGCATATGTGTGTGTTATAAAGAAAGTTGGGGCATTGTTAGGTGGGCGGACGTTGGCATATGTTGCATGATGTTGACGCAAAGTGTTGCTACCGCATTTTTGCAATGTTTTCCCACAAACGAGCTTTCGCACAGTTCATTACACCCATGGAACTCGATTTTTTCCATTATTCGAAAATTTGAATAATTCTGCATTTAAAACTTTTTTTAAGGCTTTCTCGAACACGAGGAAAGTTACATCGTACAAAAAAGTTATGCAGTTCAGTTTGTAGTTGAGTGGTTTGCTCTGGGTGGGTCTGCTTCGAAATTATTATGCGCACCCACACATACTCACTTATGTATGCTTAAACGGCACTTTGCCATAGAAGTCGTGAGCTTTATAAATTTTTTCTTCCTGTTGATTAACCAACGCATTAACCGCCTAAATGATTTTGCCGACTTTTGCCATCTTTAATTTTCATATTAGCTTACGCCTTTTAGAAACACCGAGTTGAGCTGAGCTCTGCTCCTCTTGGCCTTTCGATTTCAAACGAATGGGATATCGAACATTTTCAGCGCCGTACTTCTAGTCTTTCACACAAACGGCCTACACACAGGGACCGCTGGACCTTTCTACGTTATTCTTTAAAGCTCACAGATCCCGGGGTTCCATTATTTGTGCAGTTGGCCGTCACCAGCGTGCAAACGTTTCTAAGTCTATGTCAGAGTCCTTTGCTTGAATACAGGAATGACTATTTTGTTGATAGTACGGAAGCTGATGTAACCGCAATACAGCTTTAGAGTTGGCCTTGAACTAACATCGAACCGAAATCCGTAAAAGGGCGATCAGGCTTCAGTGAGAAAAATTCAAGGCTTCTAAAGGCAATGCCAACTCCTTTACAATCTGAGAACCTGATAAGATCAACAGAATATTTTGATTAAAGCATGTGCTTTGCAGCATTGGGCTCGCATTGTGGGCTTATTCCTAAAACTAAAATGATGCCAGGACTGGTAACAGTTATGAAAAACCTGTAACACTTGACTTAAGGCATCACAAAGGCTTTTCAGTCTCGGAAAATCAGCTTAAATCTACCTGAGAGCACTGATTATATTTGTGTATTTCTTCTTAAAACCAAAATTCTCTCAGAGCTCACTTGCAACCAGCCAGGAACCGGCAGACGTTTTAGGCTTATCTTTGAGAATGCAAGTTTGAGTGATTCAGTAGAGATGATGCATTTTTCAGTCTGTTAGTGATTTTTTGGTAAAAATTATGACCAGCATACGCAGCTCTCAGGAGATGCAATCAACAGAATAACAGAAGGTTTACAGGATGACGCTATGATTGGGGCGGACGCAGCTGCGTAGGAGTGCTAGTAGCAGTTAAGAGCAGAAGAGAGACAAAATTTATGAACAATAATAGGCTGGAATACCTGCATACTTTGAAACTGATATGACATTTGTTTGAAAAGCCTACCAGAAAAAGCAGTGAAGGGAAAAGCAGATTTGAATTGCACCTCTTTCAGATGTTGAACGAGCTGACTAAACGGTGCAGCATGAGCGTTGCCCGGGTTTTGGAGACAAAAACATGCCTGCATGGCGCATGAGCTGCAGCCGTAGCCGAATGGGTTGTTGCGTGGTTACCATTGGGGTTGCGTAGATACGAATCTCCGTTCACAAAATGATAGAAAAAGTTTTTTCTAATAACAGTCGCCCCTCGGCAGGTTTGCCATTGTCTCCGAGTGTATTTCTCTCATGGAAAAGCTCCTTATAAAAACCTTTGCCCTTCGGAGTCGGCTTAAAACTGTAGTTTCCTCCATTTGCGGAGCAACATCGGGACGCAGGCCGCAAATGGGAGGAGGACCTCGGCCAATTACCTAACAGAAGTGTACGCGCCAATAATTTTTTGGTTTTTTATGAGCTGGCTAGGGAAAAACAGATCCTAAATAAATTTTCTCTGGCTGGTACTTGATAAAGGGATGCTGTCTTCAAGTAAACTCTGGATTATGTCGGCTTTGATTGCACAGACCAACAATGTATGGAGCCCACTTGCGGGGTAACTAACTGGGGTTTCGGGTTTTCCCTCTCATGAGTTCTATTGCAGCTGCAAGAACGTGGAGAAAATAAAAATCATTGAACACTTCCTCTGTCACTGTCCTGCCTTGCCACTCTCACTGCCTTAGCTGTGTGGCAGAATTAGAACTGGCAGGCATTTACAGTTCTTCAACTTTTATCAAAGAGACGAAGTCTCCATCAAATTGGGAATTCTGAAAAGGTCAACTTGGGTGTTATCCCAATGGGCCTTCAGACCTAAGTGGGTCGCTATAAATCTTCATGGATAGTGACAACCCCTGTGACATAACCTGGTTCTACGAATAGTTCTAAGTTACCTTTCACTAAATGCAGCTCTAAGGCCCTCTTGATCTAGTTTTTGTTTATCAATATGCCAAAGCACTATTTACAGGATGGTTGGGAATATTTTAGAGCTCTTGCTGGTTGCTTTGTCGGTGAGGTACTTCATTGTACAAACATCCAAGTGTGCCACCACTATGAAATTATGCCCTGCGAATGGGTTGAGCATAAAAGTAGCACCTTGGCAATGAAGAGTACTCAATTTGTGTCACGAATTTCCAGCATCTGTTTTTGAGCGATCGCTAGTTTTTGTGTTGAACTGAGCTGCCAATAAAGCTTTCGGCTATTTTTTAGTGCAAACTGGTCAATTTTTGGCAAACGAGCATCTTTCATTGCCCAATAATAAGAAATTAGTGGCGACACGAAAGCCGTCGGCAAAATAGCGGAAATTCTTACTGAATTAAAAATCGCAGGCCACGCCTACATTAACCATAACAATGCAAAGAACAGATGCCGGTAAACGAGCCAAATAAAAATGGAACAACTGTGGCAAATTATAGAGCAGATGTGCAAGAAATATGGCTGCCAGCGGGAAAATGAACAGAGACAATAAATGCGACAGAGACAGAATGGAATGGAGGCAGGAAATTCCAAAATTGAAATAAAAACTTTCAAATTGAATTATCGTAAAGTGGGGACGACTCACTTAAGCCGACGAGCGCCTACGACTGTGTTTAGTTGCCGAAAAGAGGTGTGGCGAATGCGATGAATGCAAGCCTGCTTGCGACTGCCCACCAAACAGACGTTCGCATAAATATCTGCTCGCATATAAGTAAGTGAAAATGTGAGCCTCTTAATGAGGGTGAAATTGTGCGCAGAATGAATGCGGGCAAAAGCGTTTATGTATTAAAGACGACTGCGCATGCGCAACTTCCTTTGCTAAAATTGTAATATATGTATATGTGTATAAGCATGTAGTCGATAAGTATCATACAAATGGTTGAGTGAATGAATTGAATATGTATATATATGTGCACCAATGTGAATGAGAATGCGAATGATTGGACAAATGAGACAAGTGAGGAACAAATGAGCAGACGAGTGAAGTTAATGAAAGGGAGAGAACAATTTTAATGAGGGGTTAAGTGGGCTAAAAAAATGTGTTTTGAATGAGAAATAAATTGAAAAAGACAGGGTGAGCCTTCAAGAGAATACATATTTAGTCAATGGAACTATTGAATTTATTTTACATTATTTAAGAGCTTTAAAAAAGGTGTCTGGTTTTATGAAGGGGGAAGGTCAGCGTAGTGGCGGAAAAATCAAGCATATTTTTGAATTTTTTTTCAGGTGGTCAATGAAATAAAAGGTGCTTGAATGCAAATGCCGTAAGCTGTGAATGTGTTTTTAAGGGTATACAGAAGAAACGAACGGAAGCCCAGCTTTTCTTTAACGAGTCCCTATTCGCGAGGTTCGTGCGTGAAATTCAGCAATTTTTAGCTTACTTTTTGTTTTCTACTATAAATGCGAATGGCTGCAAGGGCAAAATATATAATTTTTCAATTCAAAACTTTCGCGTTTGTTTTAAATATGTAAGTTCAAAATAAAAAAAACATGAGTGAGAAAATGTGTATAAAAAAAGTATGCAGTCTTTCTGCATTTATCGATTTATACGACAGACACCAACCAAAAATTCTGAAAATTTTAATAAAAAAATATGTAGTATTTCTTGATTTATCGATTTTTGAGCAAAAAACGCGTTAAAAATAGTCATATTTAAAAAAAAAATACGAAAATTTAAATAATAAAGTAGTACATTTTCATCTATGGATTTTTGTGAAAATAGTATGTTAAGAAAAAGTTCACAATTAATAAAAAACGATAGACGTGTTATAAAAAAAGGTCAAAATTAAAAAAAAAACATTCGCAAATTTAAATTAAAGAAAAGTAGTATAACTTCATCCGTCGAGTTTTGCGAATATGGTATATTTGAAAAAAAAAGTTCAAAATTCAAAAAATTCAAAAAAAAAAATTTCGGAAATTTCCAAAAAAATTTAAAAAAAATTTTTTGGAAAATTAAAAAAAAACTACGTAGTGCTTCTTGATCTATCGGCCACGCGATGAAAGTCGCAGGTTTTCTGTAGAATACTACTTTCCAGTGATCCCAGTGACTTCTCTTCAACTTTTCCAGGCATTATGAGAGAAACCCACACTTTGTAGGAATTTCGGTCGACGCTAACCGGCTTTGCTTTGTACCAATAAGCTGGTGATTGATCTTCTGAAGGTGAAGTTGGTATTTGTTGGTATTTGGACGACAGACACAAGTAGGTAGTCAGTGGCGGTATGGAGTAAGGTACTTTGACATGCTGGCGTATGCTCTACTTTGTGGCTTTTGTGCGCACTAGAGTTGCGTTTATCTCTATCAGCCCTTATCTAGTTTTATGGGCGGCAACCAGAGTTCACCAGGCCCCTCCTTACTCTTCCATTGCGTGTCGAGAAGAAGTTAGGGTGAACGAAAGTTTCACTTATTATTTTTGGGAGGTTGACCGCGGATTTTTGGTTCAGTTCGAATCTAATTCCATAAGTTTTAACGATCCAGTGATGCCGGTGAAATATCTAGACAACTTCTTTTGAGAGGCGCAGTTGTTTGTCTATTACTGTTTTATGAATTTGAAAGGAGGTGAGCTTATCGAAGGAGACGATTTTTAAAAGTTTACAGTTGGAGTTTTGGCTACTCTGACGATTTCGTTAAACTCGAAGCCAACTTTCTCAGTTTTGCTGGCAAATGGTGTCGGTGATATCTGAAAATGGCTGAAAGTACCATGTCTTCCTCGTGGAATTTCTTAGCCGCAACTAGACGATTTTGTTGGGAGGGTGACAGTCGTAAGTACTTAAGGGCATTCTGAAACTTTGAATTCAGTATTACGTCGCTTCACTCGTATTTTGGCTACGGATTTACCCTAGTAGAGATGATCAGGCCTTTCGTTTCCGTTGTTTCGATAATTTTACCTCGCTTTTTCAGTTTCATTATTCCGAAATTCTTAATCTTTTTGTTAAAAAACTTGGGCAACTCTTTTTCCCAGCTCTCTTGTGGAGCCAGTTTTGTGCCATCCAGAAAATTAAAAATAAAATGCTTGAATGGGTGATATTCGCTTGATTTCAGATCTGACTATAAGACCACTGAACGCTTAAAGTGATGGGAATCCCCCGCCATTCAATTTCCATGCGGAGAAGCTTGGAATTATGTACAACCCCTATCGCAGAAGCTGTGGGGATCCTACAGAGAGAGAGACTGTGGAACACTTTCTCTGCAAATGTCCGGCTCTGGTGGCTAGGTGCTTGAGATTCCTTAGCGTGCCCTTTGGTGATGACTTGAAGAAATTATCCAGCCTATGTAGATCCCTTTTCTCTCCTCCGCTACATCAACAGCACTAGATGGCTGTAGACGGTTTCTCTCTTCCCAGGTAGTGGCCCACATTACGGTATCAAAACGGCACGTAAGTGCCACTTGAAGTGTACCTGGGGTACTCTTGCCATCTTACCTACCTGCCTACCATAAGACCACTGTGATGACTGCTTTTGGACAATCGCTTGCCGCAATCTGTTCGGTTATTGATAGTAGAGATCCGTGATGAGTTTTCCACGCGCTAGGAGTAGCAAATGGACGATTCGCTCTCAACCGTACGAAATGTCTCGCGAGGTGAAGAAAAATCAGATATGCAGACGAGAGGTGCAGATATGTAATTTAGATCTGATTACTTAAGGACCTACATAACTTAAATGAGCCTCGAGTTTTTCTATATGATATTTCTATATTTCACGCAAGAGATAAAAAGTTGAAAAATTTGTTTAACCAAAGCCCAATATCGGCAGATAAAGCACAGATTAAGAGGAAAATTCTAATACTGATGCGCACATTTTTATATTTTATTACTCGTTATTACAATAACAGCTTCATGATCTACAGAGCCTCTTCCAAGCTCCAAGTCAGCACATATAAAACTGGCGCTTGAAAGTGATTGAAAATAAACCTTCGCATGTAACTTTTCCCACAAGAAGAATCCCCTGCCGACAAGTCAACTTAAATCTTAACTCAACCTCGCAATGTCATCATTACCAGCATTTCCTTTATCTCCCATAGGAGCATAGGGCCTCAATAAAGCATTTCCACCGGTCCTGTTTTTGGCTAGCAATTTTAGTGTGCTTCACGATTTCCCGCACTCTTTTTGTAGAGATCTTCTCCATTTAGTCTCAGCTCGGTCCCTTTTGCGGCCTGCTTAAGTGTTCCAATCAAGAGCTTGTCGACAGAATTCCGCAATATGTGCATCTTTTCGCAGTGTGTGGCCTATACCTAGGCATTTAATTGGATAAACGGAAAGCCCCGGCATTAATATTTCGAGAGAAGTTTTGGCTGTTAGACCGTAGATCTCTCCTGTCATTGGATAACAAGGCATATCCATTACTGTGCTCAACCCAGTCTGTACTTATGGAATCCATAGCATCAAATACAAATTTAGAATCCCGGCTCAAGACCCGGAGTCTTCCATGAATTATTGAATACAAAACAAGGTTTAATTTATAATTAAATAAAAAAAATGTATCGCCTAAATTACCAGCCAATGCGTGAACTGCTCGATCGCTCGTCGCAGCAGTTGGACAATCGAAGAACTTTTGCACACCACCACATATGCAATGTGACCTTAGAATATCAAAGCAGGCAATTCGAAGGAGTTAGAGAGCTAATTTGACTGTCTGCCTGTATGCCTTTAATTCTCTTTTTTTTTGCTCAATAGTAACATCTTTCACGTCCATTTGACTAACAAGCAATTATGGAACTCATCAAGAAGAAATGAAGGCGAAGAAGAAGACTGTGTAAACGTGAAATTTACGATTGTACCTGAGCCGAGCGAAGTATTGAAGGAGTAGGCTGAGGAAATTTCGTAAGAAAAAAGTTGTAGGAAAATATTGTGGCGGCCATTCTAAGTGGCAGCCGCGCCGGGTTGGCGGCACAATGATAAACGAGTAGTTGCAACACACAGCAGAGTGTCTGTAAAATTATGCACGTGTGCATGTGTGCATGTGCCGCTTGTATGCAACTGGACAATTCCACTGAAACTGCCGCAGGGCGGCGGAGGCAAGTGTTGCATAAAGTGCAGCAATGGCTGTGAAAGCGACAAAAACAAAAGCTGCATGTATGACAAAAGCAACGACTCAATGGCTGCCAACTAGGCTGCAAGTCAAGTCACAGCAATTGCTTTAATAACAAGTGCAACCTGCCACATGCACACATAACTTTGCCTACAATGCGGCAGGGAAATAAAAATTACTGCAATAGGTGCTAATTACAGATGGCGGACGATGTGTTGTGCGCATCACTGCACGCACACTAATTCATGTGTATGTAAGTGTATTCATGCAACTCATACATACACGCACCAACAGGTGGGGGCATGCAACATTCATATATGTACATATGATTGCGCAGCCGTTGACCAGGGCTTGTTTGTAAATTACGCCAAATGTGCACTGATGATGGCATGTCAAAGCCGTCAGCAACAACAACAACACGCGCGCCCAGCCTGTTCGCCTGCCACAGCTACAAGGCGAAAATAATAAGTGTGACTTGCAGCAAATAAAACGAAAGCAGCTCACCGTAAAAAGTAGGAGGGCTCAAACGGCAACAACAGCAATAAGCACAAAAGTTGAAAAGTTAAAAAGTAACAACAACAATGTGATAAAAATGATACGTGCAACAAGTGTCGGCAGTTCCACAGAAATACTTAGGCTTCGCCTGCAACATGGCATTTGTGCCATCACATCTAAGAAATATTCGCATGGCCCAGAGGTGTGAGAAGTTGCCGCACAACTATATACATACAGCAACAACAACAGCACCAGCAAATACTAAATGACACAGTTGAATGAATCTGCCGTTCGCGTCTGCGCTGCCGATGTATTCATTTATGTTTGTCAGTGTTTTTTCCGGCTTGTTTTTGTTTTTGCGCCTTTTCTCTTGTTTATTTCTTTATTTTCTACGCTGTCACTCAACGCCATCATTTGCGCTAACAATCCGCTACAGACCCAGTGCAGCCATTATTAACTTTTGCTTTTTCTTTTCTTCTCTTTTTGTGCGCATTTGGCGATGTTGTCAACATTGACGTGTTGCATGCAACATTAGTAAACTCACATTCTTTTATTTCTTTTTCGGTGATTTAGATTTGAACCCATTAAATTTTTTTTTAAATTTTAACTACTCTTTAAAGGTACCTATTTGTTGTTTTACCTTCTCTTGAGCTTCACTCACTTTGCATGCGTTAATGGAGGAAATCCCTTGAAGTACTTTGAGGGTGTTCACACTGTGTGCGACGTTACTTGCTGCGACGCTGGAGTATGCTGGAGTAGTACTGCCAGTTCATTCATTGCCATACAGTCGTGAAGCCAGCGCTTCGCTAGGGCAGTATTTTGCACTGATTTTCATCAATTTGCTGTAAGTATTTGAATTCAAATATGACAAAAAAAAAATTGTTTCTAATATTTTGTTATAACATTTAAGGCTTATTTCAGCATAGTAAAAGTTATCAATTTAGTTCAGATATGCACCGTTTTTCTCTGCTAGCTTTTTACCATCTCAAAGCAAATTCATTTTGTCTCTACTGCTCCAAAGACTCCAGCCAAAAGTCCTAAGAATGATTACAAACGCACCATATTATGGTATGGGAATAAGTTTTCGCCTTCGTAAAATAGGTGTCGCTGCTGATACTAAAGGGTTTCCCAATAAGAGGTGTTATTTTGATATTCAAAGAAAAATGTTATTATTTAATATAAATTATCGCATGTTTATTTCATTATAAAGAGGAAGGTATGGCGTTAATAGTGGAAAATAACATCAGGCAAACGACCACCACGACCACGCTTACAGGGCAATATCCTTTTCATGAAATTTCCCATAACCGAATTGCAAAGTGGCTGTCCCATGTCCTCGATAGCCTCACGAACTCCATCTTTGAGGTCTTGAATCGACCCTGGGCTGTTGGCGTAGACCTTCTCTTTCACGTGCCCCAAAGAAAAAAGTGACAAGGTGTTAAATCACAAGATCTCGGTGGCCAATTGTGATCACCTCTTCGAGAGATAACACGGTGCGGAAGCTTTTCCCGTAAAAATTCAATGGTCTCGTTGCTTGTGTGGCACGTAGCCCCGTCTTGTTGAAAATAAACACTGTCCAGATCAATACCATCCAATTCCGACCATAAAAAATCGCTAATCATCTCTCGATAGCGATAGATAACACCTGTTACTGGAAAACCCTTTGTCTTCACTCTAGTAATATACTGCTGATTTGAAGGTGTATACGTGAAGTCTCGATCGCACTAGTTGACGTTCGTTTGAAGCGTAAAGATCCTTTTTTATCTGACGTCAAACAGATTAAAGCAGGTAACTGGGTGCCACATCAATTGAAGGAGAGACATATCGAGAGACGTTTGGTGACGTGTGAGATGCTTCTTGAGCGGCTGAGAAGAAAAGGGTTAGCGCATCGTATCGTCAGTGCTGATGAAAACTTGATATATTGTGATAACCGTAAGCGTCGAAAAAGTTTTAGTCTGCCAGGTGAACCGGATCCATCGGCAGCGAAAAAAAATATTCATGCTTCAAAGGTTATGTTGTGCATTTGGTGGGATCAGAAGGGCGTCATATATTATGAACCCCTTAAACCATCTGAAACTATCAGTGGCGATCGCTACCGACTGCATCTAATATACTTGAATCGAATAAAGGAAAGCGGCCGGAATGGGACGGTACGCATGCCAAACCTATTTTGCTGCATGACAACGCCAGGCCACACGTTGCTAAATCAGACCAGAAGTAATTAGAGGGACTGAATTTGGAAAACTTGCTCCACCCGCCGTATTCCCCAGGCATTGCACCTTCGTATTACCATCTGCTTCGATCAATGCAGTCAGCCCTTAGGTTAGGTTAGGTTAAATAGCTGCCCTTGCTTGGGGCCCACTTGCACAAATATTCAAAGTTCGTCCCTTGTGATAATATACAGGGGAGAGGAGAAAGGAGAAGGGAGGGAATAAGGGGTCGTAATTAGCCGCACCAAGCTGCTGATGAACTGATGAGCTTCGCCAAATGTATGATATTTAAACCCGCTATATCCGCAGATGCAGCTTCGGCAGAACGGACTTGAGGCAATCCCAAGTCACAGCGCATAGACACCTAACGGACAATTTCCGGTAAGGATGCCCCCCAAATTCAAGAGCTGCGGCTTTGTTAGCCTTAAGAGTTCCTTCGAGCGTCCCCGATCTACCCGTGGCCAGAAGAATCTCGCAATCTCCCAGCGCTCGCTGAGCTGACCCGAGGCCCATCTTTCCAGAAGCAGACCACAGGTTCTTGAGGGAACCCCAATCCTTTCATTTTGCGACGAGACCGTCTCCAAAGTTCCCTGTCTAGCCGGCTCATCAACCCAACAGTTTCCCTCTATGCCACTATGAACTGGAACGCAAATGAGCCTGATATCGAAATATTCGCATGCAATCGAGAGCGAAGCCAAACATTCCGCGACCAATCTCGAACAATTACAAACAAGGAGCCCAATACCCTTATTGTCGCTTGGCTATCAGAATAAATATTTACTCCCTTAACGGTAATAACCGAAGTGAGCAACCAATCCACTGCTTCCTTAATTGCGGCTACCCACTACAGTAGTCCGGAAGCCTGAATTTGAGCTTGATGGAGAGCTCGTTACGGAATACTCCCCCAACAGCCCTTATGGGAGAGCGGTTCACTTCTTACGACAGGATCGCAAGCTGGCTCAATGAATGGATTAAGTCAAAAGAACTCGAATTTTTCGTCAGAGGAATCCGTATGTCGCCTGAAAAATGGAGTAAAATTGTAGCTTCCAATGGCACATTCTTCAAATAATATCATGCACTATTTAACTGATTAAATTATTCGTAACTTAGGCTAAGAAAATACGGAAATATATTCCCATGTCCAATACATCACAAATGCCCAAATACATCGTGATCTCACAATAGCTGAAGTAATAAAAAAGCTTGCCACATATCACAATATAGAACTCGAATCGCACCCAAGCCCTTTAATTGAAAAAAGAGCTCTCTGTCCGACCTCTTTTAACAGACTGCAGAGGAAGTCAACAACGGGGATTTATTATGCTAATATGCAAAAATTTAGAATTGGTTATACCACTGGGTGCTTTTCATGCATGTATAGTATAATGTGAAGCAACTCGCATGTGCCAACGTATAACTCAGTGCTTCATACACCCCTGGTAGGTCGACGTTAGGGATGGCCTTCAGCTCCTTCGTTGCATTCTCTTTGATCTCCTTTAACGACTTAAATCTCCTTCCACGAAGTGGTAACTTCAACTTGGGGGAAAAAATAAGTCGCACGGGGCCAAATCAGGTGGATACGGTGCTTGCACGATGGTATTTGCTTGGTGTTTGGTCAAATAATCCAGCACAACTTGGGCTCGGTGCGATGGCGCGTTATCATCATGCAAAATCTAAGAATTGTTTGCCCATATCTCCGGCCGTTTGCGACGTACAGCATCTCTCATACGCTCAAACGCTTCAAAACGGATAAATAGTGACCGATGTGTGTCTTACAGTCCTACCAACATAAGAAAAAAATATTGACCGGTTCCTACATGCGCGGTCCGTTCAAAGGGTTATTGGCAATTATATTCTGCCTACAATTTCGGGTGTGCTGCATATTTTTTTGTTTGCTTTAGTTTCTTGTCCTCACTGTTCCCGTCGATAGCTTTCAGAAGCACACGCAACGTTTATTAACGTAAAAATTATCCTTTCAAGCTCTGAAATATTTTCTCCTCATAGTCTCATTTTATTTTCTAATTTCTAAGAAATGTTCTACTTAAAATTTGCAGAACTTACCCCTGATTTCTAGCCCACTTGCCTGCCTTGCCTGCCTTGCTCCCCATTCACTACTATTGTAGATGGCGTTATGTGGTTGCTCATACCCATCTACTCAAAATCCTATTTTTTTTTCGAAAACTCACACAATCAAGAAAATAAATAAATGCATATTTGTGAAATCATATAAATTCTATTCAAAGAGTTAATTGAAATTGCTTGAGGTGAATTTTCGATTTGTAAATTGCTCTCTAAGGTATCATGAACAAAATAAGTAGAGAGGTGAGTAACAGGGAGAGATGAGTTAAAAGAAATAATATGAATTTTTGCATGAAATATTTGGAATTCTGAATTTCCGGTGAAAAAATAAATAACGCACAAATACAAGGCAGGCTGTTTAAATGGTAAATTTTAGATTTTAAATATGTAATAACATTGAAATACTCGAATGGAATTGTAGAGCCTTGATTTATGGAAAGTGTTTTATTGTTATAATTTTTATTTTTAATTTGATTTTTTTTGTATCTGGAAATTACTTCCTTAATAATTTGCTTATGTTAAAAGTATGACCACACCTGTTGACGTCCAAAAGAAAAGGAAGGTTTATTTTAGTTAACATAAGTTAGCTGCGGTTCAATATTAAACCTCGCTCACATATTACAACATCTCGTTCAGAGGAGATAATTTTATTGTATGTGACATGAACATTCCCGGGCCCAAGGACGACAGTACTTCACTAAACGGAGAAATTAGAATTGTTTCCAGCAGAGCCGTTGGAGGTAATTGGTTTATCGCCAGGTTGAATGGCTGTGCCCCGACTCACAGCCGTATCGTTGCTGCCTTCAACAATCCTATCTTCCGTTAATTTGGAAGGGTTCACGTTAGGTAGAAAACAAATTTTACGAATAGGTCTCTTGAAAAATTTTCCTTTACATTTCAAAGTGACTACTCGGGTTAGTCCATCAGGTCCTGGATGTATTTCAACTATGCGCGCTAAAGGCCTCCTGCCAGGTGGACATCTTTCGTCATACATCAGAACTAGGTCGCCGATTTTAGCATTGATACGAGTAGTGGTCCATTTCGGACGGCTTTGTAGTCGACTGAGATACTCCGAATACCAGCGACGCCAAAAGTGTTGTTTTAAGCGTTCAACCATACGCCACCGACTTAATCCAGAAGTAGCGAAATCAAGTAAGTTTTCATCAGGAATATTAAGAGTTGGTTCTCCAATTAAAAAATGTCCTGGTGTAAGTGCGTCGCAGTTTTCCTCATCTTCATTGAGCGGACAAAGAGGACGCGAATTCAGGCAAGCTTCTATTTGATATAAAAGTGTAGTCAACTCTTCGAAATTCAAAACGCGGTCTTGCAAGACACGCTTAAGGTGAAATTTTGTGGATTTTACCCCCAGCTTCCCATAAACCACCGAAGTGTGGAGAGGCTGGCGGAATAAAATTCCAAGTTGTGCCTTCGCTAGCAAAACATGCTTTGAGGTCTTCCGGTATTGATGCTGTGTTGCGCTGATGCATGGTGTGCAGTAGACTGCTGGCACCAACGAAGTTTGTTTCACAATCTGAGTATAGTTGCGTACATTTTCCTCTACGTGAAATGAAGCGCCGAAAAGCTGCGATAAAGGCCTCAGTAGATAAACTGGAGACACATTCCAAGTGGACTGCCTTTGATACCATACATAGAAATATACAAATATACCCCTTTGATGTTCTAGCATTACGAAGAGACGATTGGCGTACATCAATTGGACCAGCAAAATCGACGCCGCTATGTAAGAATGGTCGCGCTGGAGTCAATCGAACCGCTGGAATTTGTCCCATAAGTTGTTCTGCTACTTTCGCTGTATATCTAAAGCATACCATACAACGCTTTAATACAGTTTACAATTCTACGCGAATTTGTTATCCAATAATTTCGCCTAATGAAAGTTATCATTAGTTGTATACCCCCATGTAACGTTCTTGTATGTGCGTCTGTAAATAAAAGTAGAGTTAGAGGGTTTTTCTTAGATAACAAAAAGGGATGTTTCATATTCTCAGGTATATCAGCAAGTTGTAACCTTCCTCCTACGCGTAGAAATCCTTCTCCACAAATGAAGGGGTTCAGTTTCTTGATCGGATTGCTCTTCTGTAGCTCACCTGTTTGTAGCAATTGCTTTATTTCTTCATGATATTCGTAGCGTTGGGACAAATATAGCAGACGATTGAATGCCGATTTCAACTCTGCGGCTGTTATGTTTCCAAAGCCGAGGTTGAGAAGTTGCATTGTAATAAAAACGAAAAATATAGGCTGTCACAGAAATTGTTTTACCTAAAGTAGAAAATTTGTGGATAACTTGAAGAATTGATATGCAAGATGTTGACCACATTTCGTTTTTCAAGGGTGGTCTCCTTCCTATAGTCAATATCACTTGGCCATGCACTCTCGTTTTGAAGTAGCCACTCAGGGCCATGCCACCAGAGAGGATGAATTGATAAATTGTCTGGTAGAATGCCTTTCGTTGCACAATCTGCGGGGTTGTCGGATGTAGGAATATATCGCCACTGGCTGACGTTTGTAAGACGCTGAATCTCTGCTACGCGGTTTGCTACAAACACTGTCCAACGAATCGGCTCCGCTCTAATCCACGCTAAAACTGTCGTACTATCGCTCCACAAAGCAATATTTTCAACACACCCCTGCAAAGATTTCACTACCTTATCTACCAGTTGGGCAAGTAAATGAGATGCGCAGAGCTCCAGCTTAGGTATTGTGAGTAATTTTACGGGAGCCACCCTTGTCTTACTCTGAAGCAGTTGCACAACTACTTCTCCATTTTCCATAATTGTTCTCGAGTAAACCACGGCTGCATAAGCAACTTGCGATGCATCACAAAAACCATGTAAACAGCATCGCCTTGATTTTGAAGGGCCTATAAACCTGTCAATTTTAATATTTTCTAAACAAGGAAGCGCTTTGCGATACTCGAGCTATTCGCTTTTTATACAATTAGGAAGCTCATCATCCCAACTAATACCAAGACGCCACAACTTTTGAAACATAATTTTAGCTATTATGGTTGTTGGTGCTAACCATCCAAGAGGGTCAAATAATTTTGACGCATCAGATAATAAACTTCGTTTGGTAGTTTTATCAGGTATTGGGAAAGAAACAACGAACGAAAAGTAGTCACCCACTGGATGCCATTGTAATCCTAAAGATTTAATGAAATCTGCATCACTAAGTGATACTGCAGTAGAAAATTCTTTCATTTCTTTAGGGATTGATTGAAGAAGATCAGCGCAATTTGAAGACCATTTCCTCAAACAAAATCCTCCAGCCTTTAGTAGTGCACACAATTCTTGTTGCAGATGAAACGCCTCGGAAAGACTGTCTGCCCCTGTTATAACGTCATCGACATAAATGTCGCGTAACAATACTTCTGAGGCTAGTGCGTAGGTATCAGACTCATCCTTTGCAAGCTGTTGTAATGTCCTGATAGAAAGAAAGGGAGCGGAAGTTGTACCATAGGTTACAGTTTTTAATTTATATATTTTTATAGGATCCTTTACAGATTCTCTCCAGAGAATATTTTGAAAACGTTGGTGATCAGGGTTTACAACAATTTGCCTAAACATTTTTTCTATGTCAGAGCACATAGCTATTTTATGCCTACGCCAACGAAGTATTATTTGGTGTAAATCGGAATGTAATACAGGTCCGGCCACCAGTTCCTCGTTAAGTGATCGATTATTTTGGTACTTACTCGAACCATCAAATACAACGCGCAGCTTTGTGGTTGTGCTACTAAGCTTTTCTACGCCATGGTGTGGCAAATAATATGAAAGCGGAGTAAGATTTTTGGGGTATTCTCCAACCAACTCCATATGCCCTAAATCTTGATACTCTCTCATAAACTTTAGGTAAGCAATTTGGAAGTTTGGGTTTCTGGCAAACACCCGCTCCATATTCTTTAGTCTAATTAAAGCACCTAAATGAGAATTATGAAACTCTGGTAATGGTTTCCCATTAAGCTCAGCTCGGAAAGGAAGCGATACAATATATCGACCCGTGTTATCCCTTAAGTGTGTAGAAATGAAGTGTTGTTCAGTGGCTATATCTTCAGCAGATTGCGGTCTTATGTTTGGCAATTCTTCTTGCTCCCAAAAACGCTTAAGCTGATCATCTATATGACAAAGATGTATATTTGTTGTTTCAATATTAACCGATGTTGACATAGGTCCGGAGATAACCCATCCAAAATGAGTATTTTGGTAAATAAGTCCACTATCAGTTTTTATTTGAGCATCTTTCATTAGAAAACCATATACATCAGCGCCCAAGATAAGATCTATGGAACGTGATTTGAAATATTCAGGATCCGCTAGAGGAATATTTGAAATATCAGAACTAAGCTGTAATGGAATAAAACTCTTTTGTGGCAGATATGAACGAAACTTGGGTAAGACATATGCCTTTGCATATAGTGTATAGTCGTATTCTACGCAGGAATACAGTTTAAGATACGCTAATTTCTTTACACAATTTTTCTGCTGCGTGTTTACCCCACGCACTTGTAAAGAAGTGGAACGGCATGGTAATTTTTATAACTGTATAAATTGCTCTGTAACGAATGTGCCTTGAGATCCTTGATCTAATAAGGCTCGTGCGGATACAGCACCATTAGGCGTGTCGATTTTTAAAATAATAGTTGCAAGTAGAACTTCTCGTTTGCACTCCTGCGAAGAGAAAGGAGCAGTTACATGGAGCCCTTGTATCTGCTTAGTACGAGATGGAGTGACTGACTCAGCAGGTTGTGAGTCTGAAAAAACTTCATGTAATAAAGTATGATGCTTGCGATTACATACGCTGCACGTATGATTAGAAGTGCAATCGCTTGCCGAATGTCCAGGAAAAAGACAGTTGCGACATAACGAATTACGAGTAACAAATTGTTTTCTTTCTGTGGGCGAATAAGCCCTAAATACCCAGCACTTAAAGAGGCGATGCGATTTCTTACAACATAAGCAAGAATTAGAGTTTTCACTTTTGCTTGAGTTTGTTATGTTGAAATTTCGTACCAATTGGCGTTGAGGAATATTCGCCGACTTAAGTTTTTGAGTATTGTCTACATTGAGAGTTTCCAAAGTACGAAAGCATGTCTCCAAAAACCTAATGAGTTGTTCCAAAGTAGGAAGCTCTCTGGAGGCCTGTAATGACTTTTCCCAATCCTTTCTCGTCTCAGAATCTAGCTTCTGAATGGTCAAATGGACTATAAGGGGGTCCCAATTTGTGGTTGAGACATTAAGGTTGGTTAATGAAGCAATACATTCTTTAGTAGTGTCCAAAAGTGTTCGAATTGCTGAGTGCGAAGCTACAATGCACTTTGGTATCGCGAATAACTTTTTTAACCATGTGTCAACAATAGCACGCTTATTATGGAATCTATCCTCTAATGTTTTCCAAGCAAGATCATAGTTTGCTTCGGTTGCGAAAATATGTTTGATAAGACGTGCAGCTTCTCCAGTGACACAATTTTTTAAATAATACATTTTCTGAATTTTACTGAGTGCACTGTTATTATGCACAAGAGAAGTATAAAGATCACGAAAGGAAAACCATTCCAAATAATCACCCGAGAAATTTGGTACGGAGATTTTCGGTAATTTAGCGTCACTGTAAAATGTATCATTTCGATGGGAAGGAGCCACAAATGTACTGTTCAATGCCACCGGTGAAGCTGTAGAGCAGGCTGGCATAGAATCATACAAAAACCATTTAAAGGTGAAATATAAGTCTTCGAAGCTATCAAAAGTTGCACTAGTCACGTATGGAATTTCATCAACACACACGCCCTCATCCTTTATAGACCTAATTATTTGTTCATGGTTTTTTATAAAGGATGTATATAAATGATCTACTCTTTCACTAATCACCCTAATATACCCCTGAGACAGCGTTTCCGGACGCAGCCCATGTGCCTTTTCTTTAAGCTTCGTCAGCTCGCACAGCAAATGCGTTTGAATTTCTGTAAGTACATTTACCCTATTAGACAAAATTATTAAGAAAATTTAAATAATATTAGGTTGATTCTGGTGCTCAACTTAAAAACTGGGCCGACTGTCCCTGCTCGGGCGCCAAAAAATGTTTTATTGTTATAATTTTTATTTTTAATTTGATTTTTTTTGTATCTGGAAATTACTTCCTTAATAATTTGCTTATGTTAAAAGTATGATCACACCTGTTGACGTCCAAAAGAAAAGGAAGGTTTATTTTAGTTAACATAAGTTAGCTGCGGTTCAATATTAAACCTCGCTCACATATTACAACATCTCGTTCAGAGGAGATAATTTTATTGTATGTGACATGAACAGAAAGTGACTGCCCGTTAAAGAAAACGTTAGACTCAAATAGCAACAGGAAAGGAACTCAGCATTCAAAATCAGATGGAAAGGAGTAGCTTAAATTTCTCAGTAGTAGTGAATCAACTTCACCTATTCTTCAGCTTCGTCACGTTTTCACTGAAAATTTTTTCATGTTCATACCCTAACGTTGGAACATTGGCATGACCTGTGAAAACTCCGGTAAGCAGTTTTTAACTGGTTCAACTTGGTTTAGTTTGAAAAGGTCACATGCATTCTCTCTGCTTCTTCTTTCTCATTACTGGTAACAGAAACGACCATAAAGACGCCATTGAGAGGTATCGGAAGAGTTAAATTTTCTACTTCTTAGTCGTACTACTATGGAAGCCTTTCGCAGAGAGATATCGTAGATGGACTAGAAGAGCATGACATTTACTGGTGGGGCGATATTTTCTCGCATTACAAAAATTCGACAACAGGCCGTACCAGCAACCGCAACTGTTCTCTAAGGTGAAAAGTCTCTAGTCGATAGAATAACGCAGGTAAGAGAAGTCGGCACATTAGATCCGTCATATGTCTTTTTCCATCTAATCCTTGGCCGTATGTGGTTAGAGGCCTTATTGGTCTAAGGTTTATTTGTTACACTTATCCGATATATGTAAAACCCCCTAGTGAGATCACAAACCGGTATTTGTGTAAAAAGTATCTATATTTGTAGCGGCGATTGGAAAGTTTACGTCAATATTTTATTTATTTAAGTGTGAGACCAAATTTTCCCTTTTTGCATGTTCTTGTGGTAAGTCGGCATAGAAAACTATGGGATCCTTCCATATCAGGCCTACGATTCAGGTCAGCAGATCTAGGCAAAAATAATAGGAAATATTTTTGTGGAGCCATTTAAGCCTCTAACTCCTCAGCAGATGGGTATTTTTTGTCCCTTTTGCGGGAAAGGTAAAAAATACTCATAACTCAGATAAATAACGGTTTAAAATGTACTACATCAATATTTGCCATAAAATTCTAGTCTCTTCATGCATCGAAGCTCAAAATTCAACTTGGAAAATGGAAAATATTTCTTTATCTGCAAAAATCATCACAAGAAAACATGAATTCAAATATTTTATACTTCCACTTCATTTTAAGCCACGCCATAGCCGAATGGGTTGGTGCGTGGCATCAATCGGCATTCAGAGGGAACGTAGGTTCGAATCTCGATGAAATTAAAGTTAAGAAAAACATTTTTCTAATAGCGATCGTCCCTCGGCAGTCAATGGCAAACCTCCGAGTGTATTTCTGCCATGAAAAGCTCCTTATAAAAAAAATATCTGCCGTTCGGAGACGGCTTGAAACAGTAGGTCCCTCCATATGGGGAACAACATCAAGACGCACGCCATAAATAGGAGGAGGAGCTCAGCCAAACACCCATGAGCGCACTTATTCCATTTAATGGGGGTATTTACGATTTACAAACAAGCACAACTTAGAGTTTAAAATAAAATAATGCGCCTAGAAATCATAATAATTATGTACCATTATTTTCATTTCATCTGCACATAGATTAGGAGACATATTTAATAAATAATCAATTCATCAACTTCACTTCTTTGCCCTTATTTTCTTTTGTCTTCAAGCTGATTGCAAAGCGTCAGTAATTTCTTATGGAAAGAGAAATCCAGTGTCAAAAGTTTTATGTTCAATCGAGCATGAACCGAACAAATTTTTTGCTTTATATCCAGCTATACGAGTACCCACAGATACACGCACAAGTGGCACGCGTTTGCAACAGTTCATTAGTTGCAACACATGCTTTTCGAGCGCGTACACCTTTCTTTACAGTTCATTGGAGATCCAGTTAACACGCATAACTTACATACTTAGTTATGTGAGTGTGAGTGTGAGTTTATGTGGATATGCATGACAAATCTGCTGCTAGGCCCAAAGTTGCGTGTACAAGCCCAACTTCTTGGACATTAATTAAAGCTAATGGAAGAAGTGGATTCTAAGACCGGCTGCCGCTGGCAAGCAAAGAAAAATCTCCTAGTGGATCTAAGGGAGCTTTTCAGAAACAGTGATACGCACATCCATCGGAATGAATGACAGTAACCACTTTCCCATCACCGTATACGCGCTCCTATATATGACAGCTGTAATTCACAGCGAAAGGTAGGATGGGTTGCTTGCTTTGTACTCTCGAGAGTCAGTTGTAGGCCAAAGGAATGACCCGCCCCTATAGGCCCGGTCAATGATTGTTGCTTCAGTAGCATTCTTCAGAAAATTTTGTAGAAATTTTTATGGTAATAGCAACAACAATAACAGCGTATACTGTGCCATTTGAAGAACAACAAAAAGGAACATAAGCAAATGTGGGAGATTAATTATGATCTTCCTATCGAAAGGTTTATAACTTTAGAAAATACAGTCGTAAATCAATCATACTTTACACTTGTGAGCTAAACAGCTGCAGTATACAAAGAGACAATAGAAACAGAGACAATACAGTGTGGTGCTGCCAGAGGTTCAATTGTGGTCAACACTCAGAAAATGAGCCCGGCAAACACTGTTTTCGCATTTTCACGGATGGCTCCAGGACTGACCATGGTTCCGGCTCTGATATCTACGCTGAATCCAGCGGGACGAAACTGCACTTTGCTCTTGGAATGCATGTATCTGTGTTTCAAGCGGAGGTGTAGGCTGTTCAAGAAGCGATGAACTTTGTTATGGAAAACAGATAGAGAGGCAGATCTGTACGTGTCTGCAGCGACATGAAAGCAGCGCTCATGGTCTTAGACAGCCCCCCAACCACTGCAAGGGTAGTCGGTAGACATAATATCCTAATGCTAACATGGGTCCCGGGACACGTGAGAACTCCGGGAAACGATATCTCTGACTCTTTAGCTAGGATGGGCTTTCATGGCCAGGAACCCGTTCTGCCACTCCCTTCTGCAGCCATCAAAAGGCCACGGCTAGCAACCTACAAGCAAGCCTGGAAGGTTGAGAAAGGCAGTAGATGAACAAAACTGATGTTACCTATCATGTCCGACCGACTGTCGCAGATCCTCCTGTCATTAAGCAGAAGGGACTGTAGGCAGGAAGTTGGACAGATATCGGGTCACTTCCTAAGCACATGAGAAAGGTAGACAGAGGGGGCATGAGATCTCGGACTTTCAAGCATGAGATCTCGAACCTTTTAGCAACTGTTAGTATGTTATATAAAGGAGTAGAGAACGACACATATGAAATGCCAAAACACATATGTGTAACTGCAAACTGTATCAGTGCTGAGACGCCTCTAGGTAGGCATCATAATTTTTTCATCTTAACAACCGCGTACTCCCTTCCACTTATTGCTTCGTAACGCTCGATAAAAGCAATTTGCGCCTATTGACGTGAAGCTGTAGATGGTGCTGCGTTGACAAAATGAAAAATATAGCAACAAAAAAAAATAAACAAAAAAAAAAACAACACACCACATGGCAATGACTACAATGACTACAAAAGTCGATACCATCGACCTACCAGCTGCTTCAAAAAACAAACAAAATAAGAAGAGAATAGAAAAATGAAAATATGCGCATAACAAAAAATTGTGTGTTGATAGGTTTCTTGTTAATTTGCCACAAATTCCACAATTGGGAATTTAATTTTCCATTATTTGCGACAAGCCGGTAACAACAAAGAAGTCATCCGCAAGAAACCGTCACTCATGCGGTTAAATATCCTATAGCCGACTTGCGCGTACGCATCACCAAAGCATTCTGCTGAGTGCTATTAGCATAAAGTCACTTGACGTCTGAGCTTCGAGCTCAAAGCGCAGGAGCCAGGTGAAGTTTGACTATAGAAAGATATGTGGGTCAATGTGGGTCTTATACTCTGCAAGCATTTGCCACTAAGGCTAGGAAATAAGGTTTCAGAAATCTCACTCGATTTGGTATAATAATACTAAAAAACAAATTTTAAATTGTTGTCGCTTTTGTCAGCAACATTTAAGGCTTTTCAGTTGTTCTACCCATATTGCAGAAAATTAGTTGATATGTGACCGCGATAGATGACGCTCAGATCTTATAGCTGTTGCCTTATGATTCTGCAAGTTGAGAAGCTGCTGATAACTACCTCCTTTTCCCTTACTGGAAGCCCTCTTAGACTCGTATGCCTTTAGTTTCATGCTGGACCTGAGATCTCGTTCAAAAGAGGCGTTTCTACGGCACAACACCAGAAACTATCTGCCAGATGCCATGATTTGCTATTTCTTCTGTATATTTAACTAAAAAAAATGTATGGATTTTGGCTCTAACCAAATAGAGGCTGCTTTGTGAGAGTTATTTATACCAGATGTCGATAGGCTCTTTTGGAATTTCTCTTGCCTTTGAAATTAGAGAGAGTTTTCGCTTGTTCGATAGTTTTGCTGTTTTACAACAGACTTTCAACAGAATCGAAGGAGAAAAAGCGCTGAAGTTGCCCTAAATAAACCTCCTTCAGTAAAAGTGCCATAACTCCCTCAATTTTGTTCCGATTGCCTTAAAACTTTCATTGCACGATAGCTAATGCTACAGCCTTTGCAACTATGTACTGGGTTGTAAAACAGCAACACTATCAAAGGAGCAAAAGCTATCTCTAAACTCTCTAACTCTCTCCTGTACAACTTTTAAAAATCCTGTTTTGAAAATCTGTTGTAAAACAACAACAGAATCGAAGGAAAGGCTGGAGGTTGTAGAAACGTGGAATGAAGGTTTGAAGGTAATCGGAGCAAAATTGAGGGAGTTATGGCACTTTAACTGAAATGAGATTTTCAGGACAGCTTGAAATTAGAGATCGCTTTTGCTCATTCCACACTGTTGTTGTTTTGCAACAAACTTTCGAAATGTGTACATGTTTGAAAAGGCTAGAGCTTGTGCAGTCGTGCGATGAAAGTTTCAAAACAATCAGAAATTTTTGCTCCAAAGGAAAAAGCTCAAACAAAAGGTATGTAAATGTACATAAGTACGGACAAAAAATACGGTTTGACCTTTGTATGAACAAACTGAAGAAGAAACGACAGGTGAGCAAAAAGGCTACTGCAGAAAAGGCTTAAAATGGAAGAGTCTACGAGAAGAAAATTGAGTAAAAATTTCAACCATTTTTTTATGACATCTGCAAGCAAATGCGATGTTGAGATTCCTTTTTTTTAAACAGTTCAAAAGTGAGAGATTGCTCGAGAAGGGAGAGCAAAGTAAAGAAATTCTGAGCAGCACTTGCAGGCAATTTTATTATTACTTAAACTTTGCATTCTTCTCCCGTTCTTTCGTAGCTCTTCAATAAAATTAAATTTTTTCTTGGTGCACTTTAAAATATGTTCAAACAGTTATTGCCTGAAAGGCTGAAATAACAAATCAAATGAAATCGAATGAATTGAAATGAAATGAAATAGAATTTCATTGTAAAAAATGCCTAATTGCTATTGGAGGGCGTAGCAGGCAAGCCATAGGGAGCAGAGTAGAAGGTTGCTAGATACAGCATTGCTGGAAAGGCAAATTAAGCAAAAGGCAGCAGAAGAGTGCGAGAAAGATGGTATCCAAGTCAAGACAATCGAAGAAAAGGAAAGACAAGCGTGGCTAGAAAAAAAAGTAGTCCGATCAGAGAGCAAAAAGGCAAGAAAGGCAAAGGGCAAGCAAGTGAAGTGGCAGGCAATCAAGCGCCTTTGGCAGAGAGAGTCGTCGGCGTATGGAAATGCCTGCGAGGCGAAAAATACATTTCTGCTTCAATTAATTAATTTAATTGAAAGTAAATATTTTTCTAATGGCGCCTAAAGATAAATGCGTGTGTGTATACATATTTATTTTATATGGTTCAATGCGCAATCAATTGTTAGATAAACTGAAGTATGTAAATATTGAGAAATAAAAAGAGCAAAATCACAGAAGAAAAAACTGCAATGAAGTGAGCCAGAAGCAACAGGGCAACACGTGCCGTACTTAAAAATGTGTGCTGTGTGCAGATGGCGCTGCTGAGGTGAAGTGAGAGTGAGAGAGAGTGGGAGAAAGAGAAAATATAGTATAGAGATGATGATACAGATTTGCAGGTTAGCTAAAAACGGAAATGTGCATTTCAGAACAGGGTGAATGAAATAAAAAAATTAAGTATAGGGAGCTTCACTAGGAGCGCGCATACTTTGAAATGAAATAAAGCAAATAGTTTAAATGAAAATGTCAAAACTGTTTTCTTTGCTTTTGTAAAGCGTTTTTCAGTAAGAGCGCTTCAACTTTTTTTTTGAATAAAACACAAACGGTTTGACTTTTTTAACTAATTTTTTTTTTTATTATCGAGTTTGAACATATACATTTAAGTATAAAATTCAATTTCTTTTGCATGACCACCGCGTGGACGTTTTACAAAGTCCAATCGTTGAACCCAATTTTCGACCACTCTTTTGCATAAATCGGCCGAAATTCTAGCAATTTCGCGTTCAATGTTGGCTCTGAGCTCACAAATCGTCGCCGGCTTGTTACTGTAGCCCAATGACTTCACATAACCCCAAAGAAAATAGTCTAGAGGCGTCAAATCACACGGTCCATTTCTGGAAATAATGCGCTCATCGAACTTACTCTTCAACAAATCAATTGTAGCGTATGCTGTGTGGCTTGTGGCCCCGTCCTGTTGAAACCACATGTCGTCTAAGTCCATACCATTCAATTGCGGCCAAAAATAATCGTTTATCATGTCGCGGTATCGATTTCCATTCACAGTAACGTGGCGATCGTTCTCTTCAACGAAAAAATATGGGCCAATTACGCCGCCGGCATGTAAACCGCACCAAACAGTGATTTTTTCGGGATGCAACGGTGCCTCATGAATCACGTGTGGATTGCTTTCTGCCCAGTAACGCATATTTTGCTTGTTGACAAAGCCATTGAGCCAAAAGTGAGCTTCATCACTGAAGATGATTTTTCGACTTTAAACTTTCTTAACAGAACACGCATTTTTAATAATAAAATTCAATGATTTGCAAGCGTTGCTCAAGTGTGTAGCGTTCCATGATGAAATGTATACTAATGAAGTTTACAAATGGCAAACGAAAAATAAAAAATATTGCGTTGTTCGCCCTCCGTATCGGAAAAAAGTTGAAGCGCACCTATTGAAAAACGCTGTATGTATACGCAGAATTTATGTGTGGAATATGTAGGATAATCCATATGTTGACTTATTTTTTAAAATTCAAAAAATAAACAAAAATCAGTTCTTGAGGTTATTATTGATTTATTCATAAAAGCAATCACCTATACGTTTTTTATATGCAAAACACGTTTCCATTCATGCATTCATTATGTTTCATCGCCTAGCTTCGCAGTAGTGCATACAGAGACCTGAATCGTTAATGGATTGTTCGCATAGCATCGGTCTTTACAAAACCCTGTTATAATTTTATTTTTTGATGTTTATATATATATATATTTTTTGATTACTGCAAAATATCTCAAGTATACTTTGTCAACATTTTAAATCAATCAGAGCAAAATTACTGAAATGGTGAGTTGTAGAGGGACTGGTAAAGGTATTTAAACTGTTTTAAATTTTTTTTAGGTATATTTTTTTTAATAAATGCAAAATAAATTAAGAATATTTTGTCAAAATGAGTTTTAAAGGGAAGGGGTAAGGTATTTAGACTTGTTTTATTTTTATTTTATTTATTTTTTTTATTAATGCAAAATATCTAAAAAATACTTTATTAAAACTTCAAGTCGATCAGAGCAAAATTTACGAAATGCTAAGAGTTTGGGCGTCTGTTGCTTCACGGCCTGTCCGATTTTAAAGCATTCTACCTATTACTTTTGTAGTCCGTATCTGCCATAACTCAAACTATACTGGGTCAACTGTTTTGAAATTTCGCACAGTACTTCTTCTTATAATTCACTAGGTAATTCTGGGAGCATTAGCTAGATTTTAGTAATTACTAACCTATAAAAAATCAAGTAGTTTTTTCAACGAGAATTGGGTTTTTGGCTTCTAAGTGCTAGAAAATTAAAAAAAAATTGACAAAAAAAAACTCTCCGTCTTCTTTTATTAATGCATTTTGGTTCTTTTCTTGCAGATGATAAAAAATTCAGACCATCGGTCGCCACGGCTTGTGAGATCCTTACCACATGTCCTAGGCTACAAGAAGGTTAGTGCCAACGTCCGTGCGCATCCATATACACATAAATAAGGACCATAATATCGACATACCCAAATCTTGACCAAAATTCTCTTCAAACAGTAACGTTTTTGGGATGTAGAACTATTTGATGAGTCTTTTATGAATTTTCATTACTCCAATTCATCAAATTTTACTATTCTTCACAAAGCTAAATAACCAAAAATGACTCCTAACTCGAACAGAGCACATAGATTTTGATAAAAAAAGTTGAAAAATTTTAGTGCGTTGTCGAATCGAGTAGCTTTCCTTATTTCAATGTCAAGACCAACTAAGTATTCTCGCCACCTTCGAGAGATACAACTTCCCAATATGGCCGCTATGCACTGTCAAATTGCGCACGCACCTATTGAAAAACCTTTTACAACTCAAGTAAGAGCGCCAATAGAGAACTGAGAAAAGCAAACAAACTATTTTTGCCAAAAAATTTTAGCCATAACTTTAATTTAAGTGAAATTCAATCGAGAAGTATCAGTTAGAAGTGGGCGGTCATATGCCTGTGTGTCAGTGTATGATATCCAAACGGAAATGCTGTGGGCGTCGAAAAAATGTTTCCTGTTGAAAATTTAATAAAGCAGTCAAGTGTGGCAAATGCCAAGGAACGAGCGAGCAGGCGAGAAAAAGATACTCAACTGGCAACGAAACTTCGATGTAACGCAACGAAGCGCAACAAACAATGAAAGGAAATCAGCGGCAAAAGACAAACAGGAAGCGCAAAGCAGGCGAGAGGGCAGTGAAGATGCACAAAAAAGTGGAAAATAAAAATAAATCAAAAAAACAAAATATAAAAATAAAAAGAATTATAAGAGCGCAGAAGTCTAAGCAGGAAATAAATAAATAAAAAATGAACTAGCACCACCACCCAAGCAAAGTCAAACGCACTGCATAGGCTGTGGCAACAGTAGGCATAGTTACTCGGTAAATGGGCGTAGTAGGCGATGTCGCCTGGCGCAACGGTATCTTACAGCCACCTATTCCCTACGCACACATTTCCTAGCCCATTCCAAATCCAACTCCTCCGTCGCCATCGTGCATAGCACATTCACCCCACCACCCCAAATTTTACGCTACTGCTTTTAAGAACCATCGAAATATGAAAAGCTGAATTAAAAAATAAGCAAAAGACAAAATAAAGGAAATCACACAAGTGAAGTGAAAATAATAAAAATGACAATTTAATGCTTTTCACCATTTTTCCCTAATTCACAATGAGCCTGGGGTTTGTATGGTGGAATTTGGCTTAAACGAAGTGTATATATTTCCAGGATAATAGCACTTAAGTGCTGGCATGTGTACTTATGAAGCCACACCAATACATATGCACATACTAAGTGTAAATATTTTTTGTATCTACTGTAAGTCGAGCTATGTGAAGATTAGCAGAGCACCGGAAAAATTTGGAGCTATACTAGTCCGTGCCTGATTTCTAGGAAAAGCTTTTAACGACCTACTTGCCTGTGACAATCCGTTTGGGAAGTGAGCAGCAACCTCGAATGGAATAAGTAATAAAAAAAGTAAGAGTTAAGATGCTTCAAACTTCGTCTCACAAAAGCTGAGCAACTGAGGAGTAGTTGCTGAGATGATTCCTTTTCATCAGTTTATAGACAGCTACCACTTAAGAGATTCGAAAGTCACATTAAATTAGTACGCATAAATATCCATCAGACAATGTCCAGTTAGGACGCCCACCTCAATCGAGAATTGAGCCCTTGTTAGCTTTAAATGTTTGGATACAGGCGTAGATAGAAGGATTCGCGATAATGCAGGTATGTATGTGTTCTTACCCAGACGTCACTGAGTTGACTCTTAATTCACCCTTCTAGGAGCAGACCACAGATAGCCAAAAGGATTCTAATGCTCTCCTTGCATGAGGAAATCACCTGTCGATTTCAATGCCTAGCCACTTCATCGACAAATTTCCTGGCACCCTGGCACCTGAATCAAGTGCCCAAATGAGCTTGATATCAAAGTATGCGAATGCGATCGAAAGGGTAGTTAGGCATTCCACGACTAGTTTCGAGTGCACCGGAAGCGAACCCGGGCCTTTGATTGCTTTCTTGCTGTCAAAATAAATATTTGCTTCCTTGAGGGAAGAAGAACTTTTCGCAAATGAGTGCAAAACCCTTTTAAAAAAGCATTTGGAAATTTGTTACCTCATGTGGACAAACAAAATAAGGTGGATCAACGTCTAGGTAACAAGCCAATGGACGATGACAACATCCGACCCTAAGAGTGTTTGAGAGAAAAATTATAGCGAAGATTTTTGGACCTTTGACCATTGGAATGTAGTGAATAAAAATACAGCGGAGTCGCTAGGCTATGTCATGCCGTCCGAATGGATACAACGCTCCAACTCTCTCTCTCTTCTCAATAAAATTTTGTTCATTTGTGTATACTCTGCATTCTATGGAAGACTTATAAAAGACTTCTTAAGACGAATAGTATGTAGATGATTCAGAAAACTCGTAGGACGTTAGATAAGTATATACTTCCCATAGTCAAGTCCTTCGCAGTTAGAAAAAGCACTCATCTGTTATAGAAATCATCGCAATGGAATCGCGGAAAGATTATAGGGAGATCGAAAATATCGAAGCAAAATAAAGTAAAAAATGCTAACATACGTGGCGGGTGAAGGCGCAGTAAGCTAAGAAAAAGGTAGAGCTTCTCGCTGTATCTATTTTTTGGCCGCGCGTCAAAATAGGCTCGAAATGCCTGCTAAACTACTTTCTTATCGGGCCATCCTAATTTTTACTCCTTGGGTGAGTTGGCTATGATAAAGCATTGGCAAGCACACATACATTCCCATATATTTGTAAACACGCACACTACTAAGTGGTTCCAAGTGGTGGAGCTTCAATGTCAGGGATATAAGCAAACAAAGCAGAACAAATAGGTCAACACACGGCAAGAAGTGACAACAGTAAAAAGGGAAAATAAAATCAAAAATTATAAAATAAAAACGCCATATAATAACACAAAGAAGAATAAAAAGTACTAATTTATAAAAATACAATAGTAAATGGCAAGCAAACGGGGAAAAAATTTCAGAAAAATAGGTAACTTGTCTTTAAAGTAGAAATTGGATGCGCAAAAAATATTATAAAAATAGTGCGCAAAATATAAAATGTTAAAAAGAAGTTCTTATTTTTCTTATCGGATATAATAATGATACCTAAACCAGGAAAAGATCCAAATGAAGTAACATCTTACTCGTCAATCACTTGATAGTTGAAGAGGGTAACTCTTCGAAATGCTGTTTTCCAAATCCTTCGAATCAATAATCACATGCTGAGACCATATTACATCACGCCAATTTGGCTTCCGGGAAATGCATTCTGCAGGGTCCGGCGCTCGAAGTGTAACAAGTGCCCGAGCATCAGCTGTCTGTTAGTTGGCTAAATGACAGTCCAGAATATTGTTTACAAGTGCGTGGAAGCATTTTGCTGAGAGTAAACGCGAAAAAAGAAAATTAGTAATGTATTTCAAACGAAATAGTGTGACTGCAGTATATTTGGCTGGGAAATCACAACCAGCGATTGTTCGTGAGCTCGAGCATTTTAAAGTAAATAAAGTTTTGGTTTATCGCACCATTACTCGTTACAATGATACTGCATCGCGAACCGTCATGGAGGTGGTCATCAAAAGACTGCAATGTCACATGAAATGGTTCAAAAAGTGAAGAAGCGACTTGAGCGAAATTCCCGACAAAGTGCCAATGAATTGGCAAAACCACTGAAAATATCTGACCGTAGCATCCACCACATACTGAAAAATGATCCCAAAGTCAAGCCCTACAAGATCCACAAGATGCATCATCTCACACCAAAGCAGCAACAAGTCAGACTTGAGAGAGCGAAGGAGTTGCTTCGCTTGGCCGAAAGCGGTAAATTTCCGAGCATTGTGTTTTCTGACGAGAAAATTTTTCAAATTGAGCAACTCTTAAACTCTCAAAACGATAGGGTTTAATTGACCGACCATGCATACGACAGTTTCTGTCATCGATTGGCCACCAGGATGCAGAACCCGCCACAGATAATGGTTTGGGCCGCTGTAACCGCAGATGGGCTCGCTCTAATCGTTTTCATCCAGCCTGGCGTCAAGGTAAATGCGAAATATTATGGGGAAAGTATTCTGGAGGTTGCTTTGAATCCGTGGGGAGACAAACATTTCGGTGACAGACTATGCACATTTCAACTGCACTCGGCACCGTCTCACAAAGCTCGAGTGAACCAAGAATGGCTAAAAATCAACGTTCCGAACTTCATTACGTCTACAGAATGGCTCTCAAATTCACCAGACGCGAGTCCGATAGATTATTCTCTTTGGGGCACTTTGGTACTTCAGAGTTAAGCGAAAACGGGCGTATTCGGAAATGGGAGATATATTGGCCGGAGAACCCCAAGGCAATATTTGAACCCATACAGTACTTACTCTATATCTCAGACCAGTACTGAAATTATGTAAAGTAGCTACATTTGCCCACGATATTTGAGCCTTAGCTGTTTAATTAACCAAAAGCGAATCCAACATGAAATTGCAGAAATCTATTGACGAAGGTTACATGGACCGAAACTTTGAATGTAAAAAGCTGCAGTGGTTGATTGGCAGAAAATCTGAGCTGTCAACTCAAATAAGTTTGCATTTTGCTAAAACTGGTGTGAACGTAGGGCCTTCAATTATGGCGATGTGTGGTACCGTAAAACATAGTAAAGATCTGCACAAGGATATGGCTACATAACCTGTATCAGAAACCTTTGTTCGAAGTGGGTGCCCGTTCACTGTTTTGTTTCATCAAGACAACGCCCCACAAGTCAATCAATGTTTTCGATTTCTGACAGAGTAGGGGATTAGCCCGCCGCTACCAGTCCTAAGTAGTGGGAATGCTCACCTGTCGTTGCTTAGGAACAACGCCTCTTACTGCTTGGAGCGCCATCTTGTCTCACATTTTTCTAGCAGAAGGATCGCACAGATGGTTGAGGACTTCGCTAAATTTCGTGTGTCTGCGCTATTACCGCGGCCGCCCGCTTCCTCTTGCTGGCGCTGCTGAGGCAATGTGTAACTGTGTATTTTTCTTTGTTTTTTTTTGCTTTGGCTTAGCAGCCCAAATACAATCAATGCGCTGACTAGTGTGCGGTAGTAAGGATGGAAAGGATAGGTTTTTGGGGTTGAGGAGTGGAGTTGGAGGATTTTTTTTTTCTTTAGACACAGGAAAAGTAGGTAAATTTGGAAAAATGCGAGGGCCGTGCTTTACATGGGATTTGAACCCACAACCTCTGGGATGGCAGACTAGTGAACCTACGCTAGACTACCGAGGGCGTATAACTACTTACTCTTCCTAAATTTGCCCACGGCAGTAGGTTCCAAGTTACCCAGATTTATATCCGGTCAAGTACTGTCCCGTCAACAGCAGCCTCCAAACTTTTATGTTGAATGTTTATGCTTTTGCAAAAACTAGATTTTTTTTCCTCTTCATCACACAAAAAATAATTCTCCGTGTACTTAACATGTATCCATCTACTGCAACGGCAAGCATTGTTCCTGCAAGGTGACCACTAACTCATACTTCTTAAAATTGTGAGCACGACGTCTTCGTCCAGCAATGACAAAAGCATCAGCAGCCAAACGAAAGGACTAGCGAAGCGGTGGACGATGGATTGTGGAAGGAAAGCTGGAAACGCCATTGTTGATATTTATGCCGTTTGGCAAACAAATGCAAGCAAACTTACACACAAACGTGGTATATATGGCCTTACAAAAGTGACAAAGAGAATATATCATAAAATTATAACAACAGAAGCAGCAGCAGCAACAACAAAGGAATCGCCATCCATATCCTTTTGCCCTCGTCGTTGTTTACATTTTTTATGAAAAGTGCCCGCAAAAAGAAGTGAAATAGCAAAAAATAACATTTATGTTGAACAAAAGCTGTGCAGCTAACAATTCATAGCCTTAAATTAAATATATATGAGTGCATGTGTATTCGTGTTTCTATTAATGTGTGTGTGTGTTGGTGTGTTTTTGTGTTGACGAATTTGTTTGTTTTATGACTTTTTCCGCCGCCACTTTTTGTGCTTTTTTATCATCTGCTTATTGCTCTCTGCTTCCCCCACATAATACGTACACACACGCACGCGCGCACACACACATACATATGCAGTAAAGAAATGCCGGATGCATCCGGTGTTTGCCTTGGCTTTCTTCACTGCTTCAACTGCTGTGGATTACCGGAATCCGGAAGTCGAGTGTGTGGCATTAAATGCTGCGCGGTCACTTTTAAAGTTAACTGCTTGTTTTGTGATTTGATAAGTTTTTCTATGCGTTGATTAAGGCGATTTACGAAGATTAATTTTGTTGTTGTTTGCTTCAAGGATATCTGCAGTAAATTGAATGGTTGTGTACTCATCACTAGGCAAGCGTTTACCAGATTTTAACGGAGTTGCCACTTAATATTTTATTCAAGCGTATTTTTATTGTAGTCTGATTTGGCGTCAGTGGGTTCTTGGTCCGTATTTTCGGGCTCGAAGCCGACTTTGGATGTTTTAAGACAATAAGTTTCTTTAAGCTATAAAAGAATCCCTCAAACTTCTGTCAATATTTAGTCGTTATATTTAACACTTCAGCCTGTGTTCGAGTGAAACATTTGCGCACTTTGATTGAATTTAGAACCTTATATGGGCCGATAGCCGCTGCCTCGTCCAACAAACTGTCAAAAGAGCCAACAGAGAAGTCATTTACGGTTCTATTGACCTGCACTCTCGTGACTGATCCATGAGCAGTATTAAGAGAAACTCCGTCTATTCCAAAACTATAATAAGTTTGTTACTTACACTGGAAAATAGTTAAAATAAAAAATATAAAAATAAAAATAGACCTATACCTCTATTTTTATTCCTAACATGTGGTAACTATTCTGCAGAGAGTTCCAAGGAAATGAGAGAAAAACTTACTGAGATATGCGTCTTCAACAAACTAGTCTAGTTAGAGGAACTTGAAAGATAGGAGACTTAAAACGAATTTTGTGGATTTATTTCTGAAACAAAGAATTTTTGGCTCTCCATTTTCTTTGAAAGCGTATCACTTCCAGAATTTTATGTCAAAATCTCAAGGAAATCAGAGAAAAACTTACGGAGATATGTAACTTTAACTCTTTCCGGCGCACTGAAAAAAATCGCTAAAAATTAAACACAAAGATTTTTTTATTTCATTTATTCGAGACATTTAATGAAGAAAATGTAAAAAAAAAAAATTTTATCCTTGCAGGATTTTGTACAAGGATGTGGTACGATTTTTATACCATCGCGCATAGAGTGCGAGGATTATTTACGAAACTCATTGAAACAAGTTTTTGTTTTGCTGAGGCAAAGTGGCACATTACAAGTTGAGCACATCCATTGAGTCCTTCTTTGGTAGCTTGTCGTGCTGCAGTACGCACATCTACGTAAGGTTGTTCTGACTGGTTGGTGAGATGACGAGGATCGTAGGCTTGGATCTACATACGGTTTGTTTTTCTTTATGCGGACTCTAGCTTGCTTTTTATTTTTGGTTCCAAGAGTAGGTGGTGAGGCTGAACTGCATAGTATTAAAATCAAATCAAGTTTGAAGTCCCTAAGGGGTAAGATGTACCCTATACTTTTAGAAATAATAAAAGAATTCACGACTGCAATATCAAGAAAGTGAAAAAATATTCGGTGCCACCACTTGCGGCTTTTTCTGTTCAGCTCGTAGTACTTCTTTAGCTGATCTAACTTGTTAACGTTATTCATGTGCATATTATAGTCGTGTATTACTTCAGGCTTTTCGATTTTTTTGACAGAACCATCGCGTTGGCGTTGTTGTACCTTTACAAATTTACTCGGATCATGAAAGTTAGATAAAGCTGTAACCTCTCTTTTGTCAATCCACTTCATAAAGAGTATACCAGAATCTCTAATTTGCCATTCACAGTCGCCCCGTTTTCACTGCTTACCAGGTCTAATATCGGTAGGAAGAAATTTTCGATTAGTTCGCACTGTTTCTCAGCCATTTGTCAACTGCTTTTTCAGTTCAAGAATCAAGTTGAACGAAGTGAAAAAATTATCGAAAAATACTTTATGGTGTTTCCCCCAAAATCAGTAGTTAAGCTGAGAACGACCCGTTCTCCAAGTTTTTTTCGACTAGATCTCCTTTTTTACCCGTATATATCTCGAACCGATGGACCTAACAGGTGCTGTCACACAACATCCAAGTTTTGCACCCTCTTTTTATTGGCTTCTTCGGCATATCAAAGTTGATCTGTAGAATACAAATATCAACGTATCTTAAAAATTACCTTTGAATCTTATCATTGATTCGTCTACTGCAAGGTACTCGCCAGGATTGAAGCACAGTTTGAAGCGTTCTTGCAGCATATCCAAATACGGTTGAACTTTGTAGAGTTTGTTAAATAATGGTGATCCTCTTTTTGGCATTATAGAAGAATCGTTCAAATGCAAATTGCTTAAAATCCAGTCAAATCTTTTCAAGGGCATTATTTTGGATATATAGCTATCGTTAAGTTCTGGGCGAGATGACCAGTAATCTCGATAACTAGCCTGATGCTTTATTCCCATCAAAAAGTTGATTCCAATAAATGCATATATTTCTGACACACTTGCTTTAATGTATGACTTACCAGATTGCTGGGCATACAAATTAGTTTGGAATACTATATGCTCAACCACAGCTGGAGTTGCAATTGAACTGAAAATTGAAAAATTGTCGAGTGATGGCATGCTTTCGATAACATCAGTAGGCCCCTGCATCTCGCCAGCAAATACTACTAACGGTTCCATAGAATTTTGCTTACTCCACTTGGGTGGCCCAAGCAGTTCACGGTTTCTTCTTACATCAGCTAGAGGAACTTCATCATCGCTGTCATAATCTTCTCGTGAATTATGGGCTCTGCTAAACCCTAGTTCTTCCCTCTCAACAATTCCCACATCCTCATTGTCATCTTCAACGATGGCATCAAAGAGTTCCTGCAAGTTTTCTTCATCGAATACTTCAACATCATCAACAATTGAATCGGTATCCAAAGGAATCTCTGCTAAATCAATTTTATCATCGAAAGCTTCCAATATTTTGCATGTATCACCCAGCTTAAGTTTTTTAGCCATTGTCATTTACATACGTATATGCCGCGCGGTGGTCTACTTTTTGTACCAGGAACTTTAAACACTTTCCACACTAAGTCTTTTGATTATTTTTATTCCATTGGCTGAGTAATTAATTCATAAACACTTTATTTTATTAAAATTGTAGGAAACCGATGCTGCACGTGCTTTTATTTACAAAATATGATAAATTTTGAGTAACACTTTAATACTTCAATATTCTACTCATTTTGCGCGTAAAAAACATATATATTTATCTCTTTCGAACACTTGTTATATTTTTTTTTTAGAAAATATAAGCTTAGATTTGCCTGTATAAGTGGTAAAAGAATTATACCAATGCGCATAAAATGCAGGAAAAACATTTAAATAAGTGGTATAAATTTTATACCAGCGCCCCGGAAAGAGTTAAGGTAGATTCATACAATTGGGGACCTTTTAATATAAAGAGTTTTTCAGAGAAACAATTCTTAAAACATTTTTCACTCCCTAAGGATTTGCATACCCCTAAAAGTAAGGAACTTTTAACGTGCAGGGTTTTCCCAAAATCAAAAAAGAAAATTATTCACAAATTTTGATAGACTTTAATAATAACATATGTTTGATTAGAGTAGATTAGTTGGGGTTATACTAGTCCAAGCACTCAGTTACGAACACCATTGTATTATACGCAGATAGATTACAGTACAGGAATAGAGAGACAGTATAGATACTATTTATATGGATGGTAAGACGTGAAAATGCCTATCCATACTCAGTACATCGCAAGCCAACAGCCTAAGTTTGATTGTAGAGAACGCCGAACTGCTACAAAAAAAATTATCTGCAGTGTCCTCATTCTCAATACAGGATATTGGGTCGCCATTAATTCTTATGGTACTCATATGCTGACCACAGGTATTGTGGCCTGGTTTTACACCCCCTCAGGTCCTTCGTACTAAATTAAAGTGAAAGTTCGCTCATTTTCATGTTTGGTTCTTTCACAAAACTCTTCGTTCGCATAAGCTTGGATGTGCTCAATTTCCTGCAGATTATTCAGAAAATAGTCTACAATAAAGCACCAAAGTAGGGGATAAAGTACACCGCTTTTGGGCAGCCCTTCTTAACCTCAACCTTGACTCCTTCATCGTTTGCTCTATCTGTGATAAACAGTCGATTGGATACATAGAGTGAATCCATCTGACAATAGTTTCTTCTACTCCATGCTTTTTTAAAGAAGAGCACATAGAACCAAAGGTAGCATTGTCAAAAGCTCCTTCAATGTTTACAAACACACCAAGAGTATACTCTCTTGTTTCCAACCCTTTATCGATTATGCTAACGCACTCGTGCAGAGCCGATTTTCCAAGTTGATAAGCGTGTTGTCTGACATTCACAGGGTTGGGACTTGGAACCTTTATTCTAATGCCCGATGTCAGGCTTATGGGTCGGAAACTTTTCAGTAAATAACATATGTGGGTACATTTAAATTTAATATTTTCCACAAGCGCCAGGAAATATGCAATGCAATTAAGCAATAATTTCCCCTCCACGACACACTTATTAATACCCAACATTGTTGAGCGCTTCTCGCCACCATTTAGACGCGTTAAATTATTCCAATATATTAAGTTGGAAAATGCTTCGATTTCAATATGTGGCATGCCACTTGCATGAACTTGTCCGCAAAGTGCGAATATAAGTAAATATATATATGTAAGTATGCAATCTGAATATGAATTTTTGGCCTACTTACTGCTGGACGGCCAGCAACAGCAATGCGGTCATTGGTGCGAATAAGCGACCCGCCAACGGTTGAGCGCGCGAAATGGACTCTTCATTTTAATTGCATATGTACTTTTAACTGCATATGTATTTTAACTGTTTGGCCTACAATTATGTGTATTCAGCTACATTTTGTGTAGGTGTAAAAATATATAATATATAACATTTTTACTAAACAAACTTTAAAGCAACTTTTTAATTTTTAATATTTGGTTTTTGAAATTTCTTAAATATTTAAAAATATTATAAATTAATAACATTTATTAATATTTATATCAATTTTTTATACATTTTTGTTTCTTTTGGGAAAAAGATATATTGGGTTGGGAATAAGTTCATACCGGTTTTACCGAAGACTTTTATTTAAACAAAAATCAATAATCATATTAATAAGTACCAATATGTTGATGCCGTTCCGCCAAAAATTGCCTGGTCGGTTATGAAAGAAGTTATTGAGCCAGTTTTTAAGGACCTTTTGTTCTCGAAGGTAACGCCCTTCACATGTTTTGACATGGAACGGAAGAGATGATAACCAGTCGGTGCAAGGTACGGAGAATATGGCAGATGCTGAAGGACTCCTGATTCGAGCTATTGAAGTGCGGCTTTGACGACTTGTGCCACATGACGCCCGGCGTTGTCGTGAAGGAGTATGGTTTGACCATGTCAATCGGGTGGGAATGGTTGATTTTTGCCTACTGCGTATTCCATTTCTAAGCTTCAAAACTAATAAAAAATTAAATAACTACAGTTAACATAGTTCTGTAGAGCAGAAAGAGTTCTATCGAATGAATACTTAGCCTTTGCCTAATCAAAAATTCTTTGTAAAATAGAAGAAAGTTTTTGATATTTCCTAGGAACTTATTCTCCAACCCAAAAAATTCGTTCAGCAGGTTCACTAGTTCGCTTTATGTATTTTAATATAACTCGAAAAGTTAATGAAATTTAATATCAAATTTTTAGCGATTACTGAGGGAATACTGAGCATAGTCTTAGCTATTAAAGAAAAATATATGAAACAAGCATAAGGCAGTGCTCTCCACAGTCGGCAAACAAACATTTTTTCCTAACAAAAAATTTAATTTTTCTTGACACAATATTAGTATTTAAGGCTATAAGGCTAGACGATTTCTAGGGATGCCAAATCACAGCTCCGTGAAGGCTAATTAACAGCTTTAAAATGTAACGAACTCAGCGATTTCTCTGCTGCCAAGTAGATGCAACATATCTGTAACTCTCTCTGATGGCCTTAACTTTTTTGTCATATTTATTTTGGAATAAAAATGAGCCAATAAGGCCGTCGCTCCTAAAGCACCCTAAGTAGTTGCTGAATGCGCAATACTCTTTCTTTCAACCTCGTGTAAACTTTCTCAGCTTCTAATTTGCCTATTCCGATGCTAGCCACTGCCACACAGTAGGTCAGGAAATACATGCAAGTTACCAAAAATCATAACCCCCAAAGCAAGAAGATATTATAAAACAAAAAAAAAAACTTTTTTATTTTTGAAATACATTTTTTTTATATATTTATTTTTTGCTTGTTTTTATAAAAATGTTTAAAATTTATTTCTTTTTGTTTGTATATTTAGTTTAAAAAAAAATATTTCTTTTATTTATTTATTTTTTTATAAGAAATATTGTATAAAATGCACTTCATTCATCTGTTTTTTTATTTAACATGTAATATTTTATTTCTTTTTCTTTATCTATTAATGTTTTTTCGCTGTTTTTTTTTTTAATTTTTTGCCTCCTTTATTAATTGCACCTGTCGTATGAAACTAAGTAATTCTTTCTACAGCTTGGATTTCATAACATTAATCATTATCAATATTACAGTTTGGTTAAGTTTTTGTGTAACTTTGCAAGTGTTTGTAACAGGTGGCGCTAAAGTAATCCTCCCATCAGAAAATGCTATAAATTTTGCGATTGGCCCCTAATGTCAGTTCTGTTTTGACATTTGTGCAGCAAACACATGCGAAATACACGTTAATAATCAATGTTACGCTACACTGCTCCAGAACGCGGAATATTGCTGACTATTTATTTGACCAATAATCGGTCGCTGACTTGGGCACAACGTGAATTTCGTTGCAGATTTCCTCGCCGTCCAACGCCTACTGGTGAATCACTGCGACGTTTAGCCGCTCGCCTCGAAGAAACTGGCACAACACGAGATGCTACCAGCCGTTCTGCAGAGAATATTGCTGCTGTAGCCGAAGATGTCATGGAAGCGACGTCGACATCGACCAGACGACGTGCCACGCAAATGGGTATCAGTCGAGGGTCTTTACAGCGAATTTTGGTACAAGATTTGAAGATGTTTCCGTACAAAGTCCAGACGGTGCATCAGCTGTTAGCTGCTGACCGCCAATCGCGTCTAACATACGCTCAAGCCATCCTTAATCACCACCAAGAGGAAGATGATTTTTCATCAAAAATAATCATGATTGGCCTCATCAATCATTTCCATCTTAGCGGGTACGTAAATAAGCAAAATTTACGCTTCTGGGGCATTGAAAATCCGCGTGTAACCCACGAAGAGCCATTACACCTACTCAAAGTCACTGTATAGTGTGCTGTTTTCGCTGGAGGAGTCATCGGACCTTTTTTCTTCGAAGACGTCGCGGACCAAACGGTTACTGTGAATGGTGAGCGCTACAGAGCAATGATCAACGAGTTCTTTTTGCCGCAACTTGATGAATTGGGATTGGAAAACATGTGGTTTCAACAGGACGGTGCAACGGCACACACTGTACGTGCCACAACCGATATGCTGAAGAATGCATTTCCCGGGCGCCTAATCTCCCGTTTTGGCGATTTGCACTGGCCAGCAAGATTGCCTGATTTGACCGCTCCAGACTTCTTTTTGTGGGGCTTTTTGAAGTCGCGGGCTTATGTCAACAAACCTCAGACTCTTGCAGCTCTTAAAGACAATATCCGTCAAGAATGGGGGGACCTATCGCCGGAAGTTTTGGCCAAAGTGATGGAAAATGCCATAAAAAGGGCTCAAATGGCAATCAACTGTGGCGGCGGCCATTTACATGACATCATATTCTCGACTTGATGTAAAAAAAATTAAAAGACCAAATAAAAATAATCCACAAGAAGAATGAAAGTTTTTCATTTTTCTTTTGAATTACAGCCAAAAAACATCGCAAGGTTACTTTTGCGCCACCTTGTACATACATAGCCTTAAATTATTTTAGTTATCAGCTGAGTTGGGGTTAGTCGTTTGAGCCGCCTGGAGTTTGCCCTTTCTGCTGATGGGAGTTGTCGCATGTCAGTATTTGTACGGTTCATTAAACGGGCAATATGATTTGTGCTGCGTTTGCGGATGATTTCTGCAACTGTATCGATGTTGAGGTCGCGATGAATATCTTCGTTTGGGACGTACCAAGGTGCATTGGTTATAGTTCTGAGTATTTTTGATTGTAGTCGTTGAATAATGTCAATGTTACTTTCACTTGCAGTTCCCCAGATTTCTATGCCGTATGCCCAGATTGGCACAATCACAGTTTTGTATATAAGGTTTTATTCAGCGATGACAGTTTCGAGCGCCTGACAAGTAGCCAGTATAGTTGTCGGAATCTGTTTTTTACCTCATTTCTTTTCAACGTGATATGTTCTTTCCAGGGAAGTTTAGAGTCAATAGTCATTCCAAGGTATCTTGCTTTGGTGTCTATCGGGATTTGTGAATTTTTTATTGTCAGATTCTTGTGTCCTACTTTCTTGTGAGAATAAACTACATGAATTGTTTTGCCACCATTGATTTGTATACCCCAAGCATTAAACCATGTTAGTGTTTTATTCAAAATCTGTTGTAATTTGTTTGTTGCTGCTTCTAAGGTTTTATGAGTTGCCAATAGGACGGTGTCATCTGCAAAAGTTACTAGCATGTCGATGCTTGCAGGCAAGGGAATATCAGCTGTGTACAGCACATATAGGTATGTAGTACAGGCCCTAGTACACTGCCCTGAGGAACACCGGCTTCCGCGAGTTGAATGTTAGAGAATTTGTCTCTATATTTCACGTAAAAGTATATATTTGCTAAATAGCTTTTCATTAACAAATATTAGTCGAGATACTGTTTAAGTTTAAATATTCCAAGGCAGTGGAAAATACTTCATTCGTAATACTGAGTTAAATATATTTCTTAAGTAGAGAGTGGCTTTGGCAGGTAACTGCTTAGAATTCTTCCTGTGATTCCGTCATACCCTGGGGATTTATTTACGTCAATTTTTGTCTCAATTGCTATTCGTATTTCTTTCGAAGTTATTTTCTTGATTGGTATATTTATGTTGTTTGTGAGGTGAGCATGAACAGGCTTTGTACGGGCGGAACAACATGGCGGTCTTAAAATTTAATTTCTTTTATATTTTCTATCCAATTTGGTATTCAAAGTTTTTTAATTTTTATAAAATTTTAAACATTTTTATAAAAACAAAAAATAATAAATAAATAAAACAAATGTATTTTTTTATGTTTCTATAAAAATGTTTAAACTTTATTTCTTGTTGTTTATAAATTTCGTTTTCTTAGAAAAAATATTGAATAATATTATTCAATATTTTTTTTTACTTATTTTTTTTATAAAAAATTAAATGTTTTATTTTTTTCACTTACCTATTTTTTTATTTAATAGTTTTTTTAATTATTTATTTATTATTTTTTGTTTATTATAAAAAATAATTTCTTTTTCGCTTCATACTGGCGAAACAAGATAGTGATCTTAAAATTTTAAAGTTTTTTATATTTTCTATAAAATTTATTATTCATAGTTTTTTAGGGGTTTTTAGTGGTTTTTAGTGATTTTTAACAGTTATTTTAGTCGCTGATGGCGAATCTGAACTTTGAATTCATACTTTCTGCTGCTGGAAATCTTTATAAGGGGTGGTTAAATTTTAAGGGCCGATGTTGAAAATAAACCACACCAAACGGTCAAATTTTTTCTGCATCTCATTTGACATTTTTTAATTTCAGACTAATTCAATTTCAATAATGGAAAGATACATAATCGATCAACGCGTTAAAGTTATTCAGGCTTATTATAAAAACGGGCGTTCAAATCAAAATGCATATCGCGCACTTCGTCTTCATCTTCATCTTCACTGATAAGGCACATTTTCACCTCAGTAGGTTCGCCAATAAGCAGAATTGCCGCATTTGGGGGAATGATAATCCAAGAGTGATTGCCGAAAACCCAATGCACCCACAAAGAGTGACTGTTTTGTGCGGTTTATGGGCCGGCGGCATCATTGGGCCGTATTTTTTCCAAAATGAGGCCGGTCAGGCAGTTACTGTGAATAGTGTTCGCTATCGTGTAATGATAACGAACCTTTTAGGGTCCAAATTGGAAGATATGGATGTGGACGATATGTGGTTTCAACAGGACGGTGCCACTTGTCACACAGCTAGCGAAACAATGGCTCTTTTGGGCAAAAAATTTGATGGCCAAATAATCTCACGTCGCGGCGATGTCAATTGGCCGCCAAGATCATGAGATTTGACACCGTTGGATTTCTTTCTTTGAGTTTATTTGAAAGAAAAGGTGTACGTCGATAAGCTAGCAACAATTCAAGAGCTAAAGGATGAGATGATTCGGCACATTAACGACATAGAACCTGAAGTATGTCTCAGCGTCATCGAAAACTTGGACCATCGGATGGAGGTGTGCCGCCGAGGCCATGGCGGCCATTTGGCCGATATTTTGTTCCATACGTAATTCAGTCATAACAATATTATCATAATAAAGAGAAATGAGTATAATTTACTAAAAAAAAAAGATATATATAGATGGATATAGAGAATGAGTTAACATTAACATAACATAACATAACATAACATAACATAACATAACATAACATAACATAACATAACATAACATAACATAACATAACATAACATAACATAACATAACATAACATAACATAACATAACATAACATAACATAACATAACATAACATAACATAACATAACATAACATAACATAACATAACATAACATAACATAACATAACATAACATAACATATCATAACATAACATGCCGTTCAAGCAAGGTAACGACGCATGAGCAAGATAACGACGCATTTTTTGGTGCGTGCAGCCGGCTACATAGAATTATAAGACGTTATCACGTCAAAAAATAGTAATAACATTAAAACAACAGGTATTATTAACAAACTTGGTTTTATTTTAAATTCTTCAAGTAAATCAAATTAATAAAAATCAATAAGAAGGCATATGCAAATACAAATACGTGAATTTATATGTGTACATATGCGCATATACATACACATATACGCTCACTTAAGTAGGAGAGAGCAAGATGTCGAACGTTGCCGTTCGTTTGCTTTGTTTGCTTTGTCGTTTGTTCCGCGCTTTCGCTTGCAGTTCATTCAAGGTAACGACAAATGAGCAAGGTAACACTAATGAGCAAGGTAACGGTAATGAGCAAGGTAACACTAATGAGCAAGGTAAAGACACATTTTTTCGTGCGTGCAGCCTGTTAAATCGAATTATAAGACGTTATCACGTCAAAAAATTGTATTATATTCAAAATCAACACCGGCCTTTGAAACTTACCCACTGCTTTAAATTCGAAGAATTTTCTGGGCACGCCAAAAATTCTATGGAATATCAAGCAAATAGGTTAACAAAAATTCAGCTGGTACTGGAGAAACATATTTTCGCATAAAAAAATTGTATCAGCAAAAACTGCAGGCGCATAATTTTCAACACATACTCGACTTGTGTATGTATGCATGTGTGTATGTATTCAGCTTATGAAAGTTTCATGTGACTTGTAAATTATTATAAAGAATGTGGCAAAAATCAGAAAAGCAAAAATATATGCGCACTCAGCTACTGAAATGAGAGAGGGGTGCGCGATTGAGGTAAATAGGCCAAGAGCTGCCTGCGAGATAAGCGTAGGTGGCAGGCGAAACCTTCAGTGCGCCATGCAGGGGCATAAATGCCACTCAACAAAAAAAAAAAAAAAAAACCAACAAATAAGTATGTATGTAAATTCGTAAAACATCAACAACGCACGCATACCGACACAGCAGCACGCAATTCAAAACTAGAGTACCGCGAAAGTGCAGTAAGTGCGGGTGGCAGCGGCAACGGAGTGGAGTGGTTTTGTGCATTTCGCCACGCTGGCACATGCGAGTGTGTATGTGTGAGTGTTTAAGTGCTGCATATTTGTAGGTTTTGTATTTTTGCAACGAAAATCCATTAAATTCGCACGCACCACAAAAATGACATGCCATTTTATGCCGCTATTGACATGAGTAGCCGGGGCACAATAGGTGCTGCTGTTGTGTGTTATTTCCCCTTTGTTTTTGTGCTGCATACGTAAGCGTTCACTTATGAGTATAAAAGTGCACACACACACACACATGCGTATACGGGCTTTCATTTATTTATGAATGAAAATTTCATAGTTTTTCGGCCAGTTTTTTTTTCTTGTGCAACACATTTTTGCGACATGCCCATACAACAAGTGCGGCTTTTGCAAATATGAGTGTGTGTGCGTCCACTTATGTAAATTATATATGTTGCTAACGGTATTCATGCGCATATCCTTGCAGCATTTGCGATCTTTTTTTCTGTTATTGTGCTCGTGCATCGAGGTTGCTAAATAATGCCGTGAATAAATAGTTGTGGAATGAAAAGTTAAGGAGAAGTGAAAAAGGGGTGCACGCGATTTTATGCTTTTAAGCTCCCATATGTTGGTTTTTAATATTTCCAATTACTAATATAATATAAAAGAGTATCGCCCGTGGTCGAAAATTCGACCTAAAAATTTTCACTGTAAATAGTAGTTTTTATCCAATTTTAACAATGACTCACTCATCTTTGCTTGTGAGAGAATATTTGGTCAAAAACAGCACCATTATCATGCCCCATCCACCGTGTTCAGCAGAGTTGGTCCCCTGCGACTTTTTCCTGTTCCCAAGAGTGAAGACACCCATGAAAGGACGGCGTTTTGCGAGGATTGAGAAGATAAAAACCGAATCGCTGAGAGAGCTCAAAGACATACCAAAAAGAGCATATCAGAACAGCCTTGAGAATTGGAAAAAACGCTGGCACAAGTCTCTTATATCTGGGGGGACTATTTTAAAGGAGATAAAATAGAAAATGAAGAATAATTAAACATTCTTTGAGCAAAATGAAAATTCACTTAATTTTTTGAACGCACCTCGTAAATTTTTTTTTCAAACCATGGCACAAAGGAGATTTTTCGACAAATTTTGCAATTTTTAACCGATTTCAATAATTTTTGTTTTTTGCTTGAAATGGTCGAAAAGGGTTTTAAAAGATATTGGCTAGGCCTGAATTTGGTTATTTTTTTTGTTATATGAAAACATATCCTTGTATAGGAGTATTTTTATGAAAAATTCAGAAAAAACCCTAAAAACAAAAAATCATATAGGTATATTCAAATTTGGTATTTTTTTGCAACCCTCTGAAAACCTAAAAACCTAACACAATTTTTTTCCAAAGACAACTTAAAAACTTAACACAATTTTTTTTTCCAAAGACAAAACCGAAATATTCACTGAAAAAAATTTAAAAATTGTTGGATTCGTTTTTTGGGTTGCTGAATCCGAATTCATTGCTCGCTTATCCTTGCCGAGTTAAATTGAAAGCCAGTTCAGGCTCAAACATAAAATATTCACTCGAAAAAGTAGAAAAAAAATGATTGTAAACATTTTTGGGGTTACTGAATCCAAATTCGTTGTCCATTTGTCCTTGCGAAGTCAAATTGAAGGTCAGTTCAGTATCAAACATAGAATATTAACCTAAAAAAATACATAAATTGAAATACACGTTACAATATCATTGCGTTAAAAAAACATACGAGCGTTAAAAAAACATATTAAAATTAGTCAAAAATTGTATTCAGTAGCCATTTTTTAACAAAATATGTCGAAAAATTCCCACTGCACACGGTAACGATCCATAAAAATAATTTTAAGATTTTGAAATTTCCTTCGATTCATTTATTTTGTACAAGCGATGTGAGATTGCAGCATAAATTTTATGCGCCACGCCCTAATGCTTTTCACCTTAAGTACGGCATTCGTAATTTATGTAACTGCATGAAATTTCAGTACTTTAGCAGTTCTCGAGAGAAGCTACATGAAGATTTTTATTTATATGGGTGGTGTCATGCCCCCTTTTTCTATGGCTACCACTAATCACCAGAAGACAGATATTGAGAGTTTGGTGGCTGTATCAAATTTCATTCTCTTAGCTGTTGTGGTTTTGGGGAAAAGCGATTTGGAAATTTCAATTTATATGGGAGATGCCACGCGTTGCTTTCCAATACCTACTAATTTTGACCTTAAGTACCTTTTATACAATTTATGCATTCATGCAAAATTTCAGTTCCTTATCTTAATTGGTTTTAGATATATATTGATTTTTCTATTCTGGGCTGGGTATCAGATCCGGCTTCCCATAAATGTTGAGGCACTAAAGGAGGCTGTTGCCTGCAATTCGGTGCATGTTTCATCGAATTCGAGCGAACGATACACTCAAAAAAGTGCTTTAAATATTTTAGCATTGACTGCAATAAACCCGAAAAAGAAAAACCAAAATGCTGTAACTGCGGAGAAGCCCATCCAGCCAGTTATAGAGGGTGTGTAGTGCCAAAAGAAGTACAAAAAATGCGCAGTCAAAAAGTTGGACAGGAAAAAAAAGAACTTTCAGCTCCTTATACAACGAAATCCAACCAAATTAATGAAGAGAATTCTGAGAAATCAATGGCTTGCAATTATACATTAAAAAAACAAACCCCAAAACAACTTACTTACGCACATGTTCTAAAACAAAAAACTACTAATACTGCTTGCTCTGAAGATGCACTAGCACAGATACTACAGAAACTAAATGAGCGAATGGATTTGAATAAAGCACTGGAAATACGCTTATCTAAACTTGAGATATTCTTATTAGAATCTAACCATGTATAAAACCTTAAAAATACTACTATGGAACTCGAATGGACTACTAAAGCACAAAAATGAGTTGGAGATTGTACTCAATTTGGAAACTGTTGATGTCTGTATGATATCTGAAACGCATTTCACAACGCAATCATACATAAAAATTAAAAACTATGATACCTATTAAAGTGGTGCACAAATGACTTGCTTATTACAAAGCAACAAATCACACATTGCATGTGACACTGTTTGTGATGACAAAAAGCAATGTAGACACACAACTTGAACAGCAACGAAGAAAAACTGTCTTCAACAAGCAATACTACTTCGGCTCTATCGACAGTACACGAATTGCACGACGCTGCTTATATGCTTGCATGGCAATGGTAGAAAAACATTGTCATACAAGCTTTGCCGAAAGACATCAAGTACAATGTGTGAATTGGTGTCATATGTATGTATGTACGTAGTGTGTATTAGCAGAGAATATTTGCAGGCAAAGTGTAAGTTGTATTCAAATATTAATAAGAATTTAATTTTTATTCTACAAAACCATCATACCAAACATTAACTGCCTATTTGATTTTAAAATATCAGGAATTCATGTAAGTAAATAATCCACATTTGACACAATTCACTTGTTTGAATTGAATTGTTTTTCATTGCCTTTCAGTGTCATTGCTTTTCTTGCTATCTTGCCGAAATATGTGTGTAGTGACAATGCTGAGAGAGAAACAAGTCGTGCAAAAGCATGATTTGGTTTTCTCTCTAGCTGCTATTGCCTGTTACTGTTAGTTGAGAACAAAACACTGCATTGTTGTGTGAATTTAGCAAATGATTTGAAAGCACATATATGTCGACTTGTGCACCACTTTAATACCTATCATGTGATTCATCCGAGCAATTGTGCCCGAGGTGGTAGTGCAATAATAATAAAAAGCGTCATCAAGCACTTCGAAGAAGAAAAAGTTTCTGATGATGAGTTCCAAGTTACAGAAGTAACCATTAATGAAGATCAAAACTCTCTTTCGCTTATCGCACTATACAGCCCCCCAAGATACTAGATCAAATGTGAACAATATTATAAACTACAGGGTGGCTGATGAATTTTGCTACATTAGGAAACTCAAATAACTTTTTTTTTAGTGTATGGAATTCATTTATTTTTTTTTTTTCAAGTTGAAGGTCATTAAATTTTATTAAATGTAGCTTAACAAGTTTTAAAAATAATTGAATTTAAATGCCCCCCATGCTCGTTGACACAAGTGCGACATCTTAGTAAAAAGTTGTTCATTGCTGCTTTGAGAGTTGCGACAGGAATAGCCGCAATTGTTGCCCGAATGGATTGTTTTAGTTCATCCAAATTTGTTGGCTTTGTTTTATAAACTTCTTGTTTACATAAACCCCACAAGAAAAAGTCAGGTGCAGTAAGGTCAGGCGACCTGGGGGGCCAACGAAATTCGGAGTTTCTTGAAATCAGTTTATTGGGAAATTTTCGTCGCAACTCTGTCATAACAGTCTGGGCTATGTGAGACGTTGCCCCATCTTGTTGAAACCACACAGAGTTGAAAGGAATTCTCTTTCGGCGTAGTTCTGGATAGAAAAATTCTTTCATCATTTTCAAATAACGGTCTCCAGTAACCGTAACGGTGTGACCATTTTCTTCAAAAAAATAAGGCCCGACAATACAGCGTGAAGAAACCGCACACCACACTGTCACGCGAAGAGGATGCAATTCCGTCTCGTGGAGTATCTGTGGGTTAGAAGTACTCCATATTCGACAATTTTGTTTGTTCACATTGCCGTTTAAATCGAAATGGGCCTCATCAGACATGAAAAGGCAGTTTAACATGTTTTGGTCTTCTTCCACCATTTGCAGGATCTTCTGGCAAAATTCCAAGCGAATCGGCAAGTCTGCTGCATTCAGTTTGTTAACCATTTGAATTTTGTAGGGAAATAAGTCTAAATCTTTGTGCATTATTGTTTGCAAAGACTGTCGGCTGACACCAAGTTGAGCAGATAAGCTTCTTGTTGAAACCCTTAGATTGCTTTGTATAGCTGCAGCTACAGCAGCGATCGTTTCCTCCGTCCGAACTGGTGGGTTTCGATGATAAGGCCTTCTTGCGACTGTTCCTTGCTCAGCAAAATTATTCACCAGTCTCATTATGGTCCATCTGCTCGGGGGATCGCCGCCAAACATCCGCCTGTACTCTCTCTGTACCAAAACTACGGACTCCAGTGCGTGATAGCGGCGGACTATCCAAATTCTTGTTTGCGTGTCCCAGTTATCCATTTTAATAAATTTTAAAGATCAATCTGCAAATTAAAACAAAAATGAAACAGATAACTTAAAAAGAAAAAAAGTTATTCAATTTTTTTTGGTAGCGGCTTTCACCAGCCACCCTGTATTAAAAAAATATAAAAATAGATTCATCATGGGTGGAGACTTTAACGCTAAAAACGTATACTGGGGTTCAAGACTAACTATATACAACGAAAGGAAGAGAATTACATAAGGCAATGCAACTTGCTGGATGTGATGTGGTCACAACATGCAAACCAACGTACTGGCCAACTGATTCCAAAAAAATGCCTGACCTAATCGATTTCTTCATAGTTAACAAAATATCTCGAAACTTTCTAGAAATTGAAGATAGTGATTATCTAAACTCGGATCACTCACCAATATTTTTGTCTCTCAGGGAGCATATCATTTTTAAAGAACATATGGACAAATTGAGTAACCGATTCACAGATTGGCATTACTTCAAGAAAATTCTACAAAATTGCAAAAATAATGCAGCACAAATAGTTACTGAGAAACAATTAGATAGTGAAGTTCAAAATTTTACGTTCAACGCGCAACTTGCCGCATGGAAAAGTACTCCAACTACTAAAAAAACCGCAGTCATTACTCAATACCCAAAGGACATCAGAGGTCTTATTTCACTAAAGAGAAAACTTCTCAGTAAGTGGCATCAAACACGAGCACCAATAGATAAAACTAGGTTAAACAAAATGACCAAAGACCTTATTCGGAAAATAAAGAAATTTAAAAATGATGGGTTTTCTCGTTACTTGCATTCATTGTCCAACGATCGTCGTGTGGATTACTCTTCATGGAAATGCACTAAGTACTTAAAAAGGCCACAAATGCACTGTCCTGCTCTAAAGATAAAAGAAGCAAAATAGGCTAATAACAATTCCCAGAAAGCAGAACTATATGCAGATTATCTAGCTGATATTTTTACACCTCATGAGGCAACATCCGAAAGCCTATCTACATCCGTGCTCCAAGAGTTTGAAGAAATTCCACGAGTCACGAGCGCCGAACTAAAAAGAGAAATTAAAATGCTAAAAAACAAAAAAATCCGCTGGTTTCGATATAATCACTGCAGAAATACTTAAGCAGCTTCCCCCTAAAAGCATCCAAATTCTTACTAGTATGTATAATGAATGCATCTTTTAAGTTTCCTATTCTGTGGAAAACTGCGGAGGTTATTATGCTCCAAAAACCAGGCAAACCTGGACACGAAGTTTCATCGTATAGACTTATATCACTCCTACCAGTGATCTCAAAGTTGTTTGAAGAGCTGTTGATTAAATGACTCAATAAAATAATAGAACGAAAAAAAATAATTCCAACACATCAGTTTGGTTTTCGAAGTAAACATTCCACAATCGACCAGGTATACAGGATCACGCACGAAATAGAAAAAGCACTCGAAAATAAAAAAGTATGCTCTGACGTATTCCTCGATGTGGCCAAAGCATTGGATAAAGTTTGTCACACAGGTTTGCTTTTTAAACTAAAATTAATACTTCCTAAGCAATACTACGAAATCTTGGAGTCGTACTTATCAGATCGCTATTTTCGAGTCAAGCAAGATGATGCTTATTCAAGTCTTCGACAAATAAATGCAGGAGTACCTCATGGCAGCGTTCTTGGGCCTCTGCTGTACCTTATCTTTACACGTGACCTACCGTCGGATCCTAATTACGTCACAGCAACGTTTGCAGATGACACCGCCTTGATTGCAGTTAGTGAAACTGAAAACGAATCGACAGCCACATTACAAACCGCGTTAAATAAGATCTGCCAGTGGACTAATACATGGAAAATTAATCTTAACCAGACAAAATCTGTACACGTAGTTTTCACAAACACTAATATACAACATACCTATACCACTATACATAGATGATCAACAGGTCCCATACTCAAACTATGCGACGTACCTAGGTATGACACTTGACTGCAAACCTCGATGGAAAGAGCATGTGAAGAAAAAGAGGCAAGCATTGGACATCAAACTCAAAAACATGCAATGGCTCATGGGTAGCAGATCAGCTCTCACGATAGAAAACAAGCTGTTAATTTACAAGCAGATACTAAGGCCAGTATGGAGTTATGGTGCGCAGCTATAGGGGTGCGCCAGTCAAAGTACGAAAAACCAAATCCAACACTTCCAAAATAAGGTCCTTAGGTGCATTGTCAAAGCCCCATGGTACTGCAGAAGCTCCGACATTAAGCGCGACCTTAAAATAAACTCCGTCAACACTGAAATCGCAAAGATTGCAGTTGCCCATAAGAAATACTAATAAACCACATCAATGAAGAAGCACTTAATTTAATTGAAACCAACGGATTAATACTCGTACGAAGGCTCAGACGCACTAAACCTAGCGATCTCATACCTCCATAGAAATGCTTTATGTCATGTAGAGTGAAAATAGTGTCATGTTATCATAATTAAGTTGCTTGTTAGTCATTTGTAAATATTTATGAACTAGTTGCAATAAAAAAATTAAAAAAAAAAAAAATATTTAAGTTGAGCATATTGATGATTATGATGACGATAATAATAGCATAACAAATTCTTAATATGAAATCATAAACGACTCAACATTATTCGCAAATGTATGCTACAATTATTTAACATAAGAATCAACACTACATTAACATTAGCACTAATATAAGGTATATGTATGTATACTTACATAACTGACGAGTAATGTGATACAGGTGGTAGCTTGAGCTTCAGTTTTATTCAACGAGATGTTAAGATTAAATTACAATATTAGCTTAAAACTAGAGGAGATCTCAATGTAGTTATAGAGAAATAACATAGCTGTTAGAGTAACAGAATGTAACTCGCGCTTTGTGTTGTATGCCGTATGCATTAACAGTACTAGTGCGCTCTCACCGGTGAATTGCAGTTGAGCAGCGCTGTTATGTCGGCGTGCATGTTAGATTATATAGAATTTTCAAAGGCTTAGTGTTCCTTTTTTAAGAAGCATTCAAACATATTTTTTCTTAATGCAATGAGAAGACAAACAGAATTCATATGCGAAATTTAAAAAAAAATCAGTAAAACCGCTGTCCAGTTTTGCTAAACAAAACGGGTTTCAAAATATTTAATGGTAAAAATTATATGTAAAGGGTGGTTAAATTTCAAAGGCCCATGTTGAATGTAAACCACACCTAAACGTCAAATTTTTCTCTGCATTTCATTCAATATTTTTCAATTTCAAACTAATTCAATTTGAACCATGGAAAGATACATAATCGAGCAACGCGTTAAAGTTATTCAGGCTTATTATGAACACGGCCGTTCAAATCAAAATGCACATCCCGCATTTCGTGATTTTTTCGTTCAATTTAATCGTTCAAATGTGCGTACAATCGGAAAAATTATTCAAAAGTTTGAGCAAGCCGGGTCTGTAGCAGATGTGAAAACACCAGTGCATACTCGTACAGCTCATACTCGTACTGCGGAAAATATTGCTACTGTTCGCGATAGTGTGGTTAAAGAGCCGTCCACTTCAACTCGTCGTCGTGCCGTACCCTTGCACCCCTCACGCTCGTCGTTGATGAACATTATGCATAAAGACTCGCATTTACACACTTACAAGGTGCAATTGACTTAAGAACTAAAGCCTCTTCACCATTTCAAGCGTCGACATTGGTCAGAAAAGGAAATAGCAACAGTGAATGACCAATTTTAGAAGAAAATCATCTTCAGTGATGAGGCACATTTTCACCTCAGTGGATTCGTCAATAAGCAGAATTTCCGAATTTGGGCGAATGATAATCCAAGAGTGATTGCCGAAAAACCAATGCACCCACAAAGAGTGACAGTTTGGTGCGGTTTATGGGCCGGCGGCATCATTGGGCCGTATTTTTTCCAAAATGAGGCCGGTCAGGCAGTTACTGTGAATAGTGTTCGCTATCGTGAGATGATAACGAACTTTTTGTGGGCCGAATTGGAAGATATGGATGCGGACAATATGTGGTTTCAACAGGATGGTGCCACTTGTCACACAGCTAACGAAACAATGGCTCTTTTGTGCGAAAAATTTGATGGCCGAATAATCTCACGTCGCGGCGATGTCAATTGGCCGCCAAGATTATGTGATTTGACACGGTTGGACTTCTTTCTTTGGGATTATTTGAAAGAAAAGAGGTACGTCGATAAGCTAGCAACAATTCAAGAGCTAAAGGATGAGATGATTCGGCACATCAACGGCATAGTACCTTAGGATGGAGGTGTGCCGCCGAGACCGCGGGGGCCATCTGGCCAAATTTTGCTCCATACGTAGTTGAGCCGTACCAATATTATCATAATAAAGAGAAATGACAATAATTTCCTAAAAAAATTGTACTTTATTCAAAATCAACACTGGCCCTTTAAACTTAACTACTCTTTATATCTGTACATAATAATTAAATATATCAATTAAATGAATTAAAAATAATTTTATATAGACTGCCGTGGCATAAAATATTCGGGACTTAAGTAAGAAGGATTTGATGGTGGGGTTTCTTATTTACCATATAAATAAGTTTAATTTATTGGCGTAATAAAAAATGTGAATTACTAAAAATTATTAGCTTTAGCACTTAAAATGATAAAACAAAGTATAAATGATTTTCAATAATTTTTTTATTATAATTTGATAGATAATTTTATGGGATATAGTTTTCAAATATCATATCCGGCATATATCCGTCGTGGCTACGACTTGAGTGGTCCATCCGATCAGTTCAACTTTTCACTACTTTTTTCAATAAATCTTGCCGTATGGCGTCAATGGTGGCATGGATATTGGCTTCCACTGCTTCAAAAGTTGCTGATTTGGTAAGCCAATGACTCAACATAGCACCACAAAAACGAATTCCGACGCATTTAATCAGATGAACGAGGGAGCCAATGAACAGGGCCACTTCTGGAAAGAAAGTAGTCACTAATTGAGTTTGCAATAAATCGATTATTAAGCGCGCTGTATCGCAAGTTGCGGCATCTTGTTGGGACCAAACTGAACTCCTAGGACAGGTTTTTTTTTCAAACAATTTCCACAATTTGGAAGCGTTGTTTTGGCTTTAAGTGATTCATGATGACTAGCCAAACCTTACAGAAATGTTAAAAGAGCTTGCCATTCTCGGCTGTCAAACCATATCAACATCGGTAATTCTCATACAGCTAGAAAAATACCCTATATTTATTCTTTTTAATATTTTGATTTAAAGTGCTATAGTTGGCTCAATACATATGTACGTGTAACACTTTTTTACCCTTCAATTTTAATGAAATCACTGAATTTCAGTATCAATAAAATCCTCAAAAATGAGTTTTTATATCCAGCGGCAACAACACAACTCTGAGCCCAAAGCCTTTTAAAAAACAAATTTCAAGCAGAGACCTCGCAAAAGCCAAAACTACAAATAATTTTAACGTGGGCTACAACAAAAATATAACAACAACTATATGCACTGAAGTTGTTGCCAACCTGATGGCAAGCCAAATTGTAGGCAAAGTAAAAAAATATGTGGAAAACATACTTGTGGCCAGCAGGGGGAACGCACCCCTACCGTCACTATTTTTTAATAATTTTTTCTTTTGATAATTTTGTTGCCATTTATAAAACGATTTGCCAAACGATTTTTTGCGCAAGCAACGGCAGCAAGCGAACGCCAAAGTGATGAAGGGAGTGCAAAGCTTGGCGAAATGAACGACTTAACGAGCGAACGAATGACAGCCCAAATGGCTAAGCATAACAGCAATAAGAAAGAGTAACTATGAACGTTGAAGGTGAATGCTTGCGAAAATGCCACAAACGAAATCTGCAACAAGAACAAAAATTTACAGCATGCACACACACACATTAACCATTACTCATACAACACATAAAGTGTTGTATTAAACGAAAACTGTGCAATAGCATAAAACGTGGCAATATTTAGCAATTTGTTGTTGTTGCTGTTGTTGCATGTCGTAAGTATAACTGTGGTGTAAGCCCTAGTCGTTGTGGCAAACATTATTGGCGTGGTCAGTTCACTTGGCTAGCTCACATTCGATGGCACTTTCAATGGGCGCCGCCTAGCTGACTGCCTCACGGAGACCGGTCAAGCGGCGAGCTGGCGCGTGTTTTGTTTGTGTTTGAAGCGCGATCGTTGGAGTATTGGGCGAAATTGGCGTTTTTCGGTTGTGGTCTCACTTAAGGGCCAAATCGGCAACTTTTCAATTTATTACTTAAAGTGGTTCAATTGGCTAAGCCCCAAATGGTTTTCTGATTTACGATATGTTAGCACGCAATGGCTTACGATTTTTAGACAGCTTTTGTTGGCAGCAAACTAGCAGCAGGCATACAATAGCACTAACAACAACAACACCAGTGGATGAACGTCGACAAATAAAAGTCACTTGCTGGACATTGAACTGGTGCTTTGAAGAGCGCCTCCGTATGCTGCTGCTCTTTGGTCGAAGTTGGACGCACTTGCGCACAGCGCTTGAACTGACAAAAGAATTGCTGATGAAACGTTTTTTTTTTGTTGTCAAAATATTTTGTCGCTTAACTTTAAAGAAGCTTATTCACATAAAGTAGTGCTTTTTAGAGCCAAACAAATTATTGAAAATTTAATTTTTATATTTTTAAAAATATTCTTTCCTTACGTTTTCTCATCATGAATGCAATACATATAACAGATATATCGTTTTCGAGAGCCCGAAGCATTTTTTTGATAATACTCCCGCACCATGATGCAGTTCCAAAGAGGTTAATTCCTGTAAGGTGGAGATCAAATCTCTTGGGTGTGCAGGTAAGAATTCTCTGATCTGGAAACATAAAGAGAAATAATATGTATGATGAGGTATCCAGGAAGGTGTCACTTGAATTGGTCTCAGAGGTCTCCTACCCGCTCATCGGCATGCCCCTGATTGTTGTTGAAGGCGAATTGCAAAGCTTATTTCTCAGAAAAACGCAGAACGGATGTAAAGATGAAGAGACAAAGATGCATTTAGCTCCATTTCTTCGTGTGCTATTTCGAAAACTCTTTGGCACCATTAGAATAGAGGCAGAACTCGGAAAGCCTTGCGGACTTCACGCCATTTAGTTTCCAAACTCGTAGCTGTGTTTACCGGTGATTAGATGATCGGGATGCACGCAAAAATACTAGGTTTCCCATTTAATTCCCATTGCAAAAGCTGTGGAGACCTTTCAGAGAAGGTGATTGTTGAGCACTTTTTCGGTAAGTGCCCGGGTTTGGTAGACAGAAGATTAGATCATTGGATGGTGAGTTAAATATAATGTTGGGGCGTATGAAATGCAATTTCAAAAGAAATTTTTTCCTATTACATCTTAACCCATTGTTGGCTTCGCTAATGTGTCTTTGTGAGCCTTTATTTGACAAGTGCCTCAAAATGTTCTGCTAAAAATGGAGTTAGAGGCTTAAAATGCTCTACATACCTGTATGTTCTACGTATTATATACCTATGTAATGAGACTTTTTTTCCAACTTCAAGCGTTTATTAACAACAAATGATTACAAATTTAATGTTCAAAATAATAGCCATCGCTAGCGATACATTTTTCCCATCTCTCAGGCAATTTGGGGATGCCGCGCCAAAACAATTGGCCGTCTTTGGCCGCAAATCAATAATCGAGCCATTTTTTGGCTTCTTCGGGAGAATTGAAGAGCTGCTCGGAAAGTGCGTGGCCCATCGAAGCAAACAAATGATAACACAGGCCAACAACCAAAAAACTTTTTCGATAATTTTAACTAAGGTTTTAAGGTTTTTTTATGCTGAAAACGAATATGACCTTGAAAATGCTCCAGCACGTCAGGATTTTTGGCAATTTGAGGTTAAAAAGTCAAAAAACGCAGATTTTGGCCATTTTTTAAATTTTTTTTGGGCAAGATAAAGTTTTTTTTTAATTTTCCACAATGGCATCGCAAAGTACTAGTCTTCAGCTTTAAAATCCATTTTTTTAAATATTTTTACGATTAATATTAAAAAAGTTATTCTATTTTGAATTGGAGACTTTTAGATATGCAAATTCAACCAACGTTAGAGAGTTAACGCCCCTGTAAAGGGCGAATTCAAAATACAATAGTATAACTTTTTTTATATTAATCGCAAAAATATTTTTAAAAATGGATTTTAAAGCTGAAGACTAGTACTTTGCGATACCTTCAAGAAACACCCATAGCCGTTTTAAAAGCTGTAAAAAAACGAGATTTTGCAGGCCTGTGTAATCAGAAGGCACCAAGTCTGGTGAGTAAGCCGCATGCACCAGCGGTTCCCAATCGTACGTCTCCACCAATTCTCTCTTGCCCGATGTGGCGGTGCATTGTCATGAAAAAAAATTACTTTGTGACGACGATCGGCATATTCTGGGCGTTTTCGGTGTAAAGCGCTGTTCAAATCGGCCAATTGTCGTTGGTAGCGTGCACCGTCAACTGTTTCACCTGGTTTTAATAGCTTGTACCAAATCAAACCACGCTGATCCCAGAAAACACACAGCATTGCCTTGCGGTCGAAGCGATTGGGTTTGGCCGTTGTTTTTGGCTTGTGGCCGGGCGGACCATCCGATCGTTTACGCTTGGGATTGGAGAAATAAATCCATTTTTCATCACCTGTAACGATTCGATGCAAAAAAGACTTCCTTTTGAACAGGGAGAGCAGCATTTCACTAGTGGTTTTTCGATGTCGACAAATCGTAGTTTGACGGCACGAAACTCGACATTTTTAAGAGCGACAAAAATGCATTGTTGTATGAAACGTAACAAACAATGAACTGAATATTGTTGACAGACGACAGACGAAAAAAACAAGACATTTGGGAAGGTTTAAAAATACTCCTAGCGACATCTATGGACTAAGAGCTTAAAGTCTCATTTCATAGGTAAATGTTACTTGGAAAATTTTATTATAAGTCTTCTCTCACAAAAATTTCATGCAAGACCGCGACGAACGACAGCACATCAACGTTTTCACCAGTTTTCTTTCACATTTCCTATCTTCTTGTATTTTCTTGCATTTTACTTGGCCGAAAGCACCCAACATTTGTGATCAGAAAAACAAATTATCAAAAACCAAAGCATTTTCAGAGCCATCTGCGGTTTATTATATCGAACTTTAAACGGCTATATAACTGTTTACCGAAAGTTTTCACAAAATTCTGATTAAAAAGTATGAAAATTATTCGATTTTTTTTTTCTTTGCACAAATTTCTAGATTTTAGTTCGATTTATATTTGTTTTTTAAGATAAATGAACTATGCTCTCGGAAATTTTTTTTGAAATTAAATAAGAAACAAATAAATTGTCACAATTTGTCCATAATTCGCTATGTCAGGGTTTTTAATACCTGGTAGGCCAATCTACTTATGAAGCTTATTTTTCGAAGCCGAATGCTTGAGACACTGCAAGCGGTACTGATCGCAGCGGATAACAAGACTGCAAACCACAACGGTAAAAATACTTGAGAGAGTATATTGCGAGCAAACGGTTAAGTAAATTCTCCGCCGATATTCGTAAGGACACCACCATTACGCGGCAGTCTTGTTGTAAATTCAAGAGGCTGAGAGCTATTGAGCCAACACAGGAAATGTTGCAAATGTCAGTTTGGCGAACATAAAACGCGACATGGTATTGATAAAATCTAAACGATAAAGTTGGCTGAACTGAACTACATTGAACTGCATTCAACAGACAACAACAACAGATAGAAGTGTAGCGAACAAAAGCAGTAATATCATTAACAATAGCAACAACAATAAGTAGCAAGTTTATCAAAGCTCAACAAAAGTAGTAACAGCAGCAGCAACAGCATAAGCAGCAGCACCACCACAACCACCACCAAACAAACGCGAAAAAATATATAAAAATAGAATAACGTGAAATAAAATGTGCGGTCAATAGCCGCCAAAACAGTAACAACCAACTGCTGTGTTCATTTTTGTTATTGCCGGCATTGAATTTGCGGTCAACATTTGTGTCTTTACTGCTCGTCGATTTTTTGCTTCTTTTTACCGCCGCTCCTGGCCAAATGCTTTTAATACCTTTTTAGCGTGTTTATGCTCTTTATGGTATCAAATGTTGAATTCGCGTAAATTAATTGAAATCAGCCAACAACACAAACAAATATCCCAGCTAAATAACGAGACGCTGTTATGTCAAGTGTAGAGCGAGAAGCCAAGTGGAGGCAAAAGAGCGGTGGCAAATCAGCGATGCAAACGATGCTGCCATGACGCTTGCCGTCGCTTGTTCTTGTTGTTGCTACCACTCTTGTTGCACGTCATGCCTAGCTGCAGACAGCAACAGCAGCAGCAGCATCGGTGGCAGCAGATGGCGTTGCACGGTTGCAGATGTTGCCGGATAAAATTAACGACAAGGCGGCGCTTAACAAAAGGGTATAACAAACAACAACAACAACGGCAGCAGCAAACAATCAATTCATGCCTTTATTGCAAAGCTTTGCCTATACCTGTTTTGGACTTTGCTCCAATTGTCCTGGCTCATCAACATCAGTGGCACTAAATTCTCGGGCGTGATGCTGCTGCCAAGGTCGCCTTCTAGTTTAGCCCTTACTCTTCTGAAGCGGGGACACGTGAGAAGCACATGTTCTGCGTCCTCCTCAACTGCTGGTGTGCACTGCTCACAGTATGGACTTTCTTCGTGTCCAAAGCGGTGAAGGTACGCTTTAAAGCAACCATGGCCACTTAGGATTTGGCAGACATAGAAGTCTACTTCTCCGTGCTTTCTCTGGAGCCAAGCTTCAACGTTGGGGATGAGACGGTGGGTCCACCTGCCTTTATTTGCACTGTCCCATCGCGTCTGCCATTGGTCCACGCAGCGGTGGTTTATGGATTTTCTCAGTGCCAGCTGATCGCATTGGGCTTGGTTGTTCCTCATACGTCTCATTTCATACATCTCCTGCGCTATCAAGTCGAGTGGGCATAGACCGGCTATGATGAGCGCCGCATCCTCTGAGACTGTCCTGAAGGCAGAGCAGACTCTAAGAGCACACAAGCGGTACGTGGAGTTACTACTTCGTACGTATGAAGCGTGTTGGAATGCTTCGCGCCAAACTGTCGCGCCATATAAAAGGATAGACCTCACTACTCCAGCCAGGACCTGTCTTGCCTGCTGTCTTGGTCCTCCAATGTTCGCCATCATTCTAGCCAGGGCTGCTGTCGCAGTCGCAGCTTTGTTGCTAGCGTATTCCAAGTGGTATCGGAAGCTAATTCGGTGGTCTACCAAGACGCCTAAGTATTTTATGTATGGCTTTGACTCGATAATGCTGTCCCCAACTCTAATCTTGACCTTTTCAACTCTCTTTCGGCTGCTGATGAGTACGGCTTCTGTTTTATGCGTAGCTAGCTTTAAACCATTCGCGCCTAGCCATCTTTGAGCCGCGCCTATAGCTTGTTGCGCGATATTTACAATTTCCGCGAGCGTTTTCGCGGTTACAACGATTGATATATCGTCCGCGAAGCCAACGAATGTTGCTCTCTTGTGTACCTTTAGTCGCAAAATGCCGTCGTACATAATGTTCCACAGGAGGGGCCCTAGTACAGATCCTTGTGGCACACCAGCTGTGACCTGGTAGTCAACAATTCCGCTGTCGCTGTCGTAACGTAACACCCTATCAGACAGGTAGCTGGATATGATACGCTGTAGATAGGTAGGCACTTGCATCGCGCGGAGGGCGTGTAGTATGTCTATCCATCTGGCACTGTTGAACGCATTTTTGACATCTAATGTTATTACTAGGCAATATTCTTTTGCACCACCTAACCATCGCTTGCCTTCAATTGCCTTTTCCGCAATTACTTTTACGGCCTCTATCGCGTCTGTGGTAGATCGCTTCCTCCTAAAGCCAAACTGGTAGCTTGACAGCTGTCCGTCTACATATATTTCCAGCCGGTTTTTAATCACAAGCTCAAACAACTTACCAATGGAGTCCAGCATACACAGTGGACGGTATTCATTTGGAGCGCAAGCACCTGGTTTTTTTGGTACAAGTACCAATTTTTGTAGTTTCCAGATATTTGGGAAGACGCCTTCTTGCAGGTACACATTAAAAATTCTCGCAAACAAGCACGGGTTTTGCAGCACGGCTTTTTTCAACGCAATGTTTGGAATTCCATCTGGCCCAGGCGCTTTTCGAGACGATAGTTTGCTACTTAGTTTGAGCACTTCGGCTACATTTACCGCCGGGATGTTGGTGGCTGGTTCGCTATCTATCTTTCTCACAAAGTCAGGCTGCGGAGGGAAGAGTTCTCGTACAATCTGGTCCAAGAGAATTGGGCATGTTGGTTGTACCGTCTGTTTCATCTTGTTCCGCACTATTTTATAGGCTGAGCCCCATGGGTTATTATTGACGTCGTCACATAGCTCTTTGAACATATTGCGCTTGCTATCGCGAATGGCCAGTTTAAGCGCTTTACGCTTATTTTTGTAGTTGAGCCTGAGTTCTACAGTGTTGGTTGCATTCCGTGAGCGCTGACATAGCCTTCTGGCCCGATTGCATTGTGCTCGCAACTCCGCAATCTCGTCGTTCCACCAGTATGCTGGCTTACGTGTTTGGTGTCTTCCTTGTCGGACCATAGCGGTATCGCATGCTTTGGTGATGGCTGCCCTTATCTCCGACGCTGCAGTTTCGACCGTGCATATTACCTCGGTGTTGTCGAAGGCTATCTCAAAGAGCTTCTCGTCGAAGCTTTTCGCTTTCCACCCATTTTGCCGTTTGTAGGGTATCGTGCCTACTTGAGCTTTTTCGATGGCAATGACTATTGCCTTATGATCGCTATGTGTGTAGCAGTCGCTGAGGTACCATCTTGTAGCTCTACTTAGTCCCCTGCTTATGAAAGAAAGGTCTATGATGGAACCAGTACCATTTTTGCTAAATGTGTTCTCCGTACCACTGTTGAGTAGAACAAAATCAAGCGCTGCTAGTGCATTTAAAAGCTCCCTGCCTTTCGGGTTTGTTCTCTTACATCCCCACTCTGCTGCCCACGCATTGAAGTCACCTGCTATGAGTGCCGCGCTTCTTTGCTTAGCGTCATTAACCAGTTCGTCCATGATACTGGCAAAGGTACACAAATCTGTACTGGGTGGTATGTAACAGCTGTATATGTGTATATTACCTATTTTGGCACGCACATAGCCGGTTGTTGCAACTGGTTTCCCCAGATGGGTTGGGTTACTCCCGCAGCTCCATATGGCACACTTGCCATTTACGTTGCTGGCCCATGACGCCTCGTGCCTGTTTCTATATTGCTCGCTAAGTATAGCAACATCGATGCCCAGTTCGTATACTGTTTGGGTAAGCAGGCTTTGCGCTGCTTCGCAGTGGTTGAGGTTAAGTTGCAAGACCTTCATACTTTCTTCTGTTGGGCCGCTCTCTGGAATGCGGGGCATGTTCGCCCTCCCGACACATGGTTAGTGTCACTTTCACCGTGCTGTAGACATAGCGCACACCTCGGCGTATTTATTGCCTATACCTGTGTACCTGTGTGTATGTGTGAGTGTGTGTGAGAATTTGTGTACGTGGCAATCAATGAGGAAGCGATCACAGCGCAATCAACCACAATCGCCGCCAGATTTGAATGGAATCAGCCGTACGATCGATGGCGAAATATGTACGTGAAAAGAAAAATAACAACAAGAAGAAGAAAAAGCACAAAAATTAAAAAATCAAAAGCGCAAAAAATGGCTGTAATAAAAGTAAAAAGTGCCGATGACCGCCCGGCCGGGGTGAACGCGGCTCTTTGAAGGGGGCAATGAATGGTGGCGTTTGTTTGTTCAAAAATTATTAGCTATGTAGAATTTAATGCATGTTTTCCGCCAAATGGAGGATGTAAATTTTATGCTAACATGACAACCAACGAACAAACCAAAATAAACGAGCTGACCATGAACCAGCAGTCGGGCGCACAGGAGGTAGGATCCAAGCTGCTGCTGCGAGTGAGAGAAATACGATGCCACTGCATTGCTTAGCGCAAGCGGGTCTCAACGGTAGCTGCGCTGCAGATCGTACATTGACACGATCGCCATTTGATCGGGTGTGCATTATTTGCATGTGCAGGTATTTGTGTGTATATTTGTTTGGTAGGGTGTGTGCGCTCGCATGAAACCTCACTGGCGATCGCTGGCTCTCTAAGTTCTGGCTCGATTTGTTCGCATAAATCTCATTTTATTGCCACGAGGCCACCACCAGCGTGGACTACGAAAACGATAGCATGGAAAATTATGTACAATTAAAATATTTATTAGTTAACTGCGACTAAGAAAAAACAAAAACAACTATGCACTAGACAAAGCACACGCTTAGCTCGGACATGACTTTCACATGACTAACGTAAATATATGCAGATAGTGGGACAAGCATGGCAAAGGCTGGTTAGCGATTAAAAAATTTAATTATTTTGTGTGCAACGGGTGGCCACTAAAAGAAGGATTTTCGATTATATATTAACTTTTTTCGATTCTTATATTAACCTTTTGCTTAAATAGTTGCTTTGAATTTTCTGATTGTTCATTTTTTGCTAAAAATTGTGCCAAAAACCATACAAAAACAAGCTTCGAGCGAGTGAAAATTAAAAAAAAAAATTGAAAAATGTTCTTGAAATTTTGAAAATTTATTTACTTTATCTTTAATTTCAATAATTGTTTACTAAACTACAGTAAATTCTGATTTAAGGGGACAGAGACCTATAAAATTTCGAAAAAATAACTTTTTTTTCATAAAATGTTAATATAATCCTTTAAGAATATGTCAGCAATTTTTTAGAACGTAAATTTAAGTATTTCTTATATTGTAGATCGTCAACCGTGACGACTCTATTCTTTGCGTTCGAGCGCTGGGAATTGGCGTACACGATAACTCGAAAAGTTATTGACCGATCTCCCTGAAATTTTGCACACATCTTTTTTATGATATTACTTTCTATGCGAATTTACAAGTTTTTGAAAATTTTTCGAAAAAATAATTTTTTGCACCAAAAACAGTAGGAAAATTCGCCACAAAATAAATTTTTTGTATGCATTTTATTCTGCGAATTTTGTTTTCCATTTATTTTTAATTTTCATATATTAGGTGCGCAGCTAAGTTGCCGCTGTTTGTAAATAGATGCCGCTACCAGTGTGTGCTAGTCGCTTCTAATATAACCTAAACGACATAAACCAAGCTTAGACATATGGTAAACAAACTGCTTCGACACATTAGTGATTTTGTTTTGGTATCATATACTTTTGTTATTGTGAAACTGTCTGATTTTGTGCCAAATAATCGTCATTTGCGGGAAGTGTTGATTTTCCTCCGCGCATCGAGAGCTACAAAAAGTTTATGGAGATGCTGTTTTAAGTGAAACAACGTGCCGAGATTGGTTCCGTCGCTTAAAAGTAGGTGATTTTAATGCTGACGACCGTCCGCGTGAAGGTAGGCCAAAAACCTTCGAAGACGATGAATTGGAGGCATTGTTCAATGAGGATCGTGTCAAACGCCAGAAGAGCTTGCTTCAGTATTAGGAGTTACCTGCCAATCCATTTCCAAGCAATTGCTTGCTTTGGGGATGATTCAGAAACAGGGGACTTGGGTTCCTTACAAGTTAAAACGTTGAACGTCGTTTTTTCGCGTGTGAACAACTGCTACAGCGGCAAAAAAGGAAGGGTTTTTTCATCGCATCGTGACGGGTGATTAAAAATGGATTCATGACAGCAATCCAAAGAAAAGAAAGTCATGGAGACTGCCCGCTTATGTTTCTATATCGTCGCCTCGGCCGAACATTCACGCTGCGAAGGTTATGCTATGTATTTGTTGGGACTAATTTGATGTTATTTATTATGAACTGTTAAAACCAAACGAAACCATCACTGGAGATCGGTATCGACTTCAATTGATGTGATTGAGCCGAGCACTGCGCGAAAAGCGGCTGCAATATGCGGAGAGGCATGAAAAAGTGATTCTACAGCATGACAACGCTCGGCCTCAAGTTGCCAACCCCGTTAAAACCTCTCAGGAAACACTGAAATGGGAAATCCTACCCCACCCGCCATATTCTTCAGACATCGCGCCGTCGATATACTTTCAATAATTCACTTGCAACCATTTTTTCAGAATAAAGTTGTATTTTCATAAAAAAAGAGCGAGAACTTGGTTGCGCACCTAATAGAAATTATGACATTAATAAACAAAAAAATGTTTGCTTTTTTGTATTCAGGTCACTGACGCCGATGCTACAGTGCCCGTCGATTGAGAAGCCCCGCTGCGACCTTCCTGGAAGAATTGAGTGTGCATCCGCAATTTTAAATGATTAAAATAAAAAAAATTATATTGTTTGAATGTATAAATAAACTGTATGCCAATTTTGAAAAAATATACTGACTTCGTTTTAAATAATTTTAATGAAAATCAGGGAAAATATAACCTACTACAGGTATCTGTCCCCTTAAAAGTCCTATAAAAACAAAAGTGAAAAACTAAACAAAAAGGTCAACAAATTTTCTTAAAATTTTGACTTTTTTTAAACAGAGTTTTTAGAAAAATTTCAATCTTTAGACATTTTTTTTTTGCTGACGGTGTTAGTTGTTCAAAAAAAGTTAAAATCTTAAGAGAACTTTCATTTAAAAAATTAAGCCTGTAAAGAAATTTCTTGATTTTTTTTAATAATTTAAATTACAATTTTTAGACATAAATTGTTTTTTTAAATAATTTTAATTTTAATTTACAAATTTACAATTTACAATGAAATTTACAGAAATTTGTTTACAATTTTTTATTAATAGAGACAATTTTATAAAAGTTTGTCAATTTGTTTTTTGTTTTTCTGTTTTTTTTTTTTTTGGTTTTTGAATTCTCACAAAGTTTGTGTTAGAAGTATTGCCTTTGTAGTCGCAGATCCGAAAAAATTTTTGGATACAAAATTGTGTCTATTTTAATAACGTCACAAAGCAAGTGAAGTGCAAGAATGTACGTAGTTTCAAAGTAAAAACAGGGTTGCTTAAATATAAGAGTTGATAAGAGAGTTGCATTTCTACAGTCTGGAACTTGGATTCATGTTATTTTGAGGAGAATGAATTATGTATTTTCATAAAAATGCTATTCAATGTAATTAAGAAACAAATCAATTATTAAAACTTATCAATAAGACTTTATGTTATTGTTGTTAATCACAGAGTATATGAGTGATTGCTAAAAAAAAATATAAAAAATATAATAAAAAAAAAACAAATACGATATGTGTTTATTTATTTATCAATATCTATTTTATCTACTTCATAGTAGTCCTCCATTCAGTAATAACAGACTTGCGCCGGCCTTAATTTTTAGTCCTCGAAGCACTTCGGATATGCCCTTTTTGATAAGGCTTTTAGCTCTTGAAGCTTTTCAGGCTTTCATCTACTTAATTGCAGCGAATCTCCATCCTTTATTGCTTCTTTTTAGTTTTGGGAATAGAAAAAAATGCCAGGCGGCCAAGGCCGATGAAATGGTAGCTGAGGCGTGATTGCTGTAGTATTTTTTCTATATTATTTCCTCTATTTTCTTTATTTATTTTTTTTCATATTTCAGTATTTTTCTAAAAGCAATTCTGGTACTCACCGTGGCAAAATAATAACACATCAATATTCCAACCAGTTTTGACTAGTTTTTTCCCCCTTTTTAATGCTCATTATTTTCATGTAAAAATATATTTCATTCTATTAAAAAGCCATGTATGTACATTAAATTTTCAAATAGTACAATACTATAAGCACAACCCCACGGTTTTTAATTAGAGTCTGAAGAAATATTTTTGGTACACAATTTTACAGCTTTAGTTTTTGGGCAACAAAATGCAAGTTTGCAGCTGTTGAAAAATTCTGTTGATAATTATGTTATAATTTTTTCTTGACGTTGTTGTTTCCTTTTGTAAAAAAGGGAATGGTTGAGGCGAGAAAAAAGTCTAAATACTGTTATTTTGAGTTTTACGCTCTCACCTTTAATCTGATGGTTGCCACACTAAAAACTTGAAACGCATTTTTCACGAAGCTACTTTCTTCAATTTCCTCGCACTCACAGCTCGAACAAATTTTGACCGATTGACTACGTATTTAAACTGTAGTTATATTCATATCCTGTAGGGAAGGGATGAATTTTTCGATACGAGGCATAATTTTTTCTCATAAAAAATGTTTTGAATTTTTTTATTAATTTAAATTTTTATAAAGAATTTTAGGAAATTTTTATATAAATTATAATTTTTTTTTGATTGAGAAATGTTTCTACTTTGGAAAAATCGACATAACAGAAAAATTGTACGTATTTTTATACACATGCACACCTGTGTTCAAAAATAGAGGAGAACAATGAATTACCAAGTTTTAACTAACTTTTTGGTTTTTGTATTTTATTCTTGTTTTAGCTTTTATGAAATTATCGTGCTATTTTTAACAAAAAATATATAATTCAAAGTTCCAAACTTTGTATAAAGTTAAAAGAAAAAAAAATTGAAAAACTAAAACAAAAACATTCCGTAAAAATTTTTCAATTTTTTAATCACAAAATTTAGGAAAGCTCAAGGTTTATAGTTTTATGGCTTATTTAGTTCTAGCACAAGTGTTCCCAAAAGTTTAACGAATTTCAAAAAAAATGCAAAAAAAAGGTCGACTTTTTATTCAGAATTTTTAGAAAAGTTCTGTATATTTAGTTTTGTAGCTTATCCAATATTACTATGTTAAGTGTAAGTTTGAAGTCATTCTAAAAACTCACTAATTTTTCCAACTTTTTGCATACAATTTTGAGAATTTTCTTCTAAAGGATGGTTAAGTTTTAAGGGCCGGTGTTGTTTTTGAATAAAATACAATTTTTTTAAGAAATTATTGTCATTTCTCTTTATTATGATAATACTGGTATGGTTCAATTACGTACAGAACAAAACATTGGCCAAATGGCCACCGCGGCTTCGGCAGCATACCACCATCGGATCCAAATTTTTGATGACGCTGATTCATAATTGAGGTTCTATGCCGTTAATGTGCCGAATTATCTCATCCTTTAGCTCTTGAATTGTTGCTGGCTTATCGACGTACACCTGTTCTTTCAAATAACCCTAAAGAAAGAAGTCCAACGGTGTCAAATCTCATGACCTTGGCGGCCAATTGACATCACCGCGACGTGAGATTATTTGGCCATAAAATTTTTCGCGCAAAGGAGCCATTGTTTCGTTGGCTGTGTGACAAGTGGCACCGTCCTGTTAAAACCACATATCGTCCACATCCATATCTTCCAATTTGGGCCATAAAAAGTTCGTTATCATTTCACGAAGCGAGCATTATTCACAGTAACTGCCTGACCGGCCTCATTTTGGAAAAGATGATTCCGCCGGCGCATAAACCGCACCAAACAGTCACTCTTTGTGGGTGCATTGGTTATTCGGCAATCACTCTTGGATTATCATTCGCCCAGCTGCGGCAATTCTGCTTATTGACGAATCCACTGAGGAGAAAATGTGCCTCATCACTGAAGATGATTTTCTTCTAAAATTGGTCATTCACTGTTGTTATTTCCTGCCACCATTCTGACCATTGACGACGCTTGAAATGGTGAAGAGGCTTAAGTTCTTGAGTCAATTGCACCTTGTACGCGTGTAAATGCAAGTCTTTATGCATAATGTTCATCAACGACGAGCGTGAGGGGTGCAAGGGTAGGGCACGACGACGAGTTGAGGTGGACGGCTCTTCAACCACACTATCACGAACAGCAGCAATATTTTCTGCAGTACGAGCATGCACTGGTGTTTTCACATCTCCTACAGACCTGGTTTGCTCAAACTTTTGCACAATTTTTCCGATTGTACGCACATTTGGGCGACTGAATTGACTGAAAAAATCACGAAGTGCGCGATATGCATTTTTCTTTGCTTTTCATAATAAGCCTGAATAACTTTAACGCGTTGCTCGATTGTCTATCTTTCCATGGTTCAAATTGAGTTAGTTTGAAATTGAAATATGTCAAATGAAATGCAGAGAAAAACTTGACGTTTAGGTGTGGTTTACATTCAACATCGACCCTTGAAATTTAACCACCCTTTATATAAAGTACATATTTGTTCGAAGGAAGAAAATGGACAGTGAAGAAAAATTGTCAAAAGTCAATCCGAATTTTCAGCTACTTGAAGCCGCACTTTTTTATATTCATATTGAATGAGCTATAAAACTGCATATACAGAACTTTTATAAAACATCTGAAAAAAAGTTGGAAATGTTCAAAGTATTTTTTTTTAATTTGTTAAAATTTTGGAAACTTTCTACAAAGGTTTGAGTCGCCATTTTATTTTATACTAGCAAACCCCAGCCCCCTTCGCTGGGCACACTAAAAGAGAATAGATATGGGTTAGAACAGAAAATATATGATTTTCATATTATTTATTTCTTTATTCTTTATTCAAGCGCTTTGGCATAAACAATATTTTTTGTTTTTCTATTTGTTTTTGAGTAAATATAAAATATAAATTGAAAATCAGAAAAAGAAGGTTGTTTTTAAATTTCAAATCAACGCATATGAATAAACAATCGTCTTTTTTCCTGATCAGCCATGAATTTTTCGTTTCAATTTATATGATTTATTAAGCATTGGAGCTTTTTTAACAATTATCCATTTATATTTTTCAAAAAAAAAAAAACGAAAAAAAAATTTTTTTCCACGAACACATCATTTTATTCGGATTTCACATTAAATTCTCAAATTTCGTAAGAAATTATTCACTGTTCCAAAATCCACTCCAAAAAAATTCACAAACTATTTTTACATGTTGCACTTACGTTTTTTCCCTATGGCATCCAAATCAGAAAGAAATATTGACACTTTGTAACTCACACTGTCAATTTGACAGTTCAGTTCCGCCCCAAGCGTTAAAAAAGTAAACGAAATTATGGCTGGTTCAAAAGAACGCTGTACCCGTTGCCAGTGCTCCGAATTACAACCCATTTTCAATACTTACTTAACAATGTGCGTAAGTTTGGTTTAATTCGGTGCAAAGACACGGCGGGTCCACGTTTTGGCATATATTTCGAGACCCTAGTCATCAATAGGTATGAAAATTACCCCGTATTAAAGCACTTATCAACAGCTTTCTTTTGATACCCATATTCTACATACACAACCAAAGGTTACCCGGGTCCACGTTTTGACTTATATCTCGAGACCCCAGTCAAGGAACGGCATGAAAAATACTCTGTAATAAAGCATTCACCAACAGCTTTCATTTGATACCCATATTGTACATACACATCCGAAGGTTACCCGGGTCCACGTTTTGACCTATATCTCGAGACCCTATCTACCAATAGGTATTCAAACTATACGGAAATCATCTTCAATACCTACTGAACAATGTGTAATTTTGGTTTAATTCGGTTCAAAGACACGGCGGGTCCACGTTTTGGCATATATTTCGAGACCCTAGTCATCAATAGGTATGAAAATTACCCCGTATTAAAGCACTTATCAACAGCTTTCATTTGATATCCATATTGTACAAAGACATTCTAAGGTCCACGTTTTGGTCTCTATCTCAAGACCCTAGTCACGGAGCGTCATGAAAAATACTCTGTACTAAAGCATTCACCAACAGCTTTCATTTGATACCCATATTGTACATACACATCCGAAGGTTACCCGGGTCCACGTTTTGGCCTATATCTCAAGACTCTAGTCACGGAGTGGCATGAAAGATACTCTGGAATAAAGCATTTACCAACAGTTTCCATTTGATACCCATATTGTACATACACATCCGAAGGTTACCCGGGTCCACGTTTTGACCTATATCTCGAGCCCTATTTCCAAAATAAAATATAATCCATGTTACTCGTGGATGATGTAGCTTTCGAATGGTGAAAGAATTTTTAAAATCGGTTCAGTAGTTTTTGAGCCTATTCATTACAACCAAACAAACAAACAAACAAACAAACAAACAAACAAACAAAGTTTTCCTCTTTATAATATTAGTATAGATTAATTTAAGGTAAAGTTAAAAACAAAAAAGTTTTTCATATGTACAATAAAATACTTTTCATGCTAATTTTGATTTCATTTACTAGTCTTCCGAAAAAATTTCAAAAATTACACTCATTTTTTAGTCGCTACAGTGGAATAACCGCTTGTTTTGGCGTGCATAAAAACAGAGAAATAATAGATTGGCGAAAAGTATTAATACTTGATTTTCGTTTTCGTATTTTTATTTTGTGAAATCAAGGTCAGATTAGGAACAAAAAAAAAAAGAATTAGTAGTACTTTTACTTACTTGTCGATACTTCAACCTTAATTAGAAATTATCTACAAGAACTCGTGGCAATGCCTGGTGCAAAATCGTCTTTATGAATGAACGAAAATAATGAAGGAATGAAAAGAAAATCATCAACTTATTATGTAGAGTTGGCTTGAAAAATTTGGCTGAAGTCTTGCAGCTACATTCTGAATCACTTTAGGACTCTTGTGTGCCCCACTGACGCTTCTGAGTGGAATTGTTTTATATTCTTAATATTATTTGCCATTTGCAGCAGCTTTTTCCATTTTACTCAAATCGTACTAATCCAAAATGAATAATAACTTTATAGCAGATATATTTTAGAAGGAGTGGCCCTGTTTTGCCATATATTTCCTTCATCTGCTAGTAAAGGAGTTTCCATTTGACTTATCCAAAAGTAATTATGAACTGCGGCATTGCCATTTAGAGCAACTAAAGAGATACAAAAGTATGTGTGTGTACGTGCATAGTCGTACATATGAACTCATAAGTGCCATATGCAGCTTAGCAGTCAAAACCATCAGCGCAGCCCACACAGGGTGTGCTTTACTACCTGTATTGCTGTTGCTTTTTTCGCTACTGCTCGCTGAACAATACTGGGCGCAGCAACGTCAAAACCAAATATTCCCCATCACATACACATGCACATATATGAGATGGATATGGATATGTATGTGCGTTGCATGCTGCAAGTTACATAGTTGCCTCATCTATCTCATACCTTGCTGCCAACGGTCAGCGTGTTTGGTGTCGCTGCTAATGCCATTGCCATCGCCATGGCCAGCGTTGGGTGCCGTGTCTTTGTCGTTGTTGTCGACAATTATTGACAACACAATGGCTTGAATGTAATTAATCCTGACATAATCTGAGCAGATAATTTCCTACTATTTTTGGTGCGTGCCTGACTGCTTGTCTGCTTGCCGACCAACCGATTGCTGGCTACGAACTGTGCGCACTTTTTTTCGGCTGCTGGCTGACCAACTGTCCGCCATTGCCACTGTCACGGTCATCGTAGGCCATTTATGTTAGCCGCCGCACGTCGCTGTCAAATGAATAGACAGCGTGACAACGCTTTGCCATGCTAAGCTATGATCCCACCGCGGAGTGCCTCACTTGCGATACGGCCGGTATACCTACGAGTCTCGGCGGCTGTGTGTCAATGTGGCTGTGCAAATTTATGCAGTTGATAGTTATGTCATTTATGCTGCTACTGCTGCTGTTGCTGACCCTTTTGGTCAACATATCACTTTGTGGATATGGGTTTTGATACCTTAGTGCGCTTGATAAGTCAGCAAGTTTGGTAGCATTTTGCACAACTGTGCCTAGGATGCGATGTACTTGTAAGTGTTCGCAATTTTATGCTTCTGGGTGCTTCTAGCTACGTAGCTCAAGATGTGCACAAGTCATGTACGAAGTTTTTATGACCTAGCATAGAAGTTATGCATCGACCCTGAGCCACATATCCTTAACCCTCCACTTACCAGATCGCAAATGATGTACAAATGCAAACGAAATCGGCAAAATATTGAGAGTTTTTTTTTAGATCTGTAGAGGATATGCACAAACGAAAACCATGCGATTTGAAAAATCTGGCCGTAAATGGAATTTCTATTAAAAACTCGAGCACTGCGTCCACTAACAGCTCCACTTTGAGCATAAATATTTCTCCCAGCGTTGTTGTATTCATTCTGAATGCGATACAAGTCAGGCTATAAATAGGGTTCTTCAATTGCTTTACACACACTTCAAACTGCTCATTTTGCAACTAGTGTGATACCAGTGACTAACGGACTAGTGTGTGACTAGTTAATAATGAACTAGTTCACAATGGGCCAAAAACAGTCCCCTCCATCAGTATTTGAATTCATCTTATCTTCATTTTGGGCACCATTAAAGCTTACATACATAGAATAAGATGCAGCTCTTATTTTATATCCAACCACTAAAATTTTAGCGACTAATGGGCTGGTATGACTTCCGCCATTAAATGCCTATTCAGAAACTAGAATATTTGCTAAGTAGTTTGGCTTTCCTATGCAGCTGATTCATTAGCTTAGCGAAGTTTGGTACACTGCGAACAAACACACAAACAGCAGTTTTCTGAAAAAAAAATTAAATTATAATAAATTAAAATATTTCAAAATACTCAAAATTATTCTCAATGCAAAGTTTTATAGCAAATAACAGTACTCCAATCGGTTTAGTAATTTTGTATAATATTTCTTGCAGTTTGAAGGTGCATTTTTAGCACGTTCTGGTTTATAGACACGCCACTTTTGCAAGTTTAAGCAAATTAAAAAAAAATCTTTTCAGAAGGAACTAGCGTTAAAATACAAAAGACACTATGCATTGCATATATACGAGGGATGTTTGAAAAGGTCACTTAAATATAAAAATTACTTCATTGTTTAGGGTAATTTGTTGGGATTTTCGTCATAGTCTTCTTTTATGCCTATATACTACGTCCCATACGTCTCATATACTTGTTCCCTTCAGAGTAGTAGGAGCTTCGGAAGCATGAGCTCTTAAATGCAAAATAAAGTTTTGCCAGCGAAATTTATTAAAAAAAATATAAATAAATAATTGGCGCGTACACTTCTGTTGGGAGTTTGGCTGAGCTGCCCCTCCTATTTGTTGCGTGCGTCTTGATGTTCTTCTGCAAATGGAAAGACCTATAGTTTCAAGTCGACTCTGCAAATAGCTTCACGCGAAGCTTTTTCATGGCAGAAATATGGAGGTTTGCCATTGCCTGCCTACGTTCTCTCTGAATTCCGAGTGGTAGTCACGCAGCAACTCATTCAGCTACGGTGGCCCACTATCGAAATTTAATACTGGATCAAAACAGGAATACAGATCATGCTTGAACTCAGCTAATGAGTATGGGACTAGTTTTGAGCTAACGCACATTAGCGCTTCTTGGCAAAAGCTCGTCATGGTTCCAAATTCAGTCGGAGCGCGAGAAGGGGTTAGAGGTGGTCAGAATTAAAAAAAAAAATTTGATTTTTTTTGCATTTTCTTAAAGTATAATATCTTTAAAATATTGTCTGAAAAAAGGGCGCTCGGGTGCTGCGGTGCGTTCGAAAGCAATCAGCAAGACTTTAAATACGCTTTTCTCAAAACGATGTCTTTGAACTGGCGATTGATCACTGTAACTTAAAAACTGCTTGGTAGATTTCAATAAAATTTATACTGCTTTTGAAAAACATAAAAAACTCGTGCCTGATCGAAGGATTATTTTCTTTCAAAAATTTCAATTTCTTATTAACAATTAATTGTCGGTTTTTTTCTGGAAAATCTGAAAAATATTTCCTGAGGCCGCCATATTGTTAATTTTGAAAAAAAAGCTTCGATCATGCGAAAGATTATCAATCAATCAAACTAATTTCTCTTGTCGGATTGATTTTAGATGAATCTCCAAAGACTTGTGATGCTCACCGCAAGGAACTTCTGGAGAAACGGGCTCCACACAAACAGCTCTAACTTTTACAGTTATTAATTTTTTTTTTCAAATTTTTGCTAAAGTCAAGTCGAAATATGTTGTATTAATGCCATGTTTTTATTTTATTTAAAGCAAGTGACTAGCAAAAAAAAAACGATTGAAAACCATCAATTTTTTGGGCCTCTGACTACCCCTAACCCCTTAAGAATTGTTTCTGAACTTTTCCTCAGCTTTTGCCTTGGCCAGCCTCTGATGCTCGCATACTGTGCTGCCAATCATGATAACTATCTCTGGCAAACATTAATGGAAAATATTTGAGCACATACTTACATTAACATAAATATTACCACATGAACCTCTACTTGCTTGCTCCATAAAATTTCGAACAAATGAGCTTCTTACTATTGCCAACTCAGCTGTTCTTGCTCTTTGGAATAATTACAGTTAAATTAATTAAATTCAAGTACCTTTCCAGTGATACATCGAGGTGCAGCTTTCTCATACTTGTCACCGCAAAGCTACACAAAGCTAATAGTAATGACTACAACGAACACACTTACACACACACACACACACATGAGTGCATACATTTATGTTGCTCTTTGAGGTACTATAAATTGTTTTTGTTATTACATTCATTAACTCTAGCAGGCATGCCTCACACAAATGAACACCCAAAACCTGCGAGTAACCACTGCCTACCTTACTCTCAATAATCAATAAGCTTGTATATACATCTACATATGCTTTGACTATTCGCCAATCGATCTGCTGCTCTTCTCATATGCACACACACACACATACATACACTCGCATTCCGCTCTTACTGCATATTATCTATTGCTTGTTTCGTTAATTGAACATGAAAACCTCGCGCACACCGATATTCCATTTATTTGCCGCCCCATTCAGCTGCTCCTTATTTCCTGCCATGTAGTGCCGTACGTATGCACAAAAGCGCTTATCAGCACAACAGCGTTTTAACATTGACCACCAACTGCTGGCAGCTGCCGATTGTAGGAAGTGCAGTCCAATTTGGTACTCATATTTGTAATCGAAATACTACTTGTGCGATTTGTACCATTTGCATTCTACTCGGTATTATTTGTAAGTACTTGCCAAGTTGTCAATTACAGTGCTAGTTTGCCCGTATAAGTCCTGAGAAGGTACTCAGCACTGCTATAGTACCTGTAGACCTATAATAGTACATGCTTTGTTTTTGTAACATTGATTGCTCTCATGATTTGATTATGCGGTTTTTATGAGGTTGTAAGTATGTTGGTGGCTGTTTGATATATTCATGTGAAACTGAGGGGCATTTCAGAGAAAATGGTTGAGGTTAAGTAAGGTTGTTATCATCTTGCATGTCTGCGAGTGGTAATTATGGATTTTAATCGGAAAATGCTAACTCTGTAATACAAAACTATATTACTATGAGGGAAATGTTAAGTAATTAGTGAATATTTCAGTTTGTGTTCACTGGAAGACATCGAGGCTCTGTAGGTGGTATATGTGGACTATGTAGGTAAGTATCAAGGACGATAAATAACCAGGTTGGGTCCAAGATGAAAAGATTTTGAGAGGTGTACTACCTAGCAGACCATTATTCGGCTCTGAGCGATTTTGACAGATATGCCGACGTCATTCGTTTTGTGTTTCACAAAATTTAGCTTTAGCTTAGCGTAGAACCCGAAGCTTCCCTCCAAATTTCGTTTCATCATACCTAGCGAGCAAACCTAGTATCCATCATCCTTGGGTTTGGCCTATTTGATATGGTGAAAAGCAGAATTGAACGAGCAGCTTCGGCTGCCGTGTATCCGTGACCTCATATTTCACACTCCTCTAGTCAGTCATTTTTCAGACAACAATGAGGCAAATTGTGCGCTGACAGTCTGGATTTTTTTTTGTATGTCGCCAATACACCTAATTGTTTTCATAAGCAAACCGCTGTCACAACTCCGATGACTTCAGCCAATCAGTGGCTTCTCTCGAATTCGCGTAAAGCTGGTTAACGGTCTAATCTTGGCCACACCTTCTGAGTTATTCTCACTATGGCTACGTTGTATCGCTAAGCTCGTGCTTCTCTGGCAAATAGGCAAACTTGGTTCCAGTGGGCGCATCAGATGTAATACTCCGTTTAAGGCAAATTTTACCTTTCCCGTTCATCACAAAACAAAACAAAAAAAACCAATTTAAGAAGCGATAAAATCGGTTCGGAAGAAACTTTACATGGTATTCCCGTACACTTGTATACATTTTAGTGAAATTTGAATCAAATTAATAAATCAAACGGACCGAAGTTTTGTCTGTTCATATAAAAAGTAGCTGTAGGTTTTATTCGATCTCAATAATGTTTGTGTCGTATTTACCCAAAAAGTGTATGTGGCACCGAACATTTTGCAATTTTTTTTCGTCACATTCAGTTTTTTAGCTTATCATCATCTTCATCATTGGTGCTACTGTCGTATGCAGACCAAAGCTTCCACTCCATGTAGCATAACGTAAATCACAATTCTAAATTCGTTGCTTGGGCCGGTATCTTTTGCTGGTATCAGTTATTCGAGGCTGTTGTTGGAGATTCGCGACAAGTAGTAAAGTTGCCAGCCTTAGGGATAGTCCCCTCTAGCAGGTCCAGATCACTCTCTTTTTTTCTTCTCTTTCCTCCCACTGGGTTTCCCAATTTGTGAAATACCCAGTTTCTGGTTGACGTTAACAGTTTCATGGCTAGAAGCATTCAAGTTGGCAGTAAGTAAGACAGTAAGACAGTGTCCAAAGCAACATTTTGTGGTGTAATGAATCTTACAAATTCATGGATACGCGCCGAAATCGGTTGCGCTTGACAACCCACAAAATGTTGGTGAAGGAAGAGCCTATTTTGCTCTCGCCAAAGAAATATCAAATTCAGAGGCTATACACGCGCAGAAAAGATGGAGTTCCATTTCTTCGTGTCCCATTTCGAAAATCCTTTGACTTCAGTACAATAGATGCAAGACGCAGAAAGTGCGGGGGACTCCATGCCATTCAATTTCCGAACTCGTAGCTGCCGGTCATTGGACGATCGGCACACGCACAGAAAAGCTAGGGTAACCATTTAATCGCCATTGCAAAATCTATAGGACCTTTCAGGGAAGGAGATTGTTCAACACTTCCTCTGTAAATATCCGGGTTTGGTCGTCTAGCTGACGATTAAGGTCACGGGGTGCTCCTTTCTTCCCCAGCTTGGGGCAGTGCTCCCACCTAAATTCCATCAATCTTTTCTATTACAATAACAGCTCTGTCTGGTTGTAGATATCTGCCTGTTGGAGGTCTCGTAGTGGTAATAAAACGACACGTTAGTCCTATGAGTTCTTGACTATGCTTTTAAATTCCTCCTCTATGGGCTTATTATGCCTGATATACTTTCATCGGGCACTCACCTGCTTCCTTATTTCTGAGACCAATCAGACCAATCCAAGAGGCCTAGACTCATAGTGTCCAGCGACCCATATTTACGTTGCATTGTAAAAGCGATGTTAGGCATCTTCAACATTCGCAAATACATTTTGAGTTGGTCGCCACCGGCCTAAGAGCTTTACTCGTAGCTTGTTTTCATGCAAAGGAGGTGAGTTGCGATGCAGCGAGGCCTCCCATGCTTACCAGTTATGCAGCCACATCAATTACATAGTTCCCATTTTGAAAATCGCAGCTGTAGTCTGGATTGCTGTAAATTTATCACAATGAGAGTTGCTCGAAGAGGTAGCCAGTTCTTGTTTCTACGCTTATTTTTGATTTGCAGACCTGATTTAATTCAAACTCTATTTTTTCCAATTAAGGAGTCAAGACAACCTTGAAATCAGCAAGATTTTTGGAGCCTGAAAGATCGTTGAAAATAGAAGTCACCATTTTCTTGCTCTTGAATGAATGATGAGACCGAGGCTTGCACTGCGACCTTAGTGTCTTTTGTGCCCCCTTTTGGTGCTTACCATAGTGACATACTCTCAGAAATTTGGTACTGATGTCAAATCCATTGAAAGTTGGCATCGAAATATGGTGAGCGTGCAGATTTTTATGAGGCTAGCATTACTACTGCTGCTTAAGAACACTTTGTTCCTGCCGGAAGCTGATACCCGGTTACGAAGTTTTGAAGTGTAGACGTCTGATTGGTATCAATTTAATTAGTAATCCATTCGCTTTCAGTCACGGGATCAAAAGTATTTTGGAAAACGTAATATCCACAACCTTAAAACTGCAGATCTGACATTCTCGTACTAAGTGTAAAAGTCATCTCTCAAGCATTTCGAATAGCTGGCAAAGCAGTTGGAAGTTTATATCAAATGAAAGGACAGATATGGTTTTTGTATGAGACTTGCATTATCTCTACTATTTTAGCAAACTTGGAGCCATTACTGAAATACTGAAACCTTTCCTTGCCCTAATAATGCGATAAAATTGTTGCGACCCACTCCTGCCACATACCAAATGCCACTTGAAAATAAGCGAGAAAGATGTTTCGTAAAAACATAACATCACGAACCATCTACAAAAGCCAGAAACCAGATAACAAAAAATGTATCAATGCGAACTTTCCATTCTAATATTAGAGTAATAATTTTTCGTCTGCTCGCTTTAGCTGAAATGCCCCAATCCATATATTCCCATTTGGCTTGCGATCGATACAATTCATGCATAATTTTAATTAAACTGAAATGCATCAAAGCAAGTTGAAAGGGATTTCGTAGCTAAAGAAGCTATCGTTGCTCATTATCAAACCATATCGGAGCCAGTAGAAACCACAGCATTCACACAGCAGCCTACACACATACGTATGTTCATAGGTAAGTGCATGCAGGTACTAAAATAAAGGCACAGGCATATCGTAAATATATACAGCAGCACCTATTTAATACATTTATATCAATAAACTTGACTCTGCATCGATTTGCCTGCAGAATTTATAGCCATACCGCGTAGTTCACCTGCAGTTCAGCCATGCGGTGAAAAAATATTGTTCGCACATTAGTGAATAACTGCTATAGCTGGTGATGCTGCTGATGCTGGTGTTGCTGCTGACCGCTGCAGTAATAGAAATTGTTGCTGTGACTACACCATACCCCATGCGCCTGCCTTCTGCTGGCTCGCTTGCCTACCAACCAGTCGGACTGCCATCTGCCTTTTAAGCCGCTCTGGGGTCGCCAAAAATGGCAATCCAAGCCATATTAATATATTTGGTTAAATGCGCGCTCGCTGCCACTTGCTGCCACCAACAACAACCACAACAACACCATCCATAGCAACATTAATAGCATTTCATATCGGCTGCTGCTGCTGCCATTCATGGCATCCAAAAACGCGGTGGTACGCAACGATTCGCAAAAACGGCACCAAATAAAAAGTGTAGGCAAAGTGTGTAAATTGAGGTGCATGCCCATGTGGCAAGCGTACCAACCACTAAGTCAAGCCAAGTGTGCCGATTGTGCTGGTCGATGGTAGCCATGTGTCGGCCATGTGTTGCCATGTTGGGCGCCGCGTTGCCTCGATCAACGCCATTGGCAATGGCTTTGGCTGGCGTATTAAGTTGCATTGACAATACCCTGCAATTTAGTTGCCACAAAGCAAACAACTATGACTGCTTGCCGCTTGCCCCAATGTTTTATACTTTACTATGATGCATATGTATGTTGTTGTCGTTGTTGTTGCTATGAACATCCAGTACATTGTGGCATTGGTAATGGCCATGTTAATGATAATGAAATTTTAAAAGGTTATTCGGCTGGCGTTTTCGCAGAGCTTCAGCTGAGTTGCTCTCTCCTCGCACCGCCTGGTGCGTCTGTGCCGCCGCCCGCATAAGCTGTGATTTCGCAGTTGTCGCGATAAAATTGTTTAATGCACATTTATATGATAATTACAGCGTGATAATATTGTAATAGCAACATGTTGCAAGCGTTGCATATTAATAAGTTGCCGAGTAATGGAGATAAGTGTGGAGAACGGGAGAATGTGAGTGTGTGTGTGTGCAAGTATTATTGAAATTGTGCACAAGCCATTAATTAACCATTTCTGAGTTATAGCAACTGTTTCTGCGAGCGATAGCCATTCGAAATCTGTGCAAGGAGATAATAAAGATTTATTTCAAGGAAGCCATTACATTTGACAGTAAAAAAAAGTAAATAATTAATAAAAAAAATAGTTTTCTCATTAAATTTAATATCGGAAAGTTTAATGTTATTGTGTTACAAAGTAATGGAAAGACGTCCACAATTAAAAATAAATAGGAGCAGAATAGAAGCAATAGCGATAAAAAAATGTACAATAAATGTTAAAGTGCTCGAAAATACTTTTTAAATTTCAAAAAGGAACTAGCAGGCATATCGCAATACTTACACCCCGCGACGAAGTGGTGGCACATCAAGTTTTTGACCAATTTTGATATATATATTTTTTTATTTCTGAAAGTATATCAAGGTTTTTAACCAAATTAGCACTTTTGCGTGCAGTTTATAAATCATTAAATTTTAGTATTGTAATTTGAAGATACTTAGTTATACGATACGATACAATTAATATATATATACGTGGACAGTCAAGCAGCAATAAAAGCAACAAGCTCATGTTGTATTAAGTCCAAACAAGTTCGACGGAGCAGGGAGGTCATAGAAAGCTGCATATCCACTGGGTACCTGGTAACAAAGGCATTATGGGGAACGAAATAGTAGATGAGATGCAAAAAGTGCTGTTAGACTACCTTTTGAGCAAGAGAACGACATACCAAAACCGCTAAACACAATATACAATGAAATGGACGACTACATGAAAAGGCGAGTAGAAGCTAGGTGGACTAATTTGACCACATGCAAAACAGCAAAAGTTATGTGTAGAACTAACGACGAAAAATTGGCTCAATTCGTACTTACGCTCTCGCGAAAGGACTGCAGAACTATCATAGGTATGCTAACAGGTCATAATTTATTGGCTGCACATGCGTAGAAGATAGGGATTGCTAACAAGGACAAATGCAGGAAATGCAGAGTGGATGTTGAGGAAACTTTAGAACACCTTCTAAGCGTTTGTCCGGCATTATTAAAAACGCGTTTAAAAAGCCTGAGAGCCCCATTGTTTGAGGGTCTGGAGGACGTCTCAAGAGCGGATCTCCCAGCGCTGCTTAGATTCGCCAAAAGCGCTGACATCTTACATGATGTCTACTTTCGGTATTCATAGAGGTCGGCTCCATTTGGTATAGCTAGGGACCAAAAGGTCTATGCGAGGCTTTTTGCCAAGCAGGTTAACCTAACCTAACCTAATTTAACAATCAATTTTTTTTGGGATTGTCAACTTATTTTAATTATGTAAAATTTATTTTTATTTTTTAATTTTATTTATTAATTTTCTTTTTTCAATTTATATTATACAAAATACAGATTTTGTCTCAATTCGTTTTTGATTTCTTTCATTCATGAAATTTTCTCTTTTTCCTTTAGAAATTAGAAATTTTTGCGCATTTGCGACCGGACAGCTATAGTACAAACTTTATCTTCTTTTCTGGACTTTTCATTTTTATGATTTCTTTGAATTGGCGTACATGAATGAAAAAAAACTAATGAACCTTTTGAAATGAATCATAGCTTGTTCCCTTCAGTATTAAATTATCTTCTATTTGAACTAACAAAATATATAAAAAAAAATTTTCAAGATTTTTATACCAAGTTGAAGTGAATTTTTTTTTATAGAAAGGCATTTTTTTCTTTAAAACCTCTAAAATGTTGAAATTTTGGAATTTCTCTCAGTTTTCTTAGTTCATCTAGAATAAAAAATCATGATAATAAGAAATCCATTTGAATTTTTTGCTTTAGATAATAATTACGAGCTGTATCTTGTACGCCAGTTGGAAACTCCAGCGTTGCAGCGCTCTACTAATTTCTATGTTAAACATTTTTTTTCAACTTATTTTAACCAGTACAAAAATGTTGTATACTTTTTAAATGTTCATTAAAAGATAGAAAAAAGAGATGCAATTTTTAGACCTCATAAACAAGGCCCCCTTAAATGGCGAACATCCCATTGATTGCAAGTTCCGGTTGAGTTATTTCATTTTTGAAAAATTGTTTTTTATTATTTTATTATTAAATTTTTTGTTTATTATTATTTAAAATTAATTATTTGTTATTTTCATTCCTTTACATTTATATTAAATTCATTTTTTTTATTAAATTTATTTCATTCATACAATTTTTCTTTCTCTTTAATTTATCTGATCGGTTTTATATGGAAAAGATTGAAAGTTCCGGTTAAGTTTTTTCATTTTCGAAAAATCAAATGTGTTTTGGGGATTTAACTTTAATTAAAAAAGAGTCCATTGATTGCAAGTTCCGGTCGAGCATCAAACAGCTCTATTTTTCATTTTCTAAAAATGTAGAGTATTTTGACTCAGCAATAATTTTTTTTCGGATTTAATTTTTTTTAATTACAAACAAATATATTTTTTTTTGTTTTATTTATTTATATATATTTTTCAATTTATATAAAATCTAATTTTGGTCCAAGTTTTTTTTCAAATTTTTTTCATTCATGCAATTTCCTCTTTTCCTTTTGCTTATTTTTGCGGTTTCATATAGAAAACATCCCATCGATTGAAAGATCCGATTGAATTTCGAACAGCTCTATTTTTTTCATTTTCAAAAATGGGACATGTTCTGTTTCACAGAGAATACTTCGATTCACAAAGAATTTTTTGGTGTTTGAAACTTTTTTTAATATTAAAAAATTTAACCTTTTCTGTTTTTTATAATTTCTGTTTCTCAATTTGTGTGAAATCCAATGTTTTTTTACACAGTATTGAGGAAATGTTAAGCTTTCGAAAAAAAGAGAAAACCAGACTTCCGCATTAAAAAAAAAATTATAAAATTTCAAATTGCCTAATTGAACTTCTTCACTTAAAGTGACATATTTCCGTAAATTTTTCACTGATATCGTTGAAACTTCGACATCAGCTTTAAGAAGTATTATGCTCGCAAAGAAAGTAAAGAACTGAAACTCTTTGTCTCATAAATAAATACATAAGATGCGTTTTAAGTTTCTAAAGTTTCCCTTTGATTTCCTTGAAATTTTGACACGGCAAGCGGGAATCATTAAGCTTTCGACGAAAGTACAAAATAAAAATTTATATATTAAAAAAAAATCATCAATTAAAAAATTAATTACCGTACCAACCCTTACGGCCGCCTTAGAAACCATTAAAGCGAGCACCAGAAATGGGAGGAGGACAAAATTCTAAAAAGGCTGTAAACGCAAGCTTAACTTAACTTATCCTAACATAATGGGTCTTTACCTGGGATTCAGTGTATCCCAATCCTGCCAAACTATCAGGTATTTAATAAGTTCGTGCGGTTTTACAACAGATGGCGTAACTTGATTATTATTCCATCGATCCACATTTCCAAACATTCATTGGAGAGCTACTGTCGTAAGGCACAAACGTCAGTATAAGTTTTTTATTTGAAGCGTAAACAACAATATTTTTACCACACTTGAAAATGTCGAATTTCGTGCCAAATAATGTGTTTTTGCGGGGAATTCTTTAATATGAAGAAAAAAGCAGCCGAAAGTCATCGTATCTTGGTGGAAGTTTATGGTGAGCATGCTCTAGCTGAGCGAACGTGCCAGAAGTGGTTTGCACGCTTTAAAAGTGGTGATTTTGGCCGCGCCGCCAAAGTTCATGGATACCGAATTGGAGGAATTGCTCGATCAAGATCCGGCTCAAACGCAAGAAGAGGTTGCAAAAACTTTGGGAGTTGATCAATCAACCATTTTCAAACGTTTAAAAGCCATGGGAATGATCCGAAATTCAAATTTCGAAAAAAAACCGCACGAACTTATTCATAGACCTATTACGTTAGTTAATTTCTTAAAGTTCTTCGAACCTGCAAAGGATGAAGTGAATACTGAAAATTTTAATTTAAAAATATTGCTACTAACAAGTTTTTGTTCCCGGGTTTTTTCGTAAGTTTCTGCTTTGATACTGAAGACCATTGATTTCCTTGAGCAGCAAAGCAAAAAAAAATTAGATTATGGCCCCTATTATTCGATCTTCGATATTCGCTGGTTATCGAAGATCGAAAATCGAATGTCAATTTGGTATTATGAGCGGTGCAACCCTATCGAAATTTTCGTTGTTTACCGAATTTAGAGTCGAATGCAATTTTGCTTTCGATCGTGTAGCGTATTGTGGGAAAACTTGTTAAAGTGTAAGTTGTTTGCGATTATTTATGGTTTTATAGTAACCAAATAATAAATATATACTAATTTTGTTAATTTTATGCAGGTCGAAAGTCGTGAGTACCAAACAATAATTAGAAAAGCGAATCCACAATTCACAAAAGGGATTTGCACCAAAGTTCAAGCAGCAAAAAAATGGGAGGAATTTACAACGGAGCTGAATTGCTTAGGAGCACCAGTGAGAACGGCAACAAAATGGATTAAGCTTAATATGGTTTTGTTTTTGTGATGTTTATAGAAATACATTTTTTCCCTTGGTAGGTATGGGCTGAAATACGTAGAGGAACTGAAATACATATTTTTTTCGAATGTCGAATAATTGAATAAAGAAAATTTATAACAAAAATAAAACAGAAACTGTGGCGTAAAGGTTTCTATTTAATACTTTTTAGATTTTTCTATAATATTCTCAAAATTTCATTTCTTATGTTTTCTACTTCTCCGTTATTTGACTCCACTTCAATATCTTCAGCATCATCGTACACAGTGGGTTGAGCAAGTCCTAGCATACCTTCATTAGCAATACTCAATTGGTACGATCCCTGAGCAAAAAATCGCAGAACTGTGGCTAGCTTTGACATATTTGGAATGGATTTGGCTCGATTGAACTGCTGCAACTGGTTTTCTGTACTGGGCAGTAGGTTCATAAACGCCTCTTTAGATAATCTAAAGTTCTTTCCAAATCTGTAAGAAAATTTCTGTAATATTAAGTACGTCAACACATTTTGAAAATTCTAAACTTACTCAGTGGAAGCCATTTCTAGGGAGTTGTTTTCTACTTCTAGCTAGTTCACTAATCTTTCATCGTCCGATGAATCGTCGAACCACAACTCCGTTGTACTCATTTTCATAAAAAATACTTTTTTTAACTTTTAAAAATGTTGTTAGCAAAGAATTTCAACACAATCGGTTTTTCTTTTATTTTGATTTGCTGTATCAGCTGAGAAAAATTATCTATTGTAAATGCGTCGAGCGATCGAAATTCACAATAGTCCTATTCTTCAACGAATGATCATCATAATACCAAATGAAAATTCGTTTGATCAGCACTTTCGACTACAGTCGAAGATCGAATGTTGCTCATAATAAGGGCCTATATGTTTAAAAAAAGTAGGTACCCATACCTGCGCAGCCGGAAGGCTCAAAGTAAAAAAAGAAAAATCTATAAAACTACTACAGTATGTGTTTTGTATGTATTGGTTTTGTATATGTATGTGGCGAAAAAAATGCCATTGATGTTACACGAAAAATACTCTCATCTGTCGAACCAGAATAAATAGTTATGTGAAATGAAATGGAATGAACTCCTGCAACAAATTGACGCAACAAAACTCACTAAAAGTGCTCACAAAAATGTCGTGAAAACAGGAGCAACAACAAGAGCTAACACCAAATGTTCACTAACCTTTCGATGTCATAAAACGCGAATGAATTTACATATGAGCAGCGCAGGAAGCAGGTAGGAAGCCATACACACTGCCGCACACATATCATACATATGCATCCGGAGTAATGGACTCTGGAAAGCACCAGTGAAGAGTGGAGTAAAAAGGAAACAGAATACTGCTGGAACGGTAGTTATTGTAAGTGCGTTTGATTTATCAGCCATTTGCGATGTCATCAGGTGGCCATTTGTAAAATTAACGACACAAAGGCGGCAATAGCGTCGGAAGCCATTGTAGCAATAACAATGACTGCAATGGCACTGTGAGCAGTAACCAGAATACAGCGCCATAAACATAGTAGTTGTTGCAGCAACAAGCAATGTTGCACATTAAATGTTGTTGAACGCAGCAACAATTCATATGCTGGACATTTATGGCCGAAAAAGTTGTGCCAAGTGCGGTTAAATGTCAGCTAAGCATGGCAAAGAGGCGGAGGGACACAATTCAGCGCACACACATACAAGCAAAGTGTGTATTTATAAAGTGAAGCAGGTAATGAATAGACAAAATCAACGAACTGTGTCAATGTTGGCATAAATTTGGTTATAAACATTTGTATGTGTCTATAAATGCGTGTGTGTGTGTGTATGCATTTGATTGGCTAAAACAAAGCAATAAATGTTGTGAAAAATGCGATGTATCTCATGAAATGTATAGTTATTAATATTTTGCGCAGCTTGCAGTGGATGGGAAGGTGCAACCTCGTGCAAAAAAGGCGAGATGAGAACGTACAGCTGCCAACGTGAAAATTTATGGTAAATTATTTAGATCATAAATACTGACAAATGCTTCAGTGGCACTACAAAGCACGATTCACTGGCGACTATTCAAGTCCATACAAAGTGGTAGTTCGCATGTCAGTGTTAGTTTTAGCTATGAGCGTTCAAATGCCGATATATGAAAAAAATATGAAAAACTAAAATGCAGAAATAAGAGACTTCGTATTTTTTGATGCGAAATTCTGGATGTGTCCATTTGAAAATGAACAAATTCATGTGAGTTCTTGTGATATAATATACGAATTTTATAACATTTTGTGGAGCTTAAAGTTGAAGTAGGTGATTAAAACTTCTGAGCGATTTCATGAGTTCATCGTGTGTTCTTTTTAATATTTTAAACATATAAAAACATTTTTTTTTCATCGCTTTGTTTGAAGAAAAAATGAATTTAATTTTTTAATTTTGGAGAAAATTTTTCTCTTAATAAGCTTTTGGGAACTGTTATTATTATTTTTTTTTTATTAGTCGTAATCTATAGAGTCGTAATCTCAAATATCTTGAGGATGAGATCTCACTGCGAAATATCGAAAATTAAATTAAATTGTAGCTTTAATTTAATGCTTTTTTTCTAATGCTATACCAGCCTTTAGCTTACAAAATAAAAATACAAAAAATATTTGATGATTAAAATATGACTTTTTAAAAAAATTGTGTTTGCAAAATTTTTTGTTTAATTTTTGCGATTTTGTTTTTATGTGATTTATGACTCCCGAATATATTGAAGATGAATTCATAATATGAGACTGAAATACCGGCAAAAATTGTAAATAATAGCTCCTCTTTAATTTGTCATTTTACTGATAAACCAGCCTTGAGTTCAAAAAAAGTAAAATAAAAATAAAAACATCACCTTTTTTTTAATACTTTACGATAAAAAATACTTTTCAAAAAATTATTTTGGCAAAAAATTATTTTTCGTTTCATTTCTGGGAAAAGTTTTTTAAGGAAGTTTTTGTCTTTTAAATTATTAAGCAAAAATCTGAATGTTCTTTCTTCAAAAAAAAAAATTTTTTTCAAATAAAATAAATAAAATAAATTTTTTTGTAAAATTTTTTATTGTTCCACTATTAAAAAAATCTGGAGGGTTTACTTTTGACATTATTAAAACAAACGGAATGTTTTTTCTTAAAAATAAAATTTACTAATTCAGTTTTTTGAAATTTTTTTTTTTTAATTTTTACGAAATTTTTCTTCACTATTAAAAAATCTGAAAGAGTTGTTTTTGTCATTATTAAAAAAACATGGAATGCGTTGTTTTTTAATTTATGCGAATATTTGTCTTTCACTATTAAAAGAATTTTACTGATTTTTCCTAATTTTTCTTTTTTGAAATTAGATTTTGTGAAATTTTTTTTAAATTTAATTTTTGCGAATATTGTTTTTTTCCCACTATCAAAAAAATCTGAAGGATTTACATTTGTAATTGTTAAAAAAAACCTAATGCTTTTTCTTACATTTTTTTCCAAATTAAATTTTTTTATTTGTTTTTTTAATTTTGCGAATTTCTGTATTAAAAAATCTGAAAGATTTGTTTTTATCATTATTAAAAAAAATAGAATGTGTTTTCTTGTTTAATTTTCGTGACTATGTTTCCTTTACTATTAAAAAAATCTGAATGTTTTTTCTTAAATTTTTCTTGTTTTGAAATTAAATATTTTTTTAATTTCATTTTAGCGAACTATTTTTTTCTGCGTGTTTTTCCTTGAATTTTTCTTGTTTTGAAAATAAATTTTATAAAATTTTTTTAAATTTAATTTTTGCGAACATTTTTTTCCATTATCAAAAAAATCTGAAGAGTTTACTTTTGTCATGTAAAAAAAAAGTGAAAGATTTTTCTTAAAAAAAAATTTTTCAAATTAAATGTTTGTGAAATTTTTTTTATTAAATTTTTGCGCAATTTTTTTTCCAGAAATAAAAAAATTGAAAGATTATTCTTAAAAGAATTTTTTTAAATTAAATTTTGTGAAATTTTTCTTATTCATTTTTGCGAGATTTTTTTTCCACTATTAAAAAGACGGAAGGATTCTCTTTTGTCATTATTAAAAAAACTGAGTGTGTTTTTTTTATAAATTTGTGCAAATATACATTGTTTTACTATTAAAAAATTTGACATTATTAAAAAAAATGTTAATGTTTTTTCATCGAAAAAAAAATTTTCAATTTAAATTGTGTGAAATTTCGTTTTCTTTAAGTTGGCAAACATTTTGGTCACTATTACAAATATCTGAAGGATTTATTAAAAAAAATCTGAAGGTTTTTTTCTTAAAAAAAAAAATGCGAATTAAATTTTGTGAAATATTGTTTTCTTTAATTTTTGCGAATATTTTTTTTTCAACATTAAAAATATCTGGAGGATAAGTACTGTAATATTTCAGGTATGTTTAACATCCCTTAAATCAATACGACTTCCATTATTACTACTCAGTTATGCGCCACATCTCTTTCCCAGCTTTTTTTGTATGAACAGAGAACAGCATCAGCTCTCTTTACAAGGAGAGTCGTGTTTGTTGGTATTTTCGTACTGTATTTTGTTAACAGGTACCAAAAAATCAAAGAAAAAAATTGTAGAAAGAAAATTCGAAACTTTCCTTTCCATCCCGGGTCAGTGCTGACTGAGGGCTTTTATTCCCTGTGTATGCAAATTCACCCAAACACTCGTCGCTTAATAATTTCATTTTCGCATTTGCCTTGTGTTACAATAAATTTACTATCATTGCGTCGAAGAGCTTATTAATAAAGCTGTTGACGTTATTGCGAATGCGAATATATAAAAATTGCTTCAGCTATATTTTTTGTTATTTTGTAATCTAAATCTAATTTTCTCAATTTCAAAATTTTTAAAACTTAACTAATCAGCAAACATACAAAGTAAGAAAGAAAAAAGAATACCGCAAAAGTTCTTGGCTAAATAAAGTAAAGCCACAAAAGCCAAAAAATGTCATGAAAAAATAAAAAAGAAAAAAACATAACGCAATGCAATCAGCTGTTGTGCAAATACTTTGCCGTTTTCGCAAAGCCATTGCGTCGCGGCGAAAACTTCTCAATAGATTTAATTAAAAATTTCGTGCAATTTCTTGCTTTGCTTTGCTCCTCGCGCTTTGCTGTACTCCTCACGCCTTGCTTTGCTTTGCTTTCATCTGCTTTGCTTCGCTTTACTTTGCATTGTGATTGTCAACAGTGCAAAGTAATTTTTATACCCACTAACGGCCCCACACACCTCCTTGGCCCCCACTTGCAACGCATCGAACAACGAACACTTTGACATTTCGCAAGAAAGCAGGCGCATTTTCAATTTAAAGTTTTACTTTGTACGCTGCTGATTATTGCTTTGATGCAACAAAAGCACTTTGAACGCATACACCAACAGAGCCGTACAAACACTTGTACTTGTTTGTGTTAGTGTGTGTGGACTTTTGTGCAAAGCAAACTTAAGCAAATATATTTTTTACTAATTTTTCATTTTTACATTCACGCTTATTTTATAATTCTATGCCACGACAACAGCAACTACAACAACACGTACCCGCTTACAACTTACTGCTGAAGTCCTTGGCATTGCCTTTGGATAAAATTATAAAATGTTCGCTTTACACCGCACTGCAGTGCAACTTTATGCCGCTGAGCCAACAGGACAGGGCGTATGCGTAACTTTCCGCATTTTGGGTGGAGCGATGCAACAAACGTACGCATGAGGAGCAGCAGCAAAAGCAAAAATTAATGAAAATCAAAAAAAATAACTTAAATATGTGCTCACAAGCGAAGCAAGAGTGATAAAGTAGTGGCAAAGTAGTGGCAGGAGGAAGCCAGTTGCAAGTTGGAGCGATTTAAAGTTGAAGAAATCGTACAAATCGCAGAGGTGCGTGTGGCGACGAAGGGAAGGCAACGCTTGAAACGATTTGTAAGCGCGCAAATCCTTGAAAACTTTCGCAAGCAGCAACGCTTGACTGGGCAGCGGAAGAAGTGCGGCGAGATTATGGAGCTTGCAATGCAATTTGCTGCGACTGGTCATAACATGCAACAACAACAAGTGGAAAAACAACAGGAATAGCAACACAAAACTGAGATAATAATAATAACGACAACAAGTAAGCAACAACAGCAGCAGCAACGACAAAATCAACCAGCACAACAGATTCATTTCATATTTAAGCAGAAGAAACCCACAAGAAAAACCATTGCAACAAGTACTTACGTACTCGGGCGGCCAGCGCACACGACCAAGCTAAGCAAAAAAAAACACAAAAATACAAATAAAATAAGATTCAAAATATTGTATTAAAAAAAACCTGTCACATAAGAGGCCACCACTCAGCGAGCGAATAAGAAATGTTGTAAGATCGCTTAAATCGCAAATAAGAAGATCTCATTAAAAGTTTATGCCACAAACTGTTGACTGTTTTGCGGCGCCGGAGTTGGTTGGAGGCGCGCGCGGCGGTGGACACAAGGTACACTCCATCTTTTTCTTTCAACCAACTTCTCGCACTGCTCAAGTTTATGCACCGTGTCGACGACAGTTGTGAGTTTGGAGCTGAGCTCTGTACACTTGAGCGCTTTTTGAAGTGGAGTTTCGGTTTCTTATTTATTTCTAAATATTAACAATTTTTCTCTGCCCCCTGCGAGCACACTTTGATAGCCATTTTTTTTTTATTTTTCTTTTTTACTTTTGGTTTAACGAGAGTAGATAAATTTTAATAAAAAAAAAAAATTTATGCCAAAAAATTGTAAGGCTTGATATTAACCCCGCACACCTTCAAATATATGAAATGACTCCGAAGAATGAAAAATATGATCAGGGTATTTGTCAAAGCTATAGATCAATGCTGGCGGGCGTCATAGCCGCCTGAAGGGACTTATACAGGTAGTTTTAAGGAGGTATTCTAGTCTAGAAATTTGAAAAAAATCAAAAATATCTCCCTAAAAGGATGTTTCAAAATTCGAATTATATTCGAAGTTACAACTATTTTAGTGACGCGACAGCTAGACTGGTTTCAGCGGACGGCGAACCTTAAACCTGTTTTTTCTCGAAACTACTTCTTTCGATACGGTCGGCACGATATCTCAAGTTCTAATCAACCGATTTGCTTAAAGTTTATCATGAATATTCTTTGAATATACCTCTATCGGATGACGCACGAAAAACTGGAAATTTCAATTTTTTAATATATGTAAATAGTTCGAGAAAGCTTAAAAATTAGGGAAAAATCGACCTAAACTTTTAAGTAGCCGCCATTTTATAAAAAAAATGTTCCCCCTTTTTTCTGCGTCGTACGATAATGACATTCATATTAATTAAGAATTTGTCATCGTTTTTTTTTCAGATGACCACAAGGATAGAAATCGTGACGACGAGGACACTGCCTTTTGTTTTTCCCTTCCACTTCAAGGACGCATAATTTCATGAGAATTTATTTTTTTTTTAATTCATTTTGTGTGCTCTTAATATATAATATATAAAAATAAATGATAAAAAAATGGATAATAAAAATATCAATCGATTTTTTTTTATTCACCGTCAAAAAATGCTCGAAGTTCGGGCTTCTAGACTAAAATACCCCCTTAAGCCGCCTCCGAACGGCAGATAGTTTTTTATGACCTGCTTTTTTCATGGTCATGGCAGAAATATACTCGGAGGTTGCTCATTGTCTGCCGAGGAGTGACCGCTATTAAAGAAAAACCAACCCATTCGGTCACGGCTGGTCTCCTTCGTATAACCTTAAATACTTTAGTTGTTAAGTTACCTCAATTGGCTGATCAATAATTAATTCTCTTAGACCAGAACTGGTCCCTAGTAAATGACAAGGGAAAGTGTGAATAATTAAAACTATTTAATTTATTTAAGAGGAACCCCATTGATGGAATACACTCAGTGGTGCAACCTTTTGCTAATTTTATGATAAATAATATTTTAGACTCATATATTGCCATGTGAAGACTTTTGTAGACTTTCACTTGAGTCTGGTGAAGGTTATGGGATTTGGAATTATTTGTGTGACACGAAGGTATGAGTACGATTGGAGTCGTGTGTTGTGTGATGTGGCATATTTTCTTCTTACATATTATTATTTTTTAAAAATTCGTTCAACTTAAATCTTTCGGTATTCAAAAATTCCTTCTCATCTAAACTGGGTCTGCTCAAAGTCAAATTTTCCTTTCCACAAATGTGCCAATTCTTCAAGCAAATGACACAGCTTGCCAACAAAATTTTATTGAAAGTAAAAAATTAGTATCCTCACACTCGAATGCGTTTAATAAATATACTCGTACGAAAGTGGTCTAGCAGTGGCTGTGTGTGAATGTGGTAAAATGTACTCCAGCAAAGTGGCTTACAGTTGCCTAGCATTCGTGACACATTGACAAAAGTAACAAAACGAAACGTGTATTCATTTTCATACATCCATGAATTTGTATGTACGAGTATGTATGTGTGTTCCTATATTAATATATAGTATTTAATAGACACGACACGTAAATGAGAGAGGCAAATAAAATCGGTAAATGCTGAAAATGGTAAACTTTTATTAATAAAGTTTTGTCATGTTTAATTACAGATATAACAAAATAGTAACGTAGCAACAACAACAACTGCAGCGACAACAGAAAAAGAAAAGGTAAGACGAAAAAGTGAGCACTGCAGTAAAAGCAACTACTATCAACGACACACATACACACAAATAATATAGAAAAAGGAAAAAAATATCCCTGCAGTGAAAAGCCCAGATACTCAGCGCATATTTTAGTGCATGAACTGGTATTTTAGGGTAAAAGTCATACTAGTTCAGTAGTAACTAGTATGAGACTAGTTGCAAAGAGACCAAATTTTTTTTTAAAAAACTCCAAATGATAAGTATGCGCAAAAAGACGATTAAAGGCATACAAATATTGGTTTGGTCAATCATCTACTTTTGTGGTCCACTACGAAGTAGTGCATGAACCGGTTTGATAGTGGTGCACTATCTACTAGCCCGTTATTTAGTAGAATGCTGTTCCAGGGGATGAATAGCTTACAAGCTGGTGTTTGATGGAAAAAGTCATATCAGTTCGATAGTAACTAGCATGAGACTAGTTGCAAAGTGACAAATAAATATTCTTTTAAATATGTAAAAGTTAAAGATAGACAGAAGAAGCAGTAGCCAAATCTTAATATTGATGTAGGCACACTTTCTGGTCTTTTACGTTTACACTTTTTGGTCCTTTACGAACCAGTTCATCAACTGGTACAACACTGGTCCATGAGCTTCATGGAGGTTAAGAATGCACAAATGATTGCGGATTAGTTGCATATAAATATTTATAGAGGTAATCATGAACTGAGGATTGGTTCAATTTAAATATTGACGGAGTTAATAATCTACCTTTCTGGTGCTTTGCGAGCTAGTTCCAGCACTGGGGTAGCATTGGTCTATTTGCTACTGGTTTACTAACTATTGCAATGCTGATATAGGTGTTAAGAAAGCACAAAATTGGAATTAGTTGAATTCGCAGAGTTAATTAAAAAGTCTCTGGTCCATTATGAACTAGAACTGAACTGGTGTATCAGTAGTCCATGAGCTACTAGTCCATTAACTGTTATAATGCTGATGCAGAGGCCGTCAGTTGGCCTTCCGTGGGATATCAGCATGTTAAAAATGCCATTGTATTAAAAAAAAAGAAAACAGAAAAGCAGAGAACAAAATGGTGCCAAAGTATTTCGGAGCTTGTCGGTTTCGCTGTAGGGCTAATACGAATACTGTTTGTAAATACATGTGTGGCAGTGTATTTTGCAGTTGAATATTGGCAACAAGCAACTAAAGTAAAAACTTTAATGAAAATGAAAAACTTAATGTGGCATGCAACATGTGCAGGCAACAACAAACGCATAAACGTCAATAGATGTCGACGTATGTGTGCATACTTTTAGAAGTATGTGCCTATATATATCCATACCCATACGTATGTATGTTGGTTGTGTATGCTGCTGGTCATGTCGCAAGTGGTAAGTGAATTGCACAAAATTTTAGTGAACTTAACATGCCACAATAATGTGTGGCATAATGGGCGACAGTTGAAACAGCTGTGATGTAATTTCATTTCCTTTTTGGTTTTTGTTTTCTTTTTATTTCTTTTTTGCTAGGTTTTTTTACTATTTTCTTTCTTGTGGCAGTACGTGTTGCATGCCGCATGTTAGAGTTCTTACTTAGAATAACGCATATAAATGACATAGGTGGCTTTTGCCTTTGCTGGAAATTGAAAATGCAAATATTGCCGAACATTTTCGTTGAGTTGGCAAATTTTCTAATTAAATGGCCGAAATGGGTGAAATGGTAAGGAGGTGGATAATGAGCGGAAGAAGGTATAAAAAATTTGCACAAGCTGTTTCTCTTTTTAATAGTCGAACAAATTTAAAGGAAAATTTGAATTTGGGCTGTATTTTTGTGTGTGCTGCTGTGCTTTTCTACAACTTACCGGCTGTGTACGATGTCGAAAAGCCTCAAGCTGCAATATTGGTAATATTAGTAAGTAGACTCAGTTAAATTAAGTGGCTATTAAAGCGTTTGAATTCGTTTCAAATAGTTCCTAAACTTTTTCCTTCATCAGATATGGGAGCGAGTTTGTGAAAAGGATGGGTCAAGTTAGATGGATTCAGGCAGAGACCAAAATTTGACGTGCCAATCGACACTTCTACGGAAATAGACGCACATTGCGATGCTTTGGTAATAGCACTGCTACTTCTAAACAATTCCGACCATTTAGCGAATGAAACCAGCGGTCTTTGCGAGACTTCGTCTAAACTATACGAACCTTGAACCTTGGAAAAAGCGAGCTATCAGAAAGCTGTGGTGCAGCTTTCGGATGGTGTTGTGCTCAGCACAGAAAGTATTGCATGGATTCTGCCTTCCCTTCATCTCTACAGCTCCTGTACGGAAATATTTATACAAAGCTTTCAACCGCGTGATCACGTAGCCAATAGTTCAGTGCACATTTTCCATTTAGTATTCCCTTGTGAAACCGTAGGTTCTCTACCAAAACAAGATGTTTCCGTTCAGATTTGGTTATTATGAAGGAGTCAAGGCATGCTTCTCAGTTTCAGTAAAACCTCTGTTAAAAACTACCTTCTTAAAAAGACAGTTGTTAGATAGGGGCACTTTCTTACTAGCCGCGCGTATTTGCATATAACTCGCAACGTTATGGAAATCCCATTATGAGCCTTGCAGGGCTTACTGCTTAGCTGAGCTATTAATTAAAAAAGGGAAAATATGAAAAAATTTTAAGTGTTTTCCAAATATGGACAACGCAAAAACAAAAAAACAGAAGTGAAACAAAGAAAGAGGGAGAGGCCCCAGAGAGAATCAGAGAGAGACCCCAGAGAGAATGAGAGAGAGATAGAAAGAATATATATCTAAATAAATTCACAACATTTGCAGGGAATACAAATAGATAAAATTAAAAAAAAAACGGAGAAGGGCCTACCGGTGTAGGTAAACGCCGGACACAAACCGTGGCAACAACGTGCACTACTCCGAGCGTTTATCACCCGCACAAACGCAGCGATTCCTGGACCGCAGCAAATTATCGCAAGGCAATACCAATAAATCCGACGCCGGAATGGATAGCACTTTATAGTACGCACTAGCACTAGCCAGAAAACGGAAATAAGCGCCAAAAAGTAGGCACAAAAAAAACGCAAAAAAAAATCCAAAAAACGCCCTAAACAATAGGCAGCAAGGATATATAACGCCAAAAAGCAGGCACCATATATATATATTTCCAACAAGTTTGCACCAACGAACAAGCGCCAAAAAATAGGATGTGTTATTTCTCACTAGAAATTGGGAACCACAAGGGAAAACTCAGGAAAAATAGCATAAAGTGTATCTGAGATATATATAAAGAATAGCTCTCTCTCTCCTTTTCCTCTACGTTATATCTTTTTTCTCTCTCGCGGAACGAAAATGCCCAAAGCGTTGCATGGCCTTGAAATTTTACTCTGCATTCTCGCTCGTCCATCGACGCCTAAGAAGTTTCACTTTAAAAATTCAGAAAAAAATAAAAAAGACTTGTCCAAGACTTTCAGCTATTCATGAAAAAATATATACAAAATCGGATGGTGGTTTTGAAATATGACAAAAACAAATTTTCTACAAAAAATGTTATTTATTTTTCCAAATTTTCCAACAATTTGCGTTATTCATAAAAAAATATGAATAAAATAGGAAAAGGGATAAAATAGGATATATTATATATATATATTTTTTTTTCCAAATTTAAAAAAAAAATCAGCTTTTCATGAAAAAAATATGAATAAAATTGGACGAGGGTGGGGTATGCAAAAATAGTAAAAACAAAAACAACAACAAAAAAATATTATTTCCTTTTCCAAATTCTTGAAAAACTCAGCTTTTCATGGCAAATATCTGAATAAAATCGGACGAAGGAAGGGGGATTTCAGAAATGATAAAAACAAATTTTCTACAAAAAAATTTTTAATTATTTTTCCAAATTTGTCAAATAATTAAGCTATTCATTAAAAAAAATTTTAATAAAATCGGAAGGCAGAGATGTTTTTCAAAAATGATAAAAACAAATTTTGTTATAAAAATTTATATTTTTTTCCAAATTTTCCAAAAAATTAAGCAATGCATTAAAAAATATTAATAAAATCGTACGCGGATGGTAGTTTTCGAAAATAATAAAAGCTAATTTTCCAGAAAAAATGTTGTTACCTTTTCAAAAAAAAACCTTTAGTATATTGTATCCTAAAATTTATTGAAATCCCAAGAAGACCAAAAATATATTTCACTTAAAAAAACTCTGTACCGAAATTTTCAACGCCAAATTTCAAAATTATAAATTTTTTTTTAATTTTTTTAGAGTACTTTTTATCATACTCAAGCATACAAATACACCACTTTTTAGAAGAAGTGCTGACAATTTGAAAAATATTTAGATCACTTGACCTTGAATCCACTCACAGGATTGGAAAAAAATATACTCTCCGGGCATCGGCACACCTATTAGACCAAGAGTATCCACTTCAGGGAAGAGTAAGTGAAGATTAACCTAATCTTAAAGTTATTCACACGTACCTGGCTTCTCCGCCTGTTGTTATCAGCGACATGTTTGCTGCTTTTCTGCCTGGACAAATTACTTCATCTGGCAAGGAAGATGGCACTTTAGGGTAACAGGACTGGATGGAATTTTTGATCCAGAAGTTTTCGAACACTCAGAAAATATTTCACATTATATTTAATTCACAGCGAAAGAATTTAAGGGATAGGAAAATACTGTTGTGGTAGAAACTCATTGCTCCTTGGCAATCTCTCCCAGATTTTGGCTTTTTCTGCAGGAGTCACTTAATTTTTTGTTTTATCTCTTTATTTCATCATTTTCTGCTTTAAAATTTTTTTTCGAATTTTTTTTTAATATCGATTACCCTCTGCAGGTAGAGGGAAGATTAAATTAAAACTTGCTTTCGATTTTAGTTACTCTATCGAAACTTTTTTTTAGCACCGGTCACATACGATTTTGAGCCTTTCTTTCTGTCTGAGAAGCCATCAAATAAATTTGTATTCTTGTTGCCCGAAAGCTGGCATTACTTGCCGGAGCTTTTATTGAGGTTGGGCGCATTGTTGATAATATTTAACGAAGATATGCGCACATCACTTATGTCAACAGTTCATTCAGTCTTCAGCTTCCATCACACCCACCACTACTGACTTAAGCACTCGTGCACTGTTGGCTGGAAAAATGGAAAGAATATACGAGTAAATACGCGTCCCAGGAGAAATGGTCACATTCCAACTATTTGTCAGCAGGTGATATGGTGGGCAATAAAAACCGTAAAACCAGCTAAAGTTTACAACAACAAAAATGGTGAAAAATATTTACAATAACACAAACATTGTTGCAAACAGTCACTCCAACTCACCGCTTGCCAGCCACGTAGCGCCAGCACCACCACCAGCAACAAGCGAATACCCATCAATAAAATACGCTTTGAGTTACGAGTTGCGGACATTTGCATACGAGCACAGCAACAAAACCAACAGGAGACGAACAACATTTTCAGCGACCTTATCGCATTCAACATTATCTCGCTCGCATCTCACAACTCCGACTGGGCCAAACAAACAATCTGTTGGATAATCGAAACGAGACAACCGAAAAGCTGAAAAAACAACAAATGCAACTGAATCAAAAGTAGCGGCAGACAGGTGAAGTGAAGTTTGTTGCATGGCTGCCACTTAGCTGGTGGAAAAAATTGAAGAGCAAGGGCTACCAGCTGAAGGCATGGAGGCGGCTTGCCGCGGTATGGCACTGCTGCACTTTGAAATGTCATACGAAATGGCAGCGAACAACGGCGGTGATGGCGGCGATGGCGGCGGTGACGGTGGCGACGAATGCAAAACTCCAAGTTAATTACAATTCGTTGCATGCGCCGCCAATGCAAGTTGCAAGTGCATTCACTGCTGTTATTGTTGTTGTATGGCCTGCAATTTCTGCTCAGCAATGCATCTTCTTTATCGCCTTTGTAGCGCAATAACAGCACTGCTGCATCAACGGCAGCATATCGTTGACCATCGCTCTACTCGCGCGCACCTCTTGGCCGCCACATTCCTTTCAAGTCCTGCATGTTGCATATGAGCGCGTGATAAAGATCTATGGAAACGAGTTTGTTTGCGGGCGGTTACCACATTTCACCCCTCCGCAAACACAAATACACACACACACACACACACACATACACGTGCTTATTGCAATGTACAGCTTGCAAGCCGCCGCTCGTCGGTCGACAGTTGAGAAGACAGTTACAATATTTTAATTACGAGTACGCGTCCAGCGCGCCAATGAATGACGATAGGAGCAGCGCATATAAATTTTCGGTTATCTACTGGCTTGGAAGCAGAAAAAAAATGTGAAGAAACAAGAAGCAGCAGAGTCACAAATGATGGTGTGGCAAGCGAAGTTGGCGTTCATATAAGACTTGACGTTGGTGAAGAGGTTCTGGTTGTGGGGTGTGGGGTGTGGGGCGGCGAGTAATTAATGGTTTTAAAAAGTTTGAAGAAAGAATGGCGCACAGTTTTAGAAAAGCTGTGAAGGCGGGACTTACCACTGGATGTAGGTGCATATGTAATTAAGCTTCAATGATATGAAATAATAATTTTTTTAACTATTCCAAAATTACGAAAATTTTTCATATTACAGTTCAGCATAAAAAATGTTAAAACTATTTACAGGTAAATATTTACTGAAAGAGGCTTACTCTACACAAACCCTCAACTCCCGAAATGGGGATAAGAAGACAAAATTCGATACGAAATACAGCCATGAGTTTTTCTACAAGATTTTCGAAACAGCAGGATTTTCAATTAGAAATTGGATGAAGAGAAATGTTTGCAGAAACATTTTTTTATTCCAAAATAAATTCAATTCAATTTGATTTAAAAGTTCACGTGATTAACAAAGAGCGGGGCGACAAAGAAAATCGTAACGCGGTGACAGGATTGCTAAAGTGCGGAAATAGCGGTAGACATATATTCGTTTCCTAAAATAAACTCGATATATCCAAAATGTTTGTGCATCGGGCCATAAATCGATTCTTAGAATAATCCTAATCGGGGTATAAAAGATTCTTACGGACGTAAACGCATTATTCGTACGAGTAGAGCCGTAAAAGCTGAGCGAAAGCGAAATCACGGCAAGGAAAAATCATGACTACAGAGCTGGATATGTCTTCCAGATCTATAGCACAATTAAGCTGTGCTGACCTTCACATGAGGTCTTTTCGCAGGTGCACTGGCCATCTTTTATTATCTTATCATTTATTCCTTGCAACATCTTAAAAGTATACAAATAAGAACTCAAAAATGCTTTCATAACTTTAGAAGAGTGGCGCCTCTTAATTTGCGCATAGGGCGGAAATCCGAGGTAGGAGAACAACCAGTCATAACCCTTTAAACACATTTACATAGCAAGCCGCCTGCTACATGACCGACATCTGCTCCCAGCCGCATCTAAAAAGCTGAGAAGTTCCCGCTGTAGCTGCCACTGACTTCTTTCAGACGCTACCAGGTGCATTGTTTTTAGCTTCGGTGCTCACCATCGATCGACCTTACCGGCTTGAGAGGCCCTACCATTGCCTACGCTACCGCCGGCATTGCTCTCAGGATTACTGAACTTAGTAAGCCTCCTTATTGCGGCAAGATATCAATGCTTTCAATATCTTTTAACCCTGCTGTTAAAACAAATAAAATTGGTAAAGCGCAAGCAAGAAGAAAATATTATTTTTGGCTTCGGCAAGTTCCACAGTGGCACCGGAAATAACGGCTATTCATAACAAAAGCAATTGTTGGTTAAATATTTCCGTTTATAAATAACACACCTGACGTATGTCGGCTTCAAGCAGATATTGACAAATTTGTTATGTAATGTCAGAAATCCCAACTTTCTATAAATATCGACAAATGCTACCATGTCACATTTTCAAAAATTCCAATGGTTTTTCATACTTGTTATAGCTTATCCAATATTGTATCGGGTGACTTTTTAGCTACTTGAGAACCCATCAACACCGAAAACTATAGTTTGACAGCTCAGAATGGCAAACTGTGTTGACGTTTCTGTTCAGTAAGATTTGGCAAGTCATCATGAATCGTTTAACGCCATCGTTTGCGTTGGATTTTTGCTGCCTGAGCGCAATTAGATTTATTATTCAGATTTATTGGAAAAAGTAGTCAGAATTTGGACTGATAAATTGTTTTTGCACTACAACTCGGCCCATGCTAAGTATGTGAAGAGTGTTATTCTCATGCTCTCCTCGTAGTAATGAGTCTGCTAACGGCGCTGCTGGTATCTCACCTGCGTTGACTGCTGCTACTTGCACTCGGCCGAGATTTGTCTGTTACTTCCATCACTTCGAATACCTCTCTCGCGCATGCTGCTGCTGATACTGCTGCTAATATCAACAGTGGCTGTGCCTCACTAACTAAGTGATCTGAGTTACAGAGATATTTCAATTCAGCCAAATGTTGATACTTACGCAGTTCTCCCCTTCTTTGTCCGGCAACAAAACAAAAATGATCCGTTAGACTTATTATTAAAGTAATCAGTAGAAGTGAAAGCAAAAAAAGTATGCAGTTAGACATTAGCTCTACCTTAAACTCTCTCAGCATACTTTTTTAATGTGTTGGGGAATCTTTGAAACAAAAACAAAAATTATGTATGGTGGGATATTTATGTACATATACATATAGCTGCCTAGCTCTTTAGTCTTACTCTTTTGAATGAATATTTAACCCTACCTGTAGAGCATTGCCCTAAGCAGAATTTCACCGAACAACGGGTAGCGGGCTGATGCGTGGTGCACAGCTGATCTACTCCCGTCGACAAATTCGGTCGGTTAAACACTATTGGGAGGAGACGGTTTTCAGCTGAAATTTAAAATTAAATTAATTTTGTGTCGAAATCTTTTCGTTTGCTTTATTTATGAGTGCATGCCAAAATTGACAATATTGAAATACTGTAGCGAATAATCAAAATTATGTACAAAAAGAGCACATTTTGCATTTCATAATATTGGGTTGGGGAAAAAGAAATGTCGTATTTGTGATCGAAATTTGACGCTTTATTTAACGTACTTAGAATTATCCGATTCAAGTCAAATATGCCCCGGTTTGTTTGCAAACTTGTTGCCAATTAAAAGGCAACTTCATTATTCCCCCTTTATAAAACTTCCCCTCCTTATTTGCAAAAAACTCAGACAATCAGTTTTCGCAAGCCTCTTTTGAGGCCAACTTGGTATCACCAAGGGCGTTTTGCATGGACCGGAAGAGATGATAGTCACTTGGTGCCAGGTTCGGACTATATGGTGGGCGCGATAGGGCATCCCATCCGAGCTCCCTTAGCTTCTGGCGGGTCATCAAAGATGTGTGAGGACGAGCGTTGTCCTGGTGGAACACAACACCATTCCTATTGACCAATTCGGGCCAACAGTAGAGGACCGAATTAAGGATCTGGCTATAGTTGAGCAGCTCATAGTGGATAATTCCCTTCCAATCCCACCAAACACACTGCTAAACCTTCCTGGCGGTCAGTCCGGGCTTGGCGATGGTTTGGGCCGGCTCGTCGCTTCTCGACCACGATCTTTTTCACTTGGCGTTGTCGTACGTGATCCACTTTTCATCGCCAGTAACCATCCGCTTAAAAAACGGGTCAAGTTCGTATCGTTTTAGCAAAGAATCGCAAGCGTTGATTCGATCCAAGAGATTTTTTTGCATCAACACGTGTGGCACCCAATCATCCAGCTTTTTTTGGAATCCAATCTTCTGCGAATGGTTCCAAACGGTTTTGTGGTCTACACCTAGTTCCTGACTAATCGAGCGAATGCTCACATGCCGGTCTCTTTGGACAATTTCAACGATTTTATCAGTCTCTAGGACGATTGGCTTACCAGTACGGGGTGCATCTTCGACATCTACTACACCAGAACGAAATCGATCGAATCAACGCTGTGCTGTGCGAATCGTTACAGTATCAGGCCCATAAACTTCACAAATTTTTGCCGCCGCCTTCGTCGCATTTTTACCTCTAAGGTAGTAAAAACGTAAAATATGACGAATTTCTTGCTTGGTGGACTCTATCTTTGACGCGCTATAACTTAAGACTGAAATGTACGATCACACACTGTCAAAGAGACACTTGTAGTACAGATTGTCGTCTTCAAATCGCCGTTTAGTGTGAGCCGATGCAAAAAGTACAACGCAAGATATGTTTAAATGTCGCGCTCAATTGACAAAATACGACATTACTTTTTCCCCAACCCAATATTAACAGCTTGCATTTACTAACATAACATATCATAACATAACATTATCACGTCAAAAAATAATAATAACATTAAAACAACAGGTATTATTAACAAACTTGGTTTTATTTTAAATTCTTCAAGTAAATCAAATTAATAATAATCAATAAGAAGGCATATGCAAATACAAATACGTGAATTTATATATGTACATATGCGCATATACATACACATATACGCTCACTTAAGTAGGAGAGAGCAAGATGTCGAACGTTGCCGTTCGTTTGCTTTGTCGTTCGTTCCGCGCTTTCGCTTGCAGTTCATTCAAGGTAACGGCAATGAGCAAGGTAACGACATATGAGCAAGGTAACGGCAATGAGCAAGGTAACACTAATGAGCAAGGTAACGACACATTTTTTCGTGCGTGCAGCCTGTTAAATAGAATTATAAGACGTTATCACGTCAAAAAACGTCTTTTTAAATTATTGATATTTTTTGTATAGAAACAAATTGCCATCAAGTGACAAGAAAAGCAACCTGAGTATTCAACCCGGAGAAAACAGAAATGAAACTATATAAAGGGTGATAAGTTTCAAGGGCCGGTGTGGATTTTGAATAAAATACAATTTTTTTAGGAAATTATTGTCATTTCTCTTTATTATGATAATACTGGTGTTCGGAGCAGCAGCTAATCCCGCTACACAACCTACAAACTAACTTCTTAACTATAGCCAATATTTATAATTTATATAAGCTGGTCACCTTAAAATGTTATGTTAGCTGGTCACCTTAAAATGTCATGTTATATTATTTTTCAGTTTTTATACATTCCTTACAATATTCCTTTTCGCTTAACGGCATACAAAAATACAAGGTATACGCAGGCATTTACTTAGCATAAGATATGTATACATAACATTACTTCTCCTTTCGCTTGTCTAATGCAGTTATGTACATATGCACAACATACAAAAATACAAAGTATACGCAGGCATTTACTTAGCATAAGATATGTATACATAACATTACTTCTCCTTTCGCTTGTCTAATGCAGTTATGTACATATGCACAACATACAAAAATACAAAGTATACGCAGGCATTTACTTAGCATAAGATATGTATACATAACATTACTTCTCCTTTCGCTTGTCTAATGCAGTTATGTACATATGCACAACATACAAAAATACAAGGTATACGCAGGCATTTACTTAGCATAAGATATGTATACATAACATTACTTCTCCTTTCGCTTGTCTAATGCAGTTATGTACATATGCACAACATACAAAAATACAAAGTATACGCAGGCATTTACTTAGCATAAGATATGTATACATAACATTACTTATCCTTTCGCTTGCCTAATACAGTTACATATGCACATATATATATACGTGCAAATATTCGCAAATTATCATAAGCAGTTGAACTTTTTGTAAACACGGCCACGCAATTAAATTAAAATTATAACGTATTAAAAAACCTAGTTTTTATTTCGCAACATATAGCTACCAAAAAATATTGGAAGCTCAACATTTGGTGACCCCGACGTGATCGCCGTGTTTTTTCGCGTTAATTTAATAATTTAAATTAAATAATTTAAAGCTGCATATTTTCCCGTTGCCGGTGGCGAAATTTATTAAAACAGTTGTTCCGGCCAGTTAGATACGGTGCATTTATTTTTACCGTATACATTGTCGTCGAGTATAACGCACCTATTTTTTTTTTATACGTGTCGCGCAGCGTTATAGTTAACCTATTTGTTCGCCATGCCATTCAGCCCGGCTACTGGTACACCAGCAAGAGACGATACGTATGATGTTGGTCCAACCAATGGGCCGACTATGGGTCCGCCTATGGGCCGAGTGACATTTCTGAAGATGAAATCGAAAGCTATACTTAATCGCCTTGAAAGTATAGCCACCGACTTGGATCCTGATAATCTGCACAGTAAGGATGAATATGCTCTCAACGCAATACTGGAATTATTGGTGGAGCTGAAATCCAGTTTTTCGGTCACCCACACAAGTTTGGAGGAACTGGACTTCGAGTCGATTACCAGTGACCTACCTGCCAAATTCGATACCACGCTAGTCAATCTCAGAGCCACTCTGCAACGGGAGATCGGGAAGCGCAGTACTTCACAACATTGCTCAACTTTTCGGATGAACACCGCGGACACACAGTCTATAATTGTAAACGCAAATCGTTCGCGTGTGCCACTGCTAACGTTGCCCAAATTTAGTGGGGCTTACACTGAGTGGACAAATTTTTACGCAATGTTCACATCTGTAATCGACAAAGACAGTGAACTGACACAAGTGGACAAGCTTCAACATTTGCGGTCTTGCCTTAGTGGTGCTGCCCTGGACACCGTGGGATCACTCGAGATAAACGACATTAACTACAAAATTGCATTAGAACTTTTACAAAAACGATTTGATAATAAACGTCTTATCTTTCAGGCACACATCAGGGGAATATTTGAGTTGGACAAGGTGGATTCGTCCGTACACACGTTGCGGGCATTGGCAGACAAGGCAATCGCGCATATGCGCGCTCTACAATCTATCGGCTCAAAAGAACAAATATCCGATAGCATCCTCATTCAGTTGATAGTGCAAAGGTTAGACAAGGTGACTCAAGCTAAATGGGAGGAGAATTCGACAAGCAACGACCTACCCTCTTGGAACCAACTAGCTGGATTCTTAGAAAAACGCTGTCGTACACTCGAAAACGTCGAATATGCATTGCAGACACAAGCTAGCATTCCGGTAAAAGTCCTCAAAAGCGTGAGTACAAATCCAAGAAAATCTTTTGTTGCTTCGAATAGCTCAGTAGGTAGTTGCGTATTTTGCGAATCCCCCGAACATGTAATTTACCGTTGTCAACGCTACGTCAATTTGTCGCCAAATCTACGCCAGAAAGAAGCTAAAAGGCTCAACCTATGTCTTAATTGTTTGAAGAAAGGTCATCAGATTCGGGACTGCAAATCGGGACCATGTCGCAGCTGTCAAGCGAAGCATCATACACTGTTACATTTTGATCGGCTATCCATTTCACCAACTGCTCAGTGCCAAGCACCTTGCACTACTTCTGAATCGAATGCTAGGACTGCATCATTATCTGTCACGTCCCATGCTCATACTCCTTCTCCTGATGTTGTGCTCCTCGCCACTGCAATTGTTCTAATTAAAAATCGTGCTGGAACCTTCGTACCTTGCCGCGCCCTCCTAGATTCGGGTTCGCAGCTTCACTTCGTTACAACTCGTTTCGCTAACCAGCTACAACTTACTAGGACGAAATCATTGGTCGCAGTCTCCGGCATTGGAGATGCAAGCTTTTCGACTGATGGGTGCTCCGTTGATATAGTTCTGAAGTCGCGGACTTCAGATTTTTGTACAAATATGACTGCTGTTGTGGTGAAAACAATTACCGATAGTCAACCAGTCGCTTCAATAAACATCGCTAATTGGAACATACCCTCAAACATTCAACTAGCTGATCCTGGTTTTAACGTGCCCCAGCGTATTGATCTGCTCATCGGAGCAGGACTTTTCTATGAGCTACTTTGCGTAGGACAGATTCAATTAGCACCTGAAATACCATTACTTCAAAAAACTCGCCTTGGTTGGGTTCTGTCTGGCGGTAAGCAACAGGCCCCCAAACTTTCAACATTCGTAGCAAGTCACAGCTCAACTACAGATATCAATATTGATGATCGGCTGGATGATTTAGTCCGGCAGTTTTGGGAGATCGATCATGTCGTTGAACCGATTTCCAAAAATTCTAAAGAGGAGCTTGACTGTGAGTTGCATTTCAAGCAAAATTTCATTCGTTTAGCCTCAGGCGCATATTCGGTTCGCCTGCCAACAAAGCTAAATTTAGATTCGTTAGGTGAGTCGTACTCACAAGCTCGACGCCGATTTCAAAACCTAGAAAGAAAACTCGTACGTAATCCTGAGCTCAAGGCAAAATATTGTGCATTCATGAAAGAGTATCGTGACCTCAATCACATGTCGTTAGTTCCAAACTCTGCTATCCATGAGTGCAAATATTTTCTGCCGCATCATTGCGTCATTAAAGACGAAAGTACTACAACAAAATTAAGAGTTGTTTTTGACGGTTCTGCAGCTACAACCTCGGGTTTATCACTTAATGATTTACTCATGACTGGTCCAACAATTCAGCCCAAACTTTTCAATATTTTGATTCGTTTTCGTACGTTTCCGATTGCACTCACTGGAGACATCTGCAAAATGTATAGATGCGTCCGGATCTACCCACCGGATAGCATGCTCCAGTGTATATTGTGGCGTGATTCTCCTGAAGATGACTTAAATATATATAAATTAGACACTGTAACATATGGAACTAAATCTGCAGCATTCCTAGCGATTCGTTCAATGCACCAACTTGCGTCGGATGAATCCTCAGTTTATCCACTTGGTTCGCGAACCATCATTCGAGATTTTTACGTAGACGACTTGATAAGTGGTGGCGATACTTTGGAAGAAGTAGAAGAAATCAAACGACAAACAACGAATATTCTCGCTCGAGGTAACTTCCAGCTAAGAAAATGGTGTTCCAATAGTCCAGATGTTCTTCGTAATATTCCTGATACTGATAAACAAGACTTGCTTAAGTTTAATGACGGCAGCGACATCACCAAGGCATTGGATGATTTTGGCCTTATTCGTGTCGGTGGCAGACTTAGACATTCAACACTCAACCTTGAAGCACGTCATTCATGCATCCTTCCAAAGAATCACCCACTGACATTCGCCATAATAACATATTATCACCAGAATCCGGAAGATCTTGATGTGCTTACGCCAGGTCACTTTTTGATTGGTGGCCCACCAACCGCTTTTCCTGAACCTAATCTTACGTTACTGAATTATAACCGGCTCAATCAATGGCAACGCGTATCCTACATTCAACAAATTTTCTGGAAGCGTTGGAGTCAAGAATATCTAACTATTCTACAGCAGCGAGTTAAATGGCGGACGCCTCAGCCTAGCATCCAGGTCAACGACATTGTGTGCATCAAAGAGGAAAACACGGCTCCACTAAAATGGCCTTTGGCACGGGTAGTCGAACTCATCACTGGAACTGACGATGTTGCACGAGTAGCCGTCTTGCGTACACCTACTGGCATTACACGTAGAGCTATCAATAAGCTGTGCGTCCTTCCTGTAAATGCTTCTGTTGAAAGCCCTGACCTTTCAACGGGGGGGAGGATGTTCGGAGCAGCAGCTAATCCCGCTACACAACCTACAAACTAACTTCTTAACTATAGCCAATATTTATAATTTATATAAGCTGGTCACCTTAAAATGTTATGTTAGCTGGTCACCTTAAAATGTCATGTTATATTATTTTTCAGTTTTTATACATTCCTTACAATATTCCTTTTCGCTTAACGGCATACAAAAATACAAGGTATACGCAGGCATTTACTTAGCATAAGATATGTATACATAACATTACTTCTCCTTTCGCTTGTCTAATGCAGTTATGTACATATGCACAACATACAAAAATACAAAGTATACGCAGGCATTTACTTAGCATAAGATATGTATACATAACATTACTTCTCCTTTCGCTTGTCTAATGCAGTTATGTACATATGCACAACATACAAAAATACAAGGTATACGCAGGCATTTACTTAGCATAAGATATGTATACATAACATTACTTCTCCTTTCGCTTGTCTAATGCAGTTATGTACATATGCACAACATACAAAAATACAAAGTATACGCAGGCATTTACTTAGCATAAGATATGTATACATAACATTACTTATCCTTTCGCTTGCCTAATACAGTTACATATGCACATATATATATACGTGCAAATATTCGCAAATTATCATAAGCAGTTGAACTTTTTGTAAACACGGCCACGCAATTAAATTAAAATTATAACGTATTAAAAAACCTAGTTTTTATTTCGCAACATATAGCTACCAAAAAATATTGGAAGCTCAACAACTGGTATGGCTCAATTGCGTATGGCCGCGACCTCGGCGGCACATCTCCATCCGATGGTCCAAATTTTCGAATACGCAGAGGCATAATTGAAGTTCTATGCCGTTAATGTTCTGAACTATCTCATCCTTTGGCTCTTGAGTTGTTGCTGGCTTATCGACGTATACCTTTTCTTTCAAATAATCCCAAAGAAAAAAGCCCAACGGTGTCGTTGACGTTTAGGTGTGGTTCACATTGAACATCGGCCCTTGAAATTTAACCACTCTTTATTTTGCCGCTGTAAAAATAACCGACGGCAAGAAATGCGTCCCGCTGAAACTCTGTGCAATTTCATGCGATTAAATGTATTATAATTTTGACAACGGATGCCCGTCAGTCTGTTACCCGCTGTCCGCTGCAATTCTATTTAGTACATGCAAATGTTAGTGATTCACTTAACTGAGTTTATGGTTCGTAACACAGTTTTTCTCTCACTTGCCGATCACCTTCAAATTTCCTGTAATCTCATTTGCCGTTGTTATTTTGTTGTAAGTAGTCGTTGCTATTTCTTTTTTTTTGGTTTGGTTTTTGTAGTAATGAAGCGTGCTGTTCTTGTAGCAGCATAAACATCAGTGCTGCTGCAGTGACAGTCCTTGGCCGCATATAAATCCTGGGCATTAAAGTAACATACCTAGAACCGACTTTTGTGGGAACTTCTGTTAAACGAGGCATCATCGTACAGCTAGTAGTAATGAAGCTCATGTTAGTCGATTCGCTACATAAAAAATAGCGTTAGTATTGATTAAATAAAATTTACCGCATTGGCACTACAAAATATTTACTTGGCCATTATATGTATTATAAAATCATATTTAAATCAAAATTCATTAGCTACGAACACCTTCAACTGTCTAAACAATTTTAGTGACTATTTCGCTGCACCAACACAGCGGCGTACCAAACCCAATTCTATCATATTTGCTTGCATGCTGCACATTTTTTTATGTTTTTAAAAACATGAAAACCAATAAAACTTGTCCTTCTCCAACGCCTTTAGCGCGCTTGCTGTCGCCGATGCATGGACACGATAAAATATGCAATGCAAACAGCAGCTTTTTATTTGAGTAATTCATAGCAAATATTGCATTTGCTTTATTAGCTGGCCACACCCAGGCTGCGGCAACATGCCACATGCATGCAGAAATTAGTCAAGGTGTCAGTCATGCAGGCTGGCATAGAAGAAGAAAAAACAAAAATAAAACTATCAATAGAACAACAACAAATGGGACCATAAACAATACAAAGCGACATAAATGAAAATCGAAGCGCCCAAAAACATTGCGAAAAATCTCATTCATGCAGATCAATTAGTTAAACTAATGTTGTGTGATTATTAGCGGCTTTTTTTTTGCTTGCTGGTTGGCAATACGCGCTGCAGCAGGAAATTACAGCAGTGGCAGCAATAGTGACAGCGGCAGTGGCACAACAACGGTGACGGTCGTTGCTGAGAGCAATTAGGTGTGTTGCTGCAAAACATAAAATTTTTGAAATGTGATTTGAAAACGTGTTGCATGGCGCATGTGTCGCAGCCGCCGCCATTAACTTGAGTTGGAGCAGTTCAGGCTGTAGCTGATTTGGTGGGTAGCACTGGAGTGCAGTTTGCAGTGCCCAGACTGGGTCACTCATTACGGCACGCGGAGGCGTAGAAGAGTGAACACAAACAAAAACCGAATGTGTCGTAAAAATTTGCGCTGTGTGGCCGAGATCTCGAAATGCTGATAAGTGTACAACATTTAATTAAGGCCAAAGCGCATAAAACAAAAGTAAATGGAACAAAATGTTTTTTTTTGTTTTTTGTTTTTTAATTTAAAGAAATACGAATAGAAACTAAATTAGAACATAAAAAATTATGCGCTTAATTGTGGTGTGGGAAAACTGGCAACGAGCTATGGCAAATATATTCTTTTGTGCCACTCTTTCTAGAAAAAGTTCAAAATGTCAAATAAGTTTTTTTTTCTTGCTATTTTTCCTCACACCAAACGCTTACGAAATCTTATTCTTAAACCCTCGCACTGCCAACTTATGCACGGTCGCATGGTTGTGTTATGTTTTATCTGTAATTGCTAATCGGCGTGTTTGCGAGCTGGGTAAGGTAGGCCAGCAAGCACAACAAAAACAAAGCAACAAACTGAAAGGGTTCATGCTATTTAAAAAAACCAATTCAAATAAGCCAGAAGAGGAAGAAGATGAAGGAGGAGAAAACGCCCAAAAGTTATTTAAGAGTAATGCTCTTAACCCTTTGTAGCCCATTGTAACAATTTTGAATTAAGTAGCATTTTTTGTATGGCGAAAATAGACAACAATGTCAGGGGAAAATATTCGCCGCAAGCGCAAGCGACTATAAAATAAATGTTAACAAAACTGAATGCTCGAACACATTGCAAGTCGAATATGTATAGTCCGCGGTGCTTTTGCACTATTACACAGGATATGGTCTTCAAAATCCCTGTCAGCCAAGACCAAGCTTCGGATCTTCAATTCCAATATAAAATCCGTGCTGATATATAGTTGCGAGACCTGGGCGCTAACAGCTGAGCTGAATCGTCTGAAGTGTACGGGCAAGAAGCTGTGATAGACCAAAGATCTCTTGGCGACGTATGACAGATGTCGGCCTAAGGAACTCCAATACTGAATGGAATAATCCTAAAGAACCTGTTAACAACCGTAACGACTTCAATAACTTTATTTTGAGCATACGGTCCACGGAGTTAGAGGATATTAAAAAAATAAATACGTAAAAAAAATACAAAAAAAATAATAATAAATTCCATTCCAAATCATCATTTTCTGACGTTTTAACTCAAAGTTAGAGTGTCAAAAACGCCAAAAGTGTAAAAAATTATATGATTTTTTCTCTTTTTTCTTTGTTTATCCTTTTTCACACAAAATTAAAATGTTTACTATGTCAGGCTACAAAGGGTTAAAGCAAAAACGCCAGAGAAGTAAAAAGGAGTATACGCATTTTTTTCTTATTTTTTCCAACTTTTCTTTGCCTTCACTCAGTACTATTTCTTACTTCACCAGCCAACATTTTCCACCTCTTTTTATTTCTTTTTATAATCATCTTCTGCAATAATATTTTTCTCGGCTGCCAAGTCATATTTTGACAATAGTTCAGGTGTGCCGATATGCAAGCCAAACCTCCTTATGCCACACTGGTTTGCTGCCACCATGTTGCATGCTCACTCCGCGCCGCTCTTTCAGCGTCCTTAGTCTTTTGTTTTCGCCTTTTTTATGATTGACTGAGACGTAATAAGAAGCGGCGCAAAACAAAAAAACAATTCTTAATAAGTTCCAGCACCAGCAACAAGCTGGAGTAAAAATGACAGTTAATCAGCAATTTTTGTTTCGTTTGACACTTCAGCGGCTGCATATTGCCACAGCAAACAGAAAAAGAAGAACAAAAACACATTCAGTAAGTTGGCGGTCGTCGTCTTAACCGCTTTAGTCTATCATACTAAAGACAACGTTGCCTGTTTTCTTGCCGTCATTTTGAGCCAGTCACCGCCACCGCTACTGCTGCTGCTGCCATCACTTAAGTCACAACCGCAAACCGCTAAATGGCAACAGCTAATTGCGCAATCTTATCGCGTGTTTATTATGTCAACCTCTTTGACAAGACAATGACAGCTGATATGTTGTTGGCGATGTGTTGGAGGTGGCGGCGATGGCGGCGCAATAGTGTCGCTGCCCTCAAATATTGATATGCGACGAGAGTCCTTGAGCGCTCAAATTTTTATGCTTGTAAAAGTTGTGTACGCGACTATAAGCTGACTATTGCTGCCACCAGCTAAAAAAATTAATAATAAATAAAAATGCTGCTTCTGATGAGTTCTTATTTGCTTCTTAAACCGCCAAAAAATTCCTTATTTTTTCTGCTGTTCCACCTAGAGATGTTAAAGCCGCGGAACAACTTTAATTTCAGTAAAATAGGAATAAATTGTCAACTAGCAATTCCACTTACTCCCTTCATACTACGACTCACTTTCGTAATGTCACATTTTTTAGACGCCTTTAAGTTCATCTTCCCCGTATTCAAGGTGGTATATGATTATAGAAATTATACTTTTTTCATTCGTCTTGTTAAGAAAAAAAAAATCATTCCCAGCAGGCGTCGGTATTGAAATTTTTGTTGTCATAATACGTAGAAGCTTGAATTCTATAAAAAAGTATTTACCTCAGCTCACAGTAGGCCAGTATACTCTTCTAAGTAGCAAAAATCGTTATTCTGACAAAACGAAGAATTTAAAACAATTGGCATTGCTTTGTACTGTTTTTGGTGCTGCAGATAATTATTTTTTATTAAGATTAAAAAAAAACTCAATCTGGTAGATCCAATATGGTAGTTAAAGTTTTTTAATTAATTATTTTTTATAAAATTTGGTATTTGGCGACACTTGGGATGGCTGATTATGAATCTCTAATCAGAATTTAAAATTCAAAATGGCGTGTCCACTTTAATTATTATTTTAAAAGTATGTTTTATAAAAAAACAATATTTTAAGAATGCCAAACAAAATTTTTTTCTTAAGTTTATTTTATAAAAAAATATTTATTTTGTAAGTAAAGTAAACCATTTTTTGTTCAAGTTCATTTTTTTTAAAAGAAATTTTAAAAGTATATTTTATAAAAACTAACTTTATTTAAAAATTTTATTTTATAAAAATAAAACAATTTTTTAAAGTGCATTTTATAAACAAAAAATTTATTTAAAATCATATTTTATGCATAAAAATTTTATTCACAACCATATTTTATAAAAAGTAATTTTATATAAAATCATATTTTAACAAAAAAAATTTTATCAAAAACAAAAAAACGATTTTTTAAATGTAAAGAGTGGCGCAAAATTAATCGTGTGGCGCAAAATTAACCATTCAACTTTTTACTAAAAAAAAAAATTATTTTGAATGACGGAAATGTTTATTTTGACCCTTACGTGCTCCATTGCTTGTCTGTTTGTATGCTGCAGCTGTCTAGCTCACAAGTGTCAAATATGATTGCACTAGGACGATATTTGCAAATATTATAAATCTTTCCATAATTGATTAATTTTGCGCCACCTGTTATATATTATGAAACAAATTTTATTCAAAATCATATTTTATAAAAAAATTTATTGACAAGTATTGTTGTAAATGTGAACGAGGCTTAATATTTAAAAGCACATAACTTACGTTAGCAATACGTTAGAAATAAACTTCATTCTTCTTCGCTTTTGGATAACAACAGATGATTATTAATTCTCCATGCCACTAAAGTCTAAAACATGAAGTAAATTTTTTAAAAACCAATTTATTCACAAGTATAATTTTATTTTTTTATATTTTGACATAATTTTTAAAAGTATATTATATAAAAAAAAATTTATTAGGTGCGCAACTAAGATCTCGCTGTTTTTTTGATGAAAATACAACTTTATTCTGAAAAATGGCTACAAGTGAAGCATTGAAAGTATTGGCCATCGCTGGCTATTACTTTTTCTCATCTTTCTGGTAGATCTCGTATACCGTCACGGTAAAACTGTTCATCTCTTGAGGCTATCTACGGATCAAGCCATTTTTTTATGTGTTCATTTGAATGGAACTGCTGGTCAGCTAGACCACGTGCCATCGATCGAAACAGGTGATAATTGGGCGTCGCAATATCTGGAGAATATGGCGGGTGGGGCAGGATTTCCCATTTCAGTGTTTCCAGGTAGGTGTTAACACATTTGGAAATGAGCGGCCTAGCGTTGTCATGCTGTAGAATCAATTTTGTATAAATCTCCGCGTATTGTGGCCGCTTCTCGCGCAGTGCTCGGCTCAATCGCATCAATTGATCGATACCGATCTCCAGTGATGGTTTCGTTTGGTTTTAATAGTTCATAATAAATAACACCAACTTGGTCCCATCAAATACATAGCATAACCTTCGCAGCGTGAATATTCGGCCAAGGCGACGACGTAGAAGCATGATCGGGCAGTCCTCATGACTTTCTTTTCTTTGGATTGCTGTAATGAATCTATTTTTCATCACCCGCCACGATGCGACGAAAAGAACCCTTCCTTTTTTGCCGCTGGAGCAGTTGTTCACAGGCGAAAAAACGACGTTCAATATCCTTTGGTTTTAACTCATAAGGAACACAAGTCCCCTGTTTCTGAATCATTCCTAAAGCATGCAATCGCTTGGAAATGAATTGGCGGGTAACTCCTAATACTGAAGCAAGCTTTTCTTGCGTTTGACACGGATCCTCATTGAGCAATGCCTCCAATTCAGCGTCTTCGAAGATTTTTGGCCTTGCTTCACGCGGACGGTTGTCAACATTAAAATAACCGTCTTTGAAGCAGCGGAACCATTCTCGGCATGTTGTTTCGCTTAAAACAGCATCTCCATAAAATTTTTGTAGTTCTCGATGTGCTTCAACCGGCGTTTTTTTCGAATGAAAGAGGAAAATCAACACTTCTCACAAATGACGATTATTTGACACAAAATCAGACATTTTCACAAAACCAAAAGTAGCATTTTGTTTACCATATGTCTAAGCTTGGCTTGGCAGCCGCCGTAGCCGAATGAGTTGGTGCGTGATAACGATTCGGAATTCACAGAGAGAACGTTGGTTCGAATCTCGGTGAAACACCAAAATTAAAAGAAAAAGAAAAACATTTTTCTAATAGCGGTCGCCTCTCGGCAGGCAATGGCAAACCTCCGAGTGTGTTTCTGCCATGAAAAAGCTCCTCAAAAAAATATCTGCCGTTCGGAATCGGCTCGAAACTGTAGGTCCCTCCATTTATGGAACAACATCAAGACGCACACCACAAATAGGAGGAGGAGCTTCGACCAAACACACTAAAAGGGTGTACCCTCCAATTATATATATAGGTATGTCTAAGCTTGGTTTATGACGTTTAGGTTATGTTAGATACGACTACCACACACTGCTGGCGGCATCTTTTGACAAACAGCGGGAACTTAGTTGCGCACCTAATACTTAAAACCATCTTCATAAAAAAAAATGTACGATATTTAAAGTAAATCTTATGAAAATTTTTTTTTTTTAAGTATATTTTATAAAAAAAATGTTATTTAAAAGCATATTTAAATAAAAGTTGTTTAACAGTATTTTTTATAAAAACAAAATGTATTTTCAAGCATATTTTATAAAAAAATTGATAGAAAAGTATATTTAGTAAAAAAAAATTAGTTTTGAAAGTTTTAATTAATAGAATGGAATCGAATATATTTCATCTTAAAAAACTCTACACCAGAATTTTAATTAAATTGAATAAATCGGAAAAATTGCTTGGGTTATTCTCTGTTATATAAGTACTCAAGCCTACAAATAAATCAATTTTTAGACGATTTGACGACAATATCCAAAAGAGTTCGATCACTTGACATGGAAGCGCTTGCTCTACATTCCAATTCTACTAGGTTCCCTTCTGTCCGATGCCAATTTAGCGAACTCCCTATTCTAGCGTTTTTTTTCCTTCGTTACCCCATTCCTCTCTATTTTATTCCATTCGAGCCCATCCTGTTCTGTCTTATTCAAACCAAAGGCGAATCTATTCAAGGTGGTATCGGTAAATCAGCTGTCTTTTTTTTCTTTCGCCGTGTCCATGTGCCTGTCAACCTAGAATGAAACAAAGCGAATTCGTTCTTTGATTTCTCTTTTGCCAATACTTTGCTTTGACAATCATGCGTACCAAACATTGTTTTTGGTCTAGCACCACTACCTTTAATGAATGCGCCTTGTTCAATGTGCCAATCCAATCACGTCCTATCTAATTTCCTCTAATTTCATCTTACCTCATCTTATTTATTCTTATCTTTGCTATCTTAGCCGATTTCACTTCTGCCCTATTCTATCCGAGCCTATGTTGTTCTAGCTCAACCAGTCAAACCTTTTCAATTCCATTCTATCAAGTTCCATTCTATTTGATTCCATCTTACCTCAAATCGATCCGTTCCGTTCCTATTTTATTCTATCCCTCTCTGCTCTATTTTATCTCATTCCAGCCTATCAAATTTCGTCCTGTCAAATGCCATCTTACCTCTACTCTACCCTTTTTTTATTGTCTTACCCTATTCCACTCTTACACTACACTGCGGCCGCCGTAGCCGAATGGGTTGGTGCGTGACTACCATTCGGAATTCACAGAGAGAATGTAGGTTCGAATCTCGGTGAAACACCAAAATAAAGAAAAACTTTTTTCTAATAGCGGTTGCCCCTCGGCAGGATATATCAAACTTCCGATTGTATTTCTGCCATGAAAAAGCTCCTCATAAATATATCTGCCGTTCGGAATCGGCTTGAAACTGTAGGTCCCTCCATTTGTGGAACAACATCAAGACGCACACCACAAATAGGAGAAGGAGCGCGGCCAAACACCTAGAAAGGGTGTGCGCGCCAATTGTATATATAATATATTCTACTTTATCCTGTTCTATCTTACTCTATCCTAATCTACCTTACTCTGATCTATTCTATCTCATTCCAACTTATCAAATGTTATCCTGTCAAATTCTATGTTACCTCTATGTCATCCTTTTCTCTTTCCATCTCACACTTTTCCACTTCTGCACTCTTCTCTTCTGCCCTATTCTTTTCTATCTCACTCTAACCTATCCAATGCCATTATATGCATTTCCATCTTTGCTCTATTCTGCCCTTTTCTTTTCTATCTTTTTCTATTTCTATTCTGTTCCATTCTATTCTAGTCCACTCTATGCTATTCTATCTCACTCTAATCTATCCAACTCTATTTTACCTTTACTCTATCCTTTTCTTATCTTTCCTATCCTTTTCTTTTCCAATTCTGTTCTATTCTATTCTAACCAATGCTATCTTATTCCTTCTCATTCCCACCAATTCTGACCTATACCACTCTATTCTCTTTTACTATATATTTTATGCTATCCTACCAGGCCCTTACCTAACCTCTTTGTAAGCGCAATAATTTTGTTTTTAAAGCACGGAAAATTCTCTGCTATATCAATTTTATTTTCCACAACAAAACAACTCAACTAAAAGTAATTTTGTTTATTACCTATTTTCCAATTGGCACAATAACAAAGTTCCCGATATGAATGACACACAAGCAGCGCTTTATGACTGCTGGGGGAATACTACACAAGCAGCACTCGCAATGTGTTTTGCGCATACAAGAAGCTGATGAGTCTACTTGTTTGTAAACTTACATATGTGTTTGCTTTTGTTTTTTCGTTTTCTGTATTTTTATATCCATTATTATTTTTATGCCGGTATTTTCCAGGCATTTCTTTCATCCTTTCCTCGTGCCAGCACCTTATGCACAAATGGCCAATTTTTTACCACAAATTGGGTTGTAAAAATATTTTCTTCAATTTTAAAATTTATTTATTAACAGAAAAAGTTATTTGCCATTTATGACAATGCAACAATGCTGCCGTTTCAATGGAACGATGGTAATGGTAAAATGTGTCTAAGTAGTCGTAAATATCGGCACATTTTAACTTTGTCTTTTTGCCAAAGTGTTTGCCGGTCAGTGCATCATCACATGAAATTGTTACTCCGCTGGTTCCTTCGATGGTGGTTGTGGTCATGGTGGTAATATTATTTTTACTTTCTTTGTTTTTTTAGTGAAACTCTGGCTTCTCTCGATTTTGGTATATAAATATGAAATGAGTTTTCAATTGAAATGCATATGCAATGTCCTACGGGTAGGTCGATTACGATGGAGTTAAGGCCAGTGAGCGAAAATTTAATTAAAACAAAGTGCAGTTTCGGATTGAAAGGAATGCTTAATGAAAAATACGGCGCTTAGGTAAGGAAAGTTGAAGTAAGCGATTCGCCTCCTCGACTCTCCTAAACTAATTCAGTCTCACATTAAATTGTGAGTCTCACTTTAATTTTTTCAAGCTACCAGACTTGAATGAATTTACTGCAAGAATATTCAGTCAAAACTTACGCAATAGGAAAATGCAAATAAATCGCATCGAAGGTTTTTAAATAGCACCAATTAAGTGCTTCAAGTAGATACGCTGACGAAAGAGCATCACTCACATCCGCTTGGTGTACCGCGACGAGTGATTTGCAAACTAGTTTTATCGTTAAATAAACTAGCTCTTATGGAATTATACCAGTCATAACATTTGTAAGACACAAACAAGAACAGTAATTTACAATACCAGCCAACCAGACAACCAGGTAACCAGTTGACCATGCAACAAACAACTGTGGCACAACCTACGCCAAAAGAGCATTCAGCGCAGTAACTGAGATGAAAAAAAATAATAACAACAACAAAAAAGAAGCAGACATGAACACAAAAAACTCGCCACAATTGAGAACAAACAGTTATTAATTGCTATATAGTCATCGTTGTCGTAGTCACTACAGGTAGCTGCCATTTCGTGTTATGCACTCGAGGTTGTGGGTAACACACGCGATGGCAAAAAGTGCAACTGCAATAAAAAAAGCTACTAACTCGAAGTAGTCGAACTAAGCCAATTTTGTATTTTTTAATTAATAAAAAACGTTTGTTGACAGTCTACAAGTCGCTAGATTTTTAAAAATATTAATTCAATACTGCAAAAGTTGCCACTTAACCCACAATTATCCGTTTTGGGCAGAGATTAGCAGCGGCAGACAGGTGATTTGTGACCGCAGATATATTGAAAATATTTTCCTAACAGCAGTGGCGAGCACAAATAGTACGAATGTGAATGTCGCTTAACGATTTCGCGAAGTAGAATAAAATTAGATAAATAAATTATTATGGCAATTCAGCGTTGGTAAATGGTTTTTCAATCTAGCAAATGAACTGTCAATTCGTACAATGAGATTATTAACAAGTTAACTAATGATTTTTCGAAGTCACGGCAAGATTTTGGCCTTTGATTGGCTTATCTTTCGAAATATAAATGTGCATAGACGTACAGAGGTGCACTTCTAATGAGAAAAACTGAAAACTAAATAAAAGAATAACAAAGCAAGTGGCTGAAATTTGTATGAAAAATATTTCCTTGGTTGTGAGTTTTAGAACTTAGAGCTCAACTTTGCTTGCAACGCTAGGGGGTCTCACAGTGTAACGGCCAGTTTTTTTAGTTTTTTTGAACTCGATTTTATATTTTGATGAACCGCAAAGATGTAGCGGTAGGAACTTTTTATTATACATTAGGTTAGGTTGCTATGGTTGCCCAAGGAATGAGCACACTTGGACGAAGAAAAAGGGTTTCCTCCTTTGTGGTACCATTATGAAGGAGGTGAGGTGAAAGAGGAAGACCGATGGGATGCAGGGAGCGGCCGGGGAGAGGTGGTGCTGGGATGGTTAGGCGTGTGGGTTTAGAGTGAACGATGACTGTGCTGCGTTTGCGTCAACAGCTTATTATAAAGGATGGTTAAATTTCAAGGGCCGATGTCGAATGTGAACCACACCTAAACGTCAAGCTTCTTCTGCATTTCATTCGACAGTTTTCAATCCCAGACCAACTCAATTAGAACCATAGAAAGATACACAATCGAGCAACGCGTTAAAATTATTCAGGCTTATTATGAAAACGGGCATTCAAAATGCATATCGCGCACTTCGTGATTCTTTCGGTCAATTTAATCGTCCAGCTCGTACTGCAGAAAATATTGCTGCTGTTCGCGATAGTGTGGTTGAAGAGCCGTCCACCTCAACTCGTCGTCGTGCCCAACAATTGCACCTCTCACGCTCGTCGTTGATGAACATTATGCATAAAGACTTGCATTTACTCGCTTACGAGGTGCAATTGACCCAAGAACTAAAGCCTCTTGACCATTTCAAGCGTCGTCAATGGTCAGAATGGTGGCAGGAAATGGCAACAGTGAATGCCCAATTTTCGAAGAAAATCATCTTCAGTGATGAAGCACATTTTCACCTCAGTGGATTCGTCAATAAGAAGAATTGCCGCATTTGGGAGAATGATAATCCAAGAGTGATTGCCGAAAACCCAATGCACCTACAAAGAGTGACTGTTTGGTGCGGTTTATAGGCCGTATTTTTTCCAAAATGAAGCCGGTCAGGCAGTTACTGTGAATAGTGTTCGCTATCGTGAGATGGTAAAGAGCTTTTTATAGCCCGAATTGGAAGATATGGATGTGGACGATATGTGGTTTCAACAGGACGGTGCCACTTGTCACACAGCTAACGAAAAAATGGCTCTTTTGCGCGAAAAATTTGATGGCCGAAAAATCTCACGTCGCGGTGATGTCAATTAGCCGCCAAGATCATGTGATTTGACACCGTTGGATTTCTTTCTTTTGGGTTATTTGAAAGAAAAGGTGTACGTCGATAAGCCAGCAACAAATCAAGATGAGATAATTCGGCACATTAACGGCATAGAACCTCAATTATACCTCAGCGTCATCGAAAATTTGGACCATCGGCTGCGGCGGCCATTTGGCCGATATTTATTACTTATTGCATATTAAAGAGAAGTGACAATAATTTCCTAAAAAATTTTATTCAAAATCAACACCGGCCCTTGAAACCTAACCACCCTTTACATTACGTACATATCTTCTTTTTTAGTCTGAAAATATTTTTATTTACTCTAGAAATGTTAAAAAATATTGATTTGGTTTTGATTGATTTTCATAGTGCGTTCAACAGCCAGAGACTTATTGACTTGTTTTGACAATTCATTTGCTTCCTACTTAATTTTACTAACTTTCTAACAAAAACTTAGTTCATTATCCCACAAAAACCATATAAATGACGGTCCCACACATCGTGAAAATGAAAACAAAAAACTTAAAAAATGTTCATCAGAACTTCGCACTTCTTAATAAAAATTATTAGAATTATATCCTATTGAATTTTGTTATAGAAAAGTAGAAGTTTGAATTGGCTCAACAGTAGCGTCATTTTTATTTGTGTAGATGGCGGCATCTATTGAGAAACAGTGGAAACTTAGTTGGGTAATAAAACAAAAATTCCAAAAATGTTCATCAAAATTTCACTCTTTTTAATAAGAATTTCAAATGAAGTACTCGAACAACTTGCAGTATGCGGAATTATAGCCTATTGAGCTTTGGTATAAAAAAGTCGAAGCTTGAAGTGGCTCCAAAATTGCGTTAATTCTTCAGAGTAAAAAAATGTCAAGCATTCGTCATATGGAGGAACAGGACGAGAACGCCATTAAAAACAATTTAAAAAAGCAACGAGATTTTTAAGCAACTTCAAACTTACACTTAGTTGTACCAAAATGTGATGAGCTATCATACAATCCCACTTGAAATTTCTCCGAAAATTCTGGCTAAAAATTTTGAAATTTTAAAATTGTATAATTTTTTTTCTAGAAATTTATATAAAATTTGCAACTTTTATTTATACGGTCTCGTAACTGGTTAACTATTGGGAGGTTGAATTAGTTTTAAAGGTGACACACAGATGGCGCTATTTATCACTTTATCTCGTTGGCAATACTGAATATATATTCATGACAAAGCCTCATCCCTAGGCTTTGTTTATCAGTATCTGTCATTTCGCTGAAGTATAAACAACGCAGTGTTTTCGTGTTCCGAGTGTGTCAACTTTCGTGCCGTCGAAACGCAATTTGCGGGAAGCTTTGCTTTTCTGCTTCAATTTGAAAAAAATACAGCCCAAGCCCGTGAATTGCTGCAGGAGGCCTACCCAGACCATACTCCGTCGATTTCAACATGTGAGTACTGGTTTCGACGATTCAAAAGTGGTGATTTTCACACCGAAGACAAGGAGCGTCTTGGCCAGCCCAAAAAGTTCGAGGACGCGGAATTGGGGGAATTGGTAAACGAGGACTCGTGCCAAACCCAAGAAGAGCTTGCTGAATCATTGGGCGTTGATAAATCAACCGTTTATAAAAAAAAATGTTAACAATAAATAAGAAACGAACGTATTGTTAAAACTCCTCAGTAGGTCCCTCCTCTAAGCTTATGCACCGTCAAAGTCAAAATCAAATATTTCTTGATATTACAACAGTAAGTCAAAATATTTTCAGTCCAAAATCTTCATCAAAATTTGTATGACTACACTCCAAAGTCACCCAAAAAAACAACATTAGTCATTCGAACAAAACTTTTACTGTGGTCGCCATGATTCTAAAAGAGTTGCTTATCCGAAATCAAATCATTCAACTGATTAACTAACTGAACAGAAAAACCTAAAAAATCAAAAAAATTTAATAATAATTTTGGAATATTTATTTATTATTTTTTCTATTATTTTATGACGAGTTTTTTAAATTATTTTAATTCAATGGTTAAGTACAATGTGACGAAGCAAGGCAATCAAATTTCAAAGCACTCAGTCGAATCGTTTATGGTATATTATATTATGGAGAGTTTCTAACTGGTGCTACTTATGGAGAGCAGTTAGAAAAACAGAGTTTAAAAAAAAACTAGTTTGAAAATTAAAATTAATTTATGCTCCGAATGATTATTGGTATAAAAAGTTGACTTAGAGAAAGTTTTTGCTTACGGCGTTCGCCCGTCGGCAGGTAATGTCAAACCCCTCAGTTTCTTTCTGTCATTAAAAAGGCCTCTCATAAAAACCATCTACTTTTTGGGGAAGGAATAAAACTGTAAGCCACTCCGTTTGTAGAACAACAATTAGAATTTCGAGAATGTAAATACTTCCACGCAGGATGTACTTCGAAGCTATAAAGGGCTTAGGGCTACTTAGAAATCAGCCTAAGCGTCACGATATTGGTATCAGATTCGAAATCAAATAAAGTCTTGAAGTCAATCGAAGTCTTGCAAATGTTTGCTATTTTGAGGTCGTTAAGTAATTGAAAAACATTGATCGCTCACGATGAGCAAAAATTTCACTGCACCGGTCTCTCATCATTACAATTCATTTATTTTACAATATTAAGACAATTAGGAAATGCATTCTTAATACTTATTTCGTGCAAAAGGCAACTGGGTGATGGATATCGCAGAAGATATAATGAAGAACAGTATGAGTTTCATTATAAAATGAGCCTTGAAAAACGTTGAGATATACTGCGAGTCCGGTGGTTCGGCCATGTCACACGGTAAGTCGATGAAGCCCCAGGGAAAAACTTCGGCTATTCGAAATCCTATTGCGAATAAGGAAATCACGAATTGAGCGAAATTGTAAAGCCAAAAATTGAGTTAACCAGAAAGGGTACTACTCCTCAACTGCTCAGTGATAGAAGTACCATTGGGGCACCTATGGCAACGAGCAAATTAATAATTAAGAATAACAGTTTCCAAGAGGTCGATGGGGCATGGATAGATGAAGATACATGCGTAACAGCAAGAAGAAGAAAAATACAAAGTAACTACTTAGCTTTTCTTTTCTTTTAGGATATCTCGAAGGTTCTGGCTTGTATGTATAACTGCTTATTGGCTGTTTGGCACGCAATCCTTGAGATTAGGAGTTTTCTCCCATGAACATTGCAGAACTTGTAGAGACGAGGAAGCAACAGTTCGGCACTTCCTTTGCAATTTTCCAGCCTTAGCTAAAATCAGAGCCGGTTTTCTAGGTAAATATTTTTTCAATTCTGTTACGTAACTAACTGGCGTGGGGATGGGACCACCCCTGCGTTTTATAAGAGCCACAAAATGATTCTACGAAGAAGAATCATTAAGTTTCCCCGGTTGCACAGTGCTATCACAACGGACCTGTAAGGCCTAAGTGAGTTGGTCGTACAGACCGACTACCATCATAACTTCAACTAACCTAAGGAAAGCAAGAATGCGAGTAAGCCCAGTAGAAGCACACAGTTAAGAAGAACCTGGAATTAATATATTTTTTAATTTTTTTAATTCTGCCTTAATCATCATTCGATTTGAAATATAAAAAAAGACGAAGAAAATTTGTAAATTTAAAAAATTCTTTCTTCCTAGGTATCACAATGAGGATTTTGGTGTTCTTTGAGAGCATACGAATGAGCCTCTTATAGAGCAAATGGTCCAAATCAACCTGTCTTGGGTAAAGAAACTGGGTTTTTGGGAAGTTAACAAATGCCAAAAACCTTTTCTTTATTAAATTTTTAAAAAGTATTGACTGTTATGAGTGAAATAATGTATGCAAAATATATATTGGGCTCCATGTTTTTTATTACGAATGCGGAATTTTCTTACTCGCTTCAATTTAATTTATTTTCTCTTCCCAGAAACGGTAAGCGGGTTTGAGTTAAGTAATGGTTGAATGTTACAAAATTTCCACCAATTTCACTAATGCATTACATTAAACACTTTCAATTTCTTTTGGGTTTAAAATGGCTTCCCATGCCACTCCAATCGCTGCACTACTCCTACTCGTATAAGGCAGATGAAGAAGATAGCAGCCGGCCAGCCAGCGATTTCCAGATAAGGCTGGTAATAAAAATAAGTAAATTCTCCACAAGCTAAATTAAAATTGCAGGTAAGAATGTTGTCTATTAATTTAGCTAAATGAAAGGATTTCGCCAGCCACACAAACCCAAACGGCAATGCCAACTGATTGCAGCCAACGCAACGGGGTCTAACACCCATACACCAATGAGCAAATATAAGTATGGAGAAAGGCTACAGAGCTGCAAAGGAATACCGGCAATAAAAGAAGAAAGAAAAAAGAAGAAGAAACAAATGCCAAGCAAACATCCACCCACACAAAGGCAGTGTAGAAAAGGTCGAGTATACGAGTAGGTGCACGGCGCCAACGATGGGACAAACTCGGCAATGGGTTCTAAGCTTAGCGATAAATGTGTGTGTGTGCGTGTGCACTAACTGAACGCTGAAAAATGCGAGAAATCAAAGATGGAATAAAAAGGCAAGATTTTCGTCCATTTTGTGGTTCAAATGAGCGTAGCAGCAACAAACAAACGCATTCTTGGCTCAATCTTTTCATTACAGCCACGGCACCGATTCGTACAGTGGCATGTGGCACGTACCCGATATGTGCTCGCCCTATCCCACTAGCGCCGAGTCGAACAATTTTCGCAGGTGCCTTGTCTGTGCAGCCGGTGCCCTCCAGCCAGTCGAGCGTTTTGCACGGACATCTAGCAAATAAACAAAAGGAATTTACTGCAATTCCACAGTGGACCCAATAGCAACGCAGTTACGTGTGAGTGGGCGAAGGTTGGTTGCTTTGCTCGCCTCGCCAATTTCAAGTCTCGTTTTTTTTTTGTTTTCCGTTACTCCAGTTGGTCAACCGATTTGGCACATAGCGCTGTATGACCTATGAACTCTTTGGCTAACATGGCTTGCGTGCGTGTTACTCGTACTACAGCTGCCAACTCGCCATGCCAAAAATGTTTGAAAGCAGCATTTCTTAGCTTTTACCTGTACGGCAGCCGCGTGCGCGCTGTTCTTCTTTCTTTCAGTACCCCAGAATTGTGTTAATTTTTTTTATTAATTTTATTTAAGATTTGTATTTCTTTTCGTTTCATTTTTCATTTGGCCTTCCCCCAACCACTGCTGAGAATTTGGCAACTTGCAATGCCATCTCTACGCCAATTTTCTTACCCATCTGTCTGCCCGAAATTAAATTTTTCTATTCAACTGTTTCTTCGCACTGCCGCTACGTCTATTGCGCGCCTGTATGTCAGCCTGCCAGTCTGATCATCGTTGGCGCGTGCTATTTCACAAATTCAGTCCGAAAATTACATAGCCACACTATACAGCGAGAATTGCCTGCTTTCCTTTTGCCTTCGCACGCCCGCTCCACTGTACAGCCTCTCTATCGCCTGGTTGCACATTACACCTGTAAGACATAAAAATAAACAAGCCAACGAAATAAAAGATTATCAGAAATGCGGAAAAAGGTAGCAAAGAAAATTAACCAGCAAATCGTAAAAAAGTGGAGTATCTTGTCGAGTAGCTTGCAAGAGAAAAAAGGGATGTCTTTGATTGTCTTATCGGTTGTATGCTGGTCAGTAATGAAATAAAAGGAGAATGCGTCACGTAATACGTTGAAGAGACATCCTTCTTGCCACACAACTTCATTCGGCTGACCCCTAACCTTCTACAACCGCATTTACTACCTTTTATTTAGACGCTTCGCTGCTTGCAATTGCCAATTTTATCCTTTTTTCCACCTCCAGTGGAATTTTAACGTTTCACCTTACTTTCTTACATACCTCCAATCGAATATACACTCATGACTAAAATATTAAATACATCATACTTTGAGTTGTTTTTACCACTTTATTTTGAGTTTTTTAATTAATTTTTTGTAAAAAATTGTGCATTTGGCAACAAATATCAAAGGAGTCAAGGTTTAAAAATTTGTGCAAAGCTCAAGCAATTCAATTATTTAAAATTCACGAATTAGACAAACAAAATTTAGTACGCAGTTTCATAGCCCATTAAATTTTAGCTCAATAAAGTGCAAGTTCTAAGTTACTCAAAAATCGCGTTGATTTTTGAGAATTTTTTATCGCTAAGGTGTTGCCAATTTTCGCTGTGTAACGAATGCACGACTTGTTTTATATGAAGAAAATGCGCAGCATCATTCGGCAATGCAGACTTATAGTCTACTAAAATTTAGTATAACAAAGTGGTAGCTTAAAGTGGCTCCGAAATTGCGTTAATTTTTGAGAAATAAAAAATATCAAGCATTCGTCAAATGCAGAAACAGGAGCCACTGTCGAAAATTGCCAAAAATCAATACGATTTTTAAGCTAATTTAAATTTGGACTTTGTTAGGGCAAAATTTAAAGGGCCATAATTCGACATACTCGAAATTTCTCTACAAATTCTGACAAAAACGTTTGAGAACTTGAAATTTCAAAATTTTTGAAAATTTGTGGATTTTTGGATTGTTTTTTTGCGTTTTTTTTTTTTTTTGTTTTTGGAAATTATCCAAAATTTTTATACGGCTTTTCAAATTGGTTAACTACATTTTCAGTTAAAAAAATATTAAAAGCAACAACAAAACGCACCTGATTCCTTGTTATTTTATATGAAAGAAATGCGCAACATCGTTCAGGGATAAATTACCAAAAATCAATGAATATTTTGTGCCACTTTAAGCTTAAACTTTGTTGTACCGAAATTTAAAGAGCTATAATCTTACATACTCGAAATTTCGCTACAAATTCTGACTAAAACGTTTGTAAACTTTAAATTTCAAAATATTTGAAAATTTGTGGATTTTTGGATTGTTCTTTATAGGTTGTTTTTAGAAATTATCCAAAATTTGTATATGGTTTTTCTAATTAGCTAACTACATTTTCATTAAAAAATATATTAAAAGCAACAAACCAATTGTCAAAACTCATCAGTAAGCCCCTGATCCCTAGTTATTTCATATGAAGAAAATGCGCAACATCGTGAAGGGAAAAAAATTACGAAAAATCAATGAATATTTTGTGCCACTTTAAACTTGCACTTTATTGTATCAAAATTTAAAGCGCTATAAAACTGCGTACCCACATTTTTTTCATTTTACTTTGATTCAAAATTTTTGAAATTTGGTAAAAATTTGTAGAATTTTTAAAAATCTTGTATGAACGCTTAAACCTTGACTTATGTAAACAAATCAAATGAACAATATTTTTATAAAAAATTATTAAAGAAAACAACAAAAAATATAAAAGTACCCAAAACCGCTCTAAATATCGTGTATTTATTATTTCGACCACGACTGTAAGCCTAAATATTATATATAAATTTCCTTTTATATTCCTTGCTTTGCTATTGCACGGCCACATTTTTGTAAATAAATATTTCAAATGCCTCCATCCTTTTTGCTGACATTTGCGCTTCTTCTGCGCCACACCGCCTCCTCAACACTTTGCACCTTCCTTCGTTCGCTGTACAGCGTTGTGCTCGTACTTCGAGCCACAAATGGTTGCCTTCCAAGGCAGTCAGTAGCTGTTCGATTGGCATCGAACGCGCACTGCTGACTCTAATCCTGCTACATAACTCTAATATCTTCCTTAGTTAAGTTTAAACGAATGAATTCCTTTTTTGAAGCTAGAAATGCTTTCATAGACTTTTTTCTGCTCTTCAATAACTGATTATCTTGCTTTCCTGCGCATGTGTCCTCGTGTATTGAGTTGTCTATTTCTTACAATTGTAGCGAAAAAATTTAATCTCGACATTTTTTCATGGGTTTTTCGGTAAATGCGCAAATTTGGTTCATTACAATTAATTAAACCATTTTTAGTAATTTTCATTTGCTATCACGAATATGCATTTGGCTGGAATACCTGCTGGCGGCAGTGACAAGGGTTGACAAGGATGTTGCAACTGTGTAGATTGTGGAAGTGGGGCAAAATTTGTAATGCTAAGGCATTTCAAAAAATGTGACAAAGAACAAAAGAAAAACTTTACCTTAGTATTTTTTTGTTTTAATTTTTTAATCTATGAAGTGAAGAATACAAACTTCTCAAGGCAAAATCAAATCTTTTATAAAGGGTGGTTAAATTTTAAAGACCGATATTGAATGTGAACCACACCCAAATGTCAAGCTTTTTTCTGCATTTCATTTAATATTTTTCTATTTCAGACCAATTCAATTTGAACCATGGAAAGATACACAATCGAGCAACGCGTTGAAGTTATTCAGGCTTATTATTAAAACAGGCATTCAAAATGCATATCGCGCACTTCGTGATTCTTTCGGTCAATTTAATCGTCCAAATGTGCGTACAATCGGAAAAATTGTTCAAAAGTTTGAGCAAACCGGGTCTGTAGAAAATGCGGAAATACCAGTGCATGCTCGTACAACTCGTACTGCAGAAAATATTCCTGCTGTTCGCGATAGTGTGGTTGAAGAGCCGTCCACCTCAACTCGTCGTCGTGCCCAACAATTGCACCTCTCAAGCTCGTCATTGATGAACATTATGCATAAAGGCTTGCATTTACACGCTTACCGTATTTTTTCCAAATTGAGGCCGATCAGGCAGTTACTGTGAATAGTGTTCGCTATCGTGAGATGATAACGAACTTTTTATGGCCCGAATTGGAAAATAAGGATGTGGACGATATGTGGTTTCAACAGGACGGTGCCACTTGTCACGCAGCTAACGAAACAATGGCTCTTTTGCGCGAAAAATTTGATGGCCGAATAATCTCACGTCGCGGCGGTGTCTATTGACCGCCAAGATCATGTGATTTGACACCGTTGGACTTCTTTCTTTGGGATTATTTGAAAGAAAAGGTGTGCATCGATAAGCCAGCAACAATTCAATAGCTGAAGGATGAGATAATTTGGATAACGGCATAGAACCTCAATTATGCCTCAGCGTCATCGAAAATTTGGACCATCGGATGGAGGTCTGCCGTCGAGGCCGTGGCGGCCATTTGGCCGATATTTTGTTCTACGCGTAATTGAGCCATACCAATATTATCGCAATAAAGAGAAATGACAATAATTTCTTAAAAGAATTGTATTTTGTGCAAAATCAACACCGGCCCTTAAAAATTAGCCACCCTTTAGTTTTAAGCTTCCTGAATTTCACTGCACATAACGAGACTGCACACAGCAGACATTTCAAGCCAAAATTTGTTTGGAGCGAAAGAAATAATTCAGCCATTTTATGAGTAGCCAGTAAGCTCCACATCCGAGTTATGGAGAGATACATATATTCCTAGTTTATATACAATATGGCGCAAAACTAATCATCCGAAATTGTTTTTGCATAATTTTATTACTATTTAAAAATGTGATTTTGAGTGATGTAAATCTTTACTTCGACCTTCGTCTCTTTGTATACCGCAGCTGTCTGGTTCACAAGCGTAAAAAATTATTGACTTACGACGTCATTTGCAAAAATTATAAATTTTCCGATAAAGTGATAAATTTTGCGCCACCTTGTATTATTGCATAATCTATTTATTTATTTATTAATTGCTATTTTCGAGGCCTGATCTTTTTCTGGTACTTAAATACCCATTAGGCAGCAATGGGTTAATAGCTGCCTTATTTAAGAGCAGGCACATTTTCAAAGCCAAATATATCAAAGGCGAGACGGCATGGGCTTTGGCGATTTGAAATTCGGTTTTTTAAATTTTGTTCCGTTACTCAACGAATCAGCTTCACATTAGCCAACGCCGTGAATATTAATGCATTCAGCAACGTGAACAACTCCACTCCCATTCATTGGGCCATAACCGCTCCAGGAACCTATAAAAGTAGACCATCAGATGCACATAAATAATTAAGAATTCCATTAAAAAGTAAAAAATAAATAGAAAACACGCAGAAGTTTGGTATTCTTGTAATATGCGAGTGTATAAAATATGTGCTTCTATGGGCATTACCAACATTTGTTACAGCTCGGAAGCATTCGAAACAAATGGAAACAATAATAATAGCAAAAGTGAGCGCAAAATTGCCAGCGAGTCTGTAAAATCGAAATAAAATTGTTTCCCATAAAAATCATGCGAATTAAGCAAAGCGCAACAAAAATCAACAAAAAGCAGCAAATAGCAATTGGAAGTGAGTTAGAAGTTGCTGAGTAGGCAGTCGCTTATGGCCCGCGAAGAATGCCGTGCAGCGGCGTTCGGTGGCATCTGGCATATGGCATGTGGCAGTGGCTGGTTGATGTTGGCTACTACTCCACTACGGCTCCATCAAATGTGTGACCATAGCAAATGCCAATCATTATTATGGCCAAAAATGCGCAACAAAATGTCAAAATCACTTAAAGTAATGCGGCGAGTGCGCGAGGGTGGCGCGGAGTGCAGCGCGGCTGTAAGTGTTGCTTATGAACGAAATTCCAAAGTTACTTAATCGAATGCGCGGCAGCAAAAATCATTTATAGACTGTGCTGTGCCGTGCATGGCGTAGGGTAAGCGCCGCCAATGGTGAGGCTTCACGGCAATGGCGCTTTGAGTGAGTTTGTGGGTGTGCGAGTGTGACGAAGGCGGTCATAAACATTGGCGCTATTTTACGATGATCACAAGACATAAATTCGCTGTGAAATTGAAACTTCTTGCAACAAGCAAGAAGAATCACTCAGAGCGATGAAAGAAAAACAGGAAGAGGAAGAAGAAGCTACTATTTCCACGACAGCGGCTACGGCCACGAGCGCGTCGAAGTGACTAAAAATCGACCCGAATGGCGCTGCAATAGGTCACATACCCAACGCGTTGTGGCCGAAAAGTAGCCAAGCCTCAGTCCCCCAGCCAGCCAGCCGTTAGCCGTTCACTCTTCGTTAGGCCAAATGCACGCGGGTGCGCATTATTCATTCGCTTTCGTCCGCCATTACTACTCGCTACCGTCACAAAATTGTAATTTTTGCCATTGGCAAAGTTTATGAGAATTTTATTTCTTTCTCCAACACGCGAAACAAACAAATTTCAATGCAAATTTAAATCAACACAGTCGAAGAATGGTCAGCCGCTGAAAGTAGGCGCAGCCGTTTAAAAACCATGAAAATTTCAAACATGTAAATTCCATTCAAAATTTTTCAAGCACATTGCTGCGCTAGTAGGAGGCCCGCCAAAATCAGCGCAGCCAGTTCATCGTATGCGGAAGCATGTAAAAGGCGCCACAATGACCTCTCCCACTCCGCGCACTCAATTGAGGTCATAAACGCAGCGCGTTGCTGCACGTCACCGTCTTGCTTTGTGAGTCACTTAACTATCAGCGCCTTGGTGTGTCCTTTGGCTACGCCACCATCGCTGCACACTGCTGTGGTGGCGCACACGCAGCATGAACTGCTTTGGGAATTCCACGTTTGCCACGGTCATAAATCTTAAAAGCACATCTGCAATTTATGTGCGGCAGCGTAGGCTTCAAGATCATGTTAATGTTTGCTTTCGTTTGCCAGGCCCACTATAGTGCTCACTGCCTCCTTTTTCGAAGTCTCCTTTTAGGCGCGCTGCGGTAATTGTTTATACGTTTTATTTGCTTTTCGCTAGATGTAGTCCGATTTTGTATGCTTTTTATTTATTTGCTGCTTGCTTTAAATATTGCCACCGCAGTCTGGTGAGAAATGGCAAAAGTATTAAAAAATCTACTGGCATTTAGAGTTTACATAACTCGGTAACATTAGTGGTTATCCAGAAGAATGACAAAGTTCCAAGTGATTACATCGGGTCTGCAAGCAAAAAAAGTAAATTTACATGGCTAGATGACGCGGAACATTTTTCTGGGTCATTAAGTATAGAAACTAAAATGAATATATCATAGTAGAAGATTTCGTTAGACTCATTGGCATTTACGGGAGGTATATATGAGAATATCCTAATAGCCATGGCAGAGTGCTTATTACAAAATCTAGCGTAATGCTTGCAAATACTCCACACGGATTTCACACGAATAGGTCCCCAACTTAGTCAGGCGATAGTACAGCAATAGAGCCATCATGCTCTGTCAGGACTTTCGTCATGATTCTTAAGTTGCTCGTGAAAAACTCACGCATACCTTACAGTGCTTTCCCTTATAGAATCCCAAAATTGCTCTAAAGTATTTTGAACCTAGTAGATTACTTCAGTATGGTTACCTATGAACTTTTTCCTCTTATTTTGTAAGAGTATGTAGTTCCCCCTTCTCTTAGCTAGAGAGGAGGAGTTTGAAATCAAAAATTCCAGAAACATCACCAAAGGTGTCGTCAGACCAGCGGTATGTGGGGCATGCTTCCACTAACACTATAACATTCCTTCTCTTGGCTGATTCCCCACTCGGACTGCTATAAGCATATCATCAAGGTGGAGCCACTTTTATGCTTTTTAGTCATACCAGATACTTGGGTCCAGATTCCTCTTCTAATTGGGTGGGTTATACGGTATCAATAGCCTCCATTACTACTTTGTGACCGATGGGGTATCGTAAAGTTGCGATATCGATTTGTCGTCCAATGGCTCAGTAAACTTCAGACACTCGTGCTTGTCATCTGTTCGTATGTACAGTCATCACACAGGAGATCTGCTTCAACATGGCTTCTTTGGATGACGCATCTGTTGGATTTTTTTTGATTTGGTCGCATTCGCTTCGGGCTCCCATTCTATTATATGCTTCGGAGTTTTACTGCAATCCTTGCTGCAAACTTTTTTACTGCTTCCCATTTCTCTTTCGAGTTCAGCATTTGCGCTATCAGGTTATCCGGCGTAGGGTGCTCTTCGTAAAATCTAGAGCAGTAAAGAGTCATGCGTTTTGCACTCTCACTTCGCTGTGGCATTCCGGGCAGGTCGATTTATCTGCTAGATGGAGAATCTGTGTTAAATAGAATTCTGTTTCGCCATGTTTTCTACTTATCCATCCATCTAGTTTGGGAATCAACTTATTTGTTCAGCGGTCTTTGGAGGAGTGATCCTTACTTTATTGCCACTTTGTTATCGAACGTGCGCGCTCGGTCTTTTTTTCAGGCGTCGGCTTGTGTCTGCTCGTATATCAAAGGGAACTTTACTCGCTGTAACGCAGATACTATCCTGCACGATTACGCTACTCTGAGCGCGCTAAATCTGTTAGCTTGCAGTACCCCTTTTGAGCGTCTCGTTCATCCTCCAGTATGGTCACCTGGCACGGCGTTTAGAAGAATAGAGTCAGTAACAGTTGAAAGTGTCTTTATTTTACCTTCTTGAGGTTCTCCAACGTTTGATAGCATACGAATGAGTACGTTATTTACTCTCATTGCCTTGCAACTGTCCCAGGCTGTCGAAGAAAGAAGCACCAGTGATTTTAATCGTCTAGTTGCCAGACCGGACATTTACAGAGGAAGTACTCAACAGTCTCCTTCTCTTAAAGGTATCCACAGTCTCTGCCATAGGGACTATAGGGTAAGCCCAGCTTTTCTTGGTACGTGCCGATCGTCCAATGACCGTTAAACACAGCTACGATTTTGAAAATTAAATGGTGTGGAGTCCCCAGATTTTTCAGAGCCCTGCGTCTAATGCATTGGGGCCAAAGAGTTTTCAAAATAGCACACGGTGAAATAAAACTTCATCTCTTTTTCGCTTTCCTGAGAAATAGTTTGTGCAGTTACTCCTTAACAATATTCAGGGGGATACCTATGAGCGGGTAGGAGACCAATTCAGTCAACACCTTCCTGGTAAACTAATCAGCAGTTTCATTTTCCTCTATCTTCCTATGTCTTGGAAATCAGATAACAGTCTCAGACAAGTGCTGAGATAACCTCAAACGTTAAAAGCAATTAAAATTTTAAATCTTCTCCGAGCCTCCTTCCATTTCATATACTTCGAATTCATTATAAAAGAGAACGCATCACTTAGTCAAACTGTCATTTCAGTAATACAATTTAAATGTTATGCAAATAAAATCGGCAGTCGATCACAAAGTTACCCAAGGTAGTCGTTATTCAAGTTAATATGTTGCGATGCAGCACGCAAAGCGACACTTGACGCTTGAAAACCTGGATGGATGGTCACTTGTGAATGCCAAAGAAGTATCAAGAGCGCACATACACACATCCATACCCATATAACTATGGCTATGTCAATCGCATATGTTCATTTGTTTGTGTGTGTGTGCGCATTTTTAGCTTTCATATCCGCTTGTGGCCTCCATCACGCGCTCAAGTGTCACTGCTTAGGCAAAACGATCATTTTATGTGTCATTAACTGTCAAAGTGCATGGCTAACATTTATTTAGATGCATGCTTGCATGCCTGCATGCATGTAGCATGCAACATTGCAACTGCAAGCTAGCATCTTCAAGTTCATGATGGTCAACGAAGCGTGTGAGTTTGCGCGGCAGACGATGGCGAATGGCAGGCAGACTGGTAGGCAGGCAGGCAGGCATCTTCGGGTTTTTACTTGACTTGATGGTGCATAAATTTTAGCATTGGCATAGTCATGATCATGGTAAGGTTGGTATTGGGGGAAGAGTAAAAGGAGTAGAGTTAAGAAAATAACCGCTGGTGGGAGCGATGACGAGCAAATCACAGTCAGGGCCAAGCAAGGATGTCCCCAAGGGGGTGTTCTTTCTCCGCTGCTGTGGTGCTTCGTCGTAGACTCCCTATTAGTGGAGATGCAGGAACTCGGCTTTCATGTCCAAGCATATGCGGACGACGTCTGTGCGCTAACATCGGATAAATCCTTAAGGAGGCTTTGCACGAAAGTGCAGAGGATTCTTGACAAAATCGATGATTGGTGCATGAGACAAGGTCTTTCCGTTAATCCGAACAAAACAACCATAGTCTTGTTTACGAGAAAACGGAAATTGGATGGACTCAGTCTTCCAACACTGAAAGGTGTGACACTTGGTCTTTCCAACGAAGTTAAATATCTAGGAGTAATTTTGGATAAGAAGCTGACTTGGGAGACACACGTTTCACTGAAGGTGAATCGTGCATTGAAGATTTTTCAGCAATGCCGTAGAGCCTTTGGCAAAACTTGGGGTCTGAAACCTGCTGTGGTCCTATGGATATACACGGCACTTATCAGACCAATCATCACTTACGCTTCTGTGGTCTGGTGGCGACGGAGCATGGTTAAGTCCACAATCCGGGAACTATACAGGCTGCAAAGAAGTGTATGTTTATGCATCACGGGTGCCATGAGTACAACCTCTGGAGATGCCCTAAATGCTATGCTCGATTTGCTCCCCCTGGATCTTAAGATACAACAGGAAGCAATAAAAGCAATGTGCAGACTCCATAAATATGGTCTCTGGCACGAAGATGGAACTTCGGGACACAGAGAAATCTTTAAGTTGCTGTCGGAGCAGTGTCCACTGTTTTTGGCACCTAAAGATGACCTGATACCCACAGTTTCATTCGGAAGGAAATTTGATGTCAGATTTCCATTGCGTGAGCAATGGAGCAATCCAGGAGGCATGCAGGGAGGTTTGACGGATATTTTCTTTACCGATGGGTCCAAGACTGAAATAGGGTCTGGAGCCGGATGGTACTTAAACGATAGTAATAAGTATCACTACGCTATGGGGGGAATGGCAACTGTTTTCCAAACAGAAGTTTTTGCCATCCTAAAAGTAGCCGAATGGATAATCGAGAGGAGATGGAGCGGGAAACAGATTGGAGTCTTCAGTGACAGTCAGGCTGCATTGAAGGCCCTGGAGAACGCGAAGCAAACCTCAAAGATTGTTCAAGAATGTAAGAAGAAGCTTAATTCTGTCGCAAGACAAAACAGGCTTGTACTTATATGGGTTCCGGGACACTCCGGTGTTCAAGGAAACGAAATTGCCGACGAATTGGCCAACCGTGGATCAGCGGTGCCCCCACAGGGGCCAGAGCCAATAATCGGAATCAGTCCCGCAGGAATCAAGAACTGGATCAACGATTATGTAGGCAATCTACATAAAGAGCGATGGTCCGGTCTAGAACGCTGCAGAACTGCAAAGTGTTTTGTGACAAGTCCGAACAGAAAACTGTCAAACTTTCTACTAAAACTTAGAAGGAAAGACATTCGGTTGATGGTCGGCATCATTACAGGACACAACCCATGGGGTCAGCATATGACCACCATTGGAATCATCGAGGACCCGGTATGCCTGTCATGCTTGGAGGAGGCGGATAGCACTGAGCACTTTCTCTGTGAGTGTCCTGCCTTTGCTAGAGCGCGACTACGGGTATTGGGTTCCGATGTCATGGGAATGGGTAATATTCGTTCTCTAAAACTGGAGGATATTTACAGATTTGTCAAAGAATCTGGAAAATTCTCACAGGACTAACTATCTCTATCTCTGTCTCTATTCTTTCCTATCTCTTTCTCTGATACTTTTCTCCCTCCCTCCTTGACTATCTACCCCCTTTCCAGAGCTTTAAATACAATGGGCTTTTTAGCCTGAGTGTTTTGGGAGCCACCAAATCTCCTGGTGCTCCTTGGCTCGACCTTTTCAAATTCAACACAAATGGCATGTGAAATGTGTTCATAATTTACTTAAAGGTTTGACATTTACGATATGGGACGCTATACGCTTGAACAAAATTGGGAAATATTCAAAACCTATTTCCAAAGTGGTGAGTCTTCTTCTTCTTCCGCGGTTACAGTAAATGGCGAGTGATACCGTGACATGCTCAACAATTTTTGTTTCCAAAGGCCGGTGCAACTTGTCACACTGCCAAAGTTACACTCGAACTTTTGGCTACCGTTTTTGAAAACCGAATAATCAGCCGAAATTCCGATATCAATTGGCCACCTCGGAGCTGTGATTTAAGCCCGTTGGACTATTTTTTGTGGGGAGCCGCTAAGGACAAATGCTATACGAACCATCCAGAGACGATTGATGATTTAAAACACGAAATCGAAGTTGCCATTCATGAAATTGGAGCCCAAGCAATCGAAAATGTGTTTGAAAATTGGGTTGATCAAATGGCCTACTGTAAAGCCAGTCGTGGCAGTCATTTGAACGATATTATTTTTTATTCATAAATGACAATGTTCAATCTTCAAAATAAAAGAAAATTTGAAAAAATATTGATTAGTTTTTGTTTATAGCCGATTCAAAAAGCAAATTTTACATGGTCCACCCTGTATTAGAGTGAGGCGATTCTTAAAGTCCTATAGATTATTTTTCCTACAACAACAGCAACGCTTCATATGGCTAATGCCGTCTAACATTTTTTTTTATTTCTATTTCTACCTTTACTGCTGCTGCTTCTAGGGACACGATTGCTGCCTCTGTATTAAAAATGGGAACAGCAACACCAGCAGCAATAATGGCAAGTGGTAAACAAGCCTACAAGATCAGCTGCGGTGATTGTTGTTATTGGTGCGCGGGCAATTGCCTTTGCTGCTCTTTCTTGTCGTCGTCATTTCCAGTGTCAACGTTGCCGTGTAGTTAACTTTTATTATCCCAAGCAGCAGCAGCAGCCAACTGACTATTCGCTGCTCACCTAAGCAGTTGACCATTTGTGTTTACGGCTGCTGTTGCAGCTACTTTTAAATTTGTATTTTCATTCGGAGGTGCTGTTACTCGTTTGTTAATGCGCATAAAATGGACTTTTAAATTTGGCTTTTTTGCTTTCGTAATTTTTGCCGCTCAACAATTTAATGATAGGCTTGAATGACTTCATTTTTCGCAGTGTCAATTCGCTTGATATTTTTATAGTATGTAGTTGTTGTTATTATTTTTGTTGTTGTTAGCAGACAACTTCAAACATTTTGTGTGGCAATAGAACACAATGTTGCATGCGATGCTTAGGTTATTGTTAAGAGCGTCCGCTAGTTCTAGTTTTAAGCTCCTCATAAGTATAGAGTAAGTAGATAGGGTGTTTAGAACTGTTTATTTTGAAATTTTAGTTATTCACATTGAAAATTATTCTTGCATTATTGGCATATGCAGCTCCACTCGAAAGAAGTGACAGTGCCTTACAACAACACTCTACGACCGACCCAATCTTCTTCTTCTTAATTGGCGCGATAACCGCTTACGCGATTTTGGCCGAGATTAACAAAGCGCACCAGTCGTTTCTTTCTCGTGCTAACCGGCGCCAATTGGATACACCAAGTGAAGCCAAGTCCTTCTCCACCTGATCTTTCCCACGCAGAGGAGGCCTTCCTCTTCCTCTGCTACCACCAGCTGGTACCGCATCAAATACTTTCAAAGCCGGAGCGTTTGTATCCATTCGGACGACATGACCCAGCCAACGAAGCCGCTGGATCTTTATTCGCTGCGCTATGCCTATGTCGTCGTAAAGCTTATACAGCTCATCGTTCCATCGTCTGCGATATTCGCCGTTGCCAACGTGCAAAGGTCCAAAAATCTTACGCAGAATCTTTCTCTCGAACACTCCAAGCGTCGCTTCATCGGATGTTGTCATCGTCCAAGCTTCTGCGCCATACGTTAGGACGGGCATGATGAGAGTCTTGTAGAGTGTTAATTTTGTTCGTCGAGAGAGGACTTTACTGCTCAATTGCCTACTTAGTCCAAAGTAGCACTGGTTGGCAAGAGAGATTCTACGTTGGATTTCAAGGCTGACATTGTTATCGGTGTTAATGCTGGTTCCTAAATACACGAAGTCTTTTACAACCTCAAAATTATAACTGTCAACAGTGACGTGGGTGCCGATACGCGAGTGCGCCGACTGTTTGTTTGAAGACAGGAGGTACTTCGTTTTGTCCTCGTTCACCACCAGACCCATTCGCTTTGCCTCTTTATCCAGTTTGGAGAATGCAGAACTAACAGCGCGGTTGTTAAGGCCGATGATGTCAATATCATCGGCATACGCCAGCAATTGTACGCTCTTATAAAAAAAAAAAAAAGACCGACCCAATCACTAAACTAAATTCAAAGCAGATGTTCTCAATGCGATACCCTTTAGATATTATTCTTCTGATTAAGTAAAATGTTTCACTAATCGTTGGTATTTTGGATTTAAAGTTTATCGTTGAAATGTGTAAGTTTCTGCTTTTCATCAAAAAATCAATTCAATTATTTCACACTTTCCCAAAAAACCCTTCCTCGCAACAGCAGCGCTTTGCCGAATTTCATACTTAAGCTTCGCTCTCTGATAGTTGACCAATTACTCACTAAAATGAACAGCCACATGTACGTGTGTACACATACATATGCAGTCACAAATACCACCACATCAACACTTCAATATCCCGATTCCTGTTTGCCTTTGCCTGCAGCACAAGCAACTTCCTACTTACTCCACATCAGCGCGAATGTCCGCAAGCTGCATTATCAGCCCTTCCAGGCAGGCAAGTGCCAATAACGGAAACGGAAACAATTCAATTGTTCGCTGATGAAGCATTAAGTTGAAATGGCGGCCGATGTCGATGTTGGTGACGCTGATGGGCGTGACGTTGGTTGACGCTCAAGGCTTTCCTGTCGGCTAAGGCATTCACATTGCGCTTTGGGATGGCTGTAAGCCTCGGCGACGGGGACAATGACATACATATAAACGCGATTAACGGTGTGCAGCAGCAGTGCACATAAAGACAAAACGAAAAAGAAAAGGCAATTTCCATATCCTCACACTGTCAGTAGCTACGAGCAGAGCTCATCGTGAGCAAAGGCCATTACTGCCTCAAGCGAGGTGAGTATCACAGTTTTGGCTCGATCTGAAAATACATTCCGCATTATTATTGGTGTTTTTTTCACCGTCTCGCAATGTATTTTGCATAATAAGCAGGATTACGTTAAAAAGGAATTTTAGCTGCCATGCTCGGCAAGCTGGTATGACTTACATGTAAGTGTGTGGGTGTGCTAAAGGAGAGGAATTACCCTGTGTGTGAATGGCTGAAGCAGCCTAGTTAGGCAAAAGTGTGGCTTTCGTTTAATGAGGGAGTTGCCAGCATTTTTCGCGTACTTAGAAAAAGTGCACTAAAAGGGGTTATTGCAGTCGGAACGATATATGGTAAGGTTCAATTTTCAGATCGGAAACAATTATTTTTGATTTGTCCAAATAGTCGCTTTTTTCAGTTGGGTTTTAAAGAGAGCTTTAAGTTCTACTTTTCGCGCTTCTAAAGAAAATTGTTGATGCCAAAATTTGTAAATTAACTTAGTTATCAAAAATCGAGAATTGTAATTAAAAAAAAAAAAATTTATTAATTTTTTCTAAAACATAAAAACAAAGATATTCCGCTTTTAACTAGTATTAAAAAAAATTTTTACAAAAATTAAAATATTTTAACAAAAAACACAATTTTCTGCTAAAAATTATTTTAACAAAAAATATATCTTTTTCCAAGAAATACAATTTTTTCTGCTTGTCGCTCTTTTGAAGAAAAGCAAAATTTTAACAATAATTATAACTAAAAAAAACTTTTTCTATAAATTAAAAGAAATCCATAAAGGTGTTATAAATATCAAAGATTTTTCGCTTGAAAGAAATTATTAAACAAAAAAATGTTTAACAAAAATTTAAATATTGTAACAAAAAATATAATTTTTAACAAAAATTATAATACTTTAACAAAAAATATAATTTTTAACAAAAATACAATTTCCTAACAAAAATTATTTTACCAAAAATTATTTTACCAAAAATTATTTCCTTTTTTTTTCAAAAAATATAAGGTTGGCAAAGAAGTCTTGCGGTATTTCCGCAAGCTTGCCTTTGCAAGCGCGCAGTTCTGGTTGTATTCGTCGCATCGGTTCACGCTAGAGCTTTTTGGAAAGCTCTTTTCACGTGCTAACACGTGTTTGATTAATTGTTGTTTGCTTTTAGTCGTTCGTGAGTTATAGCGTCGCAAACATGGAGCAAAATAAAGAGAAAATACGGCATATTTTACAGTACTACTACGATAAAGGCAAAAATGCATTTCATGCTGCCAATAAAATTTGTGCAGTTTATGGACCCGATACAGTTTCCATTTCCACCGCACAACGATGGTTTCAACGTTTTCGTTCTGGTGCAGAGGGGATCGAAGATGCGCCACGGTCCGGAAGGCCTGTCGTCGAAAATTGCGATAAAATCGCTGAATTGATCGAAAGAGACCGGCATAGTAGCAGCCGTAGCACCAGCCAAGAGCTGGGCATGAGTCATCAAACCGTTATAAACCATTTGAAGAAGCTTGGATTCAAAAAGAAGCTCGATGTATGGGTGGCACACGACTTGACGCAAAAAAACATTTTTGCCCATATGGATGCATGCGAATCGCTTCTGAATCGCAGCAAAATCGACCCGTTTTTGAAGCGGATGGTGACTGGCGATGAAAAGTGGGTCACTTAGGGCAACGTGAAGCGCAAACGGTCGTGGTCGAAAAGCGGTGAAGCTGCCCAGACGGTGGCCAAGCCTGGATTGGTAGTCGGAAGTTGTCCACAAGAGAGTCCTGTGAAAATTGGCTCTTCGAGTTTTTTGACAATAGGGAAGCGAGCTTCTATAAGAGGGGCATTATGAAGTTGGCATCTCGTTGGGAACTCGTCATCGAACAAAACGGCGCATATTTGACTTAAATCGCATTATTATAACCAATTTTATGAACAATGAAAATTCAATAAAAATACCGCAAGACTTTTTTGACAACCAACCAAAAAATACAGCTTTCCAACAAAAGTTACTCTAACAAAAATTTTATTTTTTCTAAAAAAAAATGTTTTAAGAAAAAATTTAATTAAAAAAAATTTAAATGAAAAATCCACAAAGGTAATAAAAAGCACAAAAGATGTTTCACTTTAAAAAATTGTTCACAATTTTAAATTTTCTACGAATTTTTTTTGAATCTACTTCTTATTTTACTCAATGAACCTACGAATGAACCAATTTTTAGAATCGAATGTTGTGCAAAATAAACGCAATATTTTCCGTGTGCTCCATTTGCTATGCAGTAACTCTTTCAGCCTTCCCCTTAACTTATAAAAAAAGAAACCAACGAGTATTCGCCCAAATATTTGCAACTTTCCGAAAGTATCCTTAAACTTCAACGTTTGCATGACACAAGAAAATGTTAACAAATATGCAAAAAGTCCACTTAAAACTCCACAAGTTGCTTTACGCCAGAAAACGGTCGGCCATTAAAATAAATATAAGCAAACAACAAAGAAGCGAAAAATAAACATCGACGACTGACAAAATCGAGCGTGAAAACATTTAAGACGGAAGCAATGAAACTTGATTATCAACTCGTCATCGTCGGTAGTGGCATTTTCGTGGTCGTTGGCGTTGTTGTTGACGGCAGTCGAAAAGTGAAATAAAATGATTTTTCATTATCCTTTTGCATGCACACACAAATTCATACATACTTGCAAGCAATTTGATTTTCCGCCATTCGATTCTCGCTATAGAGCTGCTAGAGCATACAATCGTTATTGTTGTATATTTGCAAGTATGTCTGTGCCTGTATATGTATGTGTGTGTAATATGGCACTTCTTGCTTGTCTGTCAACGCCGCCACTATAACTACATGCCATTTATTTGAGGATTTTTAAATGCGCTGCTCCTCACACTCGCCACGAAAACGCACACATACACACACATGGGCATACTGTGAGCTAGTCATAGCGCGCCTAGAATTGCTTGGCTTAATCCAATGCCTTTGCCCTAGTTGTCCTGCGAAACTTATGGCCCAATGAAATGTGGCGGAAATTGCCCATTATTTCTTGTCTGTTTGTCACTGCTGCTGCTTTGAGTGAAGCGACATTTTTTTTTTTGTTTGAATTATCAATTGTTGTAAGTGTAAATTTATGTGTGCGTATGTGTGAGTGGTGTGTGAGCTGCTGGCGCGAAGATTCCATGATTATACATTATTGTCATATTGTTGTTGAGCAGCCAGCGGCGCTTTGTCGATAATCTCGGGATAAGTGTTGACAATTTATTGGTATGTAGATGAAGCAATTTAATTATATTCAAGTGATAAGTGAATTTTTTATGCGTGAAAAGTAGAGAATACTCGAATAACTCACATTTGATTCTGTGAAATAAATTTAAGGACGGATGGAAGATTTTATTCTGTTTCTGTTTGAATTTTGAACAAATTTAAAAAAGAATAATTTAATAATCTTATGAGAAGCGGAAAAGACTTTAGTTGAAAATTGGATTTATAGATATATGGCTTTTGCAGGAATATGAACTATTTTTTATAAAAGCATTATAAAAAAGTTAAATGAAGTACACATTAATTGTCAAAACTTATCAATAGTTGCCTGTGAAATAGTTATAAATCAGTGATTATTCGGTCGCCGTAGCCGAATGAGTTGCTGCGTAACTACCACTCGGTAATGCATAGCCTCGAATCTCCATGCATGAACCTCATAAATCTCCATGTTAAAAACAATCTGCGGTTTTAAGTCGGCTTAGAACTGCAGGTCCCTCCATTTAAGGAACAACATCAAGACACACACCATAAATTGGAAGAGGAGCTCGACCAAACACCCAATGAAGGGTATAAGGTAAGCCAGTTTCGTATTAATGATCGTGTGCCGTCTTCCCATGCCTGACCTTTTTACACCAGATGGAACAGTCATGGATGATGTCAGACATAGAGGCCAGACAAAGTTTTCTCTTCCGCAGAGTGTATAACCTTTTTGTTGTATCAGAGGTCCAAGTGTACATACTTTGCTTTGGGGACAACCATCTTGCAACCTAGCATTACCTAATATGTAATGTTTCCGAGCATTTGGAGATAGGGAATGGGAAACATGATTACGTATGGCTCAAAGCTGGACGGAAGGGTTGGTGAGGGAGTATTCTGCGAGGAGTTTCCCCATTAAGCTCAAATTGAGGTTTCCGGATCACTGTAGCGTGTTCCAAGCGCAGGTAGCCGCAATTAAAGAAGCAGTGGATTGCAATGACTGTAAGGGAGCTAAATATCTACTCTTACAACCAGGTGATAATTAGGACTCTGAGCTCTTTGTTTGTGCATTCTAAATTAGTCGCGTTATACTTGATTTCTCTCGCACCTGCATGCGAATACTTTGATGTTAGGCTCATTTCTTTGCCCGGTTACAGTGACAGTGGTGGGAAACTGCTGGGCTGATGAGCTCGCTAGACAGGGTACTCTGGAGACGGATTCACTGCGAAATGAGAAGACTGAGAACCTGTGATCTACTCCTGAAGAGATGGCCCAGGGGTTAATTTAGTGAGCGCTGGGTTAGTGCCCAAACGTGCAAAGTCGAGAGATCCTTCTGTCCACAGATAGAATGGGGGCTATCGAGGAAACTCCTAAAGCTAACGAAGCCGCAGCTCTAGAATTTGGTGGGTGTCCTTACCAGGCATTGTCCGTTAGAGATTGCTTCAAGAAATTTCTACAGAAGCTGTCTAGGGGATGAGGTGGAATTAACTCAGCACCTTCTTCTCAGCTATCCTGCTCTCACTGTCCTAATATTAAGACATCTGAGCTATCACTGTTTTGATACACCTGCGAATGCAGCAGGTTTATATATTACACACCTGGTGAATTTCATCAGTAGCTTGAAACAGTTAATATTATATTAATACAATTAGCCATCGTTGGTGGTCTTCTTCGAACCCAAACCCTCTTCTTCCTTTTTTCTCCTGTTTGGTTCTTTTCCTTCTGTTTTTCCTTTGCCTGACATCACAATGGACGAATTTTTATTATTTCTTCAAGTGGACCCCTCTCGTGGGCAGTCATTTATTCTCACATACTATGTACTATATTTTAAAATCTCTCTCCCCACCTCCCTCTCTCTAGCTCTCCCTCTCTCCCGCTCACATACTAAAGCTTTAGACTCTTGGTATCTCAAAGGGTCTTTGTTGGATCTTAATCTTGCATAGATGGATTTGTCATAACTGGACAACCGAAATGAAAGGGTTAAGGATAGGTTTGAAAAGTATTCACCGATCTTTCGATGATACCAGAACACTTTGGGGCGTATTGTGTAAATACTTCGACTACACTCTTAACTTTGGCTAGACAGGACAATTTTACAGGGAAATCTCTGTAAATGGTAAGTAAGACGGACTTCGGATTTTTAAACTACTGCAATCAATATATCGCCATTTTGAGAGAGAGTGAAGCTACTCCAAAAGCTTTATCATTGCTTGTATTAAAATCTTCTATGTTCTTCTTGGAGTCTATCTGGAGATTACAATCTTCACCGATGCGCAAACACTTTCACAACAATAGGAGTTAGCCTCTTCCCAGCAGTGGGACAAGCCATCCATAAAGAGAAGCTTAGAAAAAATAGAAATTATGCTAAGAAATCTTTAGATGGAACCATGTCAGACCAATTCGTCGGTAGGAGGGTAAAATTTCAAAAGACTTTGTTTTTTTCTTTCCTTGTTCACTCCTTTCACAAGCATAGGGCTTCGTCAAGACATATACTTTGCGTTGGTTATTTCAACAATGTCAAAAGACTTAAACATCTTTATAAATTTGAAAATGACAAACCGAGAATACTTATAAGTTCTATAAGTTATGGGAGTCCCGGTATGAGATCCTCAGGGAGCACTGAGCAGAGCCTCATTTATTAATACACGAAATAAAAAAAAGTGTCCTAAAAATTATTAACAACAAAACAATAATTTTTTTTTCAAAAAAAAACATAAAATTTTTTTTCAAACAAAAATATTAAAAAAAATAAAACTTTTTTCCAAAAAAAAATATTTTTTTCTAATGTTTTCTTTAATGTATTTTTGTTCTAATATTTTTTTCTAAAATTTATTTTTTTGAAAATTGCTTTCTTTTAAAGCGTTCTTGTTTTGTTGGCTGCATTTTTGTGCATTTATGCGGTGCAATATTGAAAATGTAACCAGCAAATTATATAATGTAGCTTGTAAGCCTGGTTTCGCCTTAAACTATATTGTTTTAATTTTTTTATTATATTAGTATTTTAAAACTTTTTTTTCTCATCAGCAATGAACAACTTTTTACTAAGATGCCGCAGTTGTGTCAACGAGCATGGGGGGCATTTAAATTCAATTATTTTTAAAACTAGTTAAGCTACATTTAAGAAAATTTAATGACCTTCAACTTGAAAAAAAATAAATGAATTCCATACAAAGTTATTTGAGTTTCTTAATGTAGCAAAATTCATCAGCCACCCTGTAGTTATAAATCAGTGATTATTCGGTCGCCGTAGGCGAATGAGTTGCTGCTTAACTACCACTCGGTAATGCATAGCCTCGAATCTCCATGCATGAACCTCATAAATCTCCATGTTAAAAACAATCTGCGGTTTTAAGTCGGCTTAGAACTGCAGGTCCCTCCATTTAAGGAACAACATCAAGACACACACCATAAATTGGAAGAGGAGCTCGACCAAACACCCAATGAAGGGTATAAGGTAAGCCAGTTTCGTATTAATGATCGTGTGCCGTCTTCCCATGCCTGACCTTTTTACACCAGATGGAACAGTCATGGATGATATCAGACATAGAGGCCAGACAAAGTTTTCTCTTCCGCAGAGTGTGTACCCTTTTTGTTGTATCTGAGGTCCAAGTGAACATACTTTTCTTTGGGGACAACCATCTTGCAACCTAGCATTACCTAATATGTAATGTTTCCGAGCATTTGGAGACAGGGAATGGGAAACATGATTACGTATGGCTCAAAGCTGGACGGAAGGGTTGGTGAGGGAGTATTCTGCGAGGAGTTTCCTATTAAGCTCAAATTGAGGTTTCCGGACCACTGTAGCGTTTTCCAAGCGCAGGTAGCCGCAATTAAAGAAGCAGTGGATTGGTTGCTTACTTCTGCAATTACTGTAAGGGAGCTAAATATCTACTCCGACAACCAGGTGATAATTAGAACTCTGAGCTCTTTGTTTGTGCATTCTAAATTAGTCGCGTTATACTTGATTTCTCTCGCAACTGCATGCGAATACTTTGATGTTAGGCTCACTTCTTTGCCCGGTTACAGTGACACTGGTGGGAAACTGCTTTGCTGATGAGCTCGCTAGACAGGGTACTCTGGAGACGGATTCACCGCGAAATGAGAAGATTGAGAACCTGTGATCTATTCCTGAAGAGATGGCCCAGGGGTTAATTTAGTGAGCGCTAGGTTAGTGCCCAAACGTGCAAAGTCGAGAGATCCTTCTGTCCACAGATAGAATGGGGGCTATCGAGGAAACTCCTAAAGCTAACGAAGCCGCAGCTCTAGAATTTGGTGGGTATCCTTACCAGGCATTGTCCGTTAGAGATTGTTTCAAGAAATTTCTGCAGAAGCTGTCTAGGGGATGAAGTGGAATTAACTCAGCACCTTCTTCTCAGCTGTCCTGCTCTCACTGTCCTAATATTAAGACATCTGAGCTATCACTGTTTTGCTACACCTGCGAATGCAGCAGGTTTTATATTACACACCTGGTGAATTTCATCAGTAGCTTGAAACAGTTAATATTATATTAATACAATTAGCCATCGTTGGTGGTCTTCCTCGAACCCAAACCCTCTTCTTCCTTTTTTCTCCTGTTTGGTTCTTTTCCTTCTGTTTTTCCTTTGCCTTGCATCACAATGGACGAATTTTTATTATTTCTTCAAGTGGACCCCTCTCGTGGGCAGCCATTTATTCTCACATACTACTATATTTTAAAATCTCTCTCTCCACCTCCCTCTCTCTTCCTCTCTCTCTCTCTCTCTCTCTCTCTCTCTCTCTCTCTCTCTCTCACTAAAGCTTCAGGCTCTTGCTATCCCAATGCGTCTTTGTTGGGTCTTAATCCTGCATAGATGGTTTTGTCATGATTGTACAACTGAAATGATAGGTTGAAGGCTAGACTTGAGAAGTATTTACCGATCTTCCGATGATACCAGAACACTTTGGGGCGTATTGTGTAAATACTTCGACTGCACTCTTACCCTTGGCTAGGCAGCACAAATTTACAGGGCAATCTCTGTAAATGGTAAGCAAGACGCACTTCGGGTTTTTGCTGCAATAAGCATATCGCCCTTTTGAGAGAAAGTGAAGCTACGCCAAAAGCTTTATTTTTGTTCGTATTAAAATCTTCTATCTTCTTCTTGAAGTGTATCGGGAGATTAAAATTTTCACCGATGCGCACACACTTTCAGACTAATAGGAGTTAGACTCTTCCTAGCGGTTGGACAAGCCATCCATAAAGAGGAGTTAGAAGAGTAGAAATTATGCTAAGAAATCTTTATTGGCACCAATTCGTCGTTAGAAGAGTAATATTTCAAATGACTTTAACATCTTTATCAATTCCAAAGGACAAACTGAGAATACTTACAAGTTCTAACAGTTATGGGAGTCCCAGTATGACACCCTCAGGGATCACTGAGCAGAGCCTCATCTATTAATACATGAAATAAAAAGAAAGTATCCTAAAACTTTTTAACAACAAAAAAATAAAATTTCTTTTCAAAATTTAAAATTTTTTTCCAAAAAGAAAAATATTTTTTTCCAATATATATTATTTTTCTAATATTTTTTAATATATTTTTTGATATTTTTTTAAATATTCTTTTTATATTTTCTTATATTTTTTTTAACACATTTTTTTCTATTATAAAATTTGTTTCTTCGAAAATTGCTTTTTTAATGTGTTCTTGTTTTGTTGGCTACATTTTTGTGCATTTATGCGGTGTAACATTGAAAATATAACCAACAAATTATGTAGTGTAGTTTGTAAACATGGTTTCGCATTCAACCGTATTTTTTTATTATTATTTTAAAAGTTTTTTTCTCTCATCAAACTTGTCGTTTAATGCAAATAAGCGCAGGCGCCACCGATCGCCACAATTCCACTTCCATTCAGTATTTAGCGCGCTTTTCGCAAGAATTGTCAATTGTGAGCAAATGACAATTGATCTGACAGCCGCATGCATTGCAAAAAAGAAGAAATTTTATTTTACACATTTATAAACCATTTCGAATTGCACAAGAAAACCACCAACAATGCGAATAAGAGACAACCATTGCAAGCCAACGATTATGACAGCCAAACGTGATGTCGAGGAATACTTTGAAGTGCGTGACTAGAATTTTTTGTGAATGGAGAAACATAATAAAATAAGTACGAGAGTGATCTAGCGATGACAGCAAATACTGAAAGACACAGAATAATTAATGGATGCAACATTTAATTTTAGCTATAAAGAAAAAATAAAAAAATCTCCAGCTTTGATGAAGCACTGTGGGTCCATATACTTGATTTTTTATAAAGGGTGGTTAAGTTTCAAGTGCCGGTGTTGATTTTGAATAAAATACAATTTTTTTAAGAAATTATTATCATTTCTCTTTATTATGATAATACTGGTATGGCTCAATTACGTGTAGAGGAGAATATTGGCCAAATGGTTGCCGCGGCCTCGGCGGACCCCCTCCATTCGATGGTCCAAATTTTCGATGACGCTGAGGCATAATTGGGGTTCTATGCCGTTAATGCGCCGAATTATCTCATGCTTTAGCTCTTAAATTGTTGCTGGCTTATCGACATGAAGTTTCTTAAGGTTTGGGGCCTTTGTCAGCAAGTTATAAATACATTTTTTATCATTTTAGAAGAAAGAAATTCTTAATCGCATTATTCTTTCAAAAATATTAAATTTTTGTGATTTTGGGGTTTAGTTTGTGGTGTGGATGATTTGGGCAGTCAACAATAGCGGCAGAAATAGTTTAAGTCTAACTGATTTTTCTTCAGTTTATTTCGTTTCATTTACATAGGTAGCTGTCAATAATTGTGTAGTTCTTTCAATATGAAGCGTAACGTAATATGAAAAAAAAATTATTTTTAATTTTTTAATAATTTGCTGGCTGAAATCTGGAACGAAACACGCTGTATGTACTGTCAAAGAAGTTCGATGAGTTGATAATTTAAAACGCTAATTTAAACAACAGGCAAAGTTACAAAAAAATGTTTACTTGTGTGAAAAAAAAATTATGTAGAACATTTGAGAGCGCAAATCCATCGAAAGTGGACGGATTTCTTGAAAGAATTTCTAGCAAAGAACTCTCTTCATATCATCAAGTTCCACTCAACTTATATGATTTAAGATGCCTTTTTTCCCCCTTTTTTTAAACTAAAGTGGCTACTTCGAAGCACCTCTTAGAGTCGATGGAATTTGCGACGAGCACTGAAGTCATTTCCGGAAAATTCATCCAGTCAATCCGGAAAATGTAAGCTTTGATCATGATTCAATAATAAAAAGTTTGCTCAGTAAGCAGCTTTCTCGTACTCTTTTAACAAATCGGCTCCATTAGAAGGACACTGGGTTGCTAACTCTAAAAATTTTGAATAAAAGTGGTGGAAAAATAAAATTTTAAGGAAAAACATTTTGTTTTCAAAAAGGTTTCCTTATGAGCAAAAAGTTGCTCGGTATGTCAGAAACGAATGGAATATGTTCTGACATACCGCTTAAATCAGAATACCATAGATCATCTTTTTGGGGCAATGCGCGTGGAAGATGGATATTTTCACAATCTGAGCGTGACGCCTTTCAAATATAGGTTGCGGAAGTACTAAGAATAAATAAAATAAAAAGAAAAATATAAAAATATATATTTTCACGTACACGTCTGTTAGGTGCTTGGCGGAGATCCTAATCCTATTTGTGGCGTGCGGCTTGATGTTGGGATGGATGGACCTACAGTTTTAAGCCGACTCCGAACGAAAGATGATTTTTGTGAGAAACTTTTTTCATGGCCGAAAGACATTGTCTTCTTAGGGGCTGTTAGTTGATTTGAACTGATTCCAGGAGTTTTCGCTAGTCATCATTTTTGCTCAGTGAAATTGGCCTTTTGTCATCGCTAGTGTGGACAGGTGGCTTTGATTGTAATGTTTGCATTGTATTCGCAGGCATCTTCGTTTTTAATGTCTGTTAGTGATGTACATTTTTTAGATTTTTACAGTCACGAGATTTTCGGGTGCTAGTAACTACAATGTCGGGATCCCGCAGTTAGTCTCGGCATTTAGATATTAATTATTTTGCAACAATTTAACTCGAAAAAAATTGCATTAATATGGCTTGAGAAGCACTGCTCCCATATAATAATAAAAAAAAATTAACGGGCTTGGTATATAATTTTTATTCAAAGTAAAAACTATTTAATTGGAAACAAAACTAAAGCTAAATATAGCTAATTAAAAATAATTCGGCGTTACATATCTACTGAAGTAGCGTAAGTTTTTTGGTTGAAAAAGTTCATGTATTTTTTTAGTCCCTCACAATTTATATGGAGTAAGTGGGGAGTAGTAGGTTTTAATAAATATTTATTTATGTTGAAAAAAAGAGTCAGGCATATGAGAGTATGTGTTGCGTTTTAATTAATTAATTTAATTTAATATATGGAAAATAACAATAAATTATTATTTTACAATAAAAAAAAGTTACATTAAAAATAAAGCAGAGGCAAAATGTTCAAGACATTCATATTTGCTAAAAAATTTGAGGCAATTTACCTAAAATTTAAATTTACTTTTTTTTTTTAATTGGATTTTTCTCTCTGCATTTACATGTTCCGTAAAAACTTACAAATTCGGAAATCCCTAATGGAAAAATTCGGGATCCCGAGATTTCGGGATTACCATCACTAACGTTCAAGATGTTCATATTTGTTTAAAATTTTACATTTTGTGTGTTTTTTTTAATTCTCCCTCCATTACATGCGTTTCCTTAGAAACTACAAACTTAAGAAGTTTATTATAACGTACACAAAATATCAATTGATAACTCATTTGGACAGCTGATTTCGAGCCATCAAAATATGGCATTCGGGTAGCAATATTTTCGAATTCAAATGAATTCAGTAGTATCAACTTCTCCACAAGCGCAGTGAGCGAGCGCGCGAAGATTGGACGATTTTCTGCAATAGATACAGCCTTATAAAACTAAATTCAATGAATCTCCCACAACTCTATCGCAAATAAGTAAACGTGGCGGAATAGGTGGTCGTCACACTGACGAACCATTTGTCAAGCCGAACTAAATACAACACTAAATCATAAAGTTCCGGCAAACAAGCAAATTGAATGAGAATCACAATAACCGCATAATCAAGCAGCATAAACTAAGATATGTACACACGTATGAATGTATATTTGTCTGCAACCTAACAAACCCACGCCTGTTTTCGTTTTCAAACAACAAATGTCAATTCGCGCTTCAACGTGGGTGTTCCCAGGATCTCAGCTAAATTTAACACTGCGAACTATTGCAAATAAGCCATGCCGCCCAGCAGTTAGTGCAATGCAGCGCTGTCGGCTTGTTTGTACTGCTGCTACTTTTTACCTTTTATTTTACATATATTTTTCTGCGCTCTTCTGAAACGTCTCAGTGACTAACTGACAAAGTCATTTCACTTTACTGCATAATGACAATGCGGATAAGCAATGCCGTCAAAGGATGCGCGCCCCCCACACAACAATTGGACCTCTGCAAACTAAAGAAAAAGCCAACCAAAGCAAGGTTCACTATTTTGATTTGTTTTGCTGCGGCTTGCCCAGCCCTGCCTTGCAATTCTTTGCTTTGGTTGGCCATAATGCTAATGTGTGCCTACATAATTCCAATTAGTATTCAAATCTTCTGCCTGCTGCCTGACTAGAAGCATGAACAAAGTGAGCGTGTTGAATTCATGGGCAGGAATATTTTTTTTTGTGATTGTTTTTTTGTAGTTAACTAAATAATTTCCTTGTAGGTTGTTCGGTTGATGGCTTGAAGATGCGTTCGCTCATAAAACATGCCCCACTTCAGCTCTTTTCAGTATTTATGAGTAGTACTGACGAATTATGAAGACAATACAGTTGCTCGATTGAAAGAAAAATTTCGAAAAAAATGTTATCTAGTCAAAATTCATTGCTACGAAGTTTAGCTCAGAATTGGAATAGTAACAGTTTTCTCCTAATAAATTTTGTAAAAGTATGATACTAAGCATTTTAGTCCGAGAAAATTTGTTATTTGTGACCCAATAAAGATGATAGCAGTTTTTCATGTAGAGTTCCACAGAATGAAGAGGTGTGTCCAATACTCGTATCAGACTTTTAATTGGCGCTCGGCGATTTTAAAGGAAAACTGATTTACTTACGTCATGGGGCGTCATAACAGCAGTTTGTTTACGCCAAACTGAGATTGTGTTGGTGATATACAAAAAAAATGCCGACGCTCATGTCACTTCCTTGCCGTCTGAACAACGACTGATCGGGCGAGTGTGTGAATACGAGTGAAAAAAGCGTGCAGAATTCTGCTGCCGATTCCCCGGTGATGGGACAGCCAAAGTTACTCTCACATTTAGCTTCGGATGAGCAAACCTGGTAATCTGTCATCCTTGGGGTTTTCTTAAAAAAAATTGGGTACATGAAGAGCCTATAAGCCAGTGCAAAACGCCACTTTGTGGGGATAACATTTTTATAGCAAACTGATTGCAGAAAGATCATTTTCTCGTAAACCACAGTGGTCCTCTAAAGTTACTTCGTTTAGAATCTCGTTTTGAATCTTGAAGCCAATCAGACAACTTGCGTGGCTTGCCCATGAGTTTGTCGCCTTGACTGAGGTCAAAGATTCGGCCAAACCTCTGTAATAATTATTTTAAGCAATCGTTGTTCTTTGATCAGTTTTGTTTAGGACGTCTTGCTTACCGAGAAGCTTAAGAATTTCATAACAAAAATTTCTACCCTGTACTGGGTGAACAAATTAAGAGTAAAGTACCTACCTTCAAAGGCTTCGGAAATTCTAAAATACAGTACAAAAAATGGCTGTACGATTTCAACTATTTTAATGACCTCGAAACAATTTCTTTATTCAATTATTGTTTGCAAATATTTATTAGTGTTTATAAGACTTATAATCCTTGCAATCAAAATAAAGCTTTACATCACGCAAAACCTTTTTTTATTTAGCAAAAAATTATTCACAAGCCGTAGTTTTTCGCCGTCTTGTATTCAATTGTTTCGAGTTCTCCAGAAGTTTCTATAAAAATAGAACCAGAGTATGAAGTAATATGTGATCAATAAGTTGTAAATTCATTTACTGGGGAGACATATGTATATCTCACAGAGTCATTAAAGGATTAAGTTTGTCACAATATTTGCCGAAGGAATACTGAGCTATTCAGGTGAGCAAAGTGATGTGGTGAAGCTCCATAGTCCTCACGGTGCATAAGACAAAATTTACTGCCCATTCCTTCAAGCAGACCAAATTTTAGAGATCTTGATGTTTCTAAAGGCGGCTGGAATCACTGCAAGATAAAAACAAAGGAATTTAATTTTGGGCAATTTATTTTTAGAAATTTTTACTAGTACTCGTAGTTTAAGTTTCCCGTTTACTGGCCGCCACAAAGAGCACATGCATTTTTATTAACATAAAGATTTTAGTTTTAGTTTAGTTTCAGTTTTAAATTTCCTATTTGAAGCCTCGCTGTAGGTATCCGTCATGATCGTCGTCAGCGCTGTAAAGTGGTCACGCAGAGTTACTACACACCACATGTAACTATTATCGTAGTAATATATCGTCGCTTGATTTATGTGTACCGAAACGCAATCGCTGCGAGATTATTGCGCGTAAAAATCTACGAAGACGATCGCCGCACTAATTCTCACAATCACGTACGGATCGTTTCGAAAAAATCAACTAATAATTCAAGCAGCGCACGAATAGTATACGCGAGAAGAACTGCAGCGCCGTGAAATAAAAAAGTAAGAACAAATAATTATTCTCGTTTTTTAAACTATGCAAGTAAATGTGAGGCAATGAGCATATCAGCAATAGCTTGAAGACGCAACCGAAACCGGCTGAATGCAGGCCAAGATGCCGAGCTGATAAGGCGAATAAAACCAGGTTTAGCTAAGCTTTGTTTTTTTTTTTGTTTATTTGTTTGTTTGAATACTTAGAACTCAGACAGAACCTAAAATTAATGCAATTAGTCAAACACTTGAAACCACAGCAACGTGAGCGAATCATTTGCCAAGCGAAGAGAGACAGATTGCTGGAGAGAAAGAGAGTGGGAGAAGAGGGTGGGAGCTGAAGGTGATAAAGGTAGTTGAAACGCTTGGCAGCTGAAATACATTATATGCGGTACAGATTTAAATACGAACACATTTTTTAAGCTAAACAAACAACAATGGCGGTAGCAATAAAACCGTAAACACCAAAGCAGCGAAATAAAGTAATGGCAATGTGGAGTGGAAGTCCGCCAAAGCAGTAGTGAACAAATGAGGTTAGGAAAGACAGGCAGCGAGGTCAAATTACACACAGCATTGTGCTAAACATGTGCAACTGCATTGTTAATAAAATAAATATTATTATAATTTTTTTTTTATAAATAAATTTTTTATATCCTTTATTTTTTGTTTTCTGAATGCCATTTTTATTTTCATAAAATATTTATATTTTTTTTTTACATTGTGGATGTCATTATTACCTTTATAATATTAGTTTTTTAATGCTATTTTTAGTTTCACAACAAATTTTGAATCCTTTATTTCTAATTTTTTGTATTATTATTCTTTTCATAATAAATTTTGAATTGTTAATTTTTTTCATTCTTAAATAGCATTTTTGTTTTCTTAAAAATTGTTAATTTGTTTTGTTTTTTACTTTTTGAAAGTAATTATTCTTTTCATGAAACATTTTTTTGCTTATTTTTTTTTTGTTTTGATTGCCATTTTTATACCTACATATATTTTTTTAATTTTTAAAATTTTTTTTATTTGTTTAAAGCCAGTTTGACCTTCATAAAAATTTAAAATTTTTCTTAACGTGACTATTTTTTGAATAATAAATTTTTATTTTTTTATGTTTTGACAGCTACAATATTATTGTACAATTTTCATAAAAAATTGTATTTATTTTATTTAATTACTGCTGTCATAATAAATTTTTAACTCTTCCATTTTTTCTTTTTAAGTCCTATTTTTTCTTAAAAATTATAATTTTTTTGAAATTTAATAATTTTTTTTTTTACTTTTTGAATGTCATTATTCTTTTCTTGGTAAATTTTTAATATTTCTTATTTTCATTTTTTAAATGCCATTTTTATTTTCTTATCAAAATTATTATTTTGTGTTTTTTATATTATTTTTTAGTTTTTTTTTCATTACTGTTTTCATAATACCTAAATTTTTAATTCTTCCATTGTTTCTTTTTTGAGTGCCATTTTTATTTGCTTAAAAATTTTATTTCGTTTTTGTCTAAATATTCTTGAAATTTTTGAATTTTTCTTTTGTTTATTTATAAATCGCACTTCTATTTTAATTTGTTTCATATTTTGAATGCCATTGTTCCTTTCATAAAAAATTTTTAGTTTTCTATTTCATATTTTTTTTACAAAATTTATTTAAAAGTCCTAACTGAGAATAGTAATATCTCAGAATAATAAATTTAAGAATTAGCTTACGAAAAATTCTAAGAAAAGCCCCCACACTTGCAGCTTTACTTCCGATTGCACATATTTTTCACAATACTGAATGCAAAAGTCAAAGGCTGGATAGCTCAAAGAAACGAACCAAGCGAACAGAAAAGGAGAGCGCGTTTCAAGAACAGCACACGCGTGAAGCGACTATTCTTTTTACTCACTCGTAGAATTTATTTCGCCTTTGTTTCGTTTTTTTCTATGGGCTGTTATTTGCTTTTGTCAAAAACAGTAGATTGACAGCGGCAACACCAAAGCCAACTGCAGCTCAAAGCCAACTTCAAAGTCAAAGCCACAGCCAACTTCATAGTTTCATTCCCATTCCCATTCGCATTCGCATTCTTATTTGCAGTCAAAGTCAGTCAACGCTCGCTTAAGTGGCGCGCGTGAGCGTGTCGCATCTAACCAAGCAAGGACTGCAAGTGGCAAAAACGAACAGCAGCGGTGGTAGCAGAAATATCACTGGCACTCTCTTCGCTTTGGTGCATAGTAAAAATTAATCAGAAGTCATAATGAATTACAAATGCAAAATGCGTGCGATAAATTACAGCGAAGCGCAATGCAAACAAGGCAAAAATCATGATGAGTGGCCATAGTGACTGTAAATACATGGGAGGTGGTGCTGCTGATAATGGCGATGGTGATGATGATGTTGTCAAAGATGGTAATATTACTATTTAGTAATAATGTTTAGAGATGAGCTTCGCAACTTTTGCATCTTTGAATTAAACCTTAAGTGGATATTGAAGCTCTTGTTTAACGCAGGTCGACACAAATTTTTAAACAAGAACCAGAGAGTACGTTTTCGAAGACCTGTGGCTTACTAACTTAGAGAATTTTGAATTAGTGGGTTTTATTTTTGCTATGAAAATAGGCTACATTTTCACTTAAGGACTGCTTTAAGAGTTCAAAAGTATAGATTTTTTTCACTTCATCGGATTCCTAATATATCTAAGAATATACGCACAGACTTCAATTCTCACTATTTCCATAAATCCAAAGCCAAAAGCAAGCGAGCGTCAGACAGGTACGATGCTTACCGAAAACTTTGAAGCTTCCACGAATATTTCATTTCATTTATTTTAGTCAATGGCAGTAACACTATTTTATCCTAGATTACATACTAATCAGTAACTTAAATTAAACTAAGAATACACTGATTAAATAATTGATTTAAATGGACAATATTAAAAAGTCAATATTACTTACCTTTGAGATTTTATTGCACTCACTAAGAGTTCTAAGGATCAGCGTTGATCTCATCGTAAACTTAGAAGTTTTTTATGCTCTTATCGATGACCAGAAAATATAATTTGATAAGTTTTGATTCACAGCTGTGCCTACCATCACTTTTCCTATCCATATATTGGAACAAAGTGAAAGATGACGCTAAGACGCACTACTCTTTTGACTTCTATTATCGATATTCATCATTCATGACAATATGTATTAGGTGCGGAACTAAGTTATCGCTGTTTTTTTGATGAAAATACAACTTTATTCTAAAAAAATGGTTGCAAGTGAATCATTGAATGTATTGCCCATCGCTGGCTATTACTTTTTCCATCTTTCTGGTAGATCTCGTATACCGTCGCGGTGAAACTGTTTATCTTTTGAGGCTATCCACAGATCAAGGCATTTTTTTATGTCTTCATATGAGTTGAACTGCTGGTCAGCTAGACCATGTGTCATCGATCGGCCGGCGCAATATCTGGAGAATATGGCGGCTGGGTAGGATTCCCATTTCAGTGTTTCCAGGTAGGTTTTAACGGGTTTGGTAGCGTGAGGCCGAGCGTTGTCATACTGTAGAATCACTTTTTTATGCCTCTCCGCGTATTGCGGCCGCTTCTCGCGCAGTGCTCGGCTCAATCGCATCAATTGAAGTCGATACCGATCCCCAGTTTTAACTCTTAAGGAACCCAAGTCCCCTGTTTCTGAATCATTCCCAAAGCCTGCAATCGCTTGGAAATGCATTGGCGGGTAATTCCTAACACTAAAGCAAGCTCTTCTTGCGTTTAATACGGATCCTCATTGAGCAATGCCTCCAATTCAGCGTCTTCGAAGATTTTTGGCCTTCCTTCACGCGGACGGTCGTCAACATTAAAATAACCGTCTTTGAAGCAGCGGAACTAATCTCGGCATGTTGTTTCACTTAAAGCCGCATCTCCATAATTTTTTTGTAGCTCTCGATGCGCTTCAGCCGCCGCTTTTTCGAATGAAAGAGGAAAATCAACACTTCCCGCAAATGACGGTTGTTCGGCACAAAATCAGACATTTTTACAAAACCAAAAGTATGTGATACCAAAACAAAATGACTTATGTGTCGAAGCAGTTTGTTTACCATATGTGTAAGCTTGGCTTGGCAGCCGCCGTAGCCGATTGAAACACCAAAATTAAAAGAAAAAGAAAAACATTTTTCTAATAGCGGTCGCCCCTCGGCAAGCAATGGCAAACCTCCGAGTGGGTTTCTGCCATGAAAAAGCTCCTCATAAAAATATCTGCCGTTCGGAATCGGCTTGAAACTGTAGGTCCCTCCATTTATGGAACAACATCAAGACGCATACCACAAATAGGAGGAGGAGCTTCGACCAAACACACTAAAAGGGTGTACCCTCCAATTATGTATATTATATATGTCTAAGCTTGGTTTATGACATTTAGGTTATGTTAGAATCGCCTAGCACACACTGCTGGCTGCATCTATTGACATACAGCAGTAACTTAGTTGCGCACCTAATAATTTATCGTTAAGAGTGGAAGTAAACTTTCATTCGAGAACATAAATACGCTTATTTGTAAGCATACGCCTTTTCGCACGCATGTATGTGTGTACGTGTGTGCACGGCAGTCGTCAAAAATTCCTTTCAAGCAATCAAAGTCTCCAATTACTGCAATATTTTTAGGCAATTATGGCAAAAGCTGTGCAATCTCCCACATGAATTCATACAAGCATACATGAATACATACATACATACAAACATACATACTTACAACCACACTTAGCAAAGCCGTATAAGTGTTTGCTTGCTTACTTACTAAAAAGGCCAATCAGCCATAACACAAATTTGTTTGAAGTGGTTTGCTTCTATTTCCTTCACACACTCAGAGAAGCTCAGAAGATTTTAGAAGTGTAGGCAAGTCAGTGAATGCGGTTGGCTTAATATTGCAACAATAATTTAGTCGCTCACTCAATCAATGAGTGGTCGCTGTATACGAGTACTATGTAAATTCATATATACGAATACTTATGGCTGAATGCGAATTTTGGGAAAATTTTTGAGTGCTCGGGTATTGTGGTAATATTTACATATAAATAACTTAGATGTTTCGAGTACTTTTCTGGCGCAATCAACAGCAGGCAGTAATTAATCTAAGCTAAAAAGCAATAGAGGGTGGAAGAAGGTATACGTTGGAATAGGAGTCCATAAAAGTAGGAGCTAATGAGATAAATTTTGAGTACAGTACTGGTGTTATTTTGCCTAGGGCGAACAAGTTCGGAGTTAAATATATTTTCAGTATACGAAAGAAACTAAATTCAGTAATTACAATAGTTTTTTTTAATAAAATCTGAACTTATGATTTTATTATTATAAGTAGATAACTCAGAGACAAATAAAAGTTTTTGAATTCAGTCAGGTTCTTGGTTCGAGATGTACCCCATGATCAAAAAGGACCGGGCTGACTGTTTTCTTTCATTGCCAAGGCGTATTGCACCATGAGTACCTTCCATTGGGCCAGACAGTCAACAAAGAATATTATTTATCGGTTTTGAAGCGTTTGAGAGATGTTGTACGTCCCAAACGGTCGGAAATGTGGGCAAACCATTCTTGGATTTTGCATGATGATAACGGATAATGGAGATTTCAGTCGATAGAGAAGATCAAAGAGAATGCGACGAAGTAGCTGAAGGTCATCCCTTCGTCGGCCTACCAGGTTAAGCGTTGGTACATGTGTGCTGCTTCAGACGGGTCATATTTTGAAGGAGATAAAATAAATTTGCCAGAAATTTGACTCTGTTTTGCTTTATTTAAACATTCACCGTACTTTCTAATCATAGGGTATGTCGCCTTATAATATTTCTGCCTCAAGCGATTTGCCGTAGACTCAATTCACAGCTTTGAGCCAGGGTAAGTGGCTATCTTACATGATAGAAGTGCCTTAGAAGTGCTGCAGCTGAGCATAAGCTTACTAAAATGCCTTTCACTCTGAACTAGTAGCAGTAAAAAAGCTGTCTTGCGGATCAGAGACTTACTTGCGATAGCAAAACCGATCATTATTTACTGTGACAGTTAAGTTGTCATTAAAGCTCTACTGTGCAATAATGATTTCTCTAAAGTACCAACTGAATGTATAACTATTCTGAAAGTGCAGGTTCTGTGGAGCACCACGAATGTTGTATTGATGCAGGACCCAGAAAATATCCGTGATTTTGCATAATGGATGAGCGAGCTTAGTAGAGAACTGATCTAATACCAGTTAACTTTGTCCAGCTTTTGAGCATATCTTTATCCTAAAGCAAGACCTTTAGACCTACAAGGTTGGTCTTCACTGTACAGGGCAGCAACACATGGACCACAGAGTCCATTTGTGAGTTAACAAAACAGGCTAGAATGGATCGAAACGGATCTACGTACCTTATTGATCTCGATCGATGTTCTATTAGCGCTGTAGTTTGCATCACATCCGGGCACTGCCTAATGGAAACACAAGGTAGACGTATGAGTATCCTTCTAATGACGTCTGGCGCAGCGGTAGGAACGAGTAGGAAGTGGAAAGTGTTGAACACTGTCATACTTAGACATCGCTGTATAAATTCTTACTTTCTTGGTTGTCTCGCAGACTTAGAATACGCAGCTGTTCACTAAATTTTATCTTTTGTTAGAAAGACGATATGACTCCGTCATACAGGGAAACTCGCGTCCAAAGAATTGGTAACATAATGGGCATTCAGACCTTAATGTGATTCTATATGTTGTTGTTGTTGTTGTAGCAGCATAAACATTAATTAATGCTATTCTGAACTTGCAACCTCTAGATCTTCAAATTCGAAAGGAAGCAATGAAGGCGGCGTACAGGCTCAAGTTAAACAGAGTCTGGGGAAATTAAGTAAGCACTGGCCACTGTCAGATATACCACCAGTTGTCAGAGCAGTGCACACTGTTCTCGATGCCGGTGGCGGTAGGAAGTATGATGTTTTGATTCCAGATAGAGATCAATGGTTAAGTTCAGAGAACCTACGAAGTACTCCTATGCCACAAGACAGATGGCAACGGTATTCCTTACGGAAGTCTATGCCATCTTGAATGTAGCGTACTGGCTAATTGAGAAAAAGTGGCGGGGCAACAGTATTGGAATTTGTAGTGACAGTCAAGCTGCACTGAAAGCCGTTGCTAACCCACGCTGCTCTTCGAAGTTGGTCGGTGAATGTAAGACAAAACTGAACATTGTTACAAAACACAACAAAGTTAGTCTTATTTGGGTGCCTGGACATTGTGGTATTGCAGGAATCGAGTTGGCTGATAAATTGGCAAATGAAGGATCTGCAAGTATGCCACTAGGCTCTGAACCCTTTCTAGATGTTAATTCCGCATCGATTCAACTATGGATTGAGGACTTCATGAGGTCTACCCACAGTAGTCGTTGGTCTGAGTTGAACTCGTGCAGAGTAGCCAAATGCTTTGTGAAAGAACCAAACAGGAAAACAACGACCTTTCTCCTAAAACTCAGCAAAAAGGACCTGAGAGTACTGGTGGGTGTAATCACAGGGCACAACTTCTGTGGTCAGCAAATGGGTATCAGGGGGGTCGTAGACAGCCCGATATGCCTAGCCTGTCTTGAGAATGACGACACTGCAGAGCATATTTTCGGTAGCTGTCCTGCATTTTCCAGAATCAGACTTAGGATATTGGGTTGCGATACACTAAGTATGGACAAAGTTCATACTCTTCCTCTTCCGGATCTCTTAAAATTCATCAATGAATCCAAGAGATTTTGTGGAAGAGTGACCTCAAACTAATTTATCCGTTTTTACCATCCACCTTTTATCTTTCCTATCTCTATTCTTTACCTGAAATGCTGGACTTGACTGAGTGCTTGGACTTGTCCAGGCCCCACAAATATAATCTAACCTAGCATAAACATTCGCCACATATGTACAAGGAATGTTGCTAGAGTGACCGAATATAAATCCGGATCGTTCCGAACATAGAATCGACTGCCATGAAAAGGGGCCTCTCTACGTCCTCATGAAGACTTTCAACTACCGCAACATGACTTAACGTAAGCGATTACTGGGTGTAAAATACCGAAAAGTGATTAACGACAATCTGATGATACCTCCACGTAAAATTTATCAGTTTTCAATTAAAGCCGAACCATCCTGAATTATTGTTCCTCTGAAGCTACCAGAACTTATCTAAGCAACTTAATATTTTTCCTGTTGGGTATTTGTATAGAGTAGGTAGTCTCATGCGTTGCTTACTTAACTGATGACTTCAAATCATACATGTTTTACTGCCCCCAACTAGCTGCTTGGGGGAAAAATTGCTGTTTCAAATACTATTTGATTACAAATCAAAGTACTCGTAGAACGTCTTGCCACTTTGCCCAGGCAACACAGCTGCATGGAAACTAAGCAACCGTTGGGAAAATAACCGCAGTGGGCTTATGATAAGTACGAGTAACCAAGAAAAGTTGTTTATATACTTTACATCTATAGATATCCAGAGCTTAAATACCCGACAGTGGAACCTACTAGTTTTGAACTGCTTTACTTTTAGTTTGCTTTGCAGCTGGTATAGTTTAGGCTCCACTTTTCTTCAATGCTTTCAACTAGTATTTTGCATATGGAGATGCGTACGAGCTGTCAATTATCAGTCACTGCATTGATATTATATTTTACTGGTCAAAGAGAGAGTCAGCCTTTTGAACAGCTTCATACCAGTTAACGAACTAGTTGATAATTGACAAAACAGCGGATGGTTGAGTCAATCAACATTAATGCTTGAAGAATTCCTATTTAGAAAAGTGGTAGATTATTTCTTTAGATACACCCTTAGTTGGAAATTTTACATTTAATACAATTATAAGCACTCTCGAATTGGTATACCTTCTTCCATCAAATGCGAGTGCCAGTTTATGGCCTAAAATGCTTGCTGAGTAGTTTCGCTTTTCACCGCATGGCATGTAAAAGTGAGGGTATGTCTGTATAAGTATGTGCGGACTATTCCTTGGACTATGCACTGTTTTCTTTAATTGGACAATTGGCAAAAGGCTTTACAACTTATCTTTTACCCTCTCTCCCTCTCGCTCACTCTGACCACATCCTTAAAAAATGGCTACCCAACTACATTTCCGAGCATTTATCTGTTTCACAACTTCATATGAACGTACGTTGTTAATTTCCATCTGTGGAATTTCTAAACTCTACTACTCATGGATAGGTTATCCACTAGCATGCAGACATACATACATACCTATACACAAGTACGTATAGCCTCTAGAGCGAGTAGAAGTATTATGTCTGTGCCTATAACTACTCAAGAGCTTTCATTGAGTTATTGCAACAAAATTTCTTAATTGCTTGATATTTAACCGTATGGGTAAATGGACTAAAATTGGAATTAATAATTGCCCATATCTGTTAATTGCAGCTCGCCATGGCTATGTGGATGTTGAAGTTTGTTGCGCTCTTATCACAAAGTACTAAGCCATGCCTGTGAAGATATTGAAATTTACTGCACTTGCATCGCAAAATAGTATGCATCTGTATGTAGGGTTGCAAGTAACTGCTGCGAAGGAAATTTTTGTGTTTATTATGACTATGTAGGGGTACATACATACTATACATTTAATGGTAAAGGTATTGGTGGGACGGGTTAAGCTAAGGCCTTTATGCACTGGGACCAGGTTGATCTATTGCGCGCCCCTAAGTGCTTAATTTATTATTATTTAGTAGTGCGAGGAATCGAAACAGCTCCTTAGAAGAGAGCTTTTGTAAGTCTTCATCCTCTAGTAGGTACGAGACCAGGATTCTGTGCCTCTTGTGGCTAATGCTTCATTTGTTCCATGGACTCCTCTTCAACACTGCAAAGCCTGCATAAACTAGTACTAGATACTCCTATTCTATTGAAACGTTTATTGTAGGCAAAGTGGCCTGTAAGTGCTCCATAGAGTAGTCTGAGTCCCTCTTTGTCTAGGGATCAGATTTTGCTCTGTTAGTATTAAAGTTGAGGAACGTTTTGGAGTGATTAAGGCCGTTTGAGCCGTTTGTGCCGTTCCAGTATTCGATTTTTTGATTTCCTGCTTGGGGTTGTTTTTGTTAAAGGCGAAAAATGGAATTGGTCCAATAAATGGAAGCCCTTTTTTGGGCTTCTGTGTCCCTGGTACCCAAATCGGGTACATTGAGTGCATTGTGACACTCTATAAGCACTACTGACTTAAACGCAAAACTAATCAAGTCTTTGAGGACTGATTGACTGTCCGAAACTATTTTAATTTTTACTTTTTCGGACTCTTCGTGTCCAAAGATTTCCACTGTCTTCATTATGGCGAGAAAAATGTGGTACCTGTACTTTGAGTTAAAGATGTGTGTGCTATTTCCCACTATTCATGCTACTACCCTGGAGCGTTTTATAGCCAACTGTTTACTATTTAGTATATCTTCATATATATATTTTTCTTCTTTGGGTATTTTTGTACTACAGTTACGTTTTTTAACAAAAGAACAGGGACTTATTGGCAAATTTTAAAAACATATTTCTTGTTTATTTAATTTTAATAATTTTTTTATGAAAATATAGTCCATTCCTCTACAGAAATGATATCCATAAATGTAATTTTTAAACTTTGCGAAAGCTAAAGAAAAAATATTTATTCAATTCCATCAAAATTTTTAACCAGAATTTCTTTAAAAATTTAGAGTATGTAGGTTTATATCCCATTGAATTTTGATGTAATAAAGTGCAAGTTTCAATCGGCTGAAAAATTTTGTTGATTTTCGACAATTTTCTTTTGCGGGGGCTCTTGTGTATTTTCTCCATTTAACAAATGTTAGGAACTTTTTTTGTGAACGAAAACATCGGTAGATAGGTCGTAATTTTTTATTTTTTATAATGTTTTTTATTACTATTTTTATTTAAATTAACGGACTGTACCCGAATTTTCAAAGAAAAATATTTTAGTATTACTCTTTAAATAAATCAAAGCTTTCTAGAAAAATAAAAAGCTTTCGGCAAAAAATTCATTAACAAAAGCTTTTTATGCTTTGAATAGACTTTAAAAAAATTTGTTATTTTTTTATAAACTACATAGCTACCGTTATCGGCCATGAAAATATGCCTCGTTTCGAGCAAAATACACTTTAAGCTTCCATCTTGTCCAACGAAGATCCGAGAGCTCCTCACTAAATGTCGGATAGCGCAAAAACTATTAACTCAGTTGGCTTTCAAATTTTCAGAGAATACTTTCAAGATACTGGTGCAGTTTTTCAGTATGCTTTAAATAGAGCGAAGTTTTAGTAACTAAATTCGTAAATTCCAATAAATATATTTTTAATTCCTTTTGAGCTCACAACTAAACTGATACTTTGTTAGTTTCAAATTTCTGATTAAAGCAAAATATTTCTTGCATTCAGAAGACGTAAAAAACCCTCCAGCCTTATTTGCAGTGTATTACTCATAACTTGATTAACAAATTTGTTTTAAAATTCCACTTTAATTGCGGTAATTTTTCTTCCCAGTCAAGCCAGCAAAAAGGCAAAAACAAAAAAACGCTGGCAATGCTGGAAAATCTTAAATGTTCAAGGCTTTGATTAAGCGCTCAGCCTTCTTCATACGCGCATTCAACCCAATCATTTTGCAAATATTTTTCATGTCATGCAAACAAATACACACATCCACACATACTAATGTGTAAACAAGCATTTCAATACGTGCATGTATGTATGTATGCATGTAGCTATGATATTCGAGGACTATGTCACCACAACGCAGCGCAACTTATTAAAGCTGCTTGTCCTTGCCTTCATTTGTGAGATTAATTGTTAATCTGTCCCCAGCGGGCGGAGTAATGTTTTGAGATGGGCTTTTGGCGCAGAAGAACGCTTGGGACGCTTCTAAGGATGAGCGCATCGCCGCTGCTTGGAGACAACGAAACAGGTCGTAGTATTTTGATTGCAGGGAGGGTTCTTTGGTTGGTTGGTGGGTAGGCGTTGCTAGACTGCCATGAATTTTATTTTCTACATATACAAATACTAAAGTATGCATACGTATATGTGTGCGTATGTGTGTAGTTCGCTACTTTATATGCATAAATTTATATGTCTATATATTTTATGTTGGCACCTCTTCAGCGTACAAATTGCGCGCTTTAACGCCTCTTTTTTACGAGCCATTCATATTTCCATGCGCTGCCCTCGCTTTGCTAACTCCACCACTACGTTGGCTAACTACAAGTAAATTTAATGCTTTATTATTTTATTTGAAAATGCATTTACCCTGTAGTAGAGTACCAAACAAGTCAGAAAAAGTATTCGTTTAAAATTAGAATTTTTGTACTGATATCGAACTGGACCGAAAAGGACCAGATTTGTACCCAGAGTAAAACGATTTATTCATGCCTTTTTTTGAATTTCAATATTTAAATAATCCACTTACGCATATTTTATGTCTTAAATGGAATATATAGCAGCAAATAACAACAAAAAAAAAAAAAAAAAAAAAAAAAACAACATTATAAACTACTAACTAAAACTACTTCAAATAAATGAAATGAAATTCCATATAAAAAAACAAGAACTAAAACAAAAACAAGAACAAAACCAAAACAAGAAAAAAAAACAAAATGAAATGAAATAATTAATAAAAAAAGCTGTAAAAACGTAAATACAATACAATATAAAAGTAAATAAAAATATAATAAATTTTGTTTTAAATAATAACATTAAATATATTAAAACACTACATAAATACTTGGAATGTTTTACAATGTAAAAAACTTAAAATAAATAAAGTAAAATACTATATAAAAAATTAAGAATTCAAAAAACCAAAAAATTAATTAATTAAATAAAATAATAAATAGCAAAACTATAAAAAATAATTAAAATACTATATAGAAAATACATAAAAAAAGAATATTTTTTTTTTTAAATAATTAATAAATAAAATTAAATACTAAATAAATACTTGAAATGTTTTATAATCCATGTTAAAAAATTGAAAACAAAAAACTAATTCTATACAAACAAATTCAGAACAAAAGAAAAGCAAAATAAATAAATAAAATAAAATACTAAATAAAATAATAACTTGAAATGCTTTATAACATATATAAAAAATTAAAAAGATATATATAAAAAGGATAAAAAATACTATAAAAAATATAAATAAAAATATAAATAAAAATATAAAAAATAAAATCCGAAATAAATACTTAAAATGTTTTCTAATCTATATTATTTAAAAAAAATTTAATATAAATAAATAAATGAATGAAAAAATTTTTAATTCTGTATAAATTTTTCGATCAAATGCAAAATGTTTTGTTTTTGTTAATTTTTGGAATGATGTCAATTTTAAAATATTTATGTATTTGCTCTGCCTTTCTAAGAATACAAAAAAAATCTAAGACTAATGGTCATTTCCATTGTGACGGGTGTGACCGTGTTACTGACATTTTTCGTTATAATTTTAGAATTTAAAACTGTTACTTAAATTAAAGGACACTAATCCCTGCCATGTGAATATTAAAGTTGTTTGATACCAAGTACATACTGAAAATGCATCATTTCCGACCATAGCTGCCATTTGAAGACTGTGACGGGTGTGACCTTACATATTTAAGCTTTTAACAAAACTTTACTTTCATTGAAGTTTTTGTAAAATTTCCCAAAGAATGCGTATAGAAATGTTAGAGGAGCACATTGTTTGAAGTCTTTCTGGTTGTATGTCAAACTTACTTTTCTAAAAAAATCATATTTTTCTTAAAAAAAAAAGCTTAAAAAAAGGACGGGTGTGACCTAGTATGAAAATTCAAAAATTTTGCTGAACTAAAACTTTTTATTGAATCCAATTATGAATAAAAACACATAAAATAACATTTCGTTTTTTTATTCGCTATCATTGACATCACAATACTCTAGACCTGTATTTTTAAATAGGAATAGGAAGCATATACAGAGACCGCGTCTGCTCTTTTAAAGGCATGCATTTTTTGAAGGTTCTTTACCATTTTAACGCTTTCCCATCTTTCGTTTAAGAAAGAACTATTCCGATCGATGTCGTCTTTTGATGCGTAAAAAACATTGATCTTATTGAATTTGTGTTTTGCAACAAGATATTTGAAATAGTCCAGCGGTGTTTTCATAATACATTCTCTAGCTTTAATGGCTGTCCATAATGCTCTTTTTACTGTTGCCCCTATACCATCTACTGCGCCTTTACCATGGCCTGTAGCGAAAAAATTCCATGTCACTTCTAACCCAAAAAAGTTGTACCTATTTTGAGATGCACAACCATCTGAAAAAATGTGTACAACTTTCAAATCAACCTTTTCCTTAAGGTCACTTGTAATCATTTTTAAGAATGTCCAAACACTGTGTTTGTTATGAGTTAAATCATCACTGATAATAGCGTAGGATTGTGTGGAAATACCGTCTTGATATCTAACCCAGGCGCATGCTGTAAAAATAGTCAATTGTGGATGCTTCCAATGTGCACTTTGTATTTCGTCTTGGAAAAATATTGAAAAGTTTTCAGCGAAATCTACTTGCAGAACCACTTCGTTTTGGTTGGGTATCGCTTTCCTGTCTTGGAAACATTGCGCTTGCATTTTGTTAGCATACCACTGTGTTTTAAATTGATATAGATTTAATTGAAAAAGCTTCAAGAATTCTCCTACAGCTGCTTCTTTAGCAATTATATGGAAACGCCCTTCCTGACTTGTCCAATACTTCCACGACACTGTACCATATCATATATAATATAATATGTAATATATATTATCACAATAGAGGCATTCGTTTCTCATACATTTCTCACTATGAATATGCGTTTATGTGACGGGTGTGACCAAGTATTTTATATTACTGAATTGCCAAAACGCGAATAAAAAATTAGTAAAATGTCACCAAACTATTTACTACGCATACTTTGTTATCATTGCAAAGTATCAAGTGATTATAATGTACAGTACCAATTTAATTGAACTTTTTCAATTTTTAGTGGGACGGGTGTGACCGAAAATTTTAAAGTTTTAAAAAATCGATAAAAATTATATTTTACAATGTACCATGTCGAAACTTTGAAAGAATGGAAGCAATAGCATATTATATTCAAATATAAAGGGGGTTTTGTTCATAGTCATAAAGGAAGAACAAGAAAATGTAAAATAAAGACACATGGTAAAAAGAATGTAAACTCACTTTTCAGTATAGGCAAAGTTCACAGTGTTGCCAAACTTATTCAACTTAAGGCAAAAATATAGTTTTTCATCTTCCCATATATATGTATTATTCTCTGGCAGACATTATTTGACTGAATTTAACTAAAAACAACTAAATTAATTTTTTTCTGCATAGGACCGTTTTAGGTGGAATTTACCTAATATTATATTATTTAAAATCTAAATATTAATGGGTAAAATTTCAAATTATACCTAATAATTAGGCTTTTATTGTGCCTTCATTAATTTAATTTTTTGATTCGGCTTCTTATTTTCAAATGGAGTGTTTCACTCCATAATTTTTTTATATTTTATTATGTATTATTATATTTCATAGTATTTTGTTTTTGTTGCTATTTTGGGGCTGATATATTTTTGACCGATATTTGACAATTGACTTCTCGTAGGACATCTAAAAATACCAGTTGCTTGTATAGAGAAAAGACAGTTGACAGCCCAACTAGTGTGGTCTGAGACTCATACTGCTCGTGCGGTAGTTTAAAACTAGTTCATTTGACTACAGGGTAAGCATAAATTTCTGTGCGCGCGTGTGTGTACATACATTGACTTTACTGCGCTTTACAGCCGCTTTTATCCAATTTGTTGCACTACCAAATTGTTATCATTGTTGTTGTAGTTGGCTTTGAGATTAATGCTTTGATTTTACTCATTTACTTAAGCGTGCGTGTGTGTTTGTGTATGCAATCTACTTGCAACATGCCAACAAATAGTTGCATTTTTCCTGGAATTAATTAAGTTTTATTTGTAATTTTTAAATGCTTGCACATTTTTAGCTTCATTTTAGTTGTGGCATGCAGCAAAATGCCACAGTGCCGCACTCCCAAGCAACTATTACAACATCACCTTCCCTCGGGGCCAAAAGCACTAAATGTAATGTATTAATCTTTGGCATTCCATGCTTTCAGGCGCTCGCTTGCATTGAATATTAATGAATTAATTTCCACAGCAAACAATGCACTTGCGGAAAAAACTGGCAAAGCTTAAGCCAAAGCATACAAGCAAGTAGACACACACACACGCAACTGCAGCGCAATTATATCGGTTGCAAGACTAGGCGAAAAACCGCGCCACAAATTGGTTAGTCGCTGGGGGGAAATATTTCTAATTTTCTAGGCGACATATTTTTGCTGTAATTACTGGTGAAATAAAGGATTTGTTACTGCTTGAGAAATGTTTAAAATTAGTATATGCATAAGTATAAGTATTATGTATGTAAGAAGCAAAAGTGATGTAGGAAATTGAATTTATGTGTGTCTCGATTCGAATTTATGTAATCGATTGACTCCCAAATTGCTGAACTGAAAGCATAGTCTTGACAGTGTTCTTTCATGAAAAATGAGCCGATTGCTTGCTTCAAAAAGAATGAATTAAATAAAACAAGTAAAGTTTAAAAAATTGGTATCAAATGAAGGGCACTTAAGCGCACTTTAATTCAAACGTATTGCCAAATAGACTTGCCCCCAGAAATTTTCGTATGGTTAAATGCACTTTGCCAGTTCGCTAATTGGGTTAGCAAAATATACGTATAATACTGCCGTTACACATTAATTGTAACAAAACGTGGTGATTTAATGCAACCCAGTCCTCGATTTCGATCAAATTTTGCAAAAGGCCCAAATTAATGCTCAAACTGGAAAATTACAATAACAAGAAATTAAATTAAAAATTAAACCGAAAAATGGTCAAAGTTTTGCTGACAAATCGTTGAATTTTCCTAAAAAAAATTTACTACTGCTATTTCTGTGGCCGACACTATAGGCATTTGAGAGCATTGTATCGTTTTGTTACAGCCACTTATCTGCTGCCTGAAAAAAAAAATTACATTGTGCCCGTCAAATAAGATTTTGTTGAAAAAAATACACCTTTTCCCTTTCTTCTTCTTGTTTTTTTACGGCGCAAATAGGGCAAGAAGTTTAGTCTAAAACATTTCAAAAGAAACCCTCTCCAAACCCATATCAAATTTAGCAAAAGCCTTTCAAACTTCATTCATCATTTAAAAGGCATTCATTTTCAATATTTTTAGGATTCTGGTTGGCTGGCTGAAGTAGTAATTCACCAACTGGAGCTTCCGCATTATTTTGTTGCCACATCCTCGGTACCAAAAAGTTATACGGGTTATTCCTACACTACTATATCCAGTCTGTGTGATTGAGAAATAATACAAATGTTGTTCATGTCTGTACAAGATTCTCAAACAGCGGTTTGCCAAGTGATAGCATCCTCGCCTTCCATAGGGCACTGCATTGACAGAAGAAGTCGAAGATAGTTCCCTTTTTCTCCGGTTGATTCCATCTATGATGTAAAAGTGGTAAATGATACCCATTTCTAGTTCTCCTATAAGCCAGAAATCACTTATCACTGCCGTGATCTGCAGGCAACTCTTTTTTCACATTCATCAATATTAACGTTTGTTTGAGGTTTTAGGTGGGCCATAACGCTCTGCTAGCTTTGCATGCCATCTGACCTCTACATCAACAATCCGCTATTCTTGATTGTACCCAGTGGTGTGAATACCGATTCTGCAAGAATGTACTCATGGCAGATCCACCTCTTGCCAGTTCGTCTGCTTTCTTTCAATATTTCGATGTTCCAGAACCCAGGTTAAGGTAACTTAAAGGTGTTCGCTCAAGGTGATAAGGCTATTTCTGCTTTGTTCCGCCAGCTTAGAAGTTATTGTAGCCGGAGTCCGGCCAGCTTGGCGCTCCGAAGGAATAGCGATATTGCCTTTAAAGGAGAAGTCTGCGATTGGTAGCGTACAAGCTTCACCTATTGCCAATACTTACGGCTGGAAGACACTGTAAGCATTAATAAGACGCACAGATTTTTCAATTCTAAGTCTATGAGAATATATACCTGCTCCAACACCACAATCCACTTTTGAAACTTCTATATCTACAGTCTATACTATTCTATATTCTATGTATATTCTATATTCGAAGTTGTTTAGTGAAAGTGTCTTAGCTCATTCTTCCCGAGATAGAAAGGGAGTGCCGAAATTCCTATTGGATGCCACCGTTGAGACGATGAAATCAGTCCTCTCTTAGTTCATTCCTTCCGAGATGGGAAGAAAGTGGCAAAATTCCTGTTAAATGCCACCGTAGGTACAACGTCCCATCAATCTTCATCGAGGTGAGCAATAATAGACTAGCATGACCATATTTTTCCCCTCCAGCGACCCGCTTCAACTAGCGCAAACGCACTCATGGCTGCCATCTTCTTGATATGTAGAGCTACCGGAATAACATGTGTCAGGGCCTCCCTTAGATACGATCAAATTGCATTGATCGAAAATTCTAGTTTAATCAAAAAAATATTGAGACTATGGATCGAATTTTTTGAAATTAAAAAGTTGTGCGTTTAAAAAAAATATTTTGTGGGAGATATTTTGAAATTGATCAACCTGAAATGTTGTCTGATCTACGATATTTCCAATCATATCTCATTTATGCAAATCGGATAAGAAAATCCTGGCCTACATACGGTTTTAGTAACTCTTGCAAGTGATTCACGTTTTTTTGCCACTGCCACCCTTTAATTACACGGTCCCCCAAAAAAGTTGCTGCTGAGAGTTCTACTCTGTATATTGGCCGTTTTTGAGGTCGCTGAGTCCAAATCTGAGGTTGGCTTAATCACAGTAAGTCAGGGTTCTGAAATAACCTCGAAATCACTCCAAAAAATACTCCAATACCCGCTAATCTCAAACGTTTTTAAACCTAAAACCCGGTAACCTTTCGACTTTTCAGCTAAATACATAACCTCTAACCCTAAAATTCATACATATGATTTTATCCTCATCTTAAAATACTCGCATATTTTTATAAAAAATATATGTTCTTTTCGAGAGTCTGCCCACTAATATCCAGCATCCCACCGACATTCTCCCGCACTCTTGCTTCGCCACCCTTCATTCACACAATGCGCCAACAAAGCAAATCAACTCAACCAACTAAGTAAGCCAACCAAAAATAAAGGCATAAACAACTTACGCTCACCGCAATCGAGTGATTTATGGTTGAATGGCAGAAATGTGCCCAAACATAGATTAAGTGCAAAAATTTCGCAAACAACAAATATGAAAAGAGAAACGACAAAAAGGGCACAAAAGACACGTGACGCAGATAGATGAAGAGGAAGAGCAAGGAAAGGTTCAAGAAACACCAGCACAAATAGGAAAAAACGAAGCAGAAAACGACCACGCCCCACACCGAACAACTAATGGCAAAAACAACAACAGCAATTACACCCAAAACGCATATATCAAAAAAGCGAACGCTGAATGGTTCCATAACTGCTTTGGCCACAGAACAATTGCCCACAGTCAGCCATTCAGTCATTTAGGCATTCATTCACTCGTTCACTCACTCACTCACACATGCCACGAGTACTCAACTACAGTCGACGCTCTTTGACGGGTTCACTTGGGGTCTACGCAAGACGCTTTGTCACAACAAAGAATGGTTAAATTTTGCGGATTTTCGACCGCTTTTCGGCTATTATTTATTATTTACTACATAATTATTATTGTATGGTTGCAGAGTTTGGTATTTAGTAGTAAATCTTGTACAACATCCCGACGACTTGGCGGGGCTTGGCTTTTGGTTGCTGCTGTTGTTGTTCATTTTTGGATATTGAATTTATTTTCTCTCATTCGTGTGAATTAAATTTTGCGGTCAGCAGCTAATTTTGATTTGTATGCTCACATTTCACCGATGTACTGGCATATGAGACACACACACACACATGCAAGCTTACTCATCACACATCCAAGCGCATAACAACTTCCTTCATACATAGAAGTAATTTTGAGAAATTCCAATTTTTCTTCTCTTTGTCATTATTTCATTATTACTTCGCTGGATAATGCGGTTCCTATTGTTATTGCAATTGCAAATGGGAAGTCATAAACTTTCTTGCGGTTTTCCTGTATGAAAATGATAAATGTGGTTGAAAGCGTTTCGCTGGTGCACAGGGGCTATGAAAAGCTGCCAACGAGGAAAGTGTTTCTTTCGCGGTTACGAATGTGTTGGATTGATTAACTGTTCGGAATGATCTACATAAATTACAGCGCGCAGACATACAAACATAAAATTCAAGTGGCATGACATATTTTTCGCCAGGCGCGGCCCGCTTTGCCCTGATCCATTGTTTTGCGGCAAGATTTGTGGTATAAAGAAACTTGAAGTAGTTTCTGCCACAATAAACTTTTTAAAAAAATTCATAATGAATGAAATGCGAAACTTTCTTGGTAGTGCCTATGACTCAACAGTTTTAGCAGCAGCACTCATTCCTTCGATGCAAGTGGCCATAAATAAAATGAAAGTGGCGTAGTATTATAAATTAAAGCACAAGTAATAGGTAAATATGAAATTTCTTAATCCAAATAATATAATATTCATATATTTATTAATTAATGGTGGAAAACGACTTCGGGGGGTATAGATTTTCATGTTCTTTTGTGGTTTCTTGATTTCGTGTCACCCTATTAACGTTGTTTTGACACATCTCATAGTAACTAACCAACGGAAACATCCGAAGCACGATTTCTAACTGTTATAATATCTGCTTTCGATTTATTATAACCAAGCGAGTAGTGACTAAAGCAAAAAAAATCTCTTGAATCGAACGTTGCTGATGATTTGGCAGCACTGCATTATTTTCGAGGTGACTAACTGTTAAAAAAATATCCCTACTTAGACTTGGAAATATCATACCAGCCTACGTTGACTGCTAAATCTTTATATATAAAAATGAGTGTTTGTCTGTATGTCATCGATGAACTCAAAAACTACTGGACCGATTGTTATAAAAATTGGTATATAAATGTATTTTGTCACGGAGAAGGTTTGTAGAATATGCTCATTGATACCACTCGCCACCAGGTGGCGCTGCAGAGTAGCAACTTCTGCCCCGTTCAACCGATTGTCATAAAAATTAGTATGACTATGTATTTTTATGTCTTAAATCATCAGTTCAATGGCGTCATTTACAGAAATTGACTTTGAAAACTAATATGCGTGTACAACTACAACGGGATGCATCGGCTGGAAATTTTGCAAACCAATTATTGGATATTGGAAATGGGCGAATGGGCGAATGGAAGTTGATGAATCTACACAACGTATCACCCTGCCAGCAAACTTCTGTAAGATCACAGAAAGCATCGGCGAATTGGTGGAAAAAGTTTCCCCAAACATTGCACAAAACTACAAAAACCATCGGTGGCTCATTACGCGTGCTATATTAGCAGCCAAAAACCTCGATGTCAATTCAATAAACTTCACCGTTCAGCATGGAATACCCAGTGAAACGATAACATATAAGTCCATCGATACTGTGGAGAATCGAGACGAGGTTGTCAACTATCCAACTGAATTCTTGAATTCGCTTGATTTGCCAGGCATGCCGCCGCACGTTCTTACATTGAAAATTGTCTTCTTCGAAACATAAATCCACTACGACTTTGCAACGGAACCATATCAGTCAAGAAAATGATGAACAATGTTGTCGAGGCAACAATTTTGACTGGAAAATTCAAAGGTGAAGACGGACTGTTGCCACGTATCCCAATGATCCCGACAGATATGCCATTCGAATTCAAACGTCTACAGTTCCCGGTGCGACACGCTTTCGCAATGACTATTAACAAAGCACAAAGACAATCGTTGCAAGTGTGTGGACTAAATTTGGAGAATCCACGCTTCTCACATGGACAGCTCTATGAGGCTTGCTCACGTGTCGGAAAACTTTCTGATTTATTCGTCTACGCACCAGATGGAAAAACCAGGAGTATTGTGTATCCCACAGCACTTCAATAAAAATCGAATTGAAACTAAACTTTGTAATGTCACAATTCTTTCGAAATAAACAAAATCAATAAAATGGCTTAGAATGAATTGAATATTTGCGTACTGATTTTTCTTTAAAGTTATTTTTCTTAAATTTATTTTAGTTGTTGGCGTCGCAACGCGCGCCGAGTACAGCTAGTTGATAATAATTTCCCTTAAAAATTTTTCGCTTGGCGAGTAGCGAAATTCTCTAATGAGCAGAGAAGTTCAAAATGCTCTTGTGACAAGACGCCTTGCTCTGACAAAGAAGAATTTTTTTTCTTTTGAAAACTAGGTATTTTTTCGCGAATCTTTTCCATTTTGAGATACCTAGGGCTTCTATTAAATCTCTTTCAGTATTTTTTCTACGATTTCTGAAGTTGTTGCTGTTTTTTGACAGCCTTGCTTTGATCGTCTGGAAGGTTTCAATATTCGTTCATAAATTTCCTTTGCTTGTAAGCTTTTAAAAAAAAATTCAATCTCTGCACAATACTTGATTTTTTCCATTGAAGAAAATAATGTGGCACGTCGAATGTGGCACAAAGAATGAATTGACTGATTGAAATGAAACTTCACATACGTTAATATAAAGAGTGTGCCATCATAACAAAAATTTGGCCTAGCAGCAACGTCTTCACTTATCGAACCGCTAGTAATGTTTTCTAGTAGTTACTGAAGTAATAACGAAATTATTATGAGATCGAAACTAATTTTGTCGAGGATAGGAAAAATACTGGCAAACTAGACTGGGATTTTTTGAAAAGTAAAGTCAAATAGAATAAGTCAACAACGAATGCAGAGCTGAAACACAGCATTCGGATGAGATTGCTGAACTCAGTGCGATAATGTGTGAGCGAGTCCTTGAAAATTTCAATTCTCGTATGACAGCCTGTAGAGGCGCTCATGGTGGACACTTAATGATGGGATTTTTCACATAAGAACCGTATTTTGAATGCAAATAGTGAAAGTTGAAATAATTTAAACTTTCTTATATATATATATATATATTATATATATAATAGGCGCGTATACCCTTTTTGGGTGTTTGACCGAGCTTCTCCTCCTATTTGTGTTGTTCCACAAATAGAGGGACCTAGGAGGGTTTCAAGCCGACTCCGATATTTAGATATTTTTATGAGGAGCTTTTTCATGGCAGAAATACAATCGCAGGCTTGCGATTGCCTGCCGAGGGGCAACCGCTATTAGAAAAATGTGTATTATTCTAAAGCAACATCTTGTTCTTCTTGACAATCGCCAATTGGCCGAGTTTAATAAAGTGTGTCAGTCCGGAGTCAGGAGTCATGTGTTTTTCTATCTGTTCTTTCCTACGCAGAGGAGGCTTTCCTATTCCTCTGTTACCACCAGCTGGCACCGTATCGAAAACTTTCAGAGCCGGAGCGTTTGTATCTATTCGCATGACACCACTCAGCCAACGAATGCGCTGGATCTCTATTGATTCCGTTATGTCTATGTTGTCATAAAGCTCATACAGTTGATTATTCCATCACCTGCGTTACTCGGAGTCACCAAGGGGCCAGAAATCTTCCGCAGAATCTTTCACGCAAAAACTTCAAGGGACGCCTCACCGACTATTGTTTTTGTATAAACTTATGCGCCATGCGATAGGATGGGCCTGATAAGAGCCTTGTAGAGTATTAGTTTTGATCGTCGAGAGAGAACTTTACTACTCAATTATCTACTTAGTCTACAAAGTAGCACTTGTTGGCCAGAGAGATTCTCCGTTAAATGTGAAGGCTGAAGATGGAGGACGGTCCCATCTGTAGAAGTCCACGCAAGTGCGGAAAATCGCTGATCGCCAATCACTTGGAAGTGGCCAGGGTGATGCTTCTGCATACGGTCCAAGGAAGCCCTCTGGGTTGCTCCCGAACATCCGTTCGAGAGTGAGCTGATGTGAGAAGGCGCAGCAACCTAGGATACCTGGTAGTGCGGGATTGTGTGTGGGACCCGCCACGTAAAAATCCACACCGAATAGAAAGCAATATCTAGGTGCGCTTTTTAAAAAACCCTTTGGTACGACAAGAAAATATTTTGTAGCCACAGCGGCCATGGAATAAGCAGAATCAGGCACAAACTCAAAAATATTAGTACACAGTTCGCATATAAACTACTCACTCTTCTTCTGTACTCATTTCCCTTTCTCTCCCTCTCCCTAAATAACATAAACCAGCGGCGTATGTCATATCAATAGATTAAAAAAAATAACTTTGAAAGTAATAACTTTTTTCTGGTTATGTTGAATATGAAAAAAAAAATTAAAAAAATTTTGATTATAACAAAAATTTAATTATAAATCTATTGACTCGAAATTTTAAATTTTAAATTTAATTACAAAATTTTTTTTTGGTTATGTTGGATATGAAAAAAATATATATAAAAAACCTCTTATCCAAATTAAATTATATATCCAAATAAATAACTCTATTAGACTCAATAATTAACTTATGAAAATATTTTCGTTAACAAACCCACTGGATCAAATATTTTTTTTTAATTAAAATTTTTTTATTAAAAAATATTTTTTTTTGGTTATTAAAAATATATAAAAAACCTCTTATCCAAATTAAATTATATATCCAAATAAATAACCCTATTAAACTCAATAATTAGATTAAGAAAGTAGTTTCGTTAACGAACCCATTAGATCAAATATTTTTTTTTAATTTAAACTTTTTAGTTTTAAAGTTAAAAATTAAAAAAAATTTTTTTGGTTATGTTGAATATGGAAAAAATAGACAAAATGTTCTAAAATTTAAATTAAAAAAATTTTTTTGGTTATATAACAAAGATATGTTGAATATGGAAAAAACTACAAAAATGTATATACCCAAATTAAATAACTCTCTTGGACTCAATAATTAACTTAAAAAAATATTTTCGTTAACAAACCCATTGGACTAAAATTTTTTTTAATAAAAATTGAATTTTAATTAATATTTTAATAAAAATTGGTAAAAAATAAAAATTCAACAAATTTTAATTAATTTAAAAAAAATCTTTTTTGGTTTTGTTGAATGGTAATATTGTAAAAAAATAAAAAACTTCTATATCCAAATTAAATTATATATCCAAATAAATAACTCTATTAGACTCAATAATTAACTTATGAAAATATTTTCGTTAACAAAGCCATTGGATTTGCTCTTCTCCATAAGTTACTTATATTCCCAAAGCTCTACTTTTCAGTGCCTGCTTTAAAAAAATTCCAATGAATGTGCAATTTTATAGGCAACAGGTAGCAAAAGAACAAGAAGGGCAATTGCAGCAATCAGATGCCAACATCAACTCAAAAATTCGAACGATTTGCGTCAGCAATGCAATTTTAACACGTTTAAACTCGTAGCCAACAAGCCAATGGAATGAAGTGAACAACACAAACGGAATGGCAGAAGTTTCTACGGTGCGGTGCGGTGTGCAGCGCTGCTATGACAACAACCACCAACAACGAACAAATAACAAAAAATACACACACAAAAGGCAATTACAACTAAAGCTACAACAGAGACAAAGGGTTGTGCAACAACAATGAAGCGGCAACAACAAAAATAATTACAACAGAGCTGCAATTGACAAGCAACAACATTGGCTATAACATCCACCAAGCAAAGGATATCTGACGACACTTCAGCGCTGACAAGTCGAAAGAGAAGCCGCTTTGAAGCGCAAAGCAACTACTACTCGTGTAATATTGTTGTTATTGTCTCGTGCAATGCTGTTATGGCTAGTTGCTGTCGCCTTTTATTGCACATGCTTTAATTGTTTGCTATTTGTAGTTGTCATTGTTGTTGTTATTGCTTGAAGCTGGAAGCTGTGTGCTGCCGTAGCTGTTACTGATAATTAATGTGACCGTTTTATGAGCAGCAGCAATGCAAAGCAAAGTGAATTTCATGGACGTGCAGAAGACATTATTGTTTATATTGTTGTTGTTATTGCAGAATACATAGCTTATGATAGCAAAGTCATTGCCGTGCGCTGTCATGTTGTTGTGCCAACAAAATGCAGGCAACTCAAAGGCAATGCAGCGCCAGCAGGTGAATGGCTGGCTATCGAGGGCGTCGGCAGTGGCGGTGGTGGTGGCGGCGTTGACGCTGGCAGCTATATTTTCATGTTTTCTTTATTTAATTTTGTATTTCACGCATGCTTGTGGGTTTGAGTATGCAGCTTGCGGCATAGGATGCTGCGAAACGATTAAAAGCGCTTGACTTTGTAGCAACAGCAGCGGCAGCAGCAGCAGCAGCAAGGGCGGCAACGTCGTCGTCGTTGGCGACAACGCCATAAACGTTGCTAATTAATGAGAAAGAGCAACGAGTTGCAATATTGCCATTGCCGATGCGTGGCATAAACGTACTATGTGTTTAGTGTTGTTGTTGTTTTGCTTGTTTATTGTTGCTGCTGTTGTTGGCTGTAACTCGCTTGAATGCGCGCCAGTTGCGCTTTGACTGCGTTTTATGGATTTTTATGGGTTTAACTGCTTCTTGATGTCGCTTCGAATATTTTTTTCCTTACACTTACCACTTTACATGCAACACAGTCCAGGTAGTGCAACATAGTAATTTTTTTTTTCAGCAAAATTTCTGTTCTTTCAAATGAATTTTCCGCGTTAATTCATACAAATTTCAAATTACCCCGTGCGCCTCTCTTATCGACAGGGGGCAATCTTAATAAGGCCAAGCGCTTTCTCACCTGCTGGGCGCCTTACCAATCCCACCAATCCTTCCAGTGCTCGTGGATTTAATGCAACGCATTACACGGAGTTGCTTATAATTAACGCCAATAAACGATCAACTACAACAAAAATGCCACTTAAACTGCGGCAGCTTGACGCCAGCAATGTCAACTGGACACTTCTTATCTATATGCATGCGTTGGTTGTTGCCGTGGCAGTTTTCCTTATGCAGCTTCTTAATTGTTGTTGCTTTTGATTTTTATTTTCTTTCATTTGGTACTAGTTTTAAAATATTCGCTGTTGTCATTGCTTATTTTTGGCGTCATCACATCACAACTCAAATTCTGACAATCTGCCTGCAGCTGACAACCTGCCACTGCCGCTGGCATTCGTTGACATTCGAGGCTCTCCCTCCAGCGTGTCTGCATTGGTCCAGCTTTTGCTGCGCCTTTGCGCCTCGTCTTCCCCATTACTGTAGCCCCAACTCTCTGCTCTTTCTACTTCACTTCAAAATTTTCACGTACATACACCCTTGCCCCACTGGCTTCATCCAATACTTACCTTCGCTCCTCTTCATCGAAGGTCACTTCTCCTGCCGCCGTTTGCTGGTTTTCGTTGTCCTTCGCCCATTGAATGACAAAGTGTCTGCACGTCTGCCACTTTTGTTGCATATAAATGAGCCGCAAATCGACATGACATTAACCTTGAAGTGCAACTTTAATATTCAACCTCAAGCAGACGTAGCGTTTAGTGTCACTGCGCAGGTTTCGGCTGCTCAGTCTATGTGCGTGTGCGTGTGCAGTCGTGCATCGAGCTGTTCGCAGGTCTCGCCTCTCTGTTGGGTTGGCTTGTTAATTTTTTATAACAACAATTCTACAATACATGCATACATACATACACACATACATATGCTTTAGTGCTTATGCGCATACATGCGCCTTATGCCAGTTTATGCTCTTTGGCTGCATATGACAACTGCATAATTTGCGCTAAGAAGAAACTGTCAAAATAAATCATAAATTTTGTTCATAAAGTGGGAGAATGTCGCTGCGTAATTTATTCTTTCTCATCTTCTTTAGACTATCAAGAAATAAGAATGAATATTAAGTTTAATTTTCAAGGCGAATTTAATGAGTAGAAAGAGTACTCAGTTGAGGAAAGAACTTGTAATGCCTGAAAAGATATTTGACTAATTTTTTGTGAAGCATATCAAGCCGTCCCTCTGATATTGACACCCTTGATTAGTTTCACCCCATGAACAGTTCTCTCTGTCCAAGCTTTTCCGATTTACTCTTTTTCCACTGTGACCACATTAATTTGACTCTCCTGTATACACTGAGAAGTTTCCACCATCTACCAGCTTCTTTGGGAAACAACTCGCTTCTCTAGATCGATGAAAGTTTTACGAAGTCTCCTCTTCTTGCAAACTCATCTGCTCTGTTTTCTCGTTTCGTGGTATGCTCAGAGTCCTGGTATACTAGCAAACCTATTAAAATGCGAACTGCTCTACTACAGGCCGCAGCTACGGAATTGTTAAGCCACCCCACTTATGTCTCCTGATGCCACCTGAACACTACATATATCCACAGCGAGCTTCTTATTGTCACTGTCAATAGGACCTGCATAAGCCTTGCAAGCAGTTGCTGCTGGAGACTTATTATTTTTAATATGAGGAAATTTAGCACGACCTGAATCAAAACTTTTCCCCACCTTCATGGATACAGAGTATTTCACTGAGCTCAAATCCCTTAACAAATGTTAGTGATTGTGTTATTTTATTAAGTTTTATTTCCTCCTCGGGTGTGTTTACTCAGGACTCTGTGTCACTTAAGCATCAGTGATGGGCACGATGCCAACACATACTCGGCGGTTTCATGTTCCTCTCTACAGAACCTGCAAGTTCCATTGGAGTACACTCCCAGGTTAGTAAGATGCTAATTCAAACTACAATGCCTTGTTTGACTTCCTGTGATGATTCTTAAATTTTTCTTAATTCCATACAATATTTTAATCGGCTTAGATTAAAGGTACCTGATGATTTTTCAAGGTAGCTGAGTTTGATCGCGATAAGTCCGGTTGACTGGCCCAGTATGATCTTTTTCACCTTTAATCTACTTCCCGAATAAGAGAGGAAAAGTTACCATTTCCTAGATCATAAAATGGCTCTGCGCCTATAAATGGGGAGGTCGTCCCTTACCTGGCTAATCTGCGATTTTGGTCTTAGTAATTCCCATAAGGCAATTAGTTGGTTGTTTTGGCCTAAGTTATTCAGTTCATCAAGACATTCTTGGATTACAATTGCATTATTTTCCAAGGCTCTAAAAATGCAATTAGCCGCATAGGTGACAGCTTTGCTCAGTCGGAATGTTAATGCCTATGAATGAAAGAAAAAAAGTGTAGCATTGAAATTGAAATTTCAAAAGGTCGAGCCAAGGAGGACCAAGAGATTTGGTGGCTCCTAAAACACTCAGGTTAAAAAGCCCACTGTATTTAGAGCTCTGGAAAGAGGGTAGAGAGTTAAGGAGGGAAGAAGAAAAGTATTAGAGAAAGAGATAGGAAAGAACAGAGACAGAGGTAAAGCTAGTTAGTCCTGTGAGAATTTTCCAGATTCTTTGGCAAATCTCTAAATATCCTCCAGTTTTAGAGAACGAATATTACTCATTCTCACGACATCGGAACCCAAACTCGTAGTCGAGCTCTAGTAAAGGCAGGACACTCACAGAGAAAGTGCTCAGTGCTATCCGCCTCCTCCAAGCACGACAGGCACATTGGGTCCTCAATGATTCCAATGGTGGTCATATGCTGACCCCATGGGTTGTGCCCTGTAATGATACCGACCATCAACCGAGGGTATTTCCTTCCAAGTTTTAGTAGAAAGTTTGACAGTTTTCTATTCGGACTTGTCACAAAACACTTTGCAGTTCTGCAGCGTTCTAGACCGGACCATCGCTCTTTATGTAGATTGCATACTTCCAATTCATGACCCAATTCATGATCCAATTCATGATTCCTGCGGAACTGATTCCGATTGTTGGCTCTGGCCCTTATGACGGAACTGCTGACCAACGGTTGGCCAATTCATCGGCAATTTCGTTTCCTTGAACACCGGAGTGTCCTGGAATCCATATAAGTACAAGCCTGTTCTAATTTAAGGTTCTTCTTAAATTGTGGCATACTTTAAGAAAACTAAGAAACTACTCGATAGTTTAGTTTATGCAGACTTTCGCGTTGTTTTTATGCAAAATTTGTGTAAGAAGACCTCTAATGAAATTTTTTGAGGAATAATTTTTTGGAATATTTTAACCCTCTACCGACCTTACAATCGCATTATTTTTCAAACTTCTGCATATAAGGGTAAAAATGACCCTGTTATGAGGGAACTACTGGGTTTGAATATTCTGCAAAAATATTTCTCATTAAGTTCTGCTATATATGTCCAAACTAGATAAGTATTGCAGACATTTTTCCTACTTTTTCTCACTTTCACGAAAAACGCGCTGTTACATAATTTAAAAATTAATTATATTGCCAAAAATTGTACCTGGGAATACCAAAGGTTTGGGGGTTTCACTATATGGGCTTTCATACTAAATTGTGCTCACTTTGCCTCCAGACAGTGTAATCAATAACGACAGCTAAATTCTCTACTACCTGAAGACTTCATATCGGAAAGCTTGGCTGTTACAAGGCTGCCCAAGGCAATAGATATGGAACTTGAATTTTTAGATTTGCACTCAATTCGTCAGATTTTGGTTAATATTTAAGTCTCTTTAAATAGTGTTGGTATCACTTGAGCTCATTCGCTTTATACGTATTGTGTAAAATATTTACATTTTTCAGATCTTTAAGTTGTTGCAACTCTAGCGGGATATACATAAAAAAATTATTTAGAGTCAGCTGCCTTCCTGTATGCGTTATACAATTCATAACTTAAATTTTTTCCAGATTATGCAACACTTCCTCCTACATTCACCATGGCTACTTTTACTTTTTGTTAAAAAAAAAAAAATAATTAAAAGTTAATGTACAAAAATTTATTAAAAATACCAGGTTAAACAACCTCAAATCACGCGTCTAGCCTGCGACTCACGATCTCTTTGTCCACCAACAACTTAACGAAACTACGATAACTTTTAAAGCAAGCCGTGATTTTGCATGTTTACAACAAATAATCATCATTTGCGAAAAAATTTAAAAACAAATATAAAGTCGCATAAAGTGCTGTAAATTAGCTCCACGTAGCACTTTCTATATGGCCGTAAATAATATACGATTTCTGGCATGTTAAGTAATGAAAATTTGGCAACACATACCACAAAGTGTTGGTGCAACACGAAATTACCGTCATAAAGAAGGGGGGCCAAATAACAAAAATAAAACAATTAATAAACAATATAAAAGTTTCTTAGCAAAAGTATTCGTAGACGCTTACCGAAAACTACCAATACCAACAACAACCATAAGCGTAAGCCCAGTATAAGGCAAAGCGCTAACAGGCGAAGCGAAGAGGAAATTTAGACTAAGCTGCGCCAAGCATACAAATTCCGCATTTGCCAAGCTTGCCAGGATCGCATTCGTGGTTTGATCGCATTTGTATGTGTAGGCAAGCGCTACTTTAGTGCACTGTGCTGCAGCCATCAGAGGCATTTAACCAACACTTTGACTTAGTTTAGGTTTAGGCCGCCGATTAGCAAGTAACTTAGTGGCCCAGCTGGCCAAGCTAACTGGCTGGTTGGTTGGCTGGCTGGCTGCCTGTGTCTTGCTTCCACCAACTTGCTACAACCACGGCAAATGGAACTGCAACTGCCTCCGCTAGCTCTGCAACAACAAGCACTTTGGTTAACCCAGTTTTAATAATCACGAAATTTAAGTCATTCCACTGTAATTACCTTTTTGCATTTTATTATATTTATTTAAAAGTTAAAAGTTAGTTGCCAGCAAGCAAACCTTTTTCCAAAGCTTTGCGCGCATTTTGCCTACAAAAATTTCCATGACTACAAAAGGAAAAAGCTTGTAGCGAACTCATTGCAACTTATTCACGTTGACTCTTTGGTTGAAGCTTTGCTTTTGTTGTCTCAACAATTGGTGCTTTGCCTGTTTCGCTTTTTAGACGTTTGTTGTTGTTGGTGCCAAGTTGTAGCTACTCTTTGTCGAGGTTGCTATTTTTGGGTTATTTTAATATAATGTTGTTGTTGGTGTTGTTGTTTTCTTTTACAAGATTTATTTTCTTGTTTTTTCCACCGAAAATTGCCAAAAAGTTGCGCTCGCGCATTCAGCAAAAGTCATTTTTACAACTCTTGACATATCAATGTGAATAAATCTTATTCTCTTTTCGGTTAACCAACTTAAGCGAAAATTTATTCGAACTATAAGGATGCAAAAAGACTTACAGCGTATAAAAAAGTGTAAAAAAGAATCCATTCATGCAACAATTTAACATTTGTACGTGGCTGCTCCTAATCTTGCATGCAGCAGTGGCATAAGTAATGCACGTTGGTGGTGCACAGTGAAAAATGGGGAATCCAAAAAAGACCCACGAAATAACCGGCTGTTATGATATTACAACATGAAGACCCACAATGAAAATTGAAGATCCAGCTCGGCTCAACAGCCAATAAAGGATATACACGTAGTCTCAAAAGTGGTCTGGTAGGGCCCGCATTAAAATTTTATTTATAGGTAGCCAAAAATGCCTAACCAAATTTACATATCATTGTTATTTTCTAGGCACTATTTGGTATATTTTATCCCGGTATACCTATATTCGGCTCGTTCGGGGTCACTTGACTGCGTAATAATTGATAACAGACACAATAGTAATGCTCTGGATATGAGATCTTGTAGATATACCCTCTTTGATTCTGATCATTTTTTAGGGCGAGTAAACTAAAGAATATTATTCTCCAAGCAACAAAATGTCAGCAAGCAATTATCAACAGTCAGTATACTCAGGCCTTCAAGGCGCTTCAATTAGCGCAACGCCGAATTTGCAGTGGGATAGTCTCAAGCAATCTGTTCTCTATGCAGTTGATTAAACTATGAGATTTGCTCAGAAAATAAAGAGAGAGAGAGAGACGAAGTGTCCCAGGGTTGTGTGACTGGGTTGCCAGGCAAAAATGTGTAATATACTTTATGATTTTAATATTCCTCCCGAAATTGTTGGACTGGTTGGAATGGCACTCACGAATAGCGAAAACCGCGTAAAACTCTTTGGACAACCTTCCGCTCCCTTCGCCACTAGCACGCGGGTGAAACAACTTTATTCGTATTTGCTCCGGAGAAGATGCACTGATGTCTGATATATGTCCGAACGGTAGGTACTATAGTGGCAAAATCAGCACAAATTCTAGCTTTCGTAGATAACATCGTTTTAATATACAGGAGTACAGTGGTTTTGAAAAGGATTTTATAAAACTTAAACATGAATCCAGAAGCTTGGGTCTCCACATAAATGGGTCAAAAACTAAACTGTTCTGCACGGGAAAAGTTTCAAATGAATGCTGATATGCCATATTGATAGTACCGTAGTTACACTTTTGAGCTGGTGGCATCATTCAAATGTCGTGGATCTATCATCTCTGCGCACGCAACCTTCTAACAAGAAGTTAGTGTAAGGCTCTAGGCGAGCAACATGACCTTATTTCCGCTAAACAAGGCTCTAGAAGCTGAAACTATAGGTATATACCTATGAAATGAGACTTTTAGCTATTAGTCCTTAGATATCGCTACGAGTATTTTTAAACCTTCCCAAATGTCTTGATTTTTTCGTCTGTCATCTGTCAACAATATTCAATTCGTTGTTTGTTACATTTCATACAACAATGCATTTTTGTCGCTCTTAAAAACGTCGAATTTCGTGCCTTCAAACTACGATTTGCGGACATCGTGAAACCACTTGTGAAATGCTGCTCTCCCGGTTCAAAAGGAAGTTTTTTTTTGCATCGAATCGTTACGGGAGATGAAAAATTGGTGTATTTCTCCAATCCCAGGCGTAAACGATCGTATAGTCCACCTAGTTACAAGCCAAAAACAACGGCCAAACATGGGATCAGCGTGGCATGATTTGGTTCGAGCTATTAAAACCAGGTGAAACAGTTGACGGTGCACGCTACCAACGACAATTGGCCGATTTGAACAGCGCTATACACCGAAAACGCCGCGAATATGTCGACCGGCGTCACAAAGTAATTTTTCTTCATGACAATGCACCGCCACATCGAACAAGAGCGACCCGGGAATTGGTGGAGACGTACGATTGGGAACCGCTGGTGCATGCGGCTTACTCACCAGACTTGGTGCCTTCCGATTATCATTTGTTCGCATCGATGGGCCACGTACTTCCCGAGCAGCGCTTCAATTCTCACGAAGAAGCCAACAAATGGCTCGATGATTGGTTTGCGGCCAATGACGGCCAATTTTTTTGGCGCGGCATCCACAAATTGCCTGAGAGATGGAAAAAATGTGTCGCTAGCGATGGGTATTATTTTGAAGTTTAAATTTGTAACCATTTTTTGTTAATAAACGTTTGAAATTGGAAAAAAAAGTCTCATTTCATAGCTAATAATTAGGCCTAGCGTTACTTGAGCCTCTGAAGCCTGGGAGATTCGTCAGCCGGATGAAAAAAAGCTTAACATACTTGAGTGAAAAATCCTACACCACATCCTTGGATCGGTGCAGATAGATCGCGTCAACTATCGCCTACGTTACAAAGAGGAATGCATTGCCGAACTAAACGACTTCTAAATGGCCGACTACATCAAGCTTCAGCTGCTTAAGTGGGCGGGATATGTTCTGAGGATGTAACCGAACGAAATAGCAAAAAAGATCTGTGGTAGACCTAAGGAGGATCTAAAAGATCTACCATAGTTAGCTGTATATGCCTAATAGAAGGGGTCGTCAAGAAAACACAGTTCATGACGACGCCAAAATCTTTGGACTGAAAGTCTAGAGGATGTCTGCAAAGGATCAAGGTTCTTGGTCGAAGCTTTTGAGGGTAGCTAAGGTTCAACCCGGATCGTCACGTCAAAAATTGCGATGATGTTTGCGTATTTTGACTTCTAGGAGGTACATTTTGACACTATTTAATGCAATTCTCACTTAGAAAAAACATAGTTAGGTTTGATTTTTCAAATAAGGAAGCATCTTTCAATTAATTTTGAGGTGTTTTTGAGTGATGACATTAAAACACATGAAGTTTTATGGATTCTATACTCAGATTCCGATACATTTTTTGTAAGGCAATAAAATTAATGGCATGCATAATTCTGTACCACCTCTATTTCCTATCCCAAAGCCAGTGTAAACAACTTTTGATTTTCAAAAAGCATAAAAATTGTGGAAAAAAACATTTTCCACACTAAAAGCACTACAAGGGATGAAAAGGCTAGGACACGTGACGCATATGCCATATGATGTGGTAGAGGGTGGATGTAGAAGAGATAACTCGAGATGAAGATGATAAGCATACAAAGTCAAGACAAACACAGACTACGACGGAAAAGATGCAGCAGCATTGGGCCTTCTAACAATGGCAGTTAGAAACTGTGAGAAGAAAGTAGTTGAATGCCAAGAATGGCAAAAAATCGTCTTGCAGGCCAAGACTCACAAGAAGCTGCAGCGCCAAATGATGTTGAATTCTTCGCTGTGTACGCTGCTGCTCAAATTAAAGTCACAATTACAATACAATTGGGCACCAAACGACAATCAGCAATGATTTGTGCAACAGACACAAGCAAGACAGAGGGACGCCGCGCACAAACAGACAAACATAGACAGACGATCCCAGAGAAGCTAAACACTTCGTCCTCAAAATGGCAACTTTTCAATGCATTGACGGTGAATTAGAAAATTGAACAACGAAATGAGACATATCAAATAAATAGATAGAGGAGCAGCGGAGCTGAGCAAACAAACACAGCAACAACTGGTGATAAATAAAAGCAAAAATAAAATTAAATAAAAATGCAAAAATTGCAAAAAATAAAAAAAATTACAAAAGTAGCTACAAAGGGTTATGAGCAGCCTCGACTGCTGGTGTTGCCGCCATAACGGCATAACTGCTAACTGCTGCGGCTGCCACCCGCTGTAGTTGGCGTGAAAAATCGTTAGGAAAATTCGATTTTTTAACTGCTTTGAATGCAATTTTTAATTTTTCATAAAAGCTAACAAATAACTGGCATACAACAATAAAATATGCCATCAATATCGTACAATAGTTGGAGCAGTTTGAAAAATTGCAACTCCAATTTTGCCAAAAAATATGTACCATATTACGTATGACTGTAGGCATGTGTATGTATGTGTGTGTGTGTGTGAGTGTTTGCTAGTTGCAAATACAATGGCGATGCGACTGCAGATCGATTGCAATTGTTGCATGACAGCATGTTGCACGCGGCGGCGGCACAGTGTGAGTGAGTCGTTGAGGTGATTGAGGGTGACGCTGCTGTTGGAGCGACTGTTGCTGGCTGTGGCCGCTTGTAAAATGGCCAAATTGACATTTAGCAACGAACGACGCGCAGGCAAAAACTAAATAATGATACGAAAAATACGCGATAGATTTTGTTGGGTAAAATAAAATGGCAATAAACGAAATAACAATACCCAATGAGTTGAGACTTTTTTCAACTGTGACGAGAAAAACAAAAACCTAAAAAAAAAGAACGCAGAAAACCCCCCAAAAAAATTGGCAAAAAGGTTGCAATGAAAACTACATACAAATATGCTTACATAGAGGCATACATACATGCACACATACCTACATATGTACACACATACACACATATTTAGGTACAAGCACATAAACTGAACTTTGATGGCACATCATGCAAGAGCAGCAGGCAAGTGGTACACAGGCAAAGAGGTCATCAGCGTGGTAATATCAGTGAAAAAAAAATGAACAAAAAATCAAAATAAATAAATCTAAAATCGAAACTAGCAAAGGCATTCGACAAATAATGCGCACTCCTAACTTGTTGGAATTGAATGAAATCGATTGACGACGCTGCAGCAATGCAGATAATTGCTTGAAATTGAACGGTTAAAGCTTCGTAATTGTTGTTGATATTGCATTGAATTTTTTGGTTTTTACATAATTTTTCTTCCTATTCAATTCAATTCAATTCAATTGTGGCTTGCTAAGCGCAATAAGCCACCACCAGCAACTTCTTGCCACTTTGCTACTCCAAAGCAAATGGAAACACAAACAAACGCAAGCCGCTCAACCGGCGCGATCGAGATGATCAACAGCCCCCAAACAGCTAAGCAGCCAAGGCACTCAGCCAACGCTGATAACTGCTAAAGCGACAGCGTTTAGCGCTGAGTATGTGCCTGCCGGGCGCCCAAGTACTCGTACCCCGATTGCCAAACACTGCATTCGATTGTATTAAATTAAGTTAGTTTGATCTTTAATTGGAATTGGTATAGTCAAAATATCTTACAAGTTGTTATTTAGTTAAACTTTTTTAGCTTTTATTTTCTTGGCTAAAAAAACAAAAAAAAAGTTGCCATTCGTGGCCTAAAAGCTGCAGCTAACAAATTGTTTAGTTATTTATGCATTTCGTTTCTCGTATTTCTATTTGCTGTTTTTTAGTCAGTTCGGCTTTTTAGTTGGAACTCCCGAAAATTTGTCTATCTGCCATCGATTCGTTTTTTGAGGTGAGGCTGTAAAAGGCTTAATTATTGGCAAATAGTTGGTATTTAGCATATAATTCGTTGTAAAGTAGGAATGATTGTTTAGGTAAAAAATCACAAGCGAAAATATTACAATGGCTAAGATCGCATGAACTTTGGGGTGGCGAAAAAAGTCGAAAATTCAATGCAATTATGGAATGGGTTCTGGGAATAAACTTTTAATGAATGGAAATAAAAGTCGGCAGAAAGTAAAGATTTTTTTTCATTTAAAATAAGAATAAAGTATCTTCTGCCATTAAAAAATTTCCTGCTATTATTAAAAAAATGTTTAGCGCACTCGCGCATCGACTTCCATATATCCAACATTTCTCGTAATCAAGTAGATGCGCTCGTTTACCTGGGAACCAGCATTAGCATTGACATGCACGAGAGTCGTTTTTGCTAGCAAGCGCTACATGTGCGCAAAATAAATCATCCGTTCTTGTATTTGCATACCTTTTATTAAATTAAAACAAATAATCTTTCATGATCAAAATGACCTTTACGCCCTCCATTACTTGTCTGTTTGTATAGCTGTCAAGTTCACAAGTGCCAAACATGATTGACGTACGTCGACATTTCCGAAAATTATTTACTCTTCGACCGTGACCTTGTATTCCACAGTGGAGCTCTAAGAGTTTATGATGATGCTGATGAAATAACCTTCGATAGGGTGATTAATTTTGCGCCACCCTGTATATCGAACTTAGTAGACAATTGGGGAATTGGAATGTAGGAGCGAAAGATTCATGTAAGGGTTATTCATCAAAAGTGCTCGAGCTGTGACATCAAAGCAAAAGTAAGGCATTTAGCGATTGAACCAAAATTTTTAATTATTATTGCCATAAACACACGATATAACTAGGTTCCACATCCTCACATACCACTTTTGAATGACATATTCCCGTAAATGGCGTCCAAATTTCATTTAAATTTGCAAGGAAAAGGATTGATGAGACTGCCAAGCCAAAATCTATACCAAAAAGTGTACAGACATTAAAGTGCACAGGCCGTGAATTTTCATAGCTTCGAAAATTTTGTTTGTTTACAGAGCTACTCAACTAGAAACGTGTCTAACCACTAACATTTTTTTGGACTCTTCACGGAAAGTGTAAAAATTGTAAAAATCAATTTTACGAGTAATAATTTCAAAGGGGTATTTAGCTTTTATATACTACTGTGGGCAAAAACTACGGTGAATTTATTTGTCAAACTTCACGGGATTAAAATTTAATTTTTTCATGAGTTGGCAGCACTGTTAATAACATCTGGGCCAACTTTCATGTGAATGTCATTATCAGTAATATATTTACGCTTGTGTTTACCAAACGACCAAGAGTGCATTTTTCGATTTTTACAGAGCAGAGAAGTGCCATCAAATTGTGTTTGCGGGATGAAATTTCGGTTGCGGAAACGTTTAGCATGTTGCAGAAGGCATTTGGTGATTCGATAATGTCTCAAAAAAATGTTTATAAGTGGTACAAAGACTTCAAAGAGGGTCGAGAACGTGTTGATGACTTGGAGCGCTCCGGCCATTTCGGCCTACGAAAAGTCAAATCTCGTTTGGTACCGAAAACTCTCAATTTCTTGGAAAAAAGTCGTCGCGTTAATGTGTGTGAAACAATGCTTTCGGGCTATCAGGACAAGCTCAAATGCATCATTACAGGAGATGAGACTTGGATTTATGCTTACGACCCTGAAACAACCGACCAATCAAGCGAATATCGTGCTAAAGGTGAGGCCAGACCGAAAAGAGCACGTCAAAGTCGTTCAAAAATAAAGGTCATGCAAAGTGACCCTCTCTGAACTTTGCAAACCATTTCCGTGCTGTAGACTCGCCTATTACACCTTCTCCATACACCTCGCAAAAGTCCTGGGTTGCTGCGGAAGCTTTTTGACCTCAAAGCAAAGAAGAGCAGGTGTTGAAAATGTTGATTTTTGCCTCCTGAGTATTCAATTTCCAAGCTTTGTTTATTAATATAAATAAATTAAACTTACTAAAAGTTTCACATTTCGTCAGTATTTCTGTTCACGCAACTGCATATCTATATAAAATTTTATTAATAAAAAATAATAGCCTCGCGCTATATGCAGTAAAACCCCATATTGTTATTGAGACAAAAATTATGCGCCTCCACTGGTGGAGGAAATTGCCAATCAATTTCGCTTGGTTTTTCCTTCTTTCTTTTTAACTCTGCACTTATTCCAAAGTATATATTTTAAAAACAAACTTCCTTGCTAAATTATCTTCCACTTTAATGAAGCACATAAGTTTATATGAGAATTTATGAAAAAAATGCGCTCAATTACCGCTAAATGTGGCAATAAAGCGCAGTCAATGAAATTAAACAAAATTACGCCAGCCATTCATTACATTTTGACCAAAGTAAATTTGAGCGAATATAAATATTGGCATATAATAAATATGCACTGCACTAAAAAAGCATTCAAGTAGCCGAACTTCATGCGCAAGTTTGCGATGCAAAATCGATGTGGCTGCACCAAAAAGTGGGAAAAAAACGTGCAATTATTTGAAGCGAGCGACGGCTATTAAACGCTCGAAAGCCATAATAATTTGTAGTAATTCGTTTAGGCGAAAACACTACCGAAATCGAGAAATGCCAATCGCTGCGGTTGTTGTAGCCAACAACAACGGCAACCAGTAATAAAAGCAGCAGCACAGAACTTGGCGGAATTCACGGGAGCTTTTGGAGAAATGCCGAAATGATGGGAAATGTGGCGGTGGCAGGGAATGAGAGCCGAAAGATGATCACCAACAGCACTGTTGCCTGCAGTGGACGAGCATTTAGTTTAGTTTCTTTTAGTAAAGCACGATTCGTCTTTACGCTACACTGGCAACAACAGCAACAACAACAACAAAAGAACAAAGCTATACACACTAACGTTGCAATCAAGCGAGCGTTTGGTGGTAGAGGCCGCAAAAGTTGTAGTGGCTGTACTGGCATTTTTCGGCCAAATGAAGATGAAGTGCCTGCGATGACCGACATTTTGCACCCAACAATCGAAAAAGGAACAACATATTAAAGCACACTTAGCGTGCACCCCGCACACTGTTGCAACGTGCCACTATGTGCCTGCTGATGTGCGCTGTACAAAACCTGAAGTGGCTGAGAATTGGAACGCTCATTGTGCTGGCCTGTGCCGTATTCTCCCCATCAGCACTCCAACTGGCAATGGAGCTGCATATTGCTTCGTAGCATGAAGTGTTGCAATTAGAACGTGATCCCATTAAGCTGACTATGCGCTCGGGCAAATGATGGCGAAATGATGAAAAGTTTCACCTGAAAATTATTTGGCTTTCGTTGCAGTTGAATTGTTGTTCCGAAGTAAAGCACCCGTTGATCCTTTTCCGCGTGGCCAACTGATGCGATAATTCAAAAGTGTCAGAGTGCACGAGTATGCTAAATGGGTATCTAATCGCTTAAGCCGCTGCTTTGATTCCATTTCAAATCTCGTATTTGTAGGTGAGACCTGGTTTGACTTGATTTGATACTCGTAAGTTGTTAATGTGACAAAATGCAAAGTCATATTTAATTGATCCGATGTTTATTTTAAATTGATCCCACGCTGGATCTTCATGTATCTAAGTACACTAATTGAGCTACCTTAGGGCCATCTGACCTTCTTGATACCTAAAGAGATGTTCGCAGGTCTCTTTTTCGATTAGTTGTAAGTGTATCTAATCTCATATGCACTTCCATGATAGTTTCCATTAAACATGTGGCCGATCACACTCTACTCTGGTCTTCGCCTCCATCTCAACACAATCCATCGCAATTCACTTTGACTGTCAGCCTGCAATTTAATTCCTGCATTGCAATAACATCTCTTCGAAAGCCGTTGAGTGCAGGCGCTGGTTGAATGAGCTGGCTGAATACAGTGTGGCTTCCTGGAAACTACGATATCCTTTGAGCTGTTATGTAATGTCACAATCAACTAACTCTGTCTATAACGCAGGCGTTATTCTATCTTCATGCAAACTCCAGATTCGATCGCTTTTTTTGAAGAAGGCGTTAGCAAATTGTCGAGGGAATCCACGTACTGGGTGTTAATAAGACAGATTTAAACTAGATTCCATGAAAGAAGGTTAGATCTTCATTAACCATTACTGGGTTCGTGCAGTGATAGGCTTATGTAGATTTAAGCGGAAGGAATTTGGTTCCCCACAAATGACTTCTGGCGCAGCTGCAAAGATGAGTTTAAACAGACTTGATGCAGTTGGAATTTGTGGGATATAAATTGACAATAAGGCATCAAATACTGTAATATAAAGGGATCTAGTAGCGCCATGAAGTATGTTGATACTTAATGTGATGTGTTACTAAATAGATGGTGAGCAAGTTGTAATGAGTAAAATTTGATGACCTAAAAGGAAGTAGGGCTTGATATGATGTGATAAAATAAAGAAAGAATTGTTGCGATTTTATACTAGTGAATAATCGCAACGCATCAGATGGGCAGGTCACATTATCCGCATGGAAGACGGTAGGCCACAAACACTTCTGGGGACTACAATCCTTTATGCTCAAAAACTCGTGGCAGACCAAAAACAACTTGGCTTCATAACGTCACTGAGGATCTGGAAAAATTAGGCGGCAAAAACTGGAAATCTCTGGATCAGCTAAAGCTCAACCAGAGCTGAAAATAGATAGATAGATAAAGCTCAAATAGAGAACAAATAGATGATGATGATGATAAATAAAATATGCCGAAATGAGATAACATTGGACTTGATGTCTTAATACTACATGGCGAGACTGCAAGTGATGTGATGTAGTTACATATGATGTGACATGACATGGCATGTAAGACATGATGTCATATCATTTGATAAAAATGGGTGCAGTATTAAATGTGTTGTGTTATTAAGAGATAATGATATTAGAGATTTCATATGTGTCGATTGTTTCACGTGATGTGATGAGGTTGCATGCGACGGAATGTCACGTGGTGAGATCAGAGGCGATGCCATGTGACGAAATGTCCTGTGATAATATGATACAAATTGAAATTTTTAAAGTGGATTCAAAAGATATTTAAAAATTTGCTATAGTTTGTTGTTGTCATGAGAAGAAATTAGCTTTGATGTTCTGTATCTACTGAGGTAGACTGAAATGTGCTATGGGGATTTGATGTGATGTGATTTGACTTCGATAATGTGATGTGATGATATCGTCGATCTAAAGTCACAGGTTGCTGCTAACAACTACATATATTGTATATATATATATATATATATATACACATGTAGCGTAAGATATCAATGAATTAACAGGGACTAATATCCCAGCGCCGACGGACTGCCGGCTGAGCTATTCAAACATGGCGGCGAGGAGCTGGTGAGGTGCATGCATCAGCTTCTATGCAAAATGTGGTCGGATGAAAGCATGGCTGCCGATTGGAATTTAAGTGTGCTCTGCCCAATCCATAAGAAGGGCGATCCTGCAATCTGTGCCAATTACCGCGGGATTAGTCTTCTAAATATCGCCTATAAGGTTCTAGCGAGCGTATTGTGTGAAAGGCTGAAGCCCACCGTCAACCAACTGATTGGACCTTATCAGTGTGGCTTCAGACCTGGAAAGTCTACCACCGACCAAATATATACAATACGCCAAATCTTGGAAAAGACCCATGAAAGGAGAATCGAGACACACCATCTTTTCGCCGACTTCAAAGCTGCATTCGACAGTGCGAAAAGGAGTTACTTGTATGCCGCGATGTCTGAATTTGGTATCCCGCAAAACTAATACGGCTATGCAAGATGACATTGCTCAACACTAGCAGCGCCGTCAGAATTCGGAAGGAGCTGTCCGAGCAGTTTGATACCAAACGAGGTTTCAGACAGGGTGACTCGCTGTCGTGTGACTTCTTTAACCTGATGTTGGAGGGCATCGTACGAGCCGCAGAACTTAATCGCTCAGGCACAATTTTTTATAAGAGCGTACAATTGTGGGCGTATGCCGATGATATCGCCATCATCGGCCTTAACAACCGCGCTGTTAGTTCTGCCTTCTCCAAACTGGATAAAGAGTCAAAGCGAATGGGTCTGGTGGTGAACGAGGACAAAACGAAGTACCTCGTGTCTTCAAACAAACAGTCGGCGCACTCGCGTATTGGCACCCACGCCACTGTTGACAGTTATAATTTCGAGGTTGTAAAAGACTTTGTTTATTTAGGAACCAGCATTAACACCGATAAAAATGTCAGCCTTGAAATCCAACGTAGAATCTCTCTTGCCAGCAAGTGCTACTTTAGACTAAGTAGGCAACTGAGCAGTAAAGTCCTCTCTCGACGAACAGAACTAACATTCTATAAAGCTCTCTTCATGCCCGTCCTAACGTATGGCGCAGAAGCGTGGACGATGACAACATCCGATGAAGCGACGATGGAGTGTGTGAGAGAAAGATTCTGCGTAAGAGTTTTGGGCCATTGCACGTTGGCAACAGCGAATATCGCAGGCGATGGAACGATGAGCTGTATGAGCTTTAGACATAGCGCAGCGAATAAAGATCGAGCGGCAACGTAGGGTGAGTCATGTCGACCGATTGGATACAAACGCTCCGGCTCTGAAAGTATTCGATGCGGTACCAGCTGGTGGTAGCAGAGGAAGAGGAAGGCCTCCTCTGCGTTGGAAAGATCAGGTGGAGAAGGACTTGGCTTCACTTGGTGTGTCCAACTGGCGCCGGGTAGGACGAGAGAGAAACGACTGGCGCGCTTTGTTAACCCTTTAGCCTATAGCCACGAGTCTGACTCGTGGTAAAGAATTTGTGCCATAAGCGAAAACAACGAGTCTGACTCGTGGTAAAGACTTTGTGATCAATTGATTATGATTACTTCCTAGACATCTTAAAATTACTATTTGTACCTAAACATTGTTTATTATTTCACAATTCCTTTCGTTGCATTGAAATATATATGTTACGAAAAGTATACACTTTGCGCCAGTTCGGGTACACGGCTGAACAGTTGAATGGCACGGCGCGCGAACGAATTTCTTGCGTATTATAGCTCGCGCAATTGGTAGATATCGTGTAGGCTAAGGGGTTAAACTCGGCCAAAATCGCGTAAGCGGTTATCGCGCCAATTAAGAAGAAGAGATAATATCCCAGAAAAAAAAAAATTTTAACAAATATTTTTCAGTTTAAAAATATTATTAATTTTATTGGATTAAAGGATTCCTAGTTTTTCATTAAATGAATAAATAAGTCTTAAAATTACAAGAAATTAAGAAAACAAATTTTAATTTAATGAAAAATAAACTTCAGTTAATTAAAAGATTTCTAATTTCTCAATAAAATTATTAATATGTCGTTAGCTTTCAAAAAATTTAAAAAAATATATTAACTTTAGTCAATTGAAAAAAAAATTAAATAAAAAAAAAATTATGTAATAAAAATTTAAGTTTTAGTTAATGTATTTCTTATTACATGATTTTTTTTTTTTTTTTTTTTATTAAATAAAATATTTTATTAACAGTAATTAATTGAAGGAAATTCATATTTATCAAAAAGCCGTAAAATATCGATTAGTTAAAAAAAACAATATTTCTAATCAAATATTTTCTCTAATTTTAAAAAATTTATTAGCTTTAGTTCATTGAAAGAATTTCTATGTTCTCATTAAGAAGTTTTAAAATTTCAAGATATTACAAAAATTTTAATGTAATAATTTATTTAATTTTAAAAGCTTTAGTTAATTGAACAAAATTCTAATTAAATGAATAAATAAGTGTTCAAATTTCAAGAAATAAAAAAAATATTTAATTTAATAGTTTTTTTTTATTTTAAAAAATTTAATTCCGACCAGTAATTTTCATTAAAAAAAAAATTAACTTTAGTTATGTGAAAGAAATTATAATTTCTCATTATTTAAACCAATCGATTTTTACATTTCAACTTCTTCGATGACTTTTCCACACCAAATAGCAATTATTCAATTCATTAGCAATTAAATGCGCCGCTCCTCGAATTTAATGTCACTCAGAGGTTAAGGTAATTGATTATTGGCAATGCAAACTGATTTCATATTTGAACAATAACAAACACAATAGGTGGGTAGATAGTTAGGGATAATTCGCGCTAATATGCAAATGTGGCAGCATATTTTCCTACCGCTGCATATCGTGCCTACACACACACACACACACACACACACGCTTATACAAATTAACTGCAATTGAAAAGCAATGAATAATTCTACCAAATTTTACAAGCGGCGCACTTTGGTGCTATTACAGCACAATACATCTACACATATGCACGCACATACACACGCATACTCCTACATGGTAATAATAATAGTAATAATAGCTAGTGAAGAATAATGTTTATGCTTTTAGGGTAGTAGCAGGCATAACAACAACAAGCACACACATACATGCAACTAAACAGCAGCAATAACAAAATTCACTAATTGGCTGAGCCAAACGAATAAATCAAACAATTGATTTACAATGATTAGCATACGCCAAACAACAGGCGAAACTGCTACTGCCACCAGTGCCACCAGTGCCACCAGTGCCTCCAAGAACTGCATGGCCAGCCTCGCATGAACGTCGAAGCTGGCAACGAAGCCAGTGCAACAATATTCATAAGTGGATACTTATATTTACATACATATATGTATGTGTGCATGTATGTATGTATAGAGTTACACAAGCAACATACCTAGTGGCTGCATGACGGTAGGAAGCCGCTATTCGAGGCACCCACATACATACCTATGTGTGTATGTTTCTATTGAAGCGTGAGCGTTTGGTGGCCGGCGAGCACTGCTGGTTACAAGGCTACTTGCTACTGTTGTTGTAATTTTCATTACTTCGTGATTTTTTTTACTAAAAATTGTCTGCGCAATCAGTTGTTCGCGGTATTCAAATGTGTGGGCATGCACAGCCCGCGACAATAGCTCCGACTGCACATCAAAATTTGGACCAGATTTATTTATATTTTATTCTCTTTTGAGAGATTGTTTTATTCTTTTGCGTAAAAGTATACCTCATTGTCTCACAAACGCCATATAAGAATACAAATGCTCGGCATTTCATTAAATTTAATGTGGAAGGAAACTCCCAACCTTTCGTAAAAAAAAAATATGACTAAAATCAATGCGATTTTTGAGGTGATTAAGACTTGCACTTTATTGTACCAGTACCGAAGCTATAGAGCCGCTTACTTGAAATTTTTCTTGGATTAAAAAGTATGGAGCTTGGATAAACATTTCTTCAGTTATTTCTCTAACCTTTGCTGAAAACTTCAAGCTTGTACTTGCGTGGATTGTTTGAAAAGTCCGCGCAAAACTGAAAAATAGTTAATTTTTTGGTGTAAACTGTCTAGGGTCCTATGTGGAAGACTTAAGCTGTTTGCCAACACACTGATCGGGCCTTATCAGTGCGGCTTCAGACGTGGTAAGTCCACCATCGACCAGATCTTCACATTACGCCAAATCCTGGAAAAACCCCATGAAAAGCAAGTCGACACCCATCATCTCTTTGTCGACTATAAAGCTGCGTCCGATAGTCCGATAAGGGATTGCCTGTACGCCACCATGTCTGAGTTCGGTATACCAGCGAAGCTCATACGGCTTTGGAGAATGACGTTGAGCAACACAACCAGCTCCGTCAAGGTAGTAAATAACCTCTCCGAGCCATTCAATACCGTTCGAGGTTTCAGATAAGGCTATCATGTCATGTAACCTCTTCAACTTCATGATAGAAGGCGTGCTCCGAAAAGCAGGTGTTCATCGTAATGGCACTATTTTCTACAAATGTATCCAGCTCCTTGCGTACGGCGACGCATTGACGTTATCGGCCGCTGTAAGCGAGATGTCACCGCTGCGCTTTCTGCTTTCGAAAAGGAATCATCACGAGTGGGTCTGGCGGTGAACGAGGGTAAAACGAAGTATATGCTGTCTACAATGCGGAACACAAGGCGTGTAGGAACGCACGTCATTGCGGACAACTATACCTTCGAAGTTGTGCACTCGTGCTACACATGAAAGAAAATTTCAAATTAGGCAACCTCACCGGCCACCTAAATATCCTAAATAAAATCAAAAACACCATAAGCATGGCTCAAGTCTCAGACCAATTGACCCAACCCTCTGTTTCACAAAAGGATACACAGTTACCTTTCCTGAGAGGATCGAGTGGAAAACAAACCCAAAATGGATGGATCAAAAACACCTTATGGTGTAGGAGCAGGAGTAGTGGGGCCCAGAATCCACAAATCATTCACTCTCACTAGGGACACCACCATCTTCCAAGCGGAACTATACGCAATAATGGAAGCAGCAAACATCATGCAACGTAGAAACCACAAGAGAGTAAAGATCGAAATACTCTCGGACAGCCAATCAGTTCTAAAAGCTTTAGATAGCTATACCTACAACTCAAAAACCCTCTTAGAGTGCCACAAGGCACTCAATAACCTGGCATCCAAAAACAATGTCTCATTAATTTGGGTACCGGGACATGAGGTACCCTGCAACAAACACCTACATAAATTAGGCATAACTAACACCAGCAGCTGCAGATTTTGCTGCGAAGATGAGGAGTCTGTAGAACATCTCATTATCGAATGTCCGGGGTTGACGCATAGAAGGAAACGGTTTTTAAACAAGTTCATGCTTACAGATGAAGACCTTCAATCACTCCCTCAGAAGGAGCTGGTACAATTCATAAGCAATAGATCAATATGGTCGTAGTGCTAAAGGGCCATACCTTAACCCTTTACAACCATTACTACTACTATTTATCTTGGCACCGCCGTTAACAGCAACAGCGATATCAGCCTGGAGATCAAAAGGAGAATCACTCTTGCTAATAGGTGTTACTATGGGCTAAGTAAGCAATTGAGTAGTCGAGCCCTCTCTCACATGACCAAACTGACACTTTATAAGACGCTCATCATACCCGTGTTGCTTTATGGCGCAGAGGCATGGGTAGTGTCACAAAGCAATGCAGCCGCTCTTGGGGTGTTCGAGAGAAAAGTTCTTCGTAAGATCTTCGGTTCTGTGCGCGTTGGCGAAGACTACAGTTCAAGAATGAACCACGAGCTGTATGAGCTCTACGCCGACATTGACGTAGTTCAACGCATCGCCATCCAACGCCTGCGTTGGCTAGGGCATGCCGTGCGTATGGATGAAGAATCTCCAGCAAAGAAGGTGTTCGAGGGCGAAGTCCAAGGGAGCCGACGCAGAGGAAGACCATTGCTCAGGTGGAAAGACCAGGTGGAGGAAACCCTATGCTCGCTTGGTGTACAGAATTGGAGAAGGTACGCGCGGAGCAGAGGCGCCTGGAGAGAGCTAGTGAGGTCGGCCGTAACTCGGTAACGGGTTGTTATGCCCACCTAAGTAAGTAAGTATACTTTTTTTTATTTTTCGACATTATCTGCCTTTAGGCTTATACACTCATTCCAACGCTGTTCTAGTTTGTTGAATCCTTCGGAATAATAGAATTTCTCCAAGTGAGAAAAAGGCCTTCTTTTCTGCAATCACCTCCCCGTTTGAATAAAACCTTTTTTCCGCTAACCATTTCTTCCAATTGGGAAACAAATAGTAGTCTGAGGGATCAGCGGGAGCAAAATCTGAAGAATAGGGAGGGGGGATGTGAAACGAGCATAATTTCGGGCTGTTCCGATAACGCTGAACCGCCTGTGGTGGGGATGTTGTTCTTAAAGATCGACAAATTCTATAATAGGGAGGTTGAATTAGTTTTAAAGGTGACACACAGTTGGCGCTACTTATCACTTTATCGCGTTGGCAATACTGAATATATATTCATGACAAAGCCTCATCCCTAGGCTTTGTTTAGCAGTATCTGTCATTTCGCTGAAGTATAAACAACGCAGTGTTTTCGTGCTCCGAGTATGTCAACTTTCGTGCCGTCGAAACGCAATTTGCGGGAAGCTTTGCTTTTCTGCCTCAATTTGAAAAAAAATACAGCCCAAGCCCGTGAATTGCTGCAGGAGGCCTACCCAGACCATACTCCGTCGATTTCAACATGTGAGTACTGGTTTCGACGATTCAAAAGTGGTGATTTTCACACCGAAGACAAGGAGCGTCTTGGCCAGCCCAAAAAGTTCGAGGACGCGGAATTGGGGGAATTGGTAAACGAGGACTCGTGCCAAACCCAAGAAGAGCTTGCTGAATCATTGGGCGTTGATAAATCAACCGTTTGCAAGCGTCTAAAAGCGATGGGAATGATCCAAAAGCAAGGACATTGGGTCCCGAACGAGTTGAAGCTGCGCGACGTCGAACGGCGATTTTTTTACGTGCGAATTGCTGATCGAGCGACAAAATCGGAAGGGTTTTTTGCATCGGGTGGTGACTGGCGACGAAAAATGGATCCACTACGATAACCCAAAACGCAAAAAATCATGGGGTTTGCCCGGCCACGCATCAACGTCGACGGCCAAGCAGAATATTCACGGCAAAATCATGCTCTGCATTTGGTGGGATCAGGTCGGCGTCGTATATTTTGAGCTGCTCCAACCGGGCGAAACAATCACGGGGGATCGTTACCGACTGCAATTGATGCGTTTAAGCCGGGCATTGAAAGAAAAACGGCCGGAAACGGTAAAAAGGCACGACAAGGTTATTTTGCAACATGACAACGCTCGGCCGCATGTTGCTCAACCTGTCAAAAAATACCTTGGAACGCTTGGCTGGGAAGTGTTACCCCACCCACCGTATAGTCCAGACATAGCTCCCTCCGATTATCATTTGTTCCGGCATATGAGTCTCGATTTGGCGGACCAGCGGTTCTCCTCGTACGAGGCTACCAAAATATGGGTTGAGTCATGGATAGCCAAGCAGCGGCCAGAATTTTGGAGAAACGGCATCCGGAAATTTCCCGAAAGATGGGCGAAAGTTGTAGCTAGCGATGGCTAATACTTCGAATAAAATATTTTGTACCGTTTTTTTACAATAAAGCCCCAAATCTTCGAAAAAAACCATTAAAACTAATTCAACCATAAGTTTCCATAATTAAAAAAAAAATGTAAAATTGTATAACTGTTTACTTGACAAATGCCAGAGATGGCATAGAAAAAAGTGAACGTCTAGGAATTATTCCCTACTGACATCTAGGCGCCACTTTTAAAAGACCCTTATAAGTCGGAAATAAGCGATTTTTTTTAAATTCCACCGAGATTTCACCACTTAACTTTAACTGGGGTTATAAAAAAAAAATAAAAAAAAAATAAAAAACAAAAATTAAAAAAAAAAATTAAAAAAAAATAAAAAAAAAATAAAAAACAAAAATTGAAAAAAAAAATAAATATAAAAATACAAAACACGCACCAATCTGGGCTTGGCAACTTTTGCGAACACTCGCACATCTTCCGAGGTATATCTAGGAAATAATATAATATTTTTTTTTTGCAATCAAATTTATTTGTTTACCATTAAACTTTTCTGAAAGTGTCACTGGCGAAAATAAATATTAAACGGGCGTAAATGTGTTTATTTTTCACTAACTCTGCACTTAATAATTTATAATATTTCCAATGCCGTCGGATATTTATAGAGTGCGCGCGTATAAGCCAGCTGAAATGTTAAATAAATTAAAATTAAGGAAAAAATTCAATAGAATAACAAATATGTGGAAAAGGCCGAAGGGAAACAGCTGAAGAGCAAACAAAACAAGAAAGTTGAGCAGAACAAAATCATTACAAGTTGAATGAACACACACACTCGGGTGAATATCTTTGTTTGAGTGCAAGTGCAAGTTTTATGAGCGGCAGCTTTCGCCGAATAAACAAAATCCATTTATAATTTCCATTTATATGCGGCATTTCTTATGTTTGTCATATAAAATTCATGTAATTAACTGAGTAAGCAACCTCATTAATTTGTAGTTCACTGGCTGGGTTGGCTGGTGCCTAGCGCAGCCAAATGAATGCTGCTTGATTTCACCACCTGCACCTGTCAGCCAGCCAAACAGACAACATCCCGTTCATGTTTGCGCAATTGCGCATACGCCGTGTGCCACGTGAAGCTTATTAGCAGCCGCAACCAACAACACAAAAGACAGCTATGACTGGCTACAGTTACTATGCTACAGCACCAGCTGTTGCGGGTAGATTTGGTAAAAGAAAAAAAAAGAAAAAAGGAAATGCACGCTGGTAGTAGGAGAAAAAGTAAAGTGCTTTACTTGGCTAGCTACACACATACATACATACATATGCCCATACACACATATACACACATGCATACATATTTTGTTAGCTCACTCACTACCTTCACGAAATTGACTTTGGCATCATATTTGGCCAAAGTGAGAGCGCAAATTTGTTGGGTGCTGATTACATTTGCCACACACATAAACACACGCGTGATGCGCGCACATAGTCAAAAAGTCAGCTTGCAGCACGTTGAGGTAACCGCAATACCTCTGACCGCGTAAATGTGAGGGTGTCTTCCGTGTGCTTCTCGTGTGTGTGTGTGTGTGTGGGCAAGAGTTTGCGTTGGATTGGGTTAAATTAAAAGCGCGTTTCCTTTTTGGCACACTTGGGAAATTAATTCGTTGGCAGTAGGTTGTCGTGTTTTTGTTATTGTTGTTGTTATTTTTGTTATTGTTGCTGCCAATGGCCAGCTGCCAACAGTTGTTTGAGTGTGTGGGCCCTTGTAAAGAGCGCAGCAAAAATATAAGCACTAGAAATGCGCTGGCACTCACACACAGACACGCTTGTATATGTAGTAGTACATCCTTATATCAGCAGCAGACATCAGTTTATCTATGCACTGCCCGGCTTACATATTTTCACCAGCTTCTCTCATAACTTTTCTACTTTTTCACACCCCCTCCGATCCGCCTTGCAACCTTTTCACTCAACATCAAAGTAATCCTTGTTGCATGTTTTATTATCGCGCAAATATTTGCTACTGAAACGCTTGCTTTGACATGCAAGTTAGCGTAAACTTTTTCGTCTATGTCACTGTAGTGAGAACGACCTCGCCTGTCTGAATGACAGCTGGCTAGTCTTCCTGCTTGCCGACCTGCAGCGCATAAAAGGTACCCTCACCCAAAGTATGAGTGCAATTTGCGGCCGAACTGCCCATGAAAACCGCAAAATATTGCAGCTTCTTTCATTCCGCTGAAGTTCAAAGCACTACAAAAGCTGCCTGTGTGGGTGCGCTTTGTGTGTGTGTGCATGTGATTACCCTGCTGGAAAATCGTGAATTAGTGAAAGAAATTTTGGTTCGGAAGTACTAGGAAACAGAAGCGAATTAGTTCCGAACGGTTACACAGAGCGACAAATTTTTACTTTTTTATATGAGAATTCCAATACGATGAATTATAGTAAATCTGCATTTTTTTATTTTTTTTTTCACCACCAAGTCAGGAATTGTTTTTTCAATTACCTCCATATTTCATAGGATCCAGCCTTAAGAAAAATTCTATTAAATTATGTGGCATTGCCATATATGAGCAGGTATCAAGTCAAAAAAGAATGTCAAACTTGTCAAAACTTTTTTTATAATAATCCTTTCCAAAAACTGTTAAAAAATTAATTTTTATTTTTCTGAAATTTTTGTGCTTCAATATTCAGCTTCGTTTAACTAACTAGCTAGTCAATTTCATGCTTTGAAATGACAACTCTTATAACCTGAGGTGCTTTTAGCTGCCTTGGCAATACCCCAATTTGTATTATTTTGCATAAAATGAACGCAGAAAGTTACATAGAAGTCTTGGATTGTATTTTAATGAATTTTTCCGAAGAATTTCACGGTTAGTCTTGGATGTATCGACAGCGCAATGCTCCAACCCATAGCGCTAAGCTTACAAAGGAGTTTTTCACACTCAGCACCAAGTAGTGCGTTTCCCTGCAGGGCATGTCGTCCTGTGTACAAAAAGAGGTGGGTGTATGTAAATAGAAGGGTTAAAAGTTTAACTGGTTAGTAATTATCAGGATTTGTAATTTTGTTTATTTGAGATAATTTACTATGCACAGAACCTTGGAGGGACCTTTCTCTGTAAGCACGCAATGTACTTATTTGCTTATTAAAGAAAAGCATTGAAAATAGTTTAATGAAAAACGAAAATATATTGAAACGGAGCACTTCATGTTCAGACACATTCACTCACTGATTCATTCAATGACTTCAGGAGAATGAGAAAAAAAACGTTTGGTACCGGGAAAACAAAAATCAGAAAATAGTTTCAGAGATTATATAAAGAATTGCATGCGTCCGTCCATTAGATGCGGTGGGTTGCTCCAGGAAATGTTGCACAAACCTCCATTCAAGGCGTAGGCGCAAAAGTTAAGCTTAAGCTAAGGAAATCTAACATACGACGGCAAGGCAACTAACTATTGATCACAGCGAAGTGCGAAGGAAGTGAAGTGGAAGGGTGGACAGGTAAAATGCAAGCTGATTAACGTCCAAATATGGGGTACATCCCTCAATCGCATTGTAAAGTGTGATCAGATGGCTTAGAGAATATTGTTACTCTAAGAAGTCAGCAGTAATGATGTTCATAGGAGTCACAATATGAGCGCTGTGCATTCTTGCACTTCGTCATCAACGTCACTTTGAGATACATCCCTATTTTTCTTCTTTGAATTTCGATTTAGTGGAACAAAAGATTTGAGCAACTGAAATAGCAGATAGCGAGCCTTTAAAAAGCCCTAAAAAGGGATAAAAAAGGAAAAAGAAACAGATGAAATTTACACTCGCTAACCGTTTGATGAATTCAGGTCTTGCTAGGGTACTATTATTTTTACTAGGTGAGCCTAGTTTTTACGGTATCAAAATGTGTGTCTCACTAAAAGCGGAAAACCCAGAGCAATTACTTTCGTCCCATCAGCCGATTAGTGTCAGCAACTTTGTTCTAAATGAAAAAAAACTAGTATCTAAATAACTACCAGGTAATTTGGACGAAATTCATCAAACGCTCCAGGAGCAAATGTATTTGATGCAGTACCAGCTAGTGGCAGCATTGAACACCTTCAACTTCTTCTTCTTTCTCTCGACGCCAGTTGGCCACACCAAATGAAGCCAAGTTCTTCTCTAACTGTTATTTCTTTCGCTCTTACCATCAACTGGTACCGCATCTAATACTGTCAGAGCTGGAACGTTTCCATCCTTTCAAATAACATGACTTAGCTTTCGGAGCCGTTGGCAATTCAGTCGCTGACCTACGTCTATGCCGCCATAACGCCCATGCCCAACTGTTATGGCGACATAGACGTAGGTCAGTAGGCCTGCGATAGTTGCTGTCGACAACGTGCAAAAGTCCAAAAATTTTCTGCAGAATCTTTCTCTGAAACACTCCAAGGGACGTCTCATCGGATGCTTTCTTTGTACAAGCTTCTGCGCTATACAATAGAACGGCGATGATGGGAAGCTTATTGAATGTTAGTTTTGTTCGTCGAGAGAGGACTTTACCATTCAATTTACTGCTAAGTCCAAAGTATCACTTGTTGGCGAAGATCCTTCGTTGGACTTCAAAGCTGACATTGTTATCATTTAAAAATACTTCATTTAGGCGGCTGAAGCTTAATGAAGCGGAATCAAAAGATCAGGAATCAGTCAAAATCAAAATTTGAAAACAAAAAAAAAATCTTTTTCTCTACAAGTTAGGAGAATGTTTCATGATAAAATATATGTAATATCCTTTACCTCCATTTGGAGCTAATACGTGGCCTATGGGCATCCCAGTAATGCACGTTTATATAGTGAGCTGCTTGATACAAGACAGACTTCCGCTGCAGCTGCCACTAACCTGAGGACGAACGCTACATTCTGTCTTGCAACAGAACTTTGTTATGTGGATTGTTGGAGAACCTGTCGGTAGTTACGCTACCGCTGGCATTGCTCTCGGGATCATTGCACTTACTGAGCCCTCTCATCACGACAAGATGACAACCCTTGAGAAGGACGTTAAAATGATGAAATCAGAGGACCAAACGTCTTCGTCGAACCTCAATGGATTTTCATAATTTATAGCTTGGCATAAACAGTACAGCAGTGGTAAACAAAATAGGCGTTTAAGCGCTACTAAAAATGAAAAAAAAATAAGAGATTTAAAATTTTGTATGCCAGCGTGACTACCAATCCGAAATGCCCCGGCTCAGATCGCTGGGCATGAAACACCCGAATGATGGAAAATACAAAAAATGGTCCCATAGCCGAATGGGTTAGTGCGCGATCACTTCTCGATAGTAGTTTCGGGTTTGAAACCTACTGTGCGTATGAGAAACCGAATTATAGAAAAGGTTTAAGTAGCCCAGCCACACCTCGACAGGTAATGGTAAATCTCCAAGTGTATTTCTGCCATGAAAAAGCTCCTCATAAAAAACCATCTGCCGTTCGGAGCCAGCTTAAAACTTTGGGTCTCTCCATTTATGTTACAACATCAAGACGCACACTGCAATTAGGAAGAGGAGCTCGGTGTAAGCGCCAGTTATATACATATAAATTATAAGTAAATTTGTATTTTATTTTATTTATTCATTCAAATTTCCACTTCTACTATATAGCTCTCACACTTAGTTTTATTCAAAACTAGACAATTTAAATTAAAAGAAAAGATGTTTTACTTACCATCAGTAAAGTTCTTCGCGAACTTTTCTAGCGAAAGAGGAAAAGTTAGAAATTGAAAAGAAATGTTTACAGTAAAAACCCTTTAAAAGAACAAATTATACTGTACATCCGCATTGTGCACAAACAATTTCTAAAAAAACAGTTAACTAAACTGTACTTGAAAGTTTTCGTTTGCATACAAAAAAAGTCAATAAAAAAAATCGAAAACTTCTGCACTAAAGTTGAATTCAACGAACTGCAAAAACTTTTACCAATGACAGGAAACTGTCAAATTGCAGCCAATCAGCGCGCAAAAAAAAGAATTGGAAACAAAATATGTGAAACAATTGCGCTTTGCGTATTGACAATGCACACCACGCAGAAAAAAAAAATATAAAAAAAATGTAAAAGAAAATTAAACTGTAGAAAAAAAGGAATACAATAAGCGTACAACACCGCTGGCGGCGTAAAAAGCTTCAAAAGCGCAGCAAAGAATTGCGTTTATAGTTTTAAAATGGAATTGGCAGTGACGACAAAAAAGAGATGCTTTTCAATGGCGAAATACAATTCGTTGTTTAGAAGATGCAGCTGTATGGACAAACTTTTGGAAAGCTAAAAAGTTGCAAGTGTTCGCTGATGATTGCTTTGGATGGCAGCAGAAGTAGCGAAAGTAAAGGAAGGCCATAAAGAAAGGTTGAATGCAACAGAGCAGCGCTGGTGTGGTTTGCATGAAATACTCGTATAAAAATAAAAATTAAAAATAAATACTTTTTTGCTCTTCAATTAAATTTTGTGTGAAAATTAATAAATTTTATAAATAAATTCAATAATTTTTCTAATATTTTTAGTGCAAGCAATTGGTTTCCTAAGTACAGAAATTTTAATTAAATAAAATTTAATTTCGTGAAAGGTACAGAGAGGCAAATCGCACGGCCAAAGATCCAATGCCATTTTTGCATTGCCTTGTATGTATGGCCGTACAATGATTTACAGAAACAGTAATAAACTAACTGCTTCAAGCGGGCTTGGTAGGTTTTAAAAGTTTGGAAAAATTGAGGCAAGAGAGCGGCGCAATGCTTACTGAGAAATGCAAAGTTAAAAATTCAACTTTTTTTAGATGAGCCATCAGCGTAATAAAATGACGATTTTTGATAAAAAATACTAAATATTGGGGAGTAAGTTAAAGTGACTACGGATTTAATGTACCGGCGCACTTAAATCCCTGTCATTATTCCACCACTATAGCACATTAGTCAAGCCACCATCCTCTATTAGACAACAACAAGAAATACTCAAATGTGGGAAATTCGCTAGGCAAACACTGTATGCTTCTACATCAGTCATTGTTGGAGATCAACAGAATTTAAAATTATCTAGCTTATTAACAGCACAACGGCTGATTTTTCTCTTGAGTGTGGAACTCAAACGGTCCTCGCTTACATCATTCCTGCCTCGCTAGTTTGACTGCCTTGACTAGGTGTTTTTTAACTTTTAACCAATCCTTTGAGCCCGAAAAAGAATATGAAAAGAGTTTTTACAAAATATGAAATTAAGCGTGATTTTCGGAGAAAAACTCATTTATATATCTGAAAATCACAAGACTTAACCGCTACGGGTGCTACTTCAAAATACCATCAAAACTTTCATAGCAGAATTTCCAAAATTTTTCTTAGGCCGCAGTTTTATAGCCGATTGAATTTTAATAGGACTATGAATAAGTTCGTGCGGTTTTACAACAGATGGCGTAACTTGATTATTATTCCATCGATCCACATTTCCAAACATTCATTGGAGAGCTACTGTCGTAAGGCACAAACGTCAGTATAAGTTTTTTATTTGAAGCGTAAACAACAATATTTTTACCACACTTGAAAATGTCGAATTTCGTGCCAAATAATGTGTTTTTGCGGGGAATTCTTCTTCATTATTTTAATATGAAGAAAAAAGCAGCCGAAAGTCATCGTATCTTGGTGGAAGTTTATGGTGAGCATGCTCTAGCTGAGCGAACGTGCCAGAAGTGGTTTGCACGCTTTAAAAGTGGTGATTTTGGCTTGGAAGACGAAGAACGCGAGGGTGCGCCGCCAAAGTTCATGGATACCGAATTGGAGGAATTGCTCGATCAAGATCCGGCTCAAACGCAAGAAGAGGTTGCAAAAACTTTGGGAGTTGATCAATCAACCATTTCCAAACGTTTAAAAGCCATGGGAATGATCCGAAAGGTAGGCCATTGGGTGCCGTATGAATTGAAGCCAAGAGACGTTGAACGCCGTTTTATGGCATGCGAACAACTGCTTCAACGGCACAAAAGAAAGGTTTTTTTGCATCGAATTGTGACTGGCGATGAAAAGTGGGTCCATTACGACAATCCAAAACGTCGGGCAACGTATGGATACCCTGGCCATGCTTCAACATCGACGTCGGCGCAGAATATTCATGGCCTGAAGGTTATGCTGTGTATCTGGTGGGACCAGCTGGGTGTTGTGTATTATGAGCTACTGAAACCGAATGAAACGATTACGGGGGATGTCTACCGACGACAATTGATGCGTTTGAGCCGAGCACTGCGAGAAAAATGGCCGCAATACGCCGATAGACACGACAAAGTTATTTTGCAACATGACAATGCTCGGCCACATGTTGCACAAGTGGTCAAAACATACTTAGAAACGCTCAAATGGGATGTCCTACCCCACCCGCCGTATAGTCCAGACCTTGCGCCATCCGATTACTATCTCTTCCGATCGATGCAACATGGCCTGGCTGACCAGCACTTCCGTAATTACGATGAAGTCAAAAAATGGATCGATTCGTGGATTGCGGCAAAACCGACCGAATTTTTCACAAAGGGAATCCGTGAATTGCCAGAAAGATGGGAAAAAGTAGTAGTAAGCGATGGACAATACTTTGAATATTAAATTTGTAACCATTTTACGTCAATAAAGTTTCAAATTTCGAAAAAAAACCGCACGAACTTATTCATAGTCATAAAAAAGTGGAAGTTTCAAAGACTAAGAAATATCGCTGATTTTTGAGAATTTTTTTCGTTGACTGTGGCTGGGCTTTATCTTCCACATAAAAAAAAAGAATCGAGCATATACTTTGTGGATTTACTTCTTGTTTTACTTCATAATACAAATACCAACAATATTGTAATTGAGCGCAAAGCAGTGCAGAATGTTGAGATGCGGGCTTGTGGAAAATCACCGAGCAACAACTAATCCAAAAGGTGATAAGAGATCATAAATGGCGATGGAATGGGCACACTCTCATAAACGGCTGAAAGTAAAGCATGAGCACAACAGCGTTGAGATGAAACACTTAAGGACATAAGGGACTCGGTCGTCCACGAATCACCTTACACGTGTTCTAACCTTCTTGATTTAGAAGCAGTTAACCAAACGTGGGGTGTAGCTAAGATAAAAGCTCTTAATCGAATAAGTTATAAATGTATTGTTGGAGCCTTATATTCGCAAGAGCAATAATAAAGGAATTAAAAAAAAACTTCGTTGACTTTAAGGAATCCGCTTATGTAGGCCAACTGTCAAACACGACGATAAAATTATAGAAATCGTCGAGTCAGATCGGTGTGTGAATACCTATGGATTGAGATAGCCAGAAACTGACGATTATCTTGCAAATAATTTGGAAGCATTTATAAAGGGTGGTTAAGTTACAAGGACCAGTCCCGATTATGAATAAAATACAACATTTTTTACGAAATTATTCTCATTTCTCTTTATTATGATAATATTGGTATAGCTCAATTACGTATAGAACAAAACATCGGGCAAATGGCCGCCGCGGCCTCGGCGGCACACCTCCATCCGATGGTCCAAATTTTCGGTGACACTGAGGCACAATTGCGGTTCTATGCCGTTAATGTGCCGAATTAACTCATCCTTTACCTCTTGAATTGTTGCTGGCTTATCGACGTACATCTTTTCTTTCAAATAACCCCAAAGAAAGAAGTCCAACGGTGAGATTATTCGGCCATCAAATTTTTCGCGCAAAAGAGCCATTGTTTCGTTAGCTGTGTGACAAGTGGCACCGTCCTGCTGAAACCACATATCGTCCACATCCATATCTTCCAATTTGGGCCATAAAAGGTTCGTTATCATCTCACGATAGCGAACACTATTCACAGTAACTGCCTGGCCGGCGTCGTTTTGGAAAAAATACGGCCCAATCGGCATATTGACGAATCCACTGAAAATGTGCCTCATCACTGAAGATGATTTTCTTCGAAGTGCGCGATATACATTTTGATTTGAACGCCCGTTTTCATAATAAGCCTGAATAATTTTAACGCGTTGCTCGATTAGGTATCTTCCCATGGCTCAAATTGAGTTAGTCTGAAATTGAAAAGTATCAAATGGAATGTGGAAAAAAGCTTGACGTTTAGGTGTGGTTCACACTCAATATCGGCCCTTGCAATTTTAGCACCCTTTATAAGGCTGGTCTCAAAAAGAAGCTTGTCGTATGACTGTCTCTCGAAATGGTGCAAGGGGACCATTTTGGGCCAAATCGACGTATGCGATTCTATTCTGGTGTTGAAAAACTGGTAGCATAAAATAATAGCAGCAGAAAAACCAGTAGTCAAATATGTTAGCAGTGGTCCAGCATAAACGAACGCCAAACCCGAATTATAGACCAAAAGAGTTTTGCTGTATGGTTTGGTGGAGTTGGTTTGGCATAATTTACTGTAAATTGGGTATAAATAAAGGTTCAAATCCCCATGCATGGCACAGCAAAATGATAGAAACCTTTTGTTCCACATAAGCTCCACCGCTAGCGGTCGCTCCTCGGCAGGCAATGGTAAACCTCCGAGTGTATTTCTGTCATGAAAAAGTTCCTCATAAAAATCATCTGGCGTTTAAAGTCGGCTTAAAATTGTAGCTGCCTCCATTTGTAGAACAACATCAAGCCGCAGCCATAAATAGGAAGAGGATCTTAGCCATCTATCAGAAGTATACGCGCCAATTATTTATATATTTATGAATATTTTTCATTTAAATTTTGTTTATGATACATGCCACACATTTGCTTTCGATTCCATTTCCCCGATCAGTCTTAGAGTAGTCCATTCTGTAACAGAATTTTTCAGTACATTTTCGCGATCTTCTTCACCTATCTCGCCACTGGCAACTTTGATTTCATGTTTCAACTCCTGCATCATCTATGGATGGTTGGCGTATGGCGCACTGGTCCAGCGACGCCTTCAACAATGATTCTAATGGAGACAAATTGAAGCTTCATAGCGGCCAATTGACATCACCGTTTCGACTGATTATTCTATTTTCTATACTCTGATTTTCTCCTATTTATTCCCGCTTATACAGCTTACTAGAGTTTGGTGAAAATACAAAGAAATAACAACTTTTTCGAAAAATTATTATATTGTTAGGTTGAATTAGTTTTAAAGGTGACACACAGATGGCGCTATTTATCACTTTATCGCGTTGGCAATACTGAATATATATTCATGACAAAGCCTCATCCCTAGGCTTTGTTTAGCAGTATCTGTCATTTCGCTGAAGTATAAACAACGCAGTGTTTTCGTGCTCCGAGTATGTCAACTTTCGTGCCGTCGAAACGCAATTTGCGGGAAGCTTTGCTTTTCTGCCTCAATTTGAAAAAAAATACAGCCCAAGCCCGTGAATTGCTGCAGGAGGCCTACCCAGACCATACTCCGTCGATTTCAACATGTGAGTACTGGTTTCGACGATTCAAAAGTGGTGATTTTCACACCGAAGACAAGGAGCGTCTTGGCCAGCCCAAAAAGTTCGAGGACGCGGAATTGGGGGAATTGGTAAACGAGGACTCGTGCCAAACCCAAGAAGAGCTTGCTGAATCATTGGGCGTTGATAAATCAACCGTTTGCAAGCGTCTAAAAGCGATGGGAATGATCCAAAAGCAAGGACATTGGGTCCCGTACGAGTTGAAGCTGCGCGACGTCGAACGGCGATTTTTTTACGTGCGAATTGCTGATCGAGCGACAAAATCGGAAGGGTTTTTTGCATCGGGTGGTGACTGGCGACGAAAAATGGATCCACTACGATAACCCAAAACGCAAAAAATCATGGGGTTTGCCCGGCCACGCATCAACGTCGACGGCCAAGCAGAATATTCACGGCAAAATCATGCTCTGCATTTGGTGGGATCAGGTCGGCGTCGTATATTTTGAGCTGCTCCAACCGGGCGAAACAATCACGGGGGATCGTTACCGACTGCAATTGATGCGTTTAAGCCGGGCATTGAAAGAAAAACGGCCGGAAACGGTAAAAAGGCACGACAAGGTTATTTTGCAACATGACAACGCTCGGCCGCATGTTGCTCAACCTGTCAAAAATACTTTGGAACGCTTGGCTGGGAAGTGTTACCCCACCCGCCGTATAGTCCAGACATAGCTCCCTCCGATTATCATTTGTTCCGGCATATGAGTCTCGATTTGGCGGACCAGCGGTTCTCCTCGTACGAGGCTACCAAAATATGGGTTGAGTCATGGATAGCCAAGCAGCGGCCAGAATTTTGGAGAAACGGCATCCGGAAATTGCCCGAAAGATCGGCGAAAGTTGTAGCTAGCGATGGGCAATACTTCGAATAAAATATTTTGTACCGTTTTTTCACAATAAAGCCCCAAATCTTCGAAAAAAACCTTTAAAACTAATTCAACCTCCCAATATTATTTTTAAAATTTTATTAGCGGTAGGTAACTATTAACAAATTTTATTAATGCAGAGTGCTAGTAAACACTTTAAAGTTTCATAGCAAAAAAACGATACTCCAATCGGTTGATTCATTTCTGATTGGTTGCAGTTAGAAAGTTAATTGTATGCTTATTAACATATTTCAGCATGTAAAAATACCTTTTTTATAAATATTTACAATTTGTGGGGAGAGTTAGCTTCAAAACACAACAAACATTTTGCAAATCGGAGCATTGTGTGCATAGTTATTGCCTTACATGGAACTTTGGGACTTACTTTTGGAGGCTGTACAGATGCTTGCATATCAGCATACAATAACATTTTCATAGCAGTGGGCCGTTGCGGGTCGCTCAATACATGTTTAAATCAACCTACACAAAGATCAGCTCTGGAGATGTAAGCTGAACCACAAGTAAACACACATACGTACGCAAACACATACATACAGCATATCAGGCACACTGCAAACGCCGAATAGAGTCATTATTAAAATTGCATGAAATGCGAAAAAGGCCAGTTCCATTTCGTTGGAAGGTGCAGTGAATTTGTATATTTTTGGCGCCCTCAAGAAAAATATAAATAAATATATCCTCATATACATACATACATATTCGTATGTCTGTATTTATGCGCCAAAAAACGGCAGAAATCAAAATTCAGTAAAGCTACAAAATAATGGCTTCATTATTGCAAAGTAAACTGTTTACAAAAACAAAAAAACAATTCTGCATATTTTTTGAAGGGGCGTTAACGCAGCACCAAAGCGTCGGCGATGTTGCTGGCTCGTGAGTGACACACACACACATATGTAATTGTATGTAGATAGTCTTGCGATTGCATATCTACTGGCGCCGATACTATCTGCCTTATTGCGCTTGCATTGTCGTTGATTATTAAGTGTTAACAATTGTTAATCAAGAAATTAAGTGAGTAATAATAAAATCATGACGATATGCTTTTTTTTTCATCCGCGCCAACCAACATACGAATCAAATGCAATCGGCGATGTGGAGGTCGTTGAAATTAAGCAGAAATCCGTTGACTTTAAATGTAAAAATCACCGCAACGTTTCGGCCAGCCCAAATGGCTAAAAGGTTGACTGCCTGACTGGCTATTTGGTTAACACTGACGCGGTAACGTTTTATGCATTTTAATGCGATTGGCCACAGGCGTTTGCTGCTTTTGACAGGCAGTCGATGTAGTAGAAAAAATTGGGAAAGGGGAGGAAATAAAAAGGCGAGAAGACAGCAAAGGCACAAAAAGAGAAAAAAAAAAATTAATGCAAGCGAAAAAAAAAAACAAAATCGGATTTGCCGTCGAATTTAAACTTGAAGTACGGCATACAGAATTATCTCATATTACCGAGCAATTAAAAAGTAATAAAAAAATTAAAAATTAATAAAAAAAAATTGTTTTCGTAAAGCAAAGTGCAGTTGATTCCCCGAGTTCCACCATCTCACAGCGAAAGCTTGTATGTATTATATATACAGTGAAACCCTCCTAGATGGACACTCACCGGCTGTAAGCTTCTGTCCATTCAAATGCGCTGTCCACACAAAAGAGGGTAACTTCTTCCGATTCATAACAACGATTTGATATAGAACGAAATGTTCGGCTAATAGAGGTGTCTCTTAAGAGAGGTAACACTGTACTATCTTAACTTTATGGGCAACTACACTTACGGACAAAATATTTATTTGGACCAGTTTTACCTACTTTTCCTTTTTTTTTTTTTTAATTTTCTCAAATTTTTAATAAAAGTATAGCTCACTCTAGAAGAAATTGTTGGCAATTTTTCCCCCCTGACGGTGTTGCCCGTTGCCCTGACGGCAAGGCCCAACATCGTGCGGTGGGCACGAATATGTTCAGCCACTTCAAACTTGCACTTTCTTATAAAAAATACTGAAAAAACATTTTCTATAATAATAAATAAATATATATTATAAAATATTACTAATGATAATATAAAACTATCTACTAAATTATTAATTTTTTAACTCTTATAAAGTTTAAAAGTTTGATGAAACTATTCTCAATTTTTTTTAAATGTTACACAAAGCTTAAAACTATGAACTATGTGCTATTTGTTGCACAATGAGCTATACTTAAAAAAAAAACGTTAAAAAAAAATAAAACGTAGTCAAAATTGCTCAAAATATCACAATTCAACTATTTCGCCCTATACTTACGGGTGTATGTGCCTATAACTAACGGCATATTCCGCCACGTCTTATGCGCTCTCCTCACCACTCCCCAGTCTCCCTTAACCCCTTTTGACCCACAACTACCGTTCTGCACACTTCAACCCTATCGCCACGCAAAGCTTTTGCAAGCTGCCAGTAACTACCCTCAATGTAATCGCTTATTTTGTCGCTTCTCTGCTTGTGTATGTATGTGCTCAACATGGATACCCATAAAAGTTCAGCACAGCCAAAAAAGCTTTGAGGCTATAAAAAGCTTCGCTGGCAAACTGATATCTTTTAACCAATTTTGCTGCTTACACACCAGCACTTGGCACAGAAAGCTCACATACGTGCCACAAAAGCTCACATATTTGCTAATAAGCTAACGTTGTGGAAAAGTACTAGAGGTATGTGTCTATTAGCACTACTTGAGATGTGCATGAATGTGTGTGTGTGTGTGCTCGTATTGCAATCCTTTCCTTTGAACTACTTTTGGTTTGAAGGGTTGATATATGGCACTGATTTGCAAGGCTTTCGTCTGGTAATTTGAAAGTTTGAATTTTCAGTCTTCAACTGGCACATTTGTGTAGATGTGTGTGTATATGTGTGATTCAAATGAGCAGTGTAATTTGCTTGGAGACGGTTTTTAAAAATAGAAAAGCTGCAATTTAAAGATGGTGAAATGCATTTCTTTTAATCGGCAGCAGCAGATATTATTCTGGATTTTTTTTTTAATTTTTCCATATTTCTCGCCCTCAATCGCTTCGAAAGGGATGTCGCTGAAGAGACCCCTTTAATATGAATGATAATACAGTCATAAAATTTTGAAGTACGTAGAAAAAATATTTACCCATCGGGACAATAGAATTATCTGGGTGATATACATATATGCGAAGGAAAGCTCGATTTTGATGCCCAGAAATATATTCATAACCTGTGCTTAAAAGTCAAAAATTATGTTGAAACATCTCCATGCTTTCTAACTTCCCCGTATACTTTCGACTCCAATTTTTTTATATTTTACTAGGAATGGCTTTCACTTGCAGTCGGCTTGTATTTATGCTAGAAGTGTATTGACGAAATTTGTAGTCCCCAGGCCCAACGTGTCTGGGTGCTGAAGAAAATTACTTCTGAGCTATTTTGAGCGATGCTGGTACGAAATTTGCACGAAACAGTATATCTTTTCAAGAATAATTCATTCAAGATTTACTAAAAACTATTTCAATTTTCCACTACATGCCTTAGTAAGTGCAGTAGAGAGTGCTGATAAGCTTGGGTTAGGTTAGGGTACGGTGGTGGCCAGTATCAATGAGAATGTAGAAGGGCCCACTTTGGCATGGATAGTATTTATGATGCCACTTGTAAGCCGCTAAACAATCGAAATTCCTCTCAAGCAATGGTAGCGCCGAACGGGATTATATAAAGGGTTTTTCAATAAGGGCGGGTAGATGTTGAAATGGAATAAAATGGTGTGGCACGTAGTGCCGTCCTGCTGGAACCACATGTCGTCTAGATCCATATGGTTCAATATGGGCCATAAGAAATTGGAAGGGCCACCACGTCTACCGAAAAATGGGCGCAATGCGCGCAACGTTTGCGTTATTGAACACTCATTTTGATAATAAAGTTTTATCATTTGAACATACTGTTCAATCGTGTAACTTGCCATGATGATTTGGCATAAACAACTGAATAATAAACAAAAGATTTGACAGATGTCACCAAAACAAAATGGCTGCCACAGGGTGCCAAAATCGACCCGCGCCAATTGAAAAACCCTTTATATAATTGGCGCGTACACCCTTTTTGGGTGTTTGATCGAGTTCCTCATCCTATTTGTGGTGTGCGTCTTGATGTTGTTCCACAAATGGAGGGACCTACACTTTCAAGCCGACTCCGAACGGCAAGTATTTTTATGAGGAGCTTTTTCATGGCCGAAATACACTCGGAGGTTTGCCATTGCCTGCCGAAGGCCGACCGCTATTAGAAAAATGTTTTTCATAATTTTGGTTTCACCGAGATTCGAACCAACTTTCTCTCTGTGAATTCCGAATGGTAATCATGCACCAACCTATTCAGCTGCGGCGGCTGCCCAGCGCCGAAATCTAATAAAACCATCATATCCTTCTTTATGCACGAACAGCGGACGTCATGCTGATTCATACTAAAATAGTAAATGATGCACAGAGAGACACTAGAACTGTCTCCTAATCATTTCAATCGGCACAACTTTTGTGGTAATCATTGACGCCTCTAGTCAATAGTAAACGGCGGGTTAAGAGCCTCGCTATGGTAGACCTAGGCTTCGCTAACAGATTGCTAATGCTCTTAGGCCCACATGCATGCCAGATAACAAAGCATGATTTTGTTTCTTCTTACTTACTTGCTTAATTGGCCGTAACAACCCGTTACCAAGTTACAGCCTGCCGAATAATGTGTCACCAGGTGTCCAGACCTTTTTTAGTTTCTTAAGCCAAGAGAAACCAGGTCATCTTCAATTTGGCCTTCGTCAATTACCGTCTCCAACACCTTCTTCGTCGGAGCAGTTCCTTGCATACGGAAAACATGGTCCAGCCTTAGGCGCTGCAGGATGACTCGATACCTCCGTAAAGCTCATACAGTTTGTGGTTCATTCGAGCTATAGAGAACCACTGGGATTATCGGCATCTTGTATAGTTTTGTAAGTGCGTGTAGCGTAGTACACATATCAGAAGTGAAACTTTCAAGGCAGACAAAGAAAGAGGGAGAGACGCGAGAGAGAATTAGAGAGAAAGAGAGAGAGAAGGAATATGTATCTAAATAAATTCACAACATTTGCAGAGAATACAAATAGACAAAATTTACAAAAAACGGAGAAGGGTCGGCCGGTGTAGGTAAATGCCGGACACAAACCGTGGCAACAACACGCACTACTCCGAGTATTTATCACCCGCATAAACTCGGCGAATCCAGGAGCGCAGTAACGGCATAAATTACCGCAAGACAATACCAATAAATCCGACGCCGGAATGGATAGCACTTTATATTACGCACTAGCACTAGCCAGGAAACGGAAATAAGCGCCAAAAAGTAGGCAGAAAAAAAAACCTCAAAAAAATTGGGACCAAAATACCATCCAAACAGTAGTTACCAAGGAATTATAACTCCAAAAAGTAGGCACCAAAAATATATTTATTACAAGTTTGCACAAACAAGTTCCAAAAAGTAAGCAGTGTTATTTCTCACTTGAAATTAGCAACCACAAGGAAAAACTCTGGAAAACTAGCCTAAAGTGTATGACCCGATTTACACGAGGAGACATGTGGAAGGGAAACATTTTGTTCGGTGGCGAAGGACGGTCGGGGAAGAGAGAAGGGATTTTGTCTCCCGTACTCGGCAACACGCTTTGCTCTTCTTATTCGTATTTCCAATCTTTCCAATTTTTGATAGTTGCTTCATTCGTTTTCTTCTTTTGTGGGAGAAGGTTCTGAGTTATGTGTTGGTTTTCAAGCAAACGGAAGATAACAAAGATGACAAACATCCGAACACTGCTTGGGAAATGCACGATTATTTTTGCTAGTAAAGTAGGTATAATTTAAAATATATTATGGGGCATGTTTATGTTCAATTCTAATTTTCCTCGCATTTCTAGTTACTCAAGTTAATTATTTACATATGAAGTATTTTTAATTTAATTTTTTTATTCAAGTATAAGAATTTATAAATATATTTCAATAAAAAAACAACAAATTATTTATTATTTAACCAGTTTGCATTTTTCATTCATATATTTAAGAAACTGTTGTCGAACGCTCTCTGCTTTACATGTAAGCGCGTGCTAGAATACATCCGAACCAGACGATGCTAAAGTGTTAAATGTCAAAATGTCGCGGAAACATTTTTGCCCGTGTGAACGCGAATGAAACTTCAAAAGAGAATTTCCAGTGTCTCCCTTCCAGATGTCTCCTCGTGTAAATCGGGTCTATCTAAGATATATATAAGGTATAGCTCTCTCTCCTTTTCCTCTACGTTTTATCTGTTTTCTCTCTCGCGGAACGAAAATGCCCAAAACGTTGCATGGCAAATTTTACTCTCCATTCTCACTCGACCAGCGACGCGTAAGAAAGTTTACTTCCAAAATTCTAATTAAAAATGTTAATGAAAATTTGTCGAGTTTTCATAAATCTTATGGAAAGTTTGTAATATTATGATACTAGCTGACCTGGCGAACTTTCTTCCGCCCTAGAGGCAATAAAAAAACAGATTTTTGGAACTTCAATGCGCCACAATACTCGCAAACAACGTTTATTGGCCCAATGCAAACGCTAGGATGCAAGCAGTAATCAGTGTGGCAATCATATCGAAAGGCTCTTCTTGTGCGTCGAAAATGATCTACTTGTTGATCTCTGTTATTCCCTCGACGATTTCGCATTACCAACCGAGCCGTTTTACGGGCTGCCTCGCTTTGCTCTTGTGATTGAGAAGCACGAAGTCGAGCCATACTAACGCAGCGCTCTTCACGCGCAATTCCTTGCCCTTCTTCAGTCGTTTCATTCGCAATGTTTCGTATCCTTCTTGCATTACGGCTTTGTCGGGAAAAATTCGATCGTCTCGGTCGCGGCATTGATAATGATGATTCAAAGAGAATACAATTAACTGTGTTATATATTTCTGACAGAATTTATATTATCAAATTTTCTACTTAACCATAGACAAAATTACGTTTAGCTGTCATCTGCGTTTTGTTATTCCATATCAGATGCGTTTTTGTTATACCACATTTAATAGTGGCTTCACGGAAACGCGCTCGAATGGGATAAAAAGTATTCTATGTCCGTCTCCTGGTTCTAAGCTACCTCTCCACCAATTTTCAGCCAAATCGGTTCAACCGTTCTCGAGTTATAAATAGTGTAACTAACATGACTTTCTTTTATATATAGATTTGTTATAAATTAACTTTATTTTTATAAAAAAAAAATATAAAATAAAAGAAGCAGTAAATTGTCAAAAATTGGCAATATGTGGTAGCTTTATCATAATTTTTTTTGTGGTGCATGTGTCGCTGTTATTTACAGCTCCACTGCAATGGCTTTTCTACGAGGCATCAATTTAGTTGAGGTGATGTCCAAATGGGTTCTACTTACACAAGTCCGCCACTTATGAGTATTGTCATGCAAACCAAATCGAGTTATTTTTTTTAAAATTCAAGTTTGCCCTATTTTTCAGATGTCTGCTTTTGACTCAGTAGAAGAAGAATTACTGCCTTCCCTTGTAAGAGGTAATTAGTTCACATTCTCTCGTCAATCCTTCTCAACTAATCTTCATTCCGCGTCCCTAAAATTTAATTAAACAAATTGAATGAAAGCTTCCCGTTTGTAGACGAATTTGAAACAAAAATTTTTTTTTAATAATTTTTTTATTTCAATGAGCCAACTATTTTTCTACTTTCGTGCTCTTTAACTCACCGCATACAAGCGCATGTGAGCTCTGGCGCAATAATGCATTTTCAGCTACATTAAGCAATAATCAAATTGAAGGGGCGCCCGAACTCAAATGCAGTTGCTTCTATAGTTTGGAATGAGATATTATAATAAATGAATATCTCACAACTCTAATGGATAAAAATCATAGTTTGGAAATATATGCACGTGTGCGAAAATGCAGGGTATTTATATACATATTTTTATATCAATGCATTTGTATGTACTCGAAATATAAAAAGCACTCGCATATGCAAAAAATATAATTTAATGAGGGCTCGAGTGCCTCAAATATCATTCATCGTGAAGATTTTTTTTTAATATTTAGATAAAAAGTTACATGAAATCAGGAGTCCAGGGCAGAAATTGAAATATATAAGCATTAGCATTTTAGCATTAAGGAGGTTTCAGTGCAAAAAAGATTAAGACAGAAGCATAAAAAAGTTAGAATAAGCCTAACTGGAAAGCCTTGAATCGGAGTGATGCAGAGTATACTGAGTGACAAACACGACTTGGATTGAAATAAAGATCGAGAGATAAGGCACTGGCCTATACGTACAGCAGTAGTACACATCCTTTGCCCAAATAGGGGTTTAAAGCATCAAAGCTGACGTAGGGGCTTGCAACTTGGCTTTCGCTGTTTTTTAGAGATAACTGCAGTAGCAAACGCTAGTCGAAATAGGCAGATCTAAAATGTTTGGCAGTAATCCCGGAAAGGTAGGCTGATAACCTGCTAATCGTAAACCTTATACTATCAACGAAACCGCTCCCTCGCGGAACCATAGGCAGAACCATAGGAAATTACATATACACATAAACTTGCCTACCTGCGAATGTAACCACAACACCATACAAGTGAATTTAATTACCCCGCAAAATTAGACGATACATCAAAATTATATGTATATACCAGAATCCTTCTGCAAGCTTACCAAAGTCCACATAAAAGAAATTGTCAACGACTCGGAGAATACGGAATTCATGTGACACACGATGGAAAGTGAACGCCAGAGGCAGGTAAAGAAATTTATTCTGTCTTCTAGAAGATCGTAGAATAGGAGCTTAAAACCAGTTGGGGAGGCATTATTACGGGATATCATAGTTTTCGTTAACATTTTAGAAAACTGGTATTACAGGAAACAAGCACCTGTCGTTTTTCCAAGCTGGCGAATAAGCACCAGAGGACATGCTTTGCAAATGTGCAGCTCTCGCAAGACGAATATTTACTCATCTAAGTGGTGTGACTCTGGATTCGTTGCTAGTATGAAACCTGGCGGACAAGCATAATAGACCACAGCAGAGGTTGCCGTGCACTATGACCCAATAAAACTGAAACCAGTTGAAAAATGTATCATGAATGGAATTAAAGCTTCAAAGGCGAGGATTTTTGAGTCGGTACGAAGACCAACTATAAGAGTTCTAAGCAACAAAGGACATGTCATGCCACCACACTTTTGTACTCAAGGGTGTCGAGTGAATTCCGATGCAAATATCAAAGTTTTAGAGGCAGTAGGGAAACCTTGGATGAATAGTATACGTGGTGACACCTCAAACACTTTTCAGCAAGACTCTGCTCCTTCATACAAAGCGACGACAACACAAGATTGGGTAGTTGAACATTTCCATGGCCACATAACACCGAACTGATGGCCGTCTAACCGCCCAGACATTAATCCCCTGGATTACTACTTATGCGGCATAGTTGAGCGTTATGCCAATAATCATTTCATAACAACACTTCTTCTCTGAAGGCTGCAATTAATACCGTTACGATCAATGCGAATAAGGAACATTTGATTCGGAATGGAAATTTTATTGAATGATTTTATAGGTACAGAAGTTAATTTTGTGTAAAAAATTCATTAAATTTTGTACAAAATAAAAGCTAATTAGCTTTACTCTGAAGTTGGGCTAAAATACCTCACGCAACCTGTATATAAATTGCCTTATTGGCAGAGCAGCACGGACTGGCTATATAGTCACTTTTAGACATTGAGGTCTCAAAATTTAAGAGAAAAACGCCAGTCGTAAGATTGTTAGCCTTAAGTTTCTATTGTGCGCGCTAAGGTTAAGTTTTCAAAATTAAAAAACCAAGCTTAGAAAAACCTAAAATTTCTATTTCATAACCTTTCCGCCTCTGGCAAGTTGCACTACTGCACATATGTACAGTCAACGTCGAAAGAAAGTGTGTACTAATACACAACATTTAGACTATTTATTTTGTTTGTAATTAGATTCTTTTTTTTTTTAATTTGGTTACTAATACAACAAAAATCATATAAAGCATAATTTTGAATTTTGTAAATATTTTTAAAAATTCGGGAAATTTTCATTTAAGTTTCAAACCTTTTACTTGGAATTTTTAGAACAATTTCGGTTATTCAGTTTTACAGATCAAAGAATTTTTCTGAATGAAGTGTAGTTTTTAAGTAGGACAAAAATCACGCTGATTTTTCAGAATATTTTTTGTTCGCGGCCTTGTGGATTTCCTTCATTCAACGCCTACAACATTTTTTTGTATGCGTCTGCAAAAAAAGTTGTAAAAAATCAACGCATTTTTAGAACTATTGGGAGGTTGAATTAGTTTTAAAGGTGACACACAGATGGCGCTATTTATCACTTTATCGCGTTGGCAATACTGAATATATATTCATGACAAAGCCTCATCTCTAGGCTTTGTTTATCAGTATCTGTCATTTCGCTGAAGTATAAACAACGCAGTGTTTTCGTGCTCCGAGTATGTCAACTTTCGTGCCGTCGAAACGCAATTTGCGGAAAGCTTTGCTTTTCTGCTTCAATTTGAAAAAAAATACAGCCCAAGCCCGTGAATTGCTGCAGGAGGCCCACCCAGACCACACTCCGTCGATTTCAACATGTGAGTACTGGTTTCGACGATTCAAAAGTGGTGATTTTCACACCGAAGACAAGGAGCGTCTTGGCCAGCCCAAAAAGTTCGAGGACGCGGAATTGGGGGAATTGGTAAACGAGGACTCGTGCCAAACCCAAGAAGAGCTTGCTGAATCATTGGGCGTTAATAAATCAACCGTTTGCAAGCGTCTAAAAGCGATGAGAATGATCCAAAAGCAAGGACATTGGGTCCCGTACGAGTTGAAGCTGCGCGACGTTGAACGGCGATTTTTTACGTGCGAATTGCTGATCGAGCGACAAAATCGGAAGGGTTTTTTGCATCGGGTGGTGACTGGCGACGAAAAATCGATCCACTACGATAACCCAAAACGCAAAAAATCATGGGGTTTGCCCGGCCACGCATCAACGTCGACGGCCAAGCAGAATATTCACGGCAAGAAAATCATGCTCTGCATTTGGTGGGATCAGGTCGGCGTCGTATATTTTGAGCTGCTCCAACCGGGCGAAACAATCACGGGGATCGTTACCGACTGCAATTGATGCGTTTAAGCCGGGCATTGAAAGAAAAACGGCCGGAAACGGTAAAAAGGCATGACAAGGTTATTTTGCAACATGACAACGCTCGGCCGCATGTTGCTCAACCTGTCAAAAAATACCTTGGAACGCTTGGCTGGGAAGTGTTACCCCACCCGCCATATAGTCCAGACATAGCTCCCTCCGATTATCATTTGTTCCGGCATATGAGTCTCGATTTGGCGGACCAGCGGTTCTCCTCGTACGAGGCTACCCAAATATGGGTTGAGTCATGGATAGCCAAGCAGCGGCCAGAATTTTGGAGAAACGGCATCCGGAAATTGCCCGAAAGATGGGCGAAAGTTGTAGCTAGCGATGGCCAATACTTCAAATAAAATATTTTGTACCATTTTTTCACAATCCTTTAACAAAACACAAACCTTTAAAACTAATTCAACCTCCCAATACTTGAAACTTGCACCAAAATTCAATGATCTATAAAACTATATTTTTATAAAATATTAGTCGAAAATACAAAATAAATAGTCACTACTTATCAATCTGTGTTGTATACTTTCTATTGACACTCTCCGTGTGTAGTCGCTCACTCACTCATAAAATTCGTATTGATACCAGCCTGTACATGTCTGTCTCCCACTGCAGTTGAATTCTTGTAAAATATGAGTTCGTATTACAAATCGCCTTACGTGTTTTTTTTTTCTAATTTTTTCTCCATATTTGTTATCCCTCAAATGATTTTCGCTCATTATTTTTTTGATTATGCGCTCCATTTATTGCCACATAAAAATGTCAAAGGCCATACGAAAACCCCATGCCCACTCCTGCAACAAGGTGTTTAGTTGCATGTTGCAGCTGCATGTGAAAGCACGTACATATATTGCTATGTGTGTATGTGTGCGCAGCGATGCTTGGGTTTCCAATACGTTTGGCGTTTAAAATGACAAAAGGGCAACATTATTGCGAGTTTAGTACTAAAAATGCACTAAAACAAAGCAACGTAAGCACTGCTATACCTATACGTGCACGTATATGTGTGTGTGTGTGCTGTGTGAGTGTGCAGAAATAAACTAACGAATAGTACTCATATATCAAAGGAAATTCTAATAAAAAAGAAATTGCAATGCGCGCTGACCTGAAGGCACTCGACGTATCCATTGTGCAAGTACTTTATTATAATAAAGTATTTCTGCAATGTGCGCCTTTATAGAGAAATATTTTTCATATGCGCATATATGTATGGGTATGTGCACACACACAACCGTACAAGTTAATAAAAAAAAGCTTTGAAAATTATGTGAAAGCGTGTAAATGATGTGACTTTATCGCTGCCACATGCAATATGCCACATAGCGCATATAAATATATATATCTTTATACATAGGTATATTTTTTTTGTGATTTGCTGAGCTTCTACTATTGGCTTTTCCTCAAAGCTCTCTCAGTGATATATTTTTCAAAGTATTATATTTTTGCAATATTTGGGGCCACTCCTGCAAGTTGATTAAAAAACTGTGATTTATTACTTTTAATATTATATAAGCTAGCCAAGGGCAATGGAAAAGCTGTGAATCGACGCTGACATAGAGAAACTGCCACATTAAGAATGAAAGGGGGAAATGGTCACTGTGAAGGCAAGGATTAAATTATCGGCAAAAATTGGATAGTAATAGATAATCCATTATTTGTAAACCGGTCAAGAGTTCTATATTAGAAAGTGAAACCGGAAGCCTTCATGAGCGACTGAAGAGCTTTCACTAAACGAAAAAGCTTGCATTCGACGATTAGAAAATTGGTTTCAGGCTCCTACTTGTGAGAGGTACTCATTATTTCATTAAACTTCGGGACATACAGTCAACCTCAAAAGAAAGTGTACACCATATTTTGACAAGTTTTGACTATTTATTTTTTAATTTCAACTATTATTCCATAAAAATACACTTCGTATTACAACAAAAACCATATAAAACAGAGTTTTAAACTTTGCGCAAAATTTATAAGAATTTGACGAATTTTCATCAAAATTTTAAACTTTTTCCTCAGAATTTCAGAAAAAGTTTGAAGTATCTAATTTTAGAACTCATTAAATATTTTTATAGCAAAATTTTAAGCGGATCAAAAATCACACTCATTTTTGGGACTTTTTTTCATTCGCGGTCTTGCATTTCCTCAGTTTGTTATAAGGAAGCAAACACCCAACACCGTCAGCAGAAAAAATTGTTAACGCATCAACACAATTTTAGAACGACTTGAAACTCGCAAATTCCATGATCTATAAAACTGCATACCTGATGTTTTTCTAGAAATTGTGAGTAAAACGAACGTTTAAAGTTTTGTTGAAAATTTGGCACCTGTTTAAGGTCAACATCTCTCTATATTTGTGGTAGATTGCCTGATTTTTCCACATAAATAATTATCGTTTTTTTGTCCCCAAGAACCAGACCATCAAATTTCTATGTCAACTCCGTCGCTAAGTGCGAAAATTTATATAATTTCTCTTTTCTGCTTTCTAGTTTTCGAGATATCGCTAAATAATGAGTTGAAAAAAGAAGGCTTGAAAGAAAGTAAAGAGAAAAAGTAATTCATAAATTTTTCAATATCTGGAGAATGCGCGAACCGCTCAAAATAAATGACATATCAAATTGAAAATTAATTATCTCTTATTTGGGGTTCATTTTTCATTAAAATTAAAAGTATTCGAAATATTTACAAGTTATTAGAAAAATTTAATTAAAATTTTCAGTTTTTTGGAGTGAATTTTCTTAGTCGTCGGTGGACGAGTGAGAATGGAGAGTAAAATTTCAAGGCCATGCAACATTTTGGGCATTTTCGTTCCGCGAGAGAGAAAAAAGATGTAACGTAGAGGAGAAGGAGAGAGAGAGCTATACCTTATATATATCTTAGATACACTTTATGCTATTTTTGCTGAGTTTTTCCTTGTGGTTACTACTGCCTACTTTTCGGCGCTTGTTTGTTGGTGCAAACTTCTAGGAAATATATTTTTGGTGACTAATTTTTGGCGTTATATTTCCTTAGTGTCTACTGTTTGGGGCGTTTTTTGGTCCAAATTGTTTGGGCGCTTTTGTTTTTTTTTGTGCCTACTTTTTGGCGCTTATTTCCGTTTCCTGGCTAGTGCTAGTGCGTACTATAAAGTGCTATCCATTCCGGCGTCGGATTTATTGGTATTGCCTTGCGGTAATTTGTCCCGTTGCTGCGGTCCTGGAATCGCTGCGCTTGTGCGGGTGATAAACACTCGGACTAGTGCGCGTTGTTGCCACGGTTTGTGTCCGTCGTTTACCTACACCGGTCGACCCTTGTCCGTTTTTTGTAAATTTTGTCTATTTGTACTCCCTACAAAAGTTGTGCATTTATTTAAATATGTATTCTTTCTTTCTCTGTCTCTCTCTCTCTCTCTCATTCGCTCTCGGGTCTGTCCCTATTTCTTTGTCTGCCTTGAAAGTTTCACCGACTCTAGAAATTTGTTTAGATATTAATGAATAAAAAAACTTCCTATAATATAAAAGTTATTCACGTGAGAATAAAAGTTCTACACTTTACTTAAGCAACACTCAACTAAAATTTAATAAAAGGCTAATACAAAATCGATTTTTCTGATGTCATTAATTGATTTTCCTAGTGAGCGATTCCATGTCAAGTGATCCAAGTACTTTGAAGATTCTCGATAATTTTTTCTCAACATATTTTATTTCAAGGCGCATTGAACTGCTAATAGCAGTAGAGCGAAAACTACAAGAGCAGTGTATTTTGTTTTTGTTTTTGGTACCTAAATTCCCAATCCATTAGCAAGGATTGACTTGAAGTAATTTAAACAAAATTAGCCAACTTCGAGACCAAATGAATAGGAAAACCTCTAATCTGCTGTGGTGCTGGTGCTACCTCGTCAATATGACTAAGAATAATTAGAAGGAAAGTTAATAAAAATTCCGAAAGAACTTTATAATTTTCTGATTTATTCAATGCTCAAAGTTTAGCTTGTTTTTTGAGTTTGGCTTCTTTTTGTTTTTGTTTTGTTTTTATGAATTGTTTTCATTATCATTTTTTATTTCATTTTTTATTTTTTTGTTTTTTTATTAATTATTTTCATTAGCTTCCTTTAATATCATATTACAACTGGCGTGAGACCTGGACATGATGAAAATTTGTTGAATATTTTTTGTTTGTAATTTGCCCAAAGTTTGAAACCTAGTTTCTATATGAGTATAAACTATGTATAAAGACTATTTTATAAAGAAATTGCCGGGAATAAGTTAAAAACTTAAAAGTTGCCAAAACTGGTCAATAAGTCCCAGCTATTACTATAGCAATTTAACGTATCTGTATTAAATTTGAATTTGTACTTTGCCTTTAGTAGAATTTCGTGTATTGCTTCTAAGTATTTTATGGCATTTTATTCATACAACGCAATAAATTTGAGTTCATATACAGTTATGTTAGGGGCTATTAATATAAATTACGGTTATAAAATTGGAAATTCATAGATCCATCGAAACAATTTTATGACTTCATAAAAGTCATTGACAAGAAAGCAATGCTTAAGTCTCTACAAAAGAAGATGTTGCTGCCGGATATGTCAGGTTCCACTAATTACCGTCACTACGAGCAAAAATAGTAATCAATAATCACATTAACCAAAAGTTAAGCTAAGTGATATTTGGGAAGTAGTTAATATTTGTAAAAATTTAATATATGTATACCCACATACGTGCACTCATTATGCTTGTAAGCACGCGGCCGATTTAAACCATTTGTGTAGCCTGCATATCACAGCTGGAATAAAGGAAATGTTACAACTTTAATGTTTATTGAATTTTTTTTTTCTATTTTTATGTATAACCCAATATCCATAAGCAATTTGAATTTACCTTAACAGTTTTAAAATTAACTCTTATCTGTATGTAATATGAGGCATTAGTATGCACTGCTTTTTAACCCTTTAACGGCTCCGCAAACTATAAACATTTTTTGACAAAATATATAAAATATTTATTTTTGTTTAACATTTCACAAAAACTCTCAAAAATTGTAGTCCCTTCTTCGGACTTAAAATAATAAGTGCACTTATCTCTTAGTCCCAATTTTAATGGTTTTTTATCTTAAAAATAAATTAAAAAAATATAAAAACCGAATAGTTAGAATTGAATTTAAAATCTCCTAGGGAAAGTATTAAATTAATTTTCCACATAAATTTATTTTTTTTTAATTATCCTAAACTTGAGTTTCTAGATTCATGCACAAGGAAACGCCGCAGAGTGGCTTCTTTGGCTAGTTGCTATTGACGAAGTTCTGACAGTGTTAAATACGGGTTGGGTTAAAGTAGTAGCATGCTCCTATGATTGTGTCCTAATGTTATCAGGATCGCTTGCCTCAGTCATGGCTGAGATTTTGGGAAGGTGTACTGTGCGGATGTTAGGTACCTCGGAATGATACTTGACTCTAAATTCGATAGTTATTAAATACTGCGCTATCGCAAATTTTCCGATGTTCACTTTCTTCAAAAACACCTATCAAACGGTGGTAGGAGTGGATACTATTGCTGGCGTAAGATCTCCATACGTCCACAAGATAGGGACTTGGACGCAGGTACCCGGTTGAGTCAATAGACATAAACGCGCCTTCACCTTGATGAAATGTTTACAGCGGTCCCAGGGAGGAAATCCGCCGGAGAGAAAGAACGTTATAGTGTTAGTAGGAATATGACCCACATATGTAAGACTGATGCGATGGCGCTTTTGATGATATTTTTGGCATTTAATTTTGATTTTAGCCTCCTACCCTAAAAAAAAAAACAGCTCCAAACACCATTGGAAGCTACCTATTGAAAATCGTGTAAAGGAGGTCGGCATAGCATACTACTCCTGCAAATCTATGGGGGCTCAAGCCACAGGTCGTGCTTTGGATGACCTCTGGAGACAATCTCTCAAAGGACTTGGTAACATTTTTAGGCGGTTAACAGTATTTTCTCTGTTTTTCGAACATATCTTTTTATTCGCAAACTGGAATTTGAGGCGGAATTATAGCAAGGGGAAAATCTGTATACTTCTGTCTTCACTGACGGTTCCAAGAAGGAATTGGGAGTCGAAGCTGGGGTTTTCTCTAAATCAGCCTATTTATATCTACATACAATTATATATGTATGTATTCTATAATGTAATAATGTTTTCCAGGCAGAAGTTTTTGCGATACAGCAGGCATGCAAAATATTTAGGGAAGGTGGGAGCGAGGAAGAAATTAACATTTTTTCTGATCGTCAAGCCGCTATCAAGGCCCATGGTTCAAATTGGTCAACTTCTGGAAGAAGGAAATCAAATCTCTTGCGTGTGCACATTTCTCTAATCTGGGTTCCAGGACACGGGAACATATAGGGAAATGAAATTGTTGATAAAAGGGGTCGACTGTTGTTGCCAGGAAGGGGTCTACTGGCAAGCTATCTACCGGTCATCGGCACGGCTTTCCCTATTGTTAAAGGCTGGCTTGTTTCTCAGGAAAGCGTATGATATATACGCGTATCAATTTCTTCGTAGCTATTTTGAAAACCCTTTACCTCCAATACAATGGACGCAGAACTCTGAAATTCCTAGGGACTGGACGACATTCAATTTCAAAACTCGTAGCTGTGTTTACTGGTCGTTGAACTATCGGCAAACATGCAAAAAAATTAAACTAACATTTAATCCCCATTAGAGAAGTTGTCGGGACCTTTCAGAGGAGGAAACTGTTGACCACTTTCTTTTGGGCCGGGTGACGTGCAGCATCTCAGCGATGAGCAACGAAAATGTAGGCGACTTATAATTTGTACTTTAATAAAACAATACAATTTGAAGCGCTAAAAAACTGCATCCCCAGATTATTTTTTGACTTCTGATTAAAATCTTTGAGGAAATTTGCCGAAACTATAAGATTTACTCAAAGTGTGAATATTGAGGTATTGTGGAATTCGCTTTTAAAGAGCTAGAAAACTGAGGGTTAAAATTAAGTAAAATAAAATAAAAAATCTGGTTAAAGAGTTGAAGATTTCGATAAAAATTGTTTTCAATTGATCAAATGTTTTTCACAGCTTATACGAAGTTTGATATTTTGACGTGATAACGTCTTATAATTCGATTTAGCCGGCTGCGCGCACGAAAAAATGTGTCGTTACCTTGCTCATTTGTCGTTACCTTGCTCATTGCCGTTACCTTGAATGAACTGCAAGCGAAAGGGCGGAACGAACGACAAAGCAAACGAAAGGCAACGTTCGACATCTTGCTCTCTCCTTCTTAAGTGAGCGTATATATGTATGTATATGCGCATATGTACATATATAAATTCACGTACTTGTATTTTCATATGCCTTCTTATTGATTATTATTAATTTGATTTACTTGAAGAATTTAAAATAAAACCAAGTTTGATAATAATACCTGTTGTCTTAATGTTATTATTATTAATTTTTTTTATTATATATGAAGGAAAAAATGTAAATGAAATATTTACCACATACCTTATAAGATATGTTGTATACTAATATAATATATTATATGTATATAAACATGCATATACATACATATACAATTTCGCGCAATTTTCAAAAAGAACAAATCTATATGTAAAGATGCATACAAGTCATATGGACATATCAAATATACGAATCTATTCCGTACGCAAGCAAATGTAAGCTAATGTGCTTGAACTGCAAGCGAGAGCGCGGAACGAACGACAAAGCAAACAAAGCACAATCGGCCCCCGCGTTCGGCAACGTTCGACATCTGGCTCTGTCCTACTTGAGTGAGCATATATATGTATGTATTTGCGCATTTGTATATAAATTCACATACTTGTATTTGCATATGCCTTCTTCCTGTGTGCATGGTAATGAACCATTTCTCTGTTGAGAATAGGACGATGATAGAAAAAGTAGGAAATGAAAGGGAGGGTTTCGAGTGTAAAGTGTCTTGAAAGAGGTAAATCGATGACGTTGCCTCTTAGTGTTGTTGACTTATTAACGTCTGATGCACAATCGAAATTGAAGATATCTTTCATGAATTTGATAAATGTTTCGTCATTTTTCACGTTTGTGTAAATGTAACTTGACCTATTCCATTGCAATTCCATTTACCTCCTCCTCTATATCCATACAAAATATCTATCAAACAAATAAAATTAAAATTTTGTTTTGAAAATTGCAACCCTTACATCAGTATTTTCTTATGACGTTGTCACGTTAAACTATCGTCAGTAAACCGACTTTACAGACAACCTCTTTTTTTTATTTACATATATGATATCTTTTGTAAAATCAATTACATTTTTATAAAAAAATTTTGAAAAAAAGAAGAGAAAATTAATCAAAACTGGTCAAGATACCGCGTTTCTAATTAGCTGACGACGGGTATATGTATTTAGTTAATATTCAAATTTTTCCAGAACATAATGTCCAATGCTTCCTCTTCTTTGGCGGAAATGGTAGTTTCCCTATTATTTTAACCTTCATATTACATGTTGTTGTAGCAGCAAAAACATTCCCCATGCATTTACGAGAAATGCTGCGGAAAAGGCAGTCCTTGGTCGGATATAAATCCGGGTCGTTCTGGTCACGAAGAACCGACTGTCGTAGGAACGCCTCAAATTACATCAACCGCTCTGAGTGGCTGTAGATAACAGCCTATTGGAGGTCTCATAGTGCTACTCGGGAGGTGCCAGTCTGGTACTGCAACTATTTCACCTACCTACCTAACCTTGAAATTTCTAGGCAAAATTTCAATACTCAGCCTGTTAATCACAGAATGTTACTAAAGTCCTTCATGAAAATACGCCAAATTAAAAGTGCCTTTACTTCCCGTTTTACCCAATTTATAATTATTTATAGTAGATGGAACATATATGTATCAAAGCTCTTAACGGGTTAAGGCGCCCGCGCACACAACTTAAACAAGGGTACCAACTCATAATTGACGCAAGCGAATGCGAGCTGGAAGGAAGGCTGATCGTAAGCGCACATTTTTCACTGAGAATTGCATGCGGACGTGTGCAATAAAAAATGTAGCCATATTTGCATTTACAATTAATTGTTTAACATAAAAATACAATAAAAGTACAACACATTTGAGCATATATGTGTGTGTGCGTGTGCGTATACCTGAAGTACTCCAATGCGAGCTGCTTGTTGGCTATTGATGGAGTGACATGTATTTGGCGCGTAATTAAAACGAAAACGTTCGATAACTTCCGCGTGACTACTTGCACATACATGCACACACATACACATACACCTGCATTACATTACTTTTATGTTATGATAGTTGTAATGAGCGACCCTTGAAGGCATAAAAGCCGCGCACGCACACACATACACACACCTTCCCACACCACGCATCCATGCATTCGTAAATAACTGTATATACTCGTATATATGCGTGAGTGCTTTAAGGCCGCATGTGTTATGTTGCACACTACATTAGCTGCAAGCGTGTGACATTCCGTGGTCCAATAAAAGGCAATGACAAACAGACGGATAAATAAATCTATTTGCAGGTGTGCTGGTGAGTCGGTAAGTCGGTGAGTTGGCTTGCTGCTGGACAGCTTGTATTTGTTACTCGCATATTAATAAAAAAAACGGTGTATGTAAGCGTGTCCATGTATTTGAAAATGTATGTACGTGTGCACTTTTGTCTGCCCCATCCAGTTGCTGTTATTATTTACGCTTATGATGGGCACTTTGTACAATTTTGATGCCACGAAATACACATAAATCAATGTAGTAATTCGCCTTTTTTATGCAACAGCAATAACAGCACCAGCACCAGCATCATCAACGGCAACTTGCAACGCAGCATGCCAATGGCACCGAAGGCAGCAAATCAGCAATAAATTATCTGCTTCGACCACATTTGACACATTCAAGTAGCCACAGCAGCAGTACAAATACTTTTAGCAAGAAAAACAGCTATTAAAATAACAACAACAAAATGTCGAAGCTGGCATACGCTACAAACTACAATATGCTTATAAATTGCAATATGTGCAACGTGCAACGTGCAACGACAAGGATATTATAACAAGTATTTATGTTGACATTTCCTTCATCTAAGAATCATATCAGAGACAAGGAAAGTGCTCGTATTGAAGAAAAGGTTGGAAGCCTGCGCTGATACTCGTGGCATATACATGGACACATACCTGTATGTGTGAGTGTATGTTGAAGTACGTATGTGCATCTGTATTGATGTACAAGTATTAATGTATTGAATCGATAACAGAAACACATTTGGAGCAGTTCATGTTCAGCAGATAACGGGTGTAAATTGAGTTTTCGAAATATGAGTGTTGAATATTCATATTCTGCCTTAGTTCAAATTCAATAGATTCTTATGAATCCAGGCCATCGAATTATGACCTACTGAAAATTTTCGTAGGACAAAGTACAGGGTGGGCCATATAGCGTTTGCTTTTTGAACCACCTATTTTTTTGAGAATGGTAACACAAATGACATGTCAAATGTGTTCATAATTTACTTAAAGGTTTGACATTTACGAAATGGGACGCTATTCGCTTGAACAAAATTGGGAAATATTGAAAACCTATTTCCAAAGTGGTAAGTTTTCTTCTGATTTTCTGATTTTCATATCGGTGGCTACGTCAATAAGCAAAATTATCGGATTTGGGGCTAAGAAAATCCACACGTTACTGTTGAGAATTAAATGCATCCACAACGAGTCACTGTTTGGTGCCGTTTTTGGTCTGACTGCATCATCGGGCCATTTTTTTTTTTCGAAAATGAGCGAGGAGCCGCGGTTACAGTAAATGGCGAGCGTTACCGTGACATGCTCAACGAGTTGTTTCTAAAAATTGAAGAGGATGACATGAACGACATTTGGTTTCAACAGGACGGTGCAACTTGTCACACTGCCAAAGTTACACTCGAACTTTTGGCTACCGTTTTTGAAAACCGAAAATCCGATATCAATTGGCCGCCTCGGAGCTGTAATTTAAGCCTGTTGGACTATTTGTGGGGAGCCGTTAAGGACAAATGCTATGAGAACCATCTATATACGATTGATGCTTTAAAACACGAAATCGAAGTTGCCATTCATGAAATTGGAGCCCAAACAACCGAAAATGTGCTTGAAAATTGGGTTGATCGAATGGCCTACTGTAAAGCCAATCGTGGCAGTCATTTGAACGATATTATTTTTCATTCATAAATGACAATGCTCAATCTTCAAAATAAAAAAAAAAGTTTGAAAAAATATTGATTAGTTTTTGCTTTATAGCCCATTCAAAAAGCAAATTTTACATGCCCCACCCTATATGACTTTATCGAGAGCAATTTTCCCAACACAAAAAAATCAATGACCGGTTATGATACTCACTAATTCCATAATTGCTCGCAAATGCAGGGCATTTCTTAACTACTGATGGGCAGAGGTACCCCTACAGGCTACTAGACATTTGATCTTAGAAAGAAAGACGTTCGGTTGATGGTCGGTATCATTACAGGACACAACCCATGGGGTCAGCATATGACCGCCATTGGAATCATTGAGGAGCCAATGTGTCTGTCATGCTTGGAGTACGCGGATAGCACTGAGCACTTTCTGTGTGAGTGTCCTGCCTTTCCGATGTCGTGAGAATGAGTATTATTCGTTCTCTAAAACTCGATACTATTTACAGATTTGCCAAAGCATATGGAAAATTCTCACAGGACTAACTATCTCTATCTCTGTCTCTATTCTTTCCTATCTCTTTCTCTGATACTTTTCTCCCTCCCTCCTTGACTATCTACCCCCTTTCCAGAGATTTAAATACAATGGGCTTTTTAGTCTGAGTGTTTTAGGAGCCACCAAATCTCCTGGTGCTCCTTGGCTCGACCTTTTCAAATTTGAATTTCAATTTCAAAAGAAATTTGAAGGGAAAGCCCCCAAGCTAACAGCATATGCATTGCTGTAGTAGCTTCATGAAAAATACTCTCAAATCGGTTCAGCGATTCGCGGATCAGACAGAACTGTTTACAAAAAATTATAAAATCCCACGGTGGACGCCCCCAATACTAAACGGCAGTGGGCTTAGTACTAGACAGCAAACTACCGCGGATGAAAGGGTGAAAAAAGTCAATAACGCCCTCTACGCATGTAAAAGGATGCTTGGGGCAACCTGGGGTTTGTTTCCTTCTCTGATGCATTGGTGTTACACAGCAGTGTACAGAACAATATTACGCTAAGAACGACTCGAACAGCGGCCCTTGAATACATACTTGATATACCAGAAAACCTTGCAGCGAAATCTGCAGGAAGTCAAAAAGCCTTAAACGAACTTTTGTACAGGGAAAAAGGTTGAAGATTACTATCGAAGAAGAAGGATGACGCAAGGGCTTAAGCTCTAAACGCAATACACTCAACTTGAATAAAGATGGTTCTAAAATGACTTGTGGAGTAAGCGCTGGGATATACTTCCCAGAGTTAGACTTAAGGAAGTCGTATAAGGCTGAGATTTTCGCGAGAAGGGGCACTACTACTGACCTCCTTCTGGGCATGGAGATTGGAGTAGCTTTGTCACTTCGCCCACCACGAGATGGGTTGATAGTCTGACATGTAACGCAACAAGAAAAAGATTTGGCTAAAATTGGGCGTTAGGCGCTCAAAGGCGCTACTTAATTGGTGAAGGAAAAAGGGCTCTATGCTAGTTACTTTGATCACAAGCCACTGTCTTCTAGGTCGACATACTCAAAGGTTGAACATATCTTACTTTGACTATTGCAAAAGCTGCAAGATTGCAGAGTAGGAAGAGCCTGTCAGACATCTTCTTTGTCACTGTTCTAGGTGGCATACCACTAGCACAAAATAATCTAGAATTAGCGCAACAAAAGAGGAAAGCAGTCCTTATATCCAGCCGAAATAAGCCAGAAGAGGTCACTTTTGGAATCGGGGACTTCAACTTAGTACTTGGAAATAAGTACTTGGACCGTAACCAAGTACTTGGAAATAATAATAGATAAAAGGCTGTCTTTCAAAGCACACCTCGAGTGTGCCAACGAAAAAGCATCCACCACTATAACGACGCTGTCGAGGCTGATCTTAATCATACGAGGACCAAAACAAAATCGCCGTCAGCTTCTGGCCAATGTCGTGGAAATTCAAATTTTGTATGAGCCATCAATTTGGGCGAACAAAACGATTTATGTATCATACTTTTGCGGACTACAGTCTGTCTACCTTCTGTGAGAAGCCCTAGTAATATCTGGCAGGCAACATACCAGCAATGGAAGCTGCCCAAATAGCGAGAACACAGATACCTATTAAGTGGCAAATAAAGTGGGATAGCTCTACTCGTACAAAAAGGCGTAGGACGCACAAGGGCATTTCGAACTTAAAGCTTTGACTAACGAGTCACATGGAGAAGTCTACTCGGCAAGTATCTGACCCAGTTCTTGAGTGAGCATGGATTCTTCAAAGCATATTTATACAGGTTCAACCAAAGCGACAGCCATATTTCGACTACTGCGACGAAAACTACTGCAATTGAGTCACAGCAGCGGCGGCTAATCGCCTTCCCTCTCAGCGAAGTAATACTTGGTGGTAGTCTCGCGGCGAGAGGGGATGGAAATAAGCAGCCTCAGCAAGCTTCAGAAGGCCACTTGAGTGTAGCGCTATAACAACGCTTAAAAAACCCCATATACATACCTTGGACATTCACCATTAGCAAGAGTGCTGATTAGCTTCTTTGTTAGCCAGAGAAGTTCACTCCAGCGCCTCCGATATACGCATGGCCAGAAGTACAATATATCGCGACCTTAGGATTAAGTGACTAGCACGTAACCCATCTTTCCTGAAACGCATTAAAAGTATAGTAGCTAAGGAATAGTAAAATTCTCGCTCTGCACGGGAAGGTCGCCACGCCGGTACTTTTTTCAGTCACTTCATCAGTACGTAGGAGAACTTGATACCAAAGTATTCGGTTGCGACTAAAAGTAAAGCCAGGTATTTTCCGGCTAGGTTTGAGTGCAACATCACCGATACCAGGGTTCTAATTGCTGCTGGGCAGTCGGAATAGATGCTTATCTCTGTGAAGAAGATTTTAAGCTAGTGAGCAGTCACTCTGCTGCTTTTTTGTTTGTAGCTACAATAAGTTGGATGCCCCTACACAATTTTTCCAGTAGTCCAATTAAATTTATCGAAGAGTTTTTTGCAGAAGACCTTTTCATTAAGCTTACCGTATTGTTTACAAAATTTTAGCAGAAAAAAGCAATATTTAATGAATTTGATTAATACAAAGCGATAGCAAACATTGAAATGTTTTATCGGTTGAATAATTTGTGACTTGTTGTAGTTTGAAAGTAAATTTTGTGACTTTTTTCAAAAAATTTTGACTTGGAGGCCAAAAACAAAAGCTTTCAAGGGAGCTAAACCTCAAAATACAAAAAACGCTATGCAAATCGGAGCCTTCCGTGCATAGTTCTTAGCATACAAATGCACTGGATTTATGTATTTTTTTTAATAAGATGTAAAGAATAATACATCTTTCTTCCCTTATTTCATATTTTATAATCTCAGCGTCCATTTCTTTTTTTGGTTTTTTCATTGAAAATTGGAAAATCAACATTAGTATAGAAGATTAGAAGTTATAGCTGCTCTTTCAAAAATTACCACATTTCCCCATCAGACCTTCTTTAGGACTTTAGGGGTGCTAAATAAAAACAAGAATATTTATTTTAAGGCACTTTAGCCATGGAGCTACTTTGAAGTGCAAAAAAAATCTACAACTTCATTTATTTTGCTAGTAAAAACTCTTCGCTGTAGACAAATGTGTTGGTGCGTGACTAACAGTAACCTCCGAGTGTATTTCTGCCATAAAAGAGTTCCTCATAAAAAAATCTGCCATTCGGAGTCGGGTTAAAACTGTAGGTACCAATAGGAGGAAGACAGGCTAAATAGGAGGAGTTAGGTAAGGGCTAGTTATTCTTCTTATTGTTAACTCTTGAGAGTCCAAAATAAATCCCTTAAAATAATTTTAATCTGCCTATATTACCATCCACAGAGATATACTAGGAAACTGTAGAGCAGACCAATTTACAAGAGAAGGTACCTGTATGCCAGACATAAGTAATTTTATGGAGATGCCTCTCACAACTTGTAACTACTCATTAAGGACGCACTTATCAGTTCTGCAAATCAAAGATGGATTAGCGTTAACACCTATGAAATTGCTAGACAAGCATGGCCAAGGCTAAATTTACGTTGATTCAAGAGTATTATAAAACTGAGTAGACTTCAAATCAGGACCTTAGTAGGGGCCCTCACAGGACATTGTCTCATAGGAAATCATGCAAGGAGATTAGGCGTATACACGCATAATTTCTGTCGTAGCTGCAGAAATGAGGAGGAATTGGAAACAATTCAACAACTTTTTTGCACATGCCCAGCTCTAGCCAGAAGTAGAAACCGATTTTTAAAATCCTACTTCTTAACGAATATAGATAATCTATACACTTTAGGTATCTACAACCTTTTACGCTTTGCCAAAAACTCAGGATGGTTCAATATGAAGAGGAAAATGTAGCCCAGCTCCCGCGGCTCACAACGAGCCCATTTCGTGGTCTAATTGGCATCGTTGTCTCTATGTGCGATGCGGCTGGCAAAACTAACCTAACCTAACCTATTACCATCCTTGTGTTTGTTTTACATTTTTAATTCATAAAAATGTTTTTAGATTAGAAATAAAATTTTGTATAAGTCAACATCAAAACCAAAAACTGAGAGAACTACGTAAACAGAGTCACGGTCATCAGCTAGTAGTAAATAAATTGAAAATATAATAAAGAATACTACTCAAATGTGTTGGGAAACAAATAAAAATAAAGAAATAAAAAATGATGATGGCAACACCTAAAAAATTAAACAAAACCAACTGAACCATTTAAAAAAAAAAAGTTCTTGAAAAATATGTAAATTTATTCATATGTATGCATGTATAAATTTGTAGTTACTATTGTACTGCGTAAATGACAAATCATCACGTCTCAGGTAAATAAATTGCAGGCAAATTAATGTTTTGACAGCAGCAGCAGCCTTCAACAGTGGCACCCCGCGCACCGGATGTCTCACAGTGCCCGTGTGATCTAAAGCCTATTTGTATGCTTGCATTCCAATTTCCACACACTATTAATAAAAATATATGCGTGTATGTGTGTGTGTGTCTTGTTTGTGTAACGGCATGTAATCCCGCACCCGCTGTCACTCACAGAAGTATTTCAATTCCCCACTTTTCTTTCTATCCAATTCCATTGCCATACCCACCACTCCAACTCCAACTCTAACTCCAACTCAATTCCCATTTGCATTTCGATTTCAATGCATTCGCTCATAATTTAATAATTTAATGGAATGTAATAAATTGTAAGCGCGTGAAGGTGTTGACTCTTTCGGTTTTAGGGCAACAGTTAGGGCATAACAAAAACTAATGATTTAAATGAGTAAGCATATGTGTGCATGGGTGTATGTGTGTATGTACGCGCTCGCAAACGCACTGCACTCTGCTATGCCCAGAGAGCAATTGATGGGCGCTTCATTATTGCCATATGCCTCTCGTGTGCACCTAATGTAGTTGTTGCTATAATTGGTATAGGCATGTTAGCTATTTATTTATGTGACATTTTATGCTAATTTCTCCAATGCAACGCCAACAAGAACAACTAGCACTCCACAAATTAAACGCTAATAAATATGCATTGCAGCACTTTGCCGCACCAACATACACCAAATATGACACCAAAAGTTAATGCAGCACACGTTGCAGGTATGATTGAACGTAATCTGTAGTTGTTGTTTTTGTGGTGTCACTTGATAAATGCGCTACGTTGATGATATATCAAAAGGTATTTAATAATAACAAATAAGCGCCTCGGCGAAAAAAAACGGCTCTCTATTTGTATTTCAGTCTTTCTGCTCTTTTTTTTTTAGTTGTTGTTTCAGTGTTCGCTCTTTGGCATTCAAATGATTTTGTATCAAACAAGGTGAGAAATAAAATGCAACTAAAAATTGTGTGAATGGAGTGGTTCCACATACCCTGTGTTAAATAACTCAACAACCGACAAGTTTTGAAGATTTATTTGTTTCATTTTATTATTTTAATATTTGTTTTTGTCAAAGTATAGTTAATTCTCTCACAAAACCCATATAAATCCAGGTTTCAAACTATATGCAAATTTCTAAAAAATTCAACTACTTTATATCAAAATTTCGCGCGTTTTTTAGAATTTTTTTTTGTTTTAATTTTTAGAAATATTCTGGGTGTGCAGTTTTATAGCCAATTAAATCTAGGTTCTAAAATACAAACTCAAAGGAGGTCGTGTTGATTTTTGATGGCGTTTTGCTGAGTTCATCCCCTCGTCGACGGATCAGTGTGTGCCCTCGCTTAGTCCAAGCGGAACTTTCTCCACCCATATTCCACGAAGGGAGGAGTGGACCGGGGGCAACACTTGGGGACAGAGCCTAGTTAACCTGTTCACGGATGGCTCGAAGCTGGACGGTAGGGTTGGAGGAGGAGTATTTTGCAAAGAGCTCTCCATCAAACTCAAATTCAGGCTACCGGATCACTGCAGTGTGCTCCAAGCAGATGTGACCGCAATTAAAGAAGTAGCTGACTAGCTACTTATCTGCGTAATAAATGTTAAGAAGGGCCCTAGGCTCTATTATGGTGCATTCGAATCTGACTACGAAATGCCTGGTCTCTCTCTCGATTGCATCAGAATTCTTCGATATAAAGATAATTTGGGTACCTTGTCACAGTGACATTCCTGGAAACGGCGAAGCCGACGAGCTGGCCAGACAAGGGACCTATGAGATAATGTGCCCGCGAAAGGAGAGGATCGGGATCCCCTTGACAACCTGCGCTCTACTTCTGGAAGGATGGGCTTTGCACCAAATCAGTGAGCGCTGGGCAAGTACATGAACGTGTAAGGTCGCGAAGTCTTTCTGGTCACGTTTGGATAAGAGGCGTTCGAGGGATATTCTGAGGATGACAAAATCTCATCTCTTAAATTTCGTGGGCATCCTCACGGGGCACTCTCCGCAGGGTATATATGCCATGCGACTCGGAATTATTTCGAGTCCTTTCTGCGTGAGCTGTATGGAGGATGAGGTGGAATCATCTCAGCACCTGCTCCTCAGCTGCCCAGCCCTCGCGGGACTAAGATTCAAGCATCTTGGTTTCCACTTCTTTTCTGCGCCTGCTGATATAGCAGGTCTTGATAACAAAAATCTGATGAACTTCACAACCGCAGACCAGTCACCGTTCATAGTCCACAAACACTCAACCCTCCCCATCCCTTTCCCTTTCGTCATTTTTTCCTTCACCTCTTTTTCCCCTTTTGCACTGGCATCACAAAGGATGAACCAAACTTGTTTCGTGCAAGTGGGCCCACTCTTTGGGCAACCATCACTACCTGAATTAAACCTAACCTTGCGGGCGGTTTTGTGTATTTTCTCGGTACAACAAATTCTTGCATTTTTTTGTAGAAAAATATCAAAACAGCCAGAAAAAAAACAAAAAAAGGGCGTGATATTTAAGGAACTACAAACCTGCATTTTTTGTGTCTAACATTCATACGAGGTGTAGTTAAAAAAATAAGGTAAATTTTCTCAAAAAATTTTTATTTATTCATCAATTTTTATTTCATCTTTTTCAAAGCAGTCCCCCTCAGATTTAATGCACTTGTGCTAGCGTTTTTCCAATTCTCGGAGCTGTTCTGATATGCACTTTTTGGTATGTCCTTGAGCTCTCTCAGCGATTCGGTTTTTATCTCCTCAATCCGCGCAAAACGCCGTCCTTTCATGGGTCTCTTCAATCGTGGGAACAGGAAAAAAAACGCAGGGCGCCAAATCCGGTGAATACGGTGGTTGAAGCATGATAACGGTGTTGTTTTTGAGCAAATAATCTCTCACAAACAAAACTTCAGGGTAATACTCCTTATTTACCGTAGGGTCTTTTAGTAAGAACTTCTGAGGCATTACGCCAACCTAATCGAAAAAAAAAAATAATGAGCAAAACCTTGACATTTGATCGAACTTGCCGTGCTTTGTTTGATCTTGGATTTCCTGGATTCTTCCATTGGGACGCTTCTCTCAAAAAAGCGTAATGTAATAAATCAATGAGAACATTTCTCTGCAATTAAATGATTTCTTACAATAGGAATAAATCATAATAGCTTTTTATTTGTTTATTGTTATGAATTTAATGGCTTGAATGGGAGTCAAAAAAAATCATAAATCAAAATAATAACGTATTTACACTAAGTTAGTGGCAACAGCATGAGATCCTTAATATTGAAATATGATAAGCTATTTTACAAAAAAAAAAAAAAATATATAATATATATAGAAGGGTTTGGCAGAAAACTCAAGTTCAGAACGTATACTCTTCACAGTTTTCAATAACTCGCCTGCTGTTAATGGTAATTAATTTTAGCACATTAACATTTTTCACAAATAAATATTGTGTTTAACACATGCCAGTGGAAGACAAAAAATAAATAAAAATCGAATTGACACTCGAACAGACATGCGCTGATGGACGAACGGATCATACTTATGAATGTGTATGAATGCAGGTATGAATGTATGCATGTTTCCAAGTGCATAGCGTCAATACCTTTCATTGCGCAGAATATTCAAGCAATTCCAAAGATGCTCATCAATTATTGACATCAAATAAATTTATTATTACTTATTTGTTGATTGCCTTAACAGCTACCAAAATGTTGCAAAAATGGGCACAAAAAAGTATGAGCAATAAACAAGAAAAAGAAGAAACCGAGGCAGGACTGGGAGGCAGCGAAAGAGAATTACACGAAATAAAAAAGCGACAAGGAAGGGAAAATTTTTCTGATAAAAAAATTCACAACAGTCGCAGAAATGCATACATCGGTGATGAGCGCGACGTGATAACGATCCCAGAATGAATGTTGCAACAAAATTTCCTACGCATTTTCGCAAAGTGCTACAGTGAGATCGAAGGGCAATTAAGTTACTGGGATGGCAAGAAAACTCAAGATTACTAAGCGAGATGAAGAAACATCTGTAATCATGAAACTGGACACTGGTAGAAGCGGATAACTGCGTTCGCTCAAAACGATGAATTATTTTTTTCAAAGCGCCGTCATCCATCAACGTGGTTAAGGCGTCCTCAGCTTATAGGAAGTCTCAAATTCACAAGTTGAGGTTAAGACATATAACCAAGAAACGGATATGACAATTTTTTGCTACCAAAACAGGCAAATGGACCTGCTTTTCAAAAGGTTAGTCCTGAAATTAGGTAGATATCGCACAAAATCCAAATTGTTTTATTTTCAGCCCAAAAGATACCCTGATAACTTGAAAATTACACACTTAGAGGGAATTTTGGCGCATACCCTCTCAATTCGATGTCTGAGGTAGCGAAATCTTTGAAAAAGCCTTTTTCTCAACTTTATTCTTCGAATCGGGCGGACTCGATGACTTGCGCACTCTTCGTGGAAGCAATCTGTGTAGCCGCTATCTCGGAAGCATCATCAACAGAACTGACCAGTCATTGTGTATGTCAAATCGAATAACGAAAGGTCGTTCCTTCTTTGGTATGCTAGACCAAGTTTGGAGAACTTCTTATACATATATATCCAAGCGTACAAAACTAAGGGTTCTTCAGTGAAACGCGAAGCCTGTTGTTCTGTATGGATGCGAGGCATGGAACACAATACGGTGCGATATACAAACGCTGCAAGTATTTATCAAGCGCAGACTCCGCAGGGTTGTGTGCGTTATCGAAAACTGATCTCTGAAGTATGAGGAAGCAGGTTTCTCGAAATACGCCGACGAAAATAGACTGCAATTGAAAGTCATTCATTTAAAGGCTAACTATAACAACTTACTCTGTTTTGAGATACAATTCGATGATTAGATCAGCTTTGCTAAGCATTCGGTCCGATTTCATAGCCGTTACCGAAATGTAAAGGATTTTTTCTGCCACTTGTCAGCATCACTCCAGAACTTCTCGGTGCACAGAGACGCCAACACCAATGAAAGTTGAATTAAAAAAAAGTTTTCTTTGAAATTTTATTGTCTTACATTTTATGAATTTTGCTTACCTAAATTTTGAGTGCCTAGTAAAGTATTTTGCGCCAATACAACTGATGTGTAGTCAATAAAACAAACCTCTCTAGTATTGATAGTGGATAAAAACCATCGTTAGAATCGCAAAAAATAAAACATTCGATTCCTCGATAATGCGTTCAATAGTTTTCCGGTTCTACTTCATATAGTTACACTAAAGGCTATTAACAAAAAGTACAATTAAAATAATATAAATCACTTTTATTCTTATACTTATACTTATACTTATACTTATACTTATACTTATACTTATACTTATACTTATACTTATACTTATACTTATACTTATACTTATACTTATACTTATACTTATACTTATACTTATACTTATACTTATACTTATACTTATACTTATACTTATACTTATACTTATACTTATACTTATACTTATACTTATACTTATACTTATACTTATACTTATACTTATACTTATACTTATACTTATACTTATACTTATACTTATACTTATACTTATACTTATACTTATACTTATACTTATACTTATACCTATACTTATACTTATACTTATACTTATACTTATACTTATACTTATACTTATACTTATACTTATACTTATACTTATACTTATACTTATACTTATACTTATACTTATACTTATACTTATACTTATACTTATACTTATACTTATACTTATACTTATACTTATACTTATACTTATACTTATACTTATACTTATACTTATACTTATACTTATACTTATACTTATACTTATACTTATACTTATACTTATACTTATACTTATACTTATACTTATACTTATACTTATACTTATACTTATACTTATAGCCTATAAAATCTATATATTCTTAGTAGACCTTTAGTAGCGCTCTCCAATTCATAGTCCACTTCTCATTTGCGACAATGTTAGACTGCTCTTTTTCTTCGTATATTGTCTTGCTGCACTTCAAATACATACATGATTCATGTCTTCAACAACATGTCAACGCATTTTCGCGCAATCGATCATCGATCGTTGCAATCCAATCGCGTTCGCATGACTTCCACATGCCACAACACATCACCGCAATCGCATTGCATCGCACAGCAGCCCGTGTCTGCATGCACCACAGCTACTGCTTGCTTCCTAGCTTACCTACCTACCTACATAAAAACTTCCGACAAACTTGGCCAACACTTTGCTGCGATCTATCTTCGCTTTGTCCACAGTTGTCGTCTGCTTGCTTATTTATTTCTTAATTTTTTTCCTTCTATTTCACTTCATTTGGTTTCATTTGTCAAAGCTACGCATGCGCGCGGCGTCAGTTGTCGTTGTTGTCAGCAGCAAAATCAACAGTCAGCCAAGTCAATCGTTGTCATTTCCATTGCGTTGTACTGAAGTCGTAGAGTCGTCAACACAACATCTCGCAATCGTCGTCATTATCAACGACAGTGCTGCCTTCAATCGTGTTGCCACTTCATTCGCTCGATTGCTCAAGCTCCCTCCGCCTCTAGCTGCTTTCACCTGATTGCTGCTTCTCATTTCGTTATTTTTTGTTGCTGTTATTTTATTCGTTATTCTGTGCAAACAACAGTAGTTGTCTGTAACCGTTGATGGAGAAAATTTTTACACACGCTACCTTGTCCTTGTTTGACATAATGTCTCAAGATTATCATCTGAGTGATAAACGCACCAAGAATGTTGCCACTTTTTATTCCTGCATAGCCTTTTTCCTGTTGCTGCTGCTGCTCCTGCTGTATGTGTGAGTATGTATTGGTACTCTTTGCTTATTTATAGACCTCCGCTTGACGCGCTTTGCCTGCGTGTCTGATTGTCTCGTTCTTAACTGATTTTTTTTTTTACATTGTTGCACTGTTGCATTGTTTGTTACCTCTAAGTGGGCCATGCGGAAAGCGATTTTATGGTATGGAAAGTTTGTCATTGCAACATAAATTATTTAGAGTTACATATCAGCGAATCTCACAGCGTGATTGTATTGCAAAGTGAAATTTTGTGATAAGGTTACGTTAGAGTGCGACGGGAGCAGAGCGTTAAGTTTCCTGAAAGCTGCTTGAAGTGTTGACTTGGGTATTTGATTATATATTAAAGAGAGCTCTTTTTAGAGAGTATTCGAAGATCCTAACTACTTAACCTCAAAAACTGTATTCAGCCAAGCAATTGTGCAACCAGCACCAAAAAAATCTCCAACCATATTTTGGTTAAAACAGTTCTGATATCAGAGACCTCCTTTAGGTGATAAAACTGTAATCGAAATGGGCTTATTTATATACCTATATTTAAAAACGCCACGAGCCCCCTTTATTGGGAATTTGGCCAAGCTTCCGTTCCTATTTGTTTCAGAAATGGAGGGACTTACAGTTTTAAGTCGGCTTCGAACGGCAGATTTTTTATGTTGGTTTTCTGACTTAAATTCTGAACAAACATTTTCAGTGTGCATTCCGAACTCACCGAGAATGGCTGGATCTTGCACTATCACAAAAGGCCGATCCACTTTTTTTCATTCTCCAGAAGTTTTTCGCGAAAAAAGACATTTCAATGTTATATCCTATATCACCGATATTGGTTCCTGCAAATATGTCTTAGTTAAAGTTAAATTCGCACTTCGCGGAAGCTCATTGCTTCGACTTTCAGGAGATTGAGGAAGTTGCAATCATGGTCTTAAATGAGTTAATTTTGGAGAATTATTAAGAGGGTTGTCTCTTCGAGCTACCATTTAACCTAAGCTAAAGGTCATTGCATAAGATTAGAGGAAGTCTCCATTGAAGTCTGACAGTAAAATTTTACTCGTAACTTTATACTGAACGGAACCTAATTGCATGAGAACCAGCAGTACGGTACCAGCAAAACAGGCAAATGTTGTCTGAAAGGGCCCATCAGGGTGGTAGCAAAATTCCTTCTCAGGCCGAGGAGAAGTAAGCTACGAGACTATTCAAAAATATAAAATAAGTGAATGACAGAGGAGGAGTGAGCTACGAGCTCTGCCTGAGAAACAATTTTGCTACCACTTGACCTTTCCAAGTAACACTAATTACAGAGCACATTCCATGGGGACGATATATGTTTACCAAAGGCATCATCGCCGATTCACTATGCGCCTCTTATTTGGAGGATGAGGATATTAAAGATAATTTTCTCTTAAATGATATATTTTTATGTCCGATGTTTTGAGAATAGAGAGCTGGATCCACTTTACTGCGTCAAACTGCTACGGTTCATAAAAAATTTGGGAACTTTGCTGAGATGTCATGAGTCCCTATCCTGTGAATCCACCACTTACTCCTAAGCGCAGTGGTAAATATTGCCTGAGTGCTTAAAAAAAGTCCAGCCATCCACAATCCCATTTTTTTACATTCGAATTGCCACGTCTCGTATATTTAATTAAAAAAATATCATGACTACTTTCCTTTCAATGCTGAAGCCGATATTTTCTTTCAATTTTCCTCATACTTTCAATAAATTTTCCTTATTTCACACATACCATCGAGCCTATTAGACCAACCAGTTGCAAGCAACTCCAAACGCAATAAATTCCTAAAATTTTCACACACTCAGTTTAGTTGAATATATAAAAGTTATTAAATCAATAGACACACAAAACATTTCCGAGATATTTCGCATGCAAGTCACAGCGATTCGCAATGAATTTAGCTCACCATCACTCAAAGAATGACTACAAATCAAATGAAATCGAGCTTTCAAGCAGCTACAGCAAATGAAGTACGAAATGGTGGTTAGTGACATAACCGACAGCCTCGACATAATAAACTATCATAACTCTTGTAAATAATGCCAACAGCGCTGACAAGGTCACATTGTCAAACAACCGCCAGGCAGCAAAAGATTGGCAGCAAAAACTACTTGTGAGGACTAGGCGCAGCAAGAATTATATAAGTGGAAGTGAAGCGGCAAAGAAGCGAAAAAATAAATAAATAGATAAAATATAGAGAAAGTCTGCTATTAAATAGAAGCAAACGCGCTTCCAAGCAATGACACACAACCAGGAAATTTTGCAACAAGCAGCAAGCAACATTGCAGCAGCAAAGTTCTGGAAACCAATGCCAGCAACCAGCCATATTGATGAAGTTCAGCGCAAACTCGTAGAGAGCAAATGACCAAATGAAAACAAAGAAATTGCAACAAACATTAATGATTTAATCCAAATATGGCCACAAAATTTACGAGGCACTTGGCGCGCGTGGCAAAAAAGAGGGGCGAAATGCGCAGGCAAAGATCTGGAATTGAAAGGTTATTGAAAGCAAAATAAAATGAATTTTATGCTTGACGTTAATGTTAATTATTTGTGTTGTGATGGTGATAGTGAGGCAGAGAAAATATGTGCAAGATTGAGATTTAGAAATACTGCCAATGCTTGCCACCAAAATAGCAATAAAATAATTATATTACTACGTAAATGCAATGGTTGGAAGAATAAAAACGCGAAGCAGGAAATAGGAAAACTGTCAAAAAATAGAAAAAGCAGCCAAATCAACTCCCTCAGTCAGTCAGTGAAATGACTCAGTCAGGCACTGGCAGCGCACATTACATGTACAGTGCGTTAAATAAATACAGCACTAGAATGCTTTGACAAGTTTTGACTATTTACTTATTTTTTATTTAATTTTCATATTTTTTTATGAAAGCATAGTTCATTGGCTTACAAAAAACATATAAATTTAAGTTTGAAACTTTGTGTAAATTAATATATTTTTTTATTTTTAATTCCAATAAAATTTCTACATTTTTATTAAAAATTTGTTGAAAAAATTTAAGTACGCAGTTTTATAGCCCATGAAATTTGATCGGAAAAATGTGAGTTTCAAATGGCTCAACAATCGCATTGGTTTTTGACAACTTTTTTTCCGAACCGTATTGCGCATTTTCTCCCTATACAAAAGTGAAAAAATATGGCGAAAATGTATAGACCCGCCAGTAAAAAAATTGTCAAAAACCAACGCGATTTTTGAGTGATTTAAAACTTGCACTTTATTATTTCAAAAATTAATGAGCTATAAAACTGCGAACCAGAAATTTTTCTGAAAATTGTTACTAAAAAGTGTGAAGTTTCACCAAACCTTTTTTAATTTCTTCATTATTTTGCGCAAAGATTGAAATTTGTACTTGTTCTGCAAGTAGTAGAATGAACATTAATTTCTTAAAAAAATTATTAAACTTATATAAGAAACAGAGGAATTGTCAAAACTTGCCAATAGGACCCTATGCAATCGTTAGTGAACGCAGTGCATTCTTGCTGTTGTTGTTGGCTTATATATTTGCCAGTAACTTGTTGCTGCTACAGCCATTGCCGTTGACACGACCACATATCAAATGAAAATGCATACCATTGACCATATTTTCCATCGCTGCAAACAGCCAGCCAACTAACCAACCGACAAGTTCCAACCTGCAACCTGCAACATCCACCACACAGGGTCAACACATTATAGCGCGAAAAACAATAAATGTGTCACAGCGCTTGCAACCACAGATGCGCTTACAATGTGTGGCAAATGATGCGCTTTAGTGTGGCAGCAGCAAAAGTTACGAGGCACCTTATGCGGTATAATACCACCGCTGTAGCAGCAACAGCAGCAGCAGCGGCAACTGAACCAGCATGTCTTGTCTACCCAAAGTCCCAATCTTCCCAGCCAGCCAGCTGACTGCAGTCCCAAGATGCTGGTTGTTATTTTATAAAAGCATGGAGAAGATGTGTTTGTGTTGCGTATATGTGTGCGTGTGCCACACCATGACCAGTTGATGTCTTAGAAAAATAATGAAGAAAATATATGGTCAATGACTGTGGTGGCTTGGCTGGTTCGATGGCTAGCTGGCTGGCTGTCCGCCGCTTGAAACTTGTAGTGACACAATAGTTTGTGTTGTTGTTGTTTCTTATGCTATGTACATGCAATGGCAGGCTGTTGGCTACGAAGGTAAAGGTGAAGGTGCTGCGCTTGCCAAAGTAACTGCTTTTGCAGCCACATATGCGAGTGTGTGCTTGGGCGTGTGTGTTTCGCTACTACTGCTGGCTTCTTTTTGTTGGTCTTGCATTTGTTTTATATTGCAATCTGTCTGCAATCATGTCACATCATTTCACGACCATAAGTGGATTTGATTATGCTGGTTCCGATGATTCTACTGGCTCATAAAAAGATCATTTCGGTACACTGCGAGGAATTCGCTTGTAAAAAGAGGAGAGGGAGATAGAGAGAGAGGCAGAAAGGGAGGGGAGAGAAGGAGAGAAAAGAGTACTATCTTAGAAGGGGAGTAAAGAATAAAGGAGAGTAAAGAACTCTATTCGCAAAATCATCTGTTAAAATTCGTGATTCAATTTCACTACATCAAATTCTCGCATGGTGAAAAGATTTAAGAGATCTGACCAATGAGAGACCAGTGAAATAGACAGAAAAAACTGATAGGCTGACGTAACAGGGGATGTGTTTACACAACTGAGATTGTGTTGGTGAAATACGAAATGAAATCAATACAGTCTTCGCTTATGTTGCCATCTGAGCAAAAACCGATTAGAAGAGTGTCGGAATACGTGTGGAACGAGCGCGCAGAAATGTTTTTTGTTTTCCACACAGCTAATGGTCAAACCTCATGGTGAAAAGATTTTTAGAGGTGTGCTCCTTAACAAACTGTTATTCGGCTCTGAGCGAATTCGACAAAATCAGCTGATGGGCCGACGTCACTTGGGATTTGTTTACAAAAAAACTGATATTATGTTGGTGATATCAATACAAAAATCAACCAATGACACTTCGTTACCGTCTGAATAACGACTGATTGGTCGAGTGTGTGAATACATGTGAAGTGATCGTGCAAAATTGGACTGAATCTTCCAAGTGGCGTGGCAGCCGAAGTTCCCCTTACAATTATTTTTGACCAATTCTTTTTCACCATAGACATAGAACAAGAACATATTTGGGAAATCTATCATCTTTGATTCGAATAATCATCTGACAAAATTTGTGACTCTCTTGAAACGCACTTGGAAGTTAAGCTGCACCACATCTAGAACTCGCTTGAAAGAATGCTTACCACAAACTATACATTTCCAAATAAAAGTCTCACTCCCAGATCGAAATGAAGGAGCTAAATAGACATTGGCATACTCTCTTCCCTTGTCCCTTCTAGTAGAAAGCAAAGCTCCTGAGCAGGTTGTCGGTCAACGTATTGAAACTATCATAACCGATCCAGGTGAGTTTGTTGGGTCAGTTAATGATATCGATCCTAAATCGCAGACCTTTAAGAAAATGTTGTGCGAAAGAAGAACTTAGTGCTAGATAAATCAGCGAGTGGTTTTTCTGAACCCAATTTGGGAGATGATATAAAAAGTCTTGACACTCCCTTTAAGTGCTTCAAGTACTTTTTGGGCGACAGTGTCATCGACCATATCGTGGAACAAACTAATCTATATAGCGCTCAAAAGAATATTAGCACTACCTTTTTAACAACCAACTCGGAAATACGAAAATATATTGGTATTTTATTTCATATGTCCGTGTTTCGCTACCCAAACGTCCGTTCATATTGGGGTGAATATGCGTTCCAAATAATTCAGGACACAATGTCACGAAATCGATTTGATCTAATAAGAAGCAACTTGCATTTCAATGATAACGATAAGTTACCTGATAAAATTGCTCCAGATTACGACCGTTTGTATAAAATAAGACCTATCGTGGATCATTTCAATAACAGGTTTCAGTCCATTCCGATGGCTCAACGTTTATGTGTCGATGAACAAATGTGCGCAACGAAGATGAGGACTTTCCTTCGACAATATCTGCCAGATAAACCACATAAATGGGGTATAAAACTCTTCGCTTTGTGTGACTCCTTCGGATTTTGATATAACTTCGAAATATATTGCGGCGCAGGAGACAATGCTGTTCTGACTGATACACCAGATCTTGGGGCATCAGCGAATGTGGTGGTCCGATTGTCCCGTAATATTCCAGATTTTAAAAGCCATATAACATATTTCGACAACTATTACACGTCACTGCCACTTCTGGTTTATCTAAAATCACGCGGAATACATTCGCTGGGAACTATTCGTTCAAATCGAATTCCAAATTGCAAACTTCCGACAGACCTTGATCTCAGGAAACAACCCCGCGGATATTCAACTGAATTTTGTGGATCTGCTTTAGGAGTTGACATTTCTTTATCAGTTTGGAAGGACAATAAAATAGTGCGACTCGCAGGCGAAAAGCCCTTTCAGAATGAAACAAATGTTATAATCAAGGTGTCACGGTTCGTCCGCTCAGAAAAAAAATTTGTTGATGTCGATTGGATCATGGATGGACTAATTGGGCGATGTAAGATTCCGGTAAAGAGTAATAAGTACACAAACCGACTTTTTATACACCTGCTTATATGGCCATGATAAACGCTTATGTTTTGTTCAGAAGAATTAACAAGATTGACACGCATGCTAGGCAGTACCAACTGCCGAACTTCCGGGCAGAGATCGCATACGTACTCTGCAAACAACAATATTCTTCAATACCAAGAGCTCCAGGTCGTCCATGACAAACTCCTCAAGTAAAATGTACTGGAAGAAAAGCTTACTTACCTCCTGACGACGTTCGCTACGACGGAGTTGGACATTTTGCAAAGTTTTTATCACGCACCGGTAAAAAAAGGTGCAAATATCCTGGCTGCACCTCCGAAACTCAAATCATGTGCCGAAAATGTAATCTGAATCTTTGTTTTTCCAAGCAAAAGGACTGCTTTCACAATTTTCACCATAAATAATTTACACCAACTGCCTATTTATGCCCAAAAGCATGCCTTTCTTTTGTAGACATTTTTCTAAACTATTTGAAATAAAACTGACTGTTTGTTTTGTATTGATTTCTGTTAAAAACTTTCTGTTTTGTTCAATAAAAGTACGTAATACACTGAATTTGCAAGTTTTTCATTTAGATTTTTTTTGGCTTTCTTTCCCAAAGCCGCCTGCAGGCGGGGTAAGGTTTTATCCCTATATAATCGGATCAAGGAACAAAATTTCACTTTCTTGACAAAGAACCTATAATTTTACCATAATCCCCACCCAAAGCAATTTTTTCATTCAAAAATAAAACTTGGGCACTAAAGGGTTAACTTACAAAAGAGGCGTGTCAATAAGGCAAAATGTGCTAAAAAATCAAAAAATTAATTTTCAAACTGCACTACACGAAAAACCACTCAACCGATTGGAATGCTGTTTTTTGTTATAAAAGTTTGAATGTTTACTAACACTCCGCGCTAATAAAATTTATTTAATATTTCCCGTTACTGCCAAAATTTTGACAACAAAAGATAGATGCTCCTCTAGGCAGTTTTGCTCACTGCTCTTTTGTATACATTTTGCCTTATTGGGAGAGCAGGGGACATGTCGGGTATTTGCTGGTATACACTCTGCTCTCTTCTCGCACGGTTTGTTTTATACAGTTTTGAAATAACACGGTTCACTAATCAATTTTTTACATCAAATTTTCGTTCGTGCATGAATTTCAAAACAAAAAATATTTTTCTAAACAAAACATAATTCTTAAAAGAATGCCGAATGAAGTAAAAAATCGAGTAAGATGAGAGCAAGTCCCACTGTTGACTAAAATTTGAAATTTCAATCTTTAGTAAAGGGTGGCGCAAAATTAATCATCCAATTTTGTTTTTAATAACTTTTTACTGAAGTTTTGAGAGATAGAAATCTTTTCACCTTTCGCGTGTCATTGCTAGTCTGTTTGTATACTGCAGCTGCTGCTTCTTAAGTGTAAAATATGACTGACGTACGACGTCATATGCAAAATTATAAGTTTTCCGATAGGGTGACTAATTTTGCGCCACCTTAAATAAAAAACTCGCTACTTTGTTTTAACTACCGTGTAAATAGTTGGGTGTAATGTGAAAAAAAAACAAACCCCAATTTCTTCCAGTGCACCACCTCATCAGCCTGCAAAAGCATTCCTTTTGCACTCACACGCACACCCCTGGCATTGACTTTGGCATTGACCAGTTAGTTAGACAGTCAGTTAGTTGGTTAGTTAGTTAGCCATTTCCGCGACGCAGGTGTACGTTTGCCATCGACTGCTATTGGCTGCTGGAAAGTTATTGACATTTCATGGGGTATCATCATTTAAAATGGATTTGTGCGGTAATTCGCCTAAGTTTATGGTTAGAAAATTACCCACTGTTCCAGTGCGCATTGCAATCAATTTTAATCAATGATAAAACTAATTCATAGTCAATAAAATGTGTGCGCTTACAAGGCAATAATAAGCGATTTAAGGCGCAATGTCCAATAATGAAGAGCCGTTTAGCGAGCCTACGCGTACTTGCTAAGCTGAGGTTAAATAGTAATAAAAAACTTGAAATATGATATATGGGAATTTAGGAAATTAATTTGTACAGGAACTTTACGTTTGCCTACGGGCACTTGGCGTTGCGCCACTTTAAATGCTGCAAGCGCATATTCCGCTGGAGTTGTTGTGGTAATAAAATGAGCTCCGCGTTGTGGCGTAAGCGTAAAGTACGTGAATATGTACGTATGTATGTATGTATGCCCTAGACAGTGTTTTTATGCGCAACTGCTTGCCAACTAAAATGTCTCAAAAATTTGTCGCATGTCGCCAATGCCATGGTGTTGTTGCAACGACAGCCATCAACTGCAATGCAGCAATTCCTGCACAGGTAGCTGCACACGAAACAACTAAATGCACACCCACCCACCCACTCAGGAATATACGCCCCATATAACCGTCGTCTCCCAACTTAAATTTATGTACTGTCAACTGAGCGGCCATTAAAAAAAGTTATGACAACATTCTACTTCAACTCAACTCAGCTCAGTTCAGCTCAGCTTAGCTCAGCACAACTCAATGAAGCTCAAGTTGCATGCGACTAAGGCAGCTGCTGCTTTATGAGCTCATTGTTCATTGTTGTTATGATGTGTATTGTTGTTGTGTGCTTAAACTTTCCCGTCATTGTTTATAGCTACATGCACGCAGCCCCAAATTCAGCCACTCATCCGCGTGCTTCTACTGCTACGCACACAACTACGCATACATGCTCGTACATATGTAGCGACTCACCCACTCATGAAGACAATAAAAATATGAAAAATTGGTTGCACTTTTTATTGCTAACACCAAAGCAAACAGCCAAATACACAGGCAAATGTATTACATGCACTTGCACTCCTCCACTTGCCTTTCTTTACGGGTAAAAGTGGATTTGGCAGCAGCAGCCAACAATAAAAGATGGCGCCAAAATAGTTGCCTCTGCTTTCAAGTATAAATTTTTAACTCAGCTCTAGGAGACTACTTTTTAAGATTTACGCGCTTCATCAACGCTACGGTAAATAATTAAATGCGCGCAATGGAGGAAATGAGACAATTTTCTTTTTGAATGGCTGCTTAAAGAGAAGGGACTCGTAGTTTGAAGCGTAAGCAATAGAAAGTGGCACAAAAATATGTGCTATGGCTCCCAGGTGCGCCCAGAGAGTGAAGTTAGGATTCCGTGACAAGTGATCCAAGTAAATATTTCGGAAAATTAGTTTATTCGTAGGCTGGAGTATGGTAAGAATTATCTGAAAAAATACCAAAAAAAACTTTAATTTTAGGTTACTGATTTTATTCAGATTTACTCAATGTTGAAAATTTTTCGCTCAATGTTCCTAGAATTTGTTAATAAAAACATGCAAATTAGCTTACGAGCATTAGCTTTTTCTATCCACCTTCCTAACAGCAACTCCACAGATTGTGTATAAAGTTACCCCCGCGATAGGAAACACCCTCTCTTCCTTGGCAGCATGTATCCCGCTGAAAGGAGTTGTATCCCGCTGAAAGGAGTTTCCTTGAAGTTAGAACTCACCACAATTTCGGCTTAGAAGTTGCCATATTAAGGCTAGAAAGTCTCTTTGGCCAATGAACGCGGGATGAGTAAACGCCTTGCCTTGGTTCAATGTTCAGTCTTTTGCGGAAACTCCTGGCCACTGAAGATGCATATCAGTCAAGACTTAGACACCCACTATTGACTTTACTTAAGGGTTTTGGGGTCGCACTCAAATATCCTGCTCTCATCTATAGTGACTATCCGACTCATCCCATCCTATACAATCCGTCTTCGCTCTAAATGAGCGACAACAAATCCTTAACACGTTACTAGAAATGTGAGTCACTACTTTTCACGAACCCACTAGAAAATTATTTCCAAAAAATACGTACAAAACATAAACCAAAAGTGTTATTACCTACGAGGGTCGATTGAAAAGTCCGTGCAAAGTCCAACAGATGGCATTACCGGTGCGTATCGAGATTAGGTTTAGGTAGTAGCATCTCTTGGATGAACACACATCAAGCTTCAGCTAGATCGGTATATTTCTTTGTGCTATATTCATTTGAATCGCGGAAGTCGAGAGATTTTCCTTTTCCGACAACGCAGCAGCACACGACTCAGCAGTTGTGGTCACAAAATTAATTGAAATAGGGTTTCAACTAATTTCACATCCTCCCTGTTCTTCAGACTTGGCTCCCTCGAATCGAGCGGGCTATTATTTGTGACCCAATTTGAATAAATGGCTGGCGGAAAAAAAGATTTTATTCAAACGAGTAGGTGATTGCAGAATGTCTATTTTTTAGACTTGCACACATCGTATTATAGGTAGGGATCAACAAACTAGAAGAGCGTCGGACGAAGCCTAAAAGAAGACTATGTTGAAAAATAAAAATGTGTCACCCCAAACAATTAAGTATTTCTTATTTTGGCACGTACTTTTCAAACGATCCTCGTATTTTATATTTCGACTGCCATTAAAGAAGGGTTCATCTTCCTAGACAAATACAAGTTTACGCACTACTTCATTCTGCCGTATGGAAATGGATTCCCGAAACTTAATTCCCACATATAAATTGACTGGAAAGAAAAGAGCAACGAGTAACTGAATATGGTGGTTCTGTCTTGTAATAATAAACTACCCTTTTTAGCCAAAAACTCAAGGCTAAGAGGCTTATTCACATCTAATTACCAAATAAGTTGCCGAAATGAACTATAAGAATTTTTCGATCAAGAATTTCAGAATTAAGATTTCTGTTTAGAAAATACAAAGTCAGTCAATATATGACTGAATTCGATGACAAGTTCGTTGGGACAAAAGTAAAAACGTCTCGACGGAAAAAACAGAAAGAGATATGCTTACTATGGCCAAGCTTCGCTCGACCGAGCGCCTTTAACGCATCTCGTGACGAGGAAGCCGCTGAGGTAGAGTCGGATTTTATTGTAGCTGATCCCTTTCCTCGCTTGCTCGATGTAAGCCGGAAAAAGCTTGTGGCCAGACATTGTTGCATTGAATGCCGACATGCAAGGATATCCTAAAAATCGGTGCTAGTAGAGGTTAAATTAGGTTTCGGTGACTGCGGCTCTCCACGCGGTGCAAAACTGCGTCGAATGCGATGCCACTTGAGCTGGCTCTCGTACCTCTCTTCGTCACTTTTCTCCTTTACAGATGTGGTGTAACCAAGGGGATTCTCCTATGCAACGCTGGTAATTCCGTGGCGCTAGTAGAGAATGGTTAAATCGGTAAATCGGAGGCTCTTTTTCCACAAAAGCTCTTTATTATTTAAAGTAAGCTTCTGCACCCCTATATTGAGATTTCTTCACCACTTAGTTTTCAAAGCATAATATAATAAATGAGAGGAGATTTTTTATGGGCGATATATCCACTTGCTTAAACTTAATAGAGACGTATTGAAGGTTGACCGAGTCAAGTGAGCGCAGGAATGTGGCAAAGTAAGCCAAGCACTTTGTAGCAGCAACATCATAATTAAAGGCGCATCGAAGCTTGCCACAAACAAGCAAGTGCAACCTGTAGTCACAGTAGCAATGGACCAACAGGGAAGGACAAGCACGAAAGTAAGTAGTCTGCATGGAAAACAACATGAAAGAGAAAAAATGGAATAAATTGCCAATTTTTTTTTATTAGTTTGCATAATTTTTTAATTTTATTTGAAACCTCCTATTCTACATACATTCGGTAGACGCTTCCCCGCTTTTTGCGAAGGATTATTAATGATCAGCGCTGCAGGGTGTCAAACAATTACAACAGCGACACGGATCACACAAGACGCCGCGGCGAGGTGACGCCAAAAAGTTAACTATGCGCTCGAACTGCCAAACGTCCAACGAAAGCGGCGCGCCGGTCGACAATCATTTATCATTGGTGTCGCTTTACCGCTGCTTGAGCACATCATGTTGCAAGTATGCAGTGCTGGGCGCGACAAGCTATTGCAGTTACAGATCTGTTGTGTGCTCTGTGGCATAAGCAAATCAAACGCCCAAATACATGAATAATTACGTGGAGTATTTTTGCATGCAAATAAAAAAGTTTGTTGCCAGATGCCAGTGAAATGATGGAAGATGTAGCCTTGAAAAAAGGTTGTGCAAAGCATGCGATGTGAAAAGTTTGAGGAAGTGTTAGAGGAAGGGAAATAAAATGAATTACCTCAGTACAGATGAAGTGTTTGATAAGCGTTATGAACAGATTAGTAAAGCCTCGACGCCTATGAATTCGTATGTGACATATTGAATGGGCGCCTTTACTGCTTCCGATCGAAATCATGAGCAGGTAGGCAGTCACCAATTACCAGCAATCAGTGAAAGGGTTGCAAGGTAGATTTAAACGGCTTTTTTTATTACAGGCTGATATTCAGAGCAGAAAGAATGGGAATAAATTACATTATTAAATTAATATTTTTAGATGCCATGGCATTTTCTCTCATCACATAAACAGAAATATACAGAAAAAACCAAGAAAAAAAAATTAAGTTCGCTCCACATCCACGTCCTTAGTTCCACATAAGACGAAGGGTGAGATAAGTTTGATTGCAGCAGCCCGCTGTGTCTGGTATGATTCGTTATTTAGAACTATAGAATTCAGAATCTTAGGTTCGTAATCTTCAATCCAACTAATTTGAGAATAACAAAGTATTTTTCCTCAGTAATGGTAATAATTCCATAACTACTGACTTCCATACTGGGAAACTCGGCATTACTTCGAGTCCTTGTTTTGTCAGCTGTATGAAGAATGAAATGGAATCATCTCAGCATCTTCTCCTTAGATGCTTTGCTTTCGTGTTGTTACGATTTAAGTGTCTTTGCTCTCATTTCTTTACTACGCCTGTTGATGTGGCAGGCCTTAATATTGAAAACCTGTTGGATTTCATTAGCAGCACAAGCCGCTTAACACCACCGTAACACAGTCATCAACAAATACACATCACCCCCTACCTACAAAATTTAAAAAAATTCTACAAATTTTTATCAATGCTTCAAACTTTTTAGTCAGGATTTCTAAAAAAGAATTCTAAGATGTAGTTTTATAGTTCATGGAATTTTGGTACAACAAAGTGCAAGTTTCAAGTGGCCCAAAAATCTAATTAATTGTTGACCAATTTTTTTATACTGGTGGTTTTTTGCATTCCCTCCATTTAAAAAATATTTCGAGCATTCGTTATATGGAATGTCTAGGAAAGAAGTTGCAGCTAGGTAAGGAAGACGACTCGGTGTAGCTGGTAATGGGTTTGGTGATAGAGGAGCAGTTCCGTAAGATTTTGTGGGGCATTGCCTGCAATTGCATGTACGCACTGTACAAACAAAAGCAGCGTGTATACTTTGCTTCAGTATTTTTGTTTTGAATTATTACTTTTTCGGCTTGGGTCTTGATAAGAGCTTCTTTTTTCGCAACGAATGTTTTGATGATAACTAAATATAAGAGGAAAATAATTGAAACTAAAATAAAAGTTCCGCGCCGCATAGATTGGTCGTAATATAATATATCAATGGCTGTTTAAGTTGCTTAGAGTTGGAGTTGAAGGGTGAGAAAAGTGCAAGAACGTAGAGTCGGTGTAGGAGCGATTACAAACGGCAGCAATTAGAATCTGGAAGCGCCGTATAAATTAGAAAAACCTAAAATTTCTTAACGGTTCGATTTTTAATGATCTAAGTGTAGCTGATATTGGGAACTTCGGATTAAATTGCTTTGTTTAACAGCGATTCGGCACTTTTATGGCGATTTAGAACAGTTGTAGGTCTGGTAACACTAGGAAGTGATATGGGAGATATTTCCCATGTTTCTAGAAGGTTGGTATGAATAGTCACTTGTAACTTCGCTAATTAATTTGGGATTTACAATTCCTTTAGTATGTTTTAAAAGAGTAAAAGCAGGCCTTATCGAATGAGTATTTTGAATAGGCGAAAAAATTGATTAAGTGAACAAAATAATATTGGCCAATCCTCGAATCACCGTTAGAGAAGTTGCTGAGGACCTAGACATATCGATTGTCTCGTGCCATTTAATTTTTTTTTTCATTATATAAGCATGAGACGGGTCGCCGCAAAATTCGTACCAAAACTTCTCAACTTCGATCAAAAGCAGAATCGCATGAACATTGCTAATGAGATGTTGGACTCTATCTGCGACGACCGACAACCCAAATTTGCTCCAGAGTGTCATAACTGGTGACGAGTCGTGGGTTCATGGTTATGACGTGGAAACCAAAGCTCAATCATCTCAATGGAAGCTGCCGTACGAACCAGGACCGAAAAAAGCGTGCCAAGTTCGGTCGAATGTAAAAGTTTTGCTTACCGTTTTTACCGATTGCAGGGGCGTTGGGCATCATGAGTTCTTGCCACAGGGTAAAACGGTGAATAAGGAAATTACTTGCCAGAAACGCACGGATTTGTGGAAGAACAAAAATTGGCTATTGCATCACGATAATGCCCCTGCTCACACATCGTTGCTTGTGCGCGACTTTTTGGCCAAAAACAACACACTAACACACAGCCACAGCCACCGTATTGCCCAGATCTGGCCCCCTGTTACTTTTTCTTGTTGCCGAAACTGAAGAGGCCCATGAAAGGACGACGCTACGGTACGATTGACGAGGTAAAGACGGCATCGAAGGAGGAGCTGAACAAGATTTTTTGAAGTGCTTCGAAGATTGGAAAAAACGTTGGCACGTTGCATAATATCTCATGGGGATTACTTTGAAGGGGACAAAATAGATATTAATGAATAAATAAATAATTTTTGAAAAAAACACAAAATGCGCGATACTTTTTGAACACACCTCGTACATAAAATTATTATCATTATTTTCTTATAAATAAAATTTAGTCGATTTTGGAAGTTATTGAAACACTTATATTAACTTTAATAACAAAAATAATACAAAAAAAATTGAAATTTTGTCTAAAAAACATGAAATTCATTTATTGTAATTTCTTTTAGTATAGCCAATAAGCCAGTTTTTGAAACAGTTTCAAACAAATTACAGTCAATATAGCTTAATGTAAGCAGATTACGTTAAATTTGCAATTTAATTATTGTTATGAAAAAAGTTTAAATATTTTATTAATTTTTTTTTTGTTTGAATTGTTTTTAGTATTTAGCAAGTTTGATAAAGCAGTTTTCATAAAATGTACAATTTACTTATTATTATAAAAAAAAGTTTAAATACTTAATTCATTTTTTTTCTCTTTGATTTTTTTTAAGTACTTATCAGGTTTGACACCTCATCATGTTGGTCTCCTTGCCGCGGGGATGGGGCTTAAGTGGTGGTCTGACCCCCATATCATGGGGACCAACCCAACACGAACTAAGAGGGCAGCTCCATATGGGGATTGGCTAGTCATCCATCAGCTTTACCGCGTACTTGGTAGCCATCCAATCACCATGCGAAGATCACCGTACCGACGAAGATCCCTTTGCCATCCCCAAACCCCTTTCACCCCGTTATTTCCTCTCCTTGCCCACCCCCAAATCTAGAGGGTTATTCGACACCGTGCCCATTGGATGGTTTGCAGCCAGGGGGTTCACCAGACCGGCTGTATTTCAACGGCGCCTTCCTAACACCGGGCCGCCTTAGGACGTAACTGTAGCCTTGCCATGGCATGGGGCGCTGCCGTGGTGGACCGTTTGAATTCCTCGTTATTTAAATAGACCACTGCGATCGCCTCGTCGAGCAGGTGGTCGTACGAAAAAGATGAATACAAATAACAACTTAAGCGACAAAACTTCCACTGTAGCGGGAGCAGGCTACAGTGGTCGTAATGCTACTGCCAAACACACACATAACGCTCTTCATCGCGGAGGTGCCGTTGTCCATGAAGACTCGGACCATGATTTTGCCAGTTAACGAAATATTTTGATGTGCTTCTTTGCTAATATTTTTTTTATTAGATTATTCGACTTACAAGTTTTTTTTTCAAAATTTCTAATCGAATGGAAGCACAGGCGAGTGTGTTTTTTTATGAAATTGAATCGAAATTGTTAAATAGTGAAAATTTAGACCAGCAGCTGGTCTCCATAAAAGAGACTGACCAATTTTTTTTTTTGTTTTTTGTTACTCAGTTATTACTTTGGCACTTGGGGCGTAATTTATTTATTTGCACTCCTTTATTTGCCAATAACTAGCAATATGTACTACTATACAGTGAAAAGACAGCCATCCCACCCATTTACCCCACATACATCCCTAAGACTTTCCAAATAATTTTCATTCAATTTTTCCTCCCAAAAATTAATGCAAACCTTTTCTTAACCCACGAAAATAATGAGTTTCCCACATACTGGTACATACACACATCTCCTCATGCAATAGCTTGAGACATTGTTACAGTTATCCCACGCCATCCATCAAATGTGTTGATCAGGCCAAAAATGGCGAATGGAAAGAAAAGTCGGCGTTTACTGTCAACGTCACTCAGCTTCAATCACACCGCCGCGCCTGCAATCGGATAAATATGGCGAAAATGAGATACAAAGAAACGAAAACGAACAAAGTGAATAATGAAATAAGTAAGTGCCCAAACGAAACTTAATGTAAAGCACAAAAATCATTGTTGCATGAACGGGACAGACAGACACCTGCCAAGTAATGCTGCACAAACCATCAACTACGAAAGCGGCGCTGCAGCAGCAGAGCACACAGGCTCAATTAATTTGACATGCAACGCGCTGTGGCAGTCAAGCGGCGATAAAATATGTGGTGGAAAAAGAGCGGGAGGGCGCGAGAAGTGCAGAGTAGGTGGCTGATAAGCCAGCAGTTCACAGTGCCATGCGGCAGACAGTTAAGCGGACTGTGCACGACAGTGACGGTGGCGCCGCCAGTTTGTCCGAAAAAGGGAAATTACCGCCAGCCCCAGACTGGCAGACAGTCTGCTGTTTTGTGGCATGAAACTGAAATGAAACTGAAAAAATGTGAGGTAGTGAAAAATCTGTGGCAGAAATATGTGAAATAGCCACGAAAAGTCACCGCAAGTCCTTTCACTTTTCATTTCGCCTCAAAAAGTTGCTCTACGACGTGCAGTCGAAAAAAGTAAAAGTTTCAACTCGCATGTTGCGCGGCAATAATGCAGCCACCAGACGTAATACATACCTATATTGCAAACACACACACACACACAAAGCCAAAAATATATTTGCTTGGTCTTGCAAGAAAAGCAAATTATCTGTGAGCTGCAACGCTGCTCCTCGTACGAAATCGTCGCCTGCGGTTGCTGCAAATGCCGCTTGCTACAAAATGTAGCACAAGCTGACAAGCGCTGTTCGCTGACAGAATGACTGCGCCGCTGATCGCTGGCTGGTGATTACTTCAGTCACTGACTGACGCTAAGGCAGCTCAGCTGCTGTGCTCTTTGTTGCTGTTGTTGTTGAGTTTGGTACAGTTATTGTCGCTATTTATGGTCCACGGCGTTGGTGCAACTGTGCCGCTATTGAAAGTGAGTTTCAACTGCATACTCGTATACTGACTGCCGACGTCGATCCTAATCGGCGATTAGCTGAGCAGACATAAAACTGGGTAAAAAAAATGTCTGAAAAAATCTGAAACTTAACTACGATCGCCTTTTTTGGCTAACTCGATTTGTGCTTTAATTTTTTTTTATTTTTTATATAAATTTTTGATAATTTTTTCCTGTCGCTTTTGCTCAATCAGGCGTCAATCAGCGATGATTTTTACTTTATTGTCCATAAGTGCAATAAAATGCGATTGCGATACCATCTGACAGTTAGTGAAAAGTGTGCAACAAATTATGGCAAATTTCGGTGGACAGTGATTGCAATTTTTGTGTATGCAAAGATGGAGAAAAGATAAAGTTAGAGTCCTCTGTAGAAACTAAACACGGTAGGCAGGAAGCATCGATAGGTTGCACAAAAATGTCGACAAAAACTGCAAGCCGGGTTGTATTTGTTGATGATTATAGGTGCAAAATCCGTTGAAATTGAAATCCTACCTGCTCCTTTTCTAAAGTTATTCATATTTTTATATTTCAGGTTGGTACAATTTGGAATAAATATCAAAAGTTATTTTCTAAATAGATATGTAAAAGTGTTGTATACTCAATACATGGTATATAATACGTATATCAATATTATCTAGCTATATTATATATAATAGTTACGATAAATGCCGCTAGGTGGCAGAGGGCAGTCGAGTGCTTCCCGCAATAAAAAAGTACAGTTTAAACTATTAATATTAGTGTTTTCTGGCAAATGTATTTTCTAGTTTTAGAAATTCTTATATGAGAAGATTAATTAATAATGAATAGTCAGCTGAATAGTCTGGTGAATAGTCAGCATCCGCTTTATAAATGCGATCATGAAGAAAATCGCACAAAAGTATGCGCTCTTTGTGGGAAAAAAGTTATTTAAAATTATAAAATTTATTTCTTGCTATCTGAAAAACATATTGAAGTTATAGAAAAGCACATTAATGGTGAATTTAATATTTATAATAGTAAATTCCCAAAAAGTTTATGTAGCTCTTGCCGACTAACTATAAATGAATATGGAAATGATATTTTCAAAAGACCTTGTTCAATTATGCCCAATTACGAGGATCTTAAATTATCAAAAGAAACAAGAACGATGTGTTGTAATTGTTACATCTGTCTAACAGCACGAGTTACGAGTCATAAAAAACAAAGAAAAGGTAGAGGTCAAATTAGGGATTTCTCTACAAATATTGACGTAAACAAGTGTTTTGATGATACTTCGCAACAAAAAGATTTACTTTCTAAAAATGAGGCAAAGGCAACTAAACCGAGAACTTCTACTGAGTTATGTAACAGTTGTTTTCAACAAATAGGTAAAGGCATATCACATTCTTGCAGAGGTCCTTCTACTTCTAATGCTCGTAAGAATGCTTTGAATATAGTACAAAAGTTACCCGAGAAACAGCAGAACCAAATAATAACTAAAATTTTGAAAAAAAAAAATATCCAACAATGATAACGAAGATAAAGATGAGCTCGTGTTAAATACTCTGGGATCGAAGGTTCGGGTAACTGTTAATAAAAAAACAGAAAAAGAATTAAGATTTTCTGCCGAAAGATTAGACAATTTCCAAGCTAATACTGGATTGTCTACAAATGATATGAAAAAATTGGCTAACTTCATTCGTAGTTCTGCTGGTAGAAACTCAGTTTCCAAGAATTACAATCAACATTTGTATGAAAAATCTAATACCCTGGAACACATTTATAAAGAAGGTTTCTACGAATTCGAAACATCCCAAGATGGTATTAAACAGAGACCAGTTGTGTATGCTACTGCATCAGAACTCGTAGACTTAGTCTTTGAAAATCGAAACATTGAACATATTGAACAATCAAAAATAAAAGTAATGGCAGATGGAGGACAGGATTTCTCCAAAGTTTCTCTTTCAATATCAATTCCAGAAGACGACTTGAAAGAAAATGACTTGGATAAAAATAAAAATGTTTCAACTCTCTACTGCTCTACTGGTGGAAGTATGGCAAATAAACGTAAGTTGACTAGTGTATTTAAATTGCTTTTATTAGGCATAATGCCTCGGATTAAAGGGATCTATGATAATTTTAAAATTTGGTTGAATTGACGAAACTCAATGAGATACCATTTAAATTTGTTGGAGATTTAAAGCTCGTTCTATTGGTCAATGGGCAGCAAACTGCAACGGATTTTTACCCTTGCCCTTATTGCTTCGTCACATTAAATGAATTAAAAAGTTATAATAAAATGATTGAGAAAAATTATATGAGCAGTGATGACAAAAATCTTGATTTAAATTCAAGAGCTTGGGTAATGAAAAAAAAAAGTCTAAAGAATGTCGCAGTACAGTAAATCACCCTTTATTCATTGAATACGGCACTACTGAAGATGATAACTTGTACGTACTTCAGAAGTGCATTCCTCCTGAACTACACCTATTACAAGGGTTTGTCAACCATCTTTTCTGGGACGGTATAGTTAAAATTGAGGAAATTGGAATATATAGAGCGTTATTGTGGCCGAATAAATTAGGTATATCTCATAAGAGCTATCAAGGAGATATGTTTGAAGGCAATCAATATCGAAAATTACTTAAAGAGGCCGATAAATTGCAGGATCCTGAAATTTACGAGCTTGCAGGACCATTTCGTTTACAGCCTTATATTGCTGCATTTAAAGCTATGAATAAAATTGTTGAAAAGTGCTTTGCTGCCAAAAAGCTGATATTACTGACTTTAACAAAAATTTAAAAGAACTCCGTGAAGCCTTAAAAAGTACTGAAATTTCTCAAACACTAAAAATTCATATTATCCTGGAGCATTTGGAGGAAACAATCATATTCTTGAATAATGATGGCTAAGGTTTATGGTCCGAGCAGGCTGGAGAGTCAGTTCATAGCGAGTTCAATAAATATTGGAATAGATTTAAAATAAATTTGCTAGATGAACCATCTTTTATAAGTCGCTTAAAGAAAGCTGTCGTTACATTTTCATCACAGCATGTTTAAATTTACAAACTTAAGTTTACAAATTCTAAATAATATATACAGAAACAGTAACACATCTTAATATCTAAAAATAAAAAAATAAAAAAAAATCTAAAAAAACAAAAAATCTGAAAAAAAAATAAAAAAACTGAAAAAAAAAATTGAAAAAAAAGGTACAAATTAAGTTACCTCCACGTGGTGTACCTTGGAAACGATTAAAATCGGCTAAAACCTTACGTAAGATTCTTTATTATTCGCTTGCATAATACAAATTCAAACGGGATTATACTTTTGATATTGATTCCAAATTGTCCCAAATATAAAAATATGAATAACGTTTGAAAAGGAGCAGGTAGGATTTCAATTCCAACGGATTTTGCACCTATAATCATCAACAAATACAACCCGGCTTGCAGTTTTTGTCGACATTTTTGTGCAACCTATCGATGCTTCCTGCCTACCGTGTAAAGACACTTTGAATGAGCAAATGTGAAATGTAGAAATATATTTTTATATGCGTTTTTTCGCGAAGAATCAGTTAGAAGTATTTCGGAGGCATTAAATTGGTGCGCACCGAAATATGGATTCCTTTTGTGCTATCGACTACTATAATCAGTTTTTGTTGTTATTATTAACATAGATTTTGTTATAAGCAAAGTGATTTCAACAAAGTGATATATGAACTTCAGCATTTCAACGAGGTGCATTTCCTCCGAGGACGAGAAGAGGGAAACCGAAACCTCCATGGTGGGCCACTGATATAGCAAACCTGAGAAGGGAATGCAGAACTAAGTGACACTGGTACCGTAGAAGTGATACCTGGAGATGATATCTACATTTTCACTGATAGCCAGGCGATGATGAAGTCCCCCATAAAGCAGTCAACAACCTCCGAGGTAGCTGTGGAATGCAGCATATCTCCTAACGAGTTGGTGGAGTTATACCTAAACTTAGCTAAATTGATTTTAGAGACGTTGAGCGTTTAAAACTTTTGCGAATCGCAGAAATTTCAAAAAATTTATGCCTGTCTGTTTTGCTAAAAAAATGCCCCATTGACTTAGAAATGACAACCAAAAATTGTTAATGTGGGGAACATGTCCAAATATTTCTATGCGACGATTTTTTTAATGCTTGGAATTTCGCGCAGGTCCTCCTAGTGTGATTCGTATCATACCGAAAGTTTTTTATGCTTTTTTTTTTGTTTCAACTGCTATTTTCAAGCCAGCCAGACTATAATTGAAATATATCTTAGCCGAATTCTGAATCGATATTGAGAATCTGATTTTGATATTTTCCATAGTTTTTTTTCATAAACAATTTTCGGTCTTTTTTTTTGAACATTTTTAAATTTGTTTGCTTAATCGTTGAATCGAAAAATCTTCTCTATAAAATTTTTTAATTTATGAATTTTTTGTTTATCATATAACTCTGCTTATTTACGTACCCTTTGATCCAAAAATGAGCTTCGTCGCTGAACACAATTTTTCGATAAAAAAGTGGATCTTCGGTCAACTTTGCAAGAGCCTATTCACCAAAAATTCTGCGTTGCGGTAGGTCGTTCGGCTTCAATTCTTGCACCAGCTGTATTTTCAAAGGCTTCACACCTAAATCCTTTCGCAAAATTTTCCACATTGTTGAGTAACAGAGGCCCAATCGCTGTGAACGGCGACGAATCGATAATTGATGGTCATCATTAACACTGACCGATACAGCTGCGATATTTTCTTCAGTTCGCACTCTACGTAAGCGTGTTTGCGTATGGTGGTTAGATGTCCAATAATGTAAATTTGGTTCTAAATTTAGTCACAATAGCTCGAATAGCCGCTTCCGTGAGCCGATTAAACTGACCATAAAATGGAAGAAGCGCGTGATAAACTTTCTTAACAGAACACGCCTTTTTATAATAAAATTCAATGATTTGCAAGCGTTGTTCGTTTGTAAAACGATTCATGGTCAAATAATAGACCAAACTGAAGATGTTTGACAGTGAAACAAAACACGAAACGTGCGTCAGCTGTTTAAACCAACTGTTGATTCAGCGCGCACCCAAAAAATAAGTCGCGCGTTGGGGAATGACGAGGCTTGCGAGCCATTGTGACGTGGCTACACCTCTTCTTTTTTATTTTTTTGTATAAGTGCATTTTTATTTTGTTGCTTTTTTGTACATTATTTTTTAATTTCTTGTATTCTTTTATTTATATAATTTTTATTACTTTGTATTTTACAATTTCTTTATTTGTTTTTTGCATTCCGTATTGTTTATTTTTTATATATTTGGGATTATTATTTTTATTTTTCATTAATTTATTTATTTTTTATGTTTTTATGTATTTTTTTTTTTTTGTAATTTTTTCCTGTTTTTTTGTATTATTTTGATCTTTTTACTTATTCCTGATTATTTTTTTACTTTCGGTTATTTTATTTATTTCCGTTTTACATTTTTGTTTTTGTATTTGTTATTTTTAATTTTACTTTTTAACTTCATTTTTTTTTTGGTTATTTCTGATTATTTTTTTTTTACTTTTGATTATTTCATTATTTGTTATCATTTTTATCTAGTCACTTGTTGGCTTAGAGGAAATTCTCGAACCTCTGGCCTGAATCATCCGAACGGTCATTGACTTCAGCAAGGTACCGAAATCGGGCTTCTTATTATTATTATGAGGAGCTTTAGCTCTGCGACCTGAGAAATCTATGAATTCAGAGTATTTCTCTCGACCCAACTCCCTCAATATAAATGTTAATAAACGGGCCATGTTACAGTTTAGTCAACGAAGTGGTCTATAATTCAGTGAACAGAAAATTCAAGTCGAAATATCATTAGCTGCATAGGAGCACAAAATAAATATGACAAACCAGTAACCAGTTAAAATCTGTACGCTTAAAATGTCAATACAGTACAGGACTTGCTATGAGGCGTACTGATTTTAACTGAACCATGCTTTAGTATGCATGGCGATGTTCTGGCATTAAAAAATTCATCAGGCTGCACCTTGGGATCGAAATATATGAAATTTAATCAATCAAGCTCTGACTGGCTGTAGGCAACCAACTAAGTGGGAGCTGCAAAAAAATGTATTAATATTATTTCATACTTTTCGTATTAAACAGCAAACGGGCTGGTTGGAATATTTTTATATGTATACAACATTAATGAGCAAATGGTATGCAGCGAATATTATGATAAGGAAATATTTGTGTGCAACAATATTTTAACTGTCCATAGGCATAGAATATCTGCAGCAGCATTCCTGCTGATGCCGTAACAAACTACTGATGGCTGTCCGTGAAATAGCGACATAAAAAGGCGTTGAATGGTGAAACATAAAAAATGTAAAACATAAACATTATTGCAGACAGCTGGAGATATGATAAAAAACTACAACAGAAGGGGCAAGCGGCATCAAATTAAGAGAAAAGGATGAAAAATGTTGATAAAAAGGGAAAAGAGGGTAAAGAGTGCAAAAGTGGAATGAAAATGTAGTGATGAGGCAAAGGCAACTGAACGGCAGTTAAGAGTTAAAACAACAACAGCACTAATAGCGGCGGCAATGGCAGCGCTGGCGGGCAGCAAGAGGCAATAATAACAGCAGTAGCAACAACTATACGCTCAGTGCTGTTGGTCACGGCGAGTGGTAGACTTTTAATGTCTTTATTATGAGGCAACATCAAATCTGTAACTGCGGACAATCAATAGCGTCTTTCAATTAAATTAAATGAGCGAAAATCGAGCCGTAATGATGGCAAACGGCAGCAGCAGCAACAACAAAAAGCATCGTAATAAATTAAGCAACAACATGAAAGCAATTGCAATAATAGCAGCGGCAACATTTATAGCAGCAGTAGCAGCAGCAGCACCCGGCGTTTAGCGGAGCAGCGAACGAAGAGCGCAGGAGCAGAGGCAACAGCTGTTCGAAATGTTAGGCGCAGGTCGCAAGAAGATGCGACCAAAGAATCATTCGAATCATTGTCGGCAATCAGCAGCAGCAACAACAATTTCGGCATGCAACAACAACAAACAATTACAACGCGCATTACAACACTTAACGACAAAATAACAGCAGCATCAGCGGCACCACCAGCGACAGCGTTAATAAGAAGCAGATGAAGAAGAAGAAGCAGAACAACAACAACAAACCAACAGTTGCAGCAATAACAATAATGCTTATTTTAAACAGTAATGACAGGAATTGTCGTTGTAGCAGCGGCCCATTAAATGTTGCTGCTGGTGGCAACAGTTGCGGACGCAAGACAAACTTGCCTAGCGGTCACGAAAACGGTTGCGCATGCGCATTGCACTTGTTGTAGTACAACACACACACACATACAGCAGCTAGTGTTGCCATTTTGTAGTAGTGCGGTTAGCTGCCACAAGCAATGTATGCGGCAAATTTACACTTAAAAGTTGCAACAGCAATAATAGTAAGCAGCAATGCGGCCATGGCAACAACAGCAAAAAAAACACCATAACAACAACAATGGTACACAGCAATAAATGATATTAGGCGGCAAATACCGGCAGCAGGCAGTGGCAATATCAGCGACAGCGGTGGCCACAAACAAGCCAATACAGACGATAACTTTGTTTATCGGCGCGCTGGCTGTTGTTTTAGTAGATTTTGTTGTTGTTGTTGTTGTTGTTGGTAGTGGAGTTGTTATTACAGGCGGACGGCATTCGTTTGACCGCTTGTAAATGTGTAAATCAAATGCGAACTGATATGCCACACCGCACTCCCCTTTACAACCGCACAGCTTTGCTTAACTAACGAACTCAGCTCATTTTGTGCCTCAGCTGCGGCTGCTGCTGCTGCCGCATTTCACGCTTTTAATGACTTTGGGGAATTTCATTTGTGTTGCGGCTGCAATGGCTTTCAAGTGTTTTATTGTCGCTGTCACAAATGTGGTAGTTAACTGCAGCAACAACAATAAAAAACAATATGAGCAACAGCAGCAGCAACAACAAAGCCAGAAGCAAAATATAAAAATAGTAAAAGCACTTGCCAAGTCAATGCTTTGCCACAAATTTTTCGCTTGCAATGAAATGCTGCTGCGGCAATAAGTGAGTGATGCCTGACGAAGGGCCAGAGGAAGCGGGCAGCGCTTTTGGTGTTAACTAAATACAATTATCGGAACTTATGATGAAGTGATAAAGCATTTTAATGTTATGCATTACACAAATTAATGGCATATTTTAATAAGTAATGAAAGGAATAAAAATATTTTATTTCAATGAATTTAATATTCCGAATAACTTTGAGTGGCCAATTTGGTGGTTAATGGTTTCGAAGTAGCGCGCGGTAGTGAAACGGCTGGAGAGTAAAGGTTCTCAGTTGAAACAAGCATTGGCTTCATAGAGAGGTTCCAGGCAAAGAGACTGCGAGTAATCAGCGGAGACTCGATTTACTGTAGCAACGAGTTGAACTGCAACAAAACGATGCTACCTTCAACACGGGAAGAGCTAAAAAAATTCAGTGGCGAATTCAGCAGCCGTTCATCGACTCATCGCAACGCGTCTGCCAGGGCCATAATTCAGCCAAACAACTGCGGACCGCGCCTCAAACAGGACACACCTCTTCAAACTATGTATATAAAACATAATAAAAAATAAATATTCAAAAATTAAATAAAAAATCATAAAATCAGCCTGAAAATGTCACGGTTCTCACTTCATGTTCAGTAAGTTGAAAAACCAAAAACCAAAAAATAAAAATAAAAAATAGTTGAAAGAGGAATAACTAAAGGTTTGCCGTTGTTAGTGGGTTAACTGATCCTCCAATGGAAAAAGTTGAGTTCCCGAAGAAAAAGACCGGTAATTTTTTTTTACGGTAAGAGGGACCGAAAGAGGTCGAAAAAGTCATTACCTTAGCCTTTATGCTTTGTGCATGCCTACAACTGAACAAAAATTTGAAGTGCGCTTCAGTGCAGCCTTGCCGGTTTATGTCAAAACCTTTAAAATTGAAAACAAATTTATAGTGATTTGAAATACATAAATGTTTTTTTTTTCTTTTAGTGATAATAAAAAAAAATAGTTCTTTGTAGCACCGTGCAAATGTGGCTTGCATTTGTGGCAAAAGTCTGCATCTCTGAAGTTAGGCATAGCCGGTACTTTTGAAAGCCAGACAGGTAAATGGTCGTACAAAGTAAAGCGTACATCTGCAACTTAAGCTGCTGAGCTCTTTCTCCCCCACTTATGTAGGTTCTTTTCCCTATGTGGCAAGGGGACCAGTAGATCGATCGTTAGCAGAACTTCAATAATTTCTCTCCTTCCGCCGATTCATTTGAGTCCTTTAGGTTTTCCTTAGATGTATTATAAAATACATATTTATATACACACCTACATATCTTAGGTAAATAAAAAAAATTAATAAATAATTCCCGTTTCGGAAAAATAAGCTTTCTATCACAGTTAGAAAAACTACAACAACAAATATAATAATAGTAATACCAATAACGAAAACTCCAACCAGTCGTTCAAGGTTTGTTCGGGTTTGGGGTTTCGAGAAAAATCGTTTAAATTTTTCGGTATGGTACGCATCGGACAGAAATAAGGTGTGCCAAAATTCAATACAAATTGTTTAGTTATTTGTTCCCTTTTTTCATCAGTATATAATTTGTAAGGTATACATAGGTAGGGTTACCAGATTTTTAAAGTAAAAATAGAGCGGTTCAACATGTAACTGTGGAAAATATAATATATCGGATGTTTTTTATCTGCGTGAGAACTATCACATCAGTAACTATGGTTCGACAGCTGAGAATGGCAAACTTTGTTCATATTTCCGTTCAGTAAGCCATCAGTAAGCCTGATGTTGGAGAGCATCGTACGAGCCGCCGAACTTAATAGCTAACTCACAATATTATAAGAGCGTACAATTGTTGGCATATGCCGATGATAGTTATAGTTCTGCATTCTCCAAACTGGATAAAGAGGCAAAGCGAATGGGTTTGGTGGTGAACGATGACAAAACGAAGTACCTCCTGTCTTCAAACAAATAGTCGGCGCACTCGTGTAACGGCACCCTCATCACTGTTGACAGTTATAATTTCGAGGTTGTAAGAGACTTCGTGTATTTAGGAACCAGCACTAACCGATAGCAATGTGAGCCTTAAAATCCAACGTAGAATCTCTCTTGCCAACAAGTGCTACTTTGGACTAAGTAGGCAACTGAGCAGTAAAGTCCTCTCTCGATGAACAAAAATAACACTCTATACGAGTAAGGCTCCCATCATGCCCGTCCTAACCTATGGCGCAGAAGCGTGGACGATGACAACATCCGATGAAGCGACGCTTGGAGTGTTTGAGAGAAAGATTCTGCACAAGATTTTTGGACCTTTGCACGTTGGCAACGGCGAATATCGCAGGCGATGGAACGATGAGCTGTATGAGCTTTACGACGCCATAGACAAAGCGCAGCGAATAAAGATCCAGCGGCTACGTTGGCTGGGTCATGTCGTCCGAATGGATACAAACGCTACGGCTCTGAAAGTATTCGATGCGGTACCAGCTGGTAGTAGGAGAGGAAGAGGAAGGCCTCCTCTGCGTTGGAAAGATCAGATGGAGAAGTGCTTGGCTTCACTTGGTGTGCCCTACTGGGGCCGGTTAGCACGAGAAAGAAACGACTGATGCGTTTTGTTCAACTCGGCCAAAATCGCGTAACTGGTTATCGCGCCAATTAAGAAGAAGAAGAAGTCATCATGAATCGTTTAACAACAGAACAACGCTTCCAAATTGTGACTTTGAAAAAATTAAATATGTACGTAAAGTTCATAGAACATTGGCGGCGCCATTGGTATTTTATTTATATATTTTTTTTTACATATAAATTTAAGTACATAAAGTGCAAGTTTTAAGTAGCTCAAAATTGTCCTTGATTATTTGTAATTTTTTTCTTCGACGATGTGGCACATTTTCTCGGAAATATATGAAATACAGCTACAAATGCAGAACACAATTTGAAATACAGAACAATTCTATGTTCTTAATTGAACATGACGGAAGAGTGTTTACAAATCACAAAAAAGACGTATTTGCCCAAAGAAATTTAACAAAGAATTTAAAAACTTTTCCAAATTTTTTGTTAAAGCATCTTTTTTACTATACAATAAAAAATATATAAAAATGAAGATATTTAACTTTAAAAACTTTATTCTAAAATTTTCAACATTGAACAAATCTAAATTGGAAATTGGAAAATTGTTTCACTTTACTTTGTATTTTCTTCAAGCTTACAAACAAACAAGTTTCCAAAACAAAATTAAGACCTTGTTCACAATTAACTCCAATTACTTCTAATTGAATCGCCGTAATGGCTCGGCAGAAGGACTGGTAGCTTTATTGTAGGTTTTTGTGCATGAACCTTGCAGTCCAGGTCTGCACCAAATTAAGAATATATTTTCCTGTCAATGGCGAATGATTTTGCTGGTGTGAAATTCGTCTCAAGATAAGCTTCTGAAAATCGACTGGCACATTTGTTTATCCTTAGAGACAAATGCTTTTATGTGAGAGGTATAATAAAAATTGAATGGAATTATGGAATTAGCCTCAGAGCAATGGATATGCCTCAAAATAGCAAAACAAATTTCTAAGAAAACGTTGCATACTTCAACTAAATCACTTTTGTGAACTCTAGAATTTACTTTAAAAATTAAATAAACCCCCAAAGTCTACCAACTTACATATTCGCCTTTCAAAGAATGAATTGTCGAAGTAGATAATTGCGTGTGCTGCTAAGAATTTAAATATTCGACCAACCGTTAGCAAAATCGGTCAATTTTAATTGTATAGCATTTGCAGCATAAATGTCAAAGCAAATGTTTGCGGAAAATGCCAAGCGCGTTGAAGCGATTGACTACGCAACAAGCTGCACATGCGCAAATCATGCGCTGAATAAGTAAATAATTGCATTGAATGCGCACGAAATAACGAACGAGAAAATGCCAATAAAAAATGTATACCTTAATAAACTGAGCAAAATAGAAAAATCGAAAAAAAAAAAACTAAAAAAAAAAATGATATCTAACAATAAATTATTTGACCATTTGTGCGACTCTGTGCAATGCCAGGCCACGTAAATGTCGATTGCGCAATACATTTGCGGTGGCAAATTTATGCGGCGACAATGAAAAAGTGACAGACAGGCAAACTGACAAAGAAACCGGCCAACAGAATGAGTGACTGATTGAGTGTGCGCTGTAGAACAAGCAATAGGAATGGAAATAGACTTTATGCACACACTGTTACACACTGCTGAGCGGCAGACAAACTGATTGATAAATAGACAGAAAAATGAGTAGGAAAACATATCGTTTGACAATCAGAAAGACTAAGAAGTGAGCACAAACAAAGCAAGCCATCTAATTTTTCATACAAATGGAAGTGCCAGTGACTGCCAGTTAGCAACAAATAATGAACATCATAAAATCTTTGCATTTATACTTTTATTTGTGCATTTATATTAAATGATATGCCCCGAACAAAGTACGCTATAAATAACTTAAATTCATTTTTAGGAAAAGTCTCAGCTGAGTCGAAGGAAATTTACGTTTTGCGGATTCTTAGCGCACTAAGAAGTGCGTCATTACAACTTTTTTTGTCCTTGTTCTCTCCGCTCGGGAGCATAGGGTCTCGACAAGACTCTTCCATCGTACACGGGCTGTTGTTTTTGCGCCATCTTATGTGATGGCAGAATCTGCTAGCTAGCTCAACATCGGTCGACATTCTTTGGCCGACCTCTGCTCCCTTGCGGGTTCGAGTCCAGTGTCAATCTCATGACGCTATCTGGTGATTTTCTAAGCGTGTGTTCGGCCAGAATATTCTACAGATGATGCGCATGCATCTGTAGACGATGGGATGGTGGAAGGTGTTGTAGACCAATCATGTTTCACTTCCGTACACCAATACTGACTTCACACATGAGCTAAAGAGAGCAGTTTAGAGCGCCTGAAGATTTGCGACCATATTCGAGCATTCGCTCGAAAACCTCTCTTGCTTTGTTTAGCCTGCAGTTGACATCTTCATCTGCTCTGCCGTCTGCCGTGATAGTGCAGCCGAGGTGGCAGAGACTTTCTGTATCCATATTCGTCTGAGATCGAATTTGTGTATAATTTTGATGTAATTCTATTTATAGTGAAAGAAAAATATTTCTTTCGAATATACCTCAAATTGGTAATTTTCCAACCAGTATATTTCAAACCACTCTGTAACTAGTATGACTTCTTCTAACGAATACGAATTCGTGCCATAAAATGCTTGCTGAATTGTCTGGCTTTTCACTGCAAGTGGATAAACACACACATAAACAGTTCAATACATGTCCGATAACAACAAAAACGCGAGTACTTACTCACACCTGAGTTGGCCAAATTTACTGATTGCGTTTGTAATTCGGCTGCAGTAATTATAGTCGAGCACCAAAGCTGCTTATGTGTAAGTACATTTCCCAGACACAAATATACTTACATGCGTATGTAGACACATACATGCAATGCCAGCGCTAATATGTTTGCATACAAACGCCACGGGAGATTAAAAGCTTGCACTGCGCCTAAAAGCCAGTTTAAACGGCATTCAAATTTAAATCGAATTTATTGATGTTGCGGCCGTATTTTGAGTTGGACGCTCTAATGTAAGCAACATTTATGGAAAGCGAAGGCTCTACAAATGCGACAGAGCAGGTCGTACACGCACAGGGTGGCAATGAGCAGAACTCTATGAGGATAAAGCGAAAACCAGCTAAATATTCTAACAAAATTATGTCGCCCTTTTAAATATCGATGTGTGCAGCTGATTGTTTGAAAATCATTTAAATTTGGGGCATTTTGGTTCCAATGGTTGCTACACAATTATACTCTATCGGGGGAGAGGCGGGCAATTAAAATATGCATATCATTGCTTTATCAATTGCACCATACTAAAGTAGTCTTGGCCTTCCTTTGCCTGTTCACGATCTTCTTCTTCTTAATTGGCCGATAACCGCTTGCGCGATTTTGGCCGAGTTTAACAAAGCGCGCCAGGCGTTTCTTTCCCGTGCTAACCGGCCCCAGTAGGGCACACCAAGTGAAGCCAAGCTCTTCTCCATCTGATCTTTCCAACGCAAAGGAGGCCTTCCTCTTCCTCTGCTACCACCAGCTGGTACCGCATCAAACACTTTCAGAGCCGGAGCGTTTGTATCCATTCGGACGACATGACCCAGTCAACGTAGCCGCTGGATCTTTATTCGCTGCGCTATGTCTATGTCGTCGTTCCATCGCCTACGATATTCGCCGTTGCCAACGTGCAAAGGCCCAAAAATCTTACACAGAATCTTTCTCTCACGCACTCCAAGCGTCGCTTCATCGGATGTTGTCATCGTCCACGCTTCTGCGCCTTACGTTAGGACGGGCATGATGAGAGCTTTGTAGAGTGTTAGTTTTGCTCGTCGAGAGAGGACTTTACTGCACAGTTGCCTACTTAGCCCAAAGTAGCACTTGTATGCAAGAGAGATTCTACGTTGGATTTCGAGGCTGACATTGTTATCGGTGTTAATGCTGGTGGAGGATGGTTACATATGGAAAGTTACTGATCGCCATTCACAATTCCCGGGATTAGCCCAAATATTATATGAAAATATTAAATAAGCCTGTTCACGATCAGCTTTTTTTATTTGTCAAGATTTTCATACCAATACCTGATCGAGAATCGCAGACGAAACTAGTGTTCGTTTCGTCATATAAAGGGTTTTTCAATTGGCACCGGTCGATTTTGGCGCCCTGTGGCAGCCATTTTGTTTTGGTGACATCTGTCAAATCTTTTGGTTATTATTCAGTTGTTTATGCCAAATGATCATGGCAAGTTACACGATTGAACAGCACGTTCAAATGACAAAACTTTATTATCAAAATGAGTGTTCATTAACGCAAACGTTGCGCGCATTGCGCCCATTTTTCGGTAGACGCGGTGGCCCTTCTAATTTCTTATGGCCCATATTGAACCATATGGACCTAGACGGCATGTGGTTCTAGCAGGACGGCGCTACGTGCCACACCATTTTATTCCATTTCAACATCTACCCGCCCTTATTGAAAAACCCTTTAGAATATGGCTACTCATAAGCCTACGTTGTTTCAAAGTTGATTCGATATTCAATTCAGTTTGCACAATTTACCATCGACCATTCAGAAATGTGGTATCCATAAATCTTTTGAAGAACTTTTCTTTCATAACATCTCACAATAATATGTCGAAGTCAATTTCAATACTCTAACGTCGGTTCCTAGTCATAGGAACTTCGAGGCTAATGAGAAGACGAATAAGCTTGCTAGGTCACCATCCTCCTTGAGCTCAAACGAAACGAAGCCATCAGAAGTTCTCTTGAGCCAAATAAAGGCGGCCCAACTAATTGGGCATGGTTGATTCGACACTTCAAGACTAACCACAGTTCTCACAGGACCCTGGAAGGTAGGAGAGCACACGGCGAGTTTAAACATACCACACAACAACATATGCCAGTCTTATGGATAAGTGAGAAAGGAAAAATTCCTTCTCACTTTCTTTGTAATTGCTTTGTCAAGAGCAAGATTACGAGCTATCCTCAAACCATTGCTCAACAACATTGAAGAAATTTCAGGACTGGAATTGAGGTATCATCTTTTCTTTCAACGAAGTGAAACCTTGAAAACTTTTATGGCTTTTGGTAGGGGGTTTCAACGCTTTCTATATCTTTTTGCTTCTTTTAAGGATTGGAAATGTTGTTGGAATCGCTAATGCTAATATCTTCAGCGTAATATTTAGCAGCCCAAAAAGCTTCGCAGCAGTGTTGACACTGCCAAGAAATATTACTCCGACAACAACCGCCCAAAAAAAATTTTTTTTTTTTTGAAGAATCAACTCAAAAATAAATAATTTTTAAATAGTAATTTACTGCTACTACAGGTTATCATTATGGAAAATGAAAATGAAATATGGCGCACCGCATAAATTGTCTTGCAAATGCCATTGAACTTATTTAACTTTGAAAAAATTCTAAATCTTTAAATAAATTGGCTTCATATGTGCGGGACACTTCATAATTGGTGTAAATACGTCAAGTAGTTTTGAAGCTCTCAACTATAAGAAATGATATTCCATCTCATAAATGTCGGGAACTATCTGCCTCATTTCAAGATTTCAATGTACAATGTCGAGTATTTTTTTAAGAGCTTCAGAACCTAAAATGGAAATATTGTTGGAATGATTTTTTTTTTTATTGTAATCTGTTAGATAATTTCATGGCATTTATTTTTTCAATTTGAGTTACATCGACGAATCGTCATTTCGGCGCTTTCTTCAACATTCACTCTATGAAATTTGCGAACAGATTTATTTTTTCATAGTAAATGTTTACACATAGGAAGCGTTGTTCTGACGTTAAGCCGTTCATGAAGACTTGCTAAACCCTACTGAACAAATATGTCAACACAGTTTGCCATTCTCAGCTGTCTTACCATAGCTATCGATAGTCCATAAGCAACTAAAAAAAACACCCTATACATACAAATATTCGTCAAAATATGCAAGTGAAGTGAATATTTCAATTTATCGAAATTCATGCGCCAACTTAAGTATTTTTTTAATATAAAAAAAGAATTTATCGGCAAAAGTCATGCAATACCAGAGGCGACAAACATTTTGCTGCTGAGGAAATAAATTTGCACTTTCCATCCGCCCGTAGATGTTGTTAAAGGCAAATGATTGAAAGTCTTGAAAGTGCTGGAAAAAACCTACCAACTATTAAAAGGCCAAAGAGCAGGAAAGCCGCTACTTCGGCAGGAGCAGTGGATGGATGACAACAGCAAATGAGAAAAACTGCAGCAACAAATATTAAAACTTTGCTTCACCAGCACGAAAGTTGGCAAAAGGCGATGAGAACAAAGGAAGCTGCGAAGGCGATATGTGTTTCAGTTCCAATCGCGTTGAAATGCCCGCTGGGCCTTGGCACTGGCAACTGAGGATTTTATTACCGAGGCCGGTTGAAATGATGCGGGGAAACAGGGAGAACTGATGAAAAAGCACACGCGAGGCAATCTGAGCTGACCTTGGCTGTGTGCTGATTCAAAGTTTGCTGCGCTGTATAGCAGGTCGGCACCATATTCCTCAGCATCGTTTAATAATATTTTTATGGAATAAAGTGTAGGTAAAAACAAAAAAAAGATGAAAAATATGAGAAAAAATATGCAAAGCATATTATTTTATACAATATTTAAAGAAAATTGTACGCCAAGCAATGGCGCTCAAATTGAGTTGGTGTTGCCATATGCTGTGTTTTTAATATATAACTTTGTGTGTGTGTGCGCATTTGACTGCGTGCAGCTATGGGTCGCCTGTTTAGTGAGAATCCTGCCAACGCTCGCTTCGCATATTTGCATGCCTTCGCTTTATTTCTGCTGGTTCTTAGTTGCCTTTTCCTTATTTTATTTTTATTTTACTCATTTTATTTTTTATGCCGCAGGTGACGTTGTCTATGCGATTAATAGCGTTTATTATGTCCATGGCAATTGTGGCAAGCATTTGTTGCATGCAACGCGCCACTCTACGCTGTACGCTTGCTTGCGCTTCTGCAGCCAGCGTGCGTGAGTGTGTTGAAAGCTCAACACAGCGGGTGGGAAAGCAGTCTACTCGCCGCCATACACTCACATACACACACACATGCGCATACATAGTGACTTTCGACATGCCCTTACTGGGTTATTATTGTACGGCTGTGGCACTTGCAAGAGCTACATGCGCAGGATACTTAACCACAGCTTCTGCACTTTGCGCGCCAGCCAACCAAATGTTGTTGTGTCAGCACTTGACTTTTTTCAAATTAAATAAAAATATTTCTACTCTTTTTTTATTTTTTTTGTTTTTCCACTTTGTTTTTGTTTTATGTTTTGGTTATACTCCATCATTGCGTGGCAGAGTTCATCGTGGTGGCGGCATCGCTGCAATTTTTTCTTGATATTTTTTTTACTGTTTTTGCCATTTGTTGTCGTTGGTGTTGAAATAAGTCTGCGCGCTGTTGCATAACTTGGCTTGTCGCTGTGGCAAGTACTTTACTAACTCTGTTTTGTATGAATGCATGTGTGTGTGGCAAGTGGTAGCTGCTCTAGTCTGTTGCCCTGTAATGCATTTCAGTTGCACCACATGTGTTCGTTTTGTAGCATTCAACATTGCCATGTATCATAATCATTCGCGTGCGAGTACAGTGAGAAAAAGTTGAAGGCAATGTGCATAGAGTGTGAGAAATGTAATGGATTGGGCGAAGGGTTTGACATCCAAGAAACTTTCATTAGGAAAACTCCATTTCGTGTTTCCCCACAGCATCCCAAATGCCCTGCACTGAAAAATAGATTTGAATATCTCGCGAAATGGAGAAACGGGTAAAGCAATGGGTAAAGAAACGGGTAAAGAAGTGGGTAAAGCAGGGCGAATCTCTCTCCGTCTATAGCAACATCTTGGTAAATCTATTCACTCTGAAGGAGTCTCTATTTGGTGTAGATTTTAGTCCATCTATATCCTCGGCCCTTAGGTTCTCGAAAAAGCAGAAATAGCCGTGCCCGCTGCATTTAGTTAAGAGTACCCTGAATTAACTTTCATCAGATTTGATCCATGCGCTCTTTATTGGTATTGAAAGCCACAAAATATGGTTTGTCTGTAAAGATGGATTTGCTCTACTTTCGATCGAAATATTGTTTTCCCCACTTCTTCTGTTGTATTGCTTCTGCCTATTGTACAGCGTGACCGACGGGAATCTGACGTTTTTGGGATGGCTAGTACTCTGCCGGTGAGAGGAGTAGGGAGGCGAATTACAAGCCAGTAATCTCTCCATTCGATGCCGTTTCAGTAGCTATGGAGCGGTGGACGGTTCAACATCGCATGTTTGCGTATGACGCATTTGTGCAGAATGGCGGGTCTGTTATTACCGTGCAGCAACTTTTTCGTGTGCGTTTCAATCGTGGGCGTCGTGGAACCGTTCCAAACCGCAACACGATTCTCAGTTGGGTTCATAATCTACGAACAACAGGATCTATTGTGAAAAAGAAGCCACCAGGTCCGACTAAGACAGCAAGAACACCAGACAACATCGAGCGTGTGAGAGCCGCGCTGACTCGTAGCCCTGGGTGCTCTGCACGTAAACACGCGCGCGAATTAAGAATGAGCCGTGAATCTCTGCGAACAATTTTACAGAAAGACCTAAAATGTCACCCTTACAAGATGTGTGTTGCTCAGAAGCTTGAGAAAAGAGATTATGCGCAGCGGCAGGAGTTTGCTTTTCGAATGCAAGTGCTTTTGGAAGACAATGAGAATGCAGTTATTATCATGAGTGACGAGGCGCATTTTCATTTTTGGAGAAGGCTGGAAAACTGCATTCAGGAGGATGGGCACCACTTACCCGACGTAATTTTTCACAAATAATATCCATCTTCAAATGGCATGTCATGACAAAGAATTTTGTGTATTAAAATAAAATATTTCATTTAAAATAACAGTGTACTGTTAATTTCAAAAACGTCAGATTCCCATCGGTCACCCTGTATTTTCACTTCAAAGTTGCTTAAGATTTTTGATCTTGTTGCTGATGGCTCTGATATTCCAGCAGCCAAACAATAAACGACAGTATTTGACGCCGTTACTTGAATGCAGTTAAAGTGATTTTTCTAAGCTTTTCATAAAATGTTTTTCTGTGCAACCCAATTTTTCGCCACCGCACCCGCCCGTCGTCACTGAGAGACGCCACACGAAAAAAAGCAAAAGATTATAACCTTCCAAAGATCGCTTTTACATCATTCCGATACTGCAAACACCGGCACAACAGCCAACAAAGCCTACAACACTAGCAGCAACTACAGCAACAACATCACCATAATCATCATCAACAACAAAATAATAAACTGTAACATCAACGCATGCCGCCAACTTCTAAACTATTCTTCACTGCCGGCCTGTTTCGCCAATCCATCGGCTGACTAGCTGCCCGAATGGCTTCCTCCCGCTGCGTGGCCACAACAACAACAACAGCAGCATAAACAGTGCGATGCATTATGCGATTCGCATGGTTGCAAAAGGTAATGCAACAAATGGCAAAACAAAGGAAAAAAAAACGAAAAACAAAATATCCATAAAAAATGCCAAAAAAAGTTGAGAAGCTGAGATGTTGAAAAATCACTGCGAAATGTCAGACAGTAAGTTATATATAAATAATAGGTACGTATGTATGTATGTGCACGCACACATCTTTAGTTGCCACAGTTGGCAAGTTCAAGGCGTTTGGCATTTAACATTTGGCGCTGACTAACCCATTGAGTGGAAAGCCGCCAGCAGAAAGCCAAATGGCATTAGAGGCTGGAGTGGCAAAGCGCTAAATCGCTTAAATCGCGCGTTGATTAGCGTGAAATGGAATATTTAAAAGTGGTGCAGAACCCACTCAGGCCAAACGAAGGTGCTGACCACGCTGATACCGGGCCGCAGATACCCGCACATCTCAGCCTTGCATGTATGCGTACAAGATGTGTATGTTTGCTCGTACGGATCTTACTGCCGTCCTATGTACGTATGTGTGTTTGTAGTTTGGTTTGTAACTGCAAAACAAAAGCTGCTAAATGGGCTAATATGTGATGCGATTAGCGCAAATGCGAAGCCGCCGTCTGTCCATTACTTGAGCGCACACACAAGCCACTTAGTGCAGTATTTGTTGCTTCATGCATGTTGCCTGTGCTGCTCTGTAAGCTTTGCTGATGATGATTGAAGTTTGAGTTTATCGCAGGTCATTTACAGGTAAATTAACTTGCTGAAGTACTTAAGGGTCGTAGGTCTTAGCGCGCTAAGCTGCCTTTCGCTGGGAGTGGGAATGGCCAAATTTTGTAAGTGGGATGTGTTTATGACAAAACAGGAAACATGGGCGGCGGCTTAGTGCAGCAGAAGGAGTTGAATAAAGGGTGGCTAGATAACAATAATAGTTTTTCCAAAAAGTTAGTTTCCATGTCAAAAAATCAGTGTTCGGGCAAGAGACAAACGGTAAAAATAGGCCAGAAAATAAACAACGGAAAATCAAAGTAGTGCGCCTAAATTCCACCTGCACACACCTGCAGGCTTTTGGCTTCTTTAAAAACATCTTGTACCCGTCTATATACACACGAAACTCCAAGATAAAATATTCAATTCAATCATCAAGTCAGTTCTACTGTAAGGCTGCAAAACTTGGAACTTTGCAGTTATAGACATGCGGACAATGCTTCCCATTTTCTGGCCAAACGCCATAGCAAACAGCTGGTGGTCCTAGTGGCCGTGTCAACAAGCGAAATTTTTGTTATGGGAGCAAAGAAAATCCATAAGTGTACGACGAGCTTCAATGTATGCACAATGCTTGACTATTCAGTCCGGTTTACTGGATGTCAGCATCGTTGGACCTACATAGAGAGACATATTTGAGCTGTCTTTCCAACAAGATGCCGCTACAAGTCAAACGAGCGACCGAAGTGTTGAAAAAGAAATTTCACGGCTCGATAATCTCACAGCGAGTGTTAATCAATTGGCCGGTGCGATCATACAATAATGCGATTATTTTTACTGGGCCAACGTCAAGCACTTAGTCTACGCTAACAAATCAACATCTTTAGGGGAGCGCGAGGACAACATTCGAGATGCAATTACTGGAATAACACCGCACACATCGGATCGAGTCACAAATATTGATCCCATCGCTTGAAGCACTGCCTGCAAAGCCGAGACGGTCATTAAGAAAATATGTAATTGTAAAGGGTGGTTAAGTTTTAAGGGCCGGTGTTGATTTTGAATAAAATACAATTTTTTTAGAAAATTATTGTAATTTCTCTTTACTATGATAATATTGGTACAGCTCAATTATGTATGGAACAAAATATTGGCCAAATAGCTTCCGCGGCCTCGGCGGCACACCTCCATCCGATGGTTCAAATTTTCGATGAAGCTGAGGCATAATTGGGGTTCTATGCCGTTAACGTGCCGAATTATCTCATCCTTTATATCCAAATAAAGGCAACATAAATTTTACACCTCACTCAGTTGGTGTTTTACTTAAATTCATTTTCCTGTCAGCCTTATCTGAACGCCCTGTATAAATAGTTATAAGATGTTAGAGCAGGCTTTAATGCCGAGGATACATGGATAGACAAAGGTGCCAGCAACTTCATCGTACCCCACAGTTTTGCCCTTGAAATAGAAGTATTCACTAGGCACCTCAGCCATTTCATTTTCTTCTGATATTTGAGCTTATGCGTGCAAAGAGCAAAGGAGTCGTCTGAAAGACTCCTTAAGCTAATAACCACAGATTCTATTAGACGAGATGGATGTGCCCTAAAAGTAGTAAAAACAGTTTCATGGTTGTTGAAGAAGCCATATTACGTTAGCATAATTTCTATTGTGTGTTGTGGTAAATGAGTTCGAACATCTTGAAATGCTGGCTTCTACTAATGGAGTTTAAATTCTCATCCAAAAATAAGGCACTAAACCTAGCGCTACAGAATGAAATCTGCCAACAGACCACGAATGTACACTTGAGATTTCAAGAAGCAAACTTACTTGATCAATGGGGAACGATGGTTGTTAAAAGCCAGTGCGTAGAGGGTAGATAAACGTGCCAACCCTGACAGAAATCTACGTTTATATATATGCATATTAGCGTGGCAGTTATTTGACCTGTTTTTTATATACAGTATTTTTTCGCAGGCTACCCTCCAGTTTGGTTCCATTCTATATAAAAATGACCTCTGTGAAATTTGGTGCCAATCGGATAGGGGAAAGGTGTGCCCCCGAGCCTTTCAATATGCAAAATTTACCCTAAAATGACAAAAAATTTTAATTTCATTAAAAGTGTGTTTTTTATTTTACATGAGTATATATACAGCGTAAATAAGTAGTAAAAGAATTTAATTGGTAAAGTATATTAAATTATACATACATAAATTGAAGAAGGAAATTATTATCCATACAGTATTTAGCATATATAGTTCCATATGACGCTTACTTCATTGCAATTTAGTTTAATAACAACATATAAAAAACTAAAAAAAAGAAATAACTCATTGAAGAAAATAAAATAAAAATGAATTAAAAATCTTTATTTTTAGATATAGTTTGTTTATTGCTGTCTGGGAACTTCTGTCGATAGTCACTTACAACTTGGAGTACGTGCTGCATTTGTCGCTCGTTTTTTGTATATAACTTATTAAAATCCTCTACTAGTTTAACACCTCTCTCCGCCGTATCATTTGTTACTTTAAGTTTATTAACTACTTTTAAAGCTTGGATGTAATCTTCATATTTGTGCTACCGGGCAGGATCTGTGCATAGGAATTCGTCATTTATGTTAAATCTTGCAAAGAATCATTTTGTTTTGTTGGAGACAAATTGTTCAAGTCCTTGGTTTAATAATTCAGGAACTTGGCTTGCTTCCACGGTTATCCTTTTAATACTTTTTTCACATTCAGCATCAGTTTCACGATTCAACGCCTTTACCATTTTAATTTTTGGTTCTGCCGTCACATTTGGGTCAAAGAAGGCCAATGCGATGGATTCAGGTGATAAATACCACAAATGATTTTTGATTTTTTGTAAAGCCACACGAAAGATGTCTTCGTCAACTGTCCGGTATTTATAAATTTTGAAATCCAAAAATGGTGCTTTGGCTGCAGAAGGTGCACAAAACCACGCTTCGATATATATACTGATAAGGAAAATGCAAATATCACAAATTGCATTTTCCCCATGCGGTGATAATTTAAATTCATCGCGAAACATGAATATCTTAAAGCAATAAATAGCCTTAGCCATCCACCTTGCATGATGGATAGCTCCTGGAGCACGGAAGGATACTCTACGAGATGGTATTTCGCCAAGAAAAATAGCAGCCAATTGTAAAAATTCTCGATAATCCTCTCTCGGTTGTTGTTCTTGCAACGTGCTTCGTATAAAATCAAGAACTCGGGAAAAATCGACCGGATCCAAATGTTTTCTGATCTTCTTATTCACGATTCTGGTTTTAAAATTATTTACATTTATTTTAGGCCAAGCAGTTTGGAACTTTTTTAAGATTGGTACGGTTGAGCCGGTAGTTTTACCCATCTTCTCCTCGAAAACGGCTTTTAAAATGATTTCGTATATGTGATGGCGGCAAGGCAAATATAAGAGGTCTTTTTCTAGAAACACACGCACCATTAAAAGCGCCCGTATTAGAGGCAGTAGTGTTAAAAACCAATGCTTTTACGTAGTCCTGAAGGCCCCATTCCGCAAGGGTTTCGCAAACAGCTGTTGCTTGTTCTTTTCCACTCCCTGATTGCAATGCAGGTACACCAAGAAGTTGATCAGCACCGCAATTTGAAAGAATAACAGGTGTACTGTCTCTTTACCTGTGATGGCAGTAATTTATTATCCCAATGTATCGTAGCGGCAGGCAATTCCTTATCCTTAAAGATATTTTTGATTTCGGTAGCTTTCTTTTCGCGGAGTTTCTCACGAGAATTGTTAATAGACCAGCTGTTGATGGCAAAAGCCTCCACATCTTGACCAAGGGCTTCAAGTGTAGCTATAAGAATATGAACTGCATTCCTGTCACTGATCTTGCACTTATCCAAAGCAGCAGCAAGCTTAGGAGTTATTATTATTTGTCGTCCTCTTTTTTGTTTTGCTGGTACATACAAATGTTTTGAGCATTGCGGAATTTCCTCTGAAGCACGCGCTTCTAAATCTTCTCCGCTGCTTAAACTCGACGTCATCAGTATATCAGATTGAGCTAGAAATAGTATTAACAATATAAGTACGATTTAGTTCAATATACATAAATATTCATGTTAAATAGGTAGCTAGAGAAGATGAAGATAAATACTTACTCAATTGAAGAACTTCATTATTGCTTCGTTCTTTTCTCTTCTCCTCTCGTAATTTTCGCTCAGAAACTCGAGTCTCTTTCGCACTTAGCTGGTAATCAATTCCATACATAAGCCCCGGGCGTCCTTTCATCCGCTGATGTTTAAGAACTGCTTATCTTCTTCAATGGATATGATATTCAATGCATTGGCGTGTCCAATATCGAAGAGATCCTCGAGTTTTTCAACGAAATCTTTTTCTTTTTTCTTATGATCCATCGACGTTCTTGCAGCATGCTTTTGAAGTTGCCGCCACTGCTGATAGAGACCTTCTAACTTTGGTATACAGTTCTTTAGTTCTTGCGTCGGAATTCGGGCTTTCTCCCAATATATCATCACTTCCCGCACAGCTAGTGAAGCACTGCCTCGTATTGCTAACTTACCCACCCGTTTGAAGAAATCTATTTTCATTTCGAATTTCAAAATGTGATCAGTTTATAAGTTATCTCACATATTTTAACTTCCGGTTTGTTTTTGTAATTCAGAAATTGAAGAAAAATGGAAACTTTTTGACAGAGTTGTCAAAAAGCAAGGGTCGAACGACTTGGTAGATTCTGCATTGAATATATTTTTTTTTTTTTTTAATAATTTGAATTATCATTGTAATGTGATAAACTAAATGTTCGGCTACTTTACTTACTACTAGTACTTATACTACGAATTTTCGGGTTATTTGAAACTTTGAAGGCCCGGGGGCACACTTTCCACTTACCAGATTTACTTCAAACTTTTTTTCCACCATTTTTATATATAATGGAATCAATCTGGGGGGTAGCACCAATAAAAAAAATAATCTTGCAAAATAACTGCCACCCTAATGCATATATATAATTGGCGCGTACACCCTTTTTGGGTGTGATTTTATGAGGAGTATGCTAAGTACCGCAGTTAAAGTTTTCAATGTAATTCTCAAGGTATTTTCAATAGTACTGAGTGGGCGGCGCAAGTCCGTAATTAGGTATTATCAATATATCTTCAGAGTTGGCAAATCCTAACTTTAAGACCACAATCAGAAACTGTCTCCAGGGGCTCTCATCCTAAAGTTGGAATCTCTGCGAAACTCATAAGACTGCACAGAATAATAAAGAATGTGAACGTTCAACACTTACCGAAATTCGGACAAACGACACTTCTCCGTTCGAAAACAAACAAGGTTTCAAAAAGAACAACTCACATTGATGCGATTTCCCCAATTTGATATTCGTCTTCTTTCTTTACCATCTGCTGGTACCACATCTTATACTTTCAGAGTCGGAGCGTTTGTATCCATTCGGACTACATGAATCAGCCAACGAAACCGCTGGATGTTTATGCGCTGCGCTATATCTATGTTGTCGTAAAGCTCATACAGCTCATTGTTCCTTCGCCTGCGTTACTCGCCGTCGCCAATATGCAATGGTCCAAAAATCTTCCGCAGAATCTTTCTCTCAAACACTTCGACCATTGGTTTGACCATCAGAGCCGAAACCGCGATTTGGGTTCTAGACCCAAAGAAGAAGATAATACATTTCATAAGTCGGTTGGGAACTACATGCTCGTTTTTTTTGTAATTGTAAAATCGAATATCTCGAAAACGCTTAAGTTTTGAACATCATGTCAAGTAAACAAATTAATCAGAAATGACCTTAATAATAATAACATTATGTATTCTGGTAACCCTATCAATTTTGATTTGATTTTCAAACTGAAAAAATATTTTTATTAAATTTTGCTTTACTTCAACATAATTTTTTTTTCTATAAAATTTTTTGTCTGCTTCTCTAAAAGGTGCTTTGTATGCGCAATGCATTAATAAATTAAATTATTGTAATTAAATGTAGTTGGCCAGTGCATGAGTGTATACGACAACAACAAGTTAACATTTAAGTCATACAAACAATATCAATAATGACTGCGAGTGATCGAGTAGATAAGAATTGTTTTCCGCCAAGATCGATATGCAATTCAATGCAGAATTTAGGTCAGTTTTGGTTGGCAATCAGTAAACAAAAAACTTAAACTCATAATAAATAACAAAAGGCTTCAAGTTGCATGGAAATGTAACATTTGAATTACTTCTGACATTTTTTTCTGATTTACAACTTTTAGTTTTCTGTTAAATTTTTGCTGCATTGTTTTCGATCACAATATTTGTTTTCTTGGATTTTTCCGCTTTTCTCTAACCACACAACCGCAAACAAATATTTAGTAGTCAATTCATAAAGAAATAATTGCACGCTTGTATAAAAATCAGGTAATAATGAAAATTGTAATTCCGTTTAATATGCCACAATGTTGTGGTGCGCAGAAATGCATGGCGTAACACAAAAATATTCCAATATTTGCGGGTGCGCTCATGCATATGTTGCTGAGTCTGTGCATAGGTCTGTATGTGCATGCCTTCTCGGCGATTTTTGCAGCTAGTTTGTTATTGTGCCTGCTAATTCACCTAATTAGTATTTTTTGTCTATAATTCACACAGGAGAACTATGAGGAAGGTAGGTTAAATGGTTGAAACACCACTCCGGCACTTCCCAAGTAGCAATAAAGCAGCATTTTGATACCATTTTGAGACCTCCAACAGGCAGATATCTACAGCCAGCCAGAGCTGTTGATGTAATGGAGAAGATTGTTGGGATTTTGGTTGGCGCACTGTCCCAAGCTGTCAAAGAAAGGAGCTCCCACTGACCTTAATCGTCAGAAAGTGTTAACAGTCTCCCTCTGTGAAAAGTCCCCACAACTTCTGCAATTGGGATAAAATGGTAAAGCTGGGTTTTCCGCGTGTGTGCCGATCATCCAATGACCGGCAAAAACAGAAAACTATTAATTAGTTACTGAAAAATTAATCAATTTCGATTTTCTTCTGCTAAATTTTATTTGATCCGATATAATTTATAGTTATTCTCAAACCATATGAAACTTTTTATTTTAAATTTATTCTAAATTTGTTGTAAACTTTTGGAGCGCTTTTCAGATTCGGGCGCCAATTTTCTCGCCTCACCTTTTTTCTTTAAGCAACTTTACAGAGGACAGCACGTCGCGATCTGATTGACCGAGCGAGGCAGGAAGTCGCTAGAAAAAAACTATTTTTAGTGCTGAGCTGCCGAGGGAATATTGTCTTTAATAGCCAAAAATCTTGCTGGAACCAATAACCTTCCAACTAATTTTCCTCGATAAGTGGCTGAGAAAATTCAGTAAACATGAACCGATATCGGTATTTTTTTCTACATAAAACTTTACGATTTCTATGCGATCTGTAGTTGTGTAGCGCTTCATGCTTAAAATTGCAATTAATAAGTGCTTCTAAGTTGATAGAGAATAGCCAAGTAACAGAGAACTATTTGAATTACCGGTAAGCAATTATGTGCGGTTTCTTATTCAACTTTCAAAACGTTTTACGGAGTGATTGAAAAACCTGGTCGAAAAGGTGTACCGAAAAAAACGGCAAATAAAGGAAAACTAAATAAAAAAACTCCACACTGATATCAACTTAATCCTTTAACGAATCGATAAAAGTTAAATAGGATAAGAAAAAATGTAAGATTTTTATTGAGATTTTTTAGTTAAGATTTTTCGATATGCTAAATTGAAAAAAAAAATTTGGGCCGAAATTGAAAATAGTGCAAAAAAGATATTCAAGCAAATTAAAAAAAAATTTATATATATTTTTTTTGAAAACTCGTTTTTTCAACTTCCTGCATTTGATCAGCTCATAAACTCGTTTCGCTTGGAATTTGAAAGATATTAAAAACATAACCGATACCCATATCTTTATACGAGTAGAGCCCGTTAAACGGCAGGTAGCCGCTTAGCTAACAATCTGGCCAACTCATTGCCATCTCGATAAACATTGGTCACACTCGCCAATCATTCAGCAACTTCCACAACTCATAACCACAAATTATTTTGGCATTTTCATTACGAATCGCTCGAATCGTTAATGCGGGCCTGCCTATCAATTATGTGAATATTTGTTGGCGGTTACCTGCAAGCTGTTATGCTCATAAACATGCATACGAATACTTACTTTATATGGTAAATATGTAAGTTGCCTTACTTTACTGTCAGTGACTTAGTTTTTGGATTTTTTTTCCAAAACTTTCAACATTTTTGCCAATTTTTAATGACATTTTGATTGCGGCTAATTGCCAACAAGCCGCTGCTTGCCATTCAAACGTTCGTATGCCACGAATATTGACTGTGTGACTGACTTGTGACCGGTGACTGCTGACTGTTGACTGTTGACCGACTAACCGAGTGATTGAAGCAAAGCAAAGCACTTTAATTGTTTGGTGCATTGGCTGTTGCTTGATCGAATAGCGGTATAGTATCCATATGTACGCGTGGTTGGCTGATTGATTGGCAAATTAATGATTGCCCGTTTTGCTTCAGCGATTTATTTTATGCACAATAATCACAATAATTCAGATTGTAAGTTTTGGAAATAAAAATTCGATTGTGTTTTTGTGTGATTGCTGCTGTTGTGCTACTAAAAGGTTATTGTTAATAAATTTAATTTGGTCCATTATCTGAATTCGATACGTAATTTTATGATTTTGGCGCACGTGAGTTTTATTTTAATTGAATAGCACACCTTCAGCGCCAAACCTGGGTAGCAGGTGGCTGTACGCGGTGGATATGCTCAAGGTCAGTAAAACAGAAATTGAACGGTAGTTTTATAATTCTGCAGATTGAGCCAAACAGAAGCCCAGTATTTACGTTGACAATTGTTAATAATTTCTGCTTCAATAATAAAAACTAAATAGAAGTGAAAAAAGCTCCATTGCTTTGGCTTATTATGGGCCTATTAGAAAAAAAAAATAATTTTTGATGGAACTTCAATAGCGTTTTCTAAGAACTTACGCACGAATTCTGACTCTCTCCCAGCAGACCTAATACTACAAAAAAAAAAAACTAGAAGACTCCAAATTTCAAAATTTGGGAAAATCAAAAAACAAAATTTAAAAAAATCGATAACAATTTTATACTTTTTAATTAGAATTTTGGCAACAGTTTCGAGTATGCAGCTTTATAACCCAGCAAATTTATTTTTTGCTGTCGGTTTTCTGCATTTTCTCCACATAACGAATGCGTAACATTTTCTTTATATGGAAGTAAATACCCAACAGCGACACCACAAAAAATGGTCAAAAACAACGCGATCTACTTGAAACTTAGACTTTGTTAGGTTAGGTTTGCTCTCTCCATATTGAACCATCCTGAGCTTTTGACAAAGCGTAAAAGGTTGTTGATACCTAAAGTATATAGATTATCTAACTATATTCGTTAAGAAGTAGGATTTTAAAAATCGGTTCCTGCTTCTGGCTCGAGCTGGGCATGTGCAAAAATGATGTTGAATTGTTTGCAACTCCTCCTCATTTCTGCAGCTACAACAGAAATCATGCTAATCTCCTTGCATGATTTCCTATGAGACAATATCCTGGGCCCCTACTAAGGTCCTGATTTGAAGAAGAGATCTAGGGGTGGCAGATGTCCAAAGCCATGGATGGCGTGGTTTTCATGACGCCACATATTGCTAATTCCGCTGATCTCTGCACCTTATTCAATAAATTAGCATAGGTTTTTTTCTGCATAGCACACCACCAGACAACATTTCCATATAGAAGAATGGATCTGACGACAGCAGTGTAAAGCCAATGAGCAACGTTAGGCTTAATTCCCCAGGTCTTACCTAAAGCTCTCTTACAGGCATAAAAGCTAGGTTCGCTTTCCTAACTCTTTCTAAGATGTTTGACTTCCAAGTCAGTTTCCTATCTATGTTTAGTCCTAAGTTCTTGGTTTCTTTGGAAATCACAAGAGCTTCCCCTTGAGCATAATTGGACTTAGTTGCGGGACTCTGTTTTTCCTCGTGAACAATATGAGTTGTGTTTTGTCTGGGTTGACTCCTAGACCACACTTTTCTGCCCACCTAGAAAGTATGTCTAGAGCATTTGGTATTAGGTCTCTTAATGTAGATACAAACTTACCAGGGACAGCAATAACAACATCATCGGCGTAAGCTTTCACCTTACAGCCCACCGATTCCAGTATTAACAGAAGTTCATTTCCTGCTGCGTTCCATAAAAACGGTGAGAGGACTCCCCTTGCGGTGTACGTCTACTTACCAATCTCCTGAGCATCGATTCTCCTAGTTTCACTTCAATGATTCTGCCTTTTAGCATTTTAGCCTACCGAACCCGGTTCTACCTCAAGATCAGTGAGTGCTGCAGTAATTGCCCGCCCCAATTCGACATTGTTAAAGGCCCCTTCAATATCAAGGAAATCGGCTAAATTAAATTCCTGTTTGTGCAGTGAACTGTCTGCCGTGTAAATAAGGTTATGTAGAGCTGTCTCTACCGATTTCCCTTTCGTCTAAGCATGTTGTGACGTAGAGATAAGATTTTTACACTTTCTTATACTGTGTTACATCACCCTCTTAAAAAAATTTTCCTAAAGAAATGCTTTTTAATTTTTTGTTACAAATTTTCATGAAAATAATTTTTATTTCAATTTTTTATATTTTAAAATTTTTGAATTCTTGAAGAAAGTTTATTTTTATTTTTTAATTTAAAAATTTTTCCTTCAAAACTTTTTGTTAATTTTGTAAATTTTAAAATGTTTCGTCAATTTTTTTTTTGTAATTTTGCTTCAAAACTTTTCGTGAATTTTTCTCAATTTTTTTTTTTTAATTTTTCTTTCACAATTTTTCATAAAATAATTTTATTTATATTTTTTTTAATTTTTTTAATTAAAAATTTTTTTTTTACTTAATTTCCTAATAATTTAAATATCATTTAAATAATAAGATCTAAACTTTCATTCGAGCATAATTAAAAAAAATTAAAACTGCCGTAATTTGAAATGTATTGAACTTTTTTTCAGTTTTTCATTTAAACTCGTTTTTTAACTTTTATTTAAAAAAATTCTTAAAAAACTTTTTGATTTATCAAAAAAATCAAAAATGTTGAAAATTTAAAAACATTGAAATACTTTAAGTTTTACTTTTTTCTTAAATAATTTACTTAAAAACATTTTTTACATAAATTTACATGATTTAAAAAAATTAAAAATATTGAAACTTGAAATATATTTAAATTTTTTTAGTTTTTCATTAAACGAATAATTTTTAGTTTGAAATTCTTCTTTAAAAAACATTCTTTTAAACTTTTAATTTTTTTCTTAACTATGTTTGTAAGAAACTTCTTCAAAACTTACATACTATTTTAAAGGAAAATATTCGTGCTTTAAGTAGAGCTCAATTTAATTAAAATTAAATCTGTCAAAATGTGAAAAATATTACAATAAAACTTTTGCTTAGTATTTCCTTTAAATTTTCGATAATTTTTCCTTTGAAAAATTTCATACAATATTTTTTTTAATCCTTCCTTTAAAAAATTTCTTAAAAAAATGAATTAATTAAAAAAAACTATCACATTTTCTTGAAAATTTGAAAATATCTAAGGATTTCGGTTTTATTTTTCTTTAAAAATTTACTTAAAAACCAAAAAAAGTTTTTAAAATAATATTAATTTGCTCAGATATAGTCCAGGCAGTTTTAATCAATCTTTCACTCAGCACCATTTGCCCTGTCTATCCACTGGTATGCAGGTATGTAAGTATAGGGTGATCAATTAAAAGGAGTTTTTTTCATTTGCGTTTTTTTTTACAGATCGCGCGCGAGTTGTGGCAAACTGTCATCGTGGATTTGTTGAACAGCGTTTGGCATTTCATCATGGAAAGACTCACACCGCAACAACGTCTACAAATTGTTCAACTGTATTATGAAAATCAACGTTCTGTAACAAATGTTTTTCGTGCGCTTAGACCGCATTATGGTCAACATAATCGGCCTGCCTTAGACACTATTCGACATACCATCGACAAATTTGAGTTGGCCACCAAGATCTTCTGATATCACACCTTTGGACTTTTTTCTTTGGGGATCCGTGAAGTCCAAGGTCTATGCTGATAAACCAGCTACGATTGAAGCTCTGGAAGCCAACATTACGCGTGTTATTCACGACATATCAGTCGAAATGCTCGAACGAGTGATTGAAAATTGGACCTTCAGAATGGACCATTTTAAGCGTAGTTGCGGCCAACATTTGAATGAATTCATATTCAAAAAGTAAATGTCAAAGAATGTCCTTTCAAATGATAAATAAAGGTTTTGAACATAATTTACATTTTTGTTTTTTTTTAACTATTGAAAAAAGCACCTCATGATTGATCACCCTATATTATATAAGAGACCTATTACGCAGTAAACGTCACTGTGACTGAATGATAGTGAAAACTTGCACGCTTTTTGCAATAATTTCATGAGCAATTTTTTAATCTTGTACGTGATTTAATTTTCACTACTCACTCATTTGTTGAATGCAAACAGACGCACAGGCTAGCCAACCAACCCTAACCAGCTCTAGACGTAGTCGTATAGTCAAATGGCTTGCAAAACCTGCCAACTGTAGAGATACATAACTTGGACAGTATGACAGTGAAGGCTGCCATTGAGGAGGCAAAATGTATTAGGAGGAAAATCATGAGTCTAAAAGCCTTTAAAGTCCAATCAACGCAATCAAGCGTTCATACATAATTTCTATAAAATAGTTTATGTTGTACGTTGCATGGGAGTGAGTAATCGTATGCAACTGCGGCTGAGCACGCTGCCTATCCACATCAGGCGATGAGTGTGTGAGTGCGCCACCGCCGCCGCCGGTCATTAAGATTTGCAAATGAAGGTAAGCGCTAGTACAGACAGTCAATGCAACACTTGTTGCTGCTGCTGATGTTGCTGGCTGCCGGTTGCCGGTTGCCGGTTGCTGTTATTTCTTGTTTATTTTTTTCTTGGTACCCTGTGCATCTCACTTCTGTCTTTCTTAGAGTCTGAATGTAGACCACTTTTAATTTAGCCACCACTCAAACTGCTCGCTGCCTGCAACTTTTTAGCGCAACTTTTTTCTGCTGCACGTCACAAAATTAGTTCATGTTTTACTTTGGCAAGCTAGTAATTTAACTAACTTTTACTCGATCAACTGTGTGATGCGTCTTTTGGTCACAGTTACCTGATTGAAGAAACTGGTTGTGCTCAGCGCGTCACTGCCTGCGTGTTGTGGGAAAAAGTTCACTAGCTTTTGAGTTATTGAATAGTGTGCAACATTACGTTGCTTACGACTCTTAGTTAAGAATATAATTAATTTTTCTCTTCGCTTTGAAATTAATTGAAAGTTATGTGAAGGCATAATGCAGATGACGAGCGAGAAGGTCTGTGTGTATGTACTTATATGATGTGATGAGATATATTCTGTGACTTAAAAGTTTAGTAGGAACGAAGTTATACAAGTTCAGACTAGTACTTACTCTGAATTCGTTTTTTTCTCCTAATTTGTTTTTGTATTAGAGAAAAGTACTTGGAGATTATTCATTGCCAGCTCGAGTACGAACTCATTCAGAGTTTTGATGTTCAACAAACTCCGGATTACTGACTAATCAGATCCGCACTAGTGTGCTCGATTAAGGATCTGAATATTGAAGTAAACTTTTCCTGGTCACCGAACGCAGTTTCATTCTAATTTAAAATTGTAGGAAAGATTGAAAAACTTCCACTGGGCACTCTACATATTATATAATACCTGTGAGCGTTTCCACGTCAAGCGATCCAAGTATTTTGGTATTGCATTAAAAAACTTTTTTTTCGAAATTTTAATTTTTTCTGAAAATTGGCTTGTTTGTAGGCTTACGGATAATAATAAGTAAACGGAAAACATTTTGGTAATAGTTTAATAACCTTAAATTATATTCAAAGTTGCAAATTTTGGTCGTGAGGGTTTTAAACTCAAATATCTTCGGTTCATTTTAAGATTTTTATATATCTCTCAGCATAAGAAATAATTAAACATTTTGTTTTCAAAAACTAAATATAAAATTTTAAAACTATAATTACAAAAAATATACTAACTTTTAGCTTAAAATAAAATTTGTTTTCTTCAAAAAACAAAAATAAAATTAAAAAAAAAAAATAGATTAAAATATAAATTCGAAAAATTGTTTTATTGCAAACCGGGTTTTGGAAAAATTTGGAAAAAACTTGTGTCTTTCATTTTTGACATACACTTCCTCAGATTCTATTTCTTCTTTACTTAGCAAAACTTTCGAAAAAAAAATTATTTCTGAAGAAAAAATTTTCGTTTTTGAAATACGCTTCCTCAGCTTCTATTTTTTATTTTTTCATTAAATTAAAACAAAAATCAAAGTAAAATGGTATTTTATGTAAAAAAAATTTTCGAAAAAAAATTGTACCTTTCATTTCTGAAATATGCTCATGTCTTATTTTCCTTCAGAAATTTTCGAAAAAAATATTTATTTTTTTGTTACAAATTTTTCTAGAAAAAATTATATTTCTTACTTTCTGCACTAATAGCTAAGTTTAATAAAAAAAAAATAAAACTCTTTACAAAAATGTATTTTTATATAAAAAGTTTTTTTTTTTTAATATGATATTTCTTTTTTGGAATGCACTGAGATAATGTGTCTAATTTTCTTCCACTAAGTCTTCTAAAAATTAAATTTTTTTGTCAACAATTTTTGCGGAAAAAATTTTCATTTGATTTCGGACTCCATGTCTTGTTTTATATCCTTTCAAAAGAATTATATATCTTATTTTCTTTCACTGAATTTTTCAAAAAAAAAAATTTGTTTGTAAACGAATGTTGTGGGAATAATTTTAATTTTTTTTTACATTTTTTAATCTTCCTTTTCATTTCACAAAACAAATTAAAACTCTGTACTTTTTTCGCACCTTGTTTTTTTTTGTAAAGCGGAAAGAGGTGGGAAAATTCGCAGGTAGGTAGGTTGGCTGGTTGTTGTAAAGACACACTTAGACTTTTCGCAGATCCATTGTGATGCCACTGGAGCTTATCCTTACCCTACGTGTTCCTTTTCAAACCATCCGGTAACTTTAATAAACGAGCAGAGCTTCGTTAGTTTTAGATGGGCTATGCCCGCTATATTGCTTAAAAATGCTGTATCAAGTGTGCGCAGCCTTCTCATAGCTAAGCTTTCACACTCACATAAAAGGTGTATGACTGTTTCCTCTTCTTCTGTATTAAGACAGCTTCTACAGAAATCGAAGTACGGGAGTCCTAACCTTCTAGCGTGGCTGCCTATTAAACAATGATCAGTTAATACCTCTATCATTTTTCTTATAGCTTCACTGTTAAATCTTAACAAGATCTTCGATCGACCGCTGTTCCAGTTCGGCCATGTCTGTCTGCTTAGTTCGCATGTTGTGAGGTTTTGCCAGCTTGTATTTACCTTTTTGATGGTTTCCCTGTCTATAAGTAATTTACAAGTGGCTATGGGTATCAGCGCCTTATCCGGTTTGAGATCGATCGTTGTACCGGTTCGAGCAAGTTCATCCGCCTTGCAGTTTCCTTTTATATTCCTGTGGCCTGGCACCCAAGTAAGGTGCTCTTTGTAGCGCTTAGATACGTCATTTAGAAGTTTAAAACATTCTAAGACCGAGTAAATGAAGACTTCATTTGTGGATAATACTCTTGTTTTTATTACCGTAAGTCCCTCTTTTATGGCAGTGACTTCCGCTTGAATTACACTGTAATGATCAGGCAGCCGAAATGATTGGCATACTCCGAGTTTATCGGAGAAAACCCCTCCACCTACTTTGTTGTCTGGTTTTGAGCCATATGTGTAGATATTTATATCGAATATATATACCATATATATATTATAGAACATTGAAAAATTTACAATTCAGCCTCAATTGCAAATTAATATCCTCAATTAAACTCTTTAGTCACTCAATACGTTGCATGCTTCAAAGTAATTAAATATTTCACAAATGCAAAGCTTTATTGCCGGCACAATTTGGCTATCTTTTGACACTTTAACACCATATCTTGTCACATACGTACAAACACATACATGCAAATAATGTGTTTTCCCTCCTCTTTCCACTCCCCAATATGCAATCAAGTTATACTTCAAATGCAACTCAATGAGTGTGGCAAGGTAAAAGCAAAAACTCGTATTTTGCTTTTGACAAATTTCTATAATAAACCATTTGCAGGGCAACACATTTTCGAATCGTAAATATCGAAGGCACAAAAAAACTTATAATATACACATGACTAACAACAATGTAGACAAGAAAGGTCAGCAGCAACTATGAACATGCAACACTCAACTTTTTGGCACCAACCTTTAATAAAGGGTAAATGATACGATCAGCAACAAAAGGCAGGTAGAACGCATAAGCAGATATGTACGAAACACATATGAGTGCGAATGCATGCACACATACAACTACATAGATATAAACACCTGTGTTGACAATAATAGCAGTGCGGCATATTGCGCAGTTTGAGTATTTTTAAAATAAATTTTTTTTTTTGTTTTTATTGTATTTTTTTCATACTATAATATAATAAAAATCATATAACTCAAATTTGAAAACTTTCTACAGAGTTTTAAATAAATAAAAATTGTCCACCAACATTTATAACTCAGAACTTTTAGAAAATCTCTGGCTATGTATTTTCAATTTGGGTAAAAAGCTTATAATTTTATGTTAGCTGGATTCGCATTGATTTTAAGAATTATTTTTTTACTGTCTTATGCATTTTCTTCCACTAACGAATGCTTAAAATTCTTGATATATAGAGAAAATGCACCACAGAGCCAGAAAAAAACGTTCTCAAAAATCAACGCGATTTTTGAGCTACTTGAAACTTGCACTTTGTTACATTAGAATTCAATGAGCTATAAAACTGCATACTCAAAATTTTTCTGAGAACTCCGATTTAAAAGTTCGAAATTTTGATGAAAATGTTTTAAATTTTTTCTATGTTTTGCAAAGTTTGAAACTTGGGTTTTTAAGGGTTTTATTGTAGTGTGAACTATACAAAAACAAAAAATAAAAAAAAAATTAAAAAATTTAAATAGTGAAATATTTTTCAATAAGTTGCGCTGCTATTATTGCGAACACCAGTGTACTTGCATTTATCACCATATGCATGTGTGTGTGTATTTATGTTTGTATGCTTGTATATGCAGTTACTTATGCAAAGCATATGAGTGCAACTTAGCCCAGTCAGGCAACAAGGCAGCAAGGCAACAGCACCAGCAGCAGCAGCAGTAGATAGACTGACTGTCAATGCAATGTGCCACAACCACAAAATATGATAAATCAATAAAAGCAACACCAAAAGCAACATTCAGTTCGCTATGGCCGTGAGTGACGATTTGCTGCAGCCTCATAAAATGTTCCAACCGCAAATTGTTGTTTTTATAGCTGTTGTTGCACTCACATTGATATGAGTATTAATGTTGCATGGCTGCTGTTGCAAGCGTCAAAGCTGCCACCTACGAATTATGTGTCAGGCAAATGGTAAATACCGTAGCAAAAACAACAACATAAAAGTGAGAATGACAATAGCAACTTCAACCAGAGATAGGATTAAAAATAACAAAAACAAAAGCAAACGTAAAAAACACTAAAAAAGTAAAATAAAAGTAAGTATTAATTTAATGAAAGTAAGGCTGTTTTAGTTCTCGACGGTGTCAAAAGTTTTTGAGCCACCTGCCTTGTGCCAGAATATTAGGTTTAACCTAAGTGATCGGTACAATTTCGGCTCTTTTGTTCTAAGAATGCAAGATTTTTGCCACAAAATCACTGAACAGCAAATACCGTTAGGACAAATTATAACATATAAGTATATGAAAAAGTAGCGAACAACTCAATAACAAATCAGCAGATATAGAAATCAGAGAGGATATACTATTCTTCATCTTTGCCTTGTCTGTTGTCTGCTAATTCCTACCTAGCTGAGATTGGCATATTAAGAGCACACAAACATTCAATTTTTTCAAGATATCTTACTTTTGTTTTTAAAATTTCAATACTAATAAGCAATTATTGATAAATGATATTAATGCAAATTAATAGTGAATATTACAAAGCTCTAAAGCAAAGTGAGAGCACAAAAATCGGTTGAGTAATTTTTTATTTGTGACAGTTTGAAAATTAATATAATTTAACGATTTTTTAACAAATTTTGGCTTAAAGACGCATCTCTCTTGTGAGTTTATAAAAAGTATGGCAAAAAAATCCTTCCATGGGAGATTAGCTTCAGAACACAAAAAACCCTATGCAAATTGGATCATTCTGTGCATAGTTATTAGATTACATTCAAATTTCGGGGCTTGATTTTATAAAATGTGGATATTAGCTCACGCCAATCAATGGCTTTAATAAAAGTAAAAGTACGCTTACACTCTTTGATGGCTGCTTGGCTGACCACCTCTTGCTATTTGTGGTATATGATTTCTTCCATCAACGAACCGACCTACAGTTTTTATGCAGCCTCCGAATATTTTGATTTGACATCTATAATTAGATTTTGTTAGTTTTTGAATAAAGTCACAGTCAGACTGAGAGGCTTAGGCTAAAAGCATAACTTAAGCTTCGAGTATTCATAGAAACTTTGACACAATGCACACCCTCGCTGGCTTCTTATTCTTCATTCCTCACCCTGAAGGTAAGAGTGTGCTGGGTGGAGACTGGAAATAGGGGACCTATTGTACAAAAGGGTTAGTGGAGGAGTTCAGGCTGACGGAAAAAAGTTCGCTGATGGTGCGCTTGAAATAAGTCGGGGATTCTTTGATGTCCCTTTCACCCGTATTCGAATAATTTGAGATTAGACTCGTAGGCCTAAGTAGTCAAGGAGACATTGAGGAAAACTGCCAGCGGATAAGCTTACTGGATAGATGACAAGTGAGGTAATTGAAAAATGAAAAGAAAGGGTTTTCCTTGAAAATTTGTTGTATATTCCTGAAAAGATTAAATTCGGCAGAACTCAGCGAGCGCTTAGCAAGTACACCAGTAGTAGTAAGTGCTCGCAAGAACTCGTTATTTCCCATCAATAATTTTTGTATACGTCTAAATTCTGCTAGAACATGAACTCACTAGGAATCCACGAACCTTGGGAGCCGCCCTTTACACTTTCGCTCTCGAGGGAAGTAAATAGATAGGTGTATACCATCAATGTAATGTACGGTGTGAAAACATAAGTATATAAAAAGTAGCAAAGTCAAAACGCAACAAAATGGCAACAAGCCCACCAACAAGAACAACAAGAGCAACTCCAACATGCGAATTGGTAATAACTATAATAAAATTGTAGTACGAAATGGCAGCAACACCACGACTTGACACGGCTGCTCACCTTCACCTCCCCATCACACATGTACAAACACTTTGACTCGCCGCACCTCGCCGCACTGCTTTCAAGTGGTGTTAATATTTAACACTTGCAGCACATGCAACATGCTTTTAAAATGTGCACACATACACACATGCACACACGAATATATTATGGTGGCGGTGCCGTTGGTAATAATATTTACAACAGCAGCAAAATTTAGCAATAAACTGATGCTGCAGCTCTGCTTGTTGCTTAAGATAATGTTGCAACTACTTATGGATAGGTTGCTTGGCTGCTGCACGCCAAATTTCCGAAAAGTTGCTGTTGATTGATTTTTATGTATCACTGTCTATGGCAGTCTGCCGATACTGCTGTTGCAGCTACTGTAAAAAGTAATAAATATTGGCCACTATTCGTGCAACACATTTTAATCGTTGGTAGTTAATTATTTACGTGTGTGATTGTAAAGGTTGTTGCACGATCTTTTTTTTTTGAGAAGGAGATCAGAGACAAGGCAGGCTGGAAATGAATTTTTTAACAATGAAATTTGATATAATAGAAGTCGTTCAGGAGCTACTTTGGTAGTCAAATCAATGGCGGATCCTCGCGCGTGCGACTTTAGTATTGCTTTTTAACAACTTCGAAGAGATGTGATTTGTATGTTGGTTTTTTTTTTTAATTAAAAAAATAAATTATTCTAGACTAGCTGTTACCCGCGGCTTCGCTCGCATTTGAGCCCTTAAATAAATATCAAAGATCATTACATTTCAATAGGACTGAATCAATATGATTTAGTATTTAAAAATTACTACATACAATCAGTTTCAAAAACTTAAAATATGCTTTATTTAATTACAACAACAAATGTTAAAATATATTTCACTGTAACAAAAATAAATAATTTTAAATTCTTATAATTCAAAAAAATGTAATGGAGAGTATTAATCTAGGATATTTTTGTAGACTATATTATAAGTTTTTCCGTCTTTTGCAAATATGTGTAAATTCCGGGCATTAGACACTCGCGAACATGCTACATATAGTTGACCGTGAGAGAAGCATGGCTTTTCTAAATGCACTCCCGCTACCTGCAATGTCTGCCCTTGTGCTTTGTTTATGGTAACAGCAAAGCTAAGCTTGACGGGAAACTGGACCCTTTTGAATTGAAATGCAAGGTCAGTGGGAATAATTGGAATGCGATACTTTTTCCCTTACCCATACCTGTTCAAATTGTAGCACCAAGTATATTTTGCCCCAATTTTGTTATCCGAAGTCTTGTTCCATTACATAGCAGAGGAGCATTTAGATTTCGCATAAGCATCACTGGTACATTCAATTTTAATTGAATTTTATGTGACGGCACACCCGACAGTTCAAGTGAGTTTAAAAATTCCATAGGATATGAAGTATATTACTTTGTTCCGTATCCATAATTGTATCCATTGACAAATATTCCTCCATTTCTCTTTGCACCTCTTTAAAAATGTCAGTGTTGATCCTAGAAACTACTTCAATTAATTCAATAGAAACTATTTCATTTAATATTGCTCTTGCGCACAACCACTGATCACAACTCAAATTTTGTTGCAATTCCGGAAAAACATGAGCGATGAGATCCACATCATTTTCTACTAAATTGCAAAATTCTCTTGATAGTGATATATAACCTTCTTTGTCAACGTCTAAACAACCATCACCAATTTTCAACAACATTTCTGCATAAAGTTCCGAGTCCACGTCATTATGAAGATTAACTCTCATATTCGTTTTCAGGCTGAGTTTTTCAACTTTCGACCATAAGCATGATGATTTAATACATGCTTGAATTTCATCTGCTGGTGTCCCTCTTTGAATGAAGGGTTTGAAGGAAATCACCAGCCAATAAAACTACCATTCCTCCCATTATATCTGAACTATCTCGCAAGTCCTGGATAGTCCAGTTTAAAGCTTCTATAGCCTTCTTGTGAGACATTGTACTTTCATCCCACACTAAAAGCTTACATTCTCGCAGCATCTTACCTCGCGAACTATTTTTACTGAAATTACAGATCTTCCTGTGCCAGATTTAATGGTAATTTTAAAACAGAATGTGCTGTACGGCCGCCGTTTAATAGCGTCGCGGCAATACCGGAAGAAGCTACAGCAACTGCTATTTGTTTGTCTTTTCTGACGGACATTAATAATAGGTTAAGCAAGAACAACTTTCCGGTTCCTCCTGGTGCGTCGAGAAAGAAGAGTCCACCATTGCCGGAGTATTTTACGTAAAACTTGGTGGAAAACATGATTTTGCTCTGGAATTAATTGAGGGACTAATTCTGTTACTTGATGTTGCAGTGCTATAAAATCATAATCTAGCTCTAGAGCAATTTCATTATTAAAGTCATCTGTATTGTTTCGTCGAGGGCTTTGCATTCCAAAATCATTTAATTTTTTTCCAACCATTGTAAAAACCTTATTTTCGATTATAATTAGCGTTTTTTTGTAGATATCTTCATTGAAAGTCATATCTGTATGTACTCGCTGCAGTTCATGTAAAATATCTTCGGCGAAGTATCTATTCTTTGTACTTATCCCAAAGAGTTTGAGGATTAGAAAGACCGCAAGAAGATAAAAGCGTAGCGTAAAGTTCCCTGATTTTATCTGGTGATCGACATTGTACCGCTTCCTCCATAGTTTCGTCCCATCGATTATCATTTTCTAACAATCGCCGAGATTTACATGCTTCTCTGTATGTTTGACATTCCTGACCATTGACAATTTTAAGTTCTGTAAAGCTAGTTGGGCCTCTAACATGATGCAATAACATACGCAGACAAAAGCATTCGAAATTTGTAACATGTACAGTATAGACACGACCAAGGGCATCCGATGCTTTAACCCCAGGTTGATTTTCAACAGGTGTACCTTAAACACGGCGATGTCACTCTTTTTTTGAGGTGTTCCATGTATAATAACGGGGAACCTCAGAGTACAATAATGTCCTTGCAAAAGTATCATTCTGACAAAGGTGGAAAAAGGCAGTCAGCGTGGTCTTAGGAGGAGATAAAATCCTATCTAGATAGATCAGATTTCCGTTTCCGACGCATTTTTAAAGAAGAACAGAGTAAGAATTAAAATCAGTGGTAAGATTTAAAATAATCAAGTGACATCTAACCACAAAAATGACACCAAACCTAAAAAATCAAAATTTTATATATTTTATATACCATAAAAATATAAAAATAACAGAAGAATACCAAATATCAGATCATCAAGAAAAGGGTAAAATTCCAATTACTAAATTTGACCCAAACAAACAAATAAATAAACTGAGCAAGCTAAATAAAACTGTTTAATAAAAAAACAATAAATATAGAAAAATTTCAAACAGCTGAAATTTTGAGATTTTTTGACAAACAATTTTTTTATCATTCAAAAAAAATAATTTTTGTTTTAATAAGAAGTATCCTATGTTACTTCTAACACCTCCAAAAACATGTGTACAAAGTTTCATAAAAATTGGTTAAGTAGTTTTGCCGTGAAAGCGTAACAAACAAACTTACATTCACATTTATAATATTCGTAGGGATTATGTTACTTTTTAAATATTTTTTTTAATTGCAAGATTTTCAAAAATCTCAGTATTAATGCTTCCCACCGGATTCCCAAAAAAATTTACATTCATTTACATGCAAAATATGCTCGACACGTTTGTAGGCACCAACATTTTTTTCTCCAATTTCTTTAAAGTTATTTCATACTTTTTTTCTTAACTTTTTTTTGCTTGCTATTCAGTGATTTCAGCGATTTGCACACATTTCACGTTTTTGCTGTGTACGCGCGCATCACTCCGGAGAGCATTAAAAGCAAATTATTGTCATGTTTTTTTTAAATGCTTCACTCTCATGCCTAGAATTGGGTAAGTTAGTGCGTGAATGAGTAAAAAAAATTTCTATGTTTAACTTTCTATGCTACAGTTATTATGAAGCGAAATGGTTAAAGGTGTGAAAGTCCTATCGAACCATCGAGTGGCTGGTTCCCCCCTTAGTGTCCCCTGAAGATAGCTGGCGCATTTAAAAAATTATCGAAAATAACCTTATCTAGTAAAACGAGGAATTAGAGGCCTGAGGTTCGAAATTATACGATGTTAATCTATTCTCAAGCTTTAAATGGATAAGAACCTCACCATTTTTGTAATGATAGGTAGAAGTTATGATACGGTGTGGCCAGTGGGCCACTTTTGATAAGCAGACTGACGCTATGAGATGAACCAAACGTAATGTTACGTACTGTATAAGAAGCAACTAAAGCGACTTATTACATTTTAAAAAATAGGGTTTACCACCTATTGCATGGATTTACCTATATATAGGTGTCTTAACACTAGAGTTAGACCAGCCTACCCCAGCGCATTTCAGTACTAAGACGCTTGTAAAAAATTGCATATAATTTTAGTAAATACCCTAGCCATCCCCTATCAGCACCCGTTCCATTTTCCCCTCTTCATCGATTGCTCAAAATTAAAATTCAAGAAAATAGGCGTGGTTCATTTGCAAGAGCTTTCCCTCAGATTGAGTATCTCAGTAAAGCTTGCAACTCCAAAAAAGGACGCATTAAGGACGCACTAATCAGTTCTGCAAATCAAAGATGGATTAGCCTTAACACCTGTGAAATTGCTAGGCAAACATGGTCAAGGCTAAATTTACGTCTATCCAAAAGTATTATAAAACTGAATAGACTTCAAATCAGGACCTTAGGAGGGGCCCTCACAGGACATTGTCTCAAAGGAAATCATGCAAGGAGATTAGGCATTTACACGCATGATTTCTGCAGAAATGAGGAGGAGTTGGAAACAATTCAACACCTTTTTTGCACATGCCCAGCTCTAGCCAGACGCAGGAACCGATTTTTAAAATCCTACTTCTTAACGAATATAGTTAGATAATCTATACACTTTAGGTATCAACAACCTTTTACGCTTTGTCAAAAGCTCAGGATGGTTCAATATGGAAAGGGAAATGTAGCCCAGCCACCGCGGCTCCCAACGGCCCTTTTCGTGGTCTAAGTGGCATCGTTGTCTCTATGTTCGATGCGGCTGCCAAACCTAACCTAACCTATATAGGAACTTTTTTTTTAATAAGTAGACCTACATATCACATTATTTGTAAGCGGAAGGTGTTCGAGAAAGCTCTCCTCCAAATCGTCATATGAATTCAAAAAAGCCCTACGTTACAAAAAATTCAAAATCGACTTTTTAGTTGATTATCATGTACCGTATCATAATACATGTTCCTTTAAAATTTTATAATCCAACAACCAATAATGACGTTGGGCTAGTGCCTCAAATTATAAAATGATATTACGGGTGCATAATTTCACTATTTATAATATCATTACTCATGAGTCTGATAATTACATTTGGGAGGAGTTTGACATGTATTGTTAAATACTTAGAGAAGTGTTTACTTCAGTCACCAGATACCAGTATTAACCATGCCATAATATATTCTGAGGGCTGCTTTTATCAAAACCGCAATGTCATATTGTCAAACGCATTGCTATCTTTATGCATTGAAAAAAACATAACGATAGAGCATAAATATTTAATAGTTGGACACACTCAAATCGAGTGCGATTCAAGACATTCACTTATCCAAAGAAAAATTAACAATAAAAAAATTAATCTTCCGTCTGAATTTGTTCAGTATGTTAAGGATTCTCGAAAGACTCCATTTCCACTGAACACTCATCACCTTACTCATTCATATTTTCGGGATTACGACTCTCTTCCTAAGCGATACTCTTCTATTCGCCCAGGTAACATCATCAAAATCAACTTTCACGATCTACTTTTACAATAAAATGTGTTTTACAGGCAAAAAAATTGGTGATCCTACCGTTAACAAAATTCGAGTACTGGCATATGATCCGCTTGGAATTATTTATTTTAAAACAAACATCAAAGACGAATATACTTTTCTTCCACACCGATGTTCCAAAAATTTTCATGACTCCCAACTTGCTCCATTACATACCAAAAGATTAAACATTTCTAAAAAAAAGTGGGAACATCTTAACGATCTTAAGTCCTTTATACCAGCAGATTGTCATGATTTTTATACTAATTTTCCCTATGAAAATGAATAGCAAGATTTATGTAAAGTTTTCATCTTTTTACGAATTTAATTTCTTTTTGTTTAACTTTGTTTTTGAGAATTATTTTTTGTTTTGTTGGTTTGTTATCAAAATAAAAAATATATAATAATAAATTGGATAATATCCATTAAAATATATTATTATATTATAATCAATTTAATGCAAGAAATAAGCAAAATATTTTGAGAAAATTACCAAAAAACAAACTTTCTATTTGAGTTACGCCTTTTCGATTTCAGAAAAAACTAATTGTAGAAGGCGTAAGTTTCATATATCTGTAAGTGATATTTTTTCTTCAAATACTGATTATTTTATGAAAAATAATCTTAACTTGAGAAAATATTGAAAAATTTTGCCTTATTTTTCATTTTAAAAGGTTTTTTGCTTCTCCTGTAAAATTTTTAAAATGTAACTTAGGGCTTTTTTGATTTCATGTGACGAAATATAGTTTTTAATATCCTATATACAAATTTTCGTCTTTTTTTTTAATAATTTAAGCAAAAGTTTACATTTCAGACTTGAAATGAAATGTGGAATACCAATCCAATAAATTCCTTTAGTGTCTCAGCCAGCACTTAACTCTAACGTAAACCAGTACAAGGTGTACAGCCTGAATTTGTGGCTCGAAATTCCACAGTTCCATCCCTTACTGCATGCATTATTGGTGCAGCAGTGCAACACCCTAACTCAGCCGAAGAGTTAGACAGGCAGAACGCACGCTAATCAAAGTGTTCCACCAATTTAATTCGGCTTACGCAAACTCCGCGCTAATTGAATCCAATGTTTGTGCATTTTTGCCCACACGTAAACAATTCCCTGTTCGAAATGTTTAACTGGCTTCAATTAGCGCCAAAAAGAACCAAAACAACTCTAAACGTCCATACTTTTCACAATTTCCAATCTCTCCCTTTCTCTTGCCCTTTCTTTGTTGCCATCTGATGTCAAGCTCTTGTCGCTGTCAATAAGTGCATTGTTGCAGTTTAACAAATCCATTACCATTACAGCAAATACCGATGACAGTAAATCACCGTTGGACAGTGGAACAAGTCAACCGAAAATGCCCAATTCAACACAACTCAGCGCCTATGGCGCCCAATGTCCGCAAAATATCGCATTGCGGCAGCTTGTTGTTCTTGTTGCTGTTATTGTTGTGGCATGTCACCATCATCACCGCGCGCCGTCAATATGAGCCCAGTTAAGTAATGTTATGAGAAACATATTTTGGCGCGACTTTACCCTTTTCCTTGCCAGCGCTCCTTTTGCCAGGCGAACAAAGCGAAGTAAAGCAATTTTTAAGCGGATAAGCCGTGGCAGACAGCAGCAAAGGCAAGTATCGAGCTGTTTGGTGTGCGCTGTGTGTTTGTGGCGCGACAGCGCGTAACACGCGTGGAATGCGAAATTATGCGCCAATAATGTTGCCTCAATCAACCGGCCAACCTCAACCGGGCGGGCAACCAACCAGTCAGCCAGCCAGCCAAATCTGCCGCATGCGAGCGCCTTATTGCAATTTATAAGTACCCTTGGCTACTCCGCCCTACTCGAACAAAAGCAGAGAAAATGCGCATAACAACAGCAAGAGGAGCAAACAATGCACTCATTGTTGCTTGTTGTTGTTGCTTTTGTCACACATAGTGCGGACATGGCAAGCAGCATTGTTGAAAGCGCCCAGAAAATTATGCGTATCGCAGCGTAAAGCGATTGAAGTGCCACATTCTGCTGCACTTTTGGCAAGTATTGCGAGGAGCAGGGAACATGGCATTTTGGCTGCCCGTCGGATCAGTTGATCCATGTGCGCTCTTATTGTTGTGTGTGTGTGCGTGTGTGGTAATGTAATCGTGAAACTGTCAACAAGACATGGCATTGCTTGTCGCCAGCGTGAATTTGGCAATAGAAATTGCTTTTGTTGATTCGAATCATGAGGAGGGAGGGAGGAGGTGGGCACAAAGAGTAGATTGCGCGAAATTGCGTACTGTGATAATTATGTGTGCCACAAAGAGCAACTGAGTTGGCTATAAATGGCACAGTGTGGTGTTGGAAGTCTAAATTTTCGACAAATATTTTGCTAGTGAAAAATTTTCCATATCGCAGCTAGTGCAACTATTATTCAATTTGGCATTCCAATTTCTTGTGGATCTACGTAGTTTTTGAGAAGAATTCAAGAAATTATGTTGAAGGCGTCTTGTCTTTTTGCCCTTTAGGCAGAGCGCGTTGAAACTCCTCTCACCAAGCCCAAACTCTACATGGAACGGAGAATATACACCTTACCAGCTCCAGCGACGTTATTGCCAGAACAACTTCGTTATTGCATGAAGTAAAAAGTAAATGTTCGCATATTTTACCGCCGCCCTTTAACTATATTATTCTCATTGCGTTTACCATTCAAAAGTCTGTAAAGTATTTCCCTTTATAAGTCAGAATGCCACTCATCAGGCTGGCACATTTAGCCTCACAGTAATTTGTATGTAAATCCAAACCTGTCCTGAGTCTCTTCAGATTTGTAACACATTTTTAGAAGGCGCTGGTATAGAGTTGCTCACTGTTTAACTAACTGGCCACAATTGACTGCATTTTCATTTGCACTGAATAGCAGATAGACTACTGGTACAGAATATCGGCTTTGGCTTGAGGGTGATGAGTAAGCTAAGCCTATGTTTGTGAGTGCCCGGCTTTAGACAGATAAAGGTTAAAATTTATGAACTCTTGTTTAGTCGCACCTTAAAATGTTTAGAATTGGTCTAGCAAAGACATTTTAGCATTAATTAAGGATCCTTAAGGATCTAGAAATTTCAAAAAATCGATTTTTTGTTTTTTCGATATTTCGAAAGTATTGTAACTTAAGAACTTACAGTGAAATTTTCATGCAGAAATTCCCAATATTAAAGCTTCTACAGCCCATTAACTACGTAGAGAGCGGTTCGCGTGCTCCTGTACTTCAAATTTTAAACTCATTTATCTCGAGACGACTTTTTTCGGTCTGGTGTTGTAAAAAAAAAAACTATTCAACCGAATCGTCTGAAATTTGAATATGGGGTTCACAACATCAATGGCTATCGCCTGTACTAGAATTATATTATCTATTATTTCAATCATTTCGTATATTTTTTATTAAAAAACTGAAAAAACCCGATTTTTGAAGTGTCAAATTCAAAACCGCGCCATTTTGTGAATTTTTGTTTTCTAGTACGGGACATAGCTACAGTCATACTGATTAATAATTTTTTTGGTTTTTGTGTTTCAGATAAACAGAAGAGCCAAAATAGACAACACCGTCCAGGTCCAATTTTTTGGGAGGGTCAACTTCTGCGCCGTTTATAAAATTATTCAAATCTAAAAAAAAAAAATTTATTTTTGTATGTAAAAGAAGTTAAATAAAAAGCCTAAAAATTTAAACAGCGTTTTTCAGTTTTTTTTTATTTTAGAAAAAAAAAGTTCGGAAAATACCCTAAATTTTCGAGCTTTAGACCGCCGGGACACCTTAAGTTACCCATAACTTTAGTTTAGCATACAGTAAATTTACGGTTGTATATGGTATGTAACAGGGTAAGAGTGTATTTCTGCTACGAAAAAGTTCCTCATAAAATCAAATTCCTCATAAATCAAAACATAAGTCTTTTAGATGGAAGAAAATACCTAACACCGTATGCAAAAAAAAAAATTCAAAAATTTAACGAGACTTTTGAACGACTTGACACTATTACTTTGTGAAATAAATTTGAATAGGCTATAAAACTGCATACTTATTGTAGAAGTTTCAGAAAAACTATGATTCAAAAGTTGATAATTTTTTGAAACTCACTAAATTTTTGTGAATTTCGTGCAAAGTTTAGTAGTTTGGTTTATGAGGTTATTGTTATCAGGTCAACCCATAAGTTCGTGCGTTTTTTAAAGGTGGTTTTAAAATTAATAAAAAAGATGTTTAAAGTATTTATTAATAAATAATATATTTTCCTCACTATTTACACTGTTTTAGCAAATTTTTAATTCCCTGCTCAAAAAATTTTTTGTCCTTGGAGCCAAAATAGCTTCTTTTGAGGATTAGTTCTTGTTACTCATTTGGGATTGAAGTCCACAGAAAAGGTAATAATCACAAGGTGCAATATCCGGAGAGTATGGTGGATGCGACATTGGCTCTCATCCGATCTCGTTCAGCTTGCCTAATGTTTGCCTTGCGGTATGAGGTCTTGCCTTGTCGTGGTGAAACAAAACTGTGCGTCTATTCACTAAACGGTCGATTTTTGTTAAGTGCCGCATTCAGGTTTGATAGCTGATGGGAATAATAATCAGCAGTTATGGTCTGGTTTGGTTCCAGAAGCTCATAATAAACAATACCGGCCATATCCCACCAAATAGACAGGAGAATCTTCTTGGGGCGAAGGCCATCTCTAGGGGTCGGTTCTGGTGTTTCATCGTTATCTAACCATTGGCGTTTGCGAACAGGATTATTGTAAAGGACCCATTCTTCATCACCAGTAACGATACGGTTCAAAAAACTTTCATTCTCAAGCCGTTGCAGCAGCTGAGAACACACATTCACTCTCTGCTCAAGGTTGGCGACGGAAAGTCTATGCGAAACCCATTTTCCCAGTTTTGAAACCTTTCCCAACTGAACCAGGTGCCTGCGAACTGTTCCATGCGATGAATTTCACCTCTGAGCTATCATATCGACTGTCAAATTTGGCTCAGCTTCCACTAGTTCGAGCAAGGCGTCGGAGCTAAAGACTTCAGGACGACCAGCGCGCGGGGCATCCTCCACGTCGCAGTTACCACTTCGGAATTTTGAAAACCACTTTTGCGCAGTCCTTACACTCACGGTATCCTCTCCGTGTACAGTATTTTTTTCTGCAGCAGCAGTTGTTGCATTTTTACCACTTTTATAAAAAAAAATACAAAAGTGCCTCTTATACGCGTTCGTAGATTCCATTTTATTTTTTAACAACACGTGCTTCTATCCGCGATTAAAATCGCAATACATCAAAGAAAATATAAATAGTTCCGGTATATTCCGCGCATAATTTTTTGTATGGAAAAATCGTACAAAAGTGAAATTATAGGTAAAATACGCTCGAACTTATGGACTGACCTGATATAAATGATCCATATTTTAAAAAACAATAAAGAAAAAAAAAGCTTGAAAATATTACAAACCTTGTAAAAAGAAAAACTGACTTAAATATGTGAGCGCAAGTGCATAAATGAATACTAAGGTGGGCAAAAAAAAAAAATTTTTCTAAATGTTAACAACTCGTGCCCTAGGATTGTTATAATTCTATGTGAGCAATACGGGTGCATAAATAAATGCTAGGGTGGTCGGAAAACTTTTTTTTCTAAATATTCAGATATTTCGCGGGTAATATAATAAAGAATACGAGAGTAATATAATTTATTTCTTGTTTTTTGAACCTTAAGGTAGCATCCCCTAGTGTTATTCTAAATGTATGTGTATGAGTATAAGTGCATAATTTGATTTTTTTATTTTTTATTTTTAAAAGCTTACATGATAATAAAATTATTAGTAATCTCAAGCAAACGTAGCGCTAGCAGCAGAGGAGTTTGGCTGGCTGGTGATGTGTGTTGGATCAGATTCGACGGAGTAGGTTGGTGCCCAGCTTTTTCATAGGTACAAGATGCTGAAAAGATACAAGGTGGCGCAAAAATAACCTTGCGATGTTTTTTGGTTGTAATTTAAAAAAAAAAAGGAAAACCTTTCATTCTTCTTGTGGATTATTTTTATTTGGTCTTTTAATTTTTTTTACATCAAGTCGAAAATATGATGCCATAAAAATGGCCGCCGCCACAGTTGATTGCCATTTGAGCCCTTTTTATGGCATTTTCCATCACTTTGGCCCAAACTCCCGGCGATAGGTCCTCACATTCTTGACGGATATTGTCTTTAAGAGCTGCAAGAGTCTGAGGCTTGTTGACATAAACCCGCGACTTCAAAAAGCCCCACAAAAAGAAGTCTGGAGCGGTCAAATCAGGCGATCTTGCTGGGCAGTGCAAATCGCCAAAACGGGAAATTAGGCGCCCGGGAAATGCATCCTTCAGCATATCGGTTGTGGTACGTGCAGTGTGTGCCGTTGCACCGTCCTGTTGGAACCACATGTTTTTCAATCCCAATTCATCAAAAATTTGGCAAAAAGAACTCGTTGATCATTGCTCTGTAGCGCTCACCATTCACAGTAACCGTTTGGCCCGCGACGTCTTCGAAGAAAAAAGGTCCGATGACTCCTCCAGCGAAAACAGCACACCATACAGTGAGTTTGAGCGGGTGTAATGGCTCTTCGTGGGTTACACGCGGATTTTAAGTGCCCCAGAAGCATAAATTTCCTTATTTACGTACCCGCTAAGATGGAAATGGGCCTCATCACGCATGATTATTTTTGATGAAAAATCATCTTCCTCTTGGTGGTGATTAAGGATGGCTTGAGCGTATGTTAGACGCGATTGGCGGTCAGCAGCTAACAGCTGATGCACCGTCTGGACTTTGTACGGAAACATCTTCAAATCTTGTACCAAAATTCGCTGTAAAGACCGTCGACTGATACCCATTTGCGTGGCACGTCGTCTGGTCGATGTCGACGGCGCTTCCATGACATCCTCGGCTACAGCAGCAATATTCTCTGCAGAACGGCTATTCCGGGGTCTGCCACGCCTGGCAGCATTTCGTGTTGTGCCAGTCTCTTCGAGGCGAGCGGCTAAACGTCGCAGTGTTTCACCAGTAGGCGTTGGACAGCGAGGAAATCTGCGACGAAATTCACGTTGTGCCAAAGTCACCGACCGATTATTGGTCAAATAAATAGTCAGCAATATTCCGCGTTCTGGAGTAGTGTAGCGTAACATTGTTTATTAACGTGTATTTCGCATGTGTTTACTACACAAATGTCAAAACAGAACTGACATTAGGGGCCAATCGCAAAATTTATAGCATTTTCTGATAGGAGGATTACTTTAGCGCCACCTGTTACAATCTTCTCTCTTTCGCTTCAAAACTATAAATTAACAATTACTTGTTATTTAAGACTTTAAGGGATTCGCCGGCAGTATAAAAATAGTTAATTATAAAGATTAACAAATAAAGTTTTCAGTGCTTTTAATTCAAAGATCTTAATTCTAATTCAAAAAGAGAAACAGAGCAGACTGGTTAAAAATTGTTTCCAGACTCTGTGGCAAATCTAGGAAAATGTGTTATTATCATAAAACTGCGTTGTTAATTTTGTGAGCCTTGAGGGATCTGAATAAGCTTATTTAATAAAAAATGCGAATATTCACCTCGAATATAGGACTTCGAAAATGACTTCAAATTTCAATTTAAAAGTGTTTTATGTATTTTTTTGAAGAAATAAACTAGTTATTTATGCAAGTATTAGACAAATTTTTTTTTAACACTTTAAAGGATTTCATCTCCAAGTTACCGAAACATGCTGAGTAATCGTTGGCAGTTCTTTACCGTGCAACAAACCAAGTAACGCCATTTAATTTTTCTCGCCTCTGCTTAATTATTCTCACTTCACTGTGCGCCCGGGCAATTTTTGGCAATTCAGCTAGCCGACGCGTGTAATGCTTTGACAATTGCTTATACGCCCAGCGAGTCAAACAGTAATAAAGGCGCTCGACATGACTGCACAGCGACTCACTATTTCGCTTTTTTATTGGGCAGCACAATGCTTGTTATTGCAGCTAAAATTGTTGTTTATGTGTCAAATGCAGGCTAGTTGAATGTGCCGCTCAGTTACTGTTGTTAGAAAAACTGTCTCCAGCCAGTTGCTAATGCAAATGAACGAATGTGACGAATTTGCGTATTTGCCAAGCTACAATTTTTTATTTTTATTTGCCAGCTTTATCGCCGCTTTTGCCTATCTGCATACGAAAGTCGGCGCGCTATGCGGCTGTCAGTTGCTAGCGAACGCCGAAATTGTGTCAAGAAGTTTTATGGTTCACCCGAAAGAAAATAACATTTTTTTGAAGTGACACAGCCCTGGCAGTGGATAGAGGCAAAGTTACTGGCAAACTGACTAACAACGGACAACTGTAGCAACAACTCAAGTAAGCACACACTTCTGGCCACAATAAAAGCCAACAATAAAGCAGCTACAATATTCGTAACACCACTAAAAGTATAGCAGAGTGTGACAAACGCCAGAACTGCTGGGCTGCATTGCGCTTATCGCTTTGGCGCGCACCCGCACACAGGCAAGCGCCGCGCTTGCATACCAAAAGCCACAGTCGAGGTGGAGAAAAGAAAAAAACTCGAAGGAAAACAAGAAAATACTCAACTACAGTTAAATGAGTTCTGCTGATTGCATTTAACGTGCAGATTAAATCGAAATGGACACAAGTGAGCTGTACGCCTTCCTCCACCTAAACTTACTCACTTACTACTACTTGCAACTACATATTCTAGCAATATGTGCCAACGCCACTCTGCTTGCAATGCCCACCAGCGGCATGTGTCATTTGGTGGTACAAACGGCATATCAGCCTCTCGTTCGCCTGTTGTGGGCGAGGTCAGTGCGGCAATTGTCCGATAATTTGCATCGCATTGCAAGGCATACAGCTGCCACTGCTTGCAACACACACACACATACACTCACTGCCACAAGCATGACTATTCATATGCAAACACTGCATATCTTTTGCTGCGCTATGCATGCAATTCAAGTAGGCCGGCCGCATGTTGCAAGTCGACGGCGGCGGCGTGTGGCCGCTGCTGTGTATTTGCCATTACAGTTACTGGCATTCTATTGTCTCATGAGACTTTTGCAGTTGTAAACAATTTTTATTTCTTTTATTTAAAATTTTATTTGAATTTTTTCAGCGCCTTATCGCCGCCACACAATTGTCGCCCTAGTTGTTCTAATTAATACACGACTTTTATGGCCGATTTTTATCGCTTATCATATTTACTGAATGGCAGCGTTGAAAATGTGCGCTGCCGCTTGCCACGCTGATTATTGGCATTGTTAGCGCGATAAATGGCGCATGACAAATGACTCGAGTTGCATGAATAAGAATTTGTCACTCAAAGGGCGCCGGGGTAATTAATGGAGTCCGATTGGGCAAAAAGACATACATTTATCCGAGTATGAAATGTCAAGCGGTGGATGATAGAAAAATATAGACATATAAACGCAGGGTTTATAGAAAAAAACCAATTTAATAATTTAAAGGAATTTTGATAAAAAAAACACATTTGTAGGCTGGCTCAAAATTAATCCTCCATTTAGTTTTTGGAAAAATTTTTACTAAATAAAAGTTTTTGCTAAAAGTAGCAATACACCAGCAAGCAATGGCAAGCCTACGAGTGCATTTCTGTTATGAAAAAGCTCCTCATAAGAACAATCCATCTGCCCTTTGGAGTCGGCTTAAAACTGTTGGTGCCTCTATTTGTGAAACAACATCAAGACGCACACGCCAAATAGGAGGAGGAGCTCGGCCAAACACCCAAAAAGATATAAGCGCCAATTATTATTGCTAATATTAGATAAAAGGACGGAAAAACTAAAAGAAAATACACGGAGTTTAAATTTTAGGCCAAATGAGCAGAAATTCTCAAGAACTTACCTCCGCAAGTTTTAGTTCAATCGACTTTAAGCTTTGGGAAAATATTTCATAAATATTTCTCTACGTTCTTTTCAAATAAAAAAGCGATATTTTTTGAGAAAACATTTGTTTTCAACACTTAAAGACCGTCGTCCCCAATGAATACACAAAAACTTTGTAACAGCTTCATAGAAACACGATAATTTGGTGAGGTTTGACTACTTTTCTTTTTTTTTTTGTTTTTTTCTTCTAAAAATATAGCTTAATCTACATCAAACATCTCATAAACCAAAGACTCAAACTTTGTATGAGATTTATAGAAGTTCGACAAATTTTCATCAGCATCAAACTTCTTAATCAGAATTTCTATACAAATGTCTGCTACAAATCAAAAAGATTGCTACAATCTTTCGTCAACAAATGCCTCCGCATCATCTACAGAATATTCTGGTCAAACACCATTAGCAACGACGCCCTATGGAGATTAACGAAAGAGGTGCCACTCCTTATGCAAATCAAATGCAGAAAGTGGCGATAGATAGGTCAAACATTGAGAGAACCACCAGACAGCATCACGAGAATGGCACTGGACAGGAACCCGCAACGGGAGCAGTCGACCAAAAAACACTTGGAGAAGGTCGATGTTGTACGAACTAGCAGATACCGACATCTCATGGGACGGTGGAAAAACAACAGCACCGAACCGTTTAGGATGGAAGAATCTTGCCGAAGCTCTATGCTCCCAAGCGGAGTGAACAAGGAAAAGAAAAAAAATTTAAAGCTCATTAAATTTTAGTATCACAAAATTCAAGTTGGAGGCAGCTCCAGAGTTTCATGGATTTCCGAAAACTTGTTTGCTTAACGGTGTTCCACTTTTTTCCGTATAGATAACGAATACTCGAAATTGTTTGCACCATCATTTTCATAACTTTTATTCTCATTATGAACAAATTTCCCTTTTTTCCTATAGTGGCGAGATTTGCCTAAGGAAAGTGGCCCACTCCCTCAGAAGTTTAAATTAACTCGAGAAGTGAAGCTCTCGAATGATAGATTACAAGGTTCGGCCATTCACTATGATGAAAATCAAAATTAAGAGAGCAACTTCGGCTGCCATGTCATAAGGGGATCGGCAACAGAATTCTGCCTGCTCATTTCACACGTAACAGACACTCGTACAATCAGTCGTTGTTCAGACAGTAACGAAGTAATATGAGCGATTTTTTCGTAGTATCACCAACACAATCTCAGTAGTTTTCGTAGACAAACCGGTGTCATGACCCTTCTTACGCCAGCCAATCAGCTGATTCTTTCAAATTCGCAGAGAGCCGATTAACGGTCTGATCTTGGCCACACCTCTCAAAATCTTTGCACCATGAGTGAAACCTTTACAACACCGATTGTACTCTGCAAAGGATCGGTCGGGTGTCTATTGAAAGCACTGACAAACCGACACATTTTAATTTCGCTTTTATTTTTTCCAAGTTTCATATTTTCATTTAAACTGTTATTATTTTTAATTCCTTGTCCCTTGCACTTTCCCTACTTTGCCATCATTACGGTTCTACTTATGAGTTGCCGACTCGCCAAAAAAATAGTAATTACCTATTTAATAAAAGTTAAATAGCTTTTCGGCTTATGAATGCACGCTGCTGTGCTATGAATTTCCAGTTAAAAACAAACAAAAAAATTTTAATACAAATTTTGCAGCTTTTTAATTATTTATTTACGATTTTGCATATTTAGTCAAAATAAATACCATGATTTTTGACTTATGCACAACAACTACTAAATTTACTGTTTCGTGCGCATTATCGCCAAATATTTTAACCAAAAATTGCACGCAATAACACATTCACACGTTTTGTGGCGCATAAAATTTGAAAGTCAATTTGCCTAATGGCCTATTAAATAATTAATTATCAGCTAATAGCCAAAGCCATACAGTGCATACATAGTACCACTAATGCCTACTCTATTCATGTGTGCTTGTGCCATCCCCCAGCCAGGCTGAGTAAAACGAAAAAAAAAAACAGAAAAAAAATAATAACATTCATACTCAGGCTCTTGGCCGCATGCGAATTAGTCGAATTCAATTCATTTAGTGGTGGTGATTTAAAATGCTTTGGTTGTTCACAGTCGATCACCCTAAAGTAACATGCTCGTACATGCACACACATACACACACACAAATACTTACTTGCTGGATGCCCGACCAATAAGTACTTGTAATAAATTAAATGTAGAAATAAATCGCAAAAACATTGAACATTGAGTGCTCGACTCTCTGAGGCTATAAAACTGAGCACGTACATATGTAGACACAGCCATTTTCGAGTCAGACAGACAGATATTTATAATCGTAAATTCACATTCATATGTAAGTGCTTTGCTGAAAAGTTTATTTTGAAATCTAATTTGCAATTACGAGTGGCTAGTCATGGGCTTTAGGGCTGTCGAAGAGCGCTGAAATTATTTTACGTTCATTTGTAGGGAATTCAATAAAATTGGGATGTTTTAAAAATTTTTATAAAAAATAAAAGGCTTGATGAAGTCACTAGAGGGATAAATCTTTGTGGATATTTACACTATACAGAGAAACCAGCTCATTTCGGATAGAAGGAAAACTATTTTAACAGATGGTCATAGTTTGAGGAATCAGTTAATATACCTGCAATTAGTTTTTTCAAGAGGTAATCTTGAATTATCCCAGTAAATACCGGGAAAACGTCTTTCATCGAGTTTAAATGACAAATGAATGAATGAAATCAAGAATCTTGTAGTTTATATTCCCAAATTTGTTCGCGAGGCGGAAAATTTACTGAAATAACAAATATCATAGTTGCGTAATAGTAGACACTGGGCGGGCGCAGGCAACGTCAGAGAGTTGTGGAAAGTTGCAAGAGGCAGAGAAGCTTTTAACGAAATCAAAAACCATATTTTTCAGAAACTTTAAATTGTAAGTTGTAATTGAACTGTAAGGAAACTTGAATTATATGATCGCTTAAGTTCGAAAATGAACATGCAAACGAAGCAGAAGATTAAACACCTTGAAAGGTCTGACAAGTACCCTAAGTATTGGAGGTGAGGGAAACGCTAGAACACCTTCTATGTTCTTGTCCTGCGTTGGCTAGAACGAGATTTAAATGCTTAGGAGCTCTACAATATGAGAAGTTAGAGTGCCTCTCGGGGTTACAGCTTCAGAGTTTACTTAGATTCGCAAAAGACGCAGACGTATTGCAAGATGTCTACTACAAAGAAACGTAAAGGTCTAACTCCATCTGGTAACACTAAGGATCAGTAGGTCTATGTGATGACTTTCAGCCAGCCACGTCAACCTTAAGTATTGGAAAAAGAAGTCGTGCGAATACACACCAGTCAAGAATTTTTATACAAGTAGCAGGATTTCAGTATTTTTTAAGTCCCGAAAATCTCGAAATTCCGGGATTCACAATTTCTTAATTCCGAAATCTCTGAACTTTCGGGGTTTTCAATTTCTTACGAAGCATATAAAATAGATACAAAAAATCTCCCTTTATTCTAATAAAAATTGTATTGAAAATACAATTTTTTTCGAGTTAAGTTCTTCTTCTTTGTCTTTATTAGAGCAGTAATCGCCTAACCGATTTTTACCGAAAACGCTAACAGAGCGTACAAGTCTGTTTCTTCGTTGCTACAAAATAGTAAATATATAAATTCCAGGATCCCGATATGGTAATAGCTGCATCCCGAAAATTTCAGGATCATAAAAACCTAAAAAATGTACATCCTTAATAAATACCCATTACGATTTGGCACCAGTAACTAAATAATAAATAACAAGTTTGGCAAACGCCACCAAAACAATATGGTGGACACAATCTAAATATTAACATCGACCCGACGCTATAAGAAAATTCTTCAATTAAGATTTATTATTCTTTCGATGAACCCTCACAAGACGGAGCTAGTTCCCATAGCTCAGTCTCTCTCAAGAATAGATAAGCCATTACTACTTTCCCTTACGAATCCTTGACAGAAAACTAACGTGAAAGTCCAATATTGTGGAGAGGCTTAAGTAGGCTTAACAGTTGTCCTGTATGGCTATAGAGGCACCATTGGTTAAGGAAAGAGCCTCTCGTCTAGAGTTATATTTTGGCTTTAAAATACTAAATTCTATTGGGTGGAGTCCCCTACTGATGGAACTTGCTGCAGAGGACGACGTTGTTAAGGCATTGGAGTGAGTTGGAAGGTTCGCCTTCATGCGAATCAGTGGGGCGCTTTGCATTTCCTATCATCCTATTCGCATTATCCCTCTTCAAACGAAGACTAGCCAGAGTGCATTATTTAAATACGAAGCCTGGTGAACCTATTCGCGATTTTGGACGAAAAGGTTGGGGAGGCGCATACCCCCTCCCACCAGCAGACTTTGCATTGCTTCCAAAAAACTAATTGAAAGCTGATCGCTGATGGTTGAATGACTGAAACCGACTGACTGGCAGAGCTTACCGTGTTGCCTCAAGCCATATATTATATAAAATTAAACATAAATTAAAAAGTCTTAATAAGCAAACATTTTTAGTTACTTATTTATACCTGATTACTTAATTATATCCAGTTATCATTAATCGACGCAAAGTTGCAAGAAATTGACTATTTCTTAAACTCAAAAACTCTATCTGTCATACAGTCGACATCAAATCCAGGGGCATCAAAATATTAACGTAACTTCTTACAAACTACAAATAAAACTCCTCTTTTTTGATTTGCTATTTCAGTTGCATTTTTCATCACTTTTCCTCTTCCCGCTTCATATTTATTTCCTTACGCTTCAAGCGCATTCTCTTCACCTAGACATTTCATTTGACCTTCGAGCAGTCGGATTGTTCATTGACATGATAAACGCGCCTTGACATTGCTATCATGGCACCCTGGACGAGCAAGCAAAAAACAAACTAAAATAAAATGTTCCACCTTTTCAGCCAAGTAAAAAAATTTGCATATTAGCACTTCGACGCTGAAAAAGGCAGCAACGACAACCAAATTTATCGTGCGATGTAATAAAAAGTCGCAAAAATGTAGTTTATAGTTACAGTGAAGTGCCCAGGCAATTTGAACTGCGAAAAATACCAAAATTGCATGTTGGCCAAAAATGGAAGTGGCGTGAATAAAGGAGAGAATAATAAAAAAAAAAATCAAAACGAAAACGAAAACATGTGGAAGCAGTTGGTACTAAGGTGATGTGAAAATATGCAAAATTGGCGATGAAACTACTGTCTAAGAGTATACGAGTAACTAGGCAAGTGAAGAATGTTTGCTAGGGAGTGAGCTATAGTTAGTTCTTCGCAGCATAGGGCAACAGCTTAGTAATATAACATTTTCGGATAAATTTTTAGAAGAAGAACCTTTTTTTAGAATCCTCATGACATGTATTTCAACATAAATTTTCCGAGGCTGGGGTAGAGGGGGCTTTAACTAAAGCCATCATAAGAGAAACTGAGCAAAGAGTGTTTATTATTGTATATAAAAAAATGCATGTGGAAAACTTTGTTACTAATAATTTGTAAGCTCTTTAAAGCGCGAAAAAATGCACTAGAACTTTCATGATAATTTTCATAGAAACAATTAGCTTGAGCTTTTACAAATTTTGTACCTTCGAGCTGTTGCAAAGACTCAACAACCAACGGCGCAGGAGTAGCTTTACCTACCGACACTTTACTATAGAATGACGTTTTAATTGCTGATATAAAATAGAAGTTGGCACAAAAGACAATGAGTTTGAACTTCAAACCTCGAATAAATCTAATGCTAAAAAAATTTAAAATATCTTTCGACGCGCCATTTCCTTGATATTCTTCTTAGAATTTCCTCTGTTTTTGAAACTAAGCCCATAAGCTTTTGTGCAGCCGAACTGCATAGCTAGTTTTAAAGTATTTTTCTTTATAAATAGTGAAAGCTTGCACTGCTTTCTAAAGCTTGACGCGATAGCTATTATTAAATCGTATGTTTTGTTGTAGTTTGTGGCAAGAGCTTTCATTGCTTCGTGAAGCTTGAATGGAAAGCTTTTATTAAGCTGACATTTGTAGCTTGTACATATTTTAATAACAAATTTCAAAAACATTTAAGCTTCTGGGAAATGGGATTTAGTTCTGTTATTTGAAAATTTTTACTACTGAGCAGTTTTCAAGTGCCTTGAATTATTTTTAAATATTTTTTCCAAGCGTATCATACATACATACATACAAATATCCATTGCCAGGTTATAAGAAGCGCGCTTTTTTGAACAGTTCTGTCTACTTTTATTTTATGTTTTTAATGTTAATTAATTATTTATCAAAATGACCCATGGAGCACGTAAAGGTCAAAGTAAAGATTCCCATTATTCAAAGAATATGTTTTTATTTAGCACAAAAGTTATTCAAAGGCATAATCGATTAATTTTGCGCCACTTGTTATAATATGCAAACCCTACTTGCCTTCCAGCTCTGCTAAATTCTTCCAAGTCCACACGGAGCCAGTCAAATCTATTCAAATCGTTCAGCAACTCGAAAGAGTAGTAATCCCATTTCTAAATTCTTTCCGCGTTCACTCTTCTGCTTTCTCGTGTCCAGAAACATTACAGCCTAGTGGACTTTAGTCTTGCCATTACACAAGTTTTAGAAAGCTTTGACTTCCTTCTTGTGAAGCTCTTCTCTGGATCTGCATTCTAATTAGTCTCCTTCTCAGCGCTTGTGCGTAGTTTTTGCTACCCAATGTAGCGCTTCGCAACTTGATTGGAAAAAATCAACAATATGGCGATGGAAATGCATTGTTGGCATTTGAAACAATGGGAATATAAAATTTGCATAATAAAAGAAAGTCTTCTTTACGTTCGCGAAGATATGCAAAAATCACGAAGCAGACACAAGCGCAGCTACTGGCAGACTACGAATGTTCGGAGTATAGACGCCTACGTATGTGTATGTGTGTATAGATATATACAAATATAAGTGTACAATTTTCATATTGAGGAGCATAGGAACAGCGCTACCGCATTGCATCTGCTCACACTATTTTTCTTTATTTTATTTAATTTTTTATTTACTTTAACTGTTTTGTTTTATTTCAATTTTTTCATTTTATTTTATTTATAATTTTTAAGAAAAGCTGTTGGTTAAAATTAAATCAATTGTACGTATGTAGGCACAATTGTGTTCACAATATTAGCAGCCGACATTTGCACTGTTTTGATCATTTATATATTTTTATTTTATTTTCTATATTTTTTAATAAAAATGTAAAGGGTGGTTAAATTTCAAGGGCCGATACTGCATGTAAACCACACCTAAACGTCAAGTTTTTTTCTGCATTTGATTTGACACTTTTTAATTTCAGACTAATTCAATTTGAACCATGGAAAAATACACAATCGAGCAACGCGTTAAAGTTATTCAGGCTTATTATGAAAACGGGTGTTCAAATCAAAATGCATATCGCGCACTATATTTTCACCTCAGTGGATTCGACAATAAGCAGAATTGCCGTTTTTGGGCGAATGATAATCCAAGAGTGATTGCCGAAAAATCAATGCACCCACAAAGAGTGACTGTTTGGTGCGGTTTATGGGCCGGCGACATCATTGGGCCGTATTTTTTCCAAAATGAGGCCGGCCAGGCAGTTACTGTGAATAGTGTTCGCTATCGTGAGATGAATTTTTATGACCCGAATTGGAAGATATGAATGTGGACGATATGTGGTTTCAACCGGACGGTGCCACTTGTCACACAGCTAACGAAACAATGGCTCTTTTGCGTGAAAAATTTGATGGCCGTCGCGGCGATGTCAATTGGCCGCCAAGATCATGTGATTTGACACCGTTGGACTTCTTTTTTTGGAGTTAATTGAAAGAAAAGGTGTACGTCGATAAGCCAGCAACAATTCAAGAGCTAAAGGATGAGATAATTCGGCACATTAACGGCATAGAACCTTAATTATGTCTCAGCGTCATCGAACATTTGGACCATCAGATGAAGGTGTGCCGCCGAGGCCGCGGTGGCTGTTTGGCCAATATTTTGTTCCATAAGTAATTCAGCTATATCAATATTGTCATAGTAAAGAAAATTCGCAATAATTTAAAAAAAAAGATTGTATTTTATTCAAAATCAATACCGGCCCTTGAAACTTAACCACCCTTTATTATAAAAATCTATATAAAAATATATTTTTTAATAAAAATATAGTTCATACTACAACAAACACTATATTCCACAAAAACTAGATTCCACACCTATACTTAAAGTTTCAAAGTTCGTACAAAATAACCAAAAACAAAAAATTAAAAGAGTCATCAAAATTTTTGGAACTTTTAATCAGAAGTCCTAGGAAAATTCTTCTTATGCAGTTTTGTAGCCCATGAGATTTTTGTTATAATATTGAGACAGTTTTAAAAATGGAAATTCGTATTAATTTTTAAGGACTTTTTTTTTGATAGTTGTGTTTTGCATTTTCTTCCAAATAACGAACGCTCTAAAATATGCTTATATGGATAAATGTAATATAGAAGATCGTTAGGTAAGTCAAAATTCTCAAAAATCAACGTGATTTTTCAGCTACTTGCAATTTGCATTTTGTTATATCAAAATTCAATGGGTTACAAAACTGCATACCCAGAATTATAAATTAAATTCGAAATAAATAAAATTTTTAATAAATTTTAAATTCTGACTAAAAAGCTTAAACTTTTGATGGGATTTATTGAATTGAAAAAATTGTAAAAATTTTTGTGTTGCGGTATGAACTTTATTTTTTTATAAATAAAATGAAGAGAAATTAGAAAAATTATAAAAAAATTAATATAATAAATAGCCAAAACTTTGCAACATGTCGCGCTGCTATTATCGTGAGCTCAGCTGTATATACAGTTTATAACTTTTTACATCTGCATATCTATATACTTATATAGTCCCACTCTGCTTCTCCCACTACCTCTTACTGCTGTCCGCCTGCCACACTTCCATTGCGCAATTTTCGTCTACGCCTGATTGTGTTGTTATTATTATTCTACTTGCCACACCATTTCGGTTTAGTTGGACTGCCTTGATTTCATTGTTAATTCGGCGAACTACGCTGAGTTGCATATTAAAAAGTACCGCCAAACAAAAAATAACAGAATCAACAGAAAATTAAATGCATTTGGCATGCAACCTCAGCGGATATTACGCGATTCGAGGATTCCCACTTTTCTTTTTTCAACTGAGATGTTTTCCTTTGAACTTATTTTTTGGTGCATATGTTTGCTGATTTTGGGTATTTATACTTATTTTGTAAAAACGAAAAATTTCTTATAGCTTTCGCTAGCACTAGCAGTTCGGGTATGGCGCTTGAGGCAGTTGCTGGAATTTTCATTCAGTTTTAGCAAAAAAAAAAAAATCCAAACCACAAAGAAAAACCGCGCGTGATATTGTGCATACATACATACATACACTAATTGTTTTAAGCCACTATTGAATATGAAAGTCACGTGCCTTGGTTAAGAATAACAGTGCTTATTAGCGTTGATTTCAGAAACGAGCAGATACGAATGAATCATAAAAGCAAAAATATATGAAAACAAAGTTTTTGAAATTATTATGAAAAAATATTTAAAAGAGTCGTAAGTTGAGGCTAACCATAATAGCAAGTCGCGGAATTGGGCAACAAATGGCTAAATTTTATTATGACATATTTGAAGGCACGACGTGTCTCTTGTGGAGACAAAGTGAATGATCCACCAACATCACGCAGTTTGACCCAGTCTGAGTTTTTTTTTGGGATTTTCTGAAGCCAATAAAGTCAGAGATCTAAGCCAAGAAACTGTAATCAAACGATGTTCTCAAAGTCACCACAATCCAGGTCATTACCCAACAGCTGCGAAGGTGGTGCTCAAACTGACACAGCTTTTTATAGCCAAGAATTGCCGGTAGGATACACTCTTGACGCGTTCAACTGTCCACTCTCTTTGCAGTGCGAACTATTTTTTTTATAAAATCGTTTATAATTTTGAAGCAGGGTAATTATGAGAAGAAATCCAAGTAGTACGAATTAGTAGTGGATAGGGCAAGTTTACCTCATACGCAGCTTATTATTTTCCATTTCAATATCGATCCGCCTGTATTGGATGACCTTTTACTTGCAAAACGAAGATGAACTTAAAACAAAAGCACTTCCCCTTTGCCCATCAGCAAATCTATCAACATGAATCCTGGTTAATTCAACACTCACCTGTCATTCACCCCATTTTCTTGGCCTCAATTCGTTTTTTGTGCAAGTATGTTTGGAATGTGACAAAAATATCAGCAATGAGTCAAGTGAAGAGCTGAGTTGAAAGCAACACTTTCTTTAATTTCAAATAATTAAATCATGGATAGCGATTTACTTCACCTGAACTGCGTGGGTATTTGCACAGGTGGGAAAAGAAATTGGTGACACAAATCGCAATAACCGCACCTTTTAGAAAGGCAAGCGAGGCGCACAACACCGAAACACTGCTGGCTCCTGGTGAACTATTGGGCACGAATTTTGAATGAAAACTGGCTTGGCAGGAGATATTAGAGAATTAACTAAGGAGGATGTGGGCAGCAATGACAACAGCGACGAATCAATTAAAAGTGCAACTGAAACGGGCAATAAAACAAAAGTAACTATCAGGCAGTATTTGAATTGGTAAAAGTAGGTTGGTAGACAAGGGAAATCGTCAGAATTAAAAAAAATATTTAAAAAAAATCGAAAACAGCTACTAGCAAACTGCAACATGGGAACTGTTACTGCTAAACAATCTTCACAGGTCACTTGTGCAATGCGATAATGTTGATAGCTTCAAAGGACAGATGAGCACAAAAATGTTGGCAACAAATCACAAAAATAGAAAACCACACACACACCGAAGAGAAATTGGATATGCCACCCACCCATTGGCCATACACGATAGCGCTTAGAGTTTAGCTTTCCGACATGAGAAAATACATCCCGCAAGAATTTAAAGCATCGTAATGCGAACGTAGGTATGTATGTATGTATGTAAGCACTTAGAGCAACAGTGTGTGTTGCAGAATTAAAGAACAAGCATGGGCAACATGAGTATGCAGCAAAGGAACGATAGGCGCGTCAGCCGCGACTACACATTTTACGTAACGGTAGAACGGCGAAGGAAAGGATCGGCGCTGAAGCGTGTAAATCGCCCACGCAACTTATGCACCTGAGAAAATGTCAGCCACCACAAGCGGCAGAGCAAAATATTTATGCCTTTACATAAAAATAAGTAAAGTAAAAAATTTCGGGAAGTACTTAAACAGACTCTTAGAAACAGAAATAGAAACCAAACAGACAAATAGAAACCAAATAGGCGCATAGATGCAATAAAATCCTGGTTAAGAATTTTAAAAATAATTAAAAGATGTTAAATTGTTTATAACCAATATGAATTCAGCCTGAAATGCTTTCTCCATTTCTTAAAATAAAAAATAAAAATAAAACCAAAATAAATAAATCTACGGCAGGCGCGTAGTCCATAGCTTTCGCACAAGGTGGCTTTGCGTGTGCATAGGGAAGAAAAAATATGTCAACTAATATTAACGGTACAGCCAACACTGCTGTCTACATAGTTTTAATTCTTTATTTTCCCTTTTAAATTGTTGTTGCGGCGCTGAAAAGGTGCGCCTGCGCAGTATTGCCTTCGGCAACTGCTAGACCTTCCCTTCCAAGCTTTACTTATCTCACGCGCCAACATTTGTAAATGGCTGCAATATTTATTTATTTCGCTGGGAAATTGATGAGCGAGTGGAATCTCGTAGAGCTCAATGCACTGAGAGAAAATGTGCTGGTTAATTAATAAATTTGTGAAACGAGATGATATATAAAACTAAATTAAGAGGGTAAGCCACATGGAATGCCCGGCTAATGGAAGTAAAGTAAAGTTAATATAGCAAATATTTTTTGAGATTGAAAATAAGTCCAAATACTTATGATGCATTCTACGAGATCGATTCGAAATGGGCAAAGCGGAGGTATAGACAGCGTTGCCCGCCGCTGAAGAAGAGGCGAGAAAGACTGCACAATCTTTAAGGTGGGTAGCGCAGAAGGTAAATAAAGATCTCGAAGATTAGTTATACACTTCTGCTATTGCAGGCTAAGATATGTTGAATTTATACATATTTTCTTCAACATCAAAAAATTTAAACGCCTCTTTCGGAAAAAAAAATTTTTTTTTTGTTTCATAAAATGTTAATATAATCCTTTAAGAATATGTCAAAATATTTTTAGAACGTAAATTTAAGTATTTCTTATATTATGATCGTCAACCGTGGCGACTCTTTTCTTTGCGTTCGAGCGCTGGGAGAGGTTAGTTACGTAGTATTCAAACTTTAGACGCGTTTTTCTCAAAACCATATTTTTCGAATTGGCGTATACGATAACTCGAAAAGTTATTGACCGATTTCCCTAAAATGTAGCACTTTGCATCTTTTTCATGATATTACTTTCTATGTAAATTTTCAAGTTTTTGAAAAATTTTCGAAAAAATAATTTTTTCGAAGCAAAAATAGTAGGAAAATTCGCACCGAAATTCATTGTTTTTTTTAAGCATTTTATTCCGCGAATTTTTTTTGTTTCCATTTGTTTTTAATTCATAAAGAAATGATGACATTATTAAACAAACAAATTTTTGTTTTTTTGTACTCAGGTCACTAACGCCGATGCTACAATGCCCGCCGATTGAGAAGCCCCGCTGCGACCTTCCTGGAAGAATTCAGTGTACATCCGCCATTTTAAATGATTAAAATTAAAAAAAAATGTTATATTATTTTAAGGTATAAATAAACTGTATACTAATTTTGAAAAAAATATAGTAACTTCTTCATTTTAAATAATTTTAATGAAAATCAGGGAAAATATGGCCGTTTACGGTATATGTCCCCTTAAAATTTCAACTGTAAATTCAACAATTTTTGTTCACAATCAGCGAGCTATTTTTTCGTGATGCCTTTTCTTATCAAAACCGTGCAATTTTTTCATAAATTGGTTTCCGAAAAATTCTTGTAACACGAGGGTTGTCTTTTACATTTTGCACCTTGCCAAAACTACATGTAATGAGCTATAATTCGATGTTTTTATAGAATTTGTTGGTACTTTTTTCAAAAACTTGATCAACTTATTCGATCTTTGGCATCGCAGTACCATACTTAGCCACTGTGAAAAGCTAGTTCATTAAATTATATGCGCCAATTGCTAACGCAAGGACATCTTGTGGCTTATCGCAAGGTAAGGGCATCCCTCGGCATAAGTGGTACCAACATGCATTCACTATTGCAGGAAATTTAGCCGACAAGGAGATTTGTTCTCGATGGATACTGCATAATTTGACATTTGTTCAAAAAGGGGCTCGTGGCGATTGGTGTTAATAAATATTGAAAAACTTCAGCCGCAGGGTTTTAAGCACGTCTATGGCATCGTTATAGATGAAGAATCGTGGATCTATGCATATGAGCCGGAAACAAAACACGAATCGACAGAAGACGAGCTTAATCTAACAAAAGTTGTTCGCGGAAGAAGCATCTCCAAGCAAATGTTCGCCTGTTTTTCGTTTTGGAGATATCCATTTCTGATTAACGAGAGCGCTTTAAAAATTGTTTGAAGCAATCGCAGAAGTACATTGACTTCCAAGGATAATATTTTAAAACACCATAAAGCAATTTTCATTATTATTTACAGCTATTCACCTGATCATCCCTACTCTTTTCTAAATACATGCTGATAAGTTCCGTAACAATTTTTGTTGTCTGTACTAACGGAGTCTGTTTTTTTCATTGACAAGCAGTGAAAATTAAAATCGCGGTTGATTTTCGCGGAGTTTTTCTAAGATATTCAGAGTTAAGGTGCCATAAATATAGAAATAACAATAAAATAAAGGTTTTTAAAAGTGTTTACAATTTCTGCATGTAAGTACAGGGTGGCTGATGAATTTTGCTACATTAAGAAACTCAAATAACTTTTTTTTTAGTGTATGGAATTCATTTATTTTTTTTTTCAAGTTGAAGGTCATTAAATTTTATTAAATGTAGCTTAACTAGTTTTAAAAATAATTGAATTTAAATGGCCCCATGCTCGTTGACACAAGTGCGGAATCTTAGTAAAAAGTTGTTCATTGCTGCTTTGAGAGTTGCGACAGGAATAGCCGCAATTGTTGCCCGAATGGATTGTTTTAGTTCATCCAAATTTGTTGGCTTTGTTTTATAAACTTCTTGTTTACATAAACCCCACAAGAAAAAGTCAGGTGCAGTAAGGTCAGGCGACCTGGGGGGCCAACGAAATTCGGAGTTTCTTGAAATCAGTTTATTGGGAAATTTTCGTCGCAACTCTGTCATAACAGTCTGGGCTATGTGAGACGTTGCCCCATCTTGTTGAAACCACACAGAGTTGAAAGGAATTCTCTTTCGGCGTAGTTCTGGATAGAAAAATTCTTTCAGCATTTTCAAATAACGGTCTCCAGTAACCGTAACGGTGTGACCATTTTCTTCAAAAAAATAAGGCCCGACAATACAGCGTGAAGAAACCGCACACCACACTGTCACGCGAAGAGGATGCAATTCCGTCTCGTGGAGTATCTGTGGGTTAGAAGTACTCCATATTCGACAATTTTGTTTGTTCACATTGCCGTTTAAATCGAAATGGGCCTCATCAGACATGAAAAGGCAGTTTAACATGTTTTGGTCTTCTTCCACCATTTGCAGGATCTTCTGGCAAAATTCCAAGCGAATCGGCAAGTCTGCTGCATTCAGTTTGTTAACCATTTGAATTTTGTAGGGAAATAAGTCTAAATCTTTGTGCATTATTGTTTGCAAAGACTGTCGGCTGACACCACGTTGCGCAGATAAGCTTCTTGTTGAAACCCTTGGATTGCTTTGTATAGCTGCAGCTACAGCAGCGATCGTTTCCTCCGTCCGAACTGGTGGGTTTCGATGATAAGGCCTTCTTGCGACTACTCCTTGCTCAGCAAAATTATTCACCAGTCTCATTATGGTCCATCTGCTCGGGGGATCGCCGCCAAACAGCCGCCTGTACTCTCTCTGTACCAAAACTACGGACTCCAGTGCGTGATAGCGGCGCACTATCCAAATTCTTGTTTGCGTGTCCCTGTTATCCATTTTAATAAATTTTAAAGATCAATCTGCAAATTAAAATAAAAATGGAACAGATAACTTAAAAAGAAAAAAAAGTTATTCAATTTTTTTTTTTGATAGCGGCTTTCATCAGCCACCCTGTATTTATAAAAAAATATTGTTGCATTTATTTTAGCATATGGTACTAATGTGTCCGGTATAATGGTACACATATGTACCACTGCCTGATTAAACATTGTTATTTATGAATGAAATGGATGGTTCGCATAGCGTTTGTCCTTAACGGTTCCCCACAAAAAATGGTCCAACGGGTTTAAATCACAGCTCCGAGGCGGCCAATTGATATCGGAATTTCGGCTGATTATTCGGTTTTCAAAAACGGTAGCCTAAAGTTCGAGTGTAACTTTGGCAGTGTGACAAGTTGCACCGTCCTATTGAAACCAAATGTCGTCCATGTCATCCTCTACAATTTTTGGAAACAACTCGTTGAGCATGCACTGTAACGCTCGCCATTTACTGTAACTGCGGCTCCTCGCTCATTTTCCAAAAAAAATGGCCCGATGATGCCGCCAGACCAAAAACCGCACCAAACAGTGACTCGTTGTGGATGCATTTGCTCCTTTACAGTAATGTGTGGATTTTCTGAGCCCCAAATCCGACAATTTTGCCGTAGCCACCGATGTGAAAATCAGAAAAGAAGAAGAAAACTCACCACTTTGGAAATAGGTTATCAATATTTCCCAATTTTGTTCTAGCGTATAGCGTCCCATTTCGTAAATGTCAAACCTTTAAGTAAATTATGAACACATTTGACATGTCATTTCTGTTACCATTCTCAAAAAAATAGGCCCACCCTACTACATGATGTGACTCTTCGTTTTGATCAAAATTTATATTATCCTTAGAAAAGGGACCCTGAAGATCTCCGAAAAATCCTGGAGGACGAAGCTGATAGTACCAGTGATAGCGAAGATTCAGTAGACGAGGAGAATGAGGATGCTGACGAGAGATTCTTACCTAGTGGTGTCTTGAGCTCTAACAGCGGTAACGATGATACTGAAAGCGACATTGATGACGTCGCTTCGAACCCCGGCGCATCGCAAATAAATATTATTTGGAATACTCCTGATGAAAATTTTGTACACAAAAAACTGTTTATAGACTTCAGAACTGCCCAATATCAAACCACATACCAAGACATTCAAATATAGATCAGGCACGGAACGAAAGAAGTATTGGTATTGAGTAGTTTTCACGAACCTTCTGTGACTAATGTTACAAAAACGTTGGAAACAGGAGAAAAAATTCTAGAGCAATGTCCAAGTCAAATAAAATTTTATAAGGAGATCATGGGAGGAGTCGACTTGGCTGATCAGATGTCTGGGCTTTATGAATACGATAGGAAATCGGATAAGTGGTGGAAGAAAGTGTTTTATCGTCTGATAATGATGACAGTAGGGAACGCTTGGGTTATTTATAACGACCTCAACCGGAAAAAATACCATTCAAATCGTTTTTAGTTACCTTAGCTGAGGCATTGATCCAGGATGGCTTACAAATTACAGCGCAAATTGCTAAATGCAAGGCTATACTCGTACACCTTCCTGTTGAAGGTACTACACGACATCGTTGTACCAATTGCAGTTCTAAAAAAATTCAGACTCGCACTAAGACGATATGTAAAGAGTGCCAAGTACCGCTTTGCAAAACGTGCTTCGCACCTTAGCATACATGAATTTTAAGTATAAAGATATTTTTCACTTAAATTTTTTTTAATAATAACAATTAACAAAATATAAAAAAAAAGATAAATAAAATATACCTTGTTTTGTATATTATTTCTTATTTCGGCTGGTACTTACATATTTGTATATTACCACATAACAACCCGAGTGGTCCAATGGTTTACCATCACCCACTGCGCCACCCTGTTATTGCATCTCAGATTTTTAATAATTTTTTAATTATACATCACCTAATTAACCAACTTCGATAAACAATTTTATGCCAGGATTGATGTGCGAATGTCGGGTCGAAAGGGTTAAACGTGCGGAACACCTTCAGCAAAAATAATTATAAAAAATTAATGTCATTTTTTATCTACTTAAACATTTTTTGTTCGATGATCAATTGATCACTCACAAAAATGGCCTTGCGGAAATCATATGTTCGATGCTATAACCGATAACTGCTTATACAAGGTGGCGCAAAATTATTCATCAATTAGTCATTGATTTTGAATAACTTTTTTACTAATATTACTAAATAAAAAATGATTTGGAGTGGCTGTCAAATGTTAAAATTTTTGGGAAACTGTTATGTGTATAATATAAATATATATTTGGCGGATACACCCCTTTTTGGGTGTTTGGCCGAGCTCCTCCTCCTATTTGTGGTATACGTCTTGATGTTGTTCCACAAATGGAGGGACCTACAGCTTTAAGCCGATTCCGAACGGCAGATATTTTTTATGAGAAGCTTTTTCATGGCAGAAATGCACTCGGAGGTTTGCCATTGCCTATTAGAAAGCCATTTTTCTTCATTTTGCTCTTTCACCGAAATTAGAACCTACGTTCTCTCTGAATTCCGAATGGTAGTTCTGTAAGGTACTGCAAAAAGCAGAACACACGGACATTATTAAAGCCGAAAGGAGGAAACAAATTCTTCTGTTCTGAAAGAAGTGTTAGAAATTTTGAACGAATTTGTTAAGGTTTCTCCGATCTAACTTAAATCTCTATGTGCAAAAATCAAATATTCTTACATTTTTTAAATATAGAGGATATTTTAGAAATGTTTCTCCCAGCGTAACTTTTGCAAGCACCGTGCAGCGGAAACCTATGTGAGGCCCATCAATGACTTTCTTGCCTGCTTGCTTTGTCAATTACCAAAATGTTGCGAACGAGGTTTAACGCGATTTTTTATCTCCTCGCTGGCAAAAAATGCACCGTTATTGGTTAATTTAACAGTTGACGAAAATTCCTATGCAGTACTCGTATGCGGCTGCAACATATCGTATTTTCCTGCAAACATGTACAACCACCGGTCGAACGCCAATTGTGGCTGATATGTGCTAGCGATCTGATGTTTTGACATGCACATGACAGCTATAAAATATCGCGATATGCCGCAGCGGAGAGGAGTGCAGTGGAAGAGGAAGGGTGTGTGGTGTGTAAGTGATGAGGTGGTGTAGTAGAGATGGTGCCGTACATACGTACACATGTGCGGGGGAGATCTTCAAACGTTGTCACAGTCATGCAGCCAACAGCTTTTCACAGTTCAACTTCCTCTGCTGCGGTTTTGCTAGTTTTGGTTAGACAAGCGCATTTCTTCTTCGTTTTCGCACATTTTTTCCCCATTCATTAAAGACTAATTTCACGCTTAAATATTTTTTTCAATTTCACATTCAACTCCAACTTTTTGCCAGTCGTATCAAGCAAGTCGCACCGTAGACTTAGCGAAAAAAAAAACTCACATTAGCAGCTGCATACAAAAATTGCTAAGACACAAAGTAGTCAACAACAGGAGTAATCAACAGTTATACTCGTAAAGGGCAAAACTTTGTTGCTTTTAGCGAAATGCAGCAGTTCAAGATTCTTTTCTCCTCCCTTCTCCAATATTCGATATTCGAGTTGCGGTTATTGCAGCGACGTTTTGTCACACGCGGCATTGTTGCTAATTTAGTGTTGTTGTTATGGTGTTTGGCTTTCATTTCATTGTTGCAGTACAAATTTTGTTTTCCTTGATTAGTTTAGGTGCTAGTTGCTTGCTGTTCCTTGCGGCTTGTTGCTCGATTTTCATAGAAGCAATGAAATGAGGTTTTGAATTTCTTTTCCTCCTTTCTGCAAATATGTATATGTCATCATGGTAGCACTCATTGGGTTATTTATTTCTTATATTGCGGAGATTTGCATTATAGATTTGAGCTCAAATCCACCCTTGAGCGAACTCAAATGAGCCTAATACCGAAGTATTCGGATGCAATCGAAAGAGAAGTCAGGCCTACCATGAGCTCAAGGCCCTAATTGCTGCCTGAATGTTGGCGTAGATATTCACGCCCTTTACAGTAATTTCAGAAGTAAGCAACCAATCCGCTGCTTCCTAATTGCGACTACCTCCGCTTGCAAAACCCTACATTGCTCCGGAAGCCTAATTTGAGCTTGATGGAGAGCTCCTCGCAGAGTACCCCCCACAAACTCTGCCGTTCAACTTCGAGCCATCCGTTAACATGTTTGCCATGCCCTGACTCCAAATGTTGCACATCGCCTGTATGTACGGAAAATGTATGGCTCGGACTCGGCGAGGATGTGCAATTATCCAGCACCATGGAGATGACCTGAAAACTTTTAGGAGTACTAGAGTGTCCGTAGCTGGTCTAGCTTATGGCCTGAACACCTCAATCTGATTGCGACGCGTGCAGCCGCAGTTTTCCCTGCGATGTAAAGTAGAAGTGATTCGACGGCAGACTTTTGGACCCTCTCCATCTTCTTAACTGATGTCGTCCTTTCCAGCGAGTTCCACCAGTCGAGGGCTCCGCACAAGGACCGACCACTATTAAAGAAAACCTTGAGAATACTACCGAAAAGTAATTACTTTCAATAGCGAGTCAAACCTGCTAATGTTCGAGTACCAAAATCGCACTGGCTGATTGAAACTTCCACAGCAGTTCATGTTGTGCCTCACTGAAGATTTTAAATTGGAAGGTAATTTCACATAATTTTCGGCATCAAATAGTCAAAGGTCATTCGCTTCTTAAATTTCACACTACTTATGGCACTTAAAACAGCGAATCAATACTTCAGTTCCTTCACTTATTACGTCACCCATCACAAAATATGCTTTGAAATTCAACCGAGAATCTCTTTTAGCGAAAGAATTGCATTGACACAGTAACTTTGATTTTGCACACAATGCCGCCAGTGCTTGCCACACAGGTCACAGTGTATATGAGTGCATGGAGCTAATCTGCTCGCAGAGCGACACCTACACAAAAGAAAAAAAAACGGCACAGCTCAATGCAACGACAGCGACAATGAGCACCGCTTTGTTGTTGCTTACGCGCTTATTTTTGTTATTGTTGCTATTACCTCAACGCTATCTACCAGCACAAAGCTGTACTAAACTAAAAACCACAACCACATCCGCATCCGCATACCGATTGACATTGGCAGCAAAAACGGCAAAAGAAAGAAAGAAAATTTAACTAAAAAAAAAATTAAAATAAAATCAAAATGGAGCGCAACTCACACGCCGCAAAGCGACCTACAAAGTTCACGAAAAAGATTAACTTTAACGCTTTAGCCCACACCTTGCCGCCATGGTAGAGTGTCTTTCATGCATTACTGTACGCTTTAATTTGTCGGGCGAAAATGGCATTTAACTCTTTGCAACGAAGAATGGATGTACTGAATGAAAGAAAGGAAAGGAAAAGAAGAGGGAGAAGGGCGACAAGTGGGAGCACGTAACAACTATTACGGAGGGAGGTGAGGGCGTTTGGCAATCACTTTGAGAGGCGGGGGAGTATGTTGTTGGTAATGGGACAGGAAATATGCATTCAGACGCATTACTCACACTTGAGTGTGTGTGTGTGGGTATATATGCATGGGTGCATATGCGCTCTGGTCCATAGCAATGTCAATTTTCGGGCAAGCAAATATTCCTACGTGCATTTCCTCTCATTCACTCCTTTTGTGCCAGTTTTTTTCCATTTCTTCTCTTGTTTTGAGAGGCAGTGCCGCAAATTATTGAACGAGAAATGCTAAATGGAGATCGATGACTGAACGTGGCCTCATTAATCAAATGACACACGCATCACAAAGTATTCATATTCGTGAAGTACTGCAAGCTTGCACATCTACAGTATTGCGAGGGATTTAAGCACCACTTAAGCAATTTTTTTTGACATATTTGGAAATTATTGGATAGAGTTTGGTAGTAATTTGTTGTTGTAGTAGAAAGAAAAAGAGAAGGAAGGGAGTGAGGGCTGTCTCAGAAAAAAACATGCATTTCATAAAGGCAGCCTACTGAGACTATTACATTTGATGCGGGCAATGTACCATTTGTAGAAGAGGTCAGTTTAACAGCTCAGTGACTCCATGTGAGCAGTATGTGATTCTATTGAATCGAATATGCTCTAACTGTCATCAACGGCAGTAAACAAGCAGCGAGTGCTTTCAGTTTACCAATTCATAAGCCGGTTGAGAAGTGCAGACAAGTGATAGGGGAATAAAATAATAAGCGCAAATAGCTATTGAGAATTACATACGTGCAGATGAGAGAAATTTTGAGTTTAAATGCAAGTTAAAAAATACTTGAATTAAGAAATCAGGGAGAATTAGAGAATTGAAAATAGAAGCCGGTTGACGACCAGCAAAAGAACTTTTCATATCGTGACTGAACGGGAAAGTCCAACTACGTCAGACCTAAGCTTATGCCACTCGGTTGAAGTGACCAAAAGACAAAGGTATTTCGCTCGACAAACTGCTATCCCTATCCCTTAAATTCTCTGGTGCTTGTAGAACATGCCCTACTGCTGCGCTTAACGTTATTCGGCACTTACTTCTTGTGGATCTGCAGGTTAAATACCATGCTGCTCAGAGCGCTATCAGGTTGAAGGCGCTTGGAATGTGGAGACAATTTCCTGTAGGACATAGTAGCATCTTGAAGCAGATCCCCCCTTTTCTTCTCTGTTCTTCGCACTGATCTCTCCATCCGCAAACTGTGTTTTGAGGGTTGTGCCAGGGCTATCATTCCCAGCAGGCAAGACTAGAAGGAGGGGAGCGGGGGTTTTCTCTAAATTAGCCAGCGTTTCGGTCTTCCTTAAACTGCCGGAAACAAGCAGCGTTTTTCAAGCAGAGGTCTTCCTGCAGGCATGCAAAATGCTTCAAGATCGCTGTTGGGAGGGAGACATTAATATTTTTTCCGATAGCCAAGCTGCGATCAAGGCACTGTCGTCGCCGTATTGCAGCTCTCTTCTGGTGAACTCCTGTAAGGAGGAACTCAAATATCTCGATCGAGCAGGAAACATCTCCCTTACCTGGGTTCCTAGGCACAGGAATATAGAGAGAAATGAAATTGCCGACGAGCTTGCCAGGAAGGAGTCGACAGAACTGATTTCAACTGTCCTCCTTTAAGACATCGGTGTCTCTTTGTACGTTGTTAAAGGGAAACTACACAAATTCTTTCTAAAAAAGCGCCTGACAGATGGAGGTATGTCTCATCGTGTGATATTTCGAAAACACTATGGCCCCAATACGATAGAAACAGAACGCTTAAAGTGATGGGAGTCCCCCGCCATTCAATTTCCAAACTCATTGCGGTGTTCACTGGTCACTGGGTGATCGGTACTCATGCGGAGAAGCTTGGAATTCCGTACACCCCCTATTGTAGAAGCTGTGGCGATCCTACAGAGAAAATGTCCGGCACTGGCGGCTAGGTGCTTGAGATTACTTAGCCCTTTGGGATGACTTGAAGAAATTCCCCAGTCTAAATCCCTTTTCTCTCCTCCACTACATCAACAGCACTGGATGGCTGTAGAAGGTTTTCTCTTCCCATAATTTTTCTTTGCACAGGTAATGGTCTACATTATGATATCAAAACGGCACATAAGTGCTACTTGAAGTGTGTCTGTGGCACTCTTGCCATTTTACCTACTTACCTACCAAATTCTCTTGCTTGAGTATTTGAAAAAAAATTCTGGCTACTTACAATTCCATTTCATTCATTCGCTATTAAAGCAAGCTACTAAGCTCTATACCATTCCAATTAAAATTAATTTTGGAGTAAAAGTGGGACTCTTAAACATTTTTTAGTCTAAAATTTAATTTATTTATAAAGGGATTTTTCTATTCTTCTGTAACAATAATAAAAAAAAACGAAATGCGAAATGAAATTGATAAAAATACTTCCATATGAAAAAATGCGCTTAGTGAGGTGCCTAAGTTTTGACCAATACTGTACGTAAGAAATTCAAGAAATTTTACTTAAACAATGCTTTACAATGTTGCACATATCCTTCATGTGCGCTTGTGAACCTACAATTGGCTGAAACTGACCAGTGAAATGGACATCGGACAAGGCATTTGGCAATGAAGTTGCAACTGGCCCACCAACTGCAAGTCATATCAATCTTCAGGAGCAATGGGTATGCCAAGTATGTATGCATGACTTCGAAATAAAGGCATAATGAGAATATATGAGTGAGTAGAATGAAACATTAAAAATACAACAAAAAAATCACACAATGAATGCAACCCAATGAAGTAGCTACACTTCTGTTTTCTCTTCCCTGACAAACTAAAAGCCATTTTACTCCTTTTTGTGTTTCAAAAATTATCATATGAATTTCCTTATCTGTTTTCAGGAGCTCCTTTATTTTCATTTCACCGCCACTTTATTCTACTTTATTCTCACCTGACTTTCTACACTACTAAAATTTTGCTATTTTTTTTCTTCACACAGTAGGCAATTAACAGGCGAAACATGCAACATGCCTTGCCGTTCGACACAACATCACTGCAACATTACTCAACATCCGATAAGCATTTGAACGAAGGTGGATCATTTAATTTTTGCCAGTTTTTTGCAAACCAGTATTTTTGGGAAATTGTAGTTCATGTACATTTGTATGAGCTTCAGAATTTAAAAACTTTTTTTTTTGATTTCTTTGTTTCACAACCGAGTAAATATTTATACTATTGGAGGGCTTTAAATTTTTTGCACTACTTCAAATTGCGCCAAATGGGAGTTAAAGTTGACTGATTTTTATTTCGACTTCCAACAGCCACACAAGCCAACGGGAAGTTGATGGAGATATACTTGCGTGGAATTTGAAATTTTTGTTTATTATTTGAATCTGAAATTTTGTTTAAATCATATGATATCTCAGTATCAGTGCTTTTTTGAGTCTTTAGTAAAATAATTTTAATTAAATTTTGAAGTCAAAGTGCGCTTGGGTGAAAAATTTTATCAAATATTATGCGCAAAATACCATTGCCTCCTATTGAGCTAAGCGCCGAGGATGGAACTTGAACTTCATATCCACAACTCATATAAAATAGCAAATTGATAGAAAAAGTGTTTTCTAAAAGCAGCCATCCCTCGGCAAGCAGTATAAAAAATCTCCGATTGCATTTTTGCCATGAAAAAGTTTCTCATGAAAACTATCTGTCAATCGGGCACAAAAAATGGGTGAAATAAATGAAGTGCATATTATTCAGCTTGGATTCTTAATTGTAAGATAAAGCTGCAGATATGTGCGACTTACCTAAAAAATTTAAAACTTTAATCTCTTAAACCATTTCTGGGGTCTAATAAAACTAGCACCGTTAGATGGATACGTGGAGCATAATAACTTAAATATCGTTGTGGGTGATACAGGAGGTGTGATATAATATATTCGTAATAAGAAGCTTTTTAAAAACTTATTTTGTTTGTTTGAATGCGCTAATCTCAGGAGCGGCTAACCTAAATTTGACGGTATTCTTTACAATAAATAAAGAAATTTTCCGAACAAACTAATTTTCATCTTGAAACTATTACCCTTCAGGTTGCGCCGGTGTCGATATATTTTCAAAGGCCCGCTTACAGGTCCACTAGATATTCAAAACGTGCAAGAATATTGGTTATGAGACTGGATTATTTGGTTCAAACTCAGACTTTATGAGTATATACATATAGTATTAAGTCAACCATAATGATGACTAATACTGGAATAATACTCTGGCAGTATAGGTACTCCATGTAGAGACAGTTCAAAACATGGTGACGTTAATGGAAGTAAATAATTTCCTTCAAATGGATTGCTAGCATCGCGCAGACGGTATTTGTGCCGAAACTTTGGCCAAAAATTGTTGGTATTCTTTCTGTTGTGGATTCCTTTAGAGTACGCATCCAGTAACAATTTTTGTTCGGCAAGATTTTTGCTTAAGGCGATGAAACAGTAAAAATGGGCGTGGCAGTTTTAGCTCTAAGGTTAACCCAACGCAGAGTTTATTATAGATTTCGGCAGATCATCCCTTCCTTAACAACTTTTGTGCAGTACCTTTGTTTTATTTAATAAAAATGGGGGTAGCAGCTCTTTATATTCACATCATTTACACTATGCGACAAAAAAAAAAAATAACCACTTCATTTAATTCACTAATAAAAAATTGTCCGCTGAATCTGAATTAAGGATTGGTTTTCATAAAAGTTGAACAGTTTTCTAGATACTTTAAAATTTCCGTTTTTTGAGCTTAGTAAACCGATTTTTTTTTTAATTTTATCCGAGCTAATTCTCCCACTTTTAAGTAAATTTGAGTAATTTTTATTTTCATATAAAGCCTTCTTAATTCTCCATAACAGTTTACTTAGGCCGAAGATTTTGAAAATTTAGTAGTCTTACCATTTATAAAGCTCAAAAAATGGAAGTTTTAAAAAATCTCGAAAATCTAAAGAAATTATCATATTTGGATCCGGTGGAAAACTTTATATAATACTAGCAAACCCGGCCCCCTTCGCTGGGCATACTAAAATAGAATAGATATGGTTTAGAACAGAAAATATATGGTTTTCATATTATTTATTTCTTTATTCTTTATTCAAGCGCTTTGGCATAAACAATATTTTTTGTTTTTCTATTTGTTTTTGAGTAAATATAAAATATAAATTGAAAATCAGGAAAAAAGAAGATTGTTTTTAAATTTCAAATCAACGCATATGAATAAACAATCGTCTTTTTTCCTGATCATCCATGAATTTTTCGATTCAATTTATATGTTCTATTAAGCATTGGAGCTTTTTTAACCATTATCCATTTATATTTTTCAAACAAAAAAAAACGAAAAAAATTGTTTTTTCCACGAACACATATTTTCATTCGGATTTCACATTAAATTCTCAAATTTCGTAAGAAATTATTCACTGTTCCAAAATCCACTCCAAAAAAATTCAGAAACAATTTTTACATGTTGCACTTACGTTTTTTCCTTATGGCATCCAAATCAGAAAGAAATATTGACACATTGTTTGTTGTAAGTTTGGTTTAATTCGGTTCAAAGACACGGCGGGTCCACGTTTTGGCATATATTTCGAGACCCTAGTCATCAATAGGTATGAAAATTACCCCGTATTAAAGCACTTATCAACAGCTTTCATTTGATATCCATATTGTACAAACACATTCTAGGGTCCACGTTTTGGTCTCTATCTCGAGACCCTAGTCACGGAGCGGATGGAAATACTATGAACTAAAGCATTCACCAACAGCTTCAATTTGATACCCATATTGTACATACACATCCGAAGGTTACCCGGGTCCACGTTTTGACCTATATCTCGAGCCCTATCCACCAATAGGTATCCAAACTATACGAAAACCATCTTCAATACCTTCTTAACAATGTGTATAAGTTTGGTTTAATTCGGTGCAGACACGGCCGGTTAGCGTACACACACTAAAAGTTGACTTTATTTTATATATAAGATTTTTTTCAGTTTGTGTCCGAAAAACCAAATATCTTACGGAACCCTATTTTTTTCCAAAATAAAATGTAATCCATGTTACTCGTGGATAATGTAGTTTTCGAATGGTGAAACAATTTTTAAAATCGGTCCAGTAGTTTTTGAGCCTATTCGTTACAAACAAACAAACAAACAAACAAACAAAGTTTTCCTCTTTATAATATTAGTATAGATAAGATTGAGATATTAAATGCCGAGGTTATGAGAATTTTTAATATTTTTTTTTAATTCAGTAGGTAAGTAGGCACGGTCATGATTGAACAATATATAGCGAAATTAAGTTACAGTTCCCCTAAACCTGTGGAAACTGGTACTAAGCAAACTTTAAACGCAAAAAGCCATTTCAAGCTTTTTAACGACAAAAATTGTTTGCTATAGCAATGCACGCCAGTTATTTCGAGTAAAAGGTGGCACAATATTAACCATCCAATTTTGCTTTGAATAACTTTTTCTTTAAACAAAAAATATGATTTTAAGTGATGGAAATATTTATTTTGATCCTTACGCGCTTCAGCGTACACTGCAGCTGCCTACTTCACAAGTGTCAAATATTAGTGACATATCACGTCATTTTATAGGATTATAAATCTTTCCGAAATTTGTAGAATTTTTTCATGTATGTAGTTCTATAGCGAATTAAATTTTAGTATAATAAAATGCAAGATTTAAGTGACTAGAGAATACCGTTGATTTTTGACTTTTTTTTCGCTGAGGTGACGTCTCATTTCTACCATGCAAAGGGTACTCGTATGCTGAATTTTTTTATATGGAAGAAGAAACCTGGTACAGTCAGCAGAAAAAATTCCCCAATTGTATGACTTGATTTCGGCTAGATCTACCAAATCTTCCACTATGCGCAATGATATTATTTTTTTTAATACATGGTTTTGTTTAGTGAATCGCTTGGTTAAAAAAACTACTACTGTTCATTTATCTGCATAGCTGCGGGGTTATTACAAGTGGCACTCCAAAAATGTCACCATTACGACAGCCTTTATCTACAAATGTGTGATGAATGACTTGTTGACGGATAAGGATACCGATGGATGGAGTATGTGGAAAAGAAATGTGTTACATATGTACTCGTGTAAATATGTGTGAAGACTCAGCGGGGTGCGTAACACATTTGTATCGAATTTCTGCTCCTACTAAGTGAAGAAGATAAGCGATGCGCTGGGATTCGTAGACCTTCAAGTACGGCCACACTTCTGTAATTAAATGGAGTGTCGTGTTAATTGATAGCGCAAGGAAGGCAGAGGAGGTTTTCACATTTGAAGCTACAAATAATTTCATCTTCTTGAGCCGCAAAGAAGATGTAAGTTTTCTATTTGAAGGTATGTAAATTTTTTTGTTTTTATGTAAAGAAAATAAGTGGAGGTCTTCGTCTGCAGTTACTGTTACTTTTAAATTAAACGCTAGTGACAAACCCCTGAACCCTTGGATTACTTAATTTCTACATATTCTCATTTAGAACATTCTCATGTGGCATATTGCAGCACAGATTTACTGCGCTCAATTTTTCTAAAAGTATTCAGTAAACCCAATGCTCCACTTTGTCAAAGACTGACTCACTCGCTCACTCACTCATCCATCCACTTCACTTAGTTATTCAGGAAATTTGACATTTTTGACACAATATGCAATTGACACCCACACTTGCAGCAACAACAATGCGCTACTTGAATTCAGTAGCAACAAAAATAACAACTAAACAACGCTGTGTGTGAAGCAGTGCGCTACTCATATGACACCATCAGCCATCATCAAAAGCATCAACGGCATCAGCAGCAGCATCAGTGGCATCAGCAGTCGGTATCCGCCGTGTCATCGTTGCTGTTTTCGTTGGCGGTTTTTTGTCAGTTCGCTTGCTCGCTTATGGTTTCCAGGCTTGCTGGTTTACTGGTTGTTGGTGGTAGCGCTCGGAGTCAGTGTTGAGAATGATTTATATCATCACTTATTTTTAAAATGCCAATCAACATATATGCACATATTGTTTTCATGTTCATCCTGCATACAGTATCCATAAAAGTCAGACCCCCACTTGCTGCATGCGGCAAGTTGTTCCCCCATTTTGTCAGCGAATACCGCAAGCTCTCAATTTTACATAAATAATTGTATACTGTCATCGCCCAAGTTTTTCGCTCTAGCTGTTTTGGCGCAGGAATGCGCTTACACACACACACATTACATAATGCTGTATGCATACATACACACACTCATCTATATTCGTTTATAAAATATTTCATAGTACTTCTATTTCGTGTAGTGGCAAGTCGGTCTAAGTGGCAAGTATACTCTGAAATATCGCCGTAAAGAGACGTGAAATCTCAAAACGTCAGCTCTCAAGCGTCAGTCGAAAATATTATTTCTTCCAGGCATAAATAATTAAATGACGTATTGGAGGATTAGAATGCCCCTCACATACATATATAGTAATAGAAATTTTCAAAAATTTCGATTTTCTTTCAGCTTGCGCTGCGGTACTCTAAAACTTGTCTTAAAGGCTTTCCATAGAGAAACCGTTTATTAGATGGAGTTATGGGTTTGTTTTTCTAAGGTGCTCTGTGAGAACTTTTATTTACTGTAAATAGTGTAAAATATTGTCGCCCGAAATTTAGGAAAGGAAACGAGTTTTTTGGCTTTTTAACACGCTTTTTAAACCAAATGTGAAAAATTTTGGTCGACGAATTTTTGTGATTTTTTTGGTGGTGACATTAGACTTTGTCTGAGGTTTCTTAGGTAAAAATTGGGTCAAGTACATTTTGCAATTTTCTATTGAATTCAGTTTTACTTCATTAAGATGAGTCAGGGAAGGGAAGATGGCAGATAAAGGTTTCAAACTCACTTGAAGGGATAAAAAACACTATCCAGAAGAACACGAAGCAGGGTGTGGCACATCGTCCACATCGTGCAAATAATAGAATTCAGAAATTTCGGAAAATTCTTTCTTATAAATATATTTTTTGAAGTGAAAACTTCTTTAGAATCGTTGGGAGTGATTTGAGGAAAAGTGAAACGAAAAAAGCGACCAACTTGGCTACGAAGCGTTATATTATATGTTGATATAAAAGTAGCGACGAAATAAATAAAAATAACTTTTATTTTTTCTTGTGATTTGAACCAAGGATTTTGGATCGGAAGCTCACATTGCTAGTCGCTCGGCTACCGCGCCATGCTGTCGTCGCTGGCCTAAAAGTTATTTAGTTACGAAGCGTTATATTATATGTTGATATAAATAATTTTTGTGAGCGTGTAATTCTCAAAAGTTTTATTAGGTTTATTATTTAAAATGTATTGACTAGGTAGTGTGGTTATCAGCTTAACATCTGATAGATCCTCCATCGGAGGACAACAAATGTTAAACTAATTTTTGGAAATGCGCGGAGTGTTTTATGGGCTTGCTCCGCCTCTGCCACGGGTTGACCCGGTATTGCAGTACCGCCGGGATTTCAGCCTTGAATAAATACAAGAAAAAATATACTAATACATTTAGCTTTGGTGGGAAGAGCCATAAATTTTTATATGAATACATGTAGACGAAAATGGAATTTTCTTTTTTTGAAATTTGCATTGTAAGACATTTCTGATTATTTATTGAAAACAGTTTTTTGGCTTTTCTATTTTTGGTTTAGATACTGAAAGTCAGTTTAAGTGAATCGGTATAAATATTTCGTACATTAATTTTTGAAGTGAAAACTTCTTTAGAATCGTTGGGAGTGATTTGGGAAAAAGTGAAACGAATTACATATAAACGTAGCGACGAACTAAATAACTTTTAGGCCAACACCAACAGTATGGCGCGATTGCCGAGCGGCTAGCAATGTGAGCTTCCGATCCAAAATTCTTAGTTCGAATCACAAGAAATAAAATTTTTTTTTTTTTTTTTGAAATTTGCATTGTAGGACATTTCTGATTATTTATTGAAAACAGTTTTTTGGATTTCAGCCTTGAATAAATACAAGAAAAAATATACTAATACATTTAGCTTTGGTGGGAAGAGACATAAATTTTTATATGAATACAAGTAGACGAAAATAGAAGAAATTTGTAAGTCTGTTTCTTCGGTCCGTTTGGGTATTTTTTTTGACAACATCGAAACCAAAGCATTTGTATCATATTTTATCTATCATAAGCCACTCGTATCATTTGTTGAAATTGAAAACATTGAGGATGAATAATGATAAAATGAAGAAAATAAAATATGAACTTTATAGCAATATTATAATGAACCTATAATTATCCCGCTCCTAATGCTGCTTTCGTCTTATTCTCTCTCAGTTTGTTTTACGGAAGGTTTCACTTCTATCAAGTCTAACCGTTAGACTGGTATTTTTTTTTTAAGAGAAATTCCAGTGCTTGTGAAAAGCCATACCAAGCTCGAAGTTTCAAACTCTTTTTAAACGCAACTTTTTGCAAAAAATTATCCCTTTTTTTGCTCGTGGTCTTGTGCATTATTGCCATTCAACACCTACTACACATTTTTTTATATGGAAGAAAACACTCAACACCCTGCGGATTTTTTTTTTTAATCAAAGCGATTTATGTACCTACCTGAAACTTGAGCAACTTCAAACTTCAATAACACGGTGTGACAAAAAAAAATTAAATATACTTTTATGGAGACCTAGTACAACTTGTAGGTATAGTAAAACTAAGAAACATGGTATAGGAGAAATTTCCAATACACCCCCAAAATCTCATTTTATGGCCATAAAACCGTTTTTCAGTAGGTTGATGTGAACAATCACTCCTAACTTCGCCAATTTCCATCCGATTTCGAATTTGTTTTTTTAGTTCGAAAGAACAAAAACAAGCCTTTTTGACAGTGTGTTGACAATTTTTCTGAAATGACAACTGACGAGACTGTAGACGGAAGTATTTGAATTTTTTTTATTTTTTCTCTATTTTTTCAACTTTGACATCATTTTTGCGATATTATCCGATATTGAGGATTTTTTTTAGTACACTACTGTTATAGTAAATTTAATTTCGGGTCGAATGAGCTATATTTGACTGTAATTGAATTAAAATTAAAAGAGTTGTGTGAGTTTTAAAATTTTTTTTTTTTTTTACTAATTTGATATGTAGGCATCGAAGCATGAAAATGAGAACAAGTGTCATTATAAACACATAATATTTATTGGAGTATTGTGCAGTGCAGCACTGTACGGTATGTGCGGTACGGTGCAGTACACAACGGAACTGGTTCCAAACTAAAAAATGCATTGGAAACGGCCCTTTGGAGTTTAGTATGGTACGGTACATTTGTCATTCTCTTCATCATTTTTGAGTACTTCTCTGGAAGAAATTCGATCATCATCATTCATCTGAAGTCGTCATCAACTAAATTCCATTGTTTAAATCGAGAAGCGAGCGTTTCAAATTGTCTTCCCGATAAAAGTAAATCACGAGAAAGATCCTGAAAATCTGAATTTGATACAATGTGTCGTTCTGAAGACTTAGAACCAGACGGAAAGTACTCTTCATCATCAGGTTTATTGTTATCACTTTGATAATCATCAGCAATGAGTTGAACTTCCTTCAGTTCATGTCCTGCAGTTGAGTCAATCATATCGTCCAAGACTACGGAGTTCTTAACAGTTGCAACATCAGCATACTTTATGTGCTTTCGAGCTTTATAATGATGACCGTGTACGTCCGTTTTATAAAAATAACAATCACCTGGTTTATGATAAGGCTGACGATGCCACATCATCGGAGAATATTGAGAAATTCGACTTTTCTGGCAACGTTTTGATTTATATCTCTTGAATTTCAATGAAACAAACAATAAAACTTTGACGTTTTAATAAGGTTAAATTATAATAACAAACTTCTTTTGTTAATCAATGTACAGTGTGGACTTTGGTACACTTGGGAGCCTTTTCATATTTCCATTGAAAAAAAAAAGTGCTATAATATGTCAGATATTTTCGTAAGTTCTAACCAGTTCTGTTGTATGCACTACAGTGTACTCTTTTGTATACATATATACTCCAATAAATATTACGTATCTATAATAACGCATCAAAACACGCCCTTATTCCCATGTAGCGTAAGTTATACCTTCATACCAAATTAGTAAAAAAAAAAAAATCTTAAAACTCACACAACTCTTTTAATTTTAATTCAATTACAGTCAAGTATAGCTCATTCGACCCGAAATTAAATTTACTATAACAGTAGTGTACTAAAAAAAATCCTCAATATCGGATAATATCGCAAAAATGATGTCAAAGTTGAAAAAATAGAGAAAAAATAAAAAATTTTCAAATACTTCCGTCCACAGTCTCGTCAGTTGTTATTTCAGAAAAATTGTCAACACACTGTCAAAAAGGCTTGTTTTTGTTCTTTCGAACTAAAAAAACAAATTCGAAATCGGATGGAAATTGGCGGAGTTAGGAGTGATTGTTCACATCAACCTACTGAAAAACGGTTTTATGGCCATAAAATGAGATTTTGGGGGTGTATTGGAAATTTCTCCTATACCATGTTTCTTAGTTTTACTATACCTACAAGTTGTACTAGGTCTCTATAAAAGTATATTTTCACTGTCGCACAGTGTAATCTATAAAACTGCATAGTTGAAATTTTTTCAGAAATTCTGAGTACAAAATTTGGACTTTTGTTGAAATTTGCCGAATTTTTACTCATTTTATATAAAGTTCGAGGCATTGTTTTATATGGTTTTTGTTGTAGTATGAGTTATAAAAAAGTAATTGAAATTACAAAATAAATAAATAAATAGTCGAAAATTATAAATATGTGGTGTGCCCATTCTTTTGACGTTGACTGCATATAATCGAAAGTGATTTTCATTGTAAATTCAAACGCTACGTCGAAGAAAAGCTATGCCACCGCATATCATAATAAAATTCAAAAAAAAAATAATAATAATTGTAATAGTAAAATATTTTCAGAATTTTGGTTCATTTAATTTTTTGTATTATTTTCATTTAATTTCAGTTTTTTTTATTATTTTGAATGAATTTATTACTTTTTTTATCATTTCGAATTATTTTTTTTTTTTAGTCTTTTTGAATGAATTTTTTATTCTTTTATTATTTTGAAAAACAAACATTATTTTTCAGAATTTTGGTTTTTTTCGTTTTTTCATTAATTTGAAAAAAAAGATTATAATAAGAATTTGTTTTCCGAATTTTGAATTATTTAATGTTTTTTATTATGTTGGAAAAAGATAATAATCCTTTATTTTCAATATTTTAATATGTTTAATTTTTTATTTTTTTTGCATAATAATTTATTTTTAGAGTTTTGGCTTATTTAATTTTTTTTTATTATTTTGAAAAACAAAGATTATAATAAGAATTTATTTCCAAAACTTCGCTTTGTTTCGTTATTTTATTGATTTGAAAAACACAATCATTATAAGAATTTATTTTCACAATTTTGATATGTTTAATTATTTTATTATTTTGAGAAAAAAATAAATATAAATAATAATAATTTATTTTTAGAGTTTTGGTTTATTTCACTTTACTTAATTATTATTTTGAAAAAAATTGTAATAATGATAATATTTTCAGAATTTTAATTTATTCCTTGGCTGGTGTGGACTGACTGACGCCCTATGCAGCACTCAATCCTGATGACTTAAAAAAAATATTTGATAGCTTAAAAAGTGAGACCTGAGTTATCTGTAGCTTTGCCGTCCGGAAGAAAAATAGCGGAGTAGCAAATGCTGAGATAATTCCACGTGATCAATTTTCAGACAGCTATAACAGAAGCGACTGGAGTTCAGTTGAACTTCCGCTTGAAGTGTCAGCTATGTCAGAATGAGCGCTAACTTATGTTGAGTAGTCTCCAAAGATTCCAACGATAAGTGACTGGCTGATACCTACCATACGATTTGCACTAAATTCTACTTAGAAGATCCATCGACGGCATCCGATCCAAGGTTCTAAAGCTGACTAAATACTTTTCTATAAAAAAAAAAAGTTTTTTTTTTAATTTGCACGAAGATAGAAACTTAAATTTGTGAAATATTTAATTTTTATGTAAAGATTTATATGAAAGAATTATTAAAATTAAACGAGAAATAAATTGCAAAACTTGTCAATAATTCCAAGTGCTTTAGTGGTACCAGATTGTGGCAGCAGACAAACTGGGAAAGCTCCTCCGTGTTGGTAGGATCATTTGGAGTCGGCTAAAATCGCCTTAGAGATTAAAGCTTCATATAAAAATAAAAAAATAATGAAAAAAAATAATGAAAAAATAAAAAATATTAATAAAAATGAGTCACATAAGCTCAGACACATTATTTCCTTCTAACTTTTAACAGCTTGAAATTTCTGTGGCCACCGCCGCTAGATATTTTTGGATGTCGATAGTAATTGCTTTAGTCTACAACTTTCTAATTGCCCTTTCTTTGGTTAGCTAGCAATTTTTCACTCACTTACACAAAGTAATTTGACAAAAATACCCAATAGGAAAAATCACTGACTATAAATTGGCAATGTTTGGGTAAACTGGGTAATTCAGTTTGTCTGATGTATTTTGCAAGTCGATGATCAGTAAATGCTACTTTTTCGAGAGCCTGGCTTCACTTTACGTCTAAAAATAACGAATTTCTTGCGAGTGACTACACGTGAAGTTTATTAATAGGTCTATGAATAAGTTCGTGCGGTTTTTTCGAAATTCGAATTTCGGATCATTCCCATGGCTTTTAAACGTTTGGAAATGGTTGATTGATCAACTCCCAAAGTTTTTGCAACCTCTTCTTGCGTTTGAGCCGGATCTTGATCGAGCAATTCCTCCAATTCGGTATCCATGAACTTTGGCGGCGCGGCCAAAATCACCACTTTTAAAGCGTGCAAACCACTTCTGGAACGTTCGCTCAGCTAGAGCATGCTCACCATAAACTTCCACCAAGATACGATGACTTTCGGCTGCTTTTTTCTTCATATTAAAGAATTCCCCGCAAAAACACATTATTTGGCACGAAATTCGACATTTTCAAGTGTGGTAAAAATATTGTTGTTTACGCTTCAAATAAAAAACTTATACTGACGTTTGTGCCTTACGACAGTAGCTCTCCAATGAATGTTTGGAAATGTGGATCGATGGAATAATAATCAAGTTACGCCATCTGTTGTAAAACCGCACGAACTTATCCATAGACCCTCTGATAGGTAGATGCTTAGAATTAGTCTAAATAGAACTAGTTTCGTTCTAGTCTGTTTTCTTTAGAGCTTCCCACGTATCTATGTACCAGTACGCTTGGCTCCTCATTGTCTATTTACATTCGATAGCAATCTGCAGCACTCAGACCAGAAAATTTAACGTGAAATTTCACTAACTGCGCTGCATTAATTTTGCTCAACAAAACTGGCATTGTGCCACAGCATACCAACTCTGGCATTTGGCATCTGATGATGTCAGGCGGTGCAAGTACTGGCATGTGTGATGTATGCCACTTGCCACTTGCCACACTACGTGCACCATTGATATGCTACGCTGCTACGAGTGAGGCAATTAATACACAAAAACGTTGGTGCAAACAATTAGTGTACGAATTTCTTCTTCTTCTTCTTCTTCTGCATCATCATCAGCATGCCAACGCGCTGACAAAGCAATACTAATTAGTTGGGAAATAGCAGCTGGCTAAAATAAAAGCGGCAGCAACAACAACAGTAACAAGTGCAGCATGGTAAAGCGAGCGAAAGCGTCGAAAGTGAGAGTGAGTGCAACTCCGCACAACAGTATTTGTGGCAACACAAGCATAGCAATATTTGTTTTTGTTTTTTATATTTTTTTTAATGTATAGCCAAGAAAAGGAGATGTTTTTCGGAAATTTTCGTAAATGTGCAGATTGGCGTCAAAATTGTGCAAAAAGTGTTAAAAATGCAAATTTTGTTGAGGGTTGACAGGTGGCATGTGGCATGTGGTATGTGGCATATGAAAGGTAACTGTAGAAATAAACTGCTAAAATGACGATGAAAGGCTGCAAATTGAGTGATGTGAAAATGCGCGGAAATTTCATGTGATTTTTTGGAAGGGTTATATTTACTTTGTACTCCCCTTGTTGTTGAGTTTTGGGTAAAGTTGAGGATGGAAGTCTTTCCCTGAAGTGCAAGTGAAAGTTGTAGGCGCAAAAGTTGAAAATAAGTGGATTTAATTTGCATGTGAGCACGTACGAAAATGTGATATTTTAATTTATATTACTTTTAAAATTTTGTTTTAAAAATCATTTTTCAGAGAGGGAAAGAAAATAAACGCCACGGAAGCAGAACCAAAAACGACTTCTATGATGAGCTGCCTTATAGTTTGTTTCAAATAATTTAGCTTTACGCTCAAATAACTTTGTGAAATATTGCAAAGTTTTTCTAAATTAAGTGCCACACCGTCGCAAACAGTACACTTTTGGTGCAATGGAACATGCACCACAACGGTTTTTGTAGAACGTTAACAAATTTGGTTCATGTCGTCGTTCGCTGAGCGTCAGCAATGTGACTCCTAACCGAGTGTGTACAACTCAATCCAGGGATATCGACTCGCCTTGATATCAACAACTCAATAATTCACACGTTCCAATAAGCCAACACCCCGCCTCCCGATGAAAATTCACCGGTGGTGCTGCAGACTACCATGTTTCGTGCCCCGGCGAAGTCGATCAGCCTCTGTCCGTTACCGTATGTTTCGTTGTGCAGGCTGAAGTTTCCGACTGTGGGACCAAAAATTTCTGCCTTGCCCTCCCTGGCGTTGAAGTCGCCAAGCACGATTTTTATGTCGTGGCGGGGGCAACGCTCATAGGAACGTTCCAAGCGCTCATAGAAGGAATCTTTGGTCTCATCGTCCTTCTCTTCCGTCGGGGCGTGGGCGCAAATTAGCGAGATGTTAAAAAATCGCGCTTTGATGCGGATTATTGCGAGACGCTCGTCTACCGGAGTGAACGACAGTACTTGGCGACGAAGTCTCTCTCGCACAACAAATCTTTTTAAGTGGCGGGTCCCAAACCCAACGCACAACCAGCTATCCTGGAATGCTTCGCCTTCTCACGTTAGCTCACTCCCGAACGGGTGTTCGGAAGCTACCCAGAGGATACGTGGGCTAATCCCGCACGTTGTGAGGGAAGAATCGTCCTGGCCACTCCCAAGTGAATGGTGATCAGTAACTTTCTCCACTTGCGTGAACTTCTACACATGGAACCATCATCCGAGTTTCTGACTACGTGGGTGAATTAGGCTTCATCAACGCATTGGTTTTTCGAAATGTTGCTTGAGTTGCCAATACGACTACAGGGCCATTTACAGGACCAAAGGAAGAATTGTCGAAAGCCATAGCTCCGGAGACGCCCTAAACCACCTATCATTCTGAACCGTTTTCCCTTCAATACAACTAAAAGCAGAGGTAATGTGACCATTAGACTAGATGTTTCTTAGGAATTAGGGCAGTTAGTAAGAAATTAAGTACCTGAAGAAAGGAACGAAGAGTAAAGAACTATGTCAAGAACTATACCAGCAGGAACATTAAAGTTTTACAGAGCCATACCTATCGCTTTTCTGAGTACTGATATTTCCCATAGGCTAGAAAGATCACTTCCCTTTACAGGATGTCATACCATGTCACAATCTGCATTTTTCGTGCTAAGTTAGTACCTTTCCGAAGCTTTTTTTTATCCGATTCGATCTGTTTTGTGGGGTGGCATGATTAGCCAGGTTGCTTGTCTAACACAAGACACGCGATAACCCTAATGCTTATTTTGATAACTGCAATTATATCTTTTTAAGAAGGTAACTAGTCCCTCCCATAAGACATTTTTCAAATTTCCCAGGTCTTCGAAAAAATAGTCGCCAAGATATTTGGCGCGGCTTCTTTGAAGTGCAGGACATTCACAGAGGACGTGATGTACCGACTTAATTTTTTTTTCATCTCCATAATTCCTGCAGAAGTCATTGGCCAATAATGCAGTACGCAATTATAATACCAGTGAGGTCGCTGATCTTTTGAATCCGAGCAGACATTTTGTCCCTTTAAGATTCAGTTTTGGCCAGAGCGCTTTAAAGACTCTCTCGTTAGTAGTTAGGGACCACCTTCTATTGGTTTACGTGATTACGCTAAAATGTGCAGGTTCGTTTAGTGGAACCCCTATGTCCTCTACCACTCGCTGAAGGTCACGCTCAGAGCCTTACTCCAGAGAGACCGGGAATCCAACAATGTGTGGTGTTGTGTTGTGTGAGAAGCGAGAGCGATCTCCTGCATTCTTTAACTCATCTTGAGTTGATGCGATCTAAGGCCAGTGTCTTGATCGCTGCGTGACTATCACCAAAAATTGTTAGGTTTCTCGGAGGAAAGTCCATTAGTCTTATCGTTTTTGCTGCTTTGTCTATAGCGTAGATCCAGAAGATCTTACACCGGTCTGGGAGTCTAAAAGAGCAGTTTAAGGATAATTGTTCCAAGTACGCTCCTGATCAAGTGCCATTGTTCATCTTTGAGACGTCAGTATATATATGGTGACCATTTTAATCTGATATGACTCTGGTCTTTGTTTGATATGACTCTGGTGGGGTGCCATAAACAGCCCGATTTTATGCGGGCAATCTTACTCCGTTAGATTTTTGCATCGATATTGATAAGGTCTGTACCGTCTCAGGGCTTTACGCAGAATACAGAGTCAGAGTCATTTGTGTTATGAGTATGGTAAAGTAAGAAACTTTCACTAAGGGGCTGGAAAATTTAGTTTAGTTTCTGCTTAATTTAAGTGACATGTGCATTTTAAATAGGTGTGAAAAAATATTGCTGGCATGCTGCGCGGTGCTTTCACGTCATGAACTGAATACGACTGTGCCGTATGATACACACGAAATTTCACGGCAATGCTGTTGTATAAATTTTCACTTGAAACACGAACTTAGTACTACGCTTTAGGTAGCTAGCAAATCTAATTCAAAATACTTCTACTCTTTTCCTTTTCGTAATATGTGTTAGGCAAGTCATTCTATATCAGTGAAAAACGAGTAAACGCTTCTGCTTACAGCTTTTGTGTCTTCGGTGACCCCCACTAGAATTTTCTGGGAAAAATTTCAGTAGAATATTTTAGTCCTTAAATGTCCTGCTGAAAAGGACATTTTGGCTATTCTTGAAAAAATTGCCAGATTGACAAGTGAAAAGTGTAGTTAGTGGGTTAAAATGTTCCACAAAAATAATTTCCATGAAATTTTACTTTAGAATGTTCACTTTTTAATAATATTTCTGTCAGAAAGCGACTTATATTACATTTTACATGCAATATGAAATTATAAATTCGAAAATTTTGAAGCACTGCAAAAACAGATTCAGATGTTTCGGGCTGTAACATCATTCCACAAAAGGAATCGGCTCATTATCTACCTTAATAATAAACCACGCCCTGTTATAAAAATTTGGTATTGTACAAAAATTCTTGCCCAATTTCCTTTTTGTTTAAGCGAGCCTTGTATTTGGTTCGCACTATACAGGGTTACCGGGAGAGCCACTTTAGATTCTTAAAGATGTCTTTGCTGACCTTTGTTTGACCTTTTTTGCATCTTTGTTGGATAGCTACAGAGGCTTAATAGTTTTAAAATAATTGGCAGAATAGCGTCCATATACAACTTTTTTTCTTAGTGATGTGAAGTAGGGAACAATCAAAAAACTTAAATCCAAAAATATATTAGGCAGCCATTTTTAACTATCAGGGCTTCAAATTTGATTGATGCTAATAAGCTGACATGCACTTGAATTAAAAATATAAAGAAAAAATCGGACCCTCGAGCAAGCATTTAAAAAAAACTGACGTAAGTGCAAAAACATTTTTTTCTTTCAAATGACCTTTAAAATCGACTGTCTGAAAATGGTGAAATTTTAAGTACCATGTCGAAAATCAGATAATCCAAAAATGAACTCAATAATAATGTCGTTAAGTACCTATAGTGTCTTAAGTCTTTAAATATCGTTAAGAAGACTACTTTCCCGGCAACCCTGTAAATCATTTTTTTTTGTTTTTGTGCACTTTTTTACTATTTTAACTATTTACTATTTTAATAACTTTGAAAAAATGCGTAATCATATGGAAACTCCAAATTCATCTAATTAACTCAACGCCACTAAGGTGGTCTGATCTTCCTTACGTGGAGCTCAATCCATTTCACTACTGAGCCAATCTTGCTTGTAATTAACCCAAAATCTTTTCGGTTCCCCTCTCTAAAAGCAAACCACATTTTTTCGCTTTTGCGCTCAATTGGAAAGTGTTCAACTTCCGCTGATAGTCTTAACTATTTTATAAATATTTTACATAAATAGTCAATCAACTCCAGTCGTGTGAGTAACGCATACACGCATACATATTTACACAATTTGATTCTACTTTTTATTTGAACTTTCTAAAGGTGTTCCCAGGCTGAGGTTCTCTTAAAATATTAGATAATTGCGCGTAAAAATAATAACTTGTAATTGTTGGTTGCGTTTTTTGGTAGTCTGGCTTTTTAGTGGCTAGGGTGTGTCTCTGTGTGGCTTGAACTTCAAAGAGTGAAATGCCGACCAGAGGTGGAGGTAGATATGTAAACTCATGTATGTGAATATCATCAATATGTAGCTTAGGCATTTTACGCTTCCAGAGCTACTGCCAATTTTTTCTATCATTTTGGATTCTTATTCTTCTCGGTGTTTCGTTTTTGAGTTCTATCCCGCTTGAGTTAATCCCTCGCTACCATAATCAAGTATAATTAGCGCTTTTTGGTTGAGTGCGTGCAAAAAATTGTGCGCTTGGGTGTGTGCGTGTGTTAGGGCTAAAATTTACGTATATCAAAATGCGCTCATATGTAAAATTTCTATAACTCTGCAAGTACGCTTTAAAATGTAACCACGAACCCTGTGTGCATGAGTTCATTTGGTTTTTTTCGCACCACGGGGTGTGGCCACCGACTAAGTTCGTTCAACTAAATGCGGTGGTAATACCTTGGCAAGTATTACAAAAATACAGGCCAAGTGAAAGATAAGCTTATTAACTTATTTATTTCATTGCTAATTTACTAAAGCTAAGTGAAAAAATAAATAAATAAACTGAACTGAACTGAAGTGGAAAAAGCTTATTAAAATTTTGAAAGTTTTTCAATTGACCAATTTGCAGTCGATAGTTCAAATTACAGTTTGATACATACCAACGATCTTGGCATGAATTTAAACCGAATTTCTACTGCAATTTTGTTTTTGGTGGCACGAACTATTTTTTTAATATTATATATAACAGGGTAAGTGTTATGTGATGAGGCCATATTAATTAGATCGCCAAATAGCTTAAAAATAATGATGCCATTTTTGTTATTGTAAGATCATCAAACATTCTCCTTATATGCTTGAGGAATGCTGGTGAATCGACAGCTTTTGGACGGAAAGAAATCCGAGTCACTCTGGTAACCCAAAACACACGGCAAGCGGTAACACTTTAATATTTTCAACAGTTTTAATTACTTTTTCCTTCTTGGTAATATTCTTAATTTTTTCAGAAATAAAGCTCATTCTCTAAAAAAAAACCATATAAATTCAAGTTTCGAACTTTACGGAAAAATAAGAAAAATTCATTTTGGCTTGACTGCACTTCCGTCCGGAATTCGTCTGCTTTTAATTGGAGTTTCTACAAAAATTTTTCGTATGCAGTTTTATAGCTAATTCAATTTTAGTCTAATGAAGTGCACATTTGAAGTTGCTGAAAAATCTCGTTGATTTTTTAGAGTTTTTTTCTGACAATGCTGCGTATTTTATTCAAATAAAAAAGTCGTCGTTTTGAAGAAAAATATCGCAAAATCCTGCAATAAAAACAGCACCAAATATTAACTCTAGAAGAACGGAAAAGATTTTTATTTTGGTTTTTAATGCTAAGAAAAATATTTGCTTCATTAATATTTCTTTCCTTTGATTTCTTTACGCCTTAATTTATATAATCATGAAAATAGCGAAGGTGGCCGCTATCGGTAACTCGTCGCTTTGGAGTTTTTTTCGGAAGAAAATCGTTACTAGTTTGAATTCATAAAGTCATATTATTTGCATAGAATGCGAATATGTGACATGAAAACTAGAAATCCTAGCCATGTAGGAATAAATTTTACAAAAAAAAGTATGTCATATTTACATATATAAATAAATCATCACTTTTACTTCTCATGCGCATCGCTTTTTCATTACCCACTTATCACAATTTCATCACCGAAAATTATCCGCACGTAACGCTGCTAATTCCAATTGTTTTATTTGTCCATAATCACTTGAAATTTATAATTACTTGCCATTGTCATTTGGTGAAAATTGAATAATTGTCTAACTACGTGCATTTTGGATAATCACAAAATTATGGGAAAATTTCATTTTTGTCATGTCAGCTATGGATAAAACAGCGTCATACATACATGCATACATACGTACACTAGTGTAAGATACTTGGTTATACGGGTATATGTGTATGTATGTTTATATTATATTTGAATGAAAAGTATGCTTTCGAAATTGTTGAGCGATAATTGTGGGAAATTGAAAGGCATACTTTTTTTTTGGAAAAATTGGATAATTACTTTCATAAAATAATCATCTCTGCAAGATATTTTTGGCGCTTATATAGAAGTATAAAAGATTTAGAAATGTTTAATTCAATGCCGAAAATTGCATGATGTGAGCAAATATTGTCCGGGTGATGAAAATCGATATTAGATTTTGACTTTTTTTAGCATCTCTTCATTATATTTTCGTCTCATGCTTGAACTTCGTTTTGGATTACAATATTTTTTATTGTGTTTATAAGAAATGGAATTTTGGAGTTTATATGGAGTTTTTGAAATTTTCTTATGAGATCGCTATGAAGCAAGGCACATTGAAGCTACTGCCAGAGCAAAAACAACAATACCAGTGTTTTCTCGTTTTTTTTGTTGCTCCTGGTCTCTAAAATGTTAAAATACGTAAAAAAAGCGCAAAGTAATATTATATATACAAAATTAGACAGTTTTTAGATCAAATAAGTAAAAAAAATCAAATCTGTTATTCTACTTTCAATACCTGTTCAATGTGCCTCGCTACGAAGCGATTATTATCCAAGTATGTAATTTTGTGCTCATTCATTCCAGTCCACCTAAACATTTTACAAATTTTTTTTATTTTTCAAATACAAAATGATTTTCGTTTTTTTTTTTTGGAAGTCACATTACCTAAATTCATGTTACTGAAGGTCTTTCAAAAGACGTGCCCAGGTGTTATTTTAATATAAAACATGTGAAAACTTAGACTCTTTCAGATTTCTCTGTTTATTTAAAATACGGCTCCTAACAATTATGTGTGAAAAATATTATTGTTACTGACATGCTCCAATATTACAAAAAATTTCCCCAAAATCACGATTCCTTGCTACATATTTTAGTTCGTTAAATGATTTGCTGGTCTTCTTATTAGTATACCTCCTTCAAGTCAATTTAAGCCAGCCTCTATTTCTGGTGCCTTTATGGGTTCCACTGTAAATCTCTCATCAAAGAACGATGAAGGTAGTAAGTCTACCACCGAACTAAGCGATTGTAGGTTGTTCAGGGACACTTTGTGCTATAGGAGCAATATTCTTAACATAGCGCCCAGTTTTTGGTCTGCCATCCTTTATCGCTTCTCGACGGAATCAGTTTCTTGAAATTTTGAAATTTTTATTATTATTATGGTTGGTTGGTTGGTTGGTTTAAGGGTGACCCCGCATCGGAGTGCCACATAGACCGCAAGTTGGGTCCGTTGTGTTGCCCTAGAGCTCATTATGTTGTATGATTTCCCCATCTAACCGAGATTTTTATTGTAGATTTTGGTCAAAGATATTAATTCGTTTCGAGAATTTGATGAGAGATTCGATTTTCAGGTTCGAGAGTACTGAAAGATTGTCAATTGTTGGAGAGCCGAGAAGAGTGAGTCGACTTCTGGCTAGACCGGGACAACTGCACAGCAAATGCCTGCTCGATACTTCCTCATCTTCGTCCTCGCAGTATCTGCACAGGGCGTTTTGAGGAACCCCGAGCCGACGTGCGTGAATTCCCAAAAGGCAGTGTCCGGTGATAAGAGATATTATATGCCTTAGTTCGTGTTTCGAAAGACTTATAAGGGTTTTTGTCTGTTTCAGATTGTAGGATGGCCAGATTTGTCTGATCGTAACGCAAGTAGTTTCCACTCGCCACCTCCGATCAGCAAAGCTGTGAAATTCTCGATCAATGAGTATTTTACATGTTGAGAGCGGAATGTGGATTGTGGGTAAGTTACTAACATTTGATTGCGCAGCTCCAGCTCTTGCGAGCTCATCAGCTTTGCAGTTACCTTCGAATCCACTGTGACCCGGTATCCAGATAACTTGGACAGAATTCTGAACACTTATCTCGTTAAGAGATAAGAGACAGGATCGAACCACATCTGAGTGGGTATAAGAGGAGCTGAGTGCTCGCACGGCCGCTTGACTGTCGGTGAAAAAGCGGATATCCTCTAGTGATATTCTATTTTCTAAGAGAGTTTTCGCAGCATACCAGATAGCGCATACTTCCGCTTGGAATACACTACAGTAGTCGGGTAATCTAAATGATAGATTGATGTGAGGGGAATTGGAAAAGATTACAAATCCCACTTTGCCGTCTTGTTTTGAACCATCTGTATATATAATCAGCGGGCCATCGATTTCGGTAAGATTTGTCTTCCATTCTTCCCTAGTTGGAAGTGAACAGGGGAATAGCAATAGAATAGAATTATTATTATTATTATTATTCTTAAAGATCGACCATTTTCATAATAACAATTTCAATTTTGACAAACGCCAAAGGTGACATTACAAGAAGATAACGTCTAGGAATTATTCACTAATAACATCTGGGCGTCCCTTATTAAAGGCCCTGTTTTTCTAATATTTCCTATCTATAATAACTTGCTTCAAGGAAGAAATATCAACATTTTAGCAAAACGTTTTGGAAGATGTTTGGGACCACCAATGAAAGAAGTTAGAACCTGGAAGAAAGTAAAGTATACCTCAACAAATGTGATATAATTTAATTTCGTATGCACATTTTTTCATGGTGGACTGGAATTAATACAACAAAAGAAGTATATTCATATGATTCCATGCATCTCTCAACATTTTCCACTAAATTTTATTTAAGCAAGCGTTAATTGAGATTTTATCCTCCTCAAATGGAGGAAAATGCCAATGAATTCTTTTTTTAAACAATTCCTTTCAATTATCCAAAATTATAAATCAAATCACTTTGTTTAATTAAAATTTTATCATTTTTTGTGCCAGCTGATTTCGCAATATTAAAAAATTTAAATCTGGCAACAACGCTTTCGAGCTCACAAAGATTCAGTGATAACAAATATTTTGTTTTCGTAATTTGCCTACGACAGATTCAGTGAGTTCAAGCTGTTTATCAAAGAGAAATATTTGTGGGTGTTGGTGGGTGTATAGTAGAATATGTTCTAAAATTCACATCCCGCAACTGGGTTCAAATTCAGTATCTATATAACTGAGCGGTTTTTAATGCTGAGGAAGCATTAGGAAGACCCCAGAGAACACTCTCGCTCAAAATAGCTTGCCAGCACCATACCTAGAAGTTGAACGAGAATAGAGAGTTTGAGTTGAAAGAAGGTAAAAATAAGTAGAACTTGCGAAAACCTGGCAGAGCGCCGCCCAAATTCGAATGTAAGAGCAATGTACAGTATTTCAACGCGTTTGGCAGAGTATCCACAATATACGAGTAACATCGGTAAATCTTCACCTCCAAATTGTGGAGTGTGTCTTAATGTTGTTCCACAAAAGACGGATCTGAAGTTTTATACCGCCACCAAACGGAAAATGTTTTTTTTTTTTATGAAAAGCGTTTTGGATACAGAAATTAACTCGGAGATTTGGCATTGCCTGCGAAGAGCGACCGGACTGAACAAATGAAATTGTTAATCAAAATGAATTTGAAAAAATTGCAAGCATGGCTGCGGCTTCAATCTTTTTATGATGGATTGTCGCACCAAATTAACTGCAAAGCAGCCGTGAACTGCCAAACTGGCTGTTTTAGAAAGCAGTGGTGCGAATTTAAAGTTCTTCGTATCGTAACTCGCTCTTGAAGGAGGAACTTACCTGAAACATAGAGTGTTATAAACTTGGAAAGGTGAACCCCTTAGAAGTTTCCTTATAGATAAACCTCGTTTTACGATTACTCGCTGTTATATTTGATTGAAACATTATAATCTCTTCAAATTCCCAAGAATTTAATTTCATTTAAAATTTCTTTCTACTTATTTCATTTGAAAAAGTTCACAAAATTTCAAGATGCTGCAGAAGAGAGTGGCAGAACGGGCTCCGGACCAAAGAAGTTAGCCTCAGAGCCCATCCTAGCTAAAGAGTTAGAGATATCATTACCTGGGATACCCACGTATCCCGGGACCTATGTTAGCATCAGGATAATGAGTCTGCCGATATAGTTCAGCCTGGACTGCTTAGGTGGTCGGATGATTTACTCTTTTTGTTGTTTGGCTAAGTTCCTCTTCCTATGTACGGTGTGCGTTTTGATGTTGTCCACAAATGGATTTACAGTTTTATGCCACCTCCGAACGGCAGATGGTTTTTTATGAGTAGTTTTCTAATGAAAGAAATGGATCCGGAGGTTCGCCTTTTTCTATAAATTGGTGTTTCGTGTCGTTTCGAAACTTGTATACTTCCGCAGGTTAGTCACGCCGCAACGCATTCAGCTAAGACGACCGTCTTTTGATTAAAATGAATTCGTAAAATTTACGAAGTGCATCTTTCTAGGGCTGATCGATTTCAATATTAAGGCTTTAGATCTCCATTTCAGCGCCTCTTCGAAGTATTGGTAACTTTTATATGTAAATTTTATATATATTTTCCATTGAAAATCGCCAGTGACTTCAAGTTGGCTTTAGCGAACAAAGAAACAACTGCTTTGGGAATATATAGTATAGCTAAGTGAGCTTAGTCAGAGGCGTGATGCATGTGAATACTAGTTTGTAATGAAAGCCGACTCATTTGTCATAAGTCTTTTTCAGTTTTTTATTTTTATTTTTTTGATATTCATAAATTCATAGATTGCACAGCAAACATTCGGTCATGCTTTTTATACGCCAATCTTTTGGCAGTTTACGTTTTGAAATATTTCCATGCTACTTCCGCTTTACGTCACCGCTGACATTCGTTTGTCTCAGACTTGAATTCAATTGCGATCACCCCCAATACTTTTGAGTGTTTTTTGAATTGCCACCAAAGTCATTCATCATATTTTTCCACATGACTAATATACAACTGAATGCATAGCGCAGAAGCATGGGAAGGGTGTGAATAGCTCATAAAAAGGCGAACACATACCCGCAATCATTTTTTATTTAGAAAAACAGAAAATATCCACAGCTACAAAGACCCATTAGCCGCCACAATCTATGTTTGTCATGGCATTTCCATCAGCCGGATTTCGCGGGTAGACAAATTCATGTCATCAATCTAAATTAAAAAGTTCAAATATTTGATATTGTAATTAGTGTAAATGCAGCGAAAAAACGATGACATTTGAATGAAAAAAAGTATTAATAAATACTCATAAGTGAATAAAAAACGAATGTAGCGAGAGGTAAAGGGTTTCATTAGATGGGGAATAGAGGTTGAAGAATGGTGCGAAGTGTTTGTTGTCTCATAACAGGCAAATGGGCTTAGTCAAGTGACATTTAAATGATTGAATATGTAAAATGGGTGCCAGCCTGTATTCGAAACGACTTTATGAAAGGTTTTTTTTTGACTTACAAAAGCGCTTTACTGTCAATTACACGTACCTACACATACATACTCGTATTAATAATAGCCTTTTTTAGTTTGGTTTGTATTTTTTCCGGTATTCGATACTAATCAGTAGGCAACACATTTTTAATGGCCTTCGATTGGAAACTCGCCAAGCCCACTTGCATTATTCTGCTCTTATGAGTGCATACTGTGGTACAAAAGTGTGCCTGTATTAGAGATGACAGGCCCGGGACACCAGTATTTCGAGCCTTCTTTGAGTTTCGAAAATCTTGGCACCAGTGGATGGCACCAGTCTCGAGATTTTTGAATATGATTTTTTTATTGGCAGACGCAACTATTTAGTAACATGTTCATCACAAAAATTTCCCCTTTTCGGGAAAGCGAACCTTTGGTTGAACTCTGAGCATTTTTATTTATTCGGTGTTTGGTTAGAAATACACTCGAAGGATTTCCTTTGCGTGCCAACTGCTATTAGACAAATTTCTTTCGATCATTTGATGTTTCAATGGATTCAAACCTGCAGCCACGTAGCGGTTAGCCTGAAGAATAAATTGCCTAGTGCTCTGAGTAGCAGATCACAGACATCAGAAAGTCGTAGGATATGTCAGTGGTTTTGATTGAGGAAATTGATATTTGGACGTGAGAGAGACTATTCGCTGCAGAAAGCATCTCAGACTCTATTAGCAATCCAGCCAACGAGTGTGGAAACGGAACGATGCTACTCATCAGCTGGCTTTGTATGCAATAAATTTATGCTTGGGGGTAAAATCCAGAATGCTTTATTTATTTTTTATCTCTCAATTTCGGGATAAGTTCTTGATCCCGGAATTACCAAATAAAATCCCGAAAATCCTGAAACTGAAAAATCAAGAAATTTTAAATCCCTACATTGTAAGTTTGTATGTGCATGTTTTTGTTTTTATGTTTGCTGCCGCATGCAACACACGCGCGCCACTTTAACTTGTAAACTGATACACAAAACATTTCGTTTGTTTAAATCCAACTTCGACTTTAACTTCAACGCTTTTGGCATTGGCATATGAATAAATTAACGCTTTCTGACATGGCATGCACTGAAATTTGATGATAGAAATTGGCACTGAAAGTTCTGTCCACACGCTCGTGTGTATTACTTCAACGCCAAGCTTATCGCTGGCATTGACACGCAAGTTAGGGAGGGGGAGAGAAGTTGGGGTTTGGTTTTTGGAGTTGGTAACAATAGAAAATAAAAAAAACCCTACAATCTGAATTTTTTTTGTTACTCTTTCATGTTGTTTTGGCGGCTATAGTATGGCAGAGGACGCAAAGTGAAAAAAACTAAAAAAAAGATTAAAACAATATTTATTAAAAAGAAATAAAAAAAATTAAATTAATGAAAAATTAAAAACCACTTTAAGAAAACGTAGAAAAAATTAAAAAAGATTCCTCAAAAAAAATTTAGAAGCATTAAAAGAAGATTTAAAAAAAATTAAAAGAAAATAAAATAATTTTTTTAATTAAAAAATTAAATTTAATTAAATTAATAAAACAAATTAAATTTATCTTTCCTATAGAGGAGTAGGGGTAGTGAAAAGTTTTATCAATTTGCGCCTCGTCTGATCTGATCTAAATCGCTTCGTGTCAAACTACACGGCCGTTTAACCCTCTAATGCATAAGGCTTCCTCTGGGTTTTCATTTTTACAGTAAACTATTATATTTAACTCTATTTAATTCTTCATATTAATTTGAACCATGAAAAACTGCTATGCCGATATTTGCTCTTAATTCTTTAATAACTTCAATAAAAGCAAGAATTTCAAGAATTCATATCACTTACATACAAATATAATTGGAGCTCACACCCTTTATTTGTTTTTGACTGAGCTCCTTCTACTGTTTGTGCTGTCTAACCATCCCGGACGGCAGAGGGTTTCTTATGAGAAGATTTTCCTTGGCGGAAATACTCTTAGAGTTTGGAGTTGCCTGCCGAGGAGTGACCGCTATTAGAAAAAACTTTTTCTAATATTGGGCATTTCGTATCCCGAGTTGCTAATCCGCAGACTTTCGAATAGCACGCTCTTACCAATTCTGTAGTATTCCAATCAGTTAATAGAATAAAAAATAAATTATTTCTGTTGAATACTCAGATATGCATCCGATTGCCACACCTAGCCTCTAAGCTTTAATAGATCACAAAGCCAAGTTCTCATTCGAATTTCAGCTTTAAAAGTCGCTCAGAAAGGAGGCTGAATTCAAAGAAGGTCCTGGCTTGCGTATTAAAGGGTTAAAGATGACTTCAGGTTTCAAAAAAAGTACTTTGACAGTTTTGTGTATGGTGAAGGAACTTGGGCTGCAAAGTTTAGGTAAATAAGAGGAAATTCAATATACTCTTCAGTACCGCTACGACCAAGGTGGAAGATGCCAAAAAAGATGCCAGCATTTATAAATCCAACATAGTTTTGTATGCGAGAGCAAATTTGATCTGTTTTGTTCTGAATTTGTTTGTTTTTGATCTGTTTGAATTTGAATATTGTTTTGTTATATGGGCGTCAAACGCGAGGCAGGCTCGCGTGGGCGAATTGTCAAAATGTTGACAGTTTTCACGAGAGAGAGAATACAGAAAGTGGAGAGAAGACAACATCATGCAGCTCTCAGTGAATTTGCCAGAATCAGATGATTTGCTGGCACAATAATTGAATATTTGTAAACATTTTTTTGTTGTATTGTTTACCATTTTTATTGTTGTTCGCGAGCGAATTTCCTTAACTACGTCGTTCGCTTTCTTGTTTATTCAAACGATACGTAGCAGCAAGAAATACTCTCACGGATCTCGCAATCTTATAATCTATAATTCTTTAACAATTTTATTAGTTTCACGATGGGAATTAGACGCAAGACGGCGCAAAATTAATCATCCCATCAGAAGATTTATAATTTTTGCAGATGATGTCGTAAGTCAGATAAGCAGTGGAGCACGTAAAGGTCGAAATAAGGATTTCAGTCACTCAAAATAATTTTTTAACTTCGTAAAAATTTTATTCAAAACCGAAATTGTATATTAATTTTGCGCTAACTTTTACTACCTCGCTTTATTCTCAGGTCTTCAATTTATTTTTCCCTCCGCTCTCTTTGCTCCCTCTCTCTTCAACCTCTTTCCCTTGTCCCATCAGGCTTTCGCTTGAAGAAATTCACTATTTTACGCCAAATAAAATCCTACAAAATCCCTTTTTTATTATATAATATAGTTTTGGCTGCCTTAAACAAATAAAGGTAAGTTCAGAAATATTATAAAAAAAGAAGAAATAAGTAATTGGTTGATAGACCTCCTCCTCCTACTTGTAGCGTGCGTCTTGATGTTGCTCACAAATGGAGGAGCCTACAGTTTTAAGCCGACTCCGAATGGCAAATGGTTTTTTATGAGGAGTGTTTCATGGCAGAAATGCACTCCGAAGTTTGCCAGATGAAATGTAAAACTAATCCAATATACAACAAAAAAACCTATAAATTCTTACTTTCATAAAAATACCCTCAGTCCTAATGCTGCCGCTTTTTTCAGTCATCTATTTTAGATTCTAATAAACCCTTCTATTTTTTTCTAATCTTCACATTTTCTTCTAATCTTCACATTTCTTCCTGCAAACCTTTTTTCTCCATTTTTTAATTAAAAGTGAATCCTTTATGCTTATTATCATTGGCATTTCTTTTATGAGTTCCATAATAATTCAATTTTCACCTTAATCCGTTTCATGACCAACACAACTATCCCAGTAGCAGGTGTTGCCGCACCAACTCAGTTAGTTGTCAGCTACGAAGTCATCAAGGCAAGAAAAGAACTAAAAAAAAAAATCATAAGTAAATGGGATTCCACTATAACTAATCAGCTCATATAATTTCATATATGCAATCGATGATTGACCCATATAAAGCAGATGCAGGAAAGCGAGATGAAGGGATAAATAAAATTCAATCAATTCAGAAAACAAATTTGACCACTAATGAGCAACAAATTCCAACAAAATGTCAACGAGAAAGCTGAAGTCGAACACACAAAAGTATATAAGTAAGATGATAAAATAACTAATGCATGAATGGGTACTCGAATGCTGTAGAGAATCCCCAAAAAGCAGAAAAAGTCATAACAAAAGCAAGCCAAGCAAACACTCGCATTGAGGCGAGGAAAGTGAATTTAGTCAAGTAAAATGCTAACAATGGTAGGTTCCTACATATACATAAGTGAGTATAATATGTCTGTGTGTACCTTCATGTGTACACGCTTCAGCTGCATAAGTAGTAGCGCCCTATAAAAAATATTCAGATAAGCGAGGATAAGGACAAATGTGAGCAGGTAAAGGAATCAGGAATTTTTTGTTAGCTAATACTTCTGTTCTGTTGCTGCCTTTACACATCAACAGTAGATATTTTTAACATTTTTTTATATTTTTTATACAATTTTCTATTTACCAAAAAACCTACTGCAAGGCGTTGTACAAGGTATAGATGCTGTGCATCGTCGGTGTGGTCCTTCGTTGCCGAAAACTTCGATATGTAGAAAAATAATAAGCAACAGAAAACAGACGAAAGGATAATGGTCAGCTAAGTAGCAGAACGTAGTCGAGCTAACTATGTCAACACACTACTACTAAGTACATACAGACATAAGTATATGCAGTATAAACATGCATACACTTGCGTTCACAATAAGAGCAACTCGACATATTGCAGGGTTCGGACCACTTATTTATTTTGTCTTTAATTTGTTGATAAAAAGATAGTTCGTAATACAACAAAAACCATATAATCTAAAGTTTCAAGCTTTGTAAAATAGTTAAAAAAAATTCTATGAATTTTCTTTAAAATTTGAAGCTTCTTAATCAGAATTTAAAAAAAAATTGTGGATATGCAGTTTTGTATAGCTTATTGAATTTCGGTCTAACAATTCGGTCGAGAATTTTGAAAAAAAATTTTTTTGAGTACACAGTTTTGTAACCCATTAAATTTGAGTCTAATGGAGTACAAGTCTCAAGAATCTCAAAAATTGCGTTGATTTTTGACAATTTTTTTGCGGTAGTCTTGCGTCATATAAAAAAATGTCAAACATTCCTTATATGAAAAAAACACTTAACAACGTCAGTCAAAAAACTCTCAAAAATCAACGCCATTTTGAAGCTACTTGATACTTAAAAATTAAATAAAAAATTATAAAATAGTTAAAGCTTCTTTTCGCACTACTATTATTGTGAACGCAGGTGTACAGAAGCAGCAAAGAATTTCTGCTCATATTTAAGCCACTGGGTATCATACCTGTATCAGTAAGCCATCCATACACGCGCAGGAGCATTCAGTGCTGTAATGTTAATAATAGTAATAGCTGGGAGTAGCCAGCCACAGCTACTGTTCAATGGTTTTACTAATGATGCCACGTATTCTGTGTGGTGAAACGTTTTTGAGAAACAGAAAAAAATCTTAAAGAAATATGCAAAGAAAGCAATACATAAAATTTTGCGTTTAGGGGAAAACGAAAATGCAAGGAGTACATAGAAAACCCAGTGCAGGGTAGCCAAAGGTGCAGTTTCATTGTATAACTTGGCTTAAACAGGAACAGCCAATACATTTGACGGCAATAATATACAGGGTAGTCTACCATAAGTGCAAATATATTTTTGTAGTCATTTGGTGCTCTGATAATATATTAGCAGTTCAATGTCTTTGCTGTGTGCAAGTATTAAACCTCTGGCGGAACGAAATGAGATAATCGGCGGTGGAAAAGTGTCGGCAAGTGTAATAAAATCTGAAGTGTGTGAATGTGAAGTTATAGATCAACGATCTTGTAAATTACTTGCGGACACTCGAGGAAACTCACATATCCAAAAAAACGTTTGACGCCGAATAAAACGACAGGTCATGAAAATATAGAAAAAATCTGAAAAATATTTTCAACTAAAAATACCCAAAAGCCTTCATTAACGCATTTAGACCAAGCAGCCATTTTGGTTTTCTAACACTCAAACACCAATTCGTGGCTGTAAATTCTATAAGACAAATTTGCCACAGGGATAGGCGGTGTGTTATGGTTTCGGCCGTTAATTTTTGCAAAACTACCGCTTCAAACGCCTTTTCAGTAACAGAGCCATGAGTATCTACTTTCTGGTGAACTTGGTGAACATTTACTTTTAAGAGGAAGGTCAGTAAGTCCGTTAGTACTGCTATCAGCAACCTTGGTGATATCAAGTACTTGCCTTATGCCAGCTAGCATTTGCTTTGCTTGCTTATTCCCACTTATCACGCATAGTAGAATTTCGAACATACACAGCGATCTTACATAAAAACAAAAATTAAAAAGAAAACCCTTTTGTTTTAAAAATATTAATAGTGATTTCAATTAATTATTAAAATTTATTAATGCAGCGTCACAGCAAACATTTCAAAGTAAAGGGTTTTCCAATAGGAGTTGTTATTCCCGTAAAAGATCAATGGTTTCGTTGCTTGTGTGGCACGTAGCGCCGTCTTGTTGAAAATAAACGTTGTTCAGATCAATACCATCCAATTTCAGCCATAAAAAATCGTTAATCATCTCTCGATAACGTAATCCATTCACCGCAACTGTTGCTCCAGCTTCATTTTCGAAAAAGTAAGGTCCAATGACTCCGGCACACCATACACCGTACCAAACAGTCACACGCTGAGGATAGAGAGGTTTTTCAACAATAACTCTTGGATTTTCTGAGCACCAGATCCGACAAGTTTGCTTGTTGACGAAGCGACCGAAGTGGAAATGGGTCTCATCACTCAAGATGATTTTTCGATAGAATTTCGAATCATTTTCATGCATTTCAACGACCCAATCAGCAAAGACACTACGTTGTTGATGATCGGCCGGCTTGAGTTCTTGTGTTAACTGGACTTTTTAATCCTTAAGACCCAAATCTTTATGCAAAATACGGTGTAATGACGTTTGTGGAAGGCCTAAATCCAAGGAACGACGAGGAATGGACAAACCTGTGTTTTCTTCAACAATTTCGGCTACAACAGCAATATTTTCGGCTGTTCTTAGGCGAACAGCTCGAATTTTCCACCAATTTCGGTATTGCGGTCCGACAAGGTGCTTCACGATGACCGAAAAATGTTCGTGTTTTACAAACCGTCTCTGCCAAATTTTCACCATTTTTATAGTGAATTTTAATAATTTCAATTCATTGTTTAAGCGTGTATCGTTCCATTTTTATTAATGGCGTAGTTTCTATTTATCAAATATCAAAAAATGACAGCTTCAAAAGTGACATCTACCGAAACAGCGGGCTATTCAAAATAACGGCTCTTATTGGAAAACCCTTTGTTTTACAGAAAAAAGCAGTACTCCAATTGGTAGAGTAATTTTTGATTTGTGGCAGTTGGAAATTTAATTTAATGATTAAAAAAAAAAACTTACTTATAGACACACCAAAAAAATCTTTCGCGAGGGATCTGCTTCAAAGTACAAAAACTTATGTACAAGTCTGAGTACTCCGTGCATAATTATTAGCTTACATACTTCTGTATTTTAGAAATTTTATTTTTCAATATTTTTTTTAAGTATTTTGTGAATTTTATTTTTCAGAATTTTTTATGTACATTGGGAAATTCATTTTAGAGAATGCAAAGATTTAGACGACCCTGTACAAGAACAGATTGGTCGTGTGACGTCCAGTCACGGTTCATATTGAACACGTTTTATTAGCACTGAAGTCATGCATTCATACATGCGAAATACTTATAAAAGCCAGCACGACATACTTAAGCACTTTGGTACACTTTCTTAAGTATATCTACTCTACTTCTCCACCACTATTGTCAACTCAGCGCTCTTTCTTTTCTTATTAGTAGCCTAAAAATATGTACTCATTTATGGGGCTGCCTGTCTTGTCCAGCTTTTGTCCTAGGCTGAGTGCTTACATACACAAGCGTGTGTAAGTGTGTATGTATATGTATTGCAGCAGCGTTTTCGGGTTATTTTCGACACAAATAAGAAAAAGTCTTGAGACACGGCAGCTGCTGTTATTACACAATCTACTGGGTGTGTTTATTTGCAATTATGTATGTATGTATGTGTGAACAACGGAATGAATACGTAGATAATGTCCTTTCGCTGCTATCATTTCATTAAGTTGTTATCCTGTTTATAAAATTATGAGCGCAAGTGTATAAATTTCTGTTTTTATAGGTGAAGCAAGAATGTTAGCTCTAGTGAAGGCTTGTCTTCGTGGCTGTTGGTTATTTTTTTGTGTATTTTATAATTTTCAATTGATCAGTGCTTCAATGTTGCGCAAACTTGTTTTTGAGAATATAATATTTTTAGTAGCAATATTTATTGGTCGAATAGAAATTAGGTGATGCGGAAATGTAACCCTTCTTTGATGCTCGTAAAAAAAAATTATGTGATAAGATATTCAGGTCGGTTCTGCATTGCGATATCGGAAAATTTGCGCGTAATCGACTTGAATTTTGCTTCTGTTTTCTAGAAAAATTAGGGTCATAAAAGCATTGCTACAAAGTTGGCACAGAGCGGAGAATCGACTATTTAATAGATATTTACAAAAATTTATAATATTTTTATTATTTAAAAAATATAATTATAATATTATTTTACTCTTCAAAATTTTCGAAACATAAAGTTTTTAGAAAAGTTTGTTTCTAGTAGCAACCTGAGTGCCTTACTGCCATGGAAGGGGTCATAAAAAGCAATACTCAGCCCTAGGTAATAAATTTCCATATATTGAAAATGGCTCCTACGCATTACAGCATATTTATTCTAATAGCACTGCCCATCAGCACTTTTGCAACAGTTTAACTATAAAGTATTTCTGAAAAGAGCGCATCATTTTTGCTAAACAAAGTTATGGTCCATCCCATCTGAGGGATTTTTTTTATTTTCTTTCAAGATGAAGAGTGTGAAAATGGGTCTGCATTCCGCAAGTACTCAACATTGATCAACTACAGTCTTGAATTCAGATGAAAAGTTGTTTCATATAAAAAGTTAATCATTTCGTAACTGGACTTCGAAAGGTCACCCTCCCTTCTTCTGGCACTTTTTTTAGGATTTTTATCATTTTTTTCCAGAATAAGCAGAATAAAAAAAAAATATATATAATAATATAAAAATATTGACTTCATGCTACCTTCGAGAAAAATATTCCTTGTTAATAAATAGACGGGGTAGCCAAACAGCAAAACTTTCGTTGAGGTCTCATTCAAACAAGAAATTAAGAAAAACCTGAATTGTTCCATGAATACGATTATCTGTTTATTGTGATACATTTGTGTGGGGTAAATATGGTACATGTAAAGGGTGATCAATTTGAAGGTATCGGATTTTAATTTGTATCATTTTTGTGTAGAACCATTCATGACATTTATTTTTTAAAGAAGATCCGTATTAAATGTTAGCCGCAACTGCGGCGTAATTCGGCCATCCGTAAACACAAATTTTGAATGAATCGCTAGAGGACTTCGGTCGGTATCCCGTGGATAGCTTTAGTAATGTTGGCTTCCAAAGCCTCAGTCGAAGCTGGTTTATCCACAAAGGATTTAAACCATACTTAGTGCGGAAGCACTAGTTGGATTCTGGAAGAATCACCACTTTAACCAACCAACCAACCTAGTCCCACAAATAAAAATTCGAAGGTGTTATATCACTCGGTCTTGGTAGTCAATCCACTGGTCCGAGACGAGAGATAAATTGCTCACCGAAGCGATGACGCAGTCACTTCATTGTTTTACGGGCTGTAGGGCAAGTAGCGCCGCCCGCCGTCTTGTGGGAACAAAATGTTGTGGCGAACAGGCTTCAATTTTCAATATCAAAAAGAAGTTTATCATAGCGCCATAGCGTTCACCATTCATTGTTACATTGATCCATTAGCCTCGGGTTGTTCTTCAGCCCAAATATGGCGATTTTGTTTATTGACGTAGCCACTAAGCCAAAAATTGGCGCTGATCGCCATAAGTTCGCCCGAGCGCGCGAGTAAACTTTTCACAGGCGTCGGTTTTCGTAATACAGCTATACGATTAGTAAACATTGTTGGGGCGTAAGTTTTTCCACGATGAAATGTCAATGAATACTGAAGAAAATTATGTATTAAGTTTGACATCAGTTACGCGTGATCTGTCAAAAAACGCTATTGGAAAAAGCTACTTCAATGTGAACACCCTTCACTTATACTTATATATGTGTAAATATAAATTAGGTGATAGTTTGCTCATCTTAAATGGCAAGATGGAGCAATATTATGGTATAAACCCCATACAGACAAGCCGCGACAAACTCTAGTACATCAGCATTTAGACCAGTTTTGACTATTTTTTTTTTCCTTATTTATTTTTCTTTTTTTTTTATGTTCATTACCAATGTATGAAGGCATGGCACATTATCTAGCAAAATCCTAATAAACCTACCTTTTAAACGTTATAAAAAAACTAGCAAACCCGGCCCGCTTCGCTGGGCACACTAAAATAGAATAGATATGGTTTAGAACAGAAAAGATATGGTTTTCATATTATTTATTTCTCTATTCTCATATTACTTATTTCTTTATTCAATACCACGTTTTGGTCTCTATCTCGAGACCCTAGTCACAGAGCGGCATGAAAAATACTCTGAACTAAAGCATTCACCAACAGCTTCAATTTGATATCCATATTGTACAAACACATTCTAGGGTCCACGTTTTGGTCTCTATCTCGAGACCCTAGTCACGGAGCTGCATGAAAAATACTCTGAACTAAAGCATTCACCAACAGCTTCCATTTGATATAATAGGACTATGTTTAAGTTCGTGCGGTTTTTTTTCGAAATTTGAAACTTTATTGACGTAAAATGGTTACAAATTTAATATTCAAAGTATTGTCCATCGCTTACTACTACTTTTTCCCATCTTTCTGGCAATTCACGGATTCCCTTTGTGAAAAATTCGGTCGGTTTTGCCGCAATCCACGAATCGATCCATTTTTTGACTTCATCGTAATTACGGAAGTGCTGGTCAGCCAGGCCATGTTGCATCGATCGGAAGAGATAGTAATCGGATGGCGCAAGGTCTGGACTATACGGCGGGGGGGGTAGGACATCCCATTTGAGCGTTTCTAAGTATGTTTTGACCACTTGTGCAACATGTGGCCGAGCATTGTCATGTTGCAAAATAACTTTGTCGTGTCTATCGGCGTATTGCGGCCGTTTTTCTCGCAGTGCTCGGCTCAAACGCATCAATTGTCGTCGGTAGACATCCCCCGTAATCGTTTCATTCGGTTTCAGTAGCTCATAATACACAACACCCAGCTGGTCCCACCAGATACACAGCATAACCTTCAGGCCATGAATATTCTGCGCCGACGTCGATGTTGAAGCATGGCCAGGGTATCCATACGTTGCCCGACGTTTTGGATTGTCGTAATGGACCCACTTTTCATCGCCAGTCACAATTCGATGCAAAAAACCCTTTCTTTTGTGCCGTTGAAGCAGTTGTTCGCATGCCATAAAACGGCGTTCAACGTCTCTTGGCTTCAATTCATACGGCACCCAATGGCCTACCTTTCGGATCATTCCCATGGCTTTTAAACGTTTGGAAATGGTTGATTGATCAACTCCCAAAGTTTTTGCAACCTCTTCTTGCGTTTGAGCCGGATCTTGATCGAGCAATTCCTCCAATTCGGTATCCATGAACTTTGGCGGCGCACCCTCGCGTTCTTCGTCTTCCAAGCCAAAATCACTACTTTTAAAGCGTGCAAACCACTTCTGGCACGTTCGCTCAGCTAGAGCATGCTCACCATAAACTTCCACCAAGATACGATGACTTTCGGCTGCTTTTTTCTTCATATTAAAAAATTCCCCGCAAAAACACATTATTTGGCACGAAATTCGACATTTTCAAGTGTGGTAAAAATGGTAAAAATATTGTTGTTTACGCTTCAAATAAAAAACTTATACTGACGTTTGTGCCTTACGACAGTAGCTCTCCAATGAATGTTTGGAAATGTGGATCGATGGAATAATAATCAAGTTACGCCATCTGTTGTAAAACCGCACGAACTTATCGATAGACCTACATATGGTACAAACACATTCTAGGGTCCACGTGTTGGCCTCTATCTCGAGGGCCTAGTCACGGAGCGGCATGAAAAATACTCTGAACTAAAGCATTCACCAACAGCTTCCAATTGATATCCATACGGTACAAACACATTCTAGGGTCCACGTTTTGGTCTCTATCTCGAGACCCTAGCCACGGAGCGGCATGAAAAATACTCTGAGCTAAAGCATTCACCAACAGCTTCAATTTGATATCCATATTGTACAAACACATTCTAGGCTCCACGTTTTGATCTCTATCTCGAGACCCTAGTCACGGAGCGGCATGAAAAATACTCTGAATTAAACCACTCACCAACAGCTTCTATTTGATACCCATATTGCGCATACACATCCGAAGGTTACACGGGTCCACATTTTGACCTATATCTCGAGACCCCAGTCACGGAGCGGCATGAAAAATACTCTGTACTAAAACATTCACCAACAGCTTCCAACTGATATCCATATTGTACAAACACATTCTAGGGTCCACGTGTTGGTCTCTATCTCGAGGCCCTAGTCACGGAGCGGCATGAAAAATACTCTGTACTAAAGCATTCACCAACAGCTTCCATTTGATACCCATATTGTACATACACATCCGAAGGTTACCCGGGTCCACGTTTTGACCTATATCTCGAGCCCTATCCACCAATAGGCAACCAAACTATACGTAAATCATCTTCAATACCTACTTAACAATGTGTGTAAGTTTGGTTTAATTCGGTGCAAAGACATGGCCGGTTAGCGAACACACACAAAAAGTTGACTTTATTTTATATATAAGATGAGAAAAATTCTACAAACTTTTCATACCAATTCCACGGTTTTTACTTCGAATTTCTAGAAACATTTTTGGTGTGCAGCTTTACTCCCATTGTGATTTTAATGCAATAAAGTGCAAGTTTGAAGTAGGTTGATTTTTTATAATTTTTTTCCTGGGCGCTTTGCGCATATCCGCCATACAACGAAGGCACAATATTTTTTATATGAAGAAAATCTGCAATACAATCAGGGAAAAATTATAAAAACACAACGCGACTTTTGAGCTACTTTAAACTTGCACTTTGTTATACTAAAATTTAATTAACTATAAAACTGCATACAAAATTTCTTTCTAGAAATTCTAGTGAAAAATCGTAATGGTAATGGAGAGCTTATGGAATTGTTTTTAATTGTAAGAATTTTATTAAAATTTTAAATTTTAATTTGTTTAATAAAATTAAATAATTTTAATAAAATTAAATAATAAAAAATTAATACTGGCTTAAAAAAAAGATGTTTCTTCTGAATTTTTTTTCGAAGCGAAAAATGCGACACACAGGAATAATCTTTTGCATTTATTTGAAGGCATGGTTGAAGAGTAATAAACAATTTTTTAACATAAATAAAAAACCAAAATGGCGGACATATGACGGATCTCGCACAGCTTCTCGTTGCATGCTAGTAAAACGGCGTGTAAGATTGCATGTCGTAGTTTTCCCCTGAAACATAAAAGAAAAATATTGTCTTATTCAGAAGGCTTTCCCGCATGTAATAGACTACTCTTGTATAAAAACATGAACAGATGAACACACAATTAATTATTGGAAAAAAGTGCTTTTTTTGCTTTGTTTTCAAAAAAGGTGTTAGCATTAAAAAATTAATTTTTTTTTGTATTTTGTTAGTTAATTAGTTGTGCATTTTAATTATCTTTATATAGATTAGCGGCTCAAAACGATAACTTTCGTCGTGTTTTTTTAATCTTAAACGCCATTCAAGTTTTCAGAAGGTAGACAGTATACTCACACGAGGGACGGTACACAGACCTGTAACTCCTATAATAGGTATATCTATCGATTGCAGTAAAAAAAAATCGATTTTTTGAAGCCGACTGATAAGAGGCTCCCATTAATGAAATTAATATTTATATTCAAATTATTTTAATAATTTAATAAAATTTAGAAATTGGATTTGTATAGTCTTTGTTAGACAGTAGCTGTACTATTATACACAAATAATGGATATTAAAAGCAGAAGAAAAGTACTTAAAACTGGTCAAAATGCTGATGTGACATCGTTGGTGGCGGGCTTCAGTATCAAATAATTTGTTGATTTTTTGAAAATGTTAAATATCTCAAAAAGTTTTTTGTCTTCTCATAATAACCTGAGTGCGTTACTGCCATCAAAAGCGTCACAAAGCTTTATAGTAAATTTTTCAAATATTGAAAATCAATGATTCTTGTCTATTACATCGTATTTATCCTAATAGTTACATCACCTCAGCTGGTTCGTTGCATGCTTCTCTCGTAGTATGAATTTTCAACCGATTTATGTAAACGGATTACCTTTGTTACGTAATCATATACAAAATTCGATAGTTTTGTCAAATTTGCCCCCTAACAGTAATCCCACTGATTTCCACACACATGCACACATACACCTGAACAACAAATTACCAAATTATTCCACAGATATGCCGATAGAAGCTTGTCAACTAATTGTTGGCATTTCGAAAACCGAGTACTCGTCAATACGCTTTTGAAGCTGTCAGAAAATGTCGCTACACACCGTAACAATTGGAAAAGTTGAAACCAACAATCAGCTAACAAGAGCTAAGTAGACAAGCAATAGGGAAACCGCAACAAACTGAAATTTGAAATGGTTATATATTCACATCAAATATATATTTGAATATTTGTTAGTGTGTGTATGTATTAGTAAACATGCGGGCCCTACGTATGCATGCAATTATGTGTATGCAAGCTTTTGTGCGTGTATGCGGGAATGTGAGATTTTTGGGCATTAAACGCGATGATGGATTACATTTTTGACTTTTGGGGCAACAGCACACAGCATAGGAGGGAGATTAAACTGAATTCTTTACAACAGCCATCTATTGTGCATGTTTGCTGTTGTTACTTGCTGGTGGTGTTACTGTTGTTGCACTCACGCGTTATTTATGTAATCGCCGTACGCAATGCTTGCGTCATTTATGCTGTCATTATTTGTCAAATCAGTCAGGCAGTCAGTTAGCCAGTCAGTGAGTTAGTTTTGATAGTCGGCGGCAATTAGATACATATATACCCAGTGCGTAAACATACATACATGCATATATGAACACATTAGGGCGAGTAATTTTTTTTTTTCAAAATCTTTCCTCGTAGATTCGGTTTCTGTATGAGGTTCTAAGAATAAAAGTCCACTAGAGCACAGCTCTAAAGTCAATGTTGAACAACCCAAATTTTAAAACAAGAAAATGTTTATAAAATGAAGTTAATATGAAGGTTTTATTTTATTATTATTATTAGGCTAGAAGGCTCTGCAACCAAATGAGATCTATTGCGCAAAGCCTGCTGAGCTACCCTATATTTTAAATCGTTTTTAATCATTTCAGCGCATTCTGTGGTTTATTGCTCCACAATTCATGTGAATGCACGGCAATGCCACTATGGTGATGTGCTTTTTCTGCCTAGTACAGGACCTTCACAAAGAATATAGGTGGAATTTTCAGTGTAAATTTTCATCTGAATTTTCAGATGGTCTCAGAGAGACCAATTTTTTTAAGTGATATCTCAGGCTACAGTGATCTGTGAAGTAACCACTTAAAAGTCTTAAGTCTACTCTGCCTAGCGAAAGTAGCTTATCAGAAATTCCTCTGTCCTGCGTTGGGAATTGTTTCGCTGGTCGCTGACTGACAGAATTTCGTCAAGGTTCAACGAATTTCTTCTTCACCCACTTTCTGAGATATTTTTTATTGTGGGCTTTTGTAAGAAAGATCCGCAGAAAGGCAGATGACCAATTAACGATCAGCCATTTCATTTCCCTCATATTCCTCAGAAAGCCAACTTGTTGATGTTTCCTAATGTGTAAAAAAGGTTGAGGTAGTCATTTACCCTGTTTTCGGTGATTACAGTTGATAGGGGATAACATATTACAGTCGATGGAGCCGCTTGACTCTGAAAATATGTAAATGTGAGTTCCTCTCATTTTCCTATGAAGACATTTGCTGACACATATCTCGAGGTGATGTATTTCTGATTAGAAAATTGTTGTGTAAAAACTCATCGCAAATGATTTTTTGAATTTAGGCCTATATATTGCCGTTCCTTTCATATAAAAATAAAAAATGAATATATTAATAGCTGGCGCGTAAACTTCTGTTAGATGTTTAGCTGAGCTCCTCCTCCTATTTGCCTAGGTCTCCTCCTATTCCACAAATGGGTGGGACCTACAGTTTTAAGCAGACTCCGAATGGCAAACGGGGTTTTATGAGGAGCTTTTTCATACCAGAAATACACTCCAAGGTTCGCCATTGCCTGATAAGGAGCGACCGTTATTAGAAACCCATCTAATTTCGACGCATCAGTGAATCATATCTGGGAGCCAAGTTTGAATTTGATAGAATTAATTCTCCAGGCCGCACATTCGTTAATAAGAACTTGCAAGTCCCTGAAGAGGATGGGTGTGGGTGATAGTTTATCAACCCTATGAAGAATAGGAAGGTAATTATTGAGCAAAGTTTTATCAACATTATTTTTTTTGAAGATTTTTTTATAAGAAGATTTTATTTTTATTTGTAATTTTTTTTTTCACAAGGTGGCTTAAAATTAATCATCCAATTTTTTTTAATATTTTTTTTTATTATATAAAAAAATTATTTTGAGTGAAGGTTTTATTTTGAATATTTAATTTTTCTTTAAAGAACCCCATGGAAATTATATGCAACTGTTCATTATGGTAGTATGAAAATAACTATGTATGTTTTTTTTTTACACAAGGTGGCACAAAATTAATCATCCATTTTTTTAATAGTTTTTTAATTTTATTTTTTTTATTATAGAATATAAAAAATTATTTTAAGTAATGGAAATCTTTATTTTGAACTTTACGCGCTGCATTGCTTGTCTGTTTGCTTGTCTATTTGACTGCAGCTGCTCCTTCTTAAGTGTCAAATATGACTGACGTACGGCAGCATTTGTAAAAATTATGAATCATCCGACAAAGTGATTAATTTTGCGCCACCTGGTGTGTCTAGCAAACTAAAACTTGCAAGAAAACCAAATCCATTTATATTTTACAATATATCAAAAATTATTTTTTTTTTTTTTAATATTTAATTTTTGGCTCTAAGCTCCATCCGGAGTTGTACGTATATTTATAATCATTTTTTTTTTACAATTAACGATTAGTTTCAATTCTAATTAGTTATCACCGATTCCGTAAATGTTAAAAAAAAATTAATTATTTAGTAACTTATTTAAAATATTTTGCGGCTTAGCACCTTTTTACATCCAATAGGAGCTGCATTTTTTTCAACTTTCCATCTTCATAGCCATAACTCGCTCTCAATTTCCGTATTAATTGAAGATAAAAAATATAGGATTTAAAGAATCTTTTTTAATTTGCGAGGAACAAAATTGACTTTTTTGTTACTTCTAGTGCACTTTTTTTCCTAGAACCGCATGAAGAATCCCAATCCGCTGGGCACGAGGTAGAGAAAAAGCGTTCTACACAAATTGACCCACCTTAATATACGTAAGTATATTTGTGTTTTTCTCCCAGCAATTGCACTTGAAGCTGTTAACAATCGCTCGCATGCTTCGCCAGTTGTTGTAACAGTAATTGCTCGCCGCTGTTTGGGCTGTCATTGGCGACAGATCATTACGATTTCGCTTTTGCCATGAGTGAGGGACAACAGCGTCAATCAGCATTAAACAATTGGAAGACTTACAAGCTATTTTTGTAAGCTCATATGCATGTGTATGTGTATGTATGCATGTGCATGTATTTTTTCTAGTGCAGGGGGCGGTTGTTGCGTTGTGGCATGTTCTAGTTATGATTTAAGTGCTTCACGCACTTTATGCGCAGCCTTTATTATTCTCATTGGAATTAATACCAATTTGTTACTAATTGTTCATCAAAATAATAAAATATGTAGAACAAAAAGACAAAAACAAAAAAAAAAACAAATGCGAAGCGCAGATGTTGTAGTGAACTGTGTCAGCAGCAATTACTCCATCACTTCAACACACCCACAAATTCGTCGCGCTAACGAAGAACTTTTTTTATTATTATTTTTTTAATTATTTTTTATTGTGACTGCTCTGGTTACAGCCACAATTGATCTAAGTAAATTTTCGTTTTGTTCTTTTTTCGTATTAATTTTAGCACTTCGCTCTAATACAGTCCAAATATGCGTATATTTTCACACTTTCAACGCAATCAGCCATTCGCTTCACCAACCGTGCGCATCAATTTACACACACACACACACACACCCATTCTATTCGTCGTCACTCATTAGCTGCATCTCGTTTGGTACTGATTGACTTTTACTGCTTTTACTAATTAGCGTAAATTGTAACAAAATTTTGCTCCATTGCGTTATTTAATTGCGTTTGTGTGCGCTCAGTAAGTGTGTCATTCAAGTTCGCTTAAATTTTTCGTTTTTTTTGTTTTGCTCTTCATTACTTCAGATGGCATCCATTGACCTCTCTGTTCATTATAACAGGTCCCTTTCGCAATCATTTGTACTAACTAAAGTAGTTTGACACATTTTTTCCTGTATTAAATACCAACTGTATTGCTCAAAGCGTATACAATTTGTATGCAAATCAGTTAGAAAAAAATCATTTGGTAATGAAACTTTTTGTTTGAGTGCGCAAGTACGGCATGTGATCTTTAGTTATAGGAAAATATAAAGGGTTTTTTTAATAAGAGGTGTTATTTTGATATTCAAAGAAAAATGCTATTTTTTAATATAAATGACCGGATGTTTATTTCATTATATATATACAGGTATAGCGTGAATAGTGGGAAATAACATCAGGCAAATGACCACCTTTTTATGAAAATTTCCATAACCGAATTAAAAAGTGGCTGCCCTATGACCTCGATAGTCTCACGAATTCCAACTTTGTGGTTTTGAATCGACCCTGAACTGTTCGCGTAGACCTTCTCTCTCACGTGGCCCCAAAGAAAAAAGTCACAAGGTGTTAAATCACAAGATCTCGGTGGTCAATTGGGATCGCCTCTTCGAGAGAAAACTCGGTATGGAAGCTTTTCGTATAAAAGATCAATAGTTTCATTGCTTGTGTGGCACTTAGCGCCGTCTTGTTGAAAATAAACGTTGTCCAGGTCAATACCATCCAATTTCGACCATAAAAAATAGTTAATCATCTCTTGATAGCGCAATCCATTCACCTGTAACACTTGTTATTGGAAAACCCTTTAGTAAAAGGTGTTGCATGTGAAGGCGAATGTAGCACAAGTAACTAGGATATACAAAGGTACTTGATCACGCTAGGCAAGCACTGTAGTTAAGATCGACAACTAAGCGCGCAGGTGGCGGAATAAGCGAAATCCTTCCTTTGAATACTTCTAACTGCATCAATTTCGGGTTAAATTACCACCAAATAGCGGGTATTTCAACAGATGCGCCTAGACGTTGCTTAAAAATAAAATAAGTAAAAATTTAAATTTTTTCTGATTTCACTATTTTTGTTCAAAATATGTTTCTTAGTAATTATATGCGAAAAATTACATCATTTAAATGTCCACCATTGGCACGTCTATAGTTAAAATCCGCCAAGCAGCCGATTCGCGAATGCCTAATTGGTGCGATGTTGAAGGTTGTTCAGCAACAGTGTGCCCTACAGCAGCAAAATTCTCCACAGAACGTCCAGTTTTTGGTCTGCTAGTCCTCTTTCTGTCCTTGACAGAACCAGTTTCTTGAACATTTTTCACCAACCTTTAACTTGTCGACTCATTCGGTTGATTATTTCTACCACAGCAAATAGCGTAAAAAAATAATTTAAATTTTTGTGTTTCTTTTTTTATTTTCCTTTATGTATTTGGAAAATTTCTTACCGTCAAAATCACTACACCGACTGAATAAGTTGTTTATCCATTTTTGTTTATAATTAATGTTTATTATTGGTGAACCCCGATATCGCCACTTCTCGCTCAGATATCGAACTTTGAATCGAAAAGGATCGTTTTGACTTCAACCAATCTCATCAATTATAATTGTACAGAATTGCAGAGAGTGGTTGCAAAAACTTTGCCAAACTCTCCCGTACCACCATTTTTAACTGAGATACAGCTCTTTGAAAGAATACCCACAATTTCGAAAAATTGTTTACTTCCTTCATTTTTTTCCGTCAGTATGCGTAGTAATACCTGGCCATAGGAACATATGTAGAAAAAATGAGAAACCTGATGAACCGGCAAGACAGGGGGCATCCTATAACGAACCCAACGGATCCAAAGCGGACGAAGCAGGCTATCTCTGAGGTGTCCGCAAATGTGAAATCTTCTCGCAATATCAGAAGCAGGTCGTTGACAGATGGACTAACATGGATACCTGCAAAGTAACTAACGTAGCAAACGTAGCCCAATTTCCACAAATCCAGAACTGGCGAATTGTTAAGAAAGCCACGAGCAGATATATTCAGAATTACGTCAACAATAACGGGCCACTGACCTTTGGGAGGTCATGGCAGAAAGATGGATGTAAAAGCTGCAAGGAAACAGTCTTTCGCTAGTGTATGAATGCTCAAGTATGGGTGCTCTATGACATGGAATGCTGAAAGAGTTCTCGATAGTTAACTTGAAAGAAATTGCAGAAAGGAAACTAGACGACATAACGTAAAAAGCAGTGGTTCTACAAGTGGTGTATAAGAATATCATCTTTTCAGCCTATTGGGTATGGGCTATGTCACTCAGACAAAACTTCCACCGCCATACTGGTACTGATCTAAATCCGCAAACTACAAAAATTTTTCATTTCTTCAATTGCTCATTTCGATTCAGTTATGAATCCAAATTTGAAGCTTTTATCGGTTCAAACAATAGCAGAGGGACCAAACCGGCGATTGGTGCTTAAAACTTCTTAGTTCCAACCCTAGTTTTAGTCCTACATACTATAGATAAAGCGTTAATCTGTTGTCATCATGGTAGTAAATCAATTTCTCATGTCTATTTTTCACAATTTTCTTCAATAGATCGCCTCAAATGCATTAGTTTTGAAGCATCTTCGCCATCCCATATTGTGCCAGCCATACTTTTCTTATCTGACCAATTAAAGAATTTATATCACGTGTGTTTCGAAACTTGTTCAGGAATCAACCTTCAAAATCCTCTCCAATTCAATAACATGGAGCACTTTAGCTATATTTAGAAAACAAATCCCCAACAAATTTATACTGCTGCATAAATATTCATCAATATTTCCTTACATAAAGTTCGCCTGATACTTTTTCACTTCCTCCCTTAGAAGTTGATAAAATCTGAAGTATGCCGCCGTAGCCGAATGGGTTGGTGCGTGATTACCATTCGGAATTCACAGAGAGGTCGTTGGTTCGAATCTCGGTGAAAGCAAAATTAATAAAAAAAACATTTTTCTAATAGCGGTCGCCCCTCGGCAGGCAATGGCAAACCTCCGAGTGTATTTCTGCCATGAAAAAGCTCCTCATAAAAATATCTGCCGTTCGGAGTCGGCTTGAAACTGTAGGTCTCTCCATTTGTGGAACAACATCAAGACGCACACCACAAATAGGAGGAGGAGCTCGGCCAAACACCTAACAGAAGTGTACGCGCCAATTATTTATTTTTTTTTTTATGATTCAGTTGGCATCTCGCACACCACGCGGATTCCGGCACAGTACGCCCATAACCAGGTTTGTTGTATAATGAATATAAGATGCTCTTAGCCACATCTAACTGCTCGACCCATATGATTTGTAATGCTAGTTCGGGGATTGAATCAATATGCTTCAAGAATATTTTCTTAATATTCTTAAGGTTTTGGTATTACGTTAAAAGGATTACTCGGATTTGTTACAAATGTATTTTACTTTTAATGCTTCCAGACTTTTTTAAGAAGTTGTCTGAACACTTTAAAGATCAACGCTGCTCCCTTGCACCTACATTAGCAGGAAACTATTTTGCTCTTTCGACAAAAAAATCCCTAATCAAGTATAAAAATCGGAGCCGGCATGCGGCAGAGGATAATCACACGAAAGGGTGTTAGAGAGTGTAAAATTTTCATACTTTTGAGCAGCCACCGACGTCGAGTTAAAGCGACTCAAAAAATTTCAAGAAAACCTAAGCAAAAAAGGTGTAACATCCTGTTGCGCCACAATCCTCGAGAAACAAGCATAACAACAAAAACATAACCAGTAAGCAAAAGAGAGATACAAAATTTTACAGTTTCTGATTTTCCTTTTCTTTTACTGGTTTCCGTTCAGCTAGTACAACAACATGCTATCAATTTCTTTTAATTTAATTGATTGCTTTTTTTGGGCATGTTATTTAACTGCTTATTATTTTTGCTGTTTAAATTTTTTTCTCCACTATTGCACACCAACCAACCATACAAGGCAGCCTATGCAACCGCTCAGTTTGAGAAATTGTGTAAACGCCCATTAATGATGAGTTTGCATTTCCTTCCTTAAGAATTGAAGAAAATTCTTTTGGTATGTTTCCGAAATTTGTGTGAATGCAACAATAACTATTACAAATGCAACATCCACCTGTAGCGGCACCCCCGCTGTTCGGCCTGAACGCTGAGAAAGCAGTCTTGAGGGCAACTGAATATTTCAAATGCTCTGAATTCCCTGTTTGCAGTGTAAGGTGCCAAGTCATGCGGCGTTAAATGGTAGCTATCGACGCCTCGAAATGACGGCAAAATGTTGCAAGTATTTAAATAAAATAACAATAAAACAACGGAAAGGTAGCAAAAAAGAGTAAGAGTCGGAAGAACTACAGCGCTGCAGTCAAAAGAAACACAACTCAGCGAATATGGTATTTTAGTTCTGAAGTGTTATTTGATGATTGAAGGCGTACTGGGTCAAAAGGGACTAGTATTGAACTAGTTGCAAAGGGCCAGTTAGAGGTGTATGCAAAAAAAAAATACTCTTCAGTTTAAAATAATGCAAGAAAGGATGAGGCGAAAATGAATATTGATGGATTGTGTTGTTCTGCGCAGAGGTGGACAAATGATATTTTGTAGGAAAAAAATTTAGAAAATTAAGTAAGTACTTCAAATGTAAGGTAAACAAAAGTAGTTCAGAACTGATAGGTTTGACTGCAGGGAGCATGCAATAGTGAAAAAAGGAACTGCACTGAAGTTTTCTCGCAACTAAGCAACCGTGAGCGCTGGTTGTAGCGTACTAAGCAGTTTTACTGGGTAGTTGCATGCGTGTTTGTATATGTGTTTGTGTAAGCTATAATTAAAATTTGTTTTCAACCAACAACAATTCCGATTTTTACACTTGCTTACATAACTTTGCCGGAATTATCCTGTTGCCAGAGTTTTTATGCGTGTGTGTGTGTCTTTTTTGGCTGTACCCATTTATTTGAAAAATGCTTCTTACATTTCGGTACCTTTTTTGTTGGTCTTATTGCTTTTCACCTGTTTTATAATAACCGGTAATTAACGTTGGCGCCTCCACACCAAATTAGCTGTATTATTGGAATATGAACATGCAACAAAACGCATTCTTCGAGATTCATTTACAAAAATTAAAAAGCACACACATACACACACAAATTGGAAAAATCTTTACTTACGAAAAGCAGTTACTTGAGCGCGAAAAAAGTCTTTGTCGGCATTGTTGCCACACATATCGTGACACTTTACAAGGATTCGAGGTGTTGCCCATAATTACACAACCAGCACTTGTTGCAACAGCAACAGCGGTACAACAAAAGCGACCGACAGTCGCTAAAGATGTGCGTCTGCTGCATGGAAGCGTGAGCATCAATTTTGAAAGCTGCTTTGCACTTTTTCATTTTTAAAGTCATTTTTTTATGATTTTAATGCGTTTCAGGTTTTTGCGTTTCATTCGAATTTTAATGTGTTTTAGTTTTTATTTTTTTGATTTCTCAATTTTTTGTATTTTTTTATTTCATTTTGCCTGTCACTTGTGTGCCAAATTATTTTGACACCTGCCCCAAATTTAGCATTTTCAAGTAAATAATTATAGGTTAAGTGTAGGCGAAATGCCCTCGAATGCCACTTATCACTTCAGTTGGATTAAAGTGATTATTTTGCAGCTTGACGAGACGTGAATTGAAATTTTAATACGTAATGCGGCGTAAATGGGACACTGGGGCGATTTTAGGAAATAAATTGAGAAATTTCAAAAAAAAAAAAATAATAATAATATTAAAGGGCATTTTTAAAACCTGTTAAGTTAAAAAAAACGTATGTGTGCTATTTTTTTTTTTTATTAAAATATTTATAGAATTTATAGAACAACTGAACCCTATAAAGATAACCATACGACAAAATATGGGACATACGTGCGACAAATACATGGTAGTACCACTCAAGATTTCCTAAATTTCATAAATTATTAAAACTGTTTAATTTCCCGATTTTTTGTTATATAGAATATTTCATTTGCATTGATTAAAAATGGAAACACAATATTCCTTATAAAAAGCCAACGAATCAGATGGCTGGGGCACATGTACAGAACGCCCAAATGGAGAGCTGCCAGTATAGCGTTCCATAGGCAAGTGGTTGGACGGAGAGGTCGTCCTGCGTCCTGCGTCTACAGGCCTACTTGCGGAAAATGGGGATCGAAAACTGGAAAGGCGTAGCAGAGGATCGATCGGAATGGAAAACCGTAGTTGTGGAAGCAATGGTCTGCACAGGACTGTAGTGCTATTGATGACAATGATATTTCATTTCTAAGGATGTTCTTTAAAGTTATTATTAGTAAGCATACCTATCTAACAATTTGTTTTGAACATTTTTCTAAAAGATTATTTTCAAAAATTGTAGTAAAGTTACATAGAAAAAAGTTTCCTTCAAAGTTAAAATATTAAAAAATATTGAAAAAAAAATAATTTTTTTCTTTTAAACATTGTTATCAGAAATTATATTAAAATTTCTTGCAAAGCAAAAATACTTACAAATTTTGGTCAAAAACAAATATTTTTTAATATTGCATTATAGTTTTTGTAGAAACGCAAATAATTTGTAAGAAGTGTTCCATGTTCCGCTTTTTTTCCTTATAGTTTTATATTTTTGAGGAGGCAACCCGAGCCGAATAGGTTGGTGCGCGACTACCATTCGGAATTCAGAGTACGTAGGTTCGAATCTCCGTGAAACAGCAAAATGAATAAAACGATTTTTCTAATAGCGGTCGCGCCTCCTTCAACAATTTTTCTACTTTATTTGTAATTATGTGCACCTGGTCTATGGTGGAGTGCTTGCATCAAAATCCAGCTAACCTGCGAGAGATTCAATGATTGGTTTTAAGTGATTTTGAAAGAGCTTGAAATTTGTGTCAGCAAGGAGGTAGAAAGAAACAATATATGGCACAATATGTGGCTTGGCAATTATAATCATCTCCGCAATCTTCAACAGGCTTGGAACATATTGGCGTCGGATCAACGAATTAAATAGTTTAGCTAATTTTACTAGTTTTTTGTTGAATAGGTTTTTTTTAACGAATTTTCGAAATATTTTTTTATACAGAAAAAATGCACAAAACCATCAGAAAAAATGATAAAAAATTATGCTATTGAACCACATCAAAAAATATAAGAGTATCAGAATCTTTCTAAAAACTCAGACTAAAACTTGAGGATAATTTTTCGGATTTTTAAAGATTTTATAGAAAGTGTGAAACATTATACGTTTGTTTTTTGGTATAAACTATACTTTTATAAAAAAAAGAATTTTTTATTCAAATACAAAATTAATGGTCAAAACTTTGCAACATGTTGCATGTTACTGTGAACACAAGTGTACTTGAAGAAATCAAACTTTCTTTCCGCTGCAATCTAAATCCCTAATCAACATATTTCCTTACATGTAAATTCAGCATACACAGGCATGACATTCTTATTAAACGAACAGTTAGCATCTGCGCCTCAATTCCCTCTTCTCAAAACAACAGGACAATTCCTGTCATCCTCACATCCTTTAATCTAAGATCTCACTTGCCATATTTTCACCACACTCTTTACACTCAACTTTGAATTTCTCGAAACTCGTATGCCAAAATAGTCTACACATGATGGAAATCTAGATAAGGATAATTTGTTGTTTGCCACAAAGCCGCCATGTGAGACATCAGCAACAGATTAAGATACGAAGGTGCATGCATACGAGTTTTATACATATTTATGAGAATATCCATATATGAATGAACGCAACGACAGTTCCAAAGCAGACCAATTTGCAGTTGCAAGCAATCCTGCTTTATGTTCTTTGCTAATTATTCCAAACAAGTTGAATACGAGTGGATCCTTCCATCAACATGTTTAGGAAGTTCCGTAGCGATCTGCTGCTTTGATAACATACTTGGAATGTATGAATGCGTGAATTGGATATTCTCTCTTCAACAGCTGTTTTGATAGCGATCTATGTATGATCTTTCAAATACTTGTGTTTCGATTTCCATCTAGCTAAAGTATTTTATTTTTAAGTGCATACAAATATGTTTTATTTGTTAGAACCGAGCATCTTCTGATTACTTTTGGAATGTAGGAATTATTTGCATTTTAATCTTGATAAAAAGACCTCAGCTTTAGTATGACGTCACACTATGCGTATTCGTATTTCTCTTTATTTAACCAATGGTATGTCTGGTCAGCCCATTGGGATTCGAAAATTTGCGTAAGTCATCTGCTCCCTTGCCTTAGCTGCTTTTAGAACTTTGTAGAAGAAATCATTTTTATTCTCAAGCTTACGAGGCTTGTGATGAGATTCTAGTTAAACCTACCAGATTTGTTCACAGAAAGATATTTTACTACTCTCCTGAAGCATATTTATTAATTTATCAATACCTTTTTTTGTCCACTTCAATATAATTGTCCATCTAATTATAATACACTTGTGTAAATGCTTTTCCAAGCATTCGAAGCATTTTTGAAGAATACATACTTCGATATGCCCGTAAGCTCTTCCAGCGATGGAGTCTTTGAGGCAAATCTGGGTTCTTTCTTTGGTCTTTTCCCTTTCGGAAACAGGAAAAAGTTACAGAGGGCCAAGTTCGATGCATAAGTTGGCAAGGTAAAGCGGTGAGCCGAGGCCATAATGGTGCTGTTTTTGGCTTACGACCCAGCAAAGAGTTGCTATCGTAGATTAATATTTCAGATTGTTTGTTCCTCAGTCGTAAGCATTTTCGCATATCATATCTCATATTTCTCATTGACTGAACGACCTTCTGCCATGAACTCCCTTCCATGCATCCCATCATTATAATCAAATAGAGCAGTGAGCAAAACCTTCACATTTGACCGAAGCGTGGCGTAGGCCTTTTGGTCTTTGATGTTCTGGCCGCTTGCAATGGAATGATTGAACTCTTATTTCGACGTCTTAACCATATAGGAGTATTCATGCCTCATCACCAGTTATGGCGTTTTCAAGCGAATGCAAATTGCTTCGAGGTATTTTTCAAAAATGTAAGGGGAAAAAAATTTTCCAAAAATTTTTAAGAAAAAAAGTTTAACTAAAATTTACAAAAACAAAATATTTTTTAATATGTTTTATTGAAATCAATTTTTGAATTAATTTAATAATTTGAATAAAATTTTTAACAATTTTTTTTTATATTTACTTTATTGAAATAAACTTTTTAGTTAAATCAAAAGTTAATTAAAAAACAAACTTTTTTAAAAAGTATATTTTATTCAAAAAATAAAAAAAAATTATAAAATATTAAAAAGAACCGCAGATATTTTACTTCAAAAACTCCTTCTCAGAATTTTCAACATTAAATAAATCTCTAAACTATAAAAAAATTTCAAAGCGTTTTCAGTTTAGTTCAAGCTTTCAGTTTATATTCAAGCCAATAAGGAAACTTATTTTCTGAAAAATTTATAACAATGTCACCGGACATGGAATCGCTGCTCTCTTAAGTGTTTCTTCTAAATTGTTTACTAATTTTTTGTAACTGCAGTCAGAGATGGAATTCTGTGAAGAAGTTCTTTTGAATTGTGTTTTATTCGGGTTTAAAGTGGCGTTCATAAGTCCCAAGCACAGCAGATAGAGGTTTGGTGCAAGAAAGCAGCTTAATGGCCGTCGCAACTGAGCAACTACATAAGTGCGTGCCTTATTAGGCCTAACTTACAAATTGAGAAATCTATGCCAACAAATATGGCAGTTAGTTTTTATAAGAAGCTTCTTCATGGCAGAAATCCTCCCTAAGGCATACTCAAGCAAAATCATACAAAAAGAACTATGCCGAAGGCACCCTGTTTTTGGTTTTTTTGGAAAATAACTTCCAGAGTATTATATTAATTACTTACTCAATGTTGCCAGCTAGCCGGGTGGCATGCAACACCAAGCGCCCGCCACACACACGCGAATACGCAGAAATAAATAATAACTAAATGTCCCCATCAAGCAAAAACACAAAAAAAATATTTATAAAGAAGTCGAAAATATGTCCAAACAACACCAAGCCTTAAATCAAGCCCTCAAGCGAGACAGCCGAACAAAGTACGCATTTTATAGCAACCAACAATTTGAGGAATAAATTTATAATCCTAACAATGCCATATCAATTCACAAGCGCACTCGAAAGAGGACAGGAACAATGGGCAATATTTAATTATGCGTTGATTGTCCTTTCAAATAAATAATACAACATGTCAACAAACATATTTCGAATAAAAATAGTTGACCAGGCACAAGAGGGCAGTAGAAGTGGTAGGGGAAGCGAGAAATTCTATGAAATAATTTTGGGCAACGTGAGCTACTGACCAATAAAATAGCCACTACCACAAGCAAATGGAAATGAAAAGTGCCCAGGAGAAACAAATTAAAAACTTACATAATAATTGATGATGCGTGCATGTATGTGTGTGTGTGTGTGTGTATGTATATACAACAACAGGCAACAAATAATACACAATAAACATAAGAAGCAACTGAATTGTTGTAGGCATAAACCAGAAAAAGATTGTCAAACTGATGAAATAATAGTTGAGAAAAATTGTGTGCCGCACACAAAACTTAGTTGTTGCAACGAGATCTAATGATCGATAACTGATAGAACAATAAACGTAAAGGGCCAGACGTTGTGACAAAGGGTCTGACAATGGACGCATGCTGATGAGAATCAACAAACTTGTACACGCACACACACATACACACACGCATACTCAGAACCAAGCCAAGCGGCCCGAAGGCTTGGTGGATGTCAAAGCAAATAGGAATACATTTCTCTTGCCTAAAGCAATATTGAGTGTTGCAAGGAAGGCTTTGTGTGACAAAACTAGGCAAACAAGCAACAACAACAAAAACAGGCTTACTAGGGAGCACGACGCATAAGCCACAGAGCACTTTCAGCAAATGCTAACCACAAAAGATTGGTTGGGTATTGTGGAAAAAAGAAAAATAAAATAAAAAAGAAGTAGAAAAAAGGAACGAAACAAGGAGTGATCCTAGAAATTGATTAAAATCAATTTTTGGTTTTCTTTACCAAGCGACAATAATGCAATATTTTCTACTTTGTCTGCTTTGCCTGGTAAACGCCTCTTTTCTTATTTTGTTTTTTTTGCCTATTTCATAAAGCCTCGTACAAACGGCAATGAAGCACAAAATGGAATGCCATTTGTGCTTGGGTTTGTCAACCGCAATTTGTTGCATTGAAATTGAGCAGAATTCGAGAACAGCAGAGCAAACGTATCATTAGCCACAGTCAAAGGCATTTGTAAAGCAAACAATTAGAGTTGAGTGGAGAGGAATAGAAGAAATATCCGAAAAAAGCCAGCACAAAATATCAATTTTCCCTCATAGCAAAAGCGGCCGATCGATAATCGCAACGCAGTGATCTAGTTCTGCGCATGCGCAAACGGTGCCCCTTAACGACATTCAAACATAGTCTCTTTTCTTGGTAAAGACTCTTAAAAATATTATATTATACTAACAAATTTGTACGCAAATCCTGCCTGTAATCAAGTACTCATCCATACTGGTGCATGGGCAGACAGACAGATACACGAAGATACCCATGCGTTGCTGAGTCGTCTTCATGCTTGTAGGCGGTTTCACTTACAAATCCAATGATATCATCTTGAGACGGTTTAGCTGCCACGCGGCTCGACTCATCAGCCGCTCCATATTACGAGTATTTACTTTCCAACATTTTTGCCTGTGTGTCAACTTCGTCGTTTCGGCTCACATCAGTTTAACAACCACTCCGTTTTATTTTAGTTGATTATGCCAGGTGTGGTTTACTTGACATGCCGCGACATCATATTTCCTCGGTACGTTTGTCAACACCTGGCTCGCTGGTATGTATGCAGATCACTTACGATGCATGTTTTGTGCTCATCGCTCGGGAAACGAGATGCTCGCGATAAGGTTTTGGCAAATATGTAAGCGCTTACGAGTATTTGTCGCAGTGCGGCGGGAATAAATGTTTTCAGATTATCGTTGGGCTTTGTTTGAGGATGAGTTGATATCATACGGCGGCATCTCGAGCTGTACTTTCTTGTGAGTTTGCTTTTCGTTTTTGAGAGTGTCGTCAATGTTTAAAGAAATATCGTGATATACGGCGTTTCGCTATTGCCATAGTGGCAAAAAAGTTTATGTGCTTTTAGAATCTTACAACGAATGGTCTATTAGCTGAGGGATACAGAGCTCATTATTCTTTGCCTTACTACTGGACTATAGGAACGAGTTATGGTAGTGAAAGAAAATCACAAACTTTGCGTCAGTTGTGGACCAAAATATGGGTCTAACAGAGTAGAGCTAAACAGAATTCCATAGACATGGGTATATTCTTTTTTCGTACACTTGAATTTGGAGCTACTAAATACAGCCTTTGATTGACTCTTTCGGCAATCTGTATATGACCTCGTTACAGCAGAGATCTATAGGACTTCATAAAATGATCTTAACGGAGCAGAGACCCATAGAAATCCATACTATTCCATATTGTCACTTTAGCAGTACTCCACACGACCCCATACACTGGGTATATTCACTTATCTTACTCTTGGACTTGGAGTTAGTAAAATAAGCACGACAGCGGTAAAAGGAAAATACAGCCTGTAGAGCATGCAGAAATCAATATATGACTTGAACAGTATTGAGCTTCGAAAGATTCCATACACTCGGATATATTTTCTTATCTTACTATTTGATTTGGATGGAGTAAGGTTAGCAAGGAAATAGTGAATAGTGAAAGCAAAATTCAGCCTCTGATTGAATTATTTGAGATTCTGTTTATGGCCTTACCAAACCATAACTCTGTGTGATTCTTGATGTTGTCATTATTTTTCTTACACTGTTTGGCCGAACTCCTCCCCCATTTGTGGTGTGAGTCTTAATGTTTCCCAAAAATAGAAGACCTACAGTTTTAAGCCAACTACGAACGGCAGATGGTGTTTATGAAGAGCTTTTTTCAGTGGTGTGTCATTAACTGCCAAGGGGCGACAGTCAATAGAAAAAAAAGATAGAATGTGGTAATAGAACCGCAACTTGAAACTATATGACGGACAATACTGCAAATATGAAGAAGATTGCGTCCATGAGATGCGCTCAGTCAACTGTTATTCTTTATGAGGGCTGCCAGCAGCTACGAAAAACAATTTTCTCTGAGAAATCTATTGCCACGTGGTGAACGGATGCAGTCTCCCCTCACAAAGAAATGAAATGAATTTTTTCGGACTACACAAATGAACTACGTGGATCTAAGACCGAAATAAAAATTACTTAAATACGGAAGATTCAGAAATTATCTCAAAAATGTAGTTAAATGTGGATATCACTTGAAATCATCTTCACCAGTTTTTTGTTTTTTAAACGATGTACTCGTCTATAGTCAGAGAAAGCGTACCAAGTTTAGATTTCACTAGATGATAGAAAGGAGAATTTAAAATATTTCACGTTTTGTGTCATCTGTAGGAAAAAGGGAGCCTCCCAACAAAAATTTTTGAAAAAATCGATTCCTAGTTTCTGATAAATTTGGAACAAAAGCTTCCTTAATTCGAAAAGATGGTGCTTAAGAGAGCTGTGCTAAATATTATTCTCGCCTATAAGTAGGCAGCAAGTTTCGTTCTTTATTTATCATTTCATTCACCCAGCAAATCTTTACATTTCTCAAATGGCTTGTGAAATGGTTCACGCTCAATCCGTGTAGACTTAACTTACGTAACTTAACTTAAATTAACTTCATATTTTGCCGAATATATTAAGCAGAAAGTTATGTTAGTTGTTGGTTAAAACGAACTTGACTTAATTTAAGAAACGTATGACTTTGTAGATTTTAGGTTCTTTAAATGTCTATTGAAAGCGGTTAGAGAAACGCAGTTGTCATATCTTCGACTTTATAATACTTGAAAATAAATGTATTTGATAATGTAAGGACTACAAAAACAAACCATTAGCGGTTAATAAAACTTAACTTAACTTAGAACAGAGGCATATGTAAAATATACAAAAACAAAATATTGACGTGTTGACTTTGACTTAATCATTGCTTAAGCTAAGTTATGTTAAGTTCAGTTAAGTTAAGCTAAGTTTGTTAAGTTAAGTTATGTTAAGTAAAGTTAAGTTAGGTTAAGTTAAATTAAGCTATGTAAAGTAAAGTTAAGTTATGTTAAGTTATGCTAAGTTAAGTTATGTTAAGTTATGCTAAGTTAAGTTAAGTTAAGTTAAGTTAAGTTAAGTTAAGTTAAGTTAAGTTAAGTTAAGTTAAGTTAAGTTAAGTTAAGTTAAGTTAAGTTAAGTTAAGTTAAGTTAAGTTAAGTTAAGTTAAGTTAAGTTAAGTTAAGTTAAGTTAAGTTAAGTTAAGTTAAGTTAAGTTAAGTTAAGTTAAGTTAAGTTAAGTTAAGTTAAGTTAAGTTAAGTTAAGTTAAGTTAAGTTAAGTTAAGTTAAGTTAAGTTAAGTTAAGTTAAGTTAAGTTAAGTTAAGTTAAGTTAAGTTAAGTTAAGTTAAGTTAAGTTAAGTTAAGTTAAGTTAAGTTAAGTTAAGTTAAGTTAAGTTAAGTTAAGTTAAGTTAAGTTAAGTTAAGTTAAGTTAAGTTAAGTTAAGTTAAGTTAAGTTAAGTTAAGTTAAGTTAAGTTAAGTTAAGTTAAGTTAAGTTAAGTTAAGTTAAGTTAAGTTAAGTTAAGTTAAGTTAAGTTAAGTTATGTTAAGTTAATTTCACGTAAGTTATGTAAAGTTAAGTTTAGTTATGCTAAGTAAAGTTAAGCTATGTTAAGTTAATTTCAGTTAAGTTATTTTATGTTTAGTCATGTTAAGTTAATTTCAGTTAAGTCATTTTAAGTTTAGTTATGTTAAGTTAATTTCAGTTAAGTTATTTTAAGTTTAGTTATGTTAAGTTAAGTCTGAAAGTAAGTTTTAAGAGAAAAACTCTACGAAATTTCTCAGAGACACCACCCTTTAATGTGGGCTTACGGACACACCGAGCTATAAAAATCACCTTGAAAAATTCACAAACAAGCTCACCCTGAAGCTTAGGTTATTCCTTCCGCTTTACTGACTATATTCTGTGCCTCCGCTCTCCCAGTGCTAAGCAGATGGGGTGTGCAGAGACGGACTGACATTCGACCAAGCACTGTCACTTTAGCAAGTTTTTGCTGATTGCATTATACAAATGAGTTCAAATGCTCTAGCTGATATTAGCATCTCTTACATCTCTTACTTATACTTAGTTTTCAAATTAAAATGATTTAATTTCTTACTTCAACTGCAAGTTTTTCATTCAAATATATAATATTTTTTGACTATAAATAATGCACGCATTAATGAACATTTTACCAGCTGTATTCTTTCCAGCAGACACTACAAGTAAAAACTTAAGTGGTTTGTTAAATGAATAATCCCGAAGAGTAGGTATTGTGAAAATGAATTGCGCAGATATGGGTTTTAGAAAAAAAATCTGCAAAGTAGCAAATCCAACTATGAATGTCAAATTTCCCATGACACCTGCCCACTGTGATGACATAGTGCCACCAGTCGCAAATAGACAGCTTGTCGACGAACGAACGACCCTCAACGGCCTGGCTACAGTTAATTTAAGTGCTGCAGCAGCACGTAAATGGACCAAGTAGCGTTTTAACATTTTCATCATTAAACTTTTGACACTATTAGCGTGTCAACAGACATCATTATTTACATTTTTCGATAGCATGCGTAGCGAACTTCCGAAACTTAACAATTTTGTTGGAGTGGAAGGCCGAGCTCACTTAAAATTGGCCTACTGCAGTTGTGGATTTCTTCTTCTTTTTATTTCACAAATTTTACTTCAACTTATGTGGCTTTTCTTTGTGCGTACACCGTCGCCATTCATGCTGCTGATCAGCCTCATCGTCATTATCATCATTAGCGTTTATTTTTATTTTTGTAACATTTTTGAAAAAGTCTCTCTCACTCTCTCAAATGCTTTTCGCAACCATAAATATATGCGCTTACTTATTTTTAAGTGGCGTGTTTTATTTTAATATCACAGCATATTTTATACTCAGCTTCGCTGCCACTCCTTTGTTCCGCATGCAACATGCCATTGCAGCGTCTTTTCGCTCTGCTCTGATCATTGTGGCAACAATTCAATTAGCTTTGCCGTTAAATTTACATTGTTCGCCTGTCCATCAACGCTGCCAGCAGATTTTTCAACGCGTCCGCCACAATGCGCGTTCTTCTTCATTTTATGTAGCTTCTTCCACGCCACTTACCGCTGCTAGTTGCTTGCTTTTTTTGGCGTATTCTAAAATTATTACAACATCAAAATTTCTTTTGTATTCTTATAATTTTCTCGTCATTGTTTTTGAATTCATTAGCTATTGCCACTGTTGTAGCTTGTCGTTTTCTGTCTAGCAATCTTTAAATATGTATGTGCGTGTGTATGCGCGAAGGTTTGAGTAGTTTTCAGCAATTTAATAAATTGCCCATCGTTGTTGTCGTTTGGGCTTTGATGCGGTAATGAAGCAATTAATTTCGTGATACAGCCCACATTAAACCACATTATGGATATTCCAGAGAATGTTTAGTTGTTTTCTTTTAAATGCGCGCTTTTATTGCGTTTCGTGGTTGACATTTGTGGGCCCACAAAAATAATGAACTCAAGTTTAATGCTACAAAATCACTCCCAATAATTATTTATGAACCACACCTAAACGTCAACGACACCGTTGGACTTCTTTCTTTGGGGTTATTTGAAAGAAAAGGTATGCGTCGATAAGCCAGCAACAATTCAAGAGCTAAAGGATGTGATAATTCGGCACATTAACGGCATAGAACCTCAATTATGCCTTAGCGTCATCGAAAATTTGGACCATCGGATAGAGGTGTGCCGCCGAGGCTGCGGCGGCCATTTGACCGATATTTTGTTTTACGCATAATTGAGCCATACTAATATTATCATTATAAGGAGAAATGGCAATAATTTCTTAAAAAAGTTGTATTTTATTCAAAATCAACACCGGCCTTGAAACTTAACCACCCTTTACAAGGTGAGGTTAGGTGTCATATAAAAAACAAACTTAAATTGAAATTAAAACAACAAATTTTATGAAAGTAACTTATTTTCCCTACATTTAAGAGTATAACATCAGAATTATTATATCATATATGGCAAATTATATCTTTGTTCACTCCACTCGGGAGCATAGGGCCTCGACAAGACCAGTCTTGCGTTGGTTTCGTTAATCTATTTGCTTTCTTACAGGGTAGGTGATTAGGCTGTCGCTACCAGTCTTAAGTAGTGGGAATGCCCACCTGTCGTTGCCTTGGATCAACGCCTTCTTACTGCTTGAAGCCCCATCTGTGTGTCAAATTTTTCTGGCAAAAGGATCACACAGATGGTTGTGGACTTCGCTAAATTTCGTGTGTCTGCGCTATTACCGCGATTGCCCGCTTCCTCTTGCTGACGCCAATGATGCAATGTGTAAATGTGTCTTTTTCTTTATTTTTTTACTTGTTTTAGCAGCCACAATGTAGGTAATGCGCTGACTTTTTGTGAGGGAGTAAGAATTAGAAGGATAAGTTTTTGGGGTTTAGGAATTATTTCTTTTTTTTTATAGAAACTAGGAAGGTAAGTAAATTTGAAAAAGTGCGCGGACCGTGCTTTACATGTTCTCTTTACAATGACAGGTAAAACTTAAAATAGATTCAGAAATATTCCGAGTTTTGAGGGTGTAATTCAGAGATTTTTCTCTTCTCAAAAAGAAATTCGACTCTTTACGTGTCGAAATTACGAAAATATTGTCATATTTCATTTGAGAACAGAGTAAGAAAAGTTCAATACTTCCACAAATTATATTTTAATACAATAAAATACCACCTTGATCAAAAACTTCCCAGAATATATTCAGAAAATTCAAAATACAAGTTTATACCTCAAAAAAGCTATTGTCGCCTTCAAAGTACTCCCCGTCAAATACAACGCACTAGTGCCAGCATTTGGTTCAGCTCTCGAAATATTTGTAACTATATTTTCGGTATAGCCTCTGATCCGTCTACGATTTTTCTATTACTTCCTTGCGGCTGTATCGGCTGCTTAAACACATTGGACTCGATCAAAGAGAAAAAATCGCAGGGAGCCATATCAGGTGAATTAGATGGCTGTAAGTCTCTTAGAGTATTTTTGGGATTTATTTTACTCAATGGGATCTGACTCATTAGAAGACCATTACCCGTACAACATCTGAAGTGAATTTCATAGAGAACTATTTTATTAAATACTTCATAGTTGAGTTAGAAAGAGAGACCTGTTGCTTAAAAAAAAAGTGTATATTTGGTGAGCTAATGTCCTCAAGGTGAGAGTCCAATCTAATTTGTTTAACTCATTAACCTCTACTGTCATTAGGCAACCTTTATACTGTCTGAATGACCCATGAAATGACTCAGTAAAAATCACTCCTTAGGGACGAAGCAATTCACTTAGTTGAGTTCGTTGGATGGACTGAAGTTTTACAATATCTCGCAGACCTATCAACCTTCTGAATAAGCGATTATGGTATTTGGATTCAGTGGAAAATTTTACATAGGACTGATGTATCAATTTTTAAAAATTTTTTGAATTGTCGAATTAACATTTATGTTTAAAATATTCCAGTTAGTAAAAATAAACGCACATCTCGAGATTTCATGCAGGCAAACACATCGCCTGGGTGGAAGATGGAGACCTGAAAAAGTTCTCTGCGCGAGATACATTTGAGAATTCATTCAATAGTTCTAAGGTTTTGCAAATTAAGGTGAATAAATTTAATTGCATACTTTTGAGGTGTGAGTAAACAAAACTGGCAGCAATACAGCCTTGCTCTTTACCGCTTTAAAGGAGCAGTTGAAAGTATGCAATTGTTTTTTTTTACACATCAGCGAGGGATTCGCACGTATATATCTTCAGCAGAAAGAACAATCACAACCACAGCAAAGTCAAAGCTACCGGCAAATAAATGCTACCGCAACAATTGGCTGTGGCGCGCCAATAATTGCCTATATTTAGCTACAATTTGTGGCGAACTAACGGATTACTAACAAGTAAACAACTAAAAGCACAAAAATTTTAAATTAGCAACGCGCAACAAATGCAACTTGCAACATGCAACATGTGCATGGCTGCATAATCGAACAGCAACGCAATCCACAAACCGTGGCATGTAAAATCAGCCGACAAATGCCAAATAACTGAGCCGCAATGCCGCACACATTTCATTTAGTTTTACAACCACAAAAAATGAAACGTTAGAATTTTAGCAATGGCCAGGGATGTGGGTAAAAATAGCGGATAAACAAATAGACTAGGCAAATGATTATGACCGGGAGGAGGGACTGTTAGAGGTTAAATTGAAAAGCGTGGAAGCGAGGAATTCTATATAGGAAGCAAAACACAAAAAACAACAAAGCAGCTAGCGCAGCATGTGGCAGCCACACGCTAAATTGGTTTCACTTGTTTTACTCCTACCATATAACTGCGTATTTAGGTCAAAACCATCAAAATAAGTTGAGTCCACCTGCTGCCACAGTGACGCACTAATTAAGAGGGCGGCGCAGGAGTTGGCATTGTTTGAGGTCGCTCTAGCGTATGCTTCAAGGCAGGTGGTTAAGGGTGGCTGACAATGCCATAGTCATAGCCAAAGTCAGCGCACAGCCCAGCAATATGCAGATACTTAGTTGTAGTTGTTTCAATTGTTATTGGTTGCTGGTAGTAGGGTTTTGTTGCACTAATTGCTGTTACTGCTCTGGATGCGTCACGACGATGATGATGTTGATGTTGCTGATGACAAAACTGATGATGTTTGAATGCTTGAATGCTTGAATGCATGGCTACATAACGCCACATGTCATCAGCACATGACTGGCTGATGCCCCAACCCAGCTAATAGACTGTTGAACTAATAGTCAGGGGGATCATTTAACTGGTTAACTGTCGAGTTGCGCCAGTTTGGCTTAGTTTGACTCGCAGGAAGATGTCAGTTAGCTGGTTACCATCAGCATGCACATAGGCGCACACAGCAAATAATTAGCGTTGATTAAATGTATGCACACACACACCTACATATATACGAGTGCATAAACAATTGCGTTGGCATGAATATTGAATACTCATCGGCGCCTTTAAACGCCGCTAAGTTTGTTTGTGCCCAAAAGGGTGCATTCGTTAGGTGGCTGATACGGGCTGTCGGCTGCAATAGAAATTTCTATGTATATGTGCATGTAGTCATTTGTGGTCTGACACGCATTTCTCGCATCCTATGGTATGCTATTTGCTCCATTTTGCTGACTTGACTGCGCGATGCGCGGCTTAGCTTTGGCGAATAATTAACAGAGTATGCCAGGAATATGCGAGGTATTCAGGGAATGTTAGAGTGTTTATCGTTACTGCTAAGTACACGAATGGCAGTGCTTAAGAAAATTTAATTAAACGCACATTACGGGATAATCGACATGCGGCAGTTTAAGACCAGATTTGTGTGTACATTTGGGCGCACATAATTATGTCATTTTAGTTTTTTACAATATTCGCAATATATCCATGATAAATTTAATTGTTACTTTTTTACAGGTCTGGTAAAAAATTTACAAAATTTTTAAAAATTATCAGAATTAGAAAGCAAGAATTAAAAATTTATTTTTAATTTTTAAATTCAATTAATTTATTAATTGTATTTCTTTATTTCCTTTTTATTTAAACAATTTTGTTAATTTTTTTTATTTTTTCCTAATTGATTTATAAAATTATTTTTTATTGAATTAAAAAAAAAGAATTGAAAACATTTTTTAAATTTTTTCAATGCAGTTATATTTTTAAGTTCAATTTATTTTGTAATTTTTTTACTTAAAAAATTTGTTTTGATTGAAATTTTTTTTTTATTTAAAAAAACAAAATTTAATTAAATTAAATTTTTACATTCAACTCATTTTTTTATTTAAACAAATAGTTAATTGTTTTTATTTAATTAAATTTTTTAATGTTTAAAAACGAAAAATTAAAAAAAAAATGGTTTTGATTTCTTGAATTCAATTAAATGTTTAAATTCAAATTATTTATGTTTTACTTAAAAAAATTTGTTAAGTTGTTGTTTTTTATTCCAAAACAATTTTTTTTTTTGTTGACTAAAATTTGTTTTTGTTGATTTAAAAAAATTTTTTTCTAGTTTTCTTTTTTTAATTCCGCATTTAATTTTTTTTTTTTAATTTTTGGTAGATTTTTTTTATAAAAAGAATTAGTTTGTTGTTGTTGAAGTGGTGAGTATTTCCACGGAAATAATCCTAATTAGTGACCAGCACCGTTTTACTACCACTGTCCTCGTAGTAGTTTTTTTTGTTTTTGTTAGTTTTTTGTTCTAAGTCAAAACCATTTAATGAGGTCCAAGTATAGCAGCAAATTCTTTATCTCCGTGTCTGAGATCTCATTAATTTACTGCAAGAGCAGTGGAAAAGACTTCCCTTCGCTGGATTTTGTACGACGGCCATGTGGTTTTGTTGTAATACATGTAGTTAGATGCTTCCATCTTCTTTCGGCTAACGCATGATAGTGTGACGCAATGGATGCTTTTAATGTGTTGAGTGGGATGGAGACTGCCACCGCCTTTGCTATTTCTAGTGTCGAACCTGTCCTTGCTAGCTCAAAGAATTAGTTTAGTTTTTTACAATTTTTTTTAAATTTTATTATTTACTTTTTTCCTCTTTTAATTCTAGGTGTGCAGTTATATAGCCCATTCAATTTTAGTATAACAAAGTGTAACTTTAAATGCACTCAAAAATCGCGTTGGTTTATGAAAGTTTTTTCCGTGAGGTGTTGAGCATTTACTTCGATATAAAAAACGAACAACTGCATGCCCTAAAGCTTACTTAAGATTCTAAGCAAACAGTTGAAAATTTTGATGGCAATTTTTTGACTTCAATTCAAGTTTTTATGAATGTCGCACAAAATTTCAAACATTAATTTTTAAGATTTCTGTTATACCGAAGATTTCTGCTATATTTTTTTAATACACTAACGAAAATAAAATGTTGGATGAAATGTATTGAGAATATAAAAGATTAAGTAACTTAACTATGTGAGCACAACTGTAGCTTTCAGCAGCAAAGTGGCAAAGATGAGTTAAGAGTTAATTTTTCGCATTCTTAATTTTATAAAAAAAGAGGTTGTCTGTAAAGTGGGTTTACTGACGATAGTTTAACGTGACAACGTCATAAGAAAATATTGATGGAATGGTTGCAATTTTCAAAACAAAATTTTAATTTTATTTGTTTGATAGATATTTTGTATGGATATAGAGGAGGAGGTAAATAGAATTGCAATGGAATAGGTCAAGTTACATTTACACAAACGTGAAAAATGACGAAACATTTATCAAATTCATGAAAGATATCTTCAATTTCAATTGTGCATCAGACGTTAATAAGTCAACAACACTAAGAGGCACCATCATCGATTTGCCTTTTTCAAGACACTTTACACTCGAAACACTCCCTTTCATTTCCTATTTTTTCTATCATCGTCCTATTCTCAACAGAGAAATGGGTCATTACCATGCACACAGAAAGAAGGTATATGCAAATACAAGTATGTGAATTTATATACCTACATATGCGCATATACATACATATATATGCTCACTCAAGTAGGACACAGCCAGATGTCGAACGTTGCCGAACGCGGGGGCCGATTGTGCTCTTTGTCGTTCGTTCCGCGCTCTCGCTTGCAGTTCAAGCACATTAGCTTACATTTGCTTGCATACGGAATAGATTCGTATATTTGATATGTCCATATGATTTGTATGCATCTTTACATATAGATTTGTTCTTTTTGAAAATTGCGCGAAATTGTATATGTACATATATGCATGTTTATATACATGTATTAGTATACAACATATCTTATAAGGTATATGGTAAATATTACCATACATTTTTTCCTTCATATATAATAAAAAAATTAATAATAATAACATTAAAACAACAGGTATTATTAACAAACTTGGTTTTATTTTAAATTCTTCAAGTGAATCAAATTAATAATAATCAATAAGAAGGCATATGCAAATACAAATACGTGAATTTATATATGTACATATGCGTATATACATACATATATACGCTCACTTAAGTAGGGGAGAGCAAGATGTCGAACGTTGCCGTTCGTTTGCTTTGTTCGTTCCGCGCTTTCGCTTTCAGTTCATTCAAGGTAACAGCAATAAGCAAGGTAACGACAAATGAACAAGGTAACGACACATTTTTTCGTGCGTGCAGCCGGCTAAATCGAATTATAAGACGTTATCACGTCAAAAAACTCCAATTTCGTCAAGAAATAGCAAATGAGTTGCTGTATTCCATAAAAATATCTATTTGCCAATATTGACGATACTGTATTGGCCAGCTGAAACAGCTGGTCTCTTTGGATGGCCCAAAAAAGCGTGTTGGGGTTCAAGGGCATGTAGGGATAGTTTGGGTTAGATGACAGGGGTTGCCTCTCTCCATGAGTGTTTAGAGTAGCCTGCTTAAGCATGGATACCCATTTTAATAATACTTTTATGGGCTCAAGTTTCCTCTTCTAGTTCCCAATGTAGCGAAACCACTCTGCCTCTCTAATAAATTATGAAAGTTTGTGAACAGCAGCAGAGAGAGTTAATCTTGGCCGACACCATTAACTAGTCGATTAAGTAAAATGTTCTAACATTTGTTCGCATCATTTTGAGGATGATATCAACATCATAGGAATTATCTGATTTCGATCGCATACTCGCATGTGCCCTGTAATGTTCAGTGTACCTCGATTTCATTCTCACATGACATCTATTTTTTATCGCCTGTTAGCATCCATTTGGGAAATGTGCCGACTTTTATATGGTCAGTTCTAGTCGACGATTTCTATGATTTCATCACAATTTTCGATGCTTGACCTACCAAAGCGTATCTCATTTTTAACGCTTATTTGACTACAAGAGAGTCGGAGCAGCCAACGCTTTACTGAGTGCATAAATTCCACTAATTTTTTTGTTCGCCCTTTCGCCTTGTGGCTTTCTGAAAATTTCAGGATTGTAGTTTAGATAGTGCTCCATTTCTAATTAAGTTAGATGCTAGCAAATCAACAGCCAGACATTCCAAAAAATATTCTAAAATACAGACAACAAATTTTCACACTTCGACAGAGGTAATGAAGGTGCGTCGTAAAAGAAATAAATTTTTTTTTTCGGAGGTAGGTTAAATGAACAGTATTGTTTTGGGACCAACACTTGATGAACTGTCTGCACTAGATTTATAGGCAAACATACATTCCAAAGGCGGCTTATCTGGCTGAGACTACAAAGCACCAACATTTTATAACTCGTAAATATTTATGTGAAGTTGGGACCCGAAATTTTTAGCACAACACTGCTAGACGGTGAAATGTATGCGAGCACACACTTTAAGTTCCACCAGGCGCTTGCTGCAAACAAATCTACTTCAATACATACATATGTACACACATACAGCACCAATAAACTATAAAATTCTGTAGAGCTAATCAAGCTGAGCACGGAGTTGTAGACGTGAAAAAATGATGATTACTGCAGCTGAGAATTTTTATGTTGATTCATTCTAGTGTGAAAGTGAAGTCTTCTTTTGCATGTCTTTGGCATTTGCCGGCTCGGCTGTTGGCTCGACTGCTGGCCTGAAGCGAGGCAGGCACTCGGCCGAAAGTAATTAGCGAAGTGCTGCTAATTGTGCCTGAGCCATTCAATTGTCTTTGCTCTGCAACTCTTCAACTCACACCGGGCTTGCCGACTAGCCGACTGGTTCGAATGACGTCTCAAGCCAGTTATAATACCTGAAACTGTTATTAAAATTATTTAGTAGGAAGTTTATGAAATTGAAATCTATGTGTGTGTGTGAAAATTAAGAATAAAAACAGTTTTATGGTAAGTAAAGATTTTGGTAAGAAAGTAAGGAACTTCGTTTTTCAGCGTCGCGTGAGGTAATGTTTTGAAGACGCTGCATTATTTATGTAAATGCATGCCACTTAAATTTGCAACCATTCCACCTTTAGGATATGCTGGTGGATAATAAAATATTTTTCAGTAATTTTCCGTATATTAAGTGAAACAAAATGTTGTGCATGTTTTTCGCTAATGGCTTTAGTGAGGCATATCTCACGATGCAGGCAAGCTGACCAAGTTGAGAAGGTGGTGTAGGCGATCAAATTGATTTATGGTGTCTATGGAACCAATACAGTATGAATGCAAAAGCAAAGCGAAGATTTCTACGATTCATATCTGGTAACATAAATAGATGTCGAAGATGAGGCACGTTTTGATAGGCCAAGCGTCAAAAGTTTCGACAAGTGGAAGAACGCTCGGAATCTTTTACTTCACTTCATATTTCACTTTTATGGAGAACTGGTGAAAAATCTTTTTCAATAATTTTCTATACAATTATTTATTATATTACATTTTTTCGCACCCATTTTGCCAACAAGTTTCACTTCCGGCATAAGATGGGAGATAAGTGAAATGTTATTAAATGAAAATTGATGCATTTTTAATAAATTGAAGAAGCCAATAAAATGTCAATAAAACCAACAACAAACATAAAGTGACTACATAGAAAGCAATTTGAACCAGCTGCTGAAAATTGCAGTGGCGAGTTATCAATTCACTTACATGAGCACATTAGGGTGGTCCAAAATAAAATTGAAGCACCGAATATTTTGATGTTGTCGAAGCTACATTAGGGTTGTGGAAAAAAAATTTCAATAGATGTACAAACCCTAAGGCTTATAATTTATTTATAACATTTTTAATTTTTTTATTTATTAAGGAATGCAATTACATTTTTACTAGCTAAGCACTTATAAGTCGGATCTATGAGTTTATATATGACCCATAGAATGTGAATTTAGTGATTTTAAGTTAAAAAAGCATTGAATTTTAACAGCACCCCCTTAAAATATTTAATGCTATAATAATCTTGTGAAGCTTAAATAATAGTACATATAAAGATTTATCTAGTCCTCACGTTTTAATATATTAAAATATTAATTTTTTAATTTACTTACAGATAAATTGTACGGTATTCAACAAGTAGTCGAAATTCGTCTCATTTATTTATATTTATTATTTTCTTTATCACTTATTTTTTGTGTACCACCCTAATGCACATTTGTATGAGTCTTGGAGTATGTTGCTATTATATTAAACTACCACTGTTGTTGTTGTCGCGTTCGCCATTTAACACAATAATTTTGCACACTAAATCATTGCGTTGCCTGCAACAGCATCGAAACCAGCAACAGCAGCAGAAGTGACAACAAGAAACAGCGAGCAGCAATCCTGCGGCTAAGCCCACTAGTTCTGAACTACTTCAGTTTACAATTTGCTTAGCAGCTGAAGCGGTGTGTCTTTAACTTTTTTTTTTAATACTTGCAACTCGTATTGCCTACAGCTATAACACACGAAGTATCAACTGTCAGACGATGCATCAGCATCGTACCATGTAATGAACTGGTCAGCTGTTGCACCAGCGTAAAATCAGTTAATGAACTAATTCGTCAAGACCAAACAAAAGCAAACGATTAATGATTGATTATTAACATTTATATTTGTAAAATCTGTATTTGTATCTTTAACTTTGAAATCGAAGAATATTTTTGCTAGGCATACACCTCTAATTGCAACTGGTACGAAACTAGTCCGCCTCGAACTAGTATGATTTATTTCTTCAAAAACTCGTTCATGAACCTGATTGTCTGGATTGGTATTTATATTCGTGTAATCCTCATTTCGTGCTTCTGGTTCCAGTCTAGGCCGTAGAGAACTATGTAGTATATATGATCCATCCCATCAAATTTTAGTTAACGAACCTGAGTGACTCCGTTAACATGCATATTTCATCAAGTACTAGTTCATTAACATAATTGACCCCATTAACAGTTACAATCGTCTAACCTTCGTTTTGTGCAACTGGTTGAAGGCTGGTCCATTTCGAACTAGTATGATTTATTCATTAAAATTCTATAATAGTTGACGAACCTGATTGATTACCTTAACATTTACATTTGTCTAACCCTTATTTCCATCTTGAACTTTTAAATGGCAGAATATTTGTTTTGCATGCACCTCTAATTGCAACTACTTCAAGTCTAGTCCGCCTCTAACTAGTATAATTTATTCCATCAAATATTAGTTCAATAACCTAATTTGCTCAATTAACATTAATATTCCTGTAATCCTCATTCGGTGCGACTAGTTCAAGTCTAGTCCGCTTCGAACTAGTATGATTTATGCCATTTAACACTATTTTTTTTTTTTTTTTGTCGGGACAACTAGCACGTGCAGCACTCCGACATTAATTAAGACCATTGTACTACACTTGGATTCCCTTTTAATATTCTTTAAATCTACCCGATCTCCGAAGAAATCTGAGTAGATCTTGTGGTGCCAAGGAGCCACGATGATCGCTTCTTAACACATCAGTGCCAAAGACCTCAAACCCGATTCGACTGCAGGCGGGGCAGACGCACAGGAAGTGGTCCGCCGTCTCATCCTCCTCTTCACAAGCTGGGAAGAGTACACTGTCTGAAATGCCCAACCTTTCCATGTACTTCGCCCACTGAAAGTGGCCCGTCATCAATCCAGCCAGCCGTCTGCACTCCCCTCTGCTTAATGACAGAAGGGTTTGCGACAGTCGATCGGACATGACGGGTAATATCAGTTTAGTCCATCTGCAGCCTTTCTCAGCCTGCCAAGCTCGTTTGTGGGTGGTAGTTACCCATTTGCTAACCGTGGCTGTGATGGCCGCAGAAGGGAGTGGCAAAACGGGCTCTGGGCCAAAGAAGTTGGCCTCAGAGCCCATCTTCGCTAAGGAGTCAGAGGTCTCGTCCCCCGCGATACCCACGTGTACCGGGACCCATGTTAGCATCAGACTATTATGTCTAACGACATAGTTCAGCCTGGATTTACAGGACTTGACTACCCCTGATGTGATTGGAGGGCTGTCTAAGGCCATAAGTGCAGCTTGGCTGTCGCGGCAGACACATATAGATCTGTCTCTCCATCGTTTTCCCACAACAAAGTTCATCACTTCTTGAACCGCATACACCTCCGCTTGAAAAACAGTTGCATGCATTCCAAGAGCAAAGTGCAGAGCCGGAGCCATGCTCGGTCCTGGAGCCATCCGTAAAAATGCGAAAACAGTGTTTGCCGGGCTCATTTTCTGAGTCTTCCCACAACTGAGCCTCTGGTAGCACTACACTGTATCTCTTTTCAAGTACGACTCTTGATGGCATGGAGTCAAGGGGCATGGAGAGCATCGTTGGATCGACGTCCATGCTTTCTCTGTGTTCTAATGCCGGACAGGGCGTACCAGTTCCCATTGTGTTTCAGTCTGCAGATGGCCTTCAAGGCCTCTCCTTGGATGAAAGCATCAAAAGGTGGTAAACCAATCAGAGCATCTGGTGCTGGGCCTGAAGTAGTCGGAAAAGCTCCGGTGCAACAGATGGCCACAGTGCGTTGTAGTCTCGATAAGGTCCTCCTGACTCCCACTAGAGAGAGTCTACTCATCCACACTACTGATGCATAGGTGATAATGGGTCTTATCATAGCCGTGTAGATCCATAGGACCTTGCTAGGAGAAAGACCCCACGTTTTCTCAAAGACACCCTTGCACTGCCAGAAAGCTATCAGTGCTTTGGATGTCCTTCTTTCAACGTGTGATTTCCATAGGAGCTTACTATCGAGGATCACTCCAAGATATTAAATTTCCTTGGATAGCTCGATTGTGACTCCTTTTAGCTTTGACAGAATGAGTCCATCAAGCTTCCTCCTTCTGGTAAAGAGGACAATACCAGTCTGTAGTTCATGAACATGATTGATCCCATTAACAGTTAACATTCGTCGAATCCTCGTTTAGTGCAACTGGTCCAAGTCTAGTCCATCTTGAACTGGTTTCATTTATTCCATCAAATACCAGATCAGGAACTAGAATGTTTGCTGAGTTATTTGACTTCTCACTGTAGGAACGCATACCTAAACATGCACGCATAACAACACTCACAAAATGCTGTGGCAGCCGAACCATTAGGGCTGTAATAGAGGCACCAGCAACAACTTAAGACAGCTACATGTGTACATGTGTGTATATAGAACAACTGCAACAAACGACGTTTAACAAAATTTAAGCCACAGCTATGAGCAATTTAACAGAATTATCGATCGCTCAAATGCGACCGATGATTGAAATTGAGCGCCAACAACAATTTAACGAGTAATAAACAACAAACTGGCGAAATTTTCATAGCAGCAGCAGTATAGGCGTCGCTCAACAAATACTCGCACAGTTTCCAAATTGCATTGTTTCATTATTGCTGACGATGACAGCAGCAACTTAAACAATAATTGTTGTGACTGCTGCTGTGACTCCTGTTGCTGTTGCTGTTGTTGTCGTTGCTGACGCTTTTGAATTTGAATTATGTCCCACAAAGCCAATGCACGCTCACCCATCTCGGCATGGCAGTTACATTTGTTGTGATTGTTATTGTTGTTGTTGCAGTTGCTGATAATTGGTGTATTGATGTGTCGCAGCCATTAATCCACGGGGTGCAATTACTACGTTAAATGCGCGTTGTTGCACGGTTGGTGTTAGAGAGCCGCTTGCTGTCGTTTCACGTTGTCTCCCTTTGAAATTGCTGTTGTTTTTGTTATTTGCATTGAAGAGCTGATATTGTTGTTCTTAGCCACCACTTGACTGCATTTCAAGCTTGTCAACTGCAAGTTTTCGTATTAATTAATTTATGATGCTGCGGGTGATTTGGAACGGGCAACGCCCGTAACGATAACAACATCAGCTGATCAGATCTATGACTTCCTTTGGGTAGGGTACTCAACTAGGCTGCTGGCTACGAATTGAGATGCCCAAAAGTGGCAAATGAGGAAATAGATTTGGCGATATTTGTTTGTGGAAAATGTGGAAACTTTGTTAATTAATTTTATCACTTCGGGAGTTGGTTGGCTATTTGCTCAAATACCTCGTTTGAAACTTTTAATGAACGAAATGAAACTTTATTTAGAACCATTATAATCTTCGTAAAAGAAATAGTGAATTTTTAAAATGAAAAATTGCATATCCACTCCAGAGTATTGGAATTTAAAGAAAGTTGTGATTATATCCAAATCGACGCCCAATTCCTTCCACTTTGACCACCGTTTAGACCAATGAATGTTCCGGCGCCTTGCAGTGGTTTCTTAGTTCGAAGTGAAGATTAGTGGCACCCATCGCTTAGTTAGCTTTTATCTTTCTATAGTATTTGCTACTTCACACAATTTCACTTCTCAAAATGATGCAAAATGACCTTTTGACCTTAGAAGCATGTCCACTGTGCTCAGCGTCTGCCGTACTGATACAAGCACCTTTGAAGTCTGCAAACCAATGTTTGACGGTTGAAAGCGAATCTTATAGGCACTTTTAAGTCGTAATTGCGGATGGAATTATTTTTTTATAAAACAATGTTTAGTCAAAATTTAAAAATTTAAATATTTGGAAAATTACTAACATTTCTCTAATAAATCGGCTGGAGCTTAAATACTAATACATGGGTACCATTCGCTAAGGCCCGGATTCGACCTCTGTGGGTATGAAACGTTTTTTCTAATAGCGGGCACTCTACAGCAGACAATCGCAAACTTATTAGTATATTTCAATTCGTCATGGAAAGCTTCTCATAAAAAACCATCTGATGTCTGGAGCCGGAATAGAACTGTAGGTAACATCAACCAAAAGGAGGTCGGCCAAGCACCCCAGAAAGAATGCATGCGCCATTATATATAAGTGCATATATCGGGTGTTTTCTCAACTGCATGGAAACGATCGTTATCGTTAACTATGGTTTGACAACTGAGAATGAAAAGATATAGAAATCAGAGGGCATCCATTTTTCATATTTCTTTTGCCTGCTACTACCCACATATGTCGCTTGGTAGAGTTGGCCACACAGCGGATATATACGCAAGTATTATTTTTTTTTAAATTTCAAAAACTATTTTCAAAATTTTATTAGTAATAGGAGATAAATGAAAAATTTTATTTAATTCAAAGTCGTAGTAAATATTTCAAAACTTTAAAGAAAAAAAGTAGTTCACCAATCGGTTGAGTCATTTATGAATTGTTGCAGTTTGAAGGGTAATTTTATGATTTTTTAAAACATTTTGGTTTATACAATTTATGTTGAAGGAAACACTTTCAAGAGAGTCTAGCTTCAAAGCTCAAAATAAATCTAGTGAATGGGAGCATTTTTGGCCTTTTGAGACTTTATTTTATTAGATGTAGGGAAGATGAACTGAATGAGAGGTCACTAAATTTGCCTTTCAAAATATTGCTGTGATAAGGGGCTTAAAAGTTACCTTCTGTTACTTAAAATAGATTTTTGATATGTTTCCTTTCTGTCAAGCAAAGCGCGATTTTATATCCAATTTACTCCGATTTATAATTGAAAAAAAAACCACAAAATTTCTTTAATTATATAAACTGGCTGAAAATTTAACATATTTAAGTGTCATGAGCAGCCATGTGGAAGCTTGACAATCCAACTCAGCCAGAATAGCAAAGAGACTTGTAAACTAAGAAAAATTAGCTGTGGTTCAGTGCGTTGTAAAACCACAATTACCACTGAAAAAACTTTATGGTAAAAGGTTGTGGCCAAAATTTGTGTGGCATGCAACCATAAAATAGTCACGCATATTTGAATAACCAGAATGAATGGGCCAATTAATAATTTATTTTCAAACTAAAATGTATGCTGTTTCACACGCAGAGAGGGGTTACGAGGGTTGCCACACTAATTTTTAATGAACTATTTAAATTTTAATAGACGAAGAAGGATTTACGAATGAAAATATTGACTATGACAAAAAAATTCTTATTACTAAATAGTCTTCCAAAACAGACGCCTAAATGCCAGTAGTGAATGATTTACCTAGATGTTAGCTTTTTTATTTAATCTTTGACATTTCTGAAGTAGACAGACGCATAATTTTAACCGTAGACCTACATCCTTACCAAATTCAATTAACACAAGAATTCAAGCCAACATATCATTATCAACGCTGAAATTTCGTGAATTGGTTCTTTGATTTTTCAACAAACAAAATTGCCCCATCTCGGAACAAGAAAACCTCGAATAATTGCAGGAAAATCATCAAATCCACTGAAATATACTCTTTTGTGAGATTTTTAGGCTGGTGAAATATTTAGTCCATTTTTCTTCGAAGCTGAAAATGAAAGGGCTGTTAGTGCCAATGAGCATCGCAATAGCCAACTGATTGAAGATTTTTGTGGTCTAAGCTGGAAGGGATAGACATAGACTATTTTTCTTTGCAACAAGATGGGACTACAAGTCACATAACACGGGAAAATATTGCATTATTGCGATCTAAATTTCCAGGTCGATTCATTTCCCGTTATGGTGCTCCACTTGGATCAAGCGATTTAAATCCACTAGACAACTTTTTTGGGCGACTTTTTGAATGGTAAAATCTATGTGAATAAGCCATCAACGATTCCCGAGCTGAAACACAATATTTTTAGATTTTAATTCTCGTATGACTGCGTGGTGGTCATGGTGGACATTTGGCTGATGTTATTTTTCACATATAGGGCCGTATTTAGAATAGAAATAATAAAATATGGAGTACTCTAAAATGTTTTATTTTAAAACAACATCTAATTTTTTAGAATTACTAAAAAATCTGTTTAAAAAGTTGAAAGTTTTGAAAAATTGTATGCAAGGTTTGAAACTTAACGCTAAATGCTTTTTGTTGTAGTATGAACTAGGGGTACGAGTTAATAGTTGCTAAGGCAAATATACAGGCTCAGGACGTGATCGTGTGATGCGTGTTGCTTTTTAAAAAATCATAGACAAATAAAATTGCTTGCGTGCGCGTAAACTGTTTAAATAATCAGCGGTGTAATAAAAATTAGAACCAAACCTTTTGTTGGCAGTCGGCACTTTTATGTTGGCCAGACATTTGAAGTCTGCGTACAGGTTACAAAATCTCAAAGCTGGCTGCACAAAATCACTTGCGTGATGCTGTAGCAACACACCTAGCCAAATTCATTTATAGTCTACTAAATATATATGCATGCATGTGTGTGTATGTGATGTGAACTGCGTGTTTGCTCTCAAATGCTAATTATGGTCTTGACCTGCCTAATTATGGTTCCAAATTAGACTATACTTTGTTACTTGAGCCATCAAATAATTTCAAAAATTAAGTTTTCATATTTTTATTGATTTGTATATTTTTCTGAAATGTTGCATGCAGTAGGCAACTACTAGGTGCTATCGCATGCCACAGTCCAGCTGAGTTAATGAAAATGTGAAATGTAAAAAGGTCTATCTATTAACACAGACTTGCTAATTAAACTGCTTAGAACTCAAAGAAATTATCGAACAACTACGACTACTAGCACTGCCATGCAACATTTCCAAGTACATGCATACATACACCTATTTAATAATACCGCATTGCGACAGGTACCGAAGCGCTGTGCATCCTCAGCCTTAGGTGGCTAGTGTCGCACTCAAAACCAGCCAAAACCGCAAAAAGGCTAAGCAAATCAGCTTACCTGGCTCGCCTAATGATTATTAGCGTATATGTATACGTATGTATGTATATTTGTACGAATACATTGTTTTGTGTTTGCATTAATGTTGCCATTGTGGCAGGCAATTTTTGGTGTTCTTGCTTAAAGGGCATAAGCAGATTTTCGCAAAGTCTTGGCAAACCTTTTGTTGCGCTGCAATGATAATCGGCCATTGTACTGCCACATCTACCACTGCAACCTGCCACAATTTGCTGTCCTTGTGCGGCAGGTGTGTTTGCATGCAAGTGCACTGGAATTTGGCGCAGTCGCAACACCAATGTAAGCAGTGTCGCCGTCCCACTGTGGGCCAGAAGACCAAAAAATTTGGCCAAAAGTCATTGAAAGATTTTTCAAAATGCAATATAGTATCATCATATAGATAAGTGAAAGTAGTTATTTTGTAAATGTTATAAGTTTTAATGAAATATTTAAGCTTGTATAATAAGTTAATATAAGTGTAAGGCTTAAATGATCACCATATAGCTATTGTTCTAAACTGTCACTGTTTTACTGAAATTTAGTATTTGTCATTAATTATATTGCATTTTTTCATTAGTTGCAATCATGTAGTATGTGAAAATAGTCAATAGCTGAAAAAATAAATCTGATGTTAGAAATATTGAGAATAATTGTGAAAAATTGTGTTTTTTTTTACTACTTGTTAATAGGCCGATTGAGCCTTGCGCAAAACTCCAGAAGCTATTAACAATTTCTTTACATTAACGTCTTCAGTAGTTCATGTGTAACAAGCTAAAGGTGCGGTTTGCTGCGGTTTTTCATTTTCTTTAAAAAAAAATGAAGTTTTACTGATCTATGCGCGAGTTGACTGTATATCAATCATTTGCCAATAGGGTGTAAAAAGTTAACCAAGTATTAAGAGTCACACAATTTTAACTTATTTAATTCATAATGACTTCATTGAAGAAAAAAGAGGTTCTTCAAATTATGTTAGGTAATAATGACATGAATATAACCGGTGATTCAATTTTAACTAAAATTGGTATCAATAAATCAGATGTAGGTTGTAAAGGATTGGAACGCTTGAAAAATGCTTTAAATAGTTTAAAGTCAAAAAGAAATGCAAAATATCAGCATTGCAGTAGGAAAATAGCTGTCTTTGAGTCACAAAATTCAGAGTGCTTAGATTCTGAATTTACTATTCCTGACTTAGACCTCACAGCTAAAATATGTAAGACTGAAGTACTTAAAGGAGGTCGTCCATCGCTCGATTTTGCAGAAAAATCTACTACATCGAAAAGACGAGAAGTGTCTAAAATCAGTGAAGAACATGATAATGATTGTCAGAAACTATTAATGGCTACTAGTCATGCGGCACGAGTTTCAGGGGAAGCAGATTTGCGATCGGTACTTAACGAACTTTCAAAAAGCGAGGAACAAGCTAAGAAAATTAGAAAAATAATGACAACACCTTTTCCTACAATAAAAAAGAAAAGCACAGAAGTGGCTTTACCATTTCTTTTCGATAATTCTATGTCTAAACAAGTCTATCAGAATATGCGATTAGCGACCGTTAGCTGAAGTATCACTTCAAGAACTTTTAAACCACACGGTGAATAGAATAATAGAACTACAAAGAGAAGTTTTACACTGTCTTATTCAAAAAAATAAAATTACTGAGCTCAAAACTGTTCTGATGTGTTCTTGGGGATTTGATGGGAGTAGTGGGCATTCGCCTTACAAACAAGGTTATGATAGTGTCAATGAGAAACAGACTCCTACAGATGAAAATCTGTTCGTTACTACACTTATCCCCTTAAGGTTATCAAGTGAAGTGGATGTAATTTTGTGGAATAATGTTACATCTCAATCTCCAAGATTTTGTCGCCCTATTCAAATTCGATACGCAAAGGAATCAACAGAAGTAATTCTTGCCCAAAAGAACGCCATCGAAGAACAAATTCTTAAATTTGAAATTTTGATTGAAGGCTGTCGTCTTAAAGTACAATATACATTATTAATGACTTTAATTGACGGTAAGGTATTAAATACGATCACCAACCCGCCATCAATGAAAACTTATGCTATCTGTCATGCTGTTCCTAAACAATTTAACGATCTATCTAATATAGAGAGTGTGAAATTTATGCCTCATGAGGAGTCACTGTTACATGGAATCAGCCCTTTGCATGCCTGGATAAGAATTTTCGAATTTTGCTTACATGTTTCTTATAAATTGGTTATCAAAAGATGGGATGCCAGAGGCGCTAAGAATAAAGAACAGGTAACATTAAGAAAACAAGAGGTGCAATCAATTCTGTGGGGAAAAATGGGACTCAGAGTGGATAAACCAAAGCCTGGAGGAAGTGGTACCAGCAATGATGGAAACACAGCTCGCAGAGCATTTAAAGATAGTAAGCTTTTGTCTGATTGCCTTGGTCTTAATCACGAATTGCTTCAACGTTTTAAGGTAATTTTAATTAGCCTCTCTTGTCATCTTCCTCTCGATTCAAGTCTTCTTCTTCTTCTTCTTAGCCTCACAGTCCGTGGTGGACCATAGCTTCATCAACAATTTTTCTCCACTTTATTCTATCCATGGCTACATCTCTCCAGTTGTGTACGTTCATTTGCTTAAGATCTGATTCGACGTCATCTAACCATCGCTTTCGTGGGCGTCCTCTTTTTCTTCCTCCAATTGGTGTTAAAATAAAAGCTTTCCTAGCATTTCGCTCTTTCGGCATGCGCAGTACGTGCCCAATCCATCTAATTCGTTGGGCTTTGATAAAACGTATTATATTTTGTCCTTGAACGATTTCTTCGATTTCATTATTGTAGCGAATGCGGTAGCTGCCATCTATTGTTGCAACCGGACCATATATTTTCCTTATGATACGTCTTTCGAAGCACATCAGCTGATGAATATCATTTGTTTTCAGCGTCCATATTTCTGCACCATATGTAAGGACGGGTCGTATCAGTACTTTGTACATTCTTATTTTCTGTGCTCTGGACAGATCTTTTGATTTAAATAGTTTTATGTTAACGTAGTAGGCGTTATTTGCAGCTTGGATTCTGTCGTTAATAGCTATCGCCGAATCTTTATCTGCTGATAGTTTAAAACCCAAGTATTTAAATTCAGTGATATTTTCGAAAGCAAAGTTGTTAATACTTAGGTCATCGCGTGTCGTGTTGTTGACTGACCGAATCATGTATTTGGTTTTCTCGGTATTTACGTGTAGTCCCAGAGCTTTTGCATCTTTATCAATACATTTAAAGACGCGTATAAGAGTGTTTCTATCTTTAGCCATAATAAGAATATCATCTGCGTAGGCGCATATCTGAAAATCATTATTAAATAATGTTCCATTCGTGTTTATTTCTTTAACAGTCGTGTGTAGCATTAAATTGAATACTAAACATGACAATGCGTCTCCTTGTTTTACTCCGGATATGATTTCGAATGGGTCTGACAGGCTTCCTTGCACCAGTACTTTACTTGTTGTGTTCGACAATGTACAGAGAATCAAATTAATTAACTTCAGAGGTATTCCAATTTTCTGAAAGCAGTATTTTATCCGTTTTCTATTTATACTGTCAAATGCCTGTTTGAAGTCAACAAAGAGGCAAAATATATCAATTTTATATTCGTAAAACTTTTCGAATATCTGGTGGACAGTAAAACCTTGATCAATCGTTGAGCGGTTGTTTCTAAAACCACATTGGTAATCGTCTAGGATGTTCTCAGCATAAATATTCAGCCTTCCAAATAGAATGTTTGTAAATACTTTATAACCTGTATTAAGTAAAGATATGCCTCTGTAATTTTGGCATTCAGTTTTATGTCCTTTTTTGTGTATAGGTACTATTATGCTTGATGCCCATCCAGTGGGTATTTCATTTGAATGCCATATTTGGCTTACTAAGGTAAATATTTGTTTATGTAGTTCATGTCCGCCATATTTCAGAAGTTCTGCGGGTATTCCATCTTCACCACAGCTTTTATGGTTTTTAAGTTTTCTTATAGCCAATAGTACTTCGTCAAAGCTAGGTTCTTCAACATAGATTTCGGCCGTATGTACTACTTGTTCCTCCTTACTTGTATTATCGTAGTTTTCTTTGTTAAGTAGTTCGTTGAAATATTCTTTCCATCTATCTATTACTTGTTGTTTTTCGCTGATTATGGAACCATCCTTTGCTTTGCATATATTTGTTCGAGGTTGAAATGTTTTAGTCTGTTTTTTGATGTTCTGATACATAGCTCTGACATTTTTGTTTCTAAAATCGCTTTCAATTTGTTCAATTTGCCGCTTCATGTAGGTTTTTTTCTTTTTTCGCATTATTTTCTTAGCTTCTTTTCTTTTGTTTACATAATATAATCTATTTGTACGTGTGTTTCTTTCCATATATTTTATTCTAGCTTCCTTTTTCGCATAATTAGCTGCTCTGCATTCCTCATCATACCATTCGTTCATTACTGATCTCTTCTCTCCAATAGTATTCTTTGGGGATTTTATGATTGTAGCTTTCAGTTTATTCCATTGATCTTCAATATCTAATTCAGTTGAGTCATTATTTGTGCTATTTTCATTAAATAAAATGTTTTCAATCGCATATTTGTACTTTGCTTTCATATCTTCATTATTTATAAGTTCATCTGTATTCCACTTTAATTTTTTATAGCCTTTGTTGTCATTTACTATTGAAATTCGTTGTCGTAACTTAGCTACCACGAGATAGTGATCTGTGTCGCAGCAAGCGCCTCTATATGATCTCACATCTATGACTGATGTAGCATGTCTTTTGTCAGCAAGTATATGATCGATCTGATTAGCCATATTGCGGCCCGGCATTTTCCAAGTTTGAAGATGAATTCGTTTGTGTTTGAAGGCTGTACTACTGACAACTAACCCGTGGGCACTCGCAAAGCTACACATTCGCATACCATTGTCATTTGTGTGGTTGTGTATAGAGAATTTTCCCGCAACTTTATCGATGATGCCTTCTTCCTTTCCTACTTTTGCATTATAATCGCCTACAATCAATAAAATGTCGTGTTTGCAGATATTGTTAGTTACGTCACTAAGGTCGTCATAGAATTTATCTTTTATAGTATCAGTGCTATCGTTTGTAGGTGCATATATACTTATAATAGTTATATTTTGAAATTTACCTTGCAATCTTAAATAACATATACGATCGTTCACGGGAGAAAAATTCAATATGCTTTTTCTGGTTTTACTGTCTACATAGAATCCTGTTCCGCGTAAGCCTTGAGTTTCAGAACCACTAAAAAAATCGAGTAAGCTTTCTTTCTCACTTCACCATCACCTTCTCGATTCAAGTCGATTTGAAGAATTTTGTACCTCTACTGCAAAACTGTATGTCTCGCTCTATTCGTGGTACCCTATGTCTCAAACGGTTCACAAAATTCTTATTCATAGCGGAGAAATAATAAAAAACAGCATCTTACCGGTAGGTATGCTCGGAGAAGAAGCATCTGAAGCGAGAAATAAGGACTACAAAAAATTTAGACTCCAGCATAGTAGGATGGCAAATTTGGAACACTTGTTTTGTACAGCTATGTACACCTCTGATCCTCTTTTATCGAGTTTACGTTTAAAAGAACGCCTTCAACAAAAAGTTCAATTATCTCTTCCTAAAGAAGTGCAACTTTTATTGAAAGAGGTTGAAGTAGATTCTAATCAATCAGGAAGTACCAATTACGTACAGGTAAGTGAAGAACTAGACGAATATGAAATTGAGGAAATTGATTTTACAGAAAAAATCTTATATTTAGATGACAGAATTATCCGAGGAAGAAGACTCACAATCTGATGTAAATGACGATATTTGACCTCGTAGAGCAAACAATTAGTATTTACCTATTTTTAAAAAATTTATAAAAAAATAAAAACCAATTAAATCATATTTAAAAACTTTAAAAAAATTTAAAACAACAAAAAATTAAAAAAAAAAGAAGGAGTCTGAAGTCGCACTGTAACCTCGTGGTAGATTCCGGAAACTACAACTTATTATGTAGGCTAACTTCAGGCGTGTCTCTTTATCTGACATATTGGATCCACCATTTTCAATTGTTTAAATCTAATTGCAGATTTGTCAACAGCGATACAAAAAAGCCCGAGTAACAAGTTTCAAATTAATCAGATAAAAAAAGGTCCGCATAAGGGATTCGACATTTTTAATTTCTAAAATCTGGCAGCAGATTCGTAATCAGCGCCCCAAAAACCCCTAAATACTAAGTTTGGTAAAAAATAATTAATTTTAAAAAATTTATGTCCGCCATATTGGATCCGCCATTTTGAATTGTTGAAATCTGACTTCATATTCGTAATTAGAGACCATCAAAACCCCTAAATACCAAATTGGGTGAAAAAAATCCAATTTTTTAAATTTCATGTCCGTCATATTGGATCCGCCATTTTGAATTGTTGAAATCTGACTTCATATTCGTAATCAGAGACCATCAAAACCCCTAAATACCAAATTTGGTGAAAAAAATCCAATTTTTTAAATTTCATGTCCGCCATATTGGATCCGCCATTTTGAATTGTTGAAGTCTGATTTCATATTCGTAATCAGAGACCCCAAAACCTGTACATAGCGGTATTAAAAGTTATAAATTGTTGGTGTTTTGGGAATTATGAATTTTGGCCACTTATAAGGGTCTCCTGGCCCACTGTGTGTCCCTAATAGCATTAACCATTTCAAAAGCAGATTAAATATTTTTCGCTGTGTCTAACCAGCGTCACAAATTTTAACTAATCCTTTCCTTCCTTTTTGCTGCTCTTTGTTTTACTGGGTGCTAAGTATGTTGTTGCAAGGCTGAAAACAGCGCGGAAATGGTTATCCTAATAAATGCACCATTACAAATAGGCTAAATTGTAAAATCTTTTCAAATAAGTTGAGCAAATTTTACTTGACCTGGGTTAATTACGAGGTATATATTAAAGGGGCTGCATGAGTTTCAAATGTCTAAAAGCCGATATTTCTATTTGCCTAGTAAAGAGCTGAATGTGTTTAGAATATTCTATTAAAAAAGTGCAGTTAATTGAAAAAATGTCTTTAACCCGGATTAGTTACAAGTTGTCAAAGGGGCTACATGAGTTTGAGAATTTCTAAAAATCGAGTTTTTTTATTTTCTTAGTAAAGAGTTTAAAATATTCTATTAAAAAAATTTAATTAATTAAAAAAAAGTTGCTTAACTCGGATTAGTCACAAGTTGTCAAAGGGGCTACATGAGTTTGCGAATTTCTAAAAATCAATTTTTTTATTTGCTTACTGAGGAAAAAAGTTCTAATTAATCGAAACAAATTTACTTAACCCGGTTAATTGAATGCTATTAAATGGATTAGTGAGTTGAAAAGTTTCTAAAGTTAATTTTTTTTATTTGCTATGTTTAGAATGCCCTATAAAAAAGTTCCGATTAATAGAAAAAAATTGTACCTATCCTGGGCTAGAGAGAAGTTAACAAATGGGTTACATGAGTTTGAAATTAAAAAAAATCGATTGTTATTAGTAAACCGTACGATGTTTTTAGAATATTCTATTAAAAAGTTCCAATTAATTGAAAATAACTTTACATAACCAGGATTAGTTACAAATTACAAAGGGAGTTACATGAGTTTAGATATTCTAAAAACCCTTTTTTTATTTTATTAGTAAGGCGCACAATATGTTTCATTAAAAAAGCTCTCATTCATTAAAAAGATTCTAGTTAACCCGGGTCAGTTACAAGTTACTCGAGTTCGAAATTTCAAAAAATCGATGTTTTTATTTGCTTAGTGTAACATATTGTACTCTCTAGAAAAAATTACTTAATTGAAAAAAAAAATGTACTTAACCCGGATTAGTTCCAAGTCAGTCATGGGGATATTTCTATTTAAGAGCTTTAAAATTTCTGAAAATCAAGTTTTTTATAGGCTTAGTGACGAAGCCAAAATGTTTGGTATATTCTTTTAAAAAGTTCAAATTTATTGAAACAAATTTAGTTAACCCGGGTTCATTATAAATTATTAAATGTGTTAGAGAATGTAAACATTTTTAAAGGTCGTGCTTTTTTATTTGCTTACTAAAGAGTAGTTTGCTTAGTACGGCGGCCGCCGTAGCCGAATGGGTTGGTGCGTGACTACCATTCGGAATTCACAGAGAGAACGTTGCTTCAAATCTCGGTGAAACACCCAAAAAGGGTGTACGCGCCAATTATATACATATGTATCTATAAATAGTAGAAGATATTTAGGATATTTTCTCAAAGTTTTAATGTTGTGCAAACCTTGTTTGGACGAATTGAGAAAATTTTGCTTAACCTGCATTAGTTATTTGTTTTTAAGGGATTTATACAAATTCAAAAATAAAAGTGTTTTCATTATTTTATAAAATAGTACAAATAAAAATAAAATAATATAGTTTAGAATGTCTGTCAAAATTTTAAGTCACTTAGCACAAAAGTTTGGAAAATAGAGTCTTGGCAACTTTCAATTGCGTTTTATCGCGTGTTTCTCTAGTTGCCCAATAAGTAATAAACCAAATTTTTCACGTAACAAAAATTAGGCCAATCAGTGCTTCAATGGAAATGCTACCAAAAAATTAAAATTAGTTTTTTTATCTTCATCGAAGCACAAACTATATGAAGTGCATCCACAAAAAAAAACAACTTGGCGCTGCACCCTTTAATGGGTGTTTGACCGAGCTGCTTCTCCTATTTGTGGTGCGCGTCTTGATGTTTTTCCACAAAAGGAAGGACCTGCAATTTTGTGTTGCTTCTGAATGTTGGTTGGATGGTTTTTTATGAAAAACTGTTTCATGCCAGAAATGCACCTGAAAGTTTATCTGCCGAAGTACGATCGAAAAAAATTTAGGAAAATATGCTTTATTAGCCTTCGTAGTTCATGTAACCTGAAGGCGGGTAAGTATCACCGTGTGATGGCCTGCTTCTTCTTTAACGTTTCATTTCACGTTCAATAAAAATATAAAAGTCGTAATTTACTTTTTATTTGTGACTTGGTCTACGTGCGAAAAAAATTTCGTAAAAACAACTGTTAAAGGTTCTTGAAGGCTGTTCTTGTCATCAGCGTCTTGTTCTTCATCTTTTTCCTCTCGTTTAGTAAACTTTTGAAGAGATTATGAAATTATGGTTTTCAGCATGCGAAAGAGCATCTCAAACTCCATCCAAATCAGAAAAGTCAAATATAAAATAAGAATATAATTTTCTTTAACTCCGGTTGAGTCGTAGGGCCATCGGAAAAAAGTGAAATTATTAATTATTTTAAACCGAAGCCCCTTTTTTGTAGACGAGGTCAAATTTTCTTACATTTTATTGACATTTCTGACTAAAATCTTCATTTGAATATGAGCTGCACTTCTTTAAAGACAACCATGTAAAAAAAGCTGGTCGAAGCGCTTCATTATTTGGGCTCATTGGCTTATTTGGAATGAAAAACCAAACTAATTTTTTATCTGCGAAGCAGGCACTATGGAATTTAATAGGAAAATCGTGTAAGTTGTATAATTGATATATAAATAATATTTTGGAAAATTATTTTTCGGGTATTTTTGCATTATTTAGTTGAATGCCAAAGACGACTTTAAAGCAAATTTCAAAGCAATCGTTTAAACTGTTGAGATATTCTGGACAACATTAAAAACACAGCTTCAAGAAATAGAAACATTTAAAAATTCCAATGTGTTTTCTATTAAACATATTATATTAGTTTTTTGCTCATAACTGCTTACCCACTTCTGTGCCTACTCCACAGAGAACTGCTCCTACCTCCGCTATGTAGTCTGCTACTTTTTCCCCTTCTATTTTAATTAATTATTTCTATATATCTTACGAGGTGACCACCTCAAATTTATGAAAGATAAAAATATCATTTTAATTAGTCACTCGGCCAGGTTCTTTCACCTTTTTAGCCAGATATTTTTTGAATAAAGGTTTTGCACTGCGACCTCAAATTCCACTGCATTCGCTTTACAGTCACAGTCTTTCCGCAAGGGTCATCTCGCTTAAAAAACTAAAATTATTATTTGATAATATTGGCTGTACAGCATGTTTTAAAAGAGCTTATAAAATATGGAAGCACACATTCTATAGCTTTCGACCATATCTTTATAAAGAGTCTTTCAATTGGCGCGGGTCGATTTTGGCGCCCTGTGGTAGCCATTTTGTTTTGGTGACATCTGTCAAATCTTTTGTTTATTATTCAGTTGGTTATGCCAAATCATCATGGTAAGTAACACGATTGAATAGCACGTTCAAATGATAAAACTTTATTATCAAAATGAGTGTTCATTAACGCAAACGTTGCGCGCATTGCGCAATTTCCTATGGCCCATATTGAACCATATAGACCTAGACGACATGTGGTTCCAGCAGGACGGCGCTACGTGCCACACAGAAAACGCCATTTTATTCCATTTAACATCTACCTGCCTTTATTGAAAAACCCTTTAGTTATAAGAGCAGAGGCCTTGCCGTCTGTCAACTATTTTTCGAGCTGTGGCTGACTGAAATTGAATTGCCATATCGTCACTGTTAAGGGGGGACCCTCATTTAGACGGTCGAAAAATGCATCATTTTTGGGAATTTTTTTCTCAGGTAAAATAACTTCAAACGTTTTGTAATTCATAAATTACTTTAATAAATGTCTTGACTGTCTACAAAAATTTTCGGAGAAGAAAAAAAACATTTTAAGTATGGAAATATACACCTTGTCCATGGCACCTCATTCTATCTGTGTACATTCTAGCGCTCTGAATTTTTTTCTGAAATAAAAAAACCAAATTTTTTTTAAAACTTTAGGATAATACCTTCGATGTGACATTTTGATTTAAAAAAAAATGTCGAAATTGATATTTTTTACCCAGTTTTATGTTAAAAGTGATTTTTCATGCATAAAAATTGACTTTAAAATTACAAAAAAATATGAAAATCTTTTTTTTTAAAAAAACACTTAATGTCACATTGAAAACAATTTAATTATCTTTAAAATGAGCTATTGTAAAGCCTGATTGGTTCAATACAGCGTTCTCAATTGTGTACACAAAATCAAAAAATGATGTTTCCAGAAAAACGCGTTTAAAGTTTTGGATACAGGCGATCAGGCCACCCGTCGCGTCCTGTTAAAAATTTTGTCACTCCTTCAAAAATACAGATATCGACTTGAAATTTTGAAAGTATATTCTTAAATAGTTGTAGAATAGATTAAAATTATTTCCAAAAAATCGATTTTTTTGACCCGATAAATGAGGGTCCCCCCTTAAGGGAGGAGAGATTATCAGATGACTCTACGTAGGTACATTCCATTATACATTATATTTACCTGCTTATTATCCCGACTGCGTTTCTGGAATGGAAAGTTTCCTGATAAAAATCTTTAATTCTTCACAATCGTTGTGAATCAGGTAGACAAAATTTTAGATATACATAAATATTTAATGAAAAAACTATTCCCAAATCCTGTCAGAGGTTATTAGTTCCACATTAATACGATTATTATTGTTGTGATATACCTTATTGATTTATTTAAACGCCGTTCTCATACTAATGTGACCGTTTCTTCATATACAAACCTCTGTAGGATTTAAAGGAATTCAGCAAATGTGTATCCAAATGAGTTTACCAAAAGAAAAAAATTTAAATGATTTAATGCCTGTTAGCCACCCAAAGTCCTGCTCAAGGTCTCGCATAATAAACAAAAATAAATCCATATAAATTATTGCATGCATTCCAAACAATGCAGCCGATTAATTGTTTCAGCTGATACAAAAGCGCATTTTCAAAAGTATTTTCATGCACTTCAATGCCGCGAAACAATCAAATAAATTTGTATTTATGAAGGCAAGCGAACGGCACTCAAACTCAAACAATAAATATAGGCATTATAGAGTACACCAATACATGAGAAATTCTTAACAGGCTATTGAGATTTTCTTTTTCATTGTAAGGATTATTTGAAGAAGATGTCACTTACCGAGCAGGGTTATTGTACGACAAGTTGTTCAGTCAATCGTCGTGAGGGCATTAGTACGTGACTTGAGCTGAATTGTCCCGTGAAAGTAGGAAGAAAAAATGTAGCAAGACAATAAATGTTGCTACCAGAAACTGTCCAATAAATTATAAATCAAATTTAAATTGAAACGAGAAATATATACGTATGTGAATAGTTAAAGTGTGCAGAGAATGTGAAATGGTTTGGAACACGTTATAATATTTTTTTTGAAAGGAGATCTGTAAGAAGGTAGAAAGAAATGGGTAGCATGGGGAAGGTCAATTATTTACCCGAAATTAAAGAATTTCCTTTATTATATGAGCGTTTATTTAAAATTATTCTTGTATAGCTACAATCTTAAATAATTAACATAAATCCAATACTCACTTTCTCGCTTAGTCGAAAGTTGCACTAAAATTGCTGCCCAAGTAACAAATTGGCCGATGATGAGAAATTATCGCTAATTTAAAACATTTTCTTAATTAAAATGAGCTGTTACTTTACAGCTGCGCATGAATTTAAAATGCCTTCAATTACAAGCAACAGCAGTCGAGCGCGATTCTTCAATATTTTTTATTTATTTTGTTGTTCTGAATCGACTACAATTGTAAGTAATTCTTGCCTTGTATCTGGAGGAAATAATATAATATGTCAAAATAGCTATTTTTGCAATATTTTGTATCTACTTTTTAATACCACATTTTGGTTTAATTTTAATAGACCGGCCCACACACTGGTACCCCTAAGTTTTTTAGCTTTACCATATCCTAATAGGCCCAATGTTTGTTACACAACTAAAGCAATCTACAGCCTTGTGTCGCCTGCAAAGGTAGTTGGTGTTTTACAAGAGATGGAAATTCTAAATCAGATACAAACTCGAAGGTTTGCTATTGCCTAACGAGAATCGCTTGACTTCTTGATATTTTTATTTGCAGGGCACATCGAGTCCCTCACCTGCTACAGAGGTCGGGGGATCGCGCGCTAAAACTAAGTGGTCTGTCGATTCTAAATAGCTCCCTTCGTGCTTAATGCTTTGCATTAGAAGGAGCAAAGTTCGTATTCAGACGGCATGGATAAAAAAGTGGATTGAGCTGTGGTCTAAATTATTCTATATATCCCCAATGGAGTGTTCCTGAGCTTTTGACTAATGACATATACTTCTGCTCACATAATTAAGTTACTACTCAATCAGCACGTTTTATGCTACATTTTGCCTAACTCAAAGTTCCAAAATTTGTATAAAATTCACAAACATTTTGCAAATTTCAAAAAATTGTGATAAAACATTATAATCAGAATTTATAGAAAACTTCTGGGTATGTAGTTTTATAGTTCATTAATTTTTAGTATAATAAAGTAATAGTTTGAAGTCGCTAGATTTAAAAAAAATTGGAACATACCACGTTGAGAATTTTATTCCATATAAGTACGTTGTATTCGGAAGTCTTTTATGTGGAAGAAAATGTTTAACAGCTCATTATTAAAATTAAATAGGCTAAATAGCTGCGTATCCAAAATTAAAAACAAAAATAAAAAAATAAAAAATGAAAGACTTAAAAAATAAAATTACAAAAATTAAAAAAATGTTTTTCCTTTTTTTATTTAATTTTTTTATATTTAATTTTTATTTTGTAATTTAGTTTTAAAATTTTTTGTAATATTATTTTTAATTTTTTTTTATTTTTTTTTGTCGTTTTAGTTTATTGATTTATTTTTTTAGTTCTTTTAAATTTTTTTTAGTTTATTTTTCATATAAATAATTTCTTAATTCTATTTCTAAATTTTTTTGTTTTTAATTTCATTAAAAAAATTTTTTTATTTAATTTTAAGATTAAATTTTTGTTTTTGAATATCTGTTAATTTTATTGATAATTTTTTAATATTTGCTAAATTTTGGTGAATTGTAAACAAGGTTTGTTTTATAAAATAAACTGAATTTTTACAAGAAATTAAAGAAAAAATATATCATGGAAAATATTGCGAATATTGTAACCAAATTAAGTGATTTCATTCTACAATAAAAATTGGTAAAATAAATATAAATGTACAAAAATTAAAAAATTTTTATGAAAATTTATTGCAATTTGCTAAATTTTTGTGAATTTTGCACAAAATCTATAACTTCGATGTATACGGTTTCTGTTAAACAATGAACTATAAAAAAAAATAAAAATAAAGAATTGGCGCCTACACTTCTGTTAGGTGCTTGGCCGATCTCCTCCTCCTATTTGTGGTGTGCGTCTTGATGTTCTTCCACAAATGGAGGGACCTACAGTTTCAAGCCGACTCCGAACGGCAGATATTTTTATGAGGAGCTTTTTCATGGCAGAAATACACTCGGAGGTTTGCCATTGCCTGCCGAGGGGCGACCGCTATTAGAAAAATGTTTTTATTAATTTTGCTTTCACCGAGATTCGAACCAACGACGTCTCTGTGAATTCCGAATGGTAATCACGCACTAACCCAATCGGCTATGGCCCAATGAACTATAGTTTTATAAAAATTGCAAAAAAAATTTAGTATTATTTTGTCCACATACAGAGTGATAGAATTGTCAAATAAATCAAATAAAATCATCTGCTGGTAAAAGTGATACAGAAAGTGCTAACCACAATTGATTAAAAGCTTTGAGAAATTTGCAGAAAAAAGTGGATGACTGGAACTTATTGAAAACAACTCTGGATTGATCGATGAAAACCAAGATCAAGCTTAGCTTAACAAATCCCACTGAGAAGAAAGCCTCATCGAAGAGCAAAAAAAAGTTTTACTGATTGCTGAATTTCACCTATTAAAGCCTATCAAGGGTTAGAAAAATTTTAAGGAATCCTCAAGAAAAAGGAAACGCTTAAGAAAGCCTTAATAAAATTTCTTGGATCAAATTTCTGTAAGATGGATCATAGGTCTCAAAATTAACTCATTTTCTTAATAAATTTTTTAAGTTTCTATAGAAACTAGTGAATTAAGAAAATCTGATTGGACATGAAATAAATGCGCGTTCCATTATATCAGTAAGTAAATTTGGCTGCTGTATAAATGAAAATTTATTTAATTTTTCAAAATTTTGTACTAAGTTTGATAATTTGATTTATTTGGTTTTAGCTAAAGAATGAACAGTATTCGAAAAATAAAATAAAAAACATTTTTTTTACTTCTGCTCAAATATGAACGAGACGGTATCAATAAAACGGTCCGCGGATGACATATGGCAAAAATAAACTTTTTGTTTTTTGGTAGGACCGTTATAAGTTTACACGGCAAATTTCAGTGTGATATGTCACATAGTTTGTTTTCTGTGCTACTGTAAACAAGTCAAGCTCGAGTGTGTTCTTCGAATTTAACGATGGAAATTCAAAGAATTTTTTTGAAATTTTGTTATTCCAACAACGTCGTCCAGCAACATCAGTAAACGACGAAAACATCGGAAAAGTAAAGGAAATTATGCTTGAAAATCGCACAAATCGCAAAATCGGTTAACCCTGAATATTATTTAGACATTTTAAAGCGTTTGCGCGAAAATATTCGTCTTAAAAGAAGGAATTGTGGGACAACAAGTCATGGTTCTTGCGTCACGATAATGCACCAGCTCACACATCACGTCTTGTTCGCGATTATTTGAACAAAAATAATGTTAATATCGTTCCGCAAGCACCGTATTCGCCTGATATGGCTCCATGTGACTTTTTCCTGTTTCCCAAGCTCAAGTTGCCGCTCCGTGGAAAACATTTTGAGACAATTGAAGTCACAAAAGAGAATTCGAAGAACACACACGAGCTTGACTTGTTTACAGTGGCACAGAAAACAAACTATGTGACATATCACGCTACAATTTGCCATGTAAGCTTATAACAGTCCTACCAAAAAACAAAAAATTAATTTTTGCCATATGTCATCCGCGGACCGTTTTATTGATACCGTCTCGTTCATATTTGAGTAGAAGGTATACTTATATATTAAAAACAAAAAAAATATCAAACACTCTGTTATGCGCGCCACGGTATAAATAGACACTTATAAATACCACCCAAAGCTCCAATATAATTTTTTCGCCGACAATCCATAGATCAATCAAGTGAGATATGTAAGTGCCGAAACACGTGAAAATTTACTGAAAAATTAGCTTCACGAAATAGGTCACTCTAAAGCCAGCCATGGAAGTCATTTAATTTAAATTTTGTTTAATGTTTAATGGAAAATTTATACTTTTTAATATTAAAAATCCATTGACAAATTTTTATGCGTCTTTTATTTATAGCCAAATATAATTCCAATCGCTGAATGCACTGTCCTATAAAAAGGATATTCTTTAGAAATACTTTTAATAGTAGACCCTAATTTTCACCTGTGTAATTCTGTTTGAATAATTTGCCATGAATTCTGAGAATTGAGCTATCACTACATGCTTTCGCACTTTTACCCCATACATTAACCATACAACAGCAAAGTAGTTACACAATCCATAATGATAAAAAGGAGGAAAAAACTGAAGCCCATACACAATTTGACTGTCTCAAATAAAACCTGTCAAAATTTATACAACACAACGTCAGCGAGTAGAAAAACGAAAAAAAGTTAACCGCAGATCTGAGCATAGCGATAATGACTTGTCACAATTTCTGACAAGTTGAAGAACTACGTATGAAACTAGGGGCAAAACAATTTTAATTTAGTGTAACGAGGATGCAGCGGCGTGACGTTTACAGAAGAAATGTCAGAAAGAAGAAAATATTGATATAACCGAAAGCAAGTGGAGTGAGCGTTTCTGGAGAGTGGTCAAAACGATTTCTAATGAAATTTTTAAATGTGAAAAATTTGTTGAGTTATTAAATGTGAAAATGAAATGCATATTTTCGATTCCCGTGCATAATTGTAAACGATGTGATAAACATCAGTGGACGAGGAAATGAAAAAAGAAATGCGAGGGTTGCGCAGACAGCAGTGGTAGTAGGTTTTTTCAAACATTTTTTTTTTTTTTTGGTTTTGTTTTATTTTTTGAAAGTGAAAGGTTCACGAAAGCGTGTCAAATTATTATTCCGATACTTTGCATTTCTAGCGGAGAACTGTATTATTTTTATCTCTTGGAATAATTGAGTGCTCAACTGAGCTGCTTTTGTCTGCCGCATCAATTTGGAAAAGGATATGTCACTCAGTTATTTTTGTTGTTGCTGTTTTTTCTATTTATATTTGATAAGTTTGATTTGCATCGCGGCGAGTTTTGAAGGGCAACAAAAATTGCTGCTAGACAAGCAGGTGAAATGCAATTTGTCACACTCGATCACAAAGGCGAGAGGGTGCGAGCGTGCAGTGAATGATGGATTTGAGTGCTTAAAGGGAAGGATTATTACTAATAGAAATTTAATTTTGTGCGCCGCCATGGAATCAAGGTTTTTAAGATGAAAATAGATTACCCAGATCACCATAAAAAAGCAGGTGCTTTACTTTAGTTGATATTATGGATGTGTAAGTGTGTAGATATGTATGCACTTTAGAAAAAAAATTAAATGTTATGGAGTGAGCAGCTGGGTGTAAAAATCTACTAATTACAAAAGAAAGTATTTATAGAACTATTCGAATCAAAAATATGCCTGCAGTGGAACCTGCTGAAGGGTGATTTTTTAAGAGCTATAGGAAAGTTTTTCAAAAAAAAAACACAAGTAAAATTCTGAAAAATGCATGAAATTTTTATTTAAATCGATAGTACAGTCCATATAATTTTTTTTTTTTTTTTTTTTTTTTTTTTTCTTTAAAACTTTATTTTGTATTCTGTCTATACTTACAATTCTTAGAAGACATTTTACAAATATTTGGTTACATTTAAGAGTGGCTTTGATTTTAGTATTAAAGGAATATTTCCAGTGAAATATCCTTTCTAATAAATATAATAATAAATAAATTAATTCAATATTTTATAGATGGCTCTTGGACGAGCTGGATTGGTGTTTTTCTTTTCAACCTTAGAAAGACACATGATGGTGACATGAGGGTAGAGGCCAGCTCATTTGGGTGCGATTGAAGTCGATTTCGGTATTTACTGGCTACATTTTGAATTTCCTCTTTTATTGAAGGGATGTCTAAGTCCCGATGAATTTGGGCATTTGTCACGTACCACGGAGCGTTGACTAGGGTGCGTAGAGTCTTGGACTGGAAACGCTGCAGGATTTCCAAGTTTGAATTTGACGCAGTACCCCACAGTTGGATTCCGTAAGTCCAGACTGGTTTTATCATAGATTTGTAGAGGATAAGTTTGTTGTCCATTGAGAGGGTGGATTTGCGGTTTAGCAGCCAGTACATATTACGAAATATTAAACCTAGAGCTTTCCATTTTGTAAAGATATGCGTTTTCCACGTAAGCCGTTTATCCAAATGAATGCCTAGATATTTAGCACTATCACATTGCGGAATTGGGATACGGTTTAAGTTGATTTGTGAGCAGGTGGTTCTTTTTGTGGTAAAGGTTACGTGTTGAGATTTATGTTCGTTTACTTTCAACCGCAAGCTCCGGAGCCATTTGGAGATTTTATTTATGCTTATTTGGAGCATATAAGAGGCTTCCACGGGATCCACTGCTGTCGCCATAATAGCGGTGTCATCGGCGAAAGTGCCAGTTAGTACACCTTTTGAGGTTGGCAGATCGTGTGTAAAAATTAAGTACAGGATTGGACCTAATATACTGCCTTGTGGGACCCCAGCTTTATAATTTAATGTTTGAAGATTATTTCATGCAAATGTTGACCGCGACTGCGCTTCAAATGGTCCATCCGCTTAGTCCAACTTTGGCATACTCTTTCCAATGTTTCGGCGGGTATCTCACATATAAATGCTTTAATGTTCTCTTCCAATCCGTTAATTGAAGCAGGCTTGTCTGAATAGACATAGCCCCACAAAAAATAATCTAAGGCGTTATATCGCACGATCTGGGTGGCCAATGGACAGGTCCCGAACGTGAAATAAAATGTTCACCGAACTCGCCTCTCAACAAGTCCATTGTTACGCGTGCTGTGGGGCATGTGGCATGTGGCACCGTCTTGCTGAAACCACATGTCATGCAAGTCAAGCTTTATATTTTGGGCAAAGAAGAGTTGGATATCAGTTCACGGTAGCGCTCACCATTCACAGTTACGTTACGATTCGCAGCATCTTTGAAGAAGTACGGTCCAATGATACCTCCAGCCTATAAACCGCACCAAACTGTGACCTTTTCTGGATACATTGGTAGCTCTTGCAATTCTTCTGGCTCATCTTCACTCCAAAATCGACAATTCTGAGCTTCGTCGCTGAACACAATTTTTCGATGAAAAAGTGGATCTTAAACTTTCTTAACAGAACATGCAGTTGTTCGTTGTTCGTTTGTAAGACGATTTATGGTTAAATTATAGACCAAACTGAAGATGTTTGACAGTGAAACAAAACACGAAACATGCGTCAGCGGTTTAAACCAACTGTTTAAAAAGATAATAGCTAAAAAATCACCCGTTAGTTAAAAGCTACCTTATTAACATTTTGAATTGCAGCTAAAGCAGTACGTCTTCAATGAATATGCCCTTTTTTCAAGGCCAGCGCCTGGCGTTAACCAACGCCAAGGCGTTAACCTACAAAATATCATTTGTCAGCATAAATCGTACTTTCAAATATGTGCTTTATATGGAAGAAAATGCACAGCATCGCGTGCAGAAAAAATCTCTCTAAAATAAAACGGGTGTTTGAGCAACTTCAGACTTTCACTTTATTCTATCAAAACTAAATGGTCTATTAAACTGAATACCCAGAAGTTTTCTAAAAATTAGATTTAAAAGCTTAAACATTTTGTTGGTATCTTTTTTAAATTTTTTAAATTTTTGTTAAGTTTGCACAAAGCTTGGAACTTTGATTTATATGGCTATTGTTGTATAACGAACTATATTTTTATAAAAAATTTACAAAAAAAAGTTAGTAAGAAAAATATTCCGAATATTGTAAAGAGTTGCAGCGTCTTAGTTATGTGAGCCCAAGTGTATCAGCGTCAAAGTGTTTTATATCAGTTATCAAATTATTTAGATAGCCTCTACACCAATATACATTCATCTATCGATCTAATACGATCCTTCAGCAGTGTAAATATAGCTAAATAACCAGTTAATAATTTACAAAAAAGCTGGCGATTTAATCTATCAACATTTATATTCGTCTAATCCTCTCTTGCATTTTTAACTTTGAAATCGAAGAATATGTTTTTTGCATACACTTCTAATAGCAACTGGTACAGAACTAGTCCGCCTCGAACTAGTATGATTTATTACATCAAATGCTAGTTAATGTACATAATTGACTCTGGTAACATTTATATTCGTGTAATACTCATTTTGCGCAAGTGGTTCAAGTCTAGTCCGTTTCAGACTAGTACGATTTATGCCATCAAATACTAGTTCAGGAGAACGTTCAACTCCTTTAACATCTGCATTCATTTAAACCTTTAATTGCTACTGGTCCAGCACTAGGCCGCCTGGCACTAGTATGATTTATACCATCAAATACTAGTTCAGGAGCATGATTGATTCCATTATCATTTATAATGTAACCCACATTTTTAGTCCGTAGAGAACTAGTATGATGCATCCCATCAAATTTTAGTTCACGAACACAAGTGACTTCATTAACAGTTACAATCGTCCAACCCTCATTTTGTGCAACTGGTTCAGGGCCGGCCATTTCGAAGTAGTACGATTTATTCCAGTAAGTTTTAGTTCATGGACAAGGTTGGCTACATTGACATTTGTATCCATATAATCTTCACTTCCTGCACACACCTCTAATTGTGTACATTTTTTCATCAAATACTGACTTATTTATTTTATGTCGTATTTTAGTTTCGACCGCAGTTTTGACTGCATTAGAAATCATAGTCAATTCACGAGTCCAGAAGAAGAAATTTTTAATAGTGGTTAGCGGGCTGCACAATTTTCATAGAAGTGATCCATTCTAACCCTTTTTCTTCTCCAAGTTGTGATCATAAATAAGAAAGGCATTGAATAATAATGCTGGTGTATGGATTACGTATGTAAGTTCTTCGACCGAAATGAAGTTTAATACTCGCCGGAGAGGCCCGATTCTACTGTTTTTACATGCTCGCATCCCTCAACTGTAAATAGCTATAAAATAATGGAGCCGAATCAATCAAGCGGTAATTAGAGCTCTGGGATGTGCCACTTTTGACTGCAATTATGACCAAGCAGAGTCTTTTTATAAAAGCACGCACTATTACACCGTAAGACGTATGACATAAACTGCTACTTAGGTAGCTTTTTAAAATTGCAGGATGAGCTTTCCAAATTGCAAGGCAATCGTGGACAAAACTGGATCGAAAGCGAACAAGAGATAGCTACACTACGAAAAGAGTGGACAAATCTACTAACACAGAAGTGCTCGCTGAGCATTCCTTAATAGGAAGCAAGCTGAAGGGATAGGCGAGAAAGAATAAATGATTTCTGGATTAAAAAGAAATGGATTGTCGCAGAACTGAGTTTTTAGCCATTTTAAGTAATGTGGAAGATATTGACTGTGAGGAACTGATGGGCTTTGTTAGGAATATTTTATGTATCAAAGGTTATAGTTAGTGACACTGTACTATCTCCTCCGGCCTTCATCTGTAGCCTAGTGTGTTGTTGGATTCAAGGACAGCCACTTCAACCTATCCTAATATAAACAGGTATTTGATTCGCGATTAGCCGTGACTTCCATCCTGTAAGGCAGAAAAGAAGGTGCCTGTTTTCCAGTGTTCATAGTCCGGATTCGAAGCTCGCTGTGGAAAGAAAAGAAAGTGTCTGTGTTCAAGTATTCATAGCCCAGGTTCGAAGCTCGCTGTGGCCAGTAAAAAAGAAAGTGTCTGTATTCTAATATTTATAGCTTAAAATTATAATTTAAGAAATTGCTGCTTTAAGGCGCATTGGCACAATCGAGCCCCACATTTCGTTCCCCATTTTAATTTCACTCGCAAAAAGTGATTTTTGAACAAAATTTACTTTAAAATAAAGGCACCATCGCTCTTAGCTCCACAAAAGAATATTAGCAGAAAAAATTGGAAACCTAGAGTAACAAACCTTTACAAATTATCCTTAACGGTACTAAAAGAAACAATTGAAACATACAAATGCTAATGTAGTTGTTGTTAGAATTATTTTTAGACTTTTTATACGCTTTTGCTGCATTCGCCCACCGATTATGTAATTTTCATAGAATTCCACAAGTGTGTTGCTTTAAGCCGCATGTGGACATGGACTTGATGTCTCAAATCAACTGAAATAATACCAACAACAACCACATATATACAATACTTACATCATTCGAAAGTGCTTAGCACTTCCTGTTTGCTGTGCAAAGAAAGCCAAGACAATCTTGGCTGTGGTAGAAAGAACGAAAAAAGCTAAAAAAAAAAAAAAACCGGTGCCCCAAACAATGGATTAAATTATGTTGGCAACACGAGCGCGAACATGTTCTTAGGCATTTTTATGTTTTTATTGTTGTATTGCTACACAAGTTTTCATTTTAGAGGAACTTTTTTTCTTGAAGATTTTCACAATCCAGCTACAAGTATATGACTGTGCGGTCGTTTGTCTACGTATTATGCTCGCACATTGCACAACGGTATCCATTCAGGCAGCAGAAGGTCGGACTAAATCACTTGATTACTTCTCTCTAACTCTTCAATGGCTCCAGCACACAATCCGCTGCTTCATTCGTTCTACTTTTTGCCACTTTTTGTGCTTAGCTGTCGACTTTACGCTTTATTCGTGTTGGCCATAAGTATGTAAGCGCATATGTGTTTTAAATTTTTTTTCATGTTTTTGACGCTTATCGTTATTTAATAGCTTTGTGTGATGCCTTAACACTTCAATTTGAGGCAAAAAAAAATTAAAAAAACCACATTTATTCAATTGAGCAAATTACAAGCTCGCTTACGTAACTATTACTATGGATATGCGCACACATATGTATGTATGTATGCATGTATGTATGCACATAAAACATATTCATTTGCTTTACAGCCACTATCATTGCCATTAATAAATTGCATTGTTAGATCTGTGTATCTCCAGTCATCTACCACTTCACTGCCTCATTAAAAAGTCATTAAGAAATGCGAGCGTGGAGCGTAAAAAAATTTGAAAAACACTTTGGCGTAAGTGAAGTTATCATTATTACATGCCGATTTTGGTCAATGGGAAACAATGTGGCATTGAAAATTCAAAGGAGATACATACATACATATATTCTGTTGTTTTTTTTTTTTTTGGTTTTTGTCAATTTTTCAATAGCAACATTTGTCTAATTATGATGCTTGTGTTCAGAAATATTTTGAAATATGGGCCATATTCTAATGTGATTTTGAATTACGCACAGCTTTATGGAAGTCACAAGCAATAATACCAATATTCTTATTATGAGCGGATTTAGCGCTTTTAGGATTCTGTGTATTTCTCTGAGCCCAAATTACTCAATAAAAATGTTTTTTCTAATAGCTGTCGCCCCTCGGAAAGAAATGACAAGACTCGACGTGTATTTCTGCCATGGGAAAGCTGCTCAGAACAAAATTAATCATATGCTGTTTGGGAGTAGCATAAAACTGTAAGTCCCTCCATTTGTGGAACAACATCAAGACGCACACCACAAATAGGAGGAGGGCAAACACCTAACAGAAGTGTAAGCGACAATTATTTATTAAATTTTTGAGCATTTTGTTCATTTAAAAAAAAAAAATATTCTCGCATACATTATGTGGAAGAAAATACATAATTATTTATACGCCAATATAAGATCCATCAAATTTTAAAGGTGACGAATGCCTGGCAATTTCACTATAATTTCGCGCCCAGCAAACATTTTTTTATTGCATTATTTGTGTAATTTTGTATAACAAAAGCATTCGAATGCCGCAACGTCAAAATGCATCTTTGTACAGCAGACAATTGCATGCCAATTGCATATTTTCTCTGCTCATCTACTCACCACATAAGCCCAGCGGCCAACCTGAGATGCAGGCGATGTGAGGGCAATAAACAGACACAGCCTAGTGGCACGTTCGCGGCTAAAAGACAATGTCGGTTCAAGTGACATGAATATTGATTAGGCGGGCTGGGCAGATGACGAGCAGTGGAACAACGACGCATTTAACAGATATGTCGTTGTGTTTAAGTATAATTTTGTATCTGCAGTTGTACTTATACATAATCGCATGCACTCATACATACATATGCATGTATGTACATAAGTATGCATATCTTCATGCCAGCTTACATGTGTCCAAGATCTGATGTACGTGCAGCACGCGCAGACCGGACATTACTCATCTCACAAGGCAGTCTTTTGGCTACATAGGAGAGTGGAGAATATTTATTCTACTGAATCGGTGTAATTCATGTATCAATATACTTTTTCGGGTTGACTGCCCCAAAGTATATTTATACTTGCGTCTTGTTTACAGATACTTTGCACCATATGCATGCCTCATAAACATTAGATGACAGTGGGGACATTGCCCAGGGAAGCAGTTGTAGTACGCAACTGAGTCAAGGCATTCCGACTGCTCTGTACATTCACTAATTGCATCAATTGTCTCTATGAAATTGTGAACGAAATCGCATCAGATGGTTATTTGAAGGCAAGTATGCAGCTTAGACTAATGTTAATAAAAAAAATCTTACTTTTGTGTTACTAATTAAAAATTACCTTTTACATACCTTTTTTAGTATAATAAAATTTGCTTTCGTGCTTCGCTCATTGAAAAACGAAATATTTGTGGATAGCGGAACAGCGGAATGCGGGATCAGCTCTGACAGTTTCTGGCTCTTCCGTTTGGAAGTAGTTGTGAGAATCCTTTCCATATGTAAAATGCCTAATGCTGCTTCAGAAGGTCATTAACTCTCGTGAGCCCAAATACCATGTCGAACGGATTCAATTCACTTGATCGGAATAAAAATTTAAATTAAAATTTTTTTTGTTTTCAAATTAAAAATAATTTTTTCTCTTTTTTTCATAAATTTCAACACTATTTTTATAATATAACAAACATTTATACACAGGTTTTATAATACAAATTTTTTTATTAAAATGTTTTGTGTTAAAAAAAAATAAAAATAAAATAATATAAAAAAGAAAATTTATTTTAAATAAACAAATGAATAAACAAAAATTTTTGTATTATACAAACAGTGTTGGAATTTTTCAAAAAAAAAAGGAAAAAACCTTTTCTCTAAATTGAAAAAATAAAAATATATTTACTATTACGTAAAAAAATTGTTTTTTATTTAGAATAAAAATAAAATATTAAAAAAAAAATTATTCTAATATAAATAAAAATATAAAAATCAATATTCTTTTTATTTATCTATTAAAAAAAAGTAAAAAAAAAAATAATAAAAAAACTAATAAAAACAAATTTTATTCTAAATAAAAAAAATTGTGTTTATTATTTTTTTATTTAGAATACAATTGTTTTATTATTTTTTCTTTTATTTTTTTTTATTTTTATTTAGAATAAATTTTTTTTTTTAATTATTTTATTTTTATTTTTTTTTTAATTTTTGTTGGTATTTTTCTTTATTATTTTATTTTTATTTTTATTCTAAATAAAAAAAAATTTTTGACGTAATAATATATTAAAAATATTTTTATTTTTTTTTTCAATTTAGAGAAAAGGTTTTTTTTTCATAATTTTCAACACCGTTTCTATAATACAAAAATTTTTTTATTAAAATTTTTTGTGTGAAAAAAAAAAATAAAAATAAAATAATAAAAAAAAGAAAATTTATTCTAAATAAAAAAATTATAAAAAAAATATTTGTACTATACAAACAGTGTTGAAATTTATTGAAAAAAAAAAAAAATTCTCTTAAGTGAAAAAATAAAAATATTTTTATTATTACGTAAACATTTTTTTTTTCATTTAGAATCAAATTTTTGTTTATTAGTTTGTTTATTATTTTTTTTACTTTTTTTTAATAAATATATTTTTTTTATATTTCTATTTAGAATGATTTGTTTTTTTTTTTTTTTTTTGGTTTATTTTGTTTAATTGTTTTTAGTATTTTTTTATTATTTTATTTTTATTCTAAATAAATTTTTTTTTTTTTACGTAATAATAGAAATATTTTTATTTTTTTCAATTTAAAGAAATTTTTTTTTTTCATTTTCCATAAATTTAAGTAATATTTGTATAATACAATATCACTCACTTATACACAAATTTTTTATTTAGATTTTTTTTATTTATAAAAATATTCTTTTATTTTGCTGTTCATAAATTTGACCGTTTGAAATTAGATTGCAAAAAAATCTAAAAAATTGTATATAACAATTTTATAATGCACATTTTTTATAAATTCTTTTTATTGTTTCAATTTAGAGAAAAAAGCTGTTTATTTTTTTTATTTCAATATTGTTTGGCATTAATTGCAAAAAGCTACGAAAAATCATTTCTGTTTTCATTTCGACAGTGATTATGAGCAATTAAGAGCAAGAACGCAATCGTTTAATTTTTTCAAAAATTCGATAGAAAGAAGAAACAAATTGTCTGTATGGATGGCACTGAGATCTCGTAAGGTATTTGTTGGTATATTGAGCTTTAACAGACACACTTAATATTAGTTGTTGTATTATGTTGGTAAATTGCTATACATCCCAAACAGCCATTAAGAGGATTTCTTCTTAGCTTTTTCAAATGTATGTATGTCAAGGATTGAAAAAAAAGTTCACACAAGCAATGATCAGTCGTGTGAATTTTTTTTGAAGCAATTATAAGTCCTTGAAGATAATTTATATACATTTATGAAACCGCTCTTCAATTTTCTGTGTGACCTTCAGTCGAAGAGGTATCGGTGCTTGGAGACAAAATGATTATTTTCGATTCAAAGAGTGATATCTTTCTATAGGAAATGAGAAGTCTGTACAAAAAATGCAAGCTGTATAAACAAGTTTTTGTTCCATTAAAGTGGTTTAATCGGAAAAATTTGTTCAATACCTTGGACCCAAAAGAAAAAAATTGAAAATCGGTCTTTCTCGCTACTCCTTGCTGTGAAAGCCGTTCGTCAAAAGATCACAAAATTAGGGACTTCAAGCTACAAATTGCGTTTTGTTTTTAAATTCCCATATGTCCATTTTTAACTGAGATACAGCTTTTTTGAGAATTTGCTAAAAAATATTAATTTTTCGAAATTTTTCATTTTTTGATTTTTTCCTCGTTTCCGGGCGTGCGTGAAAAAATTTGTTTTTTTGATTATTGAAATTTTTTGTGTGAAAATTTATATTTTGTGGTTATAAGCAAATTCTATACAAGACTAATTTTAGGATGCTAACAGTTTTGCATTCTTGAAGTTTCCTCATGCTAGATTTTTCGAATTGTCACCTATCACAAATTGAAGCGACAACGTGGCAAACTATCTTATTAAGACACGCCTCATATCAGAAAGCACGAGCACAGAAATAGGTTCTTCATCAATCTACCACTGTTTTGGTCTTGACAAAACGCGGACTTGCTAACTGGACTCTTAATTCTTCGGTTGCTTTATTGACTTGATATATATGGTATAACCATCCAAAATACTTAATACTAAGCGGGCTTCGCCACATTCTCTTGGAGAGTGACAACCATTGTAACCTAGCGCAAATAAATTATCCTCTATTCTGTGTAAAAGCAAAGGAAATATTTTGTTTTTCTTATTCTAAACACATCACACTTTTATCTAATAATATCTTCGAATACATTCGAGTGTGGCGGGCTCTAACTTATCTAACTCCAAGCTTATCTCAGTTGTCTGTGATTGGATTCAACTGTCAAACGTGCGAGGCATGCGAATCACACATAATTAGTCAAGAACTCAAACTTCTGTATAAAAAAATTTCCAAAAATAATCTACTAAACAAATCTTAAAACAAAGAAGAAATGATCCTTAAATGCACCTGTGCCTGAACCTCACAGCTTCCACTTAAAGTACAGTAATCATTAGGTAGCATCTTACTTCTTCAAAGGAAACAAAGTAAGGGCAGAAAATTTGCTCTGAAAAACTAACCGTCGAACTAAATACGTTACGTTTGTACTTATATGTACACCTGTGCTCATAATAAAAGCAGCGCGACATGTATTTTTTTTTTTTTTTTTTGAAGTGAAACTTCATTAGAGTAAAATTTCAAGACCATGCAACGTTTTGCGCATTTCCGTCCCGCGAGAGAGAAAAAAGATATAACGTAGAGGAAAAGGAGGGAGAGAGAGCTATACCTTACATATATCTTAGATACACTTTAGGCTATTTTTCCAGAGTTTTTCCTTGTGGTTGCTAATTTCTAGTGAGATATAACACTGCCTGCTTTTCGGTGCTTGTTTGTTGGTGCAAACTTGTAGGAAATATATTTTTGGTGCCTACTTTTTGGCATTATATTTCCTTGGTGCCTATTGTTTGAGGTTTTTTTGGTCCCAATTTTTTGGGTTTTTTTTTGCGCTTATTTCCGTTTCCAGGCTAGTGCTTGCGCCTACTATAAAGTGCTATCCATTTCGGCGTCGGATTTATTGGTATTGCCTTACAGTAATTTGTGCCGTTGCTGCGGTCCTGGAATCGCTGCGTTTGTGCGGGTGATAAACGCTCGTAGTAGTGCGCGTTGTTGCCACGGTTTGTGTCCGGCTTTTACCTACACCGGTCGACCCTTGTCCGTTTTTTGTAAATTTTGTCTATTTGTATTCTCTGCAAATGTGGTGAATTTATTTAGATGTATATTCTTTCTATCTCTCTCTCATTCTCTCTCGGGTCCCTCTCTCGCTCTCTAATTCTATTGTGTCTAGTGTGTTTGGGACTAATAAAAATCAAGTTTAAAATATATCAAAAATCACACTCATTTTTGACAATTTTTTAAAGTCTTTTGTTCCATACAAGTCATGCTCGGTTATTTTTTTAATATGGAAGAAAATGCGCAAAACAGTCAATAAACATTTATCAAAAAGCAACGCGAATTGGTAGGCTCTTTAAACTGCCACATTGTAACACCAAAATTAAATGGGCTAAAAAGCTGTATAGCCAAAATTTGTCCAAAAATTCTGACTACAATTTTTGAGGATTTGATGACAATTTTTGATTTTTGAAAATTTAGTACAAATTTTAAAACTTTGGGTGATGAGTTTTTTTTGTAGTATAAACTAAGTAAACAAAAAAATAATAAAAAATGGATAAAAATAAATAAATAGTAAAGACTCTGTAACATTCCGCGCTGCTATTATTGTGAACACAGGTGTGTGCAGGCATTTATTGCCAGAAAAAATTCCGAAACGTATGACATTATTGATAAGCGCATACAGGGAATGATATTTTACTTCTTACTCGTTGTTTTTTTTGTAATTCTTTTTTGTTTGCCTTTAAGATCATCTCTGGTACCAAAACATTATGTCATTAAACTGGTTGTTATTGTTTCCTTTTCCCTTATGGAAACGAGTGTTCTGTTTGTGTAATGTTGTCTTACCGAGCACAATGACAATGTGGTTGGGATATCAACACGTACAAAGGTAGTCGTCGTCACCCGCAGTGCGAACTAGCCCACGAAGTAGCCACGCTGCAGCAAACAAGCCGGCGCACCATCCAACCAACCAGGAAACATGACAGAACTGCAAGTAGCCAGCCTTTGAGGCAACCCAACCAAGTAACACGTCTATGTTTACTGACGGTAAATAAATTATCGATGATGTACGCGCGGTACATCTTCACTACAGCGGGCACGTACTTTGCCGTGGGCCGCCCGCTTGTTGTTACAATTCTTGTCGCTGCCACACAGCTTCGGGGTAATGCTATCAAATATTTATTTATTTATTTATTTATTTACTTCAACCGTTTTATTATTCGTGTAGTCCATTTTTAAGCGTATTTCCTTGGGTTTTTTTGGAACAGGCAACTACAGTTCTCATGAATTAAAAAAAATTTTTTTTTTTTTGCTTGTCGCCTCTATTTTGTAATTTCATTCCATTTTTATTTCATTGCAATTCATTTACGGTTTACCGCCCGCTCATTCACTTGCCCGAGCTCAATGTTCCACATAGATGGATAGTTGGTCGTATACCATTCACTTATGTACATGCAAACGAATGTAGATTCATGTATCAGCCTCCTTCGCAAGTGTTTCTTCTTTCGCTGTGTTTACTCTGTTTGCTCCGTTCACATTCACGTCCAAGTCTGTGTCCATTCCATATCCATCCATCCATCTCACATGCGCTACGTGACGCACATTACGTGTCGCTGCGACACGACACGCGTTCTCTACCTACGACAATCAACCGAACTCAATGCGAGCCGAGACCCAACCCAACCTAATACCACAACCCAATACGACCCAATACAAAACCAACACAACACACCGCAATCCAATTCAACTCAACTCTCTCGCCAGTCCATTGCTTTCCAATTCAATTGCATTCGACCATTGGAACTGCCAAGGCAAGGCTGGTGTGTGTGATACATCCGTTCGCCTTGTGACCGTCGGTTGAAGATGGCTATCTTTTGTCTTTTTCCCCAAAAATTGCTCAATTTTATACCTCACACATACATTAATCTACGCTGCTGAATGAGATATTTGCTGTTCAAATGTTCTTCACTCGCTTCACCAGCATATTCGTTCAGGTATCGCTTTGCTAACTGTTCACAAGCGAAGGTGTGAGTTGCACGCCACCAGCTACTACCATCAGCCAATGTGGTAATATTTTCGAACGGTCAGACAGTGCATATTACCGCTGTCACTTCGATACCGCTGGGAATGTTGAGTGATCCTTTCGTGCATTTACCTTCGCGCCCTTCCCTTGCTTCGATGGCAGCATTTTTCTTACCACGTATACGCTTTTTTCTTATGTTTTTGTTCCAATCACTCCTCGTGGCTGTGCCCTTCTTCCTGGTACACATCTCGTAATCTTGTATGTGTCTGCATTATTTCTCTCGCCTGTTTAACGTTAATTTATGACTATATTTTTATTTCATTTGTTGTGATTTTCGTTGAATCTTCCTGGGAATTGTTGCGGTTTTCTGATAGAGTGCCCACAAGTTTTCCTTTTCTTCTTTTTTTGGTTAGTAACTCACTTATTATTATTTTCCTCTGATTTTTCTTTAGATAGAGTGCAGCCGTTTTGTGTTCTGTTTATAAAAAATCATCACGTCCATTTCTTGGTAATTAGTCTCTGGTGGTTTTTGATATCTTTTGCGTCAATCTGCAAGTTAAATGGCCCAAATTATGTATCTACTTTTCACACACAGAATATAATCAAATAAAAATGTTGTGAGAAAGCAAGCACAGAATCTAATCATTCCAAGGCATTTGAGGTGATTTTCTTATCATATTAAATCACTGCATTTATCACTGCAAAAAGTCCGAAGTGCCACATTTAGATGCTGGCAAAAAAAATATTTCATTGTGCTCTCCCCAAGATTTTTCACAAGATGATAAAAGCTTTGTTCCTCGTAATGCAATTTGTAGTCCACTGTGACTAATCAAAGCCTGTAGTTGGAGGCCTCTGATAAATTTGAGTACCTCCTCGGTCTTTTCGTGCCATATCACCAATAGCTTTATAGTCGCAACTCCTAGGTGTACGAATCTTCATCTGAAGAGAGCTGCACATTCCCAGCGTATGTCGTTTGAAGTCGCATTATCCAGTTCGCAAAACCAGCAAACACTTGCGCCTTGAAATGATAACGAAGACTACAAATTCTCGCATAGTATCCATCGTAATGCCTCTCCATCCAGGTTGAGAAGCCTACTTGATACTGTTTAGAAGGGAAGGATAACCTATTTAACTTTCTCGTGTGCTGGGCTCTCCATCCAATATCGTATGAATTTCACACCTTTATAGTCTTTCATAACTTTCTGCATGTGCGCTTTAGTGAGGGTTCTTGCAATATTGTGTACCATAATTTTTGGAAGCGCCTTTCCAACGCTACTAAAACTATGAGGCGGAAGGAATGATCATACATCTCCTCTGTTACTACCCAACATTGTCTGGGAGCAAAGCAGACTTCGTTGTCTCGAAATTAAATTTTTAGGCATTCTAAATTAAATTGCGGATATCAAGGGGAGGGATGAGATTCATCTGCGACACCAAATGTGGCACATCTGGCGATTGATACCGCAAGCTTATTAGGTTAAATAATCTAACCCAAAGAAGCTTAACTCCGAGATTGATGCTTTCTGTAGGCGAGGCTATCAGAAGTTTTGCTAAAAGTCATATTTTCGTAGTCTCATTTCAATATATCCATAGAGCAGTACAGTACTTCCAGTACTTAGACTGTCTACTCCCTTTTTATTTGTTGAGAATGATGAAGAGGTTCGCCTTCGCTTCGGAACCGTTGCCCACCGTGGAACCGCTTTCGCATTAATTCAGAGTGGCCTTCCACTTTCCACATGATAAGATGTATGCTTGTGCGTCTGCGTCCAGGCTCCGCTTTTTCATCCGGAGAGTTTTTTTCCGCGATACCACTAATGATTTTCCAAGACTCTTCGCTGCTTAGCATCTTGACGGCAACATTTTCATATAACCTACATTATTAAATGGAAAAAGGTGTGTTCAGCGTCATCTTCGGCTCCATCACCGTATCTGGTTGTAGAGTGCTCGCTTTTCTCTATTTTGCACAGATAATTCTGGAAATACCCGTTCCCCGAAAGCATTTAGGTTACACACAAATTTAGTTCACCGAAATTCCTACTGTGACATGTAGCGACACCTTTTATTAGCCTAGCCGTCCCTCTATCGCGCGCTTCGTTTCTTGCGGTAGCCTTAGCGGTCTTGCGGTAGCCTTGGCATTTCGTCTCTTATTTCGGGTGATGCAGGTTTGCTAACTCTTTTTTCCAATCTCTCTTTCTTTAATGCCCACAACTGTTCCCTCTCAAAGGCTATTAAACCAATCCGTATTGAGCCACTTATTACTTTTACAGCTGGCCCTGTTACTGTGCGGTAGGCAGACACAATTCTTAGAACTGTTGTTCGTTGTACCGATGCTAGGAGCTTACACCGGTGATTTTCCTTTAGCGCATTTGCCCACAGTTTAGCTCCGTATAAGAGAACGGAAAGCGTGGTAGCAATCATTATTTTCCGCATCCTTTTGTTCAGACCCTCAATCTTTGCCATCAGTCTACTGAGTAGCGATGCCCTCTTTGCCGCTTTCTCTACTGTGTGTTTTATTTGGGCTTAGAAAGTTGGACTTGGGTCCAGTCTTATGCACCCGTACTTTAGAATCTTTTGGGTAGTTAGCGTATTCGGGCAAGTTTTTTTGCTAACGAGATGTTCTTCTGGGTTAGAAGTATTATCTCCGTTTTTCTGCGACTGATTTGAGGTCCCTTAGAGTACCCTACCTGGGCGACAAATAAAATTGCGTATGCGAGCGAGTCTAATGAAATTATCCGTCATGCACGATGTGGGCTCTCTCGCCATGAAGAAATTTAATTAATATTCTTTACGGTTAGTGAAGTTATACTCAATAATCTAGACTAAGATTGCCCTTAAGACATTGCGTGTGATATTATCTCAGTTTTTGGAAAAAAAACGCTGTTCTGTTCTTGAGACTCCCGTAGAATTCATTTGGTTAGTATGCGTGAACGTGCACTCCATTAAGTGCATTTAATTCTAAAAAATAAGAACAATTTAGTTCTTAGAATTACATGTTTTTCGAAACACAAAAATATTTTGGTTAACATGCACATCAAATTCTGGGACGCCTGTGTGCGTGCGTGCTGCAACTGGTACGAGTTTGATAACTCATCAATCCTATTTGATATGCCATTCAGCTACATGACCAAGGTTTCCACAGGTGCTCATACCCATGTGCGTTTATGTGTATGTATGTATACTCTTATGTGAAGCAGCTGAGTGACGAAAAATATGCATCCGCAAAGACTGCACTAATTTTTTGTGGTTTTAGGGCAAGCAGCGACGCGTTTTTGGCGCCTCTTTTGATATCGCGTCACATCTAAGTTGCAGTATGGCTTACTTATAGTTTTGTGGAAATTTCTAGGCATTCAATGAAGTCGTTAAAGTAGTTGACATTTCCTGTTATACATGCAGCCACTCGCGCACTTATAAATTATATGCATACATATACACACACGTATATGTGCCTCTTTCCTTCATCGTGTTTTTCACTATTTTTTATTTTTTCTCGCTTGCCTTATCAAAATTTAATTATAACATCAGCTTTAGTAATTATGAAATAATTTCCATTGAATTAGAAGAGCATTAAAAAGTGCGGTGGAAAATGTTTTTTGACATTTTTGCCGCTGAGGAAATGTATTCAAGCAAGTGTGTGTGTAATTCCTTGCGGCATAGCTCATAATTTATACTCTTCTGTTTTAGCTGTAAAAACTAGCATCTAACCGTAACAGAGATTCTTGTCTTGCACATTTTTTATGACCACAATGAAATGAAGATATGACTAAATGAATGTGGAAAATCACAGTCATTAAGTGAGGCATTTGAAAAGGGCGTTCGTTACTCGGCGTAGTGCGTTCAGAACATAACTTGCTTTAACCACATACCCCCACACGCACACACATACGCAGGGCACATGTATATGTATGCGTCTAACTTTGTTTGTGAATTTGACTTACAACGCAAGTGTAACTGAAATTTTCTGGTAGTTGCACACGCAGCGAATATGTTGCAGTTGAGACCTAATAGGAAAAAGAGGCGAATGTAAAAATAATATTTTCTACATCGCAAATACTTTAAGCTCCTCACAAGCAAGGCTATATGCTTGCATTTTTCCTATCGTGAATAAAATGATTTTATACTGTCACCTTCCGCCCACTGTCATCAGGAAATTTTGCACCAGTAAATTATACTAATTTTTCATGTTGAGAAAAGAAAACGTGTGTGCTCTATAGGGAATGGGTCTGGTCTAGAAGAAATGAGCAGAGAACTAGATTCCCCATCAATCAGCATCATCATCATCATCAAGTAGCGATTACAGCTCAGGGTGAGCTTTAGCTTCATCCACAATCCTCTTCCAATCTGCACGGTTAACTCGTAGCTTTTTCAGGTCGGCTATGGCTTGGTCAAGCCAGGTTAACCTTGGACGTCCTCGGGCTCGGGTCATTAGACAATTCGTTGATAAAAAATATATTTGGGGGCGGCTGTCTTCCATGCGCACAGTGTGCCCTAACCATCGAAGCCTTTGGGATTTAATGTATTTCACGACGTCTTCTCCCTGGCAAAAGTTTAGCAACTCATCGTTGTAGCGTATTCGGTACCTTCCATCGTTGCTGCGTATGTAGCCAAACACCCTTCGTTCGAAAACTCCTAAGCTACTTTCGTCTTTGCTTGTCAATGTCCAGCACTCGCAGCCGTAGGATAACACCGGTAGTATTATTGACTGGTGGAGCCGGAGTTTACATTCACGTGTGAGCAGTTTGGACTTCAGGAATTTTGTGTGGGCGTAATATGCTTTGTTTGCTCCCATTATTCTGTCTTGTATTGTGTCGTAACTACTGTTGTCATTTTTTATTAACACACCCAAATATTTGAAGTGTTGAACAGCTTCAAAGGTTAATGTCCCGATTTGGATGTTTTCAGAACTTTGTCTTTCTTCGCTGCGGGAGACCTTCAGATATTTAGTTTTGCCTTCATTATTCTAAGGCCTACTGATTTTGCACGAAATTCAACATTACAGAAGGTTTCAATGAGATATCTTTTGTTCCTTGCCACTATTGCGATAGCATCCGCGTACACGATTGTTATTCCTGAGCGACTGAAAAGGTTTCCAAACTTCACTTCGTTTTTTATCACATAGTGAAGAAGGAGATTAAATAAAGATGTGGAGAGCGCGTCGCCTTGTTTTACGCCGCAGGAGATTTCGAAGGGGTTTGACACTTGTACAACTACTTTTCCAGTGGTGTTAGTTAGTGTTGCCATGGCCAGCTGAATAAGTTTGTCGCTGATACCCAAGTTGGAGAGCGCTTCTGGGATTTTGTCTCGGAGGATACTATCAAAGGCTTATTTGAAATCGACGGACAGGGTGTGTCTAAGTTGCATTCATAGCATTTTTCAAGATTTTGCTTTAACATAAAGATTTGATCTGTTGTTGATCGACCTGGGCGAAATTCGCCTTGGTATTCGCCCAAAATTTTTTCTGCTTCCGCAATTAACCGTGATGTGAGGATTCGAGAAAAGATTTTATATGTGGAATTTAGGAGAGTGATTCCACGGTAGTTTTCACAGTTTAGTTTGTCTCCCTTTTGTGAATAGAAGTTACCAACCCTACACGTCATGCTTCCGGAATGCTGCCTCGGTGCCATATTCTTAAAAAGAGGTGTGACGTCCGTTGTCGGCGAGGTACTTCCGCAGCTCTATGGGAATGCCATCTTCCCCATAAGCCTTATTGTTACTCATATGAGTAATAGCTTTGTCAAGTTCCATCAAAGTTGGTTCCGGCTCCGCCGCCCATCAATCCATTGGTACAATAATTGGTATCATCACCGGAATCTGCTTAATGGGAACGCATGGGAAACATACGGTTTTCCCCCTCAAATGACTTCTGTCGCAGCTGCAGGCACGAGAAGGAAGTCGAGAGAGTTAAACACTTCTTCTGCTAGCATCCGCCTCTTCTCAGAACGCGATAGTGCTGTCTGAACTTTTATTTCATTTGGATGCGGACTTGGAATCGGCAGCCGTTCAAAGTATTTTATCTTTTGTAAGAGATATGAATTGGTTTTACCACATTGGGAATTAGAGGGGCAAACCGTTGTTTAACCCAAACTAGTCGCTTCGAAATGGGTCTCCAGGCCTAAGTGGACCCAATCTGCAACTTTATTGAGAATGGAAACCGCCGTAACCTAACATAACCTGGTCTATAAAGTGAGTAGTCAATTTTTATAAATTCCGTAGCTCATAGGTTAACTCACGTAACCCAAGTGCTGTGAACGAGCTCGTTGTCTTACCGTAGCAATCTCAAAACACCAGCTGTCAAGTATCATTGTTGTAGACCTTGCGGTCACAAGGCCCTGCCAGTGCGGTATAGTCACCGAACATTAACGTCATCTCGTTGATCTCACGATAAGTCCAGGATACGTGTTGTTTTGACAGTTTAGATTCTGAGGGAGAGGGGTGTTAGGTGAGATAATTTGAGAGGGCACCTGAAAACTACTATAATATCCAGATCGTAATGAAGCCAATGTTATGCAGGTATCACGAGGCAGCTGAAGATCTTTGTCTGCACTGAGTGGTAGGTGACGTGACCTCCGATAACGACATTAGGTAGTCGGAAGTTTAGGAAGGTCGGGAGAGTCTCCCGATGAATGTCATTTAGTGTCTGTCTATATGCTGTCCGGTCTACTAGATTCAGTAAACTAATCCTGACTAGTGCGTTGACCTCACCCCTCGTCAAGTGTCGTCTTTACGACTGCCTCTAGTGCCTGACTCAGCAAATTGGCATAAATACAAGAGTCAGTGGACCATATCTTAATCCGGTGCAGATGAGTACGCAATCTGCAATGGCTTATGAGTTTGCCTGTTCAGTTCCTCCTTAAAGAGGGTTATGATTTTTCTTAACCACTTTTGGTTGTGCTGCCGAATAAGGATTTTGCCTGTCATAGTCCCCTAATCTGGTGCCAGTTAAACTCCCTTAGCCATAGCTTTCCACTTCATAGCTTTTCCTTGATGGTGTCTTGTCCTATAACAGGGAAGGGCTCAGAGCGGATTAATGGCGTGGTCACAGCCTTTTTTGCCAATGCATCCGTTACTTCGTTCACAGTTATACCCCCGTGTCGTGGGACCCAAATTAGTCGGGTGTGATTATGCGTTCCTAACAAATTTAGTTGGTCGATATACTCAAGGAGCAGTGAGGACTTAACCTTATTTTCCTCGGTGCTTAGTCACTCAGTATTAAGCTGGATGCAGAGCCAAGCGTGGATTCATTTACATTTTCAGCTTGGCCTTGGAACTTGGCACAATTTATAGTCTCACTTAATTTTGATAGCTACACCAAAACAGCAACAAAATGAAGATTTTATGAAATGGCTCCGAAGTGTTTTCCACAAATTGAATTTCCTATTGACCTGCAACAATTAGTAGCACACGTACAACAATTTCACAGCGCTTACTATCACATCCGTTGCCAGCTCATAAAGATGACTGCGGTGATTAGCGACGCTTGTTTTAGTGCAAAATAAATGCAATCGTTGAAGTGTTAATTTAACGCGAACTGACAGCGCCACGAAAAGCAGCCATCGCAGATCAAAAGCTACGCTGCTGCATATCTACTCATAGAGATACATACTGACTGCATTCAAATATGCAACTGTACGTGGAAGCAGCTCCATCCAGTTTTTAATCACATTTATTAAGTGTGATAGAAAAGCGAAGCGCAGCCGCGTTGCACAACAGAGTCTAGCAAATCCAGGCGGGGTGTAGCAAAGCTACGCATGCGCACTCGCACATTTACTTTCCTGCTTCATACGTGCCACCAATGGCACTGACAGCGGCTGTCCAACTGCGATACTATTTCGCCGCCACTGCACTTGGGTGAATAAACTTTTATTAAATTGCTTTCTAGCGGGCGTGTGTGTGTGTATGTACAGCCATGCGCATGCGCACATCGTTAATTTGTCATATTGAATATGTGAGAATTGCAATTGCAAAATGCGCCGCTCTCCCCGCCGTGCACGCGCCACCATAGTAGCCATTCATTATGGCTGCTTTTCATTTGCAATTAATTCCGCCGCCACAAGGCTACCGCAAGGCATCAGCCGGCGGTCGTGTCAACCGCCAACCCTCAGTCGCTTAATGCCAATGGCAGCGTTGATGTACGCAACGCATTAAAGCCGAAACAATGTTGCCGCCGATGCACGAGTATGTGTGTATGTGCGACACAGCTGCTGGCGCTGCTTGAAATTGCAATTGCAATTGCTTATTGTTGCCGATGATGATTTTAATGACGCTATTTGCCGTTGTTGTTGACGGCTTTAATGGCTTCATATGAACTTGCGTTTAAGATTTTTTCCTCAAAATGCAAACGAAGTGTTCATAAAGAGTTGTTGATGGCCAACGCAAGTGGCAACTAAAATTTTAGTGAACTTTAATGAAATCAAAAGCAGGCTAAAGAAATGGGGTGCGGTAAGTCGTGTCGAGCAGTGAACAATTCGAAAGACTTTAATGAAATATGAATATGAAAATAAGATAGCTTTTATTCGCTTTCGCTCCTCAAAATTCAATTGTGTATTCTATACACAGCCCACGACAAACGATAGGATATCAAAATTTTTACCAGTTTTGAAAATAGCACGATTTTTTTTATATACAAAGTATGCAAGCTTTCGGCAGAAAAAACCTTACAATTAAGGGAGTTATTTACAAAAGGTTAAAATTTAAGAAAGGTAGCTAAACAGAAAATAAGCAAAATTAAAAACACATTAAAATGTATTTTAAGTAGTTATTTTCATCGATTATTATAAACAAGTTGAAGTCCAAAATAAACAAGACTGAGCTAAAATAGAAACGTCAGGATCTTTGTTCAGACAACTTCGAGTTTATTTATGCAAAATAGTCCCCCCTCTGGCCTCGATGCACTGTTTTGCGCGATCTAAACGCTTTCTGAAAGACTTTCAGGTCATTGACCTCTATGGATGCAAACCTTTTCCTTTCATGGCCAAATGCAATTTTCCGAATAGGTAGCCACAGGGAGACATATCAGGGGAATACGGAGAGTGGTTGATGGTTAAAATGCGATTTCTAGTCAAAAAATCAGTCATAAGAGTGGATCGATTAGATGGTTAATTATCACACAATAAGCGCCAGTTTCCTCCTTTGCGGTATTCAGCGCGAATTCGACGAATGCAACAAACGCGAAGATAAAAAATTGCATTGGCGGCTTGGCCCGTTGGCATGAACTCTTTGTAGACAATTGTAAAGGAAGCTCTCGTCTTTTCTCCCCTCTTTAATGAGGTCTTTCGAATGTTGAATTCTGAGCAATTTTTGGACCTCAGTTAACTTGTGCGGAATGAAACGTGCACAGACCTTTCGTAAGCCCAAATAATCAGTTAAAATGCGATAAATCGATCTTTTGGAGATATTCAACTCCGATTCCATGAATCTCAAACATGATTTTGGTTCATTTTTGAAAAGTTTCCGGACAATTTCGGTGTAGTTTTCGGTGTTTACCGATTTTGGGCGGCCCCGGTCATTTATTTCCACTCAACTATCTCTGAAAAGTGTAAACCACAGAGATAGACAATGACGGCCATACACTTTTTCATCAATTCAAATGTTTCGGTAAACGTTGAACCGATTTTAAAACAAAATTTGGTATTAGTTCTTTATTTGAAACTCATTTTTGTACCGATGACACAAGCATACTGACACTTTAGACGGAATAATTTCGCTTCCACTGAACCGAATGTCACCAAGCTTTCACTGGAAGTCAGCTAGGGATGTAACTTCCAATGTACTAACTCATTAAAAAGATGGCGCCATGAAAAATACTTCTATGTATTGTTTATTTTGGACTTCCCCTTGTAAGTACCTACATACTTTTGATTTTAAAAGATTTTTGATTTCAGAATTAATTATATAAGGTTTTTTTCCAAATCACCTCGCAGTAGTTCAAAGGAAATTTGCAAATAACGGTTCTGCGAAAACCAGAACCAATCTGGCAAAATAGTGACCGTCTTTAGAATAGTCTTTGAAAATATAAAATAAAATAATGTAAATAAACTTAAACAAAGTGAAATAAAAAAAGAAATACAAAAATATAACAATAATTCAATGGAATTTTATATAAAAAAATACTAAAAATATAATTTAAAATATTGCAAATAAACTTCAATAAAATGAGAAAAAATAAGAAATACAAATAAAATATTGGGTATGGGAATAAGTTTCCGACCTTTCTTATCCAAAATTACGAATTATTTAAACAATTAAGTAATTCATGAAATTATGTGAAGTATGTGCCATTGGAAGTTACAACATTACTCCATCTTTTAGGCGGCATACGGATTCCTCTGAGGAAAAATTCGAGTTCTTTTGATTTGAGCCAGTGTGCGATGCTTTCGTAAGAGGTGAACCGCTCTCCAATAAGGGCTGACTGCATTGATCGGAACAGATGGTAATCCGAAGGTGCAGTGTCTGGGGAATACGGCGGGTGGGGCAAGATTTCTCAATTCAGTCCCTCTAAATATTTTTGGACCGATTTAGCAACGTGTGGCCTGACGTTGACATGCAGCAAAATCAATTTGTCACGTCTACCGTCCCATTCCGGCCGCTTTTTTTGAGAGCTCGATTCAAACGCATTAGCTGCAGTTGATACCGATCGCCAGTAATGGTTTCAGATGGTTTAAGGAGTCATAATTGATGACACCCTTATGAAGCATGAATATTTTTCATCGCTGTCGATGGACCTGGTTCACCCGGCAGGCTCCAACATTTTCGACGCTTAGGGTTATCATAATACATAGACTCATTTTTCATCGCCAGTGATGATGCAATGCAGAAAACCTTTTCCTTTCCGCCGTTCAAGAAGCATCTCACCAAACGTCTCTCGATATCCCTCTCCTTCAATTGATGTGGCACTCAGTTACCTGCTTTCTGGACCGACGGTTGATCGTCAACATCCAACTCTTTAAACATATCATCAAAGGTTCCACCTGTGTCTTAATGCGATAATTATTGTAGTTGAGTATCTTCGAATTTTTTCTGTGCCCTTCGTGATCTTTATCACTCACGTTGAAATTGCCACTTTGGAAGCGTCGAAACCACTCTTTACAAATTGTATTTGATGGAATGTGATTACCGTAAATATTGATCAATATACGACACGTTTCAGCCGCACTTTTTTTTAATGTAATAATGAAACATGACTTTCCGCAAATGTTGGTTTTTCGGGACGAACGTGGAACTACTGAGATCGAAGCCTCATATACTCGTATGCACCTTCAAATCTTCAGTATATTACTAGAGCGAACATAAAAGTAATATCAACAGCGACACCTCTTCTACGAGGGCGGAAACTTATTCCCATACCCAATACAATTAACCCTTTCGATCCCACCGTTGCCTGTGAACAACTTCGGCAGTTTAACAGCTTACGGAAAGAGTTCGTTTTGTTTTTGTCTGTTATAAATGATAACGGTACTTTTATGTATCTGCTCAAAATATGAGCAAAAAAAAATATCATTTGTAGATCATTTAGCGAAGTTATGTTGAACAAACATAAATTCAAAAGAGAGTTTAAAGTGAGTGATTAACTTTTATAGTAATGAAAAAATTTAAAAAGTTTATATGCCATATTTTTTACCAAGGATTTTACTTTACGAAAGAGAATTTAAATTTGATTAGTTAAAAATATTAACCAGGTGCATTGCTATCATTAATCCCCAGAATGAGGAAAGTCCCTTGTGAGAATTAAGTAATGGAGTATTGCTGGCAAATGTTTTTAAGTTTTCAGCAAAGGTGTAAGAATATCCGAGTGCCTTAATCTAAGTTTATATAAATAGATTTTATAAGAGGTTTGCACTTCGACCTCACGGTCTTTTCTGCCCTCTACTCTCAGAGTCACCTTAACTCTGTGTGAGTTGCTAATAGGCTGGAGTTCGACGTAGAAGTTCACTAGTTGAAGGTATAATAATAAAAAATAAGAAAAGGAGAAAAACTCAGAAAAATGAGAAAAAAATATATTATAAAATTTTCGAAAGTCTAAGTCCAAGACAGAGAATCGACGTTACGGGGAACGAACTGCCGACTGCACTCACTAAGCTATTGAGCTGAAACAAGCAACGAAAATAAGTACAAGCTGGTAGTGAGGCCGGCAATCTCTTACTCTGCCGGTCGCACTGTCTTCCTTAGCTTAACTAAATCCTTTCCCAAACTCTTAAATCAGCAGCCAAGCTCTGCAAGTCGTTCTAGTTAGACCCCTGTTTTGCTTCAGCATGACACAGATTAAACGCTGACGTTATTAATTTATGCTTGTTTTTTTATGCGTCCTAATAAGTCAAGATATTAAAGTCAACCAACAGTTCAATTGATTTTTAAAACCAATTTAGACGCACTGCTTTTCACACTTTTCCGAAAGGCATAATGATTGCATGTGAAATTTGATTGTAAAGGGTATTCCAATAGGAGCGGGACCATGTTGAAATAAACCCAGCTGTGTGTGAGGTATTCACGAATGCCATACAAAAATGGGCGTCACGGCCCATCAGCGTCGACGTGTCTCTATTGGAAAACCATTTCTTTCACAAGAAGCCGTACCAGATCTTATTTACAAGTATGAACGCAACTTCATGCAAAAGAGTTCCACTTTCTTTGTTGTTTCTTTTTTTCTATTGCACATAAATAAAGCAGTTAAATGAGAATTTATAGCGACTTGGATACTTAAAAATTTCTACTATGTGACATAAATGGCATTTAAAGTACGATTTAAGAAAGAAATGTCCTTTTCAATTGCTGCTGTTGCACACATTAAGTACAGAAACAGCAGAGAAAATAAATAAATAACTACCAGTAGAGCCAAGCCTGCGCTTCAGCAGTAGCCAACAACAGTCTCCAGTTGAGTCTCCAAACACAATTTGACAGCGCGAACAATGCAGCGGAAGCTGTGAGTAGCCTCATAAAAGTAAACAGCAACAACGCTCCAATTCTAAGTGCATAAAGAAACAGAAGAAAAAAAGAGGTTGAGTGAAAAAGAAAGGGAAAAATGCTTAGAGAAAAGTAGAAAGAAAAGCCCTAAATGATTTGTTTGGACTGTGAAAATATGCACTTAAACTGATTTAACGATGCCTTTAATCCTTTAAGTTATTGCCGTAGAGCTGAAGAAGCCAGGCGTAGCGAAGAAACTCGCACTCACACATACACACAGACAACGATTAATACATTCATGCACATATAAATGCAGATAGATTGCAATCAGGCAGCAGCCAACAGCCAGCATCGCCAACAAAGCCACATTCAAATGCTCAGCGGAGTTGCGCATGCGCAGCCAGCATAGCGACCTACGTGTACGGGGCCTGTAAGTTAAATTTATTCAATGCGATCGATCGCAATCAATTTCGTTTAGCGCTAAGCAAACGACTGACGAACTCACTGCAACACCGCAGCAGTTGCATTCACACACACACACTTGCACACGCGCACACACTTACTCATTCGCTCACTCACTCACATTAATAAATACGATTAAACTCAGTTTGCACTTACACTTGGCCTTAACACTTTTTATGGTCGGCCTTTTGTCGCGCTTGCATGGGTGGATCGCTCGTTTGATGCTCTTTGCATTGTGCTCGTATTGTGGTCGTCGTATTCAACAGGGAGCTGTTGTTGCTGTTGTTATGTGTATGCACTATTGTATTGTAGGCATATTGTTATTGTTATTATTGGTGTGACTGCCGGCATATTTATTGTCTTTTATAACTGCAAGAGAATTAAAATGATTTTCGATTTCAAATGAAGTCAGACCAGCTGGGTGGACAGACGGCAATGAATAGCATCCTCTTGGTGATTCGTGTGCTGTAGCGTGGCATGTATGCATGTGTGTGTGTGTGTTGTTGGCGTCCCTAAGCCAGGCCACATTATTTATTAGCATAGGGAATTGACTGGATAATTCAAAAGTATTTCTTTTTTCTGCCTAACTAAAGTGTATTTTTATTATTGCTGTATTTACTAATGGTGGGCCAGTCATACGGCAAACGATAGCAAATAGTGCACTGAGAGAAATTTTTTCCAATTTTTTTTCTACTTTATACTGCGAGTATATAAAAATTTAATAAAATTTCATCTCATTTTTTTATTTCGTTTATGACTATAAAATCCTCATAAACAAGAACAAAGTCATTAAACTGCAGTAGACCTGCATTTGAAAACAAGCTCCACTAGTGTACCCTGCACTGGCTCACAGATGGCTCGAAGGACCCAGAGGGTATAGGCGCTGGAATTTATGGCCCCGGAACCAAATGGTCTGTGCCGATGGGCAGTTTTCTAAGCATCTTCCAAGCGGAGATGTACAGTTAGTAACAGAAGTAAGTATACACCGGACACGTTTTCAATTTTCCCCCCAATCGATTCCTTTAAACAACCTAAGTTATAACAAAATTGTGTTTTATTTACATGAATGAAATACAAAAATCATATTTAATACAACTGATGACAAAATTTTAAAAAGGAACAAAATTATAGCTTTTTATATTAAACTTTATAAAAATTCATGACTCAAAAGTAAGTATACAGTTCATTATAAAGGGTGTTTTTTTAGAGGTTAGGTTTTCAAGATGAAATAAAATGTATATAATTTAATGTTATGGCCAAGAATTTAGCTTTATTATAAAGATAAGGGTTTGCCATTATGTTTTAAAAATGATTTCGGGCAAGTGGCCGCCGCGGCTGGCTCGAATAAATTCCAGCCGAGAGGCCCAATTTTCGACCACTTTTTGCAGCAATTGAGGCCGTATGTCAGCAATAACGCGCCGAATAGTCTCTTCCAAGACGTCAATCGTCTCGGGCTTATCTGCGTAGACAAACGACTTCACATAGCCCCACAAGAAATAGTCCAGCGGTGTTATATCGCACGATCTTGGAGGCCACGCCACAGGTCCACGGCGCGAGATAATGCGCTCACCAAAAGTTTCCTTCAATAAATCGATTGTTGCGTTGGCTGTATGGCATGTAGCGCCGTCTTGTTGGAACCAAAGGTCGTCCACATCAACATCGTCCAATGCAGACACGAAAAAGTCATTAATCATGGCTCTATAGCGCTCTCCATTGACTGTAACATTATGGCCGGCTTCATTTTTAAAGAAATATGGACCAATGATTCCCTCTGCCCATAGAGCACACCAAACAGTGACTTTTTGAGGATGTAACGGCGTCTCAGCAATGGCTTGTGGATTATGTTCACTCCAAATGCGACAATTTTGCTTATTGACATACCCATTCAACCAAAAGTGAGCTTCATCGCTGAACAAAATTTTCTTCGATGCGTCGCGCGAACCAAACCATTATTTTCGTAATAAATTTGCACGATTTGCAAACGTTGTTCAGGTGTAAGTCTATTCATTATGAAATGGCAAACCAAACTGAGCATAAATCAAGTGACAGCTGTCAAAAAGACCATCTACGAAAAAAGTAGTGCCAACTTGAAAACCTAACCTCTAAAAAAAAACACCCTTTATTATTAATTTGTGACATCAATAACATAAATAAGTCGTGATGGCATTGATTTCACCAACTTTTCAGTTACAGCTGGTGGTATTTTATTCCATTCCTCTTGAAGGACGTTTTTCAGTTGTTCCTTATTACTAATGGGATGTTTACGTATTTGCCGCTTTAAATGATCCCATAAATATTCGATTGGGTTGGTATCCGGGGACTGTGGCGGTGTTACCAGCTGTTTTCGAACATTGTATAACAGCCACTCTCGTACAATGTTGGATGTGTGCTTCGGGTTATTATCCTGCTGGAAGATAAACGTTCCTCCAAGGCCCGTAGCGCTTTCTTTTAAATTATTTTTCAAAATATTTAAATAACCATAACGGTCCATAATATTTTCGATAAATACCAAGTTTCCAACCCCGTTCACAGTCATACATCCCCAAACCATCAGAGAGCCCCCTCCTTGCTTCACAGTGCCGGTCATATTGTTTAGATCCAATTCCGCGTTCATTTTTCTCCAAACTTTTTCACGGCCATCAGATCCACAGATACTGAACTTACACTCATCAGAAAATATGACTTGGTTCCAAAACGTTTGCTCATATTTTTCATGACCTTTTGCGAGTGAAATCCGTTTACACCGATTGTCACTACTCACGAAGGGCTTTTCCTAACATTGCTCCCATGATAACCAGCAATATGCGAAACCCGGCGAATAATTTGGGTGCTAAATTGTTTTTCAGTCTCATTTTGAACTTCAGATTTCAAATTGGGGGCTCTTAATTTGGGGTTTGCCCTGATTTTCCGTACGTCTAAGCTTTTTTCTCTGGGAGCGGCGGACGCTCACAACGCTCTTTATTAGTGGTACTTGCCGCACTGTTATATTTATTTACAATCTTTTGAACTGTAGCAAAACTCCTATCTATCAAACGACCGATTTCTCGCAATGATTTATGTTCCTTGTGATATTTTATAATCAGTTTTTTTAAATCATCAGAAAGCTCTTTTCCTCTGGGTGCCATTACTAAAAATGTCGCAAAAATTAATACAAAACGTACTTCCCTAAATTTTTATACTCATTTTAATTATTTCCTTTTAATAGCTTTGACTGTTTTAATCAATACGTAAAAATAAATGTTATGCTAACTGAACAATCGTTTGCTGTATACTAACTTTTGTGACATACATTTCGCGGGCGTCAAAGACAAAGAAAGCGTGGATAACGGTATCTAAAATGTACAGCTAAATTAAGGCGCATATGAAAGGTTATCCCAGTACACAATTACCATGTGTAAAATATTTTGATTACATATTAAAGAAAGCGTTAGCGTCAAACAATTCCATAAATCTGGCTTCTGTATACTTATTTATGTTACTAACTGTATACCATTTGCCTATATGCAGGGATAAACGTAGACAAAAATGTCTGGAATGAGCGAATTGCCATTCTGAGTGGCGGTTAGGCTCCACTCGTAGCCCTATCGTCCTCTGAGATCAAATCCTCACTGTTACTTGAGTTTATCGAGAAACTTAATCTGCCAGCAATGCGCAATTGGATCCGGCTAATTTGGGCCCCAGAGTGGGAGGCTGCGGCCTCACCTTTAATACCGCCCGAGCCCTTCCCTACTAAGGGACAACACACCATCAAAGAGAAGCTCAGGAGTGAAGAGCTGGGGCTCAGGGTGGTTTGCTAGCACCAAACTATGGGTCTACGCCAGGCGAAATCCTTACTGGGAGGGTATTATCAAAAGTGGTTTAAAAACTCGTAACTCTCGCAAAGATAATCTGAGAATGCTCATGGCCATCCCCACAGGTCACTGCAGGTGATCGAGATTTGGTATACGCACTCTAACCGTTTCTACGACCAATCTCACGTGACTCCAATGCGTCTTCTCCTGGAGTGTAACGCTTTAGCGCGGACAAGATTGAGACATCTTGACCAATTGCAGTCAGAATAAAGGCGCATATGCTCAGTCCAATGTAGCTCTATATTGAGTTTAATAAGGGAACTGGGCTTGGATGAGGTACTGTGATGAGTAGAGGGCATAAAAGACCATGAGGTCGAAGTGCAGACCTCGTAAAGAATCTAATGTAATCTGAGGGTATAAAGATCCCAGCATTGAGCCAAACGAAAATTCTAGAGAGCAAAATGTAAGTCAAGGCTACCAAATACTCTAATGAATTCAGTAAGAGATGGTGCAATAGGGCCAAAAAAATTATAAGGCTGATAAAAAAATGTAAATTAGCCTTCATTAGCTTCACGAGAATTGGAAACTGAAAGCGAAAAGTTCGTTGCGGACCATTAAAAGTTGTAAGCTCAAGTAGTTCCTTATATGAAATGAGGGAGACTAAAAACGATGTCATAGAGAAACACCAGCCGCTGAGTGCTTCAGTTCTAATCAAGTGACTTATTCCTGTAAGAATAAAACGGGCAGTACAGGGTGGCAAAGGATCAGAAAAGTGAAGTAACTTGAGAGCACATCCAATGAAACCCTGCCACACTCTTTGAGTTTGATTGGAATAAGCTGTATAGATTGGATTCCAGCTTTATATCCAAATTGATCTACTTACGTTGGCAGAGGCAATATTTCTTGAGATTTTAGGTTTTTTTTTTTGTTTTTTGCAGAAAGCAGTTACTTTTAAACTCGAATTTCTATGCAGCACTACTCACTCTCATACAGAACTATTGTCCTTTGAGGAGCTCCAAGCCAAAGACTATGGTCTTTAGAGCATGCTGATAAAACAGGATACTTACCTTTACCTTTCTTTACCTATGTAAATACTGAAATCAACAGCGCATCTGCAACTCCCAGCATTTTCGAAGGTCCCGAACTATTGGAAGCTTGATTGGACGGTCTAATTAAATTAAATAAAAAGTCTTTGAGATGATAATTAATAATTGGATGTCTTGAATAAAGGAGCATTTCATCCAACTTTTCTTCCATTTACTCATCCCAATCCCTTCACATTCGAGGCTCCCACACTTGTGTTTATCTGCTTGGCCCTACTCATCAAAATACACAAAAAGACTTCGTGATGCTCGTTTTTCCTCTTATTGCTTTCATTTCTTCAAGTGCATCCCCTCGACATTGGCAATGGAAATGAAGCTGCAAGATGCCGAAACACCCATCAGCTATTCCTTCCTACTCTTCTCAGCCTAACTACCACCTAATCATGATCCCGTGAGATTGTATGAATGCATATTTAGCTGGTCGTAAATGTGATTTGCCTTCCAAGTAACCACACAATATTAGCTGCCATTTGAATATTTTGACTGCTAGCCTGCCACTCATTGTTCGTCTGTCCATACTACCGTCTGTCTGCTCCTTCCGCCGTTCTACTGTTTCTGCCAGGCGGCTCGTTGGTTTTCTACACTAATAATAAGTTTTTATCACGGTTTAAATGCCAGCAAAAGTCATTAAAATGAACAATAAGTTTTTGAGGCAACAGGGAAGTGCAACAGTTAAGGCTCAGTTCAACAAGGAAAAGAAGCTACACAGCCCCACTCACTCACAGCTGCTTTGCGGAGGACACATTCTTCACTCTCATTCAGAGTACCAGCGCTGCAACAATGCAATCTCCTTCCGAGTAGTTAACTTTTTCTATAGACGAGCATATTTTTTGCTCGTAAAATTGCTGGCTGTGGACACAATACATATTGGAAGCTGCTACTTCTGCCAAAAGGTGTCATAAACATATTTTTATTACTCTTTACAACAATTTTTGACGAAATTGAAAATCTCATTTTTACATCCCCACATGTATTCACACACACACAATCAGTGCATCCAGTTGCACCACTGACCACTTGCTCAGGTTAAATAGGAAAGTTTTTGCTTTTTTTCGGTGCTTGAAAACTTTTAAATATTGCCAATTAGCAGCAATGACCGTGGATTATGGCTAATTGAAAAATTCTTTAACGTTTTGGTATTGATTTTTGCTCATTTTTGTTTGAAAAATAATATCTATGTATTATAGATTTTTTCTAAAGCAAAAAAATATGCTGCATACGAAATAATTACAAATGAAATGAAAGTTTAGCTAATTTTAGTTATTAATATGCGCTTTTGCTTTTGCATTTGGTTTTGCTTAGGCGCTCCGGTTCCGCCTATGCAACGAGTCATTGAAAATTACGAAATTCAGCAGGCCAGAACTTCGTGAACTTGAGACTTATTCGGTACGCCTATGCTTACCACGTTTAATTCTCAGCAGTTCACTATGAGTTTTGTTGCTAATTGCACACAATTTGCGCAAAGAAAAACTAATTAGTATTGCTTTCTTTGTTACGTAATAGCTGTGCGGAAATTTGCAGAAATGTTTGGTAAAAATTTAATTATTTCAAAAATTCGCCTATGCAGTTGTATAAGATTGTCTGAAGGCTTCCATAACTCAATATTCTGAAAGAAGTGGACAAACGTTGTAAAAACTCAGAAGCAGAAAAAAGAAACTAAAAAAAATATTCTTCAATTAGTGAAGTTATTAGTATTTGCATACGAGTCTCACATTCAAAACTTCCAAGCAGCTTCTGTGGAAATAAGTGAAACGCTTCAGTAGCATAGGTGATGGATGATGGAGCCTTTCTATGCTTTTGCGGAAATTGATTTCGTATTTGTTATATTTTTTAATATGCACTTCGGAAGAGCGCAGTGGTCCCTATGAGCGCCCAAAAAGGCATTCCTTTCACTTACCACTCGAGTGAGGTAATTTTTGATTAGTTTTTTTGTTTTAGCGATTGATATTAATTTTTTAGGACCGCAGTTTAGAGGTATTGGATTTGGATTGGAAATAAAAGAACGTCAATTCAAATTGATTGGGCTATCTTTATTATTTTTGTATAGAAACGTTCATGAAATTTATTTTTTAAACATAATCCCTTTCAAATGTTGACCGCAACTGTGCCGTAATTCGGTCTTTAGTAATGTTTAATAATGTTGGCTTCCAATTTCTCAATCGACGCTGGTTTATTGGAATTTAGACTTCATATACCCCCACAAATAAAAGTCCAAAGGTGTGATATCACATGATCTTGGTGGACAATCCACTGGTCCGAGGAGAGAGATAAATTGCTCACCGAAGCGACGACGCAGTAAGTCCGTTATTTCACGGGCTGTATGGAAAGTAGAACCGTCTTGTTGGAACCAAATATTTTGGAGATCTCTGGCTTTAATTTCCGGCATCAAAAACCCGTTTATCATGGCGCAATAGTGTTCACCATTCACTATCACATTGACGCCAGTCTCGTCTTTGAAGAAATAGGGGCCGCTGATTCCTCCAGCCTATAGACCGCACCAAACGGTTGTTTTCAATGGATGTAATGGCTGTTCTTGAATGGCTTCGGGAAGCTTTTCAGCACAAGTATGGCAATGTTGCTTATTGTCGTAGCAATTAAACCAAAAATGGGCCTCATCGCTGAAGACCAAAAGTTAGTCTGAGCGCGCGATTAAAACTTTTCACAGGCGTCGATTTTCGTAATATAGCTGTACGATTTGTAAACGTTGTTAAGACGTAAGTCTTTTCGTGATGAAATGTCAAGGACTACTGAACAAAATTATGCATTTAGTTGACAGTAGCCACCCATGAAAACCTCAAAGATTGTTCAAGAATGTAAGAAGAAGCTTAATTCTGTCAAGACAAAACAGGCTTGTACTTATATGGGTTCCGGGACACTCCGGTGTTCAAGGAAACGAAATTGCCGACGAATTGGCCAAGCGTAGATCAGCGGTGCCCCCACAGGGGCCAGAGCCAATAATCGGAATCAGTCCCGCAGGAATCAAGAACTGGATCAACGATTATGTAGGCAATCTACATAAAGAGCGGTGGTCCGGTCTAGAACGCTGCAGAACTGCAAAGTGTTTTGTGACAAGTCCGAACAGAGAACTGCCAAACTTTTTACTAAAACTTCGAAGTAAAGACGTTCGGTTGGTGGTCGGTAGTATTACAGGACAACCCAGCATATGACCACCATTGGAATCATTGAGGACCCGATGTGCCTGCCCCGATGTGGAGGCGGATAGCACTGAGCACTTTCTCTGTGAGTGTCCTGCCTTTGCTAGAGCACGGCTACGAGGTTTGGGTTCCGATGTCATGAGAATGAGTAATATTCGATCTCTAAAACTGCAGGATATTTACAGATTTGCCAAAGAATCTGGAAAATTCTCACAGGACTAAGTATCTCTATGTCTGTCTCTATTCTTTCCTATCTCTTTCTCTGATACTTTCTCCTTCCCTCCTTGACTATCTCCCCCCTCTCCAGAGCTTTAAATACAAGTGCTATGACTGTTTTAGGAGCCCCCAAATCTCCTGGGCTCCTTGGCTCGGCCTTTTCAAATTTCATTTCAGCCTCGCATGATCTGTCAAAAAACACCTTTTGGAAAAAATATCTCCGATCTGATCACACTTTACTTGCAGTGTCTTCTATGGTGGGAGTATTGGCTATAGAGAAGTTTGTAGACTATCAATCGCAGACTTCTCTCTTAAGGACAATATCTCAATTTTTTCGATTACTAAAACTTCTAAACTGGATGAACAAAGCAGGAATAGCCTTAACATCTTTAGCGGAAACCATAGGTTAGGTTAGGTTAGCCTGGTTGGCAATAAGCCACGCATAGACCTTTTGGTCCCTAGCGATACCAGATGGAGTACGAAGCGGAAACCATAAAGTTACCTTAATCTGGGTACGGGACACCGGAATATTGAAAGAAACGATAAAGCAGTCGAACTGGCAAGGGGTAGATCTGGCATGAGTAACATCCCGTCAGAATCGGTATGCACACTAGTGGGTGAAGCCAAGAATGCATTCTTCTCAAAATACTTACGAATCGTGGATTGTTGATGAATAGATTAGACGGCATGACAAGTTAGCAGAAAGTTGTGGCCCACTTACAACCACAAACAAACGTCAACGTTGATGGAAATGAAACGAAGGGATGCCTGCAGACTCACGGCAGTGATAACTGGTTTCTTGGACAAATCCCTTACAATTTATACTATCATCGTTGTAACCAACCGAATTAGAAAATGGAATCTATCTTACGCTTCCTCTGTGAATGACCTGCCCTATAGAAAGCGAGGATGTTAGCCCTTGGCAAACCGCTTTTCGAAAACCTTGAAGAGCTGGCTGGTATAGAAGAAAGCACAGATTGGATATAGAAGTATTCGTGAAGGAATAACCCGTATAGTTTGTTGGTAGCGAGGATGGGCAATAAAATTCTACGCAAGCGCTAATTGATTTACTGCAGAATCACCACTTCAAACAACCAACGAATTCGCTTTTGCTAGTCAAAGGTCAAATACATAAAAAACGTGTTGTTTATGAAGTTCTGAAACTCGAAATGAGGAGTTCTGTAAATACGTAAATTTTGTGAATTCCGGTTTTATAGGTATAAAATACTCTAAAATAAATTAAGTAGTGATATAAATTTTAGTAAAAAAAAATCAACCAAAACCATGGGTCTTCTCATATGCTAATTACCGTTACAATGTGTTGCATACATGCATGTAGAGCCGAGTCATTTTTATCTCACTCTTGTCATCTGTATCCGCTGCAAAGTGAAGTGCGAACGTTTCAATTAATTGCAACACCTCAGCGCCCAGCGCGCCTTTTTCACACAAACAAACACACACACACACATACACACAATCACGATTGCGGATGGATCTTTCCAGATTCATTAGTGCCAGCTTGGCTATTCTCATCCGTTTTATGGGCGTAGTAAACATCGCTATACATACACACAAGTATAGCAACACAATCAACTGCTCTGTCAGGTTAATTACAAACTATTCCTTACTCCACTATTTTATGGATTTTGTTCACACAACTTGACAGCAAGTCAGTGGCGATCACTTGTCGCCAACAATGCCACCGCTTGCCACCACCCAATAGAGGCTACAACTTTTCCACCTATCACGCTTGCATTGTTGCTAGACATGTTGCGAAACTTGCTGTGACTGTAGCATTAATTAGTGCAACAACCGACGGCTCATACGCATCCATATGTGTGTGTGTGTGCGCTTGATCGCAAATCAACAGCAGCTAACGAAATTTATGCACGCGATTCGCACGCATGCATAGATACATACAAAGACACATGTTCCGGCAACATGTTGCGCTGGCCGTTGAAATGCCTGCGATTTTCGCGCTCATTAACATATTTATTGATAGCCTTATGTTTTGCTGTCTGACCAAAGGTGACTCACTCGCAGACGCAAATGTGTAATAAATTCACTTTTGGACCTTTGAAGCGATGAATTATGACTATAGAAAATGGCTAATGCTTGCTTGCCTGCGTGCATGTTGCTGCAACATTGTAAGCGTTCGCAGTGTGGCAGTGGCAGGTTGCTGCTGTGCTGTAATGCTCTTCATTTGCAAACTTTCCTGGCATTTTGCGCAATTTGTTGTCAATTTATGTTCACACTGAGGCTATAGGTTCACATTTCTTGGTTGACAACAACAACAAAAAATTTAAATAATTTGATTACACATAATAATAACAAATAAGTTGCCACAACTGCTGTGCATGTACTTGCATCTGTAACTTTGTTGTTCTTATTGTTGTCTAGCATCCACACGTTTTTGCTTGCTTTCGCTCCCATTTTCCCGCACTTTGCCTACGTTCTGTTGTTGTAAAATAATTTCTACACGCATATTCAACTATTTTGCGACAGTCCATAAATCAATTTCATTCACGCTGCGTTCATTGCATTCCCAATTGCATACTTGCAACATGCCACCAGCCACACATACACTGTAAACATGCACAGATAAGGGGTGTGGCAGGTACGTGGATGCGTGGTTGTTGTTGGTTGTACGTTCAATACACCTAAATGCATTTCCATAGATATGCATTGAATGGCATTTCTCTGCCCGCCTCAGGAAGGGACAGGTTTTTCGCCTCTCCATCAGCTTTTCTTGAGCTATTCGCTTCTCCAGAGACCTTAAATTAATTTACATATTGCTTGAACTGCCGTCTGCTGCATAGCAACATGTCTTTCAATTTACGCACTTACACATACAGGCATATACGGATATACATTAGGGTGGCTCACCAAAAAAAGTTGCAGGTTTCCACCAGAGCTATAAACTTTATTAGATTTTAAGATTTCCGGTAAAATATTTACGAAAAATATTTAGATTCACACGGACTAAGTTTGATGTGAAAGTGCCTACAAAAATCGAGTTTTTTTATAAAAAAAAAAAATTTATTTTAAAAATAATTTTTTAAAAATAATGTTTGCTAAAAATTGCTTTAAATGACTGACAAGCTTAAACTTAAAAGGTCTGCATCAAATTGTTATCAATGGAATGAAAACACTTTTTTTTTTTTACGGGAGGGGAGGATAAAAATGTCAGAAACTTTCAGTTGATGCCGTCGCGCCAATGATATGTGGGGCACGCTCCCACTAAAACAGACCTCCCCTCTCCGGCTGACTTCCACCCCGGGACCGCATTTGCACTACATCGAGGGTGGAGCCGTGATTGTGGATAGCAGCCACAAAAGAAACCTGCGTCCAGGCTCTCTACCTATGGCGTTTGGAGGTTATGTGTTGGTGATAGTCTCCATTACTCCATTAAGAAATAAATGGAACTTCGAAAGTGTGCGGTAATTTCGTGTGCATTACCGTCTTGCCTTCGTATGATATGGTCGTGAGTCAATAACTCAAGCGTCCGTTATTGTTCTCGGTATGTCTGAGTCGACCTCTCCTGGAACACTGTTTCATGTTAGCTTTAGCACTTACCGGAAGTTCGGTGTGATCAGACGCGGCACAGGGCGTTAATATTATTTTTCTCTAGCTGCCGGTACTGAAACAGCTCTATTGTTCGCCTTTCTTCGTCCTGCTTGTGTAGCGTACGCAATACTTGCTTGGAAAACTTGCATGCAGCATCCCAGCAATGTTTTGAAATGCCCACACTGCCAGTTAAATTAGTCTCTCTTGGCTGTCTTCCAAGGATAGTGGCTAACTGCTCACGTTCTCCTGCGAATTTTGGACAGTAGAAGAGTACGTGGAATGAAAACACTTGTAATTAGATTTTTGGAGATATCATACTTCCAAACTACTTCAGCTCACGTAAATCCAAGTATTTTTTCGAAATATTTTGGCGCAAGTCTTAAAATATAATACATTTTATAAATCCGTTGGAAAATGAGTAATGAATTTTTTTCATCGCAAGTGTTGCACCGTAATGTACTTTCATGTGCATGGCTAATATGGCTGAAGCCTTTATGAATATTCTATACCAGATTAGAAATATTCAAAGCGTGTTATGGATTTGCTATTCTTCTCTATGGCCAAACTACTCCTCCTTCCTATTTAAATTTTTATTGTGCAAATCATATTCAGTTTATAATGAATTAATCCCTATTCAACTTGTATGCGCACTCTAAACACGCCTTAATTTGCTAAGTGAAGGAAGACAGGCCGGTTGCGAGCTTCTTGGTGAGCTGAACATTTTTCTATGATTTATTTACACACTTTAGAGCAATTCTATGTCACTGATCCAAGTATTTGGAGATGCACTTAATTGGTTTATTTGAAGTCTTGAATATGATAAAATAAATAGTATCTAAAAAAAATTTAAAAAAAATATTAATTTTTAGATTTATTCAATGTAGAGAATTTGGCATAGATTTTTTTTTTTTTCAATTCAAATATATCTTTTGTGCTTTTTCAGTATTAAAAAAATATATATTAAATACAATTAAAAAAACATTTTTTTCTCGAAATTTTTGGAGAAAAAATATTTTTTGTCGCTTGCGAAAAATATCACATCTCAGAATTTGTTTGCGAAAAATTTTGAAAAAAATATAACTTTTTTAAAAGGATATGTCATACATATCTTTAAGAAAAAAAATATTTTAAAATGAACGAAAATTATTTCACTTTAAAGAATTCCTTACCAAATTTTTCAACATTTAATAAATATAAAAACTATGAATTTTGTTTCAAAATATTTTCATTTTATTTCTTCTCAATCCAACAAGTAAAAATAAAAAAAGAAGAAAAAACCTGAGCGGGGTGTTTTTCAAAAAATGATAAAAAATATTTTTTGGCAAAAGTTTTTAAGAAAAAATAAATTTTATTTCCAAAAAATTTTTTTTAAATATATTTTATCCTAAGAGGGGCGTTTCTGATAAATGATAAAAAAAAATTGTTTACCAAACATTTTTAACAAAAAATTAAAATTAGTTCCAAACAATTTTTTTTAAATATATTTTATCCAAAAAAATTAAGAAAAAAGTAAAAAAACTATTAAAAAACTGCATACGAAAATTTTCATTTTAGAATAAATTTCCATATTATTATTATTTGTTTTTTCTTTCAAAATGTTTTCAGTTTACCTCTAATTATACCCAATCTTACAAATAAGAATTTATATAAAAAAAATAATTAAAGAAACCTGAGAGGGGTGTTTTTCAAAAATTATAAAAAAATATTTGCCAAAAGTTTTTCACAAAAAAATTAAATTTTGTACGAAATAATGTTTTTAAATAAATATAAAAAAAGGTTAAAGTATTAAAAAAACCTACAATATTGGACTTTCAAAAACGCCACAGCAAACTTTTCAATTAGAGTAAATCTTAAAATTATTATTTTTTTCGAAAATCACTTCAGTTTTCTTTGTCAATAGCACAAATAGAATTAATTTTAAAGGAAATAAGGAAAAAAATCTAAAAGGAATATTTAAAAAAAGTTAGAAACCACTTTTTTCGTTAAAAGTTTTTAACAAAAAAGCTAATTTTTGTACCAAAAAACACCGTTTTTAAATGTGTTTCATCTTAAAAAACTAGGAAATACAAAAATTTAACAAATTCTTAAAACAAACCCAATATATTTAATTTTAAAAAACTGCATAAAATTTGTTTCTATTTAGACTAAACCTGAAAATTATCATTTGTTTTCCAAAACTCTTCCAGTTCACTTTTTATTACACTGAAATAAATATAAAAAAAGAAGAAACAAATAATAAAAAAAAATTTTTTGTCAAAAATGTTTAACAAAGGAATGAAATTTTGTACCAAAAAAACTTTTCTTTTTTTCATCTTAAAAAAATTAGGAAATAAAAACAAAAAAATTTGTTAAAAGAAGCCGAAGAAAATTTTCACCATTGTATAGATCTCAAAATTATCAGGGTTCTTAAGAAAATTTCAGTTAACATCTTATATTTACTTCAAATAAACCAATTTTCAGTAAAATTGAAAACCCTGTCCAAAGTACAGGGTGGACCATGTAAAATTTGCTTTTTGAATCGGCTATAAAAAAAACTAATCAATATTTTTTCAAACTTTTTTTTTATTTTGAAAACTGAACATTGACATTTATGAATGAAAAATAGTATCGTTCAAATGACTGCCACGACTGGCTTTACAGTAGGCCATTCGATCAACCCAATTTTTAAGCACATTTTCGATTGTTTGGGTTCCAATTTCATGAATGGCAACTTCGATTTCGTGTTTTAAAGCATCAATCGTCTCTGGATGCTTCGCATAGTATTTGTCCTTAACGGCGCCCCACAAAAAATAGTCCAACGGGATTAAATCACAGCTCCGAGGCGGCCAATTGATATCGGAATTTCGGCTGATTATTCGGTTTTCAAAAACGGTAGCCAAAAGTTCGAGTAACTTTGGTAGTGTGACAAATTGCACCGTCCTGTTGATCCAAATGTCGTCCATGTCATCCTCTTCAGTTTTGGAAACAACTCGTTGAGCATGTCACGGTAACGCTCGCCATTTACTGTAACCGCTGCTCCTCGCTCATTTTCGAAAAAAAATGGCCCGGTGATGCAGTCAAACCAAAAAACCGCACCAAACAGTGACTCGTTGTGGATGCATTTGCTTCTCTACAGTAACGTGTGGATTTTCTGAGCCCCAAATCCGATAATTTTGCTTATTGACCTAGCCACCGATGTGAAAATCAGAAAAGAAGAAGAAGACTCACCACTTTGGAAATAGGTTTTCAATATTTCCCAATTTTGTTCAAGCGTATAGCGTCCCATTTCGTAAATGTCAAACCTTTAAGTAAATTAGGAACGCATTTGACATGTCATTTGTGTTACCATTCTCAAAAAAATACGTGGTTCAAAAAGCAAACGCTATATAGCCCACCCTGTATTTGGATCTCTTGGCATGGAATCTCTTGTTTAAGCTTTTAATTCGCAATTTTTTTTTCTAATATTTTTTAAGGATTTTAAGAATTGTTTTTGTTACATAATAACAAATTTTTATTAGAAAATTTTCAATTATAGCTTATGAAGGAGTGACTCTTCAAAGGTTCCTAAATATCCAACTGGGGTATTATTTTTGAGCCTTTATCAATGACCAATTCCGAACCTTTTAGCTATTATTCTGCTGGCAGTCTAAGTCGTATACCTGCAAATAGGTGGAACACATAAGGTATCTGCAGAGATGAGTATCTACTCCATAGTCTACTGCTGTTACTCGTGTGTTTTCTACCCAATTTGAGCCTTTTGAGCTTCAATCTGAATCAACGAGTTCAGATTTTCTTTCTAGAACTCGCACCTCCTGCATCCTTCGACTCTTTTGAGTAGAGATAGTAAAAATTTAGTGAGTTTTTCACACGAAAATTTACACTCGAATCAGAAAACTTGCAACTGTATACTGTCTCCCTATCCGCATCTCGAGCGATGGGTGTCATTAAAGTTATCCACCCTCTTTAGCTATGTTATTCACCCGTTCATGACCTTCTTTGTAGTCATTTTTACTACGAATCCCAGAAGTAAGGCACGTTGCTCAATTGGGTTTTAGCTTTTTTCGAGCTATGTACAACAACACACAAAAATACTAGTGCAAGTACAGGGTTTAATTGAAAAGTAATGACCTTCCCGCGCGGAGCGTCTGCCAAGCGATCAACCGAATCGGCTGGTGGGGGAAAATGATCGTTGGACCTTCCCCTTCCACTAGAAACCGGTCCCAGTTCGCTGGCAACAGCGGTGTAGTCAACATCGTCCCGCGCGTAAAAGCTGTTTTAAAAGTGTGTTAGGATTTTGTAGTGGCGAAAATGGAGCGATCGTTGGAGCAACGTTACTCGATCAAATTTTGCGTAAAGCTAAACAAAACGAGTACCGAAACCATTAGGCTACTCAAGGAGGCTTACGGGGACCAATCTCTGTCCAGTGCCCAGGTAAAACGGTGGCACAAGTCGTTCAAGGATGGCCGGGAGGCGCATGTCGAAATCCAAGGTCAAAACCATGCTGATCATCTTTTTCGACTCATCATCTGTTTCATCGTCCACAAGGATTTTGTACCTCCAGGAAGCACTGTAAACGCGGCATTTTACAAAGAAAAACCGCGTCGCCCGGGTTCGGCCCGACCTCGTCAACAATTGGACCCTTCATCACGACAACGCGCCGGCGCACACCGCTTTCCTCTGCACCTCTGCATTGGCCAAGATGGGAGTTCCGGTGCTTCCCCACCCTCCCTACAGCGCAGACCTGTTCCCTCCGGACTTCTTCTTGTTCCCGCGCCTGAAAAGAAAGCTGAAGGGGAGGCGTTTCGACTCCATCGAGGCGATCCAAAAAACTGCGACAGCCGAATTGAACGCGAGTTTAAAAATGTTTCCTGCAGTGGAAAGACCGCTACCAGCGGTGTATTGACGCTCAAGGGTCCTATTTTGAAGAATATTAGTTGTATAAGCCAAAAGGTTTAATAAAACTATTTAAAAAAAAATAAGGCTCATTACTTTTCAATCAAACCCCGTATTACATTCTTCAAATTTAAACGTTCTTCTTAACTTCCTGTTTAGCGCGATAGCCACTTAAGCGACTTTGGCCCAGTTTAACAAAGCGCGCCAGTCGTTTCTTTGCCGTGCTAACTGACTGTCGCAGTTGGATACTCCAAGGAAAGCCAAGTCTTTCGCCACTAACCTTTCCAACGCAAAGAAAGCCTTCCTCTTCTATCATCAGCTTCCTCTTCTATCTACCGCATCGATTACTTTCAGAGTCGGAGCGTTTGTATCCATTCGGACGACATGACCTAACTAGCGGGATCGCTGCATCTTTATTCGCTGCACTATGTCTATGCTACCGTAAAGCTCATACAGCTCATAGTCTCATCGCCTGCCATACTCGCCGTCACAAAGATTCAAAAATCTTCCGTAGAATCCTTCTCTCAAACACTTCAGAGAACACCTCACGGCATATTATCATCGTAAAGTATATTTAGGATGAGTAGAAAAAGCTGAAAGCTCGATTTTTTTTTAATTTTAAGTTATGTTACTGGCGCGTAATATTTGCGATATGTGATTTCAAATATCTCAGTTAATGGTGTTTTGTTATATTCGAGTGAATAGGTTAATTCCTTGTGGTATTCGCAACTCTAATTGACTGCATATTTACAAATGTACGCTGTTGACTTCAATGTGCTACGAAATATAAAAAACCAATTCGCTCTACCCGCTCGAGTGGTTTGCTGCTTTGCAGTTCCTTTACAGTCCATTGAGCAAACCCATATATGCCTGCACTTTGCAAGCCCCACTTAGCGCAGTAAAAGGATATTAATCAAAATTAATAACTCCTAGGTCTACCAAGCAGCCAAGGTGCAGGAGAGAGTGCATACGATCTGAATTTGGAAGTGCAGAGCACCAATGCAGCACCACAGCGCAGCAAATTTGCAGAAAAACCAAAATTCAGGTGGAGGCAGTTAATATTCAGATATTTAATGAAGCCATTGAAACGAAAGTGACCACTGAGACACTTTCAGATTTTTATAGGAATAATGGTGGGTGGCAAAATACATAAAAGTCTGTGTGTGTGAGCTCTTGCTTATATGCACCTCTTCACGCCGCTTGCCTTAACGTGTGCCGACGTTTGGCCATTTGGTTGAAGGCACAAAGTTCATTAATTAAATATGCAATATATGGCAGTGCTAATTTATCCACGTATGTATGTGTGAATGTATGTGAGAATTCATAGGTGCAACATGTGTTGCTGATAGGCAACATGCAACGACGACTATTTTATTGTGGGTGGACAGTATGAGGCACATAAGTCTATGCTGCTCATAGTCACATGGCTACATATTAATTAATGGACTTCGATGCGTGATTGTGCAAGTATGGCATTGCAAATTTATGCCTTGGTAACATACTTTGCAATTTTTCTCGCCTTTCTTTGCCGTTTAATGAAAATTGTCTGCCCGTCAGTTTGGCTTGAATGGCAGCTTTTCTGAGACCCTGCTTCCCTATAATCCTTCACTTCATGAGGATTAATTGGTTCCTACCTTTTACTTTAAGTGAATTTCATATCTGTGCATGTTGAGGTACCCACATGCAAGGCGTTGGCTTGTTTGTATTTGTGTGCTTATTGATGGCGTTTTGTGTAATATTTGTTGTACCATAAGCGAGCAGCGCCATTGCAATAAGTTACCTTAATTAATTTTTCCACTTTCTTAAGTCTGGCAGCTATGTGATTATAGTAACAATAACAAGAAGCAGAACAGCGAGTTTACCACTTTTTTCCGCCAGCTACCCGCGTGGAAAAATAATAATGAGACTAATTGGTTGCAATGTTGGAAAAAAATTATAAAGTAAAATATTTTGCAGAATAAAAATTAATTTAAAGTTCATTTCGTAGAGAAACTATAAAAAAATGTAAATTAAAGACACCCTTTAACCCCTATTTTCATAACACATTTTCTTTTTTCTTTTTTCAAGAAGCCAAGGCGGTCGCTTCTTAACACATCAGTGCCAAAGACCTCAAGCCTGATTCGAACGAAGGCGGGACAGACGCACAGAAAGTGGTCCGCCATCTCATCCTCCTCTCCACATGCTGGGCAAAGTGCACTGTCTGAGATGCCCACCTTTTCCATGTGATTTGCCGATAGAAAGTGGCTTCTCATCAGTTCAACCAGCCTCCTATAATCCCCTCTGCTTAGTGACAAGGGGAACTGAGACAGTCACTCAGACATGACAGGTAACATCAGTTTTGTCCATCTACAGCCTTTCTCAGCCTGCCAAGCTCGCTTGTGGGTGGTAGTTACCCGTTTGCTAACCGTGGCTTTGATGGCTGCAGAAGGGAGTGGCAGAAACGGCTCCGGGCCAAAAAAGTTGGCCTCAGAGCCCAGCCTAGCTAAAGAATCAGAGATCTCGTTTCCCGCGATACCCACGTGTACCGGGACTCATGGGACTATTATGTCTACCGACATAGTAAAGCCTGGATTTACATGACTCGACTGCTCTTGAAGTGGTTGGGGGGCTGTCTAAAGCCATGAGCGCAGACACATGTAGATGTGCCTCTCCATCTGTTTTCCACAACAAATAAATAAGTATAATCAATTTATTTAGATATTTGAATATATATGGTTTTTATATGGATATAAAATCAAAACTTTAGCTCCTTGAAAGAATAAAAATCGTGAGCTTTTAAGTTTTTACTTATGACTTCGCTACCCAAAACGAGTAGCTCCTAAGCTCAAGATTCAGTCGCCTTTCGATGTCATGGAAATCAGGTTTTAATTGTACTTCAAAATGGGTGCATCCACAAACAACGACTTTTATGACAAGTGCTATCTCTCTCTCTCTTCAAAGCAGATTTGTGTGTGTTAGTCTTCTGGAAACAAATACTATTTCGATCTCATTCGTAAAACATTTAAATTCTTATATTCAAAAATGAAAAAGCAAAGCCTCGGCGTTTTTTGCGTAAAAAGCTTTTACTTTTAACTACGATGAGCTTGAGCTTCTTCTTCTTCTTCTTCTTGATTGGCTCTTAAGCTTCCACTTAGAGCTTCATCACCCTAAATGATCAGCTATTTTGCCAGATTACAGCAATTTTTGTAAGTCATACCGCTTCTCGTATTCGCATTTATACGAGAAATTTTCACTCACCAAATACGCACATTGGTGTAAGCTTTCAGAAAAAGTTAAGCGAAAGCTTAAGAGCTTTTTCACCCCTAGGCAGGCACCGACTTATTTATTGTATATAAATATGTATATATTTGTGGTATATAAATTTACTTCAGTTCTATGATTCTCAATTTACGGTAAGCGAGAATATGAGAAAATGAAGATTTATTGTGAAAAATTACCCCTTAACTGTGACTGACTAACGAGGATAGCTTTTATAACAAAGCTTCTGCTATTTGGTAGGATTTACTTAAGGGGCCGTATACTATAAAATGGTTTAGAAGCTTAACCGGCATATTTTTGTCAACATTGACTACACTGAGGGCCAGTTTTTCTGTGCTAGTTCAACTGTGGTACAAAATTAGGTGTTTAAATTTAGTTTAATTGGAAAACTTAGTTAAACTAGCCTTGCAAAACTGACTCTAACTGTGATTTCTGTGCTAAGCACATTTGAGCTTTGCTAAAAAGCTGTATTAATGAGAAGCATTCATGAATAAAGCTCTTTAAAAGCCTAACTCACAAGCCTGTGTAAGCTTAGGTGAAAGCTTATGCGCTGATTAAGCCCAGGCAAGTCTAAAGTTAAATGAATATATAAAATTATAGTATTATGGGTAATTCAAAAACCGACCTAAGTTTGGGAAAGTTTAGATGAAAGCTTGTGAACGGTTAAAGCTCAAGAATACCTATAGTTGCATGTATATAGAGTTGGGTATTTCCCGAGAAAATCCCAATCTCGAGAATCGGGATTTCCCGAAATAACGAAAACTTCAATTCTCGAGATGCGGGATTTCCCGAAAATAATTTTTTAGATTTCTCGAGAATTCTCGAAAATTCGGGAAAAATTCCAAAAAATTAAAAAAAAAACCTAAAACCAGTGTAAAAGCAATGAATTTCATAAAATATTATTTTTATTTATTTTTATTAAAGTATAAATTACATAAAAAAATATTTGAAAATATTACTATTTCAATTATTGCAAACAAAAAAGTGAAACAAAAATAATTCAAGATTATACTTATTAAAATAGGGGAAAAAAGTGATTGTAAACATTATTTCCCAAAATGGTGTTTTAAAAAACACAGACTGTCAATGGCTTCGTCTGACAATCGCGTACGCTTTTTGGACACAAAATTACCCGCTGTAAAAAAAATTCCTCTCATTTTGAGTCGATGTTGGCTTAACAGTGTTAAAAGCCCCGATCAGTCTTTCAACATTTGTGTTTTCTCTCCAGTTTTTTCATATAGTTTCTAAGCGACGAAAACATCTGGTTCGCCGCATGTTGCGCAATGTCTGCTTTCGGTTTTGAGCATTGCTGAACGTATTTGTCAAGCTGTTTCGCCATATCTTCTTCATCGACGTTGTTGGTTGCAAATACTTCATCATCGTCAGAACTAGACACTGCTTGGTCTTCTTGAATGCTCGTAGAAAATAGACGAACCAAGTAGTTTTCGGCTTCTTTTATCAATTCTGTTTTAGAACAGGTGTGGAAAAATTCAGATTTGTCACTAGAGCTGTTAACTGGATCGTGTAAATATTTAAAGGCCGATAACAAGGCCGATAACCGTTTTCTTTTAGGCTGGATAAGAATTCATTGCCCAATTCGGTGTGCTGATTCTCCAATTTTGTGAACAAAAATTTGAGAATAGAATCCCCAGCAAGTAAGTTCACATTTTGGCGACTAAGTGCTTCTACAGCAACACGTATAGGTTTAAGAGCATTTATGATATCCTCGCAATACTTTTCTTCTGCGTCAGTAGTGGCCATAAAATTTAAATTAAGAGTGTCGAGCGCCTTACGAACATGCTTGCTGATGCAAATGTATCTGGCCAGCATAGTTTCCAGGCTATTCCAACGTGTTTTGCAATCCAACAGCAAGAAAAGCTCTTTCTTCTCGACCTCTTTAACATAATCCTGCAAGATGGCATTCCGTACAGGCGAGTTCTTGAATTTCAAAACTATCTTGCGAACCTTTTTTACGATTTCAAATGCAGACTTTATAGTGACCGTCTTGTCAGCAACAAATACGATATTGTCGTCCTCGTCATCGGAAGCGTTTTCCGCATTAAGGTCTGAAAATGAAGTACTGGCTGCATTGTTTTCATTTTCATCGGAGCCTCTATCATCCGAATCGTCTCCATCGCTTACGTCACTATCGTATATCCTGTTTGCGACTTTTCGTTTCTGGTGCATTACCTCCATGACCGCCATATGTATGCCGTGATTGTAGCAAATCTGTTGATGCGCTGGTGATAGTCTCCCAAATTTGATCATGACACTGGCACCATCACTTGTAATAGCCACGATGTCGGACTGTAGTTTTATATTGAAGTCTGAAAGCTTTGCATTTACGAGCTCATATACTTTTTCAGCGGGTCATGATTCCTGAATGGGAACCAGGCCAAGGTTGTCAGATTGTCCATCGTCATAATATATATGGATGTTCATGTAACGTCGGTTTCGCACGCTTGTCCACTCGTCGATGCTCAAGCTGAACTTACGCTGTGCAGATTTAAAATTTTCAATTTTGATCTTCAAATCGCTTTTTATTTTCGTGCAGTACTTCATAACCAAACCCAGAACAGCTTTGTGACACTTTGGAAGATGAAATCCTAAGCGGCTGATACTATTACGAATGAACTCACTTTTTGTTATCGCGTTTATTGGAATTCCATCTTTTGCAGCCAATTTTGCAACAATTTGTTCAAGCGATTCAGGCGAGGAAGAAGTATTGAAAAAATTGTGAAGAGTTCGGGTCTTCTTGGCTGGTGGCTGTTCTTTTGGAGCCTCATGTTCCTTTCGCTTCATGTTGTGTATCCTCTCCATGTGACGGTGAAGTCCAGATGTTGACGATGACTTGCATTTAATGATTTTATTGCATTTCAAACATGTTGCTTCGTCGTCAAATCGCTTGAAAAGCTGCCACACTTGGTCGTATTCGTATTCTGAACTCATGATTTTTAATGCTAAAAATTCAAAATTTGTTTTAAATTTTGTTTTTTAAAGGAAGTAACTAACCGGTACTCACAGTCAACGATACGTCGATTCAAAACTTAAAAATAAGTAATATTTGGACCACAAAATATTTTATTATACGGTGTATAATTTATACTTAATCAGGTACCACAAAATGAAATGCACCCGCTCACTACAAAAAATAAATTTACAAACGTCGTCTGTGCAGTCTGCGAACAAATTGAAATTGCTTGACTATTTTCAAAGCATTTCTAATTGCTTAACTGCTGCTACATATAAGAAACACATAAAACTAGACTTCATTAGCTTGATGTTACAGTGCTTTCCCTCGACATAGCATAGCAACGCATCTAGCATTTACTCTGTAGTCACCCTAAAACAAAAAAAAAAAAAACGCAAACAAACAAACAAATGGAACAGTTATACTGTTGTGGCTTTTCGCATAGCAATTGGAACTATGGTGTGAATTCTATGTGATTCTGCGAAACAGTATATAGTGTGCGATTCTTTGTAACATAATGGCCGTTACAGTTTGGTGTTTCCAGGTATTAGTCATATGTATGTGTATTCTTTTACTTTTGAAAGAATTGTTTTTTCTCTTAATATTTGACAAGAAAAATAAAAAAAAAAATGGATTTCTCGAGAAATCTTGAAACATTCTCGAGATTCGGGATGTCCCGAAATGCTAAAAATTTCAATTCTCGAGATTCGGGATGGAAAAATATCGATAATTTCTCGAGAATTCTCGTCGGGAAATTCCCGAAACCCAACTCTACATGTATGTATATATAAAATGATTATTTTGTGAGTAACTCAAAACCCAATGTAAGTTTTTGAAAATGTAGCTAAGATGCGTTGGTGTAGCTAAGATTCTGTGATACTTTCTTGAAATCTTAAAGTGACATTTCCATTTTCCTTCAGCTGAAAAGCAACAGTTCGTCAGGAGTGTCTAATTATAAAATAACAAAATATTGATAATGTAAAAATTGTATAACTAACGGTTTGTACGGCGGCCGCCGTAGCCGAATGGGTTGGTGCGTGATTACCATTCGGAATCCACAGAGAGAACATAGGTTCGAATCTCGGTGAAACAACAAAAAAGTTTTTTCTAATAGCGATCGCGCCTCGGCAGGCAATGGCAAACCTCCGAGTATATTTCTGCCATGGAAAAGTTTTTCATAAAAATATCTGCCGTTCGGAGTCGGCTTGAAACTGTAGGTCGCTCCATTTGTGGAACAACATCAAGACGCACACCACAAATAGGAGGAGGAGCTCGGCCAAACACCTAAATAAGGATTTAAGCGGCACTTATGTATACATAAGGAAGTTACCGCAGTAGTCGATCTGCTAACAAAACTTCCAATGATTGCCGAAGTCCTACGAAATTTTTTATAGCTCTTACTTTCGTAGGTCCTTCAAATTCCCAACAGACCACTCGTTGCGCTCGTCATTAAGCCTGAAAGGCACGAAATTTGATTTAAGCCACTTCCTGCCTGCCTTGCGAAGCTGTAGTCGAGAAAGCCTCTAGGAGCTGCAGCTTCCGTGGTGATTTTTACACGAATTGGCACTTGAACAGCAGCAGCGAGCTTGCAACAGCAGCCAGCAGTCCACAGTCAGTAGTCAGTAGTCGGTAATCAGCGGCGGCAAAAAGCTGCATTTAACAGCAACCGACAACTGTGCAGCAGTGCAACATTTACTCTTTAAGCCGGACAGGAAGTTGACGTCCACCGCAACAGCCGCCGCTGATGCATTGCTCATTGGCTGTGGGGCAACTGACTGCGCTTATTGCCAGTCTGATGACGGCGCGCATAATGGCTCAGTGCAGTGCAATGGCAGCAAGCACTCGTAGATTTTTATTAAATGCAATACATAGCTCCTAGTGGCGGCGGTGGCAACAAATCTGCTGGTTACTACACTTTTAATGAAAATGGCTGCAACAAAAACAGTAGCCTTACTAGCAGCGTCTACTGGCGGCTTTTGCTGCTGTGGCAAATGGCATGTGGCATGTGCGCGCATTTTCATACCATCCACTCAATGCAACTCGTATAACTCAAAGCGAAATATGATTCGCATCGAATGCGTCTGTTGTTGCCTTTGTGCTTATCTGCCGCATAGCATTAATGCGTACCAACTACTTTATGATTGTTGATGCCTAGTTAAGGAGCCAATGAATGTGCTTGTTGTTGCAGTAATATTTTTAATGCATGCCTGCTGCTGATACGAATGCCCATACATACTCGTATAATATATCATAGCCGTGCTCACGCTGGCCACAGTAGCACATTGTTGTTCGCATGCTCGACTACTTGGCGGCGGCTGCGGCTGCGGCTGCTGCTGTTGCTGTTACCTCTGTTGGCTCTTGCATTGGCGTGTGGCAGGTGTTTTTGATATCTGATAAAAACTGTTGGCAGCATTTTTGCAATTGCACTCAATACTCGTATGTAGGAGATAATGAAATGGGAGAGGTGGGGAGGTTTTAAGGCGTAAAAAGAGAGAGTAGGAAACAACAATTTTTGTATTTTAATTATGTAGGAAATACTAAGTGTTTGAGACAATTTTTGGTGCTTGTTCAATAATTAATTAATTTTTCTTTTTAATTTGAAACTCTCAAACAAAATCGCTCTAGAAATAGAGTCAAATTTTCTTAATTGTTGTAAGACAAACAAATCACAAGTGAGAAATTTAAGCTACTTGTAGTTGTGATTGCTTGAAACATTTAATTTTTCTGTTATTTTTTAAATCGCACATGACTTTAATTTAGACACTTCACGGCAAAATAAGAACGTAGTAAACCCTTTCTCACATTTGTATTCAAAGCTAAATATATGAAAAGTTACACCCAACTCTGGAGCCGAAGAATAGGGTAATCCATTAAGGGCACATATATGTATATTGCATCTTTTGTCGGCCATATAAAGAGATGGCCGCCGTAGCTCAATGATTTCGTGCGCGACCTACCACTGGGAAGTGCCTGGGCTCGAGTCTCCGTGCATTAAACACCAAATGATTGAGAAAGGTGTTCATTTAACTAATCCAAACCAACATGGTTTTCTAACTGGCTGCTCTATAGCGTCCAGCGCTCGAAGTGTAACCGGTTAAAAAGGCCATAATTTTTACAAATTTAATTAAGAAAATCACTTATATTCAACTCAAATGAAAAAATGTGTGCAAATAATAAAAAATTAAGAATAAATTTATTTTTGCTCAATATGACCACCTTTTGCCTTGACTATGGCCTTGAGACGGCACAGAAACGAATCGCAAGCTGCCCGAAGTTGACTTTCAGGTATTTAAGCCCACTGGCGGACAATGCCTTTTTTGAGCGCCTCGAGACTGGAGAGTCTTTTAGTTCGGACGTTGGCCTCCAAAATGGCCCAAAGAGAATAATCCATCGGATTCGCGTCTGGTGAATTTGAGAGCCATTGACTGACCGCTATCAAGTTCGGAACATTGTTTTTTAGCTATTCTTTGCTCACTCAAGCTTTGTGAGACGGTGCAGAGTCTCGTTGAAACGTCCATGGTCTGCACCAAAATATTTGCCTGCCCACGGCTCCAGAATACTTTCCCGATAATATTTCATATTTCATATTACCTTGACTCCAGGCTCGATAAAAACGATTGGAGAGCGCCCATCTCCGGTTACAGCAGAAATTTCAAAAATTGTCTCGTCAGAAAACACAATGATCAGAAATTGACCGCTTTAGGCCAAGCGAAACAACTCCTTCGCTCCCTCAAGTCTGACTTGTTGCTGCTTTGGTGTGAGATCATACGCCTTTTGGATCTTATAAGGCTTGAATTTGAGATAATTTTTCAGTATGAGGCGGATGCTACGGTCAGATATTTTCAGTCCTTCCGCCATTTGATTGACACTTCGTCGAGGATTTCGCTGAAGTTTCTTCTTCACTTTTTGAACCATTTCACTGGACGTTGCAGTCTTTTGATAACCACCTCCATGACGTTTCGCGTTGCTACTAGTATTATTGTGGCGAGTAATGATGAGATAAACAAAAACAAAAACTTTATTTACTTTAAGCTGCTTGAGCTCACAAATAATCGCTGGTTCTGATTTTCCATCCAAATATAATGCAATCACAACTATTACGTTTGAAATCCATTACTGATTTTCTTTTTTCGCTTTGCTGAGAGTAAATCGCTTATGGGCGCTTGTAAATAATTCTCTGAACTGCCATTTAGCCGACTAACAGACAGATGATGCCCGTGCATCATGCATGTTACTTCAGGTGTCCCCCAAGTAAGCATCTAAGGATCACTTCTTTAAGTAATTTTTATCAACGTCATAAGCAAATGTTGTACCTTTTCGTATTTCTTACTCTTCGCAGATGATTTAAACATTTTCTTATCTGTTTAGAACTCAGTGGATGCTCAGAATCTTCAACTCGACTTGAAGAATCTTTATCGAGGGCGCGTGAGGTCACTTTTGTTTTTCAAAATAAAAAAAATGTTTTCATTTAACATTTTCGGGGTGTCAGTACATTTTTAATACATCCTACCTCATTTCTAATAATTCTTGGTGCATGTGACTCGACTTTGAAATTCTCTTCGCCGTATAAATCTCATGGGGAACCATCGTAAAAACCCATCGGCCGTTCGGAGCCGGCATACAACTGTACATCCCTCTATTTGTGGAAAAATAATTGAAAATATTGAATAATCACACGAAGGCCGCATTGAACGCATAGAAAGTGAAATCCGCTACCGAAATGTTGAGTGCTTTGTGGAGGAGTTTCAAAGTATTTTTATGTCACCCCATGATGATATAAATTTACCATTAAGAACGCGCGTTTTAAAGCCTTTAGAAGAGAAGTAGTACAATAATTAGCATGGAACAATTCCTGAAGTAAAATAATAGATTTGCCGCAAACTTTTGAGGAATTGAGCCCGCAGAGTTAGACAAAATGTCATTAAATTTTTTTTTTTTTTACATTACCTATCGAGTGCCATCAGCTAGACTAGGTTAGGTTTTCATGGCTGCGCTCCCCACTAAATTACGAATGTCTCACTAAGATCATACATCCTATTGTGATACCACCTACATGGACTCACAATACAGTTTCTTTTTTTTACCATAAGAAAAAAACTATTCCGTTTTTCTACAGTAACGTTGAAAATTCTGAATGTCTGTTGAGCCCATGCTTATGAATTTTCCACTAAACATTAAAAAAGATATCTCCTAAGACGGTGAAGACTCGTTTTCTCGTTTTAGAAAGAGCTGGACAGAGTCAGAGGTAATGATCAACGCCACTCATTTGACCTACGCCCTCCCGCCATAATAGCCGTGTAGAAGTGGCCAACTGAGATTATAAATCTAAATGTGTTAGATCTTTTTTAATTTATCTTTGCGCGCATAACCGATCTAGCAGCTGCTAGTTACGACATACCATTTGGAGGCCACGGCATTCAGCAAAATCAAGCAGTTGGCTATGGCTACATGAAAGTGAGGAAATTCGACACCCAATTCCTTTGAACTGCACCAGTGCCATTTTTATATATTTTCCTGCTGGGTATATACACACGCAACCGTCGGTGTAAAGTCAGAGCGATGACACTACTGGCGCGCATCCAGATTATATTTAGTTAGTAGCATCTCTTGGAAGAAAACACACAAAGTTTCAGCAAGATCGGGTTAGTTCTTTGTGTTAGCACTCGTTTAAATCGAGGAAGTCGATTGGTCGTCCTTTTCCATCACGACAACACAGCAGCACACGTCTCAGCAGTTGAGGTCGCAAAATTAATGGAAATAAGGTTGCCATTTGTTTCACATCATCCCTATGCTCCAGAATTGGCTCCCTCGAATCTCGCGGATTACTATTTGTTTCCCAATTAGAGGAAATGGCTGGCGGGAAAAAGATTTTATTCGAAGGAGGAGATGATTGCAGAAACGAAGGGCTGTTTTTCAGACTTGGACAATTCCTATTATCCGGAAGGGATCAACAAACTATAAAAGCATTGGACGAAGTGTATAAGCCTAAAAGAAGACTATGTCAAAAAAAGAGGTTGTCTGTAAAGTCGGTTTACTGACGATAGTTTAACGTGACAACGTCATTAGAAAATGCTGATGGAATGGTTGCATTTTTCAAAAGAAAATTTTAATTATATTTGTTTGATAGATATTTTTATGGATATAGAGAAAGAGGTAAATGGAACGCAATGGAATAGGTCAAGTTACATTTACACAAACGTGAAAAATGACGAAACATTTATCAAATTCATGAAAGATATCTTCAATTTCGATTGTGCATCGACGTTAATAAGTCAACAACACTAAGAGGCACCCTCATCGATTTGCCTTTCTCAAGACACATTACACTCGAAACACCCCCTTTCATTTCCTACTTTTCCTATCATCGTCCTATTCTCAACAGAGAAATGGTTCATTACCATGCACACAGCAAGAAGGGATATGCAAATACAAATATGGGAATTTATATATAAATGCGCATATACATACATATATAATATATGTATGCTCACTCAAGTAGGAGAGAGCCATATGTCGAAGGTTGCCGAACGCGGGGGCCGATTCTGCTTTTTGTCGTTCGTTCCGCGCTCTCGCTTGCAATTCAAGCAAGATAACGACGCATGAGCAAGATAACGACGCATAAGCAAGGCAACGCCCCATTTTTTGGTGCGAGCAGCCGGCTACATCGAATTATAAGACGTTATCACGTCAATAAAAACAGTTTACCCCAAACAATTAAGTGGTTTTTCACTTTTGCACGAACTTTTCAAACGACCCTCGTATATGTATATATACTCCGTATTTCAGCACTCAAAATAAAGCATGCATACATAAATAAGTAAGTAGTGAATTGTGCTTCATAATAAATTTTATTTAATGATTTAATTTTATTGAAAGCCCCCTGGAGTGTTAATCGAAAGCAAATTAACGCCAATACGAAATCAATTAAAGCACATTTTTGACTGCTGGTGTCCAAACAGCACACCTTTTGATGTTGTTTGTTCTTTTTTTTTGCAAAATATAGTAAAAAATTCCAAATGCTGAAAATACTGACATTTCATAGCTCAAGCAACGCCAAGGAATGACTTTTGTTTATTGTTGCTAGGCGTAGTGAATTGAGTTGTTTAATTACAATGGGCAAACACAATTTATAAATATTTGTATGTATGTATGTGCGTATGTATATACGCGTGCGAAAATCAGCCCTGAGTAATAGTTAAAAAATATATTTGTTTATATTTAGTTGTGCAGCTGTCAGTGATGCGCGATTGTCGGATAATTATGCAGGATTTCAAAATAATCGAGGATGCAATCCTTGCAAAAAATTTAGTTTTTCTTAACCACACACATTTTTCGACACATAGGAGCTTTTCGCATCCAGATATTTATATTTCCTCTTCCTCTATAGCCCCAAAACTAGAATCCAAAACGTTGAGGGATCTACACAATAGTGACCACTACCCCATTATTACATCACTCTCCATGCCACAATTTTACAGAGTTAAACCTAAACCTAAATTTATAACAGAAAGAGCTGATTGGGAAACTTTCTGTTCTCACATAATACACCATTCAAGTAAAAAAACTGAGCCACATAGTACACAATACACCACATAATAAACGGCGAATATTTCCATTACACAGACTTGCACCAAAAAGTCTCTGCGAAACTTCCATATTGGTCAAATTTGCTCTCCATTCTGAGGAAAACTAAACAATCTTCTTGGGCGGAGTACAAGCGAACTAAGTTTGACGAGAATATTTTAAAATACAAAAAAACCAACGCATGCTTCAGGCGCGAACTAAAATCATCGAAAAGACAAGCTCTAGAAACTCTTACTGCCAACATAACACCCTCCTCTAACCCAAAAAAGATCTGGTCAGATATAAAATATCTTACTGTCAGCGTAACCACATCCTTTTTATACACTCGCCAGAAGGCCCAATATATTCCCCCAAGGAAATTGCCAACAAATTTGCAATAACTTGGTCAAACAATTCACATACTTCGAACTCTCATCCGGATTTTAGCTGTAAAAAGTCAAGTGTAGTACCAAAATGTTATCACAATTCCTCACCCTCCTACAAAGCTCTTTGTTTAGAATCTCGCATAACTTTAGAATAATTTAACTTAACTCTTTCTTCGTTGTCAGGTAAAATACCAGGTTCTGATAGAATAGCGTACAATATCTTGAAAAACTTGCCATTCGCCTTGAAATGGCGCGTTGTTAATTTGTACAATTCGGTATTAGAGCAATGAACATTTCCACAATCATGGAAAATTGCTGTAATAATCCCGATTCCCAAACCAAACAAACCAAACTCCCTCATTTCCAGTTTCAGGCCTATATCCCTGTTATCTTGCATCTCGAAAGTTTTGCAGAAGATCACTGCTCGTCGTCTTGTATGGTTTGCCCCGCAAAATAACCACTTAAGGCCACATTAGTTCGCATTCCAGAAAAACGTAGGCGTTATGGATCCACTGCCTATCTTTGAAAACTCGGCCTCAACAGCCTTAGCAAACAAAAACCATGTTTCAGTACTTAGTATAGACTTTGAAAAGGCGTATGATAGAATTGGCTCGCATGTTGTCTTGGAAGAGCTTAGTCGCTGGAAAGTCGGAGAAAAAATATACAAAGTTATAAGATCATATTTATGTAATCGCAAATTCTTCGTGCGTGTAAACAGCAATGAGTCTAACATTCTCCCACTTTTCAACGGAATACCCCAAGGGTCTCCTCTTCCCGTAATCTTGTTTATAATAGCGTTCAAAGAAGGCAGCTCTATCATATCCTTAAACGCAAATATTGAACACTTTGCTTATGCAGACGACGTGCTGATTTTCTCTAAAACTACCGATTTAACAACTGTCAAAAACTCATTCCTCCCTAAACTCAGGGGGTCCTTTTCTGTTCCCGCTGGGTTCATTACCCTGTCTTTTTTACAGCTCTCAGAGGCAGCCGGACTGGTTGCTGTTCACTTCGGGGATTCGAGAACGCCCTTCCGTCTTCTGCTGCCTTCCACGAGCGTTTGTAAGTCAGTGTCGGCTCAGACATTTTGAGTACTCCAACTTTGATTTCATTGCTGATGTTCCTTTGACTTTTGAACGCCTGCTGCATAGAACTTATCACCAGTTTGCATTGGGAGATCGCATCTTACTCCATTCTCCTCATATTTTTAATCAGCTTCAGCCGAGGCGACAATTTCAATTGCGTCAATTGACGCGCTCACTTTTGTAGCGATCGTTATTGTATTGCCTTTTGCTGCAGTGGGAGTGCTGAAAGATGCTGATTGGCGTATACTACGCTGGTTTTTGTTCTCCAATGCTGATACTGGAGGCATCCTTCCTCTGAAAGCTTATGTTAGTGTGCCCGTTACCATCTGCGAGGCTATCAGCTTTGTCATTTTTGAACGCGGGCTGGTCCGCTTCCAGCTGCATTCAAAGATGCGTTCTTTAGGTTACTCTTTCTGAAGGCTGCTCCTGGATCCACGTTGTCATTTTGGTGCTCTCTGCTTCCTTCTTCTAGTTTCTCCTCGACTTAATTTTTGTGATTTATTCATTATCTATTATTAATTATCTCACACCTGTTTTATGTGGTCTCTTAAACAGCTCCCTATTTTACTGAAGCATATTACCCATTCCTGCATTTATCCACTATATGGTGCAATATGTGCTGTTGTTGTTTCTTTTTTTGTTTTATATAAAATCGTATCGCTTCACATTTAATTGAATTAATAAAGTATCACAAGCATTCCAATGAAATGTTTTATTTATCTGTGTAAAATGTAGTAAAATGCAAATGAATGATAAATACAGACGCGGGGCACCGCAAACATGGCATTGCTACACCCATTTACAAGCGCACGCACACATACACGCTCATGTGCATATCCGAAGCTGGGATTGTGCCACTGACGAAGTGGGCAGCTTTCGTAGTGCTTTGGCAAGTACTCGTACACACATACATACTTACAAGTGCAGGCTGTGGCAACAAGTTTGCTTCACTCACTTGATTATAAACGATTTATTTAGTTCACACACAGATACAAACACACACTCCCATATGTATGAAAAAATAAAAAGAAAATTAAAATTTTGTTAGAAAAATTAGTTTAGTCAATTGCAAATGCAAATTTACACGCGCGCAGTCCACTCGAACCACGTTGCCGCAGCCAGAGAGACGGACAGGCGTACCAACCAAGTGATTGCCATCCGCCAACAGCGGTCATTAGACGATTAGAGAGCAACGGCTTGCCAGCTTTACCAGCCAACGCTGGTGACTTTCATTTATACATCCAATATTTTAGCTTTTGGCCAACAACTGGCGTCGTTGTCGTACGGCAAGTCCATATGCGCGCAGTACACACACAAACGCACACACAACAGTCCTGTTCACTCACCTACTTGTGGCGTCTGACGGCACGACTTCATTTATTTACTCATTCATTCATTTACTATATAACGTGTCCGTCCGTCTATCTGTCCGTCCATATGTATGCATGTGAGTGTGGAATTTATTATAAATCGTTTGAAATTGCAATTGCAAAGTCGTAATGACAACTTGTGGCGTTCAACAGGCGACCAGTGACCAGTGACCAGTGCGGCGGGTGGAGAGGGCGTGCCAATCAGGCGGTGCCCATAAAGCCGCTTGTAGTCGCACTTTAGTAATAAGTAAAAGGTGGAGTACGAGTGTGCAAACCAAACAAATCTTATTTGCCCAGCTCATGAGTTGTTGTAAATATTTGCATGTGCGCACATGCAACCGCTAAAGTCGTTATCTAAGTATGTACTATATGTCTGAGCTTCTACTACATATGCGAGTGCGATATATTTACATAAGCAAGCATGCGTATCTAATGCGAACACACCTCCTCCTTGTTAAGTGACAAAAAATCATTTTTCATTGGAGTTCTGCCGCTGCACAAAAGCTATGAGTCGCACTTTGTTACGTTAATAGTTTTAACAAACGGATGTGAGAAAATGAAAAACATTGGAAATATTTATTTAGTGAATTGGTAGAGTGGTAATGGGAACTTAAAAAGAAATAATAATAATTTATTCGAGAACATTTCATAGGGGAGGCCAAGAATTCGTGTGTGCAAAAGAGCTAAACCGAATCAGTTTGGCGGCTGCGTACTATGGGTCGCCAGAAGGCCCATGGAAGGCTTTGGTATCGAAAAAGAAAATTTTTTCTAATAAAGGACTTTGCTGATATACTAATTATTCTGCTCATCTATAAACATGAGACAAGTTGAGATTTTTGCTTGTCATTTCATTTACTTAGAAAATGCCTACAAGTATCAAATCATTTATGAAATAATAAATAAATAATAAACAGGAGGCCAACACTGCGTGCTGCTACTAACAACAATAGTATCAATATTTTTCCATTAAAGGGTTACATGAGCTTCGTAGCTTATTAATTTCTACAACATCTCAAGAATATTATCATAAATTTTCAAGTCGATCCGAATAATAGTTTCAGAGATACAGCGTTTGGAAGGTGTGCGCTCGAAGCCACTTTTATTGTTACTCAAACCTTAAACGCGTTTTTCTCGAAACCGTGTTTTCAAAGTCGGTTGTCAAATGTTTTCGAAAACTACTCAACCAATCGTCATGAAATTTTACACAGGTTTTCGAGATACAATTTACTCGTCCTTGAACGAAGGATTTTTTTTTCAATTACAACTATTTAAATTTTTACTTTTTTTTCTTTCCTTCGTTCAAGCACCAGTTTATGGTCTTAACTAAAACACTCATTTTTGTTTTTTTCATTTTCAATGATCCTGTCAGGAGTTATGCTGACAACGCGGACGCACTTTTTTTTCGAGGGGTCACGGGAAATGATGTCACAATGGAGGAGTTTTAATTTTTTTTTCTTTTTAATTTCAGAAATTATCAATAAGACAGAAAAAAGTTTGAAATAATTAATTAATAATTTTTTACATAGAAAAAAAATATTGAAAATAGGCCTTTTTTACCCGACGAAACCCATGTAACTCCTTAAAGCGTTTCTTTATGAGAGTCCCAATGCTAAGAGGCACAAGAAATTTCCAAAAAGGGGTAGTCGCCTAAGACAGATAGCACACAATATTACGCAGATTAAAGCGAATAAAAGAGCGAAACTTTGCCGTGACGTAATTTTAGATGAAGTGTGTGAAGAAATTATGAATAAAATGCGAATTGACAACTTAAGTTAGGCTAATGTAAATAGCGAAGAAAACGGAAAAAGAATAAAAAGAAAAAAAATTGTTTTTAAAGAAAAGAGAGTAGCTAATTCTCACTGTTGATGTTTGCTTGCTCGTGAGGGTACTTAAAACCTCATTTGAAATAGTGTTTTTTGGGTGTTTCTTTAAAAGGCTTTTTATCTTTTTTTCAGTATTTTATTTTTTAACCCATCATTAAGGGGGTAGTATGGTTAATTCGGTGTAAAACAAGCATATTTTTCGAAATTTTTTTTGTCGATACAGTTGATTTATTCAAAATTTTAAAATTACTTCATTATAAAGTCATATTTAAAGAATATTGTGTGAAATTTTCATTGATTTTTATGAAGAAATGAGTTGGTGGCAGCGAATCTTCGCGGACGTCTCATAAAAAAGTTTTATTGCGGTGTCCCTCAGAACTCATTACTGGATCAACTAAAATCAAAAAACCAAATTGATTTCATCAGCTAATAAAGTTTCGCAGGTAACAACGTCGAATTTTTTTTTTTTTTTTAATTTTTTAAAGCGCTTTGAAGTCAAAACACCGATTTTTCATAAAAAAAACTTGAAAACTTTGTTGTTTTAAAATATGACAAAATTTAAAAAAAAATTCGTGAATAAAGTAAAGAAACAAAAAAACCAAATTTGAAAAGAATCGGTGCAGTAGATATGAATTTACAGTGGACACCGACCGTAAAAAAGGCAAGTGTGAGAAAAACGCGTTTAAAGATTTTCGGCAGCGTGAAATCCGGTTGGAGAGGTAGATACTTAATCCTTTGTGTCTTTGTCAATTTTACTCTAATGCACTTCAAACTTTCACACAATAATCTTAAGATGTTATAGAATAATGTAAAAAAAAAAAAAAAAAAATGTAAAAAAAAAAAAATACCATACTACCCCCTTAACGAATAAAAGACTGAAATATATAATAAGCTATTATTAAAAAATAATAATATTTGTTTGGCCATACAAAGTTCATTCAAAAAGTTGTCAGCCTTCAAAAAATGGTATTCCAAAAGAAAGTAAATCGCTGGCGACACGAATTCCGGAGCTCACAGGTGTCTGAAATCAAAAAGGCGGAAAGTTTCTTGTTCAGCATGAATGTCGTTATCGTGTGAACTATGAACCTTTAAAAAAAATCGACAAAATGGCGGACATTCCAATATGAAAAACCGTTCTTTGACCCTTTTTTGACTTTAAAGATCCGAAAAAAATATTAAAAAAGTTTTTCTCAAATGAGCGTAATTCACACGATAACGAGATCAATTCCAGGTCATTTAAATTTTATTTCATAAAAATTGGTTCAGTAGAACCGTTTATATCTGTATTGATTTTCCATGTGAAGAGCTTTTTTCTAACAAAAATTACTTTTCCGAAAAAAAGAAATCATATTTACATTTATAGGGTTTTTCAGTAAGAGCGCTTCAACTTTTGAACTTTTTTGAATAAAATATTATACAAACGGTTTGACTTTTTTAAATAATTTTTTTTTATTATCGAGTTTGAACATATATAATACATTTAAGTATGAAACTCGATTTCTTTTGCATGACCACCGCGTGCACGTTTTACGAAGTCCAATCGTTGAACCCAATTTTCGACCACTCTTTTGCATAAATCGGCCGAAATTCCAGCAATTTCGCGTTCAATATTGGCTCTGAGCTCACAAATCGTCGCCGGCTTGTTACTGTAGACCAATAACTTCACATAACCCCAAAACGGGACGGCTTGTTAAATGGACCGTAAAATGGCCGTAATGCTCTTATTATTATTATTATTTTATTTTCATAAAAGATTTGCACGATTTGCAATCGTTGATCAAGTGTGTAGCGTTCCATGATGAAATGTATACTAATGAAGTTTACAAATGACAAGCGAAAAATAAAAAATATTGCGTCGTTCGCCCTTCCTATCGGAAAAAAGTTGATGCGCACCTTTTGAATAACCCTATATATGTATGTACACTGCATTAAATAACTATGAAACTAAGACTGGTTGACGAGTTTTGGCAATTTTATTATTTATTTTTTAATTGTAATTTAAATGTAAAAAAAAGCTATATAAATACAAGAAGAAAAAGTTTGTACAAATTAAAAAAAGCGTCAATAAATTTCCGTCAAAATTTTACACTTTTCATTCAGAATTTCTAGAAATAATCTGGGTATGATAATTCTCTTTTAAGCTCTTCCATGTGAAGTTATGATGCTCGGATTTTCTGAAAAATGGTTTATGGGTCGAAGTATACTGAATACTGAAAATGTTTAAAATAATTTAAAAATTTAAAAAATATTTAAAAATTTAAAAAAATATTTAAAAATTTAAAAAAATATTTAAAAGTTTTAAAGAGTTCTTATATATATATATATAGGTTTATTCAATAGTGAATTTCTAGAAATAATCTGGGTATGATAATTCTCTTTTAAGCTCTTCCATGTGAAGTTATGATGCTCGGAGTTTCTGAAAAATGGTTTATGGGTCGAAGTATACTGAATACTGAAAATGTTTAAAATAATTTAAAAATTTAAAAAATATTTAAAAATTTAAAAAAATATTTAAAAATTTAAAAAAATATTTAAAAGTTTTAAAGAGTTCTTATATATATATATATAGGTTTATTCAATAGTGAAAATTTTGATATGGGGTTTTATTAAGTCAAGTAACCTCAGTTACTTTTAATATTTGTATAGAATAAAATAAAAAAATTTTAGCGTAAAATATGTATATTTAAAAAAAATTTTTTTTGTCCTATGTGAAAAGCAACTCATTTAAGATTTTTTCTTACTATCCCATGAATAACTGAGACTGAGCTCAGTAATCCCTGAACACTTCATTGTAGTATTCCATTAGTTTTTCGATTTATATTCAAATATTTAAAGCGAACCAATGAAAAATGTCTCATTTCCTGCAAAGCCAATCCAAACTTGCATTCTATGCTGGCACCACCTCCACATTGACTAGTCGTATTAGTCAGATGTCTCTCACTCTCTAGGAGAGACTCGCTAATGCAGTCAAACGAATCAGCACAGCACGAACTTCTTGCTCCCCTCTCTTTTTGCTATATATCATACACTCGCAGTACGATTGTCTACTCTAAAAAAAAGGGATAGACTCAGAGATAGAGGGCTGCTCTGAAGTAAATGGTGGTTAAGTTTCAATGGCCGGTGTCGATTTTGAATAAGTACAATTTTTCAAAAAATTGTTGTCATTTCTCTTTATTATGATAATATTGGTGTGACTCAATTACGTGTGGAACAAAATATTGGCCAAATGATCGCCGAGGACTCGGCGGCACAGCTCCAAAGACCATAGTTCATATTTTCATAATCAGCAAAATCGATCTATAATAGCTCGAATTACCTTACACCTATATGTATATTTATTTACACTCTTACATATTTTTTTCAGTGGTTTCTAGGTGAAACATAGAGCCTCTCTATACACTGTGTTAAAAAAAAACTAGAGGGCAGCATCTTGTTAACAAGTGCTGACAATTTATTTCTCCCACATTTAATATGAATAATATTTTTATGAAAATATAGTTAATTTTACTAAACCACAAAAACAAATTTGACACTCACCAATCAGAGCTTCTATAAGAAATTCGGGTATGCAGTTTTAAATTTTTTGAATTTTAGTAAAATAAAAATCAAGCTTCAAGTAGCTAAACAATTACGTTGATTTTCGAATATTTTTACATATTTTTTTCATATATGTAAGCTAGAATTTTTTCACCACTCACAACTCCACTATCTCTCTTTGAGACATCTTTTTAATCTCATGGCGTATCTGAGTGCTAAGACTCTCCCATCTCTCTTACTCGCATTAGTTTCGGTGAAACTGCTTCCAAAAATTAATTTTATTAAATTTTCTTCATTTTTCACTGAGCCACAATTGAGAATTCCCAATAATTTAAATTCACTTACCTTAGTACTTCCTAACCAACACACACTAATACTAGCATTTCCAATCTCATTTTCTCTTTGCATTTGCACAATTGCCAAATGGATAATTTATATTGATCGTCATACCTGTGGGAGTGATGCTTTATCATTTGTCAAGTATGGAAATTTTCAAGTGACAAATATTAGTTTGTTGTTTTTTTTTTGTGTTCAACTGAGAGTAGGAGAAATTGTGAAGCAGAGAGAAGGTGAGCTAGTAGAGCGTTAGCATTAAATTGCATTAACGACATACTTACAAACTTACATGCACATATAGAGATTTCCAATAGTTGTTAATCTATGAAAGAAAGACAAAAATATGTAAATATTCGAAAGTTGTGTGGAGGAGTGCCAGTGAGAGGGATCTAAATGTAACGTTATTTATGTAAGTTTCGTGTATTTATTTTGCTTATTTCTTGTTGCATTCGTTAGTGTTGCCAACTTATTCTATGAGAGTACTGCAAGCGGTTTTTGTAATATACAGTAGACCGGAGTGAAATACGTAAATTTTTTCAAATCATATCGTAATAGCAGGGAAAAGTTGCTACATATCAATACAAATTTAGGAAAAAAAAGAAATTTCAAATCGGTTAATATCTTCCGTTCGCGCATTGCATTTAAAATTTACAAATTTTATCCCAAATCTAGCTGATTTACGAAAACTTGTAGAAGTTGTAAATGATTAAAGATCGAGCTCCCTTTTTATACATAGCACTTTCAGCATTGAGTAGTAGATTTTTAATTCACTAATCTATCCATTTCTGTGGTTCTGAGCGATTAACTTTTACCAATTTTACACCAAATCTACTAAGGAAGCCTATGCCAAATGAGGCTTGCGTGAAAGCGGCTTACGGCTACTACAACACGTCTGTGCTTTAGATCGTCTTCCACTTGGTTACTTGTATTCCATCGTCTTTCTTTTCATTTTGCTTTTGATTCTGGCATATCGATAAACGAAGTGCACGGAAGAGCTAGTACTCTCTGGTCATTACCAGTTCTGCTTTCACTCTTGTCGAACAGCGCTGTTTGGTCAAAAAAAATTCTATTCGATGTTCTTTTGAATTACATAGTTTACACAATTACTTAACATTAAATCTCTTGAAACATTTTATTCATGTCTCTTACTCGTAAGGACATACACTGCCCATTTTTTGGTGCACCTAAACCACTGCTGTCATCGGTCCTTCCCACTAATACCGACATTATACAATGTTGGCAAGAAGTGAGGTACAAAATGTCAGTAGAACCTTCTGCTGCCAGTTCTGGTCAGAAGTTAAGCTTCACAGTTATAGCAGATACTGTAGCTCATCAGACTGAGTCCCTTTATTCCAAGGCTTCGATTCCAATAGTTTCCCACACAAGAGTTGTACAAAAGATTAAACATCTACATGATCGATACTACACTCTTCGTAAATCTTATTCAAGGGACAAAGACACACCTGAGAAACAAAAGAAGTACAATGATTTTATTGAACAATCTTCAAGTACATTATTTGACATTTCGTCCTGCAAGTGCGAGATGACACTCAATTGCTTTTGTCAAAGAAGCTTTGACAAGTGTATTTGTCCCAGGCCGGTAACTATCAACTGCACATGCCCTAAAGATAGAAAGATACCGCCATTAGAAATCAAATTTCTATATGCTCAAAGATATCTCGGACAAGGAAAGATTGGGACAGTAGATACCAAAGAAACTCAAAAGCTTACATTAAAATTGCAGAGAAAAGCTCGTCACTTAAGTCAGACCAACTTACCTGGACCTTCTTGTAGTAGTATTGATTCTGAAACAGAGATAACTCCTGAAGTTGACAATGATAAGAATGATCCCGATTTTCAGACCCCACGCTCTATTTCCTCTCAGTCAGCAAGTTCAAAAAATGCACAGATGCGCTTATCACTTCCAGCAACGGCCTTAACAAGTGATCGTTTTGGAGTATCTGATAGAGCAGCAGCAGCTATTGTGTCTAGTGCATTTAAAGACGTTGGTCTTATAACGGACAAAGATATATTACTTCTTTTGTTGTTGATCGAAGCAAAATGAGAAGAGAAAAAGAAAAATGTAGACTAAAACTTATCGAAGCGGGGAATGCAATAGAGCAATTAAACGATCCGATGTATGTGTATTTTGATGGCAGGATGGATGACACTTTAGTTTTAGTTGAAAAAGGAAACAAACGTTATCAATCTATAAAAAAAGAAGAGCACATTTCAGTAATAGCAGAACCAGGCTCAAAGTACCTTTGTCATTTAGTACCTACTTCAAAAAGTGGAAAGGACACAGCATACAGCATTGTAAATTATTTTGAAGAAAATGGTATAAATCAATCTAATGTTGTAGTGATTGGATGTGATGGTACGTCAACAAATACTGGGTGGAAGAATGGTGCAATAAAATTCATTGAAACGCGTTTAAAAAGACCAGTACAATGGGCTATCTGTCTCCTCCATTTTAATGAATTACCTCTGAGGCATCTAGTTGAAATACTTGATGGTAAAACAACAGGTCCTCAGTCTTTCAGTGGGCTTCTTGGCAAACAGCTGGCTAAATGTGAATCTTTGTCCATCGTTGCTTTTCAGAGGATCGAATGCTCTCTTCCACGAACGCTTGACGCAATAAGCTTAAGTAAAGATCAGAAATACTTACATGACATTGCCATTGCTATTGATGCTGGTTTTTGCTCCCCAGATCTAGCAAATCGAGATCCGGCACCAATATCACACTCTCGTTGGTTGACAATTGCAAACAGGTTCCTACGATTATACATTTCTTTGCAGGAGCCATCTAAAAATCTCATTCAAATTGTAAAATACATTTTGACTGTATACGCACCTCTATGGTTCGAAATCAAAACAAATTCGTCAATAGTTGACGGACCTAAACATATTTTAGAATGTATTAAAAAATGTAGAATCTTATCTTCAGAAGTCCAGGCAGTAGTTCATAAGGTTATTCAAACAAATTCCTTTTTTGCCCATCTAGAAAACATTCTTCTCTCGATGGTGGTAGATGACAGAGAGCATGTCCGCGATCTTGGATTGAGGCGAGTTCTTAAAATAAAAGAAATCCCTTCAAAAGACAAAAATATTAGAAACTTTTTGGTTCCTAAACTGAACTTTGAAGCAAATGAATATTTTGAATTAATTAATTGGTCTGAAATGAAACTTACCTGCCCCCCAATTTTAGACAGCCTTTCTTCTGAAGATATCTTGCAATTAATTTCTGATAAAGAAAAACCTAAATTAACCATAGATTTAACAAATATTCCATGCCATACGCAAGCTGTGGAGCGTTGCGTAAAACTAGTAACTCAAGCGCCCTCAAAAGTGTATGGGAACGAGAGGCGTGATGGGTTTATAAGAACAGCACTCACTTCTCGTACAGTTATGCCTCAATTTGACACTAAAGCAGACTTTGCCACTCCCGAATAAATAATTTTTCATCTTTGGTTGGTTGGTTTGGAAGGGAGTGGGTGGAACTCGTAGTACAGTCACCTTCACGCGGTGAGTTCTGAGTCGTCCAAAAAGGGCGGGCCAAGAGCTGTACAAAACTTCTTTAAGATAGTGTGGTCAGTGGGCGCGCTAAGAGGGGAATAATTTATTCTACTTATATACTCAAGAAGACTTATACAAAAATTAAAATAGAGAAACTAACCACCCGCAATTACGTAAATTTATACAAAAAATGACATTTTCCACTTCTTTTCAGGGGCTGTAGGGGCTTTGATAGAACGGTAGACGTTTTTCTTTTCAAACTATACCTGATGTTGTAATAGTCTACACAAAATGAACTTTATCTAACATCATTTCCACCTCTTACAATTTTTCGAATATTTGTTCAATTTATTATAAAATTTGTAAATTTTAAATGCAATGCGCGAACGGAAGATATTAACCGATTTGAAATTTCTTTTTTTTCCTGAATTTGTATTGATATGTAGCAACTTTTCCCTGCTATTACGATATGATTTGAAAAAATTTACGTATTTCACTCCGGTCTAATATACAGGTGCATCTTAATCTGGTCAATGGAATTTTTGACAAGTGTCAGTGGATTTGAAAAATTATGTTTATTTATTAAGTTTACACTGCACTATAGGTCAAATGACTACTTTTTCTGTGCAAAATTAATTACAGCTAGAAAATCATGATATTCAAACCACAACTAGTCAGCAATTCTCTAGTAAGAATAAATCTTAAAAAAAAAAATGGAATTTAACCCATTAACATTAATATCTCTTATCACAAGACACTGCCTTTTGGGCACTCACGCACGCCGGCTCGGGGTTCCTCAAAACGACCTGTGCAGATACTGCGAGGACGAAGATGAGGAAGTATCGAGCAGGCATTTGTTGTGCAGTTGTCCCGGCCTAGCCAGAAGTCGACTCGCTCTTCTAGGCTCTCTCTCTCTCTGACAATCTTTCAGTACTCTCGGACCTGAAAATCGAATCTCTGATTAAATTCTCGAAACGAATTAAAATCTTGGACCAAAATCTATAAAAAAAAATCTCGGTTAGGTGGGGAAATCATATAATATAATGAGCCCTAGGGCAACACAACGGACCCATTTGTTACTACACCCTGAGATCGGCATTTGAATTTAGTGGCTGTATTTTTAGAATAGTGTGGATAAATGTCACAGTTTCTTAACTTATTTTCGTAGCGTATTGCGGTGTGTTGCTCTTTTGAACACATTTTTTTGAAGAAGCAAAGCTAAAGCCTTATCTGCAGAAAGTTGAATTGGCGATCTGGTAGCTTGAATACACATCTTCCGCATTTGTAATGGCCTTGTTGGGCTTTCCATACTTTCTTTCAGATTGCAAATCGGTATCCCTTTACTTACGAGCCGATTTTGCTGCTACACGAACAAGAATATTAGAGTCAGCTTTCTCAGTTAAAAGGCCTGCGGCTTCTTTTCTTGCTGAATTATGATATTTCGCTGAATGTTTTTGACGCGATAACGTCTTATAATTCGATTTAGCTGGCTGCACGCACGAAAAAATGTGTCGCTACCTTGCTCATTAGTGTTACCTTGCTCATTTGTCGTTACCTTGCTCATTTGTCGTTACCTTTCTCATTGCCGTTACCTTGAAGGAACTGCAAGCGAAAGCGCGGAACGAACGACAAAGCAAACGAACGGCAACGTTCGATATCTTTCTCTCTCCTACTTAAGTGAGCGTATATATGTATGTATATGCGCATATGTGTATATATAAATTCTCGTATTTGTATTTGCATATACCTTCTTATTGATTATTATTAATTTGATGTACTTGAAGAATTTAAAATAAAACCAAGTTTGTTAATAATACTTGTTGTTTTAATGTTATTATTATTAATTTTTTTATTATATATGAAGGAAAAAATGTATGGTAATATTTACCACATACCTTATAAGATATGTTGTACCTATACTATTATATATACATATATAAACATGCATATACAATTTCGCGCAATTTTCAAAAAGAACAAATCTATATGTAAAGATGCATACAAGTCATATGGACATATCAAATATACGAATCTATTCCGTACGCAAGCAAATGTAAGCTAATGCGCTTGAACTGCAAGCGAGAGCGAGGAACGAACGACAAAGAGCACAATCGGCCCCCGCGTTCGGCAACGTTCGACATCTGGCTCTGTCCTACTTGAGTGAGCATATACATATATGTACGTATATGTATTATATGCGCATTTGTATATAAATTCACATACTTGTATTTGCATATGCCTTCTTCCTGTGTACATGGTAATGAACCATTTCTCTGTTGAGAATAGGACGATGTCTTGAAAAAGGCAAATCGATGATGGTGCCTCTTAGTGTTGTTGACTTATTAACGTCTGATGCACAATCGAAATTGAAGATATCTTTCATGAACTTGATAAATGTTTCGTCATTTTTCACGTTTGAGTAAATGTAACTTGACCTATTCCATTGCAATTCCATTTACCTCCTCCTCTATATCCATACAAAATGTCTATCAAACAAATAAAATTAAAATTTTGTATTGAAAATTGCAACCATTGCATCAATATTTTCTTATGACGTTGTCACGTTAAACTATCGTCAGTAAACCGACTTTACAGACAACCTCCTTTTTGGGAATGCTATTTACCACTAACTTTAACTACGAATTTAGCCACACATGATTTTGGTCCTTGAAGACGTTTTCTGTGATATTTTTTCTACTTTTGCGTTAATTTTACAGCAAAAAAATGTATTTTTTGCATTTCATTTCATCAGAAATATTCATGTCTTTAATTATTCAAAGAATATGATTAAAAACGGCATGCAATTTTTCTTTTTGTGAACGTTCTTTTCGCCATATTTTAAATATGTATATCGTTTTTTTTATACCGAGGATGCCTAAAGAAAAGTGGAATAACTCTTAAAACGCAAAAAATTGCAATTTGAAATAGATTGTCAGTAACTCATTAAATAGCATTCCATCTATTTTTTCTAATGTGAAAGAGGTCAAATGGGGTCAAAATTTTATAGGGCTTCCAAAAAGTCAATCTGGAAGATAACTTGTATCACTTCAAGGTTATGTAGGCTAATAAGTTATTTAGAAATATAGCAACATAAATATAAAGCATTTTAATTAAATACATGGATATACATATATATATTAACATGTCTCTTTATTTTCCATTTTACACTTATGAATTATTTTCAACATAATTCGAGCAACACGGACTGATGAACTCGCAAACAAATTGATATGAAACATTACTTCGATTGACTTTGACGCGTGCCTGTGTAACGGTGGTTTTTATTAAGTGAAAATAAAGTCTACGCACCTTTGTTTTGAAGTATTTCTAATTACAAAACAACAACAACAAAAGCAAAACGGCACTTTCATTCTTATCACATTTGCACAGCAAAAACGGTCATTTGACCTAATGTGCACTGTTATGATTTATATCAACAACAATCGCAATTAAGTAGCAGCCGTTTATTGCAGGAGAACTTTTTTTTTGTTTGTGCATTTTCCAACACTTTTGCCTGCATCTTGCGCCATATCGCTACACTTTTGGCATGCTTGTTCATTTTTCTAAAATATAGTAATTAAATTAAACCTCTCAATGTGGCTTTCAAATGTTTTTAACAGGGTTGCCAACTCAATTTAAATTTTTCTTTAATGAAATATTTAAAAAGTGAAATTGCATTATTCCGATACGTACGTCTATGTGTATGTAACAAATTAGGTTTGTTAGGCATCCTTTATCTGCAGAGGTGCTAGCTCTAAGAATATCCGTATGCACTTATTCTAAATTATTTGTTTTAGTAAATAAAAATTATAGTAAAATTAAACAAAGTACAGAAATCAGACAATCTGATATAAATTTAATGCAGCTATTTTTTAATAGGGTTTACAGTTAGATTTCTTCATTTTCATTAACTATTAAAACTTGGTTGAATAGGACTGCCAACTAATTTTTATTTCACCATTTTTCATTTAATTAACTATAAAATTAAAAAAACAGTCTTTATGGATTTTAGAGTAAGGTTGCCAACTAATTTTTGGTTTAGATTTTTCATTTTCCCTAACTACTAAAAATTAAAAGAAAAACTTAAGAAAACCGTCCTTACGGACTTTTGAGTAGGACTGCCAACTAATTTTTAATTAAGATTTTTTAATTTTCATGAACTATTAATAATTAAAAAAATAAAAAGAAAAACAGCTCTCACAGTTTGTTGAATAGAGTTGCAACCAGATAAAATGTTTCATTTTGACTAACTATTAGAAATAAAAAAGCAGTTCTGAAAGATTGAACAGCGTTGCCAATAATTTTTAATTCAGAATTTTTTATTTGAATTGGCGGTGTTTTGAACAGGGTGGGCAACTAATTTTTAGTTAAAGAAAAGCAGTCTCGACGGAATTTTTCTAAATATACATTTTTTAAAGCGTTAATAAAATATTATATGGTATTATTTCCATTTTTCTTGATGCTGAATCTTTCAGCAACTTTTCTATCAATTTCAACGAATACTTTAAATTAATTATTGGTACACAAAAAGAAACAAAATGAAGTTATCACATTCCCACGGCAAGCTCGATATCTCAGTCGCCCAGCTACTTTCCTTCAAACGCCAAAACTCAAAATTCCAAACAAATATGGCATTCTGTCTCACAATTGCAGCACACCTAGAACCCCACAAAATTCAGCTTAAAGCCACTTACTTCCAATCTCGCTCTTTAAGTTGCTTCCTACTCGGATATTCTCGTGCACGTTTTGTAAAATCTGCATTGTTAGTTGCGTGCAAAATATTGCTGCAACACCCACATAACCACAAGAGCACACACACACATAAATACGAGCATATTTTCACACGCGCTCTCAAACACATTCTCAAATAGCATCCTTGTACGCAAATCCATAGTGGGATAATGAAGCTAACTACTCAAGATGGATGATGTTGTCATGATGATGGCCTCATTGTTGCTGCTGCACCTTGCCATTCTGCTATTTCGCTTTCTGCTACTTCTTCTGCTGCTTCTTCTTGCACATAATACTTCTTATTGTTTCCCATTGCTGCCAGTCTGCACGTTCGCCAACGCTTTGCTGGACGTGCTGTGCGTTCTTTGCTTTTGGTCCGATAACTTTGCATGCTAAGCAGCCGACAGTCGGTTAACGAGAAATGTGTGGCATAGGGATGTGCGTGGCATAAAACTGATCTACATTTGCCTTAACAGTAATCTCTTTCAGTGCATGCAAATCGCTATGTCTACACACTTACATGCGTATATATACGACGCTCCTGGGTGCTCGTTTGTATGCGTGCGTTTGCATGATTGACGCTTTGACACAATGGGTTGACAATAACGAGCAAAACAAAAGCTAAAACCGATAACGATTGGACAGTAGATGCTACAGTTTGTTTATGTGTATGCAAATATATTTGTAGGTATGTCATGACAGTCAGGACTAAGTCGCAGCAGACCATGTGAACTCTTTTACAAGCACAACATCTGGTTTGCTCTTAAATGCTTATTTCCGAGCTTTTCAGCGCTTCACTGCTTTCACTTATCCCTATCAGCTGATGCTTCATTCATTCTGCTTTTCATTATGTGACTGCTTTCGTCTTATCGCCATTTTGGATTTTTGTTTTTTATAGTTTTCCCACTCGGTAGTTGGGCTAACAATCGCATTCAGTCTCATTTTCTCTAAAAATTGCACTTTGCAAGCAAACACTATGCATTCTCACTTCTTGCTCACACACTGCTCTCCCACTACATCTACAACAAATATTCTTCTTCTTCTTCTCTATTACTTTCTCCACCCCAAATGTTGGTTGGCTATTTTATCATTGTGTCTGTGGGCTAATGAAAATGAAATTTGGCGAAACTATGTCACCAAGGCTTGCGCTCATTTTTGTTGTTTAAAGCACCGCGCTTATCTTTGTTGTTGCTTCTTTTTGTAGAGCTCCACTTTTCGCATCGATTTTCTTGCCATCTACATACGAAAGTTTGCGAGTTTGGGTATCCATTCCATAAATTTGTTTTGTCGTCTAGTTGACTGCTTGTTAATTTCGTAATGGACTTGGTAAATGTTTGTATGGATGTATGTAGATATGACATATATAAGTATGTTAGTGTGTATGTTTGCGTGTTGTGACATGGCGCTCATCTAATGAAAAATGTTTACTGTAGTTTCTGTGCAAGTTATAAAACCCAAAGCTGTATTAGAAGAGCTTTTTAGTGAAAGCTGCCTTGCAATGGATTTTTATTCATGCAGTGACTAAAAGATTCTATATACGGGGACATCATTTTTAGATCCTCTAAATCAGGCGGCCAACATAGACAAGTGGGGTTAAGCGTGACGGCCACTCTGTTGGTCCGGATTCGAAGCGCATTGTGGGCATGAAATACCCATGTTTTTTGCTTTTTTTTTAGTTTTTTGCATAAACAAAATTGTTTATCCACAAAAAGAGAAGGTTATATCCTTACTAAAATGACGGGATCGTTGGGAAAACTCACCCATCGAACGATGGGTAAATCGAAGCTATGGGGAGTTTAACTTCCAGCTAACATCATTCCGACAGTTCATGATTGCTACCAGAAATCCTACATCGCTTTAAAATACACGAATCGCTTTATGTGCAATATTCCATGAAGAGGAAGATGCAAGGCATACATTTTTGAACGCCCACAATTTGCGATTAGCAGACGTGATTTAGCTACACTATCAGAAGGTCCGATGAAATAAAAAAATATAGTCAGCATCCTGATGGCATCAAAGTATGCGTGGGATAAGATTTCATCACCAATCAGCGAGCAAGTTGGATTTCGCTTTAATTCATATCGGATTAAAGCACGCAGATGTCGATGAGGTCAGCGGCAGCTAGGCAGAGGATACTTGACGAAGAAACGGACTTTTAGGTTGACGTGCAACAACTATGGTGGGAGGCGGTGGACAAGCCCAACTGCGACACCTGCCTTCGGAAATAAACAAAACTGAGGGAGGACTAAAGTAGAGGTTTTCCAATAACAGGTGTTATTTTGAATTGAATTGCGATAACGAGAGATGATTCACAATTTTTTATGGCCGGAATTGGGTGGTATTGATCTGGACAACGTTTATTTTCAATAAGACGTCGCTACGTGCCACACAAGCAACGAAACCATTGATCTTTTACGGGAAAAGTTTCCGGACCGTGTTATCTCTCGAAGAGGTGATCACAATTGGCCACCGAAATCTTGTGATTTAACACCTTGTGATTTTTTTCTTTGGGGCCACGTGAAAAAGAAGGTCTACGGCAACAGCCCAGGGTCGATTCAAGACCTCAAAGATGCAATTCATGAGGCTATCGAGGACAAAGGGCAGCCACTTTGCAATTCGGTTATGGAAAATTTCATGAAAAGGATATTGTCCTGTAAGCGTGATCGTGGTGGTCATTCGCCTGTTGTTATTTTCCACTATTAACGTCATACCTTCCACTTTAAAATGAAATAAACATCCGATCATTTATATTAAAAAATAGCATTTTTGCTCTTGAATATCAAAATAACACCTCTCATTGGAAAACCCTTTATATGCCACTTTTGATGGACTGCATGTCAAGAGCAACTTCATACATCTAAATATTCAACCGCCTCCCGACGATTTAATTAACGGTAATACCGACAGGGATCGGTACATTGATGGAAAGAGGTTTGTTTCGGGTTCAAGTGCCACACGGACGGGATACAGGCTTTCACTGCTTCTTCCTTGTAAAAAAATAGTCAATTTTTATGTACCTTAGGAGGGGTAAATTTTTTCACACTCGGACTCTTCTTAAAATTCTAAGATAAAAGTCAAGAAGTCCAAATTTCAAGCGCTTTCACCAACTTTTTCAAACATTTTTTTGTTTAGCTGCCAGCTTTAGAATGACAAATTTAAGCAAAAGTGTAGAGCAAAACCAAGACTTCCTATTGAAATATCAACAAATAGATTTTCAGAGTCAATGCAATGTACGAGTAGGTATTTCTTACTCTTTCCCTATAATACTTCACCCCCATGACTTCGATTCAATGATTTCACTTTCGCATACTAAAAAATTTCGATTTGCAATACTTTGCATTTTCAGTAAATTTTTTTCTTTAGTCAACGCCAAAAACTAGACTAAGCATTTTTTTATTAATTGCGTCCAGGTGTAGCAACATTTAGTGGTGTGCGCATGTATTTCGTCCTGTTCCCAAAAAAATCGTTCAAAGCGCAAAATGCAATGTATCCATCCTTTATTTGTTAGCCTGAATTGTTGTCGTTGTTATTGCTTTTCTGTCGTCATCACTGTTTCTTTTTCCCTATGCGTGCCGTATCGATCTGTTACGGCCGGCTGCGGAGTTGACCAACTAAAGTCCTTTGAGAGCAAACGCACGCATGTGTGCGTTGGTGGTGTATGCAGAAGAAATGCTTGCATTCTTCAATTGCCAAGCTACCAACACTGCCACCGACCACCGACGACATTTCTCTATTGTTTTGAGAGCCTGCCATTAAAAGGATGCTTAGCCGAGCAATTTCGAATGTGTGCTGTGCATGTCTGGCATTGTCTCTTTTCCGTTAATTTGGCATGCATCTGTGCTTTTGAATGCTACGTCGATTTTCACGATTTCCTCAATCATTTCCCATGCATTCGGTACCCCACAAAAGGCAGGCAGAGCAAGAAGCAAAAAAAAACTCTATAAATAAAATGAAAAGGAGAACGCGAAAGAGATTGAGCATGATAATGAAAAAATAAAAAAAACTATCGAATCGAGTCCCCAAATGACAAAAGTGTGTCACTGGAGAATCAGCGGTATTCAACGTCAAATGGCTATTGATTTGCTTAATTGTTGTGCTTTAGCCATGCTGCAGCGCTCCATCAACTGGCGATTGTCTCCAGCGCGCGACTAATCAGATTCGAAACACCTACATAGCCAGCAGCCATAAATAACTGTGTATCGCTATTTTATCAGAATTTTCATTTTATTCATTCCACAGAATGAAGTAAATTCTTTTTTTTTTTTTGGTTGATTTTCAAAGTGGCCGTTCTAGCCACTTTTATTATTTTAGCATTGATTACCTGCACGGCATTTTAAGTTTGTTGATTTATTTTGCTTTGGCTTTATTCATTTACTTACCCATTGCAGTTGTTGTCTTCGCTGCTGAATATAGGCAGCTGCGCGCATTAAAATCATTCGAGTTGCATTTCTTTGTTCAATTGGCCCATAAACAGCTATTAACCCCATTTACCTGAATTAACTACTAGCAACAACAAGTCAATCCATCACTAATACTAAATATTTCGAGTTTGTGACAAGCGTTGAGAAAAAAGGAGCAAAACAAAAACCCCAAATAGTGGTAAAGGAAAAAAGAACTGTATGGGAGGCTAGCAAGTTTAAAAGTGATTTTCAAGCTGCTGGAATATGGGCCGACTTCTAGCTGATGTTTTTGTAGTGTTTATTATAAATTCATACCTCTCGATTTCCTCTCATATACACCCAGTTGCAATATTATAAGAAATCACTTTTTTTTATTTAGTTTTGCTACAACAAAAGTCACATAACCCAAATTTTTCAAAATTTAATCAAAGCCTCCAATCTCTTAACTAGAATTTCTAGAATTTTTCCGGGCACAGCTTTAAAGTTCATAAAATTATAGTCTTACAAAGTGCAAGTTTAAAGTGACTGAAAATTACCGTTGATTTTTCACACTTTTTTTCGCTGAGGTGTGACGCATTTTCTTTCATACAAAGTTCATACTCGAATTTTTTTATAAGGATGAAAAAACCTATAATTTCGAACATTTTGGTGTGTATTTGTCTGTATCTATCTCAAGTCCTATTATGTGAACAAAACTATAATGATGTTGGGCTGAAGACAAAAAAAAAAAATATAAATTAAAAACAAAATTAAATTATAATGTGATAGGAATTACAACAGAAATATACGATACAGCGGCGGTCGCATCAGACACACCGAGGCCGCCCGGAGGAAGCTGAACCAAGTCATGTTAAGGAGCTAAATATGATTTCAGGACCATCGCCTGGAACTCGCTAAAGACGAGCTCATATGCCACTCGAGATCAGTATGCAAATAGGCGACACGTCCTTAGTGACTTCAAATACCTAGGCATTCCCCTGGATTGCAGACTTACGTTCTGGGCCCAGATCCGACACGCAGTTACCAAAGCAGCAAAGGTCACGGGAATGCTAAGCAGACTAATGGCAAACATCAGTGGACTAACACAGAGCAAAAGAAGGCTGACCATGGTGACCACAAACTTAATGCTCCTGTACGGCAGCGAAGTATGAGGAGATGCGCTAAACTGCAAAACTAAGCGCAAAGCACTGAAGGCTGTACGACGAACAGCGGCAATCAGACTTGTTTCAGCCTACCGCACTGTCTCAGACGTAGCAGTGTTTATGATCAGCGGGGAGATACCTGCCGACCTCATGGCCCGGAAACAAATAGATGCTTGGGATTCCAAGAAAAACCACACCAAGACAAGCGCCGCGGAACGGAGATGTCAAACCATGTTGCGGTGGCAAAGCCGGTGGGGCCCTGAATCGAGTGGCAGATAAACGGCGAAACTCATTGCAACAATAGGCAAATAGGCTGAAAGAAACTTCAAGAAAGTGAACCATTTCATGACTCAATTCTTCGCGGACCACGGCTACTTCCGGAAATACCTAAACCGCATGGGTAAAGTAAGCGACCCCCGGCGAAGCACCGAGCGATTACGCCGAACACACATTCTTAATTGCAACAGATGGCTCGTGGAAAGAGATGCTCTGAGGGAGCAGATTGGCGACATCGCAGCGACCATTGTGATTGGCAAAATGCTTTGAACATGGAGGCAGCTGGAATGCGGTTACAACATACATTGAAGACGTATTGCTCAAAAATTGATAGACCTCTAAACAGTACAAGAGAGCGAAGCCTCACAAATGGAGACATTAGAGGACGAGCTTATAGCATGAAGCTGGCTACAAATGTGAGAGACTCAGATGTAGGTGGAGTAGCTGAATTAGAGCTGGCCCATTTCATGGACGCGATTCTGGGCCCTCCTGAAGTAATGCAGAAAACAGTTCCGGGAAGGGAGTATCCCCAGAAGAGGAGGACTGATTGTTTTAGTGGCCATGAGTGGAATCAGACGTAGGTGAATAGAACTGATCCATTTCACGGACGTGATTCTGGGCTCTCCTGAATTAATGCAGAATGTAGTTCCAGGCACGGAGGCTCCCTAGAAGAGGAGGACGGATTGTTTTAGTGGCCATGAAGCTGGCTACAAATATCGTGGGCTCTGACGTAGGTGAATAGAACTGATCCAGTTCACGGACGCGATTCTGGGCCCTCGTGAAGTAATACAGAAAATAGTTCCGGGTAGGGAGTCTCCTCAGAAGAGGAGGACGGATTGTTTTAGCGGCCACACCACTCAACGCAGTAGACGACTGGCGCTACATATAAGTGCGAAGTCATTTTGAACCTTAACTCACCTACCAAAAGAAAAAGAAGAAAACATATATACTCGTATAGCGGCCTAGAATAGGGATTCTTAAAATCTCTCGCATATTTGCTTTTGCTTTTAGACAACAAAGAAGATTAACTAACTAAAATGCACTCAGAGTTTAGCGCAACACCCAAATCGACGAAAGTTTTGAATTGAGTGATTGAAATGAAGTGAACTGATATAAAATGTAATGCAATTAATCAATAAAATTCAAAGCTTCATCATCACATAAGTGCATTGGCATTTCTAAATAAAATCGGAGTTACGACCCCAGCACAAATTGAAAGGGCACAACAATGTAACAATTTGGATTATTTCATCTTTACGCGTCGCAACTCTCTCTTTAGTTAATTTATTTTTTTCTCTAACATTTGGCATCAGTTTTATTTGTTAACATTAAGTTTAATGTATTGAAATGGGAATTGGCTAAAAGCGTGCCTCGATGGCGCATGCGCCTGCCTACCAAGCTTAGCAGCTCATAGTACGAGAGCTGATTGACTCATCTTACGCAGCAGGCGACTAACCAAGCACTTTGTAGCCACCAACTGGCACACTTGTCCACAGAGCTGAAATTTTTTTTAAATTTTTTTTTATTTCTTGGTGTTTTTTTCACTTCTACTTACGCGCATTTGTTTTATTAGCATTTACCTCTTTCTTTTTGTTTGTTAAGATTTGAAAATCTGGTTTATTGTGATTGCTGATTTGTTGTTTAATTGTTTTTGTGCGCGCTTTGTTGTTATTGCTATATATTGCCTACCACACAGCGTCGTATTGCATACACACCCGTTCATATGTACGTGGCTATGTGTGTATGTAAGTATGTATACAGATCGGGTAGGTGGTCTTTTGTGCGTTTTGTCGTTGACGCATTCAAAGCCACCAAAATGCAGTCACCAAATCACTTTAATGTCATTGTTGGCATTTTTATATGCTGCTTATTGCTCTTGTTGTTGCTGTTATTGCTGTTGTTACAGTTGTTTGTTATTCAACATTTGTTTATCTACATATGTCACATGCGCTTGATTGTCAATTTGTTTGACATGTTAAGTGTCATAAAGTGTCGCTCAACATGAAAACGTTGAAAGTGTCATTTTGGGGCGTTAACGCCGTCGCCGCCGCCGCCGCCATCGTCGCTACAACATTCAATACGTTCAACATTTTCTGACCGGTGATTTGCCTTATTTATGGCTTCGGAAAGCTCGCCTCACTCTCTTCACGCTGCGCCAGTAGTTTGGTGCGCCTACTTGTTGCACAAACTGCAGGTAGTAGGGATTTGTGTTGTCTTTTGGAAATTCGATTTTAACAGTTTTACTCTTTGTTTCTTTTATTTATCTCCGCTTTTAATTTTGACCTTTTCCATTTATTTATTATTTATGTTGGTATTTTTTTCTTCTTTTTTTTTAGATTGTGAAGTTGTACTCTTTCGAAAGCCGCTTAAGCGAAATTAATCTCTTTCGTTGCAGTGATAAGCTCGCATTAGTTGCTGATTACAATGGACTTTTATGAGTCGTGTTGCTTGCACAGCTAATCCCCACTTTTGATTTTATTTCCCTTTTTTGACACACTAAGCCGTCGATCATTTTCTAGTTAAGTGATTTTCTTCTTTCATTTTCGAAACTCAGCTTTATTGGAAGCCATCAATATACGTAACACTTCAAGTCGTGGCTAATTGAGGCTTGAGCTTTTGTGGTTGAAAAGAAAAATGTTGTTGTAAGCCCACGCTACTTGTTTCATGCTTATTTATAGGTAATCGTAAGCTGTGATATGAAATTTTTGTTGAACAAAATGAAAGGAAAATGCAGCACAGGTTGCAACACTTTCAAAAGTGAACGAAAAGCCATAATTCAAGCGACAAGCGAAAAGCCATAATTCTGCAATTGCAACTCATTCGAGTACAGGCTGCGGCGATAATCGTGAATTAGTGAGTGAAGCATCAAAAGCAGCTGATTTTAGCTTCTCTAGTAAGCAAAATTGCTACAGCTTTCGGAAAATCGCATCACTTACCGAAGCACCGCATGTTAAGTAAGTTCTGGGAGGTTTGACGGATATTTTCTTGACCGATGGGTCCAACAATGAAATAGGAACTGGAGCTTAAACGATAGTAAAAGTATCATTATGCTATGGACGAAATAGCAACTGTTTGCCATGCTGAAAGTAGCCGAATGGATAATCGAGAGAAGATGGAGCGGAAAACAGATTGGAGCTTTCAGTGACAGTCAAGCTGCACTGAAGACCCTGGAGAGCGCGAAGCAAACCTCAAAGATTGTTCAAGAATGCAAGGAGAAGGTTAATTCTACCGCAAGACAAAACAGGCTTGTACTTATATGGGTTCCAGGACACTGCTGTGTTCAAGGAAACGAAATTGCCGATAAATTGGCCAACCGTGGATCAGCAGTTCCCCACAAGGGCCAGAGCCAATAATCGGATTACGATTATGTATCCAAACTACATAAAGAGCGATGGTCCGGCCTAGCATGCTGCAGAACTGCAAAGTGTTTTGTAACAAGTCCGAACAGAAAACTGGCAAACTTTCTACTAAAACTTGGAAGCAAAGACGTTCGGTTGATGGTCGGTATTATTACAGCACACAACCCATGGAGTCAGCTTATGACCACCATTGAAATCACTGAGGACCCGATAGGCTTGTCTTGCTTGGGGGAGGCGAATAGCACTGGACACTTTCTCTGTGTATGCCCTGCCATTGATAGAGCAAGACTACGAGTTTTGGGTTCCGATGTCGTGAGAATGCGTAATATTCATGCTCTAATACTGAAGGATATTTACAGATTTGCCAAAGAATGTAGAAAATTCTAACAGGACTAACAACCATTGTACCTGTCTCTATTCTTTCCTATCTCTTTCTCTGATACTTTTCTCCTTTCCTCCTTGACTATCTACCCGCTTTCCAGAGCTCTAAATACAATGGACTTCTTAGCCTGAGTGTTTTAGGAGCCACCAAATCTCTTGGTCCTCCTTAGCTCTACCTATGCAAATTTCCATTTCAAGATCATAGAAAACCTTGGAGGTCAAACTCAGAGCAAGCGAGAACTTTTACTGGACACGACGAACTCGATTCTTCTATACGGATGCGAAATATGGGCAGATTCGCTAATGGTGAAATGCCGGCGAAAAACTTTGCAATCTGCGCAACGCACCTGCGCTCTCAGAGTGGCTACTTCATATGGAACAGTATAAGAACCAGCGGTTTTAGTTATGAGCGAAATCATCCCTTTAGATCTTCAAGCACAAGAGCGCAAACGGAGATGGGAGGCAAAAATCTCAGGAATTCCAAGACCGCCATTAGAATTCAAACGCACCCACTTTAGCAAACAAGATGGAGCTCTGAACTGTATGGTAGATGGATAGAGAGACTAATACTCGATTTGGAGAAGTGGGTAGAAAAAACGCACGGCGAAGCTAACTATTACCTGTTACACACAGTTTTTTTCCGGACACGGGTCTTTTCGCAAATATTTGTGGCTACCAAAGTACATTTATGGAGATAGTTAATACGATGATGCGGAGCACTACTTCTTCAAATACGAGAGGTGGAACACAGAGAGGACAGCTCTGCAACCAGGTTTTGGTGGTTATACACCTGAAGAAATAATCGAAGAAATGTTGATAGTCGAACGAATTGGAATGCCGTCGCAAAGTTTTGTTGAGAATGTTATCTCCGAAAAAAGAATCGTGAACTGGGAATTTATGCTGAAGAGCATTAAGCATATGTTTTTTCAAGACAACCAACCCTGAACGCAGAGAGAATAAGTGAATGTGTCCTTCTTAGGACGCCGTCTTGGAACTATACCTCGGAGGAATGCGGAAGAAGTCCAGAGGTTGAGAGAAAAATCAAAAGAAGAGATGGGATGTAAAGACATTTGTAACCCAAACTCACCGCAGAAAAAAAAAATTTATTAAAACAAAATCACTTACCGATAGAAGAACATTGCTTCCTTCATAATCAGAGTAAAAGGTATGCCAAATTAGCCACAATACCCAATGAATGAAAATAGCAAACCGCTTGGTAACAAAAATTCATTCAGCATGGCACGATAGCACTTGCCCTTCACTGTAACGACCGCTCCTTCCTCATTACGAAAGAACTCTATGAACTCCGTCAGTGCTCTGTGAACTTCGTACACAGATTTAGTTCATAATTTGGAAGCACTGTTCTGGCGTTAAATGATTCATGATGACTTGTCAAACCTTACTCAACAGAAATTTCAACACACTTGGCCATTCTCAGCTGTTAAACCATAGTTATCGATATCGATAGCTCTCATGCTGCTAACAAAACACCCCATGCATAGAGCCATCAGGCTTCGCACTGAGTTTCGTCCCTAATCAAGTCTTCGCCAGGCGTGTGAGACTATCAAATGACTCAGAGTTTGCGTTGTAATCAAATATTCAGCACACACCTCAAAGGACATTTTAGCAAAGCTGCTTCTCATACCTTCTCAAATTTTCCTACCATGTGGGACTACTATAATTTATTATGTTAGCGTTTTTTAAGAAGATGAATACTGAAATTTAAGAAGGCAGTCCTTTACTACATCGCTGCGAACAACAGACCATCTCCTGAGCTATAATTAGAGGCTGGTGTATCTCTAAATCGGCTAGCGTATCCAACTAAAAGGTTGCAGATAGAAAGTAAGTAGATTTAGATTTCCGTATCACTTGTCATCAGCAGCGCAGAGCCGTAGTGCTGTGGGTATGCGCCCGAGAAATTATAAAATATTAGCTCTAACTACCACGACGCTGTGCATCGAGGTGATCCGAGCATCGGCTGCAACGAAAGCCATATTAAAAGCAAGGCTCTGCTCCATCTTTACATGTTCATAGAATATCAGTGTTATACACAGAAGTAGGTCAAATCGAGCTAAGATGAAGAAGAGGAAACATATTTTTTTGAAATGCCAGAAGTACACTGGGCGGCGTTTGGGGAAAGTCGGCTTCAGATTTAGCTCGGGTGAGGTTTAAAAAATCAGTTGCTAAATTTTATTGTGACAAAGAAAAATCAATGCAAACTAAAGCACTTAAGTGTCCAATGCAACTGAGTATTAATCTCCCGAAATATTAAGAACCTTTGAAATTGTACACAGATTATTGTAAAAGTGCCAAACCACCTCTTTTTCCCCCGCGCCATCCCATCGGCAACAAAACCGCTGCATTTGCTGTTTCAATAACCGCTGGATATCGCCGAAACTGACAGCTACCCACCGCCAGACGGCATGTAGCATGCCGCACCTTCAACCGCATCTGACTGTTAACATATTTGTATTTGTTGTATTTGCACATATAGATGTGTATGTGCCACGCGCAGCATTCCAATGTAATTCCATTTCACTGAGCCATTCCATTCGATGCCATTCAATGTAACAATCCAAAGTCATGTAGTGACAGCAGCAGCCCCAACAACAACAATAGCAGCACTTTATTACAACAAAGGCAAAAATCGATGATGAGGTTGCTGATGTTAAGGGCATGGCGCTGAAAAAATAAATAAATAAATAACAACAGTTGTGGCTAGCAACTGTTGCAACAAACAGTAGCACTCAGCTGCAGAATCTTACAGCGTCTCTGCTGGGGCAGCCAATCTCCAGTCCATTGCACACATAAGCAGATCACATAAATAACCAGGCCATTTCGCGGCGAGCGACGAGTAAAGTAACAACGACACACACACGCGCACACATAGCAATGGGGAATGCGCCCACTCCCGCCACTCAGGAGGGCTCCGTCTAGAGGCAAATACTCTGTGAGGGAGCCGTTGGCGTGGCATTATGTGAAAATCCGCTTAAAATGCACTAAAAATGCACTGAAATGTTGGGGGGGTGCGTGGCGCTGCAGGGGCAGCTTTAACTTTGAATACAGAAAATGCTCAAAAATTGTTTAAAAAATAGAAAGCATTAAAGAAAAAATCACAAAAATTCAAAAAATGAGAAATGAAATTTGGAAAAGGCCAAGGCGGTAAGGCCAAGAAAATGACAGAACACAACAATACAGTAGCCAAGCAGGCACTAAACTCTTATGCTGAAATTGAAAAATATATGAAAAGTAGCAACAACAACAAAAGCGACGCGGATAATAGCCATGCCCGCTGTTTTGTGCGACAAAAATAAAGCGCAAGAAACCAGGCAGTAGCCGGCAGCGAGCAACACATGTCACAGATTTGTTTCACTTTCGGAAGCACTTAAGCACTCAGCAGCAGCACCAGCAGCACTGCCAGCCAGGCTGTTCGCTTTCCGGCATCGCCTCACTGAGCTGGTATGCCTTGCGGATGCAAGACTGGAGGGCACATTGCGACTGTACACATAAGTGTCTGTCTGTGCGGCTACAAGCAGCGGATGCAAAGTGTAGCCAGACTCAGATGGTGGAAAAAAAAGTTTGGTATCAAAAAACCAAAAAAAAACACGATTCAAACATAGCCTGAAATAAAATAAAAACAAACAAAAATTCTGTTAAATATGTTCCGCTTTTGAGCAAATAACTTGTGGCGCTTTTCATTGGCGCTCTCTGTTTGCATTTTTAGAATTTTATTTGTGCCTTTCGCCGTAGTCACTGGCACTTTTGCTGCGGCTCCTGCTTTTGCTTTTGCTTCCCCGAAAGCGCATTAAGATATTGAAACTTTTAGGTGGCAGCCAGAGTCTCGAAAAAGCAGGAAAAACAAATTGATTGTTCCCCTTTTGACATTTAAGTCCATTATTTATGTGCTATTTGCGATTATAAGTAAGTAAGTAGATCTGCTACTCTGTTTGGTCGGAGGATTAAGGCTGAAAGCAAAAAAAAAAAGGCAGATGAGATGGAGTGGAGATGGGCAAGCATATGCGCTAGGGGGGCGAAATGCGCGGAGAAGATCGATGATGATGATGAGCGCGATCAGCGGCACGGCACACTCATCAGCGCTGTATTGACACCATTTGAGTGTTACTGAAAATTTTCTTTATGGCGGAAACTGAATATCTGTATTTATATAAAACTCTGTCGCAGCATTAGTTGAGAGAAAAAGTGATCATTGAAAAAAAATCACGGAATGCTAATGAAGAAAAGCTTAGCTGCCTGCTATTAGCCTAGGAGGATAGTAATAGAGAAGTAAAGCATTGTGGCTGACACAAAGCCGAATCAGTTTGTGACTAAGCAGGGGTCTATTTACTTAGTAGGTGCTAAGACCAAGGTTCTACTCCAGCGGTTCGCGTATTAATATTATTTGGTAAATAGAGAAATCTACAGTTTTTCAACTGCTCCGAATAATATTTGGTTTTGTATGAGAAATTTTTAATGACAGAAAATCCAATGCAAGTTTGGCCTGAGGGTGCCTGCCATAAGAAAAACGCCTATGATGTTTGCGTCTGCACTTGGAAACTTAGGGCACGTTAGGCCTTTATGTCTTAAAAAGGTCAGCTGCGAAAATTGTAGAACCCGCAGCGATGTTAATTTTTATTTATTTATTCTGAATATAAACCGAGGAAAATAATAAAATAACTTTTACACGAAATAAGGAGCATTGACTGCTAGAGCCTTCGGCTCGCTGATGCGGATTTGAGGGATTTTAAAGAACAATAATTTACTTACTTACTTACTTATATGGCCTGAACAAGGATCACAACCCGTTACAGGATTAAGGACGACTGTAACAAATCTCGGCAGGCGAGACTTGTCACACGAAGCGATGATAGGGTTCCTTTGACTTGCTCCTTTCTCCGGAGGCATTCTCTTCCCTATGTCGTTGTCCTCTAACTTGTCATCTAAGCACCTTATTTGCTGGAGCTTCTGCATCCATAGGCTCGACGTAGCCCAGCTAGCTCAAGCGCTGAATATTGATGCGTTTGACTATGTCCACCTCGTCGTAGAGCTCATACAGCTCGTGGCTCATTCGGCGGTAGTTGTTATCGCCAACACGAAGAGGTCCGACGATTTTCCGAAGAAGCTTTCTTTCGAATACCCCAAGAGCTGCTGCATCAGTCTGCGATACGACCGTCTTGAGCGTCTTGTAGAACGTTAGTTGTATGATAGCTTTAGTTTTGTCGGGCGAGAGAGGTCTTTACTGCGCGCCTGCGTATTACGGAGCCACGGTGAGCGAGAAGGCATTATGTATACCTATACTACACTACCTAATACTTGCTTAGACCAAGCGTCCTACGAATGTCTGTGTGTATGTTAGTACGTCTGTGTAATATACGCGTTACGACGCTCATAATAGCAACCGCGTGTGCTGTATTGCGTCCGTATTTTTATATTCGTAAATATTTTCATTTTTAAATATTTACATTTTTAAATATTTACCGCAATTGCAGGGGGTGTTGCAATATACCACAATCAAAATGACGGTGTTCGTATTGTAACTCCACAGATAGATCTGAATGCACAGCAACTAGAATCACTGTATGTTCAGCTCTTTAAAGTGGGAGAAATATCTGCATGCGAAACCAGATTGAGCAATGGAAAAACAATTTTAATTGTGGCAATTTATATTTCACCGAATCAATCAATAAATAGCATCACGGAATTCATTCACGAAAATTTAATAAAGTATACACCAGAAGTATCGCGGATACCTAGAAAAGATTACGATAAAGTTCTAATGATTTTAAGTGGCGATTTTAACGTAAATTTTGCATTGGACACAGCGGTTCCTTTAATTGACTTTCTTAATACAACATTCAATTTAAAAATGTGTAACAATCGCACTGAATCGAAAACACGATCAAAAACAACAATTGACGCGGTATTTCAAAGATATGTTGACAACATCGAAACCAAAGCATTTGTATCATATTTTAGCTATCATAAGCCACTCGTATCATTTGTTGAAATTGAAAACATTGAGGATGAATAAAATATGAACTTTATAGCAATATTATAATGAACCTATAATTATCCCGCTCCTAATGCTGCCTTCGTCTCATTCTCTCTCAGTTTGTTTTACGGAAGGTTTCACTTCTATCGCATCTAACCGTTAGACTGGTTTTTTTTTTTGTTATAAAAATATTGCCGTTTGTAATCCTGTTTTACATGTCTACGGTCTGTCACTACGTTCGTCAAGCTCGATGGACTCTCGATCTCTTCTGAAGCATTCATGCCACTCACAAAGGGCTGTTTTCTATAGAGCATCATTAATAAAACAGTTCCCAACAATTCTAAGGTTTCCACAAGAAATCGAAATTCAAATCAGCTTACTTAGAGCGTCACCTGGCGTCACCTCGTTTAGGGTGGTATATCTGCAAGCGGAGGCTCGAAAGATGATATAACAAGTAGCGTAAATAAAGCAAAATAAGCTTTTGGCTCCCAAGCTAGCTGGAAATCCCCTCTGAACACTCGTAACACGAAAATAAAAATCTTTGATTTGAAAGTCAAGTATATGTACAGACTTGCAGTGAATCCAAGCACTTGTTAATCTCTTCCTTCGCACAGTACGACGGTCGTTTGAAAAGCACGTGCAAGGGCAGAGATGGCACTGCTGCCACGTATCGAGGTTATGTTTTGTTAGTAGTAGTAGAACACATACCAAGTTTCAACGAGATCGGTATAATTATTTGTGTTTGGCATTCATTTAAAACGCACCATCTCACGCCTCAGCAGTTGTATGCGCAAAATGAATGAAAATAAGGTTCCAACTCGTTCCACATCTCTATTCTCCAGACTTGGCTCCCTCAGAACTATTCGTTGTGGCCATATCTAACCTAAACCTCCAACCCATACAAACCAAACTCGAATGCGAACAGAAATACGAAAAACTCAAAGGAAAGTGGATGAGGATTGGTCACATTTTAAGAAGAGAGCTGAACGACCGAACCCGAATTTTAACGGATTGGAACCCGCTAAGAAGTTGCCGTAGAGGTAGACCGTCACTGAACTGGAGAAGAGCCTTAGAAATGGAGATAGAAAGGACAAACAAAAGTTAGAACGAATTGAAGTGGCTGACGTCCGACAGAAGCGAATGGATGAAGCTCTTTGTGGGTCTTTGTTTTCCCACAGAACGATAGCAGCTTATATGAATATGCATATATTGGCCGATATTTGTATTCCTCTGTCTTTTTCCGTCTTTGCTGCTACAACAAAAGATACTTTTTAAACTCTGTGAGCTTCAACAACTGTGAAACTGCGCCCAAGAGTTAAAGTAATCGTAAAAATTGTCACGGTATTTCTTGTCTTCTGCCTATTTCAGCTCCCATTTAAATAAATACCCTTTCTTCCTTTGTTAGCTTACAAATTGCTGCTGCTACCTGCTTGCAACACTCTCGCAACTTGTCTCTTAATATACGCGTATAAGTACCACCAAGCAGCCAGCCAAGTAATTTATGCATATTTCGTTGACAGTTACATATGTTAATACCTTGAACATCCACCTTCCTACCTACCTACCTGCCTACCTTTAACCTGCCACAAAAGCGCACAAATACATTTTTGTCTATCAAGTCACCGATTGCCCCTGTAGCAGAGCCACATTTCGCTGGGTACAAACCTGCCATCGTCAAGTCTCTCACACACTGGTACACTAGCGGCCATACGTTTAAGCCTATTAAAGCTTAACGGCATAAAATGTATGATTAATAATTTCGCAGCCGTCATTTATTATCAACTCTTTTAGCTTTGAAGAAAACAGTCGAAGTTTTTATAAACATTTTACAGCTTTGTTTTACTTAAGTTGTCTCAGCTGTTGCCTTACCAGCGCCTCGCCGTTTTTATTGGTCATTGGCTTCGGTTTTGTTTTTTTCTCTCTTTAATACCAACGGAGTGCAGCATATTTGCATATGTTTATGTGAACCAAGAAACATTTTTTTATTGCTAATTAATGTTACATATTTACGGTAAAAATTTATGATTGCCTGGGCTTGTTTCGCTTAAGCTTGCGAGCAAATTGCTTCTGATTTACGGCTACGGAGGATTTTTTGAAGTGTGACAGTAAATTTTAGACGAAATAACTGTGGAAACAAAAGGGAGCGTAAAAAATATACACGGCATTAAATAGTTACAGCAACTGGACTTGTTGACAAGTTTTGACAATTTATTTGCTTATTATTTAATTCTAATAATTGTATAATAAAAGTATAACTGATGCCACTATAAAATTTTTAAAAACGAATTTTTAGAATTTTTCTAGGCTTGCAGTTATATAGCCCATTGAATTTTAGTATACAAAGCGTAAGTGTCAGGTGACTAGAAATTGACGTTGATTTTTGGGAATTTTTTTTTTCACTAAGGCATTTCCATAGAAATGCTTGATTTTTTTATACACAAGAGCAAGACTAGCTTAAAGGGAAATCTACTGAAACAGCACTTAACTCACTCGTTACAGAAATCGAGAAGTCAATGTATAATAAAGGATTCACACTGGTAGCCTCAAGGCGGTGTGCTGTCCCCCCTCCTATGGGTGCTGGCACTAAACTCATTGCTAAAGAGCCTAGAGGAGAGAGGACAACACGTCGTAGCATATGCGGACGATGTTGCATTGGTAGTAAGAGGGAAATATCCCAATACACTTAGAGAAGTCATGCAAGATTTACTAAACATGGTTGAAAACTGGTCAAAAGCAAATGGGCTAAGCGTCAACCCCAATAAAACTGAGCTCATCCTATTTACCAGGAAACACAAAATTCCAAATATAGCTCCTCCGACTCTAGGTGAAACGGCACTGTCATTTAGTGATGAGACCCGCTACTTAGGTCTAATACTAAACCGAAAGCTAACTTGGAAGGCAAATGTCGAAGATAAAGTAAAAAGGGTGACAATAGCACTATACTCTTGTAAACACCTGATAGGACTAAGTTGGGGTCTCTCCCCATCTATCGTATACTGGCTTTACACGGCAATTGTCAGACCAATCCTAACATACGGCATATTAGTATGGTGGTCAGCTTTAGATAAATTGTACATTAAAAGAACCGTGGCACACGTACAAAGAATGGCAGTCTTTGCATCTGCGGGGCCCACAGAACCACACCCACAGATGCACTAAATATTATGCTTAACATTTTACCAATAGAGCAGTACGGTAAGCAAACAGCTGCCAAAGCAACCCTCAGACTAAGAGAAATCGGCCTAGTCAGAACGAACCAAGGAGGACACTCCTCAATTTTAGAACAATTCCCCTGCATTCCCAGCACAACGGATTTCTGTAGGACCAAGGACATCAATTTCGATAAATCCTTTGTCACAGTATTTCCTTCCAAAGAGGAATGGGATAACGGGCTCATTGTCAAGATAAATGACTTAAACATCTACACAGATGGCTCAAAACTAGACAACCAAGTAGGCGGAGGGGTCTACTCCGACAAACTCGGAGTATGCCAATCATTTCGCTTGCCTGATCATTGCAGTGTATTTCAGGCGGAAGTCACTGCCATAAAAGAAGGGCTTAAAGAGATAAAAACGAGAGTATTATCCGCAAATGAAGTCTTCATTTACTCGGACAGTCAAGCAGCAATAAAAGCGCTGGAATCAAAAACGCACTCGTCAAAAACAGTTCTAGAATGTTTTAAACTAGGTGACGCATCTAAGTGCTACAAGGTGCACCTTATCTGGGTACCAGGCCACAGGAACAAAGCAGGAAGCTGCAAGGCGGATGAACTTGCAAGAACCGGTACAACGCTCGAACCGGATAAGGCGCTGATACCCATACCCATAGCCACTTGTAAATTACTTATAGACAGGGAAACCATCAAAAAGTTAAATACAGGCTGGAAAAACCTCACAACATGCGAACTAAGCAGACAGACATGGCCGAACTGGAACAGCGGTCGATCGAAGATCTTATTAAGATTTAACAGAGAAGCTATAAGAAAAATGATAGAGGTATTAACTAGTCATTGTTTAATAGGCAGCCACGCTAGAAGGTTAGGACTCCCGTACTTCGATTTCTGTAGAAGCTGTCTTAATACAGAAGAAGAGGAAACAGTCATACACCTTTTATGTGAGTGTGAAAGCTTAGCTATGAGAAGGCTGCGCACTCTTGATACACCATTTCTAACCGATGTAGCGGATATAGCCCATCTAAAACTAACGAAGCTCTGCTCGTTTATTAAAGCAACCGGATGATTTGAAAAGGAACACGTAGAGTAAGGGTAAGCTCCAGTGGTATCACAATGGACCTGCAAAAGGTCTAAGTGTGTTTTACGACAACCACCCTACCTACCTACCTACCTAAGACTAGCTTGAAAGTTTGAAATTGTGTGTTATATGGTTATTGTTTTCATAGAACTATGTTTCTATATAAAAAAAAGTGTGGAGTGATGTTAGGGAAAGTACAATATTCAGATAAATCATCTTGCTTTGTAGCTCGTACTGAAGCTATTGTAGGGATATCAGATCCTGGTAGATATATAACTTAAAACAAGAGAAACTAAATCGTATTGGCAACCGTACTCTGCTTGTATCAGCTCATGACATCAACGTCAAAATTGTTCTCATGACAGCTCCATATATTGTTTATAAGCCATCAAAAGCATTTGCGTCTCAGTTTTGTTGAATTTTTTTTCTGTGATGGAATTCAAACGTAATAGTGTGATTGCGTTATATTTGGCTGGAAAATCACAACCAGCCATTGTTTGTGAGCTCAGTCACCTCAAAGTGAATAAAATGTTTGTGTATCGCACCATAAAACGTTACAATGATACTGGTAGCATTGCAAAACGCTATGGAGCTGGACCAAAAAAAACCGCAACAACGCCAGAAATGGTTCGGAAAGTGAAGGCTCGACTTGAACGCAATCGACGTCGAAGTGGAAGAAAAATGGCCAAGGAAATGAAAATATCGCAAGACAGCATTCGACGCATATTGAAAAATGAGCTCAAGGTCAAGGCTTACAAGTTCCAAAAAGCACACGATCTTTCACACCAGCAAAAAAATGTTCGGTGCGAAAGAGCAAAGGAGTTGTTGCGCTTGCACGAACGTGGCGAATTTCCCAACATTGCGTTTTCTGATGAAAAAAATTTCTCAATTGAGCAGTTCATAAACATTCAAAACGATCGGGTTTACTTGACCGAACGCTCATACAAGAATTTGAGCCTACGTATGGCCACTCGAAGCAATTTCCCATCGCAAGTAAAGGTTTGGGCCGCAGTGACCGCCGATGGACGCTCTCCAATCGTTTTTATCGAGCCTGGTGTAAAAGTGAATGCGACTTATTATCGGGAAAATGTTTTAGAAGCTGCTTTAGAGGCGTGGACACGCAAACATTTCGGTCGTAGACCATGGACGTTCCAACAGTACTCGGCACCGTCTCATAAAGCTCGTGTGAACCAAAAATGGTTAAAAAACCATGTTCCACACTTCATTTCGTCCACACAATGGCTTTCGAATACGCCAGACGCAAATCGGATGGACTATTCCATCTAGTCCATTTTGGAGAGCAAGGTGAGGACTAAAAAATATGCCAGTATGGATGCGCTGAAAAAAGCGATTATACGAGAATGGGCCAAAATACCTCGAGATCACATTCGTGCAGCATGCAACTCATTTTTTGAACGCTTGAAGGCTATAGTCAAGGCAAAAGGTGGTCATATCGAGCTAAAGTGAATATATTGTAAAAATTGTAATCATTTTTGAACAATTTTGTTTTTGAAATCAATAAAAACTAATCTTACACAAAAAAGTTATGGTGTTTTTAATAGGTAACACTTGATATCGTTCACCCTGTAATTGGAAAAATTAGTTCAAATCATTTTTTATAACAATCTTTACGATAGAGTAAGTCAAACAAATCGATATACAGGGTGCGTACGGTACTTGAGGACAACTTAAGAGTAAAGCTACTTAGCTTTTATTTTGAGCAAAAGTTAATGCAAGTTCACTAATATTTACACAACATTAACTTAATGTGTATTTATAAAATCATTCAACAAAATTTCCGTGAGCTGCAATAACCTCCTCGATCTCTGTCTGGAAACGATTGAGTATCCGAATCGAATGCTCCTTATTCATATGACCATAACGGTATTAATTGCAGCCTTCAGAGAAAAAAATGGTGTTATGAGAATGGCTATTGATTTCACGCCCAATTACGCCGCGTGCGTAATAATTCAGGGGATTAAGGAAGGCCACCTTTCGGTTCGGTGTTCTCAGGCGCTTCGGGGAGTTTAATTTTGTTTACAAGGCATTTTGATCGGATAACTCTCGTAAGATTTCATAGTAGAAGATTTTGATAGGCAACTCAACGGATCAGACCTTCAGAAGCATTAAGCTACCTCGCAAAGGCCTCATGGGTTTTGAAGGGTCCTCGTCAATGATCGCTACCACTTGTTGCATAAATTCTACATATCAGATAGTGACAGAACTTTCCCCGTGTTTTTTGCGTTTTGCCACAGATTTTACATTGCCTGAATGGGCACACTCAAGAAAATTAGAGATTTCTAAATCGGTATGATAACTGCATGTCTCCTTATATGTTGAGTTAAGTTGTAGTCCTGCATGCCTTATCTCAGCAAAAAGCTAAATATGGGTTCAGGAAGTTATAGCCAGATACGAGTATATGCATGTCCTTAAGCACCGCACGCACCTGTAGTTGTATTTACCACTGTGCATCTATAAAAATGGGCAAACATTAGCTTCGGCAAAGTTTTCTTACGCGCTCATCTTAGCTCGTACAAGTTTTAAGTTTTCGAAAACTCCAAGTGAAATTGTTTGCTTAAATTTTTGTGGAACAATTTAACCCTCTAACTGCTTTTTTTTTATGGATTTTCATTATACCTCTTGTGAAAAAGGGTCAAAAATGTCCATTTAAGAAGGAGGTAGGGGTTTAAAATGTACTACGAAAAAAATCATCTTTAAATTCTACTACAGAAGTCTGAGCACAGAAATTATATTTGCACTCTCGCGCAAAATTTTAAAACTTTAACCTTCGTAAAAAGCACTCAGAACCTTTGAAGTAAGATTGTCTTTAGCGGAATTGAGACTGGATGTATCCTCTTTCATAATTATTAGCATTTGTTAATGTTGTCCAGTGTTGGATAGTTTAACCTTTGACAGTTTTAGCCGATAGTAGAACTGAAATGGGCAGGCAAACTAAATTTTTTTTCCACAAGCATTTTATAAACCTACTTTAGGAATGTACACCCCCAGGCACAGTAAAAACGCTTTTCAAAAAGATTTTAGTTGTTATATTAGAAGCATACATTAAAGGCTCTTATGGAATGCAACTTTTTTTGAATCGGTAATGAGGGAGCCACAAATTGCGCCCATCCAAATTGAGGTAGATCAGTGAAATCAAGCGAACTCGCCATTAAGCAATGATGGACTGAGTCCTGCATGACGTTTCACTCAACTCTTTATTACCAGTAGAACATTTCTTTTTCACTAAATATTAGGCACACTATAAATAAACTCCAAAAACACTAATGAGTATAGTCAGCTAGCTGCTCTGTTTGAAGTCTGGAGCGCCTTCTAGTCTGCCATGTCAAGTCAGACGCTAAAGCACTTTTGTGGCATTTGCAAATGCGCGCCAGACATATCATACACATGCAACACGTGCAACATATACTCGTACATACCAAATATTTATAAGGAAATGACACAGCAGGCGCTGGTGACTGAATGACAAACACACCGACTGAGTGACTGATGGCGGCAACGGTGATGACAGCAAAAGCACAAATGCAGGAGACGAGGCTGTTAGCCCCACTAACAAATCACGTATTTTGCATAGTGGGTATGTATCTATTATATGATATTATATATAAGTGGAAGAGGCTGACTGCTGGCTGGATAACACATACACACACTCACATGCATTTATATTATAATGCATAAAGCATGCAAAAAATCAACAAACCAACAATGACAACTTGCGTTGAATGATGATGAAAAACATATTAAAAGAGGCAGTGCAGAAAATAGAAAGGCAAACTGAAGGCTGTTGCCAGCAGAATGACAACAAGTGAGACGCCCACATGCATGAATTTGCAGTGAGATCAAAGGAACTCGCTGTAAATGTGACTTTCTTCTGGCACCACTGCCACCTCGGCTTGGGAGTGGAACAATCAAATGCAATGGCGGCGTTGCTGAAGTAAATATTTGCACTTTATTTACTTTTATTTCATTTTATTTGTTATTTTATTTTATTTTAACGAAAAAAGCATACGAGTACAAGTGTATTGGATAACCAAGTATGTAAGAGCTGCTCTGCACTCTGTGTCGACGGCAAGTGTTCTAAAATAGCAAAAAAAAAAGATATGAAAATACATTAAAGAATAGTGGCAGTGCAATTAAATGGAACACACGCATGCTAAGGACTCATGCACACACCCATTATACTTAAAAAGAAATCAATGATGCCGCCATAAAGTAGAGAAAGTCTATGAGGCATGCGAACAATTAGTGGAGCATAAAAGCAAAAATGCGAGTCCACATGCGCTCCTTCAAGAGTCAAACAGAACGCACTCAGCCTCGTCCGATTGACCAAGTGACCTTTAAGTGAGCGCATCATCAAAGGCGTTACGAATTTTTGTCGCATTTTTCACACATTTTTTACAATTTTCAAATTTCTCTAAAACAAAAAATTTCACAAAAGGCATGTCACAGCGGCATATGCACAGAGTCAAGCGTTGAAGTCATGGATAAGTGAGAAATTTGTTACACTTGTTATACGGTTCACACGCCGTACATCCTGGGTATCCCAGAGTGACAAAGCAACAAAAAAAAAATTAAGGGAAAACGGAAAAAGAGCAGAGCCTAGACGCACTGGCTTCGCAGCACATCAAAGCGGCAAGTAGGAGTTGAGTTTGAGTTGTTTGTGTAGCGTCCGCATGTGACACGTTTGCTTTGTTGCACGACTAACAATTGTTGGTGATCAGTAGGTGACTAACTTTGGCCGATGAGCGGATTTTCGTAAATCCAAAAGCGCATATTCTTTCGACTGTGGCAGTCGCACGTTGCTCTCCTCTGCCGCTGTGAGGTTTTGCTGCTCACAGAAATGCAGCGTGCGTAGCAAATTTCGTTTCCATTCTCCTATTTTTTGTTTGACTTCAGCAGGATACGACCCCTGCGTAGACGCTTTGTAGCTTCTGTGTTCCACATGGAAGAGTTTGTTTGCCCATCAATGTGTACTTGTGTGTTTGATTGTCTGTCCTTGCGTCCCCCCACATGTGCGTGATTATTTTGCGGTAGGTCCTCAGCAGCTTGTCACAATTCATCATCGCCACTGCATTTCCTCCAGCCGTCAACGTGACAGTTTAAGGCTGCTTGTTTGTTCGTCCCACTGCCGCTATTTGCCGACCTATTTGTCTGCTCATCCATCTCTCAGTCTTATGGGCTGTTTGTTCGTCTTCGAATGTGTGAATTGTCATTGAAATTTCGTGCAATGCGTTACTAATACGAAATTCGTTCCGATAATGTGCTCCGAATTTCGATTTCGCAAAGATTTTTACTTCTTCTTCTTTTTTAAATTTTCCATTTCTGATTTCATGCTGCGATTCGCAATCGTCGTAAGAGCTGCTAAATAAATTTTGTATCAACTCAGCAGGTGTCAATTAAATAAAGAATTTTGGTTTATTTGTACAAGGTGGCGAAAAATTAATCAACCAATTTTGTCTTTAACTCTTTTACTATTTAGAAAATAGTTTTCAGTGATGGAAGTATTATTTTGACCCTTGCGCGCTACATGGCTTGTTTGTTTGTAGGCAGCATCTGTATACTTCTTCTTCTTCTTCTTGATTGACACTAAGGCGATTTTGGCAGAGTTTAACAAAGCGCTCCAGACGTTTCTTTTTCATGCTAACCGGCGCTAGTTGCACACATAAAGTGAAGCCCAGTTCTGGAGTCCTCACCTGATCTTTCCAACGCAGAGGAGGCCTTACTCTTCCTCTGCTACCACCAGCTGGTACCGCATCAAATACTTTCAGAGCCGGAGCGTTTGTTTCCATTCAGACGACATTACCCAGCCAACGTAGCCCTTGGATCCTTATTCGGTGCACTTTGTCTATATCGTCGTAAAGCTCATACAGCTCATTGTTCCATCGCCTGCGATACACGACGTCGCTAACGTGCAAAGGTCCAAAAATCTTGCGCAGAATCTTTCTCACTTCAAGGGATACCTCAACGAATGTTGTCATTGTCCAAGTTTCTGCGCCATACGTTAGGACGAGCTTGATGAGAGCCACTCTAGAAAGCTGTTTTTGGCTGGTTTGGTCGTCGAGAGAGGACTTTACGACTCAATTGCCTACTTAGCCCAAAGTAGCAATTGTTGGCAAGAGAGATTCTACGTTGGATATCCAGGCTGACATTGTTATAACACCTATAATGTGTTGTTTGCTCCTAAATAAACGAAGCCTTTTCTAACCTCGAAATCATAACTGTCAACAATGACGTGGGTGCCGACACGCGAGTACGCCGACTTTTTGTATGATGACAGGAGGTACTTCGTTTTGTCCCCGTTCATCACCAAACCCATTCGCTTTGCTTCTTTATCTAGTTTGGAAAGGTAGAACTAAGCTGTCCAGTTCACAAGAGATGTGAAAATAATTGAGAAGTGTGGCGAGCGTTAGACGGTTAACAGACTCTCAGCGAATATGAAGGAATTTCCTGGTTTGCTGACGTCACTTGGGACGTGACGGCGATTTGTATATGACTAAATTGAAATTGCGTTGGTGATAGAAGAACAGATCACTGCAGCCATTACTAATGTCACGCATGTTGCAAACTGGGCAACGACTGATTAATAATAATAAAAAAACAGGCAGAATTCTACTGCCGAGTCCCCGAAGTTACTCTCGCAATTTTGCTTCGGGTGGCCAAACTTTGTAGTCTATTATTCTTTATGCCATATTACATAAGAATTGTCCAAGGGGCTGGAATGGCCACACACTCCGCACTCAAAGAAAGTGTTCGACACCAGGAGAACAAAAATAAATAGAAATTTGCTCTAATACCCAAGTTAAGGTTGAATATTTATTTAAAGTTATTATTTCACTTTTTAGCACAATTTAAATTAAGCAAATACAAAAACAATGCAGAAAAGGTTAATATTGAAAGTCGGCAACATAACAGCTTCGCAAACAAAAGATGAAAAAGGCCGCTTCGAATGGTGCATTTGTAGGTAAATGCGGTCAATTGAGTGGAAGTACTAAAAAAACAAGAAAACAGAAACATAAAATGTTGTAATACGAGTCATAGAATAAGCAAATGAAAACGATATAATAACAAACTGAGCAAATAAATGAATGAATAATGCGATCGAAAGGTAACAAGTTAGCAATTGCCAAAGTGGACCACAGTGGGAAATGTTAGGTAAGAAGCGGTAAAAAGGGACTCGACCGACAAACTGAAGCGAACGAACAAACAAAAAATATATATTAAAAACAAATGAGTGCAAACAATGAGGTGGTGGAAGAAGGGATGCAGAGCAACAGGGTAGCAGAAAAACACGAAATTTGTTGTTGCGCACAAAGGTAGCCCACCGACACTAAAGAAACTGTGCATAAAACACAAGCGAAGTTTGAAAAAAAAACCACTCAAAAACTATTGCAAAACAGTTTTTTTTTAATTACAAGAAATTGCTCTAGAAAATGCATAGGAAAATCTTGCGCAAAACGAAAAAAAAAATCAAACAATTATTTCTCGTCACACAAAGTAACTCAGCCGACCAACAAGAACACAGCACCAAAGCCATCTCAGCCTGGGATATTATTTTGTGCCCGCTTTATACGCTTAGTGCACTGGGATGGGAAAATGCATGTTGCATGCAGCACATCTCTGTCTATCACTTCACAGGTGACAATTGTGTCGCAACGAAAAGAGCTACTGACGCGACGCCGCTGTCACCAGCATCGAAGTAGGACAGTCGCAAGGCTCAACCAGGTACACAATAGCAAAAATTGTGATCTGCCTTTCTCTATTGGCTTTTTGAAATCCACTGAGAATTCACTTACTTCGAGGAGTGCGCACTCCGTGCCCTGTTGTAATGAGAAAGAATTGAAACTAATTACTGTCATACAAACACATGCACGCGTCGTCTACTCTCGACACTTAGTGGTTGTCTAACTAACTTGAATTCTATGTGCCCGTACACTCAACTACTAACCTCAGCAGGCTGAGAAACATCTGAAGGAAGACAGGAGCGCATCGAGTTAGAATGAGGGTCTGAGTGACTGGAATGCGATTTTATTACATTATTTCAGATTTATACGGTTCTTAGCACCTTTGAAACGTAGCTATAGTTTTACTATAGAACTGGTAGCTTTTTTTATGCTGTTCTTTTTATGCTGTTTCTTGCGGAACGTATATAACGCATAAAAACAGAATATACTGTATTGTGTTTTTGCTGGAGTTAGGTAAATATTTCCCAGATGAACAGCATTCCTTAGTTAAAGTAAAGGAAATAAATAGATGATGTTTCAGTAGCGTAGAACAAGCACTTCGGGGTTGAACTTATGTGCCACGCCGTCCGCGTAAGCAATCACTTGCAGCTTCTCCTCTCCAGCTCCTCTTAGCAAGTTGCTCAGCACAATAACCCAGAGTAGGGGTGACATAATACCGCTTTGCGGAGCGCCTCTGGTCATCCGCAGACGGAGAGGCAACGATCGTTCCATCGCTAGGCATAGTATGGACACACCTAGTCCCAGTTTATCCAGAGATCTGGCGAAACGTTGAGCACCATGCCCAAAATACTTGGATCACTGCACATCGGAATCCCTCAAAAGAATAAGCAGTCCATAGGGAACTGTCCTGGAATAATCTACCAGATTAGAAGCACTCCATATGAGATTTTGATATTTCAGAACCGAACGTGCTTTTAGGAAAGCTTAAACTTATCCAAGAATAACTATCATGGAATTTTCAATAGGAACTGAACTATTCCATGACTAAATAACAAATTTATTCGTATAAAATGTACAGATCCTATAGAGCATAATTGGATGGATTGATGGACTACACTATGAATTTCAACGACTTGGGGTATTTACTCTCAAAACGAGTATTACAGGAATACTTGAAAGGGGACATAATGGGCCTTAAAGTCCCAGTATTAGTTCTTAATGCTTTGATCTGCTTGTATTTCGCCGCCCCCTTAATTTCGGCAGTCTACGTTTAAGATACGCTCCTGTTTGCAAAACCGCAATATAAAGCTGGAATATTGCCTTGATTTGCAGGCATGTCGAGTGTCAGAAGATTTCCATACAACACCACAAACACTCCAAAACACACACACACACACACATGCACACTTACTTACATACTTTCCTACTTACTTTCAAGTACAACTGTCTTTTAGCAATCTTATTACCTTCGCTGCCTCACCGGCTGCCATTCCCATTGCCACCAACTGCTTAGCTGGTAGCAATTTGTGGTTTTTGAGTTTATTTTCATGCCACACACATTGTGGATGGAGTATAGCACCGATCTCACACTAATACTCTGTGTTGTCAATTCAACTGCGACGCGTTTGACACTTGGTAATGTCATAGATGACATTTGCGTCTTGTTGTTGTTGGTGTTGTTGTTAATTTTTACTATACTTGTCAATGGCTTTCGGCAAATTTCTAACATCCATGTGGCGGCCGCGCTATAATCGCATTTGTAGGTACAAAAACAAAATAGGCGAAGAGAGGTAGACCACCGCCAGTGAAGTTGTGGCTGAGAAAGAGGCTAAAGCTAAGGCAAGCGGCACTTAATGATGTCAGCCTTTGTTAACACGTATGTAGAAATGTACGTATGTATGTCACACAAATTGCATTGTCATCCTCTGCAAACAATAATGGGTTTTATATTATTTGCTTTGATATTTTTTATTTCGTAAATGGAGGTAAAAAAAGTCGAGTGTTCTTCTTGAGGCCAGCAGCTCAAACATTGTTAGAATGACAACAAAATCGCAATTAGACTGATGATGTGTGGCCTTTTTTATATGCTACGACCACATTCAGCTCTGTAGCTTCTTCAAATATATATTCTATAATTTTTTGTTTTGTTCTTGTTGCTGTTGTGACATTGCCTTCTATTCGTTCCGTAGCAAATTAGTTAATAAAGGTGGGAACTATTTTCATCAGGTCGCCTCATGGGGAAAGATATTTTTCTTTGCTCATGGAAATGGTGGTAACGATGACTCGCCAAAAAATGCTCATCTTTTTGCGCGTAGGAATTTACAAAACAGCCGCATAGTTCCTCATCACAATTCTAAATTTTTGGTAAAAAATTTTAATTGCGTAAAATAAGTAATAGGTCTATGAATAAGTTCGTGCGGTTTTTTTTCGAAATTTGAATTTCGGATCATTTCCATGGCTTTTAAACGTTTGGAAATGTTTGATTGATCAACTCCCAAAGTTTTTGCAACCTCTTCTTGCGTTTGAGCCGGATCTTGATCGAGCAATTCCTCCAATTCGGTATCCATGAACTTTGGCGGCGCGGCCAAAATAACCACTTTTAAAGCGTGCAAACCACTTCTGGCACGTTCGCTCAGCTAGAGCATGCTCACCATAAACTTCCACCAAGATACGATGACTTTCGGCTGCTTTTTTCTTCATATTAAAGAATTCCCCGCAAAAACACATTATTTGGCACGAAATTCGACATTTTCAAGTGTGGTAAAAATATTGTTGTTTACGCTTCAAATAAAAAACTTATACTGACGTTTGTGCCTTACGACAGTAGCTCTCCAATGAATGTTTGGAAATGTGGATCGATGGAATAATAATCAAGTTACGCCATCTGTTGTAAAACCGCACGAACTTATCCATAGATAAAGCAGGCAAAAAAAATTTCATACACTTTTGGAACCAGGAACTAGGCTACAATTTCCGGAAATATTTGTTTTGCGGCATCCAAATCCAACCTCAGAATATTCACCAGCATGTCATGTTTTTAAGGCATTCTAGTTTCAAGTGATAAAAACATGATTTTGGCTTTATTTGCGGTTATATAATAAAAATGCAACTCTCAATGGAAAATACACTAAACTTGAATAGAACTTCGTGAGTAGAATCGAATTGTACGAGGAGTGCCTTTTATATTTCGGGATTTGGCAACCCTGGTGTTGCAATCTGGCAACTGACAGCTGTATCGCAAAGTTTGACATTTTTTGGCTTTTACGTACTCAGAACGTTTTGAAATACCAGCGCTGTTTGTATTGTTTACAGTAACTTAAAAGATTCATCTCGGTCCAAAAATGGAATTAAATCGTGAACATTTTCTTGCGATTATTCTTGCGACTGTCAAAAAAATTTGTTCGCGTTGGATCCCACACAATTTGTCAATCGCTCAAAAAAAGGCTCGTGTCGATTGGTCGAAACACGTCTATGGCATCGTGGCAGGTGATGAATCATGGATTTACGCGTATGAGCCCGAAAGTAAACAGCAGTCGACTGTATGGGTGTTTCAAGATGAGCCAAATCCAATAAAAGTTGTTCGCGCACGAAGCACTTCCAAGCAAATGGTCGCCTGTTTTTTCGGAAAAACTGGACATGTCGCAACCGTACTACTAGAAAAACGCAGAAAAGTAAATTCTGAGTGGTACACAACCATTTGTTTGCCAGTTGTCTTCCAAGGAATTAGTAAAACCAATCGCCGAAGACGGGGCACTCTTCACCAGGACAATGCGAGCTCTCACACATCGGCTCAAACAACTGCATTCTTGAGCACCCAAAACATCAAATTAATGGGTCAACCGCCGTATAGTCCGGACTTGGCACCGAATGACTTCTTTTTATTCCCGTACGTAAAAAACAAACTGAGAGGTCAATGTTTTTCGACACCTGAAGAAGCGGTTGCATGTTTTGGAGGTACCTCATTCAGAGTGGCAAAAGTGCTTCGACAATTGGTTCAAACGCATGCAAAAGTGTATAGATCTTCATGGAGAATATTTTGAAAAACAATAAAGTGATTTTCGATGATTAAAATTTGTTTTTGTTCTCTAATCCCGACACATAAAAGGCATCCCTCGTATGGCCCAATAAACTTCAGGGTTCCGAGACCATAACGAAGCGCAGGTGGAGGCCAAAAAGTACGTCAATAATACCACGACAATACAATTAGCAACAAAATATTAGCTCCTAGTTCTAAACCTTAGCTTAATAATAAAAAATCTGCTCCGTGATTAGCCTAGGCTGAGGGAAGCTCATCAGCTCTGGTTATGCCAGGTGATTATTTGAATTAACTAAAGGGTGATCTTCTAAGAGCTATAGGAAAGTTTAAAAAAAAAAAAACACTCGTAAAATTCAGAAAAATGCATGAAACTTTTATTTAAATCGATAGTACAGTCCATATAATTTAATGTTTGAAGATTATTTCTTGCAAATGTTGACCGCGACTGCGCTTCAAATGGTCCATCCGCTTAGTCCAATTTTGGCATACTCTTTCCAATGTTTCGGCCGGTATCTCACATATAAATGCTTTAATGTTGTCTTACAATCCGTTAATTGAAGCAGGCTTGTCTGAATAGACATGAGCTTTAACATAGCCCCACAAAAAATAATCTAAAGGTGTTATATCGCACCATCTGGGTGGCCAATTGACAGGTCCCGAACGTGAAATAAAATGTTCACCGAACTCGCCTCTCAACAAGTCCACTGTTACGCGTGCTGTGTGGCATGTGGCACCGTCTTGCTGAAACCACATGTCATACAAGTCAAGCTCTTACATTTTGGGTAAAAAAAGTTGGATATCATTTCACGGTAGCGCTCACCATTCACAGTTACGTTACGATTCGCAGCATCTGTGAAGAAGTACGGTCCAATGATACCTCCAGCCCATAAACCCCACCAAACTGGGACCTTCTCTGGATACATTGGCAGCTCTTGCAATTCTTCTAGCTGATCTTCACTCCAAAATCGACAATTCTGCCTTTTTACGTACCCATTGATCCAAAAATGAGCTACGTCGCTGAACACAATTTTTGGATAAAAAAGTGGATCTTAAACTTTCTTAACAGAACACGAATTTTTATAATTAAATTCAATGATTTGCAAGCGTTGTTCGTTTGTAAGACGATTCATGGTTAAATTATAGACCAAACTGAAGATGTTTGACAGTGAAACAAAACACGAAACGTGCGTCAGCTGTTTAAACCAATTGTTGAAAAAGATAACAGCTAAAAAATCACCCTTTATTTAAAAATTTATGCAATCTGATGGAGATCGTTAAAAGTAGTAAAGGAAATTGGATAAAGTAAAAGTAGGTCAAATAGTGGCATAGGTATCTTACAAAAAAAAGTGTAGAAAAAAGTGTTATAGTTATTTCATTCGTTTGTCACATATTTCTGTAAGTCTCAACGAGCTTATAAATAGTTTTTTGAAAGAGCGTGAGCTTGTAAATTGTAACTAAGGCCTCTAACCACCCATGGTAGAAAGAATAATGAGATGGCACCTATCGCGGTATCGTTACTTTGCTCTCAGCGTGGTTTTAGCACTAGTATGGCCAGATTACCATTTTCGTAACTTGATTTAGCATTTTTTTTTTTGTTATTTAATCTCGGAGTTTTAGTTTTTTCTTCATGACATTTTTCTAGCCTGTTCTAATTAAAAGTAATGTTTATAATTTTGTAAAATATACATATTTTAAAAATTAGTTCCATAATTCACTCAGTTTTATTTAGCTTTACTTGTTTTGACATCTGGTCGCATTGCCCGCTATTGCAATTGTTATTGGTGTTCTTCTGCTTTCAGCACTCAAATCTCTCTCTGGCAACTGCAGTGTTGCCTTGCTTTGAATCTAAAAAAATACTGAAATGCCCATTTAAAGTAAATAAAAGCAAATTTTTATTGAATTACTTAAAGAACTTTGTATGCGTGACAAATTGCCTTAAAAGAAGCAAAAAATTAAATTTACACTTTCAAAATATCAAACTTTATAAAAATCAACAAATTTGCATTAGCACTAAAATCTTCACAGAGTGACCTTTTTTAACATTCTTTTGTTTAATAATACAGTTTTTTTTAATTTACAGTTTCGGTAACTTTAAATTAAAAACAAAAAGAAACAAGCACCAAGCTTAAAAATATTCGCATTTTGGGTATAAAGAAGCACTAAATTTATTGTAAAGAGCAAATGGTTGGCAACACTGCACAACTTGGCAAATGTCACGTACTCTCTGATGGGTGCAACCTTGTTTGTATCATTTTTGCCAACCACCAATTCCTCGCCCTTCTGAGTTTACACTACAAATAATTATTTAAATGAGACTTTTAAAAAATATTTAATGTAACACTGGTTTACAGCCAAAATGCACCAGAGACGCCGTTATGAAATTCCTATGTAAAATCACCGTCTGATTCCGAAAATCAAGGTTATTTTTTATTCTATGGTAACGTTTTTGAGATATTTACGAATTACCGTTATTTCAATAAAACAAAAAATTGGGCCCACTTAATCATATATATCTCGAAAACGAATTGAGCGATTTCAAAACCGTTTAAAGCTTTTAAAAGGTAATAAAATTTCTTATAAACTGTGTGTAAAATACTTTTTGCTAGGTCCTGCAGATTCAAAGATAACGAACTATCATAACGGATTTTTTAAATTTTTTTTGTAAAAATATAAAAAAATTTGTACTTTGAGAGAAAGGATCTCGAAAACTGTTTACTTTTTCGTGTATTTTTTGTTTTCACTCTAAGCTCTGTTTTATTACAAAAAAAATAAACTTTGGTTAAACAAAATCGATGAACTAATACAAAAGTTACAAGCATTCAAGTAAATATATCCATATAGTAAAACTTAAGTACCCTACAAATAATAGCATATGTACATATGATTCTTAAACTATCTATTTAGGCGACATTTACACCAATGAAGTGGAGGGAACCAACTTGCCATTCAACGGACTGCTATATTTATATTTGAGGTTGGAAAGTCTAGAAAAGTAACCTATGCGAGCATATCTACAGTGTCATTACCAGAACTAAATTCAACGGAAGCTACATTGCCAGAATCAAATTTAACTTTAGTTTCGGCTCCAGTTTCATTGTCAACAGCAGTATCTGATTACGCAGCATCATGTTGTACTGAATTGCAAACGGAAAACGAAAGAAACCCTTTGTCACAAGCACAACTCACTGATTGGATAAGGGATTTGGAATTGTCAAAAGAAAATGCCGAACTACACGCCCCTCGTATGCAACAATTTAAATTTGTTTCATCCGATGTTAAGGTAACATATTATAGGACTCGTCACGAACAATTCTCCCAGCACTATACGAAGAAGGACAGTGTTTGTTATTGCAAAAACATTGCTGGTCTATTTAAACAGTTTGGTGAATCATATGATTCAAAAGAGTGGCGATTGTTCATAGACGGCAATTAAGGCCGTATTATTGCATATTGGCAACCAAAAGCCATCTATCCCGATCGCGCATGCAGTAAATACGAAGGAAACATATGAGACAATGCAAAAATTGCTTAAATTCATTAAATACGAAGAACATGATTGGAAAATATGTGACGATCTAGAAGTCGCTGGAAAGCTATGTGGTCTACAATCTGGATATACAAAATACTGTTGCTTTCTATGCAAATGGGATAGCCGAGCACGTCAAGAACACTACATCATAAAGGATTGGCCAGAACGAATCGAGTTTCAAGTTGGGGTGGATAACATAAAATACTCACCACTTATAAAAAAGGAAAAAATAATTCTACCTCCGCTCCACATCAATCTCAGCCTTATCAAAAACTTTGTCAAGGCTTTGGGCAAAGAAGGCGAAGCTTTTCATTATTTGAAAACAATCTTTCCACAGATTTCAGAAGCAAAAATATAGGAAGGGATTTTTGTGGGGCCGCAAATAAGGAAAATAATGGCCAATACCCATTTCAAAGAACTATTGTCACCAGTGGAGGCAGCGGCGTGGGACTCTTTTGAAAAGGTCGTTACTTCTTTTTTAGGCAAATACAAAAGTCCTAACTTCGAGATGATAGTGAACGATTTAATCAAAAACTATGCAGAAATGAGTAAATAAAAAACACATATAAGACCGTTTTCTCAGTTAACTTTAAAACTAAACAAAAAATTTGAAAGCAAATTTTTAAATTTACATGAGAATATATAGCCCTTAATCTGAATTTATTGCCCTGCTCCGAACAAACAAGAACGACCAAAATTTGTTCTGAATTGGAAGATTAATGTGTCACTTATGTATTTATCTAATTCCCTTTTTAATTTTCTTTCAGGAGTAAATATGTCTTTAAAAATTCATTTCCTCCACTCCCATTTAAATTTTTTCCCGCAAAATCTTAGCGACGAGCACGGCGAAAGGTTTCACCAGTAAATGAAAATGATTGAAAGTCGGTATCAAGGATTCTGGGATGTCGCTATGATGGGTGACTACTGTTGGTTTCTCATAAGAGAAACCGATCCTTATATAAATTTGCGTCAAAACAAGACACATAACTTTTTCAATTATAAAATAAGATCATAGAGTTAAGACAGAGTCATATGTACATATGCTATTATTTGTAGGGTACTTAAGTTTTACTATATGGATATATTTACTTGAATGCTTGTAACTTTTGTATTAGTTCATCGATTTTGTTTAACCAAAGTTTATTTTTTTTGTAATAAAACAGAGCTTAGAGTGAAAACAAAAAATACACGAAAAAGTAAACAGTTTTCGAGATCCTTTCTCTCAAAGTACAAATTTTTTTATATTTTTACAAAAAAAATTTAAAAAATCCGTTATGATAGTTCGTTATCTTTGAATCTGCAGGACCTAGCAAAAAATGTTTTACACACAGTTTATAAGAAATTTTATTACCTTTTAAAAGCTTTAAACGGTTTTGAAATCGCTCAATTCGTTTTCGAGATATATATGATTAAGTGGGCCCAATTTTTTGTTTTATTGAAATAACGGTAATTCGTAAATATCTCAAAAACGTTACCATAGAATAAAAAATAACCTTGATTTTCGGAATCAGACGGTGATTTTACATAGGAATTTCATATCGGCGTCTCTGGTGCAGAAAAAAAGTTGAAATTTGTGATCCAGTGTAATTAAAACTACTATTGTTTGTTCTCTATTGTTTGTTCTCTTTTATTTACCTTTTTGATTTACTTTCTTTCTTGTTTAATTTAATTTGATTAAATTCTTTATTACATTCTAATCCATAAAATAATATGTATTTTTTGTATTTACATATTTTTATTTTTTTTTTCAATACAATTTGTTCTTTAATTGTACTTTTTATTTTTATTTTTTTTATTTTTTTTAAATTCAATTTTTTTCTATTCTTTTATTCTATTTAATTAAACTTTTAATTAAATTTATTCTACCTTTAACTAAATTTTTTATACGATAATATTTAATATAATATATTAGGTGCTCAACTAAGTTCCCGCTGTTTGTAAATAGATGCCGCTACCAGTGTGTGCTAGTCGCTTCTAATATAACCTAAACGTCGTAAACCAAGCTTAGACATATAGTAACCAAACTGCTTCGACACATTAGTCATTTTGTTTTGGTATCATATACTTTTGGTTTAGTGAAAATGTCTGATTTTGTGTCGAATAATCATCATTTGCGGGAAGTGTTGATTTCCCTCTTTCATTCGAAAAAAAGACGGCTGAAGCGCATCGAGAGCTACAAAAAGTTTATGGAGATGCAGTTTTAAGTAAAACAACGTGCCGAGATGGGTTCCGTCGCTTCAAAGGCGGTGATTTTAATGTTGACGACCGTCCGCGTGAAGGTAGGCCAAAAACCTTCGAGACACTGAATTGGAGGCATTGCTCAATGGGGATCCGTGTCAAACGCAAGAAGAGCTTGCTTCAGTATTAGGAGTTACCTGCCAATCCATTTTCAAGCGATTGCATGCTTTGGGAATGATTCAGAAACAGGGGACTTGGGTTCTTTATGAGTTAAAACCAAGGGATGTTGAGCGTCGTTTTTTCGCCTGTGAACAACTGCTCCAGCAGCAAAAAAGGAGGAGTTCTTTTCATCGCATTGTGGCGGGTGATTCATATTCAATGGATTCATTACAGCAATCTAAAGTTATGGGGACTATCCGGTCATGCTTCTACGTCGTCGGCTCGGCCGAATATTCACGCTGCGAAGGTTATGCTATGTATTTGGTCGGATCAAGTTGGTGTTATTTATTATGAACTGTTAAAGCCAAGCGAAAACATCACTGGGGACCGGTCTCGACTTCAATTGATGCGATTGAGCCGAACACTGCGCGAGAAGCGGTCGCAATACGCGGAGAGGCATGAAAAAGTGATTCTAGAGCATGACAACGCTAGGCCTCACGTTGCCAAACCTGTTAAAACCTACCTGGAAACACTGAAATGGGAAATCCTACCCCAGCCGCCATATTCTCCAGATATTGCGCCGGCCGATCAATGACACATGGTCTAGCTGACCAGCAGTTCCATTCATATGAAGACATCAAAAAATGCCTTGATCTGCGGATAGCCTCGAAAGGTGAACAGTTTTATCGCGACGGTATACGAGGTCTACCAGAAAGATAGGAAAAAGTAATAGCCAGCGATGGGCAATACTTTCACTGATTCACTTGCAACCATTTTTTCAGAATAAAGTTGTATTTTCATCGAAAAAACAGCGAGAACATAGTTGCGCACCTAATAATTTTTGAATTTTTATTTTTATCAGAAAAAATAAATTCTGATACATAATTTCTTTCTGTTTTATTATATTTGATTTATAATTTAATGTAAATTTAAATATAAAAAAAAAATGTTTAGTATCTTTCTTTATTTAATTTTGGTTTTTTATTTCATCTAATTATTTTATTTAAATTTATTTTTTATTTTATTTAATATTGTAACCTTATTTTATTTTGTTTAAAATAAAGTTTTTATTTAATGTATTTGTCGTTATTTTTGTTTTTATTTCATTTAATTTTTTCTTTATTTAGTTTTTTGTCTATATTCTAATTATTTTTTATTTAATGGTTTAATTAATAATTTTTATTTTTTAGTTTATTTATATTTTAATTCTTTCTATTTTATTATTTTAATTGACTTAAATTAGTAAATTTTATTTTTTTATATAATTTTTTAATATATTTCAATTTTCAAATTATTACATTTTCTGCTTCTTCTTTCCCGCATCAAATTATATAAAATTATTCCGTCTAAACATATGTTTTCAATTTTCCACACACTTCGTCCAACCAGCTAAGGTACAAATTTTAATTAGACATTTTCACGCACTAAACGCTCTAATGAACCCTTAAAACCACGAAAACAGTACCAGAAAGTCCTTAACTAAATAGCGTGAAATTTTTAATTTCAACTTATATCCTTGTGAGTGGGAAAACTTAGCTGCGGAAGTACTTGAGAAATACAATATGAAATGAGTGGCAAATAGAGCGGGCGATTGCGTGAGATGTCAGCGACCACAAAATTGGCAACACCTGCCTCGAATTGGCTGGGAAAGTGAAAAGAGTGCTGGGGAGAAAGATGATGTCAAAAAGGATTGAGAAGAAATGGAGGTCACTGCTTTGAAAACTAGCTTATATAATATTTTGTGATAAAGGCCTAGTAATAAATTAATGGAATTGCTTTCACTACTACTTTGAGGCTCAATCTACTTACTGCATCAAAAAATTTATTTGTACAATTGTCATCAAAGCACTTCCACTTCCATCAAACTGATAACTTCTGCAAGGAAATGAAAAACTAAGAATGCTGTTGGGACAATCAAAGAAAATGGTAAAACATAAAAAAGAAGAAAAAAGATAAGACACCCCATGGAAGTTGCGCGCGATTGACACAAAGTCAAGTCAGAGAAACAGCACCGCCTGAAAGCGGAAACGGAAATCGCGTCACAGCGTAAGTAGCAGAGCAAGTGGCTGGAAAGGCAGGCAACGAAAGCAGATTGATATGAAAAGGTATTGATTTAAGCGCACGATGCCACGGAAGCATAAAACAGAATAAAGAAATGTACTTACAGCAGCACTTGCAAAGGAGCTTAAAACACGGCGGAGCAGTGAAGAGGCAGCTACAGATGTACTCAAGTGTAAGTGTGTCAAAGCACAAACGAAGTGGGCGCATTTCTTTACTTGAGCGTCGATACGTTTGCTTTGCGCAAATTGACGATGTAACAGGGTTGGCAAACGGTGGCAGCTTCTTATCGCCAACAGGTATCTGCGTCGCGAGGATGCAAATCTTTTTGAACTTTTTGCTTTTGGTTCATGCTTTGCTTTATTCGTTGTTGTTTGTTTGGTTGAGGCGTCTCAAATCCGCACTTACATAAGTACACGCTTTTGTCGCATTATTTTGCCGCATGCCGCATGCCACATATAGCAAATGAAGCATGTGCCATGTTGGATGTTGTGACAATTGTGGCGAAATATGCGGCTGAGGGAATGAGGAAAGTCATGGAATTTCAAGGGCGGCGTGTTTTTAGAAGATTTATTTGTTTTTGCATTGACTTAGTACTTTATTTGATTTGATTTCAATGCGATCCAGTTGGGAGTATTTGGTACAGAAATGGGGAGAAACTAGATAATTAAATAAAAGGAAGTTTCTGAGTAAAAAAATGGATATGATAGTGTTGTATAAAAACGTTGCCAGAGATAAAAGTCATGGATGGCTTTAGTAGGGACCAGATCACTTGCTGCCCAACAAGATAGAGGCTATTTGCTTTAGTAGGAACGCGAACCACTTTTCAACGAACATGCGACAACAGGCGAAATCCTCTTAGCACTTGATATGTGAACTTAGTAGCTCAGTGGAGATCTTTTAATTGTTTGGGGTAAGCCTTTTATTAGTTTTTGACATATCCTTCTTTTTTCTGCAATCACCTCCGCGTTTGAATAAAATCTTTTTCCCACTAGCCATATCTCCAAATTGAGGAAGAAATAGTAGTTCGAGGGGTCCGAGGGAGCTAAGTCTGGATAATAGGTGGAATATGAAACGGGTTCCTGTTTCCATCAATTTTGCGACCACAACTGCTGAGGTGTGAGCTGATGCGTTGTGGTGATGGAAAAGGCAAAATCATTCGACTTCCTCGATTCAAACGAATGCCAGACACAAATAAATAGTCTGATCCAACTGAAATTTGGCGTGTGTTCTTCCAAGAGATGCTGCTAACTAGACAACATAGACAATTTCTCGTATGAGTTTTACTATCACAATTAGTACTATAACAGGTGGCGCTAAAGTAATCCTCCTATCAGAAAATGCTATACATTTTGCGATTGGCCCCTAATCTCAGTTCTGTTTTGACATTTGTGTAGTAAACACATGCGAAATACACGTTAATAAACAATGTTACGCTTCACTGCTCCAGAACGCGGAATATTGCTGAATATTTATTTGACCAATAATCGGTCGGTGACTTTGGCACAACGTGAATTTCGTCGCAGATTTCCTCGCTGTCCAACGCCTACTGGTGAAAAACTGCCACGTTGACCCACTCGCCTCGAAGAGACTGGCACAACACGAGATGCTGCCAGGCGTGGCAGACCCCTGAGTAGCCGTTCTGCAGAGAATATTGCTGCTGTAGCCGAGGATGTCATGGAAGCGCCGTCGACATCGACCAGACGACGTGCCACGCAAATGGGTATCAGTCGAGGGTCTTTACAGCGAATTTTGGTACAAGATTTGAAGATGTTTCCGTACAAAGTCCAGACGGTGCATCAGCTGTTAGCTGCTGACCGCCAATAGCGTCTAACATACGCTAAAGCCATCCTTAATCACCACCAAGAGGAAGATGATTTTTCATTAAAAATAATCATGAGTGATGAGGCCCATTTCCATCTTAGCGGGTACCTAAATAAGCATAATTTACCCTTCTGGGGCACTGAAAAACCGCGTGTAACCCACGAAGAGCCATTACACCCGCTCAAAGTCACTGTATGGTGTGCTGTTTTCGCAGGAGGAGTCATCGGACCCTTTTTCTTCGAAGACGTCGCGGGCCAAACGGTTACTGTGAATGGTGAGCGCTACAGAGCAATGATCAACGAGTTCTTTTTGCCGCAACTTGATGAATTGGGATTGGAAAACGTGTGGTTCCAACAGGACGGTGCAACGGCACACACTACACGTGCCACAACCGATATGCTGAAGGATGCATTTCCCGGGCGCCTTATCTCCCGTTTTCGCGATTTGCACTGGCCAGCAAGATCGCCTGATTTGACCGCTCCAGACTTCTTTTTGTGGGGCTTTTTGAAGTCGCGGGTTTTAAAGACAATATCCGTCAACAATGTGAGGACCTATCGCCGGAAGTATTGGCCAAAGGGATGGAAAATGCCATAAAAAGGGCTCAAATGGCAATCAACTGTGGCGGCGGCCATTTACATGACATCATATTCTCGACTTGATGTAAAAAAAATTAAAAGACCAAATAAAAATAATCCACAAGAAGAATCAAAGTTTTTCATTTTTTTTAAATTACAGCCAAAAAACATCGCAAGGTTACTTTTGCGAAACCTTGTAGTTATAAGCTGAAGATCCAATAAGCCTTATATTACCTTGGAATATGCGGCACTGCTCAGTTCTACGAATAAGAGCAGCGCCCAAAGTACTTCTTGTGCAAAGCAAGTTAGAGTTGTCGACTTTCTTTCCTAAATTTTTTCTCAATTTCTTTCGAGGTACTCTTTGTCTCTAGGTTTCTGGGTCTCTAGATTAGACCACCACGCAATTTTTGTGCGTCTAACTGGTAGTAATGAGAGGAAAAATTTGTTTCTCAGTAATTGTTTTTTAGTGTTCCAACTTGAAACTCCAGGAATTGCTGTTGATAATTTTTTATTTCTTTATTGCAATGTGTACATGCAACTTTTCAATATTTGAGGCAAAATAAATCGTCAGTATATTCACATACACTCGTAAACTTATCCTACTATTCACCTTCCTCACATTTTTTCATATAAATTCCTCTTTCAAAGCGAGCTGTAAATGACGAGTTTCAATTCCACATGAATACCCGATTTTATGCAAGTACTTATGCCATACACACAGAAACGCATCAAAGTTTATATGTGTGCGCCTGCGAATGCTGGTAATTGTACAAAAGGATTAAGGATTAAGCAACAGAATTTTAAATGAGCGGCAGCACAAGCACACGCACAACAATAAAAAAAGGCAGCAAAATACCTTCACATTTTCTCACACTTACGCCCTGGCACACAAACAATGTGCATCCCTCTCCCTTCGCTCTCAACAAACCCACACGCACGCTCTCGGTGCATTCAGATCTTTGGCGTATTATTTGTTTTTTTAGCTGCTTTTCCCTCACACACATCGCGCACTTCCTTCTAGAATTATTACCCATATGCAGGCGTGTATGTGTGCGAGTGTGCGTGTACATATGTAGGGGATCCTTTCTCAGCATAGGTTCTTTTTTATGCTTTGTGCGCTTGTGTTTTTTCAACTATTGTCATCTGCACTTTAAATGCTATTTAATACCTTTTTTATCTGCGCTTGGATGTTCACTTTTTTGTAGTTGAATTTTTTTTCATTGCTCAGCAGCTCACTCATGCGCTGATTTGTTGTTTTTCCCCTCATACTTTGATGTCCTTAGCAAGCTGTTGTTTGCTTTTACAGCTTGTCGGTTGAGTGTAGTTGATCCTTAATTAAAGCGGAATTAGGGAAGGAGAAAAAACAACAGAAAAGAAATTGCGGTTAATAAAGAAATTTGCTTTGTCAGTAGGATTAGCCTGCATTAATTAGATGCGTGAGAGAGAATAAAAATATAATACAGCTTCAGCAAGGATATGGCTTCAGTGGAAGCGAGTGAAAGAGAGCATAGGAGGAAAGGAAGAAAAATAAACCCTGTTGCTTTTTCGACTATTGCTTCTTGCGAATTTCGCTCATTTATACTACGAAAGTGGCACACATCAATCAAGGGGGGAATTTACAGCCTCTCGCATGGGCAAGAATGAGACTCCGGCTCTCCAAGGTTTCTTCACTGAAAACTCGTCAGCAAAGTAGTTTTAAGAAGCCACGTATGAGCATCGCACACAATTTGTCAAATCATTTCAAGAGCTTTGCAGGAAAGAGATATATAATTTGCCCTTACATTCTTTATTTGGTGTTTGGCAGAGCTCCTCCTCCCATCTGCGTGCATCTTGATATTTTTCCACAAATAGAACGTCCTACTGTTTTACGCCGTCTCCAAATGGCAGATGGGTTTATGAGGGCATTTTTCATACCAGAAATACACTCGGAAGCTTGCTATTGTCCGCCGAGGGGCGAAAGCTATTAGAAAATACTTTTCTTTCATTTGGTGTTTTTAGGCCCGCGGACTCGGACCTGTGCACTTCTGAATTGTAATTACGCACCAATCCATTCGGCTACGGCGGCCGCCTGTAGAAAAGCTATCATCTTTATATCTGCAGGTCTAGAAGAATTGGTCTAAACTTTCAAAAAGTGCATGCAAGATCGCAGTCTAGAGTGAAAAACTTTTCTCACCTCTGCAATGGGTTCTGTAAATGCCTTAGCAATTTAATTGAGCTCCCTCAGGCAAGAGCCTCAAACATTTCTAGGAGTTTCTCACACAAAAGAAAACTTTTTCTCTACCTTTCTGGAGCGAGATCATTTATATCCGATCGTGCGTTATGACCTAACCTTTGAAGCCACTGGATCTACATATATTCTTTGCATGATGTCTATGCCTGGTTAAAAATCGTACTATCATCGAACATCGCTGCATCATCTATGTCATTCACCATCGTCAATGCCTTAAGGTTCATAAATTTTCCATAGAATCTTTCTCTCAAATACCCTAAACGACGTCGCCATCATTCGAGACCATAAAATAGTAGCGGCATTTTAAAGGCTTTGCTTGTTAAGGCCTGACTTTCTCCTCAGTTTCATACTTAGTCCAAGTTAGCGCTAATTAGAAAGAAAGATTCAAATTTGAATGTTGAGGCAATATCATCAAGAAGTCCCTTGTTGCTTCAGAATTATAAAGTGTTCCAACAAGATCGGGTCAAAATTAAATAAAAAAAGCTGTATTTGGTGGCTGTATTAGGTATTGACGAAATCCGTTTTTTTATATCAAAGGCTCATGAATACCATATGATATCGTTCAAATGCTCGCCGGAACTTCGCATGGTTGCACGGTTTTGAGTGCTCAAATTTTTAATGACTCTACTGCACAGAACCGCCTGAATTTCATTAATCGCTTGATTTTTGTTCTCACTGAGAGCATCGGCCAATTTGCATAGAAATGCAGCTTTAAAAAATCTCCCATAACTTTCAACAACCTAAAAATTTTATTTCAAACTGTTTCGAATTAAAAATTACGCAACCCATTGGAATTATTTTTCTACTATAAGACTTTAAAATGTTTACAATCTCTCTGCATAATTAAAATTTACGAATTATTTCTGCGTAAACGTCTTCGGGAGTTTTAGCAAGCCGTTCAGCCTTTTGTCAACAATATCCTTCAACGATGGAAAATAGTCAGATCTTAGACACTTTTGGCGAATCCTACAAAGAGCAGGACAGTGGCAAAGTAGGTGTTCCAAAGTACCCCTAGCATTCGCTTCATTGCAAGTGCTACACGCATCGCTATGGACTAATCCTATTTTGGCTGCGGGATGTGGGGTGAGTCCGTGTGCCATCAGCACTCGAAGTAATACTTTGCAGTCTTTTCTAGAGAGTGATAAAATAAAATTTGTAGTTTTTGTATTCCAGGTCCTTAGCATAATTTTGGCAGTTTTGTACGAGGTTGCGTGTTCCCATGTCGACTGTGTTTCCAAAGTTAGTTCCTGATTCAGTTCCGTTTTCCGAAAGGAGAGTGATAGATATATCTCTCCCCTCCATTTTGCTCTATAATGACGCTAGGTTTTTTGCGAAATTACGTAATCTGACCTTCTGTTAGAATCCAAAATGTTGCTGTGTCCAGAAAGCTTCTTTGAGAATTGCCTTGAGATCGTTAGGCATAGAGCAGATCTTTTGGCTGTGTATCGTACTACTACTTTGATGCCAGTTGAGGATTTTTTCTATTGCCGCAATTGCAGTTATGCTAATAGGACCGGTTACTCATATTCCTGCAATCCCTTGCACGCTTTCCAATCTTTTGACGTAAGTCACTTGATCGCACGCCGTCCACCACTCTAGTGAACCAAAGTGCATTATTGGTATAAATACCGCCATGTATATCCATTGTGTTAGTCAATGAGATAAGCCCCAAGTTCTACCGAACATTCTTCTGCGTGTGTATAAGGCATTAGAGGCTTTATTTGCTTCTTCTTACACATTTAATCTTCATAACAGTTTGCAATCCACAACAATACCTAGATATCTAGTCGATGTTTTTTGTGTCAACTCAACACCTCCAAGCCTCGGAGGTATCCAGTTTGGAATCTTGTACTTCCTTGCAAGCCTGTCTTATCTTGAATTACTTCCAGTCCGATCTGTTCCGTCCACTTGTAGATCTCTCTCTCTCTCGTAATGGGAAACTTTGAAAAGTAAAAAACTTATTAAAAAATTTTGCGGTTTATTTGTATGTTTTCCTCTTTTTAAACCTACATTTATCTTTATACGAGTATATAAAAATGAATGTTTGTCTGTATGTCATCGATGAACTCAAAAACTACGGGACCAATTATTATAAAAATTGGTATATAAATGTATTTTTCCACGGAGAAGGTTTCTAGAATATGCTCATTGATACCACTCGCCACCAGGTGGCGCTGCAGAGTAGCAACTTCTGCCCCGTTCAACCGATTGTCATAAAAATTAGTATGACCATGTATTTTTACACAGAGGAAACGAATATGACTTAATGCATGTCTTAAATTATCAGTTCTATGACGTAATTTACAGAAATTGACTTTGAAAACTAACATGCGTGTACAACTACAACGGGATGCATCGGCTGGAAAATTTGCAAGCCAATTATTGGATATTGGAAATGGGCGAATGGAAATTGATGAATCTACACAATGTATCACCCTGCCAGCAAACTTCTGTAAGATCACAGAAAGCATCGACGAATTGGTGGAAAAAGTTTTCCCAAACATTGCACAAAACTATTGTACAAAAACCATCGGTGGCTCAGTACGCGTCCTATATTAGCAGCCAAAAACATCGATGACAATACTATCAACTTCACCATTCAGCATGGAATACCCAGTGAAACGACAACATATAGGTCCATCGATACTATGGAGAACCAAGACGAGGTTGTCAACTATCCAACTGAATTCTTGAATTCGCATGCCGCCGCACGTTTTTACATTGAAAATTGTCTTCTTCGAAACATAAATCCACCACGACTTTGCAACGGAACCAGACTCTCAGTCAAGAAAATGATGAACAGTGTTTTCGAGGCAACAATGTTGACTGGAAAATTCAAAGATGAAGACGGACTGTTGCCACGAACCCCAATGATCCCGACAGATATGCCATTCGAATTTAAACGTCTTCAGTTCCCGGTGCGACTCGCTTTCGCAATGATTATTAACAAAGCACAAGGACAATCGTTACAAGTGTGTAGATTAAATTTGGAGAATCCACGCTTCTCACATGGACAGCTCTATGAGGCTTGCTCACGTGTCGGAAAACTTTCTGATTTATTCGTCTACGCACCAGATGGAAAAACAAGAAATATTGTGTATCCCACAGCACTCCAATAAAAATCGAATTGAAACTAAACTTTGTAATGTCACAATTCTTTCGAAATAAACAAAATCAATAAAATGGTTTAGTATGAATTGAATATTTGTGTACTGATTTTTCTTTAAAGTTATTTTATTATTTAAGTGGTATTTTCTTAAAACACTTTCCAAATTTTTTCCAAAATTGTTTGCAGCCTTCAACGGAATCTTCCTTTTCTGTTCTTCTATTCAATTTATTGCTGGTTGCTGCGGATTTTTTATAACGAACACAAAATAATAATTTGTTAAGAATTAGCTGAGTTTGCTTTCTTTATTTGATTAAATTTTGTTCTTTTGGTTGTTTTGCATTATTATCATACTTTTTTTTATATCTTGCATTCTCTAATATTGCTATGATAATGCTTAACGTCACTTTGCCCAATAATATCCCCTAGCTTCGCGATTGAGATCTCAAACAAGTTTATTGAGCGATTAAATTTTATCGATTTTGTATCGACCATATTTTTTCATATTATTCCACTTCAATATATTTCAATTAAGAGGTCTGTCTTTTTACGCTCTCCTTGTCGCCTATAAGTAATCTTCAGTGGCATCTGATTGTGATACCTGTTATACAGACTCATATTTGCATCTTTTAAAAATAAAGTGGACCACTCATAAGCCACATACATACATACACATACAGATTTGTAGCGAGCGATCAGGTGGCAAATATTTACGAGCGCGCTCACAAAAATCAATGTTTTTCCGCTTAATTTCATGCCCATCAAATTAATGATGAGTTAATTAGTTATATGCAAATTTCATGAATTTCGAATACAGCATTACTTCGCAGTAGTGCAGAATGCGCGCTATGAAAAGGAGGAGGTCAAGCTTAATCAGCTAAGCCTGCAACTTGATATGAATTTTTCTACGCCAATTTTTTTTTCTTTTTATTTCTTTTATTTTTATATATTTTACTTTTTCTTTTTATTTCCTTTTTTTAATATCATTTTTTCTTTAATTCTGTATATTCTTATCTTTATGCTTGCATTAATGTTTTTTTATTACTCCAGCTGCCATTGTGCTTGTTCTTACCGCACCGAAATTAGTGCGAACTTTAATTAACCACTTACAGCCACGCCCTCAAAGCGACTGATGTGCAACTTAAGCGCTAAGCTTGTTGCACGCTCACCGTTTCCTTGATCGCCGATGCCTTTGTCCTGGCCACAAATCACGTACATGATTAATTTCGCGCTTTCACACCTCAACCTATAATCACGTAAAGCGTTAAAGAAATTAAATCGCCACCAAGCCGACCAGTCACCTAGACTGGTCGTCCAACCGAAAGGCTGCAAGTGGCTATCTGAAAATGAAGTCTAAAGACAATGCAATACAGATGTATGTTCACATAACAATGTGAAATATAACAACACTAAGTAATATAATAAAAATCCACCTTGTAAATCGCGGCGACCGACGAGTGCGTTAATCATGTTTGCACGAAAGCAGCTGCGGGCACAAGGTTACCAAGTGACTTTACACAGCACCATTTACAGGCCTTCTTCGAATAAAATTCGGCAAGTTTCCACTTCCACAGTCAGGCATCAAACTGTACAGCAGTGGGCAATAAAAAAATTACTGATTAGTTTTTACTTCAATTTTAAAAAATGTTGAATAATTTCTTATTAAATAAAAAAATATTTGAAATATTTATTCCATATATTTTCAATTGACCGGCAAAGAAATGTGAGTTTCGTATATTTTCCGCTTCCAGGAAAGTACTCAATTCTTAAAAACGGAAGATTAGCCAGGGAACCATTAAAACTAATTCCATAAAGCTCATCTTGGGAAAAAGCTCATTGGATGGCTGCCCCATAAATTGACACAAAACAACCACCGAATCAAAGGCAATAATTCTTTGCTGAAACCTATCAAAGTAGAAGTGGCGTTGAAAAACTAATCAGATACGAGAACACGGCCAAAACGATTGTCAATCCCGGAATATCAGCCAAGAAGGCTTCGCTATGTTTTTGGCGGGCTTAGAAGTGAATCCATGGGCTTTTTACATCGGATAAGTCACTCTTTATGGATCTCAACTGGCAAGATCAACTACTGACGAGATTAGAGCAATCGATCTACCGGAAGTAGTCAATTTTCGGTGCATAGAAAGTTTGTTGTGCACAATCAAGACACAATTGTCTGATACAAAAACTTAGTGACGTATCAGAAGATTCGTGGACTTGGATGAGAGTTTGTATCGCAATCTTTTAGTATAATCCAGATCTGGCGCTGAACGATTATCGCTTTTTCAAGCAGTTACAATTTAATGGTATAAATGAATGGTATAAAACTAGTCTCAAAAGAGGCTTGCGAAAAAGAGCCACAAAAATTAGTTTGAGCAATAGGTAACGAGACTACTTCAATCGCGGAATTCAGAAACTCACTTTAAAATTGACAAACTTCTTACGGAATAATCAGAACTTTTTACTTTGTCAGTAGTTTGTCCAACCACTTAGGAAGTATTAAGCAAACGAACTCGAGTTGCTTCTTTCTTACTCTCATTCAAACTTCGTAGAATCCATCGAGCAGATTTCTTCGTGTACAGCATTTCTGTAATATTATTAATATTCCGAAGCTACATTTACATCCAAGACCTACTCACTAGCTGTAATTTCTTATGACATTCGTGGATCATTAACTATGGCCACATTCATCTCGTCGGTCGAAGATTTTCGCCATCTTTCGTCTTATTCCCAAAAATGTTCAGCTTGCAATCTATGATAGCACTTACGAGTTGCTACGTGTTTTTTTAATTCTGTTAAGAGATCACTGACATCTTGACTTCGAAAGCCCTAAAGAAGTGCATGTCGAATTTCTTGGTGCGTTGTTAGTGGTATTTTTACCTACCTCATATCAAAAATTTTACGTTTTCTCGTTTCCATTCTTGCCGATTTTTTCAGGTGTAGCACAAAATATCATAAGATTATTAAAAAACGAATACCATTTTTGGGGCTTTCAATAACATATTAAATATCAATAATTTAGCGACCTTTTGTTAGTCCCCTCGTATTTGTCAATGTCAAGTTCTTCCCTCGGATAAGTTCTACTATTGAGACGTCTCATATCTAGTTGTTGCACAATCCTTCAAGAAATGCCCATAGTCGAACTTCTCAAATCCTACTTCTTCACATATTTCACGGATGGTACCTGTATTTTTCGTTCCTCAGAACCAAAATTTTGTCTTTGTCACTATCTTCTTCAAATTTTCTATTGTTTAACACTCACTGTAATTGCACAACAATTTTTTATAAATCATCGCGACACTTTATGATTCACCCTTTCAGCTTTTAAAACCAGCTTTCTACCCTTACACATTTTTTGTCCGCAACTGTGTACACTCATACATGGTTATGCATACATACGAAGCTGTGTCGCACTTTCAATGGTACCTGTCCGTTGATCCGCTTAACTTGCAACTTAACTATATGCCCAACTTGATCATCGTGTCGAACGGAATGCGTTATCATTTATAATTTTGCACGCTTGAAGATTTTATTGCCATGAAATTGCCAATAATTATAAGCGACTAAGCTAAAGAAATAAAGTTCCAAATAAAACAAAAGCAAGCAATTATTATTATTTAAAATGAAATTAATGCCGTTGATTTGTTGCGATGCAAGACTGGAAGAATAGACTATGGTTAGGTTAGGTTAGCCTGGTTTGCAATAAGCCACGCATAGACCTTTTGGTCCCTAGCGATACGAGACCCTCAAACAATGGGTCTCCCAGGCATTTGAAACGCGTTTTTAATAATGCCGGACAGACGCACAGAAGGTGTTCTAAAGTTTCCTCAACATCCTCTCTGCATTTCCTGCATTTGTCCGTGTTAGCAATCCCTATCTTTTACGCATTTGCAGCCAATAGACTAGGACCTGTTAGCATACCTAGGATAGTTTTGCAGTCCTTTCGCGAGAGCGTAAGTACGAATTGAGCCAATTTTTTGTCGTTAGTTCTACACATAACTTTTGCTGTTTTGCATGTGGTCAAATTAGTCCACCTAGCTTCCACTACTTTTTTCATGTAGTCATCCATTTCGTTGTATATAGTATTTAGCGGTTTTGGGTGTCGTTCTCTTTGCTATCTCATAGACTATATAGACTAAAGCAGAGCAAGATTTCATTTGGATACTTTATTCATATCACATTTCAAATTTATCATTTCAATGCGTGTACAAAGTTCCGAGGTCGCTTACTGTTATTGCGCATTGACTGTACTCAGATTACGTATCTTTCAGTATCTTCAGTATCAAAAGTGACTTGTGTAGAAAAGTAGATATCACTTAGCATACCTCTCGTCACCAGGGTCTGGGCTTACTCTCCTAGGAAATACTTAACAACATGAACGAAGAGCACCAGTTGGAGTTAGCCATGTGAGTGGATGGAAAACCAACGTCGACTGTAACTAACTCGGACTTCCTTCGTTAGTCTGGTTTCTTTCTCTTCGCATGCAACGTTAATCGTAACACAAGCACATAGCCGCAAAAGGTCCTCAAATCGCTAGTTCTCCCGTACTTGTGGAATGACCAAATTATGATCAAGATGAAACTCTGTTCTATACTACACGGTTCAGTTAGGTGGCCTGGAACCAATAGGGTGCAGTAAACGAAACTACAGATCTTTTGAAATAACGCATTTAGGGCAGACAGGAGATGATCTGGTCCTGATCCTGATCTTATCCTAACACCACTTTCACAGCGAGAACATTTACAGAGAGCAACAGAGAGCTACTCACCAGCTGAAAGCCGAGCCAACCTTCAGCACATATCAGCAGTCACCTCTTCGAGCTGAATGACGCGGTTCGGGAATATTCGCACCTACTGCTAAACGCAATGAGCTATCGAAAATGCATAAATGATAGTCATAGATAGAAAACTAGCGCCTCCATAATCTATCGCCCGATAAATGCCGTACTCAGAGAACTACCACCACTCGACACACTGAGCTTGAGCTCAAATTGCCTTGTGGGACCCACGAAAGGCAGTCACAATTATATTTTGGATAGTTTAGCTTTCTTAACTCTTCCAGCATAGACCTTGGCATATTAAATATTGGCCTAGCATGTGAAGAACCTCTGCATGACACTAACCGCCGTTTCACTGTTCACTCGAGCCGCCTTATATGACATCCCTTTTCTGTTATACTATCGGATGCAATAGTACGTTTCTTGGGCGCGCCGTTATACAAGTATAACCTCAATGATAGCACTTATGGAAACGCCAATCTGAGCAGGATTCGTAAAGCCGCTACAAAATCAACAAAGTGTTTCCAAAGTGCTTCTGGAGGCTGATTTTTTTTTTGAGATATTTCAATCAAGTTCTGGGAACTGCACAAAAAACACATGAAAAATAGTATTGTCGATGTTTACTACTTTTTGTTTGTGTTTTATTCCTTGGTACTTTTTGATGAAAGTTTTAAGAAAAACTAAAGTCGCCCTTACTATAGTCGCCCTTTAGCTTGTCTTCTTCTTCCGGCCCTCAAATGCTCGTTCGATATGGGGCATCAACTTTAACTATTCTGATCTACTGATCCCCACACAGCTCACTCGATTGGAAGCAGCCTTGGTAATAAGCCGTAGTTAACCTTTTCGGTATCACAGGTAGAGCTTTCTTGGACCTCCTGTACGCTGCCAAGATGAGTTCCTTTGAGCTGCGACTAATGTAAAATAAGAGCAGTTGAAGTCAGCGATTCAAGGGACAACGAAAAGAAGAATGGAATGAATGACAAATAGATAAAATTAGTTCGCCGCGCATTTGCAATACAACAACTTTCCTTTAATCCGTATTATTAGCATTTCATAATTAAAGGCAAATTGAAGAAGAAGAAATCTACTACTCTAATCACACCGCCTTCTATAGATATGCCCTGCATTCAACATTTCCTTAATTTTTGAAATCTAAAGTAACTCAAAATTTCCGTCTATTTTTAATAATTTTTTCGCCTAAGGGGCTGCGGATTTTCTTCATATTACTAATGCATGCAAGTTTTTTATACGGAGAAAATGCAAAAATCGTTAGGGAAAAAACTATCAAAAATCAGCAAAAATGTTTCAAGGCTTCAAACTTGCTCTTTGTTTATTCAAATTAAATGCGCTATGACTGCGTCTCATAACTTAAAAAAAATACGAATTAAAGAGTTTGAAATTCTGAATAAACCGTTTCGAATTTTTATAAATTTTACACAAGGTTTAAAACTTTCTTTTAGGTGATATTTGCTTTAGAATGAACTAAGTTTTTACGGAAAAATAATTGAAATTGAAAAATAAATAAGGAAATAGTCAATATTTGTGTTCGAGCGGGGTAAATCGATGCAAAGTTCCATTGAAAAAAATGTGCGTGGTTAAAGATCGTTTAACAGAGGGATTCTCTACGGTGTACATTATTTTTATTATAAATGCCAAAACTGCATCAATATGCCCATTTCTGGCATAAATAATAACTAAAGAAAGCAATTATATGCTATAAATTGCTGCTGATTATAACTCTACACAAAAAATCCTCTCACCACAGAGCAGATGTCCTATCTCCTCTGACCCATTTATGGCCTTCCCGCGCCGCTTCTGAAGCGTGGCTGATAGTTTTAAATCAACTAAAATTATTTGAACAACATTTTTCACGGCCAGCTGCAAACCTTATTACTGGTAATCACCAAAAATTACGTAAAAATATTTAAAAGAGCAATTACAATACAAGTTAAACTCATAAGAAATTTGCCACGCAACAACCTTTCACATGCATGTATACCCACATATGTATGTATGTATGTACGAGTAGCATGCACCATGCAGCAATTTACACTGGCGTTGTCATAATGAAAAGTTCAATTCTGTGAAGAAAAATTTACAAGATTGACACACATTTTACGAACAATTAAGAAGCAGCCAGTAAGCAGGCGAAGCGAGCTGAGCGCGCAAAATCAAAGCGGCTCACACAAATCGCTTGTGACGAATGTGCGATTTGCCACGGGGGCCTGCTGCAGCGAGCAAACATGCAAGCACGCAGTGATGACACTTTTCGATGTCGCTCAGCCGTAACGAAAAAGGAAATTGAAGATGCAAGGCAATGCAGTAAAAATGTCAGTGTGGCAGTGAAAGAGGATAGCTGGCAAAGGTAAGGGACAAGGACGCATGAACGCTTGTTGAAAGGAAGAAGATCGGCTTAAGTGTGCACGCACACAAAAACCTGTGTGCAAAAAACAAAAAAAAAACACGACAAAAACGAAAATAAGAAAAGGTTGTTTCCTTTTGCTGTGTTGCGTGAAATGCGTAAAAGATCTGCAAGTGCTAATGAAATGTCCTTTGCTTTGCTCTCAATATGTCTACAGCGCATAGCAAGCATGCAACATGCCGCAAAAAAGAGCAAAGCAGCAGCAGCGTTGAAAAAGTGACAAGCAGCCGAGCAAACAAACAAATGCAGAGATGCGTGGCAAATTTAAATTGCGCATGCGCAAATGCTGCTCAGGCCCAGCCAAAGTGGCAGCAGCAGTGAGTGGCAAGAAAAAAGAAACGCAAATACACTCATACATATTGTTGTTTGTTGTTTTGCAGTGTGCGGCATAAGCCGCATTATGCGCAACTCATTGCACGCGCACAAAAGCGCCAAAGGAGAACCAAGAACAAAACAATAAAAATTAAGTAGAAAGAGCGCAAAAATTTGTAAAGGTGATTCGCATCATTGCAGCTTTTCGGCAGCTGTCTGCTGTTGGCACTTTAGCACTGCACAGTTGCAAGTTGCAACTGTTGGGAAACATGTGCTTGAAATGCGCAGCGAATAGCTGATTTCTGATTTAATTTTTTTTTCCTTTTTTGCGACTATTGGTTCTGAGTGAGAGTGAGCGAGATTTGCATTTTGATTTTTTCCCCTTTTTTTGTTGATTTCGCATTGTGCAGGGTGATTCAAATGCAAGTACATTTGCACCTGAATTATTTGCTATTTCGATGCTGGCGGCTTTTTCCAACCAGAAACTTTGAATGCTCAAATCAGTGTGATTCGAGTAACAACCAGAGCCGGAGCAAGTTTGGGAGATTTTCAAAGCAAATTTCAACAATGAGTCCTGCCTAACCCAAGCTTTGGGTTCTTCGAAAAGAAGTTTTGACGTGATAACGTCTTATAATTCGATTTAGCCGGCTGCACGCACGAAAAAATGTGTCGTTACCTTGCTCATTTGTCGTTACCTTGCTCATTAGTGTTACCTTGCTCATTAGTGTTACCTTGCTCATTTGTCGTTACCTTGCTCATTTGTCGTTACCTTGCTCATTTTTCGTTACCTTGCTCATTGCCGTTGCCTTGAATGAACTGCAAGCGAAAGCGCGGAACGAACAAAGCAAACGAACGGCAACGTTCGACATCTTGCTCTCTCCTACTTAAGTGAGCATATATATAAATTCACGTATTTGTATTTGCATATGCCTTCTTATTGATTATTATTAATTTGATTTACTTGAAGAATTTAAAATAAAACCAAGTTTGTTAATAATACCTGTTGTTTTAATGTTATTATTATTAATTTTTTTATTATATATGAAGGAAAAAATGTATGGTATTGTAATATTTACCATATACCTTATAAGATATGTTGTATACTAATATATGTATATAAACATGCATATACATATACAATTTCGCGCAATTTTCAAAAAGAACAAATCTATATGTAAAGATGCATACAAATCATATGGACATATCAAATATACGAATCTATTCCGTACGCAAGCAAATGTAAGCTAATGTGCTTGAACTGCAAGCGAGAGCGCGGAACGAACGACAAAGAGCATAAATCGATGATGGTGCCTCTTAGTGTTGTTGACTTATTAACGTCTGATGCACAATCGAAATTGAAGAAATCTTTCATGAATTTGATAAATGTTTCGTCATTTTTCACGCTTGTGCAAATGTAACTTGACCTATTCCATTGCAATTCCATTTACCTCCTCCTCTATATCCATACAAAATATCTATCAAACAAATAAAATTAAAATTTTGTTTTGAAAATTGCAACCATTCCATCAATATTTTCTTATGACGTTGTCACGTTAAACTATCGTCAGTAAACCGACTTTACAGGCAACCTCTTTTTTATGTGATGTAATTTTTTTCTAGGCAGTTCTGGTCTTGATTGTAGAAATTATTGAAAATTCTGATATTCAGGTATCAAAAAATGCGCCCGTAATTGTCGAAAAACAAATGGAGCCACTGAGAGTGTAAAGTTGGATAGTGATTTTTTTTATGAAGGTATTATTGTCATATTTTTTTGTTTTTCGAAAATGCTGCTGAAATGAATATTTCGTTTAGTAGGAGCGCTGCAGAGCCATGAGTAACGATTAGTTGTGCGCTAAAATTCAGTATATGAAAATCTGCCATACTTTCTAGGGCAGGATGGAACACTATGTCTCACAACCCATCAAAAGAATCGATCTTTTACTCAACGACATAGTATAAATAGATATTAATAACTTCGTACGACTGAAAAAGTTATCCAGCAAAAATTTCATACGCTAGTGAAATCATAGAAAGTAGCTGTAGTAACTCTGCATATTCAGTTTTTTCACATCAAATTAATCTTTTATAGGACGTGGCAACTTCAAAGGACTAAATTTTCAATAAACTGCTTTTAATATTTATGGTCAAGTATTATTTCAAGCAAATCAGAGTCAAGCTGAGGCGGTTATAGGACTTTAGCAATGTCAACTTGACACTAGTGAGGCCTTAGGCTTATTTGACCGATGATTTGTTTAACCGATTTCTGTGTGCTTTGCATATTTAGGAAAGTTAACGCTTCCAAAAGTAAAAATTTGAAACAAATCAGAGAAAAACTGAGGGAGTTGTACAACTTCGAGTGAAAGAATTTAGCCAGAGCAACTTGAAATTAGGAATTGTTCCAGCTCATTTGACAGTTTTGTTATTCAGTGGCATAACAATAGGGTGGCATGGGTGGCAATATGCCACGGGCCCCCGACCCAAGAGGGCCCCGGGCCAACAGGCCGCGTGCTCAAGAATTTTTGTTATATTGTACAATAGTAATTTATTTTATGTGAAAAAATAAAATCCAATCAATAAATCGTAGATGTTTTATTCATTAGAGAAGCACGCGTGACGAGTAATTTTACTTACTTATGACCGTCAAAAACCCGTCAATCAAAATACCGATAATTGCAGGTTCTTATTCATTTTAAAATGAATCCATTGGTTTCTACATATTTTGGAGCGGAACGTTGGCAGCGCGGGTGAGCATTAATAATCGGGGAATTCCCCATTTATTGTTTTTTTCGTCTCGCTACTGCGGGGGTGAGTTGGTCACACTATGGGAGCGAAAAACGAAAGAGAAAGAAGGACACTGAAGAAAAAAATAAAAAGCTACCTAAAATTAGTCAGTACTTGAAAAATGATGACTTTAATAATAAAAAATCGATTCAGCAGTGCTCCGGAAGTGAAGAATCGGAGCTTACTAAAAGTACACCAGTGTTATCAGATGCAGCACCCAACATCAGTGAATATCCAGATCCAGAACAACCACAACAAGGTACCGGCAAAAATCAAAGTGAATTATATTCTAGCATGAAAAATATTGTATCTTCGCCACATGTTACTGATAAGGGTAATTTTAAAGAGGTAACTAATCAAGTGAAAAGGTTCGTGATTGAAAACGGCCATTGCAAACCTAATTTTTTTTTTTTTTTTTTTTTGGCGGTGAGGTAGGGTTCAAAATGCCTTCGCACTTACAGTAACCGTCGTCTACTGCGTCGAATGGTGTAGCCACTAAAACAATCCCTCCCCATTCCTTCCCGGATGTTTCCTCTGCCCCGGGACTACGGTAGTATTTCATCGTAGGCAGAGGAGATCCAAGTAGGCGTTCTGTTCAGAAAGAAGCCTTTTCTACTCTCCCTGCGTCCAGGGTCGCCAATTTTGGAGCCAGCATCACGCTATCGGCTCATCTTCTACTCAGGTAGGATGGATGTATGTATATTGATCATCTCTATCCATGTCAAATTTCTTGGCACGTAGGATGCGCTCCACGTACGTGTCAATAAATTGCCAGCTTTCTGGACTTTCGATCATTTTTTGGATGATGTTGTCTGCTTTTAAGGGGCCTAGCCTATCTTCTATTGCTTTGCGCTCTGATGTCCACCTCTCACATTTGAAAAATGTGTGATCAGCATCGTCAATGGGTGCATCTCCGTAGATGCATTCAGCAGTTTCTGCTTTCCCTATTTTATTGAGGTATTTATAAAAGTACCCATGTCCAGATAGCATCTGGGTGATGTAATAGTTCACCTCACCGAATTTCCTGTCATACCATTTATCTATGTTTGGTATCAGTCTCTTTGTCCATTTTCCTTTCGCCTCTGACGCCCAGCGCTCTTGCCATATTTGGAGTGTGCGTGCTCGAGCTTGTTGCCTTCTGCTCTTTTTGAGGTCCCTGCAAACCTAATGGCCCTTTCTTAAAATATAGTAACAATGGATCTTTTATAGAAAAACATTACTATATTGTTTCCAAGTCTGGCGTCAACCTTGAACGTACATGGCTTTCCTATTCTTTAATACTTCAGAGTGCGTATTATTACCGTGTCGGTTATCGAACATCAAATCGGACATCTAAGAGTATACAAAATGTTTGAATTGAGGGCTATGACGACTGGAAACATATTGGAGGATACATACAAAGACACGAGAAATCAAAAATTCATTTGGATTCCTGTCTTATGTATCAATAGTGGCGACTACATGAAACACTCGATGAAGAGCAAGAAAGAAAAATCCTTTTGGCGACGAGTACTTTCTAAGCTCCTTGATGTTACTCTGGCCTTTCGTGGCCACAGAGAAAACCCAGATAGCAGTGATCCAAGCTCCACAGGAAACTTTTTGAGTATTGTTGAGTTATTAGGAAAATACGATCCGATTTTACAAGAGTGGTTAAATAAACCAAAGGGCCAAATAAAATTCTTAAGTCCGAAAATACAAAATGAGCTAATTTCTGTCCTGGTTTTAAAAGTAGAAAATGCAGTTATAAATGAAATAAATGAAGCACTATTCTACTCTATCATATTCGATGCAACGCAAGATATTTCAAAAATTGATCAAATGTGTGAACTTTACCGTTATTGTATGATCGAAAAAGATTGTAATGGGATCCCTAAGGCACTTGTCATTAAAGAAACATTTTTGGGATTTCATGAAGTTAAGGATCAAACTTAGCAATGCCCAAGCAAATTATTAAATCCATAAATGACAAAAACATTCCTCTATATAAGTGTCGAGGACAAAGATTTGATGGTGCTAACACAATGAAAGGGACTTATGGTGGAGTTCAAAAACTCAAAAAATATGTTGAGCCAAATGCCGTATATGTTCACGGCGCTGCTCATAATTTAAATCTAGTACTCAATGATGCAGTGAGAGAGGTTATTGATATGCAACATTTTTTTGAAACAATTCAACAAATTTATAATTTTTTTGGGCATAGTATCAAAAGATGGAATATTTTATCAAGTTTGATATCCAATAAAGAATGTGAGTCTTCAAATTCAATAACATTGAAAACATTAAACCCTACTAGATGGGCAGGACGTTATGATGCCGTTTTTGCTTTAAAAGTTCGGTTTGTTGAAGTGCAAAAAGCGCTAACGAAAACAATCCTGTTAAATTGCAAATCAGAGGAAAGAAATTAAGCTGTTTCACTCAAAAAGAAGATCGAAAACTACAATTTTGTTATGTTACCTCTAAAGCACTTCAGTCTAAAGCCACCGATCTTTCAAATGCCGTAAAACGTTAGAAAATCTGTCTAGAAGTATTGGAAAGGTATCGACATGAATTTAAAAATTTGAAGATGGATGCAAATAGTGTAGCTGAAAAATAGTCCATCACCCCTGAATTTTCTAATACTCGTCAGAGGAAGGTAAAACGCCATTTTGACGAGCTCTGCGAAGATGGACGCCTCCAAGATCTGGAAAGTTTGTTCAGAGTGAATATATTTTATCGAGTATTGGACATCATTATAAACCAACCGAAATCGCGTTTCATTCCAATGAATGAAATTGTTTCAAATTTCAATGTTTTACAGCCTTCCACGTTAAAAGTTTTAAATGATACTGATTTATCTAGAATTTGTTGAGATTTATAAAAAAGACACCTTCAGAGACGAAATAGAAAAATTGTCATGTATTAGAGACCTTGCTGATTTATTAATAATAAAAATGCATTGTATTAATGTTATTTCTCAAAATTCCTAATGCTGAACGATCATTTTCAAAACTAAAATTGATAAAGACTTAAGAAACTCTATGAGACAAGACAGGTTATGTAACTTGGCTATTCTGTATATTGAAAAGTCTATGGCCCGATTTCTAAACTTCGATGATGTTATAGACACTTTTGCGGAACAGAAATCTCGAAAAAAAGATGTTTCTTAATAAATAACTTATTGAAATTAAATTGTTGTTTTTTGTTTATTAAAATCATCTGTTGAAATAAAATCTGTTTGTTTTAATCAAACTGAGTACAACGTGACAATTTTTATTGATAGTGCCCCATCGTAGAATTTGCCACGGGCCCCAGAAGTTGTAGTTACGCCACTGTTGTTATTGTACAGCCAATGTTCATGACTTTTACATGCTTAGAATGGCTGAAGCTGTGTTATGTTAAGCGAATAATTTTGAACGTTTCTGGCTCTTATGACGAGAATCACCGAAGCCATTCGTCAGTTACCGTGAAAGCCTTAAATAAGGTGTTGAACTACTGACGTAACTAAATGCGTCATTACAGGATCAGCTAAGACTGACACAAGCGCCGTATGTGTTTTCTTAAAAATGGGAATCAATTCGTTTTCTTTTTTACTCTAACAACCGAAGTCTTTTGAATGGATATTTAAATGATTGCCTAAGAGCTTTGTCGATACATAGAAGAATATACTTAGAAAATTAAAATAAAGATTATACTTGCCTTTACTATTTTACATCGGCCACAGCACTTTCATGCATGAACTCGCCAACTTCTCTATTGAAACAGACGTTTAGCCCTTTTTCTGTAGGACTGCCATATTCACGACCTACCTGTCCCCGAAAGTTATGTGCGAAATGGACGTGGTTGGACAGAGAAGATTTCTCTATTTGTACACAGCGGCAGTAAGACAATGAACGATTTGGAGCCGATATCTTAGTAAATCACACTGTGTTTCATTGTCCGTTTATCATGGTTTCTTTCAGACCAAGCTAATGATTTTTTCAGAGATGGTATCAGTAGTACCGATGATATGACTCCTCGCCATGAAATCTACATTTCCATAAATAGCCTGTGGATTATCAGATTCCTGTAAAAAGCAGCTAACTTCAAAGGTGGTAGATGGTTGTGATGGTTGGCTGGGTTTCAAGCTATTGCTGCATGGAGGTTACTGCAAGACTGTTAACACTATCATGCACCATCCTACCTTATACTGAAAAGAGGCCTATATCAGATAGCCCCACAAGCTTAAAAGCTGCAAGAAAGCAACAAATTGTCTACAAGCACGTGACAAATTCGTCTTGCGGAATTCAACAACCAAAAGACCCGGCAGCTTTAGGCGATGATGCTGAGCTCATCGAATCTCTACTTAGCCTCAGTAGACAGCAGCGTCGTTTGCCAACCACGTTTCTTACTGGATACTGCTTTATTAACTAATTGGAAGCGTGATTGGGTGTTTCTTGTAACAAATTTTGTTTAAGTTGCCGTGAAATGCAGGATGAGAAGGATATACAGCGGATTTTTTTGCTACTATCCGACTCTATCTCGATGAAAGGCTCAAACGCTCCGTCTCAAGCAAGTGGAGGATCTCATTTCATAAAGATTGTGGGTCTGGTAAAATCGGTTTTGCGTACGAATTGGTTTTAGGGAAGACGGACAGACACTTTTTCAAGGCACTTCAGTATCTAAGTTCCATGAATATAAAGCATCTGAGCAGCCTTATTTTGAGTACTAATTAGTTTTAGGTGCGTAGCGTTATTGTAAATGCTCTGTGATATCATAAAGGGACAGAAGCCAATATGTGCCCCACCAGAGTCTACATACCAAACCAATATAATCTACTTTTGCTACATTTTAGTGCTCACTTTCTATTTTTTTAGTAGGTTTTCTTAACTCTCAGTACTTACAATATGTCTGAGGGCTATGTTTCTTTCAATTGTGAAGGAAATAATTTAGTAAGAGCTGCAGATTTTTCCTTCATAAGCTAATACAAATCTGTACCCTTCAACAGCCAATCACCCGATAAAATAGCTGTTTGCAAAATCTTTCTAGTCCACAATTTCCAATATCTCATGGCACTCAATTTGTTTGTTAAAACACATTTTGATTTTGTAACATCGGCCTTCTCGAAAACAATTTCTGCAGCTGTACGCAGTACACACTTGCCACCGGATAAATGAAAAAAGCCACTCTTTTCATAGCAAAAGTCTGTTTTAATTATTTTCAAATAAAGTACAGCTGCCTGCGCAGTGGGATTTTGCAACTGACCATTGGCCATGACAGCATCAAACAAAAAATGTGACTACTAAAATCATAGAAAATTGCAATCGAAAACCACCTGAAACCGAAATAAATGTTGACTGAACAAAAATCACCAAACCACAACTGGTCGGTGGCGGGTAGTGGACGAGACATTAATTGTTTGCAATTTACAAAACAATAACCGATGTTTACCGGCATTAATTGGTAAGCAAAACAACATAGAGAGCAAACAAAAGAGGTATGTGCAAAAAATACTAATGGAAGCGGCAAAGAATGCGCAAAGGCAGGCGTACTCGTAGAAGAAAGCCGGCGAACAGCAGGATTGACTGTTGACTGCTGACTGCTGACTGGTGGCACAAGCCATCAAAACATGGCAGGGGGGCCAAGTATGCAGAGGTGTTTGGCTTGTAAGGTGGCGGAATGAGTGAGCAGCTTGAAGGCTGATGCCCTGGTGGGACAGAAGGCTATCGGCTGCCTATAAATGCAAATGAATTGTTTACAAACAAATGCAGCAAAAGGAAATGTAGGTAGTTGGCAAGCCGAGCAGCTCAGCAAGGACATGGGCCTAGGGGCTATTGTACACAGTTAGATTTATTTGCATCCTCGTATTGCAAAGGTTTTCGAAGCAGTTCATATATTGGTACTTGTTCGTTTTTAGGCAAAATGAAGCCTCTTGGGGCATTGCAGCTGACAAAAATAGTAGCAACAATAAATAGAAATAATAGGACTCTGTGGCAGCAAATAGATTTCTGAGAGCCTTGTTTGTGCTACTGCTGGTATTTAATGGGAATTTCTTGGAACAGGAGAAGACAAGTAAAATACTTGGAAATCGAATTTCGTTTTGTAAATAAAAGGAAAAATTAAAAAGGGTTTCTCAATAGATGACTGCATTTTAGAAGTACTTTGAAAGTATAGCTGAATATTTTTGAATAATTTTTAACTTAATAGAAAGTGTCAATCTTCCGAGCGTTTGTAGAATATAAAGGGTGGTTAAGTTTTAAGGGCCGGTGTTGATTTTAAACAAAATACAATTTTTTTAATAAATTATTATCATTTTTCCTTATTATGAAATTACTGATATAGTTCAATTACACACAGAACAAAATATCGACCAAATAGCCGCCGCGGCCTCAGCGGCACACCTTCATTCGATAGTCCAAATTTTCGATGACGCTGAGGCATAGTTGAGCTTCTATGCCGTTAATGTGCCGAATCATCTCATCCTTTAGCTCTTGAACAGTTGCTGGCTTATTGACGTACACCTTTTCCTTCAAATAACTCCAAAGAAAGAAGTCCAACACTGTCAAATCACATGATATTGGCGGCCAATTGACATCGCCGCGACGTGAGATTTTTCGGCCATCAAATTTTTCGCACAAAAGAGCCATTGTTTCGTTAGCTGTGTGATAAGTGGCACCGTCCTGTTGAAACCACATATCGTCCACATCCATATCTTCCAATTCGGGCCATAAAAAGTTCGTTATCATCTTACGATGGCGAACACTATTCACACTAACTGCCTGGAAAAAATACGGCCCAGTGATGCCGCCGGACCATAAACCGTACCTCTTTGTGGGTGCATTGGTTTTTCGGCAATCACTCTTGAATTATCATTCGCCCAACTGGGGCAATTCTGCTTATTGACGAATCCACTGAGTTGAAAATGTACCTCATCACTGAAATCACGAAGTGCGCGATATGCATTTTGAGTTGAACGCCCGTTTTCATAATAAGCCTGAATAACTTTAACGCGTTGCTCGATTGTGTATCTTTCCATGATTCAAATTGAGTTGGTCTGAGATTGAATAATGTCAAATGAAATGCAGAAGAAAACTTGACGTTTAGGTGTTTATTATATTCAACATCGGGCTTTAAAATTAAAGCACCCTTTATAATAGTAGGCCGTCGTAGTCGAATGGGTTAACGCGTGTCTACCATTCGGGAGTGCGTAGGTTTGAATCTTCGTGTATGAAACACCAAAATTATAGAAGAAATTTTTTCTAATAGCGGTCCTCGGCAGGCAATGGCAAACCTCTGAGTGTACTTCTGGTGTGAAAAAGTTTCTCATACAAACCATTTGCAGTTCGGAGTCGGCTTAAATCTAAAATAGGACGAGGGGCTCGTCCAAACACCAAAAAGAAGTGTACGCGCCAATTATTTTTTTTATTTATAATAACTTCATTCAATATAATAACTTCATTCCAAACCAAATTTCGTAGCACATTTCCGATGATTCTGGCCTTCATCTTAGCAGAGAGAAACTTTTACGGATTACAAGTGGCAGGGTCACCATAAAAATGCGACTCAGAAGTGTATCGCAGCATTGCACATAAAAAGGCATCGAGTGGGAAACAAATTGTGCAGCTTTCGGATTTTTTCACAAAAAGTAGCATTTAAAAAATGCAACATATTTTCAGATATATTGAAAAAAAAATTTAATAAACATTCTGAGTATGCAGTTTTGTAGCTCATTAAATTCTAGCTCAGCAAAGTGTAAGTTTAAAGTGTCTCAAAAATTACGTTGATTTTTAACAATTTTGTTTATGATGGTATTTCCTTTTTCTTCTATGTGAGGAACACCCGAAATTTTTTTAAGCGCGAAATAGTTGTGAGTGTCTAAAAAACATGAAATTTAAAAATAAACTTATCGAAGGTCGCCCCTTTATAACTAACTTCTCAATTACACAGACCGATAAAAGTTTTGAATTAAGATTCGGACTAGACTTTTGCTGAGTTTTTCCTGAAACTGAATTCAGAATAGCCCCAGGATGTTTGGTTTTGCGGTTATTACGGCTTTTTTCACACACTGGATTAGCACCTTAACATGAAATGGCACCAATACATCTCGTTTTCTTGATATTCCAACTAAACTGTGGAAATTGTTTAGCAATATTTGAGGTTATGTATAAATCATAAATTAAGTTTTTTATTGTTTTTTTTTTATTTTAAAGGTCATAACAGTATCCCAAATTGCAGCTCTTGACTTCTTAAGCACTTTTTCTTACTTAAAAAATGTTTTTGCGATGTTTCTTAATTAAAATTTGCCTGTGAGATACGACCTATTGGTGCTGAAAGTCAATCAAATTTTTTCGGCCTGTCTTATGCGTCAACTAGAACTGAAAACACAGGCTCTCGCGAAAAGCCATCAGTGGCTAATGTTAGAAATTCAATTTGAAGAATTACATTTCATCACTTTTCTTTTATTAAATAAAAAATTATAATTGTAAAAACCAACAACACTTTAGGCAGCGCACCCTCAGGTAAGAGTGCCTTAGCACGCGGAGTGACGCGTGTTCGAGTGCCGCAGGAGACTAGAAGAAGTCCGCTGAGCAGTTACAATTTCTGTTGATTTGCACTATTGTTTTTTTTCCAATTTTCTACGAAACAAAAAATATCAACTGGCTTTGAGCTCTAAAAATCAGTAATTGCTTAAAAATTTCAAAATCGACTCGACTCGCTTGCGCCTAACAAATCTTGGCAGTTGTCACCATTACATATTTATGCACTTTTATTTATAAACACAGTGGGCTTGCTGTGTGTAATAGGCATTTAGACGCTTGGAACCGTGAAAATTTCACCATCCTTTGCAGCTACTGCGGCTGCTACCACTTCTGGTAGGCATGAAAAATGCTCTGCGCACATAAATACAAACACACAAAGTCCCTACTGATATGGGACGGTCCGAAATGCGTATGCGCATGCGCGTGCACATTTGCTAGCCCTTCAACTGTCACAGCCACTGCTACTGTCAACGCTCCTACTTCTACTCTTACCAGCTTTCTATGTGTGTATGTGTGACGACTGTTATGCATAAAATAGTACGCTGTTAAATTTGTTGCCCGGTAGACGTCGTAAATTTTACAAACTTTGCGCAACTGCGTAGCGAATTGCAGACGTGTGGACGGACACACAGCTCTACATAAGTGTGAATTTTTAATGTGGCACAAGCAATGCTTCACACATGCGTACGGGGACTCACTTTAGTCACACCATATTAGCATTTCGCCTGCCACACTCCAACTTTGCACCTCCCTAGATCTGAGTCTACCTTATTTGCCCTCCCTTTGCTTGCCTGCGCTCGCTTATTAGCCATGTCTGCTGCGCATGCGCCATTTAGTTAACTAGCCATTTAGCACACCCACCTGGTCATTTATTATCTGTGTGTCTGTGTATGTATTTGTGCGCAGCGCATTACTTGGAACGCATTTGGCATGCCCTGCTTTGTTCCATACCCAGCTTCGTCGGACTGACGCTGGACAAATCTGTCCGCTGTCCGCATTTTGGACAGTAGCTTAGCCTATGCGGTGGCTGTGCAACATGCATACGAGTTGGCATGCGTTGCAAATGCGAAATAAATTATTGGCTATTTTTAATGTTGCACCAATAAATCTGCAAAGCGATTTTCGCAAACGAATGAAATTGAATGGGCTGAAATTATATTTCATTGTCATAAATGTGATTGGACATGGATGTTTTGGAAGTCTGAAACAAAGAAATGAATTTGGACAAAATGATTACATCTATGCATTGAGGCTTACATGAGGGAAATCTCATTCAAATCATGACAATTTTAAAAGTGATTTTCAGAGCAGAATGACTTAGAACTCACTTTAATGTCTGTGAGCTGAGCTGATCAATTGATGGGAGAATACAGAAGGTTGTCTTCTGCCTGTGACAAATCGATAGCACATCAACATTGCGATTAGTTTTCACTATTTTTCTTTTCTCCTTTGAATGCTCATTATTTTTGTAGAAAAGTGTGGCTCATTGTCCGCATGTGTAGAAATATCTGCCGTTCGGAGTCGGAAACTGTAGGCCCCTACAACATCAAGACGCACACATAAATATTAATATATATATTATATATATATAAACAGGTATCTATATATTAATACGGAGAGCAAAATTTTGTCGTACCTTTTTTTAGTATTTATAGTCAGAGAAACAAGTTGAAACATATACCAATGGATGGCATATGTGGAGACGGTTTGCAGGTGCAATTAATCACACTTTTTTACCTGTATTATGATATATCATGTTATAATATGTATCATGATATTATATATACTTATGTATCATGATATAAAAGTAGATGAAACAAATGGAAACTTAAATATTGTGAATCAATACTATTATAAATTTGATTCAGAAACTATGATGGTCATGGATTAATAAATGATTGTTTTTTATTATGGTTTAAAAAAAAAAATAAACATTTTTCCCGTAATACATGAAATTAAATGTTTCCAATTCACGATTAAAAAAAATTATGATATTTGAAATACACAAATATAGGATCGCTTAGTACAGGTAAAATGGGATATTTTTCACATTTAATTTTACTACATCTATTCACACATATCAAGGAAAATGTTTCAACATAAGCTATCCATTTATATATGTTTCAACTTTTTTCTATGACTATAAATTCTAAAAAAGGTATGACTACATTTTGCTCTCCGTATTTATAAAGGGTGGCTAAGCTTCAAGGGCCGATGTTGAATGTGAACCATACCTAAATGTCAAGTTTTCTTCTGCATTTCATTTGACCTTTTTCAATTTCAGACTAACCCAATTTGAACCATGGAAAGATACATTATCGAGCAACGCGTTAAAGTTATTCAGGCTTATTATGAAAACGGGGGTTCAAATCAAAATGCATATCATCTTCAGTGATGAGGCACATTTTCACCTCAGTGGATTCGTCAATAAGCAGAATTGCCGCATTTGGGCGAATGATAATCCAAGAGTGATTGCCGAAAAACCAATGCACCCACAAAGAGTGACTGTTTCGTGCGGTTTATGGGCCGGCGGAATCATTGGGCCGTATTTTTTCCAAAATGAGGCCGGTCAGGCAGTTACTGTGAATAGTGTTCGCTTCGTGAGATGATAACGAACTTTTTATGCCCCGAATCGGAAGATATGGATATGGACGATATGTGGTTTCAACAGGACGGCGCCACTTGTCACACAGCTAACGAAACAATGGCTCTTTTGCGCGAAAGATTTGATGGCCGAATAATCTCACGTCGCGGCGATGTCAATTGGCCGCCAAAATCATGTGATTTGACACCGTTAGACTTCTTTCTTTGGGGTTATTTGAAAGAAAAGGTGTACGTCGATAAGCCAACAACAGTTCAAGAGCTAGAGGATTAGATAATTCGGCACATTAACGGCATAGAACCTCAATTATGCCGCGGCAGCCATTTGACCGATATTTGGTTTTATACATAATTGAGCCATACCAGTATTATCATAATAAAGAGAAATGATAATAATTTATTAAAAAAAACTTGTATATTATTCAAAATCAACACGCACCCTTGAAATTTAACTACCCTTTATAACGTCGAATAACGTCGAAATTTCGACGTATGGGCGATCCTAGTATATATAATTGACGCGTACACCCTTTTTGGGTGTTTGGCCGAGCTCCTCCTCCTATTTGTGGTGTGCGTCTTGATGTTGTTCCACAAATGGAGGGACCTACACTTTCAAGCCGACTCCGAACGGCAAATATTTTTATGAGGAGCTTTTTCATGGCCGAAATACACTCGGAGGTTCGCCATTGCCTGCCGAGGGGCGACCGCTGTTAGAAAAATGTTTTTCTTAATTTTTGTGTTTCACCGAGATTCGAACCTACGTTCCCTACGAATTCCGAATGGTAGTCACGCACAAACCCATTCGTCTACGGCGACCGCTCATTGCCCATATAAAGCATATAAATCCAAGTTTTAGAATTTATTCAAAATTTTAAATAAACAAATTTAACAAAATTCAGTGCACGGTTTTTCAATGCCACGGGTTTTAGTTCCAATTTCTAGAAGAGTTTTTGGTACGCAGATTTTAAGTTTATTAAATTTAAGTGCAAGAAAGTTCAAATTTGAAGTGGCTGAAAATTCTCATTGATTTTTTCAAATTTTTTTCCTTGACGGTCTTGTGCATTTTGTCAATCCATGAAATACATGCAATTTTAGACTTTTTTGCCGTGATAAATGACTTGTTGATGCCGGAAATTGAAGCCCCAATATTTGGTTCCTACAAGGTGGCGCTACTTGCGTGAAACAATGTATTGACTGAGTCGTCGTTTCGGTGAGCTATTTATCTCTCGTCTTGGACCAGTGGATTGACCACCAAGATCTTGTGAAATCACACCTTCGGACTTTTATTTGTAGGGGTATGTAAAGTTCAAATGTTTTGTGGATAAACCAGCTTCGATTGAGGCATTGGAAGCCAACATTACTAAAATTATTCACGAGGTACCGACCGACTGACCGAAGTCCTCCAGCGAGTCATTCAAAATTGGATTAAATTGGCTAATATTTGAGAAGGATTATCTTTAATAATAAAAGTTATGAATGGTTCTTTACAAAAGTATTAAAGATTGCCGAATCAATTTGAATTTTCGTTGTTTTATTTCAACTTAAAATCCGATACCTCTAAATTGATCACTCTTTACATTTGATTTACTTGGCAGAAAATATATTCATAAGATATTCGTATTTCTATCATATGAACCCACGCAAAAACAAACATATTTACGCCTTTCCCGCGCAATTCTAATTACATTTACTTGCATTTTTTTGAAAACACACAAACATTAAAACAAAATTTATTACCACTCTGACTAGAAAATCAGAAAAATATTACCATCTACATATGGAAATATAACGGCCTGCCTAAGCGTGAATGTCCTGTTTGCAAGACGCTGCTGCTGCTGTTGTGGCTGCTGGCGACGTTCTCGCCGGTCTCCAAAATGTAATCGGCTTACAAAAGGCGATTCATAAATCCGCTTAGAGCTTATCGTATAAAATTATTATGTCAACGAGTGGACTTACAACTGGTCGACTGCGGCAGCTGCAAGGAAGTTAAGCCTACCTGCTCCGTGGCCATGGTCAACAGCAGCTCAGAGACGGCTAACAGCCGTTTGGCGTCATCTTCAACTACAGAGTTTGGATAGCAACTGCATATTAATTTTTTTCTATTTCTTGTTTTGTGCTTTTTTGACTGCAGTTATTGTTCATGGCCAACCAGGCTACTATGTCGCTCGCTTCATTTACTTATCAGGCAGTCCTTGCTTGCATGTGTGTATTAGAGTGATTCTGTGTGGGTGTGTCCGCCATGCTCCATCTAACTTTCATTTATAATTTAGTCTTAGCGACGTCTAAGCAGTCAGCCGCCGGTAGTCGTCATAAGCTATCGTCAGTCAGACACCTTTCGCATCCCATCTGCAGCCGCTCAGGTGAACTTTTTCAGCCTATAGTAAGCCATTTAGCTTGATAGTCGCTTTAGAAAGCTACTCACCAGCCTCCAAAACATTTTTATTTCTATGTGTTTGAGTTGACAATTTAGTGGCTATACAAATTCTATAAGCAGAGTGTCTGCACAGGTGCGTAAGTGTGTGTTCAAGCACGTAAGTATATACGCGTGAGTCCGTCTTAAAGTGTGGCACACTGAAGTGGGCAATTTGCTTGTTGAAGTGCATAATAATTTTGTCTATGTATTATATTAGTTGCCATAAAAGTTATTCAAATTCGTTTTGAAAAGCGAGCTGCGTTTAGTTGTTTGGCAAGGAATTTGAAAGCTGGCGTTTAGAGTGGCCAGAACTTAAATGTTTTATGAAATTTTTGGACGCCAGTAGCGGGAAGTTTTCCATAAAAAATATGTCATATAAAAACAAGAAAAATATACCTCGCCATTGTTATCGTAACTAACTGGCCGCTGTGGAAAGAACTTCAATCACTTTGTTTAAAGGAGGAATTTATTATATTTTAGGAGGATATGTGGGCTTCATCCTCCGTACTTATTGAGCTAATAGGCTTTGGCAGCCAATAGTTTAGTTTTTGGTGTTGAAGTGATAGCTTATGAAATAAGTTGTAATCCCCCCACCAGTTTCTCATATGATTCTAGGTTATGCAGGGTACCAATATGACTGATTAACAGCTTCATAGGGACAGTCTGTGAATACCAAAAATTGTTTCTTCCTAGCAGCAAAGGTCTCTACGTTCTGATCTCGGTTCGAGAGAGAAATTTTGGTATACAAATTTCAAGCACGGGAGTGAAGGTACAACTATCGCACGCACACTGACAGTATAGCACCTGGTGACGCTCAAGCATGCATGTCCTGCAGCTTATATGTGTTAGTGTCGGGTGCACGACGCTAATATCTAAATTTTTTGATTTTCATCATGCAAAAGCCGACAACAAGTGTGTGTGACACGAAGCAAAGTCGTGTGTCACCCGACACGCACACATATAAGCTGCAGGGCATGCATGCTTGAGCGTCACAAGGAGCTATTGCAGCCATTCACATGGAGGGCTCTAAGCTTGATTGCAGCCTTACTTACGGGTACATATGCGTTACAAATATGGACCAGTTCGAAATTCAAATTCGACAAAGAAATGCCTTCATATTTGATGAAAGCCATGCACCATATCGGCGCTGATCTGACGCCTAACCCTACGTGAAATTACTAAAATGAAAAGGCTCCCCGGCATTTTGGGTCTAGGACATCATCTTTTTGCTCTCTGAGCTTCCAGACCTCAATTACGGGTACATAAATCAATTCAAATCCATCAAGATCAAGTTTTTTGATCACGTAGAAAGAGTGTGAATATTATTTGAACGCAGAAATATTGTACTTAGTATTTTGTTCACCGGAATTCGCTAAGTGTACGAGACTGTCGAATTTAATTAGAAAGTCCTGCAAACTGCACGGTTGCAAATAAGCAACGTTAAGTCGACTTCATAGGCCGAAATAAGCTCAGTATTGATAGCCTTAATATGCGAATCTTTCTTCCTTTTTCGGAATTTCTGTAAATGGTGCCACATGAAACAAACACGACAATGCGATATGGGGACGTGGATGACGAAGTAGATACTCTATAAGTAGAATTTAAATAATGTAGTTAACCCAAGATGTTCTCCAAGTAATAAACAGACGTAGTGTCAAGGAAAAATATTAGGAATTGGCGAAATAGATTTCGCAAATATGGCCACCTGATGATATACAACTGTGTGCAAAATAATATTAGCGTGGCTTAAAAAAAAACACATTGCAGAACAGAAGAATAATCTTATCTTTGTATTTCTTTTATATTTGATTCGTGTTTTTATTGACTGTCCCGTGCTTGTTGAGAGGTTGTTCTTTAATATTACAGCCAGAGCTCTTCGAAGTTGGGAGTTCTTCAATGTTGATCTCTTAAAATCTATTTATGTTCGAAATGCTCCTATTACTGTTGAGATAGATTTTCCATTTGCAAAAGATCGCCTACTCATATTTTAGAATATTTATTATAAATAGTTCAATTGTACTTTCGGTTTTTTTTAATATGTATTTACCTGAAAATATGTCCACTTAGCGTATAAGAATCTGTTATATTCATTGACTTAATAAATAAATAAGTAATTACTTAGTTTCATTTAATATTTTTTATGCGGGCAACAGCTAAAACTCATGATGCCTGGGAGAAAATTGTGAATGAAGCTAAATCACACCCCGAGCTGTAACACTGCCTGATGATGATGACGGTGCATTCTAGAACAAAAATCGTCTAACTCAAAGTATCAAACTCTGTAGAATTTTTTTTTTTTTTGTCATACTGACATCTAGTACATTTTTTAACAATTATTTAGGAAAATTATTAAATATATTTCATCATGGCCAGTGCCAAGACGAATACAGCGATTACATTTTAGGAAAAGAATTACATTTTATATAGAACAGTTATTTTAGCATACGAGAATTAATTTAATAGGTCAATTGGTCGGTTTCTCTTCAGACGTCGTAAAGTACTTCTTTCAAGTTGTGTATTGACTTCTCTATTTTTGTGCTGGTTTATTTCGTTAAAATACCTTGTTGATATCGCTTTTATTTCTTCGTCGATTAATGGTATATTGAACGTAGTATGGATGTCATCATTTTTTGTGTACCTGTCGGACATTGTTATTATGCGTAAGATTTTTGATTGTTGTCGCTGTACTTTGTTATGTGAGTTCTTTTTGCAGTTCCACACACTTGAAGTCCGTAGATCCAGATTGGTTTAACGACCGCCTTTTATACTAAAAGTTTGTTGGAAATATTGAGCTTAGAATTTCTGCCTATTAGCTAATGCAATTGTGGAAATTGATATGATCTTTCCAAGTTAGTTTTGAGTCCAGATGGATTCCAAGATATTTTGCAGATGTTTCAATTTGTATATTTTTATTGTTGAGCTTAATCGGCATAGCAGCAATCTCTGTTCTTGTCGTAAATATTACTTGTACAGATTTGTCCTCGTTTACTTTTAAACTCCATTTGTCAAACCACTTCTTTAAATTGTTGGTGTACATCTGTAATTTTGTTGTTGCGGTTGAGAGGTTTTTGTCAGATGACAATAAAATTGTGTCGTCAGCGAATGTTGCTATAGTAGAATTGGTTTCGTCTGGGAGTGGTATGTCAGAGCTAAATAAGACATATAACAGTGGTCCTAGAAAATTTAATATAGCTAAATAATATACATACATACATAGATTTTTTTTAGAAATTCTGAATAAAAAGTTGAACTATTCAGAATTTCTTGAAAAATTCTGTGTATGAGATTTTATAGTCCATTCAATTTTCGTATATCAAAGTGCAAGCTTCAAGTAACTCAAAACTCGCGTTGATTTCTGAGAATTTTTTTTCACTGAGGTGCTGCGCATTTTCTGCGAATTTGTATTTTATATAGAAGGATATTCTTAATATCGTATGTAACTTTTTTTTTAAATCAATGCGATTATTGTGAAGTGCTCAACTCACACTTTATCGAATTAAAATTTAATGGGCTACAAAACTGCATACTCGAAATGTTTCTAGAAATTGTGAATAAAAAGTTGGATATATAATACAATATTAATGTTTTTTTTTTTTAATTTGTTAAAGTTTTGTGAACTTTCTACAAAGTTTGAAGCGTTTATGGCTTTTATTGGACTATATATTGAAAATATTTTACAAAATAAAAACAAAAAGTTGGTAAATAAATTAAGAAATACACAACAAAAAATGGGAAATTTAATTTAACGTTTTTTTTATATTTGCTAAAATCTTGAGAATTTCGACTTGTAAAAGCATAAAAAAAATGTTTGAGACTCAGTAATTCGTCACCCTATTATTATTTTGCGCACAGATGTACACATATTTTATTTAAGATTACGATTAAGTGTGTATGTATTGCATAGATGTAGTCAAATACGCCAGCGTGTAAAGTAGCAAAAGTTGGCTCCTGCTACTGCTTATTCTCTCAGCCACGTGCTTAGCCAAAATTATGTAGAAAATGCGCTCATATGAAAGTAAATGTGTAGGTACACAGGATTCATTTTCATTGCAACTCTAAGAAGAGCAGTAAATTTAGTGCCAAGGGCTAAACGTCGAGGTGGCGTCTGAATTGGCGACATTGCAGCGAATTTGGCTGCTAGTTTTACACGTGTTGGCAAGCTTGGCAGCCAGATCAACAGGTAGCAGTGAATGAGCAATGAAGTGAGCAGATGAAAATGGTGAGAGAAAGAGGAGGAGGCGAAGGATAAGAAGGGAGAGGAGAAAAATCAATTGCGAGCCAATGGAGTAAAACGCCGCTGAGGCACAAAATTAAGCGTTTGAATAAAATTGATGTCGCACTGGCATAGCTACATACGGAAGAACGCCTAAAAAGCATAGAACTAAAGAGAGGTCGTAACAGAAAAAAGTTGGCATTAAGCAAAACGCGCACATACGTACATACTAAAATTCATATGATTATAATATTTACTTTAAACACATTTCTGAGTGTTGCCAATAAAGAAGCTCTACTTGGCTTGGCTGTGTTTTGTTGTTGTGCGTTCGAGTGCTAGCGTTTGGAAGAGTTGGCCTGTAGCAACTAAGTACTATTTAGTTAAGGTAATAAATTTATAAGGTAGCACAACGAATTGTTGCCACACGAGCCACGAGCCACGAGCCACTAGCCAGCAATCAGGATATAACGCATCAGGCGTGTGGGCCGAAGCATGTCAAATTCCATATAATACTAATAAAATGTACGCCTTGGCAATAAGTGTGGCAAGTGCTGCAATCAGTTGGAGGCAAACTCAAAAATAAATGCATAAAAAGGTTGAAATATTCGTTACGCCCTGAAAATGTCGAATACCTGCTTCGAATAGTTAATTGCAGAGGACGGATAGAGGCAAAATAAATAGTTGTACTCGTAACTAATGCAAGCCGGTATGAGCTCAGTCGAGCCCAGTCGCTGCTGCGCTTAAATTATAATATAACAGCGCAACAAATTGAGGCACGGGCATTTGAAAGAAAGAGGAAGAATGTTTAACGCAAATTTTTTTAGAAAATTATTAGTGTTTGTTAAACTGCAATGTGATAACTTCCTATTGGCTTATGGGGAGTTGTTGTTGCAGTTAGATAGAAATGTACTAAAGTGTCCACAAATCATGCTGAGTTTTCGTTGAAAGGTGTAATAAGGACACTGAGTGTTTTGAAGGCACTGCGGGAGTTTAGTGAGGCTTAGGTAAATATTTTTAGGAGGGAAACTATTTATTTTTAATGCGAGAATGGGTCAATGAGTGCCTAAAAATTCGAGTCTGCGGTGCTCCTGGCACAAACTCAAAATTGTGCTCGCCAGGAAGCATCTTTCAAAAGAACGTAATTTAGATTTTTGACTAATCTGCTTGGCAATTATATTTAACTTGAAAATAGAAAAAACGGAATTTCGTGTGCTCATTTAATGTTAAGGTAGTCCATCATCAGATGCAAGTAACCTGGCATTACTATCACGGACATAAAATCTACTTCAACAGCCAAGCAGCAATTAGCGCCCAGGGCTCGATGTTGGCGAGCTTGAAACTAGTAGGGGGAGTGCTTGACGTCACATCCAATCGCATTCAAATGCTTCGATATTAGGCCCATATGGGTGCCTGGTCACAGTGGTATTGTAGATGTGGGATGAATGAGCTGGCTAGACACAGGACTACCTCGCAGACTCGTGAAATGAGAGAAATAGGATCCCCTTCACTATGCGTGGTCTGCTCCTTGAAAGGTGGACTGGCAGAGTACACAAACCTTTAATGTTGCAAGATCGGTCACCGGTGCATCAGATGCGTTCGAGGTTTCTTTGAAATTTAACAAAGCTTCAGCTCTCGAATTTTGTGGTTGTCCATTTCGGACATTATCGGCGAGGTATGTATGCTGTGAGATGCAGCATTACTTCGAGTCCCTTTTGCGTCAGCTGTATAGAGGATGAGATGGAAACATCTCAGCACATTTTCTTTAACTGTCTTGATTTCGGCATCCTGGCGCTCACTTCTTTACTACGCCTGCCAATATAGCAGGCCTGATGAACAGCTTGAAGCATCAACGTCAGCCGTCATTCAGTCATAGTTCGGTCGTCGTCGATAGAGGGGGAGCGGAGGGGGTGAGGTTTAGAGGTTGTCGATGAGGTATTTCAATCATCGATAAGGTACGGAAGTCATCGATGAAGTATGGAACCGTCAGAATGCATCAAATACCAAGAAATAATTGAGGCAGTTCACTCATCGTAAAATGAAGCTGAAAACAAAACACGCACCCCTAACAACGTACCAGAGGTCAGCAAACGGATGGAAAGGGAATTTTCCAGGTGAATTTAAGCACTGAACAAACCATTCATCCGTTACATTGTGCCAGAGACCAAGAAGCAGTTGAGACTGTAGACTTTTCGTGGTAAATCGAAGCCCAGAAAGAAAACCAAGTAAAGTTCGACGGGCAAAAAAGTCATGACGACATTGTTTGCGTACTCGAGCGGTAATCTTTACTTCGATTATCTTGTAAGGGGTAAAACGATCAAAGGAGTAGTATAGTGGCTAAATCGATTTTAGCCCGATTTGAATTAAAAACTACCCCATTTGAGAAGCAATAAAATTTGCTATTAGCCAGCTTTAGTACACAGCGATTGTTTTATGTTTGCCCGTAAAGATGGCGCATCGATAAGAAATATATTAGAAGAAATGGTGGAGGGAATCTGTGAAGTAAATTCCTCTTTTGGCGATCCTGTAAAATCGTATTATTTGAAGGAACTAGAAAGGATTGGAGAAGCATTAGATGCAATAGATCGAGCTGCAGAAAGAGTATTTTGGAAATAAATTTTTCTTTAAGATATTTATTAACGAACTCTAGCCCAAGAAATGGATAAACGCTGAGAGATTTGAGGCGATTGAAGGAATAAGCTGACTTCATTGCCGTTTTTATTTAGTTAAAAAATCTTATTACTTGGATAAGATTGAAAAAATTAGAGGCCCATTGAATGGCTTATACAGAGCTAAAAGGAGACTATCAAGCCTGAGCTGAAAATCGTGCTAAATAATATATTTTTGGTTGTATCAAATGAAAAGACCAACTATTTATTGTGTTAATAATAAAGTAGGCATCAGTAGTTTCAGATAAATCGGAGTTATTTCAAACTCGAAGTATTTTTATTAAACTTTTTAGAAAATAGTTTCGAAATCTGATGATTTCAAACTGCACAGCTCTTATTTGTTGCATTTTTCGCAGACTTCTTGACGCGCCGTCGTACTTTGTAAAAATTTGCAGAGCACTCAGCAGCCTATAGTTCAGCGTGCAGGACTAACCGCTGACTCTTTGTTAAATAATAAGTATGTATGTGCATATGTATTGCTCAATGACATGCTGTGACACATTCTACGTCAGTCAAAACTGCACTTCTAAAATTAGTCAAGGCTAAGCGGTAGCCTTGAAATTCACACAACTAAGATACAAAACTCTAAACCCGTCAACTTACCTCATTTGACTTTTCCCACCTAGAACATCGCCCATTATTCAACTCTGCTTACTTATTTCACCTTCCGGCACGTTCAACCACACACGCGTTACCCCATACCTTTCTTCGTCCTTCCGCGAAATTGCCTGCTACAAGCCATGCGCATGATGTGCCTCTTCTACTTATTTTTTAACACAAAATTTTCATACAGTTTTCTTGCCACATGAAATTTTAATTTTCATGCCGCATTTACAGCACATCCTTTTGGGTATTTCAAACATGTATGGGGCATAGTTGCATGTAATGTGTTTTGTAAACATGTCTCCTAATGCCTCTAACGTAACTTGACTTTAAAATTATGATTTTGTTTTGCGTCACCTTGTAATAGATGCTTTGTGCAATGTTGCTTTCCTAATTTTAAATAATTTTCCACGGCAACAACTATTTGCGCATAACAAATTTTCTAATTTTCTTGCTTACGAAGTGAACGCCACACAGCCAATTGACACGTGCCTTACAGGTCTTGAATTGCTTATGAGGAAAGGTGTGTCAAATTTGGTTTTAATAAATTTGAAAGGGCAACTACTTTCTATCTGCTTTTATTCAGAATTCGGTATAATTCTGTGTGTGGCAACATGAACTCCAGACGAGAGAGAATACAATCAATAAAGGCGATTGAACCCAATTACCATTAAGAAATCAAGCCGTGAGAATATCCGAAATAAACGGAAATCTGGAAGTAAAGCCCGTGGACCCACATCGAGCAAATATTCCACCCACCAGCAACCGAACTCACCAGAGGTGACTTCTTTTTCATGAAACTCACTCCTTTTCATAAAACTCACTCAATTTAGCTCTGGTTGGCCTGAAACTTTGACATATCGTCTCCTTAGTATTAAAATAGCCTATAAATTTTGTGATGTTTTGAGAAAATGAGTTTCAAACTTTTTGTCTAAAGTAGCTCTCACTCTAATCTCGTTATGTATGTAAATACTTATTATTTTTTGACTGACGTTTTGACCCACTTTGTGGAACTAGAATTTGACAAAATTTTGACCACATATAAAATCGACGATGGAGAATCCAAAAATTCAATAAAAAAATAATAGCCTATGAGCACATAGGCTATTGTTATACTAAGGGGACGATATAACCTTCCAGTACAAGTGCTAAAACTCGCTCAGCTTTGCTCTGATTGGATTGAAATTTCGAACCGTAATTGCAGAAGAGTCACTCAGCCTTTGTAAATATGCAAAATCATGAAAATCGGTTGTCAAACACCAAAATTGTCAAATCTCATCCAAGCTTCACTTTCCACTTTTTCACTTTCCTTTTTTTCCAATCATAAATGAATCATAGATCATTCAACATCCAGCATCTTGTGTATATATAGGGTTTTCCAATAACACGTGTTATTTTGAATAGAATTGGGATATCGAGAGATGATTAAAGATTTTTTATGGCCGGAATTGGATGGTATTCATCTGGATAACGTTTATTTTCAACAAGACGGCGCTACGTGCCACACAAGCAACGATCTTTACGGAAAAAGTTTCCGGACCGTCTTATCTCTCGAAGAGGTGTTCACAATTGGCCACCGAGATCTTGTGATTTAACACCTTGTGACTTCTTTCTTTGAGGCCACCTGAAAAAAAGTCTACGCCAACAGCCAAGGGCCGATTCAAGAGCTCAAAAATAGAATTCGTGAGACTATCGAGGACATCGGACAGACACTTTGCAATTCTGTTATGGAAAATTTCATTGAAACGATATTGTCCTGTAAGCGTGGTCGTGGTGGTCATTCGCCTGTTGTTATTTTTCACTATTAACTGCATACCTTCCTCTTTATAATGAAATAAACATTCGATCGTTTATATTAAAAAATACCAAATTTCTTTGAATATCAAAATAGCACCTCTTATTGGAAACCCCTGTATCATCACCATCATCATCAGGCAACGGTGCATCTTGGGGTGAGCTTTAGCTTCATTCATAAGATTTTTGGCTGTTGGTAGAAAACTCCATAACAGAAAACAAATTATAAGCATTTTCGGACTCAGCGATCAATTTTGCATAGCAATTGGATGATCTGATTCTTGTGTAAAAAATAGTAATTATTTGAAAACCTTTGTTTTGGAGATCTTACTTTATTCTTCTTCATCAAAGTATTTAAAGTTCGAAAGTGAGAAAAAGATGTGAAAGGGCTTTGCTCTTTGTAAAGGGTGGTTAAATTTCAAGGGCCGGTATTGATTTTGAATAAAATACAATTTTTTTAAGAAATTAATATCATTTCTCTTTATTATGATAATATTGGTATGGCTGAATTACGTATGGAACAAAATATCGGTCAAATGGCCGCCACGGCTTCGGCGGCACACTTCCATCCGATGGTCCAAATTTTCGATGCCGCTGAGGCATAATTGAGGTTCTATGCCGTTAAAGTGCCGAATTATCTCATCCTTTAGCTCTTGAATTGTTGCTGGCTTATCAACGTACACCTTTTCTTTCAAATAACCCCAAAGAAAGAAGTCCAAGGGTGTCGTTGGCGTTTAGGTGTGGTTCACATTCAACATCGGCCCTTGAAATTTAACCACCCTTTAGTAAAATTAATCAGCACTAAGGCAAAGCTTCACTATAATCGTAAGTATATAGAAACAACAGTTATTATTGTTGTTGTAACAACATAAAATATTACACCAGAATTTTTTTGAAAATACTGTTGAAGCAGCTACAATCGTTATCCGCATTTTATGTGTGTTATCCTGCTAACGTAGAGCCGACTATGAGGCGATCACTCAAAGCTGTTTGGAAAACCTAAAAACTAATTTGAGCAACTTTTCGTGACTCTTGTTTCAGCTTAGCGATTACGTATTCGTTCACGGCTGTTTATGAACGGTGTTTTTTTGGTGTTTCTTAATATATCTTTCAAAACTATAATTCAAATTTGAAATATTTTATTAAACATTTTCAGTCAATGCTCAAATTTTCAATGCTCTCAAATATTTTTTCGGCATGCACGGGATATCTTAATAATTGAGATGCAGCAAAATTTTTACTTGAAGCCCCATTTTCACAATATTTAGCTACTCTTCACTACTCGCCTCAAAGGGTTTATGCCAACGGAATTATAAATTTTCTACCACCAACAAACTACAACATTTATACAGGCTGCGTTTTCAGAAATTTTCTATTCATCGAAGTTCATTCATTAGTTAATGCCACACGTAGGTGATCGAGCACGTAAATTCACCATCACTCAGATTGGAGGCAAGCAATGGGCATATACTCGTGCAGTTTTTTAAATACTCGAGAAAAGAAACAATCCTAAAAATGGGAGCAGCTGTTATTTGTGGTTTTAAACGGTGCAAACAAATGGCACGAATTTCAAAACACTAAACAAGAGAAAGGGGAAATTTCCAAACAAATGAAAAAAAAAACAAAAAACAAATCACGTTGCAAGTATACAAGTTCCATTTTTTTCATGAAATTTCTATTAATATAAACACTGAATTGTGGCCGTTGACCGCTAGACTATCTCGTATGTGCATGCACTCCTCACCTCACTTCAGGTATGTGGCATAATAACAAGAAGCATTAGCAGGAAAATGGTGAAGAAGCGCATTTAGCGCAAATCCCTGCATTAGTATTGAGTTGATGGCGTAACTAAATGAATGTGGCATGCAACGACACATGCGTATGTGTATTTCGCTTGAAGCAATTGTGGCAAAGGAATACTCAAGAGTGTGGAAAAAATTAAATAACAAAACAATTCACAATTTTTGATTTTATGCGCGTGTTGTAATTGTAGTTGTGGTGGATTAGCGAATCCTTGTCTGAGTGATGGCCATTTGATGTACTTAGTCAGTTTATTGCATAACAGAGAAACAGCTGGCAAAATTTATGTCGAACGGTGAGAGGCATTCGGTATGAAGGGATTGGTTAGTGATGTTTAAATAATTATATTCCAAAGATTTGCAAACACGGGGTTATTTATTCATTTGTGTGTTATAATGCTGTGCCTGCATACCGCTCGTTTTCTGGCAGAACGTCATAACTCAAAAAATTGAATATTCGAAAAAAAGTGCTTGACAATTTTTAATTTATTATGCCTTCCTGAGAGTAAATATAAACATACAGGGTCATCATAATAAATGAGGAATATTAAACTTTAACTAAAAAAAAGTCTTATTTGGAATATTTGTAAAGGGTTTTTAAGTTTTAAGGGCCGATGTTGATTTTAAACAAAATACAATTCTTTTAGGAAATTATTATCATTTCTCTTTATTATGATACTATTTGTATGGTTCAATTATGTATAAAACCAAATATCGGTCAAATGGCCGCCGCGGCCTCGGCGGCACACCTACATCCGATGGTTCAAATTTTCGATGACGCTGAGGCATAATTGATCTTCTATGCCGTTTATCTCATCCTTTAACTCTTGAATTGTTACTAGCTTATCGACGTACACTTTCTCTTTCAAATAACCCCAAAGAAAGAAGTCCAACGGTGTCAAATCACATGATCTTGGCGGCCAATTAACATCGCCGCGACGTGAGATTATTCGGCCATCAAATTTTTTGCACAAAAGAACCATTGTTTCGTTAGCTGTATGACAAGTGGCACCGTCCTGTTGAAACCACATATCGTCCACATCCATATCTTCCGATTCGGGCCATAAAAAGTTCGTTATCATCTCACGAAGCGAACACTATTCACAGTAACTGCCTGACCGGCCTCATTTTGGGAAAAATATGGCCCAATGATGCCGCCGGCCCATAAACCGCACCGCATAGTCAGTCTTTGTGGGTTCATTGGTTTTTCGGCAATCACTCTTGGATTATCATTCGCCCAAATGCGGCAATTCTGCTTATTGACGAATGCACTGAGGTGAAAATGTACCTCATCACTGAAATCACGAAGTGCGTGATATGTATTTTGATTTTAACGCGTTGCTTGATTTTGTATCTTTCCATAAGTTCAATTGAGTTAGTCTGAAATTAAAAAATGTCAAATGAAGTGCAGAAAGAAGTTGACATTTAGGTATGGTTCACATTCAACATCGGCCCTTGAAATTTAACCACCCTTTATTTGCACGAGTCATGAGTATTGCATTGATATCAACGACTTCGGCCTTAACCCACTGTATTTAAAACCATCGCAGATTAAATTAAGGCGTTGAGCAGCACATTTTCGGTATCGATCGGCAGTTCCGAGTGGACTCACAAACCATCTTGGCCGGATTCGAGGTCTAGCTAAAACTTCTGCCATGCCTTGGGCCCATCACCCGATTGCAATGCAATTCCATTTCCACGCCGACTCTATTAAACTACAGCCACCACGAGACTCCCCGATGAACTTTTGTCTCGATTAGGTTGTAGGAGGTGTCTGCCTTAAAAACTCTTCTGCCATTGTTTACGAAAGAAATAATTGAAATTTCCAAGTTAAAAAATTCCCACACTAACTTTCTGGAGTTTGAATATTTTTTTAATTACTTGCTCATATTTTACGCTGTTTTACTTGCCTTCGGATAGTATTTACCTTCCCCACTTCCATGCACCACAAATACTCCTCAAATCAAAACAAATCTTTCATAGCTCCCTACAGCACCAAACTGATGGCCGCCTGCGTCGAAGCAGGCGTAGCCGCCGAATCAGTGTTGGAAGCTTCCGTGCCCGTCGGGTAGTCTTCAAAACGCGCTCACATGCTGCTCGCTCTCACAGCAACTGTCGCTGCTGTAAATGCATTGCTGACAGCAGCAGCGCAGCACCAAAAACGCCAACACGCTTTGACAAATGTTGGCCGCCAACAATGGCACAGTTGGTGGTGCATTTTTATGCCCATATTTTGGGGCTGATGTTTTCTTCGCAACCTCAAAACGCTTCTGTAGCACCGCCTTGCGGTGAGTTTTGTTTTTTCCTTTTTTAATTTTTAATATAAGAAATGAGCACTTCAAATTGAATTTATGTGTGTTTTATAAAAATTGGTTAGCCAAAAAAATGAAACAAAAAATCTGAAATAAAATTAAAAAGAGATAAAATACGCGAAGTGGCTGAGGTACTTAGTTTTAGTGCGTTTGAGTTCGGCTTTCGTAGATTTGATTGATATTGATTTCAGTTTTTTTTATTCTTCACTTCATAGCCCGTTTGTAGGCGGCCGCGCTGCATATTTCACCGCCGCGCAATGGAGTTGTATGCCATAACTATAACAAATTTTCATGGCTATGCTAGTAGGCCAACGCCTCTTGGCAAGTGCTGCATCTTCAGTGCCAGGCACCAGGCAGTGCAACCAGCATTCGCCCGCTCACTCGCCTATTATTGTGCCAGGGCCATTGCGGTCACATCTGGTTTATCGCTTTAATGTGACAATTTGAACAACAATTTTGTTTGGTTATTTCTATTGATTGCGCGGTCTTTGTGTGTTTTGAAAAGTGTTACAATACAATTTTAGTTGCACTGCCTCGACTTATACTTCCACAAAGCCACATAGTCTGCCATTCTTTCCTACCTCTTTGTTTTGTTTAATTTTATTTTCTCAAACTTTGGAGTCATAAAATATTTTAGGGCACATATCCCCACCAGCTTTAATGCATGCTTTCGAACAACAAAAACACAAACAACAACAACAGTTGCTCCCTAAATTCTACTGGGCGGCATTTTCTTGATGCGCTCATAAATTTATTTCTATTTTGTATTTAACGGTTGCAGTTAGCAGGAATTAATGTGTCATAAAATTTCAGCTTTTACACACTTCGGCAGCAATTTAGTTTTATTATTTTGGATTTTCATTCAAAAGCACCGAGAAAATTCATTCAAAAGTGCTTTTGTTTGGCGCGTAAAAGAAAGCAACAAAACAAATATAATAAAAATATTTTCTCTACAAAATCTAATGGCAGTTCTCTTCGTAGGGGAAAAATGGGTTAGTGATGTTTATTAACATAATTTTCGGTATTTTTTTTTTTTTTTTAGTTTAGTGTTGTTTTTGTTGTATTATTTTTATGAATTTTTGGATTGACTTTGAATGTGGATAAAATATAGTTGAAATATTATTTGATACACCGAAAAAAAGATAGTTCTTTGTCTATGACTTCTAAAGAAGACGCGGTGCACACATTACAACCTGACAAGTTCAAATTAGTGAACAAATAATTGGAATGGTAAGCTTTAGTTACTGTACAATGTCGGCTTCGGAAACAAAGAGCAGATAAATCTTGTAGCCTGAGCTTGACTGTTGATCTAGTAGACAATTGAGCTTACGTATGAAATCCATATAACATTTAAAATCGCACATACACCCAAACAACATTTTTTTTTTCAATACTCCTTTTGTTTTTAAATTTTAATTGTAGTAGTAAAAAATTATAAATTTGATGAACGCAGCGTGAGTGTAAAGATTTGAAAGTCTCATAGCAAAAAAAACAGCACTCCAATCGATTGATCCATTTTTGATTTGTTGCAGTTTGAAAATTAATTGTATGAGTTTTCAAATATTTAAATTTCTTAACCCCTTCGCGCCGGAGTTTTATTTTCACTACCGGAATACTTCTTGCACGCATACTCAAAAAAGACGAAGAATATAATAGAAAAAATATGTTCTGCATACTTAAAAAGTCCTTAACTCCTTGCACTATCCTGGGACATATTGTCCCAATAAGGATTTATATTGGGCCAATTTAATAAACCGTCGAATTTAGTTTTAAAAAATTTATTTGAAAAATTTAGTATTTTTGTATTTTATTACAGAAAAAGTATTTACTTATGGTGCGAGGCAAAACATTTGAAACAAAGTGCATTGTTGCATCCAGAGCAAATGTAATTTGTTCTCGTTTCTTTTTGCAGGGAAGTGCATCGTACGCAACGACGTCGAGAACTACCTTTTAATGGTAAATGATCACCTATATTCAAGGGCTCGGTACGTGGGCGTTTAGATGGTCTTCCACCAGTTCGCCGAGTTTTTAACTCCTTGGGCTTGGTTCCTTCCGCAATAAGGGACTCTGCTAATGGGACTATAAACTGTATCAGTGTTGATTTCTTACGGTTCAGGTCGTTATGCACAATCCAAGCATTAACAGTTGAAAGCATCAGAATCTTGAAAAAAACCTTTTTCCACCACTTTTGGGATTTCCGGTTGATATTGTATAGCGCTGCTTTCTGATCAGCTAGATCTACGCCCTCCATCAAACGATTATAGTCCACAATAGGTAAGGGGCAGGCAACTTTTTTCTTCTTACCGTCCTTTTGCTTGCTACTTTTCCTATGCTCGGCTTGTGACAGTTGGAGACAACAAGTACTTCTTTCGAGTCCATCCAACGAGTAGCTAGTAGACCATCGCAGTTTATTTGGAACTGGCTTTGCCCACGTTCTAGTCGCGACCCGAACTCCGGTGTTTCTTTTCGATTTCTCATATATGTACCAATAGTAGGAAATGGAATGGATTTCAACAATGTTATTGATGTGAAAAATCGATCGAATGCAACAGCCACATCATTATCACGGATAGTACCTGCTAATTTGAAAACCACTCTTTCTCCAAGAGTTCCAGAAAGATTAGTGGTGATATCTTTACCAGTGTATACATTCAAATCGTATGTATATCCTGTTTTTGCATCACATCGCAACCAAATTTTAACACCGCGTTTGATTGGTTTCATAGGCATGTACTGGATCTACCTTAGAATTTTGCTATACATTCATCGATTGATTGAAAAGGACTATCACTTCGTATTCGCATGAATCTTTCTTTCATACATGAAACGACTTCGGAAATATAGTAATCTTTTGGAGCATTATCAGGTTTGTCACAATCATTTAAATATAGTTTCGAAGAAAGTAGAGCGAACCGATCGCGAGAAATACTTTGCTTACACATTTCGTTTCCCATTGATGCGTGTTTGCTCCAATAATCATGTAATGATGGCAAATGGTTGTAGTGCATAATCATAGCCACGCCTAAAAACACCATTATTTCATATTGATCGGTTAATGCTCTATTAGTTTTCTTCTCTTTATTAAGTTTTTTTAGTTGCTGATTTGTGCACTGTGCAATAAAAATACACACATTTTTTGGAAAAAATTCTCTAAATACACGGAACTCGGTAGACCCTCTGGGAAGATCTACCAGAACTTGAGAATCTCTTTATAATGGCATTAGAAACTTGGGTTCGAAACATCCATCTTCTATGATGTTAGTCCAGGTGGCAATGGCAGGTGCTTCACTCACCTCATTCTCGCATAATTCTTCTTCCTCATCCACACTCGAATTTATGTCATCGGCAGCATATTCTTCGTCTGATTCGGAATAGAAAGCATCACTCTCACCTTCATAAGTATTATCTCCATCTGCTTTGCTGTTCCCAGAGTTTGACGATGGTTTGTAGCTACTCTCAGATGGGCTAAAATCTTCCTCTTCAGAGCTTTCATATAAAATATCTGCAACCTCTTCCACAGTGTACTTTTTCTTCGACATCTGGGAAAAACCATATTGGTACAAATAAGTCCCGTGTAAAATGCAAACAGGGAGAATAGATCCCAAGACATACAAAATTATATGCTACTCACCTTTACTGGTATTCTAAGAATGTACTAAATGCAATATAGGGAGAATTCAAAGTGCACTATTTACTGATTCGATGACGATCGCGGAACATATGTTTTTGACATCGTTTGTCTTGCCATATCGTCAAAATTTCTCAACACGTGCTTGTTAACTGGATCATTGGTGCCACGTATATTATAATTACGAATTTTTTTGGGATTTTTTTTTATAAATGAAGCCAAGAACTTTTATTGGGACAGTTAAGATGGAAGTTTTATTGAATAACAAAACTAATAAATAACTTTGTACGAGGCTGGGACATATTGTCCCAGTAGGCGCGAAAGGGTTAAAACACATATTTTGTAATTTTATGCAACGTATGTCCCTCCAAGAAAGATTTGCCTCAAAATTCAAAAAAAACCGTATGCAAATCGAAGCATTCAGTGCGTTGTTATGAGCTTACATGCATATTTTGGTGGTAGAACTGTGTAAGTATGTCTGTAAGAGAGAGAGAGTATCTGAGAGAACTTTTAGCTTTGCGTTACAATGAAATCTACTAAACGGTATTACGTAAGCAACAAAAGCAAGGGCACCCTAAATTGCGGTAGAAAGCCAAACACTTTTTTTTCTTATTTAATGGCTCTGCTACAAGAAGTTTTTTGTTTAGGAGAAAAAACTATTGTGCGACGCTTCGGACTCTACGGTCTTGGGAATGACTATCTGGATGCACTGGAAATCACTTTGTGACTAAGAGGCAAGTTTCCTAAGTTTCCCATTTAAAAAAAAAAGGTTATTCAGTAGTCATCCTGAAAACAAAACGATGTTTATGCTGTTTTTTCTCGAGTACCTCCTGGGACTCTTTAGAAATAAGCAGCAGGGCTGTAGGGCTATTTTTCTGAGGTTTCTCCAACTTCATCACAGACCAGTCGTCCATGGCAACCACAGACTTTTGAAGTTTGTGGCATTGGAGGGTCTTTGGATCTTCCAGCTTCAATTTCGGCAGCCAAATGTGGTCCTAGCGGTCTCTGGAACAGAGATGAGCTTAAGCGAGAGCCCCATTGCATGACCTTAGCTAAGCTGACCTTAGCAACGCACTGCTCAAGAAATCCCTTGGAAAACTTATCGGCGCACTTGATTAACCTACAACCGTGACAAGTTTCCCCCGAGTCGAAGAGAGCAGCCAGTCCTCGTTTTCGAGGTATTCAATGAGCATGCTTAACATCCGGCCCTCAACGACACCTTCCTACCACTATGGGATTTTGCGTCCACGAGGGCTACTTGGAGATTATTCCTAGCCACCTCGCTAAAAGTTACTTTCGCAGCCGCAGCCGAAGCACTTATTGTGAAGCTCTCAACACCCTGGGTTGAGGAATTTTTTCTTTTCTTGGTAGCATGCCCGCTCACATTTTGTGATGGGTTGTGCTTAGCCGTTGGTTGGTTTTGAGGATTACTATTTTTTTGCTGGGGGGGTAGATTTCCTCACGACCATATGGAACAAAAGATGGGACTGTCTGTAGAAAGCTGTGATTTTGCCATCAAATTCGAGTTCCGACTAAAATTACAGCTATAACAGTGATCAGATTTACTTGGCCGCTTTTGACCATTTCGGACTATTTTTTTTAGATTTCTTTGTTTTGAGTATTAGTTTTTGTTTTTCTATAAAAGTTCATTGTTTAAAAAAAACCAAATTTTATGATTATATTAAAAAAAAATCATAAACTTTCCCTCCGGGGGGGTTTTTAAGTAAAATTCCCAGAAATATTTGTGGTACGCAGTTCTATTGCTTAGTTAGGTTTAGTGCAGCAAAATGTGAGTTTGAAGTTGTCAAAAAACCTTATTGATTTTTTATAAATTTTTAAACAATTTTAATTTTTTTGAAATTGAATTTTTTTTTTTAGTTTCTCCATATCGTCCCCTTAGTATTAAAATAGCCTATAAATTTTTTGATGTTTTGAGAAAATGAATTTCAAACTTTTTGTCGAAAGTAGCTCTCACTCAAATCTCGTTATGTCTGTAAATATTTATTATTTTTTGACTGACCTTTTGACCCACTTTGTGGAACTAGAATTTGACAAAATTTTGACCACATATAAAATCGACGAAATTCAATAAAAAAATAATAGCCTATGAGCACATAAGCTATTGTTATACTAAGGGGACGATATCGGAAAAAGTGGCTCATTAGTTATATGAAGAATTTGATTTTTGTGATTTATGCACATATTCAAGCGCGAAAAAATCTTTCCACTAGGTCTAATATAGACAAATCTATTAAAATTATTAAAAAAAAAATATTTCTAGTGCACTAAAAATGCCATCTGCTCGCCATTATCAGCGCGAGTGTTCAAGTTGACCCAAATACGTGTCTCTGTATGTATGAGTAGATGTAAGTGTATAAACGAAGAGTTCAAAGCAAATCACAGTGATTTGTATTCCTCTAATAAATGTTGCAATTGTAAAATTAATAATTTCCAACCTAATCTTAAATGTAGCCGAATCGCTTGGCAATTAACACTTGCACTCACTCGTCCAAGGGTGAGTTCGATGCACCGCCATGATGACAAGCGCACGCATTTATTCAGACTTTTTCAGTCACATACTTGCAATTACAATAACAAAAGCGTGTGTAATGTGCCACAGCGTTTTTAGAATATAAATAAAAATTCGATAGTGTTGAAATTGCCATCAGATGTACAAACCGATAGTGGGGTGGGGAAAGGCGGAATATGAGCTGTAAAAATTATAAAAAAAACTATAATTATGTTGTGCACTGAATAAGTATTCTGTTGTTGTACTATATTCATATGTTTTGTACATATTTTTGTTGCTATGACGTATTTTGTAAGGCATATTTGTGGATTAGCACTGACTCTCGCGTTGCAGCAAATGCTTTATAGGTGCAATTGACACACTTTTTTCCATACTGGGGGACATTTTTATGGCCCTTTTTTCGTTTTTTTGAGGCGTAACGACTTTTGCCGCTTTTTATTTCCAAATTAAAATAATCATCGATTAGTTGTAATGGGAAAAGGGAATACCGATAAGTAGGCGATTCTTGGAATTTTCTTTAATTAAAATTTTTTCGAGCATTGCTTTAAATTGGGTTAATGTGTAAGTGCTAGAGCCATGATTATCACAGCAAGTATGCATGTATATTGTATGTATGTATGAATCTTTTCAAGTGCTTTTGTGGAAACATGAGCGGCTGTAAGTTGAAATTTGTGTGATGTGTTTTGAAATTTGTGGCACATATGAATTTGAGGATATTTGCTGAAGCGATTTAATTTGTCTGATGAAAAAAATTGTTGCTGATTGCGCAAGCCGACAATATTTGATTGGCTTTCAGAATCAAAAGCTAGGCTATTATTTTCCGAGAGCTGCCAGCTTACTGAATCCGAATTTAGCTGAGATATTCCTGAGTCAAAAACAGATTTCCGGCTGTTTCTGAAAATAATCTGCCTTTGTTGAGCTTACAGCGTTTCCGTATCTATTGCTTATGGTGGTTTTTTTTGGGCTACTTTACATGAATCCAATCCCATGAATTCCGCTGAGACAAATACAATTTTGTATTTTTTTTTCATAATAAAATAGGTTTTGAAATTAGGGGTGCAAGAGTGGATTTTTGGATATGAAAAAAAATAAATATTTCAAGATTTTTAATAACCTAAATATAGACAGAATAAGCAACTTTTCACCTTTAAATTGAAATAAAATTTTTTTCTTTAAATTTCAATTTCTTCCAGAAAGCATAGTCTCGTTCTTTTTTCAAAATTTGTACCGGACTGAGTTATGCGATGGTTCTACAAAGGGCAGTGCTGTGGAACTTGAATACTGATCTTCAAGCATGATGTATGTGATCTCTTGTGACAATCTCCCAACTCGAGTACTTCTAGCGGTGGAACTGTTAGTCCATATACATACAACATACACTGTGTACTCCACGAAGTGAGGGAGGCCAGTGGAATGAATGGGAACAAAAAGAGTGGATGATCTACTTTTCTTAGAGACGACTGGTCCTAAGGCCGAAAACTTTATTCCAGTATTTATAATCGCGAATCAACATCAATAGCCTCGGATAAATGGCAGCACCAAAAGGTATCGACCCAAGTAACGAATTATTCTTCGCTCACTCAAAGCTATTCAAATCTCGATTACTACTAAGAAGAGCTCATAGGATGAAAATGCATAAAGCGCTAGTAAGGCCCATACTAACACACAACAACGAGGTATGGATACATAAGGTGGCAGATACCACCCAAATACTAATATTTGGAAGAAAGGTAGTACATAAAATATATGGTCCCTTGCGACTGGATGACGAAACATATAGAATCAGATATAATGACGAGCTCGATGTACTGATGCATCATGAAAATGTGATACGTTTCTTTAACCATCAAAGAATAGGATGGTTAGGGCATACGTATAGAATGCCCAAAAGCAGAACTGCCAGTATAACATCCTAGACTACCGGTTGGACGCAGAGAGCAATGACGGTCAGGTAAACGCTGAATTAATGAGACCGCAGCTGAACTGCGGAAATCGCTAATCACAAAATGGAAAAAAGTAGTAAAGGATCGTTCGAAGTGGTGAGCTGTAGTTGCAGAAGAAATGGCTTGCATAAGGCTGTAATGCGAATGATGATGATGAGTTATGGCCTACATCAGCAATAAAGTAGTCATTATATACTTAAAAGCTCACTTAGGAATTTTCATGAAATACGAATATATTTTTATTAGATTGACAATAAAGAAATCGTGACCTACCGCATTGCGGACGCTTGGGGAGCTCTCTCATTTTCTCACTAAAAATGGCAAAACAGCCAGAATGCAAGAACATGCACCATAGAGCCCACACTTCGAGTGCGACTTTCCCATTAACATTTCGAGCATTTTCGTAAGGATTAAGTAGATTTTTTGCGTCGATTCATCACTATGGAAGAGACTTGGGTCTATCTCCATTATACTAAATCAAAACCAGAAGCTAAAGAGGGGTGTGAAGCCTATTCTTTGCCTCCGAAAGTATTTCGTGTCCAGAAACCGGCCAAGAAGGTATTAGCATCCATTTTTTTTGGTTGCGAACGGAATTTTGTTTGTGGACTACTTGCCAACCTTTTAGACCAGCTGAGGGAAAAAATTCGTGCAAAAATACCCAGTTTGCCAAAGAAAAAAATTCTTTTTCATCACGACAGTGCACCACGTCACAAGAGCATTTTAACAATGCCTAAAACCCATGAATTCAAGTTCGAATGAACATTTTTATACCGCATACCTTTTTAAAAAAAATTTTATTCTCGCATCATAATTTAAAAAAAAATTTAATTTTTCTTTATAACACTAATGAAGCAAATGAGCCGGATATAAACTTTTTTTGTGCGAAGCCAAATATTGTTGACTAAGAACGCCGCTCACAAATTGCTAAGCATTTTTATATCCCAACGTATTTTATATCTTACTACTAAAATGATGACTTAAGTTATGTGATTGTAAATAAAAATCACGACATCTCTGCAAATATCCATTCACTTCGAACGACTGTCGTGGTCCAGTTGCTTATATCCAAAGCCAACGCGCCACTTAAATCTCGGTTATTTTCCATAAATAAACCGAGAAGACAAATAAATAAAACCAATCAGCTTTTTTGTTATTTGTTTTTGTTATTGTTCCGCTTGTCAACATATGTCAACATGATATACTCGTAAACCGAAAAACTACTGGGTAATTAAAAGACGAAATTTATCGGCACTAATATCTATTGCGCAGGGTTGCAATTTGCTAAAACAGCACAAACAAGAGCGCGACGGTCAGTCAGTCAGTTAGTGAGGCAACCCAGAGTGTGGTTGTTCGAGCAGGGAAAACAAATATATGGCAGCCATAAGATGCGCCAATTTACGATTGCTCGCAAACATACATTCGCACACTAACACACATACGTACATGCATTCTAATGAACGTCGCAAAGGACAAACAAATAAAAACGGAAATTGGACATTGAAGAAAAATCACCGATTTTTATAGAGTTCATAAATTTCAATATTTATAACTAAACAGGCATTTGTGTTAGCCAAGACTGAGACTAGCAACAACAAATGGCTATGAATAGAACAAACAAGAGGCGCCCTCCACTGGAGCACTCACTTCGCTGTTAGACATACAAACATATGCTCACACTCGTATGTATGTGTGTACATAAATTTAGTGACCGCCTGAAATTAACTAACAAGTAGGCTGTAACAAATTTTATAGATACTCACTGTTTGACATTTCTGCTTTAAAGGGGCGTATTCGAAGCGGCAAACAAGCGGGCGAGTGGAGCAGCCGACGAACATAAAAGCAGGGCCTCCGTCAAGAGTAAAGTGACGCTGGCGTAATAAACAAACAAAAAATGCATGCCTTTGAAACTGCATATGTATGTGTATAGATATGTATGCATGTACATGAAATACCCGAAATCTGTTAGTAGCAAAAAAGGATAATAAAAAACATTAATGGAAGGATGCGCGCTCATCAAGAAGCCATCAAGTCAAAGGCATGCAGTTAGCGGCGAAATTTGTTTGTGTTGGAGAAACAGTAGTAAATATTTAGTTGGAGGCGTTTAACGAGGCTGTCTGTCAGCATATGTTCGTCGCATGAATACGCATTGTACTATATACAAATATTCATTGTTGTTGTTGTGCAGCACGCATAAAACCTGTAACCAAATAGTTGCGCCCTTATCTGTCTGGAAGGCAAATGGCTGGGTTGCGCCGCTCGAAGCAAAATAAAGGCGTTAACGGAATCACATCTATGGGCTATGAAGGCAGGAGGCGGGCTGGCAGATTGGCGGTTAACTGCGACAGGTGACGCTGTATGTAGGGATGCTGATAATAACGTAAAATAAATAAGAAAACAGACAGGTAGTGAAAGTGTGTATATTGTGGGCAAATACGCACACATACATACATATGCAAGTAAAAATATTCTTCGTCTTCTTCTTTCTCGGCAAAGCCGCCGCTTAGGTGTTTTTTTTTTGCATTTTCATACTAACCGCCATGAACTGGCATCACCAAATAGCGAAGAATTCTTTCTGAATTTATGCGCATAGCGAGTCATCCACTTTCTCAGCCGTAGTGCAATTAGCGCAGCGAATATTTACAATATAAATATTTTCAGAGCATTTGCATCGATTCGCGCTTGACATAGTCAGCAGAGCCTCGGATTTATTTATGTTAGGTTAGGTAAGGTAGCTGTCCAACGCGACACACTCAGGCCTATTACAGACCCACTATCACACCAGTAAAGATTCTCTTTTCTCCTAAATGTGCAGAACCTCCTTAAGATGTACCTTAAGATAAACCTTTTAAGATGTATTTTAAGGAAGTATTTAACTTTGCGACTCTATATATTTACTTTTTGCACTATGCCTATATCCCTCTAAAGTTCATGCAGCCCTTTGTTACTTCAACTGCAATATTCATGGTCACCGAAAAATAAAGTTTCGTCAATCTTGCACAGAAGTTTTCTCTCAAATGCCTACATCGAACTTACGTCCAAGCTTTTGTGTCATTTGCAGACGTCACAAAAAAAAACACACACTCAACATGCGATTATAAATTTTGATATTTAATTTTTGAAATTTAATTTTAATTCATTTTGAATAAAAACATAGTTCATTCCTTAAACTCATGTGAACCAAATTTTCAAACTTTCTCCAAATAAAAAAAAATGCATCAAATTTTTTACAAAATTTCCAACTTTTTGACCAAAATTTTTAAAAATTAATTGTGTTGCAGTTTTAGATATAATATGTATATATATATATAATTGGCGCCTTACACTCTTTTTGGGTGTTTGGCCCAGCTCCCCCTCCCATTTGTGGCATGCGTCTCGATCTTGTTCCACAAATGAAGGGTCCCACAGTTTCAAACCCACTCCCAACGGCAGATATTTTTTTTAACAGCGTTCACAAAAAAAAATTTTATAAAATCTACCCGGCTACTCAGCCATTCGAAACTTTCCCTTTTTCGTGCTAAAATTTAAAGGACTAAAGCTGGGTACCCGAAATTTTCTAAGGACTTAAATAAAGTGTAAGATGTAAGGGGTTATATATCTTGTGAGCCCGAAAAAGTTCACGATTGACATACAATTTTTTAAATATGTTTTAGAACTTTTATTCAAATGAAGCATTTATCATACTGAAGGGTAATTCTCGAAGAATACATTTTGGTGTTTTTATTTTAAAAAATGTTATTATTTATTGTTTATATCGCCTCTCCCCGAAACACCGTTTTTTAGAAGAGGCTTGCGGTGATCACGGTACCGCATGAGCAGCTCAACTGAAATCAAAAAAGTTAAATGATTATTGTAGAAAAATGTTTTTTAGTGAATCTGAACGGTTTATTTACCCAAAACAATTTTTTCTCGATATGAAAACCGCTTTGAACAAAAAAAAAACGATTTTTGAGGGGTTGAAAAATTAAAAACAAATTTATTTCCAGCGAACTATGCAAATATTTATATAAAGTGAACCGTTCAGATTCACGAGGTTGTAACTTCAAATAATTAAAAAAAAAGTTTATGCAAATCGGTCAAATAATTTTTGATAAATAATGATCACCGTGACGGTAATCATTATTAAAAAAACACGACTTCAAGCTAATCGCGTCTGAAGTTTTGCGTGCACTTCTCGTTCCAAGAAAGGTCGCGCGCTTCCACGGTCTGTAATTTTCATTCTAGTGCTCCGATCTTTACGATTTTATGAATTTATATTATTAAGATGATGTACTTTTAGAATATGCCATACAAAATTTTCGATTTTTTAGTCCAACGCAAGGTATATAACTCCATAAGCTGAATCTCGTGGATTTTTTATAATGTTTTCCCCTGACGGTGTTGCAAATTCCATGCCTTCTGTGATGCGGTAAACATATGCGGCAAACAACCGTAATCTCGCTTAGAGAATGTAGTTCTAAAAAAACCATTTATCTAATATACTCTTGAAGTCGACCAGAGTCATATTCGATCATATAAGAAAAATACATACAAAAAAGTTGCGGTATTTCCAATGGAATGATGAAATTTATTACATTGTAAGAGTTCTTCGAAAATATTTCGAAAAAATTTAAGATTTACATGATCTGGACCAATTTGAGAGTACCTCTCTCCAAAACGAGATTTTTCGTATAAGAATATCAACGGAATCAAAACAAAGACTTATTTGTGAGAGGTTTAAGAAAAACTTAAATTACTCAAGCAAATCTTGACGAAGATATCATGGGAAAGAAATTTCCTTATCTCTTTCTTCGAAAATATGTTTGTTTTTGGAAACATATTTATAAAGCACTTTTAAGCTAAAACTCTTCTATCATCTAATGTTATATTTTGAAAAAAAAAAAATTTTAAAAGCTAATTTTATTTAAAAAATCCTTTTTTTGTTGAACTTATCACGATTGGATCCAGTTCACGTAACTCTTAGATTTTTTCTAAAACATTTTGGTTGAAGTCTTAAAATATATAAATTTTATGATTTTGATACAACGGCGCTTTTTTATTGTGTGGAGAGTGATGCACTCTAATCTACATACGTATATGCATACCCAGCTATTATTTGTATGCAAGCATACATAATTACTCGCCGTTTTATTTATCTCATTTAAGTCCATTCGATGGCACTTGCCAAATCACAGCCATTTTGTATCTACTTCAAGGATTCATCGCAAAAGTTCAATACTTCAAAAATCGAACTTGATGAGCAGACAATGGACTGCTGATGAATTTAATGCAAAAAAAAACGAAAAAAAAAATTAGCGGCAATCAGGAGAAAAAAATTGAAAAAGTCTTTGGGTAAACATGCAATTTATCGGCACAAGCACATGCCACACGCCACTATGAGTTCGACACGCATATGTGGTGGCAAATTCAACACAACACTTGTATGAATATATGGTATTCACATGAGTAGCAGTGTCCAGTTATGCCGGTGCAACAGCACGCAAAGTCACCTGAAGAGCGGACTTACTCGTACACATTGCAAAGAGGCGTTTCGGTTGAAGTGGCGGCAGTTTATTGCGTTGCTGTAGTGGCTAAAATTGCTGCTTGATTTCTAAAACTCAAATAAAGCGATTTTTTTTATTTTGCTGATCTTTGGGATGCTTTTTTCCTCATTTTTTGTGACTTTTGGTACAAAATTGTTGCGCTGTTGCACGCAAATTGCAGCTGAACTTGATGTGCAATTTATTGTATTTATTTTGTTCACCATTTACTTGAAACATAATTTCTGGTGAATGCTTTTGAGCTGTTTAACACTTACGCTGTTGGTGGAGGGTTGCGAAAACCAAAAAAATTGCATTTTGTATTAAAAAAAAATAGACTTTGGTTTCTGAGGGAAAAACGGTTAAGTCGAACCGAGGAGTATTGAGGAGTATTAAAAAAATGTTGAGGCAAACTGGTTGCTAATAAAAATTGCATTTTTGTGCTATTATCTCATTTCAATTGCTACAATTCTCATAAGATTTGTGGAATAATTCATAGGCCTGCCTCGACAAGGGCTCGAGAGCAATAAGAAGGCTCTTCTCAACAGTAGCAAGCGATCTCCCTCCACACAGCGCCATTGAGCGCTAGATAGTGCAGCTCAGATTTATTCGCCGCACTTCTAAGTAGAAATTACTCTCCTTCTCACATGATTAGATATCAACGGTCCTATGCATAGCCACTTGGAAACTTTAATGAGCCATCGAGGGCAATCAAATCGTTTACCCAAGCCACGCTGCTTGCATTATTATTTCATTCGCTTAGCTCTAGTTTCAGTTAAACCGTATAAGTTGAACTATCAATAAAAAAAATGTTTTATTTTCTGCTGAAAAAGGAATATGGTCGCCAAGATTTTTGGAATTTTCGATCTTTAAATAAGAAGATTCACCTCACTTTGAATACATGTTTCTGCCATGAAAATATAGCTTGCTAAAAGAAGACTTGAGTTTGAGGAAGAGATTTCTCTGCTCCAACAAAACGGGTTGTGCTCAAAGCCTTCTTGAATCGCTTTTCTAACTTGATAACATTTATTTCTATTATTTTTAATAGCTCTGACAGTGAAACTCATTCAAACTCCATTGGAAGCTACACCATGAAAATTCGGTAAAGAATGTCAGCATCTACTCCTGCAAATCTATGTTCGGAAACATATGAGGACTCAAGCCACAGGTCGTGCTTTGGATGTACTATACAACGTGGTTCTACTAATTTAAACCTACAGGTGCATGGTTTTGTGGGAAGTGCTTCGGAAGTGCTAAACTGAGGAGGGTGCAAAGGATTGCTTGCATTGGCACTTACTTCCCATCGACTTTCACGTTATATCCATCTCGGTCTTCACTAACGGTTCCAAGATAGCACCGTGAGTTGCAGCAGGGGTTTTCTCTAAATTAGCCAATTTATCTATTTCCTTAAGACTACCGAATACTGCTAGTGTTTTTCAAACAGAAGTCTCTATGATCCTGAAGGCATGCAGAATTCTTTAGGAACGCGGGAGTTATTCAAATTTTTACCGATAGTCAAGCTGTGAGCAGGGCACCGACGACGCCATAATATAGCGGCATAATATATAAAACGGCGCTTTAGTGCTACTTGGGGGGTGTCAAACTGGTACGTCAACAATTTCACTTACGTAACTGCGTTCAGTTGCCGACTTTTGTCCGTTCCGGCGGGACGAGCGGCAGGATTGTGGCGCTCTCTATACAAATATAGGCAATCAATTCAGCTGACGGTCAAATGCGGCGCCACGACTGATACAACGGACTAATTCTGCAGTGATTGTAGCTCAGCACTAAGCAATAAAATTGCGTCTTGTGGGATGAGCTCTGTTTTTTTTTCTCGAAAAATAATTTTCACCATATTCACCCTGCATCACTTATGGGTTAAGCCTCAATCGCATACTCGTGCAGGCTCCGTCATTTTGCGATGTTCGCCCATAACTGTCTCGTTTTTTTTTTAATTTTCAATATGCTGCTGGTATTGTTGCGCTATCCGCACCCCACGTACGGTGGCTGGTGCCAACCAGAATTGTTTACATGACAGTTTTTGCTTGTACAAACATAAAAACTTAAAATTTGAGACATAAACAAAATAAACACGCGCCAGCAGGCTAAGGAGCAGCCAGAGAGTCATTCAGCCAACCGCCAGCCAGAAAGTCAAACAGCCAAGCACATGTGCGATGCGCATGCGCACCGACAAACGGCCACTAACTGAGCAACAATAACAAAATTGAAATAACAAAGGGCAAATTAAATGCAACACAACAAGTAAGGAGCGAAGAATTTACGCCAAAGGAGCAGAGCGGGGCAAGCTAGTGCGCGAAGAAGTGTGGCGGCGGTGGCGGCCAAACAATTTAAGTGGTAGTGCGTGTGCCTCCACAAATAAATGCATACATAAACAAGTGAGCGCATACAAAAACATTTAATAAAAATAAAAAAGAACAATAACAAAAACAAAAAACGCATCTATGTAAGTATGTATGTTTGGCGTTTACTTTGTTCACTCTTCTGGCAGTCTGGCAGTTTCCTGCCCACTATGAATTGACTATTTAGTTCGACTGCCACCGATATTTGAGCCACTACGCGTTGACATTGACGTCTCAATTTTTTAGTTTCTAGCCACTTTTTATAGCAGTTCGTTTTGTAAGCAAGCAAGCACACTGTGACTACATACAAATGTGTGTGTGTGTGTATGTACATATATTTAGGTCTGTGGGTAGTGCACACGCGTTGCATGATTAGGCTGTCAGTTAGTTAGCTTGTCTGCTAACTGCGACGAGGCTTGACCAACCCAGACTCAAAATATTGTTCAGCTCAAAGGTCTGAGATTTGTGGTCTGTCAGCACAGTTGAACAAGTTTTTTGTTTGAAAATTCATTTATTTACAATACTTTTTGTCATACACTTTTTGAATATTTTTTTTTGTGTTTGGTATTTTTAAAATATCTTTGTTTAGCTGACCGTTTAGTCTCACCGTTTTTCTCGCTCATTAATTGCAATTGCGTGTCGCCTTGCACGGCGTTGGTCGGCCGGTCAGTTAACTTGTTTGCATATCTTGCACTGTTTTGTGTCCTTCAAAAGTCACATGCAACACACGTATGAGTGTGGCCTATATGAGTTCATTTAAATACACTGGTATTAATGCCATATAAACCCTGTTCGAAAAGTTCCCGGCATTGATCATTAAACCGAAAAGGGTTCAATTTCATTGAGTGACGAATTGAAGTTTCAGCTCGGAGGGTGCTAAATTATTTTGCAGAGTTTTAGCGGTGGGTGATAGAGGCGAAAATTTTATTTGGTGGAAAAATGAAATTTTCAAATTCCAAAAAAAAAAAAAATAACCTTTCCCAGTAGAAAAAAGAAGGAGTGAAAAGCGATTACAAAAGCTCTTCTTTGGAATCGGGAGAGCCTTACCATCTCCATGATTTCCTTAATTATTTTTTATATGAAATGAGCCAAAACGCAAGGCATTGCATTTTCGCTTGCGACGGAACATCTTATAGAAGGTGTTATTGCAAGTCATTATGCCACCGCTTGTACGAGAATGCTTTTGAGAAGGAGCTGTCTTCAAGCGCTTCACAAACGCCTGGCAGTATGCCCTTCTTGCTCGCTTACTTTGTAAGGGCTGCAGAAAGCCGTCTTTGTCATGTGATGTTATCTTATTTCCAAACAGCAACGATAATTTAAAAAAAATTATTTTAATTTTAATAATTATAAGTATTTTAATAGATGATTTATTTATTTATTTATTTTTTATAAATATGAATTTTAAACAAAAAAGATAAATAAATGTAATTAAATTATTATATATGAACTTAATGATAATAACCGAGTGGATAACATTTTCTTTCTGTCGGTGGTGATTGAAACATCTATTTTCCCATTAAATAGAATGTGCAACATCTTTTTCATAACGCCTAAGTCCAACAAGTGCATGGGCTCCAACGGAAATTGTGTGATCATTTTTATGCCAATTGTTTGTAGACTGTGTCTTTGTGAAAATCAGGTTGTTTTCTTTCATTAAAGTCATTGTCGGTTCTTAATAGCGATGATTTAGTTTTGAAAGTTTTAACATTTTTAATTCTTTCCCCTCTCTGGTAACATTTACCGCAGCCTGCTAAAGCGTTATGACCCATAGTATCACACATGAAGGAACATGCTGGTGTATCACATATAAAAGCTCTGATTTCGAATTTAAATTCCCGGCTATTCAGCACAAGGCCATTTAATTAACTTAATTTACACTCACTCTTTTTATTATAAATTTTACTTAAGTTATTTCTAACTTTCCGAAGCACGTCTTTTCATCACAAAAATACACTTTTAATAAATTTACAAAAATGAACGCGTCACTTTTTTTTGTTTGTACCGCCTACTGTAAATTTCGACAATTGTGTATAGGTACAAACGTTAGCTCGACAGTTTATTTTATAACACCTTGCCTACTCACTTCTCGAGAAGGAGCACTGGAAGCGCTTTGTGAGCAGTGCTGTTGACATAAGCATTTCACTTGCTTAGAAGCTGTTCTGTAATAGCTTATGAAGGCAAGATATTGCACCATTTCCTTCTGGGTTGGTAAAAATTAGTACAGTAAGCATATGAATGTATGAGTATGTGGAAAAAAGTCATAGAATAAGTAATTCTTTTTTCTCGCGGGCATTTTTCTTAGTGTAGTTATGATACTCACTCTCCCTACCTACCTGACCCCTAATTATTGCACTGAAAATCGTTAGCGCTTCGAACTATTTTCGCTTGTTCCGTGCGGCTGCTTGACTTAGTTCGCTTTTATTCAAAACCAAATATTATTTTTAAAAATCCTTTGCGCCAAAAATGTTAGCCTTCTACTTACAACGACTATTTTGACATTAACGTACTCATATTTGTTTTGGAATGTTTGTTTTTCTCAAGGTTCTTATGCGATCTTCATATGTGAGTGTTTGTTTTTTAAGAATCTACACTTATTTGTTTCCCGGACGCTTAGTGTTTAACGACACAGAAAGTCATGAAGTAAATATTTATAAAGCAGTGACATAAAAACGAGTACATACATACACATACATACATATTAGTAAGAGTTAAAGGCAATAAAGCTCTGAATGGAGTACCGATAAATAAAAATAAATGGCAAAAAAATATGAAAACATTACTATTTACGGGGAGGTTAACAAAACTATAATAAATTAAGGTAGTTAATGGTAATTTGAATAAGTATTTGCTTTTATTCGGAAAATTTATTTAGATCCATTTTGATCCATTCTCTTCACTATACTTCGCCCCAACACATTTTTCTTATGGAAACTTAGTATATCGCTCTTCTTCTTACCAACTTCAGTGAAAACCATAAGGTAACCTTAATTTGGGTCCCGGGACACCGGAACATAGAAGGTAACGAAATCGCCGATGAGCTGGCAAGAGGGGGATCTGCCATGAATAACGTTCTTGCAGTCCCGGTATTCACATCATTAGGTGCAGTCAAGAATGCAATTTCCCTAAAATACCTTCGAATCGCAGATTGTAGATGGAGAGACCAGACGAAATGCAAAATCAGCAGGACGTTATGGCCCACCTACAACCTCAAGCAATCTTCGACATTCATAAACATGAAACGACGGGACGCATGTAGACTAACGGCAGTCATATCTGGCTTCTGGTCTATCGGAGAACAAGCCGCCAAAATGAGCATCCCTCACAACACACACTGTCATAGTTGTAAACAACCGGATAAAAAGGAAACAATCTTCTATTTCCTCTGTGAATGCCCTGCCCTATGGAAGGACAGAATATTAACCCTGGGCAAACCGTTCTTCGCGAGTCTCAAGCAGCTGTCTGGTTTAGACGTCAATAGTCTAATAAGGTTCCTAAACCACACAGACTGTAAATAACTGTTAAGCAAGTTGGTAACGAGAATGTGGCAACAAAATGGTGCGGAAGCGCTAGTTGGATTCTGGATGAACTCCAACCAACCAACCAACCAGTATAGCAAATGTTTTTGCCGTTGAACTGACACTAGTGAGATATTAGACCTCTTTGTCTCGCCAAGCAAGTGGCGGAAATATGAAGGCACTGTTATAATTAAACTTATCTTGGTAGCGCTGGAAAAGAGTTGTCAAAAATTAGATTTGTTTGTGGAAATAGTGAGTTATACCAGTTTTATTAGGTATAACCAATCTCGCTAGCGGTGAATCTTGCTCGATAACTTTGTTGTTGCTTTCACATGCAAATTTTTCTTCAAGCAAGCAGAGCAGCGCAATAGCGAGCAGAGAAGTAGCGAATCGAAGAGACCTATCACCTCGGCCGAAAAACTAGTAACCGATGCTTCTGTACCGATTAGCAATCCGCACAATATTTATTCTATGAGTTTGATTTTGATGCCGAGTCATAAAAGGAAGGAGTTTGGTTTGAATTTTAGAGATCCTAAAAGAAAAGGATTCGCTACAAAAGAAATTATTATTTCCGTAATGTTGAAAACTGAGTCCGATTTATCAAAGGTGGTTCAAAATTTAGTACTTCATAATTTTTATTGTTTTTATTTTTTTATATTCTTTTTTATATTTTTTTTATATATTTTTTTTATTATATTTTTTCGTGCTTTCCATGGCAGAAATGCGCTCTGAGGTTTGCCATTGCCTGCCAAGGGGCGGCCGCTATTAGGGGCCCACTCACAACGGACCCATTTCGTGGTCTAAGTGGCATCGTTGTCTCTATGTGCGATGCGGCTGCCAAACCATCTACTGTGTCCTAACTCGAAAATAGCTCACACTTTCCCAGTAGCCCTGACGCCAATACAACATTATTGTTCTTTTTTTTTTTTTGTATCTTTCTCTTGTAGTTCTGAAGGCAAATTTCTTTTGGTCAAAGTTAGGTTTGTCACACTTGAATAGCTTTACTTGAGTATTTCTTCAAAATTATCTGTCTAACTCAGCGGCCATTTCATTTTCAGTGGGATCAGATAATATTGAAATTTTTTTATAAGTTAGAAAGAGTCAACCAATTCGAAATCATAAGAGGCTCATACCCCCTGAAAGCATAATTGCTTCTTAAATGAACTTAAAATTTTGTTTTTCACTTAATCCTCTTCATTCTCTGCCCTCCTCCACTTGCACTTCATTCCATTTCATTTGCAAATCTTAAAATTGTGTACGCCTCCAATTAATTACTGTAACCACAAGGACACTGGCAAACAGGGCTATCATGTTTCAAGAAGTAATGAATTAAATATGAGCCATTTTACAATACAAAACGAACGCCATAAAATATGCACAATATTCAAAATACTCCTTGCATGCAGCCAGTCGTAAGAAATGAATAAAAACAGTAAACACAAAATCACCCTGCGATATGTTTGCCACTTTTTCTGCCTGACTGGCTGGCAGTTCGCATTTTATTGCCTTGTTGACACCTCAACAAATCAGTGTGAACATCTCGCAACCACTAGCCCAACTGCCAACTTCGTGGGCAATTATAAATAAGCTTGCGGATATTGCACGAGACAAATGTCCCAGCGCCCTTGCTCCGCTGCCACTCCTTGTCATCCTTGCTGTTATTACTCTTACTGCGCTCGCGCGCTCTCCCCCAACTAGCTGCTTTTTTTTATGTGCCAAACCATGCCTGGCGGCAGTCAGTAAGTCAGTCAGTCAGTTCCGCTGCTGGTCGCTTGCTGCAGACTAATGTCGATTCCTACACTTTTGTTCATAGCCCCATCGCTTCATCGCTTCATGGCTGGAAGTGTTGCCATAGCAATTAAAATTCCTGCACTAATATCTACAGCCTCAACCAACAACGCCGAGAGTCGGCCATTCACCATCACTATGACCAGCATGCACCACTCTTTCCGCGCACCGTTCATTGCTTTTCGCAGATTGCAGATACACTAATTAAATGCACTGAAAGGGTTCTGGAGTATTTTTTTTTTTTATTTTCTTCTCGCTTTATGGAAAAAAGCAGCTACAAATAACCTAAAAATTCTTCAAGTGTAGGGCGACCGGTGCTTTAACCACCTATGCATGTATAGAAATAGTAGCTACCACAACAACAACAATTCGAATGTATAATACCAGCAACCTGTCTTCACGCTTCTTAATGCCTCTGCTCTTCGGAACACCACAAAAGTGGTGCACTTGTACACATCATTCCTTCAACTCTCTTGTTCATAAACTCAGCTACACACAGTTGCGCTTACTCGCATACAACTTTGGAAAAATATTCTAAATGTCTGTCAGCTAGCTGCTAATTTTGCTGCTGGCTTGGCCATTTGCAACGCTGTGGCTAATTTCCTATGCATTTCTACAGAGGTCATTTATTGTTTCCGCTTAAATGGTGGCGACGTCTCGGAATGGGAGTTAATGGGCCTTGTGCTGCTTATTGCCATAGCCACAGCTGTAGCTTAGACAAAAGCTATAACAACAACAACAAACTGTCTATAATTCCACAGTCCACCTCAATACCTACAGCAATATTTCAGTTACTTACTCTTCAGTTGACTGCTTAGGTTTCTTTGGCAACAATATGTTGCATGCAATTTACTGTTAAGCATCTCCTCTTATGCAGCGACGTTTGCCTTTTTAATTTCTTCCTTCACTTGAGCTTAGGGCATTTTTTGTGCACCAGGTTATTTTTGTTACAGAAAAAATATGCTATAGCGGTTTTTAGTACTTGGTTTCGATATGTGTGAGTGTTCAGTGGTGGTGAAGGAAGGAATAGTTAATGGACGCTGCAGCCTTTCTGTAAGCTGGCAAGAGCTTGAGTCGGGATCTAAAGATGAACCAAATTTTGAAAGTTATACGAACTATTTCTTTTATCTTGTCTGTAAGTGGCACTGAAGCCATCTTAAGTATGCAAATTTAGTGTAGGAAGGGCGAGTTGACCTTAGTCGAAGATAAATGCCTAGCAAAGCGAAGTATTTCTATTTCAGAGGATTCGCACCCATGCCTCCTCATCACTCATTATGAATAATGTTGTCATTGGCTAAGCGAATAAGCCATACTGACATTGCCGCACTCCTTAAAGCCCAGGTAAGACCGCCTATAATTTTTCCATATTCGGCAAATTGAAGCCGCACCGCAAGAAAATTTCACACGGCGACATAAAGGAGGTCACCGAAGCTATAATCGTCTCTTCTGAACGCGATAACTTCGGATGATTACCAAAGGTACTTTTAACAGTGGAAATCATTATCCATCGAATCGCACAGCTGGAGACTGAATGTGGATAAAAAAATTGCGCTCGTAACCTAATTTGCTAGTGTTTTTTTTAAGTTCTCGGAACTTAAATGCTAATTAGTTTCGGATATATCGACCATGCAAATCGAGCTGTCTGCATAAGCCTACACTTTGTACATAGTCTCCACTGCTAACTAAAGGCGAAAATATATTGGGGGTCTGTAGTCTAGACTGTACTATAGCTTCTTCAACAGTAGATTAAAGAAATGAAATTTATATTTGTATATGAAATAGAAACAGAAATTACTTGTTAGAGAGTTGTCATGTCTATAACCGAGTTTGGAATCCTAGGCTTCAGAGTTATATTCCCCCAATCTGAAGAAGCTAGTGATATATCTCACATTTCACTATTCGTAAACGGCTGTGTGTGCTTCTCTTTGTAAGGAGGCCGGAATTTCTTCAACCATACAAACTTAGAAGCATTCACCAGCTATGAAGAAAAAATTAAGTCATGCCGAACTCTTAAAAAGTGGCTTATCATGTATTCTGGAGTATGTGTAATTTTTGTTTTTCTTTCTATGCACCTATTTTTCTGTGATAAATAAGAATTTTCTTCTCTTGCACGAACTTCTGAATATTGAACTGTGAAAAGTTTGCTTGCAGCTTGCGGGCTGTCAGTTAAATTAGGTTTTACAGGCTTTTGTGAGAGCTCGCGAGTTCCCATATCTGAAACTGTGTTTGGCTCCAACAGCTTGGAGTGATCTTACCCAACTTTTATAAATAAAATAAAACAAAGCAATAATATTTGCTCAAGAAGGTAAGATACTTAGAGGCATTATATGGTGAAATAAGTTCTTAAGAATGGAAGGTAAAGCCCGAATATACAAATCTGTGATGAGACCCCCAGAGATGTGAGTTGAAAATGCAAAAATAAAACAAATGCTACGCAATCCAGAAATGCAAATTTCACGATCTATCGCAGGAAAAACTGGTCTAGATTGCGTAACAAAAGGCAGGAAACGAAAGTTACTGGCCTTATTCAACTTGTAAGGACTAGAAGATGAGCTTAGAATGGCCATATAACAAGGGTACCCAGTGGTCGAATAATAGGGATTCTAAATCAAACGAAAGTCATGCGCCGCGAAGACCTCCAAAACGATGGAAGGAGAGCTGGAAATCTACGTCACAGGCACATCCAATTCTTCTTATTATATTTTATTTTTATTTTATTATACAGGAATTGTGATTCTAAAAAACTTTATTTTAACGCGTGTAATGAAATGTAATTTATATTGCGGGAAAAGAAACAGCCTAGAAGTCTATAATAAAAGATAAAGAAGAATATGTAAGAAACTTAAAACGCAGCCATTTATATTATGTGGAGCTACAGACATTGTAGTTTATCGCCTAATCCTTTTGAAAAGCTTACGAGGGCATTAAGCCGCTCGGCAGCTAAGATTGTCTGCCGCAGTCACCATCAACAGGGTACTTCATCCTGTGCCTTGTAATTTAATATGTATGAAATTTTCTTTTTGCTTACGAGCCTGAAAGCCAGTTCCTCGTCTGTGTGAGATTTTAACCCGAACCAAACCCCCTACCGATCCCCTCCCGGTATCTTCAGTGAAGTGGAATATCGGGAAACGGTTTAAGTACCAGACTTTACGTCAGCTACCGCTCATATGCGGTCCGTCATTGTTTTGTTTATTTTTTGAAGCCACCACAGTTAGGCTTTCCACCCCCATTCAAGTATACTGAGACACCTGTCGACTTAAATGGCCTGTTTATTGGTCTATGTAGCACCGCCTGGCTGCCGTTGACCTCGTAGAAGGAAGCTTGGTTCCCTTCCACTTAATTGAATGCCTATTAATTATCACTAATTGTTGACGAAATCCGATCCCACGCATACCTGGAAGTCATCATGACGTGCATAATTTAAAATATAGCAAATTGTTTCGACAACTCTGAAGTGAAAAAATGCACGTCAACGCGTGGAACTTTAGTATTACTCTGATTGGATAGTTAACTGGGATTCGCGAGCGCGCTTTTTCTTTTTTTTTTGATTTTCTGCTCGCGAGCTCTCATGTAATTTTTGTGGGTCCAGCTTCTTAGGGAGGTTTTAAGTGTCAGATTTCCTAATAGGTTATAAAAGCTTATTTTTATTAAATAATTGGAGTTTTAAAACTTGCATACATTGGTTGTGCAGCTTGAAAGAGGTAATATCTTGCTTTTCACAGAATTTTTAAATGAATAAAATTTCGCAAAGGAACGCGAAGGTATAATTTTTTTCATATAGTATCTACGCTTATTCTACCTTTCTTGCTTAAATATTTTAACACAAAAATTTTCCATTACATTAGCTTCCCACCAGAAACGTTGTAATTGGACGTAAATGTGTCTGCGGTAATAGATATCCAATAAACTTGGTTGATATCGTGGCCAAAAAAGTACACGTAACCGCATGCGACAAGATAAGTGCTGTTTCATTTTATGCACCACAGACGTTGTTTTGTATGTGTATGTGTGTGTGTGTGGGTTAGTGTGCAACTGTGCATATTAAGGATATACGAAACCAAGCAGAAGATCACAACCAAGCGAAAGTACGTGTCCATCGCGCGCACCAAAAGAAGGCTGATGTGACTTCCAGATTAGACAACAGTGGTTGCGCTGTGGAGGCGAACGAGGTGATGAAGTCGGCGGACGAGATCGACTAAAAGCAGCAAAGTTAACACCTACAAAAACGGAATGAAATGCACAAAAAGCAACAAGAATGCGAAAGAGCTATACATACACAGTTGTATTTTACAAGAACAGAAAAACTAAAAATCCAACAAGAACAGCCACAACTTGCAACATCCACCGCTGCAACAGCAGCAAATGATAAGCGCATGCCAGCAACAAGACAAGGAGAATTAATGCAAAATTACAGCAACGCGTAAAAGATAAACGCAACAGATAGCGTTCGGCGTTCGGCGTACGGTAAGGAGCGTTGAAAGCGCTAAGCAGCGAGCGCCCAGGAAAGGTGTTGCTGACAAGCAGCCAGGCAGGCAGTCAGACAGACATACAGAAAAGGAGCTGAGGGCAGCGATTGCATTTCATTGCCCACTGCCGCCGACATAAAGTAGTACTTGCAATACAGCATAAGTATGTTGGTGGTAGTGTTGCAGCCTTTCGATGGCACCGCTAATGGTAGGGCTCCAATTTCAGCTACTAAATACTCGCATCTTACAGACATCTCCCAGTATGCTCTACTCAAGTATCTGCTATTGCCATGTGACGCGTCAGTTGATGTTGATAAGACAGTGAGCGGGCAATGCAAGTACGTATGTATGTGCATGCATGCATTGGTAGCGAATTGGTTGTGTTCGGTCGCCGGTCGTTGGGCAACAATGTTGCCCTTCATGGCGTGCAACAATCAGTCGTTTCGAGCGACTGATAAGCGCTGAGTGGAAAACGGCATTCGATGTCGCGAGTGAATTTACGAATTTTGTAGCATCAACGTTTTTGGAAGGACACAGAAACCAAAAAAAAAACGAGGAAACATAAAAATGGTTGAAATTTAAATATATGAAAAAGGAAGCTCTTAAGTTAAAATTAAGCACTTAAGTACGCTTCAGTTAGGGTTAGTAGGGACTAACTTTCTCCATAATAAAAAAATCAAAACAGCTACCGAATTTATTTACTTTTTAAATGTTTAAAGAAGCCGCACAATGCGCATTCGGATTCATACGCGAGACTAAGAGCCCTAATATTTTTTGATATTGATGATATGTGATGTTGTTGAAGAATGGCGTGGCTTCTAAAGACTACCTCAGCTACAGCGCTACTAGTATTAAGAGGTTAGGTCACTGTTCAACAGTTCTATGTAAAAAATAACGAAGAATATTTTTGTGGCACATTTTAACCCTCTAACTCTTCAATAGATGCGTGTTTTTTGACTCTTTTCCGGGAAAGGTCAAAAAATTGTTATAAGAGAGCGAAACAACATCTTAAAATGCACTACAAAAATATTCGCCATAAAATTCTACTATAAGTCTTTTAATACACCAAAGCTAAATATTCAACTTAAACGCCAGAGATAAGGCAACATGCATAAGGGTTAGTTTAGTTAGTGGGGACTGTCGCGCACGAGATTAACGAGATTTTCTAGCAACTCGAAACTGGCACTGTAGTGTTATATCAGAATTGTATGGGCTATAAAATTGCGTAGCCAGAGAAATTCTGAAAATTCTGGTTAAAAAGTTGATAGTTTTGAAAAACTTGTACACAGTTTGAAACTTTGAGTTTTTGTTTTGTTTTTGTAGTATGATTTATGTTTAAAAAAATAGTAACGTGGATTTGATAGTGACTAGGACAAATATATTTAAGAAGCTCTGATACTATTTTAATTTATTTTAGAACGACACGAAAAAAGCGACATGGAAATATGTATATGGAAACAATACCCAGCACAGGCATTAGAATGAAATATGTAATAACAAATTAAGGCAAATCTTACAAGAAAAACTACAAACTACCCACAATAATCATCCGATGCTCAGTCATCGTTTTCTTCCTCAATCATCATTTTCTACATTCACCTCCACATCCTTCGCACATCTCCGATTTCTACTAGCATGAGCAGCCTCACGTACGTTGCATGCCACACCAGTAACTAAGCATTATTCTGCCACAAAGCACCCATTCTTATAACGCTAGCACTCGTGGCAAAGTGAAGAGGCGTATTTTACCCCACCGCTCTCTATCGCTCTCCTCTCTCCATCTCTATTTTTTCTTCGCCTTGCACTTCTCTCTGCGATTCTTTCGCCCCACTGCGTGACACTGCAATTTCTCTAATCAACGTGACACCTTGCCGCGCTTAATCTACAACTCCTGCTGCCCCTACAGTATTGCCGTTGCTTGTTGCCTACCACTTTGGAGTTTTGCTCCTCCTCGAGCGTTGTTAACAAAGTGTCTGACCGACACTGATATATCAACGACGCAAAAAACCATCATCATCTTATTAAAGAGTGCCAACTTAATTTGCCGGGTTATGTGATGGCCACAGCAGTGGCAATGTTGCCGCAACAAGTCGGCAATCGGGCAATGCGCCACGTAACTGTAGAGTTAGCGCGGCTGCAGCAGCACCAATACGAGCATTGCAACAGCCAGCGGCAGGAAATCGTCGTTGAAGGAAAAAAACGGCTCGTACAAAAACAAAAAAAAAAAAAAATTGGTTACTCAGGAAAAAAGCAACCCTCGTTTGTGGTTGTGTTTGTTGTTGTTGCAAAGCAGCAAAGTAGGAGTTGCTGGCGCAGCTATGCAATACCTCATTCCGCCACAGCGTGGAAATGCCAGATTGCCAACTTATGTTGATGTTGTTGGTTTTGTTTTTGGTTTTTGTTGTTGTCTATTTTGCCGTTCTCGTAGCAGCCGTGAAATCGAGGTGTTGAAGAATCACTTCTATCCAATCTTGTGCAATAATAGCTCGGCAAAAAGAAACAGTTATAAAGTGCTTTGCGTGCCAGGGAATACGACAAGTTAGTGTGGCAACACGCTCTGTGCCACAATATGCTGCATGCCAGTGACTTGTTGCCGCATGAGGCAGTCGCCACATTTGTTGTGGGTCTAGAAGTTCTTGGCGTTATTTTCTACAATTTTTTCTCTACTGTTTTTTTTTTTCTTTTTGATTTTCGTCCGATTTGATGCTGCAGTTTGTGGTACTTTGGCTATTTGGTATAGCTGTTTTGTTGTTGTTTTTGTGACTAACGTCTTTGGGAATACCACAGTAATTGTCAGCGACCTCAAAGCGGCATTACTAACTAGATACCAGTTGTTGTTGTTGCTGAATATAAGCGATGCCGTTGAGCAGCTGTAGATCAACTTAAACATGGATATTTTAGGATATGTATATGTATGTATACATATAGCTGAACACATACATTGGCACCTACAGGTACACACAAACAGGCCGGTGTAATTTTCGTCAACTTTTCGGTGTTCAGAGAGGTCCTTATAGGTTAACTAATAAGCTGCTACAAAAAAAAAATACAAGTAAATTAAAAATTAAATGTTTTATAAAAAAAATTATAAAAATAAATAAAGAACGAAAACAAAGAAAAATATGAATTTACCGCAAAGTATTTAGCCATCAGTTGAGCTTGAATTTCAGCTTTTCTATTCGACAAATTCGCTACTTCCAGCCAAAGCTAGTACTAGTGAGGAATCATCTTCTCTACCGTAGAAACAGCGCCCAAGTTTAAAATACTAGTGAAGGCGAGAAAGGCGATCAGAAAATTCAAAATAAAGGGTTTTCCAATAAGAGGTGTTATTTTTATATTCAAAGAAAAATGCTCTTTTTTAATATAAATGATCGGATGTTTATTTCATTTTAAAGAGGAAGGTATGCCGTTAATAGTGGAAAATAACACCAGGCGAATGACCACCACGACCACGCTTACAGGACAATATTCTTTTCAAGAAAACTTTCCATAGCCGAAGTGCAAAGTAGCTGCCCTATGTCTTCGATAGCCTCACGAATTCCATCTTTGAGATCTTGAATCGACCCTGGGCTGTTGGCGTAGACCTTTTATTTCACGTCGCCTGAAAGGAAAAAGTCACAAAGTGTTAAATCACCAGATCTCGGTGGCCAGTTTTGAGTTGTCCAAGTTGTCCAGAATTATACCACCGATTCCGGCCAAAATCGTTAATCATCTCTCTCTGTAACACCTGTTATTGGAAAACCCTTTATTATAAATGTTTATTCCTCAAAAGTGATGTTTTCACCTTCGAAGTACTTCCCACCAACTGCTACGTACTTACGCCAGCGTTTAAACCAGCTCTCGAAACATTTTAAGAACTCTATTTCCAGGATAGTCATCAGAGCCGTCTTTGATTCCTCCATTATTTCCTTTCGGCTATTAAAACGCGTTTCCGTAGTGGTTTTTTGACACGACCAAACAGAAAAATATCAGAACGAAGATATTTTAGAAATTATTTGCTTTAGATATAGCAGAGATACCTCTACTTCTTCTTATATGGCTGCACAACTTTCCACTATGCGCAGATACTCCCATTATAAATGGCAAGTTCATTGAGATCTCCCTGGACTTGATCCTTATATTTAGTCCGCGAGCGCTTATGCTTTTGTTTTCCGTACTTCGATGCCAGAAATGCCCAGCAAAGACATTTAAAAGCTGAAAATGACCTTCAAAGCTGCCATGTGGCTCAAAAAACACAAATTAACTACTGTGGCGTGCGCTTTGATGTTTTTCCCTCCATTTGTTTTATGCCGCCTCCCAACGGCAGATGATTTGTTATGAGGAGCTGTTTCATAGAAAGAATACTCACGAAGGTTTGCCATTGAGGGACGACCCCTTTAAGAAATGTGTTTCCTATCACTTGACGTTTTATGCATACATTCCTGTAATACATCGGTAGTAGGCAATTTGGTTTCGTGGGTTTCCCTTCCATTTTCGAATGGGTGGCCTACTCAATTTTGATATATTCTGTTGGAAGACGAGAGAGCTTATGCGAGTCGTTGTACCTATGCTCTTGCTTTGCATAAGTGGTCTAAGTTTCGCTTAGAACCTTTCAATTTCCACATATCCTCACTGAATTTGCCAAAAAAAAAAAATTCAGCGCAAAACCTGCCAAAAGAATTCTGAGTCATATTTGCGTATTTTAAATAATCTTTGATATGCACTTGTATAGAAGTCTACAGCTTATCTTGCAGTTAAGTCGCTGCAAGTTGCTCAGTATATTTATCTCCCTACTCCATATTTATGAGTATTGGTCTGCTTCTCTATGTATTGGCTTTGCCAGCCTCTTGTGTGGCCACTAAAGCCAATTTTGACAAGTAAATATCAGTGGTTGTAGAGTAGAAAATTAAATGGTCAGAACAGGTAATCATTATTAGATAGCATTTAATTTTGCTTTTACAATTCTTAATAGTTGCAATAAACTAGCTGCCACAAAAATAGCAACAACAATATTCGAGAAGCATAATAAAGCACTGATCTGGAATTATGAGCAGCGATAGAGTTGGCTACAACAACAAAATATAAAGTTACGTATAACGTTTCTATGTATGCATGCGTAGATGTGTGTGTGTGTGCTGCATGAAAATTTATGCTGCACAGTCAGCTGAATAGATTCAACCACACACACACTTACACTCACTCTCACTCGCATTTATGTGAATAATTTGAAGTTTGCAGTTTCGAGTTGTAAATTTGCAAACCAGCAACAATAACAACAACAATGATATCATTAGGTAATTTACTGAAAACTAACATGAATTTCAAAGCGCAACTTGAGCTAAGCAGCGTATTGTGGCACACCAAGTAGTAAATAACAACATGCAACAATTATGAAATTCAACAACTTTGCTTGCAACCAAGAGAAGCAACAAAGCCGAGATATTTTAAAGCGCATGTGCAATTTGACAGTAAGTGCGGTAATAAAATAGTATTAAAGACAAATACATAAATCCTACAAGTTGATTTGAATCAAGTGAACGAACGAAACGAGCAACGGCGTGCAAAGCAAGCGGCTGGGCAAACGTGCCACCACCAAGCCAACCAAGAGCAGTAAGTTGGTGGAGAGCACCAAACGAAGAGCGAGTGTATTGCACTGAAAATTCGGCGCAACGCTGGGGCACAACGCATGTGGCATACAGAATTGCGAGGCATTGAGAGTTGCAAGCTGTTAGTTGGAAGAGTGGCAAGTTGGTGCAGTTGAGGAAACTTTTGATAAATAGATTTTTTATTTAATTTTAATTTGTAATGTATTTTGTTTAATTTTTTGCATAATTTTTGTTCATTTTTTTAAATTTATTTTTAATATTATTTTGCAATTTATTTAAATAAAAAAAATCTTTTTTTGAGCCAACATGTTTTGTTTTTATTTTAATTTCTTTTATATTTAATAATATTTCGTTCTGCGCTTATTTGCTTTAATATTATTTTATTAATTTTATTAATTTGGTTTTATTTATTATTTTTTTATTATGTAATTTCTTTTCTATTTTTTCCTTTAACTGTTTTGTATTTATTTCATTTCTATTATTTTATTTTATTTATTATTTTATTTTTAAATTTTTTGTGGTTCATTTTGTAACTTCATTTATTTAAGTTTAATTTAGCTTTTCATTTTTTTTTTATATCAAATTTATTTTATTTTTTATTTTTTTCATTTTACTTTAATATTATTTTTCTAATTATTATTAATTTTTTCTCTTATTTAAAAAAAATTGTAATATAATTTAATTTGTTTTAGTTTAATTTACTTTTTAATTTTTTTTAAATATTATTTTTTTAGTTTTATTTTAGATTTTTTTATTATATAATTTTTTTATTTTGCTTTAATATTATTCTCTAATTATTAATAATTTTTCATTTAATGTAAAAAAATTTTTGTAATTCTATTTGTTTTAGTTAAATAACTTTTTTTATGATTCATTTTCAATTTTTTCATTTTTATGCTTATTTGCTTTTAAATTATTTTATTAAGTTTATTTTAATTTTTTATTAATTAATTTTCTTCCGTTTATTTGATTTTATTTTCCTTTAACTATTATTTTTTTATTATTTTATTTTGTTTAGTTTTTAATATTTTCATTTTATGTTTTATTTTTTTTTTTGTTCATTTGGTAACTTTATTTATTTTAGTTTTTTAATTTGTTTTTTGATTTTATTTATTCTAATTTTTTTTATTTTCCTTTAATATATTTTTTTATTATTAATATATTTTCATTTCACATCAATTTTTTTCTTCATTTTGTAGTTTAATTTATTTTAGTTTTTAATTTTTTTTGCTTTTTATAATTCATTTCAGTTTTTATTTTTTATGTTTATTTGAATTTTTTCGATATTTTATAAAATTTTGTTTTGTAATTTTTATTATTTTCTTGCATTAGTTTTTTGTAATTTTTAATTTTTTTTATTCTTATTTAATTTTTTCTTATACCTATAACACGCACCAGTCACTTGACCACAACAACATTTTATTTTGTATGAAAAATGCGAATGTGAATTTTTTGTTATTTTTTATCAATTTTTATATAAATATAAAAACTCTCTTACTTTTCCATTTTTTATTGCTTAAATGAGATTTTTTTCGTTTTGAATCAAATTGATATTTTTGGCAAGGGCTGGTATAGTACGAGAGCCAGGGGTTATTCTGACCTCATCATTTCATGCCGACTGATTTTAATACTGAAGGCAGACGCCATCCAATGAATGACGAAACCGACCGTCAGCTGGTCCAGTAGTGGTGGGTACGTGCGTGGGATGCTTCGAAACGTGTCGAAAAAAAATGTTTAACAACTCATTTAATACCGGCTGAAATTTGTTTCATGTATTGTTGACATTTAGTAGAATAAAAAAATAGTCCGCTGCGCCGTAGAGGGGGAAAATACGTCCGCTGAACAGGCGAACTTGTAAAATAAAATAAGAAGTAAAACTACTTTATGCCGATTGAAATTTGTTTACATAATTTTGGACACATATGAAAATATAATAATGATGGTCAGCTGCGTTTATAGCGGTGGGAAGACCGTCAGCCGAAGCAAGAATGTATCATTGCGTTCAGCTGACGTATTTCCCCCCCCCCCCCTTTACGGCGCAGCTGACTATTTTTTTTTTATTCTACTAAATACGTATTTTATGTTAATTGATTTCTTCATATTTTTATTATTCTTTTCTTCTGCGTGTCTTTTAATATATTTTATTTGATTTTTTTAGTTAATTTTTATTGCGTTATATTATTTTTTGCTTTGTAATTTGTTTTAATTCGGATATTTATCTAAATACTTTTACCTAGTTTTTTTTTTAATAAAATTTAATTTTGTTTGTTTAAATTTTCGCGCGGTTAAATTTTTATAATTTTTTGTATTTGCCTTTTTTATTTATACTTGATTTATTTTTTCCTTTATATTATTTTATTTTTTTTTTTACTTTTTAAATTCCAGTCCTAATTTTTTGTCTTGACTTTTTAGTTTAATTTAAATTGAATTTGTTTACATTTTTTTTTTAACTTTTTATAATATTTCTTTTAATTTATTTTCTTCATTTTAGTTTTTTCTTTTTGCCATGCTAGGATGCAATTGTACATGGCTTCTAAAGCATGAATAAGAATCGCTAATAAAAAAACTTCTTATTTTTATTTTTATTTTCATTTTTTTTCTTTAATTTTTTGTTATATTTTACTTTGTATTTTATTTAATTTTATATTCATTTATTTCCCATAATCTCCAACAAGAGGAAATGGAACTGTTTCGAATAAAAGTGCTTCGAGTATCCACCAGTTGCATTGTGCAATAATTTGAGTTACGTATGAGCACCAGCCACACACATCCAACTCACCCATGCATACATACACACAGACCTACATACATATATATGTGCATACATTCAATTACACAACCAGATAAAAGCGCTTAGTTAACTGCATTGTAGCATCGTGGGAGTTGTGACGGGCAAATTTCCACAAACATACTCGTATGCCACCGCCATAGCCGCACGCTGAGGCAAGTGCCAGGCAATTCAAAACTTTTCACCACCTTGTTGCCACAACGGATTTCGCACATTAGTTGCTGTCGTAGTCATCTGAATTTTCGCGCTATTGTTCATGCAACATGCCACATATGCATGTACGACGATTACCTACAACTACGAGCAAATTTAAACAAAAATCTTTGACGAATAATAAAACACTTAAATACGTGTAAATATGTGTGTGTGTGGCAACTTGCAATAACTTTATTCACCATCATAAGAGCGCTTCAAGTGGAGCCCTGCAACAAATTCAAATTCCAATTGTTTTCTTCGATTTTCCTGTAATTTTGCATATTTGTAAGCATCATTGTTTATTTGCGCACTGTAGTTGTTGTGGTTTTTGTTGTTATTGTTGCTGCTGTTCCGACCATCAGTTGCTCAACGAGCGGTTGTCAGGTTGTCGTTTGGCTTGTTGCAACTGCCGCACACAGACTCAAATTGTTAAGTTGAATGTCTTTAAAACTTCATTGACCTAATTCTCAGCCATTTGCTGACTTACCCCAATGAGTGTGTGTGTGTGTGTATGTTTGTATGCGTACATTTCCAACTTTTAGTGTAGTGCACTCTATTCTACATTATATTGCATGTTAGAGAGATATTTACTTGTGAATTTGTTGCTGCCACAATTTGATTGCTACGTGTGCAACACATAGCAATACTTGCCACATTGAAAACTTATACAATACTGCAACGAGAGAGGAGAGGTGCTTGTATTTTTTTTTTGTTTTGCCTAAACTACTATTGTCATTAGCAGTATAAGCTCCGCTATGGGTATTGTTGTCGTTATTCTTGTTGCTGTTGCTGCTCTTCCTGACATTAATACCGTCTGAAGTGGTTAATCACTTGAATGTTGATGAGTGCCAGCTACAATTGAATTTGGTGCAAATCACCAGTCGTTAAAAAAAAATGAATTGGCAAGGCAATTTAATATTAGTACAGTTATGTGCAAAATCTTAATTTTATACTATTGCCAAACATAAGTAGGCTACGGTATGCCATGTACTATAACCTGGTTGTCTCGCCGAGGAAGCTTTCTTAGACAGCTAAATAAAGAAACTAAGACACTAAGGGCGACCTTTAAAAACAAAAAGTGGTGGAAAAATGGTATGCGAGAGAAGAGGGCCCACTACAGTTTAACCACAGCTTTCTTATTAATGCGGCACCCAAATGAAAATTATTTCGGGATAAATTCTAGGTTAATAATGAAACTTCGCAGCGCACTTTCTGTCGCTTCCATTGCAATGGAACCCATGATTCTACAACTTCTTTCATGATTCATCAAGATTTCTTATGTATTTTAATAATTTCGAAATCCCAGATTTCTACTTGATTTCAGATAAATTCTTGCTCAAACTTCTCCTTCATACTCGTATAGCGAACTAGTTTTCTAATACTAAGAATTCAGACATGATAAAGAATTCAGCATGAGAAGTCACACCAAAAAAGAAAATTTCAAAAGGGAATTGAGCAAACAGGCAGATGTACACATAATTTAACACTTTATCGACCGGTTGTGGTTGAGGCTGCCACTCAGTAAGTACCGGCTAAATTTTCACTATGTATTGTGTTGTGCTTATTCCTTTTGTTTTAAAGTAATGGAATTTTATTGATATTTATACTTTATTTTGTATTTGTTTTATACAATTTATTGCCTGTTTCACTTACATTCATGAAATAAATTCAAGGTAACAGTAATTTAATTTTTTAATATCTATTTAATGAGGATAATCTGATTTTGGTGCTTTTTTTGTAGGCTCTGAAGTATTTTGGTGGTTATTTGAGCGTCTAAGCAAAACTCTTCATCTGCACTTTCTTTATCCATTAGAAACGGTAAAAAACTATTATAATTGATAAAAAATTGGAGAGGAAAGCTGCAAATAATTAACGACGTTGGCGCTGCGTAGTTATAAAAAGGGCAACCCACTGACAAAAACCGTCGATAACCAAAAGCCGATTAATAGGCTACCGGTCAATAAGCGCTGGCAATCGAAAAGCCTATAAATAGGCTACCGGTCCATAAAGTGTTAAGAGAACAAAGAAAAAAAACAATAAAAAAGCCTAAAAGAAACGGACACTTTGATGTTTTGAAGACGAGGCGCTGCTAATCGTAGTATGAAGGGAAAAATTTAATAGCTCAGAGAGTCTTGATTTTCTAAGAGTAAAATGACATTTAACATACTTTAAAGATTCTATTCTATTGTCCATTCAACATAACTGATATTATAGGAAAAAAAAATGTCAGCGAAATCCAGATGAACAGTGGAGAGCACAAAGGGATTTTTCGATATTTCGATTGCAGTGCATACGTATTTTACGTCTCTTTTGCTAACTGCTCGTGAGCAAATGCTCCTTAGATCCGCTTAGGAAATGCCGAGTGTGTACCATGCAAAAATTATTTGAACGGTTCTTCTTCCTGACCGAGGTCTGCAGCGGTCAAGGAAGCTTCTTAAGACAACCAGGCTACAAATATTGCTATAAGGATCGGTAATTTCGGGGCAGCATACGTTGAGTATCTACTGCGGTAGGCAGGCTTGAGCGCATACTGAAGTGGAAGCATTCGCGGTATAACTTTCGCTTTGAATAACTTTTTTACAAAATAAAAAGAAAAAAAATTCTATACTGCAGCTCTCGAGCTTGCAAGTGTCAAATATGATTCACGTACGACGCCAGTCTAGACCCCAAACTCAGCTGGAAGTCCAACGTAGAGTACAGGGTAAACAAAGCGAATATAGCACTTTACACGTGTAAGAGAATGTTGGGTAAAAATGGGGTATCCAACCAAAACGATCAAATTGGTCCTACACAGCCATTATAAGGCCAATACTAAGATATGCGGCACTAGTTTGGTGGCCTGCAGCAGAAAAGAAATATGTATATAAAAACTAAGCTGAACAAGATGCAAAGAACAGCGTGTATCTTAACTACAGGAGCGCTTAGCACCAGTACTACTGAAGCGCTCAATGTACTGACTCATATGTTACCATTAGATTTACACATTAAAACAATCGCTACTTGCAGCGCGGTGAGACTCAGAGACATAGGAAGCTGGACAACAAGGTCGTACGGTCACAGTAAGATCCTCCTACAGGGACCCTCTCTGCTCAAAAACAGATCAGACTACACAGTCCCCGACCTTAACTCCAAGAAAGGCTTTACGGTACGTTTTCCACCGAGAGCCGAATGGAGCAAAGGGAAGGTGATTGGAAGATACGGTATCGAAATCTTTACCGATGGTTCTAAGATGAACTGTGATGTAGGAGCTGGCTTGCATTCGGAGCCGCTCAACCTACCCCAGTCAATTTGACTTCCTGACTATGCCAGCGTGTTCCAGGCAGAACTTTAAGCGATCAGAGAAGCATGCAAATCACTAAAGCTCTACAAGGAAGTTGGTGCAAGAGTAGGTATCTTCTCAGACAGTCAAGCAGCTATAAAGACCTTGGGCTCCAACTTCATATCATCCAAATTAGTCTTACAGTGTACAGAGGAGCTGGAAATGCTTAGTCATTGGCTTGAAATCACTCTGATATGGGTTCCCGGTCATAGGAACATGCGGGGCAATGAGATATCGGATGAGCTAGCAAGAAAAGGTTCGACACTAGACATAGCAGAGGCGGTGACAGTCTCCACGCCACTGAACACACTAAAAACATCCATTGCTTCACACTATCATGATTTAGCCGAAAGAAGATGGAAGCAAATACCTACATGTATTACAACAAAAGACACATGGCCGTCATACAAAATCCAAAGGTCGAATAATCTGTTAGGATGTTCTCGGCCAAACATCTCACGCATCACTGCAACCCTTACAGGCCATTGGAAAGTAGGGGATCATGCAGCTAGACTCCACCTACCCTTCAATCCTAACTGCAGAAGCTGTGTAGCGGTAGGGGCGAAGGAAGATCCTTTCCACTACCTATGTGAATGTCCAGGGCTAGCTGGGGCACGACTCCGCTCCTTCGGTAAGCCTTTCTTGCAGCAAATTAATGAGATCTCAGACATCGAGATAAAGGATTTGCTGTTTTACTTGGACGTCACTAAATGGATTTGACTTAGAACGAAAAAACAAAAAACAAACATCATTCTACGAGGACGGTGGTAGTAAAACGGTGCTGGCCATTAACCCTCGAGAAGGCGCGCCTTAATAAGTTACACGAATTGGCGCACGTGAGCATTTTGCTCACACCACTTTCACATAAACATATTATGCTCCTAGGTTAGGTAGATTAGTAAGATAAAGTGTTTTTTTATAGGCTAATGGTTTATTTTTATTAAGATATATGCATTTTTGAGTTTTAAACTCTTAGAAACTATTTTTGATAACATAAAAAAGATAAAACGAAAATTCGATACATTTTTTTTCACTAGCAACAAAAAAAAAATTTTAATTAGTAGCAATACATATTAATAAAAATTCAATATTGAGCCAGATCTTTGTTAAAGGAGCAATCGAAACAAGTTGGACATATAGTTCTTGCGTGCTCGGTGCAGAGTAATTTCTTGCACAAAAAACATCCTTTTTTGGTGCGTCTATTTTTTCGCCTGGGACACAATGCGCAAAATCCATTATTTTCAGAGGCTTCTAAATGTTCATTGTTTGGGACTATATGAGATATAATTTCTTTTAGTAGTCTGACGACGTACAATATTTGGCTTTATAAGCTCCAAAGCAATTTCTTTCAAAAATAACCTTCTCTGTGTCATGATTTGGGTATTGCATTTATAAATAATCTGGGCGTTTTTACCAGCAATATTAAAAATTGTAAAAAATAGTCGCATGGGCCACCTGCGAGTAGTTCTGGATACCGAATAAGTTTCCTTCATCTGGTCCACAGTATCTACTCCACCCTTTGGTTGGTGGAATAAAAAACACTTGATCGACATTGTTGCTCTGAAAATATCTGGAGCAGTTCCATCATCTAGCCAAAGCTCCTTTAAATTTGAATGGTTCAATTTTTTTAATCCAGCCATATACAAAATTCCAATAAATGCTTTTATCTCCGCCAAATCTGTTTCCTTGCAATCCCTGTCTCTTTGGTACAAATCAGTCACTTTTTGAATGTACATATTTGTGTATGTTACAAATTTTTCAAGTAAAGTATCTTTCAAAAATAGTGCGAGGCATTGTGAAGCGGTTATACCGTCTTTCGCTGTGCCCTTAACTCCTGGAAGATGTGTAACTATGTTACAGCGTCTAGTACGTATATTGCGAGTGGGTACATCCATAGCCCATTTCGTACACATATCTTTTCCCAAATAAAATTGCCGCCTTCCTCGCGACATTTCGACGTTTTCATCTTGATCAAAACCTGCGTCGGTATCAGAAGATTGTTCTGTGTCACTTTGGTGATCAGTGTGTTCACTTTCACAAACACTTTCCTCAAAATCTTCTTCCACGTCGCCCTCGTCATCCAAAATTTCGTCCAACCAAGATGCAATTTGTGTGGTGTCATTTGCCAGATGACGACGTTTGCTATTAGTTTCCATTATTTTGGTAAAAAATTTACCTAAATAATTATAAAGAGAAATTATACGTGTTTATTGCAAAAAAACAAATGTATTAAAATACTTACACATAGTAGAAAAAGTCTGCGTTCACCTATGCAAATGTTCTTTGCATTAGAAAAAGTTCAAAACAATAAATATTTCAGAAATTTTTTTTAATGAGTTTTATTTAGTTCACTTAAACGTAACTATCACACATATTTCGCTACCAATAACAAAATCAAATTTAAAATGAGATCACATAAAATTAAAAAGGCCATTCAAACTAAACGGCAAAAGTTTGCGTTCACTTCATTAATAATAAAATAAAAGACTTAAGATCATAGAAATGTTTTAAAATTAATAGCTAGTTGGATATCCACGCCTTTTTATGACTTTTAGAAGGCGTCTTTTCCTTGGTCCAACTAGTTTGGCTGTTATTTCTGGACTTAGGGCTTCCCATTCCTCTTTAAGCGCATTCTTAAGCATATCCTTGCTAGTTATTGTACGCTCTCGTATTTTTTTTCTAGAACGTCTCATAGGTGCTCAATGGGGTTAAGGTCAGGTGATTGTGGGGGTGTGCGAAGTTGGTGTGGAACATTATACAACAACCACAACCTAACAATCTCTGCTGTGTGTTTCGGGTAGTTGTCCTGTTGGAAAACAAATCTTTCACCGAGTCCTAGTTTGATTGCACTTTCTCTCAAATTCGTTTTTAAAATATCTGTTCATTATCTACTCAATGAACTGTATATTTCCAACGCCCGAACTAGCCATACACCCCCATATCATGGCACCTCCTCCCCCATGCTTTACCGTAGGTACCAGATTTTGCTTTCCAAGTGCCGTTCCGTTTTTCCTCCAAATAATTTTACGACCTTTTATCCCGAAAATGCAAAACTTGCTCTCATCTGAAAAAATCACACTATTCCAAACCTCAGGTGGCTTGTTTACGTATTCCTTGGTGAAAGCCATCCGCTTAAGTCGATTTACTCGTGATATGAAGGGTTTTTTCGGGCCACTGTGCCGTGAAATCCGATTCTTTTTAGAATTTCTCTTACTGTATCTGGATGTACTTTCTTTTGGTATTTTACTTCTATGTCTTTTGAAGTTTGGCTTGCTGTTAGTCGTGGATTAGACTTCACAAGAATAGTTATGTTGCGTTCTTCTCTTTCCGTCAGTTTTTTTGGACGCCCAGAACGAGGCTTAGACTCCAAACAAATCGTTTGCTTGAAGTTGTTTATCACTCTTTGGACCGAGGAGTATTGCCTTCCAACAATTTTCGCGATTTCCCGATAGCTCTTACTATTTTGCCACAAACTTTTAATGATTTTCCTTTCACCAATATCTATTTCTTTTCGCCTTTGGTCCATAGTAACAAAAAATGTATTTCTAATATCAATTTTTCCCTCTTTAGATTTGTTCTTAACCGCGTCAACTACATGAATGATTTAAAATTAAATTTAACGTAATTGCCATGCAAATAATCGTCACTATTCGAAATGAACGCACACTTTTTCTGCTCAGCCTATTTAAGTAACTGTACTACAATCCCGTTATCTGAACACGATGCAGCTCAAACTTCAAAAAATTTTGTTCATACCCTCTACGAATAATTTTCTTTGAAATAAGTGAAAAGAAATAACTGAGAGTTTTAAGATAAACACGTTAAATTATTTTAATACTTTATAACAGTGGGTGAACGCAGACTTTTTCTACCATGTGTACGTAGTTAGGCGCGCAATGAGCAAAATGCCGCACATATAAAGTAAACCAATATCTTCGATCTCTATTCGCACACTACACACTTCGAATGCTTCTTATTGCAAATACAAATCATTTATTTAGAGGTACTGAACGCCGTTATTCTAGGACTAACGGTAAACATTGAAAATTTGGCAATTTAAAAATTGCGTGAGCAAATTGCTCATAGCGCGCCTTCTGAAGGGTTAATTAGGATTATTTCAGTGGAAATACTCAACCACTTCAACAATAACAAGAACAACAACGACGCCATTTGGAAATATTATAAATCTTCTTATACCGTGATTAATTTGGCGCCACCTTGTAGATATTTCATAATTGCTATCAGATGCCATTTAACGTTTCTCCTGAAAATGATTTAGCAGGATCATCAAGTCACATAGCGTGAGATGTGAGCATGCCTGGGCATTATCATTAGTATGACGAGCAGCAATGAGACTTGTGGTAAAAATGCGTGTTCGTGGTGGATACAACGCAATTTAGTAGTTCAATGTTTTATTACCCGACTGCCTTCAAGAGTAAATGTTTAAGGGGGGACCCTCATTTAGACGGTCGAAAAATGCATCATTTTTGGGAATTTTTTTCTCAGGTTAAATAACTTCAAACGTTTTGTAATTCATAAAGTACTTTAATAAATGTCTTGACTGTCTACAAAAATTTTCGGAGAAGAAAAAAACATTTTAAGTATGGAAATATACACCTCGTCTATGGCACCTCATTCTATCTGTGTACATTCTAGCGCTCTGAATTTTTTTCTGAAATAAAAAAACCAAATTTTTTTTAAAACTTTAGGATAATACCTTCGATGTGACATTTTGATTAAAAAAAAAAAAGTCGAAATTGATATTTTTTACCCAGTTTTATGTTAAAAGTGATTTTTCATGCATAAAAATTGACTTTAAAATTACAAAAAAATATGAAAATCTTTTTTTTTAAAAAACACTTAATGTCACATTGAAAACAATTTAATTATCTTTAAAATGAGCTATTGTAAAGCCTGATTGGTTCAATACAGCGTTCTCAATTGTGTACACAAAATCGAAAAATGATGTTTCGAGAAAAACGCGTTTAAAGTTTTGGATACAGGCGATCAGGCCACCCGTCGCGTCCTGTTAAAAATTTTGTCACTCCTTCAAAAATACAGATATCGACTTGAAATTTTGAAAGTATATTCTTAAATAGTTGTAGAATAGATTAAAATTATTTCCAAAAAATCGATTTTTTTGACCCCATAAATGAGGGTCCCCCCTTAAGCCAAAAAAACATTTTTTTTTTCAACTTTCTTATAAATGCATAAATGCTTATAAGTGCACCGGTACATTGTTATTTCCCATCAAAATTCATTCATGAAACCATGCGCATGCTGATTTTGCAGGCAACGATTGCGAGCCTATGAAAGAAGATGCTGCGAAAGCACTAAATTAACAAGAGCCAATGTGGCCCAAATACACTCGACACCTTCGTGAGTATGAAATAGAGTCGTGCAATCTGTAAAAGCCAAATAAGCGGCTTCAATGCCGCTATATGCATATAAAAACTAACAGTCGCGGGAGGTTCTTAGCCAAAAGTAATATTTGTGGCAAGAAAAATTAGAAAAAAGAAATCTTTAAAATTCAACTGCAAGCCCCCATTCAAAACGAAACGCACCAACTTTCATCAACGCCTATTTGCGCGAGTTGGTCATGAAAAATGTCTTCCGAAATCCAAAAAGTACAACAATAACATCATAAAAGATGCTTCGACTGCACGCGCATGTACGCACGCGGTACAAAGACAACATTTATGACCTACTCACAAAAATGCTGATTAGTAGTGCAGTAAATTTTTCAGTTTTATTGCATTAGCAGATGCGTCGATACCGAACAAATGGCGGGGCGAATGCTATGGAAGGCTGCCGGATGAGCTTGACAACTCACGAGGGAAGCCACGCGATTTATGTTTGTTTTTTTTTTTCACAGCTGCTTAGTGGATTTTTAACTGATAAAACTTTCAGTAAACGAACTTAATTTCGCTTTAGTGGCGATTTATGTTTATCTCTTCATTTATTGATCATTTTGGGGGGTGTTTGAGTGGGTTTTAATTACGCATAAATGTACGAGATTTGGACGTTTATGGCTGATCGTTTTTCAATGTATTAGAAATTTGTGTGTGGGTTATTTTCTGTTTTATTACATATTCGGGCATATGAGCGGGGCAGTCGATTGAGAATGGCGTTTTGAGGGGTTGGAAGGATGAGAGCAGCAGAGTTCACATTTTCTCTACATCTCACAAAGTAAAGTCTCAAAATGTTTATATATTTACGCCAACAACTATGCGTAGAAAGCTCCGATTTGCATAGGGTGTTTTGTGTGTTTGAAGTGAATCCCTCCGGGAAGGTCTTTTGGGGCATAAATAGCGTGAACATGCAAAAGAGGCGAGTCTATAAGCAAAAAAATGGATTGAAAAATTAGAGAATTTCATTTTCAAACTGCATAAAATCAAAAAAAAACCTAGACGATCTGAGTAATGTTTGTTTGTTGTAACATTTTGACCTGTTTACTATTACTCGGCATTAATCAAATTTACCAGTTAGTTTGAATTACTATGAAAATGTAAATAAAAAGAACATTTGGAACAGTTTTTAAAAAAATGCTGCTTGTGTTAATGGTGTATTTTTTGTGAACGAAGCTGCCTTTGCTTACCGAATGAAATTGTATTGTATTCCCATATCAATATTTGGTGGTTTAAAACCCTTCACCTCTTTCCATTCGCTTATTTCCCTGTCTATTCTATTCTAACAAAAAATGTATTTTGCAATAAACATTTGAGTAACCAAACTCTTGTTCACGTTAAAAATACTCATCCGAAGTCATTAGTTTTGTGGATGTCTTACAGGCAGAAATTGAAGGGGTTTGCTAGGTGTTTCTTAGCAAGCCGAAAGTCAAAACTAAAAGTGGTCAGACAATATTGCAGATCCGTTCATACAACCATAGGTGTCTAGGTTCCTGGAAGAATCGGATGTGATGCTTAAGTTTCAAATTTCGTTTTATCTGTTTCATGTTGATCCGATGGCTATCTTACAGGCAGCAACTCTGGACTGTGCTATACTATTCATAAAATCTACATTTTCACTCACTACCAAGCAATCTTAAATCCCCAGAAAAAACCTCGCTAACCACAACTACAAATGGCTGACTTGCCCCTCAATTGCATCGGAATACTTCGATATTAGGCTCATTTGGGTTCCCGCTCACAGCGGCATAGAGGTACACTGCTGGGCCGATGAGTTGGCTAGATAGGATCTTTGAGATGGCTTCATCGCAATATGAGAGAAATGGAGTTCCTTTAAGAACCTGTGGTCTGCTCCTGGAAAGATGTGCCTCACGTCAACTCAGCGAACGCTGGCCTGGTGCACAAACGTGCAAAGTAGCGAGATCCTTCTAGCCGCGGGCAGATCGGTGGCGCTCGAAAAAACTTCTAAGGCTAACAAAGCCAAGGCCATCGAATTCGGTAGGTTTCCTCACCCGACACTATCCGTTAGGTGGCCATGCGGTCAGGCTTAGCATTGCTTCAAGCCCTTTCTGCAGAAGCTGTCTGGAGGACGAGGTGGAATCATCTCAACACCTTCTTCTCATCTGCCCTGCTTGCGTCGGCCTAAGGTTTAAACATCTGGGCTCTCACTTTTTCGCTACACCAGCGGTTATTGCGGGTTTAAATATCACACATCTGGTGAATTTCATCAGCAGCTTGATGCGGTTAACACATACGTAAATCGCCACTGTTGGTCGTCATCCTCAAATCTTCTAATCGAAGCCCTGGATTCTGTCTGGTTCCTCCCCCTCTCCTGTTCCCCTACTCTCCCTCTGTATGGTATCACAATGGATAAATTCTGTCCAAGTAGGCCCCTCGCAAGGGCAGCCATTTTAACCTACAACTACAAGTGACTTGATATTCCACCTTCTCCTTCTCTTTCTCATGCTAGTCGGCGCCTGTTGCACATACCAAGGGAAACCAGGGCTCTCTCTCATACAAAGTTGGCCTTTCTCTCATTCTGCTACTGAAAAATACTTAGGTTCATTAAAAGAAATAGCTGGGACATTTCCTACGCGTATTGCCGAAGTTCCAGGCCATTAAATAAATGAAAATAGAGGTTAACTGAAGAGGTGATGAGTTAACTATAGTAGTTTGAATTGGCTGAAAATTCTTGTTGATTTTTGGTAATTTTTTTCTTGGCCGCTTGGCGGATGGCACAACTACGAATAGGACTGGCTGATGCTCAATACAGAGATCCACTAGGTATCCTCTTACAAGCATACAAACTTTTAATTCTTCACAAATTTTTGCAATTTTTACGGGAGGAACCCACTTGTCAGCCGACAAGCGCTCAACTCAGAAAATTTCTACTCATTCTCAGTTCGCACTGGACAGTGCTTCGTTTACTTACCCGATTCGGCTTCCTATTAAGGGTTGTTGTAGAATTTAGCGCATTGTGGAGGCGGAAGCATTGATACCACACCATTTCGATTACTGTGCAGCGGCACTTAGGTGAAGAGCTCAAGCGCTCATTAGACATTTTTTAAGGAACAGAGGGGCTCAGTCTCATGAATATTAGGTACATGCCGAAAGTAAGCTTCAATAAATATTGGCCTAAGGAGACAGAGATAAACGTCTCTGTTGTATCATAAGGATCCGAGGGCTTACGTGTGTCGCTGGGAACGACCTCCAAGCTAACCAATATTAACTTGTTCAGCTTATTCAGTAGTAGAGCGAAAAAGCGGCTTTAAGGTCTTAGCGGCTTTCAAATTCCACTGCTCGCATTTTACAAATTCCAACGCCAGTTCGACAAGTCTCCAACTTCACCACATGCAGAAATTACAATCCACAGAAAATCTTGCATTTTCCGAGAAACTCATTATACGAAAAGTAGCTACATTTTGCTTTTAAAGCCAGTAATAATAGCAATTTCTCGGCACAAATAAAATAAATTACACCACGGAATCGCGTGAAAATGTGAATGTAAAAAAATTGATTGCAATAAAAATGATTGCAATTTTTGAGGTGTCGAACGCCTGCACAGCGAATAGGTGGCCTGCGCCTACTCCACCCCACTCTGCTTCACTGCGCCTCCGCTAGCCTCTCATACGTCAACATACACAAGCACTTAAACGCGCTTGACACAATTCAGGTGCGAACAATGCGGAAAGCAACAACAGCAATAAAAATTAAAATAAGTGAAATAAATAAATGCAACCGCACTGTCCAATAACGGTAAAGACACGCGCCACAAATGCGATCAGGCCAGCAATTGGTGTGGCAACGCTTTATAATCGTAAGTATGTGTGTGTGATTCAAGCGCCAGTGCGCCAGTACGCCATACAGCAGTCAGCGACTGCTTCAATTTGAAGCTTTTGCGGACACTGTCATTTTTGTTGCAAGCAGTCCATTTGCAGTAAATTGTTGCAACAACATAAAAACAGCTGTAGCGCGGTGGCAGGCAACGACAGCGGTTGCAAATTATTAACATATGCTACAACTGGAGATACAGGACAAGATAGTGCGGCTGGCACTGCTGTTAAGATTGATATTCATTTTTCAAGTAGTATTTGTGAGTTTTATATATTTTGAGGAGAATTTTTTTGGAAGCATTTTTCGCCATTTTATGATCGATCGATTGGGGCGCGCACACAATTAATTGATGTTGCATTGAAATTCTCCAAAAAAAAGAAAATACGTATTGATTTATTTTTGCTCACTCCAAAAACGCCAGCCGTTGATGCTGTGTTCCAGTGCCAGTACGCGGGCTGTCCAAACGTGGCTGATTTTTTGCTTCACCGCCTGCTCCATTCAACTGTCTTAGCATAAACTATGATTTGATAAAAATCTTGTTAAATTTACAAAAAAAAATTTAATTTGCTACATTTTCTACACTAGCGCGTTGCTCGGGCTACTGTTGGGCTGTCTAGATTTTAGCTCTAATTTTTGAACTTTTGATTTTCTATTTTTTCGAATTACTTTTATGTTTGCTTCACAGCCATAATTATTGCTTGTGCTCTGTCGCTTGGACATTGGCAATAAATTTGCATAGCAGCACATTTTTGCAGCTGTCAACTTTGTGGCTGCTTGATTAATTTGCAGTTGTGTGAGTAAAGAGGCCGGTTTTTTTTAGCTTGTATTCTGTTATTTATTTATAAAAAAATGTAAAAATAATTAATTTTCTATAGTAAATTTCTAAATAAAGCGATAAATAGTAGTTTAGAATATATGAAAATTGTAATAAATAAAAAATAAATACTTATTTAATTAGAAACGAAAATTTATTTAAATACATTTTTTATTAAATTTTGGAGTTTATATATATATATATATATAATTGGCGCGTACACCCTTTTTGGGTGTTTGGCCGAGCTCCTCCTTCTATTTGTGGTGTGCGTCTTGCTGTTGTTTCACAAATGGAGGGACCTACAGTTTCAAGCCGACTCCGAACGGCAAATATTTTTATGAGGAGCTTTTTCATGGCAGAAATACACTCGGAGGTTTGCCATTGCCTGCCGGGGGGCGACCGCTATTAGAAAAATGTTTTTCTTAATTTTGGTGTTAAACCGAGATTCGAACCCACGTTTTCTCTGTGAATTCCAAGTGGTAGTCACGCACCAACCCATTCGGCTACGGCGGCCGCCATATTCTATTCAAATTCTGCTTACTCATTAATTTTTATTCCAAAAACTTTAAGAAAAAATTGCAAATTTTTAGAACTAATTCACGCATATTAGAAAAACTTCAAAACTTTTATTTCGCCTTTATGAGAAATGAGCCATAATATTTTAATGGATTTTCAGTTAATTTTCTTCAAAAATTTATTTTTTTTTACTTCTTATTTCTTATAATTAAAATCCATGAAATCAAAATTAATATTTGTATGAATGTATACCCAAAAATCTCAAAATTTTCTTAGAAAATTAAGTTTTTTAATTTCTTTTAAGCTGCCTTATATGAAGCTGTATCGTTTAAGCAGCTTTTACAGAAATCTTAGAAATGTGTTGAATTAAATTTGGATGCAGTGGTGGGGTGACTGAAGGCAGCTAAATTCCTTCCTGTTGTCTCAATTCTTGAAATCAAATTCTAAAGCTTCTTCCTATAGATTATCACCGCCACAACCAGGCAAGAATACCTCAACCATGTCTGCTAAATTATGGCTCGAAATTGGCTCGTTGGTCTGATGCTCAGAACCATTGCAAATTGGCGCACAAATCTACCTATTTTTGATACTTTTCAGCTTATCCGAACTCTGCACTGGATGCTGGTTATTTGGCTTGATACATTACAGATTTTTGGTTTCCTTTTTCTTGTCATTATTTCATGAAACTCTCACAGCAGACACCTCACCAATTTTGTGCTATAATTTTACATGCACATAACAACCGTGCCGGGGGGCTATTAATACTGGGCCATCGATAAATATTCAACACCTACGCATAAATCATTAAATGTTGCAATTAGCCTGTAAGCAAAAAGCAATATTCCTAAATGCATTACCAAATAAGATACATGCACTCATACATGCATATATACCTACACATGTGCATTGATATTAAAAGCATATAAACGCATTACCCGAATGCCAGCAGCTGGTGTTGCACAACATTTGCATGCATTTGAAGCATGTAACCAGGCAAATGTGTGTCAGTAGTAAGTGCTGCTGCACGTATAAACTCCAAACTGACAAGCTGTTGCTCTGATTGCGCATGGGCAAAGGCCGAAATTTAGTTTTGGACTTTATTTGATTTCCTTTTAATTTATTTATTTTTTTTTTTTTTTGCAATTCGTGTTGCAGTTTTATATGCCACATGTGCGTGTGGCAAATTTATTACACCAATTTGATGAACGAAATAGTCTCAGTGCAATAATAATTTACATTTCCACTTCCCCATGTACATTTTTTTCGAATGCAATTTTCAAACGCTGGCAGAAGTGGCACGCCGCTGCTTGCCTAAGTGGAGTTTGCGGAGACTTCAGGACGCGCGTTCGTGGTCTAATTTATTTACCAAATTTTTCACAACGGACTGTTACTTTCTTTATGGCTAAGTGTGGGACACTGTTCTCTCCCCAAAGGAACAACTAAGTTTTCCATTTGATATTTCCAATGAAAATCAGTTTACTCCTTTACTCGCCAATGTGTCAGCCATCAAAGCCGCATTATTGCATTGTCTATCTTGAGAAACCTAAAGAAGTCTTAGAAGCCCGGTGAGTCGTGGGTTACAAAGAAAGATCTCGAGAGATGGGATAAATGAGGGTTGAAGATGCATACTAGGCAGCTTCACTCAATCTGATAGATAGAGATTTTGAGAAAGAAATCTTGATCAACATAACGAAGAACCAACATAAACTAGAAAACCACCGAGTTGCTCAAGTGACTCTGACCTACAAGCAAAGAGCTCGAGAGACGTGATGAAGGACGAAAACTGGACGAGATATCTCAAACTTCTTCGCACTATAGCGCTGCATTCTAGCAGAAGATATGTGGGAGTCTCCGGGGATTGGTCGCAGAAACGATAAGACACACTAAACCATATCCTAATCCGGTGCAGATGACCGCGCGATCTAAATAGCCTATGATAAGCGTAAGCATTTTTAGTTTATCCTTAGGAAGGGTTATGGGCTTTCTAAACCTCTTTTGATATCCCCATTATTTGGTGCCAGCTAACCTCCCTTAACCCTAGATCTCCCCCCTAAGCTTCTCTTTGATGGTGTGTTATCCCATAAAATGAAAGGCTCGGGCTATATTAGTAACGAGGCCGCAGCCGTTCTTGCCGATTAGTCCACTACCTCGTTACCAGTTATAGCTTAGTGTCTGTGAACCCAAATTAGCCGGATGCGATTGTGCGTTCCTTCCATCAGTCTTTCGATCCACTCAAGGAGCAGTGAGGACTTAACCTCACAGGATGATAGTGCCGCCTGACTGTTGTCCATAACCGCAATTCGCTTATTCTGGAGATTTCTATCTAAATGGTTCTTTACAGTTCTCTAAGATAAATGATTTCAAAATAAAGGTTAAGACGTTTAGTGATCAACCTGGAATCAAAAATTTATGAAGAAAACTGCTTTCTGTTCCAGATCTGTTTCGACATATTGAGTGCAAAAAGTACCACTACCAGCCATTTATCCAGCAAAAAATATTCCATTCCCCACGTCAAAAACTTAACCATCAACCATACATCCAAATCAGACATTTGTTCGGCCAGTGCATGAGTCAGTAGGGCTATGCGGCCAACCCAACTTGATAGGCGATGCCATCAACACTATTAACCCACCACCAACAACAGTCAACCATCAACCCCAAACCGCCAACACTTCAGCATTCAACTGCTCAAAATCCGTAAAATAGCATAAAACGCGCAGCTCAACGATACAGAACATACGAAATAAATAAAAACAAAAAAAAACAACGATTTATTTGTGTATTAAAAGTCTTTATCGCGGATTTCGTATGAAAACTGCATTGTGTCTTTTGCAAACGAACGTGTCCGGTCGTAAAAATTGTTGACCTTAAAGCGCGAAAAAATCAGACAACATCAAAAATCAACAAGCGCGAAGACCAACCCAGGCAGAAAGTGACGTAAAGGCGCGAACTCATTTATGATCTGGGTAAATACGATATGGATACACATACGAATGTGGTACTGAAATATTTATCTGCACACATACAGATATACATATGTTTTCTGAAATATGATGTTTTCGTACGTGTGCCGCAGCAAAAGCATGCTTAATTAAAAATCTTATTTTTGTAATAATTTTTATGAGTTTCACCATGAAAAAAAAAGAAATAAAAAACTAAATGAAATCTTCTCAAATTTTTGTAATGCAAATCGTTACTGAAAATTAATATGGCAAAATTTGCTACTTCTAAAGCAACCAAAACCAAAATATGAACGGCTGTCCTGCCGGCGGTCATATTTTTCGTCTCATATGTCACCGCACTCTACATGACGCGCCCGGCGCTCAACGAAGCCAATCGTCAGTCGTCAGTCATAAAACATTCGGCACGTACAGAAACGTAATTGCAAACAAAAAACAGTTTTCGAATTCTTTTCAAAATACTCGCCTATATATGATAATCTTTATGAAATATGATTTTGTTGACAAGAGATTTTTTGTCTTGCTTATGTTTCGCTAAGAAATGTGTTATCTGGGGTTTTTATGCGCGGGCGTTAATTAGCGCTTTGTTTGGTTGCTAAAGGATTGTGGGTATTTTACCTCTTTATATAAAAATCTGAAAATAAATTGTCTTAAGCAATTTTTTGGCGCTAATGCAATTCGAAGTTGTGAAGGGCTTTGTCTACCTTGGGAGCAGCATCAACATCAAAATTTACGTCAGCCTGGAGATCAAGCGGAGAATAACTCGTGCCAACAGATGTTACCTTGGGCTCAATAGACTCTTGAAAAGTAGAGCTCTCTCTCGAAGGAACAAACTGACTCTCTACAAAACATCCATCATTCCCGTCCTGGTATATGGCACAGAAGCATGAACGATATCATGGAAAGCTTGGGGAGCTTTCGAAAAAAAAATTGGTCGTAAGATATTTGGTTCCTCCGCGTTGGTAAGGAGTGTCCTATAAGGTGGAACAGCGAGCCGCGTGAGCTACACAGGGACATGGACATATTTAAGCGTGTAAAAATGCAACAGCTACGCTGGCTTGGCCATGTACCTGCATGAATGAAGATGCTTCAGCAAGGCGAACCTGCGACACGGATTTTTAAGTGGCACTAGCGAGCACAGGACAGACCAGTTGGCAATAGATGCGGCCAAAACCGACACACGATTGTGGCGCCACTTAAGTAAGTCATGCCAAACTTTTTTCTTAAATTTTTTATAAAAATTTAACTCATTGTCTAATAAAAACCTTATAAACCCTGCCAACCAAACTTCATAAAAAATTCGTATAAACTTAAGAAATTTCGTAAAATTTTCCTCAAAACTTTCAACTTTTAAACAGATTTTTTGGACAATTTCAGGGTATGTAGTTTTATAGCCCATTCAATTTTAATATTATAAAGTATACGTTTTAAGTCGCTCAAAAATCGCATTGATTTTTGATTTTTTTTTTTGCGTACCGTAGAGAAGTGAGTAGTTTTTATATAAAGCACATATTTGTAAGGTGTAAGTGCTACAGAGACATGATATACGATTTATGTGACTGCAAATAGAAGACATCAATACAGACGATCTTTAGTTTCAGTAAGATGGTACGTCATGCTACAATCAGTTGGCCACCGCGGCGCCATGATTTGACTGTGTTAGCCTTTTTTGTGCGGTGCGGTGAAGAGCCGAGATAATGCAAGCAATTCATTAACGATTCAGTCCCTTAAAATGAATATCGAGCAAGCTATATGTGCGAAAGAGCCGGATATCGACACGAAGATCTTTTAAAATTGGGTGAAGCGGATACTTCACTACGAAACCAGTTGAGGTAGCCATATGCACGAGATCGTGTTCCCCAAGTAAAGGAAATACTCTTTCGAATAAACCAATAATATACCGAAACAAATTAATACTTGTTTTTAATTTTTAAAAAGAAACCAAAAAGGAGGTGCAAGCCGGCCGTGAGTGCCCTAAGCTAGTGATCTCATCTAGTTAAGTAAATAGTAAAAGCAGGCTCGTTTCAACATCATCCGGAGCTCTCTGCTAAGCCAGAGCTCGGCAGCCACTTAAGTCTTGGACCAACGATCCCTCCTTATCATATATGGATCCCTGTGTGGCATCAACCCAGCCATATTAACCTAATCAGGCAAGAGTGTAGACTAAGAGTGTGCCATAAGATTCGCCAGAGACTCCAAATTGTTAGAGCTGAAGCTGCAATATTTTAGATAATTCGACTGCAATATATTACAAAGAACAGTACAGGCCCTATGCTTCAAGACGAGATCAGGACAGCAGTCAGAGTAGCAGTAAGAGACAGCAGTAAGTAGTGCAAAGTGAGCTGTGTGACTTATGACACAACCTTGTATGAACGCTCGCCATCCGAATGACGTCATTGAGGTGCAAAGCTTCAGATGCCTCGCTATTCTGTTACAATTAGATTCTGAAAATTATTTAAAATCGTATTCTGCCTCTAGAAAATCGTCTTCTGCATATAGAAAGTCTTCTCCATAAATAATAAATAATGCAACACCTCTCTCCTTTAGTTACTTTTCAGGATCCCTAAACGCCTTTTCCCTGTTTTCCTAATTCCACAAATATTCAGAAAGCACTTGAAACCCACCCAAGCCGCAAATGAAATTCCAATAAGCTTAAGATTACCAATCCTGATGATTATTATCGCAACGAGCTGTAGCATATGAAGTCATTACACAAAATTACGCGCTGTTTTTTGGAAACAACTTCTTGCCACAATATAATAATCCCTTGACGGATTTCTAAGAAGCGCATTACGAGAAAGATTCTTTCACTAACAAAACTGTCAAAGCTTAGCCTGAAGTGTAAATTTCCGATGGAAGGAATATGACGAATTGGTGAAAATTCTTAAGCATATTTTAACAATTATTCGAAATCTTTGATCTGCGCTCTTATGACAAGTGAATACCTGACATGACTTGCAACATATGAATTTGTGTAACAAAATATGAGAACAACATAATAAACTGCAGAGGCATTCGGATTCTCACGTACGGATTCTGTATGTACGTATGGCTGTATGAGTGTAAGCAATCCACTCAGGCGACTTCGAATTACAGGCAATGTGTCATGCGTGTCGTGATGTCGCGGTGTCACAGTGCATTGCAATGATGAATGACGTTAATTTGTCACAACGACAGCACACATAAGCGCATGCAAAGCACCGCTATGATGCCGCAAATATGTAAAACCGCTACAAAGGTGTTAACCAAGCGACCGGCAATGGACAAGCAAGCCTCTAAATGTTCAACAGAGATGTTTCGTCTTTATGGGCAGATAACCGCATGTGTGTGTGTGTGCGGCAAGCCCATTGAAATTTGTGTTAACGCCTTTGTGGTTGTCGCTCGCGAATTTGCGTTGAGATGAAGCGATATTGCACAGTTACACATACACACTGGACTACTTCCGTCGACCGGCTAAAAGATGTGGAACTATAAAAATGCACCGAATCGCTTGACATTTCGTGTGCCAATCACTGACGCATAAATGACCGACTGACTGACCGAAGGCAGGGCAACAACATCATTACATGCAAGAGGTACAAGTTCATCGCCATATATTTATATGTGTGTTTGTGCGCGTGTATGTGTGTGCTACGCGCAAAGTGTCAGTCACATTTGATTAATTGCTGCAATTTTATTACAACTTAATTTGCGCATTTTACAACTCATAAAAAACCCCGCTGCTCACATACTAAATGCCGCATGGAATAATTGTTGTGTGGCCAAAAGCGAACAGCGAAAAGCTGGAATTATGCCTCTTCGAGTGCGTGCGTTTGTATGTGTGGGACTGTGTGCACGCATATTGTTTTGGGTGTACGCATGCGCACCCATTGGGTCAACACCTGTGGGCTGTAGACGCCAAGTACTGGCTGCTCTTCGCTGACATTGTCTGCACTCACCGATCGACACACTTTGGCGATACTGCAAAAACACACAAGAAAAAAAAGAAACAGTAACACTACAGGGCGCTGGAGGAGCTTTGCAGCTTTGTGGTGTACACTGCAACACCTCTGGCATGCAATGCATTGCACTTCCTTTGCAGACACCAGTCAAGACGGCGGTGCATTTCAAGCTGCCCAGCCCAACTGTGTTGCAGGTCAGCCCAACGCTTTTGGAAAAGACCATCGACAATTTGCTTAACCCTACATTATTTTGTTCGTCGTGGCAGCGTGTACCTCCTTACGTCGCAAAGTCATTGAAGTAACAGAAATTAATTTCTTTATAATGCGTGGGGAAATTTATGACCATACTTACATACATACCTTTGCTGTATGTATATATTGGCTTTGCTGTTTTTGTGCTTGGGTTATTTTCGCTGTAGTAATTTCTTAATTCTACTTTGCTTTCTTCTCATGCTCGCACCAGCCACAGTTGTGCTCACAATAATAGCAACGCGTCTAAGTTGTAAAGTTTTTTGAAGTGAAACTTCTTAGGCGTCGATGGACGAGCGAGAATGGAAAGTAAAATTCCCAGGCCATGCGACGTTTTGGGCATTTTCGTTCCGCGAGAGAGAAAAAAGATATAACGTAGAGGAAAAAGAGAGAGAGAGCTATACCTTATATATATCTTAGGTACACTTTAGGCTATTCACGTCTCCCTTTTTTTAATATAGTTAATAATTAAGGTTTCTAACTTTATAAAAAATTAAAAGAAAATCAAAAAAATTTGACAAAAAATTTTAATTTTTTACCTAGAATTTTCAGGAAATTTTAGAGTGCGCAGACTTTTAGTCCATTGAATTTTTCAATAATAGAGTGCAAATTTAAGGTAACTTGAAAATCCTGTTGATTTTTGATAATGTTTTTTTGTTAGATGAGCTATGCATTTCTTTATATAACGAATCCTCGAAATATTTTTATAAGGAGATCGCCGGCAATAAAAAATACCAGTCTAACGGTTAGACGGGATAGAAGTGAAACCTTCCGTAAGACAAACTGAGAGAGAATGAGACGAAAGCAGCATTAGGGGCGGGATAATTATAGGTTCATTATAATATTGCTATAAAGTTCATATTTTATTTTCTTCATTTTATTATTATTCATCCTCAATGTTTTCAATTTCAACAAATGATACGAGTGGCTTATGATAGCTAAAATATGATACAAATGCTTTGGTTTCGATGTTGTCAACATATCTTTGAAATACCGCGTCAATTGTTGTTTTTGATCGTGTTGTCGGTTCAGTGCGATTGTTACACATTTTTAAATTGAATGTTGTATTGAGAAAGTCAATTGAAGGAACTCTAACACAATTACATTTTTTTGAATGTTACAAACACATATGCACGCAGGTTTTGCTGGGGCGTGACCGAAACTCTAACACAATTACACATATGCACTCGTATTTGTTTGAAAATCGACTTTTTTTTTGGTTCTCCGTCACCTTTGGAAAATGTGTAAACAGTAAGCAAACTTTATTCAAATATTTTCCCTCATTTTTGCATCAGTAAAATTAAACAAACGCCGTAGCCGGATGGGTTGGTGCGTGACTACTATTCAGAATTCACAGAGAGAACGTCAGTTCGAATCTCGGTGAAAACACCAAAATTAAGGAAAACTATTTTTCTAATAGCGCTCACCCCTCAGCAGGCAATGGCAAAACACCGAGTGTATTTCTGCCATGAAAAAAAGCTCCTCATAAACATATCATAAAATAAAATAAAATAACTGTATAAAAAAAATTTTTTTCTTGTGATTCGAACCAAGGATTTTGGATCGGAAGTTCACATTGCTAGCCGCTCGGCTATTGCGCCATGCTGTCGGCGCTGGCCTAAAAGTTATTTAGTTCGCCGCTACGTTTATATCAACAAATAATATAACGCTTCGTAACTAAATAACTTTTAAGCCAGCACCTACAGCATGACGGAGTAGCCGAGCGACTAGCAATGTGAGCTTCCGATCCAAAATCCTTGGTTCGAATCACAAGAAAAAATAAAAGTTATTTTAATTTAGTTCGTCGCTACGTTTATATCAACATATAATATAACGCTTCGTAGCCAAGTTGGTCGCTTTTTCCGTTTCACTTTTTCCCAAATCACTCCCAACGATTCTAAAGAAGTTTTCACTTCAAAAATTGTCAAAAATCAACGCCATTTTTTAGCTATTTAAGATTCGCACTGTATTAGAACAAAATTTAAAAGGCTATAAAATTGCATATCCAGAATTTTTTCTAAAAATATTCACTGATATATTTGAAATTTTTATGACATTTTGTTGAATTTTTATAAGTATTACACAAAGTATAAAACTTTACTTTATATGGTTTTGTTTTAGCATAAACTATATTTTTATATAAAAATAAAAAAAAAATTAAAAAGAAACTAATAAATACTCAAAACTTTGCAACAAGTCCCACTGCTATTATTGTGAGCGCTGGTGTACGTAAGTAGGCACTTGTATTTAGTTACACACACACACACAAACATATTGCCTGTACAACCTGTATATGTATCAGTCGTTCTGTAACTTTTTACCTCTTTGTGGGATGTACCGTTGAATTCTTCTGTAGTTTTTTTCGTTTGCTCTTTGTTCTACTCGTAGTTATCTCCTGTTACTTCATTGTTGAGTTTTTGCGGTATTGTAATGAATTTTGGTGGTCCACACGTGCACGCCCATTCAAAGCCGTCGTTTTGTATATTTGTTTGCATAAATGTAAGAAATTCAATTAATTCAAATAGTGCTAAATACGAATGATGCATCGCAATGCCTTTGAAGTACACACTTTAGACCCAATTCGTTGGTGCCTTACCTCACCTAAAGCAGCATTGCTATGTCGTGGTGGAGCTCGTACGTCCTATAAGTTTATAATTCACTATTATCAAAGCAAGCAAGTTTCATAGACTTCCTCGATGCTACTTCTGAATTTCAAAGATCGTGTTTTGCATTATGAGTACAAGGGACTTATCTCTATAAGTCCTGTAGAGTTTTCGAGGAACTCTTTGTGACTCAATCGCGAACCCACCAATGTGACTTCTGCAAAAGAAATAAAATAATACATGCGAAAAATTTTACAAAATCTTACAAATTATGAAAACGGTGGGCTGCGGCACTAATTTTGCCGAAGGCAGTACAAGTGTTGAGGGTCTGCGAGTTTTTTTTTTTGCGCAGTGCTAAAGTTTTAAAATTTTGCGTGAAAGTGCGAATAGTTTATCGAAAATTATACATAAAAAAACATCAAATACGAGAGGTTCCTTTTATATGTCGGGATTAGAGAACAAAAACAAATTTTAATCATCGAAAATCACTTTATTGTTTTTTCAAAATATTCTCCATTAAGATCTATACACTTTTGCATGCGTTTGAACCAATTGTCGAAGCACTTTTGCCACTCTGAATGAGGTACCTCCAAAACATTCATTCTGAATGCCGCAACCGCTTCTTCAGGTGTCGAAAAACGTTGACCTGTCAGTTTGTTTTTTACGTACGGGAATAAAAAGAAGTCATTCGGTGCCAAGTCGGGACCATACGGTGGATGAGCCATTAATTCGATGTTTTGGGTGCTCAAAAATGCAGTTGTTTGATGTGTGAGAGCTCGCATTGTCCTGGTGAAGAGTAATCCGTCTTTGGCGATTGGTTTTCCTAATTTTTTGGAAGACAACTGGCAAACAAATGGTTGTGTACCACTCAGAATTTACTGTTCTGCGTTGTTCTAGTGGTACGGTTGCGACATGTCCAGTTTTTCCGAAAAACCAGGCGACCATTTGCTTGGAAGTGCTTCGTGCGCGAACAACTTTTGTTGGATTTGGCTCATCTTGAAACACCCATACAGCTGCAACGCTGTTTACTTTCGGGCTCATACACGTAAATCCATGATTCATCACCTGTCGCGATGTCATAGACGTGTTTCGAAGCCCCGCGATCGTATTTTTTGAGCATTTCCTTCGACCAATCGACACGAGCCTTTTTTTGAGCGATTGACAAATTGTGTGGGATCCAACGCGAACAAATTTTTTTGACAGTCAAATGTTTATGCATTATTGAATGTATGCTGGTCCCACTAATGCCTAGGATAGTCTCAATCTCACGATAGGTCATATGACGATCTTGCAATATCAGTTCGCGCACAGCATCAGTGGTTTTCGGAACAACAACTGATTTTGGACGACCTTCACGAAATTCGTTTTGGAGTGAACTACGACCACGATTGAATTCACAATACCATCGATAAACACTGGTCCTTCATGGAGCTTCATCGCCAAAAAATGAACTAAGTTCATCCATGCAATATTGCTGAGTTAATCCACGTCGAAAGTTGTAAAAACTAATCGCACGAAAATGTTCACGATTTAATTCCATTTTTGGACCGAGATGAATCTTTTAAGTTACTGTAAACAACACAAATAGCGCTGGTATATCAAAACGTTCTGAGTACGTAAAAGCCAAAAAATGTCAAACTTTGCGATACAGCTGTCAGTTGCCAAATTGCAACACCAGAGTTGCCAAATCCCGAAATATAAAAGGCAACCCTCGTATAAATTCTGCCTACAGACTTCTGTACTACAATTTAACGACCCATTTTTATATAATAGGACTATGAATAAGTTCGTGCGGTTTTACAACAGATGGCGTAACTTGATTATTATTCCATCGATCCACATTTCCAAACATTCATTGGAGAGCTACTGTCGTAAGGCACAAACGTCAGTATAAGTTTTTTATTTGAAGCGTAAACAACAATATTTTTACCACACTTGAAAATGTCGAATTTCGTGCCAAATAATGTGTTTTTGTGGGGAATTCTTTAATATGAAGAAAAAAGCAGCCGAAAGTCATCGTATCTTGGTGGAAGTTTATGGTGAGCATGCTCTAGCTGAGCGAACGTGCCAGAAGTGGTTTGCACGCTTTAAAAGTGGTGATTTTGGCTTGGAAGACGAAGAACGCGAGGGTGCGCCGCCAAAGTTCATGGATACCGAATTGGAGGAATTGCTCGATCAAGATCCGACTCAAACGCAAGAAGAGGTTGCAAAAACTTTGAGAGTTGACCAATCAACCATTTCCAAACGTTTAAAAGCCATGGGAATGATCCGAAAGGTAGGCCATTGGGTGCCGTATGAATTGAAGCCAAGAGACGTTGAACGCCGTTTTATGGCATGCGAACAACTGCTTCAACGGCACAAAAGAAAGGGTTTTTTGCATCGAATTGTGACTGGCGATGAAAAGTGGGTCCATTACGACAATCCAAAACGTCGGGCAACGTATGGATACCCTGGCCATGCTTCAACATCGACGTCGGCGCAGAATATTCATGGCCTGAAGGTTATGCTGTGTATCTGGTGGGACCAGCTGGGTGTTGTGTATTATGAGCTACTGAAACCGAATGAAACGATTACGGGGGATGTCTACCGACGACAATTGATGCGTTTGAGCCGAGCACTGCGAGAAAAACGGCCGCAATACGCCGATAGACACGACAAAGTTATTTTGCAACATGACAATGCTCGGCCACATGTTGCACAAGTGGTCAAAACATACTTAGAAACGCTCAAATGGGATGTCCTACCCCACCCGCCGTATAGTCCAGACCTTGCGCCATCCGATTACTATCTCTTCCGATCGATGCAACATGGCCTGGCTGACCAGCACTTCCGTAATTACGATGAAGTCAAAAAATGGATCGATTCGTGGATTGCGGCAAAACCGACCGAATTTTTCACAAAGGGAATCCGTGAATTGCCAGAAAGATGGGAAAAAGTAGTAGTAAGCGATGGACAATACTTTGAATATTAAATTTGTAACCATTTTACGTCAATAAAGCTTCAAATTTCGAAAAAAAAACCGCACGAACTTATTCATAGTACATTTTAACCTTTTAACTCTTACCTAAATGCGTATTTCTGACCGTTTTTCTAAATAAGTATAATGAAAGTTGATTAAAAAAGGCAGTTAGAGGGTTAAATTGTTCTACAGAAATCTCAAACATATAATTTTAATAGGTGTCCCCGAAGACGAAAAGCTCGTACAGCTCGAGGACGCCAGAAAGCTTTGTCTTAGCTAACATTTGTCCATTTGATACAGATGCATTGTAAACACATAAAACTAGGAGCATTAGGACGGATTGATTTGTACGGATATAAATTTTTTTACTTACTCTATCACATAGGTTGATATAAAAATTAATTTGAAGTAGTATTCCATACTCGGCGCACTCGCGTATCGGCACCACGCCACTGTTGACAGTTATAATTTTGAGGTTGTAAAAGACTTCGTGTATTTAGAAACCAGCATTAACACCGATGACAATGTCAGCCTTGAAATCCAACGTAGAATCTCTCTTGCCAACAAGTGCTACTTTGGACTAAGTAGGCAACTGAGCAGTAAAGTCCTCTCTCGACGAACAAAACTAACACTCTACAAGACTCTCATCATGCCCGTCCTAAAGTATAGCGCAGAAGCGTGGACGATGACAACATCCGATGAAGCGACGCTTGGAGTGTTTGAGAAAAAGATTCTGCGTAAGATTTTTGGACCTTTGCACATTGGCAACGGCGAATATCGCAGGCGATGGAACGATGAGCTGTATAAGCTTTACGACGACATAGACACAGCGAATAAAGATCCAGCGGCTACGTTGGCTGGGTCATGTTGTTCGAATGGATACAAACGCTCCGGCTCTGAAAGTATTCGATGCCGTACCAGCTGGTGGTAACAGAGGAAGAGGAAGGCCTCCTCTGCGTGGGAAAGATCTGGTGGAGAAGAACTTGGCTTTACTTGGTGTGTCCAACGGGCGCCGGTTAGCACGAGAAAGAAACGACTGGCGCGCTTTGTTGAACTCGGCCAAAATCGCGTAAGCGGTTATAGCGCCAATTAAGAAGAAGAAGAATATTCCATACTAAAGTAGATACCCAGTAGATTATTCAAGTTAACGAGCTCATTTTTGTATTAGTTATACAGAAAGCAATCCTGTTTACTGTTTTCTTCAAATCTCACAGAGGCAGTTAAAAATAAGTTTAAATTACGTTTACGCACTTTCTGTGCCACTCTAAGTAGATAATTATTCGATGACCTGAAAGGCCTCAGCAGGGATCGTCTGAGTTTGTTGATCAATTCACATGGGTTTTAGAAAAGAACGACTCAGGTGGAGTCGCGAGTATTAGCTACGTACTAACATAACAACTCAGCCGTCGGTAGGTGTAACCTTGGTATTATATTTTACTAAAAAAAAAAAAAAAATTAGTATTAAAAGAAGTAAAGGAATGGGCACTCTAACGTTCGCTACTTGAACTATTTAAAAGATATAAATAATGACGCCAGAATATTCCACGCTCTAAAGTCATTAAATGTAGGGAAAGGTTATGATGGTCCTCCACCTGAGAGTTACCGGTTTCGATTCCTTTGTTCATGGTTCAAGCAGCTCACGAATCCAGTTGAGTTGCCTTAAAGTAGTCAAGTAGGAGTAACCTCCAGCTCCAATGACCAAACATCCTTTTCAGGATGGTCTAATGCTAGAAAGCTAAAGCGTAGTAAATTCAGTTTGACATCTTCTGCTTAAGAGCTCATTAGGAACCACAGCATCTGTTCAGAAATAGGTGCGACAACATGTGAATCCGCGGCTTGAAGGAAACGGCTCGCTATATAAACATCTGATTGATCAAAAATAGATTCCTTAGTTGCTAATTAGAACTAACAATAGAACTATTTTTACCAGGAAGAGGGAGGCTTCCGAATGAATCGAACAAAAGAATCGAAGAGTCTTCAACATAAATATTATTCTAATCGAAGAATTAGAGACTCGGAAGTCAACCACTTTGTATGATGGCGACCACGGAAGGGTAAAAACTTGGCTACATACGTCTAGAAATTAGAAATGCCAATCAAGCGTCATCAAGAAAATGATTGAAGATGTTATAAGATGTTTTTTTTTTGTTTTTTTTGAATCATGTGTTGTTTGCACAGTGACCGCTCTTTCCCTCTGGAAATCACTACAAATAGCCAGTATCATATCTCCGCAGATTGAAATTAATCGCTTCACGCCTGAACAGTGTTAAACATATTGCAAACTTATTTCCATATTCAATGTTGTGACAAACAGTGAGTCTATTGAAAATAAGTCAAAAACATCTTTTCACACGAAGCTCATTTTCATCTCTGTTAACAAAGTCGCAAGCAAAACTGCCGCATCTGGGGAACGGAAAGTCCGCACTTGAACGTTGAGAAGTCGACGCATTTTGGAAGAGCGACAGTTTGGTGCGGTGGTTTGAATTTAAAAGTTTAAAAATGTTGCTGGAAACGCCATTTCAGTCAACTCTGGTATGATAAGTGATTTTTTGATAAGCCATGGAAATTGAACTACTGCTTTTCTTGGCCTAATGTCAAAACACAAGTTTTCCGTACGTGATGTGGACTAAGCTCCTCGTACTGGTTGGCTGGAAGGAGTATAACCTTTAGGTTAAGTATTAAAAAGATGGTGAATTTAGAACCATGCATTCTTAACTGCATAAATATTGTGACAGCTTCGAATTTCCGATGCCCATTATTTGCAAGTCAAGAGGAACTTTGAAATCAATTACTTTTCAGTACGAGTCACAAATTACCCATTCCAAGCATTAGCTGATTGCTACGTTCATAAATAAACTTTACAAATATACTCGTATTTACATCTCCCCGCTTCCATAACTACATTTCTATTTCTTGGCTACCTTTTGGTGTAGCTGTGCAATTTCGAAGTCATAAAAATGGCTTCTTAAGTTCTAATAGCATGAAATTGCACAGCAAAATCGAGTAAAGATTCAGAAGATTGTATTGAATTGCCAAGCACACTGGAAGAAATTAAGTTCGAATGTAGTGAAATAAAAGTAAAATCAATAAAGTCCTAGGGAGTGGCATGGAAAGTGGCTTATTTTCTCTAACAGAATTTCATCTTATAAGACCACAATAATAACTAAAGAAAATTAATTAGTGAGTGGTATGAAAAAATTGCATTTACTTAGAAAATTCAAGCATAAAATAATTTTTCTGATTTTCAAGTTTCTAATGCTGCGCTTTTCATTTTTCGCCTTTCAATGTACAGTTGACTTTCTGTGCGCGAGCACTGGGCGCACAGCTTTTCGACAAGCAAATTTGCCTTCGGAAAATTTTGTGCTTTCAGCTCCAGCGTTGCTTGATTTTATGCGAAGTACGGACAGTGGAGAAAAAAATTACTTTTTCAATTTCTTAAGCGACTTTTTTGTTTTTTGTGTTTGTTTGCAATTTCCCTCTTCACCAAAGGTACCAGTGATGCATACCGGCTGGTGACGACGACACAGCTGTTACCACGCTTGGCGCATTGTTTTTGCGCCGACGTTGATGACGCGTCGCTATGACCATTGCCAATGCCAACGGCGGGTGTGTGTGTATGCATGCATCTCTGTGGCCCGTTGAAATACTGTGCCGCATCGGCAATTGAAGGTGTAACCATAAAGTTCGCGCCGACAACTGTCAAAAAAAGAGAAAAGGAAGCAAAAAAGGAACGGGTTTCAGTGGTGAGTGAGGCTATCACAGGGCGTTTATGCACTTACAGATAGTGACAACAACACCACCACCACCAGCATAATCACAATTGCAATAACAATAGCACCAGCAACAGTAGAGTAAACTCCGCAAAAGAACAACAACAAGCTGGGCATACAAGACGAACCGTCTCCAAGTTATCGCAACCGCAACGAATGGAACAAAATAAAATGAAATGGGGAAGCGAAGACAGTTAGGCGGTGGCTGTATGGCTGTGTGGTGGCGTTGGTAAGCATCAGCCAAGTTCAGCTCGCGAGCAGGCGTCGGCGGTGGAGGCGACGGTAACAGAATACGGTGTCATAAAGGAGTGTAATTTTGGGCTTAAGGCCAAAATGCAAAACATCAACCGAACAGTCGAACGCTCAAACCACAAAGCAATTCACTGATACTACATAGACCTGGGCCAGCTGAAGTACAGCAAAAATGGACAATTATAAAAAGAAATAGAATAAGAAAAAAAAGGCGGCCAATAAAACCACTGAACAATGGAACTGAATGGGTGTGAAATGTGGAATTATGACACTGTCGGTTGTCGAAGCTGCTGGGTCGAGAGTGTGGCAGTTACAAGTGACTAACGTCGGTTTATGTGCGGCTAAGGTGGCCAGATTCAAGTAAATGAGATGAATAAATAAAAGATTTCAGTGGTCAAAAATAAGAAGAAAACCAGAGCAGATTGTGTGTGCTTATAAAGAAGCGATGCGAAATTCTTATTTTTGAGAAATTTGTAAGAATAGCGAACGAAAGGTTCATTCGAAAGGTGTATGGTAAGAGACCAAATAAACATAGCTTTTTCACACTGCTCTCTGTTATAACGTGACACTGTCTCGTGGCAGATACGGCCACAGGCTAGGCGTGCAGGCGCATGATTTCAGCAGAAACTTTCTATACGAAGAAGAGAATGAGACGAGAGTGCGGCGCCATCCAGAGGAATATTACCACTTTAGGTAGATAACTTTTTAATGTGTTAGAAGATCTCACTGAATAACACTGTGAAAGTGATGGATCTTCTAAAGTTTTTGATCAGTTCGCGATGGTTTTAGGGAGATCAGGTCAAGTTACCCATGCGGCATCGCAACAAACTATGCAAAGATAATAATATAGATTACTAGGATTGGTCATCAGCTACAGTAAACAATAGAATTATGCGAGAAACTTCGGCTGCATCGTCACCGAATACTCGAAAGAGGTGTTCTGCTTGCTCATTTCACACTTATTTATACATTCGTCTAAGCAGTCATTGTTCAGATGGCATCCATGCAGCATGGGTCTAGACTCTGCTGATTTTTTCGTATATCACCAATACAATCTTATTTTCTCGTAAGCAAACTGTTGTCAAAGCAAACCCATAAGCGTGGTTCTTTCAAATTTGCTGCGAGCCAATTTAAGTTACGATCTTGGCCACACATCTAACAATCCTTTCACCATTGGGCTATGAGCCTGAGTATGCTTCATAGTGGGCATAGGTTAGGTTGTAACTTAACGTAAAGGAAGGAAACGCTTTAGTAGGTTCAATGAACAGACAGGTAAATCAAATGTACAGAAAATTGTACTGGCATAAAGCAATCCATGGAAATCTCATTGCGAGATCCGAAAAGAAGTATTCTCTAACACTTTGGTAGGTTTGGTGATGCTTGTAACTGTTTCGTTGTTTGACTGTCCATACATGAAAAACAAACTAAGCTGAAAAATACTAGAGTGTACGAAAGATAAGCCACTTCTTCTTCTACTTACTGATTGGTGAGATAACCATTTAAGCGATTTTGGCCGAGTTTTGCAAAGCGCCCCAGCCGTATCTTTCTCGCCCTTCTCCACCTGATCTTTCCAACGCAGAGACGATTTATTGACGTATCACAAAATTCTTTTTGATACTATTGCCCATACGTTAACAAATGTGCCGATTCGAGCCCAGACTTTACTTCTGTCTCGTCCAAAGAACCTACAGATTTGTCTGTCGCCTCCGAACGGCGGATGAGTTTTATAGCAAACTTTGCATCGCAGAATAGCTTTCAAAAGTTTGGCATTACCTGTCGACCTGCAACCTGTAATGGCAACAGTTATTCCTACCGTTAAGGGGGCACTGAAATAAATCAACGGTCTGGTCACCTTAGCAACTACATTGGCATGTTAATAAATTCGGCGCAACGTAATGCGGTGAGTTGAAAACGATATCGATGTCTGTACATGACAATGCCGTCCATTTCCAACTACTTTAAAGCTCTAAATACAAAGCTACACACATTTGACATTTGATTGGAACAGTAGCCGCAGCAGTTATAGCCATATAACTCGGATTCGAATGCATAATTTTACGCCTATGAAAATGGAAATCTTTGGCCACGCCTAATAAATTAAATTTTTAATCATGACACAAAACGAATTGTCAAACTTGCAACATTTTTTTTTGAAGATGACCATTGCGGCTTGAATAGTCGCGCACCAACAAAACGCTGAGTGCACCACCTTTGTTGCGGTTACTTTTTCATTTCTATTGACTTATTTTTTTCTTCGCTTATCAGACGTGTCACTAAAGCTTTTTTGGTGTTTTTTTCTGCTTGTTTCTTCCAACTTTGTAATACTGATATACGATGCATGCGTTACCGAAATTTCCAGTTTAACTAATCCAACAAAATGATAACTTATGACTTAAATCAGCTTTGTTGAATTTCAACTCATCATAATTTCTTTTATTCTTCTTTGTAGTGCACAAAGTACAACCGCTTTGCATTTTTCTCGACGAAATGCAAATGACTTTGAAATTACATGCGTGGTGTTGCAGATGGTTTTATAAAGTGACCCATTTTTATTTCTTTTTATTCGTAGTCTGCGACTGGTATGAGGAATTTCGAAAGAAAAGAGTAACGGAATGATGGTTGATCTGAAATGCTTAACCCTTTGACTACCTCAGTCATGCAAAATTGTTCATGTTCATCATTTAATAAAACCTTAACCCTCTGATGACCCGAGATATAAAAAAAATTTACTTTGTTGGATTCTAAATAATTAATTGGATTTAATTTGAGTCAAATAAAAAGAAAATTGGGAAAAACTCAATTTATACAATATTGAAAATTTGGGCACAGGGTTTCTAAAGTCAAATAAATTCTATCTAAATTTGTGTACAGGGTGAACGATATGAAGTGTTACCAACTTCACACTGCTTGTATCTGTAAAACAGCTCATGACATCAACGTCAAAATTGTTCTAATCACAGTTCAATATATTGTTTATAAGATATCAAAAACATTTGCGTCTCAGTTTGTTGAATTTTTTTTCTGTGATGGAATTCAAACGTAATAGTGTGATTGCGTTATATTTGGCTGAAAAATCACAACCAGCTATTGTTCGTGAGCTCAGCCACCTCAAAGTGAATAAAATGTTTGTGTATCGCACTATAAAATGATACTGGTAGCATTGCAAAACGCTATGGAGCTGAACCAAAAAAAACCGTAACAACGCCAGAAATGGTACGGAAAGTGAAGGCTCGACTTAACGAAATCCACGTCGAAGTGGAAGAAAACTGGCCAAAGAACTGAAAATATCGCAAGACAGCATTCGACGCATATTGAAAAATGAGCTCAAGGTCAAGGCTTACAAGTTCCAAAAAGCATACGACCTTTCACACCAGCAAAAAAAGTTCGATGCGAAAGAGCAAAGAAGTTGTTGCGCTTGCACGAACGTGGCGAATTTCCTAACATTGTGTTTTCTGATGAAAAACATTTCACAATTGAGCAGTTCATAAACACTCAAAACGATCGAGTTTACTTGACCGAACGCTCATACGAGAATTTGAGCATACGTATGACCACTCGAAGCAATTTCCCATCGCAAGTAAAGGTTTGGGCCGCAGTGACCGCTGATGGACGCTCTCCAATCGTTTTTATCCAACCTGGTGTCAAAGTGAATGCGACTTATTATCGGGAAAATGTTTTAGAAGCTGCTTTAGAGCCGTGGACACGCAAACATTTCGGTCGTAGACCATGGACGTTCCAACAGTACTCGGCACCGTCTCATAAAGCTCGTGTGAACCAAGAATGGTTAAAAAATCATGTTCCACACTTCATTTCGTCCACACAATGGCTTTCGAATTCACCAGACGCAAATGCGATGGACTATTCCATCTAGTCCATTTTGGAGAGCAAGGGGAGGACTAAACAATATGCCATTATGGATGCGCTGAAAAAAGCGTTTATATGATATATATATACATATATAATTGGCGCGTACACCCTTTTTAGGTGTTTCGCCGAGCTCCTCCTCCTATTTGGGGTGTGCGTCTTGATGTTGTTTCACAAATGGAGGGGCCTACAGTTTCAAGCCGACTCCGAACGGCAGATATTTTTATGAGGAGCTTTTTCATGGCAGAAATACACTCGGAGGTTTGCCATTGCCTGCCGAGGGGCGATCGCTATTAGAAAAATGTTTTTCTTAATTTTGGTGTTTTCACCGAGATTCGAACCGACGTTCTCTCTGTGAATTCCGAATGGTAGTCACGCACCAACCCATTCGGCTACAGCGGCCGCGATTATACGAGAATGGGCCCAAATACCTCAAGATCACATTCGTGCAGCATGCAACTCATTTTTTGACCGTTTGAAGGCTATAGTCAAGGCAAAAGGTGGTCATATCGAGCTAAAGTGAATATATGTTAAAATTGTAATCATTTTTGAACAATTTTGTCTTTGAAATCAATAAAAACTAATTTCACACAAAAAAGTTATGGTGTTTTGAATAGGTAACACCCCATATCGTTCACTACATTTCTATAATTTTCTTATTAGTCACAAACAGAAATTCCGAAAGAAAAGAGTAACTGCATGCATGATAGCTGATAAATCTGAAACACTCAACCCTCTGACTACCTCAGTCATGAAAAGTGCTTAATTTTCATAATTTAGTAAAAGCCTTAACCCTCTGGATAAAGAAAATATGGTACGCTAAGCATATTTCGCTAGGCATACATCGTATTTTCAAATCAATTTTGGAATCGGCTTTGCTTCATGTCAGCGAAAAGCACCAGAAATCGTCAATCGATGTCTCAGAGTCATTCTTGTTTATGGTGGTCAGATACTTGCGTATGAAAGCAATAATTGCTCAAAGGCATTAAACAACAATCGATTCATTTGGAAATCCGAGAGCGCAAAGGGAAATAGATAGACTATCCACTACGGAAAGCTGCTTCCGAAATCGGTAGAGTGTATTCCGCAGAAGTGGACAACCCGTAGGCTTATCGAAACGCAGTCTTAATGATGAAATCGGCGCCACCGGACTTAGTACGACGTGGTTTCAAGTTAAGGCAATGGCTGAAAACCATATTATTAAAACATTAACCCTAACCCTAATTAATTGTATATAATTCGAGTTAAACAACAGGTAGGTAGGTAGATAAGATGGCAAGAGTACCCCAGCTATACTACAAGTAGCACTTACGTGCCGTTTTGATACTATAATATGGACCACTACCTGTGAAAAGATTTAGGGAAGAGAAAAACCGTCTACAGCCATCCAGTGCTATTGATGTAGTGTAGAAGAGAAAAGGGATCTACGCTGGAGAATTTCTTCAAGTCATCCCCAAAGGGCACGCTAAGGAATCTCAAGCACCTAGCCGCTAGAGCTGGACATTTGCAGAGAAAGTGTTCCACAGTCTCTTTCTCTGCAGAATCCCCACAGCTTATGCAATAGGGGTTGTACGGAATTCCAAGCTTCTCTGCATGAGTACCGATCACCCAGTGACTAGTGAACACCGCAATGAGTTTGGAAATTGAATGGCGGGAGACTCCAATCACCTTAAGCGTTCTGTTTCTATCGTATTGAGGCCATAGTGTTTTAGAAATAGCACACATTTAGACAGACCTCCATCTGTCTTGCGCTTTTATAATAAAGAAATTGTGTAGTAAAGGGACACCGATGTCTGAGAAGGGGACAGTTGAAACCGGTTCTGTCGACCCCTTCCTGGCAAGCTCATCAGCAATTTCATTTCCCTCTATATTCCTGTGCCCATGAACCCAGATAAGAGAAATGTTTCCTGCACGTTCGAGACGTTTGAGTTCCTCCTTACAGGCGTTCACCAGAAGACAGCATGCTGCAATATTACATAAATAAATAAAATAAATATTAATGTCTCCCTCCCAACAGCGAAGATCTCTGCTTGAAAAACGCTTGTTATTTCCGGCAGTTTAAAGGAGGCCGAAATGCTGTCTGACTTAGAGTAAGCCCCCGCTCCCACTCCAGACTCCATCTTGGATCCGTTAGTGAAAACAGAGGTATCTACATCCGACCCGACTCTCCCCTCCTTCCAATCTTGCCATCTTGCTGATGGAGAGATCAGTGCGAAGAACAGAGAAGGAAGGGGAGATCTACTTCAAGATGCTACTATGTCCTACAGGAAGTTGTCTCTCCTACAGCGCTCTGAGCAGTAATGGATTTAACTTGCAGATCCACAGGAAGTAGGTGCAGAATAACGTTGAGCGCAGCAGTGGGACATATTCTACAAGCACCAGTGATGCCCACACATGCAGTTCTCTGCACTCTCTCTAGTTTAGTGGTGTTGTAGCCCTTCTGAAGAGCTACCCACCAAACTAGGCAATCATATGTCCAAATTGGCAGAACCACTAAGTTGTACATCCAAAGTACGACACGTGGCTTGAGGCCCCATTTTTTGCCGAACATAGCTTTACAGGCGTAGAAGGCTAAATTGGCCTTTTTAACTCGATGTGCAGCTTCCAGTAGAGCTTCGGGTCAAGTTTTACACCAAAATACTTGACTTCCGATGAGAGAGTAAGATACTGGTTGTTTAGTCTTAGAAGCTTAAAAGGTGGAGGCTTGTAATTTATGGTTAATAGCATCAACTCCGTTTTGTCAGAGTTGCCTCTGAGACCGCAACTGGCAGCCCAAATACTGAGTGCAGCCAGTGCACGTGTTAAACAGCAAGTAAGCTGGGAAAACAATTTTTTTTTAATGACATATCTTCGATGCTATTTAACATTTTTATAATTTTTGTTTTTAATTTTGGATAAAATATGCTTTTAAAAGAAATTTTTCGCGGAAAATTCATACTTTTTTTCGTTAAAAAAATATTTGTTATCGTTTTTTTTAAAAACACACGCTTCAGATATTTGTCTTATTCTCTTTATAAATAGCTGAGATTACGTTCAGTAATACCAGCAAGTTGCATAATTTCATCAGCGCAACTTTTCGAAGTTCTTCAAACATATTGAAGAAATTTTTTTTAGTATATCTGCATATTTTATCCTAAAATTAAAAAGAAATGTATAAAAATGTTGAAAAGACCGGAAAATATTTCACTTTAAAAACTGATTATCAGAATTTCTACTATCTTAGAATGCCAGTTCTGGGTAGACCACTGCTTCCTCAATATTGTGTGTTGAAAGTCTGTAATCATTGGCCTTTATCTCTTGTGTTAGTCTGGAACGTTGGGTTCGGTTATCAATTCGAGACTGTTATGGCGGTTTCATGACAATTAGTTTCGGGTGGGTGATTCTCGGCCTCGAGACTCTAGTCCGTCTCCAGACGGTGCTCACCTTGTTTTATTTGTTCCCTTACTCTCCACTGGGATTTTCCATGCGATGGTAAGCTACCTAGTCTCGAGTAAAGGTGAACAGCACCACCAACGTGAAGGAAAAGCAAGAATATTGATAGTGAGAGGTGAGAAGCATCATTGCACATCACTACCCTTTCGTGGTATCAGAATTTGCAACTTTGAATAAATCTGAATATTATTAAATTTTTTCAAAAGTTTTTCAGTTTACTTTTTATTGTACTCAAACTTAAAAATCAACCAATTTTGTATCAGAATTTATGACTGTATTTAAAATACTTGGTTCACTTGACATGGAATCACTTCTCACTGAAAAAGTGATTGAAGTTGCAGGCGATTATATTGAGTGGAAAACATACATTCCTTTAAAAAATCACTTTTTTTGTTGCTCTTACTTGTCAGCCAATCTGTACATATTTACAAAAAGCTTGTACTACCATTGAACCTTCCACCAAGCAGATCTCAGCAATACTATCCAATGATGAAATACTAGTAGGATTACCCTCAAGGACCATTGTTACACGATACTTCCCCCTTCGAAATAAAATTGTTTCACAAACCAGTTAGGTTTGCGCGCCCAGCACCGAAAGCCTTGCTTGTGGTGGCCCAATCAATAAATAAATCCCAAAGCAGATAGTTACAAATCCCTAATTCTAATTGTTTTTGCCTACAGTGACATCAAATTGACACATGGAGTGTACTTACCGACATTTGATCGCATTACGATTTTGTAATTACAACAAATTAATAACATTCAATGCAGGCGGATGAGGAAATTAGTTAAAAATGTAATAAAAACAGACAAAAAACGATGAAATGGAAGGAGTAGAAACAAAATTAAAATAAAAATCAGTTCGGATTACTAATTTATTGTAAACAACACACACAATGACAAGTACTAAGTGTGGAGCGGCGAATGCGCATGCAGATGAGCACATATACATGTATACATATACCTATACATGTATCCATACATACATATATCCATACCTCTATATGGCTGCATTTCACTACATTAGTTTTTATTGTTAAATGTCTGTTCACGCTTGTAAAAAGTTACATGTGTGTGTATGGGTGTGCATTCATTCATCCACACATTCGTGTTTACAAGGGAACCTTTATCAAATATTCCTTCACAGTGTTGCATTTCAATATTACATAAATATATTTCAAATATTGTAATGACATTGACATGCGTATTAGACGTAAGCTGACAATTCGAATCATGTAACAAAGCGGTTGAATAGTAATGTGAGCGAACCCTTTAAATGGTGAATGGAAAGCAGAAATTTTGTTTGTGCTCTCGAACCTAATAAGGATGACTTTTATGCACAGTTTTGATGTTTTCAGGGAAATTTATTTTTCTGCCCAAAAATGTTCATGTAAAACAAGTGCCTTATAGTAACTTAACCTTAACTATTTTGTTGTTCTTGTAGGGTTTGTTGAGTGGCGTAGTTCAGATTTTATGTAGAACCGGAATAGAATTACGAATATTTGTGTTAAATTAATCCTAACAATCGGAAAATAGGAAAATATAATAGTTATGTTCACAGCAGTAATAAAAAAAGGGAAACACGTAAAATTTCGGCCTATCATTAGAGCTGGTCTTATTTCGATGGCTACGCTCGATGTGGTCTAACATCAGCCGAGTGACTTGCAAAGTAAATTACCACACCTGGCAGCCTATGTGTTGAACTCATCAGCCAGCCTGCTGCTACTTGCATTACCTTGAGCTCAACTTGAAAACATGTCAGTGCTCGGTAATGGAAATTCAGTTTGAGCGAGAACTTTTGCGGAACTCACACACTTCTTACTTTTTTATCTGGTATATTGCCATCAGTATACTAAAAGGTCCAGTGATAAATTTTCTTCACATTCACCCTTAACGTGGATTCGTGTCAAAAAGTACTCCCAATTTAGAGTTGAATAGCTTGTATAACTAAAATTTACCAGACAGTTGTCTAAAATTTGTGATACGCCAGTAAAACGCAGCTTATAAATGCACTGCAGAACATTGTCCGATGCTTCCTCCCATCAATTCGCACTTAAAGAATCATACAAGCTTTCAAACTACTGCATGATTTCTCTAATCACCAATCTACGTCTGTCTATGCGACTGATTTGGCGACAAGGCTGCGAGCAAGGCAATGCTGAGTAAAGCTTAAGCGGATAAAATATTAACCTTAAAATCTAACGTAAGCAATCTCTTCAAAAGCGCAGCATCACTCTATACTGGGTCTCGGGATATGGTGTTGTATTGGGAAATGACAAGTACACGGCGCTTACTGAGGATCTCAAAAGCGCATGGAAGTAATAATCACAGTCACTGACTATTGATCATATGAGGCAGCGAGTTCCGCATCGTCCCCCTCGACGATTTCTGTAGCAACTAAAGAGGTGAGGAAGCGTTGGAATGCATTCAGCACTCCCAACAAGATTGTACCGCATTTCAAATAATGCGATACATATTTTAGGGGAACTACTTCTTCGAGAAGTGGCGGCCGCCGTAGCCGAATGGGTTGGTGAGTGATTACCATTCGGAATTCACAGAGAGATCGTTGGTTCGAATCTCGGTGAAAGCAAAATTAATAAAAACATTTTTCTAATAGCGGTCGCCCCTCGGCAGGCAATGGCAAACCTCCGAGTGTATTTCTGCCATGAAAAAGCTCCTCATAAAAATATCTGCCGTTCGAAGTCGGCTTGAAACTGTAGGTCCCTCCATTTGTGGCACAACATCAAGACGCACACCCCAAATAGGAGGAGGAGCTCGGCCAAACACCTAACAGAAGTGTACGCGCCAATTATTTATTTATTTTTTTTACTTCTTCGAGAATGTTGTCAGTGGATTCGCTAATTGGATTCGCTAAAAGATCAAGGAGATTTCAAGATATGTTAGCATAAGTCTTGGAAAATCTTTATTTAACACTTCAACACATCGCTGCATGAAGTTCAACTGCATTACAGCTTGTTTAGAGTTTTTTATAAAAATGTTCAGGGTTTCGTATGATTTTGCCGGCGGAGCCACTGAGGGTGGAGCTACTGGATTGATCATACATGCAGGGCTTTGTACTTTGATTGTTTGTTTTTGAACTGAAGGAAATTAAAACAAGGGAAGCAGTGGACTCACTGAGCTATTTAAGATTGCAAAACTCACTTTGCTAATCAGAAAAGTTGTATAACCTAAAAAGTTGTATAACCTAAACTTATTTTAAGGGTGTCTGTACTACGTTGTGTCCATATGAAGGTAAGAATGTACTGTTAGAGACAGCGGGCATTTTAAAATTATTGAGTTTAATCTATCCAGTTATATCAGAATAATTTAAGATTTTTTAATTATATTTTTTGTCCATATTCCACACAGCGGCTCCGTTTGTATTATTACGTATTAAATGGTCTCTAGTAGCCGCCGTAACCAAATGGGTTGGCGGGTGATTACCATTCGGAATTCACAGAGAGAATGTAGGTTCGAATCTCGGTGAAACACCAAAATTAAAATAAACATTTTTCTAATAGCGGTCGCCCCTTGGCAGGCAATGGCAAACCTCCGAGTGTATTTCTGCCATGAAAAAGCTCCTCATAAAAATATCTGCCGTTCGGAGTCGGCTTGAAACTGTAGGCCCCTCCATTTGTGAAACAACATCAAGACGCACACCCCAAATAGGAGGAGGAGCTCGGCGAAACACCTAAAAAGGGTGTACGCACCAATTATATATATATATAAAGGGTTTTTAATTGGCGCGGGTCGATTTTGGCGCCTTATGGCAGCCATTTTGTTTTGGTGACATCTGTCAAATCTTTTGTTTATTATTCAGTTGTTTATGCCAAATCATCATGGCCAGTTACACGATTGAACAGTGTTCATTAACGCAAACGTTGCGTGCATTGCGCCCATTTTTCGGTAGACGTGGTGGTCCTTCCAAATTCTTATGACCCACATTTAACCTTATGGACCTAGACGATATGTGGTTCCAGCAGGACGGCGCTACGTGCCACACAGCAAACGCCATTTTATTCCATTTCAACATCTACCCGCCCTTATTGAAAAACCCTTTATATATAGTAGCCGCCGTAGTCGAATGCAACGGTGCGTGCACTCAGAAGAGCACAAATTAGAATCCCCGTGCATGAAAACACCAAATAATAGAGAAAGATTTTTCCAATAGTGGTCGCCCCTCAACAGGCAATGGAAAACTTCGACATCAACACGCACACCATAAATAGGAGCAGATAGGCCAAACACCCAATAAAAGGTGTAGAGCCAATTATAAATATACTAAGAGATATATTTTCTTTAATATTAGAAGGCCTTTTGATTCTGAAGCACTCTTGGTATTCCTGCCAATCACTTTTCTGCTTTGAGTCATGGCGGAGGATGTTTCCAAAAACGGCTGACTTTTTTTAGAAGTCTTAAGGAGAAAATATAGCGTGGGCCATGTAAAATTTGCTTTTTGAATCGGCTATAAAAAAAAAAAACGAATCAATATTTTTGAAACTTTTTTTTATTTTGAAGATTGAACATTGTCATTTATGAATGAAAAAGAATATCGTTCAAATGACTGCCACGACTGGCTTTACAGTAGGCCATTCGATCAACCCAATTTTTGGCCTCCAATTTCATGAATGGCAACTTCGATTTCGTGTTTTAAAGCATCAATCGTCTCTGGATGGTTCACATAGCATTTATCCTTAACGGCTCCCCATAAAAATAGTCCAACGGGCTAACAGGGCCAACAGCTCCGAGGCGGCCAATTGATATCGGAATTTCGGCTGATTATTCGGTTTTCAAAAACGGTAGCCAAAAGTTCCGGTGTAACTTTGGTAGTGTGACAAGTTGCACCGTCCTGTTGAAACCAAATCTCGTCCATGTCAACCTCTTCAATTTTTGAAAACAACTCCTTGAGCATGTCACGGTAACGCTCGCCATTTACTGTAACCGCGGCTCCTCGCTCATTTTCGGAAAAAAATGGCCCGATGATGCAGTCAGACCAAAAACCGCACCAAACAGTGACTCGTTGTGGATGCATTTGCTTCTCTACAGTAACGTGTGGATTTTCTGAGTCCCAAATCCGACAATTTTGATTATTGACGTAGCCACCGATGTGAAAATCAGAAAAGAAGAAGAAGACTCACCACTTTGGAAATAGGTTTTCAATATTTCCCAATTTTGTTCAAGCGTATAGCGTCCCATTTCGTAAATGTCAAACCTTTAAGTAAATTATGAACACATTTGACATGTCATTTGTGTTACCATCCTCAAAAAAATAAGTGGTTCAAAAAACAAACGCTATATGGCCTACCCTGTACAAGTTTTTCTTCACAATTTCTGGCCAGAAATAAGAATTTTTTGTTGTTGTTATATCATGCAACTTTTTTTTAATTTTTGGGGAATGTTGCTGAACTGTCAGTCCTTACCAATCCTTAACTCAGAATCCATTAACTGAGAAGTATAATTATAACCACCCACTGGCATTTATTGAAGTGATGAGCTTCGAATTTCAATTTTATTTCGCATGCTTGTAATTCGCACCAAACTCATGAATTATCAGGCAGGAATGGAGTGACTTTGAAAACTAACTGCAACTTATAATTGGGTCATTTAATACAAGCAATTGAATAAATATCAAGAGTTTTTTCTTGAGTTTTTTTTTAAGCTTACAAAATAATAAATTATTAAATAAACTAAAGCAAAGGCAGTGCGTGTATCAGCTGAACCCCAACAGCAGGAGATCGCCAGAGGAAACGGTAATTTTTCTAAACTCAAAAGGCTTAAACTTTTTCATATGAAAAATCTCATACGTGTCGTGGGAATTTATTTATTTTTTAACATGACCCTACCTATTAAATCCATACGCTTCACAGCCATCGCGACAACAATAACTCGTTAATGAGTCAGTTAAACATGTTTTATGTTCCTATTTTCGTGCCACTTATTTCCTATTTACAACACTTATTATGTATTACACATTTAGTATTATAACAAGACTTGATTTTTTCTATGTGGCTGGCTGGTCAATCGGTGCACAGTAGCCAGCAGCCGATAGCCGCGAGCCGTGAAGATTAACATATGTTAATTAACAGCTCGTTAAGCGGCGTCTCTCAGCAGCTGCTACTGCTACTCGCAACACTTACTATCTGACTCTATACCACAAACAACAAATACATATATATAGCTAACTGTAAACTTAACAAGCAACTAACCGATTACCCACTAATGGGTTGATGTGTTAATAAACCCATTCGACAAGTCAGAGAATTAATGCAAATGTCATTTCTTGTCAAATACTCTGAGTGTTTTTGTTCACAATTGCATACAAATAGGAAATTAGTAAAACTTTAATAACAAAGAAAAAAAACAAAAACAAAATTTAATAAATAAAATTAAAACCGTGAAATCGCTTTGGTAGAAACATAAATTCATTAAATTAATATTTATTGCTTGATAATTTGCATTTTGTTGTTAGAGAAAATGATAGGATCAGGTTTGCAAGACCGACAAGTCACTCGAAAATTGGCACAACCGGTCATTTAAATAATTTAATTAATTTCTTATGACTGGTTTGGAATTACTGATTAATTTGCGAAAGACTGCGTGACTGGCCATAACTGTCAAGTTGTAACGAAAAAGTGTCTTTTTTTAGTTGATAGTAGCTAATCTGTAAAGTGGCGTGTGTTGGTCACTTGAAGTTGGTAGTGAAGCAGCAAGTAAAAATGGAAATCTTGGTATAATCCAGTATGCAAAACTTGTTCCAAGAGATGCTCAGCTCCATTACTCTAGGCTTCGAAGCTGGCAAAGTTATTAGATTTTGCAGGTCACGCAGATTTCAAGGAGAGCCTAAGAGCACCCTGCGTTAAATAACTACAGCACAAAGACTTCGTATCTAGTTTTGACAATTTATTTGCTTCTTTTTTAATTTTCATTTTTTTTTAAATGAAATTTTTCTCTCTCGTCCACACAAACCACCAAGTTTGAAACTTTGTAAAAAAAATAATCAAAATCAACAAAACGTTCATTAAAATTTCACACTTTGTAAGTGAGTGGGTATAAATTTTCATAGCCCATTGAATTTTGATATCATAAATATTTAATTTTTTCTGACTTGACCACCGATCTTGGCGATTTTCAAGAAATTCACACTTCTTAATCAGAATTTCGAGAAAAATTCCAGGTACACAGTTTTATGGCTCATTGAATTTAGATAAAGTGGGAGTTTCAAGAAGCTCAAGAATCGAATTGATTTTTCACAAACTTTTTTCTGACGTTGTTGGGTGTTGTTATATGAAGCAAATGCACAAGATCACCCGCAAAAAAATTGTGAAAAATCAATGCAATTGTTGAGCCCATTGAAGCTTCCACTTCATATTCTGAAACTCAATTGGCTATAAAATTGCATACTCGTAATTTTGCTAAAAATTTTAATTAAAAGTGTCAATTTTATGAAAATACTCCAAGTTCTGAGGTAGTTCCTGAACAAAATTAATACCTGATTTGATTTTTGTTTTGCGATTTGATATTTTGAATATTTGTTTATATTCTAATTGAAATTTTGACATCAAAATACTAAACTGCAAAACCAAAATACGCAAGGATGATAGATTAGAAGGTATGTCCTTCCGAAGCAAAATTGTGAGAGTAACTTCGGCTGCCAAGTCATCGGAGACTCAATAGAAAAATTCCACCCGCTTATTTCACACGTATTCTTACTCTCGTTTAATTAATCGTTGTTTAGATGGAAACAAAGTAACACGGGCGAAGGCTATGTTGATTTTTTTTTGTATCTCACCAACAAAATCTCAGTTGTTTTTGTGAATAAACCTTTGTCATGACTCCTGTTACGTCAGCCAATCAGATGATTCTTTCAAATTCGCTGAGAGCCGGGTAACGGTCTTAGCCACACATTCTGAATTTTTTTCTCCATACAAAATACGTGTAAATGTTGTTGTTGCTTTTGTGCCACCACCATGTATAAATTCACTTTCAATAACATCTAAACGCAAAAAAGAAGAGACTGGCATTGGCTCTCTTTGATTTGTAGTCAAAGTGAGTACGTATCTGTCCGGCTAAGCCAGGGAGGTGCAAGTCAAATTATGTTATTGTATTTTTTGCTTTGTTTAATGCATGCTATGTTTAATAGCCACATGCCAAAGTAGATAACTCCAGGTACAAATTGATTGCACCATTAAATTTGCATGTCTGAGCTTAGTATTACGCGGTAATTGTGCCAAAAATAGGAAAGACTAGAATATTTAAAAATAAATTTTAGTAACGGTTTCGTGCCCGTGTGGAGTTGCCTGATCTCCCATCGGGCGCGTCCCAGGTGGTGGATAGGGAGCCCTGGCATCACAAGAGTGGCCTTCCCTGTTGGGGTGGGTTCAACACTCGTGTGATGACTCAAAGGTGGCATAGAATCAGGGTGCCATCCGCGAACCAAACTGGCTAGGGAGGAGTCCCGAAAAAAACCAAAAAAAGGTAATGGAAAACAAAGGATCTATTACTCCAGGTGGAATCCACACAAGTGGCAATCCACCCGCTTCGGCGGCAGGGGCATGGATTCTGGAGGCCCCAACCATTACCCAAGTCTCTCAGCTCTACGAGCGAGAGCGCATCCTGGAGGAGACGGGGGTTGCTATCGCAATCTCCTCTCCTTCAGAGTCTGAAAAACGTTTCCCTGCTTCTGAGGGCCTGAGTTGTGAGGTCTCTTCGGTGGCTGCACGACCTCCCAAAGAAGCTGGGAAATCGAAGAGCGCGGCAAGGAGGAAGAGAAGAAAGCGGCGGGCAGAGCTCATGCGGGAGAAATCCTCATGTGGCTCTGCCGGCCCTTCTGTGTCTGTGTCTTCCAAACGACCTCGGTCAGCGGAAGTGACACCCACGGAAGCTACCGAGTCTTCGGTGGGCACAGGCACTCCCAAGTTGTCTCGCTCTCGAGGCAAGCGGAGAAAGACGGCGGCTGAAAGCAGCACACCTCCCTGCCCTGCGGTTGCCGCCAATGACCGAGCCACGACCCCCCAAGGTACGAGCGCGGTCTTGGCGCCAGTCAATGTGGCGGGAAAAGGTTCTGCTGAGCCACGTCTCTATCGGCGCCTCGACAAAAAGTCCAGCACAGCTGTCTGCCCGGCGAAATCTTCGTCAGTGGAGGATCGGGAGCTGGACCTTCGCCCAAGCACATCCAAGGGTGCGGCCAAGCCATCCTATAGCGAGAAGGCTGCTGGCCCACGACCTGTGGCTGTGGTTGGAAAACTGGGGCCCGACCATCAGCTGACGGATGCAGAAATCAAATACTGCAAAAGCCAGCTGATGCGTCGGGTTATTGCCTCCGGTCCGGAAGCCAACGCGAAGGGCTATGAGACAAAGGACGGCACCATAAAGGTGACGTGCGCGTCTCTGGCCAACTTCGAGTGGATCAGGACCGCGGTCAATAACGTGCCCCCCATGGGGACCACTCGCTTCGCAGTCTACAGCGAGGAGAGTGTACCCCTCAGGAAGGCCATCTGCTGGATTCCGGATCCAGACCTGTCTACGGCGGATGTCCTATCCTGTCTACGTGCCCAGAATCCGGGCATCAACACGAGGCTTTGGCGAGTCGTCTCGTACACCAAGAGTAAAAACCGGGACGGGAAGGAAGGTGCTACTCTTGTGGTGCGAGTGGACGAGGCCAGTGTTGATGTCATGGGCTCACGGTACGGGAACCGTCTGAGTCTCTTCCTTGGGACGGCCAGCTTTCATGTCTTTCCCAAATGATTGACTCGGACGATTCCTGTAGCTATCGTCCCTTGACGGTGACGCAAATTAACTTGCAGCATTCCAAAGCCGCTACTGCACTACTAAGTAGAAGGCTTTCCCAGCTGCACACATTACCCCACATAACAGCAGTGCAAGAGCCCTGGGTCTTTAGGGGCCGTCTCTGTGGCTTAAGTGCGCTGAAAGGGGCCACGTTACTATATGACAGGAGTTCTAGCAGACCTAGGACCGGTCTTATAGTATCATCCCATCTCACTGTGACGGGTCTTGAGCAATTCTGTTGCCAAGACCTGGTAGCGGCTGAGGTGTGTTATAGAGGTAGACGCGGATGGTCGAAGTTTGTGATTGCATCTGCTTACTTTCCTTACGATGCTCTGGAAGGGCCACCACCCGGGAAGGCCACTAGTCTCGTGAGGTTCTGTGAGCGGCGCAGTCTGGGCCTCATCCTATGTTGCGATGCTAATGCCCAGCATACAATCTGGGGCAGCAGCAAGTGCAATGGACGGGGCTCTCGACTATTCGAATTTATCGCGTCCTCCTGCCTAGACATACAAAACAAGGGCTCACAGCCAACGTTTGTAACGTCTAGAAGACAGGAGGTGATTGATCTAACCCTATCAAACTCAAAACTTGGGTGGTCAATCCAGAACTGGAGAGTCCTTGCCGAAGATTCGTGCTCGGACCACAGGTACATTGAGTTTCAGTGTGGCGAGGAGGCACAAATGCCATTGCCCTCTAGAAACCCAAGAAAAACAGACTGGCAGAAGTTTAGGGAGGCGTTGCGGGACCTTGACGTTGCGCCACCAAGACTTCGAAAAGAACAGGCCATTGAGGCGGCTGTTGAGAAACTCAACGCTGCCCTAACCGACTGTTTTGAGTCAGCCTGTCCAACTCGACCTCTCCCGAGCCGGACTCCCGTTCCTTGGTGGAACCAAGAGCTCCAGATGTTGAGGCGTGAGTCGAGAAAACTCCTAAACCGGGCCCTCAAGACTAACCTTGCAGAGGACTGGGAGCGATACCGTGATGTTCAGAAGAACTACAAGAGGCTTATTCGGGAATCGAAAAAAGCTTCATATAGGGAATTCTGCAGCGGTATTGAATCTCTGAGTGACACGGCGAAGTTGGTTAGGATCCTGAAAAGGGACCCAACGGCAAAGCTGGGGTCACTTAGGAAATCTGATGGCTCCTTCACGGAGCGGAAAAGTGAGACACTCAGCTTGCTGATGGAGTCTCACTTTCCTGGTAATCAGATAAGCATCAGCCGGCAACAGCCCTTATTGATAGAGGCAGTTGTCAGAGCTGCTACACCTTCTCGGCATGACTGGTTCGTTGCCAGATCTGTGGTGAATGTGGCCGCCATTCGATTTGCCATCAAATCTTTTGGCGACTACAAGTCGCCCGGACCAGATGGCATATTTCCTGCCATGCTGAAGGAGGGTGCAGAGTTCGTGACAGCAGCCCTGAAGAAAATCTTCTCGGCATGCCTGGCACTGGCTTACATACCACGCTCTTGGAGGATGGTGAGGGTCGCTTTCATCCCAAAGGTTGGAAAAGACGACTACACCAGCCCCAAAAGCTTTAGACCAATCAGCATGACCTCTTTCATGCTGAAAAGTCTCGAACGACTAGTGGAACTGCGCATACGTCAGAAGTCGCTGAAGGCTCACCCTCTGTCTCTATTTCAGCATGCCTATCAGAGTGGAAAATCCTGCGAGTCGGCACTGCAAAACCTTGTTGCAAGGATAGAGCTGGCCATCGACAGGAGGGACTACGCTATGGGTATCTTTTTAGACATAGAGGGGGCGTTTGATAATGCCACTTTTGATAGTATGTGTAACTCTGCTAGTAGGCACGGCGTAGACCGGGTGCTAGTAAATTGGATTCGTTCGATGCTGGCCCAAAGAATCGTTTCGGTGCGAGCAGAGGAAGATCTGCTGGTGTCATCTGGGGTTAACAGAGGCTGCCCCCAAGGCGGTGTGCTGTCTCCGTTGCTCTGGTGCATGGTAATCGATCCTCTACTCACCACCTTAAACGATTCGGGAGTCTACGCACAAGCATATGCGGACGACGTTGCTTGTTTGGTAACAGGCTCTTCGCTTATGAACATCTGCAGGAAAGTGCAGAAAACTCTGGATCGGATTGACACTTGGTGCTGTGCGAACGGGCTGTCGGCAAATCCCGCCAAGACTGGTATTGTCCTCTTTACCAGAAGGAGGAAGCTTGACGGAATCGTTCTGCCAAAGCTAAAAGGAGTCACAATCCAGCTATCCAAGGAAATTAAATATCTAGGAGTAATCCTCGATAGTAAGCTCCTATGGAAATCACACGTTGAGACAAAGGCATCCAAAGCGCTGACAGCTTTCTGGCAGTGCAAAGGTGTCTTTGGGAAAACGTGGGGTCTCTCTCCTAGCAAGGTCCTATGGATCTACACAGCTATGATAAGACCCATTATCACCTATGCATCAGTGGTCTGGATGAGTAGACTATCCCTAGTGGAAGTCAGGAGGACCTTATCGAGACTACAACGCACTGTGGCCATCTGTTGCACCGGAGCTTTTCCGACTACTTCAGGCCCGGCACTAGATGCTCTGATTGGTTTACCACCACTTGATGCTTTCATCCGAGGAGAGGCCCTGAAGGCCATCTGCAGACTGAAACACAGTGGGAACTGGTACGGCCCTTGTCCGGCATTGGAACACAGAGAAGGTATGGACATCGATCCAACGATTCTCTCCATGCCCCTTGACTCAATGCCATCAAGAGTCGTACTTGAAAAGAGATACAGTGTAGTGCTACCAGAGGCTCAGTTGTGGGGAGACTCAGAAAATGAGCCCGGCAAACACTGTTTTCGCATTTTTACGGATGGCTCCAGGACCGAGCATGGCTCCGGCTCTGGGGTCTACGTGGAATCCAGCGGGACAAAACTGCACTTTGCTCTTGGAATGCATGCATCTGTGTTTCAAGCGGAGGTGTATGCAGTTCAAGAAGCGATGAACTTTGCTATGGAAAAACGATGGAGAGGCAGATCTATATGTGTCTGCAGCGACAGCCAAGCTGCGCTTATGGCCTTAGACAGCCCTCAAACCACATCAGGGGTAGTGAAGTCCTGTAAATCCAGGCTGAACTATGTCGGCAGACATAACAGCCTGATGCTAACATGGGTCCCGGGACACGTGGGTATCGCGGGTAACGAGACCTCTGACTCCTTAGCTAAGATGGGCTCTGAGGCCAATTTCTTTGGCCCAGAGCCCGCTTTGCCACTCCCCTCTGCGGCCATCACGGCCACGGTTAGCAAATGGGTAACTACTACCCACAAGCGAGCTTGGCAGGCTGAGAGAGGCTGCAGATGGGCAAAACTGATGTTACCTGTCATGTCCGATCGACTGTCGCAAACCCTTCTGTCATTAGGCAGAGGGGAGTGCAGACGGCTGGTTGGACTAATGACGGGCCACTTTCTGTGGGCAAAGCACATGGAAAGGTTGGGCATCTCAGACAGTGTACTCTGCCCAGCTTGTGAAGAGGAGGATGAGACGGCGGATCACTTCCTGTGTGTCTGCCCCGCCTTCGCCCGAATCAGGTTTGAGGTCTTTGGCACTGATGTGTTAAGAAGCGACCATCTTGGCTCCTTGGCACCACAAGATCTACTCAGATTTCTTCGGAGATCGGGTAGATTTAAAGAAAATTAAAAGGGAATCCAAGTGTAGTACAATGGACTCAATTAATGTCTGAGTGCTGCACTTGCTAGTTGTCCCGACAAAAAAAAAAAAAAAAAAAAAAAAAAAACGGTTTCGTGTATCAAGAATTGCAATCTACATGCATTCCTTCATCAAAATTTAAGACAAAAGGCAAAATAAACTTTTGGGGCTTTTAATAAATAAATTATAATTCAAATTTTCTCTTCTTTTCAGCGGAAATACGACTATTCAAAATAATTCGTTAGACGAGCCGAAAAATCCAAAAAATATATATATTGGTAATATTTGAGTGCTTAACTGTATTAGTCATTTATCACTTAAAATATATCTTTTCTTCGCAGCGCGGCTCCTGCAAAGCCTGGCGTTCACATTGACTCAACTCCCAATTACTCAGAAGTTTCAGTTACGAAATATTCAAATAATAATAAATTCTCCAGAGGATCAATTTTCACTAACACCAAGGGATTACAATTAAAATTTAAAGAAAAAGGAAAAAAAATTAAGATTCATACGTAATACAAATCTTACTATCTGCGCGTGAAATCGTTAAATGTCAGCGCCAGTCTTTGTGTTGTTTTACAGGGGCAAGCAAATTGTCATAAGTCAGATCATGAAACATGAGACTTTTTGGAAATGCATAAATGAAATAATAAGTAATGAGAAAACGAGCGAGCAATGAGTTAGCAGTGCATTAAAGGAGATCTACTGGAAAGAAAGGCTTAAAAGATAACAGAAAAGGGAGGGCGACTTGGTGTTAGGAAGAGTATGGATGTACGTATGTACATATACATATGTATATGGAAATGGAAGCGTCTAGGAATAAAAGCAATAAAAAAAATAGAAAAATTATGTAGTTAGCTAAAGTGACTCAAAAAAATGTTATAAAAAGAGAAAAACTGTCAGCGAGGGAAATTCAAAAAATTAAGGAGCACATAAATTCTTAAATAAATCTGGGATACGCCAAGGTTCACAGGGAGACTGACAACTTATCGAATTTACAGCTATTAGCGCGATCAGCGATACGTACAAATAGCGACTTCTTCACACGCAACTAACTAAAGGCTTTTTGGTCGTTATCAGGGAGCGCCAAATGTGGAGTCCATTTTCTTTAATATTTTTTATTAAAGCAAAAAAAAAAACACTAACACAGCGGGTTGTCGCCGCAAACCAATGAATTTGGGCAGACATTAATTAAGAAAATATTTTAGTAAAATTTATTATTTGTGGTTACAAAGGCACTACTGACTTACTACTGCAGCAGATTCCTTACAGCTGATAAGCCAGCCGAGAAAAAGAACAAAAACAGTAATAAAAGAATTTCCAAATATGATATGCCTAACTGGTTATGATGGGTATGACGTCAGTTTTCAAGATTGTCATCAAGTGATTGCGCCAAACGCTGGACCAACTGAGCGACGCATAACGCAGACAGCCGTACTCGAAAAATTCTCAAGCCAAAAGTAAAAATACCTAATAAGTAGCCAAAAATATTTTCAAACCGTATGTTTGTTTCTGTTTCACATTCTACTTGTATAGTTGTTGCTGTTGTTGACGTCGCCGCTGCTGCTGCTGCCGCTCCTTCTTCTTGTATTCTATGTCCATTCTTAGTGTCTCTGCTGCCTGCTGCGCATGCGCGCCAAGTGATGAGCACTCTGAAACATGATCGCTGTGCTATATTTGAAGCTGAAAAAAGTGTAACAAAAACAAAAAACAAATAACACAAAAATTGGAAGGAAACAATTTTCAACTTTGGGAGTCATTGAACATTATTATTATCGTCGCTTGTCTTCAAATCATGTCCCCACATAAATTTCCATTAAAAAAATAAACACTTTAAGGCACACAGAGGACACAGGCTTACGAGTAAGTGTGGCAGAAGAGTTTGAGGCAAAGAATAACAATAATAAATAATAAAATCTGCGGCCCGCCTGGACTATCGTACGGCAACATACCTTGCCGCATTGTATTAGGGCATATTTGTTATGACTTTGTAAGATTTTTTTAAGAGTTTTTCTAAATGACATGCATTCTTGGTGGCTGAGTGTTGCCAACCGCAATTTTTTTACACTTCTCGTTTGAAAGCATTCGCTTAAGGGGTGGAGCCATTGTGGAAAATCATAGTTTCGAAAAATTTATATTTTTAGCTTTAACAAAAGTTTAACAAAAAGTGAACAAATATGTTTTTTGTTATAGGTGTGATAAAAAGATTTTTTTTTTTGGTTTAATTTTTGCTTTGGCACAGATGAATGATAGTTTATTTCAGCAATTTCCAGTTGGAAAATCAGTGTAAACGAGTCCTCAAGCGAAGCGGTAGCTTCTTCTTCTTCTTAATTGGCGCGATAACTGCTTACGCGATTTTGGCCGAGTTTAACAAAGCACAAAGTCGTTTCTTTCTCGTGTTAACTGACGCCAGTTGGACACACCAAGTGAAGCCAAGTCCTTCTCCACCTGATCTTTCCAACGCAGAGGAGGCCTTCCTCTTCCTCTGCTACTACCAGCTGGTACGGCATCCAATACTTTCAGAGCCGGAGCGTTTGTATCCATTCGGACGACATGACCCAGCCAGTGTAGCCGCTGGATCTTTATTCGCTGCACTATGTCTATGTCGTCATAAAGCTTATACAGCTCATCGTTCCATCGCCTGCGATATTGCCGTTGCCAACGTGCAAAGGTCCAAACATCTTATGCAGAATATTTCTCTCGAACACTCCAAGCGTCGCTTCATCGGATGTTGTCATCGTCCACGCTTCTGCGCTATACGTTAGGACGGGCATGATGAGAGCCTTGTAGAGTGTTAGTTTTGTTCGTCGAGAGAGAACTTTACTGCTCAGTTGCCTACTTAGTCCAAAGTAGCACTTGTTGGCAAGAGAGATTCTGCGTTGGATTTTAAGGCTGACATTGTTATCGGTGTTAATGCTGCGGTGGGTGCCGATACGCGAGTGCGCCGTCTGTTTGTTTGAAGGTACTTCGTTTTGTCCTCGTTCACCACCAGACCCATTCGCTTTGTCTCTATATCCAGTTTGGAGAAGGCAGAACTAACAGCGCGGTTGTTAAGGCCGATGATGTCAATATCAGCCTTTCACACAATACGCTCGCTAGAACCTTATAGGCGATGTTTAGAAGACTAATCCCGCGGTAATTGGCACAAATTGCAGGATCGCCCTTCTTATGGATGGGCAGAGCACACTTAAATTCCAATCGGCAGGCATGCTTTCATCCGACCGTATTTTGCATAGGAGCTGATGCATGCACCTTACCAGCTCCTCGCCGCCATGTTTGAATATCTCAGCGGGCAGTCCGTCGGCGCCCGCGGCTTTGTTGTTCTTTAGCCGCGTTATCGCTATTTGATCGGGTAGCGGAACGACGATTCCGTCGTCAACGATTGGGGTATCGGGATCTTCACATTCTCGGTGACATGCGCAGCTGTCACTGTTTAACAGGTTAGAAAAGTGTTCTCTCCATAATTTAAGATTGCTCTGTACGTCAGTCACCAGATCGCCGTCTTTGTTCTTACAGGAAAATGCCCCGGTCTTAAAACCTTCTGTAAGCCGCCGAACTTTCTGGTAGAACTTTCGGGCGTTGTTCCTATGGCCAGTTTCTTCTGTCGGATAATACGTCTCTCTTCATTTTTCATTGCTCGCGTTGCGCCCGATCGCAGCGTGGCTCTATAGGAGGCATCCTTTCTTTCAGCGGCAGCATGACATTCCTCGTCGTACCAACTGTTTTTTCGCGGTAGCTTACATACTCGCATATTCCGTTGGTTGCGTTCTTGCGTGAATTGGTAGCCAGATTCGCGGAATTTTTCAATGGTTCGCTTTACGTATTTGAATATAAATCGGCAAGTTATGGCAATCCCATTATGAAAGTTGCAGGGATTACCGAACATAGTATCAGCTTTAATAGTAAAACATTTGAGAAAATTTAAAAAAGAACACAAATTGAATTAAAAACTTTGCTGAAACCATTTTTTCCCAAACAATTTTTGCAAAACCGTAGTAAAAACAAGGAAACTTCCAAAGAGATGTTTTCAAAAATTATTCAAAAAATCACCCATAAAAGTTTTTAATTACAAAAAAATGTTTTCTACAACAAAATGTTTTATAAAACATTTTTTTTAACTATTAATTAAATGGCGGGATGAAAATCCACAGAACTGAAGGTATTCCAGCGTCTGTGAGATCACTATTTTAGTTTATATAGTCCAATTTAAAGATGTATTTCACAAAAATGCTTAGCAAAATATCTCAAAAAATTTTAACAAACATTTTTTTTATCATAAAATTTAAACTAATCCCGAAATGTTTTCTAAAAAGTTTTTTTCCATAAACATTTTTAACAAAAAGTTTTTTTCCAAAATCACAAAAATTTTTTACAAAAAATTTAAGTTTTCCCCCAAATTTTTTTCATAAAGTTTTTTCCCAACAAATTATAACAAAAAATTTTTTACCAATATTTCTATAAAAAAAAATATAAATTGTTTCTAAACAGTTTATTAAAAATTTTTTTTTTCATAAACATTTAAAAAAAATCTTTTTCCAAAAAATATTTTTCCATAAACATTTTTACAATAACAAAAAAATATAAGTTTTCCTCAAATACTTTTTTTTAAGTTTTTTTATTCTAAGAAAGTTAAACCAAATTTATGAAATTGTCAAAAGGTAACGAAAGTATTCTACCTTTAAAAACTCTATACCGAAATTTTCAACACTGTATAAAATTTTCTCAAAACTTGTCCAGTTTACTTTTTCTTACTCGCATATAAATAAACCAATTTTTAGAACAATTGACGGCAATGTCAAAAATACTTGGATCACTTGATATGCCGAGTCATGTGCAGTAGTTCCGTGCAAAATTGCATAACAATTGGTCCAGTAGATTTCCAGTTATGGCGTTCAGGGCCGTCGCAAATTACGAATTTCGGTAAAACGCTTTAAAGCTGACCAGGAGGAAGGAACCGGGCTTGTAGCAACAGCCCATATCTTCGCTTTCATTAGACAAAACTGCAGTTTTTATGTGGCCTAACCCCTTAACTATTTCGCTTTACCCGCTCGCAGCAAAAGGCCATACCTTTTTTCTCACTTAACCGCCCTTATACGCAACGCTACGATTATGTGGCCCCTAAAGGGTAAGGTCAGCTGGTTATTGTGATACGCTTTCGTGGCACTTCTTCACCTAATTTTTATTTTGCCTTTTTTATTTTAATTTATGTTTGCTTGAATTTTATGAAGAGTTGACATTTCGAGAAAAGCAGTTAACTACTCAACGCATTCACATGTACGTATGTATGTGCGTCTCCTTGCTTCCTCAAAAACCAAAAAAATGTGCTTTACTACAACTCAGCCAAAACTGCTTATCGCTGCCAGCTTTTTTTATTTTCATTTTTTATATTTTTTTTCATACAAGAATACCAACCACATCCATATGAGACGACCTACTACCCGCACGCACTGTTCGTCCAATGCATGTGTGTATGGGTGTGTGTGTGCATGTCGCATTTATCGCGTTTAGCATGAAAAATAATTTTCGTGCTTCTTTCTGCGTTCTGCCGTTCTGCGCTGACATCACCGCCGGCCAGCGCACAACCGGAGGCGCTCCATCACCTCCAAGCCAATCTGTCTGTTTGGTCGCGTCTGCGCCTGCGATTGCCATCAGCCATCGCCACCGCTGCGATCACATTATGATAAATCATTTAAGTTTTTATTTTATTTCACTTTTAAGTCTTGCTTTTCTGTTATTGTTATTGTATAAGTTCTACTGTTTTTTCGTGTATGTGCGTTGTTTTTGCTACGCCGCTTTGATTTTTAGGCAGTTATGGCACTTCTCGTATTTTAGTTGTTTTTGTTAATTTACGTTTATCGCTCGTTTTCTGCTTGGCTGTCTTTCATTCTTAGTGTTTATCGCTTTATGTCAAATATTAAATTTTTCCTGCTACTTCTTCAGCGATTTCTGTTGAAGATCTCTTTCAGAAATTGTGACTGCTGTATTTTTTGTTATTGTTATTTGTTTTTATGCATAGTAGCTAAATCGGTTGATGCTTAAAAATTTTGTGAGTCTGCTCGACTTTTTTTCCTCGCTTGGTTTCTTATGCAGAATTTATTTTTATTTAATTTTTTTATTATTACTTACTCATTTGTTTCGGAATCGTCATGCGCATGCGCGCCATAGCGATCCCACTGTGACGCAAGCACAATCACACACACTCGCATGGGCTCAAAGTAAGAAATTAAGTATAAAATAAAAACAGCATAAAAGGTTTTGAACTGATTTCTGTTGAGATAATATTTTACTGTCCACTGGCTACTCATTTCTTCAAGCGATTAACGCTTGCAGCACCAGCACCGCATTTGTGTTTTTGTATTCTTGAGCGCTTCTACACGGGATATGCGTTCATTTCGGGTCAATTCCTGTCTTGTTTTTGCCCCTTCTATGGGATTTTATATTGAGTTGGGTTGCGCGTAAATCATTTTTGGCAGATGAGTTATGAATTAAATGTCAGTGATTTGTACGCGATATTGGCGATTTGTAGATAGAAATACGTTTTTGGTGGAATGCGAAAAGCCACTAAAATAACAGGGACTAGATTTGGTTTTCGATAAGCAGTAAAAATGCCTTAAACTCTAAAGGGTTATTTTTTCATTCGCGGATGCCCAATATTGATTTCTAATGTATATGAATCTGTGTATGTATGGATCGTATGTATATCTGTATTTATAAGGGGGGTTTCCCTAAGTCGAAAGTCCTTTGAAGCGAAGTGAAACAAATAGTTTGTGTGCTATTGTCATAAATGCATATTTTTTATTTTAATATGCAGTCCAATGGAATTTTGTGTGGAATACACTGCGTGACAAAACTATAGCACTAGGACTTACAAAGAAGTTTTAACAACTTTTTGACTCTTATAAAATTTTAATAAGTTTTTTATGAAAATATAAAAATTTCAGATACCCTGTTTTATAGCCCATTAAATTTTGAAAGCGTCTGGCTCAAGTAGCTCAAAATTAACATTGATTTTTTTTGCTGGCACTCTTGCAGATTTTTTCCATGTAACGAATGCTGGACTCTTTTTTATAAAGAAGAAAATACCCAACAACGGCGGCAGAAAACAAGAAAATAGTCGAAAACAAACCCGAGTTCTCAGCCACGGGAAACTGGCACTTAATCGAAATTCAATACTTTTGATTTGAATACTCGGAATTTTTCGAAAAACTCTGGTTAAGAAGTTTAAAACTTCTTTGGGAAGTTTTTATTAAGTTTGAAACTCGGATTTATGTGGCTTTTTAATATACTGAATTATATAATATTTTCCCAAAAAGTATATTGAAATTAAATGCGAAACAAATAAATTGGCAAATCATATCAATAAGTCCGTGTGCCATAGTTATTAAATGCAATCTTTTTCACTCATGTCACCTCCACCCTTATACAACTCCATCTCTCCTCCATCTCGGTTACACCATCACTATTGTTCACCCACATTTCTATAATCTGTTACCCAACCGTGATCTGTGATCAAAATTCCACCGCGGCTCCGTTGTACATGGCGCGCCCTACCCTACCTTCCTTGCTATGGGACAAATGTACCATCAAGAAAGAGCTAAGGCTAAAAGATATAAACTAGCACCGAACCCTGTTGCTTCCTTATTGCGAAGGCACTTAAAGATATTTAAGATGCTGAGAATGCTCACTGGCATTCCCATAGATCACTACAGATTGCCCAGTCATATGCCCAGGTTAGGGATATGATCCACTGACTTCTCTCTACTGTTTCTTTGTAACTTGGGGTGTGATCCACTGACTCCAGTCTAATGTTCTGAACAAATTTCTAGAAGCTCCAACACACTTTATTCTCAATTACGTTGCCATAGCGAGAGCAATGAGTAGACATCTCGATCTGGTACAGTCGGAAAAAAGACACATACGCTCAGCGCTACCCAGCTACAGGATGTAGGAAATATGAGCTGATCAAACCGCTAGAGCATAATCTGCACCAAACAGTGATTTCTTCAGAACTCAGAGCACCTGATGAATATCTTCACTCTAAGTTCGGAGAGTTTACTTATTTTCGAAGTCGGTTCCTCATTATTATTTTTTTCTTTAGCTCCCATTGGAGCATAGGACCTCATAGTCGGCTCCTGGCTCGCTTTAGAATAAATAAGAGCCGATGATACAGTCGTACCAAAATCCGCCCTAAAAAATAACTTTTTTGGAGTGTTGAGGTTACTAATGAATATCTTGAGATCCCGTTGTTTAAAATCCAGCATATTCGTTCATTAACGAAGCCACTTAACGAGAAATGAGCTTTACTAACAAAGATGATTTTCTTCCAGATGTTAGTGTGAGCGACCAATATCTCAAAATCTCAATTAGCTCTAACTTTGATAATAAATACTTAAAAATTTTAACGTTTTGTAGCCTCCCATGGTTAAAAGTGCAAGCCAAATAAGTATTCTCGCCAAGTTTGACAGCTGAAGCTTTACCAATGCTGCCAAAGCTCGAGCGCACCTATTGAGAAACCTTTTATCTCAACCAAAGTAAACTTTGTCATAACTGCCAGCTTTATAAATCTTTTTTTTCAGTTTCACCTATTTGTATTTCTTTTTCTTCGCCACACTTTTGTTAAGTTTGAAAATTTCCTACTTTATCTTGTTCTCAAATTGACCGCCCATAACTGGAAAACATTTATAATTTATAATTTACATAACTTTTTTAATTTGCCTTTTAGCTTAAGCAGCAAAAGATGATGAGCAAAAGCACAGCAAAAAGTATACATTTCTATTTTTATTAAGTGTATAATTTCAAGAGAAATTTACTTTGGCAAAAAAAATACACTTTGAAAAAATTCACTCAAGTAATTTGCGGTCAATTGCTAGATAACAGACGCACGCCATAAATAAGAGGAGATGCTTGGCAAAGAGTCTCGCTAACGATGTGATGCCTCATACTATTATTATTATTTGTAGCTTTTAAATAATCCTCTCTCTCAACTTATCTCGAGGATACTTGTAGACTCTGCAGTCATAATATTCGTAAGAATGATCTTTCAAATCCCAAAAATTAGAATATTTTAGTTTGAGAGCGCTTCACGTTCTTTAAAAGCTTTCCTCTAAATTTTCTAATCGTCGAAACTATGTGGCTACGCCAGGGTAAGTCCTAATAGGAAGGGTATCTACAGATATTTAAACATCTGAGAAGTCTCCCCATAAGTACAAACTAAGATTGCTCACTGGCATTGATCTACTGATTCCTATTCACTCTCTTGTTGTGTCCAATCCTCAGAAACTCCCACAAACCTGCCTCTCAAAAAAGATGGCATAGCGAGAAAAAGGAGCAGACAAGTACCAAACCGAGAGTACGGCCAAAAAAATGCACGCACGTTCTGCACAACCCAGCTCTACCCTAGGTTTATTCAACGAACTGGGTTTGGATGAAGTATTTTGATGAGTAGAGGGCACAAAGAATCTTTAGGTCGAAGTGGAAACTGTCTATTATTCTATTTCAATTTTTAGATTTTCAAGGAATGAGTTTATTTAGTGCATTTGTCAGCACCCATTTCTTGCTCATCAAAAAAATTAATCAAATGTTAACCAATTGACCTCGGCATAAAGAAGTAACGAAATTTCCAAATAGAGTGTTTTAAGAGCCGGCATGAGGTCAATGGTGACTCCTTGAAGGAAAGAAGAGTCATAGAATCTGTGCTGTCCATTAATCCAATAGAAAATATTTGTACTTACGCCCACGAAAGCACTCAAATTTATAGAAAATCAGATACAGAACTGCACTGCCTCGGATAGAAATAAAAGGGATATGCAAGCCCTGAGACTCTGAAACGTGATCCCAAAGATCTAATTTTCTACACTGAGCAAGGAATTTTAAAATATAAGCCTAGCTCTAAGATATTAAGTGTATAATCTTCTTTTTTGTTGGCGCGATAACCGCTTACGCGATTTTGGACGAGTTTAACAAAGCGCGTCAGTCGTTTCTTTCTTGTGTTAGTCGGTGTCAGTTGGACACACCAAGTGAAGTCACATCGTTCTCCACCTGATCTTTGCAACGCAGAGGAGGCCCCCTCCCCAATGCAACAATAAAATGAATACAAATATTTAATTACTATGGCAGCAAACCAGCTGATTCTAGCAAATTCACTAAGAGCAGTGTAACGGTTCACAGATGACGCAACTGTCTGTATTCTCTCCATCACCATAACTTATGACTAACTACTGGCCGTCGTTTTTGGGTGAAAAAATATGAAGTCGAGGAGCGAAAGTGAATGAACATTTATTTGTGAACTGTGAATTTTTGTTTTGTGGAGCTTTCCTTAGAATCGTGTATATCATACCCTCCATGTGAACTCACCCTAAAAGTGAACTATATAAAGTGATGAGAAAATTCTAACAAGGAAGTTAAGTGCTCAACCTTTAAACTCTTTCTTATCAAATTCCATGAACCATAAGTTTATATGGAGTTCCTTCTTTGAAAAATTTCTTATGTAAGTCTTTCCGCAACAAACCTTCTCCCATTATTCTCTCAGTGGGTTCCATCTTTGCGCGCTAAAGTGCTATTTAACGAAAGTATTACAAAAAAAGACAGAAAAAAGTAGGAAGCAAAGGACTTTCTAAAGTAATATTAAATTTCTACGCTCACTGCATCGAATATCTGCTTTCAAATTTTTGTTTAAATTAGTGTGCATGGAAAACTGGAGCACAGGCATTTCACACAAGTGGAGTGCAAATTTGCGAGGTTGTTTTTTTTTTGCATTTTTGCTCCTCTTTAGTTGAGATGTTATTTTAAAATATTAAGACAGCAAAGAGCAAAGCGAAGCAAAGTGAAGTAAGGCAAGGCAAAGCTGTGAGAAAATGACATTAAATAAGAGAGGGAAAGGAAGTAAGGAACTAACCATCCAAAAAGAGAAAGGCGTAGGTGAAGACTCTGAAACAAAAAGTGAACCGCCGCCACAGCTAGTAAAGATTGTGGCATGCAGATGTAACTGAATCTGTTGTAAGTGCACAAGATGACGGACGACAACAAGGATCTAGATGGCACTCAGATATGAGCAGAGGCAGCTGAGGTGGAGTAGCGGGGGCGGAGGTGCAGGTTGTGGCGATATTCTTGGTTTGCTGCTCACTTAAGTGGAATGATTGACATAAACGTGGACTGGAGAGCAAAACTTGCAACAGCGTTTTCATGTTTTTTTTACTATTTTTCGGTCTTTAATACATTTATGTCACTGGCCCAGCGTATGAAATTGGCAGGAGTAAGGAAACCAACAACATTGCAAGGCAATGTGGGAGGCGAGTCCAGTGGTGCAATATATGTACATACGTAATAGTAACTGGGCTGCGTTGGCGTTGCTTGCGAAAGCGTAAAGAGCCACTTAATACTTTTTCTCATAATCAAACATTTATATAACCCAAAAACAATGCAAAAAGGATCATGTGCTTGTTGCAACAAACGGCGCTCATGGGGGACAGTAAATCGCTCAGCCATGTAATAGCTCGGACAAGGGTGCTTGCTGCCGTCAATATAGCAACTGTTCCGCATTGCACGATGGCTGCGCAACAGAGTGTTGAAAGCACAGAAAGCAACTGTGTTGCAAGCTACCACAATGCGTTGTGATTTTGCCGCAGCTACCGCAAAAATGAATCTCATTACGCACGAAAGTTGCAGGTTGCAAATTGCAGGTAGGTAGCAAGCGCTTGTAAACAGCAGAGTGAGGCGAGTGATGGGCACTGAGTTCAAGTGCAGACGCTGCTGCGTATCAGCACTCGACGGCGAGTTAATGGCGGTCGATGAGCAGCTCGTAGGTGTGGGAGGTTTTGCACAGGTAATCTTATCCGTTGCTGCAGCACTCTTACTCAACGTATATGTATGGACAGCCGTCTGTTAGCGCATACTCGCCAGGTTGATCCGTACACAGTTGCTTCTTCTCCGCGCCGCTCCTGTGCAACGCTCTTCTTTCGAGCGTATAAAATCACAGCGCATATTTCATAAAATATTCATTTTTTCCGCTACTCTTCCTTCGGGCAAACAAACAGAAACAATGAAAAACTTTCAAATGAAGCAACAAAGCGTAAGAAGACTGAATCAATTTTTACGTAACAGCTGTTATCACTTTCACATCATTTACGGCTGCTACTGGCTACTACTCTCCTGCCTTAATGCGTTCAGATGTTGCACAAGCAATTGATTGGTAGCAGCGTAAAGAATTAAGCAAAATTACAAAAAAAAAACAAAACTGCTTGCAAATGGCGGTAAAGGAAGTTGCGTGTTGGTGGGTGGCACGTTTAAGCTCAAAAAATTTCTCACGCGCTCGCACACATACACACCCAGGCGTGCATACTCAGGCTGCCGTATTAAAGTTAATTCCATGTGAAAAAGTCAATTAAGTGGCAAGAAATGTTATGGTGGAAATAAAAAATTTAACTAAAAATAGGGGGGAAAAAAACAAAAATTTTTAAAAAGCGTGGAAATACATATATTAAAAGGCAGTTATGAAAAAAATTTTAAATTATAAAATAAAAACATTGAAAGTCATAAGGAGAAAAAATCAGTTAAACCAATAAAAATGGAAACCTTCAATGTCGGCATCAAGTTATTAATTTGCTAATATTTGATATTCATTTTTTTGACATAATTGATATTTCTATGACAGCAATTCCTTATTTTTTAGCATAAAACAAGACTATAGATTAGGGCAGGTCGATTTAAAAATCGCTCATTGCTCTGTGAAAATCGTATTATAGGGATCAAAATAAGAAACTTTGCCGAAGGAACCATACCTCTAAAACGAATTCTGATGTCCCCCAATTTGGGTCGAACGAAAAATCCCACTTTGACCCATTTAGAGTGCTTCAATCGAGTCCAAATGTATGACCGACCCCCACTAACTTTGGACGGCCGATCCACCCATGCCAGTGGCACACCCCCTGGAACTCCCCTGGGGGTTCCCCAGACAATCATTTAAAAATATCACCATTTTTGGCCTTTGCATGAGAAAAGAAACTAAAAAGTTCGACCCAAATTGGGGGACATCAGAACTCGTTTTAGAGGTATGGTTCCTTCGGCAAAGTTTCTTATTTTGATCCCTAGAATATGATTTTCACAGAGCAAGGGGCGATTTTTTTGCCTCCCCACAAATCGACCCGGCCTACTATAGATATAATCAGGAGCCAGCGTGCGTTTCAGGTGATTATATTTTGTAAGGCAAATAGTGGATTTCTGTTTTAGGAAGAGTGAATGAGTTATGGCGGAGTGATATGTATAAAAAGAATAGTAAAAATAATAAAAATAAAAAAATAAAAATTATAGAATAAATTAAGGACAGCTCTGAGGCGCAAAATTTATACCAAGTGCTTTGATATTTTTCAGGGTAGGACTGATTTGATCTCGCCCGGGAGCTGCTGCCATCTCTCATCTTCAATAACTTAGTCGCTAGAATGATATTGCTGCGACCTCGACTTTCACCAAATTAGCTCATCTGGGGCTTCTGAACCAACTCGATAGTTTCGTCGTATAAAACCTGCCCTACCTTATATGTTGTCTGCAAAACCAAACCTGTAAAGCATAGCTGATCAAGGTTCATTGCATTAAACTTTCTCTAACTTAAAGGTTTTGCTCCTGACTGGATTTGATGAAGCTAATAATGCTTGAAATTTCGTAGCTCCACTATTTACTTCTTCTTGTTAAAGCTATTTTATTTGAAAACATCAACAAAGGCTTCTATTTGTTATTTATTTGCCAACAAGAATTTTTAAACAAAAATTTTTAACGGGCAACATTACCTGAAAAATCTCTTCTCAACAAATGAATGAATTTGCATTTTTTTTTTCTGTTTTTTTGTGTTTTGCTTACCAATTAAATACCTGTGTGTATTCTAGCGTAATTTGCATAAAAATTCTGACTTGTTTATTTACACAAAGAAACGGCTCAAGTTGGGCAAAAAGTGAATGAATGCGCGAAGGAGTAAATGTGCGTTTGAGTGTGGGGAAAAATTGTTTCACACACTTTGAGAGCCAACACTTTCCTTCAGCATGCCTACCCACCAGCATAGTGAGCTTCATAACGCTTTATTATCTATATAAATATACACATAAACCCATACATCTACACAGCCATATACATATGTACATATTTATTTATGTATTTATGCTCAATCATGATCAGTCAAAATTTTTGTTTCCATCACTTGGCTTGGCTTGCTACTGAAACAATAACAAATTCCTTACAGCTACAAACAAACATTAGTGACCGATTGACGTATCGAAGTAGCAGCTGAGCATAAACAATTGAGTAATTAACATATTGAGTCAAGTGGCTGGTGGAACAAAATTGATGCTACCCATAAAGTGTAAATGACAGCAGAAGCAGCAGCAGCAGCAGCTCTTAGCTTCGCGTAATAACAAAAAACCGTAGCCGTACTCGTTCATTTGCATGTCTTCAATATTTATCAGATATAACGATTTTAAGTAGTTGTCAATTGTGACTAGTTAGGTAACTAGTGAGCAATCTTATGTCGGACTGTTAACCTGTCAGCCATTTTTATGCGCTTAATACTTTACCTGCTAAATACAGTTAACAAAAAGCTTCGCCTTTACTCTGTTTAGCGATTGATTCTTAGGACATTGATCCTATTATGGATGGAGTTTCACTTGTCACCTCTAGCGACTTCTGCTGTAGAGAAATAATAATGAAGAAACATGGATCGTTTCCTAGTTGCCGCATACTGTAACATTTTTTAAAGAAATAGGTTAAAAATATTCAGCTAGTAGGAGTATTACAAGACCTTTTGGTTATCTGTAAAAAACGTTTCACAAGAGTTTAAGGAGAAGCGCAGGCTGAGCCAAAAATAAGGAAAATCATTTATCGATTTGGTGTTTAGTAAAGAAAGGAAACTCTTGAGCGACATTGCCAAGAATAGCAAACTTTTCTTCCAACTAAGTGCTGATTGATTTGTTATTGTATGTTATTTAAGTTTGAATCCAAAATGTGTTTTTACCGTAGATTTTAAATCATAATAAAATCCCACTAGTCTTGAATGGTTCACAGACAGTTTGAAAATGAATGCTGGAGTTGATGCGGGGATCCATCGTCCAAACACGAAAATCACTGAACTAATAAGCAAATAGCCGGCGACTTGCATGCTAAAATTCAAGCAATTTTAATCTGTGCGAGAATAAATCATATGAGGGACAACAAGGGTGTGCACATAGCTATGTACTCGGACAGTCAAGCTGCATTAAAACCACTAGCTCCACACTAGGGGACTTCGGCACCAGCATAATCAAAAAATTCCTATATCAAAACTATTATTCTTAGCATACTGTGCACTGCGAACAAAAGAGATCTATTTTGCAAATACATATATCAAATGCATGCGGGGGGCAAATTTTGAAAAATAAAAAATAATTTAAGCCAATATCGTACGTACCTGTGGCGACGTGTCTTACAATTGATTTGTAATGGAAGTCGTAAATTTTCATAAATCATAAAAACCCCAGAAACTGCAAATAAAGGCCTACCACTATCGTAGACTCGGTTAGGTAATAAATGCAATTTTTGCTATCCACGCATATTTTGTTTGAGCTCATAGTAACAACTTAAGGTATATTTGAAACCAAAAACAAATGTATTGAATCGATTTTGAGAAGCAATCAGTGTCGTAATTTTTATGTTTTATAAAAATTATTCCGTCTTTGTCATTTCAATGCTTAGCAAACAACAAACAAAGGCTCAATTTTCACACATTCGCTCGCTATTAGAAGTGTTCCAAAAACTCCCTATCTGATTAAGGATAATGCTGTGAAATACTTACGACGCCCTGCATGTAGATATTTGACATGTGAATTCTTCAGAATTTTCACATATGAGCTACTGCAGTAAAGTGCACTGAAATTGGAGCTAGATATGTTATGTATTTCTATGTAAGTACGTGCAACATTAAGCAACAGCAGATTAGTTAAGATATTTTTCTAGCAGGCAATTGTAAAGGTTTTGGATGTATCTACTTACATATATGAAACTGAGATTGTTAGTACTTAATAAAATTACAACAGCCACTTCAGCTACAAATATAAATACATATTTTTTGCTTTAAATGGAAGGCGAATCCTGCACGGGACACTGAAAGACAATTGAAAGACAATCTGCACTTGGGTATTGAAATTAAATGGCTCAAATAACAAAAAATACTAATTGCGTGTACTTTTTTTGAATTTATATGAATATTACATATTACATGCATAACTACATAAATGTATGTAGGTACATTAGGGTGGCACGTCAAAACAAAGCTCATCAAAATTTTGAAACTTATTGTATTTTAAAACTTTTGAAAAAATTATTCGAAATAATATTAAGATTTACGTGAGCTGGACCGTTTTATGAAATAACTCTAAAAATCCAATTTTTTATAAATTTTTTTTTATAAAAAATATTTTCTCCAAAAAATAAGGTCAGGTAAGACCTCCGATCTGAAGATATGTTACCTTTAAAAATCGAATTAGAAAAAAACATTGTTTTAAAAAATATTTTTTCCAAAAAATAGGCTCAGATGGTATCAAAATTTAAGCTTGCAATGACCTGCACAAAAATGTAAAAAAAATATTATTTTAGTAATGATATTTTAGAATCCATTTTCAACGTTTTTTGTAAGTTAGTTTGAGAAAAATTTTTAAAACTTTGCAAAATTGTAGCAGATTTAGACTATTAAGGTATAACTGGAAAGATGTTTCCTCACCCTTTTTATTTCTGAGGAAATGAACCCATTCATATATTTCATTTTCACATTATTTTGATTTTACTGATACATTTTTTGAACATATTTATGCACATACTTTAACTATGTATTTTATCATCTGAGTAGAGTATTTCTAAAATTTATTCTTGAAAACTATTTTCATTTATAAAAAATCGATTTTGAAAATTATTTTATATTGGTGCTCACTTGAAACTTAATATTTTTTTGAAATATTTTAGCAACAGCCTTAGGCTGGGTTAGGTTTTTGTGGCAGTCGGCTTAGAATAGTAAACTCACTCTCAACTGCAGGTCCGTTGTGGTACCACTGTGTAACACGGGAACCTCAGTGTTTATTCTTCCTTGGAATCATTTAGACGCTTTTATGAAGCGTCGGATAGGTTTTATTCCAACACTGGATAGTTCCGTAACAGAGTAAAAGGAATATTTTTCTAACAATCTGTCTTTACATCTAACTAAGGCTGGACAATTACCGATGAAGTTTCTTCCCCTTCCTCGTTTCCATTGTTTCTTCCCCTTCCTCGTCTCTAAAGCTTCTGCAGTATTAAATACTTCTAGCCTAGAAGAGTGCCTACCTAACAGCCAGTGACCGGTGGCACAAACCACAACCTTAGAGATATTCTTTTGAGCAATTTCTTTTCTTATCTATTTGTGGCCAAATTAGCCTGTTTTGGCACAAGTATATTCTTCTCTTTATGCCTTTTTGACCTGCTGGAGAATATTATTTTTTAACCTTAATTTGTAAGTTGCCATAGAAATTTCAATATTGGCTCTGTTTTCAAGCAGTGTTAGATTAGTACCCTTTCTGGCTCGGTCATTGGCTTTGCTATTTCCTTCAATGTCTCTATGTCCCGGCCCCATATAAGACTGACTTTGAAAACGGTGCTAATATCATTTAGAGCTACCAAGCATTCCTGAGCAACCTTTGGTGACATCCTTAAAAGATAATAAATTTTATAATTTCGTGAAAAACTAGTCTCAAGTTTTTGTTTTTTTATGGAGGGTGATACACCCTAATGTTCATACAAAGTGTGTTCATGTGCGTTTTTGTGAATTACATTCCTTTTTTAATTGCTTGTCTCCTGAGTCGGCAATCGCTGACAAATTTACGATGTTTTCCAATACACCGAACTTGCCACTTCGACGCAATTGCCCTGGCGGCATAGCTCACAACAAATGCTGTGAAATGCTGAAGGATATCAGCTAGGCGGAAAATAATTTTGTTTTGCCCATTGCGCGACTCATATTTCTGTCATTAGCAATGTATTCCCTTTTTAGGCATAGGTGTATTTCATAGGAAATTAGCGGCAATTGAAAAATTTTACTTGTTTTAAATAAATTCTAGCACTTGAATGCCCTCACAGACCTATGCACATATGCATACTTGCGTTAAGTGCGCGCGCCTGCGTACAAATTTCGATAGCATTTCGAGTGGCAGTGGCGTGCGACACTTCTTGCAGATGTCCTGCGTGTCAAAATTGCTCCGTTAATTGGCAAGCGCTCGCAGCTGCGCTATTGTGGAGTGCACATTCGATACAAATATACAAATTACAACGCTCTTCCTCTATTTCTCTTTCTTACTCTTTCTATAGTTTCCTCTCTGTCTTTCTTTCCACGCGAGCGGTGGCGCCAACTGTTTGATTTGACGACTCTGTTAGTTTCTACAAGAAATAGCAAAAAAGTATGTGGAAAAAACTTCAAAAAAATGCTTGTGATCTACAAAAGTATCCAAAGTCCCTCGTGTTGTTGGTTTGAATTTCCATTCTCAACATATCCAGCCGCTCTTAGCACTGTGGCTGCTGTTGCAAGTGTATATTTCAAAGTAGTTGCACTTCCGCGTATTAAATATTTAAAACAATTGCACTTTTGTACTTTGCACACACTAACACAAACACACGCACACACACTTCAAACTCAGCACTTCCTTCCATGCTTTTATGTATATAATTCTTCCAAGTTGCATGTGGCTTTCCCTTTGACCAAATGTGTGTCCACATTCTTTTCGTTTGCTCCACTTTTCTCAGTTAATATTTCCTTTACTTCAAGTACAACTTTTAGTACTTTTACTACTTTTACTCACATTTGTCGCCCTTTTCTTCTGCTTTGCCACTCAGTGCTTGAGTAAAGTGAAATTTTAATGCCCCAACTCTACACCACAACCTTTTTGCTAATGCTATCTTCTGGTCACTCTATGCTTTCACTCACTCACTTACTCGCATCCTGTATATCCGACTTATTCTATTACTTGCAAAATTTATTTGTGTATGGCGCTTGCTGCGCTGGCTTTCTACACACATTTCTTGTTGCATGCTGCGCTTGCATCATTGCTTACGAAACTTAAGTAGGTTGTACAACAGCGCATACATACTTTCCTCCAGCTTAAGTTGTTTATAAAAATTTAATTGTTCTTTACTTCTTATATAGCAAAGTGTCACTTTGTACTTGTGGCAAGTTACTTGCTGACTTATGCTCGCTTTCGCTGACGTGGGTGGAGCAGTATTTGCAAAGTCAAAAGCTCATTTTGTTGTTTCTTTTTGGAAGTTAGAAATCAATTTCATTTCAGTGAATTTGGGTCAAAGGAAACGTTACATAAGTAATAGTGCAAGGTGTGGCAATTAAATTCCGTAAATTATCATCGACCTTCTGGTTTACATTGACTGCGATTGAAAAGGGACGTTATAGTTGAGTTCTTAAAATTGTTGTGTTTGGTGAAGTCAGATGTGTGTTGGAGCTTTCCAAGGTAGAGATAAAAAAGATAAAATTCTTTACTTTTTGATCTTCCACAAGGTCTAGCTGAAAATTCGAAACATTGGAGTATAGAACTCAATATCACATCGGCGACTCTAATAACACTGTGCGACAGTGATTTTATACTTTTATGAAGACCTAGTACAACTTGTAGGTATAGTAAAACTAAGAAAAATGGTATACCAGAAATTTCCAATACACCCCCAAAATCTCATTTTATGGCCATAAAACCGTTTTTCAGTAGGTTGGTAGGAAGAATCACTCCTAACTTCGCCAATTTCCATCCGATTTCGAATTTGTTTTTTTTAGTTCAAAAGAAGAAAAACAAGCATTTTTGACAGTGTGATGAAAATTTTTCTGAAATGACAACTGACGAGACTGTAGACGGAAGTATTTGGAATTTTTTTATTTTTTCTCTATTTTTTCAACTTTGACATAATTTTTACGATATTATCCGGTATTGGGGATGTTTTTTAGTGCACTACTGTTATAGTAAATTTAATTTTGCGTCGAATGAGCTATATTTGACTGTAATTGAATTAAAATTAATAGAGTTGTATGAGTTTTAAGATTTTATTTTTTTTTTTACAAATTTGGTATGTAGGTATAACTTACGCTAATTGGTTCAAAATTTTCTTTGATTTTGGTAATTTTGGCTCCATCAGTGATCCGCATTTTTCCCAAATTTTATGTTCATTCATTTAAGGGGACAAATGCTTGTAAACGGCCATATTTTCCCTGATTTTCATTAAAATAATTTAAAATGAAGAAATCAATATATTTTTTTAAAAATTGGCATACAGTTTATTCATACATTAAAATAATATATATTACCATTTTTTTTATTTTAATCATTTAAAATGCCGGATGCACACTCAATTCTTCCAGGTAGGTCGCAGCAGGGCTTCTCAATCGGCGGGCATTGTAGCATCGGCGTCAGTGACCTGAATACAAAAAACTAAATTTTTTTTATTTATTAATGTCATAATTTCTCTATGGATGAAACAAAAATGAAAAAAAAATTCGCGGAATAAAATGCTCAAAAAACAAATTAATTTTGGGAAAATCTTACTATTTTTGCATAAAAAAAAATTATTTTTTCGAAAAATTTTCGAATTGAAAAGATGTGAGCAAAATTTCAGGGAGATCGGTCAATAACTTTTCGAGTTATCGTGTACGCCAGTTCGAAAAATATAGTTTTGATAAGAACGCGTCTAAAGTTTGAATACTACGTAACTATACAGGTACCTCTTCCAGAGCTCGAACGCAAAGAATAGAGTCGTCACGGTTGACGATCTTTAATATAAGAAATACTTAAATTTACGTTATAAATATTTTTTGACACATTCTTAAAGGATTGTATTAACATTTTATGAAAAAAAATTTTTTTTTCGAAATTTTACAGGTATCTGTTTCCTTAATGAATGGAAAAATGCGCTATGAAAAAATTATCAAAAATCAATGAGAATTTTGTGGTACCTGAAACTTGCACTTTCTTGTACTAGGATTAAATTTTCCACAAAACTGCATACGGAGCATTCCATGGTTCGTACGGGACGCGTACGAAATTCAGCTCTTAAATTTTGATTTTAACGTTCTCTAAAGGGAAAATTTGATGCTGTTGTTATCTTGAGCGAGGCTTTTACATGTAACTTCGCGCCCATTTGCTAATACTTCGTGAAATTTGGATATTCCGGGTATAGGCTTGGACGTTTCGCAGGGACGAACATCCCGAATTTTGTCAGCTATTTCGGATGCAGAAATATAAAAAATGGATGTTGAAGGAACTAATGTGGCAGCAACTTCTGCGAAATTATTCACGTTTTGGATTACAGTATTGCTTCCTTAGCTACGGGCTTTTTGATTAACAAGTCGTTTTATATTGCCACCGACTCCGTCTACAACTCCCTTACCATGGGAAGTGGCAAAATACTTCCATTCAAATTGTTTGCTATATCTTTCAGAGAGATATATCAATAACGAGACCATATAACGATTTTTGAATTCAGAAGAAGGACAATCACTCCATATAACTTCTTTAATTCTTTCGCCATGATCTGCTGCAAAAATTGTATCATACAAATATGTCACGAAGGCGAATATACTGTCTTTATCTTTTTGCTTTGTATCAGAGCATATCACAAAAGTTTTACATTGTGCCATGAAAAATGAAGCAGCGGTAAAAAGAGTAACACTTTCCCTGCTCCATAAAGCTGACTGCACCTCTTGTACTCTTTTTATATTTATGTGATACATGACATATGGTAAGTCGGATATAAGGTTTTCGTGTAACTCTCCACAACTGATTTCTTCTATCTTCAGTTTTACTCGTTGATCGTCTCCTTTTTTCCATTGCTTATAAATTATATTTTTTCCTGGGTCATAAGGTATTACTATTTTACTTCCATTTTTACATGTATCGCACACATTTCTCCAACAGCTTGAATCAAGGGCCGTATCACAGAGAATGTTGCTCCAGTAGGAACTATTGTAGCTTATTTTCAAACACTCCAATTTTAGAATAAAATTCTCGTGAATCATACATTTGCACTGTTCTGATGGCGTGTCTTTTAATAACAAAACATTTTTCGGTCGTAGTGCACAAAATCTAGAAAACTCTATTTTTATGTTCGGAAACTCTTCCTTAAATATATTATATAAAAAGCTTCTTCTAAAAATAAGGTGAGGTAGTGCTTTTGTAATGTAAGTTTTTTACCGTTAGTCCAACAGACCATTGTGTCGTTCATGCCCGGGCATGTATAAACAATGTCTGGACGTAAGAAAATATCTTTCATTATTTTGGTGGTTTCGTCTTCGTTAATTGGTTCATTTATAGATTTATTCCTAACGTTATCAATACTAAGTCCACGTTTTTTTGCCACACCCGCTACAACAGCCTTTTTTTAGTGGGTGAACTGGGTAGACTTCGCATACATTTCTGTACAGTCTTAGCATACGTTTGCTTACATTTGTATGGAAAACATTCAGATTCGCAATCACCAACAATACTTGAACCAGCCTCCCTGTCTTGGGTTTGGATCAACTTTTTGGCTCTTTGGACTCTCTTTTTTCTTTTTCGTACTTCTTCCTCTTCTGTATTTCTTCCTGGGTCATGGCTTCAGTTTTTCTTTTCCTCGTCTCTCCATTTTTTATAACGTGACACGCTATGGTTGTTATTATTTTCACTAATTTTCTCCATTTTTTAGTTAAAAGAAAAACTTATATGCCGTGTTCGTACGGGACAAAATTTAATGACTGAATATTGAACTTATTAGCGATGCAAACTGAAATCAATGCTTTACAAGTAAAAAGAGCACCAGTAGTTTGCTTTAAATGTAAAGTAATCGAAACAAATGAGTTACTCGGATGAGCACAAAAATAACTGTACAGTGTTAAGTGCGTTCGTACGGGACATCATCGAACCATTTTTTTAAAAGAGCATATCTGCGTTGTTCATAAATACACTTTTTTTTAATATTACGTTTCAAAACGTAAAAGTCTGTTCTTTTAACACCAATTATCAGTTTCACGCTATATGTACACATAATGAGAACTAAGCGCTTAAACTTGACCAAATTTCGATAGAAGAAAATACAATTTTTATGAGCTGTTTTTGTTGTAAAAAAAGATACTTCAAACTGAGGTCAAGTAAAAGGTCGATGTTTGTAATGAAGATTGATATATTTTAAATACATTAACACTAATATAATCGTCCGGAAACGCAATTTGTTCGGCGGTCGAAATTTACCATTTTCCATGGAATGCTCCATACCCAGATTTTTTTTTATTTTTATTTTGATTAAAAAGTTTGAAATATTGATGAATTTTCATGAATTTCGTACAAAGTATGAAGGTCTAATTTTTAAATTTCGTATTGTAGAAAGAACTATATTTTTATGCAAAATTAATGAAAATTACTAAAAAAAAAACAAAGTAGTTGAAACTGGTCAAAATATTGTGGTACTCCAGTTTTTTCACGAGCTGAAGAGATATGCTGCCACCGAGTGCGCTAGAGCTCTGAATCAAAAGAGATAATCCAGCAAATGCATAATCATTGTTGTGTAAAAGTACTGTTGACTCAGCATACAAATTTACTATACATACAAACAAACATAGTCATATGTAAGCTAATACAAATAACTCAACTCATAAGTGACATTGCAGGTTATGTTTACCTGATTACCTATAGGAAAACATTATAAGAATATACTCGTATGTATGCTTGTATGCGTATATTTGTTACAAGCTAACTGCTTTTTATCTAACCTATACTTAGCCGTAAGTTAATTAAATTTGTTTAATGAAATATTAAATGCGCAACACAATCATAAATATGCCATGCAGTAGAATAGCCCGCATTGTGTGGAGGAAACTTGCAACTGAGTAAAGTGGAGTACAGCTTGAATATTCATAGTCACTACATTATGTAAAAATACATACATACCTATATACAAGTATAAGTACATGTATGTACGTAGGTAAATTGGAGTATGTGTATGTATGTATGTATGTAGTTATGTGCTCCATATATGCAAATGATACCTAATCTCCATACATATTACACAGACCTTTGCATGCTCAACCAAATGTGTACATATTTGTCTGCGGTATCTCGTGGAATAATTTATATTGGCAGCGCCTCTAAGCCACTAGCCTTCGCTCTAGGTACAGCCCTAAGCAGCAGAACGGAACAGTAGCTGTTTGCAACATCACCACAAAAGCGCGTAACAATGTATGACAGTTTAATATTTAAACAAAAATTAAAAAAAAAAAAACAGTATTAAAAATTAACAAAAACAACAATAGTAAAAGTGTAGCAATCATAGCAGAAGAATGAGAAGAGTTGCGCCAAAGCTGCTGGCTGCTAGCTGTTACTGTTTACCGCCAAAGTCGAGTGTTTGCAGACGCTCGGTATTTGTGCAGCAGCAGCGATGGCAGTAGCAAAGGTAAACAGCCAAACTGACATTTATTTGTACAAGAATGCGCAACTACAACAGCACCACACGTTTTATGTCAACGACAACAAAAGCCAACACAAAAAAAAAAGAAATATATGTAAGTATGTAACTAATTATAACAGCGAACAATGCATCCACCTTCTTCATGACCCCCTTTGCTCCTCACCTCTCCTCTTCACTTGCTCTAACTACAATTTTTACTATTTTAGCTGCTGCCGCCACTCGACTTGCCTTTACTTAAAATAATCCACAGCTAATTTAAATTAGACTAGCGCGTCATGTTGCCACACTATAACAAACAACAACTACAACAGCAAACACATCAAATGAAGAACAACAACGAAAGTTGAAAAGAAAAACCAACCAGGTATCCATTGAGTACACGAATGGGGTTAGATGTGGATGTGCTGTGACATTTTACGGGCCGAGAGTAAATACGCGTAGTAGTATTAAGAAAGAAGAAGAGGAAGCAGCTTAAAGTAAATAGCAGTTAGGCTAAGTAGTGCTACATACATACAGACATATACAGTGGCCGACATAACTATGCATACCCTACCTAAGGGAAAATTCAAACACAAATATTGTTTTCTATTATATCATTCAAATTTCGATTAACATATTAATGTATTTATAATATAGTAACATTATAAAAACACAAATCAAAATATTTCAATTCCAAAAACAAAATATTATTTTCATATTTTTTTTATAAATGCCCAGAAACTTGTAGCGCCAAAAGTTGAGCAGCCTTGTTCCCTACTCGTAATAGTAAAAGTAGTAACGTTATGCAAATGACTCAATACTTAGTGTTGCCGCCTTTTGCGTTTAATACAGCCAAAAGGCGGCGTGGCATACTGTGAACTAATCTCTTAAAAAGCTCTGCAGGTATTTTATTCGAGGTCTCTTGCAGTTTCTGAAAAAATTCTGCTTTCTTTGAGCGGCAACTTCATCGATCGATTTTTTCGTCTAACTATTGCCATAAGTGCCCGATAGGATTTAAGTCGGGGCTTTGAGCGGGCCATTCTAAAAGCTCTACTGAGTTTTGTCTAAAGTAGTCCTTTGCTACGCGACTGGTATGTTTTGGGTCTTGTTGATAGATGAAATTGTGTCCAAGACTCATTCTTCGTGCCGAGGGCTCTAGGAATGTGCTTAGCATATTGACGTAGGACTCCCCAGTCATTTTCCTTCAATATGTACCAGATCTGATATACCGCTATAGGAAAAACAGCCCCAGATAAGCACACTTCCCCGCCAAACTTAATCGTGCTTTGCACGCACTTTGATTGAAGGCTCTCATTACTTTTTCGCCACACATTTTCTCTTCTTTTTGTATTTTTAAACTCAAACTTACTCTCATCGCTCCATATAACCCTTTCCCAGAAACTGGCATATTGAAGTACTTTTTGGCAAATGCCAGTCGCGCTTTCATGTTTTTATTGCTGATGAAAGGTTTCCTGATCTTGTAATGACTAGAAAACTCCTCTTCACGAATTCTCCGCTGAATTGTTCGCTCGCTTACATTAATTTGAATACTTTCTTTAATAAACCTTGCTAAAGTTGTCGGGTTTTTCTTAATTTCCCTTACTATTTGCATGCCATCGCGAGAATTGGTTACCCTTGGCCGACCTGTTCTTGGAGCGCTCGCAAAGCCGCCATTTTTTTTTTAACTTTTTATAACTCTCTGGATTGTTGACTTGCATCTATTATATTTTTTAGCAATTTTGCCATACCCCATTCCATTTTTGTGGTCCTGAACAATTAGTTTTCTTAAATCAATGCTTATTTCCTTCGACTTAGGCATTACAATATGCTAAAAGTATATTTGTTGTAAAATACAAGGTAAAATAAACACCAAAAGATTGTTTCCATTACTTTTTCACTACGAATTTGGGAAATATTTAAAACGAAGGACAACACACGCGGATATTTTACTTGTATGCACACTTTTGTCGCATCCGAAAAGTAACTGAGACGCAATTAGTGAAAATTGTTCTGCCATGTGAAAAGATAACGGCTCATTTTTAGCGGCGCTGGTTTGCTAGCTCACACTTAGAAAAATTATGTGTACAATCTCATTTTCGAGGAGCAGCTTACGGACTTATTTCCATAACAAAATATTTCTTCAAAAGGTATTCATAGTTATGTCGGCCACTGTATATGTGATTATGTACATGATTAGGGGAGCTGGAGCTGTATCTGGTGGAGAAGCTGGCTTGAAAAATTGTTGGCTGGTGGCATGTGAAGGAAAATAATGTGGTGGGGATTGTTGTTGAAGTACCGCACTACACAAACACACAAGTGCTGGCATATGTAAATATGTAGTTACCCTGCAGGGAAATGCGCTGGTGCCGAATTGAACTTAGAACCTGGCTAGTTGAAGCTCTTGGGTACATTTGACTTCTGAGAAAAGTCATGCACCTTTTTGTCCTAAGTGCGGGTGACGTGTCTAAGCCGTAATTTTAATTTAGACAATATTTTACATACACAGTTCTGATAACTTCATCATCAGCTTACATCTGCCATAATAGAAGAATTCTTACGCGAAATGTTCTACTCCAAGCAACCAAAAATTAGATCCGACTACATGCAAATATTTTGTCTTATGAAACCGTACCCAAGGGGATAATAAGAAACCCAACCAACACGAGTGGTCATTGCATGTGGAACATTTTATGGACCAAGAAAGGCAAGAGTTTTTGAGCGTCGGGATCTTAAACTGTACAGCTATAAAAATAAGATCTCCAACTGCATACAAATTTAGAGGCATAGAGATAGATACCATCGTCAATCAATCATTGGGAGCGGATAGTATCGCTTTTTGGAAGGTAAAAAGCTCGTCCGACATATCAAAAACGCTGGAATGAGAGTTAAAAACTCGCCAGAAGAATCGAAATGGTTCATTATGTGGTTTAATTAATTCACACGGGGTTCATTAATTTAATTTACATGGTTTTGAAAAACGAGGACTAAAGTGCCTTGGTACTCGAGAGCCAACATTAAGGTACCTTTTTGGTCTAGGGACGTGAAAATTGAAGGCGTTAAAAGTTGAAGAAAAACAATCGATATCAATTGCAAATCATTTTTATTCCTTAGATCAATTCTTTATTTACAAAAAAAAAAAACAATTTGTTTCAATGACAATAATAAAAAAAACTTGCTTCCCCTGACGTAACACATGCCACTGGCGTAACTGATTGGGCTGCTCAGGTACGTCTGAGAACAAAAATTGGGTCGATTATTCATCAGGAGATATTTCGCTATGGTGGGTAGCAGATTTACAAAAAAAAAAATTTCTAGATATTTTATCTTTTTATGGAAAAAAGGACTTTTTTACGTTCTCGCTCTAAAAAAATAGAAAAAAAGAAAAAGAGCCACAAGTCTACTCAATAACAAATCAAAAATTCAAATCAATCGGTTCAGTACTTTTTGAGAAATTACCAACGCCAAGTCGGAAAAAATAGTTTCGAGAAAAACATGGTTAACGCGCTTATATCTGGGCGTCGTACTCCAAACCGGTCTCGTTTTGAAGGACTGTAACGTCTAGACAACAACGAATTTCAATATAAAAATTTGCAAGAATATTTTTTAACATGAAAAAAATCGATTTTTTCGAAATTCTAGACCAGAAAGGTGCCTTAAGTTTAACATCCGCCAGAAGAAAAATTTGATAGAAATTGACTCTGTGAGCAGTTTGAATATAAATATTTATTATTCCCAGCATTTTTTCTATGACTAGCAAGAGTGATAACAGGGCATAACCTCTGCGGGTGACATATGATCCACTGCGTCGAGCTTGTTTGGAGGATGAGGATAATACAGAGTATTTTCTCTGCCACTGTATGGCTTTTTTCAGACTTACATCGTACATTTTTGAGTCGAATGTACTGTGAATGAACAAACTACATTCGCTTTCACTCGACAAAATGCTAAGATTTAAAAAGGAGTCTGCAAAATTTTCCGAGGAGCAATGATTTGGCAAACAGCTGTCTTTTCTTAGCCTTTAAATCCTCTCTCTAAAATTTAAGAGCAATGTGCGGCTGTTAAATGCTTGAAAAATTATAGCCATCGCCAATTCCTTGCAATTCAAACTAACTTAAGACGCTCCGGTCGTAAAAAGCCAGAAAAGTAATTTTTCACTTACACTCTTAATTTTCTGCTTTTCAACTCTTTCACTCACTGATCAGCAGATTTAATTGCCCACGTAATGAGTAGTAAAGTTATTTCCTATAGACCCCAAGCCGTACTAATTCTGAAAAGTTACAGAAATGTGTTTTACTAGTGCAGGTTTTTTTCCCTACAGGGTTCCTTGTATGTATTATGCCAGTGGGGCTGCTGCTTATGGTAATTGCATTAATAAGTAAAAACATAGAGGTTGTAGGTTGTTGTTGTTATACAATTCGTAGGTACTGAGCCGCAACGCATAACAACACTCGTTTCTAGCACAATTGGAGCGCAGCGAAACGAGGCAGCAAATAAAGTGTGGGGATCATGTTGAGCGTTTGTTTATTTTCTTTTTTTTATAAAAAGAAATATTTGTTAAAATTTTTAATGAAAAATAAGCAGTTAAGTGTATAAACAATGGCTCATGTAAAAGTGTTGAGGCGAAAACTTAAAGAGGATTCAGAAAAAAAAATTATTGGCATAAGAAAAATACATACATACATATATGAGTTTGGCTGCAAATGACTGATAAAATATGATATGCGTTGTTTATAAATACGCAAAGGCTTTAGTCGAACCTTTGCCACAAATTAGGTTTACTCACTAAATTACGCAACGTACATACATATGCTCGCGCAAGCCGCTTGCCTGACAAATGTGCGTCGAAAACCAAAATTTTACAAAATGTTGTTGTTGGGGTCCGTTACATAAACTCTTAATCTCATGAAAAGTAAAACAAATTACTTGCGTTTCGCAAACGATCGTTTGAGGCCACAGGAGCCCGTGAAGGTTGCTTTAAACTGTTCGAGGGAACAGCCTCTCGACATGTGGCTTAACAAAAAACTGAGTGCAGGGCTTTGCTCGATGTGGAGTTGCATTGAAATCGGGTGTCGCCTCCAAGGCAGTATTTAGATAGACCACGAACCCAACTCAGGAGGTTGGTACAACAAAGGGTAGCGAAATGCTCGCATTTGTGGAGCTGACCAACGCGATAAGGATGACGTCGATGGGTATTCTCGTAGAATGCGAAAGAAGTTGTCTAAATGTACATACCGGACTATACAGTGTGGCCCATATAGTGTTTCTTGATTTGAATCATTTGTTATTTGTAGAGTTACAGTTCTTTTTTGCGCTTGAATATCGTTAAGAAATATTTTATCAAGCACCTCGAAATGGGCAACCATTCTGCTCGAAAACTATCTGATTAAACGCATTTTAAACTCAAACAAGCAAAACTGACGCATTTGGGGATCGGAAAATCTGTATTTGATCGTCGAAAAACCAATACTTGCGCAGAGACTGACTATTTGGTGCGGGTTTTGGGGGCATAATAAACAATTTTCTGTTGCCAAAAATTAAAAAGATAGACTTGGACGATCTTTGGTTTCAGATGGTGCACCATGCCATACAGCCCATATTACAATCGATATTTTGCCCGTCAAGCTTGGTAATCATATTATCAGCCGTCTTGGCGATGTCAATTGGCCACCTCGGAGCTGCGATTTGACAATGTTAGACTTTTTGTGAGGTACTGTGACCGATATTCTGCAAACAATATATTAACAATTCAGGTTTTTGTGGAACAAGCCCTTGATGAGTTAGAGACAGAAACCGTAATTTTTTACTCGACCTGATTTTTTAGAATTTTTTTGCGGATGCGATCTGGTGCACTTTCTCCATTTAATGCGTACTCCACATTTGTTATATGAAAAAAACCAATAAAAATCCGTGTGATTTTTTATCTACTTGAAAGTTCAACTTCATTATATCAAAATTCAATGAGATATAAAACGCCACACCTCAAAGTTTTCAAAAACCTCTGAGTAAAGAGTTTGAAATTTTGATGAAAATTTGCCGAATTTTTACAAATTTTATACAAAGTTTGCAACTTTGCTTTGTATGGTTCTAGTTGTTGTATGAACTATATTTTTATAAAAAATAATGTAAATTACAAAATAAATATGTAAAAATGTAGTCGAAACTTACGTGGTGTAAACTTTATTTTGCCGCTGACGGTATAAACTTGGACTAGAGAACTCATACTTCTCTAAGTGGACTTCTTCTTCTTCTTAATTGGCGCTATAACCGCTTACGCGATTTTGGCCGAGTTTAACAAAGCACAAAGTCGTTTCTTTCTCGTGCTAACCGGCGCCAGTTGGACACACCAAGTAAAGCCAAGTCCTTCTCCACGTGATCTTTCCAACGCAGAGGAGGCCTTCCTCTCCCTCTGCTACCACCAGCTGGTACCGCATCGAATACTTTCAAAGCCGGAGCGTTTGTATACATTCGGACGACATGACCCAGCCAACGTAGCCGCTGGATCTTTATTCGCTGCGCTATGTCTATGTCGCCGTAAAGCTCATACAGCTCATCGTTCCATCGCCTGCGATATTCGCCGTTGCCAACGTGCAAAGGTCCAAAAATCTTACGCAGAATCTTTCTCTCGAACACTCCAAGCGTCGCTTCGTCGGATGTTGTCATCGTCCAAGCTTCTGCGCCATACGTTAGGACGGGCATGATGAGAGTCTTGTTGAGTGTTAGCTTTGTTCGTCGAGAGAGGACTTTACTGCTCAGTTGCCTACTTAGTCCAAAGTAGCACTTGTTGGCAAGAGAGATTCTACGTTGGATTTCAAGGCTGACATTGTTATCGGTGTTAATGCTGGTTCCTAAATAAACGAAGTCTTTTAAAACCTCAAAATTATAACTGTCTACAGTGACGTGGGTGCCGATACGCGAGTGCGCCGACTGTTTGTTTGAAGACAGGAGGTACTTCGTTTTGTCCTCGTTCACCACCAAACCCATTCGCTTTGCCTCTTTATCCAGTTTGGAGAAGGCAGAACTAACAGCGCGGTTGTTAAGGCCGATGATATCAATATCATCGGCATACGCCAACAATTGTACGCTCTTATAAAAGATTGTGCCTGAGCGATTAAGTTCTGCGGCTTGTACGATGCTCTCCAACATCAGGTTAAAGAAGTCACACGACAGCGAGTCACCCTGTCTGAAACCTCGTTTGGTATCAAACGGCTCGGAGAGGTCCTTCTCAATTCTGACGGCGCTGCTGGTGTTGAGCAACGTCATCTTACATAGCCGTATTAGTTTTGAGGGGATACCAAATTGAGACATTGCGGCATACAGGTAACTCCTTTCCGTACTGTCGAATGCAGCTTTTAAATCGACGAAAAGATGGTGTGTGTCGATTCTCCTTTCATCAGTCTTTTCCAAGATTTGGCGTATTGTGAATATTTGGTCGATGGTAGACTTTCTAGGTCTGAAGCCACACTGATAAGGTCCAATCAGTTGGTTGACGGTATTCGATATTTAGAAGACTAATCCCGCGGTAATTGCCACAAATTACAGGATCGCCCTTCTTATGGATTGGGCAGAGCACACTTAAATTCCAATCGGCAGGCATGCTTTCATCCGACCATATTTTGCATAGGAGCTGATGCATGCACCTTACCAGCTCCTCGCCGCCATGTTTGAATAGCTCAGCCGGCAGTCCGTCGGCGCCCGCGGCTTTGTTGTTCTTTAGCCGTGATATTGCTATTCTCACCTCGTCATGGTCGGGTAACGGAACTACAATTCCGTCGTCATCGATTGGGGTATCGGGATCTTCACATTCTCTATGACATGCGCAGCTGTCACTGTTTAATAGGTTCGAGAAGTGTTCCCTCCATAATTTAAGATTGCTCTGTACGTCAGTCACCAGATCGCCGTCTTTGTTCTTACAGGAAAACGCCCCGGTCTTAAAACCTTCTGTAAGCCGCCGCACTTTCTGATAGAATTTTCGGGCGTTGCTCCTGATGGGCAGCATCTCAAGCTCCTCGCACTCACGTATTTCGGCCTCTCGTTTCTTTTTTCGGATAATACGTCTCTCTTCCTTTTTCAGCTCTCTGTAGTGATCCCACATGGCTCGCGTTGTGCCCGATAGTAGCGTGGCTCTATAGGCGGCATCCTTTCTTTCTGCGGCAGCATGTCATTCCTCGTCGTACCAATTGTTTTTTCGGGCTCGCCGGAATCCGATTTCTTCTTCGGCGGCGGTACGTAGAGAACGAGAAATGTTGCTCCATTGTTCGTGCATGCTGGTTTGTTGGGCAGTACTCTCTGAGAGCAGGTATGAGAGTCGAGTGGCGAATCTTCTGGCTGTCTGTTGTGATTGCAGCGTTTCGATGTCGAACATTCTTTGCGTAGGTAGATGTACATTTTTTGCTGCACAGAGGCGTGCGCGCAATTTGGCTGCAACAAGGTAATGATCCGAGTCGATGTTGGGTCCTCGGATCGTACGTACATGTAATACACTAGAAGCGTGTCTTCCATCTATCACAACATGATCGATCTGGTTTCGTGTTTTTCGAGCAGGAGACAGCAAGGTGGCTTGGTGAGTCTTCTTGTGCTGGAATCTGGTGCTGCAGACTACCATGTTTCGGACCCCGGCGAAGTCGATCAGCCTCTGTCCGTTACCGGATGTTTCGTTGTGCAGGCTGAACTTTCCGAGTGTGGGACCAAAAATTCCTTACTTGCACACCCTGGCGTTGAAGTCGCCAAGCACGATTTTTATGTCGTGGCGGGGGCAGCGCTCATAGGCACGTTCCAGGCGCTCATAGAAGGAATCTTTGGTCACATCGTCCTTCTCTTCCATCGGGGCGTGGGCGCAAATTAGCGATATGTTAAAAAAACGGGCTTTGATGCGGATTGTTGCGAGACGCTCGTCCACCGGAGTGAACGACAGTACTTGGCGACGAAGTCTCTCTTCCACAACAAATCCGACACCGAATTTGCGCTCCTTTACATGGCAGCTGTAGTAGACGTCGCAAGGTCCTATGGTTTTCTTTCCTTGCCCCGCCCATCGCATCTCTTGGATGGCAGTGATGTCAGCCTTTACTCTCACGAGGACATCAACCAGCCGCGCAGAAGCACCTTCCCCATTAAGGGACCGGACATTCCAGGTGCATGCCCTCAAATCATAGTCCTTAGTTCGTCATCAGTATAGGGATCGTCATCAGTATAGGGAGGTCTCATCCGAGGCTTTTTTAAATTTTTCATTGGGGGTAATTTTTAAGTGGCGGGTCCCAAACCCAACGCACAACCAGCTATCCTGGAATGTTTCGCCTTCTCACGTTAGCTCACTCCCGAACGGATGTTCGGAAGCTACCCAGAGGATACGTGGGCTAATCCCGGCCGTTGTGAGTTGCTTGAACCATATGCAGAAGAATCGTCCTGGCCATTCCCAAGTGAATGACGATCAGTAACTTTCCCCACTTGCGTGGACTTCTACACATGGAACCATCCTCCTCTCTAAGTGGACTATTTCTACTAAATCACAGCAGTGAGACTTCAACTTGGTAATTTCTTTCATTTGTTTCTCCGCAGCTGCTTCTTTTTCTATGACTCCAGCTGAAGCAGTGAAGGCACCGCCCAGACTTCGAGTGACTATTCCTATTAAATTACAGTTTTTCATCATTTTTTTTTTTACTAAATCTCTCTGCACATAAATTGTGGCGCAAAATTAATCATACAGTTTTGTTTTTGAATAACTTCGTTAAATGTAAAAAAGAAAATTTTATATAAATTTTTAATTTTGATATTAAAAAAATTTTTTTTTTGAGTGATGAAAAGATTTTATTGAGCTTCGCTACCTTCATTGTTTGTCTGTTGGAATGCTGCAGCCGTCTAGTTCACAAGTGTCAAACAAATTTTACGTATGATGCCATTTGCAAAAATTAAAAATCTTCCGATAGAGTGATTAATTTTGCGCTACCCCGTACCCGACTGCTTGTTTGCTGTTCTACCACGGCCCATGTGCGTGCTAATGGCTCATAGAAATAGCTAAAAGAAAACTAAAAACCAGTTATGTTGTTGCTCCAAAAATGCTGCTAAAATGGAGCATGTTACCATAACTTCAACTTGCCACAACTTGTCCAACAGTCCAAGCGCTCAATTCTAGTCCCCTTGCAGCTAACTTCCATGTTCCCATGTGATATTTATCATATGCCCGAAGCACTTTAAGAAGAATATGCAATTGTTGTTGGCGTTGTTGTGCAAATGTGCGCCGTTGAAAGTGCAAATGTTTATTCTTTCACTTCTACTACTTTTTTTTGAGCTCGATACTACTTTTATACATTAGTTTTTCGCATATTTGCATGCATTTGCCGCCAACTATTGTCACCTCAACGAAATGCGATTTTTCCACCTTTTTATTGCTTTCTGCTTTTTGCTTTATTATCGCTCGTAGGCGTTTCGATTTGTTCATCGAGTTGGGCTGGTGACTCTTCACTCGCCACACTGGCCACATTGCATTGCGCATCAAGCTCGCAACACTCTTTTCCGTTGAATGATGAAATCACACCTTGCAATTCTTCATGCCCGGACCTCTGTGATGGTCGCAACCATTTGGCGATTTGAGTATTTTTCGTGTTTCTGTCGTGGTTTATTTGCTTTTTTTCGTTTAATGTGCGGCGCACGAGCTAGAAAGCTGGAATAGAGTGCAGCACAAGTACATGTACATATGTGCGTATGTGTGGCATATGTGGCAAGCGTACTGGTCAAATGGCATAACCATTTGTTCTACCACACATTTCTTGGTTTATATCGTCTTTCTAAGCGCATACACCTACATGCATACATACACACATATGTGCGTACTTGTATGTTGGCTTGTAGTTGTGGAGCTGTGGAGTTGTGGAGTCCAAATCGCCAACAGTTTATGCAAAACTCGAAAATTTTATTGTGATCTAATCGAAAATATGCAACGAGTGTGAAGTCCAAGCCATGATTCTTCAAACCCCAGCAGACTTAAATTCACCTCATATAAATAGTATAGTAGTGTAAGTGTATGCATGTGTGTTTGTACGCTGGATGTTGCATGCAACACGGCCAGGATACACATAAGTTGCGAACGAAATGTGGCGGTAATGTATTTTTATTATTATTGGTTTTCTGACTATTTATGTGTTGATCTTTTGCTCAAAACACACACACACATACAAATACATTTGTGCTATAACTGCATATATGAGAATGTGTGTAGGCAAGTGTGCATGTATGTGTATGCAATTATTTGTCAATTCTAAGGATCATTACTTTGTTTTAACCAGACGATCGATTTGTTGTTGTTGCTGCTGTTATTGGTGTTGTTGCTGTTACTCCTCACTTCGCTGGAATTGTCATTTGAATTTGTTACATTGTCATTGTCATTGTCATTCTGACCAATGTTGCTATTAGTACTCATGAATTTGTTGTTCTTGTTATTTTTGTTGTTGTGACTATTATAGATCGCTACGTTTTGCATTTGTAATGAATTACTTTGGCGATAGTGGCATACTGATTTGGCATTTCGAAAAACAAGGTTTCCGCATTGCTCTGTGGCAAGCCAAGTACGCCATTGTTAACGTCACCTACTATCTTGATGCTTGTATGTATGTCTGTATATGTATGTATATGTGTGCAAGTACATGGATATGTTTGTAGCACCGCCAGTTTTGTTGAGTGAGTGTTTATTGCTAATTTGCCAAATTGCTTTTAAGCTGAAGATTTATTGTTGTGTGGAGCAAAATATCCAAATTGCAATAAATTTTTTACAAAATGTATTTGCATTAAAGCATTCAAATTATGAAGACAAATGATGTACTTAACATAAGGCTTTCGTGGCTTATTTTTCCTACTTAAGAATTTGCTGCAATGAGCGATATAAATTGCAGTGAAGCTTCACGCAGAATATTCGCATTAACTGACAGAAGCGATGAGGGGTCGAAAGCTGCTAAATAGGACGAATAAACCAGAATGAGAACCGCCACGTAGCAAGCGATTTCTAGCTGGGCAAATCAGTCGATAAGTATCTAAAAGAATTAATCCATAATGATGACTCCTCTAGAAGACGTATCTCATATACCACCTTGGTCAAAAACTTGCCGAAATATGTTAAGAAAATTCGAAATACAACTTTATTGCTCAAATGTGATATTATCGCCTTGAAAGTACTCCGCATCAACTGTAACGCATTTATGTCAGCGTTTGATCTGGCTCTCGAAATATTTGTGGAGCTCTACTTTCGGTATAGCCATTAGAGCCGTCTTCGATTTTTCCATTACTTTCTTTCGGTTGTTAAAACGCGTTCTCCGTAATGATTTTTTGACGCGATCAAACAAAAAACAACTGGCGATTGTTCCGGGAGATTTTCGATTAAAATGGTGTCAGTCATTTGAAGATTTCGCTCAAAGTTCATCTGCTATATTAACTTAGAGCCACTCTGTGAACGTCACGACCTTAGCCCAGCATTTGAATACACTCTCTACTCTCTTTGCAGTTTCGCTGTTTCAATAATTGCATATTTGGCAGGCCAGGCATGGCCACTGATGTCTTCAGCTTCACTATCAAAATGCCAGTTACGATGTGGTTTCCAATGTCTCTGGGGATGTGTCAGGCATAAGGTTGGTTTGTGAAAGAAAAGTGCTCCCCAAACGCCACTAACATTACCCAAGTGGGGAGAGGATGATGTTTCCGGTTCAAATCGATGGACTGAAATATCAAAACATTTGCATCATAAAAACGGTGACTACACTGAGATTGCCAGTTTAGTTGAATATATTTTGCATTTGTAGAGGATTGGAGTTTCAATGGAGCGGATACTTTCAAGCGTCAACAAATCACAGATAGTTCAAAAAAAACACAAATAAAATCGATATGCAGTAAGAAGTTCCTATGGTGAAATACATACAATTCGACATATTCGCGTGCAGAGTTCTACAGCTTTCTGAAAACAAGTTCGGAACTATCCAATAGAATTAATATTTCACCAAAAATTCTGCGAATGCTGAAACATCATATCTAAACCGATGCAGGTGCGGCAAGTCCAGCGATAAGGTTTTGTATTAGTTATCAGCGAATTTGTGTAGTTATGTTATATAACTCTTCCAAATTACAGCTTTTTGTCTTTCACTACTGAAAGGTGAGTAACTACATGCAGAAAAGGAGGTCCAAAGGATGTCGATAAAATAATTTTAAGCTTCAAGTTTGACCATCATTTCATTTACCGTGGAGCTAAACATTTGACATAAACCATTTGCCACCACTTGAACAAGGTTGAGTACAAAAAAAAAAAACGATTTATGAGCGCCACACGAGTTGAGACGAAACAATTTCATAGACCGAATTCCATTTGCGACTTATGTCTGAAGTATAAAACATGTCACATATGAAAGCAGTAGGTGATCAACAGATCAGAGACAAATCGCATTGGGCCGTCCCCAATGATCAAAATGCTCGGTTTACAAACGAAGTAGGTTTTTCAGGGTATTTAGTGGGATGAAGTCAAAAATTAACTGTTAACAATTAAGTAGATTAAAGCAGGCGATTGACCAAAGGAATTGGAAAAGTGTTACATTCCATTAATACAAAGAAACACCGTACTTCTTTAATGACATGCCAGAATTTGGACAGCTCGGAGGTTCTATCGTATTCGGCATCTAGATCAGACCTGGAACCAACAATTACCTGTTTTTGAAGCATTTACAAAATTTTCTTGCTGGTACAAAACTGGTATCAAAAGAGGCTTTTGGATAGCTGGTTGGAGCTGGTCGAGTTTGTTGGAAGTGCCTCCAACATGGATAAAATGTATGAAGGATAAGCCTAGACATACTAGTTCCATCGTTGAAATATACATAAAACGTTCAGAATTTTAAATTCGTCCAATTTATATTTGATAAGAATTTTCCCCATACATAATTAATTGCACCAGTACAGCCTTTTTTTTGCGAAATACTTTACATAAATTAATACAAAAATAAATTTCGCCCAATAAGCCTCTCTGCATTGAAGAATTGCTAATGAAGCAAGTTAGTATATTTCCTCTATTTCCATTCTGCTTTTTCCTGATAGCCGACACGCTATTTGGACGGAAATTCAAGAATCAGTTTTCCCGAAAAGAACTGTGACTGGCACATGCAAAACGAAGAGCAAGTGGAGCAACGTGGCTACACGTATAGCACCAGCAACAGTAGCAAATCAGTCATTCGTGAATAATTTAAAAGGAAATATTTTATTTACATCTTCGATATGTATGCATATATTTGTACGTATATATGCGCCAATGCAGGTGGGTGTAGTCAAGTAAGAAGCTGATTTGCGCACATGAAGTGCCTTTGAAATATGGAGGCAAGTGGCATGCAATGTGGGCGAAGTGAGATGTGAGAAGACTAAGAATGCAATGCAATATTGGTTGATGGTTGAATTTTTGGCGTTATTTAGCATGCAAATTCGAGCTCGTTGTTTTTTCTTCTTTTTTTTAACATTTTCATGCACAGCACAGGTGGATGGCATGCAGATTTCGGATCGAATTTAGTTTATGGCGAAAATTCAAATTAGCGCAATTTCGCACATACTTCCAAACACAAAGCTCAAGACCAACCTGACAACCTGATTTTGAATGAATAAAATTTATACCATTTTTGGAAATATTCAAATTAATTTCCTGTTCGTTTTTCAACCCTTTCCACTAAAATACTCATTTTCTCAGCGGAATTTCGTTGGCTATTTTTTATTTCTCAAAAAAACAAAAACTAAAACAAATAAATAAATTTCTTCAACATTTAGTTTCTTTGCATTTCGTTGGCATCAAATGCCGCTACTGGGTGCATGTTGTATGTTGCGCCGTGCACGTCGCGCATTGCATGTTGCATGTCGCATGCTGGTTCCTGTTCCTTTTCCTGCCTTGTGTGTTGTTTTCTTATAATTTTCCGGCTGCGGCTACTTGTTGTCGTTGGGTCATCGTTGTTTTGTATACTTTTTGTTGTTTTTGTATTTAAATTTTGTTGGTGTCTCATTGCTGGTTGCTGCTTTTCAAACACATAGCAGGAATTCGGAGTAGCTACGACGTGTCTGCATACTCCAATTCCCTACACTTTATTTAAAACAGTTGGCATCGGTAGCATGCACAAACAACCAACAACAATAGCAACCACTATGTGGTGCAACAATTATTCAACAAAACGTTGAAAAGAAATAAACAACAATTGTTTACCTTTTTGAACAACTACCGAAAGAAATTAAAATAGTGGAATGTTTTGCCGTTGAAGAGGTGGCCACGCTACGGTCGGCCATTGAAACGGAATATAATTTTGGTTGTTGAAAATATGGAAGTTATATATTTTATATTAAGTTATAAAATGAAGTGTGAGAGAGCTGATATTTTGATAGGGCTTCGGAGAGAAATTCTTGAGAGAAATTTACTTTTTGAAACAAGCTTTTTTCAGCTTTCTTTTAAGCGTTAAATAACTATGGCACAGGGATTTGTTGGCAAGGTTTAACATTTTTATGTTTCTCAAACGATTCTAATAATTTTCTTTATGAAAACATAGTTACACAGTTTGTTCAGAGTAGATTCCTTTATATAAGACTACTTTTCTTTTGCTTCTGTAGCGCCTTGCAGGGAGCATGCAAAGCGCCACAAACACCTTACATGTCATCGGCGGTCGTTGAGTGCGGGTGACCGAGCTAACGCCAAATGCAACTGCATACGTGGAGCACACATACATACTTACATAAGTGCATGTGTTGGCATCTGTGTCACCATACCAATGACGGCTAAGCCACCACAAAATAACACACGAAAAAAATAAAAACAACTATGAAAAAGCAGAAAATGCTGACCTCAACTGCAATAACGCGATCACTTCGTGCTACTGTTATTTGTTTTTGTTTTTTTTCTTCTCTACCATTTTTTGTTTTTATTTGACCGCAAATGATTTTCTATCGTTTTTCTACATTTCCTTATTTGCTTGTTTCACTGAAGGTGCACCTTTCCGTTGTTTCTTCCGTTGCCATGTTTTACATTAATTGTCACGCATATGCACGAACAACGGCGAATATGTTGCTTTTGTTTTTGTTTTTTCCCATAAATGTGGCAAAGTTCCGCTTCTCACAACCCTTTTTCTTGAAATTGAAGCCGAAGACATAGGAATGAGTAGAAGGTGCATTCTACGACTTTCTAGGAGAAGTGAGAAGGAGTTCCTAGAATGCCACTTACATACAAGTAAATTAGAGGGTAATATTCTTCATCTCCGACTCTTAAGCTGGAGCTCCATACTAAGCGTTGCAGGCGCTATAGCTTTCGACGCTTTAAGATTGGGCGCCTGGAATGCTTAGTATGGAAAGAACCCCTATTTGCGTAGAAAGAGCGAGAAAGTAAGCTATTCTCTATTTTCGATGTCTCAAATCTTTTCTTTTTGGGTCATATTCAGGATAGCTAAGTTTGGTTTTTCTACAGGCTGCGGCTTCTCGCCATGCACCATCTTTGATCCAATTGTCGAAAGATGGATTTAAATTTTCGAGGCAAACATTTGCGATGTAGTTGTGAATGCTTCTCGCTTATTTATCGGGTTTTTCATATCTGTTTCACTAGAAACAGAATTAAATCTATCGAGATGCATATCTTTACAAAGGAGCAATAAAAAATAGTAGCTATTTTTCTTTTTATTTGAGAATGTCATCAATCGGCTTTGGTAAAAATAGCAAAGCTATTATCTTGGAAATTATGTGAGTCGCTAATTTTCAAAAGACGACAGCCATTGATAACAGCAAATTTCGAAATAAACTGGTTAATGCTTCGAAAAGCTGGAAGACTAAAGAATATTTTTATACTCCGTAAGTCTGCGGCCGCCGTAGCCGAATGGGTTGGTGCGTGATTACCATTCGACATTCACAGAGAGAACGTAGGTTTGAATCTCGGTGAAACAACAAAATGAAGAAAAACATTTTTCTAATAGCGGTCGCCCCTCGGCAGGCAATGGCAAGCCTCCGAGTGTATTTCTGCCATGAAAAAGCTCCTCATAAAAATATCTGCCGTTCGGAGTCGACTTAAAACTGGCCAAACACAAAAAAGGATGTACGCGCCAATTATATATATATATATATAAGTCTGAGGAAGTCTAAAAATTATCTTCTACCGGCCTCACATACCATTTTCGGACTCATAACTAGCTTAAATTGTTCGAATTCGTTCCAAAACCCACTAGTCAAGTAGCCTGAATAAAAGAACACCTTTATTTAGAGAATAACTAGAAAGACACACATAACTAATTGGGGATTCTCCGAGAGCAGAGATAAAGGGATGCTGCGCTTTGTTGGACTGAGCAAAAAACCCTCAGATGGTAGCACAATAAGGTCGAAAAATATTACCAATTTTGAAGTTTTCGAGAAAAGTTGTATGTAGAACTACAACAAGTGGCGGAAGGGACCAGAGAGAGGTTGGAATATACATATATATAGAGAGAGAGAGTGACCAGAGACAGAGTGTAACAGAAACCGAGATGGGCAACAAGCGGAAGTGACCAGTAAAGGGATTGCAGTTCAGTGAGACTTGTTGAGTTTTTATAAGAAACGTTCTTATGGAAGAAATAGGTGGGAATATTTACCAGTGCCGGCCGTACATCGATCGATGTTAGAAGTACAATAACTTGTTCGCTTAATGTCGTCAGTGGGCGTCGTACTCGAAGCTAACTTCATGGTAGTCACGCACAAACCCAACCCAGCCAAGTTATTAGAGAATATTACCTACCCGAATGCAACGGAAAATAGATGACTAGCGATGAGCATATCAAGTTAAGTGGGCACACAAAGTCATAGATTACCGGCTGATCGCCAGCGTTACATGCAACAGTTCTTTTGCGTGCATACTTGTACGTATGTATGTTTACACTGTCGGGCATGCGTTTGGCATTAAACTGTTGCCACACGTTTGTTTGTAGGTATAATTTAGAAAAAAATAAAAATTGCAGCTGTTAGAAAAACCATATGACAGCGAAAAATAGAAAAAGCGTGGCGAATAGCTTGTAACAAGTCCATCAGCTCGTCCAAGGATTAATGTCAACCACGTTGCTAAACTAAGGCACACGCAACTCGCCTCTCAAATGCCTCAAATGCGACTATAAGCTATACACGTATTGGCGGAAAGCACCAAGGCGTTAGCAATCTAACAGTAAATGCAAAAAATGCCATAAACAAGCAAAAAGTGAAAATATGGGAAGAATAAGAAGAGGTAAAGATAAATGTGGCACAACGCATTTGTGGCGCAGAAATCAACTTAGCCTCGGTGTAGATACAAGCATACATAATATACATAAATGTAAGCTTGTTTGTACCCTTCAGCAATTGAATGATCCAGAGAGTAAAATTTCTGGGTGATAACTTGCGCTGTTCTTTTAGATGTGGAAATTTGTCTGGTTATGAGTAAAAGTTTATCAAATTGCAACTGACTTAATTGAATCCCCTTGCAGTCAAATCGATTAGTTCTGAACCCCTTTAGAGCTAGTTTTCTTCACCGGTGGAGTCAATAGTTCGTCTTCTCTCTTTTTTCAATGCTAGCATTAGGCTGAATGATGCGTGACTACTATTCGGAAGTGCGTAGGTTCCAGTCTCCGTGCATGAAACACCAAATGATAGGCAAGTTTTTTCTAACAGCGGCCGCCGCCCCTCGCAAGGCAATGGCAAAGCTCCGAGTGTATTTCTGCCATGAAAGCTCCTCATAGAAAAAAGAACCATTTGCCGTTCGGAGTCGGCTTAAAACTGTAGGTCCCTCCCTTTGTGGTACAACATAAAGACGCTCGCTATAAATAAAAGGAGGAGCTCGGCCAAACACCTAATAGAAGTGTACGAGTACGCGCCAATTATTTATTTTTAAATCGTAGAAACGTACAGAATGAATGAGAAATTGGCGTTTAGAGTAGGCTTCTTAGTTTGAATATCATAGAGATTGTACAAATTGAAGGTTGTTGGAAGTATTGAGACGCTTTCGTGTTCATAATGGCGACATCCTGTTCCGATTTCTTGGGATATGGCTATGCAAAAGTCGTAATTTTTTTAAATTTTCTTCAGTACTATTTTGTAAATAAAAGTCCCTGGAAGGTCATAAGAGATATTGTGCCAGAAAAGATAGTATTGCTCTAAGTAATGTTGTGCTGCAAGCTTCCTCTTCCTATTATTGGCTTAAACCCACCTTAGTCCATACCAGCCTTTCTTCATTTGGTATTTCCAGAGCGAATGAAGTCTTGTCTTCTAATTTTTCTCTATGGTAAAGAAGAGAAAACTAAAATGACTCGAAGCTCATTAGAAAAACGACAGTGTGAATGTATGTATGTATGAGTAAATACAATGAGCTGTGATTGACTCAAAAGTGAATATGAAACACTTTATGGCAAGCAGCTTACACAGGCAACGTGCGTGTGACTAGGTTGCGGCAGTAATGTTTGATAACAGCGATTATTTCAAATTTCTGACATATTGTGCGCGAAGCTGAGGCATGCAACATGGCCATACACGGTTGAGTGCCTGTGCATCTATGTCTATGAGGCTCTGTTTGAGCTGTTGGCGACAATGATGTGCACTTTCTGGCTGTAAGCGATTGATGCCACACGCGCTGGCGCTAGTTGTATAAATACATGTGTAGCTTGTTGCATGTTGGTATGTGTATGCGTGAGACATTTGCTGACAAATGAATAATGGTTACCAAAGAAAATTTATGGCAAGTCATAGTGTGTCGGCAACATTTATCATTGGGTATTTGGTGCAAGTCGGTGTGATGTACGCACACAGATTGGGTAGGCAGCGGAACGTATGCTTACGTGGCATAGTAATATTGACATATTGTGCAACAACTAGAGTTAACAATCATATTTTCATAACAAAAGCTGTATTAGCGAATCAGAGCAACTACAACAACTGAGTGCAGCAAAGGAAACTAGAAGAAGCAGCAAAAGATGCGCGATGGGAAAGTATGTTGCTTGCTACATTATTGCCACACAATGACAATAACGATGACAGCAGCATAGTGTACTTGTTGCAACAACAACAACAACAACAACGAGAAACACTTCAATACCTATGTAGTACTCGTAAGTATGAACGGGAAATGCCGCTGTGTTGCACAGTTGGTTGGTCCTGCGAAAAAGAATTGACATGTTGCAACTTTACTACCGGCACTTTGAGTTAATTACAAGCGACTTTGCAACATGGTAACTGATGCTGTTGCACAAACAAGCACATGCGAGTATGTGTATGTGTGTGTGCCTGTTCAGGGTATGCATTATTGGTTGGAGCAAACTGCTTGTTATGTGTTGCATGCAATCGCAGCGAAATGCAATTTTTCCTATTTGCCTCAAGCTCTCCGCAAGCACCGATATGAGCTAATATGTGTGAGCGCAGATGCGCATGTGCGTATGTATGTTTATTTAGGGTATCTCAGTTATGCCGTTTTATGCGTGTGGCTCAATTTAAAACGTATTAACCCATGCAGCTCCCACCATGGAAGCCTCTTTAATATTGCCACACTCCAGGCAGCTTTCCACGTTGAAGCCAGAATGAATTTTACAGCTTCTATTGCATCACGCTTAGCCAATTTCTAGCTACAATAGCCATATGCACATAGTTCACTCTTTCTTTGGCTCACTCCCTCTCTCTCCCGCTAGTATGCAACTCCAGCCTCTAGTTCTAATTGCTTGTCCCTCAGTTTCTATGACTTCTGCAACAACTGCTAGTCCACGCTGTGTCGCGCGATTTTCGCGTTTCGTTTCAAGGTCTTGGGCTCTAGCAGCTTCTTAAATACACACACACAAATATAAGTCAGTTTTCTTGTATGGATGCAGCCGCAGCTGCTGAGGACTGCCTGCTAGGTGTGTTAATTGCTCTAACCGCTTACCGCTGTTCGGCTGATGAATCTGCCACTAGCTTTTTAGCAGTTCTAAGGCTGTTTTCCTGATCATACCTGTCGACAACACGTAGCTGCAACACATTTTATGGCATATTGCTGCATGTATTGACAACTGCGGTGCATAAGCTGTCATTATGTTGCATGTAGGCTTCGCACCGATGGGAATTTATGATATATTAAATGAAGTTACTTACATTTAGGACACTTTATTTGCATTTGAAATTCATATTAGATTTTTTGAGCCAGTCCCTCCTTAAAATAAATAAGTTTTGGTATCGAAGCTATTTTCAATCCAATAAAGGATCGTTGAAAGTTAAAATTTGTCAGAAAAATATAAGCTGTTCAAGAATACATTTTTAACTGTCTTTTGAGTCCTTTTTTCTAATGGTCATTTTGTAAGATTTTTCTCTTTTATTTGATATCAAACTTATTTAAACAAAATAAAAATAAAAAATGTTTTGGAAAAATATGTAATTGCTTCTAAGATATAAGGGATACATTTCTAGAATTGACTTCGAGTGCTTTTTGCTGTCAAAAAAGTTACGTATAACATTTTTGCTCACTTCCCTAAGATCTTGGATTGATCCTTTTATATCTTTTCTCAAGTCTCTGATCTAATTAAAACATATTTAATCCTCTTATCCTTTATTCTAATTAAGAAACGTAGAACGTTAAAATTGAGTGATCATCCCCTCATGTCTTAGTATAATCTTTTTGCAGAAACATATTTCTTTTAATTGGACTCTTGAGTCTTTTTTTTCTACTCGAAAATTTTTTTCCGCTTGACTTTTTGGTATATTTTTTATTAATTTGTTATCAATTTTTAGAGTAATTTTATAATTTATTTATTTAACTATCTTCAATATTTTAAGCTCATATCTGCTCATTATACGGCGGCTGCCGTAGCCGAATGTTTGGTGCGTGACTACCATTCGGAATACAGGGAGAACGTAGGTCCGAATCTCGGTGAAACACCAAAAGTAAGAAAAAGTTTTTTCTAATAGCAGCCGCCCCTAGGCAGACAATGGCAAGCCCCCGAGTGTATTTCTGTCATGAAAAAGCTCCTCATAAAAAATATCTGCCGTTCGGTGTCGGCATGAAACTGTAGGTACCTCCATTTGACCAACAACAAGACACACGCCACACTTAGGAGGAGGAGCTCGGCCAAACACACAAAAAGGGCATACGCGCCAATAATATTCGTACGGCTCAATTACGTATGGAACAAAATATTGCACACCTCCATCCGATGGTCCAAATTTTCGATGACGCTGAGGCATAATTGAGGTTCTATGCCGTTAATGTGCCGAATTACTTCATCCTTTAGCTATTGAATTGCTGCTGGCTTATTGACGTACATCTTTTCTTTCAAATAACCCCAAAGAAAGAAGTCCAACGGTGTCAAGTCACATAATCTTAGCGGCCAATTGACATCGCCGCGACGTGAGATTATTCGGCCATCAAATTTTTCGCGCAAGAGAGCCATTGTTTCGTTAGCTTTGTGACAAGTGGCACCGTCGTGTTGAAACCACATATCGTCCACATCCATATCTTCCAATTCGGGCCATAAAAAGTTCGTTATCATCTCACCATAGCGAACACTATTCATAGTAACTGCCAAACCGGCCTCATTTTGGAAAAAATACGGCCCAATGATGCCACCGGCCCATAAACCGCACCAAACAGTCCCTTTTTGTGGGTGCATTGGTTTTTCGGCAATCACTCTTGGATAATCATTCGCCCAAATGCGGCAATTCTGCATATTGACGAATCCATTGAGGTGAAAATGGCCTCATCACTGAAGATGAAGTGCGCGATATGCATTTTAGGTTGAACGCCCGTTTTCATAATAAGCCTGAATAACTTTAACGCGTTGCTCGATTGTATATCTTTCCACAGTTGAAATTGAGTTAATCTGAAATTGAGAAATGTCAAATGAAATGCAGAAAAAAGCTTGACGTTTAGGTGAACCACACTTTTCAATATCGGCCCTTAAAATTTAACCACCTTTTAAAATGAAATCCAGTTTCAAAAAATGTTTTTTTTATATATTTCAATTTTAATATAAAAATTTACTTCAAAAATACTTCAAAAAGGTGCATGTTTTCTATTTATTTTTTTTATATTACTTTTTCATTTGAAATATATTCATTTGACTGAATTTATTAATAAAAAAATTTTTGGATCGCAGCTACTTTACAACTTTTTCCAGTTTCATCTTTATTTGAGGTTCGTGGAAATTTGAGTTTTCAGTCTTTTTTTCTAAAAAAATTTAATGGAATATTTTCTGCACTAAGATTGTATATTCCTCTTTCATTTAACACCAGTTTAACACCATAGTATATTAACTATGTGAAACAAATTCGTGCCCCTTCTGAAAGAAAAAACATGTTTGAAACTATTTTTGATATAAATTTATATTTAAGGCTTGGAAATTTCAAGTTTGGATGTTCGTCATTTTTGCTAAAAAAAACGTTCGCATCTCCTCAAAGATTCTCAAGTATACATTTTTTTGATTGGTACTTTTGAGTCCGTTTTTCTATTCGAATCTACTCGTATCCATGTTCTCGAATCTTCCTGTTTCATTTGATACCCATATCATTAATCTACTTGAACTTTGAGTATTTTAAGGATTTTTTAACATTTTCCGACTCCACGAAATTTCATGGGTTATTAAAAAAAATTTTTTTGGCGCCCTATGGAAAAAGGACAAAGGTCATACATATATTGTCATAACTTTTAGAACTTTTTATATGCATTACCTAAATTAATTTTTTTATTTTGCGTACTTTTCCTGCATACCTTTTTCATGGTTTCATTTTCTATAAGTAGTTCAGTCTTCGTAATACTCTCATCCCATATACAAGCAGTAAAGTGATGCTACAATTTTAGTAACTAAGTAATGCAGTAAACATCCGCGGTAGGAATAGGCCACTCAAATTAGGCGAAAGTTACCGATTGCTATAGCCTATAGACATAAAAAAACTCAGCTTCATTTCAGTTCCGCTTTACATAATCAGTTACAAATGACGCTCCGAAGATCTTTAGCCACTTAACCCCTCATTAAAAAGTGTTAAGTGCCCACTTTTATTTTCTACCATAGTTTTGTTGTTGTGCAACTTCATAAAAGCTGCAATTTTCCCATATTTAAATGATGAGGCCTAAAAAGCGATATTTTCAAACTTTCATAAGTAACATCAACACATCATTTGAGCGATACAAATACTCTCACGTGTAACGAAAATGTTAGTAAATATGTACGCATGCATGTTGCACGTAATAACCCCTTTACATATACCTACATATATCCGTAGGTCGAACAAATTGCACCTGCAAACAGCCACTACTGCGAATACAAAGCAAATTAAGCCCAGCAATAGGCCGTTTACTGAAAGAACGGCGTTAATATAGTAATTTTTCAAAAACAAAAAAAAAACAAATCAAAGAGAAGCAAATAAAAAAAACGAATTGGTATTTAAAAAATACACAAAAGAAATCATTATTTTTGATAAATGAGCGTCAGCGTCCCAGTGCGCGCCAATTCACCAATTTGACACCTAAACTCGAAGGTCAGCCGGCTCAAAAGTACGGGGAAGGGCTTGCAAGCGCAGCAGAGGAATGTGAATGAAAGAATGAGGGCGAGCGAGTGATATTCAGAGAGAGAGAGAGAGAGACAGAGTTTTGCTGAACATTGCAAAGTAGTGTATTCTGCCAGCCCAGCCAGCGCGGCTACACGCTGTGCCAATACTAATTTTCCAATAATAATGACTTCTTTTCTCACTCAATGTGTGCGCATGCGCAACGATCCGCTCTCATGCAAGCGGCACTTTCTGTTCAACGAGCGCTTTCAACAATTTCATTATATCAACACAAAACCGAAAACTTTTAGTAATTAAGTAGTTCGTAACCCTTAACCATTTTTCAATTTCTACAGTTTTAACAATTTTTTCTGCCTACTTTTTTACGAACAAAACTTTTTTCTCTCCTTATTCTTTCATTGGCTTTTTCTGTGGAGCCTTCATTACTTGTTAAACACTTTCATTACCTCAGTAAACAATAACAATTTCAACTCCAAATTCCAACATCGGCTCCACCTTGCTCCAGTGACCACAGGCGAAACAATGAATTGCCTTTCGCCTCCAAAAACCAAAAAAAAACCCGAAAAACCTGAGAAAAAAATTTTAAAAATATTAATAAAAAGTATCTTTACAAATTCTGCTATCGTTTAAAAAAGCGAAAAAAAATGACTAGAGTGCGCCACTCTACTGTCTGCCGCCGCGTCTACCACTGCTGGCTCACTTCGAGACCCCGAAAAAAAGCCAGTTTGTAGTCCAAAATTTAATTAATGATTTTTCTATTGTGTGGCGTATTTTTCGATTTGTGCGCCGTCGCGCCGACTCCCGCTGCTTCGCTTTCTTATTCTTCCGCTACACTCGTACAACTCAGCTCTGTCTTTAGCTACTCCTTCGGCTACTTTTTGCTGGTAATGACTTATTCTATAAACAATTTCGACACAAGATTAGTTCATCTTATTGCTTGTTATTACTTATTGTTTAATTTCATATTTTACACATTCATATAGGAATATTTTTTGCTTTTCATTAACCTGTGTATCACGGCTACGGCTGTTGGCATTTCGTCAAGTGGCCGGGTATTGACCCTGCGGGAGAGGTGGAGTTGGCGCGAGTGTTTTAGAACTTTTCTATTTATTCTATTTGCCTTTGAATATTCTATTTCATGCTGGCAAAATTCGTAACGCCAGCGTCATTAAAATAATCATTAATGGCAGAAATCCGTTTCTCATGCTTCACACTCGGTGCTGATATGGAATCGCACGAGAAAAAGATGAAGGGGTAATCAAGCCCTTAAGAGTGAGTGCTAAGAAGAACTAGAAGCGAGTTGTGTTTTGAACATCTGTATGTAAAAAAGGCAGGAATGGGCGGAGTGGAGATGGTCTAACTAAATTTGCGTGTGGCATGTGGCCTTTTTCAATTTCCAGCTCTCCTTGTACATCCAAAGTCTTCACAACAAAATACTTTTTCGTGTGGACAAAATTACTAAGAAAAGGGCATCAAATTTCTTAAAGAATGCGAAAATATTTGTCAGTAAGTAAAGGCTAGTATATGCAAGGTGGCGCTAAATTAATATCCCTATCGAAAGTTTATAATTTTTGCAATGTTGTAAGTCAATCATAACGGGTGATTTTTTAGCTATTATCTTTTTAAACAGTTGGTTTAAACAGCTGACGCTCGTTTCGTGTTCTGTTTCACTGTCAAACATCTTCAGTTTGGCCTATAATTTAACCATGACTCATCTTACAAACGAACAACGCTTGCAAATCATTGAATTTTATTATAAAAATGTTGTGTTAAGAAAGTTTAAGATCCACTTTTTCATCGAAAAATTGTGTTCAGCGACGAAGCTCATTTTTAGATCAATGGGTGGATAAATAAGCAGAATTGTCGATTTTGGAGTAAAGATCAGCCAGAATAATTGAAAGAGCTACCAATGTATCCAGAAAAGGTCATAGTTTGGTGCGGTTTATGGGCTGGAGGTATCATTGGACCGTACTTCTTCAAAGATGCTGAGAATCGTAACGTAACTGTGAATGGTGAGCGCTGCCGTGAAATGATATCCAACTTTTTTCCCCCGAAATGCAAGAGCTTGACTTACATGAGATGTGGTTTCAGCAAGACGGTGCCACATGCCACACAGCACGCGTAACAATGGACTTGTTGAGAGGCGAGTTCGGCAGACAAGCAGACATGCAGTGGAGCGCGAGAAGCGGTTTTCCTCACTCAAAACCTTTTTCTTTGATTTAGTAGAAAAATGATTCGAGAACAATATTGGATGATTAATTTTGAGCCACCTTGTAATATGTCTTAAAACTCAATTACGGAGTTAATAATTTGCATTAAGAAAATATATTTTCTACTCAGTTTAATGAACCATTCATACGAACTGCCTATTTGCCTAGTATTTATTCGCACGAATGTGGCCTATTTTTTATGTCAGAAACATCCGACACCGTCAGCAAAAAAAAATTGTAAAAAATCAACGCGATTTTTTAGCCATAATATTGAAATTCAATGCACTATAAAACTGCATTCTCAAAATTTTTCTAAAAAATCTGATCAAAAGTTTGAAATATTGAAAAATATTGTCAAATAAAAAAAAGTTTAAATTTGTGCAAGCTTTTTTGCTGGAATTTATATGTTTCTTCTAGGAGAATGAAATACATTTTCTTAAAAAAATTATAAAAATTGAATGTGCAACAAATAAATAGTACAAACTTGTAGATAGGTCCTCGCGCTGTAATTCTATAATGCAGTGTATATCACCTTTCTTGGCTTTACCTAATTCTCGCGATTCATGTGTCTGACATCCATTCTCAGTACCCAATTTGAAGCACTCAAAACATGTTTGCTGGGAAGAAAGTAAAATTGTTTGCCTTCGCTTTAACAACTTTTCTTCAAGCACATATGATTTACAAATTTCGAAGCTCATTACCGCATTTTCACTTTTCGACTGCTCAATTCCCATAATTTACTCGTAGCAGTTTCATAATTGGCAATAATTACAAGGCGATCATGCAGCTCAAGCAATAATCGGTAGTCATAAATCATTATTCGCGCTACAATTTGAGCATTTGCCGTACCTCCTAGCGGCACATTAATCATCGCAATTCAAGAAGAATTTAATTAAAATAGTTGAACTCAAGTAAGTATGTAAAAATCTATTGAAACGCTTTTGTGGTAACGAAATTTGCGAGTTGAACTATTTACGTATATAAAAGAAAGTACTTTAAGTACTACACAAGAACCCAAATACATTTTAGCTGTAACTTTGATGTTTACAGCTTGCCGTTCAATGGCTAAATTCGATATACTGCAGAGCAACGCAGCTGAAGATCAGTTGCCTTAACTTTGGTAGTTAAAGCAAAAAAAACTCAGCCAACGCGGGTGTGCTGCTGGCATGCGGGAAGTCAGCTCCCGGCTCATTCAATATTCCTTCAATGGCTCCACCGCCTTTCATTTGCTATTAACGTATGTATGTATTGTAGTTATTTACTCAAATTCATCTACTTCTTATGCTCTGGTGCTTCTTCAGCAAGCGCTCCACTTCGCTTCGCAGCATGAGACGACCAAATTTATCATGAGATCACAAAATTCTGACATTGCTCAAAATGATTTATTTACGAAAGTTTAGTTTTTTATTATCATTTTGCGGTTGGTTTTAAAGTTATTGTTGGTCGACGATATATATTTGTGTGGCATTTTTTATTCATTATTTTTTAATTTTTTTTTGTTTTGTCGGGAAGTTTGGTGTAATTAAAATATTTTCGGTAAGTTGCGCCATTGTTACAATTCGATTTGTACTTAGTTGGTGGTATTATATTGGTGTAGTTGTCTTTTGTTCTGTAAATGGTTTTACAAATAGCGTGAAATATTTGAAATTTTAATGAGGTGTTTAGAAAAACAGAACAAAGTCTTTGAGAGATCAAAGAATTCGCAAACGTCATGACGAATGAAACAAACCGATTTAGTGGAGTAGTCGGCGACCATTCACATTGGGCTTCTCATAAGCTACTTAACTTAGGCTGTAATAGATTTCGAGGTTACCCGTTGTGCTCTAAACATTGCTCGCCCAAAGAATTTACTAAAAAGCATTCTATCAAAAACGTACTGGGAATTGGTGAAAAAAAGAAGTCACGGAGGATTTATAAAAAAAATTGGGGTAAGCACTAAATAGAGAAAATGCACAAGACAGCGGCCAAAAAAAATTCTCAAAAATCCGTGCGATCTTGACCTACTTGAAACTTGCACTATTCTTGCACATTTAATGACATTTAAAACTGCGTAAAAGTTTGAAAGCTTGAAGTTTCTAAGTAAGAAGTTTCAAATTATGAATTAACTTTTTTTATTGGTATTTATCATTTTAAGTAAAAGGTTTTCCAGTAAGAGGAGTTATTCACGTAAAATATCAATGGTTTCGTTGCTTGTGTGGCACGTAGCGCCGTCTTGTTCAAAATAAACGTTGTCCAGATCAATACCATCCAACTCCGGCCGTGAAAAGTCGTTAATCATCTCTTAATAGCGCAATCCATTCACCGTAACTGTTGCTCCAGCTTCATTTTCGAAAAAGTAAGGTCCAATGACTCCGCCGGACCATAAACCGCACCAAACCATCACACGTTGAGGATGGAGAGGCTTTTCAACAATAATTCTTGGATTTTCTGAGCCTCAGATCCGACAATTTTGCCACCGAGGTGGAAATGGGCCTCATTACTCAAAATTATTTTTCAATGGAGTTCCGGATCATTTTTATGCATTTCAACGACCCAATCAGCAAAGACATGATGTTATTGATGATCGGCCGGCTTGAGTTCTTAAGTTAACTGGACTTTGTAAGCCTTTATGCCAAATACGGTGTAATGACGTTTGTTTAATGCCTAATTCCAAGGAACGACGAGGAATGGACAAACCTGGGTTTTCTTCAACACTTTCGGGTAGAACAGCAATATTTTCGGCTGTTCTTGAGCGACATGCGCGGGTTTTATTCTTCGCATCACTAACTTGCCCCAACAGCTCGAATTTTTTCACCAACTTCTGTATTGCGGTCCGACAAGGTGCTTCACGATGACCCAAAAATGTTCGAGTTTTACGAACCGTCTCTGCCAAATTGTAACCATTTTTATAGTGAATATTAATAATTTCAATGCGCTGCTTAGGCGTGTATCGTTCCAGTTTTATTAATGGCGTAGTTTCTACTTGTGAAATATCAAAAAATTACAGCTTCAAAAGTGACATCCACCGAAATAGCGGGCTATTCAAAATAACACCTGTTATTGGAAAACCCTTTATTTTTAGTTTTCTTTTTTATCAAATTTGATTTTTATAAAGGGACTTTTTTTAGATAAGAGTTTATTAAGTAGAAAAACGTTACAATATTTATGGTATCGCACAATTTACAAAATATGATATAAATCTTAATTCTACATCATTATATTTATATATTTATCACAGGTTTCGGTTTTTTAAACCATTTTTTTCTTTTTTCGAAGGAAAAAACTACTATGAAAAACCTCCGCTTTACATCTTACAAGCTAGGGTTAATCTATACGCATTTAAGTACCACGGCCTAATTGAACATTAAGAAAGTTCAGTTATTAGCAGATTGTCCGAAAAACTGGAACAAATTTTGAATCTTTTAGTCAAATTTTGTATTTGATCTGACAAAATCTTAGTTTTTGATTCATCATAAAGCTTTCTGGTGCAGAAATGCCATGGGAGTCGTAGCATCATTTTGAGTACCTTATTTTGGCAGATTTGCAGTTTCTTAACATGTGACTTTGCGATATTACTCCAGGCTAGTTAGGCATATAATATTATTGGCTGAAATATAGACTTATAAATTATTAGCTTATTTTCATCACTTAAGCCTGAGCGTCTATTTATTAGGGGATATAACATTTTAATCGCCAAATTTACTTTCTCCTGTATATACTTTACATTGGCCCACGGGATATCATAACTACCTAATATCAAATCTGTACTTGGTATAAAGCAATGACTTCTTTTTCTAGTGAAAAAGATAGCTTGCGTCTTACCAATGTTTAATTTTATTTTCCAAGTACACATGTAGTCTGCCATGTTTTGTAGTGCATCTTGAAGTTTGGTTACGATTTGGTTACCAAACGTATGCGAATAAAATATGCCAATGTCGTCTGCATACATAGCATATGAACAATTGGCTAATTTGGGAAAATCAGAGCAATAAATAATGTACAGTAAAGGACCAAGTACCGATCCCTGGGGAACTCCAGCGGGTAATTCGATCATGTCTGAGTATTCATCATTCAGAAATACGCAAAAGTCACGATTTTTTAAAAAGCAATTTATGATTTTTACTAGTGGTAACGGAAATTTTAAATTTATTAATTTGTAAATAAGACCATCATGCCATATCGAATCAAAAGCTTTCTCAACGTCAAGAAGCATTAAACCGGCTGATTTCTTGTGATCGAAGTTAGATTTGACGTGATTATAGATTCGTTTAATCTGATGAGTCGTACTATGATGTTGTCTAAATCCAAATTGCTCGTTTGGTATAATCTTATGGGTGTCTAGGAACAGGGATATTTTATTTTTGATAATTTTTTCAAAAACCTTGCTTAAGCTGCTTAGAAGACTAATAGGGCGGTAGCTATCAGCTGCGTTTGCTGGCTTTCTCGGCTTGCGAATTGGAATTATTTTAGCTGTTTTCCACGCATTAGGGAAATATTGCAATTTGATGCAAGAGTTTATCAAAAAAGTAAAATATATCACGGCCTCTTTGGATAGGTGTCTGAGCATAATATTTTTTATTTTATCATGCCCTGCAGATTTTCCTCAGTGGTGCAGCATGCAGAAGATCCTGAACATAATCTGAATCCACGTATTCAGATAGTGGAGTGTCTACTTCTTGCGAATTAAGTTGGTTTATAGCTGTATAAACTAAATTTGAGACGTGTGGAGATCCTAGTTGATTGGACACCTTATGATTTTCTAAAAAGTTATATGCAAACAAATTTGCTTTTTCGTGACTTAAGATTAATGTCTTATTTGACTCACGCAGATGTGGGATTTCTGAATGTTTTTTTCGCATTATTTTATAAATGTTCCAGAATGGCTTACTTTTCTTTTCAATTGAACTAAGTTTCTTATTCCAGCTGGCATTTCTATACTGAAAGATCTGTTTGCGGATTTGCACAGAGTAATGTTTTACTGCTTCGTAGTCAGAGAGCTGTCTGTAATGACTCCATTGTCTACGAAAATAGTTTCTAGTTTTTATTAAATTTAAAATGTATTGGGGTAGTTTGATAAAATTGGTCTTCAAAGTTTTAAGTGGGACTGAACTTCGTACTGCTGCTATTATTTTTTCACTGAACATTATTACGTTTTTATCAATATCCTCCGTGGAATCAATTAAATCAAGGTTGGTTGACCAAGTACATACAAAATTGTTTAATGAGGATCGATAAATCTTCCAGTTTGTCTTATGGTAATCTATACTAATATTATAAAGAGGAAAACTTTGTTTGTTTGTTTGTAATGAATAGGCTCAAAAACTACTGGACCGTTTTTAAAAATTCTTTCACCATTCGAAAGCTACATCATCCACGAGTAACATAGATCATATTTTATCTATACTAATATTATGAAGAGGAAAACTTTGTTTGTTTGTTTGTAATGAATAGGCTCAAAAACTACTCGACCGATTTTAAAAATTCTTTCACCATTCGAAAGCTACATCATCCACGAGTAACATGGATCATATTTTATTTTGGAAATAGGGCTCGAGATATAGGTCAAAACGTGGACCCGGGTAACCTTCGGATGTGTATGTACAATATGGGTATCAAATGGAAGCTGTTGGTGAATGCTTTAGTTCAGAGTATTTCCATCCGCTCCGTGACTAGGGTCTCGAGATAGAGACCAAAACGTGGACCCCAGAATGTGTTTGTACAATATGGATATCAAATGAAAGCTGTTGATAAGTGCTTTAATACGGGGTAATTTTCATACCTATTGATGACTAGGGTCTCGAAATAAATGCCAAAACGTGGACCCGCCGTGTCTTTCCACCGAATTAAACCAAACTTATGCACATTGTTAAGTAAGTATTGAAAATGGGTTTCGTAAAGTTTGGTTGTAATTCGGAGCACTGGCAACGGGTACATCGTTCTTTTGAACCAGCCATAATGTCGCTTACTTTTTTAACGGTTGAGGCGGAACTGAACTGTCAAATTGACAGTGTGAGTTATTACAATGTGTCAATATTTCTTTCTGATTTGGATGCCATAAGGAAAAAACGTAAGTGCAACATGTAAAAATTGTTTGTGAATTTTTTTGGAGTGGATTTTGGAACAGTGAATAATTTCTTACGAAATTTGAGAATTTAATGTGAAATCCGAATGAAATTATGTGTTCGTGGAAAAAAAAATTTTTTTCTTTTGTTTTTTTTTTGAAAAATATAAATGGATAATGGTTAAAAAAGCTCCAATGCTTAATAAAACATATAAATTGAAACGAAAAATTTATGGATGATCAGGAAAAAAGACGATTGTTTATTCATATGCGTTGATTTGAAATTTAAAAACTATCTTCTTTTTTCCTGATTTTCAATTTATATTTTATATTTACTCAAAAACAAATAGAAAAACAAAAAATATTGTTTATGCCAAAGCGCTTGAATAAAGAATAAAGAAATAAATAATATGAAAATCATATATTTTCTGCTCTAAACCATATCTATTCTATGTTAGTGTGCCCAGTGAAGGGGGCCGGGTTTGCTAGTCCATTATAAAGTTGTCGATATGTTTGAAATTTAAATTGAGAACAAATTTTACCGGTAGGTGATCGGACTTGTATTTGTTCCACCCTTTAAATGTGATAGATACGTGCATACATACGTACATCCTTCATTCAATCTATCTTCCTCGCACGTAAACTAAACACTTGAATGATTAATAACTTGCGTACATTAAACCAACATAGCAACGAAAAATAAAATTCATTCATCTCTTCAATCATAAAATTGCAAACAAGTCAATGACTGATAAGAATTATTTTTCAACCTAATGCGTCAGTGGAACCTGTCGCATTTACTCGGCTGCTACCATTTTTACTATCATCTTCTGGCAACTGCGGCCACTTGTTGCTTTGTGGACACAATCGCTCACACTTTTTTGTTGTTACTTTGCACAAATTTTGTTTTTTTTTTGCGTTTTGCAACTTTTGTAGAATTTCTTTATTTATTTCGCTTATCTGACAAATGCAAACGCATCATTAATTATATACTTAGCGGCACTTAAGTGAGTGCGCTAGAATCAACAGCAATAACAACACGAGTAATATGAAATACTCATATGAAAACAAACAATAATAAAATATAAAAAAAATTATGTCAGTGCAAGATTGGCCTACGACGTTAATCACTTGTTTGATGGCCTTAAAAGGCGTGATGCATACCGATTTTTATCTGAACGCCGGCAACTCCTCCTACACTAATGGGCATGGGTGAAGGTAAAAAGAGAGAGGTGATGATCATCGTTGGCTGCAGAATAATGACTATGGCATGCCAAGGCGATATAGTCACTGGAGTTCATTTCCTTTAGTTTTTAAGAACCGAACGTATTTCACTTTAAAAAATTATAAAATTAAATTAAGTATAAAATTTTCAACTTTGAATAAATCTGAAAGTTATGAAAGTGTTTGAAGTTCTTTCAGTTTACTTCTGACTATACTCAGTTATATAAATATAATATGTAATAGGTCTATTAATTAGTTCGTGCGGTTTTACAACAGATGGCGTAACTTGATTATTATTCCATCGATCCACATTTCCAAACATTCATTGGAGAGCTACTGTCGTAAGGCACAAACGTCAGTATAAGTTTTTTATTTGAAGCGTAAACAACAATATTTTTACCACACTTGAAAATGTCGAATTTCGTGCCAAATAATGTGTTTTTGCGGGGAATTCTTCTTCATTATTTTAATATGAAGAAAAAAGCAGCCGAAAGTCATCGTATCTTGGTGGAAGTTTATGGTGAGCATGCTCTAGCTGAGCGAACGTGCCAGAAGTGGTTTGCACGCTTTAAAAGTGGTGATTTTGGCTTGGAAGACGAAGAACGCGAGGGTGCGCCCCCAAAGTTCATGGATACCGAATTGGAGGAATTGCTCGATCAAGATCCGGCTCAAACGCAAGAAGAGGTTGCAAAAACTTTGGGAGTTGATCAATCAACCATTTCCAAACGTTTAAAAGCCATGGGAATGATCCGAAAGGTAGGCCATTGGGTGCCGTATGAATTGAAGCCAAGAGACGTTGAACGCCGTTTTATGGCATGCGAACAACTGCTTCAACGGCACAAAAGAAAGGGTTTTTTGCATCGAATTGTGACTGGCGATGAAAAGTGGGTCCATTACGACAATCCAAAACGTCGGGCAACGTATGGATACCCTGGCCATGCTTCAACATCGACGTCGGCGCAGAATATTCATGGCCTGAAGGTTATGCTGTGTATCTGGTGGGACCAGCTGGGTGTTGTGTATTATGAGCTACTGAAACCGAATGAAACGATTACGGGGGATGTCTACCGACGACAATTGATGCGTTTGAGCCGAGCACTGCGAGAAAAACGGCCGCAATACGCCGATAGACACGACAAAGTTATTTTGCAACATGACAATGCTCGGCCACATGTTGCACAAGTGGTCAAAACATACTTAGAAACGCTCAAATGGGATGTCCTACCCCACCCGCCGTATAGTCCAGACCTTGCGCCATCCGATTACTATCTCTTCCGATCGATGCAACATGGCCTGGCTGACCAGCACTTCCGTAATTACGATGAAGTCAAAAAATGGATCGATTCGTGGATTGCGGCAAAACCGACCGAATTTTTCACAAAGGGAATCCGTGAATTGCCAGAAAGATGGGAAAAAGTAGTAGTAAGCGATGGACAATACTTTGAATATTAAATTTGTAACCATTTTACGTCAATAAAGTTTCAAATTTCGAAAAAAAACCGCACGAACTAATTAATAGTCCATTACATTACATTTTCTGAAGAATTCACGATATTGGCCAAACCTTTTGGATTACTTAATTTTTTTCTCATAAGGTATTTTTCATCTTAGCTCTAGATAACATTTTTTTTTATGCGGTAGGATGTGACTGTCATTCTATGTAAAGGGTTTTTCAATAACAGATGTTACAGGTGAATGAATGGCGCTATCGAGACATGATTAACGATTTTTTATAGCCGGAATTGGATGGTATTGATCTGAACAACGTGTATTATCAACAAGTCGGCGCTACGTGCCACACAAGCAACGAAACCATTGATCTTTTAGGGAAAAGTTTCCGGACCGTGTTATCTCTCGTAGAGGTGATCACAATTGGCCACCGAGATCTTGCGATTTAGCACCTTGTCACTTTTTTCTTTGGGACCACGTGGAATAGAAGGTCTACGCCAACAGCATGGTCGATTCAAGACCTCAAAGATGGAATTCGTGAGGCTATGGAGGACATAGGGCAGCCACTTTGCAATTCGGTTATGGAAAATTTCATGAAAGGGATATTGCCCTGTAAGCGTGATCGTGGTGGTCATTTGTCTGATGTTATTTTCCACTATTAACGTCATACCTTCCACTTTATAATGAAATAAACATCCGATCATTTATATTGAAAAATAGCAGTTTTCTTTGAATATCAAAGTAAAACCTCTTCATAAAAAACCATATATTTTAAAATCTACCCCATGTTCCGAAACACAAATTTTTTTTTACTTTTTTTTGTTTTTTTTTTATTTCTGGCTTGTACGTTTCAGTACGAAAGACAAATAAATACATAACCCTTTTTATGCTAAAAACTGGAATTTTTCATGAAATTTCTTTCGAAAACATTAAAAATCACGAAGCTACCCCACATTGCATGAAGCAATAAGAATCTCACAAGTAAACGCAAAATTTTGAGACAAACAGCTAGAAAAAATCAGAATGAAATGAAGAAGCGACGAAAAGTAAAAGAAAAATGGAAGCAACTGAAAATGAAGAACTGAATACCATAAAAAACAAAAACCGAAAAAGTAGCAAAAAGAAAAAAAATAAACAACAATAACAACAGCAGATGAATTGCTTAGCGCCACGAGATCAAAGAATAGCGCAAGTGCAATCTTCGGCTGAGATTCACAGGCTCAAGACGGCCCAAGTCGGCCCAAGACGATCGACCGAGTTCACATGAAATGCTTGTGAATAAAAATGCAAAGCAATCAGTAGGTACATGCAATACAATAGCAACAAAAACGGTATGTGCAACACATGTCGAAAACAAAGAGGAAAATTGTGTGTGAAAAAAAATCAGCGCATATTTGTAAAAATTTTACGTTAAGTAATAAAGCTGCGCCATTCCACGTATGTGCTCATGTATGTGTGTAGGTATGTATATTTAGGTACTATGCATAGGTACCGTAAATTGTGAGAATTATAGGCAGCGCATATTCAAATTTCATCTCATACAAATGCAAATGATACGCCAGCATTGCATGCCACACGCCCGGCTGCAGCGGCGCAGTGCTCTGATCTTTGCGCTACCAAACGTGCCACACTACGAATTACATATGAGTTTTTTATGAGTATTTGACGAACGTGTGGCAAGCAATCACACAAGCACATATGTCTGTGTGTATATATGAGAAAAAAATTGAGTGCAATCGACGGAAATGCTAATGCAAGCGTGTCGTTACGCTGTTGTATGATGTAAAGAAAGCGAAAAAAGTGCATGCACCAACAACAAAAACTACTATCACCACTTTTCATTCATTGAGTTCCTGCGCTGCTGCGTTCATTCGTAATTAACAGCAATTTAACACAAAATTTATTTCTTCATCGACAACTTCATTAAAAATACGCAAATGCCTATGTGCGAGTACATTGCGAGCGGGTCTCTACTTATGTGAGTGTGTGAGTGCGTTTGTGCGTCTGTGTGTAAGCTATGCATGTACTTTGGCTTTTGCGTATGCACTTAAGTGTAAAAGGAAAATTTTGTACGAAAATCACGCATCTAATTGCTGGCTCTACTTTGGCTGCCGCGCCTGTTGGCTTGGTGAATTATGAGTGCTGAACGCGTCACTCATACAAATCGGTAAATGCTTTTACTGACATGCATGCAAATGCGTATGTGTGTGAGTGTGTCTAGTGCTCGCATTCAGTGCTTCCATTAACATACCGAGCAGGGCATTGCATAAGTCAGCAGGATGTGCCACTGAGTTTTGTCATAAATACGCTGATGTGGTATATACCCGTGTGTGTGTGTAGATGTGTGTCTGCGTATGTAATTTGTTTTTCAATTCATTTGAAGTGAACCAGCCACAGCAGCCAATGGTAAAGACTTCCTTTCATTACTTCAGTGCGCCAAAGGAAAGTCGTACAAATTAGTTGAATTACTGTAATTTCCTACTTGGGAGTAATTTTTTCTGCATGCCGCATATTGCAAGTGCAACTTTGGGAGCGCATTACTACAATGTATTATATAATATTATGCCTGTCTGTTTTCTTATTTTAGGCACTATGAGCCGTACGACCGTTATGTATGGCCATCGTAGCCGAATAATTTGGTGCGTCACTAACATTCGAGAGTGCACAGGTTTCAAACACCGCGCGCGAAACATCAAATGGTAGACAAAGTTTTTCTAAGCTGCCGCTTCTTGGCAGCCAATGGCAAATATTCAAGTGTAGTATTTCTACCAAGAAAAAACTCCTCACAAAGAAACCATCTGCCGTTCGGAGGTGACTTAAAACTGAGAGTCCCTACATTTAGTGGACGCCAGCAAGAGGCATGCCACAAATTGTAATAAAAGCTCTTCATACAAGTCGATGGCTACTGCCCGTCTGCAGTGCTTAGGGGGTTACAATCCATGGCAATCGAGACGAAACCATGCAGCCTTTTATATTTCACTAGCAAACCCGGCCCGCTTCGCTGGGCACACTAAAATAGAATAGATATGGTTTAGAACAGAAAAGATATGGTTTTCATATTATTTATTTCTTTATTCAATACCACGTTTTGGTCTATATTTTGAGACCCTAGTCACGGAGCGGCATGAAAAATACTCTGAACTAAAGCATTCACCAACAGCTTCGATTTGATATCCATATTGTACAAACACATTCTAGGCTCCACGTTTTGGTCTCTATCTCGAGACCCTAGTCACGGAGCGGCATGAAAAATAATCTGAACTAAAGCATTCACCAACATCTTCCATTTGATACCCATATTGTACATACACATCCGAAGGTTACCCGGGTCCACGTTTTGACCTATATCTCGAGACCCTAGTCACGGAGCGGCATGAAAAGTACTCTGTACTAAAGCATTCACCAACAGCTTCGATTTGATATCCATATTGTACAAACACATTCTAAGGTCCACGTGTTGGTCTCTATCTCGAGGTCCTAGCCACGGAGCGGCATGAAAAATACTCTGTACTAAAGCATTCACCAACAGCTTCCATTTGATACCCATATTGTACATACACATCCAAAGGTTACCCGGGTCCACGTTTTGACCTATATCTCGAGCCCTATCCACCAATAGGCATCCAAACTATACGTAAACCATCTTCAATACCTACTTAACAATGTGTGTAAGTTTGGTTTAATTCGGTGCAAAGACATGGCCGGTTAGCGAACACACACAAAAAGTTGACTTTATTTTATATATAAGATTTATTTTTTCCAACAAACGAATACTTCACGCCAAAAGACTGGCACCCTATAATGAGGATCCATCCTCGATAAAGCAGATCGCACCTTTCCTTTATGATCCTTTTTGAAGCTGTTAAATAAAAATACTCGCACTTTTTAAAAGTCTTGGCTGAATTGGTAATCTCCGATTAATAGTTTTCTGCTTCAGTGGTTCACTGGTCCATACGCTAAAATATGCTTTAGCCCTGAAAAAGTAGCTCTCAACCTCATTTGCCGTAGGTAGAGAGTTTTTCTGTCATTTGGCTATTTAGCCCATTTCTGCATGCGTGGCGGTAGGGTTCAAAAGCACCAATCATGTGAGGAGTAGATAAAATCATATTTTTTGGCTCTATAGAAAACCACTCATATTGGCCGCACCTGCAACGATCTTGGAGGCCTCATTATACGGAAGCAAAAGCGTCTTCAGGAACGCTCATTATAAACTACTGAATACTTAGAGTCACTATCAATTCATTCACTTTCTAAGAGTTTTAGACAGAATGCAATAGAAGTCAATAGTTTTGCAGAGGTTTCACACCGGCGATGCTAAGGACCCCATATTTATTAGTATGCACCGAGCCCTGTAAGGTGGTTGTGAATCAGAAAAATGAAGAGATTCAGAGCGAAACTATAAAATTGCGCGTATCCTTTTAATTTTACTCAAATGTGAAACATACATTGGATTCCAAGCCAAAAACGCATATTCAACTTTACAACGAACTCGGGCGTTATATAAGGAGCTCTTAGATCACATTATCGCTTTGCTTCCTGTGATACCTACCAACTTATCTTATAAAGCGTTTTTCAGTAAAAGCGCTTCAACTTTTTTTTTTTGAATAAAACACAAACGGTTTGACTTTTTTAACTAATTTTTTTTTTATTATCGAATTTGAACATATACATTTAAGTATGAAATTTGATTTCTTTTGCATGACCACCGCGTGCACGTTTTACGAAGTCCAATCGGTGAACCCAATTTTCGACCACTCTATTGCATAAATCGGCCGAAATTCCAGCAATTTCACGTTCAATATTGGCTCTGAGCTCACAAATCGTCGCCGGCATGTTACTGTAGACCAATGATTTCACATAACCCCAAAGAAAATAGTCTAGAGGCGTCAAATCACACGAGCGCGGCGGCCATTCGACCGGTCCATTTCTGGAAATAATGCGCTCATCGAACTTACTCTTCAACAAATCAATTGTAGCGTGTGCTGTGTGGCTTGTGGCCCCGTTCTGTTGAAACCACATGTCGTCTAAGTCCATACCATTCAATTGCGGCCAAAAATAATCGTTTATCATGTCGCGGTATCGATTTCAAATCACAGTAACGTGGCGATCGTTCTCGTCAACGAAAAAATATGGGCCAATTACGCCGCCGGCATGTAAACCGCACCAAACAGTGATTTTTTCGGGATGCAACGGTGCCTCATGAATCGCGTGTGGATTGCTTTCTGCCCAGTAACGCATATTTTGCTTATTGACAAAGCCATTGAGCCAAAAGTGAGCTTCATTACTGAAGATGATTTTTTGGAAAATTTATAAATTTTCATAAAATATTTGCACGATTATTTGCATAAAAAATTTGCACGATTTGCAATCGTTGCTCAAGTGTGTAGCGTTCCATGATGAAATGTATACTAATGAAGTTTACAAATGACAAGCGAAAAATAAAAAATATTGCGTCGTTCGCCCTCCCTATCGGAAAAAAGTTGAAGCGCACCTATTGAAAAACGCTATATTACTTTATTTCATCTAGCCAAAATGGATATGTATGAGGTTTTTCATTGAACAATTATCATGACTACCTACCATCGACTACTAATCAACTCGGCATATTTTAGAAATTTTATTTTAAAAATTTATACTTCTCTGGTGGTAGTGAAATTTCATTTCCATGTCCGTGCGCAGAGCATTGCTGGCAATATTGTATTTACACACGCATGCATACGAATTTCAAACAATTACTATACGAAGGTAATAAATTCAGTGCTATTTCGAAATGCATTTCGTTTATAATTTGTAGGCTGCAGGATATATGCACAACGTTATAACTATGCTTGAACTCTTTTTCACTGACTGCATGAATGCAATCAAGTGCAAATGCCCTCATGTCAGCTCACATGCATGAGCAGAGCAAAAAACTACGTACAATATTTGCTAAGGAAGGTATGCATTCCGTTTGTTGTATTTGTACAAGTGCAAATATAAGCCTTACTCCATAGTGGGCAGTTGAGGTATTCGTAGCAACCAACCAACCATTATTGAGCACTCGAGGCCGCAACACACATCCCCACAATGCCGGCAATACCAGCAAGGAAATTCAAAACAATACAATGCATTTCGAGCATTGAAGAGTCGGTAAGGTGTTGCCTAATTGGAGTGCCGCCACACACACTCCCGCACACTCACTCACTCACTCACTCATCGCTTACTCGCACACACACAGTCAAGTCAAGTGGGTACGCATGCACTTAGGTAGCTTCACGCATGCACTTCATTGCACTCACAGAGCACACATGCACTCCTTTCCTAACCACGTACGTATGTATGCGTGTATGTGAAACAGTCAATTGGGGCACAGCGGTTGCAATCAAAGCAAACACAATGCCATACAAATCAAATGAATGTCCGCAACATATCCGGCTTCCTTTGGGGAATCGAAACAATGCAGCAAAAAAATAAGGGAAAAAAGTTCTAAAAAGAATGCATAGTACCAGCTTGATGACAAATTTCTTAATTATGCATTGATTTGTGTTGATTTTTGTATGCAGTCGCCACCACCACCATAACCACCGTCGCCGCTGCTGCCCTACTTGTCACACAATGCACTCGTTGCAAGACAAATGAAGTTGCAAGTTGCATGCGTGCAATATGTGGCAAGCACTTGGAGTGTCCTGATGTGTGTGTTTGCCTTCTTCAGTGGGCTTTTCATTCAATCAAGCCTGCGCCAGTCAATGCGGCATGTAATGAAAAACGTGAAATGTGCGTGCGTCAAGTGTTGGTCGCATGTTGAATTGCTTGCGGCATTGGCTGAGACTTACTTAGATTAAAAAAAAAAACGCTTCACATTTGCATTGACAAAATTCGTTTCGAGCTCATTTGTTGAGTCAATCATTCTTTGGGCACATACAGGCGCTCATTGCAAGACGATTTGTTGTTGTGAGTTGTGCTTCATTGAATTAATCATGCAACTCTATTCATGCTTTGGTTCCTTCAAGTCGAGTGGTCGAGTGCGTATGCCCAAAATTCAGCGCAGGTAGAGGTGTAAAGAAATAAAGAGGAGAAACGGGTGGTTCGCTAGTTGCTGCTTGCGGCGGTCGTGAAGGGCTGTTTTTCAAGCAAAGGACCGTGCATGTTAATCAATTCACAAATTTACTAAGGGTGGCAAACTTATGCTAAAAAATGCGAAATTGCTAAGAGAAGTGAATTTTACCAAATACAAAAATGAAGGGGGACGAAAAAATCAGCTATGGATTGTAGACTGGAATTTTCAACTGACGAGATTTGCATGAAAACGCATGACTGATGGATTTGCGATATACTTATAAAATTCAGAAAGCCAAGAAGCTTGAACTTACCTATATTAGACAAGTGGGACAGACGTTCACAAGAAATTGATTGGCATACTTTTTTTTAATTCGACTGAAATGTTTTTACGTGTTCTCTATCGAAAAAATGCCCGTATTCAAAATTATTTTGTTTCTTTTATATTTTGGTTTTTTGGTTGTACCATATTTTAGAACAAAGGTAGATCTAAATTTTGAAAGATTGTGGAGTTTTTTTTGTTTCCACTCGGCTGTCTTCGCCATATTTTCCTAAAAAATTTATAGACACATTTTTGATTTGCCAAGCATTTTTTGCGGCTTCTTAGAATCTTAACTTTAAAAAATTCTGAATTTTCTGCCCAGAGACCTTGGAGATATTTTCACAAAAAATTTACTGACACATTTTTGGTTTGGTCAACTTCTTTTTCACGACATCCTTTTCACGAAAGCGCATTTCCATTTACATAAATGGTTATGTCAACAAACAAAACTGTAGATTGTGGGGCTCGGAAAACCCAAGGGCAACACACCAACATCAGTTGCACCCATCTAAATGTACTGTTTGGTGCGGTGTTATGACCACTAGAGTTATCGGTCCATATTTCTTCGAAAATGGACCTTAGTAGATCTTATTTGGTCCACCCTATATATACAATATACATATGGCTTTACAATACCTTATGGATAAGTTAACAATTTTATATATAAATTCATATTGACATTCAGAACGGTTAGCAAAAATAACCACAGTTCGTGATTTCTTGTTTGGGTACTCGACAGGCTTTAATAGATTTTCACAGAAATTTTACCAAGAAATTTTGGCACAGCTGAAATTTTGCATGCGTTTCATATCACAAAAGAAATAGGTATTCAAGCATTTTTTCTACTTCATACTTTGAAAACTGGATGGGTTGCAAATTTTAAAAATTTCTTGATCTTTGGCTTTTTTGGACTCGACAGACCTTGATAGATTTTCAACTAAAATTTAACTATAATTTAATTTTTTTGATTTTGGGTTTTTTGGACTCGACAGATTTTCACAAAAAAGTAACTACCACATTACGGATTTCGCCGAATTTTTTGTATGAGTTCTATATTAAGAAAAGAGATCATAAAATTGGTTATAATAATGCGATTTAAGTCAAATATGCGCCGTTTTGTTCGATGATGAGTTCCCAACGAGATGCCAACTTCATAATGCCCCTCTTATAGAAGCTCGCTTCCCTATTGTCAAAAAACTCGGAGAGCCAATTTTCACAGGACTCTCTTGAGGACAACTTCCGACTACCAAGCTCGTTCACCATGGACAGAAATAGGTGGTAATCACTTGGTGCGAGATCCGGACTATACGGTGGATGCAAAAGAACCTCCCATCCGAGCTCCCGGAGCTTCTGGCGCGTCACCAAAGATGTGTGTGGCCTGGCGTTGTCCTGATGGAAGACAATTCGGCCTCTGTTGATCAAAGATGGCCTCTTCTGCATGAGTGCTGCATTCAAGCGGTCTAGTTGTTGGCAGTACAGGTCCGAATTGAGCGTTTGGCCATAGGGTAGCAGCTCATAGTGGATGATTCCCTGCCAATCACACCAAACACACAGAAGAACCTTCCTGGCTATCAATCCAGGCTTGGCCACCGTCTGGGCAGCTTCTCCGCTTTTCGACCACGACCGTTTGCGCTTCACGTTGTTGTAAGTGACCCACTTTTCATCGCCAGTCACCATCCGCTTCAAAAACGGGTCGATTTTGTTGCGATTCAGAAGCGATTCGCATGCATCCATACGGGCAAAAATGTTTTTTTGCGTCAAGTCGTGTGGCACCCATACATCGAGCTTCTTTTTGAATCCAAGCTTCTTCAAATGGTTTATAACGGTTTGATGACTCATGCCCAGCTCTTGGTCGATGCTACGGCTGCTACTATGCCGGTCTCTTTCGATCAATTCAGCGATTTTATCGCAATTTTTGACGACAGGCCTTCCGGACCGTGGCGCATCTTCGATCACCTCTGCACCAGAACGAAAACGTTGAAACCATCGTTGTGCGGTGGAAATGGAAACTGTATCGGGTCCATAAACTGCGCAAATTTTATTGGCAGCATGAGATGCATTTTTGCCTTTATCGTAGTAGTACTGTAAAATATGCCGTATTTTCTCTTTATTTTGCTCCATGTTTGCGACGCTATAACTCACGAACGACTAAAAGCAAACAACAATTAATCAAACACGTGTTAGCACGTGAAAAGAGCTTTCCAAAAAGCTCTAGCGTGAACCGATGCGAGGAATACAACTAGAACTACGCGCTTGCAAAGACAAGCTTGCGGAAATACCGCAAGACTTTTTTGACAACCTTTATTATTATATATAATAAGTCGGATAGAAATTTCGTAGTTTCTTGATTTTTTACTTTTTGGACACAGAGTTTTACAAACAATTTATCGAGACATTTTTGATTTGACTGAAATTTTTTGTATGGATTCAATATCAAGAAAAAGATAGGTAATTCAACATTTGTGGTATTTTTTTAACTTTTACAAATAGATGGGTTGCAAATTTTACAAGTTTCTGACTCGGCTTATAAAGATTTTCTCATTACCGATTTTTATTTACAAATCCTACATATGCCAAAAAGGAGACACTTATTCAAGGTTTTTTCCGTGGTTTTTTATAAAGGGTGGTTAAGTTTCAAAGCCCGGTATTGATTTTGAATAAAATACATTTTTTTTTTAATTATTGTCGTTTCTCTTTATTGTGATAATATTGGTATAGCTCAATTATGCACAGAACAAAATATCGGCCAAATAGCCGCCGCGACCTCGGCGGCCTCGGCGGCACACCTCCATCCGATGGTCCAAATTTTCGATGACGCTGAGGCATAATTGAGGTTCTATGCCATTAATATGCCGAATTACCTCATCCTTTAGCTATTGAATTGCTGCTGGCTTATTGACGTGTCACGGTGTCAAATCACATGATCTTGGCGGCCAATTGACATCGCCGCGACGTGAGATTATTCGGCCATCAAATTTTTCGCACAAAAGAGCCATTGTTTCGTTAGCTGTGTGACAAGTGGCACCGTCCTGTTGAAACCACATATCGTCCACATCCATATCTTTCCATTCGGGCCATCAAAAGTTCGTTATCATCTCACCATAGCGAACACTATTCACAGTATCTGCCAGACCGGCCTCATTTTGAAAAGAATACCGTCCAATGATGCCGCCGGCCCATAAACCGCACCAAACAGTCACTCTTTGTGGGTGCATTGGTTCAAGAATGATAGAAAGAAGATTGCGCCCATCAAGAGTACGTGACGTCACGTTTGCCGGGTTGTGCAGTATTGCCAACCATTTGCTCTTCACAATAAATTTAATTCTTTTTTATACCCAATATGTAAAAATGTTTAAGTTTCGTATTTGTTTCTTTTTTTTTAATTTAAAGCTACCGAAACTTTAAGTTAAAAAACAAACTATATTATTAACAAAAAAAGGTTAAAAAATGTCACTCTGAGAAGATTTTAGTGCTAATGAAAATTTTTTTACTCTTATAAAATTTGATAATTTCAAAGTGCAAATTTAATTTTTGGCTCCATTTAATGTTATGCAGGAATATTAAATCTTCTTCTCTCAACTCTTCTTAAGATTGAAAACCTTCTTACACATTTTAAAAAGCGTTTGAGCTTTATGAATGCGAATTAAAACCGGTCATCAATCCTTAGTGGGACATAGGACATTAAGAGTTGTACTCATTGTAAAAATAAGCCACAAAATACCAAAAAATACTAAAGAAACCATACTGACATTTTTACAAAAAGAGTACCTTATCTAGTTACATAACCTCAAATATAGCAAAAAAGTCGTTCCCTTAACAAAAGAGTCTCGCTTAACAAAAAAACTCATAAATTAAGCATAACACATTTATTACATAAGCATAACACATTTATTTAAAAAAAAACGCACATTCTAAAGACAATTTGTCCCGCATTCACAGATCTTTAAGTAACACAATAAAAATTTTGTGTTTTTTTTGTTTAAATGGGCATTTTAGTGCGTTTTTATATCCAAAGCTAGGCAACACTGCAATAGCGAGAGAGAGATTTGACTGCTGAAAGCAGAAGAACACCAACAACAGCTGCAATCGCAAATCGCAATCGGGCAAAGCTACCAGATGTTAAAAATAAGTAAAGCTAAATAAAACTGAGTGAATTATTGAACTAATTTTTAAAAAATGTATATTTTACAAAATTATAAACATTAATTTTAATTAGAACAGGCTAGCGAAATGTCATGAAGAAAGAACTAAAACTCCGAGACTAAATAACAAAACAAAAAATGCTAAATCAAGTTACGAAAATGGTAATCTGGCCATACTGGAGCTAAAATCACGTAACCAGCTGTCAAATTCGCTGAGAGCAAAGTAACGGGACCACGATAGGCGCCATCTCATCATTCTCTCCATCCTGCATTGGTTTTTCGGCAACCACTCTTGGATTATCATTCGCCCAACTGCGGCAATTCTGCTTATTGACGAATCCACTGAGGTGAAAATGTGCCTCATCATTGAAGATGAAGTGCGCGATATGCATTTTGATTTGAACGCCCGTTTTCATAATAAGCCTGAATAATTTTAACGCGTTGCTGGATTGAGTATCTTTCCACAGTTCAAATTGAATTAGTCTGAAACTGAAAAATATCGAATGAAATGCAGAAAAAACTTGACGTTTAGGTGTGTTTTGTATTCAACATCGGCCCTTAAAATTTAACCACCGTTTATATTGGATAATATCCAGGATCAACATCGTGAAGACTTTGGTATTTTTGTACTGAACATGCGACAAATTTATTTGTATTTTGTTTATTTAGTAAAATAGTTAGCATTAAATACCTTAGAATTTTGCGTTTTTTGGCTTAAGGACTCATTTTCGAAAATTCATAAATAAATAAATCGGTTTATAAATTTGTTAAGAATTGCAGACATGTATATTCGGCCGAACGAAATAACAAGTGCATACCATATTTCGCTTAAATAATCCATTGCTTCTATCATACTTTCAAATTTGCCCCTTTGTCTTTTTAAGCTCAATCGCCAACTTTATCAGTCTGTTTAGAAAATTCAACTCGCTTGCGTTTACCTAGTGCAGACCAAGTCTAATCTGATTTAGTGTTAGAGTTGGCCTAAACGCCAATGCAAAAGCGTTAGCAAGACGCAGGCATTCACAAATGAAGCATAAATGTTTTCTGAACATTTTCCTCCGCTACTTCAGCTTTATTGCTGTATTCGACCTCAAAGGGCTCGTAAGGTAGATACAGTGAATATCATTAAACGGTTGAGACTCAAATAATTCTTATAAATTATTATTACTAAGTTCAGGTATGTAAAATTAAGCACTTGCGCATAAATAATTTTAATATTTAATATTGAATTCTCTGTGGTATTTAATATGCGTGATTTATTGAAATTTTCGCTTCAATTAAGCAGAAAATTAACAGAATTCTTGTGACAACAAAAATCAATGAATATCATTTATTGCAATTTCCTATACCTACAGTTCAGTATTGAGATGTTAAACTATCTCAGATTTGCCCAAATCGTTTGCAGCACTCAATTATTGGCTTTAATTAAGCTTTCCATATGTACACGCAAATACAAACAGACATTTGTACATATGCACAAATTTACTTACTTGCAGCTGAAGTTATTGAATTTGTCTGGCGGCCAAGTCTGGGAAAATATTTCTAAAGAAATTTAATAACTGTAGTTGCATACATACATACATATGCACATACTTGTTCATGTGTTTGGGATTTGCATTCTTGATTCCTTTGCATTGCTACATAGGTTGCTCATACTCGTACATAATGAAATCATTTACTTTATTATTTTTGATTTAAATGCTTTTTTTTTCATTATCTACTATTATTTGCTTTACAATCGCAATTTATTCATTTACGGTCAATAAGCAACTTGTTGTTGTGGTGACCCAAATTGAAGTGGTCGATATGCGTACATTCAAACAAATCTATAAATTACTCACTCGCCACACAATTCTGCATATAGCCGCATTATGTATTTCACTGCTGGTGTGTGTGTGTATTTGTGCCTACTTTTGCATGAATTTGTGGGTTAAGCTCCAAACATGTGTGTGGTCTTTGGAGAATTCTCACGAAATTGGCAGGCGGAGTGCGCGGTAGCCGGGCAGGGCTGACAAAGCAAATCCGTTTCGAATGATTTGCGTTGAAAGGGAATGAAGCATAAACTGAACGTTTTTGTTATTTTGTGTGTGAAGAAAATTAATTCAAAATTAATAATATGGAAGGCGAAAGGTCAGGCATGAAAATGTAAGTATGCCACAAAGTACTTTAACAAAGCAAAAACAAAATAATCACGCACACAGAAATAACTTTACAATTACCTCAAAAAGCGCGATTTATGATTATTAAATGCATAAATTACAGTACGCCACTATCCTTTAATAAAAATTATCATTTAGGAATGAGTGGAGGGCAGATTGAAATGTCTTTATATAAACTTTGTTTAAGGTGGAAATGGACGCGTATTGAGCTACGGAAAGGAAGTAGGAATAAGAAGAAAATTAAAAAAAAAAAAATGTTAGCTACTAATTTTGAGATTTATTCCAAGCAGATACTTTTGGTGTATTTGAAATTACTTGAAAACAAAAAAATGCTTACAGTAAAACATACTTTAAAAAAATTTTAAGTGAAATTTTTGCGGTTTTCCTTATCTAACTTTTTTTTATTTTTTTTAAATGAAAATAAAAAAAATTATTTGTTTGATAAATTTATTGCAATTTTTTTATTACATTTTTTTTGGAAAAATATGAAAAAAATATTTTTAATTTCCATATTTATTAAAATTTCAAAACACGGCTTTTGAAAAAAAATATCTAACTAAAATAATATTCAAAATTTTTTTTTCAGTTTTTAGAACAGAACAACTTAAACAAAATTAAAAAAAATGTAAAAAAAAATTGTAAAGCATGTTCTGCTTAATTTATAATAATTTAAAAAATTGAGTTAAAATAAAAAAATTATATTTTAATTCAATTTTGTAAATTATTATTAATTAAGCAGAACATGCTTTACAATTTTTTTTTACATTTTTTTTTAATTTTGTTTAAGTTATTTTTTATATATATATTTTGTATTTTTTTATTAGCTTTTTTTTGGAAATAGTGTGAAAAAATTTTATTTTTTAAGCTTATTCAATGCTGAAAGTCTTGGAATAGAGTTTTAAAGTGAAATATCTACAGTTCCTTCTATTATTAATTTTTTTTAAGTTCTAATATTAAAACTTACTTTGACAACAAAAAATTTTTAGGAAAAATGTTTTTAATAAATTAAATTTTTTTGAGAAAAAATGTGAAAAAAATTATAAATTAGAGATTTTTTTTAATTACGCTTTTAAGAGCTTTTAAGATGAAATGTCTGCAGTTATTAAATTTTTTATAATTTTGGACTCTGTGAAATCACTTGCAAAGTTAAACGATCTTTAACTCCCAAGCTTAGTACCAGGACTCAGATCATATGATGTGATATCACTACCAGAATCAGTTGATCACTTAGGTGTCAATATATATGCACATATTTCATCTCATTTAGGCAAATGCGCAGTTTTGTGAGGACTACCTAGTAGCACACAAACTAAGAATATATGTATATTGTTTCTTAAGAGCAAAGATCACCCAAATCATATGCTCATATGATATGATGTCACTTATAAAACCAGATGATCACTTAAGCGTCAACAAATATAAACTTACATTACTTACTATGAAATTACATGATCAAAAGTCCAACATTATAAGGACTGGTAGGATAAAAACTAAAAAAAAAAAATGACTTAAAAGCAAATCCCATCACCCAAATCATATGATGTCTTGATATGATATCACTTCCAAAACCAGACCATCACTTAAGCGCCAACAAATATCAATTCCAGCCACATTTTATCTAACTATTTAGGCAAATGTTCATCATTTTCATGACTACCCACAAACTAGAAAAATATGCCTTTAAAGCAAGGCGCATCACCCAAATCATTTGATCATAGGATCATATGACAAACAAATCGCCTTCAAAATCAAATGATATCTCTCTCACAAACACATCGAAGAATTGTAACTTAAAATACAAGCTCCCACCTAAAATTTTAGCGTAAGGCGTAAAATCGAAACACAAGTCCTCAATCTCAAGCATTCAACAGCCTCATTTCGAAACAAAAATCAATGCACTTGTGTACCGGTAACTGTTCGTCTGCGTGCCAAACAGACAAACACATGTAAACATTTCCCCTTTTCTCTAGCTGTCTGACCTGCTGTCTGCTGCGTCACCTGTACATATGCACTCTCAACCCAATTCCGGCATTTGTCAACAAAGCCGCATGCCGCCACCATATGGCTTACCATTTTACCTAGTTGCGGCTGCCACTTAAACAAAATCTTAACGCTTATCGCGGTGATTAATCGTTCGAAACACACCAACCGTTAGCGCAACAATCGAACAACAAATGCGGCCGCGCCTGCAAAGCAAAAGCTAATAGATGAAAAAGAAAAAAAGAAAAAACAGAAAAAAATTTGACTACACCAACAACAATTGTGCATTCAGTATTTAATGGTATGCAATGCAACTAATGAGCAGCTAAAAGCGTCTAAGACTATTGTTGACACGGCAGACAGTGGAGGAGATGTTTCGAACAGCAACAACAAGAACATAAGCAAAGCAAAACAAATACAAATGCATCCATATGTTTATTGTTATCAATCAATTTGCACTTTACGGCATTTGCATTAAAATCGAATAAGAGTCTACAGCAAATACAAAAACAAAAGAAATATAAAAATATGTACGAATTGAAAAAAAAGTCGAAGACACTCTTCATCGATTGTGTTATTCTATAGTTGTATCTTTTCTAATAAACCTCTCTAAATATTTTATTTGAAATGGTCTTTTGTTTGCGTTGCTGCAGCATTTATCAAAGTCTTCCTTGGTCCAAGTGCGACAGGGAACGCTATTTGTGTATTTAGAGTTTAGTTTATACTTTTGCTATTAATTTTTTATCTTTTCTTTTCGAAAGAGTTATATTGTGCCGCATGCATCGAAGTTGTGATAACACCTTAGAAATAGTGAAAAGTGTGATTTCACACCAACAACACCCATTAGCAGTCTTCTAATAGAAAGATTAAAGCAAAGAAAATTTACACTTAACCCCAATTTTGAAGCTCTTTTAGTGAAAATGATTGATTTCCCATACATTGCAAGCAGATATGCCCTTGTAAGAGTATCTACGTATAGACAGCTGATATTTCAATGCTATTCGATTGTTCGTTTCCGCTTATCAGCGCTTGTAAGCAAGAGCTAATCAAGCACCGACTTGGTACCTTCACTTTTTTTTGGCGATTTTTGGAAATTTTCTTTCGCTCTCGGTTTCCACTCAGACTTTCCATTGTAAACTAATTTAATGAGAATTTGTAACAGTTTGTGCTGCTATTAAGTGCATACTATTTTTTTAATTGTATAAATTTAATTAAATGCTGCCTCTAAACACTAGCTAGTTTTGGATGAGAAAATTTTACTTAGCAGATATGGGCATTCTTTGGCAAACTAAATATTTTTGTGGCATGCACATTTTTGATTTGGCGGACTTTTTTCTATGGGTTCTGTATCGAAAAGAAAGAAGCGTACTCGAGTTTTTTTTGTACTTTTTGAAAATAGTTAAAATCAAAATTTAAAAAAATTTTTGCCTGCAAATTTTGTCTAATTTTCACAAAATCTAACCTACATATTTTTGATTTTGCGGAATTTTTTAAAGGTTCTGTCTGAGCATTTTCTGCCTCTTTAAAGAACTGACTTTTGAAATATAAATTTAATAAAAACTATGGGGCCGCCGTAGCCGAATGGGTTGGTGCGTGACTACCATTCGGACTTCTCAGAGCGAACGTTGCTTCGCATCTCGGTGAAACACGAAAATTAAGAAAAACATTTTTCTAATAGCTGCCACCCCTCGGCAGGCAATGGCAAACCTCCGAGTGTATTTCTGCCATGAAAAAGTTCCTCATAAAAATATCTGCCGTTCGGAGTCGGCTTGAAACTGTAGGTCCCTCCATTTGTGGAACAACATCAATACGCACGCCACAAATAGGAGGAGGAACTCGGCCAAACACCCAAAAAGGGTGTAGGCGCCAATTATATACATATATATATATATATATATATATAAATATTTAAATCAATTTCTTAAAATTATTTCCACCAATAAAAACTTGTTACGAGGTGAAGGCATTTGTAAGAAATCGTCTTAAATTTTTAAATTGCTTATAAAATAGGAGTTTGCTTACAATTCATATCAAAATTACCTTCAAAAATCAGTTCATTACATGCAAAATTGATTAAAAAAGGTTATAAGGCTTTGAAAATGTGTCTGGAAGCAAAACCTTAAAAAAATTCTCAAAATTATTAGAAAAGTATGCAAAATATTTCATTCCACTTTTTTTTCCAAAATATTACAAACAAAAAGATTTTCACCAAATCAAAAATGTGACCGTTCATTTTGATCTAAATCTAACCGATTTACAAGAGAAGGTCCCGTGCTGACTTTCGTAACAAAATTTTTTTTATCATTTCGTATTTCATATCTGCAGTGGGCATCAAACCTGAGCATATCCGAATGGTATTAAATGCAAAAATACTCCCAAACAACCACTTAATTCACAGCCCTTGGCCGATATTTGTATGAAAGAATTTCTTTATGTTGATGTAGCAGCTTAACACATTTTCCCGAATTTTTGTGTAATGCCATACAAATCAAATGAAATGGCAGGCCCTGGTCGAGTGCATGATAAATTAGGATAGATCTGGTAACATAGAAATGACTGTCGAGAGCACTCTGAATATATAATTTTAAAGTTTGGCGGAGATCCTACTGCAATTTGTGATAAACGGAGAGACCTACAGATTCATGCCACCTCTGAACAGTAGATAATTTTTTATGAGAAGCTTTTCCATGACAGAAATAAACTCAGAGGTTATCCATTGCTTGATGAGGGTGACCGACATCAGAATAAACCTGTATTATTATTATTTTGGTGTTTGATGCACACAGCGAGTTTCGAACCCGTGTATTTCCGAATGGTAAACACGCATCAACCCATTCGGGTATGACGGTCGCATGAATATACTTTTTGAAAATCGTGCCCAGCTTGACTTGCCGATAATTAAGAAAACCAAAATCGAAGAAAGTTCAAGAAACACCATAATTTAGTAGAATGTGTTACTCCGAGCATGATCTCAAGCAATGATCTCATGCAGCTTAAACTGAATACTTAGTTGTCCTGCTTATATGAGTACCAGGTCAGATGCAACAGATAATCTGGTTAGACAAGGGAATATTGAGAAGTTTCTCTTTTTTTGGCTCCCTGTGGTCTTTACTAAGGCTACTGGGTCTGGCGCTGTATATCGAAGTATATCCGAGTTGGTGACGAATATATGGAAGTAGCTCCACGGTTAGTTCCTTCTCACTTATGATGGTAAGTGGACAATTTCCCTTGGGAATTCATGCGATGAGATTTCATTCAATCTCCTACCGCAGTATCTTTTTGGATAAAGATGAGTTGCAAGAATTTCAAATATTTACTCCTATGCAACCTTTCCTTAACTAGGCTTCAATGTATACCCCTAGACTCTCATTTTGTACATATATGACTAGTGTTGGGAGCTATCAGGAATGGATAGTAACCCCTTACAAAGCTCTCTTATGAGCATGCAGTGGTTAGTGGCTTCCTAACAGAATACCTAATCGTCATTTTGCAATTATGTGCCGCTTTCTCTCTATCCTTTTTTCTTTTCCCTAGTGGCCTGCAAATTCGGCCTGCGGGACAGTCATAAAACCTAACCTAACTTAACCTAGGCGCATGTAGGTAAAAAAAACCACAAAATGTACACCTCTTTAGCTTTCTTTTAATAAAGTACACACACGAAGTTTTAGTTAACTACTTTGATTTCAACCCCAGCTAAATTCAAGTTTGCTTTGCTTATTGAAAACATTATTTTACCCACTCCCAGCATTAATCCAAGATCAGCATTCTTTGTTCCTGCTGAGCAAAGAGAACCGCAGCAGTGGTTGCTTTTTTCCCCAATTAGTTACATGAGTGTAATTATAAATGTGAGACTTTCGCTGGCATGCAAAGGAGTTGCACAAGCGATGCCAGCGACCGCAGGTAGAGGAGCCACCGACAAGTGCATGAGTTGCCTCAACTTGAAAACCAACACACAAAAAGCACACACAATTTTTTGCATTGTGCACTTAATTGCCAATATAAAGAAATCAAAGTTGAAACTACTTAGCCACCGCCACCAAGGTTGCTGTTTGGTGCGCTCCTCTCAAGCTCACCGGGGCTGGCTCATGAGCAAACTCAAATGTTAAGCTTGCATGCTAATCTGTTTACTTGCCTTGTTTGTATTCCTATTAAGTTTAACTATAAAAATTATGGTTTAATTTATGAAATTTAACAACATCAGACGCGAGCAAATTTGCGGAAAATGGCTTGATGCAGCAACATGAATATGCAAACATGTAAAATTGCATTGGTTTTTGTTTTGCGCTGTTTTTATACCCAATGCAAGCAAGCTGAAGAGTAGATTTTTTTTAACTGATTTTTTATATTCTTATATTCCAGATAAGATCCCAACCACTAATTTGGTTTACTAACAATAATCTCACTTAGACCTAAACTGGCAATTAGCGTTCCCATGAGAAGTTCCCAAGGCTTCAGTTCCTACTCGTGATGTACGCCTGATTATGGCTAATTTTCTTGCCCGAAATTTCGAAATCGCATATTCGGAATTACAATAGTACAAACAGCATATTGTTTTATAATATTATATATATTAAGTCATTGTTATGCTGAATAGGCAATCCCGAAAATTGGAAATTTTTTTCTTGAAATCCCCAAAATTCGGGATTAATAAATAAAGTATATTTCGTTATGATACATGATATTAGGTCAATATTAGCATACTTTTGACAGTCCAGAAATTTTGGAGAAATTTTATTATAATCCCGAAAAATATATAGAAATGAATAAAAGCCTCTTAACTTACAAAAGTGTTTCCGCTATATTTACTTAATCGCCACTGTGTTTTATTTCCACCTTAGTGCATATATCGACTCGGAAGAATAGGTTTTCTTAGGTTACTAATACCGCGGCCGCTGAATGAATTGGTCCATTCGTAACCATTCGGTAGCGCACAAGTTCATAACGCCGAGCATGAAGCACCAATGGATTGAGCAAGTTCTAATAGCGATCGCGTCTCAGCAAACAGTGGCAAGCCTGTGACTGTATAACTGACATGAAAAAGCTTCTCATAAAAAACCAAAGATGATATCTCAGAAAGTTTAGCCCTCTGAAGTAAAACTTGTGAAAGTAACTTCGAAAACATCGGGGATTTTGCAACAGAATTCTACCCGCCCATTTCAGGCGTATTCTTAGATTGCTTGGATTTTTTTCGTACATCCCAAACACAATCTCAGTTTTGTCATTAGCAAACCACTGCCATGACCCGGTGACGTTAGCCAAGTAGATGATTCCTTCGAATTCGCTGAGAGCCAGTTAACAGGCTGATGTGGGCCACACTTTCTAAATTCTTTTCACCATAATAAAATACCATCTGCCGTTCCATTTGTGAAAAATGTCAAGATTTGGATGACTGCCTGTCAATGTCACCACTACCACCATCCGTTGTGCTCCTTTTTTCAGCTCCACTTACCAGCTGCTTAAAAAAGGGATTGATTTCGTTACGTTTAAGCAACGAGTCGTTTTTTGAATCCATTTACTATTACCCACAAGTGCCATAGAACAGCCGCGTACGAGCGTTAGCTTGCTACTTAAATATTTCCTTGTTTTGAAATTCCAAAGAGGTCATCAAGAAAAAAAAGAGAATAACAATAAAACGAAAATTTGCTTGCCACTTTTTAATTGCCCGAAATTGTGCATAATGTGCATTTTATTGATTTTGTACTGTAATAGGAGAGGCGCAGTCACGAGCGTTGGCAAGCAAATGCAGCGAAAATGCAAAGGCAAGCATGCCATAATATTTGCTGAACTTACATGCGACATTCCTACAAGTTAAGGCGCCCGGTCGCACTTCACATACTTTCATATTCACAAATAGAAATGTTGTTGTTGTTGTTCATGTATTGTTCATGTCATGTCTTGGGGCCATTGCATTTTCATTGTTATGACTTCGCTATGGCTTTGGCGCTTATGTTTGGCATTGTTTGCACATTTGTTTAATTACTTGTCAGAAATTGAAAAAAATAAGTAAATAGAAATACAAAAAGGTCTTCGCAACTAGCTGATTTTCATGCTCTTGAAGTTCACATATTTGAACTCTTATTATATATGCTATAATTTTCTTTTTTAATTTTGTTAAAACAAATATTTCGTAATTAGAAACGCCACTACTTTTTCTTAAACAAAGTACACGAAACAATTTTCAGTTTTATATTCATTTAACTTTGTTAGGCCCGGTAGAGATCTTAGCGATTTCGCTGACTCCAAAATATACGTTAGCGGTTTTCTCTATCGTGATCAAACTGGCAAGTGGTCGAGTTCTTCAAAATATTGCCCATGCAACACAGAAAATATACTCCTCTTCCACTGCCATCCCCAGCAGCTGATCCCGCATCGACTGAAACGCTGGTATTCGTTTATATGAAAGCCATCGTCCACCATATGCTTACTCGTCAAGACGCAAAGTTTCATGAATCTACCGGAAGGCATTTCTCTTGATGACTGCAAAGACGGGCTCAAGGCATATTGTCATCGCCAAGGCTTTTGCGCCATGCAATTTGAACGCTGCATTATGAGAAGCTTATGAAGGTGTGTGTTTTGCTCGTCTTTTTTCCACAAATATTAATCTACATTTAGTAAATTATTGTTTTATTTTCATCTAAACCTCGTTGCCATGCTGTCGCAGCAGCCAAACGCATCTGGCGTAGATGGGAATGCAGTCGATTATAAAAGGTGTAGCAACTTATGAGCAATTTTATTAATGTCGGAACCAGTTAATAGGTTTATGATATTCTTTCTGAAGAGGTGTCCAAAAGTGTTGCGTGTCTGAGGCCCCAATGCTTCATGGTACTTATCCGGCTCTTATTATACCGACTCAATTGACCAGCTAAGATCGCAAAATGGTTCCGGTCTCAAGGGAAAAATTTGTTATCTTATCAGATCGACGGTGAAACGTTTTTGGCAATCTGGGAGCGGCTCGCTACACAATACAGCATTACACTGATAGTTTTTGTCAGAAGTTTAAAGTTGTCATAATACTCTTTTACTAGCTTAATTGTGAAAACTCAATTCAAACGAAAACTCTACAACCGCTCCGCTGCCTAAAAATGTGACAACAGAAATGTTTTCCCTAGTTGAGATTACTTAAGTCTCTGCATAAAACATAATAGGCCATACGACCATCTTAATGGGAAGCTTAAAATCAGGTTCTTATATGCCTGTATTTATTTCCTAGTTCATCCTTGAAGCAATCATCTGTGTACTGATGTACATCAGGGTGAGAAGATGGGACTCAAAATTTTGATAGAAATTTCCTGTCAAAGTATATTTCTTTAGGCAGCGGACCAGAAATTAGGTATCTCTTCAATCTCTGCGATTCTTCCTAGAACACCTTCTTGACACTTTCCTTCCTGCTTTCAGATATTCATAGACTCTTCCAGTTTGTTGATTATATAAAGATCTGAAGAAGAGTCAGCCTTAAAAGGTATTCCATCGCAGCAGTTGGATAATTCCACATCCTCCCTGTGATCGAAATACAGGCTACGCTCTGCAGTTTACTTAGAAGATGTAAGCTGGAACTGTACACCGTTTTCGGTCTCCAAATGAAGGAAATATAAATCACAGTAAATAATTATATGTTAAAGTTACCACATCAACTTTCCCTTCGGGCCATATACCCTGCCAAAAAGTTCGCTATAGAACCACGAAGATACTATCGAATATTGATGACTGTGTTACAGTTGTGTTGGCCACTTCATACTACACACTCTACAATTACCCTCTCTTGTTAGCTCGCCCGCCCAGCAGTTTCCTGCAGTGTGACTTCACTTAGATAATAAGTTCGAGAGAAGATAATCGGGAAAAAATGAATTTTGAAACAGTTGCAGTATTTCTTGCGAAATATATAAATTCTAAGCATCTCAAACCCCAGCAAATTCCCGGTGCTTTTAAAATTTATATTCATCAGCAAATTATAATTACTTTTTCAAAGAAAAATTTATCAGCTGGCATTGAGAATAGATCGCATTAAAAGTTTTCACATAATAAAAACTCGACTGCAAGTAACAGTAAGCCATTTAAGGTATGCGGATATGCAAAAGGTCATAAAGGCATTCGATAAAAAAGGTTTGAACTTTTTGTTATTTATTTTACTTTGACTTCCACGAGTATATTAACAGGGTCTAAAAGGAAAACCGCCAATTAGCTATTAAATTTTAATACAAATCACACAAAGCGCGCCACCAACAAATTACATTTACTGTCAAACGGTACACGAACAGTTATAAACTATAAGCTATAGCATTTTTTGTTTTTAATGTTAGCGCCCTTGAGCCAACGCAGCGTATACGCAACATACTTGCAACTATTGATTGGCTTCTTAGATACAACAAAGCTTGCCACGTAAGAGCAATTCATAAAGATAAAAAACTATTCATATACAAACATAAATATTTTCCCATTCCAAATGGAAGCAGTCAATTGAAGTATCTTATAATGACTTTTTAGCACTCAAAACGCGTGCACAAATCAAAAAATCCAACCAATCAACTCAAGTACACGTTGCGGCACGATTACTATGTTGAAGCAATTAACGCAGGAAGGTCAAGGGGTAGAGCGGCTAGATTTATTGTTAGTGTTTCACTATTGTCGAAATAAGGAATACGATTTGAGGGCATGCACCTGGAATGTCCGGTCCCTTAATGGGGAAGGTGCCTCTGCCCGGCTGGTTGATGCCCTCGTGAGAGTAAAGGCTGACATCACTGCCATCCAAGAGATGCGATGGACGGGGCAAGGTAAGAAAACCATAGGACCTTGCGACGTCTACTACAGCTGCCATGTAAAGGAGCGCAAATTCGGTGTCGGATTTGTTGTGGGAGAGAGACTTCGTCGCCAAGTACTGTCGTTCACTCCGGTGGACGAGCGTCTCGCAACAATCCGCATCAAAGCCAGATTTTTCAACATATCGCTAATTTGCGCCCACGCCCCGACGGAAGAGAAGGACGATGCGACCAAAGATTCCTTCTATGAGCGCTTGGAACGCTCCTATGAGCGCTGCCCCCGCCACGACATAAAAATCGTGCTTGGCGACTTCAACGCCAGGGTGGGCAAGGAGGGAATTTTTGGTCCTACAGTCGGAAAATTCAGCCTGCACAACGAAACATCCGGTAACGGACAGAGGCTGATCGACTTCGCCGGGGCCCGAAACATGGTAGTCTGCAGCACCAGATTCCAGCATAAGAAAATACACCAAGCTACCTGGCTGTCTCCTGATCGGAAAACGCGAAACCAGATCGATCATGTTGTGATAGATGGACGACACGCTTCTAGTGTATTAGATGTACGTACGATCCGAGGACCCAACATCGACTCGGATCATTACCTTGTTGCAGCCAAACTGCGCACCCGCCTCTGTGCAGCAAAAAACGTACATCTACCTGCGCAAAGAATGTTCGACATCGAAAAGCTGCAATCACAACAGACAGCCAGAAGATTCGCCACTCGACTCTCACTCCTGCTCTCGGAGAGCACTGCCCAACAAACCGGCATGCGCGAGCAATGGAGCAACATTTCTCGTTCCCTACGTACCGCCGCCGAAGAAGAAATCGGATTCCGGCGAGCCCGAAAAAACAATTGGTACGACGAGGAATGTCATGCTGCCGCAGAAAGAAAAGATGCCGCCTATAGAGCCACGCTGCGATCGGGCGCAACGCGAGCCATGTGGGATCGCTACAGAGAGCTGAGAAAGGAAGAGAGACGTATTATCCGACAGAAGAAACGAGAGGCCGAAATACGTGAGTGCGAAGAGCTTGAGATGCTGGCCAACAGGAACAACGCCCGAAAATTTTACCAGAAAGTTCGGCGGCTTACAGAAGGTTTTAAGACCGGGGCGTTTTCCTGTAAGAACAAAGACGGCGATCTGGTGACTGACGTACAGAGCAATCTTAAATTATGGAGGGAACACTTCTCGAACCTGTTAAACAGTGACAGCTGCGCATGTCATAGAGAATGTGAAGATCCCGATACCCCAATCGATGACGACGGAATTGTCGTTCCGTTACCCGACCATGACGAGGTGAGAATAGCAATAGCACGGCTAAAGAACAACAAAGCCGCGGGCGCCGACGGACTGCCGGCTGAGCTATTCAAACATGGCGGCGAGGAGCTGGTAAGGTGCATGCATCAGCTCCTATGCAAAATATGGTCGGATGAAAGCATGCCTGCCGATTGGAATTTAAGTGTGCTCTGCCCAATCCATAAGAAGGGCGATCCTGCAATTTGTGCCAATTACCGCGGGATTAGTCTTCTAAATATCGCCTATAAGGTTCTAGCGAGCGTATTGTGTGAAAGGCTGAAGCCCACCGTCAACCAACTGATTGGACCTTATCAGTGTGGCTTCAGACCTGGAAAGTCTACCATCGACCAAATATTCACAATACGCCAAATCTTGGAAAAGACCCATGAAAGGAGAATCGACACACACCATCTTTTCGTTGACTTCAAAGCTGCATTCGACAGTACGGAAAGGAGTTACCTGTATGCCGCGATGTCTGAATTTGGTATCCCCGCAAAACTAATTCGGCTATGTAAGATGACGTTGCTCAACACCAGTAGCGCCGTCAGAATTGGGAAGGACCTCTCCGAGCCGTTTGATACCAAACGAGGTTTCAGACAGGGTGACTCACTGTCGTGTGACTTCTTTAACCTGATGTTGGAGAGCATCGTACGAGCCGCAGAACTTAATCGCTCAGGCACAATATTTTATAAGAGCGTACAATTGTTGGCGTATGCCGATGATATTGATATCATCGGCCTTAACAACCGCGCTGTTAGTTCTGCCTTCTCCAAACTGGATAAAGAGGCAAAGCGAATGGGTTTGGTGGTGAACGAGGACAAAACGAAGTACCTCCTGTCTTCAAACAAACAGTCGGCGCACTCGCGTATCGGCACCCACGTCACTGTAGACAGTTATAATTTCGAGGTTGTAAAAGACTTCGTTTATTTAGGAACCAGCATTAACACCGATAACAATGTCAGCCTTGAAATCCAACGTAGAATCTCTCTTGCCAACAAGTGCTACTTTGGACTAAGTAGGCAATTGAGCAGTAAAGTCCTCTCTCGACGAACAAAACTAACACTCTACAAGGCTCTCATCATGCCCGTCCTAACGTATGGCGCAGAAGCTTGGACGATGACAACATCCGATGAAGCGACGCTTGGAGTGTTCGAGAGAAAGATTCTGCGTAAGATTTTTGGACCTTTGCACGTTGGCAATGGCGAATATCGCAGACGATGGAACGATGAGCTGTATGAGCTTTACGGCGACATAGACATAGCGCAGCGAATAAAGATCCAGCGGCTTCGTTGGCTGGGTCATGTCGTCCGAATGGATACAAACGCTCCGGCTTTAAAAGTATTCGATGCGGTACCAGCTGGTGGTAGCAGAGGAAGAGGAAGGCCTCCTCTGCGTTGGAAAGATCAGGTGGAGAAGGACTTGGCTTCACTTGGTGTGTCCAACTGGCGCCGGTTAGCACGAGAAAGAAACGACTGGCGCGCTTTGTTAAACTCGGCCAAAATCGCGTAAGCGGTTATCGCGCCAATTAAGAAGAAGAAGAAGAAGTTTCACTATTGTCTGACCGTTGGCGTCGTTATGGATGCACAAATTATGCGCGTGAATATCAGTAAAAACATAAATACGCACACACACGTACGCACAGGCATATGAATGTACTGAAATTTGGGCAACTGCGATGGTATAAATTTGTTTTTTTTTTATTTCATTTGCTGCACATGTTTTGGCACTTCATGGTGTAGAGTAAACATTAAACAAAAATTGTTAAGCACGATATTAAAAAACAGCAAAAATAATTATAATAATAAAAAGTAATTGAAGTACGCAACAGTGGCAATTGGTAGAGGCTTACAAATTAAGAAATATTGGCAGCGAGACTGAGGGGGCATTTAAGTCCGCCCGTGCGAGAAGTAAAAAATTGTTTAAACAAACAATCAAGTCAATTGAAAATGTGGTAAAAATTACCACTTGAGTGTGTAAAAAAAAATGTTTAAATAAAAAATTTCTAATTAAAAAAATTGTGCCGCAGCTTGAAGCTGCCTTCAGAAAAAGTTTATAGTTTTTATGCAGCGACCATACGCACTGCTGAAGAGCCAATGCGTACTTCAACAAATTCATACAGCACATTTTTTCAACTCAAACCGAAGCCTTGTATTTAAATACCTGAAAAACTAAAGTTTAAGCAAAGCATCAAAAAATATTTAAAATTAAAATGCAATGTGGCCACTCACAATTTAATGCAAATAACCTGATATTGTAGAATTTGCAAACTACGATAGCTATACGACCACTAAATGTATGTATGTATATAAGTACATAATCCATCATAATTTGCAAATGCCACGATGACGAGTCAGTTGCGAAAGTATGCCATTGCTCCTGCCCCAATGAAAAAGCAGGGAGTGGAATGGTTGAATTACAAAAACAAAAAAATTTAAATGTAGCAAATAGCGGTGAATAGTTGGCTTAAATATCCAGTCTATTGAATTTGAAATTGAATTTGAAAAGGTCGAGCCAAGGAGCACCAGGAGATTTGGTGGCTCCTAAAACACTCAGGCTAAAAAGCCCATTGTATTTAAAGCTCTGGAAAGGGGGAGGATAGTCAAGGAGGGAGGGAGAAAAGTATCATAGAAAGAGCTCAGTGCTATCCGCCTCCTCCAAGCATGACAGGCATACCGGGTCCTCGATGATTCCAATGGTGGTCATATGCTGACCCCATGGGTTGTGTCCTGTAATGATGCCGACCATCAACCGAATGTCTTTCCTTCTAAGTTTTAGTAGAAAGTTTGACAGTTTTCTGTTCGGACTTGTCACAAAACACTTTGCAGTTCTGCAGCGTTCCAGACCGGACCATCGCTCTTTATGCAGATTGCCTACATAATCGTTGATCCAGTTCTTGATTACTGCGGGACTGATTCCGATTATTGGCTCTGGCCCCTGTGGGGGCACCGCTGATCCACGGTTGGCCAATTCGTCGGCAATTTCGTTTCCTTGAACACCGGAGTGTCCCGGAACCCATATAAGTACAAGCCTGTTTTGTCTTGCGACAGAATTAAGCTTCTTCTTACATTCTTGAACAATCTTTGAGTTTTGCTTCGCGTTCTCCAGGGCCTTCAATGCAGCCTGACTGTCACTGAAGACTCCAATCTGTTTCCCGCTCCATCTCCTCTCGATTATCCATTTAGCTACTTTTAGGATGGCAAAAACTTCTGTTTGGAAAACAATTGCCATTCCCCCCATAGCGTAGTGATACTTATTACTATCGTTTAAGTAACATCCGGCTCCAGACCCTATTTCATTCTTGGACCCATCGGTAAAGAAAATATCCGTCAAACCTCCCTGCATGCCTCCTGGATTGCTCCATAGCTCACGCAATGGAAATCTGACATCAAATTTCCTTCCGAATGAAACTGTGGGTATCAGGTCATCTTTAGGTGACAAAAACAGTGGATACTGCTCCGACAGCAACTTAAAGATTTCTCTGTGTCCCGAAGTTCCATCTTCGTACCAGAAACCATATTTATGGAGTCTACACATTGCTTTTATTGCTTCCTGTTGTATCTTAAGATCCAGTGGGAGCAAATCAAGCATAGCATTTAGGGCATCTCCAGAGGTTGTACTCATGGCACCCGTGATGCATAAACATACACTTCTTTGCAGCCTGTATAGTTCCCGGATTGTGGACTTAACCATGCTCCGTCGCCACCAGACCACAGAAGCGTAAGTGATGATTGGTCTGATAAGTGCCGTGTATATCCATAGGACCACAGCAGGTTTCACACCCCAAGTTTTGCCAAAGGCTCTACGGCATTGCTGAAAAATCTTCAATGCACGATTCACCTTCAGTGAAACGTGTGTCTCCCAAGTCAGCTTCTTATCCAAGATTACTCCTAGATATTTAACTTCGTTGGAAAGACCAAGTGTCACACCTTTCAGTGTTGGAAGACTGAGTCCATCCAATTTCCGTTTTCTCGTAAACAAGACTATAGTTGTTTTGTTCGGATTAACGGAAAGACCTTGTCTCATGCACCAATCATCGATTTTGTCAAGAATCCTCTGCACTTTCGTGCAAAGCCTCCTTAAGGATTTATCCGATGTTAGCGCACAGACGTCGTCCGCATATGCTTGGACGTGAAAGCCGAGTTCCTGCATCTCCACTAATAGGGAGTCTACGACGAAGCACCACAGCAGCGGAGAAAGAACACCCCCTTGGGGACATCCTTGCTTGGCCCTGACTGTGATTTGCTCGTCATCGCTCCCACCAGCGGTTAACAGCCTCTCAGAGAGCATGGAGTATATCCATTTTATAATGGCTTGATTAACTCCGTGTCGTTCGGCAGAAGAACATATCGAGCCGAAAGTGGCATTATCAAAAGCCCCCTCAATGTCCACGAACACGCCCATTGTGTATTCGTCAGCTTCCAGCCCAGCTTCAATCAAGCGTGTTGATTTCTACCAAGTGGACTTCTCGGCAATACCCCCAGTCTATACTAACGTAAATTCTCCATCTCGATTATGGAATCCCGAATACTCAATTCCGAAATTTCGTGATTTGCTTAAATAGTATATTTTCTGTTATTATCATATGCATTAGGCTAATGTTATAATGTATTTTTAGTCCCGTACATAATCCCGAAATTTCGGGATTCAAGTATGAAGTAAGTTTCGTTTAATATTTTCGCCTCTATTGAATTTTATCGTGAATATTAACATATATTTTCAAATCCCGAACTTTTCGGACGACTGGTCATGTTCCCAAAATTATTTTTTCTATAGTGAATGATATGTGAGTGATATGAAGTTAGAAAAAAAATTATAAAAACAAAATTTTTATTTTATAAAAAAAAAAAAAATACAAAAAATTTATTTTATAAAATATTTTTTAATGCAAGAGCCTGGCATCTGCAAACGAAAGGTGTTGTTTTTTTAAGGAAATACTTTTTGCGGCATACTTTGTAATGCTTTCCCATGTTAAGAACTATATTTTAAATTATGAGTTACTATTATTGCGCTATGGAATGCCTTCAACGCCTGAACAGCAGAAAAAGCCACTATTACTCCTACACCAGCACCCATCCTATAGAAATGTATCATTTTGTCTACTTCGCGTTCCTTCTCTTTGGCAAATAAGCGGCTGGTGAATTTTACAATACGATGGCCCAAGAAGGTGTTAACTATCCACCTCTGCACACTTTTTCCGATAATTCGAAACTGGGTCGGCACTAGTGCGCTTGTAACCAATTTCTCACTTTGACTATTTCGTATTCCTTTCCTTTTGCATTTGGACCAATTTATAAATTTCATAACTGAGATTTTATTAGAACTCAAATAGGACATATGCACTTGTATTCAACAGACTTCATCATCTTCTAGCCTTAACTCAAGCCAGTGTCTTACTGTATCAGAAACCGTAGTCAATACCTCAATCGTATATAGATTCCAATGCCTTAGAAAACAGTCTTTACACTATCACGCTTTCGAACTTGGTACGGATGCTCGCAGTTGCCGAAATCGTACTTGTTCTGTAGCAGAAATTGTTTTACTGGTTAATTTTTTCCCTAGAGGGTACCAATTAAGAGCACATACATACATATGGCATTATGCAGACAAATCTAAAAAACATCCGCAAAAGCCACCATTGAATTAATTAAATAGCCGTTGTATTAAATGTATTTATACATTTTTTGTATTTTTTTTTTCATTTACCGCTACAATTTTTTCTGCTACTGTTTCACTAAATATGAAAAATAATTAAATATTCTAGCAATAAAGAACCGGGCCAGAGAGTTAGGCGCAAAAAATATTTATGCATTTAAATCATTGAAATACTAATTGAAAAAGAACTGCTATGCTTCAAATCACTTCTCTTTGGTTGTGTGGCGCACTCCTTCCTCATGTATCGCATGCAATTCTCATTGCTGCTTTCATGTTGTTGTTATTGCTTAAGTACCCATATTGCACCTATTTCTACATATTTTATAATTAATCCGCAATGCTGCACGAAGTACGAGTGGCACACAATAAATCACCTATGTCTGAATAGCCGTTATAATCGAGCTGAGTACCACGTAACGGTGAACTGTGGCATTTTGAATTTCAAATTATTGCTTTACTTGTATTAATTAAAAGATGGCACACAGTCTTTAGCACGAACTCAGGGTTTGGCAACGAGTTAGTTGTGAAGAATTTCCATATATGGGTATGCAATAGGTTGCAAAGACATTTGAAAAAATTGCTACAATTTTTCACTTGCAGGACAACGATTAGTCTACCTGAAATGGTCAATGAGTGCAATACATATGCGCACGAAATTGATATAAAGGCAGCCCGAATAGAAAAATTTTGATTCTTGTACTCGTATAAAAAAAAAAGTATATAAAAAAGGTCGTGCATTCGTTATATGTGACCTGGTCTATGAAAAGGTATCTTACGTGTCAAAAAATCATTTTTCACTTTTTTGTTGATTCGAATAGTGTGTGAAAGGCTCTTTAAAATGGTGAAAACCAGAAAGTCATAATTTGTTTAAAAGTTTGTTAAAAGTAAAAAAACAGAAAAGTACAAATACGAAAAAGACTGATTTATTTGTCATGATACAAATTAGAATAACGAAGACAATAATTTGTGCAAATTAAAAACTGAACCATTCCTGGACAGTCTGAGGTGTAATGAATACGATACCGAAGTCTGTTTTCACAAAAATTTGTTACAAAAAATGTATTCATAACTTTATAAATGGTGGTTTTTAAGGATTTGTCAGAAATTTTGTAACGAATTGTGGCATTCTTTCAACATCAAAAGTTAATTAAAATATTTAAAAACTGTTATTCGGGGGTTTGCGAGGTCGCTGAATATGAATATGAAGTGAGATTATTTAAAACCAAAATGGCGGATCCAATGTGTCGGACATGTTTTTTTAAATTTAACGGATCCTCTTAAGATTCAATACACGGGGGTTTTTGGCGTTGCTGATTACGAATCCGATATCAGATATTGATACTGTGATCTATGCTGACGAAAATAAGCCAAACCGGATTGAAAAATATTAATATTTAAAAAAGTTACAAGGGTTTTTAGAAGTTTAAACTTTAACTGCTGTTTTCTCGAAAACTTGTTTTCGCACGTAAGGTACCTTTTCGTAGACTAGGTCACATATGAAGAAAATGCGGTGTTGCGAGAGAAAAATTTATCAAAAATGAACAAAAATTTTGAACGACTTCAAACTTGAACTTTGCACTGCGTACTCAAATTAAAAGAAAAAACAATCCCATTGTGTACAAAGTACACAACTTAGATTATTTTGGTCTTTATTATAGATTGAAGTATTGTATATTTTTATAAAATAAATAATTAAAATTAAAAAATGAATAAGCAAATGGTCAACATGTGGTGTTTTTATGACTTCGTGGATTATGCTAGTGCTGATTGCACTATTCATAGATTAAATAGGTAGATACATAGTTTGCTAAATAAAGCTTTGATATTAAGGATTATACTACGACCTATAACTCAGCTGATTTTCGTTCCCCTATACTCTATTCCTCCTTACTCTTAACCGTGTCGAAGCAGTTTGTTTACCATATGTCTAAGCTTGGTTTATAACGTTTAGTTTATGTTAGAATCGATTAGCACACACTGCTGGCGGCATCTAGTGATAAACAACGAGAACTTAGTTGCGCACCTAATCTTATTATAAGCAAAAGTTCGCATCAAATAAAGATAGGCGTGAAGGATGAAATAGTGACATATGTATATAAAGGAAGTATTGTATATAAAGGAAGCATTGTATATACATTCAATGAACCCAAACCGATTCCCGAGACTATAAAATAATACTTGCCACTGAAGAAAGTAGGACCTCATCTAGTCTATGAGCATTAAGGTCGCATACATCAGCTCAGTCATCACTTTGTACAGGGATACCTACAAGAATATAACCAACTAGTCCAGTTAGCGGATTGGATCCAGTATTCATCCACTGGCTCTGATTAGCTCACCACTACTTTCGCTGCAAAGACGATTTTGCAGTTTTTGCAAGCCGTGTCTACCTTGCTGATCTTATTAGCCATAAATAGATCGAAGATCTTCTGTTTCGAGAGTGGGCAGTGATTGCGCTTTGTCGACCATTTAAAAGACAATTTATTTCTTGACCCAATTCAGCTCCTTAATTCAGTTCAAAAATTAGCAAAATTCTGTCTACGGGTCACAATTTTTTGTTCAGCTTACATATTACGAGGTGAGGCAACTTACACTGCTACTTAAATTTCTGCAGCAAAGTTTTATGCCACGAATTTGGGGAAGAAAAGATATGAACTTTTTCACTTTTTTTCAAAAGTAAATACAAGTCGATATCATACCCTACGCTTGGTGCAAATACAATTTTTCTGCTTTATAAAAAAATACAAACTTAATATATAAAAATCAACTAGAAAAAAATTAAATAAAAAAAAATGCGCGAAAGTGTTCCTCTTTTTATACGCCCTTCTTCAAATTTCACAGTTTTAATAAATTATTGGAATAGCAAACAAACCCGCCGCCAACCAAAACAAAATAAAAAATACTAAAGAAAAACAAAAAACAACAAGTAAACATTGCCACTGAAACTCATATTTCCATCCAGTTTTGGTAGAAATTTCATGTAAATTAGCGCGCGGCAACAAGTTTTTTCAAGCTGCCCACCATTTAAAGCCTTTTTGCTGTATGTTTTGTTGCTATTTTATTGTAGCTAGATTGGTTCAACAATTTTTTAATTTTTATTTTTTAATATTTATGGCAAATAGTGTGTTTTTTTAGCTTAACGGTCAGCAAATATATTAAAAAAATAAATTACCACCAATGCGCCACACCTCCAACGATGAGATTTTATTATGAATTTACATGTATGTTTGTAAATTAGGGTGCACTACTCTACATGACAAAGAAAAAAGTACTTCGTTGGAAAATCAGAATTACAAATTTTGTTATATTTTAAGGCTTGCGCCAAATGTTTCGTGAAAGTATTAAGATTTAGTTGAATACCTTCGCCCAAAAGTAAAGGTTTTTATAAATAAAATTTATTTTTGAAAATATTTTTTCTAAAAAATTTAAAAAATGCTTAAAAGCTCTGCACAGAAATGATTAAAATTTTTTCAACCGAAATACCTAAAAAAAATTAGTTTTTTATATATCCTTTAAATATTTTAAAAGAGCTCAACAAAATTGCAAAAATTGTGTAATTTTTTTTTAACTTTAAGACTTTTTTTGGAGTGTAGGCTTAAGCAAAACCTGAATAACTCTGACAGACCATGCAACGATTTAGACTTTTGAGGTATTTTGGAAAGATACTCCTTTTTATTTCTTGGAAAATTAACCCATTTACGTTCCAAGCATTTTTTCACAAATATCATTATTTCAATTTTTTTTTTAATTAAAAAAAATGTATGCAGATCTTTCCAGCTTAAGCTCTTTTACCATCTGACTTTATTTTTTTTTAAATTTATTTTTAAAAACCAGTTTCCTTTATAAAAAACTTTATTTTGGAGGTATTCTGAATCGTTTCAGCTTACGTAAATCTTAATATTTTTAAAATTTGTTTTTGGCTGAATTAATAAAATAAAAGGTGGCGCAAAATTTATCTTCCGATTTCGTTTTTGAATAGCTTTTTTACTAAGTGCAAAAGAAATAATATTAAAAAATAATTTTGAGTAATGGAAATCTTTATTTTGACACTTGGAATCCGTTGAAAATTTTTTTTACCATTTTTATGCGGGTCTTCCAAACCTAAACTATTTTATCATCTGATTTGTTTTTTTGAAAAAGAATTTTTAAAAACTAATATAGTTAAAAAAGAACATTTTCTTCAAAGATATTTTCAAATCGATTAGCTCTCACAAATCTTAGTATTTTTATGAAATGTTTGCCTAAAGTATGAAAATATAATGCATTTAATAATACAAGTGGAAAACCGCTAGTGTTTATGGTGGGTCACCCTACTGTAAAAAATTTTAATTATGCATATTTACATACATACATAATTGAATAAAAATTTCCAAACTACAATTATAAAAAATTCAGTGAAATATAAATAATGGCAAAAAGTTAAATATCAGCAAATACACAAAAATTGGCCAACTTCGTTCAATGGCCGCTGTTAAAAATCGCACAATCGGCAGCAATCCACTTACGTGCAAACAAATGCAAATATACATTTGAAAAAAGTATTAAATAAAAATTGTTTACTCACAACAAACATAGCTCGGTAAGTTGGAAAATTAATTGCACTTTCAGTTGTTCGATACGCAAAACGTGGTTAACCTTAATTTGTGGTGCTCGCAGACGCAAGATTGGCAGGCCAATGCGGATGAACAGCTAGATGGGCAGCAGACAGACAAACAGACATGGACAAACAAGCGCAGCATCATTTAAGTAAAACAACAGCTACAACAACTCGGCATTCGCACTTACATAGTGCCAGCATTTCTACATAAGCACAAGCTCAGATAGACGGATGTGTGTGCGCCGAGCGTGTAAGCGTTTGAAATGATTTGCGCATGCGCGAAAGCCCCCAGCGCAGCCACAGTGGCAGCTGCTGCAGTAGCGATGCGCGATCATAGACAAATCAAACGTAGAATAAGCAAAAACACAAGAAGTATGCTCAACAGCGATTGAAGGTGGATGGATTGTGAATGGCTGGTGGATTTATGTTTGCCAACCCGCTGCGCTTCGCTGCCTGCTTTGCCTGCTACATCAACTTTTGATGCTTTTAGTGTCCATAGAGGCAAACGGAAAGTGAAAATAGCGTGGCGTATTGGCTGAGCAAATACATATAATATACAGGCAGTGGGTAGTAAGTAGCAGGCTAGCAAGCAAATGTTAACATACATACACACATATTTCTCGAACATATCTGATGGACTTTAATATTTATTGATGCTTTTGAATTTCATTTGCCATTCATTTGTAGATGTAAATCTACAAATCTACCACAACTTTTGCCGACATGCTACTGTTTTTTTGTTTTGTTTTTGTTGCTACATACTTTTACACATTTTTTTTCTTAACCTCAACATTTGTATTGATTGTTCACATTTTTCATTATTTCCAAATTGCCATTAAGTCCCTCACTGTACACCTACATATCACCGTTTCCCCTACAAATATATGCTTACATACATATAATAAATATCTTTGTGCAGCTTTCGTTTTCTGCTAGCTATCATATTTTTGCAATTAATACTGGCGAGCTTGAAAAGCAAAGAAATAACAGTTATAAAATTGCTAGCGGCGGCCTATTCAGGAGCAAGGCACACAAAATCCGCAGTTGGCAATGCTCAATTCAATAAAATGTGGCAATGTGGCTAACAAACATACAGTTAACAGTAAATCAAAAACCGCTAGCTAAGCAAAAAGCCAACAACAACAAATAAATGACCACTCTTCGGCAGTTAGTTCGGCGGCATAGCTAGGCGACTATCAATCTTCCACACTACCAAGTATATACAAGTATGTGCATACATACATACATACATTGAACTGATCACGATTTTTTAATTAAGCTACACTATGTTCGATATGTTTGTGATATTGCATTTCAATTGCGCTGGTTATATACACCAGTGTTCACAAAAATAGTAGTGCGTAATATTGCAATTTTTATTTTACTATTTATTCAAATTTGTTTGCCTTGCGGTATGAGGTCTTGCGTTGTCGTGGCGAAACAAAACTTTGCGTCTAAAGACGTCACTAAAGACGGTCGATTTTTGTTAAGTGCCTCATTCAGGTTTGATAGCTGATGGGAATAATAATCAGCAGTTATCGTCTGTTTTGGTTCCAGAAGTTCACCACCAAATAGGCAAGAGAATCTTCTTGGGGTGAAGGCCATCTCTAGGGGTCGGTTCTGGTGTTTCATCTTTATCTAACCATTGGCGTTTGCGAACACGATTATTGTAAAGGACCCAGTAACGATACGGTTCAGAAAACTTTCATTTTCAAGCCGTTGCAGCAGCTGAGAGCACACATTCACTCTCTGCTGAAGGTTTGGCGTCGGAAAGTCTATGCGGAACCCATTTTCCGAGCTTTGAAACCTTTTCCAACTGAACCAGGTGCCTGTGAACTGTTCAATGCGATAAATTTAATCTCTGAGCTATCATATAAAAAAATACAAAATATGCCTCTTATACGGGTTCAAAGCTTCCATTTTATTATTTAACAACACTTGCTTCAATCACCTAGAAATCTAAGTTTAAAAACTTCCTACCAAATTTTCAAAAATTACAGAAAATTTTCAAAAATTAAAAAAAAAATTATAAAAAAATAAAACTTTGCATACAATTTAAAAAAATTAAAAATAAATTTATTTAAAAAAATTGTATCAAAACAAAAATTTTTAATAAAAGCCTCTTTAAATTCACGTTCAAAAACTTTGTACAAAATTTAAATAAAAATTTAAAATATTTAAATAAATGTTATGAAAATTTTAAACTTTTTAATAAGAACCTCTACAAATCCTCGTTGACAAATGTTGTACAAAATTTTATAAAAATAAGAAACCTTTTAATAGAAACCTTTACAAATCCATCTTTGCAAACTTTGTACAAAATTAAAAAAAAAAATTATTTAAAAAAATATAGTGTCGAAATATAAAACTTTTTTATAAGAATCTCTACAAATCCAATTTTAAATTTTTTTTACAAAATTTAAAAAATCCAGGAAATATTTCAAAAATAAAAAAAAAAAATTATCAAAATGTAAAACTTTTTAAAAACTTTGTACAAAATTAAAAAAAAATTACAAAAAAATAAATATGTTAAAAAAATGTTTGCAATAATCTTTTTAATAACAAGAAATTCTCCTTGCAAAACTTTGTACAAACTTTAAAAAAATTTATTTAAAAATATTATATCAAAATATAAAACTTTCTAATAAGAACCCCTTCTAATTTTACAAACTTTATACAAAATTTAAAAAAATTACAAGAAATTAAAAAAAAAGTTTGAAACATAGAAAACTTTTCATTAAGAATATTTACAAATTCTCGTTTCAAAGCTTTGTACAAAATTGAAAAAAATTAAAAAAAAACGTAAAACTATTTAATGAAAACCCACGTTTAAAGACTTTGTAGAAAATTAAAAAAAAATAAAAAAACAAAAGATTTTAAAGCCTTTATCGGAATATAAAACTTTTAATGAGAACTTTTTATAAAATTGTGAGTACACAATTTTATAGCCCATTAAATTCTAGTTCAACAAAGTGCACGTTCGAAGTAGTTCAAAAATCGCGTCGACTTTTGCTAATTTTTGGCTGACGGTCTTGCGCATTTTCTCCCTATAAAGGAAATTTCGAACATTCGTTATGTGGACGAAAATGCATAATACCGCAAAAGAATTAATAAAAATTAGCGCGAATTCGAATTAAATGAATTACAAAACTGCATTGCCACATTTTTTATGAGTTTTTATGAGTTGTATGGTTTTTATTGAAGTATGAACCATATATATTTTTATAATATATAAATTGTAATTCAAAAAAATAAAAAACAAACAAATAGTCAACACTTCGCAATATGTCGCGCTGCTATTATTCTGAACTCAAGTGTACATTTAGCAGCAAATAAATACTTGCACTTTAGTGCACACGTATATCATTATATATTCATAACTCCAAGGAAATTCCTACTTCATACACATATACATGCATACATACACACACATATTGGCAATATAAATCGCTTTGTTATTAAGCCTACACTGACTTTGTTATTCGAAATCGAAAGTTTCAGAGCTTAATAAGTTATTAATTGCACAAATTGTAAAATGATACTTATTGGTCATAGATATATGAATATGACTGCACATAAATATTTTCCACTACTTTAGTATTCGTGTGATTGAATATGTGAATTATAATTATGAAGAAAATTACGCGCGCAGCGACCTGAATACTCGTAGATCTTTTGTGCTTACCACTAAAATTAGATCACCCAAAGATGATCCTGCTGTCAGGAAACTGGACTGTTCGAAAGGTGTCGTGCTCAAAATATTTTGAAGAATCACTTCAGCCTTATGTTACTTGTAAAATTTATCACTTTGAAGAGTGAGCAGTCACAGAAGATATCATCTTTCATATGCCAGATTTTCGATGTTATATCGAAACCCGGAATATTAGGCAAACAAGAAAACTACATATAATTTTTTATATCAGAAACCGAATTCTCTAAACGTCGTAGCACAATAAACTTTCAAAATTGATTTCAAAATCTTTTCATTTTATACGCATTCATATTTCTGGCAAACTATATGTTTTAACATTTTCACCGCGAACTCACAAAACCTGCAGGCCGTTGACTCATCAAGTCGCATCTTACCCAAGTTATGGCATCTTAACCTACTTACACAATGTCCTGCCAGGTGACCAGTTAGAGTTCTTAGAACCTATCGGTTTCAATTTGTGCGCCACTTTGTCTATACTTTTGTCTTTAGCTACCGCTAGTAGGCAACACACAGAAACTATTCTCATCGTCTTAGCAGTTCTGCAGTGTAACTCTTGGATTTGTTTTATTGAAATGTTATAAATACTTAAATACATTTAATTCTATTACACCTAGTTTATATAGGGTGATCAATTAAGAGGAGTTTTTTTTCATTTGCGTTTTTTTTACAGATCGCGCGCGAGTTGTGGCAAACTGTCATCGTGGATTTGTTGAACAGCGTTTGGCATTTCATCATGGAAAGACTCACACCGCAACAACGTCTACAAATTGTTCAACTGTATTATGAAAATCAGCGTTCTGTGACAAGCCACTTGCCATACAGCTCGTGAAACAATGACTTTATTGAGAAGTCATTTCGGAGAGCAGCTGATTTCACGTTTAGGACCTGTGAGTTGGCCACCAAGATCTTGTGATATCACACCTTTGGACTTTTTTCTTTGGGGATTCGTGAAGTCCAAGGTCTATGCTGATAAACCAGCTACGATTGAAGCTCTGGAAGCCAACTGGATGATGACTGGCCAACCCAGTTGACTTAGGTTTATCCGCAAAATTGAAACACGAAATTAGATCCAAAAACTGATTCTTTATTTTATAAAAACGTACAATATTTAGACCCGAGGCAAAAAAAAGGGCGACGAAGTAATTTGCTTAATTTAATTACAAGTACCGGGGGAGCCGTGATGGTAAACGAAAACGAAACTGTATGAAACTGTATCAAAAGGTGCGTAGGCTGGTCCTTTTATAATGGTTTTGGGCACCGCTATCCCTTTATCGATGCTAGGTGAAGGGAAGATCATGCGAAGACGATGCGACGTGGGATTTATGTATTTTTTCGGCATACATATGTATCGATGTGCATGTATGTTGTTGGCAATGCAGATGTACTAAATTCTGCACAAAATAATGATCAGTTATTGATAACAACAATATGTAAAGCAGCGAAGAGCGAAGTGAACGATGAAATGATGAGTAAGTGATAACAACAATGTGTAAAGCAGCGAAGAGCGAAGTGAACGATGAAATGAAATGTGAGCGATAACAACAATATGTAAAGCAGCGAAGAGCGAAGTGAATGATGAACTGAAATGTGAGCGATAGAGAAGTGAAAGGAATAGGGTGAGCCCAAATTGTGGGTGATGCGAAAATAAAGTTAGGGTGAGCCCAAAATGTGGGTGATGCGAAAATAAACCTTAAACCCTTAACATCCTCCCCCGGTTGGAGTCAACTACTCCAAAATAATCAGCAAATTATACTTAAATTATACATAAATGCTTGTGTGGACAAGTTGGGTACAACTTCTAAGTGTACTGCCTTAGTTACAAAACAAATAAATACTGCAATATAAGACTTAATTGGTGAACGGCCGCGAATTCGTTGAGTTATAAGGACAGGTCCACAATAATCCACTCCTGTCACTTCGAACGGGTAAGTTTGCTGGACTCGATCGGCTGGAAGATGCCCCATAATTTGCTCAGCAATAATTGGGTTACTGCGGTAGCATAATACGCAATCGTGAATTACTCTTCTTATAACATGGCGTGCGTTTGTTATCCAGAACTTGTCTCTCAAAATGTTTTGAAGTGTTTGGACTCCGGCGTGCAAGTGATGATGATGAAAATGTCGAATTAATGTGTTTACAAATGCGTGTGATGATGGAAGTAGAATTGGATGTTTACTGTTAAAAGGCAATAATGAATTTTTAAGTCGCCCTCCAACTCTGAGTAAGTTCTTATGCAAGAATGGCGACAATGCAATTAGCTTTGAGTTGCGATGTTGTTCTCCAATCTCAATGGCGTGGATGTCTTCTGAAAATGAAATATATTGAATGTGTCTGCATATCAATTCTAATGCTTCATCCATTTCAGGTGCCGATATGTTGATGCAATCATTAACTGATGACTGCTTTCGACATCCACGAATAAATCGACTTACATAAGCAAAAATTCTCAGCAATTTCATGTAGCTATTAACATACTTGTGTTTACTAATGAAGTCAGAAGTTGGAATAGCAATTAATGCAGTTCTTTGAAGCCGCTGTTCTGGTAATTCGTTTTGTGGTACATGCACTGCTGAAGGCCAATAATCACAGCTCTGCTGGATAAATTCTGGTCCGTGCCACCAAAGTGTATTTTGCAAAAGTTCGATGGCACATGCTCCACGTGATACAATATCAGCGGGATTCTGGTCTGTTGGTACGTGATTCCAGGAAAAGGTTTTCGTTAATTGCTGTATTTTTGCTACCCTGTTGGCCACGAAAACGTTCCATCTCGACGGTTCAGCTGCTATCCAAGCAAGCGCAATTGTGCTATCTGACCAGCAGTATACATTTGCGCCAGGAAGATTGAGTATGTTGTTAACTGCTGACATCAGTTCTGCGGCCATTAGGGCTGCACAAAGTTCTAGCCTAGGTAATGTAATCTCTTTCGTTGGTGCCACTCGAGATTTAGCACAGAGTAGTGACGAATGCTCACCATATGCATCACTCCATGCTGCATACACACATGCTCCATATGCCTTAGTGCTTGCATCTGCAAATGCGTGAAGTTTAGTATCGATATCAATATTAGCATACCTGGGTATTTTTAATGTTTGTAAAAGCGGTAGTTGTTTATTGAATAGTTCCCAATGAACCTTGATCCCGGGTGGGACCTCATCATCCCATGGCGACTTCAGCTTCCACAGTTGTTGCATCAAAATTTTGCATGTTACAATCAGAGGATTGAGGAGACCTATCGGATCAAAAAAACTTGCCAACTTTGATAGAATTGAACGCTTTGTAGTTTTAACGCTATTATCCGCTACCAAATGAAATAGAAAGCAATCCTCAACTGGTGACCATTTTAACCCTAACGTTTTTACAAACTCAGTGTCATGGAAACGAATTGTCTCTTCTTTGTCTTCTGGTAAAATATCGGCAACAATTTCGGATGCGTTCGATGCAAATTTTCGTAAAGGAAATCCCGCGCAATTCAGTAAGTTTATGGTTTGATTTTTGATTTCGATGACCTCGCCGATACTAGCTGCGCCGCTTATTAAATTGTCTACATAGAAGTCGCTTAGTGTTACCTTTGATCCGATTGGGTAAGTTTTCGCTTCGTCAATTGCCAGCTGTTGTAGACATTTTACCGCAAGGTACGGTGCGCAACTAGTACCATAAGTAACTGTTTGTAGCTGATATGTGGTAAGTGGTTGTTGAGAGGTAGGACGCCAGAAAATGCATTGCCATTGGGTATCTCGTTCGTCGACCCAGATTTGCCTATACATTTTCGCAATGTCAGCCATGATGACATATTTGTGTCTTCTGAATCGGGTCAAAATTGTGAATATCGTATCTTGTAGCTGGGGACCAACTCTCAACATGTCGTTTAGGCAATATCCATTTGAGGTTTTGCAGGAGGCGTCAAAGACTACCCGCAGCTTAGTAGTCGAGCTATCAAGTTTTGTGACCCCGTGGTGGGGAATATAGTTTAGGCGATTTCTTGGTGAATATTCTAAATTAACTGGAATCATATGCTTCATATCGATATATTCTTCCATGAACTCATTGTAATCTCTGCGAAGATTTGAGTTTTGATTCAGTTTGGATTCTAACGAAAACATTCTTTTGCCTGCGGTTTCTTCTGAAGCACCCAGGTGATGCGGTTCTTCACGAAATGGAAGGCGAACAATGAACTTATTGGTAACGGGACACCTGTGAGTAGTAGAGCTGAAATAGGATTCACATTCGAGCTCATCCGATGATAGAGTCGACGATGACGATGCTGGAATGTCTTCGATTGCCCAAAACCATTCCAGGAGCTTATCTAAAATGGACTCTGATGTGACTGATGTGAATGCTTTGTATGGAGGTGATGGATCAGCTGCTGATGTTACGTGCGCAGGAATTGCACCTGCAACCACCCAACCAAATTTGGTATTTTGTGTTACTGGACCATTGAGACGTATTTGGCCCTTACTAAGTATCTCAAAAAATAATCCTGCTCCAATGAGTATGTCAATCTGTCCTGGTATGTTGAATGTCGGATCAGCGATGGAAATGGTATCTGGAATCGAAATGGTTGCCTGATCGATGCGACGACTAGGTTGACAAGACGTAATGGATGGTATGATTAGTGCATCAATGGTAGCACTATACTCTTCGGTTAGAGATTTAATCGTTATGCAACATAAATGTTGTGCCTTTGCTCTCCTTTGACCTATTCCACTGACGTCGATATCTACGCCCTTTCGAGTTACTCTTAAATGTTGTGCCAATTTCTCCGTGATGAAATGCAGTTGAGATCCGGAATCTAGCAGAGCGCGAGCTCGGATGCTCACTCCCCGAGAATTAAAAACATGAATAATTGCTGTTCCAAGAATAACTTCTGATTGATCGAGACTCACCTTAAGAGCAGATGATGAGAGCAAACCTGCTCTTGGTGATATGTTGGTAATGGGGGAATCATTTCGATGTAATAGTGTATGATGTTTTACATTGCAGTGTTTACAGCGATGGACTGAAGGACAATCATTCGATTTATGACCTGATCCAAGGCAATTCAAGCACAAGTTTAGTCCTTTCACACAGTTATATCTTGCAAGTGGATCCATGTCACGGAACGTGTCGCATTTGAAGGCATTATGATGGGGAACCGCATTGCAAAATTCACACTTTGCTTGTTTGGTACTCACCATGGCCCATTTTTCGTCACGTTTGTTGTGCCTATGTGTTGTTAGCTGAGTTCTTGGTACGAGTGTTTTAGGCTGCCCGGCTTTCAAAATATCTGCAATTTGACAACGACGTTCTAAGAATTTTGCTAAGTCCTCCCAAGTGGGCAGTTGAAAACTCATGGCAGTTGATCGCTGATCAAACAAGTGGGTAACCTCTTCCTCCCACTTGGCCTTCGTGTCTGTATTGAGCTTTGAGGATACCAGATGCAAGAGTATGCCATCTGATACTTGCTGATTTGAAGCTAGTGATTGCACAGCTCGTAAGTTGGTATTGACGACGTCTATGAACGCCCTCATCGATGATGCATTCGACCTTGTTTCTCCCTGTACTTCGAAAATATGTTGGATATGAGCTTGGAAAATTAGCCGCTTGTTTCCATATCTAGACTGTAACAGATCCAACGCCTTAATATAATTTTCATCGGTCACCTCAAACGATTGTATGAGGCTAGCTGCTGAGTCGACGAGACATGATCGGAGGTACTGAAACTTCTCGATGTTTGCTAATTGGCTGTTGTTGTGAACGAGCGCTAAAAACATGTTGTAAAAATCCATCCAATTTCGATGATGACCATTGAATTTCGTGAGTTGAAGTTTCGGAAGGTTGACTCGATGTGACGGAGATGCAATCGCTGTGCTGTTGAATATAGTTTCTCGGCGTGCGGAGTTAAGCACATTTATGCGCTGCACTATGATTGCCTTCGCTGCACAAAAGGATTCATCGAATGTATCCCGATGTGGTTGATTGAGTTCTTCATCGTTCATTAGCTCCAATTCTGATTGTAGATGGTGAAATGATTCGCACTGACGTTCCAGTACCGATAATTTTGCCTCGAGCTCGTGCACGGAAATACTGGCTGTTGTTGTGAACGAGCGCTAAAAACATGTTGTAAAAATCCATCCAATTTCGATGATGACCATTGAATTTCGTGAGTTGAAGTTTCGGAAGGTTGACTCGATGTGACGGAGATGCAATCGCTGTGCTGTTGAATATAGTTTCTCGGCGTGCGGAGTTAAGCACATTTATGCGCTGCACTATGATTGCCTTCGCTGCACAAAAGGATTCATCGAATGTATCCCGATGTGGTTGATTGAGTTCTTCATCGTTCATTAGCTCCAATTCTGATTGTAGATGGTGAAATGATTCGTACTGACGTTCCAGTACCGATAATTTTGCCTCGAGCTCGTGCACGGAAATACTGCTAAGATGCGGAAGTATGCTATCGATGTTGATTCTATCCAGAATTTGTTGACGCTGTTTGACCTTGATGCGGTACTCATTTTGCGTTTTCAAATGAGCAGACGCATCATTACCCTGAGACCACACGGATTGGGAAGTTCGTGGTGTTCCCGCCTCATGATGCACCGAATCGCTTTCTCTAAAGGGGGTTGTTGATGGTGGTGATGTAACCGCAGGTATATTGTGAGGCTCCATTTCCACTACTTGTATGTGATGATTAAAAATTAAGTCAATTGGTTGACAACGATGGCGATGGCCAGCTCTTCAATCCGGCTCGAAGGACCAATTTATGGATGATGATTGGCCAACCCAGTTGACTTAGGTTTATCCGCAAAATTGAAACACGAAATTAGATCCAAAAACTGATTCTTTATTTTATAAAAACGTACAATATTTAGACCCGAGGCAAAAAAAAGGGCGACGAAGTAATTTGCTTAATTTAATTACAAGTACCGGGGGAGCCGTGATGGTAAACGAAAACGAAACTGTATGAAACTGTATCAAAAGGTGCGTAGGCTGGTCCTTTTATAATGGTTTTGGGCACCGCTATCCCTTTATCGATGCTAGGTGAAGGGAAGATCATGCGAAGACGATGCGACGTGCGATTTATGTATTTTTTCGGCATACATATGTATCGATGTGCATGTATGTTGTTGGCAATGCAGATGTACTAAATTCTGCACAAAATAATGATCAGTTATTGATAACAACAATATGTAAAGCAGCGAAGAGCGAAGTGAACGATGAAATGATGAGTAAGTGATAACAACAATGTGTAAAGCAGCGAAGAGCGAAGTGAACGATGAAATGAAATGTGAGCGATAACAACAATATGTAAAGCAGCGAAGAGCGAAGTGAATGATGAACTGAAATGTGAGCGATAGAGAAGTGAAAGGAATAGGGTGAGCCCAAATTGTGGGTGATGCGAAAATAAAGTTAGGGTGAGCCCAAAATGTGGGTGATGCGAAAATAAACCTTAAACCCTTAACACCAACATTACGACATACCAGTCGAAATGCTCGAACGAGTGATTGAAAATTGGACCTTCAGAATGGACCACCTTAAGCGTAGTTGCGGCCAACATTTGAATGAAGTCATATTCAAAAAGTAAATGTCAAAGAATGTCCTTTCAAATGATAAATAAAGGTTTTGAACATAATTTACATTTTTGTTTTTTTTTAACTATTGAAAAAAACACCTCATGATTGATCACCCTGTACTATCAACTAATATTTTCTATTAATTCATTAGATAGCTTTTCGCCAGCCGTTAGAATTTCCGGATCAAGATAATTTGGTTTTTTTGGTTTAAGTCACCAGCATTGCTCATCTAGATTGGCAAGTTGGCGAGCCTCCTGGTTGGTATGTTTTTTTTTTGTTTTTTCTCGCAGAAAAGTTCTGAATCATTCAAGCGTTTTTAGGTCCCACTGTTTGCAAGGCTGTTAAACCTTTCGTTACCTTCAAGTCCTTCATACTTGTCGATACCACCACAAAGTAAGTATTTAATTGGTCTTGAAGAAATTTGCGGCCACCTTAGCCGAATGGGTTGGTGCGTGACTACCATTCTGAGAACGTAAGTTCGAATCTCCGTGAAACAAAGAAAAAGTTGTTTCTAATAACGGTTGCTCCTCGGCAGGCACTGGCCAACCTCTCAGTGTATTTCTGTCATGAAAAAATTCCTCATAAAAAATATTTACCGTTCGGAGTCGGCTTAAAACTGTAGGTCCCAGCATTACTACTATACAAAATCAGTTCAAGCAGTTTTTTTTTTTTCAAATTATAAATTATTAAAATTAATTAACGAAAAATCAACTTTTTCTTGCATATTTACTACTTTTTTAAGCCGTTTTATTCTTAATTTTGAATTTCAAAATCTTTTCCGTCATTACCAACTCCTTAACTCGTTTCTTCTTTTCTTCGCAGTCCAGCCTTTCTTAAGTACTTGACATACTCACCGTAACAACAGGTAGACTTGTCACTCAATCAGTCAAAACTGACGCCTTTGTTGGCGGTTATGATCAAGTGTACACACACACACACTCATATCCGCCCATATGTAGTTGAAGTGAAATGCTAAGCGGAGGGCTACAACTTTAAGCCACCTCATAAAATTTCATACATATAATTACATACTATATGTATGTATATATATATGTGTATATATGTATATATATGAATTTTTGTAGTTACCTGCATAAACAATATGTGTGGTAAAGCGCTTTCAAATCTGTCAAACTCTTGCCAGCCAACACTGAGTCAACAATCTACAAAGCCAACGCCGTTGAACTGTCAACTGTCATAGGGAATGATATTTGAAATTTCATATATCAGAAAAGTTGTACAAAAGTACACAAGTGACAGAAGAAGAATAAAAAGTTCCTACATACATACACATGCACATATCCATTTGTGTATTTGTAATAGCAAAATATATTGAAACAAAGATTAGCGCGTAAGAAGCAAAAAAAATTACGAAAAAATAAAGAGTCGGTGATTTATTAAGTCGCTGTAATAAAAGCGGAGTTTCGACACAAAAAAATAATAAGAAAAAATTCAATGGGAAAAATATAAAAAAAAAACAATTAATTGCCAAAAATACAACAATCTAAAAAGCAGCTTTTGCCTAGCCGGCTCGTGCGCTTATAAATAAAAGAAAACAATAAGCAAATATATTATTTTAATATCTGCCAAACCCACTGAAGTAACCAACGTGAAGTTTGTACAAATCATACAAACACGCGCCTGTCAGTTGTATTGGAATTACCTGCTAGCGGCATTGGCAGAAAAGCACTTCAAAAACTAAGTTCGGCGGTGCATTTCTAACTAGATTCAGGTACTTCACTCGATAATTCACACAGAAGAGTCCAATCTCTCCGTACCTTTGCGCCAGCGAATGCATTGCTGGTGATGGAGTTGGTCCTTCGCTCGATTGTATCTTTTTACCATAGTAGAAAACTCATTAGGTTCGCGGAGTGTGAAGAACCGTTTAATATAAATCTCCATGGTTCTGCATGCCAGATATATGAAAATGCTGGGAAACCAAGTTTTGTATGCCTTGTAGGTATGCCTAACATTCCGGGTTATTGTATAACATCATCAAATATTAATCAAGTCTACCCACCAACTCTGTCATAAGAGGAACGATATATGTATGCCCGTTGAACTTCCGAAGAATCTTCTTCGATAAAAGCTTTGCTTAGCAAACACTTTATAGTATGTTTTATCTTACCTCTTATCTTCATCGTATGATTTAAAATAATAATCTGTGAAGTGGGCGCGCAACTTTATTCAGTGGTTCTTCATATCCATAAGTCTACCACCCAGAATTGTATTTTCAAACAGTCAGGCAGCAATAAAGGCTGCTGGTGCTGTAATGAATGGGTCGAGCCTTGTAACGTATAGTAATGCATGGAGTTCAGTATGGAACTCGTCAGTAGAGCGCGATGCTGTTTTAGGTTCTGGGGCACTACAACATTCACGGTAACGACATGGCCGGTAAGTTGACCCTTAGCGTCTTAAACCGAGATATTTTAAAGTCAGAAGAGATTGAGTTGTACCAAGCATTGGAGCTTTCAAATTCGTGCTAAGCTCTGTTAATTCTAAGTTTAATGTAGGTCTTGACTTTGCAATCTACAAGAGTATGCGAGCTGCCTGCTGCGGTAAAGGATGTGTAATCATCGATAAACCATTACATTGATTGCCGCTTGGGCCACTTCCTTGGTACTTTTCAGGGCATTCTTTTAGCTCAATAGCTCTAACGTGGTATAGGCTCGACATATCAAGCAACCAGTCATCACTTGCGATTCGCAGTTTGACTTTAAGGCAGGCATGGTTATCCGTGCTAAGTACGAGCATTATCTTTAGCAAAATTGATGACAGCATCAGTGAGTCTTGTGTTGTCGTATTGTATTTCGCCTCTCTTTATATATGTCGGGATAGAACAAGGAAAATATTTACTGGGAATTTATCATAAAAAATAGCTGTCGTTCGGGTCGGCTTAAAACTATGGGTCTCTTCATTTGTGGAACAACATCAAGACGCTCGCCACAAATATGAGGAGGAGCTCAGCCAAACACCAAATAAAGGGTGTACCCCCAATTATTTATTTATTTAGTTTTTACGACTCTGAATGGCCCAAGAAAACACACTAATTGTCAGGTTCCTTAAGCCCTTACTACCGAGACTCCGCCTCGTTTTCTCTAAAAGTGAACTTCTAGACAAAGCTGTACCAACTATGCAAGCGCTTGATCTCACATATTATAAAACTTACACTTGAGTTTTTCGTTGAGTTGATGTTTCCAATACGATTCGTATCGAGGTCATTTATTTAAACTTATTCCTGCACTTCAGCGATTTCAAATGCAAATTACAATAGTTTGGCATATAAAAAAGTGATATATATTAAATACTAATTTACTTTTACAAATCAAGAGCATTTCCTCATTTCCATTAATGGACTTTCAAAAAAGCCACAAAAAGCCTCGAATAGCATTACCTTCCTTCTTGAGACCTTTCAGCAACATGTTGCGCAACATTGTCGGCGTCAGCTTGAAAATTTAAATTGAAAACAATAACTAAATTCATTATTTCACGCTTTTGTAGTTTTGGGTCAAAGCAATTTACTACTTCGATTATTAATAAAAAGTATTCAATACAACAATTGGCCGGCCAGAAGCTATTTAAAGTAGCAAACCCGGCTAATAGAAAAAGGTGGCATAAAAATGAAAGGAGCAAAACGGCGCGGCTTAGATATTTTCAAAGTATCAATAAGTCTACTAAAGTATCACAAAAAAAAACAATAATAATAATAAAATGTGGCAATAATGCGTTAAATGCCAAACTTTCTCAACTAGGCGTCAAAACATTTTGCCATATAATTGAATTTTAATGACAATGCGTAAATGCCAAGCTCCAGAGAACGCGCTAAGCCGCAATTTTGGCTGAAAGGCACGCATAAAACAGTACATCCGTTTAAATGTTTTTTTTTTATACATTTGTATGTACATATGTGCGTGCAAGCGCTAACAAGCCTGCCGAAGTTATTGATTGATTGCCTAAGTATTTAATTGAAAAAATAATAATAATTAGATATGTATGTATGTGTGTGTGTAAAATTTTGAGCCAGAAGACAGACAAAACATGTCTAAAAGGCGTAAAATTGCCAAGTATTTCTGGGAATTGCTCTACTTTGCATACAAAGCCATGAAATTCATTTTCGTTTCGCCAAATTACCGCGAGCGATGGGTGTTCTTTGGCCGTAAATTGAATGTGAATGCGGCTTGAATGGCATGTTTTGGGTGGACCAGCTACAGCGCTGACATATGTATATGTATATGTGTCGATGTGGATTTAGATAAGCCAACTGGCAGTAGAGTTCATTGATTTTTGAAGAGCGTGGAGGTAATGTATGGAGATCTTTTTAAAGGGTTGTCAGAAAAAAAAAAACAAAAAAAAAACATTTTTCAGATTTTACTTCAAGAATCATTTTTGCCTGGAAATACATAGCGTTTTATCGGCTTACTAAAAAAAAATTTCAATAAAAATGCTCATGATTTGAAAACTGAATAAATGTCTAGCCAATATAAGGGTACCTACATTTATTTCTTGTCATAGCGATTCGACCGTTTTCCTATTTCTTGTGGACATTCATTTTAGGCTTACAAAAATAACAGCTTTTTCATAGGATAATGAAAGGAATAATTTTCTTCATATTAGAAAAAAAATTTAATTTTTTTATGATTTTTCCCCAATTTTAAAACAATTTCTCATTTACGTGCACCATTTAATACACGCCATATTATTTTCTGAAAAATAAAAAAATCTTCTAAAACGTATAGTGATAAATGCAATGATAAATCTACTGACTTGCAGCTTCTGCAGCAATGCATAACAGTAAACCTATAAGCTGAAAAACTATACAGAATAAAACAAATAGAAAAACAACGATCTAGTTTCAAATTAGCGAAAAGCACTAAAAATGAGTTCAGTCAGCAGACTTCTACCGACTGCAACCAACAACCAGTTTACCGCTTAATAGGCTAGCCAACTAACGGTAGCGAAACATAAACTAACTAGGCAGCTAAACGGCCAAACAGGCAAAACGCTATTACGGCGACACATATACACACATACATGCCTATGTATTGGTAGCTGTTAGTTGCGCCGCGCAAACGCCATTCATTTACACTTTGTTAAATTAAGAAACTAATTTGCGAATCGTGCGCAAGTCATTTTCGTAAAGACCAAATGCAAGCAAATCTGTGAGTGAGTCAGCCAACCGACACCACACAGCGCAGAGCAATCTTTCTCCAACACTTGCAGAAACTAACCCTTTCGCTGAGTAAATGAGAAGGCAGATGATGTGGGTAGGTAAAACACAAACAAAAAAGCGTGAAGGGGAAGAATGTGAGATTGGGAGAACCCTGCTATACTTTCTTTTTTGAAGTCTTTTTTTATAACAACGGAAGTTCGTTTTATAAATCAGTGAATGCCCATGAAAACAAGCCAAAGGAAAATGAAATAAAATGAAAACATAAAAAGTAAACAGGAAAAAATTAAAATTGTAAAAAAATGTAATTTGAAACGCAATGTTTTGGTTGGGTATTTGGCGTATTGGCTGGACTTTGTGCTCGCTACTTGGCCTGACATGAACTCATTTACCAGCATAACAACACGCTCTGCTAGCCAACACATAACAACAGCTACTAACTCACACATACAAACATATGTTTACTTCCCCGAGGAGGAGGCTCGAAAAGTGGAATATATTACTTCAAGGAAGACGTGGGGATTTTTAATGATATTAGTTTGCACGAGCTTGTCTTAGCGGAACAAAAATGATCCCACATAGGTCACCCGAGATAGGTTCACCTCCGCCGTAGAACCCAATCAGTTCGGGAGTTCTAAAAAATTACTGATCACCGACTCCCAAGACCGCACCGCCGATGCCGCTAAGTACCGATCTGTAGACGGTTGGGCACTGACGTAGTATCAGTTCTAGGATATACTTAATATTGAAATTTCATGCAGTCCTGACTAGTGGAATTCCTGTGGCGAAGCCTGCGTTGGTTATACAGCTCACTCGAATCAGTTGGATGAATTGCACCGCAATCGGTCAAGGAATCACACCGATTCCAATACCCAAAGTTATGCTAAATATTGTTCTTTCAATACTTACAGTCAAAGGTATTTCTGCTCTTAAGAAGGCTGAAGGTTTCATTTTTTTAGCAACGAGCTAACCAAAATACTTGGAAATCTCAAGTTGGTCCCTGGTAGGACTGAGCTGGTTGTATCTATGTCGGATTCGAGCTGATCCTTTTCCACTTACATTTCTTTAAGGGCGAACTAGTTGAAATATAATATTTGAAAACAACGCCTAGTAAATCTGATTCGAAAATAGATGGATTAGGTGGAGCAGTCTTCTGTGGGAAAGACTACATTTAAATTAAAACTTCTGGATCACAACAGTAGGTTCCAAGTAGGGGTAGTCACCTTATTGGAACCAGTTGGTTGATCGCTGACTCGGCTTATGCTAATTCAGTATTGTAATATTTAATCCAGTACCCAAGCGACAATAAAGAACCTGCACTTACTTAAGATGCGCACTAAGTTAGTTCCGTGATACCTGGCTTTCCATTCTGCTGCATCTGAATATTTCGTAAACGAGCTCATTTGGGTATCAGACCACAGCAAGATTACAACAAATTATTTGAAAGATAAGTTAGCTAGGCAGAACACCCTTGCATAGGTTTCTTGGTGAAAAGAAAGATCGGTAAGGGTTATTCTCGTGGCTTCCTTTTGTCTCAACTTGGACTCATGGGTCGAAAGTGGCCTATGCAAATTCATGAAAGAGAATCAGCTCAACTTAATGCCAAATACGGTGGATGTTCTTAGTACTTACTTCTCATGAAACGTAGTTTTAGAGATCTTGGCTCTCACGTATGAGTAACCTGTGAGAATTTCATATGAAAACGCCGCATTTTCTTCATAAGCAACACTTAATCGTTAGCATTTGAGCAGATGGGCCACAAGCCAGCCCGGCAAATACGAACGAGACCACTGGCTTGCAAGATTGCAAAGTACGTCTTATCACGAATGAACTAGAGCTTCTAAGGCGATTCTCCCTCATGCAAACTTATGCATGGAGATTCAGCTTAGCTTCGTGGCCATTATTTGGTAGCTGTACGATGGATGAAGAGGTGGAATATTATCTTACTTATGCACTTCTCAGCTTACTGCTTTCACGACATGGAGTTTTAGATATTTTGTCTCTCACTTTTTAAGCTCTAATGGTTTAGGATATTACCACTTAAGAGCTAACAAGAATGGTCACAAGTAACCTGTGGAACTTTCTTATAAGTAACACTTAATTTTTTTAAAGCAATGCCGAATCGTGAAACTTCAAAAATGTCCTTTCTTCTATATCCTTTTTCCTCCCCTCTCATGGGTGTAATCATCCCAGAAAGGGATATTCCTTTCCTACCCGTAGTGAGGCGATCATATGAGTTAACCTAACCTAATTTGAAATATGATAATATTTTTGTATAGATAATAGAGAGGATTTGTTTGCTGTAGATAGTCGAAGGTTCACAGAAAATAAATTCGTATTAAGAAAACTCTGTGACGAAGTGGGACGAAGAAAATAATACAGGAATGCAGTATAGCAATTATAAAAATGGAAGAGGTGTAGGATATTAAATCATATGCCATTTTGTCTCTGCTCGTAACACTTTTTTTTTTTGAGTGCATCGAGTTTTCGCTAATTTGGTCTCAAGTTGACCTAAATTATTAAAAAAAAAACTCATATAAAATCACATTTATCATTAATATAGTTCTTAAAAGTCTATAATAAAATTTAATCGCGCATCTTTTTGCGGAACTATTTTAACATAATACTCCCTACACGTGTTGTCCATTTTGACCCATATTTTGAAAATGATGACAAATATTAAGTTTGATAGATATTGAAAGAGGGCTAAAATGTTCCGCAAAAATATTCCCTAGAAAATTTCAGTAGGAGTCTTCTCAGACGAGAACAGTGTACAAAAGTACACTAATAAGAAGCCTTTGGGAACACCTCCCGTTCATTGACATATACGTGCATATGTATGTGTTTTATGCTCTTAACCAGTTGTTGTGTAACTCAAAATAGCATCGGCTATACTAACTGATTATCTGATGCTCGAGGTAACTAGAAAAAGGGGTTTTTTTACTTGCTTTGTTTGTGGCATGAATTGGCGCTACTCAATCACTTGCCTTCAGCCACAAAATAAAGAGTTTTGAAATGTCCATGCCATCAAACAAACTTATACTTATATACAACCTTAGACTCTATTTTCAATAAACACTACTCTTAATACACACATGTGCATAAATCTACGGAAGCCCAACTAGTCACTGCTGCCTTTAGGTATTACGTGCGTGTTTTCTTGACCGCGGCCAAAACGTTTCGCACATATGTTGCCAAGTTAACAGTTGAGAGCGACACAAATGGGGTTCAAATCAACAGCACGTCACAGAAATTAAAAAAAAAAAAAACAGAATAACAACAACACGGAAAACGGCGAAAAATTAAAAACTATACATATGTATGTGTGTATGTGTGTATACGTTTGAAAGAAATGGTAAATTAAATTTATACAAAAAAGGCCATTGCTGCTTTGCTTCACTGACCGCTCCCTCGCTTACTGTTTTGTATGTAGGTGTGCGTGTGTATAGCTGCAATAGCAGAGCACTTTCGTGCGGTGATTGAATTTACTTATTAAATTTCTTACTTTTCTTCATGCTGTGTGTATTATTATTTTCCTTTTTCTTTGTTCTTTATATGCCATTCTTGCAATGTCTACCACAAATGTTCTTTCGCTGCAAACACTTGCCGTTGTTTTTGCTTTTTACCTGGCTCTGTACCTTAGCTGCGGCTTTGCGTGACTTGATCGTTTTGGTTTGATATTATTTTGTTACATTAAAAAATAATTACTGCAATTTTTTTCTTCCTGCCATATGCATGCAATCGCACGTACATACCCTGTCGGAAAATCCAGATAGAAAATTGTACCGAAGTGTTGAACCTCTAGTGTAGAGTCATCAATTGTTCTCTTTGCCATTTAAACAACTGATGAATTTTACACAACTAAGTTCAGGAAAGTTTGCATTGTGCGTGGCTGCAACCGCTTTTCAGTAACTTGGAACTAATACCAAATAAGACAGTTGAGATCCAGTATGTCTGCATACCATGTTCACGTTTTCCGAATCGGGGTTAAATTCAGCAAATTATATATGTATGCATATGAGAAATAAAACTACCAGTAAGTTATAGGGCTTATGACATTTGCCACCATATTCGATAGGGTAGACACAGGTCTAGGTCCCACACCTGAGAGATGCAACCGAATTTAATTTTTTTTTTGTTGTTAATAATTACTTTCAAAAAAATACCCAATGGATTTGAAAGTTTTTTTTTTCAATTGATTCCTTAGATATTTGGTCTAGGTATAGGCTATTACAGTTGAGGGTTGAGGGTTGAGGATGGTTTTTAAAGAATCAGAACGAGAAGCGGATTACCAAAAGCGAAGATGTTAATTTCGTCAAATCGCAATAACTCGAATGGTTAGGTCATCTCATGAGTAAGGAATGTATCCAACAATCCTTCTTAAATTACAACGCAGTGGCCACCATATGTAGTGAATGCCTTGGAAACGCTGGTTTCAAGATGTCATCAAAGATATCAAGAAACTGAAAATGCATAACTGGTGGTCTGCTGCCTTGAATCTGCTAACTTGGGGAAGGCTAGTTGATGACGCCAAAGCTCACCGCGAGCTGTAACGCTGCTTGGTGGTGATCATGATGATCGACTAAAGGCAAGTTCCACTGTGGTGTGTCACTGGCTCTTGCACTAAACCTGATCATACATATTTTAAGTGCATACGGGAAAAACGTAAAATTCAGATTTCTAGGAAATTTTGAATACAATTTTTCCTTCAAAATTTGTTAAATTTTTTGTCTGTAATTTATAAACGCATCTTACTGCTAATATTGGAGGCCAAGCAGAAAATTAACAAATTTTATAAAACTTTAATAAACAGCAACATACAGGGTTTTATTGAAAAGTAATGACCCTTCCCGCGCGGAGCGTGTGCCAAGCGATCAACCGAATCGGCTGGTGGGGGAAAATGATCGTCGGACCTTCCCCTTCCACTAGAAACTGGTCTCAGTTCGCTGGCAACAGCGGTGCAGTCAACATCGCCTCGCGCGTGAAAGCTGTTTTAAGTGTGTTAGGATTTTGCAGTGGCGAAAATGCAGCGATCGTTGGAGCAACGTTACTCGATCAAATTTGCGTAAAGCTAAACAAAACGAGTACCAAAACCATTGGGCTACTCAAGGAGGCTTTCGGGGCTAATCTCTGTCCAGTGCCAAGGTAAAACGGTGGCACAAGTCGTTCAAGGAAGGCCGGGAGGACGTCGAAGACGAACAGCGATCTGGAAGGCCTTCGACGACGCAAACAGACGAAGATGTGAACGGGTTCGTGAATTTTTGACCATTGACCGTCGTGCTAGGCTACGTGAGATCAGTGAAGAGTTAAATTTAACTTATTACAATGTGCGGGAAATCGTGACCGGAAAACTTGAAATGCACAAAGTGTGTGCCAGATCGAGGCAATCCAAAAAACTGGGACAGCCGAATTGAACGCGAGCGGATGAGTTTAAAAAATGTTTCCTGCAGTGGAAGGACTGCTACCAGCGGTGTATTGACGCTCAAGGGTCCTATTTTGAAGAATATTAGTTGTATAAGCCAAAAGGTTTAATAAAGCTGCTTAAAAAAATAAGGCTCATTACTTTTCAATCAAACCCCTTAGGTCCGAATTTCAGAGTTAAGCTGTGAAGTTGATCTCAGAAGTGGAATTTGAACTGAAGTAGCGAGTTAAATGATGTTCATGTAGAATGTTTTTACTTAGAAAACTAAGTCAGAGCTAAATATCTCGCGTACGAGGTCCAACGAGTTACTTTTTATTACTTTATTTAAAAACACACTCTTTAGTTTCCCAGCACTTCTTAAACAAGCAACTTCGTGAAGGACGATTTTTTACATATATTTATATACTTTTCTGCTTAGATATCCTCAAAAGAAAATTCTCTACTACTCACAACAGGAATCTTGAAGTGGTTCTCAACTGGAACCGGTTATTTATTTCACAAGTTTTGAGCCACGACGAGCAAAGCTAACACTTTATGAGTCATGCCTGTTTGACTGTATGGTACAGTAGCTTGAGCGATGACGACATCCGATGAGGCGTTCCTGGCAGTATTCGAGAGAAAGATTCTGTGTGTATGAGCGAATAATAAAACGAATAAAGATCCAGCGGCTCTGCTGGCTAGGTTATGTCCTTCAAATGGATACAAACGCGCCAGCTCTGAGAGTAATCGATACGATGCCAGCTGGTGGTATCAGAGGAAGAGGAAGGCCCGTTTGCTTGGCTCCACTTGGTCTATCCAACTAACGCCATTTAGCTCAAGAAAGAGACGAAGAAGTTTTCGCACCAATCTACAATACAAGAAGCAAATTTTGTGAGCCAGAAATTCGTTTCAGTACTTTAAGGTTTCCCTGCCGGGTATATTAAAACTTACTCACATTGCCTTACTTTTGTTGCGGACTTTACTACCACATAAGTCTACGAATATAATAAAAGTAAGTACTCTATTTGCTGACTTTTGCAAAAGTTGTTGTTAATTTTTTGTTACTGTGTTTTCCTCCTTTCTGTAAAGTGGCTTTTGTAATATGTAACAGTTAGCAATTTCTGAAAAATTGTTTATTAGTAAAGCAGTAATTACATTTTTGTTTATAGCAACGAAATCATTATAGAGATAATTAAGGAACTATGAAAAGTGGTTTAGTGGGTTTTCACAGGCGTTTCCATAGCTTATTTCAGTTCCATTTTGAAGGCGTAAAATTTTTAAACAAACAGAGTCTATATAATTGAAGAAAAGATAGGAGAGAGCCTCTCGGAGCATTTAATAGTAATATAATATGCAAAATGTGGCTATTGAATAAAGATACGGAATCCATCAAACATTTTATTTTTTTTTAGTTTATACGTTCTAGTCAATACACATCCCTTCTCTGCTCCTAAAACACTCTATCCGAATATCTTTATTGTTCGATATATTACTGGAAGTATTTCTGTGTTAACTCACACACGTCCCACGTTGTATTTTATAGCTTCAACTTAAGTCTCAAGTTCAAGCCCTAATCCCAACTCCAGTAATCAAATTTAGTTCCTTTTAGTGTCGATTTTTTCGCGGAAGTAATTAAATGTCTCACGGTGTAAGATCGAGTGAAAGGATGATTAATACTGTATGATGACCTAACGCATCGGAATACTATACTTGACTAGAAAAAACTTGGCATATAGTGCAGAATGAACTGTTGTATTGTCTTGGTGAAGAACTTCTGATTCGTCCGTGTAGTTCGGCTATTTTCTCCTTACCCTTTCTCAGAACTCAGCAAGCACATAACGATGATCATATCGATTAATAGTTTAAGTCCCAGGTATCCAATGAAGTTGCCAATAAAACACCTCCAGTTCGAATGCATCCTTTGGCTATGATAGTTTATTTACGAAAGCGAAAGGTACTGCTTACGAAAGAAAAAGCTTCACGCTAAAAAGCTGGAGCTTGTTGGTGATTGGCGAATGCGTTTTCCTGCCATAAGAACATTCGAGTTCCATGCTGGCGAATATACTTATAAAGAAAAAAATAATATAAAAAAAACATTTGTCACAAAATATGCCTCAATGTTTGCTATTTGTAAAAATTCTATTTCCTTGTTTTCTTTTTGTTTGATTTTCCTAATAGCGGGTGTATAACACAACAATAATGTGTTCTCATTAATTAAGAACCCATAAAAGCTTATTCATTTACAACAATTAATTTTAAAAATAACCCTTTATCGCATGGCGATGGAAAACCGATCTTGCATATATTACAAAAAGCCGATAAAATGTGCCCATCAATCAAAAGCACTGGCTGACAGCCCCCCAAACCGACTCACTAATAGCACAGCACACATTTTTAAAGATATTTCTACTCGTACACACATACATACGCATGTGAAATTCAATGTAATTTAGCGCTATCAGCAGCAGATCGCTTGCGATCATTCAATCACTTCACATACACACCCAAAGCATATCATTCATCGAGGGGACAATAATTTGTCACGCTATTATTATGCGCACTTTGAACCGTTATTTTTAAACCAAAGCATATAGATTACATCGTCTAAGCCATGCGATGAATGATAACGAAAATGAAATTGATATGCCAAGCACGGCCATAGAACATTTGTTCACTTCTTGTTTTTCAGATCAACAACAAAGATCATTTCGGGCAATAGATCATTGGAAAGAGATCTTAAACTGTGTTTGGGGTAGTGATAAGTTACAGGCGGGCGGTGAGCAGACATCAGCAACAAAAGCGCTCACCTTTGACAAAGTGCATGACACTGAGTAATCAGCGTTGTCAGATGAAGCGTTTAAATCTACTCACACATATGTAAATACAATACCACAAGTGTTAGTAGACTAGTAAGTAGAGTGTGTGAGTATTAGAGACACAATTGTCGCTGATGAATATCGACCAAAGGCGTGCAAGAGACGCTCATTATTACATACTTAGCGCTGTGTGTTGCATATGCTTTGATGATTATTGCCACGTAATGGGTTAAGTTGTTACAGTGAAAAATGTTGCACAGATGCAGCCAGCGAGGAAATTAAACGGCAGTGCGCTTTGTGGCGGCTTTGCTTTGCCGAAATTATGACAATTTCATTTGAAATGCCACTTCGTCAATGTCGAATGGCATTTTTCTTCCAGTTGTTATTTTTTTTAAGTTACTTTTTCTCATTTTTGGTATTATTACTTGTTTTGTGCACTCCAAGCGTCGCATAGCTTGTTTCGCTTTTCAACATAGATTTTCGTTAAAATGTTTTTCTTCTTCCTGCTATTCTATTCTCTTCATGCCTTCTTTATGTTGCGTGTTGTAACAAGTTCTGTCAAGCGTTCAGAAACAATACTCTCCATTTTTTTTGGCAAGTCTTTGAAAAATACATATCTTCGGCCGCAAATGAAGCTTAAGACTTCAAAGTGGTCACTGGCTTAGAATCTATGTATGCGCATACACATACATACATATTGTACATAGGTAAGTGCAGAGCACTCACAGGCAGATAGCCATAAAAACTACTTCATGCTTACATGCATGAAAAAGAACTTGTCGAAAATGTGCGCCGAAACCAAGTTTGACGTTGTCAAAGACAAAAACAATTGCGGCACAGGAAAAGAGGTCAAAAACAAATAACAAAAAAAAAACAACAAACAAAAAAAATGTGTGAACGTGCTTACATAGTTTTCAGGAATTAATTGCTGGCAAAAGAAAAAAATAAATAAATCTGGAAAATGTAAGCGTAAAAGGAAAACTCAAAGTAAAAGCCGAAAAGCTCCTGGCCTAACTACGAGTGAACGCATTTGAAAACTGGAATAAACAGAAGTTTTATATATTTTGTTCTAAAAAGTGTCACAAAATGCTGTTTTTCACTAAAGTGCAGATAGACATCTTAGCTGAGCAAGAAAAGCTCAGTACGAAAAGATGTCAGTTTTAGTAATGCACTATGCAACACAATTCACCTTTTTTTAACACGCATGCGAAAATCGATATGAGTCCTAAAAATAAAGTTCTACCGAAGTAAATACGCGTTACCACTCACTATCACCAAGTGAAATTTTTTTTCTTATTCCCAAATTGGATTTTGAACACAAGATTCGAAAAACTTTTATAAGCCTGTACTCGTAAACGGAAATATGGACGTTAAACGAAAGAAAAAAATTAAAAAAATATTTGCTAAATTTCATGTTGAGCTCAAATTTCGCAATTTTCTTATTGATCTACATATAAAAGCGAAAGAAATACAGATATCGGGGGAAAATATAGACTTCAAGTGAAAAAAATAATTTTCCAATTTTTGTTTTAGACCCAGATTCGAAAAGCTTGAAAATTAAAGAAAACCCCGAAATGAAAAGAAAGTATAAAAAACATAATTTTCAAAATTTCATCTTGGAACCAAAATTCGAAAAAAATGATTGTCTATACAAATATAGAGACAGATTGACGTTAAATGAAAGATGATTCTCGAAATTTCATCTTGGGTCCATCTATACTAAAGGGTGATCAATTTAAAGTTATCGGATTTTAAATTGAAGTAAAACAACGAAAATTCGAATTGATTGGTCAATCTTTATTTTTTTTGTATAAAACCACTCATGACATTTATTTATTAAAGATAATCTCTTTCGAAAGTTGGCCGCAACTGCGCCGTAATTCGGTCACCCGTAAACAACCATTTTGGAGGACTCGCTAGAGGACTACTGTCGGTACCTCGTGAATAACTTTAGTAATGTTGGCTGCTTCCAATGCCTCAATCGAAGCTGGTTTCTTCACAGAGCATTTAGACTTTACATACTACCTCAAATAAAAGTCCAAAGCTGTGATATCACACGATCTTGGTGGTCAATCCACTATTCCGAGACGAGCGATAAATAGCTCACCTAAATGACGACCCAGTAGATACATTGTTTCACGGGCTGTATAGCAAGAAGCTCCTGTTGAAACGTTGGAACCAAATGTGGTGGAAATCTCGGGCTTCAATTTCCGGCACCAAAAAGTCGTTTATCATGGCGCGAGCGTTTACCATTCACTGTTACATCGGCGCCAGCCTCGTCATTGAAGAAATACGAGCCGATGGTTCCTCCAACTCGTAGGCCGCATCAAGCCGTTATGTTCAATGGATGTAATGGCTGTTCTCTGCAGCACAAATATGGTAATTTTGCTTATGCACGTAGCCATTAAGTCAAAAATGGACCTCATCGCTTAACACCACAAGTTGGCAAAAGCACGTGATGAGAGAGCGTCGATTTTCGTAACACATTTACACGATTTGTAAACGTTGTTGGGGCGTTAATCTTCCCATGATGAAATGTCAATGAATACTGAAAAAAATGAGGTATTTAGTTTCACAGTATTCACGCTTGATCTGTCAAAAAACCCTTTTGTAAAAAGTACGTCGAATCTGATCACCGCTTAGTTTTCGAGAAATTTAGTTATCATTTGAGATTTTATTCATTTTCTATAAAATTATAAAAAAAAAACTTCAAACCTTAAAAAAAATTAAAAATAATAAGCTTTTTCTTATACTCACACAATACCCGGGCATGATGAGGATTTCATATACTCTGTTTTTGGTTCATTATAAGAGGACTTTACCTCATAATTCCCTGCTCATTTAAAAGTAGTCATTTTTGGGTAAGGAGACTTCTCACCGTACTTCAGGACTGTTATCATTATTGGTGCCTCCAAGTAGACAAAATTGAATTCCGTTATGCTGCTACAAATAACCGTTATGTGAACATTACTATTAATTAATATACATAAGTCTAGCATACCCTACTGTAGCCTTCCAAGTAAACTAACTGACCGATTAAAAGAATGGAAGCAGCTGCGTTGACAGCTTCTACAGTTCACATATAAAAACATTCTCAGAATGCGTCAGCCATATCAAATTTAAGTTTAAACCGCAACTACACAGATTTAGATTTACACACGTGCGCCTAGTGGGGTACTGGGCTAAGCAAACTGGTTACTGTTGCGTGCAACCTCTTTCGGCATTGACTTAACGTGGTTTTTTTGTTCTTCATGCGGCCAAGATGGCCTTTTTTATTTCAAAAAATTTTCAATTTCGCCGCTTGCTGACCATTTGACCATCTGAAGGTGAAGCCAACAACTAAAGGACCGGCTGCGCGCTCACTCCGCTCCACTCCACTCCACTCCACTCCACTCCATTCCACTCGTCGGCTGCGTGCGGAGAGATGCTATCAAAAGTGTCAGACCTTGTGCAACACACCGATGATTGAGTGCGTGCAGATGCGTGCACAGATGTAGCTTTTTCTCTGGTAAAAAGTACTTGAGTAGAAAAAAAGAAAAACCAAAAAATCAGAAATCTTCATTGCGGTTGCTGGAGATGACGAAGGTATTTACTTACTTCGCTTCATGCGTGTCTTTTCTATTCACTATTTGCTGCATGCGGATAGTACAAATACAAGATTTCCATTGTAGATCAGCTTCAGGTCGCTCGACGTCCTTTTTGTAAACTTTTCCGCTTCTACTTTTATTTTAGAGTTTTTTCCTGCGCCCATTTCTTCCATTTGAATGTGTTGTGCATTTTTGCGGCACGCCTGCTGATGGCAGCACTTATTACTACACGCATAAAAAAGTTCGACAGTTGTTTTGTGTCAAATGTGTGAACTGTTGTAATGGCTTTGGCGTTGTACGTGAATGTATGTATGTGTACGTGCGCTTGTTTCGTATGTAAAGCGGTGCTGCGCGTTTTCAAGGACTATCTTCGCCACCAAAGTTGTTAACTAAGAAATGAATTGCGAACGACTTTTTTTCTGTTTTGGGTTGATTTTATTCTATTTGATTTCTTTTGTCGTAAACAATTTTTAATTTTATTTTAAAAGTAAAGTATTTTATATTGAACCAAATTATTTTGAGAAATATCTCATAGAAAAGCTTCGAAAATTAAAAAAAAAAAATTGCACAACTATTTGGAATATCGCAATTCAACAATTATGCATCTATAGAATGGTGGCAAACGCTCTGTGCTAGAGAAATTTCGGTGCAGACCTCAAACCTCTGGAGTCATGATTTTTTATCAAGGTTTTCCCATCTAGATTTTTCTTATATTTCTGCATCCTGGAAAGTTTTAGACCAAAGTGTTTTTTTACATAAACGCCAAGAATTGCAGAGAATTCGAAAATCAAAGTTTTCTGAATGGGACGAGTGACCAAATATATTTTATGACAACAATTTTTGAAAATTTAAAGAGTTAATTTCTCATTGTATGGATTTATTTTGCGCATTTATTTAAAACTAAAACAAGAAACATGGACTAACATTTAGTGTAACACTGTTCCCCAAGCATTTTTGCAATAATACTTTTAAATTTCATAAAAAAGTGTATTAGCAAGCCAAAAGTAGTAATAAATAGCATCTTTTTTTCCGTAGGCCCCTAATATGAACTGCAGTGCGTTTAGTAACCGGAGCATAGGTACTTATTGACAATTCATTTGCTGCTGATTTAATTTTAGTAACTCGTGGAGGATGGTTCCATGTGTAGAAGTCCACGCAAGTGGGGAAAGTTACTGATCGCCATTCACTTGGGAGTGGCCAGGACGATTCTTCTACATATGGTTCAAGCAGCTCACAACGACCGGGATTAGTCCACGTATCCTCTGGGTAGCTTTCGAACACCCGTTCGGGAGTGAGCTAACGTGAGAAGGCGAAGCATTCCAGGATAGCTGGTTGTGCGCAGGGTTTGGGACCCGCCACATAAAAATCCCCCCCAATGAAAAGAACTGCAAAGCCTCGGATGAGAACTGCCTTTACTGATGACAACTCCTGCAAACGAAATAAGGAATATGATTTGAGGGCATGCACCTGGAATGTCCGGTCCCTTAATGGGGAAGGTGCCTCTGCCCGGCTGGTTGATGTCCTCGTGAGAGTAAAGGCTGACATCACTGCCATCCAAGAGATGCGATGGACGGGGCAAGGTATGAAAACCATAGGACCTTGCGACGTCTACTACAGCTGCCATGTAAAGGAGCGCAAATTCGGTGTCGGATTTGTTGTGGAAGAGAGACTTCGTCGCCAAGTACTGTCGTTCACTCCGGTGGACGAGCGTCTCGCAATAATCCGCATCAAAGCGCGATTTTTTAACATCTCGCTAATTTGCGCGCACGCCCCGACGGAAGAAAAGGACGATGCGACCAAAGATTCCTTCTATGAGCGCCTGGAACGTTCCTATGAGCGCTGCCCCCGCCACGACATAAAAATCGTGCTTGGCGACTTCAACGCCAGGGTGGGCAAGGCGGGAATTTTTGGTCCCACAGTCGGAAAATTCAGCCTGCACAACGAAACATCCGGTAACGGACAGAGGCTGATCGACTTCGCCGGGGCCCGAAACATGGTAGTCTGCAGCACCAGATTCCAGCATAAGAAGATTCACCAAGCCACCTGGCTGTCTCCTGATCGAAAAACGCGAAACCAGATCGATCATGTTGTGATAGATGGAGGACACGCTTCTAGTGTATTAGATGTACGTACAATCCGAGGACCCAACATCGACTCGAATCATTACCTTGTTGCAGCCAAATTGTGCACCCGCCTCTGTGCAGCAAAAAACGTACATCTACCTACGCAAAGAATGTTCGACATCGAAAAGCTGCAATCACAACAGACAGCCAGAAGATTCGCCACTCGACTCTCACTCCTGCTCTCAGAGAGCACTGCCCAACAAACCGGCATGCGCGAGCAATGGAGCAACATTTCTCGTTCCCTACGTACCGCCGCCGAAGAAGAAATCGGATTCCGGCGAGCCCGAAAAAACAATAGGTACGACGAGGAATGTCATGCTGCCGCAGAAAGAAAGGATGCTGCCTATAGAGCCACGCTGCAATCGGGCGCAACGCGAGCCATGTGGGATCGCTACAGAGAGCTGAAAAAGGAAGAGAGACGTATTATCCGAAAAAAGAAACGAGAGGCCGAAATACATGAGTGCGAGGAGCTTGAAATGCTGGCCAATAGGAACAACGCCCGAAGATTCTACCAGAAAGTTCGGCGGCTTACAGAAGGTTTTAAGACCGGTAAGAACAAAGACGGCGATCTGATGACTGACGTACAGAGCAATCTTAACATATGGAGAGAACACTTCTCGAACCTATTAAACGGTGGCAGCTGCGCATGTCATAGAGAATGTAAAGATCCCGATACCCCAATCGTTGACGACGGAATTGTCGTTCCGTTACCCGATCATGACGAGGTGAGAATAGCAATATCACGGCTAAAGAACAACAAAGCCGCGGGCGCCGACGGACTGCCGGCTGAGCTATTCAAACATGGCGGCGAGGAGCTGGTAAGGTGCATGCATCAGCTCCTATGCAAAATATGGTCGGATGAAAGCATGTCTGCCGATTGGAATTTAAGTGTGCTCTGCCCAATCCATAAGAAGGGCGATCCTGTAATTTGTGGCAATTACCGCGGGATTAGTCTTCTAAATATCGAATATAAGGTTCTAGCGAGCGTATTGTGTGAAAGATTGAAGCCCACCGTCAACCAACTGATTGGACCTTATCAGTGTGGCTTCAGACCTGGAAAGTCTACCATCGACCAAATATTCACAATACGCCAAATCTTGGAAAAGACCCATGAAAGGAGAATCGACACACACCACCTTTTCGTCGATTTAAAAGCTGCATTCGACAGTACGGAAAGGAGTTACCTGTATGCCGCAATGTCTCAATTTGGTATCCCCGCAAAACTAATACGGCTATGTAAGATGACGTTGCTCAACACCAGCAGCGCCGTTAGAATTGGGAAGGACCTTTCCGAGCCGTTTGATACCAAACGAGGTTTCAGACAGGGTGACTCGCTGTCGTGTGACTTCTTTAACCTGATGTTGGAGAGCATATTACGAGCCCCAGAACTTAATCGCTCAGGCACAATATTTTATAAGAGCGTACAATTGTTGGCGTATGCCGATGATATAGATATCATCGGCCTTAACAACCGCGCTGTTAGTTCTGCCTTCTCCAAACTGGATAAGGAGGCAAGGCGAATGGGTTTGGTGGTGAACGAGGACAAAACGAAGTACCTCCTGACTTCAAACAAACAGTCGGCGCACTCGCGTATCGGCACCCACGTCACTGTGGACAGTCATAATTTTGAGGTTGTAAAAGACTTCGTGTATTTAGGAACCAGCATTAACACCGATAACAATGGCAGCCTTGAAATCCAACGTAGAATCTCTCTTGCCAACAAGTGCTACTTTGGACTAAGTAGGCAATTGAGTCGTAAAGTCCTCTCTCGACGAACAAAACTAACACTCTACAAGACTCTCATCATGCCCGTCCTAGCGTATGGCGCAGAAGCTTGGACGATGACAACATCCAATGAAGCGACGCTTGGAGTGTTCGAGAGAAAAATTCTGCGTAAGATTTTTGGACCTTTGCACGTTGGCAACGGCGAATATCGCAGACGATGGAACGATGAGCTGTATGAGCTTTACGACGACATAGACATAGCGCAGCGAATAAAGATCCAGCGGCTTCGTTGGCTGGGTCATGTCGTCCGAATGGATACAAACGCTCTGGCTTTGAAAGTATTCGATGCGGTACCAGCTGGTGGTAGCAGAGGAAGAGGGCGGCCTCCTCTGCGTTGGAAAGATCAGGTGGAGAAGGACTCGGCTTCACTTGGTGTGTCCAATTGAGAAGAAGAAGAATTCGTGTATCAAAACATAGCTAATTCTCCTCCAAAAATCATACAAAAAATGTTCCAAATTACTATGTAATAATTAAAAAAGAAATTCAATAAATTTTCGTAAAAATTTGAAATTTTTCAATACGAGTTTTTAGAAAAATTTCCTTTATACAATTTTATAGCACATTGAATTTTGATGCAACGCAAAGTAAGTTTTCAGTGGCTCAAACCTTGCGCTGATTTTTGACAATTTTTCTTTGCGGGCAGTCTACTGCATTCTCTCCACATAACGAATGCTCGAATTTTTTTGTATAAAAGATCATAGATCAGGAAGACATAGAAGCCAAAATTCAACTAAAAGATCATTAATCTTTTAGGGATCCTGATATATCACAGAAGTATTGTAAAGGATCTTTCAAAAGGCACCGCTAGATGTTGTTTTTAAATAAAAAATGTGAAATATTCGATTCCTTATTCAAAACACGGCTCTTAACAATTATATGTAGAAATTACATCATTTAAATATCCACCTCAAGCACACCCACAGTTAAAATGGTAAGATCCGCCAACCAGTCGATTTTGTTCAGCAAAACTTTGCTCTACAGCAGCAATATTCTCAACAGAACGTACAATTGCCGACTTGCTAGTCCTTTTTCTTAAAATTTTTTCAACAACCTTTGACTTGTCAACCAAAAAAAAATCACGCAAAAAATCGCAAAAATTGTAAATTATGTTGTTCTTAGAGATCGACCATATTTTATAATGTTACAATAATTTGAACGCGTTGTTCTATGGTCTAAAATTATATAACTGTCTACTTGGCAAATGTCAAAGATATCATTAAAAAAGATACCGTCTAGGAAATATTCACCTCTGACATCTAGGCGTCACTTTTGAATGGCCTTTTATTTTTAAAAATCCCTACCTAGCTTAGTCACCTGTATATTCTGGAATTTACAAAACTTTTCAAACCTTACTAACACATAAACACCTCTTTCATATTACTAAATGTTTGCCAATTTAAAAAAAAATCGCAGTACATCATCATATTTTTCAGACGATTCAAATATCTAATGAGACAAGGTCTATCGATTTTTATTGTCACAGACTTGGCTGGCAACGTAACGCAGTAATTCTGGTAGTATGATAATTATATCATCGAAAGCAGTTTGATAGAAGAAAGCGCCTAGATGGCAGATTGCTAGTGTGGGATCCAGTATCAACTCTTTGAGCCACAAAGAATATTACTTGCGTGAAACTGAATTCCCCAAAGAATTACTCAATGTAAAAATGTATAATACTCTGTGATCATAAACATCATGTGAACACATCTCTCCTTCGCAATGCTACTTTTCCTTAATTTTCGAGTGCTATGAGATTGATTTCCATTCATTCATTTTCGTCCAATTTTGAGTTGGTGTTGATTACTTCTTTCATACACCACTTAAATCCAGCAATGAAAAAGTGTTCACTACGCAGCAGAGTGAACTTGAAAACGTCAAAGCGTGCGGCAATTTCAGCACCAAAAATAGGCAGTTCTTCATAAATGCATGAGGGAGTAAAAATTCTGCATATTTGGAAGGTGTTAAATTCTGACAGCTCGGCCATCAAAGGCGGCGCAAAAGACTTTCGAGTAAAGCATTTACGAAATAAAATAAGATATAGAAAAATAAGAATAAATAAGGAAATAAAATATAAAAATTAAAAAGCGGCACTAAAATTTATAAAAGTTGTTAAACAAATAATTTGTATATTATACGTGCATGTGCATCTTCAGAACTATATGAAGTCATAGAAAAGTTTGTGTGCCAAATATTGTGGGGCACAAAGCACTGATTTTTTTTTTTTGCAAGAAACACCAAAATTTTCACTACAACGGTTCGTTTATTCAATTGAATTTATAAAACGTATTATATAATATTTTAAGACTCCCGCCAAAATATTAAGATTCAAGGGAACTGAAGCGATTTTGTTTTTTTTATAAACTATCTTTTTCATTTATTTATTTTTATTTTATAAAAACTTTTACTTTTACCTTTAAAAATATTTTTTTCAAGAAATTACCTCCGACGATAGACTAGTTTATGCTTACAAGATCAGCATACAAATTTTTAAAAATTTTACCAGCGGAAGCAAAATCATGAGGTTTTTGGAAGTACTTTCTAATCGGTTCAGCTCACGTAAAACTTGATAGTTTCCCGAAATATTTTGATTGTAGCCTTAAAATATAATACATTTTATAATTCCGATGGAAACACAGTCCCGATTTTTGTTTTGTTTTTTTGTTGGCTGGCGAGTGAGGCACCCTAATGTATATGTAAAGCTGTATGTACTATATGCAAATGCGTAAGCACTCCCGGTTGAATTCGCAGAGTTCTAAGCGACCTCTATACACACATGCATGCAGATAGCTACGGACTTTTAATAAAAAAACTTAAGTGACTTAAGCAAATTTTTCTTGGAAGGCAGAAATTCCTATTTTATGCCGAAAAATTTAGTATTTGAACGAACATTTCTTAGCATGACAGCTTGGAGTAAGGCTCAGAATCCAAATGTTCTTTAAAGTCAAAACTGTCGTGGCTCACAGGTAAAAAGCGATAAGTCAACTTAAGCGTTTTTCTCAAAAGTGCTCAAATAGGTACATATGCATGTCTTGTATGTAGTGCAACACATGTTTATCTGCATATGTCTGCGCCCAGTGGATCTGACAGCCAGCCTGTCTGCTGCTGAAGTGACTGCCACACAAAGTGTTGAAATGATGCAAGTATGTACTTGCTACACAAACTCATGAAACGGTAGAAGGGTGTGCGGAGGAAGCGGGTCAGGCGTCGACGGCAGCAATGAAGTGCTAGTGGCGAGTGATGCTATTTGACGTATGTCTATGCGTACTTGAAAGTTCTGTTGCATGCGTTGGCTCGCTTTGTAAGGGGCATGCTGCATGCAACAGCAATTGCCGCGCTGGTATAATTTCGGCATAAGCTAAAACAACAAATATGCATAGCTTGCCTTGCTTTGGATTACAAAACAAAAATTTCAGAAAAAAACGGTGCATTTGGCGTTTCATTTGAAATCAAACTAACAAACAACAGCTCGAGTGGTTTGTCAGCAATATTTCAAACAGAGCGACACATCACACCACAGTAAGGCGTCCGACAAAAAAAAAAAAACAAAAAAAAAAAACACAACATTAGTCTAAAAACGAACGTGAACTTCATTGCTTTCCTAGGAATATGTAAAATCTGGCGTTGTAGGGGTCAAAAGACAAAGCGAGTGGAAAATAGGCCGCTTGGAAGAAAAAAAAAGAATTACAAAAAAAACGAAAATAAAGTAACCGAAAAGCCACAACAAGCCACCCTGTCCCAGTCCCTATCACTGATATATAACAAGTACCCGGTGCACACTACATAGGCAAAAGTGTTGCCGCAACTGCATGACAATTGTTGTTGTTGTTGTGCATTCTGCTCTTACCGCTCTCTAGCACTTTTCGCCTTGGCCTTTGTTTTTCATCTGAAATTGTAAATACTTTTCGTTAACTCATTATTAGACACTCGCTTAATCATAAAGCCAACAAAAAGCGACAACAATTGTTGTTCGTGCTATGTATGCGTGTATTGTTGTTGCTGTTGTCGCTGTTGTTAGTTTGTAATGTCAGTTAAACTGACAACAAATTTCGTTTTGTAATAAATTGCGTTGGCCACTCACAACACTCCACTCCACACCACTTCACTGCACTTCCCCTCCTTCATAGCCCACCACCATTTTAACCCTTCACTCCACAACATTCGAAATGCTTGTGTATGTGTGAATCCACGCTGGACACTCAAGTATGTTGTTAAAGTAATTTGTTGCCGCCACCAACATACGTTACAAAGTTGTTGTTCACTTGTTGTTGTTGTTGTTGTTGTTGTTGTTGTTGCTTTCGTTATTGTTATTTCAAATGTTTCAGTCTCAAATTTAGCTCCAAAAATGATTTTCTTCCCAAAAATAGTCGAATGAATTTATTTGTAAGTAAGTAATTTAACATTGCATGCCCATGTAAGTGCGTGTGTGAGTGAGTGTAAGCGTGTGCGGTTGTCATCTTGAAAACTGTTGAATTTCTCACTTCTCATAACGCTGACGCATTTTGCTGTTATCATATCCTCCTCTTCTTTATGTCGGCCTCAATTCATTCAACGTGTGGCATCAAGTGTTTCCAAGTGCTCAACTATGGATATGTAGCGATCTTGTACGAAGATACCACATATACGTATGTGTATACATTTTTGTGTGTATTTCACGTATACAATTCCTGAGTTAACGATACAGTTATCATTTGTGCTAAATTTCATTTTACTCGTAACAGCAGCTCGAATATTCCTCGATCAAATTTCCAGTACTTTTATGGTTCGAAAGAGGTTCAGATCACTGTGGCTGAACCTGCTAGGCGCTCAGTATTTTAACACGAAAGCGGAGTCGATTTCGCATCACAGCTTAAACGTTTCCTATCCATCACAGAAGAAAACTATTTTTCATATTTTAAGGCCCGTCTCTCGGTAATCAAAAGTCAGCCTGAAATAAGTTTTCTATAGACAGAAAATCCAAACAGGTGTGTACAGAAGAGCTCACTCTAAAACTGTCCGATTTCATCTAAAATCACCGTAGATGTGGCCACATACTGATTTCGTAGTATGTACAACCATACAACCAACCATGATCGCAGAGGGGCAAACTTTAAAAGAAATCAGAGTAAACAAAACTTGATAAAATAATATTTTCCCGCCTTCCCGGTCCCATACGACTACAACGCTGCAAATGCAGAAGTGATATCTGTAGCTATGTTCCTCGTCTGGCATAATTTTGATGTAGGAAGAAAAATTAAAAACTGTAGAAGGGTCCAGAAATTGGGAGAATAGATCAGGCTAAATCTTCGAAACATCATACCGATTACTTTACATATTTGAAAGGAGAGTGGCATACCTATTCAGTGAACTTCTGAGAGTAAGCCAATTCAGAATAACCATACTTTTAAATTTTTTCCGAATTACTTAAAAAGCTAATATATGAGCGGACGCTGTAGCTGAAAGGATTGGTGTGTGACTACCATTCAAAAGTCGGTAGGTTCAAATTTGTATGAAATTCCAAGCCGATAGAAAAAATTGATTCTAGTAGCGGACGCCCCTCGACAGGCAGTGGAAAACCTCCGGGTATATCTCTGCCTCATTAAAAATATCTGCCGTTCGGAGTGGGCTTAAAACTGTAGACCCTCCTATTTGTGGCACAACATCAAGACGCACGCCAAAATTAGGAGGAGGAGCTCGGCCAAATACCCAAAAAGGATGTAAGTGCCAATTATATAAATACATAGTTATATATATTAATGATACTTTCTTTTTTCCAATAGGTTGGACATCGAGGATTCATGAAGCGTATACTTTTCATACACCGAAAGGCCTTAAGCCACTAATGGCACAGAGCTCTTCGATGTCTCGAGTGTGTGAAGTTTAACGAGATGAGAGGGTCGCAGTGGTGACATAAGATGAAGTAAGAAGAAGCTCAGTTTGCACCAAAGCACGAAATGCTTTATGTACTCTAATTTTAATTCTTATGTTCTGAGCGAACCGAACACTTAATCTTAGAGTTATGTGATAGCCTAGATGCCCTTCTATTTGGGGTTAAAAATTGAAAACGGAAATTTATGTACCTGCAGCAGCAGTAGATATAATTTCAGTGCAGATTTGAATGAAATACACACTCATTGATACCAACTTCTAGTCAGAAGAGATCCAAAGCCAAAGCCGTGCAATTCGCAAAATCCAAAATGCCACCGAAGGGTGTCAGGGCAAAGATGGGCTAATGAATAAACGCGAGCAAGATCTTCAAATGCTGATGATAAAGTTTTATTTCTTACAGCTCAAGTTATTATTTTATGACTGGCCAGAACAGAGTACAATGCGAAGTTTATTTTAGTTAAGCTAATGAAGGAATGCGTTTAGCAACTTTAGTTTTATGTACAGCCTTAATATCAAAAGCGATAGTTACAGCTTCGGGAACATAGATTTGAAACATTTGATGATGCGACTGTAGCTAAACTGAAAGAAATCGTGAGAATGGCATATTCCACACAAGGAGATAGGTTATAAGATTTGGTCACCCGAAGCAAAATTGTGAGAGTGATTTCAACTACATGCCATCCTATACATACGCTTTCCACTTAGTCATTGCCCAGACGATAACGCAGTAACATGGCCAATGGCTGCATTCATTTTTTCTTATATTACCAATACAATCTCAGTTTCGTTGTAAGCAAACCGTGGTCACATCACCTGCTTCGTCAGGAAATCAGCTGTATCCTTTAAACTCACTGATCGTTCTGATGCTGGCCACACTTTCTGAACTCTATTCACCGCGCATTAAAATAGATACAAAATAGAATAAGCGCAAATTTTTCAACTGCCTGTTAATGTAAGAATCATAAAACGGGCAGTTAAATTTGTCGATGTAATGCAAAGAACTGATTGGGAATTAAAAGTCAAATTAAGGAATTTTGCTTTTAAAAATTTATAATTTACCATTTCGTACTGATTTGAGTTGCGGCGCTCGTTCCTGCTCAGATTATGTGAGAAAAAGGATTTCACTTATTAAAATCTCCTAATGAACGCCTCGTGTATGTAGACTTCAAAACAGTCTACTCGACTCCGAAAAGAAGTCTTTGCTATACGGCGCTCTGAGGTTACTTCAAATAAGCAGACCTATTTATATAAAACAATATATATAAAACAGACCACCAACGATAATAATTTGTACCTGTCCATCAGCTGGTTTATGTATATAAAAAAATAAAAGTTGAGAAAATTATCCTAAAGGTTATAGTCTGCTAATGCAACTTCAAACACTTCGAGTTGAGCCAGCGCCGGCGAGTGCAGCTAAGTTTTAAAGTGTAGTAAAGGCAGCAAGCGTAGAACTAGAGTGAACGCGGGTTTTATAGCAGGACGGAAAAGACATTCAGTGACTTGTCTAATTCAGAGAGTATTAGTGATTTACAAGGACTGTCTTGAGCAGTGTGTTCGGTGTCAAGCCAAACATAAAAACTTAGCACAGCTGACAGTAATTGGTGCAACGATGGTATCTTCAGGACGAAAACGACCTGAATGCCAAATGCGACAGAACCTTTAGTAAAAAATTAGTAAAAGTTAGGCTTCCTATATTTTATTCAAAGGACGAACAACGAGGACGTTGAACCGCTATCAAAAGTATGCAATAAAAACTGCCATGGCAAAAAAAGTACGAAGCAAAAATTCAAGGAGACTGGGAAAAACGCAAGCTAGGCAGACATTGCGTAAAAAGTCATGCAAACATTAAAAAAAAACGAAAATATGTGCAGAGATGAATATTCATATGAAAAAGCAATTGGTAACACAATTGAACTGACTTTTCAATGCAAAGGTAAAGGAATAAAATCCAGTAAAAAAATGATATTTCAGTAAATATGCAAAGCTACGACACGACGAATGTTTGCGTTGAAGGACGTGATGCCACAACCACCAACGCCTGCAAAAGCAACAATGCCACCGATGAGGACGTCGACGGCGATGGAAACGACACACTTGGCGCATTTTAAACACGCCAATGACGCACTCTTTTAGCAACAAACAAACTCAAGGTGCATACATACATACATACGTATGTAAATTTTTATGTATCAACAAATGCTCACATGCATAATTTTGCATACTAAAATTTGTACGAAAATATCTTTAGTTTTCATTTCTTTTTTTTTCATTTTTTATTTGTTCGCCTTTTTTATCGCTTTTATTACACTCTGCTCAAGTGGCGGCTACAGCCACTGAATGACTGCAAAGTATTTCAAAATAGCATTCCGCAGGAGGTACGAGTAGATATGTAGTAGTTGATGTGAAGAAAGCTGAAGCGAAAGTGACAAGGGGCTACGACTTTTGCCATAAAAATTGACATTATTCTTGCAATCAAGTGTAATGACTTTATTAACCCTTTGCAGAACGGTGCAGTCGAAGGCAAAGCATCACATTCTTGGCGTTAGTAAAAACAAAAAACAAATATATAGCAGTGCAGTGCAGTTCAGCGTTAGTCGACAAATCAATACTTTGAATAGCAATGAAATGCAAGTGCAAGGACGTGGCGAGAATTGGGAATTTTATTCGACTGTAAAAGTCTGCTTCAACAACAGTGTTATTAGCTTATTTTTTTTATTTACCTGGCACACTTGCCTGACTTTTTTTAGCAGCTTTATGAAATTATTTAGTGAAAGTGCATGAGGTTTTTTTTGACTATTTTCATATAAACAGACACGTGTTAATTTTGAAAGAGAACTTAATTCAGAAGCGCTTCTTTTAGGTTTTTCATATTAAAAAATATGTTTTAAATGCACTACTTGGTCGATGAATGAAATCATCTGACTTATAGTTTCCCGCTGCTCCCTCTGATCATGGGCACAACTGCAGTGGAAGCTTATATATTAGACATCTTCAATAGATATCAGTTCTGACAATTTAAAAGCTCTACATCACTCTAGTGGGAATGAGACATCTTTCAAGCGCACGACTCCAATTTACCACGCAGCAGCTATAGCGGCCGCCGTAGACGAATGGGTTGGTGCCTGAATCTCGGTGAAAGCAAAATTAATAAAAAGATTTTTCTAATAACGGTCGCCCCTCGGCAGGCAATGGCAAACCTCCGAGTGTATTTCTGCCATGAAAAAGCTCCTCATAAAAATATCTGCCGTTCGGAGTCGGCTTGAAACTGTAGGTCCCTACATTTGTGGAACAACATGAAGACGCACACCACAAATAGGAGGAGGAGCTCGGCCAAACACCTAACAGAAGTGTACGCGTCAATTATTTATTTTTTTGTTTTTTAGCTATAGCGTCCGAAATTTCAGCTTTGAAGTTCTGGTAACCGAAAACAGAAGTATATGAAGAGGTACCAACTCCAACCCTCTGAGCTATCATTATGAAAGATCGAAGCTTGGCGAACTGTGCAGTTTGGAAGAAAGTTATAAATTTACATTGTATCTGAGTACCAAAAGATGTTCATCGGAGCCCTTTCTTTACTAGAAATAGTAGAAAGGATTTCAGAGGAACCATCGAAACGTCGCTGGAAACTTCGTACTATTTTGGCTGGATCTCTACCTGTTTGTATGAAAAAAATTTGGTAAATTACACTGTTCAAAGTTATCCACCACATCCAAACATTTTCAACTGTACGAGTATATGCCATTTGGGATACTAAAGAGGTCCATTTAAATGATTCGCTGTACGTATTTGAATACATTACTTGAAAAGTTATGGGAAAATGAAATTTGCAAGGATCGCTGGCAAAGTCGAAGCAATTATAAAAATATTAATATATATTATTTATCTATCTTCTTCTTCTTCTATGTATATAAAAATGAAATGATGTTCGTTTGTACGCATTTTTTTGGGCCGATACGAGGCCAATTTTATTCGTTCTTTTTTCATATTATAGGGATGCACTAGGGGAAGGCTTTTAGCAAAAAAAAATTTCTTTTAAATATTTTCTTCATATAAAAAAAAGAAAAAATCAAAATATTGTACAAAACAAAACTTGCTAGATTTTTAGATTAAAGTAAGTTTCGAATCGACATTCATTTTATGTCTACAACTTTTTTTGAATTTTTCGTTATTGTATACAGAAATTTCAAATGATTTGAATGAATGAAAATTTTTTTTATTTTTATTTCTTCCATAAAATATTACACCTGTCGTAATTTGATTTACAAAAAGATGGAATGAGAGTGATATTGAAGGGCCAATGCCCCCAAGCTCATTTAGAAGAAATATATACATATAATTTAAAAACAAGTGGTTAACAAACAATGACATATACGATTAGTTGACAATTGATTACAAGGAATTTGCAAGATCTGTTGGTGTTTGACGGTTAAGCCGACTTTGGGTAGATTTTTCTTTATTTGGTAGTCTTCTCATCATAGGATTTGTATTCGTTAATAGTCTATTTATGTGTCTTCTGCTAGCGCTTTGTATTGTTTCATCAATAGTATCGATGTCAAGGTAGCGATGAATATCTGCGTTAGGTATGTACCAAGGTGCATTAGTTAAGGTCCTAAGTATTTATGAAAATAATGTTTCAATTCAATTGAGCAATGCTTTCTTTGACCAATTCTATATGGAAATGAATGCGTTTGCAAACGATGTTTTCGGCTATGAACAAATGTTGGAATCGAATGAAAAAGGAAAGAAACGCGAAATGATAAAAAAAATTCTTGGAAAATTTAAAATGAATGCTTCATTCAACTGCTTCATTGGAAAAATTCAAAGGTAATAAGAACATACACAAGATAAAGTTAGAATTCGAATTTTTAGATTTATTTTGTTTATTTCTCATTTTTCCAGAAGTACACCACACAACAACTCATTCCAACTCTGATTTTGAAATCCTGTTGGAATTGGTGATCGATAATTTTGTCACTATAATGGTCAATGGAAATTTGCGTGTATCAGACCCTGCATATTATTTACCATATCAACTTTTTATGGAACATATGGACCAAATGAACACAAAAAAATAATTTAGTTTTGTTTTGATTTTTTGAAACATTTTGGTTTTCAGTTAATACAATAAAAACAATACTGTTTCCTCGTGAACACAAAATTCTAAATTTATTACGTTGTTTGTTTAGAATTTTTTTAGAAAAAAAAGTAAATTTTTTGGTTTTGAGGAAATTTGTTTATTGTTGCTATTTGTGAAAGCGTAGATATTTGTAAGTATTTGACTATAATCCTAAAAGTTAATGGAATACCACTATGACACATAGAAAACATTTTTTCAAAGGGGTGTTTTTCGAAAATTATAAAAAAAATTGTTTTCAAAAATTTTGAAGAAATAAAGTAAAATAAAAAAATTTCGAAAGCATGAAATTTTTTCAAAACCCAATTTTCCTCAAAAAGATAAAAGAAATTTCTTCGAAGAGGTGTTTTTCTAAAATTACAAAAAAAAAATTTCAAAAATTTTAAACAAATAAAATAAAATAAAACTTTTTCAAGGGTATGAAATTTTTTCAAAACAAAATTTTCTCAAAACCAAACAAAATTAAAAAAAAAAAAATGGTGTTTTCAAAGCATTTCATATTCCACTATTAATAGAGAATACATTTTTTCGAGGGGGTGTTTTTCAAAGCGGAAAAAAATCTTTTTTAACCAATCAATTTAAACTTTTACAAAAGTATGAAATTTTTTCAAGAACAAAATTTTCTCAAAAACGTTAAATTAAAAAAAAATAGTTTTTTCAAAATATTTAATTTTCAGCAAATAACTGAGAAGAAATTTGTTAGAGCAAAGTGTTTTTCAAAACTTCAAAAAACACTTTTTAACCAAAAAAAATAAACCTTTTTTCAAAAACAACAGGAATGATAACATTGCCTAACAATTTCTGCACTTTTGCACAGTCTAAAGAGGCATTGATACAGAGTGTATTTCCAAACATAGTTCAACATTACAAAAACCATGATTGACTCAGCGAAAGAGCAATTTTAGCTGGGAAAAATAAGGACGTCAATGATATAAATTCAGCTATTTTAGATCAAATACCTGGTGACATAGTTGCGTATAAGTCAATGGACACTATTACTGATCAAGATGAGGTCGTAAATTATCCAACTGAATTCTTAAACTCACTCGATTTGCCAGGCTTACCACCTCATAATTTGCGATTAAAAATTGGAGCACCGATTATTATGCTGCGCAATAGTAATGTGCCCCGACTTTGCAACGGTCCCAGACTCGCTGTGAAGAAGCTAATGGGTAACATTATCGAAGAAACAATTTTCAAAGGGAAGTACAAAGGAGAAGACGTTTTGATTCCCAGAATTCCACTGATTCCGGCGGATTTACCATTCGATTTCAAACGTTTGCAGTTCTCTATTCGCCTTGCCTTCGCTATGAGAATTAATAAGGCGCAAGGACAGTCTCTACATATGTGCGGTATTAATTTAGAATACCCAATTTTTTCTCATGGACAATTGTATGCAGCTTGCTCACGAGTTGGCAAACCATCGTCATTATTCACGCGAAAGATGAAAAAACCAAAAACGTTGTCTACCAAAAAGTGTTACAATAAAGTTCGAATGAAATTGTATCAAAGAATTTGCTTTGTTTCGTATTAATTTTATTCTCTTTCAGCAAATCATTGAATTTATCGTCTAGCAAAGCGGGCGAGGGGACGCTAGTAAATATATAAAATAATTTTTCAGATATGAGCAACAATTTTGTCCACAATTTTGAACAAAATTATTCAATATAATTTTTTTCTCACACTTTATGTGCTATGAGCTATTTGCTATTTTTCAAAAACTACCAAAGAAAAACAAAACAAATAAAAAACTTTTAACGAAAATATTAAGTTTTTTCTCGAAACTATATTTATTTGTTTCAATATACATTTCGCCCAAAAACTTAAAAAATTAAAAAAAAAAATCTGTTTTCTACCGCCTAAAATATACATTTTCACATATTTGGTATTTCTCCAAAATTAACAAAATAATTTTTTTCTTACTAAGATTTTAACAAGAATGTATATTTCGTCTTAAAAACTTACTAAATTGTTTAACAAAAATATATAAAATTTTCTTCTCAAAAATATATTTTTCGAGATATTTGATGTTTTTTTTTAATTTTCGAAAATAATTTTTTCTTACACAAATTTAAACAAGGAAACATAGTTTTTTTCTATTTTTTTATATAATTTTCTTGCTTGGAATGTATATTTTATCCAAAAAACTTACAAAATTATAGATTAAAAAAGTAATAATTTTTAAATATTCCCCGAAAAATTTTAACAAATACATTATTTATATAATTTTTTCCTCTCAAAAATATATTGTTCGAGATATGTGGTGTTTTTTTTTTAAATTAGCAACAAAAATTTTTTTACAAAATTTGTAACAAAAATATGTATCTTTTTTTGTCAAAAATATTTTTTTTGAATACATATTTTATTTTTCTGTATTATATTTTACCCTCAAAATTTAAAGTAATAAAAATTGAAACCAAAGGTTTTAAAAAATATATAAGTGTATATATATTATAGTTTTTTTTTTTTAAATATATTTTTTGAATGATTTGTATTTTAAAAAGTAACCAAAATAATTTTTTTTCACAAAAATTTTTAACAAAAATACATACAAAGTTTTTTTTCAAAAATAAATTTTTTGTATACATAATTTATTTTTTTAATATATATTTTATCCTAAAAACTTAAAAAAATAAAAATTGATAAAAGAAAATTTGCCAAAAATTGTATGTTTTGAATTTAAAATTAAATATGAAAATGGAAACTAAGGATTTGGTTTTTGAAATTTTTAAGCCATTTAAAAGTTTTTGTTGATGTGAAAATGAAGAACAGAGTTTCAGTATTACTACATAAATTCTACAGTTTCTCGTGTTTATGAAATTTTTCCTGTATAACAAAAAAAGTTGATTGTTGATTATTGTAGCACAGTGCTGGCTCTGATCTTGCTAGCCTCTCATGTGGTGAAAATTTTAGCAACCAGATTTGTAGATGTATACCCGTAGATTTTAGAGCGCTAGACCTGTATCGAGTTTTGGTACCCGAGCATGCTGACGTCTGGAAATCTATTACTGTACTCTAAGAAGATAAGTAGGCAAACATCACTTCATTGTGGCTTCTTGATATTATCTATGTAATTTAGCGTTTCCCATTCTTTCGCATATACATATTTACATAGCTTTTTGTGTTTGGAAATGATTTAGAAACCGGACTGAATGGTTGAACTTGTTTTTTTGTTTTGTAATTTTAATGCAGTTTTTCATTTGCCTTTTTCGTCAACTCAATAATCTGCTTGAATAATTTCAGCTTTCAATGTCATGATCAGCTTCAAGCAAGTAACTGAAAGATGAAACTTTCAATGGAGTTGGGCAATCCTCCAGATAAGAACTTTCGGTGCACACCCACATACGTCATATTAGCAATCCTAACAGTCGCTAAACATCAAGCATTCATCGTGCAAAAATATGTTCCATATCTTTAATTGTTGCGCTAATTTCATGGACAAATTGGACCCACATATAGACAAGTACACTCGATCGGACGTATTAGTCTCGCCTTGGGTTTCTTGCATTCAGAAAATGCTGGGTACGGCGTACAAATCTTGCGGCAGTTGGCTGGTGATTTATTAACACTACATTTGGGTGGGTCACGTGCTCGTAGACAGCAAGGCAAACGAATTTTTACACAACGCTTATTCCCTTTTGCACAGGATCTTGGGTCCTCCTTGGTTATGTGTGCACAGGCTGTTTTCGGACAGTCAGTCTTCTTACGTTTCTCCATCGGTGGCAATTTAACTTTTTGAAAACAACAAATCTTTTTTGGCGCTATTTTGATATCCGGACATTCGTTCCAGGTCTGCGTATACTTACGCTTTGCTTTATCGGACGGTTTGTAGTAGAGATCATCGAAACGCGGCATTATGTCAGGACATGGATCCAGACAACATTCTGGGTTTAGCCACATAGATGGACGCTTATTCGTTTCACATTCGCCTTTGTCTTTCTTTTCTTGAAGACTCTTTTCGCTACACCTGGGCTCTTCGGAAGCACACTTAGAGCGATATCCCGGATGTTGGGACTTCGTGGTCAATGAACGTACCAGAGAACATGTCAGAGAATCTGAAACTGTTGCAGTTCTAATGGTTTGTAAGAGATTATTGCCAATCGTGCGGAAGAGCATCATTTTTAATACTTATTCAAGTAATTTCAAATATGAATGCCGACTACTTAGTCAGTAGCTGGAGATGCGTTAAAATTTTGAATTTCGTGGTTTCAAAGCAATAATTTCGTTTTTTTATATTGTTTTTTGTTTTTTTTTTGTTTTTTATAAATGTGAAAGAAAACTTTAGATTTTAGAATAAATTTAGGATTTTAAAATTGAAGTTTTTTTGTTTTTGAACTAGCTACTGAGATAACATTTCATTTTCCTTGATAATTTGAGCCGTTGAGCAAGTACGATCTGAGGCGTTATGAAGTAAAAGTCGAGAATATCCATGATTCAATTCAAGGCGCATTTATTAGAAGTGGTTTGGTACATAGAAATATTGCGACAAAAGGAAGTAGAATAGAAAAGGACGAACTATGTTGCACAGCCGACATAAAGTTGGAGCTGGAAGCATACGACGAAGGTGCGAATGGAAGCGCTTTTCGTCAATTCATTTTATGCTGTCATCCGGAAGTACACGGCGAAAGAAAACTGACAAATCAGCTGGTCTGCCGATACCACCTTTAATAGATTCGCCTTGATCCAATTATTAATGGTTTATTCATTTATGGCATTTGAGTTTTGGTACCGCCTTACAAAAGGTTGCATTTAAGAAGGATGAAGAATGTGGAAGAATTAGTTATGCTATGTATGCCAGAATATATTCCTTACCGTGCTGGGTCTGGAAATACCGAGCAGGTTCTTGCTCATAAGCGAAGCTTTCTTGCTGAAAGCGAAATGTTCTTTTTACACATTTTACTTTTCCTCCACTTTTACTCAAAATTTCTGGAACACAGTGTCTTGCTAAGCGAGCGAATTTGTCAACAGGGAACGTGAAAGTTTCTTACTCAGCAAACCTATTATTATTGGGTAATGAAAAATACCTACATATAAAAGAAATAATTTTAACTATTTTTATAGGTCCACAAAGTTAGCCAATAAATTGAAAAGCTTCGCTTTTTTCTACCAAAAAAATATTTGGCTATATTTTCTTAGACAACATGGACGACATATGAAGTGGTTCTCAGACGTTCCGATTAGTTGCGCAATTTGAGTAGATTGCGGCGCGTGAAGTTAAGTTGTGGTGTAACTTGTTGCACGAAAATTGAAAAAAGTCACAAAATGTGTGAATTTTTTTTTTAGCGAATTCGCGTTTTGAATGTCAAAATCAGCTGATACTTACCAGGAACTCCAATAATTCCAAGCAGAGTTTAAACAAACCAGATTATATTTATAACTTCTCTATCTGAGACTATCCAAAAAGGGTGTCCGCGCCAATAAAATCTATATACTGTGAGCGTCAAAATAAAGTGTACAAAGGATTTTGTTATAATATTGATTTTATTGCAGTCTTTTATAACAAAACAATATATTTTAATTCCATGTTTTTTAAATTAGTATTTTGATTCTCTACTAATTACTAGAAAACAACAAATAAATAAATTTTAACAACAAAAGTTGTAAGACAGAAACAAAATTTAGTGCATATTTTACGCGTCAAAATAAAGTGTACAGCGTACATCAATAGCATTTTAGGGATGTTTTACGCTAAAAAATATCGTTATATTTGGTTGTTTACTTCCTTTTTCGATGCATTGCAACTTTTTTCATATTGTTTTTTAATTGGTTGTGATCGGCAGAGTGAAAAGTTTGTGTGTAAATTAAATTCTATTATTTAGTTTTTTTAATAATGGGTAAACAAACTTCGACTGATGTTAGAGAACTGGTACTAAAGCTTCGCAATGAAGGTAAAACCTTTCGTGAAATTGGCTCTATTGTCAACAGAAGCCATAATACTGTGAAAAAAATAGTTGACAAATACAAAAAGTTCGGCAAAGTAGCAAATCGCCCAGGTGCAGGCCGTCCAAAAAATTTAAATGAGACTGAAGTAAGGTTTATAGTGCGTGATGTGAAGAAAAATCCCTTTAAAATTGCGGTCAAAATATCACAAGAAGTTTCAATTGCATCAGATACTAGCGTAAGTGCCAGTACAATAGGTCAAGCACGTTGCACGCAAATGGGTCCATGTAGGTCGTCGCCCACGGAAAAAGCCGCTAATATGGACAGTTAATAAAAAAAAACGTCTCGATTATGCAAAAAAATACGAAAATCGGGATGTTTCTTTCTGGAATAATGTCCTGTTTACCGATGAAAGTAAGTTCGAGGTATTTGGGCAGAAAAAACCGGTTAAAGTCTAGAGAACCAAAAATAAAGAGTATGCCGTCCAAAATTTGATAACCACAGTTAAGCACGGTGGGGGTTCGGTGATGGTGTGGGGATGTATGGCGGCAAGCGGAGTTAGCAATTTGGTTTTTATTGAAAGTACAATGAACAAAACATATTATCTGAATATTTTACAAAATAATTTACTAACCAGTGCACAGAAATTATACTTGCAGGGTTCTTGGATCTTTCAACAAAATAATGATCCCAAGCACACAGCAAAAATAGTAAAAGAATGGCTGCTTTATCGTACTCCTAAGACATTGGATCATCCTCCACAGTCACTGGACTTAAACCCTATTGAACATGTGTGGGAGCATTTAGACCACCAAATCCGGAAAAGGACAATCACCAATATGGATATGCTGAAACTCGCTATAAAGGAAGAGTGGGATAAAATTTCATCTGATGTGACAAAAAAACTAGTTTAGTCGATGCCCCGAAGACTGTCTTCCGTTATCAAAGCAAAAGGGGAATCAACAAAATATTAAATCGATATAATTTTTGTAAATATACATATCTCCGTACACTTTATTTTGACGCGTAAAATATGCACTAAATTTTGTTTCTGTCTTACAACTTTTGTTGTTGTAATTTATTTATTTGTTGTTTTCTAGTAATTAGTAGAGAATCAAAATACTAATTTAAAAAACATGAACTTAAAATATATTGTTTTGTTATAAAAGACTGAAATAAAATCCATACTATAACAAAATGCTTTGTACACTTTATTTTGACGCTCACAGTATATCTGATACTATCTGCCTAATTTTGTCTCAATTTGATAAAGAAGGAATACGATTTTCTATAGCGACTTGTGTATGAATACTTTTAAATAATCATGCGACACTCCATAAGGATTGTCCGCAAATCATTTTAAAGTTCGGCGCAAATACAAGTCTACCCCGTTCAACAAAAAAAAATCGTTTTTTTTCATTCATTGTTTTTTCTCATTATCTGTCCATATATTTTTCACTTTGCTTGTAACAGATTTTGATTTATTGACATAAACAGTAAATTTGAATACTTTTCAAAAAACAAAATTTTTTTTCGCCTATAAACTTTTGCTGTTTGTGTGCCTTCTTAGACGATTATTTCCTTTAAACATCATACCAGTACTCGAACATCTTCAGAGCTCTGTTCTTTCTTTCAAATCTTTTCCACTCTACCACAGCATTTAAACGATTTCTGCTTAGAGATGATGCAGGCGAGTGTAGTCCTTCATTGGAGCAGCAGTTTCCGATCGTGGCAACTTTGCTTGTGATTTTTCGTACACCTCCAAATCTTCCGCACAGGTGCAATTCGGAAAGTCTATGTGGGTTTTGTTGAAGACACGTTTGTTGCGGGTCATTTTGTAATAGAGATCGTCGAAGCGCAATACTGCAGCCTGTCGATTGCGCAACGTTTGCGCGTAGCGCTCCTCGCCATTGCGGTAATAGTAACCGTCGTCAAATTCGCTTAAACTTGATTTCTTGTCTGAATTTGTTCCATAGTGCACCATGCGGCATGAACCGAAAAGCCTCAACATCGATTGATTGTTGCATACCGCCCGGTTAATGATATTCAAATGAGACATCGTGCAAGTTAGCGTTTAAAGATTTCAATTTACTATCGCAACTTGGTTCTGGGGTTAACTCGGTGTTCACATGTGTTTATCTGCCCAAGTCAATATTTTTTTTTTTACTTTTAGAATTTGGCTAACAATAATTTTATTTTCATTAATTTTCTAATAATAAAATATTTGAAGTGAAGTTTGAAACGGCCTGGTGTACTGAGACGAGAACTACAAGAAAGTTACAGAGTTTAATCGAATGACAGTAACTAAAGGAGGTATATGTTTTTGTTGTAGTATGAGCTTTATTTTTATAAAAACAAAAAAAAAAACTGTGCTTAAAATTTTGCAACGCGGTGTATATGAGTTCCAATTATAGGGGCACGAACTAGCAGTGGTTAGGGCAAGTCTGAAGGGCATGCGGTAAAGACTGCTAATAATTTCGTAGATTTAGTAGATTTCCGTTTCCGCTAAGGACTCTAAATGCAAAAATCTCTTTCAAGCTATTTGACAACAAAAACTGTTAACCTTTGTTTTAATTAAATTTGTAGCTATGCCCACAAGCCAAAGTATATGGGGTCCTTCATCAACAGATTTGCAAAAGATATTTGCCGCATAGTTTCCTTTTAATTACATGCAGTTATTTGGTCATTTGGTTAATGTATGAAATATGGCGACACAAATGGCTCATAAATTATAAAGGATATGTGTTGACGACTGTGGAAAAGCGCAACAACATCTGTCACTCACACACATGCATGTGCACACAGCTTAGTCATGCGAAAACAAAAAGTATGAATAACTTTGCTAGGACGACTATGTAGTTGTGTACAGTTAGCCTGTATATTATTTGTTTATGCGAGCGTTAAAAAGTGGCACGAATAATGGACGCCTTTTAGCAGCTTGCTAACTGAAATGCTAATTTCAACGACAGACGCCGGCAACGACAGTGACGCCAAGTAACTCAAAAAAAGCAAAAAAAATCTAACTACGGCTAGCAATGACGTTGACACGCAAGTGACTATTCTCCTTATGCCACGTGCCACAGGGAACTATTTATGCATATAACAACATATGAATATTGTAAATAAAGGGTCCTTTAACGGACGCGCCTAGATGTTGTTTTAAAATAAAAAATGTAAAAGTTTAGATTCTTTAAGGTTTCACAAGTTTGATTCAAAATACGGCTCTTAACAATTATTTGTGAAAACTGACATAATTTAAATGTCCACTATGAAACTCCGTTATAGGTAAACTCCGCCAAACAGTCGATTCGTGAATGTCATGAATTGTTGAGGACGTCGAGATATGAATGTTGAAGGTTGATCACCCCCACTTTGCGCTATAGCAGGAATATTTTCAACAGCACATTTCGTTTTTGGTCTGCCAGTCCATTTCCTCTACTCGAGAGAATCAGCTGCTGAAACTTTTTCACCAACCTTTGCTTTGTCAACTCATTCGGACGATTATCTCCGCCAAAAACCCAACGAATTTCGTGGTATACTGTTCTTAAAAGTCGGCAATTTTCGTAATAAGTTTCAGTAATTTTAAGAAGTTGTTCTATTGTGTAAAATTGTACATCTGCCTAGTTGATAAATGTCAAAAATAGCATAAAAAAGGCACCGTCTAAGAATTAGGTGACGACCAGAGTGAGCGCTGAAAGCCGAGCCGGGATTGTCAGTGCGATAAAGATTGTCAGTGCGATAAAACTGATTACATACAAGTCAATACAAATAAGCTTGTGTATAACACAGTGAACGCCGACAAGAGCAGAGAGCAAAGCCAATGAGTGCGAGAAAACAGTTTCAAAGCGTTTTGCGCGCTTTTCAGCATTGTTGATGTTTACTTTTTAGAGTGCAGTTATGGTTTTTAATGGTTTAAAAATAAAAAAAAAAAAAAATGGATGTCGATCAAATAATAAGTGAAATTTTTTCCCGGCCTGCTTTGTGGGACCAAAAAAACAAATTGTATCACAATCGTGTTTGTGTGGAAAAACTGTGGACATCGGTTGCAGCAGAAATAAAAGTACCAAGTAAGTAATATTACATATTATTTGAGTTTATTGAGGCATAGATAGTTACAAAAGTGATCTCAAATTAATCTACCATTCTTGATGCTAGTTTTATTGAATTCATTTTGCGGTTCTTTTGTGGTTTGCTTCTCAACTTTTTCTCTCAAGTTTTCATCCAAACCCTCTCGATCAATGATAATATTGTGCAGTAGGCAAATTGCCTTAATAATTACTTCGGCAAGGGAAGGATCGGTTTCTATCGGTTTCCATAAAATTCTAATTTTGGCATTTATAAGTCCAAAAGCGCATTCAATGCACTTTCTATCCCTTGAAAGGCGCGCATTAAAATACTCGTGGTCTTCAGTGCAGTGTTTTCTGCTATATGGCCGTAATAAACATTCCAAAAGGGGATAGGCTTCATCACCAAGAAAAACATATGGCAAAGTTTGCTTAGTATTTGGTAGACTTGTGCTTCGTGGTACCTGTAGTTCCCCAGTTTTTAAAAGTTTATAAATTTGAGAAGAACTGAAAGTACCACCATCACTTTGCTTTCCATACCCTCCAACTTCGATCGCAATAAATTCGCAGTTGGCATCGGAAATACCTTGTAACACAATGGAAAAAAAATGTTTCTAATTATAAAACATTGAGCCAGAACTTACTGGACACTTGATACGTATGTGCTTTCCATCAATAGTACCAATGCAATTTGGGAAGTTCCATAAATTCCAGTATTGCGCTGCAACTTCTTCCAAGTGATCGGGTACTTTTTCCCCCGGCCCGGAGTTTTCAGAGGGGCCCGGACTCGAGATTATACGTATTTATATGAATTAGACATCATTGGAAAGGGCCCGCATTTGCAATTTTCCCCCGGGGCCCGGATTCTCCCCCGGGGCCCGGGTATGCTCTCTACGGCCCTGCTGGCACCTTAATAAAATGTGTCCAGTTTTTTTTTAGTTTCACACCTATCTAATTAAATGTTTCAATTTTCATTCGGGTATATTGTTGAAATTTAGCTGGATATTTTCTTAAATCATTATATAAATGATGAAATTCACCAAATTCATTCCTTTTTAGTGTAATTGGATGTTTTCCAAACTCTTTTGTGTTAATAATTGCATTAATCACACTAGGAGAAGCAAAATACTCTTCATCAGATGAATCCATTACCGTGTACAGCAATTTTATAAACACAAATGAACAACAAAACTAAATGGCATAAGAGCAAAACACATGGAATAAACAGAATTTCAGCGCTGATTCTCGCATTCACTGTGTTATATACAAATTTTCTTCTCGCATGAAAATAAGCGTCAATAAGCTCGGCTCGGCTCCGCTCGGCATCAGCGCTCACTCTGCTCGCACCCTTATTCGCAACTGGCAGCTCGGCGTCACGCTTGAAAGACCCTTTAGTAATGGGAAATATCAAGAAAAATATGTTTAGGAAAATGGACGCGCACTGTGATTAGGCGCCAGCCTTTAGTGTAGAGCGGGTGAAATGCTAAAATATGCAAAACAAGCGGAATTTTTCGATTTGCGCCTACTTAGGCTGCACGAGAACTGCTTTAGGCGCGCAGCTTTTACTAAGTACAACAGCGAAAAATTTGCATGCGTTCGCGTAATATTAGCGCAGGTGCATTTGAATGTACTTAGGCCACTAAGCTACCTAAAAAATTAAAACAAAAAAATGGAAAAAATCCATCCTCCTGAAAGTACGCCACGATACCAGAAGGCACTTTAGCGCTTTTAAGTAATTTTCCTTCGAGATAAGCTCAGCAACTTAGCGAGTTAACCCAATTAGTTTTTTTTTATTTATTTATTTATTTTTTTTCTTTTCCTTTTGCTATTATTTGCTAGCACGCGTGCAAATGGCCTTTCAGTGATTGGCATTCACTGTATGGAATCATTCTACCTTAATGCCCTCAAAGGCCTCCTGGTAGCGCGCGTCATCACGCCATCACGCCTTGACTTCCTTCCTATGTGTGTTTGTTTGTAATTTTACTGCCCATCATTTCCTTATTGCTTACTTCACTTCTTCAACACGCCGTATGGCTTTTAAAATTCGCTCATAATTTGCCGACTTTGTTGCTGCAATTAACTATGTATGTATGAATACGCAAGTGGAGCGAAACAGTAGCGAGTTGCTGCATGTTGCATGAACCGACCCGGTTGTATACTGGCATTTGCATTTGCAACTATTTTTGTGAATTGTGAATGCAATGCAGTTAAAAGCGTCCGAGCAGGTCCGCGAAGCATTAGAAACTCATTTTGAGTAATATTCATAAAAGCGAAGCGCAGAGTTGCCGCTGAGTGCTGGAAATTGTTTCGCACTTTGGCGTTTTTGACGGCTGCTTTTAAACGCTATGAATTATTAAGTATATTGCATTAAGGCTTGAATACTAGAGTTGATAAAAGCCTCGCCTCACGGCCGGTGAGTTGAAAGAACACGAACGCCACTGCCAACCGGCATCATAGCAGTTGTGAGCTTAGTAGAATAGCACATCGAAAGTTTTATAAGAGTATTAGCGCTAAGGTTTAAATACTAAGTTTTATACAGATTCCATAACGAGATCACAAGAGAAGTTAGTCAGCCCAGAAAGACGATGGATAGTATTAAGAGAAGTAAAAAGTGCTGAGTGTTGAGTGCTGAGTGCTTTCCGCAAGATATTTTCAGCGAGGCATATCAGACGATGTACAAATTGTGTCGGGGCATTCCATACGGTGACTTAGAGGTGGTATTACGCTTGAAAGTTATTATACGGCTTTATATTTGGTCAAGCCAGATGTGGGTAACAATGTTTCGAAATGGAGGTGAAAAAAAAAACATTCAACTCTGTTCAGAATCCGTCCAGTCTGGCACCACCTTAAGATGTTCATCAATTCGTCCAGTCTAGCACCACCTCAATTTATAGCATTATTGGTATTATTTCTTCGAATTCATCTATGCACAGTTAGCTTTAAACAGTTAGCTTTAAACAGTTAGCTTTAAACAGTTATTGAAAAATGAGACGCTCAATAAATTTAGTACTTGTACAGCATCGGAGTAATCAAGTCTTTGTCTTTTGCTTAAACATTTTGGTGCCTCCTGTGAGGACAAATAATTAAATTGTGAAATAGAACCGTTTAATTAAATTATTGTTCAGCTAATGGCAGAATTAAATTTGCGCGCTTCGGCAATAAAGGCCATTAAACGCATACACGATCGGGTGAGTGGATTCCAGCAGGGTGCATTTGATGAATTTTATCTGGAGCAAGAGTTGAAATCATTGTCAGCACATTATGCACGTTTCGTGACCAACCATGAGCTGTTGGTGGGCAATGCAGCAAACGCCGAGTTGGAGGCCCACGAGAAGTTATGGGAAGAGGTTGAAGGTATTTACAACAATGCATGTACCCACTTGAACCGTGCAATCATGGGTGCAAAACCGAGTCAGTCTGCTGTGATGTTTGTGCGAGAGTGTGAGGTTAAGTTAGAACCGCTTGCAATTCCAACGTTCGATGGAACTATGCAGAATTGGCTGGCGTTTAAGGACGTTTTTGAATTGCTTGTCCACAATACAGACTATCCTGAGGCCTACAAGTTAGGCAAGTTGCGGCAGGCAGTAAGCGCAAGTGCTGTACCGCTCGTCGGGAGTGTATATTCTGGGGGATACGCTGATTTATGGAAGGCGCTTAAAGAACGTTTTGACAATAGAAGGCAACTGGCTGAGACTCATGTGTCACGCTTACTCAATATCAAGCCGACAACTGAGGACACACCAACTGCGTTACTGTTCATCGTCGACACGGTACATGAATCACTACGAGCTTTACATGTCATGGGTCTACCAGTGGCCGAATGGGATGCTGTGGTCGTACCGATAATAGTTTCGAAACTTCCGATAACTACACAGCGCGAATGGAACATGAGCTGTTCACCCACCGAAATTCCGAGCCTCGATGAGCTGCTTACGTTTTTGGGTCAGCGGGCTCATAGCCTCAGCACAACAGTTGTCACATGGAGCAATGGGGTTGAATTTACGTCCAAGAGTCATCAACGCGCTGGTGGTCCGTCAAGAGCTGTCAGATCACACGTCGTATCTGCAGAGGAGGGTAAATGCACATACTGCCAAGGTGCACATCGTATTATGAAATGCGCACGCTTTCTTGGGATGAAATACGAAGACAGAATTACTGCTGCAAAGGCTACAAAGCTTTGTTTTAACTGCCTAAAGCAAGGTCATTCAGCAAAACAATGCCCATGGGGGAACTGCCGTCACTGTGGTCGTAAGCACAACTCATTACTTTGCCGCGAATCATTATCTAAGAATCCATCAGAGTCAGTGTCAACGTGTCCGGAAGGAGCCGTCACTGCTATTGCATCCAGAAATTCGAATCTCTGACTAGAGCCTGCTGTGGTAGGTTGCCTTGCCAACGCGAGTTCAACAGTGCTATTGGCAACTGCGCGTGTATACGCATGCGGCAACTCTACCGATGGACATCTGGCGTGGGTGCTCTGTGATCCCGGATCACAGGTCAGTTTTATAACAGATAAATTAACTAACTCTTTGTCTCTTCATAGGAGCAAATGCGAAGTTTCGGTGGAAGGAATCGGAGCTTACTCCTACGCACGTACACGTGGGCGTGTCACACTCACGTTAAAATCGCTATATTCCAGTTTCAGTTTGGAAATCGTTGCACTTGTCATGCAGTCAATTACTAAGGTCATCCCAACAGTGCATATTGACATGACACGGTGGCAGCATTTGAATGGTCTAGAATTGGCCGATACGCAGTTCGGCATTCCTAGCAATATCGACATTCTTATTGGTGCGGATGTATGGGGAAAAGCAGTCGAAGGGGACATAAGACTCGGTGGCCTCAATGAGCCACACGCCCAGCGAACCCGCTTCGGCTGGGTTGTCTTCGGTCCAGTGCCAGCAGCGCAGCCAGCAACGCCGCCAACTCTTTCCTTCAGCACCCAGCAAGGCGAAGAGGACGCACGCTTGGAGGAGCTCGTACGAAGCTTTTGGAAGTTAGAGGAAGTGCCTTCACAAGATTGTAACGGCGAAGATGAATGTGAGAAAATCTTTTTGACCACACACTCCCGCACAAGGGAAGGGCGCTACATGGTTCATATACCATTTCATCCTGACGCACCGGCTTTGGGCAACTCATACGCCCATGCTTTACGACAATTTCACCTTCTTGAACGACGACTAGCAGCGAATTGTGAGCTCAAGAAAAAATACATTGCCTTCATGCGCGAATACGCGGACCTCGGCCATATGGAACCCGTTAGTCACATTGGAGATGGGGGGGTCAACTACTACATCCCTCACCATGCGGTTCTGGAAAAGTTCCGCGTTGTGTTCAATGCTTCAGCGCGGACCACGAGCGGCCTCTCACTGAACGACGTCCAGTTGGTGGGAGCCACGATTCAAGAACCACTTGTGAATATCATCTTTCGTTTTCGGTGTTTTCGCGTAGCATTAACAGCAGACATCGAGAAAATGTTCCGTCAAATTCTGATAACTCCCGAACATAGGGATTTCCAACGCATTATTTGGAGAGAATCACCAGACACTGACCTAGCAGTATACCGTTTAACTACAGTGACGTATGGGATGGCTTGTAGCCCGTACAACGCAGTTCGCGCACTCAATCAATGCAGTTATGATAACTACAACGTAGTCGCAGATGGCCATCAGTCGATTGTTGCGCGCGATGCGATTCTGTCATAATTTTATGTAGATGATTTTCTTATCAGTTGTGACACTGAGGATAAAGCCTTCGAACTCGCTGTCAATGTGAGTGCGATTTTGTCGGCCGGACAATTCCGTTTACGAAAATGGAATTCTAATAGTGGTGAGGTTGTAAAGCGTTTAATTAGTAACAATTCCTCAATCGTAGAGTTAGCAAGTGAACCATCGACGGCAACTGTGCTTGGTCTAAGTTGGGACCCAACAACAGATGAGATCTTTTTCAAAGCGAATCTAAACCAGAACATCGGATGTCTCACAAAACGTCGGGTTTTAAGTGAGGTCGCCAAACTATTTGATCCTACTGGCATGCTTGCTCCAATTGTTATTGCCGGGAAGATATTTATTCAGAAGTTGTGGTCTGCTGGCTTAGAATGGGATGCACCACTCCCAGATGCACTTCAAAATACGTGGGTCTTATTTTACAGAGAACTTGACGTGATAAACCGTATCCGTGTACCACGATGGTTAGGTTTGGCTGAGGGTAAGACTACTATGCTACTTGGGTTTTGTGATGCAAGTCCACTTGCCTATGCGGCTGTCCTCTATACTAGGACAACAGACGGTGAAGGTCGGTCAACTGTATCATTGCTAACAGCTCGCACCAAAGTGGCGCCACTCAAGGGTGCAACGATTCCTCGCCTAGAACTTTGTGCGGCACATTTACTCGCATCCACACTTGACAGTGTGCGGACTGCTTTACGTCTAACGGACGCTTCTTATCATTTATGGTCCGACTCGCGAATCGTGTTATGTTGGTTACGTAAACCTCCAACTACTCTCAAGCAGTACATTTCCAATCGTGTTCGTCACATTCAAGAGCTGACATCACCAGATCGTTGGCATTATGTACGGTCTGCACAAAATCCGGCAGACTGTGCCAGTAGAGGTATCCGAGCATCAGAGCTGGTTGAACATCAGTTGTGGTGGCAAGGGCCAAAATGGCTTATGGACAAACAGCTACCAATTTCCTTTGGGATCGAATTAAAAGATGACGAGCTTGACATTGTACGTGGTGAACAGAGAGTGTCATCATTTGTAGCAACGACGGCCCACGCGAGCATTCTTACAACTCGACGTCTAGACGGCCAAATAATTCCATTAAGCGAACGCTTTAGTTCATTGCAAAAGCTTCTTCGTACCGTGGCAATCGTACTTCAGTGGCTACCAGTTCGCCGACATTTGCGAAGACTGATCGTCAATCCTACAGAAATGGACGATGCTCTTAACGTGCTAATCCGAAACGAGCAATATACCTTTGCGACTGATATGTCTCTGATTCGGAAGGGATCGGAAATATCCAGCTCCAGCAAACTAAGGTCATTGAACCCTTACATAGATTGTAACGACATATTGCGAGTCAGGGGTCGTATTGGTCACGCTGACCTTCCAGAAGATCGACGTTTTCCGATAATTTTACCGAAGCATGGGAGTTTGGTACACTTACTCATCCGACACGCACATGAAACCACGCTTCATGGTGGGGCGCAAATCACTCTTCAAGCTCTTCGCGCACGGTACTGGATATTGAACGGAAGGCAAGCAGTCCGAAGCTTCGTGCAGACTTGTGTTATTTGCCGACGACATCGAGGCGTAACGTTATCTCAGCAGATGGCATCCTTACCCAGGCATCGCATTACTGCAGCACGGCCATTTATATCTTCAGGCGTCGACTATTGCGGGCCTTTTACAGTGCGCATCGGCACAAAAAGATCGCGTACAACGATCAAAACATATCTAGCTGTTTTTGTTTGCATGGCGACCAAGGCCGTGCATATTGAAGTTGTTGATGATCTTTCATCACCTGCATTCTTAGATGCATTTACGCGATTTACAAGTAGACGAGGTCCATGTCGAGATCTCTATAGTGACAACGGTACTACGTTCACAGGTGCTAACCGTTTGCTTAAAGAAGACTTGGCTGCTTGGCAGAACGACAACAACCAACAAAGTTTGGCGAATCTCAGTACTCATTGGCACTTTATCGCTCCCAGCGCTCCTCATCAAGGTGGTCTCTGGGAGGCTGCGGTAAAATCTGCCAAATATCATTTGGTGCGCCTCGTTGGAGCGCAGTCATTATGGTATAGCCAACTTCAGACTTTGGCGACACGTATTGAAGCATGCCTAAATTCTCGTCCGCTAACACCTATATACGATGATCCCAATGATAAGTTAGCTTTGACCCCTGCCGACTTTCTGGTTGGCGCTCCACTGGTTGCAGTCCCTGAAGCTGACATCAGAACAATTCCGTCGAACCGTATTAAGCACTGGCTCTGGCTGCGTCAGATACATCAACAATTTTGGCAACGATGGAGCGAGGAATATTTATCTACCCTTCAAACTCGAAACAAGTGGCAGACGAAATCAAGAGACGTAAAGATCGGAGACATAGTCATCGTAAGACATGAGAACTTACCACCAACATATTGGCGCTTAGGGCGCGTAACTGCGGTTCATCCGGGCAGCAATGGTCTAATACGTAATGTCACGCTTCAGACGGCGAACGGTATGATGACGCGTGCGGTACAGAAATTGTGCCGGCTTCTGGACGCAGAGCATTTTGAGGCCAGCGCCTCAACCGGGCAGGATGTTCAGAATCCGTCCAGTCTGGCACCACCTTAAGATGTTCATCAATTCGTCCAGTCTGGCACCACCTCAATTTATAGCATTATTGGTATTATTTCTTCGAATTCATCTATGCACAGTTAGCTTTAAACAGTTAGCTTTAAGCAGTTATTGAAAAATGAGACGCTCAATAAATTTAGTACTTGTACAGCATCGGAGTAATCAAGTCTTTGTCTTTTGCTTAAACAAACTCGTTCTTTAATACCACTACATAGTTCACGGAAAAGTCAAAGCATCCTGCCAAATTTGTGGTGTTTATTGACCCATTACAGTATCGAATAAAAGAGGAAAGCGGTGACTCCAAATATTCCATGCTGGTAATATAAACGTCGAAGAGGCTCTGATAACCTGGTATGTAATTATAATAAAAAGAAATGGAAATGATGGAAGAGACTCTGGTATGTAGTTAAAATGATGGAAACCCTAGAGTGGTAAGCACTCAGCATGTAAGCAGGAGAGTCAGAAAACGAAAAGATTTAAAGAATCATTTACAAACTATAACTTCCAAATAACGTCTCACCCAATGGTCCTAAAAGTGAACTACTCTGCTGAAATAAATAGTATCAGAATCTTTACAAGGATTGTAGGTGAAATACTATGGAGCTTTAATAATTCCAGGTACAGTAACTTATACCTCTAATTTGGGCGCTACCGCGGATTAAATGACTATAATGCCTATTGAGTTTCCGACTTGAAAAGAACGATAGGCGAGTTTGCCAACAGAAAGAGGTGCACACGGATAACTTGTTGATGAAAGTAACAACAGAGCCAGTATATACTCGAGCTCTTACTCGAGCTCAGCCAAGTAGCAGCAGTGTTTTCCAGATGAGGGTCTTTGATGCTATGAAGAAGGCACCTCTCCTTTTACAAGTCATATGGTTGGGGGTTTAAAATGTAAATCAATAAGAGTTAATGTAATGAACTCAGGAAGAAACGATGGATGCCACTTCTTTTATGTCACTTGATTGTTTTAGTGCCATACTCTGCTAGATTCCCGAACCTAGTAAATGAAAGGGTAGATGAGATGGCAACTCATTGTTCTGATAGTAAAATTTGCATGGTCCACTACGTTACTCTAACAGGACTCCCAACATAAACATAAAACATGGTTTCAAACCTCGCAGAGGGTATTTCCTACTATAAATGGTGCTTCGCTCAAATAGTAGAAGCTATCATGAACGTAAGCTCAGCTGGTGTTATCGAAAACTCATTGGATGTATCAAAGGATGCAGCGCAAAGTGTTGCTGAGCAATCTTCAACGTCGATATCTCAAAGTTCTCAGCAATTAGGAATTCATAAATCAACTGTTAAGTGGATTTCTCCTGTAGACATGGTCTTATTTGCCATTGAAATGAAGCAATTTTTAATATGTAATTTTTAAGAGCAGTATTTTGAATATTTTTGAGATTTAGTGAAACTTGAAAGAATCTAGATTTTTACATGTTTTATTCTACAACAGCATCTAAGCACGTATTTTGAAAGTCCCTTTATTCGACTTTTCGATAGAAAGCTGCTAAACTTACACCAGCAGATTCAAGTTACTCCCAGCATCGATTACAATCACGCATATATGATCCTGGACTGACAGTAAACTCTATGTTGGAGTGCGCGTACCGGGATAATCGACTCACTTCTCTCAAACCTCAACATTTCTTATGCATTGTTTGTGTGGGGCTACCTCGAGATATCCTTTCCATTTGCCCTATATTTATGGGGGAAGAATAAGAATGTTCAACATTTTTTTAAGTCGCTTTTTTCAAGGCAGAATTACACTCGCAGTTTGCCTATTGAAAGATTATCGCTTTTAGAAGAAAATAGTGCTATAATTTTTCTGCTTCATTCAGCATTCGTCAGCCATTTTTATTTGAAGATCAGCTCTCTTATTTATATAATTCTGTTTGTTGAAATATTTCATTTAGGCATAATTACCTATTGTATGCAATCCTCCAATTTCCTATTACAAATGAAAGTGATCTGACATCTACGCGATTCTCTTACATTTCGTTTCTATTTCAAGCAGTTAAAGATCCTTGCCGGCAACTCTCAACTTTTAATAATGCTCCAGTAAATTTCCTTTTGAAAAATAATGTCACAAGAAATGTCAAATAAAAAGGAAGGAAGTAGTTTAATGATTGGCAGTAGTTTAGAGCAGACGCTTATCGTTTGAGGATCTAAAGTGGCCGGTATAGAATTTCACGACCAGGACTCGAGGATAAAATCTATATTGCCAAATGCGGATACAGCTTATTTGGAAGTCGGCTGCATATCAAGTAATGCACTGCATAAACACACACACAAACCCATGTATGAATTTACCTGGTGCAATGCTCATTACATCTGCTCAATTGCCTGCATCAATTGATCGGGCTCCATCTTGCAGAAAAAGTCAATGTGGCGAAAAAAAGGAAAATTCATATCAAATTACCGAGAAGAGGAATGAGCGTAGATACAACGAGAACTAAAGAAGCGAGCACACGATCTGAGATGCATACATGCATACAAGCGCACACAAGTACACATACACACAAATTACACGCGTAGCTGACTAAACTAACAGCAACCAACGACAAAGCGGGCGGAAAGGAAAACAAATAAGTATGCAGCACAATGCAACAACAACAAACAGCTGTAACGCTTCATTGCCCATAACTGCCCTTGTACATATATACATACATATAAACAACAACGATTAAAATGAAAATGTATGACAGCTTGAATTGCTTTATTTGGAGCGATTGACACACGAGCGCACATCTATATACTCTTGCATATGTATGTATGTGTGTGTGCGCACACAAATTTAAATATCTTTGATCTTGCTAGACGCTGTCGGCAGCCAAAGCAAATATAGCGATTTTCTGCATCATTAAAAGGCATTCCGTCGCTGTATTAAGGTTGTCAAAAAAAAAATATACAAACAAACAGTCTCGCAGATGTGCAGATGTTTGTGTGTTCAAGGAACCTGCGACCTGAGCGTGCCGGAAAATCTCAAGTGCACCGATGATGTTGGTATTTTTATACATATTTATACTATTTCGTATTTGAAGCTCAGCAACATGAGTCCAGTCTGCTGGCGGCAGGATAACTACATTTTAACAGGATATTTGCTTAATATGTGAAATTTGCTGCAAACTAGGCGTAGCTATTAAGTAAATGTTTGCTGTTGTAAGGTGAGTGAGTAAATGGAAACAAATATATGCATATAAGTGAATGTATAACACATACACATGCACATACAGTGAGTCAAATAACTAGAGCACGAGGGTTTATTGACGAGTTTTGACAATTTCTTTGTCTCTTATTCTTTTTTTATGAAAATATCGTTCGTTCTTCTACAAAACCATATCATCATCATCATTTCCTGGGCTGCCTTGACACATACAATTTGAGGGCCGCCCGAAGTGGGCAGTTTCCGTCTTCGAGCGAGCGACTGCAAAAGGAATCTGCTCTTCAGGCTAGTTGCGGCTTCATTCTTTTGAGTCTCTGATCGTTTTACCCATGGAGCTCACCAGATCGTCCTTAAGCTTATAACTTATTAAATAAGACCTCATGGTCTTTTGTGCCCCTTACTCATTGCAGTACCTCATCCACACATAGTTCCCTTATTAAACTCAAGATAGAGCTGGGTTTCATTGAGCATATGTGCCCCTCTACTGGCTGCAGTTAGCCGAGATATATCAACCTTCTCCGCGCTATAACGCTGCATTCAAGAAGAAAGTGCATTGAAGTATCTAGGAGTCGCTCACAAAAATGAGAAGTATCAGAAGACCACATCTCGAGCATGTGCCGATGACTACGTTTGGTACCAGCTAACCTCCCTTAGTCTTAGCTCTTCACTCCTAGGCCTCTCCTTGATGGTGCTTTGTCCCTTAGCAAGGCAGGGCTTCGGTCATATTAATGGTGGGACCGCCGCCTCTCTCGCTATTGCGTTCGCTACTTCGTTTCAAGTTATACTTCTGTGTTATGGTACCCAAATTAGCACGGTGCGATTGAATGTTGCTAGTAGATTCAGTTTCTCAATGCACTCAGAAACCAGTAAGGACTTAATCCCACAAGATGGCAAAGCCTTGAGTGCCGCCTCACTGTCACCCAGAAGGGCGTTTCGCTTATTCCGGAAATTTTTGTCTAAGTTTATATCTGCACATAGACAGATGGCATACTCGTATATCTCCGCTTGGAAGCTGCTTGGAAAACTATCCATCGTCACAGAACGCTTGGTTCTGGAGCCATCTATTCCAGCGCCAAAGTCTTCTGGTGCCCTCGAGCCACCTGTATAGCAATGCAAGGTCCACTTCAATTTAAGCAGCCGAGAAGTAATACGAAAAAGGCAAATAGGCGTACATAAACAATAAAAAAGGAAATAAAAACATTTTTTTCTACAGCTAATGCTGACCCATAGCTAAAAGTGGATGCTGTCGATATCTCAAGCAAAGGAAAATATAAACTGAAATTAAGATATCACTAGCACCCTTTCGAAAACCGGCTAGTTTAGGTCCTGTGCACTTCAAGCACTACCAGCAGCCACCAAATAATCCAAAAACGGTTGCTGCAGCATGCAGCGTTTGCCACACATTCACAGGAGTTATCTAATCGCGCCGAGAGCGACAATAGCACAGCGGCCGCCACGCAATGTCCGTTTTATGGTATTTTCGGACAGTAGGAAAATTTTCTATTACCACAAAGGCAAACTATGCACGCACCTATACAGCAACACCTTTTCCAAGTAATCTAATGCTGCTCCAAATTTAGCCTTTTTATGGCTACATGCATACATAAATATGTATTTCACTCCACTTTTTATTGCTTGCTTATCAAGGTTTTTGTTATATGGATAAAGTTTTTGTGTCCGCCGCCTTTCCATTCATGGTTTTTGAGCGGAGTATACATGAAAAAAGAAAAAAATATAATCACTCTGCAACCTGCAATTTCAGTGTATCCTTTAATGCCGCTATCATTCTTTTTGTGGTAGCAAATGTCCTTTTTATTATCTTGGTGGCTGCCGTTTTGGTCTACCACTTTCCGCTTGACGGTGCATGAAAGCGCAGCGTCGTGCTTCAATTTTACTGCGCCTTACCAATCATTAGGTGCCTGTCCGTCCTTTAATGTACGTTGGTCTACTTTGCTAGCCGTTAGCTACTGAATGGCTAGAAAATTTGTATTGGCAGTCAGCTGGAAGAGACACATAAAATAGCTGAAAATGTAGAGGAAAAGAAATGAATTTCGAAGTCTACTAAAGTAGGGATAAAAGGATATATTTATGTTATTCATTTATAGTTCGTTTATTTACTTAAGAAACCTAAAAAGCAAAGAAACATTTCATGATTTTAAAATATATTCTTAAAATATAATATATCCGTGTGTTCCTCTTCTGTTGCCATGTTGAGTAAAGTAAATAGGCAAAGTAAAAAGTTCTGGCCATTATTCGCTAGTTGCCCTTAGTGAACCATATCTCTTGGTATACACATTCCATTGAGCGTACCTATATTATAATAAGTTTTTAGGTGATATTATGCCTCCAAAACAGGTCTTGGCTAGTTTGGAATACAATGAAGCCACTTCCGTATAACAGCGCTCAAAAATTTAGCTAAAAATGGCAAAATTCGATATAATCTTCAGTATCTCTATGACCAAGATGAAAAGTTATAGCAGGCTGCCAAAAAAGGTGTCTTATTTTTGTACAAAATGCAGTTCAGAACGCAATATCATAATATTTTCAGTTCAAACTTTTTATTTTGGGAATATGATGGTTCGCAATAAGGCCACTCAACGGGAATTCCGATAAAATCATGAAATCATGAATCACGTGGAATCTTACCAGCAGGTGGGCTTTTACTCCAATAACCAAGTACTGATTTTAGCCAGAAAACCATTTGGAACCATTTGCCTAAGGTTTGTCGCAAGAGGCAGCGCGATTTATAGATGCCGCACGAATTGACGCAAAAGAAAATTCTGAACCTGAAATTGGAAACTGTGATTCTTGGCTGTAACGTAACGAAATCGACTCATTTGTGAGTTACTTGGTAACTGGCGTTTGAAAATATTTCACATATGAGAAGAATAGCAGCAAAAGATCTTAGTCAAATTACGGACCGATTGATCGCCAAATTTAACTTAAGCGCCGAGAAGACTGTCATCAACTCACTAGGTTGAAGGAGGCAATTGGCCAGCAGTGATCAGAATTGGCGATTAAGAAAAGGAAAGGGTGATCAATTTAGAGGTATCGGATTTTAAATTCAAATAAAACACAAAAATTCAAATTAATTGGCCAATATTTATTACTTTTGTGTAAAACCATTTATGACATTTACTTTTTAAAGATAATCTCTTTCAAAAGTTGGCCGCAACTGAACCGTAATTCGGCCATCCATAAACACCAATTTTGAATGACTCGTGGGGGGGGCTTCGACCGTGAAAAACTTTAGTAAAGCTTAGTGATGCCTCAATCCAAGCAGGTTCCTTCACAGAGCATTTATACTTTACATGCTACCACAAATAAAACTCCAAAGCTGTGATATAAAACGATCTTGGTGGCCAATCTACTGGTCCGAGACGAGAGATAAACTGCTAATCAGCTGTGCAGTAAATCATTGTTGCAAGGGCTTTATGGAAAGTATATATATATACATATATAATTGGCGCGTACACCCTTTTGGGTGTTTGGCCAAGCTCCTCCTCTTATTTGTGGTGTGCGTCTTGATGTTGTTCCACAAATGGAGGGACCTACAGTTTTAAGCCGACTTCGTACGGCAGATATTTTTATGAGGAGCTTTTTCATGGCAGAAATACACTCGGAGGTTTGCCATTGCCTGTCGAGGGGCGACCGCTATTAGAAAAATGTTTTTCTTGGAAAGTAGCTCCTGTTGAAGCTAAATGTTGTGGAGATCACGAACTTCAATTTCCGGCATCAAAAAGTCATTTGACATGGCGCGATCGCGTTCACCATTTACTTTTGCATTGGCGACAGCTTCGTCTTTGAAGAAATATGGACCGATGATTCCTCCAACCCATAGACCCATAATCTTCTTGAATTTCTTCGAGTTGATCTTCAGCCCAAATATGACAATTTTGCTTACTGACGTAGCCATTAAGTCAAAAAATGAGACCCATCTCTGTACACTATACTACTGTGGACAAAAAGTAAGGCGAATTTGGTAGTAAAATGAATCTTTATTTATTCTTGTAAATCAATTTCATCCTCTTCAAAACAATCCCCTCTCGATGAAATACACTTATGCCAACGATGTTTCCAATCGCCGAAACATGCCAAATAGTCCATTTCCGGTATGGCCATCAGCACCTTCTTCGATTCAGCTTTTATCTCCTCAATCGACTCGAAACGCGTTCCCCGGAGTGGTCTCTTGAGTTTTGTGAATAGCCAGAAGTCACACGGAGCCAAATCAGGCGAATACGGTGGTTGCGGAACGATATGCGTGGAATTTTTGGCGAAATAGTCACGAAGAACGAGTGCAGTGTGAGACGGTGCATTATCGTGATGCAAAAACCAAGAGTCGTTGGCCCATAATTCTGGTCTTTTTAGACGAAGTGCTTCACGTAAACGACGCATAACGCTCAAATAATATTCCTTATTAACAGTTTGGCCAGGTGGAAGGAATTCATAGTGCACCACACCACGAAAATCGAAAAAAACTGTCATCGTGCCCTTTATTTTTGAACGACTTTGACGTGCTCTTTTCGGTCTGGCCTCGCCTTTAGCACGATATTCGCTTGATTGGTCGGTTGTTTCAGGGTCGTAAGCATAAATTCAAGCCTCATCTCCCGTAATGATACACTTGAGCTTGTCCTGATAGTCTGAAAGCATTGTTTCACACACATCAACGCGACGACTTTTTTTCAAGAAATTGAGAGTTTTCGGTACCAAACGAGATTTGACTTTTCGTAGGCCCAAATGGTCTTTCAAAATGGTTTTCACAGATCCTTCTGATATTCCGATCATATCAGTAAGGTCTTTAACAGTCAACCGACGGTTTTTGAGCACTAACTCCTTCACTTTATTGACGTGTTGGTCATCTGTTGACGTCGATGGTCGTCCGGAGCGCTCCAAGTAATCAACACGTTTTCGACTCTCTTTGAAGTCTTTGTACCACTTACAAACATTTTTCTGCGACATGGTGGAATCACCAAATGCCTTCTCCAACATGCTAAACGTTGCCGCAGCCGAAATTTGATTCCGCAAACAAAATTTGATCGCACTTCTCTGCTCAATCAAATCAGACAATGTTAAAATCGAAAAATGCACTCTTGGTCGTTTGGTAAACACAAGCGTAAATATATTACTGATAATGACATTCACATGAAGGTTGGTCCAGATGTTATTAACAGTGCTGCCAACTCATGAAAAAAATAACTAGAGCGAAATTTTAATCCCGCGAAGTTTGACAAATAAATTCATCTTACTTTTTGCCCACAGTAGTAAGTTGGCCTTCGTTCAACCAAAATTTCAAACTTTTTAATCAGAATTTACAGGATAATTTTTTGTATGCAGTTTTTTTATCCATTTGATTTTAGTCCACTTTATTGGACTAAAATCGAATGGATAAAATGCAAGTTGCTACAAAATATCATTGCTTTTTGAGAATTTTTTTTTTGCTGACGGTGTCGCGCATTTTCTTCCATACAAAGAACGCTTGAAAATTATTTTATATGAAAGAAAATGGCTGCCGTCTTTTTTTTCTTATTTAATTTTAATATTTTATTAATAAAAATATAAGTTGATTATGTTCCAAAAACCAAATAAATCCAGGTTTCAAATTTTAAGCAAATTAAAAAAAAAATATTGTATTAAACAGAAATTAAAAAAATTTCATCAACATTGCAAACTTTTCGGTTATAATTTTGAGTAGCTTTATTACCATTGTAGCCTGGTATAATAATGCGAAAGTGTGAAGGGGTTCACAAATCGCGTAGATTTCTTGATATTCAAAAAAAATTTTTTTGGAGGCTTCTTATACATTTCCTTCATACAACGAATGCGCAAAGGCCGTTTTAAAGTGAGAAACAATTCATCGTAGCGGTAAGTAAAGCTACCCTATCGGTAAGGTGAGAAAATTGCTCTTAGCCTGCTTTTTTGTATATTTTATAGCAGCAACTAACTACTGGTGCTTTGATACATTTTGTTGATGTTCTTAGCTTGACTGCCTTCTACTATACCTCTGCCATATATTTATATGTACATATTCACTATTATTCTTTTTTTATACACATTAGGGGTTTTTTCTCCTGATAGTTCTTCATATGAGACCTTTGACCATACGCTGCATTACACCTATTACCCCGTTCCCATTTTGATTTACCTCTTCTTTGATACAATAAATTTACGCGCATCCTGTTCTTATTTCATTTAATTTTTTTATTGTTTTTTGTTTTGTTGTTGTTTTTTTGAAAATTATCACATGGTTTTATTCTTTGCTTATCAGTACGAGTTTTTCTTATTGCTGTTTCTTTGATGATTTTTTTCTGTGCCATCCCCAGCATCTTCTTATCTCTCCAACAAGCAGCTTTCTACTACTGTGACTTGTCAAATACTGCCCTGTTTTTAGTGCGAGCATGTTTGTATGCACATTTGTATGTATTTTCAGTGTTAAGAGGGTTTTTTTTTTAGTTGGCTTCCTGATTTTGGTTGTTTGACAATAATTCGTTTTTTTTTTATTTCCTTTAAGTTACGATGCCTTTCAAATAACTGAGCCAAATCTTTGACTTCTACGCTGGATTATCTCAAATATTTGTTTTTTACTTCTATTTATTTGATATTTTTTCCTTTTGTGGTCTGCTTTTGTGCTGTAACTACAAGTATTTGCTTTTGAAATGCATTCTATCCTATCACTTTTAATTTAATTACACTGTCGTTTACGATGTTTTTTTTTGTTTTTGTTTTTGGTGGTGCTTGGGTGTCAGCATTTTTAATCAAATTTAATGGGCTCTGGTGGTATTTTAATGTCTGCTATTAGCGCCTTTCATTGAAATCGGCGCCGCTTCAAAGGATTTAGCTCCAGCATCTCATGCATTGCATTTAAGTTTTTATTTAGTTTCCAGCGTGAGAAGTGAATCGCTTTGCTGTTGTTGCTTGAATGGTTTGACACCTGCACCCAAATGGAGTAACTTCAACAGAAATGAGGAAGAGAGCAATTTTTTTTTAATTTTCTAGTCATTAATGAAATTTGTTCAACTAGGAATCAGTTGACAGAAATGGTTGGACTGAGTTCAATTTGCTGGGTGAACTTTCGACTCGACGTTGCCTCGGTACAAGCTCGATATGATGCTTATATGACATAACACAATTCAATACAATATTTAAACGTCAGGTTGAGCTAAGATAAAAGAAAAAATTATAGTAAAAGAAGTTTCACCATTTTCAGCAAATATCAGGTCAGTCCATAAGTTCGTGCGTATTTTACACATAATTCCACTTTTGTACGATTTTTGGTTACAAAAAATTATGCGCGGAATATAACGAAACTATTTATATTTTCTTTGATATATTACGCATTCAACAAGTGATTTTAATCGCAGATAGAAGCACGTGTTGTTAAAAAATAAAATGGAGTCTTCGAACGCGTATAAGAGGCATATTTTGTATTTTTTTTTATAAAAGTGGTAAAAATGCAACAACTGCTGCTGCAGAAATAAACACTGTTCACGGAGAGGATACCGTGAGTGTAAGGACTGCGCAAAAGTAGTTTTCAAAATTCCGAAGTGGTAACTGCGACGTGAAGGATGCCCCGCGCGCTGGTCGTCCTGAAGTCTTCAACTCCAACGCCTTGCTCAAACTCGTGGAAGCTGAGCCAAATTTGACAGTCGATATGATAGCTCAGAGGTTAAATTCATCGCATGGAACAGTTCACAGGCACCTGGTTCAGTTGGGAAAGGTTTCAAAGCTCGGAAAATGGGTTCCACATAGACTTTCCGTCGCCAACCTTCAGCAGAGAGTGAATGTGTGTTCTCAGCTGCTGCAACGACTTGAAAATTAAAGTTTTTTGTACCGTATCGTTACTGGTGATGAAAATTGGGTCCTTTACATTAATCATGTTCGCAAACGCCAATGGTTAGATAACGATGAAACACCAGAACCGACCCATAGAGATGGCCTTCACCCCAAGAATATTCTCCTGTCTATATGGTGGGATATGACCGGTATTGTTTATTATGAACTTCTGAACCCAAACCAGACGATAACTGCTGATTAATATTTCCATCAGTTATCAAACCTGAATGAGGCACTTAACAAAAATCGACCGTGTTTAGTGAATAGACGCAAAGTGTTGTTTCACCACGGCAACGCAAGACCTCATACCGCAAGGCAAACATTAGGCAAGTTGAACGAGCTCGGATGGGAGCTAATGCCGCATCCCCCATGCTCTCCGGATATTGCACCTTGTGATTATCACCTTTACCGTCGACTTCAATCCCATATGAGTAACCAGAACTACTCCTCAAAATAAGCTATAAAAAGGGATATCGTAGCGTATTTTGGTTCCAAGGACAAAAAATTGTTTGCCTAAACGTTGGGAAGACATTGTAAGTAATGAAAGAAAATATATTATTTATTAATAAATACTTTAAACACCTTTTTTATTAATTTTAAAACCACCTTTAAAAAACGCACGAACTTATGGACTGACCTGATATTTTTTTATCGCTATAAGCTTAGTCCTCACCTCTGAAGAAAACAGGCAAGAAAAAACCTCCACTATATCGTACCCTTTAAAATCCTTTTATCCGAATAGTAGAGCGTGCATTTATTTCTTTAATGACTTAAAAAAGATAGCAGAAAAATTAGTGTTTTTTTCTTGAGGCTTGTAGGCTATCCAGGGCACATTGAACAAATAATAGCAGTAGAGCAGCTGATTAATTTGTTACTAGATATTTACTATTTTTGGTCTCTGAAGTATCAAAATTTGTTTAAATTCCACTAAGCTGTCAATACAGTGTGCTTTCTCCTACCGGATACCTCCCATAAGCGGACACTCTTTTCAACGCATCTCAATACACGCCTTAAGAATTTTTAAAATGTTTATAATCTTTTGCGGGCTACCCTCCCATAACACGTTGACTTTTTTTCAACATATTATTAACTTTTTTACACTTTTCTCATAAGCGAACAACTCCTAAACGGGCTCTGATGAGCTACGATGGGTTCTGAGGCCAACTTCTTTGGCCCAGAGCCCATCTTAGCTAAGGAGTTAGAGGTCTCGTTACCGGTGATACCCACGTGTCCCGGGACCCATGTTAGCATCAGGCTATTATGTCTACCGATATAGTTTAGCCTGGATTAACAGGACTCGACTACCCCTGATGCGGTTGGGGGGCTGTCTAAGGTCATTAGTGCAGCTTGGCTGTCGCTGCAGACACATATAGATCTGCCTCTCCATCGGTTTTCCACAACAAAGTTCATCGATTCTTGAACTGCATAAACCTCCGCTTGAAACACAGATGCATGCATTCCAAGAGCAAAGTGCAGTTTTGTCCCGCTGGATTCCAAGTGGACCCCAGAGCGGGAGCCATACTAGGTCCTAGAGCCATCCGTAAAAATGCGAAAACAGTGTTTGCCGGACTCATTTTCTGAGTTTGACCACAACTGAGCCTCTGGCAGCACTACACTGTATCTCTTTTCAAGTACGACTCTTGATGGGAAGGAGTCAAGGGGCATGGAGAGAATCGTTGGATCGACGTCCATACCTTCTCTTTTTTTCCAATGGCGGACAGGGGCTGTACCAGTTTCCATTTTGTTTCAGCCTGCAGATGGCCTTCAAGGCCTCTCCTTGGATGAAAGCATCAAGTGGCAACAGATGGCTACAGTGCATTGTAAGGTCGATAAGGTCCTCCTGACTCCCACGAGAGAGAGTCTACTCATCCAGACCACTGATGCATAGGTAATAATAGGTCTTATCATAGCCATGTAGATCCATAGGACCTTGCTAGGAAAAAGACCCCACGTTTTCCCAAAGACACCCTTGCACTGCCAGAAAGCTGTCAGTGCTTTGAATGTCTTTGTTTCAACGTGTGATTTCCAAAGGAGCTTACCATCGACGATTACTCCAAGATATTTAATTTCCTTGGATAGCTGGATTGTGACTCCTTTTAGCTTAAGAATAACGAGTCCACCAAGCTTCCTCCTTCTGCTGAAGAGGACAATACCAGTCTTGGCGGGATTTGCCGATAGCCCATTCGCACAGCACCAAAATAACTTAATGGAATCATCAGCAACTACCATCATTCTACATGAGGACACATCAGAAAGGTAAAAAGAAAAGAGATAAGGCATGGAAGTTATTCTCATTTGAGAAGACATTCCATCCTTTGTTGGTTGGTTGGCCAAGCTCCTCCTCCTATTTGTGATGTGAAGGAAGGAGGGTCCAAGCACATGATTTTTTTAGGGTCATTTTCATAGCAGAAATACACTCGGAGGCTTGTCGTTGCCTGCCGAGGGTGACCGCTATTAGAAAAAATATTTTCTATAATTTTTTTTATTTAGAATTCACGCACTTCGTGACGGTAGTCACGCATCAGCCCATTCGGCTATGGCGGCCGCTAAAACCTATACCCTGGAGATGTAGAACCATATTAAATCGTGCTTCGATCATTTTGTGGGAAGAAACGAGAAAACAAATAACCATTTTAAGAATTCGGAATATGGCAGGCTTTGAGACAATTTCACGAATCTCTGATTCATCCTAAGAATTTGCTGTTTTCTTACGTTCAAACAAAAAAAAAAAAAAACAAGAAATTACAAATACCCGCACTCCGTTGTTCGTTGCCCGTTCGAAATTTGTTTTTACGAGCTGCAGCTCATTACATTTTTGCACCTACAACTTTTGGCCACACAATTCTCGATGCCAGCCGCTTAACGCTACCTTCTCACGCTCTACTCATTCGCGCATTTACCTAAAAGAGTCATCACGAAGTTAATTCATTTTATTGCCACGCAGCAGCTACATTGTCAACGTTTACGCAGTGGGCAGTGTCAATTAACAAATTAGTTTATTGCAATGACATAACAAAAAAGAGAGGGGACGATGAGCAACGAAAAGCTTTGCTCTTGAACTTCCCCATAAGGATTGGCGGCATGCGTTGCATTTTAGTTGTAGTTGCTAGTCGACGACAAAATCGATGATTTCCTCGAAGGCTATAAAAGCTTTAAGCAGACTAAGAACAACAACAAATAGCCGGCGGTGTATGCATTGCATAGCAGCGTACATTTTTGCTGCTGCCGTGTATCGACAGCTCGTCATCGACTGATTTTGTAAGACTTTGCTGCGGTGCTGCAGCGATTTTTTACAACTTAATTAGCGTCAGCACGTTTTCGGCCAATTTGTTGTTGTTGTTGTTGTAGTGGCTTATTTTTGTAGGGAATTTTTGGTTTGCGTTATTTTGTGTTTTGTTGTTTTTGTTTCATTGCCTATCTGCCTTTTATTCGCTTACGTTTGGGTGTGTGTGTGTGGGGCCTCATAAATTGCAATTAATTTCGCTGACGCTGGCACTTTTTGTAGGTGTTTCATTTAACATTTTCAGCGCTGCATATTTTTAAGCGAATTGTTTTTCACATCGTCTCTGGCGTCGTACAAAATAAAACAAGTGCTTTATAAAAACTTTATTGGCCATCAGTTGGCCGGTGTGGCTCACGCTGCCAGCTGGCTATCCGGCCAGTTGTCCAAGTTTGTTGTTTTACAAAAGTCTTTTGTTTACATTTTTATTGTTTCCTTGAATTTGGCTGTGCTTTTGCGATGGCTACTAATTTTTTCGTGGCATTACCTGTTGCTTATTTTGTTATTTGCTTTTTCGCCTCACTTTATCTGCTACCTGCTGGACTGACTTTATGTGGCTGTTTGCTGATTCGCTTGTAAAATGTTTACTTGCACCTTTTTACACTTTTGATTTCAGTTTCTGGATTTTTTCGTTTTTTCATATAGTTGTAGCTTTTGCTTTGTTTTTAACTGTTTTTTTTTTATTTTTTTGACTGGTATTAATGGCTTTGCCAAAAATCGCTTAACATAGCGTTTCATTAATGCCGTTTATCACTGTTTGAAATCTACGTCAAATATTTGACTATGAATAGTTAAAATGCTTTGTCATGACAATGAATTTACCGAGCCTTTTTGTTCAATTTCCATGAAACAATAAATATTATTACATTTTGTGAATTGTATAGTAAACAAAATTAATTGATGCTAGTTTCTCAAGCAACCTTTCTTACGAATTGCATATTTTATGAAATGCTCCAAAAAGTAGTTAGCTGATTTTTTAAGTTCTCTATTCAAATTTTGAACAAAAAGGTCAAAGCAAATAGTTGCAGGAAATTAGTTTCACACACAAAATATTACGGTAATAAAATGCAATCTGAAAAATCTTTACATCAAGGTCGTTGGTTGAATTTTTTGTTCACTTAATTAAATTTTTAAATTAAAATGCATATCAAAAAACACTCAGCATGCATGCACGCTTGATCTCAGCTCGCAATTACCACATTTGAAAAAGCGTTACCTCATCTGAACAAAATTCGTGATCACTGCTCGCTGCACTTCTGCCTCATCAAACTGATGTGAGCGGCAGTTCACGGCGATTTTGCAGTGGCTTGCAAGGCTAATGAACCAATTGGGCAGCGCACTGTCGAGGTGATTTCTTTGAACAAGGCGAGTGTCAGATTTCCTTTAACCTTTGATTAAATAATAACAAGTGTGCCATTTCCCCCTAGTCCACCTGCTGTTGGTAGTGGGTCGAGGTTAGTATGAACCACTACTCAACTTTCAAGAATTCAAAGTGAATTTAACATTTCGATTTGATTCCTACGATAAGTAGCTGAGACATTCCTTTCGTAGCATACTGGTCTGCTTCTTCATTTTTCAAGGCACAACTGCTTCCTGAGATCCAGTACAGATAGTAGGGATCTTGCACTTAATTCGCACAATTCTGTCTCAGATCCTTTCCTCGCTCACTCGTCGACTACTTCATTTTCCGAAACGCATTCATCTTCTAAGGTTCAATACAGATTATAGGAATCTTCAATGGCTGAAATTTTCATTGCTCGGGAAGTAATTTAAGAAGGATAAAAAACATTTAGAAGTGTGAGATAAAATTTGTTCAACAATGCGTAAAAAAGGGGAGCAAATAATAAGCAAGTTTTTTTTTTTAATTCGTTTAACCCTACAATATGACATTCGGTACATGGACTCCAAATATGTTCATACACCTTTGCTCAAACGAGAAATGTACCCTTACGGGCATACCTGTGTGCTTGTGTGCTTAGAAGTTTCAGAGTGCACGGATTAGAAAAGTCAGAGCCAAACGCATGCGTAGAGTAGAGCCTAGAAATACATCGTGCCCCAAAATGGTAGTACATCAACATTTCCATTTTTTTTTTCTGCAGTTTTTTGAATGCACAATACTTTTGTTAGCGAGTATAGCTCATTTTACGACAAAACCTATAGGTATAAATGAAATTTTTTGATTTTTTGCAAAAATTCGAAAAAATCTAGAAAGTGTTCATCCCAATTCACTTGATTCTAATTAGAATTTCTAGAAGGATTTTTAGTATGCGGTTTTGTATAAATATATCAAGTGCAAGTTTGAAGTTTCTGAAAAATCTCGTTGAGCTTTTTTATAGTTTTTTTCCGTGATGTTCATCACATGGCAAGTTTAAGGCCATACACTGGTTGCTATGTTTTGTGCACTTTATTAAAACAAAATTTTGAGAATTTTTTTTTTTTAATTTTTCTACGCATGTTTTGTGACGCATTAAATTAAAATTTTTTTTATATTTGTTTTTTTTTTGCTTGTTATGACTTTTTTGTGCATTTTGCTTAAAATTTTGTTTGAGATTTTTTATTTTTATTTTTCCGCATGTTTGGGAAATCAATTTTTGAATTTTTTTTGGTTACACTTTTTTGCGCATTTTTTAACAAAAATTTTGACATCTTTTTTGTTATGGAAACATCTTTTTTGATTTTTTTTACGCTTGTTTTGTGACGCATTAAATTAAAAAAATTATTTTAAGACATTTTTTTTGTTACGACTTTTTTGCATTTTAGTTAAATTTTTTTTGGCGATTTTTTTGTTAATTTTTGTTACGCTTCTTTTGTGACGCATTAAACTTAAAAGTTGTTTTGAGATTTTAGTTTTTTTGCTTGTTACGACTTTTTTGAGCATTTTACTTAACATTTTTTTTGAGATTTTCTTTTTCCTACGCTTGTTTTGTTACGCATTAAATTAAAAAAAATTGTTCGAGAAATTAATTTTTGAATTTTTTTTTGTAACGAGTTTTTATGAATTTTTTTTTAACAAAAATTTCGAAATATTTTTTGTTTTGAAAAAGTGTTTTGAAGTTTAGATTTTTTTGCGCTTGTTTTGTGACGCATTAAATTTAAAACATTCTTTCAGGAACTTTTTTTTTTTATGTCTTTTCCGCATTTTACTTAAAAAATTTTGAGATTTTCTTTTTAATTTTTCTTACGTTTGTTTTGTTTTGCATTAAATGAAAAAAAATTTATTTGAGAAATAAATTTTAAAATTTTTTTGCTCCCACTTTGTGCATTTTATTAAAAAACAGTTCTGAAATATTTGCTTTCTTGAAAAAAATTGTTTTGAGAACCTTTTTTTGTTACGACATTTTGTTTGAGATAATTTTTTTTTTTTGTGGCAAAAAGAAAAATTTTTTTTTTCAAATTTTTTACGCTTGTTTTGTGACACATTTAGATTAACATAATTTTTTTTTGTTGATAACTTTTTTTTGTAAAAAAAATTTTTACGCCCGTTTTGGCCGCATTTTGCAGTTTAATAAAAATTATGCATATTTTTTTTGTTTTGAAATTTTTTTTCTTTGATATTTTAAATTTTTTACGCCTGTTAAAATTTAAAAAAAAATTTTGAGACATTTTTTTTTGTTTCGATTTGTCTGTGCAGTTTATTTAAAAAGAACTTTTAAATACTTATTTTCTTGAAAAAATTTTTTTTGAGAAACCGTTTTTGTTTTGTTATTATACATTTTTTTTTAAATAATTTTTTTCTTTTTTTTTTGAAAAAAAGAACATTTTTTGTCATTTTTTATGCCTGTTTTGTGACGCCTTTAGATTAAAAATATTTTTTTTGGAAAATTTTTTTTCGTGAAAGAAATTTTTCACGCCCTTTTAGGCCGCAGTTTGTAAATAAACGCTGTTCGAAAAAAAAAAATTACGTGCTATTGGTTTTCAACACTGTTTAACAACTCTTGTAATTTAGTTAGTAATTTTTGCAGGTTTTTATTACCACTGCCTACATTTGCTGTTTTTTGCTTTCGTTGTAAGTGTTGTTGTTTACGCAATCAGTGGGCCTATTAAATCTCTAGCAACTTTATTAGTAGCCGCGCGGCGAATTTCTGGCGCATTGTGTTTCGGCTGCGTGTTGTTGTTTTGTTTTTTTGGTTTTCCTTGGCAACTTTAATTCTCATTCATTCTGCTTTGCTTTTCGCTATAAATTTGTTTTTATTTTCCCATTTCTTATTGCGCTATTCTACCACTCTATAACTTCCCTATTTTATAACTCCGATTTTTCCAATTCATTCACCTCTGCGTTTGTTTGTCCTCTCGCCGTGGTGGCCACTTGGCGCCTGCGCCGTGTTGCCGTTCTTGTTTTTACAACTGTCAGCCGTTGCGCGCCTGGCTGCACGGTCATTTAGTGCACCAATTCAAGTTGGCCAATCACCTAACCAACTAGTTAACGGCTTAGCCCGTTAGCCACTCACTTAGCAGCTTCAATATCCCAACTTTCCAAAAGCTAAGCCCCTTTTACTCCTGCCATTTCTTGTTACTCGATTCACTCAGCGCCCCTTTCCGATTCGCTTCTTTCTATTTCCCTTTACTTGTTGTTTTTTTCTCGTCCGTTTTATTGTTTGCGGTTAAGGTTTAATTTCTTCGGCTTTTGCTCTCCTTCTGCCTGGCTTGCCTTACTGCGCTAAGCTTTTATCGCTGCCAATGAGCGGTTGGATGGTGTGAATTTCTTGCTCGCAATCGCAAACTTTTTTCCTGATTTTCATTTTTAATTTTTTTTTGCACTTCCTTCTCGCACTCGCTGCTGCCGCTTCTGCTGCTTGTCGCTGGCTGGTGTTAACAATGCTGGTAATTGTGGTGATTGTTGTTGTTGCTGTTGTTAGTTTTGGCTTTCATTGATTAAGACAATATCGTAAAATGTCGTTTATTTTGCTTTCATGTGAAATGTGATCGTGTCGCAGCGAGGCAATCAACTTGCAGCGATCACCGACGTCGATCGATAGTTTCAAGTTGCACACTCTGCTGCTGCAACGCCGCCGCTTTGCACGTTCTGCTTAACTTGTTTTACCGCAAGACTAAGCGCTGGTAAGCGGTTTTATATATCGTTTATTTTTATTTATTTATTATTTGTATTTTTTTTTTGTTGTATGCGGCAATTGCATTTTTGTGTTAAATTAAGCAAAAATGAAGTTAAATGAGGAAAAGTGTTGCACCGTTGGTGGTTAATGTGTGGCATTAGTTGCGCCTGTGTTTGTTGTTGGTTTTGTGGTTGTACTTACATATTTTTGTTTTTTATTTTGGTAAACTCACCTGCCCTCGTTGCGTTTTTTTAGTTGTGGTATTTGCAATTTGGTTTCAGTAATTTGTTTTTTTTTATTGGAGCTTTTTGATTTTATACACTTCAGTGGTTTATCAATTTGTCAGTGGTTAATTTTTTTTACATACCGCAACAAAATATTTTTTACTCTTCTCGTAGTTAATTATAAAATTTTTCCGGAATTTTTGGTTTTTTGCTCCAAATTTCACACCCGAGTGCTTTTGAAAAGTTCACGATGAAAAATTCATGAGAGTCTAAAGCTTACTGGGCATCGCTCAATAAAAGCAAAAGGTCCTTATAAAAGGTGTTGAAATGGAATGTAAAATATTTCAGGAGGAAATAGTATGGATCAAACGAAACATGGACCAAGAAAACTTGTATCCGCAAACTAAACGTTTTGAAGATATGGCAAGTAAACTCCTTAAAAATATCACATTCCATTTTTAATACCCCATAAAAAAACTCTCAAGAAACACACAAGAAATATGCTTATGTAAAATTTTTTGAAGGTAAGCCACAGCTTTCCAGATATAATCTGCTTTTTCCACTACCTCTTCCTTAGGTTTCTATTGAAAATAATATTCGAGTATAAAGAAACTCTGATTTGACAGGAAAAAATGCGCATTCCATTATTTCGACAAGAAATTTTCCCAACTACGAAATAAAGAAAATATTTTCAAATATTTTTTGAGAAGAGTGAACTAAGCTTAAAGCAAATAATAAAAATAAAAATAATTTTTATAATATTATATGTATTTCATGAGCATTAAATATGTATTTATATGGATGTAAATAAATTTTTGAAGTTTACTCTAAATAACTCACCGATACTTCACATAAATTCTTAAAGCTCTCGACTTCATTCAAGAGTTACTGTGGGTTTAATAATATTGGAAAGGCTCCCTCCCCGCATCGAAAATTCTTTCACATTTATTAACAAACTTTTACCAGAATACTTCGTATAAGATGCCCGGAAAAAATAAGAACATAATAAAATAAGAAATATTATAACAAAGATTTATAACAACGTACCAACGAACATTGCAGAATCATTGATAAGGAACTCGTCACCGGAAATTGCAACTGCAATGAAATTTGTCGTGCAGCACCTAATAGAGTGCGATTGCGATCTACAGTCCCTATACTCCACGAAGAGATCAGGAGAGCAATGCAATAACTCTAGCACAAGGACCTATTGACAAGTTTTGACAATTTATTTGTTAACTATTCAATTTAAACATTTTTTATGAAAATTGTGAAGATTCTCCTCAAAACCTTAATAATAAATTCAAATTTCAAAATGTCCAGCAAAAATAAATCAACAAATTTTCCTTAAGGGGTAACACCACTGTAGAAATTTCAAAAAATTGATTTTGTTTTTTTATAAGCTTAAAAAATTCTTTGAACCTTTTAAAATACAGAACAAAAAGTTTTATACGTTACCGAAGTTTATTTCATAAATATTTTAAGCTTTTAACCAAGCGTTAGTGAGTGCTACCTAACGACTTCTCCAAATTTCCAAACTTTAAACGCGTTTTTCTCAAAACACGTTTTCTGAAATTGGCACGCAGCATAACTCAAACAATTTTAAATATTTTGTATAATAACCTTCTTAAGAGAAGAGCGTAGAGGATTTTCGATAGATTAATTTAAACGATTGTTATAATAGAGTTTTTTCCTTCAAATGCTTGCTAATTCCACAAAAATAAATATTTTTAAATCCCCTACGTGTTTCTCTAGCTATTCTTATCTAGATTAAGAAAAAAAATGTTTCTTTGTTCCAGATTAAAATTTGCACCCTCTGTGCTGCGTGCCGCGGAGCTCCTTCAAGAGAAACCACATTACAAAAATGTCTCCAATGCCGCCATTTTGTAAAATTTTTCGATCAAACTTTGTAGTTTTGTATTTTAGTTTATAAGTAATAACTTCCCAAATCAGAGTGATTGTTTCCCCTTTCCTATATACAAAAAAATTCCTTCTATACAAAAAATTTCTTTAAAAATGTGTTTATTTTACGCGTGTACAGTGGTGTTACCCCTTAAAATTTCTAATTTTTTATATACAATTTTTAGAAAAATTTTAAGTAGGAACTTTTATCGCGCATCAAATTCTGCGATAACAAAAGCCAAGTTTAAAGTGCCTCAAAATTCTGGTTGATTTATGATAATTTTTTTTCCTGACGGTGTTGCGTATTTTCTTCACACAATAACAATGCCGTCCATATGCTACAAAATCGAATTTTTGTAAATTTTGTACAAAGTTTGAAACTTTTATTTGTATGGTATTTGTTATAGAATAAGCCATGTTTTTATACAAAAATAATGAAATTTGAAAAAATTAAGGAAAGTAGTCGAAACTAGTCAAAATATCACAACTTTAATATTCTGTCCGTATTTTATTATTTTGTATTCATAATTTAACTAATATCTGTTTTATATAACTTTCAGCACACAGCTTTAGACCTGCTTTTGCTCAGAAAAATGTGCATGGCTGCTGTATTATAAATAATCAAGTGCTGGCAGTTTGTGCTTCCTGATCAGCGATAAAATATTACAGATGTGATGAGAATTTCTACCAGATGTTTTCCACTTCGTACTAGAAAGCGTCTACAAAAATTACTAGTGCATATGTTTTTTTTTTTATTTCAAAGCTGCAAATAAAATAAAGAAAATGTTGTTTAATATTATTTTATTACATATTTGAAAAAATGTATGTTTGCGTATTATGTGCCATAAAGAGGTTGACCGAATGTTAATCAAAGTGAATTATATTGTGGCATTAGTAGTGCATATTGCCATGCGGTTTTCATTCATAAGCAGAGCATACCTGTTTTTCAAGTCAAGGCCAGCTCATGATTGGGAGGAGTTTTACCCGGTAAAGTATTCAGCCCGTAATTTTTCCACTTTAGATCGCGGCAACTGAAGCACTTCGTTTGCAAATGATGCTGATTGACTTCCGATTACGGCATTCGTGGTACGAGAGTTGGTAAAAGTGGCGATAGTCCCTCTATGAATATCATTTGTGGACTGTCAAAATGCCATCAGACTCATAAGCATTCGGATGCATTTCTAGATTTAGTCAGTGCGTTCAAGGAGGCACCTTTTGACTGTTTGATCTCTACTGAGGATATCTCTACGATAGAGTCACATCGGCGACTCATTGCGTTTTGCGTCTTAAAACTTACGTGCCTCAATATATGATACTCTGCTGACCTCAGAAGACATCAGTTTGCTTTGCTGTGTGAAGTAGTTTGACAACTCTGTGGCCCACTGTGCTGTGTCCTAGTCCTTTACTAGTACCCCCCTACTGAAGTAGTGCTATATATGTACATAGCTTGAGAGAGGTTGGCACGTTGTTGTTGTTGTAACAGCATTTCTTTGCATAAAAACTTCTCCATACATAATATTTTTGGAAAAGCACTGAAATAAAAGTGCTTGAACAGATATAAATAGGAGTATTTCATTAACGTTCTTCGAATCGACTGTAACGTGAATGATTCTGTGCTCGGGGTGATGTTCGCATAAAAAGAGAACAAACTAACTTAAGATTATGTTCGGTATGTATTGACCGCCCTGCTTGAATACAAATATTAAGCTCAAAGTTGACCCCTCTTGTCCATTTGGTAATAAAAGTTGGCTCTTAGTTTAATAAGAGAGGAACTGAAAGGAACTGAAATCCATACCGAAATCGGCCTTCCAGAAATGCTATGATGATTGGAAAAAACGTTGGCATATGTGTATCGCCTCCAACGGTGATTACTTTGAAGGAGATAAAATAAAAATTGAACAATAATTAACCGTTTGTGTTTTATTAAATCAGTCTCGTTCATAGTTGACCAGGAGGTATTTACCGGATGCCAATATCAAAAAGTGATCAACCCATAAGCTCAGTGAAATCGCTCTCAAGTGGAGCTCTGGTGCCGAATAAAGTCAGTTATTGCCAGTTAATTTGGTTCATAATGCGTTATGGAAAGCTAGAGGCAATTTCCTGCAGTAGAAAAGTTTACACACTGAAACATATTCAGTGAGCTTTAGTCAATGACCTGCTCTTGTGCAAAAATAAACTCAGTATAAAGTGGCGTAAAATTAATAGCCCTGTCGGGAGATAATTTTTGCAAATAATCATATTTGAATATTGTGAACTATACAGCTGCTGTAGAGAAGCAATGAAGTACGCCAAGGTCAAAATACAGATTTCCATCACTTAAAGTGATTTTAGTAAAAAAGTAATTCAAAAACAAAATTTTATGATTAATTTTGCGCCACATTTTTTAAACCTTGACTAGGTAGATACGACGATGTAGAGCATACCTCTCTTGATCTACAGCGCGCGGCAAAAGATAGTACATCAACATTTTGACCAGTTTTGACTATTTTCCTTTTTTTCATGCACGTCATATGTATATTTTTAATATGGCGAAAATGCGCAACACCGCAAAGGAAAAAATTAAAAAAAAGTCAGCGAGATTTTTAGCAACTTGAAACTGGCTTTTTCTTGTACTAGAATTTAAAAAGTTCTAAAGCAGCATGTCCAAAAATCCTTCCAGAATTTCTAATTAATAACGGCGGAATTGTGATGAAAAGTTTGTGGAATTTTTGTAATCTTTGAAATATGAAAACTGGATTTATATGGCCCTTTTATAAAATGAGCTACACTTTAAAAAAAAATTATTGAAATTAAAAACAAAACTTGCAAAAAATAGTCACAATGTCATTTTGTCGCGGGGTGTATCTTAGATAGACACTATAGGGTGTTTTTTTTTGCTGCATGAAAACTATCGATATCGATAACTATGGTTTGGCAGCTGAAAATGCCAAATTGTGTTGGCATTTTCTTTGAAAAAAATAAATAAATAAATCTGTTTGCAAAGCTCATAGAGCGAAGCGTTGAATAATACGCGCACGACAGTCGGTTCTACGTTACAACAACAACAATGCAAAAATATCGATTTCGGTCGTTTTCAATGGCCTATTCACGTTTTACGATCACGACCTTGGCTTAAAATACAGCTCGCTCAAGAATTGACGCCAAACGACCATCGTTTGCGTCGCATTTTTACTGATTGGACTCATTTTAATTTATTATTTAGATTTATAGCAAAAAATAAAATAAATACCATGAAAAAATCTACTAGACTATAATAAAAGAAATTCATTTCTTTCATATTTCTGTTTTGTATTATCATTTTAGGTTCCCAAGCTCTTAAAAAAACACCAGATACTTTACTTTTACCAACTCCTACTCCCATAAGTGAGCGCAGCTTTCCTCAGATAGTCAGTTTTCTGCACGAAACTTGTTCCACAAATTTAATAAAAAAATAATAATTTTCCAAGATCGCTCATTTACTGTCAAAAAAACAAAAAAAAATATTTAAGCAAATTCCACTAAAGTAAATTATTTAGTATTATTTGCCTCCATTTTCAACCTTTATCAATAAATTCTGAATTAAATATTCTTCTAACCAACATAACTTTACGCAAATTCCCGCACGCAAACGCGCCTGCCAGCGCCATCTATTATTCTTCCGTCTGCGCATCATAGCGCAAACCACAAATCGTTGACGCAGCATTTTTTCCTTTTTACCTCGAAATGACAAAAATGCAGTTCAACCGCAACAAATAACAAGAACAAGATAACTTTACGCCATCAGATGCACAATCCAATAGTTATAATACAAGGAGAGACAAATAGCTCGGGCAGCGCAGCGACCGAGGCAGCGGAAATTGTACGCTGTCCAAGTGTGAAATACTTTAATAGAGATCACTAATTTACCGCTGAGAGCGGCAGAGCGCCGCACTTGAGGCGCAAACTTACAAAAGTGTGCGTGCACGAAAGTGCGATCAATGAAAAATGAGATGGAAGCACAAGAAAGAATTGATAGGCCGGGTAGTGCGAGCGAGTGAGCGCTAGTTGACGGCAGTGTAGGCGAGCGAAATTTGTCAATGTGTGCGTGCAATTGGAACGCGCTTGTGTTTGTGCGCTGGCTTAGTATGTGTGAGACATTTCCCCTCCAAATAGAGAGCGAGCACGATCGGTAAAGCGAGGGTTTCAGAGAGAGAGAGAGAAATCAAGGGATAGAGAGAGCTCGTGCGCTCAGCTCGGCGTTCTATCTACCTGCTGCATATTACTAAATCTAATAGCTGCCTAAATGCTGTCGGAGCTCATGATCTTGTCATAACATACAATCAGACAGGCGAACAGCCAGACAGACACAGCACAACACATACAGGCGCAAACAGATTAGGTCGTTTTCAATAGTAGCAATACAAAAGCAAAGCCAGTATTGCGGCCGAAACAATACAAAAGTAGAATGAAGCAAATCTGAATAGCAAAGACTGTGGGTTTGCTGCAGTTGCTGGTGGGCTTAAGACGGGGCTTAACGACGCTATTAAATGTTTATAAAAATAACATTTTCAGTTTTTCTTATGCCCCTATTTTGATTTCTTTCAAAATATCTACTTACATGCGGGTAAAAGAGCAGCGAAGAAATACTCGTGCGTAGTGCCGGAATTTCAGCTGTCAACTTGTTTTCTTTGCGCTGCTTCGTGTCCCATCGCACTTGTTTTGCGCCGGGATTTCGGAGACAGGATTTCATTTGCAGCAGCATTTTCTTTCGCAGGAATATAAACAAAAATTTGTGCTGAGTGATGTTTTTACAGCAGTGCCGCGTGTAGTGGAATAGAAAGAAAAGATAGAAATTTTAAGTTTGTTATTTTTACAGGCCGTAATTGAAATGTTTGCTAATGTATATGAAAATACGTTTTGGAATTACTAGAATGCCGAAATTATCGTGAATCTACGACACAAAGTTCACTTTAAAAAGTTAGAGATACCTACTCAAGGACTTCCTGGAAGGCTTAAAATCTCCAAATTGCTACAGGTTCAAAATACCTATGCCGCCACCCTTAGTCGATAATCCTTGCTGTCCTTAGCTGGGGATCTTATGAATCTCTAATACTTTAAGTAGGTAGTTGCTGATTAACTCTTACTATCTCGCATAAGTGATCGCAGTGATCCTCTAATGGGCATGCATTTTTCTGCACCACCATCGTGATTGTAGGAAATGCCAATTTAGGTTGGCAAATGTCAAGTCAGGTTGAGCTACAACAAGATTGAGTACAGTAACAAAAATTTGTATATTGTCTGTGATGCGGAAAATCACTTGAAGATCAGATAATGTTTTAAACCAATAAATTTTTAACTAGGCTAAAGTACAATAATAATTCATAGAAGTGCCTTTTTCGGTACTACAGATTACCCTCGTTGTAATATCTTTTTATCAAAAGTAATGCTGATCTCCTTTTTCTTGATTGGCGTTATAACCTTAAGCAATTTTAATCTCTTAAGCAATTTTAATCGAGTTTAACAAAGTCTACAGTTCTTTCTAACTCATGCTAACTGACATCAATTCGGCACAGTGAAAGGAAGTAGTTCTCCACCTAACCATTCCAACGCAAAGCAGGATTTCCTCTTCCTCTGCTACTACCAGCATCGAATACAGCGTTTGTATCCATTTGGGCGACATGATTGAGCCAGTGGAGCCGCTGTATCTTTATTCGCTGCATTTACTAGAAGATCTTTACTACCACTAGGTAGCCATTGGCAACAAACGATTTCCCTACTCTAAGAGAAACTTTACTTACCTCCGAATGGCAGCAGACTCATAAGACCAGCCTACTTTTTTCCAAGGTGGATTTCTGGCTGATATCTTAGGAGATAGTTGTGATCCCGAGGGCATTATCTGAACTCCTGTCACCAAAACGGAGAAGTTTTTTCTAAAAGCGAGTTTATTTCGGTATGCTTTGGAAAACTTTCGACTACATTTTTGCTAAGAAATGATTTTCATACAAAACTTCTGCCATTCGAAGTGGGCATAAAACTCGATGCCCTCTATATGTCGGACGAAATCACCACAAATTGGAGGATGTGAGGGCCAGTTTCAAGGATATGAGGGCCAGTATGCTATTGTCTACGGTCATAAGTAGTGAATTTTCATCTTTAGAAAATATTAGATTCATAGAATTTATTATTTAAAGCAACTATTACAAGATTGCATAATTCACAGAATGTGATACATTAACAGTGTGGAGTTGCCTGTCTTTCATCGGTCGTGTCCCCAGATGGTGGATAGGGGAACGCCCCGCAGATATGCAAGGTTGGTTGGTTGGTTAGAGTGGTGATTCATCCAGAATCCAATTAGCGCTTCCGCACCATTTTGTTGCCACATCCTCGTTACCAACTTGTTTACCAGTTATTTACGGCATGACTCTATCCAGTCTGTGCAGTTTAAGAACCTTATTAGGTTGTTGACATCTAAGCCAAAGAGTTGTTCGAGACCATCGAACAACAGTTTGCCCAAGGTTCACATTCTGTCTTTCTATAGGGCGGGGCATTCACAGAGGAAGTGGAAGATTGTTCCCTTTCTCTCCGGTTGTTTACAACTGTGACAGTATGTGTTGTGAGGGAAGCCCATTTTGGCTGCTTGTTCTACGGCAAACCAAAAGCCCGTTAGCCTCCAGGCGTCCCGTTGTTTCATGTTTAACAATATTGATGATTGTTTGAGGTTGTAGGTGGGCCATAACGTTCTGCTAATTTTGCGTCTCGTCTGGTCTCTCCATCTACTATTCGCGATTCGGGGGCATTTTTGGGAAATTGTACTCATGACTGGACCTAATGGTGTAAATAGCGATTCATGGCAGCCCCCTCTTGCCAGTTTATCTGCCTTTTCCTTCTTACCTTCAATGTTCCGAGGTCGCGGGACCCAGATTAAGGTAACATTATGGTTTTCACTCATGGTGGAAAGGCTATGCAGGGTAGTTTGGAAAGAAAATACCACTTGCGGACTAAAACAGGCAACACTTGCTTGGTGGTGTAGTTAGTTTTTATATATTGTATTGCAAAGCTAGGATAGGAGAGCCAGCAATATACTTCTTCGAATTTGCTAACTTATCGTCAAATTTACAGCCAAGAATAAATAAAAAAAATGTCTACTCCGTTTGTAATTAGGCTTGGGACTGGCTTTTGAAGCGTCGTTTTTTCTGCTTTTATAAATTTCCTACCAAAGCCATCAGAAGCTGAGTAAAACTCACGATGGAGAGAATAATGAGATGGCGCCTATCGTGGTTCCGTTACTTTGCTCTCAGCGAATTTGACATTGAGTGACGTGATTTTAGCGCCAATATGGCCAGATTAATATTTTCGTAACTTGATTTAGAATTTTTTTGTTATTTAGTCTCCGAGTTTTAGTTATTTCTTCATGAAATTTTTGTGATATGGTCTAATTAAAATGTAATGTTTATAATTTTGTAAAATATACATTTTTTAAAAATTAGTTCAATAATTCACTTAGTTTTATTTAACTTTACTTTTTTTTAAGATCTGGTCACATTGCCCATGATTGCGGTTATTGTTGATGTTTATGAATATTCGTTTCTTTTTTGAAATGTGCGTTAATTAACCAAACGTTTTATTGAATATTTACGCAAAAATAAGATAATTCGTGAAAGTGTATAAGTGAAAAATAAGGAAAAATGAAATGTGCAGTGAAAAATTGTGATAGTAAGAACCGCAATAAAGCGTGCCAATATGACATTTTTCGCTCTATTTACATTTTTAATTTCCAACTTTTTCTTCTTCTTCTCCTTTCAAATTTATGTCCCGCTATTGCAGTATTGCCTAGCTTTGGATATAAAAACGCATTTAAAGAAAATAAAATACCAAATTTTTATTGAATTACTTGAAAAACTTTGTATGCGTGACAAATTGTCTTTAAAATGTGCATTTTGTTTTAAATAAATGTGTTATCGAAATGTACAATTTAATTTATGAGTTTTTTTTTGGTAAAAGAACTCTTTTGTTAAGGAAATAACTTATGTGCTGTATTTCAGGTTATGTAACAAAATAAAGTACTCTTTTTGTAAAAATGTCGTTATGGTTTTTTCAGTATTTTCTGGCATTTTGTTGCTTATTTTCACTGTGAATACACCTCTTGATGCCCTATGTCCCACTAAGGAATGAGGACCGGACGAAACGATTACATCTCCATTCGCATTCAGTAAATTCAAATGCTTTTAAAAGGTTTTCAAGGTTAAGAAGAGTTAAGAGAAGAAGATTTAATATTCTGACATAACCTCAAAAGGAAAAAAAATTAAATTTTCACTTTCAAAATACTAAATTTTATAAGAATCAACAAATTTTCATTAGCACTAAAATCTTCTCAGAGCGACCTTTTTTAACCTTCCTTTGTTTAATAATAAATTTTTTTAACTTACAGTTTCGGTAGCCTTAAATTAAAAACAAAAAGAAACAAACACCAAACTTAAAAATTGTCGCATTTTGAGTATAAAAAAGCATTAAATTTATTGTGAAGAGCAAATGGTTGGCAACACTGCACTATTTGGCAAACGTGACGTCACGCACTCTCTGATGGGCGCAATCTTCTTTCTATCATTCTTGAGTAAAACTCAACTGAAAAAATTCTAACTGCATTTGTTTTTCCACCGAATTGCTTGCCTATAAAAAATTATAACAAACAAGCAATTTTGCTGTATGAAATAAAATTAAATCATGAATGCGATAGAGATCTTCCATTATTTTAAAAAAATCATCAATCACAGACTTCAGCTATCTAAGCAGATGAAGGCAAGTTCAAAGGCAAATCTTCCTATTAAAATTTAACATGAATTCTGGTTATTTATTGAGTTATTTATTATTAAGAGTATAAAATTGAATGTGGCATTTGGATGTAAGATTTTAATAACTGATAAGGCAAATCAAGTGAGGTTCAAGGCGATCGCTGCACAGTCATTGAACACTCAGCTAATACGCTAGCAAATATTATAGAAATTTATTTTACGTAAATTATTTGCAAACTAAATTACTGATAAGACTTAATGCATGTCGTGCAAGGCGTTTTTCTTTTTATTTTCGCATTGCAAATGCAGCTTTTGTTGATAAGAACCCGGAAATATAAAATACAAATGAAATTTATATAACTCATATTCCATATTGGCTTAGGGTTCATGATTATGGCAACTCTCGTGGTCAAGTTGGCTTGTGAATGATTAGCATTCGGTTGGTCTTGCATTCGATATTTGCCCACAATGGGAATGAAAGATGAACTAAAAAACAAACTTTCCTCATAATGATTTGCTGATCGGCAGGCAATGTCAAGTCTTCTCATGAGAAACCAACCACAGGCGACTGTAGAGTCTCGCATTTGTAGGACACCAGGAGTTGGAGAAGTAGCGAAGTGCCAAGCAAAGGATTTATGTATGTATGTATGTATCCGCCTTCGTTGTCTCGCAAAGGAATTTAGATTTTGTTTGTGTTCTATGCAAGGTGTGATGACAGCTCAGTACGATTCTCCTTTGAGGGACTAGAATGCAAAAGGAATAGAAAAGAACGGATTAAAATTGTTAGACTTTTTTTCAATTTGACATTATTATTCCTTACCCGATCACTGCCAAATTCAATCACACTTTTTAAATATATGTATTTTGGTCGTATTATAAAGGCAATTGAATATTCCGATAGAAGATTCATACGTTTCTACAGATTTCCGCAAATTGAACGGAAACTCTCACGTAATATTTTTCAAATATTTTCAAACTTATCATTTATAGAAATATTCCAAATCTAGCAACACTTATCGAATAAATTTTTCCTTTTCAGATACATATGTCATATACCTATGGCATACTCTGAATACACAAATAAATTACATCGAGCAGTAAAAAAATGTGATGAATATTTCGACTCCTGCGCAAACCGATGTAGAGCGCAATTAGAAGTGGATACCTTCAAAACGAACTGACGTTGACTTCATATTTCATTTTTGATGTTCTGAAAGAAAAGGAAATTAATAGGACAGATGACCTATCAATTCAATGCATTGACTGCCCAAAAACTCTTATGTGTGATCCGATGTGTGATAACTCGCATTGTCTTGGCGAAGGATGATTTATCTTCGGCGGTTGGTTTTCCTTAAACTTCTGGCAAGTAACTGGTTATGTGCCAGTCGGAATGGACTGTTTAAATTTTCTCTAGTAGTACAGTTGTGACATGACCAGATTTCCCGAAAAACAGCCGACCATTTGCTTTGAAGTGCTTTATACGCGCATAACTTTTGTCGGGTTTAGCTCACCTTGGAACACCCATACAATCGATTATTGTTTCATTTCTGGTTGATGTGCATAGATCAAAGATTCATTAAGTCATAGATGTGCTTCTAAATACCGCGGCTTAATTTCTTCAACATTTCTTTACATCAATCGGCACGAGTACTTTTTAGGGCAATTGCCAAATTATACGGTATCCAGCGAGAACATATCTTCTGGACGACCAAATGCTCATGAATTTTTATTTTAATTTTTATGCTGGGCCCGCTAATATCCAAGGATGTCTTGTCTTGTGCCACATGATGATCTTGTGTTATCAATTGACGCACAAAACCGATTGTTTCTAGCACAACAAACGTTTTCAGACGGCCTTCACGAAAATCAACATGCAAGGATCGACGGCCATGTTGAAACTCGTTGTACCAGCGTTTTACAGTAGCTAATTATAGTGCTTCAACACGTACAGTCGAAGTAAATTGATCTCAATGCACTTCTGCCACGATACTCCACGACGATACTCCACGTTGAAAATCGTAATAAATCATTGCCGAAAATTTTCATGAGGCGAGATGAATTTTTCGACTCACTGAAAAAAGAATAAAAAGAGTGAATACGTAATATGTAAATGTACGCTAAAAATAGCTAACTGTTCAATAAAAATATTGAGTTACAGCTCACCACACTTGGTGTTGCAAAGCGCAAAATATAAAAGGCAACCAGGGCCGTAGAGAGCATATCTGGGCCCCGGGGGAAATTGCAAATGCGGGCCCTTTCCAATTATGTCTAGTTCATATAAACACGTATAACCTCGAGTCCGGGCTCCTCTGAGAACTCCGGTCCCGAGGTAAAGAGTGCTCGATCCCGCCCCCTCTCGTCGGGCCTGAAAGCAACCCTCGTACAAGAAAATATTTCTCACAAAATCTATGTAGGCCGGTTACTTCTTTTTGCTACAAACTCGTTTTTTGTTTTTTTGTTTTTTTTTTTTTGTTTTTGTTTTTTTTGTTTTTGTTTTTTTTTTTGTTTTTTTTTTTTGTGTTTTGGAACGCCTACCCATAATCATTTGAAATATTTTCTTATTCACTGTAACAGTTTTCATTTTTTTATCTTTTCGCTTGAAACTCTTCAACAAATCGATTGTAACATTGTCGCGTTGTCATCCCTACCAAGGCTGCAAATATTTCTACTTACAGCTCTAAAATACAGCTTGAAAATGTTGGTGTTTTCTTTGGCATCAAAAGAAAACAGCAAACCTTAAATGCTCGGCAAAAGCAGCAAAACGAAACGGATTTCTGGCAATTAACGTCGTGCGTGAGTTTATTTTTATTTTTCTATGGGATTAAATATTTGGCTGACTGTGCTTGCAAGCGAAACTCAGGCGATTGCAATCCAAACAGCAGCCAAGCCAGCCAACCATTGGTGGTAATGCGTCTCTATCATCTCCAAAGATTGTTTTGAAAGCTGTTGGCCATTGTTTTGCCATTGAAGATGGCTTGCAATTAGTTGATAGATCAGCGGCTCTTTATTTATTTATTTGTTTTATGCATTATTGATGCTTTATTTATTCAGTAGTAACTATATCGAAAAAAAGGCCTATTTTTGAGTAGAAAAAAATTATTGCAATTACTTCGAAAACACTTGCTGCCGCTCCGCTTCTGCTATGCCGCTGCTACCGACAAGCGGCACTCACAGCCGCGTAATTTGGCAGCTTCTAAAATATTGTTGCTATTTGTCTGCTTGATTTTAAACAGTTCGCTCATGCACATACATACATTTGCCTCTTATAAATGAAGATTTGCAGCCGCCACTGGAAGCTGTAAAAACAAAATTATAGAGCAATTTATGTGCATGACGCGGCTGAAAGCAATGCCTCATTTTGGCCACTCTTTGTGCCGAGCTCGCGTAGCTGAATGGGCAGTGCTTAAGGTAGGCTGTGTAAAAATACGTATGTATGTATGTCTGTAAGTGCGATCGGTAGCTATTGGTAATTCAGGGTTTTATACTGATGAGCAAATTTACCAAAATGGTTATTAAGAAAAATACTTTTGATTATTTTTTGTTTTCATTTTTATTTTTATTTTAATTTTTTTGTTGTTGGCAAAATGGCATGTGAACTATTTTACGCTGGAGCAGTAATGATTCAATGACTTGCAAAATAGTCTCGGATGCTCGTATAGGTTGGAAATTATTTGAAACTATTAATCTTAATATCGGAGGATAATTTAAAATTGGAGTTTAGTATTAATGAATGTGCTGCGATTTTCCAATTGATTGTGGCTCACATGCATTTGTTTAGATGTGTGTATGTATGTATGTATATCGATACACCATAAAGTAATTTTAAAGAAAAAGAGTTAATTAATATTTAAGTCATTACAGGCATGTCTAGTGGTTCTTTTGGGAATTTTCAAATATTTTATGGCTTTAGAAATAGCAATAACAACAAAAAAAACCTAGAACTTTAAAAGAACGAATTTTGGTTAAAGCTCAAAGTTTTCAAAAGGCTTCTTTCAGAAATACAGTGCGTTAAAAAACTATAGCACTAGGATTTATTGACCATTTTTATAATTTATTACTTTCTTAAGGGTCTCCTTGCCGCGGGGATGAGGCTTAAGTGGTGATTTGACCCCCATATCATGGGAACCAACACAACCTGTCAATCGTAAACCCCCATCATCCCATCATCTCCTCTCCTCATCGTCACTTCTATTTGCTTTGAAAAGCAAAATTAGCAATTCATTAAATTTCAGCAAAGGATAGGTACGAGGGGTGCCTTTTATATGTCGGGATTAGAGAACAAAAACAAATTTTAATGATCTAAAATCACTTTATTGTTTTTCAAAATATTCTCCATGAAGATCTATACACTTTTGCATGCGTTTGAACCAATTGTCGAAGCACTTTTGCCACTCTGAATGAGGTACCTCCAAAACATGCGTTCTGAATGCCGCAACCGCTTCTTCAGGTGTCGAAAAACGTTGACATCTCGGTTTGTTTTTTACGTACGGGAATAAAAAGAAGTTATTCGGTGCCAAGTTAGGACTATACGGCGGATGACCCATTAATTCGATGTTTTGGGTGCTCAAAAATGCAGTTGTTTGAGCCGATGTGTGAGAGCTCGCATTCTCCTGGGCACTCGTCTTCGGCGATTGGTTTTCCTAATTCCTTGGAAGACAACTGGCAAACAAATGGTTGTGTACCACTCAGAATTTACTGTTCTGCGTTGTTCTAGTAGTACGGTTGCGACATGTCCAGTTTTTCCGAAAAAACAGCGACCATTTGCTTGGAAGTGCTTCGTGTGTGAACAACTTTTGTTCGATTTGGCTCATCTTGAAACACCCATACAGTCGACTGCTGTTTACTTTAGGGCTCATACGCATAAATCCATGATTCATCACCTGTCACGATGTCATAGACGTGTTTCGAAGCCCCGCGATCGTATTTTTTGAGCATTTCCTTCGACCAATCGACACGAGCCTTTTTTTGAGCGATTGACAAATTGTGTGGGACTCAACGCGAACAATTTTTTTTGACAGTCAAATGTTTATGCAATATTGAATGTATGCTGGTCCCACTAATGTCTAAGATTGTCTCAATCTCACGATAGGTCTTATGACGATCTTGCAATATCAGTTCGCGCACAGCATCAATGGTTTTCGGAACAACAACTGAATTTCGACGACCTTCACGAAATTCGTCTTGGAGTGAACTACGACCACGATTGAAAGCACCATACCATCGATAAACACTGGTCCTTGATGGAGCTTCATCGCCAAAAAATGAATGAAGTTCATCCATGCAATGTTGCTGAGTTAATCCACGTCGAAAGTTGTAAAAAATAATAAACGAAAATGTTCACGATTTAATTCCATTTTTGGACCGAGATGAATCTTTTAAGTTACTGTAAACAACACAAATAGCGCTGGTATTTCATAACGTTCTGAGTACGTAAAAGCCAAAAAATGTCAAACTTTGCGATACAGCTGTCAGTTGCGAGATTGCAACACCAGGGCTGCCAAATCCCAAAATATAAAAGGCACACCGCGTATCAATTCTGCTCGAATGGTCTTTCGCTTCAATTCATGTGGTAGTCATACTTAGAGCTTCTTCTCGAGACCAGCCTTCCAAATTGACCGGATTGAGCCTCAAATCAAGCTAAAGCTGGGCTTAGTACTGAAAAATAAATTCTTCATGCCTGCTCTTCCTTATTTTGATTTATGATTTTTGATATATGCCATTTTCTGCAGCTAAATGTTCTCTATTGAATGGCACAGAAAACTTTCTCACCGAGTAAATAAATATAAAGTTACGGCTATGTAATGCTTTTACCTATTAAAAATCTGTTTTATGAATTCCAGAATTTGTGGATCAATTCAAAATTCAGAGTACTTAGGTTGTTTTTCTACTTGACTAAAGCTGGAGTTTGATTTATGCCCCGAGAAAAGTATATTTTCAGTATCACACAGTTCATTCTACCTGAACGGTGCCAGTTTTCCATTTGTTTCTAAAAAAAGCGCAACTGGAACATAATCCACCAATTTTAATCTATTAGCTGTTGTAATGGCGAGGAGCAGCTTCATGGAAATCTATCTACATATAATTACTATGGAAATACGCTTTTCCAACCGTGTCTATGCTACTTTGAATTCAACCACTTCTTGGATGAACTCGCAGAGGGCAAACGTGGCAAAAATGAATGCGGCTGTGTGCCACTTCTGAAAAGATGCACATACACATATGTAAATACGTAAGTTAAAGACTGGCGCCGATGTGAGAAAGGGACTAAGGGCGCCAATTTTAATTTTTCATCACTTTACTTGGATTATCGAAAATGTGTTTTTGAGAAGACTTTAAAATATGCCTTTTTTGACATTTCTTAATATACTCGTATTTGAAGTATTAATATGCAGAACGAACTCCTCTCAGAGGAACAATAGAGCTACTCAAGAAGAAGAACTAATTTTTTGAAATTCTTACAATTATGCAACCTTAAAATAAAACAGATTAAGGCACTTGCAAAACCTTTTTCTTAAGAATCATTACCCGATGTAATTTTAGATAAAAAATTTATATTTTTTAAGAATTTTATGACGATTGCAGCTTTGACCGGTTTATACTGAGTTTCCCTTCCAACATTGAGATTGAGTCTTGATTATTTTCTAACACCAGGAGTCTCTAATTTGTACACTGCCAACCCAAATGTTATGCCCAAGTTTGAAAGGTCACATCAGCGAAATTTCCGTACATTCTTTCTTTCACTCACTTGTACTAAAAATAGAAAAGGCGTTAGAATATAAGGAGTATGCTCTAGGAGTATTTCCAGATATATCAGGGGCCTTCAACAACGTGACAAAAGATGCTATTTTAAATAGCACAGAGCCACATAATGTGCAACCCGCGGTTTATCTATGGATAAGGCAGCTATTAGCTAGCAGAAAGATAAGAACGATGCGAGCGTCACCAAATATGCATGCAGAGGTACTCCGCAAGGTGGGGTATTATCGCCGCTATTATGGCCGCTATTATGGTTACTTCTAGCAAATGAAATGCTCAAGAAACTTGACGGAGGGGCACCAAAACTAGTGGCATATGCAGATGATATAGCTATAGTAGTTACGGGAAAGTATCTGGACACCATCAGTAATGTGATGAAAAACACTCTCAAAACGATACACCAATGGGCATCTCGCGCAGGGCTAGGGATAAACGTGGGAAAAACGGACATGGTACTTTTTACCAGGAAGTACAAAGTTCCGGTGTGGAACCTCCCGAAGCTAGGCAACAACGAACTAAAGGGTGTTTTTTTTAGAGGTTAGGTTTTCAAGTTGGCACCACTTTTTTCGTAGATGGTCTTTTTGACAGCTGTCACTTGATTTATGCTCGGTTTGGTTTGCCATTTCATAATAAATAGACTTACACCTGAACAACGTTTGCAAATCGTGCAAATTTATTACGAAAATAATGGTTCGGTTCGCGCGACGCATCACAAGAAAATTTTGTTCAGCGATGAAGCTCACTTTTGGTTGAATGGGTATATCAATAAGCAAAATTGTCGCATTTGGAGTGAACATAATCCACAAGCCATTGCTGAGACGCCGTTACATCCTCAAAAAGTCACTGTTTGGTGTGCTCTATGGGCAGAGGGAATCATTGGTCCATATTTCTTTAAAAATGAAGCCGGCCATAATGTTACAGTCAATGGAGAGCGCTATAGAGCCATGATTAATGACTTTTTCGTGCCTGAATTGGACGATGTTGATGTGGACGACCTTTGGTTCCAACAAGGCGGCGCTACATGCCATACAGCCAACGCAACAATCGATTTATTGAAGGAAACTTTTGGTGAGCGCATTATCTCGCGCCGTGGACCTGTGGCGTGGCCTCCAAGATCGTGCGATATAACACGGCTGGACTATTTCTTGTGGGGCTATGTGAAGTCGCTTGTCTACGCAGATAAGCCCGAGACGATTGACGTCTTCGAAGAGAATATTCGGCGCGTTATTGCTGACATACGGCCCCAATTGCTGCAAAAAGTGATCGAAAATTGGGCCTCTCGGCTGGAATTTATTCGAGCCAGCCGCGGCGGCCACTTGCCCGAAATCATTTTCAAAACATAATGGCAAACCCTTATCTTTATAATAAAGCTAAATTCTTGGCCATAACATTAAATTATATATGTTTTATTTCATCTTGAAAACCTAACCTCTTAAAAAAAACACCCTTTACTTCTCAAAGATCATGCGAGGTACCTCTGAGTAATAGTAGACAGTAAATTGCTGTGGAAGCACAATGTTGAGGAAGGGGTGAAAAAGGCCAGTAATGCGTTGTACGCATGTAAAAGAATGCTGGGTGTTACTTGGGGTCTACCACCCTCTCTTATGCATTGGTGTTATACGGCAGTAGTTAGACCGATATTGCTGTATGGGGCCTTAGTATGGTGGACTGCGACAAGAAACCTGCATACTTAATGCCACTGGAAAAGACTCAACGACTCGCTGTTCTGTGCATTACAGGAGCGATGAAAACCACTCCAACGGCGGCGCTGGAAATGATACTCAATATGCCACCTATTATTGACCTTATGGCGGAAAACCTGGCAACGAAATCCGCGAGGAGGCTAGTGGCTGCGGGAGTATTCACCTGCAGAACCTTCGGTCAGAGATGAATAGGAAAGTGGAGCTCAGTTTGCACATACCACATGACTCCGTACTTTAAGTGGGAGAGAAAGTTTCGCACTAAAATTGAAGAGGAGGGATGGCACAAAGGCATGAAGCCTGGCCATAGAACTTTTCATACCTATACTGACGGCTCTAAAACTTTAGACGGAGTGGGAGCGGGTATTTACTATTCAAAACTAGGAATAAGACAGCCTATCAACCTGCCAGACCACAGCAGTATTTGCCTAGCGGAAGTTTTTGCTGCGGGGAGAGCCGCGGAGCTCGCCTACACAAGAACAAGAAAGAACTCAACAATTAATATATACGTGGACAGGCAAGCAGCAATAAAAGCAATAAGCTCATATTGTATTAAGTCTAAAAATGTTCGACGGAGCAGGGAGGCCATAGAAAGGCTAGCCGCAAACAGTAGGCTGCATATCTACTGGGTACCTGGTCACAAAGGCATGATGGGGAACGAAATAGTAGATGATATAGCAAAAAGTGCTGTTAGACTACCTTTTGAGCAAGAGAACGACATACCAAAACCACTAAATACAATATATCATGAAATGGACGACCACATGAAAAGGCGAGAGTGGAAGCTAGGTGGACTAATCTGACCACATGCAAAACAGCAAAAGTTATGTGTAGAACTAACGGCAAAAGACTGACTGACTCTCGCGAAGGGGCTGCAGAACTATCATAGGTATGTTAACAGGTCATAATCTATTGGCTGCACATGCGTACAAGATTGGGATTGCTAACACGGACAAATGCAGGAAATGGAGAGAGGATGTTGAGGAAACTTTAGAACAACTTCTGTGCGTCTGTCCGGCATTATTAAAAACTCGACTCAAAAGCGGAGCTCCCAGCTCTACTTAGACTCGCCAAAAGCGCTGACATCCTAAATGATGTCTACTTTAGGTATTCATAGAGGTCGGACTCCATCTGGTATCGCTAGGGACCAAAAGGTCTATGCGTGGCTTATTGCTAACCAGGTTAACCTAACCTAACCTTTCATAAAAGTGCCTCTAATGAGCCAATAAAATACAAAATACTTAATATTTTTTCGAACTTAAGGTATCACCTGCAATATAAGTAATAGTAAACTTCTTCTTTATGCATTCTATATGTCCCCTTTATATTAGAACCTGTCTCTCTTTTAGTGATCCGCCACTGTCTGCGCTTAGTAATATCTACATATGTATGTGTGCACATACACTTACATACATGCATACAAATATGTTCCAAGATCATTTGAGGAAAATTCAAATTTCAGAGACAATTTTCTATTCAATTGCATTTTAATTTCTAAGCCAAGAGGAGTTAAAAAATATACACTCCTTTTCGTAGCTTGAGCCAGAACGCGAGATGATGGCCATAAAAAAGCTATTAAAAGCTAGCGCGGCACAGCTGATATATACATGAGTATGTTAGTGAGTATAGGTCGATAATAATATGAAAAATATGCAAACGTGTCAGTAGTACAAAAATTGCATGCCACATATACATATACATACTTGTGTGTACAGGGTGGCCCAAGTTGCATGTATTATTTTTAGCATGAAATTAAATGGAGAAAAATCAATTTTTTTTTTTGTTTAATATGGCCTTATTTGAGAACAGAAATATTTACTTTAGGGTGGTTCACAATTAAGTGCAATTGGTCTGGTATTTTGAAATTTAGAAATTACTAGACAGCAGCTGAACATCGGCTGTTAAGGTCAAGCTGAACTTCAGCCTATTTGACTGAAGCCGAACGGAAACTGAACCCAACTGAAACTGTGGGCTTTGGTACCAGCAAACAAAAAATGTTATACAAAATAAAATTTAAAAAAATTGCTTAACAAAAAAAAAAAATATTCAGTAGCCGAATCGAAATCGAAGTGAACTTTTGTGGCCGAACATAGTCGGAGCCGAAATTCGCTTAGGTTAGATCAAGTTAAGTTGGAATGGTTACCCAAGGAATGGGCACACTTGGACGAATATAAATGGATTCGTCCTTTGTGATCCGAAATTCGCTTACTGTCAAGCCAATTTCCCAACACTCCTGAGTAGTGCAGTATTGTTTTTGGATTGCTAGCCCATCACTGATCTTTAACTTTACCCTACAAAAAGTAGCTAAGGGTGTCAAATCGCGGTTCCAAAGCAGTTTATTGAAAACGAGAAGCCCACCGACGTAGCTGCATAAACCAATCGATTGTTTGACGGGATGACTGACATTGCGGACCAACCTTCCGAAATCAATAATCATTAAAACTCATATAATCAATTTTAGTCTACAAAAGGTCAGTAATCATGGCTCTATAGAGGTCGTCGAAGACTCCAATGGCATTTTTAGCAGCATTTTGGAAAAGAATTAGACAAATGAAGCGAAATGCTAGGAGAGCTCGTATTTTAACACCCATTGGAGGAAAACAAGAGGGCGCCCATGAAAGAGATGGGTAGATGATGTCGAAACAGATCTTAAGAAAATGAACGTACACAACAACTTGAGATGAAGCCATGGATAGAAAAAAGTGGAAAGAAATTGTTGATGAAGCAATGGTCCACGACGAAGTGTGAATCTATGAAGAAGAAGAAGGCTTCAAATTGTTACTGCCTGCGGCGTCGCTTAAGATAATTAGGCGTGAAAATTTTGTTTCTCCACATAACCATCGTGCTGAAAATGCGCCTCGTCCAAAACTTTTTTTTTCAATCAACGCACATTTTTGGAAATATGTTTTCCTTTTAACCTCAAGACCTTCAGTACGAATTACGCAAGAAATGCCCCTATTAGTGCGATCACTTCGAGAGCTCTAGGAGATTTCGAATTCGAGTATTCTTGATTTTTTTAGCCTAAGAATTTATTTTCTAAATTATTGAATTTATTTTCTAATTATTATATTTTAGTCTTTTCTGCACTTCTAAGTTATCGTTTAGTCAGTAAGGACCTCTGTAGTTAAATGACTTTTTTGAAATAAATAAATAATATTTTCTGAACATTTCTGAAGCGTTAAGCGTCTAATTTCCTGAATGTCTGCTCCTCCCAACCGAAGGGAACGCAGTTCATATTTTAAGCAACGAAAAAAACTATGAGTTTATACTCACTAATGATTCAAAAAGATACCTACGCTTGGAGCACTCTGTATTTGCACAAATGCTGGCACAAAAATAATCCAACGGCAGCAACAGCTTTGGCGCAGTGTCCAAAATCCTATGAAAATTTCGTCCTAAAAATCGCGATTTATGAAAAATGAGAAAAGCAGCGCGTGGAGAAAAAACAGCAGCGATCGTTAACTGCTTTTAAAGGCTGAGATTATTAGACAAAGTCAAAGCGATTGGGGCAGTAGCAGCAGCTTGTGGGTAGGCTGGCAATATGAGGCAAGGACAGCCGACGATGCGCACAGCAAAGGCGACTTTGGCTGTGGCTGCGGCTGCTGTTGCGGCTGTGGCAGCAACATGTGCGCTTGACCCATTGCCATTTTCTAATTCAATTAAGCGCTAGTAGTAGCAACAACAACAATAACAACAACAACTTCAACTCAATGAAGCTGCTACTGTTGTTGGCCGACTCTTTATGTGCCACATTTGAATGCGATTTTTGTCGGTTGCTTGCAACAAGAGTTCATTTTTTATTCCACAACCAATAAAAAGTGGCCAAAGTGGGCTCATAAAAAAAGTTTTACTTGCTGGTAAATTCAATGAGGCTGGGCGAAGGCTTGGCTGGAGTGCGGCGGGGTTTACGAAGCTGTGCTGCTTTACAAGCCGCTGTTGAATGGTTGACGAGCCGGACAAAGCGCGGTCAACAATATTAACTAAGCGTGTCGAGTTTGGATGAAACAAAAACATGGACATAAAAAAATGCAACTACACACAAGTAAAGCAATAATTTCACTGAAATCTCTGTGCGAAAAGTTGTGTGCAAGTGTGTAGGTGTGTGTGTGTGGCGTGTATATTTGAGCGCCGACCGCTGCTAGTCGAACTTGCCGCACAGTTGAGTGCATTTTGTTGAGCTTAATTTGATTGCATATGCTTGACATAGCTATGCAGTAGACATGTTGCACACACACACACACGCAGATATATATGTAGATGTTTGCACACATGCCACACATAGCTAACTGTCTTTGCTCGCCACAAATATGCTTGTATTTGTTGATTTGTGTTGGCTAAAGTGCCCACAATGGGAAACCCAGCTGAACTGAGCTAAGCTGAGCTGAAAAGCAACTCGGTTTTGGTTACAAAAATGTTTATGCAAAAATTTTGCTAACCACTCATTTGAAAATTTATGCAACAAAAAACCGCAAAGTTCCACAGCTGAGGATGAGAAAGAATGCGAAGAGTTGGGAAATAAAAGGCGACTGAGCAAAAATTTTGATTGATAAAAGCTATGCAAATGTCTCCATTTAGGCGTACGTGGATTAGGGTTTATCGGGCAAAGAAAGTACAGACTATGGCTTAATATAAAACACTAAAGAAATTTAGATAGCAAAATCAAAAAAATTAAAAGAAATTTAAAATAAAAAGATGTTTTTCCCATTGAGTATTCTGATGCAGTCTGTACCGCTTCTCACTGCTGTTATTTTCATATCGACTAAATTGGACAGTTCGCAATTAACCCGTACACTGCCACGGTGGCCAAACGAGCCCACTTATCGAAGTAATCATAATGTTTTGTCACACTGTATGAAGATCTGGGAACGAGTCCTCAATGTACGTATTAGAAGCATTGTGAAGAACCTATACAATCAGTTCAGCTTGTGAGTGGCAAATCGACTATAATAGAAAAACACCGGCTTAACAAAGAAAATCTGCTTGCAGTTTTCATGGACCGCGAAAAAGCGTGCGACCCAGAGATCTCGTTTGGTAGGCATTAAGAAACCCTTTGATTCCGGAAACGATCACAAAACATGTCATCGACACCCAGGTAAAATATGGAGCGATCGAACCAAAAGTATCAATGTAAATGTAGGAATACATCCGGGTTCAGCTTTAAGCCCTCTTCTAACATATTTCATCTGGTGATGGGCTTCATTATGCGTGAAATCCAGAGCAATCTCCTCTGGACACAGCTGTACGCCGACGCTGTAGCCCTTCTCGTACATGACAAAGCCATTCTGCAAGAAAAGCTTAACCTGTGGGTGTACGCCCTAGAATCTAGCCGGCTACTATTCGTAGCCGCACGAAAACCGAAGCTATAAAGTGAAGTCTTGTAGCAGCGAATTTCGAGTGGGCAGCTCTCACCATCAGTACTATCTCTATCAAAATGGTGAAAGCTACATAGCGAAGATTTTACTTTCGAGTGAAAAATTACACAATGAATGCAATGCGGATGACAAAGCTGGAAAACAACTTCTGGTTGTTCCCAAGACAGCCGGTTCTACGTTATAGAACTTATATCCGGCCAAAGACTGTCACTCCAGCAGCATTACGTTTATGGTACTACAAAGACAACAACAAAAGCAGCTTCTGCTCTCCTGTGAGACAAGAAAGTACCACAAAAGCTAAAAGGTAAAATTTACAGTCTGATCAGGCTGACCAATAATAGCATACGCTTCCTAGTGCTGGGCTCTACCCCGCAAATTAGAACAGAAAGTGCACACTACAAAAATGCGGATGCTGAACAAGTTATAAAACCACTTTATTCCTCGTAGCAGCAACGTCGCTCCAATTAACGCAAAACCTTAAGAAACTCACCTTGGGGAAGTCCAGAGGACCACTCAGTGAGGCAAGTGTTGCAGATGGAGGAGTTGAAAAGGGATCCAGACAGACCTCTAAAAACATGAAAAATACTATAAAAAAAGGCGTGTGAGGCAGAAGCGTGCGTGAGGATAATAAATCAAGGCTATGCAAAAGAAGATATTTATTTCAACCCTGTTGAAAAAAATAAAATTTTGGAGTATACAAAGCTCATTGTAAACGATATAAATCCAATTTTTTATTATTTTAAAATTCATTTTTTTTAATCAAAATTTCACTTTTTTTCAGAAAATTTCGAGTATGCAGTTTTATATATACATATATATATATATAATTGGCGCGTACACCCTTTCTGGGTGTTTGGCTGAGCTCCTCCTCGTATTTGTGGTGTGCATCTTGATTTGATTCCACAAATGGAGGGACCTACAATTTCACGCCGACTCCCAACGGCAGATATTTTTATGAGGAGCCTTTTCATGGCAGGAATACAATCGGAGGTTTGCAATTGCCTGCAGAGGGGCTATTAGAAAAATGTTTGAAAAATGCAGTTTTATAGCCCTTTGAATTTTGGTATAATAAAGTAAAGGTTTTAAGTGGCTTAAAAGTTGCATTGATTTTTGACAATTTTTTTGTTGACATTGCCGAGTGTTTTCTTCCATATAAAAAAATTCGAGCATTCGATGCAATGCCATGTTGCGATGTATACAAAGTAAGCTCCGTTTCTCTGAAGGCATCTAGCGGAAAGCAGATGAGACTTTGTATTTCATCTAATATATTTATGCGTCCGAATGCGAAATAATTTTGCTCGCGGCTACCCACAACATCATAATGGATTTTGGGCCAGAGTTATAAAAGTGTATGCAATTTTTTCTTTCCGGAAGAGGCTCGCCCCTTTGTGTGAAGCAAAATCAAGACGTATAAAAGAAGAAGTTTGGCCTACAGTTTTTTAAGGTTGTATGCGCCACAAATTTGCTTGTAAGTTATTTGTATTCTGCACTATCTATACATCACAGAAGAATTATAGCTTCCGAAAAGAAAATTTCCCTTTCGAAAAAACAGGGTTTTTTCCAGAACTCCACACATTGCGCTCCGAAAATATTTATGTCGACTATTTTACGGTATCTGTCATCGATAGTGTTTTTGCGCTGCAAGCGACAGCAATTTTCGCTATGTTGCAAGTACCAAACAGTGGCACAAGAAAGTAATGCGTGCCGCCCAACCACACACACACATGCACACATACCAATGCAATGCGATTGGCATATTGCATTATATTCGTTGTATACTTAGAAATTGCAATAAATCGTTCAACAACAGTAGCAGCACCAGCAACAGCCAGAACAACAAAAACAAGGTGAGTTTATTGTAAATGCAAAATATGCCACTTGACAATGCCAACGACAACGAGAACGACAAAGCTCCACAACAATGCAAAAACAATAAGTACCAACTAAGTAAATAGCTAAGAACCCAAAGGTTGTATATGCAACAACACAACAACAACACTAAGTGTAACAATGCTGAAACATCCACTGCCAGCAGTCAAGTGTATGCGTGCATATTATTGTATTTAGAAGTGTTTAAGCGTGCATGTGTGTGCGTGTGTGTGTGTGTTTGTGTATGTGACGTGACGATAAAAAGCTGCAGAATCGTAGCAGCTCACCGCAATTGCTGTAGTTGCAGGAAAATTTGCATTCTCCACAGTTTATGCCACTTGCCAATTGCACTGTATTGCATGCGCTGCCCTACAATGAATGGCTATAAATGCATTTGAGCAGCTGAGCTGAGTTGCGAGCTGTCGAAGAGTGAGGGCGCGCGAAAGCGGGGCGCTCATAGTTACTTGAATATTTGCCACTGAAATAGCTGAGAGCTTGTGGCAAGTACAATAAGTGAGGCGACAAAGCATTTTATGGGCATGTGGCTTTTTATGGTGGCTTTTGAATATTTTTCCATAGCTCCTTTTTGTTGAATGCTTATTTCGTTGTTGTTTTTGTTTATTTTTTTATAATTTGTATTTTACAATTTTTTTTTTGTTTTTTGTGTGTGCAATATATTTTATTTTTCTTTTCAATTTATTTATTGTGTGCAAGTTGCATGCGGGTTCAGTCACACGACTGCCACTCAAGTACTCACGTACTTAATACGCAACACATAGAGCATTGCTGCAACAACAATACACCTAAAGTAGGCAGCATTACTTATATATTGAATGGCGACATTTATGGGCAACCCTTTTGCTGTTGTTCAGCCGAAGGCGCAAATAGACCGCTTTGATACTTTAAATATCGAGCTACGGTGGCTGCATAAGATTTAGTGTAACATTCTAGTGCGCTGAGTAACTTATAGAAGTAGCAAATATACATATATGGATATTAGGGATGTCCATATTAGTGGAAAATTTTAATCCCGAATTTTCGGGATTTTTGAAACGTAGTTTTCTGGAAATTTTGATTTTCATTAAAATTATTTAAAATGAAGAAGTCAATATATTTTTTTCAAAATTGGCATACAGCTTATTTATATATTAAAATAATAAAAAAAAATGTATTTTAATCATTTAAATGGCAGATGCACACTCAATTCTTCCAGGAAGGTCGCAGGGAGGCTTCTCAATCGGCGGGCATTGTAGCAACGGCGTCAGTCAACGGCGTTATTTTTTCGTACAATTTTCGAAAGCTTGAGAAAAACGCAACTAAAGTTTGAATACGTAACTATGCCTTTCCCAGGGCTGGAAAGCAAAGAATAGAGTCGCCACGGTTGACGATCTATAATATAAGAAATACTTAAATACGTTCTAAAAATGTTTCGACATATTCTTATATTAACATTTTATGAAAAAAAAATGTTTTTCGAAAATTTTTTTTTTGTCAGCTGTCTTCCAGTATATTTATATAGTTTTTTTAATTTTATATTTGTATTATATATTATATTAACATTGGAACACTAATTTGGCCACTTAATGATAACAAAATCCAACAACACCAATCATAATTGCGCTTATGAAGATCCATAAAGATGATACACGCTTAAGTGCGTCTTTAAGATATTTACTTTATCGCAACTGCACGTAAATTTCACACAACGCAAGTGCGCTTGAATGTATGCAAAAATTTTTTTATGTATGCATGCAAATTCCATCTAATGTCTATACCTTTTACTGCTAAGTATTCCCATACGTGCACACTACCCCACAACTCTGGCTGACGAATAAAAGCTTCTCCTGCATATTCTAAGTATGATTTGCACAAGCACACACACGCACGCCTGCATCTTTTCCTAGGCCACTTGCCTATTGTCTTCGGCCGAGCACAAATTCAATTCGAACACTGCCATTAACGGGATATGCAATATGCGAGATTTCTGCTTACACAGACACAGCCTCTCACAAGAATTCTCTTCAAGTATTGTTTTACCAAATTGAGGTTAATTACTTTATAAAGTTTTCACTTGTGTATTTAGGCATTGCTCGGTGATATTGCAGTAAAATTGATAGAAAAGCACTAAATTATTAAAATATGTGCACGTATATGTGCATGCAAGTAAACATGTGACCGTACGTGAGGATATTAAAGTTTGCCTGATTATAAAGGTGTTTACTTACAGACATGTAAATAAATATTTCGGAACTGATCTGTAGGAACTGCCGTTGTTATACGATATTTTGCACACACGTGGCTCAGTGGGGAAATAATTAAGCTGCTTCCGGCCAAGAATGTGATAAGATTCAAGATATTCGAGCCACAAATCGACCACTGCGAAGTATTTTCATTATTCTGTGCATTCAAAGAAATTGCATATCACCCACAAACGTCTGTGCATTAAGTACAACAACAACAAACAACAGCCTACAGACAAAAACAATACAATTTTATTAGATACAACTTTATTGCGTTTTACAATATAAATATTTTCTGACTTATTTAAATAAATGACTGAATTTAATTATAGTTCACAAATTAATATATTTCCATCAGATATGAGGATGCATAAGTAACTGTGTGAGTGCGTTTTTAGACCGCCAGCTTTTTGGAAATCATTTCAATTTTGTGTCGTTTCCTTTCATTTGTTACTTGTTGACTTTTATTTTCTTTGTGAAAACTCCAGAAAATGGACACCCCGACTTTATTTACAAACAACTGATTCAGAAATATTGCTTTCCAGTTATTTCTTTAGGTATTTTTTTTACAAATAAGTTGTATTCCGTATGATAAACAAATCGATTACCGGCAACACAATGGTTAATGGTTGTAAAGGGTTAAGGAGTAGCCCTTTAGCACTGCGACCATATTGATCTATTGTGCACCCTATGCTGTCTATTGACTGTTGAGTATGCTTATGAATTGTACCAGCTCCTTCTGAGGGAGTGATTGAAGGTCTTCATCTATAAGCATGAACTTGTTTAAAAACTTTTTCCTTCTATGCGTCAAGCCCGGACATTCGATGATGAGATGTTCTATAGACTCCTCATCTTCGCAGCAAAATCTGCAGGTGCTGGTGTTAGTTATGCCTAATTTATGTAAGTGTTTGTTGCAGGTGAAGTGACCCGTGAGGGCGCCTGTGAGAGTGCGTATGCTCTTTTTGTTTAACATGAGGGCCATGTTAGCTCTTTTAGCGTTGAAACTTAGGAAATTTTTGGAGTGTCTAAGACCCTCTACGTTGTTCCATTGTTGATTTAGTAGAGTTTTGGCCCAGTATTTTACTTTTTGTTTTAGGTTGTTTTTGTTAAATCCAATCATGGGACTAGGTCCGATGAAATTTACATATGCCCCTTTTTTGGCTTGAAAGTCTGCTTTTCGTTGCCGTCATATCCCTCATATCCTGGTATCCAAATTAATGAGCCATTGTTTTTGGATGCCAGGTTATTGAGTGCCTTGTGGCATTCTAAGAGCGTTTTTGAGTTGTAGGTATAGCTATCTAAAGCTTTTAGAACTGATTGGCTGTCCGAGAGTATTCTAATCGTTGCGTGGTTGCATTATTGCGTATAATTCCGCATGGAAGATGGTGGTGTCCCTGGTGAGAGTGAACGATTTGTGGGTTCTGGGCCCCACTACTCCTGCTCCTACACCATAAGGTGTTTTTGATCCATCAACGTACCATTTTTGTGAATCATCATTCATCCATTTTTGGTTTGTTTTCCACAGGATAGGTAACTGTGTATCCTTTTGTGAAACAGAGGGTTGGGGCAATGTGATCTGAAACTTGAGCCATGCTTATGGTGTTTTTGACTTTTTTTAGGATACTTAGGTGACCTGTGAGGTTGCCTAATTTGAAATTTTCTTTCATGTGTAGCATGAGTGCTTGCGTAGCTGCTTCCTCTTGGATTGCTATATGAAGTGGTGGGAGATTAAGGAGTGCTTCCATGCCAGCTGTTGGGGTAGTTCTCATAGCCCCTGTGATGCTTAGGCAAGCGAGCCTTTGTACTTTTCCCAGTTTGGTTATCGCTGTTTGTTGGATAGATTTGCTCCACCATACTAGTGCCCCATACAGTATGATTGGTCTAACCATTTGGGTGTATATCCAGAGAGCCATACTAGAGCTGAGGCCCCAGGATCTCCCTAGTAGTTGTTTGGTTGTCCACAAAGATTTCGTGGCTTTTTTTGTTAAATTTTTTTTTTTGTGAGTCCCAAGTGAGTTTTTTATCTAAGGTTAAACCTAAATACTTAACCTCTTCCTTTAGTTCTATCACTGTTTCATTTATTTTCAATATAGGAAATTCCAACTTTCTTTGTCTTGTGAAGGGGATAAATGTGGTTTTGTTAGGGTTGATCGACAGCCCCTCCTTTTTACACCATTCCCATGTTGCGTTCAAGGCATTTTGCATGAAGTCTGTTGGTGTCCTTTCATGATTGCCTTTTATTATAGCAGATATGTCAACTGCATAACCAATGGTTATAAATCCCTTATTGTTTAGGTGCTGCACCAAGTCATCAACTAGTAGGGACCATAGCAGTGGAGAAAGAACTCTTCCTTGCGGACATCCCTTTACTGTTGTTACATTAAGTCCAGCAACTCAAAAGGAATTGTGAAAGGAAAAGTGGATATTACTCCTAGTTTAAGCTAAAAGGGCCATTATATAGGGTTCGAAACTCGAAGTGTAACCAATTAAAAAGGCCATAAATTTAGTTTGGAAAATTACTTTTATTCAATCCAAACAGAAAAATGTGTGAAAATAATACAAAATTAAGAATCAATTTACTTTTGCTCGATATGACCATTTTTTGGCTTGACTATGGCTTTGAGACGGTCCAGAAACAAATCGCAAACTGCCCGAACGTGACTTGGCCCACTCGCGGATAATGGCTTTTTTCAGCGCCTCGAAACTGGTGAATCTTTTAGTTTGGCCGTTGCACTCAAAAATGGACCAAAGAGAATAATCCATCGTATTGGCGTCTGTTGAATTTCAGAGCCATTGTGTGGACGTTATAAAATTGGAACGTTGTTTTTTAACCATTCTTGGTTCACTTGAGCTTTGTGAGACGGTGCCGAGTCCTGTTGAAACGTCCATGGTCCGCCACCGAAATTTTTGTCTGCCCACGACTTCAAAGCAACCTCCCGAATGCTTTCCCGATAATATTTGGCATTTACCTTGACGCCAGACTCGATGAAAACGATTGCAGAGCGCCCATCTGTGTGCTGCCTCCTGGTGGTCAATCGATGACTCAAATTCTCGTATGAACGGTCGGTCAAATAAATTCTATCGTTTTGCAGCTGAACCTTACTGCGGACTGGAAAGATCATAATAACATAATTATTATATTTTTTTTGTGGTAATAGTATCTCTTTGGGAGACGGTGCAAATATCCCAAAATGTCCGGATGTGTTCACCTGTTGAACGACATCGAAATACATCGCAAATTGAAAAGTAAACTCAATCGAAAAATCTCTGGAGAACTCATAATTTTTTTTCTACGCAAATTAAGCAGCTTTTAAGTGTATCTGAAGAATTGTTTCAGTTTAAAGGCCAAGCGAAGTGATTTGAAAGATTTTTGCATAGCCCAACCAGTAGGGCGGGTCGATTTAAAAAACGCTCATTGCTCTGTGAAAATCGTATTCTAGGGATCAAAATAAGAAACTTTGCCGAAGGAACCATACCTCTAAAACGAATTCTGATGTCCCCCAATTTGGGTCGAACGAAAAATCCCACTTTGACCCATTTAGAGTGCTCCAATCGAGTCCAAATGTATGACCGACCCCCACTAGCTTTGGACGGCCGATCCACCTATGCCAGTGGCATACCCCCTGGAACTCCCCTGGGGGGTTCCCCATACAATCATTTCAAAATATCACCATTTTTGGCCTTTACACGAGAAAAGAAACTAAAGGGTGTTTTTTTTTAGAGGTTAGGTTTTCAAGATGAAATAAAACGTACATAATTTAATGTTATGGCCAAGAATTTAGCTTTGTTATAAAGATAAGGGTTCGCCATTATGTTTTAAAAATGATTTCGGGCAAGTGGCCGCCGCGGCTGGCTCGAATAAATTCCAGCCGAGAGGCCCAATTTTCGACCACTTTTTGCACCAATTGGGGCCGTATGTCAGCAATAACGCGCCGAATATTCTCTTCCAAGACGTCAATCGTCTCGGGCTTATCTGCGTAGACAAGCGACTTCACATAGTCCCACAAGAAATAGTCCAGCGGTGTTATATCCACAGGTCCACGGCGCAAGATAATGCGCTCACCAAAAGTTTCCTTCAATAAATCGATTGTTGCGTGGCTGTATGGCATGTAGCGCCGTCTTGTTGGAACCAAAGGTCGTCCACATCAACATCCTCCAATTCAGGCACGAAAAAGTCATTAATCATGGCTCTATAGCGCTCTCCATTGACTGTAACATTATGGCCGGCTTCATTTTTAAAGAAATATGGACCAATGATTCCCTCTGCCCATAGAGCACACCAAACAGTGCCTTTTTGAGGATGTAACGGCGTCTCAGCAATGGCTTGTGGATTATGTTCACTCCAAATGCGACAATTTTGCTTATTGACATACCCATTCAACCAAAAGTGAGCTTCATCGCTGAACAAAATTTTCTTCGATGCGTCGCGCGAACCGAATCATTATTTTCGTAATAAATTTGCACGATTTGCAAACGTTGTTCAGGTGTAAGTCTATTCATTATGAAATGGCAAACCAAACTGAGCATAAATCAAGTGACAGCTGTCAAAAAGACCATCTACGAAAAAAGTAGTGCCAATTTGAAAACCTAACCTCTAAAAAAAACACCCTTTAAATAGTTCGACCCAAATTGGGGGACATCAGAATTCGTTTTAGAGGTATGGTTCCTTCGGCAAAGTTTCTTATTTTGATGCCTAGAATATGATTTTCACAGAGCAATGGACGATTTTTTTGCCTCCCCACAAATCGACCCGGCCTACCAACCAGATAATTTATTCTTTACAAGCAGATTAACAGGCATACCAATTTTTCGGAATAAGCTCATTATTTTTTCCTATTTTATTTTTTTATTTTATAATATTTTCCATTTTATATATCTTAGATTATATAACAAGCGCTACTTTTTTTAAATCGTTACAGCTACTCAAAGTACAACTCTTGCACCTCTACACCTAATTTCATACGTAAAAAATCTTTCTTTTACTCATCGATATTCTCTATTTTGAATACGGATAAAAATTTAAATCTCGCCATCGCTAAAAACGATATAAAATTCTCATGCATGTAAACGCCTCTTATCAAGGTAGAGGGGCTCTTGTGGAGAGTGTTGGTAAAACAGCAGAGCAGCCAACACATAGGCGCAATATATGCAAGTATTAGTCTAACGACAGTAACATGTGTGGAATTAACATAAACAATAAGTCGCATATTAACAGCGAAGGGTAACAGGTAGGAGGTGACAGTAAAAATAATAACAGCGACTATAAAAACAAAAAGGCTGAGCTGAAAAAGCATTACTCCAACGCCAATTCTGCTAGCTGTGGGTAATAGTACGTACACAGCTCTACGTATTACTGCTTATCTTGATGTAGTTGTTATTGTCATCGGTTTGGCTACTGATGTTGTTGCTGTTATTGCCGTTGTCTTTATTAAGTTCACGTACTTGCATATTGGTAAAGTTTTCAAGCGCCAATTTAGTTACAACTAACAAACTTAGGCACAAGTGCTCTCAAAAATATTATTGTTGTTGTTGCTGCTGCATGTGTAAATACATATGGTAGGTGTAAATGCTGTTGTTGGCCGCTTACTTATGAAGTTACTTTCTCCACTTTGCTCATCAGCAGCCTCAAGTTATTTGCTCATTTTCACTGCTATTATCAGTGTCAGCATTTGTTGCAAGCTCCTGCTGCAGCATCTATTTGTTGTCAGTACTTTCTTCTTGCCGCTTTTATATTTCTTGCTGCCCTGTCTTGCTGTGCACATCTTTCACTCTTCACCGGATGACATTATTATGGCATTTTACGGTTGGTAAAAGGGCATCAACAAGCTGTTGCATGCGTACATGTTGCTGCTGTCAATGCGCGTATTTTTGTTGTTAAAAACTTTCTTGCTTTAGCTGAAAATGAAGAAATTTTGCGTTAATGTGTTTGGTATAGTTGTTGTTACAGCAGCAGCGGCTGGCACCTTTTGCTAAAGAGTCTGGTACATTCCTTGCAGCAACAACTACTTTCTCGCCTACTTCCCCACCAGGCATTTGTTTTACTAAAATTGAATTGCTCTCGATAATTATCGCCTCTCACTACTCCTTTACTTGCCGTCTAGGTTTTTCTTTTCATAGTTGTTGCTTAATTTGCTGTTGCTCGCCAAAGTCATTGTCGTTGCACTAATTTTAGTTGTAGTGCGCCTTTGTAGCGCCACCTCTCCTTTCGTAGTTTCATTAGCTGTGCATATTCTTATGTTATACATATACTTGTATGTATGTATGTATGTATGTATGTATGTATGTAGGTGTGTATATATGTACGCCTTTGTAGTTACTGGCATGTATTCGCGTACACAACAACAACAACCACCATTCATCTGCAGTCTAGTTATCTTGTTAATTTTTTGCTAAGTATGATTTTTGTTGCTGTCGCTGTTAACATTTGTTATTGCTACTGTTTGCTGTGCTGTTGTGGTCGCTTGCCGTTCTGTTGTTTTGCACTTCTGTTGTTATGGTTGTTTTACTACTTTACCATATTCGTCAGCAGCTTTTCCGCAGCGCATAGCTACTTAATTTCTGTGCAAAGCTTTCGCTATTTCTTGCATGGTATTGCGGTTTTTTGTGGAAACGTTGTTTTTAGTTCTGTCTTTTTTATTCTTAGGTTTTCACGCTTTAATATATTTTATTAATGTTAATGTGTACAAAAAGTGCCAACCCCTTACAGACCTCACAGTGCTTGTATGACAGCCTCCTTCACACTATGGCATTCTATCAAAAGTCCCGAAGTCAATCCCGAAATGTAGGAGTTTTGCAATAACGAAGTATCATTATTTTAAATTTTATTTTTTAAAATATTGTGAAAATTTCTCAATTTAAAAATAACCGTCCTTATGTACGAAAAATAAAAATAAATTTTTATTTGTAAAGGAAGGAATTTCGGAATTTGAAAATAACGGTACTTAAATATCAAAATTATCAGTTTTCTATTTAAAATCATTTAAAAATTCTGAATTCTAAAATAACAACCAAATTATTCGTATAATTTTTCAGCTTCATTTTTACCACCCGCCCATCTTCGGCTTTCAGCTACAGGCTACTGAAGAAAATTCAAAAATAAGCTAAAAAAATATTGTAATTTAGACAGGCTGAAGAAAATTCAAAAATAAGCTAAAAAAATATTGTAATTTAGAACCCATTTTCTTCCTCTTTGATAAATGAGTGACTTAGTCGCAATAATATGAACCGGGATATTTGGCCTTGAAGTTTCAATAAAACAAAGGAAACAAATTTTCATAATATTAATGCATACTTTGGTGCCGCTACTTTTTAATATTATCATATTCACATATTTTTGTGGGTTTTTAAAAAAATATTTTATTTTTCAATACAGTTTTTGTGATCCCAAAGCCTTAGGGTCTATGCTGTAAGCAATAAAGCATTGAATATCATAATTCGGGACTCCTGGTACCTTTATTATGCGCCATGGCTCTCATTCTTGCGACCGCTTTTTCCAGTTAGTTGCTAACTTCCAAATAATTCTCCCTTCCCGTTACTCAACGAATGTTTGCAAGAAGGGATGAGTTGCTGACGCTCATTTGCTTCCCCTTGTCTTTTCTGTTGTTTCAATACCGCCTCTCTAATTACTGTTGCTGACTAGTTAAAATTGCATTATAAAAGAGGAGTTTTCTTTTGTTGTTTTTTTACCATTGTGTGCATAAGTTCTGTTGGCGAGTTTGACATAGATATTTAATTGCATAACTTTTATTTAAGAAAATTTAGTATCAAAATCATATATATTACATAAATAAATAAATTAAATACTGCATTGCGGATTAGTTTAGATTTAAGGAGAATAAAATAGCTACCCCTTCTAGTCTGATACAGACCAAAAATCTCTTCGGCTGATCTGCTTTCTACTTCACTTATGTTACCGTTCACTTATTATCTGCCTCCAATTCTTGGGATTTGTTCTGCATTCCGAGATGATACTGAAACGAAGAAAGAGAAAATGAGTGTTTAGCAACCAGGATTTCAACTACTTTGGATCTTGGTAAGAAATATCTGATTAATAAGAGTGCATGAGATTTTTAGCGAGTGACACTCTTACTCTTATCGTCACTTATTATTCTGTTGCATTCTGAGGAACAGGACAACTCCTTAAAAAATTTCAAATAACTTTAAAATTCGAGGGAGATGTGTTGTACTAATCTCTTCTACATTTCACAAAAATAGGCCTGATGCTTGCCCAAAACCAGATCGCTAATTTATAGCTTGAATATTTTCAATTCGCTATGATTTCCTTATTAAATGTAAAGACATATTTCCGCCATTTAGGGCGTTACTGCTAAGTGATACCGGCATACATTTTTTACACAGCGTAAAAGAAGAACGAGGTCTCTTCGGCATACTTTTTACATATTACCTTTTTTTTACTAAAAAAATGTTTTTTTATTATGAGTGTTACTGAAGTAAATGTACATACATACATACAAATGAAAATAAAATATAATTTTCCGCCAAAAAATTTAACATTAACAGCTTATTTTAATTACATTTCCTGTGACGACAAATAACAGAGCATCACATCACAGTCCAACACAATAGCAGCAGCAGCAAAGAACAGAGGCATATGCGTTAAAAGCACTAACAGCGCTAAATAGCAACAAAAATAATCACCAAAATCAAAGAAAATGCACAGCTAGGACATAACATATTCCAGCTCACTTTACATTCCCCATGAAACTCAGTGCACAGCCCACAAAAGCAAAGCCTATTCGTGTACTGCTTTACCTCAACACTTTCTTCCTCCCACATTGGTGGTGCTATGCCACGCACACGTGTTGCTGCTGCTGCTGCTGCTATGTACTACTGCTGTTGTTGGTTCTAAATCTCATTTGGCGAGCATGTGTTTTCGCATTGCTCTCTCTCGCTCTGCACAACACATGTTTGGTACTCTGTAACATACGTGTAATAACAGCAAACTTCTTTTGAATGCACGCATGACTCTCAACTTCCGTTGACTTCGCAACTGTTGCTATTATATGTATGTATTTTATCTAGTGAGGTATATTGTTACGAACGAATTTGAACGAGTTTGCATTTTGGCGTAACGCACATACACAGATAGGTACATAATTACATACATACATATGTACCATGTACTTAAGCTGCTGGCGTAGTGAGTGTCTTTCATGGCTCGTTGATGGAGTCGCAGGAAATCGCAGCGGAAAAGAGCACGGAAATCGCCTGTTGCCATCAGCACAACGTGCGCCAATGTTGGCACTGTTGGACTTGAGCTGCGTTGCGCTGCTGTTTACAGTCGTTGCCAACTTTAACTATAAAAGTGTTTTGCTCTTATTCCTACAGTTATTTGTTATTATTGCATTTGGTGTTATTGTTGTGACTCAATTACAGTAGTTGGCTGCTGCTTACGTTGTTGCTGTGCCCCTGCTGCTACTAGCACTATTTTACGATTTTCTATGCTTGCTAGTGCAACAATTGTTGTCGCATCGACGCTGCCTGTATGTGCAGCACCACGAATAGCAGCAGTAGTAAAAGGCTCATTGCACTTACATCCATTGCGAATTTACTTATTGCGCCCTGTTATTGCTGTTGGCCGCTATTCGTTCGATGTCATGCAGCTGCTGACCGTTTAATTGCAATTGCAGTCGTTTAGTCAAGTTTCATTATTAGATATATTAAAAAAATATTAAAATTAAGAAAGTGGAGGAGCACATGGTTATGTCCATTGGAAAATGGATATTCGAGGAAATGCTAGTGTACAAAGAGTCCATAAAGTCAAAGCATATCGTAATTGAGTTCAAGAATTTTAATTAGTATGCCATTTAGTGTACAACAACTTAAGTAAAGACTTAAGTAAATAAGACTAGCCATAAAAATGGAATTAGAGCTAAAACTCGGTTGACGCAAATTATGTGGCTATAAACAAAACTTTGTTCCAAATCGGAGAAGAAGTTATAGTTCATGCAGTTCTAGGCAGTTGAGTAAATATTCAAATATCTTTTTAACATTTTTTTACCCCTAATACGAAGGCAAAAGAAAAGGAGGAAAGAAGCGGGGTCCAAAAAGTGTCAAAAATCTATGGCTTTGTAATCAAAACAGTTAAACCAAAATATTTAGAATTTTGGACTTTATGAATTTCCAAAAAATCTTACGAAAATCCACCAAAGGCGTAGTAGAGAAATAAGCTTTTTTACTTCAAGTTCTATAACGCCCTCAGTTGTTCTCTGATTTGCTTCAAACTGTGACGCAAAATTAAGAGAGGATTAAAAAACATTCTGTCAAAAGAGCCTAAAGTTTCACCAGTTCCAAAATTCTTTCAGTAAAACTTTTATATCTCTGTCAGTTTTCCTCTGATTTGCTTGGAATTTTGACACAAAATTAAGGAAGCGTTAAACTTTAGAAAAATGCAAAAAAAAACGGAAATCGGTTGTCGAAAAAAATCCTGTCAAATGATCCTAAAGTCTCACTAGTTCCAAGTCACCCTTACTAAATTCTTTCAGATAACTTCACAAATTTGCTAACCAAAAACTGATTTTACATTTTTACCTAAAAAATAGCCCTAGAATTTCATTAAAAAATCTTGTATTCGTCAAATCAAAATCAGATAGTGATTTATAATGTCTTTTGAGCAGACTTAAACTTAGACCAGACATATTTATTGAATAAATTGATAACTCGATAAAAAATAAGATTGACAATGAAATTAATTCATAGTAAAAAAATAAATCGATAGTGAAAATTGATAAATATATTTTTTTTTGTAATCTATGAAAAATAAGTTAAAAAAGTAGTTCTTGTCACTTCACAAGGAACAAATTGATTTCTGCTGGATTTTTTATTTAATTATTTTCTGATTAATTGATTTTTGATACAAAAAAAATTCTCCCGGGCCTATAATAATACAATTTAAAAAAACTTTGATCTAAAATATTATTATTGTGCCATTGTATTGCTGCATGCAAATTTAAACGAAAACGTGAATTTAAATATTTTCAGCATTCTCACAAAGTGATTTGTTTGCTTTTATATACTTTTTTTATTTTTATTAAATAAATTTATGCCATTCATATTATTTTTCAATTATTGATTTAACTCCGCGCATAAATTAAATATTTTCCAAAATTATTTATGCATTTAAAATGAGAGAAATTCGTAAAATCCTTCTTCCATTTTGCACTTGCCCGAAAACTCGTAAATGTTTATGGCCTCACTGTAAAGTATCTTTCGAAGAACGTACGCAATTGACAAGCAAAGTCAGTGCATTCATGTACTCGTATGTGCGACTGGCTTAGTGCGACAACACAGCCGGCCGGTTTATTTTTTGCTCTGCACAGGCAAGCAATGAGAGCGCAGAAGTGAGTGCGAGAGTCGTCGAGAAAATGTTGTTGACAAACGCATGGAATGTGATATGAATTTTTATGACTACAAGCATGCGAGTGCCACAGATGTTGCATATGCATACATATTTCCAAATGCAATTTGACTAGTGCTCTGCATTTCCCCTACTTTGTACGAACGGTTGTGTGCGTGGCTACGTCGTATATGTATACCCGGCATCAACGTATCCATATATGCATTACCATGTATTGGTGTTGATATACTCGTATGTACATACGAGAGTGAGTGCGAATGAGTGAGTGTGCGTGTGAATTTGCTTACATGCATGCAATTCCTGTTGCACTTCAAAAAATTCAGTTTTTGTTGTACGTTTTATAAAATCGAGCTGAGTTCAGTATGTGAGAGCACAGTGGCAGTGCAGTCGACGTAGGCAGCATGATGTCGGAGAAATAGCGGAGGGCAGCATTTTGTTGTTGTTATTATTGATGTGCTTGTTCTAGTCGCTTTTATATGCTTACTATACCCTGCACTTAGTGCTGCATTTTCGTAAAACATGTGCTTAGGTATGTGTGTATGTGTGTTACACAGTACTCATATCTATCTGCAGTCATTTTTGTACATGACTTCAACTTTTATCGCCTTAAACCAGTTACTATAGTTACAACTACTCGAACAAGAACAACAACAACAAATACTAGTAAGCATAACATGTCTGCATATTAGCTTTTAAATGCATTGCACTCTGCATTCACTCTCCACACATGCATGTAGAGTATGCTCTTCGAGGAGCGCCAGCGCAGCTCTCTAACGAAACAGCGCAAACAGCTCAAAGTATTAGCACAATTACATGTTTTTGTTATTATATATTTTACAAAACAATACTTTTTTTTGTTAGTTAGCACAATGCCCTTGCTATTATTTTTGGCCTCACTATTCTCCCACACTCAACACACTCGCACTCATACACAGCACTGTGTTACTCTACTCTACTCAGCCCTGTCTTGCTTTGTTAGTGCCGCGTTGGAGTGCTTGGTTTCGTTCTCCCCGTAGCTAACATTTCTATATTGCCATTCGCTCCCTCGTGTGCGAGTTGTTGTGTGCATTCAGTAGAGGCTCACGTTGTTGGTGTGTGTGTGCCTGCTTGCCTGCTTGGCTGCTCCTTGTTTGTTCGTCACCATAGACGTCGTCTCCTCAGTCTACTCATCGTGGTCGTTTGCAGACCCCCATACACAAACAAATACACACTCACGAGCACTCCGTGTTGTGTGTTGTGTGCTGTATAGCAGCATTGGTAGCAGTAATATTGTAGTAGCGGCAGCAAGGCAGCACTAGCGCACGCTGGTAAAATTTTCAACGAGCCAACGGACTCGCAACGAGCAACATTTGTAATCAGTTCTCTTTGAAACGTCAAGCGGTAAACATGGTTTTCTGAAATAGCAGCGCTTCCGTGAAAGTTTCTTGTTTTTAAGTAAAAGTTGTTATTGAATTCCATTCCTCGCCTCGTCGCGCACCAACAAAAAAGTCGACGTACGAACACAACACGTTTTTGTATCGAAGTTGGACTTCTGGCCTGTTGGCGACGAAGTAGTTGACGAGTGTTTCTTTCGGAAAATTGCGCGCTGCTGCTGCTTACCACAAATAAGGCCGTTTAAATTCTAAGTCTCAAAGTTTCAAAAACAAAAAATATGTAAAACAGAAAATTTCAAAATTGAAGACGTAAAAGAGTTAAGGAAAGAATGTAGTTGCAAAAACCAAAATAAATATAAAATAACGAATTTAATTCATGTAAACACCAATTATAAAAGCAATATTGAACACACGGAGAAAGCAAAACAGCAAATCAGTGCATTTGAAGCAAATCTAAATTCTACAAAGTAATAAAAAATAAAAAGTGCGCCACAGTATATTCTGAAAGTGCAAAATAATCGCTTCGCTCGCCTTAGCCACCAAGGATTACGGTTTGCGCGTTTGACTTAAGCGATTACATTAAACAAATAAGAAAAACCAAACAGTTGAAAAGTTGAATCTGCCTGTGACTTTAGAGAAAATATACTTCAAGCATAGAAAAAGAATGTTTTTCAAAAGATAATACATCACACAAAGATAGTCGTGTGCCATGTTGCAAATATGCCATGTGCAGTTACCAAGTGTTTGCCACAAAATGTGTTAAGTGCAAAAAACGCAAATAATTAAAATCAAATATAAATCACAAATCAAACTAATAAAATCACAATCCAGTATTTAACGAAACAGCAGCTGTACGAGTGGCTACTCAGTCCTCAAAGCATCAGCCAGCACAGCTACAAATTGTTCTTCACACTTGCAACAAATCAACTTATACATTACCACAATGCGTTCCTCCAGCACATCCGCATCAGTTGCGGCGGCGACAGGCATGCGCCGCTCACTCTGCCGCCAGCTCCTGTTCCTGTTCGTCATCATCAACAGTCTCACCAGCAGCTACACGCACGCCCAGCAATGCTCCTGGGAGTTCGTGCGCACCACGCTCGACATCAAGTGTAATTTGCGCGCTATCGAGCCGCTGGCTCCGCTCGATCTGCAAGTCGCCGAAACTGCCAATAGGCTAGAAATCCAGTGCTCCGCCGATCTACTTTACGCCAGCGAACTGCCGGCGAATGCCTTTGCGCGTCTGCAAAAGCTCGCCGAATTGCAAGTGGATGCGTGTAAAATGCAACGCATCGCTGCCAATGCTTTTGATGGGCTCATGTCGTTGAAGCGTCTCACGGTACAGACACATAATTCTGTCTGGGGACCAGGCAAATCGCTTGAAATATTGTCTGGCTCGTTTGCCGGTCTGCGCGAGTTGAACGAGCTGAATTTGAGCGACAACAATATACGCCAACTGCCCGAGGGTGTTTGGTGCACCATGCAGAATTTGCAAGTGTTAAATTTGACGGCAAATCGTATACGTTCGGCCGAGAATTTGGGCTTGTCGGAGAAGATGTGCACTCTGAATGGCGCCAGTGGTGGCGCCGAATTGCAAGTCTTGGATGTATCGCACAATGAGTTGCGTGCCCTGCCCGATGTGTGGGGTGCGTCGCGTTTACGCCGCCTGCAGCAATTGAATTTGCAACATAACAACATTAGCACGTTCGCACCGAATGCGTTGGCCGGTCTGAGTTCATTGCGCATACTGAATTTGTCGTACAACCATTTGGAGACTTTGCCCGCCGATGCGTTCGCCGGCAATAAGGAGTTGCGCGAGATACATCTGCAAGGGAATGAATTGTATGATTTGCCCAAGGGCTTGCTGCATCGGCTGGAGCAGCTGCTTGTGCTGGACTTGAGTGCCAATCAGTTAACAAGCCATCACATTGACAACAACACATTCGCTGGACTTATACGCTTGGTCGTGCTGAATCTATCCAATAATGCGCTGACACGCGTGGGCGCCAAGACCTTCAAGGAGCTGTATTTCTTGCAAATACTCGACATGCGCAATAACTCCATTGGAATCATTGAAGAGGGTGCCTTCCTGCCGCTGTACAACTTGCACACGCTGAATCTCGCTGAAAATCGCTTACATACCTTGGACAATAAGATCTTCAATGGACTGTTTGTGCTGACAAAGCTGACACTTAACAATAATCTGGTTAGCATTGTCGAGACACAAGCATTTCGCAACTGCTCCGATCTGAAAGAACTGGATCTCAGCTCAAATCAGCTGGTCGAAGTGCCCGAGGCTGTGCAAGACTTAACGATGCTAAAAACACTGGATTTGGGCGAAAATCAAATCTCCGACTTCAAAAATGGCACATTCAAGAATTTGAGCCAACTGACTGGCCTGCGTTTAATTGATAATCGCATTGGCAACATCACCCAAGGCATGTTCACCGATCTGCCGCGCTTGACCGTACTAAATCTGGCTAAGAATCGCATTCAAACCATCGAGCGCGGATCCTTCGACAAGAACAATGAAATCGAAGCTATTCGTCTCGACAAGAACTTTCTTACCGACATCAACGGCATCTTCGCCACACTTGCCTCTTTGTTGTGGCTGAATCTTTCGGAAAATCATCTGGTGTGGTTCGATTATGCCTTCATACCGTCAAATCTCAAATGGCTCGACATTCACGGCAACTACATTGAAGCGCTAGGCAACTATTATAAACTGCAAGAAGAAATTCGCGTTACTACACTCGATGCCAGCCATAATCGCATCACCGAAATTGGCGCCATGTCAGTGCCGAATTCGATTGAGCTACTCTTCATTAACAACAATATTATTAACCAGATACAAGCCAACACATTCGTAGACAAGACACGCTTAGCACGCGTGGATCTCTATGCTAACGTGCTTTCGAAGATCACACTGAATTCGTTACGCGTCGCTCCAGTGTCCATCGATAAGCCAGTGCCTGAGTTCTACCTGGGCGGCAATCCCTTCGAGTGCGACTGCTCAATGGAATGGCTGCAGCGCATTAACAACCTTACCACCCGCCAGCATCCACGCATTGTCGATCTGGGCAACATTGAATGTTTGATGCCGCACAGTCGGAATGCGCCCATACGTCAACTGTCGGCGTTGAGCAGCAGCGACTTTGTCTGCAAATACGACTCCCACTGTCCGGCGACGTGCCACTGCTGTGATTTCGAACAATGTGACTGCGAAATGGTTTGCCCTGACAATTGTACCTGTTTCCGTGACGCTACCTGGTCGACAAACATTGTGGACTGCGGGAAACAAAATCGCATTAATCTACCCGCGCGCATACCTTTCGACGTCACCGACCTCTACTTGGATGGCAACAACTTGCCAGTGCTGGACGCTCAGGTGTTTGCCGGCAAACGAAATTTACGTGCGCTCTACCTGAATGCCTCAAATGTAATGTCCGTGCAGAATGGCACCTTCGATGAGCTGAACATGGTGCGCACACTACATTTGGAGAATAACAAATTGCAAGCGCTTGAGGGATACGAGTTCCGTCAACTGTCACTGTTGCGCGAGCTGTATTTGCACAACAATCTCTTGACCCACATCTCGAATAGCACATTCGCGCCGCTAGTGTCGCTAAAGGTGTTGCGCCTCGATAATAATCGCATGACGGCCATGCCAATTGCGCAGCTGGCTAATTTGCAATACCGTAACAACTTGCAGGGTCTGACAATTGGACGCAATGCGTGGTCATGTCGTTGCCAATTTTTGCAGGAGTTGGCGCAATTCGTGTCGGACAACGCGATAGTGATACGTGACGCACAGGATATATACTGTGTGGATGCGGGTGTAAAGCGCGAACTCGATTTGCTCACTTCGGGTGGCGTTGATTGCAGTGAGCTGCTGGAAAGTGCCAGTAATATGGCTTCACAAGACATCTCAGGCGGCTACGTGCCACTACTCGCTGCTGTGCTGGTGCTAATCTTTCTGATTGTCGTGCTGATCATTGTTTTCGTCTTCCGCGAGTCTGTGCGCGTCTGGCTTTTTGCGCACTATGGCGTACGCGTGTGCGAACCACGTTTCGAGGACGCCGGCAAACTGTATGATGCGATTATTTTGCATTCCGCCAAAGATTATGAATTTGTTTGTCGCAACATCGCCGCTGAATTGGAGCATGGACGACCGCCATTCCGGCTTTGCATACAACAACGCGATCTGCCACCAGAAGCAAGCCACCTGCAAATCGTCGAAGCTGCGCGCGCTTCACGCAAAATTATATTGGTGCTCACACGTAATCTGCTATCGACCGAATGGAATCGCCTCGAATTCCGCAATGCATTCCATGAGGCACTGCGTGGACTCGCACAAAAGCTAGTGATCATCGAGGAGACAAATGTGTCTACCGAGGCCGAAGAGGTGCCCGAGTTGGCACCGTACCTGAAATCAGTTCCATCGAATCGGCTGCTGACCTGTGATCGCTACTTCTGGGAGAAACTACGCTATGCCATACCAATTGAGCTGTCACCACGCGGTAACAACTACACATTGGATCATCACGAACGTTTCAAGCAACCCGTTTCGCCAGGTGTAATCTTCCGTCAAGCGCCACCGCCACCCGCCTATTACCAAGAAGATATGGAAGCTAACTATTCATCGGCCACCACGGCCACACCTTCGCCACGCCCCAGCCGCCACGGTGCGCGCATTGTCGATGCGATTCCCATGCGTCCGCCATCCGAACACATCTACCATAGCATTGAGTCCGAGTACAGCGCTTATGACCCGCAGGAAGCGCTCTCCATGATACCGAATGGCGGCAGTGCGGCCACATTCATGCAACACCATCCCCATCAGCCACATCATCCCTTGCAACACGGGCAACAACAACAACTACTCGCACCCAATAGCTACCGCGTGCACCACCATTCGCAGAACAACCCTCGCGCCAGTGCGGCCAGCCATCATGCGATGGTCATGCAACTACAACAGCAACAACAGTGGCGGCCATCGATGGGTGTGACGCAAGCTCCGCCAGTGAATTTATTGTCCGGCGCGACGACGACCAATCAGCAACAAGTCGCAACAGCCCCAATACATTTGCGCACAGGCAGCAATTTGAGTCAGGCGAGCACGAGCACACAATCAACATCCGCGGCTGCGCAAACGCCCCAACCGCAAGCATCGACTTCCGCTGCGGCTGCGGCGGCGGCAGCTGCAGCTGCCAAGGCGGACAATGGCGGCGGCTCAGGTGCGACAATTGCAACGGAGGGCAATGCCAATATGGCAGGGAGCTCAAGCGCGGCGAATAAGAACAATGGACAGGCGTTTTTGGTATAATGAAAGCCACAAAAGCAACAGCAACAGCAAAAACAAAAGCAGCAACACAACAAACAACAGGAACTGCGTATGCCGCAACAACAGCAATTGCAAAGCTCAAGCAGAAGGGGCAACAAAGTTGATGAGCTAGTTGTTGTTGTTGAACGTTTAACGTGAGTTGAATGCGCTTGCCGCAGTTGAAGTGCTATTGTCGCTGCTGTTGTTGCTGCACGCTTTGTTTGCCTGCCACAGTCACAGCCACAGCCACAGCCACCGTCGTCAACCACCACTTCCATTTGCCACACTACGAAGCACAAGTACGTACTTATTGTATGTATGTACAGAGTCTTGACTGAGGCAGCTTTGAAAGCCATGCGCGACGACGACGCCATCTTTAGCGGACCAACGCGAAAGCGAACAAGAACTAAGCAACTTTTATTGTAATATACAAAAAGATATGTTTATGCAGTAGAAAACATGTTCATCGACACGCGAACAAGCATACACACACACACACATATACAGATATACAAAGGCTCATGCAGCGTGAAACATGCATGAATTAGCCATGCCGTCGCACACTGCCCCATACACAAACAAACACACTCGAATAGGAAACAGAAAAAAGCGCGCACAAAGCGAAGCAGGAGAAGCAGGAAAAGCAGAAGAGGAAAAGGTTTTCGACGTGAGAAGCAAAAGACTTTCCATAGGAGTTAAAAATAAAATTTATATAAAAAGTTATGCTATTATACGTAAATCTATCGACTTGTACGAGCATGTAGATATGTATGCAACAGTGTGTCACAGGCGTCCCGCAACTGCCGATCAGCTGAAGCAGGAGAAGTATAAGCGCATATGTATGTATGCATCTAGCTGGGAGCAGTGCAGCGCGCGTAGCGGGCGTTTTGGGTACGCGTTGTTTGTTGAAACACTTTTTCAAATTCAATGTGATATTAAATGAATAATTTAAAAAAAATATATATTATATAATATTAAAAATATTGTACTATACCCTGAAAGTAGTTATAAACAATTGTGTATGTACTAAATTGTAATTTGTATGTATGTATAGCGAGTAATATTTAATTTGTAAACTATTTCTTCGAATAATCACTTAATTTAACTTTATTATTGTTTAAATGATATAAGCGGAAGAAGAAGAACTTTTTTTGTTAAATGTGAAGCGAGAAATTTAAGTGCATTTGTGCAACGTAACACACACTACCACTACAAGCATAGAAAAGCAAACAAAACCACTAAAAAATCTACTACAAAGCAGTCTAAACTTAGTTACTTAGCGAATAAACGACGAATTAGTATTTGCAGCCGAAAAGTTATGAAAAAAAAAACAATTGTACGAAATACAGATATACATGAAAGTAGATATACACATAAGTAAATAAAATAGTAGTATTATTAAAAACAATCCAATGAACGCAAAAGATAGTATATATAGATTATATATAAATATATATTAAACTAATTTTTAGTTGTATTTAAAATTTGTACATAAACGAAAGTAATGCGATAATATAGCCATCAAACGTAACTACAATATAAAAACAAAAACATTGTGTACTATATTTCCTGGAAGCGATCTGCCATCGGAAGGCGATTCGAGTTGGCTGAAATGGGTCGTATTGGGTGTTCTTTTAAGAGCTTTAGAACTTAAAATGATAGTTCAAAAAAGAAATAAAAGGTGGTTAAGTTTCAAGGGCCGGTGTTGATTTTGAATAAAATATAATTTTTTTAGGAAATTATTGTCATTTCTCTTTATTATGATAATATTGGTATCGCTCAATTACGTATTGATTAAAATATCGGCCAAATGACCGCCGCGGCTTCGGCGGCACACCTCCATCCGATGGTCCAAATTTTCGATGACGCTGAGGCATAATTGAGGTTCTATGCCGTTAATGTACCGAATTATCTCATCCTTTGGCTCTTGAATTGCTGCTGGCTTATCGACGTACACCCTTTCTTTCAAATAACCACAAAGAAAGAAGTCCAACGATATCAAATCACATGATCTGGGCGGCCAATTGACATCACCGCGACGTGAGATTATTCGGCCATCAAATTTTTTGCGCAAAAGAGCCATTGTTTCGTTAGCTGTGTGACAAGTGAAATTGAAAAATGTCAAATGAAATGCAGAAAACAACTTGACGTTTAGGTGTGGTTTACATTCAACATCAGCCCTTGAAATTTAACCACCCTTTATATTTGGAATGCTTTTTTTATTACATTCTGCCAAAAAATATATTGGGAATCGTTCATTTAAAAAGCGCGCGGTACACATATGACTAAATTTTTTTCTGCTGGAATATTGATACAACTGTCCTCTATAGTGTTGAAGAGTTTGAGCGTGATCTGGCAATTAGCTTATTTGTGGCATTTAATTATATCAGTCAACCGCAGGTGTGCTCTGCGATTTTCACTATGTATAAAAATATCGAAGAAAGAACTTGTCTTAAATTTTGTGTTTTTACAGGGACTTCGTGTGCTGAATCATTGAAAATGCTGCAGAAAGCCTATGGCGATTGGCTTTAACAAAACACGGATCTACGAGTGGTGAAAGGCTTTTGCAGAGGGTCGAGAAATCGTTTGCCCCGATCTGGTCGCCCATCAACGTCTGCGATTCGCAACATTTTACACGATCGATTGGGCATGGAACGCTTGGCTACTCGACTTGTACCAAGAGAGTTGAATTTCCTTAAAAAAAATCAGCGAAAGAAGGTGGCTGGAGACATGCTTTAGCAAGTGAATTTGGACCCAATGTTTATCCAGTGATTTTGACATGCAAACCAGTCAACAGGCAGCTGAATGGCGCTATTCACATGAGCCGAAACCCAAACAACCATGCCAAAGGCGTAAGAAGCGGCCCAACTTGAATCTCATACGGCTCATGAATCTTGCACCGTGATAACGCACCGTTGTTGTTGTTTTGTTGTTGTTTTAACAGTAATAGGAGCTCCATCAGTGTAGGGTATATCACTGGTAGTCTTCGTCTGGCACATGTAAAGGTAGGCCCAAGAAACATGCTGTTTCGACGGGTTGGTCCAGAGGGAGAGGGTTGTTAGATGAGTTGGTTTTAGAGGGCATGTGAAAAGGTGGTTAGTGTCGTGCGGGGTATCTTCACATGCCGGACATATGTTTGGTATGGCGAGGTCAATTCTGGATAAGTAGGAGTTTAACCTGCTACAGTATCCAGAACGTAGTTGTGCCAGAGTTACGCGTGTCTCACGGAGAAGCTGGAGCTCTTCATCTGCAATAGGTGGTTGTTGGTCTCCGATTACGGCATTCACAGGGCGGGAGCTTAAGGAGGTGGTGACGGTCTCCTGGTGAATGTCGTTTATTGACTGTCTAAATACTGTCTGGTCCAGTAGATTTCTGTCAGTTTTGTCCTGTATCTCGTCGGCATAGTTTAAAAGGTGTCTCCTGACGTGCCTAGGAGGCGGCTCTGGCTCAAGCAGGTGTTTGCAAGGATGAAACCTACGGTAGCACACTAGCAGGAACTGCTTGCTGAGCAGTTTATTGCGCTCCGAATTTAGTACCCCGTGACTTTCTCCTTTTCCCAAAACTACTACAATTTGGGCCATTAAGGAGAATTCGCTGAAGGAGCTGAAGAAGATCTCTTCAAAAGCGTTTAAAAGGTGCTTTCTTTGCTGGCCTAATCCTTGGCATATGTGTATTGCCTCAAATGGAGCCTATTTTGAAGGCGACAAAATAAATTTTCTTGTTTAAATAATTATTTTGTCTTTTATTGAACAATTCCCGGTACTTATTTGACAGAATGTATAATCTGATACCACATGGGCTGAAAAGCTCCGTGCCTAACACATAAATGTCACTAGTCTTATTGCATTACCCTGTTTTTCTGCTAGTACTAACCTTAAAAAGACGACTGTTGAAATTTGGTGGTATTCCATTCATTAGTTCCTGAGTTATTTTGCTAAGAGCGACGCTACTTTTGTTATTATCAAAACTGCGGGTCAAGAAGAATTTCGAGTTATAATTTTACACTACTTCTGAATGGGAAAAGGGGGTAAAATGCCGCTCAAGCGAAGCAATGGCTCGAAAGGTGTTAGGGGGACTCCGCTCCATCAGAAAAAACAATAAAATTATGATTTCTGACTTCAATCGTGGTCGTAGAGACACCGATGATGCACAATGCAGTGAACGTCCAAATGAGGCAGTAACACCAGAAAACATCAAAGAAATCCAAAAGTTCGTTTTGAATGATAGAAAAGTGAAGTTGCGTGAGTTAACTGGCATCGTAGAGTTATCAAAAGAAAGTGTTGACTTTATATTATATTTCGTGACCATTTGATTATGAGAAAGCTCTGTTCAAAGTGGGTGCCGCATTTGCTCAGTGTTGACCAAAAACACGAACGTGTTCATGATTCTGATTAGTGTTTGGCCATGTTTCAACCTAATAAAGCGAAATTTTTGCGTCGATATGTGACAATGGATGAAACATAGATCCATTACTTCACTCCGGAATCAAAAAGATCCTCATCTGGGTGGACAGCACCTGGTAAACCACGACCAAAGCGGCCGAAATCATAACAATCGGCTAGCCTCGGTATTTTGGGATATGCATGCTGTAATATTCATGGACTATCTTGAGAAGGGAAGCACACTCAACAGTGAATATTATGTATCGGTTTGGAACATTTAAAGACCGAAATTGCAAAGAAACGTCCGTCTATGGCAAAGAAAAGAATTTTGTTACATCAAGACAACGCACCGAGTCACAAGTTAATCAAAACTATGGCAAAACTACTTGTATTGAATCTCGAGTTGCCCCCACATCCAGCGTATTCGCCAGATTTGGCTTCCAGGTTCTACTGGCTGTTCGCAGACTGAAAAAGATGCTCGGTGGTAAGAAATTTCGTTCGAATGAAGAGGTTATCGCTGAAACTGAGGCCTATTTTCAGAGAAAAGGTCAATCGTTCTACAAAAGTGGTATTGTAGTGTTAGAGCTTCGCTCGAGTGGTTGCGTTGTGCTTGAAGGATATTATTATACGTTGATAGACAAAAAAAGGTGTTTTCTTTGGGACTTTTCAGCCCATAAAATAATTGTATGGCATTTATTTTTTTAATATGATGACTGGCATTTGTCTGCCGCGGCTATGTGTTACATAAACCATTCGATTAGCCCAATATTTGACTAATTTTTCCAAAAAATCTGGCCGTATGGCCCTAATGGTGGCTTGAATTTTGCAATAAATCGCTTGTTAAGCGCGCTGTATCGCAAGTTATTGGAACCAAATGCCGTCGATGTTTAGATGTTTAACGCTCTTGCAGCATTCAACGAAATAATTCGCAATCAAGAGCGGAGTAGTGCGAGCGAACAAAAACTCTCTTTTATCACTAAGAGCGGAATAGTCCGCAATAAATTATTTTTTTGATTGTTTAAGTTTGAGGAAAATAAATATTTTTGATAATCCTGCAATGTTCTTTTTCATTAGAACAAACAGTAAAAGTCTTGCCGACGCAAGGTATTGAGGACGCAAGGCATTTTGAGTACATCGCGCATTTTGTGCGGTAATGCAGAAGGGTTAATTTTTGGAAACAAAAATTCATTCAGCATTGCTCGTTAACGCTCACCATCCACCGTAACGGCAGCTCTTTACTCATTTCCAAAGATATATGATGCCGCCAGTGCTCCATGAACTTCGTGAAGAGATTAATTTTTTCGAAAGTAAATTCCCACAACTTGGTGGCTTTTTTCTAGCGTTAAATGATTCATGAAGACTTGACAAATCTTTTTTCCAATGATTAGTCTTTTGAGGTTCATGGGATTTCTACAAAGCGCATAAGACTACCGTCTTATAATTGTGCCAGCTTGTGTTTATGAAGGAAAAGTCTTGCAGGATGGATATTGTTGTTGTAGCAGCATAAGCATTCCCCGTAGATATATATGGAAAATGTTGCTGAAGTTACAGTCCTTGATCGAATATAAATCCGGATCGTTCCGATTACTTAGAACCGAGTGTTGGAGGCACGTTGCAGGATGGATCTTTTCCAGGTGTTCGTTGGGCGGCCGCGGCTTCTGCTTCCCTGAGGATTCCAATCTAGGGTCATTTTGTGACGCTGTGCAGGAATTTTCTAAGAGCGTGGCCGATCCAACTTCATTTTTTTCATGTTAGCCGGCGTAAAATGGGCTCCTCTTCCGTTTGCCCATTATATTTCACTTGCCAAGCTTTACTGAACAGAAATGACTGATTTCTGTTGCTTGAAAAGCATTTTGCAGATCTCTATTGAATTCAAGCTTACTTCGTTAAGTACTTAGGCCATTGTAGAATTTTTAAAGAATCACTTTTTTTCTTGCTTGAAAGAAAAACGCTCATCCTTGAATGATGACCTACCCGAAATGTCGCCTTAGATACTTTAAGCTTTATTATTTAAGAGTCATTAATAGTTTTTAAAATAATTTGCAAAATAGTTTCCACGCAAAACTTTTTTAATGGTTAAGTAAAATTGACTTAGTGAAGCACCAATTTTTTGTTTTTTATAAAAATTCAGCTCATACTTCATTAAAAACCATGTAACGCACAGTTTCAAATTTTGTAGAAGGTTTTACGAAACTTCAACTTTTTAACCAGAATTTTTAGAAATTTTCTAGGTATGCAGTTTTGTAGCCTATTGAATTTTAGATCGACAAAGTGCAAGTTTAAGTAGCTACCAAACACTTTTGATTTTTGGGAGAGAAAGGGCCGATTCATACCGCAAAATTAATGTTCCAATTTTTTTTTTTGAATAACTTTTTTCTTCTTCTGCTTGACGCGATAACCGCTAATGCGATTTTGGCCGATAACTTTTTTAGTTCTTCTTTGAGTTTTGGATGGCTTTATGCGGGCCATTGCTTATCTGTTTGTATACTGTTTGTTCAGAACCCTCTAATACGATTAATGCACGACGCCATTTGTAAAAATTATAAATTTTCCGATAAGGTGATTAAATTTGCGCCACCTGGTATGAGCTCATTTTTCTCGAAACTACATGCTGCATATCGAACGTCTTCATAATTCATAGAAATCTCTCCTTACTGACTTGTATTTGAATTCTATATTCACATTTACATTTTGTATCGAAGTGAGGAAAGATTTTTTTCGAGCAAACGAAACAGGATGCGTCGAAGAAAAGCTGTGCCACCTTCTTTTATATTACATTGAAAGAAAAAAAAAGAATTATTTAACAACAAAAAAAGATCTTTTTCAGTAACTTTTCAGCAGAGCAAAAAAACTGATTCCTACTTCAGAGTATTTCTGGTACTGCGAGCACGTAGCTTCTAAACCAGAAATGATATAAGAAACAGAAAAAAACACCAAAAACACAACAAATAGTGTTCACAAAATATGCCATAAAAAACATCTATCTAAATCACATAAACGTTTTTGTTATCGCAGCGCTGATATGATTTTTGACATGCACAACAAAAGATAAAATAAAGACAATCGGTTCTCAACTTAGGTCAGGTTAGATTAAAAAGGTTGCGCCAAGAGTGAGCACACTTGGACGAAGAAATCAAATTCATCCTTTGTGATAAACTTAGCTGAAAATTTTAAATTTATAAATTTAGTTTTTACGTAAATTGAGGGAACGAAGCTAGGATATACATTTTTTGCTTTTTTTGTATTAAAATTCTTCGAAGGTTTGATGCAAAAACGATTTTTCGTGCAAATGTTAAACCCATTGCAACGCGTCAGAGTGAGCTTTCGAAAGTAAGGACAAATTTAGACCCCGAAAAATTAATATCACTGGTGCAATCATGACAACGTGGTGAGTAGCTATCTTCACGAGACTTTTCTCTAGTTTCCACGAAAGCTAACTAAATCAAGTCAAAGTGTTGGCTAACAGCTTTTAAGCCGAGATTAATTTGGGTATATTACATTGTTTAAAGCTTCTTTTTGTATGACTTCTTGCAAAGAGAGTTGTAAAAGAATAGAATATAATCAGATATTGAGTAACACAAGAACGGGAGTGACTTAGAATTTCTGTATACCAATATTTCGGCCCTAACTTCAAATACCGAAACTTCTACAGACACTTTAAAAAAGGTTAAAAATTACTTAGTCGCTGCATTACTAACAGTCATGAAATCGGCTTTATATTTTGAATAGGATATTAATCTAGATTGATGAGGGCTGAGTATTTGTCAAATATGTGTTGCCCTTCTGTAGTGGTCGGTTTTTCTTGGCTTAGTAAGCATATCGATTCAGGACAGTTGCACCAATGAAGTAAGTTGTGAGGTAGCCTCTGAGGTAACCTATGAGGTAACCAGTGAAATTACTAGTGAAATAACTTATCAGATCACAGTTGATGCCTTAGTAGGCGAGCGTTTCAGAGCAGATGTTGACCAGTGAGGTAATCTGTGAGATGCCCTGTGCGGTGCCCAATGAACCCTTGGATTGATTAGTTAAATTACTACTTAAATTACATTTGAGGCCACCAATGATGTATCCAATGAGATGACAAGTGAGATAACCAATGAGGTGCTACCTGTGAGGAAACTGTGAAGTAATATGTGAGGGTAAGGTTTCTATGAGATGACTTGTGAGATTACCTTTAAGGCCATCAAAGGTAATATATATCCAGTGAGACGACAAGTAAGGTAACCAGGTAAGATATATTCAGTAAGACAACAAGTAAGGTAACCAGTATGACGAGCTGTGTGGTAATCATTGAAGTAATCAATGAGGTAACCAGTGAGGTGAGCAGTAAGATGAGCAGTGACGTAGCCAGATGAGTACAGTGAGGTATCTATTGAGGTAACCAGTGAGATGAGCGATGAGGTAGCCTGTGAGGAGCTAGTGAAGAATTTTTTTGTATATAGTATTTAAAAATGGGCAACTTTTAATTTTCTTAAATTTCTTTATATTTTCGACGCAGGCCTAAATACGCAATAATAAATTTATTCATAAAAAAACCTATCAAATTATGAATTATTTATTGTAGCTATTAGTTAAAAGGTAATTTTAATGATGTTTTATATTGCAAAGAAAAAGTAAATACTTTGGAAAAACCATTTACAAATTACAATATTTCTTACGCTGAATTCACAAGTTTGATTAACATTTTTGCTAATTTAATTTATACACATTTCAGCATTTATTTGTTTTAAAAATCTATCTATACTCGTACATATGTAGATAAGTAATTAATTTAAAATGCATACACTGGCGTGGAATAAAAAAATTTCAAACGAAGTGATAGTGAAAAAATTACAATAATGACCCGAACAAAGAAAACAATCGCGCATTTTGTCAGATGACATTTTTCATGCATTAATTTATGAAAGAGAAAATCTTGTTTTTTATTTTGTAATGACTTGCGTGTATAAAATTATTCGAATGATGCGCTTAATAATTTAATTATGTATTATTTTATAAAAAAAAACTATGTGCAAAGTAAAGCAGTTTACATTCACATTTAAAAACAGTAGCAATCATTCATTTCAATTGCATTTTTTTTTTGGTTTGATGTATTTATTCATTTTTGCCCTAAACTACATAATAAATACGTGTGTGAGTACATAGTCAATTATATTTATTACGAAGTTTAGCAATGCTTGTCTTTTATGAAAAAAAAAACATTCACTCAAACGCAATAAATGCATACAAATAACTTCTTTGGTATCACCCTATTTATACCCATTCACATCAGCAGCATTTATAATTTAATTCTGAGCAAAAGGTATCAAAAAACATAAAGTAACTCGTTTTCTGATTTTTTTGACGCACTGTATAAATGCGTTAATGCAGTCATATAGACAGTCACACATACATAATTGTTATAATTATTGGCATATGCGCGCTGTGTAAGGAAAAACAACATGAATTTATTAAATTTATTTAATGCAAATTAATAACTTCTAGCAAAAACAAACAAAAAAAAAACAGAAAGCAAATAGAAACGTAGCGGAGCGAAAATGTTATTAAATTAACTAAAATTATACAAAAAAGTAAGTGCTGAAAGCAAAACTAAAAAAAAAGGTACTACACACGCGAAATTTGTTTATAAAAACACCAGCAAAATAAAGTGATTTTCACAATTCAATACTACAAATTTATATTTTTCGTTTTCATGGAGCAAATGGAGCACATAAATATATGGGCGGGTGGCTCAGTTGGAAAATATAAAGGGTGGTTAAATTTCCAGGCCCGATATTGACTGTGAACCACACCCAAACGTCAAGCCTTTTCTGCATTTCATTCGACATTTTTCAATTCCAGACTAACTCAATTTGGACCATGGAAAGATACACAATCGACCAACGCGTTAAAGTTATTCAGGCTTATTATGAAAACGGGCGTTCAAATCAAAATGCATATCGCGCACTTCGTGATTTTTTCGGTCAATTTAATCGTCCAAATGTGCGTACAATCGGAAAAATTGTGCAAAAGTTCGAGCAAACCGGGTCTGTAGGAGATGTGAAAACACCAGTGCATACTCGTACAGCTCCTACTGTAGAAAATATTGCTGCTGTTCGCGATAGTGTGGTTGAAGAGCCGTCCACCTCAACTCGTCGTTGTGCCCAACAATTGCACCTCTCACGCTCGTCGTTGATGAACACTATGCATAAAGACTTGCTTTTATACGCTTACAAGGTGCAATTGACACAAGAACTAAAACCTCTTGACCATTTCTAGCGTCGTCAGTCAAAATGGTCATGGTCAGAATGGTGGCAGGAAATGGCAACATTGAATGACCAATTTTCGAAGAAAATCATTTTCAGTGATGAGGCACATTTTCACCTCAGTGGATTCGTCAATACGCAGAATTGCCGCATTTGGGCGAATGATAATCCAAGAGTTATTGCCGAAAAACCAATGTACCCACAAAGAGTGACTGCTTGGTGCGGCGGGCCGTATTTTTTCGAAAATGAGGCCGGTAAGGCAGTTACTGTGAATAGTGTTCGCTATCGTGAGATAATAACAACAACAACAGCAACAATTCAAGAGCTAAAGGATGAGGTAATTCGGCACATTAACGGCATAAAACCTCAATTATGCCTCAGCGTCATCGAAAATTTGGACCATCGGATGGAGGTCGCGGCGGCCATTTGACCAATATTTTGTTCCATAGGTAATTAAGCCATACCAGTATTATCACAATAAAGAAAAATGACAATAATTTCCTAAAAAAAATTATTTTATTCAAAATCAACACCGGCCTTGAAAACTTAACCACCCTTTATTTGTTAATATTTACGTATGCGGCAGAAGGGAAAGATGACTGAAGTCGATGCATTTCAAAATAATTCGAATTGACAAAATATGCGGAAAAGCTGGTTAAATGCAGGGTGATCCAGCTAGCGGCTAGCTGGCTATAAAAAATATACGATGCTTTTCAATCAAATATAATTTTTAGAATTTATTTTAAAGAGTAAACCTTGTCCAGTCAAACATGGAATGCAATTTGCTTCAGAGGACTTCCATGGCTGGTAGTTGTCCTTACTCTTAACCCATCCAATTTTCCAGTAGATTTTCCCGATCTTCGGCACGTAACTCAACAAAGAGAACCTCGGTGCCATACAACAACTCTCGAATAGTCTTCAGTTTGTTGGAATGGCTTCCTATTTTGTAAATATCTAATCAAAACCAATTTTGTGACATATCACAGATGTGATTTTAGCTGTTAAAGTCAAAAAATGTCAATATCAGCTTCAAGGCGCCCAATTTGTAGCACCATTTCGGTGGGTTACTCGATTTTCGATGTTCGACTTTATATTTGCCAACTTTCTTCAAGCGAAAAGCGACCAAATTTTTAAATGTCTAATCATACCTTACAAATTATGATTGCAGCTGTTGGAGTAAAAAAATTGATAATTCAAATTTCAAAAGCCAGATTAACGACCCTGTATTTAACCCGTTTTTCCGCATATTTGGTTTAAGTTGAATTATTTTTAAATACATTGAACTCTTCCATCTCTATTTGTATGCCAAAGTTGTATGTACTTGCATTAAAAATTTATTAGAGCAAAGGTTGCGCAATTTTTAAATTCCCATGAGCTGTGTGTGAAATCAGCGCGAAGCCAAATTGTTTAGGCGACCAAAGGGAAGCTTATTTTTAGAAAAAAACAAAAATAATAATAATAAACAACATTAACATCTCTTTAATCTCAGATGCAAAGTTAGTATAATGAGAGGAGCAAGTGCTTAATCGATAAACGAGGGCGGAACAAAAAGTTTCCAGACTGATGCCGTGATATGTTTTTTTCTAAATGAAGTACAGTGCAAAAGAGTGTAGCCACCAGCGAATCTTTACATATCGAGAATGGAACATTCTACTTACCTATATATATTTACATATACTAGGTTGTTCAATAAGTTTTATGGTTCAACAAAAAAAACACAATTTTATGGTTTGAAATAGACTTTCTTACTTAGCATAGTCTCCCTGAACATCAATACCCTTGTTCCAACGAGATTCCAATTTATGAATTCCATCCCTGAAGTCAGAATCTGGAAGCTCTGCAAAATACGCTTTCAAAGCTGTTATGGCCTCATCATTTGATGAAAAACGCTTTCCACGCATGCTTTTTCTTTAGGTCTAAAAACAGATGGACGTCGCTCGGGTCTGGTGAATACGGTGGATGCTCCAACATTTCAAACTTTAATTCATGGACTTTAGCCATTGTCAAAATGCTCTTGTCAGACGGCCTCATTTTGGAAAAAATACAGCCCAATGATGCCGCCGGCCCATAAACCGCACCATACAGTCACTTTTTGTGGGTGCATTGGTTTTCCGGCAATCACTCTTGGATTATCATTCGCCCAAATGCGGCAATTCTGCTTATTGACGAATCCACTGAGGTGAAAATGTGTCTCATTACTGAAGATGAAGTGCGCGATATGCATTTTGTTTTAAACGCCCGTTTTCATAATAAGCCTGAATAACTTTAACGCGTTGGTCGATTGTTTATCTTTCCATATTTCAAATTGAGTTAGTCTGAAATTGAAAAATGTTAAATGAAGTGCAGAAAAAAAATCGATGGTTAGGTGGGGCTTATATTCCACATCGGCCCTTAAAATTTAACCTCCCTTTATATCATTGTTTTATCAGTGGCAAATAATCCACAAGCAAAATTCCTTTCGCATCCCAAGCAACTGATGCTTACATCTTCTTGGCCGATTTCTGGACACGAACTCGTTTCGGAGCCGAGGAGGACGGCTCACACCACTCTTTTGCCTCTGGTTTGCACTTAGGATCATGGTCATAGACCTAAGTCTCATCCATAGTGAAGAATCGCATAAAATCCACTTTATCCTTTCGAAAATACTTTAAATGTTGCTGAGAAAGTCGCATTCGAATGTGTTTTTGTTCTATTGTTAGCGAATGCGGCACCCATTGCACACACAGTTGTCTGAAATCTAAAACTTTAGTCAAAATATTGCTTAACTGTCAAATGAGACGCCTAAGGCTTCTGCTAATTCTCTTTCAGTCACCCAACGATTTTCCAATACGATATCCTATATTTTTCCGACGATTTCAGGTTTTTAGACCAGTTCAAACGTCTCAAGTATGATTGGCGTACGTCACCATTCGCAAAAATTATACATCTTCCAATGGCTGACTAAATTTGCGCCCCCTTATTTGTATTTACAGCAGCGAGAGATACTGCATCGTAAAAAAAACTGCTTCACGCTTAACAGCTGATGGTCGCTGGCTTTTGGCGCATGCGTGCTTTTCCAACACAGCGTCAGTCTCGTTACAAGTATTTTAAAGCCACACCTCGTATGTGTTTTTAGCAACGCGCTTTTATTTACCATTTATTACCCAACTTTTTAGACTCTCCACACCTTTCTCTTCATGAAGTGGTAATGTATCATAAAATGTCACACGTCCCATATGAACGCTGCCCCATCCACTGCCCGGTTTAGGTGCATTTATTTCATACTAATAAGCAACTATTCCACGTAATCCGAAGTTAATAACACATTTCTATTGCGCAGCTTAGGCTTCAGAAAGCAAATTTCACTTTTGTTTAGCGCATACTTTTTTTTGTGTTTTTATTCCCAATAGTCCATTCTTTGCTTCAACTGTATTCTTTCGCAATTTTTTAATAGCTGTATTTTAAAGCAGCATAAGTGTAATTATTTCAATTTGCATAAATGCATAAATGCCATTTCAATACACTTTACGATTGCGTATTAGCCATCAATGCAAACACTAACCCACACACACACACACACATGTATACGTATGACACTTGGCTGAGGCTATGCTGCATGTACGAGTGTGTATGTTTGCATGTTTTAAATATTGCAGCAGAAAAATGGGGTTGAAGGATACTCGTGGGTATTTTTAAATACACAATTCAAGTATAAATGTTCCTTTGCGCACCTGGGTGCTTGTGTGTGTGTATGTGAATGTGAGTGGTGTGTTTATGTGTGGCTGATATGCAAAAAGGTTTTTTAGTGCATTAACTGACACATTTGCTGCATATTTTTTTGTTGTATATTTTTTTTTTGTTTTTTGTTATTGCATTTTTTAGTACCTATTCTATTTTAACGAAAAATGCCACACACAAAAGGCAAAAAGGTAGATAAAAGGAGATACTAAACCGGTTATGCCAGCTGGCATAAATATTAAAATACTACAAAGCGACGACCATGCAAATGCATGCCACATATTCACATTTACATAGCATACATGCATACATATATATGTAATAAGACATACATATACGTGCAGTGGAGTGCAAATGTGTTCGTATGAGTGTAAATATGCTACAAAATTTGCTACCCGATTGCTTACATATAAATACTTGCATGCACGAAAAGCTTATGCCAAGTATGTATGTACATACTTGTAAATATGTAATATGTATTTATGTACACATGTAAATATGTGTCAAAGCTCGATATATGTCCAATGCAGCTATTGATCCACATATCTCTGTTTCTGTGTGTGTTTGGCATTGCATATGCCCGGAGTGTTTAGCATTTCTTGCATCAACAACACATAATAACATTCTAGAAGTGCATATGTATGTATGTATGTGTGTGCATACGTAAATGTAAGTTCATGTTATTGATTTTCTATTAGTTTGGCTCACTTTTTATTCATGTTCCATTTCTTCGCTTTTTAGTATCTGCTTTTTTCGATTTTTTTTTCCAAGTATCTGTTGCTGAAATGACACGGCTGACGTGAAACACATAGAGGCAGACGTATTAATGTGCTTTAGGGTGAGCGGGCACATGAAAACAATTATTGAATTGCACTGGCGCGAACTCCTTATCGCAGTATTATTTAAAAAAAAAATCTCAGCTTTGACCATATGGAACAATTTTAAAAATTATCGAAATGGCTGTTTCCTTTTCCTGCCGACAGAAATGCCAGAGCTCAACATTTCCTATGTGCGCCAATTCGGAAGGATCTCGCAATAACTGTTTTTTCCCCATGAAAACTCAGAAACAAAGAGAGAATTAATGTTGTTCTCAGTGTTAGTATTCTCAACAACTGTTTGATTCGATAAAAATTATTAATCGAAAATCGATAACATGAAATTTGAATTTAGAAAAAGTCGATCCAAGCAGCACCAAGAGATTTAGTGGCTCCTACAACACTCAGGCTAAAAACCCCATTGTATTTAGAGCTTTGGTAAGAGGATAGTCAAGGAGGAAAGGAGAAAAGTCTCAGATAAAGAGACAGGAAAGAATAGAGGTGGTTAGTCCTGTGAAAATATTCCAGATTCTTTGGCAATTCTGTAAATATTCTCCAGTCTTAGAGAACGAATATTACGCATTCCCACGCCATCGGAACCCAAAACTCGTAGTCTTGCTCTGGCAACGGCAGTACACTCACAGATAAAGTTCTCAGTGCTATCCGCCTCCTCCAAGCAAGACGTTGCACATTGGGTTCTCAATGATTCCAATGGTAGTCATATACTGACCCCATGGGTTGTGTCCTGTAATAATACCGAACATAAACCGAACGTCTTTCCTTTCAAGTTTTAGTAGAAAGTTTAACAGTTTTCTGTTTGAGCTTGCCACATAATACTTTACAGTTCTGCAGGGTTGTAGAACAGACCATCGCTCTTTATGTAAATTACTGTGGAACTGATTCCGCTGATCTACGGTTGGCCAATTCACCGGCAATTTCCGACTTCGCTTTCCTTGAACACCGGAGTGTCATGGAATCCATATAAGTACAAGCCTGTTCTGTCTTGCGACAGAATTAAGCTTCTTCTTACATTCTTAAACAATCTTTGAGGTTTGCTTCACGGTATCCATGGCCTTCAGTGCAGCTTGACTGTCACTGAAAACTCCAATCTGTTCCCGCTCTATCTTCTCTCGATTATCCATTCCGCTACTTTCAGGATGGCAAAAATTTCCGTTCGAAAAACAGTTGTCATTTCCCTCATGGCATAGTGATACTTATTATACCTATACTATCATTTAAGTACCATCCGCCTCCAGACCATATAATCGATTAAGTGGAAATGCATTAAGAAAAAGGGTTAATGTATAATCGGTTTAAATATTATTGAGAAAAGCCATTGAAAAACACTGTTAACAGATTAGAAAGTTGCTAAGAAAAATTAACGATACACTAAAAACGATGTATCGATATCATTGTGATGAATTAAAAAATCGCGCAAAAAATCAATACGACAATGAAAGAATCGAATAGCTGTTTTACTTAATTAGAAATCCATCCAAAAAAGTATCGATAAAAAAATAATAAATCGATAACCATGAATAATCGGCAAAATATCGCTCGAAAACGCAGGGATAAAACAGCTAATCGGGTAGAAAATCGAGAAAAAATAATCGATAGTAAAAATTATAAATCGATAAATGTGAGTACCCGGTTAAAATCGTTTGGTAAAGTTTCATACATGTTTACACAAACAAGTTCCTTTCGGCAATCGTAATTTAATGCTTCTAAACAGCATTTGCTGCTTAGCTCTAATGAAAAAAGGCCCAAATAAAACAACTTTCATTGGAAAAATCATACGATACTTTTTAGAAATTTATCATAAAAAGTAGTACGTATATGTATACATTCGCTAGTTCGAAAAAATTAAAAAAAAGATGGTAAAAATGTTAATTCATAATATTTTATTATAAACTTAAAAATTATTTCGCAATGCTCTATATTTTTTTAAAATACAGTAATACAAAAGAAATTATCTGGAAAAAATTGTAAGTCATGTTTCATAATTTACCGTGAAATACTTCTAAATGGCATTGACTAACGGTAATGATAAATGGCCCCAAAAGACAACATTTTTTTTAATAAAAAAAAAGAAATTCCTGTATAATTTTTCAGATGAAAGCCGCGGTATTTTTTATTGTAAAATTTGAATGCTCAGTACCTAATTTCGCTATGCACTTTATATAAGCAGATAAAAAGCAAACGGCCACTGCTAAACCCTCTAGAATAAGTCTACGTAGCCGATGTTAAGCGTTGATGCTACGGATCGACAATTCAGCATTTCAGGAGGCAGGTCGTCAAGCGTTTTCCCAGGCGATCACCCTAATGTAGTTGTAAATGTGCATACATATTTTTATATTTTAGCACTATATGTTGTTGTTATTGTATCTCATGCAATATTCAATTTTATCAATTCTCACCATGCTGCGATAGAGCACACACCCACACACATACCCGCCTACTAACGCCCATTAAAATGCAATATACATACATAACTACTATGCATGCGAGTATGTGTATGTATGTTTGTATGTACTTTAACTGAATCATATTTTCATTGTGATTGATATGCCGTGAAAAATATTATAAGGATAAAAATTAATGTTGCTTATACTTAAAGCAATGTAAAGGACTCACATACAAAAGGCAGTGACATAAAAAAACCGGAAAGGGAATTTCGAAAATATTTTTTAGAAGGGCGTTAAAATTTTGAAAATATAATAAATATATAAATATATAATAAATTTTGTTATTAAATTTTTAATAATATTTTGTAAGAGAATTATTACTGAAGTTTTCAGATACACAATTAAAAAAAGTATTCAAAATCGAAAATGGGAATATAGCTTTTCCAAATATTATTCCACAAGATCAATACATTTTTAAATCAATTTTCGAATCACTTTTTCCTCTCCAATTGATGTAACTCCAAAACCCACGATTTTAGCTCCTCAAAAGGTGGGTTTCTTAAGGCGTCAATGGCCTAGTACGTTTTTTTTGTTGTTTTGGAATAAAAAGAAATCTTTGGGTGCCAAATCAGGCGGATGATTCACCGATTCGATGCTTTATATGCTGAAATTACGCTTATTTGTGCTGATGCGTGAGAGGATACTATGTGGTTCAATAGGTATTGCATAAGTAAGAGAGGGCGTTGCTGCTAGCCAAAATTTGTTGGTACACCCTTCGTATGAACGTAAGAGAAGTTTCATTGCAATCTGTCAATTCATTCTTTCTATAGTGACCATCACAAAGAACTTTTATGCAATATCTACTTGCATCATTAGCAGCAATTTCTTCAGCTGGGGATCATTCGTATGCAGGGCTTAAAACTAAATATTGAAAAATAAAGCCTACAACAAAAAATTTAAGTCGATAACGAAAACTATAAATCGATAGCAAAAAGTTATCGATAACAAAAATTATATTTCGATAAATCTATATAACCGATTGAACAATGATTACATAATTTTACACGCTTTTTCAAAAAAAAAAAATCTGAGAAAAAAATTATCGGTGGATGTAACTTAACATTTTCCGTGCAGTGTTCCTGAATAACATTGGTTAACTGTAAAGAAAAAATCCAAGAAATAACCAAAAATTTTACTTGAAAAACTATACAAAAATGATGAAAAAGAAAGTGTGCAACAACAATTAGAAATTGATATCGAAAAATAATCGATAGTAAAAAATCGATATAAATATATTTCGATAATTTTTTTAAATAATTTAATATACTTTTACAAAAACATAGAATATTCCGAAGAAAAAAGTTATAACTTAACATTTTCCGTTTAGTGTTCCTGAATAACATTGGTTAACTCTCAGGAAAAAATGCCAAAAAACTAAAAAAAAAAAGAAATTGGAAAACCATACGAAAATGATGAAAAGGAAAATATGCAACAAAAATTAGAAGTCGATATCGAAAATTAATCGATAATAAAAGATCGATAAAATTATATTTCGATAATTTTTTAAAATAATTTAATACACTTTTACAAAAAAAGCGCCTTTCTAATAAAAAATTATCGGTGCATATAAATTAACATTTTGCGTGCAGTTTTTTTGAATAACATTCGTTAACTCTCAGGAAAAAGGCCAAAAAACTAACAAAAATTTGAAATTGGAAAACCATACGAAAATGATGAAAAAGAAAGTATGCAACAAAAATTAGAAGTCGATATCGAAAAGTAATCGATAATAAAAGATTGATAAAAATATATTTCGATAATTTTTTTAAATAATTTAATACACTTTTACAAAAAAAAATCACATTCCTAATAAAAAATTATCGGTGCATATAAATTAACATTTTGTGTGCAGTTTTACTGAATAAAACTAAAGAGAAAGCCCAACAAATATACAAACTTTTGACCCCAAAAATTAATGAAGAGAAGAAACCCTATAACAAAATATAAATCGATAAGGAAAAATAATCGATAAAAATATATTTCGATAAACGTATATAACCGAAATCATTTAATAATTTTATACACTCAAACAAAAATTCTGGGAATAAAATTACTCGTATATAACTAAAGGAAAAAAGCCAAAAATATTCGCAAAATTTATTTGAAAACTCTTATGACGCAATTTTCGGTAGGAGCGTGAACCAAATATTATAATATTTCGAAATTATTCGTATGCTGGAACAATAAATCAATAATCGACAAAAATTGACAAAATGTTAAAAGTAGTTTCAATAAAAACTTAATTTACTTAAAATATGCTTATACAAAACTTCCGAAAAAAAATTGATTCCATGGTAGTAGTTTACTGTATAGTGGAATGCTCCGAAACTGCATTGGTTCTCTGTAAATACAAAAATGCAACAAAATTACAACACTTTTATTTTGAAAAATCTCACAGTAATTTTTGGTTTTGTTGCATTTGAAAAAGTAATCGTTTCAAAGCGCTACCAGCAAAGAGATGCCCTTAATTACATAATATTCAAATTCCACTTACATATGCGCACTAAGCCTTGGCGTGGTGAATCACAACCAATCCGCTTAAAATGTTTTGTTGCCCGAATATCTTCCATTTGTTTATGCCATTCTATGCTTGTTAATTCCGATACAATTTTTTTTTCTTAATTTTCACTTTTATTTACACATTTTTAATTTTTCTTGTTTAATTTTTTTTTTTTTTTTTGCTTAAATTCGCTATATTGCATTTGTATTTATTTATACGATTTCGCACATCACTTGACCAAAACATCACTTGATATCAAATAACAGTTCAACGATTGCTATCACACCGAGCATAAACACAAAAAAAAAAAATACTTTTCAGCAAATCTCAACAGCTTTTTAAGCGCGAAGCCCCATTGCCAAAAGTTACACTAACGATCAAATTTAATAAATATTTTATGCAAATAACTACACACACACCCACGCAAAAAACAGGAAGCGTGCAAAAATCACAAATATTTATTGATAAACAGCGCAAAAGGCTTGTAAACATAATCCTCAGCTTGCAATTGCGTTGTTGCTGCCTTTGAAGAGGCAAAAAATAATTACCATTTTCATGTTTAATATCAGGCAAACGGGCAATGTGAAAAACCAAGCAACAACGAATTCGTACCGTACATTTTTCAACTTCACATCCATATGTACATACATAAATACTTTGGGCAGATGAGTCGATCGATAAATAAATAATGAGAATAACAGCATTGAAAATCTCTTAAATTGCACACATATGCACGTATATATTATATGCATATGTGTGTGTGTGTGTCGTTGTGCGAACTAAATTATTTTAATAACAAAAGCAAACACTCCAAATAAACTGCACTGCACTAAATAAAGTAAATAGTAATACTCATAACTAAAACCTCTCGTTGGATGTGTGTAGTTGTGTGTGTGCCTTAACTGTAAACGTTTTAATTATTTGCATATTTCAGCACAGCCTTCAATGCAGCTCGAAATTGTTTGGTTCGTTTAAATTTACTCACACGCATAAATGGATATGCCTATACAAATGTATGTATGTACATACGATATCCTCGTTTTTTTGCAGGTGTAAGTGAAGGCAGTCAATAGTTTTGTAACAATTTGAACTGCTCATAGTTTAGTTTTGTTTGCTAAGTCAACAAGCAGTTTAACAGAAATTTAATTGCATATTTTCCTGCATACGCAAAGGTTATAAATTTTTGAAAGTTCTTGTTTAAAACGAAAGCGCCTACGGTATGCAGAAGTTAGGAATTGTGTGCGGTAAAATTTTAATTGTAGCATAAATCTAGGCGCTTAAGGATGAAAACTATAGGAGGAAGGGCGATTGTTGAGACAAGTGACTAGCAATAATATTGCTAATAATATTTCTGTGTTGCAAGCAACTGGAAAAGTATGTACACTAGAGAGCTGAATTCTACAGAAAAATATTGTAATGCCACTTTATGCTGAGTTTGCTAATACAAAAGGCAGCAAATAAATATGGTGACCAGTTTTAAGTACTTTCCTTTATATTTTTTGAATACTAGCTATTTTTTTATAAAAATACTAGCTGTACCTGGCGCGCGTTGCTACTCTGCAGCGCCACCTGGTGGCGAGTGACATCAATGAGCATATTCTACAATCCCTCTCCGTGGAAACATACATATATATACCAATTTTCATAATAATCGGTCCAGTAGTATTTGAGTTCATCGATGACATCCAGACAAACATTCATTTTTATATATATAACCTATCGTTCCCTAATAAAAAACATGAAAATCTCTGTTTCAAACTTTATCAAAAAATGGGAAAAATTCCACAAACTGTTCATCACAGTTTCGCGCTTTTAATTAATTTTTAATTTTTCACTAAAATATAGCTCATTATCTAACAAAAATCATAACAACCAAAGTTTCCTAAAATTTATAAAAAAATTACAAAAAATTCCTCAAATCGTTCATCACAATTTCACGGCTTTTAATTAGAGTTTGTAGAAAAAGTTTTGATATGCAGTTTTATGGCTGATTACATTTGGGCGCAATAACTTTTTTTATGGTGGTTTGTATTTTCTCTAAAAAGAGTGTTTAAAATGAATTATTAGTCCCACTACATAATTTTCTTTTGCTAGGGATAGGGCCTCCGTTGTTTGGCAATATTCGTGGAAGACAAGACTGCAAACTCGATGCCTTCTTCACAGCGTATTCTAGGTGTATTTTAAAGTTTAAACGGCTCTCAAGTATATCCTCAAAGTAACTACTTAATAGCAGGTTTTGAATTCATAGTTACAATCCCATTTCCTTCATAAGTTCTACTGGCTTCCTCCTACTTATTAGAACCATATCAGTTTTGTGCTCAGCTAATTACAGAGGCATGGACTTCAATTAAGCCTTGATCCTGTCTACTGATTCGCTGGCGAATCTCTCAATAACTTGGATGTGTTTTACGATTAATAACCCCACGAATCCAATGACTTCGGTTCTAGTAGGCATATTCAGTCTTAGAACCCCGATCATGCATAAGATTCCATAGTAGTGGGCCAAAAACTGACATTTCGACCAAAAGCAGAGCTTGAGCAGGGGGAGGTGAGGGACAACTACCGCTGTCCTCCGACTAGTCTAGCAATTTGCACAGATAATTTTAAGCTTGCTTTAGGCTTACGGGGTGCTAACTTCTCGTAAATGTCATCCTTGAAACTTTCTTTTATATTACACGACTATTGTAAATTTTTTCGGGCTAAATTATCCGCCATCATAGAGGCAAAAGCTTAGAAAGTATTCAATGGGGTGCTAGTTTCTGCATAAGGGGGGCCCTAAAGACTACGCCCACGGCAGCGATGTTTGTCATGCTGCACTTATTACTGATTGAGGCCTACAGCAAACAGCTGGCGGCGAAATCGGCACTTAGGTTAAGAGAATCTTCTAATTTAGCCACTAACAGAAGAGGTCACGCAAGAATACTAGACGAATACCCCTTCCTACAGTAGAGTTGCATTTAAACACATCCTTTACCACAACTTTCCCAACGAGAGAAGATTGGGACAATGGGTTAATGGGCAGTAGAAGCGGAATCAGCATCTATACTGATGGTTCCAAGCTAAATGATCAAGTAGGCGGAGGCCTTCATTCTGAAGAAATGAATGCCAACATCTCATTCCGGTACCGGATCACTGCAGTGTATTTCAAGCTGAAATTTTGGCTATCAGGGAAGGCCTGCTAGCCCACAATAAAAGTGTCCTACCCACAAGAGATATAAACATATATTCAGATAGTCAATCGGCCTTGAAAGGTTTAAAATCGCCTAATATTAACTCGAAGACAGTAAAAGAATGTATCGACGTTTTGAGAGAACTATCACAGTACTTTGTAATAAATCTGCTCTGGGTGCCGGGTCATAGAGGCATAGAAGGCAACTGCAAAGCAGATAAACTAGCGAGATTGGGTACCACATTAACGATCCAGCCAGACAAAGCGAACATACCTATAGCAGCTTGTAAGATGCTTATAGGTAAACACAGTGCTGCCAACAGGCTATGGCCTCTGTCCCTGACCTGTGCAACTAGTAGAACGACGTGGCCGGAATGGAACATGGGCCGCACAAACCGACTGTTGAAACTAAACAGGAAAAACATGAGAAATCTTCTTGGGCTCCTAACAGGGCATTGTCTGATTGGCAGGCATGCCAGTAGACTGGGAGCGCCCTATAACGACTATTGCAGAAGCTGTAACGACATTGAAGAAGGAGAGACTATAGAATACTTTCTCTGCCGCTGCATGGCTCTGGATAGAATAAGGTTCAATATTTTAGTTCCTGGCAGAAGAAGCCAATATAAAAATAACAAGTCTTGTGAGATATATTAAAGCCAAAGGTTTGTTCAATGAGGACAATGTAGAGTGAGGAGAGCGGACAGCCCTGGTTGTATCACAATAGGCCTACAGCAGGCCTAGATGTGTCAACCGACAATCACTATACTTACCTACCTATCTAGAAGCAATGAAGTGAAAGAGATGTCTGCAGATTTAGTGGCAACCAGTCAGCAATCAGAGCACTGATTTCTTTCACACCAAACACTTAACTTGCGCAAGAGTCCCCTCGTTCTCTGCAGGAGATGAGTAAGTAGAAAAACACAACCTCACTTGGGTCCTAGGCCAAATGATTGTAGAAGTAAACTGCATGGCAGATGATCTTTTAAGGCAAGATGCCACCCAACAGAATCCTTCTGAAGAAAAACGCTCTGGTATGCCGCATGCAATAGAATTCACTTCTAGGCATATTCGTGGAAGATGGTACCAAAACAGAGCTTGTTGAATTTCATATGAAATTTGACTCGAAAGCAGTACGGAATATGCACGAAGTGAAGATGAAAGCAAGTATGGAACCACTATTAACAACTCCTCTATTCATTGGAAATATTTCAACACATGATATGTCAACAACTTGCCACAGACCAAATTTGTATTCATCAGCATCCTATTGTTTTATTTGTGTGTATGTATGTGCGCTGATGTATATATATATATGTATGTATGTATGTATGTATGTATGCACATACATATATTGGCATATAATCATAGCTTGCAAAAATTTTAAATTCATAGAAATTTACAAACTACAGCATTTCCATGCTTGTTGCAACGAGTTTTGTGTTTTTCATAAAGCATTAAAAATTCATTATTGTAGTTTATTGTTGTTTACTTTTCAAATCATTGGATTGTCACGAACTATTGCAGATGCGCAAAAACAATCATAAGCTCCATGTTCATAGATAGGCCAATTCAACAAAGTAATTTTATTTGGATAGAGTAAATAAAGCCTTGGACAATTAATTAAAAAAAATAAGAAATACCACTTGGCAAAAATATGTTTTTTTTTTTAATATGTTGTTTACTGCATTCTGCATAAAAGGCAAATTACGGCACCACATTTCAAAGCCTGTAGCAGTTTTTTTTATTTTTTATTAAAACAATTTCTAACTTATACTTAATTACTCCAATCCCAGCTCAATTCATTATTTAATTAGACATGCGAGACAGTCTCACACACACACTGTTGAGTATTCATGCCTAACGACTCCCTATGTGGGTCTAGAGGTTGTCCTAAAAATGGAGACAAAGGGCAAAATTTTTGATTCGCCTTCAAATTCATAATGGGAGGCTTTTTCTTGCCAAGAAATGCACTGGAATGTTTGAAATTGTCTACAGAGGGACGAAAGTTAAAGGACGCAACCGAAAGCTGTTGGCGGTTAATGTCAGTGACGGTGATCCGAGATATCCTGCATTAGGCTACTGCTATTATTAATGTTGTTGATGCAGCCTTTCTACCCTCTGTCTAGGCCAGTAATCCATTAAGTCTCTCCAACGAAGTAATTCAATGGCAGTCACAGCAGAGGCAGGGAGCCAAGGCTGGAGAAAAGGGAGGAGGTGAAACAAGTTGGAACCTTATTTCCATTAATTTTGCGACGACAACCGCTGAGACGTAAGCTGGTGGTCACGATGATCGCGAAAAATCACTCGACTTCCCCGATTTAAACAAATACCAAAACAAACAATAAACCGATCTGGTTGAAACTTCCTTTGTGTTCACCTAAGAGCTGCTACTAACTAAACACAACCACGATACGCGTGTGTAATGTCATCTATTCGAATTTGAACGGACCTTTCAAACGACCCTTGTCCTTATTGGATATGCAGAAATCTAATTTGTTACAAATATAGTATCCAGAAAGTATTTATGACAGTATTAGGACAGTCTGAGAAGTAAAGTCTAACTCTTTGCCTCCAATGGACTTTGTAGAGCTGCGATTCAAATATCAATGCGGCGAAAGTTGGTAAACTTCGTGTTGTACCACTAAGAGGTGGGTTCTGATGTAGAAAGGGGCCGCCCAATAGCCAATAGAGGCCCTCGGAGGTGGTCTATCTGATAACAATTGAGTGAAAGCCGTTTTCGGAACATTGTATTGTACATATTATGCATTACATATACCTAACCTTCGATTGTTCATTAGCCTGGTGAAACAGTGATCAGCTTACGCTTTTGTGCAACAAATGACTTTCTCGACAAATTCCGAAAATTTGGAGGTCTTTTCCGGTCAAATATGCACAAAAACTAGTGGAAAGCATGCCCCGATGGTGCCAGGGCACTATATCAGGCACTTCACTCGCAAACGAACTGACGGCTTTTGCTCAATTTTAAATGGCATGTGCATTTAAATTGTTGTAAAAAAGTGAATTGAGTACTACCTTGCCATGACTCCCATATGAACTTTCACGGCAATGCCCTTCGTATGGATTTTGACAATCATTTCACGTGAAATACGAGAGATAGCTTCTTTTAAAATTTTGGCTCTCGAAATTCACTTTAGACCTGTGCTTTAATGTACCCTTTTTCTTATAATTTTATATGGAATCCGAATTTGCTAGTAACGATGTCGAGAAAAATTGACCCGCCCTAATATACATACATATGGGGCATTCTTCGCCAACCGGACACCCCCATCTGCCCAGAACAGTTTTTATAAAAAAAATTTTTCCCTATGCCGAAATAAAAGCTTATGTCATGTACTTTAATTTGTCATGTGGCACTTTTTAAATACTAAAAAGCCATTCCTTCCAAATCTCAAACAAAAAGGAAGTGATTATTAAAAGATTTTCCAATTCTCCAGAAGAAAAAAAGTTTTACTGTGAATTCTCCTCAAACATGATGCTCGGGGGTTTCTGGGTTCGCTGCTGAATATAAATATTGAAGGAAATTGCTGAAATTGGAATTTTTTTTTCATAATACAGGATTTTTTTCACAGTAAAACTTTTTTTTCTTCTGGAGAATTGGAAAATCGTTTAATAATCACTTCCTTTTTGTTTGAGATTTGGAAGGAATGGCTTTTTAGTATTTAAAAAGTACCACATGACAAATTAAAGTACATGACATAAGCTTTTATTTCGGCATAGGGAAAAATTTTTTTTATAAAAACTGTTCTGGGCAGATGGGGGTGTCCGGTTGGCGAAGAATGCCCCATATATTTGCAAGCATATGTAAGTGATTACGTATTCGACGTGATAAAATAAATTTACGAAACCAAGACAGTGGGTTTCGAATAGGTAGATAGGTAGGTAAAATGGCAAGAGTGCCACACGCACACTTCAAGTAGTCCTTATGTGCCGTTTTGATACCATAATGTGGACCATTACCTGTGCAAAGAAAAATTATTGGGAAGAGAAAACCTTCTACAGCCATCCAGTGCTGCTGATGTAGTGGGATCTAAGCTGGAGAATTTCTTCAAGTCATTCCCAAAGGGCACGCTAAGGAATCTCAAGCGCCTAGCCGCCAGAGCCGGACATTTTCAGAGAAAGTGTTCCACAGCTTCTGCAATAGGTAACCAGTGAATATGGCAATGAGTTTGCAAATTGAATGGCGGGGGATTCCCACTACCTTAAGCGTTCTGTTTCAATCGTGTTTTCGACAGACCTCCATCTGTCTTGCGCTTTTCTTAGAAAGAAATTGTATAGTTTCCTTTAACAACGGACAAAGGGACATCGATGACTGCGAGGGGGACAGCCGAAACCAGTTCTGTCGACCCATTCCTGGCAAGCTTCTCGGCAATTTCATTTTTCTCGATCGAGATGCTTGAGTTCCTCCTTACAGCAGTTCACCAGAAGAGATCTGCAATACGGCGACGACAGGGCCTTGATCGCAGCTTGGCTATCGGAAAAAATATTAATGTCTCCCTCCCAACAGCGATCTTCGATATTGAAGCATTTTGCATGCCTGCAGGAACGCGAAGACCTCTGCTTGAAAAACACTGCTCGTTTCCCGCAGTTTAAAGGAGACCGAACTGCTGGCTGATTTAGAGAAAACCCCCGCTCCCACTCCAGATTCCATTTTGGATCCGTCAGTGAAAACAGAGGTACCTATATCTGTGCCGACTCTTGGGTTTCGAATAATGCCTTGTGAAATAATTTCAAAAAAATGCAAAATTAGGTGGCAACACCAGCTAGAAATATTTTTTTAAGCTTGTTTAAGTACACCACATGTGATTCGTTATCTTAATATTCACGTGAAATTTGTGATAAGTTACTATAATTGAAATTAAATTCAGGTGGCAACGCTATTAAAAAAAATTAGTTTTCTTGTAAAAGTTTTTTCTTTGAATGCTGAAATATTTATGCTTACTTTTAAATAAATAATTTTTTTAATACAAAAAAGTGGCCACACCCTGATAAAATGACACCCAGAAAATGACTACACCATCAACAGCCCACTACAGTGGGTTCTACGTTACTGTCACTCCAGTAGTGTTCCTCAAATGTGTAAGGAAATTTTTATGCTGCTACAGCAACAAAAAGCCTATAGACTTTCCAAAGGTATGATATAAACAATTTTTAAAATGAGATCGTAGTGTTTGAGAGATGGTGTTTCAAAGAAATTTTCTACGTTTGTGTTCTATATATGCGCAGTGTAGCCTCTCCTAATGGACACTTCTACTAACCGCACAACTCCCTAGAGCGGAAGTTTTTTTCTATACCAAATCTTATAGTATGTTTCGGAAGAAGTTACCCTCTTTTGAGTGGACACCTTTCTCGGATGAAAGAAAGCTGACTGATGGTAAGTGTCCGCCCAAGAGAGGTTTCGCTGTACTTATATATAATATATTTAGGTGTATTTGCATCTGTATATGTAGAGATGCAGGTTTCACAAACTAATATTTTTAGCCTAGGCATAGTTTCCGTGACTTCAACTGATAATCGAGTTAGCGAGTTTGCCGCACCGCACCGCTCGATGTTTTACTCACTACACAACAACTTTCTTACAATTTTTTGCCCTTCTTTCTTTGTACTGAGGCTGTTCTTTATATTATGATATTAATTTCCCAATGGACTCTTGGCCAATAATAACGCTGCCGATGACAAAAGTCAGGCAACAAAGCAGGTAATTTAATTGAGATTGAAAAAATATATTAAAATGCAAATGCGCGCTCATAGCAAATACATATAAATATATAAAAGGAAATATAAAATGCACAGAATGGGTTGAAAATGAGAAAATAAAAAAATGCAATAAAGGCAACAGCAAATAGATGCAAAAGATATGAATGAATTCATAAAATAAATGAAAAATAGCAAGAACAAATAAATAAATACTTTTTACATGTAATATGGCGCATATTGCAGCGTGGGTGATTGTTGCTGTTGTTGCAAGAATTTGCAAAAAAACAAAAAAAAAAAAATATATGTAGCTACTGTGCTGTTTAATGAAGCAACAATTGTTGTACGGCTTTTATTTTTGTTCAAATAGCTGGCCATAAGTTAAAGTCGCGCTTTTGCCCTTTTTGTGGTTGTTATTATTGTATTTATCCATTGCGTCGCTCGGTTGCGGGATTTGCAACAGTTGTGTTCCCTATTTAGATATTTGCCTTACTTTCTGCCACTTGCTGGTATTATTACTGTTTTTTTCTGCTATGCTGTTTCTCTTGCACTTTATTAATGCTTTTGTAGTTATTGTCTATTTTGTAGTTGTGGCCATGTTTGCACATCGACTTTGTCGAAGCCGACGCCGCTGCCACCACTACCACCCATTTTTGCATGACAATGTAGCGTTGAATGTAGTTCTATTGTCGCGAATGTGTGCGTGTGTGTGTGTATGTGTTTGTTAGCACTGTCATCTGGCTGGTGTAAATGTGGCATTAGCTGTGCATAGCTGCACTATGGCATTTCTAGAGCAACAACAGCCAGCAAAAATAAAAAACAGCAAAAAAGCGCGCATTGTAATTGCCACCATTCTTGGCGCAAACTTGTTGCTGCTGCTGTTTGTTGTCATTGCGCTATTGTTGTTGTTATAGTTTTGTTGATTTCGCATATGTTGAGCAGAAATGCAAATAAGCTGCCATTTTGCGTAATCGAACCGGCGGCGGTGCCCACAGACAACAACTGGCATTTACACTGTTGTTGTTGTTGTTTAGCCTTATATGCAAGCGCCTGCATATGTGTGTGTGTATGTATGTATGTATGTCGTCATTGCTTTATTTTGTTTATACTGCCAACGGCAAAGCAAAAGTAATCTAGTTTATTTAATTTGAATACGAATGTGCCTTCTACACATACACATACATATGTACACGTACATACATAGCTGCATACGTACAGGGTGGGCCATATAGCGTTTGCTTTTTGAACCACCTTTTCGTTTGAGAATGGTAACACAAATGTCATCTCAAATGCGTTCATAATTTACTTAAAGGTTTGACATTTACGAAAGGGGACGCTAAACGCTTGAACAAAATTGGAAAATATTGAAAACCTATTTCCAAAGTGATGAGTCTTCTTCTCCTTCCGCGGTTACCGTGACATGCTCAAGGAGTTTTTGTTTCCAAAAATTGAAGAGGATGACATGGACGACATTTGGTTTCAACAGGACGGTGCAACTTGTCACACTGCGAAAGTTACACTCGAACTTTTGGCTACCGTTTTTGAATTCCGATATCAATTGGCCTCCTCGGAGCTGTGATTTAAGCCCGTTGGACTATTTTTTGTGGGGCGCCGTTAAGGACAAATGCTATGCGAACCATCCAGAGACGATTGATGCTTTAAAACACGAACTCGAAGTTACCATTAATGAAGTTGGAGCGCAAACAATCGAGAATGTGCTTGAAAATTTGGTTGATCGAATGGCCTACTGTAAAGCCAGTCGTGGAAGTCATTTGAACGATGTTATTTTTCATTCATAAATGACCATGTTCAATCTTCAAAATAAAAAAAAAGTTTAAAAAAATATTGATTAGTTTTTTTTTATAGCCGATTCAAAAAGTAAATTTTACATGGCTCACCCTATATAGGTATAGTATTTTTACACTCAGCTGATAGTTTTTTAGTTGCTGTTGTTGCTCTACTTGTTATAGCCATTTATCACATGCCATTTTCACATTCATTTGATGGAAAAAAAGTCGTTGAAACACGCACAATTTCGCGTTGCTTTTTTTACTCATGTGCGATAATTTTTTCGGATATGTGTAGTTCAACATTAGGGATGCTCATATTTTACACTTTCGAGTTTCAGAAACATATGCTTCGGTTTTTCTGTAGATCTTAACAGTGTCAATTTCATAACAAATTCAATTTCTGGCTGTATTTGAGGGCCAATTCCGTTAGTAGGTATTGAAAACATTATTTTGATAAGATATCATTTGGTTTTCATTCTATATTCTATCAATGGCTGAAATCTTATTTATCCAATAGACGATGTATGGTAATGATTGAGGGTGAATGCTCGGTACCTTTCATTGCTTCTTCAGGCGTACCACAAGGCAGTATTTTAGGTCCTCTTCTCTTCGTTCTGTTTATTAACGACATTAGTAACTGTTTTTCTTTTGCAAATTTTCTTGTATACGCTGATGACCTGAAAATATTTTCTGCTATTAGGAAAACTGAGGATATTCCTATGTTGCAAGCGGATATTAATGCACTAGTTCGCTGGTGCAGTAACTCTGGGATCTCCCTAAACATCAAGAAATGTTTTCATGTCACTTTTGCCAAAACTCAAAATATTCTAAAATCATCCTATAACATTGCTGATACTTTTCTTCAACCGGTTCATGAATTCAAAGATCTAGGTGTGATCTTTGACTCCCAATTTTCATTTAATAGTCACATTAATTTTGTTGTATCCTCCTCTTACACTCTCAAATTACTTTTTACTTCCTTTGTTCGCTCTAGATTAGAGTATGCAACATTTATCTGGAGGCCTTGCCACCAATTTGCAATTGAGAGACTTGAACGTGTACAGAAGGTGTTCCTTAAGTTTGCTCTCAGGTCGTTAAAATACTCACATCCCATCCCTTCATATAACTCCCGTTTGATGTTAATTAACATAAAATCGCTAGAAAATAGAAGATCTATACTCGCACTGTCTTTTGTTTTTAGTTTAATTAAAGGTGATATTGATTGTTCATCCTTATTAAACAATATTCCTTTGCATATTCCTACTAGATCTCTCCGAATCACTTACCCCTTTCACCTTAAATTACTTAACACGAATTATGCACGTAATGCCCCTCTTGCCCGCACTTTAAGAGAATTCAATGAGATCTCGAGCTCTATTCCGCTTGACTTTTCGATGTCAAAGAATGAATTGTATGAGTTCCTAAACTCTTTTTTTAAATGTATTAATTTAATTATTTGTATTAATTTAAGCTTACACTAGTTCAAAGAAGTCTGTAAAAACCTGATTATGTTTTAGACTCTTAAATAAATAAATAAATAAATAAAGTTACCGTACACATTTTTAGTTTGCCTTTTATCTGCCGCTTAAGTGGAACTTTAAGCTTTGATGTATTAAGTGTCTTGTAGTAGAATTTTATGACAAATACCTTTGTGACAAATTATAAACCATTAACCCCTCTGGTATGAGAATTCTTTGCCCTTTCTCACAACAGAGGCAGAAAAGGTTCATCTATTGACCGGTTAAAGGTTCCGTTCTGCCTGAATACATCATACCTCTGAAATGTCACATAGTTTCCTATGGCGATTTTTTATAATGTGTAAAAGGGTGAAAACCTGGACCACCTTAAATAAAATTCAGCTGATAAATTTGAAATCAGCAATGCAGGCCAGCCGAACGTACTTTATGTATTGCAGATGATGACAACTCAAATTGGCCAAGAAGTTGTGGAAAAAGCAAGGCTGGCTGAAAGCTTTATACGAGTAGAAAGTAGAATTTCCGTTATACCGGTAACCTACCCATACCGCTTCTCGCAAGAAACGTGACTATAAAACTCAGCCTTCTTCGGTTATTCCGGCAATACCAAAAGCGACCACCAAACGACAGCCAGACATTTCTGAACGAGAAAAACAAAAAGCTACCCATATTTCATTACATGAACTTCATAGAACCAGTAACAGATCGACTGGCGGTGGCTCCAATATTGAGATTCGCTTCTCCTGTTCTGACCGTACTCAACTGCACTCCATCCACGGCTCGATGACTCGGCGGAACTAAAGGTTCCATGTGTGAAATATTTACAAAAACGTGGAAAATTTTATGCATATAAGAACATCCCTAATACATATGAATCCATATTTCAATATTCTACATCTCACTTGCGGCTCGCAAATGTACCTTTGCACATTTTTCAACTCAACGCATATTTACCTGTGCTTACATGATAATGTTGCATGCTACACGCATGACATAATACGCCAAAATATGCAGCAAAACAATAAAGCCGATAAATGCGACGTTGGTTAAAATGTCAACAGCATAAACAAATAATTTCAAACAGCCCCCGCTGCTTACATAAAGTCGTTGAAAGCAAATTGAATACATAAATGCGCCTTAAAGCAGACTACGGTAGTGAGCAGAACTGATAATTACTAACGGTTTAATGAATTAAAATAAGACTTACTTTGGCATAAGGAATTTGAAATTGATGGGCAAAATCCGGAACATTAAAATAAGGGTACAGGAATAAAGATATGTAAATATGTGTATATATATTTTTTTTCGACCCTTTTTGCAGTTTCTAACATAGTAAAATTTGTGTAAAATTTTCTGAGCACTAGATTTATACCAAATCTCAGGAATAATTAAACTTAGTTATTGAAAATAAGAATTTAAAATACTGCTAAATATATCTTAATAAAAATCAATTAGAACAAAATTCGAGATCTTTATTTATCCATTCACTTATTCATTTAGTAAATCTAGAACAGACTACGTAGAACTAACAATAACTAAGTAACAATTGTATGTACATATTTTGCAACTATTTAAAAACTTCATTGAATGATAAATCAAAAGCGAAAGAAGCAGAAATCTGATTAAACTCATTAAATGTACTAATCAAAGGTGCTTTCGAGGTATAAAAAGTTCTAATCCATTCTAGAAAAAAATAATTCATAACTATGAAACTTTTTCGTTCAATGGGATCATAGAGTGCACCTTAAGTTTATTGATTCAAAATTTCGTGCTTCTTAGTAGCTAAAAGAGCGGCTCAGCTATGCCAACCCAGAACGGTGATGGTTCTCTTATTAAACCCTAACAAGCCTCACGGTTTCTTCATATTGCCTCGCGTTGTCTAATTTAAGCTATTCTTGTTGTCTGAATTCATTTCCAAATCAGATAATCGAGGTTCGCGAGGAATACGAGTTCCGAAGCTCTACAACACCTCTAACATGGAATTGATGAAATTTAAAAAAAAAAGAAAAACTGCCGGTTCCGTTTGACAATTTTAAAATTAAGTTTTTCCTCTAAGGTGGCATTAGTAGAGCTTTTCAAAATGAAAAACAATATCTTCGGTTCTTTTTGCTAATTCAAAAATATAATTAATGCTTTTAACTAATGCTTGCTAAAAATTTTAGTTTTTTTTAAAACATCTTTTTTAATATTTTTATTTTTTTGTAATTTCTTTTTAAATAATTTTTTTTTTTTTAATGTTTTTTGTTTGCCATTCTCTCAAAAACATTCCACTCAGATTTTTTGTCTTAGTTTTTCTTATCAATAAAAATTAAAATTTTTTTAAATGTTGGGAAAACCTAATTTTGTTTATCATTTTTGAAAAACACCTACCACGGATTTGTTTTTTTTTTTTTCAAAAATGACAGACAAATGTGTCTCAAAATTTTTTTCCAAAACATTTTTTTAGTACATATATTTTTTAAGAAAATAAAAAAACATAATGTTTTTTGCTAAAAATTTTTGAGAAACAATTTTTTTGTCAAATTCGAAAAACATTATCCCTTAATTTTATTCCTACTCTTTTTTTATATATAATAAATAATATATTTTTTTGTTAAAAATTTTTTTGGGAAAAATTATTGTTTGTCATATTAGAAAACCAACCTGCCCTGGATTTTTCTTCCACAAATGGCGAAAAAAATTTCTCCCAAAAATTCTTTTCCTATACATTTTTTTATTTTAGTTAAAATTTTAAATTTTTTGCTAAAAATTTTTAAGGAAAGAATTTTGTTCGCAATTTCTGAAAAAATATACCGCTCAAATTTTTTTCTTGGCTTATGGTTTCATCAATAAAAATTTTTTTTTTTTTGAAATGTTGGAGGGAAAAAAATTAGTTAACCATTTTAAAAAAACATCGCCCTCAAATTTTTTTCTTATTTTATTTTTTCATGGGCGAAGGCTCTGGCCGCCAGCGATCCTTATTTCGTGTAAAAATAATTTATTGCTTTTTCCTCGTTATAAATAAATAAATAAATTTTTTCATCAAAAAAATTTTATTTTTTTGTCAAATGTTGGGGAAAATTTTTTTTAGCCATTTTCGAAGAATGTCCAAAAAATTGTACCAAAAGTTTTTTTCCAATACATTTTTTTAAGGTGTTTATTTTATTTAATATTAAAAATTAAAAAAAAAAAATATTTAGAAACGAATCTCTTAAACCACTTTACCAAAATTTTCAAAACTGACCAAATCTCAAAATTATTAAAATTTTCTCAAAATGAAAAAAAAAATTATTCAAAATAAAAACATGTGCCCCAAAATTTTTTCCCAATACATTTTTTTAAAGCGTTATTTTATTAAAAAAAAAATCAGAAAAGAAAATTAAAAATTTTTGTTAAAAACGTTTGGGAAATTTTTTTTTTTTTTGTAATTTTTAACGCATTTTGAGAAAAATTTAATAATTTTGAGTGTCATAAATTTTAATAGAGAGCCCCCTCAGATGTTTATATTACTTTTTGTCACTACTGAAATTTTGATTTTGTTGCTAAAAATTTTTGAGGAAAAAAATTCTGTCTGTCATTTTTGAAAAATGCGAAAAAATTGTCCCAAAAGTTTTTTGAAGTGTTTACTTTATTTAAGGGGGTATTCTAGTCTAGAGGCCCGAACTTCGAGCATTTTTTGACGGTGAATAAAAAAAGCTATTGATATTTTTACTTTCCATTCTTTATCATTTATTTATTTATATATTAAGAGCACACAAAATGAATTAAAAAAAAAATAAATAAATTTTCATGGAATTATGCATCCTTGAAGTGGAAGGGGAAAACAAAAGGCAGTGTCCTCGTCGTCACGATTTCTACACTTGTGGTCATCTGAAAAAAAAAACGATGACAAATTCTTAATTAATATGAATGTCATTATTGTATGACGCAGAAAAAAACAGAACAATTTTTTTTATAAAATGGCGGCTACTCAAAAATTGAGGTCGATTTTTCCCTAATTTTTAAGCCTTCTCGAATTGTTTACACATATTTAAAAAAATCCAGTTTTTCGTGCTTCATGCGATAGAAATATATTTAAAGAATATTCATGATAAACATCAAGCAAATCGGTTGATTAGGACTTGAGATATCGTGCCGACCGTATCGAAAGAAGTAGTTTCGAGAAAAACACGTTTGAAGTTCGCCGTCCGCTCAAACCAGTCTAGCTGTCGCTTCACTGAAATAGTTGTTACTTCGAAAATAATTCGAATTTTGAAAAATCCGTTTAGGGAGATATTTTTGAATACTTATCGAATTTTGAAAAAAAATGTTCGATATTTTTAAATTTCTAGACTAGGGGTATTCTATTAATGTTAAAAATTTGAAAACAAATTTATATTAAAAAAAACCTCTTAAGAAACCCTCTACCAAAGTTTTCAACACTGAATAAATCTCTAAATTATAAAATTTTTCTCAAAAAAACCCAAGAGAAGCGCAGCATCTACATTTTTCCTTAATTACTCGTGCAAATTTATCTCGTCACTAGTTCCAGGCTGCTTCTTTTCTAATCACCGCTTCTCAAACAAAATTTATCAGCCCTTTTCTTGTTTAAATAATTCCTGTGACACACTTATGGCATCTCTTCTCGTGGCTAAATGCCCACATTTATCCCAATGGACGGCCTTAACCTTTTGAACTTTCACATACAAACTCGGTTAAATGCATTCATTCATTTTTTTCTCCAAGCGAATTTCAAGCGATTTTTATGCTTCCTCCATGAAAATTAAAAAGCGAAAGTATTGCACTTTGCCAAAATCCAGTGAAAGCAAAAGCACTTGAAGAGTATTATTTCGTACGTGAATAAGTATTTTCATACGACAGTAAACATAAAATTAAGTAATTGCTGCATGGAATTAAACAGCATGTCGCTTGGCATAGAAAAGATAGCAATCCTAAGAGCGGGAAGGCACACTAGAAAATGAAGTAGAACACTGCCCATATGCATAAATATATCCATGTACGTATGTATATACAAATGTTTGTGTGAGAGCGCGCACTTTGAAAATTTACAACATGCAAAAAGTGCACTGACAATGGCGCCTAATCTTCGCATTTCATAATTTTTACGCGGCATTCGCGCTACCAGGCTTCGCGCCACTCAAGCAGCACAAATGGAGGAGCACTTGGCAGGCAGCAGGCCGACGAAGGGCAAACAGCGGCAAGACGGGACAACGGTAAAAGCAAAGCCAAAGGCAACAGCGTGCAACGAATGCAACAAATGAATAGAAAAACATTTGTTGCATGCATAAAAAGTGGAATAGCAATGCAGCAACGTTGCGAAAAAATTGCAAGGGAGCAGCACTGGTTGAGGATACAAGCGGCGAGGGAAGAGGGCTAGAGAGGGGAGGGTTTTAAAATGTGTATAAAAGAAAAATTTTGCGCGCTAAATAAAAATATATTAATTTACATACGTACAAATGTAGGCAAGCGCATGTATGTGTGTGTGTGCAAGTGAAAAAATTGAATTGCGCTGCAAATGCAATGAAACGAAATGAAACGAAGTAAAATACAAGGCAAACGACGTGCATTCACTAACACACACACACACACACGCACGCATAGCACACGCATATAAACACGCTGAATTGGTCGCTCTGAATATAAAATGAAATTAAGAAATGCCGTTGCCAGCTGAGCAAGCGGTTGACTTGTGTGCAGCGGCGTTGACGGTGGCGGCGCACGGTTGGCGGGAATTATATGTAGAAAAGGCCATTCTGTGGCACTTCGTTGCATAAATGTACGAGTATTAAAAGTGGCAACAGTGGCTGGTGAGGGCGGCGAATCGACGCATATCAACCAACTGAAGGCAATGTTTTTGTATTCGCATGCATGGTGTGTGTGTGTGTGCGAGTGTGTCTGTTAAGTCAACGCTGCCATTGTAATGGAAATGTTGAAAAGAATTTTGCGAAAAAAGCGCGCAGTACATGAACTATGTTACTATCCACCAACTGCAACAACAATAAAAACAATAAGCGTAACAAAATTAACAGTGGCAGAAGCTGAAAAAAACAAACACACCAACACCAGCACCAACAACAACTACGAACTTTACATAAATATGCTAGTCCAATAACCAAACGCTTAAACCGGCGGCGTAGCGCACAAAATTCAGCCTGAGTTATGGTTAAGATACTACAGCCGTCGTGACGCGTCGTTGAGGCAGTTGGAGCGGCGGCGGCACAGTGTACAGAATTGGCACTATGCTCGACTCATACATTTTTAGTTTAGTGGAGGAGGACTCTGGCTTCTTGAGTGTATAAGTAAAATTGATGCAGATGTTTTGATCTAAGGCATATTGTACTAATGAGCACCGCTATGCATATCGATAACGTGACATTGAAGTCGTATGGAAGTCCGCCGAGTGCAAGGAGCCGCATGATAGTCCGTTAAAGAATCCAGGAAGATACGAGCGTCAAGTGCTGTGCTGGTATATAGAAGAATCGGTGGGCGGTATATGCCCACCAGATGCACTTCGACAACCTAATCAGCCTGAATAAAAGATGCGGGTAATTTCCGCTTACGTACAGTTACTTATGGCAAATAGGTGACTTTTGGCCGAACAGGTACCAAGATTTTGCTCCCAGATAGAAGCAATGCTATGAAAACCTGCCCAAAAACATATAAATGCGACAACAGAAGCAGAGTTCTATGAAGCTGGCATCAAACTTTTCCTGCCAGTGGGCGAATGGCGCCTCGTATTTTAAGTCGAGTTGCTCGAAATTTTTACTAGCGTCAGTACAAAGATGGGTAAAGGTTTGAAGAGCGCATTTACAACTACAGATGCCCAAGTAGTGACAGGTGTCTTTGTAATAAAATTATTACTTCAAAGAGTGCTATAAATATATCGTTTCGGCCTACATTTTTTTTTCAATATGGGACTGGTTTCCTTTTCTTTTTTTTTTGTAGTTGTTTTTATATGAGACTGGTTGCCGATGTATAGTATTTTTGGGCGCTGAACACGACTCTGGGGTACAAAAGCGTTCATTACCCAAAATCACTCAAATTAAAGCCTGCGCCCTGTACTATAAAAACCATTTACGCCAGCTCCAAAAACAAACCAAAAAAAAAAAGAGATTTCACTCAAATGCAGCTAAACCTTCAGTGCTTACGATAGAAATGCAAATTATTACGATTTGAGTTCATAAAAACTATTACTCGGTGGATTTTGGCATCTGATGACAATTTTTCAAAATTCAAAGTCAGTATGGCGGGATCCAAATCAAAACATTGAGCTGAGGTCTGCAAACTCAACAAGCTGAGATTTTTGAAAAACTCGAAAAAGATTGTATATATTTCTACCCCCAAATTCTCAAAACCTTGACACAATACGCATTTTTTGAAGCCCAGAATCGCCCCAAAAACCAGAAGACCCCTATAAAAAGGAATTTTGTTGACTTGAGTTATAAACAGTAAAAAATCTAGCTATGAGGTATCTTAGCTAGCAAGGAGGGCACCAGTAATGTGGCGAACGGGAGATCAATGAATGCTTTCAGAACCATACCAATTAAATAGATTACAAGCCTCTGCGCTCAGATTGACTACCTTAGGCAGTTTATCCCTTTGAAAATTTGAGGGAAAGGTTGGCAACTCCCTCATGAGTGAAACATTTCGAGTGCATAAATTTCATATATTTTTATATCTAAAACCGAGCACGCACGCAAGAAATAGTGTCATGCAAAGCAGTCAGGAATAACATAGCTGCCTCATCACCAGAGTTCCTAGAACGTTGCTGCTATCGCAAAAACTTCGTCAAGTCTTTTATTAACCTTTTCTTATAAACACGACTAAATTTTGAGTTAAATGAAAAAATTTAGTTAAGTTTGAAAAAATGTATTTTTGTATTGAAAAAGTAATAATTTTAAATAAATATTCCACTTATAAGAGAAAAAAAAAGATCAATCACTGGTTGTTGCGGCCTTCGACTAATTTTAACAATTACTTTTCTTCAAATATAACCTTCAACCAAGCCCACTGTACGCCTCACTGTTGGAGTGTCTCCACTCCACTCCATGCTGTGCTCTCAGCTAAGCCGCGGCGAGCTGTACTCGTATCTGCGTCAGTGATTTTGCTCAATGCACTGCAGAAAGCCGTGGGAAATGTGAGCGAATTCGCGCAGCTAGTACCAGTAAATTGTCTCAAATTAATACACACACAAGCACACTCATACACATACACACTAGCTAACTCACAAGCCAACCTACCGACATGCGCAGGCAAATACTTGGAGGACAACTGCTGCTGCTGCTGCGAAGAGCAAAAGTATGATGGACTGCGGCTGAATCGTTACAACGCCGGAAGACTCTGCGCAGCACAGTGGTTATGAATAATTATGAATGCATTGGATGGCATATGAATGCATAAAATAATTATGAAATTGAAGCAATCCACTAACTGCTGACTGGCTGAGTGCTGGCAAAAAATTTAAATATCAATAAAAGTAGTACGAAAGATATGAAAGGGTGCTGCAGAAGTGGTTGTCGAGGGTTGGGAGGGGGCAAACTGGAGTAAAGGGAGTTTAATTTTAATGACGCATACTTGCAACTGCGTATGTATGTGTATGCACATATTCACAACTACTACTCTCAACTAAATGGGTGAGTGACAAAAAAAATATTTTATAGGAAACCCGTCTTGTAGCAGCAATTCGCCACTTTGGCGCATTAAAAAAGTTAGAAATGATTTTAACCTCTGCTGAACTTGACAATGGCATAACTCCACCGAGGGCAGTTTATTATTTAGAACCAAATCAGAAGCCAACAGAAGCTTGCACGAGCCGTAAACTCACTTGACACCCAATTAATTTCAGCTTTTCAAATTTCAAAACAAAACAAAAACAATATTTCATAAATCTCATAAAGCGCAAAACTTAATGCCAAAAACACAAAATGGACAATTCAAAACATTAAAAAAAAATTATCAAAAACTTGCTGATTGGTTTCCAATAACAGTCGCCTATATATTTGCAATAAATCATTAAGGTTCAATAAATAACTCGTCAAAAGACTAATTAGTAAATATTTATGTATGTTTATTAATCAAAAAACATGTATGAAAACATTGACAACAATACAAAGCAAAATTTTCGCTGACAGCTGGAAATCGAAGAAGTTATTAAATGTGTAAATATGCAAAGGAACTGATGAGCGTAGCAAAACGGGCAAAAAGAAAAAAAGTAAATAAACTCTAAGTGAATATAAGAAAGAGTGAATAAACAAATAAATACTTGAATATAAATTATGCTAATGAAATGGGCAAAAATTGAATAAAACAGAAACGAAAAAAAGTGAAGATGCTTTCTTGAATTGGTGGCTGTACTGCAAAAAAAAAGAGGAGCCTCAAAACACTTTTTTTTGTATTTAATAATAATGAAATTAATTAATAATAATATTAAGTTAATAATTTAATAAAAATATAATTATATCAAAATAATTCTGATTCGTTAAAAAATGCACAAATGGAATAAAAAAACGACAAAAATGGAAATGCAATGGTCATATCCTCGCAAAGACGAAAAATGGAGTGCGAATGCCGATCGCACGCCTGCTAGATTAAGGGAACTTGGAGGCGAACAGTCGACAGGGAAGCTAGAAGCATCGGGATGAGCTGGGGAAAATTAAAGTACAGGCGTGGCTGATGCCCTGTGCCGGGGGATTAAAAGCTGGAAAAAGAAGAACTTCAAAAACAAATTACTTATAAAACTAAATTTTTTTTTCGTCAAAAATTTGAATTTTTTAATATTTAAGGCAAAAGTTTTACTTTCTGTTAAGGCAAAATTAATAAAAGTGGAACTTAAAAAAATTATTAATTTTTAATATTTTTACAATATAAACCTCCATTTCTGTAAAAAAAAGTTTTTAACAGTTTTTCGTTCTGTTTTTGTGGGTTTTATATTTAATAAAATATGCAAAACAAAATAAATTTTTATTATTTAAAAAAAAAATTATTATAAGATATATAATTTGTTTGGGATAGTGATAAAAAAATAATTGTAAGTATAAAAGTGTGTACGACTGTGAAGTCTTATAAGAATTTGAGAAAAAAAAACTATGGAAAAATTAATTAAAAAATAATTATCTTGAAAAATAAAATAAAAAGTATTATGCCAAAAATATGGAATTCTCAACGTCGTGTACAAAAAACAAATAAAAATAGTAAAGAATCAGCGCGTTTTTGATTGACTACAAACTAAAATTGAATGGAAGAATCAATTAATTAAAAATTCGGAAGAAAAAGTTTAAAGTTTGTATGACAATCTTTTCTCTTCTATGGAAAGATCAGGCGTGTGGCTAGCCAACAAATCCAATACCACTAGCTAAAAAATGTCCAATCATCATTGAATGAAATATTTATCCATTTTTGCTGGCCAAATAAATTGTAATCAGCTATAAGTTATTTTTTTTTTATCAGTACATCGAATAGATGTAAAATCCCAAAAAGCGAAAATGGCTGCCTCTGACGTTTTATTATATTCAGAGTGCTTTTATTTACATCAGTACATCCTTTCGATGCATGTATTCTAAAATGTGTGTGGACGAATTTTCGATAGTTTCATCGAGGGGTTGTAAACCTGCGCCATACAACTTTGAACACTTTCTAATATAGCTTAGCAGCTATATAGTACTCTTTGTTTGTAGTTATGTGTGTAAACATTTTTGCTATAGGATGACGCAAAATTAATCACCCAGTTGGGTTTTTGAATAAATTTTTTACTAATTAAAAAAATTATTTTAGTCATGGAAATATTTATTTTGACCTTTATGCTTCTCTGTTTGTATACTGCAGCTAACTAGTCCATAAGTGTCAAATATGATGGACGCACGATGGCATTTGCAAAAATTACAACTCATTCCGATAGGGTGATTAATTTTGCGCCACCTTATGTCTAATAAATTACAATAGTTTTCTATTTATCTGCCTTTTACCAAAAAAGTGCACGATAGGATGAATAAATTTGCGCCCCCATGTATCTAATAAGTAGTAATAGCAATATTTTTAATCTGCTTCTTCACAAAAAAAGTGTACAAAACCAACCTACCTATTTCATAGAATTATTTTTGTAAAACAAAATAATTTGTTAAAAAAATTTAATTATAACAATTTTTTACTTTTTTCGTAATACATCGATTCGACGAAAAATTCAATTACCACAAAATACAGCTTCTAAATATTTTAAACAAATAGCCAAGCAATGTGCGGTGTTTCAGGCAGTTCAATTCATACATCCCTTCGATGTACGTAAAGCGTTTTATTTTTAATATTTTTGAATAAGAAACCATTTTAATTTTTTGTTTGTATTACCTTAATTTTTTTTATTTATAACAATTTTTTTTATTTAAAACAATTAATTATAATTATTTTAATTATAACAATTTTTTACTTTTCTCATCGTACATCGATTCGACGAAAAATTCAATTACCACAAAATACAGCTTCTAAATATTTTAAACATATATTTAAGCAAAGTGCGGTGTTTTAGGGAGTTCAATTCATACATCCCTTCGATGTATGTATCCAAAATTAACTCACACACACGTTAATAGCAAAAGAAAAAATATTTCATACATTTTATAAAGCTAAACAGAGTTTTACTTTTCATAAATTGTTTTTTGTTTTTTTTTTAATAAAATACAATATTATTTTTTGTTTTTTGTATTGCCTTAAAAATAAAATCACATTCAATCGAGGAAAAATCGTAAAGATACCACCAATTCAATGTGCATATAGCTAAAACGACTTATTTTTTAGCTAATTAAAAAAAAGTTATATACATCAAATTTAATGCATACATCCAATCGATGAAAAATCAAAAGAAAAACTTCGCACATGATATACACATTCGTAAAAGTTATTTTGAAAGAATTTATAAATTTTTCATAAAAGTTAAAAAAAAAAAAATTTAATTTATTTCTTAACTTTTTTCTTTGTCTCTCATCCATGAATGCTTATTTTCTATATCAGGAAACTCAGTTTGCGTACGCATATCTATAATCCCACCTACTGTGGGATCCCTCAAAGTCATACCCTAAACCATGCGCGCATTTCTTGAATCAGTGGGATCAACCCATCTCCGTGAGAATAAAATGCTCAGTGTTTATATTAACTGCATTTAATACTAATATTAAAATAACAATAACAAAAAGAATTCAAAAAAAGTATTGCTGAGCTGGGCCTTAATAATCATCGATACTGCAGAAGCTTGAAATATGATGAGCTCTGAGAAGAAATACGCAGCATAAAAGAGACACTTAAAGACTGAATTTTGTAGTAGCAGACTTGTGTGCCTCAGCAAGCGCGCTGACATGCAAATGCCATTGATGGCAAGAATTCCTTCTGATAATTTAAAAATTATTTCTTTTCATATTTTCCTATATTTTTGATCACTTATTTTGTTTTGTTTATTCAATGTTTTTCTTTTGTCTTTGCTCTTGCCTAGTTTTTTCTAATATTTGACTCCACTCACAACCGGAGTTGTCTTCATTTAAGGTTGCCTGGCGTGGAGTGAGAATATTAAAGCACGTTTTCTTTGGAAGAATATTAGCATATTACAAATAAATTAATGCAGATACGTATGTGTGTGTGTGTGTAGCCTATGTATGTTAGTCTAAAAAGAACTCCTCAACAACTGCTTGGCAAGCTGCTATCTCGATTCTGTCATATTCATCAACTTAATTATAATATTTTGATTTTTGTCTCTATGGACACATGCGAGTGTGTACGTATGTATGTGTGAGGTACGAGTATGATGCAGAGAGACAGACATGTTTGCTTACCTTTAAACAAACTTACAAATAATACACACACATACATACATACAAGTGCGCTACAAATTGACATATGCATAATTTTCCTACAGTTTCCCAAGTGGCAGCAACAGTAGCAATTGTGGTAAAAATTCTTGTGCCCTTACACTTGCACATAGGAGCCCATTAAGTAAAGTGTAGACCAACGTCCGTGTGTATGTACTTAGGTAGGAATTCATTAAGTTACTCACTGCTTGGCGCTTTCCACTTTCGAGTGGCACTTCAATAGCTTATTTGCATATTTGTAGTGTACTTGGAGGCGCTTCGGCTGGTAGTGGTAATTGAATTGCAATTGCCACTACCAGTAGCGCCGGTGCACAGCACCATCGCCATCTACACATCTATGTATGTAGTTCCCTAAGTTATGCTGTTTGCTAACCAAAAAGCAATAACAAAAACAAAAGCAAAGTATTGTGTATTGAGCGCGAAAATGAGGTTACCACAGTTGTGTGTCTTTTCTGAATTGACAAGTTGTTGCTTTTTTCGTTTTTTGTGACTTCCACACTTGCTATCGCTACTGCTTACCCCCTTCATTTAAATGTTTTTCTTATTGATGATTTTGATGAGTTTCATGATGCACACTTGCTGCTCCCGCTGATTAGTAAACATCATTGAAGTTTTTGAGAATTTCATCGGGTGTTGTGTTGCTGCTCTGGGGTAGACAAGTGAAGTTGCTCTTCTTGGCGATGGAAATGGTAAAAAATGATTACTATTCAGGTAAATTAAAAATTTGCTTTAAATATTTCTGTGAACTTGGAAGATCTGCTCCTGAAGACCTAATGATTCATAAAAACTGTTCGGAAATTATAAATTAGCTTGAGAGCTCTCTCTCTCGCCCAACGTTTTCTTGAGTTGGAATAAAGCCAAACATTTTCAATTTCATGGAATACATTTACAAAGTAATTATAAAACAAGGAAACCAATTAAAAAGAAAATTTCGAACTTTCGGGGCGGGAAGTCTACGAATATTTTAAAGTTATCGGGCAACATCTATAATTAATATTATATTTCTTCTCGAAAAGCCAGCAGAGTCTAAATAAATTAACAAAGCAGAAAGAGCAACCCTGGTAAGTATAGGAGAGCATTTCAATTAGTGTAATTAAAAAGACTCAAGATAAAATAGGTAGTTCTGTCAAAGCAGCCCGATGTTTTGCGATGGCTTTACAAAATTGCTACGGAAAGTTTTCTCATCAATTTAATAAGAATTGAGAACACTTACTTCCTTAAAGATTGGCACGGTAAGCACCTGAATGGTTTGAGCGAGCTCGACAAAGCGCTTCGGTCACTACTCCCTCGTCCTAAGTGGCGTCTATTTGGTACACCAAGTGAGTCCAAGCTCCTTTACGTTTCCAACGCAACGCACGCTTTCCTTTTTCTTCGCTACTCAACCAGGTACTTTCAGTGCTGGAGCTTTTCGCACAAGATTACCTAGTCAGTTGAGGTATGGAGCTCACCGTTCCATCTTATCTGATAGTCCTGCACTGAAACTTTCGCTTGTACATCAGAACCTTCTGCAGACTTACCAAAGCCTACATAATAGAAATTACTAGGTACACTGGACACTGGATCGAAAGTCTAGGACAGAAGCAGGAGAACCAATTTATCCTTTCTTCTAAAGGAGCGTAAAGTAGGAACATAAATCTGGATAGAGAGACATTACGAACTCTTACTATCCGTTGTCGTTCTAGGAAACTAGAATTAGTGGAATCAAGCACTTGTCGTTTTTGCGAGCTGGGTGATGTTACATCAGAGCACATTCGCTGAGAATGTCCAACTATCGCAAGACGAAAACTCACTCACCGAGGTGGGCTGACTCTGAATCCATTGGTAATATGAAGTAAAGCAGCTCAAGGAAGTGTTTAAAGCTTTTAAGCTTTCAATAGACCACATCAGAGGCTAGAAGGCTTTATGGTCTCATGAAATTACCTACAACTCTAAGGGTGTCCTTCTCGTCTTCCACGTATTTATATCAGCATGACTTATGAAATGTGGTAACTGTTCGTCGAGAGTAGGCTTTACTACCCATTTGTCTACTTAGTGCGGAGTAGTAGTTCCTAGCAAGAAGGTTTCCTCATTGCATTTCTAAGCAGATATTGTTACCGGTATCAGCACTGGTTCCCAAGTGTATGATGTGCTGTACTACTCTACCTCAAAATTATAACTTTCAACAGCACCTACAGCCGGGATAAAAGTGTTCTTCTATTTTATTTGATGACTGCAGGTTCTTTGTATTCTCCTCATTCGCTGTCAGCAGCAATATCTTCGCTTTATTATTCAGTTTAAAAAAGACAGTACTGATGGCGCGCTTGTTGAGGTCTATCATATCAATATCGTTGCAAGCCAGTAATTGCATGGTCTTATCAAAAATGAAGCTTGAACAACTTGGTTCCACAGCTTGTATAATCTTTCCCAGTATCAGATTTCATAAGAGATACAATAGGTTGGTACCAAAGAACTCGGGTAGGTCCGTCTCAATATGAATACAGCTGCTGGTATATTATTAATATTACTATTTTTATCAGGGAATTTAGTAGTACGACCTGAAAGATATATTGTGCTCCCTTTATGGATTCAGAATATGTCTGGTACATTGCTCAACGTCTTTAGTTTTGTAGTAGTATATGTATACATATTAGGCCGAGTCGATTTGTGGGGAGGCAAAAAAATCGCCCATTGCTCTGTGAAAATCATATTCCAGGGATCAAAATAAGAAACTTTGCCGAAGGAACCATACCTCTAAAACGAGTTCTGATGTCCCCCAATTTGGGTCGAACTTTTTAATTTCTTTTCTCACTCCCCCAGGGGAGTTCCAGGAGGTGTGCCACTGACATGGGTGGATCGGCCATCCAAAGTTAGTGGGGGTCGGTCATACATTTCTACTCGATTGGAGCACTCTAAATGGGTCAAAGTGGGATTTTTCATTCGACCCAAATTGGGGGACATCAGAATTCGTTTTAGAGGTATCGTTCCTTCGACAAAGTTTCTTATTTTGATCCCTAGAATACGATTTTCACAGAGCAATGAGCGATTTTTAAATCGACCCGCCCTAATACATATATATATTATTTCAATTCCATGCGTACATATCACATCGTTCTGTTATTGGAATCAAATTATAAATACACTGTACATAAATGCATTTATGTGGCTCCATATGTGCCAAAGGTACGAAGCAAAAATTAAGGAAAATGGAGAATTCTGGAAAATTCTCATGAACGCCAGAGTACCTACAAGTAACAACTCACTAACCAACAAATGCTGGCATTGCCAAATTGGGAAAACTTAAAAAGAAATAAGTAATATACAACAAATAGCAATAGCAATAACAAAAGCAACAATAGCACGATGATGCTGATGATGACATTGAGTCTTTGATGAGACGACGTACCGAGTTAATGTAAATAAAAGAATGAATTCTAATTAGACAGAAAAGTACTTGAAAGCAGCCAAAGTACGCAAGTGGGGTAAGTGAAGCATGCGAGACAACAGTGAAGGCAAAGGTGATGAAAGGAGTGAAGCGAAACAGACGGGTGTGCTAGAGATTGGGGGCGCACGATGGAATACATATGAAGGTAAGTATGTGAGACCGTTGAGGCAAAAGGGCGCTACCGGCAGTGACGATAAAAAGGATATATTTGGAGGCTGTTGAAAGCAGGGCATGCCAAGGGGCAAGCCACAATTATGCGGCACTGAAAAATGCCAAGGTACGCTGAGTACTCTTTGACGGATACAAAAATAGCTATAACGCTTTTTGATGCTCTCTTTTCGATGCTATCTTAGAGTACCTACTAATAAATGAATTTTTAAAATATTTATGTGTGGATGCATGTATGTATGTATGTATGCATGTACTTCTTACCTATTTTAGATATTTATGAGCTAAGGGGTTTGAGTTGTTCTTGCCTCATTGCCACTTGCCTTTTACAATTATGAATTATATGGCAGCAGCGCAGAGGAGTTTTAAAATTTTTTTTTTTTTGGTTTTGAAACAGTAAAAGTGCTAAATGCAACAAAATGATGTCAATATTGAATTGAATGGCAAAAATACATAAATTGGAAATTCTAAACGCAAGGAAAAATTTTTAATAACAACGAAGAAAACGACAGCTGACGGACAGCATAAATATTTGACAAACATAAAAATTAACAGCAATCCAAAATGAAGACAATGCGCCAGCAAAAAAAAGAAACACCAAAAAAAATATAAAAAAAAACCAGCAACGAACGTGACTTCCCGCTAGAGACGCATAAATTTTGTTAAAAAATTTGAAATTATTATAATTTCTATTTTAAATTTCTTCAAATGCATCATTCCACTTTGCTGAGGTTGAGCATTAAATTTAATTGCCTTGAGTCATGGCGCATGCGCATAGGTAAGTGCTTAATTAATATTTAGTTGGCACAGTCCAGTCACAGCGGAGCCAGCGCCGGCCACTGACAGGTGAATAAAGAAAAAATCAAATATTCCACCAATTCACTGTCGACCGTTTATCAAATTGACTTATGCATTTATTAGTTATGTAAGTGACGAAGATGTGCTGTCAATGTAAAATGATTTAAATTGCTGCAGGTAAATGCTAACCTATTGATTTTCGGTGTTGGTGCATGTGCATGCGTGTCTGCTTGAGGCGATAGGTTTACTGGTTTGAGCATTTTCCTGGAAAACCAAAAAACAAATGAACAAAATCAAATTCATAGAGATATTAATCGTTGCTTATCGCATTGATAGACACCCTAATAGGGACGTGCATGTTGTTTAGGAATATGTGTCGCTGTGTGTGTGGGTGGTTCTGGTGCATAAGTAGTTGGTTAATATAGTGAGTTGTAAACTGCGCGGCAAGTAAAAGTGTGGCGCAGGAAAATGATTTAAAAGATAACAAAACAACCTCGATTTATAGACGTTCTAGAAAATTTTACTATATAAAAAAGTAGCGCTTGTTTGGTAATCAATGCTGAGTTTGGTTTGGTGGTTGGCCCTTTGGCTTAGTGCGCACCTCGCAAGAAAAGTAAAAACTTGTTAAAAAAAATAACGCAGAAGAATTCAAAAAGGGCAGAAAATTTCGTACTTATAATTTGTTTAAGACACAAACCAGAATTGAAACTTTTTCCACTTCCTTTTTTTAAGCTTTTCTAGAAAAGCTAGGGATTTTAATTTGACAAAAAAAAATTTATTATTTCAGGAATAAATTTTTACAGTTAAAGTTTTCAAGTTATTTAAGGTTTGTCCCTGGCATTTTTTCGAGATGTGTAGACTAAGATATTCAGCTTACTTTTGACAAAATAATTTAGGTGACTGTAACAGGTTTTGCTTTGAAATCTTTAAGTTCTGATTTATCTCAGAAAAATTTAGTATTTTATGAATCTTTATTAAGTTGGTTATTTAAGCTACGGCTATAAATGATTAATTATTTTAATATTTAGAGAAAAAAAAACACATAGTGCCTGATAAAAGAGAAGTGCTAAGTCGACATAAGTTGTTTTTTTAAGTGTCTACGATATACAGATGTAATAGCAACTAGCAACTCACTGTTCTGATTGAAACCGTTTGCACCCAGTATTTACATTTGGTTGAATTGTGGTTACGTTCCTTCTCCAATTCAGAACTTCTTTGTACAATTACGAACTAGTCCCAAAGTAGTTACTTTTTCACTAGTTGCCAGGAGGACAAACAAATTATGAAATTTACATTATTTTGTAAGAATTTTTCTAACCGTAAAGTTTCGAAAGGAAAATTCTAATTCCGAACTGGTTTATTTCCGCAAGCTACTTTTTCACTAGTTGACAGGGGGATAGATTATGAAATTTACATTATTTTTTAAGAATTTTTCAAACCATAAAATTTCTGAAGATTCTAATTCTGAACTGGTTTATTTCCGGAATTTCAAACCACTCCCGAAGTAGTTACTTTTTCACTAGTTAGTAGGGAACCATTCAAATTATGGAAATTCCTTTATTGTCAAAAAATTTTTAAACCCATAAACATAAATTTTCTAATTCAAAACTTGTTTATTTTCTCAATTGCGAACCAGACCCGATGTAGTTACTTTTGCACTAGTTTATAGGGAACCAGACCAATTATGAAATTTGTATTATTTTTTATGAAAATAATTCCGAACAGAAAATTTTTTTTCACCAGACCAAATATGAAAGTTACATTATTTTTATGAATTTTTCAAATCTAATATTAATAGAACTTTTTAATTGCGAACTGGTTTAATTCCCCAAATTTTAACCAGCCCAGAAGTAGCTACTTTTTAACTAGTCGGTAGGGCTCAAGTCTAATTATGAGATTTACTCTGAAGTATAAATTTTCTGATTCCGAACTGGTTTATATCCTTAGATATATCCTTTGAACCAGTCCTGAAGTAGCTACCTTTTCACTAGTTGGTAGGAAGACAGAGAAAATATTTAAAAATTTTTAAACTCTAAAATACGAACTTTTCAAACTGGTTTATTTCTACAAGTGCAAACCCGCCCAGAAGTAGTTAATTTTTCACTAGTTTTTAGGGAACCAGACCAATTATAAAATTTGCATTATTTTTTATTTTCGTAAAATTCCGAACCGAAAATTTTAATTTTGAACTGTTTCATTTCGGCAGTTTCGAACCACTTCCGAAGTAGTTACTTTTTCACTAGCTGCTAGGGAATCAGTTAAATTTCAAAACTTCCACTATTTTTATGAATTTTTTAAACTGCAACATATAGGGTGGGCCATGTAAAATTTGCTTTTTGAATCGGTATAAAAAAAAACTAACCAATATTTTTTCAAACTTTTTTTTTTTATTTTGAAGATTGAACATTGTCATTTATGAATGAAAAATTATATCGTTCAAATGACTGCCACGACTGGCTTTACAGTAGGCCATTCGATCAACCCAATTTTTAAGCACATTTTCGATTGTTTGGGCTCCAATTTCATGAATGGCAACTTCGATTTCGTGTTTTAAAGCATCAATCGTCTCTGGATGGTTCGCATAGCATTTGTCCTAACGGTTCCCCACAAAAAATAGTCCAACGGGCTTAAATCACAGCTCCGAGGTGGCCAAGTGATATCGGAATTTCGGCTGATTATTCGGTTTTCAGAAACGGTAGCCAAAAGTTCGAGTGTAACTTTGGCAGTGTGACAAGTTGCATCGTCCTGTTGAAACCAAATGTCGTCCATGTCATCCTCTTCAATTTTTGGAGACAAAAACTCGTTGAGCATGTCACGGTAACGCTCGCCATTTACTGTAACCGCGGCTCCTCGCTCATTATCGACAAAAAAAAAAATGGCCCGATGATGCCGCCAGACCAAAAATCGCACCAAACATTGACTCGGATGCATTTGCTTCTCTACAGTAACGCGTGGATTTTCTGAGCCCCAAATCCGACAATTTTGCTTATTGACGTAGCCACCGATGTGAAAATCAGAAAAGAAGAAGAAGACTCACCACTTTGGAAATAGGTTTTCAATATTTTCAAATTTTGTTCAAGCGTATAGAGTCCCATTTCGTAAAAGTCAAACCTTTAAGTAAATTATGAACACATTTGACATGCCATTTGTGTTACCATTCTCAAAAAAATAGGTGGTTCAAAAAGCAAACGCTATATGGCCCACCCTTTATAATATTATATAATCTAAATGAGCGACTCGGAATTATTACTAACTAAATGAAGTAATACAAGTAAAAAAATTCAGAAAAAGGTAAATATAATTTAAGGAAGATGCCCGTGGCATTTCTAACAATACCGCCATATATTAAAATTTCCTAATTGATTCCATGGCATTAAAGAGCAGCCTCAACAAAGAGGAACACTTCTACTTTAGAAGGGCATTACGAAAATTGGTCTAAAGAAAAAATTATTTTGTAGTATTTTATTTATTTATTTCAAGAAGTCAAGAAAATTATTTTATCAAGAAGCGAGCTTTATTAGATATTACTTTTGGTTTATATCTAACAATTTGTGAGCGACTAGAAGGCAAATTTACTCCATATAAATCTCTCATACAAAATCAGCGCATCTGCTACCCAAGAAAATATTGTAAATGCCAGGAAAAGTGGGTATTAAGAGGGCCGAGCCGATCTGAACTTGTGCCCTTAATTATTAAGCCTTGTTAGCTTTTTTATTAGCGCTCATGAGCTGAAGAGGTAAACTGAAGTATTGTTACACTGGGATTTGCGTCAAATACTTCTTTGAGTTGAGTTGCCTTCCCCCAGGAGCATACAACCTCGTGTGGACTGGATAGTAAGTGATTTCAAAAATGTAGTCCCTTTGCATTTTTTCTTATCAAAATTTGTCCATAAATATATTGGCTCAATAACTTCAATTTTTTATGCCAGGACGGCACCTGCTGCCTCTATGGCTCTCTATTTCTATCTTCCTATACTGCATAGATCCCTCTAGTCACTCACTCTATGTACATTCAATATTTTCAATAAAGAATTGAGTGGCACATAAAAGTCATTGGAATTTCATTAGCGTACGCATGCAACAATTATTGTAATTTATTAATAATAATTCATATCACTTGAATATGCAATGTATGCACGTATAAGTACGTATAAGTACGCGTACATACATAAATATCTACAATTGATGATAAGCAAGCGAGTACAATACTTCCATGTATGCATTAGGATGGCCCAAAAATTGAATCATATTATAGTATTAATAACGTTTTTTTTTAATTTTGGTATTATTTTTTGGGCATTCGGGAAGAGAAATTAAAAGAGAATATTAATTAATATTGATCTGTAAACATTTTATATAAAGTGCGGAAAAGTGCACTTCTTTAATGCACTGGTTGCACAGGTAAAAAATAAAATGATTAAAAAGTAGGGGTCTAATTTGTTTGGTCATAGAACACATTTTGTTGGTTGCAACAAGAAAGAAATTGTTTTTGGCCACCCTAGTATGCATGTATCTACGTGAGCCCGTTTTCACAAGTGGCTACAAAAGTCGTTACTCACTCAGAAAAATAACAAAAAAAAAAAAAAAAAATCAGTAGAATGTGGCAAGTACAATAAAAGAGAAAAAGTTTGAGTTGCTCGCACGCCTATCGAGACATGCATCAATTTGAGTTTTCCTTATTGTTGTAGGCTTTTATAGGCACACAAATGTGCATGTTTAGGCGCGTTTGTATGTATGTGCGAGTGTGTACAAGTGTTTTTTAGTATGCCAACATTTGTTTTATTTGATGCGTGTGTGTGTGTCGCATGCGTCAGCGGGCCTATATGCAAGCGTTTGTTTATTTAATTCCTTGCTGTTGCTGCTGTTGTTGCAGCTGTTTTTACATACTCAACAAGCGTCAATCGAAGGTGAGGTGTTGTGCTTGCGCTGCAGAGTGCTGGGAATGCGTGCCTCCATTCAAGTACAAACATACAACCATACACACACATATACCTACATATGGGAGTACTAAGGTTCGCAAGCCAAAGCCATAGCCACAGCGACAGCCAACAATTATGGGTGCGTCACATACAATAATAACAATAATAAAAACGATAACAGCAATGCAACAGTGAAAAGAAATTCTAAAACCAACTGCGCCACACAAACGCACATGTACATACGCATGTATGTGTATATGTATGTATGTATGTATATGCACATACTTATGCACAATAATAATATTCCCATACTCGTGTGTTGCACGTTGATTTACTTGCATACGCGCACTTGCAATAATTCAAAAGACCAACTTCACCCCTACTGCTCACCTCCCCAAGCACCTTTCTTCCCTTTAACACACTTTCCACTCTTTTATGGTTCAACCTTTTTTTGTTGAATTTCGCTTGCTTTTAGTTCTGCACTCAGTTTTTGCGCGCATGGGTGTGTGTGTGGTAAATTGTCGACGACGACAACGAAATTGTGTCTTATCAGTAATTCTAAAAATGATATGTTGCCACGCTACGCCCACACTTGCCACAATACCGCAAAGCGTTGTCACAAAGCTCCACTTCGGCTCATTGGACTCTCGCTGTCTATGTGGATCTTCCCTTTTATATGTACATATGTATGTATATATGCATGGGTGTGCGTTTCGATCCCACAAGGCTTTTCGGGCTTGTCCCGTATGTGTAACGTTTTTATTACATCCGCGTTTGGTGTCTTCTTTATCAATTAGCGATGTTGCCTTAGAATTTATGACTCTGCTATTTGCCACTTTTTAGTTCGATTTCATAAAATGCTAGTAATTTTTTTGTGCGGCTAATAACCTGCGCGGGTATTTACGTGTATGCTTTATAGATATATGAGTTGCCAAGTTCTTTATCGCCCGCTGCTTTGAGTTCCTTTTAAGATCTCCTATCACCTATTTCTTGCAATTTCCCACAGCTAGCTTTTTACTGTTATTTTATGTGCTTATATGAATTCTTAGGATCGAAATAGATATTAATCAAGTCTCCCTAAGTGGGGTAGCTCTAGATCGGTAGGTCGACTAGAATCGGAAGATTGAGGATCAATTGAAGATGGTTTTGACTCCTACATACAGGGGAAAAATGACGCGTATCAAAGTTATGTTTGGTTGGTAGCATCTCTTGGAAGATCGCTCACATCAAGTTTCAGCCAGATAGGTCTATTTCTTTGTGTTTGGCATTCATTTGAATCGAGGAAGTCAAGTGATTTACCGTTTCCAACGCTACAACGCAAATCGGCTCACGCCTCATCAGTTGTGGTATCAAAATTAATGAAAACAGGGTTCCAACTCGTTTCACATCCTCCCTATTCTCCCCTCTACTTGCTTCCCAATATGAAGAAATGGCTGGCGGGAGAAGATTTTATTCAAACGAGGAGGTGATTGTAGAAACGAATACCTATTTTTCAGACTGGCACTATTATTCGGAAGCGCTCAATAAACTAGAACAGCGTCTAACAATAAAGTAGTTTTTATTTTTGCACGGACTTTTCAAACGACCCCCTTATATTGGACACCGCAGACAAATTAGCCAAGAAAGATACCGAATTACTCTTTGTGAAATATTCCCAAAATGCGGCATTTCACATTCTTCTAGCTAAGGCTAACTTCAACTGAAAGAGCAAATGAGAGATGAGTCATAGATCCCTCGTCTGGTAATAATCAGGCAAATGTGACCAAATGTCGATGATAAAAGCTCTTAATTGTTAATATACTTTGATTGTATCTCTTGGGTTATATGTACCTACATCAAATGACGTTCGTTGTGGTACGAGAGCGGGGGAGGAAAACTAAAATAGAGTATAGGTTCGGTGTTGCAAGGTTGTGTATTAACTGCTTCGTACTACGGATGGAATATATCAACTGAGTTATATCTAAACTTGCTATACCCGCAGGTATAGCGATAAAGGGAAAGCTAAAATCCTTGAACCTTAGCTCGGGAAAAAAAGACCAGCTGAAAAGATAGTGCTGAGATGATTCCATTACATTTTCGAATATTGAAGTGTCGAGTTAATGTCAAGTCTCTTTGCGTGGATACCCAGCGGACAGTATCTGGCAAGAACACTCAGAAAACTCGAGAACTGAGTTTACCTTAGAAGATTTATCGAGCGTCTCCAATTCACTCATGGCCAGAAGAACCTCGCAACTTTACAAGTTGGTGTTCTTTCACAGCGCTCGCTGAATTGACACGAAGCTCATTTTTGCAAGGTTAATCCACACGTAGTTAAGTGCCAAGACCGTCCAGCCGTTGCCTGTAACGAGGATGTATTTCTATCAAAGCACGTTTCTATAACTTTAACTTTAAGAGCATTTACATTTAGATAAAATCCACTTGAGTAGCAACTACTCGACCAGTCCTCAGAGCATTCATGGGATTTGATATACTTATATGTATGGAAATAAAAGCTTGCAGAAATAACAAAATTGCAAGCATCGGTTGCGTGATGCCAGTACTGTTTTATTTCAAGTTATTTGTTATATTTTTTATTAATTACCTCATTTGCTGAGACTTTTTATATATGTTAATGTTTGAATTGTTTTTGGTGTTCTCATCTGAAGAAAGGCACACATACGCTCTGCCTAACCAAGCTCCATTTAAGATTTAGAAGAGGCCACAAAAGACCGCGAAGACAAAGTACAAATCTCAATTTCATTTATTCAATCATTCATCGGTTTTTTGGCGTACCTAGCATACTGACTTTTATCGCAGTAAAACCACAAATATCACTCGAAGAAGCCTTCTGGGTAGAGATCTTGAACTGTCCACTAAAGCAGTAACTCTTAGTACGGTAAGGATCTATGTTATATGAACTTCCACTTGCAATATAGAGTGCTGTTAAGCTCCTGAACTAACAGGCGGCAGTTCTGGGCCGTCGTTCGCAAGCTATTCTAAACGTTAAGTTTAGATACAGCCCAGCTCACGGTAAGCTCCGATTTCAGAACCGACTAAGAGCTATTCCACATGAAGTGGGCCAAGTATTTTCAGAAAACTTACTACAAAGAACGAAATACTTAGAACATTTAATATGGAATCACTCAGCACCTTTTCATGTACAAATGTTCGCTTTTTGAGGTGGCAGTTCCTGATGACAGCTCTTGATTGCTATTCCCAGATTAGCTCAAACTCACAGACTAAGTAACATGCGAGTAGAATGGAGTTGCTTTCCGCTGATGGGATCTGCTGGAAGATTCGAATGCGCTGAGGAAGCGCGTTGAGAGGTCTACCGGACAAGAACAGGTATCCTCTGCTATAAAAAAAAATTCTCATTAACTATCTTTCGGAGACGATATATTGATTACGTTGGTCCCTTGCGAGTACCTGCATCTGCAGGACAATATGATGCATTTTTGAAAAGCTTTCCGCATCCGTAAATGTTCCTTCACGATATCTGCCTTCCTGCTTCTTATTCCCCGAAATGTTTGATTACTTTCAATTGACATAACGCTTTATTGATCCTGAGTATCATTAATTATCTGGCACTTAGCACAAAATTTTAACTTTAATGTTAATTAATATCATGCATGTTGTCCTCATGCAAACACTCATATTCAATAAGTACTTGTAGTGTTATATACTTACATTGGTATATACATATACCTATATACATGGATGTAAACTGTGTGGTATAAAATATAATTGCGGCTGCAAAACTACTCGAATGCAAATTTTGTTGCTGTGAATTATGTTCATAATAATTTATGCATATTTTCCATGTTTTATATATAATTGTAGAAAATTTAATTCCATGTTCATTGTCAATACACTATTCCTATAATTGGATTTCATCGATTTTCATTTTGAAGTGCATACGCAACGCACAAAAGTATGCTTTAATAGCAGTGAGTGACCTCAACGCACACAACCATTAAACACCTATTTACGAAGGTATGCACATAAAAACAAAATTTATACTTATTTATTCATATGTATTCAATATTTATGTGTATGTGTGTTGCTTTACACCACGTACATTGTCGCCTGAGCAGTGTTTTGCGGCGACTCGTATTTGCAATAGTTGCATTACTACAGTTATTAGTTTTGTTGGGCGCTGGGCTGGGCAAAGCGCTTTGGAGCGGATACTTTTCCATGCTTATTTATGTATGTAAGAATGTCTGCGATTTATGTATATATAAAATATATGTGTTTTTGTGTGTTCAAGCGATTTGTAGATATCGTTTGAAGCTACAAGAAATCGTGCGCTTACAAGCCAACACTTTGAGTGCCACTCATGCGCTGTCCATACTCTGCTTTCGCCTCTATCGCCACCAAACTTACAGCATTTGCAGCATTGCACTTCGAAGTGTCCACACTACACACCTTTAAGTTGTTGTTCCAAAGCTGTGTACGTACCCCTCCTCGCCTACGTACGAGTACGTAGTCTAAGCAGTCTTTCAGCTACTATTCTGTCGTAATTTCAATGTACTCGAACGCCAAGTTCCCTTCCCTTGCTTCGTTTAGTAATGCACTTTTCTTCAACTTCCCTCAACCAGTCCGTACTCTACTCACTTCCATTATTTTGGCTCGACATTCAAGTGAGTGTCAAATATGTCATAACATTCATACTTATCTAAATTGCTCTTGCACTGTTCAAATATTTACGCGCACAAATTAAAAGAATTACATACAAGAATCAGTTCATTGGTTGCCTGCGGTGAAATCGACTAGTACCAAACTGGTTTGCTTCACGTGAATATAGAACTATCCCTGACTTTCCATGAATTCGTTTTTCTACTGTTGGCATATAAGCAACTGATATCTTAAAAAGTGTTACTTCTCTTTTTTGATGGTTCAAAAGTAGTACCAGGCTAAGCTATCTGTTCCTAAAAACAATTCAGACCGTGACCACAGAAGCCAGTTATTGGCACCCAGGGAAGATTTTGTGCTCATAAATTATCGAGATCGTTTGGCGAATGCAGCTCTTCAACAAGTCGCTACCTAAACGGTTCTCGACGAAGTGTTATACCACAAATCCTAAGCCCATTTTTCAAAGTGCGTGCCTTTTTTGCAGGACGCGAAGAGCGTAAAACGTTTCCTCCTCTTCTCTACAGCTCCTACAGCAATCCCAATGCAGCACTCCGAACTTAGCGGTCCAGCGCTTCGTTAGCATACCCACAAGAACCCACTTAAATATTCAGTTTTAGCGACGCCGAAAAGTTCGTCGCTCTTCCTGCATTGACTGTGACCGCGATACTCGGCAGGTGTTTGGGCTAGACCACCTACTGTTAATAGTTACTGCTGTCTTTACCTCAATTTCTGAATGCATAAGATCTACTGTATGCTTGGACTCGATTCGTCAAGTTCTGAATTAGAGACTCCTCTCGCCTACTCGCAAGGGTTAAAGCTCACTGCACTCCCACTTTCACTTGGAATATATTAGGGCATCGACGTACCATTCAAGAGACCAAGGATGAAAAAACCCCTTCAGTTTAAAATTTTTTTGTTTGTGCACTATCGTTTTAAAAAATATTAGCAGCGCTTTTCAGGCAGAAGTTTTTGCGATCCTGAAAGCCTACATAATGCTTAGGGTACGTGGGAGCAAAGGAGATATTAAAATTGTTTCCAATAGTCAGGACGCGATCAAGAATCTGACGATGCCATGGTGCAGAGCCCAACTAATCAACTCCTGTAAGGAGGAGATCAAATATCTTGCGCGTGCAGGTAAATTTTCTCCGATCTAGGTTCCTCGACATAGGAACATAGATAGAAAGGGACTGAATTGGTCTCAGAAACCTCCTATCCGGTCACCGGCATCCCTCTGACTGCTGTTAAAGTAGAATTTCACAAATTATTTCTCAGGAAGGAGCAGAAAAGACTAAGCTCCATTTCTTCATGTGCTATGATATTTGCACGAATAAATGAAGAAATGGAGCTCCATATTTTCTGGAGTCCTGGGGACTCCACGCCATTCAATTTCTAAACTCGTAGTTTTGTTTACCGGCCATTGGACGATAGGCACACACGCGGAAAGGCTAGGTTTACCTTTAACAGAAGGAGACTGTTGAGTACTTTTTCTGCAAATGTCGGGGTTTGACATCTAGACGATTAAGGTCACTGGGCGCTCATTTCTTCGACAACCTCGGGTAGTGTGCCAACCAAATCCCATCCCTCTTCTAAAATACACCACCAGCTCTGGTTGGCTGTAAATATCTGCCGGTTAGAAGTCTCATAATGGTATCAAAACGGCGCTTTGTGCTACTTAGGCAGTGTCAGAGTGGTATTTCAACCATATCATCTACCTACCTACCAGCATTCTCAAATGTATCAACTCTGCATCAGTAGCCTACTAACTACTAACTAGACCTGAACTAGAAATTTTTTCACCAGTTCCGGTTTCACCTACTGGGTCTCAGTTCAATCGCTTTGGTATGTTTGTTGGCATTGGAGTATTTGATTTCTAATGTACTTCATATCGTTTTTTTATAATTTTTTGTTATTTCATTATTACTTAGATTTGTTTTCCTACAATGCTATGATTCGGGTTGGTGGAGACGTTATACAGGGTGGGCCAAATAAGACCTACTAATGTTAAGCAATAATAACTTTTTCATTTTTTGACATATTTATTTTTCTTTTTTTGTAGGTTATAATTGAATTGTTGGAAATTTATTATGGAACCCTACAGTGCAACACAACGCGTTAAAATTATAGAGTTTTTCTATTCTACACAATTAGCCACACAAATTGATTTTTTAAATAATGTTTTGATGTCGGATGAAGCGCATTTCCATTTAAATGGTTATGCCAACAAACAGAACTGTAGATTGTGGGGCTCTGAAAATCCAAGGGCAACACACCAACATCAGTTGCACCCTTCTAAATGTACTGTTTGGTGCGGTGTTATGGCCACTAGAGTTATCGGTCCATATTTCTTCGGAAATGAGGATGAAACGCCGGAATCGATTTCAGGAGCTTTAACATTGATTGAAAACTTTTTGCGGCCAATGGTGGAGCTGTATCCTAATTTGTGGTTTCAATAAGGTGGAGCAACTGTGCATACTGCTAGGCATTAGCTCAGTATCAGTATATGATCAGAGTTCTGGCTTTACCTCGATTGTTTATTAATAGTCCTCATAATATTTTATCCTTTGGCACTTACATAAGTAAGCTATTCATGGAAAGCATTCAGCTGTATTTATACAACCTAATTAGTCGAGATATGAGCAAGCATTTTAGTAATCTGCGTGAAATGTTCCATTACTTTGTTCAAGTAATTTAGTTAATTATTTTATTATAGCCTAATAATAACGGTAATAGCAGTACTGAACAGGCGGAACGTCGAAAAGAAGGCGAATGGTTATATTGTGAAAGGAAAAAAAATGGTTGAAGAGAATGCACTTAATAGTTTTGGGCTTGAAACTAGAGACGATGTTTATTTTCCATGCACTTCTGTAGTGCACATCTCTTAGCAGCTCCACGACTTCTCTTCGTATTTTAATATTAGTTGCTGTAAATTATGGCAACAGTAGAAACTTCTATGTCAAAGCTTTGATTGCCGGTAAGCTTTCATAGCTGTATAATAATAATAATATATATGTAAGTATATGTGGCTCTTCAAAAACCTGTCTTTAAGTAAGCACAACTCAAGCAATGCAAGCAATTTTCACCAATGCCAATATCCTTCGCCGCTACTGTCCGGTTGAGTGCAGAGCATACGTCAGTTTGTCTGCCGGAATGTGTACTTAGCACTTTGACATGCTATCAACTACAAAAAAGGTACAAATATGATTACAAAATACAAAAGCATAAAGTCATAAAACGGAATTTAAAATATGGGGAAGCGAAAATGAAAAAGAAAGAACAAAAGTTAAATAAATAAACAACTGTGGAAATAATGAAAAAAAAACCACAGTAAGGGAAAACAGGGATATAACCCAAATGTCAACAAGAAAAAGCAACAAATAATACAACAAACAACATATACAAAATTTATAAAAAGTCACAAAACGCAAAAATAACAACAATAACGCAATGAGGAACAATCCACTAAAAATAAACCAAAGCGCATCAGAGATGCAGATAAAATAGCAAACAACTGGCAAAGTGACAAGGGGAGCTACGTACATACATGCAACAAAAACATACTTATGTAAACACACACATGCAAATACCATCAAATAAACATTGAAACAGAAATTTATCTACCAACAACAAATGACATATCAATTGCATATCACTGACAAACGCACATACACGCACATACATACCTATTTATAGGAGTATCTGCCATTGCACTCGATCACAACTGGTAACTAACTGACTGACTAGCCGCCGTCAACCAGCCTGCCAGCCGGGCAGTCTAGCAGAACATAGCATAGCGCAGAGCAGGGAAAATCGGCGAGTGAGCATGGGCGCATATTTGATGGATAGCATAACGACGAATGGTGGACGATAATGAGCTACATATGTATGTGTGTGTATGCGTGCTATTTGCGGATGCCGATCAAGTGATGATACGCTGGCACACATACCCTACATACACAGTTCAACTGCAGAAATATGTGGCATAGGTTCGAATGAAGATGGCACCGTTTGTTGCAAGCGTTCCGCGATGGGCATTTGATGAAGGCGTATCAGTCGGTGCCACCGTTGCAATTTCAATTGATAATCAAAATCATTTCACATGCTGATCTAAGTATGTGAGTATGCATACAAATGGCTTCAATTAAACACAAACAAGGGAGCAACAACAATAAACGCATTTGATTTAAACGTTTTGCATGCAATTTTAATGAGCAAAAGTGACGTTGAGCAGAGACTGTGATATGCATACATACATACATATGTGCATATGTTTACATACATACATGCATATGTATGTATTTGCAGAAGTAATGATATATTGCGGGAAATTTGTTCCAGCATTCTCGGAATTTTCAATTTTTTCTCTTTGAAACTTTCCTAATTAATTCAATTGTTTTCGGCATTTAATCTAACCTACTCGCAAGGTCACTAATAATTAGGTAGTTTTTTTTTTTTGTAAATTTTTTTGCTAGATTTTTTTTTAATATTAATTAATCCTTACAGAATGTTTATTAATTAATTTGTGATTAAAAAACAAAGTATTTACACTTAAGTAACGCCATTGATGTCACATCATTAAAAACTGATAATACTGTCTCATCCCTTACCTATGGACGCGATATCCATTTGTAGTAAGCATTTATCATATTTCATTTGTACACCATAGATTAAAGATGTATAACAAATCCATAGTGCTTTCTCAGTGTACATTAAGGTGAGTTCCCGACTCAGATTATAGAAAAAAAAATGTATATAAGTTTTTGAAATATTGTAAAATTTAATTACTTTTCCTCTGTTTTTTTGCAACTCTTAGCTTAATTTACGCAATCAAAAAGTGCATCCATTATTTCCTATTAAAAAATTACATATACTAAAAAAAATATAAAACATATAAAAAAAAAATATCAAAACTAAATTCATCGCACCAAAAAATTCCCGAATATAGGTGTGTATTAAAAACAAAATAACGATCATAATATTTTTTTCAATATTAACCTTCATATTAGGTTCGTGTTAAGTAAAGATATATATAAAGGGTGATTTTTTAAGAGCTATAAGAAAGTTTAAAAAAAAAAACACACGTAAAGTTCAGAAAAATGCATGAAATTTGTATTTAAATCGATAGTACAGTCCATATAATTTAATGTTTGAAAATTATTTCATGCAAATGTTGACCGCGACTGCGCCTCAAATGGTCCATCCGCTTAGTCCAATTTTGACATACTCTTTCCAATGTTTCGGCCGGTATCTCACATATAAATGCTTTAATGTTGTCTTACAATACGTTAATTGAAGCAGACTTGTCTGAATAGATATGAGCTTTAACATAGCCCCACAAAAAATAATCTAAAGGCGTTATATCGCACGATCTGGGTGGCCAATTGACAGGTCCCGAACGTGAAATAAAATGTTCACCGAACTCGCCTCTCAACAAGTCCATTGTTACGCGTGCTGTGTGGCATGCTGAAACCACATGTCATGCAAGTCAAGCTCTTGCATTTTGGGCAAAAAAAGATGGATATCATTTCACGCTCACCATTCACAGTTACGCTACGATTCGCAGCATCTTTGAAGAAGTACGGTCCAATGATACCTCCCGCCCATAAACCGCACCAAACTGTGACCTTTTCTGGATACATTGGTAGCTCTTTCAATTATTCTGGCTGATCATTACTCCAAAATCGACAATTCTGCTTATTTATCCACCCATTGATCCAAAAATGAGCTTCGTCGCTGAACACAATTTTTCGATAAAAAAAGTGGGTCTTCGGCCAACTTTCTAAGAGCCCATTCACCAAAAAATTATGCGTTGCGGTAGGTCGTTCGGCTTCAATTCTTGCACCAGCTGTATTTTGAAAGGCTTCACACCTAAATCCCTTCGCAAAATTGTCCACGTTGTTGTGTAGCAGAGGCCGAATTGCTGCGAACGGCGACGAATCGATAATTGATGGTCATCATTAACACTGGCCGATACAGCTGCGATATTTTCTTCAGTTCGCACTCTACGAAAGCGTGTTGGTGGTTTGATGTCCAGTAATGTAAATTTGGTTCTAAATTTAGTCACAATAGCTGGAATAGCTGCTTCAGTGGGTCGATTAAACTGACCGTAAAATGGAAGAAGCGCGCGATAAACTTTCTTAACAGAACACGCATTTTTATAATAAAATTCAATGATTTGCAAGCGTTGTTCGTTTGTAAGACGATTCATAGTTAAATTATAGACCAAACTGAAGATGCTTGATAGTGAAACAAAACACGAAACGAAAAAATCACCCGTTATATATATAGTTGGCGCGTACACCATTTTTGGGTGTTTGGACCAGCTCCTCCTCCTATTTGTTCTTCCACAAATGTAGGGACCTACAGGTAAAAGCCGACTCCGAACAGCAGATATTTTTATGAGGAGCTTTTTCATGGCAGACGTACAATCGGAGGTTTACCATTGCCTGCCGAGGGGCGACCGCTATTAGAAAAATGTTTTTCTTAATTTTGGTGTTTCACCGAGATACGAACCTACGTTCTCTGTGAATTCCGAATAGTAGTCACGCACCAAGCCATTCGGCTACGGCAGCGACAAGTAAAGATAGCAAAAATTTGGGAGCTCAAGGTGTACTTTAAAGATGTGCTTTAGTGGGCTTATTTCTTGAATTTTATGCAGAATACAAATCTGAAAGGAATAATGTCAAAAAAATGTACCCGCCTTAGTGTAGATATATGCATATTTTTCTTTATACGCAACTTTAATAGACCCATCATCTAAAAACTGAAATTTCACGTTTTTAACGCTCATGAGAGTTAGGCTCTGGCCAATCATCTAGAATGACGATAAAATCAAAGAAATCTTGGATCCACTTACATAAGACTGGTCTCAAAAAAAGCTCGTTGTAAGGGTGGTAAAAGAATTGATGCAAAAGAACTTCTTAGACCGAATTGGCGTAATGAATTCTTCGCCGAAACGTTACGAAGTCGATCAATTTCTTTATTTTTTTTTAAGTGAATTGTCTGGCGATGAAAAATGAGTCACATATGAGAGTAACCGCCAAAAAATATCATGGCCTGAACGATCTCCCAACTCAGAATAACAGCCAACAAGGCTTTGCTGTATGTTTGATGGAATTGGAAGTGAATCAACCTCTAAGAGCCACTCGCATCGGACTAAACACTAAACTCGGGCTCCTACTATCAACAATGAACCAGATCGCAGCAAATGATAGACAAGAATAGGAAGTATGTAGAGCTCCTGTATTACAAATCAAGACGGCACAAATCTTCAACAATCTTCCAGAAGCACCAAAGCTTGAATTGGAGGTTCTAAGGCATTTGCTGCATAATACAAAAAAAATGTTCTGGATAACTTTTTTATTATTGTTTCTCGTTTCTTTAATACTTGAGAATATTTTTAATGTTTTATAAAACTTCATAGAACAAATTTCATTCCAGTTAAAAATTAAAAAAACAAAATTCTTTTCATTCAGTTTTTTTGTTTTGCTAATACATATAAGTACATATACCCACATATCTTTATCTTCCCGCGATCTGCCTGTGTTTACACTGATAATCTCTCAGTCTGCTTTCTTGCTTATTGTCAGCTTGTCTTTCCCACTATCTCTGATTTACCTAAGTATCTGTAACTGCTATACTCGTAACTGTTGGTATTCCTTTTGCCGCTTAAATCAGTGCTTTTTGTAACTTGTGGTGATACTCATACATATGTAAGTGCGCTTGTACATATGTAAGTCTGTGTGTATTTACTTTTCCAAGGAAACGCGTTCGATCAATATTTGCTGGTTGAACTCAATACGACCTGCATTCTTTCCGGTGATTGCTTGTTTAAAGCTTTATTGGTGTTTATTTTATTTGGAAGGCTTTGGCTTTTTACTTTTCTTCGTTGTTGACATGCAAAAGTCACATTGTTCAAATTCTTTCTTTCATAGACATACAAAGGTGTGGTTGTTTTAAATAATTTCTTCTGAAGCGAAATGTTGCTCTTTGCTCTTTGTTCTTTATTTTAACGAAAGTTAATCGATTGGTCAAAGGGTTGACAGCAGTTACTCAACAGCGCGTCTCTCTTTGGGAAAATTAAGACGGACAGCCTGCAGTAATAGGATATGCCGATAAAAAGTAGAGTGAAAACCCCGACTTGTCTTCTTTTTTGGATAAACTTTCTGGCCGCGTTAAGGAGCCTAGTAAGACCATAAACCCCATAATATGTTATTCATTCCGTCCTATATTGGCTGTGCAGAAGACTTCCAGGAAAATTATTTCATCTGAAAGTTTGTATAATTAAAATGTAGGCTCTAAATACTGTAATGTGACTAGTAGCTAGTAATTTACCGAATTGTGAAACCTTTGAAGAAATAATAACAAAAATAAGGTGCCTTGCGGGTGAACAGAAGCAGAGCAGAAATCCTTGTCAAGTGCTCCGCGTAATTTCGACATGATCTAAAATTTTTCCGAGAATTTGTTTATTTATGGATTTGAGTACAGCAGGAACTAAAATGTTAAAGTTTTGAAATATTTTTTACATATTTTTATATTATTCAATATTGAAAATTTTGGTTTAGAATTTTTAAAGTGAAATATTTTTATTTTTTTTATAATTAAATATATCTTCATTTGAATTTTTTTTTTAATTTTTGGCATTTTTTTTTGTCGGTAAAATAATAAGAAGTAAACTAAAAAATTTTTGAAAATAGTTCTATAAAATCTGATATTTATTCAGTTGAAAATTTTGATTTAGAGGTTTAAATAAATTATTAATTTTAATTATTAGGATATCTTTTTTGTCTTGAGTATAATAAGAAGAAAACTAAAAAATCATTAAAAAAATTGTATTTATTTATTTATTTATTGAAAAGAGTAATAAATAAAAGAATTATAAATAATTATTCCACTTAAAAGGTAAGAAAAAAAGAAAGAAGCACTGGCTGCTAAGGCCTTCGGCTATTGTTTTAAATGGTTAATAATATAGATAAAGAAGAAAAAGGAAATAATTATATTATACTAAATTTACTAGATGCTAGCTGCAAGATTACAATATTGTATATTATACCCATACTGGAGAAAAGATGAAGATAGTAACAGGTGGCGCTAAAGTAATCCTCCTATCAGAAAATGCTATAAATTTTGCGATTGGCCCCTAATGTCAGTTCTGTTTTGACATTTGTGTAGTAAACACATGCGAAATACACGTTAATAAACAATGTTACGCTACACTGCTCCAGAACGCGGAATATTGCTGACTATTTATTTGACCAATAATCGGTCGGTGACTTTGGCACAACGTGAATTTCGTCACAGATTTCCTCGCCGTCCAACGCCTCCTGGTGAAACACTGCGACGTTTAGCCGCTCGCCTCGAAGAGACTGGCACAACACGAGATGCACTCAGGCGTGGCAGACCCCGGAGTAGCCGTTCTGCAGAGAATATTGCCGCTGTAGCCGAAGATGTCATGCTCAAGCCATCCTTAATCACCACCAAGAGGAAGATAATTTTTCATCAAAAATAATCATGAGTGATGAAGCCCATTTCCATCTTAGCGGGTACGTAAATAAGCAAAACTTACGCTTCTGGGGCACTGAAAATCCGCGTGTAACCCACGAAGAGCCATTACACCCGCTCAAAGTCACTGTATGGTGTGCTGTTTTCGCTGGAGGAGTCATCGGACCTTTTTTCTTCGAAGACGTCGCGGGCCAAACGGTTACTGTGAATGGTGAGCGCTACAGAGCAATGATCAACGAGTTTTTTTTTTGCCGCGACTTGATGAATTGGGATTGGAAAACATGTGGTTCCAACAGAACACTGGACGTGCCACAACCGATATGCTGAAGGATGCATTTCCCGGGGGCCTAATATCCCGTTTTGGCGATTTGCACTGGCCAGCAAGATCGCCTGATTTGACCGCTCCAGACTTCTTTTTGTGGGGCTTTTTGAAGTCGCGGGTTTATGTCAACAATCCTCAGACTCTTGCAGCTCTAAAGGAATGTGAGGGCCTATCGCCGGAAGTTTTGGCCAAAGTGATGGAAAATGCCTTAAAAAGGGCTCAAATGGCAATCAACTGTGGCGGCGGCCATTTACATGACATCATATTCTCGACTTGATGTAAAAAAAATTAAAAGACCAAATAAAAATAATCCATAAGAAGAATCAAAGTTGTTGATTTTTTTTAAATCACAGCCAAAAAACTATCGCAAGGTTACTTTTGCGCCACCTTGTACAATTGAGGGAATGTGGATGTAACCACTACTACATTCACCAGATAACTTAGAAGCCTATGAAGTTAAATGTTTAATTTACAGCGAGAAACGAATTGATTTATGATACTAATATTATACGAATAGTCCGTTGTCTGCTTCAGAAGTTCAGATGGTTTGATATTTTTAAACAGCGATGATCTAATATTTTGGATTCCTGCACATATATCCATGAAGCGAAATACGGTGAACTCGCTGAATCCACAAAACGGGCACGGGGTTTTCGGCAAACCATTTAGCAAATACGAGTGAGTTGAAATTGTTTGACCAATTCTCAGACGATCAACGATCTTAATATTCTGGCATGATGAATTTGACGGGTATTGGTTTTTCAATCTCGAGAGATTGAAGGATTTGTAGTGATGTTGGTATTGGTTCCATTTGTTCAGGGAACTTTCATAACTGGTACGCCTTACCAGTTTTTTATATCTTCTGGAAGAGTGTATTCGACCATGTACAATGGCTCTTTGGTTGCCTCCTTAGCTCTATGTACTATCGGCCTGCTCGTTACCTTTGATGCCACTGTGACCCGAAACCCACATAAGTTTGATTGAACCTTTTTGTTGTGTGAGCATGTTGCGCTTTTTTGTGATTACTGGAGAGTTATTAGCTGGGTTCAGAATAGCCTCGATTGTTGATTTGCTGTCACTGCATACTATACATTGATGGTTTTTTTGGGAAGCGAATTGTACCGCTTCAAGTAACGCAGCAGCCTCGGCTGTGAAAATTGAGCAGTAACTTGGTAAAACTCCAACGGTTATAGTGGTACCTATTCCGTTTGTTACGGCAAATGAAGTGCAGGTATCTGTTTTAGATGCGTCAGTAAATAACAGGTCCCAGTCTGATTTCAAAGGAGAAACTGCTTCAAGACATAATTTCTTGAATTAATCGGGGCCAGTTGAATTTTTTTGATGATGCAGTAAATTATTTATGACTAAATAGACCCATTCTGGATAAGACGGGTTTTCTACGAGAATAGGTGACATAAGTATGTTCAGTTCTTTGGCTTGATTTAAAATTTCTGAAATCGTTGATTTTCGGCCATTTTTACTTATCTTAAGTTGATTTTTACTTGTCTTGTTTTGAGACGACCGGGTCAGTAAACAATCAGCCAACACCCGTACGTTCAAGGAACGCAAGATCAGCCGAGAAGATTGCCGCGGTCCGTGAAAGTATACAGCAGAACCCGAGGCAGTCTATTCCTCGCCGTGCACAAGAACTTGGCCTTTCGCAGACTTCAACTTGGCGAATTTTGCGTCGGGACTTGGGCCTACACCCGTACAAGATCCAACTGACCCAGGAGCTCCAAGTTGATGACCATAGACAACGCCGTTTGTTCGCTGACTGGGCTTCGAATCGTTTGGAAGAGAACCCCAGTTTTGGGCGAAAAATCATCTTTAGTGACGAGGCGCATTTTTGGATGAATGGCTGTGTTAACAAACAAAATTGCCGTATATGGGACGACTCCAATCCACTCGAGGTTCACCAGGTGATAATGCATCCTCAAAAAGTTACCGTTTGGTGTGGATTTTGGGCCGGCGCGTCACTTGTCCGTACTTTTTTGAAAACGACGTTGGGAGGCGGTCACCGTCAACAGCGAGCGCTATACAACGATGATAACCAATTTCTTATGGCCCATATTGAACCATATGGACCTAGACGACATGTGGTTCCAGCAGGACGGCGCTACGTGCCACACAGCAAACGCCACGATTGACATTCTGCATGAACGATTTGAGGGTAAGGTTATTTCTCGCAGGGGTATTGTGAATTGGCCACCAAGGTCATGCAATTTTACCCCGCTAGACTTTTTCCTGTGGGGTTTCTTGAAGTCTCAGGTCTATGCAAATAAACCACAATCGACCGATGCTCTAAAGGTGAACATAACACAGGCCATCGCTCAAATTCAGCCGGATCTATGCGGAAGAGTCATTAATAATTGGACCACTCGGATCCGTTCCACCATAAGAAGCCGAGGCGGGCATTTGAATGATGTCATATTCCACACTTAATGGCTTATATGCGCCTTTCAAATAAAAAAATAATTTTGTTAATAGCTCAGACACAGCTTGTTTTATTGCATTTCAACATCTACCCGCCCTTATTGAAAAACCCTTTATATCTTAGATACCATCAAAGATCTAGGCGCGCCATCTATCGTTACGTATTTGAACTAGGTATTATTTGAAGAATGGTAACACTTAGCTGTCATCTGATTTGACAGAAAATTAGTTTTATTCTTCCGCTGAACGAAAATCGTTGTGTATACGCTCAAAAAACGCTGGGAAATATTGCGACATTACTTTGAAAATCATGGTAATGTTGCAGAATGTGTACGAAAATTAGATGAAGACTTTTACCGAAAAATTATCTTTTCGGATGAAGCTCATTTCCATCTCGGCGGGTATGTTAACAAGCAAAATTGCCGCATTTGGGGCTCAGAAAACCCGCACGCACTCGAAGAAAAGCCGAAGAGTTCACAACGAGTCACTGTTTGGTGCGGATTTTGGTCGAGAGGCATCATTGGTCCATTTTTCTTCGAAAATGAGCGAGGAGTGGCCGTAACCGTCAATGGAGAGCGTTACCGGGCAATGTTGAACGAATTTTTGTTCCGAGAAATTGAAAAGGAGGATATTGGTGGCATTTGGTTCCAAGAAGATGGCGCTACTTGCCACACAGTGAATGCTACGATCAATCTTTTGCGCACTGTCTTCGAAGATCGCATTATAAGCCGAAATTCTGATATAGTTTGGCCGCCTGGGAGCTACTATTTGACGCCGTTGGACTATTATCTTTGGGGTGCCGTCACAGACCAGTGTTATGCCAACAAACCAGCAACAATTGATGCACTGAAGACCAACATACGCGATGTCATAGCTGAAATACAGCCGCATATAATCGAAAATGTGTTGAAAAATTGGACCGATCGTATGGGATGGTGCATGGCTAGCCGAGGCAGCCATATGAATGAAGTTGTGTTCCATCATTAACCGGAAGGATTGTACTTCAAAATAAAAAAAAAACAGTTTGGAAAAATATTGCGTAGCTTCTTTTTTCTAGCATTTTTAATTCCGTAAAGTTATATGGCGGACCCTGAATTTACCAGCGTTTGTGTATGAACTAGACAGTGTTTTGAAGACAAGTACTTAATTATATTTAGTCTTGATAATAAGCTTATTCTAATATGTTCACAATGATGCTTAAAAGTTAATTTTTTATCAAATACAATATAATTCCGAGTACTTTTAGGGTGTTAGTGTGAGGAAGTGTAACGTCAGAAAAGGATGTTGAGGCGAAAGTACACTTATGTTTACGGCAAATGTGAAAAGTGGAGCTTTTGTTAATAGACATACTTGCTCTTGATGATTTCGACCAAAGTTCGAGTTTAAAGAGGATGTCAGTGAAAGAGTTTTTGACAGTTGTTAAATCGGTAGTTTTAGAGAAAATCAGCACGTCGTCTGCATAAGCAAAGTGTTCAATATTTGTGTTTAAGGATATGATAGAGCTGACTTCTTAGAACGCTATTATGAACAAGATTACAGAAAGAGGAGGCCCTTGGGGTATTCCGTGGAAAAGTGGGAGAATGTTAGACTCATTGTTGTTTACACGCAAGAAGAATTTGCGATTACATAAATATGATTTTTAATTTTGACATTTCTTCAATGCTGATTTTTTTTTTTAATTTTTTGTGATAAAATATATATATTCCTAACCAAAAATTTTTTTTTTTTATATGTGGGATTTTTTCCTGTCTTCAGTATAATAAGAAGTGAACTGAGAAATTTTGATTAAATTTAATAATTTTGAGACTTATGCAATGTTGAAATTTTTTGGTATGGCACTCTTTATAATAAAAAATCTTGGGTTCTTTTTAATACTTATGTGTATATATATTTTCTTTTTTTTGTAATTTGCTGCTATGTAATTTTTTTTTTTTAATTTTTGGAAATTGGTTTTTGTAAATAAGTAACTTATAAAATTTGGGCGTAAACTAGTAAACGTTTGAAAAATGTCTGAAATTCTTAGAAGTATTCAATCTTTAAACTTTTGTTGTAGAGCTTTTTAAAGTGAAATATCTTGGGATCTATTCAACACTTTTATAATTTTTATTATATTAATATTTTTTTATGCCCTTTCAGAATAGTCTTTTTGTAATTTTTGATTAAAAAGATATTATTTTAGAAATTTGTCTTTCAAAAAAAATTTTATGGAAAAAAGTCTTATATTTTACTTAAAATTTATTGAAAAAAGAGGTTTTTGCCTTAAGAAACTGCTCTCATCAGACTTCTCCATTTAAGACCTTCACACATACTTAAGTACACTAATATAATTTAAATTTTAATTAAATTAAAAAAAAAATTGAAAAGAATTTTTTTGGTAATTTTCTAGGGCAACATATAATTTATTTATATACTCTTAAAAAAAATTTTTTTTCAATTTTTTAGGATAAAAAGATTTTCCAAAAAAAAAAATTTATTGAAAAAGATTTATATTTATTTACTTAACTTATTTAAAATTATTGCATATTTTCACTCAAATGCATTTAGGTTTTTCCATGCTTTGAATTGAACAAATTTTACTTTTTTCATATTTTGACTATACATATTTTGATATACTCTTAAAAAAAATTTTTTTTTAAATTTTTTAGGATAAAAAAATTTTCCAAAAAAAAAATTTATTGAAAAAAATTTATATTTATTTACTTAACTTATTTAAAATTATTGCATATTTTCACTCAAATGCATTTAGGTTTTTCTATGCTTTGAATTGAACAAATTTTACTTTTTTCATATTTTGACTTAACAAATTTTTCTTTTTGTCTGAAATGAATTTTATATATTTCAAATATTCAAATAAATCTCTCAATTTATCACCTTCACCTCAGCTTGACAGCCGTTAATAAGAAAAAGTATGAATTCTGCATATAAATCTGTCTGCGTAAATTGATTAATTTCTTTTATTTGCATAAAAGTATTTTATAATAATATACTTTATAACTTTATAATTTAATGATTAATATTTTTTAATTACCTACTTAATAAAATTTTAATTAGTTTCTGTGCATATGGACTGTAGATATAGTTAAGTTGCGTAATAAAATGTATTTTAAATTTTTCATAAAAGCACATTTGCTTTACGATAAGAAAGAATTGCTATAAAATTATAAAAAAAAAATATTTTAGAACCAACTCAATTTTCCGTACATTTTTGAGGTAATGGGTATCATTTATTGATCAACCATTGCTGTCATAAAATAGAAAAATGTATTGCATGTAACACATATGTATACATACATATGCGCGTATGTAAATAAAATCTAGTAAATCGCTTTGTTTACGAAATCGTACGTGTCATCCTGTTAATCAGTTTTAGAAATAAATTAAGTCACCGCATATTTGATCCATATGCAACAGCTGTGTAGTTTAGGGCTTTCCTGCATCAAAGTACCACACCCTGATTGAAAAGTAAAGCACGCACAGCTTTAAATTACAGCTGGTAATTGACTAATAAAACCATCAGAATTTTATTACTAGCGGATGCATAGAAGATTTTGTAGAATATCACTCAATATGTGTGCAGCCAATAATCGAGAAAAGGTGTAACATTTTCCTGGAAATTATAAAGTAAACTTTTCAGTGCAATAAAATTTCAATAAATACGAGCAACCATCAAAACCAAATTATAAGCAAATACGAGTACTTGTATGATTTTCATGCGAAACGATTAACAAGATTTCATGACATTTACAAAAATTAATAAGCAAACACACAAATCGTGTTAAGTGTACGAAAATAGTTAAGCATTCAGTGTTAGGAGCGTAAGGCGATAAAGGTAGAGAGAAAGAAGGAGAAAGAGACGAAGAAACTTAACCCACTTGCCTTGTTTGCCGATAACTCGCAAACAAAAGCAGACAGACGTCCAGCAGTCTGGTAGAATTCAGGGAAAAATGTGCTAGAAAATGCTATCTAACGAATTTTTTTTAATGAATGCATACATACATATATACAAACATATATATATACTTTCACACATACTGCATATAAGTTATCGGAAATGGAAGTGTGATTTCCTGTAGTGGAACGGAATCACAGCGCGCGTACGTATGGTGGGCGAGCCGTCGATGGGAGAAGATATAATATATGTATGTATGTATGTGCAATGTATTCACCTACATATGCATGTTTGCGCATGTATGAAGTTCGTAAATCACTCATTCTACCATCAGATAATGGAAATCTTGATCGTGATTGCTGAGGTTGTCAATCAATTGACTGCTTGAATTTATGTGGCTTAGCTGGCAGTACCTGGGCGTCCAAGTTTTATGCGGCGTTAATTGTTTAACTTAGATTCTGGTGTGAAGTAAATTGCCGTTAATATAGTTTAAATTGTCTTGAAGCATTTTCGAATAGGGTTGCCGCCATATTTTATAATAAAAACTAAGTGCGAAAATATTCAATATTTCTGAATTGTAAGCTGGCTTAATGACCATTCATTTGATACTCATAAAGCAATATTTTATTTAATTTTTAGATATTTTGAAATAAATACACGGCAACCTTGTACAGTCTTCCTATGATTAATTACTTTTATATTTTACTTTTATATTTATATTAAAATTTAATTGGCAGCGCAATTTAATATTTCTGCATTAAAGTTTCATCTGATAGCCATATAAGGATGTTTCATTTCATTTCTAAATAATAATATGTAATTGAAAATAACTGCTAAATTCAACGAATATTTTCATAATAAACGAAAACTTAGACGTCGTTGGCAGCAAACCAGATATCCTGAGGACAAATTGAAGCTCAACAAAGCAACTACACGTTCAAATTCAGACATTCAAAAATGATAATTTCAATCGATTTCTTAAGAGCCTCACATCTGATAACTCCACAGACTACTCCTTATGCAGCAAAGTCATTTAATCGACCGATAAAACACATAGCACCCATCAAAATAAACGCCACCCAATGGGCAAAAACCAATGAGCAAAAAGCAAATTTATTTGCAGATAATCTTCGTTAAACCTTCTATGCCAATGATGGATCTGAAGATATTGTTATCGTGTCAAATTGGATTGAAAGCGATGTCAGCATTGAACCAGTTAGTAGCGAATAACTAATGAGCGAAACTTTCAAAATGAAAACCAAAAAAACGCCTGGTTTCGATCTCGTAACTGCAGAAATTCTTCAGAGATTGCCCAATAATTGTTCCTATGTACTGGAATACAGCAGAAGTAATTATGATTCTGAAAGCCGGAAAATCGCAAAATGATGTGTCTTCATACCGACCTATTTCTCTGCTACCAATGCTGTCCAAACTTTTTGAACGACTGTTACTGCCTCGAATGTTGCCGATTATATTATATATAGAAAACAAGAGAGTTATTCCAACGCACCAATTTGGCTTTCGAAAAAATCACTCTACAATCGACCCAGTTCACAGGGTTGTTAGAATCATAGAGTGTGCGATAGAGGAAAATAAAGTTTGCGCAGCGGTGTTCCTTGACGTCCCGCAGGCAAAAAGCAAGCGCAGGGGTACCTCAAGGAAGCATCCTAGACCCTCTCCTGTACCTCTTGTATATGTACATATGACTTACCGGTTCACGAGCAACACGTTACCGCAACCTTTGCAGATGACATGGCTATCCTAGCAGATGGAGAATTAATCGAGACTACAACGACGAAATTGCAATCAGCGGTGAGTTCTATTGCAACATGGGTAAAAAAATGGCGTATCAAACTAAATAATTCAAAATCAGTGCACATTGTATTCGGTATAAAAAACAAATTCACAAGCCAGTCTACATAAACAGCGTAAATATACCGTACGTCAACGAGGCAAATTACCTTGGAATAAGCCTTGATGCTAAACTGCGTTGGAAGGCGCATGTCAAGAAGAAGCGTGAAAAGCTGGAATTAAAACCAAAAAACCTTCTTTATCTTATTGGTAGACACTCTATTCTGTCAACGAAAAACAAATTACTGCTATATAATCAAATTTTAAACCGGTCTGGACGTATGGCATTCAGCTATGGGGATTTTCAAGTGAATCTTGCATGAGGGTAAGGCTTTCTCAACTGGGCCACAAAATTACCAAAGTGAATATTTTGCGATGAAACTCAGCCAGCACTGAGTTCTATGATCCAGAAGCACACTCAGAAAATTTTGTTTCAAAACTCTAAATAGTTTTTCTTTTATTAACTATCGAAGTTTTTTGCAGCGATTGAATAATTATCACATTTCTCGTAAAGTAAGCATCCGATTACAACGATTTTTCAACTGCAGATTGATAAAGGATGATATTTTCCAAATATTTTGTTCCGAAACTTGATGTTTTGTTGTTGTAACTAATTTTTTTTAATAAACAATTTAAAATTTAATTAACTTCTGCGCCTCTGGGATGAAAATTTTTTAAGGATATTTACGTAATAAACATCTGTGCATTTATGCATGGAAGAAAATGCGTGCAATTCGAAAAGGATTGATTACAATTAATTTTTCTGTGGCAGGATGCACGCTCCGCTCCCGCGACGCGCACGAACACACAAACGGCGGCTTGCGGGCGGCTTGCGAAAACCCGTTTTTTGGACACGTCTCAGCGCGATATGCTTCCTTCCGACTGCTGTGGTGATGTGTTATACTGATGGGGATTTCGATGATAATAAAAACTGTGATATTATGTAAATCACGTACGTTAATGTGTACAAAACTAAATATAGACTAATATAATGCCACATCCAAATCGTTGTTGTAACCCTTTTGGAAAACAAAGCCATAGTCGTGTTTACACAATTAAACAATTTAGTTGGAATTATACCTACTTGCACTTAACTATTAATTGACTTCCAAATTTTTTGTTTACCTGTATACGGTATAAATATGTATGATATAATATTAATGATAAATTAATTCTGACAGTACAAAAATAAGTACAATTTTATAAATTTACTATTTCACAAAAAGAATTTTGGCATCGATGCCGAGTGGCACTTTTTTGCCTCTGCTTATGGGAAATGTGCCTGCGATGGCATTGGTGGTGCTATAAAGAGAGATGCGTACCATGCAAGCTTGCGAGATAAAAACTTTGAAAAATACGAGGCAGTTCCATTCTTTTATTCCAAAAGATAAAAATTCCATCGAGTGCAAAATATTTTGAGCCTACGATCAATCTAAAATTATACCCATTATGTAAAAATAAACTACTTGAAAAGTGTAAAAAGCGTGAATGATGATAAAACTTTCTATATCTGTTTCACTTTTTGTGTCCGTCCGTGAATTGTGATTGTTTTCAGCGAGAAATTTTAAGGGCATTTGCTGTCTGAACTTACAATGTATAGATCTGATATGTAAACATAAACGTGAGTAATGAAGAAGTATATATGAAACCTTGCATGACAGCTCATACATTCCTTTGAATACATTTGATTTAATTATCATTACGCATTTCCGCGTCAGTCAAAGCGCAAATCCCGTCATACGTAAATTATCTATATGGCTAATCTTTAAAAACAAGTAAACACCGGTAATGGAAAAGTCGGCAAAACTGATCTTCCGGAAGCATATCGCGTTGAGACGTGTCCAAAACACGGTTTTTCGCAAGCCGCCCGCAAGCCGCCGTTTGTGTGTTCGTGCGCGTCGCGGGAGCGGAGCGTGCATCCTGCCACAGAAAAATTAATTGTAATCAATCCTTTTCGAATTGCACGCATTTTCTTCCATGCATAAATGCACAGATGTTTATTACGTAAATATCCTTAAAAAATGTTCATCCCAGAGGCGCAGAAGTTAATTAAATTTTAAATTGTTTATTAAAAAAAATTAGTTACAACAACAAAACATCAAGATTCGGAACAAAAATAACGTATTTGGAAAATATCATCCTTTATCAATCTGCAGTTGAAAAATCGTTGTAATCGGATGCTTACTTTACGAGAAATGTGATAATTATTCAATCGCTGCAAAAAACTTCGATAGTTAATAAAAGAAAAACTATTTAGAGTTTTGAAACAAAATTTTCTGAGTGTGCTTCTGGATCATAGAACTCAGTGCTGGCTGAGTTTCATCGCAAAATATTCACTTTGGTAATTTTGTGGCCCACTTGAGAAGCCCATGACTATTATCCAGCGATTCCAAAATAAAGTGTTGCGCAACATCGTCAATGCTCCATACTACGAGTATGTGAGAAATATCGACCTCCATCATGATCTTGGTATGCTACTCGTCACTGACGTGGCGGCTCGAGCGTAAAACCATTTTAGACCAGATGGGCACCCAGTAGCAGCTGTACCTTATATATTTATACATTAATAATGAATTTATGAATATTGATGCCAGTTTTTCCTTTTTTATATATATGTTCAATAAAAATTGCTCATTAGTATCTTTATTTATTAGTTGTAATAGTTGTAATTTCTAAACGTTATTCTGTTTATACTTTAAGATGTGTTAATAAAAAACAAACAAAAAAAAATTATAAACGCTTTTCACCTTTTTAGTCCATTTGGTTGTATCCAAACTTTGTAATTAATTAATACGTACATATATTTAAACTCATTTAGGTGGCAACTCTAACAAATCTTTCTATCTCCAAAACCATTCATTTTATATACTTATATATAACCGTACATTTAATTTAATTTTTAAGGCACTGAAAATAGGTGGCAACATGGCCATTATTATTGTGGATAACACCTACTCAGATGCATATTTTGCAGTCTATTGCTTTCTTTTTAACTATTGAAGTACATACTTTCCGCAAAATTTGTTATCAAAAATTAAGTGGCAAACCCATTTAAAATATTTCCAAATTGAAAGAGTCAAAAAACCTTTAACCTGCTTTTTAATATTTTATATATTTTTTAAATATTTTAAAATAGGTGGAAACTCCATTTAAAATATTTAACTGTCAAAAAAACTCCTAATCTGCTACCCACGTTTTTATATTTTATTTATATCTTTAATATTTAAAATAGGTGGCAACCGTAAATAAACAGAAAAATTGTCTAAGCTCAGAATTTCATTCAAACAGTTGGTCTCGATGCAGATAATTCCCCCAAATTACTTGGGCTATGCAAAAATAATGACGTGATTTAAGCAAAGTTTCCTTTTCACTAACACAGTTAGTGTTACGAACCCCCATACTGAACCATCCAGTGACCCTAGTGAACTTCATCAGTCTTTTTAAATCAATATCCAACTGCTGGTTTAGAGTGCCTTAAAATGGGTGCTCCCAGATGTAAAAGCCTGCTTTGTGGACCACAGTTACACAGGGGATAAGAAATCATTTCTACCTGTTCGCCATTCTTGCAGACTTAGGGGCATTTTCGTGGGGCTACAGCAAATATTTCTGGGTACAAGCACCTCGATGATATTACAAGCAGAAATATCATACATATGTTACTTCTTATTTAATAGAGTACGACCGTTTATTCGAGTTTAGATCGGTTTCGCCGGTACTTGCCTTGAAATTCGACTAGCTATGCTTTGGTTCCCTCTCTCATCAGATTACGCACACATAAATTTTTGATCATATTTGCCTTGTAAGCGCATCAACGATTTAGTTTCTCTTAATATTCTTATGACATAGGAACCTGGAGAGATCATCAACATTTCAGCACGAGTTTAGACTTAAAGATGATAGAACACAGATCTTTGATTGCAGTTTGTCAGTCACCAAATATGTAAGCATCTTTTCTCTCTTCCCAGATTTTTGGTTAAAAGCTCCATAGCTTCCATAATGGCTGATACTTCAGCCATTCAAAAGATAACACCTCCTACCCACCATCTAGACTCGAGTAAATGGATGCAGTACAAGGCAGAGTGTGGTAGTTGGATGTACTTTTTTAATAGACATTTTTGCAGCCCAAATTGCTCTGCATTTTGCTTGGATTTCCTAAACCAATTTCGTGTCACAATCATCTTATTATATATCAAAGTGATCTGTGGCTTACATGAGCTCAAAATAAATGCACATTCAGCTGTAAACAGATTTACTTTGTTCGATTTGGCCTTTTAATTTTAATTTTTATTTGTGATATAATTTATTGAGTTTAGGATTACTGAGAAGTGGCAGTACTCCTAAAAGGATTTAACGGTTTTGTAAGATTATAAGTACAAGTACCATAACATTATAAGCCACCTTTGACTTGTCCTATAGCAGAACAAATAAGCATGTAAAAACGGTTAGACAAGTGGTATTCTTTGGAGTTTGAACCTCTAAGAGCTAGCAATGCTGCTTCGAAAAATTTACCAGCTTTTTCAGAGCTAAGTCGCAAATACTACTAAGCTTAGTATCGCTTTTAAGTTGGAGCGTTGTAAGGTTATGAAGCAGAGCACCCTTTGCATAGCAAATAATTGTAGGCGATCGACACTAGCGAATTTAATTTTTTTTTTTAAGACAACAACTAGTCATGACTGATTAACGAGCTGTTTACATCGAGTAACATAAGATTTTAAAAACAATACATTCTATTGAATATTATTGAGCATGAGCTACTAGTTCAAAAGGTTTTGTACGCTTCAATCGTCTCCTTAGTATTAGGCAAATTGCTAGCTTCTTGATTTGGGTGTAGGCGAAGTCTTTCCTGGTGAGACGCTGCCAACTTGTTAATTTCTGCGGTGATGGTCGGTACTTTTAAGTCACGATGAAGGTCACGGCGAATAAACGAATAAAATAATAAGCGCGTCTTGTAACTCGTTTGAACACCCAACTCGTAAGCAGACGAGGTCTTAATTTTTGCATATTTGATTGCATATCTGATTTTCGCTCCCATTGTTTAGAGAGGCATTTTTAAGCAGTAGTTCTAGAAAAGCTAGTGGGAACTTTTCTATTGGCCATCACTTCTATCAGATAGTTTTCACAATGGGTATGATTGATAATTGTCTTCTGGTAATAGAGAATTACAGAATAGAGCTTCGGAAAAAATAAAGAAAAATTCTGATATAGTAATATATATTTCTAACATTCATGTATATGCACATATTCCTGGGGGATTAATTGTTTTTGTATTTACTTTTGTTTACTATGTGGGCCCCTGATCATTGATTCTTTGCTTTGCCTACTACATAACTAATGACGCATAATATTCTTCGAGACACACTAGTGCTCCAAAAACAAAAAAAAAAAAAAAAAAAAAAAAAAAAAAAAAACACGAAATACTTGTTGCTGCAGCTGGTTGCCTAACAGTTGCCCGGTGTCTTTTTCCTTTTTCCATTTAAGACGGAAGCGTCTCCCCAACCAGCATTTATTGGTTTTAGAAATTTTTGTAAATTATTCAAGATTTTATCATACATAGCATTTTAAAACTGTAAAATTGTGTGAGTGTGTGTGTATGTGCTTTTTATTGTTTTTGCTTTGGACAAGCGTCAATTCAATTAATTGAATGCAAAGTGGAAGTAGAAGAATTTGAAAAATAAGAAAATCTGAAAGTACCAGCAGTCAAGTGAATGAAATGCAGCACAGAAGTGAGCAGCAGCGAAAAAAGGCTAGCGTTCAACAAAAAAAAGCAAAAATTATAAATTTGTGGGGGCGCTTTAAACTACGCTTGAGTAGGCTGCCAAGTGTTGTGCGCCTGTATTGTTTTTTGTTTTTTTTTGTGCGCCTGTATGTATGCATCTGTGTGAGTGTGCGTGTGGGAGCGTGTTTAATGGGTGGTTCGAGTGCGTGTGTCCCGCATGTGTGAACTTCCTTTACTAATTGCATGTTGCATGACAACAACACTGCGCATACACTCATATACATATTTATGTATGTGTGTATGTATGTAAATATTCATTTGTATATCTATTTAAAGCTATAACATGCAAGTGTCTATATTAAAATATCAACTCAAGTAATTACTTGCGACCGGAAATTGCCAAAGAAAACTTGAGAGCTCCAAAACAACAGCAAAGTTGTGGTTTTCCTGTGACTTTTGCGTTGCACTGTTTATTTTTATTTATTTATTATGTTTTTGTTTTTTTCTTCTTCTATTTTTCTACCAGCAATATTCAATTTTTTCCAATTGCTTACTTAACCGTTCAACACCAATAAAATTATTATTTTGTATGTTAAGAAATTGAAAAATGTGAGTATGGGTATATGTGTGTGTGTGTGTGTAACTATTTGCTTGGCTATTGCGTCGCATTGTCTGGCTGGCACGTAATTTGATGGCTTTTCCGCTTAAACAGAAAGAAAAAATATAAAAAAATAAAAAAAAATTAACAAATAAATATATACAGTCCATAAGAAATAGACAACGAAGCGGGAAACTTAAGTATATATACATACATACATTCAGCAAAAAGAAAAAAGTATCGAAATATTTTTACTCGACCGCAATTTTGGTTTGCATGCTGCTCTTACTTCATTCTTTTGCCCGTGTCCGACTCTTGCGGTCTTCAACTATTTAGCTGACTGCTTTTTAGCTTTTTAACTAATACCGCTGTTTGTGTGTATGTATGCACTCATATACAAGTACACAGTCAAAACTATTGGATTTCCAGCTTGCATTTGTGTTGTTGTTTTTGCCGGTTTAGGTTTGTAAATAAACTTTTTCCGCTTTTGAAGTCGCTTATTTAATAATCTCTGTCACATTTCACAGCCCCGAAGTGAGTGAGTGATTGGCATTTAAACCAAAACTCTGATCGAATGCAAACATATACTTGTATTTATAAAGGGTGGTTAAATTTCAAGGACCGATATTGAATGTGAACCACACCTAAACGTCAACGACACCATTGGACTTCCTTCTTTGGAGTTATTTGAAGGAAAAGGTGTACGTCAATAAGCCAGCAACAATTCAAGAGCTAAAGGATTAGACAATTCGGCACATTTACGGCATAGAACCTCAATTATGCCTCAGCGTCATCGAAAATTTGGACCATTGGATGGAGGTGTGCCGAAGGCGCGGCGGCTATTTGGCCAATATTTTAATCCATTCGTAATTGAGCTATACCAACATTATCATAATAAAGAAAAATGATAATAATTTCTTAAAAAATTGTATTTTATTCAAAGTCAACACCGGTCCTTGAAACTTAACCACCCTTTCTTCCTGCAGGGCTTGTACGAAGTAGCCCATGCCAGTATTCATTTAAACTGTGTACATCTTTAGTGTGTATTTACAATAGCAATTATATGTAAATATTTGTATGTGTATGTAAGTGGGTAAATATGTATATGTGAGTGTAAACATGCATATTTGCAATTGAGTTATGGTTGTAATAGTTGCTTGTGGTAAAACTTCAAAAAGCCAATATGCCAAAAACCGTCAAAGCTAAAACTAATTTTTGTTACTCATTTCCGCTGAAAATAAAAAAAATGAAAACTCGAACACACATGCAAAGCTCTCAAATTTGATTACTAGAATTTCAATGTCGCTGGTTATTTTTCTTGAGCGACGCATGCGAAAGTAGTGAAAGCTCTAAAAGCTTTTTGATGAAAGACGTTATTGGCAAAAACGAGGTTATGAAAGAGGTTGGTCGTACTATAAAAAAACTTATGATGGATTTAATTGACAAATAGTTTTCTATATCATAAAAGGTAACACACTCATTGCTTTTTAAAGCGGCGCCTTTAGCTCACCAAACTCGAAAATAATGTATGGAAATATTAGTAGCACTTAGAATAATTTCGTATTTCTTAAGACCCACTTTCCTCTTCTAATAGGCACCGCAATTACCCAAATTATGGTTTCCAAAATTCGCGCTAACCATATTTTCATATTGGCCGACTGACATCAACTAGAAATGCAAATTTAAATACAACTAAAGTAGAGGTTTTTGGCCCTATTTTTCACTGATATACCAGCTTTGTGAAGGAAATCAACTTTTAATCATACATTAGGGTTTCAACATTTTTCTTTACTTTTGCTCTTACTACCTCGGCTAGTACTTGAATATAAGTATGTAGAGCTGACACAAAGTCCCCAAGTCGCTAGTCGATGGCAGCTTGAGAGCAAACAAAGGAAGAGTAGCAACCCGTTTGCGGTCGCCAGAGGTCGGTTTTCGTGTTGAAAGGGCAGATAACTTGCTCTCAAAGGCATTTTTGAGGATGCTGCTGTTGGTGGATGCTGCTGCCGTGGATGCAAATAAATAAGTATTGTCGCAGTACTGTAGACCTGTCTGTCAAAGAAACGACATATTGCATAAACCGATTGAACATGAGGTATACGGTCATTTTTTGCACACAGCACACAATTCTAGTCCCGAAGTTTTAATCGAGCGATATAACCAGTTTTCAATGGACAACAGCCTTTTAATAGCAGTTTTTAGAGCAAATGGCCCTTATAATCTAAGTATTCACTACATCGAAGTCGTCAGAGAAGCGAGTAAACCGAGTCCCTCAAATGTTGAGTCTGACGATTTTCGCTAAATGCCTCTAGTGCTCCATATCCCACGATCTGAACATTGCATCGAGCCACACTATATGACTATTTGAAACCCATATTAAGTTTCAAAAAAGTTCTTTAACAGTTTTGAATTTTACGAAGCCAGTTGTATGCTACAGCGTTCCAAATTAAAGGTAAGAAAAGAGGAAATTTGATACCTGAAAATTTAGAGCAGATGGTTGAAGAAATTTAAAAAAAATTTAAATAGATTCAGTTTCGAATAAAACAGAAAAGTGGTTATTTCCACTATTTCTCTTACCCAGAAACTGAAGCGATTCCACTTTGTCAAAGAAATTCGACAACGAGACATTTGCTGTGGGCTACCGAAGTGATTGGCCTTAGGACAATATGTGGGAAATGTAGACAAGGCCACATAACGAACGAGAAGATAACAACCCAGATAAATGTGATCGACATCTTAAAATTCGTAAAAGTCAGAAGACGAGCATCGAACGATCATGCAACACGAGCACGCGATCTGCAGGGCACTCGCCTGCAAAGACGTACCTGCAAAAATCATCAAACCTCATTAACCCTCCGATGTTCAGTGCCTTATGATGCGGTAAGTGCATCATAAGGGCCTGCCCAGTCCCATACAAATAATGTAAGAAATACGGTTTTAAAAATAATTTTATTTATTTATTTGAACGGATTGGTATTAATTACGAAGAGCAATTGGGTTTACAACTATATAGTTGCATGGAATGTTCATTAAGTCATATGGGACGATTACATTTGCTGCAGGTATAACGAATTTTACGCCGCTTTTTCGAAGAAGAAGCAGCACAATGGTAGCACGATAACCGTGTTGAAGCAACTTGAGCATATGATTGTTGCTGTGCTGCATCTGATGTCGGTGGACAAGATTCCGGTACCTAAAAGTAGCGAAATAATTTATTTTAAATTAGTAAATATGAATACATGCATACACATATCTTTATACGCGGAGATATATGTAGGTGTGTATATAATTCATACTCACCTTGATATTGAAAAGATTCATTGCTTGTCTTATATGAGCAAACCTCCATACTAATGGGTTAGTCGCCCGTTTCGTCATATGTGGGGTAACTAGCTGCCGTGCCAATTCAATGATAAATGAGCGCCTCTTATCACTCTGCTTTGCCGGATTCAGCTCGCCATAGATGATGAATGAGGCCAAACCGGCAATATCAAGCATATTATAAAACATTGCCAGTGGTCAACGGTTTGTCGAGCGTTTTCACGAATAGCCAGTCAACATTTGATCCATTGTATCTACCCCCGCTTTAAATTTATTGTAGTCCAAATTTGATCTGGCTTGAATCCTTTCAATGGATCGGTGCTTTGACGGTAATGGGCAGTGGATAACATAATTACTGGCTTTTTCGGCTCTGCCATATACGAGCACAGAGCGATATTCTTATTGTGATAACAAAATAAAGTGCTTTTAACATCACGCTTCGGGTTAAGCAATTCATGCGGAATGAAGGTCTTATTTTTTCTTACGGTACCGACGAAAGCCACTCTACGATCCATCAACATTTCTGCCAAGTTGTATGTTGAAAAAAAATTGTCAGCATAAACAGTCCTACCGCTGTCCATATAATTTTCCATCAATTTCATGACGACCCGTTCACCTTGATTCGTTTCTCGCTGGCCACCTGGTGGTTTTCCGGTATAAATTATACCTTTCAAAGGGTAGTTTGAAACAGATCACAAATCCACCACACTTTCATGCCATATTTTGCCGGCTTACTCGGAATATATTGGGTGAATCGAGTGCGCCCACGATATGGAAATAACTGTTCATCGACATGTAACCGACAATCCGGAGTGTATGCTTTCTCTAAATTGGGCATCAGCATGAGCCATACATCGTCCAGGGCAGCAGATTTGCTTTGCTTCAACCTCTCAGCACGAGTACCACTGTTATCGAAACGGATGAAAGTAGTTTAGTTAACCGATTCAATGGCATAAAAAAAAAAAAAATAATTAGCGCGTACACTTCTGTTAGGTGTTTGGCCGAGCTCCTCCTCCTATTTGTGGTGTGCGTCTTGATGTTGTGTCACAAATGGAGGGACCTACAGTTTCAAGCCGACTCCGAACGGCAGATATTTTTATGAGGAACTTTTTCATGACAGAAATACAGAAAGATGTTTTTATTAATTTTGCTTTCATCGAGATTCGAACCAACGACCTCTCTGTGAATTCCGAATGGTAATCACGCACCAACCCATTCGGCTACAGCGGCCGCGATTCAATGACATAGTGGCCTTATAAATTGGCATATTGTAACTGGCCCACAATTCTTTCGCTGGCTGAGAATTCGAGTGGAATACACCAGCAATAAGTAGCATCCCAAAAAAAGCATACATTTCGTTTTCGTTAGTCATTACCCAAGAACGCTGTTTATTACTGGGATGCTTTTCATTCCATAGACGAAACGCTTCAACGGCTTTTCTGTTGGTTTCCCGCACAATGATACTTACGATTTCAGGAGACAGCAATAGCTTGAAAAGAGTTTTATGACTCGGTGACGCTCCTCGTAGTGGCCCTTTACGAGTAAAAGTTGTAACATTGTGACAACGAGGTCTTCCAGGTGGTGGAGGATTTGAATTCCACATCTTACCATCTTTCGACCTGTATATAAGGCCCTGGGTAATAGATGTGGTGCATGATTCCATTGTGGTTGAAGCCTAAAGGGCGATAGCTTCTCTATACAAATCCTCAATATCATCATGGTTTTCATCCAGAACAGCCTCTAACTCGATTTCCTGTTCTATATCTGATGCTTCACCGAAGTCATCTTCATCTGGAAAATATTCATCATCTTCTACGTCGCCACTTGTTTCAAATGGATCGGACTCCTGTCCCATAATTTCTTCAATTTGTGCCTGAAGTCGCTGACGTTCTTCCGGACTCACATTTGCTGCACTTAGCTTACGAAGCAAACGCGTCATCACATCAACTTCATCCATATTTACTTGTTCCATTTTATTTAAAAAAGCACTTCCCACTAATTAAAAAACACGTGTTCACTTTAATTTTCAAATGTCAACTAAAAAATTATCTCTGCCGTTGCCTCCGCTAACAGTTTAGTTGTTTACACCTAACGGTTAACCAATTTACATGAGAAGCTTATATGGGTCTACACAGTCTACACAGACCCATATGAGCTTAATTAACGAAATTAGTTTAAAATTATTATCTTTACAACAAATATAGCAAAAATCTTAATTTTGCTACTTCATTGTGTTTAGCACACTACATTTTAGGAAGTCATGGACTAAGAAGCCTCAGATATTAAAAATAAAAGATCTACATACAATTAAAGATCGAATGGGTCTGGCCAGACCCATATGGACATCGGAGGGTTAAAGAATTATGCACAGATGCCAGTTGCAGAGTTAGACATAGAAACATCCTGAACAGTGGTTTTCAAGAAAAGACAGGAGTAATACAGGGCTGCGCGTTATCCCCGCTTTTCTTGAACTTAGTACTGGACCTAATAACGCGACATGCTTCAGCGGCTAATGCTGGTATATGGGGGGGTCCGAAAGGCAACCAGGAGGACTCAGATTATGCTAACGACATCTGTTTGTTGTCACACAAACTCACACATATACATACAATAGAAGATGGTGGCTACAAACAATTGCGCAGCAAGGGGAGGCTTGAGGATTTTCATTCCAAAAACAAAGGTGATGTGCCCAAACGCCATTGAACCGCGAATCTTCCATACGCGGTGCTCGTTTGAATAAAATCTTTTTCTCGCCAGCCATTCCTTCAAATTGGGAAAGAAATAGTACTACGAGGGATCCGATTGAGCCAAGTCTGGAGAATAGGGGAGAGAAATGGGGATGTGATACGAATTGGATACTTATTTTCATAAATTTTGCGACCATAACTGCTGAGGATTGAACTAGTGCGTTGTAGTGATGGAAAAAGAAAATCACTCGAGTTCCTCCATTCAAACGAATGCCAAACATAGGGAAATAGACCGATCTCTCTGAAACTTGGTGTGTGTTCTTGCAAGAGATGCAACTAACTAAACATAACCTCGATACGCGCCAGTTGTGACATCTCTATGACTTTGCACGGTCTTTTTAAACAACTCTCTCTATAAATATATGTATGTATGAGTATTTGTATTCGTACCTTCAGACTTCTGCCTTGTAGCAATAAATTATTAAAACTAACTATGAGAATACTCATATCACTTTGCTACACCTATTTAAATCCACCTTGATGCACGAGAGCTTTGTATACACATTTATGTAAGTGCATATGTATGTATGTATGTATGTATATTGTACAAGTACATACTAATCCACACGCACTCGAGACTAAGTGTAATTTTCATCGCACGTCCAATAAATAAGTGTTGTCGATTTAAGCATTTTGATTTCATATATTTTTTTGTTTTTGTTGTTTCCTTTGTAATTTTATTATCGCATTGTTTTCTCACCCTACATTAAAAGCTTAGCACTAACGGCATTCGCGCCATTTCCTCTGCTCACAGAAATGCTTAAGCAACGAGCGATGGGAAAATGGCTTAAATGCAAATAACGTCAATGAATGCATAAATATACGAGTATACTATATGCATATGTATGTGTGTGTAAGTATAAATGTGTTGTTATATGGTTGTGTAATAAGTGAATGGATGAATACAGAAAAATATATTAACTAAAGTGCATTAATTAATTCATTTATGCAATTTAATTATAAGCAAATTGGAAATTTGTTTGAGATTTTGCTTTTAATTGGAGTTTGATTTGGGAGAAAAATTGGTGTTAATTACACGTAGTTGGGAAAAATAATTATCTAAACATGCTATTGATATTGCTTTTGTTTTTATTTATAAGCTGCCTAATTTAATGTTTTTTTTTTCATTTTATTTCACTTGGTTTCAATCGATAAATCTATAGTTGCGAAACCTGGCAGGCTCGCGGTACCGAATGACTTGAATATAATATTTCAAGATAAGATTTAAATGTAATTTGACTCCAGTTTAAATAAAAATAAAGCTCTAGAAAGACGAAATCCAGATCAAGACTATCAAAAATTAATTTCATTAAGAGTCCTAATAGTAAAGATTTTTAAGACATAATTAAGAGACCTAGTAATTTAATAATAAAGAAACTCGCGCCTTTCGTATCAATAACCCTGGCAGGAACCACATCCAAGATGGTGATACAAGAAAAATGTCAGCCTCATTTGATGTTGTTACAGATGTGCACCTCTATAACCTAGTTTTTAAATTTTGTAATCAGCGATATCGACCCTGGAGCTACCATTTTCACGAAAAGCGTCCAGATATGCAGCTGTGCTGACGCCCCTGATAAAACTAAAGTAAAGCTAATCGACCTTGAAGTCAATGGCGATAAGACAAAATCACTATTTAGGTCTTTAAGCGTCTCACACTATTTCAACCTAGAGATCGGTTCATAAATTTTAAATCTTAGCAGCGCTGAAGATCTCCTAATCAGCGCGAATGATAGACTGTTAGATGCTAATAGAAATTATTTTACTCACCTGAAATTACCTTCTCGGCTTTGAGCATAAAATCCTAAGAAGGATATTTGGACCACTAAGGGAAGCTGAATCAGATACAATAAGGGAATCAGATACAATGTAGAGATCGGCTGAGATGATTTGGACAGATGTTGCGGCAGATTTACGCCAGATAAATGCTAGGAGAAGCCACACAATTAACCGAGTCGTTTGGAGCGCAAGTGTGAAGGAAGCACCGGCTCACCCCGATTTGTTATGATGCTCATAATTTTAACATGCAGCGGAAAGTAAAAACGCGAAATTCCAGCATATCTGGACAATCAGAAATACCACAGACAATATAACAGGTAGACAACAGTCAATATTTTACCTATATGCCTTGAGGAAGTGATTTTAAATTTATTAATATACAACGGGCTCCATAAGACGGGCGTGGCTCGTGAAGAGATTGCAGAGCATCATTGTTGGCGTGAATCTCGAATCCATTGCAGACATCCTAATTTTTCAGTTCCAAGATCTTGGCGTCGTCATTCACAGTGTCATTCCAAGTTTTCCCTGAGCGACCCGTTTAATAAAGCACATACAGCTTACCGTTGTGTTAACTTTCTGGGAATTTCCTTTGGTTCATTCTCAGAGCATGTTTAGCCCATTTAAGACGCTGAAGCTGTGTTTTGTTGTAGGAGCATAAAAATTCCCCATACATGTACGGGGAATGCTGCTGAAGTGACAGTCCTTAGCCGGATATAAATCAGGGTCGTTCCGGTTACGTAGAACCGACTGTAGTGGGAACGAAGATGCTGAAGCTCGGTATAGCAGTTAATTTGAAAGTCGTTTAACTCAGCTGTGGATTCATTCACGTAGGCGATAATTGATGTGATCTAGCCGCGCCGGTGCAAGAATGTGGCGTAGGTTTTTTCGCTCATAACCTTAAGCTTTTCTTCATTCGACTTACGCATTTCTCAGGTTTCAGAAGATTAAGGGTATAATCTGCATAAATTTTATTCCAAATTATTGAGGCATATTCCTCACTCAAGGATTATAAAATGTTTTTCTGGTATGCGGATCCTTAAAGTCTTCTGCATAACGTCGCAGAATGATGAAGTTGAAATAGGCCATAGGAAAAATGGCAGCCAAAAATTCGTTCATTGTGATGTCATTTAGAGGAAAACAGAGGGAAAAGAACCAACAGAGTCAAAAAAAATGAAAAAAAAGCTTTAAATTGGAGGCTGACGACTAACGGTGGGCATTACGAATAATGAAATTAACGTAATTAATAAAAGGGAATACTGAGTGAAAAACAACATCTAGATCCAAAACTTAACTGCGAAAAGACGAGCTTCAATGTAAGCTGACTTAAACTTCTTCTTGTTCTTCTTGATTGGCGTGAGAGCCGCTTACGGATGGTTCAATATTTACAAGTTTCTGATTGTCATTCATTTGAGAGTGACCAGGACGATTCCTCTTCCAAGTATCCTCTCGGTAGCTTCCGAACACCCAGTTGAGAGCGAGTCAATGTGAGAAACCGAAAAAAGCGAGGGTAGCTGGCTGTGCACTGGTGCACCACGTATAAATAAAATGAATTCAGTTGCGTTCGTCCTTATACTACGATTTTGTTTGACAATTTTGTTTTTCTATACTTCAGTATTCGAGCACTTACAAAATACTTAGTAATTGTAGCAATAATAATAACGGATTTTCATTGATTAAATATTATCTTAAACCGGTCATAGTTGTAAATAGTTCCGCATGTGTTCCTATGCACTCCACAAGGCGAACTTCTAGCAGTTGATCTGCTTTTTGTGATAGGAAAAATAGTAGAAATTTTATTAGGTAAATTGAGCAAATAAAAATTGTAGCTTACAAAATATGGTTCCATACTCGTATTTATACAGTTGCTTTTGGAAAAGCTAAGCGATGCATACAAAATATTGCCTGGCGAAGTGTAAAACCAATAGAAATAGCAGTCAGGCGTCATATTCCACTTCATGCAGTTGTAGGCTCAGACGCTTCGAAAGCATTTTTTCTGTAGAAACAGACATCGAGCGAAGAACATATGTACATATGTATGTGTGCATGCATTCCTATAGAAATGTAACAAAAAGTTATTGGATTACCACAGCATAACTGTCAACAAACATATGTTTGCTTGTGTGTACATTTCACGGATGAGTGAAAGTGCGTAGCCCAATCAGCCCAACAGGCAGCCAGCGGATGAGTCAGGCTGCCAACTACCTCTAACTAATTAATGTCAGGTTATACACCTATTTGTGTTTGTAAGAGAGCCTAAGTAGAATTTTTATACTTGGGCGTAATTTTCACCTGTGAAACGCAAATAGACCGACATATGAAAAAAGGAATGAAAAAAAAAACTAAAATAGAAATGAGTAAATTTGTGTTGCTGGGCAGTAGTTTGGGTTGCAAGCCACTAAATATTTTTATTTGTAGTTTTATCGCAGCAATTGGCTAAGAACGCACCTACACCCGCACGCACACACACACACACGGACGTAAACAATGTTCCGCACACAGTGAAGCGCCAAAGTGCAAACAAACCAAATGAACAAACAAAACAGGCCAACAAAATGTCAAACTGAGAAGCATATTTACCGATATTTGCGTTGCGAGTGACTTTGTGTGTGTGGAAGCGCTTTTATACACCTATTCATATTAGCAGCACATCTATTCTCGTATAATATGTGCGTGTGCATGTGTGTCGCCCATTTGTGCGGAGAGCATCAACAATTAGGCCTTGCAACGTTAAACGCCGAGCATTAAAGTGGATTAGGTTGTTGTGTCAATTGTTAACTGTGTGGTGTTAACTGCTGTTATTGGCGTTACGGCTTTCCCAGGTTTTTTCTTCGCATCACATGTAAACTTAGCGCATGAGTTAATACCTCGTAGGAAAAATTGTGATATCCTAACGAGAACTAAAACTAGTCCGGTTCTACTCATTTCCTCATTGTAGCTGACACCGAGCTCAGGGTCCTCTAGAAATAATTGGCATTCAGGAGTTGTGATTTCTATTTTACAGCTCTGGCTTTTTCTCTGCACCAAAATCCATTCATTAGAGAAGAGGTTGGAAAGTAGGCAGAGCAAATTATTCATTTCAGCTATACTCCTTTTTATCAAAACTCAAAGTCATACAGAGAATCCAATATTAACACAAAAAAATTGGAAAATACTTAAAAAAGAATCTCAAAAATATAAAAAAAATTCGAAAATATTTTGGAAAATAATAAAAAAAATCATTTTAATCAATCGTTGAAAACTCATCTTTATTCAATAGCAGTGCAAAAAATTCAATAGGTTTCATTAAACGCTGAAAATTTTGTAAACACTTTGTTTTTATTCAATAGTAAAGGGTGGTTAAGTTTCAAACGCCGCTGTTGATTTTGAATAAAATACAATTTTTTTAGGAAATTATTGTCATTTCTCTTTATTGTGATAATATTGGTATTGCTCAATTAGGTATTGAGCAAAATATTGGCCAAATGGCCGCCGTGGCCTCGGCGGCACACCTCCATCCGATGATCCACATTTTCGATGACGCTGAGGCATAATTGAGGTTCTATGCCGTTAATGTGCCGAATTATCTCATCCTTTAGCTCTTGAACTGTTGTTGGCTTATCGACGTACACCTTTTCTTTCAAATAACCCCAAAGAAGGAAGTCCAGCGGTGTCGCTGACTTTTAGATGTGGTTCACATTCAACATCGGCCCTTGAAATTTAACCACCCTTTAGTACAGAGAATCCAGTAGAAATAAAAAAGATTTGAATTTTAAAAAAGATTCAAAAATATTGCAAAATATTTTTGGAAATAATAAACAAATTTATTAAGGAACAAAATTTTAAAAATATTAAAAAAAAATTCGAAAATTAAAATAACTAAAATATTTTTTTTTTAAATAATACAGAATTTTGAAATGCTCAAATTTTGATTAAAAATTTTCGAAATATTTGCAACAATTTTTCTAAGAATTTGAATAAATGCGAAGAAATCAAAATATGAAAGGACTTTAAAAAGATTTTTGAGCATTGTTAAAAATTTGGTATAATTGCCTTTAATGAAGTACGAAAAATACGAAATTTTTACGTTAAAAACTCTTTGCGCTAGAAATTTTATAATTTTTTTTTATAAAATAACGTTGGTAATAAAAAAACAATAAAAAGATTTCAGCAAAGTCTTAAAATATTTCTGAAAATTTTCAGGAATAACAAAGTTATTTCAAGAAACAAGGGATAACGTATGAAGATTTGAAATAGAAATTTCGGAAAATTCAGCAAAAATCGTTATGCAAAACTTTTAATTTCTTGACTTCCTGAAGATTTTGTATATGACTACATTTTTTATAAAAATATGCTTAATTTTGAAAAATAACTAAATGTGTGGAAAACTTTCAAACTGTTTCTGCATCTTATAAATAAGGCTGCTCATAAAGATATAAGAAAAATGTTCAAGCAAATTCACAACATTTTTGAAAAGTTTTGTTACCAGAAGTGAAACTATTAAGTTTTGAGTTAAAGAAGTAATAGGAACAAGGAATTTAGAAAAATATAGATTTTTTGAAAGCTTACAAAAATAATTTCGAACAACGCAGAAAATTGTATACCCATATAGATTTTTCGCCAATCACGTTAGTAACAACAAAAAACCAATTTAAAATGAATTTTTAGATTTGCGTAAAAAAATGATATCTTAAATAATGGGAAGAACCTTAAATTTTGAATTAAAATTTTCAGAAATTTTGACATTTTCAAGCAACTTAGAAAGTTTAACACAAAACAAAATTTTGAAAATTTGTTTAAATATTTTTTAACATTTGTAAAATAAACAATTTTATAAATATTAGGGAAAACTTGAAGTTTTGACCTAAAATTTTGAGAAAAAAATTTCAAAAATATTTGCATAAATATTTACACTGTAAAATATATCCTGAATTTTTTCGAAAGTGTAGTAAGCAAGTTTTTTTGATATTTTAAACCAATTTTTTTAAATTAAATTTTTTTAATATGCCAACTAATTTAAGATTTCGTATTAAGAACGAACAAAAAATTGTAAATTACAATCAAACGACATCACTCCTTCTCATCAATGTGGCTTTCGGCGAAAACATTCAACGATACAACAGGTACACAGAGTAATAAACCAAATACAAAAGGAAATTGACAACAAAAATTATTGCGTCGCAGTCTATCTTGACGTGGCTAAAGCCTTTGACTTATGGCATCCTGGACTATTTCACAAATAAAAAAAAATACTTCCAACTGACTATTATCTACTCTTACAGAGTTACGTAAATGAAAGATATTTTTATGTTAAATATCAGGACGAATGCTCTACGTATGGAAGCAAATGTTCCACAAAGATTTCAACCTTTGCTGATGACACAAACAAATTACAACAGCTACTTAACACAACGCTGGCCTGGTTCAATACATGGGGAATCGAAATTAACACAGATAAAACTATCCAAGTAATATACACAAACAGAAAGTACAATCTACAAATATTGACTATAAATAATAAAGTCATTAAATATGATACAAAAGCCAAATATTTAGGCATAATAATTGATGCAAAACTGACCTGGAAGGAGCATATACATACTTCAAAAGAGGAACGAAGTTAAAAACAGATTCAGACAACTCTACTGGCTACTACGAAACGGCTCGCGACTTACACTTGGTAATAAATTGTTAATCTACAAACCTCTTATAACTCCCATCTGGAAATATGGCATCAAACTACGAGGAACAGCAAGCAAATCAAGCATTAAAGTAATGCAACGACTACAACCAAAAATCCTAAGGACTATCACAAACGCAGCCTGGTACATAACCAATGACAATATACACAGGGATCTCAAAATTAAATTTATGCAAGACGTCATTCGAGAATGCAGTACAAAGCATATTCACAGACGACTAACACACACAAACGAAGATATGCTGAAAATTCCACATTCAGAGCTGCAAAAGCGAAGACTAACTCCAACTCCAACTAGCAGATACTTCATCACTAAAATAAAACTCAGTCTGTTCTACGTTTCATGTCATACAGGTATAATTCTTATTTGCATTATCCCTTTTATGTTGTAAAAAGAAATGTACTTTAAATAATGATTTAATGTTACGCTTATATTTCCATAATTGTTGTAAAAATTACTAAGTATCAAAAGTTGACAGATGTAATAAATTGGAACTCATTGAAAATTGTGTAACTCATTTCATGAGTTTTAAATAAAGTTTTTTTGTGACTTTTCAAAAATTATAAGAATGATTCTGAAAAAAAATTAATATTTTAGTAAAACTAAATATATTTGCGCATTGCACTGCAAACTAATTTACCGTCTGTAACATATATATAAATACATACATATTTAAAGCTCTCATAAATGCGCAAAATTTTAAAAAATTTTTAAATTATCTAAAAATTAAAAAGAAACCTGTTTTCCTAAATAACTTACATATAATCAACAAATTTTGAAGTTATTTATTTAGGTTATCGCTGCAGCAGCCTACTTTTACTTTAAAATCTCAAGCGCAAAATATGAGGAAAATAAAACTCAAATGCAAGCAAAATCTTCGGTTCTGATATTTGCAACATTTTTCGAATTGCAATTTTGCTAAAAGCTTGCAAAAACCTAATTGAATTATTTATTTCATGCCTGTGCCTGCGTGCATGAAATTGCAAATGTGACAAGTGCCTTGTGGCATGCAGCATATCTGGCCTTAAAATCTCGCGCGTTACTTAGTAATTTTTTATGATTTTTACTCAACTGCCAAGAGTTGTCAGGCGGCAACAAATTTTAAGCAGTTGTATACGAGTATGAAAGAAAAACTACAGAAAAAATTAAAATTCTGAGCCCTCATGCCAATTTCGACAAGTGTCAAATTTTTTGTTGACAAACTTAACAAAGTGGCGGCCATGTAGCAACATGTTGCCTACAACTGAAATGTTTAAAAGTCGCATTTCATAGCAAAAGCTCGATGTATGTGCGTATGCATGTGTGTGTGTACATTATTGGTTTGTTGTACACTTGCAATAATTTGCTGCTGGCAGGCGGTGTGAAATCGCAACTGCCGCCACGAAACAGATCGGACGGAATGTCGAGCAAATTTGAATTTTTTTCTCAACTTGAGTTCGCTTTTTTACAGCGCAACATATTTTTTGTTTCTTTGCCTTTGAGTTTTCCTTGCAGTGCACATTTTTTTATAAAAGTTTGTTGCTGTTTTTCACTTAATTTTGAGTTCACCATTGAAATGGAGCGTAGCTAATACTTGACGGCAGCAACAACAACACATTTTTTTCTAATCTATGCAATTTTTTGCTTTTTGTTGTTGACAAAGCATATCTTGCTAAAGTAGGTGTTGTTGTTGTTGGTACAAAAATACAATTTTTTTTACATTAAAGATTTATAGAGTTTATTAATGTCGTTGCGAGCAGGCAGCGTCGCCAAAGCGAACGAATGTGTTTTGCCGGCCAACAGCCATTAGACACATGTTGCATGCAACACACGATTGCACGCATGTAGCACTCAACTTTAACAGTATGCATTGCTTTAGAGCAACGCGGCGTCAACAACGCGTCAGAATCACTTAACAACGGCAACACATTTTTTTGTTGTATTTACTCACTTATGGATTTTGCTGTTGTTGCAGCGACGAACGCAATTCACACTTTGATGAATGACTTTGGCGATAATCATCGCTTGGAAAAATCGCTGATTTGTGCCTTTAGTATTTCTAGCAAATGGCAGCAACAATCAACGTGCCGAGTGCTGAGTGCTGGAGTGGCCAGGCCGTGAGTGGTGTGAGTGAGTGCAAACAATTCCCCTTCGCCTAAGTGCCGCCTAAGCAGAACAGCATTTGTACATACAATCGAACTATTCACGTTTCGTTGCCAATTCTTAACTTGAAGTTGCCTTCTGTAGTCAAAAGTGTAGGCTGGTTATACTCCGATTGATAGAAATTATTTGCCTATAGACAGCCTGTCGACACTTTTACGGGCTCGGTTTTGTGCATAAGCACTTCACTGATACAATTATTCGATGTCAATTTAGCACAAAAACTGTCGAATGTAAATTGGCCAGACAGTGAGTGGAGTAGTGTCTCAGGGTCATATTGAGTTTACTAAAGTGTTATATTCACTTTGAGGTCAGAAAGATAGATAAGTCTTAGAAAGTCTAGAGAAAGCAGTCATCTAGTAACTACTACCAGAATTCACCGACTTTAATAAACTTCTGTGCGGTTATAGGCCTTTAAGTAGGGGCCTATAAGCCCCTATTTACGATTAACTAAAGGGTTTTCCAACAACACGTGTTACAGGTGAATGGAAAGATGACTAACGATTTTTTATGGCCAGAATTGGATGGTATTGATCTGGACAACGTTTATTTTCAACAAGACGGCGCTACGTACCACACAAGCAACGAAACCATTGATCTTTTACGGGAAAAGTTTCCGGACCGTGTTATCTCTCGTAGAGGTGATCACAATTGACCTCCGAGATCTTGTGATTTAACACCTTGTGATTTTTTTCTTTGGGACCACGTGAAAGAGAAGGTCTGCGCCAACAGCCCAGGGTCGATTCAAGACCTCAAAGATGGAATTCGTGAGGCTATCGAGGATATTAGACAGCCACTTTGCAATTCGGTTATGGAAAATTTCATGAAAAGTATATTGTCCTGTAAGCGTGGTCCTGGTGGTCATTCGCCTGATGTTATATTCCTCTTTATTCCTCTTTATAATGAGATAAACATCCGATCATTTATATTAAAAAATAGCGTTTTTCTTTGAATGTCAAAATAACGAATCTTATAAAAAAACCTTATCTAACTGATGATCTTTCGCTATACCTGACCGAAAAAACTTAATTTCCCGCAATTTCATCATTACAGTTGACGTAACTTCGGAAGTTCATTTAAGGTCTTCGTTTCATAGACCAGATGATCGCAATGCCCAACACGCGTGAGTTTGGGACGATTGTGGCTATTTCTAACCCAGTATCCTCCAGTCAATAACCATAAAATAATAAAAAATGCAATGAAACTTAGAACCATTTTCTCTAATAATATTCTAAATAGTTTTTTATAAAATTTACTAAGCGTGCCGATAAATTGCTCCCGACTTAAAACCTCCCTTTAATTCATTTCATTCTCTCAGCTGTGAACTATTTTCAAAGCCAGTAATACCGCTGAGCAAAGCCACTTATTCTTTATGTAAACTTAAGCTGAATTATTACTCCCAAACGGCCCATCAACTTGCTTTAGATACGTTTGTATATATGGACCCGTATATACGCACACCACAAATAGGAAGAGGAGCTCGGCCAAGCACCTAACAGAAGTGTACGCGCCAATTATTTATTTATTTTTTTTTTATATATGGACCCGCGGTAGCCGAGTGGGTTGATGCGTGACTAACATTCGGAATAGCGTAGATTCGAATCTCCGAGCCTGAAACCCCAAATGATAGAAAAATTTTTTTTTTCAGTAGCGGTTGCCCCTCGGCAGGTAATGGCAAACCTGCGAGAGTATTTCTGCTATAGAAAAATCACCCAAGCTCGACTATTTCGGTTAGAGTCATAAAGCTCGGGAGTTGTTCTCTGACATCCTTCAAATTTTTACACAACACTCAGGAAGTGTTATACTTTAGAAAAATGTAAAAAATAAAGAATCGATTTTCGGAAATAAATCAGTCACATTTGTTTAAGGTTTCTTTAGCTTAAAGTTTCGCAAGCTGGATGCTTTCGGCTAAAGTGATATGACTGCACAGGATTCTAATTGCATTGAATGTCATAGCAGCATTTGCGAACACAAATGTAAATGCCATAGTTGTGCAAATCTCTTGTTTCTCAGGGTTTGGTTTTTTCTTGATTTTTTCTCTATACCGGTTTTTTGGGTTTTTTGAGTTATGAAGTTCTTCCAGCAAACAAGCGATTTGTTGCGATATGTATTTATAAAGTTTGTGTATGTTAGAGGTGGCATTGTTGGCCGCTAGAAGTAAAAAAATCAAAAGCAAAGCAACAGCAACAAAATCAACCAACCCATTTACTTATGTGCATTCACTCCAGCGCTGATGCTGGCCCGGGCTACTTGCATGCAAGAAATTGCGGGTACAAACACGCACATATATATACACACGCATACATACATTCATACATATAATATTAAACATATGCACATATTTATTTTCCAGCATCTGACACTCAGCGGCTCCACTCCATTCAAATTGATAGTTCCATTTTCTATTCACTACTTAAGTTTTTTCTATATAATTTTCTTTTTCTTTAATTTTTGTTGTGTTTTTATTTGAAATCTACTGGCAGCTTGTTTATTGTTTTTTTTTAATTTTTTCCCGCTTCTGCTACACTTTAAATTTGTTGCATATATTTCAAAGATTTATTAGATTTTCATTGGCGATAAACAGTAATCGATTTGTTTTTCATTCGCGCCTTGCAATAAATATTCCACGAAGTACAAAAAAAAACACAAACCAGACTAAAAAACAACTAACAAGAAATATATTTGTTTTTACTTTAGCCTTCAATTTGTTCTGCTTTATGCATTAGTTGCATTGCTTAGCCCACTTCGCACACACACACACACATTAGCATACTAGTACTCGTAAATACGTAGCTGCCAATAGTTTATAAATACTTTTGCTGCGAATATTTTTATTTAGAATTATTGCTTTTTTAATTTTTTTTCTGGTTGTTTTAATTCGCTCAAATTGGAGCGGATGTATCAGCGGTTTATTTGACATTTGCCACTTACAATAAACATTAACCCAGTCGCAAACGGACGTGTGTTAAATAAAAATATTAACGACGGGCATAAATTATAAAGGCAAGCGATTGTTTGTGCTGCGATTGAGAGATTTATGTGCATTTCTGCTGGTTTAGAACACTGTTAAAATATTTTGAAAGTATATTTGTTTTTTCTTTGTCCTTTGTGTTTTTTTTTTTTGAAAATCGATGTACACCCCGCGACAAAACAATAGCATATCAACTGTTAGACGAGTTTTTACAGCTTTTATTTTCTTTTTTTTTTTGTTGAATGTTCGTTAGTTTTGTATAAAATTATAGCTCATTGTCTAACAAAAACCAAATAAATCCACTTCGCAAACTTTGCACAATAATTAGAAAAAATCCATTAATCCCCCAATTTATTCCAATTTTTAATTAGAATTTCTATTAAGGGTTCTCGTACTCAGTTGCATAGCCAATTTGAAGTACCATATAATAAATTTTAAATTTAATTAATAAAAGCGGACACCTAAGGGACTCAAAAATTTGCCCACTTATGGTAGGTGTCCGCTTGTGAGAGAAGTCTAAGAGAGTTATTGATGTGCTACAGGAGGGTTAAGGTGTTATTGGTGGGTTGTCCACTCAAGAGAAAAGATTTGTGATATGTACTGAAAAAAGTGTTCGACTATGGGAGACGCCCGCTTAAGAGAGGTGTCCGTTAGGAGAGAAAAAGTCTATTTTTTTGTCCGCGACGATTCTGCGCATTTTGTATAATTTTTTTGTGCAATCACGCAGTTTAAACAATAAGCTAAAAAATAATAGCTACATCTTTTTCCTCCGACCTGTTAAAGAATTATAGTAACTTTGAACAAGAATTTAGAGAAATGATAATGATAATTTGAATAATGATAAAAAAATTACTTAATAAAAGCAACAACACAAAATATCTCACTTGATTTGAAAGCGTGTTCATTAAGGGGAACCCCGTTGGTCTAGAAATTTCAAAAAATGTATTTTGTTTTATCCATATTTCGAAAATATAGTATCTTAAGAATATACTGTGAAATTTTCATATTTCAATACGTGAAAATTCCCAATATTATAGCTTCTATAGCCCATTAAGAAGGTAGAGTGCGGTCCGCGCGGTCTTGGTTTGTCGCGAAACGACTTTTTCGACCTAGTGTTGTCAAAAAAAAAAACAAATCAACCGAATTGTCTGAAATTTTAATATGTTGTTCACAACATCAATGGCTATCGTCCATACTAGAATCATATTATTATTTTAATTATTTCTTATTTTTTTATTAAAAAACTGAAAAACACCCGATTTTTAGAGTGTCAAATTCAGAGCCGCGCAATTTTGTAATTTTTTTTTTATTCTAGTACGGGTACGGTAGTAGATTCATAATTATTTTGGTTTTTGTTTTTCAGATAAATAGAAGTGCCAAAATGGACAGCACCGTCCAGTTCCAATTTTTCGGGAGGATCAACTTCAGCGCCATTTTTTAAAGATTAAAATTAAGAATTTTTTTTTTCATTTTTGTATGTAAAAGAAGGTAAATAAAAAGCCTAAACAATTTAAATGTCGTTTTTCATTTTTTATTAAAAAAAAAAAATTCTGAAAATACCGTAAATTTTCGAGCTGTACACCACCGGGACTCCTTAAGGTCGGCCTGGAACCTAAGCACATCCTCTGGGCTTATTTTCGAGGCAAGCATTTCTAATTCGTCTGCATATAATATAATAAGGTGTCTGGAAAATGAAAAACACCTGCTAATATTATTTATAAATAACACGAGAAGTAAGGGGTCCAAAATACTACGTTGAGGTACCCCAGAAGTAGCAATGAAGGGGACAGAAGATTCACTCTCTATTGTAACAAGACAACTCCTGCCACTTAGATAGGAAAACCGCGTGAAAGCCAAGGGAGCCCAGTTGACGTAAACGAATTCTATGTGGCACAGTGTCAAAGGCCTTAGAGAAATCTGTGTAGATGCAATCAGCTTCAAGTCCAGATGGTAAGCCGTAAATGTGGCTTGAAAATAAAGAGAGAGCAAATTAGATATTCCTCACAGTTTTTGTTTTTAAACTTCGTTTTCTATTGTTCTTATCTGCTCACCAAATACACCCAAATTGTTTTTATTTTGTTAAGTAAATCAAAATTTTCTGATCTCTTCACTAGCGTGCAACTGCAAATAACTTGACTGTTGTCAGTTTGACCTCTGACACGCTCACAACAGGCAGCGATTGCACTTTGTTACTTTGTTAAAGTGGCAATTTTCCCCCCCATCAAAATTTGCTTTCAAATAAATTCTAGTGTCAAAATTGATGATTAGATGAGCCACGAGATCATCGAAGCTCCGCGCTGCGGCCTAGTCATCAATCTGCTCACTCGTATGTATGTGCGTACATATGTAAATGTATAGCGACAAGGTATTTGAAGAGACCAACGACACTATTCCACTGTATGCACTTCTGAGCTATAAATAAAAGCGCGAATGTCAAAGCAACATACTGTCACTTTCCACTTGTGCGTGTTTTGACGCATCACAAGTGCGTACATACATACACACAAGTACTTATGCACATCAAGCAAGCAAATTTTTTATAGTGAACGCAAAAAATACACAGTTAGGCATATAACTAGAAGCGGCATTGGCATTAATTAGGTCAAAACCTTAAGCTCCCGGCGGACCCCAGCAATACAAAAATCAGAAAAAAGATAAACTCTCTTTGGACCAATCCATGTACTTTTGTAAGTATGTAAGTGTGTATGTATGCATGCAGTGCCATTGCATTCCTGGATTTATGGCTGCCTGCTCAGCTTATTTATCACCAATTTTTTGTTGCATTCTTTTGCGCGCCTTATTTATGTGCAAGTAGGTATGTATGTATGTACATCGCATATGTAAGCCTGCTTGTGCGTGCACGCTTTTCACTTGTCTATTTGTTTGCTGGCCCATTTTCTTGTTTTACTAAACTTCTAGGGGAGTCCCAGTTGTCAATGTGCATTGCTGTCCAATGCTTGGTGTATTTTCATCTTTGTGTATTTGTTTTTACATCCATACATACGTATGTGTGTACGAATGTGCACTGTGGCCGCCATGTGGGCGTAAAATGATGTCATGCATTGAAGTTTTTGATGCTTCGCAGCTGGTGTCTTGGCTGTCGCTTTTCAATACTTAGAGGTTGCAGCCATCCGGGAAGCCAGTGCGAGTGTAACAAATTTTGTGATTTTTCTTTTTTCAAGACTATAAGCACTTTTTCACCTAAGAGAAAAATTATAATTACTTAGTGCGAAATGAGACTTCAAAAAAAATACAAATAAGAAAAAGCTCGCCGTCAACCGTTGAGTAATGGAAAATTAACCAGTGAATGAATAAATATCAAATGAATTTAATTTAACTTTGATGGCAGATCTTATTTATATTAAGAAATAAAAAGAGGCCTGTTGAAATTTATGAAGGAAGGAATTAATTTCAATTTTAGAAACAAAATGTGTTTGTTTGAAAAAATGTATTTAATTTTATAAAAGAAAGTCAGGCATATTTGGAATTTGAAGGAAATGTGAAATCGAAAAAGAAAATTAAATTTTTTATTAGAGAAAATCGGCCTTATATTAAGGATTTAAAGATAAAAAATGATTGTAGAAAATATTTTTTTTTCTTGAGAAAAGTCGGCTTTATTTTCAAATTGAAAGAAATATGAAATTGAAAGAGAAAATTAAAAATAAGTAGGACTTATTTTAATGTTTTTGAAACAAAAAATGATTATTAAAAACTGGCCTTTTTCGTTGACGAACGTCGGCTTTATTTTAAAATTTTAGAAATAGGAGATGTTTCCTTAAAAAATAAAGTTTTTATGTAAGAAAATTAATATCATTTTCCAGATTCGCGGTATTAAGGGGGGACCCTCATTTATCGGGTCAAAAAAATCGATTTTTTGGAAATAATTTTAATCTATTCTACAACTATTTAAGAATATACTTTCAAAATTTCAAGTCGATATCTGTATTTTTGAAGGAGTGACAAAATTTTTAACAGGACGCGACGGGTGGCCTGATTCTGCATGCTAAACCAATACAATAAAATAAAGCAAGGTTTTTCCGTACAAAAAAGCAAAAAAAAAACAAAAGTAAGGAAAAATCTGCGAGCATTCTTAAGCGCCAAACACAGCTGCTAAGTCCAAGACATTTTTCGTGGTTGGTGAACAAGACTGCCGCACTGACATCTCCCAAGTATCCAGCAAGTGGGACAACGAATACAATTTCGGCAACTTGGCAATGCGTGCCTTCAATGCCTCCTGCACTGCTTTCAAAAATGGAGTAGTACCATATTCATGTTGAGCCAAAGCGCAAGAAGGCGACACAGCAGGATATTCCTCTGGAATAGTAACAGTGATCGGTGGAACACATGGCAAGCGTTTGTCATCGAGACAGCATATCACTTTAATCGATTTCGGGTTGTTTTGAGCGGTACTATCGAGCGTCAGTTTAAACTTCTGATCTAATCGTGCTATTTCGCCCTGCAGGGTGGCCCTGTATCCAAAACTTTAAACGCGTTTTTCTCGAAACATCATTTTTCGATTTTGTGTACACAATTGAGAACGCTGTATTGAACCAATCAGGCTTTACAATAGCTCATTTTAAAGATAATTAAATTGTTTTCAATGTGACATTAAGTGTTTTTTTAAAAAAAAAGATTTTCATATTTTTTTGTAATTTTAAAGTCAATTTTTATGCATGAAAAATCACTTTTAACATAAAACTGGGTAAAAAATATCAATTTCGACATTTTTTTTTAAATCAAAATGTCACATCGAAGGTATTATCCTAAAGTTTTAAAAAAAATTTGGTTTTTTTATTTCAGAAAAAAATTCAGAGCGCTAGAATGTACACAGATAGAATGAGGTGCCATGGACGAGGTGTATATTTCCATACTTAAAATGTTTTTTTTCTTCTCCGAAAATTTTTGTAGACAGTCAAGACATTTATTAAAGTACTTTATGAATTACAAAACGTTTGAAGTTATTTTACCTGAGAAAAAAATTCCCAAAAGTGATGCATTTTTCGACCGTCTAAATGAGGGTCCCCCCTTAATGAATAATCGTGTATATCTACCTTCCAAAATTCATACTACTAATTCTTAAAGAATGTATATACCAGGAATGCCAAAATCAGCGTTGATTTTCTTTTGATTTTGATTTGTGTTTTTAATTTCGCCGGCTATGCATTAGAAATATTTTTTTTTACAGTAGCTGCGAAATATTAGACATAATATTATCTTTTTTTATTAGTCCCCATTCTTTCGCAAGAAACGCCAAACTGCTCTGAAAAAGTTCTACAAAAAACAAAAACCAAAAATAGAATTTCTTATAATCTGTGATAGGTTAGGTTAGATTAGGTTGAGGCGGTTGTCCTGTGGGAGACACTCAGGCTCATAGCCCATTGTGATACCGCGTGGGGAGCTTGTCCCTATCACTCCTAAAACCAGTGTGTGATTTTTAAAAATTTTAAAATAGCTCTGGTTTCTGTAGAACTGAGATCTTCCAACTCATTAAAAAATTTTTTACCCAGAATAGTAAACCTGCGTCTGGATAGAGCAGGACAGTGGCACAGTTGGTGCGAGATATCATCTAGACAACTTCCACAGAAGTCATGTGTTTGCATACCCATCCTTTGGGCGTGTCCACCTATTAGGCAGTGCCCCGTTATGACTGAGATCAACGTACTAAGACTGTGTTTATTTTGGCTTAGCAGAGATTCTGTGCGTTTAGCATTTAGAGTTGGCCACAGTTGGAGAGCGGTTTTGCAGGTGGCTTCATTACACCATCTTTCGTTTGCTTTCATTACAATTTCTTCAAGGATGAGTAACTTACAGTTGGTAAGGGCATCCCTATGTCATTATCTATATACTCATCAGTCAATTTAGTGCCGAGTGTCGCTAGTTCATCGGCATAATCAGTGATAACCAGTGATACATATCCAAAATTATTGCTGATACGAGTATTCGAATTGCTTTAAATAATCTTTTCTCTAATTACTAGTATTTTTTATTGCTGCTATGCGCAGCCGATTTGCTCGTACCTTTGTGTGACAACACCCGAGTCAAAGGTGCAATGTATTACACATTGACTGACAGCGACATGACCCAGTGTCAACGGCAACATGTCTAATCCTCACCAATCTGCCTATTCGTTTAAAATTTCAACTTGATTTAACGCAAAAAGAATGAGAAATTAAGCAAACTCAAAAGAAAGCAGTTGTTCACAGCTTTATTTCTATATAGTCGGCAAAAGTGTGGCGTGTGGCATGTGGCGTATGGCCAACGTATGAAAAACGTGCAATTTTTTCTTTTATGGTGCAATTTTTCTTGTATTATTATTGTCGTTGCTGTAGCTGGCAACATGCCATTTGGGCATTTAAACTTATGTGCACAATCAGTTTGTATTTTTTTTTGTGCAATTATATAGGGTGCTCCACTAAGATAAATTTGAAGAAAATTACAAGTAATTAAAATTAGTAAAGTAAGTAAAATTGTATGAAATTTGAAGAAAATCATAAGTAAGTTTTTGTAGCGTGCAAGGAATGCTGATACTAATGATGCTTTAGCAGCCCAGAAATTTCGGAAGAAAAAATATACGAATAAATGTTCCTATAGGGTTTTTAATAAATAATAGATCTTACCAGTAACTTCAATCATTAGTTTTGCAACAAAATGTATAAGAAATGCTAGGAATGCTAAAACTGGAGTAATATGTAAATCTCGAGCTTTCATTATTTTTCGGCGGAACTCGTTTTCCCTTTTAATTAAGAATAATTCAATAATTACTTTTGTTAAAGGAGGATCCATTAAACTCGTTTGCATTGCTCCATTTTTAAGAACAGCAGCTAAGGGAGTGTTTTAGTCTTATATTTTTAAAATAATAAATGCTTCTAAACAAATTACTCCTATAATGGAGCTAATTTCATGAAAAAATTATTTTAGATACCATCAATGCTGGTGGTGATTTGTGAGTATCGAAATTTCGGTATTTTTTCGGTATTTTTTTAAATTAAGAATAATTCAACATTACTTTTGTACAAGAAGAAGCCATTGAACTTCCCGGCAAAGTTCATTTTAAGGCACAACAGCTCATTCTCATTTTGATATTGGAATTTCATATTTTATTTTTTTGAAATTGGAAAATGCTGCTATTCAAATAAATTCCTCTATTAAGGAGCAAATTTCCTCCAAAAAAATGTTTAACATACCATACATACTAATACTGGCGCTGATTTTTGAGTCCCGACATTTCGGTATTATTTCGGGATTATGTTTTTACAAAATTAAAAAAATTTGTTCTAAAAGTTCAGTTAATTTACTTAAAAAAGACGTCTATTGTGTTGTAGTCTATTGTGCAGAAAATAAGTCTTCAAATTTTAGCGAGCAACAGCGCTTTTGTTTTGAACATTATTTTTAGAATTATCTTCTTCTTAGCATCACAGTCCTTGGTGAACCATTGCTTCATTCACAATCCGTTTCTATATAAAGCTACTTCATTCCACCGCCGCACATTCAGCTTTGCAAGGTCATCTTCATCGTCTTCGTGCCATCTCTTTCTAGGGTGTCCTCTTCTTCGGCCACCTACAGGGCGTAATTCAACTGCCTTTCGAGTTGTTCTCTCCTTGGGCATTCTAAACACGTGACCAAGCCATCTTATCCTCTGAGATTTTATAAATCCCATCACAATTTCGTATTTTGCTAAAAGTGCCAGCTCATGATTATATTTTATTCGATAAGTACCGTCCTGCAGTCTCATTGGTCCATATATTTTTCGTAAAATTTTTCTTTCGAAGACTATTAGCTGATTAATATCAGTGATTTTTAGGATCCATAGTTCGCCACCATAGGTAAGCACAGGGTGGATCAAGATTTTGTATACCCTTAACTTTTGGTCGCGAGATAATAACTTTGACTTAAGCAGTATCAAATTAGAGTAATGAGATTTATTTGCTGTTAAAACTCATCAACAGTTTACCTAATTTTGATTCTGTCATGCATTTTTTCATATGGAAAACATTTTTTATCACCTTAAAAACTTACGCTTTGCTATATTATAATTTAATAAACTATAAAATTCATGATCATTTAGTCCTTGAACCCCAAGCGTGACATAGGACATCAACAACACCACCTCGTCCGTTTACTGGATAACGCTTTTAGCTGCTTCCAGCTTAATACGAGATGAGCCGTCTCGCGATCCACAGTTCTTTTCCAGGTTTCCCTTGGACTGTCAATCGCTCTTCTTCTAGCAGTGAGTGGGTTAAGCTATAAAATTGCTTACCAAAAATCTTTCTAGACATTCCAATTAAAAATCATGGAATTGGGACGAAAAGTTTATGGAATTTTTCTAATTTTTGCATACAATTTTATAATTCGATTTAAGTGATTTTTGTTAGATAATAGGCCATATTTTAATATATAAATATAATAAATATAAAAGTAATAAACACTCAAAAAACATAGTCAAAATGTTGATCTGCTAGCATTTCGGTACGGGTTGTATATTAATAAAACACTTTCTCTAACAAATTCACTCAGAAACCTTTTTTTTAGTTTAAAGCTTATCTGTCTGTCTCTCTGCCCAGCCAGAAGTATCTAAGAAACTCTGCACGCAGGTCAGCTTAGTACTGAAATGGTTACCTGATACTGATATTGATCATTCAAAATTAGGTAATATCCACGCTGACGTGCCATGCAACGGTAATCAAACACATATCAGATATTTTAGTAACTAATAAAGAAATAAAGAATTGCTCAAATTGGGTAGAAGAGTTGACCTCCTATAAGGAAATATGAATTTTTTTAAATTTTGGAAAACCTTCGTCGCGTATGGGAAGTTCAGCTCACCTTGGAGCTAAACACTTTTTCCATTGATTATTATGTTTCACACAATAAATATTATTGCAGATATGTACGTACACATGACTTGGCAGTTATGCACAAATAAATTAAAACATAAAAAGTTAAATAAAACACAACAACAAATTAACGCAATTGTGCAAACGAGCAAATAGTTGCGTCAACGAGCAGCGCATATAGCACACAAACAACAACAGTTGCAACAAGTGGTGGAAATAGGGAAGGCAACATTTTTAAGCTCAAGCTTAACCGCATCGACCAACATCGACTACTGCAACGTCATCATCACCAACAGTGTCACAACAACAACAACTACACTTACGAGTGTATTGCCGCAACAGTGAAGCACCGACGAAGACGCCTTGCAGCTTTGAAAATGTCAATGCATTTGATTAATTACGCAGGATGAAAACGCCAGTAACCCAGCAACCCGACAACCCGACAACCAACCAATCAGCCAACAAAGCCAACAACAATCAACCGTCGAAGCAATCCACGAATGCAACATACAAAACCAACCGCTGACTTTGTTGTTGTATGTGCGTACGTATCTTGAAGTCATTGCTGTTGCAGCAGATACGATGAGCAAAGTCAATGTTGCAATGATGCAATCAGTGGTTGTTGTTGGCAGTGAGCTTTGTTATTGTTATTGCTGAGACATTCAATCTACGCTCTGGCAGGAAGATGTTGGTGATGAAGAAATTGGCGGTGCTGTTGCTTTTGCTGCTTGTTGACAACCATTGGCCGTTCAGTTGTTGGTTCCCTTCTCAGTGGTTGTTTGTTGCTTGTTGGCTATGCCACTGACCGTTGAATGTGTCCCTGCTTGGTTGCTTGCATAAAAGTCAAACTTAACTATTTCGCAATAACAACAACAACATATAGACGTAAAAGAATTATATTAATCAGTGGAAAATACTGCACGTCATACGCTGCGTGGCTAACAAATCAATACCGAGCGGCAGTGACAGCAACAGCAATGAACCAAACTCCATGCACAGTGACTGTGGGAATTGTGGCAGTGCAGGGAATGGGAAAGAAAACTGTGGAGCTTAGGCATTTCGCCCCTTTTTTACGTTTCGGTGGTTCTGAAGGCACTTGGGGGCCTACGGTGGCTACGTCAATAAGCAAAATTGTCTGATTTGGAGCTCAGAAAATCCACGCGTTACTGTAGAGAAGCAAATGCATCCACAACGAGTAACTGTTTGGTGCGGTTTTTGGTCTGGCGGCATCATCGGGCCATTTTTTTTCGAAAATGAGCGAGAAGTCGCGGTTACAGTATATGGCGAGCGTAACCGTGACATGCTGAACGAGTTGTTTCCAAAAATTGAAGAGGATGACATGGACGACATTTGATTTCAACAGGACGGTGCAACTTGTCACACTGCCAAAGTTACACTCGAACTTTTGGCTACCGTTTTTGAATTCCGATATCAATTGGCCGCCTCGGAGTGGTGATTTAAGCCCGTTGGACTATTTTTTGTGGGGAACCGTTAAGGACAAATGCTATGCGAACCATCCAGAGACGATTGATGCTTTAAAACACGAAACCGAAGTTGCCATTCATGAAATTGGAGCACAAACAATCGAAAATGTGCTTAAAAATTGGGTTGATCGAATGGCCTACTGTAAAGCCAGTCGTGGCAGTCATTTAAACGATATTATTTTTCATTCATAAATGACCATCTTCAATCTTCAAAATAAAAAAAAAAGTTTGAAAAAATATTGATTAGTTTCTTTTTATAGCCGATTCAAAAAGAAAAATTTAACATGACCCACCCTGTAGCACTTTTAATATTATATTATATTAATATGATTATTAATTAATCTCATCTCTTAATTTGTATTCACAAATGCTCAAAAACAACAGAAAAAACTTTTTTTTAATAAAAAATTGTTTTTTTTTTTAATTTTGGATTGTTTCAGGGTTCCTCTAGAAATAGCTTAAATTTTTTTTTTTTTTAAGAAGGATCGCTTTTGCCATAGGTTGTATTTTTGACCATGCAGCAAATTTAGGAATTTACATCCGGAAATTTGTTTCTTTTTTCAGAACCATCCTAATGTACATTATATACAAGTTCAAAAAGCCAGACAAATATTCTCGTTTTTAAATTCTAACGGTTTTTTAATTTTTAGGCGATTAAGGGTCCATATAATAAATAGCTAAGATTTTTTTAATAAAGCATAGGGAATAGTTTTGGCAAATATTTTTTGTTTTTTTTGGATCATCCTAATGCACATTTTATATGTGTGTAAGTATATATCAAAATTATGCATCTTTATGTTCAATGTGTAAGAAACGAAAATTCACTAGTACCAAACTGGTTCGCTTCTGGAGAAATTAGAATCATGCCAAGTTCGCCTCCCTTCTCTTCTCTATAAAACGAAAGGATAAATTTGGCATAACAATTGAACTCCTTTCGACTATATGGAACTAAAAGTAGTATTGAATACGAAAAATGATATCTAGTGTACTCTTTAACCCTTTATGAGCCGCAATGATTTCCAACATTTTTACACTATTCAAGTTCTCTGTGCCGTGAAAACTCCGTTATGCAGCCAAAAGAACTTCCCTTACTAGCATTAATTAAGTCAGCTCAAAGTGAGGTGCTTTTCAAGGTGGATCCACAATCCGCTTCGGGATAGATTTTTTACTTCTGTTTCAGGCATTTGTTTATCATTTTAATTTGGCGAGCAGATCGCTGCATCTCTCAAGGGAAATATGGAATGATAAAATGTGCGCACACTACAGCCATTTCTTACGTTAACAAACTCCTCCTATAAGGGCGATAATTTTCAAAAGGTCCCTCTAGCCATAAGGCTCAACAAATTACCAAAAGGCGATAAGCCGCACCAGAATGATGTGTGCTAGCAAACCTTACGAACAAAGAAGCTCAGATGAATTTAGCTATAAACGATCTCACTCAGAAGCTCATGTAACACTCCCACTAACTTCGACTTCCCCACTATGCTTAAGCTATTCAGCTTCGTAGGGATGATGGCATAGATTTTGTCTTTAGTTCTCAGTTCTTTCTGCTAACTTCGAGAGATGTTTTGCCCTCGTTATATTTTGCCTCGTGGAAAAAGTGATTGATCTCAGTCACGTAATCCATTCCTTTCATATAGTGGACGTTAATGATCTTTGCTGTGTCCTGATTTTGAGTCAAGTGCTTGTCTAAGTCCGCTCTCACTGATATGTCTGAACATAAGAACTCCAGGTATGTAGTTAGTAGTGGCCGCGGTTAAAGTATTTATTTGATTTTTTTTAAGTTTTTTTACATCAATCATGCTGTAGTGATTGTGCTATACTTGTACATCGGAACCAGAAAAACAATTCGGCCTAGTACAGTTCCATAGTACTCTATATATAGCTACAACTTTGGACTCTTAACTCAAACGTATACACTTTAGAGACTCCCTTGCTGCTTTATAAAGCAGTGCAAAAAATTATAATGCTTTTTAAGCCTGAAGTGCCCAATTTTTAGTCAAGTAGTAGTGAGCCCTAAGAGAATATTACGATGACTTATGATTTTCGAGAGCACCGCCTAGGTCTTCTACTTGGGCATAGAAAGATAAAAATATACTTTTGCGTAGTTTCGAGATCTACAAGAGCTACAATTAAAAAAGCAAGAAGAACGCAAAGATTTTAAGGCACATTTACAGCTCTTTGTAAAATATTAAAGAGGTTTCTCTGTATGAGTTTTAGAATGAGTCCGACATGAAGTAAAAATGGAGTACACTTCTCTCCAATACTTTTGTAGCATCGACATTTTTTTTGACACTTTTAATCAGCATAGTTATCGAAAACATGGAATGACACCATTGACCGATGCAGTCGATACAGCTCTGCTCAAACGATTCACATAGAAAATATTTTTTTGTTATTGCAGAAGAATGCAACGAAAGCCTAACGCACATAGAGTGGAACTTCAATGCTAACTAAAATGTCATGTCGGTCCGCTAAGTTTCCATATTTTCCTTCAGTACTACCTTTAATTATTTCGATATTACCTGCCGAAAGACAATCTCTTTTAGGAAAAGCTCTGATTTATGCCCGCGGTGAGAATTATCATAGATCCAGAAGCAACTCCACGTTTGTCCTCTACAAAGACACTGAGCCTCTGCGACGGCTTCCTTCGACCTATATCTACTTAATATAGTAAAGTACTTTAAAATCTTGAAAAACTTAACTTCTGACACAATTTTGTTTGGCACTGTTTCATCACTTAGCCCATCGACTAACTAGTATTTCCTGATAATTTTGCCACACTTAAACCAATTCGTCTGATATTTGTAAGCTGCGGCGTCGATTATTGTTGCTGTCGCGGCAGTTCCTTTACTGGCTGCTGCTGACTTTTCTTTCATTGGTTTCCTTTTATCCTTTGAGTTTAAATGCACACACACATACATACAAATGTGTAAATGTGTGTACATACATACACACACACACGTACAGCTATTTTGCCAGCCACTTTCGCTTTATTTAACGTCAGAGCGGCAGCAGTATCACAAAAATGCATGCATGCAACATGCGGCATGCAACAAATGTGTGTCGTCTGCGCGTTAAATGCCTTAAGATAGGATTAAGTCACTGACTGAGCTTACTAAGAAGCATATAAATACAAATACACGTATGAATATTTATTTACAAGTAAACAAACACACGCACACACACACACACGAGAAACGTGGCATCAGCAACAGCAGCAGCTACAGCAGTTTGCTGTTTTGACTTCGAGTTAATCTCAGTTGACATAATTAAATTAATTTCGTCATTGCGAATGACACAACAGCAACTGCAAAGCAAACAACAACAATAACAGAAACATCACGCACATTCGTAAGCTCGCTTACAATTAAAATGTCATTTAATCTGTATTGCAGCGTCTTTTGCGAATGCATTGCTTACTCACTTACCTACAGTCTTCTTGTTGCAGTTGCGGCAGTATCATGTTTTTTGTTTTTCGTAGCTTGTTGTTTTTGTCGCTATAATCGCGCACTCGCTTGCTCGCTCATTTTCGCAAATGAAAAATATCGCTGGCGCATTGCATTGACGTTAATGGCGTTGTGCGTTCATTTGCTGCCAATACTCGCATAATCGTATGCTGACTTCTGTACTTCTGTGCACACACACACAAACACCAGCTCATACTTACCGGCAGATGCGTGCAGTAAAGCTTGCAAGCGCGCTTGTCAATGTCTTTATTTATTTATATCAGCATCTTTGATATGCGGATCATTTCATACATACACACGTGCACACACACATACATTCATGCACATCTACCCGTTTATGTCAGTATGCATCTTTTTAATAACAACTTGCATTTGCGAAGTGCGAATGCAACGAAAATTAAGCTCATGGCCCTCCAGTATTTTTAATCAATCATTGGTTGGCGTGTAACCACAAGATGGATTTTTGCTGTTCGCCCTGTTTTTTTTTTTGTTTTTTGTTTTAGTTTTCTTTCATTGCCATTTTCATTTCTTATTCTCTCTTCCTTACAAGTGAGTTTGCTTGCGTTTTTGCTCATAATGCGTAATTAAGTTAGCGAAAGAGGGTGAAATGTATGTTTGTGTGTATGTGTATATGTGTGTAAATAAAAGGACTCAGATACTTATAGAGAGAGATTTTTTTCGCAATTCGTGCTTTAACTTTAATTTCAAATTTTTTATTTAATTGTAAAAATTTTAATATTTTTTTTAGTAAAATTATAGCTTATTCTCCTACAAAAATCGTAAAAATCCAAGTATAAAACTTTGTGCAAACTAAAAAACAATTAACAAATTTTCTCGAATTTGCACACTTTTTAATTAGAATTTTTAGCAAAATTTGGGGAACGCAGTTTTATAACCTTTTATATTTTGGTATAACAAAGTGCAAGTCTAAAGTAGCTTCAAATTCGCGTTGATTTTTTAAGTTTTTTTTTTTTGATCATTTTTGCTGCTGACGGCCTTGTGCAATTTTTTCTATATAACGAAAGCTCGAAATTTTCTTTCTTCTTCTTCTTAATTGGCGCTATAACCGCTTACGCGATTTTGACCGAGTTTAACAATGCGCGCCAGTCCTTTCTTTCTCGTGCTAACCGGCGCCAGTTCGACACACCAAGTGAAGCCAAGTCCTTCTCCACCAGATCTTTCCAACGCAGAGGAGGCCGCCCTCTTCCTCTGCTACCACCAGCTGGTACCGCATCGAATACTTTCAAAGCCGGAGCGTTTGTATCCATTCGGGCGACATGACCCAGCCAACGTAGCCGCTGGATCTTTATTCGCTGCGCTATGTCTATGTCGTCGTAAAGCTCATACAGCTCATCGTTCCATCGTCTGCGATATTCGCCGTTGCCAACGTGCAAAGGTCCAAAAATCTTACGCAGAATCTTTCTCTCGAACACTCCAAGCGTCGCTTCATCGGATGTTGTCATCGTCCAAGCTTCTGCGCCATACGTTAGGACGGGCATGATGATAGTCCTGTAGAGTGTTAGTTTTGTTCATCGAGAGATGACTTTACTGCTCAGTTGCCTACTTAGTCCAAAGTAGCACTTGTTGGCAAGAGAGATTCTACGTTGGATTTCCAGGCTGACATTGTTATCGGTGCTAATTCTGGTTCCTAAATAAACGAAGTCTTTTACAACCTCGAAATTATAACTGTCTACAGTGACGTGGGTGCCGATACGCGAGTGCGCCGACTGTTTGTTTGAAAACAGAAGGTACTTCGTTTTGTCCTCGTTCACCACCAGACCCATTCGCTTTGCCTCTTTATCCAGTTTGGAGAAGGCAAAACTAACAGCGCGGTTGTTAAGGCCAATGATGACATCGAAATTTTCTTTATATGGAAGAAAACACCCAACACCATCAGCAAATTACAATACTAAATATTTATAAAAATATGATACTAAGAATAATTGTTTAACGAATGTCGTCACATCTTTTCCAGCATCACATATGATTCCCTGTGAATAATATAATATTTTTGCGTCAGAAGATCGTCTTTCGACTATACCAACATCGGACGTCAATTAGCAGTCAGATCGCCCAGTAAAATTTAAATCAATATTTCGTTATATAAAGTACACCATGGAGTTCCAGTCAAAATGAAGTGTCACTTGCCATCAGGTTAACAGTCAACGTACTCGCATCTTGGCACTCACGTTTCGGTCGGCAGTTATAACTTTGAGGTAGTAAAGGATGTCGTTCACTTGACAATCAACAATAGGATCAATAATAACGTAAGCCTTGAAATGAAGGCTAGTGTAGTAAGTATAGTAGTACGTTGGACTGAGTAGAAAATTAATTTATAAAGTCTGCTCACGGCGAACCAAAAGCGCACTTTATGAGTCTCTCATCATACCGGTTCTATTATATGGCACAAAAACTCGAGCGGAAAGTACTAGAAAAAGAGAAGAAAAAGATGAAAATAAACAAACAAAACAAAAGAAAAAAACAAAAAAAAAAATATTAAAAAAAAAACTTAAATAAAAAACAAAAAGATGAAGAAAAAAAAACAAAACAAAAAACTAAAAAAAGAAAAAAAGGAAGAAGAAAAAAACAAAAAAAAATAAAAATAAAAAAACAAAAAAAATAAAAATAAAAAAACAAAAAAAAAACAAAAAAAAAAATAAAAATAAAATAACAAAAAACAAAAAAAAGAAACAAAAAAAAACCAAAAAAAAACATGACTGGATCATGTGAATTTTTTTAAACGCTCAATCTCTAAAGGTATTACCTGAGGTACCTTCATCCCAATATACCGTAGCTGCTAGACTGAGAATTCAAGTTAATTCTTTTTTACAACTGTTGCTGTTGTTGTTGTTGTAGCATCATAAAAATTCCCCATACTTATATAGAGAATGCTGCTGAAGTGGCAGACCTTGGCCGGATATAAGTCCGGGTCGTTCCGGTAACGTAGAATCGACTGTCGTGGGAACGACGGTTTTTACAACTGTATTAAATTCCACTGAAATGCGACTTTATAAAATAATAAACAGAAAGATAAATTGCCATTCATAAGCTGCAAAAGTACAAGAGCCGATGGAAGAAGGAAGGTATACAGTTTCTCAAATTTCGAAATACTATAATTTAATTTTAACATTTATAATAGGTAACGAATGCATGCAGGGACCACCGATAGGTCCAAGAATGAAATAGGGTCTGGAGTCGGATGGTACTTAAGCTATAGTAATAAGTATCACTATGCTATGGGGGAAATGGCGACTGTTTTCCAAACGGAAGTTTTTGATATCCTGAAAGTAGCCGAATGGATAATCGAGAGGAGGTGGAGCGGGAACAGATTGGAGTTTTCAGTGACAGTCAAGCTGCACTGAAGGCCCTGGAGAACGCGCAGCAAACTTCAAAGAATGTTCAAGAATGTAAGACGAAGCTTAATTCTGTCGCAAGACAAAACAGGCTTGTACTTTAACGGTTCCAGGACACTCCGGTGCTCAAGAAACGAAATTGCCAATGAATTGGCCAACCGTGGATCAGCGGTTTCCCCACAAGGGCCAGAGCCAATAATCGTAATCAGTTCCGCAGGAATCATGAATTGGATCACCGATTATGTAGGCAATCTACATAAAGAGCTATGGTCCGGTCTAGAATGCTGCAGAACTGCATAATGTTTTGTGACAAGTCCGAACAGAAAACTGTCAAACTTTCTTACTAAAACTTGGAAGGAAAGACGTTCGGTTGATGGTCGGTATTATTACAGGACACAACCCATAGGGTCAGTATATGACTACCATTGGAATCATTGGGGACCCGATGTGCTGGTCTTGCTTGTAGGTGACGGATAGCACTGGGCACTTTCTCTATGAGTGTCCTCCCTTTGCATGCGCACGGCTACGAGTTTAGCATCTTTTAACATCGTGTGTTCGATCAACCACGGCATGATAATACATGCTCGCGGTCTCACATTCCCTTCACAATGAAGTACGACACCTAGACCACAGATATGCTTGTGACATACCCATGGTTCTTGTATTAGTATTATTTTTTTTTTTATGGAGGTGGCAAAAAGCATTGAAAGCCGAAAAGTGTGAGACTTGTCTTTCAACTCACCCACTAAAAACCCCACCCCAGCTCCGTTTCCCTCCCGCGGGACGACCGTTAGGTAATACTTCACGGAAGGGGGAGCGGCCTATTGCCTCTTCATGAAAATCTGCGCTGATGTTCAGCACGTCGCAGTTTGGTATTTACTTTACCTTTGCTTGAAAATCTGCGCTGCTGTTCAGCATGACGCAATTTGGTGATTCCTAATACCGTTAAGTATTACTAGGTACTACTTCACGGGAGCGGATGTGGCCTATTGCCTCTACGTAACAATTTGCGCTGTTGTTCATTGCGATGCAGCTTGGTAATTACTATCCTTGCCATGTTACTGACAGCGGACCAATGTTCTTCTGAGTCAAGCATGGTATCTACTAGGTTGCTAACCATTATTGGCTTCCTCACCCTATCACTCAAGCTTGAAACGAGGGCAGACAAAGAAAACATCTTCTGCATCCTCAACTAGACTGCCGCAAAAGGTGCAGTACGGGTCATCTTCGTGCTTAAATCTATGCAGATAAGCCTTAAAGCATCCATGCCCACTAAGTACTTGGGTCAGGTAGAAATCTATCTGACCATGCTTTCGATTTATCCATCTTGTGATATTCGGGATCAATCGATATGGCCATCGTCCGTTCATGGAGTTCCTCCATTCCTCCTGCCAAGTACGGATGCTTCGCTCCCGTTCAGTCCTTCGGTTAGTCAGCTGTGCTGGATCCGCTCGATGTGCAATTCTAGTGCAGTCAGCTTAACTGGTAGCATACCCGCGAGGACTAATACAGCATCTTCCGATACTGTGCGGAATGCACAGCACACCCTGAGGGAACATAACCGGTATACCGATTTAATGCCTTTCATGTATGTGCTGCAGTTAGTTGCTTCGACCCAGGCTGGTACCGCATATAGCAAGATAGATGATACCACACTGCTAAGCAACTTCCTAGAAGCCTGCCTAGGTCCTCTCGTATTCATCATAATACGTGTCAATGCGGTTACAGCCTTCGCTGCTTTATCGCTGGCATATATTAGATGCTGTTTAAAGCTCAACCTGTGGTCAATCATTACCCCGAGATATTTGATGTACAGCTTAGATTCTAGTGCGTGGTCACCTACTCTGAGATTTGCTGTTTCAACTATTTTCCTGCTACTGATGAGAACTGCCTCTGTTTTATGGTTTGCAAGGCTTAAACCACTAATGCGCAGCCAATCTTTTGTGATTTCGACCGCTGGGTTGCAAATCGCTTCGGCCTGGTTTAGGAATTTAGCAACGACTACGATTGCAATGTCATCAGCAAACCCTATGATTTGGGATCCTGGAGGTAGTTGGAGACGCAAAACTCCATCGTACATTATATTCCAGAGGAGTGGGCCCAACACTGACGCCTGTGGTACTCCTCCGATTACTCTGTACCTTTTCATTCCTTCGTCGGTTTTGTATTGCAGCACTCTGTTAGTGAAGTAGCTTGCAACAATTTTCCGAATGTAGGCTGGGACTCGGAAATTCTCCAGCGCATTTAGGATTTTGCCCCAGTTTGCTGAATTAAATGCATTTTTTACATCTAACGTTGTGACTAGGCAATACTCTTTATCTCCGTAGAGCCAGCGAGAGCCTTCTATCGCTTTGTGAGCAATGCGCTTAACCGCTATAACAGCATCTGTGGTAGAGCGTGTTTTACGGAAGCCATATTGGTACGGCGATAACCCTCCGGCACTATCGATGGAAGATTCCAGGCGATTTACAATTAGCCTCTCTAGTATTTTCCTTGCCGTGTCCAGTAAGCATAGTGGGCGGTATCCTGAGGGATCTTCCGTCGGCTTAGACCCTTTTGGTATTAGCACTAGCTTTTGCAGTTTCCACTCTTTCGGGAATCTGTATTAGCATTATGTGTGGGTTTGTTTGCAGTTTTGCAAGAGAGCCGTAGACGCTTTTCTATGCTGCAGATTTATGTGTGTAAATATTACTTCAGTCATGATACTGAGTATATTTACGCTTTGTCCTCCACCTTATCCTGGACACGGAAGTGGATTCGCTACAGATGTTGGTGAGGACGGCACCCGTACTTCGACTTAAGAACCTTGAGGGACCCAAGATCGATACCCAGTACCAGGTGGGAACCCGCCTCCGAAGTGGTAGCGGATTTCTGCCTGGTGCACGAGTATACCCTCCAGAGAGTCGTGTCAAGATCTTTGTTCTGAACACGGATGCGTGTGAGGAGTCCTGCTGAATTACAGGAAGGACCCGGAATCCAGACACTCGCTCGTACCAATCTTTCTTTGCTACTCTCAACAAGAACAAACTTGCTGTTTTCGCAGGCTGGAATCTTTGCTATCTCTTTTTCCAGCCATTCTCGGGAAAAAGCATTGGAACAGTGCACCTTTAAGATGCCGTCCACCACGCTTTTCCCCTCGAAAGTCGCGGCGTCTTTCGACTCACCGATAGTTTTCCAAAGATAGCTGTCAAGATAGTCTAGTTGCCCTTTGGACAGTAGACCGTCTTTTTTTCGGTATGTATCTCCACCGTCATTGCCTTTGCTGCCATTCGCTGCGAATGATTCGCCAGACGTTGACGGAAGAGTGTCATTCGACATTTGAGGTCCCTTAGCCTTTGCCTTGTCAGGCAAAGGTTTGTCTGCCTTGGATTGGGTCGAGGATGAAGGCATTTCCGAATTCCGTCTCTCGACTTTCCTCTTCTTTGCCTTTCTCCTCTTGCCGGTCGTTGGCACTGGAGGAATCCTCTATTCTGCCACGCTTTCCCGTTTCCATTACAGGTGTCGAAGTTGACGGAGCTTGAGTGCTTGCCTTAGCTAATGCTTCGGCTTGCCTCGCCTTCTGTCTTCTTCGTTTGATCTACCTTGCGGTTAGACCAACACCTGCGTTCGACTCTCCAATAACTTCAGTCTTTTTACCGGTACTTACCTGATTCGCACCAGGTTTAACCGTTGTCAAAGACTTTCTCGGTACCAGAGATCCGTCTGAGTCTACTGAGAGATTGTCCGCTATCTCCACATCCTCCACAACTTGTTCAGTTGCTTCAGATCGTTTCGACGACGGTGTATCGCTCACACTCACTCGGCTCTCCGTGGGAATAGCCAATGTGCCACATTGTAATAAAATGCATTTTATACCTCCTGCCAGGTTGTCGGTACGGTACTCTCCACATAGTACTTGGGTGGCCACCAATTTCGCCGTTCCGCGGATGAGTGGATACCTAATTCCTATATGGAGCTGCCCTCTTAGTTCGTGGTAAGTTAATCTCCATAGCATGGGGTTAACTCACCACTTAAGCCTCATCCCCGCGGCAAGGAGACCGACATGACAAGGACCTTACCTAGTACTAATAAAAATAGTTAAAAGTTCATACTTCGGCGCTATAAATATCAGTCATAGTATAAATTATAACTTTTGCTTTCCTTTTTTGTTTTAGGTACACACATACATATGTGACTGTGTATAAATGTGGTTGCATTATTAGAGAAAATTTGAAAATCTGTAAGTCTGCACAACAAGAGCGTGTTGAGAAATTAATTTCGTAAAACAAGATAAACGAAATGCAATAATAGAAACTACGTACATTAAAGACACAGCCTGCTGCTTTCCACAAACGAAGAAGGAGGCCGAAAAAAATCAGCTTTAAGGTGTGTGGTTCATTGAATTAATACCAATTGGCAGCAGATACATGGATGTATGTATGTATGTAGCATACAAGTAGCATGCTATTCTATAAATGTTGATGTTGTTATTGTTGCTGCACATATCTTTGGCTAAATTGTTTACATTAACGGTGAGTATGAATAGCCACAATTCGTAAGTACGCAGCCACGCAGTCCTACCGCAATTGAAAATGAAATTAAAATCAGAAATAGCAACAACAAAATAATCATTAGCCACATACAATGGGCGCATTGAGTTGCATATCTCACATATAACTTCTAATACAAATATACAAAAATACAAAGCCAATACGCAACCATTTGCAGTGAAGACAAAAGTCTACCAGACGTTGTAGATGCGAATGCAACGATAAGCGTTTTTCAAAACAGCAGCTGCTGTAGTTGCTTTTGCCGCTTTTACTGTTTCTGCTGCCGCTGCGGCTGCTGCCTGACAGCGTAAGCGCACCGACGGCAATCAGGCACCCACAAACGAGACCATAATTGCATGTAAGATAGCTGACTTGATTGTTGGCATGTTGTTTGTGTTGTTGTTGTTGTTGGTTTGGTTTTTTTTCTAACTACATTAGCGATCGCAGCCAACGAGCAAATGAGTAATGTTCGAATACAACGCGCAGCAGTTCAAGTAGCTCAAGTGGTTTGCACCCTCCAACGCCACCCGCACGGCCAACGCTTACCAATCAATCGCACAATCGATCGTTTGCCACACAGCGCCGACGATCAGTTGCAGGAAACAAAAGAAAGTCAGCGCTTGCAACAAGCCAATCAGCCAACAACAAGAGCTGCTGGTTTTCTATGTTTTCTTTTGCCTGCAACTTTTGTTATTGTTATTGGCGTTGTTTAGATGCATATCGTACGTACACACACACACACACCTACAAACATTCGTACACTTCAAATGCCTAACTCATTCTTTCACTCGCACTTTTTATAGTTTTTTTGTTTTTCACTTCTCCCATTTTCCAGAAAAATTACAGTGAATAGAAATAAAAACTCGAATGCATTATTGGCATTGCAATTGAAAGTGAAACTTTTATTGCTGTTGTTTTTCGTACAATGTTAATGCATTTCGATTTTTCATTATTTTTCAATCTATCGATAGCTTTTTACAATTTATAATGTTGCCTTTTCTGCTTTATTAGGCAGCTATCAAAGTAGTCATACAATGTTGACGACTGTGTGCGTGTGTCTGTGTGTGGGTGTGGGTGAGTGTGCGTGTTGGCATGAAAAGCAAAAGTTAAAGTGATCGCGCGCGATTTCAATAGATGCTGCCACTAAGCACACATATTTTTAAGTTACAGTTGTGTGCACGAAAAAAGTAGTATTTGTATGGCAGTTTTTTGCTTACTATAAAACTAATTACTACTACGACTACTAGTAACTTACAAAATTTATTCGTTATTAAGTCGTAATGCAATATTACTATATAGGAATCCCTGAGAATATTGGTGTAAGGTTGCCACCTGTTACAAGTTATTTTAAAGTATCAAAAAATGCGTATTCAGTGAAAAACAGTTTTTATAACTTTAGTGCAGAAATTTTATAAAACAGAGTTGCCACCTAATTTTTCATAAATATGTAATTTTTTATAGTAATTAATTATTTACTTATTTATTTAATTGAGTTAAAAACCTCAAAAGTTTATGGCCGCATCGATAACTCGTAAAGTATCGATCAAACAATCTAAGACCCTCTCCTCACTTCAAATGGTGTTTTTGGGTGTTCCTTTAAACGCATGTAAAACGGGAACGAAAAAAGGTTTGTATTATTATTATTTTCAGTTTTTGAAAAATAAACATTTGTTTAGGCCATACGAGGTTCGTTCAAAAAGTTGTTAGCCTTTAAAAAATGGTCTCCCAAAAAACGAAATGTCGCTGGCGATACGGATTCCGGGACTCACAGATGTCTGAAATCAAAAAGACAAAAGGGTTCTTGTACGTTGTATGAATGTTGTTATCGTGTGAGCTACGATATTACGATATTAAAAAAAAATTACAGAATGGCGCACGTTCAAAGATGAAAAACCGTTTTTCTCCGTTTTTTTTTTTTTTGCTTTAAAGGTCCGAAAAATATTATATATTAAACTTTTTCTTTCTGAATGATCGTAGTTCACACGATAAAGCCATACATTCTACGTCATTTAAATTTCATTTCATCAAAATCGGTTTTTGCCTTTTCAAATGAGGCGAGGTCCTTAAAGTTTCAAAATAAAGCAATTTTTTTGCTGTTTTGGATTTGTTCTATTCAGTTGCGAGTTACAGGGTGTTAACATTACGTTGAGGCGTTTTTGATGTCAAAGAAAATATCGAAAATGTCGATAAAATCATAGAAATAATCGAAGTTGACCGGCATGTTAGAAACCGTAGCATCGCCCAGGAGCCAAAGATCGACCACAAAACAATTTTAAACCATTTGCGCAAGCGTTTAATGGATTTCATTTCTATATATAATATAAATTTTTTTTTGCTACTCTGAATTTTAATGGGCCATGCCTGACAATATCAAACAGTATTTAATCACTTAACCTTATTAGGTTGTTGACGTCTAAGCCAGACAGTTGTTCGAGATTCTCGAACAGCGGTTGGTCCAGGGTTAACATTCTGTCCTTCCATAGGGCAGGGCATTCACAGAGGAAATGGAAGATTGTCTCTTTTTTCTCCGGTTGTTTGCAACTGTGACAGTATGTATTGTGAGGGATACCCATTTTGGCTGCTTGTTCCCCGATAGGCCAAAAGCCAGTTATGACTGCCGTTAGTCTCCAGGCGTCCCGTCGTTTCATGCTAATTAATGCCGACGATTGTTTAAGGTTGTAGGTGGGCCATACGTTCTGCTAATTTTGCATTTCGTCTGGACTTTCCACATACAATCCGCGATTTGGAGGTATTTTTGGGAAGTTGTACTCTTGACTGCGCCTAATGGTGTGAATACCGATTCTGCAAGAACGTTATTCAATGCAGATGTCCTCTTGCCAGTTCATCTGCTTTTTCGTTACGTTCAATGTTCCGATGTCGCGGAACCCAGATTAAGATAATTTTATGGTTTTCACCCAAGATGGTGAGGCTATTCCTACTTTGTTCCACCACTTTAGAGGTTGTAGTAGCCGAACCCAATGCCTGGATTGCGGCTTGGCTATCTGAAAGAATAGCGATATTGCCCTTAAAAGAGGAATCTGTGATTAGTACCCTACATTTTTCCCCAATTGCCAGTACTTTCGCCTGGAAGACACTGCTGGTATTAGGGACACGCACAGATTTCTCTGTTTTAAGTCTATAGACGTCATCTTAATATGTAGGTCTATTGGAATAACGTGTGTCAGTGCATTGAGAGCCTCTCTGGGACATGATCTGATTGCACCGACCGTTATTGCACAGGCTGATCTTTGTATTCTGCCCAGTAATTTGGTATTGTACTCTCTCCCTAGAGCTTTCGACCTTATTATTATTGTCAACTGTCTGCAATCTTTGGTGGAGGGAATTGTGTCTTGAAAACAAAAATGGGAAGATATTTGCAAAAATGTTGATTTTTGCTCATATTCTAAATTTTTCCGCTCTAGAAAAATTTCCATGCTGCGCACTAGCCACCAGTGTAGGTTCAGCGCAGAAAATGTGATAAATACAAAGATATTTATTTTATTATTTATTTTAAATTTCACTATCTGAAAAGAACACAGTTTTTTAACCACTTCTCCTTAAAAGTTTATTAAAAATACGTTTTCACTTATTTCAGTTATCGCCTACTTACGTTAATCGCTTATTTCAGAGTTACCATAACTATTCCAAAATATTTTTTTTTCTCATAAAACTAACTGACTCTCCAGATTTTTTTAGCAAAAAAAATTTTAATTTTACTTATGTATTTCAAAACCAGTGTTCTTGCCTTTTTCATGCTCGCAGCTGTATTTATGCACACATACGCACATACACATGCGTTGCGCTATGCATAGGCTTTATTTTTTCTTTTCTAATACGTGCACGGCCGCCTGCCACAATGTGTTGCATGCTGCTGCAGCGCTTTTAATTGAATTTGGTGTGGCTTTTTCTCGCTTGTGTTTCACTTTCATTCAATTTCAATGCACTCTTTCAATTACATGCGGTTTTTTTGGTGATTTATTTATTTACATACAGTATTTTTCTTTTATTTAAAAGTTTTTTATGCCATTTTTACTTGACTCAAAGGAATGACGATGTATATGCCACTAAATAAGAGTTGCATGTCATATTTTTTGCCTTTTTCGATGGCCACCTTTTTATTGGGGCCACTAGTTAAAAGAGATAGGTGTAATAAAATTCAAAAACCAAAATATTCAACCAAAATTTCGCATAGTAATTCATGGTACCCAATTCGAATATTCGAAATAAAATTTTTGTGCGATTATTTTTATGACTTTAGTAGCATTAAAGGGTAGTAACTTCTGAGCAATACTTAAATGGAAGTTGCAAAATTTCTCGTGCTGTAGAAAAATTAGGTGTGCTGGAAACACATTATCAACTGAAGGTTAGAACCATTACCAGAGCTACCGATAGTCGTGGAGGCTCCATTCGATGCTTAGATAGAACAAGTTTGGTACTATTAAATTTTATTTTTGGTACTATTTAAATTTTATATTTTTGGGGGCATACCTACAATCTCCATACCAAGAGGGTATGTCACTTGCCGTTACTTGGTATGTCACTTGGCCGTGGACCCCTATCAAATGGATACGGAAATATTCCGCCATCTCGCCATTAGCCCTTAATGGAAAGAATTTCAGCATGAAATAGCAAAACGATAACCCAAGCCATCTTTATCGTCAAGCTTTGAGCCATCAGTAAAGAACCTTAAGCAATTTTTCCGACCAGGTATATGACCAACCCACTCACTTCAAACAGGAATTCTAATGCTAAATAACCTACTAAAATATGATTTATCCAAACCATAATCAACAGAATTTGTTGGACCCAGACCGAGTAATGTGGCTATGCACGGTCTGACGTCAGTTGAGACCCCGTATGCATACTGAAGCAAGACTGTTTTTTCATTATTTTTATAAAATAATAACCAAGCATACGCCGATAAGAGACACCGTCCTTAGGGATTGTTTGCGCTCGACGATTTTCAAAAAAAAGAGGCGAGTCTTCTTCTTCTTTTCTGATTTTCACATCGGTGGCTACGTCAATAAGCAAAATTGTCGGATTTGGGGCTCAGTAAATCCACTCGTTACTGTAGAGAAGCAAATGCATCCACAACGAGTCACTGTTTGGTGCGGTTTTTGGTCTGGCGGCATTTTCTCGGGTCTCGGGCCATTTTTTTACGAAAATGAGCGAGGAGCCGCGGCTACGGTAAATGGCGAGTGTAACCGCGACATGCTCATCGATTTGTTTCCAAAAATTGAAGAGGATGACATGGACGACATTTGGTTTCAACAGGACGGTGCAACTTGTCACACTAGCAAAGTTACACTCGAACTGTTGGCTATCGTTTTGAAAACCGAATAATCAGCCGAAATTCCGATATCAATTGGCCGCATCGGAGCTGTGATTTAAGCTCGTTGGACAAACGCTATGCGAACCATCCAGAGACGATGGAGCGCAAACAATCGAAAATGTGCTTAAAAATTGAGTTGATCGAATGGCCTACTGGTCATTTGAACGATTCTCTTTTTCATTCATAAATGACAATGTTCAATCTTCAAAATAAAAAAAAAGTTTGAAAACATATTGATTCGTTTTTTTTTATACCCGTTTCAAAAAACAAATTTTACATGGCCCTCCCTAATTTTCATTAAAAATATGACAATTTTTAAAATGAATTTTTAAAAAAAATTTGAGTATGCAGGGTTATAGCTCATTGAATTTGGTATCAAAATGGGCAAGTTCTAAGTGGCTAAAAAATTCAGTTGATTTTTTACCTTATTTTTTGCTGACTATGTGATGCATTTTCCATACAGAATGGGCAGGAAAAAAATTCAAAAATCAACGCGTTTTTTAACCACTTGAAGCTCGCATTGTTTTATAACAAAATTGAATGGTCTATGAAACTGTATACCCGAAATTTTTACGAAATGCTTTGCACATTAAATTTTCAAGACTATAAATTTATTGCCGGCTGCCCCTTTACGAAACTTTTTTAAGCGAATTTCACGGATTTTAATTACAAGTACACGCCCTCAAAATCACACAAAGTTGCTCATGCAAGAAACAACAAGCAATTAAAATTTTTATTACCCGCAGTAATAATATAGCCCATTTTTGTTTTTCCTTTTATTTCTGTTGGATTGCACATTTATGTATTTACCTGCTGTCATTAACTAATTTTCACCCAATTCCACCTTCTGCATAATTTCACAGCGCCATCAGCGATTTTCACACATTTGCCCATCCAATTTTCCGAATTCGTGCTAAAAATGTATACGTAAATATACAAATACACACGCACATACTCGTCACACCTGCACAAGCGTAAATATACAAATATGAATAAATTTTTGTAAATAATATTCTACATATGAGTTTTTGCCCACAACCGCCTGTGGCCTGTTTATCTCAGCAAGCAACATGCAACATATGAGCAAAATGTAATCATAGCCCAAGCGAGTTTTTTTTTCTTATTTAAAAAACAACAACTAGTGTAAAATTAACAAATAAAACAGAAAACTTAACAAAAAAATGCTGTAATCGCAACGCTAAATAAAGCAACATTTTGTTTGAATGACCTACATTTTTACAACTCCCTGTTTGCTTTGATATTTGAATACGCCAAACAAATCGCCATCAGGCCATTGTGCAAGTGTATGTGTGTATGAGTGTATAAACTGTTGTTGTCAGGCGCTCGGCGGCTATTAACGGCTGCTTTGTTGGTGGTCGTTGTGACGTTCGTTTGGTGGCCAGCCGATTTGTATGGGTCGCCATAAAAAAGGAGGCGTGCGGTTGCCTCAAAGGCGCGAAAAATTTGATTTCAAGAAAATTTGCGAAAAGGCGATTGAAGATGGCTAGGAGATAGAATATGAAAATGACGAAGTTAAAGAAGTTGGTGCAATAAATTATATTAAGAAGAAAAGCAGAAGGCACTAATCCTGAGATGTAAGTAAGTGCGAAAAGATTGAAAGAAAATATGAAAATCACGCGTGAAGAGAGGCTGGCTTGAGGAGCATTTAAGGAAAAGTGTAAGAAAATTGGCAGAGGAAAGAAAATTTGTTCGTAAGAAAATTCCAATAACTAAAATTATACAGAGTTTAACCTACCAAAACGCATGCCTTGATGAGCTCAATCTCTATATTTAGTGGGTATATTTGCCGCAAAATTTCAAATAAATTATAAAAATGTTTCTCTGCTTAAAATGTGACTACATTTAGAGAAATCTATATTTATTCTGATAACCAAGCGGCGAATAAATATCTTGGTGGGTTTGTCACTAATTCAATCATTGCTCGCTAATGCCGGGCATCTCTTAAAGAGATGACAGAATATTTCCGCATCCATTTGATATAGGTGCCAGGACATAGTGACATGCCAGGGAATTCCTGCAGGAAATGGGACAATTTTATGACAGACGAGGAATAAAGCCGACAACTGAAGCGAAAGCTGCAGAACGTCTGCATTCGAAAAATGGCAAAGCAGAAGGGACTCGTCTGTTAACGGACGTTGGACCTATAGACTTATCCTCAAAATTAGCCGATGTCGTATGCATCACATGTGTGCATCACATGACTATTGGAACGCAATTAAAAGTTTTGCAAAGAGGATAATGCTGCACCTGCAATGCGCGGAGTGGCAGCGCAAAACGCAGAGAAAAAGAAATCAGCCCTCGATAGGAGGTGGACTGTCTACGAACTGACGACAAATAACAGACGGTGGAGTCATGTCCTCACGACGAAAAAAGACGGTATAATATTACCGCAATATCTTCTTTGCTGCAGATGCAAAAGAAACTCGATAGCGTATAACATACATACGCCCATGTGAGAGGAACCTGCGAGACATTAGAAGACGAGCCTATAGCATGAAGCTGGCTACAAATATGGTGGGCCCAGACGTGAGTGAATAGTATTGGTCCATTTACTGGACACCGTTCTGGGCCTTCCCGAAGTAATGCAAGGTAGTTCCGGGAAGGGAGTCTCCCCAGAAGAGGAGGAGGGATTGCTTTAATGGCTACACCATTCGACGCAGTTGACGACGGTCGCAGTAAGTGCGAAGGCATTTTAAACCCGCAACTCCCACCACAAAAAAAAAATGCCAGGAAATTGTAAACCAGGCAAATTAGTGATAGAGGGCACTATTCCTCCCCCTTGGTATGGAAATTGCAGACATCCGCCTCTCAACCTACAAACTGCGTGGTACAAGTAGCATTGTCACTTCAGCGAACACGAGATGGATTGACAGTCTGATATGTAAAGCTATAATACAATTTGGCCAAAATGAGAAGTCAGGCGCTCAAAAGCGTTACTTAACCTGCCAAGAAAAACTGTCTCTATGCTAGCTACTTTGATCAGGGACCACTGTATCCTGTCTATTGCATCATTTTGTCTATTGCAGAAACTGCATGAATGAGGAGGAGAAGGTGTGTGTCAGACATCTTCTTTGTCACTGTCCTACGTGGCATGGCACTAGATTTAGGTACTTTGGCTCATCGCTCTTGAATGATACTGGTGATCTTAGGGATATAAGGCCAGGGTTGCACTCAAAACACGTGAACGAGGAGTAGCAAGTGCTACTGTGGTAACACAATGGATAGGCACTTGTCTAAGTAAGTTGGTTTAAAAACCAACCAAAACAACAAAAAGAAAAGAACAAACAGGAAGGGTTTTTGGATTAGAGGTTGCCGATTAATAATGGGTAATTGCGGTCGTATCAACGTTCCAAACTACTAATTAATTTCATCAGAGGTGTGATGTTTAAACCCACAACATCCGCAGGTGTAGCAACAAAGTGAGAGCCCAGATGTCTAAATTGTTGCCCGAAGATTGGAGGGCAGCTGAGAAGAAGGTGCTGAGATCATCTCATCCACCTCTTTCTTCAGACAGCTTCTGCAAGAGGGACATGAAGCAATACTCAGTCTCACCGCATGGACAACCAGCCGACTATGTCCGGTAAGGATACCTACCATGTTACTTATGGGACACATTAATGCAAATATCCTATTATCCAGTTTTCAAAGACCTTGGGGGTCAAAGGTCCAGCAGCATCAAATCGTAGCTCCTAACTAGCCAAGAAGTCTGATATAACCTGAAAGAAGACCAAAAAAAAGACTGCGGCATGCGCTATGTGGCTGAATCCAGAGAAAATCCAAGTCCATACCTTCAATTTTCCGCTAAAAAATTATTTATCATGCCGCTGTAGCATTCACTTGTGACCGAAGTAGCGTTTGCAGCAGCATTTTTTAAAGAAAAATAGGCCAATGATGCCCGCGCTCCAAGAGCCAAAAGCTGTCCCTATCTGAGGATTCATTGGTTTACCGGTGATCAGGTCGGGTTTTCCGAACTGCAAATGTGACAGTTTTCCTTGTTAACATAGCCAATGCGAGAGGATGATTTTGGTTTCTTTTGAATAAACGCACTTTTTGGGCTTCATATTTGCGGTATTTCTCAACGTTCTTCAAGGATAAAGGGATTCATTTCGATCCGCGTAGAAGTGATACTGACTTTGTGTCAACATGTTCAGCAGGAAAGAGCAGTCGCGGTCAAAATGACTTCTGAGTAAAAAGAAACGACTTTTAGTGCTAAATGCATATTTTGTACCACTGTACATGCATGTGTATAACGGATTTCCATATAAAATTCTAGCCGCAATTTCCTAAGGAAAACTTCAGTTTCAGGCTCAAGGGCTTGGCTCTAGCCTAACCAGTAGAGAAATTGTGATATGACATTTTTAAAGAGGTCCAAAACCCAGTTTATAATTGAGTTAGCTAGAAAAATTGTTCTCTTTTGAATACTTCCTACTTCAATACTCCCAACCCACTTTGAATGCACTTTTTTGTTTCTAAATCACCGAAAGGCGTCTCCAAAGACCCACCCAAATATGTCTACACCTACGAAAACTGAAACTCACATACAGAAGCCAGTAGCCTTTTATGTGCACTCCTCAATTAGCCACGTAAAGGCTAAGCATCCAGCAACAGCAATAAAAAATCAACAACAACAACAACAGTAACAGCATATCGATAGACCAACCAAATCAGACAGAAGAATGCCAGAAACCATAACCAAGGAGGTCATAAATGACCACGAAGAAATTTATAAAATAACAAAAAACAAATCAAAAAAAGAAAAAAGCAAAAAACCACACAAAATAAAAAAAACAATAAAAAATGCAATACAAAAAATGTCAGAAAACCCACAGCGTAAAAATTTAGGAAGCTATAGCAAAAGGGTGCAAAGGCAAATAAACGGCAGCGTAACAAAATTTGTTAGATATAAAAATTAACGATATACAAGTCAAAGAGAAAAAAGCAAATAAAAATAAAAACAAAAACAATATTTTGTAGTAGACAGATTGAGGAGTTGATAACACGCGCTTAATTAGATCGATCGTGTGTGCGCACAAACAAGAGCAAAGGCCAAAAGCGAGAGAGGAGGTAACAAGAAGAACACTTTAACGCCTCGCAGACGGACAAGCGAGCATCGATAGCCGGCTCTAACATACACACATATGTTTGGCAAAGCCAGTAAATGGACAGCTGAAGTGCTGGAGCAGGGCGCGTCTACAAGGGGTGTGGTGGCTGGTGGAAAGATTTAAAGATATCGTAAGTATGTAGTCAAAGTCGTTAACGCACCACAAAACCGATGCGCCACCTATAAAATAGCCAAAGAAATTGTGTCTCAAGCAAAGAAGGGAGCCTCGCTGGTCACTGGCCACTGTCCGCTGGCCACTGACGCGCCGAACGATAGATAGCCAGCCGACCAAACTGCTCGATTATAAAATGCTGCAGATTAAAACCACTCAAGCTTAAATTGGAATCACGATCTTATTATTTATCTTAAATATTATATCTAAGCGACGCATTCGAAAGGTGCAGAGGGACAGCGCGAAAGTACAGCGCAGTATTCACATGGCAAGCTCAAGAATGAACCAAATGACCAACGAAACATCCGCAGAACGATCGAGTAACTACATAGTCGTCGCCTTTGTGAAAAAGTGGACGCAGCAGCCAGCCGCAGCAACGACTACGACACCGTACATGCGACTGACTGTGGAATGCGCGCGCGCGCATTCAGATACATGAGCATAAGTGCAGATGCAGATACAGATACTGAAGCGATGCGATAGTTACTGTGCGTTGCGTTGCGAGGAGGAGCTGGCTGTATGTATGTATGTAGAAAGCAATGCGGGCACACATACGCATGACCGGCATTGATATGTTGATAGCAGCTGGGAATTAATACAAAGCATCGCAAGAAGGAAAAAAGAAAGAATTCTACTTAAGTGATACTCGACTTTATTTTGTTGCTAATGTGTTGCTTTGTAATGCGCGCTTTAAGTGTCGTCTCACGTGAGGCTTTTTATCCTCGATATCCTTTCACACACACACACACACACATCCACGCACACTCAGACATTTTAGCCAAGCATCGAAGCTCTTCAATACCTGCCTTTCGCCTGTCATCTGTGCATCTCTCTTTTTTCAGGTTGTTGTTTTGTATGTGCGTGCACTTTTCATTATTTTTAAATGCCTTCGCTTATCTAAAAAGCAAAATGATTTTACGCAATTGATAAGCGCAAAAAAAGCAAAACAAACATATTATTGTGGGTACTTAGTACAGAAGTGAAAATGCGTGCAAATGCCGTAAATTTAGTGAAAATACTTGCTAAGGTGCAGTTTGTTGCATCAATGTTGCCAATGTTGCTGTAAAATGTGGAGAGATGTGCATAGCGATTGGTGCAAAACAAAAAAAAATAATAACAAAGAACGAAGTGAACGATAGAGTTCCATGATTACGGGAATAAGCTCATGGGAAGATAGTTGCACCTCTGAACGGCATACCGAAGGAAGCGGCGCATAAGTGGACTACCAAAGATTTTTGAGGAATGAGTTTGAAGAGCATATTTGGAAGAAAGGCTACGCTTGGTTAAGGACTAACACAAATATTTAGCTCTTACCACAAAGGCTGTGAAATCGTAAAATGTTCCATCTCAATGGCAACTAACTACCGGCTGTTCAATAAACTTTGTTGATTCGATAAGAAAAATACATTTTTATGGTTGAAATACACTTCATTATTCAGTACAGTCTCCCTGAACACCAATACAATTGTTCCAACGAGACTCCAATTTAGGAATTCCATCGCTGAAGTGAGAATCTAGAAGGGCTACAAAATGCTTTCCATGCCTGAATATTTTTTACGTCGAGATGGAAGACCAGATGGAAGTCACTAGGGGTAAAATCTTGTGAATGCGGTGGCTGCTTCAACAATTCGAGCTCCAAAAACTTAAAACAACGTGCGGGAGACGTGATCCTACTTCCGTGCTTAAAATGAGAACCTCGTATCAAGCACGTCTTGGCTTTTTCTGGGCAAAAATGTGAACCTTGTACCAAATATGAAATTATTTTTGCGCACGAAGAAAGCTTTCATCGACATTGACACACACAATCGTCCCTTGATTCTTAAGACGAGGGGTTATCAATAATTGCAGAATATTTACATAGAAATTTCATTTTGGCTTTAAGTTGGTTTGGGTTATTGCAGTTTTTCAAGGCTTACTTTACATTGGACAGAGTGTGAGTTACAAAATATTATATTGAATTTCTAAAAACTCTGCTTTCAATCTAACTTCAGGGCATAAAAACTATCGACATAAAGTTTGCACTTAAAATGATTTAAAGTCAACGGAAAAATTGAAAGATTTTAGGAGCCGGAATAAATTGAGACAAGGAAAGAATCAGAAATAGCCACTGATTTATCGAACTCACAGATATATTTTAGATAAATGCAGAGAAACGAAACTACATCTTTAATATAGCCCTGCGGTAGTAAGCAGAAGCCTGATAAACTAGACAAGTTCCGCGAAGCTATCAAATGTGGAAGAGGGTTATTACTCTAATGATACATATTTTACTCTGATCGCGAAAAATGATTTCGAAAAGCCATGTAGAACCCTAACATCAAGACTCCTAAATGAAGAGTAAACTACTAAATAGTTGAGAAACAACCGGGATACTGCTTCCCTTCAAGCCACGTGACTAAATGGGATGGGTCCGAAGTGAAACTGGTACTCTTGGGATCATTTTTGTGGCACTGTGCCGAAGCTGCTTTAGATTTGCTTCAGCACACAGCATTGCGGAATAATTTAGATCGCACGACTAACAAACTTCTTAGAGATAACAACCTTAAAGATGAAAATTTGTTATGTGATAGCAATATGAAGCCTACTCATCCATGCCTTACCATCCTTTTGGAAGCACTAAGGAGAAATTCCGGGATCATTGTTGACTAGAAAAGCAATTTATTAGAGCCAGGCTAAAGATAGTAGAATTACTTATAGTGAATGGGAACCGAATAGTCTCTTTCTGGGATTAGGAGTTGTCAGAGGCCCGAAAAAATAATGATTTACAATAATTTTCACTTCAAATTTTCACACAATATTTTTAAGATGTTATACTTAAAAAAAAATGTAAAACAAAAAAGTCTGACTACCCCTGACCCCTTAAGGATGCAGAGAAACTGGCCCTGACCTCTCATGAAAAGTAACCAAAATTTTCAGTAGACCATGAATGGCATGCATGTAAATAAAATAAATTAAATAAAAATGCAAATGTGTTATCGAAAGCCTTGCACTTATCTCTTTGACAATGAATCCGAGAAATTCCAGAATTGCATATGTATGTAAGCTAATAACTATGTGCAGATGGCTCCGATATGCATAGGGGTTTTTCTATTTCAAAGTTAGTCACTCTTGATAGTTTTTCTTAACATAAGTTTCCTAAACTTCCAAAAGAGGCGTGTCTGTAAGCCAAAGTGTGTTCAAAAATCATAAAATTCACATTCAAACCTCTGTGCGTTCGCTGTGTGTCAAGCTCTACTTAAACGGAATAAGCAGGGAAGCAAGGATACAAAATATGATTGATTCTCATGTCTATATTTGCTGATTTCTTACTGCTTTGCTCACTATTCCTTCGTATATTGTGTATATGAAAAGGAGCTTGCGTGCAAAAACAAGAATTCCAAGAAACAACTGCTAAAGGTAAACAATTTGTGTCGTTTATTTCTGCTTTTTCTACTTGTGTAGTGAACCTTTCAGAAAAGTACTTATACAAGGTCCAGATTTTCATCACCCTCAACGGGGAGGGTTTAGAATTTGCCTGCGGTAAGGTATACCTATGGGAAAAGGCAACCAAAATTCAAACAATGATTACCAGTCTTCTGGTACGAGGTCTAACCAGAGACTTAATCTCGGTACCACGGGTAACAGGAATCCGCAGAGTACGCTGCGACCTTTTCCTGGGAAGACCCTTCGAGTCGGGGAGTTTCGTGGTAGCTGGGGTTTAATAACTAAATGGGGGTTCAATTACAACTGGGTGTCGGGACCCAAAGAACGGCAGCGGGTAGGTTAGTCATTAGCCCTAGAAAGATAGCTAGTGTTTCCATGCCACATGCTATTGGTACCACAAGTCGTTCGGTTCTGATCAATATAATTGATCCGTTTGCTTTTGAGCGCCGCGGGGTTAGGCAGTCGCCGGCAGGTACCCAGAGCGTTTCAAACTCAATCCGAATCGGCAGAAAAGTTTAAAATGATTCCTTGACACCTAAGCGCCTTTTTCATGGGGCAGGGTATCAGCTCAATTTGAAAGGCCTATACAATTTTTACAACTGCAAATATTTTGGTAATTCTACTCTATTTCAACTCCCGACACATTGCGCCTGCAAATCTAAAACAAAAACCCGCTTTTTGCCCAGAGTAGAACTCATTTAGAGAAATACTTTTCTTAAAGTGTTTCCCCATACTTTTTTCTTTCCTCCTTTTATAACTTTAACTTTATGCCTGCATCACGTACATCTATTAACTATACGACACCGTAAGTGGCAAAAAACGAGTCCCAGATGCCTACGTGAAATATGCGTGCACGCTGCACAAGATACGAATAACTACAAAGTGGGCTTGCAACAATTTTTCAACCGACCGCGCATGCAAAAGCAATCAGCATTATTTAGCCACGCAGCGAACAAAAAAAAAATCTAAACATATGCGGGTATAAGATATGCGAACTGAGATAAAGCAAAAAAAAAAATGTTACCTAATTATTTTGATGATTCTCAATTTTGTGTGGAAAGTGTAACATATCGGCAGCGCGACGGGAACAAGCAGGGTAGGCAAAAAAAAGTACATTTTTTGGCAAAATAATGTGGCTTTTTATAACGTTTTATAGTCTTCTAAGCTTACAATCATTAATGCCGTCATGAAGTGCGTTTGCTTAAAATTAGCAATCATCAGTCGAGCAATCAAGGGGCAGTTAAAACAATCAGCTGGCCAGTGAAACAATTTGCCAGTTTGTCAATCAATCAGCTGATGAAGCAGTCATCGAACGATCTCAGTGGCAGACAGTTCGGCAGTAAAATTTTGCCTCAATAATCATTTCATTAAAGATTGAGACACTAAAAATACACTAAAGCCGCATAAAATGGCGAAATATATTGTGAGACAGAAAACAATCAATCACTCAAACAGTCACTCCACACTCTGCTTGACTCTTCAGTAGCTCTCGAAGTTGATAGATATCTCTTTGTATTGTAGGTATTGAATTAAATTTCATTATATTTTGTGCACCGCTCAAAAGTGAATGTTTTGAATGAATTTTTGTATCATTTTTTCTCTTTCGCTTCATTTTGATTTCCTTTGCTTCCTGTAAAAAGAAATCACAGCTCTACACAGTAGCCTCATTTAATACTTTTTTAAATTATTCCATCACCTTCTCTTCACTCAGCTTCATTCAAAATGAAGTGGCTTGTTTATTGATGATCTGCAAAAAATCTTTAACCGCAGTAGAAAGTCTGAACGGCATGAAATTAGGTCTATCTGAAATTTATTATTCGACTGCTTACCGGATGATTAACACATTTTGCACGATCATACTCGAAATGCAGCACAACAAGAAAATGCCAGTTCAAATGAGCGTAAAAGTGGGGCTAAGGTGTGAAAACTGAAAAAATATTTTTTTTTTTTTGTCGGAACAAACTAGCACTCCGACCTCAGAAGAAATCTGAGTAGATTTTGTGGTGACAAGGAGCCAAAGTGGTCGCTTCTTAACACGTGAGCGTCAAAGACCTCAAGCCTGATTCGAGCGTAGCCAGGGCAGGCGTGCAGAAAGTAGTCGTCTCATCTTTCTCTCCGCACGCTGGGCAGAGTGCACTGTCTGAGATGCTAACTTTTACCAAGTGCTTCGCCCATAGAAAGTGGTCCGTCAACAGTCCAAACAGCTGCCTACAGTCTCTTCTGCTTAATGATTGGAGAATTTAGAAAGTCTTCCGGACATGACGGGTAACATCAGTTTTATACATCTGCAGCCTTTCTCAGCCTGCCAAGCTTATGGGTTGAAGTAACCCGTTTGCTTACCGTGGCTTTGATGGATGTCGCAGGAACTGGCAGAACGGGCTCCTGGTGAAAGAAGTTGACCTCAGAGCCCATCCTAGCTAAAGAGTCAGAGATCTCGTTACCCTCGATACCCTCGTGTCCCTGGACCCAAATTAGCAGCAGATTATTACGTCTACCAAAATAGTTCAGCCTTGATTTACAAGACTCAACTACCTTTGAAATTGTTGGAGTTCTATCTAAGGACATGAGCGCAGCTTTGCTGTGACTACAGACACATACAGATCTGCCCTTCCATTTTTTCCACAACAAAGTGCAATGCTTTTTGAATTGAAGAAATAATAAATAATAGCAACGTCGTTGATAAAAGTTAGAAATTTTATGCAATAAAACACTTTAAAATGCTATAATTTTAACTTCAACAAAAAACAAGAATTTTTGAATGTCCATTTTATTGATTTTGCAAAGTCTACCTTCTGATAAATTACCAGGAATTTATTTAAACCTGGTAGCCTTATTCACACGGTCATCCGATCACACATTCCTTCAAAGCTTCCCTTTCGTTTTTTGCACACGCATCGTTTTCTTGATACTTGGAAGTAAAATAAGCCTTTTGCGTTTATCAAAATTTCCGCGTCCGAATTAGTAAGTATTTCCAAACTATAGGGTTTTTGGCAATATTAGCGGCCATCTGGGTAAAGCTACAGCTATCATATTTGGCGAGAATACTTATTTTGCCTTAACATTTGATCATGGAACCCTGGACGAATCCACAAAGCAATTGAATTGCTAAAATTTATTATCAAAATCTCTTCACAAAATGTTCCGTGCGCTCCATTCAATTTGTCACTCGCAATGATGAGGCTCACTTCTGGTTACTGCCTTCGCAAATGAGCAAAATTTTCATATTTACAGGGTCGAAAATTCTGAGGATATCCATCACTTGCCTCTTCATTCCCAAAAAGTCAATGCTTGGTGTGGATTTTGGTTCGGCGGCATCATCCACAGCAAACTAAAGAATAGTCTAATATCTACTTATATATTTAAAATATTCTCAATTTTTCAAAAATTCTATTCAAGTTCATCTTTTTTTTCGCCATGACGGCATTTTTCACTACCCGTGTTTGTTTAGATTAACTATTTCGATGGCCTTCAGCTGAGTTTCATAGCATCTCATGCAAGTAATAGGAACTGGTTTTTGGTGATTGTTATCAACCAAATACTGAGTTCTCCACAAAGCATTTAGCTGAAACAATTGAATTTGAATACGGTTCTCGGCAACAATAGCAGGTGGCTGTTATAGGCACCACGTTTCAAAGTGTGCTACCTTAAAAATGCGTAAAAACGCCAATAAGATTATTAAAAGGCCACAATCGTTCGATAGAAAGGCATTTGAATCGAAATATTTATACAAATGTAATAAAAATTTACATAACTACTCACACTTACATCGCAAATTGACCGACTGACGAGTTGCGCGCACAACTGACTGTTTGATGGATTGATGTGCCGCGGCATGAACTGATCTACTAGAGATATTAGATCGTCGATCAATGCTACGGCCGAACGCACTGAACGCCTAGCCACACTGGTAGCTGAACTTGTTATGCCAACCAGTCTGGTCTCGCCGAAAAATGCGTATGTATGAAGTATGCTGAGATGGCGCGGTAAAAGGTGGTCGCACGTCGTTCATATTCATGCGGATCAGTTCAACAGGTCGCGATCGACAATCATTTGCCAAATGACTGGCGCACGTTTAATGCAGTCGGCAAAATCAGTCAGAAGACAAGCAATCCATCAGTTGTGCCGCACGACACGACAGAGGAACGCACGCAGGCGCGCACTGACGCTCACTTGTACTCGTGTGTGATATGCCGGCAGGGAAAATTTCATATAGTCAACAAAAAACAAACACAAATTTGGTTTGGAACTACAGTGAAGGCGAGGAGGAAGTAAAGTAAGCGTGGAATAAATACACACCGCCTGCACTGTGAGGTTAAATGCCGGCTCTAGTTTGAGAGCAGGATGTTTTCGACTACTACTATTAAATTCGATTGACGTCTCTCAAGCTGAGAGGGCTTTCAGGGTAGTAATCAGCATTTTTTAAGAGGCCTAATAGCGCTTTAGGGATTATGAAGAGTGAAACTGTTAGTCCATATTGGTCTTATCATGGTTTATGGCTAATTTTCGGAGCCTTGGGTTTTAGGTACGTGTATGATCTATACACGATGGAGAGAATAATGAGATGGCGCCTATCGTGGTTCCGTTACTTTGCTCTCAGCGAATTTGACAACGAGTTACGTGATTTTAGCTCCAGTATGGCCAGATTACCATTTTCGTAACTTGATTTAGCATTTTTTTGTTTTGTTATTTATTCTCGGAGTTTTAGTTCTTTCTTCATGACATTTTTCTAGCGGTTCTAATTAAAATGTAATGTTTAGTTAAATAATTCACTCAGTTTTATTTAGCTTTACTTTTTTTAACATCTGGTGGCATTACTCGCGATTGCCGGTGTTGTTGGTGTTCTTCTGCTTTCGGCAGTCAAATCTTTCTCTCTCTACTGCAGAGTTGCATAGCTTTGGATATAAAAACGCACTAAAATGCCCATTTAAAGAAAATAAAATATAAATTTTTTGATAAATTACTTCAAGAAATTTGAATGCGGGACAAATTGTGTTTAATTGTGCGTTTTTTTAAATAAATGGTTTATAGTTATGTACAATTTAATTGATGAGTTTTTTGTTAAGAGAACGATTTTTTTGATATATTTGAGGTTATGTAACAATATTAGGTACTCTTTTTGTAAAAATGTCATTATGGTTTCTCCAGTATGTTTTTGTTTATTTTTACTATGAATACCCCTCTTGATGCTCTATGTCCCATTAAGAATTAAGGACCGGAAGAAATGATTACACCGCTATGGTTTTAATTCGCATTTAGTAAATTCAAACGCCTTTTAAAATGTGTAAAAAGGTTTTCAATCTTAAGAAGAGTTGAGAGAGGGACATTTAATATTCTTGCATAACCTTAAGAGGAGCAAACAATTAAATTCACACTTTCAAAATATCTAATTTAATAAGAACCAACTAATTTTCATTAGCACTAAAGTCTTCTCAGAGTGGCATTTTTTAACCTTCTTTTGTATAATTATACAGTTTTTTTTAGCTTAAAGTTTCGGTAGCTTTAAATTAAAAAAAAGAAACAAACATGAAACTTCAAAATTTTCGCATTTTCGGTATGAAAAAGCACTAAATTTATTGTGAAGAGCAAATGGTTTACAATACTGCACAACTTGGAAAAACGTGACGTCACGCACTCTTGATGGGCGCAATCTTCTTTCTATCATTCTTGTGATCTATATAGGGAATGGAAAATCTTTCTCTGGCGTATAATAAAAATTGAAAGGCACTTGCTACACTTTCGAAGTGAAACTTGAAACAAACTTCCAAATGCTCCCTGACTAAAGACATGCTAGAAGGCCTGAATGTAGCAGAAGAAAGTTGGAATTTCGAAAGCAGAATAACAAAGTTACGCTCCTTTATTAACTGATCAGAAGGGTTGAATTTGTTGTCCCCGTAGGATGGCGACTCAGGTAGAGAGGTAAAAAGGAAACGATGGATTTTATTGTCATCAAATACAAAAGAGGATAAATATAAAACAAGGGGGCAGTTAGATACACTTTGATTAGGCATTGAGAAACGAGAATTAGGCATTGCATGCTTGAATAATAATTTCAGAAGCGTCTAGTATCCCAGACTAATACCACTATAAATAGTGGAAACTATGGTGGAAAAATCTTAGCCTCACGAATTGTGCGCTGCTGGGGAATAAACTCTGAGATAATTCCATCTCCTCATCCTCTTTCCTCCTCATGCTAAGACGATTCCAATTCAGCTATTGCAGAAAGTACCTGCAGTTTTTTTAGTCTTATTGCATAGATTCGCATAGAAAAGTGTCTGGTTAATACCCAGTGAGTCTTTCTAATAATCTTAAATATTCTCTCGAATGCCTTCAATCCAAGCGCTTCTGTCTTGCTGAGCAGGCTTAAAGACTGCAGATCAAAGAGCAGACCCTCAACCATAAAGTTTTTAGTGATGTGGCTTCTTTTCAGTCTGTGATTAGATGATACGAAACTAAAGTTTCTAAACATATATTTGTAAAGACGTGAATTTCTTTAGTTCATGTCTAAGTTTGAACTGTTTCGCTTGTGTTTCGTTCGTAGTTTTCTAAAGCAATTTTTTTATTGGCGTTATGGAAATGAGTTACCCACATCGCAAGCAAGGCGTATACATTTGATGTCACACAGCAGAGCAGCTACTGAGATCGTAGCGGCTATCGTTCTTCGCGAATATATTAACATAAATAATAAACTGGGCACTTAGATATATCCATGTGGCTTGTGACTCGAACTCGATAAGAACTTTTGAATCTACGGTGTCAGAATTTTTGGCATAAACAGGCATTCCAACATTGCAGTACCTCAAAGGAATTCGGTATGGCGCCATACTGGAAATTAAGGAAGCTGTAAGCGCAACTGCAATGTTAAACGATATAGCTCCGGAGGATCACCACGCGAGCTTATAATCTGAGAAGTACGTAGAGTTAGAGAGCGACTATTGTGAGTTTAAAAAATAAAGCTTTCTCTGTAATTTAATTTGGCAATCCTCTGAATTGAATTGCCACATCTCTTTTTAATAACTCCAAATTCAAGCGAGGTACGACCAGTTTAAACCAATGGATTTTCTCGTAGGGTTATGACAGGTGATCGCACTAAGATCTCAAAGATTTGCCATTTTACTTGCGAAAATAAAAGTGTTAATACTCTTTTTTTTTGCAGAATTTCCTATTCATCGGACCTTAGAGTAATTGAAATACCGCAATAAAAAACGTAAGTGCGTAACGGCAGCTAACCAATAGATTGATGTAGATATAAAAATGAGATAAATAAAAATAAAAAATATAATGGAACTTAAAGCATCGCAAAACAAAAAGTTTGAAGAAATAAAAGAAAAAAGTAATTAATTTCTCTCGCGAATGTGTGTAGGTATAAATGGAATTACGATATTCAAGAAGTATGTTAACAACGAAAACTGACATGATTGAGCGAATAAACTGGTGTATGGCAACGCTAAACACGCAACAACAATAAGCAATGTGAGTGATTATAGCCCTTCCTTTGCGTTTTATATTCCATTGCTTCGCATCATTTATCATACGGACGTCTGGATTTGTGGGAAAAATGAGGATTATTGGCTATTGGAAAGATCGCCAGCAAACCGTTCAGCGGAAGCAAAAATATTTAGTATTTATGAAAAAGTGATTTTCTTCATTATTATTTATTTAATTTGTCTTTGTTGGCATTTGAATTGATTTTTTTAATTTCTCGAAATGACATGGCATCTTCTTCGAACTCAGGTGAGTGAGGCTACTTTTCTGTGGCCAAGCAGCTACCCAAATAATGGAAAATGCTCCGCGGTTAGGAGCAGTAAATGATTGTTGCGGAAATAAATAGTATGTAAACCGTTTAGTTTATGAAATATGCCAAACTTTTTAATCGTTAATGAAGACCAATGCGTGTAAATACGAAATCATTTTTCACGTTTTTTATTCTAGTAAATTACAAGAATTTCAAAGGAAATAGATCGAGAATAAGTTATATATAGAAAATGTGTTAATGACTACCTAATTTGTGATATGTGATTGATGTTGTCTATCAAATGGAGTGAAGTGGAAAAATGAGCACAACTTTAGTCATGACGTAATTGTAGATAAGGTGTGTGGGAGAACTATGAAATTAGTGACTGTCTGTGTAGGTATTAATGAAGAAGTTTAATATTAGCTTAGTTATAGTATTATAGGCGACGGAGTAGCTGAAGGCAGTTCAGAAAGACATTTTGAAGAAATTCTAACAATAATGTAACATTAAGAAAAAAACTTAAGGGGACCTAGGGTTGCCAGATATTTATTGGCCTGAGCCTGGACATATGAACAATATATCTGAACAAAGTTAATTGAAATCGCTTGATTTATCTGTACAAAAATTTAAATTTATTCCGATTTAATTGTATTGCGTACAACAGTTATTTTCTTTTTTGATAACATTTTTTTCTCTAACTTATAAAGCAAAAAATAATATACATGTATTTTATAACTGTTATGTGCAGAGATACATACATACATTCGGTAAGGTGCGACAAATAAAAAATAAATAAAAACATACAAACATTTCAAAGCTTTAGTAAACCATTTTTAAAAATATTTTTCCAGTTCCCGATTTTTTAAAATTAGTAGTTTTTATATTTATTTTAAATATAAAGGATTTTCAAAAATTCCTCGTGTTTCTGCTTTCAGCTTCTCTCACAAATTAAACATTAAAAAAAGTTTAAATAATTTCAAATAAGCACGTCTAAGAAACGGAAAAAGTTTTTTCGACCTTCTTAGAGGATAAGACATTTGAATAATTAAATATTAATTATACCAAGAGTAGAAGAGAGTACCAAGCTTACTTTAATTCCGCATATATTTGTTATTGTTACTGACAGCTTGCGCCATATTTTTACCACTTGGGGTATTTAATAAATCAATAAACGAACTACAATCGTTATCAAAATTAAGCCTTACAACAAGTTCTGCTTTTATGAGATCTAAAGACATACGATTTCTTTCCTTCGTATAAATGCTATTGAATAAGCTAAATACCTTCTCGCAATAAGCATCACTTATTGGTATCGGAAAGACAAAAGACACTACTTTTTTTAATTTTTCATCTCGTCGTTCAATTTTTTGAAAAAAATTGACCATATTTTGTCATTTGATAGGGTTTTTGGTAATTGATCATACACTGAACGCAAGTAACAATATTCTGAATAGATATCATCCATGTTGATATTTCCTTCTAAATCGAATCGTTTTACAGCTATTCCTAGTTCCTCCCATGACAATAACTTGTACTATATTTAAGACAAAAATATGACAATACCATTTTGATAGAGTTGTCATTATAATCATAGTGTGATTCCAAATATTTAACAGCACTCTTTAAAAAATTTTCAGCTTCGCCTTTCAAATCTTTGCCATCTTGTTCTGGAAGATTTTTTAAAATAGATCTAATTCTGTTTCCATAAAATTTATCTTTGATTCTGCTTTTCAAACTGTCTAATAATTTTCGCATTACACGATCAACGTCAACTATAGTGCATTCATCACTTTTCAACATTAATACTGCTGTCTGAAACGCTTGGATTACATTGTGAACAAAAAATAAATAAGCCTCTGAAATACTTTCTTCAAAACATTCTTCATTTTCTTGGCTTATATCATCCACCACTTGTCCGCTGAACAAAATCTCATAATTCCTTTCGAGTGTTTTGTTCTCCTTTTAATAAAAAAAAAACCTTTTTACAGCCAGCCAGTTATAAATTAACCGTTCTAAAGCTGGTGACAATGAAAACCAACGAGTGGGCACATGGCGTAAGAGGCTTTTATATTCGAGGTTCGCAAACTCGAAACAAGCTTTTAGTTTATTGGAAGTAATAGCTGAGGAACTAAATTCATTATAAATCTTTATTTCTATGTTTTCAATATCGACAGATAAAGAATTAAGAGCGTGCTTTAAACAATTATTAATTACATGACAGTTGCAGTTTGTTTTTAAAACATTATTATTGAACTCTAACGGCTTTTGATAAACGGAATTGTGCACACCGTAATTGACTGCCGCGTTATCTGCGCTAAACGACGAAACCTGTTTCAGATGCAGATTATTGCATTCTGCGATCCGTTTAATATGTATTTCCAAAAATATCTTTAGATGAACCGTTAAAATCTTCATAGAAATCTAGTAGTCTTTTACGAGTCCCAACGTTAGGATTAAAGTACTGAACTGTGTATGCATAAACCTTTTGGTTTCCAATACTGGCTGCATCATTACCGATCGAAAAGTAATAACTGTTTTGGATATCGGCCACTATTTTTTCTTGAGCGTATGGGGCTAAAACGTTTCGTGCAATTGTCGCAGCTTTTGTGCGACCACATGAAATATTCGCTGCTATTTTATTATAAAAAAAAAATACTTCGGCAAAGCTTAATGTGACAATCCATGCTATTATAACTTAAACCATCAATAACGTTGTGAAATACCGACATGAGTTCAGCTTGTGATGTTTATACTGCGTCTGTACTTTCTTTGCCCTTCACAATAAATTTATCCATGCAGCCAGCCTTCTTTTGAAACATCTGAATTATCTGATAGAATTTAACGCCGGAAAATATCACTTGTTAATTCACTGGCAATTTTTATAAAGTTTTTGACCTCAATGCGCATACACAGAAAAAACAAAAATGTCGACTTTATATTTTCTAATTTTTTTCCTTAGAAAAAGGTGCAAAATTTGTATGATTTTTCATGTCAAAAACAAATTCCAAAAATGTTAAATTTAAATTTTTTGACAAAAAAAGATGTGTTTCTAGCATTTTAAAATCCAAAATCCACATCTTTTGTTTTTTTTGTATATTGATTTCGTCTGGACATGATTTTAAAAATCTGGAATCTGGACATGAAGGGGAAATATCTGGACAATCCAGCCAAATCCAGATCATCTGGCAACCCTAAGGGGACCGGAGATCTAGAAATTACAAAACATCGGTTTTTTGTTTTTTTAATATTTCGAAAAGACATTATCTTAAGAATATACTGTGAAATTTTCATGGGAAAATTCCCACTATTATGGCTTCCACAGCCCATTAACTAGGTAGAGAGCGGTCAGCGCTCCTGTTTCCCAGTTATCAAGAAACGACTTTTTTCGGCCTGGTGTTGTCAAAAAAAAAAATTCAACCTAATCGTCTGAAATTTTAATATAATATGTTATTCACAACATCAATGGCTATCGCCCGTACGATACATATTATTATTTCAATTATTTCGTGCTTTTTTTATTAAAAAACTGAAAACATATCGATTTTTAGAATGTCTAAATCAAACTGGGCCATTTTGACAAATATTTTTTTTATTCTAGTATGAGACATAGCTACAGTTATACTTATTAATATTTTTTTTGGCTTTTGTGTTTCAGATAAATAGAAATCTCAAAATGGACAACACCGTCCATATCTAATTTTTGAGGAGGGTTAACTTCAGCGTAATTTTTAAAATTACTAAAATTTAATTTTTTTTTCATTTTATATGCAAAATAAGTTAAATAAACAGCCTAGAACAGCCTCGTTCTTAATTTTTGTATTTTAAAGAAAATCCCTGAAAATACCCAAAATTTTTGAGCTATAGGCCACCGGGTCCCCTTAATTACTAAATAAAGGGAGTAGCATATATTAATTATAACCACTATTAAATGGCCCCTCACCGATTCCTTCTCATATACATCCCGTTGCAAAATTATAAATACACCTCTGTTTTTTACTAAACTAAAAAGAAACAACAATAAAACGATAATTTGCTGGCATCGTAAAGACGTCAAAAGAACATTTTGGCCTTATATTGCATGAGCATTTAACTATAAGAAAGTTCTGTTCAAACTGGGTGCCACATTGCTCACTGTTGACCAACAACAAGAACGTGCTGATGATGCCGAAACAATGGCAAAACTACATGAAATGAACTTCGAATTGCTCCCACATGCACCGTATTCGCCAGATTTGGCTCCCAGCGGCTACTGAAGATGTTATCGCTGAAATGAGGCTTATTTTAAGGCAAAATATAAATCGTTCTATAAAAAATGAATTGAAATTTTATAGCGGCGTTGGAATGATTGCGTTGTACTTGATGGAAATTGCGTTGACGAATAAAGATAATTTGCAACAAAAAAAACGTGTTGTCTTTGTTAGACCCAGGACTTTTCAGACCATGTGTTAAGCTCAGTAGAGCAATTCGTGCGAGGTTTCTTTTTTAAGCTTCTTATGATGACTCTCAGGATGCAAGAATAATATTCTTTTACTGCGGGTTGCTGTGTTTTTTACTTCCTCTTTAACCGTCGATATTCTGAGATCTCTATGGATTTGTGCATTGGGGACATGACACGGGGCAACGTATGTAAATATTATCATTATGAGTAGACATCCACTAGACTGAAGTCTCTGCAGTATTTGAATATTTGAATTGGCTTCTGTACACCATAACTGGATACCGTAGGTCCAAATGGGTTTGAATGGCCATATGCAAGAAAATTTTGTTATGTAGCGACAATTGAGAATTTTTTAGTAAAAAGTAGAGAGAAATAAATCTTAAATGCAATACTTTTCTTTTGGAGAGGATGTGATTTTTCCAAGTGTGTTTTTAGTCCATATGGATGCCTACATACTTAGTTTCGTGTTCTTACATATGGTTTTTTTTCGTTGTATTTAAGCGCAACTTATTCAATGTAGCTAAAATAGAAATAGAATGAAGATCATCATTAATTCTGGCTCAGAGCTCAATTGAGCGAGGAAGAAAAATTTGGGCATACTTCGCATACAATTGAACTCATAGTAAGCGTTTTTATGGCAGCGAATGATATCATTAATGGAAATGATGCAAAGAAATTGGATGTGGTAGGGATGTTGCAACCCGTAGTGCAGCCCTTTTAGATCAGGGTACCTCTTTTTGAAGCTTTTACCAACGACTGCTAAGCTAATTTTCGAGAAATTCTATCAGAACATCCAAAATATTTGTTTAGTTTAAGTAAGAAATACTGCCAGCCTTGAAAAAGTGGAATCGGTTTGACATCTATACACAAACTTAATAACCTTTGGCCAGCTGTCTGAAGGGGTTATACGCAGTTATGAAGCAAATAAAAGACGGGTTGTCAAGGATTTATCCTGAAGAAACTTCAGAATATTTTAATTTGAAAATTTTTGGCGGTTATAAAAGCATCCTTCAAGAACGTAACAAAATTTTTTATTTATGAAAATGTTGATTATAGAGCGCGCTGCAGGCGATTTCTGGAACCTCCTTTAAAAAAAGACGATTTACGGTGTACATCGTAACTCAGGATTGGATTATCTGAAATCAAAAAACCAAACAAATTTTGTTAATATATTAGATTATCTAGTAATTAATCGTTCCGCTAATCAAAATAGTGAATTTTCACAAAATGGCAGCTTTTAAAAGAAATGATTTCGATTTTTACGTTAAAATTTGGCCGTAAATTGATTATAAAATGGAAAATAAGTATCAGATTTACAAAAGGAACGATTAATTACTAGAAAATGTATCTTTAAAGATTGAGTTAAAACGGTTGACCGATCAAACAAGCCGTTTTCGAGATATCGCGCACACCGACTTGAAAAATGCCGTTTTGAAAAAAACACGTTTAAAGTTTCAACACCTACCTTAAAACGTGCCGAGGCATCTCTACATATTTAGGTATAACTCCGAAAGTATTGCTTAGATCTACTTCAAATTTCGTGCGTATACTTTTGAATATATGTACATTACAAAAATACAATAAAAAAATCGATTTTTTTGAAAGTCATAACTGCGTATAACCCCAGAAGGGTACTTATTTTTCAGTGCAATAAGTGTGCACGATCTTCCTGAGAACTTCCATTTCGGTTTGCTAAATCACCTCTATCGAAAGCGGGTCTAATACAATTGATTGCTTTAATCATAGTTCTTGTACAGCTGTGCCTTCTTTTCACAAATTTACATTTTGCCTTTTGTAAATCTTTCCATTGTAAATTTTTAAATTAAATATTTTTTGCTAATTTCTGCAAAAATTACATCTGAAATAAATTTGTTTGCTTTTGAATATTTTGAGTGCTACACACAATGCTTCTAATTTCGCTTCTGCATTTTGAGAAATCTCAAAATTGGCCTCCAATTATTTTCAAAAGATATGGAGAGTGATTTAATTTTTCATATAAATTGCTGAAACTTAAAAATTGTCTGCCATACCTTTGAGTGAAATTAGTCACAGTAGCCCACTTAGATAAATTATTATTGCTATTACGTATTACTAGTGACAGTTTTGCCATCCTCCTACGCCACAGCAAACTACTAATAACTGTCCCATTTATGAAATTCATCGTGCGACATGCCTTGGAAATTTATTTCTCATAAGCACTCAGTAAACTCATTATATTTGCATAAGGTTAATTAATTTCGAATTAAATATATGTAATTCATATATCTCTTGTTGCTGTTGTTGCTGCTTCTGCTCTTATTACTAATTAATAATGCATAAGCGCTTGATTTTCAAGTCAGCACCTCGGCAGCGCATCAGCTTTGCTAGACGTATGAATAAATTAATTAGAAAGATGAGTTCTTAAGCTTTCCTGTCGCAACCAACAAGTTCCTGTTGCATTTCAATACATTACTTAGCCTACGAAAGTGTGGCATGGGTATGTCTCAACGAATATGCCTCTGCGCATACACCAGTGATCACAATAATAGCAGCGCCACGGTTTTGACTATTAAAAGAAATTTTCATGAAGACTTTAAACTTTTTTTCTAAAAATTCTGGCTATACAGTTTTATTGGACATTGCATTTTGGTGGAATAAAGTGGAAGTTTAAAGTGGGCAAAAATTTGCGTTGATTTTTGATAATTTCTTTGGGGACGGTGTTAGGCATTTTCTTCCATATACTGAATGCGCGAATTTTTCGATATGGAGAAAATGCACAGAACTGCCATTAAAGAAAAATTGCAAAATATCAAAACGATTTTTGGGGTACTTCAAACGTGCAAAATTCAATGGGTTATAAAACTGCGTACTCTAATTTTTTATAAAAATTCGAATAAAAAAGTTTGAAAATTTTTTCAATTTTCTAAAACTTTTTCAAAGTTTGAAACATTAAATTATATGAGTTTTGTTTTAGTATGAACTATATTTTTATAAAAAAAATTTGGCATACAAAATAAACAAACAGCCAAAACTTTGCATAATTCTATTATTTTGAACCCAGCTGTACATATATTACATACATAGCACACAGGCAGACACGTATGCTAATAAATAGGTGCGGCGAATCTAAGTAAGTTGCAGTTGCATTTTACCAAGCAGCGCAAGATATTTGCAAAATTATATTCACATCTTCCGACCCAAATACCAAACTAACAATGCGGCCTGGCAAAAACGCCACCATAGTCAACTTCCTGAGCTCCTTTCTCTCTATCGAGGTTGCGGTGGTGGTAGCTCTCCTGCCTCTGCTGCTGCTGCTTTGGTAATAAGCGTTTAAGAAATATGTCTTGCCATGAAGGCAGGTGCATGCAGCAAGCGGGCGACTGGCCGAGCCGACAATATGCAGATATGATATTTACCAAATATGTAGTTGTAGTTGTAAATATGCATCTAGTGGGCTATTGGCTAAGTGTTAGCCACGGCTTGACCGCAACTTTAGTGCTGAGTTTAGTGATTACAGCGCACACATATGCACACTCACTCATATGCTTTGTATTGGCCGTCATGTAGGTAGGCAACCAAATGCGCACGACTGCATTGTCGATTGTCTAAATTAAATTTTCTATATTGTATAATTTAACGCTTGTTGAGCATAACATGGACTACATTTGAATGGCAAATAGCAAACGAGTATGGATTTCTATGAAATCGGCAAGTTGACTTACTTACTTACTTACTCGCACATACTCAATTACAATTACAATTACAATTACTATGTGAATTAGATATGCAGCCGGGCGCATGTGGAGTGTGCAGCGACAGCGAAGCGACAACAGCGGATATTATAGCCGAGATTTATTTGTGCCTACTGTAATGCAAACAACACAAATTCGCACACACACACACATGCGCATGTGCACAAATTACAAGCATACAATTGCATATTCGTGCTCGTACTTACTGGTTTCTTGGCTTTCCTGGCTTTCTTGCCGTTCGGCTGCTTGGCCAGTTGACTGGTTATAGTCTAATGCAGCTATTGTTGTTATTGTGGTTCTCTTGCTGCTCGCCGGTTTTGGTATTCAATTTCCATTTCCTGCAATTGTGAATTACACTTAAGCAATTGTTGACTGTTGGCTATTTTGTGGTTACTCACTGTTCTATTTGTTAGTTAGGCCAGCCGTGGTTGTTGTTGTTGCAGCGGATATTTTTAATGTTTTATTGCAATAATGCCTTTTTCCTACTGCTTGTGCATTGAAGACCACTTATCTAATTGACCGCGCACTCATATTGAGCCCCACTTCCCGAAACCGGCAATGAGCCGCATCAGCGAATTCCCAGTAGGCGCACAGACAGTGGAGTCGGGAAAATGGAAAAAGTTTGAATAAATGAAATTTTATTAGGTGCTACCGATATTTTCATTTGCTTTTTTATAAGTTATTGCTGTTTTTTTATTATAAATATTTAAAAAAATTATTTAAACTTTGACTACGCAGGCTTTCATAGCGTACCTGACAGTAGCGTCCAGCGTTAGTATGTTCGAAGACATTTTTGAAAGAAAACGAAGGCATTTGGATTGCAAAAAATATATTGTATAAATATGTAATTGGCGCGTACACCCTGGGTGTACGGCCGAGCTCCTCCTCCTATTTGTGGTGGGAAAAATATATTAGCATAATATACAGGGTAGGCCATTTAAAGCGGGCCCATCGGGCAACCCTATAACTTTTGACAGGAACGTCAGATCGACTAATGACATAGCGCGTTGGAAGCGTCAGTCCAAGACAATTTTTACCATGGAGCAGTACACTCCAAAAGAACGCGCTGAAATAATTCAGCTTTACATCCAAAATAACTTCTCAATTGTGAAAACTCAACGTGCGTTTAAAAAAAAAAATAAAGTTAAAAGTGCGCCATCCAAAAGCACTTTACAGCGTTTATACGCAAAATTTATTAACCACGGTAGTCTCAGCAATACCAGCCACGCATCCAGACAACGTACACGACGTTCTGCTGAAAATATCGAGGCTGTACGAGCCAGTGTTGAGGAGGCTCCGCGAACATCGAGTTATCGTCGTTCTCAGGAATTAGGCATCGCCAGGACAACACTCAGGCGCATAATTCGCATCGATTTGTGGCTACATGCCACACTTCACGCGCTACAATCGATTTTTTGAAGCCATTGTTCCCTGGAAGGTTGATTTCGAAAAATGGTGATTTTCCGTGGCCACCGAGATCACCAGATTTGACGCCACCGGACTTTTATTTGTGGGGTTATCTGAAATCCAAGGTATACATCAACAAGCCAAGGACTCTAACTCAACTTAAAAACAATATCCGACGCGAAATCGCCGCCATACCGGCCGAAATATTGGCCAAAACGATGGAAAACGCCGAAAAAAGGACACATTTGGCCATCAAGGCCAGAGGCAAACATTTGAAGGATATCATTTTCAAAAACTAGCTGGAACAAATCTCCTTGAATCAAAATAAATGATTTTTCATATCAACACAAAAAAAAATGTTTTTTTCAATGTTTTTTTTCAGAAACAAATGGGCCCGCTTTAAATGGCCTACCCTGTACTTCAATATATTCACTTTCACGTATTACTAATTCATTTACCTATAGGTATTCGAGAACAAAGAGCATTTTTAATTCAAAGAAAAGGATACATAAGAATTACGTGCTTCAATATTTTGACTTGTATGATTTTTAATTAGGCGGTGGCGAGCCACTATTTTTCTACATTGGATACAAATATTAACCCTTTGCGATCATACCTATGTCTACTCTGAGCTCTCTCTCTTTCTCTTAGCTTCACAGTCTGTGGTGGACCATAACTTCATCAACAATTCTACTCTCAACTCTCCGAGTTTCTTTGTCATTCCGGTCATATGTCTACCATCCAGCCACAACAGCAAGGAGCCATACTAACTTTATACTATATAGTATTTATGTATAGATCCAAGAAATCTTGTTTATCTTCCATAATAGTAAATGTTATGTATCACTGCGCATTCAACGGAAATTAATTCCGTACTGGTCGGACACCCATGTCCAAGTTTAATACGACCGCAACGGGTTAAACTCTTCATGTTAAAAATATTTTAATTTAAGGTTTAGAATCATAAAGACTTGCGCAGATAAAATAAAATCGTTAAATACTTTCGTTTTTATTTCCGTTAGTAAATTGAAAAGTGTGTATGCGAGACGCGTGTGGGTGGTAAGAGTTAATTAATAGGTCTATCGATAAGTTCGTGCGGTTTTACAACAGATGGCGTAACTTGATTATTATTCCATCGATCCACATTTCCAAACATTCATTGGAGAGCTACTGTCGTAAGGCACAAACGTCAGTATAAGTTTTTTATTTGAAGCGTAAACAACAATATTTTTACCACACTTGAAAATGTCGAATTTCGTGCCAAATAATGTGTTTTTGCGGGGAATTCTTCTTTATTATTTTAATATGAAGAAAAAAGCAGCCGAAAGTCATCGTATCTTGGTGGAAGTTTATGGTGAGCATGCTCTAGCTGAGCGAACGTGCCAGAAGTGGTTTGCACGCTTTAAAAGTGGTGATTTTGGCTTGGAAGACGAAGAACGCGAGGGTGCGCCGCCAAAGTTCATGGATACCGAATTGGAGGAATTGCTCGATCAAGATCCGGCTCAAACGCAAGAAGAGGTTGCAAAAACTTTGGGAGTTGATCAATCAACCATTTCCAAACGTTTAAAAGCCATGGGAATGATCCGAAAGGTAGGCCATTGGGTGCCGTATGAATTGAAGCCAAGAGACGTTGAACGCCGTTTTATGGCATGCGAACAACTGCTTCAACGGCACAAAAGAAAGGGTTTTTTGCATCGAATTGTGACTGGCGATGAAAAGTGGGTCCATTACGACAATCCAAAACGTCGGGCAACGTATGGATACCCTGGCCATGCTTCAACATCGACGTCGGCGCAGAATATTCATGGCCTGAAGGTTATGCTGTGTATCTGGTGGGACCAGCTGGGTGTTGTGTATTATGAGCTACTGAAACCGAATGAAACGATTACGGGGGATGTCTACCGACGACAATTGATGCGTTTGAGCCGAGCACTGCGAGAAAAACGGCCGCAATACGCCGATAGACACGACAAAGTTATTTTGCAACATGACAATGCTCGGCCACATGTTGCACAAGTGGTCAAAACATACTTAGAAACGCTCAAATGGGATGTCCTACCCCACCCGCCGTATAGTCCAGACCTTGCGCCATCCGATTACTATCTCTTCCGATCGATGCAACATGGCCTGGCTGACCAGCACTTCCGTAATTACGATGAAGTCAAAAAATGGATCGATTCGTGGATTGCGGCAAAACCGACCGAATTTTTCACAAAGGGAATCCGTGAATTGCCAGAAAGATGGGAAAAAGTAGTAGTAAGCGATGGACAATACTTTGAATATTAAATTTGTAACCATTTTACGTCAATAAAGTTTCAAATTTCGAAAAAAAACCGCACGAACTTAAACATAGTCCTATTAATTATATAAAAGCTTTTTTTTATGAAGAGCTTGAGTATCAGTGCGAGTATATAATTAAAAAATAAAAATTTAGAAAAAAAGTTTAAGTTAGTATAAAAAAAGGAAAAATAATAATTTATTATAAGAAATAAAACAAGTAAATGCAACCTATACTTCTTTTAATAAAAATTTCGCTGTCCCATTTTAGTAACATACTCTTTTTTTTTGTATTTTTTTTTGTTTTTTATTTTTACGTTTTTAATCTTTTTTGGGAAAAAATAAACAGAAATATTTAATAGTGATTATTATTATTACATAGCAATATTTTTTATTTATTCTGGTTTGCAAATGATAAATTTTGCTTATTAATAGCAATTCAGATTTTTTAAAATTTTAAACTTTGGGTGAAAGTAAAAAAATTATAACTTACAAATATCATAAATATATTGTTTATTTGATTTTTCTTATTTTTTTATATTTTTTTATTTTGTTTTTGATTTTTTGTTATTTCCTTTTATTTATTTTTTGTTTTGTGATTATTTTCAAATTTACTTCGTTACACTTCCACAACCGGAAAAAAAGGTATTCATATACTTATATTTTGTTTATTAAATGCTGGAATTTGTATTTGTACATACATTGCAATACAATCCTGATTAAAAAAATTTCTATTTTAACTAAAAAAAAATTAAGGGGCGCAAAGGTTAATGAAATTTATTATTAGTCTTTATTATAAAAATTTTGTCCCGTAAGGTGAAGTCTTTAATATGTAAATATGCGCTAATTGTGCAAAAAAGTGAAAGCCTAATTGCTAAATTAAAAAAAACTCACGCTCTGGCAGCTACAATTCAAAACGTTCTAAAAAATTTAACCAATTAATCAAAATATCAAAAAACGAAAGTCAAATCATTCATTTTTATTCCCACTTGCAACTCATCCTCCGCCCCACTGTGCCGCATATCGATTGTTCGATGGCATGCTGCCACAATTCCAGGAAACTGGTTCGCCTTGATACATTTCACAAACTCATTAGAACTCAATCATAACTTGGCTAGCAGCGCCGTGTTGGCCAACAGCAAAAGCAACAACTGCGCCTACAACAAAGCTAGCCAGGTAAATACGAGTAAATATATAATACAAATGTGTACATGTATTTGCATGTACATATGTATGTATGTGTATGTGTAAAAATAGCACAACAGCGCGCTTGACAGCCGGCTAGGTCAGCTCGGCAACGTGTGGCGCATACGCCGAGAGCTGTAAAATTCAAGCATTGAATTGTCTATGCGCCAGCTTATAGCGCTAATAACGAGCGGTCGCAGCGGCGCAGCGACACATTTGCCCGAGTTGGCGGCGGCTTTGGCAACAGCTGCTTACGGCCAGTGGCAATCGGCAGCCGCCGTTTATTGCTGTCGGCGTTCATTTCGCTTTGCGTTCTAGCCAAACCCACAATAATCAGTTAGCGAACGGAGTGGCTGGGGCGAGTATTTCTGTGTATGTGTATGTGTAAGTGTGAGTGTGAGTGTGCATATATTTTTATCACCACATTTTATTATTTTTCGCCTATTTTTGTTATGGTTTTCTTTTAATTTTTACCACTACAATTTGTGTTTTTATTATGTTTTTCTTAAAAGTGTTTTTTTTTTTTCAATCTATTCACTGTCGCGCTTTGTTCTGAGTTGCGCGTTTTGGCCCACAGCCATATCAAGCCGGAATTGGCACACGAGCATTTGGCTAAAAATTCTTTGGCCAAGCGTTGTGTTTTCCTTGAGCTTTGCTTATAAATTTTGTTACGACTGTTCATACTGTCTATTCATAATTGGTATTTTTTTTTGCTAGTATTTATTCTTTTTCAAGCAGCTTACGAATATGTGCCATAAGCGCTATAAGCACTTTTGCGCCTGCGCTCCATGGCATACGCGAGTAAATACATGCATACATACATGCACACAAATCTACACTCAAATCCAAGAAATACTAAACTTCGGTTATTTGCTGAAGAATTGTAAAACAGCGCGCATTTCGAGCGTTCATTCCCGCATTTCACGTATTTTGTGTTTGTAGGTATGTAAGTGTGTAACTAACTTTGATTTTAAGGCGTTGCTGGCTTTTATTGACAGCTGTAACAGCAACAAAAATGCTAAAGCCAAACAACGCCATACTTAAGTGGTTATTGATATGTTCGTTTCGACTTATCCGAAGGCTTGACTTGTGTTGTATTTGCTCATAGTTTGTGTAGGTATGAATGAGTATGTGTTTTTACATATCCATTGGGCATTTGTTCTTCGAGGCACCAATTGGCCTTGATATCGTGGCTGTAAATCAAGTTACACATTCATTTCCGTAACGGCATTCAAAAAACCAAAAAAGAAACCCAAATTACATGAAATATGCAAACAAAGTTATTAGCCATACCCCCACCCCATACGTGCTTGGCTTGAAATTAAAAAAAAAATTTTTAATGGTTTGTTGTTAATTAGGACGTAAATCGGGTATTTAGCCATTTCGAAGCCGCGAGGAATATTCTCAAGTTAAAAAATAGCATAAATTCTGCTCAGAAAATTTATTCAGATATTCAGATATCAGTGAAAGTTACAGCAAATTCAGCTCATTCGTTCCGGAGTTTACCGCGCTTTGACAGGCCGACGGATAATGCATTTCTTCGATTCTCCTTATATCTCCCATAATTTATTTATTATTTTTAATATTTTTATTATTTAGTTTATTTTTATTTATTTACTTTCCATGTACAGCGCTAAATTTCTATTATAGCATAGGTTAAGTTCACAATAATTAGAGACGAAGCTACCCTATCGGAAATAATCTAGAATACTTGGTAGTGTAAAGTTTTCTCATCTAACCAGTAAAGTAAACCGATAAACTCTTCAACCATAACTCTTAAGCGAGCCCTAACACCTTTTCTTTTCTCAACGACCTGAAACTCGAGGATAGTTTTGCTAGTTCCGAAACTATGGGAGTCCTGTAGTAAAGTTCTCCTATTTTGGTTTATATATTTTTAAAGCTTTTTGTATTTTTTTATGCAAGCACAAATCCGATTTAACAATAAAACAAAAACAATAAAATGATTGTTATAAAATTATTGCTCTTTTTATTCATCGACGTTTTGACCTCAATTAGAAATCAACTTCATGAACTCGGCGACTGGTCTCAGACCTCAAAACTTCGTTTTTTCCAATTTTTCTTTTCTTGGAGAAAGAAAAAACAATTTAGCTCTGCAAATTTGTTTTTTTTTGTTCTACCATACGTAAGGAAAGGAAACAAAAATATCAAGTTAAAATATTTCGCAACATTTGGTTGGTAATGAAGTTTATGGAAAGCCACGTCGCTAGAGTTTCTCAAAGGTGTGAAAGATGTAGCTCGCAATTTTGATTTGAAGCAAAAAATTCCAATAGAATTTTAATTGTTAAAATTTCGTCCTCTGTATGAATAGTAAAAAATGGGAATAATCCAAAAAGTTCAACTTTTTTGAGGCTTGAAAACAAAAAGATGTGTTTCACAAAAAAATGCTTCGACTTGCTATGAAAATTGTAAAAAAATGTATTATTAAACAATTAAAATAGAAGAGACTATGGTTCATTCATTCACTTTTTGTTTTTTTTTTTATATTCAATAACTCCCGCCCGTTCAGAGGAATCATAAAAAAGAAAAGTCGAAACAACGATCTTCAAAGCACCGTAACTACCTAACGCTCGTCTGCTTTTGGCTTTGTATCCACGAAAACATTGAGAATTATACCTTGAAAATTTGTGTGTATATTCTCAAATACATAAATAGCTATATGAGGAATCTATCAAGAAAGATAGGATACAAGATTGCGCCCATCAGAGGCGTGGCGCCACACTGGTGCGGTTGCGTAAGGGAAGAAGAAAGTGTTGATTTCCTCATAGCATTTTTGAAAAATTTCATTGTGAAACATTTCTCACTTCTTTCTAATTACTAAGTCTGATTAGTTTTAGAACAAATTTTGTCAAAATTTTGACAGTTTTCAATGTCAAAATAGCTGCTGCAATATCAAAAGAATCGCCGCCAGACGTCTCGCCTTGTGATTTAATAGTCCATTTCCAAAGTATTCTAATTCAGGCTGACGCGAAATAAAAGCAGAAGAGCAATAATAGATCTGAATTACATGACAATATTCTCAAATTTATTGCCAGCTTGACAGCCGTTACTCGGATTTTTTTGCCATTTAAAATTCAAAATGCGTTTGCGTTTCTTTCGAACGCTATCTTCATCAGCCAGACTCAAACGCAGCTGTTTGTGGTTTTTGCCAATGACTATTCATTAAATTCCGCTCATAACTACATTTGTGTACACAATCGTTTGTATGTCCGTATGTAAATTCACTTGAATTCGAGGCGATTCATTTTGACAAAGTACATTTATGAGTGGTTCCAAAGAAAGGGCATACAAAACAATGCGTATGCCTCAAGTAAATATGCATGTATGTGTGTGTGTGTGTACTTAGACCTGTACTGAGTCACATATTTATTGCAAAATTTTATTTGTGGTTTTCTATGAGCTTTCTCTTATTGCCCGCTTTTTTCGGTGGTACGTGATGAGATGCATGCCAAATAAAAGTGTCGCAAAGAGGTTTTGCGCTTCTGAATCACTACTCCTAAACTGTCATTTTTCCTTTGACGGGTTCTATGAAGCCTGGAAAGTTTTTCATGGATGAAAGAAATAAAGGTTTAATTCTCGTCCTTTGTAAGTTAAGATTGCGCTATAGTTGGTCGGCTTATCCTTATTCAGCCAAGAAAAGCACTGAGACTCAGAGGGTTCATTATGACGCGCCTTTCGTTTAGAAGTTCGTCTGTTCGATTAAGAAAGTGATGAAATTCAGGAGTGCTCGTCGAACTCGAGTTCCTAAGGACCAGAGATGATATCAGTCAAGCAATGCCGGAGTTTGGATCTTATTTTATAGAAAGTAGGTCACATTTGAGGTGTTCTCCCACTTACGTGTTCTGCAGTCCATCTCTTTTTGTTCACTTCCTGATTTTATTTTTGAAGCCTGTGCTTTCAAGATTGTAGCAAAGCAGGAATAATATACAGCGAAGTTCCATTCCTTACCAAATTATCAGCTAGTGCCCGATATATCTCAATGGTTGTTTGTCTACCTTCGCATATAGTCTTCAATGAGGTTTCAAGCAGAATTCTCGGTTTTGTTCCCACATTTTCGAATAGGCCGGGTAAATGAGCAACGAGTACTCGCACACTTGTTTGACACTCATTACTCGAAAATTTTCCGCCATGAGCTCGAGTGTATCGAGCTTTTTCAAGTAAGTTCAGTAAGACTTTTGTTTACTATATTTTGACTTTTTATAAGCAATTTTTTTTTTAGTTTTATAAATTAATTGCCAACGTCGTTGGAAAACTAAAGAAATGCTGGTAAATAAAGTTGAGAATTTTTGTTTAGTCTCGAAAATTTCGAACAAACATTTGAGCAGTTCAGCAATGAGCTACTCGCACTGGTCGAAAGCTCTAGTTTCAAGTGTTCTTAGCATTGTGACTGTCAAAGAACACCGTCATTGCTTGCGAGTTGAGCTCAAAAATATTCAATCCTGGTATTGATAGTTTTATTTAAAAAAATGTTTAGTAGTCAACAGCGGAACAGATATTGCGTTAGAGCTTCTGCGAGTCTAGCCAACTTACCAAGACTGCACAGCTGAAGTAAGGGCTTCATATTTGTCGTTTGAGGAGGCATAAAACAGGGCTGTGTAGTCCGGTGGTCTATAATTTAGGCGGCAGTTGTCTAGTATTATGCAGTGGTTGCATCTTTTGTCTCTTGAGCTTAGTAATACGTGAAGTCTTACTGAACAAAAACTTACCCGGAGTGGAGAAGGCGGAGTATGATTTCCAGGTTTTATTAGTTTCGACTGCAACACCCTCGTGGTAAACATAAAAGCCGACAATCCTGATGTTGTTTCAAAAATGGAGGGGCCTACAGTCTTGACCTGACTCCGAACGACAAATAATTAGTTTTTACGAGAAGCCTCTTCGTGGCAGAAATACTAGTGGAGTTTTGGCGACAGTCATTAGAAAAAAATTGTTCGATCTATTGCTGTTTCATGCACGGAGATTCGAGCCTACGCACTTCGGAATCAGTCCACATTTAGGTTTAGAAATACACATATATTTCTCTTAGTGCACTGCCTAGAAATGTTCGCCAGACTGAGCTGCCATAGAGCAAAATAGAAGTGTGTACATCTGGTGTAAAATATGAGGCTTGAACTCCAACGACCTGCACTCTTTTTCACAGACTTGGAGATATGGGAGACTGATTGCCTTTGTATCTCTCTCCACCTGAATCGGGAGAAAGGTGTTAGCCCGAGATGATAGCTATGAATAGCAAGCCAATCTGGATTACTTTCTTGACAAGAGGTTGGTATGCGTCTAAATGTAAGTAATATTTCTGTTACATTTTTATTGGTTGTGGATTAACACCCAAATGAGGGTAGCATTTTTTGGTTCGATGTAAATGCTTTTAGCGTTTTGGAGCCCTGATGAACGCATTGATTTGATTCGCTATGCTCTTGAGCACCATGGGGTAAAGAAGGTATCCACATAAAACACACCGCACGCTGTCTCTTTATCGTGTATTGTCTAAATCTAAGTCCTCTTATAGTTAATTTATACACTAAGTATTACAGATGGACTGTCTGTAACCAGTGATGTGCTCGCTATAACTAACAATAATATAAATACAGTTTTCTTCTGCGTCCCATATAAGTCCCGAATTGATGTACTCTTGAGGTTCCTAAAAAAGTACCCTTCTAAGACAAGCAAACCACTGCCTTACCACTTGCTTCAGTTGGATTGAATCATTTGCTCAACCAGCAGCTCCTTTCAAGCATTGCATGCGCTTGTTGCATGTTACTTTGATTCGAGTTCTATTTAATGCTGTTAAATGCATATTTGCAACAGTACTCAAGTGGATACATACAACCAAAACCAATTGAGTGCACAAGCTGACACACGACATATCAGAAGTAAAACAGAGAATGAGTAGCGAAAACAGATACATCATATGAACCATTACTTGCCACACCCCACAGCACCGCACGCCGCACACCGCACTGCGAACACCACACGCCACAGCACACCAAACGTCAAGCAACACGCCAACGAACTTGACTAAATATTCGATTAAAGCGCAAATGCCACAAAAAGCGCAACAACAACAACAACAGCACCAATATGTACGTGTATATTTCTCTCAATTCGCGCTAATGCGTGTCGTATCAGTTGAACACACTCACACAGACATATCGTACACCGCAAATGTTCTTGCCACACACGCCACTTGCTAGCTATGCGCGCCACACTCACAGCCAAACCTGTGCCGCAAACGAAAATGGAACTTGCTATTGATGTGACTATGTGTGTTGCAAGTGTTGCATGCACCTTCTACTCGCATGCACTTTAGCTCACGTGCCCCTGCATAGGTGTGAGTGTGTGTTGCAAATTGCTTGCGCGCTGCATATGTAGCACGTTTGATTTAGTTACCACTGCTGCCACAAACACTCCAAGTGTCCGTCATCTTCTGTTCCAGATCCAATTAACCATTTTGATGCATTTGCTTCCATTAACTTTTTACAGCGGATGCTTTTTTTTTTGTTGATTTTGCTTTTTCTATTTTTATATACTCAGGCGGTTGTAAGGCGCACCACCACCACCTCGCCCTGCTGCACCAGTCCACTGATTTAATTTCATTTTGCCATCGCCATTTACCTGTTCGCTTTGCCATTTTGTGATCGAAATTGAAGGCAAATTCGCCTGCTTCTAAGCCATTTTCGCCTTCACTGCGACTCCCTTTGGCTCACTTTGTCCGCTATTTGTGTGCTTTTCTTTTTCTTAATCTTGTGCTTTCTGTTTTGTTTTTGTCTACTGTGTCCTGTCAGTTGGCGAGACAAAGTACTTGGCATTTGCCACAACCAAACTGATTTAATGCAGTTTATGCGCTGTCATATCACATGAAGTGAACGATTAGAATTTAATTGAAGTCGCTTGCCAGCTAGCGAATACATTAACATGTGAGTTTATAACAACAACCACACGTGCACCACTTTGCAATTCCAATTCAAAATGTTGGACAATATAAAGTTTGAAATGAACGCTTATAAGAATATTTTATTGCACGAAATTGGCAAGTAATGGCTTATTGCCTTATTCCGAAGGTCGGTAATAGGCAGGGAGGCAAATTAGTAATCTAGGAAAAGAATTTTGACTGCTTAATCGGTTGAGTTTATTGCTAATATATATGGCATCAAATGCAAGCTCAAGGGCTACCTATTTTCTTCTATAGCGTGGACTATAGGAGTAGAGAAAGTTTTCAGGTTGATTCAGCAAAGTTTAATGCATACCTAAGTACATAGGGATACTGTACATACTGCATAAGTATATGCACAGATATATACAACTGATATTCCAAAAATATTTTTTGTAGTGTTGCCCCCTGAATTCGATTGCAAAAAAAGCAATCCAAATTTAACATTACATTTCACTTGAACAGATATAGTAGGTATCAAATCAAGGTTCTAAAACAAGCTTTAAAAAAATGTATAATTTTAGGTGGTGTTGCCACCTATTTTTTTTTGTTTTTTGTCTGCCGGGACAGACTAGCAAGTGCAGCACTCTGACACAATTAAATGAATTGTACTACACTCTGATTCCCTTTTTCATTTTCTTGAAATCTACTCGACCTCCGAAAAAATCTGAGTAGATCTTGTGGTGCCAAGGAGCCAAGGTGGTCGCTTCTTAACACATCAGTGCCAAAGGCCTCAAGCCTCATTCGAGCGAAGGTCAGGCAGACGTACAGAAAGAAGTCCGCCGTCTCAGCTTCCTTTCCACATGCTGGGCAGAGTGCATTGTCTGAAGTGCCCGCCTTTTCCATGTGCTTTGCCCATAGAAAGTGACCCGTTATCAGTCCAACCAGCCTCCTACAGTCCCCTCTGCTTAGTGACTGAACTGTCTGTGCTGTAGTTATTTCAGCGTATATTCCACACATAAAGTCATCGAATGCATAGAAAAAATAAAAATAATGGGAATATCACTTAAACTGTTTTTGCTTTTTATTTAATTTCAGAGAGCGGGCACTCTTAATGAGCAACCCTTTACCAAACTAGGCGAAAGCGGCGATCAATGATTTTATCATAGCGGAAATGGTATCGTTCATCCAGCTTCCTCGGCCTTCTGCGACCCTTTTCAATCGATTGCAGCCATTCCCAATGGACTGTTGCAAATTAAGTTTAAGCTCTTACTATTCCATTCTCAAGTTTAAAGAATTTATTTGCACGCACATAAAAATATCGGCAACTGCTTTGTAATTGCAAAACGGTAATAGCTGATTACATGCCAAAGCATATCCATTAGCATTAATGGTGTAGCGGTAGACATTAGAAAGATGTGCTTAATGGAAATTATACAGACCATTACAAGACCGAATCGTGCAATAACAACACGGAGTTACACATAAGCTAATATAAATTAAATAAATGAATAAAAATATTGCGAACAAAAACTAATTTAAAATCACTTAACAAATACTAAAATACTCAATCGGATGCGCTATAATGCAATCATAATAAAAATTGTGACCAAAGGCATGCCGGCATTCATCGACGGCGTGAACGGCGTAGAAATGTAGAATACAAGAACAAGCATATAAAATATGTTAATACATATAAAAACGCATCAAAAAGATGTAGCTGGCAGTAAAAAATACAAAAATAATAATAAATAAATAAATGTAAAATAAATGTATTAAAAATGCGCGCAAAAGCAAATGCGCTGCTGAACTGAAACTGATAAAATTTAGCGCGTAAGGAATGCGCATTTCAGTGAACCGATGAAAAAAAAACGGGCGCGCTCGCGCACAACCAATGCGGTGCGCCGCAACAGAAGCAGTAAAAATGATAATTTTACAATCCACTTAGGCGCAGCAAACATTTATTTCTACATTAACTGCTGCAGTCAACAGCCAGTCGAAGCGACCAAGGAAGCAGTGAAGAAGGGCACTGGGGAGGGGCAGTTTCTGTGTAGCATTGCACAAGGTGGTCACTGCCATCACCATCACCACCAGCATCAGCGACGAGCAATCAATGTCGAATTGAAGGCAGTACATCCTGCAGCATGCTGTGGCAGTGGCAGTGAAATACAGACAAGACAAGCTCCGCAGCCGCGTAGAGTAAGTAAGTCAGCTGGCCAGACGAAGTCAAACGGCAACGCGCACCACCTGACGGCGCAAGCATCAAGATAAGTAGTGGAAGTAGCACCAGCGTCGCAGCGCACCGATACTGAACTGGTTATAATGCAGCGAAAATTTATTGGCGAAATTGTAACGCTGCGCATAGCCAAGTTGGGCGTGCCGCTGTGCACCAATATCGCATATTTCCGACGATTGTCGATTGCTTTCAATCAGGCGGCATTCAACTAAATATTTCGCACTGCCGTTTGCTGACGTGTTTCACTCTTTCCGGCCGATTGCGTGTATTTGTGATAGTTTCGCACTGATTTATAGAAATTTTTTGAGTGCTCAGACATGTCTGTCTGTCCATCAATGCGTTCGCCCGTAAGCATAAAATGAATATTTATCTTATCCCTTTAACACGTTTTTGTGCGCTAAGCGGCGAACAAAGCTGAAAAACAAAGCTGCCTCTAATCGAAATTTAATTTATGTCACAACATTTTTTCTGTCACTTAAACTAATTTACTTCGCTTGTTGTGTTTGCAAATGGTTGCTTATTAAAAATGTCATTTTATTATGTTTAGCCACATGTTTGGCAACAAATTAGTAGATTATTTATCGATCTATTCGCTGTCTGTTTTATCTCTGTGTCGGCGAGTTATTATGAGAAAATGCAAATTTTGCGATTTAGAAGTTTTCGCGTTTTTGCAAAGTGGTAAAAAAATTTAGAATAGCGCTCTGTGGGAATTATATTAAGGAATGCAGAATAGATGAGTTAATAAAAACAACTAAAATAAAAAAATATACAAATATTAGAAAAAATAAAAAGTTAGTATAATACTGGAATTGCTAGGGCACGCTGAAATGTTGAAGCTATAAAATCCGCAAATTAAAGATTTAAAAAGAGGTTAGAAAGTAAATGATATTTTTCATCTCCACGCATCCTCTCAATATTTGTTCGAGTTGAGCAGCCGCCGTAGCCGAATGGGCTGGTGCGTGGCTATCATACGGAAGTGCACGGGTGAGAAACCTGGGGCACGAAACACCTACTAATATAAAGAGTTTTTCTAATAATAGTCGCCCCTCGCAGACATCTGAGTGTATTTCTTCCATGAAAAAGCTCCTCATAAAAAAGCCATTTGCCGTTCGGTGGCTGCATAAAATTGTAGGTCCCTCCGTTAGTGGAAAGCCATCAAGATGGACGCTATAAATAAGAGGAGAAGTATAAAACGGTTAAAATATTTAATCTATTTCTTGCCCGCCTGAGAGAAAACGAATTTGGAATTTTTCGAAAAACTTTTTTTTTTGTGGCAAAAATTACATAAAATTAACTAAATAAAAATTTTTTTAAATTAATTATATTTAATTCTTATCAAAAAAAGTCAACTATCGAGTTAACAGTTTTTTATTTAATTTTCACTAATTTTATTTAATATAAAAAAAAAAAAATTTTAATTAATTTTATTTAATTTTTACCAAAAAAAATATTATGCTTGAAATTTTTTTTGAATTTAATGAATAAAAGTCAACTATGTAGTAAGCAATTTTTTATTTAAATTTCCCTAATTTTATTTAGTTTTTACCAAGTTTTTTATTTAGTTTTTATCAAAAACAAATTATTTGAGCTTAATTTTTTTTTAATTTTAATGTAATTACTTTTTTTTTAATATTGCTTAATTTTATTTAATTTTAAACATTTTAATTAAAAAAAAAAAATTTATTGTAATAACTTTAATTTCAAAAAAGCAAAAACGAGTTCCGGGGGAAAAATTTCCAGATAATGAAGTAAAGTAAACTATTTCTGCCTTCAAAACCTTTTGAACGCATAGATAAAACTTTTTCTTTTCGATGGTGTCAATCAAGTACCAAAAAGGTGTGAAACATGTATTTTATTTAAAAAATATATTTAAAATCAATTGAAAATGAAAAACTAAACATAAAATTAAAGATTTTAAGTTAAATTAAAATTAAGAATAAAAATAATGAAAGATAAGTAATACTACATTACACGAACTTTTTGACTCCACCTTTTTAAGTAATGGCCAATTCAACCGACATACCCAACCATAGATATATTAACGCCAAAAGCAAGCCTCCCATATAAAGCCGCGTATCTCATCGAATAAACCAGAAGGGCCTTGAGAATGGCCCCAAGCGAAACCGTAGAAGTACCAACCAGTTTAACATTCATCATGGCTTACAAGTACTAGAATGGCTAAAGAAACAATGTGGGGCCTCTCACATTGATAAAGCTTACCTAACTGACCAACAGAACTATTCATTTTTGGATATTGGACAAATGGGCATCTCAAATGCTACACAACGAGCACACTTAGCAATTATTTATTTTTCAAGGGTTACTGATTAAGTTTTTCAGGTAATCTTAGTCCATATTGCCCCACGGAAGAGACGTTACCTGTTAGAGTACACCAAGAAGTGGTATTGGAAAGCAAGCAAATAGTGAGAAACTTAAATCAAAAAAACTTGTCAGTCCTCACTAAAAATCGGCCATAATTATAACACAACTAATACAAACAACGCATAAGAAATGGCTTAATACCGCTTCAGGATGCATAAGCCTGTCAACATTGAATTATATGAATTTCTAATCAGAAATTCTATTCAATATTTTTGGCTAAAATTCTTTCCCACAAAAACAGATATTTTTTCCTTTCCATACCACTCGCCATCGAGGGAACATTACAATTCTGGCTACAAGCGCACGCTGCTTTTGCGGCAATTTGGTTTGCATGTGAAGTTATTTGCATACCCTGCAGGAATATTTGAGCTAATGAGGAATGTATTTAGTACAGATATGTTGATATCTCTGAAAATGTGAAGCCATACTAAATTCACTACACTCGTATTTGTCTGAAATAGGGACTGATTGAAAAAATTAAAATTTCGGCGAAGTTTTTGTAAACTTTTCTTTTAATCAGGCGAAATTGAGAGGCCTTGCGTTATACTGGAACTATAACTTCATTTCAAATAGCATTAAATATACTGTATAATATTCATGTGTACATCAAAGTAGCCAATAATGCTGCAGGAACTGTTAGAAAATACTTCAGAGAGAGCAATATATAATTTGGAAGGGGTGAAAAGTCCTTAAAAAATAATAAAAATACTTCAATACTTCAAAAATATTTCACAATGTTTCAAACAGAATGTTTCACAAGCTCAGCGATTGATTTAATTTTTTTTTCACATGATTTTTAGCCGATTTCATTTTATACTTTGGCTGTTTTTTTTCGAGTTAAAATATTTAAGATTATTTTGGTCGGTATTCAAAAATTCTCGCTGTAATCAAATCGACCAACTGGTTGCTGTATGTGTGGATAATTTTATTTAAATTTGTCAAATGAATGGGCGCTCAATCGCAATTTCCATATAAAAACATTTCTCAAAATCAACGCGATTTATGAGATTGTTGAAATTTTCGCTTTATTAAAACCAAATTCAATGGACTATAAAATTGTGAAATCAAAAATTTTCCATAAATTATCATTAGTTCCACTTTATATCTTTTGATTATATCAGTTATCCGAAAATGTGGATTCGCGACAATGATTAGTGGCATAAGGTTGTCAACCTCAAGATCAGTACCCCTTTCCTTCCACTGGGTTTCCCACTTTGTGAGGTACCCAGTCTCGCGTTGGGGTTAACAGTTTCACCGCTAGGAGAATTCAAGTTGGGAGATTGACAGTAAGATGTACACATTACTGCCCTTTATGAAAATTTTAATAAAAAGTGATTTCGATTGGTGTGATTTGTTGATTTTGACGTGATAACGTCTTATAATTCGATTTAACAGGCTGCACGCACGAAAAAATGTGTCGTTACCTTGCTCATTAGTGTTACCTTGCTCATTGCCGTTACCTTGCTCATATGTCGTTACCTTGCTCATTGCCGTTACCTTGAATGAACTGCAAGCGAAAGCGCGGAACGAACGACAAAGCAAACAAAGCAAACGAACGGCAACGTTCGACATCTTGCTCTCTCCTACTTAAGTGAGCGTATATGTGTATGTATATGCGCATATGTTCATATATAAATTCACGTATTCGTATTTGCATATGCCTTCTTATTGATTATTATTAATTTGATTTACTTGAAGAATTTAAAATAAAACCAAGTTTGTTAATAATACCTGTTGTTTTAATGTTATTATTATTTTTTGACGTGATTATGTTATGTTATGATATGTTATATGTTATGTTATGTTATGTTATGTTATGTTATGTTATGTTATGTTATGTTATGTTATGTTATGTTATGTTATGTTATGTTATGTTATGTTATGCTATGTTATGTTATGTTATGTTATGTTATGTTATGTTATGTTATGTTATGTTATGTTATGTTATGTTATGTTATGTTATGTTATGTTATGTTATTTTATGTTATGTTATGTTATGTTATGTTATCTTATGTTATGTTATGTTATGTTATGTTATGTTATGTTATGTTATTTTATGTTATGTTATGTTATGTTATGTTATGTTATGTTATGTTATGTTATGTTATGTTATGTTATGTTATGTTATGTTATGTTATGTTATGTTATGTTATGTTATGTTATGTTATGTTATGTTATGTTATGTTATGTTATGTTATGTTATGTTATGTTATGTTATGTTATGTTATGTTATGTTATGTTATGTTATGTTATGTTATGTTATGTTATGTTATGTTATGTTATGTTATGTTATGTTATGTTATGTTATGTTATGTTATGTTATGTTATGTTATGTTATGTTATGTTATGTTATGTTATGTTATGTTATGTTATGTTAAAGTATATTATGTTATGTTAATGTTAACTCATTCTCTATATCCATACAAAATCTCTATCAAACAAATAAAATTAAAATTTTCTTTTGAAAAATGCAACCATTCAATTAGTATTTTTTTATGACGTTATCACGTTAAACTATCGCCAGTAAACCGACTTTACAGACAACCTCTTTTTTTTTAATTTATATGTTTGAAACTTTGATTTTTATTATTTTGTAGGTGAATAAACTATATTCTCATAAAAAAATTAGTAGTGTTAAATTAAAAAACCAATGAATTGTCAAAACTTACCAATAGATCTCTGTCTGAGTACATACTGTATACTTGTTCTATCAAACACGTATCAGATTTTCCGTAGTATATTTAAAGATTTCTGAAGTGCTGCTGGTTTCCTGTAGTAAACTGCACACTTCATGATACAGCTCACTTTGCTGAGCTATATTTTATATGCAGTTTTTGAAATAATCTGAAAAGGTGTGAATACGGAGAGCTATAGTACAAGACTATTCTACTTAGATCTGATCAGAGATCAGAGGCAACTAGAGAGACAAAGTCCAACTATTATTTGAACGCGAATATGAATTAGCATCAACCAATCATAACTCCGCACCACTTTGCCACTTGCCCAATTTCCTGCAGGGCTATTGCCCGTGCATGTGTATGTTCTCGCTTAGCATTATGGTCTGGTTTGCTTGATTTTGGTTTCATTTATTCTTTAAGTAATTTATTGTGTATCGGAAATATTCAAAAATTTGCATGCGAAAGCCATATTTCTTAATTTACCGCAGAGCAGCTGCTGCGTTCATTAAAAAGCTCAAAGCCGAGGCTATGTGCACATGTGTGTGTGCCCAAAGTGTATGTTGCTGTTCTTTTGCCATTGTGTGGTGGTTTTCTTAAATATTTTTTTATTTTTTTTTGTTATATTATTTGATCATTGCATGCATTGCCACTTTAGTGGACTCTGCTGCTACGCATTTGCCATTTGCATAAGACTATGGCAAGGTTCTTAATGCAAAAAAATACAATGCAACAACAACAAATATGCCTTTACTGCTTGTTTTTTACTGCACAGCTTCCATTGCTGTTGCGGCGGCTGCCACCATCGCGCAAGATATTGTGGCAAAGTGCTTTGGTGCGCTACCGCTCGCCATTTCGCGTGCACCTCCCTCTCACATGCCCCCATCCTGCTGCGCTGCTGGTTCATTCACTTCACTTTTGCATGAAAATTTGTCCATTGCTGCCTCACCATGCCACTGGTTTATGATATTATTGCCCGCATTATTGCTGTTGTTGTTGATGTTTTTAGTGCCACTTCTGTTGGCGTTGGTTTGTGTGCATCTGCAATAAAATCAAATTCGTACTAATTGCTATGATCAGCAGCAGTTATAAATTTTTATAAAATTTTGCCATCGTTTTGCAATTTTCTTTACATAATAATTCATACGCTTTTGTTGTAGTTGTTGCAATACATTCATCTGTGTCTGGTTTACTCGTTGTACGTCCTTTTTATATATCATTTTTAAATGAGCATTGCATTATATTGGTGCAACTAATTTATTGCTTTTTCTATGTAATGATCGCACACGGCGAATGAGTGGGTAGAAGGGGAGTGATCGAGTGGGTGACTGAATAAATTTCCGTATATATTTATTTGCATGCCAGTACATTTATCATTTTTACTAAATACAAAAAATTAACATTTTACTAAATACAAAAACCAAATTGATCTTTATTTCGATGCTTACGCGCTCCTGAATCATCCAATATTTTTTTGAATATGCTTTCTTTTAATAAGATTTATTAAAATTCATTATCCAACTGCAAAATTGTAAGTAATTTTTCGTATTTGCATTTTATTCATTTTCCAATAGCAGATACCAATTTCGATTAAATGCTTAAATTGATGTGTGTTGTGTCCTCAGTGACCCCACTAATATTTTCAGACAAATATTTTTGTGGAACATTTTAGTGGTAAAATGTCTTATTTTCAAGAATTTCTAGACTTTTAATAAAACGTCGGTCAAATTGACCCATAAAGAGGGTATCTAGAGGGTTAAAATGTTCCACAAAAATTATGCCCATAAAATTCTACTATAGAACAATGATAATAATATTTTCATTAGAAATCGGGTTTTAACACTTTTGAGACGTAACATAAAGATCCTTATAGCTAAAATTTAGAAGCTTTGACCGACTGGAAAAGAAAATGAGACTTACTGGCATAGAATTTTGTTCTACAAAAGTGATCTACTTATGAAGTACTTTTAGGATTATATGCTCTCTTTTCTATTCCAAAAATTAGCACAGTGTTATATTATGGCTTCTTTGTATTCATATCTGTGTCACCAAAATGGCATTTCCTAGAGTATTTTCAAAAAAAATTCCATTGATAAAAACTGAGATGTTTCTCAAATGGCCAGTAAATAGAAGCATGCGTCTGCCGTTCTTGCGAGCTGGACGAGCAAATGCCAGAACACGTCCTCTGCGAAGGTGTAGCTTTTACAAGATAAAGGCTCTCACAGCTAGGTGGCGTGATTCTATTTGTAAATCCATTGGTAATATGGAACAAAAAGCCTGAAGAAGTGTTCAAATTCATTAGAAGCCTCCAATATAGACTTTCGGGCAAGACCTCATTAGAGGTCGATGTGTGCTCTGCCTCGATATAATAATAATAGTAATAGTGAAACGCATTGGCTTCTCGAAATACTAGCGAGAGTTTAGAACCACTAATTTCGTTTGTCAGTAAAGTCGCCCAAATGAAAATGGGGCACGTCCAATTTTTTTTTTTATTAAACGTTACAAAGTAACCAATTCAGAAGCAAGTTTCTCAAACGTAAAGCGATTCATGTCTCTTTTTTCTTTAACGCAAAACAATTTTCACTTTAAAATTAATATCCCATGGCCCATCCATTAAAAGGAGGTTATGCGAAAGCCAATTCCTACGACTGCTCCTCTGTATGCGATTTGCTGGCGATTTTCTTGTTCAGAGATAAGTGAATAACTATAGTTATATGCAATTCAGAATAGGATTTCACTTTAAAACCCCGAATGTAGTTCATCATCTAGTGGCTTCGCACAAACTTTAGGCAGCCTATCAGGTCATATTTGAAAATCTTCTGTAGTGATTCAAGCTTTGAGTATAAAAATCTGTTGAACTCAGTTAACTACTTTCTGTGTAGATGCCCACATTCGATGAGGTAGCCTGGCAGCAGTTAATAATAGTATTCAAAAGAACAGATCGACCAGAATCTACAGGAAACATAATTTCCGAGGACTTACAGCAAAATACATATTTGCTTCAACATTAAGAGGCCTCACTAAAAACACTTCAAACCTGTTTTATAACCGAATTATAATTTGGTATATTCTATGACTTTCATCAAAATAGCGCAACACAGGGTTTAATATTTTTTGGAGATACCTTCTACTCAAATATGAACGAGACGGTATCAATAAAACGGTCCGCTGATGACATATGGCAAAAATAATTTTTTTGTTTTTTGGTAGGACTGTTATAAGCTTACATGGCAAATTTCAGCGTGATATGTCACATTAGCGTGGCAGTTATTTGACCTGTTTTATTATATACAATATTTTTTCGCGGGCTACCCTCCAGTTTGGTTCCATTCTATATAAAAATGACCTCTGTGAAATTTGGTGCCAATCGGATAGGGGAAAGGTGTGCCCCCGAGCCTTTCAATATGCAAAATTTACCCCAAAATGACAAAAAAATTTAATTTCATTAAAAGTGTGTTTCTTATTTTACATGAGTACCTATATATACAGCGTAAATAAGTAGTAAAAGAATTTAATTGGTAAAGTATATTAAATTATACATATATAAATTGAAGAAGGAAATTATTATCCATACAGTATTTAGCATACATGTATGCATAAAAAAAAGAAATAACTCATTGAATAAAATAAAATAAATATTAATTAAAAATCTTTATTTTTAGATATAGTTTGTTTATTGCTGTCTGGGAACTTCTTTCGATAGTCACTTACAACTTGGAGCACGTACTACATTTGTCGCTCGTTTTTTGTATATAACTTATTAAAATCCTCTACTAGTTTAACACCTCTCTCCGCCGAATCATTTGTTACTTTAAGTTTATTAACTACTTCTAAAGCTTGGCCGAAATCTTCATGTTTGTGCCACCGGGCAGGATCTGTGCACAGGAATTCGTCATTTATGTTAAATCTTGCAAAGAATCGTTTTGTTTTGTTGGGGACAAATTATTCAAGTCCTTGCTTTAATAATTCAGGAACTTGGCTTGTTTTCACGGTTATCCTTTTAATACTTTTTTCACATTCAGCATCATTTTCACGATTCAACGCCTTTACCATTTTAATTTTTGATTCTGCCGTCACATTTGGGTCAAAGAAGGCCAAGGCGATGGATTCAGGTGATAAATACCACAAATGATTTTTGATTTTTTGTAAAGCCAAATCGTTAACTGTCCGGTATTTATAAATTTTGGAAAGAACACTGAAATTCAAAAATGGTGCTTTGGCTGCAGAAGGTGCATAAAACCACGCTTCGATATATATACAGATAATTAAAATGCAAATATCACAAATTGCATTTTCCTCACGCAGTGATAATTTAAATTCGTCGCGAAACATGAATATCTTAAAGCAACAAATAGCCTTAGCCATCCACAAATGTTTTCTGATCTTCTTATTCACGATTCCGGTTTTAAAATTATTTACATTTATTTTAGGCCAAGCAGTTTGGAACTTTTTTAAGATTGGTACGGTTGGGTCGGTAGTTTTACCCATCTTCTCCTCGAAAACGGCTTTTAAAATGATTTCGTATATGTGATGGCGGCAAGGCAAATATAAAAGATCTTTTTCTAGAAAGCTTTCAATCAAAACACACGCACCATTAAAAGCGCCCGTATTAGAGGCAGTAGTGTCAAAAACCAATGCTTTTACGTAGTCCTGAAGGCCCCATTCCGCAAGAGTTTCTCAAACAGCTGTTGTCTGTTCTTTTCCACTCCCTGATTGCAATGCAGGTACCCCAAGAAGTTGATCAGCACGCAATTTGAAAGAATAACAGGAAGTCGGTCTACTGTCTCTTTACCTGTTAGTGATGGCAGTAATTTACTATCCCAATGTATCGTAGCGGCAGGCAATTCCTTATCCTTAAAGATATTTTTGATTTCGATAGTTTTCTTTTCGCGGAGTTTCTCACGAGAATTGAATGAATTTCTCCACATCTTGACCAAGGGCTTCAAGTGTAGCTATAAGAATATGAACTGCATTCCTGTCACTGGTCTTGCACTTATCCAAAGCAGCAGCAAGCTTAGGAGTTGTTGTTATTTGTCGTCTTCTTTTTTGTTTTGCTGGTACAGACAATTGTTTTGAGCAATGCGGAATTTCCTCTGAAGCACGCGCTTCTAAATCTTCTCCGCTGCTTGAACTCGACGTCATCAGTATATCAGATTGAGCTAGAAATAGTATTAACAATATAAGTACGATTTAGTTCAATATACATAAATATTCATGTTAAATAGGTAGCTAGAGAAGATGAAGATAAATACTTACTCAATTGAAGAACTTCATTATTGCTTCGTTCTTTTCTCTTCTCCTCTCGTAATTTTCGCTCAGAAACTCGAGTCTCTTTCGCACTTAGCTGGTAATCAATTCCATACATAAGCCCCGGGCGTCCTTTCATCCGCTGATGTTTAAGAACTGCTTATCTTCTTCAATGGATATGATATTCAATGCATTGGCGTGTGCAATATCGAAGAGATCCTCGAGTTTTTCAACGAATTCTTTTTCTTTTTTCTTATGATCCATCGACGTTCTTGCAGCATGAAGTTGAAAAGTGGCCGCCACTGCTCATAGAGACCTTCTAACTTTGGTATACAGTTCTTTAGTTCTTGCGTCGGAATTCGGGCTTTCTCACAATATCTCATCACTTCCCGCACAGATATTTTCATTTCGAATTTCAAAATGTGATCAGTTGATAAGTTATCTCACATATTTTAACTTCCGTTTTGTTTTTGTAATTCAGAAATTGAAGAAAAATGGAAAATTTTTGACAGAGTTGTCAAAAGGCAAGGGTCGAACGACTTGGTAGATTCTGCATTGAATATATTTTTTTTAAGCGTAATAATTTGAATTATCATTGTAATGTGATAAACTAAGTGCCCGGCTACTTTACTTACTACTAGTACTTATACTACGAATTTTCGGGCTTTTTGAAATTTTGAAGGCCCGGGGGCACACTTTCCCCTTACCAGATTTACTTCAAACTTTTTTTCCACCATTTTTATATATAAAGGAACCAATCTGGGGGGTAGCACCAATAAAAAAATAATCTTGCAAAATAACTGCCACCCTAATGTCACATAGTTTGTTTTCTGTGCTACAGTAAACAAGTCAAGCTCGAGTGCCAAGCCATAAAATATACGAGATTTTAAGATTCGCTTGAAAAGCCAGTAGTTCAGTTTTGTATGGAGGACGAGCTATCTTAATCTACGAAAGTTATTGAATTTATAAAAGTCTTTTCGTATTTTGTCAATACATGTCGTTGGAGTCAACTATCTCCAGTGCTACGAATCACATTGTATCATATCATATGGTGTTAGAAAGGTGACATTTTAAGCTTCATTTAACCAAAAAAAAATTAAATTCGGAGAAGTTCAAAAAAAGTTATAGCTGTTCAAAAATGAGTGAAAGTAATGAAGAAATACGCTATATTTTGAAATTTTTTTATAAAAAAGGGAAGTATGCCAATGAAATTTGTGAAGTTTACGGAGACGATGCTGTATAAGTTCGTGTAGCACAACAATGGTTCGCTCGCTTTCGCTCTGGAAATTTCGATGAAATTATGGAAAAGATTGACCAGGACCGTCACATAAGCTGCCATGACATCGCCAAGGCACTAAACATTCATCATCAAACGGTTTTGAACCATTTAAAAAAGGTTGGTTACGAAAAGAAGCTCGATGTTTGGGTACCACATGAATTGTCTGCGATTCTTTGTTGAAACGAAATGAAATCGAACCATTTCTGAAGCGAATGGTAACAGGAGACGAAAAGTGGACCAAATACGACAATAATGTGCCAAAAAGATCATGGTGCAAGCTCAACAAATGGTCGCAAAGCCAGGATTGACGCCTCGAAAGGTTATGCTGTGTGTTTGGTGGGATTGGAAAGGAACCATCCACTATGAGCTGCTCCAGCCTGCTCGAACGATTGATTCTACACTTTACTGTCAACAACTGATGAGATTGAAGCAAGCAATCGGAAAAAAATGGCCAGAACTAATCAGCAGAAAGGGCGTCGTATTCCATCAGGACAACGCTAGGCCACACACATCTTTGATGATTCGGCAAAAACTGGGAGAGCTTGGCTGGGAAGTTTTGATGCATCCACTATATAGCCCCGACCTTGCACCATCGGACTACCATTTGTTTTGGTTAATGCAGAACTCCCTTAATGGAGTAAAGTTGGCTTCAAGAGAAGCCTGTGAAAATTACTTGTCGCAGTTTTTCGCCGAGAAACCACAAAAGTTTTACACTGATGGAATAATGTCTCTAGAAGAACATATTTGGTTTAATAAAGTTCATTATAAATATTAATAAAAAAATGAGTTGAAGTTTGATTAGAAATACGAAAAAACTTTTTCGACTACCCATTATATACATACTTACATTTGTACCCAAATATAATGGACTCGCAGCATAAGAATAAATAAATCAAATTTAAGTCTAAATGAAGCTCTAAAAAAAGCCTTCATAATAAAGATTAAAAATTCAAATGAACCACAAGAAAAACCAGCAAAAAGTATCTGGTTATGAATAAAATATTTTTTAGCTCGCTAAAGAAAAAAAATATTAAAAAAAACACGTAATGGGGGCTAAATTCGGGCAGGACGAACTTCAATACCCGCGCACATTTCAGTAAAATTTAATTTTTGGCTGGCTCTTCATTTTTGCACTGAAACAAACTCATAGCAGCAGAGAGGCAGACGGAAATTTTATCTTAAAATATAAAAAGTGGGCGTGGCTTTTAAGCGATCTCAATAATATTTATGTCGAATCCAAATCGGTGGTGAGCAATGCGTATATAAAATTTTAGGCTATATTTATCAAGCTTTTCTTGAGATATACGCATTTATCCAAAACTGGGGGTGGCACAGCCCATTTGTTTTTATTTTTCTTTTTGTTTGAGTCCTATTTCTGTTTTTGGTTGATTTTAGTAATTTTGTTTCGTTTATAAACGATTTTTTTCTTTTTTAAAAATTACCGTTAAATGGGAGTTGGGCATAGTTATTGACCGATTTTGTTTTTTATTTTTTGAAAATTGCCGTTATATGAAAAGTAGTTGTGGTTACTGACCGATTGGCGAGAAGTAATGTGTACCAGATCTCATTAAAGATTCATTTATTCATTTTTGCTCGAGTTATTGTGCGCACAGACGGACGGGCAGACGGACGGAGAGAAAAGGCTAAATCGACTCCTCCATTCTCACCATTTTGTTTTACATATATCTATACCTAAGTTCCTCGATTATTATCCGCTATTGTATACAACCGTTATGTGAACAAAACCTTTATACCTCTGGCCTTTGACTGCGCGGGTATAAAAATAATTGAGAGCGCACGTCGGCGCTGTGCGACTAAAGCTGGACAGCGCATTTGCCTCTGCTGCTGCAACAATATTAATACGAATATGCATATGCGCACACATACACTCATACGTGCGAAAGGTTGAGCTTTTGTATTTGTTGCCGCACCGCTTTGACATTACAAATTGGCAATTCGAACGTTTAACCGAACGTGCCAGCGAATAATAAATGCGAGTGAGAATTATAGCAATTTATTGACAGCAACAAAGAAATAAATTATACGACAAGAAATAATACAAAAATGGGCAGGCGATTAAAAACTTAGAAATACAAATCGGCACGCTATAGGGGGCTATCAGTAAAATTCAAATTTAAATCTATGAATCGAACATTTTGATTTTTATTTTCCTCTCCATTCTCCCCTCCCGCACGCACATTTTTCGAAAAGCAATATTTATGAGCGACTTATTATAAAACTATTATACTTGCTAAATGCTTGTTGACAATTTGTTATTAACAAATCGAACACTAATCGATGCGCGCGAGGAGGAGCTGCGCCAAACGAAACGGGTTCTTGGTATGGAAATGAAGACGCAGGCGATTTGCCTACATATGTAGTTTCGCAGACAGAGTTTTTTCGATCAAATTTTTGTGTGAACTTGCACTGAAGATGAGCGGAAATATCGACGAGACTTAAACTAAAAAAAAAGATTTTTGTTCATATATAAATTTAAAACAAATGACTTGTTGATGCCATTGAACTATTAAAGTGGTAACCAAACAATTTGTAGAGTGAATATTTATGCATAAATTTTTTTCGTATCAGCGTTTGGTGAGAAAATCCCGCTTAAATATTGGATTATACTGCAAATAAAAAAATTTTTTTTAAATAAAAAATAAAAAATAGTAAAAAATTCAATGGCAGAAAAAATCTTTAAATGCAAAAAAATGTTCACATAAACAAATTAACAACAATTGGCGACCGCTCGCGAGGCGGCTTGCAGATCTTGTCCGAATGATAAGCTCAGTTATTTATCGCGCTTTGCTTTGCAGATAAAGCCAGAAAAGGTCACAGCATTGCTTAGCGATTTGATTGGCAACTGCGATAGGCAAAATATGACCTTAACACTTTTATATTTTATTTGAATGTCAAGATGTTACATAACTTATGAGAGCATTTGACCAGTTAAGGGGTTAAGCCATCGTAGCGGCGGGAAAAATTTGCATATTTTGAGACGTTTTCTGTGAGACAATGAAACAAATTAAAATTCTGAATAAAGCTTATGTTTTTCTCAATTATAAAGGGTATCTCCAAAGCGAAGCCTAGATGTCTACAGAGTCCGGCACTCGAAGTGTAATCAATTAAAAATTTAGTTTGGAAAATTACTGTTATTCAATGCGAAGAAAAAAATGTGTGAAAATAATACAAAATTTGCAAGTTGCCCGAATGTGACTTGCAGGTATTTTCGGTCACTCGCGGACAATGGCATTGGCTCAAAGAGAATAATCCATCGAATTCGCGTCTGGTGAATTTGAGAGTCATTGTGTGGACGTTATAAAGTTCGGAACGTGTTTTTTAGCCATTTTTGGTTCACTCGAGCTTTGTGAGACGGTGCCGAATCTTGTTGAAACGTCCATAGTCTGCAACCGAAATGTTTGTCCACCCATGGCTTCAAAGCAACTTCCACAATACTCTCCCGATAATATTTCGCATTTATCCTGCCGCCAGGCTCGATGAAAATGATTGGAGAGCGTCCATTTGCGGTTACAGCGGCCCAAACCATTACAGATGGCGCGTGCTGCCTCCTGGTGGCCAATCGATAACTCAAATTCTGGTATGAACGGTCGGTCAAATAAACCCTATCTTTTTGGGAGTTTACGAATTCCTCAATTTGAAACACTATCAGAAAACACAATGTTCGGAAATTGACCGCTTCGGGCAAAGCGAAGCAACTCCTTCGCTCTCTCCAGTCTGACTTGTTGCTACTTTGGTGTGAAATCATGCGCCTTTTGGATCTTGTAAGGCTTGACTTTGAAATCATTTTTCAGTATGCGGCGATGCTACGGTCAGATTTTTTCAGTTCTTTCGCCATTTGATTGGCACTTGGTCTGGGATGTCGGTGAAGTCGCTTCTTCACTTTTTGAACCATTTCACGTGACGTTGCAGTCTTTTGATGATCACTTCCATGGCGTTTCGCGGTACTACCAATATCATTGTAACGAGTAATGGTGCGATAAACAAAGCTTTAATTACTTTAAAGTGCTCGAGCTCACGAACAATCGCTGCTTGGTATTTTCCAGCCAAATATAATGCAATCACACTATTACGTTATTACAAAGACATAAAACCAAATTGTCATCAATAAAGAATTAAACAGAAAGTATTTCCCATCAGGTGCCAGCCCTTGAAGGTACTTTAAATTACATAAACAAAAGGATTTTGACTGAAATTGGTTTCGCGCAAAATGAGCTTTCGCCTACATGTAATTACGGCCAACAAAAAAAAAATCGAATAATTACATTTTGTGCCAAATTGACTTCCGAATCAAATAAAATGTCTAAAAACATTGCATTTGAAAATGAAAAAGCATAAGCTTTCACCAGGATGAAAGCTCCCGGCCACTGCCCCACAGTAGCGACAAATGAAAATAAAAAGAAAGTAATATTTTAACAGAGTGAGTAGCGAAGCAGGAAAAAAAACGTCCCTTGGTGATTGTGCCAACATGTCTTCGGGACTTAATTAAAATTACAGTTTCCTCTCTTTTTCATGCAGACTTTTCTATTTTCATATTCAACACGTAGGTTTGGGACTTCGTGGCAGTAAAGTGAATAACTCAATTTGGTGCTGTGATTTTTCCAGTAAAAAAATGGGAAAAAGCAAGAAAAAAGGGTAAGTAGTAAAGTTAGCAAAATGACGCAGTGGGTAGCTGACACAATGGTGGAGCAGGCGATTGTTGCAGCAATGAAAGCAACTGTTGCGCGCATAAAGCAGAAAACGTTGCTTGCAACAAGCTGTTGCGCTGATGTGGTGCATATGTGTGAGTGTGACTGGGATATGCCGGCGGTAATTTGCACTGGCGTTGCTTTTCCATTGCCTTATTTCATTTAATTTTTTCAACTTACTGCCTTTTTTTGCACAGCCACTGCTAATGAGTTTGAAATGTGAGTGGGGTGAAAAGTTACTACGAAAAAAAAAAAATAATAAAAATAAAAGAAAATCCAAGTGAACTCGAGCAAAACGAAACTTAGCTAAAATTAAGATTTAAAATGTCGCCGCTGGGCTGAGCGAAAAATGTTCACTTTCACTTGGAATAAAAAAACAAAAAAAAAAAACGCAGTTAAAACTTAAAAGAGCATCTTAGCGTTAATAGTAATCTTGGCAGGTGGCATGCCACATGGCTGTTAAAAGTTACAAGTAGTTTTCATTGTTTTTTTTCACATTTTTTCTTATAATTTCTTTTCGCCGGCAATGGCATTTGAAGTGACTTCGCAAATTGGCATTAAAATAAAGTGATTATGACTCGAACATGACAACGAATAGCTGGTTTATTATTTCTTATTTTTATTTTCTTAGATGAATGTGCACTGCTGAAGTAATTGCTGTTTTTTCACACAGCGATCATTATGTGATAGTGTATTTTGAATATAAATTAAAATAATTGAAAAATGGGTAATAAATGGCAAGATTTTCTAGCAGCGCGAAAAGAGGTGGAACGCCAAAGGAAATGACTCAAACTTAAATAGAAAATTTGCTATCAAAAGTAAAATAAAAGGAAAATATTTCAAAGAAACAAATATTTAAGTCTTCTTTTACTTTGTTTTAAGAAAATCTTGCAAATAACTCATAGTCCTTCCGCTATGATTCAAACTGGCAGCTTTCAACATCAGAAGCAGTGAGGCGCTTCGTCATATTGATGTTATTCTGCTTCACCTTTGACCCCACAGTGAACTATGAATTCCAATTTGTTTGCCAAGCATTTTCGAAGAACGATAAAAAATACGAATAATCCATCATCAAGACAATGCGAGCTCTCACGTATTGGCTCAAACAAAGAGTTTCTGAGCGCTCAAAAGATCGAATAAGACCCCTTTGAGCCCTGATTTAACACTTAATAATTTCTAGTTGTTCCTGAACAGCAAAAATAAATTCCGAGTTTATGTTTTTCAATACCTGAAAAAGTGGCAAAAGTGCTTCGAAAATTAGTGCATTCAAAACAAAAAATAAAAGCAGAAATTTTTTCAAAACTGGTCAAAATGCTGATGTGTTATAGTTAGTCGCAGGCTGTAGTGTCTGACGGTAATATCGGCACTTTTCAGTTTTTAACGTCAGGGTTTAAAAAAAGATATACAATATTGGAATTTTTTCTCCTCAAGAACCTTTAGACTTTTAGACCCAGACAAAAAAACTTTTGCTCGCTGGCTTGAAATGTGTAAAAGTTGTTTTCATTTATAAATCATTATTGTTTTTGTTGATTGTTTTTTTTTTAAATCATTAGTAATAAAATCCGAAGCTAAGATTGCGGAAATAAACTTCTTTTTATGAAATCAATTTCGTCATCGTCATTTTTCCCTTATGCATGGTTTAGTTATATAAAGAGTGGTTAAAATTCAAGGCCCGATTTTGAATGTGAACCACACCTAAACGTCGCGCACTGTCTGATTTTTTCGTTCAATTTAATCGTCCAAATGTGCGTACAATTGGAAAAATTGTGCAAAAGTTCGAGCAAACCGGGTCTGTAGGAGATGTGAAAACACCAGTGCATGCTCGCACAGCTCCTACTGCAGAAAATATTGCTGCTGTTCGCGATAGTGTGGTTGAAGAGCCGTCCACCTCAACTCTTCGTCGTGCCCAACAATTGTACCTCTCACGCTCGTCGCTGATGAACATTATGCATAAAGACTTGCATTTACACGCTTACAAGGTACAATTGAATAAAGAATTAAAGCCTCTTGACCATTTCGAGCGTCGTCAATGGTCAGAATGATGGCAGGAATTCGCAACAGTGAATGACCAATTTTCGAAGAAAATCATTTTCAGTGATGAGGCACATTTTCACCTCAGTGGATTCGTAAATAAGCAGAATTGCCGCATTTGGGCGAATGATAATCTAAGAGTGATTGCCGAAAAACCAATGCACCCACAAAGAGTGACTGTTTGGTGCGGCGGGCCGTATTTTTTCGAAAATGAGGCCGGTCAGGCAGTTACTGTGAATAGTGTTCGCTATCGTGATATGATAACGAAGTTTTTATGGCCCAAATCGGAAGATAATATGTGGACGATATGTGGTTTCAACAGGACGGTGACACTTGTCACACAGCTAACGAAACAATGGCTCATTTGCGCGAAAAATTTGATGGCCGAATAATCTCACGTCGCGGCGTTGTCAATTGGCCGCCAAGATCATGTGATTTGACACGGTTGGACTTCTTTCTTTGGAACGTCGATAGGCCAGCAACAATTCAAGAGCTGAAGGATGAAATAATTCGGCACATTAACGGCATAGAACCTCAATTTTGCCTCAGTGTCATCGAAAATTTTGACCATCGGATGGAGGTGTGCCGCCGAGGCCGCGGCGGCCATTTGTCCAATATTTTATTGCATGCGTAATTGAGCTATACCAATATTATCATAATAAAGAGAAATGACAATAATTTAAAAAAAAGAAATGTATTTTATTCAAAATCAATACCGGCCCTTGAAACTTAACTACCCACTCGATCATTCATTATATGGGAGATAAAGTGTGACAACTCAGCGAAAAAAAATTGTCAAAACTCGGCGTTATTTTTTAGCCACTTGAAACTTGCACTAAAATTCAATGAGCTATAAAATTGCATACCCAGAAAAGTTTTAAAAATTTTGGTTAAAGAGATGAAATATTTTGATGAAATTTTAAAAATATATTTTTATGAAACAAAAAACAGTGGTGTGTTTATAATTTTGCAACGCGGTGTAGGTGAGAAGGAATTGTAGGGAATTAATGGCGACTAGACCAAGTACAGGCTCAATTTTTTTTGTGATTTTCCTATTTTATAGCCGTTATTAACTTAGAACCTCAATTTTGCCTCAGTGTCATCGAAAATTTTGACCATCGGATGGAGGTGTGCCGCCGAGGCCGCGGCGGCCATTTGTCCAATATTTTATTGCATGCGTAATTGAGCTATACCAATATTATCATAATAAAGAGAAATGACAATAATTTAAAAAAAAGAAATGTATTTTATTCAAAATCAATAAGGGCCCTTGAAACTTAACTACCCACTCGATCATTCATTATATGGGAGATAAAGTGTGACAACTCAGCGAAAAAAAATTGTCAAAACTCGGCGTTATTTTTTAGCCACTTGAAACTTGCACTAAAATTCAATGAGCTATAAAATTGCATACCCAGAAAAGTTTTAAAAATTTTGGTTAAAGAGATGAAATATTTTGATGAAATTTTAAAAATATATTTTTATGAAACAAAAAACAGTGGTGTGTTTATAATTTTGCAACGCGGTGTAGGTGAGAAGGAATTGTAGGGAATTAATGGCGACTAGACCAAGTACAGGCTCAATTTTTTTTGTGATTTTCCTATTTTATAGCCGTTATTAACTTATACCCAGTTATTTTCGTATTTTCACAAATATCACCTAAAAGCAGAGCAAAAAAATAAATTACATCGAAATTACGTGCATATTTTCAACTGTTCACGGACTCAAAGAGCCAGGCAAATGCGGTAGCAATGATAAAACATAAAAAGAATTTCCTATCGCTTTTGTCCCACTGTTGCTGTCACATTTGTATAACTTCGCTATTTACTTTTTTTCTACTTGTTGCTCATCATCTGGTCTTTGATATACTCTTTCGATGCTTTTGCGTTTTTATACGATTTCGTTTTGTTTTATTTCCCTGCAACTAGTAATTTAGTACTTAAAGAGGTATGTTTTTTTTTACTTTATATTTCCATACATACACATACATGTGTGTGTAGCTGATTAGCAGCTTCTGTGACTATTGGCTGTAATGTTGTCAGCGTCTGCAGTGTTGTTATTGCTATTGTTTTATAGCCGTTGCTGCTGCTGTGATTTCACAGGCACTTGACCGCGTAGAAATTAGATATCTCAACGCTTTAGTGACAGCCAAGTAAAAGTTTTTGCCATTTTAATTACAGGTTTCGGTGGCAATGGAAAAAAAACCAGAAACAAGAAGTGAAAATTATCTCTAAGAGACTAACTTCATAGTCAAGGTTTAGACGGTGGAAGACAGTAACACTGAATTTTTATTTCATAGCTTCATGTGAAATAGGCACTCACAGCAGCCCAGTGGCAAAACAACAAAAAGCCAAAAAGGCAAGAAGAAAAAACTATTGGTAGTTCGCGCGAAAAGCGCAAGCGAGCCCACTTATTTCAGTTTGGCATTTGTGCAAAAATGTATTTATAACTTAAAATTGTTTTTGCTATCCATTTACATACCTACACACACACACACATAGTAGCAATTTTTTCACCTGCGTTGCTTTTGGGCCATTTGTGTTTACTTAACGATCGCAATAAATTGCAATTTGCTTACCTACTTCATTTAACCCATTTTAGAGGCCCATAAATATTTCCACTGCCACAACATACGATTTTCTATTTTTTCACTAGTTTTTCTAGGCATTTATTTCTGCTTGTAAAATTTTACTGATAGTTGTAATTTTTTCCTTTTTGCGTCCGCTAGCTGCTCTTCGCATAGATTTCCAGTCTCTGCCTATTGTGGCTTGATTCTGCGATGGCTCGCAACAATGCTCTTTTATTCCTGTTTTGATTGCAGCGATCTTGTGGAAGTGATTATATGCACGTATGTATGTATTTATTACAAAGTTCTGAGTTTACTGCGCTAAATGGTGATAATCCGTTGAACCAGCTGAAGGGGAAGTAGTCAATGAAATAATTAAAATGACAAAAGGAAAAAAAAACACTGTTGCCAATTTGCTAGTTTCCGCAAATTTCGTTTTTTAAGCTCAAATTTTCCGTTTTTGTACGTTTTATGGAAAGTGAAGTTGTACATACGGTAAGACAAAGTTCACTTAAATAGCTTTCAAACAAAGTTTACCGAATCAAGATATACAGAGTGTTACAAAAAAAAACGTGAAATATTAAAAGGAGCAATACCTGGATTGCTAGATTTCATTACACCTTTTCTTACTTCGCTATTCTTGTCATAGTTGGCTGATATTTTGTGAAGTTAGTTGTATTGAACTCGAGGAAAATTATCTATTGTCAATTTTCTTATTTGATTCATGTCATTACCTCCTTAAATATTTTAAATTATTTTTATATAAATAAGCCTCATTATTACATGTACACTCTCTCGCCACAGAGTCGTGTGCTATTGTGCTCGCCCTAATAATTAACTGGAGAAATATACACACATATATCGGGTGCTTTTTTAAGAGCTTGAGAGCTTAAAATGATAATACAAATACAAAACAGAAATTTTCTTGAAATGATTTTTGTTTTTTTGGAATTTATTTTTTTAATATGATATCCGGCATAGTCCGTTACGGCTACATGGTACATTCGATCAGACCAATAAATCGATTATTAACAGCCGTCTTGTTTCGTCGATGTTTAGCTTATAAATGTTTGGAAACAAAAATTGTCGACACGAGAAACCAAACAGAATATTCTAATAGTTATTCCGCAGCGTCCTCATAGTTATTCTGTTTCAGGCAATAGTGAACCTTAAAAGTTAATTTTAGAGATGAAAAATCTTCTCTAAAAAGAAACTATTTGTCACCCAGCGGCGGCATACAATTCTAGACCTATTTTACTACAAATTGTAGACATTTTTAAAACAGAGCACCCAGTAATAGAGGCATGTGAACGGCTGGACCGATTTTTATGACACTTTCATTAATCGGACCCGGACGAGATATTTTAGAAAAACGTACAAGCCCATCCTATGGCAAATCAAACGCAGAAAGTGGCGATGGATAGGTCAAACGCTTAAAAAAACACCAGATAACATCACAAGAACGGCTCTGGACTGAAACCCGCAATCGAGCAGAGGTTGCGGCCAGCCAAAAGATCACTTGGCGAAAGTCGATGAGACAGCGCAAAAACAACAGCCCAGAACCGCGTATGATGGAAGAGTCTTGTCGAGGATATAAAAAACTATTCGATTTATTTTATTTTAAGAATATATACATTTCTTAGTTAGATGAAGGTATTTATATTCAAAATTTAAAAAATGAGTCCTCTGACTTATCGATAGGTAAAAAGTTGTTCCTCTCAACTCGCAAGGTAGCGCTGGAATTAAAATGAAGCCAAAACGCTATCTACTGTGAGTCTGGACTTTAAGTTGGGTGAGTTTAAAGGAAGTTGGAGTTAAAATGAAAATTGTTAGTAAGAATGCGAGAGTAGTTTGAAAATTCCGTCCAAAGTCACAGAGATGGCACTACTGGTGCATATCGAGGTTGTGTGTAGTTAATAGCACCTCTTGGAAGAACATAAACGAAGTTCTAGTCAGATCGGTATATTTCTTTGGGTTTGACATTCGTTTGAATGGAGGAGGTCGAGTGACTTTCAAAAAGTCCTTTTCTATCACGACCACGTAGCAGCTCACGCTTCAGCAGTTATGGCCGCAAATTTTCTCTAGATCTCTCGGGCTACTATTTATCCCGCAATTTAAGGAAATGGCTGGTGGAAAAAAGTATTTATTCAAACGGGAAACGAGCGGATATTTGTCAGACTTGGACAAATCCTATTATTCGTCCAAAATGGAACAGCGTAGGACGAAATTTATAAGCCTCATGAACGTCATAAATATCAAAAAAAAAAATAAATAAATTGAAAGAGCCAACTAATGCTAGCTCTTGAATAGATTAATAACCTACTCCACCTCCTCTTATTTGGTTACATTACGTAATTCTATACAACATTTTGTATCTGCAACTATTTTGACTTTCTAAATTCCACTCGCGTTTTATATATGCATTACCTAATTCTAAATTATTTTTCCACCAAATTCATATTTATGCATATGACAGATTTATGATTTTTTCACGTAACTAGGTATACACCTTTCAAAAATTTTTGCATAACAAAAAAAAATATATTGTACTATTATTTTTCAAAATACAGAACAGACAGTTGAACAAAATCACTGAAAATGCCACACATGAATGCATTTGTTTAAGTGCATAAAAAAAATACACATGCACTCCCCACATATAACTTATGCTTGTGCTGTTATGGCTGCATATGCAAGCCACTTAAGTTCCTTCCACGAATGACTTAATTTGGCAACCACAAATTGACAGCCGCGTAGCGCTTACATTTTGTCGAACATTTGGGTGGCAGATAGCCCGAGGCGGTAACCGAGTTAGTTAGTCAAATCAACAGGAAATCAATGCAACATTGTATGCAAGTCGGTACTTAGTACTTGTGTGTGTGTGTGTGTTTTTGTATGTGTGTAGGTACATGTGAGACAAGCGGCGCCGTTACGAGCAAAATTACAAACGCAAACAGGGCGCTTTGTTTACCAGTAATAATCGAGAGTTGGACTAGTATGAGAAGGCTTGCATGAAGAGTGGGCCGTCGGCTAGTTTTTTTATTAATAATATTTAATTTGGACACTGACAGCGATTTCGCACTCAAAAAAGTGGCATACACTCATTATTAGATATGCGCACTACAAAGTGCATCAATTGACGCTGGAAAATATGACGAATGCGAGAATTTTTTTTATGCGGAGAAAATGGGAAAAATGATTAGTAAAAAAAAAATAATCAAAAATCAACGAAAATTTTTGGAACTTAAGGAACTTGCTGCACTAAAGTTTAGTGGGCTAAAAAACTATTTACTCGAAATTTTACTATAAATTTTGATCAACAATTTTTATTCAAAATTTAAAAATTTTTTTTTTTAGCTTTCCAAATGTTTTAACATTTTTTTACCTTTTTTAAAATTTTCTAAAATTTAAAATTTTTATGTTGTTCTAAATTTTCTAATTCTTTTAAATTGCTCAGAATCTTTTTAAATGGCGATGATTTTTTTTTTATGTTTCTAATTTTTTTAAAACTCTTGTGAATTTTGCAAAATTTTTCTAATTTTTTCAAAATTTTGTAAATTTTTTTATACTTTTCTAAATTTTTCAACATTTTTTTTTAAATCTCCTAAATTTTTATAAATTGTTCTAAGTTTTTTAAATTTTTCTAAACTATCCAAATTTTTTAAATACATTTTTTAAAATTTTTTGAAGCTTTGTATGTTGTTTTTTTTCATTTTTCTAAACTTTGCCTTTGTTTTCTGTTCCTAATTTTTTTAAACCTTTTTAAATGTTTGTAAAGTTTTCAAACATTTTTAATTTTCCTTAAGTTTTAAAATTTTTTTTGAAGTTTTAAATTTTTTTTTAAATTTACCTAATTGTTTTCAAAATGGTGAAGTCGTTCTAAATGTTTTCATCTTTTTTAAATTTTACCAAACTATCCAAGTTTTTCTAATTTTTTAAATATATATTTTCAAGTTTTTAATTTATTTTTCTTAATTTTTCTAATTTTTTTTTTAATTGTTTCATATTTCTCTAATTTTATTAAATGTTTTTAAAGTTTTCAAATATTTCTTAATTTTTTGTAAATTTTCCAAAATTAAAAAAAATTTTTTTTTAAGTTTTTATTTTCTTTTTAGTTTTTCTACATTTTGTAAAAATGTTGAAATTGTTCTAAATTTTTCTATTTATTTCAAATTTTTCTAAACTCTCTAAATTTTTCTAATTTTTTAAATAATTTTTTTTTCTAAATTTTTTTAATTGTTTCTAATTTCTCTCAAATTTTTTTAAATGTTTCTATTTTTTTTAAGTTTTCTTAAATGTTTTAAAAGTTTTGAAATATTTTTTTAATTTTTTTAAATGTTTTTCTAAAATAATCGTTTTTCTAATTTTTCTAATTTGTTCTTAAATTTTTCTAAATTTTTTAATTTTTTCAAAACTTGCTTAAATGGTACGAATTGTTTGTAAATTGATAAATTAACTGATTTACAGGGGTTTGTTATAATTTTGCTCATAATTAAAAAAAAAACAAAGAACCAGCTTTACCTCGAACACCATCGTAAATATAAAAAAAAAACAATATGCACTCAGTTATGCTGGTCACTCTGCTTGTATAATATTTCGGCCTTATCCTTAAATTTTTTCTACAATTTTGTATAATTTTACATATTTTTATTAATGGAAATGTTTTTTGAAATTCAAGATTTCCTCTCGGAGACCAAATACTAGCAATAAAAAATAGAGAAAGAACCCAGAAACTTCGGAACACTAGTCCATATACCAAGCGCGATTTAACTGGGCTGCAGTTACACAGTATAAAAAACCACATACACACATTCTTATTCCCACTCTTGTGTTATTACTTTTATAATAACTTTTGTATACATTTTTCCATTTCATGGGATTTCCGAATACCTACATTGTATTTATTTGTATGTATGTATATTCAAAATTAAAGTAATTGACAGGAAAATCATATCAAATGTACCTCATGTAAGACTAAAAAATTCTCCAGCAACCACTTAACAAGCCTTTCAATCGGCAATATAACCGGCCATCAAGAGCAACCACGTCAAGTCGGTCTTAAGTGGTTAGTGTGTGTCAGTCGGGCTAACTGACTGGCACCAACAGCGTCATTTTGCGCACACCTGCTTCACTTTACTGCTACTCGGCCAACCAAAATAGTTCAGCTGGATGGTCTGCGCAGGCGCATAGCCACACTTTGCTCTCATTCTTTAAATAACATAATTTTTCGTTGATTCTTAACGGAGTCGAGGCTTCGTCAGTGAATTTAAAATAGCATGAAGCTGGTGCGGCAGTTCCTACGCTGGCTAAGCCTTCACTCAACAGTCATTGCAGTCAGGTTTTGCACGTTTTGCAGTTATTTATAAAAAATTGTATTTTGCGCAATTTCAAAGCCGCCCTCTACCTCAAACAAAATAATAGTTCAGTTAACACGAGCGTTTTGTTGCATTCTGACCACTTAATTTAAGACTGACAGTTGTCGGTCTGAAAGCTCACAACTCCTATGCGCATAAATGGCATTTTCTGAAAAGAAAAACAAATAAATAATAAACAACTCTATATCACTTTATTGTATATTTGTACATATGTATCCGTGTAGCCATGTATATTCAAGAAAATAATGTTTTCATTTTTTGTCTCTTTCCTTTTTCTCAATAGAAATATGCAATCTTTTCCAATTATTGTCGTTAGCTGCCAACAACAGTAATGCAGTTGTTATTCTGAAATTGTTAGCTAAATTTTCTTGAATTTTGTATTTTTTATGCTGCTGATCTTACACAGCTGGCCTTTAGGTGCACGCCCATCAGAAAATCTGAAAATTTGTTTTTAGAAATTTTAGCAAAGTTTTTTTTTGTACCAAACTCAACTTACGGCTAAATTATTTTGTTTGATTTTCGCATTTGCTGTTTTCCTTTTTTTCAGAAGTGTGCCAGTAGCTGCTAATCGATTTTTCATTGTATATTATTGTATATGTATTATAAGTGGGCTTGGGCAAAAAAGCGTGGCTCAAATCAAATACACCCACTACATATATTTGTGAACGTACATACAGCACATACATACATAAATAAGTAGAAGCAGTTCGGTAGCAAATAATTTATTTGGGTGTAATTTTCGAGAAGCATGACTAAATAGAAAATAAAAAAATAAATACAAAATTTTGAAATTGTATGCGATATTTAAGGGTTGTCGGTATGGGAAAAATAATAGTTCCAGGTGGCGCAAAATTATTCATCTTATTTTTTCTTGGAGGAAAAACTTTTCGATAGGATGATTTATTTTGCACCACTTTATTATATACTTGGCCTAATCACTATTGATTCGAATTATTAATACTACTTCAATATTTTATTGTTGTAAAAAGAAATTTTAAAAGTTTAACTCTTTAACCAGAATTTTTGGAATTTCTCTGAAAATGCAGGTTTTTGTTCATTGAATTTTAGCGAAGCTAGAGTTAATTTTTTAATTTCATCAAAACTTTCAACTCTTTAACCAGAATTTTTAGAATTTTCCCGAGTGTGCAGTTTTTTAGCTTATTGAATTTTGTACAGCTCGAGTTTTAACTCACTACAAAATATTTTTTTTTATTTAAAAAAAATTTAATTTTATCAAAACTTTAAACTTTTAGCCAGAATTTTTCTGAGCATGCAGTTTTTTAGTTGATTGAATTATGTACAGCTCGATCTTTAAGCCACTACAAAATATATTTTTTATTAAAAAAAAATCAACATTTCTTTATAACCTAGAAAGAAAAACTAGAAAAGTTAGTTTTTTTTTTAATTATTAATTTCATTAAAACTTCCAACTCTTTAACACGTTGACTGCAGAAAACTGGCCAAAAATGACATTTTGATATTACTAAAAACTCTATTTCTAGATCATTGGTATCATCAAAAATCAAAAATGATGTTTTTTAAAGGAGAAAAAGGACCTACGAGTTATCTCGTAGTTGGCGTCTGGGAAAGAACTCGCTACGAATTATCTCGTAGTAGGTAGGTCCTTTTTTTCCTAAAAAAACATAATTTTTGCTTTCTATAGTATTTTGTTTCTTTCTTTTAAGATTTATAAACATTCTCTAAAATTACTGTTATAATTATCAAGAACCCAATATAGATAAGAGAAGGTCACTGAATCAAAGTGAAATTGAGTACAACGCAAATCTAAGTGATTCAGAAGATGATTTCAGCGATGGTAGTAACGACATTTATGAGCCTTCTGAGAATACAAGTGATAGTGAAGATGAAGTCATCTCCGAACCTGAAGACGTCTCCGAATCTGATAATAATGACGATGATGTTCAAGCAACAACGTCAAATGAGAATGATGATTTGTGGACAGAAGTTCAACACAATCCTAAATTATTTCTTTTCGAAGAAAATGTTGGTGTGAAATTAGATACATCAAATTTTACAGTACAAACGCTGGTAGATTTATTTTTTTCGGATGACTTTCTTGCATTACTGGTAGAACAAACTAATTTATATGCTGCGCAAGAAATTGCAACATTAGAAAATGGGAATCAAAATGCTGTAAAAAAATCTAAAAGGATTTCAAATTGGCAAAACGTAAGTGCTACAGAGATGAAAGTTTTTATTGCAAATGGGACCTTGTACTTTTCCAACAATAGAACATTACTGGAACACAAACAAGCTTTATAATGTAAACTTTTGGCGCACACATATGAGCCGCAATCGATTCCAGTTGATACTTCCTTATTTTCATTTGGTTGATAACTCACAACCATCTACCGACAGATTATACAAGGTGAGACCGATCCTAAATCATTTCAACGATGTTATGCGTGAAAACTATGTACCAAGTAAAAATATTTGTATTGACGAATCCATGATGCTATGGCGGGGAAGATTGCTTTTCCGCCAATACATAAAAAATAAAAAACACAAATATGGTGTCAAACTATATGAACTATGTGAGTCCGACGGTCTTGTAATAAAAATAAAAATTTACAGCGGAAAATCTGAGGAAACTACCCATAATGTAGGTCACACTGCTGACGTTCTTTTACATTTACTTGAGGACTATCTCGATAAAGGTTACGCGCTTTACATGGATAATTTTTATAATTCAGTTAATCTTACAAAACTGTTATATACACGAAAAACTTATGTGTGTGGAACCCTACGAAGTAACAGAAAAGGAAACCCCAAAGATGTGGCAAATCGTAAACTAAAAAGAGGGGAGTGGTTTTGGCAGACAAATGGTCCTGTTACTGTATGCAAATGGAAAGACAAACGAGAAGTCCTTTCCATTTCAAACATGCACGCTATTGAAATGGTAGAGGTGCCCAATCGCAATGGAAGATTTTCTATGAAACCGAATATAATTCGAGATTACAATAATGGAATGTCTGGCATTGACCGATCAGATCAAATGATTTCGTACTACTCATCTCTAAGAAAGACTATTAGATGGCACAAAAAGGTTTCACTTCATATTATAGAGATATATATACAAAATGCTCACAGAATTTACCAAAAAGTAACTTCATCTAAAATAAAACTGATAAAGTTCAGAGAAGAATTCGTCTTTACGTTGATTGGAGACTTTCAACCAGTTTTTAAAAAAAGTAGATCTAAAGAGCTCCATTATTTAGAGTGAAACGGAAAAAAACAGCGTCCGACAAAGCCATGTCGTGTACTATATGTACCCTAGAAAAAAAACGCGGAGAAACGCGTTACTTCTGTCCAGCCTGTCCAGAGAAGCCAGCCCTTTGTGTGGAAAATTGTTTTAAAAACTTCCACAAACAATAATATATTACTTTATTGCTTGTATTTGAGTTAATTTTTTCCATTAAATTGAATGAATTTTTTTTAATAAAAAAAAAAAGCTCACCGAAGCCAAACCCAAAATTTTTTTCTTTTCCCAGAAGCCATTTATCGATACTAACACTATTCTAATACGGTTTTACTCGTAGCTACACAAAAAGTGGTAGTTTTAGGTAGTATGAGATAACTCGTAGTTGGCTTCCTGGAAGGGAAATCATACTAAGAGTTATCTCGTAGTTGGCAGTCAACGTGTTAACCAGAGTTTTTAGAATTTTTCTGAGTATACGGTTTTTTAGCTCATTTTAATTTAGTGAAGTCGAAGTCTTAAGTCACTACAAATTATCGTTGATTTTTAACAATTTTTTTCTCTGAGTTATTACGCCATTCTTTCTTGAACTTGCTCGAATTTTCTTATACCGTAGCCGTTGGGGAGTAACTAAATTTCGGTGGTGCCCCCAGTCCAAGCCCCGGTCATAAAGCACCAAATGATAGAATAATTTTTGGTAATGGGGGTGCGTGAAGCAACAAAAAACAGAAAACAAGTAAAATCCATTTGAGTGCTGCCTCATGGTATAGAATTGGGTGTTTTTATAGGTTTTTATAAATGTTTTTGTTTAATAATTGTTTTATTTTTCCTTAAAGGGTTAAAACACAATAAAGGGTTTGCATTCGTTCCAAAATTAAAATCTTCATAGAATTCGAAACGCATTTCTTAAATATTTATGTACGTATTTTACGTCAGATAAGAATCTTGTGAATTTGTATACCATTCCATGCTGATAAGGGTACACTTTGATCCCTCCTAAAAAATTCAGCCTAAAACCTCAAAAGCGGTATGTGACGAAAATAACTCCTTGGCTCCATCCACCCTAAGTCCTTGCCAGAATCTTATTAATTTTTTCAGAATTGCACACACATACCTTATGTACTTTACATATATACATACAAATATCTGCAAGCTCTTGAGCACATTTACAGATATAAAATATTTCATTGCATTTGCAACTTTAATGCGAATTACCCCCACAGGAATTTGGGGTCATCAAACAGAAGAGAAAATGAATGTATGAAAAGAAGTAGAAGAATTTAATAAAGCCAATATGCTTACGCTTTAATGTGTACAACTATAAAATCTCGCGACAAATTAAAGCAATCAACATAAATCTTAATTGTTGCAAAATGCATAAATATAAATCATCATCAGCAGCGAAAACGAAAGCGAAGCGCTTGTCGAGACAGTGGCAGCAGCAGAAGCAACCGAAGCAACAGTTTAAGTATCAAATAATACATATGGACATACCACATTTAAGTAATAAGCACAATCAGAAGAATGGAAAAGTGCAAAATTAAGAAGTAAGTTCGGGCGCAATCAAAATTTTCTGTACCAAGCGCATGTTTTCGCATTTGAGGGTCTTATTTACTACTTAGGGATTTTTTAAATATTGCATTAAATTTGAGTATCACTGCATTATTATGTAGCCCGATTGATTAAACCATACCAATATACAATTTGTACGTGAAACCTTATTGAGTGAAGTAAGATTTTTGGCAATTTTTTTTCCTGACAAAGTTGTGCTTATTCGCAATGGAAAAAAATCTGAAATAGACTATAAAACTGCATACTCAGAAGTTTCTAAAAATTCTGAATAAAACGTTAAAAATTTTGATGAAAATTTTGCCGCCTCTCGGCAGGTAATGGAAAATCGCCGAGTGTATTTCTGCCATAAAACCATCTGCCGTATTGCTCAGATGACTTCAAAAATTGCAAAGAATTGAAATTGTAAAGCTCAAAAATGCAAAAGTCAATTTAAATGTAAATGTATCAAAAGAAGATCTCAATGTTTATTTAAGTTATTTGTTACAGATCGAGAGGACTTACGAAAATAATAGATTTTCCAAATTTCTTTTTTTTTTTAATTTTGAAAAATAAATTTGAAAAGTCAATTTAAATGTAAAATATGTATATAGAGATCATTGTTTTATTGCAAAGAAAAAAAATTAAAAGTCTGGGTCTCAAAAGAAAATCTCAGTTTTACATTAATTTATTGGTTACAGAACGAGTGGACTGACGAAAATAATTTTTTTTTTTTTTCTAAATTCAATAACTCACATTTTCGGCAGTGTTAACCGAGTTTATTCTTCTTCCACTTTCTGAGAAATTCGTTAATATGGCTTTTTGTAAGCCCACAGAAAGGCCCAGGGCCAATTAGATGCAAGTTTATTTCTTTTCTGTAGCTAAATAATCAGCCATTTCATTTGCTTCATATCTCTCGTGTTCAGCAGCCCAACCTAATAATACTGTGTTTTCCAAAATAGTTTTAAAAATCGCATATTCATCATTTAAATAATCACTCCTTCAATTCGAGGACTTCTCCTTCCGTAGAGGACTGAAATAATTTTTGTAAATTCTGAATATGACCTTTATATGGGTGATGAACGTAATCCCAGAGTGATATATAAGTATGTAATGGGACTTTTTCCTCAGCTACCAAAGTAATAAGCGGTAAGCGCGGCCTTCTAAAACATTTGATTGCGAAGAGTCATTAGGAGTGGTCATTGGCTCATAATTTCTACCAATACTCGCACTGATATTGTCGAAGCAGCTGGTACACCCTGGCTTACAACTTTCATAACTTATTTTGATCTTCTCTACAATTTCACATACTCCGTTTCATCTATATTTGAATCACCCTTCTATCTAGATTTTTGCTCGATTTAAATGTTCCAAATTCAGGACTAAATCGATTACTCTCATCATTATGATGTTAGATATTAGTACCTAATTAATACCATCTCAAACTTTTTCGATTCTATTGGGCTGCCACGAGCAACATTTATATGAACAAATCTATTGCACCCTAGTGCACTAATGCGCGTTGGTATAAAAATAAAGAAATAAACTGTAATGAGCATGTGGAAAAAGCACTTGGAGCATCTGCAAATTTCTTTAAACAAACACACACATAAATAAAAATAGTATGAAGTGGCACCACCGCCAATCGCTCTGGCAGCAAAAGTCAAAAATGGGAAAACAAAAGCAATAAAGTAACGCATGCACGAAAATATGCATGGCATACGTCACCGAAACCGCCACCGCCACCGCCGCCACCGCCGCCACTTCCTGCCACATTTGGCCACTTTCAATTTAAATTTTGCGCGCTTCCCTCAGCAGCGCTGTTGACAAAAAAGCAACAACTAGCTGGCATCAATGAACGGAGACTTCCATTCTGCCATCCATTAATGCTACCGTAGTTTTTGTTCTTTCGAAAAGTTTATTAAACGCAACGTCAAGCGCTTTCAAGCAGCAGCTGTATGTGTGTATATATGTGTATGTATACATGTGTGCGTGGGTATGGTTTTTCTTTCCTAAGACTGGCCGCATAGCGTATCTTGCGATTTGCCCATCGCTTACGCCATTACTTTGCAATTTGTTCGCTCTTGCATTGGCTTCAAAAGCACTTTTCCTTTTCCCGTTCGCTTCTCTGTTGCTGCTTTATGAGTGTGCCAAGCGCCTTCCCATTCTTCTATTCATTACTCTACTCATTATTAAAAGTCGAAATGCTTTTTAAGTTTGTTTAAAATACAAAGTTCTGCCAGATTTTCAGCTTATCTGCCACAAGTGGTTTCTTTCTCGTTTTCTTCGCTTTGTTGCTTTTATTTGATTTATTTATTTTCAGTTGTGTTTGCTTTGATCTGGCTCACCGCAAAACATTTACTCGTGCCATAGGTCGTCATCGTCGTCGTCGGTGTTGTTGTTGCTTGTGCTGTTGATGCATGTAGTTGCTACAAAATTGGTCTGCTGCCAATAAAAGAAGTGAAATCTGTTTCTAAACAAAGGGAAAATATTCATTTGAACTCATTTTTGACCATACGTAAAAGATAAATTATACTTACACACATACAAATACACCTTTAAATTTACATTTGGCTATTTTTTGAATTTTTCCATTTGTTGCATAGGATTTTCTAAACTCAATATAAAACATGAGTTTATGTAAGCAAACCATTTTGAAAGAGAAATTCTGAGTACTGACTTTCTTACACTGAATTCAGTACCCCAAAAAAATTTGTGCAACATCAATCAACCACAAAGCTGCTCCCCGAACTTGTGCTCTGCGCTATGATATGATCCTACAAAAGGAGAGACCTACCATCTGTGAACAAGAGTTGGTTTCATGAGCAGCTTTCTCGTGGCCAAAAATGCATTCGAAAATTTGCTTACGCCTGCTGAGATGCCTCCGATATTAGAAACAACTTTCCTTATCATTTGCTGTTTAATGTTGTGGTGGTCTTTGAATCTGTGAAAGGTAGTCACTTACGAACTTCACTTACGAACACGCACTTCTTATCCTCTTATACTCCGCCATTCCTCCTTACATTACCTTGCAACATAACCTACTCGCAAAAGTGTATGGTTTATTACTTCATTGCAATCTTGACATGAGGAACTAAAAGATTTTCCACTACAGACCAATCGATGTTGAAATGTAATGAAACAAGTTGTGCTTGAGCTCCCAATGCTTTGTGTAATTGAAAGCCACATGACTGCCACTTCGGATGGAATATAGCATAGTTCAAATGTCCGTAATGGTTCGCATCCGAGAGCTTCAATTTTCAATCACTCTATTGAATACAGCCGGAAATAGCGAAATATCAGAAAATACAATTTCATTTCGAATCAATCAAGAAATTGAACCTAAACAGCAGGCACTCAAAACTCGGATTGTTAATTTTTTTTGCGTCTGGTAATCGCTTTTACTTTTGTTTTAGGCATTTGACAGCTTAAAATTTCGAAGGCTTCATTCCTATTGATCTTCAATTTGCTGTTGTCTGTAAACTTCAGCAGACGTAGGATATGATGGGCCCCAAGTTCACTTATGTTGTTGTTGTTTTGCATTAGTTATTGCTTTCGATTTTCGCTGGCCGTTTTCGTTTAGAGCAGTGATAAAAAAGCAGTAACTCCAGCTCCAGTTCGCGTAAACATTAGCGGCAGACAAGCACTAAAATGGCTAAAAGCAAGAAAAAGAAGTACCAGAAACGAAAAGTATAGCCCTCGAAGGAAACGATTTGAAGAGAAACAAAGGTATGAAATATTAAAAGGCTTTGCAGCAAGCACAAAAAAAGCAAGCGCGCTGCTGAAGAGGAACTGAGCAGGGAAAGCGGAGCAGCGAGCGCCTGTGAAGCGTGTACGGTAAAAGCACTGAACAGCCAATATTGAAGTGCAACATTACAACAATAACATCGTACTACAACAAGCAAGCGCGACAGCAACAATATGTAATGGCTTAAGTAATGGATTTTCTGCTCTATATGTAAGAAAAAAAATCGGTGGGGCAAGCGCTTACCGCCAAACAGCTGCGCGCTGGAAATGGAAAAAATACGTCAAAATTTAAAAAGAAAGAAAAACACAAACTAAGAACGAAAAATAATGGAAACAGCTAAAATAGCAAAGCAGCACAGCACCGTACAGTGTCATACGATCATGTTAATTGTGGGTAAAAAAGTATTTAATCAGTCTGTTCCTTTGCCCGAAACTGCCCAGCTTGTGTTTTTTTTGTTGGTTATCGAGCTAGTTTGAGATTTAGTTCCCAAGTGTTATTTGTCTTTCTTGCTAGCCCAAAGTTGCCCAAACAAAAAGTTCACATTGTGAAAACTGTCAACTGTTTTGAGTTAGAAGTAGAGGCATTAAAAATAACACTAAACAACTACAAGTAACTTCGGCATTTTGTTTCGTGCAAGGAATGGTTTTATGTATTCCAGTGCTTCTACGCTCTACTGAGAGGGTATTTCGTTCTTCCACTAATTTGCCCCAAACTACTTCGAAAAGGAAAAAAGCCGGACAATCTGTACTATATGTTTTTTACCTTATCCAGGGCTTATGCGGATGTCGTTTCGATAATATGAAGAAAGCGGAAAATGCCACTCGATACTCAGTTCTATTAAGAACCAAGTGCTAAAGGATGGCCACAGTTTAGCTACTAAGCTTAGGCTGAGTGCAAACATTTTTTAGACATATTTGGTGCTATCCACTCGGAAACCCAAAGTTTTATACTGGAAGTGGTATACTTATAGCGTATTCAAAATACGAATCCAATTGGAATTGCGCTTAATAGTAAATGTGGAAAAATAAGCAAAGAGGACTCGGTGGCAATGTAGACATGTAAGAAAATAATGGGCTTACAAAGGAGTCTGTCGCCTGCGCTATTACCTCTTTATGGCAGTTGTTTTGCCAATACTCCTCAACGGAGTACGTAATTATCTGGTGGACGGTCACAGATAAGAAAGCATACATGCAGGGACTGAAAAGCATCTGCTGGCTTCTTTTATTAGTACCACACCGACAGTAGCAAATTACATCATACTCCACATGTCAACTGCTGAGTTAGTAGACAGAAGGGGCATAGGCTTCGGTGTAGTTTACGTTTAGAGCTTGTTTGTATCGATTAGCTTGCGAAAACAGAAATCAAATATTTTCCCGGTAGATGGCTGCAGTGATCGATATCTCGTACTCTCGCTTACACTTCTGTTAGGTGTTAGGGACCAACAGTTTTAAGCCGACTTTTTATGCATATTGAATAGATAAAAAGATGTACAGTACTAATTTGAAATACTTCAGTAATTTCCCTTATGGAAAGTCCAAATTTCCTAATGAGCAGTATGGGAGAATTTCTACCAATTTGTGGGTAAACACTTAGATTAACGGCTTTGCAAATTATTAAACATTCATATATTGGCAAGTTTGGGCTACTAATTTTTTGTTTTTTATTTTTATTTAAATTTAATTTTTAATTCTATGGCAAAGACAATATTAATTCAAATGAAAAACTTTTAAAAAATTGAAAATTTTTTTAAGAAAAAATGTGGTGCATACTTTTGAAGAAAACGCGCGAATCCGTAAAAGAAAAAAATTGTGAAAAATCAACAAACATTTGGAGCCACTTCAAATTTCCACTTTATTGCACTAAATTTATAGTGGCTATAAAACTGCCTACCACAAAAGGCTCTAAAAATTCTGAATAAAAAGTGTGGACATTTGCTGGGAATCGGATGAATGTCAAAAATGTTTCTCAGAATTTGGCATTTGGATTTAGTAGGTTTAAATTAATTGTTTATGAAGAATTATTTATATTAATTTGAAAACAAAGATAGTTAAAACTTATCAATATGTGTTGAAATTATGACCTATGAATTTGGAAAATTTGACTCTAAAAAAATTTTTACACCTCCTGGACTACAACTTTGTCCCAGAAAAGCTATCTACTTATGATGTTCTTTCAGAATTATATGCACGCTTTTTTGCTCCAAAAATTCATTCTTCATTATAAATTTTTTGTCCTGAAAAGTTACACTGTGCGCTTTAGCATTTTCTATTTTTACACTTTAAAATTTGCACCGTCGCATTTTGCGCTTTCTCATTGTTTATTTGCGTGTTGCAGGTGTTGTTTTTGTTATGCTTTTTGTAACACTTTAAAGTTATTTTTGTTATTGTGCAACAAAATTGCATGCGCTTTTTCTTTGCCACAACTCACAGCTCATGCGCCTACAGCATAATTTTGTTTCATTTGCAGCAACATAAAAGTGGCATTCGGCAACAGCAGTAGTACCAGCACAACAACAAAACGCGGTAAAATTGCAGTCAGCAAATAATAACAAGGACAACAGCAAAGGGAACAACAAGTGAAACAGTAATAATGACAACAACTTGAGCAATGCAGCAGCAACAAAAATGGAAATTGCAGAATTGAAAAAAAGAAAAATAATAACGAATGCCGACCGCGCTTCGATTTACCCCAATGTCTGCGCAACACTTACCCTCAACCGACTCTTCGGACCATTAGCCTTTACTTCTTACCGCGCTGTCGCCCTTTATACAGCGCATGCGCACATGCGCACTCCCCGCTACCACCCATGAAACGCACAATGCAACGAGCAACCGGCTCTTTCACAGCCTACGTGCACTTACCCTCCACTGCTGCTCTATCTCTGCTCCCTTTTAGCGTGGCCTTATAGCCGGCAGTTTGGCTCAGTTGGCCACATCGGTTGCGCCTGGTTGCGGTGCGCTGCTTTTAATGGATCTTCAGCACTTTGAGTGATTTATTTCACACGTTGATGAAATGGACAGCAATGGGCTGCATTTTGACGTTTATTGCGGCGCAACTTGATGGGCCAGGCCGGCTTACTGGCCAACTGCCTCTCTGGCTGGCTGTCTGACCAACTATCTGACTAACTATTCGTCGACCTGCAGCAAGTCGCACTCTTCGTCAGAGCCGTACGTTGAAGCCAGTTTGTGGCATGCACAATTACGCCGGTGGCGCGTAGGCCCAGCGCGTATTTTTAGTTGAAACGCGCATTCGCTTTCCTGTTACTTCTTGTTTTTTCTGTTTTTGCTCCTTTATGTGGCTGCGCATGCGCGCATCAAGCCCACCTCTACCCACAACTGCGGCATCGTCATTTTGTGCAATTGTGCGCTTCGCTGTGAGCAGCCATAATAACAAGCACAGCGACAACAAAAAAATAGTCTACACCGCGCTGCCGCCTTGGCATACCGCGGTAATGCTATAATGAGGTGGCGGCGGCGTCTGCAAGTAACGCGTGCAATAGCCACCGTTCAAGCATAATATCATTACAAGAGACCGCATTGTTGTTGTTGTTGCTCACTTTGCCACGTCTGATGTTTACCACACGTTCGCATGCGCATCGTGTTTTTGCGCCGCTCCTCATTTGGAGCACTCAGTGTCAGCGCAGATTTTGTAATTTTTGCATTAAAGCCAACTTTTTCTCAAACTCAATTCTTGTTTTGTATTTATTCGATCACTTCTTCCGCTGTGCTTTTTTTCACTGGAAAACATTTTACTCAGCTTTTGGTAATATTTAGAAAAAAATCGGTATTTTGCATTACTTGCCATCACTTTGAATATTTGCCCTGAGGATAGTGGAATTTTTCTCAGATTCAATAAAAAAATTTAAGTTCATACAATTTGTTCGAGTCACGCAATATACTCCATAAAAAGTTATGTACATACATATATGAAGAGATGCACTTTAGGGGTAAAATGTGAGCGATGTACAACTCAGCACTCAATGATATTTGTGTCCAGAAGTTGCCGTCGCATAGAGAAGAAGTAACTCACCTTGAAAGGCCGAAATGATCAGTCAAGCCATAGAATCTTCAATCACTCTAAAAATGTTATAATTTTGAAAATTTTAATAAATAAAGAAAAAAAACAGGCCATAGAAGCCATAAGCCGAGCCTTTATATCATTCCTTTGGGATTCTATGCCCACTGATCGTTAGGTTAGGCTAAGTTACATACATGGCTACCTATGGCAGGGCGAGAAATCAAGTTTGTTCCGTGTGATATCATATCAATGGACAAAGATGGGGAAAAACTTGAAAAACGAGAATAGAATGCAGGTATAAGATTGAGGATTAAGATAAACAGAAGACCGACCCGTGAGTAATCACAGTGATGTTAGCCGTTTAATGCTGCTGATGAAATTCTTCCGGTAATTACTATTGTATCTAGGCTTGATATTTATGTATATCAAAAGGCCTATTAATTTGGGGGAAAAAACCATTATTTTTGCGTGAAATTTCTTTAACACCAAAAATTCCTGAACAGAATCGGGGAAACCGAAATAGCAAATCATGGATTTCGTGTTTCCCAAAGTAATATAAAATAAGTGAGGGCCACGTTGCCTAAATCTTAGCCCCGCGGCAGCAGGCCAGCTGAAGAAAATGTGCTGAGATTATTTATTCTCATTGTCCACAGAGTTACTACAAAATGGAGTCGAAGTATTGCAGAGTCTCAAAGCACGAACACCTGGCGCCCAACATCTTGCAAGGGCAGCCACATAATTGGAGAGATGCGGCTTTGCTAACCGTGGAAGCTCCTCCGTGCGCATCCGATCCACCAGTGGTCAGAGGGATCTCGATACCTTACAAATTCATGCACTTTCTCAGCTCGCGCTGATTTGGCGCAAAGCCCAGCTTTCCTAGAGAAGACTACAGGTAGTCAAGGGAATATTAATCCTCTTGTTTCACTGGGGTTTTTTTATCCTCTCGTTTCGCCCTCAGCAGGCCCATGAGCTGCCTATCTCTCATATCTGCCCAGAAGTTTCTCACAATGTCCCGATCACCAAATACTCAAAGAAGCCTCAGTTCAAGGACTTGGCCTGCATTGGACAGAACTTGAAGACATTACCCGACCAGTTTCGAGCATACCATCAACGAGTCCAGTTATCATACAAGTAAGCAGCCAGTCAGCAGCTTCGTGGATTGCGGCTACCACCGCTTAGAAAGTACGGCAGTGGTTTAGTAGTAGTAGCAGAATAATCCATCACGAACTCTTTCCTCCAACTTTGAACCAACCTTAACCAACCCTGCCTCCAAATACTGCACCCTGTCCATTATTTTCATAAAGAAATATGAATGGCCTATATTTCTTCCATTGACTGTAAATGAGTGCTTCGAAGTGAGCATACCATCAACGAGTCCAGTTATCATACAAGTAAGCAGCCAGTCAGCAGCTTCGTGGATTGCGGCTACCACCGCTTAGAAAGTACGGCAGTGGTTTAGTAGTAGTAGCAGAATAATCCATCACGAACTCTTTCCTCCAACTTTGAACCAACCTTAACCAACCCTGCCTCCAAATACTGCACCCTGTCCATTATTTTCATAAAGAAATATGAATGGCCTATATTTCTTCCATTGACTGTAAATGAGTGCTTCGAAGTGATAATTTTAATTTGAGAAAGTGAAAAAAGTCAGCCGCCTTTATGAAGCGAATTTGGAGGTTATGGAACTATATTCGTCGAGGTTTTAGACAAAGGCTCATGCGCAATGTATATAAGACAGCACATGAGGGTGGAGCAAAAGCCAGGAGTTTTTTTTTCGTTTTGTCACAAATCCAGCTATTTCGACGAATTTGCTCTCTCAATCCCAGACTTTTCGTACATTTTTTTGTTGAAATTTCGACAACGACTTTTCAATCGATCAATTCCCTGTACTGTTTTTGATGGGATGCACACTTATAAATTTACTACATATAAATATTATATCCCCATTTGTTTTTAAGACAGCATTTGTAGGTTTTTAGGCCTATTTGTGCATGACGAGTTTATCGCTTCAGATCTTAGGTAAGAAGAGATGATGTTGGTATATAATGCATAATAAAATAAATATCCACTTAGCTATACAGTTATGAGCACAATAAGAGCGAACAAGAACATTGACTAACCGCAGAGGAACGTGTGGGTAGTTTGCCATTGTTTCAGACCGCAAAACACCTTTAAAGTTGCGGCTCTTTCATAATCTTTTTTTTGTGCGAGTTTCAGTTTTTCAATTTTAAAATGTAAGTTTTTTGTATAGATAAATTTTTACTGTTTTTTGGCAAACAAACTACTAAGCGGCAAATAAGTTGACCAGAGGAATAAAAAATATAAAGAGACTTACAACTTAATTCGAAGCTCTGCGCAATCCAATAAAAATTAAAAATATAATTTGTATCAAGCTGAAAGCTTTTTGTAATTCTGTCTATTATTTAACAAATTTAAAAACTTTAGCTTTCGTCGAAGCTTAGTTTTTTTTTTCTTCAAGCAGCTATTTTACTTTCTCATGACCATTTGGAACTTTGAAAACTCCACCAGAAAGGGTTTTCTTTTATTTTTAATACGTAATGCCATAATTTTTACGAATAAGCAATATAATGGACTTACTAAGTACACATAAGCTATCCCGAAAACTGATGAGAAGTTGAGATAAGTCAGGAGTTCCAACTAGACTGGGGTGAAGAGTAAAATATATTTAAAATGAAATATATCGACGAAAAATAAATCAAAAGTAATAGTAAATGCAAAGTTAAGGGGACAGATACCTGTAAAATTTCGAAAAAAATACATATTTTTTTCATAGAATGTTAAAATAATCCTTTAAGAATATGTCAAAAATTTTTTAGAACGTAAATTTAAGTATTTCTTATATTATAGATCGTCAACCGTGACGACTCTATTCTTTGCGTTCGAGCGCTGGGAGAAGAATTTTCATGCATTCAAACTTTAGACGCGTTTTTCTCAAAACTATGTATATTTTTCGAATTGGCGTACACGATAATTCGAAAAGTTATTGACCGACCTCCCTGAAATTTTGCACACATCTTTTTTATGATAGTACTTACCATGTGAATTTACAATTCGAAAATTTTTCGTAAAAATAATTTTTTCGAAGCAAAAATAGTAGCAAAATTTGCCCAAAAAACCTTTTTTTTTAAGATTTTATTTATTGTTAATTCATTTAGAAATTCCGACATTAATAAACAAAAAAATGTTTGGTTTTCTGTATTCAGAAAGCCCCGCTGCGACCTTCCTGGAAAAATTGAGTGGACATCCGCCATTTTAAATTATTAAAATAAAAAAAAACTATATTATTTTAATGTATAAATAAACAGTATGCCAATTTTGAAAAAAATATATTGACTTCTTTATTTTATAATTTTAATTAAAATCAGGAGCAAAATAAGATGCTCAGCAAGCAATACTTACTGGGTTGCTACCGTAGGAATCTCACCTGCAGGCACTTGCTGCAGGCTGTGCCCCCTCCCAGGCGAGTCAGAGGGATTATACAAGGATTATATATGGATTACAACGGTATTTCGGTATTATTCGTGGTGTACGAATTTATGCCGGAATGTCAGACAGTTAATAAGGACTATTATTTGGGCGTTACGACACGTTTAGGTGAAGCAGTTCGCCAAAAAGGAAAGAATTTGTGGAAAAACAACTCCTGGATTCTGCACTATGATAACGCATCGTCGCATACTGCCATCATTAGCTGTGAATTTTATATGAAATAGTATTAGGCATCGAATTCACCTGATATGGCTTCCTTCGAAAGAAGTAATGAAAAAATCGAAGACGGCTCTTTTGGTTATACCAATAATGGAATAGCAGAATTGTTGTGAAAGCTAGATCAAACGCTGGCAAATGCTTTTATATGCTTTTGAGCCAAGATTGTTGCGTAAAATTGCCGAAGTAGTGCCATAAGATAGGCCAAATTGTTGAGATCGGCGCCAAATCGATTCTTCTGGGTATCCGGCAAAATTTTCACTTCAGCAATTTCAGCATTACCGTCTCAATATTCTCTGCACTTCGGGCTGTACGTGGTCTAATCGTTCGAGTATTATTCAATAATGTAAAATTATTCTCAATCTGTCTGATGGTTTGCCATTCGGTAGGACGGTTATGTACACCATAAGTTGGTCGCAGTTGATGGGGACTACATTGAAGGCGATAATATCACTTTTGAGGAATAAACTTGAATTTTCTAATTTAGGGATTTTTTTTATCAAGCTGGTATGTGCAGAAAGCCGTTTTCTATAGTAGTTCTATGTTCTGCTTGAAAATGTTATTTAAGCAACTAAGCATGCATCTAAGTATATACTTTCAAGGAATAAAAACAAAATAAAACAGACTTGTGTTGCAACTAGAAATTCAGATCTGGAAGCACCGAGTTTTCAGCCTTCGGCCATGACACTTAAAAATATTTACGCATTTTAGTGTTTTCCTTAGGTACCTCGCATATTTACAAATATTTTGTACTTTGCTTCACCGAAAATTTCATTTAATTTCAACTTTAAAACTCTTACACAATCCACACCCAGCCACTTGTTGCGCCCAATGTACTCACAACGAAATGAATGCTGCCACATAAATCAGCAACGTTTTGCTAACAAATGAAGTCTAATTTAAGTACCGCTTAATGCCACAAAAGAGCTTACAAAGCTGTTGAGAGCACAAAGGCGCACAATTTGTTTTTGTTGTAATATCATATTGCCGGTTATTGATGTGCGCCGTTGCTGCTTGCGGCCCGCATGTAAAGCGATTTGTTTACAAAAAAACAAAAAAAATGAATAATTTTTTAAAAGGGTAAATAAAAAATATGAAAGCAGAAACTAAAAAAATATAATAAAACATTGCAACGTGCAACACGCATGCAACATTGGCTAAGCAATAACAATTACAGCACACATACTTGCCACCAGCATCAACAACATTGGCACCAGCATCAGCAGCGGCAACACATCCACCACCACCACCACGAAACTATGCAACAATAATAACAACAATTTATTTAACGCGCCGGCACACGATTGATATTTGCAAACATTTTTGTTGTTGTTGTTGCTCTTTTGAGTTATGTGCTTTTTTTCTTATTTCGAATTATGTTTTGCTGTTGCTTGGTTGCTGGTCGCATCGATTCCTTTCAACATTCGTTTGCCAACATTTATGCGATCATTTGTTAAATGTCAACACATTGCAATAGTCGATGCTATTGCTGCTGTTGTTGTAGTTGTTTTTGTTGCTGCTGCTGCTGCTTCTCGGCAATATGTTGCTGTCTACCAAATAGTGTTGCTGTACAGCAACAATACATGTGTATGCTAGTTGGCAACATGAACCCACACATGCACACATACACACGTACATTAACACATACATGCATACATGCATCCAATTGTTTACATACTGGCGTTGCAATGGGGCATCAAGCGGTAAAATGGCAACAAATGAAGGAATAATGTGAGCTCACAGCCATGCAATATTCGCTTTATTAAGTGCAAACACACGCATACCCACATATATACGCACATATTCGTATGAGTGTGCGTGCGTGTGCATCCGCCAATTTGTTTGCGGCAAGGAGTAAACAAGCAATCTTCTTCTAAGCTTCCCCGCTCCTCCTTTAGTTACAGCTTCTTTTCTTTTTCTTCTTCTTCTTCTTGATGCCGGTGTTGCACACATTGTCCATGGTCATGGTGAATTTATTCACAATTTTTCGCGCTTTCAAAAATATTTGCATCATTAATCGCATTCACATTTCACATTTGGAATTCATTGCCAGTCAGTTGCTGGTTGCCGGTTTGCTGTGCCAGCTGGTAAAAGTTGGTTTTAAGTGCGGCTGTTGATGGCGAAGATGGTAGGAGGATTTTGGGCTGGAGTTGCAAAAATATTTTGCCAAAGTTGCTGTCGATTATTTGCGAATTCACTTGTGATTCATAGCTTGCTTGACTTCTTGATGATGATCATTTCTATGGGTACCATCAATTGATTTTTATTTATAATAGATGGCCTATTCTACATAAAATTTCGCTTGGCAACCTCAAAATGCTACTAAAATCATCACAAAGAAAAGCAAAATTATTTTACCGATCTCACTGATTCAAATCAAATAAATTTGCTAATTCAGTAACAATGCTCGCAAAATGTGGGCGTATGGCTATCACTCTGCAATTCTTAGCTGAAAGAAAAAGCTTCTCTGAAGAGGTACACAAAGGATGTCTCATAAGCGGTATGGCTTGTCCGGGTTACTGGATTCTACAAAATATGAGATCCAGCTGCACAGTTGAGAGAATGCAGTACCGCTACTGAGCTCTGAGTGAATTCGCCACAATCGGGTTTTGAGCTGGGGTAATTCTAGAGACTCAACTTCAAAAAAGCAGATTTAAGCAAGAAAAAATGGAAAAGTAAGAGAAGTATGCATTTTATATAATCCTAGCCGTTGTGTGCTGATTGCTGTACGTCCGGGCTTAAGATTCGTAGCGAAGATAAATCGTCGTAGTAATGGAAAAAACTTTCTGCAATAAAGGCAGCTCATCAGGAAGCAATGGTAAATCTCCTATAGAGCATATAACTGTAAGGCCTTCTATTTCCAGAACTACTTCAATACGCGCTCTATAAATTGGTGGAGATATTCAGCAAAAAGACTATTAGCTGTCAAAAAAATGTACAATGCAGTAATGTAAATGTAACTGACGTGCGGAAGGCTTCTAGAGAATAATTTTAGTTAGGCGCCCACCATAAATTTATGTAGAGGCAAAAAGCCACATCTACGATCTCGATCTACGATAAAAAGCGTCTCCAAAAGACCCTCAAGAGCATTTCTTCTCGTCATGGTCCAAGATCTTCCTTTTATATGTACGGAGCTTTTAAGGTACGACAGATTCCAGAGAACATATTTTAGTCAGCTTTCGACGCCACTGCAGAAACAGAGTCGAAACTACCTGGCACTAAAGCTGAAGACTTCGCAAAAACTCGTCAAAGTGTGACTAATATAAAAAATTTATACTTTTTTTTTTTTTGTTGACGGTGTTTTCTTCTACATACAAAAAATTTCGAGAGTTCGTTACATAGAGAAAATGCGTAAAACCTTCAATGAAAAAAATTATCAAGAATCATGGCGAACTTTGAGCAACTTGAAACTTGCACTCTGTTTGCTAAAATTCATTGGTCATTAAAAAATGTGAAAATTTTAAATAAAGGCTTTTCCAATCAGAGGTTTATTTTGATATTCAAAGTAAAACACTATTTTTTAGTATAAATGATCGGATGTTTATTTCATTATAAAGAGGGAGGTATGCCGTTAATAGTGGAAAATAACAACAGGCGAATGACCACCAGGACCACGCTTACAGAACAATATCCTTTTCATGAAATTTTCCATAACCGAATTGCAAAGTGGCTGCCCTATATCCTCGATAGCCTCACAAATTCCATCTTTCAGGTCTTAAATCGACCCTGGGCTGTTGGCGCAGACCTTCTCTTTCACGTGGCCCGAAAGAAAAGAGTCACAAGGTGTTAAAGCACAAGATCTCCGTGGCCAATTGTGATCACCTCTTCGAGGGATAACACGGTCCGGAAACTTTTTCCGTAAAAGATCAATGGTTTCGTTGCTTGTGTGGCACGTAGCGCCGCCTTGTTGAAAATAAACGTTGTCCAGATCAATACCATCCATAAAAAATCGTTAATCATCTCTCGATAGCGCATAATAACACCTGTTATTGGAAACCCCTTTAATTTGTTGAATTTTTTGAAATTTGGAAAGTTTGAAAATTGGATTTTTATGGTTTTTGTAGCAGAATGAAGTAAACTGTCATAAAATATTATTCAATTTAGAGGCGAGAGATATAAGATATCAACACTTATCAGTAAGTCCCCGTGCTTCAGTCTTTTAGATACATATGAATATCTTGAGAGTTATATTGGCTTGCTACACTCCAGAAATGCCTCGCCACGAATTACCTTCAAACAAAGAGCAACCAAATTTGTTTTGGCCTCAGGATCTCTGCACCTCAAGTTCTGATGTTTTGCAGAAGTGTATCCAACTTTATTTTTCTCATGAAACACAGTTAACTTACTTACTTAGTAAACATAGTTCCATTCGCCTTTGGCCGTAAAAAAATGCCATTTAAGTACATTTCATGCCGTCTAAAGCATTCGGGATCATGGTTGGGTTGGCAGACCACAAAATATTCACATTAACTTAGATTTTCTTAAATCGAACCAAAAACATCCATCTGGAAAAATTTCAGAAACAAGCCAGATCTTGTGTTTGTCTCATCAGCACAACATTCAAAGTGTCTTAACATAACTTTTATGCTACATTCCACTTGTTTACTTGCTTACTTTTTCCAGCTCTGATCAGCTTCTCACACGAAAACACCTGGTTTGGTGACAGAGAGAAACTTAACTTCAAAACCAAAGCAACCAATTAAATGCATATCAATTAGTTTTGAATTTTAAATTAATTAAAACAGCCATAAAGTTGAGAACCACTACAAAAAAACAACAAACCCGACATTATGTGAGGGAAGAACAAGACACGAAAGTAGTGTAACTAAAATATTTAAATAATGACATGAAAAATCATTTAATGTACAAAATTTGAAAAACCACACAAAAGTTGTTGGAAAACATGCAAACAACAAATATGCACTTATGGCGGTGTGTAGGTGTATATGCATGCATGAGGAGATAATTTTTGGGAAAAAAGTTATGCGTTGGAGTTTAATTGGAAATTTGTTTGGCTAACAGGTACCTTGTGGCTGACCACTCAACGGTGATTCTACAGCAATTAATTAAGAAATTAGAATGCATTAAAATAAACACTAACTGAAGGAATTAGTAAAGTAATTTTAATGAAATATATTTAAATGCATACCCGAGTTTTTTTAGTTTGGTTGCTGAGGCCAAAAAAAACACACCACACATACGAGTGTGCGTGTGTATACGGAGAGTTACAAAAGCAGAGAAAATAACAAACATAAGCCAACTATTCCAAGAAATAAAACCAGAATTTTTAAAAATAAAGGGTGTTTCTTTAGAGCTGAAAAACTTTAAATTCGCACGACTGTTTTGTGTTACAGTCGATTTGGCTTGCTTAGCTAAAAGGTTTTCCAATAACAGGTGTTATTTTGAATAGCCCGTTATTTCGGTAGATGCCACTTTTGAAGCTGTCATTTTTTGATATTTCACAAGTAGAAACTACGCCATTAATAAAAATGGAACGATACACGCTTAAACAACGCATTTAAATTATTAAAATTCACTATAAAAATGGTGAAAATTTGGCTCAGACGGTTCGTAAAACTCGAGCATTTTTGGGTCATCGTAAAGCACCTTGTTGGACCGAATACAGAAATTGGTGAACAAATTCGTCCTTTTGGGACACGTTAGTGATGTGAAGAATGAACCCCGTGCACGTCGCTCACGAACAGCTGAAAATATTACTGTTGTAGCCGAAAGTTTTGAAGAAATCACAGTTTTGTCCATTCCTCGTCGTTCTTTGGAATTAGCTATTCCACAATCGCCATTACACCGTGTTTTGTATAAAGATTTGGGTCTTAAGGCTTATAAAGTCCAGTTAACTCAAGAACTCAAGCCGGCCGATCATCAATAACATCGTGTCTTTGCTGATTGGATCGTTGAAATGCATGAAAATGATCCAGAATTCCATCGAAAAATCATCTTGAGTAAAGTGGCCCATTTCTACCTCGGTGGCTTCGTCAACAAGCAAAATTGTCGGATCTGGGACTCAGATCCTCATCCTCAACGTGTGACTGTTTGATGCGGTTTATGGTCCGGCGGAGTCATTGGACCTTACTTTTTCGAAACTGAAGCTGGAGCAACAGTTACGGTGAATGGATTGCGCTATCGAGAAATGATTATCGATTTTATGGGCGGAATTGCATGGTATTGATCTAAACAACGTTTATTTTCAACAAGACGGCGCTACGTGCCACACAAGCAACGAAACCATTGATCTTTTATCAATTTGCGATTACCACCTACAAACCATGGCTGAAGCATCATCATATCCAGAAAAAGTCGCCGCTTAGTGCACCATATAGACCGGTGGTAACACTGTACCACTTTTTCGTGCGATTTCATTGTTTTCAGTAATTTTTTCTGAAGAAATTTTCTTGTAAAGTCACCAGCCGACGCCAATAAACCAGAAAACTCGTAGTTGAGCGCTTGGAGGCTAACATTCGGCGTAGTATACGAATTTAAAATTTCTCAAAATGACCCAACATGATCAACTCCTTTTATTTATAATATAAAAGTTCGGAATTTTTTTTTTTTAACAAAGTATGCATTATAGTTGTGTATGCATTCAAGTACGAAAAAAATACCAGCAACTCCCAGCTGGCAAAGGAATGCTTTAGAGTTTTTTCAACTAGCCAGTCAGACAGTCGACGAATCAACCGGCGATCAGCTCGTATTTATGCATTCATGTTTTATCATTCATTCTGCGGCAATTTTCATTCAATGCGTACTCACAAACACATGCACGCAAGCATATTAACTAATATGCCTATGGGAGTGTGTGTGCTTGTGTCCATATGCTTGAGGGCTTATTTTATAAAATATGTATCTGCTTGTTTTATTGGTTTTTTCTCTCATTTCTGTCCTTCTGTGCATTTTTATCAAAGCCATAACTTACATTGCATGCGATAAGAATGAAATACTCTGATTACCACAAGAAAAACAATTACAATACATTATCGGTAGCGATAAGTACCTATGTACGTATGTATTTGTAGACGGGCGTATACGAGAATACTCGCATATAGGTATGCATGTGTATGTAAGCAGGTTAAATATTGCATTTAACTGAATACTCCTTTTAGTTGTGGGAAAGCGAAAAGTATTTCAGAAAAGCTACTCAAACAGAGTAAAGAAATATTTAGAGACAAAAATTGTATTATTGAGAGAGAAGAGCAAAAAACACTAAATTCCAATTTATATCGACAATCTTCTGATATTTTTTCTGTACTTTATTGCAAGAGATAATTTAGTAATTATTCATATTTTATAGATTTTAATGTTTTTATTATTTTTCAGTTAAGATGACTCGCTTAGATGTTAGATTTCAGAATATTTACAATAATTTAATATTTATTTTAATTTTATTTATTTGTTTATTTTTTATTTATTTGCCATCAGATCCACTATTTTCTACTATTTTTTTCGGAAGATTTAACACTACAGCAGCTGCCAACCCGACCGATGGAGAAGAATGGAGGGAAGTTTTAGTTTTTAACGGGAAACGACCAAATATTGATTTTTAAGGCCGAACCGAACCGAACCAAACATTTTCAAGGACCCAAGTAATAAACAAGCAATGACTTCTTAAACATCCAGTCTTTTTATTAACTGCTCACTAACCCAACTCGGTAGAAGAACAGACAGATATTTCAAAATAATAATTTTCGACGAAAAATAGGAGCTTTGTCACCCATAACCAAAGTATTTTAACAAATAAATTTAAAGAAATATTCAACTTAAGTTCAGCTTCTTTTGGACTAAGTCGAACCTAAATCCAACTGAAATTTCGTGGTCGAATATGGCCGAAACCGCCGCTCGATGGTTCTCTAGTTGGTCAAAGCTGATAGATTACTATAATTTGCCATCCGCTATGGTTATAAACAAATTTGTGATAGTAACTTCGGCTGGCATGTCATAGGGGACCCGGCAGCAGCATTCTGTCCAGGAAGATTGATTACCAGGTTTGGCCATTCGCTATGGTGATAAACAAAATCGGCCAATTAACTTCGGCTGCCACATCACCGGGTACTCGGCAACAGAATTCTGCCCGCTCATTTCACTCGTATTCGCACACTCATCCAATCAGTCTTTGTGCAGACAGCAACGAAGCAACATTAGGGACTACCTTGATTTTTTCGTATATCACCAACACAATCTTAGTTTTTCGTAAACAAACCGCTGTCATAACCCCTGTTACGTAAGCCAATCAGCTGATTCTTTCAGGTTCACTGAGAACCAGTTAACGCTCCGCCACACCTCAAAACACAATGAGCAAAGTGCTTGCCCAAAATGACCTGTTTGACCAATTTGAAGTGATCTCGGGAGTTAAGTAAGGCGAGGCGCTGTCATCCTTGGTTTTCAAATGATGAAAGAAGTAATGGTAATGGTTGTACGGGTTAAGCTAAAGACTTTATGCACCGCGACTAGGCGAGGAGTAGAAACAGCTCCTTAGGAGGGAGAATTTGCAAGCATTCATCCTCTAGTGCGAACGAGCCCAGGATTCTGTGAGCTAATGTTTCACCAGTGGTGATTAAGTGTTCCTTAGCATGACATTCCTGAATTGAACACTGCTTTCGCAAATATCTTCCTCTAGATCTCTCTATCCACTACTAAGCGCCCCTAGTTTTGAACGTTCATCTCTCTCTGTTTAGTTTACAAGTGTTAAATATGATTGACTTACTACGTTTGCAGAAATTGTAAATTTTCCGATAGGGTGATTAATTTTGTGCCACCTTTTATAGCACAGAAGTTGTGAGTTTTTTCATTGAAAGAAATGATCGTTTCTTCTCCACTCAAGTATTTTTAGGCATTTTTGCCCCATTTTTATTTCCAAATTCGTGCAATTCTTGCAACATTGCAATAATTGTAACAAGAATAATTTTGATAATCGCATTAGCGATAACTGTACGATTTGCTTGTTGTTTTTACATGCATACACTGATAATTATGATATGTACACCGCAAGTGTGATATCAAAACACACACACACACATCCGTGTTTAGCAATGTACCGAAAACAAGGATTGGGGTGCCGACTGTAAGTGATGCCTTTTGCACTTCGCAACAAGCCATGCCACACTTGTGTGCTGTCGGGCGAACGACGAGGAAAAGGGTTGGCAAAAATATATGCGAATTGAAGGGCGCACGCAAGCAGCGACAAGCGCGTCCAACTCGACTATGCTGATTGTGAGTTGAGTGAGCTAAGCGGTCGTTGCGCATGCGCGCACGCTATTAGGCGCATCTTGCAGTTGCATACCACCGCCAGAGGCAGACAGACAGTCGATCGTTGCCAGCGCTCAGCGGCAGCAATGATGAGCAACCATTTGCGGCAGCTGTCCAGTTTTGTGATGCGTGTCAGCACGCACAGGCTGCTGCTGATGTGGCAAGTTGCAGAGTGCGATCGGGTGTGATATGATTTGGCATGCTAGCGATGCATTCGCATTGCAATGGAATGCAAAAATGTGGCAGTAATAAAAACAAAACTCGCCCTTTGCTCGCAATGTGCAGTCGTGTTGGTTTGCTCGTAAATGGATGGCGAGCGTGTGATTTGCTTGAGGTTCACATGTTGCAGCAACAACGCGACTGTGGTGTGAATTGCTGTGCGAAGCTGCGTGTGGTAATTAAGCGGCAACTACAGCGGCAATAAAAGTTTGAATTGAAAAATTAAACAAATGCGAAAGTGGGAGGCGAGGGTGGCGGGGAGCGTAGTTTGATGTCGACGCTATGTGCCACATATTTAAATGTTGTTTTATTTTTGAAGTGAAACTTCTTTTGTCTCGAAGGATGAAACGCTGTGAGGAGTAAAACCATAGCGTTTCATCGATATGTGACGCTACGCCAGCGCCATCTGTTAAAAGCGTGGCGTGGATGAAACGCTGTGAGGAGTAAAACTACGCTAAACTACGTAAAACTCACGCTATGCCAGCGCCATCTGTTAAAAGACTGGCGAAATATGGCAACAATGATTGCAATTTGTCAATATGACATTTGATTGACGGCCGCCGTAGCCGAGTGGGTTGGTGCGTGATCACCATTCGGAATTCACGGAGAGGTCGTTGGTTCGAATCTCGGTGAATGCAAAATTAATGAAAACATTTTTCTAATAGCGGTCGCCCCTCGGCAGGCAATGGCAAACCTCCGAGAGTATTTCTGCCATGAAAAAAATCTGCTCATAAACATATCATAAAACAAAATGAAATAAATGTATAAAAAAAAAAAAAAAAAATTTTCTTGTGATTCGAACCAAGGATTTCGGATCGGAAGCCCACATTGCTAGCCGCTGGGCTATTGCGCTGTGCTGTCGCCGCAAAATAATGTATCATAAATCTGTTTACCATACCAAAGACCATACACTTTGCGAACGCATTTCGGTGGAAACAGTTGACAGTTCTCCCAAACACAATATTATTAGTAACGCGAGACGCGTCATAGAGTGTGTGTGTAGTTTTGAGCAAATCTTACAAACATATTTTGTTTTGTTGATTGATTTCTGTTAAATATGGCATCAAATCAACAAAAACGGAAACCGAAAACAGGTGCTGAACGGCAACGTGAGTATTTGGAGCGTAAAAAATTAAGAGCTACTGTTGAACACCGTGACAGTGAATCCTCCGGTTGTACGATAAGTGATAATTTGTCATCTGTGCATCAGGATATCGATGAAGAACATTTCTCCGTAAATCGATCAGTCGATGGGCGGTCATTTCATCAGTATCATGGACCTAATTATGTTGTCTGAGTTGCTAGGACAACATGATCATCAAATTCCGATGATTTTAAGTGGCGACTTTAATGTCAATTTTGCAGAAGAGCGATCAAAGACTCTAATAAGTTTCCTCAAAGAAAAATTAAATTTAAATATGGTTAATGATGGTGAAGTACCAACAACAAGATGCGGAACTACCATTGATGCAGTATTTCATCGATACCTTGATAGATTAGAATGTAGATCATTTTTTACGTATTTCAGTTACCATAAAGCCCTTGTTTCATTTTTGGAAAACGAATCCAATAATGATAATGACAATGCCGAGAACCAAATGTAATTGAGTACAATAAATTCATTTCTTTTTATATTAAAATAAATAAATAATTCTGTTTAATAAAATTCCATTCCATGCTGTCCATGACTTCTGCATGCATTATATTGAAATAATAGTTAAATTATTGATTTGTTGATAAAAGAAGTTTCACTTCAATCGTGCGGGTTCCGTGAACTACCACACACTTTCTTTTTTTTATTTATTAATTTACATATGTTTTCCGGCATGGTTGTAATTTTCCAACGCTGCTGCTTTTTTATTTAATTTATTTTTATTATTATTTTTTATTTAATTTTCTCGCACTTTTTAATATTTTTTTCGTTTTGCTGGGTCTTTTCAATTTGCTTTTGCTCGTCGACGAAAAGGTCAAATGCGCGTTTTCCATGCCAAGCATAAAAACCAAAAGTTGCAAAACGCCATATACTCGTACAAACATACGTATGCATATACGTGCGCGACACAGAATGAGGCATGCCACATTGTGTTGCACATACAATGCCATGCAATAGTTGAAGCAGCGCTGTTGCTGTTGACAATATCACCAGCGCGACCAAGCCCCTATATTCATGTTTCGCCAGCTCGCAACATGCCACACGATTGTCGAACGGTGCAACATATTATGCTGGTACGTTGCGATATTGATGTTGCTAGCTTTGTGTGGCGGGAAAAATGAAAATAAACGAAATAAATCGCGCTGCATAAAAAACAACGACGAAGAATGGCGACATGCAATAACAGCAACAACAGGAAAATAACTGGTTGCCAAAGAGAATGAAAACAAAAAATGCGCCGCAACAATTTTACAAACGTTCAACAACAACAACAACAAGCAGTAATGCAACAATGCTGCAGCCAGCTTATTAATGACGTTCATTGTCATGGCACATGTTGCATGTGCGTAGGCGGTGCTGCGCCTTGTGCGCATATGTGATTTCGAGCCTTGGCCTCTGCCTGGTGGCCAAGTGAGCTGGTGCACCAATGGACAAACACACACATAAATATGCGTTTCTTTTTTTCACTTTTTTTCTCAGCTTTTGCGCACTTGCCTCCTCCTATGCCGCTCGTTGTTCCACTAACATGCACTTACAAGTGCTCATGCAACATAATTTCATATTTCCTCTACTTGATTTTTAAGTTTTTTTCTGTGAATAAAATCGCCTAATTCCGCCTCTGCCCGCGCTTGCCACACATTCGTATGCTTACATTTAGGTATTTACGTTTGTATGTGTCAGTTTGTCTAAAGTGTAGCCTCGTCGTGTGGCGCTCCCGTTGCACTTGCAACAAACAAGCAAGCAAACTAGCCGGTTGGTTCCAAGGTGCTTGTAGGTTGTTTGCTTACGTGCTGGCTTATTGTTGTTTTTATTGCTACTCAACGCGCCGCAGCATTGGACTAATGCTGATTTTTTTCTTCTTTTCATTGTTGCAACGCGTTTTAATGATGCGAATTATGTTGTTGATTTTCGGGGTGCGTCAATTTATAAGTTCATTGTTCAAGCACAACTGCAACTACTACACACACACACAAGCACAGTCATTGTTGCACATTCTAGGTTATGCAGTTGTTGTTCGCCAGCAATTTACAATTTTTGCCACAACTCTTGAGAATTTTCGTTTTTTCTCTCTCCATCTCACTACACGAATGTCTGTCGGTCTGTTTGTTGTTGTACGCTAGAGTGCAAACAATGTCAGTGTTTTTGTTGTTATTATTGCTGCGCATATTTGTACTTGATATTGTCGTTTTTATGGTTATAGTTTTGTAAATTGCTGCTCTACTTGTTGTTGTTGATGTTATTTTCGCATTTACTGTCAGTTCTCAATTAAAGCGAAAAACACTCCCTCGCCATAGACTTTCTTTACTTTTATTTTTATTTTTTGATTTTTTTGTGGGTTTGAAATGGAGGAAATGAGCACTTGAACTGATTTTCCTGCTGTGCGCTTTAATGAAGTTGTAAGTGGAGTATTTATGTGGAAGCTGTTAGACATATTTTCTAGGCAACGGCATACGAGTACATAGACGCATACCCGTGGACCTTTGGGAAAATAACTTAAAACGACTGAGCACTTTCTCCCTAACAAGCCACAAGTTACTGGATTTTCATTTTGTATGCATATACATATATATGTTTTCCCGTTATTCCTCGGTGAAACATAGCACGTCAGCAAATATATTGCAATTTGATTTGCTTAAAGCGAGAAATTTTATTTGTTTGCCTACTTTCTGCGCTTCTGCTTCAACCTATCGCTTCCAAGTGCAAGCTGGTCTCCCGCGTCTACGGTTTCCTTGGATTTTCCAGTCTAATGCAGCTCTTGTAATATCCTTCAGGTGTTTATGCAACGTGTGACCGATCCATTTCTAATTGCATAAAAACTAATAGAGGGATATGTCATAGGCTTAGTCTGGCAATGCATGTTAAGGGGTTCACGTGGTCTAGAACTTTCAAGAAATCGATACATATTTTTTTTGACATTTCGAAAGTATAGGCTTTTAAGATTAATTTTTTTTTAATTCTATAGCCGCTTTAGAAGGTACAGTCAGATTCGTAACGCGGCCACTCTCAAAACTTTAAACTCAATTATCTCCAAACGACGTTTTTCGGCCTGGTGTCGTCAAAAAAAAAAACGATTCAACCGAATCGTCTGAAATTTTAATATGTTGTTCACAACATCAATGGCTACCGCTCTTACTACAATATTATTATTATTTCAATTATTTCGTATTTTTTTGATTAAGAAACTGAAAAAAACCCAGTTTTTAGAGTGTCAAATTCAAAACCGCGGCATTTAGTGAATTTTTTTTTATTCTATTACGGGACATAGCTGACGTGGTCCTAATGGTCTCAGAACCCTTCCCATCAGTAACGGCTGAAATTTTGGAAGGTGAACTCTTTGCGGTCTCAGAGTCAACTCTGACAAAACGGAGTTGATGCTATTCACCAGAAATGACAGGCCTCCACCTTTTAAGCTTCCAAGACTAAACAACCAGTGTCTCTCTCATCGGAAGTCAAGTATCTTGGCATAATACTTGACCCCAAACTCCACTGGACGCTGCACATAGAAAATCGAATTTAGAAGGCCAGTATAGCCTTCTACGCCTGTAAATCTATGTTCGGCAAAAAGTGGGGCGTCAAGCCACTTGTCGTACTTTGGATGTACAACTTAGTGGTTCTGCCAATTTTAAAATATGGTTGCCTAGTTTGGTGGGTAGTTCTTCAGAAGGGCTACAACATCTCTAAACTAGAGAGAGTGCAGAGAACTGCATGTGTGGGCATCACTGGTGCTTGTAGAATATGTCCCACTGTTGCGCTCAACGTTATTCTGCACCTACTTCCTGTGCATCTGCAAGTTAAATCCATTGCTGCTCAGAGCGCTGCAGGACAGACAACTTCCTGCAAGACATAGTAGTATCTTGAAGCAGATCTCCCCTTCCTTCTCTGTTCTTCGCACTGATCTCTCCATCCGCAAACTGGGTTTTGAGGGTTGTGCTAGGGCTATCTTTCCCAAGCAGGCAAGATTGGAAAAAGGGGAGAGTCGGTTCGGATGTAGATTCCTCTGTTTTCGCTGACGGGTCCAAGATGGAGTCTGGAGTGGGACCGGGGTTTACTCTAAATCAGCCAGGATTTCGGTATCCTTTAAACTGCCGGAAACAAGCAGCGTTTTTCAAGCAGAGATCTTCGCTATCCTGCAAGCATGCAAAATGCTTTGGGATCGCTGTTGGGAGGGAGACATTAATATTTTTTTCCGATAGTCAAGCTGCGATCAAGGCCCTGTCGTCGCCGTATTTCAGCTCTCTTCTGGTGAACTGTAAGGAGGAACTCAAACGTCTCGAACGTGCAGGAAACATTTCCCTTATCTGGGTTTCTGGGCACAGGAATATAGACTGAAAAGACGAAATTTTATTTTATAAACATCTAAACCAAAATATAAAAAAATTAAAACTTTCCAACCCCTTGATTAAGGCTAATTTAATAGTTTACCAAAAATCAGAATTTTTTTTCAATGCGTTTCTCTGGTTTCAAAGAGATAGAAAGAATTTATTTATTTTTATTTATTTATTTATTTTTTTTGCGTTCAGATAATAAATGAAAGCTAAAAACTCCACTTAGGCACTAGTAGCTGAAATGCATGAAAATGGTACGCTATTCAAAATAAATGCTATCAAAAGTTTGGTTGTCACTAAATACGAATCCAAAATAAAATTTTAAAAATTATATATGTGGAATTTTTGTATAATGAGCTCCATCGGAAGTTTACTATTACTATTACCTGCTGAATGGCGATCGCTTTTATAAAAAAACTGTTTCCATTATTTAATTGTAGATTAACCAAAAGCCTATCGAATGATGGTCACGCACAAGCTCGTTTGGCTACGTCGGCTGCTAACAAGATTTTTGAGATTATCAAATAAAGTAAACATTCACTGTTTTCTTAATTTTGGACTTAGACGTACTCCAATATTATAAGTACATGATTCAAGATGGGTGGGAAATCAAAAATGTTGGCTACGAGAAGGGGTCATAAAAAAGTGTCTAATAAGCACCTAATAAGCACAGTTTATACCTAAAACATGGAGATAAGAGACGCTCTTCTATAGGATATATGTCATTTAAGAAGGCAATAGCTTGCTATGAGTTTTAAGGACTCAATTGCTGAAAAACAGCTGAGAAGCCAAAATCTATAAAGATAATGTAGAAAGTTTCACTTTAAAAAGTTTTAAGTCAATTGCTGAAGCTTTTTACTCTCAAAAACTAACTGCGCCATAAAATTTGACATTAACTCAGATGGATCTTTACCACTCGCCCCTTTCTTTTGTCAATACAAGCGATACAAACTGAGATTTAGGACAAGCAGCTTTCCACACACAGCCACACAATATTTTATGGTCCTGCAGATAAGCAGATACATGAGTTTGTAGCAATGCTACTATCTGGATTGAAATAAAATTCTATACATACATATATATCCATTCACATACATGTACATGCAAGGTGGCACAAATTTAATCATGGTATCGGGAGACATTTAATTTTAACAAATGGCGACAAGCAATGCAGCGCGTAAAGGTCAAAATAAAGATTTCCATCACTCAAAACTATTTTTTTTTCAGTAAAAAAGTTATTCAATACCAAAATTTCATGTTTAATTTTGCGCCACCTTGTACATATAGCAAGATCTACATCTTTGAAAATTCAATCGCTTGCTCTCCGGGCACAATGCAAGCGCATATCTGTGTATGTAGGAATAATCACACATGCAACCATAAATAATCGGCATTATTGGCCGATTACAAGCGTACAAGCAGCGGTTAACATACAAATTTAAATTCCAACAATTATGTCGGTTGTTAATCTCCTCATTTTTTGTTGTTTGGTTCTTGTGTTGCCGGTACTTTGGGGCAGCAGCAACAAAAAATACAACGTTAAATATTCTGCACACACAGAAAGTAACCACCACTAATGTTGGCTGACCCAATTCGCTGGCCACAGTTACGCCTTCATTAAGGCGATTAAGCGACGAGCCAAAGGTGGCCAAAAAACAAAAAAAAAAATATATAAGTAAAAATAAAAATCGCATAAATAGTTAAATGCGGGAATTTTAATCGCTAAATCGACAAAATGACTAACGGAAAGTATGCAAACTAACAAACTTATAAAAAGCACTAAAACGATAAAGGCTGCTAAAGCCAAAGCCAAATCGAAGCCATAAGATTTATATGAGAATAAAAATTTTAGGTAGAAGCGCTTGCATGCATACATACGAACATACATACGTGTACATGTGTGTTATTGTTTCGCATGCAACTGCTTTGCTTGCGATTCGTGTAATTACGAGTATGTGCAAGAATGTGCGCTAGTGCAAATGCCGACTGTGCCGCTCAGAGGCACGACGCGATCGCACTTTTAGGTAATAAAATGAACCTGTAATCAGCGTACAACATTTGCAAGTACAAGCGTAATTTATAAAAGAAGTAGCTACTGACAAAGAAAAAAAGAGAAATATAAGAAAACATAAAGTAAAATTTGAAATATGAGAAAAGCAAACAAATGGGCAGTAAAAAATATTTTGAAGCGGAGTAAAGTCATGTGACAGTTATACCCTCAAAGGACTTTGGAAACCTCCAAATTTTCTATTTCCCTCTTCTGTTAAACACGTAATAAAAACAAACAGTTAAACAAGAGATACAAAAAGAAGTCGGTTTACTGACGATAGTTTAACGTGACAACGTCATAAGAAAATACTGTTGGGATGGTTGCACTTTTCAAAAGAAAATTTTTATTTTGTTTGTTTGATAGATGTTTTGTATGGATATAAAGAAGGAGGTAAATAGAATCGCAATGGAATTGATCAAGTTACATTTACACAAACGTGAAAAATGACGAAACATTTCTCAAATTCATGAAAGATATGTTCAATTTCGATTGTGCCTCAGACGTTAATAAGTCAACAACACGAAGAGGTACCATCATCGATTTGACTTTCTCAAGAAACATTACACTCGAAACACTCCCTTTCATATTTCCGAATAAACAACAGCAAGTTCATAAGTAGTGGCGACCCAACATACTGGCCAACTGATCCAAAAAAATCCAGATCTGATCGACTTTTTTATAACCAAAAACGTTAACCACGAAGATATGTCAATTAAATCGTTAATTGAATTGTCGTCTGACCATTCCCCAATAATAATGATATATCAGAGCTCATATACGAAGGAATCCTCGAATAGAAACATATATAACAAAAAAACCTGCTGGGATACATTTAGAGAAATAGTCATCCGTAATCTTAACAATAAAAAAAGCTTAAAGACCTTTGACGAAATCGACAGTGCGATAGCCTGTTTTAATCACACAATAATGAACGCCACTATGAAATCAACTCCACAAGAAACTATCTGTTCCTCGAGCTACAATATACCTGCACACATCCAGGAAAAAATCAAAATCAAAAACCGCTTACGTAAACGCTGGCAAATAACAAGGCTGCCACTTGACAAAAGCAAGCTAAACGCTGCTACAAAGGAAATCAAGCAAATGCTATTCGACCATAAAAATATGAAACTTAAGAGACGCATCGAAAAACTTGGACCCGGTGTAACGACAAACTATTCACTATGGAAAGCTACAAACAAAATCGAAAGTAAAATTTTATACAAACCACCTATCAGAAAGCTTGATGGCAGCTGGACTAGAACAAATCTTGACAAGGCTGAAGTTCTCGCAAAACACTTCAAAAGTACTTTTACGAACAATACGTCTAATGTAAACCTTTTCCCGACCCACGCAAAAAAAGATCCATGCAAACCAAAAAATGTTACATTAGAAGAAATAAAACAATGCATATGTAAGAGAACTGATCCTAAGAAGTCACCAGGATATGACCCAATAACTGGAAAAATTTTAATAGAACTCGCAGAGAAGGGGCTTATCTATATAAGGAACTTGTTCAATCAAATCTTGAACTTGAAATATTTCCCAAAAGTATGGAAAATTGCTTAAATTATCGCAATACCAAAACCATGCAAAGATCCTACACAAGTAACTTCGTACAGACATATAAGCCTACTACCAGTTTTATCAAAAATTCTTGAAAAGTTACTTTTTGACAGACTCGATCCCATTATACAAAAGGACAAAATAATACCTTGCCACCAATTCGGATTCAGGCAAAAACATTCCACCATCCAACAAGTTCACAGAGTTACAAACAAAATTTTTGAAGACATCGATAAAAAACTAGCGTGTGAAGCAGTATATCTCGAGGTAGCCAAAGCTTTTGACACAGTAAGGCACGCAGGACTTCTACAAAAACTCCTGACTTATTTACCAACAGACTATTACGAACTAATGAAAAGTTATATAACTGGAAGACTTTTTATGTAAAATTCGAAGATAAGTATTCTGATATACTAACAATGGAAGCAGGTGTACCGCAAGGTAGTGTCCTTGGGCCGCTTCTTTACCTTCTTTACACAGCTGATATCCCTACACCGGCAACTAAGAATTCTCTAATTGCAACATTTGCAGACGACACTGTCTTGTTAGCATCAGACAAAGATCCAAGAACGGCTGCTTATAAACTTCAGGAATTACTTGACAATACCACTCAATGGTTCGAGAAATGGGGAATCAAAATAAACGAAGATAAAACCCCCTACGTCACATACACTAACAAGAGAAAAAAACAATACAATCCAATATTCATAAAGAATAAACAAATCCACCACGACACAAGGGCAAAATACTTGGGTATGATTATTATTATTATTATTATTATTATTAAATTTGTATAATAACAAGTTATACAAATATAAGAAAGCAGCAGCACTAGCAGCATAGGCCATCGGCTGTCAGATAACAAAAAATGTAAATGTACTTTAAATTAGGTCTAACGTTAAGTAATTATCATATAATATTTAAATGCTTATAACTAAATAAAATAAACAAAGGGAAATGTTAGATCCGTCTTAACAAGTCGTTGGCTTTTAGAAATTTGTAGACAGTCAGTATATTACTTGCAGATGGCTCTTTAAGAAAATCCAGTGCAGGAGAGGATCCAAAGAATTGTTGTCTGGAGGTGTGTAGATTTCGACAAGATTGTAGAATATGATCTAAGGTTACGGTTTCTTCACAGAAGGGGCAATCGGCTGGCAGCGTACGTTGTAGGAGGTGTGCATGTGTGAGAATAGTGTGGCCCAGGCGTAGGCGCGAGTACGGTTTGAGAACTTTTAATGGCAGGTCGGAAGGAAGTGATATCTTTGATCTAGATGGATTTAAGAAAGCGTAGTGGTGTTGGTAGTTTTTCCAGTTATCTAACAGATAAATGCGCCGTTGTTTTGTGATCTCTAGGAGGATGTCACTTTTAGAGTAGTATTTATGAAGCATTGACGGTAGATTAGAAACGCTTCTAGCTGCGGCATCAGCGTTTTCATTGCCGGTAATCCCCGAATGTCCTGGAACCCACATTAGCTTAATTTTGTTTGGATAGCTTATGAGAATATTTCTAATTGTATTTATATGAGTTTGATCGTGTGTTGGACAACCGATTGCATTGATGCATGATTGGCTGTCTGTGCATATAATTATTTTGCCTTTAATTTGTTTGGCATAAATGGAGGCTTCTAACAATGCCGCTGTTTCTGCTGTAAAAGCAGAGCATATTGGGTGCAAAAAACCATGTTTGATCGTGTCCCCGTTTTCCTTTGTGACGGCAAAAGATGTTGAGGTTTGAGTTTTTGATCCATCTGTAAATATAAAATTCCATCCCTGTTTGGAGTACTTTTCTTTTTCGGATGTAAACAGTGCTTTGTAAATTTCCTTCGCTGTATGTTCTTTTGGTCGCTGCAGCGTGTTAATAGCAAATGGAATATTGCGTATCGTCCATGGAGGTTGCGTTTCAGCTGTGCGGTAGCGAAGGGTACCCGGCAGTTCAAGTCTCCTTTGCAAGCTCAAACATTTGGCTACAACCGACATAATTTTAGGATGCCTCTTTCTTAAAGATGCGTTTCTGAAATCTTTAATGAGATTGACATTGTATGTGAAAAGTAGTTTTGGTAAAAGTTTATGAGTACTGTCTTCGATCCGATCTGGAATCTTTGGCAAACCGGTTTCCGCAAACAAGTTTCGAAGTGGTGTAGTTGGGAACGCTCTAATGCTCCTGCGTATCGCAGAGTGATGAGGCGATGATATTTGGCTAATTGAACGTTTATCTGCGTTTCCGTATATAGGAAGGCCGTAATCGATTTTTGATAGGATGAGTGCTCTGCATGCATGAACAAGTGAAGACGGATGTACAAAAGATTTCTTAGAAGATAGGTATTTAATTATATTTAACCGTGTCATAATACAATCTTTTATGTATTTACAATGTTTTTTAAACTTATATTTAGAGTCTATAATTACACCTAGAATTTTTATTTCATTTACTGGCATTATGGAATGGCCAAAAAATTGTGTTGGCAACCCAGAGCAACTAGATTTTTTGCAAATGTGCAAAGTTTTAGATTTTTCGAAAGAAATTGATGTGCCTGAGGTTGAGGACCATGTCATTATGTCTCGGAGAATGCTTTCGAAAATACGCGAGACTGAAAGAAGATTAGCATTTTTCGTGAAAAAGAAAACATCGTCGGCGTAGAGCTGACATTCTATACTGGGATAGTTCGCTGAAAGCTTGGCAATTTCATCGAACGCTATTATAAAAAGAAGCGCGGAGAGTGGAGACCCTTGTGGCGTTCCGTTCTCTAGATTTACAATAATTGAGGCAAAACCATTTATTCTCACTCTGCATTTTCTGTTAGTGAGAAAGCTTTTAACAAAGTTTATAATTTTGGAACCAACCTTCAACTTGGTTAATTGTTTCAAAATGATATGCACTCCAATTCGGTCGAAAGCCTTCTCCAAATCGATTGCTAGAAGTGAAACATGGTTTCTTGACGAGAGTGCGTTTGTGACGACATAGTCAAGGTGCAAAAGAGCATCAATTGTGCCACTGCCTTTTTTATATGCTACCTGGTTAGAACTAATAACTTTGTTGTTCTTAATATACCACATCAACCTATTTGCAACCAGTTTTTCCATTAGTTTACCCAGGCATGATAACAGAGAGATGGGCCTATAGCTTTCAACAGAAGTAGGAGGTTTATTGGGTTTCAAAATTGGTACGATATAGGAAGTTTTCCACGCTTGAGGGTAAAAGCCGTAATTTAGGATTTGGTTATACAGACTAGTTAGTCTGCATTTCATGCAACTGGGTAAATTTTGAATCATAGGATAAGAGATTCGATCAAGCCCAGGAGTTTTACCTTTCACGGTAGAGAGCGCGAACTCCAATTCATTAATAGTGATTTTCGATTCAATTGTCCTGGCAGCAGGTGATAAATTGTTTATAATGTTTGCTTGGTCGTTTAGACAGTTGTATTTTGCTGAGCAAAAGTTGCTTGAAAAGCTGGCGTCGTTTGAGTTAGAAGCGTAGAAGGAGGCAAAATAATTGGCTATTTCGAGTGGAGAACTGATAACGCCATTTGTGGAGTTAATGTGGGCGAAAGTAGTTTGCTTACCTGAACCAGTGAGCATTTTAATATCATGCCATATTTTTCGGGGCTTAGTGTTAGGATTTATGCTAGCCGTTAACTCTTCGAACTTCTTACGCTTGGCATTTTTGGCGGCGCGCTTAAAAAGAGCATTTGCCTTTTTGTAGCTTACCAAGTTTGAAATAGTGCGAAAGCGTTTGTATTCGTGCCATTTATTCTGTTTGTTTTCACGAAGTTGGGATAAATGAGAGTTCCACCAAGGAATCCTTTTCTTACTACTTTTTGGTGAAGTTTGTGGTATAGCGTGATGTGCTGCTGTTCGAATAATTTTAGAAATATTGGCTGCTTCTTGGTTGACGTTGCTGGAAGCACGTACAGTTTCACACAAATTAATACATTTAGTGCTAAATTTCGCCCAATCGGCTGATTCTAGGATAAACTTAGCGTTTGACTTAAATGTGGATTGGGTTTGGGCATTTAGTTGGATGGTGATCGGATAATGATCGCTACCGTGAAGAGAGTTAGAGACTTGCCATGAGCATAGTGGTGCAATCGAAGCAGAACAGAAAGTTAGATCCACAGTAGTGAAGGAATTTCGGGTGGAGAAGTGTGTTGCAGACCCGTCATTTAGACATATAAGGTTTGAGGACATTAAAACATCTTCGATACATTCGCCTCTTGAGTTGGTATACGCGGAACCCCAAATTGTACTCCAAGCATTGAAATCCCCGCCCATAATTAAATCAGAAGGAAGTTGTTTTATGATTCCTAAGATATCACTCGAAACAATACGTTGTGTAGGGTGGATATATAGGCCGACAATACCAATTTTTTTAGGCAAGTCAACTTCTACCGCTATGGAAGATACATTTGATACGATTGATATTTGTTTGTGTGGAATATTGCGCCTAATTAGTATCGCCGTGCCTTGTTTATTTGTATTAATACTGGGCAAATTGTGAAAGTAACCAATATATTTTCTTGGTGTATGTGGTGCGTAATTGTGAGGAAGGTGAGTTTCGCTTAAGAGAATAATTGCAGGTGAGTAAGAATTGATGAGGATTTCAAGGTGAATATAGTTGTTGAAATAGCCATTGATATTCCATTGTATAATTGAGAACATAAGGATAGAAAGAAAGGAAAGTGATATAAGTAGAGAGAAAGATTAAGCTCGACTTGACTACGTATCAAAGTTCTGCGAGGCAGAGCTGAGCGAGTCGTCTGTGAAGGTTAATCTGAGCTGACGCGTGGTGAAATGTCATTTGTCTTAGTGAGAACTGAGACAGTAGACATTTCGTCATCACAATCTGAGGTGAGCTGTGTCTGAGAAACGGAATCATAGTTGTTAGTATAAATTGGTTTAGTACTCGTATTAAGAATGTTGAAAACTGTTGAATTTATATTGTTCGAATTAGGAAATGAATACAAAGGGGGGTTATCGTTCTTTGTACTTGTTTTTGCGATAGAGTCAGCTGAGAAGCTGGTTTTTAGAGGAGGGTGTGTTAAGGGAATGAAAGAGGTAGTAGAAGCTATAGAAGTAGAGGAATGGGATGATATTGAATTTTGTGTTGCTATCGATTCTTTAGGTGTTTGTATAATTGAATTTTTTGTTGAGGGAGCTGTGTTTGCGGTTATTTGAGAATATGTGGGATAGGAGGAATTAGTGGAGGCGGTGGCAAGAGAAGACTGGGTTGTTGTCGAATTGTTGGTAGTTGTCAATTCTTTGCTTTGCATGATTGTGCTTTTTGCAGAAGAAGAAGTGCTTGCGATGATTTGAGAGAATGTTGAGGCGGAGGGTTTAGAGGTGGTGGAGGCATTATATTTTTTTGCTGCTTCGCGCATACTGCATTTATTTATTGTTTTAATTTTTAGTATTTCTTTAGCTTGTACGAATTTTGGGCAGTTGCTTGCAAATGATGGGTGGTCGCCGGCGCAGTTTGCGCACATTGTTCTGGAACATTCGGACCCTACATGGGGTGGTAGGCTGCATATGGCGCAGGTGGAAGGATTTTTGCAGTATTTTAAAGTATGACCAAGTAATTGGCATGACTTACATCGCATTGGGTTTGGATAATATGGACGAACAGAAACTTTCCTCCAGGCGACGTCGATTTTTTCTGGCAGAGAGTAGCTGTCGAATGTTAGAAGTATTGCGCCAGTTGGAATTAGAGTGTCTTGTGATTTCTTTTGAAATTTGTATGCAGCGATCACACCATGCATTTTTAAGCCATCAACGATTTCTGAATCGGTTAGGTTGTTTAGGAAAGGGGCAAATATGGTGCCTTTTACACAGTTTAGATTTGTTTGATAAGTTACATTAATTAAACATATACCGGGAAGAAGTTTTGAAGACATGAATTTCTCAGCGATTTTTTTATTCTTAGTAAGCACTAAGAGGCTTCCATCACGCAACTCAGAAATGGAAATTATGTCCTTGCTGATAGCTAATATAGCTTTGTGCACTGCAAAGCAGGAATAATTGGATATTGGTTTTGTTTCTTCACTTGATTTTATCACAATAAATTTAGGGTCGTCTGTTTTCGCAAAAACAATTGGAGGTAGTTCGGGGTATGATTCTCGCGTTTTGTTGGGTTTTTTACGCTTGCTATGAACACCAGGGGAAAGTAGGGCGAACCTATTTTCCCTAGGTGGGGATGCCCCAAGGGGCATTGTTTCACACCTATATATTAACACTAAACCCTCGGATATCACTCGCGAAAGCAACTGTACACGGGCAATTTAAGTGAATTTATTAATGTGTTTACGTAGGTAAACGAATATGAATGCAAAGAGAGTACAACTACTACACAGCGGAAGAGATAGTGACCGTACGCAACGAATGTTAGTCGGTGACTGTGGGTATGATTATAGACAATAAACTTAACTGGAAGTTACACATTGGACAAAAACGACGCGAAATCAAGACTAGGTTTAAACAACTTCATTGGCTTTTGGGAAAAAATTCAACGCTCTCACTAGAAAATAAAATACTAATATACAAAGTAATTATAACACCAATATGGAAATATGGCTCAGAGCTTTGGGGAACTGCGAGCAGTACAAATATAAAAATTATACAACAAACGCAAAACAGAGTGGTATATACTAAATGATAATATCCATCGAGAACTTAAAGTAAAAACAGTCCATGAAGAAATACGCAACAACAGCTTAAGACACACAAACCGACTACTAGAACATTCTAACAGGGAAATTCGGCAATTTCCATTAAAAGAGGAAACCGAGAGGAGGAGACTTAAGCGCAAACGACCAACTGACCTGCAGGTGTAAATGGTGTCACAATTTTATGAATATATTTATTCATTAAATAATTAAATTAATTAAATATCGAGTTAATTTTTTTTTCTTAGATAAATGTATATAGTGGTATTGGCTTCTAAATACTGTTCAAACCCAAAAAGAAAGAAAAATTGTAAATATTTTAAGTTGAAATAGAAACAATAATTAAGGGTAATAAAAAAAAAAAAAAAATATTTCCTACTTTTCCTCCCATCACCCTATTCTCAACAGAGAAATGGTTCATTACCATGCGCACAGGAAGAAGGCATATGCAATGTGTATTTTTATATATATGCGCATATACATACATATATAGAGAGCCAAATGTCGAACGTTGCCGAACGCGGGGACCGACTGTTCCTCTTTATCGTTCGTTCCGCGCTCCCGCTTGCAGTTCAAGCAAGGTAACGACGCATGAGCAAGATAACGACGCATTTTTTGAGGCGTGCAGCCGGCTAAATCGAATTATAAGGCGTTATCACGTCGAAACCCAAAAAAAGGTGAGTCAAAAAACAAAATCGTCGCAAAGTTTGCCTGATATTAGGTGAAGTAGAAAGACCTGACCGTGCCTTTTGTGAATCTTGGCTCAAAATGTATGTACATAAATATTTATTGTCATGAGTCCCACTTCATATGCACACGCCGATTTATTGGTGGTTGAGAATTCCCGAGGAGTATCTCCAAAAATTGTTTGGGTTCATAAACCAGTATGTCTTTTAGCTTAAGTATCTAGAACGACTTTCCCGGTAGCCCTGTATAACGCAGTTTTATCAAAAGAGGGGGTCCTACTTTCTGTTAGAGATGTGAAACGAAGCAGCGCTTAGTTTATTGCCAGCTGGCCTGAAGCGGAAACAACTGCCTTGCTTAACGATCTCGCTTCAAGCAGCTTTGTGAGTCGTCGAGCTAAAAAGAATAAACTGCGCCCTCTGCGTGAGGGTATAAAATTAATAATGACCGCAAGTAATGTAAAAATACATCTGAGCACAAATAATAATTTTGTAAATCCTACATTGATCAACTGGCCACATTATGAAGTGGCAACAATTGCGCAGTTGCGTCTGGAGTTAAGCTAATCTGCAAACGCGCATCAAAAGTGCCGCTGGAGTGGGTAAAAAGATGCAGAAAATCAACGAGGAAAGCTGGAGAGCAAGCAGCAGTAAAATGTGGCAACCTAACCAGCCACGCTGGCGGTCAGGTGTGAGGCAGCAGAAGGCTGAAACATACATGGACGCATACATGCACACATGCACATATGTCTGACAGCCACTTAAGCGGCGGCAACATGTAAATCGCACAGATACCAAACTTGTTAACAAGCATTTAAGGTAACCGCTGTTCCAGACTGTGCTGCGCTGTGCCGCCGACCTCCCCGCTCAACATTGCCACCACCGATACTCACAATAATTAACCCATGCGATATTTGCGCCTTGTACTGTTTTACATTTGCAGCTAACGTGTGTACCCGCTGATTTTATTATTATATGACTTTATAGCCGGAATACATCAATAAAAACGATCGAAGCTCGATTGCATCGCAGTAGCAACAACGCGCGCACCAACCTCTCATAATGAGCAGCTACGCATATGCATACTTACTGTTTGGTGTTGCTGCTGTGGCGAATATTTCAGCTGTTGCACGCATATGCCTCATAGCTGCTAGGCGTACACATTCTTAACAAGGCGCTACTTTACCGTTGTTGCCGCAGAGAGTAAGTGAACCGCAGCAGCGGCATTTGCTCTTTGCTGTCCGAGTGGGGCTTTATACATTTAAAGAATGTTTGTATGCCTTTTTCGCCAACACTTTATTTCATTTTCATATTTTTTCGTATTTGCTTGCCTCCTTAGCCAATTTTATTCGGCGATGTGTTAAATTGAAACCGGTTGGCCACCACCGCTCGAGTGCCTTATGGGCTTTTCACCAGCCAATCGCCCAAGCCTTCATATGTCTAAATAATGCCAAGTGTCTTCGCCTTTTAAGCGAATACTTTGTTGGCTTTGTTGTAATTGCGGTTCATCGTATATCGGTAGCTGTCATCATCACCTGTGTACTGCGTGCCCTCTATAATTTGGACACAGCTTTAACCAGCAGCCGGCGGCGTTTTGATTCGAATTTGGCGCAGATATTTCAGATTTTAAGTAAGTGAAGCAGATTTTGCCCTGCAGTTCGCATTTACGAGTACAAAAGTACCTCTCAGGATTATCGATAAGTTTGTGTTGTGTTGTGGCCGAATGGGCTTGTGCGTGACCACCATTCGGTAGGATTCGGATTCGAAACTGACTGTGGGCATGAAGCGTCAGATGTCAGATGATAGAAAAGATTTTTCCTAATAAAATTCACCCCTCGCCAAGCAATAAGAAAACTATTAGTGGATTTCCACCATGAGAAAGTTGCTCAAAAAAATCCATTTGCCGTTCGAGGGCGGCATAAGACTGTAGGTCTCTCCATTTGTGGAACAACGTCAAAACGCACACCACAAATAGAAGGAGGAGCTTGACCAAACACACAACAAAGTGCTACTCGTAGTTATATTTTATCTTGTATGACCTGTATTTAATTGGCAATCGATCGAATTTATCGGCAGAACTTCAATTTGAGTTTTTGATGAAAGCTGGATTGAATGTGAAAGCTCAAAAAATTAAAATAATTATTTTTGGATATACAGACGGCTCAAATTGGTAGTAAATTTTCCCCGGCGGAGATTAGTAGCTATAAAGCTAAAGAAACATAAGCTTTCATAACCATACTTTTCTAAGTGGCTGGTGCTTTTAAGGTTTGTTGATTTATTTCTATTACTTAACTGTACTCATTTCGGAAAAAGCGGGATAATCCGATAATAGGCAGAAATTTAATGTTGTCTGTCTGGCGAAAGCTGAAGTAAATATGAAAGTGCAGTGCTCCAAAGCTTTTGAGCTTTCATATAATTTTTGGTAGATTTTCATTAGTAAAAACATGCAAAGACTAGTAAAAATTTACCGAAAATAAGGCTAGCTTTTACATACCTTCTGTAGGAGCTTTTATGTAGGTTTCACATAGCCTTTTGCACATGAAAGTTCTGTGTAAAAAAATATGAAAATTAATATGTGCATGTGAAGTGAAAGAGAAACTCGAACGATTTTAAATATTCCACAATCTATAGCTTAAAACTTTGAAAGCTTGAAACTGGTAAATTTTGTATGCTGCACATATTATATTTTAAAAATTTGCATAATTTTTTAAATAGAACAGACGGTTTTAAAATCTTTAACTTGAAACTTACAAATAGCTGAAAGCGAGGACTGTGGTCCAAAAGTCATATAAAAAATTAATAAGTAAGTAGTAGGGGCAGAAAAGAAGTGCAAACCTCAAATCCAGTAGTAAATATCATTGGCATTTTACACTTCGCCTATTTTTATATTCACCTAACATAAAGCCTTACTTTTAGACAAAGCTTTTATAAGCTTTTATGAGTTTAATGAAATATTGGTGCCTAAACATTGTGAAAGTCAAATGGCTGGGAAGGCTTGGCAAAGCATCTGCAAGTAAGAATGTAGTCAGTAGGCAAGTGTTTACTGCTCCATATGTACATACTGCAAAATTAAGCTCATTTCTGTAAGGCTTTCAAAAAATGTTTGTAAATTATTTGTGCTGTATACGGGATTGAAACGATCTTTGGCTTACCACTTTGAAAAAATATACAGTTTTAAGTAAGAAAAAAGTCAAAAATTTACGAGCTTTTATGTTATAAGCTCTACGTAAACAATATTTGGCTTCCAAATTTGGAAAAAATAAGGTGTTGTCCAGTTGTAATGAAGCTTCAAGGATGTTTGTTTTTTCTTTCAAATAAATCGGCGAGCTTTTCTAAGCTTTCAAGTGTATAGGCAGCTTAACTGACTATTGAACGTTTTTATGGCACGAGTGAGCTACAGAGCATCTCTTTTGCAAAAGAAAAAATGAAAATACAAATAAAAAAACACTTATACAAATTCTAAATAGAAAATTTTTTAATTAATTTAATTTTCCGAAAAAATTAAGTAAAGCCTTAACAATCTTTACAGATTCAGTTTATAAGCGAAATGCCCAACTAACCTTTATCAAGCTTTGAATAACTTTTTTTTGTGTGTATTATAAAAGCTCATAGGAATGGAAGATTTATTTAATTTTATAAAAAAAAACCTTTAAGGGGTTACGCCACTCTAGCTACTGTAAAAAAACAGTTTTTTAAGGATTTTTTTTACATTGAAAGAAAGGTGCCAGGAAAAAACTTTTTAAGTATATTATTAAGCATGTATTTAAGTGTAATTACAAATATTTTTATTGAAAAATATTACAAAATGGCGCCTTTGGAGTGAATCTCTGAACGCGCCCTGCGAAAAAGGCACTTCACGGCAAGCAGTACAACTGACGTAAATGTCCACCTAAACCAAATTAAAAACATTCTTCTCAATCGACGTGAGTATAGCTGTAGAAATACGTACGGGATTTTAGAAATATTGAAATTTGTGTATTTTGCAGATGTTTGAAGTCAAAAGTAGAATTTTTCGTCTAAAATGGAACCGTTAATTGTTTATAAAAATTTTTCTAATTAATTAATAAAAAAATCCGTACGTATTTCAGTGCGGAATAATGTTCTAAAGATCCTTGTACAATTACAAGTGAAAATATTAAAAATTGTTTGTGTTATGCTGCTTGCCGTTTTGAAAAATCACGTTTTGAGATAAACACGCTTTAAATTTGAATAGTCGGTTCAGAGACGTCAGAGGCGCTCGCGCAAAAGTGCGAAATATTAGAGATAAACATTTTTTTCACGCATAGGACTTTTTGTTTTATATTCTAAAGAGTTTAAAGCATCTTTTAAGCAAAAAAAAAAAATTTCGATATTTTGAAAATCCTAGAGTGGCCTAACCCCTTAAGTCATTAATGGTCCATTCACCCTCCTTTTCTAAATAAAATAAACATGAAGTCTTTAACAAGTTCTAAATGTATTTATAATCTGAAATGTATTTCCAATTTTACCAACACATCTTTGGAAAGTCTGTAAAGCTCTCGATAATATGTATTTTATAGAAAAGCTTCGAAATGTCTAAACTTTTTACAATAAATTTATTTTATTTTTTACTCCTGGATAAATACCGTTAGATGACATTTTTAAGAACTAAAGAACTACTCTAACAAAAAGCTTTCTACACATATTATCGCTCTTAGTCTGAGCATAGGGCGGAAATATCTTAAGATTTTTAAAATGGCGCTATATGGCATATATATGTAAGTACATATTTGTATTAGAGCTTAAAGCTCCATACAACTAATAAGTGCTAACTTCAAGAACACGCTGCTGGCTCGTGGTATGAGAACTGACAATGAAAATGGTAAAGCAGCAGCGACTAAGGTATTTCTATGTACATATATATGTATATGTGTGTATGTATCCATGTACAAGTAAATACGAAGGTGTATGTAAAAGCATTTCGTCAGTTTTAAAGTTACGAAATTTATTACCCAATATCCATTTGCAGACATGTGAGTTCGTGTTTCGACTTTATGCAATGCCGCAGTGCTATGAAACAGCAACACCCCTTTCACCACCTGAGTGACTCTTCTGTATCCACTACTCAGGCTACTACGTAACTTATGACCGCAACATCTTCAACAATTTTACGTGCAGCTGTCAATTGGCTACCCTTTTTCCAACAGCCAGACCGACTAGCGGACAGACACAAACTCACTTACTTAGCTCCCGTATTGAAAGCGTGCTATTGGAACAGTGAGTGAGTGCGCTGGCTGCTCTTCTGCTTTTGAACCCGAAAATGCGAGCGCACGATTGTTTCAGCTGTCAATTATTTTCTCTCCAACTGTCAAACAACTGACAGCGAAGCAACAAGTCAATGAATAAGTCAGTGAACTGCAGCAGCATTTTCAATAGATTTCAAAATTGAAAAAAAGTTCGAAAAACTAAAAAAGAAATAATTGTAAACACTTCATTTGAATGTATGTACATATGTATGTATGTATTGTGCATTATGTAAAAGAGAGTACCAACAACTTGTGAATAAAATTAAATAAAAGCGTAAATCGAGCACATGACCAGCAGCAGCGTCGAGGTCAATTCATTGGAAACCACTTAAAAGTACAAATTTCATTTCAAATTGCACCCACGTAACAGTTGTACAAATGAAATATCAACAAATTACAACACATGCGCGCTGTTGCACACGTTGCATGCCACTTTAGTGCGCTGCGCTTAGTTTTCTTTTTCTTTTTTGTTTTTCTTTTTTCAACATTATATTATACTTTTTGGTAACGTTTTGTTTTTTGTGTTTTGAAAGTGTAGCGGCACGTGACCTCGGCGGCTACTGCTTGATGAGCAGTGAAAAATGTGTATGAAAAGTACATAGTTTTTGTTGTTGTTATTTTTCTTTTTCGCTTTATGTGTTGGAAAGCGGCTTGAAGCCACAAAGTCCACTCCAAAGTGTATAGGTGAATGTGTGTGCACACATACATATGCACATATTTATTTAAGTTGCTAGTCAACATGCGCGGCAGCTACAATAAAATTTGCCATGGAATGGACACTAGAATTCGTGAACGACACATGTTTCTAGTTCTATTTATTGCACACTCTTTGCCTCTGTGGTTTTTCTTGTAATTTCTCAATGGCCACTCGTGCAAATTAAATGTTAAGCGCTGAAAAAGTATATTAATATTTTATTATTGAACAATTTATAGCGGATTTTATGAAAGTGAGTATGAAATGGCCGCAGCTACTTGAAAATGCTAAATGGATTTTCGAAAATTGAAACGCTTTTTTATGCTGGAAAATTTTAAGTAGCTTAACACATTTAGTGACGGCATTTTGGTAATGGATAAATGCTTAAGTGGGAAAACAGGGCGTTGCGGATGCTACTCGTGCACAAGCAGTGAGAAATATACAAATACGTTTTACAAAAAAATATATTTCTACAAAAAGCTTATGAGCTTCCATATACAATTTGAGATATTTTTTTTAAACTTCAAATATCAAAAAAAATTATTTTATGCATAAAGCTTTTAAGCATTCATGTAGGTTTTAGGAACTTTTTTCAAATTTAAAAATTTCCAAAAACGGAGTTTTACGAAACATATTTTAAGGCTAAAAAATAAAACAAGGCAAGCAAAAATCTTCTGGAGGTTTCATATATAATTTGAAAACTATGCTTGAATTAAAAATTAAAAAAAAAAGTCATTAAACAATTTTCAGAGCTTTTATATATGTATATTGTGAGAGTAATTTTTTTAAACTAAAAAGAAACAAACACAAAACCTGCATCCGAAAAACTTTGAAGCTTTCATATATATATTTTTTTTTACCGCTTATTTAAACTTCGGATTTCGAAAAAACAAATAATAATTTTCTGCAAAAAGGCTTGGAGCATTAATATATATTTTATAAACTTTTTTAAGATTTAAAGTTTTGTTTTATGTTTTATGTGCCTCGGCGGCACGCATCCATCCGATGATCCAAATTTTCGATGGCGCTGAGGCATAATTGACGTTCTATGCCGTTAATGTGCCGAATTGTCTAATCCTTTAGCTCTTGAGTTGTTGCTGACTTATCGACGTACACCTTTTCTTTCAAATAACCCCAAACAAAGAAGTCCAACGGTGTCAAATCACATGATTTTGGCGGCCGACGTGAGACTATTCGGCCATCAAATTTTTCGCGCAAAAGAGCCATTGTTTCGTTAGCTGTGTGACAAGTGGCACCGTCCTGTTGAAACCACATATCGTCCACATCCATATCTTCCAATTCGGGCCATAAAAAGTTCGTTATCATCTCATGATAGCGAACACTATTCATAGTAACTTCTTGACCGGCCTCATTTTCGAAAAAATACGGCCCAACGATGCCGCCGGCCTTAAACCGCAACAAACAGTCACTCTTTGTGGGTGCATTGGTTTTTCGGCAATCACTCTTGGATTATCATTCGCCCAAATGCGGCAGTTCTGCTTATTGAGGAATCCACTGAGGTGAAAATGTGCCTCATCACTGAAGATGATTTTCTTCGAAAATTGGTTATTCATTGTTGCCATTTCATACCACCATTCTGACATTGACGCTTGAAATGGTCAAGAGGCTTTAGTTCTTGAGTCAATTGCACCTTGTAAGCGTGTAAGAGCAAATCTTTATGCATAGTGTGCATCAACGACGAGCGTGAGAGGTGCAATTGTTGGGCACGACGAAGAGTTGAGTTGAACGGCTCTTCAATCACACTATCGCGAACAGCAGGAATATTTTCTGCAGTAGGAGATGTACGAGCATGCACTGGTGTTTTTACATCTCCTACATACCCAGTTTGCTCAAACTTTTGCACAATTTTTCCGATTGTGGACGATTAAATTGACCGAAAAAATTACGAAGTGCGCGATATGCATTTTGATTTGAACGCTCGTTTTCATAATAAGCCTGAATAACTTTAACGCTTTGCTCGATTATGTATCTTTCCATGGTTCAAATTGAATTAGTCTGAAATTGAAAAATGTCAAATCAAATGTAGAAAGAAACGTTGAGGCTTAGGTGTGGTTTACATTCAATATCGGCCCTTGAAATTTAACCACTCTTTAATTTTATGTATACAACTGTGGAGCCTTCATATACATATATATTTTTGGTATTTTTTTTTATACTTATATTGAAATAAAAAAGAATGTAAGGCAAAAAGCTTTGGAACTTTCACTTACACATATGAGTTTTGCGAAAAATGAGTTTCATGAAAAAGCTTCGGAGCTTTAATATATTTCGGAAGCTTTATTAAAAAGACGAATTACATGCAAAACAATTTGAAAACTTCATCCACATTTTAAATGTTTTTTGAAGAATTTTTAGAAGTTTCGTACATAGCTCGGAAGCTTTCTTTGAAGAAGAATAGTTCATACAAGCCATTGGAACTTTCATACAGAGCTGGGAAGCTTTTTGAAATTCTAGATTTTTTTTTGGTTTTTATGTTTGTAAATAAAAAGAACTTCAAGCAAATCCTTTGGAAGTTTCAAGCAGATTTTGGAAATTTTTTTTTTATTTTAAATTTAAAAAAAATAGAGTTTCACGCAAAAATCATTGTAGATTTCATATAAGATTTGGAACCTCTTTTTATTTTTACTTGAAACATAATTCAGTAAATTGAGCTGAAGGACGGAGTTTAATCTTAACACAAAATCTTACTTTTTTCGTTTATTTCGGTCAATATTTTAGCTTCAGTCTGAAGAAAGGGTGAAAAAATTAAAAAAAAAATAAAATTCTCAAGCAGCTTTCACATAACTTTTCGTGAATGACAGCTCCGTGTAAAAGATTTAGTTACAGATTTATATTTGAAAAAAAAATCACAGCTAACAAAAGGCTCAAAGTTGACTGGTAACCAAATTTATTAAGATCCCTCAAAAGCGTCAAGTCATAGGGACAAATCAAAAAACGCTTAAAAAGTTAGTAGTAGACATCAAAGCTAATGTGAAAAATATGGTATGATATTAGAAAAAAACAGGTTTTATTTTTGATTTCGTCGAATAGAAATAGAGTAGCTGCTATCCTGTTAAGTTAATTAGTTTAAACAATTTATGACTTGTAGAATAAATAACCTTTTCAGAAGAAAAGTTCTCAAAAATTTCCGACTTAATTCTTTGAGAAATAACTTCCAAACTTCAATAACAACATAAATTTCACAGATATATTTAAACCACCGAAAGTCAATACAAGTTGTCATTCTGAGTATCGAAACGCCCTTTATTTAGGGGGAATAAAATGGAACCCATCTACCGCTAAGCAGATTTTTGTACACATGTATGTATATAAAGTAGTCATCTATACATAAAAAAGTTTGTGTCGAGAAGTGAATATTAGGCGCTGGGCAATTTCACTACCATAAAAATTAACTTTTTACTACTTTAGCTTAAATTACTTAAAAGGGACAAGCCATAAATAAGTATTTAAATATGTACATTCTACTTAAGGCCTAGCAGCTAAAAAAATAAATTTAAGCATCCACAAAAAAAGAAATTGCGGCACTAACAATCTCTTCGGTAACAACAACATAGCCAGCATCAGCCGAATGCAATAATCTTTGTGATGGGCGGCTAACAAGAAAAATCACCACTTTACGATTTCGCCTCCGCATTGCAGCGCAAAGAAAAATTTAAGTGAAATATTAAGTTGTAAGTTATGTAAATATGTTCGCATGTGTGTGCCAAAAGTGCGCATAACTGCCGAAATTTTTCAAATACAGACTATAAACCATTTATATATATGTATGTGTGAATCCACAAGAACAAATTTTTTCTCACTTTGCGCGTAGGCGCACTTGGTCTGTCGCAACAAAATTGCCAATTTTCATAATGCCCAGCCAATAAAAATGCAGCTGAGTGATATCTTCTCTTTGTTTACACTGGTAGTGCTTTTCGTTGTTGTAATTCTTCGCCTTAAAACTTCTCTGCCCAAGTGACCAGTCTCAATGCGAGAAAGTTGAAGAGTTGGAGTAGTGACGAGACAATCAGGCAGCGTCTGCGGTCTATCTTCCCATTAGGCACACACACCCACACTTAGGCCATATATCATTTTCGCTTGACGTTCAGTAGTTCAATGTGGGTGCTTGTGTACGCAAATTCAATTAGGCTGTTTCCCATGATTTACTTTTTGAAGGCGTAAGTACTACCGAGGAATGTAGCGGATGGAAATTTCTAAAATATTTTAAGTGAGAAAAGTGATCGGAAAAGTGGATGTTTGGGAATAATGGCGCAGATTGGATTAGAATAAATAGCATGGAATGGGTGGAAACGGAGAAACAAAAAAGAAAAGAAAAACACAAATAAAATGAAGTCAGAAATAAAAACATAAAATTTTATAAAATAATAACAAAACAAAATATAGTAAAATAAAATAAATTTGTAATAAAGCAACTTAACATATTTTCATCCCCTCGTCGACGGATCTGTGTGTGCCTTCGCTAAGTCCAAGTGGAAGTTTCTCCACCCATATTCCGCCAAGGGAGGAGTGGACCGGGGGCAACACTTGGGGACAGGGCCTCGTTAGCCTGTTCACGGATGGCTCGAAGCTAGACGGTAGGGTTGGAGGAGGAGTATTCTGCAAAGAGCTCCCCATCAAACTCAAATTCAGGCTACCGGATCACAGCAGTGTGTTCCAAGCAGAGGTGGCCGAAATTAAAAAACCATCTGACTGGCTACTTACTTGCGTAATAACTGTTAAGAAGGTAAATATTTACTCCGATAGCCAAGCGGCTATTAGGGCTCTAGGCTCTATTATGGTGCATTCGAAGCTGGTCAGGGAATGCCTAGTCTCACTCTCGATTGCATCAGAATTCTTCGATATAAAGATAATTTGGGTACCTGGTCACAGTGACATTGCAGGAAACTGCGAAGCCGACGAGCTGGCCAGACAAGGGACCTTTGAGGTAATGTGCCCGCGAAAGGAGAGGATCGGGATCCCCTTGACAACCTGCACTCTACTCCTGGAAGGATGGGCTCTGCACCAACTCAGCGACCGCTGGGCAAGTACACGAACGTGTAGGGTCGCGAAATCCTTCTGGCCACATTTGGATAGGAGGCGTTCGAGTGATATCCTGGGGATGACAAAATGTCATCTCTCAAATTTCGTGGGCATCCTCACGGGGCACTGTCCGCGAGGTATACATGCCGTGAGACTCGGAATTACCTCGAGTCCTTTTTGCGTCAGCTGCATGGAGGATGAGGTGGAATCATCTCAGCACCTGCTCCTCAGCTGCCCAGCCTTCGCGGAACTAAGATTCAAGCATCTTGGTTCTCATTTCTTTTCTGCGCCTGCTGATATAGCAGGTGTTGATAACAAAAATCTGATGAACTTCATCAGCAGCATAAAGAGGTTAACACAACCGCAGACTAGTCAACGTTCGTAGTCCACAAACACTCACCATTCCCCCATCCCCTCCCTTTCTCCCCTTTTTTCCTTCACCCTCTTGCAATGGTATCACAGAGGATGAACCAAACTTTTTCGTCCAAGTGGGCTCTACTCTCTGGACAACCATCACTACCTAACCTAAACTAAACATATTACAATAAAAAATAAATAAAATAATATGAAATAAATAAAGTAAAGTAAAATAGAATTGGAATTCGTTGAAAGCTTCTGCTATCTCGGCTGCATCATTACGGCAGATGGTGGAGCAAATGAAGATGTCAACTGCAGGCTAAACAAAGCAAGGGCGGCATTCGGGCGAATGCATACGGTAAGGGGGAGTTCGCAAATCTCCAGACGCACTAAACTACGAATATTTGGCTCAAGCGTAAAGTCAGTATTGATAGTATGGAAGCGAAACATGGCTGGTCTCGAACACCATCACACAGAGGCTACAATTGTTCATCAACAAATGCCTCCGCATCAGCTGCAGAATATTCTGGCCAAACACGAACGAGGAACCCATTCTTAGGCAAATCAAACGCAGAAAGTGGCCATGGGTAGGTCACACATTGAGAAAACCAGCAGATAACATCACGCGAATGGCACTGGACTGGGACCCGCAAGGGAGCAGAGGCCGCGGTCGACCAAAAAATACTTGAAGAAGGTCGATGCTGCGCGAACTAGCAGATACATGCAATTAAAATATGTACACTATAAATATACTAATTAAATATTAAACGAAAAATAGTAAAAAAATTAAATTAAATTAATTCAAGGCAAAATAAAATTAATTAAAAAACTAATAGAAACGATATTAAATAGGAAAAATTAAAGTGGTCGCGAAAAATTTATGTGGAACCTTCAGCTAAATAGTTCAGAAGACGTGTTATTCAAAAAAACTTTTTTTTTTTTCAAATAATAAATTTAAAGTCCATGATGCTCTACTTCTAGAATGAAGTTCATATATTATAAAAAAATATTTAAAAAAAAGTATATAGCATTAGCATTAAAAAGTCTTAATACGTTTCAAAACCTCAAATATCGACCGAATAGAGCGACAAAACGTGGCTATGCGAAAGTTTGCGCAAACAACCCATGCATATATTTGTGGTATCTTAATGAAAATTCCACGCTTACCACAACAAGCAAACAGCCGTCACACAAATGCGCATACCAACTCCCATAAAGGCATGCAAACAAAACAAATTGCCGGCGTTGCAACATTAATCTAATCAGTTGGTGTTATGCGCAAGCGCAGCAGCGCCACTGCCAACCGCCAACCGCAAGTGCCCGCTTCCAATCCAGCTACTTAGGCATAATGAATTAACTATGCAAGCAGGTAAGGAACAACACAAATTCAGCAATAACAAAGTATGTGGCAGTAGCAACAACGCAGGCGCATGCAAGTGTAAAACACACATGCAACATGCCACATTAAGTGTAAAATAGAGGTGGTGGGAGCAGCACTGAAGTCGGCAACAAAAAGGCAGCACCAGCACTTGGTCAATTTGGTGCACTTGCAACTGGCAAGTGGCAAAAATGTGCGGCATTATGAGTTTGCCAAGACGCCGCCGTAGGCATTGTTGCCAGGTGCTATCGCATATTGTTGTTGTTGTTATTATTCTCCCTGTTATTTTGCTTGCTTTTAGACCTAATTGTGATGGTGACGGCAGCAGACACCGATCTGCAGATGTGCCTATCACGCCACCGCACCAATGAATCCGAACGGTAAGGAGAGGGTGTTCCACCAGATTGAGGTGGTTGGTGGCGGCCATGGTGGGAGCTGACCATTATCAACGAGCCGCAACGGAAAAAATATTTTAATTAACGCAATATTTGCACAAAATAGCCAACATTACAAGGCCAAGGCGCTAGATAAGGCACTTGCTGCATGCAGCAAGGCAGCTGCACTACGACTAGCCATGAAACAGTATATGGGAAAGAGTGTGATGTGGCAGGCATCCAGGCACCTTGCAACCAAGCACACTGCGCACACAAACAAATACTCACAGTACTGTGGAAGTTCGTGGTGAGGAGGTGCGTTGTCAGGTCAGAAATACACTTAAAAAATTATCAATGAAAATTAAGGAACGGAAATGAAATATAATAAAAAAGAGTGAATTTAATGCGGCGCGAACGTTACCTAAATGATTTTCGAAATAAAAAGACCTCTTTCTTCCATATTTACCTAGTTTTCATGATAAACAAATTCACTTCCCATGCCTCACTTCCCACTCTTCTCACAAGCCTCAAATAGAAAATATCACGACACAAAAAAACAGGTTGAAATCAAGTAAAAAATGTTTAGAACTAAAAAGTTTTCTACCCCACCTTTACTAGAGGAACGGAACGCAACTGAGCTCCTTGTCCTTATACGATCTTTTGTTTATAATATTTGACGGAAATTATTTGTGATATGCAAATTTTCGGTTATTTTTTCAGACAATAAAAATATTACAGACCTTAGCAAACTTAGTCATGGAGCGATACTCAGTCGAACAACGCGCAAAGGTGACCCAAATGTTTTATGAAAATGATCGTTTCGCAAAAAATGCGTTCAGAAACTGTCTGACATTCGGAGCTGGCGTACAAACGTAGGGCTTTCCTGCTTGCAGAGATAATACTGGGATCCTCACCAGACGTAAAATTGAGAATATCTTGGTTTTCAGGGATTCCCTCCTATGGAAAGGTAGATATTGGAAAGCTTGAAGTCCAACGAAACCGCGGACAAACAGATCTTTGTCAACAGAGTGCAATCTTACGAATCTGGTGGTCGGAAATTTTAATCTCTCACGACGTACTTATGAAGCTGTGTAAGCGAAAACCCATTTGGGTTGAAATTAGGGAAAGAAAGTGGAGATAGCTGGAACACACCCTCTGGAAACCCATGTTTTGACTGGATGGCACTAGAGTGGAACATTCAAGGCTCACACGGAAGAGGAAGACCCAACGGTTCTTGGCGCAGATCTATTCAATCTGAGTTCCAAGCAGCTAAAAGCGCTTTAACCTAGAACCAGGGGAAGACTTAATCGACAAAAATGGAAATCTTTTATTGCAGGTCTATGCGCACACGATACGGCGTAAAAGCAATAAATACTAATAAGTAAGGGTACATACGTATTTGGGCTTTCTAATAAAATAAAATTTTCTGGTTACTAATTCTATTACAATACAGGATGAAGTGTTACCTATTCAAAACATTCGATGTGACCACCTTTTGCCTTGAATATAGCCTTCAAACGGTCAAAAAATGAGTTGCATGCTGCACGAATGTGATCTTGAGGTATTTGGGCCCATTCTCGTATAATCGCTTTTTTTCAACGCATCCATACTGGCATCTTTTTTAATCCTCACCTTGCTTTCTAAAATGGACCAGATGGAATAGTCCATAGGACTTGCGTCTCTCGAATTCGAAAGCCATTGTGTGGACGAAATGAAGTGTGAAACATGATTTTTTAACCATTCTTGGTTCACACCTGCTTTATGACACGGTGCCGAGTCCTGTTGGAACGTCCATGGTCTACGACCGAAATGTTTGCGTGTCCACGGCTTCTAAACATTTTCCCGATAATAAGTTGCATTCACTTTGACACCAGGCTCGGTAAAAACGATTGGAGGGCGTCCATCAGCGGTCACTGCGGCCCAAACTACTACTTGCGATGGGAAATTGCTTCGAGTGGCCAAGTAAGCACGATCGTTTTGAGTGTTTATGAACTACTCAGATGGGAAGTTTGTTTCATCAGAAAACACAATGTTAGGAAATTCGCCACGTTCGTGCAAGCGCAACAACTCCTTTGCTTTTTCGCACCGAACTTTTTTTGCTGGGGTGAAAGATCGTATGCTTTTTGGAACTTGTAAGCCTTGACCTTGAGCTCATTTTTCAATATGCGTCGAATGCTGTCTTGCGATATTTTCAGTTCTTTGGCCTTTTTTTCCACTTCGACGTCAATTTCGTTCAAGTCGAGCCGTGACTTTCCGAACCATTTCTGGCGTTGTTGCGGTGTTTTTTGGTCCACCTCCATAGCGTTTTGCAATGCTACCAGTATCATTGTAACGTTCTATAGTGCGATACACAAACATTTTATTCACTTTGAGGTGACTGAGCTAACGAACAATGGCTGGTTGTGATTTTCCACTATTACGTTTGAATTCCATCACAGAAAAAAAATTCAACAAAACTGAGACGCAAATGCTTTTGATGCCTTATAAACAATATATTGAACTGTCATAAGAACAATTTTGACGTTGATGTCATGAGCTGTTTTACAGATACAAGCAGTGTGAAGTTGGTAACACTTCATATCGTTTACTCTGTACATTTTGACCCAGCCTCATTGGAAATTTCTGTATAGCAAATTTGTATATATTTTAAAAGTTTTTCCCATTTTTTCTCTGTGTGCGCCAATACTTAAGTTCTAAAATTTCCACTTTCCAAAACACGCTGCTCCACTATTTATCCATCTCCTCGCTTGCTGGGCACTTGTCTCTTTTGACCATGCGAAGCGTCGGAAAGCGCGTCTGGTATTTCAACACCAAGTAGTGCTAGCAAAAATCTAAGATAAACATGCAGATATAGTCGCCATGGCCACTACTTGCAATACTCGTCGCACTTGCTTACAACCCCACCAATTCGACGACCAGTCAGCTAGTTGTGGCAAATGGCAAGCCGCAAGGGAGCACATCCAGCCAGCGCCTACCGCCAACAACTACAGGTTTAAATATATGCAATAAGCAACGTACCTGTATTATCAGCTCGCAATCAGCCAGCGTGGAGTGTATTTTGTGGCAGCCGCACACGCCAGCCCAGCAGCTCTACTACACGCAACATAGAAACACACGAATGTAACACAATGTACACTAGGCTTCTTGGTGACCAGTTGTAGAACCCTTTTAACGCGCACAAAAGTTGTTTGTTTTACGCGGCTGTCCGCCCCCTTCGCAGCCCACACACGCACACACAGGTCATTCGATGGATGGATGGCTGGCTGGACGGACAGACTGGATGGTTGGCTGCATTCGTTAGGGCAGGTTATTTAGCCACCGGTTGCAGGTACGCGTCAAAGCGATGTTGCAACTGTTGGCCGGTAAGTTGTTTGCTACTCTGCTGCTGCTCGGCTGCGGCTGGCTAGTCTGCTGCCTGCAAAATGTGCAGCCGCGTAAAAGCCGCTTATCGCATTTTAGTAGTGCAGCGATTTATCAAAGTTTAACATAGACTTTAGCTGGCGAGCGGAGCAGATAGCAAAAAGGCAGACAGCGACCAACAGGCGTACGAACAGTCAATTTGAGACAGGAAAGGCTTGCAAGAAAGTGGAAGTGTGTTTGTGTGTGTGTTACCGCGTGTACGCTTGCGCGCTGACTTGGCTTGACTGCTTAGCTGCGCATGCGCATAACAGTCCAGAAATCAAAATGTAGGCCTAAATACTTGCAAGGCATACGTCTCCATGCATTGACCAGCATCAACTTATAAATCATTTTTATTTGCTTTTCTTATGTCGCCTGAGAAAACGTATGTGCAAGGCATTGCAGAAACCCAGAAAATAAAAAAACCAAGATTAAGTAAAAAACTTGTTGCTCTTATGCGCGCATCGCCCGTTCGCATCGCTTTTAATTTTATCAATTTTCGATATCTGCGCAATGATATATGAGCAGCGAGCGCGTTAATGCTGATAATTTCATTTGATGTGCCACAGTACAAAGGCGATTTTTGTTGTCGGTTGCCTTTGCATTTGGCCCCTTGTTCCCTTTTCCACACACATTCGAAAAAAGACATGCTTTTTTGCATACTTATCTGGGGATTTTTCGTATGCACTGTGTAAGTCTTGATTTGGCATTTCCGCTGGATTGGCTTAAGGCTGCGTTTCTGGCATTTGATTTGGAATCGTGGAGAGGAGCTTCATAGAATGCAAGTTCTTGCAGAATTATATTTAGATAGGATGTTGTCTATGGAAATTTTTTAATTAAGGTGTCAACTGTTCAGCCCGCTGTGGAGAGTTTGACTACTGCTTAGCATAGAAGCAGAGGCAGCATGAGTTAAATAATAGCCACTTAAATAACTAAACTCAACTAGTTTTCAGAAATTATAAGAAAATTAGGACCGTTCCTTAATAAGCTAGCCAAAAAGTTTAGAGTAATCATTGGGGAAGGATAAGGCTGATACAGATTACAGGTGGTTCTGGTTCCTATATTATTTCTTCCAGTAGTCAGCCCGCTACTTGGCTACTGGCTAGTGGTATCTCCTTACAAAGATGTTGTTTTTTATAAATCCCAATGTACTTCATAGAGAAATGTAAGAAAGTAATTAAATTAAAGATTTATTGATCAAGCAAATCTTTAGCCAGATCAAGGATAAGATCAGCTCTTGCAGAAAGCAAGACAATGCCACCTTTATCGTGAACAGTGACAATAGAGCTGAGATCTTTAATATGTAGGATCAATAGTAGCTGAAATTCTCAGCCGAGCAAAGATAGTAATAGTAGCCACCTCTTCAAGTATATTGCTTGTTTAGTTGAATCGGAAAGCGCCATGGACTCAGCTTCGGTGCTTGACACAGCTACGGTGCGCTGTTTTCTCTACTCCCAACTTATTGTTTTCGCCAATTTAAATGCAAAACCCGTGAATGATCTTTATCAATATTCGATCCCCAATCAGCATTGATTAATCCTTCTGAGGAGCTATTTTGGGTGCTAGTAAAAAACTTAGTCCTTCAACCGAGCTCTTAGTCATCTTCTTCTTCTTAATTGGCGCGATAACTGCTTACGCGATTTTGGCCGAGTTTAAAAAAGCGCGCCAGTTGTTTCTTTGGACACACCAAGTGAAGCCAAGTCCTTCTCCACCTGATCTTTCCAACGCAGAGGAGGCTCCTCTTCCTCTGCTACCACCAGCTGGTACCGCATCGAATACTTTCAAAGCCGGAGCGTTTGTATCCATTCGGACGACATGACCCAGCCAACGTAGCCGCTGGATCTTTATTCGCTGCGCTATGTCTATGTCGTCGTAAAGCTCATACAGCTCATCGTTCCATCGTCTGCGATATTCGCCGTTGCCAACGTGCAAAGGTCCAAAAATCTTACGCAGAATCTTTCTCTCGAACACTCCAAGCGTCGCTTCATCGGATGTTGTCATCGTCCAAGCTTCTGCGCCATAAGTTAGGACGGGCATGATGAGAGTCTTGCAGAGTGTTAGTTTTGTTCGTCGAGAGAGGACTTTACTGCTCAATTGCCTAGATTAAGGTAACATTATGTTTTTCGCTCAAGGTGGAAAGGCTATTCCTACTTTGTTCCACCACCATTGAGGTTGTAGTCGCTGAATCCAGTGCCTGGATTGCAGCTTGGCTATCCGAGAGAATAGCGATATTGCTCTTAAAAGAGAAGTCTGTGATTAGTAGCCTACAAGCTTACATGCTGGATTATAGTCCATTGTATTTTGCATAAAGTGCAAGTTTGAGGTGCCTCTAAAATCGCGCAAATTTTAGAAATTTTGTTTGAGACTGACAGTCTTGCGAGATTTCATCATAAAACGAATGCTCAGAATTTGTTTTATCTGGAAGAAAACAGCCAACAACGTTCGAAAAAAAATTGTCGAAAATCAACGCGATTTCTACTTGTCTTCTAATTGTCAAAAATCAAACCGACCTACTTGAAACTTGCACCTTGTTACACCAAAATTCTGCATACTTGAAATTAAAAAAGAAAATCTAATTAAAAATTGTGAAATTATGATGGGATCCTGTAGAATTTTTTTTTAGTTTGCACGAGGCTTAAAATTTGAGTTTATATGATTTTTGTATGCTATTGAGCTACATTTCGAGCAATAAGTTCTGTACTGTATTTTTTAATGCAATGTATGAAAGTTACAAATATTGTAAGATTCAGTCAAGCTATACTGTCTGAAAAGCTAAAGACTGTCCTTGAAGAACTGGTTCGACTATGCCAAAGCGACTTTCGACCAAGTCAATCCCCCATCGACCCGATTTTCACTATACATATAATTCTTGAGATTAGGATTCTGTAAAAGAAATCCAGCAATTGGGCAATAAAACACAAGTAAATTAAGGTCTAGAGTTTTCAAACAATCGATTTCAAAAGTATAGGCTTTTAAGAATATACTGTGAAATTTTTGCAAGGTATTTTCGATTCTACAGCCGTTTTAGCAGCTAGAGCCAGATTCGTCACGCGGCGACTCTCAAAACCTTAAACTCAATTATCTCAAAAGTACGTTTTTCGGTCGTATGTAGTCAAAAAAAAAAAAACTATTCAACCGAATCATCTGAATTTTTAATGTGTTGACAACATCAATGGCTACAGCACGTACTAGAATCATATTATTTACAATTCTTCGATCAATTATTTCATATTTTTTTGATGAAAAAACCCAATTTTTAGAATGTCATATTCAAAACCGCGCCATTTTGACAAATTGTTTTTTTTAGTAGTAGATTAAAAATTTTGTAGTAGGTACAATTTTTAAGGAGCGTCATTTCAGCGCCATTTTTTAAATTAGTAAAATTAAAAAAAAAAATGTTTTCATTTTTGTTTCGTTTACATACAAAAAAAGACCTAAAACATTTAAATATCGTTTTTCATTTTTTTTATTGTAAAAAAAAAATCGAGAAAATACGGGCCCCTTAAGTCACGAGCCCAATGTACCTTCAGAATAATTTTCCGATGATAAACCGATCAACAACGCGGCAACAGTTTCCTTGACTTCCTGTATGTCACCAGGATGTGCTTCCTGAAGGTGCAACTTATAAAGCGGATCTGTTGAATATATAATTAAGTGAATTAATTTGTAAGATAATTTTCTGTAGATCAAAGTTAAAAAACAAAATATTCTTATATAATATTTTGAGTAATAAATGCGAATTATAAAACTTAAAAAAAAAACTAAAAATGTCGTGGCTCTAGGATGGGTGTGCAACGTTAGAATGCCTTTTTCCCCTAAAAGTTCGCGCTCAATGGAAGAAGAATGAAGCGGCTCGTTGCAAGATATAGCCGTTCTCGACGAATTGAATTCGAATGGCTCACGGAAAATGTATGCCCACAGCTGCTACAGGATAAATAGCCATAAATATGTACCTACATATTTATATTAGAGGGGCACAAAAAAAGCATTTTTTTGTCTTCTTGTTCTATATATATATTTTTTTTTTTTTATATATATTTTTTTTATATATACGTCGGGGTCAAAATAAAGTTTACACCACATATTGTCAAGATTTGACTATTTACTTATTTATTTTCAAATTGCTATTATTTTTTTTTTTTTTAAGTATAGTTCAACTACAACAAATAATAAATTGTATAAAACTTCTAAAAATTCGGCAAGCTTTCATCATTTCAGACTTTTTACTTAGACTTTTTAAAAAAATCTCGGTTATCTATATTAATTTTATAGATCATTCAATTTTGGTATAATGAAGTGCAAGTTTTAAGTACATTCAAAATTACACTGATTTTTGACAATTTTTTTAGGAAGCGGTCTTGCGCATTTTCTCTATTCGACACAATTTTCTTATATGGAAAAAACATCCTATACCGTCAGCAGAAAAATATTTAAAAATCAACACAATTTTTGAACTACTTGAATTTTGTATTTTAGTATACCAAAATTCAATAATCTACAAAACTGCGTAGCTGAAATTTTTTTATAAATTCCTAGTAAAAATTGTGAAATTTTGCTGAACATTTGCAGAATTTTTATATTTTGTGTAAAGTTCGAAACCTTAGTTTATATTGGCTTTATTTTAGTACGAACCATATTTTTATAAACAAATAATTGAAATTATAAAATAACTAAATAAATAGTCAAAACTTAACAATATCTGGGGTACACTTTATTTTGATGCTGACGGTATATATATTTTTTAAACATATATTTTTTTCCTCTTTGTGATACTCCCTAAATTTGTTCTATGACCAAAATAATTAGTCAGCTATATATTTTTATTTTTGTAGTATATACATATTTATGTTTTTTTTTTTTAGTTTGATGCATTATAAAGATACAAATAGTCTCAGTTTTAATACTGATAATAATCTTAACCCTGTGATGTCAATCATTGAATTTTGCATAAGAAGACATTTTTTTTTTCTTAACTTTAGTATAAAATATTTACAGCTGAATATTATTTAGTACCCTTTTTTAATTTTCGAAGAATTTAAGCAGCGCATTTTTGCTACGAATCGCAAGAATTTTGTATGCCATTTTTGTGCTTAAAGTAAATATAAAATACACAATTTACACAATTTATATTTTCTATTTTTATCTCACTTAAGTGCTGTGACATTTAAAACGTGATTTGCAGCTTGAAGTGAACTTTATTATAATTTATTCTTTTTATTTTTTTATTTACTTATTGAAGCGAGCATTGCCATGCGATTGCCCTTCGACAGTTGACAAAAGTCAAATTATGCAGCGCAAAGAATCAAAACAGTAGCGCAGCAAATGAAAAATTCCCTGCTCTAAACAAAACAATAGCCTAAGGCGCTGAGTAGAAGCCGCAATGTGCGCATGCGCGTTTGCTGTCAAGCACAATTTGAAGTTTGAGGCTTTAAGACTTTGGGGTTTGGGGTTCGAGGGTCACAACGCTGCCAGTTGAGCTGCCGCGAGTAACGTGCGACACTTTGACATGAGCCATGAGCAGCGCCAATTGTTGGAATGTAAAGAAATACCATAACAACAACAAATTTATATGCAATTGATTCGGTTTATAATATTTTCAAAGCATTTATTTTTCTGATTTTTTTTTTTCATCCAACGAATTACAATTATTGTCAACCGTTTGTTTCAATTTCGTAGAGTTGTTCTTTATCATATTTCTGGACTTGACTTTGTCGGTATTCAAGTGCACAAGTGGATATATGTATATGTATGGATGTGAAAATGTACAGGGCCGTTAAGGTAAATCCAGAAAACAGTTTGAGAGGCTTTGCACCCAGAATTGCTGAAAAAGGATATATTTTTAGGTGATAGTGCAAAAATGAGTAAAGTGATCAGATAGTAGAGTTCCGATGCTGTAAAAATTTCGCGTCGAAAAAAACTCTAAGAAGTTATTTGAGTGGTTTGCGCACAAAAAAAGCTAAAGTATATAACACTGCCAAAGCTTTTCGGAAGACCGACTGAGGGAAAAATATGTCCTCAAATCACCCATGTTATAGCAAGAGATCTGATTGGCTCCACAGTGGAAATCTCTACCACCGATCGCCAGGACTGCAAATCCTTTAATCGCTGCGAGTGAGGTGCAGCGACCGCAAAGGATAACGCAAAACCTCATAATACTAAAATCGTTCTGAAGACCACCATCATGGAAATTAAGAGCACATTGACCAAAGAATGGTAGTATCGTGCATGTAGGTGTTTCAGGTCACAGCTGACAGAGGCTACACCGAATAATTTTCAATTACTACCACTATACCAAAGTTAATGCTTGATAAAATTACTTACCTGCAAATGCAACTATTTTTGAATGTATGACCACTAATTTTATTTTTAAGTCCAACATTCCGGATTAACTGCGACGCCCCTGTATGCTCGCGGGTGGGCTCAGTCAAACAGCACTAAACAAGCCGAAACTGATTACGAGCTTGGTGTTGTTGTTTTTAAACTAGAATTGCCATTGCTGAATATTTCGCTTGTTGTTGTTGCTCATGCCCACATATCAAAGTCGCTTGTCTTGCAACCACTTTTCATATCTTTTTTGAATATTTTTTTTTTGCTCTACTGCCAGAGTCGTGCGTTGGAAATTGTAGCGCGGAATTTTAAGCTGCTGGTAATTTAAATGAGCTCAACACACCCAATCCACATCAGGCAGCTGCTTTTATTATTTGTTTGCTGTTATTATTTATTTACTCGTGCATTTATTACAATACTAATGTTTTTTGTTTGTGTTTTTGTTTCGTTTATCTTTTCTTATGTGACAAACATGAAGTGGCACAAACAATTTAAGCTTTGTCAACTGGTTTATTAAGCGTTTAAAAAGTTAAATGCCATAAATTGCACTAAATGAATAATGCAGCGTAAAATTTTATGTTCCACGGAGTTTAATTCCGTGGCTGAGCGAGATAGCCTAGGCACTGCTATGATCAATAAAGAAAAGTGTGTGAATAAAAAATAATATATACATACATACACACATACATATAGGTAAGTATTACTTACTAAATGAGTATTACTGAGCACTAAAACAAGAAAAAATAGCTGGAAAAGTTCTCTAATGCAAAAAAAAAACAAATACAGCTTAATCATTCAAGCCGTTTTTCAGAAATTTTTTAGAAAAATTTGAAGCCAAAGGCCTTGATGGAATCACACTAAAACAGGATGCATTGCATTATGCCCATCGCATTCACTCTAGTGAGCAGAGAATATAAGTCCCTCCTTGCTTGATTAGACGTACACATTAATTTAAATATTTCCAACATTTTCAGTCCATTTTTCTATTTGATATGAAGCTCTCTTTCCCTCTCTTATAGGCAAATGTCTTGTTGTAATTTACTAACTCAACTTAACACAGTTTAATTTAAAGGCTTTATATATACATATAATTGGTGCGTACACCCTTTTTGGGTGTTTGGCCGAGCTCCTCCTCCTATTTGTGATGTGCTTCTTGATGTTGTTCCACAAATGGAGGGACCTACAGTTTTAAGTCCACTCCGAACGGCAGATATTTTTATGAGGAGCTTTTTCATGGCAGAAATACACTTGGAGGGTTGCCATTGCCTGCCGAGGGGCGACCGCTATTAGAAAAATGTTTTTTTTTTTCTTAATTTTGGTGTTTCACCGAGATTCGAACCGACGTTCTCTCTGTGAATTGCGAATGGTAGTCACGCACCAACCCATTCGGCTACGGCGGCCGCAAACTTAAAGGCTTTACTTAATTTAATTAAAAGACTTTACTCAATAATTCAACTTAAAGCCTTTACTTAACTTAACTTTATGGCAACGTTACGTAAATTATGCACATTGGCATAACTGAACTTAACGACTTAACTTATATTGTATATAACTTAACCCAATATATCAGCAAATATTAGATGCTCAAGAAGTTTGAGTTCTACTACATCTGTTTGACAATTCGTCACCTGTAAAGTTACATCAAATTAGTTATTTTCAAAAATTATTTCTACACAAATTTATTTTTAAAAATTATGAAATCGAAAATTTGACAAGCCGATTCTATTACCACACTCTATCTACATAAAGCCGAAACTTGAAAATTTAAAATATACAGGTTTTTAGTTCCTTAAGTTAAGTTAAAACTAAGTTAAGTTAAGTTAAACTAAGTTAAGTTAAGTTAAACTAAGTGAAGTTGAGTTAAACTGAGTTAAGTTAAGTTAAGTTCAGTTAAATTACGTTTCAGCGTACAACTAACACAACTTTTCATATAAGAAGTTGAGCCAAATAAGTTCAGTTAAGTTAAGACTAAGTTAAATTAAGTTTAGAATAACTGAACTGCAAGTCTGATTTTGTTGTTTTGCAGAAGACAACTCGTAAAATTAAAATATGACTCCTACAAAATTACAAATATTTTCTCACAAAAAGGTTTATATAATATATTAAGGTGATGGATTTCCGGAACAGATTAATTATGATCAATACAATAATTTTTCTAGAAAAGAGAATAGCACATCTGTTTTTCTAAAATAAATTTAACAAGAAGTTCATCAGTTTTTTAACTCAACTTCGCTTCGCAAAAATCAAAATGCCTCTGTGGATACCTATGAAATGAGACTTTCAGCTATTAGTCCATAGATGTCGCTAGGAGTATTTTTAAACCTTCCCAAATAACTTATTTTTTTCGTCTGTCATCTGTCAACAATATTCAGTTCATTGTTTGTTACGTTTCATACAACAATGCATTTTTGTCGCTCTTAAAAATGTCGAATTTCATGCCTTCAAACTACGATTTGCGGACATCGTTGAATTTCTGTTATCAATTGAAAAAAAAAAACGCTTCTCAAGCTCACCAAATGCTTATAGAAGCTTATGATGGACATGCTCTAAGTAAAGCACAGTGCACGGTGGTTTGAAAAATTCCGAAGTGGTGATTTTAGCGTGGAGAATGAGGACCGTGGCAGGCCAACGAAAAAGTCCGAGGACGCCGAATTGCAAGCATTGTTGGATGAAGATGATGGTCAAACGCAAGAAATGATGGCAGAGCAGTTGGGAGTGACCCAAAAAACCACTTCCAAACGTTTGAAAGACATGGGCATGATTTTAAAGGTCGGAAGATGGGTGCCGCACGAACTGACTGAAAGACAGCAAGAGAACTGAACAACCACTTGTGAAATGCTGCTCTCCCGGTTCAAAAGGAAGTCTTTTTTGCATCGAATCGTTACGGGTGATGAAAAATGGGTGTATTTCTCCAATCCCAAGCGTAAACGATCGTATGGTCCGCCCGGCCACAAGCCAAAAACAACGGCCAAACCAAATCGCTTCGGCCGTGTGTTTTCTGGGATCAGCGTGGTATGATTTGGTACGATTATGCTGATCGGCGTCACAAAGTAATTTTTCTTGATGACAATGCACCGCCACATCAAACAAGAGCGACCCGGAAATTGGTGGAGACGTACGATTGGGAACCGCTGGTGCATGCGGCTTACTCACCAGACTTGGCGCCTTCCGATTATCATTCGTTTGCATCGATGGGCCACGCACTTTCCGAGCAGCGCTTCAATTCTCACGAAGAAGCCAAAAAATGGCTCGATGATTGGTTTGCGGCCAAAAAGTCTCATTTCACAGGTATGTAGATACGTGACCTGTTCTATGTAAAGGAGGCCTTTGATGGCAAAAAATCATTTTCCACTTTTTTGCCGATTCGGAGAAAGCTTAAGACATTAGTTGAAAAGTTTATTGAAATGAAGAAGAAGAGAAAAAGAAACTGACGAAATGAACAGCTTTAACAACTGTTTTCACAAAAACTTGTTTCTAAATGTAAGCCCCTTTTTTGTAGACTAGTTCAGATAAGATTTTTTGATTTTATCTATGGCTCAAAAATCAAAAAAAAAACTATTTCGAAATAGGAAAATCTATTTGTACTGAACATAGACTTTATGGTTAAACAAAATTTTAAGTGGCCAAAAATTAATTTTAATTACTTATTTCGCTGAAGTATCGCAGGTCGTATTGGGTCGTCGTCAGTCCGCTGAGAGACGGTTTAAAAACTTATGATTAATGGCACTTTTTTTTTTATTTATTTTACATTGCGACTAGTTACAAAGAAAAAATTTTATTAACTAACGAGCAATTTGTTTAGAATTTAGAAAATAAGGTATATATGTACAACAGTTAACGCTAAGGTGTGGTTAGTACATTAAGTCTTTGGGCTTTCTGCGTTTCAGTCTTCTTCTCCAATTAGCTGGATTAGCGAGAATAATGGCCTCCGTATTGACGTGGTTTTTTAACCTTTCATCATGGGCTTTTGCTAGCTTTTTTATCGTGTCTACCACCGAGTCAATATTTAGGTCGCGTTCAAGATCGGAGCTACGGATATACCACGGAGCACCGACTGCACATTTAATAATTTTGTTTTGGAGCCTTTGTATAGATTGAATGTTACTTTGGCTGGAGCAACCCCATAACTGTGCGCCGTAGGACCATACAGGCTTCAGAATTTGTTTTTATATAATCATTTTATTATTGGTGGATAGTGCTGATTCCTTTCCCATAAGCCAATACATATTTCTGTATTTTAATTCCATTTCTTCTTAGCTTGGCGTCTAGAGTCATGCCCAGATACTTTGCAGTATTTGAGTATGGAACCTGTCTACCATTTAAATATATTGGAACATATTTAATTTTGTTTTGGGTGAAATTTATATGCACAGACTTCTTCTTCTTCTTAATTGGCGCGATAACCGCTTACGCGATTTTGGCCGAGATTAACAAAGCGCGCCAGTCGTTTCTTTCTCGTGCTAACCGGCGCCAATTGGACACACCAAGTGAAGCCAAGTCCTTCTCCACCTGATCTTTCCAACGCAGAGGAGGCCTTCCTCTTCCTCTGCTACCACCAGCTGGTACCGCATCGAATACTTTCAAAGCCGGAGCGTTTGTATCCATTCGGACGACATGACCCAGCCAACGAAGCCGCTGGATCTTTATTCGCTGCGCTATGCCTATGTCGTCGTAAAGCTCATACAGCTCATCGTTCCATCGTCTGCGATATTCGCCGTTGCCAACGTGCAAAGGTCCAAAAATCTTACGCAGAATCTTTCTCTCGAACACTCCAAGCGTCGCTTCATCGGATGTTGTCATCGTCCAAGCTTCTGCGCCATACGTTAGGACGGGCATGATGAGAGTCTTGTAGAGTGTTAATTTTGTTCGTCGAGAGAGGACTTTACTGCTCAATTGCCTACTTAGTCCAAAGTAGCACTTGTTGGCAAGAGAGATTCTACGTTGGATTTCTAGGCTGACATTGTTATCGGTGTTAATGCTGGTTCCTAAATAAACGAAGTCTTTTACAACCTCGAAATTATAACTGTCTACAGTGACGTGGGTGCCGATACGCGAGTGCGCCGACTGTTTGTTTGAAGACAGGAGGTACTTCGTTTTGTCCTCGTTCACCACCAAACCAATTCGCTTTGCCTCTTTATCCAGTTTGGAGAAGGCAGAACTAACAGCGCGGTTGTTAAGGCCGATGGTGTCGATATCATCGGCATACGCCAACAATTGTACGCTCTTATAAAAGATTGTGCCTGAGCGGTTAAGTTCTGCGGCTCGTACGATGCTCTCCAACATCAGGTTAAAGAAGTCACACGACAGCGAGTCACCTTGTCTGAAACCTCGTTTGGTATCAAACGGCTCGGAGAGGTCCTTCCCAATTCTGACGGCGCTGCTGGTGTTGAGCAGCGTCATCTTACATAGCCGTATTAGTTTTGCGGGGATACCAAATTCAGACATAGCGGCATACAGGTAACTCCTTTCCGCACTGTCGAATGCAGCTTTGAAGTCGACGAAAAGATGGTGTGTGTCGATTTTCCTTTCATGGGTCTTTTCCAAGATTTGGCGTATTGTGAATAGTTGGTCGATGGTAGACTTTCCAGGTCTGAAGCCACTGAAGCCATATGCACAGACTTGCTTTCATTTAATTTAATATGCCATTTATTGGTCCAGTCATATATTTCATTTATGGCTAATTGTAATTGTGATGTCGATGTGTTTTCCGTGTTTCCTATCGAAAGAATAGCTGTATCGTCGGCAAAAGTAGCTGTTACGCAGTTTGAATTGCATGGCAGATCGCATGTAAAGAGCAAATACAATAAAGGGCCAAGTACGCTTCCCTGGGGCACCCCTGCTTTGATTGGTTTGAGACATGAATATGAATCTTCTTGTTTTACTCTGAAGTAGCGGTCGGATAAATACGAATGTAGGATGGTGGAGTACTGCTTGGGTAGCAACGCATTTATTTTCTTCTGTAGCCCATAGTGGCATACTTTGTCGAACGCCTTGGATATATCAAGGAATACCGCAGAGCAGGTTTTTCTTTCTTCGAAAGCATTTTCTATTATTCGCACTATCCTATGTACTTGATCGATAGTCGAATGCTTAGTGCGGAATCCAAATTGGTGCGTCGGTATAATTTTTTTGTTTTCTATTATTATGTTGATCCTTTTGATTAACAATTTTTCCACCATTTTCGATAGTATTGGAAGAAGGGAGATAGGCCTGTATGATGTTACATCGTGAGTATCTTTACCTGGCTTATTGAACATAACGACTTCCGCTGTTTTCCAATATATTGAAAAATATTTTAGCTTAAATGTGCTGTTGACGATATTCGTCAATACAGCAATAATATTGTTCGGGAGCTGTTTCAATATTTCAGCAGTAATGAGGTCGTAGCCTGGCGATTTTTTTATCTTTAGATGTGAAATTTCTTCTAATATTTCGTCTTGTGAAACCGGAGGGATCTCATTTATAGCATTGCTATCGCCGTCGTGATCCATATCATCAGCCATTACCGATCCATATGGTGTGAACGTCTCCTCGAGGTAGTTTGCGAATGTGTCTGCTTTTTGTTTATTTGTTTTGGCCCACTTATTGCCATGTATCTTGATGGGTGCGTTCTGAGATAACGGTTGTTTTAATTTTTTAGTACATTTCCACAGTGAATAATTTGTCTTCCGTTCATTTGTTAACTCTTGCAGGTATTTTGTGAATGAACTGTTTTTGTACGCTTTAATTTCGTCGCTAAGTGTTTTGGTTATTTTATTTAGCTGAGCTTTGTCAAGAGGTGATCTTGTTTGATGCCATCTTCTTCGTATTTTCCGTTTCTTCAATACCATTTCCTTTATTTCTTTGGTATACTTGTGACCTGAAATGATTTTCCTTATAGTTGGTGTACTCTGCCAAGCTGCGCGTTGGATGTTATTTGTCAATCGAAGTACTTCGTCATCGAGTTGACATCGAGTTAATGGCACTTGCATCGATGTGTTAGGTTCATAATTAGAATAATGGAAGATTTGAACTTTGATCTAAAAATCGTTTGCATTCTATACGCATCACAATACCTCATCCAAGCGCAGTTCCTTAACAAATCCAGGATGGAGCTGGATTGACTTGATCATATGTGCCTGCTTCCCGCCATGTCAGACTTAATGCAATGAATACTATGACTTTACTACCACTACTGATCATCGTTCAGTCTTCTGCGCATGTTGAAGGACTTATATGTGGCTGGTGTGCACATGTAGAAACCTAGACTAGAATCAAAGCACTGAAGAGCGCGTTAGTAAAGGCTACAACTTATTGGGCTTAAGAAGTGATCTTAGAGTAAATGCGACTCAAAATTCAAAGCAACAAAAAACTTGAAATGTCAAGCTAAAGGCCACAGACGCTCTACGGGTAGGAGTTGCTAAATTCCATACTCTAAAAGCTTCTGCTCTTTCTTCATTTCTTTTTTCTTCTTTTATTTTAATATTAATTATTCCATACTTGCTTTATTTTGCGTTTGTGTTTATAAAAACTGCCCTAAGCCCATCTCGGCTTGATTGCAAAACCGTGTTCTTAAGAATTGACCAGCAAGAAGAAAAGCAACAAACACCCAGGCCGCAGTAGCCATTACTCCCTTTTCACTCCAACATCGCACGCTTAATTTCGTTTCGGCGCACACCTTCTTTGCTTAAAATGCTGCGCAGATTTTAATTTATTCCATTATACCGTGCGTCAACCGTCCCACTGCTGCTCCACGGCCAAACTCCACGCTACCTTGATTATTAGGTTCTCATGTGCGGCACAAACATTTTTTTTTTTTGCTCTTTGGCGCTACAGGGCCACCCAGCGTGTCCCGGGAGTTAGGAGAATTCGTCCCGCGAAAATCCGCGGCTTCAAATGCGTCTGCTTGGTCCACTTCAAGCGGCATTGCAGTGTAGCTGTGATTGCGCCATTTCGTGCGGACGCAACATTTCAAATGGCCAGTACAGCTCCTTTTGCGGTGCCACTACCTGAGCTACTGCCACTGCTATTGCTGACGCGGTTGGTGGACATGTTGTCCAATTACTCGAATGTTCAATGGTGTTTGCATTAAGTGGACGCGTTAATTACCTTTTAAGCTTCGAGCGTAAAAAATGTTAATTAAGTGATATTTTCGGCACGTTCTGTGCGGTGTCGCTTCGCCAGCGCCAATAGTCAACATTTCGCAGTAGAATGAATCTGCTGCATCAACTGGTACTTGTAGTTACTTGGCGCATCGTAAGCACACCGCGCTTGCAACGCACGCATCCACTGAATATTGACTGCCACATTTGCGTTTGCATGCATCGTCGTTGTGTTTCTCTTTTCCTCGCGTGCCCTCCAAAGCCGCACTAAATTCTCACTTTTCGCATCAACTTTTCTCTTTTTTTTGTGCTGTAATTAAGTTGTTGTGTTCCTTTGTCAACGTTGCAATGTTGCAATTCAACTTGTGCGCAATTGCTCTTGCATTTTCAATAAGTTGTGCTTATGTCATTGTTGCTGTTGTGGTTGCCACAGATTCGATTGTGTGTGCTGCAATCAAATTCGCATGCAAATGCACTGTCGCGAATTCGCAGGGGCATCGTGAGGCCATGACAGGTGCCTGTGTGTTGTTGCAATTACTGGTGCGCCAATTTATGTAACGAATTTTAGAATTCTTATGAATATTTCAACTAACAGCGAACTGTAATTGTTAGAATATAAAATACTGAATACTGATGAAGAAAAGGAGTTTGCGCAAAAGAAAACGTTTTTTGCTAAATAAAAATCACAACCAGTTTTTGTTTTTAGGTGGCATTTCCCGACAACTTAAGCATCATTTTAGAATTTCCAACTCTTAAAGATTTTATGAAAACTTTATTTCAAATGAAATCTTTACATTTTATTATATCATCCTTAGCTCGGACCCATCCTCGAAATCGAAGGTGCATGGATGTGCTTTTCTCTAACAAAAGCAAAGGCTGTCGTCCTCAATATCAACGCCGATAAGACCAACTACAAGAAAATGTCACGCAGTGGACAGGACGTTTTTGAAAGAGTAGAGATTTCAAGTATCCGGGGGTTCAACTAAAACCTGACAATAGTGTCGGGACTGCATCCGAGATCGACTTGTAGCAGCAAACAGAGACTTATACGCCAACCTGAAACTATTAAATTCCAGACTACTATCGCCAGAAGAGTCTTACGAAAAGTGTATGGTCCAACCCGGGTTGAGGATGGTTGTTATAGAATCGGATGCAAGGAGGAGCTGCTACGGATTGTTACGTTCATCAAATCGGAATGATTTTTGGTTCGTTGATGTCATCGAAGTTATCAATAAACTCAAGAGTACTTTTAAAGAGAACTGGAGAACTAAAATATTGTACGATAATAAATATTTGTCAGAAAAAATTCGATAGAGGTTACCGAAAACTTAAAAGCCGTCAATACCTATACCTGTAAGCGTTTACTCGTAGTAAGCAGAAATACTCTGGGAGGTTGAACTAGTTTTAAAGGTTTTTTCGAAGATTTGGGGCTTTATTGTGAAAAAACGGTACAAAATATTTTATTCGAAGTATTGGCCATCGCTAGCTACAACTTTCGCCCATCTTTCGGGCAATTTCCGGATGCCGTTTCTCCAAAATTCTGGCCGCTGCTTGGCTATCCATGACTCAACCCATATTTTGGTAGCCTCGTACGAGGAGAACCGCTGGTCCGCCAAATCGAGACTCATATGCCGGAACAAATGATAATCGGAGGGAGCTATGTCTGGACTATACGGCGGGTGGGGTAACACTTCCCAGCCAAGCGTTCCAAGGTATTTTTGACAGGTTGAACAACATGCGGCCGAACGTTGTCATGTTGCAAAATAACCTTGTCGTGCCTTTTTACCGTTTCCGGCCTTTTTTCTTTCAATGCCAGGCTTAAACGCATCAATTGCAGTCGGTAACGATCCCCCGTGATTGTTTCGCCCGGTTGGAGCAGCTCAAAATATACGACGCCGACCTGATCCCACCAAATGCAGAGCATGATTTTCTTGCCGTGAATATTCTGCTTGGCCGTCGACGTTGATGCGTGGCCGGGCAAACCCCATGATTTTTTGCGTTTTGGGTTATCGTAGTGGATCCATTTTTCGTCGCCAGTCACCACCCGATGCAAAAAACCCTTCCGATTTTGTCGCTCGATCAGCAATTCGCACGTAAAAAATCGCCGTTCGACGTCGCGCAGCTTCAACTCGTACGGGACCCAATGTCCTTGCTTTTGGATCATTCCCATCACTTTTAGACGCTTGTCGCTCGATCAGCAATTCGCACGTAAAAAATCGCCGTTCGACGTCGCGCAGCTTCAACTCGTACGGGACCCAATGTCCTTGCTTTTGGATCATTCCCATCACTTTTAGACGCTTGCAAACGGTTGATTTATCAACGCCCAATGATTCAGCAAGCTCTTCTTGGGTTTGGCACGAGTCCTCGTTTACCAATTCCCCCAATTCCGCGTCTTCGAACTTTTTGGGCTGGCCAAGACGCTCCTTGTCTTCGGTGTGAAAATCACCACTTTTGAATCGTCGAAACCAGTACTCACATGTTGAAATCGACGGAGTATGGTCTGGGTAGGCCTCCTGCAGCAATTCACGGGCTTGGGCTGTATTTTTTTCAAATTGAAGCAGAAAAGCAAAGCTTCCCGCAAATTGCGTTTCGACGGCACGAAAGTTGACATACTCGGAGCACGAAAACACTGCGTTGTTTATACTTCAGCGAAATGACAGATACTGATAAACAAAGCCTAGGGATGAGGCTTTGTCATGAATATATATTCAGTATTGCCAACGCGATAAAGTGATAAATAGCGCCATCTGTGTGTCACCTTTAAAACTAATTCAACCTCCTAATATATATATATATTAGGGCGGGTCGATTTAAAAATCGCTCATTGCTCTGTGAAAATCGTATTCTAGGGATCAAAATAAGAAACTTTGCCGAAGGAACCATACCTCTAAAACGAATTCTGATGTCCCCCAATTTGGGTCGAACGAAAAATCCCACTTTGACCCATTTAGAGTGCTCCAATCGAGTCCAAATGTATGACCGACCCCCACTAACTTTGGACGGCCGATCCAACCATGCCAGTGGCACACCCCCTGGAACTCCCCTGGGCGGTTCCCCATACAATCATTTCAAAATATCACCATTTTTGGCCTTTACATGAGAAAAGAAACTAAAAAGTTCGACCCAAATTGGGGGACATCAGAATTCGTTTTAGAGGTATGGTTCCTTCGGCAAAGTTTTTTATTTTGATCCCTAGAATATGATTTTCACAGAGCAATGGGCGATTTTTTTGCCTCCCCACAAATCGACCCGGCCTAATATATATATATTTTCTTCGCGAGATTTGTTAGAGAAATGTATAGGGACCGAGGCTTCTTGTCTTCACATACTCCTTGACTACTCTGATGAGGTCTAATCAGATCGTTGACGGTTTGCGTTTGCCGTGGCGCCCAGTTGTTTCGAAACAATTTTATATGCAATGTTTGGAAACTGATTCTACTGTAATGAGTTGGCACAAGTATATCAGAGACTTTCAGACCTCTGGTCCTGCCTGCTGATTTTCTTATTTGTCTGTGCTATTCGTAGTTACTCACAAGGGATACCAATTTTTTCGATTATTACTATCCCGAAATTTTTAATATCTCGTTGTTGCAATCCTGGGAACCAGGACATTACTAAAGTCAATGTTACTCTTGTTGCTTCAAAGATATAATTGTCTGCTTCTATTTCATATGCTTCGTAAGAAATTAGAAATCTTGAAAAATTCGGGATTGTTTGCCTACAATTTCGGGATTTTCGGGACTTAAAAATGTATTGGAATTACTCAGAGGTGGATCGTTGTCGCTTGCGACTTATTATTTAAGTTTTTGTTTGAAGAAAGTTTGGTATGTTAATCACCAATAGAGATAGGGTAGATAGATAGTCCCTATAGCCATCTCAGCGGCGATAAGGGAATAGACAGTGGTGAAAATTACCGAAGTCAAAGGCATTATTTTTGATGAAGCAGAACAAGGCTGAGATCTTGGAAACAATATCAGTAGTTGTGAGCTTGAATTACTTAGCAATTTGTTCATGTGGACTAGAATTACATCCACGGAGATTTTGTCTGCCTAGAAATGAGACGGACGCATAAACCTGCGCGGCTGGTACTAATTTGAGCTTCCCCTATGTCAGGACTCCGATTGTTGGTACCAACTTACTTAGTTCTTTATTAGATTTCGCTAACACTATTTTGCCAAATGGTCTCACTTTTTACGCCACATTGTTTGCTTTAAAGTATTTGCCACATGCCACAGTTGGACTAAACACTCTTCCCAGCACACACAGACACAAACACACGCGCAGTGCTTGAAATAGTGAAGCGATGATGAAGTGGCGCAGGGCAGCGATAAGCAGTCATATTTCCACTTTACAGAATGAGTATTATAACAACAATACTAGCAACAACAACGACCATAATAAGAGCTAAGAGCCAAATATTGCATTTGCCAAGTTGTCTGCATATTTGACTTAACAAACGCGCGTTTGTATGCCTTGGTAGGCGCGCGTATGTTGGAACATATCTCATGTGCATGTATGTGTGTGTGTGGTAGGCCAGCAGGCCGGCACTTCAACTCCAACTGTGCCACGCAGTAGCCAATGCCGTTGCTAGAGTTACATGAAATGCAGCTCAAACGCATATCAGCGCCACTGTTGACTGTTATGGAGGGTGGAGATGTTTGCGCTGCATGGCATGAGTTGTGTGGCGGCAAGATGTGGGTTGCAAGTGCAGGCGTAGCAAAGCAGACCAAGCTGCTGCTGGTGCATTCTACTCCCAACTACTTTAACTGCATCAGAAGCCATTTTTGTTGGCACTGCAGCTCGACGTTGCTTTCATATTCCATATCAAAATGGCTTATCTGCTGCCTTGCTGCCGCTTGTTGCACAAACGGCAAGAGACAAGCAAAGCACAAACGGTCGGACGGTCGGACAGTCGAGTTGGAATAAATGCCGAGACCGCTGCAGAGAAAAAGATTACAACTCGCTCCAAAGTCTAGCCATTACTTTTTAGTTATTGTTGCTTTTGCTTGTCGGACGCTTGTGGCATGGCTGCAAATGAAAATATCAACGCGCCAAGCAACAAAGCGATGGCTGCAGCCAGTTATGCCGACTAACTAACGACTAACGACACGATGTTGCACATGGGTCAATTAATATGTAAAGATCTGGGAGTAGAAAATACAAATTCTGTTTCTGTTTGTGATGATGTCTTAACAAAATGTTGCTACACTTGTACGTACACGTGTACATATTAGTGATTATGTTGTAGGAAAATTAAAAAAAAAAAAACAGAAAAAAAAACAAATCACAAGCAAACAAAAAAGAACACAAAAAAGCTGAAGCAATGCAGCAATCAGACAACAGACTGCATATTCCCGGTATTCTAAGATGATAGTCACAATTGATGAATGGGATTTTCTGTTTTGGTTTCTGTTTATTTTTTGGTTTTGTGTATTCTAATCTCCACTGTTTGACACATTTCAAAGCAGAGCCAATGATTGTGTGGCGCACATACTCTGAGCTCCATTTGTGGCATGACCTTCCTGTGCGCGCATCCTGCTCAAACGTTACGCTGTTATCGCTCCAATTTGGAATCACTTGGTTTTTGTAGTCACACACACCCATTACCATGTACAAGCATATGAATATGGATGACTATTTCCTCGTACATCTTTGCCACTAAGTGATCTATCATAGTTGGCTTCTGCTCTCGCGCTATCAGCCGTTTTCTGCCACAACTCGCGCGTGAGTGATGCATTTTGCTATACGGTTTGAAGGGTAATAAATTATGATGCATAATTAATTTTTATAAATATTTATTCTTTTATCAAAATGAGCTGATTGTGAAAAGTCTAATGAAGTACTAATCATTCTAGCTTAAATATGAAAGCTTCCATAAAACTATAAAACTTGATATTGAAGCGTTTGCTGAGGCTGAGAATTTTTGTATGAAAAAACACATAAAAATTAATATAACAAACTTATATTATATTATATAACACTCTTTATTGAGTGTTTGGCCCATCTACTTCTCCTATTTCTGATGGAGAGACCTACAGTGTTAAGCCAACTCCGAAGGTTAGCCATTGCCTGCCAAGGGGCGACCGCTAATAAAAAAATGTTTTTCTTCATTTTGGTCTTTCACCGAGATTCGAACCTATGTAAATTTGCTTAAAAATAGATCCTTTTTTCACCTTTATGGCTACAGGATGAGTCCAGACCTACGGTACTCCTTGAGGTACTGATGTACTCCCCAAACACCTAAATTTTACTCTCTCATAACAAATTCCAAACTCGTATTATTTATTAAACAAAAAAACATAAGCCACAATCAGAGACTGAAAAATGATTTTGAATAGGCAGAAAATGAGTTCGTATTATCGGATAGGTAAGTTAGGCTTCTTTTGGTGTTGAATCTAAGATAGTTCGTTGTTTCGTTCATCAACTTTTGTCTACTTTAAAGCCAATTTCGTAATGCTACGGTGGAAGAAGTCCTCGTTAATTCTTTTGGAAACAGAAGTCCGTTGAGTGGCAGCAGCCCATAGTGCAAAATTTCCTTGCAACTCACCCAAACATATAACGAAATCTTCTTGGCCGTTGAACAGGGCTCAGCGATCGTTTGAGCCGCCATACTACGATTCGAGCACAATCTCCGGGCGGATGGGTATAGGTCTTGCGAATTTTTCGTCCTAGAATGGAGTTTGCGAAAATACACTCTCTAATATCTCGAGCTTCTGCTAACTAATTTTCAGCTTCTAGACAATAGAGTAAGTGCGCACTTGTTGGTCCGACTTGACGATTTATATGTATGATCGCTTATTTCACGATTGGCTTATCTTAGCGTGCCTCACCTGCGACGTCCGGTTTACTGGAATGGGATGGGGGGAATTAGTCCTTTGCTATTGCATTTACTCTATAAAAAGCATACTGACCGCATATCCTCAAAGCATATTTCCTAAAGTGCCTGCCCTAATAATAATCGAAAAAAGAGGTTTAATTCGAGGTTTAATAAGATTTTTCTTTGTTATTGGATTTTACGCTCAGGAATCAAGCTCAATGCACAACCAGTTTCGGGAGTATATAATTTAAGATCGTCTTTTTATAGCGAATCCCTTTCAAGATAGACACTCACTTATAGTCGCACTCATAGAAACTGACACTGCTGTCGCTGGTGAGTCCTAACGCCGAACATGTCCAAGTAGTTCGCCAGCTCAACCCTGCTCGCCTCCAATTGCGAATTTGGATCCCTACAGCGATAGTTGTACAAAAATTCGAAACTATAAGCTGCTGAACTGGGTACAAAAAATCGCTTCTGGAAACACACAAGTAAAAAACAAGCCTGGTTACTAATCTTCCCGGCACGCTTACAAGAACTCCCATAAATTTTGTTGCAATCGGATGAACGATACAAGAATGCATAAGTGATAAACAAGGACACACACTTTTAAATATTTACTATATAAATATAAGATATTGGGCACATAAGCCCAAGGTGTTCCGGCTCACCTGGCATTTGACGGTCTTGTAGTTTTACAACCGATTTTTATCATTTTTGAATCGTTAGAAAGCCTAACGCTTTTGCAAGGATCTTCCGAAATTTGAGGCTCATCGTCGCAAAATTGAGCGAGCTATAGCAATTTTACTGAAAAGTTATGATGAAGTCAATGCAGCTTTGAATTCTGGAAGTTGGGCAAATAATGCTTCAGCAAACCTCGATTTCATTCGTTTAAATAAAATATAAATAAAGTTGCTGGCAACCCCTTTCAAAATAATATTTCGAATAAAGTTTTTTTTTAACTCTGCGCACAGGACCAGCTATTAATATGCGAAACTTCACTCAGAAAATATTTTAATATTTTTCAACAAATAAAAGTAACGTTTTTTTGCAAAAAAAGTACTTGCAATGCGAACGTGCAGCGCCAAAAAAAAATTCAGTCTTTGCAGACCAGAAAAATCAAGACTACCATAGTTTTACAACTAGTAATATGAAGAACGGCATGAAAAGGGCAAAATATAAAATTGGAAATATGCAAAAAACAACAACAAATCACAAGCATAACAGCTGTGCTCTTAGAAAACCAATTTGATAGCCCAAATATTGTATTTTCATATTGGAAGTGCACTTTGATTATTAAACAGGAGAAACAATTGCACTCACACACACACACACATGTTTCATTCTACATACCCAGCTAGCAAAATTGTCAGACATTTTTTTAATTAATCTGCCTGAGTAAATGGCCGATTTCAATAAAGTTTTAATATTTTGTAGCACATGTAAGCCTTTTCTAGATTTTTAAATATACCGCGCGACAAAACGGCAGCACATCAACTTTTAACCTGTTTTGACAATTTTTTTTTGTCAATGCTCACTATTTTTATATAAAATCAAATTTTACAATCCGAGCTGCAGATGGATTCTTATAAGAGGTTTTTTATAGAAAAAGTACACGTTGCAACAATATTAGAAAAAAACTTTATCTATCAGTTGGTTTCATACCCGACGTTTCGAACTTGTGCACTACCGAATGATAGTCAAGATCCTACTCATTAAAAGTAAATTTATTTTTAGTTATTTTGAACCGACTTTGAATTTTCTTCATACCTAGAAACTTCTATACTAAATTTTCCACTTTATTTAAGAAAAAATTTATGTACACTTTCATAGTTTTTTTTTAAATATTTAATTATTCAATAAAGAGTTCAGATCAACAGTATTAGCGCTGCGACATAGAAGCTGCGCAGAATACACAACACGGAAAGGATGATAGATTGTGAAGTTTAGCCTTCATAACCCAAGTTACGTAAGCGAAGCAGTTGATTCTTTCAAATTCATTGAGAGCCAGGTAACGGTCTGATATTGGTCATAGCTCCTGAGGTTTTTTCACTATGCCACATGGCCGCAAACCAGCTGTTCCGCTTAGTCTTTCATTATTTCATGTTGTGTTTAGATGCGCCTATGGAGCAGCGATATGCTGATGCTTATATTTTATTAAAATTAAATAAATAAATAAATGTTTCCAATTTTTAAATGAAAGCCTATAATTCTTTCTAATTACAGAAAATTCTGAAGACTTCATGTAAATCGTGATATTTTGGACATATCCTAACCCAGTTATAAAATTTATATAAAATTAAATTGAATTTTTAGTTAAAGTAAATATGAAATAAAACTGAAGTGAATGGAATCAGATCCGCATAAGATGATTTCCCAAAATTCTAACAGATATATGGCAAATTACGGTCAGACTCGTTGGCAAATAACTCAAAATTACCCACGACGAATCTGTCTGATTTCCTGTCAACCTCTCCATAGTACGTTTCACTGATCAATTAACAATTAAACGGCCAGAAGTCTAAAAAGGTTCGAACTTTTTTGCAGGCTTGTCTGGCAGACGCCTGCGAATTTTGCTCGTTGGGCTTGCATTTCGGTACATATGTTGGTGTATGTTTATTGAAATTGTAAGATTGACCTGAATGAACAGTTGGTTACGCAAATAGAAATTCAAAATTGCCACGATAAGGAAGAAAATTATTTCTAGGTATAAAAAGAGGCGAAGAAATCTCTGAAAAACTCGAAAATCACAATATAACTGACCACAAACGAGAAAGCAGCAACAACAACTACAACAACATAAAAACATATGTTTGCTTATGGGAAAATGCTAATATTGTTGTTAATATGCTGCAAACGTGAAATGAATACTAAACTAAATATGAAGGTGAAAGTAAAACTGTGGAGTGTAAGAAAATAGTAGGGGTGACGTCGCAAGGGCATGGCAAGAGTTAAAGGTGCAGTTGTAGTGGCCAAGCAACTATCAATTGCTGCCATACATTCTTTGAATAATCCAAATTTTGCGCAAATAGAAAATGGAAATCAAAAACAAACGAAAATGGAGCAGCAGGACAAACGGGGAGCAAGGAAGTGGTATTGAGCTATTTGAGTATTGCAACAGCTTTGTACATTTGTGCTTTTGCAGTGCAGCGCAGCGTCCTACTGAGCGGGTGAGCAGCGCTGGGTAGCAGCTTCAATCTTAGCATTTAATCAGCAACAATCAGATGCAACATTGAATGGATGGTTGCCAGCAGCAAAGCAAAAGCATTAAAAAGAAAGAAAAATTGCAAATATGTAGTATTCACTAAAAGGATAGCAGATATGTAGTAAGCAGCGAGAACATAACTGCTAACAAAATAAAATAAAAACAACAGCAGCAGCTGAAGGAGCTGGAGCAAGTGCCCACTAGCCATATGTTGCCACCACACGAGCAAAATAGCATTGGTAGCAGCAACAGCAGTTGTTGGGCCAGCAAATTTTTTGCTTACTGCTGCTTCTGGTGTTGTTGCTACTATTATCTAACTACCTAAATAAATACATATACACATGTGTGCAAAATATGAGGAGCGCGATGAATTAACAAGTTTTAACTATTTTTCGTCTATATCAAACTTTTTTAAGTTTTTTACTTATTTAAAATTTTTTTATAAAATTATAGTGCATTCTGCAACATAACCCCATATATGTAGCCCAAGGCTTTACACTTTGTAAACAATTCACAAAAAATTAAAAAAGTTAGAGAAAAATATCAAAAGTACCTATAGTCCGGGAGCCAGGGGTCCATTTTGGACTGCGTTTTTATGCCGTTGAATTCTTGACTATACTTGTGACTTAGCTTTCATGGATAACGAAAGTGAACGTCAGCTGGCGCACCCGCGGTGGGTGTGATTGTGGGAAGGTACGAAACGTGTCGAAAAAGAATTTCTACCAACTCATTTTATACCGGCTGAAATTTGTTCCATGTATTGTTGACATTTAGTAGAATAAAAAAAATAGTCAGCTGCGCGGTAGAGGGGGGAAAATACCTCAGCTGAACTTGTAAAATAAATTGAAAAGTAGAAGCATTGAAAATTCCGCGCGCCGCCGAGATGTATGAACGCAATGATACATTCTTGCTTCGGCTGACGGTCTTCCCACCGCTATAAACGCAGCCGACCATCATTATTATATTTTCATATATGACCAGAATTATATAAAAAAAATTCAATCGGCATAAAGTAGTTTTACTTTTTAATTTATTTTACAAGTGCCCCCTCTACGACGCATCTGACTATTTTTTTTTATTCTACTAAATGTCAACAATACACAAAAAAACTTTCAGCCGGCATTAAATGAATTGGTAAAAATGTTTTTTCGACACGTTTCCCAGCACCCCAAGCACGTAGCCACCGCTACTGGAGCAGCTGATAATTTTTTTGGTTGGTTTCGTTATCCATTGGATGACGTCTGCTTTCAGTATTAAAATCAGTCGGCATGAAATGATGATGTCAAAATGACCTCTGGCTCCCGGACTACTACTTTTTATTCAGAATTTTCAAATTTTTCAATTTCACTTTTAATTAATTAATTTAATATTTTTTCAAAATTTGCATAGAATTATAGTGCATTCTACGACAAAATCCATATAGCTTAAGGATCTAAACTTTGTACGAAAATCTCAAAAAATTAAAAAAAATAGAAAAAAAAGACATAACAAAATTTTCAACTTTTATTCAGAATTTTTCAATTTCAGTTCCCATTCCCGGTATGCAATTTTATAGCACATTAAATTTTAGGTTAACAAAGTGCAAGTTTAACGTAGCTCAAAATTCTCGTTTATTTTTGATAATTTTTTTTTCGTTGAGGTGTTGAGAACTTTCTTCCATATCAAAGACTGTTCGAAGTGTACAACAACATCATGCAAAAAAATTGTCCAAAATCAACGCTACTTCTGAGCGACTTGAAATTTGCACTTAATTATACTAAAATTGAATGAGCTATAAAACTGCATGCACATTTTCTAAAGATCTTCGTCGAAACGTTGAAAATTTTGGTGACAATTTTTTAAATTTGTTAACTTTTTCCGAGTTTCATACAAAGCTTAGGGCTTCGTGATACATTTTATTCTTTTTGTGCAATGCGCTTATGATATTTTTATAAAAACATATAAAATAAAAATAAAAATGGTTAAAACTTGGTAATTCGTCGCACTCCTTTTATTTTCAGCACAGGTGTACATGCAAATACTTTGCGCTACATTAGATGTTTCTTCTACTGCTGTTGTTGTTGTCGCCCTTGCTATTATGCCCTGCTGATCGAACTGATAAGCGCATTTGAATGAGCTGCATATTCACGGTTTGCTTGCTGCCTCACCTTTTGCGCCTCACCTCAACTCGACTCAGCTCACTCGAACTCTCTTCATTCTTTCTTCATTTGTTTATTTAGTTGGCGTTTTTCATATTCAATAGTTAGTTGCACTAGTTTTGCAGATCTATGCAATCGCTATATGCCCTTCCATTTAAAATTTGAATGTAGTGTATTTGCATTTTTATGTAGGTGTATATGTAAACAAATGTACATCAGCGATATGACTTTATGCGCCCTCATGTCCGCATACGAAGTATCCTTTGGCTTTGGTTTGACTTCCATATTCATTTTCATTTACTGTTTACCTCCATACTTGTGGCAGTAAATAGTCGTTTATATTTGCACGCACACATACACAGGCGCAAATATCTGTAATCAAGTGCATATTTGTGATTCAAGCTACTACTACTCATAGATTAGATCTGCAAATACGCAAATGTGCTTAGAAATGTTGAGATTTTGGTAAACATTTAAAGAAATTCGCATTGGATTCACAGTGGGTCAGAGGAGAGTTAAAGTTAGTGAAACCGGTTGAAACTAAAAAAAATCGAAAAAGTGTGAAGACCGGCTTCCGAAAAATTCAATTAAGAAAATTAAAAAAGAATGTGTATTGGAGACCAGAATGAGATCAGGTATAAGTTAGGGGCTCGCGGTTTTGGACTTAGTCAATCACTATAAAATAGGAAAAAATACCTAGTAATAGTAAGTCTGGAATGCGATTAAAAGATATGTTAAAGACGTATTACGTAAGAAAAAGATAGACCGCGAAGCCTATAGCATGCAGCTGGCTACAATATGGTGGACCCAAACGTGAGTGAATAAAATTGGTCCATTTTATGGACGTGGTTCTGGACCCTCTCGAAGTAAGGCAGAAGGAGGAGGGAGGGATCCTTTTAGTGGTCACACCACACGACGCAGTAGCCGACGGTAGATGTAATTTTGAGCCATAACCCACCCACCAAAAAAACAGAAAAATTGTAAGTTTAACGTAATCTAAAATGCAAAGAGCCGTAACTAATCATTTGTTTTTTTGGATAAACTAAAAACGTATTGAGAGTATTTTACCGAATTACCTCCTTACAAAAACCTTACAATGCATCCTAATCATTCCAAAAATTGATTTTGGATTTTTTCTTGGTCACAAGCTATATCGTTCAGATAACGATATACTTGTTCAAGGAGGCGCAAAATTAATCACCCTATTGGAAGATTTATAATTTTTGCAAATGACGTCATAGGTCAATCATATTTGTCACTTGTGAACTAGAGAGCTGCAGTATACACACAGATAAGCCATAGAGCGCGTGGAGGTGAAAATACAGATTTTCATCACTCAAAATCATTTATTTTTATAGTAAAAAAGTTACTCAAAAATAAAATTGGATGATGAATTTTGCGCCACATAGAAGATATAATAAAATATAATATAAAATTATTTTACCACGGCCATCCTTGCCTTATTCATCTGTTGAACAAATTAAAGTACTCTCTTTGTAAGATTAGCTCAGGATTGGAAAATAGTCGGAGTCGCATTTCATTCAAAATAAAAATTAAAAACTATGTTCTCCTTACAGATTTATGTAGAAGGTAAGTGCCTACCTTCTCCAAACTGAATAAAGAGGCAAAGCGAGTGGGTCTGGTGGTGAACGAGGACAAAACGAAGTACCTCCTGTCTTCAAACAAACAGTCGACGCACTCGCTTATTGGCACCCACGTCACTGTTGACAGTTATAATTTCGAGGTTGTAAAGGACTTTGTATACTTAGGAACCAGCATTAACAACGATAACAATGTCAGCCTTGAAATCCAACGTAGAATCTCTCTTGCCAACAAGTGCTACTTTGGACTAAGTAGGCAAGTGAGCAGTAAAGTCCTCTCTCGACGAACAAAACTAACACTCTACAAGACTCTCATCATGCCCGTCCTAACGTATGGCGCAGACGACATGGGCATAGCGCAGCGAATAAAGATCCAGCGGCTACGTTGGCTGGGTCATGTTGTCCGAATGGATACAAACCCTACGGCTCTGAAAGCATGCGATGCAGTACCAGCTGGTGGTAGCAGAGGAAGAGGAAGGCCTCCTCTGCGTTGGAAAGATCAGGTGGAGAAGGACTTGGCCTCACTTGGTGTGTCCAATTGGTGCCGGTTAGCACGAGAAAGAAACGACTGGCGCGCTTTGTTAAACTCGGTCAAAATCGCGTAAGCGGTTATCGCACCAATTAAGAAGAAGAAGAAGTGAAATATAGATTTTGAAGCCAAAACGGGAATAACCGTGGTCACAGTGTGATGAAGCAGCTCAAACAGTAGTAAAAGGTCGTTAGTATCGGGCCAGGAAGGTTCTACTATGTATTTGGTGGCACTTGATAGGGATCATTTATGTATTATGAGTTGCTTCCGTATGACCAAAACTAAATACAGATCTGTACTGTCAACAAACTATATACCAGAAATAGTCCGAACTTGGCAGCAAGCGACTACCAACTGTTTTCCTCTTTTCAAAACTTCTTGAATGATAAGAACTTTGTATCAAGAGAAGATTGTGAAAATCGCTACTAAAGTTTTACAGAATTTCTAGAATATGCCGTTTATAGCTCATAGAACTTAAGTAATTTTACAAAGTGAAAGTTTCAAGTGACTACAAAATACTGTTGATTTTTGGCATCTCAACTTTTTTTTTTGTTTTTTTTTGTTCATGGTGCTACATCTTTACTTTGATAAAAAAAAATTCCAGAATGTACTTTGAATGAAAGGAAATTCGTGCCTCTTCAGCGAAAAAAAATTGTTAAAAATCCACAGCAGTTTATATTTCCTTGGAATTTGCATTTTAGAATAAAATACTGCATACGCAGAAATTTTATGAAAATTCCGCTAGAATACCTTCTAGTGTAGAATTTTTGAAAAAATGGAACATTTTTTGTTTTTTTGCATATTTTCAAAGTCTAGGCATTTAAGAATATGTCATTAAATTATTTTTAAATTCCTATTATTTCATGAGTGGCATGGCATCGGTTCCTATCCGTCTTGTCTGAAATCTCTGAACGCGTTTTTCTCTAAACTATATTACATTTTTCAAAAAGTTTGACATGAAAATTCAAGTTCTAGTCTTCTGAGTCTTCTCAATACATATCTCTATCGTACAAAAACAAAATAAAATTTTTTTTACTAATTTAGCAAAAAAACAATTTTTTTTCTTAGTTAGTACGATAGTGGCATGCATCTAAATTAATAATCTTTTTCATTTTTTGTGTTTCAGTTCATTCGAAAGCTTGTAAAAAAGAAAAGTTTAGCGCGCCAGTTATTTTGGACACCGCACTCAACAGCTTATTAAATTAAAATGTTTTTTAATGTTAGACTTTTTTTATGTATTAGTGAAAGATTAACAAATGTCTGTTAAAAAAAATTGATGGTAAAAATATTTTTCCTTTTTTATTCCGCAAAAACCCCTCAAACTCATGCCTCTACACTAGAATACCCCCTTAAGAAGTTGAAAGTTGTGATGGAATTTTGAAAACTTTGAAAAATTTGGAACAAAGTTTGAAAAGTTAATTTTTTTTAATTGCATTTTTATAAAAAATAATTGTATACGCCTTTTTTCGCTTTTTGAATGAGTGGTTTATGAGAAGAGATCGGTGGGCAGCGAATTAATAGTGGGTAGGGCAAGTAATTGGTTTCTAAAGAACCACAGAAGTTTTAAAGGAAGAGAAAAATTAGAACGATCCCAAATCTTAAATGAGCTATTTCCAAGTTCTAAAGAGAAGATACGCCACAGTCCTTAACCCATCTTCGGCCGCTACAAGAATTCGACATAATTTTTCCATTTCCTTTTTAGTCAGTGCTTATAGGAGCATAATCAAAAAAAAATTAAAAAAAAAAAAAAACTCTGACCATCGGTGTTTTAGATATGGACTGGTCGAAAAATCGACCGCTGGCCAAAAACCGTCAAATATATTAAAAACAAATAAAACATTTATGAAAAAAATTTAGCACACGAAGTCAATTTATTTCATTTTATTTCAAATACAAATATTTTTTTGTTGTTGTATTGATAGAAAAGTCAGCTTACAAATTTTTATGATAATCATCAAAACATTTAGTATGTAAATTAATATTGCATTTTTTGCAAGTAAAAATAGTATGTTTCTTGCAAAATTTATACCGCCGAAATTTGTTTTCAATGCTTCTCATGACGGCGTGTACCCTTCCATTGATCCGAGGAAGGTTCGATGGACCTTCATCTCCATGTTCGTTTTCATACTCGTCCTCGTCCGTGTCGTAATTCAATAATTCTGTTGTGACTTTGGAACGAAAATCAATTTGTGACAGTGGTTTTATCTTTTGAATTTTTGCCATCATACAATGAAGTTTCCATGCATTGACGATTGCGTTACCAAGAGCATTTATCCATATTGGCCACCACCATTTTTTTCCACTCATACTATTCTATAATTTGCCACCGCATTATCATGGAGATCCTCACCACCCATGCCATGATTATACTCTTGAATAACTTTTGGCTGCAGAATAGTGATAGTTTGTTTTTTCTTCCGACAGTATCTTTTAGTGCTAATAATTGGATTGACTGTGGAGTTATTAGTTATAACATTGACTACAGCATTATCATTCCACCGAACAGTCAATATTCCTTGCTGATGATCAAGTAGTTGGTCAAATGTTCCTCGTATTTCTTTTTTTAAATTTCTCAAAGGAGAATCGTCCATTCTATTTTCGCGTATAGTACCAGTTGAAAAAAATCGACGTTCGTTCAGAAGGCACATTAGATGGTATGAAGAGAAAAAATTATCAAAGAAAATGATGTGACACTCAGGGTCAGATACGTTGGCAAGCAAGTCTAAGACTGTTTGTGCGCCTAGACCAATAGTTTTATCGTGAGGGGTTGCTGCTCCCCCGTACAATGAACTAGAAAATAAGTACCCACTACCCGGATTGGCTTTCCCTTGATAAACATTTTGCAGGAGTGGCGTCCAAAGTATGGAATCATCTATTCGTCTATAGAGAGATTATGGCTAAAGACTCCAAACTGCATAAACTTTTTGTTGAGAGCGTCAGTAATAGGACGAACCTTCGCAAAACGGTCTGCTGCGTTTAAATTCGTGTTGTCAGCGAGATGGAAAAACTGCTTAATTTTGGAGGTAAGGTGCTAGTGCTGAACTAGAATTTTGGTTCACTAGTAGTGATTTTCCCTGCAGGGGTAGTACCTTTCTTATACCACAAAGATAATCACTTCCAATATTGCAAAATATTGCTAGATTTTGTTCTATCCTACATGACAGTTCCTGGCCAGCGGTCGATTTCTCGACCACTAAAGTTTACGTCCATGAAACAGTAAAAATTATTACAATATCGATATGTTACTTTTTGATTCTCTTAATTTCATCTTTTCTCTTCACAATAAATTAGTAACAAATATTTGTTTTTTTGTTTTTCATTATTTTTTCATCTGCACAAAAAACACGTAAAAATAGTGGTAATTTCATGCTTTTACAAAAATCTGCCCTGAACCTTTTTTTCTTAAAAAATTATGCTCTAGAAATTAACTAAATTCCAAATTTAAAACTTAAGAAAACTGATCAATAAATTTACATTTTGTTTCTAAGATATTGGAGTCCGAAGTTGGTGGTCGAAAAATCGACCAGTTGCCGAAAATGGGTTAAAAGTTGTCTGCCACTACAACTCAACCCAATGGCGTAAAACGATGTAGTAGTAAATTTAGAAAACGAAAAAAATAATAATCAGTGGCTGTAGAAAAAAATGCTATGCATTTCAAAAATATTGCCAATTTATTTATTTTTTTTTTTTTTGCTTACTCGCATTTTTAAACTTTTTTTTACAGTATCTCCACATCTCATACCACTATGCGAAATTCGAAATTCTACCAAATACATAGAAGCAGCAAAAACGCCTCTATGCATTGCTGTTGTGCGCAAAAGTATTCAAATCATTGACTTATATTAAAATGCTGGCGGCAGCAAACCCTTCATTTCGAATGCATTTAGCAGCAAGTAATTGTGGGCACCCAACTACCAAGCACTGCTCAGTACTCAGCGTGCAGGACTGCAATGCCTAACTACTATTCATATTCACTTCTCGCCAGGCACTGCTCATTGTCTCGGTTGGCATACTCGCATTATAATGATTATCATTATTATTGTTATTATTTGCGGCTATAAAAAGCAACAGCAACAAATACATAGTTATTCGAAGCAAAAATAGAGGGATATGAGTAAGAAATAGATTTGACTAGAATGAGGCCCTTATATGTGAGCGAATAGGCAACAATAAAAGTGGTTGGTAACTGCACTCACAACAACCACAACTGGCAGCTGAGGTATGCTGATAAAATGATTTCGAGCGAGCCAAACAAGCAGCCAGTTGCTTTGCTGAAGCCTCAAGAATTAAAACACAAAAACCAAATAAAGAACAAAAACCAAAAGAAGGAAATCTCAGAAAGTTCGACATGAAAATGAAATTGTTCTGAATGTTGCATTCGAAGTTCTAGTTTACAAAGAAATCAGTAAAAATCGCGCATACGAACTCGTAAACTACAAATATAATAAAAAATAGAAGTAAGCAGCAAAAATGCAGAAATAAAAGAAAGCTTCAGAAATGCCCGCAGGCGCAGAGATGCATTCGAACTGATAAAGTCGTAAAGCCAGAAGAAGCTACGCCAGTAACAAAAGAATATTGCCATTTTTTTATGAACACAGACGCCCAGTTACAGTGAAAACTTTGTGTAAGTGCATGTGCGTGTGTGTGTGTGTGTGTGTGTAAGGACATCGAGTTGGCGCGCAAGTGCCCTAAAAGTAGTGCAAATCGCACAATACACAATGCACAGTAAGAACCCAAATAACACCAACAAGAACAACAACAGCAATACATTAGGCCAGCTAGCGTTGGCAGCAGCACTCAATAATCACCAGTATATTGAGCAGAAAGGGCGGTAAAATTGTGGCGGTAGTGGCGCGCACGCGCACGCGCACCGAGAGTTGCTTATCGCACGGCAGGAACGCGACCGCATAAATAATGCAGCTTAAAGAGCAGGTTGACGCCTACAATGACTCGAAAACGGCACCCGCCCCTGCAACAACAACATCACCAGCAGCTACCAAGCCAAACTAAGCCAAGTCAAGTTAAAATCACAGCAGCGGTTCAGCCAAGTCGCACGCCTGTCCAGCGCAATGGGGGCTGGTCAGCAGCAGATTGCTGATGGTTGCTATTTGCTGCTTACAGGTCGCACTCTCGTTGCTGCCTCTGCCACTTAGCGCCCTTCGATGTGTGCATCGGCAGCATTTGGCTGCAATTTTGGGTGTGCACCATTTGACGTGTTGCCAGTTTGTTGCCTCGTTGACTGCCTGCCTGCCTGCCCGATCACTGCTGCCCTAAACTGCTTTTAATCCTGCTTATTTTGAAATGGTCCAGTTGGGCGTTTTATGTCGAAAAGGTGGAGTGGGACATTTACTGCTGCCGATGCTTCGCTTCAATCCACAGTTGCCATCCTCTGCGCCTTCATGCCTCTATCGCCTGTCATTGCTGCCATTTGAGTTTTTGGCGTTTTTCATATGGCTTGTTAAGTTTTCGAATAGGTTCATACATGCCACAATGCATACTTGCAACATGTGCAAACGCAGAGTTTTATTATTGTTTTGTAAACTCCTGTTTTACTTTTGTATCTGGCGAGGTTTTTATGATATTTTTCATTTTTATTTGGTCCTTTGTTATTACTGCAATGGGTGTTGTTATAGTCAGTTTGCAACTTCATTTGGAGTTCATGAAGAAACACAGACAAAGTGTACATAGATATGAAATTGTGGACACACATAGAGAAAGAAGTTGGTTGAGCTAGAAATTAAAGTACTATTAGACGGCCACCTGAGTTGTGAGTCCGTTGTGAGCATAAAACTTCAGAAAGTATTTTTGGAAAAATTTCTGCCATCAAATAGGTGAGTAGATTTGTTAACTATCAGTGAACGCTTACTTTGACGTCTTCTAGATCTTCGGTAAGAAAAAGGGTCAAATAGACCAGTAAAAAGAAACGCTAGAGGGAAACAATGTTCCACAAAAATAATGCTCGTGAAATTCTGTTTAGTAATATTGGCAATAATATTTCCATCAGAAATCGACCTATAACTATTTTTGCCTCTAATTCAAAGACTACTCTGACCAAAGTTTGCCTACTTTTACCCTCCAAAAAGAAGCACTGAGACTTGCTACACTACAACTTTACTCTACAAAACTGGTCTGTACTCATGATGTACCTTCAAGATTATATTCTCGCTATTCTATCTCAAAAAATTATGTAGGACTGTGTAGAATAAGAAGAGAGCCATAGATTTCAGGTAGTAGAGAAAAAACGGTTTAAGACGCAAAGTGAAGGCTTAAGATTCTCATATGGCGCCCTATTGCAATTTTAAATTCCCTCCTCTTGCTTAGCCAATCCTTATAGTCCTTACAATTTCTTCTTATATACAGCCCGTTGCAAAATTATAAACAGACCAACAATTTTTTTTTTGTTTTCAAAATATATTGTAAATACCAAATGCGACAAATAGTGGGCGAGGACGAATCAGAAAATGCAAGTGGCATATACATTTCCGCCTGCAGAATAGTATCACTGAAAGAAGAGCCAAATTGTCTGAATTTTAGCCACGCAAAAACATGGCAAATGCGGAGTGAACTCTGTGGTGTATCAACCTCACCATCCTTCAGGCAGCTACGGCGAAAGGGACAACAAGTTCTGTTCAGTCGCATCGACCTAGTACCCTAGCCCATTAGACCGTTTGAGGTCGCGCACGTAGAAAGTTCCTCTAACGCTTATTGCGTGAGCGCGCTGATAGTCCAGAGACACTTCCCTACCATCAGGATGACTACATCGTTCACATAAGCAACTATCTAGATCCGTTTCTAACTCATGGTAATGAGCAATTCATTTAAGACTAGATTCCGCAGTAACGGCGAGTTGTGCATTGCTGATTTTCCCGGTATTAAGAGTGCTCTTGATATGTAGATCAATCAGTCTTTTTAATGTTTTGAATAAAAACGAAGAGAGACTAATTGGTCTGAAGTCTTTCGCAGTATTGTGGCGCGGTTTTCCCGCTTTGGAAATTAAGACCGCCCTGACCTTCCTCCAAAAATTATGGCTTTAATCTGAAGATAGGGATTCCCTAAAGATCTTAACTAACCATATATTAATTGTTCCTATTGACTGCTGTAACATCATTGGTATAATTCCGTCCAGTCCTCCTGACATGTAGGGCTGGAAAAGGAGTTTACCGCCCAGGTTACCTTAGTCTCATAGATAATCTGCCTTGCAAGTTCATCTATCTGAATTTCAGAAGGGCTAGCACTTTGTACATTGTTCGCCCATTCTTGGCGTCCAGGAAAGTGTGTTTGCATGAGATATTCAAGTGATGCCTTTAATTATGTCAAATAATGTTAGGCTTTAAGGGTTCAAACCCCAGAATTAATGAGAGTTGCTGATTTTTTAGCTTTGAAAAGTCTCTCGACCACCATCGAACCGCTGAGGTCATATGGGCGCAAAATTATTTTGAAAAATTTTAAAAATTTCGATGCGCTCTGTTGGATATGGTGCTAACTCTTAGCTAATCGTAAACCGTTGCCTCAGCATTACTTTGCTCTAAGATGAAACTCCTTTCTCAATATATCTTACGACTTTTTACTACTCTTTAACCTTTGATAGCCCTAATAAAGTTCGGCAACATGTACATAAATTAAGTCATGTCGCTTGTTAGCAACTTCTGGGCTTTTTACAACATTCGAACAACAAATTGCCAATTTTCGTCTGGGTATACCTATTCTTTAAGCATACATACATATGTACTTATGTGTCTCCATCATCGCTTGGGCGGTAATTGAGAAGCAATAAAATCGGATCGGTACGCGTTTGTCGTCAGCAATCGCCATATTTACGGCAATCTCCGCAACCAAAGTACCAATAAAACGTTTTAGCCTTTTAAACTGACTACACTGTTGTACCTGTACAGCAACAAATTCTCATATTAAGTTGCCTACGATGTGTTGCCAGCAAGCGGATTGTGCGCTGCGACGCGTTAACGATGCCAAAGTTAATAAACATTTTAATGTTGGTGATTGTGCGATTGCAAGAGGCAAACAAGCAGGCAGACAGGCTGGAGAGGATATGCAGAGCCTCCTTCTAAGAGCGGTGTTGCCTATCAAGGGCTATGCAATTCAGAGTTGTGTTAGTGTATTTGTGCGTGTCGAACATGCGTATGTATGCGCCACCTGAATATGGGGAGGCGTTGGCCAGCTGCTGGCTACGACTGCTGAAATGTTGTTATTTATGTGAAAACAGGATCGCGCTTTCAGCGAGCGGGATGAGGAGTTGAAGAAGCGGGGAAGAGAGGGGTAATAGTTGGAAAAGCTCTAATGAGTTTAGTACTTTTTTGGAGACTATGGTGGTCGCTAAATTAAATTAGAGATACCATTTTTTTGTTTTTCTTTTTTTCATTAAAAACCAATGCGAAAATAAGAGGCAGATAACCGGCTGTAGTTAGGCATCATAAAAGGAAAAGTAAGAAAAATATGTTTCACACACCAAAGTCAAACAAGTGACAGGAAAAGAGTTTCGCTCTCCTGTTAGTTGCGTTTTTTTCCAAGAAAACATTGATTGTTGCAACGTCAGCAATACGGATGCCCTTCTGCTATGTACTGGATTTGCCGCTTGATGGTCACCAATGAAGCCAACACTTAGAAGCGAGCTTTGCTTGCAAATGAAAAGGCTGGAAAAATTTACCTCTTTAAGCCTTGCTGTATTCATCACTACACTTTGATGTTGCATCAATTTCAATTTACCCAGTCATTAGCGCTAACTACAACTTCATCAAGAGCGTTGGGGGCTCAGCCTTGGCACTCAAGCACTTCCGGCTTTTAGACTTGAAGAACTGTACGCTGAATGGCTATGCCAAAACAATCATACACTAACACAACTTTACAATTTCACCGCCACACACACACAAGCATTCTAAAGAAAAGTGCTTAGCCAATGCCACAGTTCGTTGGAAGCGTTAATAACCACACATTAAGCGCATAATAGTCCAAAACCCCGCGCTCCGCTGCCACAAACCTTACAGCGAACTCTCGCTCTCTCTTTCCCTCTCTCTTTGCCCCCTATTTTTTTCCTCGCCCTCTCTGCCTCCAATAATTATCTTACCATGCAATTTATATTTAAATTAATAAACTCAACACTGTCGCTTGACGCCATTAGAGGCGCGCAAATGAGCCTCTCACCTATGCATGCGCTCGTATGTATGTATATGAAGTGTGTGCCTTGGTCACACAGTGGCCGCATCTGTTACATGTTGCGAGCGCTCAATTGGTGTCGGTGGTCGTCGCGCGCGCGCGCTCACTCGATCACCGATCAGCGATGCAACGCAGCAATGTGCACAGATAGCATCAGCAGCTACTCAACTAAGCGAAACCGCAATCGCAATCGCTATCATGGCAAGTGCTCTTAATACATGCATGGTGTGTATGAGCATGAGGTTAGTCTACGTTCAACGTGCCACAATGCTATGATCTGTCTGTTGCTGCTGTCATCGTCAAGCTTCGCTGATTTTCATAACTATAGCGCGCGCTTTCCTCTTCAATGTCTACGTTCGGGCGGTTGCGCATTGCCGCCTGCTTGTTGGGCGTGGCCGGTATCGCTACATTGCGATTGCTATCAACTTTTTGCCGCCAAGCGATTATTGTAATGATAATGTGGCAAATGTGGTGTTGTTGCATTACGGCTCACTAGCGCTCATGAACTAAAAACGTACTCACTCATCTTCACAGTTGATCACTGCGATCACTTGCCATGCTTATGCTTCAACTGGCAGAATTTTTAAGGTGACGCCAGCACAACTGTATTCGTTTCCTGATTCTCGTACCGCAATAATGCAGTAGTTTCATTTTCTTCTTCTTTCACCACACTCCTGGCGAACCTTTTCATCTTCGAGCTGTTGCTGTTACTATTTCTGATCCCCTTCCGCATTACATGAGTGATTCTCATCGTTCTGAACTGCCTATCCACCTATCAGCCACTTCATCTTCTACCTTTTCCAGATAGGCAAATCTGCCAGTCTCGGCTGTCAGCCAGCCGGATTGCAACTTCTAGTGGTTAGTCGTTATGTGCTACGTAATTAAATGTGTTTAGACATTTCGCTTTTTACGAGCTCACTCACTCGCCCATTCATGCAGGCATTCATTCGCCTCCTGGTTGAATATTTCGCAGATCGCGTCGCATCCATTTGCCAAATGCAAATGAAAGGCTTGGATTATCTTGGGGTGAGATTAATGCTGCACAAAAGATGGCCATCAACTGGGAATTATCACAAAGTGAGTGAAGTAGAAAATTGCCGGTGGTGGAGGGGCAGATGAATTTCAATACCGTTAAAAGTGAGTTTTCATACATTATTATTATACTTCCAAGGAGCTGCTAGCAGCAAGTGGCGTACGAGTTCGGAAGATGAGGCTCCGCTTAGTCAAATTTGAAATGGTTGAGGAAAAACTATATCCATAAAGAAAATTAATGTTATGTTTATTTGAATACTTGAGCTTCATATGAGACCATGGCATTGAAAGGCGTGAAAAGCTGCTGGAAACTACTGCATTATAAACGCCTCCCCTGCACGGCGTCGAGGAGGTAATTAGACCGCGGAATGTGTGAAATGTAGCTGAAATCAACTCATCGCTGTCCAGCGAAAGTAAAGAGAGCACGGAGAAACACATAACTTCATTGCCAATTGAATAGAAAAAAAGGTAGTTGGAAACCGAGAATCGAGGGTAAAAAAAAATTCGATCCAGGGTCAATGGGGTTGAAGTTTTAGGCAGAAACTATGTTACTCTAAGATGTGAAGTGTTTACAGACGCAAAGGTAACGGAGAAGATGAAGAATCAAAACCAGAGTGCAGAGACAGAAAGGTCAGACGATGGTATTGCCTATTCTAATGAAGAGTCATATGACTTCGATTCATGACAGCCTCTGAAGAAGCGGGTTTGGAAAAAGGCTCTAAGGAAAATGTATGGAAATGATGAACTGCATGAGTTCTACGGCGACAGATGATGCAGGTATCTTTTAATACTTCGATATTAGGCTCATTTGGATCTCCGGTCACAGTGACATCGCATGAAACTGCTGGGGTTGATGAGTTGACCAGATAGCGGACCCTCGAGACGGTTTCACCGAGAAACTAAGAGAATAGGGGTTGCCTTCTCGCGGAAATATGGGCCTCACGTCAACTCAGCGAGCCCTGGTTTAGTGCGTAAATGTACAAATTCAGGAGATTGGGGACGCTCCAAGTAACTTCTAAGACTAACAAAGCCGCAGCTCTCGAGTTTGGGGAGTTTTCTTACCGGGCATAATCCGTTAAGTATTCATGCGGTGAGACGTGCGATCGCCTGAAGTCCTTTCTGCAGAACCCGTCGGAAGGATTAGGTGGAATCACCTCAGCACCTTTTCCTCAGCAGCCCTGCTATCATCGGGCTAAAGTTCAGTTATCTGTGCTGTAACTTGTTTGCTACACCTGCGGTTATACCAGTTAAACATTACACACCTGGCGAGTTTCATTAGCAGCTTAAAGTGGTTTGCTCATAATCCTCCAATCCAAGGCTCCTCATTTCTTTTTTCCTTCTTTCCTCCGTGTTCGGTGTTTGTTTTCCCTCTTCTGTTGTTTCCTTTGCATGACATCAAAATGGACGAATTTGATTGTTTGTCCAAGGGGGTCCTCGCTTGGGCTGCCACTTATCCTAACCTAAATTATGTATTTTTTACATTCAATGCCTCAGAGAAGAATAGTAGAAAGTCTTTGAAAGACCGTAGGGGACCGATCTAAGGTCTGGCGGGCAACTCAGATCTAGGGCTTAAAGAACAGTAAACTTTTCATCAACCAAATGAACAACAGAAACTTTATCGCTGACTATTCTCAAGAACTTTTTAGCTCGTCCATATGCAGGCACATCTGTATTATAAGTATTCGAAAAGCTTCAATGTAAGTCAAAGTAGAGTATATTTGAAGTTTTGTACTACAGGTTTGCTTTCTTTCCAAATTTTCTCGTTGTGGTAATCTTAGAACACCACTGATTATATTTGCGGCAGAATACGGATAAATGCTTCTAACTTGGTACTCCCTACGCTCAGATAGTTTGTGGAGATTCGCGGAAGAAATGTTTGCTATTAATTGATCAAATTATCGTCAGTGACTGAAGATTTTCTTAACTAAATTGCGGTATTTGGCTTAAGAGCATCTATGATACAATGTGTAGATAGGATTTTCTCAAAATTGTATGACCCCCCTCATATTTTTTTCTAATTTTTTTATGCTCAGTAATCCCTCAAAAAACATAGTAATATTCAATTAACTTACCATGAAAACCTTCCTGTTTCCTCTCCTATTTAGCTGTTTACAGATTAAAAAAAACAAAAAACTTTTAAAAATTTCAAAATTTCCATAATTTATGTGCGCACCACCTGTTGCCATAAAAAAAGCCAGAGGCCAAAAACATTTACGTAAACCAAACAGCTTTCAGTTTATTTCTCTTTTCCCCAGCATCTCCTTTAATTTTTACTTTTTAATAGCAGTAATTAAATCAGCAAAAGCAAATACTTTTATGCAAATAGATTTGTTGCTGCAATTTAAGTCATACACACACATACACACATGCTGATGATGCATAAATATGTATGTATTTCCAGTGCAGTTCATTAGAACTAATTTAATTTTGCAAGAATCGCCTGCAGCATAATTTCTTAATAGATTTATTTTCTTTTGGCCAATTTCTAAGTATGTAGGTGTACATGTATATTTATAGATATGTAGCTAAATATGTAAATGCAAGCTGATATTGCCTTCAAAGCGGAAATATGGGAAATTGTTTCATATTTATTAACATTAAGTGCAAGGGAGCAAAAAATGCAGAACAACGTGAGTTGGTGCACTGAGAAAATTGAAACGGAAAAAATAATTTTTCGGAATTTATTTATAGTATTTTTTATGGCATTTAATGTTTTGCTATACATTTTTCAGTATAAATTATATGCTTTTAAGGTTTGCAGACAATAATTTATTGCACTAATCAACGAGGCGCCCTACCTGGTGTTCTGAATTTGGTCTATGGATTTTTCTGACTTTGCAAACTAAAAAATGGATTATAATTAGATATTTGCAAACTTTTTACTTTAATATAGTTGGAAAATATTATTTATTTTTTTATTTATTTGTTATTTGCATACTATTACAAAATCAAGGCAACTAGCTACAGAGTCTATCGAATTCGGAAAGTATTAAAATCGAATAAGCAGCTGAAGCGGTGAAATCCATCATCCGGTGGAAAGCTGCGATTTGAATCTATTAGCCAATTTTTTGTAGATAAATATTGCGTGCACCACCAAAAGACGATTCATTAGCTGAAATATTTTTTTTTAACGATTCTCATTCACTTTTTGAAACGTTGTATAAATTGACGAATGATAAGTGAGTCAATGAGCGACTGTAGACATTTTAAAAGTATTTTTTCAACAATCTTCGTCATTACTAGTAACATAAATATTGGCCTGTAAGATAAAACTATGTTTCCAATAAAACAAACAAAAAAAACTGAAATTTTTTTATTTATAGTCGAATTAAACTGAATTCTAAATTCTAAAAATCTCAATAGCACCTGCGCTGCCAGTAACACTTTCTTTCTTGCTTGTCACTTAGAAATGTTTGCGATCACAAAAAATTTAAGTGACGCTGTTCTCCTCAGCCAGTTTCAGCGATTCCACTATCTGCCAAGATCGATTTGCCAGTGAAGCAAGTAATGGGAAAAATAGTACCAACCAAGTAAGTGTAGTGCACCTGTCTAAGTTTAAACACCCGTTTTTTCCACTCATTTCGCTTGTAGACTACCTGTGATCTGCTTTTACTTGACCAACCTATCCAATCGACATAGCTTAGCGACCGCTGAATGAGAACACTAACTGGCAACGTCACGAGAGCCTACTGGCGACGTGTAGATTGAAAGCGCGTAGTAGGTAATTTCTAAGGCTAACAAAGTCCCACTTTCCAAATATGACAGATTACCAGGTTTGGTCATTCGAAGTAAAATTTAGAGCCTAACCTCGGCTACCGAACGATGATAGAATACCAGGTCAAGGATGATAAATTTCTAGATTTAGACAAAAACTAAAGTAAATAAAATTGTGAGGAGAACTTCGGCTGCCACGTCACCGGGTACTCGCAGCAGAGTTCTACCACCTCCTTTCACGCGTATTCGCATACTCGTCGAATGAGTCGTTCTTCAGACAACAACGAAGCAGCATGAGCGAAGACTGTGCTAATTTTTTTCGTATTTCGCCAACACAATCTCAGTTTTTTCGTAAGCAAACCGCTGTCATGACCCCGGATACTTCAACCAATCGCTGATAGCCGACTAACGGTCTGATGGTGACCATACCTATGCCTTCTGTGCAACGTGACAACTTACGATAGTGGCAACAGTCTTAACCGGATACTACTGATAGGTATAAAAGCGGTAGGGATCAATAGATTCTCTGAGTCTAGCTCTAGGATTCAGTGATACTGTCTCTCACACTTTCATTGCGCACGAGCAGCTTTCTTGAATATGAGCCCTCTGCGAAATTTTCTTGTTTCCACGCAACGTTTTTCACAGCCGCAGTTGCTCAATCGTTCTCGTTCAGATTTATACTTTACTCATCCTTTCCCTCGTCCTCTTCTTTCGTTCAATGGTAATATATGTAGTGAACGAAAGACGGACTAAAGTAAACCGTCTGGTTTGGCGCACCGTCACCCTATCTAATCTAAGGTTAGGGTAGGTTAACCTGGCTGGCATTATGCCACACATAGACCATTTGCTTCTTAGCGATACCAGATCGACTGACCTCTATTAAGATCTAAAGTAGACATCACGTAGGATGTCAACGCTTTTATCAACTAGGTCAGATCCAGCAACTGGAAGATCCATTCTAATCTAAACTCTGAGCAAAATACGTAGAACTTAGTCAAATGTATGTTCCTGACACTCAAACCGCAGAAAGGTCAATCACCCAAAATAATACCTTTTGCCTTCTGTTTGATATAAGCAAATCACTTTCCATATATTTTAAGACGCTAGGTCGGAGTCTGGCAGGCTCAGCTGGTAAAAATTTTCACAAATGTGTAAACAGTTGATTTTTGGGGTCCCGATTTTCTAAGGGGTCCCGATTTTCTAAGAATTCTTAGAACGCTACAAGGTTGAGGTTTTATGTTGGATATTCTGAAAACTTCTCCGCATGTACACTCGTAATTTTAGGGGTTTCCCAGCCCAACTCTCGACAAGAATCAGCATCAGTTGCAGTCTTGGTTTGGCAGCTATTCGTAAGATTGCAGCTGTTGCGTACCTCTGCTGTTGTTATTGCTATGCGGCATGCCACAAAATAAACAAACATTTCACGTGTTTATTTTCTTGCCTGAACTCAAGTTGTTGACTGTTGCGGTTGCGCGAGACAATTAAAGTCACAACAAAATATAAACAAAATAGAAGTATGGAGCGCTCAGCCATTAATCCACATACATACATACACATAAGTAAACACAAGTGTATGCGTAAGAACATGTTGCATGCACTAAAATCGTTGGAAAATTATAAAAATAAATTCAAATACGGCATAAGGCGAGGAAGTGGTGAGGCAATGAAAAAATTTTACTATAAACAAATTGTGCGACTTTCTGAAGTGGAGTGGAATAGCGCACGCAATTAGAAGTCGCAGAGAAGAGAAGAAGACTACTGGCTGTCAAATGAGCAGAGCGAAAGAGAGAGAAGGAGAGCGCGCGTATGGTAGGACTAACGCGAGACCCATTGGATCCATTGGAATTATGCAAGCAAAAATGGTAAAAAGGCAAACAAACGGCGCGTTGCATTCAAAATGCAAGCAAATGAAAAGATTATGCAAATGCAAAGTGGAGAGTATAAAGAATGCTCGTAGAGTGGTGGTTGGGGGTAAAGAAGAATGCAAGCGCTTCTGCTTTTTATGGCTTAATTATGGCGTAAAATCTTAAGTGACGAGTCAACAAGTCGCAGACGCGCTGGTGGAGTGCAGGAACGTGGAAGATATAATAGTGGAATTGATATGCGGCGGAGGTAACGGCGCTTGAAGGAGAAGCATGCGAAATGGACTGTCGACCACTTTCCCCTCACGCGCACACATACAAACATTCACACGCATACATTCATAATTAAATGCAGGCATACCAACTTGGCTGCCATTGCAATTTGCCACCGCTTGCTGCAACTGCCTGCAATTAAAAGCCCATATTCGCTTGGTATATTGGTATGTAGGCGCACAAGCACATAGATGCACGCACGTATACATACATACATGGGTATATAAGTAGTTGTGTGCTTGCATGCAACTAAAAGCTATGCAACGGGTAGTTCATTTCATTAGCGCTTGAATTAATGAAATTTTTATGACTGTCTGCAACACTAGACTGCTGCTGTTGTTGCCATTACTATATTGCAAACAACAACAACCATAGCAGCAAAACAACAATCAAAAAGGTGCCAGCACTCTTCCCAAATGACATTGGCATTGCCTGTATGTGTCTTTATTACACTTAATGTTAGTGTTGTTGCTGTCGGTGTTGTTGCTGCTGCTGCCGTAGTCGCTGTGCACTTGTGCGAAATTTTTAATTTAGCTATAAAAATTTTGTATGCATTGCTAAAATTAAATTGCTGTTGCTGTTGCTGCTAATGAACGCAAACAAGTAACCACACACACTTCCATACATGCACATAAGCAAGCAGTCGCAAAAATGTTGTTTGTGTGTTTGTTTTATTTTTATGACCCATGCGCGCATAGAAACATGAGCGCCCTGTTGTTTATTTATGAAAATTAAGCGCCCCGAGTGCTAAAATATTTACCAGACATTATTGGGCAAAGAGGAAAAATATGAGAAATTGCAGTTGTGGAAGTCCAACTGAGAATGCAGCGAAAATCACAGTTAAAAATTCAGCATTTAAATAGTTGGTTGCAAGTGTTTACCGGAAAACACGGTTTTTGAAAAAGTTATTTATTAAATGCAAAAAAATTAAGAATTATTTGTAAAGGAAAAACTACTTTAAAAGAAGTGTTTTTTAATAACAAAAATTAAATTTTTTTTTTGAGAGGAGTTAAAAAAAAATTTGTATTGCACTTAATGTTATTGTTTTTTAAAAACATTCATTAGGAGGTTTCTTTCGAAAAATTCCTTAAAATTACTATTCAATATTTCCCTGTAATTTTTATTGTACTTTGTAAGTAGTAAGTAGTAGTACTTTAACATTGTACTTTGTAAGTAGTAAGTAGTAGTACATAACCTATCGACCCAATTTTACTTAACACAATTTTCGATAGTTCTGACCTTAGCCGGTTTGGAGAGTTTTTCAAGGGCGACGCTGTTAACGAAAAAACGATAACACCTGAACCAAATATTTACAATACCTCTTCTTCTTCTTGATTGGTGTGATAGCCGCTCACGTGATTTAGGCCGAATTTAACAAAGCACACCAGTGTTTCCCTTCTCGTCCTAACCGGCGCCAGTTGGACATAACAAATGAAGCAAAGTCCCTTTCCACCTAATTTTTGCATTGCAGAGGAAACTTTCCTCTTCCTCTACTACCACCAGCTGGTATATATATATATATATATATATATATAAATGGCGCGTACGCCCTTTTTTGGGTGTTTGACCGAGCTCCTCCTCCTATTTGTGGTGTGCGTCTTGATGTTGTTCCGCAAATGGAGGGACCTACAATTTCAAGCCGACTCCGAACGGCAGATATATTTTATGAGGAGCTTTTTTATGGCAGAAATACACTCGAAGGTTTGCCATTGCCTGCCGAGGGCCGACCGCTATTATAAAAAACTTTTTCTTCGTTCTGATCTTCCACCGATATTTGAACCTACGTTCTCTCTCTGAATTCTGAATGGTAATCACGCTCCAACCCACTCGGCTACGGCGGCCTCCAGCTGGTACCGCATCGAATATTTTAATCTCTTATCTTTATTCGTTGCACTATTTCCATTTTGTCATTAAGCTATTCCTGTTCCATCGCCTGCTATACTCGCCGTCACCAACCTGCAAAGGTCCAAAAATTTTCCGCAGAATCTTTCTCTCAAACACTCCAAGAGAGGCCTCATCGGATATTGCAATGTGCAAGCTTCTGCGCCGTACGTTACAATGCAAGAATACTACAAAAATCATGTAAACCCAAATTTCAAAATTTGTAGAATTAAAAAATATATAAAAAAATTGCATACTATTCAATTAGAACTCTTAGAAGAATTCTGAGTATGCGATTTCAAAGTCCAAGTGCCTTATTAATTATCTTGATTTTTTTAATTTTTTTTTAACTAGCGGTCTTGCGCATTTTCTCCATGTAACGAATGCGCAAAATTTTTTCCTATGGAAGAAAACACCTGAAACCGTCAGCAAAAAAATTTTTCGAAATCAATTTCTAAGTAAATTTTCCAAAGAAACTATGAGTCTAAAATCAATGCCAAAATTGCCAAACGCGAAAATGTTTATTTGCCTTTTTATTGGCTTTATTTCGCTGTAGAATCATACAACATTTTATACTTAATTTTTTTATACTAAAATATGTGTTTAGGAGTTTTTTGATATGAGAAAGCCAGGGAGGCAAGTGGAATGATTTTCACATTAACCAAAAATGTGCTAATAATCTTGGATAGAACTCTTATAATTGACTCGCTTTGCCACAGAAAAATTACATATTTAATTTATATAAACTTATATTTTTTTATTATTATTTAATATTTATTATAAATTATATTTATATATATCCCCTATATAAAGAATTTTCCAATGAGAGGTGTTATTTTAATATTCAAAGAAAAACGCTATTTCTTAATATAAATGATCGGATGTTTATTTCATTATAAAGAGGAAAGTATGCCGTTAATAGAGGAAAATAACATCAGGAAAATGACCACCACGACCACGCTTACAGGACAATATTCTGTTCATGAAATTTTCCATAACCGTATTGCAAAATGGCTACCCTATGTCCTCGATAGCCTCACGAATTCCATCTTTAAGCTCTTTAGTCGACCCTCGGCTCTTGGCGTAGATCTTTTCTTTCACGTGGCCTTAAAGAAAAAAGTCACAAGGTGTTAAAGCGCAACATCTCGGTGGCCAATTGTGATCACCTCTTCGAGAGATAACACGGTCCGAAAACTTTTCCAGTAAAAGATCAATGGTTTCGTTGCTTGTGTGGTACGTAGCGCCGTCTTGTTGAAAATACACGTTGTCCAGATCAATACCACCCAATTCTGGCCATAAAAATCGTGAATCGTCTCTCGATAGCGCAATCCATTCAGGATTATCATTCGTCCATTGTATAGGCAAAACTTTTCTAACTAATTTTTAGCCTTAAGAGTTTTCCATAACTTATCACGAATCATTTCAAAACTGGAGTTTAATGGAATTTTCCATCTTCAAAAAAAAAACAAAATCTGTGTACAAAATTTGTTGTTCCACTTCATTTTTTTTTTTTTTTGGCAAGAAAACACTTATGCCAGATGATTAAGCAAATAGTTCACTAAAAATGTATTTACAACTATAAACTTAAGAATTTTCATCCGCACCAAAATCAATGAAAAAACCCAAGGCGCGGTGAGGTAATAATATTTTAATGAAGACACATTCAAAGAAGAGAGCGGAAAACATAAAAATAATAAAGAACAATATTTGGGTTAATAGCAAAATGCAATAATCGTCATAAAATTAAATTAGATAATTTTTTATTACACTCGAACATCTCATTTTCAAAGCATGAATTTGGGCCATGAAAAGAGTGAAAAGTTTCGAAACAAATTGAAATGGAATAATTTTTTCTCAAAATAACATTCGCAATGATATCTTTGAAATTACAAAATATAATTAGATATGTGTTGTCATATACATATATTTATATGCCGACAAACAATGTGGCGCATAATTAATCATCCATTTTTGTTTTTGAATAACTTTTTTACTAAATAAAAATAATGATTTTGAGGGATGGAAATCTGTATTTTGACCTTTACGCGTTCCATTGACTTTCTGTTTGTATACTGCAGCTGTCTAATTCACAAGCCTCAAATATCATTGAGGTATGACGTCATTTGCAAAAGTAAAAAAGTGTTCCGATAGGGTGATTAATTTTGCGCCACCTTGTATTTGAATCAATGAAGTGAAAAAACTAAAAATAAGGAAAATGGGTTTAGAGCACATATTTGTTAGTACCCATCGCTGGCTGAATAATTTTCATCATCATCATCAATTCCTAGAGTTGCAAGTTGAAACAGAGGGCCATAAATGAAATACATTTCAGGCTGTTAATTTTTTTTCTGTATGCATAGGTAGTCAATCTTTTCCGATTTGAATCGAATTTCTACTACAATTTGGAGTATTCATTATAAAAATAGGTTTCTGTCCATAATAACAAAAAGCACTCTCCCTTTTTTAAGATACACCCCCAGTTTTCCGTTTTATTACTAGTCGAAATTAGAGTTCAAAGTATTCTTAATCGTTTGCTGTTCTTTGAACAGAATTTGTATCCCATATGCCCGTGCAATATGTCTCTGATTGTTACACTTGCATGAAAAACACTTTCTCTTTTACCACGCCACTTGTCACATACATACTTACGCATCTACGTATCCTAGAATTTGTTAAAGGCCAAATTGCGCGCGCTAAGTTGAAATGTAGAAAGTTCGCAGCAAAACCTCTCCCCACTGATCATCGCAAGAGGCAAGCAGCGAGGCATGAAAAGCGACGACCCGAATAAAAGTGTATCAATGCAGAGCCAGAGCCAGAGCCAGAGCAAGAGCAAAGCACTTGCAGCTGTGAACAAAAAGACAAACAAAAAGCTCGACAAAACAAAATGCATTTTTGTCAATGTTGATAACGATTTCCGTTTCACTTTGACCCTATTTTTTGTCTTGCGCGTCCATTGTTCCGCCTCGTCGAGAGATGACTACGCTGCTGGCGCATCTTTATCAACTTTTTCGTCACCAACTGGCTCGCAAGGGAAAGCAGACACTTGCAACGCTCGGCTTTTTAACTTTTAATTTTTTTTTTTTATTTATGGCTTAATTTTTCCCAAAATATTTTAATTATTCTTATTCTTGCTTTGTGCCACACGAATGTGAGTCGTAAATTTAACAGATGTGTGTTCGTGTGTGTGTGCTTCTGATAAGTGTAGACCCCATTCAATTTGAACTTTTTCATATTAATATTCAAATATATTGCTCAAATGTATTGTATATAAATATTTGTACTGTCATGTGCTTGTTGACATACATACATATTTATTTATTTGAATAGAAGCAAATTTTTATTGCCTTATCAGCGCTTAATGGTCATAATTTTTAATGCATGGAAAGGGTTAGTTAAAATAAAATACATTTCAATTAAAGCTAAAAAAATTTAAATAATTTATTAGCGGTCGGTATAGTCATATTTTCAAAGCAGCCGATCTCAGCGGTCGGTAAGCCACACCAACACTCCATAAAATTAAATTTTTTTTCTTCGTATTTTTCCTAACCGCAGTTGACGTTGAAATGATGATGCACTCGTTGAACTAGTTTTGTTGAAAGTCCACCGGTCTGAAGATCCAGACCCTATCCGATTCACCATTCTTGGGCACTTTGTTAGTTAGGCTCATTTCAAGATCGAAATAAGTGCCTTTTGCTGGAGTCGAGAAATTTAAAATTTTCATTCATGGTGGAAAACAAATTTTTTTAGTAACTTTATTTGAATAAAACTAAAACGTTTTTCCAAAAAAAATTATTTTTCAAAAAACAAATTGCTAAGAAAAAAAAATTTTTTTTTATATATTATTGAAAAAAAAAACAAAAAATTTAAGTAAATTAAAAAAAATCCACAAAAAAAAATTATACAAACGTAAAAAACAAACGCAGATATTTCATTACAAAAAAATATATATAAAATTGTTAAAAATAACTAAAAATATTTCACTTACAACAAAATTTTAAAGAATTTAAAAATGGACAAAGGTTATCTGACTTAAAAAAATTAAAAACATATTTTAAAACTATAAAAAAAAAGAACCGAGGATATTTCAGTTGAAGATTTTTTTAATGTATTGAGCAAAAGATCTTTCACGTGGCAAATAATTTAAATTTACAAAAATTTAAAAAAGAACCAAATATATTTCACTTTAAAAACGGTAAAAGGTTTTATAAAAATGTTAAAAAGAACAGAAGATATTTCCCGTAAATATTCACTTAAAAGTAAATTAACAAAAATTATTATTATTAAAAATGTAAGAAGCGACAATATTTCATTAATATTACATACAAATAATATAACATAAAAATTAAAAAAAAAATATTATAAAAATTTGAAAAGAAAAAAGTTATTTCTCTTAAAGCAAAATTTTTAGAAAAATGTTAAAAACAACTAAAGATATTTCGTTTAAAAAAATTAAGTTGATGTATGAAACAGAAGATCTTTCAAGTAACAAAAAATTTTAATTAACAAAAATATAGGGTTATTCAATAGGTGCGCTTCAACTTTTTTCCGATAGGGAGGGCGAACGACGCAATATTTTTTATTTTTTATTTTTATTTTATTTATTTTCTATCCCCGAGAGACATTGTAACCTATCATATTGTAGAGCTCGGGTTCATTCGGGTTCTAGCTAATGCAAAGCAAGAATGTAGAAGGTTCACAAACATTTTGTTTCAAGAGTTTCCCTCTCTTCTACTTCATTGCAAAATTTGCAGCTATCATTGTTTGCAATTCTCATCTTGTATGCGTGTATTGTGTCCTGTCAGTATACCTACGATAATTCTGCTTTCCTTTCTAGACAGGGCTAGGGCGAAACTGGCGTTTTTATCTGCATTCTGTGTACACATGATTTGCGAGATTTTACAAGTGGCTAGATTATTCCACCTCCTCCACCAAATGGGGTTTTTATACCTGCAGCGATGACATTGTATACCGTATTTAAAGATTTCAGTATATCGTTTTCTTGTTCGAATTGTCTGTAAACAGCGTTTTCTCATCTACAATTTCGTTTCCTGCAATACCCTTTGACCTTGACTTTGAAGGCTCTACCAAAATTTTCAACGTTGAATAAACATCGAAATTATTAATTTATTTTTTTTTTTTTTAATTTTTTCAGTTCACTTTATTATACTCAAACCTACAAATCAACCAGTTTTCAGAAATATCGACGGCAATATCCAAAATACTTGTACCACTAGACATGGAATAACTCAGGTTATAAATATCTACATGAATCTCGATCTCACAGATGAAAGGCCGTAGGAACTTGATAAATTTGTGAATTTAGTGAATTCTCCATATTCATGGAATATTGCAGTATACCTGTTTATTCTAGCAAAAGTGACACATTGACAATTAAAATTTTCTGAGCGAAAACAGACCAGTTATTTATTTTTTTAATTAGTGATTCAATCCCAACACAGCAAAGATAGAAACCTTATAATTATTAGTGCGAGTCACAATTTTTTCCAAGATAAAAAAATTTTCTTGACTAGTAGTTTCATATAATTAAGTATGTACGATAAAATACCCGGTAACTGGGTGTCAAAGCCAAGCAAAACTAAATGAACAGGCGCAAAATTAACAAATCAAAATTGTCAGGTGCTCCAAGCAGCACAGACTGATCGTGCAATTATTGAAATAAGCATAATTGGGAAAGGCAACAACAATAACCGTAGCGATTTTCACGAGTCAGTTAATAACAAAAACAACAACCATATAAGCGAACAGCGACACCTGCATCAACACCAAAAACTATTTGAACAGCGGGTGAAATGCCAATTTGTGGCATCTACAAGAGAAGATGGGACACACACGCACACATATGCATGCACATGCGCTCTTATAGCTGCAACAAGCAGAATTAGGCAGCTGTAGTAAGTAACAAATACAAGCAAAATTAGGTAGAATGTGGCGAAGTAGAGGCACAAGCAACAAGTAGCAGTAAATGCCAGAACATGAGGTGAGTAGTTAAGTTGTTGCAACAAGTTGCTGACGATTTTTGTTGCAGCCATCGTTAATGCGGTGCGCAGTAATTTTGTTTTCGCAAATGTGTAATTGCCGGCGTAATGGTGAATTTGTCTGCTTTTGTTGTTGTGGTTTCTGTTGTTGTTGCACACATGTACAACAAACGATTTAACTACTTTTGTTGTAGTCGTCGTTGACAACTCCTTAAAACATTTGATGGCTTAATCTGCGTAGTGCAAAACAAATGTTGCAACAACGACGGCAGCATCTAGTGGCAGTGGCAGTGGCAGTGGCAGCGACAGCTGCACTTACAACACGTTTAAGTAGCGGCAGAAAATAATGATTTTGCAATAGTTGCTGAGGTGAGTGCGAGGAGAATGTTAGTTGGCTGCAATTGGTGTGTGGCAACAACAACTATAAAACAACAGGTTCACGATAGCTCAAAGAGACGCTCCACTAGCCCCATCATGGCATCAACGCATCATTACCATCGTCATCGTCAGCATTTCAAGCAGAAACAGCGACAGCGACAGCGGCAACTGCAAAGAAAAAGTGCAGCAACAACAACAACAACAAAAATGATGGTATGCTACCTTACAATCAACAGCTTAAACGATGCGTCATCGTTATCGCACGCCTTTAACGGTGTACCACAGACGGCAATTGGTGCTTAAGTAGCAACAACAGCATTGGCAGCAGCAGCTGTTGCCCGCAATCAAGCGAGGCCAAGCCGCAGCCAGCAAATGTCTGGCGTACAGTAGTGTGGCGAATGGGATTAGGCAGCCAAGTGGCTCAGAACGCGGCAACTCAACCAAGTAAATAACTATAACAACAACAAAAAGCAGCAACAGCAACAAAAACAGCCAGGCAGGCACGCAAAGCAGTCGAAAGAATTCTCAGCCGCACAAACGCCACCAATCAACCGCGGGCAACATCCAAGCACTGGACCTCATCTTCATTTGCGCATTTTCTGCTTGTTCGCTGGCAATTCGCTGTTGCGCGCGTTCAGCCTTAACGAGTCTGCCGACAGTTAATCTGCAATTTTATTATAATTTGATTTTTAATGCAACTTCAACAACTCAACAAACTATCGGCTTAACAATGTTGCTCGTTATTGTTGTTCTTGCTGCAAATGCACTGTGGCACTGCTTGATTCTCTCTACTCTCCATGCCACTATTGCCAATTCGTTCAACTTCTGCTGCTTCTTCTTCGATTACTTTTCCCTTGCTGCAGTTCAATATTCGAAATTATATTTTATGGCTGGTAGAACAAGTTTGTTGCTATTTAAAGGCGCACTTTTATTGCTGTTGTTGCTGTTTCCGCTGTTTGTTGTAGCGCTGCTGATCCGGCCGCTTGCGGGCCAAACATTTGTCAGCTCATAAAATTGACAATAAAAATAATTAGTTGCCGACAGGCGGGGCTCTCATGGAATATATTTTCTATGAGTGTAGATGGAAGAGATGCTGTCTGCGAGTAGATTGGGTGGGAACGACAGGTGGAGATAGAGAATAGAGTGGATACCGGGGAAGAAGGACTCTTGTTTCTCGTTGATTTAAGGGTTTTAATGGGTTAAGATGAAAAATGCGGCATACGAATTTGCTCAAGCAACCCTAAAGGTGAGCGATTTGAGGCTTCTCAATTCCTGTCTCTCAATTATCTAACGTAAGTCAACTCCGAAAAACTATTTTTCTCACTACTATGGTCAGACACACCTCTTTGAACTGCTGATCATACCCGAAAGTCACTGTAGTTGTTTCATTACAGCCCCTTCGCTGTTTGCCGTAAGTCAAGCCGCTCCTAAGTTCTACACAGACGGGAAAAAAATCTGCATTTGTGTAAATTTAGTGTTGAGTAAGGCAATACAACCCCCACCAAATCACAATCTTTAAGTTTTTTTTTATTCGTCTTTATTTATTCTTGGCTATCCTTATCATCTTTTGACATTATAAGCCAGAAACTTTTCAAGCCTTGCAGATAAATTTGATTTTCTATACCAGCTCTGGTACCCAACAAGTTCCTACCTGCGATATGCGCAAGGCGCAAGTTATTCAACTTGCTGGTATCATCTAGATGCAGAAGCATATTGGCCATCATCTTCTTTGATCAATACCCTAATAACGACTTAACTGGCACAGCTAGAACATCGAATTGTTCAACTTAAAGAGTTGACGTTTTGTGATAAGGAGGAAGTTGATTAGAATTATGTTAATCTACTTACTTTAAAGTTTCCGACCTTTGAAGGTTTTCCGGATAACATATTGAGCTAAACATTGAAGACCATTAAACAACTGGAGCTCCCGAGTTTAACTAATTTGAGTTTTCATATACTTTACGTGTATTTATTTTTTAAAAAGAAACCTTCATTAAGACCTCCCTGACGGGGAAGCTAAATAGGGCTCAATTTCTACATTCAATCGAAATTTCTTACCCGCGTGTATTTTTTCAGGTCTGCGAACAGCCAGTAGTCGCTCAGAGCTAAATCTTGCGAATACGGCGGATGTGGGAGCAATTCGAACTTCAATTCATATAGTTTTGTCATTGTTTTTTTTTTTGGCTTTTGACACAGTGCGTTGTCTTGATGAAACACAATGTTTTTCCTTGCCATATGCGGACGTTTTTTTGCAATTTCAGTCTTCAAACGTTCCAAACCCGCTATATAATACGAGAGGTGCCTTTTATATTTCGGGATTTGGCAATCCTGGTGTTGCAATCTGGCAAAGTTTGACTTTTTTGGCTTTTACGTTTTGAAATACCAGCGCTATTTGTGATGTTTACAGTAACTTAAAAGATTCATCTCGGTCCAAAAATGAAATTAAATCGTGAACATTTTCGTGCGATTATTTTTTACAACTTTCGACGTGGATTAACTCAGCAACATTGCATAGATGAACTTAATTCATTTTTTGGCGATGAAGCTCCATCAAGGACCAGTGTTTATCGAGGGTATGGTGAATTCAATCGTGGTCGTAGTTCACGCCAAGACGAATTTCGTGAAGGTCGTCCAAAATCAGTTGTTGTTCCGAAAACCTTTGATGTTGTGCGCGAACTGATATTGCAAGATCGTCATGTGACCTATCGTGAGATTGAGACAATCTTAGGCATTAGTGGGACCAGCATACATTCAATATTGCAAAAACATTTGACTGTCAAAAAAATTTGTCCGCGTTGGATCCCACACAATTTGTCAATCGCTCAAAAAATCGCTCGTGTCGATTGGTCGAAGGAAATGCTCAAAAAATAGGGTGATGAATCATGGATTTATGCGTATGAGCCCGAAAGTAAACAGCAGTCGACTGTATGGGTGTTTCAAGATGAGCCAAATCCAACAAAAGTTGTTCGCGCACGAAGCACTTCCAAGCAAATGGTCGCCGGTTTTTTCGGAAAAACTGGACATGTCGCAACCGTACCACTAGAACAACGCAGAACAGTAAATTCTGAGTGGTACACAACCATTTGTTTGCCAGTTGTCTTCCAAGAAATTAGGAAAACCAATCGCCAAAAATGGATCACTCTTCACCAGGACAATGCGAGCTCTCACACATCGGCTCAAACAACTGCATTTTTGAGCACCCAAAACGTCGAATTAAAGGGTCATCCGCCGTATAATCCTGACTTGGCACCGAATGACTTCTTTTTATTCCCGTACGTAAAAAACAAACTGAGAGGTCAACGTTTTTCTACACCTGAAGAAGCGGTTGCGGCATTCAGAATGCATGTTTTGGAGCTACCTCATTCAGAGTGGTAAAAGTGCTTCGACAATTGGTTCAAACGCATGCAAAAGTGTATAGATCTTCATGGAGAATATTTTGAAAAACAATAAAGTGATTTTCGATGATTAAAATCTGTTTTTGTTCTTTAATCCCGAAATATAAAAGGCACCCCTTCCAGCCGATTGTTGTGATTTCTGGCGCTTTGGGCGAGGTTCACCAGTTGCTGTCTACTCAGATGATGATTGTTTTGATTCCGGAGTGAAGTGATGGATCTATGCTTCATCCATTGTCACATATCGACGCAAAAATTGCGTTTTATTAGGTTAAAACATGACCAAACACTATTCTGACTAATGATCACGTTCTTGAGCAAACGCGGCTCCCACTTTGAGTAGATCTTTCTCATAGTCAAATGCTCATGCAATATAAAGCCAACATGTTCTTTTGATATTTTTGCGATGCCAACTAACTCACACAACTTCACTTTTCCATCACTCGAAACGATTTTGTGGATGTTTTTTAATGTTTTCTAGTCTTACCGCCTCATTTGGACGTCCGCTGCGTTGTGCGTCCTCGATGTCTCTGCGACCTCGTTTGAAGTCAGCAAACCATCGCTTTATTGTTGTTTCTGAGAGAACGGAGTCCCCATAACACTTTTTAAGCCATTGCTTCGCTTGAACGGTATTTTTTCCCACCAAAAAGCAGTGTAAAATTAAAACACGAAATTCTTTTCGACCCATTGCTTGGAAAATAACAAAAGTGGCGTCGCTCTTAGCACAATAACTCACAAACTAATGCATGGAACATCATGAAATTTCAATAGCTGCGTTTTTAGGGTTAGTACTAACTAAAAAAGAAATTAATGCAATAAAACTAGTGCCATCTACGGGTTAGGCCCGGGGCTTTTCAGCCCATGTGTTACTTATTTAAATTTTTCTATATTTTTTATTTGCAATAATAGAACATTTCAGCGTATTCGTAGGGTGATCTATTGTGAGTTGCGTTCATTGACCGATTGCAAGTACCTACACACACCCAAAAAACTAATTTATTGTATGATTTGTGGACAATATGTTATTGTTTGGCTTAAACTTTGTTAGCTCAGTTTGTTGTTGTTTAGCTTGCAACTCAACAGCAAAGTGAGGTTAGTTCACAAAATAAACAGGCATGCGGCAGCGGACCATTCTGCCCACAATCGATCACTGCTGGCTATTGTTGCAACACAAATTTACATACCTTCGTACCTTCATACACACATACATGTACACATACATTCATACATAAGAGCAAATAAATAACCCAATGTTTCTGTTACTGTTACCAGTGCAATTGTTTGGTTTGTTGCAAGCAACGTTGCATAATAGCCATGATATTTGTTATTGCCACACAATGCTGCAAGCCGCATGTAAATTTTCGCTTTCTCTAAAGCCACTCAGGCCGACAGTTTGTCAGCCAGTCAGTGGAATAAGCTTGATGCCTGAGCGAATATTTTGAATTGAAACATTTTGTGCAAAAAAAAACTGCAAAAAAAAACACAGATAAGGAGCGAATGATTTGTTGGGAAGACGAGCTGCTGTAGCAGTTGCAGTTTTTGTCATTTCTGCTACTTATTGTTACAATGGCAGCACTGCTGCCAGCAGCACAGAGCATCACAAAGCATCGCAAAACACAATGTTTACCCAACATAACTTTATTGATGTCCATCATTGCCGCCGCACAACAACCACAGCGGCGGTGGTAGTAGCAATGGGAGCGGCAGCAAATTTCCATCAACCGTGAAAAGGTAACAGCAGCACCACCAGCAGCAGCAGCAGCAATTGTTGCCAGCACTCCGCTACACCAGTTGTAACAATACCCGTAGCAGCCCGGCAATAAATCAACAACAAATCTTCAATGCAATTCACTTGGTTGCAAGCACTGTTTGGCCAACAGCTGTTGCATAATGCACTGGAATTTGTTAGCAACATTTTTGTTTTCCTCCTGCAGCGCACATTTGTTTGTTTATGCTTTTCTTGCATAAATTGCTCATTTAATATGCATAAAGGAAGCGATTCCTCTCCACTATCCTTGCGGCTGTATTTGTGCTCTTCGTGCATATGTATGTATGTTAATTTATTTTCTTGTCAATGCGGCAAGGAAATGGGCATGTTGATGCGCTCGTTCTTCCACAACTTTCATATTTGTTGGAACACTAAAGTTCCTGCTGGAATTTTTTCACAATTTTTTATTGATTGATTGCCATTTACTATGGCGGAGAATATAAAATGAGGAAGGAATATCGTACGTATGACAATAATATACTACAATGCAATTTACAGATTGGTTCTCTTGCTAGCTAATGCCAGGAAATTCTTGTCAAAATAAATATTACGGGAAATTACTCACCCAAGATTAGCATGCCAGTATGCGATTATAGGACCTTAAGATTAGAGATTAGCGCCCGTCGTAGCCGAATGAGTTGGTGCGTGAGTACCAATCGGAATTTAGAGAGAACGTAGGTTCGAATCTTGGTGAATCACCAAAATAAAGAAACAGTTTTTTATAATAGCGATCGCTCCTCGGCTGGCAATGGCAAACCTCGAAGTGCATTTCTGCCACGAAAAAGCTCCTCATGAAAATCATTTGCCGTTCGGAGTCGGCTTGAAATTGTAGGACCCTCCATTTGTGGAACAACATCAAGACGCACACCACAAATAAGAGGAGGAGCTCGACCAAACACCTAACAGAGGTGTACGCGCCAATTATTTATCTATTTTTGAAACCCAGCCACGCTTCGCTGCGCCTCTATCAATTTTAGAATTATATATTTGGGTTGGATGCAAAATTCTCTTAGAGCAATGACAGAACTGGAATCGTAAAAATCATCAAAGTGCTATTAGAATTGGATCACATTTCCCTTAGCCCCATCCTAGTTTTTCAGCGCATTTATGTATATGCATTAGGCCGGGTCAATTTGTGGGGAGGCGAAAAAATCGCTCGTTACTATGTGAAAATCATATTCTAGGGATCAAAATAAGAAACTTTGCCGAAGGAGCCTTACCTCTAAAACGAATTCTGATGTCTCCCAATTTGGGTCAAACTTTTTAGTTTCTTTTCTCATGTAAAGGCCAAAAATGGTGATATTTTGAAATGATTGTATGGGGAACCCCCCAGGGGAGTTCCAGGGGGTGTGCCACTGGCATGGGTGGATCGGCCGTCGAAAGTTAGTGGGAGTCGGTCATACATTTGGACTCGATTGGAGCACTCTAAATGGGTCAAAGTGGGATTTTTCGTTCGACCCAAATTGGGGGACATCAGAATTTATTTTAGATTTATAGTTCCTTCGGCAAAGTTTCTTATTTTGATCCCTAGAATGCGATTTTCACAGAGCAATGAGCGATTTTTAAATCGACACGCCCTAATATGCATTGTCTGCATTTCTCGAAGCACCATTATGCCATCGGACTCAAAAACGAAAATCTTAACGATGTGCTGTGGAAGAGATTATAGGAATCTTCTTAATTGCGAGTTAACCATTGACTATCTATGTAGCCCTGATCGCAGCCAGATTATCTACAGTGAAGCAAAGCTTTGAAGAACTCAGTGGTACAGACAGCAAGGGCAATCCTTGGAAGTCTTGGAAAATTTAGGTTAATAAATTTGCTCCTAACAGGTACCCCATATAAAAGTAAGGATCTTATGACCGCTGTGAATATCTAAAGACTGATGTTGAAACTTAGTTCTCACTTCTTACTTAGAGTGATTGTTGAAGTAGAAATTGATGCCTTCCAGCTCAGATTCTTATCTCTGATATCTGATTTTAATTAGAATTGTTTGAAAAGCTCTAAAAAATGCCTTCCCATTCTTCTCGTGTAAAGGTGCTAAAGCACTTTTTCGACGACTCACAATGCTACTCATTCATTCGGACGACGATATTTAATACAAATCAATTTGACAAAAATTAGTTCAAATTTTAAAGAAAGACACAAAAAAAGAAGTAGACTTCACTAAGAATCACATGAGCTCTGTGTGCAAGCTTCTGTATTCCCTCAACCCTGACTACTAGGGGCCCTATTGGGAGTAAATCGATACATCAAAGGAAATTTAAATATTATTTGCCTAATACTAATGTCTCTCTTTTTTTACGAAAATCTCTTCAAAATATTAAAAAATCAAATGAAAGTAATTTCTGCTTTTGAGTACCCAATATTTAGTTATGACTTACATTTTATTGCCTTTTCCTGCCCACTTTTATAGTTGTCATTCACTTTGCTCTCCAAATCACGCTTGTTTCAATTTTATTATAAATTTTTTAGTACCTTTTTCGACTTTGAGTCAAAAGTAATTAAGCCAGTGGCGATACCCCCGCTAGAGGTATATTAATAAATCATTTCGTATACAAATACGCAGCGACAGCATATTTCAACTGCAACAATAAAATTTTCCGAAAAACGGCGATGAGCACAAAGTGTTCACAAATATATATATTTTTTTTTGTGCTTTCTCAGACACAACCACCTTATAATAAATGTTTGCTTAGACGTGTGATCGGAACAAGTTAGTTGATGACTTTTGTTGGTTTGGCGTGTTAAACTGACAAATTTCGACACCCCAGAGCGCTGATGATAATTAACACTCAATTTTCGTGGCATAAAACACGAAACGACAACAGAAAATCACAAATTTACCAAAGAGAAAAAACTGATAAATTACACTTGTCCGCATATATATATTAGTGAGTGTGTGTGCGGGTGCACTCTTATTCATTTTGTGTACATTTGAATGCAACTAATAGTTGGCAGCGATCTTGTTAGAGCAGCAGGCGCAGACAGCGAACCAAATGTTTGATAATAAAAGAAGAACAAGAACAGGAACAAAGATTGCATACAGCGCCTAATAAATGTGCTCGCATGTGGCATGTATGTATGCGTATGTATGGATATATGCGCACATTTGGGGTAGGTGAAATGCATTGTGTGGGTAAGTCCATGCTTTACAGCCTTTGGTGCACTGACATATAGGCAGGGCAGACAATCAGCGCGCGGCATCTGTTGCCACCAAAGCGATTTTCAGCTCGTAAAACAAATGATGCGTTGGCTCAGTTAGAAACGCATTAAAAACATGCCGAGAATCATTTAGAAGCTTACACACCCAGGCATTTGCATAGATAACTACTAGTTGTACTATACAGGGTGACCCAAGTACAGGTAATTTTTTTAAAATAAACGAAAATTATCAAAATTGAATTTTTTTGCATATGACTTGGGTTTTATTAGAAAGAAAAAAAAAAGCAATGCCGTTGCTTATGATCGTCAATATGGGAGCCTCAGTACTTTTTAAATTCTTCTTAGCTGCCTCCCGCCGATTGAGGTGCCTTCAGTTAAGGTCATATAGTAGCAGAAAAATGTAAAACCCAAAAAATTATTTTTTTTTTAACTTTTTGGGACCAGTATTTGGACTACACAGTAAATATGATGATTTTATGATTTTTATACAGGGTGGTTAAATTTCAAGGGCCCATGTTGAATGTGAACCACACCTAAACGTCAACGACATCGTTGGACTTCATTCTTTGAAGTTAGTTGAAAGAAAAGGTATACGTTGATAAGCCAGCAACAATTCCAGAGCTAAAGGATGAGATAATTCGGCACATTAATGGCATAGAACCTCAATTATGCCTCAGCGTCATCGAAAATTTGGACCATCGGGCGGAGATGTGCCGCCGAGGCCGCGGCGGCCATTTGGCCAATATTTTGTTCTATACGTAATTGAGCCATACCAATATTATCATAATAAAGTGAAATAATAATAATTTTCTAAAAAAAATTGTATTTTATTCAAAATCAACACCGGCCCTTGAAACTTAACCACCCTTTATAACTATTTATACAGATATCTGTTTTACATATACATATCTTTGTGCATCTAAAATTTTTCAGGACAGAAATAAATCAAAATACTAAATTATTATTTCATTCAAACTGCTACATAAGCCGCTGTAGCCGAAGGGTTGGGCGCGACTACCATTTGATAATGTCCAGGTGTGAAGTTCCGGTAGAAAAAGTTTTTCTAATAGCAGTCGCCCCTCGAGAGGCAATGGCAAACCTCCGAGTGTATTTCTGCCATGGAAAAACCTCATAGAAAACCATCTGCCATTCGGAGGCGCCATGAAATTGTAGGTCCTTCCATTTGTGGAACAGCAGCAAGGGGCATACCACAAAGAGGAGAAGGAGCTTGGCCAAACACCCCAAAATGATTATTATTATTATTAACTATACAAATATGCCGAAAAAAAAAGTTATACCGAAAATGCTTTTATTTTTGTACACTGAATTTAATGACGTGTTGCGGTTGCGGTTATGGTTTTTGGCTGTTGCAAAAGTGTGATTTCGTAAATAATATTTTTTTTTTTAATTTCTAATTTTATGAAATATTTGATATTTATTTTACACTTACATATATATCTAAATACATACAAATGTAGATTTGAAATTATTGCTGACAATTTTTCTAAACGGCATTCAATACAGTCTTAACTGGTTATAATGCACCAATAATTGCAAGGCCTTTTCACAAAAGCCAAATTGTTAACTATATCAAGGTTAAGATTTCTTTTTCAAAAACTTGTATTATTTGCTTAAAATAGATATGTAAATATGTGTATATACATAAATTCAAGAGATCATTAGAGTAAACTCTCGCTTTTTTTAAGAATCTTCATCTTAATATATTACACCACTTTTTATTTATTTCCAACATAATTGATTGAGCTGCTCGAAATATTTTTGCCAAAGATGCAACCCTAACGCCTTTCCGCTTTTTTCAATGATTTTAGAATTTTCCTTTAGGGTAAAGAATTTCATTGAAGGCGATAGGCGAAGGGTATGAAGACCAGATTAATGCTTAGCAATTCAATAAAAAAATTAAACTTATCATTTACTTACTTCATTTTAAGGAAGAAAATGTGAATTTTCTTACAGTTTACACAGAAAGAATCTTATAGAAAACTTAGAATCGAGTAAAAAAATTATTAGGTGCGCAACTAAGTTCTCGCTGTTTGTCAATAGATGCCGCCAGCAGTGTGTGTTAGTCGATTCTAACATAACCTAAACGTCATAAACTAAGCTTAGACATATGGTAAACAAACTGCTTCGACACATTAGTGATTTTGTTGGTTTTTGGTTTGTGAAAATGTCTGATTTTGTACCGAATAATCGTCATTTGCGGGAAGTGTTCGTCGTTCATTCGAAAAAACGGCGGCTGAAGCCATCGAGAGCTACAAAAAATTTATGGAGATGCTGCTGGAAGTGAAACAACGTGCCGAGATTGGTTCCGTCGCTTCAAAGAAGGTGATTTCAATGTTGAAGGAAGGCCAAAAACCCTCGAAGACGCTGAATTGGAGACATTTCTCAATGAGGATTCCGTGTCAAACGCAAGAAGAGCTTTCTTCAGTATTAGGAGTTACCCGCCAATCCATTTCCAAGCGATTGCATGATTTGGGAATGATTCAGCAACATGGGACTTGGGTTCCTTATGAGTTAAAATGAGGGATGTTGAACGTCGTTTTTTTCGCCTGTGAACAACTGCGCCAGCAGCAAAAAAGGAAGGGTTTCCTTCATTGCATCGTGACGGGTGATGAAAAATGGATGCATGACCGCAATCCAAACAAAAGGAGTTATGGGGACTGCCCGGTCATGCTTCTACGTCTTCGCCTCTGCCGAATATTCACGCTTCGAAGGTTATACTATGTATTTGGTGGGACCAAGTTGGTGTTATTTATTATGAACAGTTAAAACCAAACGAAACCGTCACTGGGGATCGGTATCGACTTCAATTGATGCGATTGAGCCGAGTACTGCGCGAGAAGCGGCCGCAATACGCGGAGAGGCATGAAAAAGTGATTATAGAGGCCTCACGTTGCCAAACCCGTTAAAACCTACCTGGAAATACCAAAATAGCGAAATCCTACTCCACCCACCATATTCTCCAGATATTCCGCTGTTCGATTATCGCCTGTTACGATCGATGGCACATGGTCTATCTGACCAGCAGTTCCATTCATATGAAGACATCAAAAAATAGCTTGATCCGTAGATAGCTTCAAAAGATGAACAGTTTAACCGCGACGGCATACGAGATCTACCAGAAATATGGGAAAAAGTTGTGGCCAATGATGGGCAATACTTTCAATGATTCACTTGTAACCATTTTTTCATAATGAAGTTGTATTTTCATCAAAAAACAGCGAGAACTTAGTTGCGCACCTAATAATTGTCATTCTGAGACTTTTAAATATTTGTAAAACAGCAAGCTTTCACCCGCAAACGGTTTGCCCTCGATAAAAAAGTAAAATACCGATTCTACAGCTTTTATTTCTGATAGTTTTGCGTGTTTTTTGTTTTTTTATTTCTGCCTAGAGTAGGCTTTAAATTTGGTTCACTATTAAGGCGTGTTCCGTTGCTCAAATTTTTTTATTCATTTTTTTTTTTCATCGCTCCTAGCCGGAGCATAGGGCGGAAACAAAAACTCTCCAACGCTTTTTGTCAGCCAATATACATATATCTAATTTCATTCCAGGTGGCGGAAGAAAAGCTCTCATTCAGGAATGTGCGCATCCAAGTTTGTCGTGGGCGCCCTCTGGCCCGACTTCCTCGGGAGCACCATTAAAAAGACATTTTGGCAACATATCATCTTCTCCACGGAGAGTATAGCCAATCCAATTCCATTTTCGCTTGGTTTTTGCGAAGTTTACTTTAAGGCTGACTCCACGTGTATTTATTTCGAGTCTCACTATGTTGGGTACTCCATGTAAAAAATTGAATGTTCACTAAATCGAGTTGTCCACTAAATCGGGTGTTCTCTGGAAATATGCGTGATTTTATTTAAGAAAAACACCTATCATAAATTTTCTCATAACTTCTTTCGAATCTGGTGAACAGTTTATTCCCTCAAGTTCACATATTTACATGCAGTCCGCCAAAAAAAATATAAAATCGCAAAATTTTTACCAGCTTTTAATATTTTTTTGTTTTTTTTTTGTCTTTCTTAGTGTTCATCATTTATTTTTTTGTTTTGTTTATAAAAATATAGCTCCCTGTCCAACAACAAAATATTTATGTAAGTCCATAGGTCAAACTTTATTTTCACCAAAGCTCCCAACTTTTTAATTAGAATTAAAAAAGAAATTGGATACGCAATTTTGTAGCCCATTAAATTTAGTATAATAGTGTGCAAGCTTGTAGTTGCTACAGACTCTTTTTGATTTTTAATATTTATTTTTCATTTTTTTATTTGCTTTTATGTTTTTGTATGGAGAAAATGCGCAACATCGCCGAGGAAAAAATTCTCAAAAATCAGCGAATTTTGTAGCAACTAGAAACTTGCCCTTTATTATACCAAAATTTAATGGGCCATAAAACTCTGTACCAAAAAAATTTTTTTTTTAATTTTAATAAAAAATTTGGAAATTTTGATGAAATTTTGGAATTTTTATAAATCTTGTGCAAAGTTTGAGACTTGCCTTTGTATTTTGATGTGTTTATTCTGTTTTTGTCTTTATTGTAAAGTGAACTATATTTTTATAAAAAAATTAAATTGAATTTATAATTAAACATTTATTAACATTTAATTAAAATTAATAAATTAAATTAAAAATAAATAAATAAATGGTCAAAACTTGTCAAAATGTTAAGGTGCTTCTATCGCGTGCCTTAGATAGTTCTCTCGTGCCTACTATGGGGTTAAGGAGTACTACAAATCGCCTTGTTGATATTTCCGGAATGGTGAGCTTAGATTGTAATAAATCTTCCATATTCTTCTTGTAATGCTGAATTTCTTTTCCATCCAAATATACATCCAGATTGCATCACTTTCTGCTGGTGATGTATATGAAGCGCTGATAAAAAAAAAATAATTGTTGACGCGCATTTTTGTACTCAGCAGAAATCGCTATGTAGTCGCTTGTATAGGCAATGCAGTAGAAAAAGTTGAGGGTAGAGGTACCTAACTATGATTTTCTTTACAAAAATTAAAGGAAAAGTCTGATCTGTTTTAATTGTCCTGCTTTGAAGTATTCACCTTTAACCCCTCCATCATTATTTTCTTTTTAATTTCATATATATTATATTTTTTTTTTGTTTTGCTTTCCCCTACTCAACTTTGCAGTTGAGTTAAAACGAATAGTGTCTCTGAATATATTGCCTCCATGTGCACTCTACCGACTTCAGCTCACTGACTGCAGCTCATTTCTAACACTTGCATTTATAATAAACTAGCGTACCCTCGCCCGCTTCGCTAGACGATAAATTCAATGATTTGCTGAAAGAGAATAAAATTAATACGAAACAAAGCAAATTCTTTGATACAATTTCATTCGAACTTTATTGTAACACTTTTTGGTAGACAACGTTTTTGGTTTTTTCATCTTTCGCGTGAATAATGACGATGGTTTGCCAACTCGTGAGCAAGCTACATACAATTGTCCATGAGAAAAAATTGGGTATTCTAAATTAATACCGCACATTTGTAGATACTGTCCTTGCGCCTTATTAATTCTCATAGCGAAGGCAAGGCGAATAGGGAACTGCGAACGTTTGAAATCGAATGGTAAATCCGCCGGAATCAGTGGAATTCAGGGTATCAAAATGTCTTCTCCTTTGTACTTCCCTTTCAAAATTGTTGCTTCGATAACGTTACCCATTAGCTTCTTCACAGCGAGTCTGGTACCGTTGCAAAGTCGGGGCACATTACTATTGCGCATCATAATAATCGGTGCTCCAATTTTTAATCGTAAATTATGAGGTGGTAAGCCTGGCAAATCGAGTGAGTTTAAGAATTCAGTTGGATAATTTACGACCTCATCTTGATCAGTAATAGTGTCTATTGACTTATACGCAACTATGTCAATAGGTATTTGATCTAAAATAGCTGAATTTATATCATTGACGTCCTTATTTTTCCCAGCTAAAATTGCTCTTTCGCTGGTTTATTTTTTTTGGTTAAAAAGTGTTTTTTGAAGTTTTGAAAAACACTTCGCTCTAACAAATTTCTTCTCAGTTAATTGCTGAAAATTAAATATTTTGAAAAAACTATTTTTTTTAATTTAACGTTTTTGAGAAAATTTTGTTCTTGAAAAAATTTCATACTTTTGTAAAAGTTTAAATTGATTTGTTAAAAAAAATTTTTTCCGCTTTGAAAAACACCCCCTCGAAAAAATGTATTCTCTATTAATAGTGGAATATGAAATGCTTTGAAAACACCATTTTTTTTTTAATTTTGTTTGGTTTTCAGAAAATTTTGTTTTGAAAAAATTTCATGCCCTTGAAAAAGTTTTATTTTATTTTATTTGTTTAAAATTTTTTTTTTTTTGTAATTTTAGAAAAACACCTCTTCGAAGAAATTTCTTTTATCTTTTTGAGGAAAATTTGGTTTTGAAAAAATTTCATGCTTTCGAAATTTTTTTATTTTACTTTATTTCTTCAAAATTTTTGAAAACAATTTTTTTTATAATTTTCGAAAAACACCCCTTTGAAAAAATGTTTTCTATGTGTCATAGTGGTATTCCATTAACTTTTAGGATTATAGTCAAATACTTACAAATATCTACGCTTTCACAAATAGCAACAATAAACAAATTTCCTCAAAACCAAAAAATTTACTTTTTTTCTAAAAAAATTCTAAACAAACAACGTAATAAATTTAGAATTTTGTGTTCACGAAAAAACAGTATTGTTTTTATTGTATTAACTGAAAACCAAAATGTTGCAAAAAATCAAAACAAAACTAAATTATTTTTTTGTGTTCATTTGGTCCATATGTTCCATAAAAAGTTGATATGGTAAATAATATGCAGGGTCTGATACACGCAAATTTCCATTGACCATTATAGTGACAAAATTATCGATCACCAATTCCAACAGGATTTCAAAATCAGAGTTGGAATGAGTTGTTGTGTGGTGTACTTCTGAAAAAAATGAGAAATAAACAAAATAAATCTAAAAATTCGAATTCTAACTTTATCTTGTGTATGTTCTTATTACCTTTGAATTTTTCCAATGAAGCACCATTCATTTTAAATTTTCCAAGAATTTTTTTTATCATTTCGCGTTTCTTTCCTTTTTCATTCGATTCCAACATTTGTTCATAGCCGAAAACATCGTTTGCAAACGCATTCATTTCCATATAGAATTGGTCAAAGAAAGCATTGCTCAATTGAATTGAAACATTATTTTCATAAATACTTAGGACCTTAACTAATGCACCTTGGTACATACCTAACGCAGATATTCATCGCGACCTTGACATCGATACTATTGATGAAACAATACAAAGCGCTAGCAGAAGACACATAAATAGACTATTAAGGCATACAAATCCTATGATGAGAAGACTACCAAATAAAGAAAAATCTACCCAAAGTCGGCTTAACCGTCAAACACCAACAGATCTTGCAAAATCCTTGTAATCAATTGTCAACTAATCGTATATATCATTGTTTGTTAACCACTTGTTTTTAAATAATATGTATATATTTCTTCTAAATGAGCTTGGGGGCATTGGCCCTTCAATATCACTCTCATTCCATCTTTTTGTAAATCAAATTACTTATTGTCTAACGACAGGTGTAATATTTTATGGAAGAAATAAAAAAAAAAAAAAAAAAAAAATTTCATTCGAATCATTTGAAATTTCTGTATACAATACATTTCTGTATCACAATACAAATACAAAAAATTCAAAAAAAGTTGTACACATAAAATGAATGTCGATTCGAAACTTACTTTAATCTAACAATCGAGCAAGTTTTGTTTTGGACAATATTTTGATTTTTTCTTTTTTTTATATGAAGAAAATATTTAAAAGAAATTTTTTTTTGCTAAAAACCTTCCCCTAGTGGATCCCTATAATATGAAAAAAGAACGAATAAAATTGGCCTCGTATCGGCCGAAAAAAATGCGGACGAACGAACATCATTTCATTTTTATATATATAGATTATAAATTTCAACTCATTGTTGAAATGAAAAAGGAATTTGTATATTCCCCAGACAACACTCACCAAAACAATTCATCAATTTCCTCTGCAGGAATAAATGAGGTTGGCGGAAGAAATGAAAAGAAAGGAGAAAACAATGCCAACCCCCAAAATAACCAAAGAAATAAGAAAGTAAAAAGTGATCCTGACGATGAACTAATGATCACACATTTACTTCACACTCGCACACCTAAGCCTACAAAAGCATTTGGCAGAAAGGTTTGCGCGCCTGCGCAGTAGGAGTTTTGATTGCATGTTTTGTTTTGTTCAACGCATTGTTACGCAAACACAGCCCCACAAACAATGCGGCATGCGGCCACAAAAAAATAAAAGAATATTAAAACAATTTGTAATGAAAATAATCATTAGTAATCACGATGATTTTCCTAAATTGCAGACACTTACAAATAATAAATAAGCAATTGTTTTGCGGTGGCGCGGCATTTTATCCTTGTTCAGCTTTTCACAACACTTTCTCTCGTTCTGCCGCTGCTTGTAAAAGGGAAAAGGGCGCTAATGAACTTGCAGCCAATTTTCAGCCTCCAAATATGCGCGCACTGCACTGCAGGCGTTAGAAATCACACCGAGCCATGTGCCCAGGAATGCTTGTGATTTCTTGCAACCAACAACAGTTTGCACTTATGCCACTGCATCATTAATCATGCGACGGCATTGATTGTTGATCTGCGTACACAACGAGCGCCTGTAAGACGATCGCTGGCACTCTGCTAATCACCTATTCGGTTCACAGCAGCTTTATGTTGCACGCCGCCTGTGAGTTCGTGTTTTTACTTGAGTGTGTGTGTGTGTGGTGGCAACAATAATGTTGCGTGCTTGTAAACAATTTGTTTTCCTGCACGATTTTGAAGCGCGCGCGCGCCCGCGATCTCACAGAGACTACCGTGTGAAGAAATGCGTGCGTTAAAAGTGTTGCAGGATAATGAATCTCTAAGCGAAGTGTTGCCGACATAAAATGCATTGCGTTTTACTTGTATTTTAATCAACTTTTAATGACTTTCCTTGATTTTTGAGGTTTTTTTTCTTTAATTTTAGGGTATATCAGTGTCCAAAAAGCAGATTGGAAGTTGCCTCAACGCCACTTTATGGCACAGAATAATGAAACCTGGCTTTCCCTGTGCTCTATTGTCTTCATTAGATATCGAAATCTGTGGTCAAAGCTATGCTATTCGCCATAAATACAATCACAGTGGCTATAAAATGTATTGAATTGTTTGACTTATGCGAATTCATTTACATTAAAATCTCGTACATAAATATTCATTAGTCGTAAGGCGAATTTTCGTTTGATATCTGGTATTGAGTCATATAATTTTATGGCCATGCGATCGGTCGGCATTGCTGAAAGTTAAGAGTCGTAGTATTTGATTTTAATGCGGAAGGTGTTAAAATATTGGGTGCAAAAGTAGGTAGTTTACTTTTTTTTAACACTTATCCAGTATTCATAGGTCAAAACTGCTCCAACCACTTTTAACAATGAATATTTCTTTATAGCTCTCATATAAGCGGATGAAATTTTTCACTTTTGTTATTTCTTAAGACTAAATTTAAAAAGTTCTAGATTTACTAAATAAATAATACAAAAACTCCCCAATAAGCTAATGGCACATGTTTTACTATTAGCTGGAGTATTTTGATCACACGTCGCAGAACCCAAATGTTTGTGAGATGATCGTAAATGCCTTCCAACTTTCAAATCGGCAATAAGTCGGCGCAGATTTCAAAATATCCCCGAGTTGTAGGATTTGACAAGAAATTTGATATAAATTAGAGGCAAGCCTGCGATAAGCTGGCTCTAAACAAAAATTTGCAATCTCGGTGAACGCAATGTCGCAACTACAGGGTGAACGATATGAAGTGTTACCAACTTCACACTGCTTGTATCTGTAAAACAGCTCATGACATCAACGTCAAAATTGTTCTAATGACAGTTCAATATATTGTTTATAAGCCATCAAAAGCATTTGCGTCTCAGTTTTGTTGAATTTTTTTTCTGTGATGGAATTCAAACGTAATAGTGCGATTGCGTTATATTTGGCTGGAAAATCACAACCAGCCATTGTTCGTGAGCTCAGCCACCTCAAAGTGAATGAAATATGTGTGTATCGCGCTATAAAACGTTACAATGATACTGGTAGCATTGCAAAACGCTATGGAGGTGGGCCAAAAAAAACCGCAACAACGCCAGAAATGGTTCGGAAAGTGAAGGCTCGACTTAACGAAATCCACGTCGAAGTTGAAGAAAAATGGCCAAAGAACTGAAAATATCGCAAGGAAGCATTCAACGCATATTGAAAAATAAGCTTACAAGTTCCAAAAAGCACACGACCTTTCACACCAGCAAAACAAGTTCGGTGCGAAAAAGCAAAGGAGTTGTTGCGCTTGCACGAACGTGGCGAATTTCCTAACATTGTGTTTTCTGATGAAACAAACTTCCTTACTGAGCAGTTCATAAACATTCAAAACGATCGTGTTTACTTGACCGAACGCTCATACGAGAATTTGAGCCTTCGAGTGGCCACTCGAAGCAATTTCCCATCGCAAACAATGGCTTGGGCCGCAGTTTTTATCGAGCCTGGTGTCAAAGTGAATGCGACTTATTATCGGGAAAATGTTTTAGAAGCTACTTCAGAGCCGTGGACACGCAAACATTTCGGTCGTAGACCATGGACGCTCCAACAGGACTCGGCACCGTCTCATAAAGCTCGTGTGAACCAAGAATGGTTAAAAAATCATGTTCCACACTTCATTTCGTCCACACAATGGCTTTCAAATGCGCCAGACGCAAATCCGATGGACAATTCCATCTGGTCCATTTTGGAGAGCAAGGTGAGGACTAAAAAATATGCCATTATGGATCCGCTGAAAAAAACGATTATACGAGAACGGGCCCAAATACCTCAAGATCACATTCGTGCAGCATGCAACTCATTTTTTGACCGTTTGAAGGCTATAGTCAAGGCAAAAGGTGGTCATATCGAGCTAAAGTGAATGTGTGTTAAAATTGTAATCGTTTTTGAACAATTTTGTCTTTGAAATCAATAAAAACTAATTTCACACAAAAAAATTATGGTTTTTAGTTTTGAAAAGGTAACACTTCATATCGTTCACCCTGCATATTCCGGCTGAAGAAGTTTAATTTTTTACTTTTTAAAACAAAATTTAAGTACCAAATATTAATCTAGCGAAGCACCAACCTGGGCAATCGTGTATTACCCCGATCGAAGCGTCGTAAGCGAAGTAAACAAGTGCACGGAATTTTTCACTGATCAGCTGTACGTAATTGAATATAACTCGAAAAATTATCAGAATTGCATTATGAAACTTGCAGGGACTACTGAGCATAGTCTCAGCTATCAATACAAATATTATTATAGGAAGGGGATTTTCCAAAAGGAAAAGAAAGACACTGTTTTCCAAAAATTTAAAAAATTGTTGGAAATTTTTTATATTAAAAAAAAACGAATTTAGGGGAAAAAGATCTTTTAGAAACTATAATTTATCTTAAAAATTCTAAAAAGAAAATTTTAAATTTCTAATAAAATTTCCTATTAATTCTTTTTTAATTTTTTTTTTTAGTACACAAGATCTCTAATTTTTTTTTGTTAAAAACATTTCCATTTCTTAAAATTTCCATTTTTTTGGAAATGTTTTTTAGAGTAAATTGGTGTAAAAAGAATTATAAAAATCTTTAAACTCTCTTTAAAAGCTCGATACAAAAATTTTCCTCATTGAATAAGCCCCAAATTTATTAAATTGTTTTCCAGTTTACTTGTAATAATAATCGAACCTACAAATAAATAAATGTTTAGTAGAATTAGCGAGAATGCCCAAAACACTTGCACCGGAATCGCTCTACTGCATCAATGGCATTTCGGTCGATGCAGAATACTTTGGTAGAGCCAAGTTTCATTAGAGTTGCAAAATTTCTTTGACAGATTTTTGGACTGGAGGAATGAATAGTTATTTTGGTATTAAAATCAAACGCTGTCTACAGGCTGGAAAAAATTAGAGCGAAAAAATACAAAATACTGTAAAATGCTGTAATAAAACTCAAATTTTACGACCCACTTCTACAGCTCATGCAAAAGCAAAAAAAAAAAAACAGTCCCAAAATTTGTATGTAAGCTAATAACTAAGCACATATTTCAAAGCTAATCTCTTCCGGAAAGCCCTTTTCGACATAAATAGTATTATTATTATAATTATCTACTTATAAAAAGGGCGTGCCTTTAAGGCAAAATGTGTTAAAAAATTGTAAAATTAATTTTCAAGCTGTAACAACTCATAAATTACTCAACCAATTTGAATACTGTTTTTTCGCTATAAGAGATTGAAATTTTTACTGTTGCTGCAAGTTAATCAAATTTACCAAATATTTTCACTATTAAAAGGTTAGAAACAAAAATTTTACTTTTCATAAAATTTGCTGCTTGCGTGCGCCAAATTCCATTGTACGGAAATAAGCGAGTACAGCAAAGCTCAAAATTGTATACTATACTCTCTGAATTCTACATACATACAAATAAGTCATATATTTTTTTTCCGTAGTTCTTAGGAAGAACATAGACCTCCTATGTTTCAGTAATCTATAAGTTTGAGATGAGAAATGGATTAGCCTTCTATATCCGTGCATAGGTCCGGGGCTGACGACTTTTCCACCAGGCTAACAAGGCGTGGGAATTTCTTCCTTGCTAATGGAAAAAAGTTATACAACCTTGACCCGGTCGGCAGAGCCTCGCTAGCAATAACGGGGTGTACCAAGTTCAGAAAAAGAAAACTAGGACAATGGATGAAGTCTGACGTTTGGAGAGGAGAGGCCGCCTTATTCGTATGACTTTCCCATTTGTTTACTTTCCCCGTGTTTCTCTATGTACATATATGCTCTGGTTTTGGAAATAAAACTGATTAATTATTAAAGATCAGTCACAAATTGTCTTAATTTATTTTACAGTTTTTTGTCTTAACTTTCTTACACACTTAGCTGCCCACTTAAGACAGAGTTTACTGTATATATAACTATGTAACTACTAATTTGTTATTGTTTTGCTCACTGTTTTGCTGAAATGGCAGAGTAGCGCATACTGGGTATTTCCTAGTTGAAATATGAAAATACTAAAAGTAATAATAAAAACATTAAATCTTTAGAATTTATTAGAAGTCATTTTAAAGTATTAATAATCAGTAATAATCCCTCACTTTTGTAGTAAAGCGTTCATGCATAAAACTATGAAATAATAAAAAGTACTATAATTATATGCAGATTTTTCTAGCCCCGCAATAGATCTTTGATATTCTGCTGATCGATTGTTCACGTAAAAGAAAAGAACATCTTTCTCAGCTAACTTAACTTCTTATGTCAGTTAAGTTCTATAAAAAATTGCTGTTTGCTGTATCCAGTAGTCACGGCTCAACTTACTGATCAGGTTAACTTCATACACACACATGTATTCTTTAACTAATCTTAGAAATGCTTTGACTTTTCTACAATTCTTCTAGTCGCCTACCTTTTTCGACTGTCAAAAGCCATTTTTTGCTTATTAAATTTTTAGCTGGGCCTGAACTTTTTGTATATGAATATTTCTATTGCCTGCATCATTAGAGAACTAACAATTTTTTAGTGCTATTTAGTTGTCATTCAAATGCTTACAGTTTGCGTGAGCCATCACCCAAACCATATTTGACAGCTCAACTCAAAGTTTTCAAAATAATTCCGATCAAAACATGCACGCTAACATACATATATACGTACGGTGTAATTCTAGCCTATAAAATTTACATATTTATTATATTATATTAATACATAATGGACGACGGACGACCGTCGGCAAGTGACTTTCAAAGGCGTGCAAGCGTATTTGTGTTTTTTAAATCATATTATTATTATAAAAATTCAAATTAAGCTGATCAAACTTCATATAAGGTTGGCTAATAAGAACTAATACACCTACAGTAGACCCAGAAAGGCATTAAAAATTTGAACTGTCTTTAGGTTACACAGACTATTTGTTGGAGAACCAGCGGCAGGCAGCCTTCCTTTTATTTTTAAGCAGCATTTGGGTTGTTCAAACAGTCTCTGCCTCAACGATATCTTATAACGTACAAGTACTACAAGCGCGGCAGCAAGAGGGCTTCAAAAATTATACAATAATGCTGAGAACGAAATTAAAATTAATATTTTTATTAAAAAAAATCAGGTCTGCAATTTCAGTCCAAAAAAAAACATCTATAAAAGAGAGATATACCCCTCGGTATTCAAACACTTTTCCTCAAGCCTTGGAGGATAATGTTATACTAAATTTTACAATTTATATTAGCAAATAACTTTATATTTAGAAGGATATTTTGAGAAAGTTAAGATGAAATTAAATCTTTGGAGTAAAAATATTTGCAATATAAAGTACGGAGAAAGGCCCAGAATAAATTTCAAAGCCGTTGAACTGTGCCGGAAAGATACACTGCCGAGTAAAGTTGGTGCATATAGTGGAAAACACAAAAATAAACTTCTCTGGTATATTTTTGGTTATTCGAAAAAAACACTATTTGGACCACCCTGTGTATATAATTTATTAGATATTCTAGCAACTCTTCGCATAAAAACCTTCGATAATGAAAGTAAAAGTGTATGAGAATGGAAAACAATTTGATCATAAAATTTCTTAAATTCTAAAAGTATTCGAAAGGAAAATACTGCGCAATATGTTCGGCCCTAAGCGAAATGAGAGAGGCGAGTAAATGCTGCGAATCAACTCGGAACTGCTCAGTCTAATGAACAGAGAAAATATAGTCAAGTTCAATAAATCACCTAGGGTAAGATGGATGGGGCACGTCATAAGAATGGAAAGCACTCGCGCCCAAAAAACGATTATGGAAAGAAATTTTCGATAACAACAAATAGTAAATATTTGGCCTTAAGCAAAATCATATTTAAGAGATACAACGTTACACGAACGGTTGCATGATGTAAAACATTTTTATATAAACTCGTATCTATAGAGAATTAAACTCCTGCGGTGGAAAGATTTTTTGAAAAATTCGCTGAAAACAATCACCGAGTTGATATCAAATTATAGTGTTTTTTTTTCGTACTATATTTATCATTTGTTCTATTGTGATTTATTTTAATTTAAAAAAACCGTTTTGTTTTATTTTAATTATTCATGTTTTAGAACATTGGGAGGATTTTTACAAATTGTCAAAAAGCAATGCGATTTTTAAGCCACTATTATTTTTGGAGTTCTGATTAAAAAGTGTGCAAATTTCATGAAAATTGGTTGAATGTTTTTTGAATTCGCACAAAGTTTGAAACTACAATTTATGTGTTTTTGGAGGAAAATTAACTATATTTAAAAGCAAATTTATTAAGGCGTCAAATATGATTGACGTACGACGCCATTTGTAAAAATTATAAATCTTCCGAAAGGGTGATTAATTTTGCGCCACCTTATACAAACACATCCTCATTTTTTGCAGGCATGTGGTGTGTGAAATTTCCACAATCGAATTCAGCACTTTAAGAGGTATTGTAAAATTTTAATCTGGTTCTTAGCTTAAATTAGATTGTCGCGGTTGTCCCCTATGAGACATTTTCATGCTCATAAGCCATTGTTATAATGCATAAGGAACTTGCCTGTTTCTGGATTCTCAAAATCAGTAAAATTTTATCAATCTGCGAAAACGCCCTTAGTTCGCTCCAATACGCGGTGTTCGTTTGGAGATCGTTTCATGCAGTCTAAATTAATAGCTTCGAGTCTGCTCAGAGAGCTTTTGTGTGATTTGCGCTCGATGAGACTCGTTGATCCCATTGCTTAGTTAATTCCTCTCATTATTTACTTACTTTCGTTGCTTACTAATAAATTTCATTCCTCAGAGTCTAGGCGCGCTCTCTTGTCGATTTGTTTTTTCTTTGATATTTGTGCGGATGGATTGCCCCCGTCTGCTCAAAAAAATTAATTTTAATGCTTCCTCACGTATTTTCCGCTATAATGAATTGCTTTTTTTTGGGTATGAATGTTTAATGAAACTGTTTAACTGATTAATACTTATTTTAGGAGGACGTTAGCTCAATTTAATGCTTATTCTTCTACCTTAGAGTTTGATTCTTATTGCTCTAAATTTACTTTGAAGAAGTGGTGGTGCTGTCTGAGTGATGCAGACTCAATTAGCGCAAAATATGAAATTTGGAGCACCCTTTTGTAGAACCACAACTTTTTATTAGTCGAACCATCTTGATTTGACTTTGAATCTGCCTATGTTGCCTATTTTCCTTTCTACAATTTCTTTCAAATTAACGATCAATAATTCCCCCAGCATTCTATGTCGTAGAGCACTCAGACTTGGGCACCCACACAGAGAGTGAAGGAGTGTTTCCTTATATTTTACTTGATTGTATTTTCTATGATACATCTATCGCTGTACGGCCACCCCATATTCCTGGCATGGTCTCCGAAAGTCCAAGTGGGCGGTTATTGTTGATGTAATTCTAAATATGTATGCTCGTGGCTTTCTTAACAACTCGTCAGTTTGGGATTTGTTGAAAGTGCGCCACGTATGTTTAGTCATTTTGCAGGTATCCGTGTTAGTCCACCTGTCAACGGCCTACGTCTGGAATAGCGGGAAGATGTCTATTTTGTACAAGCCTTGGGGATAGCCTAATTCTATCGCTTCTGATTCGTTGTAGGAGTTCAAGAAGAACTTCAAGGAGTTACTTATAAGACTCTTGTCATAAGGTCTTTGGTTGTATCTGTCTATCTTAAAGTCTGCATGAACCCTGTTTGTTGATTTATAAATAAATAAATTATAAACATTAAAAAAACTTTACGACTTAACTCCCGATTTTTGACTAAGACCTATAACAAAATTTTCTGAGTACGATTACCATAAAACATGCAAATTTTACCCCGATTATGGCAAATTTTACATATTCACACTGAAGTTGTCACATTCTCAAACTTAAGTAGCAACCCTCGTAATAATTATGGCATACTTATTTTATTCTTTTGTATGCATGAATTTACATTATGAAATATCTAATTATACAACATCTTAAAAATTATTTAGCAACCCTCGTAATACGCATATCTTACCAATTATATTCTTTTGTATTCAATTATTTGCATAGTGAATAAAATGAGCAATAAATAAACTCTATGGGCCCAATAAAAGCACAGAACTGAGAATTGAGTTTTTCGTTTTTTCGTTTGTTAATTCGAATTTCTATTAGCCACCAAATGATCGAAAAGTTAACACTGTATTTACACAAATTTATTGCTCATAAAATAATGTTTATGCAAATGGATTTACTGTTTTAACTAAAAGACTGCGACTAACAGTCCAACTTAATTTATTGGTCATTAGATACTCTCGTCGCATGGCACTTTTGAGACACCTATTTAGGAAAAAATGCGATGAGATTTTATGGTTTAGTTCTTCTCGATTTCACTACTCCCTAAGAAATTGCAAAGCCCACTAACCATTAATATTAAGAGACTTATAAAGTAAAAAGAAATAAAAACATTAAATAAATTTATATATTAAAAAAAAACAGCTAGTGACCGAAATATTCAAATGACTTCATGGTACCACTTTTAGACGCCGCAACATTTTTATTCTCAGCTTTGTATGACAAAATTCGCCTATAAAGTGTCGGAATGATTGACGGCATGGCCGGTGCAGATTTAAATACCTGTTTTTCAGCTTCCAAGTTGAATCAGATTTACCATTCCGCTGACTTTGTTGCTGATTAGTCAGTCCAAAATTTTAATAGCACTTTGGCAGCGGCAAATAAAAATCCACTTTGTCAACATAAGAACAACAACTCATCGCAATGCATTAACACACATAGATGAATGGTAATTAAGTTAATACATACATGCGGAGGCGGTTCGAAGACGTAGGTGCTGGTAAATATAAAATTACAATACCAGAACGCTTTATGGTTTTGCGGATTTAATATATATTTTTTTAAATATTTTTATTCCCCATTGCTGAAATCGAGGTTTATCACAAGGAATGTTTGTATGTGCAAATCCCGTCGGCTTGCAGTTATTCTCTTTAATGCCACTTTGTTTGACAAATCTGCTTGCATCCTAAATCCTCAAAGCTTAAACCTGCTGCCCGCGGAAATTACGTGAAATAAGTGAATCACAGTCCTCATGAGTTTTTATTGTTTCGCCTTTGGCTCATGCGCAAAGTGTAGCAAATTCACCAGATGATCATATTTTTCTCCTCACGCTCTGGAGATCATTGATAATTCGCAAATTCTGAAGAAAAATTAAAAGAATACAAAAAGGTTAAATATGCATTAAAGTGATTCGCAGAAATGACGCGTGAAGTGATGTGAGGGATTAGAATATGTGGCAAGAATTAACGAAAAGGTTTAAATTCTTTTGAAGAACCTAAAAAGGAAAAAGAAAAATGTTTATGAAAAGAGGAAACAACGAAACACCGTTTATCAAAATTAAAGTGGAAATACCCGAAAGTGCTGCCGAGCATTTGAGCGTCTGTACGGTTTATAATCACTTAAAACCTTGATTGCTGACCAGTTTGGGGCGTCCCAGAAGCTGTTATTATTTTGGTAGTCAACTGTGATCTGTTAGCAGTACCTTCAAACTTACACTTTGTTTAACTTTAATAAAATAATCTGTAAAAGTCATCATCATCATAATCTGAATTGCTCGAGCTCCCTTGCGCAGCATAGGGCCTATAAAAAATGTTTCCACTCTGTTCTGTTCCATGCCTTTGCTTTTACTTACTGCCACGTCAGATTTGAATATTCAAGTTTTTGTTCACAGTTTTTATTTCTCCTTCGACGCAACTTCGCCATGAACCCCTAGGTTTGCCTCGATTTCGCAGAACCAGGGGATTCCAGTCTAGTGCTTGCCTGCTAATTTCCGTGACTCACTTGCCTAGTACACCTCCACTTGCACTCTCGGGTTTCTTGCACAAGTGGTTTTTGTTGGCAACGTCGTTGTAAGTCGGTATTCGATATCCAATTATCTAGCCACCAAATTCGCAGGATGTACCTCAGGCTGCGGTTTTCAAACACTTGCGGCTTTTGAACACCAACTTTCGCAAGCATAGAGAAGGTCAGACTTAACATTTGAATTGAAGTTTGGTATCCACATCAACTTTTATGGACACCCACACTGTTCGGAGATTAGCAAATGCGTTTCTTGCATTCTGCAGCCTCGTGAACACATCACTTTTGTATCCCCCATCAGCCGTGAATTGCCTTCCAAAATATTGAAAGCCGCTCACTTAGTCAATATTGTTCACTCCAATATTGAAGGACACGTCATTTGCATTTATCTCAAATATTTTACTTTCTCTGCAGCATATAAAATTGCATACCAGAAAAAAAGCTTTCACATTCTAAATAAAAAGCTCGAAATTCTGATAAAAATGTCATAACTTTTTATTTTCTTTAATTATCTTGGGAACAATAATTTTAATATGTTAATAACGTTTTTTATAATTTTTATTTTTCTATAATTCTAATACTGATGAATGAAACCCAATTAAATTTGAAATGAAGACTATAAAAGAAAGGCTCTGAATAAAGAGGTAAAGTATATAACTCTAGCGGAGGTATTTCTCTTCGAGACACAGGACTTTTTCATACCATTTAAGCATTTCCATTTGCTTCTAAAAAACGTCGAATAGATATTGGCAAATGTGGCACACATTTTAGGTATCAAAAAAGAGGTTTATTTCCCTGTAACTAATTTTTTTAAGCTTGCGTCAGCTTGCAATGACTCAAATCCGTACAGAAGTTGAGGCGGCAAATTCCAAACGACAGGTAAATATTCATTCATGGCATGCATACCTATGTATGTATGTATGTATTCGGGTGTGGCTGAGTAAAGTAATGCAATTTTAAGTGAAGTCTTACTATTAGATTTAAAATGTTTTTTCTCAACATTTCTGGCAGTCAGAATTTATGACAGTTTGACAGGCAAACAAGGGAATAAGCAATAGCAATTCCGGCGCTTAATAATTTTTACGACCTTCGGAGAATTCAAGTAATTATAAATTTTTCGAATACAAACTAAGTGGAGTTAAGGTATGTGAGTATGTGTAGGAGTGACTTAAGCACAGGTATTTGATGGTGAGTGTAGAACTTTAGGAATTTCTTAAATCAGAAATCGAATTTTTTCAGATATTTTAACTTTTTTTTATCAACTAATAAGTATACACTGGCGCGCATAACTCGGTGCAAAGTGATTTTTTTTTAAATATTTTTAGAGCTTTCCGAATTAAAATTTTTTGTAATAAAAAATTTTTTTGGACTTTTTCGTTTTTATATAGCAAAAATGGCGATGATATTTTTAATTTTTTTTTTTTTTTTTTTGAAGATATTCAAGATATTCATTTTTATAACACATAAAACGCAAGAGGGGGAAAGAAGTGGGGCATGAAATACAAAGAGACAGAAAAATCGTTTTGTAAAGCGGTGTGCTCATCGAGAGGCTAGGCAAACCTCCGTATGTGTGTCTGTCATGAAAAAGCTCCTCATAAAAAGGACCTTGGCATTCAAAAGCAGGTTAATTTTTGTGCAATAGCAGCAAGACGTACACCACAGATAGGAGGAGGAGCGCTGCCAAACCCCCAATAAATAATGTGAGCGCCAATTATAAATATACAAGGTGGCGCAAAATTAATCATCCATTTTCTTTTCGAATAAATATTACATTTTACGAATAAATATTACATACAAAAATGTTTTTGAGTGATGGAAAAATTTATTTTGACTTTTACACGCGGCATTTCTTGAAGGTTTGACTCGCATGCTGCCCCTGTCTAGTTCGTAAATATCAAATATGATTGGCAGTTTAAAAAATTATAAATCTTCCAACAGGAACAGTCGGCGCACTCGCGTATCGGCACCCATGTCACTGTAGACAGTTATAATTTCGAGATTGTAAAAGACTTCGTTTATTTAGGAACCAGCATTAACACCGATAACAATGTCAGCCTTGAAATCCAACGTAGAATCTCACTCTACAAGGTTCTCATCATGCCCGTCCTAACGAATGGCGCAGAAGCTTGGACGATGACAACATCCGACGAAGCGACGCTTAGAGTGTTTGAGAGAAAGATTCTGCGTAAGATTTTTGGACCTTTGCACGTTGGCAACGGCGAATATCGCAGGCCATGGACCGATGAGCTGTATGAGTTTTCCGACGACATAGACATAAAAAAAAAAATAAATAATTGGCACGTACACTTCTGTTAGGTGCTTTGCCGAGCTCCTCCTCCTATTTGTGGTGTGCGTGTTGATGTTGTTCCACAAATGGAGGGACCTACAGTTTCAAGCCGACTCCGAACGGCAGATATTTTTATGAGGAGCTTTTTCATGGCAGAAATACGCTCGGAGGTTGGGCATTGCCTGCCGAGGGCGACCGCTATTAGAAAAATGTTTTTATTAATTTTGCTTTCACCGAGATTCGAACCGACGTCTCTCTGTGAATTCCGAATGGTAATCACGCACCAACCCATTCGGCTACGGCGGCCGCCGACATAGACATAGGGCAGCGAATAAAGATCCAGCGGCAACGTTGGCTGGGTATTGTCGTCCCAATGGATACAAACGCTCCGGCTCTGAAAGTATTCGATGCGGTACCAGCTGTTGGTAGCAGAGGAAGAGGAAGGCCTCCTCTGCGTTGGAAAGATCAGGTGGAGAAGGTCTTGGCTTCACTTGGTGTGTCCAATTGGCGCCGGTTAGCACGGGAAAGAAACGACTGGCGCGCTTTGTTAAACTCGGCCAAAATCGCGTAAGCGGTTATCGCGCCAATTAAGAAGAAGAGAGAAAATTCGCGCTTGTTTTACTAAAATTTTATGAGTTATTTTAGTGCATACTCTAAAATTTACTAAAAATTCAGATTACAAAGCTAAAAATTTAGATACAAATTTTTAAACCTTAGATACGAAATTCATAATATTTTCTAAATTTCGTACACAATTTGGTACAGTTTTTTTATAAAATTTATTTGGTTTTGATTAAAGCATGAATAAAATAAAAAATAAAAACTTGACTGACAACTTTTAGCTCAGAAGAAAAGTTAAAAAAATCTCCATCCACTCAGTTATGCTCGCCAGTGTATGTAAAAGAATAATTAAAGCAAAAATATAGAAAAACAACAGTTCTGGTACTACTAGTATGCATACTTATACAAAAAATCGTGGGCCGTGAAGGGTTATAAAATCATTTGAGCGTAACATGAAACCTAACAACTCATAAAACTCCAGGCGTATCAAACAAAACCGAAATTCTACGATAAGCTGTAGCTACGCAATAACTAATTTTCAAAACATTTCTTTATTGTTTTTTTTTTTTTCTTTTTCATTAGTCGCCTGAGCGAACTAATTCAAACACAAAACTCAACGTGGCACACAGACAGCTTTGTCTTTTGCCTATACAAAATTTATAAATGCATCTCAATTTATCTTTCGCGCATGCGTTGCTTTTAGTGCACAATAAAATTTCAACTGATTAAGACATTAGTTTTAATTTTCGTTTTTGTTTTTGTGTTTATTTTAAGTTAAAGCCGCAACCACTCATTCACTCACTTAGCCAGTCAGCTGGCTAGCCAATCAGGCAGCCGGCCATTAGAAAATGCTGCATGTGTATGTGTGTTTGCCGTCTCCCCAAGCCTGCAACATACAATCATGCATACATATGTGCATATGTAGTTACATGTGAAGAAGCTGCGTGTTGCCTGGCCCCCCGCCAAAGTGTTTATCTGCAACCATTCACGCATTCACACATTACGACAGACGTCTTCTTTTAAAAATATTTTGACTCTCCTTACCCTCCGGCATGTACTTGTGCGTATGTATGCATTGGTTCAATGGCATCCAGCTGCATCCAACTAAAATTTTGAATTAATCTAATAGCTCTCTCTCGTGGTGGATCGGACGCTTGTCTGCTGTGTTGGACAGTTGGAGACAAGAAAATGATTTGTCGCTTCATTTTCAGTCGCCACAGACGCACCACTCAGTGTCGCACTTCAATATTTTATCTTGATATGCATGTGCGTATGTACGAGTATGTATGGATGTGTGTAGCTAGCTTTCAATGCCTTGCACGACAATTTCTACTCTAATTTCAAACAAATTTTTAAAAGCCACAAATGTTATTCATAAGCATCACTAGTTTGGCTATTGGAAATTGGCGGCAATGGTAGACAATGGAGAGGCGGTACGTTCAAATGCGAGTAGAGGCGGCGAGCTAATATGGAGTACATGAATATATTGAATATAGCATTAGGTCATATTTTATTGTACAGTCAGCCATTGGTACCAGACTCAAAGCCCACTGTGGGCGTAACACAGAAAATTATGGAAAAAGTTGTTTAATACTGGAAGCGATCGCCTATCGGTGGTCCATGGCATACCTCGAAGTGTATATCTGCCATAAAAAGACTTCTCACAAAAACCAACTATAGGTGCTTTCCCACACATTGCACCCAAAAATTTATAATCATTTCTGCTCCTTTCACCTTTCACCAAAATTATATATACTCCTATAATGCTTTAGTCGGTTATCACAATGGCCCTCGATGCCTATACTCAACCAGTGAAATCTCACCTAAGCCTCACTCAGTCACCGACCACCTGCGGTCTGCTCCTGAAAAGATGGGCTTCGTGCCAATTCAGCGAGCGCTGGTCAAGTACACAAAATTGTAAAGTCGCGAAATCCTTCTGGTCACGTGTGGATCGGGGGCCGCTTGAGTGAACTTCTAAGGATGTCAAAATCGTAGCTCTCGAACTTCTCTCAGGACACTATCTGCGAGATGTGCATGCTGTGAGACTTAGAATTACCTCGAGTCCATTTTAGGTTGAATCATCTCAACACCTTCCAGCTGATTGTCCTCGCGTGGCTAAGATTAAGGCATCTTGGCTCTTAATTCTTTGCTACGCCTGCAGATATAATAGGTCTTGGCATTAAAAATCTGATGAACTTTATCAGCAGGTTGACGCGGCCGCAGTGCAGTCATCGTTCACAATCTACATACACTAAGCTCATGCTTCTAACCACTCTACCCCAACTCTCTCCGTCCTCTCCTTTCATCCCATCGCCATCGGTCTTCCTCCACCTAACTTCCTTCACAATTGTATCATAAAGGACGAATTCGTTTTCTTCGTCCATTTCTTGGGCAACCGTTTCAACCTAACCTAACCTCACTCAGTCTAAGATTATCTCTCTCTGGAGGCTACATAAATTGGCCACCAAAATCGTGCGGTTTGATCCCACTAGACTTTTATTGTGGATTTTTTCAAGACGCGGATCTGCGCCATTTGACCGAAATGAAAACTTTGAAGTCGTTTTTTCGAAACCTTTTATGCTCATAAGAACTCATAATTTCTGCCTCTCAAAAGTTAGTTTTTCGCAATGCATATCCCCGTATTTCTATTGATGATCTTCAAATTATATTAGGAATGCTCCAATGGGCCTCAAAGCCTTTCCTAACTCTGCCTCTAAAGCAATCTAATCTTATGAAATCAATATGTATTATCGGCGTATGTGGCAAAATCTCTCTGATATGTTGATAACCGCTCTTTGTTAATAATAATACCCACATATCTTAAAAAATGTAATATTTCTCTCAACCCCTAACCATTCTCACGTTTTCTACGTAGCGCAAACCAACAAAACGTTTCAATAACTCTTTCAATAAAAAAATAAATAACATGAAGTGACACGAAGAGCGTAGAACGGAACGGAAAGTAAAAGAAGGAAAAAAATGCTGCTTCAGCTAAAATAAATCTATTAGTTGTAGCAACACTTGGAAACGCTTTGCGTGGACTGACACAGTCGGTGTCGTTTAGATGGATGGACGACGAATCGCTGTTAGCGATAGTGTGACGTGATGACGAAAGTGAGGAGACATGAAAAAATAAAATATATGTGCGACGAGCACACAATAGCAATACAAAGAAAAAGGCAAAAAGGAAACGCCATTAACAAACGTAAAACAAAGCAAAGCAAAAACAGCAATACATGAAGAAAAAAGGCATCGTCAAGCAGAGTCCAACAACAAAGGAAAGGGCAGCGGTATCGAATGACGCGCTGCTGGTGCTTGCCGGCCAACCGGTCAAAAAGCGAGGCGTTGGAAGGTGGCGGTGCCTAACGCCTGGATACGACGCTGAGCGCTGGACGCCAGCCGCTGCTTTGGGTTCCGTTGTATTTTTTGGGGCGACGGCTTCAATGTTCAAACGTGACACTTAAGCTGGGCCAGAGAAGTGTTTGTGTTTGTGTACTTCCAGCAAGCGATCAACAGTGGAATCCGAAACGGGTGATATCACACACACGTACACACACATGCCATGTGGCGCACACTGACACTTTCGCTTGGTGGCGCAGGCGTGTACGGCACAGAAAAACCATTAATATCGGTTTTCAACTGCCGCTTGGCTGATTTTTTCGTGCCTGCGCGCGTTGGCCTTCTTCTTCGCCTTACTTAGCTTGGCTTGGCTTGGCTGGATTTGGTGTTTGGTGTTGCTGTGTCGTGTACGCACTTTCTTATATTTCTTGCATTGTTATACGAGTACGGGTATAGTTGCGCTTTTTGTTTGTATGTCCACCTCTTGTTGTTGCCATTTCAGAACGGTGTTAAATGGAATTCAGTCTCAATTTTCACCAATTGAGATAAATCGGAAGTTGTTTAGCTGGTAACACTTGTTTCGACTCGTACAAGTTTTGCTGCTTCCACTGCGTTCATTTTTTTGTTTTGATCATTCTGCTTTTGTATTTTTTATTGTAGCACTTTAGGCTCTATTTTTCGTTAAAAGTGGATTCATATTTTCTCATATTGTTTTTGTGGCAGTTCTGTGTTGACGCTGCACCTTGCGGCGCCTTCCATTATCACTTAAGTCATAAATTTTGCTGCATTCATTGGTTGTTATTGCCTTCAACGGCTCTATCCATATTTCTTACCACTCAATAAATGCTTTTATTTCTTTCCTCAAACAACAAAGGCTCTTATTAATATCAATACACTTTCATTTCAGAGTTATGCATTTTTTTATTTCATTTTTATTGCAATTAAAATTCCCTTAACTGGTACTCATCCTTATAGTCGTACCTGCACTGCGGCTTGAGTGCTGATCTACATCACTGTGGAGTGATATTTCCGTCGGACTTATAATTGGTCCGCTCGTTTCAATGTGTATCATTCATCTTTTGTACATACAGTTACAGTCAACTAATTAAGAATGGTTTGTAAGTCAGACACTTTTGATCGCCCAAATGGTGTTTTAAAATAATTAAAGAAATTTGCAATAATTAAAACTCTATTCCCAGGGAGTCTACTTATAGCAAGTACGTATTAATGAAATACTGAATATTGAAAATAAGTTTTCGTTATTTTTGAAAAATATGTCGAAAATCAGTTAGTCAAACTTTTGAGTATGGACTTGTTATTTATTATGAAATAGACTGAATCTTTGGCAAAATTTATTAAGCGGTAAAGGGCAATTTGATTTCCTTGCAACCAAATCCCAATTTTAGATAAGTGCGTTTGTGAGTGTGTGCCATTCGATGGTCTCATGTATGAAGTCCACTGTGGGAAGGAAACATTAAATTATAAAAAAAAAAATACCAGTCTAACGGTTAGACGCGATAGAAGTGAAACCTTCCGTAAAACAAACTGAGAGAGAATAAGACGAAAGCAGCATTAGGAGTGGGATAATTATAGGTTCATTATAATATTGCTATAAAGTTCATATTTTATTTTCTTCATTTTATTATTATTCATCCTCAATTTTTTCAATTTCAACAAATGATACGAGTGGCTTATGATAGCTAAAATATGATACAAATGCTTTGGTTTCGATGTTGTCAACATATCTTTGAAATATCGCGTCAAATGTTGTTTTTGATCGTGTTGTCGATTCAGTGCGATTGTTACACATTTTTAAATTGAATGTTGTATTGAGAAAGTCAATTAAAGGAACCGCTGTGTCCAATGCAAAATTTACGTTAAAATCGCCACTTAAAATCATTGGAACTTTATCGTAATCTTTTCTAAGTATCCGCGATACTTATGGTGTATACTTTATTAAATTTTCGTGAATGAATTCCGTGATGCTATTTATTGATTTCTTTTTCTGTCGATATTCACGACACTTTTCTGCATTATTTTTCGGCATAATTGCGGTAAATATTTAAAAATGAAAATATTTACGAATATAAAAATACACACGCGGTTGCTATTATGAGCGTCCCCAGCAAAACCTGCGTGACCGAAACTCTAACACAATTACACATATGCACTCGTATTTGCTTGAAAATCGACTTTTTTTTGGTTCTCCTACACCTTTGGAAAATGTGCAAACAGTAAGCAAACTTTATTCAAATATTTCCCCTCATTTTTGCATCAGTAAAATTAAACAAACGCCGTAGCCGAATGGGTTGGTGCGTGACTACTATTCAGAATTCACAGAGAGAACGTCAGTTCGAATCTCAGTGAAAACACCAAAATTAAGGAAAACTATTTTTCTAATAGCGCTCACCCCTCAGCAGGCAATGGCAAAACACCGAGTGTATTTCTGCCATGAAAAAAAGCTCCTCATAAACATATCATAAAATAAAATAAAATAACTGTATAAAAAAAAAATTTTTTCTTGTGATTCGAACCAAGGATTTTGGATCGGAAGCTCACATTGCTAGTCGCTCGGCTACCGCGCCATCCTGTCGGCGCTGGCCTAAAAGTTATTTAGTTCGTCGCTACGTTTATAACAATATATAATATAACGCTTCGTAACTAAATAGTTTTTAGGCCAGCGCCGACAGAATGGCGCAGTAGCCGAACGACTAGCAAGTGAGCTTCCGATCCAAAATCCTTGGTTCGAATCACAAGAAAAAATAAAAGTTATTTAGTTCGTCGCTACGTTTATATCAACATATAATATAACGCTTCGTAGCCAAGAGGGTCGCTTTTTTCGTTTCACTTTTTCTCAAATCACTCCCAACGATTCTAAAGAAGTTTTCACTTCAAAAAGTTTTTTTCTAGTAACGGTCGACCCTTGACAGGCAATGCCAAACCTCCGAGTGCCTTTCTGCCATGAAAGAGCAGCTCATTAAAAACATTTGACACTCGGAGTCGACAAACAGCTCTGATTTCCTCCTTGTGGGACAACATTAAGACGCCCACCTTACATCGAAAAATTTCGAAATGCCTCAGTAGCTCAAATAGAATAATTTTCAGTGCTTCACATAGCTTCAACAAACATAAAACGCATAAAAAAGGGCCTCGAAAGCAAAGATCGCTAATTAGGCCCAATGAGGACGAAGAACTCTTGCTGTGCAATTACAAGAAAGTCTTATAAAAGACAGTATTTTTAAATAAAACAGTAACTTACCAGCGGCGAAAACCGGAAAGAGAGTATGGAAATTGACTGCTTGAAAGAACTTTTCGCTAGGAGCCTCTGAACTCAAAAAGATATTTGAAAAATCGGATAGTTTCGAGGAAATCAAAGACAATGAATTCTAAAATAATGGAAGGAATACTTTTTTTCTGGATGCTCAAAAATAAACAAAGCTTCATCTGAACTTAATGTTTGACGCCCCCAACGAAGACGCATAGACCAAAATACCATCAAGAAATCAGAGTCAGTTGGAGAAAATCTGGTTTGTCATATGCGAAAACTGAAAACGAAGTGTTGAAAAAGACTGTTCGAATGGACTTTTTGGAAAAAGCTTTTGATTTCAGAACAAAGTCGCAGACATCAATTAGAAAAGAAAGCTCTAACAATGAGCTCTAAAACAAGCAGTACAGTACTGAATAATCGAAAATAAGCAGAGCTTCACCAGATGGAAAATTATATGTTTGACGCTCCCAGCGAAAGCGCATAAACCAAAATACAACCCACTTACAGTCAAGTCAGATGACAGGCAACATAATAATTTACTCTGCCAAACACGCTGGCTTTTCTTCAGTTGTCGAATAAATCTCTTGCCTCTTACACCCTCTGAACTTGCACGCTTTCTCATGATCTAAAGTTGGATTCATTACACAAATTCAATGTGATCAACAGCAATAATTTTCTACCAACACCAGTCACATGGATCTGAGAATAGATGAACGGTTCAAAACAAGAACAATCCGCATGGTCAATAGAACAATAGATCGAAAAAATAAGCCCAGATATGGTTTAGATAGGGTTTAGCGCTAAAAAAAACACTTTTTTTGAATTTTTTACAGAAATATGGCTTAAGATACTTTAATAAAATCAGTTGCATGTTATTGTACATCTTTTCAATAAGTTTTTAAAAAAAATTAATAATAAAATATTGACAAATAAGCCCATGACAAAGTTTTTTTGGAGATATGTTTTTCGAGAGGTGCTCTGCGGTGCCAATCGGCATTCGTCGTAGAATCATCTGAAACTAAAAAAGTCGAATTTTTCAGTTAAAGTATGACGTAATGCTCCCCCCTACATTAATAAAATTTTTTTTTTTTAATTTTTGTAGTTTTGGTGGCAAAAAAACGTAAAACGAGCATTTTTGGCGAAAAATTTCGCCATATTTGTAAGTGAAAAACAACCTTAAAAAAAAAAATAAAAAAAAACAGTGTAGGGGGGGAGGTATTTTTGATTTAGAAAACGTGTGCCAAATTTGAAAAGAATCGGTTGAATAGTTTCGGAGTTGTGATTGGCACCGACTTTTAAGAAGTCGTTTCGGGAAAAACGCGTTTGAAAAAATGACTCTGAGAAATTATCGATGCTCCGCATTCGAGGTAGAGTGCCTACAAAGGCTATAACTTTGAGAGTTCTGCTCCGATCCACTTACAATTTTGACACAACATTCTTGAAATGATTTACTATAAGATGAGTGAAGAAAAAAAATTTCGACTTTGTGACCCTACCCCCCCCTTAAAAAATAATAATTGGAAAATATTTCGAAATGATTTTATTTTTTTTTTGTTGGTGGGTGAGGTCGGGTTCAAAATGCCTTCGCACGGGTCGAGGAAGCTAGCACCGCCACAACGTCAAAATCAAAAACTTTTTGTGCACAATTTATGGGCTATTTATGGGCTAATTTTGGGCCGCAACAAAAATTTTTGGGCTCTTCTCAATCTAGAATCATTGACACTTCAAAGTGGCGGTGCCAGCTGTAAAATAGCCAGCACCGCCACAATGATAACTCGAGAACGGTTGGTCGTAGAAAAATCTCAAGCATATCAAAATTTTGGGCTATTTATGGGCTTTCAAATGCATACAAACAAAACAAAAAAAACCACCCCCTCTGTGTACACTAACACCCACACTCAATTTTCGCGTAAATAATAATGAAAATGGCAAACTAAATAATTTTTACAGCAGTATCATTACAGTTACATGCTTCTTAATAGTATTCAGCTGCAAAATAATTTTTAATAAATTTTTTAAATTTTTTATAAATGAAGGTTGAGTGAACGATCAACCGTTCTCGAGTTATCGCTGTACCAATGTTGGCTATTTCACAGCTGATATGCAAAACTAAAAATTAATCGAAAACTATACAAGTCCAAAAAATTTTGTTGCAGCGCATAAAGTAGACAATATTGTATGGAGAAGTAATTTTTTTAGTGTACTATTTAATAGAGTTAATATTTGATGATTGAACCTTTTTTGTAGGAAAACTAACAGATGTGTCATATAGTGATAAGAAAAAAATCGCAATCACACGAAAATATATAGTTTTTTTTATTGATTTTGAGATCCAAAAAAAAATTAAATATCTTTAATTAAACTATATTATCATATAGGTTTTATAATTTCATACAGTAAATATAAAAACAAACTATTCATTAAAATAAATATTTATTTTTTAAGCTTATAGATGGCTACATGTGGCTGAAGCCACGTACAGTCTTTTATTTTTTTTGGCTTTTGTTGGGGATTAAAATCATCAAACTCTATCCATGAGTTATCTCCACACAAAACAAGACCCGTGTAATGGCCATTTACCGGAACTGAAAAAGAATCATAATTTTTAATACTTTAATGGCAATTTTTGGTGTTAGCGATTCATTACCTTCGTTTTTTGAAAGAATATTTTCTTTATTCTCAATGGCGGTTTTTAATTTTTTCATTTCTTGATTTCTTGTATTTTTTCGAGAAATAAATTCTCTAAATTTGACGACACCAAGTAGCTGCAGTTTATTTTTATTCTTAAATTCAATACATTTTTGAATATCCTTCAGTTGTATATTGCAGTTATTATCGTCTACAGGGTATATCTCGACTATTGCAAAGGGCCCTAAAATAAAATTTTTTGAAGTGAAAACTTCTTTAGAATCGTTGGGAGTGATTTGAGAAAAAGTGAAACGAAAAAAGCGACACTCTTGGCTACGAAGCGTTATATTATATGTTGATATAAACGTAGCGACGAACTAAATAACTTTAAGGCCAGCGCCGACAGCATGGCGCGATAGCCGAGCGGCTAGCAATGTGAGCTTCCGATCCAAAATCCTTGGTTTGAATCACAAGAAAAAAAATTTTTTTATACAGTTATTTTATTTTATTTTATGATATGTTTATGAGGAGCTTTTTTTCATGGCAGAAATACACTCGGTGTTTTGCCATTGCCTGCTGAGGGGTGAGCGCTATTAGAAAAATAGTTTTCCTTAATTTTGGTGTTTTCACCGAGATTCGAACTGACGTTCTCTCTGTGAATTCTGAATAGTAGTTACGCACCAACCCATTCGGCTACGGCGTTTGTTTAATTTTACTGATGCAAAAATGAGGAAAAATATATGAATAAAGTTTACTTACTGTTTACACATTTTCCAAAGGTGACGGAGAACCAAAAAAAAAGTCGATTTTCAAACAAATACGAGTGCATATGTGTAATTGTGTTAGAGTTTCGGTCACGCCCCAGCAAAACCTACGTGCATATGTGTTTGTAACATTCAAAAAAATGTAATTGTGTTAGAGTTTCGGTCACGCAGGTTTTGCTGGGGACGCTCATAATAGCAACCGCGTGTGTATTTTCATATTCGTAAATATTTTCATTTTTAAATATTTACCGCAATTATGCCGAAAAATAATGCAGAAAAGTGTTGTGAATATCGACAGAAAAAAAAAATCAATAAATAGCATCACGGAATTCATTCACGAAAATTTAATAAAGCATACACCAGAAGTATCGCGGATACTTAGAAAAGATTACAATAAAGTTCCAATGATTTTAAGTGGCGATTTTAACGTAAATTTTGCATTGGACACAGCGGTTCCTTTAATTGACGTTCTCAATACAACATTCAATTTAAAAATGTGTAACAATCGCACTGAATCGACAACACGATCAAAAAAAACCATTGACGCGGTATTTCAAAGATATGTTGACAACATCGAAACCAAAGCATTTGTATCATATTTTAGCTATCATAAGCCACTCGTATCATTTGTTGAAATTGAAAACATTGAGGATGAATAATAATAAAATGAAGAAAATAAAATATGAACTTTATAGCAATATTATAATGAACCTATAATTATCCCGCTCCTAATGCTGCTTTCGTCTTATTCTCTCTCAGTTTGTTTTACGGAAGGTTTCACTTCTATCGCGTCTAACCGTTAGACTGGTATTTTTTTAATTAAATAAAGTAAAATATTACAAATATAAGAAAATAAATTTATAAATTGATACACACCAATTCGAAAATCAATATTTGTTGTTATTTTGCAGTTTCGACATGGCTTTGCATGTCTAATAAATACAGATTCCTCCAAATACTGAGGAATTTGTTTTATTTCGTTGAGTGGCACTAAAACTGTTGGCCAATCCTTTTCTATGGGAGCGCAGCCAGTACTACAAGTTTTGATCGTTGTAAAGCTGGGAATTTTTGAAAACAGTTTTGCGCATAATTCTCCAGTGTTAATTTGGCATTTCACTGCGTCGATTTCCTCTCCTTCTTGAAATGGCATCAACGATTTTAATAATTTTGCTCGCGTAATGTACATGCCGTAATTCAGTTGGTGGGTACTCATGCTTGCAATAAGATCGAAGAAAATCAGTTTTGATTTTTTGCAGCACTCCATAAAATCGGCATCGTCAAAACATGCAACCGTGAAGATCTGAAATAAAATGTAACGATTGCATAACAATACAATAACAAAATTATCATATTAATTGTTTTTATTGGAAACTTCGCTATGATGCGTGTATATATTACCTGAGCAATGGAATCAAATGCACAAGTGTTTGATAAAACTGTGGCTTTTCCATCGACTGGTACAGGTGCAGTGCAACTATTTCCATTTTTTAATACTGGAAAGCGTTTAAGTGATTGATGCAGTAAAAGCTGATTTTCGGTAAAATTCGGCTGCAAGTATAGTGATTGTGTTTCAACTTGTCGTTTTTTTTCTACGGCTATTTTCTTTTTTTCCTCTTTTGCCACTAGCCCGTACCAATTTTCATAAGTTCTGGAGGCCAGAATGTTCTCAATTTCCTCTTTTGACATCCGCAGACACAATTGACACAGATGCTTGTCCAGTGGCTCATCTTCAGGAATCGTTGCAGCAAACGAGGACGTGCAAATTTTGCAAGTAACTGAGGAATCACGATGAAGTGGTTAATTGCAGAACGATCGTGGAGAATTCACATCTGTTGGCGATTGTTGTGAAGACATCGTCGGTGTCGTATCTATTCCACTCATATGCATTTTCCCATCAATGATGTCTGTATGCTTTACAATAAAATCATCCACACGAATTGGAAATGTCATGTTTCCAAAATATCGGTTTCTGATGTTATTGAACATTGACTCACTGCAGCTGCTCGTCGCCGGAACTCTGCCATAATTGAAAGTATCACGACAAACACACGACCATAACGGAAATGTTTTAGATTTCCTTAAAATATGATTAGTGATGTCCGGGCAATAATGGGCATTATCTGAATCTGTATTGTCTTCGTCATTGGTGATGCACCGTGGAACAATTTCATCGTGGATGGTTTGGGCAAACATCAAACATTTACTTTGTTTTCCGGAATCGTTGATGTCGACATCGTCACCTCGACGTGTTTCGTTCCATATATCATCTGAAATGCACAATTACGAATTATATCATTTATATGTACGTGTATGTAAATGTCTTGTACTCACCAGTTTCCTCGGTTAACGCCTCTTCAGAAAGCAAATCGCCTGGAATTTTGGTGATCATCTGAAGCAATTTGTTTTTATAAAATTTGCACATAGTCGGCTGATTCGATGACGTAACATTACCGTCTTTCTCACACATACTGACAATCATCATAGATCGCAAGATTTCACGAAAGTCTTCAAGACTGCGACTCATAATGAGAAGGCCAAATACTGCCATGTAAAATTTTTTTACGTTTGGCAATAAGCGCATTTTTGAATTTGCGAGTATATCCCTCCAATTTTTTATAACATGGGCGACATCCATCCTTATGTAGCATGTTGGAGGATGTAAATTCTCTCGTGTACTCGTTAGGCATATGTCAGCATACTCGTTAACATTTTGATATGAAGTAAAACTTCGAATCGCCGCATTGAGTAATGCCAATCCGCCATCAGTGACTATCTCTTTTGGCAACGGAACGCCATAGCTTTTAAATTCCAAAAGCCAATAATGAATAATGTTGGTGTTATGAGTCGCTGAGAACATTTGATTTACTTCAAATGCGCTACCATCGGATCTCCGGGCAACCATCTGGTAGAGGAATACTGGGCCTGATTGATTCCCATTTGGAAATTTGATGCGTGGTACATATTTTCCACTGCCATCAAAAGATATTTGTGGGTGAGCTTCATGCATTGCAAAGACTTTATACCTTTGGATTTGGTAGGACGTCGAGTAATGCACGAAAAATGGCTCTATCGAGAGAAATTTAATAGTCCCCCTCAATTTCTCAGCCTGCAAGATGTTAAGTGCAGTGATTACATCTTTATGAACATAGAGTTTTTGAGTTTTTTCACTTTTTATTCTTCTCAATACCGATGCACTGTAAAGAGTGCCCGGTTCAGGATCACTGCATTTTACCATTTTTTCCTTCGCACGGAGAGCTCGAAATGTTGACGGAGCAATATTTTTTGCATGTAACTCATTCCCAATATCTAGAAACGAAACATAAAAAGTTAGCGATCACCTGCGACCTTTTGATTTTCATTTTTTATTTTGAAATTATACTTTATGATTCGATCAACTCAGTCATTTGACGTCTTATGGTTTTTCGTAATTTTTTTAAAAATGATTTCAAATCTCTCAAAGATCTTTATTATTCATCAATTCTTGGTGAAATAGTGTGTCAACTACTTTGACTAGAATTGATACAATAAAGGGTTTATGCTTCAAAAATTCATTGAAATAGTTTTTATTCGTCTATTTTAATTTGTTAAAAAAAAAAAATTTAACATCAAGTGTCAGATAACAGGTCGAATCTTAAAAAAAATTTAAATGATATTTACCTTCTCGTTCAGGGGCGCGACAATATCGTTTGCCACATTTACCAGTACCCCGCGTTATCAGACAGCTCACATTAACTGTACTTTTTCCGATATCACTTATTATTCCCTCGATTTCACTGCCACACTTACAATACCCCGAGAACGAGCCGGCTCCTCGTTCTGATGACAGGTGGTGTTTCCTGAAGTGAAATCCACATGAAATTTTGTACATCGCATACAGGCGATCATTCACTGCAACCTCCCATACACCGGGTTTGAAGTGCAGCACTTCTCGCTTCTTGTTGCGTCGTCTTGCGTCTTTTGAAGAATATGTATTTCTCTCCGTCATTTGGTTAAATTCATCCGGTCCGAAGCAAATTAATAAATTGTTGCTTCTATCAGGGCAAGATGAATTAACCGAGTCAATTGTATCGTCAATAGGGTGGTCGTCCTCATGTTTTTCGTCTGATAATCCGAAGAGTTCGTCTCGGATGCCATACCGATTACAGATCACTCGGCTATAAAGGGCCGATGCGGATAACCCTGTTTGAGCGGATAATGTTTGCCACACATTGTTCGATTTAGATGCAACTGAATCACCGCAAACTATATCATCCTTAAATGATAATATACATGTGTTAATTTTTTGACATTTGTCAAGATCACGAGGCCTACCGCGTTTGACACTCATTGTCTATAAAAATTACGTCCACGTGAAAAATTGTCAAAAATTTTATGTGTCTACGTATAATATTATATTATGATATATATACACACTTAAATAATATATATACACACTAAAATAATATATATACACTTTAATAACATATACACACACGATGAAAAATGGATTGTTACTTTAGTTAGAAACAATGCAAGATGTATCGAAGGAGCCTAGAACATTGATACTTTCGCTGACAATTTCTCTAACTCAACTGACTGTTCAAATTGTGTGTACGTCTTTCTGTTATTAAAGAACGATATGATTGGTTATCCGACACGCCGTATTGTCTGTGTTTACATCGTTTACTGTGTTTACTTTCGTGTTATATTATCCATGTAATCTCTGGGCGTTGACGTCATAACAACAACGAAAAAAATTTGTTTCTAGTATTCTCGGAACAATCGTTCAAACAACAAAAAAAAAATGAATGCGTTACTGAATGATACAGTTAGTATACTTTGGTCGAGAAGTATAAGAAAATTTCGTAAAAATACTGTTTTATACAAAAAACAATTTCACAATTTGCTTGATAAAATTAAAAAATTGCAAGTTCAAAAATAATTTGAGACTGACACCTAATAATCATGAATGCTTGTGACAATGGAAACATGGTCGTTGAACACCCCTGGCGCCTTGCGCTTACACAATGTGTATGAGAGAGAGGGAGAGAGAGAGAGAGAGAGAGAGAGAGAGTGAGAGAAAGATAATATTGCTATCTCTTTCGCTCTCTCAATCTTTCCTTGCCACTCTCTAAATTCTCAAAAAAATGTAAGAAAAAATTTTTATATCGTTCGATTCAGCATGCAAAAATCTGTGAATGATGAAAGGTTATGCCAGAGCAAAATCGAAGTATGGCCTTTTGACTGAATTATGTATGTATATATCATTTAGTTTACCCATAAAAAAATTTTATGTTTAAATATTTGATACATTAAAGGTATTGAAAAAATTATCGTATTTATTCAATATTGTCTGCATTATAGGCTGATGATGGGATACAACAAAATTTTTTAGGCTCGTTTAGCTCTCAAGTAATTGCCAGTTTTGCAAATCAGCTGTAAAACAACCAGCACCGCCACAATGATAACTCGAGAACGATTGGTCGTAGAAAAATCTCAAGCATATCAAAATTTTGGGCTATTTATGGGCTTTCAAATGCATACAAACAAAACAAAAAAAAACCACCCTTTCTGTGTACACTAACACCCCCCTCCTCAACTTGCGTGAATAAAAATGACAAAAAAATATAAAAATTTTTTTTTTGCAACTGAATAGTGTTGAGTAGCAAGTAACTTTGATAATAGTGCTGTGAAAAAATTTTAGTTTGTCGTTTTCATTATTATTTACAGGACATATGCATGTGGGGGTGTCAGTTTATGCAGAGAGGGTGACTTTTTAAAAATTTGTTTATATGGATTTGAAAGCCCATAAATAGCCCAAAATTCTGATATCCTTGAGATTTTTCTACGACCAACCGTTCTCGAGTTATCATTGTGGCGGTGCTGGCTATTTTACAGCTGGCACCGCCACTTTGAAGTGTCAATGATTCTAGATTGAGAAGAGCCCAAAAATTTTTGTCGCGGCCCAAAATTAGCCCATAAATAGCCCATAAATTGGGCACAAAAAGTTTTTGATTTTGACGTTGTGGCGGTGCTAGCTTCCTCGACCCCCTTCGCACTTACAGCGACCGTCGTCTACTGCGTTAAGGGGTGTGGTCACTAAAACAATACCTCCTCTTCTGGGGAGACTCCCTGGGGAGACCTATTAAATTTAGAGCCAATATTCAAAAATTTTTTATAATAAATTAAATTATATGTTAAAAAATCGGATATTTTGATAATGCTATTATCAGCAAAATTTCGTTGCTAATTAGTTGTCCGGTGCTGTACAAAATTTTAATGTCTATGCATACTTGTTTTCTCCATTGGGGATATTTTGTTGATGGCTACTTAACACTTTGTAATTATTTTATGCTTATAATTTTTCATTTTGCCCTGCACCAAAAGCTTCTGGGTCATCAATGTAGATAGTACTGTATTATTTATTTTCTGCTGCCTCTGTTCCGATGGAGCTCGTAAGTAGCCTATATGACTCAAATTTAATTGCACGTAAGCTGCATAAATAATTTCCTGTAATCTCAACAACAACGAAAAAAGTGAGTTTTTCACTTACACGCCCATTTTAACCTAAATGAACACATACGAGTACTTGCTTGGGTGTTCCGGATATACATATAATAGGGCACCCAACAAATGTAACTCAAAAATAGAATAAAAAGTCGATCCATATTCAGGTTCAGTGTAGAAAGTTTTTGAAGGCGGAAGGCCTTGGGGTTCAAATCCGAGTCTTGGTTCGTGAATTGCCCTCAACATGAATTGACTGTTTGGTGAATTTGACCTGTAGACGTACTCATGGTGAACATTTAAATGACGTCATTTTTTACATATATTTGTTGAGAACCGTTGATTGGTTGGTTGGTTAAAGTAGTGATTCATTCCACACCATTTTGTTGCCACATCCTGATTTTACAGGTGATTCACAGCATGACTATGGACTGGTTCATGAACCTTATTAGCTTGTTGAAATCTAAGCTAGACAATTGTTCGAGACTCTCGACCTGTGGTTTGCCCAGGATTGATATTCTATCCTTCCATAGGGCAGGGCATTCACAAAGGAAGTGGAAGGCCGTTTCCTTTTTCACCGGTTGTTTACAACTGTCACAGTGTGTGTTGTGAGGGATGCGTATTTTGGCTGCTTCTTCTCCGACGGAAAAAAAGCCAGTTATGATTACCGTTAAGAGCCATATTTTAAATAAAAGCAGTGAAACCTGAAAAAACCTGAAATTTTACTTGTTTCATCTTGAAACTGCAAATAGGAAAGACCCTTTACAAAGTTATTCGTCACAACTTTTGTCGAAAAACATTAGGACGATCCAAATCCGGGTTGAAAGAATTTTGTGCACAAATTATGTCCCTAATAGATTTTATTTTTATGTTTACTTAATTTTTAATTAAAATATCACTTCATCGCTTTCATAGCTTAAAAATTCGAGCAAAAGAAGCGATGAAAACGTGAACAAACTTGATAATAAGATCGCACGTCGTCACTTTGGCGAAGGATGACGGCCGAGGGTTAATCACATAACTGAGTGAAATTTGCTCAAAGAAAGCTTCATGTTTATTAATTTGCATAACTATTCGAAAAGCTCTTGTGAAATTTTGTAATTAAGGCAACAAAGGCAGCTCAGCAACTAAGGATCAACGTTCCTACGCCCACCAACCATTGCCACTAAACACTAAACGTGACACATTCAAATTATAATTGCAGCCTTAGCAACAAAATGGAGTAAAAGTGGATAATTTATTGTTATTAAAATTGAATTTCATTTGAAGTAAATGAATCACCAGCTATGAGGTGTTTTGGGCGGTGATGAGTGGCGAAATTTCACAAATTTTGGCATAAAAACCATTGCATCAGCAGTTAAGTTTGAGCACATACATACATGAGTGTGTGTGTGTGTGCATGAGAGTCTGAATAAATGCATTTACTAAGTATTATTATTATTATGCTGCTTGTTGCAGCAACGAAGGCTGTTTAATGGTTACATACACCTGAATATTTGAAAATGCTCGCCCGAAATTAATTTGCAATACAAACAGTGGCAGTGTTGCAAGCTAGTAGGTATAGTAACAATGCCATTTAGTGGCAGCGAGAGCGAACACAACAATAATCACTAGTCGGTAGGAGTAACAGCTTCATCAACAAGAGTCATTAATGTACAATAAAGGTGGCAAACAATGTGAAAAGCGAGCGGGTGAGCGCGCATGCAACAAACATGCCACACAACTACAAACATGCAGGAACAGTGAGCGGCAGTGTGGCGCCAGCAGGAGTTAATATATATGTGAGGAGGTTGTTTGTATGTGAAAATCGGGACTTTAGCAGCTTCAGTGTCGAATTGAATGAGTGTTAAAATGAGTGCTATGCACGCGCCAACCGCCAACCGCCAACAACAACAATAGCAATGGCAATGGCACGTCGTCATACGCACCGTTGGTTTTGAATGGAAAATTATGCACGCAAATAAAATGCACATTTGCACACGTAATAGATTTACATACAAACATGCATGCATACATACATACATAAAACACACATGCACACATACATGCATGCGCATATATATATAGGTATATACAAGTATATGTAATCTGCATTTATGAGCATGTGTGAGTTTTGAAATTAATTAAATTTTACAACACATTAATTTTTGCAACGCTGCATGCAACATTTTGTAGCATTATTACAATCCAAATGGCACTACCATTTACCCTATTCACTGAGGCACTTCAAGTAGAATACGTACAACACAAAAGTTGCGGTCAAAATAATAGCTGCATGACTTATTGCCACGTTTTTTAAATTAATACTTTTTTATTTAATTTTCTTTTATCAAAGCTTAGTTATGACAACAATAAAAACCACATAACTCAAAGTTTCATATTTTGAAAACAAAATTTTTTTTGCAAAATCTATAAATTTTCATCAATTTCAAAATTTGTAGATAAATTCTGGACATGCAGTTTTGTAGTCCATTCAATTTTGATATAAAAAGTGCAAATTTAAAGTAGCTTCAGTTGCGTTTATTTTTGAAATAATCAAAAAATTTTATTGGCGGTGTTGTGACTTTTGATTCCTATAGTGAATGCCAGATATTTTTAAATTTTTTTTATGTAATTTTGAATAAAAATGTAAATCAGAGTACAACAAACTTTTCACAAAATTTTAAAAATTTCAATAAGTTTTCATCAATTTTAAAATTCTTAGAAAAATTCTGGGTACATAATTTTCCATACAAAATAAATTAAAGTTTAAAGTGGCTCGTAATTTGCGTTGATTTTTGAGACAATTTTTATTGGCGGTGTTATGACTTTTTTCATATAGCGAATGTCAAAATGTGACTACTTTTTTTAAATTTCTTATGTCATTTTTAATAAAAATATAAATCATACTACACCAAAAATCATATTACATCAAATTTAAAACTTTCCACAAAATTAAAAAAAGTTAATGAGTTTTCATCAATTTCCAACCTCTTAGAAAAATCCTGGGTATATAGGATTCCAGCTCATTAAGTTTTGATACAGGAAAGCATTAAAGTTTAAAGTGGCTCGAAATTTGATTTGATTTTTGCAAATTTTTTTTTTTTTTTTTGCTTGTGACGGTGTTATGACTTCTGCTACTTATAGCGAATGCCATATGTTGATAACACAATTTTTTCATATTTTAGTTTTTTTAAACAAAAAATAACAAAAAATTTTTTTCTAACAGCGGTCGCCCCTCGGCAGGCAATGGCAAAACTCCGAGTGCATTTCTGCCATTAACGCCAATTTTACGCAGACATCATTTTTTATAAAAATATAGTTCATACTACAAAAACAAACAATATAATTGAAAACTTTAAACTTTGAAAGTGTTTCTAGTTTAATAAATTTAAAAAAAAATTTTAGAAAAGTATTGATTTGGAACAGTTTGAGCCCAACGTGATTGCCTATCCCCGTTAATTTTTGATAATTTTATTTTATTTTTTTTTTTTGGCGTTGTTTTTTTAAATCCCATAAATTTTTATTAGAATTTTTTGTTAGATTTATTGGAAAAATTTTAATTTGATAAAATTCAAGCCCACAGTGATAATTTGTGAAGAAAAAACAAACAAAAAAAATTATCAAAAACCAACGGGAACTTTATATAACTTTATAAAAATTGAAAGGACTACAAAGCTGCGTTCCCAGATTATTCCTTTTTATAATTATTTTTAATACTGACTAAAATTTTAGAATTTTGATGAAACTTTCTTTTCATTTTTCAAAAGTTTGGGTTCACTTACATTATTTTGGAATTTTACACAATCAAGTCGGCCTATTAGTGGTTTTTTTTAAAACGTGCGTTCTGCTACTAGTTTGAGTTTAGGAGATTGTTATTGCTTACAAAGTGACTGTGGGAGACGCGTAGATCAAGCATGTTCGTGTTATGACTTGCTGCATTCTGTCAATGAGTCTAGTGCATATTACGCGTAACATCTTATTGCATATTTCTTGTTTTATTATTTAAAATGAGTCGGAAAGCAGAGCTTAGTGTAGAAACACGAGCAGTCATTGTAGCACTACATGGAAAAGGCTATTCAACGCGAAAATTTGCTTCGAAATGTAATGTCTCTCAAAATGCTGTCATGAGAACGTTACAAAGAAAGAGCGATACTGGGTGCAATCACAGTCGTCATCGTTCTGGGAGGCCTAAAACTACGTCAAAAGGAGAGGATAAAATCATATGTGTTGTCAGCAAAAAACAAATAGTTTTCAAACAGCCCCTGAAATTCGCGAACAACTCAATTCCTCGCGCGAGGCTCCAGTATCTGTTTCGACGGTATAGCGACGACTAAGAAACTACGGCCTAAAAGGGTGCGTCCCGCCAAAAAACCTTTACTTCGAAAGCAAAATAAAGTAAAGAGACTTAATTGGGCTAAAAAACATAAAGTTGTTGAAATTTTCAACAAACGACGCCGCCAATGTGTTCGTCGTTTTGTCGGTGAACGCATGATGAACCAATGTGTTGCTCCCACAGTTAAGCATGGTGGAGGGTTAGTGTTAGTCTGGAGATGCTTTGCTGGAGACAAAGTTGGAGACATTGTGCAAATTGAGGGTATCATGGACAAAAAATTCTACCACAACATGCTTCAACGGCACGCTTTTCCGTGTGGGAAAAGACTTGCGGGCAGCGGATTCGTTTTCCAGCAGGATAACGATCCCAAGCACACTTCAAAATTTTTTCAGGATTACATTGCAGCCAAAGAAAATCAAAAACAACTCAAATATATGGAATGGCCTCCTCAGTCGCCGGATTGTAACCCGATCGAGTTGCTGTGGGACGAGTTGGACAGAGAAGTAAGAAAATTGCCACCTACTAATACAAAACAACTTTGGACATTTCTGCAAAATTGCTGAAATAAAATATCAGCAGAATCTTTGCGTAAATTAATTGATAGGATGCCCAGAATATGCGATGCTGTAATACGAGCAAAAGGCGGATATTTCGAGGAATCGAAAATATGAACAAATACTTGCGGGTTTCTTTAAAAGTTAACATATTTTGTATTGACACAATTACTTTCTGTAAAATAACAATATTAAAAAATATTTGACGAAGAAAATCATGATTATTTGAAAATTTTTTACAATTTTTCAAGTGAACCCAAACTTTTGACCGGTAGTGTATTTTTACATAGTTTGAAACTTTGAATTATATGATTTTTGTTGTAATATGAAATGTATTTTTATAAAAAACTAATATAATATTTAAAAAAATTAATAGCCCAAACTTTGCAATATGCCGCACTCATATTATTTTGACCGCCACTGTGCTTAAATTCAGGTGCATCTATCCGCATGTGCGCCTGAGAATGTTGTTGGCGTAACCCTAATTTTAATTTTAATTTTATATTTTTCACACCCACATATCCACTTCTCCGTATGCACACACACATGCACACACCCTTATACCAACGCAGTTCTCCCTAAGTCGCTAAGTGTAAATTAACGCTTGCTCTGCTCACCGTACTATGCTTGTCAGTGCCACCAACCATCAACCGTCAACTATGAAGCCATCCGCCCGCAAAAGCACCACCAGCAACAACAACAGGCGCTGCATTTCGCAAAAATTATAATCATCAGTTGTGGCAGCGACCAACGGACCAACGGATAATTGTGTAACTTGCAACATATTTTTCCTTTCAACTCATTTGAATAAATTATGCAAAATTCAGTGAGCCAGTTTTGAGGGGTCAAGGGGGACATAAATGCGAATATCGAAATTTCAGAAACCTACAAAAAATACATAATTATGTATGTGCCGGAGTGGCGGCTGCGAGGGTAAAAGTGTGTGCTGTACGCTGCTGTTGCACCTGTGTGGCTTGTCATTTTTGGCCGTATATTGGCGAATGCAACCAAAATTTATGAGTTTTATAACATTTTAGCGCTACTGTCGAAACAACAAAAAGCTAAAATACAATAACTGCACGCGCAAAATGTTTGACGCGTCAAATTTGGTGTTCAAGTTCATGTTGCATGCTTCGATGGCCACCAACGAAATCATGCAACGGCAGGTACACTCAATTGTTGTAATTTTATGCTGGTACTTTTCTGGTATTGCAGATAAAGCTTCAGAGAGAGAGAGGCATTTCAAAGTTCTATGTGTCGAGAAGTAGTGGAAATATCGCTATCGAAAATATGAACTCTACTGGCGACTTATTCATAGTAGTGTCACTCTAATAATAGCAAATAATAGCAATGAACTCAGCTAAAAGCTGTCAAGACAATTCTCACAGAAGCTTTTTGGTCACAGCAACATTCTGGATTCAAACGAAAAGTCAGACTACGCGATTCCAAGAGTTCAATTTGACAGAAAGCCTAGCGTCATTATAGCGCAAAATGGATGCATAAAGGTCTAGAATCCAAATACCGCTCATAAAATTTCTTTGCAGATGGGTCCAAAATGGCGGAAGGAATAGGAAGGGTTGTCTTTTGCCCACATTTTGATCTCCAACAGCCTTTTAGACTCCAAAATTACTGTAGTATATTTCAAGCTTAAATCTATGCCGCAACAAAAGCAGCTGAATTAGCTCTGGAATTAACTCCTCCTAATACTCGGACAAACATTTTTATTGATAGTCAAGCGGCTATTAAAGCAATTACGGCTCCTTGCACTAACTCGAAATGTGTTCAAAAGTACAGATCCAAAATGGATGAACTCTGCGGAAATGGACAAGCCACTGTTTACTGGATACCAGCACACAAAGGAATAGAAGGAATTGAGAGAGCTGATGAGCTCGCAAAGGCAGGTATTCGCTTGCCGATAATGAGTACGTCAGGCATATACCCATCACTCTCCTTTCTGAAAACGGAACTAAATGAGAAAGTAGGTCTGAAAACGCTGTCGAAATGGGGGCACCTTATACAAATCTGCCAAAATCATGCTAAGGAATTCAAATACGCAAACTACACGTCTGACGGGACACTGACTCACCCCACATCACGCAGCCAAAATGGGATTCGTCTAGAATGCTGCGCGTAACACTTGCAACGAAGCGAATGCAAGGGTTACTTTAGAACACGTACTTTACCACCCTCCTGGTTTTTGTAGAGCTCGACAAATGTACCTAAGTTCAACATATTTTCACCCTTGAAGGAAATTGCTGGCAAAAGGCTGAACGGATTTAAAAACTCGCGAAGACGTCCATTATTATATATATATAATTGGCGCCCTTTTCGGGTGTTTGGCCGAGTTCCTCCTCCTATTTGTGGTGTGCGTCTTGATGTTGTTTCACAAACGGAGGGACCTACAGTTTTAAGCCGACTCCGAACGGCAGATATTTTTATGAGGAGCTTTTTCATGGCAGAAATACACTCGGAGGTTTGCCTTTGCCTGCCGAGGGCGACCGCTATTAGAAAAATGTTTTTCTTCATTTTGGTCTTTCACCGAGATTCGAACCAACATTCCCCCTGTGAATTCCGAATGGTAATCACCCATTCGGCTACGGCGGCCGCCTGACGTGCATTATTAATTACAGTAGATTCTGTTTTTATGCGGTGCATACGTTCCGCAAGATACAGCATAAAAAAAGCTACCAGTTCTATAATAAAACTATAGATGCGTTTAAAAAGTGCTAAGAACCGCACAAATCTGAAATAATGTAATAAAATCGCATAAAAAAAGGGTACTAGTCCCATATTATAACTATACATACGTTCCATAGACCGCGTGAATCTGAAATAATTAAATAAAATCGCATAAGCAAAAAATTTTATTTTTGAAAATTATATCTTTATTTAAGAAACGTTAAAATCGAAAAATAAATTTACATCGTCAGAAATAGAATCAGACAATACACGCATGTTGCGCATTCGTTTAGGATTTGGCGTAAAACCACTTCCGTCTCTTGAGGAAATGTACACGTCTGATCTGGATGGTGTTGCAGGCGGTTCCATACTTGTAGGGTAAGCATTTTTAATCTACTATAATGTGTGATGAGTTTTTGCTTAGCTGGTTTAGAATCTTGTTTATATGTACAATTCCCGATAGGTCGACATGCATCTTTTAATTTTTTTTTGAAACCGCACTATTTCAAAACCGCATAAAAAAATCCGCATAAAAACAGAATCTACTGTATATAAAATAATACCTTCGACTCCAGTTACATAGCACTGCAATGGACCCCAAGGGTCTAAGTGAGATCTTTTAATAGATCAGCCAGCACTACTTAATCTAACCTAAACCTCACTAGGCACGACGCGATGCAGCTGAGTTGCTAAGTATCCCGATAGCCCCTCACATCTGCTAGTATACCTTCCCGGCTACTAACCCGATATGGCTTCAAGTAAGGCTTATACTAATTCTTTTTTAATTTTAAAGTTTTTGTAAAGGTTTTAATTCCATTAATTATTGCAACTTTTATTTTATCTTCATATTTTAATCTAACTATTTTTCTCTAGTGAAAATATTTTTGCAAAATGCAGTACTTTGATTTATTATTGCAGCTGGAAATTATCCAAGCGTCATTTGCATTTCTCAACAACAACTTGCTGTGCGCTCAATTTATTTATATTCTAATTATCTCGTACAGAATTCATGTATAAGTAACAGTATATAAATTCCATGTCACTCTCGAGTTAGAAGTGCAAGTTCATGCTTGACAAGTGTCTCACCAACCAAGCCAACAAACAAGCAACCAACGAGGCAACCAAGCAGGCAGTACGGCTGGTATGTCGGCAGGGAGCTGCACCGACTAAATGCTTTCAACTAAGCCAACCAACGGAGCATCAAATAAATAAGCAGCATTTTATCCATATCACACTTTGGCAGTAATGCCTTTGAAGCCCAGTGCGAGTGCTCCGCTTAAGATTCATTTCCATGGCGAGTAGATGCATACAAAAAGACAGTGAGGCGAAGCCTACCTTCTGCCTTCTGCCACAGCAGCGCACTCGGCACAATTATAATTAAATATGCAATAGTTGACTGACTTGTATATATTTTTAGTTTAGTTGCTTGGTTGCAAATTTTATACACATGTGTGTGTGTGTGTGTATGCATGTACGTATGTAGCTAAGCATATTTCTTATTCTTACTCTTATTCCTCATTTACTTAGTATTTTCTCCATATCGCCGCGAATATCTTGTTTTTGCTTTGCTCCAATTTTTTCAAAATGTCAAACGCTAATTGGTGTAAGTACGCTGCGGACGGTGCAACCCCGGCCAGTACGTATATGTTTGAACGCGGATAGCTACATGACGGCAGGGGCCAAATGGTACCCGGCACAGCTCTTGCATCAGCTTCGCGCGCAGGTGAAAACGACGCCAAGGAGCTCGTCAACCACGACATTTACCTACACATGCAAGCATCTCGTCTAGTTCATATGTATATGCATATGAATGTTTGTACGTATGCATGCAGATCCCCCACCTTACTTCGCTGCTTCTTTTGGGCAGCTAACTTCTTTGGCTTGGCTGCACTTGTTCATGGTTACTTAGCTGCTTGTCTAACTGCTTGCAATTTCAGCAGTAATTGTTTTTGTTGCAATTGCCATTGCTATTCTCGTTGTTACTGCTGTTGTTGTTCATCTTGTTAACACGCTGTAGTGATTTCTCGTAAGTGACAGCGCTAAAAAGTCAGCGAATGTGCATACATACATACCTTTTCCCCCCTTCAACGAAGCTTTTCATTGCCTCCCCGCGTTTAAGTAATTTTTTCACTTCTAAAAGTTTTTACGTGCATTTTTCCTACAGTATAAAAAAAGTTCATATGCACTTATGTATGTATGTAGGTAGCGTTGTGTATTTCTTGTGGGCCACTTCTTTCAGCGGCACTGCTGCTTTTTGCTGCATTTATTTGTTTCACTGCCTCGGTAGCTCGCTCGTTGTGCGCTTGAGCTTGACCTGGTTCATATTTGTATGAATTTATGGTATCTCTGGGCTTGTAATTGCACATATTTATGCAGATTTGTACACGATTCAAGTGAAAAAATGAGTAGAAGAGTCTGCGAGTGAGTGAGTGAGTGAGTGGCGCACTGAGAGAAATTTTCTAAGATAGACATTTTTTGCTTAAAAACGACAAAAACAAACATAGAAGTGTCTAAACTCGAGCTTAACTGTACTTTTTATATCCAGCCCTTATTTTTAGTCATCAGATTTTCTATTTTAAGATTATTTGGAATATTCTATGAAATTAGAGTAATGTTTTTTATTACTCTTTTTTTATTATTACTCTTTGGGACATTTCCTCGTTCAACCTTAAAGTGAGTTTTGCTAAATAAGCCACACTGACCAAGGTGATCAACTATTTCAATCTTTAAAGAGCCCCTTTAACTCTTTGCGCTTTCTTAACTGTCTCTGAGAGAGAGATTTCTTCGTCTAGTGTAAAAATCCACCTTAATTTTTATACTCTTTTTTTAAGCTGATGATGGCTTGCGTAAACTCAACTATCTACTAATTCACTACTCTTAACTTTAAACACCTAATTTAAATTTTTAATGGACATACCGAAAACTCAAGAAATAATGTATGCGCCATTTATACACTGCGTTAAGGGGTTACATGGGTTCCGTCGGATAAAAAAAGGCCTACTTTCAATATTTTTTTTCTATGTAAAAAATTATTTATTTAATTCAAACTTTTTTCTGTCTTATAGATACATATTTAAAGAACAATTTCTGAAAATTGCAAAAAAAACAAATGATAACGGCTCCATTTCCGGTGACCCCTCGAAAAAAGGTGCGTCCGCGTTGTCAGCATAACTCCTGACAGCTCATCAAAAATGAAAAAACAAAAATAAGTGCTTTAGTTAAGACCATAAACTCGTACTTGAACGAAGGAAAGAAAAAAAAGTAAAAATTGGAATTTTGGCAGAAATTTTTACAAAAAAATGAAAATGTTTGTCAAATTTGCTTAACATTTTGTTTTTTTTTAAGAGTTGTAATTGAAAAAAAACAAAATCCTTCGCTCAAGCACGAGTAAATTGTATTTCGAACACCTGTGTAAAATTTCATCAAGATCGGTTCAGTAGTTTTTGAGAAAATTTGACAACCGACTTTGAAAACACGGTTCCGAAAAAAACGCGTTTAAAGTTTTGAGTAACAATAAAAGTGGCTTCGAGCGCACACATTCCGAAGGCTGTATCTCCAAAACTATTATTCGGATCGAATTGAAAATATAGGATAATATTCCTGAGATGTTGTAGAAATTAATAAGCAAAAAAAAAATTCGATTTTTTGAAACCACGAAACCCATGTAACCCCTTAAATAACTACAGCATTGGACCCGGTTTCAGCAGGAAATTTTAAAATGCATCAGGCTGTTAAATTTTAAAGTTGTGCAATTTCTTAGGGAGCTTTTATATGTTACATTTTTACAATCTGACAAACTGAGAATTGATTGGTGAAACCGGGCATACAATTGTGGACAAATTTTGACTATTTACGAAGGTCGTTGGAAAAATCCGTGCAAAAATAAAAACTACTTAATTGCTTGGGGTAAACCTTTTTTTCGACATAGCCTCCTTTTAGGCTTATACACTTCGTGCAAAGCTGTTCTCGTTTGTTGATCCCTTCCCAATATTAGGGTCTACCTAAGTTTGAAAAATAGCCATTCTTTTCTGCGATCCCCTCCTCGTTTGAATAAAATCCCTTTGGGAAAATTACAAAAAATAATCAAGAATTTTCATTCACTTTTTAATCAGATTTTTTCAGAAATAATAATTCCTTAATCAGAATTCTTGGAGTACGCAGTTTTGCAGCCTCAAAAATCACATTGATGTTCGATAGTTTTTATTTCTGGCGGTCCTGTGCATTTTCTTTATATAAGGAGTGCTCGATATTTTTTATATGGAAGAAGACACCCAACATCGTCAGCAAAAATCAAAAAAATGTTTGAGCTACTTGAAACTTACACTTTGTTAGACTAAAATTGAATGGATTATAAAATTGCGTACTCGAAATTTTCCTAAAAAATCGGAGTAAGCAGTGTTAAATCTGTATGGAGATTTTTTGAATTTTTTTGAAATTTGTGCAAAGTATGACACGTGGATTTATATAGTTTTTGTAGGAGAGTGAGCTATATTTTCGTAAAAATATGCATTAAAAATAAATTAACAATTAATTTGTTTTCAATGTCCTTGAAAAAGAGGCCTCAGGCCCCGTAATACTTGGGATTGAGCTTTAAGTTCATCTCCGCTAGAAGTTGCTTTACTAATACACAGATTTCCTTCACAGTGGGAGTAGTCAAACCTATTTTCTAAAATTTAAAAAGTTAGGTTAAGTAAATTTGAGCTATTTTTTTTACTAGTTCACGATGTAGCTACAATAGAATAAGACCCTTTGTGATAAGCTTACAGACATGGACGCGTGTGCTCTTCTTGAAAGCTGCCTGTGAGCTCAGGGGAGAGATTAACAGGCTTTTCAGCGAAGTACAGTAACCCCTATTATCCCAAAGATCTGCAATACTTAACGAGAGTGTTAACATGAGATAATCAAGGCGAAAACATCTGATATCATTTCGAACTCAGTTTTTAAAAAGGTGTAAGGTTAATTCACTCATCCTATGAGGCAATGCATTAAAGTAATGATTAGGAATAGCTTAAGCTTTCGTGCATAATATAGCACGAAATTGAAAACTTGTATAACTATGCCTCCTATTCCGGCAGAGGGTGTGCCAGCAGCAACAGGCGGCTGTAACAGCAAATCATACAGCAACATATTCACGGACTCAATTTAGACGCACTTCTTATGCATTTCGGACTAGGTTTAGGTTTGCCATCTAGTCCCAATTTGGGGATTTGTGTGGATCTTTTAGAGAAGTAGACTGTTGAGCTGTTCCTTTGTAAATATCCGGATTAGGCAGCTAGACGGTTAAGGTCACTGGGTGTCCCATTTTCCCGACAGCCTGTAGCAGTGCTCCAACCTAAATCCTATGAATCTTCTTCAACAGCTCTGGCTGGCTATAGAAATTTGCCTGTTGAAGGTCTCATAATGGTATCAAAACGGCGCTTTAGTGCGACTTGGGGTCTGCCAGACTGGTACTTCAACCCTTTTACCTACCAAGAGGATAGTTGTATGAAAAAAAAACACCAGAGCAGCACTGGTAGCACTTTAATACGTACACAGACTCCCTTCTCTATTATCAATGTTTGCACTTTTGCTTTGACCTTCAACTTCAGAATCTTCCTCGCCCATTCCCGATCACTCTTAATATTTAATTCGCCAAGCGCTTGCTAAGCTGGTCTATAGTTAAGAAAATCTTCACACACATGCTCCTTCTTCTCGAATAAACCAACGCAAGCCCTGGTTACTATATAATGTAGTAATATGGTAATGTAATATGCGAAGCAGATTGATAAGAAAGCATTCTGGGGTTTTAAGAAAAAAATGCAATTAATTTTCACCCCAATGCCGATGAACTTATTTTTTGTTTTATTCCAAATAACATGGATCTTATGAAAGCTGAGCTGACTGAACCCAAAAAATTCAAAAAAAAATTCTAGTTAACGCTCACCTTCCTCCGGATTTTGTCCTTCTTTTACTAAGTTCATATATCTTTTATTTTCATTTAGTTCATTCATTTTCTTATTCCGTTCGAAATTCAGTTCTCTAAAGCACGTAAAACATCACTCAATGCATTCAATACAATCAATAATTTCCTAAGGATCCATCAATTAATATTGAATGATTCTATTACAGAAATAAGCAACTACGAATCTTGACATATCGGTCTTATTGTTTATTCAGAAACTTGACAATTTATGATGACTGAAATATTACACTACTTCATTGCACGAACAATAATACACACATTTCAAAGGAAACAATAACAAAATGTATACATACGGACAAATGTATTGAAGAATGCAATAAATACTAAAGCAATTTGTGATTACCCGAGAGTGAAGTAGGAAAAACGGAAGTTGTTACGTATCAAATTTGTCTGTATGCAAAGGAAGCCTCGAAAAAGATTGACATGGGCGAAATTGCAAGGGTAACGCCTCATGTTTGCCCCCCAAAAAATACGAATGAATCAAAAATAAATCCGATATGCAATGTTAGGCCTACAGTTGATGGAGTAAAATGCATTCGAGGGCGTGAGTGCAGATATCAAATGCCGATGTTGCGGCAGCGGTGAATATGAAATATGGTATGTGTATAAGTATGACTGTGAATCTACAATACCCTGTAAGGAATTTGCTTAGCACCGAATTGGTACGCTCTAATTGTATAAACAATGAATGGTGCCACATAAAAAATTTTTAATTTTTTTGTCTTGATGTCCTAGGAAGTCTCAATTGTACGAATATGGATCGGAACTATGTAGTATTAAATTCGACATTTAATTTAATATGCTCTCCCACGTTTCTCAATAGTATCGAACTAGTTTGACATATAATTTACAGGCCTGCCGAAGATCTCACCATCTATCGCGGAGCGATCGGCTGGAGAAGGGGTATGTTTTTCAGGTCTCACGATATTGAGCTTCTAGTCATCTTACCCGTGGAGCTAACCAGATCTTCCTTAGGCTTGTAACTTATGGATGTACCCCACGTTTTTCGAGCCACAGATATAAATTAAAACCAGCGAGGAATACAGTCTCCAACTGTACCCACAGAAATGTGCGAAATCCACCTGCTACGGCAGCATACACGACGGATTTGGAGGATTTGTGTTTATACGGAAATAATTCTGCAACAGAAATATCGAACGCCTTATGAGCCATTCGAGACAAAAAGAATTGATTATGATGACGATTATAGCACAATTTGAACCATTTATGAGTTAGATAATTTATGTCTTTAAAGAGAGTTCACTCGTTGGCCACATAAGCTTCACGCTGTGCTCAGAAAAGATTTCCGCAGTGCCAATTCTCAATTTCCTTAAGCAAACCCTGATATTTTGGAGAATTCTTCACTTTCAGCAAGACTGTGTCCAAACTGTATGGGTTCGCAAAGAATTATTCGAAGTGTTCAGCATAGACACTAACTTCTCTTTATTTGTATAGCTCGTAGATCAACAGTTATGTGGAGATTCGAGTATGATGACTATTTCTAGTGCCACTATCCCCATGTTCCATTGGTAGCCTCGTGAGAAACCGTAGACTCTTTTTTTGCTAGTCGATTGCTTATAAAAATTAATGTGATAATTTTCAAGTCTCTGGACTAGTCTACCTATTGTTGTTAGCTGCTCTAGTCTCCTCTTCAACTTGTGAAAATATGAAACCCAGCGGGATTGAATATTTGGACTTGATTTCCCAAATCCTATATAAGATTATAATCCCCCACACTTGTCCGCTTTCATATTTTCCGAAACACGACTATATTCCAGAACCCAGTTATATATTGAAGCTGTGTTAACCGATGATATTAACGGTATGTATCTTGAACATTTTTTGTTAGTCGTTAAGAATCGAAAGGCCTAACTAGCAGACTGACTATTTTGTTGTTGCCCGGGGAATGCTGCTGGAATGACAATCCTTGGCCGGATAGATAACCGAGTCGATCGGGTAACTTAGGACCGACTATCGTGAAATGACAGACTGACTATTTACTAACAAGATGGGCTTTGCAGCGGTTAGGTTCATCATGCTCACCAGCTTTGCCACCCTGTCAATTGAACTTGACTTAATGAACAGCAGATACCGCTCGTTACGAAATTATTAGCGTAGTTGTTTACCATTGACCAAATCGTGCAAATTCTGATGTGTAAACTTGTTTTGCTAGTCCACGTTTTCCCTGCAGGGTTGTAGTGCATGTATGTGTGTGTATGTATGTGTTTTTTTTTTCTTTCTTAACAAATGCTTGATTTTAGAAATTTGTTTGGCTGCTTGATTGCTTGCAATAAAATCTGTCCAAACACTTCAAAATAATTTGACACACAAGCGAATATTTCCCACATCATTCCTGACCGAAAGCGAAGAATAAGGGATCTGCATGCACAATACACACACTCGTACACGCATACTGGCGCATACAGCGCAGACCTTGGAAACAGGACAATGGCAGCAGAAAAACGGAAAGAACGTTTAGGGCGATTTTGACATGAAGGGGGACACAAATTTTGTCAACTGCAAAAATTTATAATTGTCTTTTTTTCTTGTTGTTGTTGCTTATGTGCACACACGAGGGCGCACACAGTTTAACAAACGCATAAGCAACAGCAGGTAGCCGCTCACACACAACTGAAGGACCCTGGCAGTGAAGCAGTGCAACCAAAAGGAGCCTCAAGGATATGCTTTGCTGCGCACAAAAAGTATTGAATTTCAAATCGAAAAAAATGGATAAAAATTAAAAGAAATAAGAATGAAAAAACACTAAACTGAAAATATTTAAGATAGGCCACAATGCAGTAGGTTGACAAACTACTTAAATTACATAAAAATAAATACATAAATATGCGCAAAAATGGAGCAAAAAAAATCGGAATAGCTGAGATTTTGCCAGAGCGGTGGACACAGCTATGTCAAGCGTGAAATTTATTACTGGATTTTAAATATTTTTCCACCTTTTTTATTGCTTCTACTCTCTTATTTGCATTTCATGTGTGCACTGCTGACGCACACCTGCTGCCAGCAGAACAACAACCACAACGTACACATCCACCTTATTTTGCTTGAAAGTACAAAAATCTTCCTCCACTTGAAATTTTAGTAGCCGAGAGCTACTGTTTGTAATTACATTGCACCCTGAGAATATTAAAGTGTTGCCAGACTGACCAGACCGCACACATGCAGCTTAACTTTATTGTTGTTACTTATCAGCTGGCTAACTGGTTGGTTGGTTGGTTGGCTGGATTGTTGGCCAGTCAGTTGGGAACTGTCGCACCAGCAGCTGAGTACTGGAAGCTGTTTCACTATCAGTACTTCCTCTTCCCTACCCTTGTGCCGCACACTGTGTCAGTTAGCGTTACTTGATAGCTTAATTTACTTGCAACAAGCACGCACACACTCATGCACACTTTGTCGCTACTGCTGCACTCGCATATTAACAGACAGACACTTGAAAAACACAAAGCAAGGACACTCCAGCGAAAGTATATAAAATTCAGAAAATAAAAGCCTGCAAGCAGCTGGAAGTAGGAGAAGCAACGCTTCACTGCCTCAACTTTCCTTTACTCCACAGATCCTCATATTCATTCCCTTTCCTGCTCTGTCTCTCCCTCCCGCTTTGTAATCGTGCTTGTGATGAGCGGGGCGTGGCGTGTAGGTGCGTGCTTAATTTTGCGTCCTTAAGTTGCAAAGGCATTATTGAAGATATATGAGAGTAGTGCGTGAGTATACAAGTGTGTATATGTGTGTGTGCGCGACATACAATAGAGGCTACACGTTTGTAGCCGAGCGAAGTGCCAAGTAATATGCAACTATAGTTTTTTAAATTGAGCGGAAAAATTAAACGTTGCAACTTAAGGCAGCACAGAAGTGCAGTCAAAGGCACACTTGGCAGGATATTTGCATACAAGCGCAGTTGGTAAACCATGTAAACATGTGCAAGTGTTGGTGCAAATACAAGTAGCTTCTATATCCAGTATTTAGCTGCACTTGGAAAGGAAGATGAAACTTTGTGCTGCATCAACTGTGCGAAGTAGCGCAGCGAATTCAGTTTCAGAAATTTTGTTCGGTGAAGGAGGTTTCCAATACATAGGCATATAACAAAACTTTTACAGAGCTCTATCAGAGAAGCTTCACTGCTTCAAATGATGAGGAGGTTTGCACTTTATGAATTAGTTCGTTCTTGTAAGGCTGTAAGCCGCGATCTTTATGAGAGATTTTCAATCCCTATGAAAACAACTTAAACTCAATAGTGACTGTCATATCAGGCGCAATAAAACGACATCTATTATTTTTGCTTAGTAAGAATGATATGATATATGTAGATCAAGTGTGCACCGCAATATTCGATAACTGTAAAAGCAGTTTTATCTCATACGAAATTTTGTCTTTCTAGCGCCACCTAGGTGAAATTGAAATTTGAAAAGTCGCGCCAAGAAGCACCGAGCGATTTGGTATCTCCTAAAACACTCAGACTAAGAAGCCAATTGTATTTAAAGCTCTGGAAAATGAAAGCGTAGACAGTCAAGGAGGAAAGCAGAGAAGTATGATAACAGAACAGAAAAACATTTTTCTAATAGCGGTCGCCCCTCGGCAGGCAATGGCAAACCTCCGAGTGTATTTCTGCCATGAAAAAGCTCCTCATAAAAATATCTGCCGTTCGGAGTCGGCTTGAAACTGTAGGTCCCTCCATTTGTGGAACAACATCAAGACGCACACCACAAATAGGAGGAGGAGCTCGGCCAAACACCTAACAGTAGTGTACGCGCCAATTATTTATTTATTTTATGATAACAGAAAGAAAAGAAAGGAAAAGACAGAGAGAAATAGAGGTAGTTAGACTTGTGAGAATTTTCCAGATTCTTTGGTAAATCTGAAAATATGCTCGAATTTGAGGGAACGAGTTTTACTCCGTCTCATGACAGCGAGACCGTAACCCACAATGCAGCCCCTTTTTAGCTATTAACTCAGCTTTAACGGCAATGCAGTAGTCTGGTTGCCCTGGGTTTAAGTCTAGCGTACCCGATTGTACTTACAGAATGCGAGATACAGTTCACTAAAGTCATATATTGAAAAACCAATGGATTTATTGTCAATACACCTCTTCTCTTCCAATTTAAACCTTAAAATAATTGTTCGAAATTATTTTCAATTATAGAAAGTTGTACCTATATCTGTTCTAATTTTACGCTTTTCCACAATCCACTCAGGCATGCCTTACTGCGCGCAAGAGCATAGTTTTCGCCCACTAAAAATTATAATTATTTAACTCTGCCACTACTGTCATATCTGTTTTCCAGGTCACTGCAACATGCAAAATTTGCTCCACTTCGCTAAACGAAAAATCAAAAATCAATTTCTCTTTCGATATAAACGAAAATTAGCAAAAAATTGCAGTACAACAACCACAGCTAAGGCAAAAAGAGACAGTAAACAATAAGCGGAAAATGAGCAACTAACTCATTTTCATAAATTTTCAATTTGCGATGCATCGATCGCAAAGTGAATAACAGCAATTCGTGGCAGGAGTGGAGCAGAAATTGCTGACGTATGCTCGGGAGTAGACAATTTTTTATTCTTCCGTATATTTTTCGGTAGTATTTTCGCATTTTCAAACTTTTTTTCTGTTTTGAGCAACTCCGCCACTTAGCAACGTCAAAGAAGTGCTTGACACTGACAGGCAATCGTCAACCAGCTGGGCAGGAGAGGCAACAGTCAGAGTGGGTTGTTTGTATGTATATACCAGTAGGGGTGTGTGTGTGTATTGGACCAGTTCGGTGTATAAAGTAAGCACAGCACAGACAAATAGGCTCTCGCCTGCTGCAGAGGAAGTTAACTGTTAACTGTTGCTGAAGGTTGTTGGTTGTTGGTAGGCAGCTTTTTTGCCAGTTTTGCTATTGAAGGTGGAACTAGTCACTTACTCACCCAGGCGGCTGCACTCGATGGAGATGGCGAAGCAACAGCACTAACTAAGAAAAAACAACAACAAGAAGTGATATTAATATAGTGTGCAGCAGGCAGCAACTGTTGCTGCTACTCTAACAACAAAAGTGACTAAGTATATGGTTGACGACCCACTTTCGACTGCTCTGCAATTACAATTATTGTTGTAGTTGCTTTTTTTTTTTGCTATTTACTGTCTACTGTCGGCTGCCTGGTTTCTCGTTTGTCCCGCTGACTGCCTTTGCAAATTGACAATTTAGCCTTTCACCTGTCTAAACGAATCTCAATCACATCAAAAATAAATATGAAAACTACGCCACAACTCACGGGCGACGAAACTGAAGCAACAACAGCACAACAACAATTCTGCGGGGATTGCGAGTGCAATGCGAGACTTTTTGTGTGCATGGGTTTGTGGGATAGATGGCGGTCAGTCAACCAGTTGTTAATAATTTTTGTGTGGTTTGTTAGCGGGCAGTGGGCAGCAGTTGAACAAACTACAAAAAACACCAGTTAAGAGTTGCCAGATTTTCTAAATGTCTCTAAGCATAGGTGGTGATGATAGGTGGATCCCAAAATCCGACACTAAAATTTCAATACTTTACTATGCCAGTTGTGGTAAGCGTTACAAAGCTCTCTTGGTGGCCCAGTGCACATAGTGCGCCGGCTTTTCTACGAGATGGTCACAGTTTCTTCGAGAACTGCAATCAGTCACGGGAAAGCACCTCTGAGCTAAAGAACAAGGCATTCAAATACCACTACTCAGTTTAAGAAGTTATTTTGAATAGCTCTTAATGGCGGAAGATCATCTACGGAGTGAGCTATTCAGGGAACTACTGAGAATAAAAAGCATTAATGAAACCTTTGCTTTTAAAAGTGTTTCATTCTTGAATGAAATAAACGAATGAAGCCTTAGCCTTCAGTGATTTTGAGCTTCTTGACACATAAAATACCAAAAAAAAATTTTGTTTTAGTTATAAAATATTGAAACAATTTGAATAAAAATAAAAAAAGAAATATAAAAAAATTTCAATGTTTTGGAAAAAAATTAATTAAAATTAGAACAAAACTTTAGCCATTATAAGTTTTTCGTTCTTGCCTTCTCAAACATAAGTGAATTCCAAATTTACACTCCGCAGTGGGTCAGAAGTCTCTCAAATCTAAAATCTTTTAGAGAAAAATTAAAAATAAAATTAAGTATTATAAAAATTCAAAAAATAACAATAAAAATACAAAATAACGAATATAAGAAGAAAAAACGTTGGAAAAAAATTCAAAACACATCACAAAAAAATTTAATAAATAAAAACAAAAAATTTTAAAATACAAATAAAATATAGGGTTGGTGTCGAAATTCTGTATGTACAAAATTCTAAAAACAAAATTCTGTATTAAAATATAATGTTAACAATGTTAAAGAGGTAATGTAATTATTTAATTTATTATTATTATTATTTTTTATTATTATTCGAGATATTAAATAAAAAATAATAATAATAATAATTTTTTCTTCAGTTTCGATAGAATCCACAGTATTTTTGCGTAGAACTTTTTTTTGCGTGGGCGGCCTTCGGCCGCGCTTCAAAAAAATAACCCTCATCAGTCCAACTCCGGCTACGCAATCCACAGTATTTTTGCGTAGAACTCTTCTAAAAAAAAACGAACAGCTGCGAAGAATTTTTAAGAAAAGAAATAAATTAAGTCACACTACATATTTAAAAAGAATTCCAAAAAATATTGTAATTGGCTCAACTAAAATATTGTTATCGCTTAAACATATACATATGTATATTTATGGAATAAATGTTTATTTTGTTACTTCTTGTATGACGAAAATCACAAAACTTGAATAAAGCAGAATTTTTCGTATTAAACATGCAGAATTTTGAAAAAGCAGAATTTTAAAAAGCAGAATTTTTTTGCAATTTACAGAATTTTGTCACCCAGAATTTTGTAATACAGAATAATGACACGCTCCCTAAAATATATCAAAAACTGTTAATAAGTTGAAAAAAAATGTATAAAAGTAAAAAAAAAAATATTTTTAACTTATCGGCATAGAGGATGACGCATAATATATGTACCTACAAAAATATCATTAAACAAAAAAATCCTTATTTAAGAATATGTAAATAGTAAAAAAATGAAAGTAAAAAATATAAAAAAATGAAATAGTTCGAAAAAAAACTTAAAAAAGTAAAAAAAAAAATATTTTGATCTTACCGACATTTCTTTTTTTTAATTCTGTATTGCAACTAGTTCATAAATATTTACAAATGACTAACAAGCAACTTAATTATGATAACATTACACAATTTTCACTCTACATGACATAAAGCATTTCTATGGAGGTATGAGATCGCTAGGTTTAGTGCGTCTGAGCCTTCGTACGAGTATTAATCCGTTGGTTTCAATTAAATTAAGTGCTTCTTCATTGATGTGGTTTATTAGTCTTTCTTTATGGGCAACTGCAATCTTTGCGATTTCAGTGCTGACGGAGTTTATTTTAAGGTCGCGCTCAATGGTGAACTTCTACAGTACCATGGTGCTTTGACAATGCACCTAAGGACCTTATTTTGGAAGTGTTGGATTTGGTTATTCGTACTTCGACTGGCACACCCCCATAGCTACGCACCATAACTCCATACTGGGCTTAGTATCTGCTTGTAAATTAACAGCTTGTTTTCTATGGTGAGAGCTGATCTGCTACCCATGAGCCATTACATGTTTTTGAGTTTGATGTCCAATTCTTGCCTCTTTTTCTTGGCATGCTCTTTCCATCGAAGTTTGCAGTCAAGTGTCATATCTAGGTACTTCGCATAATTTGAGTATGGGACCTGTTGATCATCTATGTATAGTGGTATATGTTGTATTTTAATGTTTGTGAAAACTACGTGTACAGATTTTTCTTGGTTAAGTTTAATTTTCCATGTATTAGTCCACTGGCAGATCTTATTTAACGCGGTTTATAATGTGGCTGTCGATTCGTTTTCAGTTTCACCAACTGCAATCAAGGCGGTGTCATCTGCAAACGTTGCACACTGAGGATTTTTGTACAGAGATGCGGAAAAAAGTATACATCCCAAAAAATATTTACATTTTTACTACTAACGAAGTTATATATATTTGTGTATGAAAAGAACATGTCTAAAAACTATTTTTTAAAAAAATTAAAAAAAAGAATTTTTTTTTTAAATTCATAATTTTTTTTTTTTTGTTTTTATTAATATAAGCCAGCAAATATTTACGCACAGGATACATGTAAGTTCATAATTCTGAATTACCCTCAAAATGTCAAAACAAAATTAAAAGTGTTTAGTTATCATTGCCAAAAAATAATCAGTGGCGCCTGGTGGCACCTGCAATTGATTAAAACTGAAAGAGACGTTATTAAGCAACACGTTGATACTAGTTTCTGACCGTAGGTAAATGTAGCTCAACTTGCAGATCCAAGAATATGAAGGAATATGATTTTTTTTTTTCGTAAAATTAATTATAAATATATAATCAAATGCTTTACAGCCTTTGTTCTTCCGGCTAAAATATATAAAAATGTCGTACCCTAAATGAAAAATAAAAAATTGGAAGTCGGCTCAAGCAAAAAGAAAAAAAACCACCTTGGGCTTTGAAGTTTCTTTCTTGGTCAGTTCAATACTATAAAAAAATTATACTTTTGACATATCTATAACAAAAACTGTAAGTCGGAGTTTAGTAATTCTTTTTGATTTTATTGTTGGTTCTATTCTGCAATTTAGAAATACCATTAAACATTGCGTAAGTGGTATGTTGCAAATTTGACTTTTTTCCGCAAAATCCCCAGTGTGCGTTGCTGTAACGTAATTAGGATCAGACGGTAGGTCATGTGTAAAGATAAGGTACAGCAAAGGCCCAAGAACGCTGCCTTGAGGTACTCCTGCATTTATTTGTCGAAGACTTGAATAAGCATCATCTTGCTTGACTCGAAAATAGCGATCTGATAAGTACGACTCCAAGATTTCGTAGTATTGCTTAGGAAGTATTAATTTTAGTTCAAAAAGCAAACCTGTGTGACAAACTTTATCGAATGCCTTTGCCACATCGAGGAATACGCCAGAGCATACTCGACTTTTGTATTTTCGAGTGCTTTTTCTATTTCGTGCGTGATCCTGTGTACCTGGTCGAAAACTGTTGTGTTGGAACTATTTTTTTTCGTATTTTAATCAACAGCTTTTCAAACAATGGTAGGAGTGATATAGGTCTATACGATGAAACTTTGTGCCCAGGTTTGCCTGGTTTTTGGAGCATAATAACCTCCGCAGTTTTCCAGATAGAAACGTAATGAAACTTAAAAGATGTATTCATTATGCTAGTGAGAATTGGAATGCTTTTAGGTGGAAGCTGCTTGAGTATTTCTGCAGTGGACATAGCGGAAGAAATATGAAATATCTACAAAAATAATGGCATTAATTCCTTCTATCGCACACTCTAAGTACACAATGAAACCCATATCATTTCCACATCGTAATTAAAGTAGGTTGATGGCTCTTTAGTAGAACCTCAAACGCTAAAAATTAAAAAAAAATGTCGCAATTTTGAGGTGCTTCCGCCACATAGTACGCTGGGGAGAATATGCCATAAAATGCAATTTCTATATCCTTCAAAATATTTACACAAATTCGTTCAAATCTGGCAATACAGCTGACGACCACCACCAATCATTCACAAACGCCAATCAGCGCAACTGACCACTAGACCCACAGCGTATCTATTTTTATTGACATTTCGACGAAAGGTGGTTTGAGAAAGTCAGTGAACAAGTCTAATCAACTCAACACAACTGCAAACAACAACAAGAACAACAACCACAATAATAATAACTCTGTACAAGGCTAACAAGAGCAAGAGCCAAGGCAAAAACAAAAATACAAACAACTGGAAATTGCAAACACAACAGAGTGTCCGTGATGATGATTGTTTGACGGCGGAGTCATCCGCGCATGCGCACAAGCAAACCCAGTCAAGAGGATGAAGATCGCATTCGCAAACAAGGCGCTGGCAATGACCGTCACAATGACGGTGACGATGACAGTGACGGTGACTGTGACAGTGACGCTTGACGGTCAGCATGCGTTTGCCACAAGTGGGCATGGCGCGCTGCTACAGGGACGTAAAACATAAACAGTGCCGCAGCACCTGAAGGGGCTCATGCAGCAGCAACGTGCAATGAATGCTACAGCGAAATGCAAACAATTCAGTTCATAAGCATACATAAATGCATACACGTACATATGTGCGTGCGTGTGTTGCACGAATGCTCACAATGTAGGATGTGTTAGCCATTGAACTGTAATGGATTTTCGGAGTCGCCTGCAATCTATCGCATTCCCAGTTGACCACATCCACCCAACACTTTATTGGAAGTGCTTGCAATGCGCAAATTCTACAATTTTTTACAACATATTTTTCTCCAGTTGCAAGTTGCAAATTGCAAAAAAAAAAACGAAAAAAACTGTTAAGTCGAGTCGTTTGGAAATTGACATTGCCATCAGTAGCAGTCAGTCTGCCGCCCCATTGACCAGCCAATTGTTCGTTAACCTCAACGTAGACGCAACGAACCGTCGCATGTCATTGTTGTTGCATCGCTGCACTTAACTGCATTGCGGCGAGGTGGTGGGGTGGTGTGGCAAGTTGGCGAGTTGGCTCATGCCAAGCGGTCAATTGTTAACTGCTGCAGCTGTAGAACCAACTACATTTTTTTCTACAGCTAATCGATTTGCCAGCAATAGCAACGGTAGTGAAACGACAACAACAAAAAGGAGCAAAAAAAATATAACAAATATTATTCGCCTTTGTACTGTATAATTTTCAATTTTCGCATGAAATCCATCGCTCGGACGCAAATTATAAGTAGCAGTAGTTATGTTGAATTTCAGAATTTTTAGTGTGTCTTTGGGTCAAAGCGGCCGTTTGGGGCGGAACTGCTGTAATTATGTCTCCACACATACACACATACATACATCAAAATAGTTGTAGGCACAGACATTGCACCTATAATTATCGAAACGAGGGCGATTGAGTGATAGTTTTTGGGCTTATTGTATTTAAGACTAGGTGGAGTCAGCCGTCCAGGTGTGCATAGTTCATTTTTTTGGAAGTCATAAATAATTAGTTCTAATTTCTATTTCACTTCTTTAAAGAAAGTTTGTACAAAAATTAGAAAAATTTCAACAACTTATCATACAATTCAGCTAGAGCTTCTAGAAATAATTTTGGTATGCAGTTTCACAGCGGGAATTTTTGTATATGGAGAAAAGCGCAACTTTGTCAAGGAAAAATTAAGGAAATTTCCTAACAAATTCAAACTTGCATTTTGTTATATTAAAATTTATTAGACTATAAAACTGCATACTAAGAATTGTTCTAGAAATTTCAATTAAAAACCATGCAGCAATAATTAAAGGGGATGTAAGTTGCCTAATTTTCAGCCTGTGTCAGCCATCTTGAGCTACTTAATAAATCCGTGATGTCCTCTTGAAAAAGCTAGTTTTTAATTCAAGACAAATTTTGCTAAAAAGTCAGCAGGCAACAGTGTTTTTGTTGTGCCACAAAACTTTGGCAAAGACGGCGTTAAGTTTGTGCAAGTCCCAAAAGACAAGTCGTGCGGCACTTCATTGAAAACAGGCGAAAAAGTTTGCGTGCATCACTTTTCGGCTATGGATTTTGGAGTTGGGTTAGATCGAAAGAAGGAAAAGTTGTCTAAAGATGCGCTTCTTTTGCATAACTGAAATGCGCCTGCAACGGTCCATTCTTTGGGTGACGCTTCTACAGAAACAGAGTACATTTTTTTCTTTCACCTTCTTTCACCTGGAAAAAGAATTAGCCCATTTTAAGGAACGACTTCTAAAATTGCATAAAATACCACGTCAGTCAAATACTTTCTAAGTGGCAGATTAAAAATTTGGTTTTAGCAGTTTTTACCAAATTACCTTTAGCTCCCCTTAAATGTTGTTGAATCGTGTAGCACTCAATTGTAAAATGTCAAGACTAAAGACTAGGATCAAAATGGTCGCTTTACACTGCCAATGTTCGAGTATGCTTTTTGAAAAACCCTTTACAAGCACTTAATAAGTTTTTTTCATCTGACAAATTATATTTTTTGTCTTTTTAAATTTTTGAAGGAAATATTTCAAATATTCGTATGTAATTTTCAAAAATCACGCATATTTTTGAATAATTGTTATAGCATTTGTTCAATAAATTTTATATCTCATTGAAATTCTAAGTTCTCAAAAATCCTAAAATTTATAATAAATCGAGTCCTTCAAGAAATGTAAGCAGCCGCAGCTCCGAAGCTCCCACATACATACATACATACATATGTCTTCATGTGTGCACTAGAAATTTTCATTCAGCAATGAAAGTGTCCGAGTTCAGAGCGGAAAAAATTACGCCACATACAGGCGGGGGCAATTGTGGCCTGCCGATGTCGATACAAGGAATCATCGATGCATTTGCGACAGAACGAGTCCTGGCGTTGCCAAGAGCACTAACGGAAGGTACATACACACATACGCAATGCTAGCAAAGGATTACCGTTACAAAAATTATTAACAAAATTTTATTAAATTGTGTGACCCCCCCAAAATAACTGTAGAATACATGAATTGTTCGGGCTTGGGCTATAAACTGCTAAACAATGATTGGGACGATTACTTTGTGGAATTTCCTTGGCTAATTGCGTTTCTCGTGTACTCAATTAGTCTCCCCCTTCTGTGCATAGCCTGGTGTTTTTTTCAATTCCGACGCAAACGCCGTAGACGTTTTGAAAAATCGCCTGTGCCTGCCTGGCGCCTGGTACTCACTTTGCTGCTCTTTTTACTCAAAATCTTCTACTGGTAAGTGCACAACTTTCAAGGTGTATTTTATTCAATTTTTTCAGAAGCAATATAAGCACTTTATAAATGATTTGTGGCTCTATTTTCAAATGCAGCTTCTGTTTGTGGTTTACTTATACATCCTATCGAAACCATCCCATTACAAATACTGGGCCAGCAAATTACAATGATAATCTGATGCGAATGTACTACGAGCAAACTTTGGATGCAGTAGATCGTATTTTCATTGAAAACATCGAAATCGTGCACGAATTTATGAAAGAATTGTCTGGTGGTGAGTATGCAGATGAAGTGCTCGGGTCACAAAGCGAGTTGTGTGTGTGAGTTTGCCATCGCTTTAGGTACGAATTCTTCATGTGCTAGCAAAATTCATGTCCTTTGCATCAATAAACCGAAACAGAAACGTATGCTTTTAGTCACCTATGTCAATTACTTGTAATTCTTACCAGACTTGCAGTACTTTTTCATGAATATCAAGAAGATACTTACAATCACTCAACTCATGGGGTTATTTAAGTAAAATTTGATCGATATGCCTTGCAATTATTTTGAGATGCTAGGTCAGGTAGTTGACTACTGGCATTCTTAAAATACTTTTTAGAAACCAGCAGTGTCGCTCTTTAACCCTAGAGAGGTAAACTTCGTACTTCTTAGAAATTCATTTTAACCTACTTGATTTGGCTTTGGATTGCTCTGAGCATCGTGCTCAACTTTTCAATAACTGTACTGTGAATTTCCAACTTTCTCTAGCCTTTCCAAGGCAAATAATTAAAAAATAAATGTAAAAAAATTATGGACACTAGTAAATTAGAAGAATCTGAATGAATTTCGAGGCAAGTGCCAGAAAATTTCAATAAAATTCACTCGGAAGGATTTTACAAAATCTGTCCGTGTTATATTTCCCAAAAATCAAGTATGGAAGGAAGTAGTTGTAAAATTTACGAGGTTCACTTATAACGTAGTTCATAGGGTGTTTACCACTTTAGGATTAAGACTACGACCCATAGTTTAGCCTCCAAACTCAAAAAGACACCCTACAGCGCTCCGAACCGCATTGAATATTCCAATGTGTTTTTAAGTAGGTAGCTAAATTAAGAGGGAGCACTGAACAAATTTTGAAAGTGAACCTTTGGAATTAAAAGATGACTAAATTCCTTGAAAATGTCCTAAGTACTTCTATTTGAATTTTAACGTAGCCCCTCAACGCCTTCTTCTCGAAACTACATTGTCGAGCGCATACAGGGACTGCACCGCTGTTGCTAGCGAACTGGGATCGGTTTCTAGTGGAAGGGGAAGGTTCAACGATCATTTTCCCCCACCAGCCGATTCGGTTGATCGCTTGGCGGGAAGGCTTATTACTTTTCAATCAAACCCTGTATCACTGATCCGCCTGACTTGAAATTTTAACTCCATATTCAAAATCTCATTCCGCAAGGAAGTGCAATAGATCTCTTCGATTTCAGTGATTCTATGCCAAGCGATCCAAAGATCCAGAGAGAACGAAAGTTTTTGCAAGTTTTGAAAAATTTTTTTTGGAAAATTTAAAAAAAAAAATTTTGAAAGTTTTGAAAAAATTTTTATAAAAAAAAAATGTTTAATGTTTACAAAAATTTGTATAGGTACATATGTACCTATTTTGGGATTTCTAAAAGGTTAAAGTTTTGGTACGGAGCCCTTTAAAGCCCTTTTAACATTTATATACATTTCGGCCGCCGTAGCCGAATGGGTTGGTGCGTGATTACCATTCGGAATTCACAGAGAGGTCGTTGGTTCGAATCTCGGTGAAAGCAAAATTAATAAACACATTTTTCTAATAGCGGTCACCCCTCGGCAGGCAATGGCAAACCTCCGAGCGTATTTCTGCCATGGAAAAGCTCCTCATAAAAATATCTGCCGTTCGGAGTCGGCTTAAAACTGTAGGTCCCTCCATTTGTTGAACAACATCAAGATGCACACCACAAATAGGAGGAGGAGCTCGGCCAAACACCCAAAAAGGGTGTACGCGCCAATTATATATATATATATATAACCAAAAATTAAAAATGGCAAAAAAGCATGTCTCAAGTGTTTTTAACAAATACAGGAAACAAGAAAAAAATTATTTTTTAGGTATATTTTAAACTAAAAAATTGAAAAATGATTTTAAAATGTTAAAAGGAAGCCAAGATATTTGACTTTCTAAAATTCTATACTCAAATTTTCAACAATAAATACATAAATACCAAAATTAAAATTTTTTTTTCATTTTATTATTATTAGTATTGTTTGCTTTAGCGCCAATTATGGGGCGGAAAGTGCCAATACTGTTTTTTATTAGTTTTTTTTTTAGGCGTGAGTATAATACAATATAAAGGGTGGTTAAGTTTCAAAGGCCGCTGTTGATTTTGAATAAAATACAATAAAATTTTTTTTGGAAAATTATTGTGATTCTCTTTATTATGATAATATTAGTATGGCAATAAAACATTGGCCAAATGGCCGACGCGGTCTCGGCGGCACACCTCCATCCGATTGTCCAAATTTTTGATGACGCTGAGGCATAATTGAGGTTCTATGCCGTTAATGTGCCGAATTATCTTATCCTTTAGCTCTTGAATTGTTGCTGACTTATCAACGTACACCTTTTCTTTCAAATAACCCCAAAGTAAGAAGTCCAACGAATCACATGGTCTTGGCGGCCAATTGACATCGCCGCGACGTGAGATTATTCGGACATCAAGTTTTTCGCGCAAAAGAGCCATTGTTTCGTTAGCTGTGTGACAAGTGGCACCGTCCTGTTGAAACCACATATCGTCCACATCCATATCTTCCAATTCGGGTCATAAGAAGTTCGTTATCATCTCTCGATAGCGAACTCTATTCACAGTAACTGCCTGACCGGCCTCATTTTGGAAAAAATATGGTCCAATGATGCCTCCGGCCCATAAACGCCACCAAACAGTAACACTTTGTGGGTGCATTGGTTTTTCGGCAATCACTCTTAGATTATCATTCGCCCGAAAGCGGCAATTCTGCTTATTGACGAATCCACTGAGGTGAAAATGTGCCTCATCACTGAAGATGATTTTCTTCGAAAATTGGTCATTCACCATTGCCATTTCCTGGCCTTAGTTCCTGGGTCAATTGCACCTTGTAAGCGTGTAAATGCAAGTCTTTATGCATAATGTTCATCAACGACGAGCGTGAGAGGTGCAATTGTTGGGCACGGCGAAGAGTTGAGGAGGACGGCTCTTCAACCACACTATCGCGAACAGCAGCAATATTTTCTGCAGTACGAGCTGTACGAGCATGCACTGGTGTTTTCACATCTGCTACAGACCCGGTTTGCTCAAACTTTTGCACAATTTTTCCGATTGTACGCACATTTGGACGATTAAATTGACCGAAAAAATCACGAAGTGCGCGATATGCATTTTGATTTGAACGTCCGTTTTCATAATACGCCTGAATAACTTTAACGCGTTGTTCGATTATGTATCTTTCCATGGTTCAAATTGAATTAGTCTGAAAATGAAAAATGTCAAATAAAATGCAAAAAAAACTTCATGTTTAGCTGTGCTTCACATTCAGCATCGGCCCTTAAAATTTAACCATCCGTTACAATAGAAAAAAAAGGATTTTCAACAAAATTTACCAGAATGTCCAAAATGTTTGGACTTTTTTACGTCAATACTGCTTAGCTGTTTTTTACAAAAAATCGGACTTATTTCTTAAAAAGTTTAAAATTTGTTTGCAAAATATATTTGTCAAATTATCCCATACTTCGTCAATTGTTCATTTGTATAACTGTACTTTTTTGCCCATCGTAAATTTGGTCGGTGCGGTTGATCCGATCGTGGGCCATTCAGACCATATGACTTCGTCAATTAAAAAAAATACACTTTTTGAAATTTACCATAAAGGGCCTTCCCGATTTTTCATCTATTTTATGTCCTACTCATAAAATCCTAAAAAATATTCTTATTTTTTTTTTGCCACTGCAATAGCCTAACCGCTTGAAGAAAAATCTCCATATTAACTACCCACACCAAAATTAATCCTTTTAGGGAACATTCACACATTAATTTTGAAAACCCATATTTTTAAATTTGACATTTCACAGATATGAAATCGAGTCTAAACCGGTCTGCACCGAAACTAATTCAAGATCCTAGTGGCAGCATGCTACTGAAAATATATGCCGTTAGTAACACAATTCAACCGCTCATAAAGAGCCTGCGGGCAGATACAAAGCTGCTAGTAGCAGATTTCATGCAATTAGCGGATCGTAAGTATTTTATAGTAATGCCTTAAATAATTTTAACAGTTCATTAATTTCAGTCACGCGATTTTTCTATCGAAATACCACTACGTTTTTGAGTAAAGGCAATATCTCAGATCTGAAATATGCGGAGTTGATTCAGAGAGAACTCATGGCAAATGAACATAAAATTCCAATGGTAAAGATGAATTTTGTTAAAAAGGAGGGAAGTGGGATAAAAAGCGCTCTTCAATAAAACAAATTGTGAATGAGTTACCAAAGATTTTTTTTATTGTCCATATATGTCATTACGTATGAAATATGACAACGTTCAACTATGCCCACCAGCTTCGCAATTCAGTCTTCTATGAATTTGCCGACTTAGCCGACTGCATTTGAGCAAGAGTCTGAGTATTGTTAACTTTGGTCCCATGGATCCTTTGCGCATTACCGGCACACCTCACAAGAATACGCCTGGCGAGATCAAATCGCACGATTTTTCTTTCGTTCTTAGGCAGTTAATGGTAATTCTCGCATTGCACCAAAAGCTTCTCATAAAAATTTTATGACGTTTGGACTTACCGATGCTTTATATGACGTTACATGACGTTTTTATTACGGTGTTTTTCTAGTCAACCTGGTAACCAAAAGCCATGGTTTCATTCACTTATTCTTTACTCAAATTTTCACTAGACAGCCGTCTCAAATCTAAGTGAAGCCTGGTAGCATCGGTGACTGAATATCCCACGAAAGTTATTACTAAACGCTTACCACTACTTTGCCCAGATTAAGAGGCTCTGTAGAATGAGAACGAACTTTCTTACACAGGATAGATGTGGAAGAGTTTATCCCATATCTCCCTCAAAACTCCAATAGTGACCGTTGACGATTTTTTTTTATTCTACAATATTTAAGCAGATTTTTGTAAATTCACTAACTTTCTTCCTCACAGCTATTGAATATCGAAACTGTATTATCGAATATTGATGACGTTGTTGAAATGTCAATAGGGTTTTTGCGTTTATGTGCAGCTTTCACAGAAAGCTTAAATGATTTACAGCGCTACTACGAGGACTACTTAACCAATATGTGGGGCGTCAAAGGTAATCTTCACTAGCAAAACTATGATTAGCACATTCTGACGTACTTAAATTCTCTAGTGAAACAAATTGAAGAAAATTATGTGAAAATTCACAAAGCTGTAAGGAAGCTTCAGATCGAATTGCCGCGGAATGTTATAATCCATTTGCCGTCAGATATTTATTCATATCAATTACTTTTCATAACAATCGCTGTGATCGTAAGAAATGCTGCTTTAAAGTAATTTGAATTGTCATAAACTTAATTAAATATTTGAAAACTTTTACAGATCGCCCTACTTTGCTTGATGCAGCTATGCTATTCGGTTTATCACACGGTCTTAATGCGCTTCAAGAAGAAAAAGTACATTTTAGTGAGGTGAGTATGGGAATATATAAATTATGAGGGGAAATATTTCATTCACTCAGAAAACAATTAGGTATTAGACACAAAATCTCTGGTCAAAAGCGAAATTAGGCTTAATGTAATAGAAAATTAAACCAGCTTTCAAATCAAAAACCGATTTCTCACATTCGCCAGCGAGTTGATATAAGGGCAACTGATTGGACTCATTTACTAGAGCGCCGAACAAAAAGTGCTCAGGAAGAAAGAAATGCACCTAGTTCAATACAATTTAAATTTTAAGATTTGTGGGATTTAGTTTTCAACTTTTGATAGACTTTTTCTCTACTCCCCACTCACTCGGTTTCGATTTGTCTGCGTTAAATAACTATGGTGCTAGCACTTATGTGCAAGTTTTGACAATTACTTCTCCTATAAGTTTGATAATTTTTTTATTAAAATATAGTTCATTCTTCTACAAAAACCATATAGTTGCAAGTTTCAAGCTTCGTGAAAATCTGAAAGAAATGGAACTAATTGTCATACTTTGCGGAATTATGATAAAAAAAATAAAAAAATTGTTCACACTTTTTACACAGAATTCTTAAAAAAATTCGAGTATTTGGGGATATAGCCCATTGAATTCTAGTGTAATAAAGTGTAAACTTAAAATGACTGAAAAATCGCGTTGATTTTTGAGAATTTTGTTTTTTGCAGTTCTGTGCATTTTCCCCATATAATGAATGTTTGAATTTATTTTGCTGTTAAAAATTAACACAAGTTTTTAACCACCTCTAAGTGGCACTTTTTTATATTAAAATTTAGTGGATCAAAAACCCAATACTCGAGATTTTTCTAGATTTTTTTTACATTTCCACAAAGTATTAAATGAAACCTGAATCAATTACATTTTCTTAAAAAAGTGGTCACAACTTTCCAATCAACTTTAGTAGTATAGTTATTTAATGAAGTGTTTTAAGCGAGCTGCTTTAGACTTTCTTCTTGCTTTTAAGTATGCAGCATGCCCTAAGCGAATTACTTGCGATAGATCGCTAGGCTGTTCATTGATCATATCAAGAGCAGCGAAAATGAGTTTCCGACTCGCGAGATATTTTTTATATAATTCAAGTGATTTCATCTATTGCGCTTGTGTTCTCCGCTATTAAAACGCGTGTTTCCAGCCTTACTAGTAGATAGGCTAGTTCTCTAACTCAAAAGTAGAACTGAAACCATTGCTGAAATTCACGAGACACGTCGATAACTCAAATGATGCCTACTTCAACTGAGAAACTGGCATTATATGACTCCCTTTAAGCCATCTTCTACCGGTAATAGATTCCGTGTAGATAATTGCGTGAAATTTAGTATGGTTGGTATTAAAGGTCTTCCGGATGCACCAGGACAGACTGTTGCGAAAACGCAACGCTGGTTGAAACGCTGTGATCTTATTCATAGAAATAATATAACTTACGCAGAGTTGTAGTTGGGTATTTTTTTGAATTCTCTTTATTAATATAGTTGTATTTTGTTAAGTTGACAATGTAATAGTTTTGCAATATTTAAAAAAAAACATTATTTTTTCTTATTTCCTAAATCTGTATGTTATTCATGAAAACATTTTGGATGTAATCTTTTTTTTTTTTTTTGTGTAAATATTTTATTTGCAATCTATCTTAATATAATGATATTCAGCAAATTAGGTCTTATAAGACCTGCAAATGGTGGAAGAAGACCAAAACATGTTAAACTGCCTTTTCATGTCTGATGAGGCCCATTTCGATTTAAACGGCAATGTGAACAAACAAAATTGTCGAATATGGAGTACTTCTAACCCACAGATACTCCACGAGACGGAATTGCATCCTCTTCGCGTGACAGTGTGGTGTGCGGTTTCTTCACGCTGTATTGTCGGGCCTTATTTTTTTGAAGAAAATGGTCACACCGTTACGGTTACTGGAGGCCGTTATTTGAAAATGCTGAAAGAATTTTTCTATCCAGAATTACGCCGAAAGAGAATTTCTTTCAACTCTGTGTGGTTTCAACAAGATGGGGCAACGTCTCACATAGCCCAGACTGTTATGACAGAGTTGCGACGAAAATTTCCCAATAAACTGATTTCAAGAAACTCCGAATTTCGTTGGACCCCCAGGTCGCCTGACCTTACTGCACCTGACTTTTTCTTGTGGGGTTTATGTAAACAAGAAGTTTATAAAACAAAGCCAACAAATTTGGATGAACTAAAACAATCCATTCGGGCAACAATTGCGGCTATTCCTGTCGTAACTCTCAAAGCAGCAATGAACAACTTTTTACTAAGATGCCGCACTTGTGTCAACGAGCATGGGGGGCATTTAAATTCAATTATTTTTAAAACTAGTTAAGCTACATTTAATAAAATTTAATGCCCTTCAACTTGAAAAAAAAAAATGAATTCCATACACTAAAAAAAAGTTATTTGAGTTTCTTAATGTAGCAAAATTGATCAGCCACCCTCTATTTTTACTTGCACAAATAAAAATAATAGCACTTATGGTACAAATTGCCATATGAAAATGACATAAACATCAATTTTCCCGCCAAAAATAATGTCATCAAAACGTTGAAGTCACATGAGTCGTTTCAACCAGCGTTGCGTTTTCGCAACACCTGTTTTTAAGAGTTTATTTTTGCAAGAAAACTTCAGCTGCATTAGCAGCTGGTATGATACTCGTAATGTTATTATTTCATATCTTATATTTAAGAAACTAGTAGAAAACGTAAAAAAAAAACTATTTTTAGTTCTCAAACAGTTTTATGAAAAAGTTTTTATTTTGCACACTTTTTTCTACACTTGTCCTGATTTGGAACAAATCCGCACACAAAAAATCTTAGAGCATAATTATAAAGTCAAAAGTCCAAATTACAACATTTTAGAGATATATTTTTTTTACTGTAGCCACAAATGTTCAAAGTTGCTGTTGCGAAAACGCAACGGCGGTAGAAAATGGGTTAATCTAATTACTCCTAGCAAAAACGAAATCATTATAGGGTTATAAATCGTCGCATGAAATCAAAAAAGCCCTAAGTTACATTTTAAAAATTTTACAGGAGAAGCAAAAAACCTTTTAAAATAAAAAATAGGGCAAAATTTTTCAATATTTTCTCAATTTAAGATTATTTTTCATAAAAGAATCAGTATTTGAAGAAAAAATATTACTTTTCGTATTACTTACAGATATATGAAACTTACGCCTTCTACAATTAGTTTTTTTTTAATCGAAAAGGGCGTAACTCAAATAGAAAGTTTGTTTTTTGGTAATTTTCTCAAAATATTTTTCTTATTTCTTGCATTAAATTGATTATAATATAATAATATATTATAATGGATATTATCCAATTTATTATTATATATTTTTTATTTTGATAACAAACCAGCAAAACAAAAAATAATTCTCAAAAAGAAAGTTAAACAAAAAGAAATTAAATTCGTAAAAATATGAAAACTTTACATAAATCTTGCTATTCATTTTCATAGGGCAAATTAGTATAAAAATCATGACAATCTGCTGGTATAAAGAACTTAAGATCGTTGAGATGTTCCCACTTTTTTTAGAAATGTTTGACTTTTGGTATGTAATGGAGCAATTGGGAGTCATGAAAATTTTTGGCACATCGGTGTGGAAGAAGAGTATATTCGTCTTTGATGTTTGTTTTAAAATAAATAATTCCAAGCGGATCATATGCCAGTACTCGAATTTTGTTAACGGTAGGATCACCAATTTTTTTGCCTGTAAAACACATTTTATTGTAAAAGTAGATCGTGAAAGTTGATTTTGATGATGTTACCTGGACGAATAGAAGAGTATCGCTTAGGAAGAGAGTCGTAATCCCGAAAATATGAATGAGTAAGGTGATGAGTGTTCAGTGGAAAGGAGTCTTTCGAGAATCCTTAACATACTGAACAAATTCAGACGGAAGATTAATTTTTTTATTGTTAATTTTTCTTTGGATATGCGAATGTGTTGAATCGCAATCCATTTGAGTGCGTCCAACTATAAAATATTTATGCTCTATCGTTATGTTTTTTCAATGCATAAAGATAGCAATGCGTTCGACAATATGACATTGCGGTTTTGATAAAAGCAGCCATCAGAATATATTATGACATGGTTAATACTCGTATCTGGTGACTGAAGTAAGCACTTCTCTAAGTATTTAACAATACATGTGGCGGTAGTAGACGCTACAAGATTCCCTTCAGACTCATCCCAAATGTAATTATCAGACTCGTGAGTAATGATATTATAAATAGTGAAATTATGCACCTGTAATTTCATTTAATAATATGAGGCGCTAGCATTTGTTTGGGGAATCAGTTTCACTGCTTGCATATCCATGCATAATAATTGGCACTTTCGATATCGTTTTCTTTTTCTTTTCTCATTTCATTGATTTGTGATCTATGACTATTATATTGATCCTCAGTTATGTTTTTTGCCTCAAATGATACACAAATATCACACATATCGTTCCTTGATTTAAACAATGAAATATTTTGTTGTTTTATGGTAAAAGCATAAATTTTGGATACGATACTGGTAAAATTTCATCGTCATTATTACCATCGCAGTCTTCACAATATAGTTTATAAAGTTGGTTGTATGATTTAATATCTGTTTGTAAATAATTTTTTGTACTGTATTGTCTTCAGTAATGGGATTCAAGTTTTGGAATACTGTTTCACCATTTCTTTAAAAAGTTAAGGCGCTTTTCGTATTTTTACGTTTGGACGTTCCTTTTGGCGGAGCAATATCCAATTGCGTGTGTTTTAAAATGTTCGAATCTACCCAATTTCTTATCATTTTTTCATTTATTCCAAGAGTTGACATAAACATTTGCCGGCAAACCTGGATACGAGTTGCTTTTGCTTTCAAATAATACCGTTTAGATAGCGATCGCCTCGAAAATGTGTTATGGTTTCGTGCTTTTTCTTCTAATTCTACTTGACTTATTACATAAATCTTTTTTTCTTTCCACGACATGTTCCAAAATCCATCAAATATTTCTTGGCGTATATTTACATCATATTGGGAGCAATGACGCAATGTGCTTTTTTCACAATATTTAGACTGACATCTTAAGCCCATTTTTCGAGGATTCTTTTCACACACAATTCCCTTATTAAGACCTTTATAAATTTTGCCGGTCATTCGGTTATTGTAATTTAAATATGTTTTATTCACCGTTTTTTTTTTAACACTGACTTATCAAAATTAGTTTCCTTAATCATTTTTAGAGATTTTTAGTTTTAATTAAATAAACTCCAACTCAGTAAAGCCTCTTAGAAACATACAAAAGAAAAACTAACTGTTAATACAGAGATGCAAAAAACCTTATCGTCAATACTTTTCGTCAGTAACTGATAAATAAAAAACTGATAAATAAGAACACACACAATGGCATGGCATGCTATGCCTTCTTGTGTTTGTTGTTTATTATTTCTCTAAAGGCGTAAGTTACAGTTTTGGTTGGCAAATTTGTTACGCTTGCACTTAGGGCTTTTCGAATTTTGTTTATACCAACGTCATTATTGGTTGTTGGATTATAAAATTTTAAAGGAACATGTATTATGATACGGTACATGATAATCAACTAAAAAGTCGATTTTGAATTTTTTGTAACTTAGGGCTTTTTTTGAATTCATATGACGAAATACCTTAAATAAGGTAATTTAACTTGCAAGGGATCAACTAAAAAAAATATTCTAACGTCAAGGCGAGAAAAAATGGAATCGTTAGCTGAGTTGGTTAACTTCCGTAAATACAGCGCAGCGAGTTGATCAAAAGGTCTCAGAAATCAAGGCAATTTGGCTTTTTGTCAAATAGCTTCACGAAGGTTGTTCAACTTGCCTGCAAATAGCTTATTTGCAATGAACTTTTATTGGTTGAAAAACCGATTGAGCTATAAATCGATTCATCTATAGGGCCTTTTAATCGCAATGCAAACGCTGAGCATCATCCAAGCAGAAGAAACTCTATAGTGACTTTAATAAATCCTAAATTTCCAGACCAGCACGAATTATTTTTTTGAATTACCAATTTTGTGTATTCTAAGTGAAAGATTCCTGGGCTGTTCATTGACCGTTTATTTATCTTATTTTCCGCAGCATCGTTGTTGTTATTTGTATTTCATCGATTATACTCTGTCTGATCGCAAGCCTTACGCTCTTCGTGGGCACATCCTACTTTAACTTTAGGCGAGATGCGTAAGTAGAAGACGCAAATTTAAATGCACAAAAGCTTAATTGTCTTTTAATTTTCCTACACAGTAACAGCCTCGACAATCCATGTGGCCTGGATACCAAGATCTACTGCGATACACGCAACAGATTTAGTTCGATACTCAATGCAGATACGCAGAAATTCGAGTTGGAAATGGCTGTTGAAAACCAACGTATTTTTGAGACACTTCGTGACGCATTGCCGCGCGTCGCTGGCATTTCGAATATTTTGCAAATGCTGCATTATGCGAATTTCAGTGAAGAAGTCTTCAATTCCGGCAAAATGTTTAATGTGGTGAAACAAGAATTGAATATGCAGAATTGGTATGAGACTTACGAGCGTCTAAATTTGCACGTTCCTGTTGCAGACCCGTCAACTGCCAGCGCAGAGCCCGCGCTCTACGCATCGATGCTCTCGTGCAATTTGAACACAATGAAATTGCATGTCTTTGAAACTCTAATAGCAAAGGATATCACCGATAATGTGTATGGAATGTCGAAGAAGGCAGAAATTTTGGCAAAACATTTGCCCATGAAAAATCTGACGACGCTGCTGAAGCAAAGCCTGAGCGAGATGCGTGTATTGCATGATTTTGTGGAATTAGAGTTTAGGAACTTACTCTATAATAAGACAGATCAACTGTTGCGCGGTGTTGAACTGGAAATGACGGCATATATGCGCAATTGGGATTTGATACCTAACTGCTTGGAGTTGAAATTGCCAAGTGTCGGTATGCCCAAGGATCTGTACGAATGCATTGAGTATCGTTTGGTAAATTTTGCAAAAAATGTTTTTGGGTGTACGAGTATCATAAATAATTGTATGCTTACTCTAATTTACAGCATGGCTTCTGGATTGGCGCATTCGCCATACTTATACTGCTCTTCCCGATACTGATCGTTTGCATGTTGCTCGCATTCCTCTACGATAGGTTTCCTTATACACGCCAGAGTGGCAGAAATAGTAGGTTGGTTATGCGTCAACAACTTTGCAAATAATAATAACATTTTTTAATTTGCCTTCAATGGCATAGATCCTCTCAATATGGCGACGAATCATTTAACACCGGCAGCACCACCACAACCGGCAATGCAACAGCCGACGATGAGTCAGTGAGTGAACCATCTACACCGAAAGAACTTAATTGGACTGATCAATTTGGACCGGAAGTAAACAAATCACATGTCACCTTCAATGCCGCACCGGTGACGACGAAGCAGACGCGTAGCTTTATGGACAAATTCAGCACGGCGAAACTCAAGGATTTCCTATATTCGGTAATAAATTCTACGCCAGGTGAGCCACCAGAAACGGCGAGCTCACCTAAATCTAGCCCTAGTGCCAGTACAAATACTTCCGAAGAGGCGAGTGAAGAAAGTTAGAAAATGCAAAATTTTGATCCTTCATTTTGTGCGAAATGTCGCTTTCTGATATGGTACATAAAATAGTAGGTTTTGTAGATGAGAAGAAAAATAAATCAACTGCGCGAAGTGGCATTTTCTTCTAATTTTACATGTTTTTTCCTAGTAACTCGCCTACAAGAATGATGGATTACAGGAAGGGGACACCGTGAGAGTATTTCTAGCTGTAACGTAACAAGTGGCAAGAGAGAAAGAGAACGGTACGATGAACTTGCTCGTTAATAACAAAAAAATGAACTCTGCAACAAAAAAATGGAAAAAATATCCACTTAATACATCACTCATTGGTAGGCGCTCACGCTTATCAATCCGCCACAAATTGCATATTTACAAACACTAAGACCGATTTCGGCTTGAGGTATACAATTCTGGGGATGCGTTAGTCAAAAGTACATCACCTCTATCCAACGTCTGCAAAACGATATCCGGCGGAGCATATATAGTAAAAGCCACATACTATTCCTTCCTTACTGGACCTTCATCATGATCTTGACATAGTAGCTGTGACTGAAGTAACGAGGCAATTCGCCATAGCGCACAAATAGCGATCAATAAGGTCATGTCAACGATGCAGCATCCAGCCAACTTCGGCTGCAGTCTTCTCGAAGAGGTGGAGAGCGAGGAGCGAATATATTATAAAATGCTTTTCTTACGAGAGTCATTTGAAAAGTCCATGTAAAGTCAGAGAAATGGCTTTAGTGGCGCAAATCGAGGTTATTTTCAGTTGGTAACATCTCTAGGAAGAACACACACTAAGTTTCAGCCAGATCGGTATATTTCTTTGTGTATGGTATTTGTTTAAATCGAGGGAGTCGACTGATTTTCCTTTTCCATCATGACAACGCACCAGCTCACGTTTCAGCAGTTGTGGTCGCAAAATTAATGGAAATAGGGTTTCAACTCGTTTTGCATCCTCCTTATGCTGCAGACTTGGCTCCCATTTTAGGTTAGGTTGTAATGCCTACGCCGAAGAAAGCATTGCACCTCTTATAACAAATGTAGAGCGCCATTGCGGAAATGATTTATTTTTACTTTCACTAAAAATATTTTATATATCCACTCGTGTATCGACGCCGTCGTATCACCAACCAATGCTCAGAGTGAAATGGTGGACATAACATAAGATAAGATTAATACGCTGTTATAACAAGATTAAACTTGTGAGGATCAGCGGGCACTTAGAAATTGCATTACTTGCAAAAGCATCACCCCAACGTGTGACTCTGTATCTAAGCGAGGCAATACGACAAAGACGCACTTCACTAACCATCGACTGGGCAACGTACGCCCACAACTACTCTGCAATCAACCCGAGCAGATAAATGCCAGTCTACGACCCAAAGATACCTCTGCGTGCGATAAGACATTTTATTCGTCTGCGCCTTGGTCATACAATTTTCACTCATGTCCGTCTATTACAGCGATCCCTGAGCGACACTTGTCCCTTCTGTGTAGAGGCCGCAATGCCTAGATACCTCCTGATCTGCACAACAATAGGCACACGTCGAGAAGAGATTTCGAAATACGTTGACCACTCCGTTAAAAATGTACAATTATCATATAACCTTCTGAAAGAGGTTGATCTGCTTAGCAGAATTTTACACAATCGCTACAATGCGAACATTTTTTTGAAAAATACCAAAATGGCGGACTTTTGAAAAAAAGGTATGTTTTTCGGGTGGAAATCAGACTGTAGTATGGAAAGTTAGGGCTGAAAAGAAACGAAAGTTGCACCTGCCAGATTGGCAAGCCTACAGAATAATAATCAGTTTCACTTTTTCGTTTCAGATGTCCTGAAGAGCCAAAATCCTGTTGACAAGCCACCTATCTTTATTTTAAGACGCTTAGTTGGTGCCACACTACTACAAAAAAATGTCAAAAAAAATTGTTTTTGTATACTATTTGATGTCAATAATAACATACTATAAAATCAAAGTCACCGCATTTTATTTTCTTAAAAAAAAAATTCCTAAAAAATATCTATAAAAAATGAGTCTGGTCACTAAGACCTTAAAGCACTTCATAATCTTTTTCGGATGCGTTGCAATAGACAGCCGGAGGCCTCCGTCGCCAGCGCTGCGACTCGTATTGCATTTGTGGAATATTTATTTTTGTACAAATTAAAATTAATTAAAAATAAATAAAATAATAAAGAAATATTTTCAAAATTCCTTCGGCCTTCCGAAATACTTAACCACAATTTCTTCTACAATTTTTTTTTTTTAATCTGGTACATGAGTGCTTTTGTACTATTCATTACTTGCCTTTTATATTTTCAAAGTCATTTTTCTTTCAATTCAAATATTTTGAAAAATCATACGAAATAAGCTAAATCTTTAAATTTCTGTGAATTTTTGTGCTAAATTTTCTACGATAAGTGATATTTAATAACAGTTCCGCAAAATATAAAAAAATTTTTAAAATCTAAAAATAAATTGAGGCGATGCGCAGGGCAAAGAGTATCAATGAATTCAGCCAGTGACGCATTTCAGTGCATCCTACCCGATGTAGCAGCTTACATCACCAACGTCAGTGCATCCTTGTACTCCATGGTGATGTCCAGAGATTTGATGGAAGGTTTGTTTAAAAAGATTTTCACAGCTGTTCTTTATTCCGAATCGGTTTGAAAATCTAAGCAAAACAATTTCGCAGCGCTTTGTTTTGGGTAGATTTTTTCTGTTTAATTTTGTGGAAGCTCGAGCCGGTAGCTTTCAATCGGTAACTCAGAGCCAATACTTTGGAATTCGAAAACTTTGCTCAGAAACGGAATAATTAGCTTCATCCATTTATTTAAATACTGAAAAATACTGAATTCTCACCACCTTCTTGCAGATTACTTGCATTGTCAAGGTTTCGCGAGTTCGCTACTCAGTGCCAATTGGACGAACCAAATATATGAGTTCCCCTACCTAATAGTGACTTTATGCATCTCCTTGCTTTTGGCTTTATTAGGGTACGCACAACTTCTCAGCGCCATTCTACACAATTATTTTAGACATCAATTTTTCACAGCTTGATTTGGTTTATTTATGAATTTGTACATGAGAAAAGCTATCGCGCCGAAAATAAGATTGAACGCTACCTCCGTTTAGGTCTCTCGATCTCGCTCTTACTTTTGCTGTTGCCTTACTCGTGAGTTGCCTGACGTTACATGATATTTCACAATTTCAATTCCAATATTTTTCTTTTTTGCTTTACTACTCAGCTTTTGTTTGTGGTTGGCTTTTGTGTCTTATTTGTCTGTGGAATCTGTGCATGCCGGCACCAAAGTGGCACTTAGTGAAAATCGGCGTCTGAGCAAGTTCTTTGAAAACTATATTCAGTCCGTGGAAACAACACCAACTAAAGGCTCAGCGCAAATAAGCAAGAGGATCGAAAATCTGGCGAAGAGTGAGTTTCGCTGAAAGAATAATAAAATCTAAAATTATGATAAGATTTTATGTTTTCAATTTGCATTTAACATTTCTAGATTTAGCATCACAACTGGAAGCCATTGCCCCGAAGGTCATAGAGAAAGGTGAACGATGTCTTATAGCGAAGTTATCTTTCAAAAGCTTGGACATAATCACACTCATCGGGAAAATGAAAGAAGAGTTGCAGAGCCTTTTGGCAGATGTTATGCAACTGATTGACCGTAAGTGAAATTTTTGGAAGTTGGCGAGACAGACAAAATTTATTCAATAGGAACTATGTGAGGTACTCTATTTCAGTCTATGAGTAGCTATAGTAAAGTAATATAGATCCAGTAGAAAATTCAGGTCGTATTTCGCTACATGATTTAGCGAGCTTTACTTCAAGATCCACACAATACCTCGGTTCCCTCCTCTATGTAGCGAATTGAGAGTGCAATTACGCTTCCAAAAAACAGTTTCGACAGTCAGTTACAGGCAAGGCGAATCTATACAAGGTGTTGTGCTGATCACAAGGGGGTATCTTCTTGCTACAGTTGAAATTTGGCACGTATTTTTGGAATCGATATCGCCTTGTACAGATTCATCTTGTATTCAAGGTGCTCCAAAATATAGACAGAAAAAGGGGAAGATTCGATAGTAGATAGAGATATAGATCCAGTACCTCTACCCCTTTTGTGATACACGGTCCTCATACAGTATGGAATGCAATGAGAAAGCCGTGATTCCAATGATTAGGTTCTACATATGCATGTCGGAGATAAGACCAATATTCGAAGTTCAATAAGCTCAAACAAATGTATTCTCTTTCAGATTCCCGATTGTTTTATCGCAATGCAACAAGCTTTTTGGATCTCAAGCAAATAAATTTCGACGTTTACTCCGAACTGATTTTTAAGGAATTCAAGGTCAATCAGCAAAAGATTCTAATGGTAATAAAATGAAAGTAGCACATAGTGGAGGATTATCTTCCAATCTGAGCAAACCAACAAATTCCTTCACACTATATGATTTCCATGACCTATAAGCGTGTGCCTCCTACTCGAAGTCCACATTCTACCATTATTTTTTGAGACAGCACTTCCGTTCTCGACTCGATTTGCTTTATACTTCAACATATCTTCTTTTCACCATTTCAGCTCTTGAATATCGACAGAGTTCTGACCAAAATTCAGGAAGTTGTGGAATTCGCTTCGACTATGAATAACTTGCGGCGGGACTTTACCAACAATATGGAGAATGAGTTCAACATGCTGCAAAGATTTGTGGACGACGCCGTGGCAAAGAGGGGTAAGTACAGGTGGCATCCACTACAAATAATGACTTACCTATGTTACCTTATAGATGTTAGATTTTTTCTTTTTATTTATTTGTTTCTTCCGCGAATATTAGCGCTTGAATACGCAACGCTCAATGAGAGTTTGTCGGCAATGCTGACGCAAATGCGGGATGAAACTGCCACCGAAGCAAACTTCTACCTGCGTCCCTATATGGGTCACTTGGAACTGGTTTATTGCGTAGTGGCACTTCTAATACTTGTGCTGCTGTGTGTGTTTCTCGGACGGTTTTTACGATGCGCAACGAATCGGACCTTCACCCGTTGTGTGCTGATGAGGTAGGCCCATGTTAAGATATAGGAAACTGTTTTGTGGATTAAACTTATTGAAAATCATTTCCAGCATCATCTCAACGATTTCCACAATTCTAATTTTTCTCTGCATATTTGTAATTGTGCACTTCCTGCATGGCGCCATCTACTACAACTACCGGAGAGAAATGTACGTACGAGAAGCACTTTCTCGGCGCTTTTGGGTGTAGCGTAACTCGTATAATATTTTTCTTTTTGTCTTGCTATTCACTTATAAGTTCTACTTATTAACTTTTTATCTACTCACTCGTACATTTCAGTAACGAAAACGAAGGCTTCTGCAACACAGCAACACTTCCTTATTGCAGCCAACATGCACAAACAAGCGTCTTTCTACATAGCCATCTTGCGGACAACATTACAACGGCCATTGCGAAGTACCGAAAACAAACTCTGGCGCGCTTATGCGAAAACATACGCGAGCACAGCGTCAATCCGCAACAAGTTCAATGGGCGCAGAAGCTAAGTGAAGAGTTGACTTTTTTCGAAGAAGTCTTCAGATCAGGCGCCATGTTTGATGTTGTGAAACAAGAATTGAGCTTGAACAATTGGTATGGGTTGCATGACTTACTGAGCGCACAAAGCACTACTAAACCGGACGCACAAGCGCGAAATGTCAGCCAAGACATGCTGGCATGCAACTTAAATACACTGAAGAACTATATTTTCGATCAACTATTCAAGCATGGCATCGTGGTTAGTCTCACTAAATTGGCACAGCACTCGGTGAACCTGAAATCTCATTTGCCGGGCAGCAACCTAACTAAACTGATGAAGCGTGTCTTGCGGGAGACACACGATTTGCAGGACTTCTGTCAAAACGCAGACGATTTCGCGCAAAAGGAAATTGAAAGTATTATTGAATTATATTCGAGAGAACTGTTGGGTTTTGAGTCAACTTTTAAGCAGCTGCCACTATGTAAAGATTTGAGGTTTGCCAGTTTGGGTATATCACGGGAGACTTACGAGTGCATCGAGTACTCATTGGTAAAAACTAGATGAGTACTATTATTTTTTTGAAAATGCTCACAACTTACTCTTGTTTACAGCATGGCTTTCACATTGGCGCTTTTAGTATACTGGTACACCTCTGCATCATACAAATCATCTGCATTTGCTTGGCCATTCTCTATGAGAAAAATGCCACAATTGGCGTAGTGAGATCTTCCAGTTTAAATCGGTAAGCTAAAGTACTAAATGCCTGTACACCAAGTACGCATATGCAAGAAATTATTATTATTAAAAACAAAAAAAAAAAAAAACAGAAAAATAGTAGAGAACCACGACTTAGCATTAAAAGGGAACACTAGCGTTACCACCTGCCGCACGCGTAAAAAATTACTAATTAATTTTTTTTATTTAAGAATGCGATATCACGACGGCAGTGCCACCACCAGCGCGAGAGAAGTAAATGAGAGAGGAGCTTCAACTAAAAGCCGAGGCAGTTTTCTAGTGAAGAAACCCACGCATGTTCGATTTAAAGACAAACCAACGGTAAGCACTGGCAGGCGTTTCAAATGGTGATATTTGGCAACAGCGGGCTTAGAATCTGGTAGAAAGGTAACTAGAAGAGAAAGAGTGCAAGTGAAAAAAATACTTACAGAGGCACGGAGGCTTGAAATACAATAAAAGCACCGCAGATGTAGGTACAAACTACACAAGCATTTGAAGTAATAATTCTGGTGTTCGATCTAAAAGCAACGGAATAAATATAAAAATGATGATGAAATAATGAAGAAAGCGCTTAGGTATGTGATAAGCATATGAAGTTGTGAGCTTAAAATGTATTTCTTAAATTTTTTGTGGTTTTTCTTTCATTTTGTGTTGAACTAAATTAATCGTTAAAGGTCCTGTATAAGTTTAATAAAATGTGTACCCTTTTTACGGAATGTATTTGTAACTTTTTTTAACTCAGCATTGGATGTATATGCGAATGCTTACGTGAAGAGTACGCAATTAAAAAAAAAAACATGTGCAAAAACTGAAAAGGAATGCATAGGATCTGAATCATTCATTAAAGGTCATATCTGCACCAAAGAGGCTCTTAGTGAAAATGGGCGCATGAGTTCCTCGAAAGATATATCGAATCGTTGGAAACACCACCAACTAAAGGCTCAGAAATTCTATCTAAGCTAAGAGGAAAGAGATTGAAAAATCTGGAGAAGAATGAGTACCGTTAAAAAATTAAAACGGATCGTTCAGAATCATAATAGAAAAAACGAAACAGTACTTCAAAATTATAAAACCCGAGATATATACATATGTGGATGAAGGCTTGTGCTCACTTAATTAAGTTACTTTATCTTTTTATAATATTCATAAAAATTTCAAAAAGTTACCATCAAAATGTTCAACTTTTTCAAGAGAATATTTAGATAGCTTCTGGGTGTGCAGTCTTACCTTTTCAATTCAAGTTTAGTATAATAAAGTGTTCTATCACCTTCAAATTCGGATCCCAGATGAGGTACACTGATGAATCAAAATTAGAAAATGGTAGAACAAGAGAGTCAAAGAGAATCAATGGACCTAAATTCACAAATCTCTACACAAGTCTCTACCCAAGAATCTTACTGGCAGAAATACATGCCATTGAAGCAAAAATAAGAGGAACCCACATTTACATACTTTAACACCATCAGATGGCTGTGAAAGCCCTTCTATCAACTAAAGAGTGCTCAATTTAAAGGCATCGGATTTTAAAGTAATGAAAATTTAAATTAATTGTGTAATCTTTATTATTTTTGTGTAGAACTATTCATGACATTTATTTTTTTTTAAATCCTTTTTTACAGAAAAAATCTCAGTTTTACAAAAAAAATATTACTTTTGAAAAAACCCCTTTCTTATGAAATATACTTTTAAAAACTTTTTTGTTTTTCTTTTTTAACTTAAAATTTTTTTTTTCAATTTTTTTGTAAAAAATATGCTTATGCTAAATTTACGAATTTTTTTGTAGAATTTTCTAAACAAATATTTTTTATTATATCCGAAGAACACCCCACCTAACCTTTTTCGCATAAAATATACTTTTTAATAAATTTTTGTTGGCAAATTTTACAAATAACCGAAAATATTTGAGTTTAAAACCTGCATATAAAAAATATTTTTTCGAAATTTATTTTAATATTCAAGCCTACAAATAAGCCATAATGTAGGAAAAGGGGTTACAATTTCCATGCTCCAATTTCCGTGCTCCCTTGTAGTTTCATAGGTGTCAGGAAGTAAAATTTGTTGCATGATCCTGACCCCAGGAATCACTGCTAGGTTCCTTTTCGAAAAGATCTTTCGAAATCGGGGTGGATTATAGAAAGTTTTCATTCGTAAATCGTTGCCTGATCAACAATTGTTAAACGCTAGGAACGTCTAAAAACGAATTGATTCAAATTGGATCTAATTATAATTTGTTATGATGAATTTCGTACGAAAATATTAGTACGTCTGCGTCTTAGGCGTTCTCTGTGAAGAGTTGTGTGAAGGTAGGTTCCATAGAAAGGTACTTGGAAAGACTTGCCCCCAGTAGTGTCATGAGCCATACCTTTCAGAGTATCAGCATCTCTCTTCTCCCATCAGATGTGTATTTGATTACCAGCAAGTTTTTGAGCGGAATACTGATGCTGTTTCATTGCTAGCGCGGTCAATAGCGCGAAATACACCAGACTGTTTTTTCTTTCATAATATCAATTTCAAATGAATAATGTTGCATACTTTAGGGGGCGCTGTTTTTTAATTTAATTTATTTTGATGTGCTGTGGAAAAAGGATAGAAAAGGTAAAAAAAGAATCATTGGATGCGCTATAACACCTTTTTCATGCATATTTTAGATTATCTGCACACAGCTTAAAAAGCTGTCTCTAATTTGTGTCCCTAAAGCAAAGATTACATATTGCAAAATTTATCATAAATTCCCACCGAAGAAAAATTCAAAAAGAGAGAAAAATAAAATAAAAAATAAAAAACTAAAAATATAATATTATAACAAATTGTGTTGCATGAACTTGAGGTCAGCCATTTGCATTTGCAGAATTATTGTAAATAAGCGGCTAATGGCAAAGCAAATCCCTACACAACAATTAATAATCATTACTAACCAAAAGTTGTCGAAAAATGTTAGTTGATAAGGAAAATAAAATAAATTGCAACATTGCCTTAGTACATGCAACACATTGCCTACCCCAAACGCTCGTTAGTTTATAAAAATTTGACAGTTTCTGAAAATTTACAACTTTCCCAGGCTATGGGTCCCTTCAGCATTGAATAACGCAACACAAACACACAATAACACAAAAGGACGACTATGGCCGAATGCAAGTGTTGCACAAAAAATGCAAATCGAATTTAATTGAATTCTCATTATGACCGAAAATTTGCTGCAGAAGTAGTTGGTGACGAGGGAAATGAGAGGGAAGGCGTTGTGAGCGAAATCAATTGGGAACATGATGAATTGTGATGTGTAAATGCTATGCGTTGCATGCCACATGTAACCAGGTCGTCAATGCATAAGAAGGCAAATGCAAGTATGAGTTTTAAAGTCTTTCAAACGCTGGCGAATTGGAGGCACGAGATATGTGCTCTTCGTGGTGCCACAGAGGGAGCATAAGAAAAGGCGCCTTAATGAAATCCCATTTCAGCATTCAATTATGCAGCAAGCGAGGCAGCGCAGCAATCAACCGAGATGCACCACAAATGGCAGGCCATAAACACACACACATACATACGCAGACGTGTGTCAAGTTGAGCATTGCGAAGACGGAGCTTCTACTTGCAACGCTTGCTACCTATTGAAAAACTATGCAAATTGCTGTCTTTTGTCATGCAAATCTGAGTGGGCGCTTCATCTTGTGCCACGCATTCATCTCTCCGCTTGTGCTACCTGCCCCACGCCACCCATTCGGGCGTTCACTTGACTTCACTTAACTTTAAATATTTGTACGGGCAACAGGCATCCTCCTCCCAATAGTTCTCATCACTTGCCCATAATTCACATAAATTCAATATCACAACTCAGACTGCCGTAGCAGCTACTCTTCTTCTCCATCTCTCTACCTCCCATCTACTCGCACATTGTTAGTAGACCTGTTGCCGTATTTCAGCATTTCAGCTGCATAAGTATTTTCTTGCCCCGTCTGTTGACGCATATACCACAAGTTATTTGTGGCATACGTTGTTATTGAAAATTGTGTGTTGCATCTAATAAATCATTGCATTGAATCATCAAGCGGCTTTGTTGCAAATAATAAGTTTGCTTACTTCCACATATCAGTATTTACCATCGTTATTTGTGGCATCAACAAGTATCAAGTGTAAATAAAAGAAACAAACTCGTATAGAGAAATGCGCGCAATTCTTGTGGTTATAGAAAATTGTAGCTCAGTCTGCATGACAGAGGAAAATTTCCGCAATGTTTAATGAGTCGTTGATCATCTTGTGAAGCTTTCAACAGAATCAGAAAATCTATAAAGAAGTCGAAATTGAATTGCAATCAGGTAAGAAACCTGTTGAATGTGTAGTCATAATTTATGCAGCTTTGGTATTTTAGTATAGAAATGTCTAGTATGCCACCTTCATATCAGGAAGGCCCTGTGTAGCACATTCGAATTGAGTCTAGTCAGCTTATTATGCCTGGCAGTCTCTTGAGCAGAGCACAAAACTGTAGCTAAGCTCGACATATAGAAAAATCACTCAAATTCTTCAAATTATTATCTCACATTCATCAATCCAAATTGAAAGATCATTAGATGGACTACCCCCAGCTACCCAATTTCATATTGCGAAAACTTACGCAATTCATTTAAACTTACATCTGGACATACTTACCATAACTTACAATGGCCCATAGGAGGGCCCTATTTGGGATCGATTACATTTGAGGCTATACAGCATTAAAAAAATGGAAGAAATATCTTTCGCGGAAACGTCACCGTTTTGCAAAAACTTTGTCCAAGAAAAAGATTATCCCAGAACCGCGACAAGCACCACATCTTAGCAGAGAGAGTTGTGCACATTCAAGATCCAACCTATCACCGGAGAGATAATCACTCGCTATGCTTTAAAGCGAGGCCATCACCACCAAGGGATATCTGACATTGCTCGCCTATTGAGTTTATGCCTCTTAATACATACAACTAAGATCTGTCCAGAAAGATGTAGATAGGGAAAAGAGATGTCGCTGGAAGTTTCAAAGCGCAGCTGTAGCGAGCTCAACGCCTCAAGAATAGCATTAATACCATCACCTTTGCCTTAAAATAAAAATCCTACTTTGTGTTTGAGTAACTTTTTTACTAAATAAAAAAAAATATTTCTCGTAAGGGAAATTTTTATTTGTACCTTTACAATTTTTTCTGTTCAGTGGAAATAAATAAAAAATCCAATTTTTTGTTTGAGTAACTTTTTTACTAAAAAAAATATTTCTAGTAATGGACATTTTTATTTGTACCTTTACAATTTTTTCTGTTCAATGGAAATATGATAGCCATCAAGTGGCTGCCGCCAATCTGGATTCACACTTGTTTGCATTCCTGTCGAATATTTTTCCCAAGGACTGCGAATGGAAGCTCCATAAACCAATGGCTTCAAGTGTCCTTTCGCAATATCCATTAGTGTCAATCAGGCAAAGTTGATAAATACTCGTCTTAGTACTATTCAACTCCAGGCATTTCATTTTATTTCTTTTACTTCTGCTGAAAAACAAATGAGAAACAGACTTTTTTCATGTTAGATAAAATCCACATTAATTATAGACTGTGCAGAGAAGCTAACTGCCTTAGCTGCAAATAGTATTAGTAGCTGGATGGTATCCTCTGGATTCCAGCTTTCAGTTTCCAGTATCTTCAAAAGCCACAAGAGTATATTAACTGATTTTTTTAATCCCAACTGATTTTAGAGTATTCAATGCGACATCTGCCTGTGATAGTAGAGCAAGAGGAATGCCTCCTTTGCGTTGGAAAGAGCAAATGGAGAGGAACTTGACTTCACTTGGTATGTCCAACTAGCTTTAGTTAGCACGAAGAAGAAACGATTGATGCGACTTGTTGAAATTGGCCTTTAGATAGCCCAATCAAGAAGTAAAGGAAAAATGTTCTCTGGTTGCACAAGGTGATGCAAAATTAATCATTCAATACAAAAAATTACTAAAAAAAACATATTTTGAGTGATGGCAATCTTCATATTGATCTGTATGCGCTTCATTTCTTGTCTGTTTGTGTACTGCAGCATTCTACTTTACAAGTATTCCTATTTTTTAATGGAAAAATATCAATTAGTTTACTTAGCTGTTAAATTTTAATCGAAAAAAGGGTGACCCCGATATTTTTGGAAAAATATTCGTTCAGGTAGGATTGTGCCTGTACCGCCTCCCACCACACGAAAGCTCCATAAGTCAAAATGGGTCAGATAATCCTATTGTACGCCCAGTGGAGGTTTCAGACCCCATTTTCTGCAAAATATCTTCTTCAGATGAAAAGGGCATTACAAGCTTTCGTCATCCTTTCATCGATGTTTCTTACCCAAGAAAGTTTTGAGTGCAGAATTATGCCAAACGTGTAAGTAAAATTTCTTTATACTTTTTGTGTTTGCCAGTTGCTTCTGGGCGACATTCATAAATTTGATGTTTCTTCCCATCTGACAATCAATGTTGCTGGCGAAATTTCACCGCTGCGAAGTTAGTACCAGCCTTTAGTGACAAACCCTTTTCGAGTAGGCAAATAGTTTTTAATCTTGTGTCAAATATTTTGATAGTGTTTAAATTAGGAAAATTTTGTGCAAAACGAATTCGAGTTACCCCAATGGTAGTTCTCTATAAGTCACCTAAGATTATATAATACTACTATCATCAACTCAAGCAAAACCAGCGATTCTTTGAAATTTGTCAAATATTGTGTGTGTACAAAATCATAAACAAACTTTAAACTGATAACCCATACTTACATATACTTACTTATACTCGAATATATGTACTCGTAGTATAAACCGCCAAACTCAACATATACAAATATAGAAAGTTGCAAGCGGTTGCAAAGAAAACAAATAAAGGTAATAGGAAAAAAGTGAAAAGAGAAAAACGAAAAACAGTAAACAGATAAACAATAAAAGTTATGTCTGCATTTATTATATAATACAATAACAATTGCACGCTCATATGAGTGAGGACGAGAGCTGATTGAATAAGATGGCAAGCAGTCACACCGGACAAAGCTTTCAACCACTTATACATACTTACGCTTATAAAACTATTTTGAACAGGACAATGCTCCACTGCACACGGAATACTTATACCCGAGCAAACAGACAGCAATACAACTCTTTACATACAAGCCATGCAATAATACAAGTGAGTATGTTTTGTTGTATTTTAGTTTTTAACTGTGCACCTACAAATAGCAGCGAAATACTGCTCGCCAGTTTGCAACTAATAAAGTTAAATTGCAGTGTCGATTTTGGTCGGCAATTGGCGCACCACACATTAGATTTTGGGTTTTCTATACTTGTTATACATATACATAGACATGAACTACATATGTATATATGTATATGTGTATGTATGTTCGCACGCTTGGCAAATAGTCAAGAGGCAAAAAAATATTCAGCTGAATATTGAAAAGCACATGCGTACTTGCACATAAGACGAATATAATAAAACAATTGAATAAAATTCGAAATAATAGCAGCAGCCGTAAGCATACAACGCAAGTTACGTATACGCCGCAGTCAATACAGAGCGACCCCAAAAAATGTGCACCTACGAACTGGCGCATCACCAAATAGTCTGGAGGTAATACCGAATTGCGCAAACAGCAGCTGTAGCATCTTGGGATGGTTGCTGGCTAACGAAAATTTCAACTACACACATACATACATACATGCATCTGAAGGTGTGCTTTGGCATTTTTATGTCATTTTCAGTTATTGCTGCTGCATATTGACCCACTTCTCGTAGCAATTGTCAATGGCTCCACCTAATACTTGTCTTTTGTTTTGCGGCTGTAAGGCTTGTTTGTGGCACGTGCTGCTTCTATGCTTATACAACAACTTGGTTATTGTTATTGTAGAAATGTCGGCTGGCTGTTGTTGTGGGCTTGCAAAATGTGAAAACTTTGACAGTGCCAGCAAAAACAAGCCAAATACACCTGATGGCCAAGTGGAAAAACTCAAACCAATACACTTGCATACGTAGGAGTGTGTGCGTGAATATGTATGTATTTGCAGGAAAATGTGTACGTACATAGGAACATAAGTTTGTATTTTGTTCGTACAATTTTCTCAGTCTGGGTCGCTGTATCGATAAACTGTCGAAACTACAATCCAATCACCTGAATAAGTGAGAGAGCTGCTTCAAATTTTTCGATGGCGCTAACAGGCAAATACTAGCGCCTGTACATATAGGGTGAGCCATATAGCGTTTGCTTTTTGAACCACCTATTTTTTTGAGAATGGTAACACAAATGACATGTCAAATGTGTTCATAATTTACTTAAAGGTTTGACATTTACGAAATGGGACGCTATACGCTTGAACAAAATTGGAAAATATTGAAAACCTATTTCCAAAGTGGTGACTCTCTTCTTCTTCTTTTCTGATTTTCACATCGGTGGCTACGTCAATAAGCAAAATTGTCGGATTTGGGGCTCAGAAAATCCACTCGTTACTGTAGAGAAGCAAACGCATCCACAACGAGTCACTGTTTGGTGCGGTTTTGTCTGGCGGCATAATCGGGCCATTTGTTTTCGAAAATGAGCGAGAAGCCGCGGTTACAGTAAATGGCGAGCGTAACCGTGACATGCTCAACGAGTTTTTGTTTCCAAAAATTGAAGAGGATGACATGGACGACATTTGGTTTCAACAGGACGGTACAACTTGTCACACTGCCAAAGTTACACTCGAACTTTAGGCTACCGTTTTTGAATTCCGATATCAATTGACCGCCTCGGAGCTGTGATTTAAGCCCGTTAGACAATTTTTTGTGGGGAGCCGTTAAGGACAAATGCTATGCCAACCATCTAGAGACGATTGATGCTTTAAAACACGAAATCGAAGTTGCCATTCATGAAATTGGAGCCCAAACAATCAAAAATGTGCTTAAAAATTGGGTTGATCGAATGGCCTACTGTAAAGCCAGTCGTGGCAGTCATTTAAACGATATTATTTTTCATTCATAAATGACAATGTACAATCTTCAAAATAAAAAAAAAAGTTTGAAAAAATATTTATTGGTTTTTTTGTATAGCCGATTCAAAAAGCAAATTTTACATGGCCCACCCTGTACTCGTACAAAAGCTGGATGGTGCAAAGAGTGTTCGAAAGTTGTGCAGGGTTAGGTGCAGGAACACATATAAATTTGTCATTTTAGTTTTAATGAATAAAATAATAATAATTGGAAAAAATATATACAATTAAATAAGGATAGATAGGATAGTAAAAGATGCGAATGGGCCGCAATGAATAGAATGGGTCCAAAATATGATGGCATAGCATAAAATAAGATAGGATTATGCCATCGTATAAACATAGTAGGTTGAGATAAGAGAGGAGGATAGGATATCATTGAAAAATATAGGATGGAAAACGAGCGAGATGAGGATAGTATTAGGGGAGGGAGAGTGATGATAAAATATAAGATGAGATGGAAAATGATGCATACCTGGTTATTTTACTGAAAGACTTATATGTATATGGGAGTTTTACCATCATTTTTATCAAAAACCTGACGCACTAGAGAGATCATCCTACATACATATTTACATTGAAATTTACCCCTTCTTTCCCTTTTTTGGTCATTAAACTGCAATCCAATGCCCGTTTTTCCTGCTTCCCCCATTTTCAGCTTTAATTTTGCTTTTCCTACTCTATTTTTCCTCTGTATGGCATGACAATAGACGAACTTGATTCATTGTCCAAATGAGCCCTCGTTTGGGCACTATTTTCTTAAAAGAACGACGTGACGGGCACTTCTGGATGCCAGCATCTTGTTTAGCAAACAAAATTGCATCGGAAACCAGTTTAATAGAAAAACCAGAATAATTTTGTAGACCTGTGTAATTTATACAAATTTTTGTTATTTTCAATATTCAAACGTGCATATTTGTGGAAAAAAGATCACAGGCAACTATTTGTGCCGTTGGGTGTATGATCCACAAATTGCGTAAACTCAATACAGCACAGAGACATTTTCACAGGGTTTGACAATTCATTTGTTTCTTATTCAGTTTTAATCATTTTTTTAAGAAAATATAGTTTATTCTCATACGAAAACCATATAAAAAAATGTAATTAATTTTTACAAAAATTTCACTCCTTCAGATTCAATTTACGAAACACAAGAATTTTCAACAAAATTTCTCACTTTTTCTGAAGCTTAAGCAAAAATTTCCAGTATCCTATTGAATTTTGGTATAATAAAGTGGAAGTGTCGAGTAAGTGAAAAATTGCGCTGATTTTTTACAATTCTTTTTACTTTTGCCTTCGAATGCTCGATAAAAATTTTCACATTTATTTCTATGAAAACATTATTTGAAAGACCGAACATAGTCAGGAAAAATAATTATTAAAAATCCACGCGATTTTTGCCCCACTTAAAATTTGAAATTTCTTATATCAAAATTAAATGCGAGCGCGAAACTTTTCAACAAATTCTCTATATAAAAAGTGTCAAAATTTGTATAAAAACTTGTTGATTTTTTTTTGTTTTTTTTACACAAAGTTTGAAACCTAGATTTACATACTTTTTATAGGAGAATGAACTTTATTTTCATAAAAAAGTTATTAAAATATATTTGGAAGCAAAGAAGTTGTCAAAAGGTACCAAAAAGTCCCTGTTCTGTACTTATTTAACTCAGTCTATGAGACAACGATTCTGTAGCTATGGGCGTTAACTTATTCGCTCTTACTATTGCTTGGATTTCTTTTTGTCGAAGTAGTCTCGTTCTTTGCCACCAGCAACTCGAGTATTCTGGGATATGGTAAGATACCTTACATAAGGTAGTAGTCTGGTAATTTACACGTTTTTTGAGGCCATGTTTAGGACATTTTTTTGAAGGTAAAATAAAATTCAATCGGTTTGATTGTCTGATATGTTATTAAAGGTATCAGAAGGTGTACAAAAAAAATTTTTTTTTTTTAATGTTTTGATACTATTTTTGTACACTGCAGCAAGCGGCAAAAAAGAGGTACAGTGGCTGGCCGGCGTGATTTCATCACTTGTGGTCATCTGAAACAGAAAAGACAAATTGCTTATTAATCAGTGTGCTTGTCGTCCTGGTGCTACCCGCCAGATAAGATCAAATGATTTTGACAAAAAATAACAAAATGGCGGACTTCGTAAGAAAATTACCTTTTCTTAAAGTGGAAATCGGACTAAAAAATGGAAAGTTAGGGACGAAATAAATTAAATCTACTACCCGCCAGAACTATTGATGTGTAGAAAAACATATCTAAATTTCAGCTCAATCCGTTATATAGAAAATTTGTTTTCACGACGGCCATCCGGAAAAACGTTGTTTTGAGAAAAACGCGTTTAAAGATTTAGCGGCTTAGCGCGCGCAAGTACGAGCCGCTCTCATTCGAAATTCGAAATTTTCAAAATAAGTTACCAGACTACTACCATAAATAACATATTGATTCAAACAGTTACCTTTAATGCCTTCAAAGCCGAAGTGTAGGGTAAGATCCGTCAGTGAATATTTTATAAATCGACACATACATGCGTATATGCTGACGACAGTGTCGTCTTTGCGAGAAATAGGGAGACTCTTCATAGCGTTTTCATGCGACTAGTGCAGGCTACATAACCAGCTAACCTTAAAATAAATGAAGAAAAAACCAAGATCCTTTCAAGATTGTCACATCAAAATCAGAAGTTATAATTTTGAGCTCATACAGGAATTTACATATCTGGGCGTAGTATTCAGCATAAATAAATATCCGTTCTTATCAATCGATATTAGAGGAACAAATCTGCAGATGTACAAAACTATCACAAGGCCGATTCTAACCTACAGTTGTGAAACGTGGGTACTTCAACTTAATGACGTGAGTTTACTGAAACGGTTTGAAAGAAAAATATGGGATTCTTAGAAACATGTTCTGCCTTATACGATTAGAAGACGGTACATACCGCATACGGTATAACAACGAACTCAGTGTTTAAATCGCGGGGCGAAATGAAACGCGGCTTACAAAGACGCAAAGATGGCGCTGCACAGTGCGGCCGATTCCCGAAAAGCTGGCCAAAACTCAAAAAATTAAGTAATTGATTCAAAATTTCTTACTCGGGGGTTGTCGGGGTCGCTGATTACGAATTTGATCTTAAAATTTTGAAAATCCACCCCCTTCCACCCCTATTGGCCACCCCCTCACGTGAAATAGCGTATATTCTAGAACATAATCAAGATGCATGTAAATTTATATGTTTTTGGGGTCGCAAGGTAGCAAGTGATAGCAGCTGAATCTTGTTTTATTCAGTAACCATTACTGTTTTGAGTAACCTTTAATAGGTTTCAAAGCAGCATATGACGGCGTTGTATTACTATACAGTTTGAAAACTCAAATTTTATAAAAAAAATTGCAAAAAATGTATCTACGTATTGCTGCAGCTAAAAATTTTGTGTCGAGGTATTGATATGTACTAAAGATTTCTCTAACCTTCCGAAGATGATTCCATTGGGTTTTGTTCAATTTACTCCATTACAAAATCTTTCAAATGTGTACAACTTTCACTATTCATCGACAGTAATACGATGCTCAAACGAAGGCCACGTTGCGACTGAAAATACAGAGGATACTTAGGGTACAGGACGTTGCTATGAACGGTTTTCACTACTCAAGGCATTACTGTAGCCAACCCAAAGACAAAAAAACTCTATCTAGAAACTTTTTTTTCGACTTTTGGCCAGCTTTTTGGGAATCGGCCGCACTATGCGCTGGTACGGGCACGTCCTAAGCATGAGCAGCGAATGAACGACCAAACAAGTTTTTGAAGTGAAACTAGAAGGGGCGACAAAGAGAAATCGGCCGTGACGAAGATGATCACAAGACCTAGAAAATGATGTATGAAAGATGAGAAGTCCACCACTCGCTCAATGCGGACTATAGAGAAAAATGAAGTCGTATTGCAGAGAAGGCAATGGTCCACCCAGCATTGTAATGCCATCCATGAAGCAAATGGCCAACCACGATTATTTGTATCATATTTAAATGAATCACTCTTAAAGGCCTCTACTTCTGTGAGTACGCTGAAAGACCCAGCCTAAAGAAAAGTAAAATATATTGAGTATCCACATTTAGAGTTTTTGCCACTTTAACTTCCATACAACTTTTTCTCAATAGGTGCTTTTCCTAACTTTATCATTCTCATTTTACTTTCTGACCTCCCCTCCTCAAAAGATCAAAATGGTATTACATTTTTGTTGAGTTCTTCTTGTTGTTTATTCAATTCATGCTTCGTTGTTTGTGGTTTTCCTTTTGTTCAACTAAGTGTGCATTTATACCAACACATGCACGCACCCATGTAGGCTTATCGACATGCATAGCATCCATACATATGATGCATTGTAAAAAATTTTTTTTTTTTCAAATTATTGTTTTTACAAAGCTTATCCTTCTCTTGTTTTGTTTAGTTTTATTTAATCATTTTTGTCTCTTTAAAATTTTCAATTTTTCCATGCAATCCTTTGCAACTAAATCGCACATTTCTGTGTAAATAGCAGACCATTGCATAGTCAACCATCTCGATTCGTTCGTTAGTTGTCTAGAAGTAGGTGACAAAAATAAATTTGCTTAGCTAATAGGGTTCTTGAAGTGGTCATGTGAAAATGTGTAAGCAATTGAATAGTGAAAAAAAAGAATAAATTTTATTTCCACTTGTAAGCAAACAGAGAAGTGACAAAATATAAAGTGAAATTCCAAGGACTAAAATCGTATCTGCTTTAAGCCGAAAATTCTACTTAGTTGCACATTTTTTACCACATCCCAACCCGCATGCTATTTTATTTGTTTTACACTTTTTCTCTAGCCCTTAATTTTCACTTGCTTTCACTGACCGGCTAACTCTACTCCTGGCGGCTGCTGTTGCTCTTTGTCAGCATTTCCTGACACAAATTTTGGCTAAAGCCTACACTAAGCGTTATATGCGAGCGTTTGAGCTACTACATAAATATGATAGGAGTACATACAAATGGATATGACGTCATATATTCACACATATCTCTTTCACCACTTTAGTGCATTTCATTTTCTTGGCCATTTTTCCTAACCAGGCTTACTGTAGCGTAAAAGCCGGTAAAAGTGCACTAAATTTGCCAGTTTTACTTCCACCTACTATTTTACCGTAATACTCGTATGTGCGAATTTTTGTAAGTGTGTGTGTTTAAGTGTGCGCACATACACAAACAATAGCCGTAATTCGTAAAAACTTGAGTGCCAGTGAAATATCTTACCCACATTTCTGTGTGAATCTTTGCTTGGTGGAAGCAAATCTACGGGACGTCAGCAAATATTGGATTTACCAAGAAACAAAGTTTTGTATTTTTTTGGCCGAGTTTAACTACAGAAGCCTGATTTAAAGTTTTCTTAATTAAATTTTTCGCAAATAATCCTTTTACGTAAATACCGAAGTGGTTAGCAAAATAAAGCTTTTAATGCAGGCGAGAGTAGGGATGCGAGAAGCTATCAGATAAATATCAACCAAAATTGATATTAAGAGAGAAATATTTAGAGTCATGAGGACAGCATTTATGTCTAACAGTAAGATGGCACAAAAAAAACAACAATATCATAGAAAACTATTATTTTTAAAGGTGGAGGAATTATGAAACTGTAGGCTGCTCCATTTATGAAAAATCAGCATCAAAAAGCAAACCGCTTCAATGTAGGAAAGAGAAAACAAGCGTGAGCAGCTGCCTTTTTTTATTATTTTAAACCTCTGAGCCCACCATAGACCATTTTAGTGGTTATGAACACTTCTGCTTTGTAGCAAGCGGATCTGCATATGCACATATCCTTGTTAGTAGAATTTTTGAAGGCCTGTATTGAGCGCTTTTACTAGGCTGGTCATGATTAATATGTCTGCAACTCCCTCTTACTTATTAAAGAAGCTGCTTGACTAGCGGTCCCATTGTTGTCTCTGAAGGCCAAGATGACTACTAGACACTGCGAAGTAGACGACATGTCAAACAACTCCCGGCCATCTACTGCAGCTGTTTCCCAGTGTTGAGCTCGATGGTCGAACGACCTCTTTACCTTCACAAGTGAGATTTCTAATACATCTTTTATTGTTTCGAGAAATATATTTCAAAGGCAGAAGAACGCCACTTTAAAAGATCGGTCATCTGAGCGATAGAGGAGCAAATATAAGCACACTTCTCTTTGCGATATGAACATCAGGTGTGACGACTTCAACTCAAACAGGCGATAAGTTCAGCACTCCCATCACAATTTTCAAACTAGAATTGGGCATGTTAATGAGATTGAAATATGAGGTGGGGTAAGCAATTTAACGCCCTTAAATTCCAATTTAACTCAATTAAATTTCAACTCCTTATTAACATAATAAACGACCCAAATTGTGCTCCGAAAGCACTACATAAAAATGCAAAGTTTGGTGATTGATAAAAACCTGCATTGACCAAACCAAAATACAAGCCAGAACAAGCCATCTGCCAGTGATAAAGTCAAAGCAAAGCTTAAGCATGATCGATCTTAATTAATGCCTACTAACAAAACGAACAAAAAACTCAAATATTCATTTTCGGATCTGTGATGGAGCGCACGTCAGTGGCAAATACTTGTAAAGGAAATAAAGAATTGCCATAAATTAAGAAAATTTATTAAATGAAAACAAAAATGATACAAATGTTGTAAGACGATTGTTTAACCAATCGTTTAATTGAAAAAGTTTCTAAGCGCAAACTGGCGCACTCAGGGTGGTCTGCTGGAGCGAGTTAATTTTTTGTTTTTATTATAAAAGAAAAATTGAAAATTAACAAGAGAAAATGAAGCACTGCATTTAAACAATTCCAATTCAACGCTTATCTAAGATCTGCTCGCTAGCTTTGTTTTCTCTTCAACAAACATGACGGACCGAATGGCCAGGCAACGCGACAGTGCATGCCAGATCAGGCTAAGCTCATTTATTAAGCTACTACGACATTTGCCTTTGCTGCTGCTGCTGCTGCTTTGAATGACATGAAGACATGCCACCAGTCAGAGATGTTGCATGCCGCTTGCATTTCTCTTATCCGCTGCGGTATAAACATACATGTGTACTAGGGATGTAATTTGGTCAATTTTTACGATCCCGAGATTTTCGTTATTATTTATTTATTTTCGTTATTACATCCCTGAGATCATAGAAATCGAAACACTGGGCATCCTTATATATGCATGAAAGTAATTTTTATTTTATTTTTACGACCCCGAGATTTTCGGGATCTCGTTCTTACAATGTGGACGCGAAACGTTCATATGTGTCAAGGATGTATAATTTTCCAATGTCTAGGATACCGGTATTTCCGGATCACGGGATTGTATCAACGGGATCCCGAGAATCCCGCGATCGTAAAAACCGAAAAAACGGGTATCCCTAGTACATACAGGGTTGCCCATATTCGACGGGCCCATGCGTTTTTTGGGCCCATTCCAATCGACGAGGCTTGTCCGCAGGCAACAATCTTTGCGTCAATTGAGTCTTATACGGGAATAAATGCAAATCAATGCGGATAATTCGTTGTAAAGTGGTCCGAGCAATGCCCAACTGCTGAGAATGGCGATTTTGGGATGTCCTTGGCGCCTCTCAACACTGGCCCGTACAAGAGCAATCTTCTCATTCGATCGCCTTGGTCGTACCTCTCGTACGATCGTTTAATGGTGTTCGTAGAAGGCGCACTTTTCACATTATTTAATTTTTTATACGCACGTTGAGTTCTCACAATTGACTTCTTTTGTTGAATGTAAATTTCGACAATTTGGGAGCTCTCGCGTGGCGTGTACTGTTCCATGGTAAAAATCTGCTTGGACTGACGCTTCCAACGCGGTAGTCATTAAGCGATCTGACGTCTCTGTCAAAAGATACAGGATTGCCAGATGGGTCCGTGAAATATTGGCTATCCTGTATAAATGTGGTTTAGATATTTAATAGTTTTGCAAGAACTTAGTCCGAAAAATAGCATAAATATTGTTTTTGAAGCCTCCTGTCAAATTTTAAATAATCATCGTCATAAATTCCTAGAGCTCCAATGTGGTACATAGAGCCACAACGAAATCCTTACATTCGGGTCTGTTTTGCATTATCGTCTGTCTTCCTTCCAGCTACGCTGCATGGCGCGAGTTTCTGACTCTTGCAGTCGTCTCCAGGCATTCGCTGCTTTTCCACGCCTGCGACTTCCTTGGGGGTTTCAGTCAGTGGCGGCCCGTGTCCTGACCCTCTGCGTAGAACTTGGCCAATCCAGCACCATTTCAGCTCTCTAATAGTATTGGCTTCTGCTAGGTTCTGGCCCATAAGTCAGCATTCAAGATACTATTTAGCCAGAACATTTTGAGAATTTGAAGAATTCGAAGGCATCTGTTTACAACAACTTGTAATGAACTTGTGTCAGCTGACGTCGCATTCCACGTTTCACAACCATAAAGTAAAATCGATTTTACGTTGGAGTTTAAAATTCGTGTGTGATGCGTTCCAAATTGGTTGCAGACAGCCAACAGCTTTCTTTATTCGGCTTTCGATATAATTGCTCCAGGGGCCGATATAATGCCACCTAAATAGCAGAAAGATTGTACATTTTCGAGATCGATACCAAAAATTTAGAAATTTTGCATATTTCTGGTTTCTTTGGTTTTCTGGATATTCATCTTCAGGCCGCCTTTCTCAGTTGCTCGCCGCCATGTAAAATAGCAGTGAGACAAAAGATAGATGTCATCTGCATAGTCAAGATCCGCTAGGCGCCCTTGAGGTCCCCGCCTCCAGATAGCGCCTTCTTGGTAGCGTTCAAAACGATGTTAAAGAAAAGTGGCGAGAGAAGACATCCTTGTTGTACACCTGCTAAATAATAAATAATATACATATAACTGCAATTTTTAATTTAAAATGAAAATTAGTTTATTAGTTTGCGAAAATTATAAATTCAAACTATAAATGACGAAAATTTCGGGGTCGGGAAAACCTACCTACATCCCGAAATGTTCGAGATTTAAAATTTTTGCGAAATTCCGGGATTGTAGATAAGTAGTCCCGTTCACGAGATTTTACAAAACTACAAATCACGAAAATTTCGGGTTTTTATGTAATTAGTCCCGATTCCGAGATTATCGGTTCTTAAAAAATGTTTCTGCAATTGACAGCGCTAGTATGCACAATTTCCGTTTTTACTCCTTTTTAGTGGTTGTGCATATTTTTCCTATTTTCCCACCTAATTGGAGCTTGTAGAAAAATTTACGAAATCTTAAACTTGATCTCGATTTGGCGCAAAAATAAAATACTTAAAATAAAAGATTTTTTAATTTGCTTCTACTGCTGCAGCTTGCCGGCTCATTGAGTCGCGCGCTTTGACTTTTTCGCTTTTTTGACTGGTCAAATTGAAGCGCTGATGACTTGTCGTCGGACATTTGATTGCCGCAACAGGCAAAAGGCAATCATGCGCTTACAATTCCTCATTCCCATCAACCACATGCATTTGACGTATGTGTACGTTCGGTGAATCTCCTTCAAGGCTGCACTGCCCAAACCCACCGATATGCTGCCTCGAGGTTGTCAGCCCTCATTCGAAACATTTCTTCAACCGAACTGGGCGGCTTTGTAGGCTGGAAGGCAATGTTGCAAGTAGGTACTCTTAATACATTGCTAGTGTGTATGCATGTATGTATCTAGTTATAGGAGGGCAAAGAAATGGAAATTAAAGAAATCGAACTGCCACTGAGTGAGTAAATAATTTCATTTTCGACGACAGCTCATGTTGTAATTAACGATTTTTGTGTCGTCGCATTGATAAGTTGGATTCGAGCAACCAGCCACATTGAACGGAGCAGCGCAGTCAGTTGTTGTTATTAATATTGTACACCAACTTATCTGATTGCGCCGATTGTGCTTGCCCAATAAACCATTCGTAAAATTTATGTGTTTTTTTTATTTCCGTTTCTTATTCTTACTTCACCTTCGATCCCTAATTGTTGCTTGCGTTTTACTTGCACTATTAATTATTGTTGTAATTTTTTGTATGTTCTTTGTGGACTTTTCCTCTTTCCTGCTTATCAGTTGCATTTTTTCCGCTTCATTGTTGCTGACTTGCTGGCTCTTTAACTTCCATGCGCTTGTTTTGAGATCTGTGCTTCCTAATTGGTTTCGGTAGGCCGCGTTCACACAGCTACCAGCGCATGGTTGGGTTGAGTTTATGTGGCTATGGCTCTAAATGTATGTTGTAAGTGTTTAAGACAATTTTGTTATGTCGTAATTGCATTACTATTGCCATATTTCAAGTGTGTTTTTGGATGTGTGTTTTGTCTTTATTTGAGAACATTTCAATTAATCGTCGAATGTCTTCGTTTTTTGATCAATCACAAATCGATTCGCGTTCTTTGTAAATTTCGCAACGTATCTAATTTTATGTGGTGCTGCACCTTCGCTGGTTAAGATTTCTCTACAACTTCCCATAATGATTAAATTTTTTAAATTTGTTAAGATTTGGTTGAGCTGGCAACCGCTAGTTCCAGTGGCGCATTTAGACCAAAGAGCGCCCCGCACTTGGCTAAACTAAACTATACGCCAGTGTCCATGATGAATAGCGTCAGTCCTTAATACAATTAAATCTTTATTTAATGTTTAACAGTAAATGCCAAAAAAACACAGAAAGGCTTCAGCGAAATAGACTCAGCAAGCTGGATGTACTAGAAATTTTCCTAATTTTGAATATCGGAGAAAAACAGGTATTAATTTGAGTTTATTTTTTGCATCTATTCATAATATTTTCCGCTATTTCTGTAAGAATTCTCTACCTTTTAATGAAAAACCCGCCCCTGCTCTCCCCATTTCTTATTTGTATCGCCCCCAAAAACTCCCTCAAAAATAATTAATTACGAATCCTATGCCAGCGACAGAATAAATCAATCGCCTGCACGTTCTATTACCGACACAGGGCAGAAAATCAAAGGGAAGAAAAAAAACAACAAACAAACTTGCAATTGCATTTAAATTCAATTTATTGTAACTTAAATAGTGACAACAATTGCTGGTTGCACGTACTTTCGGATTTGAATTGTCAACACAACAAGCTGACAACAAAGGCCACGTAACCGCGTGCAACAATGCCTCCATTCTCGGGCGACGAGTACGTGCAACATGCAACTGGAAGCAAGAGGAAGCAATCAACAGCAGCAACAGCAGCAGAACAGCCGCAAAGGCGAGTGATCGGCTATGACTCTTCTGAAAAGCAGTTGCAATTGCAGTTGCAGTCGCAAGATGAAGCTTAAACTGAGGTTGAAGAAGTGCAGCCAACGACTTTTGAGATTTGATTAATTTGCATACGACAACAAATTCGTGATCTAAATTATTTGCTCGCATTCTAACCATTTGGAGTTCCTGCCGCCACTGCCGCCACAGCCGCCGCTGATGATAGTGATTTGTTGCCTTTATTAGCTAGCAAAGTTCTGGGTAAAAGGACTGTAGAAAATCGGACGGCTGTTTTTCAATTGTTTATACGCCAAACAAGGGCGCTTGAGGGCACTTTTGGTGCCGCTAATCAAATCGGTGACTTTTGAGTCTGCCTCACACAATTGGCAGCGGCTGGGGGCAAGCGAAAGGGCTGTTGAGTGAACTCATTTAAGTCATGTTAACGAGTAAATTAAGTAGATTTAAGCAAACAAAGAAATAATAAAAATTAAATATTAGAATCAGTAGAAAAAAGTACAAGCAAATTGGCGCATTTTTCTCAAAAAAAAAGGAAGCAAACCCCACTTAAAGGCTCATTGTGTGGCCTGCTGCTTAATCCTTGCAACTTTTCTCACAAAGATTTGTACAGTTTGATGTACAGCGCTGAGGTCGCTTTCACGTTCACTGTCGTGTTGCCCCACAATAATAATAATTTGTCGGCAATAACATTTGCCACAGTGCAAACACCAAAAAACGAAACACAGATACACACATAGCGGCACATAGCTGTACATAGCAGTACATTTTGCCCACGTGTTTACATTTTTGCTTTATTTCAAAAAATACTATTTGTTTAATTTTATCTTCAGTTGTTGCAGTTTTTTTTTCTTATTTGCTTGCACTACAAAATTTTCACCAGGAAATGTACCGCATGCCACAAACTAATAACATTTTGTAGAAATTTTGAGCGCTTACAAAAGCGAAAACATATTTGCAGATCATGAACTTTAGCCGCCATTGTTACAGTGAATTTTTTCGATAATTTTCAATTTTTATGCTACTTTTGCATTTCACAGCATTTTTTTAATTTTTTTAGTTTTTTTAGTGTTTTTTAGTTTTTTTATTACATTTCTTGCTGCATTGATTTTGTCTTCTGGTAGCTACGAAAAATCAATATTAATGCTTTTAAGTGGTTTTAATATGGCTTATGGCTGTGCCTGGTTCGCGGCACAGTAGGATTCGTTGCGCTGAAAAGATGAAAATACACAGATTTGCGGTCCCTTTTTTTGTTGCAATATTTGCATGGAAAGTTTGGCGCTACACTGTGAAAAAAATTGCATTAAGAAATGCGAAAGTGTGGAAATGAGAGTCGCCTACTATAGTAAAACAAACGTAATTTAATGCCTATCTGCGATTTGCAAGCAGTGAAGCTTTAACACAAACCGGATGATTGATATTTCTTACGCACTTTGAGACCAGTAGCCCGCCGAATTATAAAACATTCCTCAAGAACGCACGCAATGCCCTACTCAGATGAGCTAAGCAACTAGTACAGAATGCAAAACTTACAAGTCGAATTTTCGAGTTATTGCCTGGCCTTCAGAAATATATTTACGACGAATGATGTCGCGCATATTGAAAAAACCATCAACATTGGCTTCAGTCGTAACTTGGATTGTGAAAGTGAAGATTTCCTTATTCGCTCTCCAACCATTTTGCACCCATTTTCTTATTCATTTTCTTATTTCCCATATTCATTTTCGGTAACAACCCAACTTTTCTAATACCTACCGTCACTCTGAATGCGAGACAACAATTCCAGAAAATTGATTTGAGTCCCTGATTTTCAATTTGAGTACCTGACTCCATTAAAATATGTCACTTTTGAAAAAGTCGCAAACCAAATACCCCATCGGCCTTCGACTAGAGCGAAATGAAGTTCATTTCTTTCCTTGAACTAAATATCTAGAGAGTAATTGGCAATCCTTTTAAACAATCGAATGGGATTTTTAGCCTGCGTGTTTTAGGAGCCACCAAATCACCTGGTGCTCCTTGACTCGACCTTTTCAAATTTCAAGCACTCGAATCAAAAAGTTATCCAAAACAACCTGCGCTGTACGTATTTTAATATAATTCGAAAAGTATATAAAATCTCACTAAGAAACTTTCATTGATTACTGAGCAATTAATGAAAAAATCGCAACGGTGTGTTTTTCACATATGACAAAAAACTTTTTTTTTTAATTTTTCACAATGAAAAAAATGGGGGTATTGTTTTTTTTTTAATTTTTGTTTTTCCCCCGTTTTTTGTTAAAATTTCTCCAAATCTCGATTTTTCAAACAAAACAAAAGAACTTTTTTCCTAAAACTTATAAAAAGTTATGAAAATATTAAAAAGAACTGAAGATATTTCACTTTAAAACTCTATACCATGAAACAAACCTCAATTTACCTATAAAAAAAAAAAAAAAACTTTTGAAATAGAAAAACAAAATTTTTTTTTAATTAAATTTTTTAAAATTTAATTTTCAAATTAAAAAAAAAATACTTTTTTGTTTAATTCAAAAAAAATGGAAATTTGGAAAAAAAAAAATTTTGATTGTTTTTGTACCAAAATACAATATAATTTGTACCAAAATTTTCAGCATTTGGCAAATTTCAAAACAAAGAAATTTCTCAATTAAAAAAAAAAATTCAACATTTTCAAACATGCTTGTTTCAGTCTACTTTTTACTTCAACCAATCACTTACTCAAGCCTACAAATACACCAATTTCAGAAAAATTTAAGATCACGTCAAAAACACTTGGACAACTTGACATGGAATTGCTCATCTGGAGCGCTGTGGAACAAGTTATTGTATGGCAGATTAAAATATTTTTCAAACCAAATGAAAAACTATTAAATGGGAATCGGCAACGTAACAGGTGTTCGAAGTTTTGGTGACGATTATACATTGATTAAGAAATATATAACTTTTTTTGTAGTAAGCCTACCAAATATCATCATCTTAGCTGAGATATGGCAATACCAATTTTAAATGTCAAATCTGACATTTTCAATTTCAGCGTAAAGTTTGACAGTTGTAATAGCACTCGTACACAGAAACTTTTGTCATAGGAGAGCTCGAGTCGTTCTTGACTGGTATTTGAAATTTGATTGAATGAATGAATAAGTAAATGAATGAGGGAATGAATGAATAGTTGAATGACTGAATAAATGAATGAATGATTAATGAATGAAAGAATAGATGAATTAATAAATGAATGAATGAATGAAAAGACGAATGAATGAATGAATAGTTGAATGAATGAGTGGAGGTTTGTACTTCGACTTCGAGACCTTTATGCTCTCTAATATTCACAATACTTCATCCAGATCCTGTTCTTTCAATAATCATTAGATGGTGTTTAAAAAAAGCAACAAAAAATTGAGGGGACTGTTTTTCACAAATAATATAACATTTACCAAAAAACATTTTTCAAACAAAATTTTACCAAAAAACATTTTCAAAAAATGTTTTGTTTTTATTTATTTATTTATAAAAAAAAAAAATAAATAAATAATTGGCGCGTACACTTCTGTTAGGCGTTTGGCCGAGCTCCTCCTCCTATTTGTGGTGTGCGTCTTGATGTTGTTCCACAAATGGAGGGACCTACAGTTTCAAGCCGACTCCGAACGGCAGATATTTTTATGAGGAGCTTTTTCATGGCAGAAATACACTCGGAGGTTTGCCATTGCCTGCCGAGGGGCGACCGCTATTAGAAAAATGTTTTTATTAATTTTGCTTTCACCGAGATTCGAACCAACGACCTCTCTGTGAATTCCGAATGGTAATCACGCACCAACCCATTCGGCTACGGCGGCCGAACTGAAACTACTGAACTACTGAAAAGAACCGAAAATATTTGACTTTAAAATTCTTCATACCCAAATTTTTCTCATTCAATAAATCTCAAAATTATTACATTCTTTTCAAAATTTGTTCAGATGCTTACCAATTCTTAATAAAAAGAGAGTCAAAAAATAAATTTGGACCCTTGAATTAGCATCTAAAAACATGTGGGCACACAAGGAAAAACATTTTTTTTTTTTAAATAATCTGCACAATCGAGTATCTCAAAAACATTTAACTTTTAGGAATCACATCATCTAACCAAATTAATCTGAAATTATGACCCCTGTAGCTGAATGGATTGCTGTGTGAGAACCATTCAGAAGTGCACAGATTCGTAATGTCGGGCGCGAAGCGACAGAAAAAGTTTTTTTTTCGAATAGTGGTCGACCCTCGACACCCAATGGCAAACTTCCGAGTGCATATATGACATGAAAAAAACCAACATAACAAACCATCTGTCATTCAGAGACAGCTTAAAGCTGTAGGAACAGCAGATAGACGCACACCACTCATAGCAGAAAGAGATCGGCCAAACACCGAAAAAGAGGTAAGCGACAATATATATATATATATATATATATATATAGATATCGAAATAATAATGTACTTCATTATCTAGGACGACTTTCCCGTCGTCACTTATATTACAACAGAGACTGAGTCCACTTCTTACAAATTAACTTTTTTATTTTTCAGTGTACCACCACCTATTACCGCCGAGGATTATACATACCAGTGAATCACCTACAAGCTTTGCACATCCAAGGATTTGTACTTATGTCGTATATGCCTACCTGTGGCTAAATATTGCCCGCCAACCTACCTACTGCCTATGGACCCTTTAATCCCACCAATATATGTATGTATGTATGTACGACAGCTCGCTGCCTAATTTAATGTCATTTAGTTTTGTGTGATAACTGAGTAGCATTTGAAAAGCCATTTAAAGCGCATTTAAGCACATTTAAACTATTTACAATTTGCCATCATCACGACATTTAACGGCGGTCGAATGACTGAACTACACTACACTGGTAACAACTACCGAAAGCGGACCAGGCCACAGGTAGGTACAAACAAGCCAGCTTCATTTCAACTTCCACTGCCGTTTCCACCAAGTATGAGCAATTACACACACACATACTTACACACAGTACTTGGTAAGTTGGACAGCGGATGCACGAGAGCACGAACTGTTGGCACAAAGAACAAAATAACCAAACAACAGCGCAACAGCGACAAGACCAACAGTAAATGCGCAAAACAAGAGCAATTCAGAAATGCTACAGACCTTTTGAAACATTAGTACAAATTCGCTTAAATAAGTAAATGAAGCATAAAAGGGTTGCAGAGCTAGTGTGGAAAATGTTAAAATCAGTGCAGCATCGCGCAGCCCGAAAGTTTCATTGCTGACTTGAGTGGAAGGAGGGGGCAAACAATAATGCGACCGAAGTGCGCCCAGCCGACTGCTTCCTACACGCGCACAGTCACATTACGAGTACATATTTCGGCTGTTACCTACGAAAGGTCAAAGTTCAAGTCAAGAAAGATTTGATTTGGCGCGCATACATACATACATCGGAGTGCAATTCCACACACTCGCGCTAATATATTGTTGCTTACTTTTTGTTTTATTCATCCTTATTCTGTTTCAGTTGCCTATGCGGCTACGTGGCAAGCAGTTCAGACATTTAAGACACAACTATGTGGCATTAAAAAATTGCTAATACCACATGCGACACCAAACAGTTAATTACTATTTGGTAGAGTTTTTCTCGCTTTGCCCCCATCATTAGTGATTAGTCATTAGTCATGGGATCGCATATTTAGGCAGTTTTGTTTAAATTAATTTTTGTGTCCACACGAAAAGGAGTCGCAAAAATCGCTTTTAACTGCAGTGGAGTGATTACCTTGGCTGAGTCGCTCAATCCCACCTACTGTCACAGTAGTCCGTCCGTCCGTTTGCTGTCTTATTTAGCCCACTTCAATTCGATTTCGAAATTTCGCAACTGTCGTGCTGATGATCGGCTCCATCCATCGTGGTCGCGTCGTCTTAGTTGTTTACTCGCGCGCAATTCGCTTAACTTTTCCGTCCAATTTACTTACAAATACTTTGCGCCATGTGTGCTTTTGTGTCTGCTAACTACTGCATGCATTTTTTCCACTTTTTTATTATTTCTTAGTATTCACTTTTACCACACGTTACATGTTCTTCATTTTTATTTTTTTTTTTGTTTTTTCATCAACTACATTCGTTAAATGTGGCGCGATCACGTAATGTGTACATCACATTTGCATACCAACAAATATTTAAATGCTTCCTATTTTTTGGCAACAAGCAAACGGTGCGCCCACCACCAACCCTTCCATCCTCTCCTTACTCGAACAGCAACTTTTCGCGGCTTGTGAGTTTTGGTGGGTGGTTGGCTCTTGTTGTGCACCGCGTACGTGCGCGACTCATAAAAATTCGCTTGTGGCTATGCAGGTCTTAGCCTTTTCGAATACTTCAGATTTGTTGCTTGGTTGCTGGTCTTTGCTCCAATTTTATTTGCACTGTTTTTACCGATGTCCTTTTACCATTATACGGCAGCGTGTGGCTCATGCAGTTATGATGCTTACTTATTGATGTGACACTTACTGACCTTACTGTCGCCAAAGTGGCCGCATGTGACGCCAAGCATGAAAGATGGAAACATGTTGGTGGGTGCACCGGAAAATTTGTTCATATTTTTCAAGTAAGTGTACAAAATTCAAAGGCTGAATAAAAATTCCAGCTGTACGGAGAAAAATGCGAGTATTGGTATAAACCCAGACAAAACTAGGATGAAATCCAGATAATTAGGATAAAATCAAATTTGTCGGGAAAACGGGAATAACTTTTGAACTGTTTTAGATGGCGCAGCATTAATCAAAATACGTGGAGGGCGGGTATATTTGACAAGGCAGCAGTTATAGATTTTATGTTCGGCATGGCCGACTCAATTCGTTCGAATGCACAATAGAGACAAAAAAGCCCATCTATTGTGGAGGTAGAGGGTAAAAATGTTGCAAAAGAATATCCCCCGTTGTTTTTATATATAGGGTTTTTCAGTAAGAGCGCTTCAACTTTTGAACTTTTTTGAATAAAACACAAACGGTTTGACTTTTTTAACTAATTTTTTTTTTTATTATCGAGTTTGAACATATACATTTAAGTATGAAATTCGATTTCTTTTGCATGACCACCGCGTGCACGTTTTACGAAGTCCAATCGTTGAACCCAATTTTCGACCACTCTTTTGCATAAATCGGTCGAAATTCCAGCAATTTCGCGTTCAATATTGGCTCTGAGCTCACAAATCGTCGCCGGCTTGTTACTGTAGACCAATGACTTCACATAACCCCAAAACGGAACGGCTTGTTAAATGGACCGTAAAATGGCCGTAATGCTCTTAAAGTAGCAGCAACAGAACGATTATTTTCATAAAAAATTTGCACGATTTGCAATCGTTGCTCAAGTGTGTAGCGTTCCATGATGAAATGTATACTAATGAAGTTTACAAATGACAAGCGAAAAATAAAAAATATTGCGTCGTTCGCCCTCCCTATCGGAAAAAAGTTGAAGCGCACCTATTGAACAACCCTATACAACTGCTGAAGTAGTTCCCTAATACCGAGTTACCATAAGAATGTGCATAAGAGTGAAAACTTTGAAAGAGATTAAAGTCGCTAGAAGCTGCATTTGAAGAATAGAAAGGGTCTACGAGCAATTCGAAGTCCACCTCATCTACGGCAGACATAGAGACACCGAGCCTTGTGTGCGGCTGCATTGAGTTGATGCAATCTGAGAAACTTTTGCCTACTGTTTGCCCCTCCGCTATTTTTTGATGACTTTCCGCAAACTCTTCATTTGACTTGAGTATGAGTAGTATGCTTCAGTAATAGTAACTCACTATTTCAAATAATCAACCATAATAATTCCTACGGCATCCCAAACAAGCAAACGGCATAATCTTTTCCACAGAGCTTGAAGCCTTGAACTTCTTAGGAATTAGTAATGAAAGTGTCGGCCAGGCTATAGATTGCTGCTTGTTCTCAAGACTCCTGTTTATAGCGGATTTTTCTGAAATTTTGCACGATTTGCTCTTGAACTGCGAAGTCGTTTGTCTTTATGTAATATTATCGGTAGCCGTCGCGCAGAAACCTTCTTCGAATTAAAATTTTCAGTGAAGATGCTTTGTGTGCTGCCAAAAGAGATCCCGTGATCACAACCAAATGTTTAATAGTCATTCGCCAGCCAGCTAGTCTAATTCCTTCCACTTTTTTCGGTAAAGATGCTTTGGATGTTATGAAATCTTTGCAATCCGTACAAAATCTCGACAGACACTTTTTTCATATTATCCTCGGCACAAATGCCCGGAGCAATGTTCGTCAACAGCCTCTTAGGTTAGGTTGAATGGCTGCCCTAGCTTAGGGCACACTTGGACAAATATTGAAAAATTTATCCGTTGTGTTGCCATACATGGAAGAGGAGAAAGGAGAAGGGAAGGAAGAAGGAAGAAGGAGCGTTGGGATTAGAGACGATGATGACCATGCATTTTACGACAACGCCGACGGTGGCTGATTTGCGTTCGTAATTAACCGCAGCTACTGATGAACTTCACCAAATTTATGATATTTAGACCCGCTATATCCACAGGCGTAGCGAAAAAATGTGAGCCCAGATGTCTGAACCAGCCTTTTGGACCATCTTGCAACTATAGAATAGGGAGAAGCTGACTCCAAAGCCCAAGGCCCTTGTATCTGTAGAATATGGAGGAAAAGAGCCTTCCAAAGAGTCTACTATGTCGAGAGGTATTTCTTTCTGCGAAATTTTGTGCAGCACAAAGTATCATAGCTCATTGTGATGCCGAATGGGTAGCTTGTCCTTATATCTCTCTTCCCAGTGTGGACCGTTCAGAAGGTTTAGAAGATCCCTGACTTCCACCGTGCTGAGGTCTTTCAACTCATTGAAAAATTGCCCATTTGGCATAGCAGGTGCAAAATCGTCCCTTCCTCATCTAGACAGCTTCTGCAGAATTCATACATCTGCGCGCCCATCCTATAGGCATGTCTGCCTGGTATAACGGAGGTCCAAAAGACAAAATTACTTAGTGACGACTATTATCCATTTCAGACCATTCCGATTGTAACTCATCAATTGCTTGTAATTAAATGAATGTATCTTCCAGAAAGGATGATCTATTTATATGATTTTTTTGTGATTGTTTATATGATTCTTGGTGTTGTTCCACAAATGTCCCACAGTTTTAAGCCGTATCCGAATGGCAGATATTGTTTTATGAGGAACTTTTTCATGGTAGGAATACACTCGGAGGTTTGCATTGCCTGCCGGAAGGAGATTCGAAGCTGCGCACTTCCGAATGGTGTCTTTCGACTACAGCGACCACTACGGATCCCATCTGACACCGATTGATTTTTTTTTTTTGTTTTTTTTTTTAATTTATGCATTGGTTATTAACAGTGTTGCAAGCATGAATTATTATTTTAGATTAATTGTGACTACAAATTAGCTCAATAAGTTTTTTTTTCTCCAACACACAAGTCGTGCCACAATAAAAGCTGGCTCCGCTCTTCGTCATAATATTGAAATATTTCCTATTAAAACAGATAATCATCATAGAAAACGTTGTTAAATGCCACGTTAATTTGCCAAACGTAATCGATTTATTAGACACGCTGATCATACTCGCCGAGCGAAATGTTTGAAGCAGCGTAAAGGACGAGTCGCGGCAACGTATTTTAGGTTGTGCTGTAGAAAATACCTGGAGTGGCTATGATGCAGCATAGTCAGTAGGGCAACGCAGCGGCATGTGGAATACGAAATTGAAGTCGACAAATCATCATCTTGATTTAATGTAGTGGCTGAGTCCGTGGGCCTTGCTCAGCAGCCACATACCCCCAACATTGCGCCGAGCCGTGGAGTGGCTGCATTTTCTGCGGAATTTATCAAAATGCAACGATCGTAATTTTATTTTTATTTGCATTTCTGCTTGCAAGCGAAACCGAGTGCATCATTTTTATGGCATTTGTCGCATTGCATTGTCGAATGATTATTTTGCAATGAAATGTAAAAAGAAAAATACAACTTTTTTCCTGCCTGAATAAGGCATTCGCTGGCGCTTTTTCATACTTCTACGAGTACTTTTTTTTGTGTTTCTGATGACAACTGCAATGCTTATTTAATTTTGATTGAATTTTGATGCATGCAAAACATTTAAAATTCAGTTTGTGGTTTATTTTTTTCCACTCGTTCTTGGTACAGAATCGTCCCAACGGACCGACCGAATTGGTAGGCAAATGAAGCCAAAAATACAAATGAAAAGCAGTGAATTGGCAAAGCGAGCTGGTTATGGCGCATGCAAATATGTGCGCCCTCCTGTGTGACAACAACACCAATAACGAAGTAAGCTTTGAACATTACAATAGGAACAACAACAGTGACAGCGACAGCGACTTTAAGTAATCAGTAAACCGCTTCAAATCAACTACAAGTCATAGTGGCGTACGAGTGGTGCCTCAACTTCAGCTCAGCTGCTGCTGCAACAGCCAACCAACAGTTGTTACTTCGCCAACATTTTGGATTCGTAACGCTTGCAACTCCCAGTCAAGCTGCCAACTCCAGTTGGTGCGCGCTTTCTACGCTGGTTTGGCTGATGTCGCTGTTGATTGAAAGATCGATCGCGCTGATCGTAAATGAATCTCTTGTGGCCGCACTCAAATAAAATTCAGAATAAAAATTAAAACAAAAAAACTCATAGTCAGTAACTTTTGTATTTAAATGCGAGGCAAAGCCAAAAAAATAACAGCAAAAAACAAAAAACAAAAAGCAACAACAACGTATGTAAATGAAAACTCTAAAAAACCAAGCACTCGCTCTGCAATATCATCTCCACCATTGCAGTGGTGTGTGTGGTTCCGTCCCAGGCACCTTTTTTTGCTTCCTGACTATGTAAATCTGCGAACCGAACTGCTCCAGTCTGGCTGCGATCGCTAGCGATGAAATGCGATGCCTGCCTGAACGAGATATGAATCGACGATTGTAGTCGGCTTGAGGTTGCTGCTGGGCAAGCAACAACAAATGGCAACAGACGTGAATTTGCCAAAACCAAGAAATCGAACTTGCGATTTATTTGTTATTGTTTTTGTTGTTGTAATTGCTAGTTGGCATGACTTTTCCCTTTGGCCAAAATTTAATGCAAATTATGATGGGAAAATCTAAATTACCCGCAACGCTAATGAATCGTTGACATTATCGATGTGCGCGAGTTAGCGACTGCTTGGTTGTTTGCCTGTTTGAGTGCTCGCTACGCAGACGTTCGTGCAGGTACTGAATTCTTCAAGTTTTTTGATATATCTCGTATTTTTAATTTCGAGTATTTGAATATTCACTTTGAGGCTGATGAAATATTTGCGATAATGAAACTCTATTTCGGAAAATGCTTATTTTAAAAATTTTGAAGCAGCCCTCATAAAAATGTTTTACTGAGAGAACTACACCTCATAGCTTAACCCTATATTTCCAGACAAAAATAATTATGACTGTATCTGTATTACCTCTTTTAATTATTATTATGTTTTTTTTTTAAGTTTTAGACACCCAAAAAATTTATCGAATTAACAGCTATTTATTTATCGATTATTGTGTGAGTGTTAATTTTTTTGTGTGCATTGAAAAAAGTGTTTTGGTAAAATTTCAATATATGTTTTGACTTATTTCTGATGTTTAAGTTGAATTTCAAGCTTTGGTGTATTAAGAGACTTATAGAGACTTTGTGGACCATTTTGCCCCATTATAACCCACTGTTATGAATATTCTTTGTAATTTCCCGCAAAAGAGGCAAAAAGACCCATCAATTGAGGAGATAGAGGGTTAAAATGTTTTACATAAATGTTCCTTGATGGTTTTCATATAGAGCAGCATTTGCCTAAAATGTAAGGATCACATAGTTTCCTAGCCTGTTTACCAGAAGAATGAGGGTGAAATCTTACCCTAAAAATAAATTCAGGCTACGCCTAATCGTCGATACGGGTGACCTTTGTTTTGTCCGCTACAACACATGCCATTTTCGGAATCTCCCTATTTAGGAAACATATTGATTTTGTCGTACTGTGTAATTGAGGAGATATAAAAGTGAGAAGTTCCTTTAAATGTCTCAAAGATTTGAGAAAGAAATGTGAAGTGGTTTCGAGAGATTTCTAAGTGCAGTCAGACAGATTTCATTAGCCATTTTGAATCCATAATTTTGAATTTTCAATATGACTCCATATTAGTAAATAGTTACCTTAAAACCACTTCTCCGATGAATTTGTAGCTTCTTCTTTTTTTTTGATTGGTACGATAACCGAATTTACCAAAGCGCAGCAATCGTTTCTCTCTCTCGTGCTAACCGGCACGATTGGATACACCAAGCGAAGTCAATTCCTTCTCTAGCTGATTTTTCCAATGACAAGGAAGCCTTCCTCTTCCACTGCTACCACCAGCTGATACCTCATCGAATACTTTCAGAGCCAGAGTATTTTTTATGCATTCGGACGACATGACCTAGCCAGCGGGGCTACTGGATCTTTATTCATTGCACTACGTCTATGTCGTCGTAAAGCTCATACAGCTCATGGTTCCTTCGCCTGCAACACTTGCCAACGTGCAAAAGTCAAAAAACCTCCTCAGAAACTTCCTTTCAAACACTCCAAGGAACGCCTTATTGGATTTTGTCATCGTCCATGTTTCTGCGCTATACAGTAGGACGGGTTTTAAGAGAGGCTTATAAAGTGTTAGTTTTGTTCGTCGAGAGAGAACTGTACTACTCAATTGCCTACTTAGTTCTAGTTGGCAAGGTTTAGCGAGAGAGAGTCTCCAATTTTCTCTGATTCTTCGGATTTCAAGGCTGACGGTGTCAGTGAAGGTTCCTAATGAAACAAAGTCTCTTACTACTTCAAAATTATAGCTGTGGCGTAGACGAATTTTTGGCTAATCCAACGAACTTTGACAATTTTTTCGCCATTTTAGATTTGGGTTTGGGTTTTGAAAATCTGAATTTACATGCACAATCAGCAACCTCGACAACGCATTGGAACAGGAAGTATCTAATTTCTATTCTCAGACTTTTATGATAAATTATATTGCGAAATTTTTATAAAATATTTAACCCTCTACCTCCTACCGCAGTTGGCATTGTTGATTCTTTCCATGGACAATTTAAACCTGTAACTGCGTTTTTATGATTTTTGATCAGGCCAGTTGCGTCTGAGGGCTAAAGTTATATTGGAAGCTATTTTATAAATATTAAATTTTTGGTAAACTATTCGCACTTTCACCCAAAATTTAGAAATTTTTACCCTCCGTAAAAAACTCAAAAACTCTGATCTAGTACAATTTGCGGCAAAGTTGATTCTGAAGAGATCCTATTTCATAATTATAAGCGTTGTTCATGTTGATTAGCATTTATGTAATATTTTTGGACTAAGTAATCAATTTGAACGCCCGAATAATCCATCTTTCACAAATTACCAGGCGAACTTCTCAACTACGGCAACTGGCTGACATAAAAAGTCCAGAGATCAAGGCCACTTTTCATTGAACAAATATTCATTACACTGACTGATTTTCCGCAATTCTCATTAGGTTTGGTTTGATGTGACCGAGTTCTTACAAAACATAGGGATTCTGCCTAGTTTTCTGCATCATTTACAGTCGTGCTCTGCATTACCTCTAAGAAAATAATGTCAATAACTTCTCTAATCGCGGCAAAATAGTTACTTCTAAACATTTAAGAGACAAACAAATGATCCTCATACTATACTTTTGTTAAGAAAACCCTTTTTTTAATTTGTAGACGGCATCCATTTTTTGCAATAAACCACCAACAATTTATGAAAGCTCCAAATTTTGTACAGAAATTGTGAGGTGCCTTAAACAATAAAGCTTAATTTTTTATAGGTTATGCGGGCCGTAAGTGCAGAAGAGTCTGCTTTGGCTCCAAGCTGTTACATTTGTACATTTTTCCTCTTATTCCACCAAATGTTTCATGCGAACAAATGGTTTGTATACTTTCGTAAATCATATGCAAATCTAATTAGTAAATTTTTTCAAGCGTGAAATTGAAAACATGAATTTATTTCATTTTTTATTGCATTTTGTGGGCGCGAATGTAAACCTACATCCATGCATATGTACATACTTGTTAAAATATTTTCAATGGGCAATATGCACATAAACGCAGCGCAAACCAACTTAAAATTTACTACAATTGTGACAACAACTACAAACTTTTGTGCAACAATGATGCAAAAGTTACTTCTAACACAATTACACACACGATTGTGGCGATTGTTGGCAGCTACAAATATATAGATAATATCCCAGTCGTAAAAAGTGGACACTAACACTAACAAACTAGTTCCTAAACCGGTGTTTGGTGACTAGATTTGTACTAGTTGCAAAGTTACAAATATAGTCAAACTAGGAAATACAAGACAAAATTGTATTGAAAAAAGAAATAAAATTTCTCACAATAAGTAGAACAAAAACAATTTTAAGTAATGAAAATTTTCCAATAATTGACAATTTTGAGTAGATTCTTTATTCCTAACAAAATAAATTTCAAACTTTAAATTTTTTAACTCATCCAAACTGGCACATTTTCGCCAGAAATGGGAGTAAAATATCATTTTTTAATTCTTAATAGTATTTGCTAGAAATTTTAATTTTTATAAGTTTTAATTTTTTCAACTCATCCAACAGTAGTGATTTTCGTCGTAAATTTAATTCTCTAATAGAGTTAAATCAAGCTTTTTAATTCTTAATAAAATTTGCTTCAATTTTTATTTTTATACATTTTTTTGTTTAATTTTCTTACTCCTCTAAAACTAGTGGTTTTGGCCATAAATTGAAGTAAAATATAATTTAGTAATTCTTAATAAAATATGTTTAAAATTTTTATTTTCATAATTTTTTTCTCTTTTTTTTTGGATTTCTCAACTCATCCAAAACTATAGTTTCGCCATAAATTGGAGTAGAATGTAATTTTTCAATTCTTAATAAAATATGTTTCAAATTTGTATTTTTATAAAATTTTTTGGTAATTTAGTAATTCAGAACTAGTAGGTTTGACTGCAAGGATAATGCTTACACACACACACAAGCAAATTTTCATATGAGTATATTTTTGTACGCCTTCTATTTTGCTAACCGCCGAAATCTATTTAATTGCAACATTTCCGCAGCGCCTACAGCATTTGCGGCACATTCACTAAGGCAGCAGCGCTGTTGGTGGCGCTATGAATTTATCCCATCAGAAAATTGGATCATGGAGTTATAAAAGTGTGAGTGCTTCGCACATACTAAGCAAGGTTCTTAATCGCTTGCGACTCTTGGCAGTGCTATCAAATTAAAGCGAGAGAAATAGGATTGAGAAAATCAGAAATAGAATACAGAAATAGAAAATGATCCATGAAACTCTCTCGGCCTTCAAAGCGGCGCAAAATGCGCACATTAGACAGATGGCGCTGCTAAATGTAGTGAAGTACAAGTCAGTACAATTCAAATTATAACGATTAGAAAATGATGAGTTCGCTTAACAATGAATTTTACACGAATTCTAAAATTTTTGTGAGTGCACAATTAACACTCAGTTTGGAAATTCGCTACCCAATTCTCGGTTGGGACAGCTTCAATATAGGAGCTCTGTTTACGACCGAGCTGTGTTAGTAATATTTCACACTAAAGACATTTTTGAAATTTTCGAAGCATTATTCTCACTCAAACAAAAATTTAACGGTATTTTCAATGTGTGAATTTCAAAACTATCTGTTTTCGAAATAAGAAAATAACGCAAAAATATCAATAAATTTCATATTTAAGTAAAGTAAAAGCAAAAATTTAATATTAGGCAGAATTTTCTAAAAATTAAACTTAGAGGCTGAGCTTAAAAATAGCGTGATTGCAATTGTCTGAAAATTGCTAAATTCCATTCAAATTTTTCTCAGCGTATGTACATATGGATGTATGTATGCATGTGTATATGTATGTGGTGGGCATGAGTTTGGTCTGTTGTTGGATGCAATTGTCGACAGCCAACTGTAACAAAAGCAGGTGACTACTGGCGGCCAACAGGCACTTTATTTTATTGTTGTAGCAATATTTCTAATATAATGTTTTTGTTGTAGCTCTAGTTCATGCATATTTACGCATCAGCGCATACTAATTACAAAAATTTTGAATTGCTGGCGAATATATTTTTTTTTAATGTGACTTTTACAAGTTTTAAGCTGCTTTTTTAATTAATAAATTTGGAAATTTTCGGCCCCTTTAACTGCGTGTATTTGAGAGTTACATGGGTTTTGTGTTCGAGTTACAAAGAGGGCATAAAGAAATTGCTCAATTTTTTTCATTTATTATCTGTTGCTGCTCGATAGACGATGGCAAGCTTTCGAGTGCGTTTTTGGCATAAACATTTTTAAAATATCTTATATAAATATCTTATCTAAATGGACTTTTTGAATTTTTTCTTTTGAAAGCTTACAAATTAGCCTGAGAGAAGGACAGTTATGGGGTTAAAGTTTTTTACAAAAATTATCCTTGTGAAATTCTGCTGTAGAATAATGATAGTAAAATTTCTATCGGAAAAGGCTAATGACACTTTTTACACGCAATGTAGAAATTCGAAAATTTTTATTCACCGGTATTATTTTATTATTCTTATGGGAATAAGTGTTACATCTACGAGTATTGGAGGACTTTTTCTCTTACTAATATATTAATTGTTTGTTAATTTTTTCTTATTCTAAATTGTTCTGAATTTCGAAAATCGTTTTCCTTTATATTTCACCCTATAAAATATGCATTTATTAGAACATTTTCATACTTTAATTTTTTAATTTTTAAACTAAATTTTTTCTTATTTTAATTTAGAAAATAAAATTTGTTACTACAATTTTTTTCTTTTTTTTAATTTAAAAAATTCAATTTTTTATTTATTTATAATATTTTTCCATTTTTCTATTTTTTATTAATTTTTTTAATTTTTTTTATGCTCTTTTGATATTTTTTTATTCGAATATTTCGTATTTTCGAAAACGAAAATTAAAAATTTTTTTTTAATTGTTATCGTTTTTATGAATTTTTTTTCATTTTCTTTTAATATTTAATTGTAAAGGAAAATATATGTGAGCGCATATTAATTACCTTCTATTTGCTATGTTCCTTGCCTTAACCGTTTTACGGATTCTTCAGACATTAGAAATTGTTATGACCTACCTTTGTCTCTCTAACCCATAACCGTTATTTAGCAATATCTCAAAACTTCATGACAGAAAAAAAAACTATATGAATTTCGAACTCAGCAACCGATTTTACATAGAAATTATATAGTTTGTGTTGCACAAATACAACAGTGCGAAGCAATTTCGTCTGAGTTTTTTTGCGCCATCTATAATTCATTTTTTGATTAATTCAACATTTTATTCTGTCTTACATATTTCAACATACATTCAATATTCCGCACTTCCGTTTCTTGATAATATTTTTTTTTCTTCTTTAATAAAGCGTGCTCTGAGCAATAGTTTGGTTCTTGGGTAAAAAAATTATTAATTATTTGCAAACCAGTGTAATTTATGCCTACCCTCCATGCCAAGTACAACAAAGAGCCTTTATTAGAATTTTTATTAATTTTTTATACTGCCAAAAAAATGTCCAAAACCTGCTAATTTCTTTCGTTATTACAGCGGCCTAACCCCTTAGCGCACAACTCAAATTGAGAAAGAAGCTTGACCTTACCACAATTCAAAGCGGTATCCATCAATCTATTATTCAGTTCAAATTTTTCAGGCTAGAATACATTACATTTTTTTCTTATCAAGGTAGCGAATCTATCAAATGAGGCACGACCATCTCAAATTAATAAAGTTCGGTATACTGAAATAAAATCAGCGCCTTTCTCATGTTAAATCACAAAATTTGTATTATTTGTATTTTATATTTTTCACTCAAACGCTACAAAACCGCACTATTCATTTATTTTCAATGGCAGCCAACGGTAATTGCTACCAGGCCGCTATTTGCGGTTAGCAATGAAATTACGCTATGGTCATACGCACATGCTAATACGCTTAAACTCGTACATAGCCTGCAGGGAAAAATACCAGTTGTGAACTAGAATGCAACCAGTTCACTTTTGACCTTAACCAGCTCGTTTTCTATCTTTTTTCCAGGTTAGTCGTGGTATTTTTACCACGACGATGCCCTAAGGAATTTCAATTGTCCGGTTATGCATCAGAAAAATACTAGTTAAAATAGCAGTTCGTTGGTTGGTTGGTTGGTTGGTTAAAGTGCTGATTCTTCCAGAATCCAACTAGCGTTTCCGCGCCATTTTTTTGCCACATCCTCGTTACTAACTTGCTTAACGGTTATTTACAGCATAACTATATCCAGTCTGTACGGTTAAGGAACCTTATTAGGTTGTTAACGTCTAAGCCAGACAGTTGTTCGAGATTCTCGAACAGCGGCTGGCCCAGGGTTAATATTCTGTCCTTCCATAGGGAAGGGCATTTACAGAGGAAATGGAAGATTGTCTCCTTTTCTCCGATTGTTTACAACTGTGACAGTATGTGTTGTGAGGGATACCCATTTTGGCTTCTTGTTCTCCGATAGACCAAAAGCCAGTTATGACTGCCGTTAGTCTCCAGGCGTCCCGTCGTTTCATTCTTATTAATGCCGACGATTGCTTGAGGTTGTAGGTGGGCCATAAAGTTCTGCTAATTTTGCATTTCGTCTGGACTTTCCACCTACAGTCCGCGATTCGGAGGTATTTTTGGGAAATTGTACTCTTGACTGCACCTAATGGTGTGAATACTGATTCTGCAAGAGCGTTATTCATGGCAGATCCCCCTCTTGCCAGTTCATTTGCTTTTTCGTTGCCTTCAATGTTCCGAAGTCCCGGGACCCAGATTAAGGTAACTTCATGGATTTCACTCAAGATGGTGAGGCTATTCCTACTTTAGAGGTTGTTGTAGCCGAACCCAGTGCCTGGATTGCAGCTTGGCTATCCGAGAGAATAGCGATATTACCCTTAAAAGAGAAATCTGCTATTAATTGCCTACAGGCTTCCCCAATTGCCAGTACTTCCGCCTGGAAGACACTGCTGGTACATATTAGGGAGACGCACAGATTTCTCAATTTTAAATCTGTGAGAATATATAGCGCTTCGTACCAACCAAACAAAAATTCTAGTTAAATAACCAGCTTTAGACTAGTCCAAATATAAAAATAAACTTTCATTCCACATTCATTCTATTTCATATTAAAAGTGTACACAGAATTTGTTTTTACTTAAGGGGAGATATACACCTAAAAGCCGGAAAAAAGGTCATTTTTATGAATTTTTTTCAAAGGAAACTATTTAAAATGTATGATTGGGGTTTTATTTATCTAAAAGTACATATATTCAAAAATGTGTTAAATTTGTTTTAGCTTAAAATAATAAGAATTGTAAAGGATAATGTAGAATCCTTGGAAGTCCTTGAAAAAATCAGCCTCCGCGGTACCCAATGGCGTTTCTCCAAAAATCATCTGAAATAAGAAAACCAAAAAGATTTTTAAACCAGATACTAAAATCTAGTCTTTGTCGTAGCCGATTTTGAAAATATCGATTTTTAACAAAATGGCGGACGTTTGAACATAAGTATTGATTATTGGGCTAAAAATGAGTTCTTATTTTGCCTATAGAACAAAAACTATGTAACGGAAAAAAAAAATCCTATGACATCTACTAGATAATGTTGTATAGAATACCCACAAAAAGCCTCAAGGCAATCGGTTTATTACTTTTCGAGAAATTTTGGGTACCAACTTGAAAAACGTGGTTTTGAGAAAAACACGTTTGAAATTTGCCTGTCAGCTCCGGCCCATAAAATCAAGTTTCACGTTCTCGGCTGTAACTAGCTTATTTATCGAAATATTACCTTGTCCTTTTCACTAGATATTCTAGAGCCCTCAAACTTTAAGAAAATGCAAAAAAAAAAAAATTGATTTTTCACGACCTTCTAGGTGTATATTTCCCCTTAAAACTAAATGAAATTTCTTTCAGCTTCAATAATTGGTTAAACGTTCAAAAATTAATTCAAACTTACACAAAATCTAGGCAAGTTTAGCCTAGAAAGAATGAGCACAAAATGGTCTGGGCAGACCTACCATAAGTACGGTGGTTAGTATTATCATCGAGCACTATCTAATGGGAACACATGGGGAGCGTATGGAGTTTCCCTCAAATGACTTATAACACAACTGCTGGAACGTGAAGGAGGTGGAGTGCGTTGAACACTCCCGCGTGATGTATGTGTCTAAACTTTTACTTCTTTAGATATGTAGCAGAATTGGGATCGGCAGCCACTGACAATATTTTATCCTTCACCCAAGAGACAAAATGATAGAGCAACTTGAGTCGAAACTAGCGGTATCATAATGTGGCCAAACCCAGCCTACACTATAAATAATCCTAAAAAAAAACAAAAAAACAATTCTTTGAGAAAATTAAAATAAAACAATGAAAAATAAGAAATTAGCTTTTAAATAAATCAACTTTAAAGTATTCACTTTAGGAACATAAATAACATAGAGGCTCTTTAAATTTCGGTTTCCAATTTCATATGTCCAGTTGCTGCGAAATTGTATCTGCTTTTATTGGGGAACCCGCTTTTTGTTCAACTGAAGTGATTGTTTTTTATTTCATTTCCATCGGAATTGGCATTGGCAATGCTTATTAAAGATTTTAAAAGACATATACAGTTATCCTGGTATTATGTAAAAGTTCATGACCCCAAAAAACCGCATATAAATTTGATTTTTCCTTGATCTCTTTTTCCGTGAGTCCAGTGCAGGTTAGGCTAGGTTGCAGCATCTGCCTACTATGAAATGCACTCAGGCTTATAGCTCATTATGACACTACATGGGAAACTTATCCGAAAAGTCTGTTAAAACCAATGTGAAGTTTTCAAAAATTTTAGCGGATCCCTGATTTCTTCCCGGCTGAATCTTCCAACTCATTAAAACCTTGTCTACCTAAAGTGGGATAACGCTAGAAAGTGGCACAAAAGGTGCGAGGTCGTCTCTTCCTTCCGCGTGCCTAGCCTCTGAGCGTGAGGCAGAACCTGGTTATATCAGAGAGGGATAGCGTGCGCTTAACATTGAGAGCCTGCCGCAACTGTCGAGTGATTCTGTAGGTGGGTTCGTTAATTCATCCTTCATTCGTTTTCTTAAAAGTTTTTCAAGAATAAGTGAGTTACTGCTCCAGTGGTTGATAGGTAGCTAGTGTAGGCCACTACTTGCAAAAGGTTATAAAACTTAAAGGAAGAAACCCCATCAAGAGCCATCCCGTGCTGTTTATGTAGTCGAGGAGAGAAAAGAGGTATAGGCTGAAGAACTGCCTCAGGCTATTCCCAAAAGGCACACTAAGGAACCTGAAGTGCCTAGCCGAGAAACTCCGGCATTGGCAAGAAACAACAACAGTCTCTTTCTCTGCAGGATCCCTACAGCTTCAACAATGGCAATTGTACGGAAGTACAAGTTTCATCCATTGACCGGTGACCTTCGCTATGAGTTTGGAAATTCAATGGCGGGAGATTCAAGCACATTACACTTGCTGCTTATCATATTTACCCACATCATTTTCAATATTCTCATTAGAAAAGAAGAGTACCGAGTCTCGCTAGTTCGTTGGTTCTACAATTCTTCTCGAAATCCATGTTACTTTCTCAGCCAAATTACTTAAGAGGTGCACAGCATTTCATGGCTACCCTTAAGGTGATCGACTGCTTTGTGAAGGATTTTGTGGGGCTAGTTAATATTGCACTCCATTGAAATATCGGTTATTAGCACGTTTTAAAAATTTTCGGTGATAGAATGCTGAAAGAAATCCCTGCAAGAGAGAAATCTGTTTAAGGTAAAATTAATACTTTGCACTCTGAATTTTATTTTTTTGTTTTGTTTTGTGATGAAAAATAATACACACCGTCTTTGTATGGTTTTCCGAAAGTATGTTTCCTTAATCTGCATTAAGTCTATTGTAGAGTTGGACCTCGTCGTACCACCTTGGCAAACTAAAATCGTCCAATCATCACGATGCATTGGTGCATCTATAGACGAGTCTTAAACTTCCTTATCTGAGAAAAAATCAACCAATTTGCAGTCAAATTGGTCATTTTTGTGCTTGTACTTCTTTAGTCAATGTCGAACAAGTAAGATTTATTCTATTAAAAAACAGTAACTGAACTAAGGCGGTCGTCGTAGCCGAATGGGTTGGTGCGTAACTACCATTCGGAATTCAGAGAGAACGAAAGTGCGAATCTCAGTGAAAAACCCAAAGCGGCTGCCCCTCGGCAGGCAATATCACACCTCCGAGTGTATTTCTGCCATGAAAAAGCTCCTCATAAAAATATCTGCCGTTTGGAGTCGGCTTGAAATTGTAGATCCCTCCATTTGTGGAACCACGTCAAGACGCACGCCATAGATAAGAGGAGGAGTTCGGCCAAACACCGAGAAAGGGTGTACGCGCCAAGTATGTACATATATACGAGTATAACTAAAATGTTCACATCCTAATTTGGCTTTTCCCTGCAGGGATGTGTGGCAACACATGGCGCAAAATTACCGTATTTGTTACAATTTTATTGTTTTCATTCTCCCTTTTTAATGTGTGATTTTTAATTTTTGATATCTTTGTATTGTTTGGTGCTGTTATCGCGCAAAAATTGCCACAAACATGTTGATGTTGCCACTGTAACCGAATCTATTTTCGCTTGACTCGCGGGCAATAGTTTCGACTGCCATTTAAATGTGCGAAAAGAAAGATTTTTATCATTACATTTGCATTTTTGTTGCTTTTAATGTAACTTTTTATGGTTGTTGTACGAAGCCTGAAAAAAAGTAAATTTATGTGGATTTTTGTATGTTTGTGTGTATTTTATTTGCATTTTGCGATTGCACAAAGCGTTAATTGCAACTGTATTGTATATCAGGCACTTTAACAAAAATTAAATTATGTTGATCGCTTTTAATTGCTGGCGATAATTTGTTGCTACTGCTGTGGCATGTTGATTTTTTTTAACTGCAATATATTTATATACTTGTATGTTTTATGTTTGTTTAATTTTATAATTTTCATTAAAAAATTGCTATTATCGCACAATGAAGGCCAATTGTTATTGTAGCAATTCCTTTTCAGCACGCTATTATGAAGCAATTAATTTTGCATGGAATTTTAATGTCCCCCATTTTTTACGACCACTTGAATTGAATTTATGTGCATTTTATTTCATTTCGTTTCTTTAGTTGATGAATAGTTGAGGATAATAATTTAACAAAAGGGGAAAAAGGAGGTGTAAACGTTGGAGTGGATTGTCCAAATTTGTCTCTCCTTTATTGAGAGCAAATGATGATGATGACGAGCTTCTACTAAATCCATTTTCTAACTGATTTTTGTTTTGCAAAAAATACTTTAAACTACATCCAACTGTCATATTAACCTTTATAAAATAATTTCAAAAAAATTTCATTCGTCTTCTTTTCCCGTTTTGACCTAAACATTCGCGAGTCAGTGGGTCGAATCGGACAAGACGAAACAAGCGAGGCAATCACTTAGTTGTATCGCCAATCAAAATGCAATTATTTAACGCATAACAACTGCATAAATGCAACAGTTCAGCAAAACCAACAACACCGCTTAAAAAAACTCATCGAACAGCATCTGGGGCAACAACAAACATCGATCGGTAGCACTAAAAAGCGTAGGATCTACACCACAGCCTAGGCCTACAACGCATGCGTGCGTGTGTGCGACAAGAGGCTTAAATCAGCGCTGTGATGACAGCAACTCCAGCCACTAACAAACTATAGCAACAAAATATGCCTAGTTATGCAGTGAGCAGCAACATTGTTGAAAATTGTAGCGATTGTAAATTTATGAATTACAATTGCAAATCACAGTCGAATGGAGAAAAAGATAAATAAACGCAGGCGAAGAAAGATTCCATCTGCTAAGCAACAGCCAGTCAACAGAAGGCAGTTGTAACAGCAAACTACAGTAAAATTGTGGCAACAAACACAACTACAACAAGCAACCGCTTGCATGTGGGCAATGGAAAGACGAGCGGTAGGCTTGTTTTAATGGTTAAAGATCAGCATACGAGCGTAAGCGGTAAAGTTGCTGTTACTTGCTACAAGCCAACTGACAGAAAATGCGTGCAACATCGCAGCAGCAATGCGATGGAAATGAAGTAAAAATTGCAGGTAGCAAATTGGTGCATTTTAGCGTGAATTTCGCCTTTTGATTTGATTTCGAGTGTGGCAACAACAACAATGTGTGCCTCTTCTGCTCTCTGCGCGCTGGTTTTTTGTGTATTTTGTGTTGCGTGGGCAGCAACAGCAGCAAGGATCTTACTAAAACAACGTCTGTGGTTGAAGTAAAACATACTGGCAATATAGTAGCAGGAAAACTGTTGCAATAGCACCAAGGGGGCAAAAACAGTAGCAGCAACAACAAACAATTGTCTCAACCGCCCAAAATTTCGCAAAACACCGCAGACTTTCTAGCCGTACTCGTACACATGCAACTCCTCCGCCTCCAACGGAGTGTTTGCTGTAGCTAACAAGAATAACTACAGCTACAGCTATATGTGCATGTTATGCAAACAAAGACAATATAATTCGAAGCTTTAAACTTTGCGGAAAATTTACAAAAATTTAACAAATTAGAAAAAATATTATAAAAATTTCAAACTTTTAGTAAAAAATTTAACAGAAAAATTCTGAGTATGCAGTTTTATAGCCCATTAAATATTAGTACAATAAAATGCAAATTTCAGCTGACTCAATATTCTTGTTGATTTTTGACAATTTTTTTTCGCTGAAAAATTCTCAGCACCTCAGCAAAGAAAATTATTAAAAATCAACGCAATTTTTGAGTTACTTCAAACTAACTTTATTATACTAAAATTTAATAAGCTGAAAGAGTGCATAACCAGAAATTGTCTAAGCATTCTGATTAAAAACTTGAATATTTTGTAGACAATTTGTCTAAATTTATTAAATTTTTGTGAATTTTGTGCGAAGTTTAGAGCTTCGAGTTACACAGTTTTTGTTGTAGAACGCACTATACTTTTATAAAAACACAAGAAAAAGTATTAAGTACACAACAAATAATTAAAAATTTGGTCTTGCCTTTGCGCTCCTATTATTTCGAACTCAGCTGTATGTGTGTTTATGTTGGCAGCTAACGAAATTTGCGGAGGAGCTGACAACATAAACAAATCTCAAATTCGCAATCATCGCACTACAGCTACAGCCAACAAACAGCAGTGGTAGCAGCAATGCCAATGCTTACCCGCTTTCCCCCCTTTTTCAACATTACCGCCACTTTAGTTGCCTGCGACGCGCCACATATGCTTCATTGCCAAATGGAAAGGGCGTTTCGTTGTATGCCACATTTTCACCAACAGCTACAAACAGCATTTGCAGTTGCATAGCAGAACTATGCCTTGCCATAGCAACAACAATTGCAACAATAACAGAAAAACACACAACAATGCAATTGCAAATCAGCGCCGCATCAGGCCACACAACAACGATGCCACCACGCATCGTTGCTATCATTGGCTCCACCGTGTGCCTGTTCTATTTTCACCTCAGCGCTGTAGCTGTTCGTGTTGTTGTTGTTGTTGAATTTGCTGTTGCTGTGCTGTCAACGATGCGTGCATTATGAGAAACGCAAATGCCTAGCGGCATATTTCACAGTTGTCGCACGGTATGATGCGTTTACGTCGGACGTTGGTGACGGCGTGGCGTACATTTTGGTTGTGGGTAAAAGGAACTGTTTGTAAGGCGAAAGGGGGCTGAGTTTATATGTATGTAAAGCAGTGGGGCTTTAAGGTGTAGTTTAAGAGGTAAGTATAAGGACGTGTTTGTTTTAACAGCTTTGATCTGTAGAACGTTTTTCTTTAGATTGCTTATTAGTTCTGGCAGCCATTCCAACAATTCGAGAAAGCTCTAATTTATGATCCTGCGTTGCTCGTGTACTTCTTAAATTTCTTTTTAAAATTCCTCCTATTATACAAAATTCCTCCTATTATAAAGAGCCTTTCAATAGTGACGCCTTGATGTCAGCAGTGACTTTGACATTTATCAAGCAGACAGATGTAGAAGTGTCCACGATAGGACAAAGCGCTAAGATTATTGAAACTTATTATGAAAATGGTCAATCTTTAAGAAAAACGTATCCAAAAATTCGTGATTTTTTTGGCGGAAATAATCGACCGAATGAGTCGACAATTCAAAGGTTGGTGAACAAATTTCATGAAACTGATTCTGTCGAGGATAAAAAAGGGACTGGCAGACTAAAAACTGCACTTTCTGTTGAGAATATTGCTGGTGTAGCTCAAAGTATAGCTGAACAAACTTCAACATCGATGTCTGGACGTTCTCAACAATTAGGCACTCATGAAGCGACTGTTTGGCGGTTTTTACCTGTAGGCGTGCTCCTGGGGACATTTAAATTATGTCATATTTCACATATAATTTTTAAGAGCCGTACTTTGAATCAAACTTGTGAAACCTAAAATAATCATCTCGCCGTACTTTTTTAACACACTTTTATTAGGTCGGGTTGTATGTATGTATGTATGTATGTATGTATGTATGTATGTATGTATGTATGTATGTATGCATGTATGTATGTATGCATGTATGTATGTATGTAACGGAATCTTTGAGCTTAATTTTCACTGGCTTCTAAACATCTGATCGACTTGAAATTTTGCACACCTATCAAGGACCGATGACAATGCAATAATTTGATAAAAGTTTTCCATTATCCTTATTGGGATTGCCAGGATTAATATTTTCTGTTTTTACCTGTGGGCAAAAAGTAAGGTGAACTTGAATCTTTGAATCTTTTTTAACACACTTTTATTAGGACGGGTTGTATGTATGTATGTATGAATGTATGTGTGTATGTATGTATATATGTATGTATGTATGTATGTATGTAGCGGAATCTTTGAGCTTAATTTTCACTGGCTTCTAACATCTGATCGACTTGAAATTTTGTACACCTATCAAGGACCGATGACAATGCAATAATTTGATAAAAATTTTCCATTATCCTTATTGGGATTGCCAGGATTAATATTTTCTTTTTTTACCTGTGGGCAAAAAGTAAGGTGAATTTGGTTGTAAAATGAAAAATCGTCATTTATTCTTGTAAATCAATTTCATCCCCTTCAAAATAATGCCCTCTCGATGAAATACACTTATGCCAACGAGTTTTCCAATCCCCGAAACATGCCAAATAGTCCATTTCCGGTCGTGGTCTCTTGAGTTTTGGGAATAGCCAGAAGGCACACGGAGCCAAATCAGGCGAATACGGTGGTTGCGGAACGATATGCGTGGAATTTTTGGCGAAATAGTCACGAAGAACGAGTGCAGTGTGAGACATGTGAGATAAATTTTCCATTATCCTTATTAGGATTGCCAGGATTAATATTTTATTTTTTTAACACACTTTTATTAGCTCGGGTTGTATGTATGAACAACCGTAACGGAATCTTTGAGCTTAATTTTCACTGGCTTCTAAAAATCTGATCGACTCGAAACACACAACATAGATGACTAGATGAGAAACTCTTTTTCTCGTGAGAGCGCTGAAAAATGTGCATTTTTTATAACATTTGCCAATATTGCCATACCGGTAGAAACATGAATTGGGTATTTTTTTAAACAAAAATTAGGAATTTTTAGTTTCCACACCACCATTGAGGTTAGTATTTAGTCTGCGGTTGTGTAATAGTATTGTATATTACTCGTAAGCACCTACATATACTAAAAATAAAAAATAGTTAAAAAAAAACTAAAAAACACGCTTTTATTGCTAATCGAACTAAAAAGTAGAAAATAAAATATAGCTTAAAAAAACTAAAAAACACGCTTTTATTGCTAATCGAACTAAAAAGTAGAAAATAAAATATAGCTTAAAAAAACTAAAAAACACGCTTTTATTGCTAATCGAACTAAAAAGTAGAAAATAAATTTTAATGACAAAGGAACCTATAATGAAGTAATAGCAAATCGAAGGATCAGTCGTAGTCAACTACCTCAGAACAGAATTATAACAAAAATTAAGATACAAATAGAGTAATTCAAATAAGAGTTAAAAGCGTGGGATGCTTGATATAGTAAATATTACAATCATTCTATTGGCAGCTACCTATGTACAGAGGGTTATGAAAGTGAAGCAAAATGCATCCCACGCTTTTAACTCTAATTTGAATTACTCTATTTGTATCTTAATTTTTGTTATAATTCTGTTCTGAGGTAGTTGACTATGACTGATCCTTCGATTTGCTATTACTTCATTATAGGTTCCTTTGTCATTAAAATTTATTTTCTACTTTTTAGTTCGATTAGCAATAAAAGCGTGTTTTTTAGTTTTTTTAAGCTATATTTTATTAATTTGACGCACATATAAATTTTTTTTTTCTAAGAAAAATAATTACTAACTAAATTCAAATTTGTTTTTTTAGTTAGTTTAAAAAAGTTATAAAAATTAAAAAAAAAATTCTAAAGAAAATAAATAAAGAAACAAATTTTTCTAAAAAAATAGTTAACTAACTTACTAAATTTATATAAACTTTTTTACATTTTTTTACTAATTTTTTTGTTTAGTGATATATGAAAAATGTCTAAACCTTTTTTACAAACTTAAAAAAAAAAAATTTTTTTCTTTAACTACCTTTTTTAGAAATTATTTTTTTAAATTTGTATAAATTTTTTTAACTAATTTTTTAAACAAATTTTTTATTAAAACATTTTAACAAATTTTTAAAAAATGTACAACATTTTTTTTTTTTAGTTTTTAGAAAACTATAATTTTTTTTTATAAATTGTGTGCTCTATGCAGTATGCATAGTATTTAAGAATTTGAGTGCAAATTTTTACGGTCAAACGGCAGAAAACTGAAAAATGTCATTTCGAGACATGTGCACTCCATAGCACTAAGCACTCTATATTCGTCGGTGTATTCTAATAGTCATAACTCTTCTAAAATGTATATATTTGTATCGGAAACAACTTAAATTATTCCTAAGAATAGATTATTTAAAATTAAGCAAAAAAAAAATCGAGTTTTTGAATACCTTGACAATCGTCTTACTCTTTAAGTTGTCGAAAAACGTAGACTTCTCAATTTATTTTCTATCTACGGCCAAATCATGGCTATATGGCGGCTACTCATGAGTTCTATGTTTTGAATGTTCAAAATTTCACCTGCTTGAGCCCAACACTGGCAACAGTCTTTTTTATATTACCAGGACACCTGGATTTATCTCTCCAAAGTAATCTGCTCAGCAGCATTGGCCGAAAATATATGAGGAATATTTAAGCTGTAACAAAAGCCTACATTTTCGTACTGGAGAATGACTCGTCTTCTGGGACTATGTAGTTTCGCTTATATTTCCGAACACTTCCAGTAAACAACTAGTGGTGTAAAATTCTGTTCTATGTTGCTCTAATGACACGCTAGCGTCATGCCCAGTTATTCTGAAAAAGACAAGTGGCCACTAACGATGAAATGTTCCTTGCGCGAACATCGTAAAATTTTTGAATTTGACTCGCCTTGAAAGACTTGTACAGGAGATTGACGCTTAGTTTTTGACTCATATTCTTCAATTAATCGCTTCTTGACCACCTGCCATGATCTTAAAGATGCCTTTTGCTACACTACGATTGAATTTAGTCTGCATTTATTTGCATCAATCGATTTTTTTGGACGATTGTCAAATTCTGTGGTATCCTATAAGAACAAATTTTTTCGAAGACCACATTTTTTACGACTCATATCTACTGTTACATGGGGATCTTGCAACATAATTTCACGCACAGCAGCGATTTTTTCTGAAAAACATACCATTTTTCCTGAGTTTCACGAAATTTATTCTGCATCAATGCGCGACGATGATTGAGTGCGGAAAACCAGCGATTACCCAAAATGGCGCTTCTATCAAAAGTAGAAGTGAGTTGAACGGTTGAAAGTCGACTTACTTTCAACAAAATTGGATATTTCAAGTACCAGAAAATATTTGCGATTTATAAGTAATTTAATTTTTATACCAAGATGAATGTTTAAAGTAACTGTAAACAACACAAATTACATTCGTTCGATAAAACTTCTCAAGTAAAGTTGTCATTAAAATATTAAACTTTAGGCTGCCAGTATCAGCCATAGTGCTGTTGCCATATCTCGAAACTTATGCAGCAACCCTCGTATACCTATATTTCTCCATTCGTTTTGCTTATGGATTCTATTACTTTAACGCGCTGTCCTCCTGTTATCAGCGCGACTTTTATTCTTCTTGTTGCTGTTGTTTGCGCTTCATGTTGCAAGCTCGCTGAATTAATTGAATATTGCGTGCGTTGGCAGTTAGAAGTTCCTAACTCACATTTGCTACACAGCTTGTTTTATTTGTTGAGGTCGCTTATCATTTTACATGTTGCTACACTGCGATTATGCCCACATTACCAGTTACAAGTTCGCGGGAGCCAGACACAGTACGTGGAAGAAAGGGTGTGATTTCGTAGGAAATGTTTTTTCACTTGTCGGGAACTCAGTTCAGATATGCCAAGGAAATCTCACAGCTATCGTTTGCTTCAAAAGAGATGATATCAAGTCTCCATAGGTAGTCCACACCGCCCGACTAAGTTGAGATGGCTGCGGATCTGGCTGATTTAAGGTGTGGTGAGGTTAATTCGGTAAAAAATTAATTATTTTAAGATTTTTTTTGAAGATACAATCATATCAAAAATATTGAGAGTTCAACGAGCTACAGTGAGTAACCAGAGGCGTCTCGGAAAAGTGACATTGAATTGTCCATCACAACTCGCAACATAATCATCTGAAATAGAAAAAAATTAAATGCAATTGTTAAAGCAGAAGTTTCTCGATGGATACCTGCAAGGATTTTTTTCCGATTCATAAATTTGTAATAGGGTTTGGAAGCCGAGAAATAGATCTTCGCTAACTGGCTAATTTTTTACTGTAAGACTATTATGGAAAAAAATCATTATTAATTATTATTATGGAAAAAAACCAAAAAAGGTCCCAGAGATACCTATGTAAGTTTCGGAGGAAGTCAGGTACAGAAATTTGGCGGAGAGCAATGAACGCTCAAATAGCTCAAACACCCATAACTTTGACAATTTTGCTCCGGTCGACTTGAAAGCGTGATTTTATTTTTAAGGTATTGTGCATTTATAAATAAAAAAATTGAAAAAAGGGTAAATAACTTACCCGCTCTTAATGTAAAATTGTGAAAGCAAATCCCTTTAGAACCATAGATTTCTGGTGGACCATTTCTTCGATGACTTGGTCAGTTTAGGTAGAGATTCGTTGGAGGAGCTGAATGGATTCTTCATAGAAACAATTTGGTTTAAGAACATTTGGGGTTGGAGGTACGGAAATCTGCTTCAATTTAAGACCCATCTGAACCGTGCTTTTCCTAACCCTTTCACTTTTTCCCTTGGATTACCCTGTATTAGCCACCCACTTGTCTGCGCAAGTTGTCACATCGTTTGTGCGAAAATTTAGTATCTGACAACGCATGGGTGGTGCTTTACAACATGCAAAACAAAAACAAAGAAACAGCAAGAACTCCGCTCAACAAACAGCAGCGACAACACATAACAACAATCGGAGAACAGCGCAACAACAGTAGCAACAGTTAGTTGCTACCAAAAATGGTAATCCGCGCGACTTTCTAAGGCGTACAAATCATCACAACATGCAAGTACGCAACGCGAGTAGTTACTATTGCAATAACAACACACAGCTGGCAAGATGGAACTGCGAAATTGTACAGTAATACGGTTACCAACCACAACAACAGCGGTAACAAGGACAAAAATAGTAAAATTCGGGGGCAACAGTAGCAACTGCAGTGGCACAAGCGCACATGCGTGTATATGTGTATATGTATGTGTGTACATGCAGCATATTGCCAGCAGTCGACGAGCACGGCTAGGCGACAAATTTACGCGCATTTGTAGTAGTTCGCCCTCGTATTTCCTCTTTGTAGCCACGCATTCCTACTGCCACTGCGGCTGCCAACGGCTGAAACGAATGCAAATTGCTGATGCGTACCGCAGCAATATAGTGGCATGCAATACACATGCAATTATGCGGAATTCACTTAAGTGCAGCACTTCGGAAGGAGGCCACCCAATCGAAGCCGATACTGCCGCCCATGTTGCAAGAGCAATCTGTTTGCAAGATGACGACGACGACGTTGCGCATGTGATGCTGATGGCTGATGATGGCGATGGTGGCAGTAACAGCAGCTCGCACCAACTATAAATATTTTTCATTTATTATTTATTTACTCATGTAAAGATAATATATTTACGCGCTCATTTTTTGCGTGCAACTTAAAAATGCTTAAAAGTGTCAGCAATGCGGCAACTTTCTTCAAAGCAACCAACAGCGCCAGTAACAGCCAGCACTGAGACAACAAATTAAAAATCTTTTTGTGCCGAAATGCAGTTGCTGCATACACCACGCGGCAAAACAATAGCACGTCAATATTCTAAACTTTTTTTCTTTCTTTATTTAATATTTAATATATTATTTTTGTATCAAAATATAGTTGATTGCACAAAAACCATATAAATCCTGTTGGGAAAATAGAAAAATTATCACAGTTCCCCGGCTTTTAATTAGAATTTCTAGAAACATTTCCGGTGTGCAGTTTTATAGCTCATTAAGTTTTAGTCTAATAAAGTATGAGTTGGGAGTTTCCAAAAAATTCCGTTGATTTTTTATAATTTTTTTTTCTGACGGTGTTGCGGATCCATATAACGAATAAAGAACAGTTCTTTTATGCGAAAAAAATGCTTCGATGGAACATTTTTTTTAATCAAAGAAAATTTTGGCTCACTTCAAAGTTTTACTTTATTAGACTAAAATTTAATAAACTACAAAACTGCATGCCAAAAATCTTTCTAGAAATACTAATTAAAAACTGTGGATTGTCGTGAAAAATGCATTGAATTTTTCATATAAATTTGACGCTAGGATTTATATGGATGCTTTCCATTTCAATTCAACCGGGCTATTCGGGTCATGTTCTCCGATTTTGATGTAACTCAAGAATGTTGCTCTCTGGTCAAAATAATGTTCGCCCGAAAAAAATCTTTTTCAAGAGTTATCAGCAATTTTGTTTTTCGGCTCAAAATCGATTTTTTTTAATTATTATATATAAGAATTTTTTTTTAAATGCCCATAACTTAGTCAAAAATGAACCGATTTTAATAATTCTGGGTTTAAAATGATCGTCATTACTTACACGAGCGATTTCATGTAGAAACAGTTGCAAAAAAGTAGTTGAAAATTTTTTATTTAGCAAAAAAGAAAAAAAATTGAAATTTTTTCGAAGTTCAATATTTCAAAAAGTGTATTTTTTTTTATAACTTTTTCAAATCAAGAGGACACCTCAAACTTCAATTGAGCTGAATGCCCAGTAGCTAAAATGAGTTGTTTTTGAGTAATGAATTTTTGAGTAAACCATCTGTTTCGCACTTTTTGTTTTTTGGAAAATAAAAAATGTTCAACTACTTTTTTGCAATTGTTTCTACACGAAGTCGTTCGTGTAAGTAATCACGATCATTTTGAATCCAGAATCATTAAAATCGGTTCATTTTTGACTAAGTTATGAACATTAAAAAATAAAATTTTCTTATATAATATATTTAAAAAAAATCGATTTTGAGCCGAAAAACAAAATTGCCGATAACTCTTGAAAAATTTTTTTTTCGGGCGAACAAAAAAATACGTGTCTCATTATTTTGACTACAGAGCCCGGCTGAATTGAAATGGAAAGCATCTATGATTTTTACTAAACAATCAACTATAGTTTTATATAAAAAACATTAATAGTAATTAAAAAAGGAAAAGGAAAAGTAGTCAAAACTGGTTAACATATGGATGCGCTATCATTTGTCGCGGCCTGTATGTGTGATGTGTTGTGCTGCGTATTGGTGGCAGGAAGGCAATATCATTAATATGCGCGGCAGACAAGCGTATCGATTACATTTTTAAGTGCGCGAGCAATCACTTAATATGAATTTGTATGTATGTAAGTACATTGATGCAATGAAAGCCAAGACAGCGCAGTGCGTCGAAGCAGAAGTGGAGAGTATTCGTTAAGAGGCAATAATCACTGAACGCCACCATTGAAGCTGTTGTGGGGACATTTTTGAGATTTTTTTGGCGAACCACCCAAAAGATGGGTGTTGTTTCAATTAAGACTTGATTGCTTTGCAAAAAAATTGAAAATATATCAGCCAAGACTGCGTGTGGTGAATATTGTTATGAACTTCACGGAGTAGCAATAATTTATTTTACATCGCCGATCTACTTATGCTGGGTGGTATTCTGGGAAATGAAGAATCAGACGAATGCGGGAGGAAAAGAAGCGAAGGCACACAAGCGCTTCTAAGTTTGATAGAAGGACAGTGAAGCAACTAAAAATAGGTGGAAGAAACTAGATACTTGTGGAGCATAGAGGGTACGGCGTCCAAACATACGAGCACAGTGAAGCGACTAAAACAAGACTAATCCGAACACATGCAGATTATCTCCTTCACTTAGAAAACCGAGCGCTACCGAGCGAAGTATTAATTAAAGAGTACACCAACTAAGCTAAGCTTAGTCTAAGACTTTTCTTAAAAAAATTTTGATAAATGAATATCCTCGAAATTGTGACATTTGAGGCGGGCGCCATAGCCAAAAGGGTTGGTGCGTGATACCATTCGAGAGTGCATAGGCTTGAATATCCACGCATGACACAGCAAAATGATAGAACAAGTTTTTTTCTAATAGCGGTCGCCCTCGGCAAGTAATGACAAACCTCCGAGGGTATTTCTGGTATAAAAATACTTATATGAAATACTCATGCAAAATTTTCTCCATACTGTGGACATCGATTACACCACTTCTTCAACTTAAATCCACTAGGTGCACTAACACAGTACCCAGTTATGAAAACATTTAGTAGCACAATAACTTAAAAAGGTCTTAAGAAGACCTTCGTCCTGTAGATTGCAGAGTCATTACGGTTCTCCTCCACAGATCACAAAGGAAGATTGTATAGTTACATCTGCCTAAACTTAGATGGGATTGTATTCAAATCGAGTAGGCTAGGAGATATAAGCACTCAGCCGTAAATGCCCAATATATAAACTTAAGACCTAACAGGAGACATTCGCAAAGAAGTGCGCAAAGGGAAAACGGAGAAATAATAGGTTTATAATATTGCATATTCCTCTTAAAGCCTCAATGGCCCCTTACTGACTCTATGGATAAGAGTAAAGAATATAGCTTACGAAAAAATGCGCCTACTTAGATTAGCGAAAGCTGAGAAAAACGCTGAAAAAGTGGTCTGAGCTGCCATTCTCAATACGACGTGGTTTTTTGATATTGGCTCATTCGGAGCTCTCTACTCACTCGTGTAATGTCTGATTTGCGTGCCGTAGTCATATGTCCAAGTCGGGAGAGGTACTAAATTCTGCTTTTCAAAATTCTTTTGGATGAAAATTCTGTAAAAATCAAAAAACAAATTCTGTCCAGCATAAATTCTTTTGGTTCAATATTCTGTATTTAAAATTCTGTATGATCAAAATGATGGAGAACTGAAATTCTGTATATCAAAATTCTGGAATCAAAATTATTTTCGATCAAAATGCTGTAAAAATATAACCCAATAAGCAGATAACCTGATAAGCACGCTTACCTGAATAGCACATTTATTTTATGAATAATGGAATTCTGATTTTATAGAAACAATGGTATATATATTGGACATACTTCAATTAAAGAAAAATTCAAAAATTCATTCAAAACAAAAGTTATTACATTATAATGGCGAAACAATTATTATATTATTAAATTTTTAGCAATTCGCTTTAGAAAAGAAACATGCCATAATATAAGCCTTTTTTTTGTTATTCTTTTAATTCTGTTGCTTGCTTTTACAGCCTTCTTCGTTTCACTAATTTTGTGACCATTTTGAATTTTAGCTAGTTGTGCTTTCGCACAAACCAGCTCGCCTTTTAGATCATTAATTTTGTACAACCCTGAGTTTCGTTTCCCAACAATAACTTTTAACCGTCGATGCCAAGCCTCAATACTGTTTTGCGTTCTGGGGAAAGCGATATTGGACTCATCGTGCACTGACCAAAATTTTGGTGGGTATTTTGGTATACAATGAAAGAATGGGAATTGATTAAAACAGTACGAAGTATACAGAAAATATTGCAATTATTCCACAATATTTTTTAGCACGGTTGCTCGAATTTCATTCACTTTGTTTCTGAAGCTATAAATACATACAAACATATGTACATTTGCTTTATGTAAATTTGTTTTGATAATATAGGAAACCATATGGGTCAAGACAAGTCATGTATTGGCACTATTTTGTTTTGCAAAACTCTATATTGAAAGATCGGAAGAGCACATGGAAAAATAAAAAAAGTGCGCACTTTTTTATTTATCCATATGCTTTTCCGATTTTTCAATACAGAATTTTGCAATGCAGAATTTTGACAATACATAATTTTGATTTACAAAATTTAAAATTACAGAGTTCCGCAATACAGAATTTTAACATTACAGAATTTTGCATTACAGATTTTTGAATACAGAATTTTGAACCAAAATCATATTGTACCCAACCCGTCCAAGTCTCGTTTCCATTAATGATGCGTTTGATGACTGTTGCGTCCGATTGGGTTTGACGATATTAACGTATCCCTTTTTTGAATGAAATTCAGGTCTTTAGGGACAAACTTTGCAGCAACACGGTGCCAACCCAATCATTCAAGTCCTTTGCAAGCTCTCTGATGGTTCATTTGCATTTATTGATCAACTTTCCTTTGACTTTATTGATGTTTTTATCAGTTTTCGATGTCGACAGCCTAGTGGATTTTCGTCATCTTCGGTGGCTGAAGAAATGTTTATATATTGAAAAATTTGCTAAGCTCAAATCCTTTGTTAACCCTCCGATGTTCATATGGGTCTGGCCAGACCCATTCGATCTGAGGCTTCTTAGTCCATGACTTCCTAAAATGTAGTGTGCTAAACACAATGAAGTAGCAAAATTAAGATTTTTGCTATATTTGTTGTAAAAATAATAATTTTAAACTAATTTCGTTAATTAAGCTCACATGGGTCTGTGCAGACCCATATAAGCTTCTCATGTAAATTGGTTAACCGTCAGGTGTAAACAACTAAACTGTTAGCGGAGGCAGCGGCAGAGATAATTTTTTAGTTGACATTTGAAAATTAAAGTGAACACGGAAGTGTTTTTTTAAATAAAATGGAACAAGTAAATATGGATGAAGTTGTTTGCTTCGTAAGCTAAGTGTAGCAAATGTGAGTCCGGAAGAACGCCAGCGACTTCAGGCACAAATTGAAGAAATTATGGGACAGGACTCCGATCCATTTGAAACAAGTGGCGACGTAGAAGATGATGATTATTTTCCAGATGAAGATAACTTCGGTGAAGCATCAGATATAGAACAAGAAATCGAGTTAGAGGCTGTTCTGTATGAAAACCATGATGATATTGAGGATTTGTATAGAGAAGCTATCGCCCTTCAGGCTTCAACCACAATGGAATCATGCAGCACATTTATTACCCAGGGCCTTATATGCAGGTCGAAAGATGGTAAGATGTAGAATTCAAATCCTCCACCACCTGGAAGGCCTCGTTGTCACAATGTTACAACTTTTACTCGTAAAGGGCCACTACGAGGAGCGTCACCGAGTCATAAAGCTCTTTTCAAGCTATTGCTGTCTCCTGAAATCGTAAGTATCATTGTGTGGGAAACCAACAGAAAAACCGTTGAAGCGTTTCCTCTATGGAATGAAAAGCATCCCAGTAATAAACAGCGTTCTTGGGTAATGACTAACGAAGACGAAATGTATGCTTTTTTTAGAATGCTACTTAATGCTGGTGTATTCCACTCGAATTCTCAGCCAGCGAAGGAATTGTGGGCCAGTTACAATATGCCAATTTATAAGGCCACTATGTCATTGAATCGGTTCAAGAGCTTAACTACTTTCATCCGTTTCGATACCAGTGGTGCTCGTGCTGAGAGGTTGAAGCGAAGCAAATCTGCTGCACTGGACGATGTATGGCTCATGCTGATGGCCAATTTAGAGAAAGCATACACTCCGGATTGTCATGTAACCGTCGGTGAACAGTTATTTCCATATCGTGGGCGCACTCGATTCACCCAATATATTCCGAATAAGCCGGCAAAATATGGCATGAAAGTGTGGTGGATTTGTGACTCTGTTTCAAACTACCCTTTGAAAGGTATAATTTATACCGCAAAACCACCAGGTGGCCAGCGAGAAACGAATCAAGGTGAACGGGTCGTCATGAAATTAATGAAAATTATATGGACAGCGGTAGGACTGTTTATGCTGACAATTTTTTTTCAACATACAACTTGGCAGAAATGTTGATGGATCGTAGAGTGGCTTTCGTCGGTACCATAAGAAAAAATAAGACCTTCATTCCGCATGAATTGCTTAACCGAAGCGTGATGTTAAAAGCACTTTATTTTTTTATCACAATATAATATCACTCTGTGCTCGTATGTATATGGCAAAGCCGATAAAGCCAGTAATTATGTTATCCACTGCCCATTATCGTCAAAGCACCGATCCATTGAAAGGATTCAAGCCAGATCAAATTTTGGACTACAATAAATTTAAAGCGGGGGTAGATACAATGGATCAAATGTTGGCTGGCTATTCGTGCAAACGCTCGACAAACCATTGGCAGTGGCCATCATCTATGACGAGCTGAATCCGGCAAAGCAGAGTGATAAGAGGCGCTCATTTATCATTGAATTGGCACGGCAGCTAGTTATCCCACAAAAGACGAAACGGGCGCCTAACCCATTAGTATGGAGGTTTGCTCATATAAGACAAGCAATGAATCTTTTCAATATCAAGGTGAGTATGCATTATATACACACCTACATATATCTCCGCGTATAAAGACATGTGTATGCATATATTCATATTTACTAATTTAAAATAAATTATTTCGCTACTTTTAGGTACCGGAATCTTGTCCATCGACATCAGATACAGCACAGCAACAACCATATGCTCAAGTTGCTTCAACACGGTCATCGTGCTACCATTGTGCTGCTTCTTCTTCGAAAAAGCGACGTAAAACTCGTTATAACTGCAACAAATGTAATCGTCCCATATGTCTTAATGAACATTCCATGCAACTATATAGTTGTAAACCCAATTGCTCTTCGTAATTAATACTAATCCGTTCAAATAAATAAATAAAATTATTTTTAAAACCGTATTTCTTACATTATTTGTATGGGTCTGGGCAGACCCTTATGATGCACTTACCGCATCATAAGGCACCGAACATCGGAGGGTTAAAAGAGCAACCGAATCTTGCATGACTATTATCCAACGATTCCAAAATAATCTTGGTATCTTACCCATCACTGACGTGGCGAAAAAGTACGCCATGGCTCACAGACAACGTTTAAGTACACATGTCGACGTTGAAGCATTGGCTTTGCTTCAGCCAAATACTCATCGTCGGCGGCTCAAGCGTAAAACAGTTTTAGACCAGATGGGCACCCAGTAGCAGATGTACCTTATATATTTATACATTCATAATGAATTTATGAATATTGAGGCAACTTAGTTTTTTCCTTTTTTAATATTTATGTTCAATAAAAATTGCTCGTTAGTATCTTTATTTCGTTGTACTAGTTGTAATTTCCAGACGTTATTCTGCTTATACTTTAAGATGCGTTAATAAAAAAAAAAAAGAAAAGCTATTGCTACTTTTTTAAGCCAAAATTAAAACTTAAATTACCCAGATGAAAATAAAAGAAGAGCCACTTGTTTGCTAAAACTTTAGTTAATAAAATAAAACATATATGCCACAAAGGTTGAGTACCGCTACAATTTCCAGTAATTCTACCAATTTCGATGCATTCAATACCTAGAATGAAAATTTAAACCAGAAACCTTGCGGTGGTGTAGTAGTCACATACAAAACCCCCGGCAGCAAAAGCTCTTGGCAGCGCCACCATCGCTGCTGACTTGTCAAGTGTAGCGTAGCGGCAATTTTCTGCATATCTTTCAACCTGATAGTGCAAGCGAGGTTCGAATGCACTTCGAGCACGAGCATGAAATAAAAGTATGTTGGCATGTATTGAATTTATGTTTGCAGAATGTTGCATGTAAATGTGTAAGTGTATATGTATGTGAATAATAAATGTGAATATGCGTTTTTTTCGCTTCTTTTTACTTCTTTGCCTATGTAAATGCCAAGCCTGCGTGTTTTATCTATTCCTGATATGCAAAAGGATATCTTAAATATCTCGCATACTCCAACACACTCACACACACACACACATGCATGTACAATTTATATCAACACAATATACAGCGAGCATCGAGTGGCTTCATATGTAGGATAGTTAGGCGTATGTTATGGACATAAATTGTTGGCGGTACGATGGCAAATAGATACTCGAACTATGCGTATGGAAAAATGCATCTGTAATGCAGCCATACGTGGAGGTAAGTGTGTATATGTGCACCTATGTAGCGGCGCTGCGCGGCGTCTCGTATTGGGTTCATAAATTTGCCGCGCTGTGGCAAGCAAGCAAACAATGCAGCCAGCCTAAGAGTATTGCATCGAGATGGCAAACAGGCGGAGATAACCAACACACATGCATGCGTAGGTATGTAGATAACCAACACAGGCTTATTTCTATGGATTTTTTGCTGCCGATACTCGAACTCAGGCGTGCTAGTGACAGTATGCGGCCATATACTTACATACTGTTGCCTTCTATTTACTTTGCTACACTTGCACTTTGGGCTCATCTGCCAATATTAAGTACATACCTTCAATATGGCCTTAAAGTCATGTTTTATGCTAAGCATGAGCGAGGAATTCAATAAAATTGTCGTATTAAACGCGCGTATGTATGTATGTGTATCACTTGAATTTATGACTAAGTGAGGCAGTCTCAGTTGTCGGCTAATGCCATCCAGCTGCGTTGCAATTTTACTTCTGCTATTCAGCTTCTACGATTTTCAATTCTAACCTCTGTTTGGGCTATGTTTTTCAAAGACCTCCACAAAGTTTACGAATAGGCAAGAGAGTATGACTATTACGCGCGGAGCTCGAATGCAGCTCTCCACACCAATTAATAGAATTCATTTATGATATGGCTTACAACCTAATTGTAAAGAAGAAATGATTCCAAGCTTATAATAAAAGATATTTTAAACGTCTAAGTTTTTCAATAAGGATGAATCAACCCGCATTGGTTTCTTTTCCATGAAGGCGACTTGTCTCATTTTTTGGATTGGGGAATAAGTTCGTAACGTTTTAAATCAATACTTTTATTTAAACACAAAATAATATTTATATCAAGAAGTTAATCAGTTATATATTCGCCGTTGCTGTTTACAACCTCTTCCCACCTCTCGACCAATTTGTTGATGCCGTTCCGCCAAACCTCACCTGCTCTGGTGTCATAGAAATTGATGAGCCAGTTTTTAAGGATCTCTTTGTTATCAAAGGGAGCAAAAAAGATGGTAATCGGTCGGTACAAGGTCCGGAAAATACGGCGAATACTGAAGGAACTCCCATTCGTGCTCTTGTAGTGCGACTTTGACGACTTGTGCAATATGAGGCCTGGCGTTGTCTTGAAGGAGTATGGTTTAACAATGTCGATCAGGTCTTTTCAGTCGAATAGACTCATTCACGCGGTTGTGCACGCGGTCCTTGTTGCCCTCCCAGTCCCACCAAACCTATATATGTAATTATCTTCTTTGAATGAAGATCCGGCTTGACTCTCGGCTTTGGCGTATCTCCTGGAGCTACCCACTCTTTTCTTTGCTTCATATTGATGTATAGACACCATTTCTCATCTTCCTTGACAACACAAGGAAGCGCTGTTTATGACCGCGAGTTCCTCGATGACGGGTGAAATGCTGAGAAGTAATTTGAAGGCGACTTTCTTTATTTTTTTTAATTGAGCTCCTAAGGCACTCGGGCTCGCAATTTTTCGGTAAATCTCATTGAATGGAGGTTTTATAATCGCAGTTCATTTTCCTCCAATTAACGACTGGTTTGGCGGCCGTTCTCCTTCAAAAATGATTGGAGACGGTCTTCATCGAATTCAGAAAGCCGTCCGCTGCGGGACGTGGCATCGACTTCAAAGTCGCCATTTTTGAACTTTGCAAATCATTTCCGTGCTATAGACTCGCCTATGACAACTTTTCCACACACCTCGCAAATATCCCGGGCTACTTCGACAGCTTTTTGACCTCGATGAAAAGCAAAGAAGAACAGGTGTCGAAAATGTTTATTTGTGCCTCCTAGGTATTCCATTTCTAAGTCTCAAACCTAGTAAAGAATTAAATAAGTCAAAAATACAATTAACATAGTTTTGTAGGGCAGAAAGAGTTCTACCGAATGAATACTTACCCTTTGGTAAACAACAAACAAATCGTTGTAAAATAAAAGAAAATATAAAAACGCTATGAACTTATTCCCCGAACCAATATAATAAACATCTGTAAAAAATCGAATAATCACTTGTGGTAGTATCGCCATCTAGTTAGGTATAAATACCATTCATCCTTTTTGGGAATAAGCTTCCTATAAATTCCAAAAAATCACTTCTTCCACCTGAGTTATAATAGAAGGCGGGTTCGCGTGCTTTAACAAGCCATTCAGCCTTTCGTCATATCCTCCAAAGATGATGATGAGATGAAAAATATGCCGATCCTAGGCACATGTGTCGAGCCCTATAAAGAGCAGGACAGAGGCAAAGTAGGTGTTCCAAAGTACCTCTAGCATTCGCTTCGTTACAAGAGTTACATGCATCGCTCTGGTCTAAACCCGGCTACGTAATCTGAGGTAAGACAGAGACCCGTCAGTACTCCAGCCAATATTTTGCAGTCTTTTCTAGAGAGTGATAAAATAAAGAAAAGTGTATACAAAGCTCCCGCCAGCCTTTAGTGCTTTTCTTTTTTTCTGTTTACTTTTTTTTTAATTTCTTCTTTTCTCAATTTTAAAACTTTCAGTACCCATAACAATAATTTGGCCAATTAATTATGCATAGCTCCCACCTGACACCCGAACAATTGAATACCTGTGTTATGTTATGCTTATGATGTTATGTTTGCGATGTTATGCGAGTGTGCAAACTATAGTTGTTAAAACGGAGTTACCATAAACCAAAAAAAAATCTAAAATATCAAACTAAGTTACAACATGAGCAGCAAAAATTGTTTCGCAATCGAGCCCAGTTAGAAAGCAAAGCCTATCGAAATTCGTATTCACTGCACCCCGGGCTGAGATTTGTGTCACACTCTTAGGCACATAATACCACAGGGTAGTCAAGTGCGTTGCCGGCAAGTGCGACTATGTATGGAAAATATACACATTTCATTTTTTGTTGTTGCTGCTATACTTCTTGCAATTCTCCATTGCCTTTGGGTGGTCAATTGCTATTAATAATGTCAAAAATGCCACAGCCCAAATGAATTTAGTGTCGTTTGTAATTAAATACCCCACAAGGTGCCAGACAAATTTCAATGGAGACACAAAACGAATGCGTAGAATGGGCATGCAAATATAGAGTGACTGCATGAACACAAATATGCAACTGTGTATGTACATTTGAAAGGAAACTTTAGATTATTAGAAGGCATAAATTTTAATACGGCAAAATTGTAAGGTGCAGCTCCTCATGCGATTCGAGCAAGTCAATATTCATTTGTACATACGAGCATACTTCGATCGACATGCATTATTCCCATTATGACTTCTGAGTATTCCAATTTTTGCTGTAATAATATGGCTGATTAAGAGCAAGCCACGTAGACCAGACCTGGTTCGTTGTGTTGTCAAGAAACTGCGTATTTGCTTTGATTTCAAACTCCACTCACAGTTCACTATTTCGCAAGTTTTGTAAATCAACTGGCCACAATGTCACTCACTCAGGGTACTAATGCAGAATCAAAGCAGATGAATAGCAAACTGCAGAGTACAGTGATACAGGAGAAATTTGGGAAAACTTTTAACCATACCTTGGTTACAAGCTCTGCCCGGTTCACTTTGCACCACATTTTCCGCATGAGATGTTGAAAAACAATGTTCTGCAAGTACTCCCACTACCAATGAACAATCCATCCATCATAATCGTAGCTCCTCATCAAAAATAAGAGTAATTTTTTAACTACGAATCGTCTTACAAATGAACAACGTTTGCAAATCATTGCATTTTATTATAAAAATGCGCGTTTAAGATCCACTTTTTTATCGAAAAATTGTGTTCAGCGAGGAAGCTCATTTTTGTATCAATGGGTACGTAAATAAGCAGAATTGTCGGTTTTGGAGTGAAGATCAGCCAGAAGAATTGCAAGAGCTACCAATGTATACCGAAAAGGTCACAGTTTGGTGCGGTTTATGGGCTGGAGGTATCATTGGACCGTACTTTTTCAAAGATGCTGCGAATCGTAACGTAACTGTGAATGGTGATCGCTGCCGTGAAATGATGTCCAACTTTTTTTACAGCTTGACTTGCATGACATGTGGTTTCAGCAAGATGGTGCCACATGCAACACAGCACGCGTAACAATGGACTTGTTGAGAGGCGAGTTCGGTGAACATTTTATTTCTCGTTCGGGACCTGAGTGTCAATGGTCACCCAGATCGTGCGATATAACGTCTTTAGATTATTTTTTGTGAGGCTATGTTAAAGCTCATGTCTATGCAGACAAGCCTGCTTCAATTAACGCATCGGAAGACAACATTAAAGCATTTATATGTGAGATACCGGCCGAAACATTGGACCATTTGAAGCGCAATCGCGGTCAACATATGCATGAAATAATATGGACTGTACTATCGATTTAAATAAAAGTTTCATGCATTTTTCTGAATTTTACGTGTGTTTTTTTGAAAAACTTTCCTATAGCTCTTAAAAAATCGCCCTTTATATAGGGGTCTACCTCACAAGTATTACCTCGCAGAAATATTGTAAGAGCCTGTTGAAAATTTGTATAAGCGTCAGTGTCATGGATTGAGCACAGCAAAGTCTTCTCATTCCCTTCCTCTAAACTCTCATGGAATTCGTCAGTTTTGTTTCTGATATAAAGAGTGCAGCCTTATGTGTAATTACCCTGAGTCACCCCCACGACTCACACCAGTCTCTAGCCATATTAAAGCGTAAAACTGCTATGATTAGCGAAATTTCCTTCAGAAGTTTAGTAGAACTAATGAGGTATTCATAATCGAACCATCTTCGTTAGGGATTCTCTTTAAATAAAGATGGCAGTCCTTTCAACAAAGTAAGGACGAAATGCTTGAGTAATTGCACTGTCGATATCTTCCCTAAAAACTTTCGAGGTAATCAAGGGTAAAACTATTTGAAACACAAATGAATTGTAGATTGCAGTGTCTGTTGATCTATTCGAGTGGGTAATCGGTATTGGCCCGAACATAAATATGAAAAATATCATCATAGCACTATGCAAATTGTACCAAAATTGTTGCAGATGTCAGTCTGTTCTGAAACTAAAAAGAAAATCGGTGTCCATTAAAGTCTAATATGAAATAGTTCCTGTTGCATGCACCCATAAGTATTGGTAGCCATACAAAACCGTGCGACACGACACTCAAATTAAACTCAATTAGTAATAGAAGAAGGGAAGTATAGTATCTAATAAGTAAGTGTAGCATAAAAATCGACGGACCCGAAAGTCTCCCCTAGTTTATAAAAGAATCGTGCGCCCAATACCCCTCGTATTTTATGTTTTGTTAACATAAATTCTTTGTGCTTTCCAGTAATTTATGTATTTTGTGAAATTGGTCAGAAAAATTTGCATCATTAAAACACTGCGTAGCGAATTTTTTTTAGTTCTGAATGTTTTTCAAAATTAAAATTTTCTTAAATTATAAAATTCCAAATTTTGAAGAAAATTATTATTTTTTATTGTTTTTTTTTAATTTGTACAAAAAATTAAGTTTTTTTTCTTTTTAATTCACTGTGTAGTAAATTTTTTTATAATTCTGAATGCTTTTCAAAATAAAATTTTTTTTAATTATAAAATTTCAAATTTTGAGGACAATTTGTTGATTTTTTTTTAATGGTAAATTTTTTTTAAAACAAAAAAGTTTGAAATTTTGATATTGTATTTAAAATATGTCCCTGGAAACTTACGCTAATTTTTTCATTTCATTGCGTAATCTGTATTCTAATTCTTTTTTGTTATTTTTGACATTACTTCTAAGCAGGACCGGAGTTTTTTGTTAAAAGATTAGCGAAATTGTGTTTTTTTTTTGCATTTTCAACAGGTTTTTATAAAAACATTCCTAGTTTCTCAACTTAACTTTCAACTATTTCCTTAAATAATTTAACATAATACAGCTTTCGAAAAAAAATGTACCCTTTTTCTACTGTTTAAAGGCGACTTAGAAGTCTCGTCTAACCTCTACGGCCTACTGACTTGATTGATTTGTGCAGATCAACCCACTAATTTTTCCTAAACAGTTTTGTTTTTGTTTAATTAAACCTACTTTCAAAGCCCTTGTCAACTTAATTTAAGTCAAATCGTCGAAGTCACTTAGCTGATGCAGACAATGGAAATAGAAGTATAAATAGACAGTTCAATTTGACAGCGGACATTTGTTTCGTTTTATTAAATTTACAAAATCTATTCACCAGCAGCGCCCTACGATAATAATGTAAATTTATGTATGAGCCCTGTAACTAATATGTGTGTACACACACATATGCACGCTTATAAAGAAATGTATTCATAGCAAGAAATGACACTGCCTAATGCGTGCTGACGATCGATCTTCGCACACACACATTTGCGATATTCACTAAGCGCCGAGTAGCACAACAACACTTGTGACAATAACGAATTGTGAATGATCACCTTTCTAAATGTAACTAATCAATTATGAGAGAAGCGAAAAAAATAACTTACAAAAATTAATAGCAGTGACCCATTGTCGTAAACCAAATGAAAGCCAAAGAATGGCTGAAAAACAAAAACGTCAACCTACAACTAAATCAAAGCAAGTTTCTTAAAGTTTAAACAAAACGCGAAGGTTAATTATTAAGTATCGCTTTTGTGCTTTTCTTTTCTTTATTTCCACATTCTGCGCATCTATTTTGTTTTCGGCGATTTCATATCTATTTCCAATGACACAAGATTAATTCGCATTTAACACCTTCAGCCCGAGTGAAAGCTCGTCAGAGAACGCGTTGACTTCATGGGCCTCAGCGGCCTTAGAAAAGTGCAGGCACGTGGGTTAATAACTCTTTTATTTTCATAATAATCCATAAAGCAAACCACCCGCTCTCGGTTTTCTTTAAGCTCCTCTTTCCAATACTTTCTTCTACTTTAAACGTGCAACTGTTGTACTCCAGTGTGTTGTTGCTTTTTTGAGTCATTGTTTTCGTTGTTCCCCATACTTGATCATCTTTTGTTTGCTTGTCTTCATTTAAATACAGTTATTTTGTACCTTTTTGTTTACAACTTCTTTTTTTCTATTCAAGTTTTGTTTCTTGTATTTACAGGGCCTTTTGATTAATGTCTGCAATAATCTCTACTCTGAGGTCCATTTAAAACACCTAGACTTTTAGCTGGCACTGTAATTATTTATGCGTAGTATTTGTTGTTTTTGTATTTTAGTTTGTTTAGCTTTTGTTCAAACATAGATTTTATTTATTCATAAAAGCAGCTTAGCATAAGACAAATTCATTCAACTTTATCTATCATTTGATCTCCTAAAGAAAAAAAAAAAAAACTTAAAATCCAAAATCCGAAAACATGAATTCCTCACACGGGCGTCATTAATACTGCGCAACTTTCGTTGAATTAAAATTGCATGTAAAGTGTATTGTGCAATAAAAAAAGAATAAGAGAAGACAAAACTAGAACAATTCCGGCATAAATTTTACACCTACGTGGAGCCATCACGCATTTTTATACAAATATTTATTTGGAAATTAATAATTATTTAGTACAATTTAGTATAAGCGCAGATGTGACAATAAATGCTAGGCGAATAAGAGATCAGGGCCTCAATGTTTCAGGATTTTATTTTTGAAGATTTTTTTAACCTGTTTTCCTTATTCGACCACAAATAACGCCCTATGCTTCAATAGGAGTAAAAGATGAAAACATAATAAAACACATTCGCCCACCATCAAGAATTTTTAAAGGCTTCAGAAGGCATTCAGAGGCTCTAAAAGCAGGTGTTGTGATTCTCATCGCTTGAATTTCCATTAATTCGCTTATACTTGAGCTAAGCTACTGTGCGGCAAATTAAGATCTTTTCCATTCTTTCAATATATTGTAAGCCCATAGTTGCTGAGGAGTTACAGTAAGCATTTGAAATTGGTTTCAGCTTTTCACTCCACTTGGTTCGACTATGCTATGGCTGCGAAAATTGAAGCCGTCACAGCTATAGCAAAACAATACGAAAAAAAACGAAGCTTTGCTCCGAAGATTGTTACAGCAGGACAGCATAGCGACAGTGACTTAGAAAACCAGTGAGTTTTACTGTAGCTATTGCTGACGTTTTGCTGCCGTAACTGCAATTGTCTCACTTCTGTGTTACAAGATAACTTCATGTTATTTAGAGCACGCAGAGTAAACCTTATAGTTTTTAAAGGGTTGCAAGGCCAGAAGCGAAAGTAGCTGTTGCAACTTCTACAACCACAACAACAGCGGCAGCAGTAGAAGCAACTGGGCAGAGAAGATGAACTGTTTTAGGTAGACCGACGACGGAAAGAGAGGCTTGAGTGAATCACTCACTCCTGCATCGAACAAAAGACAAGACAATAGTTTGAAAGTATCGGGCTATTGAACATTTTCCGTTGTTTCATTTCCTCCAGAAAGCCTTATGAATGCAGTGGATGAAATGGATGCCATCTATTGCGCAAAGTTTTCACACACCCACAAGAATGGAACCTGGATGCAGGAACCTGTTCTGTTGATAAACATAAACGCGACCGTGAAGAACTGTTAAAATGGTCCCAGAGTGGAAATTAGCCGAGGAGGAGGAATGTGTGTGATCGCGCCTTTGATAATCTGCCATTTTGACTATAGCTTCCTTAACAAAAAAAAAGTTTGCAGAAGATCCAAGGAATGTATGAATTTTTTTAGAGCTTTGTTGGGTTTATTGCTTTTGTATATTCATGTGAGTAAAAATTTTAAACGTATGCTCGGCTATTGAAATGCTCAGCAAAGCCAAAATTTTATTCTGTAAAATTACAATACTTATAAATACAGTGAAACCTCCCTTGGACGACCACTCACCGTCAGTCAGCTTTTGTCCGTCCAAGAGAGGTGACCACTCAGAAGAGCGTAACTTCTTCCGAAACATAAGATTTGATATAAAAAAATGGCTGCTCAAACGAATGGAACAGAGTAGAAAGAAGGGGGTGGAGGGTTTATGGATGACTGAATTACGGTTGTGTTAACCGCTTTATGTTGTGGACGAAGTTCATCAGCTGGCTAATGTCAAGGTCTGCTATATGAGCAGGCGTAGAAAAGACGTAAGAAACGAGATGCCTAAGAGAAAATGCTGACATGATTCCACCTCATATTCTATGCAGCTAACGCAAGAACAATGTCGCCTTAGGGCACCCACAAAATTTGGGAACTGCGTGTTTACTAACCCAAGCAGACACCTCGCGCGACTCCGATCCACTCGTGGCCAGAAGGATCTCGCTGCCAAACATAGAGTCACTAATAATTTTGCATTTGTTTGCTCGAGCAGAAAATTAAGGTACATTTTTCTGAATTTGTATTGATTTGCATTGAAGAGGAAGTTGAGTTTAAGTCTCTGAAAGGCTTTGAGGAGGCGTATATTGAATTGGTTTTGGCAGGGATTATCCTAAGCCAACTGAAGGAGTCTGAAGCGATGGAGGTAAAGGCACAAAAACGTACTTTGATAGCCTAGAAAAACTATTTGCTAAATCTTCAGCCACCAACTGCCACAGCTAACTCAAGCTCTAGCAAATTTGTGTTTCCCAACTTCACAAATTATGCAAACTGTGCGAGAATTTATGGCGTTAAATAGCTGACAGTGTGAAGAATTTAATCTCCCACTAATCCGGGCATTAAAACTGAAATTGGCCTATGCCACCAGTGCGATAAAGCACTTGCAACTTGCAACACATGCAAATAAAGACCGCATGTTGCAATAGTAAATCCGCACGCAGTATAAAAGCAACAACAAAAACAGGGCTATGCAAATGTAAATGCAAAGAAGGAAATGTGTTAACGTTAACGTCTTCAGCGGAAATAAAAACTGCAATAAATTTCAGTTTCATGGCCGAAACGACAACCATAAAAAACACTACAATAACAGCAACAAATGGTATACACACAATGTTGGCGCATAAAATCACACAAAATAAACAAAACACATGTGACATAGCAGGGGCAAGGCTGGCACGCGGTATGGAGAGTGAAATAAATAGAATAGGAACAGAGGCGGAAGGAGCTGCACAGAGAGGCGGGATAGCAACGTGTTGGTCATAATGGACAAATGGCTGTTCGGTGAACAAAACGTCCACCCAGTGCTTAACTACTTAAGAGAGCTGTAGAAATGCTCTTGACATTGCAACTTGCAACAAAATGCCACGCACTGTGGCACACACACACACACTTTTATTTACATGCGCATAAATATGCAACTACAATAAAAGTAAATAAATAGAAAATAAAAAGAAAAATTAAGAGATAAAAGGAGCAAAAATTTGCGTCTCAAAGCTCAACACTTGTGCTCTTGAATGACGCGATTTGCATATTTTAATTAAATTCACGCTTACACGAGACGCCGACCGCCCAGACGCGCAACCAAATAGTCTAGCAGCAAGAAATAGTGAAAACAAAACAAGCCAACCAGCAAGCCAGTCAGTCAACCAGCCGTCACCGCGAGCCACCGGACGCCGGATAATGTTTTGAAATAAAATACACTCATACGTGCACAAACACATGCACACACACATACAAATAAAATATAAAACGGCAAGTGGTGGCGGCCTGCGGCTGGTGTTTGGAGGCTGGCAGCTGACTCGGCGAGGTAGTCACAAATAAAGTGGTAACGACAATGTCTGAAGGGCAGACGACACAGTCGCAGTCACAGCTGCCTAGTGCAGTGACGAAGTGCAGCAAAGTTGAGCTTATGGTGGTGGGCAGTTGACTGAAATTAATGCGAATTCGCGCACATGTGTCCACAAACAGATTAAATTCACAAAACAATACAAAAAACGCAATGAAATGGAATTAGGAAATCACTGCCGAGAGATTAGCTGGTGATAAAATGAAGGTAAATAAAATGTGGAATACATAGACACACACTTGAGCTTGGAAAGGGCTTTAGAGTAACCCATTAAGCGCAATTTAATGAACATAACTATACAAAGTACTTAAGAGTTAACGATCTAGCGACACCGGCAACTACTTGCTAGAGAATGCCGCGCTCAAGACTGCGAGGAGTTGCCTCCTGATGAGCCCTCAACACTAACTATCGGCGAGGATCGTTTAAAAAGTGCGTGCAAAGTCAAAGAAATGGCATTGCTGTCACGTATCGAGGCTATGTTTAGTTAGAAGCATCTCTTGGAAGAATACACACAAAGTTTCAGCCAGATCGGTGTGTTTCTTTGTGTTTGGCATTCGTTTGAATCGAGGAAGTTGATTGGTTTTCCGCACTCCACCCATCGCAAGCGAAAAGCTTCAACGATCTCATGAGAGCTGCACCCCTCTGCACAATTACTCTAGTTGGCTAAGATACAAAAGTGCCCGCGATATACTCAACATATTTCCAGTAAGTGAAGATATCCCACATGACCAATCCCCTCTTCACAAGCTTGCTTCAATCAACTCATCAAAACTCTTCTCTCAAAAGTCACTCTTCTTCGAAACAGGTCGCTTACTTGGTGTACCCTGAGATGACATTAACTACGACTGCCGATAGTTTTGCCGCTCTGCGAACAAGGTTTAGTAAGTGATATAGCAACAACAACTACCTCTTAATATTGGTTTAAAAAAAAAGTGACACCTACACTTCCTAGGCAATTGTTTCTTCAATTAACGCCTTCTGCTCATAAGTGGATATTGAAAGAGGATCTATCATCTTTCTGACACACCTCTCTAGAGATAGCCCTACAGATGTGTAGACCACTCTAGTTGTTTTCCCTTAATGAAGGCATGGGGACAATAAGGATAATTAGCTTGAGAAGCCTACGTCTATAAAAAATATTGGCTTCACTGTGAACAATTAAGTAGCGATCAGAGACGGAGCGGTTAGACGGATTGGTTTATCTCGAAGTGTTTAAAATTGTTTTAGTGATTTTTCCGGCTTCTATAGCGCTGGTCTAAAAGTTTCAGATCTGTTTGTAGATCCGAAAATCAAGAAGACAGCGCGAGTAAATGGTTTTAGACAGGATTTGATGAATCAGAGTTCCTATAGTTCGCAATGGTAGAGTAAAAATGGTGAGCCAGCGAATCATATGAAAAATGTTGTAAAAGTCCTCACGGCTAAAGGGAAACGAACGATGTTTACTAAAAATGGTGCGAAGCTCCTCAAAACCATAGCAGCAAAACACTGGACCATGGACCACCAGATTTAAAACCACGTACTATGGTTTCCGTAAAATGTAGAAGTTAAAAGCTACTCTTTTTGTGAGAACATGCAGATCCACGAAATATATAACTTCGACTATTTGAGAACCATTTCATCGAGGTCGTGAATATTCTGGGTAGCACCTTGGAATAGTTTACGGAATTTACTAAAAGGTCGAAATGGTTTAAGGATAAACAGGAGAGACATTATCGAAATGGTGTCGAATTGATTGTGCGGTTAACCCTTTCAGTGCCCAAGCATGAGGCTAATTATTCAGCCTCCGAAGATTACAGAAATTCAGAATTAAAGTAGGAAAAGGGATGACTAGATTATCTCCAATGAAAGGCAGAAGGGGTGAGAAAGTGGCGCGGTGAGTATAAAATAACCGTAAATTAACCTCACTTCTCCCAAAAAATACCTCTAAATATTCAACCAAAAGCACACCGCCACATAGAGAACAATTCAATAGCTGCAGGCGAGGGGCAAGTAGTGAACAGCAAATAACACACCCGTTCTTTTTACAGAAAGTGTAAAGCCAGCGCGTCAAATGGGCATGTACAAGTGCGCGCTAACAACAACAACAACAACAGCAAGCATTGCAATATAAAGTGTTAAATTGGATTAATCTAGAAGATTTACGCTGCGGGTGATATCAACAACAACAGCACAGCAACAACAAACCCATAAAACTATAAAAATATAAATAAAAACCCAAAGGAATGCTACAATAAATCGTCAACAAAAGCACTAAATACTTTTGCAGATGCCTTTGCCATGGACCGACCGCTGATGACAGCAACAACAAGCATAGCAACAGCGATAAATGTGCTACAGCAACAATTACTATAACAACCACTCTTGCATGCCAAATAGCGCTGGCGGTCAGCAACAGCAACTTAATTTCGCCTGCTACAACAATAAAACCGAGTGAGTTGCCGCTGACGGCGCAACAACAATTGCCACCAGCAGATTTGTGAATGGCTGTTGACCAGCTTAAATGTGTTATAGTGCAACTGGTGTGTTAGAGATGGCAGCAAAATTTTTTTAAGTTTTTGTACCAGCAATTTCCTTGTTGCTGGCTGTTGACTGCATATTCCCGCGCTCTGCTGCCCACATTGCGTCTATTGCTCGTTCAAGTAAATGTGTCGCAGATTTACTTATGTGATTTACTTATACATTTTCACAAAGTTGTATCGCTTTGTTGTTGCTCATGTCATTACGAGTATTGCTAGCAGCAGTCCGACTCGTTGCAATCACATTTATCGCAAAGGGATGTTAATGTCAAAGACGAACCAGAAGTATGTTTATGGAATGGCGACGTGAAGATTTATGGGCCTAGAAGTAATAGGAATAGAAAGAATAGTAATTGGGTTTTTTCTTCCTCGTAAGTGCCGTTGAAACGACCAGGCGATATTCTGTCACTTCGGGATGAGCGTTTTTCTGACTTCTTGTGCTACAAAGGCCAATTAGAAACACCAAGCAGAGCGTAAAGCGCTTGCTCTCACCACTGCCGTCAGCAAATAATCCGTCAAATATAGTACTTTAACGACTAAGGGCATCAATTCGGATGGTTTGCCGAGCGAAGTGCTGGATATGTGTTGAAATATTTATATGTCCTCTATATCTCAAAGAAATCTGTAAGCACCTGTTTTCTTAGAACATATTTGTCCTCAAATGATATGTTTTTAGAAGGAGTTTTTGTACTTTTCTTAAATAAAAGTGTCACAATGATCCGCTAAAAGGGGATAGTATGTGCTGCAAAAATGCTCTTTGGGAGATTTTACTATTGAATATTGATAAGAAATTTCTTTTCGAAGTCTACTTCTAACACATTTTACACGTAATAAATATTCTGATAAAGGTGGCGCAAAATTAATCATCCATTTTTTTACAACTTTTTTACTGCTTTTTTAATAAGTAGAAAATAGTGGAAATCTGATTAATTTCGTGTCACCCACAAAATTTGTTTAAATAACATACATCATTTTTCGCTCGATATCCATATTAATATCTTAAATGTTTTTCCAATGAAAGGTGTTATTTTGATATTCAAAGAAAAATGCTATTTTTTAATATAAATGATCGGATGTTTATTTCATTATAAAGAGGAAGGCTTGCCGTTAATAGTGGAAAATAACATCAGGCAAATGACCACCCCGACCGCGCTTACAGGACAATCTCCTTTTCATGATATTTTCCATAACCGAATTGCGAAGTGGCTGCTCTATGCCCTCGATAGCCTCACGAATTCTATCTTTAAGGCCTTGAATCGACCCTGGACTGTTGGCGTGGACTTTCTCTTTCATGTGGTCACAAAGAAAACAGTCGCTGGGTGTTAAATCACAAGTTCTCGGTGGCCAATTGTGATCACCTCTTCGAGAAATAACACGGTCCGGAAACTGTCTCCGTAAAAGATCAATGGTTTCGTTGTTTGTGTGGCACATAGCGCCGTCTTGTTGAAAATAAACGTTGTCCAGATCAATACTATCCAATTCCGTCCATAAAAAATCGTTAATCATCTCTCGATAGCGATAGATAACACCTGTTATTGGAAAACTCTTTATTTAAAACAATTTTTTGAAAATTTGTGCTTTGGAACTTTAAAATCTTAAACAATTAATGGGAAAATGAAAAACTGAGTATGCAACATTACTGATTTACTCACATGCATATGAAATTTTTCCGGAATGTCAAAAAAAAGTTGGTTTTTATCGACTATCATCTAAGATGGGCAAATCGGGTTAGAGACGAGAATACATAGCCCATTCTTCCCAAATGGCCAATTAACATGGTACCACCTGTTTAAAAAGAACGAGACTGTGACGACAAATTAAATGCGGCATAACCTTTCCGTAAGCGAGTAGGAACTTCCTTGCCAGTCTAGAGGTAAATCGGCAACCAAGTATCCAGGCTCGGGTGCCGAAGTCCAATCTCCTACTGAGCTTAAATTAACAGGATACAGAAACCAATATGCCAGGTTCTATATCCAACCTAGCAAACTCTGTATAAATACAATATATTACTGTAATTCGTTTATAAGCGGCACTGTTTTTCGAAATTCCACAGAAGACACTTTTTTAAAATTAGTTATTTATTTAAGACGGAAAATATCTTTGACTACTATATCGATTAACTAGCAAACCCGGCCCCCTTCGCTGGGCACACTAAAATAGAATAGATATGATTTAGAACAGAAAATATATGGTTTTCATATTATTTATTTCTTTATTCTTTATTCAAGCGCTTTGGCATAAACAATATTTTTTGTTTTTCTATTTGTTTTTGAGTAAATATAAAATATAAATTGAAAATCAGGAAAAAAGAAGATTGTTTTTAAATTTCAAATCAACGCATATGAATAACTAAGAAACAATCGTCGTTTTTCCTGATCATCCATGAATTTTTCGTTTCAATTTATATGTTTTATTAAGCATTGGAGCACGAACACATAATTTCATTCGGATTTCACATTAAATTCTCAAATTTCGTAAGAAATTATTCACAGTTCCAAAATCCACTCCAAAAAAATGCACAAACAATTTTTACATGTTGCACTTACGTTTTTTCCTTATGGCATCCAAATCAGAAAGAAATATTGACACATTGTAACTCACACTGTCAATTTGACAGTACATACACATCCGAAGGTTACCCGGGTCCACGTTTTGACCTATATCTCGAGCCGTATCCACCAATAGGTATCCAAACTATACGGAAACCATCTTCAATACCTTCTTAACAATGTGTGTAAGTTTGGTTCAATTCGGTGCAAAGACACGGCCGGTTAGCGAACACACACAAAAAGTTGACTTTATTTTATATATAAGATTTTTTGCAGTTTGTGTCCGAAAAATCCAAATATCTTACGGAACCCTATTTTTTTCCAAAATAAAATATAATCCATGTTACTCGTGGATAATGTAGCTTTTGAATGGTGAAAGAATTTTTAAAATCGGTCCAGTAGTTTTTGAGCCTATTCATTACAACCAAACAAACAAACAAAGTTTTCTTCTTTATAATATTAGTATAGATGTAGCATTAGGTTAGATCTTAAGTTAAAGACACTGCCTTCAGCCATATCCGGCGAAAAAGTAAACTTAAGCCCAGAGACATCAATGCGAAAACATTTTTCGGGCTGAATTAAGGTCGTACCACTTCTCTCCAGGTACAGCTAATTTGAAGCAAAAAAGTTCAGGGACGCTCGTCGCGCTCAGGTTCAGCAGACACAATAAAAAGTGTTGTTAAAACGAAGACATCGCACTCGCTATTTAGAGCAGGATAAAGGTGAGTAAAGAGTTCGACGCTTTAAATTTTCTTGTCGCTACAACAGCTGCGGCAAAAATCAATCGCTGGAAAACCTATTGTTGTGACTAGTGATGGGCCTAGGAAAGAAGACGTCGGAGTTTCTTCTATCGAATCTGACGCTCTATTCTACCTGTGATTTTCAGTCCATCTGATTTCTTAGAACATCTTTTGTCAAACCAAAAAGTGTCGGTCTGTCACTCCTCAAGTAACAATAAAGCGCCGTTAGGATATAGTCTGTTACAATTTTACCGGAAAATCAAATAGTCGGGATAATGGCAATTCCTTATTTAACAGCCACGCTGCACACTTCGAAATCAATGTGGTCTATATCCAGGATGCAAATCTACACATATTCCGATCAGCTGTACTTACAAAATTTCAGTGTTGCCTACACAAAAAACTTGCATTTAAAGAGAAGAAAGATATTTTTATTTTGTGATAATTTATAAAAAGCGTATCACTTTTGGACGCGTACAATTTTTTATCTGCGAATGCAATGCCATGTCTCTGAAATGATTTTCGACTTATTTGATAATAAAAGCAAAGCAAAATAGTAAATACTAAAACGCATGCAAATGAAAGATTTTATGCCTTATATAGCATCATTCCAGCTAGTAGCTGGTCACCGCGACATACTCCCTTACTCCGTTTCATGCAAAAACTCGAGTCAATGCTTTGTATGGAAGCAACCGCGTGACACCTCAGCGAAAAAAAATTGTCAAAAATCAAGGGCAATTTGTAGTGGCTTAGAAATTGAACTTTATGGGACTAAATTTCAATAAACTATAAAACTGCATACCCAGAATTCCGAAGATTTTGGTTAAAAATATGAAACTTTCGAAATTTTTAAAGGAACTGTAAAAAAAACTGTTTTAATTTTTGGAAATTTTAAAATTGTTTTTATAAAATTTAAACTTTACGTTATAGGTTTTTTACTGTTATAATATTACCCCGCAGGTTATTAAACATTATACTGCAATAAAATATGCACTTTAAATTAGAAGCGACAACAAGAAATAAAAGATATCCTCATCGTTATAAAGGGTGGTTAAGTTTTAAGGGCCGGTGTTGATTTTCAATAAAATACAATTTTAGGAAATTATTATCATTTTTCTTTATTATGATAATATTGGTATCGCTCAATTACGTATGGTACGGCACACCTCCATCCGATGGTTCAAATTTTCGATGACGCTGAGGCATAATTGAGGTTCTATGCCGTTAATGTGTCGAGTTATCTTATCCTTTAGCTCTTGAATTATTGCTGGCTTATCGACGTACATCTTTTCTTTCAAATAACCCCAAAGAAAGAAGTCCAACGGTGTCAAATCACATGATCTTGGCGGCCAATTGACATCGCCGCGACGTAAGATTATTCGATCATCAAATTTTTCGTGCAAAAGAGCCATTGTTTCGTTAGCTGTGTGACGAGTGGCACCGTCCTGTTGAAACCACATATCGTCCACATCCACATCTTCCAATTTGGGCCATAAAAGGTTCGTTATCATCTCACGATAGCATTCACAGTAACTGCCTGTCCGGCCTCATTTTGGAAAAAATACGGTCCAATGATGCCGCCGGCCCATAAACCGCAACAAACAGTCACCCTTTGTGGGTGCATTGCTTTTTCGGCAATCACTCTTTGATTATCATTCGCACAAATGCGCAATTCTGCTTATTGAGGAATCCACTGAGGTGAAAATGTGCCTCATCACTGAAGATGATTTTCTTCCAAAATTGGTTATTCACTGTTGCCATTTTTCGCCACCATTGAAATGGTCAAGGGGCTTTAGTTCTTGAGTCAATTGCACCTTGTAAGAGTGTAAATGCAAGTCTTTATGCATAGTGTTCATCAACGACGAGCGTGAGAGGTGCAATTGTTGGGCACGACGACGAGTTGAGGTGGACAGCTCTTCAACCACACTATCGCGAACAGCAGGAATATTTTCTGCAGTACGAGCTGTACGAGTATGCACTGGTGTTTTCACATCTGCTACAGACCCGGTTTGCTCAAAATTTTGTACAATTTTTCCGATTGTACGCACACTTGGACGATTAAATTGACCGAAAAAATCCCCAAGTGTGCGATATGCATTTTGATTTGAACGCCCGTTTTCATAATAAGCCTGAATAACTTTAGCGCTTTGCTTGATTGTGTATCTTTCCATGGTCCAAATTGAGTTAGTCTGAAATTGAAAAATGTCAAATGAAAAGTAGAAGATAACTTGACGGTGTGGTTCACATTCAACATCGGCTCTTAAAATTTAACCACCCTTTATATAAATAAATTTAAAAAATGCAAAAAGAGTTGCCATAACAAATTACACTCGAACAAGCTTTCATGGCAATTGCGGTGGTTTTCCTTTATGTTTTGTTGTTGTTGCATTATTATTATTCTTACACTTATTGCTGCTATTACTGCTATTCTTAGCTGCCAAACGAACGTGCCACACACACACTTAGCCGCGCGCATGCATTGCTACCAACACTTCACCTCGTGCATTGCATGTTCGCCCAGCTGCCTGTCCGTGCGCCCGCCATGTGATTATCCCCAATCAACAACACTTTAAATTCCCTACGCCAATGTTTCAAATCATCGTCAACGCCACTGCAACTTCATCAACTAGGCAATCCTCTCTGCCAAGGGAGGGCGGGTGGAGCAAATGGTTAAGCACACACGCATGCACATTATAATTACATACATACGTATACATATATATATATATATAGAATATATAGTTGTTGTTATTGTTGTAGTTGTAAATGCAGCTCCAGGTACAACTTGCAACTTTCATCTACTGCAACTTCATAGCAAGAATTCTTGTTTTTTTTGTATTTTCCGTTACAATAATTTGCTTAGCTGTTGTTGTTGTTGTTGACGCGGCTGCTGTTGCATCTTCTTATTTCTTAATACTTCCCTCGCTCGAAATCGTGCACAGTTGATCAGTGCAACAACAACAATGCATTCACTTATGTACTTAGTATAAGTGGTCGTGTTGCAAGTTGCATACTGTTTGCTGCTTGCTGCATATTGCCCGTAGCACACATTGTCTTGTTGCATATGATTTCATAGGTTGCTGTTAGTTGCGCAATAACCCGAAAAATCGTCTCAAATTTATTGCTACTCGATTACAGCAAGTAATATAAGTTATTTGCTGTTGTTGTTGCTGTGGCTGCGGCTGCACTTAGCCACCACCAAGCTCTCTACGACACTGTGTTGTTGCTGTTGTTGTTATTACTGTGCGACTATGCTGCTGTCATCGATGGCCGTGTTGTGTTGCCTTGTCGGCAATTTTGCCAGCGCCGGCTGTTATGTAGCTGATCATTAATGTCGTTGTTGTTGCAGCTATTATTAGTGTAATTTTATTTTTACTACTTTTTACTTAAAAATTTTACCTCGCTGGTTGCTGCTGCTGCTGCTGCTGGTGCTGTAATACTTGTTGTTGTTGCTGCTGCTGTAACAACTATTAGTGTTTAGTAATAGTCATTTAACGGGACACGATAATTGGGTTTTACTTAGAGGAGCAGCAGCCTTGCGAAAAAAGAAGTAAAAATAAATACATATTTTACTACCTATTTTGGACGCAAATTGGTCATAAATCTAAGTACTCTAAGTACTCGTATAGGAAGTTTGCTTACAGCAGCCATGAGAGTGCAGACAAAAATACATACATACACACAACCACTCATTCATACTTTGAAGACTTCAGCAAAACCATTGATCTACTATTTACTTCTCGACTTGTTGCTGCCTCAGGTTTTTTGAACTTAGATTTAACACAAATTCGATTTCTTGCCTTGCCTAAGTAGTTACTTTCCATTCTGCTCACAAGAAAACTGCTGCTAGACCTCAATGAGAAACTTTTTTACATCAAGAAGATACAGCATAAACTTGCAAATTAGAAACTAAAAACAAATTAAAAAAATACAACTTCGCAAATGGTATATTACCTTTTACCATCGAATACCATTTTGGTAAAAATGTAATCAAAAAGTGTCTTTTTTTATTTAAATTTTAAATAAATATATTTAACTTAATCCCAGATATACAATATGAAGTCCAAAATAATAAAATAAAAAAATTTTGATGGCGCCTTCCTTTTAATGAGTAAATGCTTTGGAAGTTACACCCCCAACTGACTTACAGTGAAAGGTCGGTGACATTCGATTCAGTGGGAGCGAAGTTATTGCGTCAGTATGTTTGTGTCATCGCACAGTGCGGCCGATTCCCAAAAAGCTGGCCAAAAGTCGAAAAAAAGTTTCTAGATAGAGTTTTTTTGTCTTTGAGTTGGCTACAGTAATGCCTTGAGTAGTGAAAACCGTTCATAGCAACGTCCTGTACCCTAAGTATCCTCTGTATTTTCAGTCGCAACGTGGCCTTCGTTTGAGCATCGTATTACTGTCGATGAATAGTGAAAGTTGTACACATTTGAAAGATTTTGTAATGGAGTAAATTGAACAAAACCCAATGGAATCATCTTCGGAAGGTTAGTAAAATACGAGAAATCTTTAGTACATATCAATACCTCGACACAAAATTTTTAGCTGCAGCAATACGTAGATACATTTTTTGCAATTTTTTTTATAAAATTTGAGTTTTCAAACTGTATAGTAATACAACGCCGTCATATGCTGCTTTGAAACCTATTAAAGATTACTCAAAAAAGTCATGGTTACTGAATAAAACAAGATTCAGCTGCTACCATTTGCTACCTTGCGACCCCGAAAACATATAAATTTACATGCATCTTGATTATGTTCTTAAATATACACTATTTCACGTGAGGGGGTGGCCAATAGGGGTGGAAGGGGTTGGATTTTCAAAATTTTAAGATCAAATTCGTAATCAGCGACCCCGACAACCCCCGAGTAAGAAATTTTGAATCAATTACTTAATTTTTTGAGTTTTGGCCAGCTTTTCGGGAATCGGCCGCACTGTGCATCGGTACAAAAATGAGTTTCGAACAAAGAGCTGATATCAAATTTTGTTTTAAGATAGGTAAAACCTTTACCGAAACATTTGAATTGATGAAAAAGTTTATGGTGATGATTGTATATCTCGACCCAGAGTTCATAAGTGGTTTACACGTTTCAGAGATGGTTGTGGGGACATCAACGACAATGAACATACAGGCCGCTCAAAATCAGTAACCACCGAAAACTCCATCGTAATTGTTGGTAAATTTATCAAAAATGAACCGAAATCATCGTTGAAATTTATGGAATCGGAGTTGAATAACTCCAACATCGACATATCGCACATTAGCTGATTATTTGAGCTTACGAAAGATCTGTGCACGTTTCATTCCGCAAAAGTTAACTGAGGACCAAAAATTGCTCAGAATTCAACATTCGAAAGACCTCATTAAAGAGGCGAGAAAAGACGAGAACTTCCTTTACAACGTTGTAACCGATGATGAAACGTGGTGTTTCCAACATGAATCTGAAACTAAGTGTCAAAGTGCCGAATGGAATACCCCAGACGAGCCACCATCCAAAAAATCGCGTTTGGAGAAGTTAAAAATCAAGTCCATGCGCATTTGTTTTTACAATTCCAAGCGAACTGACCACAATGAGTTCGTGCCAATGAGCCAAACCGTCAATGCAGTTTTGTAACTTGGTATTTTGAAGCATCTGTTGCAGCGCTTTCGTCGAATTCGCCCTGAATACCGCGAGGGAGGAAGCTATCTCATCATCATCTCATCGATCTTGTGACATATTTTTTGACTAGAAATCGCATTTCAACCACCAATCACTCACCGTATTCGCTTGATATAGCTCCGTGTGACTTCTACCTATTCGAAGAATTGTATTTGGCCATGAAAGAAAAACGCTTTGCGTCCGTAGAGGCCATCCAAAAGGCTTGACAATGGCATCCTGAAGGACATTCCGGTCAATGACCTGCAACACTCTTTCCAAAAGCTTTTAGATCGCGCAAAACAGTGTATCGAGGCCAGAGGGAACTATTTTGAATAAATAAACTCGAAGTTATCAGTATTGTTTATTTTAGATTTCACATTGTATAAATATATTTTGTGAATTAAATTTTAAATACAAAACTGCAAAGTTTCGCCAATATGAGGCTGTTATATTACTCTAATGAATTCTTTCATAGAAAAAGCGGACTCTTCATCAATTAAGTTGACTAAAAACCAACATTGCTCATACTCATGCCTTACTTTACTATGCTTTTCCCACGTAAGTTTGAAGTTTTGACAAACTACTTGCACTTATTTAAATGAATATAATTATAAATCGACGGCGACCGCAGTAGCCGAATGGATTGTTGGGTGACAGCCATTCGGAGGTGCACAGGCTCGAAACCTCGGGCGCGAAACAATAAGTGACTGAAAAAGTTTATTCTAATAGCGGGCGCCCCTCCCAAAAAAAACTCCTCATAAAAAATCGTAGTAAGTACTTCCGCAACCGATATTTAAAGAGCAAAGGGCTCTGATGGTCAAATGCGTTTCTTTAACGCACAGTTGGAGCACTCTGATATCCTGGTGTAAACGGCATGTCAGGATGTATTCCATATCGCTTTCGTTCTGGACATACCGTTCAAGTTCATGCTCATAAACAAAGCTTTTTGTAAACGAAATATTTTTTTTTTTTTTACTTTTCCTCCACTTCCAATTACAAGTAAAAATTTCTAGATTAACACAGTGTCTTGCTAAGGGAGCCGATTCGTCAAGAGGGAGCGAAAAAGCTGCTCACAAAAAACCTTTTATTATTGAATCAAGAGTTTTGATTCATTTATTATTGTTTTTATAAGTTTATTATTTTTATATAAAAACATAGCTAGATGTTTAAGAAAAACATAATATTGCAAGTTTCAAACTCTATAAAAAAAATTATAACAATTCCACAAACTTTCCTCACAATTACATGGTTTTTAATTCGATTTTCTAGAAAACTTTTTGGTATGCGGTTTTATTGCTTATTCAGTTTTTAGTACAAAAAAGGGCCAGTTTGATTCTCGTTGATTTTTAATAATTGATTCCTTCGTTATACGGAGAAAACGCACAAGACCGCCAACAAAAACATTCTCATAAATCAATGCGATTTCTGAGCTACTTAAAACTTGCACTTTATTTTCATAAAAAAATTATCAAAATTAAACAAGATTTGTTTATTTGTTTATATAAATAGTACTTAGTAAGACTAAGGTATTTTAGTAGTACTTCAACAATATTATAAACAACTGGAATATTTTTAGTATACAAGTTTCTTAATCTAAATTTTACACCAGTTCATTTACGAATCAATCCAATATATTTAACTTAACTATAATAATAAGAAGAAAAGAAGCAATAGGAAAAGAAGGATTTAGAAAAGAAAGAACAAAAGTATTTAGTAATTAGAGAATGTAGAGAGAAATTTAATGCCCTAATTTAATGCAATCAAACACTTTTAAAGTAATTATAGACTTGTGCCCTGAAGTTAAATCTGTTAAGTCCAGCCTTCACAGTGTCGGGTAATGAGTTCCACACTTTAACAGCGTTAATGAAAAATAATCTAGATGATGGTAGGTAGTTAAATTTTGGAACGATGAATTTGTTGTGTCTGCGAGACCTTACTGGTATCAACTTCTCGGTCAGATAGGGAGGAGACTTGAATAATGTAAGTTTGCACAAAAATATGCAATTTCTAGCAGACAAATAACTATTAAGGCAACAGTCCAGTAACCTTGATCGCCATGCAGAGATATGGTCATATCTGCCAATCCCATATACATACCGCGTGGCGTTATTAAATGTCACATTAAGTTTATGGCAAGATGTGGAGTCGAGTTTGCTGTATACCACCTCAGAGTACGTAATGAGAGGCAGCTTACGCAATGTAGCATAAATGTTCCCCACAACCCTATTTATATGGTCAGCACAGGTAAGTTTTGTGTTGAGAATAAACCCCAAATTTTTTACCTTATCCATAAAGGTAAGGGAACTTGTACCTATCCACAATTTAGGGATATTGTCAACATGCACAACACTATTACACATAGGTAAGACATATGACTTTGACGCGTTCAGACATAAAGAGTTTTCATTAGCCCATACAGAAATAGCAGACAAATCACTGTTTATTTTGAAACATAAATCTTCAACGAGACCAATACGACTGGACAAGTACAATTGTATATCATCAGCATACGCAAGGAGATTCACATACTGACAAACGTTAAAAACATCATTGACAAAAAGACTGAATAAAAGCGAACCAAGGATAGACCCTTGCGGAACACCAGTGTGTACGTATCTAGACTGATATGTTGATTTACTGGTCTTGACCTTCTGCGTTCTGTCTCCAAGGTAGCTGGCCATTAGCTTCACCGCATTGTCTTTGAAGCCGAAATAGTGTTTAAGCTTCAAACATAACAATTTGTGATTCACTGAGTCAAATGCTTTAGAAAAGTCAAGTAAGCAAGTAGAGTCAAGTCTCCGTTGACAAAACTAATTCTAATGTCGTCCAGTATTTTAACCATTGCAGTCGAGCAACTGTGACTTTGTTTGAAGCCAGATTGTAGTGGAGAGAGTAGACGATTGTTCTGTACAAATGATGAAATTTGCGTGGCCATCAAGTTTTCGCAAACTTTGGAAAATGTGGGCAGTATGCTGATAGGTCTAAAGTCACCAGCATAAATAGCATTTGCCTTTTTTGCGACTGGGAAAACTATAGCCTTTTTCCATACTGCTGGGAAACATGAACTAGTCAAGCAATGGTTTATAATATGGGTAAGGGGTCCTAATAGAAAAATAAAATGTCAATAAGTCCTTGTGCTAGTTCACAAGTGTCAAATATGATATAAATCTTCCGACAGGGCGATTAATTCTGCGCCAACTTGTACTTCCTTCTACGTGCCGAAACTACAGTGTGACAAAAAACTAACTGTATACAAACTTCTCTATGCAATTAGATGAATGTAAAATTTTTTTAGCGAATGCTTTTATTTTGTGATTGTTGTGTGTGTTTTGAATGAAGTACAAAAAAAAAGTATTCGTTTCTGTTCCAGCTCTTTTTAAATACTTTGAGTAACGATGTCAAGTAGTCGCTCAGCTATTATAGCCTTGCGTTAGCTAGGAGCACGCAACTGCGAAATAGCACGGAAGCTTGAAATTGCACGTTCATTGGTATCTCGTCCAATTAAACGATTTAAGAAGCTTGGTAATTAATGTGACCGTCCTGGAAAAGGAAGAAAACGAACTGTTAACACTTCCAACAACCGAAAAATCATCAAAAAAAGGGGTCAACGAAATTCTATGTTCTCGATGGAGAAAATTGCTCGTGAGTCAGGCATCAATCGTGACTCAGTTCACCTTATAGCAAAAAAGAACTTGGACTTAAGCCTTATAAACTACAAAAATGCCAGCTGCTCACGGATGAAAACAAGAAAGTAAGACTCGAAAGACGTCGCTCGCTCCATCGTCGGGCCGCAGGTACGGGCTGGGAGAAAATCGTCTTTACGGATGAGAAGCTGTTTACCGTTGAACAAGCTCACAATCATTAAAACGACAGAAATTGGTCTACAGAAGACCCTGGACCTTCGTCCATTGTTGAACATCGTCAAAATCCGCGATCTGTCATGGTAGGGGGTAGAATTTGCGCCAGTGGCAAGACTCCTCTGATTTTCATAGACCAAGGAGTCAAAATCAATACAGAAGTTTACCGCCAAGACATATTAGAAACAGTTGTTCTTCCCTGGTTCCAGCAGCACTTTGGTGACGATGAGTGGACGTTTCAACAGTACTCGGCACCACCCACAGAGCAAAAACAACCCAAGAGTGGTGCAAAGCCAATTTCCCCGCTTTCATTACTTCCAAAAATGGCCAGATTACAGCGTATGGTCGATTTTGAAAGCAAGGGCCTGTGCAAAACGCCACAAAACTTTGGAGTCCCTGAAGCAAGAGTTGCGTCGAGAGTGGGATCGCATAACGGTAGACGAACTACGGTCTATAACCCAAAATTTTTTTAAACGTTTGAGCTTGTGTATTCGTGCTAAAGGTGGCCCCTTCGAAACTGGCTGAATATGATGTTACTCAAACATTGTCTATTAAAATTTCACAATTGGTTTTGAGCTATTATCAACAATAAATTTTTTTTATTCAAAAATGTTGTATATACTTATTTTTTGTCACCCTGTAGTTCAGTTTTGAAATAAATACTTTTAATACCCAAAAAATGTCTTGACTCTCTGATTTATTTAAGAATATAACAGCTTTTATGGGCATCGCAATATAAAAACATCTCTCCGCCTACCTTAAAAGCAGACTGCAGACACATTTAAAAATTTACTTAAAAAAGCATTTCCCAACGTTATTTTATGCATTTTTTCGGCATTATATTATTTTTATGGCTAAAAAAATAAATTTAAAAAAATTAAATTCCGTGAAAATATTGCTTTTAAAAATCGAAAACCGTAACTACTGAACTGGAATCACTGCAAAATGCTTACAGGTGTTCAGACAGTGGCACTTGCATGCGTAGAACTGTGCACACTCGCAAAAATACATACAAACATACATACGAATACAAGCTTTAGCGTAGCCATACATACATTAATTTGCTAAAAGGCCTCCATGTATGAACTATGGGCATTTAATATTTATGCGAGTGCGATATGCTCTATGCTTCCTCAATCTGCTCACTCGAATGTCTGCGCAGCAACACCCAATCGCTTTACGCGTAGGCGCATACAAATCTGAAAGAGTCACATGAATGCTCTTACCGCCAACAGCCAGAGCCACTGCAGCAGAAGCAGAAGCAACAGCCAAGAATTGAGTTGAAATTTCGCTGAAAGTGCAAAATGTGTAAAGTAATGCGCCCACAAATGTATACATACATACATACACACACACACATACCTACGCCCATAAAGTGCAATGAACAGAGGGAAAAAGCAACAACTTGAAAGCCACCAAAGAATGCTGCGGATGCGCCTGTCGGTTGGATTTTATGACCACCAGCAGCCAATGCGCCAACAATGAAGCTGCTGCCAACATTCTCGGTACTGGTCGTCGCGGCGTTTGGCATGGGCGCACATTGTTTTTTGGCATGTGGCAGCAACAGTACAAGCAACAGCAGCAGCAGCGGTGGTGGTGCAGCCGAAACATTTACAAAAATTAAGTTATACACGTTTATATATTTTAGCAAAGGCGGGTATGTGTGTATCTGTAAAACAAAAAATTATTTGTTTTTTTTTACTTCTCTTACTGGCTCATGCTGCATATGGCAATTGCCCTGTATCGGATTTGCCAGTGACTATGAGATTTTTCCCGCGGATTTTATGCAATACTGTTTTTGTTGCTTGTAAGCTGTTGCATGTTTCAGTTACGCGAGAAACGGTCAGCCGCATTAATAATTAAGTTGCTATAAATTTCACAACACCAACGCAAAACAGGGATGCATTGTTGCTATTGCTGGCATTGATATGTATGTATGTAGGGATATATAATTTTATTGTTGTTTTACAACGAATATTTCACAGATTTTCAGAAACCAACGCTGCTATAGCTGGGACAGCTAAAGGAAATTTAAAACGAAACCTAAAAGAGTTTATGTCTGTATGTTTAGCTGTATAAACTAGCGTTAGAATTTCTTCTAGGAATAAATTTAAAGCCCCGACCATCTGTTGATTTCTTTTTGAAAACGCAGTGGGAAAACACCAATAAATATTGAGTGACTTTTGCTTTGGCGCAAAGGCTAAACCTTCGGATTGATTGTGGAATTGGAACGCAGTGAAATGAAATAAATAAAAGAAGGTACAGTTTCTGGTACAGTCATGGAATCCAACGGAGCATCTCTCTTGCCAGCAAGTGCTACATTAGACTAAGTAGGCAATTCAGTAGTGAAATTCGCTTTCGACGAACAAAACTAACACTCTACAAGGCTGTCATCATGCCCGTCCTAACGTATGGCACAGAAGCGTGGACGATGACAACATCCGATGAGGCGTCCCTTGAAGTGTTTGAACGATGAAATAATCAGATGTGTGAGCTCTACGACACCATAGACATAGCGTAGCGCATAAAGATCCTCGACGCAGTACCAGGCGAAGAAGAAGTCCTACTCTGCGTTGGAAAGATCAGGTAGAGAAGTATTTTGATAGTCTCTAACGAATGCTCTCGTGTGAAAGTCTCGCGATGAATGGATGGAATGGCGCATATCGGCGCTTGTCTCTCGGTTATCCGCAAAGCAAAGATCTTAGATGGTATCCAACAACCCCTTGGATGCTTTAGCAAACTTAATGCGCAAAATTTCTATTATTTAATGAGCTATTTGAAGCAATATGTCATCCTGGAAAATCCAAACACCATCGAGTGCTCAATAGATAGACTTTTTTTTCACGCGTCAGTTGTTCTAAAAAGATTTAATAGAAAGTAAGAAAGAGTTCCGAGTAGTACTTATAATCTCGAAATGTTGTTTAACACAAAATTCACTGAAGGTGGTCGAAAAAGCTTACAAGACTGCCAGAACACAGATTTCGTTAATTATGGGAGGCCAAAAAAGGTGCTGTCCATCCGGTGTCTAAGCTGCGGTGCTTTTTGGAGATACGTAGAAACTGAGTTAAATGTTTTTCTTCTGTGCTGGATTTATTTCTCCTCTCTTTCTATAAGGCCCATTAAGATTTAATTCTACCCAAAAAAGCTACTTTTTGACCACAACTCGTACCTATTTGGGAAATTCAAAACAACTCCAACGTCAGCGTGCTGTCTTTCTACTCTTACTGGATCCGTTCCATGCTAATGTCTGTAGCATAGATAATATATATTATATGTATATAGTGATGGTTTTGAGGTATATTAATCGAGTTCTGAGCTACCGACTTTCACGCTAGGTTTGGTTAGGTTACGAGTGCTATTGCTTCCCACGGACGATGAGATTTCATGGAGTGCAGAGAGATCCACACAATCCAATGGCTAATTTGTAACGCCATTTCAGCGAGTTCAAAACCCGTCTTTTTCATTTCCATTTGCTGTAACCAATAAGTTTCTTTTGACAAACGCATGAAAGTCCGAATGGCTATTGACTCCAACTCTGCTAGGTATTCAAAGAAAAATGTGTCAATATCATGATATCGCATTGTTCCGGAGCGAGGCAATGGCAGAGATGTGATAAAAGTAATTTCTGAGAAAGTCCATTCGTTTAGAGTGCGTCCCCAAAAGGCACTGATGTTACCCGATTTTTATTACCGAGATTTATTTCCAGCCTGACTTTCAATTTAAATTGCGATAGACCGTGTTAAGACGAGAGCACTCTTTAACCAGGGAGCCGCCCCCATACTGCTGTTAACACACTACAATAGTCTGTGTCTGCCGTTCTGTGGGTGCTCTGCCAACTTTATCGGTCTGCTGCAATAATGTACAGAATTTTGGTGAGCCCAAACTAAAGATCCCTCCAAACAGAGTCTTTTGAGTATACTTTTTGCGCTAATTGGAATCACGGGACTACCAAGAGTTTGTAACTGAAAAATCTGGTATACCATAGAAATTTTATGAGAGCTTTATCCAAATTCCCAGAACTACAAGCGTAACAAATCTCAAGCTCAGAATATCCACAAAAATTTTAATTTATTATCACTTTAAGAACGAACCCAGTCTGGTATTTGCCAAGGCCTGCATACTCGCTCTTTGTCATTTTTCATGTATCGTTCCTTTAATTTCATATTTTCATGGTCCACCATAATTTTAATTGGATTAACATGATTTATACGTTGTTTAGCCAGCAGTCATTTGCCCTCCGTATTAGTTTAAACCACATCAAAACACCTTTGTGACGAGCTGCTCTACACCATTCAACCGGCTTCTCAAGCCGATGCCGATGCCGAAGCTGAAGCTGTAGCTGGAGCTGGAGCTTTAACAACTGGGAGTTTATATGAAGTGGTACTGCTTATTTAATTCCACTGGCATCGAACTAAACGCGTCATAAAATATTACTATAAAAAAGAGAAAATGACAAAAATGAACTCATAAATTATCGGCAGAAATCATAACATGCCAACAGCCACACCAACAACACCAGCCAACCGCATCAGGGCACCGACACCGAACATAGAACGGAATACTGTTGCGACTACACTCCGACTATTACGGCGGTCTGCGAGGCGTATGGCGTTTGCCTTGGGCGCGAGTTTGGTTAACAACTGCCAGAGCTCACTGCAATGCGCCAAAATCGGTGACTGCAATGCCATTGTTAAATCTGATTGTTGTTGCTGCTGTTGTTGGAGTTCTTATTGTTGCAAACATGTGGCAAATCGCAGCAATCTTGGCTTACCTGCGCCAAGTCGTTGAAGGTTGGCATACAATGGAGCAGCCGAACTGCGCAGCAACAGTGTGTCCCACCAAATGGCACAAGCTTTTAAGTTAAATGGCATCCAAAACTATCAATAGGAAACCCGTACATATTTTTTTTGAAGCGAGGCGCAAACAATTTGGTGAAATAAAGCGGAAAGAAAAAAAATTGCCAAATGCGACCAAATGGAGACACAATTGACGGGCGCGCACAAGGCAAATTTGCGTCTGCTCGCGATAATGAAGCACCCAGAGAGTGGCACTTGAAAGTCACACGCAGATTTAGCGCAGCTGCATACGGCCATACGTTTGTGGTTATGGAAGGAAGTGTATGCACATGCGTGCATACATATGTAGGTATATTTTCACTCACTGGCAATGAAGAGGCATGAAGTGCAAAAGGCAGCCATTCAAGGCGTTTTGATTTACAATCCCATTTCGATTATAATCGATGGAATCGCGCATTTGGCATTGGACACTTAGGTTTCAGATCTTCAAACACTTTTGTGTACATACATATAAGTATGTATACACACATGGATAAATTCCTATGCTCGGCAAGACGTTGACGTGGTTGGTATGGAGCAGCAGCGCTAGAGCTTAGCAAGGGCTGTTTGACTGCAGAATAAAATTATTATTAACGTTTTTATTAATTCAACTGAAGATTATATGGAAATATTTCAATAATTCCTTGAAAAAATTTTCAAAGTTTTTCATCTAGTTCTCCAAGAGAGTACCAAATTACACCATACAAAAAAATGTTTTTTTCTAAATAAAAATATAACGCCACAATTGGGTATTTTTTAGATAAGAATCAAATGAAAGAAACCCCTTTTTCTAATAGCGATCAGCTCTCAATAGGCAATGGCAAACCTCTCAGTGTAATTCAGCCATGAAAAAGATTCTCATAAGAAAAATCATTAGCCATTCGGAGACGGCGTAAAACTGAAGGTCCCTGTGGAAAAATATCAAGACGCACACCACAAATCGGAAGCTCCTCTTCCTCGCCCAAATAAAAATGTATGTTATTTTTATATATATAATCGATCTAACTTTAACCCTTTAATGGTGCCGTAGAATCAAAAAAAGACTCAACAAAATGTAAAATATTTTTTTTTTGATCTTTGTTGATGTGCTGCATTCGAAGCTGTACTCAGAGTCGAAAAATTCAAATAGGTAGACTAATATTTTTTTTGATAATTTGTGTGTGTTAGATCCGTTAAAGCGTTAACTCTATTTTGATCTATATAAACTGATTCCCGGTCATTTTCCCGAATCGAATTTCCCGAATGCCGCTGGCCCGAATGTCTAAAATTCCGAATAACCAAAATCCCGAATGCCATTTTCCCGAATGCCAGTTTCACGAATGGCTATGTCCCCGAAAAATAAAATTTTTTTTTATTAGTAATAAAGGATTTACTGCAATAAATTTTTGTAAAAGTGAACATATACATATTTGTAAACCAATTAGAGCACAATATTATAAGGAATTGCTTTTAAATAGTCCAATACTCTGTTTTCTCTTCTATAATATGACAACTGGTTCCCCTGGCATTGTATCCGCGGTAATTGTACGAACTGTACATTCTCCATTCCGAAGTTTCATGCAATCCCAATAAGCTTTTCCTTTACTTCTTTTTGATTGATGATATAAATGACCGTCCAATATTAATTTCGTCCCTAATATTTCTCGTGCTGGTTCCATTGTGATACGAATATATGTAGAATTAAAATATAAAAATGTTCAAACACTAAAAATTTTATACAAAAATGTTGAGAACAAACAGAAGTTAAAAAGTAGAATGACAGTTGCATTCGTTTCTATGGTAACATTATTCTTCTGTTGGAACCATTTATGCGTCAATTATTTAAAAATATTCGGTAAATTAGTTATTCGGGAAATTGGTTTTCGGGAAAATGGATTCGGGAAAATGGCATTCGGGATTTTGGTTATTCGGAATTTTAGACATTCGGGCCAGCGGCATTCGGGAAAACGACCGGATACCATATAAACTAATCCAAAACTTATCCAAAATTTATTTCGACTACTTCAGACACTAAAACATAGCTATAGGGCTTAATTTTTTTTTATTCATCTGTTCATTAGTTTTCGACTTTTCCCTTTTGGTTATCCTACCCAAATTTGAATTTATTAGCGCGCGCACACCGCAAACACCTTCAACTCGAGCCACCCGCAATTCAAAGGAAGCGATCGGTAAAAAAATATAAAAAAACATTTAAGAAGGTAAGCAATCATGCAGAACAATAAAGAATGCAAATCGAAATTCGAAAAAGCGATAAAGTGAAAGGATTAAAGCCAAGTTAATATTCTGAAGCAGTAAACGAGAAGTGCGCAAATAAGAACCAGAGTTAAACCGAAGAGGAAAAGGAAGAGGCGGAGTCGTGCTGGGGCTCACAGCTGCTGTGATCATTGCTACGAGTATTTGCCGTCGTTCGTCGGCAGCGCGCAAATTTATGGCAACCACGTGACAAAGTTGATGTCGTCGCCTATTAAATTGCATTTGCCAAAAATCAACGACAATGAACCATTCACAATTTAAACTGCGCAACGCGCGGCATTTACGCGAAGCGAGCGGCTCTTGCAGGAGATGCAACGATCGCACTTCGATTTTTGCGCGATCGAGCAGCTCACATTTGGCCATTGTATTTCAATATACATATAATTTGGTGGAACGCCGCTTATAGTTCATGAAATATTTTAACACCTTTAGCGCATGTGTATGTGTATGCGTGTGTGTATGTGTGGAATGGCCCCTCCTTTGTGGTTTTGGTTGTAAGCGCGCGGTTCTTCAATGCCGCGCGCCTTAATCCAAAGCGATCGAACGTGTTGAGCGCTTATGATCTGTGCCACAATAATTCACGGGATTGCAAATATTTTTTTTTTTTAATCATTGTTCTGCTCCCCACAACTGTCGCTTTGTATTTACGCTATTCAGTTATAAATTTTCGTTATTCTTTGTGACTTTAACGTTTTTGAAGCCACACAGCCAAGCGCAAGCCCACATCCTCGCTATAGTGTAGAATATTTCTGCTCTTTTGAGGAGGAGGGTGTTTTCGAGATAATCGGCCACTAAAATTCATACACATCGATTTATTTCATTATACAATGCCAATTGTATCGATGTGCTGACATCAATGAGTGTTTATTTCGTTCAATGGTGTCATTTGAATTTCGACGTTAAGGTAAAAATGAATTTTGGCCGCTTGAAGCAGATTGGCGTCTACGACTTCAGCTGGGAGGGATTTGTCATGATTTATTGTGATTTTTCTTAATGAGAAAGCGAATTCAAACTTTTAACTGCAGCTTTAGACCTCAATGCACATAATCGTATGACCACCGGATTCCGGACTAGACAAAACAGACACAAACTAACAAATTCACTTCTTCATCTTAACGTTGTTTTCTTTTTTTGTAAAACACATTGTAAAGGTTAAAAGATCTACCGTCAGATCTAGATCTGATCTACAATCGTTAACTTACTAAATAAATGAACACACTAGTCAAATCTCTATCAGGGTGTGGCAGAAATTCAATCTTTCTATACCCGAAAAGAGGCACAATGCAAAAAAGTGAACCAGTTAGCAATGTCAACCTTTAGATCACCATATCCCAGCCTGTTTTAAATCCAAAAACCCCGCTTGATTTTTAATTTCTTACAAAGCAAGTGAAATGGAGCCTCCTCGGAGGAAGCTGCCAACTTTCTGCGTGAAACAAAGTCAAAACTGTTCGACCGGGAAGCTCCAGAGGGAAAGCACATGTTACGGGTGTGCTCCTAATGACAACGTACCCACCACAAACAGCCAGCTTTGAAATAAACCAGCGTCTGAATTTTATCATCACGCAGGAAAGGCGTATGCGTAGAGCACTCAGCAGCGAAACGCTGAAAACTAGGAATTTATTAGCAATAGGCATCGACGACCAGTCGATAAAAACAATCAAGAAGAGCAACTGCAGGCTATGCTACAGATTCGGCACCACACGCATCCACTTACACAAAGTACGCGATAATAGAGAAGCTTTGGCTGAAACGACACCGATGATAAAAACACCCGTAGAAGTAGCAGAAGGCTCAGCTAAAGAGCAGGCAGCAATTAAACCGACGTCAACACTCGAATCAAAGTACCAGACGACGTAGCAGCCAAGGTAGCTGAAAAACTGGCCAACAGCGAGGCCACCTTAGACGTTTTGCGAACGAAAGTGAGAGAATCGGCGATGTTAACAGCGAGCTCAAGGCGTTGGATGCAACTCGAAAAATGCAACCACCCAACATTTTCTAGCATCGTGTCCAACGCTGATATATACTTAAACGCGCCAAACACTAGAGAAGGAAATAAAACTCATTAAAACTTTTTGAGGAAGTTGAGCTTAGTTGAGCTAAATATGTACTCAGAATCGATGAAGGGGACACAATCAATCTTTCGGATCGTAATGCATCACTGAACCATTTCGGTGATTTTCTATCGCCACTTTAACATTTTTTTTTTTTGTTTACCAAAATTGAAGAGGATGATATAGATGGCATTTTTTACAATAAGGCGTAGCCACAGACAGCGATTTCGTTGGCCACCGCTGGACTTTTTCTCGTGTAGTTGCTCAAAGAGAAGGGAAAGATATAAACTAATAAACATCCTACTTAACTCTCCGAAAACCATATTCACGTGGAAATTGATGCCATTACCTTAGAAATGCATCATAATGTTCTGAAAAATGCAGCCCAAAAGTGAGTCACTAGAGTGAGTATTTTTTCGATATTTTCTACGGCCCCAATAAATTTTATTATATTAAAAACAACTTTAGCCGAAGGAAAATGAAATTGTGGCATTTTTCACTAAATTATTCATAGTTGTTATGTGTCAAATATGCAATAGATGGAATACCCTGTAGTAAATCTAGTTTTCTTTTCACAAAAACTAACAAAATGTAGATTTCTAAAAGCTAGCACCCGCATGTGAACCACATCTGCAACAGATGAATTTAAAATTCATATCCAAGTAGTGCCTATTATTCTCGGGCGCAGCCATCCAGCCTAACTATAGACCTGCATAAGTAAATACTTGGACTCTATTCCCCTAAAACCTCATACTGTATTTCAAGAGCTTCTACAAAACATTTATGCATTAGCGAAATATGAATTACCGCAAGATGCACATTCACACTGATGTAGCGGTGTGCCGCAGATATGATTTGTGCAACCGCAATGCATTGGCACATTAATGGACTCAAAAGCATACTATTATAAACATACATACGTTTGTACAGAAATTTGCTACTCAAGTACAAGAATTAGACATACATACATACATACATATTTACTTCCGAAATATATGGTACGCAAAGCGAGAACTTACCCTATAGTCAAATGTGGTAGGTGTAAACTACCTCACAACTACTTATAAATAGTATGAGTCGCAGACCTCACTAGTCAGACAACTGTCATTTTTCCATAAAGGCAACTGGTGTTTTTTTCATGACGATGACTTACTAGGCGTGACTTATCAGATTTCGTTCATAAATATACCAGTCTCCAACTAGACCAAAATTAACTAGTCCATTTATGGACCAGTCCATTAGTTTGAGTTTAAAAATTGTATAATAATTAAAAAATAAAATAAACTCATGTATGCAAAGATATATCAGAAGATACTGTGAGTCCATGTAGGATGACGAATCTAGTGGCAGACCATCGACATCGAAAACTGATGAAAACATCAATAAAGTGAAAGAAAAGTTGACCAATGAACGCACATTAACCATCAGAAAGCTGGAGCAAAGGACTTAAACATTGCTTGTGGATCCGTTCAGAGCAATGGGGTTAAGATTTAGGTTGACGCAGTGTTGCTGCAAAGTTGATTCTAAAGGACCTGAATTTCATGCAAACCAGCGTTGATATCGCCGAAGACACAATTTCGAAGGCTTAATCTGACCCAACATTCCTCAAACGCAACATTACTGAAGACGAGACATGGGTTTATGAGTTAGAGGTGCCAAATAATCGATGGCACCATCGTCTCCATCGATGGTAGGGCACTATCGAGCTACTGAACTATCGATGGTTCAAAGTCTCGATAGTGGACGATAGTATCCTCAAAAGAGCGATTTACACATCACCAAGCAAATATTCGCGTTTTTTTTATATTTATATATTAAAAAGTGTAAAGTTGTAAAGTGTTTAAAATAACAATTCGTAAAAATATATAAATGGATCGCTTTCTTAAACGAGGTAATACATTTTTCAAATAATTAGTAAGAATGCTTAGAACACTTCTGTCTAATTTTAGGACGCAGTTGTGTTGGAGAAGCCTGCACAAAAAAAGAAAAGTAAAATTTCGGATGTATGGAATTATTTTAAAAGATCTGATGATAAGAAATTTGCCAAATGCCTTAGTTGCGCCAAGGAGTATAAAACCAGTGGCAACACATCGAACCTGCATGATCCCCTTAAACGGTTTCACCTGAATTTGGACAGAAATGCTCCTGATACACAAGTTGCTGAAGATGTTGTACAAGACGAGAACATTGCGTCTTTCAGCAGCAGCTGCAGGACAAGCATGCGGTCAGTGGAGTCATACTTTAAAAGGGCTGTGTTGTATGATGCAAACTCCAAGCGTAAAAAGGACTTAGATGAACTCGTAGCAGAGATGGTTGCTGAGGATATTCAGCCCTTTAGCATAGTGAAGGGCAAAGGTTTTATTAAATTAATTACAGCCTTAGATCCACCTTACAAGCTTCCCAGCCGGAGTCATTTGGAAAACGTCCTTGTCAACAATTTTGGAGCAGGTTTCGAACATTGCTATCACTTGCGATATGTGGACATCTAGTGCTAACGTGAGCTTTTTAACGGTAACGGTTCATTTCGTACATGAATACGGCATTAAAATGGCATCGCTAGCAACCAAAAAACTGATCGATACTACAAATCACTCGTCACAAAATATTGCAGACACTTTAAAAGATATATTAACATCTTGGCATATCTTTGACAAAACTGTCTGCATTGTGACTGACAATGCAAGCTCAACGCTGAAAGCATGTGAAATTTTAAAAATCCAAAATCTGCCATGCTTTGCTCATACAGTTAATTTGGTAGTCCAAGAGGGCTTGAATCTCAATCACAACGATGTCAAAAAAGCTTTGTTTGCAAAATGTAAAAATATTGTAAAATTTTTTAAGAAAAGTTCAATTGCGAACGAAAAATTGAAACCAGTTCAAGAAAATTTTGCATATACCTTGTTGCAAGAAACCCCAACAAGGTGGAACAGCTTCCACGACATGATTGAGAGAGTTTTATTAACCCATGAAGCCATTGCCAGTGTGCTATTATCAACAACAAATGCACCATTACCATTCACTGCAGAGGAAATCAACGTGTTGAAAGATATTGACGAAATATTAGCATTATTTAAGAACGTGTCCGAAAAAGTGTCTCGTGGCAAATACGTTACAGTGTTATTAATAATACCATTGGCATATGGACTATATCGGCAAATTGAAAATCTTTCATCTCAGTTGGCAACTGCGGTAGGCAAATTTATGAAAGATGCTATGTTGGAGTCGATTAAAAAACGACTATCTATATATGAGCTACGCACGGTAACAAGGATGGCTACGATTTTGGATCCACGCTTCAAAAAAGATGGGTTTCAATCCAACGCAAATGCTGAACAAGCAGCAAGTATCTTGGAAAATGAGTTGGTCAATTTGGGCAATTTGACTCATGTTGAAGACCCTGTCAGTCTGGGTCCACTGCGGACCCAATTTTTGATTTTTTGAACCAACGATGTGCTACTAAACAGAGCAATGTTCGATCTGATGCAATCATTATTAAAAGGCAGTATCTGGAGAGAGACATAGCCCCACAGGAAATGGACCCTCTTTGATGGATCAAGGTAAAATTAATAAATCAATCTTCGATACATAAAACTAAGTTTTGGTAATACATTTGATTGCAGGTCAACCAGGTGGATTTCCCTTTATTAAAATTACTGATATTTAAATATTTATGCATCCCCGCAACGTCTGTGGAGTCGAAAAGAGCATTCAGCAAGGCGGGACAATTGTTTCTGATAGGCGAACACAAAAATCTTTCGCTATAATAAATAAATCATACTATAGTTTTCAAGTTTTAGCTTTTAAGTCTTTCATAAGGCTTTTGTATTTTTAGCTTTTCCCTTAAAATGTAATTTCATAAAATGTAAGCAATGTTCCTTAAACTTATAAGTTCAATATTTTGGCAGAAAAGACCCATAGCCTGTACTCTTACTCTTTTTTTCCAAATGTAAATCACTCACACTTGTGAAAATATATAGTTGTTTTAAAGTGTTCCTTATGAATTAAAATAAAATTCAAATTATTTTTTTTTCTTACAAATTTCAATGATTTTCAATCACTGTTTTTTATTGCTACTATCGACCACTATCGATGGTACTATCGACCACCATCGATGGTTTGAAAATTACTATCGTCCACAATCGATGGCGCCCACCATCGATAGTTTGGCACCTCTATTATGAGTACGACACGCAATCCAGATATCAGGCGTGAGTAGAGAGCTCCGAATGAACCAAAGCCAAAAAACCATGTCGTTTTCAGGGAAAAAAGAAAGCGCTGCTCACGGGTTTTATGGATTAAACGGTTTTGTACACCACGCAATTTTAACAGAAGGTCAATCAGTTAATAGGGACTATTATTTGGGCATTCAGTGATGTTCACATGAAGCCATTCGCCGAAATAGAAAATATTTGCGAAAAACCAACTCGTGAATTTAGCACGATGCCATCATTATCCGTGAATTTTTGACCAAGAACGAAAAGAGTATCATTCAATAAACATCGAACTCGACTGATATGTCTTTCTGGAATTTTTTTGTTTGATCGAGTCAAGAACCTATTACGAGGAACGCGTTTCAAAAACCGGAAGGAAGTAATGTAAAAATCGAAAACGGCTCAGATGGCTATAAAAAATAGAGTTCAAGAAATGTTTCGACAGCTGAATTAAACGCTGGCATAAGGGCATTGTAGTTGATGGGGGGATTAAACCGAAGCATTTTTCATTACATTATCAAAAGTAAAAGATTTCAGGTATAACAAATCTCATTGTCTTTATCTTCCTCAATAATATTTCATTCATCTATTGAATTATTTTCTATTATAAAATTGAATATTTACTCGTTTTAATGGAGTGCAACACACCCAAATAAAATTTGATTAAAATGTTGAAGTCAAATAAAATAGGTATGAATAAATCGTTTTATAATCGGCACAATCTCATCTTTCTCGGACTAGTTCCATTCCGGTCAGCAAATTCTAGTTGCAAACTAGTACTATTTCGGACTAGTTTGGTGTTTCATTCAGGGTAGTTATGCACAACTCCATCAGCGACATGAAGCACATTGCATAAAACATTCTACATATACATACGCACATATGCAAGTGTGAACATCTGATGGCCAAAATTGTGGCAACGCATAACTCTCTGTGAAATAGCCATAAAGCAAACGAAGAATAAGAAGCAGCCATAGCAGCAGAGGACGAGTGACAATTTGATTTATCGCCGCACTTTTGCTTAAATATGGCAATTTTGAGCGGCGTAACGGCGACAAACAACAGTTGCCGCCGCCGCCGTCACCTTACCGCAACCGCTATCTACTCATAACCGTCGACGCGTCAAGCGCGAATGCGAACGCGAATGTTGCCCTTTCGTCGTCCTCGACCAAGGCTTGTTGGTAGCTGCCACAGATTTAATGGCACAATCGATGCGGTTGCCACAATAGCAACAACAACAAAAAACAGCCAAGTCATATAATAGAGTTCGGACGAGCGGCGGCAATCAATGCGAAATGCAATGGCATTATGGCCACTTCTCTCGGCGGCCAGGCAGCGTGATGCACCGGCCACAGTTAGTCAAGCTCCAAGGATTTTACAATTTCATTGGCTACTTTCGGTGCCTCGCTGCCTACCTGCATGACTAACTGCTAAGTACTAGTATGTATTTATGTACCCACTTTTAGGTGGGTACGCATGTGGCGACTACCGCAGCGTCCCAGCGCTGCTACGCTGCCAAGCCATAATTCAAATTGCGCCTCTGACATTGCCGCTCCTGCTGTTGCTCGCTGTTCTAGTTGTTGCTAGTCGCCTAAATATGCGGTGTTGCTTCTGTGCTGCATAATTTCGTTTATTTGTTGTTCTTTTGGTGGCGCTGATTGCATCCATTACCATTCGGTTTTTAAAAATCCACTCTTCTGCCAACTCTCTTCTCTCTGAGTGACCCTGTTTGTTGACTCTACGTGCCATATCGTGGACGTTCGCGGTACTCGAATGGGTAAAAAGTTGCTTAACTCAGAGTGGCGTTCAGTTTGGGGAGATAGAAAAATTGCTTTCTGACGGAGGCGAAAGAAGATTTGAGTGCTCTATATTTTGGTTATGGCCTCATTATATTCTCATTATTCAGTAATCACAGCAATTCTGGACTTGTCCTCAGATTGCTTAAGGCATGCAATTTTCAGCAAGCGCCGGTGAGCTGAATCTGCTTAATTTCATTAAATCTGGAACTTCCATTTATATTCTTCTAAGTTGGGTCAATGCATTGGTGATATTATAGCAGTATTTACAGGTCAATAAGTTGTATTAAACAGCTCTTATATGAAGTAAAAAATGCTGAGCATTTTTCGCTGAATGTCTTTAGTGAACCGTAGCTCACGATTTATACAAGGTGGCGCAAAATTAGTCAGTAGTGAACTAAACAGCAGCAGCATGCAAAGAGATACCCCATGACGGGCGGAAAGTTCAAAATAAAGATTTTAATCTAGCAATCTCATTTTTTATTTAGTAAACATGTATTCAAAAACATTATTGGATGATTATTTTTGCTCCGTTGCAAAATTATAAGCGCACAACTATTATTTTACAAAAATATAGTTCATACTACAACAAAAACCATATAACGGAAAGTTTCAAATTTTGTACAAAATTTTTCAAAATTGCATCAAAACTTGCAACTTTTTACCAGAATTCTAAGAATTTTTCTTGGCATGCAGTTTTATAGCCCATTTAATTTTAGTATAACAAAGTGCAACTTTCAAGTAACTAAAAAATAGCATTGATTTTTTACAATTTGTTTCGCCTTCCATTCTATACAAAATTTATGCCCGAAATTTTTTCATATAGAAAATAAAAGATATGGATATGGAAAATTTCGTCATCTGAAGCGAAATTTTGAGATTAACTGTGTTAATCCACCTGTTACGTCATATGGGATTCGCCAGAGAAAGAGCCGAAAGAAATGAGAACAAAATATGTAAAGTGAGGTCAGTTGAATGTCAAGGATATCAAGATTACCAGCTGACAATATTCCATTCTGCAAACCCGGAGGAAGAGCAGGGCGATGGTGCTAACGAGCTATTGTCATACTTTCAAATTTTTATAGGATATAATATTAAATGTCTTTGACATGACATTAGAATGAAAAAATTGCACATCGCTTGGCATTAAAGCGAGAGAATTAAGAAATAAAACGAAGCCTCAAGAAAGAAGCATGCGAATGAGATGATCTCTGCTGTGGAAAATTTTGACAATCAACTGTTACTTACGTCACTCATAGACTCCTGCAATGAGTCTACTCACACATAACACAGGCAAATTTCGAAACACAAATATAAATATTTATGTCCTAGTAGTGCTACAAAATGACTTTGCTGTTGTTATTGTCATTTTTCTTTTAGCATACCCATCACAGATGCAGCTGTTCATCTTTTCAAGCGTCGAGCACATTTTGCATTCAAACCTAGTTTATTGGCATAGTATCGCAACTACGCTCAAAGTTGTAGCCATACACAGATTTGGTTTTTCTCTTTTTGTTTGTGTTTGCGGTCCTTACTATTTTTGCAACGACCATCTGCTATGCGTTGCATGTTGCTTTTTACCAATATCGACAACAACATCAACATCACCATTACCATCATTCATTCATGCGTGATGGCGACGGTGACACCGACAGCGACAGCGACAGCCACAGCATCAGCGATGGAGCTGTGGAGCCATGGAGCTTGCGGCGGCGACGACTGAGTCATATTCCCTGATTCGCTGCCTCGTGCGCTGCCCTCTCACTCTTCTAACCCACCTCTAAACTCTCCACGTTCAATTGACTCAAATGCACAGAGTTGTGTTTTGCAGCGTCAGTGTCACTGTTGATCACAACTAGCTGCCTAGTTGCTTTGTTGCCTGGCTGGCTGGCTGGCTGCCCAGCAGCGGTTCGTACGCACTGCCACGTTCACCTTGATTTCCGTCATGATTTGCACCAGATTCCGAAGCTACATAAGAGTAGTCGCCGCCACAAATGGTGCCTAAGTGTTGCTGCAAATGCTATCAATATTGGTGTTTTATGTTGTTGTTGTTGATTTTGCTACAAGTCTAACTTTACTTCATGCTTCTGCTCTTCTATTTGTTTTTGTTTCAAGCAGATTTCGTTGCTATACTGTGATGCTGCTGCTGCTGCTGCTGCTGTCGCGTCACCGATTATTTATGAGTTCGATTGCTGTGATGCGTTCGAACTGATTGCGCCAACGGTGTGGACTCGTTGCATTTGCGCAACATACAGTCACATACTTACATTGACGTAGTATAAGTGCAGAATCCTAGATGTCACGTGTGTGCCGAACGCATTCAGCTGTCTTCATTTGCCATGCCAGGCTACAATTTATATGCACCCATTTGTAGTTGCAGCGTTGCAAATTCTCTTTTGCTGGTGCCCGATGTGCGGAGTTCTTAGCTTTGCGCTTTTAGTTCTAAACAAACACACACACAAAAACAAAAGGCAAATGTGCTTGATAAATTATGAAATTGTGATTTGCATGCCAACGGTATGACGCGCAATTCAATCAAAATTCCAAGTTGACGGTAACTCAGGCGAGGGTTGGGTCACCATCGATGCCCAATTGGCGATAAAGTGTTGCAATGTGTCACTCGTGGAGACTGATGGTAAAAAGTAGAATGCAGTATACGGCGTAGTGGCGCGTAAATCCTTTTCGAAAGGTTTAATCTAGGCGAGAAGTTAGCGTTCTCTAAGAAATCCATGACTCATGCATGGCAAAGAGTGGTGCAAATAATTGAAATTTTTTTCGTTTTTCCCGTATACAACTCGAAGTCCCTCTAGAATGTATGAATTTTATCGAATGTATGAATTTTATCAATTACCAAAAGCGTGCGAAATTTACAGAAAAGTGGTGTGTATACTCCAGTTCCAATGCAGAGTGCAAGATTAATCATAGAACAGTAAAAAAGTAAGAGGGAAATTTTTGGAAAAGTCGTAACACTGGCGTCTTCCATCCATGCAGTTGGTTCAATGCCGACTGTCAACATAAATCATCAAATGCTAATTAATCCTTAAATCCCTTCTCAGACAGAAGAGATGTATGCTACGAGCCTTGATATGACTAACTAATTACGAAGCACAACCCATGTTGACGACGTGTGGTCACTATTGGCATCGTCGCGGATCCACACTGTCCATTCTGCTGCTAAGCAGGCTGAATATAGTACAGAGCGTTATTCTACCGCTGTATGGCGTTCACCAAACTTAGATGGCACATTTTTGAGTCAGATGCTTTGTCTCCCATTATCTTTCCCTTGGCAAACTGCTAACGTTCATAACAAAACCTGCGAAGTTTGTTGTGGAGTAAAGAACCCCTCCGCCCCCCCCCCCTTCTGGTCTTCCTTATCCTCCTATTTCCCGAGTCATCAATAGTTCCTCGAACTCAGTTGCGGAGCATAGGGCCAAATCAAAATTTTTCTGCTCTGTTCCCTGGTTTTACTTTTACTTGCTGCCCCGGCAGGCTTTTGTTCCCAGCTTTTATTTCACTTTCGATGCAGCGACAACATAGGTGCCTAGATCTGCCTCGGTTCGGCTGACCCTGGGGATTCCAGTCTGGTGCTTTCCTGCTGATCTCCATTCCTATCCTGCGTAGCGTATGGCCAAGCCACCTCCACTTGCACTCTCTGATTTCTTGCACTAGTTCATAGTTTTTGTTGGCATCATCGGTGTGAATTGGCGTTCGATATTGAATTGCTTCGCTACCAACTGTGTCAATGTTATTCTCTCCAATATTGAAGGACGCTTTTATCACCAAATATTTTTTTTGTCAATGTAAAGATACTAGAGTGCTTCCAGGCTTGTCCAACAACGCTGAGATACTCATAAACCGTTAGAAAACTGATGTTTCCCTTTGGGGATGAATATGCAATAGAAAGAGATGCGTACACTTCAATATCTGGCTCAATTACCGGAGCCAGTACATAGCAATATTTTCAGACAATCAAGCAGCTTCATAACCTCAACTCTAATTACATAGGTAGCCTCTCAACTGGTGATGGAATGTTTCATTGGCAAGCTAAATACACTTGACAAGACCAACCAAGTGTGGATTTGCTAGGTACCCAGACACATCGAACATGAGATTGCAGACAAGCTCATAAAGAGGGAAGCATCAATTCTGTTCATACTTGTAGACTCGGGACTCTACAGTGGCTTAAGCAAAGAAGCACTCCACACCTTAGCAAAATGAGCGAAATAAGATCATGGGAAACTATAAAGAGGCGATCTATCAGGTTTGAAGCACCTCAAGGCACTTTGGAATCTCATGACCAAAAAGATTCTATAGAAAATAAGAGGAAGAACCTAAGAACCTAAGAATGGCGGGCTGAAGTATCATCTTCAGAGGAATTTATTTCTATGAAAACGGCAGATTCTTAACTATAGAGTGTGAAACTGTAAGGCTCTATTGCTCTAATGCTCTGCCTTGATTCATAAGTCCAAAAAGAAACCTAGGTGACTATCTAATAATAGACAAAACGATGAGTTCTAAGGGCTTATAGATCATACCCAACATCCTTTCGGAAGCCAAAATAAAAACATTTTCCAAATCAAAGAATGGAGCGAAATTGTTCTTAAGGTCACAGTGTTCTATGCCGCTCTAGATCAACATTAGAAAAACGAAAGCTCTGTATCTCAATGGGGTCACATCATAGCCGCTTGCTGGTGGGCCCACAACTGTATGAAAGTGTAGAGAAATTTTGCTTCCTTGGCTGCATGGTGTAGACGTTGCCACTGAAATTCGAAAAAGTAAAACGCAGTGGATAAAACATACGCTTAGAAAAAGTGACGACAATGTTGGTACCCCTTCCAACAGGTTGACCGCGGAGTGGGTCGGGCACGTACCACGTGGAGACACTCAACAGAAGCTGAAATGAATTCTCTTGGCCTTATGTGGAACGAACTGGGATATATAGCTCCGTTGGCGAAGAGGCACAGTTGACACCCTATGCTTCAATACAAGTTAAATAGAAAAAAATAAAAATAATATTTTTATGGAACTTTGTAACCCAATATTGCTTACCTTTATTGGTCATTTTGAGCTTTATTTTGAAGGATCTGAACAAATAATATATTTGTAGCGTCGATGTAACCCTCCAAACGTTCCACAAAAATCCTTAGGCAAATCAAACGCAGAAAGTGGCGATGGAGAGGTCCCACACTGAGAAAACCACCAGATAGCACACGAAAATGGCACTGGACTGAAACCCACAAAGGAGCAGAGGTCACGGTCGACCAAAAAACACTTGGAGAAGGTCGATGCTGCGTGAACTAGCAGATGCCGACATCTCATGGAACGGTACAAAAACAACAGCACAGAACCGTGTACGATGAAAGAGTCTTGTAGAAGCGCTATGCTCCCGAGAGGAGTGAACAAGACAAAAAAAAAATTAGTTGGGATCTTCTCACACGAAAACAATTTGCAATAACGGATAATATTAAAATTACGCGCGGAAGCAGGATTGAGTTCTGCAAAATCCAATCTTAAGGTCCAAAACAGTAACAACTAAGCAGCTTTAATATCCTTAAGAAATCTATGAATGTTTTACCACACAAAAATGCATTTCCTTAAATTGCGTCCAATAAATCCACAAACTTCAAAATATTCTGATACGAAACTGTCTGTTGCAGCCCACACACAATCAAATGATTGCAACAATCAGCAATCAAGCAGCTACGAATACGCGTAACAAATAACAGATGCGCTCATTAAAAATTTATTTTTTAATTCCGAATAAAGAATCCAATAAGTGCGGCTGTACATACACACAGGTATACAACTTTTTCATACATATAAACATTTTATCAGACTCACTTGCATTTGCTCCAGGCTCGTAAGCAAGTGTGCGCGCTTATCGCAGCAACAAAACGTTTTGCGACTGCCGAGATGCCACTGTTTGGAGCGAAAATAAATCGTGTTGCGAAAGTTTCACCATAAAAACCACATAAATGAACTTCAAAAACCACCATTCACAAAAAACGAACGAAAAAAATTATTAATTGATAAGAGCTATGCAAGAAAATTAAAAAAAAAGAAACAAGTTTTGTGGCAAAGTCAAAAATTTTAGATAAATTTTAAAAAGCCAAGTTGACACGAGGCACCATAAAACCGAAAGGCGGCGCGTCATCAGTCAGCGCCGCCATCACATTCACACCACGCCTGCCGCGCCCACTTAGTCCTGCCGCCAGCTTATCACCGGCGCTGACAGCGTGACTGTCAAGAAAGAAAGGAAGAATAAACAGAAAATTTGGCCAAAATGCAAAGGTAGGCAGTCGCAAATCATTTCATAAAAAGTGCGCGGTAAAGGGCAGCGATATCAGGAGTAACACAAAATTAATGAGTGCGTGTATGTAAATATGTGGATGCAGCCAACAGAGCAAATGTAGCGCCCAAAATAATAAGTTTTAAATCAAAAGAAACTTCTTCACCATTTAAGTTTTGCTATCATTTCAAGATATGCGCGCCGAGCCAGAAACGCCAGAGCGAAATTAATAATGCAAATAATAATAATAATAATTTTGGCGTATTAATGCAACGCCGAGCATGGGAAATGTTTTTAATTTGCTTGCGAAGAGTAGAAAGTAAGAATGAACAAAATGAAAAATGTATATACACATACCTGTGTATGAAGTTCGATAAAAAAGTGCAACAAGGTCTGCATATTTACTGGTTGTATTTGTTTTTTTTTTTTTGTATACCAAACCACACCTTACCTGTCGTGGCATGCCACAAAGTCGTGGTGTATTCGTAGTGTTGGGATTGTTGTCGCTGCATGCTGCATGCTGCCAACCGCGTGGCATGTTGTGACATGATGTGGGTATGTCATGATTTCTGCCTCTCACTGGGGCGAAGGTGTCATGGAGATGTGCTAATTTTTTTACATTTTATTCCTTTTTCTTTTTTAATTTTAATTCTTTCTTTTTTTTTTTGTAGAGTGGCTGCCGGTCTGAGCTTCGAGTGTGTCAGCAATCATATTTTATATTTTACGGAGTTTTAATTTTTAAAAACAATTTTATACGGCGGCAGCCATGACCAAGTTTGCTTGTGTGGGGCATATCGGCTGGTAAAGTTGCGGTTCCAGGGCACATAGGAGTTAATGGAAATGAAATGGCAGATAAATTAGTCTGAAAAAGTGTAGTCTTCATTTATAGATTAGGAGTTATTTTGTGTCCTAGGAAAGTGTACCTTTTCTTCTCTTATTCAGGAATTAGAGGAAAGATAAAGAAGATCATACTGCGGCAATTTGCCGGGCTTATCGCATTCAAACTCAGTGTCATATAGCAGACTTTTCATATTATTTTGATTCTTACAATTTCTTTGTAGAAAGATTTTGTCTCAGGAGACAAGTGAAATTTTAAGACAAATCATTTTCATTTCATTTATTGCCCAAAATCATTTTAACATAGGAGTTTACAAAGTTATGATAAAATTAGATTGTTTAGCACTATCCTAACATACATTTGTATTTATCTAGGAGTCTAAAACTTATTTTTCTTTTGATTATACAATAGGTTATCATTATTATTTGGAATGTTTTTGGCATAATTTTAAAACTTATTTATATTCTCCCAAAAAGGGCTTAAAAAGGAGATAACGTATATTAAACTTCTATAAGTTATTTGGCTATAAATTGATCAATGTTATAAACTAAATTTTCATCGTTGAAGTTTTAAGTATTGTATCGCCTATGATAATATATTGCTTTACTATTTTTATGTAACATATTATTATTTTTTAGTATTTTTAAATATATTGGTGATAAATGTTTTTCTGTTAGAGGTAATGATATTTCCCTTGCCTTTGGCAGATATTTGTTTATCAGTTCATTTTCTATGAATGTCAGTTTATCAACAAATCTTACTGACGATTTCATTAAGAAAAAGTCTATCCGTGATATTTTACATCTTTCATATAAACTTTTATTAGAAACTCTTTTCCGAAAAGTACTACTTCTGTAAAGTTGGCGGTTAAGACCGCTACAAATTCTTAAAACATATCGTTCAAATCGTCTTAGTCTCTCCATTTGGTTCGACGAAATGTTGAACCATATCGTATACAACATTATGCAAAGATTTTTTTCGAAGTTGAACTTCCTGTACATTTTAAATAAGATTCCTTCCACCCAAGCAGTATCGAATGCTTTTTCCAAATCTAGACTGACTAATATCGTCGTCTGTCGTCGATTTAAATTACTACAAATAAAATCAGAGAGTAAAGTTAATGCGTGGCATGTTGAATGATATGGCCGGAACCCATATTGATAGTCTTTTAAGACATGTCGCTCTTCAATATGTTGTTTTATTTTTTCAAGCAAAAAATCTTCCAATAATTTACTAATATTTGAAAGAAGAGACATTGGGCGGTAATTAACAAGAGTGTGTTTGGTTTCGGAATGCATTTTATTTTTGCTGTTTTCCATTCCAGTGGGAAATAGTCTATATTAAGTGAGTGATTAAAGATAATTGCTAAGAGTCTCCAGAAAGTGTTTGTTGTTTTCTTTTGCAAAAAGTTTGAGATACCGTCTTCCCCAGCAAATCATTTTCTAGAACATTTTAAACCTCTAGCGACCTTCAAAATGTCATTTTATAAAGGGTGATTTTTTAAAAGCTATAGGAAAGTTTTTCAAAAAAACACACGTAAAATTCAGAAAAATGCATGAAACTTTTATTTAAATCAATAGTAGAGTCCATACAATTCAATATTTGAAGATTATTTCATGCAAATGTTGACCGCGTCTGCGCTTCAAATGGTCCATCCGCTTAGTCCAATTTTGGCATTCTCTTTCCAATGTTTCGGCCGGTATCTCACATATAAATGCTTTAATGTTGTCTTCCAATGCGTTAATTGAAGCAGGCTTCTCTGAATAGACATGAGCTTTAACATAGCCCCACAAAAATAATCTAAAGGCGTTATATCGCACGCTCTAGGTGGCCAATTGACAGGTCCCGAAAGTGAAATAAAATGTTCACCGAACTCGCCTCTCAACAAGTCCATTGTTACGCGTGCTGTGTGGCATGTGGCACCGTCTTGCTGAAACCACATGTCATGCAAGTCAAGCTTTTGCATTTTGGGTAAAAAAAGTTGGATATCATTTCACGGTAGCGATCACCATTCACCATTTACGTTACGATTCGCAGCATCTTTGAAGAAGTACGGTGCAATGATACCTCCAGCCCATAAACCGCACCAAACTGTGACCTTTTCTAGATACATTGGTAGCTCTTGCAATTCTTCTGGCTGATCTTCACTTCAAAATCGACAATTCTGCTTATTTACGTACCCATTGATCCAAAAATGAGCTTCGTCGCTGAACACAATTTTTCGATAAAAAGTGGATCTTCGGCCAACTTTCCAAGAGCCCATTCACCAAAAACTTTGCGTTGCGGTAGGTCGTTCGACTTCAATTCTTGCACCAGCTGTATTTTGAAAGGCAAAATTTTCCACGTTGTTGAGTAACAGAGGCCCAATTGCTGCGAACGGCGACGAATCGATAATTGATGGTCATCATTAACACTGGCCGATACAGCTGCGATATTTTCTTCAGTTCGCACTCTGCATAAGCGTGTTGGCGTATGGTTGTTTGATGTCCAATAATATAAATTTGGTTCTAAATTTAATCACAATAGCTCGAATAGCCGCTTCAGTGGGTCAATTAAACTGACCATAAAATGAAGAAACGCACGATAAACTTTCTTACCAGAACACGCATTTTTTTATAATAAAATTCAATGATTTGCAAGCGTTGCTCATTTGTAATAGTTAAAGTTAATGGGTTAAAATGTTCTATAAATTTATTCCTCATAAAATTTGACTATATACCAGGATGTGCAATAATGTGATGGCGGCACTAGTGCTAAATCAATATTTTTTTCGAAAGTTGGCAACCTTTTTAGGCTTGCTGTCAAAATCATATGTTAATCCGACCATTTGTTTACAAGTTACAGTGCTTTAAGTGACGCTACTTTTGAGTTTTTAAAAAAATGAATTCGAAGCAATTCCGTGTGCTGATTTATCATTGTTTTTTAATGAAAAAAAATACTGTTCAATGCCAGGAATGGCTTGAAAAACATTATTCGGGCTCTGCTCCATCAAAAAGAAGCATTTGTTTTTGGTATGCCGAATTCAAACGTTGGTCGTACAGACACCGATGACATTCCATCTACTGGAAGGCCAAATGACGCTGTTATTCCCGAAAACGTTAAAAAAACACTGAAAATCATTATGTCCGACCGTAAAGTGAAAGTGAGGGAGATTGCTGACATTCTAAAGATATCAGCAGGCAGTGTACAAACCATAATACACGAACATTGGGTATGAAAAAGGTGTTTTCCAAATAGATGCCGCGTTTGCTCACACCGGAGCAAAAACAACAACGAATCGATGATTCAAAGAGCTGTTTGGACATGTTTACGCGCAATATGTCGGAGTTTTTGCGTCGGTGCATCACAATGGAAGAAACATGGACCCACCATTTCACTCCAGAGTCAAATCGGCAGTCTGCTGAGTGGCATGCAGCCGGTGAAAGCCGCCTAAAGCGAGCAAAGACGCAGCAGTCGGCTGGCAAGATTATGGCGTCTATATTTTGGGATGCGCATGGAATAATATTCATGGACTATCTCCAGAAGGGGCAGACCATCAACAGCGACTATTATATAGCGTTATTGGAGCGTTTGACAGACGAAATCGCAAAGAAACGGCCTCATATGGCGAAGAAAAAAGTGTTGTTCCACCAAGACAATGCACCGTGACACAAATCAATGAAAACGATGGCAAAATTGAACGAATTGGGCTTCAAATTGCTTCCCCATCCATCGCATTCTCCATATTTGGCCCCCAGCGACTACTGGCTCTTCGCAGACCTCAAAAAGATGCTCCGTGGTAAGAGATTTGGCTCAAATGATGAAATAATCGCCGAAACTGAGGCCTATTTTGAAGGCAAAGAAAAATCGTTTTACAAAGGCGGTATCGAAAGTTTGGAAAAGCGTTGGAATGATTGTATCTCCCTAAAAGGGGACTATGTTGATGAATAAAAACGAATTTAGGCAAAAAAATGTGTTTTAATTAATTAGTCACACACATTATTGAACGAAGTTACACCTTAACAAAATATTTCTCTCCGAAATATATTTTAAATGTTTTTACATTTAATCTAAAAATACTTGAGCAAAATGTTCGAAATTTTAAATGGTCATAACAAAGAAATTTCGCCAAAAAATGCAAAACGATTTTGAACTTTTACCATACCAGACTAGGGCTTTTATCCAGAGCTAGAATCATTTCGCTCCCAGACAATTACCTCCAAATTGTTGTACAGCGTGAAAGGTTAGGTTAGGTTAGGTTAGTATGGTTGCCCCGGGAGTGGGCACACTTGGACGAAGAGAAATTCGTCCTTTGTGATACCATTGTCAAGGAAGTGAGGAGAGGGGAAGGACCGATGAGGTGCAGGGAGAGGGCGGGGAGAGGTGGTGATGGGAAGGTTAGGAGCGTGCGGATTATGAACGATGACTATGTTTGCGTCAACCGCTTAATGCTGCTGATGAAACTCATCAGATTTTTAATGTCAGCGCCAGCTATATCAGCAGGCGTGGCAAAGAAGTAAGACCCAAGATGCTTGAATCTTAGCCCCGCCAGGGCAGGGCAGCTAAGGAGAAGGTGCTGAGATGATTCCACCTCATCCTCCATACATCCAGCACAGAAAGGACTCGAGATGATTCCAAGTCTCACAGCATGCATTCCTCGCGCATTGTGTCCTGTGAGAGAACCCACTAGATTGGAGAGCTGATATTTTGTCAACCTCAGAAGCTCACCCGAGCGCCTTCGGTCCACACGTGGCCAGAAGGATTTCGCGACTTCACACGTTTGTGTATTTGCCCAGCGCTCGCTGAGTTTGAGCGATGCCCATCTTTCCAGGAGCAGACCGCAGGTAGTCAGGGGGATTCCAATTTTCTCCCTCCGCGGGGAAATCACCTCACATGTCCCTTGTCTAGCCAGCTCATCCGCCTCACAGTTTCCCGCAATGTCGCTGTGACCGGGAACCCAGATGAGGCTGATGTCAAAGAATTCGGACGCAGTCGAAAGTGAGGTCAAGCATTCCTTGACCAATTCCGAATGCACCGTCATAGACCCGAGGGCCCTTATTGCCGCTTGGCTATCGGAGTAAATATTTACCTTCTTGACTGTTAGTACACATTTGAGCAGCCAATCAGCTGCCTCCTTGATTGCGGCTACCTCTGCCTGGAACACACTGCAGTGGTCCGGTAGCCTGAATTTAAGTCTGATGGGGAGCCCTTCGCAAAAGACTCCTCCGCCAACCTTTCCTTCCAACTTCGATCCATCCGTGAACAAGTTCACCAGGCCCTGCCCCCAAGTGTAGCCCCCCGTCCACTCTTCCCTTGACGGGATGTGAGTGGTGAATGTTCCGGTCGGACTAAATGAGGGTATACACTGGTCTGTTGACAGAGGGATGAACTCAAAGTTTCTGAGGATGCTTGAGTGCCCATAAGGGAGATTGAGCTTATAGCTCCAGCCCCTCAGTCTGATTGCGGTACGTGTTGCGGCAGTTCTGCCTGCGATATCTACGGGTACCACATTTAACATTGCGTTGAGCGCCAGAGTAGGAGTCGTTCGAAGCGCCCCACTGATTCCAATGAGTGCCGACCTCTGAACTCTTTCCAGCTTCTTCACCAATGTCGTCTTCTCTAGTGAGTTCCACCAGACTATGACTCCATATAACAAGATAGGCTTTACAATGGTATTGTACAGCCAGAAAACAACTCGAGGCGAGAGGCCCCATCTTTTGCCAATTGCGCCCTTGCACCCATACAAGGCGATTGTTGCCTTCCTCACCCTTTCCTCAATATTGGGCTTCCATGTAAGCTTGCTGTCAAGGATAATACCAAGGTACTTCACTTTGTCAGAAAGCATCAGAGGAGCGCCCCCTATTGAGGGAAGTTGAGCTCTGGGTATTTTATATTTCCTCGTAAATAGGACGAGCTCCGTCTTAAGAGGATTCACCGACAGGCCACAATCCGTTGCCCATCTAACAACTGCATTCAGATATCCCTGCATCAAGTTGTACAGAGTATCCAAAAATTTTCCTCTAACAATTAGTGCCACGTCATCCGCGTAGGCAATTACCCTGCAGCCTCCCTTCACCAGCTCCTCCAACAGATCATTTAGCACAACCACCCAGAGGAATGGTGAGAGAACCCCACCTTGCGGAGTGCCTCTACTCACCTGCCGGTGGATGGAGATACCGCCCCACTCTGCCGTGACAGTTCTGTCGCTAAGCATTTTGTGGATAAGTCTTATAAGGTCGGTTTCGACCCCTAGTTTACCTAGAGACCTGGTAATTGCCTCCGGAAGGACGTTGTTAAAAGCCCCCTCGATGTCGAGGAAGGCGCCTACCGCAAACTCCTTCTGAAGAAGAGACTCTTCGATTTCTTCCACGATTGTATGTAGGGCAGATTCCACCGATCTACCCTTGCAATAAGCATGTTGAGTATGCGACAGTCGGCCCCGAGGAATTTCGCTTCTTATGTGCAGGTCAATCAGTCTCTCAAGGGTTTTCAGTAAGAAAGATGAGAGACTAATTGGTCTGAAGTCCTTAGGGGAAACGTGCGAGCTCTTTCCTGCCTTGGGTATAAAGACAACCCTCACGGCCCTCCATGATCTTGGTATGTAGCCCCTGGCTACGCAGCTCGCATAGATGGGGCTCAACCAACGGCATGATACCTCCACAGATTTCTGTAGTTGGGCAGGAATGATGCCGTCAGGACCAGGAGACTTGAAGGGCTTAAAGGAGTCAATGGCCCAAGCCAGGCGACGCTTATCCAGCAACCAGCCCCGGTCCGGAATGCAAGTTGAAGTGCTCTCCAGGCCGGTGCTGCTAGGTGCTGGGCTCGTCGGAAAATGGGCGTCGAGAAGTAACTTCAGTGACTCCTCGCCGCTCATCGCCCAACGCCCCGATTCGTCTCTTAGGTACCCCAAGGGAGCGGAACTCTTCGTGAGTACTCGTCTAAACCTGGAGGACTCATGGCAGCCCTCTACGCTTTCGCAGAAGCTTCTCCAGGAGTCCTTCTTAGCCTTCCTAATTTCGGACTTGTATATTCCTAGCCCTGCTTTATACAGCTCCCATCCCGAGGGAGACCTAATTCTTTTAGCCCTGTTAAAAAGGCGTCTGCATGAGGCCCTAAGCTCAGATAGCTCCGTTGTCCACCAGGGCGGTTTTTCCTTCCTGGGAAAAACTGTTATTGGACAAGAAGTTTCCAGGGCGGTGTTGCAAGCTGAGGTGAAAGTTTCCACCAGTTCGTCGATCGTTTCTTCCGATAGATCTAGATTTCCTCCCGGTGCCTTGGGGAGTAAGCTCAGCAAATTTCTATAATATGCATCCCAGTCCGTCCTCCTCAGGTTCCTGTAGGGGGATCTTATTGGACGAGTTTGAGTGAGAGAGAACTGAATGTACCTATGGTCCGAGAAGGAATGAGTGTTTAGCACCCTCCAATCAGAGATTTGGTTTATCAGTGAGGAAGAAGCCAGAGTAAGGTCAAGCACCTCTTCTCTGGCTGCGGTAATAAAAGTGGGGTCCTTACCCCTGTTACATATAAACAAGTCCTCGTTTAAAATATAATCAAAAAGTGACTCACCTCGTGCATTGATGTTAGAACTTCCCCAGCAGGTGTGATGGGAGTTCGCGCCAGTGCCTATGATAACGCCGATTTTCCTGCGTTTTGCTTCAGCCAGGGTTTCCCTTAGCAGCGCCGGAGGTGGTTCCACCTCGTCATCGTGTGCCATATATACGGACATCAGCCATAGCTTTCCAGCCGGGCCCTCCAGACTCACCGTCACAATGTCTTCATTGCTGAAATTAGGCAAAATAAATGCGTTAAGTTCCCTCCTGATGAGTATACAGGATCTTGGTTTACCTGTCCTGCTATACGCCACCAGTTTGTAGCTTTTCGTCCTGAGCCCAGAAATGCCGTTGCTGCTCAGCCACGGCTCCTGAATCAGGACTATATCAGCTCCACCTTGCTCAAGATGGATAAGTAGGTTGGCGGACGCCGCCTTAGAGTGCTGAAGATTTATCTGAAGAATATTCATCCTCCAGGATCCTCTCCATCACCTCCAGGACGGCGTCCTCGCTCTCCGAGGCCAGAAGCCTCTCCTCCTCCGCCCTGTCGAAGAACGACCCGATGCTTATGACGGACCCCGGTAAAGAGCGGACGTCATAAGCATTGTCACCCTCCGACGTGACGGAATCTACCTCCATGTCCACAGGAGCTTCCTCTACTGTGGGCCTTGCTTCTCCCAGCACTTCCGGATGTGCGGGGGCATCTCCTCTGGCATCGGTATGGTAGACCTTAAGGACTACCTTCTCGAAGCCATAGTTGATGATCCCCTTTGCTTCAGCAAGAGGACTGAGAGACTCTGCATTCAGCAGAATCATCGCTTGCCGATAGGATCCCTCAGTCTTCTCCACCTTAACCACCCTCCAGTTGTGCGTGGGAAGTTTGGGGTTACAGTAGCGGAGGATTTCCTCCATCTCCTTCGAAGCAGAGGGTTCGGCGGGGAGCCAGACACGTGCCCGCGGACGCACAGGTAGATCCCTTCTGTCCACTACCTTCAGCTTGGCTCCCTCCCATACCTCTCCCACCAAGGCTACTGCCGCCCTATACATCAAAGCTGACCGTTCGTCAGCGCAGACGATTCTCTTGTAGGAACCGTAGTGCCATCCGGCACTTTCACAGCTTGGAGGTGGTCCAGGGTTTTCCCTCACCACCTTCATGAATACGGCAGAGATGGCGGACGCTACCCTCTTCCACTCCTCCCTAGAGATAGCGCCGTCTTCTCTACCGCTGTCCATCACCCCGAGAATGATGGAGCCCGCCTGCTTAGCGACTTCGCTAAACGATTTTGGTGGGCCACCACCAATCTTGGGTCTCTTCTCTTTGGAGACGTCCTCCTCCTGGGAGCGTTACCTTTTTACTCCCGAGCCCGGGTGTGGAGCGCTCGCTTCCACTCCCTTTCCGCTGCCCTCCTCTGCTCCTCTGACCACCTTCCTGGCCCACTCGAGCGTCTGAGAATGCCTCTCAGATAACTGAGGGTCATTCTGGCCACCGTAGCGCTCCAGGATCCTGGTAGCCATACGAAGGTCAGAGAAGGACCGCTTACTCTGGCCAGGCTGCCGTTTAGGCTTAACGGGGGGTCCTCGAAGAGATACCCCCGAAGTCCCCGGAAAGCTAGGTGAAAGCCCTTTGCTGGTGCTGGCTACCCCATCCAGCGCCACTGCTCCAGGAGTCGCAGACGGTTCCGTCTGTGATCCGCTACCTATTAAAGGTGGGTTCCCACCTTTAACCCCCGAATTTGTGGAGAAAGTCGGTTCCGACTTTCCCCCGGTGTCCCCCTTGGTCACTGCCCTACTCGTCGGTTCCGACGACTTACCCCCACTAGAGACTACCCCCCGGGGCGCAGGTTTTTTGGGAGGTGATTTCCCTCCTCCAGTCCTGAGAGAGGTGGTTTTGGGGTTCGGTTCCGAACTCCCGCTACCCCCTGAAGTTTTCTGCAGGGTTATTGTGTTGTTGTTGTTTGTTGTTGTTGTGTTTCTGTTTTTGTTATTGTTATTGTTCATTGTTGTTGTTGTTGGGTCCCCACTCGAAGCCGCTATCCAAACCCGTAGTGTGTAGTCGTCCTTAAATGGTCCCATGGTTGTCTGTGCCATAGCAGGGAGGCCATGCGAGGGTTGACGCATGTCCTTATGGGGCATGCGTTCAGAGCCAGACCGGACACAAAGACGGGAGTCGTCTCAACCGCACCTACACCGCCAACCCAATGGCTACGGATTTGGAACGTACTCCGAGGCCTGCCAGGGTTTTAACGCGACGGGGGCAGTCACGTCATTAGCCCATCAGCCATTTCTGCTGAGTTTCACCTCAGCATACTCAGGTAACAGAATGCCGCGACTACCAGCACAGGGGTCAGAAAATGTCGAAAGAAGTAGTGAAAAGAATTTGTCCAAATCCGAAAAAGCGAGGGGGGGTCGTCATCGTTCAGGAGGCCGTTGAGGCCGCAGATCATTTAGCGCTACCCAGGGTGCACCACGCGGAGGCGATCTGCCCTTCACCCTTGCGTGAAAGGTAATCTTAACCTAAACCGATTTAAATATTGCATGGAACTAAACAAGAATAATTTTAGAATCATCACAGAAATCCCCACAAGGCTTTGTAGATTAAATTATCAGTTGACTAACCTCGGTATGTACTGGAACTTGCTGGTTCTGTAGGGAGAAAGATGAAAACATGTGCTAGCATCATGCACCGCACTGCGGCATATGCAGCCCGAACACCAGAGTATACACATTTCACTAGGGAAAGAAATAAAAATACTCTTACGAAATCTATGATACTACTGGATAGAGTAGAACTTAGGAGCATGGCTTTCACCCATACCAGACTAAGTTGTTTTCTCCTTCTTCTTGGAATGGCATCACATTCGAGGAGCAGATCCGTTGGTGTTTCATGTGACTACAACAAAACTCATTAAATCGTATCCCAAGCCTGTGTTGTTGGCTTTGCAGTCTGCAGTGACCAGCGAAAATGCCTGCAGGTTTTCTCAATTCGTTCTTCGACAAATTAATCATTGGTTTAAATATTTTATGGTTATACTTTAAAACAAATCATTTGTTCTTTGCTCTCTTCTTCCAAGCTCTAATTTGATAGTAGGAGGGCTTATTTTATATTAGTTTATAAGATACAGCATCTATGGTCAATTCATTAGACACCTGGTAGCCGTCTCTGACTATATGGCTCGAAATTCATAACAGTTGAATGCGATTGCGTGCCCTTAGAGACTTTAATCCCTCTATACACTTCAGATCTAGTGAGGATTTTGCCTCAAACGTAATGAGTTCGTAGCAACACACAGAAAGGTGGCATATTCTTTTGCTTGGAGAATGTTCGAGAAGCTGCCAATTTTCTGCTCAAAATTTTGTTTATTTTTCATATCTGGACGTAACTCGTCCATCAAACAAATTCTATTCATTCTGTTTTTCCTTTTTTCTTGAAAAAAGTTTTGCGTCCCACTTCGAATTACGAGGTGCTTAGGCATATTAGGATCTTCAGCACTTCAAAAATGTGATCGTCCGCAAGCCTAAATTAGTAGACACACACGCTTTATGAGACGGAACGGATTCCCTTTAGCCACAAGTTCATTGATTAGAAAACATTCCTATTTTAGTACCATATTTTATATCCCCTCGTTCAGATGAAACAAATTTGAATTCGTGAACCACACAATTAGCTCCAAAGTTGTGGTTACTCAGTTGTCGGAGACCTCGTCTTAAAACGTACTGCCTATGTCACGATGTTCAAAATGCAAAGGTGTGGCCAACATCAAACCGTTACTCGCATCTCAGCTATTTGAAGGAATCAGCTGGCTTAACAGAGGTTATGACAGCAGTTTGTTTACGACAGAGGTTGGCGAAAACTGAGATTGAGTCTATGGTATACAAAAATATCGTCGTAGCCTTTGTTTAGTTACTTCGTCGTTGAACAACGGCTGATTGGAAGAGCGTAGAAATACGTGTGGAATAAGCAGACACAATTCGACTGACAAAATTTCCATGACGTAACAATCAAAGTTACTCTCACAATTTTGCTTCGATTGGCGAAACCTTGTATTCTATCATCCTTGTGTCCATACCATATTTTGCGATGCCCTACATGGTATCTGATTGCTAAATCTTAGCCAATCTGCATGCTGCTCTCGGGCTTCAGTGCAGATCCTATTCCTAATAAATCAATGCTGCAGCGAAGCCTCTATTTGAATCTGTGGCAGTGTCATCACTAAAATTCTAGTTAGTTATGATAGGCATCTTTTTTTAATTGCAAACTTTCGCACGTAGCAGGCTCACTGCATACTTTGCGATGGCCCTTTTTTATACCTAATTTTGCCTCTTTTAATAAGATATTCGCGCAACTTCCTTTTCTTATAGTTTTTCTATGTTTTTTTTCACAAAATGTGCACATATGTACATGCATATACGAGCATATTAATTTCAAGTCATGTGTGATATTTTGACAGCTCTCCATACCTTCTTGTCACTTCTTGGTTTTTGCGCTAATTTGCTATGTGTCCGAAAGCGCTAAGAAAGGCCAAACAAATGATGAATACTCGTACAAAAACACTAGTAAACTCACTCCTAAAGACCAAAGAAATGAAGCGCTTGAGCTAATCTTCCGCTTCACTGAATCTCATCCTTAAGTTTTTGTGGTTTAACAAATATCTGGCAGGTATACAAAGATTGTTTAAAATTTTTTTATTATTATAAAAAATAAAGAAAAATAAAAAAAATGTTAATATGAATAAAATTTGGGCGGACATTGATATGGAATAAATTTTGAAGGAAAGTGAACATTTCTTACTGCAGAGAAGGCAGCAGTCTGGATTCTCTCTGAATAATACAAGTAAAGAAAGAAAAGAAATAAAGTTCAGACAAAGCCTTGATGGATTTTGGTTACAATATCAAAATTGGAATAAAAATTGGTAAAGGAAATAAGTTTCTTCCTTAAAATTACGTCATTTATAATTAGTAATAATTTCGAGCATTTGACCACTACAGGATCCCCAGAAGAAAGTTGTCCTTGTACTTGATTTCTCAACTAGAGAGAAAATAAAAGAATCGCTTAATATGGCTTATCAGTTTAACTGCTTTAATGAAAGAGTTTCTTAAAAAACTTGGCTAAAAACAAGAAGAAGAGGAAAAAGAAGTAAAAGAAGAAATACTCACCATCCACAAACGTTTACACTAGGCAACAAAACAAAAAAAATCAAGCCAACTATTAATAGAATATAAAATAAAAAACAAAAAATGCTACAATCGGACAATATCCACGTCCACCTTCAAGCAAATTTATTAAAACCAAAAAAATATCAAATATAGTACATATATAAAATATAGAATACCATCAAAGAAGGAGAATCTATTTTGTACAAAAAAAAGCCGCCACATGATTATGATGACTAGTGTTATTATATTTTCAGTGACAGTCAGATTGCACTGAAAGCCTTGGAGAACGCGAAGCAAATCCCAAAAATTGTTCAAGAATGTAAGAAGAAGCTTAATTCTGTCGCAAGATAAAACAGGCTTGCACTTATATGGGTTCCAGAACACTCCGGTGTTCAAGGAAACGAAATTGCCGATGAATTGGCCAACCGTGGATCAGCGGTTGGAACAGGGATTATGTATGTAATTTACATAAAGAGCGATGGTCCGGTCAAGAACTCTGCAGAACTGCAAAATGTTTTGTGACAAGTCCGAACAGAAAACTGTCAAACTTTCTACTAAAACTTGGAAGGAAAGACGTTCGGTTGATGTTTGGTATTATTACAGGACACAGCCCATGGCGTCAGTATATGACTACCAGTGAAATCATTGAGGACCCAATGTGCCTTGTGTCTTGCTTGGAGAAGGCGGATAGCACTGAGCCCTTTCTCTGTGAGGGTCGTGCCTTTGCTAGAGCAAGGCTACGAGTTTTGGGTTCCGAAGTCGTGAGAAGGGGTAGTATTCGTTCTCTTAAACTGGAGGATAGTTACTGATTTACCACAGAATCTGGAAAGTTCTCACAAGACTAACTACCTCTAACTCTATCTCTATTTTTTCCTATCAGTTGCTCTGATACTTTTCTCTTCCCTTCCTTGACTATATAAGTACATACCCTCTTGCCAGAGCTCTAAATGCAATGGGCTTTTTAGCCTGAGTGTTTAAGGAGCCACCAAATCTCTTGGTGTTACTTGGCTCAACCAATTCATATTTCAATTTCAGTGTTATTATAGCCTAAAACTAAAATAAAAGAAAGAAAATCGATATTGTAAAAAAGCATTCAGGAACAAAGAAAGTTATTGTAGCCTGAAATTATTAAACCAATGGTTCCTTTTTTAATTTTTTGTGTTTTTGTTTTTGCTTATCTCTCATTGACAACCCTACACAAACTCCATTAAAGTTCTCAAAACACGAGCATCACTTATTTCCCAACTCTCTCCCTGCTGCACACCAACTGAACTACTCCACGCACCAACTGGTCCACTCGGCTTGCACTACCTTGATTTTGCATTACCTTTCTTCTTCTATGCCAAGTCTTAACTCAAAGTTTTGATAGCTTGTATGACATAATGTCCACACAAAATGAAGATTTATGCAACGATTAGAAGTGACCAACAACAGCAACTACAGGGACATGCATACATAACTGGCCAGCAACCAAGCAAATGGCCAGCGGCAAAGCAACCGAAGCGGAGAGACACTTTGTGGACCACTTCCGTCACATAATAAATTCATAACGAAAATCGCACAAACAACAACAAAAACTGAAATAGTAAATACACAAAAAAGTGTGCAGCAAAACAGTTAGAATGCGCAAGTACTACAAAAACAAACCAAGAACAACACAAAATGCGTGCCGAATACTTGGTGTGTGACAGTTCTGTGAGTGGAACTGAGCATAGCAAAAACTGAGCCAATGAGAGTGTTGTTACATGTGGTTACTTGTTGTTGTTATTTTAATATGCATGTTTTTGTTGGCTGTGCCATTAGCTACAAAACATCGCGCGGCAGCTACGGCAACCCCAAATAAATCGTCATAGATCATAGGCAGCAGGATCAATATATCAAAATAGTGCCACCACAGCAGTAAATGTACAGATGTATGAGTGAGTATACATAAAAAGATCAACAACAATGCAAAGAGCATTGCGGGTCTAGAGAAGGAGTATTTGGAGTGGAAAGGTAGATATGTAGAAATGTGGCTGTGTGCACCCAACACCTGTATTAGATAGTCTTAGGATATGAAAAAAATTGTAAAATATACTGCGCAAACAGCGACAACCCACAGTTCACCGTATCAAAAGAATGAGGAGCTTCAGCTGTTGGGCCAACCTGCTACTGAAGGAATTTTTAGGCAATGAAAATGAAAATCTTATTCCTATTTTGTAGCTCTAAATCTCATAATGACTGCGCCGAATAAAATTAAAAACGTTGAACTTTATTATTGTATGGATCAACCAGTGGCCACGAACAATAAGTAACGAGAGGTTGCGGTATATGTATCAAAATGGCACTGAAACCGATATAACCAGAGTGTGACATTTTTATCTGCTTAATTCTGGAAACACTTCATTTTTTCTTACCGAATTTTGCTTGTTTCGGGCGCAACCAATACTGGTTACAGCTCACCGTTAGACAATAACGGCAGCATTGCTGATTCAATTCCGAAAAAGTACCTCAGCGACTCCTTCAAAAAAAATCGTACCAAAAAATTGAAGATGTTTTTAGACAAAATCCAGCTCCACAGCTGGTGGTACCCGACCGCCAAATTCCTGTGACGTACAGTCACGAAAATTGCTGCAACTGAATAATGAAATGTCGTCGAAATCGCTCTGAATACCGCGAAGGAGGAAGCTGGCGCTTATTGCATGATAATGCACCATTTCATCGTTTCACTCTTGTGACTGATTTTTTGATTAGAAATCGCATTTTAACCACCAATCACTCACCGTATTCGTCTGATATGGCTCATTGTGACTTCTACCTATTCGGTAAATTCCCTTTGGCCATGAAAGTAAAACGTTTTGCGTCCGTAGAGGCCATCCGAAAGGCTTGTACCGACATCCTGAAGGACATTCCGGTCAATGACCTGACCACTCTTTTGGTTTCTGTCGTTTCTATTTTAGCTCAGTCTTGTTTATTTTGGACTTCACCTTGTATATATATATATATATAAACTACATTTGCCAAACAACTAGTGGTGTGCCTATAATTTTGCAACGGGGTGTATATGAGATAAAATCGGGATCAGGGTACGAATTAATAATCGTTAGGACAAGTATACATCCATAGGTGTATCAGTGTAACTATGAGCAGACTTAAACATTAAAAATAATCAAAATAATTATCTACGAACTTCAAACGTGCGTTGGGTATAAAATCTTTAGGAATAAATAGTAAAAAGTGCGTTTAAGCCACCGCCGATTGTTAGAATATCACTACGCAGCGCCAACAATAAAGGAATACTTTTCATAATATAACAACAACAATGCTAAAACTTAGCATACAAGCAACAATAAAGCAAATAGAACCGCAATGCGAACTCTTTTATTTCTTCCCAGCACCGCACGCACCTTCATCAACATCACCTCGCCGCGCGGAGCTTCGCTTTTCTGTTAAAATGTGCGTCTGACTTGGTTGCACGTGAAATTATTACACTTGACATGATTGAATATGCCGCAACGCAAATGAACTGCAACAGCAAAAACAAAGGTGACCGCGTTACTCCAGTCACCGCCACCTTTAGCAAACTTGGCTTGGCATGTTGCATTGACGCAAGCGACTAAGTGTCCCCAACTGGGCGGTTGTTGCACGCACGCACTCCATTTGTGCGAGCACAAATACACATGGCCACACATACACACACATACGCATTGGCCATTCCACTGCAACGAGTCGAAAGCGGCAACAATTGAAAGGTGCCCTCCAAGCCGGCTCACCGCACCACGGCCAAAGTAACCGTCGATCGTTCGATCGCTTGCTCGCCGGCTCGCTCGTCCGACAGCTCATCCATCGTTGTGCGCACGTCCATGTGCACATAGGTACAGACATAGATACGCATGTAGGTAAGTGCATTCGCATACTTTTATGACTTAATGCGAAAACTCGTTGCTCGATCGCCTGCTGTGCGCTACAAACCGGGTAAATGCAGTCGCTGGAGACATTGCGCTCGCACTGTGGTGTTGCTCTGCCCACTCCAGTGAGCGACTATGCCGCCACACAGATGAGATGGTGAATGTGCGTGTGTGTGTGTATGTTGCACCAATGCTGTTGCCTTAATGATCGCAATAATGTCATCTTTCACTTGCAATAATCAAAATAATTATAATTATTGGCTGAACATAGTGGCGCTTACGCACAAGCGCGCACATACACACATAAACGATTATGCAAAAAGGCGCATGCAAATATTTGCTGTGAAGGATAACGAAGAAATCTGTGAGGTGACTCCAATTTTCTGAAAATACTCTTCAGAGCAAAAAATTACCGATTACCGAATTTTACGAAATATTGGCCCTTATCTCCTTCCAAATTTGACCCGTCTGAAGCAGCACACATGTGCCAACGTTTAACCCAGTCCTCCCTGCACCCCTGGTAGGCCGACGATGGGATGGCCTCCTTCGTCGCATTCTCTTTGATCTCCTCTATCGACTGAAATCTCCTTCCACGAAGTGGTAACGTGCTTACACGATGGTATTTATTCGGTGTTCGGACAATTTAGGCTCGGTGCGATGGCGCGTTATCATCTTGCAAAATCCTAAAATTGTTTGCCCACATTTCCGGCCATTTGCGACGTACAGCATCTCTCAAACGATCCGATGGCGCTAAAAAGTGACAGATGCCTGTCTTAGAGTCCTACCAACATAAGAAAAAAATATGGACCGGTTCCCACGTGCGCGGTTCGTTTAAATGAAACAATCGCGGTACTTTTTGATCATAGGGTACACTTCAATAGCTTCGAGTTACAGTCACTTACACCTCAATTGAAGCAGATACGATTTTTTGTAAAATGTTCCAAAGGGTGATCAATTTAGAGGTATCGGATTTGAAATTGCAATAAAAAAAACGAGAATTCAAATTCATTGGGCAATCTTTATAATTTTTTTGTAGTTGTTGGCTATAACTGCGCCGTAAATCGGTCATCCGTAAACACTAATTTTGAATGACTCGCTGGAGCACTTCGGTCGAAATCTCGTGAATATCTTTAATATTGTTGGCTTCCAATGCTTCAATCGCAGCTGGTTTATTCCCAATGCATTTAGACTTTATGTACTCCCACAAATAAAAGTCGAAATGTATGATTCACACGATCTTGGTGGCCAATCCACTTGCCCAAGACGAGAGATTAACTGCTCACCAACGGCGCAGTAAATCATTGCTTCAAGGGCTTTATGGCAAGCAGCATCGTTTTGTTGGAACGTCCTTTAATTTCCGACATCAAAAAGTCATTTATCATGGCGCATTCCTCCAGGCCGCATCAATCGGTTGTTTTCAATGGATATAATGACTGTTATTGAATGGCTTAGGGTTGCTCTTCAGCCCAAATATTCCAATTTTGCTTATTGGCCTGGTCATTAAACCAAGAATGGACCTCATCGCTGAAAACCATAACTTGGCCTGAGCGCGCGATTGACACTTTTCACAGAGCGTCGATTTTCGTAATGGAATACTAAAAAAAATTATATATTCAATTTGACAGTAGTCATGCGCGATCTGTCAAAAAATCGTATTGGAAAAAGTACCTCCAATCTGATCACCCTGTATAATTATAATAGGCCAACTGAATCACCTCAAACATGTACGTTTTCGAGACATTTTACGTTCTTTATAATTTACGTACGATTTGATATTTTGATCAGCAAATTACTTTACGATCATTTTATGACTGATTAAGCACTAACGAGTGTAATAATGGCGGTACCATCTAAGCAAATGACAACGAAAATAATTAATATATGTAAAAACACTTTCCTGACAAACTGTATAACGTTTATTTTACAACCGTCATTATGCTAGAGAATAAATTTTTCATGTCTTTCTTCATACGGTGGTTATTTTTCCTTTCGTGCGCGGCTCGAACGCATTAAATACGTTTGATACTTGTTATGGTTCCAGTTAATTTTAATTGTTCATAATATACAACACCGAGTTGGTTCCATTAAATAGAGAGCATGACCGTGGAGCCATGAACATTCAGGAGTTTACTCGTGATTTTCTGCTCTTTATTAATTAACTCATTTCTCATCGCTAGTTAATTTCAATAATTACATATTTTTTCGCTGACTAGGAGCGATAATATGTACTCCTTAAAATATTGCCTAACGGAGTACATATAGAGTAAATAAAATAAAAACAAAAATGAGAATTCATCAAGTAATGCTTGCAATTCTGACTGTTCGAAATTTTCTATCTTACACCGCTCCGACGGCCTTCGGCATCAAAATTACCGCTCTTGAAGCGCACTTACCGATCACAATACCTTCTTCCAGTAACTATAGCCTCACCGTAATTATCCAATCGTATTTGATGAGCCTCAGCCGCAGTTTTCTTCGCATCGAAGCAGAAACTTAAAACTTCCACTGAATGACAAGAATTTAGCACAAAAACTGGCATCTTTGATGGAGAATAAATTCATGAAAAATTACAAATTCATTAATACAGTGTTGTGGCCTATATTCACAGATATCCTGTCATACCTATAATACTTTAGATCTGTCTATTTCGCCTCGCGCCTCGCGCCTCGCGCCTCGCGCCTACAACTACCATCGCCTACCATCTATCGAAAATCGGCAGGAGAAAAGTGTACACCAGCTACTGGTAGGAAAGTAGTTCAGCACTATCGAGTTTGGCTTCAGTGTATCGATAAATGAATGACTTGCCAATATTTACATGCACTTATATTCATATATAATATATATATGTACATATGTATATGTACATGTCGTTTTTACCACCTCTTCATCGTTACGATATTGCACCCACTCGTTTTATGATGCATTTTGAGACTCTTACTTGGAACGCATTTTGGTGCATAGTTTTAGGCTAAAGGTTTGAACAGGTTGTGTTTTGGCACTATTGTGAATGATTTTGATTATCTTGAGTTTTTTTTTGTAATTTAATTAGTGTTTCAATGGGATATCGTGTAAAGCGACTTTGAAGTTACATTCATGGAGTCTATCAATGTATGCCGTTTGGAGAAATGTTTACGGTTAACGTATTTAAACTGCGTTGGCTTTATTGCGCTGATCTGAGCGAAATGTGTATTTATCCTTACACTTAAATGCGCGATTTTTTTCTTTTATTTTTCTTTTATTTTTATTCCAAATATATATTTTGTTAATTAATAACCTCTTTAGTACATTAAAAATAACTAAAAATAATATATAGAAGAAAAATCATTCGACCATTTTTAGAGTATTATTTAGGCGACGAATTTTAAGTACTATAAAAAACATAGTAATATAATTTTTAATGGCATTTTATTAATTAGTTTATGTTCAATATTATGAAATAAAATTCTTTTTAATAAAAAAGCAAAAAAGGCTGTTTCGAAATTTTATTTATTTATTCCTTTTTTCGGAATTTGTTTAGTAATCTTTTAAGGGGCAGTACATGAAGCCTCAAAATCGGTCATTTTTTAAACATATTTTTAAAGATGATAAAATTATTATATTATTTTGAAGCTTTAACACAACTTTATTTAACCTTTTAATTTTTTTTTCTAAAATGGCGGCTCAGGAACATTTCTTGTCGGCTGCCTACGGCGCGAGGTCCCAAACTGCTCTATTTATTACTCTTAATCTATCGATCTGAAACGAAAAAATTAAATTGGTTTTTTTTATAACATATTAACGAAAAGGATAAACCTATTAAATTAAGATAAAAGTATAAGTTTAATTATAAAATAAGCCTTTGAAAAAAAAAGTCAGAATTTAGGGATATTTTATTAAAATTTTTAACCCCCAAAAACTAATTTATCGACGTGAAATATCTGAAATTTTAGGTTTATCCTTCCGATAGTAATGTACAGAAAGGTCTCACCAAACTTCAAACAAATCGGTCGATAACTTTTTGAGTTACAACACGAGCAGTTTTTAAAAAAGTCGTTTTGAGATAGCTGAGTTTAAAGTTTGAGGTACAGGAGCGCGCGGACCGCTCTCTATCTAGTTAGTGGGCTGTAGAAGCTTTAATATTGAGAATTTCAGCATGAAAATTTCACTGTATATTCTTAAGATACTACGTTTTCAGATTATCGAAAAAAAAATCGATTTTTTGAGGCTTCAACATGAGGTTCCGCCTTAAATCAATTTGTCTATAAAAGCATAATTTTTTTTATATAATACTAATTAATTATTTTGTAATATTGCAAAAGAACATGTGTTGAATTCATATTATGTCGGACAAATTTAGATATTTGCTTTGATTCTTGTAATATTAAACAGCGCTGTCTATTTTCAAATTACATAAAATATTAATTTACTTTTTATTCTACAAAGTTCTTTTTCAAAAACAAAATTACAATGAAATGGCAAAGAAAAAAAATTAAACAATTTATTTCTAAAAAATCAGTTTAGAAATTTAAAACGAGATATATTTTAGAAAATTTTTTGTTCAGACAAATAATTTTTTGGAGTTTTTTTTTTGAAAAAAATATTTTTTTAGAATTTTTTTTTTTTCAAAAACATTTTTTTGCATTATTTTTTTTAATTATGTGAAATTTTTTTAGAAAAAAATATTTTGTTAGAATTATTTTTAAATTAAGAAATAATTTTTTTTTATATATTAAATCTACTGAAAAAGAAAATTTTAAATCCAAATTTTTTGAAAACCAAACCAAACAATGCTTTGGCGAAAATAAATTTTCTCGCATAACTTTTAAGCATTGCGAGCAAGACTTGCCTGAAAAATCATTAAAAGAAGCAAATATCGAGTTTCTGTCGTTTACACTTTCCGCTACTCAGAATTGAAAACTGCATTATTTAAAAGTTTTTAATTTCACCCAACGAAATCTTGTAAAAGGCACGCGTGAAATTGCATTGCACTTAGTCATACAAAACTTTTGCCAAAACTTTGCCAGACAACATTTTCGATAGCCAAAGGCGTTGCACACAAAAAAACAGCAAAACTGCTAAACAAATGTTTTCCAAGCATTGTTGTTGTTATCAGCATATTAGATAGATGGATACTAATTAATGTAGAATTAACATTTAGTACAACTAAAGTTTTAAATTAATAAAAACTTGAAGATGCAGCAGCGGAAAATGTGTAAAGTTCCAGTGAAAGTCGGAAATGTTTGGCTATTGGACATTTAGTTTGGAATTAACTACTTTAATATATTCCTGAACGAGCTGGCTGGTAAAATGTACAGCGATCCATTTGAGTCTGAGAACATCGTGGCACAGAGAAGCACTTTTAAAATGAGTTTCTTAGAAATGAAATTCCATATCTCTGGAATCGAAAGACATGTAAAAAACGTTCATATTCTTCAGAATAAGAGGGGTGAAGTGGCCATTTCATAACTTACAGCTACAAAATAAAGTTTCAGATACCTTTTACTAAAGCTCAAAAATTAAAATTAGACACGGCCTTGACACCGGTTTCTTCATGTCATGACAGATGTTGTTGTAGTTGTTGTTGTTGTTTTAGCAGCATAAACAATCCCCATACATTCAAGTATATGTATACTGAAGTGACAGTCCTTGGCCGCATATAAATCCGGGTCGTTCCGGTAACGTAGAACCGACTGTCGTGGGAACGACGTCATGGCAGATCATTTGTTTTGCCTATTGTCCTATTCTTGAGGGTCGTTCGCTTATCGAGCATATGTCTCAAACTTTTGATTCCCTGAATGTTTTTAAAGCATATAAATTAATTCAGTGGTTTTGAAAAAAGAACAATAATTTTATATTAATTTCACAGTATTTGCTTCTAGACCAAATAAATGCGTCGTAAACAAGTTGAAAGGTCCTTCTTTCAATAGAGAGAAACTCTAACAATGTAACAGTTGTTTTCGCATATATGCTGTGATAGTTGCGGTGTACAGACGTGTTTTGGTTCGCTCCACAATTGTGTTTATTTTCTAGCGAATCCGTCAATTTGTGCCTATTTTAAAAACATGCCTTGCACATGCAAGCAAAAAGTCGACCGTGGTCAACCAAAAATTCAATGTTCCAAATGCAAGGAACTTTTCCACTTAAAATGTGTTAACCTGTCGGAAGCTGATGCTGACTTTTTTATCAAGTTTGAACGTGACTTTCTTTGTGCAGTTTGCTCTAAATTGCGGCGAAACTCAATTCGGTCCCCGCCTCCACCCCGCAACACACCTGATGCATTGCCGCCTGTGGATGATCGGGAAATTGTGATTGTGCCAGAAAAACAACAAGGACCATCTGTATTTCAAAAGGTAAACAATAGCCAACAGAAAGACAATGAAACGGAATCTGCGCTCATTGCTGTTGTGCAAGAACTAGCTGGGCTTAGAGCAGAGAATGTTCGTGTGCTTTCTCTGCTCCAATCTCTTCACGATTATAAGCAAATGCTATTGGGAAAGGTTGATAACCTTCAATCAGAAATTCTCTCTATGAAGAGATTACTTAATAACTGCTTTACTGCAGTAAATCCTGAGGCTGTTAATGTGCCTATTTGTGCTGATGATAAGACTAGCTGTATCTCGCGCGCTGCTAACACAACGAATCCAATGTCAACAACTGTACCAACTATTTCTGCTGCCAACAATTTTACATCGAATGCTGCTGCTGACGCCTCCGCTTCTATCTCATACGCTGCTGCTGCCTCTGCCTCTGAGACTTTTGGCCTCTGGCGACGGACAAGCATTGTTTGACAAGAACTTTATATGTGTGCGTGTCGGCTGATTGACGCTAATATCTAAAATTTTTGATTTTCATCATTCAAAAGCCGACAACAAGTATGTGTGACACGACGACACCCGACTGCACTAACACACACAAAGCTCAGTCAAGCATGCTGGATCGTTCCCGAGGCCATTTGTCGCCGTCTGTTGTGCCTTTCGTTCGCAATCGCTCTCAGCTATTGCCTCGCCCAATTGTTGCTAGTGGAGTTGATGCTCCCTCCGTTAATGTTAAGAGCGTAAATAATAATTTACCTTCGCGGATAATTGCTTCTCAACTTCCAAACTCTTCGCAGGCTCCCACTGATTCTGCCTGGGTCTCTGTTGAGACTAAAAAGAGTAGACGTAAGAAAAATCAATTACGTGTTGTTGGATCTGGTGTGAACAACGAACTTGAAGTGGCTGTACGCTATAAGTGGCTACATTTGTCATCTTTCGCACCTACGGTGTCAACTGATAACATCATTCAGTATGTTAATAAACATGCCGGCTTAGATACGAAGCATATCTTATGTTATAAGCTTATTAAAAAAGAGACAAATGCGGACTCTCTTAGGCATATAAACTTTAAGTTAGGTGTTAGTGAACATAACTATGATAAACTGCTTAAGCCTGAGATTTGGCCTGCTAATGTATCCATTCGTCCGTTTAATTTTTTAAGCAAGCAAGTAAGTCAACCGCCGCAGAATTAGTTGTCTGTGCTAGGCCTAATAATCGAAATAATAGTCGAATTAAGATTTACTATGAAAATGCGTCCGGCATGCGTACTAAGGCAGAGCATGTACATTCCCTTAGTTCGCAATTAGATTATGACATATTCGTTCTTGTTGAGACCTGGCTAAATGAAAGTTTTTATGACACTGAATTCTTTGACCCGAACCTATTTAACGTTTTTCGCAAAGACAGAGACGCTGCAAAAACAGGGTGCTTGCGCGGGGGTGGTATTCTTATTGCTATCAGGTGTCACTTAAACGCATTTTTGTGCCCCCTCATGAACGGTGACTCTCTACTGGATCAGATCTGCGTCTGCATAAGTAGTCCCAACTCACAAGGCTCTTTATATCTGATTGCCTCGTATTTGCCGCCTGAAAGTTCATACGAGCTGTACAAAGCGCATGTTGACAACATAGTATATCTTGTCCTAAATAATTTAAATGACAATAATTTATGTGTGTTAGGTGATTTCAACTTGAGTAAAATAAATTGGTGTGCTAGTGCCTCTAACTCCATTCTCATACCAAATAATGTAACTGCAAACCATGAATTATATCTTATTGATAATATTCTTAGTCTTAATTTATTTCAAATTAATAATTTTGTTAATTCTCTGAATAGAATATTAGACCTCATATTTGTAAGTGATAACATAAACTACGAGATCAATGATTGTTTGAATTCCATAACTCCAAAAGGTAAGCATCATTTACCCTTAGTTGTCAAAATCGACTTTTATAGTTTTGCTACTATTGCATCTGATGTCAGGCAATCATTCAATTATTCTTCATGCGATTTTGTCAATTTCAATGACTTATTACTTGACATTAATTGGGATAATTTATTTGCTGAACTTGACACATCTAGTAGTTTTTCTGCGTTTAAGTCTATTTTGTCTAAACTCTGCTTAGATAACATTCCGCTCAGAAAGAAAAAGCCCTATAAATTGCCCTGATATTCTAAGTCTCTGAAGAAGCTTAAAAATCTTAAAAATAATTATTTCAAGAAGTTTAAATCTACGAAGAATCATTTGTACTTCGTTAAATATAAGCAAGCGTTAAAGGATTTCAACGATTTAAATAAATCTCTCTATAATAGCTATATTACCAATATAGAGTTAACCATTAAAGCGAATCCCAAAATCTTCTGGAAATACATAAAATCTAGAAGGAGTAGTGCCAGTGTTCCCACTGGTATGTTTTTCGATAATAGCCAAGCGCGAACCCCAACTGAAGCGGCAAACTTGTTTGCTGAATTTTTTAAATCTAATTTTGCTGACGACGAACTTGATCGCCCATCCGACTTTTCTTCTGACTTAGATTATGCCCTGAACTTTGGAGGTCTTTGCCTCTCTTCTGAGGATATTAGTAATGCTTTAACTAAATTGAAATCATCCTCTCAAACTGATGCTGATGGACTTTCAGCAGTTTTGATAAAAAACCGTCCGGCCTTCGTCTATCCCCTGAAAATTATTTTCAACAAATCTTTATCGTCGGGGTGTTTTATTGACGCATGGAAACTCTCTTTCATTACGCCCTTCTTTAAGAGTGGCAATAAAAATGACGTTAGAAATTATAGACTTATCTCTAAGCTGTCGACTATTTCCAAAATTTTTGAGCATGCGGTCTATGCAAAGCTGAGTTTTGCCGTTAAATCTTTAATTTGCCCTAATCAGCATGGGTTTATTGCTATCAGATCTACAGTATCTAATCTGGCCATTTTTAGTGAATACTGCATTGATTCTTTCTCCGCTGGCTTCCAGGTTGACTGTATTTACACCGACTTTTCGAAAGCCTTCGACAAAGTTTCTCATAGAATCTTAGTTAAAAAATTAGCTAGTCTTGGCTTTCATTCTACATTTCTGCAATGGATAAACTCTTATTTGAGCAATAGACGCTGTGTTGTAACAATCGATGGTATTTCATCTACCTCCTTTGCTGCCATCTCAGGTGTTCCGCAAGGAAGTATCTTGGGACCGCTTTTATTTGTGTTATTTATTAATGACATCAAAAGTTGTTTCACATTTGCTAAATTTTTGCTTTATGCTGATGACCTTAAGATCTACTCAGCGATCAAGACGCAAGAGGATGCCACTAAACTTCAAGCCGATATGAATAGGCTTTACTTCTGGTGCCAGAATTCACGACTTTCGCTGAACTTATCTAAGTGCTTCCAAATATCTTACTCTAAAACATCTAATATTTTGTGCACTAAGTACAGGATCTCGGCATGTGCCCTGCAGTGTGTTAGTGAGTTTAAGGACCTTGGCGTCATCTTCGATAACAAATTCTCTTTTAATAACCATATAAATTATATTACTTCTAAATCTTTTTCGATGTTGGGCTTCGTCAGACGGAACGCTACTGAGTTCTCTGATCCCTATACCATTAAGTTACTGTATACATCTTTTGTTAGATCTCACTTAGAATATGCTGCTTTTATTTGGAGACCTTGTAGTCAGCAAGCTATTAATAGAATCGAACGTGTGCAAAAAATATTTCTCAAATATGCCCTTCGGTCCCTGAATTTTATTGATCCCATGCCTGTCTTTTACTCATAATATTATTACTGGAGTAATTGATTGTCCCTACTTGTTGGAAAGGATTCGATTTAATGTTCCCCAGCGATCTCTTAGGAACTTCTACCCTTACTATGGGGGAAACTTTAAAACTACGTATGCCAGCAATGCTCCCATTACTCGTGCTTTACGGGAATTAAATGCCGTTCATAATGATGTTCTTCTTGATTTCTCGCTTTCAAGAACAGCACTTTTAAATCTTTTGAATTCTATATTATAGTTAGTTAGTAGCTAGTATAGTTTTTAAATACATATAATATATTTGTAGCGTAATCTAAGCAACTTTTGTATCATAGTCTGTAAGGATTGTAATTCATAGACTTAAATAAATAAATAAATAATAGTCTTACCACCTCCTACCTTCTGTTGAATCATCAGACACCTCATAATGCAAAAATTTTCAGGCCAACTGCTTTTACAAGTTATGAAACTTTATCTCCAAAACCTGCTATTTTGTAAAAGAAAAATTTCCTCAAAGCACTTCGTCTAATATCCAGTGTTCAGTGTTAAGATGCACTTCTGGCTCAATAGCTTTGTAGATAAGCAAAGTTATCGTATTTAGACCAACACTAATCCACAGTTGGCTCAACTATTATCGCGTGAGGTTTGTGCACCAGAAATTTACTTTGCTTAAAAATTAAAAAAAAAACGTGGAGAACCAAAAGCGGTATCAAACTTATTTAGAAGCAATAAAAATTAAGTTAAAAAAAAATTCCAAACAAATGTGTAGCAAATGCCATTTAACTTTGGGACTTTAAAATGTCAATCAACAATTTGATCTACTGCAGCCATGCATACATACATACATGCCTACGTACACATAACTACTCGCGCACAATGCCTGCTCCCAACTCAATTAACTTGACATAATTTTTCGTGGTTGCATGCATACAAAACAATTGATTTACAGTCGCATAAAGTCAAAATAGTTTGTAAATAAATTAAAAAAAAAAATAATAAAAATAAAAAATAAAAATTGGGAAACTTAAACCCTAGGAAAATCGCTTTGCCAAGCGGCAGATCAAAGTGGATTTGTTGTGGAGCAGTTGCAATTGCCATTTTGACTCAAGTCTCAATTGACATTCACCGACTCTGACTCTTTTGAAAAGCTACAAGTGCCACTGACATTCGTTTTTGCTTGTTGTTCGATTTTATGTTTTTTCCATGCATTAGTTTTTTTCCCCTTTGCTTTGTTCACTGCTTTGAACTTATTCTGCTCAATCGGTGTACACCAATTGAAATTGCAATTGTCGGTGACACTGACTTCAATGATGAATTAGCAACATGTGAACTGAATTTCCAATAGCTCAGCATTGAATGGAAGCAGGCGATTTCTCTCATTGTTGACTTTGCACGATTCTCATGTTAGAACAATTGGGGGGAAATAAAGGATTGTGAACAGTAGACAACAATTTTTTGTTGATATCTTCAAATCAAAATCACTAAGCAGATACTGCACTTACATGCGTACACATCTGTGTGCAACATATCGAAATATGCACTCGTAAATCGCGTAACCAACCTTTACAACTGCGGTTGTTCGAAAAGACTGCAGTGCGTACTGAGCGATCACTCACGACGTACTGTTTACCGGAAAGAGGCGGTTATTTACAGCTCGAACACCAGACTACTTTGAAACTAAGTCTTTTGTTTGCAATCAAAGTTGGAAAGGCGTCAAAACTGATTCCTAATATTTCGAAGTTAATCACTCATCCTTTTCGCGCTGCTTTTTAAACTTCAGCGTAACAAATTTGATGATCCAATACCTGAAAAAAGTTTTTTAACAAAAAAGTCTGTTGTGAGTATGAAAATAGAACAAAAACAAAGCTCTTTGTATCTCCACTTCAACAGAATTAAATAAATGGAAAATCACATTTAATCCCACACTAATAAGCGATTTTCACACTTATGTATGCATGAGCGCCGACCGGAGAATCCAAACTGAATTTTATCATATCTGGTATGAAATAAAATGTGTCCTGTGTAAATTTATTTGTGACTCTATGAGTTACTCCATTCCTCTTCTTTTGCGCTTTTCTTATTATGCGTTCCCAAAGCCTTGTATTGGCTTGCTTCCCTAGCTCTTGTGCAGCTTGAAACTCGCTGGGATGGGTGCTAAAACACGGCAATCACTTAAGTGATTTGTTTAAATTAAATAGCGGTTTCCCTATCTATTTAATATCTATATTTATAACCCCTTAGCAGAGTTTATTCAACTTAGCTGCTATTTTCTTTGTATGACACTCATATTTATTTTCTTATTTTTCACGTTGATTTATTGCCTTGCTTACTGCGCATAAGTGCGGGTACATTGAGTATTAGAGGGTGTTTTTTTTTGAAAACTATATAAATCAAATTCAGAAATTATAATTTACCAAAGTGCTGAAATAGCGCAACGTGGTAGGAGTTGGTTGGCTGAGCCGTAGAAATGGAGTTGCTGTCCAAAAAGGTGCATAAAGTGAACTGGACAGAAATTTTGTATTTAAGTTTTAAATGTTGTAAAACTAGGAGTTCAGAATTGCAAATATTAAACAATACTTTCTTTGCGGAGATGGCTCAGTTAGAAGAGTAATAAAAACATAAAAAAAGAAGTTCAGACTAATTTAAAATAAACACAGACTTCAGCATTTCAAAGGGTTTCTAGCATGGATTTTATTTCTAAACTACTCAACGTAAAGATAAAGGCAAATTTTTTATTAAAACTTTAAAAAATATGCTACTTTCTAAATTATAAAAATTTAGTTAAATTAATTTAATTAATTTCAAAATTAATTATTTGGGTATTTTTTAAAATAAAAAACACGTCAATTTCTTAGAGATACAGCAAGTAATGAGTCTAATTTATTTACTTTGTAAAATTTAATTAGCTATAAAACAGCATATCCAGAAAAATTTAGAGAATTCTGGTTAAAAAGTTGAAGGTTTTGGTGAAATGTTGGAAAATTAAAAAAAAAATTCGTACGAAAATACGTATGAAACTTTGCGTTGCATGATTTTTGTTACACTATCAACTATATTTTTGCAAAAGAACAGTAATTTTGCTACAGAGTGCATATGAAGAAAACATCTCAGGGATATGCATCAGTGGTTAGGGCAAGTGGATATCAAAAAATGAAACTAAACCTAATTTAAATATTCCAGTTTATAAAAACTCCTTTTGTTTAGTTAAGTTTAAATTATTTTTTATTTATTAAGTAATTTTTATTTTTATTTTAGGAACTATATTATTTTATACAAATTAATTGTTTCCTATTATTCGATATGGGAATAAGTAAATACTTTGAGCTGATCCATTCATCTCGTAAAAAGTGAACCGGTCTCCAATACGGACTGCACTGATAAGATAATCCGAAGGTGCAATGTCTGGGGAATACGGCGGGTGGGACAAGATTTCCCAATATCCAGTCCCTCTAAATATTTCTGGGCCGAATAAGCAACGTGTGGCCTGGCGTTGTCATGCAGCAAAATCAGTTTGTCATGTCTACTGTCCCATTTCGGCCACTTTTCTTTGAGTGCTCGATCCAAACGCATAGCTACAGTTATTAACGATCGTCAGTGATGGTTTCAGATGGTTTCAAGAGTTCTTAATAGATGACACCCTTCTGATCCCCCCACACACACAACATAACCGTTGACAAATGAATATTTTTTTTGCTGTCGAGGGTCCTGGTTCGCCGGCAGGCTCCATCTTTTTCGACGCTTAGGATTATCATAATAGATCCATTTTTCATCGCCACTGACGATGCGATGCAGAAAACCTTTTCTTTTCTGCCGTTCAAGAAGCATATCACACGTCACCAAACGTCTCTCCATATCCCTCTCCTTCAATTGATGTGGGACCCAGTTACCTGCTTTCTGAACCATTCCTATCGCGTGCAGACGTTTACTGACGGTTGATCTGGCAACATCCAAATCTTTGGACATATCATCAAGGGTTCGACATGCGTCTTCATCCAATAATTATTGTAGTGGAGTATCTTCGAATTTTTTCGGTGCCCCTTCGCGATCGCAATTACTCACGACGAAATTGTCACTTTGGAAGCGTCGAAACCACTCTATACATGTTGTATTTGATGGAACGTGATTACCGTCAATATACGACAGGTTTTTGCTGTACTTTTCTTTAAAAGGTAATAATGCTGTTTTTCGGGTCGAACGTATATATTTTTGACATCAGATAACAAAGGAACAACTACTGCGATCAATACCTCACATATGCACCTTCAAATCACCAGTATATTACTAGAGCGAATACAAAAATATTATCAGCAGCGACAACTCTTTTACGAGGGTGGAAATTATATATATATTTAATAAATCTTAAAAAATACCTCAATTTTATAAAAGTCTTAATTTTGAAAAAAAAAGAACTATATTTTCGGCCACAGAACTGAAGGTCTAAAATATAATATAGTATTTTTTTATTTACAATTTTCTGAAAGAAAAAAATCTGACAACACTGGTTGTGACCAATCAGCCTTGTGAAGTGGACCGAACTTCAGTAAAGCATTTGAATTTTATTTTCTGACAGCTCATTGCTCCTAGGAATAATGCCACTTATTTGTAGGATGCTCAAAAAGGACGGACATAAATAATCCGGGAACAATTAAAATCGTTACGTGGGATATCATCAAGGAAGCAACTAATTCCCCTGCAATACTCTACGTAATTACATTTCTTATCAAATGACATAATGTAGGTAAGCCCGAAATAAAAATATGTCACCTTAAATAGCACCATTTATTGTCATTCAGAGCGTATACTTTTATTCAACGCCATAATTATTCTGAAATTCTCATCCGGTTTATAAATTCTGCTAAACAGTGGCTTTCTTCTAGCAATTCACGATTGTTGACAACTCGGTTTGCTGCTAGAAAGACAGCTTTTACAAATACGTATACAAATATAATCCCATGCAGTGCGGTAACACGACTATCGCAAAAATATTCTTACCTTCTTCTCGGCACGCAACCATCAGCACAGCAAAACCAGTGAGGCAGAAACTGAACTCGAGTATGGAAAATAACTATTCGACACCATTGAAATCGAAATATTGTCTGAAAACTTGCATTCCACTATTTTGCTTTCGCAATTTACACTAGTATTTCACAACTCGTTCATCCAATCAAGCCAACAACAATCAACTGTAGCGCTACCACTCAGCGAACTACTGTGCGTTGCACATGTAATCGGATCATCAAAGTGCATATTGGATTTTTCGCTATTGTGTTTTTAATATCACAAAATTGACACACATAATACATAGCTCTTAGCATACACACACACACGCACGCACACTTAAACTTTATGTATCAAAAAACTATCATCGAATACCAGTCTATTGGCATCTACACTGGCGTTGCGTGGCCTAGCGTTTGGCTGCCTTAGCATTATGCTTTTATTATTGTTTTTGCATTTCGTATCTTGTGCCTCTCCAGTTTCTGCTGTGTCTCAAATGTCAACGCATTGGAAATTTTCATTTTTATATTCCTCAAGCCACTGAATATTCCGGAAGCCATTCGAGCGCCATTGTTGCGAGAGTAAGCCTACAGTCGACGGAAAAATATTAGTGCAAGTGGAGTGAGCAGAGAAAAACTGTAGGGTAAAGAACAAAAGATAACAATTTGTTAGTGGTTTTAGTTTTTTGCAGAGCTTTCTTGCTAATTATCCTCTTACCTCGTGCGGATCGGGATCTTTGGCCGAGCTCCTCCTCCTATTTGTGGTGTGCGTCTTGATGCTGTTCCACAAATAAAGGGACCTACAGTTTCAAGCCGACTCCGAACGGCAGATATTTTTATGAGGAGCTTTTTCATGGCAGAAATACACTCGGAGGTTTGCCATTGCCTGCCGAGAGCGACCGCTATTAGAAAAAACTTTTTCTTCATTTTGGTGTTTCACCGAGATTCGAACCTACGTTCTCTCTGTGAATTCCGAATGGTTATCACGCACCAACCCATTCGGCTACGGCGGCCGCCGAGGGTGGGATAAATTTTCATCAGCAATCAGCGATATGCAACAATATTAAAGTACGCCGGCATCTACGAAGTGAGGGCAGTTAAACAGATGATACTTGAAAAAGAAACGGACTCTTAAATCGACATGAGACAAGTATGGTAGATGGGGGTGGACAGGCCCAGCCCGAGTGGTTTCCTTCCTGTGTTACAGCTGTGCTATGGAGAACCTTCGATGTCACAGCCCAACATAGCCCCCAAAAGTCGAACAATTCCCGGCTTTAATCCCTTCAGAAGATCAAAAACTCTGCTTCAGAGAAGTCTGGATATCATAGCTCAGCACAGACCCTCCGAAGTTCAACAAGTTCCGACTTTAATCCCTTCAGAAGATCAAAAATTTCCTAAAACTTACTTAGAGCTCTGCCTTAGAGAACCCTGGACATCATAGCTCAGCACAGCGCCTCAGAAGGTCAACAATTTCCGATTTTATTCCCTTCAGAAAATCGAAAAAGTCCTAATTTTTCCCTTCAGAAAATCAAAAATTTCCCAAATCTTTCTGACAGCTGTGCTTTTGAGAACCCGCGATAGCACAGCCCAGCACTCTGCACCTTGAGAGATGTTGCAGTTCAGAAGATCAGCAATTCACTAAAACTCATTAAGGTCCCATTGAATTTATTTACTACATTTGGGACAAATATTTTGTGCGACCATTGGGCATCAGCTTAGCTAAGCTCTCACAACTCTTCTCAGTCATACCGTCAAATTTTCAACTTTTCCGAGTAATGTACTTTTAACCTTACAAACATTTCTTCCCTTTGATAGTTCGTGAGTATTGTGTGGATTGTTAAAAGTTAATACCTTGCCTTGCCGTTAACACACACTCATGTGCACATTTAATATGACGCATTGTTTTTCAGCATATTTCCTTGAAAACTCACACACCCTCCCGCGCCACTCACTTTTTCCACAATTGCACCTTTCCTGCTTGCATACTTTCGACGCCATATTATATTTTCTTAGCTATTTGGTGCATTTCTGGCATTCATATTGCAGCAAATTGCACTCGATATCCATTTACATGATACCTATGTATGTAGGTATGTATGTTAGTTGTATACTTTTTCTAGAAACTCAAATGTATGTGTGCGCGCGCGCTTGTTCCAACTCCTGGTTATTAAAGTGCAGACAAATACATATTATGCGAATGTATAAGTACGAGAGTTTTCCCTGCAATCGGAGTGACGTCTGCCACAGAGTTTGGATACAAGAGAAGCGAATGAAATGTGGAATTTTGGAAAAATAATGGGGAGTTTGCAGAAAGCGGAAAATTGACATTACTCACTGTTGTATTATATTAATAAAATACTACAAAGAAAATTATGAAACATTACAATGGCGCTTATTGCAGGTATAAAAATAAATATCAGCTTTATTGAAGACATACAAATTTTATATGTAAAAAGTAAGACACATTTAGGTATATAAACACTGCGGTAAATAACTATGGCGTAGCAACTTATTGACCGATTTTCACAATTTATTTGCTTTTCTTTTAATTTTACTAATTTTTTTTACGAATGTAAAATGTAAATTCAAGTTTCAACTTAAAAAAATCAATAAATTTTCATAAAAATTTCACACTTTTTATTCACTTTAATCTTTCATATCTGAAAAAAACAATGTCTAGCATTCATTATATGGAGAAAATGCACAAGACTTCTTCTTCTTAATTTGCGCGATAACCGCTTACGCGATTTTGGCCGAGTTTAACAAAGCGCGCCAGTCGTTCCTTTCTCGTGCTAACCAGCGCCAGTTGGACACACCAAGTGAGGCCAAGTCCTTCTCCACCTGATCTTTCCAATGCAAAGGAGGCCTTCTTCTTCCTCTGCTACCACCAGCTGGTATCGCATCGAATACTTTCAGAGCCGGAGCGTTTGCATCCATTCGGACGGAATATACACAAGACTACCGCAAAAAAAAATGGGCAAAAATCAGCGCGATTTTCGAGCTACTTGAATGCTGCAATTTGTTTGCTGCACCAAAATTCAATGTGCTGTAAGACTGCATACTCGAAATGTTTGTAGAAATTATATTTAAAACATGTGAAACCTGAACTGGGTACTGAAAATTTGTTAATTTTTTTTTATTTTTGCACTAAGTATGGGTATATGTTTCTAGTAGAATGAACTATTTTCCATAAGAAAACTATTAAAATTAAATAAGAAACAAATAAATTGTCCAAACTTATAGTTATTTAGTGCAGTGTATATTAGAGTAAATAAAAAATAAAAAGTATAATAAGTAAATAAAATAATAATAATTAGCGTGCAATATATTTTTTTTCAAAATCGGCATACAGTTTATTTATACATTAAAATAATAAACAATTTTTTATTTTTTTTTTTAATAATTTAAAATGGCGGATGTACACTCTATTCTTCCAGGAAGGTAGCAGCGAGGCTTCTCAATCGGCGGGCATTGTAGCATCGGCGTCAGTGACCTGAATACAAAAACCCAAAAATTTTTTGTTTACTAATGTCATAATTTCTATATGAATTGAAAACAAATGGAAAAAAAAATTCGAGAATAAAATGCTTAAAAAAAAATGAATTTTGGGGCGAATTTTCCTACTATTTTTGCTTCGAAAAAATTATTTTTTCGAAAATTTTTCGATATTAAAAATTCACATAGAAATATCATAAAAACGATATGTGCAAAATTTCAGGGAGATCGGTCAATAACTTTTCGAGTTATCGTGTACGCCAATTCGAAAAATATAGTTCTGAGAAAAACACGTCTAAAGTTTGAATACAATGTAACTATGCCTCTCCCAGCGCTCGAACGCAAAGAATAGAGTCGTTACGGTTGACGATCTGTAATATAGGAAATACTTAAATTTACGTTCTAAAAATTGTTTGACATATTCTTTAAGGATTATATTAACATTTTATAAAAAAAAATGTTTTTCGAAATTTCACTAGTATCTGACCTCTTAACCCTCGACAAATCCATATATTTTTTTTTAGATTAACGACATACTGGGATAAATTTCACCCAATCACTTTTTTAGACCTGTATAGATTTGGTGCGCACCAATTACTGAGGACTTAAATGCATACTTTAGCGTTGATAAACTACAGCTAACGGTATACTTCCAGATGTTAGAAACCCATCAAATATTTTGTGAGATGATTCACACCCCATTGTGTCTACCCAAGGCTAATTCTAACATTTCTTTTCATTGTTTTTTAATATTTGCAAATTGTGATAATTTTAGTCTTGAGTATAGTAAAAAGTAAACTTAATTTTTTTTATATTGAATAATTTTGAAATTTATTTGATGTTGAAAATTTTAGTATAAAGTTTTTTAAAGCAAAATATAGTCGGCTCTTTTTTAATATTATTATATTACATAATATATAATTTTTTTTTTAATTTTTATGGTAAAATATAATTAAGAAAACCAATAGGAGTTCCACTATGAACCTTTGAGGGATTATTAAGCATAGTCTCAACTACTAACAAAAAACTTAAAAAAGTATATGAGGGAAAGAGGTTTACAATAAAAACAAAACAAAAAAATTGCCCGAAAACTTTTGTATAAAAAATTTAATTCTTTTTCAAAAAATATTTTTTTAAAAACCTAGTATAAAAAATTTCGAAAATGCTGAAAAGAACTGTAAAAAATTGTTCACGAAAAATTTTGCTCAATTAATTTTTATTTTAAAATTTTTAAAATTTTTATTAAAAATTCATCTTAAAAAAATCGTTTATAAACTGCTAATTTCGGTTTACAAAAATTTTTTCGAAAGAGTATATAATTGGCACTCGTGGGCTGACCACTCTTAGAAAAAACGTTTGCTTTATTTTGGTGTTTCACGGAGATTCGAACCTACGTACTCCGAATGATAGTCACGCACCAATTCATCCAGCTACGGTTTCCGAAGTATATTTTATATACATTTCATACTAAAAATTATGCAAATGTTAAAAAGAACCCAGTTTATAAAAATTTTAAAAAGAAGCGTTGTAATTTCACTTTCAAAATTTGTCTACAAACAATTTTTTTAAGCAGTATACAAATTTCATCCTAAAAATTAAAAAAAAAGTGCGTGTAGTACACATAACAGAAGTGAAACTTTTAAGGCAGACAAAGAACGAGGGAGAAACCCGAGAGAGAATGAGAGAGAGAGGGAAAGAATATATATCTAAATAAATTAATAACATTTGCAGAGAATACAAATACACAAAATTTACAAAAAACGGAGAGGGGTCGACCGGTGTAGGTAAATGCCGGACACAAACCGTGGCAACAACGCGCACTACTCCGAGCGTTTATCACCCGCATATACGCAGCGATTCCAGAACCACAGCCACACAAAATGACCGCAAGGCAATACCAATAAATCCGACGCCGGAATGGATAGCACTTTATATAATAGTACGCAAAAGCAAAAAAAAAAAAATTGGGACCAAAAAACGCCCCGAACAGTAGGCACCAAGAAAATATAACCCCAAAAACTAGGCACCAAAAATATATTTCCTACAAGCGCCGAAAAGTAGGCAGCATTATTTCTAACTAGAAATTAGCAACCTCAAGGAAAAACTCAGCAAAATAGCTTAAAGTGTATCTAAGATATATATAAGGTATAGCTCTCTCTTTCCTTTTCCTCTACGTTATATTTTTTTTCTCTCGCGGCATGAAAATTCCCAAAACGTTGCACGGCCTTGAAATTTTACTCTCCATTCTCGCTCGTCCATCGGCGCCTAAAGAGTGTCACTTCAAAAAATTATGAAAATGTTCAAAAGAGCATTCTCATTTTAAAAACTCAATAGCAATATTTCAACATTGAATAAATGCAATTTAATTAAATTTTTTTTCAAAATTTTTACAGTTTACTTATAAAAATGTGCATCACTTGACTTGAAATCGCTCATCTGCTGAAGTTACCGCCCTTGCGTGTTTCTAAGGGTTTTATGTTTATGTCAAAGGATTTTGTTTTTATTGCAAAGTTTTGTGTCGAAAAGCTGTATTTTATATATTAATCAGGTGATCTCAGAAAACAGATGAAAATTTTGACAACCAGCTGATAGATATTTTATTAAAAAATTTATTGAATGTATGCAATATGTTAATATGTTTTTAATTTAATTTAGTTTGATTTGAATCTGTTTTTGTTTTATTTTTTGCCTCCAAAAATATTGGCAGGCAATCTAATTCCAACCCATAACCAATCGTTGGTATACCTGTGCAACTCCACTCCCAATCTGCTCAAAACATTTTGCACAACCCTCCCTCCTACACTTTTTGCCATACCTTTTCTAACGAGCACTCATAACTACTTTTTAATTTGCTACAACTTTGGCAGTTGTCATCTCCGTTATTTCATATTCGTTTCCAATTTGAGCGCTTGCAAATTGTATTTTGCACGAATGGACATTTTGTTTATTTCGAATTTCGCACATCAGCAGTCAATAGCAAATATGTGGTAATATTATATAAGAACAAATAGTGATAATACATATGTAGAATTGTATGTGGCATACGCATCCAATCGCAGGTTTAGGCCCAGCTTCTGCTCTTAGCTGGGGTTCTCGTCTTGATATTCGCTTCGCAAGTGGGGGCTTCTGCGCCTTCATGCCATGAATTTAAATGCAATTTTTGTCTTGCTAAAGGTGCGCCTAGTGGATCACCATTGCCTGCCAAGCGATACTGACTATGGGAAGAACTTCAAAGCGAATGCGCGGTGAATATTTGGCATTTAACCCTAGAAGCACTAACTTGCATGCCAGCTGCGTCGATGTGCCAAAAAGTTTGCAAAGTACATTTTTACGCAACTGCCTTGCAAACTACGCAGAGACTCGACTTAACCAAACTGTTGACGTGTCAACATTTTTCGAGATAAAATATATCAAAAATTGATTTAGCATAGAAAATGCGAAAACATATTGTACAAAAATATTTAGTTCATATGCGTGCGTATGTGTGTGCGTGCACTTTCAAATGTATGCACTAAATCCAAATAGCAAAACTTGTTTTCTGCCAAAGTGAAGTGCATGTGTAGTAGTGCGAATCCAGCCACCCATCAAGCATGCAAAGAGCCAACCAAAGTTGATTTGCACTTTGGCATTTGTCAGCTGGAAATCTCTTATTCGATTTTAATATGCTGTGCTCTGAATCGTTGTTTTCGTATGTAAACTTATTTATGGCTGTACCATCGACAGTGCCATCAACACTAGCAATACTAGCAACAAATATGCTGTATAGTATAAGCAGATTTTATTCAATCAGTCACCCAATGTTGCTGCCACTCCGCTTTGTTTAACAAGCGCTAGTTGATGCCACTACTGCTGGTGCTGCTGCTGCCGCTCGTTTCGTATTGTCGTTTTCTAATTTAAGTTGCTCGACAAATTTAATATTAATTTGCATTTTATTTTGATTTCGAGTTTGATTGTGTTTTGATTTCATTTCATGTCGCTTTCACAGTTGCACACTCGCATGCATGAAAAATATTTGAGTATATACACCTTCAGCTTCTGAAGTACAACAATTTAGAGCGAAAACAACCCCGCAGCTATGTACACTATTGAGCCCTTTAAGCGCCGTTCCAGTCGACCCTGTCGATAGTTGCACTAATTTTTGCTGCATACCTGTTTTCTCTTCGCAGTTGCACTAACAATCCAGTTGTTCTTAAGCTATCAGTTGGCGAAAAAATGGCAGACTTCAAATTTTTAAAGGCATTTTCATTGTGTTTTTGCGTTCAAGAAGTAAATTTGGCCAGTCAGAGGACTTAATAAATAAAAGAGAAAACTTATATTTGGCACATTGCTTGAGAAATTATAACACTAACTTTTCTCTCGATTGTGTCCGTATACAGAGTCCGGCACTCGAAGTGTAATCAATTAAAAAGGCCATAAATTTAGTTTGGAAAATTACTTTTATTCATTCATCAATTAAAAAATGTGTAAAAATAATACAAAATTAAGAATCAATTCACTTTTGCTCGATATGACCATCTTTTGACTGGACTATGGCTTGAGACGGTCCAGAAACGAATCGCAAGCTGCCCGAATGTGACTTGCAGGTATTTTGGCCCACTTGCGGACAACGGCTTTTTCCAGCGTCTCGAGACTGGTGAATCTTTTAGGTCGGTCTTTGTTCTCCAAAATGGCCCAAAGAAAATAATCCATCGAATTCGCGTCTTGAGAATTTGAAAGCTATTGTGGGGACCTTATGAAATTCGGAACGTTGATTTTTAGCCATTTTTGGTTCACTCGAGCTTTGTGAGACGGTACTGAGTTCGGTTGCAACGTACATGGTCTGCCACCAAAATGTCTGTCTGTCCACGGCTTCAAACCAACCTCCAGAATACTTTCCTGATAATATTTCGCATTTACCTCGACGCCAGGCTGGTTGAAAACGATTGGAGAGCGCCCATCTGCGGCTAAAGTGGACCAAACCATTACCTGTAGCGGGTGCTGCCTCCTGATGGCCAATCGATGACTCAAATTCTCGTATGAACGGTCGGTCAAATAAAAAAGTTAAACATTTTCTCGTCAGAAAACACAATGTTCGGAAATTTACCGTTTTCGGCCAAACGAAGCAACTCCTTCGCTCTCTCTAGTCTGACTTCTTGCTGCTTTGGTGTGAGATCATGCGCCTTTTGGATATTATAAAGCTTGACTTTGAGATCATTTTCCAGTATGCGGCGGATGCTACGATCAGATATTTTCAGTTCTTTCGCAATTTGATTGACACTTTGCCGGGGGTTTCGTTCAAGTCGCTTCTTCACTCAAGTCGCTTCTTTCTCGCAAATACTCCAAAGCACGCCTCATCAGATATTGTCATCATTCAAGCTTCTGTACCATACAATAGGACGGGCATGATGAGAAACTAATAAATTATTACCCAACTGGTCATCGGCAGTCAGTGGCTGTTGTTTAAGGGGAATTGTACAACTCATTTCTCAGGAAAGTGTCGATCCGATGGAGCTCTACTTCTTCGTGTGCTGTTTTGAAAGCCGCGTTAGTCCTACTTAGGGAGTTTTAGACTGGTACTTCAACCATTTCCCCTACCTACCTTACAGGCCACTCTTATTGATTTCCAAGTTATCCACTGCTAAATTTATCAAAAGACTCATTATTAAAATCTCACTTCAAGCAAATTCAAACCGCGATTAGGTTATTTAGCTGAGTCCCTATTATTGAGTTGTATCAGAGTAACCGGCTTGCAGTATGGTAGCAACGCTACAAGTAGATCAAAGGAAGTGGGCCTCACATGCTTTCCGAGCGACTACTCTCACCTACAGCAAGCGTCTTAACCGAGCACCGTTCGATGGTAAACTTTTCAGTGGGGCTCAACGTAAACATCTGTCGCTATTTTGTAGTTACGATATAAGAAGGTAGATAAGGTGAAGTCGTGTCAGCATTTTCTTCTCCGCAGCTAACCAACTTTCACGAGACTAAAAATTACAAAACTATATTTCCAATTTATCAATAATGCACCAGCAGCTTCGTAAGTTAATTCTCAATACAGTTGCTACTCAAAACAAAAAGTTTATTTAATTGTGTGGATTATGTAAAAAAATGATTATTCAGCGCAATTCAGTGCTCTACTTTCTGTTCCATTTAACTAAACATTGAATAGTTTGAATAGTAAAAAGGTCTAAGCGAAATTCTGGCTATTCAGCGCAACTCAGCACTCTGCTTTCTATGCCATTTAACTAAATATTGAATAGTAAAAAAGTTTAAGCGAAATGTTGGATATTCAGCGCGATTCAGCACTCTGCTTTTGCTATGCCAATTAACTAAGTATTGAATAGTTTGAAATTAAAAACGTCTAAGCAAAATTCTGGCTATTCAGCACTCTGCTTTAGCTATGCCAATTAACTATAAACTTGAAATTTTTAAGGTGGATGCATAGTACACGCTATTAAGGGCAGTTCATCACTTTGCTTTCTATGCTAATTAACTAAACATTGAATAGTTTGAATAGTAAAGGTTTAAGCAAAGTACTGTCTACTTAGAGCAATTCAGCAAGTTCATAAAAGCAATGCATCTGTTTAAATAACATTTGTTTGCCAAATTAATAAATTATTAGCAGTCTTTTAAAAGACTTAGCACAATTCAGCACCCATTCAGCACGCTTCTGTTTGCTAGATCCAGATAAAATTTTGTTTTTGACATGAGCCTGGAAGCTTAAGTATATTTGTGTAATCTAACATAGTTCCACCTAATTCAGCGCAATAAATCTCTGCTTATAATTCATTTATGGCAGAAATTGTCACAAAACTTTAACCTGATGCTGAACTGAACTACGTACGCATTTTTTCATTGGTACAACAATTCATGCCAGGAGTGCATAATATTAATGGTGAAAACTTAAAGCTTATAATTTGCTTTACCAGCACACCATATGTATACTTTATAGCACACATCCGTGCCTACCCAACTCAAACACTCTACGCTTTTAAACAAAGCCATGTGGCCTGATATCTATGCCATCCAAAGTGTGCATACGCAAAATTTACCGAAATTCAGCAGAACTTCTTGTGGTTTTTTGGCTATAAGTGTGCAACACCACTTAGATACGAGTAGCTCTCAAGTGTAATGGGATGGAATTTTGAATCCCTCTGCATCTTCAGTCGCTGCTGCAGGACAACCGCCGTATGCACGTCACCACAGACCACAACATCAAGGGCGCAAACAGCAACAGCAGCTCGAACAACAATAGCAGGCATGTAATGCCATTCAGCAGCCCTAAAACTTTGTCCAAGCCAATAGTCCGACAACTCGTTGTCGATCCTATAGATGAAAGAAAGTAAAGCGTTTTGCTGGGCGGCAGTAGGTTGGTTTGAAATTAAGCTGGTGAAGTAAATGCCGCAAGCGCGCTGCCATTGCCATCATTTAATCGGCCAACAATTCGCCTATTCGCAGGCAAGCAGATTAGTAACTACGATGCTGATTGCCAGAAATGAATGCAGTTGAGTTGAATTAAGTTACGGTTAGTATTCTAAAGTGCATAGCAGTTGCGTAGGATGGCGCTGAATAGTGCTGAATTGAGCTGAATTGCAAAGGAAATGTATTCAATTGCTTGAATTAACTGCTACGTGCGACGAGTGACCCAGATTCCGTTTCCGTTCCTTTCGTAACCACAATTTATGCAATGCAAATGGGAATTTGGAGACCATTAAAAGTGGAGCATACATACATACATATTTTTTGACATACTTATACTCATGCAATGCATGCTTATCAAAGACGATAATATCCATTTTACTTTACTGCTTCCTTTCGTACATTTTCGCTCGATGCAAGAGCAACAAATTTTAACAAACTTAATTTCAATTACGACCATTGTCAACATCCTTTATGGTGTCCGAAAGCAGTGTTATAACCAGCCTGTCTGTGCAGACAAAACCACAACCAAATGCCCGACGGGCACAATGACTAACGGAACGTGTGTATGCAACTGTTCAGCCATACGATTGGGCTAAATTACACTCGCCCTGGCCATCCAGGCAATGTGATGGTTAACTGGACGCCCGTAACCCAAGCGAGCAATGCTGGATAAGTATTTTCTCTTCAAATCAACTGCTCATCTCTTGCGCTGATATGTATGAATGCCCTCCACCACAGCAACAATAACGGAGCTACTGATTTTTTTTTTATGTCATGTCAGCATAGTTTTAATTACTGAACTTTCGCTTGTGGCTCTTTTTTGGAATGTACGTCCAAGTAGAAATCTTTGTACTCTGCTTTTCCTTTCAGTTATTGTCTGCTAGTACAGCTTTTCATTTCTTTGGTAATATACTCGTAATTTTACATTTGTAGGGCACAGATAGCAAATGATGAGCAAGAAAAACTACATTCAAATAAGTACAAAAGATATTTTTAAGATAATTACCATGTGCAAAATTAGTTTGGTGCGCTGAATTTAAAGGCAGAACTTGAAAATTTATGTAATTAATAAGAAGCGGCATAAAAACAGATATTCAGCGCAATTCAGCTGCAGCTTAATTTAGCTTTAACACTATAAAATATTTCAAATGAGGCGAAAAGATTATTCAGCACGCAAATTTTTGTAAAATAGTATTTTTTCCAATGGGCAATTCAGCGAGATACGGCTGCAGGCAAAATACAGTTTTAAGAAAGCACTATGAATGAGGTGACAAAGTTACCCAGCTCAAAAATTCTAGTAAAATAAACTTTTTCCCAAACGACATGTGGAAAAAACATTCAGCGCATTTGAATTTAAAAGCAGAGTTTAGAAAATTATGTAATTAATGGGAAGCTGCAACTGAATGGGAGTTTTAACATTAGAAAACACTGTGAATGAGGCGAGAAGTTATTCAGAACTCAAATTCTAGTGGAATAAATTTTTTTTCCAAAGGCGTATGTGTAAAAAACATCAGCACAAGTTCTACTTTTAATTTATTTAACTAATAAAAAGCGGCATAAAAATAGATATTCAGCGCGATTCAGCTGCAGCTGAATTGATGTTTTAACATTAAAATATTGCGAATGGCGGGAAAAAGTTATTCAACACACAAATTCTAGTCGAAAAAAGTTTTTTCAAAGCGTATACGTAAAAACATTCAACGCATTTTAATTTAAAAGCAGAGCTTGTAGGAAATAAATAAATAGAAATAGATACTCAGCGCAATTCAGCAGCAGCTGAATTTAGTTTTAAAATTATCAAATTCATTATCAGCAGCAATTATATATATACATATATTCAGCAGCAATTTAGTTTTAACATTTTCAAATACTTCAAATAGAGCGAAAAGGCTATTCAGCTCACAATTGATAAATGTAAATCACTAGAAATCTTTACAAAATTTACCCCAATTGAGTTTGCAATCAAATTTTAAATAACTTAGTTTCAAAATTTACGCAGAGCCAAAGGAATCAAATCAAAATTTATTCATTGATTTGTATTTAACTTTGTGACCTTTTTCTATTGCAAAAAAGGCAAATATATATCTCAATTATTCAGCTTGAAAAAATATACAGTGCAATAAAAGCGAATTTTTGTCTACAAGTGAATGGAGAGGCATATAAAATTCATGTTCAAAAAATTAATTTGCTGCTATTCAGCCAATGCAGCTCGACGTAGCTCGACGTTTATCAAATTAATAATCCGCCATTGGAAATTGATTTAACACAACATTTTTTTCTTCTTTTGAAATATGAATGCAAAAAGTTAACAGTTCTCATATTTTTCGGTGCTGTTTTCTACTTAAAAATTCATGAATTTATGTTACTGGAAATTTGGAAGGTGGTCACCTAATTAAAAAAACGATGGTTAGAATAAGGCTTTGAATTGTTTAGTAAATTATTCTTGTATTTTTCCCTGCAATTTCTTAAACAATTGTTTCGTTTATTTCGAAAAATTATGCTACAAAACTAAAAAATTTAAATTACTACATTTTTAATGCCATTCCGCTGCTTGAACTCTTATTTGTAGTGAATTCAGTGAGGTGTGTGGATTAGGAAGAAATTTTGCTATGCATTTTCCTCTTTTTATTCAACGCATTCAGCTCACCTTAATATAAAAAAAATAGCTCGCCTTAATAGATTATGGTTTTTAGTATTCTAATAAATTATTATTGTTTTTTCTCTGCACTCTCTTAAACAATTATTTAGTTTTTTTTTCGAAAAATCATGCTGCAAATCTATTCAGCACCATTAAGCACGCACCCAGCGGCACTTCGAATTTAAGTAATTTAATAAAAATTAGAACAACTGCATTTCTAGTGCTATTCAGCTAGTTGAACAATAGATTTTGGTCTATTCAGCGGGGTGTGGTGTAGATAACAATTTCACTGAAACGCGTTTGGTCCCCACCATGCAAGTAGTTTTGTGCAACAGAAAGTAATTAAAGCTTTTATAGATTTTCCGCACTTATGCGCCTAAACAAACGTCTATTAAAAAACTACTCGTTGCTTGCGGTACTTTTATGAATCATGCAATTGATTATTTTCATATCCATATGCTAGTATGGGTAATAACAATTAATATGCAAATGTACGCACATCGGAATGGTTAGTTAATTAATAATTCTTAATTAGTTGCCCGCCATTATTGTAAGTTGGAAAAACAAAAAAAAAAAAACAACTAAGCAAAAACCATATGCCAAATGTTCGATTTCATGCATGGACTTGACATGTGCATACTACTGTTGTTGTTGTCATAATGCTATATAAATATTGTTGCTGGTGCCGACCAATTGTTTGTATTCACTTACAGCAATTTCCGCTTGTAATAAAAGTGGACATGAAAAACAATGCAAAGTAATTTAGCAGCAAATCCTTGATAAAATTTAATTACGTAATTTCAATGAGTACAAATGTAATTTTTATGAGCATTGATTTCCACTTGAATGGACTTTTAATTATAAAATAGGTTTAGTACTTGACTGGCTGATTATTTTTATTTTGTGTGAAATTAACAAGCGAAAATGTACAGCTGCAGTTATTTGTTTAAAATTGCATTTAATTTCTTTTAGTAATTATTTTCTCTTTTTTCAGGCCCTTATGATGGGTAATGGTGCGTAGTTATTTTTTAATGGCTTTGCATGGCATTATTCTTACTGGTATTTTTTTATTATTATTTTTATATTTATTACTAGTAAATCCGGCCCAATAAATTTTAGCGACCTCGGTAGTCTAGTGTAAGTGCACTAGTGGGTTTGAATCCCACAAAAAGCTCGCACTTTCCAAATTTACCTACTTCCCCTGCATCTAAAAAAAAAATCTCATTCCGCAAACCCAAAAATGTATCCTTTTCATCCTTACTCCCGCACAATAGTCAGCGCATTATTTGCATTGTGGCTGCTAAAACTCGTAAAAACAAAGAAAACACACAGCTACACATTGCATTAGTGGCGCCAGCAAGAGGAAGCAGGCAACCGCGGTAATAACGCAGACACACCAAATTTACCGAAGTCCTCAACCATCTGTGCCATCCTTCTTGCAGAAAAATGTGAAACACAGATGGCGCTCCAAGCAGAAAGAAGGCGTTGTTCCTAAGCAACGATAGGTGGGCACTTCCACTATTTAGGATTGGTAGCGGTAGGACTGAGAGGAGCGAACAAGGAAATAAAAAAATTTTGCATAAAATATTTCTCTACGCATAGCAGTCATAATTTATACGCAGGGTGCATACGGTATTTGAGGATATGCATATATGTGTCTATAACTTCCCGAAATCTTTTTTTTTTCTTTTTGCTCAGATAAGGCATGGAGGACTATAACTTCACTCAAGAAATGAAGAGACATGCAACAATCGCCGCTATATGGGCAAATCACATCGATTTAGAAATCTTTAATTTTCTCACGTTTGTTCGTTCCAAAGGTTCACCGTGAATTGGAAGCATCAGCCGGCGATGCAGAATTTGTTGCAAAACGCTAAAAACATGAGGAGGACCTTCTGACACTATTCGATCTGCAGAATTTATTCAACAAGTGCGAGCGATCATTGACAAGTATCCTTCAAAATCAATGAGGGTCCGTGCGAGAGAGTTTAATTTTTCTTATCAGTCTTTTCTAATGGATCTTATCAGTCCAATTGTCCATGGTGATTTTCATGGTATAAATCCTACCATTCGGCAATGCGTAGGTTCGAGTCTCCGTGCACGAAACGCCAAAATCAAATTTTTTTTGTAATAGCGGTCGCCCCTCGGCACGCAACGGCAAACCTCCGAGTGTATTTCTGCCCTAAGAAGCTGCTCTTGAAAACCATCTGGTATTCAAAAGAGGCATAAAACTGTAGGGCCTTCGATTGGTGGAAAATATCGTGGCCCACATCATAAACGGGGAGTTGAGTACGCCCAAACACCCAGCAAACGACACAAGCGCCAATTATATTTGGATATATCAGTAAACATCCTTTTCAGCTTAATTTTTACAGCTCGATTCTGCTGATACTTGAATCCTTAATAATTAAAATTCCTCTGCATCTATGTTTAGCTTCAATTTAATTTCCATTTCTGAAAATTATCTGACATTTAACTGGAAATGATGGAAACTGATTGTCTATTTTCTTTGCGCTATTCCATGTACAAACGAGCATACAAGTGCACGTAATTTTTCGGTACCCTTTCTTCAGATTCGTAATTTTTCACCTCCTTTTTACTTGTCAACCATTTTCATTGTTGGCAAATCAAAATTCTCCATTGAATTCCTTCTACAGCCACATATTCGTATCCTCTTGACTTTAACTGCCTCACACCAAATTCACTTCACATTTCACTTTTTCTTCAACTGGTTACTCGAAAATTTTGTCTGCACTCCCTTGACGCCTTAAACCAACCAACCAACCAACCAACTGTGATTTGGTCTAACAGACTGATAGCCAGCCAGCATTAGGTGAACTCCTTCAAAGTCGGACAAGTGTAAGGCGTTGTAATTGTTGTAAATTGATGTTTGCCCATTTTGTCGGTTTTCTTCACTCAACTCAACTTGCTCAAGTGCATCTCAATTTGTTATCCCAACTTCGGTGCGGCTATCTAGTCATTTTCCTGCTATTCTAACTATTCATTCAAACACTTTTATTGTTTGCCGAAAGTTTAAGTGCTGCTCAGGGTCGTTGGCAAAGTAAAGTTGTAAATTATGCAGTGATTTTTGGTGCATTTAACAAATTGAAATGGCAGTTGGTAGTTGAATAAAGGACGTGCAGTAAAAGAGCATAGAAATTGGTGTATATTAGTGAAAAAATGAAAAAAAAAAACACAAAAAGTATACTTGAAAGAAATGCATTTCTTCTAAGTTGAATTTTATTCTTAACGCTTGAAATTTTACATATTCAATTTGGCGTACTTTTAGTAGCATAGACTAAATTGAATCATAAAATCCAATACATACATGGTTTCACTTAATTATACTCCGAATTCCTGAAATCATACTCATACATTCTTTCCAACTTTATCAAACCGAAATATGTAAGTTATGAGTATAACAGAAGAATTATATTTGCAAAACCACAACGAACCACAAGGCCGCATAGCACAACCCAAGCATTGTGCAATTTTAAATGAATATATATATACGCATAAACACATTTCCATGTATACTTATATATGCACGTGTGTCCACATTGTTGGTTATTTGCTATGTACTGCGCTTACAGTATTTTGCTGAGGTGCTGCGGGGCGTATGATGAACAAATGAATGGCAGATGATTGCATGGCTCTGAGTCATCACTGCCATGCAGGTGAGCAAAGTAACTGTGGAACGATAAAACAGTGACATAATTAGAGTATTTTCTAGAGCCGTATGCTGATTAGTGTGTCAGTCAGTCAGTCAGCTAGTTAGCCAATTAGTTGCTTTGTGGATGGTTGAGGTGTTAATCTGCTAGCCTGGCATTTTCAATTTGTTGCGGCATTAATTAAAGGCGTAAACACTTTAAATTTCATTACTGGGCAGGTGATATGCGTCATAAAAGTATTAAATAATTAAGTTAATAAAATAGTTGATCCTTTGCCAAAAATCCAAAGTCCTTATTCCTCTTCAAACTAGTCCATGAATTCAAAGAATTAAGTGGCTGCTACATTTCCAAATCTGACACTATGCGCAGTTTGCTTTAAACACCCTGTAAGTAAAAAAATTGTCTCCCTTCTACTTGTTGCAAGGCAATCAAGAGTAGATGTCTACTGTTTTCTGGTCTTTCTCCCATATTTCAGATTCTGGTCTGACATTTTCTGGCTCTTCTTGATCACTTTAGCTTCTGCAAAGTCTATTTTGGAGGGCATCTAGTCGTTAAGCGTGTCTGCTACAAAACTGTGGCCTCCAACTTGGCCTGCTCTTGTGAATAGTTCTCTCTTATTTAGGGCAACAAGATCTTGCGATTTCTCTAGTTCCTCTCTGGCCACAATAGTTTGGTTTGCCTAGCGTTTCCTGCTCATAATTACTGCTTGGCCATCTGGTATGTTACAGTGCATCGGTACTCGCTACGAATGAAAAGTTAACGGTTTTGTCTTCATGTTAAAGAATTTTTAGGAATTATTACTTCAACACAATTCCTCTTAGCGCATAACTGCTCCAATTATTTTCACATCCTCTAAACCGGTTATCCCTACCCTTCAAGGAAATCTTCAGGTGGGCAGATGCGTAAAAAAAAAGCAAATTATCATTCCTCCCGTGCGTATTATCATTCCATTTCCTTTAGCTGAATGCGTAAAAATAGCAATTATAACCAATTAAGTAGCCCAAGTCACCATAGCAAGGCATCCTTTGCCAACGCAAGCCCATAACGCCACCAACACCGTCCTTCACCTCTGCCTTTGTGTCGACTGTTGCGCAACATCATTTTGCGCGCTACTTCTCTCCACTTTCCTCCCACTCCCTGCACTCGTTTAGCCGTAGATATACATTTAACTGTTGTTTACTTAGCAAATCTTTATCCTTTCACTCATTTTATGATTAATATATGCATGCGTTCTTCACTGTTAAGCGCCTATTTGCCTGCTACATTTTACGCTGCCGACTCTCCTCAGTTGTTTGTGGCAAACACCGATGCACAGGGTAAATACGCAAATATGCAAATACCATCTTGGAAGCTAACATTCGCCTCGTTGGTATTGGTTTATTCATGTATGTATGCCTGCATGTATTTATGTATGTGTGCACGCTTGTGTAGTTTACCTGAATCTGGTAATTTGTGCTCACCCTGCGCTGCTCTTTGAATGCCTCTTTACATTTACCTTATAATCACTTAGCGTTGGCGTAATTTTAATTGTACTTACTCCTTTCATTTGCCGCACCGTTACTTTAAATTGTTCCGTGCAATTCCTTTGCTGCATCGACATTTTCTTTCCACCAGTCATGCGGCAACTTTTAATTAGTTTGGCCAAATGGCAAATAATGTCAAGATGACCTGCGTGCCAAACGTAGCGACGAAGACAAACGATTGAAAGGAAATGCGTTGAAATGAAAGGAGAATACAGCCAAAAGAAGAGGACGAGTAAATAGTTAAGTTCTAGAATGTCGACGGAGACTCACTATCAGTTGTGTCCTTCGTATATATTGTACTTATGCGTATATGTAAGTATGTATGTATGTATGCGCACAAGGACACATCCTTTTATTATAAATGTGGCGCGGTGAGTAGTTAAATGGTTTGAGCGATTCTCTGAAGGTTGTGGTTGCAATGACTTGACTACGTCAACGACTTACGTCCGTAAATCACGCAATATCTCTGAGCGAAATTTTTCTGCTATGAAAGCAAATTTTACTCAATCTTTTAAGTGTGTAATAATTTGGCAGGATTACGCAGTAAAAGCTGTGTGCATGACATGAAAGTGGACATTCATTATCAACACTTTGCAGATTAAACTTTCATTATTTTCAAATTGACGGCATTGCATACTTTCAGGAGCAAATACTTCGGCAGTCGGATTTATTGGAGGTAATTTTATTGGAGGGTGATTTTTTACGAGCTATAGGAAAGTTTTTCAAAATAACATACGTAAAATTCAGAAAAATCCATGAAATTTTTATTTAAATCACTAGTAGAGTCCATACAATTTAATGTTTGAAGATTATTTCATGCAAATGTTGACCGCGACTGCGCTTCAAATGCTCCATCTGCTTAGTCCAATTTTGGCATTCTCTTTCCAATGTTTCGGCCGGTATCTCACATATAAATGCTTTAATGTTGTCTTCCAATGCGTTAATTGAAGCAGACTTGTCTGAATAGACAAGAGCTTTAACATAGCCCCACAAAAATAATCTAAAGGCGTTATATCGCACGATCTGGGTGGCCAATTGACAGGCCCCGAACGAGAAATAAAATGTTCACTGAACTCGCCTCTCAACAAGTCCATTGTTACGCGTACTGTGTTGCATGTGGCACCATCATTTCATGCAATTCAAGCTGTTGCATTTTGGGTAAAAAAAAGTTGGATATCATTTCACGGTAGCGATCACCATTCACCATTTACGTTTCGATTCGCAGCATCTTTGAAGAAGTACGGTGCAATGATACCTCCAGCCCATAAACCGCACCAAACTGTGACCTATTCTGGATACATTGGTAGCTCTTGCAATTCTTCTGGCTGATCTTCACTCCAAAATCGACTATTCTGCTTATTTACGTACCCATTGATCCAAAAATGAGCTTCGTCGCTGAACACAATTTTTCGATAAAACAGTGGATGTTAAACTTTCTTAACAGAACATGCATTTTTATAATAGAATTTAATGATTTGCAAGCGTTGTTCGTTTGTAAGACGATTCATGGTTAAATTATAGACCAAACTGAAGATGTTTGATAGTGAAACAAAACACGAAACGTGCGTCAGCTATTTAAACCAACTGTTTAAAAAGATAATAGGTAAAAAATCACCCGTTATATGTACAAGGTGGCGCAAAATTAATCATCCGATTTTTATTTTGTTTTTTTTTTTTTTTTGAAAAATTGTCTACTACTTTTTTTGTATACATAGTATATACAAGGTGGCGCAAAATTAATCATACAATTTAGTTTTTGAATAAAAGTTTTATTTAATAGAAAAAAAATGAATGAATGAATGATGGAATTCTTTTTTTTTTTAAATGCCATACATTTAGTTTGAAAAATTTCTTTTATTCAATTCAAAGGAAAAAATGTGTGAAAATAATACAAAATTAAGAATCAAGCCTTGGCTATGGCCTTGAGACGGTCCAGAAACGAATCGCAACCTGCCCGAATCGCAATCAGCGCCTCGAGACTGGTGAATCTTTTAGTTCGGACCTTGCTCTCCAATATAACCCAAAGAGAATAATCCATCGAATTTGCGGCTGGTGCTATTTTTGGTTCACTCGAGCTTTGTGAGACGGTGTCGAGTTCTGTTGAAACGCCCATGGTGTGCCACTGAAATTTTTGTATGCCTACGGCTTCAAAGCTCAAGAATACTTTCTCTCCGATGCAACTCCCACATTTTCCATACCAATTCTCGCACTATTAACCCTCTATCAGCCAGTAAAATTTATGAAATAATTGATTACCGAGACCATCAAATTATTTATAAATAAACTGCCTAAAAACTTATGGTTTCATGCGCCCACACAGCTATGCCATACATACATATGGCCGTTTGCAACACTTGCGGTTGCAGCCTTTACTCCATTTTCAGTTCATGTCATAAAATTGTAATCCACACTGGCCTACGCTTGCATACGGTGCATGTTGCATCATTAGCCACACCAAAGTTATTAACTTGACCTACACTTGCTGCACAAAACTGCATTGCACAAAAATCAGAGCACAGCAATCTCTGCTGCTCTATTAGTTTCCCCGTCACTACTCACGCCCACCCACCCGCAGGGGGACATTGGTAAACCAACACATTTCGCACATTCCGCACTGTTAAGCAAAACCGAAAAATCCAATATTTTACATGAAGACAGACGACCGCATGCCACCGTGTTTTTTCGCTATATGCATGTGTGTGTGTGTGTGTGTGTGTGTGTGATATTGGTAAGTAAAATTGTAAAATCTGTGGGAAAGTCCAAGGTATGGTAGGTGTATTTTTGCACACTTCAATGGATATAAATTCATGCCTGTTGGTTATTTTCACTATGGGCTCTATGGGCTGTTTAGAAGCGTACATATGTGTCTATGTGTGGGCACATAGCCAGCCAGAGGGCGAAATCCGACGTATACATGTGTGTGTGTTCCCATATATTCCTATAGTATATCCGGCTCATTATCTACAAAATGTACTGTGCAGCAGGATAGCCAACAGCAGAGCTGCAGGTGTGCATGTCGTGTGCACTAAACACCCATACGAGTATAGGAGAGATGCATACTTAGACACACATAGTGCTTACACTACGTTGAACAACTACAGCACAGGGACTTATTGACAAGTTTTGATCATTTATTAGTTTCTTATTTAATTTTAGTATTTTAATGCAGTTCATTTTACTACAAAACCATAAAATATTCAAATTTCAAACTTAGTGCAAATTGAAAAAATAATCCACAAATTTTCATTAAAATTTCCATATTTTTAATCAGAATTTTTAGAAAAAATTGGAGCCTGCAATTTTATAGCGCATTGAATTTTTGATACAAAAAGGTGCAAGTTTGAAGCAGCTCAAAAATTTCACTCATTTTTTATTTTTCTTTGTTTTTTTTTTTTTGGTGCATTGCATTTTCGCCATATGAGCCGTGTTCTTTGAAAGTGTTGTAAGTGTATTTTTATTTTATGGATTTTCTTGTATAATAAACGGAGAAAACCTCAAATTCCTGGAAACTATAAAGGTGTTGATGCCATTTACAATGTTGCCACACATATAAAAATGCACTGAAGAAATTACGTGGTGCAATTTTGAACTAAATAGTTGTATGTCTTTGAGGAAAGTAGACTTACAACAATTTCAAAGTAATTATTTTTGTAACATTATTAACTGCGAAAATTTCTAATGATAAAAGCAATGAAAATTTAAAATTTTTTTTTTTTGACAAAAGTTCGTAGTAAATTTTATTCATTTTTTTCATTAACTAATTTTTGTGAAAATAGACTTGCGCCACTTTCAAAGAAAACGACGCATATAACGAATTTGCTTTGAAATGGAGAAAATACAAAAAAAATTGTCAAAAACTAACGCGACTTGAAACTTGCACTTTATTGTATCAAAACTTAATGGGCTACAACTCTGCATACCCGCAATTGTTTTTTAAATTCTAATAAAAAATATGTAAATGTTGATGCAATTTTTTTTGATATTTTTAAATTTGCAAAAGTTAAAAATAGGATTTGTATGATTTTTGTAAAAGAAAGAACTATATTTTCATAAAAAAATATTAAAATTAAATACATAATTATTTAACTTTAATACATAATAATTTAACGCAGTCTATATATAAGTATTATTTCTGCAACAATGCACATTAAATTTGTTCATCTTTCCTACCTATCAAATACAGACTCCCAAAATAGCTGTACACACGTACTAATGTTCGAAATATGTGTAGAAAATGTTAAGAATACACGTATCACCTATCAGTGAGGTGTTGCTAATGTATTGATAGCGTAAGCATGCGCTTGCATTAGTATGTGTAACATATCCTAATGCGAATTACCAACGTCAGGAGTCTAACAGCGCAGCTGACGTCGCCGTCATGCGCTCCAGTTCACTGCATTTCATTGAATTCAACAAAACTACACGCCTACATATGTGACACTAAGGTGAAGCACATACATATGTATTATATATTGTTATGCCTTGCCCTTTATGGCCACCTACTCGACCAAATTACGACACAAATATGAAAAGTACAAGATTTATGTTTGGCAATAAATAGAATTTGACATTGGTTTACTGATGTTTCCCCGCTCTTTCGCTCGCCCACTTTCATTGTATATGTACTTATGTATGTATGTACGTACATATGTGACTAGTTTCGCAAATGACCAAAATGTACACAAAAGTAGCTGTGGAATTATGACAGCGCCGTGCACTGCGGATATAGGTCACATATGTATGTATATGTGCATATACGAATATGTATGAGTAGCCAGCGGCTGCTATGACTATGACTTTTACTGTCGTTTGCGGTTAGACGCCTTACCTGTTAGCCAACAGCGTTGACGCTGAGCGCCGTGGAAATAATTTATTCCCCACACTCTCGTATTTTGCGCTCCGTTGAAATTATTTCTTTCCCCTACTCTAATATTGCGCTATTTTACAACTCTAACTAATATACAAGGGGAATGGTGGGTGCACTAAAATATTTATATGGCATTGCATTGTACTTGAGGTTAGCTGCTTTACACATAAGGATGTGGATATTTTCATACAACAAAATACATTCGAATTTTTAACAAAAAAATTAAAAATAATCGTACAAGAAAACATATTTCCGCCATTATTTCTACTATTGTTATCGTGGCATAGGCTGGGCTGCTGTAAATCATTTTGCCGCGTTGCTACTTTTTTATGACTTTTCTTTATTTTACGACTTTTGACTGTTTCTGTCGATTTTGTTCGTTCGCTATTTCTTTGCTCGTACTAAATTTTATATTTACTGTGTTTTGAGGTTAGTGGACATTCCGTATTTTTGTGGTTGGAGGACTTCGATTTTTTTTACTGTATATTTTAGTCATAGAGTTATATGCAGATTGGTTCTTTGAAGAAAATTGTTTGTTTTTCTATTATACAATTAATTAAATATTCTACAAAAACAATACGACTTGCAGCATTGGCAAAGAGGGCCTACGGCTGTTGAAAAAAATTGTTTATAGTGGCATAATTTGACTATTATAAAATAATTAGTAAAACAAAGCAGGTCTCATAATGGGATCCATTTTGATCAAAAATTTCTACTAAAAATTAAAGAACACACATTACACACACTTTGAAGTTACAGCATCACAATGAGCTTTCGGGTTGAGAGATGAATTTTTATTCTACTCTACTTCTTTTCTCCTCAATATTTTGTTCATATTCTCACTTTTGAATAAATGGTACACTCGTGCTAGCTTCAGACGAGCCTTCCTAAAATGAGTTTTAAGGTACTCAAAGTATTTGAACTGGATGGTTGCCTTTTTGTGTTGCCTATAATAAAGGGTATTCCAATAAGAGGTGTTACTGGTGAATGGGCGCTATCGAGAGATGATTAACGATTTTTTACGGCCAGAATTAGATGGTATTGATGTGGACAACGTTTATTTTCAACAAGTCGGCGATACGTGCCACACAAGCAACGAAACCATTGATCTTTTACGGGAAAAGTTTCCGGACCGTGTTATCTCTCGAAGAGGTGATCACAGTTGGCCACCGAGATCTTGTGCTTTAACACCTTGTGACTTTTTTCTTTGGGGCCACGTGAAAGAGAAGGTCTACGCCAACAGCCCAAGGTCGATTCAAGACCTCAAAGATGGAATTCGTAAGGCTATCGAGCACATTAGGGCAGCCACTTTGCAATTCGGTTATGGAAAATTTCATGAAAAGGAGATTGTCCTGTAAGCGCGGTCGGGGTGGTCATTTGCCTGATGTTATTTCCCACTAATAATGGCAAGCCTTCCTCTTTATAATGAAATAAACATCCAATCATTTATATTAAAAAATAGCATTTTTCTTTGAATATCAAAAGAACACCTCTTATTAAAAACCCCTTTATTTCCCAAGTGAAATTAGGGGAAAAAAACAGAACTTGTAGTAATTTAAATGGCCATCTGATATTTCCTCATACTGCGTCTAGAGGCGGGGGCAACAATCTCCCATGCAAATCTACATATTTATTATTTTCCATGTGTTTATTTTCTTTTTATCTTGAACTATATTTCTCTAGACACAATTGAGCTTCGTTTATTTTGATTTCCTTGTTTATCTTGTTCTCCGCTGCGAGCAAACCTTTTTCTAGTAGAGCCGCCTCTCAAGCCTTCGTGATATTACTTTTTCGAATGGTTCACCAAATACTTTCCATCTACCATGGCAACATATCTCCTGTGCTTTCGTAGCGGCGTTCGGGGTTTCACAAGACATCAACTCAGGCCCCTGTAATTCGTTATTTTTATAAATGGCATGTCACCTTCTTTTACTAACTTAGCTCGCTCTCGAACGGATGTCCGGAAGCTACCCAGAGGATGATTGGATGAAACTCGGGAGTTATGAGCTGCATGGACCGTAAGGAGAAGAATTGTACTGGCCACTCCCAAGTGAATGACGATCAGGGACTTTCCACACTTGCGTGGACTACACTACACATGGAACCAGCCTCCATCCCCTGCGTTGGAAAGATGCGTGCCACTGGGCCGGAAAGAAACGACTGGCGCACTTTGTTAAGATCGACCAAAATCGCTTATGAGAAGACGTTGAGAAATAGTCAAACTAATGTGAAATGAATATGACCTTAAGAGAACAACCAGTCTGTTAGCGCTGCTCAGGTTCAACGTTGTGAGGCCTGTCACCTCTCTACTGAGCTTTGACGACCACCCCAGGAGGCTATGTATCACTCGCAGTGATTATTCCAAAAGCTGCAAGATTGAAGAGAAGAAAGGGACATTCAACCTGCTTCTGTGTGGACGACCAGCTTTAATGGGTAAACGGTAGACCATTCTAGGGGATTTAGAGAAAAATGTTCTGTAAAGTCAGAAGAAAAGAACCGGTTTTTGTCTTGTAACTTCAAGATATATTTCGTTCTGCTTTTTCCTGCGTATTAGTCCCACTCAAGGGCTACTACTCCAGTGCTAATTCAGGTTAGTATCGTTCGAAACTTTCCCGCAAACGCAACCAAATAAAAATGAGTGAGAAGGTCGCGAAGCGTTTCGAGCCGGTATTTAGATGCACGCATTCGAAAGGGCCGAAATTATCTTACTGCGAAAGTAATTAAAAAATCAAAAAGGTTTGTTGTGATGTGGAATCAGCGGTGTACACAAATGTTGATGACTTTTCCTTCCGAGCGCGGCTTAAAGCGAGTAACGACAAAAAGCAGGATAAAGTGATTAAGGGGACCCTTCTTTGCGACTACGCCAAGCACGCAAAATTCTTGCTACAAAGGGAATAGCTATGAGTATGAACACCATCGAAGGACGCCTGAAGGAGGCGAACATATCCTACCGTCCCACATCATCAAAACCACTGCTCTCAGAAAAACACCTTGAGAAACAACAAAGCACGAAAATGGCATCACAGTAATGGACTGGCCTTTCCAGTTCCCAGACGCCAACCCCATTGAAAATGTGTGGGAAACTATGAAAACGCATCTTGCCGGAAAGCCAATCTATGATTTAAAGCAACTCGTGCGTCAAGTTCGCAAAATCTGGTCCTCTTTGTCGTCGAAGATCTTCGCAGAAAAGCTGGTTCAAAGCTTGCCGAGAAGATACCAGGCTATACTCGACAACGATGGAGACCACATGGCTTATTGAGTAGTTGCGACTCGTAGTTTTGTACATAATTTCATGTAAAAATTTTTTAAATATATATCTTTTATACTTCATGAATAATCGCGGTTCCTTTTTTCTGTCACAGACTGTATGTCGAGCTAGCTACTTACTGCCTTCAAAAATACTAAATTTCATCAGCTGCGAGCGGTGCTTTCAATACAGTCATTTGGTGTATAAGGATCTTTGATTTTCTATATCGAGTCGCGTATTTGAAAGCGGATTTCTACTTGCATGAGGGTTGCCGATTTTTAAGCCACTTCTACTTATCAAAACAGACTGTAACGGGTTTTGTTCTGTACTTAAATGAGTCGATTTTGATAATGGATATAAGAAAAAATTAGAATTGAATTTTTAAATTTTTTATGTTTAAATTTAAGAAAAATTTTCTTCTTCAAAACCACAACATTTTTTTTTATCAATATGCCTATTTTCTCTATCCTAATTTAAAATGAAAACAACAAATCTAAATTCGAAGCATTACTCAAAGAAACAATTTGCACAACATTTCGCACAATAAATTTAGGTAAATAAAATGAAAAACAAAAAGTAGTAACAATAAATTTTCTTTATTTTACTAGCATTGGCAGCACGTGTGAACTGTTGCAAGTGCAAAAATGCTAATTTTGCAAAATACTCCGAGTTCATACATACGAGATGTGATCAAAAAGTATCGCGAATTTTGAATTTTCGCAGGTTACGTATAATCGAATTTCGATTTTTTTGTGGCAATATGTTGGTACTCATGTCTCTCACTCATGCCGACGAATTCGGCCATTTTGTTCACAACTACTTTGCTTCCACGTGTTTTGGCTCGTCTTCGATTTTTATCTATTCAAAAAGATGTATCAAAGAACCTGAATCAAATTTTGTGTGAAAAACGAAATTAGTGCGCGGATGCATTCCGAATGTTGACTGTGTCATTCGGGGAAGCTACGTTTATTGGTGGTGCAAAATGTTCTCAGAAGGCCGAGAAGATGTGAACGACGAAAAGCGTGCCGGACGCCCAAGCACTTCAACAACAGACGAAAAAATGTAATATATGAAGTGAAGAAAATGGTATTAGAGAAGTTACTGAGGACCTACACATATCGATGGGCTCGTGCCATTCGATTTTTTCAATGATTTGGGCATGAGACGGGTTGCCGCAAAATTCTTACCAAAAGCAGCATCGCATGAACATTGCTAAAGAGATGTTGGTATGTGAACTCTGTCCGCGACGATCCAAATTTGCTCCAGAGGATCAGAACTGGTGACGAATCGCGGGTTTATGGTTATGATGTGGAAATCGAAGCTCAATCATCTCAATGGAAGCTGCCGTACCAACCAAGACCGAAAAAGGCGCGCCAAGTTCGGCCGAATGTAAAAGTTTTGCTTATCGTTTTCTTCGACTGCAGGGGCGTTGTGCATTATGATTTCTTGCCACAGGGTAAAACGGTCAATAAGGAATATTACCTGCAAGTTATGCGCAATTTGCGTGAAGCAATCCGCCAGAAACGTCCGGTTTTGTGGAAGAACAAAAATTGGCTCTTGCATCACGATAACGCCCCTGCTCACACAGCGTTGCTTTGTTTTTGGCCAAAAACAACACACTAACACACTAATGATGCCACAGCCACCGTATTCCCCAGATCTGGCCCCCTGTGACTTTTTCTTGTTCGCGAAACTGAAGAGGCCCATGAAAGGACGACGCTACGCTACGATTGACGAGATAAAGACAGCATCGAAGGAGGAGCTGAACAAGAATTTTTGAAGTGCTTCGAAGATTGGAAAAAACGTTGGCACAAGTGCATAATATCTCATGGGGACTACTTTGAAGGGGACAAAATAGATATTAATGAATAAATAAATAATTTTTGAAAAAACACAAAATTCGTGATACTTTTTGAACACACCTCGTATGTAGTACTCTATGAAAATGAACTTTAGCAATTTACAGTTGAAAAACCAACCTAGAAAAGCCATCTGTAGCTTAAAGTATTCAGTGCCAATATTTGCCTACTTCTAGGCATAAATTTCACAAATTCCATTGTTTTCATTTTGTAGAAATACAGTTGTATGTGTGCGTATGCGTGTGTGTATGTGTGTGCGCAAGTGTGTTTATATTTAGTTGTATTTTTAACATATTTGTGTTGTTTAAATTGGAATTCCATTTCATTTTATTTGTGCGTTTCAACTAAAATGCTGAAGAGAATAATGCAATACAATAAATTTTGGCAATTTCTTTGAAATTTCCATTTTAGAAAGAAAAAAGAAAGTGTTTGATGGATGCAAGACGATGTAGATGTTTTTCATTTTAGTGTGAATAAAATAGAAAGGAAATATGTAAATTATAGTTTTAATAAAAATTCAATACCATTTGGCAATTGCAGAATTGAATAGAGAGGCGTATGTCTTAGAATTGTCTAAAAATTGTCTGAAAAATCAAAAATAAATATTTGTGCAAGTAATTGCTATAAGTGCAGAGAGCTAAAAGCGGTTGTGGCATGAATTGGACAACAACTAAACAGCAACAAAAATTTAAGTAAACTACAATTAAATTTGGCGAAAAAGCTTTCTCGAAGATAAAGCCAACAAAAGCAATAATGAAAATTTTTCAGCAAAATTAAGAAAGAGGAATATGAAGAGATTTCACAATGGATTGCAGCAGCAAAAATAAAATTTTTGTAAAATAATTTTTTATGTAAATTCTATAATGATTTATAAAAACTATTTTTTCATTCGTACGCTTCATTCGTATATTTCAATGTTCTCTGGGAACTTGTTTATTTAATAAATTTAACTTTGTTTTTCTCATATCAAATAGACCATCAACATTTGCTATGAGAAAAACAAAGTTAAAGTTAAAGTTATTAAATGAACAAGCTCCCAGAGAACGTTACAAAGGTGGTGAAGCAAATGAACGAATACGCGAAGTTTTCCATAAAGTATGGAGTACATCAGCGCTTGGCGCTCAGCTCCCTTATTTTCAACTTGGCTCCTTTTTTGGTTCAACTGTAAAATGCGCTGCCTTGGACGCTACTGTACGCCGATGATGTCGCGTTAGTATCTAAGGATGCATGGGCGCTTTACAAAGCGAATTGTCAGAGTTAGTTGAAGACTTGACATTAAATGGCTTGCGCATAAGCAGAAAGAAAACAGAGCACATCACCTTCTTTCATTTTTTCTGATAAAACATTTAAATTTATTGATATAAAAATTTGTACACATATTATGTTTTCTTTTAACTGTATTTTAAGACTTAGTATCAGGTCAGTCCATAAGTTCATGCGTTTTTCAAAGGTAGTTTTAAAATTAAAAAAAAGATGTTTAAAGCATTAATAAATCAATAATATATTTTCCTTCATTATTTACAATGTCTTCCTAACGTTTAGGCAAATTTTTAATTCCCTGCTCAAAAAATTGTTTGTCCTTGGAGCCAAAATACGCTTCGATATCCCTTTTTATAGCTTCTTTTGCGGAATAGTTCTTGTTACTCATATGGGATTGAAGTCCACGGAAAAGGTGATAATCACAATGCGCAATATCCGGAGAGTATGGTGGATGCGGCATTAGCTCCCATCCGAGCTCGTTCAGCTTGCCTAATGTTTGCTTTGCGGTATGAGGTTTCGCGTTGTCGTGGTGAAACAAAACTTTGCGTCTATTCACTGAAGACGGTCAATTTTTTTAAGTGCCTCATCCGGTTTGATAGCTGATGGATCATCTGGTTTGATTCCAGAAGTTCATAATAAACAATACCGGCCATATCCCACCAAATAGACAGGAGAATCTTCTTGGGGCGAAGGCCATCTCTAAGGGTCGGTTCTGGTGTTTCATCTTTATCTAACCATTAGAGTTTGCGAACAAAATTATTGTGAAGGTCCCATTTTTTCTTCACCAGCAATGCAAATACAAATCTGTGAATTTATATTCATATGCGCATATACATAGATACATATGCTCACTCAACTAGGAGAAGCCAGATATCGAACGTTGCCGAACGCGGGGGCCGATTGTGCTCTTTGCCGTTCGTTTCGCGCTCTCGCTTGCAGTTCAAGCAAGGTAACGACGCATGAGCAAGATAACGACGCATTTTTTGGTGCGTGCAGCCGGCTACATCGAATTATAAGACGTTATCACGTCAAAAATACAAAATAAGCCTCTTATACGCGTTCGAAGATTCCATTTTATTTTTTAACAACACGTGCTTCTATCCGCAATTAAAATCACTTGTTGAATGCACAATATATCATTGAAAATATTAATAGTTCCGTTTTATTCCGCGAATACTTTTTTGTATGCAAAAATCGTACAAAAGTGAAATTATGGGTAAAATACGCTCGGACTTATTGACTGACCTGATATTAGTAAAAAGATTTATTTGGGAAGGTCTCCGGGAGCTGCTCTCAAAAACGATATTTTGCGGTGACCACTACATCTCTGAACTGGATCCGCTGAAATTAAAAAAAACAGACAAATTTCGTTAAAGTAATGTTAAGTCTAGTAGTTAATCGCAGGAATAAGCAAAATAAATTTTTTTGACATAATGGCGGTTTCTCAAAAAAACATCGATTTTTTACCAAAATTTCGACCTTAAATTGTTTATAAAAAAAATATTTATCCGTGCGAAAAAATATTCGATTAATTACTAAATATATTTAAGAAGCTCGTGTTAAAATTTGAAACTAATCGGTTCAGCTATTTTCGAGTAATGTTGGTCGCACCATTTTGAGAAAAACGCGTTTGAAAAGCACTTTGAAGCACTTTTCCAAATTTTGCGTTTTTTCAAATTTGCGCGTAACTTCGAAAATATTCACCGGAATGATATTAAATTTTCTGTGTGTAATCTTAAATATAAAGGGTTTTCCAATAACAGGTGTTATATTATTATGCGCTATCGATGATTAAGGATTTTTTATGGACGGAATTGGATAGTATTGATCTGGACAACGTTTATTTTCAACAAGACGGCGCTACGTACCCAAGCAACGAAACCATTGATCTTTTACGGGAAAGTTTCCGGACCGTGTTATCTCTCGAAGAGGTGATCACAATTGGCCACCTTGTGACTTTTTCCTTTCGGCCCACGTGAAAAAGAAGGTCTACGCCAACAGCCCAGGGTCGATTCAAGACCTCAAAGATAGAATTCGTGAGGCTATCGAGGACATTGGGCAGCCACTTTGCAATTCGGTTATGGAAAATTTCATGAAAAGAATATTGCCCTGTAAGCGTGGTCGTGGTGGTCATTTGCCTGTTAACGGTATACCTTCCTCTTTATACTGAAATGAACATCCGATCATTTATATTAAAAAATAGCATTTTTAATGTCAAAATAACACCTCTTATTGGAAACCCCTTTATGTACATTAAGAAAAAAAATCGATTTTTTGAAAATTTTACCTGTATTTAAGGGGGTATCCCTTATGATAGTGACCAAATACCAAAATTTCATATCCGTACCGAAGAGGTACCTGCCTTCAAAAACTGCTACATTTTATCGACTGCGCTGGCTGCTTTCAACAGAGTCGTTTGGTGTATCAGGATTTTGGTGTCTAGGACTTTGACTTTCTATATCGAATACCCTTCTCAAAACAGTTTCCCACTCGCAGTCACATCTTCTGCTAAATACACTTTCAGATCCTGTGGTGCTCTTAAGCTGCATACAAGAGAATGGTCCCTTTCATATGCGAATGCATATTTGTACTTATTCAGTGGCATCACTCAAATGTTATTCATATACTCATCCTAACTATTCACAAAGAACTAAAGTCTTTTGTGTCAACTTGTTTACTTATTCACTGCAGTAAATTTCCTGCAATAACAAAATTCCAATGAAATTTACGACAAAATGACCGCTGGACGCCTGAAACTATACCACCACAAACTAATAAAATGTTGTAAGGCAAGCAACAATGTATGCAGCTGCTTATGTACTTCAGTGCGGTGCACCTCTCAAGCGTTGCCTTGCTAATCTACAACCGAGAGTCCATGCACATGACCACACTCAGCCGTCCACATGTAGTGGATCCTTGCACTCAATATATTACATACGCAGCTGCATAATAGAAATGCCTTCGACTCGAGTCTCATATTGGGTTGCATATCCGTACTAAGTTAGCAGTCTCAAGACTCAGTTGGCCATCGTCTCCGTTTCCCTGGCTGGCAATGGAGCTTCCTGTGATACGAGTACGAGTAGTTGCTGCTCACAGTGGCTCTTCTAGTTGGTGGCCTAGTGCGGCACTTATTGAAGCAACGTCTTGCTGCTCCTTTTATTACCATAGTTGCTACTTGCCTCATTTGCAAAGTATGCTCGGAAGCGGAAGGTATACATACATGCATGCATTTGAGTCAGTGTGTGTTTTTGTTTCGGTATTTACCTATTATGAGATTTTCTTTCGTAGTTTGCATAGCAAATTGACCACTTCTGTACGACAATACTCTTAGAGTTAGGCACAATGGAATAAGGAATGCTACTGTAGTTGCTGAAATGCGAAAAACATATAAGCAGACCTCGACCAGTAGGGTAGGAACAAAACTGTACATAAAGAGGCATATTTTTAGGGGCTAGTGCAGCGACAAGTGCAGAGCTGTGCCAATAAGCAGCGAAACTGGAAACGTTTCCAATTGCAAACTGCTAACTAAAGAGATAACTAAGTGATTTGGCTACAAAAAACCTTTACCAAACCTTTTCGTGTTCCAGCAAGACTCCGCATTTGCTCAGGCCTGATTCAAGCACAACAACCTTCCTTTCCATTGGTCAACACCAACTGTCAAACACACAACCAAAAGCAAATGTATTTCGGACTATATTAGACAGAAGATAAAACTTAAAAGAAAACTAAGGAAACAATGGCAAACAAAAAGACATCCAGACGACAAAACAATCTTAAACAAAATTACTAAAGATATTAAACAGATGTTAAAGGAATTTGAAAATAAAAAGCTACAATATTATCTGGCAAATTTAGACCCTACAAAAAATGACAAATTCTCAGTATGGAAAGCGATGAAGAACATTAACAATTCAACACTTTACCAACATGGAATTCTTACCGAAAAGAATACATGGGCTAAAACACATTTGGATAAAGCTTGCACACTTGCGAAACACTTCAAAAATACCTTCTACAATCCAAAAAATAGGCAACAAAATAACTTACCTGAAACATTCGAATTAAAAGGTGGAAAAATCAGAAAGGTGACCATACATGAAATACTGACAAAAATTAAAAATATAAACAATAAAAAATTTCCAGGCTACGACAGAATTAATGAACAAACTATAAAGAATCTACCCAGCAATGGAATTAAGTATCTAAGGAACATATTTAACTCGTGTATAAGACTCAAATATTTCCCTTTGCCTTGAAAAGTTTCTGAAATAATTCCTCTGCTAAAACGAAATAAAGATGCCAACAAGCCTTCATCATACAGGCCGATAAGCCTCTTGCCTATTTTGTTGAAGCTATTTGAACAACTGATTTATGACCGCCTTGATCCCCTAATACAATCGAACGACATCATTCCTTCTCATCAATTTGGCTTTCGGCGAAAACATTCAACGATACAACAGGTACACAGAATAATAAACAAAATACAAAAGGAAATTGACAACAAAAATTATTGCGTTGCAGTCTATCTCGACGTGGCTAAGGCCTTTGGCAGTGTATGGCATCCCGGACTATTGCACAAATTAAAAAAAAATACTTCCAACTGACTGTTATCTACTCTTGCAGAGTTACCTTAATGAAAGATATTTTTATGTTAAATATCAGGACGAATGTTCTGATGTACTACGTATGGAAGCAGGTGTTCCACAAGGAAGCATTTTGGGGCCACTCTTATACATTATCTATACACACGATATACCTTGCCTAAGTGACGATAGCATGATTTCAACCTTTGCTGATGACACAAATAAATTACAACAGTTACTTAACACAACGCAGGCCTGGTTCAATACATGGGGAATCGAAATTAACACAGATAAAACTATCCAAGTAACATACACAAACAGAAAGTATAATCCACAAATTGACTATAAATAATAAAGTCATTAAATATGATACAAAAGCCAAATATTTGGGCATAATAATTGATGCAAAACTGACCTGGAAGGAGCATATATGTACATACTTCAAAAGAGGAACGAAGTTAAAAACAGATTCAGACAACTCTACTGGCTACTACGAAACGGCTCGCGACTTACACTTGGTAATAAATTGTTAATCTACAAAACTCTTATAACTTCTTCTTCTTAATTGGCGCGATAACCGCTTACGCGATTTTGGCCGAGATTAACAAAGCGCGCCAGTCGTTTCTTTCTCGTGCTAACCGGCGCCAATTGGACACACCAAGTGAAGCCAAGTCCTTCTCCACCTGATCTTTCCAACGCAGAGGAGGCCTTCCTCTTCCTCTGCTACCACCAGCTGGTACCGCATCGAATACTTTCAAAGCCGGAGCGTTTGTATCCATTCGGACGACATGACCCAGCCAACGAAGCCGCTGGATCTTTATTCGCTGCGCTATGCCTATGTCGTCGTAAAGCTCATACAGCTCATCGTTCCATCGTCTGCGATATTCGCCGTTGCCAACGTGCAAAGGTCCAAAAATCTTACGCAGAATCTTTCTCTCGAACACTCCAAGCGTCGCTTCATCGGATGTTGTCATCGTCCAAGCTTCTGCGCCATACGTTAGGACGGGCATGATGAGAGTCTTGTAGAGTGTTAATTTTGTTCGTCGAGAGAGGACTTTACTGCTCAATTGCCTACTTAGTCCAAAGTAGCACTTGTTGGCAAGAGAGATTCTACGTTGGATTTCAAGGCTGACATTGTTATCGGTGTTAATGCTGGTTCCTAAATAAACGAAGTCTTTTACAACCTCAAAATTATAACTGTCAACAGTGACGTGGGTGCCGATACGCGAGTGCGCCGACTGTTTGTTTGAAGACAGGAGGTACTTCGTTTTGTCCTCGTTCACCACCAAACCCATTCGCTTTGCCTCTTTATCCAGTTTGGAGAAGGCAGAACTAACAGCGCGGTTGTTAAGGCCAATGATGTCAATATCATCGGCATACGCCAGCAATTGTACGCTCTTATAAAAAATTGTGCCTGAGCGATTAAGTTCTGCGGCTCGTACGATGCTCTCCAACATCAGGTTAAAGAAGTCACACGACAGCGAGTCACCCTGTCTGAAACCTCGTTTGGTATCAAACGGCTCGGAGAGGTCCTTCCCAATTCTGACGGCGCTGCTGGTGTTGAGCAACGTCATCTTACATAGCCGTATTAGTTTTGCGGGGATACCAAATTCAGACATAGCGGCATACAGGTAACTCCTTTCCGTACTGTCGAATGCAGCTTTGAAGTCGACGAAAAGATGGTGTGTGTCGATTCTCCTTTCATGGGTCTTTTCCAAGATTTGGCGTATTGAGAATATTTGGTCGATGGTAGACTTTCCAGGTCTGAAGCCACACTGATAAGGTCCAATCAGTTGGTTGACGGTGGGTTTCAGCCTTTCACACAATACGCTCGCTAGAACCTTATAGGCGATATTTAGAAGACTAATCCCGCGGTAATCTCTTATAACTCCCATCTGGAAATATGGCATCGAACTATGGGGAACAGCAAGCAAATCAAACATTAAAATAATGCAACGACTAGAATCAAAAATCCCAAGGACTATCACAAGCGCAGCCTGGTACATAACCAATGACGATATACACAGGGACCTCAAAATTAAATTTATGGAAGACGTCATTCGAGAATGCAGCACAAAGCATATTCACAGACGACTAACACACACAAACGAAGATATGCTGAAAATTCCACATTCAGAGCTGCAAAAGCGAAGACTAAAACGAATAACTCCAACAGCCCTAGCAGAACTTCATCACTAAAATAAACATCAACCTGTTCTACGTTTTATAGTATGACATATAATTCTTATTTGCATTATCCCTCTTATGTTGTAAAAAGAAATGTTCGTTAAATAATGATTTAATGTTACGTTATGTTATTTCCATAATTTTTATAAAAATTACTAAGTGTCAAAAGTTGGCAGATGTAATAAATTGGAAATAAAAAACGTAGGTTCGAATTTCGCCCAAGAGGGCGACGTGCCTCTTATATATAATATATATAAAAAAAAAAAAACATTGGTCGTCAAATTTGAGACCACAACGCATGCACGTCTCAGACCTGACTCCACATCAACCTATCTTACCACTTTTCCCCAGATTTGAAACCACCTCCAGTCCGTACTGTAAGACAATTGCGTGTGGGACGTAGTTGAAGGAAAGGTTAACGCAAAGCCTCTTCACACTAAGAAAGCTCTGAAGGCCTCCATCATGAAAATAAGGATCACGAATAGACAAAGAAATATTGGCTCCTACTTGTAGACGCTTCATGTAGCAGCTGGAGCAGGTTACTGCAGATGACAGCCTTTAAATTCATCGATTCTTCACCTTTGTTCTGAGTACTGGCGTTGCACCGAGGTAAATAAAATTATTTTGGAGTCCATATCCTTGAATTTTATTGTTAAGTTCTATATTTCAGATATACATCGACGATCTTGTATAATATTTTTCTTTCCTTTCTCATCGAATATTCATTTTTTTTACTAGTCAAAAATTCAGTTGAGGTATACGCATAGCCACTTGAAATCATTCCCAGATTACTCTGGCAGTACGAAAAAATGTGCAAAAATACTGAAGGTAGCATCAAAGCGGTACAAATGTGAGTGAGGTAATTCAACTAATCTAATGAAGTCCGAATGGAGCTCAGGTGATGCGTAACTCCCACTCGCCTCTGATAGTTTAGGCTTAAAGATTATAAAAAAAGCGCAACCTGCTTTATTTCAATAATAAAACTTGGAAGTCAAACAAAAAATCTCACTGCAGGAAAGTATTTAGACTACCTTCAAAAAATCTGTATTGTCGCCGGTGTGGTCAGAATGGAAAGATGTACTGAAGCTCTTCAAAACCATTAATGAACTATTGCAAACATCCTTGAAACGTGCGTAAGTCAAGCTTCGCATTTAATTCTGCTTATGTCCTGGTGTTTTCCTACAAATAGGGAAGCCTTCAGTTTCATACTGCCCCAAAAACGCAGATATTTTTCGAGAAGCCTTTGTAAGGCCGAAAGACATTTAAAAATCAGGTGAAGCCTATTAGAAAATATTTTTCAAATTTAATGTGCACCAAACGGACCGAATCCAAGACTTTCCCGCCCAATTCACTAGATTAGGAAGTGCATAAAAACACTATGCTTTCACTGGCATAACTTTAATGTACAGGGTGCTTCTTTTATAAATAAAAAACAACGTTAATCAAAATTAGTTGTCTTAATTCATCATGTCATTTATTTAGAAACCCATCACAACGCCTCTGGCAACACAGGATGTGCATAACAATATTTTGCATAATTCGAGCTCAGTACCATTTGTAACGCATGTGATTTTATACTTCAGCTCGATCTCGTCTCTCGCACTTTTCACGCAAATGCAAAGAAAGAAGTCCAATGGTGCCGAATAGCAAGTTCTCGGCAGCCATTGACCTCCTTGTTTCGTTAGATAATGCATCCTGCGAGCTTTGCTCATAATAGAGTCATAGTTTCATAAACTGGGGGGCAAGTTACACCGCCCTGTTGAAACCACATATTGTCAAAGTCAATGCCAACTAATTCAGGTCATAAAACAGGATTATTATGTCACCGTAGTAGCATTACCGGTAACAATTTTAAAGAACCACGGTCCGATGACTCCGTCAGTTCAAATATCATACCAAGCATTGACTCCTTGTCGGAGCACAGTTCCTTCTTGATTGACATAGCGCAAATGGAATTGGATCGGTCATACTTTGCGTAAACTCCAGGAGGATATAACAAGAGCTGTGTTAGACTGGAATCGACAGGTAGAAGCAGAATCGCAGGTCACTCCTGCTGACATATTAAATTTCTATCTTTAAGCATGGTTTTGCGCTGGTTTCGTTAATCTATTTAATTTCTGACAAGGAAGGTGATTAGCCTGCTGCTACCAGTCCTAAGTAGTGGGAATGCCCACCTATCGTTGCTTAAGAACAACGCCTTCTTACTGCTTGGAGCGCCATCTGTGTCTCACATATTTCTGGCAGAAGGATCGCATAGATGGTTGAGGACTTCGATAAATTTGGTGTGTCTGCGCTATTACCGCGGCTGCCCGCTTCCACTTGCTGGCGCCATTGATGTAATGTGTAACTGTGTGTTTTCTTTGTTTTTGCTTGTTTTAGCAGCCACAATGCAAATAATGCGCTGACTATTGTGCGGGATTAAGGACAAAAAGGATACATTTTTGCGTTTGAGGAATGAGTTTTTTTCGTTTTTTTTACAGACAGGGAAAGTAGGTAAATTAGGAAAAGTACGAGGACCGTGCTTTATGGGCGATTCGAACCCACCACCTCGGGGATGGCAGGCTAGTGCTCTTACGCTAGACTACTAAGCCTTTACACCTTTACAGCGGTCAAAGAAGATAAAGTAAGGGCACATTTTCATCTAGCGAAATACATTAGTACCAATTGGCTGACAAATGACAAAAAAAAACTAAAGTAGGGCTAAAAATTTAAGTGAGCTATCGACATATCTTTTTTATAAATTTTTCTATAAAATCTTTAACTTATTGTAAGACTTTCCCATAAATCACTGCTTTAAAGAATATCATTTAACTTATTACGAATTGGTACCGAATAGCGAGTTCTTTAATATAATATGTACTTATATATATCATAGGTTCATACATGAGTATGTAAGTAAGCATTTTAAAATAAAAACTCTCAATTGAATAAAAAAATAGCCTTCTTTTTTTGAAAATCGCACAAAGCAACGAAAAATCGACCACATCCGATTCATTAATTTCCACATTGTATAAAAGCAGCACAAAGGTGGGCAAACAGCACACAGACATACATACATCGTGTACAAATACACATGAATAGCTTTTTTATACTCCATGTCCATAGCTGTGAAATCGTTATGCGAATAAAAATCGTGCTCTATTTACGCCAACGCGCAAAAGGTGTATAAATTTCTGTGATTTCTCCTTTTTTTCTCACACAAAGCAATAGCGGTGCCAATTCCTACAGCGAGCTCTCCTTATGTTATTGTGCTACCTTTCTCACATGCTTTGGTGTTAAGCACACGCTTTTTGCTATTTGCTAATAAATATGTGTGTGTTTTGTGGCTTTTCTTATTTCTTGTTGCATTGCACGAGTCAATTATTTGTGATTTGCTTGTTGGCTATTTGACGGGTCAATTTGCTCAGTTCTTACTCTCCACAATTTACTTTTTTCTTCCCTTACTACTACATGCAGTTTTTGTGTTTGTTGCTTGTTGTAAAAAAAACTAAAGGGAGATTTGCGTTGTAATTGAATCACGTACTATCGTGAATACGAACTTTTCATATTATCGAAACTAACAAAAATATGAACAACCCCACAGCAAAAATGTGTGTAAGAGCTATGGTATATATGCATGCATATCTGTAGGCACCTTAGCTTAACGACATTGGGTAGCATGTAAAGCAAATATATTATTATATAACGAGTAAGTTATAGTATTCAAGCTCAATTGGTAAATGAGTAAAGCTCCCTAGGAAAATTGTTCCACCGTTGTTCGTGCCTTTATTGACAGATTCATTGAGTGGAGATAATGAGAAAGGCTGGGATTAGGAGAGAGAAGAGCAGAACAGAACATGATGTATGACGCTCAGTGATTAGCTAAACAACTAACGAAACATACTAAACTACTACCGATGTTAGAGTGAAAGCATTCGTGAAGATGTTCAAAAAAAATTAAGTGTGCATATAAGAAATTATGAATGTAAACTCAGGTTCTCACTGCTTTCCCCAATTGCCACGACTAAAGTGATAAATGGTAACGTGCCTAACTTGAAAACAAAAATAGAAAAAATCGAATACGTCTAACCCTTAAAACCCCCATCTAACACCAAACCCATATTATGTAGTATGAAATGAGTTCGATAACTATCAATGGCACTATCGATACTATCAACGGCTTTAGACTATCGTTGATGTAGATGGTCTTGCACTGACTATCAATGATTTTCAATAGTACTGAATTTTTTTTTATTATATTATTTCATATCTTCCATGTAAGTGGGAATCTTTGTTATTGTGACTACTAAAAGTTCATACTTGTACCAGTGACCCAACTATTTTCGATATTTTTGAACATTTTTCTGAAAATTTATTTGTTTAGACATAAATTGAAACCATTTTGAAAAAAAATGTATAATATTGAAATTTATTTAAACTTGAAAATTTTAATACATACTTGTTAAAGTTAAACACCTTTGATTTTAATATTTAAAAAAACTTACTTAAAAAATGTTTAAAGTAAAAAAATTAATTTAATTTAAATTAATTATTTATTAATTATTTTATTATTTTGTTTATATATTTTATTATTATTAATTATTTTTTAATTATTTTATTTTAATAGTAATTATTATTTATAAATTAGTTTTAATTTAATGTATTTAAATTAAATTAATTTTTTTACTTAAATTAATAAAATAAAAAACAAAATTGAAGAGAAAAAATTAATAATTTTTTTTTATACTTAATTATTAGTTATTTTATTTTTATTAATTATTTATTAATTATTTTATTTTAATAATTATTAGTATTTATTAAATATTTTTTAATTTAAATTTATTTGAATCAAATTAATTTAAAAAAATTAATAAAGTAAAAAAAATTGTAAAGAGAAAAGTTAATTAAAATTGTTCCAAATATTTTTAAACAAAAAAAGGCCATTTTTGGAAAATAATTAAATTTTGCGGGAACGCATGGAGTTTCAACATCGCATCGTACGCACTTCAAATAGTTTTTAAATAAAGTTTTAGAGAAACGTGCATTGACTCCTCACTTTTTGATGCGAACGTCCAAAAAAATAGAAAAAAATCTAATTTAGACTAAAAATTTAAAACGTCCACTTTGCCATTCATCTTCAGTTTACATGTTTGTTTAAAAGACAAAAACAAAAACTTTATGCCTCTCGCATTCATGCATTTGATTTATCGTGTTTATTATTATTGTTATTTTTACATCACCAACTCACCCTTTTTAATCAGAGCAAATGTAATTTTATAGAATTAAATAAAATCCGCGCAACAACTAATCAATCAAACTGGGTAACTCAATTAAGCAACGCAGTGACAGAGAAAACAAGAAATAACAAAATCGCTTTCACATCGGCGACAATAACAGCAATAACAATGGCCAGAACAACTGTTGTAATGGCGTAACCCAACAGCTGTCCAAAACGGAAGGGAAAGAAATTCCACGGAATCGGAAACGGAAGTGCAATCAAGCGCGAAGAAATGAAGCGTTGTAACGAAGTGATGCAATGCCTCTAGCACTAGCAATGGCGCAACAACAACAACAACACCAGCAACAACAGCAACAATGGCAAATTCAAGCACAATCACATCATACAATCGCACAAAAATTGCAACACGCGCACGCGCGCAATCATCATCAACTACAGAAAGCAGAAGCAGCGCAGCGTAGCGCAGCGCAGCGCGGAAGGAATCGCGCGGTGAGCGCGTATGCGGTGCGGGCGTGTTCAATTAAAGTGCTTTTGTTGCATTTGTGGAAAGAGTAAACGTAAACGTTACAAAACGGAAGCGTCAACAACAGCATGCGCTGAACTGAAAGCGCTGCATGTGTTAATACGACAATGGCAATGGCGCATACATACATCCAAACTTATGTACGCACATAAGACGCCCCACGCCTCCCCAAGAGATCTCGCACAACACGTTTCACAATCTCGTGCAGTGAATTTAATCGCTTAACTCGGAAAGGCGAAAAGTGTGAGAGTGTGTGTGTTTTGCGACGCCTTTTTTAAACGCATTTGCACGTTCCACAGCACAATAACAAAAAACAACGCGAAAGTAAAAAAAAACCAACAAGATCAATGCCAGCGCAAGCTACACATTGCTTTTGTTTACTTTTCTGTGTTTTTTGGCTTGATTTTTTTGTTATTTTTTTTTTGTAATACTCATCGCAACGCTGTTTGTGTAATTACATTCGTTGATATCCTGATAGAAGTTGCGAAAATAACACAGCAAAATAGGGGAAAGAGCGCAAGAGGGGAGCGAAATGAAAACGGATTTACGCTCTCGTTTACATGTAGGTGACTCAACGAAGCGGTTTGTCCGCCGTAATTACGCGCAGGTAACTGAAGGACACTAGGGTGTGTATGTGTCCTTCGCAAGCGCACCAAGCACAAATGGCATTTTTGCATAATCGAACTGAAAATGAATTGGCAAACAAGTATGGTAAATTTTGTAAAAGAAAGAGCAAAAGCGAGTAAACCAATTTGTAGAGGTTGCAATTTGAATTTTCCGTGCATACGCGCAATGGAGCAAAGGACACTACACTCCTGTGATGCAAATGAATGTTCATGCAAGTTGTAATTATGAAGTTCAATATTACATTAAAGCGAAGCTGCAACTGCAAGATGGATGACCTAGAAGCGACGAGTGCATGAGGCGAATGTGCTTTCACACGTACAGCCGTGTTTGCAATAATAGCAGCGCCACACATTGCAAAGTTTTGACTATTTATTGAATTTTAATTTCATTTGTTCTTAAAATTTTTATAAAAATTTAGTTCATACTACAACAAAAACCATATAATTCTATGTTTCAAGCTTTGTTCAAAATTTTAAGAAATTGAACAATTTTCGGTAAAATTTCAAACCCTTAAGTCAGTTTCTAGAATTTTTAGAGAAAATTCTGAGTACGTAGTTTTGTAACCCATTCAATTTTGGTATATCACTGGACCAGTTTTAGGTAATTTAAAATTCGCGTTTATTTTTTATATTTTTTTATTAACGCAGTTAGGTGCTTTCTTCCATACTCGAATACTGGGCAGGTTTGTTGTTATTGTATAACAAGAGCAAGAGTTTAATTCAAAGCAATTTTTTAATAGAAAAGTCAGATGGTAAAAGAGCAAAGCAGAAAATAAGGAGGAAAGATGTGAGAGGGTAAGTAGGAGATATATGTAAGTAACAGATATATGAATGAGAGTAGCGTGAGAGTTGTTGGTCGTAGGAGTGTTGGTAAATTTTCGGGAATAAAAAAGTTGCATACATTCAACTCTGTTCCTTAGAAATGTGTGCACGAAATAATTGTGTAAAAATTTATGTATGTGACATATCGTAAATTTGAGGATAGGTTCCACAAATTTAAAAAATCGTGTATGATGCAAAAACTCAAAACATATTTTCACAAAAAACAGTGCAAAAGATGTGATGAAATCCATATTCCATAAGTGGTTATAAAACAAAAACGGTTAATTTTTATTACAAAAAAAGTTAAAATTAGTGTACAGTGAAAATCCAATCCATAAGTACAAAACACACAACAACAGGTGTTACTAAACAACCCAAATACGTAAATAGGTGTGATAACCACCAGATAGTCGCCTAAGTGCAGAAGGCAGTGAGTGGGGCGAAACAAGCGTGACCACCTACAAGTGCCGTCGCGTACCATGCCTTTTGACCACAAACAATTTTCTGTGAGAAACTTTTTTATTTACGCTTATTTTCTCGCATACTCACTGCATAATCGTCTACCAGTTTCCTTTTTGATAATAATTTTATTGTGTTAGCAAAATGCCCAAAAGCAATTTGCCAGCTGGACAGCAGTGAAGTAGGGAAGGTTGCAAGACAAAAGTCGGAACTTTGCTCGGCTCACTTTCATACTTTGCCAACGCAAAGCATCTCTAATGCAGTACTTTCACTGCTGCATTCAGCGGCTTTTGAACATAGTTCTGCTTCTTTTCCTTCTTTCTCTTCTTCTTCATCTTCACCTTTTTATACCCATTATTTTGTTGCTCTTCATTTCATATTTTTACGCGTTTTTCTTTTACTACCTAATTTTTTTATTTCTTCTACTGCCTTCAAATATCGTAATTGAAAATCGTCATTTGTGTGTTTCCCTTACGTACCACAAATGCACATACATTCACACGTTACCTTGCTCCTTCTTCCTAATCCCCCTTAGTGCATGGCTTGGAGAATTTGTTTTTGGTACTTCTTCAAAAATATTCCATTCCGTAATGAATTTTTATGCAAATTGCTGCCGAACTTTTACTGCCACTTTCCGGTGGCTGGCTGCATTGCTCTCGCACAGTTCTGCCCATACAAACATACAATACATGCCATATATATATATGTGTGTATTTTATTACTTTACAGCTTGTCATTTTTGCGCCACTCCAATACTTAGCGTTTGCTTTTCTTTTTCTCATCGCTGCCGGCAATTGGCGAGCAACTTTGTCCATTGCCATAAATCTTAGCCAACTGCTTTGAGTGTGTTTGAACATGTTTAGTTTTGAAAACTTTCGCGGCTCCATCTTCGGATAGCTCTTCAACTGCTCACAGCAGCAGCGGTCGCCGTCAGGATGTTGGCACTTTGTGCGCCATTTCCGCTTCCTACGGCTAGTATTGCCACCTGAGCAGCAACGGCAATACGCGCACATTTATCGACAGCATATCTCTCAGAAATGAAAGTAACAACAACAACAATTATATGAATAACAATACGCACAAAGGTGTCGTTCGGCCTTTTGCCAACAGCCATATAAACACAGAAGTGACAGTCTACCGCAGAAGACGGCATACAAGCCAACAACACTCAAAACTACAGCCCACTATCTAGCGGTCGTCATTTCAATTGCCTGCAGCGTCAAACTGAACACTCAAAGTGAATTTGCATAATATGACAATTGTTGCTCGAATCGCAATAACAATTTAACAATTTTGTTTAATTGCCTTCGGGCTATTTTTCTATACGTACGTACATATCTTTGGATGCACGAGTAAGAGGCGAAGTGGTTAATAAAGTTTGTTGCGCTAACTTCGATTGCGGGGACAACGAAAAGCGCAATTTATATAAATACGAGTATGTACCAATTCGTATGTTGCAGCAAATTTCAAAATCCAGTTTAAATGTTGGTAAATTGCTGCCATTTCATTTTTTTTTTGTGCTTTTTTGTATGAGTCCCACTCCCCTCTTTTATGCGAAAACTATCTGTGGGTGGAAAATTGTTGAATTGTGTAAAAACTTTTAATTTGTTTCTTGTGGTTTTGGCGATATCGGTGAGCTTTTAAGTTGTTTTTGTTTGTTGTTGTATCATTTTTTTTGCTATTTCTGGTACTGGCGGAGGGTTGTGCTGAAAAGCGCATCAGCAATTACTTGTTTCGGCTGGTTTAAGAAACTTTTTTATTGTTACTAAATTTCAATGAAATTCAATTGCGTTTTTCCATTGAAAAACTGGCACAGCAAAAAATAAACAAGTGTTGCAACAATTTTAGCCAATTAATAGCCAGTTTGAATGTTTTAATTTAAACTTTCAATGAAATTGGGGAGAATTTACTGGACTTTCGCAAGTAAAAAGGCGAAATATATAGAAAAGGGAACTGCAGTATTTACTTGAATTGATTTTAATGGGGTTCGGATATAAAACGGCATTAAATTTAATGTTGCGAAGCGGTTTAAGAGGTTTTAATTTGTTACTACAAATTAGGGCACGATCTTGTGAACCTGTGCACGAATGGCTCGTAGTCGGATGGAAGTATTGCTGGAGGCGTATTGCGCGAGGAGCTCCCCATCAAACAGTGTGCTCGAAGCGGAGGAAGCCACAATCAAAGAAGCAGTTGATTGCTGGCTTACAATCGCAACTACTGTCAGGGAAGTAAGCATTTACACCGACAGCCATTTACTCTAGACCCTATTCTGGTGCGCTAGAGAGTAGTCGGTGGATACCCGACTCAACTCTCGACTGCATTTGAATACTTCAATATTAGGCTAAATTGGGTACCTCGCCGCAGGAGTACTGCTGAAAATTGCTGGACGGATGAGCTAATTAGACAGAGCGCCGTCGTGGTGGTTTCCACCGGTAATCACAAGATTGAAATTCCTGTAAAAACCTGTGGTCCAATTCCAGAAAAGGGGAGCCTCACGTCAACTCAGCAAGCGATAAGTAAGTACACAAGCCTGCAATGTCGGAAGGTCCTTCGGACAACAAGAAGGTTGGGGGGAACTTCTAAAGCCAACAAAGCCGCAGCTCTCGAATTTCGTAGGTGTCTCTTCCGGGCATTACCCTTTAGGCATTCACGCGGTGAGAATTGGATTTACTTCAATTGCTTTCAGCAGCAGCTGTCTGTATGATGAAAAGAGATCAGCTCGGGACCTTCTTCTCAACTGTCCACCTCACGCTATGCTCTCATTTAAACATCTTGGCTCTCATTTTTTTGCTACACCTGCCAATATAGCAGCTTTATATAGCACACACCTGCTGAATTTCAACAGTAGTACGAAGCGATTAACACAACCGTAAGTAGTCATCGTTCGGGCTTCCATAACCTTCAAATATAACCCCCCTTTTTTATATTTTCTTTCGTGTTCTTTTTCCATTTTAAACTCACAATTAATTATTTATCCCTTGCAATTTGTATTTTGTTAGTCTAAAAGGATCTACGGCTACCGTAGCCGTATGGGTTGGTGCGTGACTACCATTCGGAAGACATAGGTTCAAATCTCCGTGAAACACCAAAATGAAGAAAAAGTTTCTTCTAATAGTGGTCGCCCCTCGGCAGGCAATGCAAACCTCCAAGTGTATTTCTGCCATAAAAAGCTCTTTATAAAAATATCAGCCGTTCAGAGTCGGCTTGAAACTGTAGGTCCGTCAATTTGTGGAACAACATCAAGACGCACGCCACAAATAGGAGGAAGGGTTTAAGCGCCAATAAAAAAAAAGTGACCGATGAACAAACAACCAACAAGCATAAAGTAGTTAAAATAATATTAAAAATATACAGGGTCCGCCATATAACTTTACGGAATTAATAATGCTAAAAAAAGAAACTACTCAAAACTTTTCCAAACTGTTTTTTTTTTATTTTAAAGTACAATCCTTCCGGTTAGTGATGGAACACAACTTCATTCGTATGGCTGCCTGGCCAGCCATGCACCATCCCATACGATCGGTCCAATTTTTCAACACATTTTCGATTGTATGCGGCTGTATTTCAGCTATGACATCGCGTATGTTGGTCTTCCTGGTGATTCACGAACACTCTCGGCCACAGCAGCAATATTTTCGGGTGTACGCACGGTTTTTGGTCGGTCACGCGTTGGTTTGTCAATAAGCAACCCAGGTTCTCTTACTTTTTTCGCAAAGTAACGCACATACGCTTCATTTGGTGCTTTTCTTCTTCCCATTGCCGTACGTAATTTTCGTACACATTCTGCAACATTACCATGATTTTCAAAGAAATGTCGTAATATTTCCCAGCGTTCTTTGAGCGTTACACAACCATTTTCGTTCAGCGGAAGAATAAAACTAATTTTCTGTCTAAGTGTTACCATTCTTCAAATAATACCTAGTTCAAATCCGTAACGATAGATGGCGGGCCCTGTATAAATTGTATAAAATGTAAAAAATGTTAAATGCAAAATTGCCACAAGCAAGTCACAGAAAAACTGGTTTTTAAAATTCTTAGTTTATTCTCTCAAGTCCTACGTGGCAGTGGAGTCTTCCTTATATGCCTACTGTGTGAAAGACAAACACACCATTTCTCGGGTACCCAGAGATTAAACAGATATCTTCGTCTATCTAACGCGAAAAGTGCATAAGAGGAAAATGTAATATTTCTATTAAAGAGAGTTGCTATTAAACTTTTATTGTGGAGATCCTAATTTTTGTCACTCCTTAAATCATTTCAGTCTTAGGCTTCTTGTTCTTTATTTGCCAATTCGATTCCGAATATAGGCGATCATACAATTTATACAATATATATTACAATTAAATATCGAATTACAAAAATATTTTACGTTTAATATAAATTTCTTACAATTTCATGATAAAGGTCTCGATTTATCGCTTTCTCCAATAAAGTGCCTACATTGCCGATCCCAGTCCAATGTCTTATATTTCTCAACCAGGATAGTTGATTTCTGCCTATGTCTCGTTTGCCTTCTATTTTTCCTTGCAGGATTAGTTGAAGTACATGATATTTGTCGTTTCTCATAATATGACCCAAATACGCAGCTTTTCTTCTTTTTATGGTGGTTAGTAATTGTCGATCATGCTGAATTCTACGCAATACTTCAGCATTTGTTACTTTATCTGTCCAGGGTATTCTTAGAATTCATCTATATATCCACATTTCAAATGCTTCTATTTTATTCATTTCAGTGGTTTTAATGGTCCATATCTCCATAGCATACAGAAGTACAGACAGCACGTAACATTAAACGAATCGAATTTTTAATTTAATATTGAAGTCATGATTATTAAGAACCTTTTTGTACTTATGGAATGCAGCTTTTATTTCTTTTGAAGAATTCCAATTTTCGTTAATCCAGCAACCTAAGTATTTGAAATTTTTTATTCTTTCTATGAGCATGTCATTAATTGTTAAGCTTGTTTCAACATAGGTGTTTTTTCTGCTGACAATCATATATTTAGTTTTATTAATATTGATTTTTAAACCGAAGTTTTTACTGCAACGCGTAACAACATTGACTAGCTCCTGTAGTTCACTTAGGCTGTCTGATTAGAGAGTTGTGTCGTCAGCGTATCTGATGTTGTAAATGTTTTCCCCATTTACTTTAATGCCAGTTTCTAATCCTTTGAGTGCTTCTTGAAAGATTCTTTCGGAGTAGATGTTAAATAGTAGTGGTGAGAGAATACATCCTTGTCTAACCCCTCTTAATATAGGTATAGCGTCTGTAGTTTTTTTGTTTATGTTAACTTCTGCAGTTTGCTGCCAATAAAGATTGCGTATACATTGAATTTGTTTTGTCTCGATATCCAATTTTTGTAGAATCTCAATGAGCTTATCGTGCTGAACAGTGTCAAACGCTTTTTCATAATCTATGAAACACATAAACACATCTTTTTGAACGTCTCTGCAATTTTCAACTAATACTTGAATACATAATAGCGCTTCACGTGTGCCCATGCCTTCTTTAAATCCGAATTGTGTTTCTCCCATTGCTGATTCGCACTTCTTGTAAATTCTTTTATAAATAATTTTCAAAAAAGAGGTTGTCTGTATAGTCGGTTTACTGACGATAGTTTAACGTGACAACGTCATAAGAAAATATTGATGGAATGGTTGCAATTTTCAAAACAAAATTTTAATTTTATTTATTTGATAGATATTTTGTATGGATATAGAGGAGGAGGTAAATGGAATTGCAATGGAATAGGTCAAGTTACATTTACACAAACGTGAAAAATCACGAAACATTTATCAAATTCATGAAAGATATCTTCAATTTCGATTGTGCATCAGACGTTAATAAGTCAACAACACTAAGAGGCATCATCATCGATTTGACTTTCTCAAGGCACATTACATTTGAAACACTCCCTTTCATTTCCTATTTTTCCTATCATCGTTTATTCTCAACAGAGAATTGGTTCATTACCATGCACACAGGAAGAAGGCATATGCAAATACAAGTATGTGAATTTATATACAAATGCGCATATACATACATATATATGCTCACTCAAGTAGGACAGAGCCAGATGTCGAACGTTGCCGAACGCGGGACCAATTGTACTCTTTGTCGTTCGTTCCGCGCTCTCGCTTGCAGTTCAAGCACATTAGCTTACATTTGCTTGCGTACGGAATAGATTCGTATATTTGATATGTCCATTTGACTTGTATGCATCTTTACATATAGATTTGTTCTTTTTGAAAATTGAGCGAAATTGTATATGTATATGCATGTTTATATACATACATTAGTATACAACATATCTTATAAGGTATGTGGTAAATATTACCATACATTTTTTCCTTCATATATAATAAAAAAATTAATAATAATAACATTAAAACAATAGGTATTATTAACAAACTTGGTTTTATTTTAAATTCTTCAAGTAAATCAAATTAATAATAATCAATAAGAAGGCATATGCAAATACGTGAATTTATATATGTACATATGCGCATATACATACATATATACGCTCACTTAAGTAGGAGAGAGCAAGGTGTCGAACGTTGCCGTTCGTTTGCTTTGTTTGCTTTGTCGTTCGTTCCGCGCTTTCGCTTGCAGTTCATTCAAGGTAACGGCAATGAGCAAGGTAACGACAAATGAGCAAGGTCACAATAAATGAGCAAGGTAACGACAAATTAGCAAGGTAACGACACATTTTTTCGTGCGTGCAGCCGGCTAGATCGAATTATAAGACGTTATCATGTCAAAAACTTTGATGAATGACTCATCAAGCTTATAAGTCTGTGATCGCAACATTTTTTTGCACATTTCTTCTTTGGTAGCACAATAAAAGTAGATCTAAGCCAGTCTTGTGGGTATTTTCCCATGTCGTAAATAGGTATAGTTGAAAATTATTTCGAGGATTTCTATATTTTCGTCATTTATTAATTTCAGGATTTCAGAAGGAAGCTAATCTGGACCTGTTGCCTTATTATCCTTGGATCTTTTTATGACATTTTTTATTTCGTCTTTTGTTATAACAGGTCCTGATAAATTTTCAATAGGTGCTGACTGATACGCAGATCTTAGGCTAAGTATCAAGTAATTATTTATTATAATTTGTGTAATTTTTTATTGTAGACTGAACTAAAATAAAAATTTTGAATACTAGAAATGGAATGTAGCTAACACACGAAATTTCCAAGGTCACTTTTTTTAAGACACCTCGTAGAAAATACTAAAATACGATCAATTTTGTTGCATTGTTTGTCCTTATAGAATTATTATTATTTTTTTTTAATTTTTGGAAATTACTCTCAGCGGCTGTTTGCTCACCCCTAGCCTCTGTAAAAAGTGATTTCGATAATCACCCCCAGCACCTCACTCATGGACCTACATACATACAAGGCTGTCGAACAAAATATTTAACACAAATTTAAAAATGTCAATTAACCCAACAAAAGTATAACCTGCCATTAAAGTTGAAAAGTTTAATGTATCTCGGTGAGAAATTATCCCAATAATCAATTCCCAACCCTTCACTCTTGAATCTACATACATATAAGCTTCACAAAAAAAACATTCAACACAAATTTTTAAATAATTCAATTATCCCAAAAATAAATCTACCCTGCCATTAAAAATTAAAAGTTTAATGCATATATTTTTGCCCCTTCACTTAAAAAATTAGTTGATTTTCAAATTATGAGTCATCCCAAAATCTTTTACCAACATTTTCCAGGTAATAAGATGAAATATCGCAATTTCCCTACGACCAAAATTTAATTCCACATTTCAACACTGGAAATGACATTTTTTACCAACGCCGCAATGAAGTTAGATTAGTTTGTTGATTTCTTGATTTCCTACATTGGCACGTGCAAGACACTGCGCCAGCTAGTGAATCAGTCAGTCATTCAGCCGCCACAGTTAGTCACCTGAGTCACTTTTGTGGGTGCTTCTGCCTTGATTTGATTACGACACGCAAATGCACTCTAATGAAAATCCCCGAGCAACGACACTGCCAAAGGAGACGAGCACAGCCGCAGTGCATGCAATGCAACAACACATGCATGCATACAAACATACATATCCATTAGGCACACTAGAGATGGATAGAGACATATGTATGTAAGTAAGGAATAACTAAAAGAGTTCATAAACGAAAGACACTGTGTGCCCATGGTAAGTTTACAACTTTGTAAATATGCGCAACTTGTGCTCGTAGTCGTACGGTTTTTGCAGTAATCAAATGTCGTATGTAGATGGATGCCATTAAGGGATATACGACAAGTTAATATGCGTGCTTTGAAAGTGTGTTAAAATGTTTGTCATACAACTGTAATGCATAACCAAATATGCATGCCTCAGGGGTGCTGTGGGCAGCTGCCAATCTCAGTCAGCAGCGCGTATGTATGTACGAGCATTTTGTGTGAGACATGCCACAAATTGAGGTTTTTGGGTTAAACTCACATTTTCGTTGACGTTTAATTTTTTTCTTGCTCTATATTTATGTATGTATATATGTGCATATGTGTGGGTAGGTAGGATCAGCAATGTATGCCTTTTGCGATGAGGAAATACATTTGCATTTACATATGCATGTATATATGTATGTATTTAATTTCCCAATGCCATCAGAAATATAGTGCTGCTGCGCTTCCGGTACGCACTCAAATAGAGTAAAATTCAAATATATATATTGTACATATATGTTTATGTCGGTATTAGCGATATCAATACCGGAAATGCGGGATTTCGGTATTTTTTAAGTACCGAAAATTGTGGGAAAAATGAGAAAAATGTGTGATAGTAAACAATCAAATGCGGGGTTTTCGGGATTTGGAGGCAGACAAATCCATTTTTGTAGCAAAAGCAACTATGACTTCAACTTTTTTGCAAATATGGATGTATTCGAGCGTTTTTTTAATGAATTTTTATACAAAAAGTTATGCATTGCAAAAACGGGATCCCGAAAATTTCGTGATCGTAAAAGTCAAAAAAATGTACCATGCCTAGTGTATGTCTATGCATGCATATACCGGGATTTCGGTATTTTTTAAGTCCCGTTCACTTACAAATCAAATAAATGGAAGCAGACAAATCCATTTTTGTGGCAAAAACAACAATGACTTCAATTTTTTTTAATTTTTATATAATATCTTTGAGCGTTTTTGTATGAATTTTTTTACAAAAATCTATACATGCGAGATGCAAAAATAGGATCCCGAAAATTTCGGGATCGTAAAAGCCGAAAAAATCTGCATACCTAGTAGGTATGTATGTCCATGCGTGCATATACACATATGAAGCGAAGCAAATAAAGCAAGTGGCATGCACCTTACCATACAATTACAGATGTATGTATGTATGTATATATATAAATATGCAGATGCATATGGGCACACGTTGTCGCTCACTTGTTTGTACTCAAAATTGTGTTTTAATAACAGAAAGCAAACGTTTTTATTTAATTAAAGCATAATTGAATATTTTGGAGTGCACAAGCAAGCGCAACCACCCACCCACACATGCAAGAATATATTATATGTACATACATTTGCTACTTGCGTTTATACGCGTGTGTGTGAATGTGTGTTTGCCAAATGAAGTTGACAGTAGTAAAAGTATTTGCCTACGGTAGCTGCATGCAACATTTGTGACCTTTTTGTTAGTCGCATATCACACAGACGTTCAGTCGCATGTCGTATTGGCTGCAACTCACATATGTATGAGTTTCTGTGTGTGTGTGTGTATGAGGAAAGTTTGTACACGTATTTGCGTGCACTCATATTTTTGCATTTTTATTTACTGTGTCAAATTAATTTCATGAAAAATGCATGACACATTTATTGTGCCACTCAATGTGGCATATGCAACGGAATTGTGCAATTGCATTATGACAATAACAATCAAAAGCTGTCATATTTTATACACCATAGTAAAATGCATAAGGTTTAATATTTAAGTCATTCACACACAAACACTTTGCAGATGACAATGTCGTAAATGAAAAGTTTAAAACATTTCATAACAGGGTGTGTAGCATACATATTTACATACCTACTCAGATGCAGAATTTCGTTCTATCGCATTTTGGTACGTTTTGTTGCAAATGTCGCGTTGCTCAATCAGCGATCGAAGGCACATCGATTCGCAATAGAGTATACGAATGGTAGACGCACAGTTCCCCAGCGCGCATGTAAAGGGTGCGTCATCAGCTTGTTTCCTTTTTTGAGTCACGTGCGATTTTGACACTGGCAGTTACTTCTACTTAAAAAAAGGCAGTATGCGCTTAAACAACGTTTCCAAGCATTCATAGCCTACATTCAAAGTTGTTGTATGATGCCTAAATAATGTAATTTAACCCTTCATTGGACAGCTTTTTTAAAACCTTCGGTTGGGCACGGGAGTCTAGCCCTTTTTCGTCCTATTCGAAGATCCTTTTTAAAAGGTTATTTCCATAAATCGATAGAAAATTCAATTTGAGGTAGCTACCTGGAAGCCCATTGATAGCTATAATAGAAATATGTTAAATTCACGTTCAAAGTCTAAAAAGCCAGTCTGACCAGCCCCGAGTGCCTAACAGAGGGTTAAAAAAATTTCGGTCGAAATAATTTTTGCAGAGTATTCGGCAGATTGCCTTATTTACTTACAATAAAGGTTTTATTGGTTGTTGTTGCTGTTGTTTCAGTATAAATTATCTCCATATACCTATGGGGAGTGACAGGCCTTGGCCGGTTATAAGTCCGGGTCTTTCCGATATCGTGGAACCGGCTGCCGTGATAATGCAAACCCCGCTGCTAGTAATCCTCTCAGCCAGTGCTTATTTCGTAAGTGTAATAGTTATTAATAATTGTTACTTTTTTAAATAAATAAAACAAAATAAAACTTATGGTACTCCCCAACTCCATATAAAGACCTAGACTTATGTGAATATAAGATTCAATTAGCACAGAAATCGAGAGCAAATGGCCCTCCGCTCTCTGTGGCCATTATCGCTACTCTGAGAATGGTTTGAAGCAGCTGAAAGATAACGACAATTTTACGTATAAATCATATTTTTGGGCGTGCTTACCTCGCCGACTTCGTTAACAAGCAAAAATTCCCGTATTTGACTTTTCTGAACTTGACTATTTGTTATAGGTTTCTGGAGTAGCAACATTATTGGTGCATTATTATTCTTCTTCTTCTTCTTCTTCTTCTTTCATAGCGTTACAACGCGGGTGCGTCAGAGTTTCCTTCAAAATGCTCCTCCAAAGCGGTCTATCTTGAGCTGTTGCTTCGTAGTTACGTATTCCCACCTTCTTAAGATCGTATTCCACTGCGTCTATCCAACGGTTCCTCGGTCTGCCTTTGGCCTTCACGCCCATTAGCTTTCCTGTCAAGTCTTTCTTCACGGTACAGTCAACAGGCATACTGATCACATGACCTAGCCATCTTATGCGCTGCGCTTTAACAAAACGCACAGCTGTCTCGTTCTGAGTTAGATCGTTCAGTTCAGAGTTCAATCGGATTCTATAGATACCATCATCCATTCTTATTGGGCCAAAGATCTTTCTTAAAATTTTTCTTTCCATGCGAGCAATCTGAGCACAATCATCAACCTTAAGAGTTCATACCTCATAACCATATGTTAGGACTGGTCGAATAAGAGTCTTGTACATAGTGAACTTTGTAGCTTTAGACAAAAGTCGGGACTTGAACAAGTTAAGGTGGGCATAATACGCTTTGTTGGCGGCGTTGATGCGATCCCTGACGGCGGAAGTTGAATCACCGCTGCATGCGAACATAACTCCTAGGTACTTAAAATGCTGCACTGCTTCAAAAGTATAGAAATTTGGCATCTGTGCAGGCCGCCTCGATTTCAATAGATATTTGGTTTTGCCCTCGCTTACAAAAGGGCCAATACCGTTCGCCATTTTGTTAATTTTTAAGAAAATTTCTTTTAAGTCATTCCTATTTCTTGAGAGAATAGCGATGTCATCCGCATAAGCACATATTTGGGTTGTTTTAGTTATCAAGGTATCACCTTTGTTGACTTCCCTTACGACAAAGTTCAGCATCTAATTGAATATGACTGTTGATAAGGCATCACCTTGTTTTACACCTGTTTCAATAGGGAACGACTCTGTGAGCTTCCCTTGAATGATCACTTTTGCTTGTGTATTTGTGAGCGTTGCGCTAACGAGCCTTATTAGTTTGGCAGGTATTCCAAGAATAAGCAATATGTGCTGGATCCTATCTCTTTTAACACTGTCGAAGGATTGTTTGAGACCAATGAACAGGCAGTGCACATCTAGCCCGTATTCATAGTGTTTTTCAAACATTTGGCTAAGAACAAAACATTGGCCGATTGTAGACTTGCCTCTACGAAATCCGCATTGGTAGTCTTCAAATATTCTTTCAGCATATTCGTTGATTCGTTCATAGAGAACATTTGTAAAGAGCTTGCAGGCCGGCCCGTGTTAAGCAGTGAGATACCACGATAATTATCGCATACTCTCTTATCACCTTTTTTGCGTATTGGGAAGATTATGCATCCTAGTCAATTAGATGGTATGGATTATTTTCCCCATACGTCTCTTATGCATTATTCTTTAAAAATACAAAAGCCAATAATATTACGGTCAATGGGTGGCACTAAAAGAACAAGGTAGCTCCTTGAAGATGTGGATGTGGGTGAATTCTGCCGCCTGGGTGATGACAATTGACCTCCAGACTCCATGAAGATGCGTTCGGACATAGTGACACTTCATTTTAGTGTCTCTGTTAAAGATGGATGCCAATGACCCAGAAACGATTCAGGCACTTAAACAATCCACTTCAGGAATGTACCTTAAACTCGGGTTGAATGTGTAGGCTACTGTAAGCTCAGATGATGCAGCCATTTAAATGAAGTTATGTTCCAAAATTAAATGCAGAAAGCATTCAGAAATATTGAAAAGTGTTTCATCTTCAAAAAGAAACCAGTGGTAGACCCACCCTTGATATTCCCAAGCATCGTACACTAACTCATCTCATCTAGTTGAACATTTAACAATTACTGCATTGCTTTGAATCTACTTTTTCATGTATCATACAAATAATTACATATAATTTTTTATCTAAAAAAATAAACACTCGGCTGTTGCGTATACGACATGTGGTACCTCCCTATATTACGCAACAAAATATGCATAAACTGTGCTTTAGTTTAAATGTTGTTTCGAAATTATTAGAATATTCCGTTTTATAACCGATGATGCCATTTCCTTCGAGCACAACAGTGAACGTCAGGTATTATATATTATTTTTCCTTGGACGAGCTGACGCCAGTAGAATACTCCGGCGAAACATAGTATTTCTTTCAGCCTTGGTCAATTCATCAGGTGATATTGTACTATCGTTTTCAAATTCAGATTAAAGAAATTGCGGCGTTTTGAATAAAGTTCTTCTTGCAGCTGCTGGTGCTCATTATTTTTCCAACGAAAATTTGTTTCACGGGAATAACTGAGATAGCGAAGCAGAAGTTTGCAATGCCGAAAGTAGCTTTAAAAATCGCTAAGAAATTTTCGAACCTTTTTTAGATTTGTATTGTTGTTGTTAGTGATGTTGAATAAAATTAGTCATTAAAAAAATGTGTCTATCACTCGATTTTTAGCATCCAAAGTGCGGCTGCTATAGTCACACACAAATTCACTTGGTTGTGGTGGCTTAGCCCTTTCCGAAAATCTTGCTCTCAGAAGTAAAAAACCCCGTTTTGAGGAAAATTACTTAAAGCACTTAAAAGGTATTGAGAATATTGTTGGATTTGTCGATATGTTCGCTATTTCGATTCCAAAAAATTTACTTGGTATGCATTTACTAGGAATATTTAAGAATCGTCATTGTGATTTCAATAATTTTTTTGGAAATTCGTTTCAAACGATTTTAAAGGGCAACAGAAAGGCAAATTTGATTATTATTATTATTATTTTATAGGGCATCTCAGGTAGATACCTATGAAATGAGACTTTCAGCTATTAGTCCAAAGATGTCGCTAGGAGTATTTTTAAACCTTCCCAAATGACTTGTTTTTTCGTCTCTCATCTGTCAACAATATTCAGTTCATTGTTTGTTACGTTTCATACAACAATGCATTTTTGTCGCTCTTAAAAATGTCGAATTTCATGCCTTCAAACTACGATTGGCGGACATCGTTGAATTTCTGTTATCAATTGAAAAAAAAACGCTTCTCAAGCTCATCAAATGCTTATAGTGGACATGCTCTAAGTAGAGCACAGTGCACGGTGGTTTGAAAAATTTCGAAGTGGTGATTTTAGCGTGGAGAATGAGGGCCGTGGCAGGCCAACGAAAAAGTTTGAGGACACCGAATTGCAAGCATTGTTGGATGAAGATGATGGTCAAACGCAAGAAATGATGGCAGAGCAGTTGGGAGTGACCCAAAAAACCTCTTCCAAACGTTTGAAAGACATGGGCATGATTTTAAAGCTCGGAAGATGGGTGCCGCATGAACTGACTGAAAGACAGCAAGAGAACTGAACAACCACTTGTGAAATGCTGCTCTCCCGGATCAAAAGGAAGTCTTTTTTGCATCGAATCGTTACGGGTGAGGAAAAATGGGTGTATTTCTCCAATCCCAAGCGTAATCGATCGTATGGTCCGCCCGGCCACAAGCCAAAAACAACGGCTTCGGCCGGCTTCGGCCGTGTGTTTTCTGGGATCAGCGTGGTATGATTTGGTACGAGCTATTAAAACCAGGTGAAACAGTTGACGGTGCACGCTACCAACGACAATTGGTCGATTTGAACAGCGCTATATACCGAAAACGCTCAGAATATGCCGGTCGGCGTCACAAAGTAATTTTTCTTGATGACAATGCACCGCCACATCGAACAAGAGCGGCCCGGGAACCGCTGGTGCATGCGGCTTACTCACCAGACTTGGCGCCTTCCGATTATCATTTGTTTGCATCGATGGGCCACACACTTTTCGAGCAGCGCTTCAATTCTCACGAAGAAACCAAAAAATGGCTCGATGATTGGTTTGCGGCCAAAGACGGCCAGTTTTTTGGCGCGGCATCCACAAATTTCCTGAGAGATGGATCCCTAGTGATGGCTACAATATGACCCCTAGCACACTGGCTACTAGGGATATGATTTTTAAATCGATATGAGTGTAAGAAATGAAGTTAAATAAAACATTGTTTTTATCCTAACTGAGTATACCCAATTAAAATGCCCTCAGCTATGCCATTTTAGTTTTTAACGAAGCAATTTCCCAGAAACGGCGTGATTTCTACAAGTATATGCGTTTTTTTTTTAAATCGCCCATCAAAAAATGTTGTCACATTTTAACTTAATTTTTTGTTTGTTTTTTTTTTTTGTTTTTTTTTTTTTTATTTTTATTGCATGATATTTAAGTAAAAATATTTCGAAAGTGAAATGTTAACATGCTTTTTCATGCCTACACTGTAGCGCACACATGCACGCACACCGACACGCCACCGCCAGTTGGCATGGCAGAAATTACCAATTTCACTTGTACTTTATTGTCATCCGCAATTGTCAAGCAATCGCACAAAAAACAAACAAGTGGGCTCCATAACAACAGCAACTGTCAGCAACAAAAACAAACCAGCAGGCGTACATTCGACTACTACCAAATTGGCACATATCAAATGGCCAAATACAAAATGGCTTTGTTTAAACAACCCAATCGTTCAAAACCCACGCGAATGCCACACATCGCCCATGTATGTATATGCAAACACGCATACTTGCGCATCTTGAATACATGTGTGTGCATATATAGTATACATTTGTGGACATATGAGCTGCAATTTAATTGAGTGTGTTGCAACAGCTGCACCGCCAACCAGCCCATACAGTTATTCAACTATTCAAGCATTCATACACATTTGCAAGTACATACAGCCATTCAGTTACGCGAAACTGCTTGTATGGAAGCTGCATGCCACGGCGGCTTCCAGTGGCGCGCGTACTCTAACACATGCACACACAAATGCACAAACATAGTTGTGTATCAAACTCTGCAAAACTAATTAAAATCGAAATTGAGCAGCAAACAGCAACTGGGGAGTGCGGCAGCGAGGTCCGGGCTGGGGCAGCAACTCGTAAAATAGTAGAACAGCAATAACAGCTGGTAGCAAACAACTACTGTGTCTGGTGAGTGCAATTAAATATGCCATACATGCATGCACGCACGCACACACACACGCATGTGTGGACAGTGAAAGTGGAACAATGCGAATTTTGGCGCCGTTAACGCTCGTAGAGCAAGTTGATGGCCGCCTGTGCCAATTGTTAGTGACAACGAATTTAAAAATGACCGATAAAATTGCAATGACAGCAAACAACTAACAGCAACAACAACAGCAATGATAATCATCAAATAGAATTAAAATAATAACACAATTTGTTCAGCTCGTTGTCACTCGTATATCAAGTGAGGCATTTATTAAACTGACAATAGTTTAGTTGATCTTCGACAAATTAATACATGAAAATACTTTGCTTGCTTGTGTGTGGGTTCGTTCGAGTTCACAATTGTTATCTTTTGTATAATCACTTAAATATTATATTTTATAGCATGAATTTAGGCGACGTCATAGCGCACAATGCACGCTTCGGAGTGCCCTTCGCGTTTGTATATTCGGTATATACGCGTCTGTGTATGAAAATACATGCAGCTACATGCATACCTATGTATGTATGTGAGTAATTGCATAGAATAGACGTTTTGTATTATTATTACTATAAGTAATGTATGCTTGTGTATTAGTAACCTGCATATATGTATATACTCGTATGATTTATATAATAGTTGTATGTGTTATTTATATTGTATATAAAAAGTTGTAATTATTTTGAGGCAATTCACTTATTTGTAAAAAATATATGCATTTAGTTCTTCCTTATAGGTAAAGTAAATAAGTATTTCATAGCATTCACTTTTAGTATAGGCAGAAATCATTTAGTTTTTGTATACGTTTTGTTCTAAGCGCTTAGAATATATTTCCAGTTAGACGCAAATAGTTTCACTTAAAGTGGTAAATAATTGGTTGAGTTTCAGCCACGACTAAGGAAGCTGTTACACAAGTATTAGTGGGCATAGTAGTGTATCGTTTAAATAAAAGACTATAAAAAGCATTAAGCAATAAACTGTGACATACAATTAAAATTGGCAAAATGCAGGCATTATATGCAATATAAAAAAATTCATAGAAATAATTTTGTAGTTTCTAATAAAGAAATTGGAAATTCAATCACATTCGCATTTATTCGTAGAATTAGGAAAATTCGAGATTCAACGTAAATGAATTAGAAAGGCAAAAAATACAAATTAAAATAAATCAAGGCACATTGACCAGGTAGTAGCTGTAGAACAAAAACAACAAGAGCTATGTATTTTGTTTTTGCTTTTGGCGCCTATAATGTCGAGATCTATAAACAAATGTTACCAGTTTAGAGTAATTCAAATAAAGTTTTGATAATTTAAAGACCAAATAAATAGAAAAAAAAACAAAGCAGCTGCCCTACTGATACTAACTGATCAATGTGCCTTGACTAAACATAAAAATATTTAGAAATATTAGAAAATAAATGAAGCCATTGTGTCCACTGAGCCTTTTAAAACATTAAAAAATTACCATTAATCCTTAGAAGCACTATCTTATATTTGAAGAAACAAGTTGCTAGTTACTTTAATTGTGTAAAAAAAAAAATAAAATAAAAATAATAATAAAAAAACAATAACAAAAAAAAGTGTGTAATAAAATTGTTTAAATATATTTATTCATTAATTTCGTGCAAGTAAATAAATAATAGATATATTTGCCTCAACACACTTCATAAACATTTTTTTCAATTAATCATATTTGCAAGTAAATTTTGATTTTTCGAAAATATGTTTTTTTCAAATTATTTTACTTTTGACGAAGTTTATAAAAATTTACTTTTTAGGAAACAAAAATACATGCATCTAAGGATTAAACAATATACAAAAAATGTTGGAAATTAAAAAATTCGTTACTTTTTATTTACTTTTGACATAATTTATAAGCATAAAAATTATTTTTTTTCCGCAAGAGGAATTCATTTATCTAAGGGTTAAACGTTGATAAAAAATAAGTTTAAGAATGAAAAAGATATACATAAATATAATTTTTCTAATCTAAAATTTATCATTTTTTGTCTGATATAATCCATAAAAATTTATTATTTTCCGTGAGAGGAAAAATGCATGCATCTATGGGTTAAAAGTTTTTCAAAACAGATTGAAAATAAAAAAAATAATTCTTCTTTTATATGCATTTGATATAATATATAAAAAATTATGTTTTCTCCGTGATAGAAAAAATGCATGCATCTAAGGGTCCAACGTTAAAAAAATGAATTTCTTAGAAAATTTTGACGCAATTTATACACAATTATGCAGCTAGGGGCTAAACGTTTTTCACAATTAAGTTTTAAAATAAAAAATATATAAATATAAATATTGAAAATAATGATTTTTTTACATTTACTTTTGACACATTTTGCAAAAAATTATTTTTTCTCCGTAAGAGGACATTTTTTTTTCCTTGAGAGGAAAAATTCATGAAAAAATAGGTTTTAAAATATAGTAAATAATAAATAAATATAAATTTATCCTAATTTGAAATTCATTATTTTTTTATTAATTTTCTCAATGTGAGGAAAAAGGCCTGCATCTAAGGGTTAAGCGTTTAAAAAAAAAAATAATGAATTTTTTTATTGACTTTTGACACAATTTCTAAAAGTTTATTTATACATCTAAGGTTTAGACATTTTTCAAAAATAAGTTTAGAAATAACACATATGTAAGTTTTAAAATAAAAAATAAATATCAATGTAAATGTTAATTATATACGACCGAAAAATTTGTTAAGCACTGCCTTACGCTATTACAACAACATCTAGTTACCCAAATTGAAAAAATATGTGTTAGAATAAAAATAAATGTTTCGACAACAACAAAAATTAATAAAAACAACTAGTAAGTGAGAAGAAAATTTTTACACTGACTGAAAAATTGGAAATTTTTAATAACTGCAACAACTTCTAGCTACACAAATTCATTGAACTGTTATTTCAATTGACTTTCTCAAAAATTATTAAAATCTTCATGAAATGTACAAATATCTACTTTTTGAATAATTTGCATTTTATTTTCAAATACTAAGTGTGTAAGGTTCAACACAGGAGAGGAGATTCAAATAAGTTGGTTTAGCGTTAAAAAGTGTTTTGTGTCATGAGAACCTTTTTGCGTATAGAAAAAACGGGTTTATTTTCGATAGCTAGAAATTAAATTTGCTATAATATGCAGACCACAATTTTCCCAGTATCCCCATAGGTCTAATGAGGCCAATTGTGGTGTTAGTTGGCTCTCTATGAACGGTGCTAAAGGACTATGGCCAACGGAGCCTTCTAACATAAAACCCAGTCGAATTTTTTACTTCTAGCAGACGTCTACTTGGATAAACTCTTGTGCTGCTAAACAAAACGTTCACACGTTTCTAATTAAAGTTATTATGTAATCGTTGCAATTAGGAAATAAAAATAAAATTATTATAATTATTATTTTTTTAGTTAAACTTGAAAAAAAAATTACATAAATAAATTAAAGAGCTTAATCATAATAAAAATTAGCTAACCAATATCCATTTTGGGTAAAATAAAAATAATTAATTGACTAATTGAAAATAAGGAATAAAATGAGCATTCAAGAATTCCAAAACAAAATTTCACTAAAATATAACATTACAATTAAATTTCAAGTTAGTCACAAAAAGTAAAGAAAAAAGCATATATTTTTAAGTTCAAACACATAACATTGCTAGCACAAAAATGTGTCAAAACCGCAAATTCAATCAAAAAATTATCTTTTAATGCCAGAATTCCACTCAATATAATCTCAAAGAGTTACAATTTGTGCACTGGAACTTTCAAAAATGTTATATGTTTATTATTATTAATTATTATTATTAATAAAAATCATTCAATATAAAAAAAATTTACAAATATTCATAATTTTGTTTGACTTCTATGCATTTTCTTGTATTACTATTTTGAGGTAAATATAATTTTATATTCTTAAAAAATTTAAATTTTCTTTACTTTTCTTCTTCTTCATTCGCGAAGCTTCTCCTTTGTTTTTGAGCTGCAATAAATACTGTTTGTTTACCATACACTTTTTGTGTATTTTTGTTTTGAACGCAAAAAGCGTTTATTTTATAAGATTTAACTAGAGCAGAGTGATAAAATACATTAAGGAAAAATCAAGCGGTGCGAAAAATACCTAAAGTATTCGCTGAGAAGCACTGGCTGGAAAAACTTTAAGGAAAAGCTGAACATCAAATACACGTAAAAATACGTATATATAAGTAAATATTATTAAAATAATAATTAAATAAAAAGTACTAATAAAAAGCATTAAAATATTTCAGTGCGCTGAGGTTTACATAAATTGATTTTTAAGCCTTTAAGCTTTAAGTTGTTCTTAAAACTTAAAAAAAGCGATCTGTAGTTATGCGGTATTATGGTACATAAGGGTTTAACTAATCATAAAATATAAAAGTAGAAGAGAGAAAAAAATCAGTTAATACAAAACGCAAATAATAGATATAAAAACAAAAGCATTTTTAAGAACGTTTAAGCTAAAACTTCAGCATTAAGCAATTGGAGATTAGCAAATTCACATAATTCAACCGCATTCGATAGCATTAATCGCAAAAATGCCCTACTCCAATGGTACAAATAAAACCCATAAAAAGCGGCGCAATAAAGTAATAAAAAATAAGTTAATTCATTAATTATACGCTTAACCTATCACAATTTGCATTTCCTGCCATAATACAATGTTTATTTTTGCATATACATATAGATTTCTTTTTCTTCGTTCCATTATATTTTGTTATTAAGCAATGCGTTTGTGTTAAAACTGAATAGCGCCCTAAATAATTGTGGGCTTATTTCATATGACTAACCTTTTGATAATGCATAACCGCACATACAAATGCATTTATGAATACTCATACTCAATACTCACTCTATTATTTAATATACCCTGTTTTAAATGTTAATATTCTTGTTAAAGGGCATTGCCTTTAATGCTTCTTTATACTGTCTTGTTAATTTATAAAGTATTCCATTATGTATATACGTATATAGTAAAATTTTACGTAAATGTTCCGTTATTCCGCTTCATTTGCTTCCTGTAGCACCTCCATTTAATTGGATATCCGCCGGAGTAAATAGCAGTTGTTTAAGGTTTTCTACGCAACGTTTAGAACCGTCACGTGCCTCACTTGAGTACTGCGTAGAAAATACTAGGTTAGTTTTCGCAAGGAATTTTAGTATATTTTCATAAGCTCACCATTGTAAAATTAAGGAAACCGTGGGGTAGCCCCTTCAATATCTCCAGCGTTACTGGTCGGCCCAAGTTCTTTAGCTTGCGCGCAAACATCACACAATCATCGAGACAGGGGTCCATGTCGAGCGTCTGTAGTGAAATCATTTGCAAAAGTTATACAATTTCCCTCGTTATTAGGCACACTGCTCTCTCCCCACTTACCAGAATTTTCGTAGCTGGCAGCTGCGAAAGCCACTCATCGCTAGCATAATAGGGCGATAGGAATGGATCTTTTGGCACTTGAAAGGCAAACTCTACGCTAGGGCTGCGCGCTATCAAAGCATCCATATTGCGTAAATCCTGTATGCGTTCGCCATTCTGCGCTTCGCTGCGTATTTCACTCGATTTGGTGTATCGATCGAACGTAGTTGTGAGCGCATTGAAGGCATTGTTGAAGCGGCAATGCAGCGCCTCAAAGGCAATCACTTCTTTGCCCGTATCCATGATGATGTTCTCTTCAGACGCTGTTTGCGCTATTGTTGGCGTGAGACCATTGATATATCTCGCACCATTCAGCGCTCCATTACCATTTGCCTGTTGCTCCTTGACCTCTTGCGTATTGGTGTCAATGAGATATTTATCGAGAAAACGATCGATATATTGCTCTGAGTCGGAATCCTTTTGAATTTCCGCGGAAAGTTGTATGGGATAGTGCACAATTGGTTGGGAGTCATCTTCGAAGGAGACGCAAAGGCTGTTGTCTTCTTCGGCGGAGGGTAAATCGGTGCGTTCAACGGTTTGACTATGATACGAGGCGCTGGCAAAGGTATCGCTGCTCTCCTCCGTCTGAGCATCTGCTTCCATGGCATTCATATCCAAAGCTGTGCCGTCTTTCAACTAAATAAAATAATGCGTTTGATTTTTAATTTACATATATAATATAATTTCTGCACCATTTGATCCCATTTGGAATTCTCCGCCACTGACGACAGCGGACTCTTTGCTGCCGATGTGCACCTACTGGATGCCCCACTGTACTCCCTTTCCAGCTGCAGTGTTAAGTGCAGCTCTTGCGTTGGTGTTGCATCTCGTATGTCGGACATTTCAGCCACACGCTTCGCATTCTCCTGCATCTGCTTGGGTTCTGGTGAGGCGTATGCGCGCAAGCAACGCATCATAAAACCGAAAGGCAACAACGGATCCATGAGGCACAATAGACGCGCCGGGCTTGGCACGAAGCTGATCAGTGTCGGGCAATATGCAAGGAACAAGCCGTCCGGCACACGTATGCCCAGCTCGATGCATTTTAATGCCACACCAATACAAAGATTGGCACCAGCCGAATCACCGGCCAGCACAATACGCTCAGCAGTGGTGCCTAAATGCTCAGCATTGCGTAACATCCAACAGTAGGCATAAAAAACTTCCTCAAGAGCGCGAGGATAAGGCGCCTCAGGTGCGAGACTGTAGTCCACCGAAATAATAGGCACATCGAGCGCAGTGGCCCAGTCGCGCAAATAGAGCTCATGCGATTTTGATGACTGCGCAACAAATCCACCGCCATGACAGTGGAATAGTAGACTACGACTACGCGCTGGTAAGCGGCGCCAGCTGCGCGAGAACATACCCTCACCAATCATGCCCTCGCGCCGCGTATAGCTGAGCAGCCGTACATTCACTGAGTTGCCAGGCCCAATGTGGGCAGACGGTATTGGTATATCGATCAGTTCGGCATTGTCGTTTTGATTTAAATCGGTGGCAGCACGCAGCTTTTGTGTCTTATTAACGCTGCAAGGACAAAAATATTTTTTACAAATATTTGGCATTTACAAGTAACTTTCTTACCGCGGCAACTGCAAAAGCTCCGGTGGTATCTCAATCACGCGATTTACTTTCACCGAGCTACCGACAATCGTTGGTATGGTGTTCATCATCTCCGACTCGGCAAGAAACCAAAATGCTTTACAAAAATCGACTTTCGCATTCTGCGAAATATTTACAATGCGACGCGCACATTGTTCTGGATTTAAAAAGTATTTGCTGCCCGTCCACAGGCCGCGTGTAGTCTTTGAGATTTTTCCTTCCACCTGTGCATAGAAGACCTCCGAAAAACTAGCCATACCGATCGCGATAAAACGCAACACACCGCGTATTGTATTGTCGTACTGAAACCCAAGGCACCGGCCATAGAAAGCATACTGATTGATAGTGTCGCCCAGTTCGAAGAGCTCCTCCGCTGTATGTTGCCCATTGGCAAACAGATCGCCTGAATCACTTGACCAATCGTGCATGATGAGCAAATAATGCAGGCAAGTGCAGAGCGACGAAAGCAGCTGCGAGCAGGACTCTACCTCTTTCATGTAGTATTTCTTGCGAAAGAACATAGTGGCGCGTGTCGCTTGGAGATTCCTGCAAATGCTTTGACCGTACGTAATGCACGAATTCGTGACAGATATAAAACTGCGGTAGCCATTGCCTGGTGTATGCTCATCGAAGTCATACTTGTAAGCGAAGGCATCCACACGGTGTACCAGCGTATTTGCCAATCGTATGAAATCCTGCCAAGCGACAAATGCGGCACATAAGCGCTGTCCCTTCTCTGAATTATCGTTTTTAAAGTAGTCAGCCTGCTCAACGCACTGTTGAAGCAGTTCCTCGTATAATGGCTGTAGTGCTGGAGCATCCTCCTCAGGCGCATCAGTAGTCGAGTCATCCATCATCAGTTGCTCGTGCTGAGATGTGGCAAATTCAGCAGATGAGACTGAAGACGGCAGTGAACTGGGAGTAGGTGGTGGTGAGGGTGGTGCCGCAAAAGATTGTGCATCAGTGCCGTTAGGTAATTGGTGGGTTTCGTTTGATTTCGATGTGATGTGTGGTAATTTTTCACTGCCGCACGCGTTCATGCCATCCAGCGTTTCAATACCTGCTGAGATCACAGCTGTTGGCTCATTGCGCTCCATATTGATCCCCGTTTCGTTGGCACGGCTGAGTGGTTTTGACGCGAGAGTTGAACTAGAACAAAAATTTTCAAATTCAAATATAGTCGATATGGAATACTATAATTAGTTCACATATTTTTATTCTAATTTCCCAGCAACTGCAAGTGTAGCTGCCTTTGAAGCAAATATTAGTGAAATTGTTTTGTTCTATTTACTTTAAAATAAGCGCATTAGTGTAAGAATGCCTGAAGTTGTTTATGAGCAATTTGCATGGGTACAAAATTCAGTTGAAAATAATTACCTTTTACACTATAACTAAAAAGTCGTTGTATAATATATTACACATTGAACAGACATACGACAATGCGCAGTGACTAATTTTCCATTAGCAGGAACGTTTCACTGAGGCTTAAATTGCATTTAACTTTAATGGGTTTTTAAAACACTCTTGCCTAGTTGCTAATTATGACTATATTTTTACAAATGGGCATTTCTTTGGATGCAAGTGAAATATTTTTCTGTGTTCGAATAGAAAATTGTATATGATTTTTTATGTGCGAAAATTTCCCGAAACAAAATTTTGAATTGATAAATCTATGCTTTAGTAATCAAAATTACATGGTAACCCTGTTTCTTATTGCAATTTTTATTTCATTTCAAACTTAAGCGAACTAAAAATTAAACTCTAAAGGGTAGACAGTTCTTCTACAACGAGATTTCTAGATTGTAGAACAACATCAAGACGCAAACCATACCGCTACTATTATAAAAAACCTTTTTCTATCATCTGGTGTTTCCTGTCCACAGTGAATTTCGGACCCTAGACCTCTTGACTGGTAGTCACGCACAAAGCACTCGACATCGGCCAACGCTGATAGATGTAGACACACTTTACGAAATGTAGGCAGAACACGACCACCTCGCGCCGTTCAACAGAAGCTGAAATGAGGTCTTTGAATAAGACTTGGGATGAATTTAGAGCCCTGGCGCAAAACTGTGTTCGATGGCGAAAAGGAGTTGTCGACGTCATATGCTCCAGCTAGGAGCTAGAGCATCCGATATATATGTTTATATAAGTCAACTTTAAGGTTTATTGTGCCCTCTACTCTACACACTCCTCAACCGAGGTCCATAACTTTTAAACGTCCTAAGATGGTAAGGGACTGGTCTGAACGTATGCGCCTCTCTTCCGACTCCACCGGGCCGATATGCTTGTGACGATGTCTCTGAGCACAAGTCGTAGAAATAACCGCAGTCGTTAGACTATATTCCGAGTTTTCTAAGCTCTTCTTTAATGGCGTATTATTCCATAGCCAGGAAAACTCAGTTCGTAGAAGCCACAGCCTCTGTAGCTAATCTGTAGCTACTGCTTTTCCGTCTTTGCCTCTTTGGTCTGGGACTCATATAAGATTTACACTTAGACCTCATGCTCCTCCACTTATCACAGTACCTCATCCAACCCCAAATGCCTTATTAAACTTAAAATAGAGGTGGGTTGAGCTAAGCGTACATGCCTTTCTTCTAGCTGCATCTAGCCGAGATGTCTCCGCGTTATAGCCCCACATTGAAGGAGAAGGTGTATTGTAATCTCCAGGGATTGGTCACAGAAACTACAAGAGTCAGTAGATCATATCTCACTCCTGTGCCGATGACTGCGAAATCTGAACTGGCCTGTGAGTTTATCCTTAGGAATGTTTTCGAGTTTCTTAAACCTCTTTTCATTATACGCCCCCCAGTAAGGACTTCGCCTGCCAGCTAACACCTTTTAGCCTTAGCCCTTCACTCCTTAACTTCTCCTTGATGGTGTGTTGTCCCATAGCATGCAAGGGTTCGAGTCCTACAAGTAACGAGGCCCCAGTCTCTCTAGCCAATGCAGCCGCTACTTAATTCCCAATGTAAACTGAATGTGTGAATCTAATTCTGACTGTGACTCTAATTCATAGGCTTAAATAAATATTGAGATCAGTCTCTCTTAACATCTAGAATTATTGAAGATTTAGCCTCAAAAGACGATATAGCTTTGAGTGTAGCATAACTGGCGCTCAATGCGGAAGTTTCTCTTCAAAATTATCTCACTTTCCTCTTAAAGGCAGAGGTGCTGATGGATATCACGATACCATCCCATCTCTGGATTATAATCTAAACGAATTGGAGAGCTTTGTAGTTTGGCTCGTAGTTATGAAGCTATGAACGCTGCTCAAAATGATTCAGGACCCGTGATGATCGAGGAAAACAGTGAAACATATTACGTTACATGTCTAAATCTACTTCCGGCTGGTTTGATATCACGGTACTAAGTCTGAAGCAAGCTGCCATTCTCAGACAGAGTTTCATCTCTCATGCAAACAATGAATCTGTAATAATTTTTTGTTACAACTACTTTTTTAACAAATATAGAAATTTCCATATATTCGAACTTCACTGATAATTACCTTCAGTGGAAATAAGTGTTAATTACAAAACAGCTGTACTCAATGAATGAATTCTTACTGATAAATTTCAAATGATCGTGGGAACAACGTCCTAGCCGTCTACTGATAACAAAATAATAAAAAGCAAAAACTTTGACAAGCGTGCAACAGCTGCAAATTGATAACGGCAACTCAAAGTAACAATAAGTAAGTGATTTAAAACCAGTGTTAATTTACAAAAAAACAAAGAACTAAATTTTTTTAAATACGTTCAAATATAGTACGAAAATGGAGGTAGTTGAAATGAATAATTTTTTTATTGCTGAATCAGTGCTATCGTTTCAAACTTTTTGATCGAAGGGAAGTTCGATGTTTACACAGTAGTAGATGTCGGGACATTCCTAAAAATATTCTTATACAGAGTAAGTAGGTCTTTTTGCGATAACTAATTTTTTATTTTAATTTTAATTGGTATTACGTATAACTAACTTTTCATTTAACTTCAATCTTCAGTAGAAGCACTTTCTGTCGCTATAATCAATGAATTGAAGATATATAATGGTCTATGAATAAGTTCGTGCGGTTTTTTTTCGAAATTTGAATTTCGGATCATTCCCATGGCTTTTAAACGTTTGGAAATGGTTGATTGATCAACTCCCAAAGTTTTTGCAACCTCTTCTTGCGTTTGAGCCGGATCTTGATCGAGCAATTCCTCCAATTCGGTATCCATGAACTTTGGCGGCGCGGCCAAAATCACCACTTTTAAAGCGTGCAAACCACTTCTGGCACGTTCGCTCAGCTAGAGCATGCTCACCATAAACTTCCACCAAGATACGATGACTTTCGGCTGCTTTTTTCTTCATATTAAAGAATTCCCCGCAAAAACACATTATTTGGCACGAAATTCGACATTTTCAAGTGTGGTAAAAATATTGTTGTTTACGCTTCAAATAAAAAACTTATACTGACGTTTGTGCCTTACGACAGTAGCTCTCCAATGAATGTTTGGAAATGTGGATCGATGGAATAATAATCAAGTTACGCCATCTGTTGTAAAACCGCACGAACTTATCCATTATAGTAAATTTGTATAATGTTAGAAAATCCTCCTCAGAGCGTGCCCAGCACACTCTCGATTTTTTCTTTTACTCCTTCTTCTTCCTTTGTTTTAAATTCCTTGTTTTAATTTCCTTATTTTAAATTCCATTCGCTTTTTGGTCCCACGAGTAGGCACGGAAGGGGTGGTCCGCCATGGCAGAGCTGGCATACCGTGGTAAAACACTTAATACAACCGACCTTACCTGGGCGTCGAAGGAGACCCTTAGAGACTCGTTATTTAGGCACTTCCAGCCATGCAGCTCTCGACAGGGGCACCTCAACACCTTGGCTTCAAGTGCTAACAAGGTTATACCGTCTTGTCTCGGTCGACAGAGCCTTGTTAGCGAAAACAGGGAGTACCAAATCCAGGACATCAACTCTTCGATAGTGGGTAGAGGTTGCCATTTGGAGAGGAGTGGCTATGTTGTTCACATCACTTTCCTATTTAACCCCCCCCACCAAGGACTGTCATTTCAGCAGCATTTCTCAAAACTGTATGATGTTGCAACGTCACTTGATTCGTTTAATGGCAAACATTTTGTAGTATTTTTTGTTATAATGAAAGCTTCCAGCCTAAAGCAGCTGTATTTCAAAATTCCATAAAGGTTAGACGAGAACTTTAAAATGAATGCGATTAACATAAAATTATTCAGTAATCCAGTAATTTAAACTCTTGATTCCTAAAGTGATTTAAAAGTGCAGTGATTTCGTAAAATATGGAGCGAAAGAGTCTCAGCGACAGCACTGATTTTTCCTGTTTTACCTGCTTTGTGAGATTTTGCACCCAATTCCCTCTCTTTTCTCTCTTCATCCATAACCCTATCCAGTGTTGCCATTTTAGCTTTTTTCAAGCTAGATTTAGCTTTTTTTGTTTTCGTTTAGCCGGAAAAAATGTAATTTAGCTTCTAACTTTTTTTTAGCCTTTTTTCGAATTTTTTTTAGCTTTTTTTAGCTTTTTTCTAAGATTAATAAAATTCGATAGTATAAAAATTGTTAATCTAGTCTCCACAAAGTATGTATAGTGTGTGTCCGCTTAACACTGAATGGCAGCACGAACAATCGATTATTGCACTGTTCTTTTCACCGCCAACATTTCCATGTATAAATGCAAAATAATTTTCGAACATTCCTAACGATTCGCGCCGCGTTGTTGCATCGAGTAAAATTTGCAGAAATATGGAAAGGTAAGTTAAAATTGTGCATTTAAAGGTAAAAATTGTTAAATTTATGTTATTATACCTATTAGATATTTTAAAAAAGCTGTGCCGGCTCCAATTGAGACATATTCGAGTGAAGAGGACAATTTGAATGAAGTTGAACCGAAAAATACTAAAAGGTAAGTGCGTACATACATACCTATGTATGTTTGTATGCACAAATGTATTGCATACTTTCAAGAAAATTCTAAGAGTTTGCCGTTTAACGTAAATATTATCAATAAAAGCAACGAAAATCTAATTTATTTTCGTTTATTGATAAATTTAACGTTAACATGCAGCCCTGAAGTAACTATTGTGAAATAAATAGTTGTGTATTAAACAGGTGTTCCCAAAGAATTGATTTACAAACATCCGAGAGTGAAAGTTCGTGCAGCTATTCGGATGAGGAATCACCGCGCAGAAAGACCAAAAGGTATTATATTCACATGCCGCTTTTATTGTTTTTTATATTAAATGACGTTTTTTTGTGGCGCAGATATACCCAACAAGTGAGAAAAGCTTGGTTCAGCGATAAAAGGTTTAAAGATTGGATATCTGAATATGATGACAAAATATTGTGTAAGTTTTGCGGCTGTAAATTGACACCAAAATTATGCACTTTGATAGCGCATGCAAATACGAAAAAACACAAAGCAACAGCAGGTCCATTTTTAAGAGGAAAGCAGGCAACAATTTCTTTTAAAGCTGTTGGTATTATTTATGATACAAAGCGAGCCGAATTAGCTAACGCACTTTACGTCGCTTCACACACAGCTATCTGTTCCGTAGATCATTTATCTACGATTCAAAGAAACTCGTTTCACGACAGTTCAATAGCTACAGGAATAAAACTGGCTCGATCAAAATGTAGTGCTTTAATTCGAAATGTGCTATGTCCATATTTTAAAAATCGGTTACTTTCTGATATCGGTAGCAATCCATACAGCTTAATTATTGATGAATCGACAGATATAAGCGTTAAAAAGTACCTCGGAATAGTGATAAGATATTATAGCGCTACCAGCAAATCAATTGTTAATACATTTCTTACACTATCAGTTATCGAGGATTGCACGGCAAAAGGATTAGTAGATTCAATCTTAAAAACATTGAGTGAGTTTGGGTTAGATATTAAAAACTTAAGGGGCTTAGGAACAGATAATGCTAGTGTTATGGTAGGCAGAAACCGAGGCGTGATTTCTTTATTAAAGCAACATCAACCTAATATTGTTTTAGTTCCATGTGTTTGCCATTCGATCCAATTGGCTGTTTCGTCTGCTTCGAAATTACTTCCCAATAAAATTGAATTTTTGATATCAGAAACATATAACTGGTTTTCTAAATCCGCAAGTAGACAAAATAGCTATTCCATGTTGTATGCTGCCATAAATGATGGGCTAGAACCTTTACAAATGGTTAGAGCCTGCTCTACTAGATGGCTGTCTATCGAAGTTGCCGTTAAAAGAGTAACCAGTCAATGGTTGGAATTGAAAACGCACTTTGGTATTGCTGCAACAGTGGAATGCTGTCATAAAGCGAAGCTGTTGGCAAATCTGTTCTCTGACGAAAATTTAGCTTATTTAATGTTCCTTGGCCCTATATTAAAAGAAGTTCAAATGGTGAATAAGCTTTTTGAAAGCAATTCTGTAGACCCCCTCAAGATGTTCAGTGACTTAAAGTATCTACTTTCAAATCTTTGCTCACTTGTTACTTACTCCTCAGAAACTTTTGACCCATTGTCTTCTCCGTTGTTGCCGTTATTAATTCCTCTTCCTTGTTTCCATTACTCCTTTGAGGAGTTTATGAAAACAAACATTAATGATATAGATACAGAAAAAAATATACGAGATAACTGCCGTAGTTTTCTTATTAAACTAATAGAGCAATTACGCCAACGTTTGCCAAGTAATATCGACACTTTGAAAAATATTAATTTCTTTTCTATGGAAAAAGCACTGAGCGCTGTAAAAACAAACATATTTGATAGTTTCAAACAAGAAAAATGTAGATATACATCTGACGAGATAAGTAACATAGAAATGCAATGGAAGAAATTGCATCTAATCGAATGGGAAGGCATAGATTCCACAGTTGCATTTTGGACACAGGTTCGGGAGTATAAGAATGCGTTCGGGGAAAATCCTTTTGCCAGTCTTTCTAATTTTGTTTTTGAATTTTTGGTTCTGCCGCTGAGCAATGCGGAGGTTGAGCGTATTTTTAGTACGATGAATAATGTAAAAACTAAGGTGCGAAATAGGACTAGTACTACAATGTTAAATGCAATTTTATGTATAAGGTATGGACTAAAAAAAGAAAAGAAGTGCTGTCATGACTTTGTCATAACAAAAGATCTCATTAGTCTCATGAACAATTCCAGTATTTATTCTTATTCCTCGGATGATGAAGAAAATTTTGACATAGAAATATAATAAGACTTTTACAGCCCAATCTAATATAAACGCATTGCGGTAACTTTTTGTCAAAAATTGTCTCATGTACATACAAGTTGTATGAAAGTAACATAAATTAATTTGCGTGCGTAAAAACCTAATTTGATTTCCAATTTTGGTTCTGCGTGACACCAGGGTTTGACATATACACACATATTTTTATCAAGAAAACTTGTGTTTATATCGGTTAGAGCAAAAAACGTCGTTTATGTTCGTGCGTTTATATTAGGTTGGGCAGTTAGTAAAAGGCGCATTTTTTATTTTGTTAACTGGAAGTGGAAATAATTTTATGAAGTACAAATTGCAATGTTTCGTAGCTTTATATTTACATATATGATGCAAAGCATCAGTGTATATACAATATATACTTTTATGAAATTGAAGTACAAATTAAATTTAATGTTTCACTACATGTGTAAAATAGTTATGCTAAGATTGTTTTTTATGAAAAATTTTATGAAATACAAATTGCAATGTTTCGTAGCTTTATATTTATATGATGCAAAGCATCAGTGTATATACAATATATACTTTTATGAAATTGAAGTACAAATTAAATTTAATGTTTCACTACATGTGTAAAATAGTTATGCTAAGTATTGTTTTTTTTTACAATGAAAATAACGAATAAAACGTAAAAATGGCGTTGTACTTTTAGCTTTTTTTTTAGCCTTTTTTCGATTTTTTTTTAGCTTTTTTTAGCTTTTTTTTTTATCCATCTAGCTTTACAGAGAACGTTAAATATAGAGAAGTCTCAATGACTTAAATGGCAGCACTTTTCAGGGGTACTCGTTTTGCGCGCGTGGTACACAACAGCGACATCTGAGCGACATTTTTCACAGAACGTTAACAGAAATATGCTCAACTGCAGAAATTTAACAGCTTTTGAGAATTAAGAGCTTGTTTTTTGGAAACTTTCCGTTTTGTGCCAAAGTTAGGTTACAGGTGCTTTTTGTCTCTTTATTTGCATGAAAATTCATTTTTGAATTTGAATTGATTTTGCGTAATTTGCGCCAAAATTTCCATGTCAAACCAAAAGAGTCTAATGAACTTTAGTTTGAGAAAAACTTTTGATTGACGTCGCGCAATTTTCAAACGCTTTCGATTTTCCGAATTTTTTTAAACTTTTTCGATTTAAAAATGAGCAGAACGTGTCGTGTGCGCGGGTGTTATTTAAAAAACAGTGAAGTGAAATTATTTTCTTTCCCACAGGACCCCATATTAGCAGACAAATGGAGGCAGAATTTGCATATTGCCAGGACGGAACATCTTCCACCCCACAACTCATTTGTGTGTGTAAAACACTTTGAGGCATGTGTTGTGGGGGGACAATGTTTGAAAAAGGGTGCCATCCCCACCCTTCGTTTAGGTAAGTTTTTGCGCAATACATAAGTAGGTATGTGTGTTTTTATATTTCGCTAAAGCGAACCTACAATAATATCAAACACACATACCTACTGATGTATTGCATTCATTTGATATAATATTAGGGTGGATAGGTTTTATTGCATACATTTGATATAATATTAGGGTGGATAGGTTTTATTGAGGGTGAGGTTTGCTAACTGGTAGCATTAGAGTTTTGAGGCAGGAAAGTGGAGGAAGTTAAGAAATTTAAATTATTTTTGAATGTGTATGTGCATATATTTCATAGAAAATATTTTTTTATTAATAACCATAATATTACAATACCCGTTGCTATGCCTTGTTGAATAAAATCAAAACAACCAATCAGAAAAATATCAAGCAAAATTATTTTTATTAATTTTCTATCTCAAACCGTTTTTGAACTTTGCATTTGAACAGCTTATGCGGATTGTGAAGTCTAGAGTGTGCTATAAATAGTGGGAAATAGGGAAAACTAAGAGTTTTTAGATTAAATTTAAGCAAATATTATTTATTTATTATTATTTATTATTACTAAGTCAAAACATACAACCATAGGTTATTTTTACTATGATTGACCTTAAGAATAGTTTACATAAAAAGATAAACAGTAAAATCAAAATTAAAATTAAAATTACAGATAGTAGTAAAGATAAAGTATTAAAAGGAAAGTAAGGTAAAAATAGTAGTAGTAGGAGTAGGGACTAATAGGAAGAGATTTAAAGTACATTCAGCAATATTCGATTATTAGTGATGAATGAGAGTGGTGGCGCGGCCTGGGGGCTGTGGGAAGGGAGTTCCATCATAAAAACATGCCTATAACCTTCTTTGAATTATTATACGTTTATATTATATTATAAAATAAATTTTCTTAATAGGGCACGACGATGACCCTACATACAGCTGTACAATTCCAAAAAAGCAACGGAGCTGTTGCGTGGTAGGATGCGTGGTGGAAAAGGGTCATACGTTGTATGAATTTCCTCGACGAGGAGAGGCTCGAATTAGTTGGGCCCTGGCTTGCAACGTGCAACCAGCAGATTCTGACAAGCTATATGTTTGTAAGCGCCACTTTAGTCCAGAGCAAGTAACTCGTTATAAAGTTTTAGATGGGGCTGTTCCATCTTTAAGATTAGAGCCAGTTACTAGAAGTCGCTCACCTAGTACTGGCTCTGATTGGGTTTGCCCGCCCGTTACTAAAGTGTACGTAAATCGTACAGTAGGTGTAGGTGTAGCAAATGATCTCACGTTAGAAGAATTCGAAAAATATTCTATGCTAGAGGAAACAAGGCAGGTACCCAAAAACAAAAACATCTGTGAGGACTTAGAAATCACAAGCAGTAGCGAACGATTTGCTCAGGCTGCTCGTTATTATCGGAGCAATGAAATAAAATTAAAAAAAAGAATTCAAGAGTTAGAAGCAGAAAATGAGAAGCTACTGCAAAAATATAAATATTTGTGTACTCGTGCAGTTCTTGCGGAAGAAACTTCAAGCAGTGATGCTGTAACTTTCGCAAGAATGATCGTCAGTGGCCAAAAAAATCGTTATAGCGAGGAGGAAAAGACATTGGCCCAAAACATCAATTATATGTCCTCCAAAGCATATACGTTTATGCGTGACGATCTAGGTTTTGCTTTGCCCCATAAATCATCCCTTTCGCGTTGGCGCCCCATCAAATATGTTGTTCCGGGGTTCGATGCCAATGTCTGTGATAATTTAGAAAAAATTGTTTCAAATATGTCCGACACCGAACGCATAAGCGTTCTATTATTCGATGAAATTATCATCAAGTCGGACTTGAGCTATAATAAAGCTAGAGATGTTATCGATGGGTTTGTAGACCATGGGGAAGGTCAACGCGAAAACAAAATTGGGAATAAATGTTTATTTTTTATGGTTAAGGGATTGTGCTCCAAATGGAAATACGTGTTTTCGTATTATATCTCCAGTGGTGGTATACGTACGGAGACATTAATGTCCATTTTGGACAAAAATGTCGCACAACTAAAAAAAATGGGGTTAAATTTGAAAGGTATAGTTTGCGATCAAGGGCCCTCCAACAGTAGTATCTTTAAATCTTTGGGGATTTATGAGGATAGCCCCTTTTACGTGCACGAAGGCACAAAAATTTTTTGCATGTTCGATTACTGTCACTTGATAAAGTCCGTCCGAAATACCTTGATGAAATATGACATCTTAACATCAGATGGAGTGACAAGCTTCAAGGTGATTGAAAAATTGTTTGATATAGATCAAATGAATCCCCATTTTAAAATTTGTCCGAAACTAACGGAGGCCCATATATATCCCAATTTTATGGATAAAATGAGCGTTTCACGCGCGACTCAGGTCCTGAGCAATTCGGTAGCCTCTGGTATCGACATGGCCTTGTCCCAAAATTTATTAGGCAGTGACGAGTACGTGATAAAATGCGCTAAGCCCACACAGATGTTCGTTAAAAAAATGAATGATCTGTTCGATGAATTGGATGCAAAAAGATTCCAGTCGAAAAATCCTTCAAAATGTCCGATTAGGCGGGGTGACAGCAAAAAAATTGATAGATTGAATGAACATCTAGATTTTTTGCGGTCATTCCAGTTGCCGGAAAACGCACGCGTGCAGTGCATCGAAGGTTTCCGCATAACGATTTCAGCGATGCAAATGTTATGCGAGGAACTTTTCATTGAGCACAGCTCCCTCAAATTTATTTTCACCGGGAAAATGAATCAAGATGCGTTAGAAAACTTTTTCTATCGCATACGAGCTAGTCAGGGTATGAATACCCATCCCTCAGCTCACGAAATTCAATACATAGTTGCGCGACTGATCTCAATGAAAATTTTACGCCAGAGATTTGAGAAGAAAGGTTCTAATTGTACAGATGATGACGATTTAAATTTAGATTGGTATATAGGCCCCGAGGATCGTCATCTTGAGACAGAGGTAGGAGACCAGCGAAATGAGGATCTCGTTTTAGAAGAGATTGATGTGGAAGACATACATTTTGCTGAAGAAAGTAATGAAGCTGAGGTACAAGTGCAGCGTTACTTCACAGGCTATGGTATTTACCAGAAAATGCTGTGCAAGTTAAAATGTGAAAAGTGCACGAACGCCATGACGAAAACAAAAGGGGAGCTGAAGTTGCATTCAGAAGCCCTGATAAGATCAAAAAACTTCACGGATGACAGCGATTTAAGGCTTGTCAATCCTGAAGACAGGGTTTTCGAAGTGTGTCGACTCCAAATGGTGTGGTACCGTCAGCTCTTCGCAAAATATGCCCACATTGCAGGTCTTAGGTGTTTAATGTTGTCCGCTCTAAAAGAAAAAACACAAAAAGTGTTTCCCGACTGGTTTGTAGGATCTGGCGAGTGTAGAGATCATCGCGAGAAGCTATTAGATTTTCTCTTAACTGTCCTTTTATTCAAGAATGCAAAGTGGCTCTTGCGAAATGAGGTTAATAAAGTCAAAGAAAGAAAACTACAAAATAAATTAAAAAAGCTGTAGGTTATAAGTAGGTTGTAAGCCAGGGCCCCACGAAAAGAGATTCGCCGTTCACACAGGTAATTAATAATCTATTAGCTATCTTTTGCATATGATGATACCTATTCTTTTATTTCAGGGTTTTCCACTTTTCTATATTTCAGGTTTTTTTTATTTATATATTTTACAGGTATTTTCCCGTTTCAGGTTTTTTCTATTTTTTAGTCTATTTTACAGGTTTCTTTTTTATTTTTTCTTCTCTTTCAGCTAGCACCCGAGCCTAGATTTTTAAAGCACTACAATTTTTTCTTAATCATGATGGATTGAGAGTAGTGTTTTAAAAATCAGGTAAATCGCAATGACTTAATCGATGTCAATATCGAAGTCGTGTGAGAAATTGTTATAGTATGAGAACAATTTCGTAATTCGTGCTTTCAAAATTTTATATTTTTTTTTTCATTTCAGGAAATGTAAATACCTATTATTTATAGCATTGTAATATATATACATATACATATAAGAATACTTAAATTACTTGTGAATAAAAATAATTAATTATATTTTTTTTCATTTCAGGAAATGTAAATACCTATTATTTATAGCATTGTAATATATATACATATACATATAAGAATACTTAAATTACTTGTGAATAAAAATAATTAATTATATTTTTTTTTTCATTTCAGGAAATGTAATTACCTATTATTTAGACCATTGTAATATATATACATATACATAAATTTCTGTGAATAAAAATAAAAAATTAAAATTAAAAAAACTAGTATTTCATTTTCTTAAGGTAATAATATTTATTTGGTAAGAGGATCTTAAAGAAACATATACCAATAATACAATTCGACAGGATTTCATTAGAATATCAATACACATATTCGTTCAGCTCAATAAAATAAATATCTGCATATGAAAAATTGTTCCTATGGACGTGCAAAAGCAAAACACTCATATATAGTACATAAATACATGCATACAAACTGCCATAGCCATACATACATATGAGGCTGCGAGCACTTGCGACAGAATATTTCGATTTGCTATTGCTGTCGAGAATTTAGAACACATATTTACATACATATATTGATGCATACATATGTACGGAGCCGCGGCCACTCGACTTCACAAAAAGTGAAGATTTACCAAATATTGGCAAATAATTCAACGCGAAATATTACAATATTGACTATTTTCGAATTGGCGAGAAAATTGGCATATGGGCATATGGGCATATGAGCTCGAACTTAGTGTTATAGAATATTTTGGATTTTTCAGCGTCGTTGCGACTAAAAAAATCTGACCGCTGCGACTGCGCCTATGAATGTATTTTGTTCTTGCAGTCGCTCGGCTTATAATTTTAGCTTTGGAAACATACGCGTGCAGAGGCATAACATAAAGCCAGTGCTTTGTGTGTGCTGTTGTATGTACATACATATGTATGTATATACTAATAAGCGTAGTTTTGCTTGGAGTCGAGAATGTATGTATATGTATGTACGGACATACATACAATAGGGCATCAATATGCCAATACGTGAGGTAGGTCATGGTTGCTTCAGTACATTGAACTTTTGCTTAATTGTTTCTTACATGTGTATACATACATGTACATACATATGTTTGTAGTAAGAAACAGTTTAAACAGATTTTGTTACTAATCCAAATATACATACTTACGGTAACATACGAATATGCTTTTTTATCCTATAAAATATGTAAATATGGAGGATATCTTGGGTTTGTTAAAATTATTCTTTTATTTATTTTGAATATCAAAACTTGAATACAAACCATGCTTGTATACCTCCTGCAATAGGATGTGGATGAAAAATTACAGAACAGAAATAAAAACGTAATGCCTCAAATGCCTTGCAAAATGCTGTCGGTCAATTTTATTTCAAACAAATGTATGTATAACAATGCCCAATTTTTTTTGTCCAAAAATAACAAATATATATGTACATATATGCAAATACATACGTTTCTTTGAAGTTTTCTTTTATTTATTTTAAATTTCAAAGTTTTATACTATCTATAAAATGCATACATATATTATTCCATGTAATAAATCTAAATTGAAAAAAATTTCGTTTGCGAAGGAACAAATGAATGCATATTCAAATGTAAATATGATATATACATACATATGTAACACTATAAGAATTGAAGATCCAATTGAACTTTTGCACAAACATAGCTAACATAATACATATACATATGTATATATTGATATACATATATTTACATACATATGTCAAAATACCAAAGCACTTGTATGTAAAAATTTTCATCAAATTTGTATAGTTTTCAATTTACTAAAATGCACATACCAAGATGTGAGAGGTCGTTTTATAGTGCATTTTTTTAAATTAAATCAAAATATTAAAGTTACTTTGATTTGAAATGTTGGCGCATATAATAAATATTCAAATTATTCATCAATAATCATTTAGTTGAATAAATTTTCATTCATCAAGGGAACATATGTAGAAATGAACAAGCAAATTCTTTGCAAAATGCCGTCGGCTAATCGTCAATTTGATTTTCTACAGAACCAAAAGCAGAGAACGTTATGATATACAGAGAACGTTCTCTGTGTGCAGAGCCAATATAGGAAGAGAGAATTCACTGCAATCAGCTCTGTTAAACCCCGGCCGCGGTTAGACTTAGCTCTGTTAAACCCCGGCCGCGGTTAGACTTCATTTTTGACAATTCACACCATTCGTAGCTCGTGAGACTTCTCTATATTTAACGTTCTCTGAGCTTTATTTCTGAAAATGTTCTGGCAACACTGACCCTATCGTTGGCCTTCGCACTCACTCCAGCACGCTTGTTTTTGCTGCACTTTTCTTTCCCTCACACCTAGTTTTTTTGCATTAATGCCTGTTCTCACATGGGTGTACAGTGGACCGTCACTGACGACATCGAAAATAAAACACAAGCAAAATAGCATAAAAAATGCAATACAATAACAAGTGCACAAAGAAAATTTTTCACAAAATTCAACACGCAACCAGCACATTAAACTTTCACTTTTTGTTTAAAACGAAATTTCTAATGAAGCCATACAAGCCGCATAACTGCATTGCTCTGACATAGTAACTTTTCTTTTTGTTTTTGAATTGAAAGCCGATGTTTACTTATTTCTATACCTACGTTAATGACTTTCCTTCACACACTTTAACACTGGGCTATACATAGTTTATGTTCACGTCACAATGCCTCGTTTGGCCAAAGTACACTCAAACAATGGCCCTCGGGCCGACGCAATTTCTTACGTTTTTTTTCGTTTTCTATACAACTGCCAAGTATACCTTGTATAAATTTTCTTCACTTAAAATTTGGATTATAAACGATTTAATGCAACTAAATAAAGCCACTGCGGTGAAGTTTTTCGTTCCGCCTGGTTATTTAACTGCCTCGCAAACCAATTGATTAACGAAACTCTTCAAATTGTGTTTTCTCATGCAGTTCGAAAATTAGTAGAATGAGCTAATCACACAAAACGACAACAAAGTTTTGCTGACAGCTGTTCGGGAAATTTAGCAGATACGCGGTGCTGCCAGACATAAGAGAATCGGTTGGCCAGAAAATGAGACCTATCGAAATTTTACGATTGGTTTTTAAGGCGGTTCCATCAATTTAATTCCAATCCTATTAATTTTATATATGTAATTAAAAAGCCCCTCATAAAAAGTCAACTTAAAACTGTAGGTGCCTCCATTTGTCAAACATCAACACGCACGCCACAAATAGGAGAAGCTCGGCCAAACACCCAAGAAGTGAATATAAATATATATAATATAATTAATACCAACCTTTATGGTTCCTCCTAAATTTTCTAAAAATCCTTTTCTCGTAAGTGTGAATAAATCATTTCTATATTTACAAGGACAAGACAGGAAAATACAACGCAAGACTAAATTATTTTTTATTTCTTCTTTGTAAAACGTGGACCACCAAAATTCTTCCCTTTGTTAAATTTATTTTTGCCAGATTTATTGGCTATCTTCACGCTGCTAATTTTCTTCTTTTTCGCAATTTGCGACAACTTCTTATGACGATTCGCCTCAGATCTGAATATAATAATTAAAAGATTAAAAAAATAAGCATGTTTAAAAATCTTAATTCAATTTTTAATATTCACCTTAAACGCAATGCTCCGCTACGACTAACATCTGTTAAATCGTTCGTAAACGCTGATTGACCGTGACGCCTCTTCGGCTTCAGCTTACCATAGTCAGAGACATGTTTCTTGGTTTGCTCGTCAGCCACGGAGTTTAGCTTACCCGGCCGTTTCTTCAGCTTTGACATTTTGGCACGCACCAAAGACGCCTTTTCAATCTCTTTAATAACACGTTCCTTTGCCAACTGTTCTGGAGATTTTTTCTTCGGTTCTTCCTTTTTCTTTTTCTTGGCAGCCAGCTCTTTCACTGGCGGTCCATCTTCACCCTCCCCACCATATTCGACACGTTTGCGTTTAACACCTTTGTTATTTGAAGTGCCAGCAGATTTTTTATTCTCCTCAGAAGGTGTAATGGCTAGGCGCTCCTTTTCATCTTCACGTTGCTTACGCGTTTGGAACCACTCACGATGTTCTACCTGGGTGCCTTGTAATTTACGTTCCGTTTTTGAAAGCTGCTGCTCCATTTTAGCCAGTTGGCGTTCCGCTTGCTCTTCGTCCAAGATGTTCTCTGAAAGTATTTGACAATCAACATAATTTAGTAAACTTACTAACTATAGATATAACACTGGGTATTTACGTATTTCCGGCTCTAGTGCGTTCAACTTCCTTCGATACTTCTCGATTATTTCCGGAGGTATAATACGATTCTTCACAGAGTTTTCTGCATTCTTGATAATATCTTTAACGATTTTGCGTTCTTTTTCGCCAGCCAGTGACACGGATATACCTGCGCGTCCCGCACGTGCAGTACGGCCGACTCGATGAATGTAGTGCTCCGTTGTGATAGGCATAACGAAGTTGATGACAGTCTTCACGCCTACAATATCTAAACCACGCGCCGCCACATCAGTCGCTATAAGAACATCTATTTGTTCTTCCTTGAATTTCTTCAATGACTCCAAACGTTGTTGTTGAGTGAGATTGCCATGCAATTCGCCAGCGCGTATGCCTAGTAAGCCAAGCAGGATGTGTAGACGATGTGCTTGCTTCTTTGTTTGTACAAAAACCATGCAATGATCGTGGAATGTGCGACAAATCAAACTGGCTAATATGGGCTCACGGTCACCCTCTTTATCTTCACGTATGCGTATAAATTCCTGACGCAGATTGAATGCCACTTGTTGGTTATTGTTGACGAATACTTTAACTGGCTTGTTGAGGGAAACAGCAGCCAAATCTTTCACTTGTTCACTCATTGTGGCCGAGAACAACATGGTCTGTCGTGTCTTTGCGCAGGAATTGATAATTTCTTTCATTTGTTCAGCAAAATATTCATCCAACATCCGGTCAGCTTCGTCCAGAATGAGCACCTACGATAAAGCAAAAAGCCACGATACACAAATGTATTGCAAAGCTGTAAACGAATGTTTTCTGAAAACTTCAGGTTAGGCTTCCTACGAAGCATAACTAAAAAGCTCCACAACGATAGCCTACAAGGCAATTCAGAGCGCAAGGATAGAATTCATCATAATAATAATTCAACTGCTTATTTTCCGCTATTTAAACACAAATATTTACTTTCTGTTGTCACTCACCTCAATGGAATCCAAGCTGAAACTAGGAGTGTTCTTAATATGATCGATGAGACGACCTGGCGTTGCTATGACTATGTCTGGATTCTGCCGCAACACCAATTCTTGCGCTTTTACATCCAAACCACCAATTGCTAGTCCCACATCAATTGTGGTAAATTGGCACAACTGCTTTGTGACCTGATAAACCTGTGCGCCCAACTCACGTGTTGGTACCAGTACAAGTACGCGAGTAATAGTTTTGCTATTCATTGGTCTATATAAAAGACGCTCCAAAGTTGGCAACATATAGGCCGCTGTTTTACCGGTACCAGTGGCTGCACAACCACAGATATCGCGACCTAGCAAAGCGATCGGTATTGTAGACGACTGTATTGGCGTTGGATAGATGTAGCCCAGTACACCGATAGCTCGCATAAGCGGGCGTGATAAATTCATCTGATAAAAAGATGTAATTGATTCGTTACTCTCAATTGCTTCGTCGAATTGCATTTTTTCGCCCTCTTCTTCTTCATCCGAATTATCTCCTGATTTATTTTTCTTCTTTTTGATTAATTTTTTCTCTCGAAGACGCAAATTATCGTGCTTCAACTCGTCGTCAGATAGAGGGATCTAAATGGTATAGAATTAAGGATTGCAACTATATTTTAATGTCATAATACGAAAGTAACGTACCTCCTCTTCATTTTCAATATCGGAGCCTTCTGTTGGTTTCCCTTCAGCTTCACGTTTTTTTAAACGCGCTGCAATTTTGTCATCAGTCTTGGTACGTGCCTTGCGCTTCACATATTTCATTAAGTCATCCCAGGTATCTTGGTTGTACTCCTTTACCGATGATACAAATTTAAACCCTTTTTCAAACTCGGCTTCTTTTTTGTGACGAATTTTCGTGGGTTGATACTAAAAACATACAATGGGTTTTAACTTTTGACTGGGTTTCTATTTGTATACGATATCAAATGCTTACCTCCACTTCTGCATCGGAGTCTTCAGAAAAGTTTTCAACCTCCGCATCATCTTCGATAGTTGTAATTAAGTCAATATTCTTCGTGGCACCCATTTCTGCCAACTAAACCAAATTAGCGATTGAAATATAATTCTTCTAACTTTTGTAAATTTTCAACAAACTTCTGCGCTCAACAACACGCACGTGTGGAACAGCTGTTTGTTCTTAAGGCCGTGTTCATACAGGGCAAGGAGATTTGAATACAGAAGATGGCGTCTTCCCAAAATAGTTACATTATTTTTCGCCATTTCGACAATTCTGACGTCAGTTCCCTTACCAATACAAAACAAACCAAAAAAAAACAAACATGTTTTTAAAAATTCAGTGAATGGCTTGGTAATATTGTGATTTCTGACATTTTAACTAAACAAACTAATGATAACGAAATGGCGCGTGTTAAAATGTGAAAGCACAAGTTAATATAAAACTCCAAATAATTTTTTGGCATCTTTATGCGGGTAATGCCGTGGCAAGAAAGTGTGTCAATAATATCTTGCGTTTGATGCACCAGACATGCTAGTTATCTGGGGAAGTAGCCCTTGGTCGGAAAAAACCCTAGTCATTCTGGTAACGTTAAACCGGCTGCCATGGGAATTATTTTGCGTTTGATAGTTTATACTGCTCTCGCAAACGATTTCTCTCCACAAACAAGTAATTCTCTTTCCTTTTTTGTGTATTCTATGAGCTTAACGTCACAGCGAATTCCTAAAGCGCAATCTCATATTCTATAAATCCTGATATAGGGAAACTTTCGTTGCTTCAACTTGCCGAACTCTCTTGTGGTGTTGTTCTTGTCGTTCCTTCAGGACAACTTCGTTGCAAAAAGTGAATTGCCCAAACACAAACCCCTCTCCCTGTCTCGTCCAAAACAGAGAACGTAAATTCATAGAGAAGGCTCAGGAACGAATGGGCAGGTTAAATGTCAAAACACATCAAAACGAGGGTAGGAAGTTAACAGTAGAGAGTTAACATAGCGGAGCGTAGTCAACATAGCGGAGCGTAGTCAACATAGCGGAGCGTAGTCAACAGAAATAAATATAGCGTTTGCATTGAAATGTAAAATGCCATGATTTGATGTTAGGGAAAAGAAAATAACAGCAGACTTGTACATTTTTCTTTCATGCTTATTTGCCGTCGGCATTTTGCATGCGCAAATGGATTATTTCTTGTGAGATGAATAAATTAATTCTAAGTAACGCAATAGCACCGTAGGCCTAAGTAGCTAGAGTGCTCTATCAGTTAGTGTTATATTTCATATTTCTCTAATAAATAATAATAATAATAATTCTAAGTATATGCATGCATGAATATGAAATTTTAAGTATCTAATTGACTAAATTGTATTGAATTTAGGTCTATTATCAAAATTATTCAAATATCATAATACAAAAAATAATTTTGTAAACCATTCCATCTTCATGTGGCCATCCATATTCATGTGGGCAGAAAAAACATGACATGCCTCAAAACCCAGCTCATACACCTCTCATACACATCTGCATATAAAGAATTCAAAGCAAATAGACAAACGTATGCAAACATATTTGTAATATACATATGTATGTATGTATGCAAAAATCACATTTCTTTTTCATGCTTATTTCCCGTAGGCATTTTGCATGCGCAAATGGATTATTTCTTGTGAGATGAATAAATTAATTCTAAGTATATGCATGCATGTATGTGAAATTTTTAAATTGTATTGATATTAAATATTCACATAAAAAAATGGCTTTGTAAACCATTCATTTGCATCAACGGTTATTATTATGTGTCCTTTTTAAATTTTTATATCCATATGTATGTATGTACATATATTCATATACTAAATAGATATAACATCTACCATCCATATTCATGTGGGCAGAAAAAAATCTTGACCTGCCTCAAAACACAGCTCATATGTATGTATCTACATATAAAAAATTCAAAAGCAAATAGACAAACGTATGCAAACATATTCCTAACATATGCAAAAAAAACTTATCTAAACGGTATTCGCGTACATAAACATATGTATGTATATATGCATATATGAATACATATGTTGGGACAATGTACATATGTACGTAAATGTTTCTATTCTAAGCAAAACAATGAATATTCGTATATACATGTGTATGCTTCCAAAACTAAAATTCTAAGCCTAGCGACTACAAGAACAAAATGCATTCCTAGGCGTAGCTGCTGCGGCCATGATTATTTACCCGCGACGGCGCTGAACAGTTTCAAATATTAAAAAGCACAACAAAAGCAAATTCATTGATAAGTTCGAGCTCATATTTCTACGAGCAAAGTACTTTCATTCATAAAACGAGCCGCCCATATGCCAATTTTCGCGACCATTCGAAAATAGTCAATATTGGAATATTTCGCGTTGAATTATTTGCCAATATTTGGTAAATCTTGAATTTTTGTCAAGTCGAGTGACCGCGGCTCCGTACATATGTATGCTTCAATATATGTATGTAATTATGTGTTCTCAATTCTCGACAGCAATAGCAAATCGAAATATTTTTTCTTTCGCAAGTGCTCGCAGCCTCATATGTATGTATGTCTATGGAAGTTTGTAGGCATGTATTTATGTATATGCGTGTTTGCTTTTGCACGTCCATATGAACGATTTTTCATATGCAGATATTCATTTGATTTAGCTGAACGAATATATTGATTTTGTAAGGAAATCCTGTCGAATTAAATTATTGGTACATGTTCATTTAAGTTCTTCTTACCAAATAAATATTATTATCCTTAAGAAAATGAAATACTAGTTTTTTTAATTTTTTATTTTTGCTCAATACTTGTGTTGCGCGTGAAACGCTCATTTTTTCGAAAATGCTTGGATAAATATGAGCCTCCGTCAATTTTGGGCAAATTTTAAAATTGGAATTCTTTTGATCAATATCAAATAACTTCCTAATGACCTTAAAGCTTGCAGTGCCATGAGCGGTTGGAATATCATATTTCATAAATACATTACGGATGGACTTTATGAGATGGCAATAGTCAAACATACAAAAAATTTTATTGTTTTCGTGCATGAAAAAAGTGTTAATTTCAGAAATCTTCAATTGATTAAATAAAGTTATATTCGCGGGCCCTTGATCGCAAATCATAACTTTTATATATCTACATCGTCACGCATAAAAGTATATGCTTTAGTGGACATATAGTTCAAATTTTGAGCCAATGTCTTTTCGTCCTCATTATACCAACCTTTTTTGGTACTGACGATCATTTTTGCAAAAGTTGCTACAACTTTCTTCCGCAATTATTGCACGTTTCAACAACTCAGAATATTTATTTTTTAGGTCATTATTTTCTTTTTCAAGCTCCTCAATACGTTTATTGAATTTGACCGCGTTGCTCTGATAATAGCGAGCAGACTGAGCAAACCGTTCGCGAGTGATTGTGGTTTCTAAGTCCACGCAGATCTGATTACTATAGCTAGCCTGCCTGTTTTCCTCTAATATCGAATATTTCTCAAACTCTTCCAGAGTTAAATCTTCTTCTACTTGCTTAACTACCCTACAATAAGTTGCAGTGACGGGCGGGCAAACCCAATCAGAGCCAGCACTAGGCGAGCGACTTCTATTTACTGGCTCTAAATTGAAGCAAGGAAAAGCCCCTTTCAAGAGTTTATATTTTGTAACCAATGTGGGTTCAAAATGGCGTTGGCAAATAAAAACCCTGTCAGTGCTTGGCACTTGCACGTTGCAAGCCAAGGCCCAATTCTTACGGGTCTCTTCGTCCCTAGGAAACGCAAAAAGTATAACTTTATCCTTAGGCACGCAGCTCTCGATACATCAGCTCCTTTTTTTCTTTTTTTCGGTCCACTTGTTCGGTGGAACATCCTCATAGCCTAATTAAAATTTTTATTTTAATTTTTACAAAATTTAAATTGAGGTATATTCAGTATAATCATATACATATATAAAACAAGAAACCGCACCCTCCGGGGATTTCTAGTTTTCAAGTAATTAATTGTTAAAATTGTGTAATTTAGCGAAAGGATATTGTTGTTTTGAATACAAGTATAAAAACCAGTAAAAATGCGTTTGTGACCATATATTTTATGAATTGAAGTGAAATTTAGAACAAAATACATACATATATGTATTATATTGTACCAATTTATAAGTGTATTGTATTAAAATGCGTGTAAATATTGAAAGATATAAAAGTTGTTCTTGAGCCACTCAAATTACCCATACGGCATTATCCTACACCCGATCTTTAAATTCAAAAGTTTTTTATAAATATGTAAATAAAATAATGAGAATGTGCGCATTCAAGTTCAATTGGTTACAAGCAATCATAAGAGCTTTTCAATATTTGGCGCAATTTTCATATATGTATGTACATATATACATTTATCCAATCAAAATCAAATCTAATGCAATCAAACATTTTTTCCAATATTTGGCGCAATTTTCATAAATGTAAACCTAAAATAAATATGTCCTTTGCTAATATATGTATATAAACATGCATACATAAAATTTCGCGCAATTTTCATAACTTAATTACATACATATGTCCTAAATTACGCGCAATTTTTATAAAAAAACCAAAAAGAACAAATCTGTAAACATGCATACAAATCATATGGACATATCAAATGAACAACTCTGTTCTGTACGCAAGCAAATGTAAGCTAATGTAAACTACATTTTTTTACATTGCGTATCACTCTCTCCCTCTCATTTCTCTCCGGCAGCCATATTAATTAATTTCCTACTGTTAACTTGTGCTTTCCTACCCGTATTTTGTTAGGAGGAACGGGCCGGGACTGCGCCTTCTCTATGAATTTACGTTCTCTGTCCAAAAGTTACAAATTTATTTGCACAATAGTTACCCTCTATGCACCCAGCCTTATGAAACTGTCCTGAGTGTACGCGGAGTGGTAAACAAACTAGCACTGAACGTACACGAGCCGCAACATGTGCACTGCAACTGTCAGATTTCACTCTTCCTTCTGCTTGCACTAGCCAAAGTGAATTATATTTTAAATTGTTTATTTTTCCACGCGCACGAGTAAATTTTTAATATAAAAGCAAATGCAAATAGCGGACTCCAATTAAACACATTTATCCAAGTATGGCAGAAATATTGCAGAAAACAAAAAACACTAACACCTTTCGGGTAAGCCGCTCTAATTTTTAGTAGGTAATTTTTACAAAAAATTTAATTTCAGTTCAAATCCTTCGCCGATCGCGTTTGTGAAATTGACATACGACGCTTGGCCTTATATCGCATTGGCCATGAAAATGAGGAACTGCCAGAGGAAGAGAATGAGACATACTTCCATCAAACGCTGAAGAAATGGATTGTACTAAATTTAACAGATGAGTTTGGCCAGTTTAGCCGCAGGTGCCTGAAGGTTATAACCTTGCCACAATTAGTACATCAAAAAGACTTTGTAATAGATCTGCTCCTTGAGCGTCTGTCCACTGCAACTAATTTATCGCTGCAGCCGCTATTAGAACTGTTATACGTATTGGCGCGGGATCTGCGTGAGGATTTCTACCCATACTTTCAGCGTGTACTTGACCGACTCATTTGTCTGCTGAACACGCAGGATGCAGAACAGTTGGAATGGACACTCGTTTGCTTAGCTTATTTATTCAAGACCCTCAAACCGTATTTGAAAAGGAATATTGGCGTGGTATTCCATGCTATACTGCCACTGCTGGATGAGCAGCGTTATGAAGAGCATGTTACTAACTTTGCGGTGGAATGCTTCTCCTTTATTGCACGAGATGTGCGCGATTTCCGTAAATTTCTTGATTTTGTACTGGACACTGTTGCGCGAGAACAAGTCGATTGCATAGCAGGATGTGGCCGATTGCTGTTTGAAATTGTTCGAGGAGTGAAGGGACAGTTCCACTCGGTGGCAGATGATTTCCTACAGTTTATATTTGAATGTCTGGTGGACGAACAGCGAGCCAAGTCCACCGACAAGCTACAGCTGTTATGTGAAATTGTCAAGCAATCAGTGCAGGAGTTACTCAACTTTCTGCTGCCGCAAAATATGACCTTGTATTGGAATAAACTCTGCAATGTGGCGCAAAATACAATGTTAGCAGGTGTGAACGCATGTGGTCGCTTAGTCCATCTGCTGCCGCTGTTCATTATTGCCGCCAAGCACCGAAATGGACGTCACTTATGTGAGTTGGATGTATTAGTGCCGATTATACTCAAGATGATAGACTACTGTATGCAGCATCATTCGAAATCCAATGCCAAAGAAGCATTAGGCTTGCTTATACAGCTGGTTAGCACAGTATTACTGGCTGATAATGTGCATCTGACGCAGTTAGACACCAGTCGACTAATGAAGAAAGCACTCAGTGTGCAACAACGCGATATTTATGCACAATTCGTGTTACTGATAGGTTCGCATCCGCAGTTCGAACTGCTGGTTCTACCTTCTGTGGTTGCAAACTTTGAGCAGCACTTGGATGTAGCGGCGTTTGAGTTGTTGGCGCGAGTTGTTTTGCAGAAGCAGCCTTTGGTAGGCAATGCCATCGCGCTGGAATCGTGGGAGCTATATTGGCTGCACATTAAACAGCAACAAACTCTGCAAAAACTACAGCAAAAAATGAGTGAACTCGATTTTAGTGAAGACGTATTAAATGAACAAAGAAATGGACTACTTCAGCATATTTTATTGTTGATCTTAGTGCCACATATGCCGGGACTAGGAAAAAAGCCGCTGGAAGATAGACTAAATACAATAATGGACCAAGTTTTAGACCAAATAAATACGCATGGTAATTTTGCGCGGCAATTGGCAGTGTTTTCTCTGCTACTCGATACGCAAGTTCATGTTATGTACAACAGTCGGCCCGATTTTCTTAAACGAGATGTTCAAGTTTTGCTGCCACATGCAACAAGTAATCTTCAAGCCTTAGGTGCACTGGACCAATTGCTATCAGCAAATGACGAACTTCCTATTGAAGAAATTCAACGGATTTCAGAGCTATTAGCGCCATTACTTAGTTCGCATTCTCACGATGGCCGCCGACTCGCGGCGCACTGCCTCCAAACACTTAATAAACGCATAACGCAAGCGCATCCCTACAATGTATTCTATGCAGCAGAATGTGTCGAACCCAACATACATAACTATCGTGAACAGCTGCTGCATCTGCAGCAATTGGAGACGGCAGGCGAGCTCTATCGCGCTATAGATAAGGGACAACGCGATATCTACAAGCAGCACATCCTGCGTTTTCTGCTCGGCATGTTGTATCACAACTTTAAATTTGTTTGGGAGCCGGTGCTAAAATTAATAGAATCATATGCCCAGGGGATGAGCGTAAGTGACTTTTGGAGCATTTACCATCAACAGTTAAAGCTCACAGCGGAAGCCATTGATTACACCGTTACTGCAACACAGAGCGCAATGGCCACGATTGAAAATGTGCCCTGTTGGAGCAACGATATTCTGAATGAGCTGTTGCCGGCCATACAGCTGCCGAAACCGACTCAGCAGCAATTGCTAAATTATCGGAATCTGCTATGGATGCGTTTGCCACAGTTTGGTCAAATAGCGCAGCAAAAAAATCGTGATCTCGTAGGTCTATTTCTGCAATTCGTAGATGAGGAGTATCGTGCACGTTTGGAACGACGCGAACTGACTTGGGATCTGACGCAGCTGGCATCTGGTCAGGCACAGGAGCAGCTTGCAGACGCAAGCGCGTTGGACAGTGATGCGGAAGCGGATGAAGATGACAAGCAAAATGGTGTGTATTCTGCTATGCAGCCAATTAAACAATTTGTTTGATGTATTTCTTTTTATTTTAAGACCGTTCACACAAAGCCGGGCGACGCGGCAAACAACGCAAGGATCAGCAAGGCTATATTGCCAAAAGCATTCTCCAGACGCTACAAAGCAAACTTGGTGTTTTTGCAGCGCAGTCTAACCCGCGCTCGCTTTATCGTGAACCTGAATTATACGCACTATATATGGACCTATTAGCCGGTCCCAATGCACAATTACAACGTGCCGCTCTTGATTGTGTGCTCAGGTATAAACAAAAATCTTTGATGCCACACAAGGAGCATCTTTACGCTCTAATCGATGAGGTGAAATTCAAGGAGGAGCTTGTCAATTTCAAATTAGACGAGTCTGTAAGCGCAGAGCAACGACCAGAACTCATGAAAATACTACTGCGCCTATTGTATGGTAAAATGATCACAAAAGGCACTCAGCGCGCTCTGAGCGCACAAACGCGCAAGTCCTTGATTCTTCGTTTCCTGGGACAGTGTACAACCGAGGAGATTTTTTGGTTCCTCGAAATGGCTTTTGGGAAATACGCAAAATATACCGACGCCAGCGTGGCGCTGGAGGAGATACCAGCACAAGTGGCAGCAGATTTCGATTTGCATGCTGCGTGGTCCCCAAAAAAACTGCAAAGCATCGTCAATCTGCTCGAGTTGATACGCAAAGAGTTTGGCGGTCTAATGAAGCGCGACTTTCACCTATACATGCTGAAACTACTAACATTCGTGGGAAGTGCCTGCAATGCGGTTTTACTGCTGCCTGCGGAGCAGTTAGTTCTCATTCATCCAAAGATGGGTGTGGTCTACAAAAATGTGCGCAATGCAGCGTTGCTGAGTTTAGTGAATTTCTTTGCGCACATCGATGAGTTTGATTGGGAGGCGCCGCAATTGCGCTGCCTCAGCGAAGTTTACGTCTGGCCCGTGATTGAAAAACTGCCACAAGATGCCATACACACACCAACGCCGCTGCTGCGTTTGCTCTTGCAGTGGGGTGAGAAGCCGCAGCATTTCAACTACTTGGCACAGTGCCGTGCCGATGGAAGTGAAGATGCGCAGAGGTCACCTGTTATCTTTCAATACGTAGTGGCGCTGTTATTGAATGAAAAAGCGAAACCAGCAGTACGTCGCCCCATTATGGCGCTTGTGGAACGCCTACTGCAATCCGCGCCATCCCAAGAACCCGCTAAGGATGGCATAAGCGGCTTACATATCGTCAAACCCTACATTCCGGAGCTGCTAAAACGTCTGCGCATGAACTTCAGCACGCGCGCCGCCAAGAAAGCCATCGACAAGCGCGATCTTAATATCTTGTCGCTACTGACCGCTCACGTGGATGACGCGGATACATGCAACAGTTTGTTGCAACTGCTGCTGCCCATACTCATTGCGAAGTCCCAACGGAACGCCAATGAAGAGGTGGTGACACAGGTGATAACGACACTCGCCAATCTCATAAAGCAACTGGATGCGCCAGAGACATATTTGCGAAAGCTCGCCCCATTCTTTGAGCAGACACAAGAGGTAAATGCACGCAAACTTCTGTGTCAGCTGGTAACCGACATCGCGCGCAAACGCCACAAGCAGGCTACACAGTCGAAAGACGAGGCACTCGTTGCACTGGCGACGCGTTTGCAGCGCACCGCGCGTCTCACCAGCATGCTGAATGCCTGGGACAAGCGCTGGGTTGAACAACCCGATTACGACAAGCGTTTGGATGCGCTTAAAGAAATTGCGCAACTGCTAGATGCTGATGGTGAAGGCGTCGACATTGAGTTGGGCGTACTCGTAATCTACAACTGTGTTTACTTCATCAAGTATGACAAGGATATGGGTTTGCGCGACAACGCCAGCGAACACTTGCGCTTGCTGCTACCGCGCCTTGCGCTACACTTTGCTGCCGCGGTGGATGGCAAATCCAGCTTGGACTACTTAGTGGACGAAGTGGCTATAAATTTGCTCAGGCGCTTAGTGCGTGACAACAACGATAATGTACGCTACGAGGGCATACGGCTGTTGGGTGAATTGGCACGCCAAGCATCCCACACGCATCCCGTCTTACAGGACTTGGCGCCGCTCGGTGATCAACAAGATGCTGAGGTCGATTTCTTTGAAAATCTTACTCACTTGCAAACACATCGGCACGGACGTGCTTTGTTGAAATTCTGTTCGCATGCACAATCTATGACGCGCCGACCGTGTACGCGCACGTTGACTGAATTTGTGCTTCCTTTGGCCACGCGCTATTTGCTGTCGGAGAAGCATACTGGAAAGCATACGCTAATAGATGCCGCTATCGAAACTGTGGGCGTTGTATGCCAACTTCTGCCCTGGCAGCAATATCATGCATTGCTGCGCTACTACCTCGCCAAGCTGCAAAGCACACAGGAGTATCAGCGCCAATGTGTGCGCATTGTGATGCGTATACTGGATGCATTCCATTTTGATTTGACACAAGCGCAAGCTGATCCAGAAGCACTGCAGCAGCTGCAAAGCAAGCTAAATGGCGAGCAGACGGCGGTACAAACGGAAAAATCAAATGAATTAGTTAAGCAATCAAAGAATGTAAAACCCTTAGGGAAACTCGAGGTCGAGTCTGCAGAAGGCGCGGAAGACGCTACAGATGAAGAAGAAGAGGAAGACGATGATGTAGGTGAAGGTTACGATGAAGAGGCGGCGCTTGCTGCTGAATTGGCAGGCGCTGACGTGGAGGCCGCACTATTGCCTGTGGACTCTGAAACTTCTACTCCTGCCGCGTGCGTACTCAATACGGCGTTGTTGCTGCCGGCGGGTGCTGCCAAACGCGTCATTCTAACTATCACCAGCATTCTCATACCAACGCTCAATCGCGCCATCACAGAGAAAAGCTCCTACGACAACAAGCACAAAGTAAATCGCAAGCGTTTTAGCGCCGAACGCGAGGAGGAAGAAATATTGCGCGTGCCCATTGCGCTTGCGCTAGTCAAACTTATGCAAAAGCTGCCGAAGGAAATGATGGACACCAATTTGCCAGGTGAGTTTATTTCGACCTTCCTAATTTATATGGTTAACTAATTCACATCCCTCCAGGCGTTTTCATGAAAGTATGCACATTTCTGCGCTCCCAACTAAAATCGGTGCGCATGCTTACGCGCGATATCCTAAAGAAAATGATGCTCGCGCTGGGCGCTAACTACCTGTCAATGCTAATGGATCATTTGCAATCGCTTCTGACGCGTGGTTTCCAAGTTCATGTGCTCGCTGTCACAGTGCATGGTGTGTTGGATGCGCTACGTGAACAATTGCAGCCATGCGATATTGAAAAATGTCTACACAACTTGCTCGATGTAGCTTTGAATGACATTTTCGGCGACATCACCGCTGAAAAAGAAATCGACAAGATAGCGGCGCACACCCCCGAAGCCAAACCGAGCGCCAAGAGCTACCTTGTATTGCACATAGCTGCGCGCAATATACAAGAAACTTGCCTGCTTGATCTACTTATGCCGTTTAAGGAGCACTTAACACGTTCACACTCACGCAAAGTCACGCTTAAAATTCAGGATTGCTTTGCAAAGATCGTGAGCGGTTTGGTGGAGAATGTGCACATTTCGCGTGAGAGTTTGCTAATCTTCATTTATGGCGTTGTATCGGAAAGTATCACCGATCTACTACCTGGTTTGCAAAAGCGTACGCTCAGCGAACAAGAAAAGGAGCGCATGCGACGCGCACGTCCAGACTGCTTCATCATACAGCCTGCCCCGCGCACGCGTTCGGGTGCCGTCACCAAGCGCGTTCAATCGAATGCACAAGCCAATGCGCATATTCTTATTGAATTCGGTCTCGAAATGCTGCAGTTGGTGTTGAAGCGCAGGAAGCTGCTGGAAGTTGACTATCAGCCTTTCTTGAATCCTATACTGCCGATGTTGCGCGATGCTCTGAAAAGTACGCATGTGCGCGTGGTTACATTCGCCTTGAAATGCTTCGGTGCCATCTGGAATGATGGATACGAGTTGCCCGCGCTTCAGCAGCAATATCTGAGTGATGTTGTGGAGCGAATGTTTGAAATATTAAAGAATATTTCGACTTTTGGTGCTATAAAACAAGACGAAAATTTGCAGCTCGTGAAATCTTCATACAAAGCCTTCGTGGCCTTACTGCGCAAATGTACCGACTTTGTTCCGACACCGGAACAGCTCCAACAGCTGGTGGTTTATGTGGAACAAAATCTCTTCGAAGGGGAACATCAAGCACTCTCGTTTTCATTGCTCAAAGCGCTGATTAGCAGACGCGTCGAGGTTGAGTCGTTGCATGAAATAATGAAGCGAATTGGCGATTTGTCGGTTGTTTCACAGTCAGACTTTGTGCGTGATGAGGCACGCAATATACTTGTCATTTACGTCATGGAATATCCGCTGAAGAAGCGTGTCGATCAGATTGTGAAATTTTTTACAGTACAGTTGCGGTACTCGTTGCCTTCGGGTCGACAATCGGTCATACAATTCCTGCATTCAATCATTAAGAAGTTCCCACTGAAAATACTGTCAAAACAGGCGGAGTTCCTATACATTTCACTTGGGCCACGACTGGTTAATGATGATGACCCTAGCTGTCGCAAGGCAATCGCCGAATGTATTGAGCTGCTGATCACGCGCTTGGGCAAAGTCGATCGGCAGCATTTATTTGATATGACGTTGTTGTTCTTTGAAGCGCAAAATAAGCCTTCGGTAGTAGAAATGGCAGCATCGTTGTGCTCGCGCTTTTTGAATGTCGAGAAGCAAACGTTTGGGCCGCGCTTGAAACTCGTTCTTCCAACAATTGTTTCACGCCTGACGTTAAATAACCCAAGCGCGCCTGGAAGATTTGTGCGCGCTCCAACGGCGCTGGGGTACGACGTGGACGAAGAGAAATTAAAGAAGAGGAGAAAGTACCATGTAAGTCTCTCATAAATAACATATTTTGTGTTTGGGAAACCTTGACATTATTCATTCTATTTTCTGCAGCGAAACCCGAAAGACCACGGTGGGAAACTGTATGATGAAATTATTCTCACTGAGGAGGAAGTTGCCAAAACAGCCGAGGAGCAGCAACGCGCAATTGACCATGAAATCATACAAACGCAATTTTGTTTGTTAAAAATGTTGGACTACTGTGCACTGGAGCTGTTCAGTAGCAACAACACCGAACTCTGTCATGTAGTCGATGAACTGGCTTATGAATCGCAGAAGCTACTTGCTCACGAGCATGCGTGGGTGCGCTGCAATGCAGCTAAGATTATCGCACTTATTTTGGGCAACTATGATTTTGCACGTGTCGCCGTACAGCTAACTAAGGAACAAAAGGAGTTGGCTTACACAGATGGCAATAGCAACGATAGCAGCGATGCGCCGAAATTTGATTTTATTTACACCGATCCCGCTTACGATATTAAATCGTTGGTGTTGGATTTGTGTGCGCAAGTTGTGCCCGGCGATACCCAACAAAATATGATCGATGAAATAGTCAAGATCTTCCTATTCATAGGCAATATGTTGCGAGAGGTGCCCTTCAGTGTTAAACAGGAGAAACCGGAAGATGATGCGGCAGAGCAAAGCGAAAATCAGACACAAGAAAAGGGCACGACTACAAAAATTAATTTGTACTGGTTGGTGCGCAATATACGTTTTCTGATTAATAGAGAGGTGACTAAGGCGCCGCATTCCATCGCAGTGGTAAGTATTTGTAGGAGGAAACATGTAAATGGAATAATAAAAATTTACCATTTCAACCTTTCAGCGCTCTGCACTCTTCACTCTAATCGAGGGCCTCATCACATTGATCAATGTCGAAACACTGGAAAAACTTGCTCCTCTTCTACTCGGCTCGCTGGTACGGGAAATGTCTGAGGAGGATCAAAATGTCGACAGTGATTTGCGTCAACAAGCGCTACGTGTTGGCAGCCGATTACGCAAGCGTGTCGGTGCTGATCTATACGATAAACTGCGCACGCGCGCTCAAACCACGCTGATGCGCAGACGGGCTGAACGCAAAAAGCTGATCGCCCAAGAAAAGATACACGATCCTCTACGTGCTGCGAAGCGGAAAGCTGCAACGCAGGAACGTAAAAAATCGGCAAAGCGTTTGAAAACGGATGTGATGCGCGGCAAAGCAGCGGATACGAAGCAAAAACTGAAAAAACAAAAACGCAAGGCAGAAGGCGGAGGAGAATTTTTTTAACACTAAATTAAATGAAATGAATATATTTTATTTACTGTAAGCATAACTGAAAAATTATATTATTAAAATATAATAAAGTAATTTAAAAATAATGAAGTAGTTTAAAAACAATGAAATAATTAAATAATAATAAGGTAATTTAAAAATAATTGTTTAAAGGGAATGTTAATCCTTTAAGCATTTCGATTATTCTCAAAACGTGCACGGTTATGCTTAATTATTTTTAAGCGATGACGAGAATATTTGACGAAAACGTCTTCAAAGTGTTAAAAGGAATTTAATAATGTTATGTGATTAAGTTCATTCGATTACGTAAGCAATATATTCAAATATGTGCTACAATTATAAATATATGGTTTGTTTTCTAAAATATTAAAATAAACAGCAAAGCGAATTTCTTTCACTTAATATTGAGTATACTCGACATGAAACAAGAAAATTCCATCATTTGATGATGGGTATACTCGACAGAAACTCATCAAGCGTTAATGAAAGGATAAGGCGTACATGTTACGTTAAGTAATTTTAGTACAATTGAGTGTTGACAGGATCCTTAGTAATTAAAACACCGATGTTTGGAGAATTCGCACTGAGTTTTGCACCACACATCGCGCACATAAAGCTTTCACCTATTGAATTTTTGAATGTTTATTATTTTTGAATGTTTATTATTTTTGAAATGATAAGGAAATGCACATAGTATGTGTACATTTGCTGGCGTTCGTTTCTGAAGCGTGTTTATTGACAAAGCAGTGTTTTATCGACTTTATGGCTAACATACTGCTTTGCCGACACATGTTTACGCAAAAATCAGATTTGACAGCCTCACTTCGCTCATTTGTTTATTAAACAAAAAAGCCCAAAGAGACCGACAAATAAGACTAATTACAACAAAAAATATAATATTCATACGCTGAAAAAAATTAAGTGCAAAAGCGCGCAAAACTTGCATCACAGAATGCTGCGTTGCATACGTTTTGGTGAGGTGCTGCTCGACGAGACCTTCCGGACGTTCCTAATATGCAATCAGTGCCAGACAGAGTTTGTGGAAGTTCCAGAATTCCGCGTACATCTTGCGTCCAGCTCTTGTGGCCAGCGGCTATTTAAAGAAGATGTGGTTGGCTTAAAGTTTGGAGCAGCGCAAGTCACGCGAACTGGCAAAGAAAAAACCGTGAGTACCGCAGGCACAAGGCGTTCACTTGTAATATTAAATAAATTTTGCTCTCAGTATTTGTTGTATAATCCAGCGGATATACAATTAGCGACTACAGAACCAGTAATTAGCGCCGTAACGCCGATGGATGGTGGTGATGATGCCTACTTAGACTTAATGAAAATCGAAGAAGAGCTACTTGATCCACGCTGGTACACAGATATTGCAGGTGCACAATCTGATGTGGGCAGTCCTCAACCGGCTCCAACGTTACCCGCGTCCAGTAACACCAATAAGCCGATGGAATACAAGGAACTTGTGAAGGCTGTAGGGCCGTATGTGCAATTCAAAGAAAATGCAATAAAAAGGAAAACAGAGGGCATAACAGTGAGACGTTTTCAAACCAAAACAAATAATCCCGCTGCTAGCGTAAAAAACCCAGTGTTGCCAGCAAAAGACAAGCAAAGCACCGACCAACCAGCAGGGCGCTTGTTGAATCCAGCGGCAAAACGGAAGTTAGACCTGGCACCCAAGCACGTGCAGTTTAATGACCAGGTCAATGTGAAATATGTTATAAATGAACGATTGTGCACCAATGTAGCACTGAGTAAACGCACCTTAACTCAAAATTCCGAAAAAAATGAAAAACATTTTGCGACTGATGAGGCAGTACTTAAGCGGCGTAGAACAATAACGATACCAATAGATCAAGCAAATATACAACCAGACTTTCAGGAGCGGTTTGTTAAGCAAAGTTCAAATGTGCCAAAAACGGCAGTAATACGTAACACTGCTGCTACAACAACTTCAAGCACCACAGCAACTACTAAAATAATTACGAAATCCAACAGCGTCACTACAGTTGTTGGTGGTGCCAACTCAAAAGGGATTGCTAATGCAAAAGCTGCTCCAACAACGTCTGCAACTCAATCTGGCACGCAAACACATATCAAGACGTTGGTGTCTAATCCGCTGGTAATGCACAAACAAATAAATGGCACTAAAACCCCAATAACAACTACTGGAATGGCTGTCAAAAATCCTATTACCTACTCGAAAATCAACTCGAACGGCATGAAAAGTGAAAAAGTTTTACCTAAGCCGAATGCGTCTATTGTAGCCAGTCAAGTAGTGCCATCAGCGACAAGACCAAAGCAACGCGCTCTTAGCCTAACCGCCACAGGGCCAGTGCAGCCACCAATTTTTGCAACTGCAAATCAAGCAGCACCTCCTGCGCTGGCTCCATTATCAAGCAATAAAGTTGCTAACACTACCGCCATAATCGCTGCAAAGACTCCCACTGATGCGCACCAGCAAACCAATGATATACTCAATAAGTTACAAACACGGGGACTGCAGGTGAAGCGCACGCAACCGTGCGCAATCGTGGCCAATTCCGCTCATACAGGGCAACAGAACAAAACTATGGAGTTACTGCAGAAACTTCAATCCAAGGGCATGAAGGTGAAAATACTCAATGGTAAGGATACTATGAGTGCCGCAGCAGCGTCAGGGGCGCAAATAACTGCCAGTATTAATTTACCAACTACAACGGCAAGCACAAAAATGGTAAGCAATGTGCGAAATGTGGAATCAGCCATTGGAAAACAAAACAAGACAATTTTAAACAATAAGCTCATTATTAAGAAAGTAAAGTAATAATAGAAAAACACAGAGTAATTGTAAAATTGTATGTTGGTCTCGTAGCGTACATTCGTAAATAACAGTATAAACGCATCTCGAACGATAAATGTTGGGTTGCTAGTTTTTATAAAAGTTTAACTTAACTATTTGATTTTGTTTTTATTTATAGTACAAAAATGCGTATTAATTTGACGTAGGAAAGCTCGAATACTTTTCATAATTGTGTTTTATATGTTGTCATATTCAAATTATTTTTTGAAATAGTCTTGATGTAACGCTTAATATTTAAGCAATGAATTACGCGTCACTAAATGTTCACTGTTCTTTTGTGTAAATGTTTTTACACACATTCGCTGACTCAGCTTGTGCCCGAAGCTGTGAAATATATGAAAATAAATGGTTTTCAAGAAATTTGTTTAAAAACGCATTTAAATGTACAAGATAAACGATGAATGGTAAGTAAAGTTCATTAAGTTTTTAGCTAATAGTACTTGGGGTGGAGATAAGGAAGTCTTACTTACTAGCACTTATTTATTTATTAATCTCACGTCGCTAGAACATCGCTGTTGACGACGAAAGCAAGATTATGGATGGAAAAGCATACAACTGAATCAATTGCCCTTGCCGTACCACAACAATCTCAACCGCTTAACAGCCACCAATCGAAATTAAATCTCGGTTGGCAAATAGCATGTCTTATGTTCAGCGCGCTTAGTCGGAAGAAAAGCCTGATGACCCCATTAGTGATTAGAGCTCAAAAAAAAAAAAAACAAAAAAAAAAACAATCTGCTGATCCGGGCTGGGTGATTAATCTGCGTGCAAACCTTCTCCAAAGTCACCCAAATGAGAAAATGGTTTTTATTTATCAACTTTTTTTTATGCACATACAAATGTACATATATTCCAACAAAAAACAATCACGGCTGCAGTGGCAGCTTAATTAAGGGTCTATCCAAAAGCACTTTACTCAAAGATGCGGTATTTGCCATACTCACAGCATCGCCCACAGCACCACCTTCCGCAGCGACGCCAACTTCAGGAGTTACTGATTTGCGCACCAACTCACGTAGGCTGGCGGAAATTTTCGCCGTCTTGGCAATAGTCTCTTGGCGCCGCTGACGCGCTTCGATAAAACGCTGCGACTGTTCACATTTCTGCTGTATGTGCTCTTCTAACTGAGCGAGCCGCTGTCGTTCGGACTGCTGCGCTTCACGCCAATGCTCCTCATGCACCAACTCTTCTATGTTATTGTCGTAGCGCAGTCGACGCAAATAACTATCCAGCATGTTCGCACGTATCTGTTCGGCGCGCTGTAAGCGCTCGCTCAAACGCCCGCACATCTCCTGCTTGCGCAACTTCTCATCAATTTGTTGTTCCTCCTGCTGTACCGCCACCGCCTCCGCGCGTCGTAACTGCTCACAGCGTCGTTGACACGCTGCAATACCGCGCTCAACGCGCAGAGCGTCGAGACGTCGTTTTGTACTCACATCCTTCTGATGCAATGCTTCGCGCAACCGTCGCAGCTCTGTCAGGTCGCGTTGCGCAATCTCGTTCAGTCGCGCTTTTGTCAGCAGATAATCCTGAAATTGCTTATCGCGTATTGCGCGCTTGTACTCCTCCATTTGTGCGCACTTAAAGAGCTCGCGTTCGTAGCGCTCATTTTCCCAGTACTTGCGCGCCAACCATGCATTCTCCTTGGCAATAGCGCGCTCGCTACGCTTGTGCGCCATTCGGTTGAGTATGCGTTTGTCGTGGGTGGGCACTTGTTGATAGGCTGCGCGTACAGTTGGCGCCAAGCAGAGATTTGCCATGGAGGCGCAAAGCTTCTGTGAAGTCAAGGACGACTTTTTATCTTCATTTATTGCGCGGCTGCTCTTTGACTTTGTAGCGCAACGCGGCAGTGTATGGGATTGGGTGGAGGCAGCACAGCCCTCATCAGCAAACACTGACAAATATTTTGAGCTTGTTTCCTTCGATTGTGTTATGGCGTTTTTACCGTTCACTTGCAATGTGGCAGTAGCATTGTAATCTTCATCGTCGTTTAGTGCACTTAGCAGATCCTGTAAAAGTTTGCAATCGCGTGTATAATATGTTGCGCGCTTTGCGTCAGGACGTTTGGCCGGTACAATCAAAGGCGAGGGACTGCGGCTACGGAAGCTGCTAACACTTTTGGAGCGCTTCGCAGACACCGAAGAGTTTCGCTTCGCTTTAATACCATATTTAGTACCGCCAGCAGCGGTGGTTGTTGGACTTGCACGTCCGGAATGTGTTGGTGTGTTTTTGGCGCTCTTGGATTTTAGGTTTACTGTAGATGTGGCTTGTGTAGTGGAAGGCTTCGTTAAATTACCATTTGATGCAGTTGTTTCGTGGGTGTTTTTTCTTCTAGTAGTTTTTGATTTACGAGTAGACCGTTTCTTGCTACTGCTATGACCAATGGAAGTAGCGCCCAAAGGCTTGGCCGGTAACGCCTGATGTAGCGCTAATACATCTAAATTTGCTGCAGCGCGTTTTGATGTTTCGGGCTTTTGCGTATTAACACATCTTAGCGGTGGGAGGTTGACATCGATTTTATCAGCCTCAATACAGACGGCTGCGTCGGAATCTACGCTGCTACGATGCGAGCTGTAACAATCGCAATGACAAATCTCACAGCAGCTATCACTCAAAGCCAGAGAGTCTAGCTCGGCTAGAAGCCGCCAATGTTCCTCCGCCGCACGTCCTTGCATTGATTTGTGCACTAACTCATCAACACTTTTTAAGCTCCTCTTCGTCTTGGCACTTTCCTTCTGGTCACACAAATAATCTCAACTATTTTTAACACATCAATACGACTTCCGCGGTTTTGTCATTTCTACACGTTTTCAGTTGACCTAAAAGAACTAGGTCACTATGTCCAGCTTTTGTGCTTTAGGTGGGCTTATATATCGATTTGTTTGTGCTCTTCTATATTTGGACTTTTCGAATTGCCCTTTTGTTACTGACTGCTCTCGTATGTCTCTTTCATTAACCACACAAAATGTCCAGTTTGTTTACTTTTTATCGATTGCCGAACTCCGTTGGTACTGTTTCCATGGCGCCCAATCGTGCCATTTGACGTTTGTTGACGTTACTCCGTCGGAATTTAGTCGCCCGCATTTCATCACATCTGTAAGTGTTAGGCTTTCGTTGCACCTCTCGATTGGGGAGTTTTGAGACAACAAAATATTATGCTTTTGGCGGAAATTGAATTATGTGTCAATATACTCGTATGTATGTAAATACTCGCAACAACTATTAAAATATGAAACATCTATAAATTGCGGTTCTTACGAAAAATATTCCATGCGCGCTCATGTGATTTCTTAAAATAGGCAATAACATACAGCCATGGCTTGCAATAAGCTTACATTAAATTTATAAAGCTATTTATTTATTTTTTGGAGATTATAATTAATGGAATTAAATGATAAAAAAATGTATATCTGCATTTACGAATTAGTGTTTTTCTCTTTAAAAAAACCTTCCATTTTTCGAATAACATTTTGTTTGTATTGCTAGGGATTGTAGCTATTATTAAACAAAAAACGGTAAACTGTAAGTTTTAATCAATTGATAAAAAGTAGAAGCTGGCGTATAGTACTTTAAACACTAAACACAAACATAAATTGTCATCGATATTTTCTCGTCAGTTTACATAAAATCAAAATTGCTCTCATCGTATGGACGATTTGGGCCCATCGGTACACCGCCGCCAGGTCCACCACCCATCTGATTAGGTGGGCCGCCACCCATTTGACCACCTACAGGTCCACCTGGACCTCCTGGGCCACCACCTCCGCCCATCTGTGGTCGGAATTGATTAGCAGGCGCAGACTGTTGTTGCAGTAGCAACCGTAAGCCCGGGTTGTTGCTCATCATTGGGCGCACCATACGTTGTTGCTGCTGTTGCTGCTGCTGCTGTTGCATGGCCGCAGCAGCTGCTGCAGCGGCAGCGGCAGCGTGTGGTGAGACTTGTTGCATCTGCGCATTTTGACCACCCATCATGGGCATGCGTTGCTGTTGTTGTTGCTGCTGCTGCTGTTGTTGTTGTTGTTGCTGCTGCAACAAAGTCATTTGCTGCTGATGATGCGGATCGGAAAGCTGCATGCCTATCACACCAGGTGGTGGACCACTCCCTTGCGCTATGGGACCACCGGGTCCATTGCCAGGGCCACCCATTTGCATATTCATTTGTTGGGCATATTGGTTATAGTTTTGCTGCTGCTGCTGCTGCTGCTGCTGTTGTTGTTGCTGCTGCTGTTCCATTTGATGTTGTACATCCATTGGTGTAGGTTTCTGCTGTTGCTGTTGGGACATCTGTGCATTTTGAATGTGATCTATAAAGAGAGTAAAGTATTAGAGAGCATAAAGTATGCAAATTACTGCAAACTTACTTATAGCATTCTGCATTTGCTGCTGTTGTTGGTGTTGTTGTTGCTGCTGCTGTTGATGCTGCTGCTGCTGCTGCTGCTGGCCATGCCCCATTTGTTTCTGCTGTATGACCTTTCTCAGCCGTTCGACGAACATCGTCTGATTGTTGGGAATAAAGCCGAGGAAGGCGTTTTTCTCTTGGGTGTACAATAGTATAAGAACCTTGATGTCACACCCTGGACCAATAGGATTGGTAAAATGCACACATCCCGCAAAACCAGTTGCCATCACTTTCGACAGTGTGTCAAGCGCTTCACATGGTGTTGGCCTAAAAACTACCATTTTAGACTCCTTTAAGAATTGGCCGCCAATATTGCCAACGAGATGTTTAGGCATAAGTTGCATGAGTAATTTTGATGGCCAATTCTCCGCTTTGATCTCTGCCTCCCCGTCTTTTATATTTGTTGCAACACTACACTGTAGCGTACGTGTCACCTTTTGCTGATCAGGTTTGGCTTTCTCATTCCATTCAAGAACACCGGACCAAATCTTCTCGCGATCTCGTGGATGCTGTGAAGGATCATTCCCACCGGATCCTCCCGAAGACGATGATACTGTCTGTTGCATATTACCCGGCCCAGGTCCGGCTCCAGGCACATTTTGATTAGGTCCTTGTCCACCGGCTACATTGCCCATGGCTTGTTGTTGTTGTTGCTGTTGTTGCGCTTGATTTTGTTGCTGCTGCAACTGTTGCTGTTGCATTTGCTGCAACTGTTGCTGCTGATGTTGGTTAAGCATTTGAATGCGCATTTGCTGTTGTTGTTGTGCCAGTAAGGGATTAACTGTCTGATTTGGTGGCGCACTCAGCTGTGAAATGAGTGCCGAATTCGGATTCTGACCAGGACCCATTGGCCCTTGGTTAGGGCCAACCATGGGACCCCCTGGTCCCATGCCTGGGGGCAAGCCACCTGACCCACCCATAAATGGTGGACGAGGTTGACCAGGCTGCTGCTGCTGGTTCGCCTGGAATAACCACCGATTTTGAGGATTTATGTTAACATTCGGCTGGAAGTTCGGATTTTGATTCGGATTTTGGTTAACAAATTGTTGTTGCTGTTGTTGTTGTTGCTGTTGTTGTTGTTGCTGCTGTTGCATTATTTGTTGTGGTGTTAAACCAGTCGGGCCACTTGGGCCTTGCTGAGATTGTTGTTGTTGTCCTGGATTCATTCCGCCTACCGGATGCTGTGCGCCCTGCGACACCTGACCAGCACCTTGCTGGTTATCAATTTGCATTTGCCCACCTTGTTGCTGCTGCTGCTGTTGCAACTGTGGATTTCCGCCAGCACCGACGGGCGCAACCATTTGATTTGGCATACCACCACCACCAACATTTACATTATTCGCGTTCGGACTTGGTGGACGCTCTTTTAGATGATATCCTTTTAGAAGTACTAAATGCCTAATGTTTTTAGCGTAGTTTTTAGCGGCTACCGGCTGATCGCCATCCGCCTTCATGAATAACTTGAATAGCACAGGCATCTTACGTGGGGCTATGATGGAAAAATTGATTTTTCGTTCATGAAACAAAGCTGCTAGTTGCTCTACAGTTTTGCCCAAATGTTTCCAACATTCCATTACGGGAGTGGAGTATGGTGGGCTGTTGCATATTAATATACAATGCCGTTGCACATTCAGAGCGTCAATCATCAGTCGTGAACGTCGTTCCTTCATATCTTCGAAGCAACAGTGAGCCGTTGCTAAGCCTTCGCTCATGTTTGCACAGGAATCCATCCCACCGCCAACCAGTGGTAGCTGTTCAATGGTTTCCAACACCTGTTTAGGCCATACAAACGGCCCGTAAGTGGATACTGCTGGATCGAGTAGATTCGCTGCAGTACGATATATTACAATTCCATATTGCGTTGCATGCCTCTCGGATATCAGATATTCACCATCATCCACTTGCCAGCCTTTCGTGAAATGTTCAATGGTGGGCACAATATAATTACTCTTTAGCTCATTCATATAAGCACCATTCACCGCTGTAGCCTCAATAACAAAAACCACGTCGGCAACTAAGTCCAGCTCCATGTTCGCGGAAATATATTTTTTTTGTAATCTATTTCATTTAATAACACAACACAAACCACACAAAGGTTTCTATGATATTTCATACGCAAGAACTAAGAATATTTCTTCAACACATATTACTTAATTTTGTTTACAAACGATTTTCATTGAAGACTAATGAATTCCACTGATGATAACCCAGTATTATTTGAACAACTGCGAAAAAATTTTAAGTATATGTATGCATTTTTTGATTTTTTAAGCCACCTATGCACGATGGGACAATAATAAGCCGATGCGCCGGTAAAATGAAGTGACCAGAGTTGTATTTTATATTTTCTGTTCAGCGCTAAGCATGTTGTTTTGAAGCAAGGCGAATCTATTCAAGGCTATTAATAGATCAGTTGGTTTCTTTTTTCTTTCGCCGTGTAAATTAGAATGCCAGCACAAATTCAAATGAAGAGAAGCTGTTCTATTCGCATCATCGTCGTATGCTTCTAACTTCAACTGTATATCGGCTGTTCAACGAAGTTCGTCCTTTTTTCTTTTCTGTTTTCTTTTGTCATAACATACTAAAGCCCACAACGTTGTTGTTGGCCTAGTGCCTTTTAATAAATGCGCCTTGTTATAGAGATGCAAATTAATAATTCAGATTTCCTTAGTAAAATATATGCATACATACATACATTCCACATTTCAGTCTATTATTATTTCTATTTGCAACCTGACATAAGATATCCTATTGAGGTTACACAACAAATTGAAATAAGCTCCTTTCTCATTGTTATTTAAAATATGTGTGTAAAATGTAAAATTTTTTCTGATGTCGTATATATATTCATCTACAATTCTTTGGTATTTGTTTATACAAAGAAAATATATGGCCGTTGTATTTTATATTAAACATATTCATAGGACATTTTTGCTATTACGCCAAAATTTCTCATGAAAATCCACCAGTTGCAAAAAAATACAGCATTTATGAAATCATCTGTTCCTAATAATAGCAGCTAATTATTTGCTAACGTAACTATTTCGCTCACTCATCTGAAATTTCCTTAAGTAACCAACTTTTGTAACGGCAGCCATCTTTTTCACAGCTTTTACTTAACTTTAAAAATATGTGCAAATGACAAGCACAACCCGGTGTCGTATTGAAGGCATCGACATCATACCATTTTCTTTTAGCCACAGCGAAAAAGCTGGCAACAAATTGGCCGTAATGCAAGCAGCAACCAAACCAGCAAGCAGCTGAAGTCAGTCAGCAGCAAGAGCTCACACGAAATTTTAGTTTATTTCCAGTCGTTGCCTCATAAATATTGAGCGGAAAATTTGTAATTGTGAAAGACACGTGTGGTCGGACGCAAGTGGAAAGTGAATGAGAAAAACTTCAAAAAAGTCAACAACGCGGCATTTGTGAATACGTTTGATGCACGCAACTAAAGATTTAAGGTAAAACGTGAAATAACGTCTATGCAGTAATTACTATGCGCTAACACGAATACTTTTCGGTGTGAAAAAGTGAAGAGAAAATAAAAAAAAATAGTCTAAATAATTAGTTTAATAGTGTATGGATTGGTAGAGTGCCGTATACGCCACAATTACATTTGGGCGAAATTTTCTTTTATTACATTGTAGCGAACGAGAGCAATAGTGAGTCGGGATTTCCGCGGTACACTTTGGATATCGATACATTTCTTTCGCACAGTTTGTGGCGCGTTAAACGTTTGCGAAAGCACGGGCGTTGTGCTGTGCTAGAAAGAGAAAAATTATTGAACAGCACAGAGGTAAGCACAGTAGCTATCCTTTGCATGGTTCGTGTGTGAAAGAATAAATAGTTTTGAGTGCTTTCAATTAGATTGTTTCTTTTATTTTCACACCCCCCGCGCTGCAAGTAAATTTAATCAGATATGTTTTTGTTGTGTTTGTCATTATGTTTTTTTTTGTTTTTTGTTTTATTAAGGTTTTTGTTTTTGTTATGCTTGCGACATTACGGTATTTGGAACATGAAATGTGTGAAATTGAAAATGTATGAAAAAGGAGAAAATTGAGTAATTCTCTGTGAGAGCGCACGCACTTTATCTCTCCCACAAACAAAAGCGAGAGTGAAATGAGCTTTTTGGGGATACAACAATTTATTTCCCCCCTGAAGGTTACGTATTTAGCACACTGACGAAAAGTTTGCACTTATATTGCATTTATGAATGCTTGTGGAACTGGCAGGTTGTTTAAGTGTGTGGGATGGGGTTGCGAGTATGGGGGTTTGTTAGTGTACAAGCTTTTTACTTGTATGCATTTGTACATATATATGTATATGCGACTTTATTTGTTTATTAATAGGAAGTTCAAACGATAGGACATCATCTCCACAACTACTGTTATTATGAAACTCATTCATGATGGCGCTTTGATGGTGTTTTCGTCTTTGCATGTAGTTTTTGAATTAGGAAATTTGTCGGTAGGGAATAACTTCAGTGATGGAACATAGTATCAAAGCGCAGATGATACGGTAAATTCATGTTGTTGTTAGACAAGAAAGTTAGATGGAATGTTACAGTGGTGTGAAAAAAAAATGACAAAATGCCGAAACAATTTATTTATTTATTTAAGGGGGGACCCTCATTTATCGGGTCAAAAAAATCGATTTTTTGGAAATAATTTTAATCTATTTTACAACTATTTAAGAATATACTTTCAAAATTTCAAGTCGATATCTGTATTTTTGAAGGAGTGACAAAATTTTTAACAGGACGCGACGGGTGGCCTGATCGCCTGTATCCAAAACTTTAAACGCGTTTTTCTCGAAACATCATTTTTCGATTTTGTGTACACAATTGAGAACGCTGTATTGAACCAATCAGGCTTTACAATAGCTCATTTTAAAGATAATTAAATTGTTTTCAATGTGACATTAAGTGTTTTTTAAAAAAAAAAGATTTTCATATTTTTTTGTAATTTTAAAGTCAATTTTTATGCATGAAAAATCACTTTTAACATAAAACTGGGTAAAAAATATCAATTTCGACATTTTTTTTTAAATCAAAATGTCACATCGAAGGTATTATCCTAAAGTTTTAAAAAAAATTTGGTTTTTTTATTTCAGAAAAAAATTCAGAGCGCTAGAATGTACACAGATAGAATGAGGTGCCATGGACGAGGTGTATATTTCCATACTTAAAATGTTTTTTTTTCTTCTCCGAAAATTTTTGTAGACAGTCAAGACATTTATTAAAGTACTTTATGAATTACAAAACGTTTGAAGTTATTTTACCTGAGAAAAAAAAATCCCAAAAATGATGCATTTTTCGACCGTCTAATGAGGGTCCCCCCTTAAACGAAAATTAAAATTCGAAAAAAAGTAAGGCACATTGAACAGGCCTTGCAGCTGATTTTGTTTTTTTAATTTACCTATAAACTGTCAATAGTTTTTTTATAGATTTTGACATTTTAGGGACCAAAAGGCAAAACAAAGTATATTGATTTTGTTGCTTTTGGTCTACTACTACTACCTGTTGAATATGGCTTGGAAAAAATTAATATTTTTAAATAAAAAAGTATTTTTTTTATCATGTGTCGATGGTTATTTTCCAAAAAATTTGTTGAAATATCTTTTGATTGGCTTATTGCTATAATAAGACGCCTCGTATTGCATTCACAGTTCGTGAGCTTTGTCCGAAAATACGTAGCTTCACAACAACCAGACATACGTATGTATGTACAAGGTTCGCGCCACTTCCTTTCAATAAACTAAAAATACTTTCAGGTTACATAGTTTCGAGCACAACGAGTTTGCGATAGGCAACAACACTAAAGCTCATTTCAGAAATCAAATTTAACAACTTTTTCGTTTATTAGATAAAACATTGGCACTTATTCGTATTTTGTTCCAGCTGAATACTGTGGTGAAAGGTGTAAATAAACTTAAACTAAACTAAGTTGTTGGCTTTTCTTTTATATACCCCACAATGAGCTGTAAGTTTATTTACATAAAAAAAAATATAAATGCATAAAATTTATTTTATCTAAAATTAACAAGTAAAATATTACATTTCTTACAATTTTGCTTTTAAAGTAATATAATTTGTTTTAGACTTACTTCATTGCCTTTGTTTTACACAGTACTGTATATGTGAATAGAACGAAATTTTGGATATTATAAAGATATGAAACTTAATTAAAATATCTGCGTCATATACAGTGCCTACAATTTTCACATTTATTTGATAACCAACACAAAATCTTAGTGACACAGATGTATGTTTGTATGTACAAAAAAACGTGATTGTTATAATTGCCTTAAGAACCACATAGAACAGTATTCGCCATAAATCAACTCCACACAAGCCATAAATTTTGGTTAGCAGCGGCACCACTGCCTTCTGCCGCTAAAAGCAAGTGAGTGCCTACCGCAATATCTCACAGCCTCATAAACAATCACACTGAGTCAATAACGAGTACGTGTGTACGTTCACCTGCAGCCCGTTCAACTTCTCTACTAACTATATACAAAGCTATTTGTGGCCCTCCAATAGCCAAACGATGCTAGTGGGTTGAAGCTTCATTTGGCCAATAACATTTCTATGTGCTGCCATTCAAAACTTTTGATATATTACACAGTCGGCAGCAGAAAGAAAGTGTGAACACTCCTTTAGTTTATGCAATGACCATAAATGTACAACAACTACCACAACAATAACAATAATATTGCCCGAGAGCGAAAAGCCAATTTGAAATGCAATAAAATGTTGAAGCGAGCAAGGAGTTCAGAAAACCAATAAAAAAAAGAACAAAAAAGTATGTTTTTGTTCGAACAATTGTGTGTGAAGTAGCGCCCGTTGTGAAAAGGTGCCAACTCACCCAAATAAACGTTCAATACTAAAAATAAAACACTAAATTTTACAAATAATAGTCAGCAGTAGAATGGGGCAAGAATCTGTAGGAATATTTGTGGTTACTTGCACAAAAGTCAATTTTTGTTTTCACGCAGCATTATTGCTTTTCTTTATGCAGTTCTTTAGAAAGTTTCGAGAATTTGTTGCTCTCGAAGATTTCCACTGTATGGGTGGTGGGCGAGTTGGTTGCATTGCTTCCTTGCAATTTTTTTCTCCTTATTTTATTATTGCATTCCCTTTCTGCACACATGCGGAATGCGGATTAATGCTGTACTTCGAGTGAGTCTTTACAAAAAACTGAATTCGAAATTTTATTTGACAAATTTTTACACTAAATTTGAGCTGAATAAAAGTCAGATATTACAAGAATTAAATTGTGTAGCAGCTAACGTTTGGCGATGGTAAACGAAGTACATAATTTAACTTGCTTAGCAAAAGCATAGCAAATAAAATTTTTGGGAATAGAGGAAAAATTATTTCATATATAAAAGACTAAATATTAGTCTGGGGAAAAAGAAAATCATTAATTTTGTGTAAAACTTTTACGAAAATGTTTTAAAACTGTTCTGTGGTCGATCTTTAACTCCTGGGCGATGCTGCGACTAATAACATGCCGGTCAACTTCGATTATTATTTCTTTGACATTAAAAATTACGGAACCGAATCGACGGCCCCAAAATTGCACGTAATTAGCTGTTACAGCATCGGCTTGCATTTTCGCCTTTATCAAAGAAAAACTGTAAAATGTACCGAATTTTCTCTTTGTTGACTCCCATTGTTAACACCCTGTAACTCACCGCTGAATGGAACAAATAAAAAACAGCAATTTTTTTTTGGTATGAAATGTCACTTTGACAACGAGCATAAACTTTAAATTGTTTGATCGATACTTTACGAGATATCGATCACTACAGCCTACAGAAAATAATGGATTTCTTTTTCCCAAAACTAATACTTGAGTTATGGGTTCTGATAGCTAAAGAAGTTGTAGCACAGTGGGTTTTTTATAGTATTCGCAATGTTTATTATGCCAATTTTTTCTCGCTAATTTTGTATAAAAGTATAGCTCATACTACAACAAAAGCTTCAATAAAGTCTCACACTTCATAGAGCTTTAAAAAATGCATCAAATTTTCAACAAATTTTGGATACTTTTTACTCTGAGTTTTTTTCTGGTATACAGTTTTATAGTTCATTTAATAACAAAGTAAAGTCACTGAAGGTTGATTTTTAATATTTTTTTTGGATGGTCTGAAACGTATTTTGCATACAACGCTTGGCCGCTTGAAGTAGAAAAAATGCTGAGACCATTAGCAAAAAAATTAATAAAAGTCTACGGCAATTTCAAACTTGAATTAAGCGAGCTATGAATTTGCACACCAGAAACAAAATTTTGATTTCTGAAGAAAAAAATTCGAAATTTTGATGAAATTTTTATAATTATTTTTGTAAGAAAATTCGGAACTTCTATTTATACGCCTTTTGTTATACTATATTCTATATTTTCAAGCAAAATTAACAAAAAATTGAGCATTGAAAACATTGTTGATATTGTAAAAAAAGTCTCTGTAGTCTTTTTTGACTGACTGTGCTTATGTACGTATATACTCGTTCATATATATAGGGTTATTCAATAGGAGCGCTTCAACTTTTTTCCGATAGGGAGGGCGAACGACGCAATATTTTTTATTTTTCGCTTGTCATTTGTAAACTTCATTAGTATACATTTCATCACGCTACACACTTGAGCAACGATTGCAAATCGTGCAAATTTTTTATGAAAATAATCGTTCTGTTGCTGCTACTTTAAGAGCATTACGGCCATTTTACGGTCCATTTAACAAGCCGTCCCGTTTTGGGGTTATGTGAAGTCATTGGTCTATAGTAACAAGCCGGCGACGATTTGTGAGCTCAGAGCCAATATTGAACGTGAAATTGCTGGAATTTCGGCCGATTTATGCAAAAGAGTGGTCGAAAATTGGGTTCAACGATTGGACTTCGTAAATCGTGCACGCGGTGGTCATGCAAAAGAAATCGAATTTCATACTTAAATATATATGGTCAAACTCGATAATAAAAAAAAAATTAGTTAAAAAAGTCAAACCGTTTGTGTTTTATTCAAAAAAGTTCAAAAGTTGAAGCGCTCGTACTGAAAAATCCTATACATAGATATGAGGCGCATACATTCTTTGTTGAGTGTTTCACTAAATTAATTTGGTTATTTTGAACGAGCTTATCTTTTACTGCTCGATTCCGCTTCAGTAGTAATGGTTGATTGATTGGTTGGTCGGTTTTTTTCACCGAGCTCTTCCTCCAATTTGTGGTGTACGTCTTGCTGTTTTTGCACAAATGGAGAGGCCTAAAGTTTCATGCCGCCTCCGAATGGCAGATGGTTTTTATTAAAAGCTTTTCACGACAGAAATACATTTGTCATTGTCTGCCGAGGGGTGTGCGCTAAAGAAAATACCTCTTCTATTAATTAGTGTCTCATGCCCACTGTGCGTCTCGAACCCGGGCCTTACCGAATGATAGTCACGCACAAACCGCTTCCCAGATGTACAGAAGCAGAGGTGTGGTCAACATCAGACCGTAAACCGGCTCTCTGCGGTTTTGAAATAATCACTTGACGTAACCATGCTCGTGGCAGCGGTTTGTTTACGAAAAAACTGAAATTGTGTTGGTGATATACGAAAGTAGACCACACCGTCCCACTCATGTTACTTTCTTGCCGCCTGAACAACGACTGATTGGACGAGTGTGAAAACAGCGGACAGAATTCTTCTGCCGAATACCCAGTGACGTAGCAGCCGAGATTACTCCCACAATTTTGCTTTGGATTGCCGTCATTGCATCACATTTGAAGAGGTCAGAAATTGAGCTTTAGAACACGTGGAATTGTTTTGCTTAGCAAGAAGTTAGCCTGCCTGCATAGACATTACTAAAAAAAGATTTTTTCCGTACTAAAATTGTATTCATTTGTATTGTGAATTTGTGAATTTAATAGGCGTACAAGCAGACTTTACTGGGGCTAAGTAAATTAGGTTGGTGGAGCCGTTGTAAAGGTATAAAACGTTTCCCCATGAAATATTTTTTGTTGGTTATTTTGTGAAATACCATTTTCTCGCTCTGGTAGTGCCGCGATAGATATTAGTCAGTGATAATATAAAATCGAAATCAGAAGTGTTCATTATTTGCGTGTGTAAAGAATAAAATAAAAATCCACAGCGAAAAAAAAAAATTCTAACAATTCGCGCCTGCACAAAGTAAATATGCATATGTACATATACTCGCATGTAAATATAACTAAAATTTAAATTTTATATACTATTTTACAAATGGGGGGAAAATTACTCCAAAATGTAAATATTCACCATATAAAAAAGCAATAAATTTCAATTAACCGTATTGCACAAGAGAATCACTGCAATAAAATACAAAGCAAGCAAAAACAATATGAACCAATAACAATCTTTAGTTAACGTGATGGTGGTGTTAGTAATGACAGGAATCATTAAAATAAAAGTTTTACTGTGCATACAAATAGCGCACACACTTGACTACACACATGCGCTCAGTATGTGTGTGCTTGCAAATGTACGTTCAATGAACAATGTGCGGTAGTGAAAGGTAACCATCCTTACTCTCGCATGAATGTTTACATTTATTTATATATTTATGCAAATACATATTTACATGTGTGCGTATGATTGGCGCTCATTTGCATATTACTCTTTTTTTTATTCGCTCTTCATATTTGTTATATCTTGTTGTTGTTTCTGCTTGGCCCCCACACTAACAGCCAAAAATGCGTCGCAAAATCAACCACTGTCATTTGTCGCAGAGTGGAGTATACAATCGTTCACATGTACCTACACACTGGCATACATACGTGTATAGAAGTGTGTAAGCAGCGTTTTTGTGTTGAGGTGGACCCCTGCTGAGTTTGCGGGCGCATAATATGTAAATCGTTCGCGCTAACTGCTGTGTTGCCGTTGATGCTGCCAGCCAGTGGAGGTACTCGCATTGTATGTTTTCAAAAAACTCCAACCAGTTCTTACATATATATGTACGTATATCTATGCATTTGCATGCAGAGCGTACTCACTTCTATTAGATTTTTCCAAATTTTTTTTTGTTTTGCTGTATCTGTATCATTGCGTCGCTGGTTTTGTACGTTGGCTTGCAGACCACTTGACAATCCTATTTTCAACTTTTATTTTTCCCCATTTTCTTTTGTAGGTCTGCCGGACTCCCGGACTCCCGGACTCCCAGCCTCTCTGCTTATTTGCCGTTTTGTACATTTAGGTCTGAGTTTTACTCTTTGTCTTTCAGTCTCTTTACTTTTCTGTATGTTTACCGTCGTATGGCCAACTCATCCGCCACCAGTTGCCCCATTTGTATTGTCCTTCGTTCTGTTTGTTTGCCTTCTATTCATTTCAATTAGCGCTTTGCTTGGCTTGCTTGTGTCTGTGCCACTGTTTATCAGGACTTCTATATCGCTTTTGTTTCTTCGGTCGATTGTATTGTAAGTTCTACTCTCCACAAAACATGCCAAAGGTAGCATAATATTTATAGCTTTTGAGTGTGGATGGAGTGGAATCGACGACATGGAGTATTTGGCATTAATAGTAAAATAGACAGTTCAAAGGATGTTGGTTTGCGGGCTTTACAGGGGTTTCGAAAAGGCACGATTTGTTAAACTCGACCTGCGTAGCTGGTTAAGCCATCAAATTTAAAAGGCTGATGTTGTTTTTGTTGTAGCAGCATAAACATACGTACGGGGAATGGTGCTGAAGTGACCATCCTTGGCCGGATATAAGTCCGGGTCGTACCGGTTACGTAGAGGCGACTGTCGAAGAAACGAGGTAAACCTTCAATAGGGGCAAGTCTGATGCCGCAGGACGGTTTGTGTTGTTACACCACCAAAGTGTCTTAGGTTCGTTTTCTATTTCGTTCGGATTGTGAAACATCAAAATTATCTAAATAAAAGCTTTTTGCTAATAGTCTTCGGTAGACAACCGCTAATCTCTTCATCAATTTCTGCTATGAAAAAGTTTCTGAACGCATCATCCGCCTTTCGGAGGTGTGGTAATAGTGCAACATCAATCATGATGATGTGATTGTTTTTATCGCAAGCTTTTTCAAAGCAGAAATGTACTCCATCTGGCTATTGCTTAACGAGGAACGCCCTTTATTATAAAAAAAAACGTTTTCTATCATTTGCTGCTTCCTGTTCTGTTCTGAAAAAAAAGAGTGTATTGTGTGTTTGTATGTATGTTGTAGGTATATATGCATATCTCCCTAAATGCATTTACACACGCATTTAAAGGAGGTGGTGCGCTTTAGGTGTGCGCCACTGCCATACCAACAACATTCCGCCTGCTTTTATACTACACTTTGTTCTACCTACACATACACACAACCATACGTGACTGGTCGAATATTTTTTGCGTCGTCGGTTGCCGTTGAATTAGATTGTGTTGTTAGCGTCGATTTTTCGACATTTTCCGCCCCCTTTAGCCTCGTTCAGTCAATTTACACCTTCTCTTGCTAACATGTTGTGACTATCGTTCCGATTCATTGCCCCACATATACATGCATACACATACACAAACACAAAAATTCGGCGCATCCCAGCTATTCATTTGCATTTTTTACTTGGTACACCAGTGTCTGTGTGTAGCTATTATGAATATTTTAGCTATGCTTCTACTTTATTGGGATGGTAAAATATGTGTCTGCATACATATTTACATACTTACATATGCACATTCATTTTAGCGTCCAAACATTAAATAAAATTTAACATTGATTGGCGCTGGCTTTGCAGCAATTGCTGCTGGAGCAAGAATATTTATGAATTTGTACATATGTATGTATGTATGTACGACTGCTAATTTAGCAATTGAGGTCGCATTTAATATGAAGGTAGTGCAGATGAATTTGCAACATTTTTGCGTTACAGCTGTTGACTTGAAACATTTTTTGAACTAAAGAATCTTTTTTTTGAAATCCTGTGAAAATTTTGCTAAAGTAGACAGCTCGAGCTCTTATATTAGATACCGTAATGTACACATTAGACCGGATTAACTTTTAAGAAAAAAAATTACCTCACCCCTAAGCTTAAAGTATTTTTGCAAGGAAATAAAAAAAAATTAATGATTTTTGGCGAGCTTTCATTTTCTGGTATTAGGCTGGTACGTTAAGTACTAGAATGGATTGCTTGAGGCTTTCAATGGGGTATTTGGAACAAAAAAACTGACTTCTCGAGGCAAAACTATCCATATATATATTTATGTACATATACACATAAAATTCGACCGGGAATGTCGAAGATATAAAGTAAAATATAAAAATGCTAAAAAAAATTAAAATTTGTTTCGAGTTTACCTTGCAAAAATACTTCAGAGTCGAGGGTGTGCGGCAAACTTTTGTTCGGTACTGTTCAGTATATGGTACATATTTCAACGACAAGCATTTGTAGTGCCGGATAGACTCAGGTTTTGTTTGATTAACACTAAAGCTACCATGACAGGTCAAATGTTCCATTTTAAACATTTTGTCAGAAGTTCTTAGAAATAACATTATTAAATCGCCGTTTGCTTTCACGACTTTTACTCAAAAATACATCGAATGTATTTTTCAAGATTTATTTTTATTTTTATTTATTTCTCATCTCTTGCGGTCATTTGACAAACTTTGGTAGGAATAGGAATACATAAAGTATCGGTAGGTTTAGTGTTAATGGCTGTTTTTGCAATTTCATTCTCTTTAGCAGACATTTGCAGGAATGCGAATCTCTTATGTCGGGGGTAAGACTAGGAACATATTTCTTTCTTGGGTGCCATAATTATGCGCTCTCGTAATCCGTCTAACCGAATCTAGCCTGAACTAGCCAAAAATGCTTATAATAAACCAAAAATCCACGTGTCGTGCATTCAGCGAAAGCCTGCATGATACAAAGCAACTTTTCCACTTGTCTTCTCAAACCAGCTCATCTAATAGCCATTTATCTTCGAACCGTCTCTGTTGAAGCGACACGTTTTTAGGCCTACTTTTACCCAAGAGTGATAGATTACAAGATTTGGTCATACGAAGCAAATTTGTCAAAGTAATTGTGGCTGCTACGTCATAGGGGACTTGACAGCACAATTTTGCCCGCTCATTTTACATGCTTTTTTACACTATTCCTATCAATCGTTGTTCACACAGCGTTGATTTTTTCGCATATCACCAATAGAATCTCAGTTTTTGCGCACATCTGTTGTAAACAAACCGCTGTCATATACCTCTTTACGTCAGTAAAATTAATAGTTTGATGTAGACTACACCTTTGCATTCTGTAAATCGTACCTTTATCTAACCTCGACGACATCACTTAAGAGTTTCACAAAGCCATACGGGCTTTAGCAACGTTGCTACAACAACAGCAACTCAACAATAATTCACCGATATCATGGTGCTTGGCTCTGAGTTATTTCCCTTGTCCTTTATGCTATTATTACTCTTACATTTGCTTTGTTTTTGTTTTTGTCTTTATTTCATTTTTTCCCCTGCTTATTGCCTTTGTAATTTTAATAGCAAATCAACAATATTGCAATCATCAGTTGCAGTGCAAACTCGAATGCGAAACGAAGCGAAACCTCCTTGAATTTCCATACGCACGCACACTCATGCACACACACAAACGAACATCGCTTTTGGGACGGAAATGACAACACAATTGGTTTTCTAATATCAAACGATACTTTTAAGTATTCGCGGCACTAATAATAATAATAATACTAATAATGGCAGCCATAAGAATAAGGACAAAGCGAAGCAAAGAAGAACAGTTAGTTACAATGCGCACGTCATGTGCAGCAAAGGCTCAGATTGAAAATAGAAATGACAACAACAAAATGATGTAATTATAGTGGAAATAGAAGCTGGTAATAAGTAATATTTAGATTGTGGAAAAAGCTTGTGACGCTTTGATGAGCTGCTGAGTGGAAATGGCACAGATTGAAGCGATAGCAACAACAATAATACGAGTAATTGCACTGTCTCGGCTGTAACAGGGCTGCCAGATCTCTAGACATATAAATGACATCAATTGGGAGGAATCAAAATACAAATGAAATGAAAAAAAAGGAAATTCACTGGTAAAACACACATATCCATATTTTCGAAAAGTTCGCAATTAGCGATTACCGTTGTTAGAAAACTGCATACCCAGGCGAAACAAATACGGTGGATGTGGGAAAAGCAAAGATTATGGCGCAGATGCAAATTAGTCAATTCCTGTAAAGAGGAGATCAAATTTCCTGGGTATGCAGATAACATTTCTCCAATCTGGATTCCAGGACATAACATAAAGGACGGATGATCTTGCCAGGAAGGGTACTGAATTCGTCTCAGATACCTTCTATCCGATCATCGGCATCCCCTGACTGTTCTTAAAGGGGCATTGCACAACTTATTTCTCAGGAAAGCGCATAAAAGATGGAGCTCTATTTATTCATGTTTTATTTCGAAAACCCTTTGGCTTCAGTACAATATAAGGAGGACTCAGAAAGTATTGGGGACTCCACGCTATTCAATTTCCAAACTCGTAGCTGTGCTTACCGGTCATTGGACGATCGGCATACACGCAGAAAAGCGGGGTTTACCATTTAATCCCCATTGCAAACGCCGTGGGGATCTTTCAGACAAGAAGACTGTTGAGCACATTCTCTGTAAATGTCCCGGTTTGACAGCTAGACGATTAAGATCACTGGGTGCCCAGCTAAATTCCATCAATCTTTTCCATTCCCTCAATAGCTCTGGCTAGATGCAGATATCTGTCTGTTGGAGGTCTCGTAATTGTATTAAAATAGGGCTTTAGTGCTACTTGGGGAAGTGCCAAAGTTGTACGTCAACCATTCCCTCCAACCACCTATTTTGTTAGTTGTTTGGCTGAGCTTTTGCCATAATTTGTGATGTACATCTAGATATTGTCCTACAAATGGGTTGACCTCCAGCCGATTTCGAATAGCAGAAGGTTTTTTATGAGAGATTTTTTTCATGGCAGAAATCCACTCGGTGACTGCGATTGTCTGTAGTACGGCAACCATTTAAAAATAAAAACCCAAACCCGAACCCAACAAATGGTAAGTACGCACGAAGCCATTCGTCTTGTTGAAATTTTCCTTGGCTTTTTCGATAGTGCGGCTGTAATAAGTATTTTTTTATGAACATGCAAAGTCATAGTAACTTTCATAGTCAGTCAGCAGTAAAACTCTTTGTTTTGTATTTGAAAATCCAATCGGAATTATTTCACTTACAAGCACACAAAAGCCTACGCTCTGGCAACACCGCCACTAGTAAATGATTTGCGCATTACACACAAAACAAAAAAAGAATTGAAAAATGTTAATAAGAAGCCACGTCAAAGCTGCTAATTATTATAATCTCCGCTTAATTCGCGTACGATTGCGCATCACTGCAACAATAGCCCATTAACGATTCGTTCACCGCTTGTATTACAACATTTTTAATTTGTCACTCTATTATAACAACAACAAATATTGGAAGCTGCGTTTAATTTTGTAATAGCTCCTATAATATGGAAGAAACGTATTAAATCACGTAATAATTATCTGTCTGATAATCAAGGCGATCTGATCTGGCCGATTTCGTCAGAGTTGAGTCATTCAACAGTGCACATAAACCAAAAAAATATAATACATATTTCAGAAATTAAGTTATCTTATCATCAAACATATTTCTGGCTGATCTAAATTTGCGCTAGATTTTCAAATTTGCCACTTGCCTCTTCTCGTCCCTTGCAAAAGCTACGGTATCGCATGCGTCGATTAGTGAAGCGTTCCAATCATTACTCAAAGCGGTTTAGGTGATTGCAAAGTGCAACCAAGTGAAGAGAGTAAGTTTGAGAAGCCAGCCGCCACTGGCAGTGGCATGCCAACGAAGCCAAGCGACGCGTGAAAAACTCAAGGCTTCATGTCGCTATTTGGGCAGCAGAGTGAATGCATGCAATGCGCCAGGAAGCGAAAAATCAGCAAAAATCTACGGACGTACAGTTACTTGCACAGCATATCGCTGATTATGTGCATTGCCTAGCCGGAGCTGAATGAACGAGTAAGTCGTTTCACATACATACAAAAGTACGTATATCTTTGCGTGTCAGTTTCAAGTCGGCTGAACGGTTATTTAGAAACCGGTGAAGACTGACTCCTCCGCTGCTGTCGTCGCCGCATCCACCATACTCTGATTTTGGCTTTGGACTGACTAGGCATAGGTATTATAAGGCATTTCACCGTTTGCTGCTTTCTGTGTTAATTTCATTTTGTGTGCGTATGCAGGCTGGCACTTCATTCAAGCAAACTTGCTAAGTTTCACACTTTGGGGATTGAAATGTGTACCATATTTTTCGAAAGATTTTTGCTGCTTTATCCGGCTTAGCATGGTATGGAAGGGCATGTAATTCTATGAAGCATCCATTGTTGCTTTTGTGAGAAGCTTCATCAATTCAGAAATGCAACCTAAGGCTTGGCATTCTTTGTCGTTTGGGTGGAAAAAGTCGAAACCAAGATCATCGGATTACTAATTGATATTTAGTTAAACTTGACCGCTCTTGGTATTTATGACACATACAGTCTGTCTAACAAAAACATGACCGGCAAAATTCAAACTTAGAGTTCCGCTATAAAAAAAACTCAACTGCTGCTAAATAGGCGAATCCTCTTCACAAAACGCGTTGTGCGTTTATTAGTTTTGTGTGAAATTTGGAGAGCTTGCGATGCTTTTACAAAATGAGTTCCGCGCATTAAAAACGATTTGACGCAGTGTTCCTATGTACACACCCTAAAGGTCCAAAAATGTCACGTACATCTGCAGCAAAATATTTGAGCAAGTCGAAGACGTTCAAAAAGCTCCCCCACCTAATCATGGTGTGCGTCTTGATGTTGTTCCGCAAATGGAGGGACCTACGGTTTCAAGCCGACTCCGAACGCCAGATATTTTTATGAGGAGCTTTTTCATGGCAGAAATACACTCGGAGGCTTGCCATTGCCTGCCGAGGGCGACCGCTATTAGAAAAATGTTTTCCTTTATTTTGGTCTTTCGCCGAGACTCGAACCTACGTTCTCTCTGAATTCCGAATGGTAGTCACGCACCAATCCATTTGGCTACGGCGGCCGCAAGTGCAAGCGTATACCGAAGTTAAAAACGCTGAAGACTCCAATGGAAGAGGTCAAAAACAAAAAAAAACCTCTCCAAAGCAAGGCTGGAAGATCATTGACTTGTTTGTGACAACACCGAACTGTTCGTTTACAGAAGTTTAAACAATTTTAAGGAAAAGTGGACCTCATGTTCCCGAAGACATGATTCAAGGAAGTTTACTCGCACAAGTCCTTACATTCCGGAGCACAGTCGAAAAATCGGAGCTGTCATCATCACACAATGTCTTGCATCGGGTAATGGAAATTCAGAATTTAATTGGACAGACGTAATAATCGACAACTTCAACGAACTCTTTCAGACACGATTCGAAGACGTTCAAGCTTCCAGTTAAGGTTCATGTTTGGGGATGCTTCTCTGAAAAAGAATTTGGCCGTTTATTGGAATACAGTTTTGATGAAGACGATTTTTCATCAGTTAGCTACGGAGATGTTTGAAAGAACTAGCCAACCTTGGATTTTACAAGACGACAACGATCCCAAGCATCGCACCTAAGTTGTATAGAGTGCAAACAGCGAAATGGGACTGAAATGTCGGATCGGCCTTCGCAGTCGTCTGATGCCAAGTTTATCGAAAGTGTTCGGCCAAAAGCTAAGCGAAAACTTAAAGGAATACAAAAATGAGCGGTCAGTGATCAAGCCGAAGCAAAAATTAACACAAAGTATAATTCCCTTCATTTGTGGAACAACATCAACACGCACACCACAAATAGGAGGACGAGTTTGGCCAAACACCCAAAAAGGGTGTACGTATATATGACTCGAAAATGTGAAGCCAATGGTGTAGACTATACATTTGATTGAATATATTGCGTATAATACGAGTAAATACTATAAGTCCATGCAACGCAGTCTGTTAGAATCGAATTCGTCAAATAGTTTCGAAGTCATGGCGCTCGCGCTAGTCAGATTTTTTTTATCAGATATACAATCGATTTATTCTTCTAAACATTTTTGGCTTTCTTCAAAGTAGTCTGCGCTGCTTTGCCTAATACAAAATACACCAATATTTTCTAATTCGATGTACCCGCAAAGCTTATACTTGAAAATGCACCAGGAACGATACGAATTCCGTTTAGAATTCCGACTTAAACCGGCGGACCTAAAAACTTAGGTTATGTTAGGTTATGATGGTAGTTGGCCCATACGGCCAACTTACTTAGACCTTACAGATCCATTGTGACACCACTGTGCGACACGAGAACCTTAATTTATTTATATTCATGAAACTATTTTGTGGCTCTTATGATGCGCCGAATTGGTCCAATCCCTACGCCAGACAGTTCTGTAAGAGGAGTGAAAAAGTGTTTACCCAGACAACCTGCTCTGATTTTAGCTAAGGCTGGACAGTTCCAAAGCAAGTGCTCAACTGGTTCTTCCTCTTCCTCATCTGTACAACTTCTACGTTATTCATGGGAGAAAACTTCTAACCTCAATGAATGCCTGCCAAATACGCAATGACCGGCTATACAAGCAACGACCTTCGAGTTATCCTCTCTTGAGAGGCTAAGCAGTTTCTAAAAACTTAAAACAAGTGAATGTTTTCCGTAAAAGTCGAAGGTTCGGAGTTTCTACATTTAAAAAATGAAGCAACCATTTCACAAATGAATTAAATGAACAGTTAGAGTTTCCATATATACCGGAATAAATTGTTGCAGCTTGTCTTCTTGCTTATTTTGGTATGATTGATGAATCTCGCTTCATTCTAACATACGAGTATATTAGTATATGCATGTGTGTATGTGCTTGTGTATGTCTGTATATTGACTACCTAAAATATTCGCATTTGATTGCCAAAGGGATCAAAGTGTTACTTTTTTCGTTTATCGTTTACATAGCCCGTTTGTCTGTTGAATTATTAATAAAATCTCAATTAGTTTATTTCATTTACTGCTAACTGGCTTTACGTCAAATTCAAACGAATTGAATGCAACACTCATTGATGTTTTTCAATTTACTCGAATTCTATTTCATGAATATTTATGAGATTTCATTTCTACGAGAATGTATTGTATTTTATTTGTATGAATGTATTTGCTTAACACGAGTGGGAATTGTAACGACTTAGGGGAATTTTGCAATAGTGCAGCCACTCGAAATTTATGACAAAAAAAAAAAAATAAGGCTTGAAATGGTAAAAGTACTGGAATATATTAAAAGTAAAATTAAAAGTGTGCAAGATTAATTTATTGAAGCGCATATAATTGTTATTAGCTGAAAATTTATTTCTATGTTTATTTATAAATATATTTATATAAGAAAATAAGGCTTATTTGATCTATAATAAATTCATACACTATTTATCTAAAAATGCTAGGTAAATTTCATTTTATCTGACATAAACCTTAGATTACTATAAAGAGCTCACGAGAGTCATGACACCATAAAATTCTAATAACCCCAATTTCGCAAATGTGACAGCCAGCAAGCAAAGAAAAAAATCGTAGGTAGTAAAAGATCGTTAGTTGAAAATTTTCTGCTTGTAAAATTGTGAACTCAAAAAATAAAAGTGATGTAAAAATGTGAAAACGGAGTATCAGCTAAAAGCCAGGAAGAGCTGTTATAAAAGCACAGTTCAAAGAAGAAAATTGAAAATAAAAGAAATAAAAGGAAAAAAAACCCAGTAACAGCACGGCAGTACTTGCACTGCGATGCCGTAGTGTTCCGAAATTCGAAGAATTCCAAGAAGTAGTTACACAACCGAACAACAGGCTTATAAGCTTTGCAGCGTCTCTCTTACTTTACTTTCAGGAGGTTTACACACATTTGGGTCTCTAGAGTTTTTCCGCATGAACTTTATTTTCATTATCCATCCTTTATATGTACATATGTATGTATGTTGAGAAATGCCGCCACAACGCCAATTTGCCTGCTTTCACTACACCGAAATTTATTAAATCACTCGGCGTTTTTCAGAACCAAATATTGTAGATCTTGTTTTATTTTCCAATTCCCTACTTTTTTTATTTGCGAATGCCTCACCGCTTGCTCAGGGGTCTTCTCAATTCGTTTTAATTATTAACTCTACGCTATAACCAAGTAAAGATCTTGCAGCTTGTAACCTGTCAATATAGAATACATGTTAATGTATTTTTTTAGTTAAAATATGTGACAATTAAAGAAAAATATTAGAAATGCAAATAAATATTAACACATTTAAAAATGTGTTTTAGATGGAAAAAAATTGCGTAAAAATGCAACAAAAAAATTGTTGAAAATCAACGAAACTTTTGAGGCACTTTAAATCTGCGGCTAATGGAGGAACCTACAGGTTTACGCCACCCTCAAGCGGCAGTTGAAGTTTTTTATAAGGAGCTTTTGCATGACAGAAATAGCAAGATGATAGATTATTACCAGGTTTGGCCTTCAGCTATTGTGAAATTGAGTGACTAACTTCGGCTACGACGTCACCGGGCACTCGGCAGCAGAATTTTGCCCGCTAATTTCACACATATTCACACACTCGTCGTTATTCCGACGACAACGAAGCAACATGAGCGAGGGCTGCGTTGATTTTTTTCATATATCACCAACACAATCTCAGTTTTTCTCGTAAAACAGCCGCAGTCATGACCCTGGTTAGGTCAGCCAATCAGCTAGTAAAAGAAAACACACAGTAATTTGTTTTTGTTGTTTATTTTTTATTTAAGCTTACTTCACTCATTCAAGTACAAATACATACCAACTAGTAAAAAGAAGAAAAAAGCAGGTGTAAATTATACTAACGGATTTTTGTGTGAAAAATTATGGAGTGAGAGATCCCATCAGAGAGAGGTTTGTATTGGAACAAAGAGAGGATTACAGCAATAGCTGATGCTTTCAAATTTGCTCTGAGCCGGTTAACGGTTTGGCAGACTTTTCACCATGGCAGAAATACTCTCGGCCGCTATTAGGAAAAACGTTTTCTATAAATTGGTGGCTCGTGGCCGTGACATCGAACGAATGATAGTTACGCCATTCGACTACGGCGGCCGCCAACCCTCACTTTATTGTACTAAAATTGAATTAACTATTAAACTCAAAAGTATTATAATGACTCTAATTAAAAGATTGAGGAGATTTTGGTGGATTTTTCTGAATTTCACACAAAGCTGGGAACTTTGATTTAGCTATTGTTAAAGAATGAGCCATATTTTTATTGAAAATTTCTTAAAATTAAACTAAATAAATCAACTGTCTAAATTTATAGAAACAAAAGGGTGGATGGCGTGTAGGGAACCAAGTTTTTCCATCAGTTTCCATGTTCTATGTTCTAGAAGTTAGTTATACTACATATAAGCATTGTGTCGCGTATAGATTCTTGGCAGCTGTTTAGGTCGTGGCTCTTCTAGAATTTCTTGCCTATCTTTTGCTGTTCTACACCCTGGAGGTCAGAAGCCTTTTCACTCGGAAGTTTCACCACTACCTGCAAAGTTTTTTCTACCATTTTTCTACTGCTTCAAATATTCCACTGTCGATTTTTGCGAACGCACTTAAAAGTTCCACACACACTTTGTCTTCAAATAAATGTAAGATACTCGTACTTAAAAAATTTGCGTCATTTGTTATTGTGTTTGCTTTGCTACCGCCACTGTCACCAAACGTTGCTATTTATGCGTACATAAATCCTAATATGAAAAGTCACAAATTGTGGTTTCATGTTGTTGTGTACTAACGTGAAAGTATTGCTAACCGATTAGTTTTCAGCTGTTCTGTTTTTCTTTGCACGTACGTGGTATAGTTGCGTTTGTGAGCACCCAGTAGAAACCTGGAATTTATTGAAGAAGATGCAGTAATTGATCATTTGCGCCGTTTCCTTTATGCCATTCCAAGTCACACTTTTTAATTGAAGTCTTATTCGCCCATCCTGCAATGCATTCAATTCGCCATTGATCTGAGGCGTAAGTAAGTCAGTTGAAGATGCCACTAATGCGTGACACGCCTTTCACACGTCTAATTCTCTGCCAGCACAACTCATATCTTGCCAGTTTTCAGTGCTCCACATTCAACAGTTTTTTTTTGCCACTTAACCGATCTCTGTCCCTCCGCCTCGTTGCTTTTTCACATATTTTGCTTAGAATTGTTGGTGGTTTTTGGTTTTTTAATTAATTCATTTTTATAATCACTTTTATTATCGGTCGTATTTTTTCTACTTTAATCTTTTCACTCGTTTTGTTTTGCTTTGCTCGTTCATTAATGTCGTTTATCTTCGCAGTTATTGCTTTTATTTTATTTACCGTCATATGCACAAATATATATGCAGATACATACATATCTCTTTTATTTTTCGACGTGTCTCTTTCTGGTTTTTTTTTTCTTTTTCTGCTTTTGACTTTTGTTATTTGGTTGTTTTTTCCCTTCTCGAGTTTGCTCGTGATTTGTAGGTTAAGGCGTCACGTTTCTGGTTTTACTGCTGTTCATTTCCTTTTTTTGTTTTTTGTTTACTTCTTTTTGTATTGCCTCTTTTCCGACCAGTCTTTTTGGTCATGCTATTTATGCCGACGCAATTCGTCATGCAATATGGTTTTGTTTTTTGCTTTTTCTTCTCATTAGGCAGCTAATTTTAGAAACAGAATTCCAATAGAATAATCTCGTTTGTTGTGGTTTTTTTATGCATATTTTGTGACCCTCAAACGATAACCCTTGCAGTATCTAAGAGACGAACAATTTGTCTTGTAGACTTTTTGAAGACTGGGACCATTTTTCACTTCCGTGGAGTGGAGATAATGTTTGGATTCTGAACGCTTTGGACCGAGGCAACAAAGCTGCATCAAATATTTTCGATATTTAAAGAACCGACATTAACGGGAATATTTTGTTTTTCTGGGCTATTTCCTCGCATCTTTTACGAAAAGAAGTAACTGTGCATCTTTAAAATAACTTACTGAATCATTTTTTAAAGAAAGTTAGTACCTTTTAAATCTTTAAATAAAACTTAGATATCACCTACCACAGCTCCACCTTTCTTTTACGTTATATTTTAAAACCCTGGTAAATTCTCTGAAGCCTTCCAGATATAAGCGACACCTTTCATTTACGATCAATTTTAAAACCCTTGTAAATTCTTTGAAGTCTTCCAGATATAAGCGACACCTTTCCTTTACGATCTATTTTAAAACCCTGGCAAATCTTTTGAAGCGACACAAATTTCAATTAAAGTTTTAATAGGTCATGAATAAAACAAGTTTCTGCCAAACCGTTTAGAAGCATGGTGGAAATAATTCAGAAGTGGGGCTAAGACCATTAACCGGCTCTTAGCGAATTTGAAAGCATCAGCTGTTTGGCTGACGTCACTGGGGCCATGACTGCGGTTTCCTTACGAGAAAACCGCAACTGTGTTGGTGATATATGAAAAAACATCACCACTGTCCCCGCGCATGTTGCTTCGTTGTCGTCTGAACAACGACTGATTAGGCGAGTGAGTGAATACGTGTGAAATGAGCGGGCGGAATTCGGCTGCCGAGTACGCGACGGCGTAGCAGCCGAAGTTACTCGCAAAATTTTGTTTCTCACCACCGCAGATTGCCCAAACCTGGTAATCTATCATCCTGGTTTTAGAAGCTCATTGAGAGAGACTGGTAGCCTTCATTTTGTTTTTTTTTTTGTAGGTGCTGTTTTGACAGTTTTTGAAAAACTCTCCGTGCCCTTAACGTTGAACGACATGTTATAGTCCAAAGAAATACGCTCGTATATTATATTACAAAGATAATAAAGATAAAGATGCTTCATTCCAGATCAGTATAATCGCTCTACGGCTGAATGCGTCATGGTTGTTGTGATTAAAATTTAAATCACTATTAGCTATGCGAAAAAGTAAAGATCGCTTCTTTGATGGATGCCAAAACCACTATTTAAAAGGTATTCAAACTTTCGATCTATAAAATGTCTTCTATTACAATTCAAAAACTAGCAAGAAACCCATTTGTAATACTAGTTGCCGAATAACTACTCTCCCTACCAGTCCGACTTTTGTTGTACAATTTTCCAGGTCTAGGCTTATCGCTCGTGCATAAAATACTCGCATATGCTATGCCATGTAACAGTTACATAGTTACATACATAAATAAGCCACGCCACTTTTCTACATCTCAGATAGTGTACCGCTGTGAAAATGCATCGAGTGCAATTCTTGTGCACTGACCAGTTAGCGCTTATCGCTTTTGTTCGTGCGTGCTGTTGTGCGTCGATACGCAGCAGCAGTATTGCAGCATTCACTTCACGCCACTTTTTGCACTGTCACCACTCCCCACTCTCCGCATTTACCTGCGTCTAGCAACAACTCGTTCGTATTACTCGCGTGAGCATTACCCCTTTTACGCCACTAATACACGTTCCTCTATTGGTGCGTTGATTTTACTCGCATGTATTTGGCAACTGGTTGGCGTTAGTGTTTTCTGACTGGCGGCGGTGTTGCGTTATTTTGCAAGTTTTTCATATTTCGTTTTGATTTTTTGTGTAATTTAAATTTCATGTAGCGTTTTTGCGTTATTTCAGGCTTAATTTAAATTGTTTTTGCAGATTATGGCAGAAAAAGTTATTTTCGACCGAATTGCCCCACTTATGCACTTCAATAGTAATTAACTGCTTGATATTAGTGTGGGGCTTTTATGGTCAGTTGAGTTTCATTCTAATGGGCGGAAAAATAAAATAAAATGTTGCATAAAAACTTAATGTTCCTTATGTTATTACGTTACCTGACCCTTGCCTATCTACCTTAGCTATTTGCCAATTAACGAAAACATGCCTGAAGTTTCTGCACTGTATTTGTTTTTTTGTTTTTTTTTTTTTTGTAAATCGATACGTTTTCTTATTTATGCAGGTTGAGAAAAAATACTAGTTCGGGGAAAACACAGGTGATACAATTCCATTATTCCACTAAACGATTGCTAGTCGCGGCTGATTGCTATAAATAATCGAATTGAAGTTTTGTGACTGTTGAATAAATCTATGGTTTTTTTATTTATAACTAACAGGGAATGAAATGGTATTAGTTATACATATGTACATACATACATATAAATCTGTATGGATGAACCAAGGCGCATTTAGTTAACAATAACAAATTAACTTTTATTAAATTCAGTTGGTTTATAAATTAAGCGTCACTTTATCCATTCGCGGGCCCAACCCTTCGGTTCGATTGCTCGTTCACGACTCCCTCTCGTTCTCAGCCTTCTCTCTAGAACAGCCTTATTATTTATTCTTCAGTCTTATTAAGAAACACAAAGTTATTTATAGAAAAATTCCAATTAAAATTAAAATGTATTTTTTTACTTACAGGTAAGCGTTGGATTATTTAGCATCTAAAACTATAGGGCAAGTATCAAATTATTTTATGTATCACCTTACCTATACCTATACCCGCGTTCACAATAATAGTAGACTATTGACTTTTTTTTTTTATTGTGTAAAAATTATAATTTTTTTTATAAATTTTTTTTTTTTATAATGATTCTAGTTTTTTTTTAACTTTTTTAATTATAATTTGTTTTTTTATAAATTTTTTTTTATGAATTTTTTTCTTTTATAATTTTTATTTTTATAATTTTTTTTTTTTATAATTTTTACCACTTTAAAGTGGCTAAAAATTCGCTTTAATTTTTAATAATTTTTTTTGTGTTGCATGCTCGAATTTTTTTTATATATGTATTTCCTTGGGAACAATATTTTGCGTTTTTTCATCTGTGGCTAAAATATAAAGATTAGCAGAGTTCGAGATGTGAATGAAAGTGACATACCGTGCGAAAAGTTGCTTGTAAATGCATCAACACCAACGACAGAAATATACAATTTTTTCCCATTCACGGTACGACGGCACTGGGCTGTTTCGACATTTCTTTGTAAAAATATTTCTCATCGTAATTCTAACAGACTTCCTAAATATAAATTAAATCGGACCATTAAAAATGAACTAAATATCTCAACAGTGATTACCACTTAGTGGGTCAACTATGAGCAAATGTTTACGGAATGAATGAAAAAAAAAAAAGTTTGAGAAGTTCATTCAGTTCATTTCAGAGAAAGATTCTGCGCAAAATCTTTAGATCTTTCAACGTTGGTGATGGCGCGGATCGTAGGCGGTGGAATGGTGAGCTGTATGAGCTTTACGGCGACGTACTATATACAAAGTGTAGCGAATAAGATCCAGCGACTCCGTTGGCTAGCTCCTATCGACCGTGTGGGTAAAAAACAAAACTCCAGCTCTGATAGTGTTCGATGCGTTGAAAAGCTTGCCAACACTTCTCTTTTTCTGTTCAATGGCAAATGAAAATTTTTCATTAACATCAAAGGGCCTGCACGCTATCTACTCTTGCAAGTACGTATCATGTATGCACGTACATATATCGTGCGGCAATCAAATCTAAATCAAACAATGAAACTAATTAGCTGCATTTGGAGTTAATATATATATGTACACGTAAACAATTGATTAAACGAGCTTTTCACCGAACGACTACACGCCGCATTGTTCTCCGGCTCATTTTTCTAGGCAAGATTTACACGTAAATACAATAAATAAACATTTTAAATAATAAATTCAATTAACTCCACACAAAAAAGTGTGCATAAATAAAATATGCATGCACGCCTAAAATTATGTTTCCACAACGGCAATTGTGCGCCAAATTTTGCCGCATTATGTGCAATTTATTTTGCGTTGCGGTGTTTGCTTTTGATATGCGAAATAATATTTAGTGAATAAACAACGTAGGCGCTGCTGCTTGCGTGTATGTGTGCACCTGCACACGGCACACAAAACTATTTACATACAAATGCAATGAACGTTTTGAATATTTGCTCGAAATTTGCTAATCTAAATTAGATTTAATTATGCATATTCAAGTCACGCACACATTCACACACAGACACACCGAAGAAATCTGCTACTTCTTGAACAACAGGATTTTCTTTATTATTCACAGCAACACCCCCTTTGGTTGTGTTCATTAAATTTCATTATTGCTAGCAAAAATCATTTAATTTATACAATTTAGTAGAGCAAGAATCAGGGACAACAATAACAAAAACATAATTGTAATATAATCGCTTTTAGCAACAACAACAGGAACTAAAATCGATTGTGTAGTGCCGTTTGGCTGCTTGATAATCAAAAACAAAAGACAAAAGTACAACAACTACAACTTATCAAATAATATAATCTCGTTTAAGGCAACAAAACAATGCTTTGCAATTTTGCTGATAAAGCCAACGTTTAGATACCGTTTATAAAATAATCATTATCGACAACAACAGCAACAGCCTTTTAAAGTCTGGCGCACCTAATAAATGAAATTAAATCGCGTACAAGAATATCACATTTTGAAAGCTGTGCGACCGAAAAGCAAATGTGATTTATTTCAATCGATTATCTAGAGTGAAAAAGTAAGAAAATGTATTATTCAAATTGTGATTTGAAGTAACGGGGTTGCCAGAGAGCTGTGAAGTTTTGAAGCGTCGGTAATATTTGCCCTACCCATTATTGATTTCTCCCCCATTGATTGATTGGCGCCTACGATTTCTTCTCATATAAACCTCGTTGCAAAATTATAAACGCAACCTTATTTTTTTTATAAAAATACGGTTTATACTACAACAAAAACCATAAAGCGCAACATTTCAAACTGTACATATTTTTTTAAAATTTCATCAAAACTTTCAACTTTTTAACAATAAATTTTAAAATATTTTTAGGTATGCAGTTTTATAGCCCATTGAATTTTGGTATAACTAACCGCAAATTTTAAGTGTCCGCAAAATATGGTTATAAATAATTTACGTTGATTTTTTACATTTTTTTCTTTGTGGTCTTACGCATTTTCTTTTATACAAAGTCCATACTTGAATTTTCGAGTGGCTTTTTTTTCAATAAAAAAAATATCGAGCATGTAATTCCAGATTAGCTTAAAGCGTAATGCTAGCTACTGCATTTATTTATGCGTCAGTTTGACCCGAAGTTTGCTTGTACGTGGTAACTTGTACAGGCCAAGATTTTGTATACATAGTGCGTTTTTTTATTATGGGGTTTCGTAGATTTTAGAACTCCTTTTAATAAAAAAACAAATGACGTGCCGTAAGTGGAACGTTTATAAGAGCACTTCATTTCATGTGCATTAAGTAAATAATGTATGCATGTATGTGTATACAATGCTTCATAAGCTATTTAGCCAAGCGAATGAAATAAAATGCTTGGCCTGATTTTGAAATTATTTTCCATTTATTTGATTGGGTCTTATAAATCCCATTTGATATCAATTTATGTATTTTTTGTACACAAGTCTGGCATCTCTCCCTCAAAACTGCAAAATCACGTCACTTTCTCACATCACCACCACCACTCATCTGCATGCTCTTCTTCATTAATTTGTAGTTGTTGCAATTCTTCGTTAATTTCTTGCTTCTTAACTACGCTCGCTCAGTTCTGTTGCTGATTTTATGACCCAACAATTTATCACAAACAACAACCACAACACTGCTTTGTGCACGCTGAAACGTGTTTGGACTTTATTCTTCTTCTCCCTTCTCCACTAACTGACAGCGCTGATGACGACGCCCACAGTGTATTCTTTGTCGTTTTTGCTTAGGATTAACTGTTGTGCTCCAACATCATTACTCACGCTCACTACTTACATAGCTCTTTCTCATTCACTCTCCCGCTTTTAATTCAAAGTTATTGATTAACTCCAACGTGATTAAAAGTTTTGCGCAATATCTTTTTTATTAGTCATTTGCATAATTGTACTAACTTACGCAACTGCTACCGGCCCCCTTTGACCGTGCAGCTCACAGGCATTTGTTTTTGTGTTGTTGCTACGCTGCTGCATCATTAACATTTGCTTTACTTAATAAATCGCCCTCGGCGCTAGTCAGGCTGTGAATTAGTCAACGATTACTCTGCTGAGAATTCGTTGCGCGCAGAACTGTACGTTTCCCCACAACCGCTTCATAGCTTAATTATTTTTATGCCTTCCCACTTTTCCCTCCGACAGAGGTACTTACTGTTTCATTACTTCTATATCGTTTACTATAAAGAGCTTTACTGCTACGTGGCTGTCGTCGTAAATGGCGGAGAGCACAGATCTTCCGCCGTTATTCGTGTCTTGTTATTGCTGGCGTTGACGTCGGCAGCAACATCCACTGCACTGCTTTACTATTTTGTTTGTGATTCATTGCGGTATTGCTGCAGTAGAAGAAATTTTTAATGATAATTATGTATGTATGTGCGTGCTTCAAAGCGAAGAAAAATGCAACGAAAAAAAAAAAAAAAAAGAAATTAGTAAACAATGATGAGTGTAATAACAGCAAACAGAGCTTAATGAGCCTTGACAAGTAAGAAAGTCGGCTAATAGTTAGTTACAATACGAAGTGCTAACAACAACAAGAGGCGGAAGCGCGAAACATACATACACATACAGTGGTGGCCTTATAATTAGAAACGAGATAGCAGCATTTGATTTTACTAATACAATTTTAAAATTTATTTCGCCACATAATTTTTTTTTTATTAGAAATAATACAAAAACAAGTAGTCTTTCAGTTTAACATAAAAAATGTTCACCATTACTACAATCCTAAAAAACAAAAAATAAACTTAATACTAAACACAATTTCATCTTGGTTAAATAATTAGAAACGAGAAGGAAAACTTAAAAATATCTTCAAAAAATTCAACAAAATTAGCACAATTTTAATGTTTTGTGGGATAACCCTTATTTTTTATAACATTTTGCAGTCTTCTCGGCAAGCTTTGTATTAAATTTTGGCATCTTTCAACAGATATGCTCTCCCAGCTTCGCTGCACCAATTGAAACAATTCATTATTATTTCTCGGACTTTTGTCCTTGAGATCTCGTTTCACAATTGCCCATAAGTTCTCAATTGGGTTGAGATCAAGACTTTGCGGTGGCCAGTCCAAAACATCAATATTTTGATCCAAAAGCCAACGCTTTACTAACCGTGAAGTGTGCTTTGGATCATTGTCATGCTGGAAAATGTACTGAACCGGCATGTTCTCAAAGGAATATGGTTCCATTACATTTTCCAGAATGCTTTTATATTGATGTTGGTCCATGATTCCGTCACTGCGCACAATTGGGCCCACGCTACGCCAAGAAAATGCTCCCCAGACCATAATAGATCTGCCACCGTGTTTCACTGTTTTCACAGTATACCTGGGGTCCAAAGCTTTGCCTGGAGGGCGCCTCACATATGTTTTTCCATCAGATTGGAATAAATTGAATTTCGATTCGTCACTCCAGAGAACTCTATTCCAGAATCTTGAATTTTTTTTGAGCATTTCCTTAGCAAATCGTAACCGCTTCATACAATTTTTTTTTGACATATGCGGTTTTTTTTGTGCGATGCACCCACGTAGTCCCGCCTCTTATAAGCGCCTTCTTATCGTCCGAGCGGAGACTTCTACGTTTAATTGCTCTGCAACTTCGGCTTTTATATCATGCGAAGACATAAAAGGGTTGCTCTTGCTGGTCCTACAAATATGCCTATCATCCGCTGGAGTTGTTTTTCGAGATCCAGGCCTCCTGGATGGGGTTTCAAAGTTCCTCATTTTTTTTGTACAAATGAATTGCTCCGAATACCATTTTTTTGGAGCAGCCAAACCTTTGTGCGATGCCGACATTTAATTTTTTTCCTTTTTGTAACACTGTACAATTAGCTCCCTCAATTTCGAGAGCATGACTTTTTCTTACCCATTCTAACAATTGAGATGAACTAAAATTAGAAAAGCTAATCTATGGATTTTTTCAGTATACTTTAAGACTAACTCCAAGATAAATATAGAAAATTTAAGAAAAAACTGCGCGTTTCTAATTTTGTGGCCAGCCAAGAAACACAATCAGAGAAACAATGTGAATTTTTTCAGGAATTAACCATCAAATATCAACGTGTTTTTCTAACTACAATGTTCATCGCCTATTCTAAGAATAACGGTGCTCATAATTCACTGTGCACGTCTTCCAAAAATATGCACAGTGATTTTATTTTTCTTAGCACATCGTTTCTAATTATAAGGCCACCACTGTAGTTACTAAATTATACATACGGGAGCGTAAATCCTATTTTTTGGTAAGAAATCAAACATGATATATGAATGTTAAACTTAAAAACATTTTATTTCATATATTAATAAAAACAAAATAAACAAAAATGTAAATTTCACTTAAATATGCTTAAATATTGTAATTTTGTTAAATTACACTTATTCGCTATGTGACTAAAGTATACATACGGCTGTTTAATAATTAAAAAAATATATATTTTAGTATCTCGTATGGCTTCCTTTGGCATCTACTACAGCAGATAATCTATCTGGCATGGACAGTGCCAATTTTCTTGTTGTTTCTGCCGATATTAAATTCCATTCTTGAATTAAAGCCTCTTTTAATGATGGAATGGACGTTATGTTTCGTTTTTTTAAGGCTCTTTTTAGATGATCCCATAAATGTTCAATTGCATTTAAATCTGGTGATTGGGGTGGATTATTATTATTATTGACATGTTCAGGTATTACAATACATATAGGTATACATATGTACTAAGAACTTAGTCTATCTACAAAAGATTTCCACATATTCCGATTGCTGGCTAGGAATTTTAATTCATTGAATGACTTTTTGGATTCCTGGTTAACGCATCTACGCCAAGTCATTTTGGGACGCCCTCTGTTTCTAGAGCCTTGCGGGTTCCATTGTAAGGCTGAGTAGACTATTTCCTCGGGTTGTTTTCGGAGGGTGTGCCCGATCCATTTGTACTTTCTGTGCATTATTTCCTTTTCAATAGGTTTTTGGCTCGTCAGTTGCCACAGGCGAGGGTTAGATATAGTACGTGGCCACCAGGTACCGATAATGCGTCGCAAGCATCTGTTTACGAATGCCTGTAGTTTTCTCGTTGAGTCTTGTTTCATGTGCCACGTTTCGCTACCATACAGTAACACAGATTTTACGCAAGCATTAAATATACCGATTTTAGTGTCTCTTTTAAGCGCTTTGTTAGACCACACTCGTGACATCCCCGCAAACGTGTTCGTCGCTATGGATATCCTACGCTGAATGTCAGCCGTTGTACCACCATCGGGGGTTAGGATGCTGCCCAGATACTCAAATTTGTTTACATCGTCAACTTTTCCTCCGTCTATTTTAAACTCTGTGTTGTTGATTACGTTAACTCTCATAGACTTGGTCTTCTTTATATTAACTTGTAAGCCAAGTTTTAAGCAGTCGTTTGTTGTGTTGGAGAGTCTTGTTTGTAATTCGTTATAAGAGTTACTAATTAGAACGACGTCGTCCGCATATGATAGGTCGCCAAGCTTTTGGGGTGGATGTTCCAGTTTATTTTTTACGTTATATAGCAGCCACTCTTTCATTAGATTCGAGGAATGCTTGGGATCGTTGTCGTGCATGAATATAGCATTTTCTGCGAGACCAAGTTTTTGCGTGCTGGGAATGTAACTGTCTTTTAAAATTTCAATGTACATGGTCTTATTCATAGTACCTTCTATAAACCTTAAATTTCCAACACCAATTGCTGCCATACATCCCCATACCATAAGAGATCCTCCACCATGTTTCACAGTTGCATTAACGTTTTGTGGCAAAAACTCCGTGTTTGGTTTTCTCCAAACTTTAGCGCGCCCGTCTCCTCCAAATACCATAAACTTGCATTCGTCCGTAAATATAACTCGTTCCCAAAATGTTGGATCGCTAACATGGACATTTTTATACTTTTCAGCATATTCCAACCGTTTAACAACCTTTACGGCTCTCAGTAGGGGCTTTTTTCGGGCAACTCTGCTTAAAAACCCATTCCTCTTAATGCAACGACGTACCGTTTGGCTAGAAACCTCAATATCGTGATTCAACCTTATTTCATTGTTAATTGCAACCGCACTTTTTTTTTGGATTATCCTTCACTGTTCGAATAATAGTCCGCTCCAGTCTTTCAGTAAGTTTACGTGGGCGACCTGATCGATGTTTGTTCGCATAATTTCCATTATTTTCGAAATTTTTTATTATTGTCTGTACAGTAGGTTTTGTTAAATTTAAAATTTCATCAATTCCTTGTAAAGATTTTCCTTCGCGCCTTAGTTTTACAACCATTTTACGAATATCCTCGGAGATTTCTTTAGTTTTTGGCATTTTTTACGTTTTTTATCTTAAATAACAATTAAGTCTGGAAAAACTGATATCAGTCGTAACACTGATCTTCTATTAATGAGCAAAACGCATTTTCATAAAATTTCTAACGGTATTTTTAGCGGCGTATAAAAAAAACTACTCGCGTATGTATACTTACATATGTAACATTACTGGGATGCATTCTTAGTATTTTTAGTACATATTTTATCAACGCTGACAAAAAAATATACAGGGTAATATTTTATCGTATGTATACTTTAGTAATTATGTGTACATATGTACATACATATGTGCATGCAATTCAAAGATGTATCATTTAATGGGTATACTCTTGAGTAACTGTTTTAAAACGCTTGAAATCATCAAGTAAACAATTCAAGTGCAGCACATTACAATCGAAGTGAATGAGAATTTGATATATTTGAAGTAAATATTTTACCCATTCAACTTCATGCATTTGCGTTCAATTAAAGTTTTACCCAAGTGCTTTATTAATTTGGTATACATTTATAATTTTAATTAAATACATGCAACGTACTTAAAAGCAGTAGAATGCGCCTTACCTGTGCTGAAATGTATTGCACTAGCGAGGTATTAAAAAAATGAAACAATCTGTGAATTGGTAAGCCAATGGATCGCATATGCATGGCAGCTCAGGAATTCTGGCAGTTGATAAATTTAATTAATGCCGAAGTTATGTACTATATTTCTGACATTGGAAGCAATTGTATGGAATGGAATAAGGACACTTTGCCTACAGAAAACAAAAAAAAAATATATATGTGTATATGTATAAATATTTCGCATAAATACTTCAATTGGCTGCCTCAATAGACGCTATACACTTTTATTAACACAAATGAGTGGCATAAAAGTTACCAGATGGGGGGAAAAATGATTTGTGAGCGAAAATTTTGTTTGCAAGAATTGTATATTAATAAAAAATGTAAATTTATTACCTTCACTTGATGCTTTCCACATGCACCAAGAAACCAAAACGAAAACAATGGTAAAGACATTAAAAAATGCACGCGCATGCAAACATACTTCCGCATGTATGTATGTATGTATGTGCATGCATACACAAAATTGGTTTGTGCGCAGGGTGAAATGATAATAAAGCGATATTAGTTACTTAGGGCACTTTTCCGGCAATTCCAAACCGGTCAAGCAATACGTATCGTATTTAAAAGAAATTTATAATTTTTTATTATATTAAATTTATTCACAACAACACCTATTGCTAACTCAATGAATACGATGGGATTGTCAAAAAGTGAAGTAATAAAAAAAAAAAATTAAATCATAAAGCGAAAAAAATTTATAAGAAAGTAAACAAAAACAACTAAGAAAAAGAAGTAACAAAACAGCCCAAAAAAAAAAAAACAAGTGAAAGAAGATGAAAAAAAATCATGTTTAGTAGGCATATTTCGACATCTGGAATTCTGCCCTTAGAGATCGTGAAGCTCCCACAAAGTTGGTGCCGTTGTCGGAATAGACATTTTTTGGACATTCTCGCCTAGCAACGAACCTTGAACAGGCTGCTAGAAAGAATGCGGCATCTGGGTCATTAGTGGCCTCTAAGTAGATGGCTTTAGTAGCAAAACAGACGAATAGCCGGACGTAAACCCTTGGAAACGCGATATATTTTGCCGCGAAAGCTTTTTATGTCGAACGGGCCTGGAAAATCCATTCCTGTTTTGGTGAACGCACGCGAAATTGCGGCGCGTTCGTGAGTAAGGGTTCCCTTAAGTTGGATTTGCGATATTTTTTTATAGTTCATGCAGATCTTACAGTTTTGGGCAATGCATCGCATCATATTTTTTGCCCGGAGTATACAGTACTGCGTTCAGATTAGACGCAATATCGGCTGATTTTCACCAGGCACTGATATTTCGTTAATTAATGGAAATTTAAGACGGGTTAACTTGGTATTGTATGGAAGGATGATAGGATTCCGCTCATTATATGATAAATTAACAGATGCCGCCAAACAACTGCCTCTCGTCGTGATGTAATCTTTGTCGAGGAATGAATTAAGGGGCAATATTTCACTTAAGTTCAAATTTCGCATATTTTTCACCGTAACATTGCTTCGGACTGATCATAATCAAGCGTTGTGCCGCTACTTTGATTTCATCAAATGAAATTAAGCAAGACTGCTTGAAACGTAATTTTGATATTTTGGAGACTTCTTTAGGAAATCATATAATATATGACAAAACTCGCAAAACCCTTGGGAAATTTGAAAAACGATGAAGAATATCGCTGAAATTGGCTGTTGTTGTAATACTTGTACCTGTACCTTTATTCCCAGCGTCACCTTATATTCACTTTCTGATGTAGGCTATCGTGATTGGCCTTCTTTTAACCAAGAAGGACCCTGCCACCACAAGGAATTGTGAACCCATCCGTTGGGCGGAAGTCTTCTGCTTGCTAAATCTGCGGAATTTGATGCCGAATCCGCATGAAATCAATTATTGTTGCCACCCTTTTCTAATACTTTTGTTACTCGATGTGCAACAAAGGTTAACCAAGAGTAGGGTTGGACAAGCGGTACCAATTGTCGAATCTGTCCACAGATGAACAAACACAAAACGGGTTATTCCATGAAAACGAAATTTACAACCAAAATTTTGCTTGTATATCCAGCCAAATAGTTGCGAACATACTCGCGTACTCCTCAAGCTGCCGGAGAAACCTTTAAATTTTAAACAATAGCAGGAAACCACCGAACAGGTTGTCTACGTAGGGAAAAATCATTGAGCTTTATATTTAGCGCCCAGGTTGTGGTCCGTTACTTCTGTGAGCTTTAGTCGGAACTTCTGTGAACTTCCTCCTTTCCTCTGTTTCAAATACAGTTCCGACTCTACGACTTGTTCCACTTCAAATTTAGTTAAATTGTTAAGAAATTTCGACTTTTAGTTTAATCAGTTTCTGAGTTCTCTTCTGACTGATCTTCGAAAAACATTTCTCTCCACAACGGCTTTCAACGCTACCTTAGGGTGTCAAGTTGATTATAAAATTAAGTTTTCACTTAAGTCAGACGTTTAGGTACTTAGTTTGTGCGGGTAGAGTCGGTTGTTGGATAGTTAACTTCAAGCTTAGCTCCTTCCCATACAAATCTCACCTTGCTCTTTGTATGTGCTGCAAAAAATCAAAATTTGATGAATCTGGCAACCCTACCGAATGCTTGTACGGCAAGCGCCTTCTGCTCTGGCACAACTAACTTACGTTAATCAAGCACTCGCATCAGCTACATACACCAGTGCATACACACACAGCCACTTAGGCAGGCAATCAAACGCGCACCGTACGGGTAATCCATCCAGCAAGTCACTCAGCCATTCATTCATCCATTCATGCATTCACATTTGCAATCATTCAACATATTTTATTTAAATCGGTAATTTATATACTCGCTCCTGCTCACCACCGCCTGCACCATAGCGTCATATTATCTGCGCGGTGGTTCCAATTTCCGACCAACTGCACTTAATATGTGCATTTTGTAGTGGCCTATGGGCGTGCATATGTATGCATGTATGTATGTATATGATGTATGTGCTTGCGCCGGTCAGGTAGTAGAGAGAGCTTCCATGTAGACAAGAATTTGATGAAAAATTGTTTTCATTATTTATCAAAAAATATACAGTCACTCAGCCGCGAAGTGTTGTCATTCCTTCAACCTCATGTACGTATGTATGTTTGTGTAAATGAATGCTGGAGTGGATGTTTCGCCGGCTCCTGTCCGTTGGTAATTGAATGCGCGCATTGGCAGCGTTGTTGGCTGCATGTCGGCTCAAAATTGTATGGACGACAGTATTGGCTGGCCATCCAGTCATGCGACCTAGCATCATAATTATCATCAACGACATCACAAAACAGGCTGTGACCAACCGCTGGCTCATACATAACATGCACACATACATACAAGTACATGTATACAAATAAACATTTATGTGAGTGTGTGCATGTGTGTTGTCCAATTTTGGCCGCCAGCATCACGCGCCACCCAGCACGGCAGGTAACACTGCCATTATGTCCATAATGAGGCTTGTTGAGCACATACAGCTCGGCACAGAGCATCGGCCGGTGGATGGTGCACTCACGACCAGCAATTTTTATCAGCATCTGCTACACCGTACATACACACACACACATACACACACATATATATACTCTCTTTCACGCTAATAAATGGTTATGGGCGCGTTATAATTATGCGTTAAAATCCAAGAGGATACCGGAGAAAATAAGTTTAAATTGTTTGCACAAGTTGGTCTTTAATTTTTGTAAATTTGTTATTACGGTAATGTGAAAATGTATGCTAATTTACTAATGATAAATGAGCTGAACGGGACGTGGTAGGTTTGGACTTTTTTTCTTCACGGTGGGCGAAGTGTCATACGAAGTAGAATCAGAAATATCTTAAGCTGGAATGAAAAAAAAAAATAAGAAAAAAAGATGTGTTTTAATGTAAACGCCAATAATTCGCGTATTGAAATTTGAAAGAGAAAAAATGTATTAAACAATGTTAAGCCCAAAACAATTTCTACACGGCTAGCCAAGACTTTATTGTTGCCTTGGCAAGGGGAAGTAAACTAATCAGCTGCAGCCAAGAACGCCTAAATGTCAGCTTTATCGCTCTCTCACACTCACAAGTTTCAGCACACTCAAGGGAAACTTCTAAAGGAGACACGCAGCTGTAATTTTCGTTATGAATAAACCTCTAATGTGCTTTACGCCGGTGAAATTTTGATTAATTTTATTTTTTGCACCGTTGTATGTAACTATTTATTTTATGGCGACTTTATCGCAAAATTTGTATTGTACAAAATTAAGTGCTTTTAATATTACAGGAAATTCGATTTCCGTTTAAGGAGCAGCAAACGATAACATGAATTTTTTGTGGCAACAAAAAAAAAAAAAAAAACTCAAAAGTAAAATGCAAACCAAGTCTTTATGGAATTCGCGCATAGCTACTAATGATAAAGTAACAAAAATAATTTTAAAAAATAATAAAATGCTCTTTCTTAATTAGTTCAATAACCGTCCAAAGTAACTTGATCATGGACACAGTAAAACGATCACTTTCATAGTAAACTTCAATAATTTTAACGCCTTATTCTGTCGTGTAAAATTGTACATCTTTGACATTTGTCATGTAGAGAGGACAGATACCTGTAAACGGCTATATTTTCACTGATTTTCATTAAAATAAAGAAGTCAATATATTTTTTTCAAAATTGGCATACATGCATACATACATTAAAATAATATAAAAATTTGTTTTTTATTTTAATCATTTAAAATGGCGGATGTGCACTCAATTCTTCCAGGAAGGTCGCAGCGGCGTCAGTGACCTGAATACAAAAAACCAAGCATTTTTTGTTTATTAATGTCATAATTTCTATATGAATTAAACAACAATAAATGCGCCTAGTTTTGTAGTTGTGAAATTGAAGTACCGTTAATATTATCCAACGCAGTGCATGGGTTACTTAGTTCAAGGTAAATAAACTGAGACGACTAATTAGAAACAGTTGTTCAATGGAAGCATATTCGGCAAGTTGTGTTATTTTAATAGTATTGTAATATAATCGACTTTTTGGTATGTATATATTTTAAATTGGTTGTTTAAAAGCAACTAAAATATTCGTCTTCAAGATGTGTAATGGGAAAAAGCAGCAGCTGTACACCTGCCGTACGCAGCTCCATTTTTGATCTTCGTAAGGCTGGAAAGTCGTACAGTGAAATTTCTAAGCAAGTCAAATGCTCAAAAAAAAAATGGTTTTTAACGCCTTAAAGCATATCCAACTTTTTAAGACTGTTGACAATGTTCCACGTAAAAAAGGCCCCGGAAAACTTCAACAGGAATTGACCGCAAGATAGCAATCATCTCCAAAAGAGACCCAAAAAAGACTTCCACTGACATCCAACGGGAAATTCAGGATCAATATAATTTCGAAATATCCAAGAGGACAATTGCTCGGCGTCTGGTCGAATCTGGAGTGCATGGCAGAGCAGCACGCAAGAAGCCCCTTCTAACCAAGATACAAAGGAGACGGCGAGTAGTCTTTGCGAGATCCCATTGGTCATGGACTCCAAATCAATGGAAATATATCGTTTGGAGCGATCAAACCAAGATAAATCGCATAGGCCCAGATGGTAAAAGGTATGTTCGACGGCCAATCAACCAAGAATTCAATCCTCGCTACGTTTCACGGGTAGTGAAGCATTCTGGAGGATCAATCATGGTGTGGGGATGTTTCTGGTGGAATGGTGTTGGCCCAATCCATAGGATTTATGGAATTTTAAATAAGGAGAAATACGTCGATATACTAAAAAATGTAATGTTGCCGTGGGCTGAGGAAAATTTGCCTGTTATATGAAAGTTTCAACAGGATAATGATCCAAAGCACACGGCAAAGTTGACGAAACAGAAAATTCCATCAATGTTTTGGAATGGCCATCATCCAGTCCGGAGTTAAACCCAATAGAGCAGCTCTGGGGTGACGTTAAAAAAGCCGTGAGTGCCAAAAATATCCCAAATATGGATGTCCTTTTTGCCGAAGTAAAAACGGCATGGCAAGCAATACCTGTGGCGCGCTGTCAGAATCTCATTACATCAATGCGCAATCGATGTGAGGCAGTGTTGAAGCAAAAGGGTTATGGAACCAAATACTAACATAATCTTTATGTTGATCTGATAATACATTATTGTTTCTAATTAGTTGCCCTATCCAAATCGTGCATTTCACATGCTTTAAAAAAATAATATATATATATTTAGTAAAGAATTGCGATTAAATTGTTTTCCACTAGTTTTTAAGTTTATCATATCTATACTAATATTATAAAGAGGAAAACTTTGTTTGTTTGTTTGTTTGTTTGTTTGTAACGAATAGGCTCAAAAACTACTGGACCGATTTTAAAAATTCTTTCACCATTCGAAAACTACATTATCCACGAGTAACATGGATTACATTTTATTTTGGAAAAAAATAGGGTTCCGTAAGATATTTGCATTTTTCGGACACAAACTGAAAAAAATCTTATATATAAAATAAAGTCAACTTTTTGTGTGTGTTCGCTAACCGGCCGTGTCTGCACCGAATTAAACCAAACTTACACACATTGTTAAGAAGGTATTGAAGATGGTTTCTGAATAGTTTGGATACCTATTGGTGGATAGGGCTCGAGATATAGGTCAAAACGTGGACCCGGGTAACCTTCGGATGTGTATGTACAATATGGGTATCAAATGGAAGCTGTTGGTGAATGCTTTAGTACAGAGTATTTTTCATGCCACTCCGTGACTGGGGTCTCGAGATATAGGTCAAAACGTGGACCCGGGTAACCTTTGGTTGTGTATGTACAATATGGATATCAAATGAAAGCTGTTGATAAGTGCTTTAATACGGGGTAATTTTCATACCTATTGTTGACTGGGGTCTCGAGATATAGGTCAAAACGTGGACCCGGGTAACCTTTGGTTGTGTATGTACAATATGGGTATCAAATGAAAGCTGTTGATAAGTGCTTTAATACGGGGTAATTTTCATACCTATTGATGACTAGGGTCTCGAAATATATGCCAAAACGTGGACCCGCCGTGTCTTTGCACCGAATTAAACCAGACTTATGCACATTGTTAAGTAAGTATTGAAAATGGGTTTCGTAAAGTTTGGTTGTAATTTGGAGCAGTGGCAACGGGTACAGCGTTCTTTTGAGCCAGCCATAATGTCGCTTATTTTTTTAACGCTTGGGGCGGAACTGAACTGTCAAATTGACAGTGTGTCAATATTTCTTTCTGATTTGGATTCCATAAGGAAAAAACGTAAGTGCAACATGTAAAAATTGTTTGTGAATTTTTTTTGGAGTGGATTTTGGAACAGCGAATAATTTCTTACGAAATTTGAGAATTTAATGTGAAATCCGAAGGAAATTATGTGTTCGTGGAAAAAACAATTTTTTTCGTTTTTTTTTTTTTGAAAAATATAAATGGATAATGGTTAAAAAAACTCCAATGCTTAATAAAACATATAAATTGAAACGAAAAATTCATGGATGATCAGGAAAAAAGACGATTGTTTATTCATATGCGTTGATTTGAAATTTAAAAACAATCTTCTTTTTTCCTGATTTTCAATTTATATTTTATATTTACTCAAAAACAAATAGAAAAACAAAAAATATTGTTTATGCCAAAGCGCTTGAATAAAGAATAAAGAAATAAATAATATGAAAACCATATATTTTCTGTTCTAAACCATATCTATTCTATTTTAGTGTGCCCAGCGAAGGGGGCCAGGTTTGCTAGTTAATATATATTTTTATTTTTTTTTTTCATATTTTCCTTACATTTTATGTTTTTAATTTTATTTAATGTAATAGCTTAAGTTTATTTAGATTTTATTTATTTATTTTTTTTTTAATTTTGCCTTACTTAATTTTATTTTGTTTTATTTAATGTTTTTGTTTTTAGTTTTATTTACAATATTATATTCTTAAAGTTTATTTTATCTTATTTTATTTTATTTATTTATTTATTTGACTTTTCTTTTATTTAGATTTATTTTTTTAATGTTAATTTTCATATTTATTGTAATTATTAAATTTAATTTTAATTTTATTTTTCTTTCCACACTATTTTATTTTTTTGTTTTAAATATTTTATTTTATGTTTTGATTTTATATATTTAAATTAATTTGATTCCTTTTTATTGTATTTTATTTGATTTTGTCAGAGTTATTACATTTATTTTTTTAATCTCTTTTATATAACTGAGCTTTACATATTTAAAAATTTTTTAATTAATTTTTTTAATTTAATTCTTTCATTACTTTTATTTTATTTCATTTTTGTTTTATTTTAATTTGTTTCCTTTCATTAAAATACATTTTTTATCATCTTTTCCATCTAACACCGTTCCGCTACACAGTTTTTATTCTAATTTTTCACCTACGCTCACGCCTCATACCCACTCAACTCACATTAAGTTCCATAAAAAAAGTATGCATCATTTCCTTTTCCGTTACATAGTTGACTCTCAGCTCCAGTGCAGTAAAATTCAAAACCAATCAAACCACTAATTTGTCATACATCTCTTCATGCATTTTACCTCACCACTTCACACCCTCCCCTAAATGGCCCTGCAATTTTCCTACTGTAAATGGTGCATATCAAACCCGTCAACTACTATAAACTGTTCTTGGCAGCTTCCTGCTGTTCTCAATTTCTGCAGTTCTCGCACTTGAATACTTGAAATTTTGCTCTCTCATACCGTTGCAATGACTGCATCATTTCTATCGTCTATGAAATCAACAGCAGAGCTTTTACGAGCAAATACTGTTTCATGGCGGTCGAAACATGGGATTATATTAAATTCTAATTAACTTAATTAATATGCATACGACAGTTAATTAAAGTGGAGCGGTGAGATGGAGGGCAACTGACAGTGCAACGAGTGGAAAGTTCGTGCATGCTAAGTAGGTGCTTGTCAATTTCGTACAAAGTTAATCGAAAACTATTACTCGTACATAAGGTGCAGGGGTAGAGAGGGGCATGGCTACTATTTGGAATATTTACTGCAAATAATTTGGTTGAATGCAGAATTTTGGTTAAACGGGTTTATGGGGTAGCAAATATGTGCTACAACATTCTGGATTCCATATTCGATATGCATGCACACGTACACATTTGTACTCATATTTGCGATATGTATGTATGTAGGTAACCACAGTGGTGTGTTGCGTGCTATTATACATAATTACATACACTCAGCATAACGATGTTAGTGGCACTCATTGGCAATATAAGCACTCTGCCACACACACACACAATTCCCTTTGCACAACAATACATTTATAGATACATACATACGTGTGTACATGTGCCAATGTGGCCGTGTGTGTGTATGTGCCTCTTGGTGGTTATGCATGTCATTGCACACTCAACGATAATTTATTAAATCGCCAGCAAATCGTGTGCTCATTAGTTGGTTATTGTTGTTGTTATTGTTCATCTTGTTTTTGCTTTTGCGGTTACAACTGCTGTTGCTTATGTGCATAATTTGTTTGCACACATTGTTGTTGCTTTCAAATTATTGGCGCTTAATGGGAATGTGTCTCGAGCATAGCCCTACATGCATACATACATATGCACATATGCCGCAACACACTGGCACACAGACTGCACACAGTCCAAAGGCGAAAACTTTTAGCTGTGCATGAGTTTTTGCCCTACCTATACACCAACTACTACTTGCTTTAGGTAGTTTGTTATTACATTGCAAGTGGCACTAAATGCTGTGCTGTTGCAATTACCATTTGCTTTCGCACTTTAGTGTAGTTTTTGTTGTATTTCTGTGTTTTTTTTTTATTAGACTGACCTTTGAGCTTTTGTTAGCAACTGTGCATTTTCCCTTCTCACTTCCGCTTCCTGTTGATTTTTGCTTCTCGTTTTCTACCGTTTGTTTTCGGTTTTCTTCTGTGTTTGTCTATTGTTGACTGCGTCCCATTTCGTCCCCTCTGGCTCTCATTCAGTTTTCATTCACTCACAGTTCAATTCACAAATCGTCTAATTAAAATCGAAATCAATTGTTTTCGGGCACTTGTGTGCATTTACCTACCTTACTGTGTTTGTGGTTCTGCAAGGCACCAGGTGCCTACATACAGACATGCTGTTTTGGGTATACTGTTGACAGACTGGTTTCCCGCTTGTTTTCTCTCCATAATGCCAGCTGTTTTGTGCAACACAGTGCAGAAATTTCATTTGTGGTGCACATAACTCTGATTTGAGCTTCGATTTCGTTGCAAATTATTACGTTAATTAGAAGTGCTTCTTGTCAGCGCTAGCGGCGACAGGAGAGGTTAAATGTGTATGGGAGAGTGTGGATATTTAAAAAAGAATTAATGTAAAAATTAAATTTTGCAAAATCTATGAAAAGTGACGAAAAAAAATATCAAAACACATCAGCTCTTTTGATCGAAGGATGATCGATTTCAAGGTTTCGCTAACCAAAGCAAAATTGTAAGAGTAACTTTCGCTGCCAAGTCGGAGAATATTCGGAACCTTTTGCTTCAACGACTAATTTACTCACATAGACATAGTGCAATGAATAAGGCTACAACAACTTCGTGGACTAGGTTTATCGTATAAATGAAGCCTTGAAAATATTCCATGTGCTACGTGCTGCTGGTGGCAGAAGAAGAGAAAAAAAGAGCCCTCTGGTTGGCTCCTTTCGTTAGACTGTGGAAGAAGTCCACGAAGAAGAAAATGAAGAGAAAATCAAACCAATGTTAAATTTATAAAAAATAAAAATTCCTTTTAAAAGTAAAATAATTCCAACAAATTTCATTTGTATGCTATTAAACACGTATACACTGAATTTTTTCTAAATTTATTTGCGTAAATTTAGAATTGAAAGAAAAGTCATTTTAATCAGATGAACAACATCACACAATCAATAACCTTCGACAGGAGCAACCATAAGAAAAATCATTTGCTAAAGATTTAGACAAGCACATAAAAACACACGCACTCGCACACGCATGTCATGAATAGTTGTGCATGTTTGTATGCACATAAATTAGCAACATTTAGTAGCCGAATTTCGTATGCCACGCGTACTCAAGCGATTTAATACGAAGCACATGTAATATGTATATGTTAACTATAACGCTACTACTTGTGTGTGTGCATGTTATCTGACCATACCAGCATATTGCCACATTTTGTACCCTCTTTGTATCTTGACATTAGCGTAAATAACAGCGAAACACGAGTACCTACATACATATAAAAGATAAAAACACGACAGCTGAATATGTAACGGGCACAATTACCAAAGTAAACTCCTCATTCATACACATACAACAAATACATGTGCAGACGACCTCTTTGCGACAACGGTTACACTCTAGACTGCGCTGTGTTCTCCATTATATAATACAAATGGCGCCCACATACATCACTACGTACATTTTATTTTGCTGTTACCTCAACGACTTCTTTCTCTCTCAGTTTTTTGTTGCTTGTACCTCTGAAGCTATCTGATTTTTTTTTTGCTGTTGAATTCGAAAAATTGAAATTGGAATTTCAATTAAAAATATTGTATGCTTGTATGTGTGGAAACTGCACCTTTGTAATGTTATGCGAGCACAAAAACATCCAAAATCCGAACGCATCAGAACACACAAAAAAGAAAAAACAACAATGTATCAGTACTTTGCTCTCTTTTGTTCAACGCTCCTCCTCCACTCTACCACCTAACCATATTTTTGCTGAAATTACTTCTGTGATGGACGGCTGTGCTTGACTTTCTAACATTTCAAGCTACTGTTAAATTGCTAAAAATAGGTATGTATGTAAAAAATGCGAAAGAAAAATGCACTAAATGTTTGAGCAATGAAGTGAAACATTAAATTACAAATAAAACGAATGCACACACACTTTCGTGCATGCTTAAGTGATATGGTTTTTAAATACCCCGCAGTTAAACTGACTACTTCTGAATTACTTTACTACCAGTAGGTCGCTTTTATCTTTTTCAATGCTAGCAAATAGTAATTCTAGCATGGCGATGTTCTACAAAATGTCAATTGTCAGCCTACGCATCAGTGCCATAGGTAGTTGCCACTCTCCATGAGGGTATGGGCGGCCACTTAGGCCTGGAGACCTGTTGTGAAATCACTAGTTTGGACTCAAGTTTCCCTTCTATTGTAATTCCCAATGTAGGCAATATTTCCCCTCTCGCGTATAAACGATGGATTGGTTGATTAGAGAGACGGCATGAGTGCCATACGATTTCAGGAACTACTCGGCATTTATATCAGTATTATACCAATCGTTCAACTAGACGCTTATAGACCCAGAAAATTCTGTTCAATTTGTGATGAAAATCTCCAATTTTAGGTTAGTTGAAAAAGGAAATACAAATTCGGAAAGGAAAGTTTCATAAACATTTTTTATAAATTAAAATATTAGTAAAATGTGCTTTTTTTTCTTAATTTTTATTTTTATTTTTAAAAATTACGCATTTAATGAAATTTTTTTTTAATGAAACATTAAAATCTAATTATTTAGCATTAATCTCCTAATAGTCTCTAAAAAAGACGGTATTTCTAGATTATTTTTTTATGTAAAAAATAAAAAAATGAAAGAATTAAAAAATAAAAAAAAATAAAAAATTTTAAAAATAAATAATTAAAAATAATACAAAAACAAGAACAATTATTATTAAATAAAAAATTAAAAATTAAGATCGAAAACAAAAAAATTTAAAAAAAATTAAAAAAATTAAAAATACAAAAGAAATAAAAAAAAAAAAAAAACAAATAAACAAAAACAAATAAAAATATTGAAAAAATATTAACATTTTAAGAAAGATAAAAAAATGGAAGATTTAAAAATAAAAACTGTCTCTCAACTCTTAACGAAATAACTGTTCAGAACTCTGTCCAAGTTATCTGTATACCGGGTCACAGTGGATTCGAAGGTAACTTGATGAGCTCGCAAGAGCTGGAGCTGCGCAATCAAATGCTAGTAACTTACCCACAATCCACATTCCGCTCTCAACATGTAAAATGATCATTGATCGAGAATTTCACAGTATTGCTGATCGGAGGTGGCGAGTGGAAACTAGTTGCGTTACGACCAGACAAAGCTGGCCATCTTACAATCTGAAACAGACAAAAACCTTTATAAGTCTTTCGAAACACGAACTAAGGCATATAATATCTCTTATCCCCGGCCACTGCCTTTTGGGCACTCATGCACGTCGGCTCGGGATTCCTGAAAACGCCCTGTTCAGATACTGCGAGGATGAAGGAAGGAAGTACCGAGCAGGCATTTGCTGTGCAGTTGTCCCGGCCTAGCCAGAAGTCGACTCGCTCTTCTAGGCTCTCTCTCTCTCTGACAATCTTTCAGTACTCTCGGACCTGAAAATCGAATCTCTCATTAAATTCTCGAAACGAATTAATATCTTTGACCAAAATCTATAATAAAAATCTCGGTTAGGTGGGGAAATGATATATTATATGCCTTAGTTCGTGTTTCGAAATTTGAATTTCGGATCATTCCCATGGCTTTTAAACGTTTGGAAATGGTTGATTGATCAACTCCCAAAGTTTTTGCAACCTCTTCTTGCGTTTGAGCCGGATCTTGATCGAGCAATTCCTCCAATTCGGTATCCATGAACTTTGGCGGCGCGGCCAAAATCACCACTTTTAAAGCGTGTAAACCACTTCTGGCACGTTCGCTCAGCTAGAGCATGCTCACCATAAACTTCCACAAAGATACGATGACTTTCGGCTGCTTTTTTCTTCATATTAAAGAATTCCCCGCAAAAACACATTATTTGGCACGAAATTCGACATTTTCAAGTGTGGTAAAAATATTGTTGTTTACGCTTCAAATAAAAAACTTATACTGACGTTTGTGCCTTACGACAGTAGCTCTCCAATGAATGTTTGGAAATGTGGATCGATGGAATAATAATCAAGTTACGCCATCTGTTGTAAAACCGCACGAACTTATCCATAGACCATTATAATGAGCTCTAGGGCAACACAACGGACCCAACTGGCGGTCTACGTGGCACTCCGATGCGGGGTCACCCTTAAACCAACCAAACTACTCAAAATTAAAAAAAAAAAAAAAATTAAAAATTAAAAGAAAATACTAAAGAGAATTAAAAAACAAAAACTAAAAAATAAAGAATTAAAAAAATAAAAAAATTGAAAAAATATTACCATTTTAAGAAAGATAAAAAATAGAGAAATACAATAAAAAAAAAAATTGAAGTGAAATTTTGGTATTTGGGTTTGTCTTCCGATTGATTGCGCATACAATTTCTGAAGTTTATTTTGGACATTTCCAGTTGGATGCTTAGGGCTCATTGCGCTGTTGATTGACTCTATCCATAGAAGATTTCGTTTTATCTGCATTAAGTCTAACCTTAGAGTTTGAAGCATTCTTTCATAACCGAAAATTCTTCGTTTCTATGTAGCTGTTGGATATTTTGCAACTAGTGCAAATCTAGTCGCTCTAGGTGTGATTATTTCGAATTAGAATGTTTGCTGCAGGGTTTGTTTTTATGAGGAGGGAGCATCGCAGGGTGTATGCTGCGTATGTGTGTAGTTATGTGTATGGACGTGTATTATGTATTTAAGAATAAATGTATGTACATATATATGCATGTACACTAATGCGAAGCTAATAAAAAAGTTTTAAAAATTCCCACAGGAAATACGAATTACACGAACGTCTACATATGTACGTATGTGTGTGAGTGCGCTGATGATAAAGCGAATAATGTGGAAGTTTACTAAATTCTTTGTGGAGCACCCGGGCAAAAATACCGCTTTCGATTTTTTTCCTTTTAGTACATTGACTTTGTTGTTATTGACTAATAGCAAACTAGTATCTGAATATTTTTGTAAAGTATTTTACAACAAAAAATTTTCCTTTTTTACAAGCATATTAGAAAACTTGGAGGAAGAAGATAAAAATTGACGCATGCAAGAAAAAAATTCAGGCATGAAAAAAATGGAAGTGTAAAAAATTATGTACAAATATTTGTAATGAAGTCACTAGTGAATAAATTCATGTATTAGCATTTAATTCGGTAAAAAACTATAAAAAGCTTAATAAAATGCAGCTTGCAAAAATTTAATAAAGCCATCAGAATTTTACTACCGATTATATTAATTTTTATCCAACGTAAATCTAAACTTTGGCATGAAATTTTGAGCGATTGTTAAATTATGCGATATTCAAAGTAAATAAATGGTTTTTTTTCGAGCCAAATGTTTTTGTAATATTGAAGAGCATGAAGCAGATGAGACCGAGATGAGTGCTCAGTAGAGAATGAACGCAATCGGGCGGTCGACACTGCACCAGTAGTGCGGCTTCAATGGCTAAAGTGATGAAATTAAAGTTTGAATTATAACAACAGCCATCGACTCCACCGAATTTTGTAGACTTTCAGTTACTTTTTTTATTATAATATAAAATTTGAAAAAGTTGCTCAATGGACTACAGTTTATGTCGAAATCGCAGATCATCGCACTAACAGATACCTATTTTGAAAAATTTCCAATATCTTGATCTTTACTGCATAAAAACGCGCTACTAGTAAAATCGTAAAGAACAGCCCTCGTAGATACATACATAATAAAGCAAAGTAATTGCATCTCTGAATCTATTCATTTTCATAAATTTTTTTTATAAAAATATAGCTCATTCTACAGTAAATTTTATGCAAATCAAAGTTCAAACTTTGTAAAAAATGTATGAAAAATCAACGAAATAATACTTTAAAAATGTTCAAATGTGGCGAAAATGGTTACCTATCGTAAAATGCCCATTAAATACTTTAAACATTTTTAATTTTTATTATTTTTTTTTTAATAAAAAAATGAAAAAAAAAACATTTTTTAATTAAAAAAAAAAAATAATACAATAATAAAAATTAAAAAATTTAAAATTAAAAAAATAATAATAAAAAAAGTTAAAAAATTAAAACAAAAAGGGGGAAAAAAATTTTAAATTAAAAAAATAATAAAAGTTTAAATTAAAAACAAAAATTTAAAATTAAAGTTAAAAAAATAATAAAAATTTAATTAAAAAAAATTAAAAATTTAAATTAAATACAAGTAAAAAAAAATCTTTTTAATTAAAAAAAATTAATAAAAATTAAATTTTAAAGCATTTAATGGGCATTTTACGATAGGAAAGGAAAGCATTTTCGCCATATTTCAAAATTTTTAAAGTTTTGGAAAAATGCTGCTCAAAAGTTCTGTAACTCTTTAATTGAAAAAAAAGTTTTAAGCTAAGACTATTTTTTAATTAAAACAGAAAAATTTTTTAATTAAAAAAATTTATAAAAATTATATTTTAAAGTATTTAAGGGCATTTTTCGTTAGGAAAGGTAAGCATTTTCGCCATATTTGAAAATGTTTAAAGTTGTGGAAAAATTAAAGAATTTTTTTTTTAATTCTTAGCTTAAAAACTGAAAATAATTAAAAACAAAATTTGTTTTCAATTTTTTATTTAACTTTTTTTTACATTTTTTATTTAACCTTTTTTTAATATTATATAATTCACCTTGATTTCACTGCAGTAACGCGAAGCAATCCGTTCGTAAAGTTGCAAGGCGATAACTGTGAAAATGTAGGTATTAAGGGCATTGAGGTGTGGCCGGTAATTTGCTTTTGTTTTATGTTTCTTTATTTCGCAAAATCTTTTCATTTGTGAATCTATGCAATTCATATTTTATGTACTCCCACGCGCATTAAGCAAACAATGCTGATTATTTCAATAATAAAGTCTGAATATTAAAGCTATTATTGTTCTTTGAAAAAAGATGTTGTTTTCGTTAATGCGTGATTTTTTAAGTTTTTTCCCCGAATGCGATTTTACTTAAGTAACTGCATGCTCCAAAGAAACACTCGAAACGATTCTATGATAGAATAGATGGTGCAAAATGAGTTACCCTATCCGAAGATTTTTTGCAAATGGCGTCGTACGTCCATCATATTTGACGCTTGCGAACCAGACAGCTGCAGTATACAAACAGACAAGCAGTGGATCTCAAAATAAAAATTTCCATCACTGAAAATAATTTTTCATTATTTAGTTATTTAATGAAGAAGTTATTAAAAAAAAAACAAAAAATTGGAGTATTACTTTTGCGCCACCTATTGATTCAAGTTATTGACTACCTGAAAATAAAACAAAAAGTATCTTTAAAGCGGCTTTGTACCGAGACCATGCGATTTGATGGCATTAGGTAAGTCGTGTTTTTGTTGTTGTTTTTGTTTTTTGAAAATAGTTGTGTTTTTTTTTTTTCAAAATATCAAAATATATCTCTGATCAAACAAAATGCGTCACTGATGAAATTCAGCAGCCACTAGACGAAAATTTCGTTAAATGGACCAGCGGCTACTAAAAGGACAAACTACTAGTGGCATCGAGGCGATCATTACTCGATACTGTTGTATTCCATGCATAACCACCACTCTACAGGGTGAACGATATGAAGTGTTACCTATTCAAAACGCCATAACTTTTTTATGTGAAATTAGTTTTTATTGATTTCAAAGACAAAATTGTTCCAAAATCATTACAATTTTAAAATATATTCACTTTAGCTCGATATGACCACCCTTTGCCTCGACTATAGCCTTCAAACGGTCAAAAAATGAGTTGCATGCTGCACGAATGTGATCTTGAGGTATTTTGGCCCATTTTCGTATAATCGCTTTTTTCAGCGCATCCATACTGGCATATTTTTTAGTCCTCACCTTGCTCTCCAAAATGGACCAGATGGAATTGTACATCGGATTTGCGTCTGGCGCATTTGAAAGCCATTGTGTGGACGAAATGCAGTGTGGAACATGATTTTTTAACCATTCTTGGTTCACACGAGCTTTATGAGACGGTGCCGAGTCCTGTTGGAGCGTCCATGGTCTACGACCGAAATGTTTGCGTGTCCACGGCTCTGAAGTAGCTTCTAAAACATTTTCCCGATAATAAGTCGCATTCACTTTGACACCAGGCTCGATAAAAACTGCGGCCCAAACCATTGTTTGCGATGGGAAATTGCTTCGAGTGGCCATACGTAGGCTCAAATTCTCGTATGAGCGTTCGGTCAAGTAAACACGATCGTTTTGAGTGTTTATGACCTGCTCAGTTGGGAAATGTTTTTCATCAGAAAACGCAATGTTAGGAAATTCGCCACGTTCGTGCAAGCGCAACAACTCCTTTGCTCTTTCGCACCGAACTTTTTTTTGCTGGGGTGAAAGATCGTGTGCTTCTTGGAACTTGTAAACCTTGACCTTGATCTCAGTTTTCAATATGCGTCGAATTCTGTCTTGCGATATTTTCAGTTCTTTGGCAATTTTTCTTCCACTTCGACGGGGATTTCATTCAAGTCGAGCCTTCACTTTCCGAACCATTTCTGGCGTTGTTGCAATTTTGTTTGGTCCACCTCCATTCCGTTTTGCAATGCTACCAGTATCATTGTAACGTTTTACAAGTATAGTGCGACTTACTACTTTTTTGAAGTATCAAAATTAATTGTCTTTATGCACACACCCTATACTTCGAATACAAGGTGACGCAAAACTAATAACTCACTTTTGTTTTTGAATATTTTTTTTCTAAATAAAAAAATGTATATTTTTTTAAAATCTTTAGTTTGACCAATTAGAAATATTGGTTTATTAGAATTCTTTAATTTGACCTTTACACGCTCCATCTGTCCTTTTGTATACTGCAGCTGCCTAGTTTACCAGTGTCTAATACTAAATGATTGCGAGTGCCATGCGAGGCCATTAGCAAAAATTATAAATCTTCCGCATTATACATACATAATTTTCACAAAAAACACGGTAGTAGCGCGCATGAAGTCTTCAGTTCTGCTTGTTACCTTCACATGAAAGTCGACAAATCTCCTTTTTGCATTTTTTTTCTCGACTATTAACCAAATGCAATATTTATTACATATTACGCTTCCACATCGCATTCGTTTTGTATCCAGACATACATACACACACGCATACGTACATACGCTCACCGGTCACCGCATTATTTTCTCAAAATGCAGCTGACATCTACTGCCCCTCCACCTCCACCTCTACCTCACCACTTCCATCGCTGATTTGCATTTTCTTTTGTAGAAATTGTACACAGCAGCAGAATGCATTTAATTTTCCGTATAATTTTTGCTTTTGTTTTCTGCTTTTGTCGTTGTTGTTTTAGAGTTTTATGTATGCATTGTATTTGAATGCCTTTAAGCATTTGCTTGCGCTCGTGTTTAAAATACGCACATACCTACATACATAAAAGCAAAAAAAATATATAACAGTTTGTGTGTATGAGTGTATGCGTGTGCGTGCATTTTTGATTGCTGCTGCATCGACAACGCGTTTTGCGTAATTGCAAAGAGGCGTACGACCGATTGGCCAACCCGAACGGCAAGCAAACAAACCAACGGTGGGGAGATTTAAGTAAAAGGAACAACAAAGGGTACTGCAATCGAATAGCGGCTGTAGTAAATTTTTTTGCGAATAGTTGTATTCGGGAGAGTGGCTTTCAGGAGAGTGGCTAAAAGGGTGTAGAGTGCATAGTTGCTTTTACATATCCACACATTCAAGCATGCACATGAATATCGGTTGTGCATGTGCAGCTTGACCTTGGCCAGCATTTATTCAGCGGCATCCACAACACTTTGGCACTTTTCGTTTCAATTATTTGCAACACTTTAGCGCTATTGCAATTTAAATTTCAATTTATTTTGCCTTTTGTTTATTTTTATTTGTTTTCCTTTTCATACTTTTTGCTTTTGCACTCAATTTGCATATTTTTATAATTTTTATCCGCCTCGTTCGCGTTTCTGGAAAAATAAATTTCATTCATATGTCACTATTGTTGCTGTTTGTTTGTGTAGTTGTAAACATAAAAACTTTTATGACTATCATTTTCTTCGAATGCTTTTCTTGCACCTTTACACTTCTCTCTCTCCCTCTCTCTCGCTCCATCTACCTGTCTCGCTCTATCTACTTCTATTTCTCGCTCGTCTCTTGCGCTGATGTCATTTAGCGCTTATTAATATTTACAATATTAAAATTAAACTTTAATTTTAACAATCACAAAAAACTTCAAAGTAAAAATCTGTTATACGTGCATATTTATTGCTTCCTTTTTGTTGTTCATGGGTTGCTTAATTTTGTTGCTTACGTTTTTTGACATTTTTCACGCTGTTGCATTGTGGGAATGCCGATGATTTCATACCTCGCCGAAAAATGTCTGCTTTTCGTTTCTAAGTGGCAAGAAAACTCAGTGATTACATTAATAAGTGTTGTTGTGGTAGGACTCTCTTAGTTCGAGAGGTATTAGTTCGAACACTACTTTAGATATGGGACAAGGAAATTATAGCGATAGACTTTATATTTTTTTCTAATAGCACTCGTCACTCGACAGGCGAGCTTGAATCGCAGTATTTCAACAATAAAAGCGTTCTCGAAAATTTTACGTATTCAAACTCATTTATTTATGTTAAATACAGATAATCCACAAACGCAAGTTTTTTAAGCGATTCGGCATTTCACTTCAAAAATATGCCAAAAGTTCTCTATAGACTGAAGGTCAGGAAGTCAGAAATCTTTATTTCTAATTCAACTAATTAGTTTGCTTCGACAATGACACTCTTTTGCACAGGCGCAAAATTAATCACCCTAGCGGAAGATTTATAATTTTTGCATATTTGACACTTACTAAACAGCTCCAATATACAAACAGGCAAGCGTAATAGTCAAAATAAAGATTTCCATCACACAAAGTATTTTTTTTTTTTTGTAAAAAAGTTATTCAACAACAAAATTATTATTTGTGCCACCTTGTTTATCTAGAATTTTGGCATGAAGTCACAGAACCATCCTCAAAGAAAAGGTAAATTTTAAAGAATGCCACTGGTTCGAAAGTACTTAAGTGGACATGAATCCATGTCACGCCCAAATCTACCCAAACAGATTAAAACCTGGCCTTACCCCAGGGGAAAAGGCAGCAGAGAAACGAGCTTCCTGAGCTCCGCCAGTAAAGATGAGCCAAGCAAATTGGTACTACCAATGCAAAGAGATAAGCTCAGTTATATCGTCGGCAGATTGGGTTCTGAAATAGAATGATATCAAAAAGCGTAGTATAATTAAGCGCGGTGGAGCAGAAAACAACACATCTTGTTCCCATGCGCGAGACGGTGGAAATCCAAACAACAGCCGTCAATCGTGTCAAAGCCACACTAAGTATCTACCACCACAAAGCGCTAAGTGAATCAGAGCTCAAACGAGTTCTAAGGAAAACTGGGAGGCAGAAAAGGAGAACTGCTGCTTCAACGCAGAAACAACAGCAATTGTTAAGGTCGCCGCCAAAGAAGCAGGAGTGGACGAAAGTTGGCAGCAATAAAACTACCTTTTAACCTTTATAATTGCAAAAAATTCTGACGATATTTTCCACGCACTTCAGCGACTCTATAAACTCCAAAGGACGAGGTATCAACGCAATATGGCAATTAAAAAAAGGCCTCTAAAGGGTTAAACGTGTAAACCATTGCGAATTTTTAATGAGAATTGGAAATTGCACAACTTTGAGGCCATCAAGTCGAGAAGCGCAATTAAGTTTATTTTGGTAAACAAAAAAATAACAGCAAAGCACAAACTCTGTTTCACAAAAGTACAAAACGAAAAAAAACTGAAAAAACACACACACACACACAAAATTTATGTTCCACTTTTATTTGTCTCTAAAGTTCCCGAAAATAAGGAAGTATCACTGCAATATTTTTATGTCGTCAGTTGCTTAAAACTTTACTACCCTCGGTCAGCTCACTTTCTTAATGTAAATCTTGAGAAAAGTCATAAAGCAGTTCGCCCTTAAAACTGTTCGGACCCCAATTGCAATAAATTAGACTAAACATTTCAGCAACCAACAACAACAACGTCTAATTTGACCTAAGCACGAATTTTTGTATTTGTTGCCTTTTCTATTCCAGCAGCTAAAAACAGCAAATAATAAATCTTGCTTTGACAATTATTCCCCATTTTCTATGCTTTCAAACTGGCAAATTTTGTTTAGCTAGCAACGCTTTTTTCCATTTCCTTTGTCTCCTCTTTTTAATTTTACGCCGAACTTCAGTTTTTGCAACCTTTTTCCTTAGATTTTAGTATTTCTGTAGCTTTGGTTTTTTCTCTCTCTGTTTTTTTGTTACTTTTGGGCTTCTCCTTTTTATGTGGCTGCTGACATTTCTTATGGCTTATGTGCTCTTTCATTTTTTTTTTGTTCATTCACGCTTTTGTATTTGTGCACTTTACCATAAATCATATTTATTTATGACATTGTACCCGCTTTTCTTTACGACGCGCGATTTATATCTTTTCTCACTGAGTGATTCATTTTGATTTGCTATGCTTCGATTTTTTCTTTGAGCTCGAAATACAAAAGTAATTTGAAAGCAGCACAAAATGAAGGCATAGAGAAATAATAATAAAGAACAGAACATAAAATGGGATTCTATAAGACTTTCTTGGCTTTTTATTACATTTGTCTTTGCCTACACACGCACACACACACACACGCGCACATACTCGTACACATCCAAACTAAGCTACCTCCAGCTGATGCTTGCGTTTTCGCCACTTGAAGGCTTACACTGAGCACGCGCAAAAAGATAGATGGTGCTCAGCTATTTCAGTAAGTAAACCTTTTCACAAGTGCTAGAATTGATTCATATTTGATTAATTCAATGTAGCAAATACTTAAGTGAAGAAAAATTATAGAAATAGAAATGTTTGGCTAACGCTTATCGGCCATTCTCACTTAAAAGCTTTAGCTTAAAAAGGACACCGGCTGCGCTGTGTTTGCCACCTCTGCCGCTTGTTACAATGTGTGTGTGTGTGTTCTAGCAAATGGCATATAATTGAATTGCTGCGTATACAAACAAACTCATGAATCCATCACAGAAACATACTCGCCCATACACACACCCGCTCGTGCTGTTCGACTGTCAAATGCTTCGTAATTCTTCATCAATATTGTGTGGATGCTGGCAGTTGAGTAAATTTTACAGGTTAAAAAAGACAGCTGTACTTCATTTGCTCACTGAACACTTACAAATTGTTACTTATCCCTCCCGCTCCGCCTCCTCTCATCAACAGTTATGCTCTTGCATCGTATCTTTTGCACACCTCTACTTCTATGCTTCTATGATTTATTCAGTTTCCTTCCGGCGAGGCGCTTCTCATTTTGGATGGATGTGCATGTGTGTCGGAAAGCCTGCCGGAGCTTCCTTCTATTTGGTTGCATGATTGCAAATAAAAAATGACGACTAATTTCCGGCATTGCTATCGTTTATATAAATCTGTAATGAAGAACGTAAATGTTTAATGCAGCGTTTGGACGCTGTTTCTTGTTTATTTTTGTGTTTTTTGTACAAGAATGTGAACTGAAATTTTCATTTGAAATCTGTCCACGTTTCCCTTGTCACGCACCAGCTCCTCATATACATATGTATGTGTACGAATTTCTCACACAATAAAGCTGTAAGTTATTCACAAAATAATCTACAAACAAACCTTCAAAAGCGATTTCTTCCTTTGGACATGGAAAATATCTTTAGAAAAGTAATATTTATTCAATATTTAAATATCAACAGTTACTATTTTTTTATTCAAACGACTACTAATGCGGAACAAAACAGGGAGACTTTCCTCATTTGCCGTTGTTTTTTGTCCTGCGAAAAAGCTTCCATGAAAGCAATAAGAAGCAGAGGGAGCAATCACTTACAGGCTTATTTTAACGGCGACGAAGTAGAATCAATTCATATTGATTTTTTAGATAATTAAAGACCGGCTATTGGATATTTCTGCTGTAGAACAGTACATGAGCGAATATAAAAAGTCTTTCAAAAGTGACGATAGATGCCAGTAGTGAATAATTACTAGATTTCGGTATATAATAATTCATTATTTTGTAATGTCATTTTTGACATTTGTCAAGTAAGCAGATGCACAATTTTACACGACGAACAACGCTTCAAAACTACTGAAACTTGTCATGAAAATGCCCGATTTTTAAAAACAACTTATCCCAAAATTTATGAAGATTTTTCGTTGAAAATAATCGTCCGAATGAGTCGGTAAAAAATTTCTAGAAACTGATTCCATCGAGGACAGAAAAAGGGCAGACCAAAAACTGGACGTTCTGTTGAGAATATTGCTGCTGTAGCGCAAAGTGCTACTGAACAACCTTCAACGTAGATATCCGATATCTGGATTAGACATTCATGAATTGACTGTTTGGCGGATTTTACGTGCGGGCTTTGCTCATGTTGGACATTTAAATGATGCCATTTTTCACATATACAGCCATGGTCATATAAATAGCACATTTAGACTTTGAAAACAAAGAGTTGAATATGTTTTAAGCAATTATTTTTTATTGGGGAAAAAGCAACATAATAAATAAAAAACGTATTTACTTCCACATAAAATAAAACATGATCAAAAAGAATTCCAGTTCTGATTTAATTTACGAAAACGTTGATAACTCAAGAAACCTCCTGGACACATAAATGGCACATCCTAAAAAATTCCAAATAAGAGCAAAACTAGTAAACAAATCAGTACTACTTGTACTACATCCACCGTTTTTGATTACTTCTTCAAGCCGTCGATCTTTGCTTTCTAAAAGCTTGTGGCATCTTTCCTTTGGAATCGAGTAGCAAGCCTCCTCAACTGCGGCCCACAAATCATCAAAATTCTTAACATTTTTGTTAGCGATTTTGACCTTAACGTCATTCCACAAATTTTCTATTGGATTCAGATCAGGACTCTGCGCCAGCCAATCCAATACATTAATTTTTTCTCTTCTGAGCCATTGCTTCACTGTCTTCCCAGTGCGCTTTGGATCATTGTCCTGCATAAATGTCCAATTTAATGGATTTTGCATTTTGTTCGGGAGTATATACAGATACTGAAATTTATCCATTATACCAACCACCCGAACAAACAGCCCAACACCATGCCAGGAAAGAGCTCCCCAAGCCATGATGCTTCCGCCGCCGTGTTTAGTCGTCTTTTTTGTGAGCCTAGGATTTAGCGCTTGATTTTTTGGACGACGTACAATAATTTTCCCAACTGTCCAAAGTACGTTTTTCCAAAACTGAATAGATTTGTCTTTGTGGGCTTTTGCAAAGGCAAGTCGGTGTGTAATATGTCTTTTTGAGATGAGTGGTTTTTTTCTGCGTATGCGGCCAAAAAGCTGGGCTTCGTTAAGTCGCTTTCCTACAAGCTTTCTGGACACCTGTGACCAGATTCTTGGTTTATTTCAAGCATTATTTGCCGTGCCGACTTAAAAGGATCTGCTTACAATATTAAATTTACTCTTACAATAAGCATAAATAAAATAGAACGCAAAAAATTGCATCGAAAAAAATGGTGAATTCCTCGCATAAATGTAAGCTTAATAACGGTAATAAATGTAAACAAAGAAATTTATTTGATCAAAGCAGAGTTCGTACTAAAACCTTAACTTAACATATAAGGTTCACATTTGTGCTATTTATCTGTCCATGGCTGCAATTGTCGTATGAGTTGTATTTTGGATAAAAATAGTGAAACCTGCAAGAATCTAAATTTTTACATGTTTTATTTTAAAGTATAATCTTGGCGTGTTTTTGTTTTTAAATCCTTTATTTCCTTTCCTTTATTTCCACTTAAGACGGCGGCTATAAATCCGAAAGTGACTACGATTAAAAAGTTTGGAATGCTTATGTCTTTGAGGCCCGGTGAGGTGCTCTGGCCCTCGTTGGAAATGTAAGAAAAGCTCATGTGAGAGATGGTCATGCGGGAGATGGTCATCCAAGAGATGCTCTAAACGAAAAAATGACACAACTACTGAGTCTTGTTTTTAAGGTAGTTCACAATTAACAAATCGCGCCTCATGTTTCATGATGAGGAAAAAAACACACGTCGCTAAATTTGGATGCTCACTTCTGCGGAAAGGTTTTTGGAAGATTACAGTACACGCAGTGTTTTTGATCATTCCTCATTACAAGATTTTCGGCCCAAAATCGAATAATCCAGCTTCTTAAGGCTCTCCTGCGAAAGCATGAACCGCCAACGGTTCGATGCTGATCTTCCTTCACTGGGGCACAAAAGGTCATGAGGCCATTTATGTTGTTGTTGTTGTAGTTGTAGCAGTAATACAAGCACTGTCAGTGTAGTGTGTATCACCGGCCGTCTTCGTCTAACTCATCCAAAGTAGGTCCAGGAAACGTGCTGCTTTGAAAGGCTGGGTCCAGAGACAGATGTGTGTTAGATGGGTGGGTTTTGAGGGGCATGTGAAAAAGGTGGTTAGTGTCGTGCGGGCTGCCTTCACATGCAGGACATATGTTTGGTATGTCGGGGTCAATTCTGGATAAGTAGGAGTTTAACTTGCTACTATATCCAGAACGTAATTGTGCCCGTGTTACGCGGGTCTCACGGGGAGGCTGGAACCTTTATCTGCTGTAGATGATGGTTGGACTCCGATTACGGCATTCGGTGGTCGAGAGCTTAAGAAGGTGGGGATGGTTTCCGGATGAATGTCGTTTATTGTCTGTCTAAATGCTGTCTGCGCCATTCCTATGGCAGCCGGTTGTACGTTATCGGAATGACTCGGATTTTTCCCGGCCAAGGGCTACCGCCGCAGTAAACTAATCCTGTTTATCAAGAATCTATATATCTAATCCTAAGCTGAGGCAAGAAAAAAATGCTTGACAGAGAGTTAATTATTAAACTTTCGCAAACAGAGTGAAGCTGTTTGATTGTCCGGCTTTAAGTATTTCCTAGTGGCCGTATGTTCCAACTTGCAGCTCTGGGAATTGACGATGGTGATGAAGTATTTCCTGCATTAATATTTTTTAACGTAAGCCGAATCTATTGTTCTTCTAGTGACATCCGCTTCGATCAGTATCTCACTTTGGCCAAGCATCGCACACTTAGCAACACAGAGCGAACGAAACGTTGAAAGTTTGCAACCATAGTAGACAGCTCAGAAATTTGTCTCCCATTTCTCACTCTGATAAAGATTCTTCTCTGATGCTATAGTGGAGGAAGTCGTCCGGTGTAATGCGCATTGTGGATCGGTAATTGAACCGCGCTACTGGCCAGCTTCTCCCCCCATAAATGAAGTCAATCAGGTTTCTAAGAATGTGCGGTTTTTATAAGACGCCTTTTTAAGGCAGAAATGCACCCAGTCGTTTGTCTACCGCAGAGCGACAGGTATAAGGACTTACTTTTTCTATCTTTCGATTTTTCATATCCACACAATGGGTTTCAAGCCCGCACACCCACTCGACTAGCGCTGCTGTGGTAAATAACTATTTTTATTAATGCATCATTCGCAAACTCTGCTTGTGGTTTGAGTAAATCTTCCCCATCTCTGAAAAATAAGTTTCTAACTGGCGTCAGCTCATTCGATTTAGCAGACTATTGTGTTTTCGTACTCGAATATAACCAGTGCGCTAATCTCCATGTAATTTAGTTTTCCTACAACGCTCCCTTTAATTTCATATCTGCGTTATTATTTATGTTCACCCAACCAAACTACCTTTTGCTCTTATATTTGAACATTTTCTTTCTTTACTAATCAATTTAAATGAATCTCTTCTCCGAACTTTTGCAACCTTTACCGCTTCTTTTCTGCTTATCTTCCTAAATGCGCGCTTCATTAGTTCACACAATTGTTACACCTTTATTCGCCAATCTGCTCTGCACATTTTGTGCTTGCACAGCCAATCCTTTTCGAGTGCTTTCCTATCCCAATAAAATACTAGTTACTTATCTTACACTGCTGCTCTAAGACAGCTTTTCTTCTTCAACGGCGCTGTTATGCATCCGCACCTGGCAACGCGGCAACCTGGCACGCACACCGCACTCACTTCCGCATTGTTGCAAAACTTTGGCAAATCCACGTTTTGTGTTTTATAATAAAATTACTTTTTGAAAAGTTCTTTTGCACCAGTTGTCCCTTTTACCACTCAGATTGTGGAGTAAGAACTTCAAATCCACTTTTTTTTCGTTTTATTTCTTACTTATTTTGCACTGCACAGTTACACTTATTTTCAGGCTTACGTGCTGGGTCTTCCTTTCAAGAGTCACAATTCGCATTCACTCACTCTCGCTCTCTTTCTTGCTCCGTTTCCTAAAGTTTCCCACACATACGAGCAGCCTGTCATATTTCCTCATGCGCTTTTTGTTAATGCTCTAAATATTCACTCCGCTTTTATTATATTTTCACTGGCACTCCTTTCACATTTTCTCTTTGTTTTGTGATTTGTAGCTGCACTTCTAATCCTTTACTTTTGCCTGCCAGTGCGCGCTGATTTCGGTGACTGTATGATTTTCGTTTTATACGTCACTCGTTTTTGATTTGCAAGAATTTTTTATAAATTTATCCTCTTTTTTATCAATTGTTTTCTTTTTTATATATGTTTTTTAATTTGTATACATTTTTCTTGTCTCTTATCAATTATTTTCTTTTTTTTATATATTTTTTTAATTTATATTTTTCGGTGACTGTATGATTTTCGTTTTATACGTCACTCGTTTTTGATTTGCAAGAATTTTTTATTGAGCTTTTTTTTAACTTTCTTTTTCAATTTATATTTTTTTGTATACATTTTTCCTCTTTTTTATTAATTGTTTTCTTTTTTATATATGTTTTTTAATTTGTATACATTTTTCTTGTCTTTTATCAATTATTTTCTTTTTTTATATATTTTTTTAATTTATATTTTTTTGTATACATTTTTCTTCTCTTTTATCAATTGTTTTCTTTTTTATATATTTTTTTTAATTTATATTTTTTTGTATACATTTTTCTTCTCTTTTATCAATTGTTTTCTTTTTTATAATATTTTTTTAATTTATATTTTTTTGTATAAATTTGAAGTCTTTTTCATCAATTGTTGTCTTTTGTATAATTTTTTTTTAATTTATTTTTTTTTTATTAAATTTGAATTCTTTTTTATCAATTGTTGTCTTTTTTATAATTTTTTTTTTTATTTATATTTTTTTGTATACATTTTTCCTCTTTTTTATCAATTGTTTTCTTTTTTATATATGTTTTTTAATTTGTATACATTTTTCTTGTCTTTTATCAATTATTTTCTTTTTTATATATATTTTTTTAATTTATATTTTTTTGTATAAATTTTTCTTCTCTCAATTGTTTTCTTTTTTATATATTTTTTTAAATTTATATATTTTTGTATAAATTTTTCTTCTCTCAATTGTTTTCTTTTTTATATATATATTTTTTTAATTTATATTTTTTTTGTATAAATTTGAATTATTTTTCATCAATTGTTTTCATTTTTTATTTCTTTTTATTTTTTCTATTATTTTTTATCTTTATTTTTTCTCTTATTTTTTAGGAACTTTCGATTTTTATCGACTTATATCAACTTTTGCTATTATTTGTTACAATTATAATTCTCTTTTCACCACTTTTTTTTGTTTTTTTTTTTATTTTTTATTAATTTTAGCCTTTTTCTTGAATATTTTTTTGTTTAATTTTTTCCTCTTTGTATTTTGATTTTCCATTTTTAGGTCAATTTGTTTTCCTTGTTGTATCAATTTTTATTATCTTTTTACCATTTTACTTTTTCTATAATTGTTTTTTAATATTTTTTTTTATCGATTTTTGGTACATTTTTCATCAATGTTTATTTATTTCTTCTCTTATTTGTATTAATTTTGTTTTGTTTTTGCATTATTATTTTGCGTGTTTTTTAATAATTTTTATGGTGTCCTTTTTATCATTTTTTTCATCTTTTATTTCATTAATATTTTTTAACTATTTTTCTCCCAATTTTTTATAATTTATCCCAATTTTTTTATATAATTTTAACGATTTTTTTCTTTTATTTATCAAAGTTTTTCTTTTTTTTTTAAATTTTCCTCTTTATTATTATTTTTCGTTTGCGTTTTTTTTATAATTTTTGCTTTTCTTTTAAGTATTTTTATTACCGTCTTTGCCTTTATGTAGTTTTTTTTAATTATAATTAATGATTTTTCTTAATTTTATAATTTTTCCTTTTTTAAATAAATGTTTGACTTATTTGTTTTCTTATTTTCTATCAATTTTGCTTTCATCTTAGTATTTTTATGTTTTCCCCTTTTTAAAGAATTTTTTTTATGATTTGTTTGGTGTTGTTCTTTGTCAGTTTTTTTAATTATGTTTTTCTTTTTTATCGATATTTATTACTTTTTTTATCAATTTTTATTCTATCATATTTTTTAAATTTATTTTTTATAAATTTTATTTTCAAATTTTAATAAATTTTATTCCGTTTTTTATCGTGTTTTTATATTTTACCATTTTAATATCTTTTTTTACCAAACTTTCCACCTAATTTCTTCCTCATTTTATAAATAATTTTTTTTTTTGATACATTTATAAAAAAAATTAATTAAAAGTTTTTTTCGTTTGATATGTAGCAATTTTTTGTATGTTTAAATTTTTTTTGCTCTTTTTCTTCGTATTTGCTTTTATATCGTGCAGTATGTCCCTTTAACATCGTCTGCTCTTGCGGATTCAATTTTTATCTGTTTACACGCCTGCTTGCTATTTCTTCTGTATTTGCGCTACGTGCTGCGCTTTCAAACTCCTTTCCACCTCCTCCGACCTGCTCACGTCCTGGCACAGCATTCGAAAGACATGTGCGTTTTCTACTCAGCTCTTACTTTATTCACCCCTTGCAATCTCTTGCAGTGCGAATTTCTATCGAACAGACGTATCACTCTGTGTTTTATACGTTGAAGGCTAGCTTTCCTCTGCGCTTCTTGAAATCCTATTATCCTTACTATGTTTTTACAATTCACTTATACCTTTTCGTTTTGCAGATATTTGGTGTCGTCTCATATTTATACATACCTTACGTTTCATATACGAGTATAATATAATAAATATGCGTATTTGTAGCTGCGCAATACACTGATTATTGCCGTTGCTGCTTCTCGCCACTCCCTTAAAAATAAGTGGAACGTGAAACAAATTTATCAAATCAGTAACAGTCCTTGTAGTCGAGCAGGGGAATTTCCCCTCCACGGAGCATTTGCTTCAGCACAAGCTTCCTAACTTGAGTGCTTTTATACATGTACATACATATGTACATATGAATCTAAAATGTACAAATTTTTTGGTTATCTGTTTGACTGCTTACATGCTGCGCGCTTCCATTATTATTTTATATATTTAGAAGCGATGCATTTGACTTTATTTGTACCCTCTAGGGAACTCAACTAACTATAAGCCTACTGTCTCTTAACTATGACTATGGCTCGAATATACTTTACTTTTAAACTTTTGTTCATGATTGATGTCTAAGAATAGAAAAAAAATTGTGTTAAATATATTTTAGTCGAATTGATCAAGAATTACCATTTCCGCATAAAAACAAGCATTAGTTCTCTAGGGTGAAACACCTAAGAGAAATTTTTTTTAATCGCTAGGGACCAAAAGGTCTATGCGTGGATTATTGCCAACCAGGCTAACCTAACCTATTCAATACATTTTTTCAAGTGGTATCCTCATTTACTGAAATTAGTGCGAAGTAGAACGATCAATAAAACTGTACGAATTGTTTACTCAAAACATTAGCTATTCTAGTAGTCGACTATGAAATTCCCGGCGGGGTACATTCATATGTAGTCATCTCTCAAAAACTACTACTTTGTCTTCTCATCTCATCTCTTTACAAAAAAAAAGACACATCACTTTACTCTTCTACAAATTTGTATACTTTTCATTGTAGTTGTTTTTGTAGCTTTTCGTCATATTGTTCGCTGATATTACTCGTATCCTTTGGCATTCTTGCATGCCGTCAATGCGCAGCGTTCTACTCGTACTTTTCCTTCACATATATATGTGTGTTGAAGCATTTGAAATGAAGTTTGTAAGAACAGCGATTCATACACTCATTCATTCCTTTGTGCTTGAAAGCATTCACCGTGAAAGCATCCCTACCCTGCCGGAAAATCCACTGTTACTGAACGGGTGCGCTGCTTGTGTATACCGAACCATAACGAACCGCACTGGCGTTTTTGCTCTTTTTCATATAACAAATAGGAGTAGGAATAAAATTCGGTTGATACGAGGTAGTACGCTTTGCCTCTCTTTTTCGATAGTTCCGTGCCAGTATAGAGTTCTCTAAATTATATGGACATTAGAATTTGTACATTGATATATGAGCAAAACGAAAAAAAAACAAAAAAAAAACAATGTTCCAAGAGATTGTGCACTTATTTTCTATGAGAATATTTCATGAATGAAAAACCTTTCGGCCCCTGTAAAAACAACTAAATCGATTGATATCCGATTTGTACTAGTGATATCGTGACTGTTTAAAGATATTGGAAAATGCCGCACATTATCTTTAAAATCATTATAATTTCTCAGCAAAAGCAAATTTTATGTAAACGATGATCGAATGATTTGAAATTTCGCATATTCGTAATTACATTCTGGATCAAAGCAGGTTTCGATTTCTTTCGATATAAAGGGTTTTCCAATAAGAGAGATCAATAGTTTCGTTGCTTGTGTGACACGTAGCGCCGTCTTGTTGAAAATAAACGTTGTCCAGATCAATACCATCCAATTCCGGCCATAAAAAATCGTTAATCATCTCTCGATAGCGCAATCCATTCACCGTAGCTGTTGCACCAGCTTCATTTTCGAAAAAGTAAGGTCCATTGACTCCGCCAGATCATAAACCGCAACAAACAGTCACACGCTGCGGATAAAGAGGCTTTTTGACAATAACTCATAGACTGACAGCTAGAGAATGCAAACAGACACGCAATGTACGAGCTCCACTGTAGGAGCTTTTTAATTTAGTAAAAAGTTACTGAAAAAAATTATATGTATAACTAATAATAACTAATAACTTCTTTAAAAAAACTGTTTCCACCGTGAATTTAAAATTCCAGTTGTAGTTAGTCCGGCCCTTTGGTCTTCAAATCACTTTTTCGCCCAAAAGATGCTTTATATTATTTATAAAATAAAACCAATAATAATAATTTATTCAGCTTGGGACATGCACAATAGAGGCCCTTTTTCAGAATTTACTTACACTTGTACGTATATTTCGTGAATTTCGCATTTCATTGTCCGGCCAAGAAAAAAACTTCCCAAAATGTGCTTATTTTTCTCGCCACTTCACCAAACTAACACCTCGCGACTGCTGCGAAACTGTCAAAAGCGTACTAATTTTGAACCAGAAATTTGTTTCCCTAGCTCAGATTTTGCCTACAGGGTATGCCAGGTAATATTGTATGCTTAAGTATTTTTGTCGTGTAATTTGTAAACCTGTTTTGGTATTTAAATGATTTTATAGCGTTTTTCTCCCGTCTCTCCTCTCTTTTCAGCACTTATGCAATGAGAGACTTTTCATGAATTTAGAGGCAAAAGTTTTTGTGTCAGTTTAATATATGCAAATTGTTCAAGCATTTGGCCTAAAGTGCTTTTGTTGTACGCCATATAAAACGTAATTGAGAAGCGGTGCAAAGGTGAGTTATTGTAGATATAGCAATTATTTTGAAGAAGTTTAACAAAAAAATAATTGAAGTACGTAAATCAAAGCAAGATTTAGTGATTATACTCAACGGTGCGTTTCATATGAATGTGTGCGGCTTGTAAACCTGAAACTAGCACGGCGGTTTTAAATGTACTAAGTCACCATATTTTTTCTTGCGATTTATTCTAAAATAAAAGTAAACTTTTTGCACATTATTGACTGAGGCAACTCTCTTATGAACTGTTTTGGATTGTTCGAGAACACATTTACGGCTGCCAAATATAATACCTATAACCAAGTGTCTACAAAAAAAATCTGGAAATCTTTATGTAGTATAATTTACTGAGCGTTTAATCGCCAATATTGCCTGCTGCCACGTCTTTAACCCACTTTCTGCTACAAACACTAGAATTTCTGGTATAATTTACTGCAGATTTAACAGCCAATCCAGACCCTATAAGCGGGGTAATCAAACAAAAGGTGTAAATTGATTTTCAAGAGCAGTATTAATATTTGATTTAGATAGTATCAAAATTATGGATACCAAAAACCCGCTACAATATAGCTAACGAACTCTTGAGGGGTAACCCACTCGAAACTGCACAAAGTTATAAAATTAAATAAACGTTAAACTCTCCAGAGCGATTACAAGTGCCAAACTCAAACCCTTTACCTATAAACTACTTGAAAACCAACTGCGCAATAAGTCATATCGCTTAACAACAAAAGCATTAACAATAACAATGTATTATAAATCGTTGTTGGCCATTGAACCGCTGCGATGAGCACTTTTTGTGTGCGTGGACACACCACTCCACTTGCCATTTGACATTGAAGGGGCCTGGCTAGTAATCCACAAGTTTGCTGTGCGAGCACTTCCAGCAACACTCGACTGCTGCTGCTGCTGCTGTTGATAGCCAAGCGCAGACACTTAGTCAGTTGGCCGGTCGGTCGTTCGCATAGCCAGTCAAGTGTGCGAAATAACTACCATTACAATATTATTATTGCGTTTTGTTGGCCGTGTCACATCGACGCTGGTTGTGTTTCTGACGTAGTGTCTACTTATACTTACTTATATGTATGTAAAATATGTATATGCGAGTACCTCAGTCCAGCAAGTACGCACTTGGCTAGCTTAGGGCCAGCATTTAGTCAGTCAAGCGCAAATGCGTTTTGTCCAATCGAGCGTTTGGGCAATTATTAATAGTCTCGACACGTAAAACTACAAATAAATGTGGAGAATAAAAGGTAATAAAATGGAAAAAATGAAAAGAAATATTGCTCTAGTATATAACGGAAAAGAAAATGTGGTGTGGTATGAAGCGCAACAAGTATGTCTCTTAGAATTCTGTAGGCAAATTCATTGGTTCCGCATTGCTGCTCTTCTTTTTGGGAATCGGAATGCAAGCAATTGCTGAGTTTTTTATAAGGTGCTATTAAGAAAATTTAATTGAGCACTCGTAATTTGTTAAAATATGCGTTATAATTATATTACTAGTTCAATTGGCAATTCGGGACAAGCTGGGATTCATTTCTATTACATATTTTATTTCTACTATATTTTTCAATTCTACTGCATTTTACATTTCTGTTACATTTTTAATACTTTTTTCTTTCTACATTTTTCGTCTCTATTACTTTCTTCATTTAGATTCATTTTTATATTTCTACTACATTTTTCATTTCTACTACTTTTTCATTTCTTCTACATTCATTTCGACTACTTTTTTCATTTCTACTACATTTTTCATTTCTACTGCATTTTACATTTCTGGTACATTTTTAATACTTCTTTCTTTCTACATTTTTCGTCTCTATTACTTTCTTCATTTAGCTTCATTTTTATATGTATTTCTAGTACATTTTTAATTTCTACTACTTTTTGATTTCTACTACATTTTCCATTTCTACTGCATTTTACATCTCTGCTACAGTTTGCATTTCTGCTACATTTTACATTTCTACTATGTTTCCATCCTACTAAATTTTTAATTTCTACTACAATTTTTATTTCTACTGCATTTTACATTTCTACTACAGTTTACGTTTCTAGTACATTTTTCGTTTCTATTACTTTCTTCATTCTACTTCCTTTTTATATTTCCACTACATTTTTCATTTCTACTACTTTTTCATTTCAACTACATTCTTCATTTCGACTACTTTTTTCATTTCTACTACATTTTTCATTTCTACTACATCTTACATTTCTACTACATTTTGCATTTCTACTACATTTCTATACTTTTGTCCGTCACATTTACTGAATTTAGGAAAATTAGATTTCGGGACTAATCGCGGTTTTTCGGGATTACGTTAAAATATATATCAAAATCTCACTAAATTTGATACAGATAAGTAAAAATTAGCCTCATTAGTTCAGGCGCCTCTGCAGCGTAATTAACCGTGCCTGCCATTAAAACTGCACTGAACAGTGAACAAAGAACCGAATTCTCATCCTCAACCCTCGTCAGTTTCATTTTTGGCTGTATTTGTGTGATTAGAGATCTGCTAAATCAAATGGCTGCAGCAAAAGCCACTCCAACGGTTTGTAAGCATACTCAGGCGTATTTTGTTTTTTGCCGTCGCTCCTATCGCTGCGTGTCACGCTGTCACTCCATAAAAGACTATGCGATCTCTTGTCCGTTGATCGCTACGCCACGCCCATTGCAATTGCTCTTCATAGTTTTCTCTGGAGCATTGCCGCCAACTATATAGTATTTTATTTTACTTTTTTATTTCTTTGATTTTCAATCTCCAATTGTTCGTTTACCATTTTTGTCTGTCTTATCGCCTTCACTATTATTTGGTTGCTATATTTGGTTGGCATACATTTTTTGTCGGTTGATTTCTGTGCACCATTTATTGCGAGGCATTTCAGTTCAGCCGCTAGCTTTATCTTTTTTTTTTGTTTTTTGATTTTTTCCTCCAATATGTGCGAGTATTTGTATGGCTAGCTGTGCCTTCCTTCCTTCAATTAATCTGCCTTATTTCTTTTATTTCCAGTACAACTAGTAGTTTGCGTCTATAAATTCATTCCATTCAGCTCGCTTTAGCTTTTGCGTTTATTTCGCTTCGTCGCTGCGTGTGTGTGTGTGTTGCCTTCCAAGGCCTATATTTACTCCGGATTTTCATTTCTAACTTCACATACAAATGCACATACATTGGCAAGGCAAACATTAGTCGAGTGATTTAATCTGCAAATGTAAGGCATAAATAAAAATTAATGCGTTGGAATTAATAAAAGTAAAGTTTTATATGCAAACTGCGCTTATCAGTTGCTAGCAATCCTCTGGTTTTGCTTGTTTTGTTTCTTGTATGTTTTTTGTACTTTTTTGTTTGTGCGCTTCTATCACCCTTTGGGATCAGTTTGTTAGCGCTGATTAATTAAACGTCTCGCAGTGCATGTCACTTAATTTTCATGATTGCTTGTTACCTTCAGAGTTGTGGTTTGTAAATGCAATTCATTGTTTGTATGCAAGTATTTTTAGCTTAACTCTCATGCGCAGCTTTGGTCAAGTATTTACATGACATCTGAGGCCTTTGACTTCGATTGACCGCATTAATTAGCGCTGATAACGTTGCTTGTACTGTGGCTTGACTTAGAGTTTTGTATGCTGCATTTCTAATACTGATATAGAAGAAGCGAATGCGCCTGTGTATAGTGTGTAGCTTGCTCTTTCGAAGCTAGTACGGGCTTATTTGCATCTCAATTAACGTGGCAATATTGCGAAGTATTATGGATTTGTAATTTGATTATTTATGTTTAGATTTCAAGCAATTATAAAAAAAGAAAAAAAATTTAGCAACTTTTGCAAAAGTCAAGCATGCGTGCGAGCAACTCAAATTTTTACGTTTCATGCGCGAAAAACTGTGGAAAACCGGCATCAGCAAAAGTTGTTATGAAAGAATAGAGATATTTACATTTTTTTTACTAATTTTATTTTATTATTTACATAATTTTATATTTTCATTAATTTTTTTTACTATTTTTTTAGTTTTATTTTAAAAATTTTATTTTGTTTTTTATATTATTATTTAACAATTTTTTTTTTTTCAATTTATTATTTTTTTTCTATTTTTTTAAATTAAATTTTTTACTGTTTTTATTTTTATTAATTTTTTTTTATTATTTTTTATTTAAACAAATTTTATTTATTTTTTTATTGTATTTTTATTTAAAATTCAAAAAAAAATTTATTGCATTTTGATTTACAATTTTTTTTATTTTTTTATTGTATTTTTATTTAACAATTTTTTTTTCTATTATATTTTTTATTTGTTTTCCCAAAATTTTTTTGAAATTAAATTTTTTTATTTTTATAAAATTTTTTTTTATAATGTTTTTTAACTAATTTTATTTATTTTTTTATTGTATAATATTTTTATTTAAGAATTTTTTTAATATTTTTTTATTGTGTTTTTATTAAACATTTTTTTTTATATTTTTTTATTGTATTTTTATTTAACAACTTCCATTAAATTTTTTTTTCTATTTTTTTAAATTAAATTTTTTATTATGTTTTTATTTTTATTAATTTTTTTATTATGTTTTGTAAACTAATTTTATTTATTTTTTGATTGTATTTTTATTTAACAATTTTTTTATATATATTTTTTCTATTTTTTATTTTTTTCAATTTTTAAAATTTAATTTAGTTTTTATTTTATATATTTTTTTATTTTTTTTGATTACGCACACAACAATTTAGTGCTCGAATTCAGTGCTTTTTATTACATGTTTCAGCATCCCGAAATGTAAGAAATATATCTCGTCCGGATACAACTGAATTATTTTGAAGAAATTTCCAGATTTGGGACTGCCCTACTCTTTAAAATTGCACTCTTCTCCGCAGTAAGATTTGACTCCTCATTTTTTTATATTTGAGCCACTTTATATAACATTGATTTCCGAGTTGTACACCGCAAAACGTATCAAAGAATTCATTATTCGAATATACATATATAATATAATTGGCACGTACACCACTTTTGGGTGTTTGGCTGAGCTCCTCCTCCTATTTGTGGCGTGCGTTTTGATGTTGTTCCTCCGAGTGTATTTCCACCACGAAAAAGCTCCTCATTATTCAAATTTCACTTCGAACAAATAACAAACCGCACAAAATATCTGCAATATTTGGGTTAGGCACATTTTTGAATACCCAAGCATCAGTAAAATTTCCAGCAGATGACTCTTGAAGCCGACTGGATGTGTTTTGCGGCATAGATGACCATTTTTTGGCTTGGGGGGGGGAGGAAATGCATTTCTGCAACATGGTTAACAACACCTCTTACCTCTGCCAGTGCTATAAAGTCGGGGAAGTTAAAGTCAGGCGAGAGTTTTCGAAGCAAAAGTAGTTATTTGTGTTTTTTTGCTGGAGTCTAAAGTGGTAATAGAAGTATGTAGACATGCCAAGTAGATAAAACACTGAAAGTTGGTCACAGTCTGCCACTATCTCGGCTGTTTGGCTCTCTTAGCGTTCGAGGGCCTGGTACCCTCAAAATGAACTGTCAGTGAGTTTTGCTAGTAAAGAAGGAAAATTAAAAAAAAAAATCACACAGAAACTTGACAGAAATGAAACAAAACTTCATCTAATTCGTATAAAATGAAGGGATCGCACAACTTTGGTTTGACGCATGTATCCATATGTACATATGTATGGTATGGAGATCAAAAAGAGCTGACGATTTTCACAAACCAACTCCGATTCTTCTACTTACTTGGATATGGAACTTCATTTCATTTTATGACCTCTAAAAATTCTTGTGTAATTGCATTTCCGAACACATTTATACTGTTTTCTGGCTCCATTCAATTTTCCTCCTACATCTACTTATCAAAAGCTGGCCTGACACTTGAATATTCCTGATGTCTGAAATCCATCGTAATACCATTTTATTTATGCGCCAATAATTGTCTGTTTGCGTATACACCATTTGTATAAATATTTGCGCCTCTGTTTGTATGTAAATATGTGTTCACATATATTTAACGTGCAGCAACAAACGTCGCTGTCACATGCCATTTTCACCGTTGTCGGTCTTATCGTACACAATAATCAACATCAAAATGAAACTCGCTGACCGCGACCCTCACCTGCGAGTGTTTATATCTAACCAAAATGGCATTTTACCCAATGCGTGGCTGAGAAGGTAATTACAGTTGCTTTATTCAATTAATGATTGTTTGTAAGCTTTTAACTGATAAAAAATAACGTGAAGACCGAGACAGCTATACGAAAGTTATTTATGTTGATATACGTCTATGCGCTTGTTAGTGGTTGCGACAACTACAGAGAAAATCGGGAGTCCAATCAAGTTATCTCGACCCAGCTCAGTGTAGCTATTACTTATAGAAAGAAAGAACTAATTTAATAGCTTGATCTGAAAATTTTTTGTGGAAAAATCATTAAATCTCGCTCAAAAATTATATTCCAGAATCCTCAGATATCTGCATCATTGCACTTGGCGCAAAGGCAAACAAATATTGGTCGGTTCTAAACAAAGCTGCCCATTTTTGTGCGCGGATGCTAGTATGACTGCATTGAAGTGCCTGCTAATGTCTCTAGAACGCCATTTACACAATAATGTTGTGCTCTAAAAGCATTATTTGCTGGTATCTTGTCGCAGAAACCGTCCCAGCAGACTTAAACTGCCAGCTGAGCCACCGCCCAGGCATGTCAAAAGTCATCTCTTTGAATACAGTGGCGCGATCTTGAAACACAGACAACCACAAGATCGGCTGGTATACCGGAAGGTCTTCAATGACATTCATCGAAAGACCATCATCACAAACTTTGTCTGTTATCAATTATTTGCTATAGTATTGTTGTTAAAGAAATTCAGCTGATTCATGAAAGCCGCGTTATACTGGTAGAAATACGTTCTGGATTTTGCGGCTCGTTAAACTTGTACGCATACAGACTTAACTTGGATATTAGATTAGATTTGTGGGGGGTTGGACAAGTCCAAGCACTCAGTCAGGAGACCATTGCACTACACCCGGATAGATTTCAGTAGAACGAATAGAGAGATAGGAAAGATAAAATGTGGGTGATAACACGGAAAAATTAGTTTGAGTTCACTCTTCCACATATTTCTTGGATTCATTGATGAATCTTAAGAGATCCGGACTATTTTGGCTTATTTTGAGATCCGGACTATACTCAGCATACGTACGCTTGTGAAGAGCCTCTGCATAACGATCATCTCTTCTCCGGCCTCCTCAAACCAAACTGTCTGGCAAAACGTTCCCTTTTGGTGTGATCTACTGTTGGATGGCATTGGAAACGCCGGCGGGTTGTTTTCGGGGTTTTGGCAAGTTGCTGTCACAACCTTTTATGTCTTGACGCTTCTCAACGTCAACAAGCCAATAATACGGCCGTGGAGGCCAATGTCGCTTAAAATTCGCGAAGAAGTCGAACTACTTGTCTGCAAGTAGACGAACATGCCTAAAATGCTCCCTGGTGAAATTTTTCCAACACTTGAGTTTTGTATGCCAATTTATAGGCTCCTGAATAACCACCCTTTTATGCTTCGCTCTTTGGCTTTTTTCCTTTTGTCGTTATCTCTGCTTTTATCACACTTCTGCTAATCTACGATTGCGAAAATTGTGTGAAATGGCAAAACCTGCGTGACGTGTTGTTATTGGTGTTCCCTTTTTCAATGCTTCGATGCATGACTCGCTCATCATTAGTTGCTAATGTTTCTGGTGATGGCTGTTAAGGAGGCTGTAGCAAGAAATGGCAGTTTGTAAGGAGGAACGCGTGTTGTTGTTGTTATATATGTATAAGCGTAACTGATGTTAAGCAGCTATGTTGTTAGCCTATGATACGCCATGCCTTTGGCAAAAGCTTACGTCATTGTTACATGTAATCCAGCGCCGATTATGTTGTTGAACGATGTTCTTTGTTGCGTCATTTGATTTTTGCACTGCACACACTTTTTGCTGCGCGCTAAATTTATTAATGTCAACTGGTACTGGTGAGTTTTGCTGCTTTGGGCGTGTCAGGAGTTGTAATGCAATGCAATAAATCTCAAAAAACAATATCATCAGCAATAATTGCCATTAACCTACTACATTTTAAATGCCAACGTCAGCCAAACATGGAAACGCAATAAATCCAGCTAAAAAAACAAAAACACAAAAAATTATTGGAAAAATGTACACAAATTATCACACATCACAGCGGCAGCACGCGATTTTCAGTGGCGAAATGCGTTGGGAAAAGCGGCAACAAAAAAGTCTACACAAAACGAGATTCAGCGGGACTAGCTGGAAATCAATTAATAAAAACGAAACCAAGTACAACAAAAAAGAGAGACACATACAAACTCACACATGCAAACATACTGCATGTACTGGCATCTGTGTACACATCTGCTTTTCTCAACATTTTTGATTTATGTATAAAGCTATAAGAGCATAGGAGCACTATTTTTTGCACGAACAACAACAAGCAGAGAAATCGGTAAACGAAAAGTTATACCGAAGCTGCCACAAAATCAAATGAAATAAAAAGCGCCTGCAGTTGCATTATGGCGCCGCTGTTCCACTTTTCAATAGAAAGCACACGGAGAAATGGTTTGCTAATGCAAAAATGTAATGTTCCGATACAAGAGAAATTCAGAAAATTGCGTGTTCTCCTCTTAGGGCAATTTTATGAATTTTACTGTGAGAATATAATAACTGCTCGTGGGGAAATTTCCTTGTACTAATTTCCATATTTTATTCATTTTTGAATAATAAACTTGTAAATTTAATGAAAATCTTGAAAATCTGGAATTTTTACTCATAAGGTTTAAGTTATACAATGAACCACATTTTTATAAAAAATTTACGAAAAAAATGTAGCATGAAAAATATTGCGAATATTGTAAAAAGTAAAGCGACTTAATTATGTGCGCGATTTTTTTTTTTAATTTTCCATACGTTAGGTCAGGTTTATATGTATAATTTCCCACCTTGAGTATCGGACGGAGTCGAAATCTTTCTAGTCCGGCATTCCTTTATTTTTCCATGCTTGCTTTGCAACTAGCAGTACAAGGTGGCACAAAATTAAGCATCCAATTTTATTTTACTAAATAAAGAAAATGATATTGAATGATCGAAGTTTTATTTTGCACATTTACGCATTCCATTGCCGTTCAAAATTGGCACAGTTAATTGTATACCTTGTAATACCTTGTATAAACAAATTTTTAATTCAGATAGGGGCACGCAAAAAATTTAAATTTGTAGTTAAAAATGTATCACATCATCAAATACTGTCATTTTACTTCATTATAAGTAAAAAGATCAGCAGCATCTCAATTCAACTTCTGGTTAAAAAAAAAATCGCGGGCACTTTGCGAAGTTCCTAAAAAACGAATAAAGTTTTTGCTATCTTCTACGTACTCGTTAACCTAAAAAAGATGTACGAAGTAAACAGAATTTTCGAATGATTTACAATTTAAAGGATTAAATAATTATTTTGGCGGAGAATTTATAGCGAAAATGTCTTGACTTCCATTTCGTTCAAAAATAATTGGAAGATATGATCTGGTGTTGTTGTACCTTATTTTACATGTTTCTTCTTAACGTTTACTTATCTTTTTTGTAGCCTTTTATCGCGAGTTTCGTGTATTTCATTTGAACTCAATCAAGCGTAACATTAGCAACAATAATAAAATCAGAATACCTACAAGCCACATGCATACATACAGGCAGTCGCACAACGACAAGCTTTACAAAAGCCAGCGCGCAACTTAATGTCGGGCAACAACCGCAAAAAAAAAAAAACAACAGTAATGGCAACAACAACGATAGTCGAAGCAAAACCAAAAAGTGAACAGAAAGATAAACATTTAAACGTAAAACTAGAAAAAGTTCACTGAAAATAAATAAACAAAAAATAAACAACAGCAACCCAACAGCAACAGCAACAACCTGTAACGATGATAAATGAACCGGCAGCCAGCTCACGACTCTTTTGCGTACACTTGCTATTATTGTTATTATTGCTGCAGACATTTGTTGCTTTTGCTGTTATGGCTCGTCGCACCAGCACACACACACACACACTCATCTTAACATTCGATATTACCAGCATTGCACTGTTGTCCTGCTTTAATTGTAATTGCCCTGCTTGTTCTGCCCTTTTGGTGGGTTGCTGTTGCAGTTGTTGTTGTTGTTACATTTGTTTGTTTGTTGTTTTGGTATCTACGTATACTTGCTATGTATTTGTTGCTCTTTTACAAAGTGCCGCTTATCGAAACTTCGATGCTGTTCACGCACTTTCAGCCGTGTCGGTTAGTTCAATGTGCACCTAAGTTCAGCGATCGTTCGCTTACTTTTTTCGCGGGTAGATCGATTTTGTACTCTTTTTTGCTATTTGCGCAGATTTCCTATTTACAATTTGCGCTCACAAATACATACATACATCGATTGTGCTGATGGATAATATTGGCGAGTGGCCTACAGTGCTTAGAGATCTATGAGATCTATGAGCCATGCGAAACCTTTTGTAATGCAAGAGGTTAGGGGTTAGGGGTTAGGGTTAGTCAGTAGTTTCATATACGCGTAAATATAAATTGTAAAAAAAAAACAAAAAAAAAAAATTGTAATTATCACTTGCCATGAAATGTCGAACGTCTCTTAAAGAGACCATTGAGACATTGGGGGTAACTGCAGAGCCGATAAACTAGCGAGTTTGGCACCAAGTTGACTGATGAGACACACAAGGCATAACCTTACAGATATGTAAGGTACTTATCTTTGAGGAAATCGTAAGAGCAGCGTAATGAAACCAAATGCAGAATAGCCGGCAATGGCGGCCGACTCTCAATGCTAAACGCACAGAATCTGCTAAGCCAGTCGTAGGTCACCGGGCGTGCAAACATATGACTTCTGCAGAAGTTGCCTAGATGAGGAGGAAAAGAGACGATCTCGCACCTTCTGTGCCATTGTCCTGCTCTATCCAGACGTAGGTTTACTATTTTAGGTAGACAAATTTTAATGAATTGGAAAATCTCAGTTCTGTAGAAATCAGTGGTATTGTAAATTTTTTGAAAATTACACATTGCTTTGAGGAGAGATACGGACAAGTTCCCTACACAGCAAAACAATGTGCTATGAGCCTGAGTGTGTCGCTTAGTGGACAACCGCTTCAACCTAACCTAACCTAACCTAACCTCGAGGGGTTAACCCATTATCCAGATATTAGGCATTTTTATGATATCTCTAAAACTACATGAAAAAAATGTGTACATTTTCGGACTTGGCAACCGATTTTACATAGGAATTAGGTTTGGTTCTCGTGTAAAAAAAATTATTAAATATTTGTAAACCAGTGTGATTAGTGACGAGTCTTGGACCCTCGTTGGCAGGTAGCTGACGGCAAATGGAAGTCGTGACAGTTTCCATTTGCATCCGATTTCGAAGTTAGTGATCACGGCAATCTAAAACGCGTTCGATAAAGTTGAATTAAATTTGCGCAGCTTATTGAAAGCATAAAATATTTATAATTGAATTGATTTTTGGTTTTGTTGATATTTTTAAATTTATTATTTTATAGTTTTGGTAATTTTTAGAAACCAAAAAAGCCAAATTACCTTCTAATAGTACGAGAATTGCATTTAAGTTAAAGAATTTTTTGATTTCATATGGCAAATTTAACTTTAAAAAGTCATGCCGGTCACCTCAAGGCACTAGAGTCTGTATGGGAGCAGGTCCAAAAAAGAAGGTTATAACTTTGTCCATTTTGTTTTCTTTTATATCGGTGAATTGAACTCAAAGCTTATACATAAACATTATTTTTTCTGTTAAAAAAAATAAATTACATTAAAATTACAAAAAGTTATAAGTTGTTGAAGTGGGGGGTTAACAAAAAATGGCGCGCCACACCTACCACGATTGCAAGCGTTCTAATAATCTGAAATCAAAAAATAAAAAAGATTATTAATCTTGATGAATGCTGCTATCGTACTTACTACAAAAATGTCGAAAACAATGTTTTTTTGCCCAAATTACGGCTGCCCGAAAAAATTATAAATTTATTTACTACTTTTTGTTACTTTTCGGCATTTGTTTTAAACAGTAAACATTTTATTTTGTTTATAATAATAGTAAGTACGATCGTTATATATATTGCGAAGGCTCATACCAAATTTCAAGTAAATCGGTTAAGTAGAACCGGAAATCAAGGTAAACATTTTTAAATATATAGTTTCGAGAAAAACGCGTTTAAAGTTTTGGGTGCAATTACGCCCTATGGTGTTCCAGTCGAGCCAGTTTAGAAGTCGTGATACTAAGATAGCTGGAAATAATTAAAATTTTAACAAATCCTTTTAAGGACATATTCTTGAAAAGTTAAGTTTTGAGAATATCAAAAAAAAAGAACGATTTTTTCGAATTTCTACACTAGAATACCCCCCTACACTAGAATACTCCCTTAACAAAACAACCATTTTGGACTTAAAACATTTTGTTTGCAAGGTTTCTGAAGACGAAAAATACTACAAACCATTAAAACCATAGAATTTTATTTTGAATCTGAATTTGATTTGACTTATTCAAAGATTTAAGGCGGCATCTCCCAAAGCTGTCAGACATACAATTTTAACGTGCATAAGATCTCGATAGTTCCTATTCTACCTTTTATTTTCCATTTATTTATTTTCATGCAAAAAACAGCTCGCACTTTTGCGCAATTGCTTCACTGTAACCCAGTAAACTCCGCAGTGCGTGTGCTTCAATAAGATGCCTGGCCATTTCTGCGTATGCTATTGAGTCTGTTCGCGCTCGCCGTTCAACTTGTTTCTACCCAAATGCGTTTAATTTATGGCAAAACATGCACAAATTCCTTACGCTGCTGTTTTGAAAATGAAGTTTTCTTTTTTGCTTTTTTGCGTTTTTGCTCCGTTTTTTGTAATGTTTGCTGGCTCTTATCGCTGAGGGACGCAAGCGTTTTTTTGTCGTCACAAACATTATCCACATTGCACGTCATACTGGATTTAATGACGTATTTGTTGTTGTTTTCTTAAATTTTTTTTAGTTTTGTTTTTCTGGCTCCAATAACCTTTGTCGGCTTATGGTTGATACTCAGCGCACTGCTCAATATGGTGCGTGTCACGTTGCGGCTTTTTATTTTATTTTCCCAAACTCGTCCATTCGCTCTTTCGCTTCTATTACCGCATACATTAACATATTGGCTTTTGCTGTTGTTTTGAGCTTTTTTCTTTTTGGTTTCTATTTTTGCGTTTATTTATTTTCATTTAAAATTTACCATCGTATATCTATTTTTACGACTTTCTTAGACGCGTGCAAAAGAAATAACCTAAAGGCATGCAATTATCGGGTTTGTTATCGCTTGTGAAGGAATTGATTAAGTCGTATTTAATCTTATTTAAATTTTTAGCGTAACTTTCATTACGGGTTTTTCATTACTTAAATACAAAACAACAGATAAAATTCTCTGCTTTCCACAACAAAATATTTATTTGTTGGCAATTAGCCCAAAACAACAAATACCTAGTATTTTAATAGCTAATGAACTGACTGACAGCACTAAATGGAAACAAAAATAGCGAAATATATTTAAATATTTAAACAAAAGGAAGTCTCAAGAGTGCAATAAAAAAAAAAAAACGTATTGGGAATAAATAGAAATGGGCTGAGTGAGCTGAGTTGGTTTTCTAATGACTAATTTCAACAACTTGCTGATGAGTTCTTTACCGTTGAAGTGAATCTCATACTCTCGAATCATACTCTCGAACTAAAAAATAATAATTGAGGAATTTTTGGTCCAAATTTTGAGTCGTACCCCTGCGATTTCTTCTTATATACACCCCGTTGCAAAATTATAAATACACCACACTTTTTTGTATACAAATAAGGAACTATATTTTTACTACAACAAAAACTATATAACACAAAGTTTGAAATTTTGTGCAAAATCTTTAAAATTTCTTCAAAACTTTCAACTTTTTAAAGATAACATAGGAGGATATAATATAATTTTGTTGAACCTGAATAATTTTACAGTTTAACAAAGCGCGCCAGTCGTTTCTTTCTTTCGCGTGCTAACCGGCGCCAGTTGGATACACCAAGTGAAGCCAAGTCCTTCTCCACCTGATCTTTCCAACGCAGAGGAGGTCTTCCTCTTCCTTTACTACCACCAGCTGGTACCGCATCGAATACTTTCAAAGCCGGAGCATTTGTATCCATTCGGACGACAATACCCAGCCAACGTAGCCGCTGGATCTTTATTCGCTGCCCTATGTCTATGTCGTCGTTAAGCTCATACAGCTCATCGTTCCATCGCCTACGATATTCGCCGTTGCCAACATGCAAAGGTCCAAAAATCTTACGCATAATATTTCTCTCAAACACTCCAAGAGCCGCTTCATCGGATGTTGTCATTGTCCACGCTTCTGCGCCATACGTTAGGACGGGCATGATGAGAGTCTTGTAGAATGTTAGTTGTGTTCGTCGAGAGAGGACTTTACTACTCAATTGCCTACTTAGTCCAAAGTAGCACTTGTTGGCAAGAGAGATTCTACATTGGATTTCAAGGTTTCTTTTGTTATCGGTGTTAATGCTGGTTCCTAAGTATGCGAAGTCCTTTACAATCTCGAAATCATAACTGTCAACAGGGATGTGGGTGCCGATACGCGAATGCGCCGACTGTTTGTTTGATGACAGGAGGTACTTCGTTTTGTCCTCGTTCATCACCAGACCCATTTGCTTTGCCTCTTTATCCAGTTTGGAGAAGGCAGAACTAACAGCGCGGTTGTTAAGGCCGATGATGTCAATATCATCGGCATACGTTTTTATAAAAAATTGTGCCTGAGCGATTAAGTTCTGCGGCTCGTACGATCCTCTCCAACATCAGATTAAAGAAGTCATACGACAGCGATTCACCCTGTCTGAAACCTCGTTTGGTATCAAACGGCTCGGAGAGGTCCTTCCCAATTCTGACGGCGCTGCTGGTGTTGAGCAACGTCATCTTGCATAGCCGTATTAGTTTTGCGGGGATACCAAATTCAGACATCGCGCAATACAGGAAACTCCTTTTCGTACTGTCGAATGCAATTTTGCGACGAAAAGATGGTGTGTAAATGATGCCCTACTATGTGAAAAAATACAGACCCATGCAGAAGCAAATGAAGAGGCCTATCAAATAGCGAAAACTTCCATTACAAAATCACCCAATAAGTCCAGTCCAGCAGCCGAAATATCGGCTACAACTTCGAGCACAATGAATTGATTTCACTTTTCCATGCGACAATTAGCTTCAAAGCTTCTGGTTAAGTACTTACAAATTGAAAATCTTTGTAATAATCACTTCTCGTAAAATATGTTTCATATACCTCTAGTTTTTATTTAATTATAAATTTGCATTTAATCTCAATAACGCACAAATACGACGTTAATACGTACGGCGAGACGTTCAGCTTAAAATTCCCTAATGCATTTAGATTTACACACTCACAAATTACATTGTGCGCATGTTTGAATGTATGTACGTTCGAAAAGACATACTTACCTTTCTCAATGTTATCACAACGGCAGTGAGCAAACAAATGCACAGTGAAATACTTGCTTGCGATAAGCTCAAATATGTGCACACATACTCGTATGTACATTTGTATGTGTATGTGTGCAGTTACATTTTTCTGTTACAGGCAAATTACGCATTCAATCCAACTTAACATCAAAATGTGTACAGTGCTGAACAGCTAAATGGAGCAAATTGTTAGAATATAAAAATATTTTTTGTTACTTGGTGGTGTAGCGAAATAAAGGGAGATTAGCTTTACAAATCATGGTTATTGTAACCGCTTCAAATTACTTTAGAAAGAATTAAAAATACCGAGAAGAATGAAAACACCTCGCCACGTCAGTCAGTAAGATCCTCTGATCAGAGAATGTTCCTAGGTGGACTACTGTTTCCGCAGATTTCTCGATCCGCTACTAAGCGCCACCAATTTTTCACGTTCATCTCTTTGAGATCGTCGATAACTGCATCTATCTTTGGTTTGGACTGCCCTTAGGTCGCTTCCGATACGATTGTGTTCTGAAGGCTCGTTTTGGTGCTCTATGTCTGGCATTCTTTCTACGTATTTAAGGCGACGTATTCGTTGAGCTTTTAGGTATTTTATGATATTTTACCCTTGGATGAGGTGCTCAAGTTCAGAGTTGCATCTATTTCTCAAGTGTATGTACTTTTTGATTACTTGACAGGAGTTTGGACTTGAGTATATTGAAATGAAGTGACATAAAATGCAAAAGTGTTGGCTGCTGTTGGCATTTCGATATCTATTCTCATTATTTGCTGATATTCGATAAAAGGTGCGGATCATTGAGAAAGTGTAAGAAACTAACACATAGAACTAAAATATTTACAAAACAAAGTCACCATGCCTGGATGAGGAGCAGAATATTCCTACAATTTGCAAATTCAATTAGGACTCTGATGCACTACAGATATCACAAAACAACTGGGTGTTTGATATTTACAATTCTTCGATTAAGCTCAATTTAAATGGCTGCTACTAAGCAGTGCCCTTGCAGTTATCCAATAAAATTTATGCAATATTTTTGAGGCACGATTCTTATTACTCGCCTTACCTGTTGTCAAAACCCATCTCAACTAAGTAGAACAGTTAAAAGTTCATAAGGAAATGCAAAACCTTTTGGATCAAATATCTATTACGCGGTCGTAGAACAATTAAAAAAATTAGCTGATTCTCCTAGTTTTGCAAAACCCTTCCACAATGGGCGGTGTGCACGAATTTCAGAGTTGTCATTCTATTCCAAGACACTGCAAAAAAAAATATTGAAAAAAAAGACAACGGCGAACCCCGAGCTACCTGGCTAAGAATTGCAGGCAAAATACGACTCTATTTTGTAACTCCGCAGTCCTGCATTTACTCGTTTAGAATTTCTGCATTTCATGCTTTTACCAGCTATTGGAAATCCCTTTAATAAGTAGTTTCTAACTCAGTGCATTTGCATTTACACTGAATTTGCTTGCAACAATAAAATAAATTGCTTTGCAAAAACAACAGCGAAATCCTCTTGCACGACTTCTTTTGCATTTCACACAGCTGATTCAAAAAATATAGTCGTTGAAAGTCCTCATTATAAGAAATCTTGCAATAGAAGGGCTCTTCTATTCGCCACGTCTCTGCTCGACTAACTCGATGAAAAATTTGCATGTGAAAGCAACAACAAAGTTATTGAGCAAGATTCGCCGCTAGCGGGTATGGCTATACCTCATAAAACTGGTATAACTCACTATTGCACAAATGCATGTAATTTAGGCAGCTCTATTTCCGCGTTGCCAAGATACGGTCATTTACGCCAGTTGTCACTTGCTAACGCTTGGCGAAAAGAAGAGGCCTAGCATGTATCCGTGCAATTGAAAATTTTATTTAGCACTCTACTCATTCGCAGCAATAAAATAAATTTCATTGGAAAAGTAGCAGCAAAACCGTTTTGCACGATTGTATTTGCACTTTAAACAGTTGATTCAAACAATTTTTCAAATTTTAGTCATCGAAAGCCCCCATCACATGTAATTTTGCCTGTATATTTCAGTGCGAATGAAAATTTTATTTTGCACAGCTGCTTTGCAAAAACGACAAGAAAATCATATTGCACGATTGAATAGGAATTTCAACAGCCGTTCAAAAAATTTAGTAAAATTTTCGGTGAGTTTACGTCCTGCTTCAAACTTTGAAATTATCCACTTTCAGGTACGACTAGTGTTTCAACCAATAATAAAAATCGAAAACCTCCAAATTTGCATTTTTTTTTTTCGAAATTTCTGTTTTTTCTTAATAAAACAATAAAATCACAGCATTCTGCAGGAATGTAGTAAAATTTTCGGTGAGATTGAGTTTTCCTTCAAAATTTGATATTATCCATTTTCAACGAATAATAAAAATCGAAAACTTTTAACTTTATTTTTTTCGAGAATACTTTCTTTTTTAATAAAACTCGAAAACCACAGTATTTAGAAGAATAACTGCAAATTTTTGAAATTTAACTTTTCATAAAGTGACTCTATTTAGTTGATCTAGGCCGTAAATTGGCGCACACTAACGTTTTCACAAACAAACGCCTCCACTTCCTAAATACTTGGCGTATTGTTGTTGCTTTTACAGAAATGCCTTACTTTATGTATGTTTCGCACAGTGTGTTAATGGCTTAGCATTTCAATGATGATTGGCCCCACTTGGCTTTATGGTATCATTGCCTCGCTCAGTTTGCGTTTCACGGCCCGTTTTTTCACTTGTTTATTCGTGTTCCTGAGTGTACCTACGCGTCATTGTTGTTAGTCGAACAGCACTTTTCGATGTGATAATACCATTCATTGGATTTTGTTTATTTTCCTGAGTGATTTCTTTCAACGAAAATGTGTGGGTTGTGTTTTGAATTTTCTTCTGTTGCTTCTAGTGGGTTTATTTAATCTTTAAATTAGCTATTTTCTGTTTAATTTATGGTTTTAATTTGAGTCGTTTAAATTTATTTTGTTTATTGTGTACTTTATTTTATTTGAGTATCATTTAAATATAAATTAATTTAAGGGACTATTTTGTTTTGTTTAACAAAATAACGGCTTATAAAGCAGAGACCGGAATTTCAAGGAAGGAAGTTTTGTTTATTGTAAGAAAAATCGTTAAAAAAATACGTCGTTCAAATACTAGTTTTTGATGATATCAATAAGCTGCATAAACTTCTTTGGAATTTATCGAGTAGTTCCATAATTTCATAATTTCTAAGCAGTAGAAGCAAGCAGAAGGTGGCGCAAAATTATTCATTCAGTTTCATTTTTCTCTACATTTTTTACTTAGTAGTTCACAAATATGATTGTCGTAAGACGCCATTTGCAAAGAGTATAAATGATTAATTTTTCGCCACCTTGTAGAAGCTGTCTACGACTTACTTTTACTACCAGCTACCTACCAATGAGGCTTCGAGAGTACCTTACTAATTGTCGAATATCTCTGAAACTTTTTATTGAATTGATTGGAAATTGCAGAAATTTTTTCAAAATATTAAATTGCCGGATGATGACATCGATTTTTTTGCTTATTGAAATATCTGAGTACCTCCAATCCTTCAAACATTAATTTAAATTAGTTTGGTGTAATATGCAATGTTTTTCCTTTAATTAATTCGGGTTTATTTCTCTAATTTGTTTAATTTAATTTTGCTTATTCTTATTTAGTTTAATTTTATGTTTATAATATTTATTTTTATTTATTGTATTTATTTTAGTTTTATTAATTTTAATTTTTATTTTATTATAATTTTTGTTGTGGCATCTCACTGTTTTTCTTTTATTTTGTTTATTTTAGTTTTGCTTATTTTAAATAAATTTTTTCAATTTCAATTTAATTTAATTTATTTTAATTTATTATTTTTTTGTTAATTTTCTTTAATTTATTTTAATTTTAATGTAACTACTTTAATTTAATTCTATTTATTTTAATTTTATTTTTATTTATTTTAATTTTATTTAATTTATTTTATTTTATTTTATTTATTTTTTATTTGTTTTTAGTTTACTTAATTTTATTTTTATTTAATTTTCACTACAGCATCTTCCTGTTTTTTTGTGGTTTGTTTTTGTCTCGTCTTCAGTTCAATTGCCCCATCGCATTCTGTGCCCGTTTTGAATGCAAATTCTATTTTTAACACAAATGAACATTCTGTCACTTCTACATCTCCCAACCTTGTGTTTGTGTGTATTTGTATGTTTGTGGGGGATAGAGAAGCGCATACTTTTAAAATAAACTGGTAAAATGACACCTTTCCCCACCTCAACAACTCGCCGTCACCGCTCGCCATTCGGTGGGCTCGGCGTCGTCGTCGGCGTCGCTCTTCCCACATACATACATACATACATGCATACGAGTATGTACATATTCAGAGCTACCTAGCTACTTGTAGTATTTGTTTACTTGACTTTTGCCGTTGATTGCACTGTTCAACAACTTGCTGCTTGTGCTCATTTTTATTCTTATTGTTGTTTTGTTGATACTTTTATTGCTTTCGTTGTTGCTGCTATTATTACTGTTGATGTTGCTATTGTCGTTGTCGTTGTCGCTGTCGCTGTCGTTTGCTTTCTTATCAACGCCAGTGCATAATTGTGGTCATATCGTAAAAGTTAATTATTTACGCAAGTACTTACTTTCCCTATTTACTTTGGGATTTACTTGCTTGCATGCCCGCTATTAATATTATCGCAATTTAGTTTTTAACTTTTGAGAACTTTGAGCATGTTATTTATACAGTTGTGTTGACACAAATAGTAGCACATCTAGATTAGCAGAGCAAAAAGGAAACTAATTTCATTTTCTGAAAAATACTTTGATAAATAATTTTTTTGTAAATATAATTAATACAAATTTGCTGAAGATCAACTATTGACCATAGTTTCTATTACACGAGATTTTATTATTTTTATTTGTGTATAACTTTTCTTTCACTAAACTGAGAGTTATTCGGTTCCTTGCCAGATTTCTATAGTCATTAAGGAGGTTACGCTTTTGTGCTTACTGGCTTTTATAGCTGGAGGAAACACCGAAATTTAGCATGGAAACTTCTATTCGCATAAATAATCTGCTTCGCCATAAATTGCTACTATCTGCCAAATTGATCCAAATTCCTAAATACTTTCTAATACGGACATAAATGATAGAATTTTAAATCATTGGACTATCTTTCAATATCGTTTCTAGTCGTCCTTCTTGAAGAACTGAAAATAGGGGGCATACACTCCGCAACAAAACGATAGCATTTTGACCAGTATTGGACTATTTTCTTCACTAGTTCATTTGCTTTTTTAGTAATGGTATTAGTCTAGTAGTAGTTTTTTATATAAAAGCATAGTTCATTGCGGCCGAATGGGTTGGTGCGTGTATATCATTCGGAATTCACAGAGAGATCGTTGGTTCGAATCTCGGTGAAAGCAAAATTAATAAAATAATTTTTCTAATAGCGGTCGCCCCTCGGCAGGCAATGGTAAACCTCCGAGTGTGTTTCTGCCATGAAAAAGCTCCCCATAAAAATATCTGCCGTCAAGACGCACACCACAAATAGAAGGAGAAGCTCAGCCAAGCACCTAACAGAGGTGTACGCGCCAATTATTTATTTATTATTATAGTTCATTGTACCTTCTACTCAAATATGAACGAGACGGTATCAATAAAACGGTCCGCGGATGACATATGGCAAATTTCAGCGTGATATGTCACATAGTTTGTTTTCTGTGCTACTGTAAACAAGTTTTATTGATACCGTCTCGTTCATATTTGAGTAGAAGGTATGTATATAAAAAACTACATAAATCTAAATTTCAAATTTTGTACAAAAATTAGAAAAATTCCAGAAACTTTTCACCCCAATACCACGATTTTTAGTTAGAGTTTGTACATAGAAAAAATTTTGGTGAGCAGTTTTGTAGTTTATTAAATTTTAGTCTGTTAAGGTCAGAGGCCCGAAAAATTTATGATTTTCAATAATTTTTTTTTGCTAGTCAGTTGCTTTACATGTTGCCGGACATGAGAAATTAGTTTTATTAATAGATAATCTTGTGCCTGATTCAGGCTTTTTTTCAAAATTAACAATATGGCGGTCTCAGGAAATATTTTTCAGATTTTCGAGAAAAAACCGGCAATTAATTAAAAAAATCGAAAGTTTGAAAAAAAAAATCCTTCGATCAGGCACGAAGTTTTAAATTTTTCAAGAGCAGTATACGTTTTATTGAAATCTATCAAGCGGTCTTTAAGTTACAGTGATCACCAGTTCAAAAAACATAGTTTTAAGAAAAACGCATTTAAAGTTTTGCTGTCGAGCTCCGAAGCGCACGAGAGCCTTTTGCTAATTGTTGAATAACTCGAAAAGTATTTGTCGGATTCGCTTCAAATTTTCACACAATATTTTTAAGTCCAACTTTTCGAAAATTCTGGCTACCCCTAACCCCTTGAAGTATAAATTTGAAGTTAATACAAAATGCCTCTGATTTTTTACATTTTTCCCTTGCGTAAAAAAAAATGTTCTGAATTAATAAAGCCTTTTCTTATAAAATTGGAAACTTGAATTTATAAGGTTTTTGTTAGACATTTTTGATAGTTGATTTTTGACAATTTTTTCTGCTGACGGTGTTCGGTGTTTTCTTCCACATAAAAAAATATGGAGTAGGCGTTAAATGGAGAAAATGCACACAAAAACGATTCTCAAAAATCTGTGTGATATTGGGCTTACTGGAAACTTGCACTTTTCAGAAATTCTGAATAAAAATTTTGAAATTTTTATATTAATTTGTTAATTTTTACAAATTTTATACAAAGTTTGAAACTTTGCTTTACATGGTTCTTATTGTAAAGGGTGGTTAAGTTTCAAGGACCGGTGTTGATTTTGAAAATACAATTTTTTTTAGGAAATTATTGTCATTTCTCTTTATTATGATAATATTGGTATGGGTCAATTATGTATGGAACAAAATATCGGCGAAATGGCCGCCGCAGCCTCGGCGGCACACCTCCATCCGATGGTCCAAATTTTCGATGACGCTGAAGCATAATTGAGGTTCCATGCCGTTAATGTGCCGAATTATCTCATCCTTTAGCTCTTGAATTGTTGCTGGCTTATCGACGTGCACCTTTTCTTTCAAATAACCCCAAAGAAGGAAGTCCAACGGTGTCAAATCACATGATCTTGGCGGCCAATTGACATCGCCGCGACGTGAGATTATTCGGTCATCAAATTTTTTGCGCAAAAGAGCCACTGTTTCGTTAGCTGTGTGACAAGTGGCACCGTTCTGTTGAAACCACATATCGTCCACATCCATATCTTCCAATTCGGGCCATAAAAATTTCGTTATCATCTCACGATAGCGAACACTATTCACAGCAACTGCCTGACCGACCTCATTTGGGAAAAAACACGGCCCAATGATGCCGTCGGCCCATAAACCGAACCAAACAGTCGTTCTTTGTGGGTGCATTGGTTTTTCGCAATCACACTTGGATTATCATTCGCCCAAATGCGGCAATTCTGCTTATTGACGAGTCCACTGAGGTGAAAATGTGCCTCATCATCACGAAGTGCGCGATATGCATTTTGATTTGAACGCCCGTTTTCATAATAAGCCTGAATAACTTTAACGCGTTGCTCGATTCTGTATCTTTCCATGGTTCAAATTGAGTTAGTCTGAAATTGAAAACTGTCAAATGAAATAAAAAAAAAAAAACTTCACGTTTAGGTGTGGTTCACATTCAACATCGGCCCTTGAAAATTAACTACGCATGAACTATATTTTTATAAAAATAATAATTGAAATCAAAAATTAAATAAATGAATTGTCAAAACTAGTCAACGTATGGTGTACACTTTCTTTTGACGTTACCTGTATGTGCATCCTTTAAATTATCTCCCCGCGCTACTGAGCTATTGGAAAATTACCAAAATCACCCAGAAAAAAGTTATAGGTTCTCGGTGCATGGAAACTAAGTGTGCTTTAGAGAGAGTTAATTCTTTGCATTTATTTTAATTTATTTCCTTCTTCTATCTTCGATAATTACTTGTCGTAATTTATATTCGAAAGCCATATGCTTTTATCGCAAGTAGACCACTTGAGCTATAAGTTCCCCAATTGACTTTGATATATATAGTACAACAATGCAGACCGAGCATGATAAGATAATTTTTGTTTATGAATCATTTTTGAAAATCTGATGTAGTGTAATAACTTATACCATTTCATTCAAGTTTTTCGCTTAATCATTTTAATATTATCTCTGGAACCACTAACTATCGCAAATGTGGTGTAATATCGAGATTGGCAAAGCTTTTTGTCGAAGTGATTTCACAACTCATAAGAATATCTATCTGGCGCACACAGCCTTGATAGTATTCAATTTGTTCAATAGATTTCGGCTATTATTTTACACTAACACCCTTTTTGGGGATTTGGCTGAGCTCCTCCCCCTATTTGTGGTGTGCATCTTGATGTTGTTCCTCAAATGGAGGACCCTAGAGTTTTAAGCCGACTCCGAACGGCAGATGGTTTTTTATGAGAAACTTTTTTGTTTCAAAAAATCACTCAGAGGTTTGCCATTACCCGCCGAAGGGCGACCGCTTTTAGAAAAAAAAAATGCTTCCATGTTTCTTTGAGTTTCATGCACGAAGATTCAAACCTGTGCCCTTCCGAATAATAGTTATTCATTAACCCATTCGACTGCGGCGTCCGACATTTTACTCTAATAGGCATCTTAATTTTTACGCATAAACGAGCTGTAGTTTACACAGCTTTCGAGTAACAATGATGAGAAGTAGTTGCGTGTGAAAGGCCTTTCAGAGCAAGTTGATCATTTGAAGAGCATCTCTCGCTAAAAGACTAGTCGATTTTACGACCCAAGGATGCAGGTTGATTATCGCTAATTGTGCAGGCTTCAAAAAATGTTGCTATTTCAATTTTCCAATAAGAATAGCCTCTCTTGGGAGCGTGTCATTATTCTGTTTTACAAAATTCTGGATGACAAAATTCTGTAAATTGCAAAAAAATTCTGCTTTTTAAAATTCTGCTTTTTTAAAATTCTGCTTTTTAAAATTCTGCTTTCTAAAATTCTGGTTTTTAAAATTCTGCTTTATTCAAGTTTTGTGATTTTCGTCATACAAGAAGTAACAAAATAAACATTTAATTCATAAATATACATATAGGTATGTTTAAGAGATAACAATATTTTAGTTTAGCCAATTACAATATTTTTTGGAATTCTTTTTAAATATGTAGCGTGACTTAATTCATTTCTTTTCTTAATAATTCTTCGCAGCTGTTCGTTTTTTTTAGAAGTGTTCTACGCAAAAATACTGTGGATTGCGTAGCCGGAGTCGGACTGATGAGGGTTATTTTTTTGGAGCGCGGCCGAAGGCCGCCCACGCGAAAAGGAGTTCTACGCAAAAATACGGTGGATTGCGTTGCCGGAGTTGGACTGATGAGGGTTATTTTTTTAAAGCGCGGCCGAAGGCCGCCCATGCGAAAAGAAGTTCTACGCAAAAATACTGTAGATTCTATCGAAACTGAAGAAAAAATTATTATTATTATAATTTTTTATTTAATATCTCGAATAATAATAAAAAAAAATAATAATAATAAATTAAATAATTACATTACCTCTTTAACATTGTTAACATTGTATTTTAATACAGAATTTTGTAATACAGAATTTTGAAAGCAGAATTTTAGAAAGCAGAATTTTAAAAAAGCAGAATTTTAAAAAGCAGAATTTTGTTTTTAGAATTTTGTACAGACAAAATTTCGAAACCAACCCGCCTCTCTTCACTTGGATAGTTTTTCAATGTTTGGGAAACAATTAAGTTTATGGTTTTTGTTTTTTTTCTTTCTTTAAATTTGTTTTTATTTCCCGATATCCACTCTTTTCTTTTTTACTCACATTCTTCCTTTTCGCTTTGGACAACCACTTCTGTGCGGCTTGTCTGATCACACTTATATAATTTACGGTCATTGGACTTTGTAGCAAATGCATTTGAAAGCTTGTACGCAAGCTGTGTGTATGTAATTGTGCAGACAATATATTTCTATACTTTCATATTTATTTATTTTTGACTGGATTGTGTGCGAATAAGTTTCGAAAACTCACAAACTTTTCTACTCACTCGCATAGTTTTTGTTTTATTTCCCGCAAAGAAAGTTTGCCACTCGTAAACATCAGCCTGGTGAGTTTTGAACTACCACCCCACAACACTTTGTGGGCAAAAGTTGTGCACGTTGAAGTGAAGAGATGCGCACATTAGATAACTGCCGGCGGTCTGTCAAAATATATTTTTAAAATATAAATTTTCATTCACCAAATTTAATTCAATAATTCAAACAAAAATGTATGAGTTAACAACCAGAATCACGAAATGTTATTGTTCTTTAGTGAAATCCGCTTAATTGAAGATTTGCCTAATGAATAGCTTATCTACACGCCTTCTCTTACACTCCTTGTAAACTTCTCTACTATCTATCCACTAATTCACTTCCTTCACCTACAGCCACATAAAAGCCAGCTCACTTAAAGACTTTGACTTCTTGTGTTCGGCGGTCGTTGTGGCATTGTTGGCGACAACGAGTTGCGTATGAAATGCGACAAATTAAGCTACATTTTTCTTTACCCTTTCACTCTTGACATCTTCACCATTATTCGGTAAGACATTCTCCGTTCATGCTGCTGACTTTGTTTCTGCCGCTACAACTTTCCACCGCAACACAACAATCTTAGCAGCTTTGAAAGTAATCAGCTTTGTGGCAAACGTCTCTCGTCTTGGCCCGCTTAGAGAGTTGTACAAGTGAAACAATTGAAACAAAATTTTGAATTACCAGTCCACAACTTCCGTACGAGTGTGTATGTGATAATTGCTACTGCTGCCACTGCTGTTGTTATCGCTTACTCGCTTGCAACAGTTCGCCAAATGTTTTACGGCTTAAATTCAGCTCGTAAATGGTGTTGACTGTGCTAAGGCATAGTTGTTGTAGGTTTTTATTTATTTATTTATTTTGTTAGTTCTTTATGCTAACCTCATGTTTGTTGACACTTATCGCAGTCGCTTTTTAATGTACACTTCGGATATACTCTTCAGCCTCGTATTTGTGAGTTTTATCGTTCTTGAATACCAGCACGAATTGCGACGTTGTCAATTTTCGCATTCAAATGATTCGTTGGAAATTTCCTAAGATAAAAACAATTTTATGAAAATATTGTAATATTTTATAAATATATTTTTTAAATAGTACTTGAGGAGAGAGGATTTAGGCAAATTATTTGGAGTCTCTTTCTTGCACTTGCTTTTTTGTAATCTTCAGAACTAGCAGAATTTTCACATCAGAAATGTACTATTAGTAAAAAATATTCAAACGTTTTGTATTCCACTGTGGAATAGCCTGTTGCTATGACCCAGTGCCGCTATGATCGGCATATACATAATAAATTAGATACGTTGCCAATTTTCGCAAAATTTTTGTTTTATAAAAAGATATTAAAATATTATCAATATTTTCGCGCAATAAGTTTATTCATCATCAAAACCAAACAGATCGAAAATACAAACTTCTTTTGACTGTGAAATTAAACTCGAAATATAGTTTTATTCTTCATGAAAAAAATTTAATCAATTAAATTGAAAAATTTTATTGAGCAGTTTTTTCGTGCCAGAAATATTCTCAGTGGTTTGTACTTGTCTGTTGTTTCAAATCGAATACCTTATAGATCCGTTACCCGAATGACGGATATACATGTAGATTAATTAGCAGGTTCGAATCCCGTGTATGCTACACCAAATGATACAAAAAAGTTGTTAGATGATAGAAAATGATAGAAAAGCGGTTGCTCCTCGGCAGGCAATGGCAAGCATCCGAGAGCATTTCTGCCATAAAAAAGCTTCTCATAAAAAAATCATCTGCCGTTCGGAGTCGACCTAAAACTGTGGATTCCTCTATTTGTAGAACAACATCACGATGATCCACAAATAGGAAGAGGAGCTCGGCCATAGCCAATTTTCGCTATAATTTTTGGAATTGTGTATAAATTTGTCTTAAGCCGTTTATACGTGGGACGTTGACCATTCTCCATCATGACTGAAGTTTTGAAATTTTAAAAATGTAGAGAGCTAAGCAGCTTTTATTTAGAGTAAATGTAATGCGATGTTGCCAAATTTCAAACCACAGTTCTATCCATAAATAAACAAATATTGGGGCAAGATGGCGCTAGTTTTCCTTAATTGATATGTTTTAAATAGTGGTCATCTATTGTTTGAGTAAATAAAGCATTTGTTTGCAACGTAATGCGACGTTGCCAAGTTTAGTCGTTAAATACTTTGAACTTTCGGACACTTACGTTCTCGCAAATCATTATTATTTTGTAAAAGATTGATGTTTTGTAGATAGTACCAGGAGTTATATGTGCTAGAGAGAGAAAAGGTTATTTTCACTTTGAATTTCTTTTAGTCTGTAATCGAAACTTGAAGATTTTCTTTTTGAAAGTAGCTAATATGTAATGGAAATTTACTTTTCTAAATGCTCTTGGCATAGTTTACGTGTAAATACTTGTTTTAAGAATTTTTGTTGCAATGGCGTCAAACACTCCTCTGGCTTCTTTATTCACTTACTAAAGTAATTGAAAAAGGATACAACAAAGTTTGCTTTAAAAATTACGCTCTCAAAAACTTTCTGCTACTGTCAAACTTTCATGTATTTACAGCTTTGTGTAACTTTGTGCTGCAAGACAATGTATATATTTGCAGAGTTTCTTGGTTATTTGTGTTCATACTCGTAGAATTATCATAACACTTTGAGCTCGACCAATAGTGATGTGTGTGTTGTACGCTTAATCAAAGCAAGAAAGCAAATTCTATATACTTCAGCTTTTTATTTACATATCTTTGCGCGCGCCAGTTAGCATTTTCTTAACTCTAATTTTTTTTCACACACACAGTTTTAACTTTATTTTTTATATATGTGCATAAATGCAGGAGATGTTGTTCGTTGTTGGTCGCATCTTAATCACCGATTTGTTGCATGCCACTGCTCTCTTCATTTATTCATTCCAGCAGTTGGTCAATCTTTGCAGTACTTGGTAATATCATCGTTGCTTCTGCTATTTGTAGTGGCATTGTATTCAATACTCGTAATTGTCGCCTAGCGCTTAATTCTCGCCCCTTTTGCGCTTCGTCTGCTGCAAATACCCAACAGGCGTGTGGTGACATTTCAATGTAGTCGGAAGCCAGTAGACATGTCCTTAAGTTATTTGGCGTCTTGTAATTGCCGAGTAAGCCAGTCACTCAGTTGGTTGGTCGCTTGTTGCAGTGACTTGTATTGGCTCATGCGAGTGTGGTAGTTTGCCAATCTGTCAGTCAGGCAGTCAGTGCAGTGCAGCGGTGGTTTGGTTCCTTTGTTGTGCAGTTGTGCAGTTGTCTAAGCTTTACGAGCAATAAGTGCTTCAAAGTTTCGGGCAAACATTTCGATACAGTAAAATATAGTTGAACTGAATAATGAATTGATAATAGCCTGACGCTTAGTAAACATCCCTGAGGGTTATTGTGGTCAAGCAAAGCAGATCCGATTTCTTGGGTTTTACTTCAGAAGCGCTTTAAAATTCTCACAATTTTCTTCAAACATAGAAGCTCAAACACCAAATTACTCTTTCTCGAAAATTCTTGCATTCGCGTACTTCGCGAGACTAGGAAATATAGAGTAAAGAAAGAAGAAAATACATTTTTCAATTGCAGCTGAAAACCTCCGTTGCTAGCGCTGCGTTATCTTTTTGTTTATTTAGCAGTTCTATTGTTATTTAAGCTTAAAAAAAAAATTTCAATAAGGATGAATTAGCAGCGAAGACAATACCTGGTCAGTGCACGCTGTGACTTAACTTATTGGCAAGCAGAAAGTCGCAAATTATTTCAATAATGTTTAGCAATGAAAGGGCTAAAGAAGTTACGTACAGCATTTGTTTAGAAGTAGAATATATATTGAATCCCAAAAAAAGAGAGCTTTTTGACAGCCTGTGGTGACCAAAAAGTTATTAATACACCCGAGTGAGTGACATCCAAGAATGAAAGACTACCAGGTTTGCTATTTAGTTATGGTGAAAAAGAAAATTGTGAGGGGAACTGGGTTGTCATGTCACATCCCAAGTGACGTCAGCCCACCAGCTGATTTTGGCAAATTCGCTCAAAGCCGAATAACGGTCAGCTAAATAGAATCCATCTAAAAATCTTTTCGCCATGAGTGACATGCAACCAGCTCACAGCTAATTCCAAACAATTTTTATTTTTTGTTTTTTTTTTTGCTTTCCGTATTTTTGTTTTCAAGTTTCACAAACGAGTTCGTATTTTCATTCAAAATAAACGCTGTGATTTTCTCTTAAAATTCTCAAATTAGCAAAATTTCAATTCCAAAGCATTCACTGTACCAAAAAGTTTAATCGCATTTGCACTCCTCCTGCTCTACCATTTCACCCAAAGTCAATTCGTTTCATCTCTTCAACATTACGCTATTATTACCCGGCAGTACATTTATAGCAAATTTACATTCGTCTGTATGTATGTATTTATATCTGTATGTATGTTTGTATGCATGTATGTTTATATGCATGTATGTTTGTATGCATGTATGTATGTTTGTTTGTATTTCTACCTATTATATCCCAAAGGAGTGACTATTGTTATTTCATTTTTATTTTGCAGAACATCTGTGTGGGCGTTTATTGCATTGAGGGGCTTGTGGCAAATGTCACCAGATATTTGTACGAGTGCCCGCATTTTGAGAAAACATTTCAACTTTTTTAATTATGTAGCAATTATTTTAATGACTTTCCTACATTTCTACTGCCAGGCAGTGAGACAGTCTGTCAGTCAACCAACCAACCAAACAAATATCCATCCAGTCAGGCAGCCAGCCAGCCTGTGCGCTTGCTAGCTAGGCAGTCAGTCTTTCATTACAGGCAGTCTGTACGTAGCCAAATAGTTCGCCTGGTGTTGTAGTTGTTTGCATAGCTTTTGTCGTCATTGTCGCTTTCAATTTTGATTTCCATTTCAGTTTTAAAAACTACATACATTTATATTTAAATACGAAACTTGTTACAATAGCATTTAAATGAGATTCAAATATTTGTGGTTGCGTATACGCACGGGTGGGTGAAAGGTGAGGAGGCTTTTGTGTTTGTGCGCATGTGGGTGCTTGTGCACATGAAATGGGTTACTAAACATGACTTTTCGCTCGTACACTCGCCTCTCTATCTATTGCTCTTACCACACGCTTTGAGTATCATTTGTTTGCATTTATGTGCTGATTGACTTTAAAATGTGCCAAGTATGTAAGTTCAGTTTGTTATTCGCTGTGCGATTTCTCGCTACATATATGCATACACTTGTGTTCGTAATAATAGCAGTGGCAAATTTTGACTATTTATTTGAAATTTGATTTTTATAACAATGTAGCTCATACTACACCAAAAACCATGTAATTCTAAATTTCAGATTTTTTTTAATATATAATCTGCAAATTTTCATCAAAAGTTCAAATTTTATACGAATTTGTTTACAAAAATTCTGAGTATGCAGTTTTAAAACCTATTAGATTTTAATAAATTGATTTTTGATGATTTTTTTGTTGATGTCATTATTTATTTTCTTCCATATAACGAATGCTAGAGATTTTTGATATAAATAAAATACATAAAAAATAAATTCATAAAAAAAATATAAAAAAAAATTATAAAAAACAAATTTATAACCAAAAAAAACAAAAATTGTAAAAAAAATGTAAAAAAAATTATAAAAAAAAATCTTACATAAAAAGTAATAATTTATAAAAAAAATCTTATATAAAAAGATTTTATATAACCAAAAAAAATTATTTGCCTAAACACATAATTTTTATAAAAACATGGTTTCCATAAAAAGGATTAAATTGAAAAAAAAAGAAAAATGCCAAATCGTTGCAATATGTCGCGCTGCCTTTATTTTAATATAAATTTCTTGAATTTTTTTAATTTTCTGTAAAGTTTGAAATTTTAAGCTCTATAGTTTTTGTTGTATTATAAATAATGTTTTTATAAAGAAAAAGTTTTTATAAAAAAAATATTTTCGAAGAAAAAAAATAAAAACAATTTTTACATGATAATTAGTTAAAAACATAAATATCCAGAAAAAAAATAAAAACAATTTTTACATAAAAATTAGTTAAAACATAAATATCCAGATCGTTGTAATATGCCACGCTGCTGTAGGTATAATGCAAATTTTTTGATTTTTTGTAATTCTGTACGAAGTTTGAAACTGTGGTTTTGTTTGTAGTATAAATTATATGTTTGTAAAGAAATAATTTTTATAAAAAGGAAATTTTACTAAAAAAATTTTTTTTCAAAACATTTTCTTAAAAAATTTAATTTTTATAAAAAAGTTTTCTTAAATTAAATAATTTTTATAAAAAAATTTACTTAAAAATAAATAAATAGCCAAATTATTGCAATATGTCGGTACTATTCTAATGAAAAGTACAAAGTGCTACAAAGTTTGAAACTTAAAGTCATATGGCTTTTGTTGTAAGATGTATAAAATAAAGAATATGGAAAAATATTATTTAAAAAATATTTATTAAAAAAATTCAGTTAAAAATAAATAAATAGTTAAAACGTTAAATATGTCGCGCTGCAATTATTGTGAACACAGGTGTACATACGTACATATACCTATCTGTTTATGCTGTGGGCGTGCTTTAATAGTTTTTGTATATTTTCTGTTGTGTAGATTCTTCTTGTTGTTTTGCTTTCTTCGAAAATAAAACACTGACAGTGTGTGCAGCCGTGCATCACATACAAACGGCATAAATAAATTTTCTCAAATTTGGCGCGAAAACTAATTGAAACATGCTCGCTTTGTTTTGTTTGCTTTTAGAACCAGATATGTCTTCGGCATTGGCTCGCAGCCAAATTAAAATATTTTGAAATATATCAGTTCACGTAGGCCGTGGATTTTTTTATGGGTTTGCAATGTTTCTTTTGTAAAAATGATTTGTGTGCAAATAAGAATGACTTTCTTAATAGTTGATATATTTATGCTTTATTGTAAACATTTTATATGTACATATTTGGCTAATTAAACATGAATATTTATGCTTGGAATTTTGTAAGGCTCGACTAGTCGACGCGCTAGTGGTTTTGTGTGATAAATGAAGAAAGAAAACAATGTTTGGCTTTACTACTTAATCTTGATTCGGGTTTATTTAAATTATTTCTTGTGTGCTGCCAAAGTTCACCGATGCAGATGCAAATTAAGTAACTGTGGTGGCTGGTTCCTCCGCTTTAAGTCGCCCGGGGCGAAAGGAGTCAGACAACTTTTTTTTTTTTTAAATAAAGTAAGACAGCAAAATGGACTTGACGAGCTGCACCAAATCTCAAAATATTGTTTGGATATGTAATTTTTCAAGTATTAGGGCATATTTTAAGATCATTTTTTTATTTCTTTGATGGCCTCAACCCCTAAAGCGCCCACGAAACAGAGTAAGATAGACTGCAGATACTTTGTTCGATGTAATTTTTCACCATTTCCTATTTTCTTACCTAAGACCTTCAATATTTCATTTCTAGAGGTATTAGAACATTTTCTTGGCAAAAATATAAATTTTTTTACACTGACCTAACACTTCAAGAAAAGTTGCTAATGATGTGGTTGCGAGCAATAGTCCACTTTCTTCGCCGCCTTACAGTATAATCCACCGCATTAGCACCCAACTGTCTTCCCATCTTCTTATCTCCTAATTCTCCTGCTCTTCACCTACCCATCATAATTCTCGCGCACCTGCAACTGCCCCCTCTAAGCGATAACAGTTTCATAATTCAAACGTAGATTTCATTGATTTGTTTTTAGTGAGGAGGCACAAACATTAAAAAGTAATTACCTGGAAATATCTCTACATGACTTTTTAGTATTTTCAGGAGTCGGGCAACGAGCAAGAAGCTAAGAGGGTAAGTGCGTAAGAGAGCGGCAAAACAAGCACTCGTAAATAAAAGAAATAAAAAGAAAAAAAAGCAAGTAGCTGCAATAAAATAATAAAGCAGGTAAGTTATGTCGTGCAAAAGTGTTTTATGGTGGTTGTGTGAGTTTGAGCACTGTAATATGAACTTTCGTAAGAATGTGTGCGTAAGTCGTATCCCTTGCACTCACCGATACTTTAATTACCGTTAAGGTTCATTAAATTCGACTGTCATTTTGCACAAATGAGGCAATACCTACGTCTATGGTGGACGAAAAGAAAAGACCGCATCGCAATGGCCACCAATGAACAGATTGTAACCACATGAATAACTGAGCGCCCTCATGTCTGACAGAATGTCAATATGGGGGCAGTTAATTGCACGTGTCTCCCGCAGAATTACGTAAACTGTTTTTGCAATGACATTCTAGCCATAAAGTGAGATAATAAGCGAAGGCTTTGCAGCTAAGGTATGGTGGGCTCAATTTCAGCAGTCACTTACTGGTTTATAGTCTGGTGAGAGTTTCGTGTAGCTCGACGCAGATGTGGTTAATTGTTGGTATTATAAAATGTTAAAACAGAATGTATAGACGCATAAAAGCGGTACTGGTAGCTTTAAGGAAAATAGAGAAAATGTTTTTCCTTGTTTTTTGTTTGAAACGTTTTAGCTAAATACTCACTCGCCCGATATTCTGATTACGTGTCCACTCATAAAGCCACGTATAGATTCTAATAATGATGCATTTGATAAATATTGAGTCGGATTCAGCCTCGGTAATCACGTCTTTGGCGATATCAACGCGGCCCCTGTTTTGTATGAAATTTAGTTCCTTTGGCACCAACTTCTCAGCAACAATATTCTGAACGGATCCATAAGGAATGTTCAAGTGCTCTGCAAGTTTTTTTCTATGGTTAATTTGCAGTTGCAGTTTTCGATATGGACGGCTTGCCACAACGTTCGTCATCCCCAATGGGCTCACTCAGAGTTCATACCTGTTTTCTTTAGAATGTCATTAGCGAAGCAAAGTCTCAACATTTCTAAGGGTTTCACACCATTGAATCCAGTTTTAACGCAAAATGTAATACAAACTCGTTGTTGCAAATTCAATGCCATTGTAAAAAATCAAAAATACGTTCAGAGGTAGACTTACTCAAGCGGCGTAATTTTTACAAATGTCAAGCAATGACGATACAGTTTTGATAGGACTGTTAATCATGGATGTGGCTACGTAAGAAAGAAAAACAGAACTGACGTCAGTTGACTTAGAGCGTTATTGACCATTGTTCCGGGAAATTTTTGGTCAAAGTGCTGTACAGGATGCCGGGAGTAGTGGATTTACATTCGTTGTTGGTAAAGCAACAATTTTGTGTGCATTGATTAATTGCACTTTTCCTTTGTCTTAATGAAAAAAAATCATTTAGATGCACTTGGTGAGTGTAGAGCAGAACTTCTCGAAATAAGTTGTTGGTTAACATTGCTTTTATCTCTAGAGGCTTGTTCCACTTAGCGTCTCTTTGATTTGGTTTTGGTTTTTTTCTAATATTTGCTCGCCGTGAACTGTTCCGTTTGAATGGAACTCCTCTCATCATATGATCATTGACTACGACAAGGATTTTCTTTTCATATATAAACCGTTTTAGATTTTTAGATCAAATACTACATTCTGGTACTTTATTCGTACTTGAACCTTAATTGTACAAACGATCTGATTGATCCCTGGCGCCAACAACTCACTTTTTGAAGCTATTAGGCACTACGTACGAGGTGTTTTCTTTTGGAGTATGGAACCCGGAACTTAAGCGCTATACTCGCTTTTGACACCCTGAGACCCTATAATCTTCAGCGCGTATATACCAATCCCTTGGCTCAAAGTGTAATTAACGCATCAATAGCTACAGTTTGTCAAGAATATCTTTGCATAGTGACGAAAAATTTAAAATTTTAGCTTTGATCGAGAATTCCAACAACAAATAAAAAAGCAAACAAAAAATGTATACATACATTCCATTACTGTACTTGTCTACGACTATTAGGCGCCAACAGTTATTAAATACACACATTACAAAAACAACAACGAAAAGAGATGTTTACTCTATTTAAAAAGTTAAAAAAAAATCTTTGCATAACTGATGAAAACAACAAATAATAATAATATAATAATAATATTTTGTATGTCCGCCTTGGGCATCAATTGCCGCTTGAAGACGACTCCGCATTGATTAATTAGTTGCGGAATATCATATTCCAATGGTATTTTTTCCCACTCTTCTCTGATGATTCTTATTAATTCAGGTTTATTAATTGGCGATCTTTTTCCTACTTTTCTTTTCAAATGAACCCACAAATTTTCGATTGGGTTAATTTCGGGAATTTGGGGGGAGTATCAATAACTTTGGTGCAGTTGTAGAGCAACCAGGACCTGCATAAATAAGATTTATGTTTGGGATCATTATCTTGATAGTATTTGTATTTAAATTTGGACGAGTTTTCCGGGTCATTTTTTATTATTTTATTTGTTATATGTAGAGACCTCCTCTTAGCATATAATAAGTGCCATATATTTTAACTCGAGCTCTTTTGTCACAGCGACCGTTTTTATAGTTTGAATAATTTTCAAAAGGGCTTCAAATACTTGTTAAATAAAATAGTGAAATCAGTTAGCAGCCATTCTATATACCCATACATACGTCAAATAAATACCCAATCCTATATTTCCCAAATAAAATGTAAAGCACGTACAACCGCCTAAAAATATGCAATCCAATTGCACACCCAAATTTCAAAGAACTTCCATACAATTTAGCACATTGTTGGAGCAAAAGTTCAATGAGTTGAAGTTAAACAAATAAAATGGACAGCGTTTTCCCCACATCAACAACAATTATGATCGCCTATTGCGCCTGCTGTAAGCTGAATTCGTACACAAACGTCCACGGGAACGGACTATATATTTATATACACACATATGGAGATGTATAGGAAGTGTCAGCGTGCACAGGAACACAAAATGAAAATTTATGGCCGGCAGCCTTGTTGTTTTAATGTTACCATCGACCGACATGTATCCAGCCAATAACATAGCAAACACAGTTGCAAAGGACCAACCACAATAAAATAACCGAAATATGAAGAGAAAAATACCAACAAATAGTTGTCGAGAGATACTGGAAACACGAGATGTGCTGGCAAAAAATGCCTGCAATCCCAATGCAATTGCGGCGAAGGCTGAAAAATTGGGAAAGTGGCAGTAAAGGCAGAGAAGGTGGAGAAGGCAGAAAGGCAAAGTGTAATGGGAAATGAATATAAAGCTTTTGCTTGCTTGTTCGTGTTTATTGAGTTTTAATTTAAACGCACATGTGGCGCTCGGTAGGCTCTGAAAAACATACCGTCGCTCCATGAGTTTCGTATGGGTCTGTGTGCTTGCATGGGATGGTACGTACGGCAGCTTTAAATTAATTGAAAATCTATTTATGCGCACATTCACGCACGCATGCAACATTGCATTTTAAATTACCATTTACATTCGATATGGATTTATGTGTGTGTGTGTGCTTTGTATGTATCGTTCTCTCATCCGCTTTCAATACGTGGCATTGCAATATTTCACTTCATCTAATTCAAGCCAATAATTTCGGCATTAATTGCTGCATGTGTCTGTCACGTATCGCCTCAATTTACCATTCATTTATTGCGCAAATACGCATACGAATGCTTGCCTTCTAGTTATTGCTATTTTTGTTACATTTATGGTAAATTAATTTTTTTACTGTTAGCTTCTGCAGTTTGCAACTGCAGCCAGAAATACCACAGTATTGAGATTATTTTGACATTCGTTTGTCATAATAAACCACAAAAATGTTTCCCAAAACTCACTTTGCCTTTTATTATTGGTTATTGAAATTTCTCAGTACGCCTTTATGAATGGTTATGAATTTTCAATTTGCATTTGAAGCAATAAGAGCATTCGGTTCGGCAGTTTGCTAGAAATTTAATGAGTTTCTAAACAATTGTGAAATAGTTTTTAATGAAGCTTTGGACGCATAATTTTTTGGTGAAAATTTTAGTTTTTTCTTTCATTCGGAAAATGTTTTATTTTAATTTTCCTGGAAATAATTACTTTTTCAAGTGCGCGTACGAGGGTTACATTTTATATATTGCGCCCAATAATGAAAACGCAGGAAAATTATGATGAAAATGGCTTTATTGCTTCTCAAAATATTCTCCTTGCAAGTGAATGCACTTCTGCATTCGCTTGAAATATTTTTCAAAGCACTTTTGCCATTCAGAAGTGAACGCTTCCAAAACGAGCTGTTTATAGGCTTCAACAGTAGGCTTTAGGCACTGAAAAACGTTGACGTCGCATTTTGTTTTTGAGTTTTGGGAACAAAAAGAAATCATTAGGTGTCTAATCCCGGTGTTCAAGGAAACGAAATTGCCGATGAATTGGCCAACCGTGGATCAGCGGTTCCCCCACTAGGGCCAGAGCCAAAAATCGGAATCAGTTCCACAGGAATTATGAATTGGATCAGCGATTATGTAGGCAATCTACATAAAGAGCGATGGTCCGGTCTGGAACGCTGCATAACTGCAAAGTGAACAGAAAACTGTCAAACTTTCTTACTAAAACTTGAAAGGAAAGACGTTCCGTTAATGGACACTACCCATGGGGTCAGCATATGACTACCATTGGAATCATTGAGGATCCAATGTGCCTGTCTTGCTTGGAGGAGGCGGATAGCACTGAGCACTTTCTCTGTAAGTGTCGTGCCTTTGCCAGAGTAAGGCTACGAGTTTTGGGTTCCGATGTCGTGAGAATGAGTAATATTCGTTCTCTTAAACTGGAGGATATTTACAGATTTGCCAAAGAATCTGCAAAATTCTCACAGGACTAACTATCTCTATCTCTGTCTCTATTCTTTCCTATCTCTTTCTCTGATACTTTTCTCCTTCCCTCCTTGACTACCTACCCTCTTTCCAGAGCTTTAAATACAATAAGTTTTTTAGCCTGAGTAGTTTAGGAGTCACCAAATCGCCTGGTGCTCCTTGGTTCGACCTTTTCAAATTTAAATTTTAAGCATCTAATCATGGCTGTAGGAAGAATGACCCATTAATTCGATCTTTTGAGTGCTCAAAAAGTCTCTAGATTGAGCCAATACCTGGGTGTTCATATTGTCTTGGCGAAATATGATTCGTCAGTAGTTAAAGTTCCTTAATTCTCTGAAAAATTCTGGTACACCACTCAGAATTAACTGTTTTATGATTCTCCAGTGATACAATTTTGACGACCATATTTTCCGAAAAAAGCAGGCGCGTAAATGAAAACGATTTAGGCCCTCCATTATTTATTTATTTTTTTATGTGTAAGTTTATGCTAAAAATAACAAACTTTTCGATAAAAATGTCGAGTTATAACTCATCACACGTAGTATTACGATGGCGCAAAATACAAAAGGCAGCCCGCGTACAAAAACTCGCTTGCCAATATTTCGTGGGAAATCCGTTTTTATGGCGCTTGCTTAGCTTAGAGAGAGTGGAATATTAAACACACACTTACATATATAACAGCGCTTGAACTAAATTAATTAATGTTGTTAGTTTTATTACGCCAGGGCAGCGTTGAAGGGCACTTTGCCACATTCACCGCATTATAGGGGTCAGATATTTTAATTAGAAGTAAACAATGAGGTTGTTTGAAAAAAGTTTTCAATTGCAATAAAATTATTTAGCAGTAGCGGAGGCCACCGAAGGATATAAAGGGTCATGCGAGGGCCACTTTTTATAAGTTTATTGTGGGGAAAAATATATAAAAGATGCTGAGATGCAATATGCGTCACTTCTGGGTTTTTTTTATAGATGTCGTTTGTAGCCCTTCAATTAATTTGTTTCCAAAATCGTGTAGCAAATCGGCATGAACAAAATCAAAAAAAAAGAGTTTACAATTTAATGGCTGTACAATATTTTATGTCTTGTGGGAGCCAAATTTTGTTACGATCATGGGCTTCATTTTCCGGTATCAGCGTTCGCCATTCACTGTTACATTGGCGCCAGCCTCATCTTTGAATATATTTGAGTCGAGGGTTCCTACAGCCGATAGGCCGCTTAAACGGTTGTTTTCAGTGGATGTAATGGCTTTTCTGGAATGGGTTCGGGTGTATCTTCAACCCAAATGTAGCAATTTTGCTTATTGACCTAGTCATTAAGCCAAAAATGGGCCACATCTCGGAACACAATAAGTTGGCCAGAGCGCGCGATAAACACTTTTCACAGAGCGTGAATTTTCGTAGTGCAATCGGACGATTTATAAACGTTGTTGAGGCACAAGTTTTTCCATTATAAAAAGATTAGATATTTAGTTTGACAGTAGTCACGTGTTATCTGTCAACAAAACCCCATTGGAAAAAGTACCTTCAATCTGATCACCCGTTATAATTGGCCTGCACATCCCTTCTTGGGTGTTTGGCTGAGCTCCTCCTGCTATTTATGGTCTGCTGTTTAATGTTGTTCCACAAATGGAGAACCTACAGTTTTATATCGCCCACGAACGGCATTAAAACAATGAGAAGTTTTTCATGGCAGAAATGCACATCGAAGTTTGCCATCGCCTCCCGAGCTGCGGCCGTCTTTAGAGAAAATCATTTCGTGTCATTTGATGTTTCATGCTCGTAGTTTTGAACCTAAGCACTTCCGAATGGTAGTCACACACAAGGCCACGGCAGTCGCCAAAAAGGTATGCCCTTTTTATACCAGATGTTGGCTAGTGGATTCAAGTGCTTCTGTATAATGCCACAGAAAATGGTTACCGCATAAGTTTTGTCAAATAAACAGGATCATTAAAATGTATCTATTAACATATCGTAATTGCTGTTCCCCGCATATTGGTTAAAACAGCAGCAAGAACAGCTAGAAGAAGAATTTATAAAATGTCCAACTTTCCAACAATGGGCCGGTTTTCTAATTGATGATGGCTAATTAAAATTATAAATTACCAGCGTCTGTTTTTGTTATGAATTATTGCAGATGTGTTAGTTTAAAGCTTTGTTGTGGTGTTTGTCGCTGTGCCAGCGCATAATTAAGACTATAATAGCATTATAGTCAAAATCAATATGTGGAAATACATTGGCGCATGTTTGGAGGTGCATGAATTTATGTGAACCCAATGTGTGTGTGTGTGTGTATGCTATCCATATCAAATGCATCAGACAACCACATGCAGCGCAGCCTTTTAACCTCAACACAACGTAAGCTAATACCAACATGTCACAACATGTGGTCAGCGCAGAGCAAAGCGAGTATTGGCACACACTAAACAAAGCATTGAACGAAATATGAGTACAGGCGGTGACGACGCGACGACGGAAGTGCTGCTCGCTCGACTGGTTGGTTAGTTGGTTAGAACAACTGGGTCGGATAGTCAGCCAGTCGCCGGGTGTCCTATGCATGCACACGTATCCTGTGCTGTGCTCAAGTTATGCGGCTATGAATAGCGTGGGTGGCTTGGTCGCTCTCGTATGCCGGATATAGTGTCTATCCGCCTGTATGTATGGGTGCGTGTGTGTGCGAAGAGTTTGTTTTGCGTGGGGGTTTATATGGCTGCTGCTCGTCTGATGGCGTTTAAGTCGCCTAAATTTATGCTTCAAAGCATTTTTGGGCGTTGCTATTTTTCTGCAATACAATTAAATTTGTGAGTGGTTTTGTATCTCATGTCGGTGGCATTGAAAGAATTACGCACCAGCAGCAGAACTGTCTTAAGAGTCATTTGACTAGTGAGTGGTTTTGTTATGTCCTTGCGCATTCATAGTCATTTGAAGATAAAAAAGCAAGACAAAATAATGTAAAAAAATATTACTTAGAATTCAGAAAGCGCCAATGCATGCGTGAAAAATTAGTTGCTGCTGTGGGGTATCCATAAATTAAAATGCTATGCTGAGGGAAATAAAGCTAAAAGTTGGCGAAATGCCTAATAAATTCTGTATATTTTTGATATATTTGGCTTTTATCTTAGTTTTGTTTGTATTTGTGTTTTTGCTTTTTTGTTGTTTTTTTTCTTATTTACCAAAGAAGTCAGTCTTAACTCATACACATACAACTTTTTGTATCACGCCTGGCTTCGCGTTAATTTTCTTTCTTTTCGCACTTGATAACAAAATTTTACGCTTGCACATGCATAAGTACCCACATCTTTACATACATATGCACATAGCGCACATTTACATATGCGCTTGGTCGTCTCGCGTGTTGTGAAAAGTGTAAAAGTTATGTCGTGACCTTGCTGCCACACAAAATGAGGGCGCAACATGTGCATGTCGACACCAACTATGCAGATAGCCACCTTTAACATTTTTACCGTTTGTGGCTGCACACACACACATGTAAACACAAACACACACTTAAATTAACTGCAACACAATCAACTCGCTGCAACGAGCGACACCTAAACTCGTCTTACCTTCGAAGGTCGCCAGCTCGTTTTTAGTGTAGCAAGTATTTGCAGGCGTTAGTGCTTAGAAAGGTATAAAATGCAGTAAAACCTTCTATGCTGCTGAGGAAAATAGTTGAAGGCATACATATCAATTTGGCCTGTGGAAAGTAATATGTACAAAGAATGTACTTCTCTGCGCTTCAAGTTTTTACACATGTTTTTGTTTGTATTTTTCACTAAGCTGGTCAGACCAACAGAAGTTCGCGTGCTTCGGCCGATGAGAGAGGTCGCGGTCTTTAATCGTGCGCTCTTAGCTGGTGAGATAATAGGTAGCATCATTCGCATAGAGCTGTTTTACCAGGCTATGCTTGAAGCAGTAGGCGAATCCGCGTTTCTTCTGCTGCTTGCCGATTAATCGTCGGTAGGTGACTTTTAGAATATTTTTCCAATACTAGAAATGGGGATCAAACTGGCTGCTGGATTAAGGATATAGGCTTGTGAACGTAACTCCCCTAGTGCTAAGTGCTTCCTAAAGAGGCCGGTCGGGAATTTAGAAGCCATGGACTAGGGCTGTCACAGAGACATGAATCGCAATCCATGGATACAAAAAATTACTATCAAAGGTATAATTCACAGTGCAATAGTTGTCTGTTGTCTGAATAAAGAGAACAATGCTGCCAATTCTCTATATATAGAAGGTCTGTAATGCGAAGCGAAACGAAATTTAATGTTTTATATAGCAATATCGCGCTTAAATATACAGGGTGCGTACGGTGTGTGATCACATACATATATGTGGCTATAACTTCCCGAAACCATTGTTTTTTGTTTGCTCTTTTCCACATAAGACATGAAGGACTACAACTTAACTCAAGAAATGAAGAGACATGCAATTATCGTCGCTATATGCGCAAATTATACCGATTTAGAAATTTTTAGTTTCCTTAAGTGCGCCCGTTTATTCGCTCATAAGGTGCGTCGGGAATAGGAAGTATCAGGCGGAGATGCAGAGTCTGCTGCAAAACGTGAAAAAGCACGAGGTGCGTTCTGACACTGTCCGCATTTATTCAACAAATGCAAGCGATGACGGTCTAGGACCCTTTAAAATGAAGACACTTGCGAGGGAGCCTAATATTTCCGAGGGTCTTATTCGTCAAGTTGACGAAGGGGTCTTAAATCCTAGGTTAAGCACAGACGATAGTTTACGTCGGAGCAAACACGAGTGCAGCAAGTTATCCAATCAAAACGCCATCTAAACAAAACACTCTGAAGCGCCTGAGAACTTATGGCCGTCTAACTCCCAGACCTTAATCCCTCGATTACTACGCACGGGGCATAGTTGAGCGTGAAACCAATAAAGCATTCTCATTACCCTATTCCTTCTCCGAAGGCAGCAATTAATATCGTTATGATCAATATGAATAAGGGGCATTTGATTAGGGTACGTAATCGTTTTCGGACCTGGATCGATAAAGTTATTGCAGTTAATTGGCGCGTACACCCTTTTTGGTTGTTTTGCCGAGCTCCTCCTCCTATTTGTGGCATCATGTTGTTCCACAAACGGAGGGACCTACAGTTTTAAGCCACTTCGCACGGCAAATATTTTTTATGAGGACCTATTTCATGGCAGAAGCGACCACTATTTTTCTAATTTTCGTTTTTCTTAATTTGGTGTTTCACCGAAATTAGAACCTCCGTTCTCTCTGGATTCCGAATGGTAGTCACGCATCAACCCATTCGACTACGGCGGCCGTCCGCTAATATAGAATAAGTTAATGTTGGTTAAAAATTTCTTGAAGTTTCATTAAATTTTGTTCAAAATAAAAGCTAATTACTTTTGCTCTCAAGTTTTTCTCAAATACCCTACGCAGCCTGTAAATCTTTTATATAAATATAGTTCAAGAGAAACTTAACTACACAGTGCACGTTTTGCTGGAATGCAGACAACAAATTGATTTTGTAATACAGTTTTTTCGCATCGCATTACCGAGTAGACACCCAGGCTTTTACCAAACTAAGCTGGCGAAGTTTAGATCAGATACGTTGGAAGGTGGCAAGGTATCTGTTCTATACCTAGTCAGATTTCTCAGACTTATCAAATGTGAAATTCCAAGTAAGTTTGAAAGGAAGTGTTAAATTTAGCCCACCTTCCGCTCTCATCTTTCCCTTCCGATTATTTCGTAAGGGTTTGGCTTCTCGAGAATTCGAACTTGTCACTTGGATATATTCTAAATCCAAAGTAATTCAATCTAAGGTGGTCAAGTCAGTCAGATCTGGGCTTGATTGCAAACCGCCGACAGAAGTTAAAATTAACGAATCACCAACTTTGATTAATATTTGGAGTATTCACAAAAGACTTCTGAAGCGATATGATTCGAGCAAAGTAAAAGCCGCAAATGTTTTGTTTGGAGGTGTTCAGCTTCAACAGCTTCTTTTCAGCCGTATTTTATTTATCTAGACCGCTTATATTTACTTGCCAGACGGATTTTGCGTGCCTGAAGACTGATGTTTGTCTAAATAGTACTAATTTCCAATAATTCTGCGCATGTATTGTTAGCTCAAAACTTTTGATCGGTGTCCTACAACTTAAATTAAAATCGTCTTCGAAAAAGTTAAGAAAATTTTGCCATCTAAGTGAACTTTTATCGGCACCCCCTAATTTCGTTTCGTTCTCTCTTACATTTTTAAAGTGGGCATGGCTGGCGCTGGCTTTACCCCACCGGAAGCGCTAAAATAATAGTTTATTTTCGTTTATTTGTCCTGCGACACAGCAACACTGGCTGGCAGCGGTTTTTATTAGAAAAGTTATTCTGAGCCACCTTTTGTGACTTATGTGCATACAAAAATATACTTAGACTGTGTGCAAATAATTTTTGTTTTTAGCTCAAGCTTTCGTACTGTCGTGCTTTCGTCCATAATTAAGTTTACTATGTAGGTTATCGCTTACGTGAGTTTGCATGAGTGCCCTAACGGAAGGTCTAGTGCTGTGTACGTAGTTTTTTGTTTGCCTTCTTTAATTATTCTTGTAGTTGTTATAAATATTTCCTAAATAAGGGTCGAAATCGTGCTTGCATTTAGAAAAAAAATTTATGTATTTTTTTTTCTCTTTTCAGATACTTTTGAAAGCCATCAAAGCCTACTAAACGATGTAAGTACTACCACCACTGCGATGTTTTAATTATCTCGAATATTTTTAGACTCTACTTTTCTTTAAAATTTTATTATAGTAGTCGTAACATTTTATGGAATTTGCAAAAAATTCCACATCTTGGCTGCCATACTATTTGAAATCTACACAAACCGTGTTGCTAAAGGTCAATTGAGCAAATTTACCAGCACATCGACAGCAATGCAAATTACTGGCTTTCCACTGAACTTACACCCAACAAATAGAGCTTCCAGTTCAGAGCAATTTTCGCGCACGACTGTGAATAGACTACAATTAGCTAGTCAATGAAGTGGAATTCGTTTTATTGCATTTAAAATAAATGGCTGGTACAAATTTATGCAAGGCAAAAAAAAAAAAAACAACATAAAAAAGAATGCAGTAATTGAATTTCCTTAAAAATTTTTGCACACCGTATTTCAAAGCTTGTGTACGTGAACTCGTTTATGGCGCTGAAAAAATTCCATGTGTGAATGGGCAATATAAAAGAAATTGTTTTGCAAAACCTAAAAAGGGTTGACTTTTGACAAGCTTTCGATGCAAAGAGCATAGAAAAAACGAAATAAAAAGAAAAAATATCGTCGAAATTCTAAATGGATGCACAACAACAACACAGCTAGTAAAAGGTAAGCCCTTTAGCCCAGCGGAAATATGTATCTATCAGCAAATGCAATTAAATTTCGCCTAATACTACCTGCAGCACTGAGTGCCGCTGGCATTTGGCGAATTTCTATGTCATCTGAAAAAAATATATAGATAAACTCAATGGAATGGAGCACCCATCCCATTGTGGTTAGTTTGTAGAGATAAAAGAGAAATACACGAAAGTGATCAGTTCCGCGCGAAATAACGGTGCCAGCCAATTGCAAGTTCATTTGAGCGGATGCTCAGGTGAATGCTGAATGAGCTGCACAAGCAGCAAACTGGGCTTGCAGCAGTCACACGATCGAGGTCTAGGTAGGCAGATTGAAAACGTGATGCTGTCATTATTTTTTGCTGGCAAAAAAATATAGCAAAAAGTGGAAACGTGATTTGCAAATTAGAAAAAGCAGAGTAAATTGAGAATAATTATAATATGGCTGTAATAGCGTTTGCTTGGAAAAAAATGGATGAGCAGAAGGGAGTTAGTTAACACATTAACGAAAAATTGCTTTGCATTTGAGCAAAAATGTATATACTGCGAAATATTTTAAATATATGTACATACATTGCATATTATATTAGGTCAAATAAAAAGTGATGAACATGTTTACGCTTGATTGAGAGTAGTTTCATAAATACTATCCGAAGGAATCAGAAAGACCTCTCTCACCTCATCAAGCATACGTCATGGTTTGGTTGGAAGTCTCTCAGGAACACGGCACTTCTTTGCATTTTTACGAAAAGGGCATAAAAACCAAGGGCCGAAAGTGTACTTAGAAGTTGTTTTGAAAGGTGTGGTTAAGAGTTTAACAGAAACCCTCTTTAATGGAAAGTACTAGGTCTGGGAACTTGTAGTGACAGTCACTGAAAGCCCTTGCTAACCCACGCTGCTCTTCGAAGTTAGTCGGTGAATGTAAGACAAAAGTGAACAGTGTTGCAAAACACAACATAGTTAGTCTTATTTGGGTGCCTGGACATTGTGGTACTACAGGGAATGAGTTAGCGGAAAAATTGGCTAGACTTGGAAGTCTGCAAGTATGCCACTAAGCTCTGAACCCTTTCCACATCGATTCAACTATGGATTGACGACTTCTTGAGGTCTACCCATAGAGGACGTTGGTCTGGGTTGAACTCGTGCAGAGTAGCCAAGTGCTCTGTGAAAGAACCAAGCAGGGAAATAGCGACGTTTCTCTTAAAACTCAGCAGAAAGGACCTGAGAGTAGTGGGGGGTGTAATCACAGGGCACAACGTCTGCGGTCAGCATATGGCTGCCATAGGGGTCGTAGCCAGTTCGATATGCCTATCCTGTCTTGAGAATGACGACACTGCAGAGCAGAGTATGGATAAAGTTCAAACTCTTCCACTTACGGATCTCTTAAGATTCATCAATGAATCCAAGAGATTTGTGTACGAGTGACCTAGACTAATTTATCCGTCTTACTACCCACTCTTTATCTTTCCTATCTCTATGCTTTCTACTGAAATTTATTCGGGTGTAGTGAAATGGTCTCCTGACTGAGTGCTTGGACTTGTCCAACCCCCCACAAATCTAAAATAATCTAATCTAACTGGATCTTTCAACAAAGCTTAGCGCACTGGCAAGTAAACCTAAAGCAACCCAATGGTTGCGGCATATTAATTTAGCTTTTATTTTTATTTTTGCTGAAGAGTGGCCTTCAGGCAGCCCAGATTTAAATCCACGCGTTGAACGTTCTAGCCGCATGGCTTTGTGTGTGTCTGCCATTCAGAAGTGCGCAGATTTGAAACTGCGGGTACAAAACACCAAATGATAGAACGAGTTTCTTTTCTAATAGCGGTCGCCCCTCGACAGACAACGGCAACTCTCTGTGTGTATTTCTGCCATGAAAAAGCTTCTCATAAAAAAGCCATTTGCCGTGTAGAGTTGGCTTAAAACTGTAGGTACCTCCATTTTTGGAACAAAATCAAGACGCACGCCACAAATAAGAAGAGAAACTCGACCAAACACCCAAATAGGGTGTAAACGATCAAGGTTATAGTAGGCCAAGTATATCGGTGTAAGGCATTAGAAGCCTTTATTTGGACTAAGAGGACAAACGGTTTCTTTAATTTGTGCTACAGATTTATGATTCTTAAGGTGAATGGCTCTTTTGAGAATGGCAAAAATAATCAAAGATTTGTCAGTGTTTGCCGCTATTAGAAAACACATTTTAATAATTTTGATGACCTATGCCAGCGTTAGAGTTTGAATTTGATGCATTTAGTCTTAATCTCTTACGTTTATTTTGCAACAACTTTTTTTACTAAATCGGGTAATGCCTGTATTTTACTTCGCTGTTTGTTGATTTTTATGAAGTCAATTATTGCTATTAGAGAATTCTTGTTTCGCGTTCAGCATATTAGGCTTTTGTGACTTCTGCAGGGCCTCAATAAGAGTGGGCCGTCTAACCTAACCATTCCTGCTGGGGTCATAATTCTTCTGACTCGTAATTTTCTATGTTTACAAACTGTCAAAAGCCTTGCATCATCGCAAATAAGGTAGTATGTTAACCGTTATGTTTGATCTGGTATAATTTCCTAAGCAGTGAGAACTCATATGCCATTGAAGCTCATATCACAAAAAAAGTATTTTCGAGAACCAAAGACTGAGTACAGAATTTGTAGATACTAATTTAACTCTAAGTTATCTGAACCACCTTTTCTTTGCATAAGTAATTAAATGTTAAGTTATATGAAGTACCCTGTTACATAAGTCAAGACTTCTCGGTCTCTTTTTCTCTTGTTTAGTGGCTGAGAAGAATTTGACAGAGGGCGGGAATAAAAATCGACATTAATTTAAGAAATCTTGCCTTAAAGAAGTCCTAACATTGTTAGGCAAAGGTCTTCTCAGCATGAAATTACAAAATATTCAAACCATGTGGTGGCTGATAACAGCTTAGTTCGCTCATACCTACATATGAGAAGTTATATCTCGCCCGCAAATACCCTCTGTACGTACAATAATATTCTCCACCCATCCACCACTTCTCCTAGATCTCCTCTGGCGCTACAGGCATTGCACTTATTCCTTTTCCTGTTATTCAGCGCAGCACTGTGCACCGTTTCCAAGAGCAAATAAAGCGAATTTAAAAGAGAAGCTTTTTCAAGTGCTGAGTAACCAAACCAAAAAAGTTTGAGAAAAAATGTACACATTTCCATGCGAATTCTGATGGGACGCAGAAAAAATTAAAAGGAGTAAATCGTTAAAAAATGTCCATTTATTTGCTGGTAACAAAGTACAAAGGTAAATATTGCTCAATTGTGCCAATAGCAACGAAAATGTGAAAAAATCGAGTAACGAGGCTTTGCTTCTTAGTTGGATGTTGCCAACATCGACGCAAGCGGACTGCTGGTGCTTTTCGCGTTTCCATGCGGTCGCGCTTGCTCTTGGCAAATACACATGTTCTGCTGTTTTAGTTGTTGCTGCGTGCATTTTATTTGTTTGCAAAAAAAAAAATTTAAAAAAAACCAAGAACAAAGCAAAAAACGATGTGTCAACAGCCGCCATCAACAGACATCAGTTTATTTGCTTTTACGTGTTGGCTGTTGAAGAAAAAATATTTTTTATACGCATATGTATGTGTGTATATAAATTTATTTCTACAAAACAAAAACTCAATCGTAAAAATTTAAATGACACCAAATGCACACCGCTGCTGTGGCAAAAACAGCAACAAAAATGGAAAATGCACTGCACCTCATGAAAATATAAGCATAATTTTTAAAAATTCATGGTAAATTGAGTTGCTATAAGTAACACAGGTTTGTTTTTTTGTTATGACGCCTCTTTGAGGCTCAACATTTTAATGCAAATAGTGCAGAGTATTATTGATGGCCAAGTTGTGAAGTGATCTGCAATCGAACTGCGGTGATTCAGGGGCTTTAAAGTTTTTACCCTTGATTGATGTTCGTATTATATTAAAAGCTGATAAAAATAGTAATTAGTGTTTGCTATGTATAAAAGTGCTGCCAAGAGCGAAAATGTTGCTGGATTTTAGCAGCAATAAATTTCATGCGCTTTGGTTTTTCACTTAGATCATCAGAAGTGGAATAAATTGTGTGAGCAAAAAAACCAGAAAGTGGATTTAATATCTCTAAGAATGCGTGCCATTCAAAAGCAAACATTAGAGTCATTGTTTATAGTGCACTTAGAGTTCGTTTCCTGAGCACTCAATATTCCGAAATCGTACTGAATCATAAGATAATAAAGAGACAGAAACGAGGGCCAATGAGTAGTGTGGTCGTTTCTTTTAGATTTTCTTCCAACTCGCGTTTACATAGAATTTCTAATCCGAATCCCTATTCTAGAAGTATTTTCTTATCTTCAATGTAAATTAAAGTCAGTGCACTGCCGTTCAAGATGCGCTATGGGAAAGCTTTTAATGCAAATTTCATGTAACCTTAGTGATGAACAATAAAAATATTGGCCCTGTATTTTGTTAGTAGCTCGTATATTGAAGATTGTTTAGAGAAATGTATAGTGCGTTGTTTTTGTTTTTTCAAATCCACGTCTCATGGCTTATTCTAGCCATTTCCCGTTATCTGATAGTTACTATGAACACATTAACGACGAGAGTGGTTTGAAAATTCTGCGTAAATCCAGAGAGATGACGCAACTGGTGCGTATCGAGGTTATGTTTAGTTGGTAGCATCTCTTGGAAGAACAAACATCAAGTTTCAGTCAAATCGTATATTTCTTTGGGTTTGGTATTCGTTTGAATCGAAGAAATCGAGTGATTTTCCTTTTCCATCATGACAAAGCATCAGCTCACGCCTCAGCAGTTGCGGCCGCAAAATTAATGGAAATCGGACTCCAACTCGTTTTACATTCTCCCTATTCTCCAGTCCTCCTTCGGTCTACTATTTGTTCCCCAATTTAAATAAGAGGCTGGCGAGAAAAGGATTTTATTCAAACGAGAAGGTGATTGCAGAAACGAATTGCTATTTTTCAGAGATCCACAACTCCTGTTCGGAGAGATCAATAAACTAGGGCTGCATCGAACAATTTGTATAAGCCTAAAAGGAGACTATATGGACAAAAATGTTTACCCTAAACAATTAACCACTTTTTATATTTAAAAGGACTTTCCAAACGACCCTCGCAAAAGTAAATTGTCTATAAAATCCTGGAGGGTTTTTATTTTAACAAATGTGCGTGACTCGATGTTTAGTAAGAAAAATATTTGAAAAATTTCCTCCACCTTTGCGGCAAGCATTGCTAGGCGACTGGCTTTGTAAGATGAGTTGCCTCTGTTTTGTTGTACGCACATTCTTATCTTTCTTCGATATCAGCACAAATTCATGAAAGCTTAAAAACTCGCATATTTTTTTACAAGCTCTGCATTGTTGTCACACATTCAAGTACATATTTTTACCTTAAGTTTTCTAAATGTTTCTCCCCTTGTATCCTTGGCAGCAGCAGTGCTTTAGGTATTATTTCGAAATCCTACAACATTAGCTTTTAACTTTCTCATAAGCTGATAGTTTTGCCAACATGGACTTTTCATGAAACACAACAAATGTAAAGTAAAGTAAAACAAAAATGGCTTACCACTTGCCCTCTAATTCGTATTTAAATGAGCGACACGAGGGCGTATACTTGACATTAATAGACTTCGTGCGCAGAAGTTCGCTATTTACTGCATATGTATGTATGTGTGAGTGGGTTTAGATATAAATATTTACATGTAGTGCAACTGCCTTTTCTTATAAGTACCCTGTAGTTAAATGCAGTAGGTGTAAATTACCTCACAACTAGTATGAGTTGCCGAGCCAACTAGTAATGCAACTTTCTTTTCTCCAAGCAAGCAACTGAATTTTACACGAGGCGGTATCGTACGAGAAGTCAATTGTCAGATCTCGATCAAAAATGTTCTAGTCACATACTAGTTCAAAATGGAGAAGAAAAATTCTAGTCCAAATACGGAACATCATCACTAATTGGAGATTAAAAAGTGGAATTGAAAAATAAAATAATTTCATGAATGCGAAATGTAAACCTTTTCTTTGATTTAAATATAATTTAAAATATTGCACATTTTTATTTACATAATCGGCGCTTACACCCTTTCTTGAGTGTTTGGTAGAGCTTCTCCTCATACATATAAGAGCGTTTTGATGTTTTCCACAAATGGAAGAATCTTCATTTTCGATAAATGGAAGGAGGATAACCTACTCCGAACGGCTAATGGTTTTTTATTAGGACGAGCTTTTTTATGGCAGAAATATTTACACTCGGGGTTCGTTATTAGAAAAAACTCTTTCTGGCACTTGGTGCTTGATGTCCGGAGTTTTGAATCTGTGCACTTATGATTGGTAGTCACGCACCAACCCCTTCGGCTTTGGCAGCCTTAGATTTATCTTATTGTAAATTTTTTAAATATTGATAGAAAGGGAAAATAAGTACATACATTTAAAAAAGTTTTTTAAAATTTCAAGGATTAATTAAAAGCATTTTGCGTTACATTGAATTTAAGATATTCAAAACGAATTTTGAGTCCAATGCAGCTATTGCTTAGACTCTTCCCAAATATAATGCGATCTCGAATTACTAAAAATCAATTATCTTCTTTGTTGAATAATTCATTAACCCTCCGTTTGGCACCCGGGTCTGGCCAGACGGGCTTTTCCGATTTTGGAAGTCAGTTTAACATATTTCTAGTATAGCTAATGACATGAGCTTCCAGGTAGCTTTCGAAAATTCAAATTTATTTCAAATTATGGATATAACCTCGAACAGGTCGAAAAAAGGCCAGACCCGGGTGCCGAACCGAAGGTTTTAAAAGAAATTGTCCAATGGAGAGTTAATTCGCTAATATAATTATTATTGTTTTGATCAGTTTTATTTTAGTTTTAGCTCCATTTATTTGTTAATTTATTACAAAATGGTTGATATTAGCACTAAATCCATAGTCAGTAAGAACTTCTGTGTTTTTTGATTAAAATTAAAATAAAATAAAAAATTAAGATTTTATCAGAAGTAAAAGATTTCAGATACATTAAATAGTATTGTACTTTTTTTATTTTTCCCAATAATATTAAGGGGTAACACCACTGTAGAAATTTCAAAAAATTGATTTTTTTTATAAGCTTAAAAAATTCTTTGAACCTTTTAAAATACAGAACAAAAAGTTTTATACGTTACCGAAGTCTATTTCATAAATTTTTTAAGCTTTTAATCAAGTGTTAGTGACTGCTACCTAACGACTTCTCCAAATTTCCAAACTTTAAACGCGTTTTTCTCAAAACACGTTTTCTGAAATTGGCACGCAGCATAACTCAAACAATTTTAAATATTTTTAATCGGGTTTTTCACTACGTCTGTATAATAACCTTCTTAAGAGAAGAGCGTAGGGGATTTTCGATAGATTAGTTTAAACGATTGTTATAATTATTTAAGTGCCGTTTTTTAGTCAAAAATAGAGTTTTTTCCTTCAAATGCTTGCTAATTCCACAAAAATAAATATTTTTTAAATCCCCTACGTGTTTCTCTAGCTATTCTTATCTAGATTAAGAAAAAAAATGTTTCTTTGTTCCAGATTAAAATTTGCACCCTCTGTGCTGCGTGCCGCGGAGCTCCTTCAAGAGAAACCACATTACAAAAATGTCTTCAATGCCGCCATTTTGTAAAATTTTTCGATCAAACTTTGTAGTTTTGTATTTTAGTATATAAGTAATAACTTCCCAAATCAGAGTGATTGTTTCCCCTTTCCTTCTATACAAAAAAATTCTTTAAAAATCGTGTTTATTTTACGCGTGTACAGTGGTGTTACCCCTTAAATGTGTTAGCGATGATATATTCAATTGCCTATTTAGCGTATAAAATAATTTAATATGTACGCGTTTTATTGTCTTACAAGGTACTCAAATAAAAGTGAATTAAAATGTTGAAGTCAAATAGAAAATTTATGAATAAGTCGTTTTGTAACCAGTACAAATGTGGTCTTTTTCGGACTAGTTCAATTTGAGTCATGCAGTTCTAGTTGTAAACTAGTATTTTTTCTGCCTATTTGTATGCTTCACTGCAAGGTATATGCATGCATTTGTATGTATGTGCGCATTCGAACAAAAGGACCCTGGCACAATTCGCATTTTCTTGTAATTGCGCCAACATGAAAACACACTGACTCAATTGAAAGTACCAACAATAGCAACAACAAAAAAACATGCATAGTAATACAGCAACAACAACACGCCAATTTCATTAAGAATCGTTGCTTGGCATGCCAAAAACGAATCGCAAAAGTAAAAGCCATATAAGTAAATAGGAAAACCGTCGCACGCAACACACTCTCGCACACACACACACATATTCATGCCCATCTATACCCGTTTCATGTGGAAACAAAAAAAATTACAAAAGCATTGGCTTGAAAAATGGTTTCGATAGCGCGCTGGCTTAATTTGTTGGCTGACATGAAAACAAAAGCTTTTCTAAAAATGAAAAATGAAAACACGAAAAAAAAGTAATATAAAACTACCGGAAAATAGCAGCCAAGTTTTTCCACAGTCTTTGTTTTTAGGCTTCCGTTTACTTCTCCTATTTGTATTTGTATTTGTATTTGCATTTTTATTTTTCTATTCTTATAGCTTTTCTAAAAGCCTGCCTTGGCACTACCATTCATACCCGTGCCATGTGCTGTTTTTCCACCGACTTTTTGCATTTTGCCTACATAAAAACACCTGCCTGTTTACGGTCATAACCATTAGTGTGCAGCACATCCTTTTGCACATTTTTTTGTTTTTGTTTTTTTTTTTTTCAAATCGCCCTTTTGCCACCAGACACCTGGCACTCGCTGTATACAACATACTTTTATGCACATACAAATATCCTTGCAGCGTTGACAGCGTCGTGCATGTTTGTTGGCGATAAAAGCCAACAACTTTTCGCTTTCCATTAAGGAAATTTTCTCCGTCTATTTAAATGCATACAAGTATTTTTTCAGTTTCTAACAGTTTGTTGCTGAATATTTAGTTCTCTTAGATTTTCGCTATACTTTACTGTACTTTTTCTATACTTTTCTTGCTTTGTTGTGCTGCGCTGTATATCCTCCCCATTCAAAAGAACTTTTTCCTTGGTTATCCTATATATTTTTTTATTTTACTTTTTCTACCTATTTTGTTTATATCACTTTCTTCTGTCTCTTTTCCAGGCTGTTGGTTGTTTAATTTTGGATTTAATTTGTAATTTGACCTTCGCTAATGCCCAGCAGGTAAACAAATACAGTAACAAGAAAATTAGTAAAGTTCGCAGCACAAGTGGGTTGAAATGAAGTCAAACAAAGTATAAAATAACAAATCGAAAGTGTACGCAGAGTGGGGGAAGCATATGAATTACGCCGATACTCACTCATACCATCATAAAATATATTAAAAAAATCCGATTATATAATTTGCCGAAGAAGTATGAGAAATGGTACACTTGTGCGAAAATTGCGCCAGTGAAGAGGCGGTCTGCGATTTTTTTCGCCTCTGTATTTTAGTACCTTTTTTATGTGTCATGTTTCGCAACTTATTCGCATTTTAATGCTAGAATTTATTCTGATTTTTTTGCTTAAATATGCGTTAAGTAGGCAGGCGTGTAGCAAATGGCAGTGTGTGATATAGGAGAGATGGTGTCAGTAGATGCCTACATTTAAATGCTAAATAGGCCTCACCGCTAAAGATGATTACTCGGGCAGAAACTGAGTTTCTCTTGTCAACGCTCCGAAGACTAGTCTGCGATCAAACGAAGTTTTTTTGTTTGCTCATCAGCTTTGAACTTCTGGGTCAGTACGATCTTGTGCAGGTGAAGAGCAAAGTCGAGACGCAAAGTTCTCTATGTCGAAAGGTCTCTGCGAAAGGTCGAGTTCTTGTGCAGAATGAAGAACTTTGCCGTATGAATGTTGGCTGACCGAACCGTTTCAAATTTTGTGATCAGGTTTTTAGTGGTTGTCTTTGCAGCCCAGAATGAGGACAGCGCATGCAATGCTTTTAGTAATGAACACTCAATTTCATAATTTTCTCACGCTGCTCGTCATGCTGAATTGGTTTCAGTGACTGAAATATAAGCAGACTTGACAGATGCCGCCAAAAGAATGTGTCCGCCAGTGAACATTGACCCATTGCTATTAAAAATACCTGCCTGTGAACTTTTGACGAAAGAAGTTTACCTGAATTTAGCACTGTTTAACTCAAAGCCTCGTTTTTCATATGAAAGTTTCATATGATGATTGGTGTGCTTGGCGATTTTTTGCGAAATTTTTACCAAGAAAACCGTGACGTGAGCGAATCGCTCAAGAGCGATTGAAAGAAAGTCAGCGACGATCAAAAGGATCCTGAGGACCTGACACGGGTATAAGTTTATGACATCGAAGTCAAAGCGCAATCAGCCCAATGGAAGTGACCAGGAGAGCCAAAACCGAAAAAAGCGTGACAAGCTCGGAAAATTGTGAAGGTTTTGCTCACTATTTTCTTCGATTTTGCTTGGCGTGGTGCTTCGTGAGTTCTTGTCTGAAGATTGTGCTGCCAATGGGGAATAGTAGTATGAATTTATAGACTATTTATGTACGTCGAGCAGTATGAAAAACGCTCTGAATTGTGCTCTTGTGCATTTGTTAGTCATCATTATATTATTCCAGCTCATACAAAGATGCTTGTTTGTGATTTTCTGTGATATTCGCCTAAAACAACCTTGCAATCATTCCTCAGCCACTACATTCACCTAAATTGGGCACTATCTGACTTTTTCCTATTTTCAAAACGAAAACGACGCATAAAACGACATAGAAATTTGTATTGATTTGACAGATAAAGGAAGAGCTAAATGTAATGCCATAAAAATTATATCCGAAGTGCCCTTAGAATGGAAAAATTACTGGCACAAATGTGCCTAATCAAAATTTTTGTTAGTGACGGTGCTGGGCTTTTTCTTTCATATAAAAAATTCGAGCGTTTAAAATTTAAATTTGAAAAAGGCGAGCCAAGAAGCACCGAGAGAATCTTAATTCCTAAAACACTCAGACTAAAAAGCCCATTGCAATTATACTTGAAGCTCTGGAAGGTAAAAAGGTTGACAGTCAAGGAGGAAAGAAGAGAAGTGACAGAGAGAAAGAGATGAATTAGAATAGAGACAGAGATAGAGATAGCTAGTCCTGTGAGAATTTTCCAGATTCGAGCATTTACTTTGTGTGGAAGAAAAAAATATATATAAAAAAAAAAAAAATGTTAAAAAACAAATGTCAATGGCGAAAGAAACATGTCAAAAATCAACGGTATTTTGTACTCATTTAAACGCTGCGCTGTGTTATACTATAATTTATTGCACTATAAAACTGCTTATCCAGACAAATTCTCAAATTCTGGTCAATAATTTGATGAGAATTTTGATGAATTTTTGAAAAATTGTGTTCAAAGATTGAAACTTCACGTAAAATGGTTTTTGTTGTACTTTGAACTATACTTTAATAAAAAAATAGTAGTGTGCTTATAACTCTGCAACGGGCTTTATATGAAAAGAAATCGCAGGGGTTCGAATTAATAGTGGTTAGGGCACTTTTCTATATGTATGTACTCGTATATACATATGTAAATGATATGCAGCTACAATGAACAATGGCGAACACCAGTTGGAAATTTTATTATTTATACTGAATCGACGTTTTGCTAATGATTTGTTTCTTATTTCAAAGCAAATATTTTCCAATTTCGGTTTACGGCGTATCAAAAGTCAATTTCTGTGTAATGCAATATCTCCATTGTAGCGTTTCGACAGAGCTTCAACCGGGTCATAACTTGACTTACATACATACAAATACATATTTCCCAAGAACAATTTTAAGCAACAAATAAATTTGTAATAAAAACGCATAAAAAATTGAGTTCATATTCAATTTAGGCGCAAATGACCTTCAACACAGAGACAGAGCACAATATTTACCGACACACGACGACTATAAATATTTTCATAAAAATATGGGTGCTAACACATTGGTTCTATGAAACCATAAATGCCAATGTGCTACGCACGTACGAGAGTAAACAATAATAAATTATAGCTGAAAAGGAAGTGCACTGATGAAGCGTAAGCGGGGAAAAGGAGATAAGAGAGTACGAAAGAGAGATGGGGAGAGGTCAGTCAGTCAGTCAGTCAGCCAGTCAGCCAGCGAGCATATAACAGACAACAATAAAAAGTTGGAAAAACACATAAAAACTAAATGGCATACAAAATGCATCATAAAACGTGAGATGGACATGAGCACGGACGAGACGAGACGAACATGCAGACCGACAGGCGAACAAGTGGACATACGAACATTGAACGGAGTTGAGCGATGGATGGATGGATGTATGAGTTGATAGACGATTTAGATTGTGAGTGGCGTAGAGAGTGAAGCTGCGTGCAAACATTGTTGCTGATGTAAAAAAGAGGCCCCATAGGCGCCTGCCAGCTTCAAGTGTCCGCAGGCTGTTCAAGTAGTTGAGTGAATGCATGGGCTATGCAGCAACAATGTCAAATGCAATGCTCAAACAAACGAAGCAATCAAAGTGAATTCACAGCGAATAAATTGAGCTGCAATTGATAGTCAGCGATGAGGGTGGCTAGGGCAGTGGGTGAAGGTGAGATTTGTAGAGAGCGCGGAGGTTAGTTAACTGCAAATGTAATAAATTTAGTGCTAGGTGGGAAAGCACACCAGCTGACAGCCACAAATGGTGCAAGTTTCATTTATCGGCAATAACAATAACAAAACAAAGCACAGGCATTAAAATGCATTTGGAAAAATCGTGCCTACCCAATTTATTGCTGAGCCATTTGAGCAAATAAACAGAGTATTATAAATGAGCAGCGCGATTGAATTATGATTGGTGCTGGTAGTGGAGGGGAAAGAGATCAGTAAGCGATGAAATTAATCACAGCAGAATTTGTTTGTTCTTTATATTTAAATTTTTTTGCTAAAAAATCCGTGGCTGCTTTGTGTTGCGTAAATATTTGTGTTCTTTGAATTGCTCATTTAACGCATGATTTCTAATTAAAACGCGACTGAAAAAAAGTTTAGTGAAAAACAGAGGCGGAAAAGTTGTATGGTGCTATGTATGCGGGGCAAATATTATTAAAAAAAGCAATGAAACTATTGTAATTTGAATAATAAGAATGCTGTGGATTTGTTGACAAAAAAAAAAAAACTGCACATACAAATAAAATCCATAGAATGGAAATAAAAAAGCAGATAATAAATTAAATATATAAAATATTAATGTACAGAAGGTTGGAAAATGCACTTGATTAAATTGAAAAAAAAAAAAAAAATAATAATAATCATTAACCCTTTCACTCCGAAAGTTGGTTATAAGCAAATTTGATCTTTATCATAAGTTATACACCTGTTAAAAAGTTCGAATAATTGTTTTTATAATGTTTTTACAATTTTGTTATGTCTTTATCATTTTTTAATCTTTTTGTAATTTTTTTTATTGTTTTTAATTGTTTAATTCAGTAATTTGTTTCAATTAAAAAAATTTTTTTTTTATGTTTTTATAAAAATACAGTGCATTCTACAACAAAAATCACCTAAAACTCCAAACTTTCCGCAAAATTAAAAAAAAATTGGAGAAGTTTCAAAACAAAAAAAGAACACTTGCTTACTTTTTATTCAGAATCTCCAGAAAAATTCTGTGTATGTAATTTTGTAGCCAATTCAATATTAGTATAACAAAGTTCAAGCTTCAAGTGGCTCAAAATTCTGGCTGATTTTTCACAATTTTTTTTTTCGCCGACTTGTTCAGCATTTTCTTCCATATAAAAGGCTTCCGAACTTGTGTTTCCTATGATCTTCAATACAGGTGGACATAAAAGCAATAAGCGTTACAAAATCCACACTCTAATGCTCAATCATAGTCAAGAGAATGACAAAAACATAAGAGTTACATAGTAACTATCGAAATTGTGAGGCAATTTTCAAAGCGATGGCAGGCAAATCGCATGTGAAGCAATTTTAGTGTAAGAAAAACAAAAAGTTGGAAAAAATTTTACCAATTTAGTTTTATGAAATAAAATGTGAAGAAGTAGGTACGCAGTTTTAAGCATAATCTTATGTATAAAAATTTACTCCTTTTGCCGCGTATGTCTGTAGTCGGTAAACTGCAAAAGTAGCTCAAGGCGATTAAAAGAAAAACACAGAAATCTGCGATATGTGACGCCGGGGTCGAGATATCTCTATAAAAGGTATTTATAGTCCAATTTGCCAGAAATTTTATACATATATTAGCTACACATAAGGAAACATGATGCTCCAAAATTGACTCGATAGGATGCGCTGGGGTTGATATATGTCTAAAAATCGTATTTACGGTCCCAATTGGGGCAAACTTATGACAAATATTAGGTACATGAAGAGAAAGAGTTTATTTCAAAATTTATTGAGCAGCAGCGAAACCCGGTTAGCCCGGTTATTAAGTTAAAAAGCGCGATTTACAACAATTCCCAAATATTTCACTGCTAAAGTTTTATATTTTTAGGCCGAAAGCCTCGTGCCACTATCGCTTTTTTTTAACTTATGCTGTATATATTTTTATAAAAAAAAGAAATAGAGTAAGTTTGAAAAATTTAACACTTTAAATTCGGTTTGAAGTTAATTGATCAGGGAATTTTGTAAAAAAAAAAAATGGTTTAGCAGCGGGCGTGAAAGGGTTAAATGTGAAATCAGAATGCGTGAATTATTTGAAATAAATAATTTGTTAATTTTGACTCTTTTTATTTAATGAATGGGTAAAGATGATACGAATTTTATAAAAATAATAAATTTTTTTGCTTATTTTGTTATTTAATGGGTGTGGGAGTTTACTGCATTAAGGGGTGAATCCACTATCGATTCAGGCCAAGTCACATAAAGTGCATCGCAAATATTTATTATTCTTTTCATTTGACCTTTCTCCCTCAGACTAAGTAAGGATACACATTTCACCTTGATTAGTAGATCGATAATTATCTCGCCGTTTGAATTACGAACTGATGAGGGACTTATAATTTTTTCCGGTTTGAACGAACTTTGCTATGCAGCTTCTGTTTAAGTTCCAAGTTGCGCTTCTTAGGATCTTCAAAGTCAAATTCTCGTGGGGTCTCAGCTATAATATGTTGAGATCAACGAGAGAGAGATCAAGTCCGAGAGATCAAGTCCTTGGCGGGTTATAAATCCGGGTCTTTTCGGTAACGTAAAACTGGCTGTCGAGGGAACTAGCGCGGTCTCAGCTAATGGATACTCATTTACTTTCTACTATATCAAATTCGCACCTAGCTGCTTATAAGTAGACAACTGCTTTTTGGATAAAAAACTGATTCGAAAAGCTTAGCAAGTATGTTATCCAGGTTCCATATCATTTTTATTGCATGCTATTGCCCGTGTCTCAGTTGGGTGAGAAGTGCGTCATGCGGAACTGCGCATTTGAGAGGAAAGCTGTTCATAATAACAAATTATTTAAGTGTTCTGTGGGCTTAAAATCTTCTATAAGTCGGCATGTTATTGGAAAATCCGTCAAACTCTACGCTGTCCAGTCTTTCGGTCTTTTGCGTTTTCTTAGCACACTAAAATGTCTCCCATGTAACTCGCAGTTTACCGGATCGAAAGTGGTATAGACGGGTGGCGTGATTTTATTTAAAATTTGACACAAATGCAAGTTTTTTTTATTATTATTATTTTTCTCACATTCCATTTCCGAATTTCACCACAAACAGCACACGCTCAGACACCAAAGGACTCCAGAAAATGTTGTAAAACTTCGAAGCAGATAAAGCAGAGTTATAAAATTTCAACAAATACAAATATAAAAGTCCAAATCAGTGGCGTAAAAACTTTTAACTAACGCATTCAAAGAAAGAGAAACACCTTGAAAATTTACTATCTACAAAAACAAGAATACTACCACTTTTACTATAATAGAGAAATAGAAAATTGCTTCCTTGTGTGTATGCGCGCGAAAGATTTCCTGTTTGCTCTGCATCTTCACGCTGCAAAACAACTTTGGCCAACTGTTGTCGCCATCGCTAGTCAAGTTTTAAGTGCAATTTAATTTTAATTTGCACTTTTTTCTTCAACAAAGTTTTACCTTCACCAGCCTGCACGATGCGCGACGCCGCCGACTACTTTGGGGCGTAGCTTGGAGCTTCTGCACTTATCTCAGCTGTGCTGCTAGTAATTTTTGCTTTTGTATTCAGTTTTATTTTCTTCACTTCTCCTTTTGCTTTTCACAACAAACTGGCTTTTCTTCTTCATTTACGCTAATTAAGCGCGAAACGTTTTGTTGAAATTCGCAGTGGGAAAAGCAAGCGAAAAAGTTTTAAATAAAAAACGCTACAGAAGCAAAAAAGTGAGGCTGGTTAAAACTAAACTTAAAAGAATGCTTTAAGTGCTTGCTGCGTTAGAAGAAGTTGGAGTACTTACGGGCAAAGACAGGAAAAAATCGAGCAAGCAAAACATGCTAAAGTACGTAAAAATGCACATAAGTACGTCGATATGTAATAGCATTAGGGATGCCCTGATTTGCAAGCTTTGAAGTTGAAGTTAGTTATTTCGAAGTCAGCTGGAATGTGTTTAACGGAGATTCATTGATGCCAGGGTTTTGGCAGTTTCTATGTTCAATAAATTAAAAAAAATTCTAAAAAGAACCTCTCTCGCATAAATTGTATTCAAGTAAAAGTTGATTAGACTTTTACTTTTCTATAGGGAGATCTAAAGGAGAAAACGTTTTGCAATGACTAGCACAGTGCGAATGATTTTTTTTAATCGGCTCACTTTTTATGCGAATTATTTTCAGATTGCATTTTATGTTACATACAAAAATATTCAGAAATTTTTAAGTCGCGTTTCCACTCTCTGTCTGATCACTGTAGACTCATGGGTAATAAAAACTGGAGAGTTTAGAACTAAAAAGTATTAAAGGTCAAAGGTCAAATGTGACTACTATTTGCACTTTAAGAAATAAGAATTTCTTTCCGATGCTTTTAGTCAAAAGGTTCACGGATTATATTCAGAAAATTCAGTATACATATTTATTCTTCAAAACTCATATTCTCGCATTCAAAGTACTTCCCATGAGCTGCAGCGCATTTATGCCAGCGTTTGATCCAGCTCTCGGAGCATTTCTGGAACTCTATATTTCTATTTACTTTCTTTCGGCTTTTAAAACGGGTTCCCCGTAGTGGTTTTATGACTCGATTAGGCAGAAAAAAATCGCAGGGACCTATATCAGCTGAATTCGATGGCTGTTGGATGGTTTTCGTTTCGTTCTTGGTCGAAAGTTCACAGTTACTAATGGCACTATTCGACGGTGCGTTATCATATTGCAAAATCCACGAGTTGTTTTTCCAGAAATCCTTTCTTTTTTGGCGAACTGCTTCACGTAAACGTCTCATAACGCCTAAATAATAGTCATGGTGTTCAGTACCGTTGTATTCCATAAAAACCGTAAGCATCACTTTCTTTTTTTCGTATTCAAAAACTCACGTTATGTCTCCAGTAATGTTTGATAATGCGTTTTATGAATGTTGGGTTGGATTCAGCCTTGGAAATCACATATTTGGCGATATCAACCCGGATCTTTTTTTCATTAAATTCATACCAACCTAACAAAAAAACGCAGATCTCAAATGATTTGCCTTAGAGCGTCACCTGGCGGTTGGTCCGGAAAATGTTTCATCACCTCCAGCGAAGTTTATTTTTGTGTCTGTATTTTATTATCTGAAAATCATTTGATAAATATTTGCGTTTTACCATAATGAGGTATAGATTTTTTTCTGATTTAAATAAAATTCTTGTATTACAAAAAGTTTAAGATTATCCAGAGAACTAATTCTTATCCCAAGCTGGGCAACCGTCCGCATAGCATAATTTCTAACTAATTAAGGTTACCATAAAAATTCAAAAAAAGTACGTGATTTTAGAAAAATGTTTGAGATAAAAGAAATTATAAATATGATTTGTTTAAAATGCCTAAATTCTTAGTCAGCCGAATGTATTTTAACAACTATTTCAAGTATCTTCTGTCGATATAAAGTCAAAATGCGGGTATAAATATTTTCTTAAAAAAGTATATTCCGAAAAAATAAATACATCCCTAACGTAAATTCGTACATTTGTCTTGTTGACAAGCGTAAAAGTTTTTGGCTACAGTGTGTGATAGAGAGAGGGAGAGAGAGAGAGCCAGGGAACAGTAAGTGCCACAGAAATTGGCAGTTGCGGGCAAATTAAACAAACGTCAAAAGTCTCCAGCACACGTTCACACTTGAAGTTTGTAAAAAGAAGGGAGGAAAACTATTTGCGCAAAACTTTAAGTTGACACAGCGCTTGTGTAAAATGTTTTTGCTGTTTCCGACAACTGAAGGGAGCGTTAGAGAGGAGCCGGTACGTAACTTGAATAAAAAAATCAGTGGTCTTTAAATCAAAATAGTTACTTTAGTATTTAGAACACCATAAAAAACTCAAAACAAACCAGTTTATAACAGAGTATTATTACTCCTTGTATTTTAATCGAAAGAGGCGCGCTATGTTTTTCCAACTTTCATAGATTCGCTGAAAGTTGGCTACCCTTCAGCATAGCAAGCTGCTGTCAAAGGGTCTTGTCGAAATTTGAGTTCCAGATATAACTGAACTTTCAACTGTACCTACATAGACCAATACAGATGTATTTTTGATGACTATTTTGAGACTAAGCTTTTTAAGGTCAAGCGTTTTTCCAGTCAAAATCTTCACTGCTAGTTATCTCGTAGAATATAGGGCAATCTATTTTTCTTCATTACTTACCATCCGCTTCAAAAGTAGATCGATTTCTGCACCTTTCAGCAAAGAATCGCAGACAGCAATTCGGTCGTGCTTTTCCTTGAAATCAACCTTCTGCAAACAGTTCCAAAGTGTTTTCTGGCCGATTTTCTTTTGTTGGGTAATGGAATAAATGCTCACTCATCGGTCCAACTCCACGATTTCAATGATTTTATCACAATATTTGACCTTTGAGCTATCAGAGCGTGTCGCAATTTCAACTTCCATGTTACTAGACTAGAATCATTGGATATTCATCATCGCCTTGTTGCTCCATATTTGCTTTCTATAAAAACTACCTGTTTTGCCCGCCTGCTCCGACTTTCCACCAATGTTCGCAGTGGCACTAAAGAAGGTATTCAATTATCTTTTTTGCCTTCATTTCGGAACGCTGTAACGTCAACTGGCTTCGACAAAATACAAAATTGTCAAAGAGCTTTCTGTTTGAAGGCTTTAAATCGCCATGCAATCGGTGTATACATCGTGAGATATGACTAACTAGAGATATTTGAAAAAAAAAAGAAAAACAAATGGTAAACACTTTTTACTTCACCTATTTTATGTTTACTAGCAAGCGCAAATATTTCTCAGTCTTCTCTACCGCCAACAATGGAACAGATAAAAATTTGCCCAAAAATACCATTAGGGATTTGTTGATGAAATTAGGAAAACAGGAAGTATTCCATAAATTCGACAACCCAAAAATTTGCGCAAAAAGTGCAGAAAGCATAAAAACAGGAAGAAACCAACAGAAAACAAGAAACGGACGCAGTGAATGTGTAAAGGATTGAGGAAAATAGAAAAAAATTTGGAACTTGAAATGAGACAAGAAAATCGTTTTCATGCGACATTGATTATGGAGCACAAAAGCTCACAAAGTAGCAGCAGCTGGACGCGCAAAAGTGCGGATGTTCTGAAGAAGAAAAACGAAAGCGAAAATTTAATGAGGAAACGAATGGGCAACACATGAAAAGGGCAGAATGAGATTACGTTGAATAAAAAATGAAAAAAAAAAAATCAACTCAAAAAAAGGATACGCCAAAGTATAAAACAATTTAAAATCAAAAAAAAAAAAAATATAAAATAGAAGGAAAGTAGCAACCAACTGCTAGCGAAGGAAGGAATCAAAAGCGAGCACGCAAAGTTCGGACAATTTGATAGCCAAAATGGCTACAATTCAGAATTAACCCAAAGGCATTTTAATTTAAATTGTGTTGAAAAATTGAGGAGCAAGCATTTTAGATGCCATGGAGGAAGTACTTAAAGTGGTAAATTATACGCAGCTGAAGAATGCTGAGCGCAGAAGTTGTGCGATAAATAATTGAGCAAACAATGTAAACAATTAATGAAGATAAACTTAGCGAAAAAACAACCGCAACCGCGCAATCGCTGGTGATAGAAGGAAAAACAATCCGCATCAGGTGAGTTAGACAGGAAAGCACAGGCTGCAGAGAAAGAACCAGAGCCAGAAAGTGGCGCAGCTGCGGAGAAAAGCGCAAAGTGAAGAAAATTTAACGAAAACCTGAATAACAAACGTCTACAACTCATTAGCGCCTTTGAGAATACGACTCAATCGCTTTGAAATTAATGTTAAATTGTGGAACGGCTGCTCGTGGAATGACTTGAAATCGACTGGAGGCTGTTTGCCTCAACGAGCGCAAACCATATTTTCATATTCAGCGCTGACTGTTGTGGCCGCCATGGTCATTGTTTTGTTTTGTTGCGATTCCTTATTAACGCAAATAATAGCAATAAAAAGTAATAGATTAAAAAAACAACAACAAGCACACAACGTGAACGTCACGAACAAGCTTCGAATAGATAAATTAAAAGGCCTCAGAAAAATAGCGGAGCACCAGAGATAAATGAGCAGAATAAAATTTAATTAAATTAATGAAATGTAATAAAGCTTGTGAATGGAGCGTCAAAAGCAAAGCAAGAGAGCTGGTGATGAGTCGGAATGATGCTGATGCGCGCATCAGCAGCTGCTCAACAGAATACAGCAAAGCGAAGAAGCGGCGCTTGAAACAACAGCATTAATAAGGCCACAACTACCGGCTGCTGGGTGGCTGGGCGCTGGAAGGCAAACCGACTGGCCACAAGCAATATTAACCAAGTCTTCCTGTTTGATGAAAGACCACTACTGTAAATAATCTGAACCAGTCAGCTGTGCAAATTGTAGAATATCTCCTTAAAAGCTGAATAAGAAAGAATGCGGAGATGGAAGGAAAGGAGGAAGGAAGCGAGGAAGGAGGGAGGATGGTTGACTGTGTGGCGACTTAATAATGTTATTCATCAGCAATATGAATGCATAAAATTGTTGACGTTGCTGCTTATGCTTGCAGTAATTGTTGCTGTACTTAATGACAACAAATTCGTAGCATTCTCACCTATTCAGAAGGGTAAAAAAGAAAGCAGCAGAAGAAAAAGAAGCAAAAAAAAAACAGTCTCTTAAACCACTGAAGCATATAAAAACCTGAGCACTGGAGAGCTCTTCGTGTGTATGTGTATGTGTGTGTTTGTGTGAAAGAAAAGTGGCAGAAAGAAGTACTTAAAAATATTTTAAATACATAAATGCAATTACGAGCTTGTACCGCATGGCCGCGCGTGTGTTCCTTTCATTTCTGCATTTGAGTCAACGACATTTTTCTGTGCGCTGGGGTGAAGTGGTGCTTGTGATGCTGATTTTGCATTAAAATTTGCATACGATATTATTTGTATTTGGCGCGAAGGGGGTCGAAACTGCTTTAATAAGGATTTTGTGGCTAAGCTTTAATCTGAATTTTCTTGTTATTTAGCAGAAAGCAAAGTGTGGCTAGCGAAAAGGTTTTTTTTTGGAAGAAAATTTGTGATGCTTTATGTAAAGTCGCTTTAAGTCCTCATATGCTTGGTGTAAATATTTCTCCAGCAGAATGATAAATTAATAAAAGTGAATTAATTGAGAAAAAAGCGATTCAGCTAATTCTCATGGTGTACGATGAGAAGGCTTGGAGTGATCCAGGGAAAGATGCTGTGGAAGATTTATTTTTACGCGTTGGCGAAGGTGAATAGCGCAGATGATGGGACGATGAGTTGTGCGACATAGGCAATAAGTGCTGTAGAAGGCCCAGCGGCTTTGTGGATAGGACATATCGAAGGAATAGTTACAAACGCTCGAGAAAAACCAGCTGGCATGATTTGTGGAAGAAGTTGTCAGTTAATGTTTGGTATAAGAAAATTGCAGGAAGTTGCCTTGAATTTCTTCATGGACTTACTCAATAAGCGCTAAGATTTATAAATTTATCTGTGCTTTGATTGGGCGGGAATATCTATCAGTGAGTTCCATAAAGGGTCTTTCAAAAGTGACATATAGATGCCGTTTGTTTTATGTCATCTTTCGCATTTGCTAAGTCGAAATAAATGTTTACACTTAAACAAAATCAGAGTTTTCAGAAAAATTTCGGGTATTCAGTTTAGTTTATGCCGGGTTAGCCCATTGAGTTTTGGTAGAATAAATTGCAAATTTGAAGTAATTCAAAAATCGTATTAATTTTTGACATTTTTTTTTTGTCGACGGCGTTGGGTGTTTTCTGCCACATTTGAAAAAATAGAATCTACATTTCTTTTTTCGTTAATCGTTATGAAACTCTTAGAGACTCAATACTCGGTCATTTTATTTGACTGTAAATGCTAGACACAGAAAATCTCTACCAAAATTAAGTATAGAGAATACAAGTTTAATGAATTTTATCCTTACCGGGCAGCGAAAATGGATGCCGAAATATTACTAATAGTTTCATCCTAATAATCTAAAAGCTTTTCATATACATATTTTTTATTTTTTATTTTTTTAATCTGCTAAAGCTTATGAGCATGTAAAATTAATATCGATGTACGCATAGTGACTTTCCCAACAGGGATTAAAAATATATAAATTCTACATATTTCCATTTATGACAGTTAATTATGCTAATCGCTAATTTTTATACAAATAAATGTAAATTAAATGAATTTAAATTTGAATTAAAAACTGTTTGCCGTTAGTATTCACTTGTAATACCAAAGTCAGCTCACGTGCAACACTTTGCAACTAATTCACTACGCGAGCAATGGGGAAAAGTGGGCCAAAACAAACAAAAACTAGCGGCTAAAAGGCGAACGCAGCGCAAAAAAGGAAATAAAAAAACGAAAACAAATGCAATGGCGAGTAAATTTGTAATAAAAAGTTGAAAAACTTTATGTCTTCAGCAAAAGTTAAATAGAAGTTAGACAAAAGTAAGAAATATTAGAACGCCAAATAAAACTGGTAGGTGAATCAAAAAGGTAACGGCAATCGGTGAATGGGACAGCAGCTGTCAACAATGCAAATAAGTCGGATAACGTGGCAGACAGTCAGTGCTATTCGCGAAAGCGAACGAGTCAGTCAGTCAGTCGGTCAGCCAGCCAACCAATTATTTAATCTGATATCCATTCAGTCAAGTTGTTGTCAGAGTTGTTGTTGTCATCCAGAGTTTATTTCTTGCTTTTAGTGCCACTAAGAAATCAAGTTAAGAAGTCAACAAGCTGCAAAAATAAACAATGAGAGGTCACCTACACATCTATAAGCGTTTACGCAAATAGCCAGGAGAGAAGGTTACTGATTTCTTTGCGATGTTTGTCATTTATGCGAATTCAAGATCGCGAATAATTTCGATTTTTTTCTAAGAAAGAATTAACTTTTTTCTATCATTTTGGCGTTTATTTGACTCGACCCTCCCGCTCCATTGACTCATTATCGCTAGCAAAGCTATTAAAACTAAAGGGTTTTTCAATTGGTGCGGGTCGATTTTGGCGCCCTGTGGCAGCCATTTTGTTTTGGTGACATCTGTCGAATCTTTTGTTTATTATTCAGTTGTTTATACCAAATCATCATGGCAAGTTACACGGTTGAACAGCACGTTCAAATGATAAAACTTTATTATCAAAATGAGTGTTCATTCACGCAAACGTTGCGCGCATTGCGCTCATTTTTCGGTAGACGTGGTGGGCCTTCAAAGTCGACTCTTCAACGTTTGGTGGCCAAATTTGAGACGACCGGGTCAGTAAACAATCAGCCAACACCCGTACGTTCAAGGGACGCAAGATCAGCCGAGAACATTGCCGCGGTCCGTGAAAGTGTACAGCAGAACCCGAGGCAGTCTATTCCTCGCTATGCACAATAACTTGGCCTTTCGCAGACTTCAACTTGGCGAATTTCGCGTCGGGACTTGGGCCTACACCCGTACAAAATCCAACTGACGCAGGAGCTCAAAGTTGATGACCATAGACAACCCCGTTTGTTCGCTGACTGGGCTTCGAATCGTTTGGAAGAGAACCCCAGTTTTGGGCGAAAAATCATCTTTAGTGACGAGGCGCATTTTGGATGAATGGCTGTGTTAACAAACAAAATTGCCGTATATGGGACGACACCAATCCACACGAGGTTCACCAGGTGATAATGCATTCTCAAAAAGTTACCGTTTGGTGTGGATTTTGGGCCGGCGGCGTCATTGGTCCGTACTTTTTTGAAAACGACGTTGGTGAGGCGGTCACCGTCAACAGCGAGCGCTACACAACGATGATAACCAATTTCTTATGGCCCATATTGAACCATATGGACCTAGACGACATGTGGTTCCAGCAGGACGGCGCTACGTGCCACACAGTAAACGCCACGATTGACATTCTGCACATCTACCCGCCCTTATTGAAAAACCCTTTAGTAATGACCAACTCTTCATGGCTGAAAGTACCAGGAATTGCTAAACTGAGCTAAGAAATTTTATTTTATGTTTTTCGCGCCTATTAGACCCCAAGTCGACAATTTGTTTTATAAGCTTGCTGAAAATGGTAGATATTCAAGCGTTTGAATAAAATGTGTTTATTGTGGGCTGGGATGCTTAGAAATGATAGAATTTTTATAATATGCAACCAGTGTGCGCTTTCAATTAATTCTACCATAAGCCTATTGAGAATTTCTGTCGACCAAATGAAATGCAGGTAATAACCACGGAATACAAACGAAACGTCATCATTTTTGAAGATGTGAATGAGTTCTCTTACCTCGGCAGCAAAAAACAAAAAAAGAGATGGTGGCGCAGTGTCTGATGTGGCGGCACGTATTTATCAAGCGCGTACTGCGTTCCATAAGCCAAACCGACTGTAGTGCCTTGGTATCCTGTCACTAAAAACATAACTTAAAATTTTGAATACCAGCGTAAAATCGGTCCTCCAACGGCGCTGAGACTTGGCTTATCTCTGGGCACATAAGCAGACGGAAATGGAGCTGGATTGGACATACTCAGCGTAGAGCACACAACAATGTTTCCAAAATAGGTTTTCAATAGAACCCACAAGAAATTTGGATGTACACTGCCACTTGAAACGAAATTAGACAAAATGGCTGACAGAAATCTTTGGAGGGCCCTTGTTTCCGTCCTATGCTCCGACTAGCAGCGATAATATGTGCAGGGAGGTGTTTTTTTCTCATAGTAGATTTTGAGTTCTTCTTAAAAATGCCATCTAACCGTATGTATTATCAAGGAATAAAAAAAGTATAAATTTGATGAACAAAAGAATTTACGAAGGCTAAACACCTGGTTTTCTATTTGACCAGTTTACGAAGACCAAACACCTGGTTTTCTATTTGACCAATGAAGAGAGTCCATACTTTTCGCTTGTAATTCTATATATATCGATATTTTATTTCGATACAATTAGTGGAAACCGGGAACACTACTGCATATCTCCATTTCATAAAAAACAATTGCCAATAATATTTAATTTCGTCGAAATTTCCACATAATTAGCGTATGCCTACATAAAATTTATCATACTATATAAGTTTTCTCAAGAATTTGGGCTCTTAAGAATTAGTTCAATTGTAGTCTAGTTCACAAAAGACTAGTTACGAACTAGAACTTTATGGACCACTGTTGGAAATTTTTCTTGCTGGGCAGGCGCATTGACAGCATTGTTTTTTGTGGGCAAACAAGGTGTGGAACAAAAACCCGGCATTTATTGTCACTGACAGCCAAATGAATAGGTGCAAGGTAACTGATGCAAAGTCTAAATGCAAAGCACAAAAGCAAAAAAGTTAGTAAATGGTGGCAACTGAAAAAAGTTTGTCGGCGTCAAAACTGATTGTTGAACGCACCAAATTGTCGCGAAAGTCGTAAATGGATTAATGGATTGGGAGTGTAAGGGAAACTACTAATAAGAAAGTGGGCGGAATGGGGAGACGAAATAGCTTCAATTTTGCAATACTTTACCATTATGAATTTATAAGCACTTCGAAATGCGCAAAAGCCGATTAAAGTCTTAAAATTAAGCTACACTTTAAACTCAGACAAACTGCTTGTTAGACACACACCTATACACACACACGCGCAACATAAATAATCTCAGACATGAAGTGGCGCAAAGCGCTTACAAATTACGAAAAGAGGAACAGGATGCTGGAGCGAAATAAAATCAGCATCAGGCGGTTACACGCAGCCTTAGCCGCCAACACCAAAACCAACAACCCAACAACCCACCAAACAGACAAATACATAAATATGCAGACACAATGTTGTATGGCCAAGGACGAAGAAGCGGAGCAGAGAAGTCAAACAGCAAACTACAAAAAATGTGCAAAAAAGCGGGGAACAAAACAACTCTGAAATTAAAATAAAAATATACTAAAAATTCACAACCAAATTGCGGCATTAAAAAGCGCCAACGAGTGTGTGGTAAGAAATGAAGTAAAAAATAAGAAGCAAACAACTATGTGTGGCAACGAAATCCTTTTATGCTGCCACAAAATCCGTTTCTGTTGCCATCGAGCAGACGTAATAGTAGAAAGAAAAAATATATTGCTAAAAAATGGCATGAAGAAGAGAAGACTGTTGGAGAGTAGTTTACAAAACTATGCACGCGCGCAAACATCGAAAAGAAAACAAAAAACTCGCAAAACAAGAAAAAACTCAAGCAAATATGTAGGTATGTGGAAAAAGTTGAAATGAAATCGTATGCGCCACAGTAAGAAGAAAACGAAAAACACTGAGCAAGAGCATGCATGCCGACTTATTTAAGCGGGAGGCTTTAAAGCAAACATGCCACTGAATGCAAGCTCATACATACATACATACCTACATACATACATGCGTACATATGCGGCAAGGGTAGGAAGTAAGCGTGAGAAGTAGCGAAGTGTGTGTGTGACTAGTTGGTATTAGTGGCGCTTTAAAAAAGATATCTCCGGAAGGACATGCTGCTGCTGCTGTAGCAGCTGGCGGTAGAGCCTTAAGCATTGGAAAATTGCAGCAAATAAAGCTGTTGCTGCTGTGCTTAATGTGCTAGCACTTACATACATACTTGAGTGAGGGCTGGCAGGAAATTGAAAGGACAAACGCTGGCTGACTGCAAGAGTTGGATTCTTAGTGCGAATAAGCGTAAGGTTGTAAAACTTGGTAGTTAAATTATATTTATTAAATTTAGGCGTCGACGGAGTGCTAAAGTCAATCATAAGAATTTGACATTAAAATATTTGTATTTTTCTCCAAACGGCGAAGCAATGCCAGTGTAGGCATATTACGCGCGGTTCTCATTCACAATGTCTCCTTTTTAGCTAGGAGCTCCATGACTATGGATGAACTATGGATGCCTCTTCCACTATGTGTGAGAAACTTTCACTTTCCATGCGCCTATCAAGCCGCATGATTTTGATATGTGATAGCAAGCAAGACGTTCCCATTTTTTGACTGATTTTTCATCGAAGAATTATCTCATTGCAGTGAGCTTGCACGGAACGTTAACGATGAGATAACGAATGTGAAACGGAGGCACCAAATTCCAAGGATTTGTAGCAATTCAATATTCTTTTGAAATTGCCTGTTGTGCGTAGCTTTTATGCCCGCTGGGCTCGCTGAGTTCTGCTTAGTAGACATGACATATATTGAGCTGGCAGGCGGAATGACGCGTGTGCTCTTACTGGTTCTGCGTATTTAGATTCGCCAAATCTGCTGTCCAAATGAAAGCCATTGGTGTGAAACCTAATTGGGTCATTAAATCAGCGCATTTCCACAGTCAAAGTTTTCACTGGAGAAGTTTCGGAATAAATAAAGATTTTTTATAATGACATAGATAACATTTTTAGAGCCAGTACAGAGAAGATGCGCCGCAGAGAAATATTCAGCTGTGAATATGTTGAGTTGAATTTAAGCACTAATTTTTATTTATAAATAAAATAATTATTTTACGATAAAAGCAGCATTAACTCCATGGGCTAACGGCTCTTTAACCACTAAATTAAGCACAGTTTTTGGATGGGATGACTATTACAACTGAATATTGGAGTAAGTGCCCTCAAAATAATGAACACCGACTCCAGATTTTTCTACTACATTTTCCGCATGTTCTCGTTCATGAGTTGCGCCTGAATGAAAATATAAACCTTGTAAAATTGTAAGCCTTTGCATATTTTCAAATCATGAAAAGATGTAAGAGTGCGATTACTTTTATTAAAAAAAAAAAAATGCCCGTCGAAAAAATTCGAGAAAATGCGCAACATCTTCTGGGGAAAAATTGTCAAAAATCAACGAGAATTTTGAGCCACTTCAAATTGCACTTTATTATACTAAAATGTATTGCGCTAATAAACTGCATACCCAGTTTTTGTTACCCTCTCTTAGACACCTTTTTTAAAACCTTCGGTCGTGCACCCGGGTCTCCCTTTTTAGTCGTGTTCGAGAATCCTTTTTAAAAGTTTATATCCATAAATCGATAAAAAACTAAATTTGGGAAGCTACCCGAAAGTTTAACTCATTAGCTATAATAGAAATATGTTGAAATCAATTCAGAAATATGCTAAAAATGAAAGAGTCAGTCTCGCTGGACCCGAGTGGCCAACGGAGGTCAATTCTGATGAAATTTTTTGCAGTTTCAAGAGATATCATGGAATTCTTCTAAATGTATAAAGTTTGAAACTTCGTTTTATATGATATTTGTTGTGGAATGAACTATATTTTTATTAAAAAAAAATTACTGGAAATTAAAATTTAAAAAAAATATAGTAGTCAAAATGGGTTGGATGGAATGTTGTAGTACCATAGTTTTTAGCGAGTGTTTTATGTCTTCAATATTGAAATTACCCCAAATCACAAAAAAATTTTATAAGGGGAAATGAAAATTAACGACCATGAAATCAATGAATCCCTTCACCATGCAAAATATTTACCCAGACTTTTTTTTAAATGCCTCCCTGTCGCAAGACATGTCAGCACGTTGTCTTCGATAGCTTAACAAGTTTTCTTCCTTTTGCATCCAAAAGACATTCGAAAATTGGAAGTGATATTTTCACAAAAAATATGATAAAGTCAAAGTTAAAGACGTAAAATCAAATGAATACTTTGAATAATCAAAAAATTTACCCAGACTTATTTTTAAAATGTTTCTAATGTCATGCTGCAAACCATGTAAGCACAACGTCTTCGATAGCTTTAAAACTTTTCTTCTTTTCCATCCAAATAACATTTGAAAATAGGAAGCGAACACAAGAAATAAAATAAAGTAAAAGTTAAAAGCCGTAAAATCAAATAAATACTTTGAACAAATTTAAAATTTACCAATATTTGTTTTTAAACCTCCTTTCTAGTCTAGTCTCCTGTTATTCTTTTTTTTTCTTTTTTTGTTGTTGTGGTTTTTTTTTATAAATAACTAAAAACAAACTGATATTGAGTTGAGTTTGAGTGAGTGACTGATAAGCGGACACAGGCCTGCAATTATTTTACAGAAAGAAGATTTTATGTAAAATTTTAATTAAGAAAATAGTATTAAACATTTTTTTTGTTAAACTTCAAAACATACGAGGTTTGCTAAAAAAGGTGAATTTTCTAACTTCGCGGGTTACGTACATTTTATTATTATTTTTTTTTTATGTTGGTACACTCGTCTCGAGAATATGTTCACGGTTTAGTTTGTTTGTGAAAGGGGTAAATACGACAAGTGTTTTGCGTGTTTGGCGATTTTCGGCTATCGACTCTCGGCTCTCCTGGACTCCTTAGTGTGTTAGTAAATATTTAGAATGTTAATATAGATTTCTGCCACGGTCACTCGTCCCCCCAAATCTCTACTCAATACAGGTATTTATGCATGTGTTTGGGCGTCCGCTACTATATGCCACTTTGCATATTAAACGCCACTAGACAGCGTTTCTACGCTCCCCTATTTTGCATAATCATCCTCTCCAACTCACCCACATTCAAACATACATACATATATGCATATGTGATATATAGTCTCCGGCTCAATTTTTTTGCACGCCTCCTTTTTTCCATATGCCACTGCAATACTGCAACGCCTCTGGTACACACACACACATATTAATTCAGCATGGATGTCAAAGCATTTAAAGTGTGTGTGATAAACTTATAGCCTGCCATTGCTAGCCGACTATACCCCTTAGTTGCTGCTGCATTTATGCAGTTGTTGCTGACATTCTTCTCCCTATGCCTTCTGGCTGGCTGGCAGTGTGCGCTCTGTATGTGTCCGTTGTTTGCTGTAAATGCGCCTGCATAAAAGTGTGAAGAAATTATAGACAGGCGCATTAAAAAAGTGTTGTTGATATATTTTTTCTTATGAAGGCATAACTTTTTTCTGCGCCTGTTGTTTACTTCCTCATTTCTGTCTCATTTTCTGTAGTTTTTCCGCTCTACGCTTCGCTTTTCCTCTATTGTTTATTAGGCTCTTTTGTGTGATTTTTTATTCTTATTTTTTCATTTGCTTACTTTTTTTTATTAAGCATAAAAGGAAATGCATAGATTTAAGCTTTTCTAGGCTTTGCATACAAAATCATTTTACATATGTATGCTCTCAAGCTTGCACGAGTGCACATATGTATATGCACTTTAATACGCTTCGTAAAGGACATACGGCAGCTCCTTGTAGTTTTTTCTTCTTTTTTTCAAGTGCTTTCATTTTTTTTTGTTCCTAGTTTTATGTACATGTAGTAATCGGGTTGCTGATAAAGTTAGTTGGCAACACCACTGGTGGCCATAAGCTGCTGGCTATCATTTTTAGAGATGTCTAGGAGTAGAACGTAGTTAAACACCTGCTGCCAAGTTGGTTTTTATTCATTTCTAAGTGCACAGTTTTCGTTTTTTTTCTTGAATTTTAAAGTAGCTGTAGTATCAGTGGTAGTTGTAGCGTTTCATGCCAACAGCACTAAAATCCATACCATCAGGCAGCCACCCGTTCGTCCAAACCTTTTTTTTCACAAAAAATCTGAAGTCAAAGGCTTTAAGGTTAATCTTTTCCACAGAAATACAGCCTTTGTGTACTAGACGTTCGAATTAAAATCGAAACCTGGCAGTTTTGTGGGCGGTCATATTCGTTTGTTTAGAGTGTGAAATGGAAGGAATCCTTTTCGTGTAGTGAGCTAAAAAAGAAAATTGTGTAGTAAACACTCCCGTCTTCAAAGGAAAACAGCCATTAAGGTCATTCAAACTTCGGCCCAGAACTCGGTATAGCTTTGCTGAAAGAGGAAGAGCTGCAGAAAATTAGACCCTCTGAGCTAGTGCGTTGTCGTGATGGGAAAACAAAACTACTTGACTTCCTCGATGCCAAACACAAAGAAATTGTTCCAGATGGCTGAAAGTTGGTGTATGTTCTTCCAGGAGATGCTACTAACTAAACCTAACCTTGATATGTGCCAATAGTGCCATCTCTCTGACTTTGCACGGGCTTTTCAAACAACGCTCGTAAATTCCGCGAAAAAAAATATAGTATAATTTTGACAAGTTTTGACTATTGATGTATTTTTTATTTTCAATAATTTTTTTTATAAAAGTTCATTCTATAGATAAAACCAGATTTCAAACTTTGCACGAGATTTATAAAATCTCGAAAACAAAAAAAATTAAAAAAGAGCCAATTTGAGGTGGCTCAAATTTCTCGTTGATTTTTGATATTTTTTTCCTGGCGGTGTTGCAATTTTCTCTCATATTAAATGTACTAAAGAAAAAATTATAAGAAATCAACGGGGTTTTTGTTAGCAACTTCAAACTTGCTCTTTATTATACTAAAATTTAAGGGGCTATAAAACTGCGTGTTGTTTTTCATTCTGATTAAAAATTTTTCAATTTTTATACTTAAATTTATTAGGCTATAGAACTGGGCATCCAATTTCAAAAGCTGTTAAATTTTGGGCATTAGAAATTTGCAGTTTTTGAATTAGAAAACACCAAAATAATAATGTCCTTACGTATGTAGGACGACTTTCGCGGTAACACTGTATAATGATATCCCAACAACTTTTAGAGTTGCATTTTTGATTTTTTTTAACTAAAAATTATTTATTTGGCCAAATGCTGTTTTTCAGACATATTTCACTGGTAATACTCAGATTTTTTGTTTTCATCAATATGACAATACTTTATGCGTCATCCTCTGGTTCCCCTTTTGTAAGGCTATAAAAAACATGCAGTATTTTGTATATGATTATTTTATTAAAAAGAGTAAATCTTTTCATTATGTTGTTCATTATGTTCATTTCGACCCCATTACCCATTTGCTCATTTTCGAGGAACACTATTATCTATGGGGCATGTGGCATGATTCTATAACAAAGTTCACATCTTCAATTACAGTCACAAAAATGTTCTCATCTCTGAAACAGAACTGACGTTTCCAAGACCATTTCCGAAAAAATTATCGCACAATCACATCACTAAGTTTTTATTATTTTTGAACGCTTTCCAAGCGCAAGGTGGCTAATTTTGTGCCATGGATGTAGAATACCAATTTTCCGCAGTTTTTTTTGGCTCTCTGTGCCAAAATTACACAGACTTTTAAAATAAACCAGACACATGAACCACCCTTTATACAATTCGTGTGGGGTAGGTTTATTCACGCATACATTTTGTGGAAGCAAACTGTTCGCATCTGTAGCACTGTGGCGTGATGGTAGTGTGGGGAAGGCAAAGCGTGGGGCATAACTTGTGTCTATAGGTTAGTGTGAGTGTGAGTGTGAGTGTGCACGTCGTGAGTATATTTGTGCGCCTGAGGTGCAAATTATGAATTCATTAGCGCCAACAAACAAGCCACAAACTCTAAAGGCAGCAAAAACGGCAGATGGGTATAGTAGAGCAAGACGGCATAGCAGCATTTATATACGGGTATGTAGATGTGTAAGAATGTACTGTGTGTGTAAGTCTACTCCACCTTGCATGCACACCAAGTGTGTGGTGAACAGTTTGGGAGGCATATCTACACACATTTATTTTATATTTTTATTTTGTAGCCCTTTGTATGTGGGTGTGGTTGTGCATTGATCTGCTTGAATAGCTGCACATTGCCTTGGCTTTTGTGCCGAGGTGTGAATGGAGGGTGAATTTTATGGCGTGTAGGCGAGTTTTTACGCTGCTGCGTGCATACAAGTACGAGTATATGTAACATTAAACATTCTGTTATTTATTTTTTTATTTGTATTTTTTTTAACTCCGCTGTGGCTGTTTAACTATGCTTTAAGCGGCAGCAAAAATATGGGTTGTAAAACTGTAACAAAAACGAGTAGTCAAGTAAAGAAAACTAGAACACAAACTAGAACATTTTTTTACGCTTTGACGAGCGATTATGATGTTATGTGTTTTTATATTTTTTTATTTTTATTATTTTGCACTTTTTATTTTTATTTTTTTATTATTCAATTTTGTATGCACACAGCGACAGGCGGCCGTTGCACCACAGCATTGCCACTTCACTGGCTAATTGTTGTGCGGTTTTGCTCATTGTTTTTGTTCTGCATTCTTTTTCATGACTCGTTTAGTTGCTTTGTTGCTTCTCCAAATAGTTGTTACTTATTTTTTTTAGCATTTTAGTATTTTTCTGTATTTGTTTGTAGTTTCTATGCTAAAGCGAAAACTACGGCCCCTCTATGTGCAGTTAATTTCCTCCCCAGTCTGTCGTTGGTTTAACCGCGTTAAACCGGCTGTTCCTAAATGATTGTGTAATTAGCGGAAAATCGTTTGCACAATTTTACAAAATGTTATTTTAATGATTTTTTAAACCGTGTGTGTGGTTTTTTAATATCTAATGTCGAATGCCAATGTGCAGTTGTTAGTTATTGACAGTAATAGCCGAGAACTAATGTATTACATAAATTAATTTATCGCATATTTTTGTGGTAACTGAATTGCAGTTATTGTAGTTTAATAACAGGGTCACATGAGGTAATATTTACTGCAGGTCATGTTTAGTTTTTTCTTTGGAAACCGCCGTTGTATGTTAGAATGTTTGTTCCCGTATACAAATTCGTAGATATGCACCTAAACACAGTATTCTTAACACGTTGCGTGCCACCAAATACGTGAACTTGTGAAAATAGCGTGCCCAGGTGCCACTGTTGAAATTAATATACTTTTGACTCTTAAGTTGAATATAAGTACAATAGTTCGAATTACAATAATTCCTCCAAAATTAAAGATGGAAGAAACCTCTTAATTATATGACATCATGTTTTATTTATGATTTATGTTGTAAGCTAATTTTATATAAAATAAAATATGACATCATGCGACAAAAATCAGCTTTTTTTGTTATCCAAGTAAAATTTCGTAGGCACGTGTAACTATAGATTTTTTACAGTAAAGCTTCTTACTCAGCTTTGTTAATTTTCTCATCAATTAATTTTTTTAAGTGAGTTTGAAATTTCAAAGGACAAATTTTTCAAAGTATTATTTCAAATATTTACGCTTACTCTGGATATTAAACGAAATACGACACTACTAGATATTAAAGATGAATTTTTATTTACTTTTCGGCAGGATAAATATAAATTTTTTATGTTCAAAGCCGAAAAGTTCAACTTTTTTTTTCAAAATTAACTGATTTTGGTATGGTGATTTGGATCTGGTGAGAGTGAAACTGGTAGCGGTGTGTGCTTTCAAGTTCTTTCGAAATAGAATTATCCTGCCCTTTTTTCTTGGCTATAAGTTTGTATCGGTATTGTAAACTATTTTACGAATTCATACGCATTCATGTTTAGTCGTTAGGCTAACTTTAAAGCGGAAACCCGACATTCAGTAGTGAGTAAGTGACTAGTAACAGTCAAGCTGCACAAAAGGCAAGGATCAGCTTTCAAAATACTTCAAAAGTTGTTCGGCAATCCGAGTGGCGGTTTAACTACGCTAGTAAACCTTAAAGACTTTGAGACAGTTGTACCACAAAAACAAGTCTACATACGTTTATTTCATTTATTTCAAATCTAAGACGTAATACAAGTTTTTATAGTCTACTTAAAGATAATATGACCTTAAATTACTACAGAGAGTTAAATAAATAAATTAGAAAAATAGTTCAGAAGTTCATAAAATTCATTCTTTGACTACAAAAAGTCAGGCGAAATAGAACTCGAGAGCTCATCTACGCGTTTAACATGGAATGTTGGACTATCTTGTTATAGCCAAAGGTCTTTCAGATCATGTGCACACACCTTTTTGAAGAAAAATTATTAAGAATCGTTTTGCACGGCTACGCAAAAGGTTTGAAGTTTGCAACTAGATTTTCTTTATCTCAAAAAACTTTCACTCAACTGTAGGATATGCATTGATAATTGAAAGGTCACAAAAGATTTAGTGGCACACCAAAAACGACAAATTTATTTACTCACAAAGTCACTGAGCCTAAAATGAAGGCATGTAGAACCGTGAGGTCGACGCCTCTGTGGAAATTTTTTTTACTGAATACTGATGTTTAGAAAAAATGTATGTGCACTTAAGTCTTTGCATTATGAATTGTTATATATTTAGTACAGAATAGATAAGAAAGACGTTATCACGTGGAAAATTAACTCTTCCAAAGTCCAAGTCCCATTGAAAATAGTCTTAAAAGAGGCATTGAACTCGTAGATGTACCTCGTTAGATATACACCGGGATTTATTAATAAGTCACTATTCATCTGCTTTTCCACTTCATTAGCCATAAATAATTAAATATCATTTAATTTAAATTCTCATTCATTTATTGTTTCTAATGCATGCATCTCAGTGAGTAAAAATATTCGCTCCTTAATTTACTGTGAGTTATTTTCTTTTACATTCTGCCTTTACTAAGCACTAATGCAGCTTAATTAAAGTTTTTCGCTCAGCATGGCCTGCACAAGTTTTTGAAATTACTTAACCATTTATTCATACATTTATTCAATATATGTATGTATGCCTTGTCGTATTTACCTAAGAACTACTGTTTGGTTTACTCTCAAGGCAATAAAAGATTTATTAACAGCTGAGCGATATTTGACTTAGCGAAATGAATATAGCAAAGAATGTAAAATAAAACAAATTTGTATGTAAATGGGTAACCATATATTGGGAAAGTAAATACAGACATCGGTTACAAATTTATTTTATTTTATTTTATGAAAGTATAGGGTGTGTTTCAAGTGCCAGGCCGACTTTAATTTGCATAGCATTTGGCAGTTGGCATTGGGTGATAGCAATTTGTTACAGAGCATCAATAATGTGCTGAAATTGGTCAAACATCGATAAATCATTTAATAGTATGCATTTAAACCAACGAACACCAGAAAATCCTGATGAAGTCAGACATTCAGTAGAGTATTGCAGAATGTCCCTCTATATCTCATCAATGCACAGGAATTTGGGAAGATGACTATACACATATAATATATATATTAGGCCCCTTCGATTGTCCAAGCGTTAGCAAGTGGCGAGTAGATGAAGCAACTGGTGCGAGTAAGTCTATGTTGGTAGCACTGAGAAAGGGCTCCCAAAAACTGCATTTGTTTTCAAGCACTTAATGAGTATTAGTAAGATCGCGTTAATAAAGGGAAACTTTTTTGTTTCAACTCGCTACTTGTGATGCTCGTACCCTGTCAAGTCCCTTTATGTTCTCGATCTTTTCAATGCTGTTGTTGACTGTAGACTAACATTTGCAAGAACTGTTAATACGACGGAGGAGAATTCGCTATGTTGAAGCAATAAAATTTTCCCTGTATGAGCGCGTTCCAATGAAACTCTCTTGAAAGAGAGTTGACAGGTTTAATGCTGAGTAGTGAGCGTCAAAGTAGTGAGTAATACCAGATTTAAGAGGTATGTCCACACCCGCTAGCGGCGAATCTTGCTCAATAATTTTGTTGTTGCTTTCACATGCAAATTATTCGTCAAGTGGGCAGAGCTCAGAGATAGCGAACAAGGAAGTGGCGAATCGAAGACGCCTATTATTTAAAACCAAATGTTAAGTAGGTTCAGGATAACTTGGATGACCAACTATTCTTTGATATAAATGATCGGATGTTTATTTCATTATAAAGAGGAAGCTATGCCGTTAATAGTGGAAAATAACATCAGGCAAACGACCACCACGGCCACACCTACAGGACAATCTCCTTTTCTTGAAATTTTCCATAACCGAATTGCAAAGTGGCTGCCCTATGTCCTCGAGAGCCTCTTGAATTCCATCTTTGAGGTCTTGAATCGACCCTGGGCTGTTGGCGTAGACCTTCCCTTTCACGTGGCCTCAAAGAAAAAAGTCACAAGGTGTTAAATCACAAGATCTCGGTAACCAATTTGATTACCTCTTCGAGATATATCACGGTCCGGAAACTTTTCCCGTAAAAGGTCAATGGGTTCGTTGCTTGTGTGGCACGTAGCGCCGTCTTGTTGAAAATAAACGTTGTCCAGATCAATACCATACAATTCCGGCCATAAAAATTGTTAATCATCTCTCGATAGTGCAATCCATTCACCTGTAACATCTGTTATTGGAAAACCCTATGTTATCGCAACATCTTCCGATTTTTCTGTTTTGCTGCAGATGCAAAAGAAACCTCGATAGCGTATAACCTCCATACGCCCATGTGAGAGGACCTGGGAGCATGCCCCACATACCACTAGTTTGACGGAACAGAGAAATGAAATGAAATGTATTTAATTTAAAAACTATGAGAAAAAACCATCGACTCGGAATATTAGAAGTACCCTGTACGTACGTACGTTTATATGTATATATGCAGGTATATATATTTATTTATTGAATTGCAGCTTTATCTTCGAATTTCTAACAGTCGTACGTAGTAGTCGGCAAACAGTCTATAGGCACCTGCCTTGACGATGTTTAATTAATTTCATAATAAATATTTGAAGAACCTGTTATTTGTTCATGTGGCCTTTCAGCGCCAACAAAGTAACAACTGGCATGTTTTTTTGTACTTTATTAATACCTTTTAACTTACAACCGAAACGAAATTGGCTTTTGTGGTCACGTCAGTGTCAAATGCACCCACACATTGCATACTTGTACAGACATATGATTGCATTTATGTATGTATGTGTGGCCTCACCAACACGTCTGAGCATTAGCTTTAAAAATATTGATACACTTATACATACATACACATTCAAGTTATTTTACTTTGGTTGGTTGCCCATAACATTGAACGCATTTCCCTCATACGCACACAAACCACTTATTGCAATTGTCTTGCGTTTTGCATTCACTACCCAGCGCTCCTACTGCCATTTGTCGCCTTCTCACACAACCTTTCTCGCATACGAGTGCTTTTCGCTTAAGCAATTATTATACTTTATTTTATATTCCTCCACTCAATTTATGTATGCTCTACTATGCCACATAGAGTTACATATGTACGCACATGTGTGTGTGTGTGTATATCCCTTGCATGCTGCTACACATTACTAGATTTTCTACATTCTATGTATTTGGTCGGTCGGTCATGCTGCTCATGAAAGCGCTACTCTGCTCCACTTCTCGCCTCCACTTCGTCGCCGTGAAACGTTAATTGGATTTTCTCATCAATTTGCCACGCTCAAAGGCAATGCAACAGCAAGCAGCTCTGTGCCTGACCACTTAATTGCGTTTATTTCGTACTCACATCTGCTCTGAGCAGAGCACACTCATAGTCCTTGATGCTCGCCCGCAGTGGTTTTGATGTTTCTCGAGTTTGTTGGTTTTAAGTGAATTTTCGATTATTTTTCTTATTCCGTTTTGTTTTGTTTTTGTCTTTTCTTTATGTTGGTGCTTTTACTAGCCAGCTCTATCGTTGTTGAGTGCCCTCGATGGTGTGTAAGCTAAATAAGCGGCTTAAAATTAAATAATATCTCATATTGGTTTTCATCTCCACCGCTGAAGACACACAATTTTTTCTTACCTATTAAGCTTTTCTTAATTAATTTTATTTATATTGTTAAAATTTATAATTCATAGCCACTATCTTCGTACAGTGGAGCTAATTAAGAGGCTTTTTACGTAGAGAATTTTCTAAATGCTAAGTCTTTGTGTTAGTAGTGGTGAATCCAGAAACCGTTTAGGATTGGCGAATTGTAATTTCGTTGAGATAATTGGAAATGGTGAGCGAGATTGAGTGAAAATAGATGAATCAATGAGAATAATGTGGCGCATACAAGCTTCAAAACTTTAGACGGAGATTTTGCACTAAGATGGTATTTATGCTGAACATTTACCTTGCAGCCCTTTTTTTTCAGAGAAAACATATCAGAAGCCGTCAGTGCGAATCTTAAAATGCATTACACCCTTCTTTGTACTTTCCAGTGTCGTTCCCCGTTACGAGGGCAAAGTATTATATCGGAAGGCTGTATAAGCACCAAACTTAGCATTTATTACTGCCTGGGTGCATTTAGTCAAAAGTTGCTCTAACTTGGCTGTACTTCAGTATTCGTCTTTCATAAACACTTATGGACAGAAACAGAACTGCGATATTTTGACCAATTTTTACTACTTTTCGTTCTTTTTTCTTGATTTTCATAATTTTTTTATAATAATATAGTGTACAGTGTAAAAATATAGTGTACAACAAATATCATAAAAATCAAAGTTTCAAACTTTGTAGAAGATTTTTAATAATTCGCTCGATTTTCATCAAAATTTTTAATTTTTTTATCGGAATAATAGAAAAATGGGTACGCAGCTTTATAGCTCATTAAATTTTACTGTAATAAAGTGCAAGTTTGAAGTGGCTCAAAATTCTCGGCCATCCGTGAGCACTAATTTTGAATGACTCGCTGGAGGACTTCGGTCGGAACTTCGTGAATAATTTTAGTAATGTTGGCTTCCAATGCCTCAATCGAAACTGGTTTATCCACGAACCATTTGGATTTTAAATATCCCACAAATAAAAGTCCTAAGGTTGGGCTGATCCGAGGCGAGAGATAAATTGCTCACCAAAACGACGACGCACTAAATCCATTGTTTCATGGGTTGTGCGGGCTGTAAGGCAAGTAGTGTCGTCTTGTTGGAAGCAAATTTTGTGGTGATCTCGGGCTTCAATTTCCGTCATCAAAAAGTCGTTTATCATGGCGCGATAGCGTTCGCCATTCACTGGTACTGCATTGTCTTTAAAGAAATATGGCCCGATGGTTCCTCCAGCCCATAGGCCGCATCAAACGGTTCTTTTCATTGGATGTAATGTCATATAATGTGTAATCTGTCATAAAAACCCCTATTGGAAAAAGTATCTCCAATGAGATCATCCTTTATAAGCAAGCCCAGATCGCCAGAAAACCATTCACCGGAACTTGTAACTTTCTTAAGATCTGCTCAAGTCGACAACATTTTATTAGCCTAAAGAAACAATAACCGTAATCGGAATAGCCACAATTCGTCATGTTTTCAAGATATTCAGGATTAAAAGTACAATACAAAAAAAAAATATACATATGGTACATATTTATTTTATATATATATATATATATTTATATGTATATATATGTTTTTATATATATTTATTTTTTTTTTTTTGCTAATTATATTTGAGGTTAGGTAACCTAATGAGATACATTTTTTTACAGCTCGTATTAAAAAAAAAGTATCTCAAGTACAACTCTTTCCTTTGAAAACTAGATTTGATACATAAAGCTGCTTTGTTCGCCTCTGTGTAAGCTATTTTTTGAATTTTACAATGGCATGAGTTAACTAAATATAAGCGATACTGGCATCAAGTGCTTTAAATAATTTCTTGAGCTCAAATCCGGATTCGGTACGTCAGAAACTTTCGGAAAAGTGTGGTCTTGTTCTTAATTTAAAATTTGTGTTGACTCACCAGTGTTGTTGTCATAGACAAACTCGTGGTGCTTTGTTCGATCTGCTTTATCCTGGAGCAAAGTCAATTCAATTTCAGATTCGGCGCCAACGCCCTAACTCGTAAGCCAAACCAAAATTTTTATTTAAAATTTTCTATGTATATCCAAATCTAAATTTTTCTCAATTTTTTACCTATTTTTATTTAAACAACCAAAAAAAGTTCTCTTCCTTATTGTACATAAAAAAATGATTGTCGCCATTTGTCACATACAAAACACCCATACTTTAGCTAAAAGCCCACTTTTTACGGCAAAAATAACTAGAAATCTGAAGGGACAAATATACAACCATTATTTTATGCAAACAAATGCATGGGCTAATACGCACACACATGAAATATAAAATATGGATGCCTGTGCATGCAGTGCAGCGCCCTGCCTCTTGGCCCGGTCATCAACAGCGCAAATAGTTCTCATACATTGTAGTCTAGTCTGCTGTTGAAGTGCATTTTTTACGGCTGCACAGTTGTCGTGCTCAGCAGGTAAATAAATAACACAAAAAATGAAAAAATATGAAAGGGTAAAAAATATGTTTGTATATGGTGAAATTTTTTTCAAATTCTTGTGGAAAATGTGAAAATATTCGTTTGTAATATAAAAATTGTGCCACGATAAATTAATGACTTTCTTTTCCGCTGGGGCACCGCAGCATACCTGGATGCCGGTCGGACAGTAGTCAGTGGTCTAACTGCTCCATCCCATTCCATTTCCTCTGCCCGCGCTGCTGCTGCTGCTGATTCCTTTCGTTTACATACATATGTGGATGTAATAAATATGCAAATTTTTCATTTTCAGTTACATTTACAACACTGAGTGGCACAGCATACACCAGCTTTGACAATTTGGCATCAAAATAGCTTTCTGAGGCAAATTTGCAAAAAAAAAGCATTAAAAAAAGTGGTGCAAGTTTTATATCCACAAAAACGAGGTGTTGAATATTTTTAAAGTTTATTTATGCATAGTTTTTGCTAATCTTTTGATGAGTTGCGGACGCAAGCATGTTATGAAAATTTTGTTTGATTTAGTATGAATGAATTTAGTAATATTAGAACTTTTGCGTTTTAAAAGCTTACTGGCTACTGTGGAGTTAAGCTTGAACTTTGCAATAAACTTAAGCGACGTTGCAGTGTCCGGCGTTTTATTTAGCTGTCAAATCTTATAGCTGAATAAAGCGCTGAAAGTCGTAGCGCCTGGAAGACTAGATGTGGAATTCTAGCTTTAGAGCTTTCACTGATGTCTCACTTTAGTGACCAGGAAACTAAATAAGTGAAAGTTTGGAATAACATATATTAGCCATCTTGAAAACTTAGGAAAACGTAAAACACACTTTTGATCGAGAGATTTACGAGAGTTAAGAGAGAGAGTTTTTGTAGCATAAATTCTCATGTTTCTAGCTATCAGCAAAAGCTTTGAAAATTTATGGCCTATTGGGCTAGTAAAATATTTATATTAAAACCTCTAAAGTGTAGGAATACCATTTATTTGTAACCCGGGCTGGAAATCCACATCTAAAAAAATGTTTTTAAAAATAAATTTTTTTTTATGGCCGTGGACTCTCATTAGGTGCCCATTAGGTTACCTAACAGCTTTAAAAATTTATGTCTGATTTTGCTAGTAAAACATTTATATTAAAAGCTAAAGTGTAAGTCTTACATTTATTTTTACCCCGGCTGAAAATCCATATGTAAAAAATTTAAAAAAAGCTTTGAAAATTTATGGCTGAACATTTATAATTAAAGCTCTAAAGGTAGGTCTACCATTTACTTTTGTTCTGGGCTGGAAATCGACAATTAAATATATTTTTGTATACCGCCGACTCTCATTAGGTGCCGCGGAGTATATTTTTGAAAATACTTCTCATAAAAAAAACCTTGGTCATTCGGAAGTGGTAGTAAAACATTTGTGAGGTAACAGTCAACAACTTTGAGTCCAAAAGGTGAACAAAGGTTATACACATCATTTTTTTTATATTATTATTTTTTAAAAATATTAAATATGTGTTTTTAATACATTTCAGTTATTAATAAATCAGTTTGTACAACAAAGCTTCCATTTTGCGAAAGTAACAGCTATAAGGCCGCCGTAGCCGAATAGGTTGGTGCGCGACTACCATTCGCAATTCACAGAGAGAACGTCGGTTCGAATCTCGCTGAAACACCAAAATTAAGAAAAACATTTTTCTAATAGCCTATATTTAGGCTTAAAAATCTAGATGAGCTGCTGCTTAAAATAAAACTAAAAGCATAAAAAGCTCTGTAGCACTACAAAGAGCACCCGAGTTAAGGCAATCGGGAATCGTTTCGAATCAAATAAGATAAAATTAAAGTTATTTATGTACTAATGCGTTGTGAATTTTTTAAAAGTATTTTTTAGTGAAGGTCGCCATTTCAGTATAACATTTCAAAACGATTTTTGTTCGATTTTAAATGTAGCATTACGACCAAGGGACATTATCTGTTGAATAGAGTAGCACCAGAGCAAAACCAACAAGAGGGAGTTATCTATTTGTTTTTGCTTTAGATTCCTGAAAACCAAATGTCTCCTCCTCTTTGTGGCGTACATCTTGATGTTGTCAAATAGAACCGGAATCGGTCCCTATAATATCAAAATCTTTGAACAAAGATTGACGTTCAGAGTAATTTAAACTAAAATTCACAATTTAGACAAGAAATACAGCTAGATTTGGGGATAATTGTTTTACTTTAATTGAAGTTTAAATTTTACTTCCACAAAGCTTCAATGCTTTCAACACAACACGCGGTCATGCAATCAAATAAATATTCAAATACATTTTAAAACATCGAATATGGCTGCTCCCAGCGATTTGGGAGATTAAACTAAAAACATGCGTATTTAAATTTTTATTGTGCAAGAGTAGGTACTCATCTGCTAGCAGTTAGGTGCACCCACATATATGTAAGTATGCCTGAGTTTAACTAAGAAATTGCGCGCAGGTGTTTTTAATGCTCGTTTACGTCCATTGGGAATTCTTAAATATGTACATTAGAAAGTATCGAACAGAAAAGGATAAAAGTGGTCTTGCACTCGCTCACACTCACATCGAAGCACACATAAGATAAATAAATAAATAAATATATTCTTGTTATTATTTATTGGACACCTTACAGGCGTAATGTTGAAGTAAAATGTCATCTTATGTGGTGAAATTGTTACTGGGCCAAAGGCAGCTGAAGTGACAGCGCGAACGCATGAACACGTAAATGAACCTGTCACAAAGGTTGCCAGTGCGTACATGTGCATGTGTCACATATTCGCCTAGACATATCACAGCTGTGTTTACCAACATCTGAGCACTGGTCTTGCCATGTTTCGTGCTACACACAGGCCTGCAAGCTACTACTATCTTTCATCCTTTCTTACAGCTTCCTTCTAACCTACTTCCATTGAAGTTATGCGCCAGTGTCCTTAGGCAGTTATTTATATACGTACGTAAATGCTTTTATAAAGACGTATGGGTGTTTGTAAGTACTGCGTAACTGCGGGTATGAATGTTTGTGTCATTTGTTTTCGCCTTTACCACTTGAGTTCTCATTGTATATCATCTGAGCATACGAGTACTCTCTCATATACATACAGTCAGCGTCAAAAGAAAGTGTACACCACATATTGTTAAGTTTTGACTATTTATGTATTTCTTTTGTAGTTCATAATTCATATTACGACTACTACTACTACTACAACTTTGTATAAAATTTGTAAAAATTCGGCAAATTTTCATCAAAGCTTCAAGCATTTTACTCAGAATTTTTAGTGGAATTTCGGGTATGCAGTTTTATAGACCATTGAATTTTGGTGCATTAAGCGCAAGTTTCAAGTGTTTGCAAAATTGCGTGGATTTTTGACAATTTTTTCTATGTCGCATGACATGACGTGTTGGGTATTTTCTTGCATATAAAAAATGTCGAGTAGGTGTTAAATGGAGAAAAAGCACAAGACCGCGACCGAAAAAAAATCTAAAAAATCAGTGTGACTTTGAGTTACTTGAAATTTGCTCTTTATTATACTAAAAGTCAATAAGCTATAAAATTGCATACTAGAAATTGTTTCAGAAATTGTTATTAAAAAGTTTGAAATTTTAATGAAAATTTGTTGACTTTTTATAACTTTTCTACGAAGTTTGAAACTTTACGTTATATGGGTTTTGTAATAGTATGAACTATATTTTTGTATACAATTAATTACAATAAAAAATTAACAACTCAAAGATCGTCAATATATGGTGCACACCTTCTTTTGACTTTGTCTGTATGTATACACCTATTTATATAGTCTACATTCCAAAGACACAGTTAAGCTTCATACTCGTACCAACCGTGATAACAATAAAAAGTATGACAATAAGCGGCGATAAAAACAAAAACAAAAAAACCAGCAGTAACGACGTCCATAACAATGGCAGATAGCAGTGATAAACTCCAATGCCAACAAGCAAATACAAAAAATAAAATAAAAAAGAAAAAAAAAAAACCAAAAGCATCAAAACATTAACGCCTTCAGCTGTAACACCTTGTTTCATGTAAAGAAATCAAGAAAAGGATAAAGCCTTGTCGCCTTCCTGCATACTTACTTACTCGTATTTGCTGGTTGTAGGCGTTCCTCAAATGCCTCGTGGCCGCTAGTCGAACAGTCATTCACCCAGCCAGTGAAGCGTACGTAGCCTTTTTAGCATTCTTTCGTTTCTCACTTCTTGCTCTTTTTGAACCTTTGCTGTGCCCCCTCTAATATGAGTATTATCATCATCTGCGCTGTGCTATACAACTCTTTACTGTGCCTCTGGGTATTTTCATCGTTTGTCATGAATACGAATATTAAACTGCGTCAAGTTATTGGTTTATTGAAATGCAAATTATGATTGGGTTGAAGATTATCTGATTTCAGTACTGTTTTCGTATCACTTCTCTCGGTTTATGTCTGTCACTCTCCTCAGGCACGAATACCATTTAGTGTTGATTGACTTGAATATTCCATTCAAATGCAGGCAGTTTAAATTTGTATCATTTTCTTGGATTAAAATTAAATTTTATTGTGTGAAAAATTATGCCTCCTTCGCGCTATTTTCGTTTCCATTCTCATTGTAAAATTCTTACATGTGGGATTACATATTGTGGACAAACTGGAGAGTGCAATTTTTTTTTTTGCAAAGTTTCTGAATTTTAATATCTTCTTTGAGGATTTTTATAACACCAAGCGTTTTACTGAACGCTGATAAAAATCTCTGTTCTACTTTCTGCCTATTTCTATTTCTGGAGTAAGTTGATTAAAAAAAATACCAGTCTAACGGTTAGACTTGATAGAAGTGAAACCTTCCGTAAAACAAACTGAGAGAGAATAAGACGAAAGCAGCATTAGGAGCGGGATAATTATAGGTTCATTATAATATTGCTATAAAGTTCATATTTTATTTTCTTCATTTTATCATTATTCATCCTCAATGTTTTCAATTTCAACAAATCGCACCCTAAATACAAAAGGGTCACAACTCAAAATACCAAGATTTTCAGGAGAGACGAAAAACGTTTTATGTAAAAATTATTGTAATATTTAAAGAAAATATTGTTCCATCATGAAAATATACAACATTGAAGAAGGTTCTACTATATTTTTCTCAATTTTATTTTATGTTTGCGAAAATAAAACAAAATTTTGATTTATGACTCTTTAACTGAAATTTTTTCGATTAAGTAGTGATATTTTCTTAAGTTGTGCCTTTTTAACTGATAAAATGTTTTAATTTTATAAGTTCCCTAACCTAATTGAACTCACTTTTCACAACTAAAGAGGCACAATGCAAAATAATATACCACGAAATTTATCACTTTTTACAGTTATAGAGGCAGAACTCAAAATAAAACTCTTTATGTGTAATAAAAGTTATCAGCTGTTCTTGAGCCCATTAACGCAACTAAAAATAATTCTCTTTAATTGATCGTGCAAAAGCAACACACTTGACATAAAAATAGACATAACTGTATTTTTCCAGTTAAAGAAGATAGTTATGTGAACGAAATATTTGCAGCAGTTAGAAATGTGTACTCTGAATTAATTTATGCAAAAAACTCAGTTTTGGAAAATTTTGAGTTGTGACCCTTTTGTATTTAGGGTGCGAAATGATACGAGTGGCTTATGATAGATAAAATATGATACAAATGCTTTGGTTTCGATGTTGTCAAAAAAAAAATACCCAAACGGACCGAAGAAACAGACTTACAAATTTCTTCCATTTTCGTCCACTTGTATTCATATAAAAATTTATGCCTCTTCCCACCAAAGCTAAATGTATTAGTACATTTTTTCTTGTATTTATTCAAGGCTGAAATCCCGGCGGTAATGTAATACCGGGTCAACCCGTGGCAGAGAAGGAGCAAGCCGCCCCTAAAACACTCCGCCCATTTCCAAAAATTAGTTTAACATTTGTTGTCCTCCGATGGAGGATCTATCAGATGTTAAGCTGATAACCACACTACCTAGTCAATACATTTTAAATAATAAACCTAATAAACCTTTTGAGAATTACACGCTCACAAAAAAAAAATTAATGTACGAAATATTTATACCGATTCACTTAAACTGACTTTCAGTATCTAAACCAAAAATAGAAAAGCCAAAAAACTGTTTTCAATAAATAATCAGAAATGTCCTACAATGCAAATTTCAAAAAAAAAAAAATTTTATTTCTTGTGATTCGAACTAAGAATTTTGGATCGGAAGCTCACATTGCTAGCCGCTCGGCTATCGCGCCATACTGTCAGTGCTGGCCTAAAAGTTATTTAGTTCGTCGCTACGTTTATATGTTGTAATGTGTTTCACTTTTTCCCAAATCACTCCCAACGATTCTAAAGAAGTTTTCACTTCAAAAATTAATGTACGAAATATTTATACCGATTCACTTAAACTGACTTTCAGTATCTAAACCAAAAATAGAAAAGCCAAAAAACTGTTTTCAATAAATAATCAGAAATGTCCTACAATGTAAATTTCAAAAAAAAAATTCCATTTTCGTCTACATGTATTCACATAAAAATTTATGGCTCTTCCCACCAAAGCTAAATGTATTAGTATATTTTTTCTTGTATTTATTCAAAGCTGAAATCCCGGCGGTAATGCAATACCGGGTCAGCCCGTGGCAGAGAAGGAGCAAGCCGCCCCTAAAACACTCCGCCCATTTCCAAAAATTAGTTTAACATTTGTTGTCCTCCGATGGAGGATCTATCAGATGTTAAGCTGATAAACACACTACCTAGTCAATACATTTTAAATAATAAACCTAATAAACCCTTTTGAGAATTACACGCTCACAAAAATTATTTATATCAACATATAATATAACGCTTCGTAACTAAATAACTTTTAGGCCAACAACGACAGCATGGCGCGGTAGCCGAGCGACTAGCAATGTGAGCTTCCGATCCAAAATCCTCGGTTCGAATCACAAGAAAAAATAAAAGTTATTTTTATTTAGTTCGTCGCTACTTTTATATCAACATATAATATAACGCTTCGTAGCCAAGTAGGTCGCTTTTTTCGTTTCACTTTTCCTCAAATCACTCCCAACGATTCTAAAGAAGTTTTCACTTCAAAAATGAAACCGTAAAAGCAAACGTGCTCTCTAAAAATAAAATTGGAAAACTCTAAAGTTATATGAGAGGTATTGGAAGACTGAAAAATCTGCAACGAAAACTTCAAAGTATGTTGAAAGGGCCTGTTAAAATTTATTAATGCGCGTTAAGATTAATTTTATCCTGTTTTGGTTTGACTTTAATTAAGAGGCAATCAAGTTGCACGCTTGCAGTGAAGAAATTCAATTAGGCCTCTCAAAAGACATACGTGCTTGCACACAGATATTTGCCACACCACTGTGCAGTTGAATAAATTCAATGGCTATCGACCGCACATTCTACAATTTCAATACTAAACATTTGAAATAAATTTCGCTGTGTAAAGAAACGGCTAAAAAATCGTTCAATAAAAATATGCTGTGCACAACCGACCCACACATTCCGACTCCCACGAGGTAATACGATTTTATTGCGATTCCTCATGAGATACTCTAAATTTTGCACCACTCGCCGTCATCATCAATATCGGCAACAATTATCGTAAAAACGGAAGCGACAGATTAAGTAGAGAAATATGAAATAGAAGTTGACATGGCAGAAGAAAGCGCCAGTAGCTAGCGCGACCGATGGAATGGCAGTCGGATGACAGTACAAAAGTAGCAGCGGCTACGACGGAGCACGCTGAAGAGTGAAATTCGAAAAACGAGCAGAGCGGAAAAAGCCTTCAATTGATATCCAACAATTTATAACCACAAAATCAGCCAAATTCCGGGTGAAAACAGCTGGCGGGACACATTGAACAGCAGTAAAGCAGCAAACAAGGAGTGAGGGAGGACAGTTGGGTTAAGCAAAATCAAATAAGAAAATACGGAGGAGGGCAGAAACAATGGCATGATTGTTACGGGCTGCTAGTTGCTTGGTGAACGTTGGGGAAAGTCGAGAATGCTGGCTGAAAAGAAACTGCTTGGTTGGCTTTTTCATACAGTCTAGGCGGAAATTCGATTTTTTTACGGCTTTGGGGACACTAGTGCGCCTATACAACTTATACTTTACGAAAACTTGCTTTTAGCGCTTATAATCTATCGGCTGCTACTAGCTTAAATATTCCTATCGCTGCCAGCCGCGCCACACTTAGACGTTAGACGATTATTCTGCTACTGCTGTGTTGCTGCTGATGATGATTTGGTCTGTTAAATTCTGGTGTTTTGTTGTTTTACTTTTTTGCTGTTATGAAGTGATACCTTTTGGGCCTGAGCAGTTGAGTTGAGTTACAAAAAAAAAGAAATAAATAAATAAATAAAATGTTGAGCCTCTAAGGACTTGTAGACGCAGACACAAAAATGCTATCATGCTCAGAATTTCAAATGGATGAAGCTCATGCGATATTCTTCTACTTGTATGTGTATATAAACATACGTATGAATAGTTTATTTATATTTTAGCATTTAAGTTCACTTTATTAGATATGTATGTACATATGCCCTTCCTTCCTTGCTTGCTCCTCTGTATTGTTACACAAATAATGTCGAGTGTATTAAACACGTTTTCCCCCTTATGGGCATTTTTTACATTTCAGTGAATCCTGGGCTCTGGGCAGCACGTGAAGGAAGTAAAAGGTGCTAGCAAGGAAAGGTGTTTTGTGCTTTTGTTGTAAAAGTGTTGGGTATGAGTGCGCAGAGACTTGAAGATTTTGTACTATAACACCGTACGGTCCACCCACTCGTTGGCAGATGAAATAAGCGGAAAGCGGCGGCTTTTAAAAGCTAAGCGGCGCAAAGTAATCACAAAATCACTGCGGCTGTAGATACAGCAAGAGAGAGCTACGGCATACCGCACAGTCTACATTTTGTCCATAATCACTGTGGACGACGGAAGCGGAAGCTGATTTCAAGCGAAAGAAACGTAGTCATCTAACGGAAGTTACAGCAAAAGAAGAAAAGACAAGAAAAATAAACAGTGTAGTGAGTGAGTAAAAAATACAGAAGACGACCAGTAGCTTTACAATTTGAAAAACAAGTGAACAATTCTTAAGCTGATTTTTTAGCATTAAAACTGGCGTAAGCTAGCACGCCCAAAAGTAGGCAACAAATGCATAGCAACCCAAGTGCCGAACGAGCAACGTTGATGTGTAATAAAGTGTATGCCATTCTAGCGTGAAATTTAATTAAAATGCAAATAACACAAAAGTGAAGTGAAGCGCAGCGAAAGAAGAGATAAAGAGAAGAAAGAGGAAGTTTAAAAATTGAAGAATAAATAAAGTGACTTAAAAGTGTGCATCGGGCGCCTAAGTAGCCTGACAAGCAAGCAGCAGGCGGTGAACGGCAAGACTCTTCAAGTGTACTATTGTGAATTGAAGTCGACGCTTGATTACTAAAGCGTGACCTAAAAAATTTGAAAAAAAAAACCAAAAAATAAAAAACAAAGCAACCAAACGCAACTGATAACTGAGTGAAGAGAATTGGCGAAGCGCAAAGTTTAGTCGTTTAAGCGGACGCAAGCGACAACACACCGACATTCCAACGGTCAATGTAATTGAATCAAAACGTCAATGACAAGTGCACAGTTGCGCTACAAAAAAGTGAAGAAGAAGAAAAAGTAAAAAAAAAAACTGTTTAGGAACGGCCGACGAAAAGCTGAGTGTAGCAACAAAAGTTGAGCAAAGTGAAAAAGTGTAGAAAAAGTGCCTAAAACTTGACTACAAAAATGTGACGTTTTGGGAGCATATAAAACCTGTAAAAAATAAAACTAAAAGAAAGGAAAAACAAACAATTAAGTTTTATGTTTAATAGTCGTCATTCTACTTAAGGTAAGCAGTGTTTATTCGCGGAAAAGTGATTATCAGCGCCTTAAAGTGTGCTTTATTGTACGTGAAGTGTGGCAATCTTTCCGTTAGAGGTACAGTACATAGTTGGCTTTTAGGTGCATCTTAAAGGAAAAATGCCGAGGGCTTCTATGCTAATGAAATATTATGTAGGCATGCTTAAACGCCTAAAACTATGCATTAGAATTTTTAAGTGAGCATTGAAAAGGTATTTTACTGTTAGAGGCGCAATACATAGTTGGCTTTTAGGCGCATTTTAAAAGAAATTTGCTGAGGGCCACAATGGTCGTGATATGCCTAAGCGCCTAAAACTATGCATTACAATTTTAAAAGTGAGCATTGAAAATTCATTTTACAATTTTTAGATCGCGTACCTAATAACAGTTTCTAACACTGATCACAGTTGGTAATGACAAACATTTTTTTTTGTGTTTTTTAATTAAAACGCAATTATGTTGTTTTTTTTTTAGTTGTAGTATTAGACCTTTTTCTGCAGAGTTTATAAAATTACTACTCAATTACTACTTTTCATAAAATTTATTTTAAGAGCCTGCTTTGTACGTTAATTTGTGTTAACATGTGTGCTCTAGCGCCTAAAACGCCGCATGGGTATTGGAAAATATTTATCTACGTTGCAAATACAGCTTAAGTTTTGATATCGAGACGCATTATTTATACTGACGTTTAGCAAAGTGCGGTGAAGCGTATCCAAAGAGTAAGAAATTTTTTTTTTGTTTTCGTGAATGATTTTATTTTATGAAAAATAATTTTATATAACTTGAAAGAAAATTTTTTATTTTTAAAAAATTTTAGAGTACTTAAAAGTGTGCTTAATTAATTAAATCAGCGCACAAGGCATTTTTCAATTCAGCTGCCTAGAGATATGCAACATTTTATGACAAGCCGATATTATTTAACAGAAGATATCTTCACTTCGAAAAATAGTTCGATTCGAGTTGAATGGCTTTATGGTTGTCTCAGAAGCAGCTGAAAGTTTGCTAAAGCACCAAAAATTATGCTGTAGAAATGTGGAAGTAACGTAAATTTTCTATGACTTCAAATATTCAACTTCAGTGCAAAGTAAAAGCTTTTAAACTGATTATGCAGATGAATTTGATATTCGATAGCAGATGAATTTTGTTGCATAAAATTTTAAGCAATCTCAAATTTCTTGGTAATGGAGCAGTTTTTGCAGAAAACCATAATTGGTATCATATTTCAAGAACTTTGAAAATTGCTGCAAAAATGTGTCTGCTGCCTAAAAGCACACTAAAGTTACAATAGTTGGCATAAATTTTGGTATTTCAAGCTTTTAATTGCGGTAATAAGCACTGTCGAAATCGTAAAAGTCAATGTAAGGTATCAGCACCTAGAATTAGGCAGTTTCTTATTTGTGTTAAGTAACTGCAACTCAGCTTGTAATTGATGATAAATGTGGATTAAATTTTGTTGCATGAAAATGCATAATTTATTAAGCGAAAGTATTTCAATATGTTGCAAAACTAGTTGCAACACTCTAGCTAGAATTTGGAATTCAAATGGTATTTTGTAAACAAATGGTCGTTAGGCGTGCGAATAGCGCACCAAATATTTCTATATAATTAGTTTCCCCGTTGCGCCTGCAAGTATGCTACAAAACAGCTACCTATCGAATGCTATAAACTTTGCTTCGTAGGCATGTCGAAGTAGACTCGCACGGTCGATTGCTCCACTCGCTTCGCAGTAAATTAATAAGGCACCTAAACGCCCACTATACACGTTTGTACATGTATTGGTATGATATTACAAGTAGTACATACTTTCGAACAACTTAGCGCGCACAATAATTTCGAGAACTTTAATTGTTTAATTACAGCATAGCAGTTCTGGCAATTTACCCGTACAACAACTTTGCGCAAAGCGAAGTGAATTTGCAAATTAAATATTGAGTCCGGAAGTATGCAGTGAAGAGCACCGTAACAAGTGAAAAAAGACACAAGCAACAAAAACAGTTTCTGAAAGTGAATTCAATCTGAACTATGGAAACGCGCAGCAAGGACGCTTGTCAAACGGCTGCTGCCGATTCCACAACAGCAATTAGTGTGTTGTCTGCAAGTCAGAACAGTGAAAATTGTAGTGCCAACTCTATTGGTATACAACAACCACAACAACAACAACAACGACAACAAACCGGCGTCATCAATGCGCCACCACCGCCACAGCAACAACAACAGGTGAGCAGCACAAGCAGTGCGCCGAAAACTAACTCGCCGACGCCAACAAACAGTGGCCCCAACAACAACAACAGCAGCAGCAATAATAACAATAACAATGCAACAAATAAGACCAAATCACAACAACAGCAACAGCAATATCATCAATTTCGTGCACCACAACAATTTGTGCGCCATCGTCGCGCCACCATCCCCGTTACGTTGGTCAATAAAAAAGGCAAAACATGGAATAAGCGTCAACAGCGTGGCGCGAAGCAGCTACAACAACAACTGCAACAGCAAATGCTACAAAGTGGCAATGCCGTCATTGGCGTTGGAGATGGGATATCGGTAGCGACTGGGGCGAGCGCCACTAGCAAGGCTGACCTCGAGAATATACAGAATTTTAAGAATCAACTTGGCGGCCATCATTATTATCAGCATGGGGGTGGAGGTGGTGGTGGTGTCGGGGCTGGCGGAGGAGGAGGGCATCGCGGCATAGTTGGCGTGAACCCTGCCGGTGGCGGCAGTGGCGGGGGCGGGACTGGAACTGGTGCATCGGGCAATGGCTTACCTCCGGCCGCATTAGCCAACCTAGAGAAACTGGGTTATGGCCATGGTCATGTAAAAATGCACAAAAAGCTGTTGGTTCATAGGTGAGTAGGAAGGGAAAGCAATAACAGAAAAGGGTGTGAAAAAATGTGAATATGAATAGCAGGAGTTCACTGATTTCAGAGAATAAAGATTTACATATATTTTTTTATATTTATATTAAATTTTTTTTGTATTGTTTTTCATTTTTCAATTTAATTCATTGTAAAGGTTTTTTTTTTCAATTTTATTTGATTTAACTTTTTTATTTATAAGAATATGTTTATGTTATTTACATTTTTAAATATATTTTTTCTACTTAATTTTCTGATATTTCTTTTAATTTAATTTTAATTAAATTTTTTTGCTTTTCATTTTATTCTTTATTTTGTTAATATTTAAAAGTACCAAGGCATATTAAAAAGGCAGTATCAGTAGAGCAAAAACAACAAGAGCAATGTTTTTTTTCTTTGCTTTTGTTCTCTAAAATGTCCAAATCTAAAAGCGAAAGCTTGACAGTTCTGGGTAATATAAACTAAATTCGGCTATCAGATACCTAATAAATAGAAAAAAATAAAATCAGCTGTTCTACTCCTACTATCTGTTCAATGTGCTGTGCCTTGATTTACTTTTTGTATGGCATTTTATTTTTCTGTTATTTTGTCAAACTTACATTTTATTTCAATTTACTTTTTGTATATTATTATTTTTAATTTTTTTTTTTAATTTTATTTCTTTTTTCGTATTTGCATGTATTTTTTGTATTTATGTACTATTTTTTTTTAATTATTTTTTTGTTATTTGGTTAATGGCATTTTTTTATATCTTATTTTTTAATTTTAATTTGCTTCATTTTATTTAATTCTATTTACTTGAACATTCATAGTCTGCTATACACATACATATATACATCGTTTTTCATTTAGCAAAAAATGTATTTAAAAACGAAGTGGGAATTCAACAGTTTTTCCCCTTTTTTTATTTATTTTGTTTTAATTTTATTTTTACTCATTTAAAATTTATTTTTATTAATTTTTATTTATTTTAACCTCATTTTTATTTCAATTTTATTTTTATTTATTGTCATTTTCTTTTTCTTTTTTTATTTTTATTTTAAATTATTTTTATTTATTTTAATTTAATTTTTATTTATTTTTAGTTATTTTAATTTTATTTTTATTTGCTTTAATTTTATTTATATTTATTTTAATATTAGTTTTGTTAATTTTAATTTTATTTTTAGTTATTTTAATTTTAATTTTATTTTTATTTATTTTAATTTTAATTTTTATTTATTGTAATTTTCTTTTTATTTATTTTAATTTAATTTTTATTTAGTTTTTATTTATTTTAACTTTATTTTAATTTTGTTTATTTTAATTTTATTTTTATTTGTTTTAATTTTATTTTTCTTTTTATTTATTTGAGTTTTATGTTTACTTTGCTAATTTTAATTTCCTCTTTTCCTTCAGGGGTCCGGGCAACCATCATCATCACGTGCTTTGCGCCGGCTCGGCACATAACACCATCGGCGGCAATGCAAACTCGAATTGTTGTCTTGTGAATGGCTGCAATGGTGGCGGTGGTGGTCACCCTAATGGAAAGGACACTGCGAACGGCAGCACAAATAGCTCACAGTCTGGCAACACCGCCAACTCACTCCACTATTGCTGTTCCAGATCTAAATTTTTTTTGCCAGATAAACGCACTCGAAAGGAGGTCATCATACCGCCTACTAAATTCTTACTTGGCGGCAATATTTCTGATCCGCTGAACTTGAATTCGCTACAAAACGAGAATTCGAATGCTTCGTCGAACAGCAATACGCCAGCGACCACACCACGTCAGTCGCCGATTACCACACCACCCAAAGTGGAGGTAATCATACCGCCCAACATACATGATCCCCTGCATTTGCTCGATCCTGTCGATTCCATGGAGTATGAGAAGCAGCTGACATCACCAATGAAGCGGAGCGGCCAACGTGGCGGGCACGCACATCACCACAGCGCCAAACATCGTCATCGCAAGAATCGCAAGAGCAAGCGACGCCGTCATGATTCATATCAATCATCCGTGGGCAGCGCGTCCATTGGCGATAGCGACATGTCCGCGCTAGCCAACAGTACACTAACCACTGATGCGGGCAGTATTAATTTAACTTCACTTTCATTGTCCACAACGCTTTCGGTCGCTTCATTATTGGACAGTAGTGCCAATTCCAGTGGGACAGTAGGGGATGGTGTGAAGAGCAACTTGAACACCGAAGCTCAGTTGGTGAGCACGTGCGAGAATGCGCCAGCTGAGTACCGTCAACAGCTGGAAGAGCGCGAAGAGAGCAAGTCGTTGGACTCAGCTGCAGTTGACATGGCATGCGTAGCTGAGGAACGCTTGGGCCAACGGAACAGTAAAAGCACATCGCCAATAAAACAGTTCGCCAACGTGGTAAACTCAACATTCTCTGGCGCGTCTTTGGGTGCGGGCGAAGCGGTGCCAAGCAGTGGTGTGGGAGTGCTGGCAGCAAGTATGGCCGCTGTTGCGACAACAGGGAGCGTTGTCACGGGGGCAGTGTGCGGCAGTGCGGGCGGCGCAGAGGCTCTCGCTAGCGCTAGTGCTGGTGGTTTGTTTTTGCCGCGCGAACGCGCCAATCGAGATTTGCGTTTGGAATTGAATGCGACAACGTTGTCGTCGTTGAGCGGCAGCACGTGCGGCAGCGGAATAGGCATTGGTGGCGGAAGGAAACGCAAGATAAGCGAGAGCAATAACTCGCAGAAAAACAAGGTGAGTGAGAGCACAGAAAAGCGAGTACAAAGAGAGAAGAAAAGCAAAGAAAAAATAATAAAAGTAAACAAAACGGCTGTTATTGCGGCGGCTGGAGAGAGGTTGGTCGGTTGTAAATGGTGGTTAGTGGGGCAGAGGAGGAGATGATGTCAATGCGCTTCGATGGGTCTATTCATTTATTTGTTTTTATTATTTGCGCTTATACGTCTGTTAGTGTTATGTCAGTGAGATGTGGGCGCGTGTGTGTGGCGTGAGGCGATATATTTAGTGCAACACAGTAGGGGGCTTGATTAATTGTTGTGATTTTGTTTACTTCGCATTTTTTTTTAAGTATTAGTGGACTAATTTTGTTGCTGTTGTTGCAAAATGCTTTAAGATATGTAAGAGATTGAAAAAAGCTAATAATTAATAAAACTTAAGCGGTTGTCATTTTTTTTTCTTTATTTTAGCGTGTGGGGAGCACGTGCACTTTTCTTAAGATGTTTTTACTGATTACGTTTTTCACGTTCCATCTTCCAGAAATTCCATCGCGATGCCATGGATAAGATCGTCAGTCCGGTGGTGCCACAACCCGGTGCCTGGAAGCGACCGCCACGTCTTGCAGCCACAGGCGCACGAAAGCCCACGCGGCGCTCCACATCAATTAGCGAAACGGACGTGCTGAGTCCAGCAGACGAGGTCGCCAAGCCGCTGATGAACGAAGGTAAGCAAATGAGTTTTACATTGACCCGAATTACACCACTAAACGTCCATTTATTTTCGCAGCCGACTTATTGCGCGTCGAAACGCCTGACTTCAGCAAGCTGGAAACAATTTCGGAAGTGGGACTAGCTAGTCCGCTCAGCACCACATCAGGCGCCACATCGGTTGCCGCTGGTGAGCAGGAATCACCGATGGACACAAGCGCTGGTGATACTTCGGCCACAATGCCGACTGATGAATGCCCAGCAGCAGGCGATGCTGCAAAAAGAGTCGCAGATGTCCCAACCGCCTCCACTTCCATTGCGCAGCTTACAAAAATGCCGCATTTCCGCGCCGATGGCGTTAAGTATCAGTATGGCAACTACGACCGCTACGTAGGCTTGCGACATCTCAATGAGCTGGTGGATGTGCGTCTGCAAGTATTCCAGCGCCACTTGGAGCTCTTCAAGAATAAAGACATACTCGATATTGGTTGCAATGTGGGCCATATGACCATCACAGTGGCGCGTAATTTTGCGCCCAAGTCTATATTAGGCATTGATATCGATAGGAAGTTGGTAGCGCGCGCACGACACAATCTCGCCTTGTATGTGCGCATACCAACGGAGCCAGCGGTCAAGGCGCTAGATGCGTCTGCAGGCATTAAGAAGGAAGAAGAAAAGGGCGAAATCAAAAACGAGAAAGTGGCAGCGAGCAGCGCAGCCGGTGAAATAAAGACAGAAACTGTATGCACAAAAGATACTGCCAATTCCGCTGGAGACAAAATGGGCCCAGCAGCCGATGCCAGCGTAAATAAACCAAAAAAGACGCGGCGTCGCAAGAAGTCGAAACACCCAACACAGCAGTTTGGGCAGCAGCAACAGCAGCAGCATGCACAACACCAACTACAGCAGCAACAACAACAACATCATCATCATCACCACCATCACCACATGCATCACCACCACCACAACCATTACCATTACCAACAACAGCAGCAAGCATTGCATGTTCCTGCTACTGATTTATTCCCCGTGTCATTTCCACTCACCTACGGCGTCATACCAACGGGAAAAGCTACCGCCTCCCATGCGACAGCGGATGCTCATTCGCCCAGTGCGTCTATAAACACACCTGGCCATGCGAGCAATGCTACACCAGCCAGCGGGAGCGGTGGGGCAGCGAATCGCAAGCGTAAAAACGAATTTCCACGGAATGTATTCTTTCGCCATCAGAATTATGTGTTGGAAGATGAGGCACAGCTGGCAAACGACACGCAGCAATATGATCTCATACTTTGCTTGTCGGTAACAAAGTGGATACACTTGAATTTCGGTGATGCTGGACTGAAGATGACCTTCAAGCGCATGTTTAATCAACTGCGACCCGGTGGGAAGTTGATATTGGAAGCGCAAAATTGGGCGAGCTACAAGAAGAAGAAAAATCTAACGGTAAGTAGAGAGTACTTGAATTGTGATGAAAAAAATTAGGGAAATGAGGAATTTAAATAAAATTAAAATTTTACCTAAAAAGCAAATAAATACACTGAGTTCAAAGTGCACGGAGACTCAGAGGCATGTTTTCTCTTCAGAATGAATTCTCGACAGGTCTTGGCTTCTTTGGTTACTCTGGCTGGCAATTTTTACGTCGTGGAAATATGACTGATTACGTATTTTGGAGGCTACGGTTATACCAAAGTCGCCAATATGAACCGTAACTTGGTAAAGCGTTGATTGGTTTACGTGTTGTTGGTACAGCATAAATTAGTTCGCATACATTTTCGGGAAAGCTGTTGAAGTGACAGCCTTTGGTTAGCTGTAAATTCTGTAATCTAGGCCCCAAGTTGTGTTTATTGTATCATACGGCACTGCTCAGTTGGTGGAGTTAGGTGGCTCGTTGACAGAGCTCCGAGGATTGGTTATTAGCTCGGACGTTCCCTCAAATCGCTGGCTGAGAGGAGAAATTTAGAAACATACTACTTTTACAAGGTTACCTGATTTTTTTTCTTGATTATCTGATAATTGCCGGCTATACCTCTGTTAGGTGTTTGGCCGAGCTCCTCCTCTTATTTGTGATGTGTTTCTTCATGTTGTTCCACAAATTGAGGGATCTTCGGAGCCGACTCCGAACGGCAAATGGTTTTTATGAGGAGCTTTTTCATGGCAGAAATACACTCAGAGATTTGCCATTGCCTGCCAAGGAGCGACGGCTATTAGGAAAACTTTTTATTTTTTAACTATTATTTGATGTTCGTGCACGGAGATTTGAATGGTAGTCACGCACCAACCCATTCGGCTACGGCTGATCATCTTATAAATAAGAATTCCCTCCTCTGAGGTGTTCGAAGCGAAAAACCGGAGCGCACTTCTAAGTGCTTCCGCTGCTGATTCCATTATGTGCACTTTCTTCTTTGTTTTTGCTTCGTGCAATAAATTCTGTCTGTAAAAAACAACAAAATTCTAGCTGTAAAAAACATTGTAAACTTTCTTTGTGCTTTATGACTGAAGAAACATTTTTGTATATTTTGTGTTCTAGCGATTACTTTAGCCTCTATTATTCGTCTTTGAATTGAATTGAATTTTTTCGTTTTTTCCCACTTTTTTAAAAACACTTTCGAGTTATGTTATTCATATACAAAACTTTTTCACATCTTTTACAGCCTCGAATCTATCACAACTACCGCAACATTGAATTCTTTCCCAACAAATTCCACGAGTATTTGCTTAGCTCTGAGGTCGGTTTCAGTCACAGCTATACGCTGGGTGTGCCACGCCACTTAAGCAAAGGCTTTTGTCGTCCCATACAGGTGAGTAATTTATTAAAAAATTTCCATTAAATATTAATTTACCAGCTTTTAACTCATTTCATTTCCACCCATTCCAGTTGTACGCCAAAGGCGATTATACACCAAATCATATACGCTGGAGTGACGCATACTACCCACAGACACCGTTCGAAGCTTATCGTGGCATTTACGCCACAATGCCACCGCGTCCTGCGGGTCTAGCATCGTATGCCATGTCATCGACACGCAGCCAGGCATATGACACACCACACTACACGGGCGGCACCTCCGGCCCGTACAGCTGCCATCAAACGCCCCAGCCCATTTACAATCCGTTGGAGACCGACTCGTATTTACCCTCCTACGACATAGGATACCTAAACCACATGTACGTGTTTGCCTCGCCCCTCTACCAAACCATTTGGTCACCACCCGCTAGCTTGCGTAACAGCTCCTCGCACACACCCGTCTTTGGGAGTGTGCGAGAGGCCGAATTGGATGGCGATGGTGGTGGTAGTGGCGGTGGTGGCAGTTACCATCGACACGTGTACCCACCCAACGAGGACACATCATCGCCTAATGCAAATGCAGGCGGTGCGTTCAGTTCAATACGCGATGCAGATACCGATGATTCGAATCAGTTGCCTGCTGGTGGTATGCAACATGTGTATGCGACCAACTGTGGTGAGAGCTCATCGTCGCCGCAGGTGCAACATAACAATGACTCCGATGCATTGGTTGAGGATGCACTATTGTTGGACGATGAGCAGCACGTGGGACAGGGACAAGGTCAGGCGGTGGTAGCGGGAGGCGGTACTGTTGCGAATGTCACTGGCACTGGCAATGGCGAGCTGCATGTGGCGAGTGGTGCTGTGGGCCAAGAAGGCGGTCAGCATTACTGTGATTTAAATGATGCTTAAGTAGTTTTGAGTTTTCTTTCTTTGTTTTCGGAGCGACGAATTTCTAGAAATGTGTGTAGAGTTTTTGAATGCGGGTGTTTTGTGTGGAGCGAACAAACACGCTAAAGACGCTTATGAAAACCATTAAAATATAAGAAGATACATAATATTGGAAGACTAAATCGATAGAAGCCGAAGCTAAAAATTTTGAAAGTTGTAGAGGTTTAAACTTTTTTTTATTGTGCTGTAGCGCTTTAGCTTTTTGAGTATAGTTAAAATAATATACAAAGATTTTTTTATTTAATTTACAAAAAAGAAAAAACGCACACCACAGCTGGCGCTAAATATTGTTTTTGGCAAATTGTGTACAGGCTTTAAATGTGGCAAAAAATGCTGGTAAATTAAGCGCGCACGTTTTTATTTCACGGTGTGAAGGAGGCAAAGCGCCTAGCTATTGTGGAAGAAAATGTCTATTCTTTCGTTTCTATTATTGGAAAATATTTTTTTTTGTTTTGTATGGAACGAAAAAGACGTGCAAGTGCTTATCTTGAGCGTTCTAATCTAAAATTGTTAACTGTTTGATAGAGTTGATTTTTAAATTTTTTAAATAAGCCATTTTTCAAAATTTAAAGCTTTGATTTGTTACATTGAACATTTTTTCCTATACATTTTTAATGGGGTTTTCAGTAAGAGCGCTTCAACTTTTGAACTTTTTTGAATAAAACACAAACGGTTTGACTTTTTTAACTAATTTCTTTTTTATTATCGAGTTTGAACATATACATTTAAGTATGAAATTCGATTTCTTTTGCATGACCACCGCGTGCACGTTTTACGAAGTCCAATCGTTGAACCCAATTTTCGACCACTCTTTTGCATAAATCGGCTGAAATTCCAGCAATTTCGCGTTCAATATTGGCTCTGAGCTCACAAATCGTCGCCGGCTTGTTACTGTAGACCAATGACTTCACATAACCCCAAAACGGGACGGCTTGTTAAATGGACCGTAAAATGGCCGTAATGCTCTTAAAGTAGCAGCAACAGAACGATTTTTTTCATAAAAAATTTGCACGATTTGCAATCGTTGCTCAAGTGTGTAGCGTTCCATGATGAAATGTATACTAATGAAGTTTACAAATGACAAGCGAAAAATAAAAAATATTGCGCCGTTCGCCCTCCCTATCGGAAAAAAGTTGAAGCGCACCAATTGAATAAAACTATATTATTTTGTTTTAAATTTTATGAGCTAATTAATAATTCAAGCAAATATTTAAAAATATAGTAATTTTTATGGCGGTCGTCATAATAGAATGTGCTTGCGCGTGATTCCCACTCAGTGAGGTCAGTTCGAAACCCACTGCCAGATTAAAAAGTCAAATATTAAAAACATTTTTTGTTCTAATAGCGGTCGCTCCTCCGCTTTAAAAAGCCAGTTGACGGGCGCGCACATCCTTTCTGAGGGTCGATCGCTATTAGAAAAATCTTTTTCTTCATTTTGGTGTTTCACCGAGATTCGAACCTACGTTTTATCTGAATTCCGAATGGTAGTCACGCACCAACCCATCCGGCTATGGTGGCCGTCAGTTGCCGTTTGTAGTCGGCTTAAAACTGTAGGTGCCGTCATTTGCGCAACAACTGCAAGGCGCGCGGCACAAATTGGAGCAGAAGCTTGGTCAATCACTCACTAAAGGGTGTAGGCGCTAATTAGATATGTATACAAGGGTCGTTTAAAAAGTTCGAGCAAAAATAAAATTCTCTTAATTGCTTGGGGTGAACCGATACGCGACAGTAGTGCCATCTCTCTGACTGTGCATCCTCGTACAAAATACCCTCGAGTAAAAATAATTTCTACTGCAATTTCATATATTCGCTGGGGGAAAAAATAATTTTTACTTCATCGTCTTCATGCCTCAAGACCGCTGGTAATATTTACGATTTTTTGTACCAAATATTTTTTTCCAGTACACGCCCACTACACTAAGCTCTACATATTAGATATATTTTACCATTTGTGAGCCAAATACAAAAGGAATAAAAAAGAAGAAAAAAACGGAAATTTAATAAAAAAGCAAAAATTATTCAAAATTAGTATTAGTTAGTTTTGGTAAAAAACAAAAAAATGTTTACTAGTGTTGATTTAAATTAGTTGATATTTTATAATCTACTTGCATATGCATATATATGTACATATGAATCCTTTACAGTAGGTGTAGGCATACGATTTTTCAACTTATTGGCAGTGTGTCTGGAGCTGCATAGAAAGTTAAGAGAAGATAAGGAAGAATTTATTAAGGATGCGCGTACCCCTTAAAATAAACAAAAATTAAAGCGTTTAATATTTTGTGAAAATGTTTAAAATTTGTTGTAATGGTTATACTTTTTTTTAAATTATTACTCTATATTAACGGCCCCACTACTTCCCTGCCACAGCGCCACACACAAAAACTTCACCCGCCAGTTGTGCTTGTCTGCATTCGAAAAACATTAGAATATTCACTATTTTTAGCATAAATATATAAACTTAGCATTAAACTCACCATATATGTTATCAATTATAGTCTTAATTATTTATAAAAAAATGTTTATATACACACACACATATATATACGAGATAAATATTTGTACGTTTTATTTTAGTGTACACTATTCGCATATTTATATACCGCAAAAAAACCAGAAAAAAAGAAATAAAAACTTACTTGCATATACGTAAACATATTTAACAGGTATTTGTAGCTGTTAAAAGAATAAGAAAAAAAATATATATATACATACAAACTTGAAAAATATATTTGCCAATCACCCGTAAGCGGCCCAGGCGCATAAAAATTGAAGGCGCGCCTTAATTGTAACATTTTGTAAAAGTCAACGCTTTGTAGTTAAATTTTTTCTCCCTAAACACTGAGCAGCACAAGCGAAACTTGCAGCCGAAACGTTTAACTGCCTTGACGCACTTTCAATGTGGCACAATTAAAGCGTTACTTCTGTGCGCGCGGGCACGTAACAAACTTATGCGAAAAGTAACAAAAACAAGGAAATATTAAGCTTAAACATACATACACACACACACACATACATGTCTAATTAAGCTTTTAGAAGAAAAAAAAAAACAACAAAGAAAACAAGGAAAACAAATTAGATATTTTAACTGTAACTTAACTTAACGCTTACCAAATGCTGCTGCTAATAAGTGTAGAATACGTACGTGAGTGTGGTAGTGTTTTCTGCAGACTATCTAAATTTAATTTCATTTGCCTTAGTTTTAACAAATCTTTATATCTTTATCTAATGTACGGCATAATCATTAACAAAAAAAAAATATATAATAAAAGTGTTGTAAATCAAATGAAATTTGATGCAAAAGAACAAAAATGAAATGAATGAAAAATAAAATATTAATATAAATTTAAAAATCTAAAATATTTTACGCGTATACATAAAATGTAAAATGAATTTAAATAACCCTGAAGAAGATGATAAATAAATTTAAAATGTAATAAAATGTAATGATTAAAGAGAAAGAATAAAAATAAAAGTATACAGTGAATTTTCGAATAAAAAAATGAATTTCATTCATCCATTACCATGGATGCGTTGCGCACCTGCAACGGTACGTTTTCTACAGGGTGCGCCGTCTTTTATGTCGGTATGTAAACGCTGAATAACTTTGCTATTTACCAACCGATCTACTTCAACATAGAAGTTTTCGATATGTCAATTCAGTACAATTTCAACAATGGATCGCATAACTCAACGCGAATATCGCAAAAAGTATCGCGGCAAACAGGCACCCTCTAGTATTATCAGACGTCGCACACTGTGACTTTATCGTTTTAGGATGCCAAAATTAAAAAAAAAAAAAAAACTGCGAAAATGATTTTCTTTCGGTATGTTGTGTAAAAATGACCAAATTTTACGACAGTGTACTCAAAATTTATCAAAACAATAGTTTTAAGAAAGATAACCGTTTACAATCACAAACCGGTGCGTCAATTGAATAATTTTTATTTATTATTCGAACATCGCTGTGAAGTTTGTCAAAAGATATAATACGAATAAGTATCAATTTCATAAAATTGAGTATTTGCTGATTAAATTTCAACAATTTTTTACTTCAGGGGTAAGTAAGAGGATTATAAAGTTTTTACTATCGATACAAATCCGCTCAGTAAAATATCACTAAAACAGCCATAGCTTAATATTATTTTTGATATTTTACTGAGAAAAACTTATATTGGTCCATCGAGTTCCGTCCATTCTTTAACAGCGAAAGGACCTTTAGGATTCTGTGTTTCAGATACTGGAATGAAATTTTGCAACAATTTGCTACCACAGCTTTAAAAGAAGTTTTCATGGCGATTCCTCGGAAAGAACTTTTTGAAATTTGGCTGACGAGCTCAAAAGAAACGCGTCGTGATGCGGTGTTGGGGAAAATTTTTGCGGTGATCGGAAGAGACGTGGATACTAAAAAGCTAGGAGAGCGTATAAAAAAACTGTGTTACCAATTTTCTTCAAAGTGGGAGGGGTCTTGCCGAGTTAAGGCCCGTGTTCTAGCCCGTACTCTAGTTAATGAACATAGAGTTGTTATATGGAGGAACCCTGTTCCATCATCAACCAGATATTGCCGTCCCATTAAATTTTTGTTTGAAAAAGAAACGCGAGATGCTATTGTGAGAGAAGTAAAGATTGTGGAAGACCAAATTTCTAATCTTCTTCCTACAATAATTAAGATGGAAAATTTAAACTTTAAAGTTACTAGTACACTAATTTTGTGTATGATTGACGGTAAAGTATGTAATGCACTTTCAGCATATACCTCATCTCAAGCGTGTTATATATGTGGTGCTTCAGCGAAGGATATGAATAATTTTAGCGCTTTGTCGGAACGGAAAGTTGACGCAAACATGCTAAGATTCGGCATTTCACCACTTCACTCATGGATACGGTGCATGGAGTGTATGTTGCACATTGCATATCGGTTGGAACTAAGGACATGGTGTGTAAGAGGCGCCGAAAATAAGGAAAAACTGAAACAGAGGAAGGAAAGCATTCAAAGCAGATTTAGAAACGAAACTGGGTTTTTAATTGATATGCCAAAAGAGAAATCTTGCAATACAAATGACGGAAACACAGCACGACGTTTTTTTAGGAATGCAGAAGTTACTGCAGACATTACAGGCATTAAATTATGTCTCTTAAAAAGGCTTTTCACCATATTGTCTTGCTTAGGGTGTGAATTTCAGATAAATGGTGAGGCCTTTGAGGTATACGTGAGAGACACACGCGATCTTTATTTGAGTGAATATGAGTGGTACAATATGCCAGTCAGTCTGCATAAAATACTGTTCCGTTCAAGACATATAATATCGTCATGCATGGTTCCTATTGGTCAGCTTTCCGAAGAAGCGCAAGAATCGAGAAATAAAGATGTCAGAAATTATCGCGAATGGTATACAATGAAAAGTTCACGAACTCAAACCAATGAGGATTTATTGCACAGGCTTCTAATATCATCCGATCCCTACATTTGCAGTATTTAAATTGGCACTGGAAAATGCTTTTAAAGTAGAAAATATGATTATATTATGTGAAATTTTGCCTTATATGTGCGCAAGGAGAAAAAGTGGGCGTATCACGCCCATTTTTATTCTCAAATCAGGTTTAGGTATCTGCAACCACACTGCAAAATTTGAAATGAATTGCTCCTTTGGTTTGGCTGTTATTAATTTTGGCATCCTAAAAGTGAAAAAAGTCACACTGTGCGTCGTTTGGTGTCGAATTTTTGAGCACATGACAGTAGGAGATAGTCAACATGCCGTTCATCAACGACCAGAACATTCCAATGAACTTGTTGAAGCAGTGAGGTAGAGCGTTGCACAGTAGCCAACAGTGTCGTATCGTCGTTGCGCTCAGGATTTTTGCGTCAGTGAAACCACAATGCGGCGGATTTTAAAGGATGGTTTAAATTTTGATCCGTATAAAGTGCAATTGGCACAAAGAATATTGCCGATAGACCATTCACGTCGCTTGGAATACGCCTAAACAATCGGTCGAATGGTTGATACTGAACCAAATTTTTGGAATCAAATTTGAATGACTGACGAGGTGCATTTTAACCTCTATGGCAGCGTGAATAAATAAAATTGCCGCTTATGGGGAACTGAGAATCCACACGAGATCCATGAAACGCCACTGCATGGCCTGAAAGTAACTGTTTGGGCCGGCATTTGCGCCAAAACATCAACAAATCATTGGACCTTATTTTTACCGAGAAAACGAAACGGTCTATGGAAATCGATATCGATGGATGTTGGCCCATTATGTCGGCCCGCAAATGCGTGAGAAAGGTTTAGACGGTTACTGGCTTCAACAAGACGATGCGCCATGCCACACTGCGAATGCAACAATTGAATTTCTGCAACGCAAATTCCCGGGACGTCTAGTGTCAAAAAGAGGAAGCGACATCGACTGGCCTCCCAGATCACCTGACTTAACCCCCCCGGACTTCTTTTTGTGGGGTTATCTAAAAAGTAAGGCTTACGCCAACAAGCCGCATACTATTGACCAGCTTAAGGCAAACATTCGTGCCGAAACCGACGCTATAAAACCCGAGATGCTTGACAAGGTGATGAGAAACGCAGAAAAAAGATCGCAATTTGTGATTGCTAATAAAGGTGGCCACTTGATTGATATTGCATTCAAAAAATAGTTTTAATAAATTTTAAATAAGCAAATCAAATAAAAATACCTCACTTATACAAATCAGTTGTTTTTTTTTTCAAAGTTATTCAATATTTTCGTACCGACATAAAAGGCAGCGCTCCCAGTATGTTGTCGAAATAACACGATTGCCACTTCAGAGGCATTCTCCAAAAGTTTTAGCCATAGAGTCATAGTCGTATGATCCATAGCCGCAACATTACAGCATTCGTCGATTAGTCACATCGTAACCATACAGCTGATATTGAAGTAGAATTATAAAAAGAAGTAGAATTACAAGAAGAAGTATAAAAACACGGATACATTTCCACTAAACCAATTCATTTTTCACCGTTTATTGCTACTGTTCAAATTTGTATCGCAAATATCAAAACAAATGTAAAGTATTTCACAGCTGCTTACGTTAACGGAGAAAAACCAAAATTCAGTAGATACATAGGACTGCGGTTATGGTTGCGGTGTTAAGGTGCGGCACCTATTATGGTTTACAGTGATGCCATATGTTTAATCAAAACAGCTGATTGCTATGGTTATGGTTATGGCTAATGGTGCTCACACTCATCAACGTCAACGTACGCCCGTAGCAGCTGGCACGATCAAACAAAAGAGAGCCCCATGTAAATGAATTCTCACCACTGTTCCGTTCCGTAGTATCGTAGGTCATTGTTTCATCGTGCCAGCTGATACGGTCATACGGGCGTACGTTTAAGTTGGGGAGTGTGAGCTCCATAAGGTACGGCAGCCCTAATCCCAGCTTTATGCTGTTAGATGTTGTGTTTCTAACATCTTAACAATATTACATCTTATATATGGGTGGCTTTGAGTAGACTAAGCGAGCAATAAAGCACCCGAAACACTCAGGCGTGGATCCCTACTATATTTTAGACCTAGAAAGATCCATTTCCCATGCAACCAATAAAGCGAGTTTTACTTGCCGAGCCGATAAACTCTTGCTAACTTTAAAGGATCCTTTAATTCAAAGTTAATAGGTGTGGCTGCACTTGAACCAGAAAAAATTCACAGAAGGTGAGGTGTGTTTGCCAGCACCAAACTCAAAGGCACAAGAAATCTGTACTTCAGTGGTTAGAATTTAGCCTAATCACCACTTGCATTTATATTTGTATGTCCACTTTTTCAAACAGGTATCGGTGTTCTGGAGTAGACAAAAAATTATCAAAAACAGCCAAAAACTAGAAAGACAATGAAACCTGCAAACACAAAGATTTATTAAATAGTAAAATTTGATAATTTTGAGATTTACCGATTTTCGCGCAATCAGAAAACAAAATGTTAGCGTTTGACACAAAAGTAAATGACACAAACGAATAAGTGTTTCGAATTTTTAGTATGAAGAAGTTTACATTTTACTATTTTGTATAATTACCCAAAATTGAAGAGTCACCAACGTTGTTGATCAAGAAGAAGAATGTTGAAGAATCCGATTTTTTTTGTAGAAGATGCTTGAATACAAAACCTTTTAATATTGAATCATGAGCGCTGACTGCGTTGATTTTTTTCATATTTCACCAACACAATCTCAGTTTTTTTGTAAATTAACCACTTTTACGGTGGTGGTGGTGACAGAGGCATTGTCTGAGTGAGACAGCCCAGACCCAATTAGTGCAAAAGATGCCATAAAAGATGGTTGATCCACCACTTGTAGAACCACTCTTGTTATTAGTCGAACCATCTCGAATTGACTATGAATCTGCCCATGCCGTCTATTTTCTTTTCTGCAATTTTTTTCGAATTGGCCATCGAGAACTTCCCCAGCTTTCTATGGCGTGGAGCACCCAAACTTGAGCACTCACACAGATAGTGAAATACTGTTGCTTTATATTCTTCTTGGTTGCAGCTTTTACATCTATTGTTGTACGGCCGCCCCATCTTCTTGGCATGTTCTCCCAAAGGCCACTGATCGGTTATTGTTGACGTAATTCTGAATATGATTGGTCGTGGTTTTCTTATCAACTGGTCAGTTCCCAGCTTCCAAATCCTCATTGATGCACGCAAGCAAGGTTTTGGTACCGAGAAAGGACCGCTTGGAAGGGACCAAGAAGTGTTGTGGTACCGCTGTCATAATTCCGCTTACGTCAGGGTCAGTAAAAATTTACTATTTTGCTAAAATATTTTCAAGGTTAGAAATGCCGGTGAGCAGATTTTTGTTTTTTTTTTGTTTTTTTCTTTTTTTGCCTTACTTTTTTTTGGCTTGCTTTGTTTTTATTTATTTGAATACCAGTAAAATTTAAAGCAGTTTATATTTCACCACAAATTTTAATGATCCCATCAACTACGAGTACATTCATTTTGAAGATATCCGTCTCATCCATTTTTTTTCAGGATAAATATCAAGAAGATAAAGTGAGCTTTAAGTTTGGAGGTTGAGAAAAAGATCCGTATGAAGGTATGTAAGGCAGGTGAATCATATTTTCCAAACGATTTATTATTATACGCATTCCGATTGCTTTTAAAAAGCAATGTAGGAAGTGAAAGCTGCTGAAAGAAATTTGTTTCTGTTTTTTTCCACATTCATGAGCTCATTGCCTATAGCCCGTGACAGGCGATAGCACGGTAACACTTTCACCAGTTTTGTAATTTTTGTTTGTTTAATTTTCTTTGTTTTCTCATAATTTTTTTTTTTTTGGGGTCTTATTTGTTTTTATATAAAAGTATCGCTCATTGTCTAAAAAACACCAAATTTCACTCAACATCAAAAATCAAATTTAAGCAATAAAAAACGAAGTAAGAGAAATCTATATATTTTCAAAAATCAAGATATGCACATTAAAAAAATATATTATATATAAAATAGAAAAAAATCATTTTGCTTCACATTTTTTTCACAAAATGGAGCAATGTTGTGGCCATTTTGATGCAAGGGGATTAATAAACTATGGTAAAGGGTTTTTCAATTGGCGCGGGTCGATTTTGGCGCCTTGTGGCAGCAATTTTGTTTTGGTGACATCTGTCAAATCTTTTGTTTATTATTCAAATGTTTATGCCAAATCATCATGGCAAGTTACACGGTTGAACAGCACGTTCAAATGATAAAACTTTATTATCAAAATGAGTGTTCATTAACGCAAACGATGAGCGCATTGCGCCCATTTTTCGGTAGACGTGGTGGCCCTTCCAATTTCATATGGCCCATATTGAACCATATCGACCTGGACGACATATGGTTCCAGCAGGACGGCGCTACTTGCCACACAGCAAACGCCATTTTATTCCATTTCAACATCTACCCGCCCTTATTGAAAAACCCTTTATAATGCAAATTTCAAACTTTTTAGAAAAAATTGGAAATACTTCACTAACTTTTCAACTCCATTTCATAGTTTTTAACTAAAATTTCTAAAATGATTTTTGGTATGCAGTTTTATCGCTTATTGAATTTTACTAAAATGATAGTTGGAAGCTTCTAAAAAATCTGTAGGATTTTTTTATAATTTTTATAATTTCCCTGACAGTGTAGCACATTTTCTCCATATGAAATATGCTTGCCTTTCTTAGTATTACGGCAATCGAATAATTGATTTGTATTCGAATTTTGAAAGCTCGAGAGCGTAATTTTTATTTCTGAATATTTTTTATTTTTTTTTTAATATTTTTTAATTTCTTTAATATTTAAAATTTTTTTTTAAGTGTTTTAATACTTTTATATATTTTAATATGTTTTATTTTTTTAATATTTGTTTTTTTTTTCTTCTAATATTTTTAATTTTTTTAATATTTTTATATTTATTTAATAAATTTTTTTATTTTAACATTTTTTAAATATTTTTTTATTTCTTTTTTATTTTATTTTTTAATTTTTTTTTAATATTTTTTATTTTTTTTAATATTTTTATATTTGTTTAATATTTTTTTTTTATTTCGACATTTTTTAAATATTTTTTTATTTCTTTTTTATTTTATTTTTTAATTTTATTTTTTTAATAAACTTTTTTTATTTTTACATTTTTGAAATATGTTTTCATTTCCTTTTTATTTTATTTTTTAATATTTGTTTTTTGTTTTTTCATTTTTTTTTATCCTAGTTGTTGATGTTGTCGCAGCCCTTGCCTGGGCTGGCGTTCCAATAAGCGTAATCAAATTAGAAGTGTAATGGGGACCACAGGGAGCGGTGTGTTTGATAAAGATAACCGCAATTTCCACAACTGTCGATTCTACCGCATCAAAATAACTCAGTTTTTATTCCCCAAGGACAGTCATTTTTTCAACTATAAAACTCTGAGCTTTCAAATGTTCGCTATCAAATAATAAATTTTGGTTTTACTCATTTCTATCAGCAAATTAGGAAATTATGCCACATAGGTTTGTAATTTTGCTATCTTCATATTTTAGGTTTTTTTTATCAAATATTTAGATAAGAAAAAAAGCCTCATCAATTCTTTATGGGTTGCGATATGTAATTAATTCGTTGTTTACGCGTTTGCCTATCGCATAGTTTGGCCGTCCTGGGTAGTAATCAGTTTTGTTTTTTTCATTTAACACAGTTAGTCTTACTTTGGAGGTACAACAAAAGAGTACAACATCGCCAAATCATTGAAATTTGTGTATAATTACATAATTGTTGGTGGTGACTCATACGCCGTGGTATGCCGTTCATGGTTCCCACAATTGGAGTTTCGAAATTTTAGTGATTCTTTTTGCAAAAAAACGAATTTCGTTTGGAATATTAATAGTGTTGGCTTAAAGCAAACCGCTTGATAAGCAAAAGTGTCCAAGTGACTGGGTGACAAAAGAAAAAGCCTGGGTAACCAAGCCCGAGTAAATAGTGCGGGCATCAGAAGCTGAATTCACAAAGCTAAAAGTTTTTTGGGCAATTGATTCATCGCTGGATTGGCAAATCATTTGAAAAATATTGCGTTTGGGTGGCTAAATGTTTTTGTTCAGCTATAAACGGAAAGAAGGTAAGTCAATATGAAGCAAAGTTTCTATGCTGTGTATGAATTTGTTGATTATTTGGTTTTGAAACTTTTCGATAAAAAAAAAAATTTTTCTTAAAAAAAATTTTTTAATGAAAAGTGGTTTTTGATTGAAGTTTGATTTGAGGCTGAGAATTATAAAATAATTTCTTCTCAGCGCAGTCAGAATCTCCACTACATAAAGGTCGTTTTGAAAATTTCTTGCTGTTAGTGATTTTTTAGTCGCTAAACAAATACTTGCACGCGTACGATTTAAATCGAAACTTGTTTTATTTTTAATTTTGGTTTCTCTTTTTTAAGCTTTGTATTGTAACCTAACTTTATTTCGCGCTGGCAACGCTGTGTGTATGCCCAGCACCGGTTCCAATCCGCAACTGCTGTCAAATGCAAAGTAAAAACAGGCAAAGCAAGTAAGCAAAAGATAAAAACAAAGAAGAGAAGAATTAGATTTGTAATTAGTGGAAGCCGAAGCGTCATTTGGGGATAAAAACGTGAAAAATAATAAATGAAGTTTGCAAAGCTGCTCAAATGCGCTGGAAGTTGGTGATTTTTGTAACTCAATGAGACTTCAGACAGTTCAAATGCGTACTTACCTATATTTCGCCGGTTAATGAGGTGTGTGGGAATGGAAATGCATTTTTGATATTTGCTTATTTGTATGCATGTATGACCAGCCGGTGAATTTTAATTCGAAACGGTACGTGAAACGAATCGCGTAAACGCTGAGCAAAAGAGTTGTAAATAGATGCAATGTAAATTTTATGAATTCAGTGAGTGAAAAATGTTAAAAAAAAAAATTAAAAAAAAAAAAAATTAATTAAATATAATGAGAATAATTAAATAATAAAATTAACAAAGCCACTAGGTTAGGTTAGGTTATGGTGGGTAGTCGGTCTGCCCGACCAACTCACTTAGACCTTACAGGTCCGTTGTGATACCACTGTGCTACACGGGAACCTCATTTATCTTCCTTCGTGGAACCATTTTGTGGCTCTTATGAAAAGTAGTATTGATGCCAACCCCACGCCAGACAGTTCTGTAAGAGAATTAAAAAAGTATTTACCTAGACAACCTGCTCTGATTTTAGCTAAGGCGGGACCATGGCAAAGGAAGTGCTCGACTGTTTCTTCCTCTTCCTCATCTCTGCAACTTCTGCAATATTCATGGGAGAAAACTCCTAGTCTCGAGGAATGCCTGCCAAATAGCCAGTGACCGGTTAAACAAGCCACGACCTTCGAGATATTGTCTCTTGAGAGACTAAGCAATTCCTTTGTTCTTTTCTTGTTTATTTGCGGCCATAGTAGCCTAGCTGTTAGACATGTATCTTCATTTCTCCATGACCTTTTGGCCTCTTGGATAATGTGTTTTTTTATTATTAGTTTACTCGTGGCCATGGGTGTTCCAGTGGTACTTTTATCACTGAGTAGTTGGAGAGCAGTACATTTTCTGGCTAGCTCAACAAAGCCACTAACTGCGAGGAAGCTTTCAAGTGCGGTTTCTCCCCATTGCAAATTCTAACTGATATACTCGTATGTATGACATTTGCAGCCACAAGCAGTGGCCGCCTAAGACGAAAATTATGTTTTCGAGAAAGAGCACGACTAACTTATACAAGTAATAGGGTAATAATAATAATACTGTTTTTTTCAGTTTCGATAGAATCCACAGTATTTTTGCGTAGAAGAGAAATGAATTAAGTCACACTACATATTTAAAAATAATTCCAAAAAATATTGTAATTGGCTAAACTAAAATATTGTTATCGCTTAAACATATACATATGTATATTTATGAAATAAATGTTTATTTTGTTACTTCTTGTATGACGAAAATCACAAAACTTGAGTAAAACAGAATTTTTCGCATTAAACATGCACAATTTTGAAAAAGCAGAATTTTAAAAAAGCAGAATTTTAAAAAGCAGAATTTGTTTGCAATTTACAGAATTTTGTCACCCAGAATTTTGTAATACAGAATAATGACACGCTCCCGTAAAAGCACTCTCAGCTGACCAGCGAAAAATGCCAACAGCTGAGATCATCTGATTCCAAACCGCTCCAATTTCACAAGTAAAAAGCATTATTATAGCTAAGGAATGCACTAAAAACATTTGTTATTGTAATTTTTTCAAAGGTATCATTTCGTATGTTTTTTTTGTCGATATTCTAATGTTTTTAATTTGACCACAAAACTTTAATTTGGCATAGTAATCCCGCCAATATGTTCAAACAAAAAGACCAAGCTCGCACATCAAAACACTCCTAGGTGCCTGTAAAACTCGCACCTGGGTGTCTGTTAAACAATAGTAATAAGAAGAGTCTTTGTACTTTAAATGTTGTACAATGGTTTTGGTAGAGAAGGCATTTGGTGTGGTGTGGGAAGGAGAAGGAGGGGAAAGCATGTGGTGGAGACGGCACGGTGATGGTCATAGACTTGGGGTGTTTAAGAAGGCTTTTTTCATTTTTTTCGCGATACAGGTGATCTTATTTTATTCAGTCAATTTTCAACTGTTTTTCAGTTTTAACTTTTTATTTATTTAATAATCTAAAAATGCAGTATTTCTGACAGACTATGAAGAGCTTCCATATAAATATGTATATATGAGGGACCTACAGTTTCGAGCCGACTCCGAACGGCAGATATTTTTCATGAGGCGCTTTTTCAAGGCAGAAATACACTCGGAGGTTTTCCATTGCCTGCCGAGGGCGACCGCTATTAGAACAAACTTATTCTTCTTCCATATAATAATGCAATAATTGGAGAACAGGTTTTTGAAATTTTCATTGCAAAGTTTTGAAAATTCTCAGCAAAATGCACCTGTTAAATCAGGATTTTCTTGAGGTATCCCTGGAAGAAAATTTTTTTCGGTTTTTTTTTTTGATTTTTTTTCGACAAATTTTTCGTAGCACCCAAAAATAATTTTCGCTAAAAAAAATCGGTTAATTTGTTATTGTAGGATTAATGAGTATTAAAAAAAGTAAAAAACAAAACCCCAGATGCACAGTGTGTATCCTGTGAAAAAGTGCTGTGTGAAATTGCAAAGCGATTGGTCTAGTAAGTTTAGAGTTCTATCGTACGAGGGCTTAAAAAAAGGGGGAAGAAGTAAAACAAAAACGCCATCAAGTCGAACAGTTGTATAAACCTCGGGCCTGAAGTAACAAATGCTCAAAAACTCATAAATGCTAAAATTTTGCTCCAATCGACTTGAAATCTTTGCACAATATGCTTAAAATCTGCATCCATCAAAAAAAAAAAACAAAAAAAATCAAATGCAAAAAAGTTTGAAATTCCTTACACTACCTTAATCTTAGACCCGCTTTGACCTATGTATCCTGTAAGGACACAAAAGCTTATAAATAATTCCATTTTATGAGCTTACTTTACTTTAAAAAGTATAGTTGAGTCTACCTATTTAGTGATACCAAAAGTTAATAGTTGTTTTTATGATATTTTTTTAAACGTATTTCAAGTTGCCGTTTTTTAAATAAAATAAAAATTGAGTAAAATTTGGGTTAGGAAATTCTTCGGAAATGCTATATTTTACAGTTTTTCTAGTCGAGAAATTAATTAATTTATTTATTTATTTAGTGATTCAATCCTTATAATTATTAGTGCTAGGTTAAAATTTTTATGATAAAAATTACACACATATTGTAATTTACAAAGCCAAACAAATCAAGTTTTTGATCTTTATTTTTACATTAAACTTCAGTTATATGGCGTCATCACACAGTTTTTGGTATTTTTATGGTTTTTGTTGAACAAGTTTTATGTTTACTTTTTTTAAGGCTAAAAATTCACATTTGACGGCGGTTTTATTTTAAAACTTGTGCTAAACGATACTGCAAAAATCATTTCAGTATTTTTCTTAGAAAAAATAGCATTGACTAAAAAAAAATTTTTGCTAAATGTTGTTCTTCCAAGAAGGTCGCAGCGGGGCTCTCAATCGGCGGGCATTGTAGCATCGGCGCCAGTGACCTGAATACAGAAAACCGAATTTTTTTTTGTTTATTAATGTCATAATTTCTATATGAATTAATAATAAATGGAAAAACAAACAAAAAATTCGTGGAATAAAATGCTTAAAAAAATTAATTTTGGGGCGAATTTTCCTACTATTTTTGCTTCGAAAAAAAATATTTTTTCGAAAATTTTTCGAAAACTTGTAAATTCACATAGAAAGTACTATCATAAAAGAGATGTGTGCAAAATCGGTCAATAACTTTTCGAGTTATCGTGTACGCAATTCGAAAAATATATCATAGTTTTGAGTAAAACGCGTCTAAAGTTTGAATACCGCTCCCAGCGCTCGAACGCAAAAAATAGAGTCGTCACGGTTGACGATCTATAATATAAGAAACACGTTCTAAAACGTTCTAAATTTTTTTTGACATATTCTTCAGAAATTTATAAAATTTGTATTTAATTAAAAAATTTTAAATTTAATTTTTTGTTTAATCCAAAAAACAAAATTTTTTTTGAGTACGTGGTTTTGGAGCCCATTAAGGTTTGGTAAAATAAAAACCAAGTTTGAAGTGACTCAAATTCTTGTTGACTTATGATAATTTTTCCCTGACGGTATTGCGTATTTTCTCTATACAAAAACGTTTTGTGGATTCGTTATATGGAAAAAATTAGAAAAAAAATTATAAAAAATAAATGGGATTTTCTAGAAAATTGAAATTTGGTTTTTATTATACTAAAATATTTGGGCTATGAAATTGCGTACCAAATTTTTTTTTAATTCTGCTCAAAATTTTAAAAGTTTGATGAGAACTTGTCTAGCTTTTATAAATTTTATAGAAAGCTAGAAGCTTGGATTAATTGGTTGGAATTTCCAAGTAAGTTACTATTGTTGTTGTTGTAGCGATATAATTAAAAGTTCAAAATACTCCAAATCTGCTCAAGGACTGCAACCCGCAACACACCCCAAAAATGTTTAAGAGATTTTTTTTTGCTGAAACAATATCAATAATAAATGCCTGCCGCAAAGTATAACAAATTTTAATGGAATATGATACTATCTCATTCCACATATGCCCTTATGTATATAAATGTTATAAAGGTTATAGAAATCAAAGTTGAGCCGCTCCACTAGGAATTCGTTTATTTGCAACACGGCTGCGGCTGTTTCATAGTTAACTACTGATGTTAGCACGAATTTTATGGATTTTTGCTGGGCGTTACCATCGGCAGGCTTGGAAATAAATGCAAATAATTAAGTGATTGAATGATATACATATTTATTTCCAAACGCCTATTAGGTACCCCAAAACAAATGGGGATATGCGCGTGTACTGGGTGTGCCAGTTATCTTTGGTTTTACGATGGCACTATGGCACTGGCAAACGCGTCTAATTGGGACACTCCAATGATAAAGTAACTCATGGATACATACTTGCATATGTATGTATTGTATGTATGTATGCAAATATCGCCAAATCCCACAGTTCTAATATAATAAAATTTTTCTTTGATTAGCTGCTATACAGAGCAGCTGGTGGTAAAAATTTGGCTATAATAGCCTACCAGTTGGTTAAAGAATTACCACAAAATATTGTTTTTGATACTAAATTGTGTAAGCAAGTGTGATATTTTAGCACACAACAATGCAAATTTATATTATGGAGGAATAGAAACAAGAAAACTGTTTAAAGAAGAGAAGCTCTTAGCCACCGTTCCTCTAGCAAAACTTGGGTAGTAAAAAATCAATTGATTTCAAATTGGATTTAATTGACTCCAAAGTTAAAGTAAGTTAAAAAAGTAAACGAAAGTATTTTTTCTAACCCGAATATTGAAAATGCTATTGGTATACCCCTACAAACATGTAAGGTAACTAAACAAAAGTCTGTGCTTTATGTATTTTAAAACAATAAATATATTGAGATGACTAACTTACTTAGGAAAAATGTTCATTCGTAAATTATTAGTTTAGACTCCAAATAATCTAATCGAAAAAGCTTAAAATTGTGTACAATGTGTAGGCATCTATTTATTCTATCACTATACATTTGCTTTCATATTCGCGCATACGTACGTACGTGCATATGCTCATTAGGGTGCCTCACCAAAAAAAAAAAAAACAGGTTGCGGTTTTCCCATTGGAATAGGCACTGGGATACACTGCCCAAAGTTAGACCCAAGGAAGTCGTATAAGCTGCCAGAACACTGCAGTGTATTCCAGGCTGAGGCTTTCGCAGTTGGGAAGGCAGCAGACCTAGCTTGCGATGCTACTAGGACCTACTCCAAGGTTTACTTTTACATATGTAGATAGTCAGGTAGCCATTAAGGATGTTAATCGTTTAGTTAACGTCTAAGATCGTTCTTCAGAGTAGGGAGGCAGTACAAAGGCTAGCAGCAAATTGTAGAAGATATTTCTATGGGGTTCCAGGCAATAAGAGCATTGAAGGGCACAGGAAGTAGACAATATAGCGAAATATAATAATATTTTAAGGAAAAAAATCAAGGCCTACAAGATTTGAAAGCGAACAAAAATCGCTAATAGTTCTAGAAATCGCAGCATTAGAGGCAGCAATATTTAGATCTCAAAGTGCCCTCAAAAAAATTGTGATTTCATAAGCTTCGCTGAGGAATTTTGAAACACCTTTGCCCAAGTAAGGATGGGGAGCCAATTGTTTCTTTTTCGTGGAAGTCATAAAGAATAATAAATCAGTATCAATCGTTTTTTGCATAGAAAGTGATGCACCCTAGTGTATAAGTACATGAATGAATTTTTCAATAACCTGTTTTGCCGCACGCCAACCGTTTAATATAATTTTCGATGTTTTTCTTTTGCAAGTAGTTCGTCATTTCTTTCGCACAACATCCTCATATTTTGTCGCCTCTTGTCTTCTAAATATAAGTCTTTCTATACATATCTAATCGTATTGTACTCATATATGCATACATATATACATACATTTGATAGGACTCCTCGAATTTATTCACTTCAATGTCATCTTTGAGGGTCTTTTTGGTTAAATTTTATTGTGTCTTGTGAAGTGCGCACACTTTGGTGTAAAGTGGTGGAGGTTCTGTAGGAATTTGCAAATATATTTCTAAAAAATATTTTTTGCAACAGCAACTAAAATTTCATGATATTCTATTCATTAGTTCGTGAATTATTGTGTTAAGAGTGACGCTACTTTGGTTATTTTCAAAACAGTGGATCAAAAAGAGTTTCGACTTAAAAAGTGTTGCTTGGACTGCGCTCCATCAGAAACAACAATAAAACGAGGGTTTGCCGACTTCAAATGTAGGCGTAGAGACACTGATGATGCAGAACGCATTGAAAGCCACAGTTTTTTATGCTCATTTTTCGTACCATATTTGAAATATTTGCCAAAATGCAGCAACGGAGCGCTGCTAATAAAATATATTTTGGAAGGAGGCATATTCGGAGGCATTGACTTAGGGCGTGTTTACATAGATGATTATAAAAGGTATTTCAAAAGTGACGTCTTTATGTCAGTAGTGTATAATTTGTAGACGGTACCTGTCTTTTATGCCATCTTTGACTTTTGCCAAATAGACAGATGTACAATTTTTATGCAATAGAGAAACGGGTTAAAATGATTGAAACATATAATGAAAACCGATGGTCCATATTTAAGAACAGAATATTGCGAAGCTCGTGATTTCTTGGAGGAAATAATTGTTCGAATGACTCGACAATTCAAAGCTTGGTGCAAAAATTTCAAGAAATAGAAAAGGTTCTGATGCAAATAGGAAAAGGACTGTCAGATCAAAAACTGGACGTTCTGTTGAGAATATCGCTGCTGTAGCGCAAAGAGTTGCTCCATCTTGAATCTTGACGTTCTCAACAATTAGGCATTCATAAATCGAATGTTTGGCAGATTTACATGCAGATAAAAGCCATGTTCTCGTGGTGAACATTTAAATGATGTAATTTTTCACATATAATTGTTAAGAGCCATATTTTGATTACAAATAGTGAAATATGATATTTCGATTAGGCTCGCTTTCGCACACAACATTTGAAATCACCGCAAAATAATCAGATTTTCGAGATGCAAGGAGCTGAAATCATATTAAATGCGGGGGAAAGCTTAAAAAACCGTTTTAGTCAGCATAAAATGAACGATTCATCTTTTGTATAAAACCTATTTCCTTTTTGTCACAATTATCTTCCTCTGGCTATCTACTACAGGGTGGCGCAAAATTAATCATCCTAACGGAAAATTTATAATTTTTACAAAAAAGCGTCGTACGTCCATCGACTTTGACACCGGCGAACCAGACAGCTGCAGTAAACAAACAGGTAAGCAATGAAGCTCGTAAAGGTCAAAGTAAAGACTTCCATCACTCAAATTCACTTAATAAAAAAGTTATTCAAAAACAAAATTGAATGATTAATTTTGCGCCATCTTGCATTTCCTACTGGGTCTTGCGATCTCTCTTTGCCGCCGATCACTTTGCTTCTTATTTTCGCCGGCTGAAGTGTTTGTATGTCACGCAAATGTGTTTCGCTCTAATATTTTCCAAACCTGTCTACATACTTACACATACATATGTACATGCACACACAAATAGACAAATCGTATCTCTGTATTTTGTGCACTTTATTTAGGTATTCCAATCGTTGCCGTCACTGAGTCAGTCAAGTTTGACCATTTTCGTGAGCGAGCCAATCTATCGTGCAGCATTTACAAACAAACAGCTGTGATCAGGCAACAATTGTAGCCACTCAGATTTCCAGGCATAATCCAGTCTCATAAATATTCATTTATGCACATTTTTTCAAATTTGCAACCACAAGAGCACCCATGTTGAAGCTGTGCGCCCAGTCATTTGTGAGCTCGTCGACGAATTACAACTTCGTTTGGAACTAGCAGCTTTTTCGCTGTGATTTATCATACGTTAAAGTCCACCACCGCTGCTTGTTTTTAGCGAAGTTTGAAACGAAGTGCTTTTATGTGACGTCAAAACAAAGGCGAGGAGAAAAAAATATAAGAAACCACGCTTAAAAAAAAGATATTATATAAAAAACAAAAAATGCAAGCGTTAATGGAAAAAATCAGTTTGAAAGGGTAGCGCGTTGTTTAAGTTCGCAACTTAAAGTTTGACTCTTCAGTGACTGTTCAATGTTGGTTAACGGATGGTGTGGCAAGTAGCGAGTGGCGCGTGATTCACTACCGCAGAAGAGGATTGGTTGGAGTTAAAGTGGGAAAATACACAGATAAGAATAAAAAAAATATTCATAAGCATTGCCTTTTGTTGGGTGCGCAAATTTTAAGTGAATACGCGTAAGAGCCAATGAACTCCGATTTCGCGTGCAGTAAACGGAGTGGCAAATGTAGTGTGACAAAATAAGCGAAGGTGAAGGTATTTTATGTGTGCAAAGCAAAGTGCGTAAATCTATGGCAAAAAAGTATATAAGTTAAACTACACACACATACATATATATGTACCCACATATGCACATACTATGTATATACAAGCTTCCAATATCCTCGTCGAATGTGGAAAGCCAGCAATTCATGATTTGACATTACTTCCAAAGTGTGGCAAATTACTTTTACAAAAAAGCTCGCAACTTTATAACAAGCAATAAATTGAATAATACGCGTACAATGCCATAAAACTCGTTGAATTCCTCAAACCAAAAAAGTTGTGTACTCAAAACCACTTCAAGCAACTTCTCCACTCAACTCTCCAGCAAACAACGCTCAAAGCACGTAACAGGCAACACTCAGCCGTAAAGCCACAGTGAAACGGACTCAACGGCACAAAGCTCAACAATTAATTTTTGATTAGCTATCGACGTCCATTTGGAATAAATTTTCTACTTTTTTAATGTAAGTTGAACTGTGGCTAATTGCGCCAATTATATTTACTTTTCTCTCCTATCTGCTATTTGCCTTTTTTTCTTTCCATAGGAAATTTTTTCGATGCAATTAAATCAGCTTGCATTGGAATTTGGTCTTCGTATTAATTTCATCATATGAAAATTTAATATTTCCTGCAGCATAAGCGCTGGAAAATTACGTGGAAAAGAGGTTTAAATAATTCAAATTATTCGGAAAATTGTTTCTCCATAAAAATATTGTAGTTACACATAGTGGGGCGCCTTATAATCAGTTTCGAAGAATTTCAGTATGCTATAAATTTACGTCAGAGAAATCGCATAAACTCAAACGAACAAATAAGTGAAGTGAACGACAAATAAATAACACGTAAATTATTGTGTATCAAACCGAATGAGCTTAAGAATATTTATTTATGTAAAGCAACTGGTGCCAAAAGCTGCCACAACGCCGCAGCTTTCGTTATTCGAATAGTTTCTTATCTCCTTCATTTCCCAGTTCTTTGAAATTATGCTTCTTTCATTCTCAAATATTTTCTTTATTTCGAGGGCATATTTTATTAAAAAGGTTTTTTTCTGTGGTTTTGGTTGGAAGCGTATTTCTTGCTTTGCTCAACCCTGACCGTCTACTCGTTGGATTTATTTGTTTATTTATTTAATTTTTTATTCGCACCACTTCCATTGTATTGAACGGCACAAATTCTCAGCACCGTCACATGTCGCTCACGTTTTTAGGTGCTTGCGAGTGGTTTAAATATTTAGGTGGCACATGAATATCTATGCATATGTATGTAGATACAAGGTGGCGTGAAATTATTATGAGTGACATTGGACACTCCAGTGCTTGTCGATGTGTATACAGCCACTGTCTAATTCACAAGTGTCAAATATGACGTTATTTTCCGACAGGGTGATTAATTTTGCGCCACCTCGTATATGTATTTCGGATCAACAGCAGCAGTGGTTCAATCACAGGTGCCTAATAAAAAGGGCGATTTTTGGAAAATTTTGTGTAACAATTTTCCTGATTCAAATTTTTCTTCAAACTATCTGTACCCGCCAACAACTAAAATAAATTTAAGAAAAATAACTTAATAGAAAAATCAGTACACAAATATTCAAAAATACATGGTCATACTAATTTTGATGACAATCGGTTGAACTGGGCAGAAGTTTCTACTCTGCAGCACCACCTGGTGGCGAGTGGCATCAATGAGCATATTCTACAAAGCTTCTGTGTGGAAAATACATATATATACCAATTTTTATAATAATCGGTCCAGTAGTTTTTGAGTTCATCGACGACATACAGACAAACATTCATTTTTATATTATATGTAAAGAAGATAAATACTCGCCTCAATTTCGTTTTGCACTTACTTCCCATCGACTTTTACGTTATTTTCATCGCAACTCAAAGTGCATTCAGCTTAGAGAAGGCCAACCTTCTGAAGGCAATCTCTCAAAGGACATAGTAGCATTTTTACGCAGTTAACACCGTATTTTTCTGAACTTCGTATAGATTTCTCTATACGCAAACTGGATTTTGAGGGTCGTACCAGGGCAATCTTTCCAAGTAGGCAGGATTGGAACGACGTGAAAATCTATACCAAGGCTAGTACTTCTGTCTTCACTAACGGAATCAGTCCGGGCAGGGGCTTTCTTTAAATCAGTCAATTTATCTATTTCCTTAAAACTGCCGAATACTGCTAGTGTTTTTCAGGCAGAAGTCTTTGCGATACAGCAGGCATGGAGAATGCTTGGAGACACCCCAGCGAGGGAGATATTAAAATTTGTTGAGACAGTCAAGCTGCGAATAAGTCTCTGAGGGTGCCATGGTGCAGGTCCAAACTGATCAACTCATGTAACGAGGAGAACAAATCTTCTTGGGTGTACAGGTAACATTTCTCTGATCTGGGTTCCAGGACGTAGGAACATAGATGGAAATGAAATTGCTGATGAGCCTGCCAGGAAGGGGTCGACTGAATTGGTTTCAGAGGTATCCCACTGGGTCATCGGCATCCTCCTGACTGTTGGGGGAATTGACTAAAGGGGAATTGCACAACTTATTTGTAAGGAAAGCGCAGATGGCGATTAAGATCTGTTTGTGCTCCTTTCTTCGACAGCCTGGGGCAGTGCGCCAACCTAAATCCCATCAATCTTCTCCTTTATATCAACAACACTGGCTGGTTGAAGTTATCTGCCTGTTGGAGGTCTCATAATGGTATCAAAACGGCGCTTTAGTGTTACTTGGGGAGTTTCGGGGTGGAACTTCAACTATTTCACATACCTACCTACCTACCTAAGTTGTTTGCTAATAATGTAAACATTAAAAATAATTTATCCTTCAATTGACTTCTTTCTAAAGTACTAAGAGTTAAGGAGTAGTGATATTCTCGGAAATATAAAAGTATCTTGAATTTCTACTGCTCAAAAATAGACTTTTAGGTTAAGTTAGGTTGAATGCAATGCCTAGACAGTTTAGTCAAGAAACTATTCATTGTCAGCATAAATTAGAATAAATTTGAAGTTTGCACTTCGACCTCATGGTCTTTTTTGCTCTCTACTCATCGCCGTAGCTCATCTAAACCGAGTTCTCTTAATAAACTTAAGATAGAGCTGGTCTGGGTTGAGTGAATCTGATCACATGAATCCCCATCGGCAAGTGTTCAGCGCTGTAGCTACAACTCCATGCCAATCGTTTCAGGCGCTATGACTGTCAGCGCTCCGCTGACCAATTTTATGGCTCAATAAAGTGCTGAAAGTCATAGCGCCTGCATCGCTTGGTAATGGAGTTCTAGCTTAACGAGTGCGGCGACTTTGGAGACGGAGAGAAGGATTTCACAAGCCTGCAAGTCAAAATTCTCGCCCAGCGCTTGTTGATTTGAATAAAGGCGCACCAAGCCAAGAACACACCGCATAAAACAACCAGCACCCGCTCGTATAACTCGAGAAATTCAGATATTTCAACGAAACTTTCCACACGTATCAACTCTTGGTTTCGAAGCGGTGGTTACCTTCCATATATTTGCACTTTTCAAAATGCAAACCAAAAGTGGCGATAATTCAGTAGTAATACCGCACGTTTCATTACCCTACCCGGTATGGGAATTGGACGTGTTTGCTTTACAAAACATTGATATTCGATTAAAAGTGGTGCCAACAGTTTCAGATGTTCACATAAAACTATTTACTTGTGGAAAAATAAAATAATGAAATAATTACATTCACACAGTTATCAATTGTTCGACGAGCATTTGCAGTAACTACTTTTGTTGTTCTGGTTTTTTCTGTGACCGAATGAGTTAGTGTGCTTTTGTGTGCATGTATGCGCTCTTGCGTATGTGTATGTATGGCTCAACGTCTGCATAAAAACATTTCTTATCGCTGTGTGTCACGCTGTACAATACATAGTTTCAAGTTCATCTACCGTTATATGGTGGAAAGGGAGGGGTGAGAAGGGGAGTGCAGGTGGCACTGAAATAAATTAAACTAAATAAATTGAAGTGTGTTAGTAAAATAAAGGCAAAAAGTGTATACCAGTTTTTCTATTTTTGACTAGGAATTCGATACGATTTTTAACTATAAAATAGTTAATAGACCTAGTTGTTGGTGCTGATGGCATTTATTATATTATAATTTTCGTTGTAATAAATTATAATTATAAAGTGTAATATTACAATTAAAGGGCACTAGCGAGAAGGGTTGGTGGCTTAACCAATAAAATAATTTGGTTAACTTTTTTTTTTGGTCTTTCAAATCAAAAGTTTTGATAAGTAAAATTGATAAGTAGAAAAATTTTGCTCGACTGCATGTTTTTTTTTTCGGTCACCAAACAGTATATAAATGGTCGAATTAATATCACACACAGTTTGTGTCAGAAAAAAGGAACCGCAATTATTCATGAAGTATAAAAGATACATATTTAATTTTTTTTACATGAAAGTATGTACAAAACTACTAGTCGCAATTACTCAATAAGCCGTGTAGAATCCATCGTTGTCGAGTATAGCCTACATTTTCTCGGCATGCTTTGAACCAGCATTTCTGTGTAGCTCGTCGACAAAGAGGACCGGATTTTGGGAACTTGCCGCATGAGTCGCTTTAAATCATAGACTGGCTTTGCGCAAAGATGCGTTTTCATAAGTCCCATACGTTTTTAATGGGGTTGACGTCTGGGGACTCGGAAGGCCAGTCCATTACTGTGACGCTATTTTCCTATTTTGTTGTTTTTCTGAGAGCAGTGGTTTTGATGATGAGGGACGGTAGAATATTTTCGCGTCCTCAGTCGCGTGCTTGGTGAGTCACAAAGAAGAGTCCCGTTCAAAAAGTTGGACGATCACTTTATCCTACTTTTTTGTCGTCACTCGCTTCAAACCGCGCTCGGAATAGTCATAAACATTTTTGTACACTTTATATCTCGCTGATTCCACATTACAAAAACCTTTTTTGATTTTTTAATCAGTTTTGCAGCCGCGGCATAAGATAATTTCGGCCCTTTTGAATGCGTGCATAGAAATACCGCCTCAAAACGCTTCGCGTGCTTCTCACTCATTTTGGTTTGGTTGCGTTTACGGGAAAGTTTCGAACGACACTAACCTGAGTTACCACTGGCGTCGTAGCTCTTGTGTGGGACTATTACGCAGCAAAAAGCAGAACGAAATATATCTTGAAGTTACAATATATCTGTTCTTCTGACACAGACTGTATGTGAAGGCGTCTAAACTCCAACGAAAAAAAAAATTAAACCAACCTATCGATTTCTGTATTCACCGTCTTCCACTAGCACCAACATATATACCATGAAACTCGTTGCAGCTAAGTTATTATTATTTATTATTAATATTTAATATTTTGCAATACTGCAACAAAACCATCAAAAACAAATTTGGCCCGTAACAAACGCCAATCTCAGCGGTTAACTTGTCATTGTGCCATTAGACGCGTCGGTGTTAGTGACAGCTGAGCGCACACGCCATTAATGATAGACTCTATAACGGTAACAACTAGTACAAAGTTAAACACAACAGCACTGCAGACTTTTTCCATTGTCAATATTTGCTGATAACTTAGTTTGCCGTTTTTTGGGTGCGTTCGCTTCAATATTGGTTTTTGTTGTTGCTGTTGAGGTTGGTTTGATTACTGTTAGTTGCCATTATATTGTTAGTTGATAGGAGGATATGGCCCCACCTGTCATAAAATAATTTCGCTTAATGTCATGGCGACAAATGTAAGTGATTTTTTCTTTGTTGACTAATTTTTTTAATTTTTTTTTAATGTTTGAACTTATGTAAGTACATACATCTGTACATAACTAGAATTGAAATAGAAAATTTTAACTTACTAATAAAATACTAAAAGAATAATAAAAAAAAAACAAAAAAAATCGTTATCGGCTCTGATAGTTAGTTCACAACCAATAATTGCTTAGATAAAAACTAACGCTTTCTAGAAGAAAAAAAACAAATGTATGTTACATACGAGTAGAAACCAATTTGTTTTTATTAATAACTTGTAGATAAGATCACAGGTATGTTATCTACTGTGACTTTTATTTTAATTTACTAAACAAAATTTAGACATTCTTTCAATTAGTGATAAAGGGCCTTTCAAAAGTGACGCATAGATGGATGTCAGTAGTGAAAAATTCTTAGGCCGTACCATTTTTTCTCTTTTCATCTTTAAGATTTGTGAAATAGACAGATCCACAATTTTATACGATAGATTGGTGGATTTTACTTATCGATAAAGGCCATCTTCATGGTAAACATTTAAATGGTATAATTTTTCACAAATAACTGTTAAGAGCCGTATTTTGATTACAAATAGTGAAACCTGAAAGAATCTAAATTTTTACATTTTTTATTTTTAAACAACCAGTAGGCGCGTCTTTTGTAAGACCCTTGAATTTCTCAACCACACCCATAAGGTGATCCAAACCCCATGCTTATTTATAAAAATGAAGTAAGATTCACAAAAAGGGCTCATCTTCATCGTTTTGACGAGGTCTGTGATGTTCAGTACCTCCAGTGCAAAGTAAACTCGAATTTGTTAGGCGCTTAATTAAATACTTTCTAAATTTATAGAATACGTTTTTTAATAGCGGCCGCCTCTCGGCAGAAAATAGCAAACCATCCAGAGTATTTCTGCCAAGAAAAAGTTGCACATAAAAAAAAACATCTGCCGTTGGGATCGGCAAGATGATTGAACGCGAGGATAAATGGAATGCGATTGAAATATACGTTAAAGGTGTATTGCGGAGAAAAAAGGCAGACCTCGACATAGTACGGCAAAGCGAAGCCTCACAGTCAGAGTCGTGGTCCCGGAGTAATACAGAAAGTAGTCTCGGAAAGGAAGTCTTCACAGAAGAAGAGTTGGGAGTGTTCTAGCGGCCACACCACACGACGTAGTAGACGGCGGCCGCTGTAAGTGCGAAGGCATGTTGAGCCTTGCCTCACCCACCAAAAAACAAAAAAAAAACCACGAATACCGACGTTTACCCAGAACGCATAATTTCATTGCTTAGCTGTTGCATGACTTATTATAATGTTGAAAACCAAAACCAAGCAAGACAATCTATTCACTTTCAGCGCACAAAAAGTAGTTTTTCAATGCGTTTACAACAACATATTCAAGAAAACATCAGGCAATAAAGCCAACACTCTTTAATTCCAGGCAAATTGTCACTTTGGTGGATGCATTAGCATTTCTAAAAACCATGCATAGGCTTTCCGAACCCCAGTGCCAGCAAATTATATCTAAAAAGCCGCCAAAGTTCAAGTATGCATCCTCAGAGACATCAATCCGATTTATTAGGAGCTGCAAGGCTAATTACTAAGAAGACTCTGGTTTACGTTGCAGCCTTGGTAATTTTCCGAAATTAACGTTTTCAGCACCGTGTTAACAGTTCCTTGATCTTCAGCACAACACCATTAAGAGTTCTCTTGGCGAATGACTTCATTGTGCTGAAGAAAGATTGCAGGTAGAGATTTTGGAACTATATGGAGGGTGCAAAAACCTTGGAACGTATTTTGAGACTAAAAAAATATAATAAATAATAAACAAAAGATATCAGTGTCGAAATAATCAATTCATCAACAAATAAAAAATACAATAAATTCGCATTTTGTACACCCTGTAATGTGAGAGTCTGTTTAACTGTGAGAGTCTGAAGACTCATAAGAAACCAGCAAGAAGATATTAGTGTAAAACAAAATAGCCACAATAATAAAGATTTCAGTCAAAAGAAAAATAGTAAAGCACAGTAGAACACTAATACTTACGTAAATTGAAACGAAGCCAACAGTTAAGAATAATGAAAACTTACAGTTAACAACAAACGCAACTTCCCAACCCGTTAGCATGCATGACTTCCATTTTAATTTGCATACACATGGCGCAGCGTGCTTATATAGTATTTACTTCTTTCCAAGTTTCTGCTTATTTTTTTTATTCCCATTTTTTTATACTTTTGCTATGTTTTTGTTATCCACTTCATTTTTATTATTCTATGTATACTTGTTTTTGCAAGCAGCGCAATTTGTCGTCACCGACTCGTCGGTGACATATTGGTTATCATTGTCTTTGGTGTGGTTGTTGTTGTTATTGCTCATTTTGTTCTACTATTACTATAGTATTTGTTCTTATTTTTGTTATTATGTCTTACTTAGCCACTTAATCTCGCTATTGCCGTCAGCCACCGGCACTGTGTCCACTATCACTTCGGTTACGACCACCAGCACCACCAGCACCACCACCGACCTTCACCTCGCACACCTTCGTGCGCTGCTCCACTTTAATCGCAGCTCGTTGTCTGCCATTTTCAACCGTTGAGTTGAGTTGGCTGTTTTTATTTCGTTTACTTACGTCTATGTCTGTATGTATGTACGTACAATATTTCGCCTACTCGCCAACACCAGCTTCGTGGCTTCGTTTGTTGTCGCATCGCTTTTAACCACTTTTAAATATTTAGTTAATATTATTAACTAAAGCAACGTTGAAGTGTGCGGTTCGTGGACTCGACTCCGTTTAAGTGTACAGGTAGTGGTTAGGTATGGCAGGCAGCTCAATTTCTGGCAAATCAACGAATCAATTATCGATGCTAGACGGGCTACGTTAATTCTTCTTTGTCATTCAATGTTCGTGCGTGCTTTGCGTTTTTGTTGTTGCCTCCTGTAGGCTCGACTTATAGTAAACATTAACAACAAAAATTAATTAATTGCATACGTAGAGAAGTGCCGCAATCACGTCCTCTCTCACTGGGTCTCGTTCGTTTGCTCTCTGCAGCTCGCTTGTTGTCGGTGCAACATTGCGGATGTGTAACCAAATACTCGTAAATTACTTATCATAATTTAGTGTCAGTAATAATTAGCAGCTGGTAGCGTTTATGTGAAATAGTGGGCGCCTAAAGTGCGCGTTGGGTGGCCGCAGTAATTGCTCGCTTAACAAGTCGGGAGCAAATTAGTACAAAAAGTGTGAGCTTGAGATGCTACACAGGCGATAACTACTGAGTGCGAACATAAGCGCCGTTGCGTATATACAAAGTGTAGCCGTATGTGTTTTTGAAAAATTCAAAAAAACAAAAGAAGAATAAAATCAAAGAAAAAATGTCAAATTTATGTCGACCTTCAAAATGGGTTAATGCCTGCTTGAGTGCTTAAAATTGGGCCAATGCGAAGGCCTGTGAATAATTCGTGTCGGCATTTTTTGAGTTATTTGTTTGTTTCCCCTACTCATTGAATTCAATTCGTGTTTATTTAGTGCGTCTGCCGTGTAACAAAGGAATTTAACAGTCTAAGCAAGTTGTGCAAGTGCAATTAAAAGAAAGTTGGTGGTGGCGACACGAATGGCAAAAATATACAAAAACTGAGCGAAATTCGGTAACCAGTTCGCAGAAAGTGTAAATACGCACGAAAATAGCGAAAACGTGGCGATGAAAGTAGGAAAAATATTTTTACTAGGAGGCAAATAAACAAAAAAAGAGACTAAAACAAAACACAAAAAAACCAAGAAAGGAAATAAAGTAAAATCGCAAAGCAATACAAAAATTGATAAAAATTAATTTATTAAACTAAAAAATTCGTATATTTTAAAATGCTATAAAAGTTGTTGATTTAATGCAACAGTTCAAAAACTATCAAAGGAATTGCTTTGAAAATTTGTACGCGTTTTTTAGCTCATACGAGTCTAGTTGTAAATTTGCGTTCTGAAAGAAAAATTTGCTCAGGGAAACAAAAAATAGAATTAAATTTTAAACAAAAAAATATCAAGGAAGAAAGTTTGAAGAGAAATTTTTTCAGGAAACGAAGTTTTAAAAATGAAAATGAAAAAAGAAGTTAAAAAGAAATTTAAGTTTAAAAAAAGTTAAAAATATATGTTTACAAAAACAAAATTTTAGAAAAAGATAAAAAAGTTAGAAAAAAAATTTTTTGAAGAAAGAAATTTAATGAAAAAATTATTCACGCAAACAAAATTAAAAAAAAAGATAAAAAAGTTAAAAGAAGTGGGTTTGTGAAGTAAGAAATTCAAAAAAAAAATCACGAAAACGAAGTTTTAAAATGAATGTTTAAAAAAAATTTGTTCTGGAAAACAATTTTTTTGTGAGGAAGAAAGTTAAAAAAAGTTTCTTCAGGAAAGCAAATTAAAAAAAGGAATAAAAAAGTTAAAAAAAATTTGTTTAGAAGAGAGAAGATTAAAAAAAAGATAAGAAAAGTTAAGAAAAACCTTTTATCTTTTTACTGTAAACTTAAAAGAAGATTTTATCTTTTAAATTTTTTACCTTTTTTTTAATTGTTTTTCTTTATTTTTAATTTTCTTTAAAATTCTTTTTTCTGTTTAATTAAAAGAAGAGATAAAAAAGTTAAAAACAATATTTTATCTTTATCTTTCTCGCAATTTTTCTCTTTTCACAATTTTTACCTCTTTTTAATTTTCTTTCTTTCGTTTAAGTTTTCTCTAACATTTGTTTTTTTGTATTTAATTATTTTATTTTTTTTAACTTTGTTTTCCTGAGCAAACTAAAATCGAAATTTTGATTTGGACTAGTCGATATTTAAAAAAAAATAATTAAATACTAAATAAATATTTAAGAACTAGATTATATTTTACTTCAACTAAACACATTTAAGTTTTCTATTTCTGATTATGCCGTTCACCGCAATGTTGGTCAAAAGAAAATAAATCGCTTTTTTACAACTTCCACTACATAAACGCTAGTTGTTTGAAAATATTTTCATGTATTTCAAATATGTACAACTCTCACCAATTCATGGCTAGTGCTTGAACTTTCAGATGCTTATGACTATTTATAAATGTATAAATATTGTCAATCCACAAAACGCAAAATAAGGTAACAACTTCAATCACTCAAAAAAAAAAAAACCTTGAGATAATATGGTTCATTGCTCTTGAGGAAAACATTTGCGTTTTGATGAAAAAAATCTACAAAAGGCCCACATATTTTATGGGGCTACACTGTCTTGTTGTACGTGTAGGTAAAAAAGTTAAATTTCTGAATGAATACTAAATAGTAGTAGATTCAATATTCAATAAGAGCCATACAAAATATTTTTATTAATATTATTTACTAGGTTAATACCAAATATTAACGCGACTTGAAACAAACCCACCAACTGCCAGGGCCTAAAATGGTATATAAAATATGTATGACCGCACTTTTGAAAGCGTGTTTGCAAAATTTAAAATAAATAAAAAAAAATCCGCTGTTATCAGATAAAAGCCGGGTAGTACCAATATAATTAAACAGCTGTTACGCTATTTATATTGTATTAAGAGCCTTCACTTGAAGTCAATAAACGCTTTTGTGTTCTCTCAACAAACTCACTCACCAGCTGAATACCCATGAAACCGCAATTCACATATGAGCGGAAGGCGTTGGTTACAAATTTATGAATTTTCGAATAGCAACATTCACTACTTTGTTTTATGATTTCGACCTCTGCTAGCGACATAGAGTTCACAACATTACAAGTTTCTCACAACAACACCTTTTTTGTTGCGCTAACTATGTCAAGATTTGTGCTTTAGTTCTTATAACTTTATTTAAGTAATCTGGTGTGAACACTTAAAAGCAGGCGAAACTATTGCAATTCAGCACCACCGACAACTATTAACCGTAATGCACCATGGTTTGTTCCAAAAACGGGCAGCATGTAAAAAGAGGTAGTACAAAGTGATTCCCGCGTACCAAGAAAATACTAGAAGCGCTTAGCTGAGTACTTCTTAGCCACATGGAGCTTTTTCATTACACTTCCCTCCATAAGATTAGCACTTGCTTGTAGCATTCACATGCCGAGTTGTCCTTCATTTCTTACAAAAATACGAAAATGTGAAAGAATTCGCCGTTGACTGGTTAACAACTTGTATTCTTATTCTCTATATCATTCACAAATTACCTGAATACAATATTCTCCGCAGAGCATTTTCCATCCTTCAAAAAAATTCCGGTTTCATAGGTATACAGCTGGTGCATGTAAATTCAGGTGCTCTCATTAGGATAGGCACAATATATAGGCATTCAAAAACTGATAAAAACAAGAATATATGTACGGACAATTTGGAAAAATCGAGTCAGTTCTTTTTAATAATGAGTTTGAATTTCATACGTAACTCTTTAATCGAAATATCTATAGATTTTCGGCGTTGATTCCATTGTTTTACTTACGCCTTTTACCACCAAAAAACAACACTTCCCTGTTTCAATAAAAGATTGACGATGGTATGTCTCTAAGTTTTTATTTTGGTGATGAATATTTTTGTAGTCGAACATTTTTTAGATCTCGACTCTTTCCAAACTCTTGCTTTTCTTGGCCCAGAACAAAAATGATTCTTACATCAAATGATCCCCTCGACTCGGTTTGCCGGGAGGTGGGTAATCGTTGGGTTTATTATATTATTATTTCACAATTATTGATTGCCTTGAAGCTGTGAGCTCTTTCAAATTTTGTCTACCAGTGTTTAAGCATTTCCTCTAGACAGCTCCGTACACTTTCAGAGAAGGTTTTGCATGACTTTGAGTCTCAGTTTCAACAGCTCATTAGTTTCACATACATTTCCAAACAAATTTACAGCCATTGTCAAAAGAAAATATACACCATATTTTGACAAGTTTTGACACTTTCGATTTTTTTTATTGAAATATTGAAAGTGCTTAAATACATTTCATTCAATTACACCCAGTTACAACTATCAAGTGATATTTTCCTATTGATTATAATGCCACAATATTGACAGGAAATACATAAATATACTGGAAGACAGCTGACAGCAATTTACATATGTTCACCACCCGTTCAAATTTCTCGAACAAGATGAGAAGTTTTTTCTTTTGAGTCGTCGCCATTACACATCTTATTACGCATCCTTTTTTAAAAAAAAATAGTTCATACTACCACAAAAACCATGTCACGCAAAGTATCAAATTTTGGACAACATTTATAAAAATTCGGCAAATTTTCATCGTAATTTCCTACTTTTTACTCAGAATCTTTAGATAAAATTCAGGTATACTGTTTTGTAGCTCATTGAATTTTGATAGAGTCTAAGTTTTAAGAGACTCAAGGACCGCGTTGATTTTCGCAATTGTTTTTTGCTGACGATGCTAGGCGTTTTCTTCCATATAAGAAAAAATGTCGAACATGCGTTAAATATTTGGCGAACTCTTTCCTTTGTCGCTGACTGTGTATCTAAATATTTGCTTATCTTATTCTCAAAAGTTTTTCCAATATATAAAAGATATTCTTGCATTTTGCCCAGTCACTTGTTGCGCAGCAGCAGCAGACGGCAGCATGTAACTGTTTACATTGCTTTTACGCATTCGCCAATTTTTGCTGTGTTGTGCTTGCCTGGTGCGACAAGTGAAAGAACACGTGTGAATTATAAGTAAAAAAAAAAACAAAAAAGAAATGAAAATTATGAGTATATTATAAAAGAGTGGGAGTTCATAAAATTATATTTATATGCATACTTTTATGCCTAATCCAGCAGAAATGCGCTCTCAAGTGTTTATTATTTTTGCGTTCAACTATAATATTTACGAAATGCTTGTTCTTATTGCACGATCGACGCGAATGAATTGTTAATTTTTTTCTTTTGGTAAACAAATTCCAAGTGCTGGTATAATTTCACTGTGTAACAAAAGTTTTCTCATGCAATACCCCCATTTTCTTCTTTTACACTCAAATCATTTGTTTTTAAAAATACTAAATATTACATTTTTTTGAGTAATACTAATTTTATAGTTAGACTATTTGAGCATATTTCTAAATTTTAAACTATGATTCGAGTATAAGAGTAAAATTTTTATAGAAATTTACTCTTGGTTAATTACGGTTGCCTGAAGATCAAATACTTGCAAGTTTCCCTTGTCATCTGAGCAATATTTTGCGTGTAGATTTCATTTAAGATTACATGATTTTTGCATGGAGGAATTTTTTTAACATAAGAGTGCTTTTCAGCTATTATATCAACAGACTAAGAACCGTTTTTGAAACTTTCTGTTAATGTGAATGTTACGATATAGGCAGTCGCAATAAATTCCATTTAGTTTTCTCAATATTTCCTTAAATACTTATTTAAGACTATTATAGCTTGCACTGATATATGCAAATAGGTTTAATATCCATAATTTTTCCTAATAAATAATAATAACAGTAAATTTATTTAATAGCAATGAACACGTGGCAGTTGCTTCCTAAAAAAATATAAATTGAAAGACTGAAAAGCAAAAAGGCGACAAAAATTGTACTGCCTAAAGTAATAGCACTTGAGGGCTTATTTAAAGAACAAAAAGGAGTTCCACCACAACACATTGTATCAAAATCCTTAAAAAAAAATCATTGAACTTGTCAATCAGCTGTTTACAAGCAAAAAATGTAAAAAAAAAATGTCACTCGCGGAAACGCAATTTTAACAGAAAGTCTGTCAACAGGCAGGTGACAAAAAAAAATTGTCCATTCTTTATTCCAGTAAGTGTATCTTTTTTCAAGAGCTATTATATTTAATTGTATATCTCAAAGAAAAGAAACTTCGGGAAAGTGCTAATTTTGAATGATTTTGTATACGCAGTACTAAGGATTATTAAAAAAAAAAACAGAAAAACCCAGTTCTCCGACGCATCACAACACAAATTCGAAGCGATATTAGTTTACTTTCGAGGTGCCACCAAACAATTTACCGGAAAATACACCACTAGCAAAAATAGTTTCACATAAAAATCCAAATAAATGCCCAATTTGCAAATAAAAATAGCTATTCGTGCACAATAATTAGTGTAAATATTGTCAGACCAAACAAAAGTGCTATGCAAAATTCATGTCGGACGTTGAAAAGCGAAAGTGCCCAATTAACGCGCGAAAAAGAGGCGAGCAGAGCGTTTCAGTGAGAGAATTGACAACTGGTTGTGTACACACACACATACATGTAAAGAGTGTTATCAGCATTTAAAAAATTGTCATAGTGTTTAAGATTTAAAGTCATATTTTTACAGATCAATCAATTTAAATAGTAAGGAAAAATAAAGTAAAAAAATAAGAAATTGCTAAATAATCGCCGACATGATGTCTGTCGAGACAGAGAAAATAGACGAGAGTCGAATGCATGAATTGCGACGCCACAGACGCAGCATATCGCAGCTGATAGCCAATATAGGTAAATGGGTAAATATTATACGATTTAAAAAAAAGTATATACACATATTTTTTAATGACAACTATAAAATGTAAATTTATCTTGTACTTAATTGTGAGTTTCGAATGGAGTGATTCCATCTAAAGCCTACTTTGTTCTTGGCTTTATAAGAGGAAATAGCTCGAACTTTGCAGAGCTTTAAGCCGTTAAATTGCTGTTTACGCTTTTGTTCGATCTACATTAGAATGTGCCGTGTGTGTTTATTTGGAGTCCTTACCACCAGAATCATGTTTTATTTTAAACATATGAATATACAGAAAATGTCAGAATAAAAGAACATCACTAGCTCAAGACCATCTGCTGGTTTCAACAATAAACTAGAATTAATTGCAATATTTGCTAATCTTATATTGGAGACCTTACCACCAATTCTCTATTGACAGAATTGAGCAAGTACAAAATACTTTCCATAGTTCTGTTATACCTCTGCTAGTACCTCTCTGCTCACTCAACTTTGATGACCTAACATGTTATATTAACAGTGTTAGTTACATTAGAGCATTTAGAGCATTACTAAAGAATGTTAATGGAATGAAATGAAAGGAATGAACGACACTAACATTCTCTGGCATTGCAGTACGTTACATGTTTTATAAGTTACTTTCAGGCATCGACCAATATGTTCGAGTTGTATTTACAGAGCGGTTTCAAGAGAAGTGATCCAAGCATTTTGGGCATTGTCGTCAATTCTTCTTAAAATTGGTTTAATTGTAGGTAACATGAATATAACAAGATGTAAACTGAAAAACTCTTTTTGAAAAATTAATAGTTTCGAGGTTTACTTCAGGGTTTTGCAAATTTTTTTTATTTTTGTTTGTGAAAAAAAAGATCTTAGTTCCTGTTTTTCCAAAATTTTTATTAAAAAAAAAAATTTTTTTTCTCAATTTTAAAATGTTTTTCAAAAGTATTTTCATTGTTTTCTTTATAAATAACTGAGACTAAGCACAGGAATCCTTGCAAGTGAGATCCCCATAACTTTTCGGGTTATATTGAAATACGTACAGCAAATTAGTGCTAAATAGTACTTCAGCGAAGTGAACCAGTGAATAAGTGAAATGGATACACTTGCGTAGTATCAAGCATACACTGTTGTATGCTAGCGTCTAAAGTTTTCTTCTTAAAAAAAAAGTTATAAAAATTTTGAAAAGATATTCGGTTCATATTTCACTTTGAAAAGCTCCATACCGAAATTTTCAACATTAAATTTCAAAGCTATTTAGTTTTTTACAAAATTTTTTCAGTTTACTTCTTATCAAATCAATCATACAAATCTATATATTTCTAAAAAAAGTTACGACAATTTACGACAAAATACTTGGATCACTGGGCATGAAGTAACTCTAAGTTCAAAAAAAAAGAGGGAACGTTAACTGAGATTTCTATGGCAGAATTCTCCCTCCCTTTATTTTTAAAATAAATCCATAATTTCTATATTGGCAATAAATAAAATATTGGAAATTATTTGGAAACAGCAAGTGTTGAAAAATTAAACAGAAGAAGCCAAATTGGTAGTAAATTTCAATATTTCTATGTAAACTTATATTAAAATGTATAAGCTTTATTTGATCAATATTGGCTCATCATAGTAAAAATTTTGGCTAAAATCTTCACTTCACATTGGCTATAAACATAAAAAGTGTCAAAAGTAGTGACCACGTTAAATTTTAAGAATCCAGTTACTTTCAGGGCAGATTTTCTAATTTGTTAGCCAGTTTTAATAAGTCACATTTCTTCCTAAACTAGTTTTTTTGAGGCTATCCTATGCAGGTGGGCTGTGAACGTCAGTGTATCTAATATAAATTGACCGAAATGCCATTGCAATGAACTAACCGTTTTTTTTAACTAACGCATTAACAAATACTTTACACCACGTTTTTTGTTTCTCTGTTTTAAGTCACACTTCTTCCAGCTTACGCCAAACTTGAATGCTGGCTTACGAGTAGTAACAAATACATGCTCATGCACGCAGGCATATGTCTATAAATAGATTCACGTATAAATTTATAGTTACTCTCGGTCTCCCACCACCACTTTTCTTTTGCTCTCTGTTGCGGTGACGTCATTCTGCCTTTTATTTACCTCTTTCATATCTTTACGCCGCTTCGTCAATATTGGCATCGTTGTATGGTTATGTTTTTTTTTATTAATTCGTCAAACAGGTGGTTGGGAAATTACCGATACATGAAAAAAATAAAATAAAATAATAAAAAAAAGCAAATACAATATTCAATTTTTTTAGTGACGGCCGCGAGCGTACAGTAATATTTAGTGCGTGCACATACACATATTTAAAAAAAAATTACAAGTGTGTAAAAGTAAGCCCGAAATCGAAAATCGCTTGTGCCAAATTAGAAGTTGAGTCATTTAATGTTCGTCATCGCAAAAGGAGCTGTACGCAAAATTTACGTATGGTCGGTCAGGTCTTGCTGTAAGGAAAAGAAAAAAAGGTGCATATTTGTACTTACTATTTGCAATGTGGCGCAAAATTAAACACCCCATCGGAAGATTTGAAATTTTTGCAAATCGCTTTGAACGTCAATCATATTTAACATTTGCGAACTAGATAGTGGCAGCATACAAACATATGTAAAGGGTGGGCCATATAGCGTTTGCTTTTTGAATCGCCTAAAAAAAATTATTATTATCCTAACATACATTTGTATTTATCTAGGAGTTTAAAACTTATTTTTCTTTTGATTATACAATAGGTTATCATTATTATTTGGAATGTCTTTGGCATAATTTTAAAACTTATTTATATTCTCCCAAAAAGGGCTTAAAAAGGAGATAGCTTATATTAAACTTCTATAATTTATTTGGCTATAAATTGATCAATGTTATAAACTAAATTTTCATCGTTGAAGTTTGTATCGCCTATGATAATATATTGCTTTACTATTTTTATGTAACATATTATTATTTTTTAGTATTTTAAATATATTGGTGATAAATGTTTTTCTGTTAGAGGTAATGATATTTCCCTTGCCTTTGACAGATATTTGCTTATCAGTTCATTTTCTATGAATGTCAGTTTATCAACAAATCTTACTGACGATTTCATTAAGAAAAAGTCTATGCGTGATATTTTACATCTTTCATATAAACTTTTATTAGAAACTCTTTTCCGGTTAAGACCGCTACACATTCTTAAAACATATCGTTCAAATCGTCTTAGTCTCTCCATTTGGTTCGACGAAATGTTGAACCATATCGGATGAGCATAAGATATGATTGGTCTAATTATTTGTTTGTATAGCTAAAGAACATTTTTTTTTGCTTTTGTCAAAATGAAATATATATATCTTACAAAGGTGAATTTGCTATCCAAAATTATGCCCAAGTATTTGATTTGTTCTTTGTATTTTATGTTGAATCCATTTATTTTAATAATAAAATAGTCCAACTGGCTTAAATCACAGCTCCGAGGTGGCCAATTGATATCGGAATTCAAAAACGGTAGCCAAAAGTTCGAGTGTAACTTTAGCAGTGTGACAAGTTGCACCGTCCTGTTGAAACCAAATGTCCTCCTTGTCATCCTCTTCAATTTTTGGAAACAAAAACTCGTTGAGCATGTCACGGTGACGCTCACCATTTACTGTAACCGCGGAAGAAGAAGAAGACTCACCACTTTGGAAATAGGTTTTCAATATTTCCCAATTTTGTTCAAGCGTATAGCATCCCATTTCGTAAATGTCAAACCTTTAAGTAAATTATGAACACATTTGACATGTCATTTGTGTTACCATTCTCAAAAAAATATGTGGTTCAAAAAGCAAACGCTATATGGCCCACCCTGTACAATGGAAACGTGTAAAGGTCAAAATGAAGATTTTCATCACGCAATATCATTTTTTTGTTTAGTAAAAAAGTTAACAAGCGGCTACATTGGCTGGGTCATGTCGTCCGAATGGATACAAACGCTCCGGCTCTGAAAGTATTTGATGCGGTACCAGCAGTGGCAGCAGAGGAAGAGGAAGGCCTCCTCTGCGTTGGAAATATCACGTGGAGAAGGACTTGGCTTCACTTGGTGTGTCCAATTGGCGCCGGTTAGCACGAGAAAGAAACAACTGGCGCGCTTTGTTAAATTCGGCCAAAATCGCGTAAGCGATTATCGCGTCAATTAAGAAGAAGAAGAAAAAAGTTAACCAAAAACAAAATTGGATGATTAATTTTGCGCCACCTTGTATGCATGTTCATCGGATTGTACTGGATATTATCTTAAAATTTTCTTAATCGCAAAAAAAAAAAACAAGCAAAAAAAAAATAAAAAATTAAAATTTCTAGAGTTTAGCTATTCCATTTCAAGTGATGGCAGCATTTCGGACATCGTCTTAAATTTTTCTCGAAAATTGGTTTCTTTGTAGGGTAGAGTAGAGTAAAAAGTTAATTTCATATTTTTTTTCAATTAATAGTTTTGATATTTACTCATTGTTACAAATTTTGGTACGGAGCTTTTTGAAGTGAAATATTTTCAGTTCTCTCTCAAATATTTTTTTAATTTACTTTATGGTTTAAAACGAAAAAAAAAAATTGGAAATAATTTTTTGGAAACATTTTTATTTTTCTGTTAAAGTATTTGCGGGAAAATGTTTTTTGTTATATGTGAAAAACAGTGCCTCAGAATTTTATTTTATTTATAATATAAAGTAATATCTTCCGAATAATTTGCAATCTGCAAGAATTCGCTTCTTTTTTAAAGCATTTAACGTTTTCGAATTGGTATTTACGCAACTATTTCGGTTTTTCTGTAACCTGCGCAGATCAAAAGATTAGATGGTTAGTGCAATCTAAATAATTAAATTGAAAATACCCCAATATATGTAAATAAATAAGAAAAGTTAACTCAAAAATTTAGATTACTGTATTTTCCGCAATTAATTTCCATATGCGCAATGATTCATTAGAAGTCTTTGCAGCACAAATGTATGCTACTAAATGTCAAAATTAATTAAAAATTACCGCCACTATTTAATTTGTGGCTCTGCTATTAGATAGCCACGAGTCGCTATACTGCAATTTGTTCAAGCCTTATCAGATTTTTTTAATTTCAGCAGCAGTATTTTATATGTGAGTATGTATGCATATCCACAGGGTAAGGATATAAGCAAAAAAATATTTAATGCGTCATTGCAGAAGAAATTATAATCTCAATATCTTTTCGGTGATTTTTGTTAGGCAAATAAAAAAGTATGCTCGTATATCAAGAATGCGAAGTGGAGATAAGTGTTTTTAAGCGCCTCACATTTGAAATGCCAAAGCGCGTATGTGCTCTACTTTAAGAACGATGTTTGATAATGCCTTAAGTGTTTTTTTATAAGTGTTTCTTATGAGAAGTAGTGTCTGTGCTGAGAAGTGCTTTCTTGATTTAGTTTACATCACAGGCTGACGGAGTTTATAGTAAATCTGGCGATTTAGTGTGCATTTCCTGCCACGTGCGCTATATTTAGTATACTACGCATAGTCAGACTCAATGAATTTTTTACTTCTGGGATTGCCTTCGAGGATAAGTTAAGAATCAAGTGGTTTTTCAATGCTTGAACGTAGATATTTTATAGAATCTTCAGGTGAGAAGCATATCATTCTTAAGAAAACGTGAATTTTTGGCCTAGGCCAAACGTTGTGGTTCTCAACTTGAGAAAAAGCTGGTTCTCAACTTGACCTCAAATATGATACTCAAGTCGGTGTCAAACTATTAATTCCAAATGTCATAAATAAACAATTTTTTTAAATATATATTTTCATTGATTTTGCTGTTAATAATAAAAAAGAAACAGTAAAAGCAAAAAATTATAGCAATAAATAAAATTAAGTCAATAAACTTTTAACGATATGCGAGGCTTGGTAATAAATTTAGCAAATAACATAAATCATCACCTAAGCTACTGGCTGGTTCTAAAGAAGCATGCTGGGTACTAGGAATTTTTTATCCATATCATTGAGTATATCGTAGCTGCTACTCCAGATGTAGGGCGTCACAGTTACAGCTTCCATCGTTTTCTTCCATGCTGACGGCAGTTCCACCACCTCTCCAGATGTAGGGCGTCACAGTTACAGTTTCGGTCGTTTTCTTCCATGCTGACGGCAGTTCCACCACCTCTCCAGATGTAGGGCGTCACAGTTACAGCTTCGGTCGTTTTCTTCCATGCTGACGGCAGTTCCAACACCTCTCCAGATGTAGGGCGTCACAGTTACAGTTTCGATCGTTTTCTTCCATGCTGACGGCAATCCCCACACCACTACAGCAGTTTCTCTCCATGCTATATTTGTTTAAGGTGGGCATTATACGTCTTTGTTTTTGGTTTTAAATTTTCAGATACAAAAATATATTACACTTTTTTATAGTTCTAAACAGGTCGACTAATTCACTTTCTTTAAGAGCTTGAGAATTTAAAATGATAATGCAATACAGAAATATTTTTGGAATATATTTTTTTTAATTATAATGTGGTAGATAATTTCTTGGCATTTTTTTTAAATATATCCGCCGTGGTTACGAGTCCATTCGATTAGTTCAACTTTTGATCACTTTTTCCAATAAATCTGAATAATAAATCCACGCATCACTGCAACCCTTACAGGCCATTGGAAAGTATGGAAAAATGCAGCTAGACTCAACCTGGATTGAATAGGATTGAAGGCTATCTGCAGAAGCTGTCAAGCAGAAAGGGCGAAGGAAAGTCTTTTCCACTACTTACGTGAATGTCCAGGGCTAGCTAGGGTACGACTCCGCTCCTTTGGTAAGCCTTTCTTGCAGCAAATTAATGAGATCTCAGACATCGAGATAAAGAATTTGCTGCTATACTTGGACCCCACTAAATGGATCTGACTTAGAACAAAAAAAAAAACATCATCACACGAGGGGTGTGGTGCTGGTCACTAATTAGGATTATTTCAGTGAAAATACTCAACCCTTCAACAACAACAACAACAAGCCCAATCAGCAAAAATGCGACGCAAACGATGATCAATTCGGTTTCAAAAATGTTCCAGCTAGTCGAAGGACGAAGACCATCAAGTTGAGAACGATGATGAATCGACATTTCGGTGTCTTCTTCAACACTTCGCTCTATGATCTTCGTACATATGAACGCGAACAGACTTATTTATTAGTTTCTTTTACAAAGAAAATTTCCATAATTTGGAAGATTTTTTTGACGTTAAATGATTCATGATGACTTGCCAAATTTTACTGAACAGAAATGCAGTTTGCAATGCACAGTTTGCCATTTTCAGTGGTCAAACTATAGTTTTCGATATCGAGAGTTCTCACGCAGCTAACAAAAAAACCCCGTTACATGAATAAAAGAATTTTTTCCGGAATATATGTATGTATACCACTTGCTACTGCTGCCCTTTCTAAGAGAAAAATGTTTATCTCAACTTCACCTAAACTTGCCCAACAATGCTTCATATCGATTGGAGAATGACATTAGAAATCAGCGTGAGCAATGTAAATAGTTCAAGAGTTGCAGAAAAAACTCTTTATTGTTTGTCAGATAGCATCCAATAATGAATACAATGCAATATTGCGCCTATCAGAGAAGCGTAACATGAAACTGGTGCATTTGCGTGAGAGAAATGTGAAATAGCGTAGAAGAATGCAAGAAGAAGAAGAAGAAACTACACAAACAACACACGAATAAGTTGCACTTGTGCGACGTCACACACTCAACGATTCTTGCAAATTCACTGAGGGTATGAAATGGGTGTCACATTTGTACTCTTTACATCATGGCTGTACATTTAATAGCCAGTAAAACCCAAGTAATTTAAAAGAAAAAGTTATTTATAACACTTTAGCAAAACCCACTTCATAAAGAGGAACCCCCTTTACTTTTGCAAGTGCCACTTGACAAAGAGGAGCCCCCTTTACTTGTTTTTTATCGTTTGTTGTAATTTTCGCGGAAGTCTACTTACTTAGTATTTATCAATGCACCTTAGTTGTATCGATCATGAAACAAAGTCGCACTACTTCATGCTAACTGGTTGGTTGTCGCACAACAATAAAAGTCATTGTCTTGTTGAGTTTTATATATGTAGGCACAAACTTACAGCGCGCAACAAATGGTGATAGCACATCAAAAGTTTGACCAGTTTTGAATATTTTTATGTTTCTCTTTTTTGAATGTTCATTATTTTTCATAAAAGTATAGCTCATTGTCTGACAAAAAACATATAAATCCAAACGGGAAATTGTATAGAAAAACTAGAAGAATTACACAAAATTTACATCTCAATTCAATGGTTTTTAGTTAGAATTTCTACAAAATTTATGGGTACACAATTCTATAGCTTATTGATTTTTGTTATAATGAAGTGCAAGTTTCAAGCTGCTGAAAAATTCCGTTAATTTTTTATAATTTTTTTCCATGACGGTGTTGCGCTTTTCTTCCATATAAAAGAAAAAATTGTTGTGCATGGGCCGTGCAGGGCACACACGTCTCTTGGCAGCACACGCATCCACACTGGAGGTTAGCAGTGCTAAAATGTGCAGTAATTGCAAAAAGAAAGAATATACCTTGAAATCTCTATGTGAGGGGGTCCAGGGATTAGGCTCAGACTACTCCACGAAGGACAGCTACCCTTGTAGCAGGTGTAAGTGTCATTTTTCTGCAATGTTGCCATCGAAAATTCCCCTCATCCGCTTAAATTATGAGAATTAAGTCTAGTATTCCTGAGAAAATTCCGAATTAGGTCATTAGTCCACCACAGTCGATTAACGCCACCGTCTGTCGAGGCTATTAACGTGACTCTCGCACAAAGTTGAATTTTCATTAAATTTTAATTTTTACTAGCGTAGTTTTTTTTAATTTCTGTTATATGCATACTTAATTACAAAGTATTTTCTATAAATAAACAATTTCTAAAATTACCAAGAAGCTGTCATTACGATGAGCAACTTCAAAATCAACTAATAACTTTAGAAACCAGCTTCACCTTGGCCATCTGCTTGGGCGAGTTGAAAACGTCCGTTTGTCGCGCTGGTCTCGAACATCACTCATTACTCACTAGGTCAGCTGAGAGTGCTGTAGGCGGTTTGTTATTGTCAGCTGTTCGCAAAAAATTTAATTAATTCTATTGTGTAATCAGCAGTAATTGAAAATGTGAATGTTTTAAAATGTCATTAACGCTCATTTAAATAGTGAATGAACTTTTAATAAATAAATATTACAAAACAAAAATACACACGAATATTCAAGTGACACTGATTGTTTGTTCAGAAATATACAGAAGTAAGAAAAATTTCTCGAGTGCACCTCAACTATTTATGTATTTTGCGAAATGCTGCTCTAAGCTTCAGCCACCTTCAACAGAGTAGTGACAAAACTTGACCTGCTACCATTTCATTGCTTCTAAGAGCTACAACTACCGTTTTTTTTCTTTTTCTCATTCCGTTATTTCTCCAACCTATGCCTAAGCTATAGGCTTCATTAAAACTCTGCTAATATTCCATTTATTGCGTCTTAGTGGCGTTTCTGTTCTTTGTCTTTTGATTCAAAAGTGTGGCTATTTTTGTTGTTGTTGCTTTTTGTGCTACTAAAAGCGATACTCTTTCATTATTTTATTGTCGTTTAATGACCTCATTTCCTGCAAAAAGAATGCTACAGTACACATTCGAGTACCCAGACCTGCTTCATTAGTGTGGCTATTGTAGAGGCTACCAAATTATTTTATTGCAAGCTTTTATCTTCATAATACAAGTATAAAAACACAATTATTGCGACCTGTTTTATCTGATATTTTTGTATTTAATGCGTTTTATAAACAAGCAACTTTGAAACGAGTGTGATTGGCATAATTATTCTAGTAATTTACGTGCAAACGTAAACAAAGGGTCTTTTAAAAGTGACGCATAAATGCCAATAGAGGATAATTTCAAAACGGTACCTTTTTAATGTCATCTTTGTCATTTGTCAAGTAGATAGTTATACAATTTCACACGATGGAGCAACGCGTTAAAGTTATTGAAAATTATTATGAAAAAAGCCGATCTTTAGGAACAACGTGTCGTACAATTCTTGATCTTTTGTGTAGAAACAATCGTCGACAATTCAAAGGTTGGTGAAAAAAAGTGCATGTAGCGTAGTACACATAACAGATGTGAAACTTTCAAGGCAGACAAAGAAAGAGGGAGAGACCCGAGCGAGAATGAGAGAGAGAGAGAGATAGAAAGAATATATCTCTGAATAAATTCACAACATTTGCAGAGAATACAAATAGACAAAATTTGCAAAAACCGGAGAAGGGTCGACCGGTGTAGGTAAACGCCGGACACAAACCATGGCAACAACGCGCACTACTCCAAGCGTTTATCACCCGCATAAACGCAGCGATTCCAGGACCGCAGCAACGGCGCAAATTACCGCAAGGCAATACCAATAAATCCGACGCCGGAATAGATAGCACTTTATAGTACGCACAGGCACTAGCCAGGAAATGGAGATAAGCACCAAAAAGTAGGCAGAAAAAAACGCCAAAAAAAAGCCAAAAACCGCCCCAAACAGTAGGCACCAAGGAAATATAACGTAGGCACCAAAAATATATTTCCTACAAGTTTGCAGCAACAAACAAGCGCTAAAAAGTAGGCAGTGTTATTTCTCACTCGAAATTAGCAACCACAAAGAAAAACTCAGCAAAATAGCTTAGAGTGTATTTAAGATACATGTATATAAGGTATAGCTCTCTCTCTCTCCTTTTCCTCTAAGTTACATCTTTTTTCTCTCTCGCGGAACGAAAATGCCCAAAACGTTGCGTGGCCTCCTCCATCGACGCCTAAGAAGTTTCACTTCAAAAATTTCAAAAGGCGGGTTCTGTCGAGGATATAAAAGGGCATAACAAAAACTTAACGTTCTGTTTGGAATTTTGTTGCTGTAGCGCAAGTTTCTTGCTGAACAACGTTCAAAATCGATATCTCGGCGCTCTCAACAATTAGGCATTCATGAAATGACTGTTTGTCGGATTTTACCTGTAGATAATAACCAAGCGCTCATGGTGGACGTTTAAATGATGCTTTTTTCACATATAATTTTTAAGAGCCGTATTTGAATACAAATAGTGAAACCTGAACGAATCTTATTTTTTATATTTTTTTTTATTTTAGAACAACAAGTAAGCGCGTCTTTTGAAATACCCTTTCTTTCGAGCGCGTTCTGTTCTCGGTTGTTGCTCGGTTATCAAGCCTGATTTATCAAAACTGTCGTCGTTCTTATTGTAAAATCGTTTATCATATTTCGTTCTTATCAATTGAAAAGTTTATGATTTCTTCCCACATTTTTCGAGACAGCTGACTGGCTGAGTGATTGTTGAAAGTACGTGATAACTTTGTAAATTACATTTGCACTCACACATTGAATTTGATTCCAATTTTAAGTATGTATGGACAAGCCTAAATTTGGTGTCTTGAGGAAGATATGAAGAGCGTAATATGTAGGTATAAGTAAAAATTGAAAAAAAAAGTTTGGCCATATAGATTAAGAACTTATTTTGCTTATCACTTTACTGCGTACTCATTTTAACATAATAAGAGTTTAGTCATTCAAAATTTATTAAAACTCACGTGTCTTAGTTTGGCTGCAAAGTGATAAAGAGTTTGGGAGCCTTCCACCGAAACACCCGCTGGTAAAGTCCAAATAGATTTTCTTTTGTTTTACGGGTGGGCTTATATTAGCACAAGTACACGATTATATACGACTTTAGTATTTTCTTACTTAAAACTATACTATTTATACAGTTATACATATTTTCTTAATTAAAATATACTCGTATCACAAGTTTTTTGACTATGCGATCTGATAAGTCAAATGCGTAATTTCTGCACTGACTAAGGAAACGTTCAAAGAGATAAAAGGTTTTGATATATCTTCAGGTGATAAGATTTCAGAAAAAAACTAAAAATTTAAATAAATAAAAATTGTTAAAAATCTAAGCTATATCTACAGCGCAGCCACTTCAGTATTTCTGCATAATTAGTTTTTTTTGTACTCCTTGTACTAAACCATGGTCCGATGATAACACAATAGTAGGAATTTTATTTTTATTTATAAGTTTTGGGGACTCAAGGCCAATATATTTGTTGAAATTGAAAAACTTGGTTCCTGATATTTTGTTCAAAGTCAGTACATAGTAAGAGCTTCACGGCATCACATAATGTGCTTTGCTGCTTCCTATTCTTCTCCATCTACAGAAGTGAAAAAGTGGTAAACCTATGAGAAAGTCGGTTTATAGTCTTAAATGAATGAATGGAAATTGTGATTTGCATTTAGACTTTGGGATTTCTTTGTACCCGGTTCCTAGTCTTACGAAATCGCTGATAAAGCCGAGATGTATTTTGTACCTCTACCCTGATATTTCCGAAATGAAGGATTTGTCTTGTAATTTATTTTCAAATATAATCCGGCAATGAAGCACATTTTCGATCATACAGAAAAATATTTGATTCAACATTTGATCCAAAATATTGGCATATGTCCGTCGTGGCTATGAGTCACATAGCCCATTCGATCAGTCCAATTTTTGATTACTTTGTCCAATAAATCTTGCAAGTTGCGCCGTGTGGTTGGAATCAAATGCCGTCGATGTTTAGCTTGTTAATTTCTGCAAATAAAAATCCATGCTGATTGGTAGCGCTTGCCCCTCTCCGTAACAGCAACTCTTTCTGCATTTCGAAAGAAATAAGGACTGATGATGCCGTCAGTGCTCTATGAAGTTTACAAAAAATTTTTTTGTTTTTTTCAAAGTAAATTTCCTCAATATGGAATAGTTGCTGCGGCGTTAAACGATTCATGATGACTTGCCAAATCTTACTGAACTGAAATGTCAACACAGTCAACACATGCCAGCATTCTCAGCCCAACCATAGTCATGGATACCGCTAAAAACCACTCAATATTTGGGCTTTTAGGTACCTGTTTCCTCCTACTTCACTGTATTGTTACTGGGGTAGAAGAACCGTTTCATATACGAGGTGTGCTCAAAAAGTATCGCGAATTTTCTGCTTTTTCAAAAATTATTTATTTATTGACTAATATCTATTTTGACCCCTTCAAAGTAATTCCTATGAGATATTATGCACTTGTGCCAAAGGTTTTTCCTATCTTCGAAGCACTTCAAAAAATCATTTTTTTACCTTGTTCAGCTCGTCCATCGAAGCCGTCTTTATCTCGTCAATCGTAGCGTAGCGTCGTTCTTTCATGAGCCTCTTCAGTTTCGGGAAGAAGAAAAAGTCACAGTGGGCCAGATCTGGGGAATACGGTGGCTGTGGCATCATTAGTGTGTTGTTTTTGGCCAAAAAGTCACGCACAAACAACGATATGTGAGCAGGGGCGTTATCGTGATGCCAGAGCTAATTTTTGTTCTTCCACAAATCCGGGCGTTTGCGGATTGCTTCGCGCAAATTGCGCATCACTTGCAGGTAATATTCCTCATTGACCGTTTTACCCTGTGGCAAGAACTCATGATGCACAACGCCCTTGCAATCGCAGAAAACGGTAAGCAAAACTTTTACATTCGACCGAACTTGGCGCGCTTTTTTCGGTCTTGGTTCGTGCGGCAGCTTCCATTGAGATGATTGAGCTTTGGTTTCCACGTCATAACCATAAACCCGCCATTCCTCATCAGTTATGACCTTCTGGAGCTAATTTGGGTTGTCGTGGACAGAGTTCACATACCAACATCTCATTAGCAATGTTCATGCGATGCTGCTTTTGGTCGAAATTGAGCAGTTTTGGTACGAATTTTGCGGCGACCAGTCTCATGCGCAAATTATTGGAAAAGAAATATCGACTGGCACGAACCAATCGATATGTCAGCAACTTCTCTAACGGTGATTCGACGATTAGCCAATACCATTTCCTTCACTTCATAAATTTTTTCGTCTGTTGTTGAAGTGCTCGGGCGTCTGGCACGCATTTCGTCGTTCACACATCTGCTCGGCTTTCTGAGAACATTTTGTACCACCGATAAACGTTGCTTTGGTCCAAAGTAATATAGCTTCTCCGTATTACACAGTCGGATGTGCAATAAATCTGCGTCATTCACAAATGTTGTAGGGTTGCAATGGGCCTTATCGTGAGTTTCATGTAAATCTCATAAAGCACTACAAAAAATAACAAAATGGAAAATTTGCTCCCGTATTGCATAGAAATCCGAGGCTTTGTATATGTTTTAATTGGGGGGGATTTTTAAGTGGCGGGTCTCAAACCCAGCGCACAACCAGCTATCCTGGAATGCTTCGCCTTCTCACGTTAGCTCACTCCTGAACGGGTGTTCGGACGTTATGAGCTGAAATCCCGGACGTTGTGAGCTGCTTGAACCATGTGTAGAAGAATCGTCCTGGCCACTCCCAAGTGAATGGCGATCAGTAACTTTCCCCACTTGCGTGGACTTCTACACATGGAACCATCCTCCTGAAGCGACGCTTGGAGTGTTCGAGAGAAAGATTCTGCGTAAGATTTTTGGACCTTTGCACGTTGGCAACGGTGAATATCGCAGGCGATGGAACGATGAGCTGTATGAGCTTTACGACGACATAGACATAGCGCAGCGAATAAAGATCCAGCGGCTACGTTGGCTGGGTCATGTCGTCCGAATGGATACAAACGCTCCGGCTTTGAAAGTATTCGATGCGGTACCAGCTGGTGGTAGCAGAGGAAGAGGAAGGTCCCCTCGCGTTGGAAAGATCAGGTGGAGAAGGATTGGGCTTCACTTGGTGTGTCCAATTGGCGTCGGTTAGCACGAGAAAGAAACGACTGGTGCCCTTTGTTAAACTCGGCCAAAATCACGTAAGCGGTTATCGCGCCAATTAAGAAGAAGAGATTGCATAGAAATTTGTGGGAATATTTGCTCACATGAAATTCACAACAATGCCGAATATTTTGGAGGTAACTTTTTTCCATAATTTTTTATTAAAAATTCTGAATGTGGTATACAATTATAATAGCTACTAAGATTTTTTTATTGCGAAAACGCAATAATTAATTTATTGATTATAGTGCGTAGTTTAATATACGCACGAAAAAATTGGCATACTTCAACCGATATAAAGCTAAAATTCTCAAAATCGATTTCGAAGGCTATGTCAGTATTAATATCAATATTTATTATCAATGTCTACAGAGCCCTAACAGCTGTGTCCATAAAGATGTTAAATCAAAAATAATTTACAGCAACTGTTTGTAGTGATTACGTCGGTGAAATGTGAAACAATGTGAGATTAAATGTATGCCACTATGCGAGTGTTTAGAGGCACATACTCATGCATGCACGATAATAAAAAGTGTCATTGTTGATGAAAAAAATATCAGATAAAGCAACGAAATAAACAAATAAATATGATATGAAATCGCACAGGTTAAGCACCTGCCTAAAATACTCGCCGGGGTTTACAATGCCAATAACTAAATGGTAATGTTCCAAAACGATAAATGCGCATACAAAAGTTTTCATATCTACCGCTAGTAATGTGCGTAGGTACATTTTTCTGAGTATTCAACTCAGAAGCCAGCAAAGTGAATTTCGATATCATCAAAAAAATTGCTGTGATTCGCTTTCGAATAAATATTCATATTTCATTTTTCATATATTTCGTTTGTATGATAAGCAGATGTCGGTGAGAATGTAAACATAATCATACATAAATACCAAAGCCCAGCAAAACTGGATAAAAGCTGTAAATTTCTGTTAGCGCAGGTAGTGAATACTTAATTTTTTCTTCTGGCTTGAAACTAATGCAGAATTGGTAAGAAGTGGAATGTTGGGCTTCAGAGAACTTTTTCATATGAATTTTGGTTAGAGAGCAAACACATTTCTATGCAGGATTCTAACTCAGGACGAAAATATTAAGCCCATATGGTGAAAGCGCACCATATATACTCGTAGTTCGCACACTTGCAGTAAAATTTGACGAGAAATATTTTTGTAAAATATTTATACCAATTAATTCTTTCACGAAAGAGTCATTTTAACCGTTTTTTTTTTGAAAAAATCAGAAAAAAATGTTAACACTTGCTTACTTGACCCCCATGCATTTTCTGACAAAATTGCACCCGGTGACTTTTTCCTTTGTACTTATGGTGAACAATTTGAAGAAGTAGCAGACGGCGGCTTTGAGAATATTGCACAGTGTACGTAGATGTGCTTTATTATCAAACACAAAAAAATGTGTTAAAATTTTTAATTTAGGTACTCCCATTACTCTCGCAGGCAATGCCAAACCGCCGAGTGTATTTTTGGCATCAAAAAGCTCCTCATAAAAAACCGTCTGCATAAAACTCTGTAGGTCTTTTCATTTGGAAAACAACCTCAACACGCTGACCACAAAAGTACGCGCCAATTATATACACCCATTGACGTCTGTCACATCAGGATGCGATGAGAAAATGAATTGTACCGGATAGATATGTAGATATCTTCCTTAACTTCCAATCGCATCTTAAAACCAAATCTAGTCTGATTCAACAATGAAAAATGTTTGTTAGACAGGTAGGTAGGTAGATAGAAGTGGCAGTAAGTCTTTAAACCAACTCACGTAGTTTGTTGCCGATCCTCTGTGATACCACAAAAGCAGTTGGTCTGCCACTCCTCGCAAATCCATTGATCTGCTGACACTTATATCCCTAAGGCCATCTTCATCATTCAAGAACGATGGGTCAAAGTACGTTATATAAGTTTAATGGCACGCCACGCGGGTCAGTGACAAAGAAAATTTCTGACAGACCCTTCCTCTTTCTACTCCTCATTTTTGCAACTTTTGTAATAGTCGAAATGAGGTACGTTCAATCTTAGAGTATGTCGACCCAAGAGACAGTGACCTGTGATCCAAGCAACTAATGTACATAGAGACTTTCTTTGACCGATTAAGTAGGGTCTCTGAGTGTTTGACATCCCATTCTAACCAATTTCTTTTTGTACCATTGCATGTCAGTCTCGTGTTAGCTGAAGTGACAATGGGTTGAGAAGGTTATACCTACAATCTCCATACCAAGAGCGAGGCGAGTGGTAATGCCCGCTCTCGCTAATTTGTCAGCCTTACAAATCCCTGGTATGTCATTATACCCTGGCACCCATATCAAATGGATGCGGAAATGTTCCGATATCTCGTTAAAAGATGCGCGGCATTTGCGAGCAATAATGGGATTAGTGTCAACGCCACCAGGAGATTTAATCAGGGACTGGCTATTAGAAAAAATATAGACTTCCCTAAAGTTAATCACATTTTTGCCGAACTAGAGAGCTACCTCATTAATGGCTAGAATTTCTGCTTGAAACACGCTACAGTGATTAGGAAGATGAGCCGAAACGCTTACTTTAAGGTTTTACAGTAGACGCCACAGCCAACTTTATCATCAAAACGTTGAATAATGGCTGCTGAAGTTAGCGCTCCTTGGATTTGATTTCTGGTTATAAGAAAATACGCAAAAACAAGCGGGCAGTTGAGTTAACGAGAGAAAGGAGAGGAGGAAAGAGGCCTCATACGTCGCAAAGAAAAAAATTAGAAAGCAAGGAAAGGTATTTTCACCACCTCCAGTAGACTGTTTTAGGTATGAAAATGGACAAGACAAATATTTCTGCATTTTCTATAGAGATTTCTCTCATTTTGATAATTTAAACTGGAAATTTTTATCGAATCTGTGCCCTCGGATTAATAGTCGTAAAAACTCTTACTTCAAAGCTTTGACATTAATTTTATTATTGTACTTTCTTTAATTTTAATACTTAATTTTTTTAATGTTAATACTTCACTTTTAATGGCTTTCGTCATGCCATTTTTTTATGATAAAGAGCGCCATTGTTGTGAAAATATTCGTCATTTTACATCATTTCAATTTGGCGCCGTGACAAATTGCAAAGTTGCTGGCATCTCGTGTTTAATTTTATCCTCAAAAGAGAGACATACTGAAAAGCAGTTTAGGAAAATGTGCATGCCGTGCAATACAAGCAAGCGTAAATTGATGTGTTGAATTATAAAAAAGGACTGACCTTCCAGCGCTCTTAAGTTCATGGCCAAAAAGAAATTAAGTGTAACTAACTGATAAGTTGGCAAATGAATTGCTTATGCAACAACTCTGTTTATGGCCTTTGACAGTATTTTTGGGCTTAACTGCTTTGAGTTATTCGTTCATAAGTTCATAAATGCGCACAGCAGCTGCTTATTGCCCACTTTTTGAAATTATAGAACCCTTTTGCTTGCCTAAAAATACTTGATTAAATATTGTTTTTATTAAAATATTGAAAAATTTTCAATGTATTAGGTGCGCAACTAAGTTCCCGCTGTTTGTCAATAGATGCCGCCAGCTGTGCGTGCTAGTCGATTCTAACATAACCTATACGACATAAACCAGGCTTAGACACATGGTAAACAAACTGTTTCGCCATACTTGTGATTTTGTTTTACTATAATATATTTTTGGTTTTGTGAAAATGTCTGATTTTGTGCCTAATAATCGTCATTTGCGGGAAGTGTTGATTTTTCTTCTACATTCGAAAAAACCGGCTGCTGAAGCGTATCGAGAGCTACAAAAAGTCTAAGGAGATGCTGCTTTAAGCGAAACAACGTGCCGAGATTGGTTCCGTCGCTTCAAATACGGCGATTTTAATATTGACGACCGTTTAATGTCACGTCCGCGTGAAGGGAGGCCAAAAACCCTCGAAGACGCTGAATTGGAGGCATTGCTCAATGAAGATCCGTGTCAAACGCAAGAAGAGCTTGTTTCAGTAGTAGGAGTTACCCGCCAATCAATTTCCAAACCATTAGGTTCTTTATGAGTTAAAACCATGGGCGTTTTTTCGCCTGTGAACAACTGCTCCAGCGGCAAAAAATGAAGGGGTTTCTTCATCGCATCTGATGGGTGATGAAAAATGGATTCATTACAGCAATCCAAAGAAAAGAAAGTCATGGGGGCTGCCCGGTCATGCTTCTACGTCATCGCCTCGGCCGAATATTCACGCTGCGAAGGTTATGCTATGTGTTTGGTGGGATCAAGTTGGTGTTATTTATGATGAAGTGTTAAAACCAAGCGAAACCATCACTGGGGATCGGTATCAACTTCAATTGATGCGATTGAGCCGAGCACTGCGCGAGAAATGGTCGCAATACGCGGAGAGGTATGAAAAAGTGATTCTACAGCATGACAACGCTGGGCCTCACGTTGCCAAACCCGTTAAAACCTAGTTGGAAACACTGAAATGGGAAACAGTGAGAACTTAGTAGCACACCTAATATAAAAACGCGACAAACAATAGCTTTAATGACCAGAAATAAAATTATAAATAGAATATGGAAAATTCAACAGTAAAAAGGGAAATGCTTTAATTAATTAATACTTAATCAGAAATGAATACATTGTAAATAAACAACTTCCACTGCAGGAAGCAGCATGATTGATCAGCACGAAAGAGTACAAATAAAAATATTTACTTTTCCCTCAATAAATTTAAATTTATAATTTCACTTAATGACATTATTTATAATATACGAAAATGCCTACCGCCACAGCTACAGTAATTAAATGCATTTACTTGGTTCTCAGAATTTATCGCTGTTAGCGGCAGAGCTTTTGCAATGCCATCGCTTTGTTTGAGAAGTAGCGCAACCGAGTTTTTATTGTTGCTTTTAATGTTTTTTGTCTAATTAGACTATATATTTCACCACCTCTGACACAATGTACCGGTTGTGGTTGAAAATTACCAGTTGTCGCTTATTTGATAGCGCTTGTGCTTGATAAGGCAGCGATAATTCTTTTTTATTGTTGTTTTTAATATGTGGTTTCTGTGTATTGTACGCGAAATTCGCTGCATAAAAGTTTCTCAGGCTTTATTTTGAATGAGTTAATTCGTAAAATACTACATTTTAAATGTGTCGTAAAGTGTAGTTTGTAGGCTACTAAAAAAACATAAATGTGGCTGCTTTCAAGTTCAGAAAAGTTTTAATTTGTCTTCATACATATTTCGGAATTTAAATATGATTTTCATCATATTATTTAAACTCGTTGTCACTTATACATTTTTCACATTTTAGCCTACAGAGCCTAAAGCCTACACTTAGCCTCTAACCTTCATGCTAAGGTCAATGAAGAATTTGTGTGGACTGCCAAAAGTTTGGAGAGAAATTAGTTCAACTTATTTCCTACTGCCTGAAGAGAATTAACGTTTACATGAAGAACTTGAAAACATTTCATAAAACAGCGGCACTTTGAAAATTAAGAGGCTTAGTATTAATTTAGAAAAATGTCGGTTGTGAGGCTAATAAAAATTTTTCAAATATGACAATTATTTTTAAAATATGAATAGCGCGCAATTTGGTATAATTGTGGCTAAGAAAGAGTTGAAAGCAGTGTACGAGTACGGCTAATAAATAACCAGACTGACACGGCCTTTACTCGAAAATAAAATTTAAAATAATTAAACAAAACAAAAATTCTTATAAATAAAGAACTTATCGCACCATCTTTTGATAAATGTTGAATTCTATTGCCCGTCCAGAAATGCCGCATTGTAAAAACAGTATGATTTTTGAATGAAAGGACCTTTAGTGCTGCGATATACCCCTACTGCAGTCGGGAAAATGAGTTTCAAACAAAAAGCTGAGCCTCACTTTTGTATTAAACTTGCTGAACATTTTACCGAAATAGACTAAATGCTTTAGAAAGCATTATTTATTTGAATTTGCGCAAACTTTCGAGTAGCAAACGCGATTTCAATCGGGTAGGAAAACAATTCATCCATTGAATGGATGAATAGAAAATATCAAAATAGTGCGCGATGTAACACAAATAAATTAAAAAAATAAAAAATAAAAAAAATAATAAGAAATCTTTTTTGAAAATTATTAAGATAGAATTAGGGATTTCCCAAACATCTAATTTTTACCGAGTTTTTAGGCGGACGTAAATTAATTAATTAATTAATTAATTAATTAAACAATTTAAATAAAAAAAAAATAAATATTTTTTGAAAATCATTGAAGTAGAATTATAGATTTCTCGAAATATATATTGGTGGATGAAAGTCTTTATTTTGATCTTGCGATGCTGCATGGCTGGGCTGTTTGTTTTCTGTAACTGACTAGTCATAAGTGTCAAATATGATATTATAAATCTTCCGATAGGGTGACTATTTTTGCGCCACCTTGTAAACGACATTCCCTGCTGTGACGCATATCTGAAGTAACATTTGTTATGTATTCGATATACATATTATATAAATAGATTTTCGAATCAGAAAGCGAATATATTGATTTCTTACACTTACCTCTGTTCACAATAATAGCTGTGCGACATATTGCAAAGTTTTGACTATCTATTTATTTTTAACTATTTTCTGTTTTTTTTTAAATAATTTTTTTTTTACAAAAACCTTTTTTTTAATAATTTATTTTTTATAAAAATTATTGTTTTTTATCAAAATTAGTTTATATGATAAAAATTATTTTTTTATAAAAACATGTTTTTATTAACCTATTTTTGTTCGAAAAAAATACTACAACAAAAGTCAGGTTTCAAACTTTGCGCGGTTTCAACTAATAACAGCGCGACACATCCCAACGTTTCGACCATTTATTTATTTTTAACTAAATTTTTCTATAAAACTTTTATTTTTTAATGAAAAATACCTTTTTGAGCATTTATTTATTTATAACTTAATTTTTTACAAAACTTTTATTTTTTAATGAAAAATACTTTTGTTGGTTATTTATTTATTTTTAACTACATTTTTTTATTTTTTTTAGAAAAATAATTCGGTTTTTCAAAAAATTTATATTTTTTTATATTTTTAATTTTTTTACAAACATTATATTTTACAAAAATATTTTTTTTCATAATTTCTTTTTTATAATTTTTGTTTTTGTTTTTTAATATTTTATACATTAGCACTTTGTACAAAATTTGAAGTTGTTTAAAAAAATTTCATAAAAAATTCAAACTTATTAACGAGACTATTTTGAAAAATTTCCAGTACGCAGTTTTATAGTCCACTGAAGTTTTGTATAGTAAAGTGCAAGTTTGAAGTGGCTCAAAAATCGAGTTGATTTTGACGTGATAACGTCTTATAATTCGATGTAGCCGGCTGCACGCACCAAAAAATGCGTCGTTACCTTGCTTGAACTGCAAGCGAGTGCGCGGAACGAACGACAAAGAGGCACAATCGGCCCCCGCGTTCGGCAACGTTTGACATCTGGCTCTCTCCTACTTGAGTGAGCATATATATGTATGTATATGCGCATATGTACCTGTATGTATATAAATTCACATATTTGTATTTGCATATGCCTTCTTCCTGTGTGCATGGTAATGAACCATTTCTCTGTTGAGAATAGGACGATGATAGGAAAAGTAGGAAAAAATAGGGAGTGTTTCGAGTGTAAAGTGTCTCTTAGTGCTGTTGACTTATTAACATCTGATGCACAATCGAAATTGAACATGTCTTTCATGAATTTGATAAATGTTTCGCAATTTTTCACGTTTGTGTAAATGTAACTTGATCAATTCCATGGCGATTCCAATTACCTCCTTCTCTTTATCCATACAAAATATCTATCAAACAAATAAAATTAAATTTTCTTTTGAAAAATGCAACCATTCCATCAGTATTTTCTTATGATGTTGTCACGTTAAACTATCGTCAGTAAACCGACTTTACAGACAACCTCTTTTTTGACCATTTTTTTTGCCAGTGGTCTTTTACATTTTCTCCATTTAAAAAAATCTCCAGCATTCCAAAAACTAAAATTATCACAAATCAACACGATACCAAAATTTAAAGGGCTGCAAAACTGCTTAAATACTAAGTATTTTTCTAAATATTCTATTTAAAAGTTTGATATTTTGATGAAAGTTTGTTAAACTTTTTAGAATTTTCTACGAAGCTTTTCTACAAACTTTGAGTTATATAGTTTTTGCTGTAGTATGAACGATTTTTATAAAAAAATAATAAAAAAATAGGTATAAAAAATTAATAAATAGTAAAAAATCTGTGATATGTCGTGAGCGGAGTTGTGAGTACTGTATGATTCTTTCCTCTTTTTTCTAGCTTATAAATTCTAATTCAACACATAGTAGGACTTACATTGTTAGTTAATATGCATGTTTTGCATGTATTTTTTTTTTTGCAACTTTAACTTTTCATTTTTTTAATTTGCACCAAAGCCATTCAGAAGCATTGAACTCGCCAGATTTTAATGCTCACACGTATAAAAATATGTACACATAAGCAATTATGTTCGTGCTTGCTTTCCGTCTGCTTGTTTGCCGTTGTTGATGACCTAAACTTTTCACCTTAACCTTAAGACATGTGCGGTCAAGCTCATTCACGCGACGTCATTTCCTTTGCAGCCAAATGTTTTATGCTGTCTGCGCTTTACTTTGTAGAAATTACAGTTGCGTTTAACGTATTTTTGGCGGTAATATTTTTTATTTCGGGTAAGGTTTTTTATGAGCTACAAAATCATGTAATACAAGGCATTGAACTGCTGTTAAGTTTGACACTTAAAAACTAAAATAAAATACATAAAATGAAAAAGTAGAGCAAGAAAATAATGAAAACAGACGTTTTGACATGAAAAATGTATGCGCATATGTATGGGAGGGATGTTTAGCACGTTTAAGGCGAATTATAGTTTGGATATTCTATAGGAATACATCTTCTAAAAGGGCTTTCCGGGAGTGTGAAGATTCTCGGCTCAATAATTGTTTTCATTTTCAATATTTTAACCCCAAAAATATAAAATACAAAATTTCTTGCTTTTTTAAATAAGCCTTCGGGGAGGCGTAAATGAGTTTTATTTTGTTTTATATCGAGCAGAGTAGCATACAATGTTAAATATATCTGTGGTTACTTGGATAAAATATGAATTTCATAGTATTGTATAATTGCCTTAAAACTATTTTTATTTGTATCTCTCCAGTGTGCGAATGAGCAAAGTTTTCAAGTTTGTACCATTTTTGAATAAATTATAAAAAAGAAATCATTTTATATGCAGGCTGTGATTAAATAGTTTGTTGTTTACATCATATTTAGGTTTATATGGATGTGTGTTTTGTTTATCAAATAATTAGCATTTAACGCAACAACCGGGAAACACGCCGGGAAATGTCTTTTTATTGCCACAAGTGACGCGATGCTTGGCGCAACTGAAAAAGTGAGAGAAAAAGTAAAGCAAATATTAAACGAAGAGGAAATAAATGAATGTAAACACAACACAATTGCAGTTTTTTTAGTTTTGTTGAAATGTATTTTCTAATAAATAATTATTAAAATATTTTATTTTAAATTAAATTTGTTTTTATTAAACCCATTTTTAAATATTTAATTTTTTTTTGAAATTCAAAATTTTTAAAATTTAACTGTAGTAAAGGCTGGTTAAATTTCAAGGGCCGATGTTGAGTGTGAACCACACCTAAACGTCAACGACACCGTCAAAACCTAAAGGATGAGATAATTCGACAAATTAACGGTATAGAACCTCAATTATGCCTCAGCGTCATCGAAAATTTGGACCATCGGATGGAGGTGTGCCGCCGAGGCCGCACAGTGCGGCCGATTCCCAAAAAGCTGGCCAAAAGTCGAAAAAAAAGTTTCTAGATAGAGTTTTTTTGTCTTTGGGTTGGCTACAGTAATGCCTTGAGTAGTGAAAACCGTTCATAGCAACGTCCTGTCCCTTAAGTATCCTCTGTATTTTCAGTCGCAACGTGGCCTTCGTGAACAGTGAAAGTTGTACACATTTGAAAGATTTTGTAATGGAGTAAATTGAACAAAACCAAATGGAATCATCTTCGGAAGGTTAGTAAAATACGAGAAATCTTTAGTACATATCAATACCTCGACACAAAATTTTTAGCTGCAGCAATACGTAGATACATTTTTTGCAATTTTTTTTATAAAATTTGAGTTTTCAAACTGTATAATAATACAACGCCGTCATATGCTGCTTTGAAACATATTAAAGGTAACTCAAAAAAGTAATGGTTACTGATTAAAACAAGATTCAGCTGCTACCACTTGCTACCTTGCGACCCCGAAAACATATAAATTTACATGCATCTTGATTATGTTCTTGAATATACGCTATTTCACGTGAGGGGGTGGCCAATAGGGGTGGAAGGGGGTGGATTTTCAAAATTTTAAGATGAAATTCGTAATCAGCGACCCTGAAAACATAAATTAACATGCATCTTGATTATGTTCTAGAATATACGCTATTTCATGTGAGGGGGTGGCCAATAGGGGTGGAAGGGGGTGGATTTTCAAAATTTTAAGATCAAATTCGTAATCAGCGACCCCGACAACCCCCGAGTAAGAAATTTTGAATCAATTACTTAATTTTTTGAGTTTTGGCCAGCTTTTCGGGAATCGGCCGCACTGTGTGCCGGGGCGGCCATTTGGCCTATATTTTATTCCATACGTAATTGAGCCATTCTAATATTATCATACCAAAGAAAAATGACAATAATTTCTTAATATAAATGTATTTTATTCAAAATCAACACCGGCCCTTGAAACTTAAGCACCTTTTATTTTAAAATGTGATAAGTTGAGAATAATACATATATTTATATTGAATTTCGCTTTAAAAAATTAGAAAATAAAAAATTATATAATAAAAATTTTGCATCATTTGGGGTAATAGATTAAATAGGAAATTAAAAGGAAAAAAAATTAAATGAAGAAAAGCACTAACCAAAAAATAAAATTACAAAAAAATCGATTCAGTAAGGAATGATGTGAAATGCAAAAAAAGAAATTTCACTGTTTTTGTTGTTATTGTATTTTTCGAGAAAATAATTTTTTCGAAGCAAAAATAGTAGGGAAATTCGCCCCAGAATTCATTTTTTTAAAAGGATTTTATTCCGCGATTTTTTTCCCATTTTTTTTAATTCATATAGAAATTATGGCATTAATAAACAAAAAAAATGTTTGGTTGTTTGTATTCAGGTCACTGACGCTGATGCTACAATGCCCGCCGATTGAGAAGCCCCGCAGCGACCTACCTGGAAAAATTGTGTTTACGTCCGCCATTTTAAATGATTAAAATAAAAAAAAATCGTATATTATTTTAATGTATAAATAAATTGTATTGAAAAAAATATATTTACTTCTTCATTTTAAATAATTTTAATGAAAATCAGGGAAAATATGGCCGTTTACAGGTATCTGTCCCCTAAACATACGCCACATATATTATATATGGGAAGGAAGGAGTAATTTGAAACACAAAAAAACTGTCTACTGTTATTGTTGTAGTTGCTGTTGTGAGATCAATCATATATGGCGAATGCTGCTGAAGTGACAGCCTTTGGAAATATTTAGATCTGGGTCGTTCCGGTAAAGTAGAATCGACTGTCGTGGGAACGAAAAACGATCCACTAATGACAAGTAATGGATAATAATCGAATGCGAAATATAAAGTTTGAGTTTGAGGCTACTTTTTGAAGAAAATTTTGCTCTGTACTGAAAATTTAGTTTAAGGCTACTTTTTGAGAAAACTTTACTTTTATATTGTATTAAGATGATTATTATTATCTTATTATTTTATTTTATTATTAAAATTAATATAAAAAAGTTATGAATACAGAATTAAAGTAAAAGAACATGAAAAGACGCAAGTTTTTGAAGTTAGTTTGCAAAAAAAACAAAAGAAAAACTTATTATTTAATTATTAATTATAAAATAATATAAAATATAAAATGAAAAAAATACGATTAAAATAAAAAATAAGAAATAAAAAGGTAGTCCGTTTGGGAAACTTTAAATAAAAATAGAAATAAGAAAAAAATCTATTCCATGCGAGAAACTTCATTAAAAATCGAATCTATTGCTTTATTTTCTCAATATTTTCAAAAGTCTTCCAGCATTCGTTTTGTGCTTTTTAAATGTTCGAATTCATCTACTTAGGCATATTGGTTTCTCTTGAAAATATTTAATAAAAAAATAAAAGATAAATATTTAAAAAATTAATTGCCGAACACTGCGGGTGATAGCTCAGTCAAGTTAACAATTATCAGCATGAAATTTTGAAACCATACGTATACGTCAATTGTATTCAAATAAACAAGCTTGTTTGCGTAGATATGGTACTAAACGTAACTTATGCTATTTATGTTCCATTTTTGCACCTTACTGTACATGCCCTCAAATGCAGTTGAGCTATATTTTTGAAAAATGTGGAAAAAAGCTTTCCATTTATCTCTTCCCTTGTATTAAGACAACAAAAACCAAAAAATGCAAAATTATAATCTGATAAATACAATAAAAAAATTAAATTTTTTAAATTTAAGCGAAAAAAATTTTTAATTGATTTTTTAATTTTTTTTTTAATATTTTTCAACTTTTCGCTTACTGTATATAGAAACTAAAAAAAATTATTAAAATATGTATAATATTAAATTTTTTTTTTCTTGACAAAAAGGCAGTTCATTTGAAGGCATGAAAAACGGCAGCAAAGCACATTTTATTTAATAGTTCGCCATCATCTATTAGACAATAGCGAAAACACTGTATCTATTGGGCCTACCATCTAGGACATAATTTTTAATTTCAATAAATATATATTACTTACTATAATTTTGTTCTATGGTATTGAAGTAACCCTCAAATAAGGAACGAACTGCACGTTTTGCATCAATATTAATTAATAAAATTACTTATTGCCACCAAACATATTGCAAATAAAGTTTATGCAATACTAAAAATTTGTTCCTCTATTTTTTAGAACAAAATGTCAAATTTAAGTATTAAGAAAAATACAATACTAAAATATTTTTCCTCTACGGATCTACTTTTAAAAGCAAAATGCGAAAATTTCAAATCTTTTTAAGAAATTTGCAAAACTCAAAGGTTAAGCGCTGTTGAAATTATAGATACTATTTTCCCAAATAGCCCCTTATAGATGAAATCACAAAGAAATTATTAAACTGTCCCTGTTAAACCTGTCGTAACTTTCAAAAGTTTGCAGCGAGAAATTTTCTGAGTTAATATAATTAAATAAATTTGAGACATATTTGGAGACATTTTTCACAAACAATTATTTTGAATTTTTTCTAGTTTCTAAAATTTCAAATTTTCGAACTGAAAAAATTTTTTAGCAAAACTTTAATATTTAATTTCACAAAAATCAGATTTTTGAGTAAATTTAAAAAATTATTTGAGCAAAACTTTAATATTTATTTTCACATAAATCAGATTTTTAAGTAAATTTAAAAAATTACTTGAGCAGTATTTACCACTTCGAATAGAAAAAAATATTTTTGCAAACTTTTAAATTTTCGAGAGTGGATGAGTTGCACGTAAAATTATTCAATAATATAAATTTCGCCAGGATTTCTACTTAATGCACTTATTTTTCTCATCTCAAAATATTCTTCTATGAAGAAAATCAGGCTCTTATTACCTTACATATTTCAAAGTTGTGGTTTTACCACTTAAAAAAAAATATTAAAAATAATAAACTCATTTCACACTCACTCTTCCACTTCGGTTTTGAAATTCTCCGTACAAACTGCGCGCTTCATACACTTGCCATCTGCACCAAAGTCCACATAGTCCTGACCCTGCTTGAGTAATGGCAAATACTTGAGGAAAATCGTTTCACCCGCATTATTGCGATATGAGCAAACTGGTTCGCTGCCTGCAATTTGAAATGGTATTACTGATTTTTGCTTTTCAAAAACTACAATTGAATCACAAATGAAAAGGATGCGCGACTTTAGAAGTAGGTATGCCACCAAAGGATGTGGGGGAGGCATACTTACCGGCGTTAACGCCTATGGCCAGCAGGCCAGCGAGCATCAAAAATGCCAAAACTATCTTCATTTTACTGAATTTCACTGAGTAAAATTTTCAGAAAATTTAAATTTCTTAAAGTTGTCCGTTCACTATTGCACAATTCAAATCACTTTCGCTGCGACACTTACACTGATTCGGAAAATCTAAGTCAAACGCGCATTTATATTCAACGCAGCCATTTTGCTGTCTGCGCCAGTTTCCGAAAAAAGGAAATACATAGTAATAAAAAAAATTTGCAATAAAAAAACTAGCAAGCAGAAAGAAAACAGTTATGCGCAGCGCTCTTAGTGCAAGACTTGAGAATTATACTCGAATTTACGGCACTCGTTATTAGATCAGAACATCCGATTAATTTACTTTGAAGTTAAATTTTGCTGCAGCAGCGCAATAGTTGGAGACGCACACAAAATCTATAGGCACCAGCTATTCACACACGCCCTCACATGCATAAATAGTATGTATATGTAAATATTTATATGGGCACTTATGTTGCTGCATTCAGTATTAACTAGTTGCTTTCTAGCGTTCGTGTGGCTGTGCTGTGATTTCCAGATACTCTCAAGATGAGCTGAGTTGGCATTTTTTCACAGATCTGCTCGTGGGAAATGGCATTTTGAAAAAGTTGGATGCACTGTGAACATGTTTTTCAGGGTCAATTTTAAATTGAATGGATTATGGGGTCTCATGACTTGATAGTTAGAGAAAAATTAAATTAAATTATTTACTTGCTTCGACAAGGGGCGCAAGTAGCAAAGCAAGATTTAACGAAAGCGGCAGAGGGAGAAAATTATGAGTTTTTAGAAACAATTGAAGATTTAATTTTTTCTTAAATATTTTTCCAACAGCAAAGATATTGCCTCAAAATGTGTCGAGATAGTTCTAGGGTATGTAAAGGCAGAGGGTTTCGCCAGCTCCCACTTTGCTTTGCCTTAGGATGGGCTCCTCATTCGTTAGTCTCCACAGCGCGTCGTTGCTGATGGTGTTCGGCCAGAATATTCTACGGATGTAGCCCATGTGAGATGGTCTGTATATTACCATATATAATTTGCGCTTGTACCCTTCTTGGGTTTTTGGGTCGAGCTTCTTCTCCTATTTGTGGCATGCTTACCAATATTATTCCACAAATGGAGGGACCTACAGTTTTAAGCCGACTTCGGAGGGTAGATATTTTTGTTTGAGGAGCTTTTTCATGACAGAAATACACTCGCAGTTTCGCCTTTGCTTGACGAGGGCGCCCGATATTAGAAAAAACTTTTTCTTCATTTTGGTGTTTCACGGAGATTCCGAGTGGTAGTCACGCACGAACCCATCCGGCTACGGTGGCCGCCAGCTCACATGCCATTATTATTAAAGATATTCCCATTGCTTAGAATTCTAAGATAAGAAAGGCCAGAAAGCTTTGAGTTAATCGGTAAAACTTTCAGTTGAGTTCTCTCAAAATTCCTCGTTCGTACTCTGTTTTGATTTTTAGTTCGAATTTTCGTATCGTGAGAAAGTCATATTATGACTCTGCCTACTCACCTTAACAGTATATTTTCGACGAATGGCGTCAAATATTTCCCGTAAGTAATTAGCTGATTCACTGGTCGGGTAGAGTAATCCTCTGATAGCACTTTTCTATCTCTTTTGCAGCAGTATTTTTATCATTCTTATAGAGCCTGCTTCTTTATTTCCTCTAGAAGTAGATTAAATTCAATGCGCCTTGCGATACAGAGCCAAAGAGATGCTCATAGAATGAGTATCTGTGATTGTGGAGCATTTCGAAGTGAACTCTTCAAAAGGTCCAAGGCTCTACTAAGTTCCAAACATAAATCCGGGCTTACACATTACAGCACATTTACTCTGTGTCCGAACAAGCGGATTATGCCACTGGGAAGGCGAAAATTAGTTATATTTTCTGGAAAAATGTGTCTAATCCGGCAATGCGCAGGTTCACTATTTTAATAAATATTACACTTTTACTCCGGGTGTAAGTTTTTTGGGTTGCATACTTCGTTCTGCTTCTTTGGTCCTCAAAATCAGCTTTAGACAACAGTAGAATGATCTGCAGTTCTAAAAAGCAGCCTTTGGGGAACTTCCAAATAGCTTGATTCCTTTGGTAAGATGAGAACTTTTAGCTTAAAACCATATTCTTAGCACAAGGGAGTCATATACAAACCCGGTTGTCTTCAGTACTGATATCTGACTGCTAGACGATGTCATTAGTTACTAACCCCACGTTGGGCTGTGACTCTTCTCTGTGGCGTAAACAGCTTTCAGGGAAGCTGCGGTCATGTTTCTTCAACTTGCAGTAGAACGATAACGATGCTTAAAGTCGACATGCAATGAGTTCAGCAATCTTCACGCACTTTGTCTTCCTCATTCATTTTACTTTATTAAAATTATTCACTACTGTTTCCAGCAGCACTCACAAATGTTCAAGCTTCATCAATAGCGTCCAAATGATGCTTTTGAGCCTCCATGCTTGCTTATATAGGGTTCAGTATATATATTTGAAGGACTTCTCTGGTTAACCTTCGAGCTAGTTTTCTTCAAACGTACTATTAATAAATCTGATTATGTCATGTGAACTTGAGTTTACAACATCTCTAAATAGATTTTTAATCAATCGAAAAATTTTTCTAATAGCGGTAGCCCCTCGGCAGGCAATGGCAAACCTCCGAGTGTATTTCTGCCATGAAAAAGCTCCTCATAAAAATATCTGCCCTTCGGAGTCGGCTTGAAACTGTAGGTCACTCCATTTGTGGAACAACATCAAGACGCACGCCACAAATAGGAGGAGGAGCTCGGCCAAACACCCAAAAAGAGTGTACGCGCCAATTATATATATAACACAGGTCTGCAAAAAACTGGGTTCGGAATGTTCTATAAAAGTGTAGTGTCATTTGCGAAGTAATTTTTTGCGTAGAATCCGAATCCGGGGTTTAAATTGCTCTATCACACTGAGATATCGCATTTTGAAGCTTTTTTTATTTTTTTTGTGCGACTATGTAATCGACCGTATCACGTCTCATGTTATCTCAATGGATTTTCGAATATCGAAAAATTCACAAACATGGATACTTCAAAATGCGATATCTCAGTGAAAAATAAAGATATTTAAGCAAACTCAACGGCATTTAAAAGAGCAAGACTTATACTTTAAAAGACTATGCTTATTTTTTTATGAAGAGCAAAATTTGCGTAGCTACATAACCTCAAAAATGGGCAAAAACAGCGTTTTTGCACTTTTAGGTTAGGATATCTCAAAATCCTGACGTGATAGAGCAATTTACACCCCGGATTCGGATTCTATGCAAAAAATTACTTCGAAAATGACCCTACACTTTCCTAGAACAAAACGTGGTTGACCTGTGTAATCAATCGATATTCATCATCAAATTAACTTTTGCTAAAACTCAGCAACCAGCATTCCAAAGAGCCTACAAATTTATCTTGGTACTCATCTTTTCTCCTTTTATATTATTGCAGACGAATTTATCGATCGCGAGACGGGTCTTGCAAATCCTGCGCTTGTCTACGATGAGCTAGACTATCCCCATCTTTATTCCCAATTCGACGGTGGTGGCTCAATGATGATGACCAGCCATATGGATAGCCAACAAATGCCCGCCTTTGCAGCCAACGCCACCGATAGCATCGATGGTGAGAGCAGAAGCTACAATGCCGACGATTTAGATCAAGAAGATGGCGAAGAGAAGGGCACACGATGCGTGCCAGAGTTCCAATTCTCACTGGTCGAATCGGAATACGACGAAACGCTGGCGTTTCCCGATTCCGTGACGATATTGTCGAATGTCGGGGAAAAGCCAGTTCTAGTGCAACGAAAGGATACAGACGACGACGATGATGAGGAGGAGGGCGCCGGCGCGTTGTCAGGACAGCCGGCGGAAATACCGTACACTTCAATATACGGGCCAAGTATGAAATTTAACTCTTTTCAACGGAAAGTGTTTATACCCGGCACGGAGATACAGGTGCGGATAATTGACAATGAACGAAGTGTGACGACACACTTATTGAATCCAAACTTGTAAGTCCGTTATGATTTTGTGGTTGTTCGAATTTTTCAACTTTCTCGCCTTCTTCTTCTGTTTCTATTATTTCTAATTAGATATACCATCGAACTGACGCATGGCCCCTTCACGTGGACCATTAAACGCCGTTACAAACATTTCAATTCGCTGCATCAGCAACTTAGTTTCTTCCGCACCTCACTAAACATTCCCTTTCCGATGCGTAGTCATAAGGAGAAACGCGCAACAATTAAAAAGGCAGCCATACAAATGGCGGACGAGGCGCGCCTCAAGTCAATGCAGCAGACACAGACGCAGACAACGGTTCTTGAGACCAGCCACAAAGTGCAATATACTGGCAACGGCAATGCGTGCAGTGCGATGGCGATGGCGAGTACCAGCAGTAGTCCTTTGGGAGCGCTGGGAATTATGGGGAAAAGGAAGAAGAAAAAACGAAAGCTACCACGTTTTCCGAATCGGCCCGAGTCGCTTATTGCATTCGAATCACTGCCTATGCGAATAAAGCAACTGGAGGACTATCTGTACAATTTGCTGAACATCAGTTTGTATAGAAATCATCACGAAACGGTGAGTGGAAAGAAATTTTAGTCACCAGCCTTCATTTCTAAACATTGTTTTGCACTCCTTCAGCTGAACTTCGTTGAAGTCTCAAATGTTTCGTTTATCTCTGACCTCGGCATCAAAGGCAAGGAGGGTGCCATACTCAAGCGTACAGGCTCAACACGTCCTGGCCAGGCGGGCTGCAATTTCTTTGGTTGTTTTCAGCAGAAGTGTTGCGTGCGCTGCAGTTTTTTCTGCTCGGATGTGCTTTACGGCAAGTGGCGCAATCGCTGGTTCTTCGTCAAGGAGACTTTCTTCGGCTACATACGTCCCACCGATGGCGTGATTAGGTAAAACTCTATTAGCGCACACAGACACGAGGAACGCGCCAATTTCAATTTATTTTCGGTTGTTTCTTTCCCCACAGATCTGTGATACTATTCGATCAGGGCTTCGACGTGTCCACTGGCATCTATCAGACGGGCATGCGTAAAGGTCTGCAGGTGCTCACCAACAGCCGTCACATAATACTCAAGTGTTGGACGCGGCGAAAGTGCAAGGAGTGGATGCAATATCTCAAACAGACAGCTAACAGCTATGCCCGCGACTTTACCTACCCCAATCCGCATATGTCGTATGCTCCGGTGCGCTCGGGTATACAAGCGAGTTGGCACGTGGATGGGTCCGCATACATGGGCGCGATAGCGGATGCGCTCGAAGAGGCGAAAGAAGAAATTTTCATAGCCGATTGGTGGTTGAGCCCCGAGATTTATATGAAGCGGCCAGCGATCGATGGCGATTATTGGCGCTTGGATAAGATACTGCACCGGAGAGCGGTAAGTGAAACACACGTAAAAATATAATGCCACACATTTGCTTAACATCTTTCGCCACTCTCTATCTACACCCGCAGTCGCAGGGTATTAAGGTATTCGTGCTGCTTTACAAAGAGGTCGAAATGGCTTTGGGCATTAATAGTTACTATAGCAAGCAGAGGCTTTCACACGAGAATATCAAGGTAAGCATCTAAATATAATTTGAGAGAGTATGTGACTCAGAGCTCCATTTTTGCTGTTCACTTAGGTTTTGCGACATCCTGACCATGCGCGTGCTGGCGTGTTTTTCTGGGCGCATCACGAAAAAATGGTGGTGATCGATCAGACCTACGCTTTCATCGGTGGTCTGGATCTCTGCTACGGACGTTGGGATGATTATCGCCACCGGCTCAGCGATCTTGGCAGCGTATCAACCGCTTCGGCATCAGGCAGCACGCGTCGACTTGGTGGCTATTTCACAAAAGACGACGCTGACTCTGCCTTTGGCTCTCAAAAATCCTCACGCAAGGAAAATGCCAACGTGAGTACGGACTTGCAGAAAAGAGAACAGTTAAGCGCAAGCTTTGCGGCGCCCGAATTTGAGGAGGTGGAACTGCGTACACTCTCGCCTGGCGAAAAACTCGTAATACCTGAACTGCTTTCACCCACCGCTGGCGAACCAGTCGCCATTGAGGGCTTGAAATTGAACACACCCGAGATGGAGCGCAAGAATGTATTGGAAAAAATCACAACAAATGCTATGCGCAAGGGTAAAGATCTTGTGAATAGACTAACAATGACAGAACAGGATCGCGCAGCAACGAGTGATAAATCGCCAGATGTGCTCAAGGATCCTAAGCAGCTGGTATTCACCATTGACGAAATGGAGCAAGGGCGTCTGGGCGGACTGGAAGATCCGACGCCTTTCCAAACGCAGATTCTCAACGATTACTACGGCCAAGCGAAGTACTGGTTCGGCAAGGACTATTCGAATTTCATACTCAAAGATTGGATGAATTTGGATGCGCCGCTGGTCGACATTATAGATCGTTCAACAACACCACGTATGCCTTGGCATGACGTGGGCATTTGCATGATTGGTCCGTCGGCGCGTGATGTGGCACGCCATTTCATACAACGCTGGAATGCTGTGAAGTTGGAAAAGATGCGCGACAACGCGAACTTCCCCTACCTAATGCCAAAGAGTTATCACAACATCAGACTGAATCCGAATATTGTCTTGAAACGGCAGAATCGCGTAACTTGCCAATTGCTGCGCAGCGCTTCCTCTTGGAGTTGCGGCTTCATCGAACAAGATTTGGTGGAGCAAAGCATACATGATGCCTACATACAGACCATAACGAAGGCGCAGCACTACATCTACATCGAGAATCAGTTCTTCATCACGATGCAGTTGGGCGCTACGGGCGCCTATGGAAATGTGCGCAATCAAATAGGCGAGACGTTGTTCAAGCGCATTGTGCGAGCACACAAGTGAGTATGAGTTGCTCCAGTTTTGACGCGAAATTTTATGCCAAGTATTTCTGCAACGATTTCAGGGAGCGGAAAACTTTTCGTGTTTTTGTGATCATACCTCTACTGCCCGGTTTCGAGGGTGACGTTGGCGGCAGCACCGGCAATGCGGTACGCGCAATCACGCACTGGAATTATGCATCGATTTCAAGGTATGTAAATGTACTCCTTCAGTGTTAGCAGTGCTTTATAAGCGAAATTCTCCACTTTCTAAATTTTCTTGCCACAGAGGACGCTCTGCGATACTCACACGCCTCAAGGAGGTCGGCATAAGCGATCCCGGCGAATACATCTCGTTCCATAGCCTGCGCACAAATTCACAATTGAATAATATTCCCATTACCGAACTCATTTATGTGCACTCAAAGCTGCTCATCGCCGATGATCGTGTGGTAATTTGTGGCTCGGCGAATATCAATGACCGCTCGATGATCGGCAAACGTGATTCGGAAATTGCTGCCATCATTAGCGACGAAGAGTTTGAGGATGGGCGCATGAATGGCAAAAAGTATCCGAGTGGCGTGTTCGCCGGCAGGCTGCGCAAATTTCTATTCAAGGAGCATTTGGGCTTGCTCGATCCCGATGCCGATCGCATGCCAATCGATGTAACCGATCCGGTGATCGATCAGTTCTGGAATGGCATGTGGCGGCGCACATCGACGCGCAACACCGAGATTTACGAAGAGGTATTCAAGTGTATACCCAGCGATAAGGTGAAATCGTACGCGGATTTGCGAAAATATCAGGAAGAGCCGCCATTGTGCAGATCGGACCCGGAGGTGGCGGCGAAGCGGGTGGCAAATATTCAGGTAAGATATGGGATTGCAATTGAGAGACAATTTGGTGGAAATATGTGAATTAAATAGTATAAAATATGAATTAAATACGTTTTATTGCTTCAGGGATTCCTAGTCAATCTGCCATTGGACTTCCTCAACAAAGAAGTGCTAACACCGCCTGGCACCAGTAAGGAGGGTCTCATCCCTACCGCCGTGTGGACGTAGTCTGAGATATGCATTTTTACTGCTATAAATATTTATATGAATTTGCTATAATGTATTTATTATTATTATTTGTTTTTGTAAAAACCGTGTAATATGGAAAAAGTTGAAGTGCTTTATTAGCTTGTAAGGTTAGTGTGAGCTTTTGTTGGTGTTATTACGTAAAGTTTGTATATTAAATTTAGGGCTATCATAGATATTTACTTTTACTTTAACTAGGCTGTAAAAATATCAACTAAAAATATATTTGTGACAGTATTTTAGCTTTCGATAATATTTTACAAGTGTCGATTCCATTGTATTTTACTTGTCGTAGATTTTAATAAATGACTTTGATTAGATAATTAAAAACAAACAACTTTTTTAGCCGTTTCTTACCAAAAAAAAAAAACATTTAGTAAGGATTTTCAGAAACATTTACTGTTACTTTCAGCTCAAACTTTCTCCCATAATGTTATCGGGAAAGTGGTTTGACAAATTTTCTATAGAATTAGGCTGGGCAATATGAAATCCATTATTTTTGCGCAGGAGTTAGGGGTAGTCAGAGGTCCGAAAAAATGATGGTTTTCAGTAATTATTTTTTTGCTGGTCCGTTGCTTTATTTTACGAAAATAAAAACATAGCAGTAATACATCATATTTCGACTTGACGACCTCAAAAAACCAAAAAATAATTAATAATTGTAAAAGTTATGGCTGTTTGTGTGGCGCCCGTTTCTCCAGAAGTCCCTTGCGGCAATCATCACAAGACCTTGGAGATTCATCTAAAATCAGTCGGAAAAGATAAACTAAATTTATTAATACAATAGATAATCTAAAATTAACGATATGGCGACCTCAGGAAATTTTTTTCAGATTTTCGAGAAAAAAACCGGCAATTAATTGTTAAAAAAAATCGAAATTAAAAAAAAAACCTTCCATCAGGCGCGATTTTTTTATATTTTTATTTATTTAAGAAAAATGCATTTAAAGGTTTAATATCGAGCTCTGGTGCGCCCGAGAGCTGTTTGTTAATTTTTGAATAAGTCGAAAATTATTTTTCGGATTCACTTCAAATTTCTCGCACAATATTTTTAGGATATTATACTTAAAAAAAATGCAAAAGAAAGTGCGTGTAGCGTAGTGCACATAACAGAGAGTGTCAAGGTAGACAAATAATGAGAGAGAAACCCGAGAGAGAATGAGAGAGAGAGAGAGAGAGAAAGAAATTCTAAATAAATTCACAACATTTGCAGAAAATACAAATAGACAAAATTTAGAAAAAACGGAGAAGGGTCGGCCGGTGTAGGTAAACGCCGGACGCAAACCGTGGCAACAGCGGGCACTACTCCTAGTGTTTATCACCCGCACAAACGCAGCGATTCCAGGACCGCAGCAACGGCACAAATTACCGCAAGGCAATACCAATAAATCCGACGCCGGAATGGATAGCACTTTATAGTACGCACAGGCACTAGCCAGGAAACGGAAATAAGCGGCAAAAAGTAGGCACCAAAAATATATTTCCCACAAGTTTGCATCAACAAACAAGCGCCAAAAAGTAGGCAGTGTTATTTCTCACTAGAAATTACCAGCCACAAGGAAAAACTCAAGAAAAATAGCTTGAAGTGTATTTAAGATATATATAAAGTATAGCTCTCTCTCTCTTTTTCCTCTACGTTATATCTTTTTTCTCTCTCGCGGAAGGAAAATGCCCAAAACGTTGTATGGCTCGCTCGTCTATCGACGCGTAAGAAGTTTCACTTCAAAAATCAAATTTTTTGAAAATTCTGACTGCCCCTAACCCCTTAAAACGTTTTTATTGTCGATCGTTGGCTTCTGGGCTGTGCTACGACCACTGACATCCCGGCAAACTTCAGTTATTTCTGTGATTTTATCGACATTTTCAAAATTATCGACATTTTCTTTAACACCAAAATTGCACTTCATTAGCTGCTACAGTCTCGACACAGCTTCAGCGGCCTGACTTGTGAACACCCTATAACTCACAACTGAATGGAATAAATAAAAAAAAGCAAAATAATTTTTTTAGTGTGAAATGTCACTTTGAAAACGAGCATAAACTCTAAATTGTCTGATCGATACTTTGCGAGATATGGATCACTGCAGTCATTTACCGCGAAAATGATAGATTTCGTTTATAGGTTTATTTTTATAGGAATCTCTTCTAGAAACCCCCATCAGCCGTTTGAAGGCCGCATAAAACCTTAGGTTCTTCCATTTGTGGTCAAGATCACCGACAAGACGCATACTTATAAAATCATGGACTTTGTCTAGTACAACCGGGCATATGAACACTTTGTCCATTGACCAGAAGGTTAGCCAAAGCAAAAATGTATCTGATGAAATAAAAAAAAAATACTTTGAAATTTAACAAAATCTGATAATCCCAACAACGTTAATTTCATAACTTTGACGACGAGAGAAAGCAAAAAGGACGTTCAGAATTTCTTACTTCAGCAATTATTTTATAAGAAAAAATGTCTAGCAACATCAGAGGAAAGCAGGATAATGAGCTATAACTTTTTTTAATGTTGTAGCGAACCATCAGCAGTTAAAGGATATTACAGTTAAATTCTAATTAACACTAGTAAAAATACTAATACGCCCCTCGAAATTATTATAAAGGCACTACTGCATAAAAAAATGTCGTGCATTCGTTATACGGAAAAATGTCAAACAACTTCGGGGAAAGAAATTGGCAAAAATCAACAAACATTTTAGGGGCTTCAAACTTGCACTTTCTTATACTAAAATTTAATGCGCTGAAAAACTGCATACCCAAATTTTTTAGTCAAGTAAACATTTTGCAGTTTTTATGAGTTTTTTTAGAATATTTATAAATCTGTATAAAGCTGCAAGCTTGGATTATTATAGTCCTTGTCATAGAATGAACTATATTTTAATAAAAAATAATTGGAACTAAAAAAGTAATAAGCAAATTTTCCTATTGCTATTCTCACCTCGCCATGGTCGGGTAACGGAACGACAATTCCGTTGTCAACGATTGGGGTATCGGGATCTTCACATTCTCTGTGACATGCGCAGCTGTCACTGTTGACAGTTATGATTTCGAGGTTGTAAAGAACTTCGTATACTTAGGAACCAGCATTAACACCGATAATAGTGTCAGCCTTGAACTCCAACGTTACAATCTCTCTTGCCAACAAGTGCTACTTTGGACTAAGTAGGCAAATGAGTAGTAACGTCCTCTCTCGACGTCACTTTAACTAACACTCTACAAGACTCTCATCATGCCCGTGCTAACGTATGGCGCAAAAGCGTGGACGATGACAATATCCGATGAAGCGACGCTTGGAGTGTTTGAGAGAAAGATTCTGCGCAAGATTTTTGGACCATTGCACGTTGGCAACGGCGAATATCGTAGGCGATGGAACGATGAGCTGTATGCGCTTTACGACGACATAGACATAGCGCAGCGAATAAAGATCCAGCGGCTACGTTGGCTGGGTCATGTCATCCGAATGAATACAAACGCTTCGGCTCTGAAAGTATTTGATGCGGTACCAGCTGGTGGTAGTAGAGGAAGAGGAAGGCCTCCTCTGCGTTGGAAAGAACCGGTGGACAAGGACTTGGCTTCACTTAGTGTGCCCAAATGGCGCCGGTTAGCACGAGAAAGAACCGACTGGCGCGCTTTGTTAAGCTCGGCCGAAATCGCGTAAGCGGTTATCGCGCCAATTAAGAAGTAGAAGAAGAAATTTTCCTACTTTCATTATAAACCCCCATTATAAGCACTAAACGACACTAAAAGACGGGTAGAGTGTGAATATCGTTCAATGCCCGCGAAAAATCCTTAAAGCTGGTTCGATCTTTGAAGGTTTTAAAAAATTCATAAAGTGTTCGAATTAAGTCTCCTATCTTTCAAGTTCCCCTAACTAGACTTCCTTGCTTAAAGACGCTAATCGAAGTAAGTTCTTCTCAGATTTCCTTGAAATTTTGGCATAACATTCAAAAGGGATTATGCTTTCAAAGGGAGTAAATCCAAAAAATCTAAAATTCACTTTAAGTCTCCTGTCTCTCAAGTGCAGCCAACTAGACCCGACTTTCAGTAAATAAATATGTTAGCAAATATTTAGGTTTAATATTGAATTTAATTTTAAAACATTTCTTTTATTTATGCAATTTCCGCCCGTTTTTATACAACAATTCTAAATTATAAAGCTTTTGCACACCACTTTGTATTTATTTTTTTAATTAAGTTCCTCATCAGCGACAAAATAAAAATTTAATGAGAGGTAAAATTATGTGGTTAAAAAAGCTAACAGACAGATGGCGCGCCACACGCATAGGAAATAAGAAACGCATCTCAGTATTACCAGCTGCATTTTGAAGTTGTTGCTGTTGGGTTACCATAAAAGCTAAAGACGTTGAGCTAAGTAAATGAAAATACACAAGAGTTTTAAGAGAACACATTTTAGTGCTCTCATCAAAGCAAATATCTCGGCGAGTAAGTAAAAGCAAAATGTAAACAAAAAGTAAAGCAACTGCAAATACAAATACAAACCAAAGCCAGGCATGCAATCAAGTATCAATGGAGAGCAAAAAGAACAAATTCAACAACAGAGCTTGGCACCGTAAACAGGTAGAACTGAAATATACTCGCATGTAGAATGCAAAACACAGACCCACACTTACGCTTGAGCACTCGTGCACATTCGCAACACTCCAAGAAGGGGGGAAAGGGGTGTTCATATATAGCGCCAATCGTCATTGACTGCAACGAATACACTATTGGCGAAGTGGCGACGTTTTGGCGTCGGCAGCAGAGAATGCAGCAACATCGTAGCGATGCAAAAGCGCGGCTGGCTGGGTCAGTGCGTCGTCTCGTTTCGTGTGGATAAGAGTCGAAGTGAATTGAATTGGCGAACATCGAGCAGAGTGTTGTTAGTGTCGTGCGAGTTTGTTTGGGAAAAATGCTATTGAACGGATAAATACATGCATAGAATAAAAAATTATGCATGAGCAAGAATTAAAATGAATTAATGGTGTAATAGTTGACTGGAAAAGTGGTTTTCAAAGAGTAGCAGATGTGTGGAAAAAGTGGAGTTGAAGAAATGCAAAGAATGTGAAGAATTTTAGAGTGCGTGGAAAGAAAATAAAGTGACACGAAGTGTGCAAGTGCATTGACAAACAATGGGCGGTGAGACAACGCATATGCAGTTGTGAGTGGAGTGCAACGGAAAAGGTAATGAAAAGTTAAACTTTTGTTTGCTAAGTAATAAATAGTTTATGTCAGAATTTTATGAATACAGTCGTGTATTAGAAAGGTAGTAGCTGATTCGGACGTTGTGTGTATTTTAAATGAAAGCATTGTTAATGATGAGTTATGTATGTGCTTATGAATAAAGTCTGTGTGTGCTGGGAGTAGTGCGGTGCTAAGGCATAACTTCGGCAATTTAATAATCAAGAGTGTTTACTTACGATACGCGCTACTTGCGAAATTTTCGCACAATAACTTCTCTATAGTTGTTAAAATTCAAAGAAGTAAATGCCTAAAATGTGTGTATGTATGTACATACAACAAACTGTGTGGTTTCCAGTTGGTAAACCGCGAAAAAATCACAAGTCGTTTCAAAGAGCTCTAGAAACAATACATACCTACATATATGTGTGTGCACTTATGTGCTTGTGCGGTTGGCATGGCATGAGGCGATGACTTCTTTGCTGGTATACATAAAAGTTCGCGTGTTACTATCAAAATCAGCATCCTTGTTGTTGTTCTGCCTGCTTTTCGCTATGCTGCCTCGTTTTTTACTTGAATGTTTTAAGTAAAGTTGTTCTTGTTTTAGTCGTTGCACTTTCGTGTTCTGCAAGTGGCTAAAGGAAATGTGCAAAAACAAAAATGCAACGAGCTCCCTCGCGGCCCGTCACCGGCAAACAAGAGAACGCAAATAAGGAAGGCAGTGGTAATGAAATGTTTGCCAGCGAATTATTTCTTTAATGACTTTGAATGCAACACGTCAAACAACCTGTCACAGAAGAACGGTAATAATAATGCAAAACTGCTTATGCATACATGTGTGTGTAATGTATAGGTACATGCATGTGCAACAAGAACAACAAATCAAGGTTATGGCTTGGTATGGATGCAGTGCCTACATATGTGTGGCAACAATGACCACAAAACCATAACTGTGCATAAAAAGATTACATGCATTTATGGATGTACATATGAATGTATGTATGCATGTATGCATGTCTTTTAGGGTTAGCGGAAGGACGAGCAGTAAAGCCGAAGGATGTCCAAATGAAAGAAAAAAATCATTGCGGTGTAAAGAAACCCGGGAAAACAGGTGTGCAAAATATGAAGCTTTGGAAAGCGCATAAATCTAGCAGCGAGCAGAGGAAAACAAACAGGAAAGCGGCTGTCATAAATGGCAAAGATATAAACTTCCGATTGGACGTCAAAATATGTGCATAGACATGTATCTGATTCCAGTAAAGCTAACTCTCTTCACAGTATGTAAAAGTGAATTGCCATTTAATCAATTGGGGTTTCGCCAAAAATCGTGCAAGGTTAGATGCACAACCAACGAGAGCTGGGCACAGCTGGGAAGGGCAGCTGGATATCAGGAATGTTTTCAACGCACTCAGCTGGAACCAAATAATGCAAACTCTAGAGAATATCTGCATATACTCAAGATTTAGAGCTATCTATCGAACCGGATACTGATATGCCTTTTTTTCATATCCTTGTTCACTCCGTTCTGGAGCTTAGGACGCCGATAAGACTCTTCCATCGTACACGGTTCTGGGCTGTTGTTTTTGCGCCGTCTCATATGATGTCCGCATCTGCTAATGCGCGCAACATCTACCTTCGCCAAGTGATCTTTGGCCGACCGCGACCCCTGTTGCCTTGCGGATTCCAGTCCAGTGCTCTGGGAATGCTACCTGGTGGTTTCCTGAGCGTGTGCCCTATCCATCGCCACTTTCTGCGTTTGATTTGTCATAGGATGGGCTCCTTGTTCGTTGATCTTCACAGCGCCTCGTTGCTGATGGTGCTCGGCCAGAATATTCTACTGACGAAAATTGTAGCCTCTGTGTAATGGTGTTGGTTACCAGCCATGTTCCACTTCCGTACAGTAATACGGACTTCACATATGAGTGGAATATTCGCAGTTTAGTGGACTTTTCGAACTCGTCCATACTGTAAGCATTCGCTCGAACACCGCCCTTGCTTTGTTTAACCTGCAGTTAACATTTCATCTGATATGTGCAGCCGAGATAGCGGTTAATGATATACAACACAAATATTGGAGAAAGGAAAATTATAGTTATGACAGATTCTGAATTAGGCCGACTATTAAGCAATGTAATGTACAATGCAGATTTTGGCACCTCTCTTCCAATGACAGCAAAAGTAGTTGGGTTTAGCGAATGACTTAGCTCTTCTTGTAACGGGCAAATATCTAGACGACGTTGAAAGAATTATAAACTCCTTCTGTGAAAATACTCAACAGTAGATGGCGATGGTGGGCCTTTAGTTAGCCGAAGTAAAATCAGAAACGGTCTGAGTTAGTAGTCGCAAGAAGCCAGAAACGGTAGCTTTGGAAATGGAAATGCTTTTATAAAATCAAGTATGTGATTATTGAGGATAGGCCAAGCTTGTGATAACACGCGGAATATGCTACACATAAGGCATCGACAAGTAGTAGCTCACTATCGAAAGCACTTCCTAATGTTGACGGCGCTAAGAGCAGCAAAAGGCTACTGTTATCAAACGTTGTGAGCGTATCCGTATTTTATGGAGCCACCGAAAAGCCACACTTGAAAACGGGCCCCACGAACGCACGCACTCGGCTGTGTATTTGCTATTTACCATAAGATTCATTCGCGCATTCAAATCCTCTCGAACGATTCAGCAATGGGGTGATATTAGGTTAGCTTCTACTCGATATTCTCGCAGACGCAACGAAGAGAGTCTAGGTAAGGATAGAGAAACGAAGGAAACATGGTGAAAAAATTCTGACTGTTAACCGTTTCTCGGCGAATATGAAATAATCAGCTGATTGTCTGACGTAAGTGGGGTTATAACAGCGGTTTGCTTGCGAAACAAACTGAGATTGTGTTGATGTTATATAAAAAAAAATCGACGAAGTCCTCGCTAACGTTGCTTCGTTGCTGTCTGAACAACGAGTGATTGGACGAGTTTGTGATTACATGCGAAATGAGTGGGCAGAACTCTGCTGTTGAATCCTCGGTGACGTGACTGAAGGTTAAGCCTGGTAATTTATCGTCCTTGGGAAGGAAAAAACAGTAATAAAATCTTAGAAGAGCAGAAGGTTAAGTTAGGTTAGCCTGATTGGCATTAAGCCACACCTAGACCTTTTGGTCTCTAGCGATACCAGATGGAGACCGAAGAGGAAAAAATAATATCTGTTTATATTTGGCAGGAATGATGGGATGCCTCAACCAATAGCAGTTGGACATACACCTTCCGTAGATCGACAAGTGGCTACAACGAAAGCATTGTAAAGTAAATTTCCATTTAACTCAGTTCTTAAGCGGCCATGGGAACTACATGGTGACATTAATAAGTGTCAAATATACAATGAGCAGGAAGACTCGTAGCACGTGATTTTCAAATGCACTCGTTTTGAAATTGAGGGTCAATAATTCAATAGTTGACAAAGACCTTAAAGCGGACGAGATGTTAAAGTCCAAACCGCTATGGAATCGTAGTATGTGACACTACATACCGTCGTATGTGATGTCGTAGTAAATATAAAACAGGGGCTACGAATAGACGGAAGTGCGCAATATGCTTAACAGCTCCGTCCAAATCAAAAAAAAACATCCCATTATATTGTATGTACATATGTATGTACGTCTGCACATACACAAATCTATACATATAAAAGAAAGTCATGTTAGTTACACTATTTATAACTCGAGAACGGCTGAACCGATTTGGCTGAAAATTGGTGGAGAGGTAGCTTAGAACCAGGAAACGGACATACGATACTTTTTATCCCATTCGAACGCGTTCCGTGAAGTCACTATAAAATGTGGTATAACAAAAACGCATCTGATATGGAATAACAAAACGCAAATGACAGCTAAACGTAATTTTGTCTATGGTTAAGTAGAAAATTTGATAATATAAATTTTGTCAGAAATGCATAATCACAGTAATTTGTATTCTCTTTGAATCATCATTATCAGTGCCGCGACCAAGACGATCGAATCTTTCCCGACAAAGCCGTAATGCAAGAAGGATACGAAACATTGCGAATGAAACGACTGAAGAAGCGCAAGGAATTGCCCGTGAAGAGCGCCGCCTTAGTATGGCTCGCCTTCGTGCTTCTCAATCACAAGAGCAAAGCGAGGTAGCCCGTGAAACGGCTCAGTGGGCAATGCGAAGTCGTCGAGCGAATAACAGAGATCAACAAGTAGATAATTTTCGACGCACAAGAAGAGAATTATCAAGTGCTGATTTGAATCGAGCAGCGTTTCGATATGATTGCAACACTGATTACTGCTTGCATCCTAGCGTTTGCACTGGACCAATGGACGTTGTTAAGAGTATTGTGGCGCATTGAAGTTTTTGGAGAAACGCCCGGATTGTGCTGCCTTAGTGGAAGAGTGAAATTGCGGTAGTTTATAAGTCAGGTTAGGAATGCCAGCGCCAAATCGTGAAATGAATCACGCATTTAATTGAGAGTTGGAACGGGAACGTGAATATGATCACCAGGAATTAGATTTATTAGTTCAAAAGAAAGTACCACTGTTGAATCGCCAACAAAAAGAAGTTTATGATACATTAGTGAAGGCAGTTAATGATGGTTTATATATCCTTGATGCTCCTGGTGGAACTGGTAAGACATTCCTCATGTCAGTAATTTTAGCCACTGTTCGTGCGAGATCCAACATTGCGCTTGCAGTTGCATCTGGAATAGCATCCACATTGTCAGAAGGATGCCGTACGGCTCATTCAGCATTAAAATTGCCGTTAAATCTTCAAAAAATTGAAGCACCAACATGTTATATTTCAAAAAACTCAGCAATGACCAAAGTTTTATCAGCATCGAAAATCATCATGGGACGAATGCACAATGGTGCATAAGCGTGCATTAGAAGCATTTAACCGGATATTGAAAGATACTATATACGCAAGGACTCGAAATGTTTTGGAGGCGCAATGATTTTACTGTCTGGCGACTTCCGCCAAACACTGCCAGTAATTCCAAGATCAACGGCTGCTGACGAAATAAACGCGCTATATGAAAAAACTTCAGCTGACAACAGATATGAGAGTGGCATTACTTAATGATACATCTACTGAAGATTTCTCTGAGCAATTACTGACTATCGGTAATGGTCGAGTACCTGTCGATGAATCGAGCGGATTGATTTCATTTCCTCAGAATTTCTGTAACTTTGTCTCATCGAAAGACGAACTTATCAAAAAAGTATTCCCAAACATCATTAATAACTACAAAAATAATGAATGGTTGAGTGAGCGAGCAATTTTAGCGGCTAAGAATAAAGATGTAGATGACCTAAACTACATAATTCAAAATGATATCATTGGAACAATGCATTCATTCAAATCCATTGACTGTGTAACAAATGAAGATGAAGCCACCAACTATCCAATTGAATTTTTAAACTCCTTGGATGTGCCTGGCTTACCACCGCACAATTTACGCCTAAAAGTTGGCTCCGTAGTAATCATGCTGTGAAACATAAGCCCACCAAAACTTTGCAACGGTACGCGTTTGGTGGTAAATAAATTGATGAACAATGTGATTTACGCGACGATACTCAAAGGAAAATTCGAAGGTGAAGAAGTTCTCATTCCGAGGATCCCGATGATCCCAACCAATCTTCCGTTTGAGATTCAAAGACTTCAATTTCCGATCCGTCTTGCATTCGCCCTGACCATTAACAAATCACAAAGCCAATCCTTGAAATTTTGTGGTCTGAATCTAGAAAATCAATGTTTCTCACATAGTCAATTATATGTGGCATGTTCACGGGTCGGAAAACCATCTGCGTTGTTTGTTCTTGCACCTGATAATAAAACAAAAAATGTCGTGTATCACAAGGTGCTTAACTGAAGAGTGCAATTTATTAAAGCTTCATTGAAATACTTGATTAATAAAAGAATTAAGTTAATAAAATCAAAAATCCGCTTTTTTATTGGCTCTAGGGCGGAACAAAGTTCGCCGGGTCAGCTAGTTTATGATAAAAGGGGCACAAATGGGAGACGAACTTGAGAAAACGAATGAGCAATGCGGTGGCTTCTTAATAATCGCTACACCAGAGACGGTCCCGATATCCGCGGTTACGCGTTGATGCGTCTTTTATTTATAGCCGAATTGAATCAAATTCTAGACGCTATATGGACTAACCTGTACCGAGTCGAAGTCGAATTTCCGATTTTGTTTGGCTACATCTTTAAATGGGCGCATTTGGAAAAGTAAGCTTCTCTAGTTAAGCACCTAAGGAAGAAAGTAATTTGATACACAGTTCCTTGGACTGCAATGAGCCGAAGCGTTAGGCCGCATTCGTTTTACAATTAATTAACGTCATTGGTGATTCAGTGCAATAGAAATAGTATTTTATGCAAGATTCGAGCGACTTTTTCTAAAGTAAAAAAAGTCTCATAAAGATATTTCAAAACAGGAAAATAAGCAAAAGAATATAAGAATATGAATAAAGCTTGTCCTAAGAGCACTAACATGGTGATAAAGAAGCAACAATAAAAACAATTGCAACCACACCAGCAGAACGAGAAATACAAAACACAGAAAAGAAAAACAAAACAAAACAGAAGAAGCAAAAATAAAAACAAATAACTAAAACTTGCACAGCTGCTTTTTGCCAATGCATTGTGCCGCCAAGCAAGACTCACAAACACATGCACATATACATAGGTATATGCAAGCACAAATAAACAAGCAAAGTGAAAGAAGAAATACACTCACACTTGTAAGGAAAAATGCAAACATTAAATAACACAACAAAACAAATCAAACGAACACCAAAAGAAAGACCAAAGCACGAACAAAACAAAAAAGCACCAAAGGCACATATACATATGTATGTGCATGCCTACATGTGTATGTAAATACGTAAATAAGAGTATACATACATACATAAACACAAAAATCGGATATAAAATCTAAGAATCATAAAATTAAACAAAATTGAATCTCACGAGAATAAATGAGAACATCCCTAGCAGCTAAAGAGCGTATGTGGCTTTGGAAGAAGAGAACACTCTGCTGTCATTATGTTGGCGTATAAAAATAGCACGTAAATGGCAATGCCCTTCTATTTCTGACTTCCCTGTTGGGGGAAAAGCAAAACACAAAAAAGCAGAAGCGTCAGAAAGCCAAGCAACCAAGACACAAACAGAAATGATATAAATTTAACAACAATAAGAGCAACAACAATAAAAGAGGCGACAAATGCTCAAGAATAAGTTGCATCACTCGCTGAGCCAATAATCGTTGCTACGCGACGAGTGAACCATTCCTACTCACCAACATTATCACGACCAACGATACGTATACGTTACATTTATTTGTGTTCTTTGCTGAGTGTGTATATGGTGAGAAAAGTGCGCGCGTAGGCGCGTGTGATTGTTAACTTGCAGTCTGTTGTAATAAAAGCACGTGTTGACTATGTTGCATTAGCGAGTAAGGTAAGTCGGAGAAACAAAACTAAAAGTGGAATAGAGTAAAAAGAGAGAGAGCGTGTGTGAGTGTGAGATCAGAGAGTGTAGTAGCGCGCTTATACAAACGATTAAATAACAAAATATGTGTATGCGGAGTGAAGAGAGGTGTTATGGGAATGTGGAGTAGAGTGGGTTGGATGCCAAAAGCGGGAGGCAACAAAAAAATTAATAATTTTAAAAGAGTTTAAAAAAAGTATATGTAAATATTGGTAAAATGCTAATTTGATGTGGTAATAGTGAGCCGAATCAAATTGTGTGAGAGTGTGTATAAGTATATGTGAATCTTTTAAAGCAGTTAGTCAGTCAGCAGGCAGTACGTAGGCATTCCTTTCCTTCACTCATTGGTTGGGTAAACTCCGTGCTAAACTTGACGGCGAAAGCCGGTTGAATGACTGGAACTGCCTGCTCTTGTTGTTAGATGGTGTCAAGTGTTCGGAAGATTGTGATAACAAGAAGCGTGTAAAAGCGCGTATATGTAACTACATATGTTTTCATGAATATGTTTATATATACTCGCACCACCCTTTAACCACCCTTTATATGTTTCTATTTGTAAGCAAGAATTCAAAAAGCTACCCAATTTAGACAAAACTGAATTTAGAGCTAGTTAATTAGAACCATACATAAAATGTTTGCAAAGTATGCGAGAATGTGCTTGAGCTCATGTAATTAAGTCACTTCCACTTTTTAAGTATGCGCAAGATTTTTAATGCGAAACTTTTTGCGTTTACATTTATAAAAATATAATTCATTTTATAATTAGATTATAAAATGTTAATATAAATAAAATTATACATTCCTAACTTTCAAGGAAAAACCTCCCTAACAAAAAATTCCTAGCTTTGTACAATAATTTACCAAATTTCAAAAAAGTTTTATCATCAAAATTTCTAACTTTTTAACTAACTTCCTAAGAAAAAGAAATTACAAAAATTTTAAAAAATTTTATCATCAAATTTGCAATTGCTCATTTATTGCTCATTTTATTTTAGTAAAACCGCTAAGAAATTGCGGGGATTTTTGATGATTTGTTTTTTATTGAGAATTTTCTTCCATATAAAGCGCATGATCGGAAATCCTCGGTGTCCATTTGCACTTGCGCGTGACATACAGCGCGCATATTTTGCGCTCGATTGCTATTTTAGACAGCAAAGAGGCTTTACTTTAAGGTTTATACCCCAGTAGCTAATGGGAAATTTCCGAAACTTTTAAAAGTTCTATCTGATATCTGAAAGTAGCATAAACTTCTAGTACGGAGGGGGCATATAATCGTATATAAATGAGTAAGTAGTATATATTTAGAAAGCGACACAATTTCCCCTGATAAATTATTGGACTCCACCAAACTTAATAGACAAGATAAGCACGACAATCTGACGACTGAACAATCTGAAGAGTCTAACTTAGACGATTAAGGTGAATCATGTCATAATGGTACCATCAATCTTCTCATAATGGTATCAAAGCGGCGCTTTAGTGCTATTTGGGGAATACCAGAGTGGTACTTCAACCCTTGCACCTGCCTAGCCTAGATAGAACTCTGCAGTTTTATATATGGTAAAGGGTTTCCCAATAACAGGCGTTATTTAAATATATAAAAGGCTATCGATGCTAGAGATGATTAACCATTTTTTGTGGCCGGAATTTGATGGTATTGATCTGGACAACGTTTATTTTCAACAAGGCGGCGCTACGTGCCACACAGTGATATTTGCTTAACACTTTGACCTCTTTGTCAGTCAGCGGTGACTGATACTGAACTGTTCCAGTGGAGCCGTATCAATCACCGGTGACTGACACTCATGACTACTTTTATTTTTTTATTTTGCACAAAAATGCATCGAAATAAATACAAATATTTATATTCCTAAATATCCTAAAATAAACCCCGTTGGCGTTCAAAGTTAGGGAAGCAACTAAGTCTAGTACTTACGTGTGCATAAGTATGTCTATAAGTATGGACAGGAACCCTGCAGTGGAAAGCCAGACCGCTCTGCAAGCATGCTAGTTCTTGTACTGGGTGTATTATGGAAGAAGTTATACAAGTTCGAGATTGACTAGAACTTTACCAATTGCAAAAATGAGCAGTTATAGGGATAAGCAAAACAGATATTCTGCTAGCACTATAAATAAGCATGAACGAAATTAATTACCGGATTAGAGGAGTATTAGTTGATGAAGTCCTGAGGCTGATAATTGACATTTTGTGGGGAATCGGTAGGCTAAAGATACCACTTCTAGCATTGAAAAAATATGGATGTCGCACTACTTTAACTTCACAGCAAACCGGTAGCAAAATAATTCAGAACCAGTACGTTTGACTGCAGGCATCTCAGCCAATTTGGAAGCCAACTCAATATGTATAAATATGCACACATGGAGGCTTACATGCAACCACTTTTATTTTCTTTTATCCAATTTCAAATACATACACATACGCACATATAAATATACTTATACCTACTTACCTGTGCATATAGTTTGCACTTCGGCATGCGTGCACAAAAGCAATAACAATAAGTGTGACAAATGTACCAGCGCGAGTATAACGAAAAGCAAAAATTTATATAAAAACATCAAAGGCATGTGTGCACAATAAAAACATAACAACAAAAGAAAAGCTAAACGCAGCGTAACATAATACCGCAGCAACAAAACTATCGAAACTCAACACAAAAAAACAAAAAAGCTAAAGTAAAAATGCCTTGATTGCATATTTATCAGCGTTTTGCTTGTTTACTTGTTGTTGCTATTGTTATTGCCTTTTGTTTTGTGTAGTTGTTTCTCTGCTGCAGCTGCTGCCTTCATTCGTAGTTGGTCGCCGCTCATCGTTCTCCATCGTCTACATCTCGCAATCATTCGTTCGTTCCATGCGTTCACGAGCTTGTCAATAAAGATTCGTTCGCGTTTTTCTGCTGATTCTTGCTATACGAGTACAACGCACTCGGCGTAAGCAAAACGAACCCACACGACCCCCACTATGCATTCGTTGGCAGCGACGCTTGTAGAGAGTTGACGCTGACGTTCATTTGTGGCTGTGAGGTTTCGCAGCTAGCAGCTTGGTTGCGGAGTGGCACTTAGTAGCGTTTGCTTTTTTCCTGGTTTGGATTTACGATATTTTTTATGTTTCGCATACAAATGGTGTTGCCAATAGAAGTGGAAATATGAAGATGTAGATACGTTTCAGATTATGCTATGCAAAGGCATCAGTTTTAACAAGCTGTGTATGTCATTTAATAATTAAATTAGAATATTAACACTTGTGCTCACATAAGTAGGCCACTTTAACTATCATATTTACAATATTCATAATATTTTTCATGCAAAATATTGTTTGTTAAGTTTTAATAAAAGTATATTCATTACAATTTTCAACATCGCATGCAAAAAAGTTGTCAAAAATCAAGGCGATTTTTGAGCAACTTTAAACTTATAGTACTTTATATCACTAGACTTGAATAGGCTACAAAACTGCATACTCAGAATTCTTTTAAAGTCTCTGAAAAAAGTTAAAAATGTCTATCACAGTGTTCTGAAATTTGTTAAATATTTGGCGGCCGCCGTAGCCGAATGGGTTGGTGCGTGACTACCATTCGAAATTCACAGAGAGGAAATAGGTTCGAATCTCGGTGAAAACACCAAAATTAAGAAAAACATTTTTCTAATAGCGGTCGCCCCTCGTCAGACAATGTCAAACATCCGAGAGTATTTCTGCCACGAAAAAGCTCCTCATAAAAATATCTGCCGTTCGGAGTCGGCTTTAAACTGTAGGTCCCTCCATTTGTGGAACAACATCAAGACGCACACCACAAATAGGAGGAGGAGCTCGGCCAAACATCCAAAAAGGGTGTACGCGCCAATTATATATATATATGGGGCATTCTTTCTGAACGTGAGACCCCCTGCCCCCAGAATAGATTTTGACGAAAAGAGGTCTATGAGGGCTTAAAATGTAGGTAATTATGTTTACTTTCGAAAGCAAAGTGGCACTTCTTGAAATTCAAAATGGCGGATCCAATATGGCGGATTCAATATGGCGCAATTTTGCAGTTCGTGCATCAGATTTATGCTATGAACTGATGATAAAAAATGTGATGAATAATCAGTGACCAATAAAAATAAATAATTAACTTGGAAATATGTAAAATTAAATCCAATGCAACAATTTTACTTAAAAATAAATAAAGAAAACACGAAATAGCATAAATCTGATGCACGAACTGCAAAAGCAAAGCTCTTTTGAGGGCGTTAAGTCTTTTGACCACACAATTCTTTGATCTGCCTCTTACAAAATGATACTCAAGATTCCTACAATTGCTAAGCCTACTATATTTTTTAGCATGACGACCATGACGAACCAAGAGCGGAAGTCTCTTGTAAACATATCAAAGAACTGGAACAATCAGTGCTCGTACTGCAGGAGTCAATTATGCATATCAATTAAAGTCGGTTCATGCATTCACATACATATTCTCCGCTGTCCTGAGAGTTAGCTTAATTCTAATTCCAATGCATTTATCTGGCAACTCAATACCATCATTAAGCTGAGCTCTTCATTTAACTACTAACACAAAAAGCGCTAGAGCACTAACGCGCCAAACGCCCAGACCTCAGCGATGAATATCATCGCCGCAGTCGCTTTGCAAACCATAGCTACAGCGAGCGTGAATCAGGTATAGAATCGCGTCTACGATTGGGTTTACCAAACGATCGAAAGCGTATGCTAACGATACGAATGACGACGACAGCAGCTGCGGCATCGTGCAAAATTGTAACACGAGCAAAACGAGCGACGACGACGACGACGTTGGCTCCAAAAACAAACCAACAAAAAATAATAAATATTAGAGAACCCATCAACTGGTGGCGAACGAATCGCGTCGAGCTGTGAAACAGCAACTACAATCAGTCTTCAATGAGCGTTCGCTTTTTGAGTTACTGCAAACGGTTGTTGGTTGGACCCTCCATGCACGCGGTCGACACACGCAACGAAAACCAACGCGCAAAGCTACAAGGCGAACAACGCCTATGCCGTTTTAAAATTCTATTAAATATTTATTACAATTTAAGTAGTTGTAACTAACTAATGGCCGCAAAGCAGCAACGGAAGTGAACGATGAAGTTGAAATGACGAGTGCCAAGAACGAACAGTGTAGTGCAGTGAATTATGTATGAAGATGCGTGCGTAAGTGTGTAAGGTGAGTAAGTAACGGCAAGCCAAAAGAAGGAGTGTTCAAGAGGGGCAGGCGGAGAGGAAGAGACGAATGAACCGCATTGAAACGAAACGAAACGCATCGTGGCTGAGAGGACAGCTGAAATGCAATCAGTGAGCTAAGGCGAGGTTGTGCTTATCCGAGTGTGCGTGTGTGTGTGTAGTTGAAGTAAGGTGGCATACAGGCGGCAGGTGCGTGCAAAAATGCTACATGAATGCGTGAATGCAGTGCAGCGTAAGCGCAGTGTGCAAGCGATAAATGAAGGATTGCGACTTGGCCGCAGCTTGTTTTGTATTTTCTTGAATTGAAGTAAATCATAAAATTGAAGTGCATAAAAAATTTGAATTGCAGTACTTAACACACGTACTCGTTCATGCAATTGTATGCATGGAAATGAGTAATTTTGTGCTGTAGTGCAACAATAAAATTCCCACAATCATCTACTACATCACCATAGTATAAAAAAAAGCAAAAACACATTCATTATCAAGAGTATTTCCATTGTTGTGCTACCAACAACAATACATCGTATCTACATACGTACATAAATACATAGCGCTTCATTTACAGCAGCTGGCCACCAATTGGCGATCAATCGGTTTTTTTCTCTCTCGTGTTTGTTGTAAAACAAGTGTTAAGTAAGCGCATACTTGACGCTGAAATCAACAATTACAACAATGCCAGTTATGGAAGACAAATAAATAATAGAAAAGCACACTTCTAGTTACATACATACTCTTTTATGTGCTTGTCGACCGCGCGTGTGACTTCTCGTCGCTCAAAAGCTCACTCGCCTAGCACCATGTGTTTGCATGCCTGTACCGCTTATTGACTGCTCGACTGGCTCACCAATTGGTTGATTGGCATATCCATGCGCAACTTGATTTGCAACTAAGTTTAGATGCCAATTGGCCGATTGATGATGACAACGTCGTCGTGCTGGTTGGCTCCACTGGCGATTTCCACTGATCAAGCGACGCGACGATTGCCGATAGACCAACAATCAATATGATTAGAAACTAGTGTGCGTGAGTACGTGCGCAGAAACGCAAGTGACACAGCTGGAGTCACAGCAGGCGCGCAGAAGTGGGTACAATAGAGGGAGCAGGGAAGAGGGGGTGGTTATTTGTGGAAGTAAACTGCTAAAGTAGAGTGTGGAAGTTATCAAAGGAATTATTATAATCTAAAATCCAGGGAATAATATGAAGTAAATGTGAAATAAGGAGGAGGAACAATGAAAATTTGTAAAATGATTTCCAATTTCGAACTGTGTAGGCGAGCACCCTTAACAATTATAGTAACAATTAGGCTGTTTGGCTCATCCTCCTATTTGTGGTGTGCGCTTTGATATGGCACAAATGGAGGGACCTACAGTTTTTTTTCATGGCAGAATACACTCGGGCGACCCTCGTTATTTCGCTCATCAATTACTTTACGGGAAATACTTTAGTCCGAGTGCATACATGCTAAAAAATCAAGCTTTTAAGATTGCATAGCAGCAACAAATAATGCTAACAGCTTTTCCACTCTCAGGTTGTAAATCATTCAAATAAATTATAAATGAGCGAGCAGCTGAAATTCATTTACCTCTAAAACTCCTCTGTTTTTCGGAAATTATTAGACTCTTTCCATTAAAAACAATTTGAATTGGTTCACTGCCTGTTATATGACTTGGGATTTAACTCGAACTCTTTTAGCCTTAGAAAGGGCGCTCAATTTATTTAATCTCATTTTTTTAGAACTGCGTCTTTATATCCCCAATTGTTTGATTTTGGAAACCGCCTGCCCTAGTAGGTCTTATTCACCCTACTAATCCGACTCTTTATTTATCCTTTCTCCAGAGCTTTTTAGAAACCTATTGGACTATATGCGCATCCTCTGCTCTAACAGACCCGACTGTCTCTGTTGGATAGTCGCAGCTGTGGCATTTTAAACGCAGCCTAGGCAAGTTGGAGGTTGGCTTTTCGCCGAGATCTAAAGAACTGTTCCTAAAATGCGATCCTAAGATCGCTTCCCATGATAAGAAAGGCAAGTTTTTTTCGCTCTCCAATTTCAATCCAGTACAATGCATATCGTATGCAGAAGTTAACTTAACGATTTTAGGAACTCTTAATACAGGGTGGGCCATATAGCGTTTGCTTTTTGAACCACCTATTTTTTTGAGAATGGTAACACAAATGAAATGTCAAATGTGTTCATAATTTACTTAAAGGTTTGACATTTACGAAATGGGAAGCTATACGCTTGAACAAAATTGGGAAATATTGAAAACCTATTTCCAAAGTGGTGAGTCTTCTTCTTCTTCCGCGGTTACAGTAAATGGCGAGCGTCACCGTGACATGCTCAACGAGTTTTTGTTTCCAAAAATTGAAGAGGATGACATGGAGGACATTTGGTTTCAACAGGACGGTGCAACTTGTCACACTGCCAAAGTTACACTCGAACGTTTGTCTACCGTTTTTGAATTCCGATATCAATTGGCCGCCTCGCAGCTGTGATTTAAGCCCGTTGGACTATTTTTTGTGGAGAGCCATTAAGGACAAATGCTATGCGAACCATCTAGAGACAATTGATGCTTTAAAACACGAAATCGAAGTTGCCATTCATGAAATTGGAGCCCAAATAAAAATAAAAAAAGTTTGAAAAATTATTGATTAGTTTTTTTATAGCCGATTCAAAAAGCAAATTTTAAGTGGCCCAACCTACATAATTGGTAAAATAGGCTCATAAAAGTTCTTCTTCTGAGATTGGCAAGTAACATTAGGTCGTCTCTTCTTCTTCTTTGTGATTGGCGCTATAACCACTTACGCCATTTAGCTCGAGTTTAACGAAGCGCGCCAGTCGTTTCTTTCTCGTGCTAACCGGCGCCATTTGGGCACACCAAGTGAAGCCAAGTCCTTCTCCACCTGATCTTTTCAACGTAGAGGAGACCTTTCTCTTTCTCTGCTACCACCAGCTGGTAGCGCATCGAATACTTACAGAGCCGGGGCATTTGTATCCATTCAGTAGGAAGTCTCTAGGCTGTAAAAAAATCGATTGCAAATATTGAAAGAGAGATAAATGATTCTACTCCTTTCTTGCTGTTAGCCACCGATTACTTTCGAAGAATGCCAGTTGTTGCTTTTAAGCCTGAAGTCAGACGCGATTTGGAGAAGACACTCCGCCCAGAGCTTTTTAATTTTTTAGCGATGATTTGAGCTTCATTAAAAAATATTTCAATAATTGCAACTATTTAAGATTAAAATACCAATACTGACCAACGTTTTTTTGTTTATTTGTAGAATCAAAGCAAAATACGACTGAAGCCTCGAGTGAAGAACGATTCCAACGGAAATTTAAATGATTCATAGACACATAAAAAATATTCATAATCGTAAAAAATGCCAAGCAAGCCAATTCTTTATATGCTAATAAAACAACACGCATTGGCTGTTAAAATAACAACAACAACAATCACTTAAGCAATACATTTAATATATTTAAGGCAACAACAGCAGAAATTTCATGCCAAGTATAAATTGAATAAGATTAACTGCGAACATTGGAACATGTGAATAAAGCAACAACAACAAAATTGCATCTCATCAACTAAACAAACAAAAAAAAAAAATAAGAAACCATAAAATTTATGCGTTCGCTGACGTTTTGCAAACCGTTAGAATTTTTCACACGCTCTCGGCGCTAACATAATGGCAGCACGGTGAACGCAGAGTCGCAATCGGACTGAACAAGAAGTGGATGTGCACCAGTAGGAGGCCACAACACGCAGAGGGGAAAAGACGTCAAAATAAAGTAGCCAACAGCTAAGTTCATTCTAAGTGCATTGGCGGCCATTTACAGCGGCCAACAAAGAGCTAGAGCTATTGTGTATTTTATATATCGCTGTGGGATCTATGCGTGTGTGTGTGTGTGTGTGTTAGTGAGGTGCATAAAAAGCGCAAACAAAAAGCAACACGCGAAACCGGTTACTTGTTGCAGTAGTATTGAACCCTTCCGTGCAAAAAATAAATAAACAAACAAAACAAAAAGACAGCAGGTTATTAGGCGGGCACGGTCAGGCCAGACGGAAGGCAAGCGGTGAATTTCGGAAATTCGCAAAACACAAGCAAACAGCAACAGAAACAAAAAGAAAAACAAGAAAACAAAGAGTCAGAACCAGTCAGAAGTTAAAAGTTGTTTGCTGCTAAAGTCGAAAGGAAAAAAAAACAACGAGTAGCCACTGCAGTTTGAGCAGCGGCGCGACCGCAGTAAAACTACCAGCAGTGGTGGCAGTGGAGTAGTAGTGGCATTTGTGGCAGCGCGACGACAACATCGTGAAAATCCCAAGAAGCGGAAATCGAAACTCAAAGAACGAAAAGGAAAACAACAACAACGCTTTGGCTCTCAAGTAGACGATTGCATACTGCCGACGGCTAATGAGCAAATCAACAAATGAACTGAAATGCGACACTCTGTGTTGGCTGATTTGGGGTAATGAAAATGTGATGCATTTTTTATAAAGTTGACATCAAATTTTTGCCTGCAATGCGCCGTAAATTGAGAAATTAATTTTAGAAAAGTGAATGGAACGTGAAAAACGAATTGTGAAAATAAATAGTGCGACTAGGGAAGACAATCAATTGAATGTCAGTGGAGAATTGTGAGGAGAGGAGTGTAAAAAATGTGAGCAACAGAATTTAGTGAAAACGAAAGAAAACATTTTTAATACGATTTGCAAATAGTTTTGAATAAAAAATTTTATAAACGGAAAAATTAGATTTTTTCGATAATTGACTCTATAAATTCTTAAAATATTAAAAGATTGAAGAGAAATTAATTAATAATTTTGCGAATTAGTAAAAGAAATATTTGATCCTTTTATTCCTGCATGGAACTTAGGGCCTCCTAGTAAAAGATGACCAGTAAAGTTTATGCTGCTGCCGTTGTCGCGTTTTTAAGCAAAAATTTACACAACAAATAATGCAATAAAGTGTTTGATATTTACATTTCGGTGATTAAGTGAAAAAACATTAACTAAAGCGACTGCTTGTGTGGAAATTAATAGAATTAATACAAAAAAAAAGAAGAAATTAAAAGCTCCTGCCTAAAAGAATGAATGATTGAAAATATTAAAAATAAGTGCATGAGAATTTATTATTCGTGAAATTTTCTGCTAATGCATGCCCAAAAAATTGAGATAAAAATAAAAATAAATTGCGTGAAATACAAAAAAAAAAACTATCCGTTTGAAATTAATCGTTCAGTCGCTCTGTGCCGTGAAACTTATATTTTAAAGCTGTGCGTTTTCAAATTATTGCATAGAAAAAAACTGAAAATGATTGCTTAAAAACATTTAAGAAAATTTAATTCAAAATTGCATAAGATTTATTATAAAATTTATTCGCAAATCCATTGAAAATCAGTGCTTATTTGTGTGATGTCATGAAATTAAAAAAAGTGAAAAGTGTGCGATTGTAAGCAACAAAAATTGTGGCAAAAAAGCGGTAAAAAACTGAAAAATGTTTCAATGCGCGGTTTTCTTAAATAAAATTGTGACTTTTCATAGCGAAATTTTACTATAAGAAAACGTGAATTGATTTGAAAAACTGGCGCAACAGGAAAAAGAGCAGCATGTGGCGAGATGCTTGAAGTGATCAACTACTCCGACTATCGCATAAAAATAACTGTGAAGTAAAAGTGTTTTGATTACTTTGACTCAGTGCGTTAACTTTGCAAAGTTACTACGAAAAATAGTTGCATTTAAATGCTTCATTGTGTATGTGTGTGTGTGTAAGTTAGTTTCGATTAAGTGAAGTGAAAACAATGTCTGCCATCTCAAAAACCACAGCAACAACAGCAACCAAATCAAGCAATAACGCCAACACTACTGCCACCACCGCCAGCAGCACCGCCACTACCATTCCCAACAACAACAGCAGCAGCAATAACAGCAGCGGTATTCATACTAGCGTACGCAGCAAAATAAGCACTCCTACAAATAGCAACAACAACACTGCCACAATAAATACCTCAACAGCCAATACATTCTCGTGCACAAAGACAGCTGAAGCCACTCCAGCAGCGCCACCACTTTCACTATTCGACCAGCTTAAGAATAGCGCAAATCTCAATAACATCAAATGCAGCAACATCAACAGTCTATTCAATAGCAGCAAATTTAAAACCCAAAAGAATCTCACCGATTGGCGTAGATTTGCCGAGGATGATAGCAGCAATAATAGCGACAGCAGCAGCAGCAGCAGTAGCTCCAGCAGCGGTGTCAGCGATGTCGGCCTCAGTCGCGGCTTTGGCGCTCATATTCGTTTGAGCGAAAATTCGATTAAAGACTCTTTTCAGCAAAAGTTTGTTGCCTCCGTTTTGGGCAACAGCAGTGAGAATTTGAAATCAACGAAAAAAGACTCGCCGCAACTGGTGGCCGTAAAACTAAGCAATGCAACAATTAGCAGCCAGAATAGCGCTAGCAAAATGAATACAAAGGAAGTGGAAGATGCGTCGCCTGCAACAAAGCCGCTTGCGGGCGCAACAATTGTCGCCGACAAACAAGAATCGGAGGCGTGTAGCCACATTTTAGATCTCACTTTGCAGCCCGCCAAGCGTAATGTGAGCCTTAGAGCGCCAGCAATAGCAACAAAAATAAACGCCGAGGCCGAGACAAAGACCAGCAAGCCAACACCAGTAGATATCACCAAAAAAGCCACAGCAGCAACAGTTGTGGATAAGACAAACAGTAACACCTCCATTAAGGGCAACAACAACAGCAATGGTGGTAATGTTGTTGCGCAGGTCGATAGCAAATTGTCCAGCACAACCGCAAACGCCTCCAATGTAGTTAATCAGCCTGTTCAGGGCGAGAGGGAAAGTGTCAGTAAGAATGTCAACAGCACTGGCAGCAGCAACAGCAACAGCAACAATAGTCTCGGCCACAGCAGCACTAATTGCGTGTCAACATCATTGACGAGCGCGAGCCAGCAACAACAAACACAACAAGAGCAGGAGCAGCTGCAAAAGCAAATAAAATTCTCGATGCCGACACTGCCACCGCCCTCAGCAAGCACGGCTGTGGCATCTGCAACGAGGTCTGCAATGGATAACAAAAACAAGCCATTGACTGTTGGTGGCTGCGTGGGTATTGTGCGTGGCACTAAAAGAGCTGCAGGTGCCGCCGCATTAGCAACAACAAGTGAAGCGGGGGAAACTGCCACCTCAATGTTGAACCATTTCACCACACCTGCATCGGTGGCCCCAATTGCGGCACATTATTTCGCACAGAACAAACGACAAAAACAAGGCACGCCCACAGCCGCAACAGCTGCAACAACAGCAGCACACTTTTCCACTGGTTTGCTTAATGACCAACAACAAAAACAATACATGGAAAACTTGAAAGCCCTACTCGATTCCGATAAGCTGAACTCGGTTTACGCGCATCATCAGAATGGCAACGATCTCAAGGCCGTCGTCTATTCGGCGCTTACGAGCGCTTTGTGCGGCGGCAATAGTGCAACGGCGACAGCGGCTAGCAAGCTTTTGGCTGCCGCCAATCAGGCAAAGAAGAAACGCAAGAAGAAGCGGTGCACGGATCGATGCGATTCATCGGAATCATCTGACAGGTGAGTGACACAATAAAAAGCGCAGAAAACTTGAAGACAGCTAAATAACTGGGGTTGAATTTTTTTTTCAATTAGAGCTGCGTCAAAATTTCTATTTTTCAGATAGGTATGCAGAAATGACCACAAGCTTTTCTTTTATGCTGCCTAAAAAAATTATGGCGAACTCTATTAAGAAAATATATCCTTACTTGTACTTAGGGAGGCATAGTGAATTGAAAGCCTTAAAGCGTTCTTCGAAAAATATTTTTTGGGTTAATGTTTTATATAGTAGTCTTATTTTTATTGACACCCTTGCCGTAAATGAGCGATATGTGCATATTCTTTGTTAGGCCAGAAAGATTAGGTGCGCAACTAAGTTCCCGCTGTTTGTCAATAGACGCCGCCAGCCGTGTCTGCTAGTCGATTCTAACATAACCTAAGCGTCAAAAACCAACAAACCGCTTCGACACATTAGTGATTTTGTTTTGGTATCATATACTTTAGGTTTTGTGAAAATGCCGAACAATCGTCATTTGCGGGAAGTGTTGATTTTCCGCTTTCATTCGAAAAAACCGGCGGCTGAAGCGCATCGAGAGCTACAAAAAGTTTATGGAGATGCTGTTTTAAATGAAACAACGTGCCGAGATTGGTTCCGTTGCTCCAAAGACGGTGATTTTAATGTTGATCACCGTCCGCGTGAAGCAAGGCCAAAAACCTTCGAATTCGCTGATTTGGAGGCATTGCTCAATGAGGATCCGTGTCAAAAGGAAGAAGAGCTTGCTTCAGTATTAGGAGTTACCCGCCAATCAATTTCCAAACGATTTCATGCTTTGGGAATGATTCAGAAACAGGGGACTTGGGTTTCGTATGAGTTGAAAGCAAGGGATCTTGAACGGCGTTTTTTCGCTTGTGAAAAACTGCTCCAGCGGCAAAAAAGGAAGGGTTTTCTTCATCGCATCGTGACGGCTGATGAAAATGGATTCATTACGGGAATCCAAAGAAAAGAAAGTCATGGAGACTGCCCGGTCATGCTTCTACGTCAGCGAAGGTTATGCTATGTGTTTGGTGGGATCAAGTTGGTGTTATTTATTATGAAGTGTTAAAACCAAGCGAAACCATCACTGGGGATCGATATCGACTTCAATTGATGCGATTGAGTCGAGCACTGCGCGAGAAGTGGCCGCAATACGCGGAGAGGCATGAAGAATTGATTCTACAGCATGACAACGCTCGGCTTCACGTTGCCAAACCCGTTAAAACCTACCTAGAAACACTGAAATGGGGAAAACTACCCCACCCGCCATATTCTCCAGACATTGCGCCGTCCGATTATCACCTGTTCCGATCGGTGTCACATGATCTAGCTGACCAGCAGTTCCATTCATATGAAGACATCAAAAAATGGTCCGTGGATAGCCTCAAAAGGTGAACAGTTTTACCGCGACGGTATACGAGATCTACCAGAAAGATGGGAAAACGTAGTAGCCAGCGATGGGCAATAGTTTCAATGATTCACTTGTAACCATTTTTTCAGAACAAAGTTGTATTTTCATCAAAAAAAAAAAAAAACAAAAAGCGAGAACTTAGTTGCGTATCTAATAGCAACCCTCGTATATTTAATATTACAAATTTGCTTGCGCACTAAATGTATAGCATATGCCTAGGCGCAGATATACGAGTTTTTCGAATTGAAACTGAATAAAAGCTGAACTGTGAAATATTACGTCCCTCTTCATATCTGAACAAAATAACTAACTCGTTTATCACTCCCGTCAACATTTCCTCTTTTTTCCTCCAGCAACTTTTATTGCTTATTTTTTCCTATAAAAAATATGTTTTTTCCGAAAAACATTTAACACTCTCTCCTTAAGTACTACAAATAAATTTTAAGCCACTCAAACACACACAGGTATAAGGAGGAACAGCACGGAAACCTGTTTACTGTGTGGAAAATAAATATTAGCCATGACTTTAATGGCACTAAAGAATGACCAGTCAGCCAATCGTAGAGCATTGAATGCAATTTAATTTTATTTATGGCGCATGACTGTCGATTTCCCGTGAGAGTGTTTACGATTTGTGTTTTTCATTTTGGTTCTGCTCTAATTTTAATGTGTTTTTATAGCAGCTGGGAGGGATTAGCGATGGAGCAAGCATGCAGTGCGCTCCAGTATATAATAAGAGGGTGAGTCAATAAGCTCTTGAAAATTGCAGTAGGGAAAGACAAGAAATGTTTTATTTGTCAAGATGGTCTTCTTTTAAATTTCTTCAGCTTTCTTTTATATTTGGAAATAGAAAATAGGCGCCCGACGGCGGTTAGGGAATATTCATGGTGAGAAGAATTCGGAAGGTGTGGCCAATATCAGACCGTTAACCGACTCTCAGTGAATTCGAAGGAATCAGCTGATTGGCTGACGTCACTGGGGTCATGACAGTGGTTTATTTCCGAAAAAAACCTGAGATTCTGTCGGTGATATATGAAAAAAAATCAACGCAGTCCCCTCACATGTTACTTCGCTGCCGTCTGAACAACGACTGATTGAACGAGTGTGTGAATGCGTGTGAAATAAGTGGGCAGAATTCGGCTGCCGAGCACCCGGTGAGGTTACAGCCGAAGTGGATCGCACAATTTTATTTTTCATGATAGGAAATTGACTAAACCTGGTAACTTATCATCCTGGAATGGAAAATATTATGCATTGAGCATCAATTGGTAGCCTAATGCAAGAGAAATCCACTGTCTTGCCGATTCGCTGGTCTCTGGTTTATGGTGGTGAAACTATTTTTTGGCTTCTGAAACTCGCTCAAATGTGTTAAAACACTGAACCATGCACCGAGTCTGTAGTATCTTCAAGTTCAGGTTCCTGCATTAACCCTAGAATCGTAAGATAGTTTTACCCTACGTTAATGCTAATATACGTAAATTTTACGTACAACACAAAAATTTAAAATAAATGTTGAACAAAAACTTGTATATCTTCTGTTTTGATTTTATTTATTGAAAATACAAAGTTTTATGTTTCTTAAGGTGAATTATAAAAAAAATTATGCGAAATTCTGCTTACATTCCTGGCATATTTTTATTTAGTGCTCACCGCATAAGGCCGCTTCATAGCATATCGAGCAATAGGTAGTTGTCATCCGTTTTTTGGAATAGTGACAAAATTTGCAGTATATCCGTTTGCTTTTTTAGGAAGCTTCGCTCACTGTTCCAGTTTCTTTTATATTGAGTATATTACGGATACTGTTTTTCAGTTCTCTAGGAAGGTTTGGTATATTATCAAGTCTCTATTGTTGCCACGGTCCTGTTAATTGTTCGTGTAGTTTTAACATATACATGTTGTAAAATATGCAAAGTGGCCAACGCCTGGTTTTCCTGTTGCATGAAATATTTTGAGCCATTTCATCAAAGGTATCTACGGCACCTTTAGTGGAATTGTAGGAGTGTATAATTTCTGGCTTTGATGTAACTTCGTTCAAAGCTCCAGTAATGTGCATTGTGGATAGTAACATCACGTTCTTGTTTTGCTTAGGCTTGTAAGACACCATTGTTATTTCCTTATCAAGCGCAAACATTGATGATCCATTTGGGCGAGATTTTGTTTCCAATAACTCTGCCGGTATTTCTGCTTTATTTTTGAGTAAGGTTCCCACGATAGTCAATTTGGATGGATTAGCAAGTAATTTTTGTGCTAAGGGAATACTGGTAAACCAGTTATCCATTGTAACGTTTCAAATTTTCAACGAAGTAATTGGCTAATGGAGCACCATTGGTTTCAGTGGATTTACCAAGATAAGGACTTGCATTTATTACATATTTTGTCGCTACATCATATAGCATTACAATCTTTATACCATATTTGTTTGGCTTGTTTGGCATATACATGCGGAATGGGCACCTTCCCCGGAAACCTACAAGTCGTTCATCAATTATAACATAATATATGATCCTGGCTTGTAAGACTTTGTGCAGTTGTAAATGAAGATGTCCCATATCATGGATATTGATTTTATTTTAATAACAGTGTTTAAAAAACATCCGCTTTTAATAATATTTACCTGGTCGAATATAACAACATTCATAGCCATTGCTCTTCCGCTACTACGATGCACTGGATTTCTACTCCAAACATGACCATTCCTTCCCAAAAGTGGATTAGAACTGGATACATCTTCAATGTCATTTAGTTGTAGCTGCACAGTTGGTGCTGACTTTTTTTTGCCGGGGGACCTTTATTTTTTTTTCAGATGCCATATTTTGAGCGGACTCCACGGCTTTCATCAGTTCCTCTTCAAAAGTATTTTCCTGGAATTCAGGAGAGTAGTCTGGATCCTCCAAACTATCGTCACTGTCAAAATCAAATTCCTCTTCAAGGTTGTCCTCAGTAAAGCTTACATCGCTGTCAATACTGTCCAGGAGGGCTTCTGTTTCTGCATCCGCAAGGCAACGACTTGAGTTTTCCATTATTTTCTTTTATTTCTCCTGAAAACCGCACGGAACATAAATTTCATTTACAAATATTTATACGCTAATAACAAGACCACGTAAAACTTACGTACACAAATTTATACGTTAATGCTAAGACCACGTAAAATTTACGTGCACACTTATTTTTAAAGAACGATTAAAGCTAAATGCGAAGTAACAACTGATTTATGATTCACTTGTTAATGCAACAATAAAATAAAGGAAGCACTGCCAAGAGGTCGTAGCGATAGCGCCGAACGGTAAAGTGTAACTGACTTTTTTTTGCGACATACACGTAAAATTTACGTATATTACGATTCTAGGGTTAAATATCAAAACGAGCATTTTATCGAATACTTCTTGTGTAGTTTAGATGATTAGAATTTTCCTCAGTAAAAGGGTTGTGTGCACTCTTTAAAAAAATGCTGCCCTACAAGCAAAATGTCGCATTGGAGGAGACAATTTCAGGTGTTCTCAAATTCAGGCGCTCGTTGAGCCATCCACGTATGCGCATTCGAGCTAAAAATAATTTATAAAATTGCTAACCGAGGCAATTTATTTACAATATATTTGCCGTTATACTGACTTTTGTATAAATTATTTACATAAAATAATTTTTAAAACTACAAAAGTTGCAATTAAATTAAAGCCATAAAGACACAGCAAGCAACACATTAGCGTTTATTAGATGCTTGCACTATTTTTTTCCAAATTAACATTTCACAAAGAGTGTCCGCTCGTCCACGTAGGAAATATTTTTCGTCTTCCGCCCACCCGCTCATAAATGCATCGGCAACTGTCAGCACTTGGAGGCTATTCTCCCCCATATTTGACTATCCACTCGAAAACAGTCATTTCCTGATGGCAACTTGCCATCAGCTATGCCATTGTTGTTGCTGCTATTTGAATGCATACTCATATTGTTGCTTGTTCTAAAGCATCATTATTTTATTGTATTTTATTGTACGAGTAAGTGAATGTGTGGGCTTTAATGCGCTCCGCTAGCTACGAACTGCGTTTATACTGAAAAAATTGGTTGCGCATACGCCCCATCATCTTAATGCATTACACTCATACAACCATACACATATATACATATGTGTGTGTAGCTGCTGGCTCCGGGGGTGGTGGTTCATGTCAATTTGTCGCTCAGCGTTGCCGATGAACAGATATGATTCGAGTTGATAGACAAATTGCGTACTCACGCTGCCAAATCGATGCAGTACTTGGGAATGCCTCACTGAAAAGAGGCCCTGTCTATGCAGTCAGCCAAGCAGACTACACTGCTTTGCCCATTTATCTGCATCGCCTGTAACTCTTTCAACTCATTCGGTTATATGCTGTAATTGCGGAAATTTGTCTATAATTAAAAATTTTCCATATGGGAACGTCAAACGGCAACTGAAGAGTTGTGCAGCAGCAGCAGCAGCGTAAAGTGATGTGTTAGAGAAGATAAAAGCTGGAGAAGATTGCGGTTAAAAAACAAAAAATGTGTACTGTTTTGGGGACTGTAATATAACCTTTGCGTGGAGATTATTGCTTGGTATACTAAAATAATAATTATTAAAATTATATTAAAATCTCATAAATTAAAAGCCAGTCTTTAATTTTATTGAGAAAACGCGTTTTCTCTCATTGTTCTCTATATTTTTTCTTAAAAGCAGGGAGGCCAAAAAATAACATATGGTGTTGCCACCATTATGGATATACTTAAGCTTTTATGTGGGTCTACACTAAAGTACTTTTACCTAACATTATTATAATATATAAACACATAATTTCTTTCCTAGCCACTACTGGTTCTCGTATCTTTGGTGGCTATAGAATATCACGTACAACAATTCTTTTACGGTATTCTATGAATATCCCAATTTTTTGGCATCCTTCCAGAAATGGAAATACTGCTCAATCAGACTCTAAGTCATCGATTTCTACAAGTTATATTTATTAATTATTGGAGAAGAAAAGTCCGAAGTGTTGGGTGGTAGAGGTAGAATTTCTCCTTTGAGTGCGCTTTTCTTCTTCTTGTATGTTCAGCTTGTGTTGCGCTTAGTAGTAGGCTTGAATAAACTATAATTATATACTTATATATATTTCACTCTTACACCCTTTATTGGGTGTGTGCCCGAGCTCCTCCTCCTATTTGCAAATGGGTTTTATGAGGAGCTTTTTCATGTCAAAATTACACTCGGAGGTTTGCCATCGCCTGAAAGGGAGCTACGTATATTAGAAAAATGTCATCATTTTGGGGTATCATGCACGGAAATTCGAACCTGACCACTTCCGAATGGTGGTCAGGCACCAACCCATTTGGCTACGGTGGTCACTAAATGATAAACTATCCGCAGTTAAATCCATCGGATTCATAAGTTAGGTACGGTGGATATAAGGCCATATCATTTTCTAAGTGTTAAGGATCTTATATTTAGTATTCTGCTTTGGTTTTAATTTTTATTCTGTTTGGGGCTTGGGTTATTTACAAACTATGATGCAAAGGGCTTTCCATTACTGATATCTGATCATTGAACTCCGCATACTTGGAAGCATTTTGACGTCAGACAGTCAAATCAAGACGCCAGTAGATCAGCTAATATCCAGCTGAAGCTACAAAATACCATTTAAGACTAACCTGAAGAGTGTACGGGCATAGAGATCTTTGTAAAGAGAACAGCATAAGTGAAATTTATGCATGGTTTCGACAACAGCCGAATATGCGGAGATAAAGGATCTGAAACATGACTTGATAGATCGAAGTTCACTTAAAGTAACTTCAAGTTTGCTTTAATCAGAAATTCATGAAAGTTGAAATATCTACGAGCACTAAACGATTATTTACGGGAGTACTCATATGTTACAAGACACTGGCCATATGACTATCAGTTTTCTAGATCCGTCTAATATCATAAATGAGGTAAATATACATTTCTGATTTCAATCTTCGTTGGAAATATGAAACATAAAAAATACTTAAAACAACCGCATAAACAAATCTTAAAGTATATTTCTACTATAAAAGAGATTTCCATACAAATCACCTTTCGTTCGAAGACATTATAAAACTGTACGGATCTCCATTCATAGGACAATATCAGGATGCACAACATAAATTGGAGAATAGGATTGATCCAAAAACCTTTAAACCTAATAAATAAGAACATGAGCTGTCATGGGTCTTCAAGAGAGAGCCCCTTCTCTAATATATAATTTTTCCTGCTAAGACTTGGATGGTCTATGTAATTTGCCATCTGGCTAATCTGAACAGTTTAGGTCCCCAATATAGTTCCTTATTAAATATTGCGACAAATTTCAATTTTTTTTCTCACAGATCAGAAAATCGATGCGTGATTAAAACTTTTTATCATTTTTCACGATCAAGTTACAATTTTATTACAGGACGGATATATTTGAGTTAGGTCCCAGTATTAAAAATTAACATTCCAATTTAGCATTAAGCATCAGGATATTCTATAAAGTTGTGTGACATGGGCAAAGGTAACAAATGAAAGAAAAATATATGTAAAGAATTAAAAAAAATGTTTTCCTATAGCAAGGCTGACAAAAAATGTGTGAAATCCTTTTTGATATTTTCGCCATACATAGGTTTTTTTTTCGGATGACAAAATCGATATGCGCGCATAGTATAACTTAGTGATAGTAATCCAGTGCTTTTAGTTTTTTATCATCACGTTTTTTCGAGGACTTCAAAGTTTCAGTTAAGACCCAGATATGAAAAGTTATCCTAATAATAAAAAGTTATATGACGTAGATGTTAAGGTATCAAATGAAAGAAGAATGCTAAGAGAATTCAAAAATTTTACTTTTTTCCATATTAATACTTGCAAAAAATGTGAAAAAGGTTCCCTGAAATTCTTGTCATTAGACATATAGGTGTCAAATAAAAGAAAAATATCAAGAGCATTGGAAAATATTTGTTTTTCAAAACATTCCCTACCAAAAATGCGTATATTTTATTTTTGGAAATGTTCTTCAATCCCCAGCTGTTTTTAACTATTGGTTAACTAATGGGAAGGCATCGGTTAACTTCAGTCTACTATTAGTCAAACTAATACATTGAAATGAAAATTGGTTAGTTAACATTCAACTGTTTGATGTTTATGACTATGTAAACGGTCTATAATGATCTTTAGCACAATTTAAATGTTCCTATGAATTTCTTTGAAGATATTGAAGGACGAAATTTCGAAAAAAAAATGTCAAAATTTTTCCCGTAATTATTATTTATTAATATACATATGCAGGTATATATTTTTTCCTTCTCTTGACATTCTTTTTTCATACGAAAGTATAACAGTACTACCATTCTTCTCCCATCCATTCCTTTCACACTTAAAACAGTTGAAAAGTGCAATGAAAACTTTGCGAACTTTAATTTCTTAAGCCAGTCCACGCGACCGGAGTATCGCACATTAATTTCAAATATCTACAATACATAAATATGTTTCTCTGGTTTTTCCTCGTTTAGTGTTGTTACAGCTGCTTTTATCGCTTGGCATAAGTTCTTACGGCGCTGCTGCTGTTAAACCAATTACATTTGTTGTTATTGCAATAAAATTGTTTACCATGTGTGGTTTTAGCGTTATATCTTAACCATTTTTGTTGTTGCTATACATAAACACATTACTGTTTTTCTTTTTATCCATATTTTTGAAAATATGCACATAGTTGCCACATTTTTCTCCTTGCAATGCTGTTGGTTTTTTACTTGCAATTGGTTGCTGTTTTTTTTTTTTAATTATTGCCTTTATTTATCAAGTTTTTTTTTTTTTTTCATTTGCCATCACTTTTGCTTTTGGTATCGATATTAAGGCAGTCTTAATGGCAGATTTAATTGCTGTTGCTTTATTAGACACACTGTTTGTTGTAATTGTAGTAGGCAAATATGTTATTGTTGCCTTAGGCTTGTGGTCTTTGGCTTGAATTGACTTTTTACCTCCTTTTTACGCTTTCGATGATCCTTAAGCTCATTGGAACTACCCTGCTGTTGTTTTTGCATTATTGTTGTTGGTGTTTCTTTATTGTTTTTTTTTTGTTATTAGACATAGAACGATACCAGCTCAACATTTCACTTTTATTGCCGTTGTGTTTGGCTTGTTTTGCCCATTCGCATGCTTCTACTTTATTTCTTTGACTTTGTGTTCATTCTTATGAAATTGTGTTTTTCGGTTATGCTTCATAGCTTCGACGAGTGTGTGCTAGAGATGTTATTTGGTACACCCAAAAGAAAAGTGAAGTGCATAGAAATTTCTTTACTGAAATATTTATAAATGGAAAATAATCCCATCGCGAATCGTGAAAGGTCTCACTTAAGTCTATAAGTAATCGTGAGCAGCCATAAAAAAGAGCAGAAATGGTGGACCGACAGTTTTAAGTCGACTCCGATCGGCAATTGGTTTTGCCATTGTCTGCCGAGGAGCGACCGCTATTCTATTAGAAAAAACTGTTTTTAAAAATCTGCTCAGGAAAGTTTAATATTACTTTCTAGATTAACTTCCATATTCATTACAACGAGCGAAAATCGCAAAGTGATTTAGATTCATGAAATATTTCGGCCCTTGGTTTCCTTGTCAAGTCCGCCATTACCTTTTATTTTCTTTGGATTGGGATCGGTGTATAGACAACTGAAACAACTACTGAATTAGCGGCCGAGATCACGTCGAATTTTAGCTACTGGAACAACTCGTATTTAAGTATATCCGATTAAGTTACCTCTAAACATTTGTGAAGATTGCTTCGTGGAGCTAAGATAAACATTTACTTGCATTTCTTGACTAGTTTGTAATCATTAGCGATGCTAAAGTCAAATTGCCTTACTATCCTAAAATACCAATACTTTTTGTAATGCTTCGAAATTACTTCTTAGTAGATTGCAGGTACTTCAAGTGGTTTGCCGACCGCTTCTATCTCCAGAACTCTCTATTACATTCAACTGAAAGATATTTAAGAGTTTGGTGATTGAAACCAGATAGATATAGTTACACAGTGTATTGTCCTGCCTATTTTGATCTTGCACGTCGTAACCTATGAACTTATAGGGAAACAGTTTCCACTAGAAACTGCTACCTTTTTTAAGTCTCTATACATTGTGAGCGCAATTTTCTAAATTACTTATAGAATATATTAAGTAGACTAGATTACTTTCAGGTTTGCACTTCGACCTCAGGGTCTTTTGTGCCCTCTGCTCATCACAGTAGCTTATCCAGACCCAGTTACTTTGTTAAACTCAAGATAGAGCTGGTTTGTATTGAGTGTAAGGTCCTTGTTTCTGGTTCTAGTTGGTCTCAGAGATGTCTGCAGAGATATGTCAACCTTCTCCGCTATAGCGCTACATACAAGAAGAAGGTGAATTGGGGTCTCATGGGATTGGTCGCAGAAACGACAAGAATCAGTGGTCTATATCCCGATCATGCGCAGATGACCCAAGCGATCGCTCCATATGTTATCACGAGCTTTATTTTCTTGATGTACATCCATCTCAGGATTCTTGGGCTATAGCTTCAGGATTTTCCTGCTAGACGTTTGCAGATCATGAGAGCTTTTGTTGCTTTGGATAAGGTTGCATCAGCGTGCCTCTTCCAGCTAAGCTTGGCATCCAGGACAAGGTCAAGATACTTAACACCGCTGACCAAACCAATAGCAACCCCGCCAACACCATGCTGATCTCCCTCATTCTTCGTAAGACCTGTTCCTCATTAAAGGAATGATGTCTGTTTCGGACGTGCTTATATCCGGACTAACCCCCCAGCATTCCATATCCTCGTCAGGTTCAAAGGTCTTTGCAGTATGTCGCCAAGAGTGTTCTCGAACTTGCCTCTCGCAATCTTTACAGCCTATTAACTTATATATAAATTCAAATCTTCGGTTTGTAAAAACGAATATTGAACTAAATATTTACCAAGTCAATTTTTGACACACTACTTCTTGCGAGGGTGACGTTAGTTGCACATCAAGATCATGCGAGGCACGCTAGACTCTACCTTATGAGATTTTCTGAAGTCGCAGGTGGGAGACCTTAACAGATAGACCCTGACAGCTACCTTCAAAGTCTGCTTAGGCACGAACATATCTCAATTTCAGACGGACCTATGTAGTAGAGTCATTGAAAATTGGATCAGTTGGATTTGTGGCAACGTGCAAAGCCGCACCAGATATTGGAAAGATCTCATATTCCATACGTAATACAGCTTGTTTTATGCCCTCTCGTGTCTAGGGTGAAGCTGAAAAAAAAAATTTTTAATCTTCAAAAATAGTTTTAGCCCTGTCGACTTGCAGCGGAGTATTTTTAAATGTGGCTACCTTTAACATTAGAGAGTCTTGCGACTAGAGCACTTAAGTTTTTCTCCCGATTGCTGGCTTTGAAAGTTAATACTTTTCTATTTCGCAGTGACTATCCTCGTAAGGTTTTCACTTTTGTAAAGTCTTATCGCGCATTTGACAATCCATTTTAAGCTGGTGTAAGCTCACCACTGTTTGCATTCTCGGTATCGTTTTAAAGTGCACAATTGTCTCGTAAAGCTCAGTTGGGATGCGCTCGTTCGTTCCGTAATAGAGACACTCCATGGACATCTATGGGCCAACCAAATGCATGGGCATGCATACATACCTACATTTCTACGGGCATACATATGAATGAGTGCATTTACGAGAATGCACGTGTGAGTTGCTCCAAAGCATTCAAGCACATACATACACACACATACGTACGCGAATGTTCATGCAATGTAGGTGCGCAGCAAAAAAGTGCTACAATAAAAGTATGTTTGCTTCTATGTATTTAGATACTTCAGCATACACACACACATGCATACATATACATATGTAGTACATCTTAGAAGTCGGTGTGGCGATGTACGCTCGCTGCCTATTGGGGGTCATTGTATTGCAACAATGACGATGGCGTGGAGAAGGTCTCTGGCTGAGGCTGCAAACGGCAGCGACGACGCGAACGCCTGCAACGATGAGCCACGACGGCTGGTATTGTTGTTCTATTTAAGCTTCGTGATTGCTATTGTTGGTGTTGTTGTTGATATTTATGCTGCTGCTGCTGTTACTGTTTTGTTGTCGTTATTGTTGCTTTGCCCTGCACCACTCTTTTTGCCATTTGTACGTGTGTGTGTGCGTTTGTATCTTTCAACTTTTATGCGCTTTTGTTATTATTATTATTTTGCTCGTTGATTTTCTTTCTCTTAGCGGTGTTGTTGGCGTGTTTTTTTGTGCCTGTGCAGCCAATGTTCATGGCTTTTTCTTTGAACGACATAAAACAAAGCGGGGCATGCGAAAAAAAGCATCAGCAAAAATGGAAGCAACTAAGCAGCAGCTACGTAGTGAACGTGCCGCACGAGAAACAAGTGAAATGAATTCATAAGAATGCACTGGAGCACACTTTCAGGCGCAAAGCAAGGAGTAAGGTGAGATGTGTGAGGCAAAATGAGGCGAAGCGGCCTGGCCTGCTGAAAATTCCTACTACAGACATTCATGCGTTCATAAGAACATAAATGCATACCCACATATACGTGTGTGTGTGTGTGGATGTGTGCATATTTTGTACTCACTAGGTGGTGCTTGAAGCTTTAACATTCGTGTGCAACATACAGATGAAGTGCAACACTTGTATGTATTCGGATACAAGCAGTAGCAGTAGCAGCAAATAACAATAAGAGTAGGGTACAAAAGCAAAAAAACAAAAACAAAAGCAAGTAAGCATAATAAGTTAGCACAAATAGATGTTTACTTATAAGTGCATGCATGCATGCGTGTGTGCGTATGGGTGTGTGCACATGTGTCAGCTGAAGTAATGTATGAAAATCCTATACGAGCAACCAAATAGCACAAAATACGAGTGCAGAGTGTAGCCCGTATTATACAGGGCCAGATGAGGGGTGCGGGGCGGGTTTGAAGTGGAAGCACACTTGAATTGTTTGCACACATGATATGAGACGTGGAATAAAGTGCTAGGAAAGTAAAGTATTCCTGCGGCTTAGTTAAGGCAAACACGCTTAAAGTGGGCGACTGCATGCCACGCCAACGAAATTGTTATGATTTAATGCTGCTGCTTAGCTGCCTGCGAATTTGCTGCGGATCATGCTTGAGCAAATATTCCCAGAAAGATATTATTACGTTTTTAGTATTTAACTGCAACATGGCGTAAAGGTTTATAGTTTTAATTTGGCAATTTCGTTTGCAAGTTTAATACTTTCGTTTATTAATTTTTACATTTTCATTTATTAATTTTTATAAATTTCATTTTAGCCCCACAATTTTGAAATCACATTTTTTCGCTCACCCACCTGCCGCCTCTCCTCAACTCGAGTCTTAGCGCTTTTCTTCTACGATCTCAAGTATTTCTCCCCTTGACGAATTTTCGCACTTGAATCACAGAAACGCTTCGCTGGCGTTGGTTTTAAAGCCTTAGTGCGCCGGCTGATTTTTTCTACTCATTAACGATAACGATAGTCCGTGCCATTGTTGAAGTGGGTGTGGAAATGTGCAAATTATGGCGCCCTTTTAAGAAGCAATGGAATTTTCTGATTTATATCCAGCGCGTGCGCTGCAGGTTCGGGTGTATTTTTCTTTTTTTCGCATTTTTCGCAGTTATTTTGCATTTTTCTTTTAATATGAAAATTAAGTGTGCGCTTGAATACAGCAGCGTCAGGAGTTATTCAGTTAAAATCTGATAGAGGGTAAAATAAGCGAAATGGTGGAAAGTAATTTAAATTATGTAAAACGAAATGATTAAATTTTTTAAATATTTTTTAAACACAATTCTAGTTAGTGCTTAAAGAATCATTGCTGTTGTATAAAGAAATGGAATAAGAAAAATTTTTTTATCTATAGCACACTTGTGCTGGCATTATTAAGTCTTCTTATATTTATCTCATATTATTCGCAATATTTTTTAAATTTAAATATAAATTTTGTCATTAATTTTCATCAAAGCCAAAGTTCCAAACTTTGAATAGATTTCACAAAAATTTTTAAAAATTGCTCCAAAAATTTTACAAAAATATTTTTCAACAATATTGTCAAAAACCAAAGCGATTTTAAACTGGCATTTTTGGCACTGATGTTGAATAAACCGCATATCTGCATACTTAAAAAAAAAAAACAAAAAAAAAATTTTAAGTCTAAAAAGGTGAATTTAACGAGTTTTGATTAAAGAAAAAATTCACTATTTTATTAAACTTTTATGAAGTTGGCTACTCAAGTTACGGCTATGAAAGCCTAATTGATTAAATATTTTGAGAAAAGCACTCAATTTAGTTGTTTTGCAAAAAAAACAAAACAAAAAATGCTAAGTAGACTTAAGTTATTTTAACAAAAGTGCACTTATATGTACACTTGTGGTAACTATTATTAAATTTTTTATATGATTGTGTATACCTATGAAATGAGCCTTTTTTTAATTTCAAACGTTTATTAACACAAAATGGTTACAAATTTAATCTTCAAAATAATTGCCATCGCTAGCGACACATTTTTCCCATCTTGTGGATGCCGCGCCAAAAAAATTGGCCGTCTTTGGCCGCAAACCAATCATCGAGCCATTTCTTGGCTTCTTCGTGAGAATTGAAGCGCTGCTCTGAAAGTGCGTGGCCCATCGATGCAAACAAATGATAATCGGAAGACGCCAAGTCTGGTGAGTAAGCCGCATGCACCAGCGGTTCCCAATCGTGCGTCTCAACCAATTCCCGGGTCGCTCTTGTTCGATCTGGCGGGGCATGTGGCGGTGCATTGTCATCAAGAAAAATTACTTTGTGACGCCGATCGGCATATTCTGGGCGTTTTCGGTATATAGCGCTGTTCAAATCGGTCAATTGTCGTTGGTAGCGTGCACCGTCAATTGTTTCACCTGGTTTTAATAGCTCGTACCAAATCATACCCCGCTGATCCCAGAAAACACGCAGCATTGCCTTGCGGCCGAAGCGATTTGTTTTGGCCGTTGTTTTTGGCTTGTGATCGGGCGGACCATACGATCGTTTACGCTTGGGATTGGAGAAATACACCCATTTTTTATCACCCGTGACGATTCGATGCAAAAAAGATTTCCGTTTGAACCGGAAGAGCAGCATTTCACAAGTGGTTTTTCGATGTCCGCAATTCGACATTTTTAAGAGCAACAAAAATGCATCGTTGTATGAAACATAACAAACAAGGAACTGAATATTGTTGGCAGACGAAAAAAACACGACATTTGGAAAGGTTTAAAAATACTCCTAGCGACATCTATGGACTAATAGCTGAAAGTCTCGCTTCATAGGTATGGAGCCTGTTTTGCCATATAAAATACTGTCGAACATTTGCTTTTTTAATTATATGGAAGAAATTTGTCCACATAGCATGCAAAAAAAATTGTAAAAAATCAGCGACGATTAGAGCGTCTCAAAAACTTCACTTTTCTTCACTAGAACTAATCGGCTATCAAACTGCATATCCAAAAGTTTTTTAAATTTTCTTATTAAAAAGATGAAAATTTGTATGACAAGTTTTTCAAATTTGTTAAATTTTTGGGAGTGTTATAGACAATTTGTGACTTTTATTGACGTTCTGCTTATGAAATAAACTACATTTTTATAAAAAAATTTATTAAAAAAATTAATATGAAAAATATTGCGAATATTGAAAAAATAAATAAAGTGACTTAATTATGTGAGCACAAGTGTATATTGGCTGTATTAAGAATATAGATTGTTTATTAGGCTCTTTGAAAAATCCTACGTCAGCATTTCATCCTCATTGTTGGCTAGATAACTCTGATCGAGTCTTCGCCTGCTGGTGCATATGCCTCCAATTGTCTTGGTTTCGTGCCTGGGTCCTCCATGCCCGAAAACCCTAAAAAACTACGTCTTCATCTACACCGTCAATTCATCTGAGCGGCGGGCGGCCTCTTCTTCTACGTCTGTGGTACTTTCCAAAGAGTATTTGCTGGGGTGTGTGATCGATATTTGCTTGTAATATATGACCTGTCCCTCTCAGTCTATTGATCATTATTGTAGTTATTACAGACAGATGCAAGTACAGTTTTTTTGTATTTATTTTTGGTAAAAAAATAAAAAAAAAAATTATTTAAATTTTTTATGTGCTATTTTTTTACTTCTGCACAAAAAATGAACGCAGTTTGTCAATAAGACGAAAATGGTCATAGAAAGACTTAGATTTCATATTTCATGTAGTGAGTCCAAATCTGATCAAATTCCAAATTTGAAAATTTTATTTTCAAAGTACGCCAACTAAGTAAATATAGGGTCCGCCATATAACTTTACGGAATTAAAAATGATATAAAAAAGAAACTACTCAATATTTTTCCAAACTGTTTTTTTTTTATTTTGAAGTACAATCCTTCCGGTTAATGATGGAACACAACTTCATTCTATGGCTGCCTCGGCTAGCCATGCACCATCCCATACAATCGGTCCAATTTTTCAACATATTTTCGATTGTATGCGGCTGTATTTCAGCTATGACATCGCGTATGCATTCAGTGCATCAACTGTTGCTGGTTTGTTGGCATAACACTGGTCTTTGACGGCACCCCAAAGATAATAATCCAACGGCGTCATCTCGCAGCTCCGAGGCAAAGTAACGCACATACGCTTCATTCGGTGCTTTTCTTCTTCCCATTGCCGTACGTAATTTTCGTATACATTCTGCAACATTACCATGATTTTCAAAGTAATGTCGCAATATTTCCCAGCGTTCTTTGAGCGTATACACAACCGTTTACGTTCAGCGAAAGAATAAAACTAATTTTTTGTCAAATCAGATGACAGCTAAGTGTTACCCTTCTTGAAATAATACCTAGTTCAAATCCGTAACGGTAGATGGCGGGCCCTGTAAATAAAGGATTATATAAATGAATAAATAAATAAATGAATAAATAAATAAATAAAGTAAGATCAACACAACTAAATGCGAAAACGCAGGGATTTTTCATGATATTTGAGTTTATGTAACATCAGGAAATATGTTTTTTAAGTCATACTGGCATCTCTAAGTAAAACTCTTCACCCCCGAAACCTGTTTTCAAACACAAAAAAGTCTTTATTTGCCTCAGAGTTATACTCTTCTCTGAAAATTTTAGTCTGTTTCTTGGTTCAGAGAGTCAACAAAATTTATACTCTTCTCAGAAAATGTTTGTCTGTTTCTTGGTTCACAGAGTCAATTAAATTTTGTCGGCCTGAGGTATTCGATAGTAATTTTGTTATTCCTTTTAAAGTAGTCTTCGCAATTAAATAAACCACTAATTTCAACGCCCATTTCGCTCTTCAAAACACTTTCATAGATCGATTTTGAAATATAATTCAGCTCCTTCTGTGTATTATCCTTTATTTTCTCAATCGCGAGACACCAATATCAACTATAAGAAATCTACATGATGCTTACTTAATGCATTTAGAGTACAATTTTCGTCATTCTTTCGCTATATTAAACAAAAATTAAGGTAGGCATGTTGAACTTGACCTCGCCTAAGCGATTTCACTTTATCTCCAACTAAAGCTATTACGAATTCATGTCACGTTTTCTGGAATACCACTAAACCTTTCATTCAATCAAAAACTTGAAAAAAGAGTTCAAACAAACATATCTTCATAAGAATCGATAGACTATTTGTGTGAAAATTTATGAGAAAATAGTTTGAAATGTGCACAATGCACTTTATGCTAATAACTCTGTTCCTGCCTCGTTCTAATTAAATATATGCCTTTGTGGTTCTGCTACTATAATTTATAAATTTCCCAAATTTACATAAAATACAACCACATTTCCATTAATTAAATCCAACTAATTGCCGAACGTACAACTTACATCTGCACAAAATCAATTTTGCAAACCAAATCAGTAAATATTAAACCAAGGAATACACAAATCGAAAAAGTCAATAGTGGCAATTAAATAACTAAACATCAATAGACAAGTTGTTTTGTCTTGCCTTTACCCCGCTCAAATAGTTGCTTGCTGCCATTCACTTTTGCTTTTGCTTCTTTTCACCTCTGTTTTGCTTCGCTAAATATGCAAATCAGTATTAATTTATGCCTCCGCCTTTTTGCGAGCTTTTAATTTACGATATACACAAGCGAGTCGCGCGGACGGTCGTGAAAAAACGCAAACTACAAACGTATGCGCGCACACTTATACAGGGTGGCACACCATGAACTAACTCGATCAGTAGATAGTCATAAGTAAATATAAAAACTTGCATACAATTAGCGACTTTTAGTGGTTTCGCAGGATTTGGATATCCCAAAAAGATTTTAAGGCACTGGCTAGGTTAGTGACTAGATAGGCAAGCGCAATACGAAGCGAATTTAAATTTGTTCGGCCCTACTACAAATGGCTGTGGTATCAGAATAGATCGGCAACGGTCTAAGTGCTAAGGTTACATCCATTGCTTCTCTTGTCTCCCTATGAGGCATATTTAGCAAGCTGTGTTATACTTTGGTCAAAATAAAATTATGGGATAGATATTAATCGACGCTGTTTGCCTTTTTTTCGTCGAAGCGGCTGCGTTAAAAGTTATTTTCGAGGGAAACCCCAATCGCGTATCCTGCACTGTCATTATGCCGACTACTTAACATATAAGTAAGGAAACGACTACAATGGATTAGAGACTTACGAGCTTACGTAATGGCCAAATTTGAAAGATTGGCAGAAGTACCACCAACAAAGCGGACATGCTTGAATAGCCTATTTAAATACAATCCAAAAAATTAAAGAAAAAAAATTGTTTTTATTTTTTAGCAATTTCAGTATTTTTTTAAAGCACGGTAACCACTAACTCTTACTATTGAAGCCTCCCAGAGACACCCTGTGCTTGCACGCCTTTGTAGCGTTTTGTAAATATGCTCGTATCTGCTACGGGCAATCAGCGTAACTCTATAATATAATCTATGTGGGAATGCTAAAACATACATACATACATACCGACATGCATACAAACAAATATATGTGCATATGTATGTACTATGTATGTGGGTACATACATTCAATTGTAGGCGTTTATCTGTAGCTATCTTGTATTCTTGTCAGTTGACTTGCGAAAAATGTTAGTTAACGCGCGATAAAATCGCAAAATGTGTCAATGTGCCCGATGGGACGTTGACTTTTCACTTTTGTTTGCGCGCTTACTTCTGACCAACTAAAAGATAGTATGAGTTAACTTTTTTGTTTTTGTTTTTGTTTGTGTTTTTATAAATATTTGTATGCTAGTATGAGTTAACTTTTTTGTTTTTGTTTTTATAAATATTTGTATGCTTGCGCTGTTTATACATACATACGCGTATGATTGTTGTTGTTTTTTTAGCGGTGCTTTGTGGATTCCACTTCTAATCGTTCCGGAAAATTAGCATTTCCGCATTGCGTTGTTGCTTCTTGCGCAATGTTTCAATGTAAATATATTTACGTACACATGTACGTACACACACATTCACACATACCTGCAAATGTTCGCTTTATTGCTTTTATTGTTATTTGCTTTGTTGCTTTCTCAAAGTTGAACGCGCGCCCTCAATACTGCTGACACACATTCATTCATTTGCACACCCACACACCCACACACACACGCACTCATCTACTGTATTCTCGCTTAGCTTCCATACACCTCCCTCTCACGTAATGGATGGGCTGCGATTGCGTCTCCTCTTCCTTCCAATATATTGCCGCCGATGCCGTTGCCGCTCTCGTGCTGCGCCAGCCTTGTCGTCTCCCTCTCGCTGTGGTCATTGAACTGTTGACGTCACATTTTGATTGGTGTCTCACTTAGTTGGATTTGATTATTGTTATTGTTGCTTACATTCGCTTTTTCGCTGTGGGGGTATGCAGGGTTACGAGCGCGACCCATCTGTGTACGTTTTGTGTAACCCAGAAAATACAGGCAACCGAATTGTATTTTTATTTTTGCCACTTTCCTCACTCCTCAGCTCATTGACCTAATTTTCTGTGCCGACTATTTTCTTTATTTACTGATTGTTGTTATTGTTTTGTATTTTAGCACGCTTTCATTGCTATTATTTGTGCTGTTTTCGTTGGGATTGGCCTTGGCGGCAAGCCATCAATGGCAAACAATTCATAGAATTATATGTTTATTGAAATTTATTTAAGGAGGGAATCGAGAGGCTGAGCCTCCAGAAAATGCAGTCTTTGTCGTGGAATTTCTTGTTTATTTGTAATAAAAAAATTAATACCTAATAATAAGCGAGAACATATTTTTGTATTAAAAAGTGGGTGCTTTATTATTGTTGTGCATTGGTTCCCTGTTTGTCACGGATGAGTGTATAGGTTAAGTGCGAAGTTCATCCCTAGTGATCCCACCGCAGAAGTGTATACAATTTGTATACAATATGCTTTTCGGCAGTATTCCCTACCCAGAGATATCTAAATTTTTCAAATACAGAAGTCGGTTATTACTTTTAGTAATCCCAAATTCTGCATTGAAAGTTCCCATAAGTTGCAATTCTCGTAAAATGAAACGATAGCGTGAGTTATTCGCCTTTATTGCTTTAAATTAAGTTTATTCAAGCTGTGTATTAATCTCTATTTAATCGTAGTCTGTAAAAAATTCGGTATCAAAAACTCAAAAAAAAAAAATTGTAAATAAATCGAAAAATTATCTTTTTCCCCTAAAACCAATTTGTACTCTAAATTTACGCTTTTCGGATCCTATCCCTACCTATAAGCGCGCTGTTTATTGATTAACTTAAAACTGTTGCAGAACAGGAGAATAGTCTTATCTTTGTCTTTCATTTTTGATTTAGTCCGTGGTGCTGTTGACTGTCCGGTGCTTCTTGAAAGGATTTTCTTTGATATTCCGGTCAGAGCTCTTCGTAGTTCGCAGTTCTTCTATGTTGGTCTCTCAAAATCTCTTTATGCTCGAAATGTTCCTATTTAAAAAAAAATGAATAAATAATTGGCGCGCACACTTTGTTAGGTATTTGGCCGAGCTCGTCCTCCGATTTGTGATGTGTGTCTTCATACTGCTCCACAAATTGAGGGACCTACAGTATTAAGCAGACTCGAAACGGCAGATAAATGGTTTTCCAATAACACTTTTGAATCTGTCATTTTCTGATATTTGACAAGAAGGAACTATGCCATTCATAAAAATGGAACGATACACGCTTAAGCAACGCATTGAAATGATCAAAATTCACTATAAAAATGGTGGAACTTTGGCAGAGCCGATTCGTAAAACTCGAAAATTTTTGGGTCATCGTGAAGCACCTTGTCGGACCACAATACAGAAATTTAAAAAAAAATTCGAGCTGTTGGGACAAGTTAGTGATGTGAAGAATGAAACCCGTGCACGTCGTTCAAGAACAACCGAAAATAATGCTGTTGTAACGGAAAGTGTTGAAGAAAACCCGGGTTTATCCATTCCTCGTCGTTCTTTGGAATTAGGCATTACACAAAGGTTATTAACCCGTATTTTGCATACAGATTTGGGTCTTAAGGCTTATAAAGTCCAGTTAACACAAGAACTCAAGCCGACTGTTCATCAACAACGTCGTGTCTTTGCTGATTGAGTCGTCGAAATGCATGAAAATGATTCAGAATTCCATCGAAAAATCATCTTGAGTGATGAGGCCCATTTCCACCTCGGTGTTATTGTTGTAAAGCCTCTCTATCCTCAACGTGTGACTGTTTCGTGCGGTTTATGGTCTGGCGGAGTCATTGGACCTTATTTTTTCGAAAATGAAGCTGGAGCAACGGATACTGTGAATGGATTGCACTATCGAGAGATGATTAACAATTTTTTACGGCCGGAATTGGATGGTATTGATCTGGACAACGTTTATTTTCAACAAGACGGCGCTACGTGCCACACAAGCAATGAAACCATTGATCTTTTACGGGAAAAGACCTCCAATAACATCTTCTTTGCAAATCCTTTATTTTTTATGAGGTGCTTTTTCATGGCAGACATACACTTTGAAGTTTACCATTGTCTGCCGAGGGGCGACTGCTAATAGAAACAACTTTTTCTTCTTTGGTCTTTGGTCTTTGATCTTTCAGGGGGTTTCGAACCTACGTACTCCAAATTCCTAATTCCATTCGGCTACTGCGGCATCCAATTGTAGTTTAATAAATATTGTGTTATAGTTTTGTTCTTCAAGCGCTGTTTATTTGCGTATTTTCAATTTGTATTCCCTAAGCTGGCCAGCAATAATTTATTACCACAAAGTATTCTAAAACCAAAGCTACAGCTCATTCCTGGCACCTAACCACAATCCAATCTGTGTAACTAAATAAAGTTCTTCCTCCACCTAAAACCACCTCGTCCATATTCAACTCGGTTGACCACAACTGGTGGGGCTTCCAAACACTAATGCAAGTTATGCTTGGCCAATGGAGCCACTTTAGTGGTTACTCATAACCGAAAGGCACATACTCGTGCACTCGCTCACACATATCTACATGCGCATTCCAACAGCTAGCCAAGCACGCAAAACACACCAGCGCATAAACAGCTATCGCAACACAAAAGTTTAGCTTAGCAGCAAACGTTTGGAAATGAATATCAAAATATTAAAATGTGTTGGACATCGTGTGCGAGCGTTCGTGTGGTGGCGGTGAGGATGAGGGGTATTAAGTTGTTGGCGAATTGTTGGTTGAAATGCTTGCTGTTTGTTGGCGCCATTAATTTTCTGGAATTTTTTGTATTCATTTTGTTTTTGTTGTTCTTGTGTGTGGCAAGTAGCACTTTGAGTATTCCAGCCGCGGTGATAAGTAAATTGGAAAAGTTTTGAACGACGTCGCATACAAAAAGTGCTGATAATACGATTTTCATCGCTAAAAGCACAATGCAAAAAGGCGTTTGCACGATTGAGTGAGATTTAAAGGAGAGTTTTAAGCAATAGCTGAAGGCTTAAGTGCAAAAGGCTAGAGACCAAAGGTTATCAATAAATAAATCATTACTGCTTGTTATTAAAATTATGTTTCCTATAAAATCTTTTTGTTATATCTCAAAATTCTTCTCATCATATTCACTTATTAAGAAGGCTTGTAAGGAGGTAGCACTCTGGTCAATAAACACACTTTGTATCTTAGCATTCCAGCAACACGTGATTCCTTCCTTTGCAATTTTTCCGCCTTAGCTAAAATCAATGCAGGTTACCTAGGTAAACACTTAGATGGGATCAATCCTGCGCTTCATAAGAGCTACAAAATGATTCCACGAGGGAAAATAAACGAGGCTTCGGTGTCGCACAGTGGTACCACAACGGTCCTGTAAGGTCTAAGTAAGGTAGTCGTACAGACCGACTACGACCATAACCTAACCCAACACCTGATTGTCAATTATAGGAGTGCGAGGATCGCTTGAAAAATCCTAGCAAAGTCAGAGAGATGGCCCTACCGGCACGTATCGAGGTTATGTTTAGTTAGTAGCACTTTCTGGCAGAGCACGCACCAAGCTACAGCCAGATCGGTTAATTTCTTTGCGTTCGGCATTCGTTTCAACCCTTTTCCATGACGACAACGCACAACTGCTGGTACAAAATGAATGGAAATAGGACTCCAACTCGTTTCATATTACGCCTATTCTCCAGATTTTGCGTCCTCGAATCCCTCGAACTATTTTTCGTTTCCCAATTTAAAGAAATGGCTGGCGGGAAAAAGATTTTATTCAAACGTGGAAGTGATTGTAGAAACGAATGGACACTTCTCAGACTTTGACAAATCTTATTATTCGGAAGAGATTAACTATCTAGAACAGCGTTGGACGAAGTGTATAAGTCTAAATGAAGATTATGTCGAAAAAGAAAACAACAATAAAACCCCAAAGAATTAAATAGTTTTCATTTTTACATGAACTTTTCAAACGACCCTCGTATGTCCACCCCTAGTCTACGTGGAAGCTACCGTTAGCGTTGAGTTTCTAAGCGCAAATGATATGGAGTTAACGTTTCCATAAGCCTGTTGAGAATTTCAGACGGGCCCCAGACGGCTGAATTAAAGAGGCAATATGTAAAATCTGCTAGAAAAAATATATACTGCTGATTCCCTGGCGGCCGCCGTAGCCGAATGGGTTGGTGCGTGATTACCATTCGGAATTCACAGAGAGAACATAGGTTCGAATCTCTGTGAAACACCAAATTTAATAAAAAAAAAAATACATTTTTGTAATAGCCGTCGCCCTTCGGCAGGCAATGGCAAACCTTCGAGTGTATTTCTGCCATGAAAAAGCTGTAGGTCCCTCCATCTGTGAAGCAACATCAAGACACAAATAGAAGGAGAAACCAAATACCCCATAAAAGGGTGTACCCGCCAATTATATATATATATATATAAATATATCTGATTCCCTTTATATTTTTTCTTCTTCTTCCGGTCCTCAATCCCTTGTTAGACATAAAGTATCTTTCTCTCTATCTTTGGTGGAATTCAATTGCAATCCGGTTCTTGATTTTGCGTTTACCTATACTTGTTGCTGAATTTGAAGAACTTTGAGGACTTTTATGTAATCAAATATGGAGAATCGGTGAACTATGGAGGCAGTAACTTGAGAATTTCGTTTTTTTTTATATTTTATTTCACGCCTTTATTGGATTTGAATTCAAATATATTAAACATTATGACATCCATATCCAAAATTTGCATCTAAACTCTAGGCAATTGTCAGATTTTTTCTCGCTAAAAGTTACCCTCGAATAAACTCAATTTTGTCGTTCGGATAGTGTCGGAATAGCTGGCATTTGGAAGGTGCAATGTTGGACGAATATGACAGCTGGGGCTATTCCAAGACAATTGACAAGATTTATAACTTTAGGTCGAGTATTATCGTGTTAAAGAATCGAGCGACCGTGTCTGTCTCGATTTTTTTTTGAGCTTGACGTCTCGCAGGCGTTTGACAAAGTCTGGCATACGGGCTTACTCCACAAACTAAAATTGATTTTGCCCAGGAATTATTGCGAAATCCTTTCTTCCTACCTTGATGGCAGATACTTTCGTGTCAGACTTGACAACGCCTATTCATCATTGCAAAAAGCACGCGCAGGGGTACCTCAAGGAAGCATCCTAGGCCCTCTCTTGTACCTCTTGTATACGTATGACTTACCGGTTCACGAGCAACACGTTACCGCAACCTTTGCAGATGACACGGCTATCCTAGCAGTTGGAGAAGTGATAGAGACTACAACGACGAAATTGCAATCAGCGGTGAGTTCTATTGCAACATGGGCAAAAAAATGGCGTATCAAATTAAATAATTCCAAATCAGTTCACATTGTATTCGGCCTGAAAAAAACAATTTACAAGCCAGTCTACATAAACAGCGTAAATATACCGTACGTCAACGAGGCAAAATATCTTGGTATAACCCTTGATGCTAAACTGCGTTGGAAGGCGCATGTCAAGAAAAAGCGTGAAGAGCTGGAATTAAAAACAAAAAACCTTCTTTATCTTATTGGCAGACACTCTATTCTGTCAACGAACAACAAACTACTGCTATATAATCAAATACTCAAACCGGTCTGGACGTATGGCATTCAGCTATGGGGATGCTCAAGCGAATCTTGCATGACAATTATCCAACGATTCCAAAATAAAGTGTTGCGCAACATCGTCAATGCTCCATACTATGTGAGAAATCTCGACCTCCATCGCGATCTTGGTATCTTACCCATCACTGACGTGGCGAAAAAGTACGCCATGGCTCACAGACAACGTTTAAGTACACATGTCAACGCTGAAGCATTGGCTTTGCTTCAGCCAAATACTCATCGTCGGCGGCTCAAGCGTAAAACAGTTTCAGACCAGATGGGCACCCAGTAGCAGCTGTACCTTATATATTTATACATTTATAATGAATTTATGAATATTGGGGCATCTTAGCTTTTTCCTTTTTAATATATATGTTCAATAAAAATTGCTCGTTAGTATCTTTATTTCGTTGTACTAGTTGTAATTTCTAAACGTTATTCTGCTTATACTTTAAGATGCGTTAATAAAAAAAATAAAAAATTTTTTGTTTGCTCTTTAATTGTACGGCTCAAGCGCATCAGTTATACTTAGTTTGATGTCGATCTGCAGTATTGGTGCCGCTGGAGTAATGTCTTCTGCAAACTTTTTCGTTTGCGCAGGCCAATCGTTATCATTCGCATGTCGAAATCACTACTTTTAGAGCACTCAAGTCATATGCGGCACTCTTCGCAACGATTCTCCTCAAACACTCGTTGAATTTCAACTGTAATTTCCATCACATATATCTAACAATATGTATATGTATGCAAGTAGAGAATAAGCTAAAGATTTTAACGAGTTTCCTACGCGTGATTCATTTTTTTTCGAAAAATTTAATTTTTTTTATTTGAAAATATAGTTCCTCTTACAAACAATTAAACACTCCTTATAAGAATAGAGATTTTTAAGATAAAAGAAAAAATAACATTTCAATAAACTTCAACTAAGTCACAATTTCCGTTAGGCAAATGCTAATCCAACACCTCACCCGTAATGCGGCAATCTTTTCCTTATTCTCTCACTGCATTTATTGATTTCTCCGCAATTATGCGACACATTCACCGCACATTACAACACGTCATAATTATTTTGTCACAATTTTGTACCTATTATTGTTTGTCATCTGAATGTTTAGCTATCAGCGGCGAGGCGGAGCCCATCCTAGCCTACCATCGCCATCACTGCCTCCTCCATCGTGACAAAATTTTGCGATACGCTTTTCCAAATCAAATGCCGCACCTTGCCAATAGATCAGCGCGCTTGCGTCGTCAGCTTGTTGAGCGAAAAATCGCGCGCGCCTACACGCACACATGCACATTGCACCTACAAATGCGCAAAAGTGCATACTCTCACACACCTACACCAGCCAAACCAAGCGTACGTACATACTTGCAATTGCTTAGATGGCGGACTGCCTTGCCATAAACAACAATTGTACTTCCAGCTGCTGTCAATTTCCTCAATCTCATAACTACACTATATTTGCCGCCCTGCTTGTGCGCACACACCCACCTTTGTGCTTAATGCTTACACCCACCAAACTGGCTTAGTGAGGCCACGCGCCGGCAAAACTAACTCAGTTCAACGGCAGCGCGTCGGCGCGGCCACTAAGGGTGGCAAGCAGTTAGTTAAGTCGATCAGTCAGTTAGTAAGTCAGTGTGAGCGGCAATTCATTCGTCGGTATACGCCGAATCACTCTCTGTTTGTCTGCCCAATCGCCCACTTGAAAAAAACTGAAAAAAGGCAATACAAAAAGAAAAAACAAAAGCAGTAAACAAAAAGATCAACAACAAATCAAACAAATCGCGTTACCGGTTTCCATTTCTATGATCGCAGCTTGCCTTTACTTGAGGAGTTGTTGCTGTTGTTCCTCGTTGTTCGCGAGTTTGTCTTGCTGCTGCTGCCTCGTAGCTGTTACGCGTGAACGAGTATTTCAACGAATATTTGTCTAGCAGATACACAAGCCAAACTCACGCGTACTCCCTCTCGCACTCAATTCGCCTATTCACCTTAATGTTTTTTATTTGTTTACTGTTTTTGTTGTTCGTTTTATACACTACCTTTGTTGTTGCTATTATTATTGTTATTGTGTAATCGCCCACATGATTTATCTAGCTACGTTTTTTAACTCGCTTTCAGAGTTGCTTATCGTTTGTAATAACTGGAATTATGAGCCATTACTACTGTGTTGTTGTCGTTGTCATTGTTGTTGTTGTTATAGTTAGCTTGTTTGTACACACGTAGTACATATATTTTTTTATTGTCGATTTAAGTTGGTTACTAGGTTTTGGGTTATTGCAAATATAACACACGTACACACCTACACACACACATACAAGCAGAAATAGTAATCTTTGGCAATAAAACAGCTGCATATGAATGAAAATAATAATAATACGAGTAATAATCACTTCAAATGAGGTGTGCACAACGCCTCTTCTCGCTCTCTCTTACTGCACTCTCCGCACGACCCAAACCAATTAGAGTGCACGATGTGCAATATTTGTATGTGTATGTGTGCATGTTTTTTGTTGGCAAGCCGGCAATTGTAGTTTGATTTTTCTCACACCTTATACACTCTTACACACACACACATACATGTATAGGTTTTTTATATGAAGTTGTATATTTTTATTTCCCGCGTTTATCGCTATGTTTTAATTTATGATTGCAAAGTAATTTTTATAATTTAATTTAAGTGAATTTTCAATTTTCCGTAGGAGTGAATTTGTGTGATTTTTTATATTGCAATTAATGGCTCTTTCTTGCAAATAATTTATTAATAATATTTAATACTATTATTATTTTGTATTCGGTTTTGAGAAGTTAGGCTTCGTAGCTTAACCAATGCAGATAAATTAGCTAGATTGAGTTATTTATGAAGGCAGATAGTTCGGACTACTGGTTCGGATTTTCCTTGAAGCGATGCTATGAAGCTTGAAACCTGATTTTTTCTCTCGATCTGGTGGAGAGTTGAGGTTCCTATCTTGTTGTTGTTGTTGTAGAAATTCATTAAGTCCTACCAATACGTAGGTTAAGTTAGGTATATCTGGCTGATCTGAATATATCTCACATATACCACAAGGGTCCGTAGTGTTGCCAGAGTTATTGAAGTCATGTTAAACATACATGTCTTGGCGAGATTTAATAAAAAGCTTAAACTATTGTCAGCAATATTTTTCAGAGATGAAAAGTATGCCGATCCCAGGCAGTTATAACGAGTTCTGCTTAGAGCAGGGCAGCACAAGTTTTCTGAGGCGGTCGGAAAACTCTGAGCTATGCTGGTGGGTAGAAAAGTCTGCCATGGGAATGGATATTATTTCCTTTTGATAGAACTGCTGGCATTCTGACTACTTAAAATATCATTGAAAACTCGGTAATAAACAAGCAAATCTAAATGCTTTGAGTTGGAAATAGAATTGGATAGGCCACGCGCTTAGAAAACCGTCACACAGCAGCACAAGCTTGGCCGTAGATTGGAATTCTCAGATAAGTATTCGGCCTGCCAAAGAACACCTTGAAGAGATCCATCCTGCAACACCAGCTGGGACAATGCTAGGACGCTAGCATCTAATCGCGTATATTGAAGAAGCCTTGTAGAGGCCCTACGCTCCTCAAAAGAGCAATGTTCTAAATATAGCTTCTATTAGAAGGCGCTAGTTGAACTTTCTACTTGTAGAAAAAAATCGCGCAATCAGTGAAGTATAGAGTTCTCTCTCCTAACGGACAGACCTCTCACGAACACTTTTTTCGGTACATATCCCAAATCCTTAAGAATTTTTTCTCTTACGGGGACAACTCTTCTATTACAACAAATTATTCACTTGTTTACACTTTTCTCATAAGCAAACAGCTTCGATAAGTGGACAGTTGTTTCAGTTCCTTAGGTGTCCGCTTAAGAGAGAGAGCACTGTAGTTGAAAAGTGTGCCACATTGCAACATGCACCTTTAGCTTTTTATACTAAAAATAGAGTAAAACAACAGTGATCCATTTTCCAAAACAAACAAAAATTTTTGTTTCTACTACTCCTAAGCTTTGGAGCAAAATCGAATAAAAAGTCAAAAATTCAAAACATTTTTTTCTTTTTTTATTAAAAAAAAATTAAAGATTTCTGTATGAAAAACATAATATCTGACAACGAAAAAGAAAAATGGTTCTGCTCTTCGCACAGCTAAACTGCAAAATGATTCAAAACAAAGACTGCTAAAATGTTTATATAAAAAATATATATCTCAAAATCGCGCTGGCATTAAAAACTGTATTCTAACCTCAAACGCTGCAAAAAGAGGAAAGGGAACACATGCCTGTCCCACAAATGTGAAAACAACGTAAATCCATGTAATAACAGCTACTTTTTCTATCTTTATAAAACTCTACTAGCGATTTAAACGTGAAAAAACGGGATTGTATGCAAAAAAAAAAAACAAGAAACCAATTATTCTCAAAAACTCCAAAATTGAATGTTTTTCAGCGCCGCAAACGCATACATCCATTTTTTCTATACTATTTAACTTTCTGAACCATTTTGCGCTATTATTTGTATTTAACTTCACAAACAATTTTTTGTCAAAAGAAATATTAAAAAAATGCGAAAACTGCTGCAATATTTGACGCCACACCCCAGCGCTCTGCTGCACTACTTACTATTTTTTCTCCAACCTTTCAGTTTAGATGCGCCCACTTGCACGCATTTAGCGCCGAAACGTGCCCAAGTGGTTTTGAATAGTAAAAGTTTTTTACACACAGTTTTTTTTATTTTTTTGTTTTTCCTTCAATTTTTTTTCCTGGCATTTCAGCTCCTATTTTACAATGTTTTTTGTGTTTTAGCTTTTCATTTTCTATTTCACTTTTGCTATATATCGTTCGTTCTTTTACTTCTTCGGCATTCCTTAGCACTTGCCCCCTCCTCGCCGCCAATCCGGCTGCCTGCCGGCCGTCGCTGGTCCTGCACACCTCTCTGCCTCTGTGGCTCAGTGCAAATACTCATAGTGTCGTGTAAAAATTCTAAGTCAACACGTAGTAAAGCTCTCAACTGCCGGCAAATAGTGAGAAATAGTAGTAAACAAGTAGTAGTCATGGCATTTGTAGTAGCTGGAGTTGCATTGCAACAACGTCAACGGCAGCAACAGCACTTTAGCTACTGCTTTTCCACACTCGTTCAACCGCCCCCCGCACCCCCATAAATGCGCTTAGCGTCGCACGTAAATACATAAACTGATGCCCATGTAAGCTCGTTGAAGTTTTTGCTATTGCTGTTGGTGTTGCTATTTGGAAATTGCATTTTCATGCACACGCACGGATTGCACTCCTCACGACATGCTGCCCATGTTGCAGGCAACTTAATGTGTGTGGTAGTCACAACTGCGAGCAGTGAGTGCACACAAATTGCACTTTTATATGGCAAGTCCGTGTGTATGTACCTGTGTACCTCTGCCAGCATAACGGCGTGCCGTGTGTGTTGTGTGTGCACATGCCACAATATCGTTTTAACCCACTCTGCGCCACAAGTGTGTAACGCACACTCACACTTTCTGTTGTTGCCTGCTGTTGTTCTAACTTTTTTGCTTTTTCTTCGGTTCTTCTCGTTTTCTTTTCTTTTTATTCCCTCAATTCCCTTTGCTGTCGGCATGCCCGACAATGATTTGCAGTGTTGCGCAGGAATGTGCTGGCTGGCATGCAACAACGCACTAAACACATGTGAAGTGTTGCATGCTACGTTGCTGCTGCTGTTGTTGTTGCTATTGTTGTTATTGCTGCTGTTGGTCTGAAGTGGCGTGTAGCAGCAGAGTAGTGCACTGCACATTTTTTTCTTTTCACCATACACACAGTTATTTTGTTTTTGTAGTGCTGCTCTGCACTTATTTGTGTGCCCGACCAACCAACCAGCCAGCCAGCAATCCATCTATCCACCCAGCAATCTATCCAGCCGATCGTCCATGCCCCGCGCCGCCAACCATTTATTTAGTGTTGCCCATTCGTTTGTTAGTTCGCTGCTCCATTCTCGTTATTTTTATTGTAGTTGTTGCTGCTGTTGTTTTTATGCCCCTTTTTTATGTTTGTGTTTTTTTGTTTTTGTTTCTCCTCGAGTAATTCCGTCTGGTATGTCAACAATGGGTAGCCATGTGTGCTTTTGTTTGCTGTTTTCCTTTTTCGTGCATTTTTCATTTTGCTGCGCTCCGTACTAACGAGATTTGCTACTATTTTATTGCTTTTTTACCAAAACCCCATGCAGTTTGCTGCAACTCAGCCGCTTTTCTGAAACACTGCATTTTGCTTCATTTTTTGTGCATTTATTTATTGCCCGATGTGAGCTTTGGGGTTTTGCTAAAAATAAAGGCAAACGAAAAAAAGGAAATAAACATTTTTAAGCGCATTAAATTTCATGCTTTAGCTGTTTAGCTTTCAAAAATTTGTTTGTCGAGTCGGTTTACAAAATTTAATTGACTTAATAAATTTTTGCTTTAAAGTTTTCCATAAAAACTAGAGGAATTATGTTACAAAAAAATTTATGACTATTGCACGAGTTAGCTTGTGTGGGGAAAATTGCAATTAATTCATAAAGAATTATGCTAAGCAACGACGTGAACAGAGTTATGTTAGGCAACAGTTAAGATAACATACCCAGTAACAGCTGCAATATGCATTTACTGCATCACAGGCCAGTGGAACTTTCTATTTATCAGAAGGGGAGTTTTAACAGGGGTGCCATGACGGTGATGCTAAATAACAGATACTGTAACAGTTACAGTAAAACAGTAGCACATTTCTGTAATTCGTATGAGACCCAACAGCTTTAAATCTGTTTCGATTAATCAAATATTAACAAGGAAAAAATGTATAAACTAATACTACATACCATAAATTAAAAAAATTAAAAAATATTAATAAATCAAATAGATCGTAGGTGATAACGAATATATTTTGATCAGCGGCATATTTTCAGCGACATCCTTTCTTTCTTTTTCTTTGATAATTAGCTGAAGTGTTTCTTTGATTTATGGCTTACGTGTTGATATTGTTTTACAACCATAGAGGCCTACAATTATTTGGGGCCTTGTCAGTTGGGTTTTTTCATATAAAATCCGACCAGCTGTTATTTATTACCATATTAGTTCCACCCCTTATTTGGTGTTAGGCCGAGCTCGTCCTACAATTTGTGGTGTGTGCCTTGATATTGGTCCACAAATGGAGGGACCTACATTTTTATGCCACCTCCGAATGTTATGAGAAGCTTTTAATGGCAGAAATACACTCGGAGATCTGCTACTGCCTGCTGAAGGGCGACTGTTGTGAGAAAAAAACGTTCTCTGTAATTTGGTGTTTCCTGCACGGAGATTCGAACCTGTGCCCTTCCGAATGGTAGTCTTAGATCAATCCTGGACCAAGATGTGCATTCGGCTACGGCGGCCACCAGTTGTCATGCCAACAAGATTTATTCGACTGATCACTCCGTTAGCAAAATTATTAAAGCCCTTACCCAGTTGCAACTTCGTTTCAATGAAAGAGAAGAAGCACCCGAGAAAAGTTGTTAGTTAAAATTGTGTGCTAAAGCGATTTGCGTTAAGTGCTGCGTGCTTTCATTCGTATAGTATACAACACTGTAATTCTCCAACGGTTTACAGAATAATTAATTAAACGTGGGTGCTTCTTGAAAGGCTCCTAAGCGGCTGAGCCTGACATTTAAGGGGTTACAGTGGGTTCAAAAAATTGATGTTTCTTGGCTTATTAATTTCTACAACATCTCAAGAATATTATCCTAAATTTTCAAGTCGATCCGAATAATAGATTCGGAGATACAGCCTTTGGAATGTGTGCGCTCCAAGCTACTTTTATTGTTACTCAAAACTTTAAACTCGTTTTTCTCGGAACCGCGTTTTCAAAGTCGGATCTTGATGAAATTTTACACAGGTGTTCGAGATACAATTTACTCGTACCTGGACGACGGATTTTGTTTTTTTCAATTACAACAATTAAAAAAAAAAACAAAATGTCAAACAAATTTGATCGAAATGCTCATTTTTTTGGAAGAATGTCTGCCAAAATTCCAATTCTTACTTTTTTTCGTTCCTTCGTTCAAGCACGAGTTTATGGTCTTAACTAAAACACTTATTTTTATTTTTTCATTTTTGATGATCCTGTCAGGAGTTATGCTGACAACGCGGACGCATTTTTTTTCGAGGGGCCACCGGAAATGATGTCACAACGGAGGAGTTTTAATTTTTTTTCTTTTGAAAATTTCAAAAAATATTCTTTAAATATGTATCTATAAGACAGAAAAAAGTTTGAATTAAATAAATAACTTTTTGCATAGAAAAATAGATATTGAAAATAGACCTTTTTTACTCGACGAAACCCATGTAACCCCTTAAGACAATGCTCACTAAACGTTTCAGAACAGCTATTCAGCTCAAAGATCTGATTAAGAAAAGTTGCAGTTAGCCAACACTATGCACTCTCGTTTCACTGCCTTGCTTTATTCTCCACAATTCTCGTCAGACTTATGAAAATAATGCCAACTTTGGATTTGCATTTATTTATACTGCCTTAAATTATTGAGGCTAGACAGCCTGTATGCTTATCCACCATTGGCGACAATCGCTAGACCAACTATGATACTTTCTGGCAGCCACCCGATCTACCAAACTCAGATTAATACATTTTGCGGTCTCAGTGTAGGATTGTCTCACGCCTCGAGTTGGTCGTTAGGAGACAGAAGCCCGATTTACTCTGCTTCCCCTGTACTCGTACTTCTGCAATATTTGACTCGGCGCTGCGAACTCTCATGCAAAGATTTTTATATACGACTTTCTTTATTAAATATTACAGTCTTACGTCAATGCAATTATTTTTAGCTTTTCCACATTCTGCTAATAAAGTTTTAGGCTTATCAGGAGTGTATGGCTTTTTTCTCACGCTTTAAAAAGTTCTTATCTGCAGTGACTGGCTGTGTCGCTATTTATTATGGCACTAATATTTTTAATTTCCAGTGGCGATATGCTAATAATTCTCATAATAAATATATATATAAATATTTTTTTTTCATTTTCAGTTCTTGTTGCATTGTATTTTGAAGCTTATTTTTTTGCATAATAATACAAATAATATTTTAAAAATAATTTTTTGTTTTATGCGCGAGAAAGCAGTCAGTACCGAAATAATATTTGATGATTTGGTGGTTTGAAAAGAACCCAGCCAATGGTGCGCCCTTTTGATTATAAAGGGCCTTTCAAAAGACGCACCTATATTGTGCTTTAAAATAATCTTAACAATTATATGAAAACTGACGTAATTTAAATGTCCATCATGAGCAAGTCTAAAGGCAAAAAAAATTCAACCCACAGTCAATCCATGAACGCCCAATTGTTGAGAACGTCAAAAAATCGCATTTTGCGCAGCAGCAGCAATATTCTCAACAGAGCCTCCAGTTTTTGGTCTACCAGTCCTTTTTCTATGCTCAACAGAACCAGTTTCTAGAAATTTTTTCACCAACCTTTGAATTGTCGACTCGTTCGGACGATTATTTCTGCCAAAAGAATCACGAATTTCTCTAATTTTGCTATTTGTTGTTCCTAAAGATCAATTAATTTCACAATAAGTTTGAATAATTTTAACGCGTCATTCTATTATGTAAAATTTCACTTCTGTCTACTTGGCAAACGGCGAAGATGACATGAAAAATAGTTACCGTCTAGGAATTATTCACTGCTGGCATCTAGGCCTCACTTTTGAAAAACCCTTTATTTTTTTAATAAGCAACTCTCATTCAACTGCCCACCATTTCAAGCAAGATTAGAATCAATTAATTTTTAAGTACTAGTATTATTGATTGGTTGTTTGTGGACTGCGACCTGAAGATGACTATTGTGCAGCCATGCGGCCTATTCAGACAGTTTTAAAAAATCCTAAAACTACTGTGGGCTTAATTTCTACCAGGAGGTTTGGACCTATAGTCCCATTTCCCAGGTAATTTAGTCTGCGCCGTGCCACTGCTGAGCATAGTCGCATAGAACGTGTTCTGCTGTTTCTTGTGCCTCTTTTCAGAGTCTACAGGAATCGTTTTCTAACGCACCTATCTTTTTCATGTGATAATTAAGTTTACAGTGTCCTGTTAGTATTTCACGGTAAAATTTTATGTCCTTTCTGCTTAGGTTAACGATTGCTTCTGCCTTTATCCGTTCTAGATCCAAGAGTCTTTTCGATTGCCACATGCCCGAATGGACTCTCCAGTAGTCGATTAGGCTTCGTTGTTCCTGCTCGCGTAGAAAGGCACTTTCGAAGCTGTTATTTACCCCGCAAAAAGGTTCAGGACCTATGAAGGGAGTGTTTGTCCCCTTGTTCGCTAAAGTGTGCCCAATTTCATTCCCTTCATGCCCCTCATGTCCAGGAACCCACATCAAAGAAACAGAGTTGATGCTAGGGTGTTGAGGATTTTAAAACATTCCCAAACTAACCCTGATTGGAATGAGAGCTATTTTGCGATTTTAGTGCTGCTTGACTGTCAGAGTATATTTCTTTTTCTTTGACATTGAGCGAAGTGCAATTTCACAATGAAGTTTCTGCTGTAAAAATTGCAGATTCAAATACAGCAGAAAAATCTGACAAAAAAAGCTTTAAACTGCGCTTGTTAATTTCAATAAAATTCGCATTTTTAGCAACTTGAAATATTTTTTGGTATTTTTATCACTTGCCTCATTTTAATTTTGTTTTACATTTCTTTCATTTTCATTTTCTTTTCTCATTTTACATTGATTATTTAGTGAGCAAGCCCCATTTACCGCCTTGTCGTTTGCCTTATCATCACTGCTCGCTTATTTGCTAATTTTATTTCCATTGCTTTTCGCAAGTGTCGCGCCTGTCATTAATCAAAAAGTAGCAAACTGCAATGCCATATGCGCGCTGCAATGAAATCATCGTGAAGATCAAAGCGTTCAAAATGCATATGAATATGTCAGCGCATGCACTTAAATAAACGATTATGGATGATTACATACATATACACATTGTATGTATGTATGCGCGTACGCGTAGTCGCATATGAATGGCGCGCCAGCGAGGTTATCAGCAACAGTCATTCACTCATTCAGGCAATGAGTTTGCAGGCAATCAGCCCGGTCAGCAGTCAATCAGCCGACGATCGGAACTCATTACCAGTTTTCACGGCTATTATTTCAATTTTTTTTAATTTTTCCTGTTTTTCTTTCTTTGTTTACATGCACCTATCGTTGTGCGGCATTGGCGTGTACGCGCAGTCAACTGCAGCGAATGATTTTCATGGCAACTTGCTAAACTGCAATCAATTTCTTTGCACTTACCTCTGCTTTTGCTATAAAAAATGATTTGAAACGAGAAACTGAGTGTACGTACATACATGTATGCATTTTCTTTCTCAATAACATTTTGTTTTCTATTACTCTTATTTATGGAAATATTCAATACAACCGACTCCCACGTTTTTTCCAGCTTACTTGAGCTGCTGCCGCACTTGCATTCTCTGCTGTCTATTTCTGCTATTACTTCACTCATTCGTTTTGCAAGCCAGAAACAAGTTGTGACTAATCAGTAATGACAACTGCGAGCACACAAAAAAAATGAAAAAAAAAAATAAAAAAATACAAAATATTAAAAGCTAGCAATATAAAAACGGCAGCAGCAACCGTGAGCGTGACAATGCAACGAAGTCAACCACGACGACAACACGACAAATATCAAATGTATTCACTCGCTGTCATAAGCCGATTATGATGATGATGTAGCGTTTCGCTGAGCATTTTGTGTCAAATTAGTGGCTCTTTTTTGAAGTTTGATGCTTGTTTTTTTACTTTTTTGGGTATATTTTGATATTATTTTACCTAATTTTCGATACATTTTTTCCGCTTTGTATTTATTTTCACATACACATACATGTAAATTTTTTTCGGTTTCAATTTCGGGTACCACCTTTGATATGCCATAAATCAAGGTCAATTGTTGGTCAGTGATCACTTTACTGGCGTAGCGATCTTGTTACCAGCATTTCAGTGATGCGAGGAAAGTCTAATAAAGAAGCAAGGTAGAATATTTTAATACAAAATAAAAAAATAAAAAATAAATAATCACAATGAAGAGGGGATCAGAAAGAAATCAAATACTGGAAAGGGAGAGTCGAAATTCTTCTTATTTCATTTTAATAAAAAAGTGAAGTGCTCAGTGTGCGTTTTGCTGGACAAAATAATAATGGATTCAGAATTTGTAGTGTGACTAATGGCCGACACTTCGACCTAAAAGGACTCTTGTGTCCATGTTTTAGAAGTCACTAATACTAGACCTATGAACTAGAAGAGAGGGAAACTCTTGAACACGGTCTATGTTCTTGCCCTGCATTAGCTAGAATCCAAATGAAATGCTTAGGAGCTCTACAATATGAGAGGTTAGAATGTCTCTGGGGACTAGAGCTTCAGAGCTTACTTAGATTTGCAAAAGCCGCAGGCTTATTAAGGGTCAAGCTTCATCTGGTACCGCTAAGGCCAATAGGTCTATGCGATGGCTTTCAGCCAGCCAGGCCAACCTAACCTAACCGAATACTAGACCTATTGACCGACACTACTACCATTAGGTGTATTATTTCAGGTTCTATTTAAAGGCGGCCGACTCGCGGACAATGACTTTTTTCAGCGCTTCGAGACTGGTGAATCTTTTAGTTCGGACCTAGCTTTCCAAAATGACCTAAAGATAATAATGCATCGGATTCGCGTCTGGTGAATTTAAGAGCCATTGTGCGGACGTTATGAGGTTCGTAACGTTGTTTTTTAGACATTCTTGGTTCGTTCAGGCTTTGTGAGACGGTGCCGAGTCCTATTCAAACGTCCATGGTCTGCCAGCGAAATGTTTGTTTGCCCACGGCTTCAAAGCAACCTCCAAAATACTTTCCCTATAATATTTCGCAATTACCTTGACGCAAGGATCGATGAAAACGATTGGAGAGCGCCCATCTGCGGTTACAGCGGCCTAAACTCTTTACTGTGGCGGGTGCTGCCTCCTGGTGGTCAATCGATGACTCAAATTCTCGTCGAATGGTCGGTCAAATAAACACTGATGCTTTCCATTTCAATTCAACCGGGCTATTCGGGTCATGTTCTTCGATTTCGATGTAACTGCAATATGTTGCTCTCTGGTCAAAATAATGAGACACGTATTTTTTTGTTCGCCCGAAAAAAATTTTTTTCAAGAGTTATCGGCAATTTTGTTTTTTGGCTCAAACTCGATTTTTTTTAATTATATAAGAAACAATTTTTTTTAAATGCCCATAACTTAGTCAAAAATGAACCGATTTTAATAATTTTGGGTTCAAAATGATCGTCATTACTTACACAAGCGATTTCAGGTAGAAACATTTACAAAAAAGAAGTTGAAAAGTTTTTATTTTGCAAAAAACAAAAAGTGCGAAACAGGTTTTTTACTCAAAAATTCATTACTCAAAAACAACGCATTTTAGCTACTAGGCATTCAGCTCTATTAAAGTTTGAGATGTCCTTTTGATTTGGAAGAAGTTATAAAAAAAAAAAATACCCTTTTTGAAATATTGAATTTCGAAAAAATTTCAATTTTTTTTCTTTTTTGCTAAATAAAAAATTTTCAACTACTTTTTTGCAATTGTTTCTACATGAAGTCGCTCGTGTAAGTAATTACGATCATTTTGAACCCAGAATTATTAAAATCGGTTCATTTTTGACTAAGTTATGGGCATTTAAAAAAAATTGTTTCTTATATAATTAAAAAAATCGAGTTTGAGCCAAAAAACAAAATTGCCGATAACTCTTGAAAAAAAATTTTTTCGGGCGAACAAAAAAATACGTGTCTCATTATTTTGACCAGAGAGCAACATATTGCAGTTACATCGAAATCGAAGAACATGACCCGAATAGCCCGGTTGAATTGAAATGGAAAGCATCCACTATCGTTTTGGGAATTTAGGAATTGCTCAATTTCAAAAATTTTCTCATCAAAAAACACAATGTTCGGAAATTGACAGCTTTCGGCCAAGCGAAGCAACTCCTTCGCTCTCTCAAGTCTGACTTGTTGCTGCTTTGGTGTGAGATCATGGGCCTTTTGGATCTTGTAAGGCGGATTCTACGGTACGATATTTTCAGTTCTATGATAATTAAGCGCTCTGACACTTGTTTCTATGAGATGTAACTGCTGTAGGCTAAGGGTGCCATCAGGAATTCAATACCGGCCTCGCGATTGCACTGCTCTCGCAAGATACAACGTCGATCCCCTTTCTTAGCATTGCCCGGGGTGCACCCGCACCATTTGATATGTGCTACTAGGAGGCTGAGAGCAGGATTTTGCATACCTCCTGCTAACGGTGTTGGGTGTACAGAATTAAATATACAAAAATGTGAAGCAGATGTGAAATGGGGAAAAGGCAAAAGTGTGATTTTTGACCTACTTGAAACTTGCGCTTTATTAATATATATATAATAATATTTATATATTATATCAAATTTCAATGATCTGTTGTATAAAAGTGCATACCCGAAATTTTTTCAGAAATTCTCATTAAAAAGTTTGAAATTTTGATGAAAATTTGCCAAAATTTTATACGATTTTATAAAGTCTAAAACTTTGCATCATATGGTTTTTGTATGTGTAGTATGAACCATATTTTTGTATAAAATTAATTAAAATTGAAAAGTAAATGTGTGAATACTCGAAACTTGCGATTATATGGTGTACACTTTCATTTGATGTTGGCTGTATATCGCAAGATTTTTGTCGGGAACACTTGCCATATTCCAGTTCTGCAATTAATTTTGCGTCCATTTAATATGTCCCTTCAGTAGATTTCTAAATTCAATGAACAAATTTTAACACTTTGGTGTCTAAATTAAAGGAAAAATATTATTTTAAATTGGCGTGTTTTACTAACTTTGTCTTATATTTAATTTATATTTACATAACTTACCTTAATTCTTTCTTCTCTTTGCAGGTAAGCGAGAGTTGTGTATATCTCACATCTGTTATCAGGAACTCCGTTTGCCGGAAGTGTTCAAAGTGCAATCCTAGTCATCGCAGCCACTTAAAATGATGACTAAGCAACAAATGCACGGAGCTGGGCACGCCTCTTTCTAATAAAAATACCCACTATGATTATAATTTGCAATGGTGAGTTAATCTCAGTGCAGAATCTAGAGAAATTCCTGCTGCCGGAAAGCACCGCAGAACATAAGGCTTGAGAATTATAATTAGTTCCCATCGATGCTCGTTTTCCGGCTGTTCGTTTGCAGTTACAATTTCTCACTTTGCATGGCAACACATTTCTATTTTTAAAAGCTACTTGACTGCGGCATAACGTAATTGTGTTTATAGTTAAGCGATTGCAAAAACAATTTTATGATTGCAAAAAATTACATCACCAGCAGCATTGCAGTAAAAAAATGTAAATGTGTACGAACAACAAAACTATTGCAACTACCAGTTGTTGTAAGCTCGTGTATGAAATTGCATAGCAAATCGCGTGAACGCCAACGATGATGTGTATACGCTTTTAAGCGGTCATAAAAATATGGCAAAGAAAAAAAGTTCAATAAAAAATCAACTGTGCAACTAATTGTGTGGTTAATGAAAAAGTGAAATTGAGCTTGGGGTTTAGCTGAATCAATTAAAATGTTATTACATAAATTAATGTTTTAATAACTCAATTAAACGAATGTATGGATTAGATTAATGTAAAGGGGTGATCAAGCCACATTTTATAGTATTTTTATATTTGGTGTGAAGTTTTTATTTGTCTCATTTGTGATTACAACAAGAACTATTTGTCTTCACGATTTCATGTTTATTACATTTGTTTTACTCTTCCTGTCAACCCACTGCAATAAGAATATTGAGCTGCAAAGCAAATACTTCCACATACGCCAGCAAATGATAAAAAAGGTAGAACACAAAAAATGGTCTGCAATAAACCACGGAAAATTGCCGCAACGAATGAGATTGCAAAATTCGAGGAGTGACACTCAAGGATGCCAACCAAAGTGCAGAAAATAAGTGCAAAAATAAAAGTAATAAAAAGAAAACAAATCTTACGAAATGCCAAAGCAAAAGCAATATGCTAACTTTCAACGCTCCATCGCTTTTGAGTCGCAAGTGTAGCCATAAAAAAGGTTTGTCGTGCGGTTGCTGGTATCCATAACGGCCACAAACACGATGTTTTCTGTATATAATACATAATTTTAACAGTTGTACGTCAACAGCTCCAAATATATTGGCCAAATAAGGAACGAACTGAAAAAAAGGCACTCAAATAAATGCAGACCAGACTGTCTGGAAGGGCAGACCTGATGGGAAGGCGGCAAATGGGAAGAAACACGAGAGGTGGCAAAAACACATAAAATTCAATAAAAAACGACTAAAATACGGCTGTGCAAAATCAGCAGATTTATGCTGCTTAGATGGTTGACGAAAGGAGACAGAACAGCAGACCGACCGACCGACCGACCGTAGCAATAGTCGCAGGAAGTTGCCCAAGCAGGCTGATACGTAGTAAGTCAAATATGCGCATAAAGCAGATATGTGCACATCTTTGTGCGCGTGTATGGTGGCATTCCTCTGAGCTGGCCTTATGCCTGGCTATTTTGCCAACTGACCGCTTGCCTAACTGTTTAAGAAGCAGCTTATAAGCCAGTCGCTTATTTCAGATGTCTGCATTGAAAGCCTTTCTTGCGCAGCGCTACTGATTTTGGCAGACTATGGGCCCTGAAGTAATTGAGTTTGTTTTTCAGTGGCCTTGTCGTTCTGAAAGGCTTGCAATGAAAACGAAATGAAATCGTGTCGAGTATGAGACGTGAGATTTAGTAAAGCTTTAAGAGTAGAAGTTGCCAACAAAAGAAACTTCAGCAAGGAACAAAAAGAAGTTTTCTTATAAATGGGTAAAGCTAAATAAGTTGCCTAAAAGCGCATACATATGTCAGCCTAACTGAATGGACTTAAGGGGACAGATACCTGTAAACGGCCATATTTTCCCTGATTTTTATTGAGATTATTTAAAAGAAGAGAGAGAAGAAAGAAGCCAATATATTTTTTTCAAAATTGGCACACAGTTTATTTATACATTAAAATAATATAAAATTTCTTGTTTTTTAATAATTTAAAATGGCGGATGTACACTCAATTCTTCCGGGAAGGTTACAGCGGGGCTTCTCAATCGGTGGGCATTGTAGCATCGGCGTCAGTTAACTAAATACAAAAAACCAAAAATTTTTTTGTTTATTAATATCATAATTTCTATATGAATTAAACAAAAATGAAAAAACAATCGCGGAATAAAATGCTTAAAAAAATGAATTTTGGGGCGAATTTTTCTACTATTTTTTGCTTCTAAAAAATTTTTTTGTCGAAAATTTTTTGAAAACTTGTAAATTCACATAGAAAGTAATATCATAAAAAAGATATGTGCCAAATTTCAGGGAGATCGGTCAATAACTTTTCGAGTTATCGTGTACGAGAATTCGAAAAATATACAATAGTTTTGATAAAAACGCGTCTAAAGTTTGAATACAACGTAACTATACCCCTCCCAGCGCTCGAACGCAAAGAATAGAGTCGTCAGGGTTGACGATTTATAATATAAGAAATACTTAAATTTACGTTCTAAAAATTTGTTGAAACATTCTCAAAGGATTATATTGACATTATATGAAAAAAAAATTTTTTTTTCTAAATTTTACTGGTATCTGTCCCCTTAAAATAGTTTCATGAAGTTATGGACTTTGAGCGGGAAAATGAACCACTCGCACTTGAAAAATATGAAGCAATAAAAGGGTTATGGAGTTACTTAAGCTCCACCAGAATGTTAGCCAAAATTTCCTTGTAAACATTAAAATCTTTGAGAAAAATTATATTTAGAGAAGACTGAAAAGCAGCAGAGGTTTCCTTCGTAGTAAAACCATTTTTTTTTTTTACTTTTTCAGTTCATTTATCTTCTCGATATATATTTAAAGGGCTACTTGCCACCACATATAGTATGCCTTAGCTGTTTTAATAAAATAATAAAACAAATAATTGGCGCGTACACTTCTGTTAAGTGTTTTGGCCGAGCTCCTCCTCCTATTTGTGATGTGTGACTTCATGTTGTTCCACAAATTGAGGCACCTACAGTTTTAAGCAGACTCCGAACGACAGATGTTTTTTTATATGAAGAGCTTTTTCATGGCAGAAATACACTCGGGGGTTCGCCATTGACTGCCGAGAGGCAACCGCTGTTAGAAAAAACTTTTTCTGTGATTTTGCTGTTTCACTCGAACCTTCGAGCCTTAACCCGTTCGGCTACAGTGGCCGCCAGCTGTTTTAATATAATATGAAATTCGAGAAAAATTCAGAGCGTTTGAAGTTCAAGTATTTTTAACCCTTAGCGGCCGAGAGCTGTAATACTCGCCCATAAGACGACGGAAGATTAGTTGAAATTCTAAAACGTTTATAAGGATGAAAACTTTAACTAAACATTTAAGCTGATTTATTTAGATATAAATTCAATATGTTTACGTGATTTACAATTTTATATGATCAACAAACCAGGAATGTACAAATTTGCAAAATTTGTTAAAGAAAACTACAGCGATGATAAATAAATGAAACGAAAACTGAATTCTGTTCATGTTCCCGTAGCGGGGCGTTTCGGCCACTAAGGGTTAAAATAACATTTTTGCCATTTTTAAGCCCCATCAGTCCACTGAGCTTTGAAAGGCTGAAAAATTACATTTACTCTCATTTGAATACCAAAAACTATATTGGCCAGTTATTCATGCAAAATTAGCATTCGAAAGGCCAATATTGAAGTCATTTCGAAAAATTGGAATTACATAAACCCTTCCGCGATGCCTTTCTATTTGCCCACTAGGAGATTTCGCTATGCGACCAAATATTTGTTTATTTGTTTGCCTCATCTCTGCAGTGCCTTTAAATGGTTGTCTTTTTATGTGCACTATTTTCGACTACTTTTGCTGCAACCAGCTCAATAGTTCATCTTGGCCTGCACACAATGCATTTTTTCCGCTCTCATTTGGCAAACATATGCGAGACACTTTAGCAAGCTGAACAAATATAAAAACCGCGTATTGGAATGGATGGGATGCTCTGCTCTACTCTGCTCTACTATCTACAGCTCTTGCCTGTAGTGTAATCTTTAAAGTCTCTACCAACTCAGCTGGTTTCATTGCATTATTTTGCCTTTTCTGTGCCTTCTGGCTTGACGTCAAATGAATACCTTTGAGCTTAACATTTGTGCAATGGTGAGACAGCGTATCCATTATACAAATACACATACATATGTATATGAAGGTGTGTATGTATTTTTGATTCAGTTCGTTCGCTAACCTGACTCGTGTGCTGTTTGCTTGCTTCTATGCACTCTTATATCCTTCCATCAGTAAATAGTCGGTGAAGAAGAAAATGAGATGCGAGCATGACTTATTGCTTTAATATAAATGTACGTAGTAGCAAAGGTATTTCACAGGATTTTAAAATTGAATACTTGAAGAGAAACATTTGATATAGAAAATTAGAATTGCTTTTTCACACTTTAGAAAACCATATGGATTTACTTAGAAGCTTTTGCAGAACTTGAAGGCAAAAACGGCTCTCACTTTAAGTAAAATATCGGGTGTTCTTTTAGCTGCATGAAAACTATCGTTATCGATAACTATGGTTTGACAGCTGAGAATGTCAAATTGTGTTGATATTTCTGTTCAAATAGGTTTGCCAAGTCATGATGAGTCGTTCAACGCCAGAACAACGTTTCCAAATTGTGAAAATTTAATTTGAAAAAAATAAATCCTTTCGCCAAGTCCATAGAGCGAATTATTGTAGAAGTTTGTAGTTTTGTCTAATAATTTTAAGTTCTCAAGCTTTAAAAAAACACCCGTTATATAACTTAGGAATTAGATTTAGATTTATTTGAGGTTTGTACTCCAATCTCATGGTCTTTTGTGCCCTCTACTCATCACAGTACCTCATTTAGACCCAGTTCCCTTATGGAGCTGGGTAGGATTGAGCGTATGTGCCTTTCTTCTGGCTGCAGTTGGCCTAGATGTCTCAACCTTTTCCGGGCTATAGCGCTGCATTCAAGAAGATGGTTCATTCAAGTTTCTTGGAATTCGTCACAGAAGCGATAAGAATCAGTGGACCATATCCCAATTATGTGCAGATGACTGCGCAGTCTGCAAAAGCCTGTGAGAATATTGTGAGAGTTATGAGTTTGTTAAACCTCTTTTGGTTGTTAGTCATACCACACAAATACAGTTGTGTTAATCGGATGTAATGAAATCGGTAAAAATAAAGTCAATGAAAGCTAACAAAGTCGCAGCTCTCGAATTAGGTTGGTGTCCTTAACAGGCATTGTCCGCTAGGTGTCCATGCGGTGAGACTTGGAATTCTTTCAAGTCCTTTCCCTTACCTGGAAGAAGCACGTCGAGCCGAAGGTCTCTCGAATACTAAAAGTCTTCTGGCAGTGTAAGAGAACCTTTGGCAAGACATGGGGTCTAAGACCGGCGATAGTACACTGGCTGCACATCACCTTGATTAGACCCATTATTACATACGCTTCTGTAATATGGTGGAAAGCCACAATGGTTAATTCCAGAGTAAACCCCCTAAACAGGCTACGGAGAAGTGTGTGCTTGGGTATCACAGGTGTCATGAGTACGACATCTGGTGATGCCCTTAATGCCATTCTGATCTCGCAACCTCTAGGTCTTCAAATTCGAAAGGAAGCAATGAAGGCGGCGTACAGGCTCAAGTTAAACGGAGTCTGGGGAAATAAAGTATGCACTGGCCACTGCCAGATATACCACCAGTTGTTCTCGATGCCGGTGGACAATCGGGTGCCTGTCGTTAGCTTCGGTAGGAAGTATGATGTTTTGATCCCAGATAGAGATCAATGGTTAAGTCCAGAGAACCTATTAATGGGATATCAGCACACTTTCTACACCAGTGATGGAAGCGGATCTGGATGGTACTTAGACGAAGACACTAAGTACTCCTATGCCACAGGACAGATGGCCGCGGTATTCCTTACGGAAGTCTATGCCGTCTTGAATGTGGCGTACTGGCTAATTGAGAAAAAGTGGCGGGGCAACAGTATTGGAATTTGTAGTGACAGTCAAACTGCACTGAAAGCCCTTGCTAACCCACGCTGCTCCTCGAAGTTAGTCGGTGAATGTAAGACAAAACTGAACAGTGTTGCAAAACACTTCAAAGTTAGTTTTATTTGGGTGCCTGGACATTGTGGTATTACAGGGAAGAGTTAGCGGAAAAATTGACTAATGAAGGCTCTGCAAATATGCCTCTTGGCCCTGAACCCTTTCTAGGTGTCAATTCCGCATCGATTCAACTATGGATTGACGACTTCATGAGGTCTACCCACAGAGGTCGTTAGTCTGAGTTGAACTCGTGCGGAGTAGCCAAGTGCTTTGTAAAAGAACCAAACAGAAAAACAGTGACCTTTCTCCTAAAATTCAGCAGAAAGGAGCTGAGAGTACTGGTGGGTGTAATCACAGGGCACAACCTCTGTGGTCGGCATATGACCGTCATATGGTCGTAGCCAGCCCGATATGTCTATCCTGTCTTGTGAACGACGACACTGCAGAATATTTTCTCTGTAGCTGTCCTACATTTTCCAGAATCAGACTTAGGATATTGGGTTGCGATATACTGAGTATGGACAAAGTTCATACTCTACTTTCCCAGATCTCTTAAAATTCATCAACGAATCCAAGAGATTTGTGGAAGAGTGACCTCAAACTAATCATCTCAGCACTTTCGACCACCACGAACCACACTTCGTCAAGGTGTACAATTTTGTTTATACCCCGATTGAAATTCGGAGAATGCGTGGAAGGTAATCAGTTGATTTTGACATTCAAATCACTACATTCAAAAATGAAAATACATAGAAAATTTGGATTTGTAATACTCATCAATCACCTTGCATGAAGCCGCCTTGAATAAAGCTATTCGAAAAATTCAAAAAAGGCGCAACACTCCAGAATGGGTTGGGTTAAATGGAATAATTTCACTCTAGGACACCCACAATCAACTCATATCTATTTGGGTATGTGCATAATTTTTACGAAAAAAATTCTAAATAAATAAACACGAAATAATAACAAACAACTAATAAAAGGAAAATAATGAATATTTCGTTCACACGAAAAAAGAGGCACCTTTAATTTATATGTGCAAACAATTACCGATGTGGGTTAATGAGTACTAAAATTTCTGATAGTCGTATTTTAGTCTGATTTTTTTGATAGTCTTAAGTTGTTGAGACCAACTATATCATTTTACAATAAAAATAATATTCACCGCAAAAAATATTCTAAGTGGTCTATTTTTTCACAAAATCCATGGCTAAATAAATATTTATCAATTGTACCTATTTATTTCTGCGAAAATTAGCACAGCGCTGATAAGCGAGAACAAACCTTTCTTTGTTATAATTCAACCTGTAACTAAGAGCTATAAACCGTAAGCAAACAAAAGATAGCTAAAATAGAGTAATAGGTTACATAAAAAAATTAAAAAAAAAAATTAAAACACGAAGCGCAATAAACTCATTGGCGTAGAGTAACTAATATGGCATGAATTGCCATAAATATGAAAATAAATGAATGTACTAGTATGAAGTTGTGGAATTTAAAAAATATAAAAAAAATGTTCTTTGTTGTTATATTACGTGCTCCCACGTATGTATGCTCGTCCAGCTCACTTCGCATTAAATTTAACTACTTTAACTAACTTCTCTTAGATTTTTAAAGGATATTCAGGCTCTTGACTAGCGTTTCTATGCTTGGTATTTTAATATTAACGCATTCTATTCTATGCCTTTCACTTCTACTAGGCCTCGTGAGTTCTTATCAAACCATCTTCTAGTAAATTTTTACTGCAATCAGATTGAATGAAGCGCAGCCTTAGACCTATGTAAAAATCTTAGATGTCATACCAAAAAACCTGCAGCTGCCAGAATACAAAACTTTATACAACTGTACTATTCGCTGGTCATTCAAAAAGATGCATTCACTAATACGAGGATCGTTTGAAAAGTCCGGCAAAGTCAGACTGGCGCGTATTGAGGTTATGTTTAGTTAGTAACATCTCTTAGAAGAACACACACCAAGTTTCAGCCAGATCGGTTGTGTTTGATATTGAATCGAGGAAGTCACGTCTCAGCTGTTGGGGTCGAACTTTTCAAACGACCCTGTACGTTTGTACATTAGTTTGACAGTCGGCATAATAGCAAGGATCCGGCTGATGAATATACTCGGTAAGAGTATGGAGTTTCCATTCAAGGAATTCTGTTACAACTGAAGATATGAGGTGGAAGAATTTATAGAAATTGCTGTACACCACATCTGCACCTTTCCCCTTGCCTTGCTTTAGCCAAGAAGCTTCAGCCAATACTTCGATTAATACTTTTTCGAATGCTCAGCAGACTTATACTTCTTTTTATGTGGCTCTACAACTGATTGCCGATTTTGGGTAGAAACCAGGAAAAAATCGCCGTGAGTTTGATATTACCGATGGTACACATACATACATATTTCTCCTCGTTCTTAAGCAAACAAAGCCTTTTGTAACTTTGAAATTAGTAGTGCAAAATGTTCTGTACCCTTAGTGTGTTGCGAAATGGCACGCCAGACGCTCAATCTGCTACTTAATCGGTCAAGGAAAAACGTCCCTGTGTTAGTTGCTCTAATCCTAGGTCGACATGCTCGCTCAAAGACTGAACGTGCCTCATATCGACAATTGCAGAAGATTCAAGAATGAGGAGGAGGCAGAGTCTGTCATACATCTTCTCTGTCGGTGTCCTGCGTGACTTGCCACTTTGGCTCATCGTTTTTGAATGATGCTGATGATCTTGGGGATAAGTATCAGCCAGATCAATGGGTTTGAGCTTAAAAAAACCGGTTCAACGAGGAGTAGCAGGCGAATTGTCTGTGCCACAATGGATCGGCAACGGTCAACGGTTAGTTTCAAGACCGGGTGCCCCTTCTACCTACCGACCTACCTACGTTGTATGTTGCAAGCCCAGTTCTGTTAGCGGCTCCAATTTGTAGTAGCTTCTTCTGCTAAACTGCAATTAGTGGTGCCGTAGCCGTAACGTCATAGACGTAACATTACAGCATTTGTCGCTTAGTCATGCCGTAACCATAAACAGCTGATATTGAAGTAGAATTAATAACAGCATTTGCAGTTTGTCATAGTATTCAAATTTGTATCGCAAATATCAAAACAAATGTTAAGTATTTCACAGCTGCTTACGGTGACGAGGAAAAACCAAAATTCAATAGGTACATACGTCTACGGTTAAGGTTACGACGTTATCGCGCAGCACTTAAAATCGTTTACAGTGATGTCCATATGTTTGATCGGAACAGCTGATTGCTATGGTACGGCACCACAGCAGCTTTGGTTCGAAATTTTATGAACTGCCTTTGCGTGTCTACCGACTTCTTTTCGCATTTCCCAAAGTGAAAGGTAAATTATTTAGTTTGCTCAAAAGAAAAGAGTCTGTGACTAACATTTATGTACATTTGTATATATATGCTAGTGCATATATCTGTTGCTTGTCATAAATGAATCTCGCATTAAATTTATTCACGGCACATTGGGCTCGGTCAAAGAGGTTTTTAGCGCACAAAGCTAGCATTTGTCGAATAAAATTTCGAAGTTTCTCCTTGCAGCTCGTTAAAATGTCAAGCGAATTTTGAGAAAGCAAAAAATACTACTTTTTCGTGTTTAGAGTTTTACCTTTAATTTAGTTTTTTATTTTTTACTTAATTTTTTATTTTTATTACATTTTTTCGAATGTTTATTTGACAATTTGCTGATAAGGAATCCGTCAGCGCCTACAAAACCAAATACAGAATAATAATAAAAATAATAATAATTGTCACCAACGTCATAACTTATTGCCAGCGACAGACAAATACAGCCTTATCGTCACTGTCACTAAAGCCAAATGTTCCTCACTCTTGTGTAGAGTTGCGCGTACTCGTGTCCTCTATTGGTGAGCGCCTGCCCCCATTCTTACGTAGGCATTCGTATACCTACGAGAGGCCTCATTTATGCTCATATTTATTTTACCGTTCGCTCGTTGGAAGGTTTTTTTTTTGTTTTTGGGTTTTTTTCTTTGTTTGTTTGTTGATTTTATTATTTGACAAACATCGGACGTGTGTGTGTATTTGCAAGCATACAAAATTCAAGAAACCGTTAAAAAGGCTGAAAGATAAAAAGGCTGAGTGCAAGTAAAACTCGGGTCATAAATGTAGAAAAAATATAAGATTTAACTACTTAACGCCTTTTAAGCTGTTTCGCCAACAAACTTAACACCGGAGAATTTTGCTTTATTTTCAATTTCTGTTTGTTTGTTTTGTTGTATACTTAATGTTGGTAAAAGTCTTCCGTCTGGCAACCCCTTACACACCTACACTATATATTATATTACTACAAATGTGAGTGCTATAATCTGGAATTATGTTCCCAATATTTGTTATTGACTTTAACTTTTTACTTGTCGGCGTTTCTTTACTTGGTCTTATTTAGAGCTATTAAACGCGGTAGCTTTTGCAGAAGGCGTTAGTTGAACAACAAAATATCTTTAGGCGCAGCTGAGTAACAAAAAATTAATATTATGATTTTGAGTTTTATTAATAGATGAATTGTATCACTTAAATGTTGCGATATTTTGAATTTTTTTTTGTAATTTTTTTTTAAGGGAAACTTCTTAGGCGTCGATGGACGAGCGAGAATGGAGAGTAAAATTTGAAGGTCATGCAACGTTTTGGGCATTTTCGTTCCGCGAGAGAGAGGAAGGATACACTTTAGGCTATTTTTCGTAAGTTTTTCCTTGTGGTTGCTAATTTCTAGTGAGAAATAACACTGCCTACTTTTTGGCGCTTGTTTGTTGGTCCAAACTTGTAGGAAATATATTTTTGATGCTTACTTTTTGGCGTTATATTTCCTTAGTGCCTACGGTTTGGGGCGTATTTTGGATCCAATTTTTTTGGCGGTTTTTTTGGTGTCTACTTCTTGGCGCTTAATTCCGTTTTCTGGCTAGTGCTTGTGAGTACTATAAACTGCTATCCATTCCGGCGTCGGATTTATTGGTATTGGCTTGCGGTAATTTGTGCCGTTGCTGCGGTCCTGAAATCGCTGCGTTTGTGCGGGTGATAAACGCTCGGAGACCGATCGACCGGTCTCCGTTTTTTGTCAATTTTGTCTATTTGTATTCTCTGCAAATGTTGTGAATTTATTTAGATATATAGGGCCGTCGAGGTAAATCCGGAATGTTGAACTTAAAAACAAAACTATTGGATATTTACTCAAAAATTATTTTATTTGCACTTAACTTTATATAATATGAGTACACATATCATAGTTGAAAATTATTCAATGTAACCTCCATCTCGTGCAATTATCTACTCCAGCCGGGACCTGAAGCGCCCACATGCGCGAGCTACCTCCTCTTTGTCCATTGTGGTCATCACTTCCTCGATGGTTGTCTTCAGAGCCTCCTTAGTGTTATGAGGGTTCGCGTTAACTTTTGCTTCAACTGTGCCCCACACGTAATAATCAAGAGGATTGCAGTCTGGGCTTGAAGGTGGCCAAAAATCTGGTGACCAGTGGTAGGGTAGGTTATTCTGGAACCAAGCCTGAGTCTTCTTTGCCTTGTGAGCCGGTGCGGAGTCCTGCTGAAACACATATTCTCTTCTAGCAGCCACGTGGTCCATCCAGGGTTTAGCAACTTGCGTTTTTTTGTAACCAACCCACTCAATTATCTCTTTAGGGCTTTTTCCGGCGCGAAGTGACACTAGTATCGCAGCTCTTCTGTCCTGCTCTCGACTCATCGTTTCACTAGCACTTACTCCGGCACTCCAATGTCAATCGGGAAACAATACACTAAAAATATGTCCCTTTATCAGCGGTTTTAGACTTAACGCTCTGAGCTTTCGAAATGTTTTCCGGATTTACCTCGATGGCCCTGTATATTCTTTCTTTTATGTGTACTACGCTATAAGCACTTTTTTTAATTTTTCTCCAAAAGATAACTTCAGAATTCGTATATGAGATCTACAAAACTCCGTATGACAATAAACTTAATCTTGTACTAAGAGCTCTTTTAGCGAAGACTTAGGACTTAGCCATATTTTTGCATGACTTAGACCAACCAACTCTACCAGCAACCCAAGTTTCTGGTTAAAATAAACTCCACTTAACTCTTAAAACATAGTGGACGGTAGATTTAAGATTCCTGGAGGTTTAATCAGAGATACCTGCTCTTTTGGGTTTCAAATGGAACGAATTCTTTACCTTAAACAAATTCATGGCATTTCGAACCGCAAGCACAACTTCATTTTATTTTTTTTGTATTGGAGCTACAGTGAACTAATTCAATCAAGGTTCATTAGCTAAATTTCTGTTACTAATCGCAGATCTATCCAAAATCCAACCTCGGTTTTCGGTTTCTAACTTTTGAAATCACTTAAGAATCGCCGCTAGTTCCTTGTCATGCTTGAATGGAGCTGGAGAAGTTGCGTTGGCTTACTTTAAGTAAAGATAACATCTTCTTGCACTCGTATGTACTGCCTCCTGTAAAAAACAATAAAGTAGAAACTGATAAGAGTTCCTCGAAAGAAGGTCAGAAAATAAGCGCGAAGACCAAAACAAAACATGCGCACACTGACTTTAACCCTATGACCGGGATAACAATTACTAAAAACATATAACTAACATAACCTCTACTTTACCCACTAAGTAGGTAGTGTGTGTAGGTATGTAGGTATGTATGTAGATTGTAGAATGCTTGCTCTTCCCGCCGCCACTCTTCGCCCGACAGTTCCATGTGCGATCTGTTGTTGTTGATAAATTGTCACTTAATTGCTGACTTAAACATTAAATAACTAAACTGTTTCGTTGTTTTCATGAATGCGTTAACAACATAATAATTATTTATTATTGTTGTTGCTTTTGTTTTAACTTACGTGCAGACTTACACATTTTTCTCCTGTTGTTTTTTTGCTTTGGTGTTTTGGAATGAGCGCGAAGTTAAAGAAAAAACTGACGGTTCGTTGCCTCGCTGGCTTAGCTTATCTGATATTAAACATGACAAGCCGTGCGAGCGAGTGAGCGCATACAGGGATTCAATGTGTTTTTTTTTTTTATTTTTGTGTAAGAGCAAGGGGAGAGTAAAGTTTTAGGTTTTTGTTGTTTGTTTGTGTGTATAGAAGTTATGTGCATTTTATAACGGGCAAAGTCGGGGAAATGAGCAGGAAGTGCTGTTATTGTGGGCGTGTTGTGAAAATGTTATGAAATGTACTTTTCAAAAAGATACAAATATACAGTTGCATGACTATCAAAGTGGTAGTTAAAATAATATTGCGGTTAGGCAATGCACATTACTTTTAAAGTTTGAGGGCAAATTCAGGTGTCGTAGGTCGGTAAGGTAACAAAAAAAAGGGTAAAGTAATGAGTTGAGCGAATGCTACAGAGCTTGCCGTGAGTTCGGGTTAAATACAAATAAGTAGGAGGTTGAAACATTTTAAATGTTCCATTTTTCTTAGGACGAGTGCGGTCAGGTTGTAACATAATTTTTTTTTTTTTGGAAACGTTTGCCCAATAACAATCTAAAAAAATGTATTTTCATAAACTTAAAAAACAAAACATAATAAATAAAAATAAAACACTAAAATAAATAAAAATTAAAAGAAATTAGCGTATCATTTTTATTTTAGTACTAACTATTCTTTCGTAACAATTCATAAATTTTTAACACATCAAAAAAGTTTTACAACGCTCGCATATCCGTGATTTTTTGCTATCGAATTTTAATTGCAAGTTTTGGGTAGCAAAGTTTATATGCTGCAGATGGTTTCTTTGCGGCATATGGTTTTTTGAGGAGCTTTTTCATGGCAGAAATGCTCTCGAAGGTTTACTCTCGGAGTGGTAGTTGCGCACCAACCCATGTGGCTAAAGATTTAAGAAGAGTTCTTTGGTATCACAAAAGATAAATTTTATTTTGTTTTTGTCCTTGTCGGCTCTCGTCGGGCGACCATTTAAACTAATCTAAAACGAGTTCTTGCCTTTGCCTCCGGCTAGAACTTCTACTACCGGTCGGAATTTTACCATGCAATCAATTTCGAACTCGCTTGGTTTTATTTTCTCAAATTTAGGTTTCTAGCGATTAAATTCAGATCTATCCGAGTACGATTGAATAACTGCTAAGCGGCTTTACTGAGGAGATTAGAGATCCTCAGTGTCTTAATTATAAGCCTTGCTTTTCTAGTTATAAAATAAATTTAGTAATTATCTCCATATTAGAGAGCCAGATACCTGAGTATCGAGCAATGGGAGTAGCTCGATATTCGCTCGGAACTTCTTCATTGCTCAACTGCTTAAATTTCAATTTAATTCAAAATTTTCGAGCTTTTTTGCGCAGCTAAAAAAATATTGTAACTTTAGTGCGCGTTATTTCTTTGGACTTCCAGTGCTGTTATCACTGTTTATAAATAATTTATAACATTAAAAAAAATGCTGGTAAAAAAGTCAAAAAAAGTATTGCCCGAATTACTCGAAAAAACTCGATACATATTACGCTCGAGAATTTTCGAGTAAAGAGCATCAAAAAGGTACTTATTGCTTATTTTTATGGACTATTTGAAAATTTGCAAACGAAATCGGGGGGGAAGGGATGTGGAGTAGCCCTTAATCCTTCTTGTACTTTGACTTTAGTAGGTTTCGCTGTTTGCTATAAATTCAGTAATAGTTTTCAAATTACTTCAACTACCTTCCCTGGATTGGTTTGGTTATTGGAGTTGGTTTTTGTTACTTGAGTATGACTGCTTTTCTTGCGGGTTCTGAGTATCTCAGGCTCTTTCGCCTTTTTCTTTTCATTTGACTTGCTTTTCTTGGGAACAGTGAATTCTTTACGTGGCTTTCATAACTTTTTTCACGGTAGGAATTTGCTTGGTCTGTCTTTCATCCAATCTAGCTGGATTTATAGCAATGAAACTAAAATCTGTTCAAGCCTAAGAGTTTATTGTATTTCTAAAGAATTTAAGTGACTTTCTTGGAGGGGTTTAAAAGACTTGCATCTGTTAGCTATGAATTTGTATAAAATGTAAGATCATTACATATATTTTTCTCATATAACATTTTAACTTAAAATTACAGACAGATAATTTTTTCAAGTGTACTCAATTTAGAAGTTCGGAAAGTGATACATAAACGCTTGTTCGAGTATTTGAGTCTGCCCTTGCCAAGCTTTAAAACACGAAAGAAATATAACAAAAATAAAAATAAAAACGGAAACGCATATTAGCCAAGTACTTAAAAAGCCGTCAAAACGCCACCAGGCCAACACGATAGACAGTTGAACGGTTTGGGTGAGTGACAAAAAATTAGGGTTACCTAACAGAAAAGTTAGCAGGCAAGGAATGGAATAGCACAGAGAATGATGGAAAGAACGCGTGATGTTGAGAGGACAACAAGAAAGCGCATAGCCGTCGGCAAAATGCCACATGCCGTCGAGGTGAGATGCATGCAGCACACACACAAACACAGCTATAAATACAGAGAAATGCATTTGTATGGGTGCATGGCAAGTGAGTTGATTCATTTTGGTTGTATAGTGAAATTATGGTTGCTCTGTTTGTTAAAGCCTTTTGTTTAGTTGATTACTCCGAACTCATTGTTGTTGTTGCCCTGACTTGCTCTTTACATGTGCGTGTAGATGTACATGTATGTATGTATGTATATATAAGTGCATGCATATGTATATGGGGGTGGAGTCAAAAAGTCACGCACGCAACTCCACTTTGCTGCCATGTCGCCTCAAACTGCTGTGCCGGCTGGCTGGTTGAGTGCCTGCGTTTGTCAAAATTGCTGTAGGCGGGGCAGCAGCGTAAGAAGCACAACAAACACAACAAATACAACGGCAATGATATGCTACACTTAAGAACACTGATAGAAACACATACATACATACGTGCATACGTGTATTGTATGGCCCCTATTATGAGCAACATTCGATCTTCGACTGTAGTCGAAAGTGCTGATCGAACGAATTTTCATTTGGTATTATGGTGCTCATTCGTTGAAGAATAGGACTATTGTGAATTTCGATCGCTCGACGCATTTACAATAGATAATTTTTTCTCAGCTGATACAGCAAATCAAATAAAACCCAAGAAAACCCGATTGTGTTGAAATTCTTTGCTAACATTATTTTTAAAAGTTAAAAAAAGTAATTTATGTGAAAATGATTACAACGGAGTTGTGGTTCGACGATTCATCGGACGATGAAAGATTAGTGGAACTAGCTAGAAGTAGAAAACAGTTGAGGGACGCCTCCAACCCCCTAGAAATGGCTTCCACTGAGTAAGTTCAGAATTTTCAAAATGTGTTGACGTACTTAATATTACAGAAATTTCCTTACAGATTTTTATAGAACTTTAGATTATCTAAAGAGGCGTTTATGAACCTACTGTCCAGTACAGAAAACCAGTTGCAGCAGTGCACCCGAGCCAAATCGATTCCCAATATTTTAAAGCTAGCCACAGTTCTTCGATTTTGTGCTCAGGGATCGTACCAATTGAGTATTGGTAATGAAGGTATGATAGGACTTGCTCAACCCACTGTGTCTGTTGTGCTATCAGAAATAATAGATGTCCTGGAAAATTATATTTGCCAAAGATGGGTAAAATTTAGTAGCACAGAGGCTGATCTGCAACAAAGAAAAGCACATTTTTATAGCAAATACCCAACGATGATGCTGGAAATATTGAAGTGGAGTCAAATAACGGAGAAGCAGAAAACATAAGAAATGAAATTCTTAGAATATTATAAAAAAATCTAAAAAGTATTAAATAGAAACCTTTATGCCACAGTTTCTGTTTTATTTTTGTTATAAATTTTCTTTATTCAGTTATTCGTTATTCGAAAAAAATATGTATTTCAGTTCTACGTATTTCAATTTGCTATTTAGTTCAAAATCAATCTCATTTCTTTAATAAAAAACATTAATTCATTTGTTTAACCTACTTTAAATATATACAGTCTTTTCCTTATACTAATATAAAACAAAAAATATCACTTCAGTTTCCTTAACACTAAGTATAAAAATTATTTCGATAGCAATTTCTTTTTGATCTCTAAAATCGCTACTTTTAATTGTTTCTGCAGCACTTTGCTTGATTTTGTGCAATGTAGATATCATTTGTTCATAAAATTGTTTTTGGCCATCAGTCTGCAACTCCAGTAACCTCAATCTCTCTGCTTTTTGAGACTTTTTGTTTGTTCTGGTTTTTCCTGCTGGCTCCTCGTGAACATTTAAATTTAAATCGGCTTCACTTTCCTCATAGTTTTGGACCAGAAGCTCTGGGCTGGGATTTGACGCGGACAAAACTGTAAACTGGTCACTGGTAGTTGTATCCAGGGCAAATTCCACCCCAGGCGGATTTATGCAGACATCAAATTGCAGCAAACCGAGTATGCTTTCTTCAGTATTTGAAAGTCCCTGAAGTTTGTTAGGGCCCCCACCTGTTGCTCGGAGCTCAGCTTTGTTTTGCGACATTTTTTTTTCGCTTTTGACTTCATGTCAGCCCATACCTGCCAAGGGAAAAATGTACTTATATAAACATCACACAAAAAAAAAAACCATTATTAACCTTAATCCATTTTACTGCCGTTCTAATTGGTGGTCCCAAGCAATTCAGCTCCGTTGTGAATTCTTCCCATTTTTTTGCTGCAAATCCCTTTTGCAAATTGTGGATTCTCTTCCATTAATGCAACTAGTTTTTCTAGTTGCTGTTTGGTACTCACGACTTTCGACCTGCATAAAATTAACAAAATTAGTATATATTTATTATTTGGTTACTATAAAACCATAAATAATCGCAAACAACTTACATTTTAACAAGTTTACCCACAATACGCAACACAGTCGAAAGCAAAACTGCATTCGACTCTAAATTCGGTATTCAACGAAAATTTCGACAGGGCTGCACCGCTCATAATACCAAATTGACATTCGATTTTCGATCTTCGACAACCAACGAATATCGAAGATCGAATGCAACTCATAATAGGGGCCTATGTTTGTTGTGCAACAGGGTTCACTGTAGCAAACAAATCTCTTGCATTGGAGTTGAAGAAGACAGAAATGGAGAAGCGAGTGTGTGTGTGAACTGTAGTAAAGAATTTGCCGACGGCACTTGAAATCCCAGGCATTCCACTGTACACATAAATTAATATGTGCCTGGAATGAAAATTCTAGCTGCTATTAAAAAGGGCGTCAAGGGGCATGGAATAGTTATTATGTAGACGAAATGAGATGGCATGGAATGCATTCAAATAGGCGAAATTGAGCAGGCGAAACAAAGATAGGTAATGAGGTGATAGGGAAATAACATATCCATATATATGGATAAAAAAAAGTAGAATAGGTGCAATGCAAGAAAAAAGGAGAAATTATATTTCTACGACTTGCAAGCTTTAAAGACTTTAAAGACTAATTTCAATATTCTAAATAAACTTGAAAAGAATAAACATAAACGCTTTCTTTCTTTTAAAAATTCCCTACAATTTCCTCTTTCATTTCTCTTCCCTTCCTATCTGAATGTCGTCAATATGCCGCCTGTCCCGCGATGATTGCATTCAATGGCTGCATTTTACCAGCTTCACAGGTATTTTCCCTCCCATCTCCAGCTACTTTAACTGACTGCCTGCCTGCCTACCTACTTTTCTCAATTCATTTTCCATTCGTTTTGGCGTTTGTTAATAATGGCGGCAGCTTGTGTGCACGTCCGTCATATGAATTACTCGATAATGAATGGACAAATGGCAAAAGGATGTGGCTTGATGAAGGACACACCCACTTAAGGGTTGTTGTTGTTGTTAAAAGCAGAAAACACAAAATTCTAATGAACAAACGATACGCTGGGAAAAGTAAGGGCGGGCGAAAATTATTTGGAAGCCCACATGCAAGTACATACGTGCATACGTTTGTAAATGTATTTCATAACCAAATATTTTGGGCAGAGGTGTGCAGTGTTGTTTCTCGACAGATGTCGCAGTGTGTGTTAAATGGCTATAAGTCAGGTACTAAACAACCGATATAGGTTTTTCAAATGAGTTTTATTCATTGCATTCGGAGGCAGCTATTTCCTGGTAGGCTGAATGTTAAAACCAAATGAGAAATGCTTTTTTTTTTATTAGTTTATATTGATTTTAAATGCAGAATAGGCAAATTAATTTTATAATAAAATGGGCAAATTTATTTACAAAGGCATTGGTTGGGTTGGTTGGTTAAAGTGGTGATTCTTCCAGAAGCCAACTAGCGCTCCTGCACCTTTTGTTGCCACATCCTCGTTTCCAACTTGTTTAACGGTTATTTACAGGAAGGCTATATCCAGTCTGTGCGGTTTAAGAACCTTATTAGGTTGTTGATGTCTAAGCCAGACAGTTGTTCGAGATTCTCGAGCAGCGGTTGGCCCAGGGTTAACATTCTGCCCTTCCATAGGGCAGGGCAGGGCATTCACAGAGGAAATGAAAGATTGTTTCCTTTCTCTCCGGTTGTTTACAACTGTGACAGTATGTATTGTGAGGGATACCCATTTTGGCTGCTTGTTCTCCGATAGACCAAAAGCCAGTTATGATTGCCGTTAGTCTCCAGGTGTCCCGTCGTTTCATGCTTATTAATGTCGACGATTACTTGAGGTTGTAGGTGGGCCATAACGTTCTGCTAATTTTGCATTTCGTCTGGTCTTTCCACCTACAAACCGCGATTCGGAGGTATTTTTGGGAAATTGTACTCTTGACTGCACCTAATGTTTTGAAAACTGATTCTGCAAGATTCTGTTATTCATGGCTTGCCAGTTCATCTGCTTTTCGTTAACTTCAATGTTCCGATGTCCCGGGACCCAGATTAAGGTAACTTTATGGTTCGACTTAAGGTGGTGAGGCTATTCCTACCATATTTCACCACTTTAGAGGTTGTAGTAGCCGAACCCAGTGCCTGGATTGCAGCTTGGCTATCCGAAAGAATAGCGATATTGGCCTTAAAAGAGAAATCTGTGATTAGTAGCCTGCAGACTTCCCTAATTGCTAGTACTTCCGCCTGAAAGACACTGCTGGTATTAGGGAGACGCACAGATTTCTCAATTTTAAATCTGTGAGAATATATACCAGCTCCAACACCGCAGTACATTTTATTGCCATCCGTATGGACTGTAGTGTGGAAGTTGTTTTGTGAGAATCCCTTATTCCATTCTTTCCTAGATGGAAAGAGAGTGACAAAACTTCAACTGAACGTCACCGTCGGGACGATGTAGTCAGTCCTCTTCGAGGTATACTGGGTTTGTCGCAATAATAGACTAGCATGCCCATACCTTTTTTTCAGTCCAGCGACCCGCTTCATTTAACCTAAATGCACTCATGGTTGCCGTTTTCTTAATATGTAGGTCTATTGGAATAACGTGTGTCAGTGCATTGAGAGCCTCTCTAGGACATGATCTGATTGCACCGTCCGTTATTGCACAGGCTGATCTTTGTATTCTGCTGAGTAATTTGGTATTGCACTCTCTCCCTAGAGCTTTCCACCAAACTACCGAGCCATACGATAACATAGGTCGGTTGTCTTATACAGCCTTAATGTATGCTTTGGTTGAAGACCCCATTGTCTTCCTTCTTTACCCGTTCTTCGACATTTAATTTCCAGCTAAGTTTGGAGTTCAGAATTACCCCTAAGTACTTTGCTCTGGGTGATAGTGAGCATACTTCAATATGTGATGCTACCATTTGCTGAGGAGAATACGCTAAATCGGTAGCTTTTTAGGGTTCCATTCCCACACTTCCCTTATATGAGATAATGACCGAAAACACTCCACAATGTTAGTATGTGAATGGCTTTTTACAAAATAATGTGAAAGTTATGGATTGGCCAAGCCAGTCACCCGACATTAACCCCATTGAAAACCTTTGGGAGATTTAAAGAAGCGACGCGGGAAGGAAACATTCGAAAATAGGAATATTAATATTCATGAATAAAATATTCATGGCGAAAAATCAAAGAACTATGATATTCCACTCCCACAGAAACCTGCCGTAGCATTATTAGTTCTATGCCAAGTTGAATACAGAAAGTCATTGACAATCATGGTGGACACAGTGGTTAGGTAGGTGAAATGGTTGAAGTGCCAGTCTGGCATTCCTCAAGGAGCACTGAGGCGCCGTTTTGATACCATGATAATATTAGTTTAATAAACTTGGAAGAACTTCCATATGAAAGGAATGACTAAATGTGTGTTTATGTACATATATAGCGTTTTTCAATAGGTGCGCTTCAACTTTTTTCCGATAGGGAGGGCGAACGACGCAATATTTTTTATTTTTCGCTTGTCATTTGTAAACTTCATTAGTATACATTTCATCATGGAACGCTACACACTTGAACAACGATTGCAAATCGTGCAAATTTTTTATGAAAATAATCGTTATGTTGCTGCTACTTTAAGAGCATTTTTTCCAAAAAATCATCGTCAGTGATGAAGCTCACTTTTGGCTCAATGGCTTTGTCAAAAAGCAGAATATGCGTTACTGGGCAGAAAGCAATCCACACGTGATTCATGAGGCACCGTTGCATCCCGAAAAAATCACTGTTTGGTGCGGTTTATATGCCGGCGGCGTATTGGCCCATATTTTTTCGTTGACGAGAACGATCGCCACGTTACTGTGAATGGAAATCGATACCGCGACATGATAAACGATTATTTTTGGCCGCAATTGAATGGTATGGACTTAGACGACATGTGGTTTCAACAGGACGGGGCCACAAGAAGAGTAAGTTCGATGAGCGCATTATTTCCAGAAATGGACCGGTCGAATGGCCGCCGCGATCGTGTGATTTGAAGCCTCTAGACTATTTTCTTTGGGGTTATGTGAAGTCATTGGTCTACAATAACAAGCCGGCGACGATTTGTGAGCTCAGAGCCAATATTGAACGCGAAATTGCTGGAATTTCGGCCGATTTATGCAAAAGAGTGGTCGAAAATTGGGTTGAACGATTGGACTTCGTAAAACGTGCACGCGGTGGTCATGCAAAAGAAATCGAATTTCATACTTAAATGTATATGTTCGAACTCGATAATAAAAAAAAAATTAGTTAAAAAAGTCAAACCGTTTGTGATTTATTCAAAAAAAAAGTTGAAGCGCTCTTACCGAAAAACGCTTTACTTGAACGGGGCATTTTTTTTTGGCATCGTTCTTAGAGGATTCAAGAAACAATATTCCATTAAGGCATAGCTTTAAAGTCAAAATCGAGCCTCTCTAATTAAATAAAAAGACTATCTCTATTTAATACGAAGTAAGTATGAAGATTTTTATCGACTTACTTGCAATAGATAGTAAAAACAATACACATTTGAAAGTAAAAATGTATTAAAACCAAAAAAATTTTTTAATACGCAAAAAAAATGTTAAAAATAAGGTTTCTTTTTTGAAATGTTTTCAATCTGTAACAGTTTTTTGCTTTAGAAAAACATAAATTTTTTTACTTCAAGTACAAAAGATAATACAATGTAATGTTCCTTTGCGAAAAACATTTAAGGAGCATGCAAAATTATAGACAAATCAAAAAAAAAAAATGCAGGCGAAAGAGAAAATTACTCATTCATATTTTGTTGAAAAAACTTTTTGCTTTGTGACTGCTGCACAGCGCCCTTATTAAACCTCCACAACGTCTAACAGAGCAAACTCAATTCGACGTTGTCGTTGCAATGCTGTTATCAATGGCTTGTTCCGTGCCGGTTGATCGTGAAGCTCTGCTTTCGCCAATCGAAGAGCAACTATTCTTGGCTTTTTCTGGTGAACAAAATTGAACGATGGATGGCTGCAGTACTTTTCCTGGGATCCTGTTTTGACAATCTAACGATCGTCCTATAAATCTGGCCAGCAATCTTTCGCGGTTTCTTTTTTCTAGAAACGCTTTCTGCTGTCTTATACTCAGATAAATATTTCAAAGCATTAAATACCTTCGTTTTTGAAACTTTTAAATGTGTTGAAATAGCACTGCAGACCTTTTGCAACTCTATGAATAAAAACAAAAATTTCCATCACTCAAAATTATTTTCTTGTACAAGTATTTATTAAAAAAGTTATTTAAAAACATAGTTGGGTCAATATTTTGCACCTACAAGCTTTGCACAAAATTCACAAAAATTTTACAAATTTCAAACAATGAAAAAAGAAATATATTTGAATATAAAATTGGATGATTAATTTTGCTCCACCTTGTACGTACGTTCAACTTCCTTCACTATATTTCTTAAAAAAAAAATTCCGAAAATTCGCTAAGTTACAGCTACTGCAATTACCTCAAAGTGGTGCAGAAAAAACTTAGTTCTGAGCATTTTTTTGTGGCAAAAAAAAGAAAAAATTACTAATATTTCATGCTAAACTTTTTGTGATTTTTTGTTTTTGCGTTGCAGAAAATATTTTTAAGCTTTTCTGCCATTCAAATTTGTTCTACTCTTGTTGGAGCAGCCCTAATAGGCGCTGCCTAATGTGGGGCTCCGATAAGTATTGCCACAGAGTTCGATAGGGCGGCAGGCATTGGGAAACGCAATTCTTATAAAAAGTCATCCACTTCGAGAAGAACATTTCCACGCTTCCTGTATGCAATTTTTGTATCTATGCATTCCTTTCACTAACGAATTCCTGCATACTCAAGCTCGCTATTCAACTGCCGACGTCTCAGCAAATACCTCGTTTGTTTAGGAAGTGCGACTCATTGAATTTCACGCCATATCAGTCTCACAAAAGCACACGTACAAGTACCAGAATTTATGCGTAGATCGTTCCGATTTGCCCTTACAAGGTTGATTGTGATAGCAGTCGCCGGCCCTTTGAGAGAAAAAGCAAAGGTTTATTGCGCTAGAATTCGCTCCATTTTGCGGCACTCATGTAAAGTAGTTCATTTACTTCATTTAAAACGAAATCGCGCTGTTAACATCTTATAAATAAATATCAAAAGTCTAAGAATAAGAAGAATTAACACTGCGCTCAGAAGCATTATTGCCAGAAGAAGAAAGCAACCAACTACCGTCCAAATCATTAAATCAAGACAAGCGACCATTAAAGCCGCAGAGCACCGCAACGATTTTTTAATAAAATCTTCACGTGCAAAAATGGATGAAACGCCATCTACCACGAACTGGTGATTCAATTTAGCGTGTAGCTTATCTGAAAAAGTGCCCAACAACACACACAAACAACAACAGCAAAGCGCGGTGTAAACTATTTTTCAAATCACAACAAGAGAAAAAAGAAATAAAACAGGCCTGAGTGCCCAAAAAACAAATGGTAATAGTCAAGAGCCAACGTCGGTGGGGCAGAGCAACCAGCAACTCACTCTATAAACTTCAAGAATTTACTACGCTCATTGATGCTATCTTTTTGGCAGCTTGAAAGTGGCGAAAGACTGGACTGCCACGACTTGTGAGACGGTGCGGCGGGTGAGTTGCGTGCGGGGCGACAGCTTAAAGGTGTCTGTGGCTCGTACGATGACCGCAGTGATCCCCACACAACGGGTTGTGGTGGTAAGTAGTTGTTGTTGGTGGCGACGGCGGCCGATTTAAATAAATAATTTTCCAGAGATTATGCATGGAAACGCCAATTTGACATTAAAATTGTAGGAAAAGGAAGACAGAGGGAGGGAGCAGCACCTGTGGGGAAGCAGAAAAAGTGACAGTCACTTGGATGCTTACTTGGTAGACGCGGCGAAAGGCTTTTAGTACTCATAGTTGTTGTTACAAACTACATTGTCGCAGATCGGTAAGTACACGACGGTGGACGCAAGAAGACAATTGCGACGGCAGCAGCACGACAAAAAGGAGAAACAAAACAGAGCTGTCAACAAACACAACATCGACAACAATAGCAAAAAGTGTTGAACTTGTAAGTAGAAAAGTAGTAAACGACGGAAGAGATTAACGCCAATGATGTGAGAAGACAAATTCCTAGAAGTTGTCCGTAGTTTGTTGTCACAAGCGGAGCGGTCTTGACAGTGTTGTAAATTTTGAAGCTTATGCCTCAGTAGCTGACTGCGGCACATGCGACGGAATTGCTGTTTTTTTTTTGTTATTTTGATTTTTGTGTTTTGATACACTAAATTGTGACAAATCCTCCGTGAAATAACTTAATTATTGAAAAGTCGCAGAAGCAAAAATAATCGCAGACACAAAGATCAAGCCAATTGAGACACAGCAAAGATAGCAAAAATAAAAAAGAAAAGCAAACATACATACATGCATATACACACAAAGTTTTTTAGTGCGAAATGAAAGTGACAAGAATGTTAAGTAGATTTACAAGCGCCTCGCCGGAAGACATGCCGAAAGATTGCAAACTAGTTTGAGAGCAATAAAACTCTTAATGGCTGTAAGATTACAACTTTTACAAGGCAAACATAAAACAAATTGGCAACAGAATACGTTTCAAACGAATTTAAGGAACAGATCAGAATATTTAAGAACTAAAAATAAAGCATAAAAGTACGGAAGTTTTCAATGTAAAGGTAGGTAGGGCCAAGACGACAAGCATTAAATTCTTCGGAATAAAAGTAATAAAAAGAAAACAATTACGAACATAGATACAGTATGTACAGACTGTAGATCTGAGATACAATCATACCTCCTGCATATATAGGGTGAACAATTTTGAGGTATGGGTTTTTAAATTGAAATAAAATAATAAAAATTTAAATTGATTGGGAAATCTTTATTAGTTTTGTGTAGAACCATTCATGACATTTATTTTTCAAATACCAAATACTCTTTTGTAAACACCAAGTTTGAATGACTCGCTGGAGGACTTCCGTCGGTATCTCGTGAATAACTTTAGTAATGTTGGCTTCCAGTGCCTCAGTCGAAGCTGGTTCATCAAAAAGAATTTAGAGTTTGCATACACCCACAAACAAAAGTCCAAAGGTGTGATATGACAGGATCTTGGTAGACAATCCACTGGTCCGTGCTGAGAAATGACGACGCAGTAGATCCAGTGTTTCAAGGATTGTGCGGCCTGTATAGCAAGTAGCGCAGTCTGTTATACAGATGACGAGCTTCAATTTCCGGCATCAAAAAGTCGTTTGTCATGGCGCGATAGCGTTCGCCATTTACTATTACATTGGCGCCAGCCTCGTCTTTGAAGAAATATGGCTCGATGATTCCTCCAGCCCATATGTCGCACCAAACGGTTGTTTTCAATGGATGTAATGGCTGTTCTTGAATCACGTAAGGTTGCTCTTCAGCCCAAATACGGCAATTTTGCTTATTAACGTAGCCATTAGCAAAAAATGGACCTCATCGATTTTCGTAATACTTCGTTAATTGTACGATTTGAAAACATTGTTGAAGCGTAAGTATTTCCATGATGAAATTTCAATGAATATTGAAAAAAAATATGTATTTAATTTGACAGTAGTCACGAGTGATCTGTCGAAAAACCCCCATTGAAAAAACTACCTCTAGTCTGATCTCCCTTTATAGATGTGAATAGCATTTTAAGTCACATTACATTTCGGATGCCGTAGCTGAATGGGTGAATGCGTGACTATCATTCGGTAGTGCTCGGGCTCGAAATCCATGCCATGAAACACCAACTGATAGAAAAAGTTTTTCGTAATTCTGCTCAATCACTCGGCAGGTAATGTCAAGCATCCGAATGTAGTTCTGCGATCAAAAACCTTCTCACAAGAATCCATCAGCCGTTCAAAGGCAGCCTAAAACTTCGGGCCCCTTGCGAAAGAGCATAAATTTGTACACCGCGAATATGAGGAGAAGCTCGGCCAAACCCCCAACGAGAGGTTTTTATAAATTTATATTTTTGTTTTAATTTTTTAGGATAAAATGTACTTACCAAAAACAAAAAAAAATTTTCGTTTGCTCAAAACTTTCGGGAATATGTTTTTTTGAAAAACTTGTCCCTGAAATATTTTTGATTTATGGCTGAGACTATACATGTTTGAGTATAACTTGAAAAGCTATGTTAATCCCACTATAAAACGTTCAGAATTTACTGAGTGTAGCTTCAGCTATTAATTTATTTTATTTATTAATGATAAAAATTCAAAGAAAAAAGGCTGAGGGGGGCTACTTTTCAAAATTACAAAAAAATTTTTTCCAAAAATTTAAAATATACATATGTACATACATACAGCTGTTGACAGCTAATTAGAAACGACACTTATTTCAAAATAAATTTTCCATTTTCCTTTTAAACACGTATTTTCATAACTTTTTGCCAATTTTATTTAAACACATGATAAACTTAAAAACTAGTGGAAAACAATTTAATCGTAATTCCTTATTAAATATACAGGGTTGGCCATATTAAACTGACCCATTGAGTAACCCTATAACTTTTTACTGTAATTTCAGATCAGCTAATGACATACCGCGTTGGAAGCGTCAGTCGAAGGAGATTTATACCATGAAACAGTACACCCCAATAGAACGCGCTGAAATTGTTCAGCTGTACATTCAAAATTCCTTCTCGATTGTAAAAACGCAACGTGCGTGGAGAAAAAAAAAATAAAGTGAAAAGTGCGCCGTCAAAGAACGCAATCAAGCAAATGCACAAAAGATTTTTGTCTTCCGGCACTGTGGCTAATACCCGACGTCCAAATAAAAAGCGGCCAAGACGATCTAACGAAAATATCGCGGCCGTACGAGCCAGTATCGAGTCATCGCCGCGAACGTCAGGTAATCGTCGTTCTGCTCAGTTGGACATCCCTCGGACCACTCTACGACGTATCATTCGTTTGGATTTGGGGATATTCCCGTACAAAATACAACTAAATCAACAACTGTTGCCGGCCGATAAGCCTTGTCGCTTGGAATATGCCAATTTTGTCGTCCGAATGGCCCAAACTGATGAGGATTTTTGGCATCAAATCATTATGAGTGATGAGGCCCATTTCTCCTTGAACGGAACCGTAAATAAGCAAAATTGCCGTTTCTACGCCACTGAAAACCCTCAAATTATTGAAGAGGTACCTCTCCACGACCAAAAAGTTACAGTCTGGTGTGGCATTTGCGCTGATATGGTCATTGGGCCGTTCTTCTTTGAAAATGGTCAACACCAACCATTGACCGTCAATCAAGAGCGTTATCGGGCCATGATAACCGATTTTGTGATGCCGATTGTTCGTGAAAATGGTATGGAGCACTTCTGGTTTCAGCAAGATGGCGCACCACCACACACAGCACGAGCCACCGTTAACTTATTGAAGACTTTGTTCCCTGGCCGTTTGATATCAAAAAGCGGCGATTTTGACTGGCCGCCACGATCACCGGATTTGACGCCACCGGACTTTTTTCTTTGGGGCTATTTGAAATCTAAGGTTTACGTCAACAAGCCAAAGACACTAGGCGCACTTAAGGCCAATATCCGACGGGAAATAGCCGCCATATCGGCCGAGACGCTGGCCAAAACTATGGAAAACGCCGAAAAACGGGCACATTACGCTATACGAGCTAAGGGCGACCACTTGCGCGATATCATATTCAAAAAGTGATGTAAACGAATCTCCTTGAACTAAATTAAATGTTTTTCACAATGAAACACAAAAAAATGTTTCTTTTTCCATATTTTTTTAATAATCACATGGGTCAGTTTAATATGGCCAACCCTGTATATATATTGTATTTTTTAAAGCATGTGAAATGCACGATTTGGATAGGGCAACTAATTAGAAACAGTAATGTATTATCAGATCAACATAAAGATTATGTTAGTATTTGGTTCCATAACCCTTTTGCTTCAATACTGCCTCACATCGATTGCGCATTGATGTAATGAGATTCTGACAGCGCGCCACAGGTATTGCTTGCCATGCCGTTTTTACTTCGGCATAAAGGACATCCATATTTGGGATATTTTTGGCACTCACGGCTTTTTTAACGTCACCCCAGAGATGCTCTATTGGGTTTAAGTCCGGACTGGATGATGGCCATTCCAAAACATTGATGGAATTTTCGTCGAAAAACTGTTTCGTCAACTTTGCGGTGTGCTTTGGATTATTATCCTATTGAAACTTCCATATAACAGGCAAATTTTCCTCAGCCCACGGCAAAATTACATTTTTTAGTAAATCGACGTATTTCTCCTTATTTAAAATTCCATCAATTGAATGAATTGGGCCAACACCACTCCACCAGAAACATCCCCACACCATGATTGATCCTCCACAATGCTTCACTACCCGTGAAACGTAGCGAGGATTGAATTCTTAGTTGATTGGCCGTCGAACATACCTTCTACCATCTAGGCCTATGCGATTTATCTTGGTTTCATCGCTCCAAACGATATATTTCCATTGATTTGGAGTCCATGACCAATGGGATCTCGCAAAGACTACTCGCCGTCTTCTTTGTATCTTGGTTAGAAGGGGCTTCTTGCGAGTTGCTCTGCCATGCAGTCCAGATTCGACCAGACGCCGAGCAATTGCCCTCTTGAATATTTCGAAATTATATTGATCCTGAATTTCCCGTTGGATGTCAGTGGAAGTCTTTTTTGGGTCTCTTTTGGAGATGATTGCTATCTTGCGGTCAATTTCTGTTGAAGTTTTCCGGGGCCTTATCTTACGTGGAACATTGTCAACAGTCTTAAAAAGTTAAGGCGTTAAAAACCATTTTTTTGAGCATTTGACTTGCTTAGAAATTTCACTGTACGACTTTCCAGCTTTACGAAGGTCAAAAATGGAGCTGCGCAGGGCAGGTGTACAGCTGCTGCTTTTTCCCATTACACATCTTGAAGACGAATATTTGAGTTGCTTTTAAACAACCAATTTAAAATGTATACACACCAAAAAGTCGATTATATTACTATTAAAATAACACAACTTGCCGAATATGCTTCCACTGAACAACTGTTTCTAATTACTCGTCTCAGTTTATTTACCTTGAACTAAGTAACCCATGCACTGCGTTGGATAATATTAACCGTACTTCAATTACACAACTACAAAACTAGGCGCATTGGGTAGTAAATAGAGTAACAAAAGCAATGCAAATGATTTTAAGATAAAAAATAACGGTAAATTTAAACAGTTTTATATTATGCTGATCAAGCGTTTATCAAAAGAGAGCGTCTCTAATTAGCTGACAACAGCTGTATATATGTATTTTATCTTAAAATTGTTTTCAAAACACATTTTTAAGTATAATTTATCTTAAAAAAATAATAAATAAAAATTCTATAAATGTTAAAAAGAACTTAAGATATGCCACTTTAAAGAACTCTATACAAAAATTTTCAACACTGAATTAAATCTCAAAATGATAAAATTAAAAAAAAATTATAAACTTCTTACTCCCACTGAAGCCTACAAATAAAACAATTTCCAGAAAAATTTACTACAATCCCCAAAACACATGGATCACTTGACATGGAACCGCTGCTCACTCAGATAAGTGAAGTAAATGAATTTGGGGAGCGGCTTGCAGCTCGACCTCAAGGTATTTTGTGCACTTCAACAAATTAATCGTTTTTCTTAAAATATCGTAGAAATGCTCTAATTACACGCGAATTAGAATAAAATTCGTTCGCGCGGATTAAGCAAAAAATCTCAGACAAAATCAATTGCGGAATATTGAAACGACAATGCGCAAGTTTGCGAATTCGTGTTCTTTAAAAAATTGCAGATTTTAAGAGTAAGCTGAGTGTTGGCCGTCATTAACAGATTTCAAGAATTAAATATCGAAAAACAAAACTAATTTAACACAGTAAGCAGCAAAAGAGCTGCGGAAGAATCAACAGTTGATTCTGAGAATTTCACACTTTTTGATCATGAAACAGACAGCAGACGAAAGTCGGAGTGCTCTGGCCGACAGACGGCAGACTGCGAAGCCAAGCGCAAGTTTGTATGCTAAAACTTTGGCTTCACCGCTTCGGCGTATTTGGGGCAGGATTAACAGCCTGAGCTGAAACAAAACATAAACAATAAAATGTTAAGAAAAGAAAACAAATAACAATGAAGCAGGCGACTCTAACTGCAACATTAACTATGGCTTGCTTTTTTCACTCTTTCTTAGCCTTTCAGTCATTGCACGATGACGCAGCTTCTTCCCTGCTGCCGTCGTTCAGAGCATGTAACCTTCTGTGGCCATGAAATCCGATTCTGCACTCTGTGTGCTCTTAGTGTCAGTGCGTCTGTCTGACACAGTCTGACAGTCAGTCAACCAGTGTTTCCTCAAGTCAGCATGCTGGAATTGTGTGAAATTTATTTGCAGGTAAAATTTTAAACACCCCCGCCCACAAGAGTTCAGTTTTACCTACTCGCATTATGCGTTTTATTACCTGCCAGCCGCCACTATTGCGCTGCTGTTGCTCCTTGCGACTTAATGGCTTTGACTTTCGAACCTTTTTTCCAGCATTCCCTTGTTTGTTGTTTGTTGTCCGGCGACTCAAATGATTGAATGACTTTTAATGCCGTCGTTACCACTAAGGAAATTCATCTTTCTTTATTGTCGTCTCTTTTTGCGGCTTAAGTGTATGCATGCCCGCTTGGTTGGTAGCTTCTTCGAATTGTGGGCGTGACTAAAAAATTAACATTGCAAATTTGGTGTATATTTTTCTACAGAACTCAGGCGGGGCAGTGAAATATGCATAAGTAATACGATATGATGCGCCGTGACGTTTGAATGTTGTATTTCTTAACTTGGACGCTGCGTGAATCACTGCTTGGCGAAGAGTACGAACAGCATCCGCATACGTGAGAAGAGGTGCGTTTGGAAGAAAGTTTCCAGTTTTTTGGAAAAAATTTTGCAATGCTTTTGTGTAAAATTTTTGAGAAAAAATGGTTTTTTTGTAAGTTTTGAGAAATGTTCCCCCTTCCTCCCCTCAGATTCTTTATTATTTTTCTCATTTTTAATTAATTTTTGGGATAAAATGTACTGAAAAAAAAAATTCTTTAATTTATTTAAAAAATATTTTATTTATTTTGTTTAAATTTTTAAGTATTGATAGTAAAAAAAAGGTATTTTCTGTTAAAATTTTTTTTTTTAATTTTATTGTTTTGCTCAAAATTCCCTTCAAATTCATAAACATTTCTCTTTTTTTTTAATTTTTGGGATAAAAAGAAATTTTATTTAAAAAAAATGTAGTTGTTTTCTTTAAATTTTTTAATTTTGAAATTTAAAAAAAATTGTTTTTTTGTTTAAAGTTTTTGTAAAAATTTATTTTTCTGTTTAAAATTTTTGTTCATATTTTTTCTTGTAATTATTGAAAAACATATTTCCCTCCCCCTCTCACGCTATTTTTTTTAATTTTTCCTTTAGTATCCAAGACTGAGGCCAGCAATCCTTGAAAGTTTCATAGTGGAATTCCCATGACTTTTCGAATTATAGTCAAATACGTGCAGTTTACTTAGATCATATTGAAATACAAATTTTTGAAGTAAAACTTCTTAGGCGTCGATGGACGAGCGAGAATGGAGAGTAAAATTTCAAGGCCATGCAACGTTTTGGGCATTTCGTTCCGCGAGAGAGAAAAAAGATATAACGTAAGGGAAAACGAGAGAGAGAGCTATACCTTATATATATCTTATAGACACTTTTGGCTATTTTTCCTGAGTATTTCCTTGTGGTTGCTAATTTCTAGTGAGAAATAACACTGCCTACTTTTTAGCGCTTGTTTGTTGGTCCAAACTTGTAGAAAATATTTTTTTGATGCCTACTTTTTGGCGTTATATTTCCTTGGTGCCTACTGTTTGGGGCGTATTTTGGTTCCAATTTTTTTGGCAGTTTTTTTGGTGTGTACTTCTTGGCGCTTAATTCCGTTTCCTGGCTAGTGCTTGTGAGTACTATAAACTGCTATCCATTCCGGCGTCGGATTTATTGGTATTGGCTTGCGGTAATTTGTGCCGTTGCTGCGGTCCTGAAATCGCTGAGTTTGTGCGGGTGATAAACGCTCGGAGTAGTGAGCGTTGTTGCCACGGTTTGCGCCCGGCGTTTACCTACACCGGTGGACCCTTCTCCGTGTTTTATAAATTTTGTATATTTGTATTCTCTGCAAATGTTATGAATTTATTTAGATATATATTCTTTCTCTCTCGGGTCTCTCCCTCTTCCTATGTATGCTTTGAAAGTTTCACTTCTGTTATGTGCACTACGCTACACGCACTTTTTTTTGTTTGTAATTTTTGAAAAACACTCCCCCTTAGATTTGTTTCTTTTTTTCCTTAATAGATGGGACTTTGCTCGGCAATCGCTGATAGTTTCATAGTAGAACTCCCAGCAGACCCACTAAGCGTACTTAGACTAAAATTTAAATTTATTATTCGCCCATTATTTTCTAAAACTCATAAAAAATAATATGAATAATAATATGCTAATGCATAGATTTTTAATGTTTTGCTACTTTTTGAAAGTTTTTGATTACGCAGATTTAAGAAAAAAATTTTTCATGCACAAATTCGTAAATTCTTATGCCAGATGAAGTATTTTTTTTGAAGTTGTTCTGTTTTTTTCCAATCGCAACATTTCAGCCCACTGCCAATTAGGAACAAGTAAACATTTTGTTGCGCCACACTTTTGGCCTCTATAACCGTTTGCTCTACTTTTACGGGCACATATTGTCATAAATATCTCTTTCGCTTACCAACTGCAATAAATTGTCGTAACCAGCCAACTAACGAAAAAATATAATAATAACCAAACCACATTTTTTGCACGGCAAATATTTATTTCTGAGTGCAGTTGTTGCCGCATTTGATACAATAAATAACAACAAATAAATATATGCATACATATGTTCGGCCTCAAGGCGGCTGCATCGGCGCATTTCCTTTGAACTCCTGTCTTCAAAGCCGGTCCAATTTTTATTTCCATCCGCTTCAATGGTACCACAAAAATACCTGTACTTCTGCACAACTGTGCGCCGACAAACGGACAATTCAAAGTATTAATTTTTTATTGTTTTAGTTTTTGGATTTTGTTTTCGCTGACTGTTAAAGTGATCTTTAGAATACCGAAAAAAGGCATGTACTTGTGCATGCGTATGCCACATATCTGTGCGCTGCATGCAGTAAAACAGGCGCGGCGACATGTGTGTGACGCCTTAATGAAGCAATCAATATTTGTGCTGCCCTACTCGCAGCCTACTCAACCCCAACCTACTACGCGTTGCCATAAAAAGCAGATTTTGTGGTTGGCAGTGGAAGTGGTTTGCAGAGCCTTTTAACGGTTATAATAGTTTTTAATGCTCTGCTTCTTGTTTTTGTTTTTTGCTGCTCATTTTAAATTTTAATTCACACTTCCATAAAAGTTGCACATTGTTGTAAAATCCAAAACGAAAAACTCCCAATTGTATTGTAATGTGCAACAAGTTATAAAAAAATTGACAGGAACAATCGAGCAGCTGATATTGCCTTTGGCGTTGTGGTAACGTTTTTCTTTGTGGTGGCAAAGTTATAAATTTATTTTATATATAAAATGCGAGTTGGCAGCCAGCTATTTATATAATGGGAATAACCTTGTGGGTTGAAAAGTTGAACGAAAACGAAAAACAACAACAGATATTGTAAAAAATTGTAATAAAAATTTATTCCATTGTATCGGCTGTCAATAAAAATTGAGTCAATAGCTAGCTGAGTTTAGTGTGCTCACACATACTTACGTACGTATTATTTGCTTGCATTTTATGGACAATTTAACTGCCAATATGCCGGAGATGGGTAGTGAAGTGGCACTGGATTGAACAAATTAAATGCTTCTGTCGGTAGCAGCTGTTTGATTTTCAAGCTCCTGCGAAATTATTGACTTTTTCAGAATTTTTGAGGATTGACTCACATAAAAAGTGGAAAAATTCAAGATATTTAAACAAAACAATCATTAAAATTACATAAATGTAAAAAGGCTAGTGAAATGAAATGCAAAGAAATTACATGACACGAGGGGAAATGGCATGAAAAAAGAGAGAATTGCATGAAATTGGATGAAAAATTGGGGGTATACGAAATTATCAGAATCATAATAACATCCAATATTGGTTACTCAACATGAACAGGCGCTAACAATTATAAAAGGGGATGTCTTCAGAATTAACTCTTCCAAGGACCGTACCAGCCCTGAGTGTCTAAATTTTTTTCCCGAAGGGTTGAAGTTTTCAAACTTTGGGCGAAAGTACGAATAGTTTATGAAATATTTCATATATAATATAAAACGACTTCAACTATAATTTCTGTCGTAGGCTTTTGTAACAGGATTTAAAGCGGAATGTCTTTGTACAATGTGGCGCAAAATTAATCACTCTATCGGAAGATTTAGGAAGGACCTCTCCGAGCCGTTTGATACCAAACGAGGTTTCAGACAGGATGACTCGCTGTCGTGTGACTTCTTTAACCTGATGTTGGAGAGGATCATACGAGCCGCAGAACTTAATCACTCAGACACAATATTTTATAAGAGCGTACAATTGTTGGCGGATGCCGATGATATTGACATCATCGGCATTAACAACCGACAAGATGCGATGAAGCGACGCTTGGAGTGTTTGAGAGAAAGATTCTGCCCAAGATTTTTGGACCCTTGCACGTTGGCAGTGGCGAATATCGCAGGCGATGGAACGATGAGCTGTATGAGCTTTACGACGACATAGACATAGCGCAGCGAATAAAGATCCAGCGGCTACGTTGGCTAGGTCATGTTGTCCGAATGGATACAAACGCTCCGGCTCTGAAAGTATTCGATGCGGTACCAGCTGGTGGCAGCAGAGAAAAAGGAATGCCTCCTCTGCGTTGGAAAGATACGGTGGAGAAGGACTTGGCTTCACTTGGTGTGTCCAACTGGCGCCAGTTAGCACGCGAAAGAAAGAAACGACTGGAGCGCTTTGTTAAACTCGGCCAAAACCGCGTAAGCGGTTATAGCGCCAATTAAGAAGAAGAGATCGTAATATTTGTAATGTTTGCAAATTGCGTCGTATGTCAATTATATTTGACACATATGAACAGTAAATAAAAGCAATGGAGCACGAAAGAGAACTTTTTTTATTTAGTTATTAAAAATTAGTTATTTTTATTTAAAAAAATTTGAAGATCAAAAAGCGCGTAAGGGTCAAAATAAAGATATGCGTTACTCAAAACAATTGTTTTTTTTTATAAAAGTTATTAAAAAACAAAGTTGGATGATTAACCCTCCGTTGGACACCTTTTTTAAAACTTTCGGTTAGGCACTCGACGTTGGCCTTTTTTCGTCCTATTCCAGAATAGTTTTTAAAAGATTATATCCATAAATCGGTAGAAAATTAAATTTTAACTGCAAGCTCAAGTTGTTAGCTATAACAGAAATATGTTAAATTCGCGTCTAAAGTCGAAAAGTCTGTCCACACTAGGGTGCCCAACGAAGCTTTAAGGAACGCGTAAGGGTCACAATAAAGATTTCCATCACTCAGAATCATTTTTTGTATTTAGTAAAAAAAAAATAAAAAATGATGGATGGATGATTAATTTTGTGCCACCTTGTAATGCATAGAAATCCTCTACCTCGTATCTAATGGGCTTTTTTGATTATTTCTCAAAACAGATGTACTGAAAATTCATTAAAAAAGGCAGTTAGAGGGTTAAATTGTTCGACGGAACGTTTAAGTAGAACATTTTATTGGAGATCATCGGATATGAAAAACGCTAGCGTGCTGAAATGAATGGGTAAGAAAGCTTTGTCCAATCCAATGTTGACAAAATTGGCAAAGATATTTTTGGAGCTCATCCAACTGTGGGCATAAGGGAAGATCGGTTTGTATGCAAAGAAAAGTTTGACTTAAGTAAAAGTAAAATAACCAAAACTGGCCACATCTGCTTTATTGTCCTTGAGTGAATGTCTAATAAAATCGAGTTGAATAAAGCAAAAGGGAATGAAAATTAAAAATTGGAAGCATTCAAAAAAATTTACAAAAAATAATACATGATTTTCCAATAAGATTTTCCATAGACTATGTCCATGCAAGGCATAGAACCGGCAAAACTTGTGCAATGACTTGGGTGCATTTGAATTTGAGATAGCCTTTTATAACTGAGAATTCAGAAAATTCCACAAGAAAAAATGCATGTTTCGTTCAATCGTGTTACATCCTGATGACTAATCATCAAACTACCAATTTTTAAATGTCGCCAAAAGCACCACGACCATTACAGCCTGCCCACATCGACGCATCACCGTCAGAAAACCCTTTATGACTAGTATGTAATTATATACATACATATATGATTTTACATTTCTTTCCAAGCCGTAGGCATAGAAAAAACAACAGCCAAATAAAAATCAGAGAAATAACTATCATTAAAGTAGTAGCTCGTGTTTACGTGAGACTACAATTTTCTACTTATAAAATTTTAATGATGATTGAAAAATGAAATGCTTGTTGCTGATGAGCCATCAATCAAAGTCAACGACACAGAGCGGCAAGAAAATACACACATACAAACTTTCACTAAATTGAAAAAACAAAAAAAAAAATGCTCCAACAATGCTTGCCATTGAACAGCGGCAGCGCAAAAATACAACTTTGTAATAAGACAAAAAAAAAAAAATAGTAAGGAAATTACTAAAAATTAACGCCAACCGTGTAAATTAGACATTTAGTGTGACTACTGAATACTGAAAGGTTGGCCTGTTAGGAAATCTAATCTAATGGCGAGTGTGAAGATCCCAAAACAAAGAAAAAAGAGTAGTGATTGATTATCGGCTGAAGAAATACAAACTAATTCAAACCGAATCAGCAGTTAATGAAAGAATTGAAAACAAAATTTTGATTTTGAGCTGCAATTTGATCGATTACCTGACGCAACGAGTGCGATACGGTAGTAAATCCTACATAAGTTTGATTTGAAATTCTTCACATAACCTTTTTTAACTTAAAGCCAGGCTATGCTGTTAGGGGAGATGATGAGAGGACCAGGCTTGCGATCGAAAATGGGCGGAATTGTACAGGAACAGACGCAGATGGCACATACAAATCGATCATATCTGATCTACAGGAGATAACTGGCATATACTTATACTATGTATACACCGGCTGTCAAAATTTACCTATAGACACAGGCTCTTAAGATTAGAATTATGGGAACACTGGTAAAATGAGGACTCGAACAAAGCGTTGTGTTGCTTTCGTATGATAGTATGGGATTCTCAAAACACGAGCTTCCTTCCTAACTAAGCATATTTTATATGATTTGTAACAAATTTTGATTCTTAACGCGGCAATAACTGAAAATTTCAACATGAAAATTAATTAAATTTAAGCAATAGAAAACGGGAATGTTAGAGAAGCCTGTATATTTATATCATAAGTATAGAAAAAAATCAAAGTACATTGAAAAATAAACACAAAATAAAAAATGTTTTCACATTTGTCAAACAGACTGAAGCGTTGTTGTGATCAAATTGACGCAAAGCAATTATTCGAAAATATTTCGGAGAAAAATATTTTCGTGATAAAGTGCGCGAAGTTTTAATCCCAGTTGCTTACGCTTCAAGAATATATCCTTTCTATCGAGTTGAATACCCAGGTGTTTAGTTTGATGAGGTTGAGGTATTTGGCAGTGATTTAAAGTTTCTGGAGGGCATAAGTGTTTACTGCGTGTGAAAGTAATTTGTACTACTTTGGTTTGATTGGCTTTTATGCGCCACTTGTTCAACCAGGTACATACTTTGTCGAGGTTGTGCTGCAGTAGAGATGAAGCGGTGGAGGCAAGATCATTTTCGGTCATTGCAACCGTATCGTCAGCATATACTCGTATACGTAGCTGTGTGCGTGCTTTTGTCAAGGGTAGATCGGAGTTAAATAATGTGCAAAGGACCTGTCCCAGAAAACTACCTGCTTCCACTTCGTGAAGGCTAGTAACCAGTATAATTTGTGTGCTGGAGAAACGTTATAACTCAAAAAATCTAAAATTCAAGTAAAATGGCTTCAAAATTTTCAATTCATTGTGCCTCCCTCTTTATGACTAATTACAAATTTTTATTAAAAAATACCGGCTTAAATTTTGTACTAAGCATACAAGAATAGCTGGTAATAATTTTCAAATACTTGTCTCAACAATTGGTTTTTTGTTTTGGTTATGATGTCAGAATCTAAAATCAAGCCACTCCAAAGTCATATGAAATAGTAGTATAGGGTTTTCCAAGGGGAGGTGTTATTTTGATATTCAAAGAAAAATGCGATTTTTTAATATAAATGATCGGATGTTTATTTCATTATAAAGAGAAAAGTATGCCGTTAATAGTGGAAAATAACATCAGGCAAATGACCACCACGACCACGCTTATATGACAATATCCTTTTCATGAAATTTTCCATAACCGAATTGCAAGTGGCTGCCCTATGTCCTCGATAGCCTCACGAATTCCATCTTTGAGGTCTTGAATCGACCCTGGGCTGTTGGCGTAGACCTTCTCTTTCACGTGGCCCCAAAGAAAAAAGTCACAAGTTGTTAAATCACAAGATCTCGGTGGCCAATTGTGATCACCTCTTCGAGAGATAACACGGTCCGGAAACTTTTCCCGTAAAAGATCAATGGTTTCCTTACTGGTGTGGCACATAGCGCCGTCTTGTTGAAAATAAACGTTGTCCAGATCACTACCATTCGATTCCGCCCATAAAAAATTGTTAGTCATCTCTCGATAGCGCAATGCATTCACCTGTTATTGGAAAACCCTTTATGTATGGAAATCGGTTCAGTTTTTTGATGTGCCCTCATAGAAAAACCTGACATAAGCTTTTCAAGCTGTCTCACTACCCCATTTGTAGATACTGGAAAACAAAATAGCGAAGAAGAAAAATATGATTAAATAAACGAGAAAAACTTAAATCCCCTCACCCATGAAAAATGCTCCGAGTATGACGATTGAAGCTATGCATATAAATTTTAAGGAAAATAAAAGAGTTGATCAATACCAAAGAAGTTTTGAAAGCGGATTTAGTTCTGAGTCTGCCAAGCCTTGATTTTCAAATAATTGCCAGACACATTTCCTACTCGGACACTTTGATTACTTGGCAGTCGTTGACTTGAATTTTTACCAATTTATATATTTTTATGTGTTTCGATTATTTGAAATTCCAGTCTAATTTGGCGAAAAGTTGATTTTATAGGAAAGCGTGTAAAAATAGGAATAAAAAAAAGAAGAAATATGAATGAGCTAATGAAGCCTTTGACTACTTTTATTGTAAGTTAATTAAATGTTGTCAAGTTTTAATTATTCTCTGATGTTATTATGGTTAAAATTGCAATATTTATTTAACATAAAGAGGTATTGGGAAAAGCACACGGAAGGGTTAGGCTTAAATTAGGTTTAGTTGGTAGACCAAAATAGGAAAGCTATGTGTGCTAAAATATTAGGTTGACCACAAAAAAATTTTTTTATACATGTTCTAGATTTATAAATTTCTTTCTAAAATTACTTAAACTTTTTTTATAACTTTTTTGTTCGTTTGTAATTTTGTGGTATTTTCAGAGTCCCTAAGAAAATATCTAATTTTTATTTTATTTTATAACAATACTGTAAAGAACATATATTCTCTTTGTTAGTTAACCTAGCATGGCCTCTTCTGCCTTTCAGATTGATTCATGAGAAAATGTATTGAATGAAATGAATTGAATTGAATTGAAAATGTATTTGAAGTCAGCAGTCAGTGTATTTTTATAATAATAATCCAAAATAAGCCTATAGTTCCAGCTTTCGAGGGTTGAAATGAAGTGGAAAAGCTTATTGTTATTTGATGCACATTAAAGCCATTTGTTGGCATGCACGCCTCATCTGCTCATCAAAACGCCTGCTGCAAATTGGGTATCCGTTTGCTGATCATTCGATAAGGTTGACACATCCCTCATAGAAACGGCCTCCCAACAGCTTCCATGACTGGTTTGACTCTTCACAGCATGAGCTTCGTTTAAGTTGAATTATATTATATATTGTGAAATTTATAGTGAAAGAGGTATTCAAAAAAGTAGTCACAATATTGAATACAGAAACATCTACTACTAGGCATTTGGTTAAATTAGGTGAGTTTAGGTTGATTTGTTAATACTGAAGGACAAGGCGTATTTGAATAGGTAAAAAGTGGCATTAAATAAAAAGCGCACAAGAGATGAGCCGAAGGAAATGTTTAACTATGAGAACTAGAAATTACCAATGGAAAAACCCTGCGTGCTAATAGGACAATTCGGTGGGCTGATTCTGTCAAATATACCTCTACACCTGTACCTCCTACCTATACTCGCTGGTATCGAATTTTGCTCAATAACTTTGTTCTTACTTTCACATATAAATTTTTCATCAAGCGAACTGAGTCCAGACATAGCGAACAGAGAAGTGGCATAACGAACGTGTCTTACAAGGCTGGTAGATTACCAGGATTGGTCATGAGCTGTGGTAGAAAACACAGTTGAGTGTAACTCGGCTGCCACGTCATAGGGGATTCGGCAGCAGAATTCTGCCAAGGATCATAGATTTACCAGGTTTGGGCATTAGCTATTGGGAAAATTAAATTTCTGCAAATTCGGCTGCCAATTCAACGGTTGCCAAGCAACATTAACGGAGACTATTTTGATTTTTTTCTTATATCAGCAACACAATTTCAATTTTTTCGTAAACAAACCGCTGTCATGACCTCTGTTACGTCAGCCAAACAGCTGATTTTTCTAAATTCTCCCAAAGCCGGTTACCGGTCATACCTTAAAAAATCCTTTCCCTTTATATTACACTAACAATGCCAATGAATGCATATGAGAATGAGAAAATACCTAAATTCTTTATTTTATATATTAGGTTGGGGAATAAGTTCGTAGCGCTTTCACCGAAGACTTTTATTTAAACAAAACACAGTTATTATATCAGTACGTTAATCAATTATATTATATATTCGCCATTGCTGTTTACAACCTCTTCCAACCCCTCGACAAATATTTTGATGCCGTTCCACCAAAAATCGCTTGGTCCGGTGTCAAAGAAGCTGTTGAACCAGTTTATTAGCGAAGGTAACGCCTTTCATATGGTTTGACAGGCAGCGGAAACATTGTTAATCCGTCCGGGCAAGGTCCGCAGAATAACTCAAAATCACAATTAACATAGTTTAGAAGAGCAGAAAGAGATATATCGAATGAATACTTACCCTTTGCCAAACAGCAAACAACTCGTTGTAAAAAGAACAAATAACGGGTGATTTTTTAGCTATTATCTTTTTAAACAGTTGGTTTAAACAGCTGACGCACGTTTCGTGTTTTGTTTCACTGTCAAACATCTTCAGTTTGGTCTATAATTTAACCATGAATCGTCTTACAAACGAACAGCGCTTGCAAATCATTGAATTTTTTTATAAAAATGCGTGTTGTGAAAGTTTAAAGTCGGAAAATTGTGTTCAGCGACGAAGCTCATTTTTGGATCAATGGGTACGTAAATAAGCAGAATTGTCGATTTTGGAGTGAAGATCAGCCAGAAGAATTGCAAGAGCTACCAATGTATCTAGAAAAGGTCATAGTTTGGTGCGGTTTATGGGCTGGAGGTATCATTGGACCGTACTTCTTCAAAGATGCTGCGAACCGTAACGTAACTGTGAATGGTGAGCGCTACTGTGAAATGATATCTAACTTTTTTTTGCCCAAAATGCAAGAGAGAGAGAGAGGCGAGTTCGGTGAACATTTTATTTCACGTTCAGGACCTGTCAATTGGCCACCCAGATCGTGCGATATAACGCCTTTAGATTATTTTTTGTGGGGCTATGTTAAAGCTCATGTCTATTCAGACAAGCCTGCTTCAATTAACGCATTGGAAGACAACATTAAAGCATTTATAAGTGAGATACCGGCCGAAACATAGAAAAGAGTATGCCAAAATTGGACTAAGCGGATGGACCATTTGAAGCGCAGTCGCCTTCAACATTTGCATGAAATAATCTTCAAACAATTAATTATATGGACTGTACTATTGATTTAAATAAAAATTTCATGCATTTTTCTGAATTTTAAAAATCACCCTTTATATAAAAACGCTATGAATTTACTCTCCAACCCAATAATTTCAAAGTACGAGTACACTTACTTAGAAGCCCTATATTTATGTATGTATGTTTATATATGTAAGTATATGAATGTTTTGTGGTAGAGTTCACATAGTATCGGTGGAATTTTAGTTCTTTTTCCGACATTTTAAAACCATTTCTTAACAGCATTTAGCTTTCAAGGTTTTTTATGTAGCTCAAAAAAATTCTACCGAAAATAGTATTTTTAATTTTTTTTATTTAAAATTTTGTATTCATTTTATTATTTTTGTGTTCACTTTCGCACATAATTTATGGCAAGTTTACATCTGTATGTTTTAGTTACCTCAGCCGTAATCGTTTTACAGCCCTTTTTTATTTCACTTCAATTTCAAATGCCCTATAGTAGACCAAACTAATTTGAGGTGCAAGGTATTAGAGCCCTCGACTCGAATGAAACACAAGCAAAGTACGAGTATTTCGTGCATACATACATACACATATAAAAAGTAGTTTACAAACAGATATGAAGATAATTTAAACATGTCTGTATGTAGCAGGTTAGACCAATATTTTGCCTTGCAAACGCAGCAGCTAGCCATAGCCGCTTGACCAAGTCCGCAACAACCGCAGGCCCCCCATTAGTTTGCCAGCCGCCGGAGCAAAGTTTACCTATGCATATGGACATCAAAAATGTGAGCAAAAGTGCCTATAGATATTACTTAATACATTTGCTGCCACATAGATTTATATTAAAATATACATACGCGCGCTTGCTGGAAGAACGTCATAACCTAAAAATAATGTTGTTTCGTTAAGTATGCAGAAATGAATATCAGGGCCTTATTTATGCTGTGTAACAAACTCATGGCTATATCTATTAAAATTATCGCTTTAAATGGAAAGGTATCTCTACTTTTACTTAGCGCGGCATAGTAAATCGAAGATTTTGAAGCCGTTTTCCGCGATTTTTTGATTTTTTGAGTTATGTGATTATTGCAGCAAGCGAGTGATATACATATGTTTGTATGTACATATGTAGCCAGTGTAGCTCGAGATCAGCACCTTAGCTAGCAACTCAACTCAACTGAGCGGCAAATGGGTAGGCACTCGCATGCAGGCAAGGCATTTAGCTGACCAACGACCGTCCTTACCTGCCATAGTTTTTCTACACACACACACACACATACTCACTATACATACATGCTCGCATTGGCTTGAATCATAGAATTGCTCATCTGTTATGCCAATCGTTCGTTCTTATGTCCGTCCGCTTGTCGGTTGTTTAATTCAACTGTTCGCACATGCGATAGATACCACTGAGTTACAAGATAAGTCCGACAGCCACTAAAATCGCATTAGAATTCACTATTCAACAAACTTCACTACACTTCATTTCGTTGGCGAGTGTTAGTCCATATAAACATACATACACACACACACACGCATATATGTAAGAGACATTCTGAAATGAGGCGGTAGGTGAGGTGGATAGGGAGCAGTAGCGCCTTTAGCCTAAGAACTGGTAAAAACATTTCATATGCTTATTTCGATTTTTTTGTTTTTGTTTTCTGTTCACATCTTGGTTGGCCAGCAGCAGAAAAACCTGTTAGTTACAGTAAGCGCCTCTGTGTTTACTGCTTCTGCTGCGCCTCTCGGTTATAGTTGCTTCCCTACAGCTGCACACATGCACTTGCCAATGTAAAATATCTACTCGTATGCTGTCCCCCCGGACATTGTGTCGGCTCCTGTTCTTTTAGTTATTTTTATGTTTTTCTTTTTCTCTTTTACTATGAATGTTGGCGAGGATGTTGGTTGTTCGGTCGCTTGCTCGGGGGGTCTTACACTTGGTTTGGCAATTCACTTCCTGCTTCTTAATGGAAATCAGCCAGCTCCATAATAGTCTAGTAAATGCATATGCTGGCCAACGTATGCACATACATACATATGCACATATAAACTCACTCATACACCAACAAATGCGCATGCAAACTTATTAGATTATTTGTTATGGCTCCCTCTAGGCTCAGCCGCCCTAAAGGTTAATTTTAAGTTAGAATTCTTCTTCACCTTCCTTCATCAACTCTTTATACGCTTCAAGTGTTAGGAATTTTACTAATTTCATTAGCATGATTTATCATCATTAAATCTAGCAATAATTTATCAAAACTTTGCCGCTTTCTTGTTTTTAAATTGAAGAAATTAATACAATAATAGAGCTGGGCACCTAATTGCCCATAATTGACGGGATATGAGTCAAATATGCCTGCGGTGCTATGTGCCGTAGTGCTAATGAGTGAATCAGGTGAATCAACGTGATTGATTCTGATTTAAAATGTTAATATTTTAAGCAGATAAATATAAGCCTCTACTGCTTGAGAAGTTCAAATTGGGCGTGCAGATGCGCTAACGCCTTCTGCATGGCTACTTAAGCACAGGTGTTCTTTTTTTCTCCAGCACTAAAACACCTTTTAAATGTTTTAGATTAGCGCAACTTTTATCAATCAACGCTTTTAGAATTTGTCTTATGCTTCTTTATCAACTCATTGATCTCAAGTGCGCGTCGACATACACGCGGCAGCTGTTATTCGCGGCTCAGCTATTCATTTCTCTTCACCATCATTTTTATTGTCAAGCGAAAAAAAAAACAAATAGCAACTGCCTAAACTTGTTACTCGTTGTTGATTACTTTTCAAGATAAAGACACGCACTATTAAACCGAACAACTCTCGAGATATGGGAAAAATACAGCTGTGGTCGCATATTTGCCTTGAGAATACATTTAATTGTTTTTAGTGAGACAATTCAGAATGACGGCCGTTAAATGTTTTCTGTTTTTTATAAATAGAAGCAACAACTGTAAAATACCGAGCACTTGAAAAGTGGAAAGGAAAGATGAATGAACTGGATAGGCTAATAAAACTCGATTACATATTTCACAAGCAAATATTTTGAATTTCCCGCAAGCGGCCCTCAGAGGCATACTGCAAAGTCTTTCTCCGCAGGTTACTCGTGCACTATTACGAGGATCGTTTGAAAAGTCCGAGAGATGGCACTACTGGCGCGTATCGACATTATCTTTACTTAATATCATCTCTTGTTAGAACACACACCAAGTTTCAGCCAGATCGGCATATTTCTTTGTGGTTTGCCTTCGTTTGAATCGAGGAAGTTGAGTGATTTTCCTTTTCCATCACGACAACGCACCAGCTCACGCCTTAGCAGTTGTGGTCGCAAAGTTAACGGAACGAGTTCAAACTCGTTTCATATCTCACCGATTCTCCAGACTTGGCGCCCTTGGATACCTCAACCTCCTATTTGTTTCCAAAAATGAACAAAAATGACTTGTTGGAAAAATATTTTATTCAAACGAGGAAGAGATTGCAGAAACGAATGGCTATATTTCAGATGTGGACAAATTCTATTATTCGAAAGAAATCAACAAACTAGACTAGCGTTGGGCGAAGTGTACAAGTTCGAAAGGTTTACTCCAAACAATTAAATAATTTTAATTTATGCAAGGATTTTTCCACTGATCCTCGTACTTCCTGCTATTATTTGTTGATGATTGGATTAGTTTAGACGGGCGGCTTATAAAAATAAATCACACGGCGGTCTATTGCCATCCGAGAAAGTCTTGCATGTCCTTAAATCATTGCAATGTTTTAGCGACTCCAATCAGCTCTTCTAACGAGACTGTCCCTAAACAATCAAGGTGCTTGAAAAAAATGGTTCCCCAGTAATCTGAAGGTCATTCTTCCAAGTGCGTGGCATTCACTTAGGAAGTGCTAAAATTAGTCCATTTCTTACTCAACTATATGGCACCATGGTCAATCATTTATTGTCTTGCTGGTACTCCGACAGAAGCCGCTTATTATTTTTTAAGAGCCTAACTCAGTTCTGTGTTCATCGTTATACGAGTGTTGCCAAAAGTGCAAGTGCCCAGAATAGTTCCTGGGTTGTTTGCAGCTCCAGTGTTATCCTGAAATTGTGTGAAGAGGAAACCAATAGGTGTTCACATGTTTAGCTCCTCTGCGCACTCAATAGCTTTAATGTATTTCAAGTTCGTATGCAGCAAAAGCCATCCTGAAACGTGTCTCGCATAGTCGTGATTTCCAAAGAAGTGTGTGCTTTTTTGCAGAATTTTTTATATCGCGCCGGTTATTGCTACTCACATGTGGATTTTATTATCAAGCAGGTTTAATCTTTTCCTCACTTTTCTGTCGTCCCAGAGGTTAAGGCAAAAATATTAGCAGCGTTCATTTGCTCATTTGTTCTAAGTTTTGCCAAAGTGTTTGCGTAAACGTGAAAGAGCAGTATCGCGAGCGGAGACCCTTGTGGAATACCATTTACAATTCTTCAGTATTTGATAGAAATCCATATACTTTGGTAATGATTTTTCTGTATGTGTGAAGGGAATGTACGAACTTAAGCCTAGTTTCTGGAGCGCCCCTTTCATTAAGTTTCTGTATAACTTTTGATTCTAAGACTCTGTTGAATGGACCTTACATGCATCATATATTTTATGTAAATGTAAGAAAAATTGCTGCCCTCCGCTAGCGCTTACATACATACATATGTAGCTCTGATGTAATTAAATACCTACTTCCACTACAAATAAAAAGTACCGCAAGCTGTAAGTTTTCACTATCAATTAGCCCAGCTGACTCATACTGCTTTCAATAAATTTTTCTCATATAAATAAACTTAATACTTCCGCTTTTTAGGTCATTATCAATGAGTAATTGCCCGTTTCTTCGAATGACTTAAGCAGAACCTCAAACTCAGTGCAAGTTCAAGGGAATATAAAGCAATAAATTACTGACACGAGTATATGCAAATATGTATGTGTAAGTGTGCTTCTGCAAATGCATTTTTTTGCAACAAAGTCACAGATGTTTTCCATTTTCAAATTGCTTGCATATTTGCTGTATTTATCTAGTGAACAAGCACAATAACATACACACATGCATACGCATATTTTCTAATTAATTTTTTATGTTTATTATTATTATTGTAAAACCATAATTACTTGTTATCCATAGTTATGAGCTCACACCGTGCACCAGTATTTATTGCATATTCATTTATTGTTATGATTATTTTATCTTCCCAGCAGTGCTGCTCTTAGCGAATATTATAATTTGTTTGTAATTACTTGTTGTTACTCATGCAAACAAACCCAGGTACGAGCACCAGTGTGTCTATGTGTGTAGAAGAGTTTGCTTAGATTTATCTACAAGTTTTAAATCAGAACACGTTTTCAATTTGCTGCATTCAAATCACTTTAAAATTAAAAGGTGAATGTAAACTGTTGTCAGATCGAAATAAGTAATAGGCTAGCATACCCTGCCGGAAAGTCCGCTAGTAACGCATTGGTTGGCGTTCAGCTAATTCAAAGCCATGACCAGTTCGCGTTTCTACCCTTTTCCAGGTGTGCGTGCTTAGGCAGTTGGTGAAATTTACACGGCGATATAGAGGGAGCTTTCGATTGCCCTCCGCGGTAATCCTTTTTTGATAGTTTCAAACATGACGAATCTATAAAAAGTGAAGATTTCGGGTGTTTGAGAACTAAAAATTATAATAAATAAATGAAATAGTATAATTATTTATTTTCTTTGATAAAGGCGAAAATGCAATCCAGGCTGATTTTTATTAATTAAATTTAGATCAATTAAATTTCCTCAATTTGTTAAATGATTCATTTTTATTCATTGACTTGCCATACCTTATTGAAAAGAAATACTCGTACTAACGCAGTTTACCATTCACAGCTGCCTTTGTAAAAGTAAAATATCAAAATTTCCAATAAAATGTAAGCAAATAAGTAAAGTAATAACCGCCACCGTAGCTGAATGGGTTGGTGCGTGACTACCATTCGGAATTCACAGAGAGGAAATAGGTTCGAATCTCGGTGAAAACACCAAAATTAAGAAAAACATTTTTCTAATAGCGGTCGCCCCTCGTCAGTCAATGTCAAACATCCGAGAGTATTTCTGCCATGAAAAAGCTCCTCATAAAAATATCTGCCGTTCGGAGTCGGCTTGAAACTGTAGTTCTCTCAATTTGTGGAACAATATCAAGACGCACACCACAAATAGGAGGAGGAGCTCGGCCAAACACCCAAAAAGTGTGTACGCTCCAATTTTATAAATATATATATAACAACAAAGAAACAGGGCCCATTGCTAATCAAGATACAAAATCGCAAAATCAACTGATTTAGTGGCATCGACTTAAATGAATTCGCCTGGGTTGCGAACCAATACTTAATTCGACAGGAGAGATTTAGTTGTGCATCGGTGTCTTATTTGAGGATTTATCGCTTTGAGATACATATCCGTGTTCCATCCCGTGCTCTACACAGTAGCCGATTGCGTCGATCAGTGCCATACCATTCAAGAGACCCTTGTTTCGATTCTTGGAAGAATTAAAAAAATATTCAGTTGTTATTTTTTGAAGATTTTTAACTTATGTGCACGACTTTCCAGTTGAGACATAACATTACTTCTATACTGATAATTTGGTAAAGTTTCCGAAGAACTTTGCAAGGGATTAACCACAATATTCACCAGGAGGCTTCCAATTCATGTGAATGGCGTGGAACCGACTGAGTTGGCTAACTTAAGCAGTTTTGGATTTCTTATCCTATTTTTGAAATATGTTGAATTGAAGTTATATACTATAGTGCCTCTCTGGTGGGACAATTAATGAAAACAACTTAAAAACTTAATGCTTCGACCAGAGCCTTTGAATCCTGGTACTAATTTTTAATACTTTCATTATTTCTTTGAAGAAACTTTACCATAATGAAAATATTTACTTTAAGTTGTTATACCAGAAACATTTACGTGAAAATTTTCAAATTTCGAGTTAATGGGGAACATCATGCATAAAAGAAAGCCGCTTTATATGTATGCCATGTATGTATATTTTTTTTTGTATCAGAGACCAAACCTTCTAATTTTGAAATAAACTTTGAAACTTGATTTCTCAACATTTTCATTTTTACACATCCATGTTTCTGGCGTAAGGACGATATGTCATTCTGTCTTTGGCAGATCATAAAGAATTTAAACGTCCGTTTATATTTAAATTTAAAACTTATACGATCATATATAAAACCCGTGACTTCAACTGATCGATTTAAGGGTTATTAATTCAACAGTTTAATTTTAATAAAAATTCAAATAAGACACAATACCTAATTATCTTTTCGTATTTGGCAAAAAAAAAACACATTGTCTTCCAAACTGCCTCGAACTAACAGCTCAGAAGTGATCATCACACGACACCACTTCATAATATGCCTTTTCACTCTTAAACACAGATTTCGAATCTTAGTAGTAAAGTGGTACACAATTAGCTAAATCTCATGCACTTCTATACCGGATATTTGTTCCATTAGTTCAGATTTTCCCTACAGGGCAGATACACAAGAGTATGTGTGCGTGCTTGTGTGCACCGGCAAGGGTGTGCTGCCTGACTTCGTATGCGCGCTAGGCAGGCAGCTTGTGTTCGGAAAGAGGGTGAAAATGTATAATTTATGCAGTTTGCTGAGCGATTTGAGTGATGGTTCTAAGTAAGCGCATGTGAAATGTCACAAAAGAGACAAAGGGACATTGGGATCGGAATGAACAGGAAGGGTAGGTAACAGAGAGGTGTTAGGTGAATAGGTTAGATGCGTGTGTATGTAAGTATGTCTAAGTAGATGGTATTGATAAGGAAGTGTTTGGCTTTGTAATGATAATGGAAGCGAACAGATAAACCGACTGAAGGGCATTAAATTTTGAAAATTAGTGATAAATCAAGTATGAGACCGAAAAAGAATTAAGCACTGTTTGTATATATGTATGTACATATGTATGTATGTATATGCTACTTTTATTTTTCTTGCAAATACAATCTTTTAACCCCTCAATCTCTTTCGAATATTAACTGATAAATAGAAACACACATACATGTGTATCAAAGGCAAGCCATGCAAAATTTATTCACATCCTCCTGTACAATAGCGCGCATAGAAACCATCCAAAGCCAAAGCTGAACTACCAAAAATTATAATATTTCTATGGTAAATGCCACTCTATTGCTACGGCATTTAAAATTATAGTCCAGCGATGCAGAAATATGCAAAAATTATGCGAAATATCTGTGAGCCAACAGAGCGAATATTGGGGTAGTCACCAAAGGCGAGAATAAATATTGGATGAAAAAAAAATACACTAACAAATTTAGAAAGCGACAAAAGCGCGCGCGGAAGCGAAACCTATAATATGTATGTATATGAAAATAAAACGAAAAAGTAAAAGCGAAATATTGAATGAATTTATTGGAATTTATGAGCGCGTAAGAGCCAAGGTGTCTGAACTTGAGTGAAAAAGTTGTGCATTTTTTTTTGCTGAGGTGTAAAATAAAACGTGGAGAATACAATTTTTTAGTGCGGATGCCGCACTTTGGCTTTGAATATTTGCTTCAAACGCACTAATCGTTTTTCTCACAGGCCTAAGAATTCGTAGTTTTGTTTCTACTCGTCGATGCTCATATGAAAAATTCAGTTCGTTATGAAAAATTAAACGGTCAAGGCAATGTGTCAGAAAAGTTAAATTAACTTCAACAAGGTGGAGCAAAATTAGTCACCCAATAATTTTGAGTAATGTAAATCTTTATTTTGATCTCTACACGCTATATTGCTTGTGGTTGACGTCCGGAGCCATTTGCAAAAATTATAATTCCTCTAATAAAATTATTCATTTTGTGCCACCTTATACATAGTATGTAGAAGTCACAGGCCATAGCGAGTGTATTGCCTGCTAGCTGCACCAGAGTTGAATTGAATATCCCAGCCTAGCATAGAACTGGAATAATGCTGCATTCTATTTGCTGAAAAATTTCGAGTTCGCACACTTTCTTATCCTCTTATGCGGATTATTACATTACTGTCATAAATGTGTTTTACGGCTTTTCTATTTCTCTCATTGTATCAACACTACTTTGAATGGCTGTTGGACCTTTGTAAGTTCAAAGAAATCGGACAAACATTCTCATAAGTAGCAGCACAAAAGAACAAATCAAATGCGAGTATTACTGTGTCTCTCTCTCTCTTGCGCTGAAGGGTGCCAGCCAATGCAGCATAATCCAATCTTTATATATATACATATATGTATGTATGAGTATGCATGTGTACAGGAAAAAAAAAACAAATTTGCACACTTTTATAAATTTAATCACGTCATTAATTTGTTTGAACAGCTAACGAACAAATAAACATATTGACATAAATGTATTTATGCATAATAAATATGCAGAGCTCTCAGCATGCCAACACACCGATAAAAAAATAAAATAAAATAAAATAAAATTTATTTCAGGTTTAAAAGCAGAAAATAGAAAACTCGTAAAGATGAAAAATTAATAAAGCGCACAAACAATATACATAAATTAGATAAATAAAAATGCTAATATAATTCGCAAACAAATTAAGCTAATTTTTACATCTGAGTCTTCGCGTGTTGCTTAAGGTTTTGGGTTTCGCACAAATTTTATTCATATGACTTTTGTTCACGAAAATTGTTTGAATATTTTCAAGCGTTTTTAACTTGAATTAAATTATGTTTGAATTAAAAATTTATGTTTGTTTGTTGTTTTTGTAATATTTATTTTCGTCCATAGAAATGGTTGAATGGATATGCATACATAAAATTCAAATATAATATAAAAGCAAATAGCTGGTATTGGTACTGGTCTTAATTTTCTATTTATTGCTATACATTTTGTGACTGCAAACAAATAATAAATACATGCATACGATTTTTTATGCATTTAATCAATGTTTTTTCTTTTTTATTCATATATTTATTTACTATTTTATTTAATTTATTTTTTCTTTTGCCATAAGTTTTGTTGCTTTCAACTGGTTTTATTTAAAATATGTACTTGCGGCTAGAACAATAGCTGATATCGTCTTTCCATTGCTTATTTTCATTATTTCTCAAAAAAATTTATGCCAACTGAAGCAGAGGAAATATTTTAAATGCCAGAAATTTGTTTAACCAATTTTTTGTATTTCTCAACTACAACTCGTACGAGAATTCAAAAAGGATGCAGCCAAAACAAGAAAAGAAACAATTAGTGGCGGAATTTTTCTGTTATCGTACACTGTATCCATCGAGAAGACCCCTATCGAAACGAGATTTGACTTTTCGTAGGCCCAAATGGTCTTTCGACGATTTTTGAGCACTAACTCCTTCACTTTATTGACGTGTTGGTCATCTGTTGACGTCGATGGTCGTCCGGAGAGCTCCAAGTTATCAACACGTTCTCAACCCTCTTTGAAGTCTTTGTACCACTTATAAACATTTTTCTGCGACATGGTCGAATCACCAAATGCCTTCTGCAACATGCTAAACGTTTCCGCAGCCGAAATTTCATTCCGCAAACAAAATTTGATGGCACTTCTCTGCTCAATCAAATCAGACATTGTAAAAATCGAAAAATGCACTCTTGGTCGTTTGGTAAACACAAGCGTAAATATATTACTGATAATGACATTCACATGAAAGTTGGCCCAGATGTTATTAACAGTGCTGCCAACTCATGAAAAAAATAACTAGAGCGAAATTTTAATCCCGCGAAGTTTGACAAATAAATTCTCCTTACTTTTTGCCCACAGTAGTATAGTCCGTTTGGACCCTATAGGTAAACTCGCCTGTCGCCCTGGAATATAAGTCAGATATTATTTCATTATTGACTCTTCAAAACTTCTTTTCTCACAAAATAATTTTTTAAAAGCCATTACTTTCTAATTTTCGAAACTTCATTCCATATTCCCAAAATGTTTACGGCTAAGCTATAAAAAAAAACAAAAATAAAGACATATTGAAAACTTAATTTCTAAAAAATATATTTTCGTGGTGAAGACTTCAGAAGTTTGATTGTTTGAAGACACACTACCCCACTGAAAGAAATGAATCGTATTTAAAGAAGATAAATGCCCAAGAAAATTAAACTTTTTCTCAATTTTATACGAGAGATTGTATACAATTTGTTTTCAAGTATTTTAATCTAAAATGAAATGTAATGAACAGAGCAAATTTTTTCTTGAGCTCTAGTTCTGTACTAGTTATACAGCTAAAACCAATGGCGACAATTTGGTTTTTTATTTTAATTTATTGGAATGGGACTTGGAGTTCATTAAGGCGTTAGTACTTGCCGAAAATCTTTACTGAACTCTGTATACTTATTTGTTTCTTATTTAATTTTAGTAAATTTTTTATGAAATTAAAAAAAAATATATTACAAAATCCATTTATATCGAAGTTTCATACTTTGTGCAAATTTAGAAATAATTCAACAAATTTTCATAAAATTTCCTACTTTTTAATTCCAATTTTTAGAAAAATTTGTGTATGCAGTTTTATAGCCCATTGAATTTTGGGTTAATAAAGTGCAAGTTTGAAGTGGCTTGAAAATCGCGTTGAATTTTGACAATTTTTTTTATACTGACGGTGTTGGACTTTTTCTTCTACGTATATAAAAAAATTCCAAGCATTGCTTATATGCATGAAATGCACAAGACCGATGAAAAAAATTTCAAAAGAGATAGAATAAAAATGAAAAAAAAAGTTAAAAATTTCCATGAAAATGTAAGACCGTTTAACAGAATTAAAAAAGAAAAAATTAAATGAAAAAAAAACGTATCTTTGATAATTAAAAGGTTTAATTCTAATTAAAATTATTATTTTTTATAATCTTTATTTAATTTTTTCTTTTTTAATTCTGATTAAACCGTCTTACATTTTCATGGACATTTTTTGATTTTTTTTAATTCGCACAAAGTTTGGAACTTGGAGTTATACTTATATTTCTTTATTTTATATCTCTACATTTAAATATCTAACTAAACTTTTTAATGGTGAGCGATTCTTAGTGAATAAGCCGTTTTGCAATTTTTATTTTATTTTTTCCCCAGTGAAAATATTCATTATAACCAAAACTGTCCACATATTTACCCAATTGCACGAAGAGGTTACAAAATATTTTTTTATTTCTTGGTGCTGTAAAGTTTAGCATATCTTTTTGTTACATAAAACCATTTCCTGAACACAACTTGTGTGTGTGTGCGTGTTGTAAAACAACTTGTGTACATATAAAAGAGAATTAATTTTAAGCAGCACCAACAACAACAACAAAAACCCCGAATTATGCATGTTAATCATATTTAAAAACGACGGACAGACATATTTATTACATTTCTTGTTGTTGTATTTCTTTTCTTTTTTTTTTTTTGTTATAACTGAGATTGCGGTTAACAGTTGGCGTGTTGTTATTGTTGTCACGCTTATTTATGGCTTTTAATTTTTTGTTTGTTTTTGTTGTTCTTTTGTATTAAAGAGGAAAGAATTAAAACTTGAAACAGTTGGTCAATGAACTGCAGCAAAGACAGCAGCAAGAATCATAAACACAAAGGAAACAATAAAAGCCACTTTATTGAAAAAACCACAGGAACAAAAACAAAAGCGAAATGTTAGCAAAGTAACTACAACAACTTGCATATTTCACAGGCCGCACTGCATTTTGTTGTAGTTGCCGTCAGCTGCGTTGTTGCCATCAAAAGTGCATTAGACTTAACTTGAGTTGTTGTTGCTGCTGAAACTGTTTACTACTGCGCCTCTTTTTGTATTTGTTGTTATCATAAATTCTTGATTAGCATAATAATATGCCAGCCGAGTTGTGGTTGAGAAAAATTAAAACGCTGGCAGCACTAAAACAAAAAGGCCAAAGCAGCAAAGTGTAGTTATGTTGGTATGGAGAAAAGTGCTGTTGCTGTTTTTTGTAATTGCAATCGGAAACATGGAAAAAATGTTGATCATGATTATAGGCATGCACACACACACACAAGCATTTAAATACATACATGACACCTTAACGCTTCTTGGTGATACGATTGGGAAGTTGACAGAAGCAATGCGTCTACCGCAACGCTCGATCAACAACCATATAAGGGAACTCCTCGAAAAGATCACTAAGCTGCACTCGAGAGCTCAGGAAGAAGCGAAAAACAAGGAAGCCAAGCGAAACATTTTTGGAAGTGTAACGACTGAAGGAACACCGAAAAGACCACGCGACGATAAGCAGCCGGGTAGAAAAACGCCACCCAAAAAAAGCAAGACTGCACACGAAGAAGAACGCAAAGTGTCAGCAAGTGCAGACAAAAAAGCCAGAGGAGAGAGTAATGCCAAGAGGACAAACGGGGATATGGAAAAAGGCTGGATGAGTGTCAAGCGCAAACCAGCCAAGAGGAAAGTGACAAATAAACCACCCCCGAGGCCGGATGCGATTGTCATTGCGCGTGCCGGAACAATGACATACAGTGACATTCTCAGGGCGGTTAAAAAAGATGATGCCTTGCAGGAACTCGGCGAAAACGTTACGCGTATAAGAAAGACGGCCAAAGGCGAAATCCTGCTTCAATTGAAAAAAGAGCAGATGGCCAATACAGGAGTCTACCAGAAGAAGATTGGTAAGGTGCTAGGTGACCAGGCGCATATCAAGGTCCTAACCCACGAGATGTTGGTGGAGATCCGTGATTTAGATGAAATCACAACCAAAGAGGACATAGGTGAGGCAATACGAACGCAAGTTAAGGAGCTTAACCTATTTAGTGCAAACGCAATAAAAAGCGTTAGAGCGGCGTATGCAGGCACGCAAACAGCAGTGATAAGCCTACCAGCACTGGACGCAAGGCGACTGCTTGAGAAACAAAAACTCAAAATCGGCTGGACGGTATGCCGAATAAGAGAAAAGCCTGACTTGAGGAGGTGCTACAGATGCCTGGAGTATGGGCACCTAGCGAGGGCGTGTACAAACGAAGACGACAGAAGCCAGAACTGTCTCAAATGTGGAGAAAAGGGTCACCAAGCAAAAGTATGCGAAAAAAAGCCCTTCTGCGGAGCTTGTAAAAGGAATGGAAGAGAAGATACAAGCCATCAGATTGGAAGCAGAAAATGTCCCCTGTATCAAGCGGCGTATATTAAAACCAAAAAATGAGGATTGAGCAGATCAATCTAAACCATTGCGAGGCTGCACAAGAGCTCTTAAAACAAAGGGTATACGAAAATAAGGTGGACGTTGTGCTAGTCAGCGACCAGCATAAAAACCTCAACGTCGGAACGTGGGTCTCGGACAGAAAAAGTAAAGCTGCTATTTGGGCCTGTGGAGGAAATACCCTGCAGGACAAACCGCACACCCACAGTGATTACTATACCCGAGCAAAAATACGTGGCATCTATTTCTACAGTTGCTACGCGCCACCGAAACTGACGCAAGTAGAGTTCGAAAACCTGCTGGATGAACTTGTGCAAAACGCTCGCGGCACCACACCAAACGTGATTGCGGGTGATTTCAATGCGTGGGCCTTGGAATGGGGTAGCAGATACACCAATAAAAGGGGAGATGCCTTGATTAAGGCATTCTCACTGCTTGATGTGGTTCTGCTAAACACTGGGGGAAAAAACACCTTCGAAGTGAATGGTCGTGCATCAATAATCGACATCACTTACGCCAGCAGGACCCTAGTACGATCAGCAAGCTGGCAAGTGAGTGACTTTTACACAGGCAGTGACCACCTCGCCATTAAGGTGGACTTTTCGCATGGAAAAGAAACCGCACAGAGAAAACAGAATAAGGGTTGGAGGGTGGAGACGCTTGATGAAGAAATGTTCCAAATCATGCTAGAAAAGACCCCACCTAGCACCAACGATGTGGAACTTCAGGCGGAGCTGCTAGTAAAACATGTTAGCAGAGCGTGCGATGCCGCTATGTGCAGGAAAAGACAGAGCGCTCCCAGAAAGCCTGTATACTGGTGGAACGAGGAGATCAGCACCCTAAGAAGCGAATGCAAAAAAGCAAGGCGCCTTTCCCAAAGGAGTTATGGGCTGGCTGAACACTACAGGCTCCGCGAGAACTATAAAAAGAAGCGGAAACAATTAAAGAAAGCCATTAAAAGCAGCAAGGCAGCCAGCTTTAAAGAACTGTGCCAGAATGTGGACGAAAACCCGTGGGGTGATGGCTACAAACTCGTTATGGCCAAGGTCAAAGGAGGTAGAGGACAGGCGCCCACTTGCCCCATTCTCTTAGAAAAGATTGTACAGACACTCTTTCCAAAGCAAGACCTGCAACCAAGCCAGACCCAGTTCTACGCAGCAGAAAATAGTGTCACAATCAGTGAAGCAGAGGTAATTTTGGCAACGGAAAGTTTCGGCAATGCTAAGGCTCCAGGACCTGACGGCATTCCGAACAAGGCGCTGAAGATCGCTATCAGGCGCAACGCAAAGCCATTTGCAGAACACTTCACCAAGTGTATAAATGAAGGCATGTTTCCGAAAGTATGGAAGAAACAACAACTAGTCCTACTTCAGAAACCAAATAAGCCAGCGGGTGACCCAAGTTCTTATCGGCCACTCTGCATGATAGATACTATGGGCAAAATCCTGGAGAAACTAATCTGCACGCGCCTGGAACAGCACCTGGAGAAAGTGCCGGCTGAACTATCCGAACATCAGTTTGGTTTCCGAAAAGGTCGTTCAACCATCGATGCCGTCAGGAGGGTGACAAACATTGCCAGTAAGGCTATTGAGGGTGACAGGTGGATGCATGGTAATAAAGAATACTGTGCAGTTGTCACTCTGGATGTTAATAACGCCTTCAACTCGGCATACTGGCCCCATATTATAAAGGCTCTTGAAGAGAAAAAAACGCCAGCATACTTAGTACGGGTTATAAACAGTTATCTGTCGGAAAGAGTACTTCTGTACAATACAGATGAAGGTCCAAAGAGATACGCAGTGACGGGCGGAGTACCGCAGGGTTCTGTACTGGGCCCGATGCTATGGAATGTATTATATGATGGGGTACTGCAACTCCCAATGCCGAGGGGAGTGCAAATAATAGGATACGCTGACGACATTGCGTTGACCATAGTCGCCAAAACAATCCCCCAGATCCAGAGTATCTGCAGCGAGGCAACAACAAAGGTCAAACAATGGCTAACGGCGGTTAAACTCCAGCTAGCCGGGCAAAAAACAGAGGCAGTTCTCATTACGAGTAGAAAAAAATTAGAAACGACCACACTAAACATTGATGGGTTCAACGTCACAACACAGGCGGCACTACGATATTTGGGTGTAATGATCGATGCTCGACTAAGCTTCAGGGAGCACATCAAAAAAGCATGCGGAAAGGCAGCCATGGTGACGGCGGCACTGTCAAGGATTATGGCCAACATCGGTGGTCCCACTCAGAGTAGAAGAGCGCTCCTGGCTAGAGTTACCCAGTCTACACTCATGTATGCAGCACCCATATGGGGTAAAGCCCTGATACAGAAAACGTACGCGAAGAAGGCGGAAATAGTTTTTAGACTTATTTCCATTAGAGTTGCCTGTGCTTTCAGGACAGTGTCGTTCGAAGCAGTATGTGTCATATCGGGTATCATGCCACCAGATATAATGGCCTCTGAACTGGGTAGAGTGTACGACAAAGCCAAAAGCCTAAACAGGCGATTAACGGCGGAAGAGCGTAAAGAAGAAAGACGGGGGAGCATAAGTGAGTGGCAAAATCGCTGGGACCAAGCGACAAAAGGGAGATGGACGCATAAACTTATCAGAAGCGTACAGGCCTGGGTTGAGAGAGGACATGGAGACACAGATTACTATCTCACACAGTTCCTGACGGGGCATGGATGCTATAGAGAGTATCTCCAAAGACTCGGCCACGAGGACGCAGCTGACTGCTCGTTCTGCGGCAACGGTAGTGAGAACGTGGAACATGTCTTCTTCTCCTGCCCGAGATACGCATCTGAAAGAATGTGCATTGAAGAAATCATAAAAGAAAAAATAACCCCGGGCAACATTGTAAATCACATGCTGCAGTCGAAATTGGTGTGGGCCAAGATGAAAGAATGGTCCGCGAATGCGTTACAGGAACTGCGGAAAAAGGAATGGGAACGCAGTAAGGAACGAAGACAAAGAAGTAATGAAGGGTAGACGGAGAAAGAAATACAAATGAAGAGCCATAATGGCTAGCTTGGCCCTGCGATGCAATGCTTAAACGGCGGTACCGCAGGGCAAACGAAAGCTACAGAGGTCGGAGTTAGGGTTTAGTACGTAGGTGTACTGCTTCGCAAGTCCAGTCTAGTAGTAATACTGACTGTGCGTGGTCCCGAATGAGGTGCACCTTTAGCGATCAGTATGAATCGTGCATGCCGTCTGTATTGACGGTATCTATGTAAGATTCCCCCTTCGGATAAAAAAAAAAAAAAAAAAAAAAAAAAATACATACATAAATACCTCTTTGCTCAGCAGCTACGAAACATTGCGTGCAATCCGAAGAAATAATTACAAACTATGCTGTTGTTGTTGTTGCTGCTGCCAGCAGCAGTAGGCTGTCTCAGCAATTGCGCGTAATTTATGCCTTTTACATGCTTGCACAATTTTTGCGCATTTTTTCGCTAAAACTGTTGCATTCCCCTGGTGGTGCTGCTGTTGTTGTTGTTACCAACACATGTGGCGCATTCGGCGACGCATTTGCATTGCGCGTTGCTTTCTGCACGCACAACACAGCGTAGAAATGTCAAATGCTGACAGTGAGGCTGGCTTTGGCAGTTGGTGTGACGCACTCGCGCTGTTGCGTGCCACAAGCTGTATACAGACATGAGATGCATGCAATATGGTTACAAAAATAAAATGTGCAAGCCTTTTTTTGTATTTCTATTTTTTTTTTCTTTTTTCTAAATCAGTGCTACACCAGCAGCGCAGCATGCCAAAACCATTACAGCAAAAACCACAAAAAAAAAATTCGAAAGAAAAAATGCACTTGATCTGCTTGTTGTTGCATACCTACTTTGCATGCGTCAAGTTTATAAGTGTAACTGGTGCCTTGCGTCCCATCAGCAAATGCGTTGGGAACAATTCGCAGTCGATTATGCAGCGGCGAAAAATTTTAATGCTCATTAAAATTCCTCACTAAAACAGCAACTTGCCACACAGCGGAACTTAAACAAAAAAAAAATGTGAGAAAAAAATTTCAATTCGCCTTTAATGCACAGAGCTGCACAGATCCACTATGCCAACAAAAACAATGCGTTGACTAAAGCCGCCTGACATTGTGTCGCAAAGATAAGAATTTAGAGTTAGACACTGCATTGAGCGCGTCCATCGCCACCTCTTGCTAGGCCATCAAAACTTGCTTTACTTCCTAGCATTCACTACCCTTTCCGCTTCCCTTACTACTTCCTGCTCTACTTCTGTCCTCTTGCGTTCACCGGTTTTTGCAACGCTAAGCTTTGGTCTTTTATATTGCGCTTCTTTTATTGCTTCTGCAGGCTCCGTTGAGTGCAACACGAAATGTCGAGATAAGCGGTGTAGCAACATTGTTTCAAAATGCCAATCGATTGGAATAGCGCAGAACGCGCTGTTGTTATTTGCTCTGTTTTTTTGTTTTGTGTTCTGCTGTTTTGTTGCTTTTTTGCTTTTACTACACCAAAGCGGATTTCGCGCAGATTAGTTTGAATAAATCTTCTACAAGGTGATAATGGCCCTAAGTTTGTTGCGGCCCGACAGGCGCAAAAACTAAACTAAAGTAGTTCACTCTGCTCTAAATTTTGGACGAATATGTTACCACTAATCCGTTGGATCCTCTAATTTTTGAGGCTTCAATAACCAACACTTTTGTGCAGTGGTTTTTCAAAGAGGCGTACTCTTAGTAAACCTTTCATTATTTAAACGAGTTCATCTAAACAAGGCGAATTCTACAAAAGCGGCGAGGCTCCCAGCAAGAATAGCTGAAGTTCCAACAACTTCAATATCATTCGCCCCATGAATACCTCCATTATAATATATGGTGAAGGGAGAATGATGTTGGCTCCAGAAAGCGCCAGTACTTCCTAGTACTTTTATTTTTTCTGTTCTGTTCATCAAAAATGACTAGCAAAGGCAGAATTTCAATCTACGATTCATGAACGTAGCCTAAGATTTCTCAGAGTTTCAGCGGGGCGATGTCGTTTCAGAAGAGATTACCAAATACGAAGCCCGCATAACACATTTTTCAAAAGTATTTTTGACGATATTTTCGGAATTCTATGAATAATCTGCTAAGTAAGACTACATTAAAGGAGTTTACGAAATATTTATCGCCTGCCTCGGCTGCGAATCACAGATCAGCTCTCTAAGTCATTATCCTCAATCAACCTGCATATCAGCGGGGATATCGCAACTACTTGATCTTAGTAATATCTAGGTTAGCTAAGATATGGATAAAGAATGCAAGATTTTATATAATATGAGTTCGACTACTCCACTGAAGCAAGGATTAATCCAAGAAGCGGGAACCACCGGCAAAACGCCGTGCAACCAAACTTTAAGCTTTCAATTGCCTTCTTCGGTAATGCAAAGCGCAGCCAAAAAACTAGTTACTTCTCAAGCTTTCAATTAATTTTTTAAGGATATTATCTCATTTGGAAAACTAAATAGCAACCCTTCTACTACCTATATTTCAAGCTTTCACTGATCAGGCGCAGTTAAAAAGTGAGGTCCAAACTGTCTGAATCTCGAAAAACTCGAGAAATGAGAGTATCGGGCATGCTAAAGTAGTACACCTCATCAGCCTGCAAACATCTATCGCAGAAAGTTCTCGAAGTCCAATTCAGTTCTAGATGTGGACTCCCGTCGGACATTGTTTAGTTAAAACGTCGATCACCATTTAAAGTTCTGACTTTATAAGCTCCATCGAACACCTTCGATCCACCTGTGGCCAGAAAGACATTCCAACCTCGCAAGGGAACTCCATCACTTAGCGTTTAAGTGGTTCGAAGCTCACCTATCCACACGTGACCAATGCAATTTCCTCTTCCACGGTTTTTCCCTTATAGCTTAGTAGCCCATATGGCGTCGCCTCACCTCCAGAAGGTCTTGGCCGATTCTCAAACACACACCGAAGTCGATTTATGAACAACCAACATATTTATGTGGGACTGTTTGCTTTACTTACAGTCTAAGCCTCTGACATCTTTAATTATGAGCTCCTGACAGTAATCCTCTTTTCAAATTCTAAGAGTTCACTAACATTCACCAGGTTTGTAGAAAATTCAGTGACGGCAACGCTTATGTAACTGAACAATTATTTGTATGTAAGCCAGAAATATCGCGACTTTGAACAAAGCGGAAACATTGAATAAACAACATCAGCCACTCTCATCAGAACACTCACCGAACAAACGCTAACATCAATGCGACCGCAAACCACGACAGTTACCCACCTTGCCACAGTTTGGTTTGAATAAATAAAAGTCGCAAATTCTCAATGCCGCAATGCATCAGTGCAGTTGCAGATGGCTTTGTGAAAGGCACACCGATTGCGGTTACCAGCGCATGTGGCGGCTGTGTGTGCATGAGGTACAATGCACTATGCAACAGGATCATTGGAGGCATGGAATGAGGGAGTGGTAGATGATAAGCCTAAAAGTGGAAACAAAACACAGACAAAAGTCAAACAAAACAGTTGAAATGCATAGAATTAAGGAACATACAAGCGGAGAGACAAAGCAGGCTACGTAGTACAGCTGAAAAGATAGGCTCGTTGGAAGAGATGGCAAGGGAGGAAAACGGTGTGTGTTGGGCATAAAAACACCTTAATTCATATGTGGACCTTAACGCTGCACTTTAACAGCTGTTCGAATCCGGTTTTCAGTTTGTTATTGGAAAGGGACAGCGCAGATAAGAGATGCGAAGGTTAAAAAAGAGGAATGGGATAAATACCTAAACACTGAAAGAGAACCAGACACGGAATAGCAGCGACAGCAATACGGCAGACGACCGCATTTCAGAGACTCCAATGGGAAGACAGAAAAAAATAAAAAAATAAAGGTGGTCCGCGAGTATGGGTAATATTCAGAATCATTAAAAATAAATAAACTACTGTTGAAGATGAGACAGCCTGCTAATGAACGCTTGAAAAAAGCCTAATGAGCCTCAAAGTGTCAATTGCAACAAGGGCTACAGTAACAACAACGACACAACAAGCAGGTTCGAATTACGAACGAAAACTTTCAAGTAACAAAGAAGCAGTTAAAGTATTCGCCTGCTTAAAGGAGATTCGTGGTAAGGATCAAGGGTCAAAGGTCAAGTATACAATTAGCGGCAGGTTCGAACAGCTGAGTAATCACTGCACTGTAACTTACGTAGAACTCAAATTCGGTATGCTTGGGTATGCTAGGAACTTAGCTTTCGTGATCTTTAATGTTTTTAAAGAACTGCTTGAAGAATATAGAGCGCAGTTTGGGTGATGAACATACCACTCATTTACTTCAATGGTATTGTGTAAAAAAAACACATTTTTTTAGATGAGTGTGCACAAAAACGTCCTTGTACAGGTCCTATGCTCCTTCGAGAAGTGAAAGGAATAAAACAAAAATACAGAAATGACCTACCTACAGTATATGCTTTGTAGAAAACTCATGGCGATAACTTTTAAAGCATATCGAAAATGAAGCCGTTTTTCTTGAAATTTAGGTTTTTTGAGATACGAAGTTTTTCGTACTAAAAGCAATGAGCTCTTATTTTGATTTAGTGGTTTTACACTGTTCGACTTTTTTTTTCTCTCTGTCTATCTTTAAATTTTTCGACTTTTGGGTTCGTGTGTGACCCCTATTCGGTAACATGACAGTGAATGTGCTTTCGAATATCGGTTGCCCTCACGATGCAGAGAATAATAATTATGAAGTCACTTTGTTCAGTGATCAGAAAGTACCGGGAATGTTTAAATAAAACAAAACAGAGTTAAATTTCAGGCAAATTTATTTTATCTCCTTCAAAATATGACCCATCTGAAGCAACACGCATGTGCCAACGTTTAACCCAGTCCTCCATGCATCCCTCGTAGGCCGTCGAAGGGATGGCCTTCAGCTCCTTCGTCGCATTCTCCTTGATCTCCTCTATCGACTGAAATCTCCTTCCACGAAGTGGTAACTTCAACTTGGTAAACAAAAAGAAGTCGCACGGGGCCATATCAGATGAATACGGTGCTTGCCCGATGGTATTTACTTGGTGTTTGGTCAAATAATCCAGCACAATTTGGGCTCGGTGTGATGGCGCGTTATCATCATGCAAAATACAATAATTGTTTGTCCACATTTCCGGCCGTTTGCGACGTACAGCAACTCTCAAACGCTTCAAAATGGATAAATAATATTATTTATTGACTGTCTGGCCCGATGGACGGTACTCATGGTGCACTACGCCTTGGCAATCGACGAAACAGTCAACATCACTTTCCCGGTACTTTTTGATCATGCGGTATATATTTTATATTTTTTCGAATTATTTTAACTATTTATTATGAGAATATATTGCATTCTATTTATAACGAAAACCAAGTAAATTCAAGTCTCCGTCAAAGTTTCACTCTTTTTTTTTTGAGAACCTTCACCAAGTTTTTGGGTATGCAATTTAAATTAAAATTAAAGCACAAATTTAATTTAATTTAAAATACAAGCTTGAAAATCTAAAATTAAAAAAAATGTATATTTAAGATTTTCTTTGATTTTTGTTAATTTTTCTTTCTTGGCGATGTTGCTTATTTTCTCTACATACATATATAACGAGTGAACTTTTTTCTGATTAAAAAATTTGAAAATTGAAGTGGGTATATTTTTACAAAAAAATTATTTTTATAAAAAAATTATTTTTATAAAAAAATTATTTTTATAAAAAAATAAAAATTTTAAATTAAAAAATAAATGAATAACTAATCAAAACTTTTCACTATTTTACGCTGGACTATACGTTTATTGAACGGAAGAACAATTAGGGATTTTATAAATAGCAATTTCTGGTCAAATATGCCCCCATTTAGCTAAGAATTAATTATTTTCACCCACCCAGAAATCACAAAACCCTTGATTTCAATCATGTCAAGTTTTGATAAATCTTAACAGTGCCTCCACATATGAATCTTACACAGGTCTTTAACAAGAAAAACATTTCTCGGTGACTTCCTTCATCTGTGTGTATAATATTTGGTGAAACTATTAATAATCTTGCATTGATTAAATCAGTGATTGCAATCATGCATTCGTTATGGCAATGGCACTACAGCACAATGATATATTCACTAATCTGAATGAATGTTCCATTAGAGGGCGTGAAAGGATAGCCTCCACAGAAGGGCAGGTGCACAAGTCGAGTACTTTAAGCTAGCTGATTAGCATGCGACTATCTTTTCTTTTGTTGGAGTTGCTTCAAAATAATATTTAAGGCTGCTCTGGCGCAGCTACTTAATGCTTTCATGCCGAAACCTGAAAGCGAATGCATACACAAATACGAGTGCATATGCGTACATAATAGGAATTCATGCTGATTTTCATATGGTTGTTGCTGTCCTTGTTGCAGCACAATGTGCTTTTGCGTTCGAGAATAAGGCATATGCACACTTGTGTGCAAAATAATAGCAGTGCGGTGAATTACTGATTTTTAACTTTTTTATAATTAATTTTAAGATGTTGAGAATTTTCTTATATATAAAGCACAAGTTCGGAAGCCTTTTATATGGAAGAAAATGCTGAAAGCCTCAGCGATAAAAAAAATGGGAAAAATTAACAAGAATTTTGAGCCACTTGTAATTTGCACTTTGTTATACTAATATTGAATGGATATTTTCTTTAGCGCTGGGTCCAAGAATGAAATAAGGTTTGGAGCCGGATGGTACTTAAACGATAGTAAAAAGTATCATTATGCTATGTGGGAAATGGCAACTGTTTTCCAAACGGAAGTTTTTGCCATCCTGAAAGTAGCCGAATGGATAATCGAGAGGAGATGGAACGGGAAACAGATTGGAGTTTTCAGTGACAGTCAGGCTGCATTGAAGGCCCTGGAGAACGCGAAGCAAACCTCAAAAAGTGTTCAAGAATGTAAGAAGAAGCTTAATTCTGTCGCAAGACAAAACAGGTTTGTACTTATATGGGTTCCAGGACACTCCAAGGAAACGAAATTGCCGATGAATTGGCCAACCTTGGATCAGCGGTACCCCCACAAGGGCCAGAGCCAATAATCGGAATCAGTTCCGCAGAAATCATGAATTGGATCAGCGATTATGTACGCAATCTACATAAAGAGCGATGGTCCGGTCTAGAACGTTGCAGAACTGCAAAGTGTTTTGCGACAAGTCCGAACAGAAAACTATCAAACTTTCTACTAAAACTTAGAAGGAAAGACGTTCGGTTGATGGTCGCTATTATTACAGGACACAACCCATGAGGTCAGCATATGACCACCATTGGAATCATTGAGGAGCCGATGTGCCTGTTGTGCTTGGAGGAGGCAGATAGCACTGAGCACTTTCTCTGTGAGTGTCCTGCCTTTGCTAGAGCACGGCTACAAGTTTTGGGTTCCGATGTCATGAGAATGAGTAATATTCGTTCTCTAAAACTCGAGCATATTTACAGATTTGCCAAAGAATCTGGAAAATTCTCCCAGGACTAACTATCTCTATCTCTGTCTCTATTCTTTCCTATCTCTTTCTCTGATATTTTTCTCCTTCATGGACAATGGACTTTTTAGCCTGAGTGTTTTAGGAGCCACCAAATCTCCTGGTGCTCCTTGGCTCGACCTTTTCAAATATCAATTTCAATATTGAATGGGCTGTGTATCTAAAATTTTTCTAAAAATGCTGAGTGAAAAGTTGAATGTTATAGTTTCCAGCCTTTGAATTAACTTTGATATATTTTGCTTTTTTTCATTTCTTAAATTATTGTGAATTCTATACAAAGTTTAAAGCTTTAAGTTGAGTGTTTTTTGTTGTATAGTATACTATGTTTTCATAAAAACTTAATAAAAAATTTAATTAAAAAAAAATATATATGTATAAAACTTGGTAATTCATCGCGCTACCATTATTTTTTACACAGATGTATGCATGTACGTACGTGTATGCTTCAAGAATTTTGCTGAAAATGCTGCGCTTCAAGCGCATTTTACATGTCATGAATGAGAAATTAGTTGCAACAACAATAACAGCAGCGAAAAGCACCGGCGAGCGAATGCGGAAGAAAGTACCAAACCAAAATACAAATAAATAAAGACTCAGCATTTTTGTGGGTAAAGTTTGCAATTTGGAAATACAACAACAAAATCATTTACAAAAAAAACATGTAGCAGATTTTCCTCATTTTGATGAGCTAAAGTTGGCAAGAACAAGTGGAACGACATGAACGCATAAGCTGATGAACTGATGAGCATCCAAGCGGTGGAATACCCAAAAACGGGCAAACATAAGCAAAAAAAATTACCTCAAGAAAAATGCTGTTAGACAAATTGTATTGAGATGCCTGTTATATTTCCCATACTTACAGTGGTGGGCTATGAAATTAAAAGAGGGCTCTGGTCCATTTAAAATTTGGATTTTTTTAATGCATGCGCTTTTAAATTTTTCAGAATTCTTTGTCAACAATCGCATACTCAAGTAAAGACTTCATAAAGCTGTAGAGGATTGAATTGAAAATAAATTAAAATACTCATAGATATTACAATTTTGCATTTCGATTGGATTTGCTCAGCTTTAGCACAGCAAATTTTATTTTATTTTCCATTAGTAAGCATTGAAATCTAAAATTAAGTGATTAGCTTTAAATTTGTCAAGCTTGTCATCAAATATTTATTATTAAAATAACGCTACAATAACTAATTATGTTTGGCACGCGCACGAAAAACTGTAGCAAATACATACATACCTACATAATGCACGCATATGTAGTGGTGCATTGCTTTGATGGCCTTTCCTGCAATTGTCATTTATTTAATATCAAAGTTGCTTTTTAGCTGCCCAAGTGCCTTCGACCAATTACTTGTGAAAAGCAAAAAAAGAACACAAAAAAATACATGCATCCACACATAGCATCTCGAACAAAAAGTTCCCGGAATATATCCACAAAATTTAAAATGCAAGTTTATTCCTCAAAAGTTATATTATCGGCTTCAAAGTGCTGTCCATCAACTGCAACCCAACTTAAGTCAGCATTTGATCCAGCTCTCGATACATTACTGGAACTCTATTTTCGGTATAGCCGTCAAACCCGACTTCAATTTTTCCCTAACCTCATTGGGGTACTGGTTTTTTGACTCGATCAAAGAGAAAAAAGTCGCATGGAGCCATATCAGATGAGCTCGATGGCTGTTGGATTGTACTAGTTTCGTTTTTGTTCAAAAATTCAAGGATAATGAAGGCTTTGTGTGACGGATCGTTATCATGGTGTAAAATCCACGGAAAGTTTTCCCAAAAATTTTATCTTTTTTGGCTAATTACTTCATGTAAAAGTCTCATAATACCGAAATAATAGTCCCTATTAACGGTCTGATCTTCTGGCAAAAAATCGTGGTGTACAATGTCATTGTAATCCCTAAAATCCGTGAGCATCGATTTCTTTTCAGACTAAAAACGGCGTAATTTTTTTGGTGTTAGTTCTTTCGGAGCTCTCCACTCACTAGTCTAATGTCTGGATTGCGTGTCATACTCATAAATCCACGTCTCGTCTCCAGTAATGATGCGTTTAATTAGTGTTGGGTCGGATTCAGTATTTGGCGATATCAGCGTGGTCTCTTTTTTGCATGAAATTCAGGAACTTTGGGACCAAATTTGTAACAACGCGACGCAAATCCAAATCATTAAATACTATTTCCTGAGCGGATCAATAAGCAGTGTTCAAGTACTCTGCCAGCTCTCTGATGGCTAATTTGCGGCTATTAATCAACTTTTCTTTCACTTCATTGATGTTTGTATCAGTTTCCGGTATAGACGTAGTGGCAGTTCGTCATTCTCGATACACTCACGATGTCTTCTGAAACCTTCATGCCATTCATAAATGGCTGTTTTCTTTAGAGTAGGTATCTTAACCAAAAACGTTTCCCAACATTTCAAAGGTTTTTGCACAATTGAATCCATATTTAAGGCAAAATTTAGTACACATTCGTTGTTACAAATTAAAATCCATTTTTAAAACTATAACAAATTGAAAATAGGTTCAAAGGTAGATTTACTCAAGTCAGCATAACTTTAGAAGTGTCAATCAATGGCGTTCACATTTTGGTAGGAATGTTACCCACAGACGTGGCAACCCAACAAAAAAAAAAACCTAGAACTGAAATCAGTTGACTTAGAGCGTCAGCTGGCGATTGTTCCGGGCACTTTTTGTTCAAGGTGGTATGAATGCAAATTTTCTGTTGACTTTTAAAGCGTTTAATATTTAATACGCAACAATAACAATAATAAACAATCAAATGACAACGACAACAGCAACCTACCAGCTACAGGAATAATTAATTAAGTTTTTGTTTTTGTCGAGTTGAAGAGCGAGGTAGGAAAAAATCGAAATTCAAACAGCTGGCAATGATTGCTGAACAGCAGGGCAGCGACGCGCGATTTGCATATTAATATGTGCACGCGTGTGTGTGTCTGTGAATGTATATATATATACACATATGTACATATGTATGTGTTCAGTTAATTCGTATTTGCTATGTGCATGCAAATGTGCAGCTGGTCATAATTAATCGCTGCTGTTCACATGCTTGCCCCATGCGAATTCATCAAAATGTATGAATGCTTAATAAATTTGTTTTATAGCTAAAAATGACAACAAAATACAAATCAATGCATATGAAATGAAATTATGTGCAAATAAAATGACGTTGATGGCACAAATAAAATGAAAATAAAACAGGCTGCTCAAATAAAAAACAAGATCGATGTATGCACTTAGGCCATTCATAACTTAAATGAATGTTAAAGCGCAAAGATTTTGCACGAAAATAATGAAATGCTAAATTTGTGTGAATATTTACAAATCCAATAATAATAATTGCGTTAACGCATTATCTGATTGGCTATTTTTTTTTATTATTTTTAATTAAATTAGTAAAAAAAGGAGGAATGTTTTTTTCCATAGGTCTACGCACATTTGTGTAAGCGTGAAAATGAACTGGCAAATTATGATGACAAATATAATGTGTGGGTATATAACATGATGGAAAGAATAATGAGATGGCGCCTATCGTGGTCCCGTTACTTTGCTCTCAGCGAATTTGACAACGAATTACGTGATTTTAGCTCCAGTATGGCCAGATTACCATTTTCATAACTTGATTTAGATTCTTTTTTGTTATTTAGTTTCGGAGCTTTAGTTCTTTCTTCATGACATTTTTCTAGCCTGTTCTAATTAAGATGTAATGTTTATAATTCACTCAGTTTTATTTAGCTTTACTTTTTTTAACATCAGGTGGCATTGCCCGCGATTGCAGGTGTTGCTGGGGTGTTTCTGCTTTCGGCAGTCAAATCTTTCTCTCGCTACTGCAGTGTGGCCTAGCTTTGGATATAAAAACGCACTAAAATGCCCATTTAAAGAAAATAAAACACCAAATTTTTATTGAATCACTTAAAGAACTTTGTATGCGTGACAAATTATCTTTAGAATGTGCGCTTTTTTAAATAAATGTATTATGCTTATGTACAATTTAATTTATGAGTTTTTTTGTTTGCTAAGCGAGACTCTTTTGTTAAGGGAACGACTTATTTGCTATATTTGAGGTTATGTAACTAGATAAGGTACTCTTTTTGTAAAAATATCAGTATGGTTTCTTTAGCATTTCCTGGTATTTTGTGGCTTATTTTTTCAATGACTACACCTCTTGATGCCCTATGACCCACTAAGGATTGATGGCTGGAAGAAACGATTACACCTCTATGGTTTTAATCCGAATTCAGTAAATTCAAACGCCTTTTAAAATGTGTAAAGAGGTTTTCAATCTTAAGAAGAGTTGAGAGAGGGACATTTAATATTCTTGCATAACTTTAAAAGGAGCAAAAAATTAAATTCACACTTTCAAAATATCAAATTTTATAAGAACCAACTAATTTTCATTAGCACTAAAATCTTCTCAGAGTAACCTTTTTAACCTTCTTTTGTATAATAATACAGTTTTTTTTAACTTAAAGTTTCGGTAGTTTTAAATTTAAAAGAAAATTTCGCATTTTCGGTATAAAAAGGCACTACATAAATTTATTGCGAAGAGCAAATGGTTGGCAATACTGCACAACTCGGAAAAACGTGACGCCACACACTTTCTGATGGGCGCAATCTTCTTTCTATCATTCTTGGGTATATACATTTATTTGCTTTCTTGCCATGGTAGTTTACAAATAGCGCCAGGCTTGCAAATAATTGAGAACTAATAGGTTCATACATCTAGTTTTTCGAGCTTACCTCCCAATACGTAATAAAAAAACGATAAAAAAAATTTTTCCCCGAGAGATTGAAAAAAATCTTAGATTATACTTTTTTCGGTACAACTCTGTGTTTTCTGTGTTATAGATATGTAGTTATTATTACGAATGTAAGGAGAAGCGTCAGCGTAAAAAGTAAATATAATGGACGGGGGCAAGGAAAAGAGGTAGATTTTTTTTGTGTTCAAAATGCCCTCGCACTTAGAACGACCGTCGTCTACTACGTTGAGCGGCGTGGCCGCTAAAACAATCCCTCCTCCTCTTCTGGGGAAACTCACTTCTCAAAACTACTTCTTGCATTACTTCGGGAGGGCCCAGAACGGCGTTCATGAAATGGAGCAATTCTTTCACCCACCTCTGGGTCCACCATATTTTTATACAGCTTCATGCTACAAGCTTGTCTTCTTATGTCTCTGTTTGTGAGATTTCGCTCTTACTTTTTTTCGTAATACGTCTTTAATGCATTCTTTAACCGCATTCCAGCTGCCCTTTATAGGATGGAATGGGATCAGTGAAATGTAAAGAACGCAAAGCATAATAGACAAAAACCTTCTGGATTTCAGAATACCATTCAGTATTTTGTTTTTCTCTGTCATTGTGCTCTTTTTTTGTTATAATTGCTTAATTTCTTAATTTTGTTTATATTTTACTTGTACACATTTTTGTTTTTTTTGTCTCTCTTTGTCCTTCAACCTTCTTCTGAAACCACTCATTTAATAAAGTACTATTCTTGATTTATTAAAGCACTCTAACCTGTAGCTAATTTGTAGCTCACTTGCGCCTACATTTTTTCTCTCTCTCTTTTTATTCCATTTCATTTCTCAAGAGAATTAAGGAATTCCTTATTCGAATTTTGCTTTTTCGGTTTTTTGCTTTAAGTTCTTTGTGTGAATGAATGTTTTTGAAATGCACCAACTTTACTTGGCATTCTTTACTTAACTTAAATTGATTTTTTTGCCATTCTGACAAATATTTTTCGAAATCACTCGAAGGTGCGCTTTCCGATTTTGTTTGCAAGTATATGCCGATTTTTTTGCTTGTTTTGTTGTTTCAGCTTATAAGTAACAGTGTTTCATTGTTGTTTTAAAATCAGCATTGTTATGCCTTTTGTTTTGACTCACTTTTGTTAATTTCTTTGTGTTGTCCATCAGTTTTATTTGACAAGTCATTAAGAACGTTGACATTAACAAGCCGTAAGATTTATTAGCGGTGGCGATTTAGCGACGCGCCACAATGACGAGTAAAGCACATCTTACATATGTACATATTTAGAAACATGCGAGTTTGTTATGATATTCTACTATTGCAGTTTGCAGTAGCAACAGCTGTAATTCGCCAACTGCCGCTGCTGCTGCTGCTTTGATGAACTGCCTGCCCATGCTTTCAGGCCATTTTTACTTGTCCGCCTCTGCGACCAGGAAGTTTTTCTTGAACGCCTCAGGTTTTCCTTGTTGCGCTGTGTATATACATATCTACTGATGTACGTATGTATGTATGTATACTTGCTCATGTGTTTTCTTGCTGTGCAGCTGCCTTGCTGAGACTTTGATTGATTATAAGCTTACTGCCGAGAAACAGCTAAGGAGGCATTCACTGAACTATAGATCATTTGCTTACGTTCGCACAAATGCATAGAGTACTAAATCAGCTGTAAAGCAGGAAAAATGAGTGATTGCAAAATGTGTATTGCAAAAACAAGGGCAATGAAATCCATTTGAATGGAAAAGCATTTTCAGAGAATGAGCACAGAGAAAAGCCACCAATTCGAGATAAAATTCATGAGTTAAAAAATCAACGTGGTTTTAATAATTATTTCAAAGCAACTGCTGTGGGTTTTCAGGTCATGCATTAATCACTTAAGTTCAAAACTTTGAAATTGAAAGATTTCAGGTGATTTCCTAACAATAGAGATTCGATTATGGGAAATTTCAGCTCCTATAATTACAACTTCAACGAAAAAAGAAATAACTTAGTTGATTGAGATTGAAAACTATCGAAATATTTGAAACGGATTCAAAGCAAACTCAATGGGGTGGATGGTAAGCCTCCCAATTATCCAGTCACGGAAGTATATCTGCGATTGGAGGACTTCTAACTAAAAGATCGATACTTTATTTTCTATGGGGAAGGACGCTAGTAGAGTACTTAAATTATTTTTTCTGCTTTCCACGAAGATACTTAAACTTCGAGTGCGGAATTTGTAACAGGATATAATCTTTGTGGTTAATGAGAAAGCTCTTGCTACCCTCTGTAGGTTCAAGAACACGTAATAAAGTGATGAGAAAACCTGGCACTTTTCATCTCAAGAGTTTAGATCACGTTGAGTGAAAGCAACGTCTGTAGCCCGGAAGTTGTGAACTGCTTGGACCATATGCAGAAGAATCGTACTGGCCACTCCAAAGTGAATGGCAATCACTGACTTTCCCCACTTGCGTGGATTTCTACATATGGAATCAACAAAATTCTGCAAAAGATTTTTGGACTAATGCACGTTGGCGACGGCAAATATCATAGGTGATGGAACAAGGAGCTGTATGAACTTTACAACCGCTCCGGCTCTGAAAGTATTCGATGCGGTACCAGCTGGGGGGGGAAGAGGATGATCTTCTCTGCGTTGGAAAGATTAGGTGGAGAAGGACTTGGCGTCACTTGGTGTGTTCAACTGGTGCACAAAAAAGAAACAGCATTCAGTAATGCAACTAAAGAGAACATTCCCTCGAGCTGAGACTAGTTCCGGCGCTACTAAATGATCGTCAGACTGCTTTTGTGTCCTTTTGACACAATGCTCGTTCTACAGACGATTTGAGAATATCAGTATTTCCTGGAACTATTCATAGCTGTATACTTCATTACATACACATTCAGATAGCTCTTTTACTTCTTTTTAATCTTGCTCTCAGATGGGTCAAGAGCACCTCAAAACGGTGTAGATGTTCCGGGTCATCTAGACAGCTTCTGAAGCCTTTTCGATCTTGCGTTTGATGCAGTGAACATCTATTTGAAATTTAGATCATTCAGTAACGAAGTACAATTGCTTGCCTTTGGTTTCTAGGCGTTTTATGGAAGCAAGAAGATTAAGAAGAATATCTATGTAGCTGAGCAAATTGAATAGCTCATAATTGGGGACTTTCTAAAACATTCTATACAAATAGCAACCTGAAATTCTCGACCAGGCCATAAAATATTTTATGCAAAGCGTGTCTGAGTCTTTGCTTATTTTACGATAAGAATGTACTGATTCATCACTCAGAAATGAGACCTCAGCTTCTACAAATACTCTGCTGCATTCTACAGTCCTTCAAGCGGCAAAGAGCTCAAATGAATAAATACAATTTTGAGTATGAGCGATCAAATATTAAAATCAGAAGTTTACTCAGACTATCCCCTTACCAATCGTTCACTTTCTCAAACCCAATTCCTGAAATGATTTTTGTGAATTTCTAAATAATTTTCTTTGCATTCTAAGCCCAACGATTTAGCATCAAAGCCAAAACTTTATAGTTCCTCTCACGGATTATATTTTATAGCAAATACTAAAAGCTTTTGTTTTAAATTCCTTATTCAGCAATTTTCTTCAACTTAACTTAATTAGTATGCAAATTTTCGAAGTTTCCTCTAAATGCCACTTGACCTTACTTACCCAGCGCCGACATAAACTTTGCGCTTTTAGCCAACGAAGTTACGGCCCGTTTAGTCTGTCAATAAAGACGCCAGGCTATTTAATATTCCACTTGAGTTGCAGTAATTATACGCGGCATCTAAGTAAACAAACTGCATGGCTGGCAGGATAATAGGCATACACCGCGGATGGCAGCAATCTCTATTGCTCGTCGATTGATATCAGATATCCAGCCAGACACTGTATTAAGAATCGAAACACTAATCGCATTGTGCAAAATGTGGAAAATTGCTGGCGACTACAAGAAATCGTGGAAAATCTTAGATGCTCGTAAATGGGAAGTGACGCGCGTTGAGATAAGGTGGAAGAGATTGAAGCAAGTAATGACAAGTGAAGTGCAGCGCATGCAGTGGAGTGGACACTAGTTGCTTGGTGCTGCCACCTGTCATGTGGCGCTTGTAGATAATCATATTTCCGGCAGTAATTAAAATCTCGCTGAGGAAATTTATGTGAAAAGCGGGGTAATAAACTGAAAACCGAGATGTTGCAAATGGGAATCGGGTGGCCGTTGCATGGCATTGATTAAAGTCTAACAATTATTTTTTTTTTCCCCTGTAATCTCGTCGGGTAAACTTGTTTTGCCATTTTTAATTAGTTTGTTAGTGATTTCTTCTTCGTTGACTTAATTCATTTCGCCAATAAAAATAAAAATTAATATAATAAAATTATGCGGCGCACAGTTAATTTCCGTTGATGATACTTAGCTGCTGTCGTTGCTTATGGTAGTTTGCTGAATGTTGCAAAGTAGTTGCCATTACACTCTTACATACATACACGCATACATATATGTATGTACATGACTGTTTAACGAAATTGCTAACGTTCTTGCTGTTAGACCTGCAAGTGAATGGCTTAAGTGCATATGTATGTATGGGCATGGGTAAATATACGTAGAAGTGTCGTAAGTGAATGGCTGGTTGGCGGCTGAGTTGTCTTGTTAATTTCGTATGCAACGCATGCCACGCAGTTCTAGGCAGTGGGCTATGTAGCTGAACGGCATTTAATGTGGCATGCAACTTTGCGGCGTAGAAGACACTTGTCGGGAGTTGGAGTAGTAGAAATCGTCTATTTTTTGTTGGGTGGAGTAAGTTCATCATAGCGGCAATGCAAGAATGTTTCTTAACCCCTTCTGCACTAACTGCACAACTGTTCAGCTGCTCGGCTCATATATTTATTTGTCGGGCTCTAATGCCCGGGTGAAGGCACTTGGCAGGCGCACATAAACGTTTCCGCATTTGCCACTCAGGCGGCTCGACCCGGCGCAACTTATTATGTGGAAGAAAAAGTAGTAGTTAAAAAGTCGCCAGGGCATAAAAATAAATATCGCTGAGAGTTTTCATTTGACTAACATTAGAGTTAACGAAAAGCGCTGAAGCGCTACAAAAAGCCTGCGGATAGGGATGTGGTTGCGCTGGCACGCACTGGCGATAGGTGTTCTTGAGCAAGTAGTGTAGGGTGGAAGGGGAATGAAGAGAGGAAGAAAATGAACTTAGCAGGATAGCAAATAGTTATTCAAATGAAATTAAGGAAAAATAAGATAAAATTAAAACAAATGAAAATAAAAAATAATAATTAAAGAAAATGAGATAAAATAAATAGAATTACAACACAAAATTAATAAAAGAAAATGAGATAAAATAAATCGAATTACAATACAAAAAAAAAATAATAATAATAAACTTACATTAAAATAAATAAATTACAAAAAAAAATAATACAAAAGTTAAATAAATTCAATTAACCTTAAGTAAATAAAAATGTGCAAAAAAATCGAAACAAAAAAAAGAAATAAAAAACTGAAAAAAATTGGACCCAAATTAATGAAAATCTAAGAATTAAACAAAATAAAATGAGATAAAATTTAATTAAAATACCAAAAAAAAAATTGAAAATAAAGAAAAGTAAATAAAAAAGTAAAATACAATTAAGCCAAATAACTTAAAACAAAATAAAACAAAAAATCAATTAAGTTAAAATAATTAAAAAAGTAAAAATATTAAATTCAATTAAATTAAACACAGTAAAATAATTTCAAATTAATAAAATTAAAAGAATACAATTAGTCTAAATAAGTAATTAAAAGAATTTAAATAGCATGAAAAAAATTAAATAAATAAAAAATAAAGCAATAATAAAATAAACTCATTTAAACTAAAATAAGTAAAAAAGTAAAAAATAAATCAGAAACAAAAAACTGAAAAAATAAATGATATTAATTATTATTAAAGGGTTTTCCAATAAGAGGTGTTATTTTGATATTCAAAGAAAAATGCTATTTTTTTTATATTAATTATCGGATGTTTATTTCATTATAAAGCGGAAGGTATGCCGTTAATAGTGGAAAACAACATCAGGCAAATTACCACCACGACTACGCTTACAGGACAATATCTTTTTCATGAAATTTTCCATAACCGAATTGCAAAGTGGCTGCCATATATCCTCGATATCCTCACGAATTCCATCTTTGAGGTCTTGAATCGACCCTGGGCTGTTGGCGTAGACCTTCTCTTATACGTGGCCCCAAAGAAAAATGTCTCGAGGTGTTAAAGCACAAGATCTCGGTGGCCAATTGTGATCACCTCTTCGAGAGATAACACGGTACGGAAACTTTTACCTTAAAAGATCAACGGCTTCGTTGCTTGTGTGGCACGTAGCGCCATCTTGTTGAAAATAAACGTTGTCCAGATCAATACCATCGAATTCCGGCCATAAAAATATCGTTAATCATCTCTCGATAGCGCAATCCATTCACTAATAACACCAGTTATTGGAAAACCCTTTATATATCAAATTAAATAATTAAGAAATTAAAATAAATAAAACTTAGTGAAATAAACTAAAATTATACAAAAAAAAAAAGTTAAATGAAGTAAATAAAAAAGTGTAAAAATATTCAATGAAACTAATTAAATTAAATTAAAGAAATAAGTAATTAAATTAAATTTAAAAAAAATTTATCAAATAAAATTCAAATGAATAAATAAAAATAATATTTTTGGGATACAAAATTTTAAGTAGAAACAAAATAAAGTAAAATAAAAAAAGCGTGAAATAATATTAAATTAAACCAATTTAATTTTGTTCAAAAAATATGGAAAATAAAATATATTAAACTGAAACAGAAAACCTAAAACTAAAAGTTGGATTGAAATTAAATCAAATAAATTAAACTAAAATACCTCAAAAAGTAAAATAAATGAAAAAAATAAAATGAAATAAATTAAAGTAAACAAAACTAAACAAAAAATATGACGAAATTAACTAAAAAACGTGTCGATGGCCTTATTTTCAAAAAATTGCTATAAATATCCTCAACTTTTAATCAGAATTTTTAAGCAGTTTTATAGCCCATTCAATTTTAGTGTAAGTAAAGAGTAAGTTGGAAATCGCTAAAAAGTGGCGTTGAGTTTTGACAATTTTTGTTTGCATACGATGATGAGAATTTTCTTCCATGTGAGCACTTGTTCGGAAGTTGCGAAAATTTGTCATCAAAATATTGCGAATATTATAAAAAAAAACAAAATGGCTTAATTATGGAAGCAATAATGTATGTATGTGTGTATGTACATCTTCCTATAGAATTCATTACACAAAATTTTACACTACGCATAACACCATGAACAATTTCTTATAAGTAAATATAATTTTTCACATCCATACATACAATCTAACACATGTATTATGTGGTAAACCATCGTTGCATGCCTCACGCTGCCTAGAATTTATAAATAAATATAAACAAGCTCCATAGTCGACCGATAGCCCGTTCGTCGACTCATCCACCAGCAGCCGCTGTTGCTTCAGCTGTTTCTAAACGAGTGACTCCTTAACGGAGTAAAAAATAATAAAAAAATATGTGCATATGTATTAATGTACTTTGTCGCCACTACCAACCTTTGCCTCGTCTCCGCCGTTAGTCGCCTGTGTTCGAGAAGACCAACTGTGCGCAACTCTATCCCCAACTGTGGAAAACTGAAGGCACTTGTGCCATGGATACTCAACTACTACTACTCCTCATGCCACTTTGGTATTTATGTCTCTACAAGATTGCTGTGGGTATCCTAGTGAGAAATTTGTCTTCAATTCGTGCAGTGTTCACTGAAGTAGTCTCACAAATGAAGGACCGACCGCTTTATGTCGCCTCCGAATGGCAGATGCTGTTTTATGAAAAACTTTCTCCAGACAGACATACTCTTGGAGGTCTGCTGTGGTCAGCTGAGGCGTTATCTTTTTAGAAATTATTTTTTAAAAGTGGGCATCGAACTTAGGACCTAATTTTATATACATAAATAACAATGCAACTGTAGCCCATTTCATTTCACCATAGAAACTCATTTATTTTAAAATACGCGGTGGCGCAAAATTAATCATCCGCTTTTGTTTTTGAATAACTTGCTTACTAAATAAAAAAATGTACTTAAAATCATTATTGACATTGATTTATATACAGATATGAGGTCTTTACTTACACAAGGTGGCGCAAAATTAATCATCCATTTTTTTGTTTTGTTTGTTTTTGAATTTACAAAACGAAAATAAATGATTTTGATTTTAATGGAAATCTTTATCTTTACCTGCTCTACTGCTTTCCTGTCTGCATACTGCAGCGATCCAGTTTCCAAGTGTTAAATATGACTGAAATACGACGCCATTATAAATCATCCGATAGCGTGATTAATTTTGCGCCACCTTGTATTGTGAACGCTCAATATTTCCTACAGCGCACTTTGCTTTTCTCATATGCTTTTATCTACTTGCATATGAACTTCTCTATGTCAGCCACTTGTCGTCGCGCACAAGTGCAATTACAGTTACCTAGCTCCTCCTCACGGATACATCTTGTGTACATTCCACGAGTTCTTTTTATTTTTGCCTTGTTCTTGTAGATTTTTTTGTTAATGTGTATTTTCTGCTTTTTTATGTTTATTTTTTAAATGCCATAAAAATGTGAATTTCATAATCGTGATGAATTGCACCCGAGGCCATTCAAAGGCGTTTGCCTACCTAGCGGCTAATAGCAGCTGTTTCGTGGCATAAGACTCATGCCTAGAACATTTTCAATGGAGTTGTCAGGCTGGTTTTGAAATATGCATTTGAGCTATTGAACCAGAAGAAAAGTCGGCTCCAAATCGAAATGCTGTTGACAGCCAACAGGTGACAGGCGACAAGCATTCGAAGCCATGTTGCATGCCACATTAGTTTGCTAATTGTTAATGAGTGGCTGTAAATATGGTATACTCAGAAGAGCATTTCGAAAGAGCTGCATAGCAGACATTAAGAACAAACTTCAGTATAAATTGGGACCGAAACAACTATTGATGTTTGCCATAGTGGCGAAGGTTCTTTTGGAAAAATTTGCATTTGGTTTAGTTTTTAGTTAGAGAGTTTGAAGGGAGCGATAGTCTAGAATCTAAAACTCACAGATTTACGTTTTTTTAGCTCTGAGTAAATTTAGTGGTCACCTTTCTGGTAAAAAATATGCATGAGTTAAGTCGTTAGTTCGATCTCTTCTGAGGACATTAAATATGCAAGAGGTTCTTCTAGCAATGAGCGCTCTTCGGCGGTCAATGACCATAGAAAACTCCAAATTTAGGAACCCTAAGTTCCTCCATCTGTGTTATAACATTAGAGTAGAGAACCCATTCAAAATGGCTTTCTAGGATATATGCGCTGCATTCCGAGCATGAGCCAGTGCTTTGTTTTTTAGAGAATATGGGTATATATGTAAGTATTCTGCTCAAAAAATTCAAATGATGGTACTAATGAGTTTAAAAGATACAGTACATGGAAGATGTAGAATATCAGATTCATTAAGAAGTCGACAAGATAATTCTGCACACAAACACCGACCCTTCTAGCTTTTTAAAGTTCGTATAATTGAAGATGACCGCGGCCGCCGTAGCCGAATGGCTTGGTGCGTGATTACCATTCGGAATTCACAGAGAGGTCCTTGGTTCGAATCTCGGTGAAAGCAAAATTAATAAAAACATTTTTCTAATAGCGGTCGCCCCTCGGCAGGCAATGGCAAACCTCCGTGTATTTCTGCCATCAAAAAGCTCCTCATAAAAATATCTGCCGTTCGGAGTCGGCTTGAACACACCATAAATAGGAGGAGGAGCTCGGCTAAATACCTAACAGAAGTGTACGCATTGAAGATGACAGTAAAAGGACACGGTAGTGTACCCACATATTCTTCAAACATTAATTTATACAGGAAGGATATAATCTCTTCAGGAGAAAATTGGATAAGGTGGCTTTGAAAAAGATAGTAGTTTTATAATTCCTTCGAGCGAGCATTTGGAGAATAGCTTCGATTTAACCACTGGCCGTATGGATTTCAAACTGGTGCGTTGCAAAGTTATTTTCATAGAAGTAAATAAGGCATTTCATCTCGGGAACTTCGAAAATGTTTCGCATAATTCGTGGTGAGCAAATACCATCTTGATCATAAAGTTCCAGGAACAACTGCCAAATGACACTTTAAGTTTTTTTTTGTTAGGTTGCCACATCTGTGATTAAAATTTCTACCTGAATTTCAGCCAACTACTGGTAGATTTTGCAATATGATAACCTACCGTCGCACTTTGCCATCATTATCCGTGAATTCTTAACCAAGAACGAAACAAATACTATCCAACAGCTATTGAGTTCATCTGAAATCATTGAGTTTTAACAGCCGAAAGGAAGTGCTGAAAAAATCGAATATCGAAAATCGAATCGAGAGCTGAATCAAACGCTGGAATACATACGTTGCAATTGATGGGGAGTGCTTTGAAGGCGATAATATCACTTCTGAGAAATAAACTTGCATTTTGAATTGTCTTAATACAATGCAGGAACTTTTTGAACGAGCTGGTATCTCGTGCCTTATTCATTGCATTCGCAGATAAATATAATCCCACTTCTAAGACCTAGAGCTCTGGTATTAGACTCAAGTATCCGGATTCCCGATACTATAACAACCTCGCCTTACATTAGATTTTGAATTGTCTTAAAAAGCTGCTTAACCAGCCAAAGCATGCAGACATTTTTCTAAACTATTGCATGACGTTTTCAATAGCACTCAGCTCTTCTTAAAAGTAACATCAAAGGTTTTCAAACTACTATCTACTCTGTAGGATTTCGAACATTAGCTTGATATGTGCTTTACTATTTTTGCTCTACTATTTTGTGCTCTTGTCCATACCTACATTCCAAACTCGATTTTCTTTGCCTGCACTGTAAAGCTCAAGAGTTCAATTACTTGCCCCATAACCATTCACTTTGTTTTCCCACACTCTCAATTTTCACTTACTTTTCTCAGTCCACCTTAAAGCCGTGTACTTATTCTTCACACTGTGTTGTGGCAGCTTTAATCACATCTGGACCAAATCCGTCGCCACGGGCTAAATGGTGTAGGGGAGCCTGACGTTTACAATGCCAGTCTGTCATTACGAAAATCAATTTCCGGTACAGCTTTTTTTTGTTCATTCAGTTCTTCTCCTGCGTTGGCTATTATAGTAATATGGTGTATTTGTTGGTGGTGATTTTTTTTTTATTTTTGTAGTTTTTGTTGCTGCTGCCATTGGTCACGTTTACGCTGGTTGCTGTTACAATTGAAATTGCTTTGTGAATTGATTTTGTGCTTGAAGTTTACGCACTTCTAAAATTAGTTTGGATTCGTAGTTGAAATAACTGAATGGATGCACTGTTTATGCGTTAAAGCGAGGCAGGGGAAATAAAAGTTTATTCTTAGAGCTGGTGTAATATACTATTTGTTAATTTATGTTTAACTGTTTTTAATTTATTGATTACCCCTCAATTCAGGCAAGAATACAGCTGGCTACTTGTTCATGAGATGCCTCCAAAAAACAATTCTGTATTTAATTAACGTAATAATTTACTCTTTAAATATTTTCTCCTTAAGATTTATAAAAAAAAAATTTGATAAAAATCTATTTCAACCCCCAGGAATTTCAACCCCGCTACCTAAATTCTATTATTTCTTATCTGTTCATTCTGTAATCAGAGCAATCACTCCAGTATCATCTCCAAACGCAAAAAAATAAGAAAAGCAAACAAAAATGCCTCTCAGCTCTGCTTCATTCCATTACAGGCTTGTTTTCTACCTCCGATTCACAATTTCCTCAAGGCATTGAAACCCTAATGCATGCTTTAATATATCGACAGTCGACAGTCGAAGCAGTTACGCAACGAGATGCTTATCAAAGTGCGACAACTGTAACAACAACAATAATAGCAGCAAGACAGTGCGCCAGGCAGACACAAGCGACGACAAGAGACAGATAAGACTCGAACAGGCAGCAAACAGTGATTCCAAAACATGTGTATCATATGCCGTAGTTAGGAAGCAAATAAGACGATGCCAAGAACATACCCACATACCCACACATACAAAGTATCCAATCCAATCACACAAATAAAATATAAAAGTACTCTCATACTTGGTATTTTTCTCAAGCAGCCTGTGGCATTATAAATATCGTAAATTGCCAACGCGATGAGGCGAGGATGTGATGAAGGCAGCATCGCAAGAAGCACGCAAAGGGAGCTTGGCGGCAACACGCGAACAGCAGCAGCAGCAGCAGCAGCGCTATATTAACCGCCATTGCCGTCGCCAACGCGTGGATGTGCCGCCAATATGAGCGATACGCATTGATAAATATTGTACTGAGTATGATTGTATAGCAATAGCAGCAACAATAACAAGCACAGACGGACAAACAGACAGACAGACGCACGAAGCAGGCGATGATGATGAGCTCCAATCTGAGTATAAACGTCACGGTTGCTTTGGCGTGCAGACGCTTGCCAGCCACGTTCACCCTTTTAGAGATAAAAGCACAATACTCGCGGCTGTATTTTGTTGTTGTTGGTTTTGTTGTTGTTGATATTGTATCGTGTACACCGCTGCCACTGTTGTTGTAAACGTAATCGCATTTTAATCCATTTATTTCAATTTCACGCCAAAACCGATGCAAATTACATTGGTTCACAAGCAGGCGCCAAAAGGTTTCACAAATAAAAAAAAATAAATAGAAAACAACAACAACAAAAGCAACAACTAAAATAAAAGCAGAAAAGTAGGGGGAGGAGAGCCAAATACAGATATTGTTGGTGATAACACGAACAAATAGTAATTTTGGTGGCCAGGTTTAATGATAGCAAGCACACGCGCATACATATGTATGTAGTATGTACACTTGTGCTCATATAATTAAGTCTTTTTATCTTTTTATACCTGAGCACTTCTTTGCAATTGTCCAGCCCTAGCTAAAATCAGAGCAGGTTGTCTGGCGTGGGGTTGGAATTAATACTACGTTTCATAAGAGCCACAAAATGGTTCCACGAAGGAAGGTAAATGAGGTTCCCGTGTAGCACAGTGGTATCACATCGGACCTGTAAGGTCTAAGTGAGTTGGTCGTGCAGACCGACTACCACCATAACCTAACCTGACCTAACCTAACCTATCTTTTTACAATAGATATTGGCAATATTTTTAATGCTCATGTTTTTTGATAAACTGTTTTTAAAAATGGGTAAAAATTTTATAACAATTTTTTTTTAAATCAAAGTTGCATACTATGCACGAAATTCCAAATAATTTAATATTAATAAAAATTTGTTATACAAAATTTCGCCTTTTTAATCAGAAATTTTAGAAAGCTTCTGGATATGAAGTAAATACTGCAATACTGTGAAAAGTTGAAGTGACTTAATTATGTGTGCGCAAGTGTATGTATGTACATTTGTTAAATATATGCAAGGGTTTATCAAAGGGATTTTTTTAGTTTAGTTTTATTAGTTTCTAAATAATTTAGTATATAATTTATTTAGCTCAAACGTGAAAACAATATTTTACCATAATTGCCAGATTTTGCTTCACATTCACGTGTCCTTTCGAGTATTTCTCCTTTAATTTTAACATATTTCACATTTTTTCTCGCTCTAAATTTTGATTTCGAACACAGAGGAAGCCGGAAATGTGTAAATGAAAATTGTAATAAAAAATTATTTATTGAGGCTGACCTCTTTAAACGACCTTGCTCCGTCAAATGTGTACTTGCCTTACAGCAAAACGAAACATCTCTCTCTGGCCATGTGGCTGAGTATTTTCCTCTTTAAAGATTTCCGCTTTCCTGTAATGAGCTTTCTAGTGAGACCACTACGATCAAGCTGCGCTATATCCAGATAATGCGAGGTTTAGAGCAGAAGGTTAGCAGTACATGCTTCTTGACCAAAATTCAAACAAACAGACTCAAAAGATGACGATTTGTCGTCACCTATCTGCTCACTGTCGTATAAATGCACTGTAACTTCAGTGGTCGACGACCCATTTCACATTTGCTCCAGGTGATTCGTCCTGAATACTTCGATGCCTATTCCCATTGTTTTTGTTTGAATTTCCTCGAAGTGCACCAGTTTGAAACTCCGGGCACGAAGCATCAAATGATAGAAAAAGTTTAGCAGTCAGCGGATTTTATTTCCGTGATGAACAAGCTTCTCATAAAAAAATATCTACCGTTCGAAGTCGGCTTAAAACTGTATTTTGCATTTGTCAAACAACATCAAGTCGCACGCCACAAATAGGAGGAGGAGCTCGGCTAAAAGACTAAAGACTATAAGCGCGGGGCATTGTTTTGGTAGCTAGATACGCTAGGTGTGATTATATCTATGCCAACTTTCCGCGATCATACCCAAGCGATTATTCCATCATCTATTGGGTTGACCACCCTTTGCTGTAGGATGATTTGTTTTCCTTTTCCTCTCTCTGTTGCATAACATCATCTCCTTAGCGCTGATAGCTTCTTCTTCTGTATTGTTGTAAAAGCTGGCCACAGCATGTCTGGTTCAGTTTATCCATCAGTTATAGTTTACTTTATCATCTAGCGGCAGGACCATGTCAAAAGCTGTTTCGACAGTCTTTGACCAAAGAAAACAAAAAGTGTTAAGACACTTCCCTAAAGCATGGTAAATGTCATATGGGGTTACAAGTGAAATACACGGTGAATACCTAAGTTGTGGTAAATTTTAGATAGTTAGTAGTTTGATCTGCTACAGCGATGTTTCTGTCTTCAAGAAGTAGGAATTGAACTACCGCATTTATAAGCTGACTATGAATGCCGTTCAAGACTTGTCGGTATTGCATCAGATTTAGATGTTGTCGGTGGTATCTTGATCAAAAAGTTCCCGAAATATATTCGGAAAGTTCAAAATACAAGTTTATAACTTAAAAGTGATATTATATTATCGACAGAGTACTCTCCAGCAACCGCAACACACTTATGCTAGCATTCGATTCAGCTCTCGAAAATTTTCTCGAGCTCTTTTTTTGGGGATAGCCATCAGAGTCGTCTTAAATTTTTGCATTACTTTTTTCTGTAGTGGTTTTTCGGCTCGATCAAACATAAAAAAATCGCAGGGAGCCATATCAGGTAAAAACGATGGCTGTTGGATGGTATTCGTTTCGTTCTTAGTCAAAAATCACGGATAATAACGGCACTATGCGACGGTGCGTTATCGTGGTTTCTAAAATTTTTGCACCCTTAAATCCATTTTTAACGCAAAACTCAGTATAAAGTCATTGTTGTAAATTCAAATCCATTTTTAATACTGTAAAAAATCGAAAACACGTACAGAGGTAAATTAAGAACTCCAACCGCCTATTGACCTGAAGGCTTAGAAGGGGCGCTTCTTCTCCCCGTATTTCTTCTTATCCAGCTCTTTATTATTTGTGTTGTTTGCTTTCATCTAAAGTAGGTAACGCAATGTCTAAGAGTAGGAGACAAGTAATCAAAGTACTATGCGGAGAATCCAGACGTGCACGCAAGAGCGCCCTTTGCCGTTGTATGACCATCACCTGCTTATGCTTCAAAAAACGAAGAAAAACTCTCCATTAAAATATAATCAATGCATTAATTGCAAATTTTTAGCTGCTAGACAGCGTTAAGTCGTGAGTAAGGGAGGACCGCAACTCTTTGACTCTGTTCACTCACAGTCTGACGCGCTGATAGCTCCTGCTTCATTTCAGAAGAGAACTGGTTGGCGCTTGAACTAAGCTATCGCTGCTAGGTCAATGTATCTGCAATGGCAAAGGATTTTCTAAAAAGTCTTCGCTGCTTTTCCGTCTTTATACGGGTATTTAAATTATATTATTCTAAATAACAAAATCACAAAAAAAAACACAGCAAAATTAAAATGTCTGTCTCTCCTACCACTTCTTTTGCTCACTGTCTATCCACTAATGAAGTTGTGCTTTCATTAAATCACTCTTGCTTATTTTGTTGTTGTTGCTATTGCCACCGCTGATGCATTTAAGCAGCCATTTATCAGCCAAAAACGCATTTTCCAACCAAAAAGCAACAAAGCAAAGCCACCGATTCTCACAACTCTTTCATGTCTGAGGTACGTACCACCAATGCCAGGGCCAGGGCAGACAGTTATGTTTGTCGTTTTGTTGGCACTGCTCATATTGTTTATACTGGCATTTATGCGAGTATACAAAAGTGAGCTTAGTTAGCAGAGCGACACGAACGCAACAAATGGGCGGCAGCAGCTCATGGACAGTGAGCGAACGCATTTGTGCATTTCAAAAACTTTGTAATTAGCCATAATTCACTGTGGTGGCTGCAACTGTCGTTTGTCGTCGTCGGCGTTGTAGTTGTTGCCAATTATTTTTTGCTTTTACTGCTGAACGTGCCTCAAAGCCGCACTGTTGGTGTTAAAACATGATGCAACAACAATACCAACACCAGCACACCACTGACTTGGTCTGAATAGCAAGTTTCGCTTTCGCTTCCACGCACACACGCGCAGATTAATTTACCTGACGTTTTTGTTTTTAGCAACCGTTTTTCTGTAGTTATTATAATACTTTACCTTTGTTGCCTTGCTGATGTTGTTGTTGTTGTATTCAGTTGGCATAAAAACATTTAAATCATTGTTGACGGTTGAAGCTGCGCTTCAGCGCTTTTCACTCACCATGGCTGGGTTGCGCTCCCCGAAGTGGCGGCGCTGGCACGTCTGCGTGCTGCGCCTGTCTGGAGATCTGTCTGGTCTGGTCTGCTCTGCTCCAAACGTTTGTGGTACAATGTTGCCACACTAATGAATGGTTTCCGCTTGGTATACGCCTCTGACCGCCTCATGCGCTCTGCATCTCTTTCCCCTGCGCATATACAGCAAAACTCCAAAATTTTTGTCTGGTGAGTTTTTTCCGTTTTCGGTTTTATTTAAATAGCCCATTAATTTGTTGTACCTACACATATTTTAGGTTAATTTTTCTCTTCACTCTGCCTGCCGCCGCTCGCTAGTGTTTGTTGTGCTACGTTTTTATTTAACCTTTGAATGGTGATTTATAAATTCACACGTGTGATCTGTTTGCTGATGTTGCTCGTCCAACATCGATGGTTACCACTGCTGGGCTGTTGTTGCTGTGTTTACTATTACTCTGTACTTTTATTTTATTTTTGTTTGCATTTTTGTCAATCTCACTCTAATGCTTTGCCGAAAATGTCATTTAAAATCCAAGATTTACGAGCTGTCACTGTGTGAACGAGTCGGCCATCCTTCACTGCTCGAGCGCCAGAGGCATTCAAGCATGGATTAAAAAAACCAATTTTCCAAAGATTTTCAACTTTTCCAAGTAAATGCTATCCATCACCGATCAGCGCTAAACCCATTAACATAAATGTAGTGTCATTAATCTTGGGCATCGAATCCTCGTTGCATTTGATAAAATGACCACTTTTCTTGCTTACTGCATTGCTGTGTGCAAATGGTGTTGTAGTATCTGAATTATAAACATTCTTTGGAGTGCTAAAGGAAAAATTCGTTTTTTTCATAGGGCGTTAAAATGCATGGCTCACATTTTCAATAAACTTCATCTTCTCACATTTCTTTTCCTACAAGCGTAGAATTCGAATAGTGCAGGCTTTGGCTAGATCAGAAATTACTCCGCATCCTTAGCGTGTTTGCTTCCTACCTCATCGCTCATATGGTGAGACATCTTATACTCAAGAATGATGGGTTATATAGCTACAATTTCCTCCTTGCCTTACTGTTGTCTTATTAACCAAATACTTTAGTTTCTCTTCAAATCCATCTTTCGAATACCTCCTTTTGATTCTTACAAGCAACGTCCGATCTGAGTTTGAACAGGAGCGCAATAAGGACTAGTTATTTATGGAGGAACGGCATGCCCAATTCGGTAGACATTGAATGATTGGCAAACCGTGGAGTAGGTAAAGCTGTTGAGGACGCAGTAGGTCCTGCCTTGCATGACTACTGCCGACATAAAGAAAAACCTAGCTTATTTTCGTGGTTTCCCGAGCTTCTCTGCCTCACGAACGAGGCATATAGCTATAGGGCCAATGTATTAGACCAAATAAAGATGCGCACCACAAAGTGTAGGAGAAAATTGCCAAGAATACCTGCCAAAGATGTACGCGCTAGTCTATTGTTTTTATATGACTTCATAGCAGTGTGGCACATAAAATGTTAAGAGGTTTTGACTGCCTACTAAGTAGTGTCTAGAGAAAGCTTTTCAACAAGAGCCACTATCTTTTAGGACAGATTCACTGTTACACTTCTCATTCTTAAACAAATTGCATGTCCTGCTGAGAGCTGGGAACAGGCTAGTGCGCTGAACCAAATGTGAATTCTCTAAGTGCTGATCCTCTACTGAGCTCATCATTGCCTTTAGAACTCATCACAGCGCATTTATGACATTCTCGCGTCATTATGCACATATTTCATTAGGTTACTTTGTTGTAATGGCCATAGTTGAGCTGAGGAAGGGATCTGGAAATTTTTCTTCTTTGCTGCATTTATTTTATCTCTTTTTTTTATTTTTTTTGCAATGTAACTTATTTGTAATTCAACGCCTCTGTCAAGTTAATGCACTTCTATTCACATAATTTTCATTATTTTGTATTTACACGGGACATACAATACTTGCAAAGAAATATTCACACACACACAGCCATTTGCAATGCTATTTCGCATCTTTTATTCTTTTATTATTTCTACTACATAACATCGTTTTCTCCGTCTCTTTGCAGGTAAGCAATTGGCACCTTTTGTGGAATAATATGTACCATCGTGACATATGCACACATTAACAAGAATGTAAGTATTTATGCACTTATGAATATGTATGACAAAGGCCATGGCGGCCAACACGGGGGCGCTGGTGTCTGACAAATATTTGTACAAAGCCAGCGAGGCAACGAGTAGTAAGAAAGGTGGGGAACGCTATTAGTTTGTCTTCTTTATTATTATTTATATGCGTGTGTATGCTTGTGAGTCACTTGCACTATTTCCTAATGAGCGCTAATTTACGCCGTACAAAAAGCCATAGCCGACAGACAACTCACGGTTGCACAAGGCGCACACGGTTACACTATGGGGCACAAGTCACTCAAAAGTGGCGAAAATATCAAGCCATCGGTTGATTTTAATGAAACTTCGCACAGAGGGGCTTTTGAAAGAGCTGATCATGAATCTGAAGCTAGTTTTTCAAAATTAAGAAAAAAAACTATACAAATTTAAGAAATAAAATAAACAATAAATTAAAGAAATTCAACAGTTTCTAAAAATTAAAAACAAATTTAATTAAAATAGTTTATATATATTTTAAAATTAAAAAAAGATTAAAAAAAATATATATTAAAAAGTAAAAAAAAATTAAAATCTATAAAAATCCAAAAAAAATGTAAATGAAAATAAACAATAAATTAAATAAGTTCAAAAATTTTTATGCAAACAATTTTTTTTTTTTTTAATTTCCTTCTTTAAACAAAAATGTAGATGGAAGAACTAAATTGACCTAATTTATTTAATCAATTCAAAAAGGTTTATAAGAATAAGAAATTGAAATTAAAAAAAATTAAACATTGAGATGAAATTAAATCTTTTTTTTTTAATTTCCCTTTTTTAAAGGACTACAATTACTTTTTTATTCACATTAGATGGTTTGTATTGTATTAACCATCTCGAAATATTTAGATGCCATATTTTTATGAAACTTCTCACAGAGAGTTTTTCGAAGTCACTGGTTACGAATCTTAAGTTAGTTTTCCAAAATTAAAAAAACAAAAAACAATTTAAAAATAAAAACAAAACAATTTCTAAATAAAAATCTACAAGTCTAAAAAAAAAATAGTAAATTATATCAATTCAAAGCGTTTTATAAAAATTAAAAAATTTAAATATATATTTTTTTTAATTTTCCACCTTTGAAGAAAAAGAGCAGATGGAAGCATTAAACTTACTTTTATAATTCAAATAATATGTTTTAAATTGTATTAATGGCCTCCATATATTAGCTTTTTAACATTAATTCGTGAGTTCAAGGCAGGTTTAAAATTAAAATATGAAATAAAATTATTGTCTTTATTCATTTCTCGGTCTGAATTCGAAGTTATCCTCGGGAACTCTTCGCTTTGCTTGCTCCATATTTTTTATTTGAGCAAACTTCCTATTTAAAATGTGTCTAAATATTCTGAAAAAAAATGTTTGAACTTTGTATAAGAATTGAGAGTTTTCTTTTTTAATTTGCACACAGTTTGAAATTTGGTTTTATATGGTTTTTGTAGGAGAATGAATTATATTTTCTCAAAATATATTAAAAATAATTAAATAAGAAACCAATAAATCATCAAAACTTCTCAATACATCCATGCGCACTACCGCAGTCTAGCGCATTTAACCAACTTAATTTCCTTTAATTTTCGCCACTTTTGAGCGACTTCTGGCCCATAGTGGGTTGTAAGCATGACTGGGTAAGCTGAAACGCTTAAAAAGATGTTTAGAGAGTCAGCCAACTGCTAGTGCAAATATGTACATACAATTAAAATGAGCCATTTGCCGCAATAACGTTGCCAGGGAGAACAACAATACGGAGCAGAATCTACTTGCCATATATTTGCTTACACCCTGCCCTTTGCTCCATATTACTGTAAGTATGTACTTGGACAATACTCACGCAGTGAACTCTTTCTCAACTTATGGTGCAGCCTTATTGTTCTGACCATTGTCGCCGGTGCAACAAAGCATGGTGTGAACTATTAGTGCCACCAACTATTGCAACAATCGTTCGTTGCGCAAGTAACCAAATCCTAATTACCACCTAAGCGAAGTCACCGGTGTAGAGCAGTAAAGTCCATTGGTGCTATTTTGTGCCTGAGCGGCTGCATTGTGCTTACACACCAATAACAACTATTGCCCACCATCTCCTGCCACTCGCCGCTCACTGGGTGGCTTACATAAGTCTCATGTTGCATCCATTGTGTGCGAAAGTTCTAAACAGCGTTCGCTCTAATATACAACGCACCTTCCGTAGCTCGCATCCGTCATTCCTTAAAAATATCCAAGACATGTCTGTAAAGGCTTTTATGCGCTCGAATCGCTTTGTTTGCCAGCCGCTTTGTGTTTTAGCACCGCTTACGGCTGGACTCAGCGCGGCTAGGTGTACCTGTTGCCTTGTCTGTCCGTTTGTCCGTCTAGACATAGCTTGAGAACGTTTTTCAAAAACTTTTCTTCAACTGCATTACGATTATGACGTTTTTTCTGTTATTTTAATGTTTTTCTTTCTACGCTTCCACACAAATCTCACGTGCGTTTTTTAGCTCGTTATGCTACCACTTTAGTCTACACACCAGCGCTTTTTAGCGTATTCACGTGATGTTACTACTATTGGACCTTACAGTTTGCGTTCACCATTCATCTCAGACTATATATTAATGCTTGTATAATTTGTGTTCTTTTGTTGGCATTGTTATTGGTGGGTGGTGCCTCTTTAGTTCTTTGCCATTTAATTAGCGAAATTTACTAGCGCCTTTGTTGTTTGATAATATCCACTCATCCGTTAACGCATCTCTGCTCTAATGGCGTCTGCTCAGTCTTCAAAGTTTTTGCTTTACTTCAGCATCTTTTAGCACTTCAATTGCCTTGTCCGCATGCTTCAATGATTTCTGGAATACCCCTACCAGGCACTAAAGTCTGTTAGTAACACCTGGGTCGTAGCCTGGCGTTAACTGCTTTGGCGCCGTATCTACTTGTTTCTGTCTCATAAAAACTGAAAACGAACTTTAGTTTTATGGCAGCTCTAAATATTTATATTTGCATTGGCTTTTTTATGTATTTAATAAATCTGACTAAAGCCAGTTCGAGTGGCTTTGAGTATCTCGTAAGTGGTGCAGAATTGCGTTGGTGGGGAAAATCCATCGGCAATATTAATTAACATGACTCCGCGTTGGTTTGATTCTGTTCGATTTACAATTTGCGTCATACTGATCAAATCTAATTGGGAAAATTATCCGTGTCTTCAGAACGAAAAGTGCCAACTTTCACTCCTGCCATAAGTTCTGTTACAAGTTAAGTCCGTTATATAGATAGACGGATAGATATGAAATTATAATAATTTTTTAATAAAGTTAGTTTTATTTAATCATGTAAATATTAAAGAACAAAATTTTAATTTTCATTCGAAATGGTCACCATTTTTTTTACACAAGCCGTCAAACGATTAGTCCATTCAACTATTGTAGCACGTACGCCTTTCTTGGATATTGACGTCGCTTCTCGAGCCAAAGATTGTATGAGACTCTCCAAATTTCGACAGGCCCTGTTCTCCAATTCTGACTACAAACTGGAATCCAATGAAGTCAGATCTGGACTTCCAGACGGCCAATCTTCTGCGGTTATGAACCCAGAAATATTGTTCTTTTTGCCACTGCTAGGTGGTTTTTGCCTTATGGGCTAGACCGGAGTCTCGCGGAAAGATCCAACGCTCTCCATTGAAAAAGTACTGCTCAACTGCTTCATGATATACCTTTGCACCGGTCTTAACTCTTTTTCGCAGAAATGAAGAGATGTAACGCCTTTACAAGACACTCCCCACCAAACCATTACGGAGGCTAGATGGTGGCCACGCTTAACCCTTGAACAAATTTTTTCGCATCTATAGAAGTTGTAGAATAGATTTTGTCGATTTGCTTATTAAACACTTCTTCAACAGTGAGAATTTCCTCAGCTGTGAATATTTCCATGGCCGTTGACCGCGTGCCACCGAAGAAGCTGCTTGCATCTGTCGAGTCAAATTTTCTCCAAGCGCTTTGCCAAAATATTACCAATTGAGCGGCGGAAGGCTGTCATGTGAAGATAATCTCTTTCAAATTCATTGCCCTGGACGTAATTTTCTGCTTTCTATGTTAAGACTAGTTTAGCAACCAAAACAACACAAAATTATTACTCTCATTTATTCGTCGATATTCCAGTATCAATTACGAGTTACCTTCAGAAGTTCTTGGCTTTGTCTGATCTATCGATTCGATGTTGCATGTTAACTGTAATGAACGAGCCTGGAATTTTTCCCCACACACAGACTTGAAACATAAAAGGAAGAAAATTCTGGAGACTTAGAGACCTTAAGAACTTGGGCCGAGCATGATGGTAAAACTAGGATTAAACTAAAAAGAGCTGAATTTATTTATTTCTTTATTCATGGAAGCCCGAGTGGGAGTCACTTTGAACCGTCAAAGTCAATTTGGCTCTAAATTCGATGTATTAAATAAGATTTTTAAGATTTTTACATAATTACAATTTACATTTTGTAATCTTTCCGACCCATCTCATTAAGCGTTCTTTGCCAGAATTTCACTTAAACACTTTAAAGCTATATTCTTTATATCTCATAAAATTTACTTCCAAATCACTCAATTTTTCGCATGGCTGCCATTTCATTTACTCGAAAACGAGCACAAGGGAGCAGTGGAAGGTAATAAAATAATTACCAATAATAATGTCGCTACCGAAAAAAATACCTCTACGAAAAAACAACGTAAAAAAGTGAGCTACAGTAAAAAAAAACGACTCGTCGATAAGCCGAAGTCAGCAACAGGGCAAAAAGGTGGGAATTAAAACACAACACAACAACGCAGCATAAGAGAAATAAAACAAAAATTATTTAATGATAAAAAACGATTAAAAAGTGAACTGTGGCCTGGGAAGTGCTGGGCAACTTGAACTTCACTGAGAACACGCGAAATGTGGATAGCGGTTTCGAGGTGAATAACGCCTAACAGCGACAAACTAGTGGTTCGGATGAAAAAAAACGAAAAAAAATCAACAAAGTAGTGGAAGGGGGGAACACAAACGAGCAAACGTAGAAACAGACGGGCCTACAAATGTACGAGCAAAAGACCGGACGGACGCGCTCGTGAAGGCAAATTTCCCAATGCTCATGCCCACAGAGGACGGTTAGTGCCTGCTGCCTCACACATGTGTGTAGTGGCATGTGGCTCTGAAAACAACAAAAACAACATTAGCAACAAGGCAGTATACAACAACAAGCGAATTACATTACAGCCGTGTGGCCAGCACACCGAGCCGACCCGCATACACACACCCCTACTTAAACAGCTCAGCTGACGACCTGATGCGCCGGCGACCACAAGCATTATGATGCCATGCGATATGCCACTAGGTTTGCCGTTTGTTGTTTTTATTCATCTGATCGTTGTTGTTGCGGTCTGAGGGGAGAACGAGTGTCATGCATTGCGTGCGCACTGCAATGCGTTGGCCATTATTTACTCATCGATGCAATGGAACACTTGGTGAGGTGCGCGGGAAAGAGAGCAGGCCTCGGCCAACCAACCAACCAGCCAGCCAGGCAGGCAACCATCCAGACATCCAAGTGCGGCAGGCGATGCCAATCGGCAGTCAAGTGAAGCAATGGCGTGAACACACCGATAGACCTGCAGAGGATCGACTGGTGCGCCGTTGCATGCATGCATGCCACAGAGTTCATTGATAGATAAGGAAAGTAAATCGGAAGGGGCGGTAAGTCGCATAAAAAACGAATTACATCAGGCAGTCAAGTCAGACTAAAAGAGCCACACGAGTGCGCAAAGACCTGCGAACGTATTAAAGTGTTGTGGAGAGCGGGCGGAACGCGAACACTGCGATGGGCAGACAGAGGAATGATGCACCATAGTTAGCAGACAGACAAACAGACAGACAATCGAGCGGCACAGGTAGGGGATCCCTATGGACGCATGCCATATTCTCGTACCCTCTGTCCCTCGATTTGAAGTTGTGTGTCTGTGTTTTGGTTTGTGATAAAATATAGCAGCAACAATAACAACAACGATATCAATATATTGTATAACAACAACAACAACAGTAATATACACACCAAATTACTTGTTAGCCACAAACGAGCGACAAGGCTGCACTTGTCGTTGCAGTAAAGCGACTAACCCGTCCGTAGTAGAGCATAAAAGTACTTAAAGAGGAGTAAAAAGTAACCATAGTTGAGGTGATAGTTTGTGTGGAAAATACAGGAGGCGGCACGGGTAGCGAAGAGATGCGCGCAGTGGGAATAGCAAGTTTGTGTAATTTACAGCATCACAGAATGCAATAGGCAAGAGGAAAGCAGATAAAGTGTAATAGAGCAATGTGCAACAGAACGAGTTCCCAATACCAGAGTCAATCTCCCAGCTGAGCTCAAGTATTGAGCGGACGATATCGCGCATTACTTATGGAAGGCATGATGAAGGACTAGATACCCGGACAAAAGCTTTTGAAACATTCAGTCGAGACGACACCGAGCTCAATAATATAATTGTTGCATACATTCTTTCATAAGTACTTCTTTGGTCAAACTTCTTCTCTAAATTATTATTTGCGCCTTGTAGTTGACGGGACCTGCATCCTTATGGCACCACCGAACGACGGGGGGTTTGATGAGAAGCTTTTTTCATAGGCGAAAGCGCTCAGAGATTTTGCTCTTGACTGCCAGGAGAAGCTTGATACTAAATTTGGTTTTACGTTTATCGATGTTTCTTTTGCAGTATTTTGGTCTGCTATACGAAATCTCTTTTTCAAAGACTTTAACTGCTAAGAATAATTTTTAAGGCGCTGTGTGTACCTCTACTGGATAGGGGTTTGTAAGCATAGACTTGGTAAATAAATTAAAAAGCTCATTAAAATGATGGAGGCTTTTTAGACGTTGTGTGTAGGCTATAAATACTTGTCGGACTCGATTAGGTTTTCACTTGTTTTATATCCATTCACATCTATTGCCTTGAACATCTCAAACAGCTGGGTTTATCACCCGTACTTGCGAAGTCCTCGAACTCACATCCTTTTACTTTTATCTACCTTTCTTGTCCTTGCTCGCTATCAATTTTTAAGGAGTGCTCCTGAGATAACAGTTTTTGACCAGCTATTAATCAGAGTTGTAGTAATCAGGTAAAGCTGCTTCCTCCTTTTGCTTGGCACAGCTTAAGTTGATCGAAGCCATTAAGAAAGTAAAATTTGAAGATGAAGGGCTTGCAATTACCTATTCGGCCTATTTCTGATCCCTTAAAAATATGAATTGTTTCTCGTTTTTCGAGCTGATCTTCAGTTTGGCCAATATTCTTCGGGAGTTGCAGTTCAATTGTGACAATATTTGTATAAAAATACAAATAAACAACATATCGAGCGAATCCCATGACTGAAGTCCGGTCGGTGTCCACCCAAGGCACAACATTTGTGGCAGTCAGCTGTAAAGGGAACTGGTTTAGCCACACTTGTTTGTTCAGATTTTTCTTTTGTTGTTTTCGTTAAAGTCATTTCAGTTCATTTGCTGTTGTTGTCTTCCGTTGGTAACGCCACCAGCCTGCGCCAATGGTTGCAATTGCAATTGTGTTTTGTTTTTGTTTTTAATATTCCACATGGATAATAGAGTGCATTTGTTGACTGACCGCTTGTGTGGCTACAAATGCCTCCGGATTTCGTATTGTTCTCTTTCGACCATTTAGCCTTTTAATTATACAAAGCGCGTGTGAGTGTGCGTGTGTGTGTGTGTTGGCTGAAATGTATGTATTGTGTTTGCTTTAATGAACTTATGCGGAATGCTATAAATGTATAAAGGCGCACAAGTGCAACTAAGTACCAATCCGTTAAAGGACCCAGTGCGAAAGGGATAAGCAAACTCACATCAGGAAATTTGAAGAAATTTAATTTCTTTTCTCCCAATATTTGCTGATAGAAAAATTTCGCCCAACTCAGCTAATGACTCAAGTTCAATTGCCGTAGAATTTGTTTGGCGTTCTGAATTTTCAGCTAAAACTACATGATGGTTCTGTAGCCCTTGCCGACTCGTCTTCAATTTCGTTCGCTCTTTTTTTCATATTTTGATTGATTCTACTACAGGCAATTAACACCGCATTTCTCCGAACTTCGAACCGATCTCTCATGCAGAGTGGAAACCACCGCAACGTCCTTTTAAACTTTCTCAAGTTGTATAAGCAACACTGGGAATGTGTGACGTAAGTGCCTTTCTGAAGAAAAAAAACTTTTTTCCCACACATTTTGAACACTAACTTTTTTTTAATATTCTAGAAAGTATATTTGATCCTAAAAAAATTAAAAAAAAAAATGAACACAAATAATAAAAATAAACCGAAGACGTTCCACTTTCAACATTGAATAAATTTCAAAATTTTCAATATTTTGTTTTTTCAAAATTCTGTCAGTATAATAAGAAATTTGAACCAATTTTCATAAAAATGGAACCGAATGACCAAATACTTGAATCACCACACATGGCAGCGCTATATAATGGCTTCGTAAACATTGGAGGGAGAGTAAACTGCCGTCTCAGCATCCTCTTAAAAAGTATGATAGATTACCGGATTTGGCCATCCGATGTTAAATTGTGGGAGTAACTTCGGCTGCCACATCAAGGGGGCCTCGGCAGTAGAATTCTGCCCGCTCATTTCAAACGAAGTAACAGCAGAGAAGACTGTGTTGATTTTGTCGGATATCACCAACACTATCTCACTTTTTTCGTAAACAAGCCGCAGCATGTACGGGGAACGCTGCTGGAGTGAAACCCCTTGGCCGAATATAAATCCGAGACGTTCCATTAACGTAGAACCAACTGTCGTGGGAACGGGTATAGCTGCTCTTCCATTCAATTGAGTCATCCCTTCAGTGCGATAATTTCTTACTGGTAAACTGCCCGCACTTTATAGAAGCGCCTATGCCACATTCATTTACTCGCGACCAGCTTTTAGAAAATAGTTTTTCATATTGCAATGGCTACTCACAAAATGACCGATGCGCCCACTACTCTTTGGGGCACAATTTAATGGGCGTCCTATGACACTTGCAGTAGGTCTTCATTTACAGTGATACGAGTATCGTTACAATGCGGGTTCAGCTAGCCTTGTTGCTCCGGGTTCAACTAATTTTCGAGTGACCTCTTACATTTAATGGTAGTTTTTGTCATTAACGCCCGCTGCTTACATTTACACAATTACTAAAATTGCACTGCAGCTTGCCGCCGCCGCTGGTCAGTTTCGAAATTTCATACCAAATGCATTATTTTCAATACATTACAGTAATTGAAGCGACAACGCACGCATTTCGAACGCCATACATACGCGTTTGTAGTACTTGTGCATGGACTCGTATTCATTTATTCAGTTAATTTGTGTTTGTGTTAATTTATTAGCACCATTTATGCAATTTGTGCATTATTATTGAACACCACCCACCCTGAGCAGTTGCCGCCGCGCTTGCTATACAATCCTGCTGCTGCACATAAAACATTTTTGCGCATCCCTTCGGTGTGCCAGGGCACTTTTGGGGACACTCTTGTGCTCTGATACTCGCAGTTGGCCGTTGACCATTTGACCGTTGCCGATCGCTATGGTCTATTGGTTTGCATTTCGATGCGGATGAGGTCGTGCTTGGCTAATTGCACATAAATTATTGGCAATTATAATACGTAGGTACTTTTTATTGAGTTTCCATGGAGAAAAAACAGTACAAAATTTTGCCACTTTGATATATTGATCAATTTGTAAGATTTACGAGTGAAGCGTTGGGGATTTGGTGACGTTATTGAGTTTCATCAGCGCATTTTGGTTAGAATAGTTCGTGGTGCCTTCGAGAGACACACAAATCAAATATACAGTCACACTAAAGTTACAGAGCACAGAGAGTCACACTAAAGTCGTGTGTGTGTTGCTTTACATTTTTTAAATAGATGAGGAAACTAGCTGCATTAAATTCACATAAATTGTCCGTATTATAGAAACATAAAATCATTTATGGTTGCTTGTCAGTCTCAAGTAGCGCACAAGTATACTTTACTAGCTGCTGCATATATCATAATTTATTTTTTTAATGAGCCTCATAAACACTTCTGCAGAAAATTTACAGCAGAACAATCGAAAAATCGTTAAATGCAGCAAGTGAACTGAAAAAAAGTTGTAAATAAATAATTGAAGTGACTCTGAGCAAAGAACTTAAAATTCAGTGCTAGGTTATTAAAATTGCACCTAACAAATAAGCTTAAAACCAACAAAAAAAAAACAAAAAATGCTCATTGAATATATGAAAAACAGTAAAGGCATTTTTTCCACACTTCGCGGTTAAAACCCAAGTTACAAAGAATCACGGAGTGGCCACTCTACAGGGGCGTGCAAAAAGGCAGTGCAAATTTAGTGAAGAAAAAAAATAGGCTAGGCAGATGGAGTGGCAGAGGTGCCTGTAAGTATGAAAGCCACATACAAAGGTAGTTGGGATTAAATCAAAAAGATATAAAAAAGTAAAAAGAGAAAAATGCGCAACATAAGCCAAAAACCAAAGTGGTAAGTAAAAAAACAAAAATTGTATTATGACAAACGGAAATGGCGGAAAAGCTGCGGAAGGGAGAAGCACAAAACCCGATGCAAGGATCTCATAGTTAAAGCACAGGATAAAAGAAGGAAAAATCACAAATGGGAGTAAAGAGCAGGAAAATTAAAGTGAAGCAGTTGAAGTAAAGTGAAATAAAAAGCAGAATAAATGGAAATGAGAAAAAATAGGATTTAAAGTAAAGTGAAATAAAAAGGGAAATCAAGCAGTTAATACAAAAGAGATAAACAGTATCCGTTAAAATAAAGAGAAGTAAAAAGAAAAATCATCACCATCATTAATTCTTCTTGTCTCGAATGGCACAGAGAGCATCTGCGGTTTCAGTTGTAGAACGATTTCTATATAAATATCAATTTTGCAACTCCAAAACCGACGTGCATGCTGTCGTAGTAGTTGGATTTTCCAAATTTCTCTGAGCGCCACTTGGAGACTGTATTCCTCGCGGGTTTGGATTCATGTTTTTATATCTGTAGCTCGAAAGACGTGGAGTACATCCACAAGTTACAAGCCTAAGGATGATGTGGTGAGTAAGATTATCAGATACTCAATAGCATGAAGCCACATCTAACCCGAAGAACAGACGCCTTTTGCAGCCGCTCACTCCGAGACAGACGCTGCCAACTTCGGGAGGCCTATGAACTGAATATGTCAAAGTAGCCCCTCCGAAGGCTTCCCTTTTGTTAGCCCTGACCATGCCTCCCAAGCTTATTGGATACCCCGTCTTCAGCTATGATTGCTCAGGCTAGGAGGGTGCACCACGTGGAGGTGAGAGTAGGAATTACAATTATAGAATGCTGATAGTTGCTTCGTTAGATTTCTAAAACACCCTTACCTCCCATAAAGAACAATAAAAACAGCTAAAATGAAGTTAAATGAGAAGAAGAAAAAAACAAGAAACATGGGATTTAAAGTAAAAAGGAAAAAATAGCAGTTAATACAAGAGAGCTAAAGAGAAAAGGTATCCGTTAAAATAAAGAAAAAAATAACTGTTAAAATAAAATAAAAAAAATAGTATTTAGAGTAAAGTGAAATAAAGGCAAAAACAGAAAAAGTATTCGCTAAAATAAAGAAGAATTAAAAGAAAAAAATTGACGTACTCCAGCGTTGAGCGCAAAGTAAAAACAAGAAAAGTGTGAGTGACAGTGGCAAAGCATGCACGCAACAGTGGCTAAGTGAAAAAAGAGACTTAGGAAAAGTCGACGGAGATAGAAAATAAAGCAAAACCAGTACGTCCAATTAAATTGAAATAAGGTGAATGCAGGAAAAGCCTATTAACCGCCTGCAACGGCTAGCAGCCACACAAACTATATTCCCTCCCTTAATCCATACTTGAAACACCAAAGTTGAGAGGAAAGATAACGTAAATATGTATGTGTATGGACGATAAGACGCTCAAGCGGTGTATCCGCAGTGGAAAAGAGAAAAAAAATTATATTGTATTAAATCGCTAAAATAGCACCCATGGGACAAGGAGCCAAAACAACGACCAAACAAATTAAAAGCGCAACGGTCCGGAAAAAGTAAAGACAGTTAGAAAGCGCACAATGAAATTAACCAGAGTTTGAGGTTATGTTGTAATCAGACGGTAAGTGTTGGCAGCAGATATGAGGGTTGAGAGAATTTGTGATTACGTTTGCGGATACTCCACTAAAAGTTTTAGGTGTAAAATAGATGTTTGATGGAGAGAACGGGGAAAGCTCGTACCCTTGTGCGATAAACTGAAGAATCCAGAAAGACGAGAAAGTGGTGTCTTAGTAACTTTGTGGTTTCTGGATGAATTCTAGTGCGACATTTGTTTCAGTGCAAGAAAATTGTACTAAGGTAAAATAAAAGCAGCTGACTTCACTAATGGTATGAAAAATAAATAAAGATATTGTAAATAAGCCAAACTAGAAAACACTTATTAAAATACTACCAGTTATGACACTGAATAACTGCCTGCAAGTGTTGCTATTTATAATTCTGCGATCGGGTACTTCTAGTATTGTCAGACACCATTTGATGTTTCCATGGCATATTTTACCCTAAACGCGCTTAGAACGTTTTGTATGTGAGCCATGTGAGGCTTTAAAAATTGTATTTATTTTATTTTATTTTATAAAGGTTTACATAACAATAAAATTATTATACAAACTGAAAGTAGTGCAGCGCTAGCATTGGAGGCTTTATAATTTATTTATCCTCTGCAAAAAAATGGAACTAAGCCGTAATCATTTTCGTGCGAATATTTTATTTAATCACAAATTTCGACGTGGACTAACAAAACAAGAATGCAACGTTAAAATCTGATACAACGAATTTGATCGTGATTGGTGTACGTCCAGCGACGAATTCCAGGAAGGCCGTCATGTAACATTACATGGGGTTGAGACATGCTTGCGCATTAGTATGGCAAGCTTCAATAAGATTTTGCATGATCACATTGTGGGGAAAAATACTGTGTTTGCGTTGGATCCCACACAATTTAAAAAACACTCTGGGAACGTCACTGAACAAAGTGCTTTGAAAATTGGTTCGGACGAAAGCAAAATTTGTATTACTTATCAAGCAGAATATTTTGAAAAACAATAAAACCGTTTTCAACGACCACTGTTCAGTTTTCCTCTGCTGGGTTAACAAATACAAGGTGGCGCAAAATTAATCACCCTATCGGAAGATTTATAATTTTTGGGAATGGCGTCATACGTCAATCATATTTGACATTTGTGGACTAGAAAGCTGTCAAACTCAAATTTGCACCACTCAAAATCATGTTTAGTATTTATTTCACCACTCCTCAAGTAGCAGAGAAGCGTCGTTTTGATACCATTATGAGACCTCCAACAGGCAGATATCTACAGCCAGCCAGAGCTGTTGATATAATGGAGAAAATTGATGGGACTTAGGTTGGCGCACTGCCCCAGGCTGTCGAGAAAAGGAGCACCCAGTGATCTTAACCGTCTAGCTGGCAAACTCGGACATTTACAGAGAAAGTGCTCAACAGTCTCCTTCTTTGAAAGATCCCCACAGCTTCTGCAATGGGGATTAAATGGTAATCCTAGGTTAGGTTATAATGGTTGCCCAGGGAGTAGGGCCCACTTGGACGAAATAGTTTGGTTCGTCCTTTGTGATACCATTTGAGGACAGAGAAGGGGGAGGAAGGGAAGGGATGGGGGGGAGTGGTGAGTGATTGTGGACTACGAACGGTGACTAGTCCGCGGTTGTGTTAACCTCATTATGCTGCTGATGTAGTTTATCAGGTTTTTGTTATTAACACCTGCTATATCAGCAGGCGCAGAAAAGAAATGAGAACCAAGATACTTGAATCTTAGTCCCGCAAAGGCAGGGCAGCTAAGGAGCATATGCTGAGATGATTCCACCTCATCCTCCATGCAGCTGTCGCAAAAAGGACTCGAAGTGATTCCGAGTCTCACGGCATGTGTACCTCGCGGACAGTGCCCCGTGATGATGCCCACGAAATTTGAGAGATGACATTTTGTCATTCCCAGGATATCCCTCGAACGCCTCCTATCCAAACGTGGCCAGAAGGACTTCGCGACCCTACACGTTCGTGTACTTGCCCAGCGTTCGCTGAGTTGGTGCATAGCCCAGCCTTCCAGGAATAGAGCGCAGGTTGTCAAGGGGATCCCGATCCTCTCCTTTCGCGGGCACATTGCCTCACAGGTCCCCTGTCTGGCCAGCTCGTCGGCTTCGCAGTTTCCTGCAATGTCACTGTGACCAGGTACCCAAATTATCTTTATGTCGAAGAATTCTGATGCAATCGAGAGTGAGACCAGGCATTCCCTGACCAGCTTCGAATGCACCATAATAGAGCCTAGGGCCTTGATGGCCGCTTGGCTATCGGAGTAAATATTTACCCTCTTAACAGTTGTTACGCAAGTAAGTAGCCAGTCAGCTGCTTCTTTAATTGCGGCCACCTCTGCTTGGAACACACTGCAGTGATCCGGTAGCCTGAATTTGAGTTTGATGGGGAGCTCTTTGCAGAATACTCCTCCTCCAACCCTACCGTCCAACTTCGAGCCATCCGTGAACAGGTTAACGAGGCCCTGTCCCCAGGTGTTGCCCCCGGTCCACTCCTCCCTTGGTGGAATATGGGTGGAGAAACTTCCACTTGGACTTAGCGAAGGCACACACTGGTCCGTCGACGAGGGGATGAACTCAAAGTTTCTGAGGATGCTTGAGTGCCCATATGTGAGGTTGAGCTTATAGCCCAAGCCCCTCAGTCTGATTGCGGTACGAGCAGCGGCAGTTCTGCCTGCGATGTCTATAGGTACCACGTTTAACATTACGTTAAGCGCCAGAGTAGGAGTAGTTCGAAGCGCCCCACTGATTCCAATGAGTGCAGACCTCTGGACTCTCTCTAGCTTTTTGACTGATGTCGTTCTCTCTAGTGAGTTCCACCAGACAGTGACTCCATATAACAGAATTGGCTTTATTATGGTGTTATAGAGCCAGAATACAACTCTGGGCGAGAGGCCCCACCTTTTGCCAATTGCGCCTTTGCACCCATACAAGGCAATTGTTGCCTTCCTTACTCTCTCCTCAATGTTGGGCTTCCACGTCAGCTTACTGTCAAGGATTAGACCTAGGTACTTCACCTTGTCAGAAAGCACCAGCGGAGCGCCCCCCATCGAGGGGAGCTGAGCTCTGGGTATTTTGTATTTCCTCGTGAAAAGGACGAGCTCCGTCTTACGAGGATTCACTGATAAGCCGCAATCTGCTGCCCATCGAACAACTACGTTCAGATATCCCTGCATTAAATCATACAGGGTATCTATAAACTTTCCTCTAACAATTAATGCCACATCATCCGCGTAGGCAATCACCCTACAGCCCCTCCTCACCAGCTCCTCCAGCAAGTCATTGATAACAATGATCCAGAGGAATGGTGAGAGAACCCCGCCTTGCGGCGTGCCTCTGCTCACCTGCCGGCGGAGAGAGACGCCGCCCCACTCTGCCACGACCGTTCTGTCGCTGAGCATTCTGTAGATAAATCTGGAAAGGTCGGCTCCGACCCCCAGCCTACCCAGAGCTTTCGTGATTGCCTCCGGGAGGACGTTATTAAAAGCCTCCTCGATGTCGAGGAAGGCGCCAACTGCGAGTTCTTTCTGATATAGAGATTCCTCAATATCTTTAACAATTGTGTGCAGAGCAGATTCCACTGATCTGCCCTTACAGTAAGCATGTTGGGTGTGCGACAAACGCCCCCGAGGAATTCCGCTTCTTATGTGTAGGTCAATCAACCTCTCAAGGGTTTTCAGCAAGAAAGATGAGAGACTGATTGGCCTAAAGTCCTTAGGGGAGACATGTGAGCTCTTGCCAGCCTTGGGTATGAACACAACCCTCACAGCCCTCCAAGATCCCGGTATATAGCCCCTGGCTATGCAGCTCGCATAGATAGGGCTCAGCCAGCGGCATGATACCCCTACAGATTTCTGTAGTTGGGCAGGTATGATGCCATCAGGACCAGGTGACTTGAAGGGCCCGAAGGATCCAATGGCCCAAGCCAAGCGGTGCTCATCCAGCAGCCAGCCCCGGTTCTGAAGACACATTGGTGTACTTCCTAAGCTGGTGCTGCTGGATACCGGATTCGTCGGAAAATGAGCGTCGAGAAGCATTTTTAGTGATTCCTCGCCGCTCATCGCCCATCGTCCCGATTCATCCCTCAGGTATCCCAAGGGAGCCGAGTTCCTCGTGAGTATTCGTCTGAATCTTGAAGACTCATGACAGCTCTCCACGCTTCCACAGAAGTTCCTCCAAGAGTCCCTCTTGGCCCTCCTAATTTCGGACTTGTAGATTCCGAGTCCTACTTTATACAGTTCCCATCCTGAGGGAGACTTGATTCTTTTAGCCCTATTAAAGAGGCGCCTGCATGAGGCCCTAAGCTCAGAGAGCTCTGCTGTCCACCAAGGTGGTTTCTCCTTCTTAGGGAGCGTTCTAAGTGGACATGAGCTTTCAAAAGCCTTATTACAAGCTGAGGTGAAGATCTCCACCAGATCATCGATCGCTCCCTCCGAGAGATCTAAGTTTTCCCTGGGTGCTTCGGGGAGAAGGTTTAGCAGATTCCTGCCGTAAGTATCCCAGTCCGTTCTCCTCAGATTCCTGTAGGAGGGTCTTTTTGGACGATTATCAGTGAGAGAGAATTGAATATACCTGTGATCCGAGAAGGAGTGGGTGTTAAGCACCCTCCAGTCGGAAATTCGGTTTAACAGTGAGGAGGAGGCCAGAGTAAGATCTAGCACCTCCTCCCTGGTTGCGGTAATGAAAGTGGGGTCCTTACCCCTGTTGCAAATAAACAAGTCTTCGTTTAAAATAAAATCAAAAAGTGACTCACCTCTTGCATTTATGTTGGAACTTCCCCAACAGGTATGGTGGGAGTTTGCATCCGTCCCTACAATAACGCCGGTTTTCCTGCGTCTCGCTTCTGCCACGGCTTCCCTCAGCATCATCGGAGGTGGCTCCACCTCGTCCTCATGCGGCATATAGGCCGACATCAGCCATAGCTTCCCCGCAGGGCCCTCTAGGCTCACAGTCACAATGTCTTCATTGCTAAAATTAGGCAAAATAAATGCATTAAGTTCCTTCCTGATGAGCATACAAGATCTTGGTTTACCTAACCCGCTATGCGCCACCAGTTTATATCTTCTCGTCCTGAGTCCAGAAATGCCGCTGCTGCTCAGCCACGGTTCCTGGATCAGAACTATGTCAACTCCACTGTTGGATCACCCTTTATACTTAAATAACTTACACCTAATTAACACTCAATATGTACAAATAAACATCCACTCATTGTAAATTTGCATACGTACACACACACACACACATAGTCAATATTACTTATTATTGCTCTCTAATTCTCTTTTAGTCTGATAAATCTTTCGCTTGTAAATAATTAGCATGAATTTCAATAAATCATTCTGGTCTTATCGCTCACATTAAGCAGTTCACTACAGTCTTTTGGGTTCGCAAGTGATTTCGCAAGTTTTGCATAGACACATACGTTTGGATTTCGTTACTCTTCTTGTTTTTCACTGCGCAAGATATACACCCCCAATTTTCTCGGTTTTTTTCGTCATCCAAGAAAAAGGCTTCTTGGATCAAACATTTTGGCGCCCAACGTGGGGCACGTGTATATCCTGCATAAAGTGAATTGCTTTATTCTTCATCATCTAACGGCTGGAGCAATAACAGCAATCAACCAATCCGCTAGAGCAACAACAACAATCAACTAATTCGCGTTGTTGCTGCATTGAAACCTCTTGCTAGCAGTTAATTCCTATCGTGGATTTTTTCTGTTGCGCATATTTTTGGCAAGCACAATACATTTCGTCGCTCCAAAAGGTCGAATTCACCGTTGCCATCACTACTTTCGCTGCTCTCACACATTGAGCTGCGTTGTTTGTGCATTGTTCGCATTTTGTTTTGCTGTCGCTTGCTCCAACATTTGACCGCCAGCACAGCAGTCAGCTACCCAGCAGGAATCAATCAACCAATTCGCGTTGTTGCTGCATTGTAACCTCTTGCTAGCAGTTAATTCCTATCGTGGATTTTTTCTGTTGTGCATATTTTTGGTAAGTACACAGTACATTTCGTCGCTCCAAAGGTCGAATTCACCGTTCGTTGGAGACGTATACCGCTGCGCTAGTGAACAAGCCGTTAACATCGCGTCGCTCTGTCATCACTACTTTCGCTGCTCTCGCACATTGAAGCTGCGTTGTTTGTGCATTTTTCGTATTTTGTTTTGCTGTCGCTTGCTCCAACATTTGACCGCCAGCACAGCAGTCAGTTACCCAGCAGGAATATTTTCGCAACCATGTCTCTTGAAGAAGGCAAGCGTAAGCGCTCCAACATAAAGCGCAACATTTCGCGTATTAAATCGATCGTCGAAGCGGCAAGGGAGTCAGAGGATAAACTTACCAATGCTGAGCTTCAGTGTCGGCTAGGAATACTGGAGTCTTACTTCAAGCAGGCCTTATCCGTCCAAGCTGACATTGAGGATTTAGATCCACTTGACAACGGCCGCGCAGATCTGGAAGACAGCTACGTAGCAGTTAAGCTGAATATTCAAGCGCAACTTGGAGAGGATGCTAACGGTACAGTGTACTTTCCCGAAACGTCAACAGCAGCAGTTGTTAAGCCCTCGTCGCATCTGCCAAGACTAACATTGCCAACATTTAGTGGCGATTACGCAGATTACAACAATTTTATTACGTCATTTACCCAAATCATTGCTCGCGAACCAAGGCTGTCGAACATAGAAAAATTTAACTACCTGTTGACTTGTTTAAAGGGTCCCGCGCTAGAAACGGTTCATGCATTCCAAGTCACTAGCGAAAACTATCCGAAGGCTTTGGATAGGCTCAAGCAACGGTTCGACAACCCAACATTAATTTTTTTGGAAGGTATTGCCTCACTGTTCGCATTACCGGCACTGGAAAGGTCAAACGCTCAACAGCTGCGCAGTTTAATAGACAAGGCATCGGCAATTTTTAGCTCCTTGGAGTCAGTAGGAACGGTTGCAAACATCGCACATGCATTGCTAATTAACATTGTGATGGGCAAGTGTGATCAGCAAACCAGGAGCAAATGGAACGAGTCTCTGGACTACAAGTCGCTTCCAACTTGGTCACAGTGCACTCAAGTCGTGGAACGACATTGTCAGTTCTTGCACTCATGCGAGGCATCGTCACAACGAAAACCCGAGTCTGGCAAGCAAAATCGCGCAAGCAATCGCATGCAAAATTCGTCATTTGCTATCACTAACTCTAATTGTGTTCTTTGTTCCAGTTCCAACCATAAACTCGTCAGTTGTTTGAGGTTTAAGGAGATGAACACAAATCAACGCTTTGATCTCATCAAGAAGCATGATCTATGCATCAACTGCTTAGGCAATGGTCATAGAATGATCCAATGTCCATCCAAGAATCGCTGCCGCTGTTGCAATCGAGCACACCACACGTTGTTGCATCATGAGAATGCATCTCAACCCACTCAAACAACTCCAGTGGCAGGTCCCGCATTCCAGCCTTCGGGGTCTACTCGACCTACATGGCAAACTTCATCTCAAGAATCGACAGCAACCCACTCGCACATGGGTGCATCGGAAGGTGGACAGGTGATTCTTGCAACGGCTATGATCCTGGTCAAGGACGCTACGGGTACGTATAAGTTGGGCAGAGCCCTCCTAGATTCATGCTCTCAACTTAATTTCATCACTGAGGATTTCGCGCAAAAACTACGCCTTCGACGTGAGAAACATAATGTGGGCGTTCGAAGCATTGGAGACTCGCTAACCAGCGTTAAGGCGCGTACGACCACGACCATCAAATCGCGCACTTCAGCCTTTCAACTGTCACTTCAATTCGGAATCACCTCGCACATAGCATACCAGCCAGATGCCGAGATCGACACGTCCGGTTGGAGCTTGCCAGCCAATACCAAATTAGCAGACGAGATGTTTTTTAAGCCCCGGCGCATAGACCTGTTGTTAGGAACAGAGACCTTCTTTGATGCTCTTGCTGTTGGCCAAATTCGACTGGGTCCAAATTTACCGACGCTTCAGAAGACGTTGTTTGGTTGGGTCGTCTCTGGTAGGTTTCGAGGTGACTATAACGTGACGTCATCATCTTGTCTGCTGTCAAACGAAACCTCAATCGACGAGAATTTGCAACGCCTATGGCAACTGGAAGCCATCGACACGTCACCAAAACCAACTCAGCCAGACCATCGAATTTGTGAAGAGCATTTCACAAAAACAACTCATCAAGACCACACTGGTCGAATTACTGTAAATCTGCCATTTAAAGACAACCCAATTTGTCTCGGAGATTCCTTCGATATCGCTCGTCGGCGATTCCTTGCGCTTGAGAGACGTCTTCTACGTTCGTCCGAAATCCGTCCGCAGTACATTGCCTTCATGGAAGAGTACGAAAGTCTTGGCCACATGTCAGTAGTAGCACACCCCAACTTGAAAGAGCCACACTACTATATGCCACATCACTGCGTGCTTAAACCTAGCAGCACGTCAACCAAATTGCGAGTAGTGTTTGATGCCTCGTGTCGCACCTCAACACAAACATCATTGAACGATCATTTGTTAGTGGGGCCCACAATTCAACAAGATTTATACATGCTTCTATTACGTTTTCGTCTGTATCGTTTCGCCATCACCGCAGATATCACTAAAATGTACAGGCAATTACTCGTAGAAAATAATTGTCGACAATTTCAATACATACTTTGGCGAGCTTCCCCAGACTCAGATCTCCGCACGTACCAGCTCAATACTGTAACATACGGAACAGCTTCGGCCCCATACCTTGCGGTACGCAGCCTACACTACCTGGCAGACCAACATATGGCAGAGTTTCCGATCGGCGCTTCAGCAATAAAATCATCCTTTTATGTCGACGACATGTTATGTGGTGCCGACGATATAACCACGTTACACACACTCAGGCATGAAGTTGTTGAAGTACTCCGTCGTGGACAGTTTCCAATATCGAAATGGCACTCAAATCACCCAGACTTCAAGGAAGGTCAAGCAACAAAGGAGCTTCATATCAACGACGATTTTGTGACCAGTGCGTTAGGAGTAACATGGCATCAACGAAGCGACGTATTTTCGTTCGGCTTTAACCCGAAACAGCAATACAATTCGGTTACAAAGCGGACAATATTGTCTATTGCCTCATCGCTGTTTGATCCACTTGGCTTGTTGTCACCATTGATAATCACTGCCAAGATTATCCTCCAAGAGCTATGGTTATTGAAGCTCGATTGGGACGAGTCTGTACCTCAGCACCTACAACAAGCTTGGACAAACTGCTTAGCATCATTAAACTCGATTTCGTCACTCATCGTGCCTCGTTATTGCTTGCAACCAACCGTACGGAACATACAAATACACGGGTTTTGCGACGCATCAATTCGAGCATACGGTTGCTCTGTATACATACGTACGGAAGACTTGGATGGACATATTGAAATTCAGTTATTTACATCAAGGTCAAGAGTCGCTCCAGTCAAAAGGCAGTCGCTTCCCAAACTTGAACTTTGTGGTGCGCACCTTCTTGCATCTCTCTACGCAAAAATAAAAGATGTTTTTACTGATCAACCTCTAAGCAGTTACTTTTGGACCGATTCACAACTAGTACTGCATTGGCTTCAACAGCATTCAATAACGCTTTCAACTTTTGTAGGGAACAGAGTATCGGATATACAAGAGTTGACTGTAGGTGGACACTGGAGATACGTACCAACGCGCGAGAATCCTGCGGATCTTGTATCTCGAGGCTGCCCTACTGCAGAACTTAAACAATCGAATTGGTTTTCCGGTCCAGCTTTTTTGTTTCAAGATCAGACTAAATGGCCAAATCAAAAACCACCAGTTGACCTCGACGGAGACGTCATCAATTCGGAAAAACGCAAAACGACACTTACCACAATGATGGAGACAAACTACATTCTCAACATCATTAATGGCATTAGCTCGTACCCCCATTGCTTACGTCTAGTCGCCTGGTTATTCCGGTTTTTTGATTCGTCCAGAAAGAAATCAAGGTTCACTACCGCTTCACCATCGCCTGACGAATTGCGACGCGCTTCACATTGCTTAATATGGAACATTCAACAGCATCACTTCTCTGTCGACTTTCAGTTACTAAAGAAAAATCGATCATTAAAAAGTAATTTAAAATTTTTGACTCCATTTATAAACACTTCGACTGGATACGAGCTTATCAAGGTTGGTGGCCGTCTGGACTACACCGAATTACCAGACAGCCAAAAACACCCATTGCTGTTGCCCAGTAATTCACAATTTATTTTGACGTATGTACGCCATTTACATCTTCGCAATTACCATGCAGGCCCAAAAGCGTTAGTTGCCTTGATCCGCCTTGAATATTGGATTGTCAACGCCAGAGATTTGGCCCGTCGCGTCGTTCGTTCGTGTGTGCATTGCGTTCGATACAAGCCCACCTTGCTGCAGCAAGTAATGGGACCCCTACCAAGAGAGCGTGTCCAACCAACACGTCCATTTGAACGCTGCGGAATCGACTTTTGCGGACCAATAAGCACTTACCTGCGAGTCCGAGGAAAGACACCGACCAAATCATACTTGGCGATATTTGTTTGTCTTGTCACTAAGGCGGTTCATATTGAGGTGGTCTCGGACTTGTCTACAAAAGCATTCCTGAACGCTCTAAAACGTATGGGTGGTCGGCGAAAGATGCCGTGCCACATTTTCTGCGACAACGCCACGAATTTTGTAGGAGCATCCAACCATTTGCAAGAGGTCAAACAATTTTTGTTCAAGCACGAAACCCAGAACGAAATTAACAAATATTGCTCTTCCGATTTTATTAATTTCCATTTTATCCCACCTAGGGCACCCCATTTTGGCGGCCTCTGGGAAGCAGCAGTTAAAAGCGCAAAGGGACTGCTCTATCGCACATTGGCTAATACAAGATTAACATATGAAGAACTGAGCACTGTAGCTGTGGAAATAGAGGCCATACTAAACTCGCGTCCGCTCTCACCGCTATCATCAGATCCCAATGACTTTGAAGCACTCACTGCTGGACATTTTTTGGTCGGGTCATCGCTACGTGCCCTACCCGAAAGCTCACTCGAAGAGAGAAATATCTCGAATTTGGATCGATACGATATGATTACGGCCATCAAGCAGCGCTTTTGGCGCCGCTGGTCTTCAGACTATGTCAATGAACTACGCTCACGAGTCAAGTGGACGACACCTACACCCAATCTTGCAGAAGGTACGCTAGTGATCATCCACGACGATAACCTCCCACCACAACGCTGGAAGCTTGGTCGCGTTGAGTCGACCGTACGTGGACGAGATGGTCACGTTCGAGTTGTGCGCCTCCGCACTACTAATGGGAGCTGTTGCCGGCCTGTTCACAAACTTGCCATCCTGCCAGTGTATTGAAGGTGCATCCTTTCAACGGGGCCGGGATGTTGGATCACCCTTTATACTTAAATAACTTACACCTAATTAACACTCAATATGTACAAATAAACATCCACTCATTGTAAATTTGCATACGTACACACACACACACACATAGTCAATATTACTTATTATTGCTCTCTAATTCTCTTTTAGTCTGATAAATCTTTCGCTTGTAAATAATTAGCATGAATTTCAATAAATCATTCTGGTCTTATCGCTCACATCAAGCAGTTCACTACAGTCTTTTGGGTTCGCAAGTGATTTCGCAAGTTTTGCATAGACACATACGTTTGGATTTCGTTACTCTTCTTGTTTTTCACTGCGCAAGATATACACCCCCAATTTTCTCGGTTTTTTTCGTCATCCAAGAAAAAGGCTTCTTGGATCAAACATCCACCTTGTTCAAGATGGAGCAGTAGATTGGCGGACGCCGCCTTAGAATGCTGAAGATTTATCTGAAGAATAATCATCTTCGATAATCCTCTCCAGCATCCCAAGGTCAGTGTCCTCACTTTCCGAGGCCAGAAGCCTCTCCTCCTCCGCCCTGTCGAAGAATGACCCTATGCTAATAACAGACCCTGGTCGTGAGGGAGCGTCACCAGCACTGTCAACCTCCGACGTGACGGAGTCTATCTCCATGTCCACAGGAGCTTCCTCAACTGTGGGCCCTTCTTCCTCCCGCACCTTCGGAAGAGCAGAGGCATCCGCTCTGGCATCGCTTTGGTAGACCTTAAGGACTACCTTTTCGAAACCATAGCTTATAACCCCTTTTGTTTCAGCGAGAGGGCCGAGAGATTCTGCATTCAGCAGAAGCAGCGCTTGCCGATATGATCTCTCGGTCTTCTCCACCATAACCACCTTCCAGTTGTGCGTGGGGAGTTTCGGGTTGCAGTAGCGGAGGATTTCCTCCATTCCCTCGGTGGTGGAGGGTTCGGAAGGAAACCAGACACGTGCTCGCGGACGCATAGGTAGATCCTTTTTATCCACCGCTTTCAGCTTAGCTCCCTTCCATACCTCTCCCACCAAGGCCACTGCCGCCCTGTACATATTAGCCGACCGTTCGTCAGCGCAAAGAATTCTTTTGAACATGCCGTAGTGCCATCCGGCACTCTCACAGCAGGGGGGGGGTCCAGGGTTTTCCCTTACTACCCTCATAAAGACAGCGGAGATGGCGGACGCTACTCTCTTCCACTCCTCCCTTGAGATGGCGCCGTCCTCTCTAGCGCTGTCCATGACTCCAAGAGTGATACGGCCTGCCTGTTTAGCGACTTCGCTAAATGATTTGGGTATGCCGCCGTCAGTCCTGGGTCTCTTTTCGAGGGAGACATCCTCCTCCTGGGATCGTTGTCTTTTTACCCCCGAATCCCCTTGTGGCGCACTCACACCCTTTCCTCTGTCCTCTTCCGCCCTCCGTAGAACCTTCCTGGCCCACTCAAGCGTCTGGGAATGTTTCTCAGATAGCTGAGAAGCATTTTGGTCGCCGTAGCGCTCCAGGATTTTGGTCGCGAGACGGAGGTCGGAGAAGGACCGCTTGCTTTGCCCTCTCTGCCGTGTAGGCTTAACAGGGGGTCCCCGAAGAGGCAACCCCGAAGCCCCCGGAAAACTGATGGAGGACCCCTTGCTGGTACTGGCCACCCCGTCCAGTACTGCTAGATTAGGAGATGCAGTCGGTTCCGCCTGCAGCCTCCTACCTACCGTAAGCGGGTTCCCGCTTGTGACCCCCACATTCTTGCTGGAAGTCGGTTCCGACTTCCCCTCAGGGTCCCCCTCTTGTTCTGCTCTGCTAGTCGCTTCCGACATTTTGCTGCCACTGGGAACTTCAGCCCTCAGGGTAAGACCCCGGGAGAATTTACGGGGAGGCGATTTCGCCCCTCCTGTCCTACGAGAGATGGTTTTGGGGCTCGGTTCCGAGTTCCCGCTGCCATCCAAGGTTTTTGACGTTTGTTTTGTTGTTTGTTTTGTTGTGTTTGTTGCGTTGGTGTTCATGTTTATGTTAATTGGGTCCCCACTCGAAGCCGCTATCCAAAGCCCGTAGAAGTGTAGTCGTCCCTTAGAGGTCCCATGGTTGTCTATGCCGCAGCAGGGAGGCCATGCGAGGGTTGACGCATGCCCTCATGAGGCATGCGTTCAGAGCCAGACCGGACGCAAAGTCGGGAGTCCTCTCAACCGCACCTACACCGCCAACCAAATGACGACGGGTTTGGAACGTACTCCGAGGCCTGCCAGGGTTTTAACGGGACGGGGGCGGTTACGGCATTAGCCCACCAGCCATTTCTGTTAAGTTTCACCCTAACATACTCAGGTGGCAGAATGCCGCAACCACCAGCACAGGTTCAAGAAAATTCCAAATCGTATAGAAACTAGAGAAGGTCCAAAGACGAAAGCAGGGGTCGTCACCGTTCGGTTGTCAGAAAAGGCCGTTCAGGCCGCAGATCATTTAGCGCTATCCAGGGTGCACCACGCGGAGGCGATCTGCTCTACACCCCTAGCTTTCCTGCGTGTGAGCCGGTCGTCCAGTGACCAGTGACAGCTACGAGTTCGGAAATTGAATGGCGAGAAGTCCAAAAGACTTTCTGAGTCCTCCTTCTATTGTATTGAGACAAAGGGTTTTCGAAATAGAACATAAATAAATGGACCTCCAACTTTTCTGCGCTTTCCTGAGAAGTAAGTAACAGCAGTTCTCCTTTAACAACTGTCAGGGGGATGCCGATGACCGGGTAGGAGGTCTTTGAGGCCAATTAAGTCCCCTTTCTGGCAAGTTCATCAGCTATTTCGTTTCCCACTATTTTCCTATATCCTGGCACCCAGATCAGAGAAATGTTACCTGAATACCCAAGGGATTTGATCTCCTCCTTACAGGAGTTTAGTAGTTTCTTTCTACACCATTGCGTCGTCAGAGCCTTGATCGCGGCTTGACTAACGGAGGAAATGTTAATACTTCCCTCGCTTCCGCGTTCCCTAAGCATTTTGCATGTCTACAGGATCGCAAAGACGTCTGCTTGAAAAATTTCAGTATTCGGCTGCTTAAAGGAGATAGATAAACTGGCTGATTTAGAGAAAACCTCTGCTCCGATGCCCGATTCCATCTTGGAACCGTCAGTGAAGACAAAGGTCCAAGCTTCGGTGCAGATTTTTCGCTATGAAAATTAACGTTGAATTTTAATGGTAAATTTTTCTTCACTAATTCCAAAAACATTATATCCTGTGCCTTAATTAAAAATTAATTTTGGATGATTCATTTTGGGCCACCTTATATAAATACCAACCCTCGTATATACATATAAAACAATTTCGAGCTAAGCCTATCCAGCAGAATACTTTTTCTACTCGCGTCCTCGAATATTATCAATCAAATTGATATAAACACAATTATTGTTAAATCCAGTAAGTTTTAAGCAAATACTATGAAATGAGTGCCATGCTATTCTATCAGCACTCAGCATATCATAAACGAATATGAATTTCTAAAAAAACGGACAAGAGCACAAGGAAGACAACTGTTTGCCAACACCTGTTATCGCAGAGCAAACAATGGCATATGTGTGTGTGCACATACATACATACATACATGGAATTTTCGATATGCTACGCCTATCTACTCTTATGCACGCCTAGCATATATGTATGTATCTATCTATGGTGAAAATGTTACTGTACATATGTCCAACAAAACAATCTATCACCCAAAGTAAACCAACAATCGGTTCCTAGGAAAGTAATTACTATATTGAAAGCCACACAACGCCACACTCATCAAGAGTCAATGGAAAAATAAACAATTCCAAAAGTGAGTGTGTTTAATAAAAATAATAATAATAACAATAAGCTTCGTGATAATACGGCGTGAACGTAATAATTACTTAAACGAAATAAATATGAGGGGGAAAGAAAGCAAACGGGGAAAAGCGCAACACACACACAACGGCGGGTCGTGGATGTGTAAACATTTGGGGCCTCACAGAATAAGCAAGTTTGTCAACCTTTGATATTTTAAGTCAACACCTGAGTATGATAGCAGCAACAACAAACATTTCCACAAACATGAAGAGAAACCAAAAAAAACAACAAAGTAAGTAAAGGGTGGTTAAGTTTCAAGTGCCGGTGTTGACTTTGAGTAAAATACAATTTTCTTAGGAAATTATTGTCATTTCTTCTTATAATGAAAATATTGGTATAGTTCAATTACGCATGGAACAAAATATCGGCCAAATGGCCGCCGCGGGCTCGGCGGCACACCTCCATCCGATGGTCCAAATTTTCGATGACGCTGAGACATAATTGAGGTTCCATGCCGTTAATGTGCCGAATTATCTCATCCTTTAGCTCTTGAATTTTTGCTGGCTTATCGACGTACACCTCTTCTTACAAATAACCCCAAAGAAAGAAGTCCAACGGTGTCTAATCACATGATCTTGGCGGCCAATTGACATCGCCGCGACGTGAGATTATTCGGTCATCAAATTTTTCGCGCAAAAGAGCCACTGTTTCGTTAGCTGTGTGGCACCGTCAAGTGGCACCGTCCTGTTGAAACCAAATATCGTCCACATCCATATCTTCCAATTCGGGCCATAAAAAGTTCGTTATCATCTCACGATAGTGAACACTATTCACAGTAACTGCCTGACCGGCCTCATTTTGGAAAAAATACGGCCCAATGATGCCGCCGGCCCATAAACCGCATCATTCATTGTTGCCATTTCCTGCCACCAATCTGACCATTGACGACGCTTGAAATGGTCAAGAAGCTTTAGTTCTTGGGTCAGTTGCACAATGTCAAATGAAATGCTGAAAACAGCTTGAAGTTTAGGTGTGGTTCACATTCAACATTGGCCCTTAAAATTTAACCACCCTTTATTATTTAACGTTAGATACTCTTGTAGTCCAGTGAACCACTTTTACCCTGGCGGCAATCACCGTCACCGTCACCACCAGTGTTGGCCCCATTTACACGAACAATATTCGTCAATAACAAATACAATAAAATTTTATAAGCATAATTTAGGGGGTTGGCGGAAAAAAGCCTCTATGGAATGTCTGGATAGGGCAAAGTCTATGTGCATATATTTTCCACTTCTCTTTTATTGTGATGTATAATATTTGTGAAGGGTGACAGTGCAATGCATTTCAGGCGCTCTTTCACGCAAATTATAAGATATATGATTATAAGATATTTTCGGTAATTTTCTAACAGAGTGCATATACATATGTACATATTTACATATCTATCTCATAATTTCTCAAGCCTTGGGTTGGACCAAAAGTTACAGATTTCAACGTTGCTTCATCCTTGAGAGTATTTCTGGCTGTGGCGCAACAATTGAACAAACAAGGAAGAGATCGGCGTAATACGATAAATTCGCTCGTTAGTAGCAACAAAAATGGAAAACAATACAATAATAAAACGAAAACAAATGCCTCTAACTACGTCAGGAAATCAGCTGATTATGCCGAATTCACTGATAGCAGAATAGCGGTTCGCCGATGTCATCACCTTCTGAATTCACTCCAGCGTGGGTTCCCTCCTCATTTCTGTGATGTTCTTTGTGTTTTTTGTTTTTTAATTATTTATTTATTCATTAATATCTATGTATTTTGTCCCCTTAAAAGTAATCCCCATGAGATATTATGCATTTATGCCAACGTTTTTTCCAATCTTCGAAGCACTTCAAAAAATCATTTTTTTTTATCTTGTTCAGCTTCTTCTTCGATGCCGTCTTTATCTTGTCAATCGTAGCGTAGCGTCATCCTTTCATGGGCCTCTTCAGTTTCCGGAACAAGAAAAAGTCACAGGGGGTCAGATCTGTGCAATACGGTGGCTGTGGCATCATTAGTGTGTTGTTTTTGGCCAAAAAGTTGCGCACAAGCAACAATGTGTGAGCAGGGGCGTTATCGTGATGCAAGAGCCAATTTTTGATCTTCCACACATCCGGGCGCTTCTGGCGGATTGCTTCGCGCAAATTGCGCATAACTTGCAGGTAATATTTCTTATTGACCGATTTAACCTGTGGCAAGAACTCATGATGCACAACGCCCCTGTAATCGAAGAAAACGGAAAGCAAAACTTTTACATTCGACCGAACTTGGCGCGCTTTTTTCGGTCTTGGTTCGTGCGGCAGCTTCCATTGAGATGATTGAGCTTCGATTTCCACATCATAACCATAAACCCGCCATTTCTCACCAGTTATGACCCTCTGGAGCAAATTTGGATCGTCGGTCGTCGCGGACAGAGTCCAACGTCTCATTAGCAATGTTCATGCGATGCTGCTTTTGGGCGAAATTGAGCAGTTTCGGTACGAATTTTGCGGCGAAATCATTGAAAAAAAAACAAAAAAACAAATGGCACGAGCCAAGCGATATGTCTAAGTCCTCAGCTACTTTTCTAACGGTGATTCGACGATTGGCCAATACCATTTTCTTCACTTCATAAATTTTTTCATCTGTTGTTGAAGTGCTCGGGCGTCCGGCACGCTTTTCGTCGTTCACACATCTTCTCGGCCTTCTGAGAACATTTTGTACCACCGATAAACGTTGCTTATTCCAAAGTAGCTTCTCCGTATGCCACAGTCAACATTAGGAATGCATTCATCAAAAATTGAAATTCGATTATACGTAACCTGCGAAAATTCAAAATTCGCGATACTTTTTGAAAACACCTCGTAGATAAGCAGGAAAAAGGTCGAGAGTCGTTTGAAAAGTTCACGTAAAAATAAAAATTACTTAATTGTTCATGGTAAACTTTTTTTTTTAATTTATAGTCTTCTTTTAGGCTTCTACACTTCGCCCAACGCAGTACTAGTTTATTGATCCCTTCCGAATGATAGTATTTGTTCAAGTCTAAAAAATAGCCATTAGTTTCTGCAATCACTTCCGTTTGAATGAAATCTCTTTCCCGCTTAGTCCGAGGGATTCGAGGCAGCCAAGTCTGGAGAAAAGGGGGTTGTGAAACGAGTTGGAGTCCTTTTGAATTAGTTTTGCGACCACAACTGCTCAAGCGTAAGCTGGTGCGTTGTCGTGATGGAAAAGGAAAATAACTCAACTTCCTCGATTCAAACGCATGCCAAACACAAAGAAATTTACCGATTTGGCTGAAACTTGGTGTATATTCTTCCAAGAGATACTACTAACTAAAAATAACCTCGATAAGCGTCAGTAGTGTCATCTCTCTGACTTTGCGCGAACTTTGCAACGAGTGTCGTTCAATAAATCAGCACTAGTCACAGGATAAGCTTGTTTTTTCGTTCGTATTTTGTGGCATGAAGAGATTTTTGTATGAATAAACAGTAAAAGACTTCGAGTTTTCTGAATTAAAACATAAAAGATCGTTTAAGTAAAGCGTTTTTCAGTAAGAGCGCTTCAACTTTTCTTTTGAATAAAACACAAACGGTTTGACTTTTTTAACTAATTTTTCTTTTATTATCGAGTTTGAACATATACATTTAAGTGTGAAATTCGATTTCTTTTGCATGACCACCGCGTGCACGTTTTACGAAGTCCAATCGTTGAACCCAATTTTCGACCACTCTTTTGCATAAATCGGCCGAAATTCCAGCAATTTCGCGTTCAATATTGGCTCTGAGCTCACAAATCGTCGCCGGCTTGTTACTGTAGACCAATGACTTCACATAACCCCAAAGAAAATAGTCTAGAGGCGTCAAATCACACGAGCGCGGCGGCCATTCGACCGGTCCATTTCTGGAAATAATGCGCTCATCGAACTTACTCTTCAACAAATCAATTGTAGCGTGTGCTGTGTGGCTTGTGGCCCCGTCCTGTTGAAACCACATGTCGTCTAAGTCCATACCATTCAATTGCGGCCAAAAATAATCGTTTATCATGTCGCGGTATCGATTTCCATTCACAGTAACGTGGCGATCGTTCTCGTCAACGAAAAAATATGGTCCAATTACGCCGCCGGCATGTAAACCGCACCAAACAGTAATTTTTTCGGGATGCAACGGTGCCTCATGAATCACGTGTATTGCCTTCTGCCCAGTAACGCATATTTTGCTTGTTGAGAAAGCCATTGAGCCAAAAGTGAGCTTCATCACTGAAGATGATTTTTTGGAAAAAATGCTCTTAAAGTAGTAGCAACAGAACGATTATTTTCATAAAAAATTTGCACGTTTTGCAATCGTTGCTCAAATGTGTAGCGTTCCATGATGAAATGTATACTAATGAAGTTCGTTCGCCCTCCCTATCGGGAAAAAGTTGAAGCGCACTTATTGAAAAACGCTTTATTATAATTTTTATTGTCGGCATCTTTTTCCAAAAAAGTCTTACTGAAGCAATTAGTGCTTACAATTTAAAACGTATTCCATTAATTTTTTGATATTAAAATACTTTTGAAAACTAATAAATCTTTTACGTTCAATCTTTTCAAATCACAAACATTTTCTCTGCATCCATCTGAAATAGTACCCATGCAATGACGTGCACACATACATAGACATCTATGTACATACATATACGAGCACTCCAATAAGCACAAGCTATTTTTTTGAAGAATCTCAAAAATGCAATCAATCGTTAAACTCCAATGCCGGCACTCAAATCAACGACAATTTATGCTTCATTAAATCTCAAAAAAAACACCAAGAAAAAAAACAACCCAATGGAAAATTATCAGCACTGAAATAAACATTTCTCAAAATGCAGCGATCCAAGCGGGGGAGCAACCATATACTTGCGAGTCGGCAGTGGGGGACCAAACATTAATCCAAAGTAATGTTGCTTGCATTGTTGTTGTCAACACTGGTCGGTGGCAGCTTGGCGAGCTCCTCGACGCAGTGTTGGCGCTGCAGCTAAGCGCAAATTTTTACGATTACGCTTGTGACGTTTATGAGGCCTCTCAGCTTCAGCTCAATCACCCTCCTGCGATTGGCAGCAGTTGCACTTCATTGCCTGTACGGTTGATATTTTTTTTTGTTTTTTGATACATTCAATGTTTATTTTTTTTTTTTGCTGCAGCGGCAGCAGCAACAACCACTCAGCGCCACTCGGCGGCTGCCGCAAGTTGTCATTTGCCGTTTCTGGCAATTGTCGTTTGTGTTGTTGCACTTCAAATGTTTTCGTTGTTCTTGTTGTTCTTGCTGTTGTTGCCATCGTTGTCGCTGCATTAACGACACGCCGTTGTCGCGTCGAGTGCCGCATAAAATCAATCATCGTGCCACTTAATGAAATTAATAAGACGAATAATACTGTTGGCTGCGTGGTGGTGGTGTTGTTGCTATTATTGTTTTTTGTTTTGAATGCTTACAAGCTTGTTTAAGGCGACAGCAACTGCCACAGTTGCTGTTTACGACCCACGGTCGGGCATTTGTCTGAATTTTATTAGTATTTTTGTTTGGACTTGAAGTTGGTTGATTTTTTTCTCGAATTTTTACTTTTATTTTATTTATATTTTTTCTCTTTTTCCCCTCCTCTTATGCATTGTATGTTTATTATTTAACTTCGGTGCTTCTCCTGACGCGTGTGTCGCGTCTGAAGTGGCCAACCCACACGAAAAGCTCTCCAGCAGCGTCACGAAAGCCGCAGCAACAACAAAACCAAGAAAATCAACATTGGCCGCAATGAAAATCTTGAAAATTATTTCATTGTTGCAGCAGCAGCCGTTGTTGCATACAACTTGGCGAACATGCAACTGTTTTGTGTATTGTGTGTTGATATTCGTATTATGACTGCGTGTATGTGTGTGAGTTAGCTAACAAGCAACGGAAATGGCCTGTTGTTGGTCTGTTGCAGCTGGGGCAAATCCAACTGTGCCACAAAACTGATGGCTTTAGGAGCGATTGTTGTTGCTGGAATTTTTTTAATGATGCTGCAATTTCTGTTTCTGTTTTGCTTGACCCCAAATTTTCATTCCACAAATTCTATATATGCGCATACTTGCATAGAATTGCCACAATTCTTCAATTATATTTTTTGTTCCTTAGTAGATTTCGAATACTGCGAGACAATTTATTTATTATACATTTACATTTTTTTATTTTTTTTTAACTAGAGGCATAGGCCACATATTTATGATGGCAGTGCAGTATTTTGGGGATACTAAGAGGGATATACAATAGACGACTTGGGTCACGGCAGTGAGAAATTAAGTTTCATAGTGTCCAGCATGACTTAAACGTTTTGAGGAGGATGAGTTCGAAAGGAGTGGGCCTACAGCCCACTTATTAGAGCTGATCCCAACGCAATATCGAAATGGTGTCAAGAGTTCTTAGAGTCAGCTAGATTGGTCGTAAAGCTCATCCACTTAGTCGTGTTCTAGCTCTGGAGACTCTGCACCATTCGCCGCCACATGCCACATGCCACAAGCCAAAGTGCCGTTTTGATATGAGATCCTCATTATGAGACCCTCAACGGGCAGATATTTACAGCTGTTATGGCGATTTCTATTCTGTCCATAGTTGGGGGTTGGGAGTGAGAGGGACGTGAGAGATTCTTTGATTTCGGTGTGTAGATTTTGGCTCTATAGCAGTGGAATAATCGCAGATATTTCGTAACCTACATAACTCCGAAATATGAGCGGTTAGAATATCTCTCGAAGTTAGAGCTTCAGAGCTTACTTAGATTCACAGAAGACACAAGCAGCCTACTACAAGGAAACGTAAGAGTCAAGCTCCATCTGGTACCTTTAAGGACCAATAGGTCGATGTGATGGCTTTCAGCCAGCCAGCTCAACCTAACCTAACCTATCTGCACAGAAATAAAAATGCATTGAGTTTTTGTTGCGGTATGGACGATGTCGATGTTTTACCCATTCAGCTGCACATTTTTTATATCTTTTTTTTTTTTATAAAAAAATGTTAACGACATGTTTTATATAAGCTTAGTAGATATAATTGTATAATGCACCGCATTTCTAATACAATTTTTTTAAAATAATTTTTTTTTTTTGAGTTAAATTATTGTTTGGACGGCATGTGTCTATGACATGATGACCACAAATTGATTTAAATTCTACACATTTTTTTTAAGCTACCTTTTTTTCATAGTAAAACGTTTTCTGTAAAATTAAAGAAAAATACATAAATAAGTAAGAACGATTTTGAATAGTGAAAACTTTAATTCAACATTTTCTTTAAGATGCAAATAAGAATAAAATTTTCTTTAAGGATCTTTTTTAGTTAAATTCTTACTTTGTCCTCAATGTATCTAAGCTTTGATGACAAGAAGTTTATTCAAATTGTGAAAAATATTTCACAAAAAAAATATAAAAAATTGGACACCCAGGTGCGCGCCACGACATCACATTTCGTGCAACTAGTAAACAAATATGCATTTATCACACTTTTATTTGAAGTTTCTCAAAATTCTTAAACTTATTTGCCACTGCAATTTTTCTGCATATACTAAAAGCTTTGTTTTTGCTTCTGCTGCTGTTGGTGTTGGCTACGAACAAATGTTGCCTTCAAGCGCTTTGATTACAATGAGCCAATATTTATCGCCCACTTAGTTTGCTTGCCTGCCTTATAGCTGCAATAAATGCGCGTAAAACACAAACAATAGACAACAACAACAACAACAGTAATATGCAGTATAACAATAGCAACAACAGTTGTGTATAACATTGTTCACAACCGAATAAAAAGCTAAAAACGCTTGCGAACTTGGTAAACAAACATTTTGCAAAATGTAAAACAAAAACACAAAAAAAAAAATCAAATAAAAATATCAGAAACAAAAAAACTAAAAACAACATAAATTTTGTGGAAAATTGTAGATTTCGTAATTCTGTGATTAGTTAACAGATTAGTTGCTGCTGCTAGTCGCCATTGTGTGGCGATTGTCTTATTTGAATTGGTGTTGTTGCTTTTTCGCTGTTGATTGCCTGCTAGCAATTTACTTCGAAAAGTCACAGTCAGCGCCAGTATGCAGCCGGGCAGCGTCTATGTATGTACAACTTGCCGACCTTTCTATGTGCGAGTGTACTTTTGTTGCCTGATGCTGACCTTGGCGTTGAACATTCTCGCTTGTTTTTGCTGCTATTAAACTTTATAAAACTATTTGCAATCTTTTTGCAATCTATTGTTGTTTTGCGCCACTCATTTTTGTTGCGGTTTTGTCATCCTTTTATATACAAATGTGTGCTTGTATGCATGTATATGAAATGATAGGTGCATACATTTGTATGTACTACATTTAATTTTTACCAATTTGGCTCATTTTGCGCGAATTTTCCCCTCGTGCATTGCTTGAATACTGAAGTTTAAAGTTGAAGTGATGGCTGTTGCTGCTGTGGTTTATGGAACATTTCAGACATTTTTGGTGGTATCATCAGTTGGTTGTTACATTAGTGTCAATATTTCTGCTGTTTTATTTTTTAAATAACTTATAAAAATTTTGTATTTTTTTATGACTAAATGTAAGCAAGCATGTATGTATGTTAACTAATAGGTTATAAATAAATAAAATAAAAAATAAATGGTGCGGCCGTTTCAGTTGGACAGAATGCAAAAATTTAGACACTTTGGTTGAAACAGTTTACAACACAGCAAATTTCATCTAAATATTATATTTGAAAATTCTTTCATTGAATCATAGCAGCAGCATTGGACCATATTCCTGCAAAATTTCATGTCTAAACCTTGAAAAACCAAAGAGTTATACGATCTGAGCATTGAAAAGATTTTTTTTTTAATTTCCTTTTTTAGCTAATTTAGAATTTTTTGTTATGTAAGCGAATTCTAAAATATCCGATGACAAATCTATAAGCGTCAAGCTTTCGCATTATGAAATATTTTTAAAAATATCAGAGTTGTTTTCGTTTTTTTTTTGAAAACAACAACTTGGTGCATTTAAGTTTTAGCTTTCGCGATTTTCTCGAAAGATAACTTTTTGCTTGATACTCGGAATGGAAGAAGTATACATTTTTTATTGTTAGAATTACGTCGATATCTATTGCAAATATAGAGTTATCACAATCTGAGTGCTTGATTATCTGCTTAGAAACAGGCTTATTAAAAAGAGAAAGAAAAAACTGAAAACTAGATTATGATTTTTAAAAAACCTCATAACTACTTAATAACTACTTAAAAAAAAAAATAAAAGTCTACGATTTACTGGCTTTCCAAAATCTATGAACATACTTTTTTAGAAAGAGTTTTTTAGGATGCTGAAAAAACTAGATCTCACTTAAAACGTATTAAAGATAAATCACAATTTTTAATTCTGAAAACAAAAAAAGCAGGAAGTTATTCAATACCGTGCGAAAGTACTGTTAAAAAGTTTAGTCTATTTTTAGTAAAATGAGCATCAGAAAGCTCTGGAATTATATATTCCCGAAACTACTTTAAAATTATAAGACACAATTTTTACTAGAGAAGAAAAAAGTTTTCGAATACGGTAAATTTTAGCAAATTTTTTCTTACATCATTAACGAATATTTGCTAAAAATTTTCTTTTTATATTAGTTTAGGTTTAGTCACAGTGAAACTTCTTCTACAAGGTGGCGCAAAATTAATCATGCATTTTGTTTTCGAATAATAAATAAAAAAATGATTTTGAGTGCTGTAAATCTTTATTTTGACCTTTACGCACTCCATTGATTGTCTGTCTGTTTACTGCAACTATCTAGTTCACAAATTTCAAATATGATTGACCTAGGACGTAATTAGCAAAAATTATAAATCTTTCGATAGGGTGATTAATTTTGCGCTACATTGTCTAAAATTAAATAATATCAACTAATAGTTTTTAAAGAAAAAAATGTTATTCCATTTTTTATTGAAAAGTAGCAAAGAAGTTTGCAAATTTCAATCAACTTAATTTTGAGATTAGTTTATATTTCAATTTCATTCAAAACCTTCTGGAATTATATATCCCAAATATACTTTCCCTTTACTTAGAAGACAGAATATTTTCGAGTTATGAAAATTTAGCAAATTTTTTCTCTATGATTAACAAATATTTTATTTATCGTTTTGTTTTAATCTTTAACAAATATAATATTTTTCCTGACATTTGCCTTCTATAAAATGAAATCATATAAATAATAAACACACAATATATATAATAGTTTTTGATAAACATTGTTTATGAGTTGCACAGAACTTTGAAATTTGCAACTAATGAAATGTTGAGTTTAGTTTTATTTTCGGAAATAATTTTTGAAGCGCACGAAAAATCAATTTTTGAATACCGAAAATTGCCGCATTATTTTTTTAAATATGTAGAATGGATGAACTGAATCATTGGAGATACGTTTTTTTACAGCGAAACTTCTTCTATAAAATTAAATGTGGCTTGCGATGCATAAAAAATAGTTTTCTGCTCTAATAAATTGTGTTCGAAATTTGCTTAAAATTGTAATTTTTGCCGAATTTAATTTAAGGGTAGTTTTTGGTCATAGTAAAACTTATTTTATAAAACAAAATCAAATAAATAAAAAAATGTATCAAAATTTTAACAAAATTGTTTTAATGTTCCAAAGAAGTTTGAAATTTTTAATTACGGAAATGTTGAGGTTAGTTTTTTTTTCAAAAAACAAAAGAAGCTGTGAAACAAAAAACATCAAATGTTGAGGTTATTTTTTTTTCCAAAAACAAAAGAAGCTCTGAAGAAAAAAACATCAAGGCTTGAATGCCGAAAATTGCCGAAAAAATAAAAATGTTGAGTTTAGTTTTTTTTTTTTCAAAAAACAAAAGAAGCTATGAAGCAAAAAACATCAAGGCTTGAATGCCGAAAATTGCCGGATTCTTTTTTATTTCAAAATATATTCAATAGGTGAACCGAATCCTTGGAGATGTAAGAAATATAGAAAAGATCCCTTAGCTGCCAACATTTTTTATTGGAAAGTTTGATAAAGTTGAATTTTAATGTTTCCCTCAACATTTTTTGAGGTTAGTTTTTACTCATAGCAAAACTTTTACTGCAAAATCAAATACAGTAGGTTCTGTTTTTATGCGGTAGATACGTTCCGCAAGAAACAGCATAAAAAAAGCTACTAGTTCTATAGTAAAACTATAGATACGTTTCAAAAGTGCTAAAACCGCATAAATCTGAAATAATGTAATAAAATCGCATAAAAAAGGGCACTAGTCCCATATTATAACTATAGATACGTTCCATAGACCGCATGAATCTGAAATAATTAAATAAAATCGCTTAAACAAAATATTGTATTTTTGAAAATTATATCTTTATTTAAGAAACGTCAGAATCGAAAAATAAATTTAATTCAGAAATAGAATCAGACAATACCCACATGTTGCGCGTTCGTTTAGGATTTGGCGTAAAATCACTTTCGTCACTTGTGGAAATGTACACGTCTGATCTAGATAGTTATGCAGGCGGTTCCATACTTGTAGGATTAGCATTTCTGATGTAATCTGTGATGAGTTTTTGCTTAGCTGGTTTAGAATCTTGTTTATATGTACAATTCCCGATAGGTCGACATGCATTTTGTAATTTAAAAAATAAAAAATAGTTTAAAAAAACTAAAAAACGCGTTTTTTGCTAATCGAACTAAAAAGTAGAAAATAAATTTTAATGATAAAGAGACCTATAGTGAAGTAATAGCAAATAGAACGATCAGTCATAGTCAACTACTTCAGAACAGAATTATAACAAAAATTAAGATACAAATAGAGTAATTCAAATTAGAGTTAAAAGCGTGGGATGTATTTTGCTTCACTTTCATAACCCTCTGTACACAGGTAGTTGCCAAGAGAATGATTGTAATATTTACTATATCAAGCATCCCACGCTTTTAACTCGAATTTGAATTACTCTATTTGTATCTTAATTTTTGTTATAATTCTGTTCTGAAGTAGTTGACTATGACTGATCGTTCTATTTGCTATTACTTCATTATAGGTCTCTTTATCATTAAAATTTATTTTCTACTTTTTAGTTCGATTAGCAAAAAAGCGTGTTTTTTAGCTTCTTTAAACTATTTTTTTTTTTATTATGAATGAAAATTATTGTTATCATTGCAGTCAGTGAATAAATGATTCGATATATTCGTGTTATATTTAATTCCTTTCTTATCGACTGTGAGTCTAAAGCTATGCAGTTATCGGCCGTGATAAAGAAGTAATCGGGATGAAGAACTTATTTCGTGGAGGGAGCCTGAGAAACTGATTTACAAGAATAAATAAAGATTTTTCATTTTACAACCAAATTCACCTTACTTTTTGCCCACAGTAAAAAAAAGAAAATATTAATCCTGGCAATCCTAGTAAGGATAATGGAAAACTTTTATCAAATTATTGCATTGTCATCGGTCCTTGAAAGGTGTGCAAAATTTCAAGTCGATCAGATTTTTAGAAGCCAGTGAAAATTAAGCTCAAAAATTCCGCTACAGACATACATACAACCCGTCCTAATAAAAGTGTGTTAAAAACCGCACTATTTCAAAACCGCATAAAAACAGAACCTACTGTATAGTATACACAAATAAATAGGAAAATTTTTTCCATACCAAAAACTTTAATTCAATAATTTTTTAAGCTGCAAATAAGAATAAAATTCTTACCCTAATTTTTCTACGGTCTTACATATTTATAGTAAACCTTCTAAAAACTGAAATGAAACATGAAGTAATTCATTTAATTAGTAAAAGTGTGTAGCTTTTGAGTGCCGAATATTTCAGAAAAATATGGTTAAATTTTTAAAATAGAAGAATTTTCAAATTTTCGTAAACAATTTTTTTCGGGGGTTTTTATATTGTATACGTAGTAAATGGCTTCCAATAACTGATTAAAAATAATAAAAAATTGTATATATCCATTATATTGTACTATTTCTTGGCTTCACAATCGCATCTTGATTGTTCCCTTTCATACGCCATTGTCTAGCAATTTTTCGCTGCAGCTTGCAATACCAACAACAGAAGAACCGCCCAGCAGTCAATAAGTCAGTGTTAGCGGCAATCGGCCAAGTCAACCGCAACCCAAAAGATTTTTGCACACTTCAAGGTCGCCACTGCTCGCTATTATACCCATGTAGTTGATATTGTGGCAATAGTTGTTGTTGTTGTTTCAGTTTTTGCAACAATTTGCAAACATCGGCGACCGACATTCACTCCACTCGCCATTTGGTTGCTAAAAATATTTTGTTGTTGCCTAGTTTTTGCTAATGTTGCTGTTAATCTCGCCGTGTTGTCTTGTTTAGCAGCTGCCATTGTTGTTATTATCGCTCTTTTCTGTTGTTGTTGCTAGTAACCTTCTTTTGTTATTTTCGCGTAACATAATACTGCGGCTGCTGGAATTGGTTTGCTGTTTATTATTATTATTTTGTTGTTGTTTCTTTTTTTTGTTTGCTCGCCACTAAATTAATTGCTAACTGCATTTGCTTTGGTTTTTGGTTTTTCTTTGTTTTCGCTTTTTAGTATTGTTGTTGCCCATTTTGCGCGTTGTTTATTAGCGTCGAGTTACTACTTATTGCCACTTTTGGTGGCTTATTTGCTGTTGTTTTCATTTATTTATATTTTTTTTTTTGCAGAATGGTTTCGAATTTAAATATTTTTTGTAGTTTATTTTTAAATGATTTTATTTTTTTTATAATTTTGCAGTCAGCATTTAGCATGATTTTTTGCGTAATTTTTTCAACGAAATTTTTTTGCAGTAATTTTTTATATCTATTGGTGGCCAATTTTTTACATTCGAAAATAATTTTTTTTTTCGTTTGCGTGTTGAGTTTGCTATTTTTTTACTTATTATATTCTTTGTTAAATTTCTGCAAACATAATTATAAGTGCTGATCACTGTGATACTCAGTTTGTTGCAATCATTGTTGCATTTTTTATTGTTTTGTTTTTAATAATTTTTAATAACCCAACATTTGTAGTGAGCTTTGTAATCCGAGTACACACCTTTTTTGCAATACAAAAAAATTTAATTTTATTTGTATTCGAGTAAAAAAATCAAGAATTTTGTTATCATGGAATTTTTCATAATTTAGTTTTTGCCAAACTCGTCGAACATCGTTGTATAAGTTAATGTCTTGATTAATAATTAATTTTTTTTGCTTAGAACTGCAATAGCGCAAAACAGCAGACGCTGTTAAATATCAAACAAAAACCACTGGAGTTTGCGACTAAAGGGTTTTGCTTTTTACTTTTTGATTTTTGCCTTTTGTTTTTGTTTTTGCAACCATAATTACTTTTACCATTTTGCAGCCATATTTCATGCTTCATTATGAAAATAAATTAACATTTTAATAAATTCAAATTAATGACCGGTTGCGGGTAATTTGAGGCGTTGCAGTCATTGGCAAGTTGTGTGTATGTATGAGTAGATATGTATACTTGAATTTGTTCATAATATATTGCAATTAATGTGCCCAACTCTAATAGTAATATTTTATGCGGTCATCGGAAGCGAAACCAAAAGTTTTCCGCTACTTAATTATTACTTGCATACTCGTACTTGAGCGAGGCAAAAAAAGAAATTAGAGTAAAATTATTTAATGAGAAAAGGCAAATTTTGAGAACATTTAACGATGAGAGTCATGTCATGTACCTCCTCTCTGCTTCTCTCTATACATTAGTTTTATATAAATATTTGATATCTTAGAATTTTTCAACGAATGCATATTACCGGGCTGATTTCAAAGATTCCTATCTCAACGGGGTTAGATCGCTGAAACAGCAATAGCTTGGTCGGGAAAACCAAGTCAAATTAAGCCAATCAGCCACATAGAACTAATGTCTAATGTATTCATTTGTGATACGCACTAACCACCTTAAAAAGGATCAAAAACGGACGTTGATCGCTGGTTCGACCACAGCGGAACCGCATAATTTCTGTGCCCTGAGATAGGTGGCCTCTATGACAAAACTTAGTGAAGCACCAACCTAGGGAGAGCTCAGTAAGGCCCCAACAACAAAGAAGAGCTTCACCAACAGCCTTTTTAAGACTGTACCATTTTAGTGACCCAGCGGATCTTCTTCTGAAAGGCTAACTCGTTTTGATGTAAACTAAAAGTGAGTAAGCAAAGAGTTCACTTCGGTAGGTTAGGTTTGGCAGCCGTATCGCCCATAGAGACAACGATGCCACTTAGACCACGAAATGGGTCCGCTGAGAGCCGCGGGGGCTGGGCTACATTTCTCTCTTCATATTGAACCATCCTGAGCCTAAGCGTAAAAGGTTGCTGATACCTAAAGTGTATAGATTATCTGTATTCATTAAGAAGTAGGATTTAAAAAAATGGTTCTTGATTCTGGCTAGAGCTGGGCATGTGGAAAAAAGGTGTTGAATTGTTTCCAAATCCTTCTCATTTCTGCAGCTACGACAAAAATTATGCGTGTAAACGCCTAATCTCCTTGCATGATTTCCTATGAGACAATGTCCTGTGAGGGCCCCTACTAAGGTCCTGATTTGAAGTCTACTCAGTTTTATAATACTCTTGTACAGACGTAAGTTTAGACTTGGCCATGTTTGCCTAGCAATTTCACAGGTGTTAACGCTAATCCATCTTTGATTTGCAGAACTGAATAGTGCGTCCTTGATGAGAAGCTTACAAGTTGCGAGAGGTATCTCCATAAAATTACTTATGTCTGGCATACGGGTACCTTCTCTTGCAAGTTGGTCTGCCCTACAGTTCTCTGGTATATCTCTGTGGCCTGAAACCCAGCATAAGATTTTACGATATTGCTTGGCCATCTCATTTAGAGATTGGCGACAACGTAAGACACTCCTTGATGATGTTTGGAATGCATCCAGGGCTAGTAGGTCAGCTTGGCTGTCTGATAGAATGCAGTTATCCATTGATGATATTCTGTTTATCTTTAACCATTTTAAGGACAGTTATCCGGTAGTTTAAAGGATTCGGGTGTGTGGGGTGTTGGATCTTCTTCAAACCATTCCAGTCTAGAAGGGATTTTCATTAGGAAGTTCCTTTCGAAGCATAGAATGGGAGGGTGATAATCACAGTCACTGGGTATATCCGTGTAGGAGTCTAAGATGGTTGAATGTCCATGCGTGATAGTCCTCCATTGTGAGATCGCTTTGAGCCTTAAAGCGGAGCAGGCCGCTGAGTATTTGCAGAAGAGATCTAAGGGTGGCAGATGTAGCATGATGTCCAAAGCCGTGAATGGCGTGGTTTTCATGACACCACATATTGCTAATTCCGCTGATCTCTGCACCTTATTCAATAAATTAGAATAGGTTTTTTTCTGCATAGCACACCACCAGACAACATTTCTTTCCATATAGAAGAATGGGTCTGACGACAGCAGTGTAAAGCCAATGAGCAACCTTAGGTTGAATTCCCCAGCTCTTACCTAAAGCTCTCTTACAGGCATAAGAAGCTAGGTTCGCTTTCCTGACTCTTTCTAAGATGTTTTACTTCCAAGTCAGTTTCCTAAGTACTTGGTTTCTTCTGAAATCACAAGAGCTTCCCCCTTGAGCATAATTGGACTTAGCTGAGGGATTCTGTGTTTCCTAGTGAACAATATGAGTTGTGTTTTGTCTGGGTTGACTCCTAGACTACACTTTTCTGCCCACCTAGAAAGTAAACTTCGGTAATTTCATAGAAATAAAACCTATAGAATGTAACCTATTCTGTATTCATATTCTTACATGGGTGTTGATGTTGAGGCAGAATTTGTTGAGCAAAACTTTTTTGAAATATTATTTCTCGTTAATGTTTTTTGATGCTAAAAGGCTACAGAGAAGTTGAAACATTTGAAGGAAGGCGTAGAAGAAAAAAAATTATAAAATTAAGATGTTTACATACATATACAAAGTGATCGGGAGGTATGTTTTGGGACATTTCTGGTAATTTGGTTTAGTGACATCCTGTACAAAACATAACCGTTTTCGAGATATTCGATTTGAAAGATTATTTAAAAAAATATTATTTTCGCTTGCGCATTAGGGCGGGTCAATTATAGAGAAACTATTTTTCCGACATCGTTCCTAGCAACATCGTTCCTTCATACAATTAAAGCTGTGCTCACATAATTAAACCATTTCATCTCTTCACAATATGGGCAAAATTTTTCATCCTAGATTTTTTTTGGAATAATTGATAAAAAATATAGTTCATTGTAGATCAAAAATCTTACAAATCAAAGTTTCAAAATTTCAACAAAACTCACAAAAATTTAACACATTTCAAAAAAATGTTCATCAAAATTTAAAATTTTTTAATCGGAGTTCGGAGAATAACCCATTAAATTTAGTATAACAAAGTGAAAGAAAGAAATCGTGGAAAAATTGCGTGGGCTTTTGATAATTTTTTTTTTCACACGATGTTGACAATTTTCAAGGCTTCTGAACATGTACATCCGCAACTGCTGTACAATTTAATTATATGTATGTGCGAACAATTTTCACAATAACACTTTGAAGTTTTCCTCTTCGCCCTGAGCCACTATTTTTTGCACACCACAGCAATTTCCAACAATCATCAGAACACTCAGCCGATTATTGTTTCAAGTGGCTGCACTTATGCGAGACTCCCTTTCATTGTATGCCATAAATATGCGGGCATAATGATATACATTTATTTAAGTAATTTTTTTTAATAAATCACCGACAAGCACTTAGCATAAAAATGCTTGCATAAACAAATAAAACGAGTGGCAAGAAGTGCTGTAAAATTTGCATTGACATTTTGTGCAATTTTTGTGCTGGTTCTGATATTTGAAAGGAAATTGCCAGAGTCAAAATTGTGAGTAGCAACTGATATGCGAAAAATGGAAACGCATTACGCACGAGGCGTCTGTACTAAAGGGGCAGTTAGTGTAGAGTTAATTTCCGTAACTTGACTTAACGGAGTAGTGGGCAAAGATAACGCACCATTTACGTTATTTTGCTGATTAATTTTTCTCATCCTACAGCACTCACAATTTGGACTAGGAGTTGTTTTGCTTTGCTTTATAATTTTCGAAGTGAAATTTCTTAGGCGCCGATGGAGGAGCGAGAATGAAGAGTAAAATTTCAAGGCCATGCAACGTTTTGGGCATTTTCGTTCCGTGAGAGAGATAAAAGATATAACGTAGAAGAAAAGGAGGGAGAGAGCTATACCTTATATATATCTTAGACACACTTTAGGCTATTTTCCCTGAGGTTTTCCTTGTGGTTGCTAATTTCTAGTGAGAAATAACGGTGCTTACTTTTTGGCGCTTGTTTGTTGGTGCAAACTTATAGGAGAAATATTTTTGGTGCTTACTTTTTGGCGTTATATTTCCTTGGTGCCTACTAATTGGGGCGTTTTTTGGTCCCAATTTTCTTGGCCCTTTTTTTAGGCCTACTTTTTCTCTCTCGTTTCCGTTTCCTGGCTAATGCTTGTGCGTACTATAATGGATAGCAGCCATTCCGGCGTCTAATTTATTGGTATTGCCTTGTGGTAATTTGTGCCGTTGTTGCGGTCCTGGAATCGGTGCGTTTGTGCGGGTGATAAAAGCTCGGAGTAGTGCGCGTTATTGCGTTGTAAATTTATTTAGATATATATTCTTTCTATTTCTCTCTCTCATTCTCTGTTGGGTCTCTCCCTCTTCCTTTGTCTCCCTTGAAAGTTGCACGTCTATTATGTGTACTACGCTACCCGCACTCTGTTTTTTTTCACACTTTTTGACAGTTTGTTGCCGATGATGTGACATCGTTCATCTGGCAAGCCTGACTTAGTGGTCTTGTTGCTATATTCCCACAATCAACATTAATTGATTTGGACTTGAAGCAACCCTTACTGCACCTTCTGTGCAAATGACTTTATTGAAGATGCAGAACATTCACGAAAAGGTTGACTTGAGCAATAAGGTAAGAAAGCAACTTAAAGTTATCAACCTGGTTGAAGTTATGTTTGAGTCAAACAAAAAACCGCTGCGCTGTTTGCAATGCAGCAAATAAAACCATCATTAAGTTGCGCAGCGCCTCCGTAAATTGTCATAGAAAGGCAATAGGTTGCTCCCACTCGACAAACCAATACCTAGCGGTAGTTCTACGGACAAAGGGAAGCGTAGCAGAGGTGGGTTTTTCATTCGATGAGCCGAATGGCAAGTCCCCCACTTCGGCTTTCAATGCTTTGTGCCACTTCTCATCAAGATCAGTTAGCTCTACGAGTATACCCGAGGTGAGTTTTGGCGTGCTCCACTATTACTCTTGCAGGCTTCTCTATCATTTGCTAGTGACCGCCAATTTCTCACTCCAACTGTTTTCAGATCTTCTGCGACGCAGTCTAGCCATATTTTGCGCGGTCTTCACCTTTTTTCACTCCGGTATCAGCATATAGTCCTAAGGGTTTTTTTGGGCGCGAGTGATTTCCATTCTTATGACGTGTCCCGGCCATCTTATCCTCAAAGATTTTATGGATTTGACTATATCTTTTCCATTCATTTGACTGAGCAGCTCCAATTTACATGCATATACTCGTCTCTCTCATTTCGCTTCGGGCCGAAGATTTTGTGCAGTACTTTCTTTTCGAATTATTTTCCACCTCTGCAATAAACAAAAGAAAAAAAGTTCTTCAGTTTCTAACGGTAAGTTGAACTTTGACCTATAGTCTACCCACATGGCTACGCGGCTCTCAGTGAGCTTGAAGCAATCAGCTGTTGAGCCGTTGTAATTCAAGAGTTTTGTTTAAGTTCTTTTGTTTGCAAATAACTTTTGTTCTATGCTCTTTTCTATCATCTTCTTTGTTTGCACTAAACTAACCTAACTTAAGGGGAGAGATACCTGTAAAGGACCATATTTTCACTGATTTTCATTAAAATTATTTAAAATGAAGAAGTCAATATATTTTTTTCAAAATTGGTACGTAGTTTATTTATACATCAAATAATATAAATAATTTTTATTTTATTTTAACCATTTAAAATGGCGGATGTACACTCAATTCTTCCAGGAAGGTGGCAGCGGGGCTTCTCAATCGGCGGGCATTGTATCATAGCATCGGCGTCAGTGACCTGAATACAAAAAACCAAACATTATTTTTGTTTATTAATGTCATAATTTCTATATGAATTAATCAAAAATGAAAAAAAAAAATTCGCGGAATAAAATGCTTAAAAAAAAATTAATTTTGGGACGAATTTTCGTACTATTTTTTGCCTCGAAAAAATTATTTTTTCGAAAAATTTTCGAATTATAAATTCACATAGAAAGTAATATCATAAGAGATATGTGTGCAAAATTTCAGGTAGATCGGTCAATAACTTTTCGAGTTATCGTGCACGCCAATTCGAAAAATATAGTTTTGAGAAAAACGCGTCTAAGTCGGCAATGTAACTATACCTCTCCCAGCGCTCGAACGCAAAGTCGTCACGGTTGACGATCTATAATATAAGAAACACTTAAATTTACGTTCTAAAATTTTTTTGACATATTCTTAAAGGATTATATTAACATTTTATGCCAAAAAAATTTTTTTTCGAAATTTTACAGGTATCTGTCCCCTTAAATTTTTTTTTCAAATTTTCGCATTGTGTTTACAAATAACTTTTTATTTCTTTCTATACTCTTTTTTATCTTATTTGTTTACATTACTCTCATTTAACTTAAAATACATTTTTTTGGCATTTTTTACGAAAACGAAATACAGACTAACCGGGGCTTAAAATTTGTTTGCTATTCTTTTGCAACGCGCTGCATTCCACGCTACAGAACCAATGCAATCTCACATTAAATAAACCACACTCAGAATCTCTTTCAATTCTATTTTATTTAATTTTTATTTATTTTTTTTAATGCCCTTTATTTTCTATGAATTATTTTCTCATATGAATTAACTTGAAGTGGCGACAAAATATGCGAAAATAAAACACAAATCACACAGTCATAAAAATAAAATCGAGTTTCCGAAGAAAAAAACATCAAAAATACTGACTTTTTCATGCGATGACAATGCAACGCTTATGAGCTCATTGTTGTTGCCAGCTACTGTTTTTCCTTTCCCAAACCACTTATCTTCATTTATTTGTTTTCAAGTATACTCATACTCATTGCACAGCACCGCTTCACTCCACTTCTGCTTGCCTCCCTACAACCCCTTTTCACTCTCCTTACGTCATTTATGAATGTAGGTATGTAAGTTTCATGCCACTAGCTTTCAATTTTTTTGCGTTTTTTCGTTCTTTTTTTTTGCTGCTTTGTTTGAGACTCGCTTACGATTTGCGAATTTCCGCTTCGTTGACAGCTCGAGTGTTAAAACGCTTTCAATTTTGCAATTTCAACATTTTCGCATAACAATGAGGCGAAGTAAATCAACTGACGGAATGGCTGAATGAATGACTGAGTGCCTAACGCTACTGACATTATGAACGGCTCACTGACTGACTGACAAACAAACTGGCATACTGAAAAACTGAGTGACTGACGGTTGCAAGGGGAGAGATGAAGCCGTGCTTGTGGAAACAATTGCATTATGAAGGGCAGGAGTGTAGAAAATACAACAATAATAAACGCAATAAGACCACAAAAACCATAAAGTACGATATGAGGCACAAAAGTTATACGGGCGCAACTACACCAACTACCGCATGTTTCCAAATGCATGAAATAGAATCGTTGTAGCAGCCGCCCAGCATGAATTATTAAAACGCATCAAGTACATGATCCTGAGCCAGAGCAAGAGCCAGAGAAATAGCAACAACATTGCTCCCAACATTATCACATGTCATATGTTTGACTGAACTTATTTGCTTGTATGTAGGCGCTCGTATTGTAGGGTATTGCATACGGGCTGTGTATGCTGTCAGATTAACCAACCCCAGCAATTTGTATGAATTCACGAATATTTCAGGCTGCAGCGCTCATTTTGCGGCAGAGCTGAGGATTAAAAATTTATCTGATTTGATGCGCAAGCAAATGGGTAGCGAGACGTGCATAGGTTTCAGCTTTAAACGCAGATAAATAAAGAAACTCATATATGCGGCATTTAATGTTTCGAATGGTTAATTGAAAGGTTGAAGAAATATTATCAAAACTATCCATTGGTAATTGGCAAACATTAAGCAAAGCAAATCTGCTTATGTCATTATTTGTGGAAGAAAGCTAATTCCATAGACAACTTAAATGTTAAGTGATCAGCTGCCGTCCATAGAGAGGAATGATTTCACAGTCTATATTCTGCGCTAAACAAAATCGTAGCGGACAGAGGGTTACGGGTAACGGGCTGACGGGCTGACAGGAATACGGGAATACATTTAATTGCATAGAATCGCGGCGGGGAAGGATTTCTTCCCGTCAGCTATATTTACGGCGGAAAAATATTTAGATTCTAATCTTTTGTATCCGCCGGGTTGAAAGTCAGGGCTGCTTTTCTGATCACTTAATGACAATTTGTTTGCTACAACAACTGCAAGCAAACAATATTTATTGGGCTTGCAAAAGGAAACGCGCAAAATATCAGTAATTTATTATAAAAAGAAGTTGTTTTTGATAACAATGAATTTCAACGAGTTCCTGATAGAGGAAGAGTAAAAATACAAGTGTATCTACGATTTATCTAAGAAGGAATACTGGAACCTGCAGAAGAAGAGCTAAATTTAGAAGGAGTTGGGGAAAGTGGTAAAAATTTGGTATCTGTATGAGAAAGAGTTAATGTTACCACCAGTCTTAATTTTTTTTTTTTATTTTTTGCTATTAAAACCAGTAATCAATGATTTGCTCTTTGTGTGATTCATTCAAATACTTATTCGTCTGCGGATTGCCTTTGGCAATAACAATTGTTTTATAATCCAATTTTGCAAAAGGAAAATTTTTGTTCCCTCATTTCGATACATGAAATCTTTCGCCTTCAAGCGGTGTAAAAAGAGTCAACTTTGGAGCACTTTTTCCGGAACCTTTTTATTTTTTCGCTCTTACTTTTATTTTAAACAAGCTTAAACAACTTATCAATTTAATTGAACACTTTTTTGTTAACATTTCCCAATAAAAATATCGTTAATTTCTTAGCAAAAGCCCTTTGAATCAAATTATTATAAATTATTTAATACATTTTTTCCGATTACTTTTCAATTTACTTTGAGAGATCGTGAATAGAATTTCACTCCACTCGGGAGCATAGGGCCTTCTTATAAAATATTCACAATACCACGAATACATTTTTTCTTAAATCAACGCGCTTTCCTTTAATAAGGCTGAAACATTTTTCAAACAAACCCTCTGAAAAGAAATACTAATATTTTTCCATTCTACCACTACAAATCTTCAAAATTAGGTGCTTTTTCAGCCGCAAAGTGGTGTTTCTCCTGCAGTAGTAACCTTTAATCCGTTCCCTTAAAGTTTGCACTTTAACTCGGTATTGCCAAACATATCATTAGAGTTATGCTGATAAAAATATTTTCTAATTTTTTCATTACTAATTGCATTCCATTCATTATTTCGTTATTTGCAAATTCGGTCACAAAAAAATTAACTGAAATAAGAAATGCTCGCCAATTCGGCGTGCAATTTAATGCCTGCAATTTGTCAATCCACAAAACAGCATGAACAAGCATGCATACATACATACATGCAAATGTAATTATAGAAGTGAATAGAGTGAGTTATTTTAGCCATGAATGAAGTAATGAGAGAAAGTGAGCCGCGGCGTTGCAAATGCGCAAAAGGGAGTTGCTTCATAACGAAGCGAAATAAATGCAAAATTTTTACATCGCAGCATTTATTCATGCTTTTTTGGCACACAAAATTGGAATAAAATGACTGGAGTTAGTTGGCTCATTTCTTAAATTTTTTTTGTTTGTTTTTTGTATATTGATAGAGTAGCTGAGCTGGCTAAGTTTCTGTAATCTAAGTGAAATGTTTCATTTTACGATTGTCTATTAACATTTATTGTGGTTTTTATGGCTGCAACCAATTTTATTTAGTATCTTTGCTTTGTTATGAGCATAAAAATGTTTAACCTACTTTTTGATGAACAACGAACAAAGAAAATAACAAAAAATGGTGGTTTTGGTGGAGTTGGTTATTTATTGAAATGAAATGAATATCAAAAAAGTATTCAAAATATGTTGCCACAAAAGTGGCAAGGGTGGTTAAGTTTCAAGGGCCGGTGTTGATTTTGAATAAAGTACAATTCTTTTAAGAAATTGTTGTCATTTCTCTTTATTATGATAATATTGGCATGGCTCAATTACGTATAAAACAAAACATCGGCCAAATGGCCGCCGCAGCCTCGGCAGCACACCTCCATCCGATGGTCCAAATTTTCGATGGCGCTGAGACATAATTGAGGTTCTATGTCCTTTATGTGCCGAATTATCTCATCCTTTAGCTCTTGAATTGTTTGCTGGCTCATCGACGTACACCTTTTCTTTGAAATAACCCCAAAGAAAGAAGTCTAACGGTGTCAAATCACATGATCTGGGCGGCCAATTGGCATCGCCCGACGTGAGATTATTCGGTCATCAAATTTTTTGCGCAAAAGAGCCATTGTTTCGTTAGCTATCCTGTTGAAGCCACATATCGTCCACATCCACATCTTCCAATTCGGTCCATAAAAAGTTCGTTATCATCTCACGATAGCGAACACTATTCACAGTAATTGCCTGACCGGCCTCATTTTGGAAAAAAATGGCCCTATGTTGCCGCCAGCCCATAAACCGCACCAATTATTATTGACGAATCCACTGAGGTGAAAATGTGCCTCATCACTGAAGATGATTTTCTCCGAATGCCCGTTTTGATTTGAACGTCCGTTTTCATAATAAGCCTGAATAACTTTAACGCGTGGCTCGATTGTTCATGGTTGAAATTGAAAAAAGTCAAATGAAATGCAGAAAAAACTTGACGTTTAGGTGTGGTTCACATTCAACATCGGCACTTAAAATTTAACCACCCTTTATATTAAGTTTGAGGCGTCATGAATGCAAAGTAGTAATAAAAAAAATAGTGTTAAATGATGAGATTTGAAATAAAGTGGCATAAAAGCATGAAAAATTATAGAAAATTGGTGAAAAGCAAATCAGTAAGCCGATTCTTTCGAATGCTTTTAAAGGGCAAAGAAAAGTGATAAAAAAATATTTGTTTGACGAAAAGTACGCCTGGATTATTTTCACTTAAACTCCACTACAAACGAGTGCTACTTAAAAAAAACAGCAGTGCTGCCTGCCTATCTGGCCTATCATGCGTGCCACACATACATATAGGTACATACCTACATGCATATAAGAATGTTAGAGTGGGTCTATTTGTATGGAAATATTTATCGAAATCGTTTCTTACTGATTGCGGTTCTAAGCTCTAAAGTTCTAAAATAAAAGGTCGATTAGAAGTATAAAGATTGTTCAGGAACCACTCCCTAACATCTCCACCAAGATTAATTAAATAAATTATTATACTTTGCCTAAAACTGTAAATGCGGCATTGCACAAAACGCAACTCAAGCATAGCTCTAAGGTCAATTTCGAGTCCTTCAAATTAAAGAAAGGCAAGAAGAAAGAAGTTGTCTTTATCAATCCGAAAATTGTGCAGGAGTTCAGGCAATGGAGATGGAAAGTAGAAAAAACGCATGTCCAATTGAAAGTTAAAGGGCTCTGAAACCAAAATATTTGTAGTTCGTTGTTAATTTTCAAAAAATTTATTTAAAAAAAAAATTTCTAAAAATAAATTTTAGAGATATTGTAAAATTTAATAGCTTTTGGTTTTTTTGTAAGTTTTAGTTGGATGAATTTGAAATGAACAAAATACATACACTCAGTTTTTCTATTACAATATAAAACAATATAAAAAAATTATAATATAAAAAGTTTCACGGTTCTTTAAATAAAAAAAATATCGAAAACAAATTCTTAGCACCTAAAAATTCCGAAGTAAAAGTTTGTATTAAAAAAATAAGATTCATAATATCGAGTGTTTTTGTTGGAATGCTTTTTTTTATTATAATGTGGTAGATAATTTCGTGTCCTCCGCGGTCCAGTTTTTGGCTACTTTCTCCAATAAATCTTTTTTTATAATTTTATATTGAAAAACTGAAATTTGAAAAGGTCGAGCCAAGGAGCACCAGGAGATTTGATGGCTCCTAAAACACTCAGGCTAAAAAGCCAATTGTATTTAAAGCTCTGGAAAGAGGGTAGATAGTCAAGGAGGGAAGCAGAAAAGTATCAGAAAAAGAGATAGGAAAGAATAGAGACAGAGATAGAGATAGTCCTGTGAGAATTTTCCAGATTCTTTGGCAAATCTGTAAATATGCTCCAGTTTTAGAGAACGAATATTACTCATTCTCATGACATCGGAACCCAAAACTCGTAGCCGTGCTCTAGCAAAGGCAGCACACTCACAGAGAAAGTGCTCAGTGCTATCCGCCTCCTCCAAGCATGACAGGCACATTGGGTCCTCAATGATTCCAATGGTGGTCATATGCTGACCCCATTGGTTGTGTCCTGTAATGATACCGACGGTCAACCGAACGTATTATTATATAGTATACGTTAGAAAAGAAGTCAAACAAAAATTGGCCCACCCTAATGTATGCCTACAGACATCTATCGACTCAGCTTATGATTGAACGATTGGCAGGCGGCCTGTTCGCCTGCTCGCCTGCCCGCTTGCTTGACGTGTGATTGCGTGCGTGAATTTTTGCCAGCCGCATTGCCACACATGACAATTAAAAGGAATTAAATTAAATGCAACGCGCATACCCTGCACATGCATATGCAACCACAACAACAACACCAACACCAACAAAACAAATTACATTAAGCATGCAATCGCGAAACCTCCAAAAACAAAAACCCATCAGCTGTCTGTCGACCAAGTTGCCACAACGGCCTGACTACTTTGACTTTTAAATCTAATTTGCTGCGCGTACGGACAGACACATGAACGGCCATTCAAGTGCTCGCACACACACACACACATGTAAACTAAATTTTGCAGGAAAACTTGTTGCCACTTCGGAGCCGCCACTTTTATTTATTAATTTATGCAAATCAATTTTGTACCGTTAGATTGGTGCGCAGGCCGCATGCATTTTTCGCAAATGAAGCAAGCGCCACCACGCCGATGGCGGCGAAGCAGAAACAGCAAAGTCGAGTGGTAAGGCATACCCGTCGCACACTGCTGGACAGTCGTCGCGGCCCGCTTGCAAATTTTTAATGGGACTTTACCAAGCGAGTGGGCATAGAATTAACGAATCAAATAAAAAACAAAAATTATATTCATTTGCATATGTGTGTGTATGTATGTGTAGCATTGCAAGCTACTGAGAAAATTTCCATTTGTGCGATTGGGGCATGCAACGCCACCCATGTAAGTCACATGTGTGCAAGCGAAATTTTTGTGTTCACAGAAATTGCATGTTTGCAGTAGCCTAATGAAGTTGCCAACGGAAGTGCGCCCCAAAGTGCTCAGCATGTAGTACCATTTAAGCGGCAGCGGCGGCTGGTGGGTGAAAGGTCAGCGAGAGTATGGCAGAAAACGGGCAATAAAAATGCAAATCAAACAAAATTGCTTGGCAGTCTATGAGGGAATAATTGAAGAGGGACAGAGCGGCCGGCAAGCGCTGGGGCAGTTAATTAAAATTTATAAACCCATGCAACAAATTGTCACAGACAAGCAATGATGTCTGCCACGAAAAGAAGCAGTGAAGTGAAGGCAAGGGAAGGGAAAGCAAAGGCTTGCAAAGTAATGAGCAAGTTGGGCGCATTTATCAACTGTTTGCTCAGCGGAAATTGCAAATTACCAAGGAAGTTGCAACTAATACAAATAAATGAAAAAAATTAAAAAATAGAAAAACAGCGATGAGGAGTACAGCGGGAAAAGTATGAGTATATGTAAGTGTCAAACGATATATGCAAATTAAAAATGATAAAAACCAATTGGAAGTGAACGAGACATAAATTGATAATGTAAAGTAGAAATCCAAATAAACGGAAGAAAAATATTCGGCTGAGTTTGGAAGCAGAGATAAATATCAAAAAATGCAACAATTGTTAACTTCAAATGGAGATGAAGCAGTGAAAAACGATAAGCCGGAAATAAAGTTGAGAAGAGAGAATGAGCAGAAGTGTGAGATTTTAAAGGAATGAGCTGATTTGCTGACAGAACCGAAGTTCGACAGCGGTTTGTTTACGAAAAACCTGAGATGCGTGTGAGATTGTGTTGGTGATATACGAAAAAAACTCATGTTGCATCGTGGCCAACTGAAGAACGTCTGATTGGATGAGTGTGTGAATACCTGTGAAATAAGCGAGCAGAACTCTGCTGCCGAATCTTCGATGACATGGCAGCCGAAGTTACTCTCACAATTTTGCTTCGGATAGTCAACCCTTTTAACCTCAAATATATACTCAGAACATATGATGGACCCCCAAAGATTGTTCGGCGTTACCATAACACACTCAAAGCCCTATGAAGGCGCAAGACTGGCGGTGATAAAGTCGGTTTGGAAGACCCCAGTGATAAGAGAGCATGTCTGAGAGAATATCTAAGGTTACGGTGCTCAGCTCTCAGTAAATTTGACAGAATAAATTTGTTAACAAACAACTTTTTTCCCACTCTTATTTTTATCAACTTCCTTGCTTGCATTAACCTAACCTTACATGGCTTTTATACTTAGACGGAGAGTAGTGAGAGAAGAATGTTGATAGAATACCAGGTAGATACCTATGAAATGAGACTTTCAGTTAGTAGTCCATAGATGTCGCTAGGAGTATTTTTAAACCTTCCCAAATGTCTTGTTTTTTCGTCTGTCACCTGTCAACAATATTCAGTTCATTGTTTGTTACGTTTCATACAACAATACATTTTTGTCGCTCTTAAAAATGTCGAATTTTGTACCTTCAAACCACGATTTGCGGACATCGAAAAACCACTTGTGAAATGCTACTCTCCCGGTTCAAAAGGAACTCTTGTTTGCATCGAATCGTTACGGGTGATGAAAAATTGGTGTATTTCTCCAATCGCAAACTTAAACGATCGTATGTTCCGCCCGGCCATAAGCCAAAAACAACGGCCAAACTAAATCGCTTCGGTCGCAAGGCAATGCTGCGTGTTTTCTGGGATCAGCGTGGTATGATTTGGTACGAGCTATTAAAACCAGGTGAAACAGTTGACGTTGCACGCTACCAACGACAACTGGCCGATTTGAACAGCGTTATACACCGAAAACGCCCAGAATATGCCGATCGGCGTGACAAAGTAATTTTTCTTGATGACAATGCACCACCACATCGAACAAGAGCGACCCGGGAATTGGTGGAGACGTACGATTGGTTTGCGGCCAAAGACGGCCAATTTTTTTGGCGCGGCATCCACAAATTGCCTGAGAGATGGGAAAAATGTGTCGCTAGCGATGGCTATTATTTTGAAGATTAAATTTGTAACCATTTCTTGTTAATAAACGTTTGAAATAGAAAAAAAAAACGTATAGGCCCACCAGTACCAGGGACGACCGGTCCTGAGACAAATCATCAATCACTTGGTATACACCAGTAGTTCCAGCCCAGCGAGTAGCAATACTTGCGATACATGTAACATTTGCATGCCACCACAGCATTACAATGAAAATAGCGAAATGCATGCAGGGAGACAATCGCCACGTGTGCATTACAATTATCCCGCCTTTCGCCAGTTCCTTCGGATAGCTAAATACAGGCAAGGGGACAATAACTTTTAGCAATTATAGATGCAAAAGAAGTTTAAATTTTCTGCCCAACAGTTGTTGTTGTTAGAGCCTTTTAATTGTTATATTACTACTTCTTTGGCTTATCATTCTAATGGGATTTATAAAACTTCTTAGCTCTCGTTTGCTGCGTATGCGTCTCTTGATCTTCTGCGCTGTTCATCGACGCGCGTGAATAATCGATAATGAAAAAGATAATTAGGAAATGGAATAAGTGAATCGTTAAAAATGATAAAACCTAAAATAAAAAATTGGTTTTATTATAAATTTTTTCTCAAGCCACGCAGTATCGCTGCTTTTACGTTTGCTGTTCTAAATTAATTTGATAACTGTCAAGTCGAGCACATAGATTATTGAACATAAACTTGTTTGCAACCCGTCAAATTCTGTGGCATGCAACAAGCAAGAAGTAGCGCAAATAAGTTGCTAATGAATTGGAAGCGGGAGAATGTTTATGGGAAAACGTCAACGCGGTGTCAATTCGAATCAAGGAATGGTTTAAACCTAATACCATTAACAAATTTTTCTATGACCATTTCAATTAGTTTTTCTTTAAATCTAAACAAATCCAATTCTAAAATTTTCTAAAACTATTTGAAATTCATTCGCTCATTCAAGTTTTTTCGTCACCTCTACTCATTGCAAGCAACCAGTTTATTTATCTATCCTCAAAAAATGTTTGCACAACTTCATAGCTGCAGCGGCTGCTGCATCTTGCAAGCATGTCAAGGTCTTTCGGTTGCAGCTTTCAAATATTGCACAAGCGGAAAAATGCGAATTTAGTGGCACGATTGCAAAAGCTTTGAAGAGAACAAAATAAACAAAAAGCAACTAAAAAATAAAATGCGAGAAATAGTTGAAAAGGCAGAAACAAATTATATACATATACATATGCACATATTCAATATGCGTCTGTATGTATATTTTATAATATAGTAAACATTGGGAGCGTTAAAAGGTTTGCAGGAAAAATAAACTGGTTTTCTTATAAACTACCGATTTTTGTGCACAAAACTAATTCTACATGTTTTTATTGCCATGCTACCGTCGCCTCAGCAATCTTTTTACCTCCCCAAAATGCTGCCTAAACTCTGACAATAAAAAGTCTATTTAATGCTGTATGTGGCAGTTAAAAATGATTTTTTGATTACCCATTTTTGGTATTTGCTTGCATTTTTGTAATTTTTTTTCGCTCGTGTGTGAGTGGAAAAAACTATGCTTCGCAGAGTGGTGAATTAAGTTGTCACTAAAGATATTCGGGTATTATGGATTTACAATTTGTCATGACAAATTTTAATTGGTTTATTGTAATTTGAAAACTTTATTTATTCATAAGATTGTTTGGTGGGATATTTTTATTTTATTTTTATGGAACTTTTTCTGTAAGTTTTTTGGATTAAGAATTAAATTTATGCATAAAAGTATTTATTTGTTTAATATTTTCATTTCGTTTTGTTTTATTTTCTTTTTAATATTTGAGATCTTTATGCTTTGAAAAGTGAATTAATTCATAAAATTGCAATTTTAATGTTGTTTATTTTGCTTTATTATATCATATTTTTTGTTTTATTTCAAATTATAAGTTTTTTTGTTTCATTTCTTTACATTATTTATTTTTTTTTACATTATTTTGCTTTATTTTGCTATAAAAAATTGTTTTAATATATTTATTGTTTCTAATTTTATTTCACAATATTTTAATTTATTTTATTTTATGGTAGATTATTTTGATTTCTTCTATTTTAAAAAATTTTATTTATTTCAAAACTTGGCTTAATCATCAAATTATTTAGCTTAATATTTTTATTTTGTTGAATATTTTTATATAGTTTTTTTGCTTTTTTAACAATTTTTCATTTTTTCTTATTTGAACATTTAATTTATTCATAAAATTGTTTAGTTGAACATTTTTTTAAATTTATTATTTATTTTTGTATTTCTTTTCCTTATTTGAAAAGTAAATTTATGCGTGCAATTTTGGTATTCTTCTTTCCTAATTGGCGCTATAACCGCTTACGCGATTTTGGCCGAGTTTAACAAAGCGCGCCAGTCGTTTCTTTTTGGTGCTAACCAGCGCCAATTGGACACACCATGTGAAGCCAAGTCCTTCTCCACCAGCTGGTACCGCATGGAATATTTTCAGAGCCGGAGCGTTTGTTGCCAACGTGCAAAGGTCCAAAAATCTTACGCAGAATCTTTCTCTCGTCCAAGCTTCTGCGCCATACGTTAGGAAGGGCATGATGAGAGCCTTGTAGAGTGTTAGGTACACTGACGTCGAGAGAGGACTTTACTACTCATTTGCCTACTTAGTCCAAAGTAGCACTTGTTGGCAAGAGAGATTCTACGTTGGATTTGAAATTATAACTATCAAAAGTGACGTGAGTGCTCTGACTGTTTCTTTGAAGACAGGAGGTACTTCGTTTTGTCCTCGTTCACCACCAAACCCATTCGCTTTGCCTCTTTATCCAGTTTGGAGAAGGCAGAACTAACAACGCGGTTGTTAAGACCGATGATGTCAATATCATCGGCATACGTCAACAATTGTACGCTCTTATAAGAAATTGTGCCTGAGCGATTAAGTTTTGCGGCTCGTACGATGCTCTCCAACTTCAGGTTAAAGAAGTCACACGCCAGCGAGTCACCCTGTCTGAAACCTCATTTGCTATCAAACGGCTCGGAGAGGTCCTTCCCAATTTTGATGGCGCTGCTGGTGTTGAGCAATGTCATCTTCCATAGCCGTATTAGGTTTGCGGGGATACCAAATTCAGACATCCCGGCATACAGGAAACTCCTTTGCAATTTTGTCATTAAATAATTTTATTTTTTTTTGTTTTATTTCTTGTTCTATTTTTAAATCCTTTTTATGATTTAAAAAGTGAATTTATGTGTGAAATTATTTATTTTAATGTTGTTTATTTTGGTTTATTTTGCTATAATACTTTATATATTATTTGAAATTATTTTCTTTTTTTTTATTTAAAATTTTTAATTATTTTTATTGATTTTATTAGAAACATTAATTTAATTTATTTTTTATTATCCAATTTTAAATATTTCAAAATAATTTGATTTATTTTATTTTATTGTAGAGTTTTTGGATTTCTTTTATTTTATAAAATTTTATTTATTTCAAAACTTGGCTTAATCTTGAAATTATTTAGCTAAATATTTTTATTTTGTTGAATATTTTTATATAGTTTTTTTTAACAACTTTTTATTTGAAAATTTAGTTTATTTATAAAATTATTTAGTTGAATATGTTTTTTCAATTTATTATTTGTTTATATATTTTTGTATTGCAGTTTTTTATGTTTTTGAAAACTTAACTTATGCATGCAATTTTGTTATTAAATATTTTTATTTATTTTGGTTCTATTTTCTATTTAATTTTTGAAATCCTTTTTTGATTTGAAAAGTTAATTAATTCATAAAATTTCTAATTTTAGTATTTTAACTTTGCTTTATTATACTAAATTTTTTATATAATTTGAAATTAATTTTTTAATTTATTTTTTACATTACTTTGATTTATTTTGTTATAAAAAATTGTTTTATTTAATCTACTTCTTTTTTTCTAATTTTATTTTAAAAAAATTGATTTATTTTAGTTTATTCTGGATAATTTTGATTTCTTTTAAATTATAAAATAATATTTATTTTAAAACTTAGCTTAATCATGAAATTATTTAGTTGAATATTTTTATATATTTTTTTATATTAATTTTTTTTTTAAATAATTTTTTACTGGATTTGCAAATTTTATTTATTTATAAAATTGTTTATTTGAACTTTGCTTAATTTATTATTTAGTTTTTTAATTTTTTTATATTTTATTTTTAATTAATGCTTTAAATTATGCATTTATAATTTTTGATTATTTATTTTTTTATTTATTTATTTGTTTTTTTTTTTTTTTGTTTTTTTGTTTTGAAATCTTTTTATGATTTGAAGAGTGAATTTATTCAAAAAATTATTTATTTTTATAATAATAATTTTTTGCTAAAAAGTTATTAATTATTTACCTACAATAAAAACCTGCTAAGGTCAGATGCATTTTTTTTTTAAATCAGTTATAATGACGTAATTAGTGTCACAGTTATTTCTTAAGTGTGTTTTGCCGCTAAATGGAGTGTGTATGTGTATGTGTAAATGTACACGTACTACTTTTCTAGCCTCAAACTCACTGCCTTCACATACACTGCACTTACCACTAACACCAACTTGACCTCGTTTTAGGCGAACTTCTTCGAACTTAATTTTTTCTCACACATAATATGTGTATATAACATTTTCTAGTTCACATTTTTTTCTCTTTTTATTTGTCTTAATTCCGTCATGCAATTTTCCAACTTTTACACGCACTTCCTTCCGTCTGTCCGTTCATCCGACAGTCCTTTCGCTCAGTCGCTCGCTTGCTCGTTCGTTCATCCATCAGCCGGCGCATTTTTGCAATTTTATAGCTCATTTTTCCCGTTAGTAGTGTTTCCGTTGCTACGGTTTTTATTATCTACACAGTTGCTACTCCGCTTACCACACGGCTTCCACTAATTTTATAGTCCAGCTACTGCTATTCGCTGCATTTTCCACAGCTCATTTGCAATTCGTTTGCGTGTGTTTGCATTTTCTACACCCATTTAATGGAGTAAGCACTTTTTGACTGCTTTGTTTTTGGTTTTGATTTTTTCTTTTGCTGCGGTATGCTAATCAGCGCACATTTCCGTATCCGTTGCCAAGCGTGTGTAAGCGTGCATGCAACTATGCTACATGCGTCCGCGTCCATGCAACTAAGTTTCATACGCCGTTGAACGTTGCATTTACAAGAACACGCAAACATACATACATACATACATACTCGGTGTGGCATGTTTAAGCTGCAACGCGTGAAATTCTTTTTCCTGTCGCTTGTTGTTATTGGCTTTTATTTGTTTTCTTTTTGCCTTTCTTGCTACTTGTTTTAATACGCCATAAATATGGTGAAGAATGTGTTAAGCGCTTGGGAAAATTGTGCGCAAAAAAACAAAAAATGCAAGCAAAAAAGTGTCAATTGTATGCAGCCTTGCTTTGTAGCGTAGTTAGTGGCTGAATTATGCGCTACGTAATTAGTGAATGCTTCGCCGAAAGCGAAAAAGCGTGAGTCAGTGAGCTAATTGGTGCAATAAGGCTGATTTATGCGGTGCAATAAGACATTTCTTTTTTTCTCATTAATTAAAAAAAATAATTTAGAAATTAATTGCAACTCAGTGTATGTTAAATTTTATTGCACTTGCACATTTTTAATAATTTTTTGCATGCACGCCACGCGTTTCACATAACTTCTAACTACGCTACTCACTATTTGCTTTTCAATTTTTTCAGTTTGGTTTACATCCTCAAGCTCGTCTTGGCGTCATCTGCGCGCCTATTACTTCTTTAGGCCTTTTTCAATGTCTCACAAGTTTTTTTGTACAGCCTGCTATTTTGAGCCAACGCCAGTTTTCCAAAAAAAAAACTATTTCTTTCAGCAGTCGACAACGCGTTGTGACAATTCAATCTTCCGACTTCCACCCATTTGCATTACATTTTGGCACTCACTGGTGGCAACTCTAGCCTACAAATTTGTTTTCAGATTTTATTTTATGTCTTCATTTTTTACAAGTTTCTGGTTAGGGAAAGTGGATAAACTTTTGTGCTTGGCAAAAATGTCGTAGCACATACAGACATAGGAACTTATAAGCTTATTTGCAGGCTCTCTTTTGGCCAGACCGTTAGTGTTTGTTGCTGGGCGTTTTGGTGTGCCAGCATGCTTGTGTTATTTTGTCAGTGATTAGCACAGATTTACTACACTTTGGCTGTTTGCCAATTCACTAGGCACAGGCTTTTATCTTACCTTGGTTTTGAAACTTCCGCTGCGAACTTACTACTCTACCATGCAGCTGCTGTTTGATGGCTTTTTATCACGAAGCTGTAGGCTTTAAATATTTAAGTATGCAAATTTATTGAAATAAACGATTTCGGGAATTTACAATCCTAGAAAAAAGCTTGAGATCGTTGTGGGTTATATTAGGTTGGTCGAGTTAGTCTGATAAAACGTTCACTCGGTGGCTGCAGCGGCTTCTTTTGATACTCAAGAAAGATTTTCGCAGTCTTATCCTAATATATAGTATCATTAAATTGTCCTGATTTTCAATCATATCCTTCGAAAACTGGCCAGGCTGTGCCTAAACTGAGTAAATGCTCGTTAGAGTGGTCTGTCATAAATCTGAAGCGCATTCCACGAAGGGCGACGCAAACACACAGCAAGAACTGAAGGGGCTTTACCTTTTCCTCGTCTCACAACTACTACAAAAATCGTTTAACTTGGCGGCCCATATAACCAATAAACTATTGCCCATTAGTATTCCCGTGAGAAGTCGCATACGCGTATTTTAGACGTGACTCCGTAAATACCTTACCTTCTGCTCATCGCGTGTTAGCCAATATATGTGGAGGAGCCCAGGTTAACTTAATTGCTGCGCTAGCTTTATCTTCAAAGGGAGAGAGCAGTAAGGAGGAATGAATGACTGTAGCGAGGAATGTATACCTGTACTCGATTTTCCCCTGTCTTACGTTACCTCAAACGCTTTCCTCGCTTAATTGTCTGTTTTCTCATTTCCTGAAGCACGACCATATCGCGGGGCTCAATATACATAGATCGACGCTGGGCTAACGAAGAGATTCTAGCAATCTTCAACATTCTTGATTGCATTACGAGTTGATGGTAATTGCGGTTCTTTATGGCAGCTTGGCCGTCTACAAAGAAGGTGAGTTTTGGAGGAGCGAGTCTCATCGTGCTTACCTGCTTTGAGTCCATATCCATGTCAATTGCAAGATTTCGGCTTGCGAAATGCTGCGATAGTCGGGAGCTCTGCAAACTTCCCTCAATGAGAGGTAGTGGTAGAAGACGCAAGTTTATTTCAAACCGCACCTCACGATTCGCCGTCGCTGAATGGGTTGATGCTACCATTCGTTAGTGCCTGGTCTCCAAGGCCCAGCCATGTAACATCAAATGATTGAAAAAGTATTTTAAGTAGCAGTCGTCTCCCGCCAGGTAATGTCAATCCACCGCATGCTTTTCGGCTATAAAAAATCCGCTCATAAAAAAGCATCAACTGTTCGGAGGCGGCATAAATCTGTAGGTCTCTCTATTTGCGGAAAAACATCAAGACGCACACCACAAATAAGAAGATTGAATTTTGACTATTTTTGCTGCTGAGGATGTTGAGTGATTTTTTCCATACAAAAAAAAGTGGAATAGTTAACATATGGAACAAATGCACCAAACCGCAGCCAAAAAAAATTCGCCGAAATCAGTGTGATTTTGGGCCTACTTGAAACTTGCATTTTATTAAACCTAAATTTAATGAGCTGCAAAAATGCATACTTGAAATTTTTTAGAAATACTAAGTAAAAAGTTTGTAATTTTAATGAAAATTTGGCGCAAAGTTTGAAACTTTAACAAAGCGCGCCAGTCGTTTATTTTTCGTGCTAACCGGCGCCAGTTGAACACGCCAAGTGAAGCCAAGTCCTTCTCCACCTGATCTTTCCAACGCAAAGGAGGCCTTCCTCAAGGCTGACACTATTATTGGTGCTACTGCACCAATTTACAACCTCAAAATTATAACTGTGACGTGAGTGCCGATACGCGAGTGCGCCAACTGTTTGTTTGAAGACAGGAGGTACTTCGTTTTGTCCTCGTTCAGCACCAGACCCATTCGCTTTACCTCTTAATCCAGTTTGGAGAAGGCAGAACTAACAGCGCGGTTGTTAAGACCGATGATGTAAACATCATCGGCATACGTCAACAATTGTACGCTCTTATAAGAAATTGTGCCTGAGCGATTAAGTTCTGCGGCTCGTACGATGCTCTCCAACATCAGATTGAAGAAATCACACGTTAGCGAGTCACCCTGTGTGAAACCTCGTTTGGTATCAAATGACTCGGAGAGGTCCTTCCCAATTCTGACGGCGCTGCTCGTATTGAGCAACGTCATCTGGCATAGCCGTATTAGTTTTGCGGGGATACCAAATTCAGATATCGGGGCATACAGGAAACTCCTTTCCGTACTGTCGAATGCAGCTTTGAAATCGAGGAAAAGATGGTGTGGGTCGATTCTCCTTTCATGTGTCTTTTCCAAGATTTGGAGTATTATGAATATTAGTTCGATGGTAGACTTTTACCCAATACGTTCGCTAGAACCTTATAGGCGATATTTAGAAGACTAATTCCGCGGTAATTGGCACAAATTGCAGTATCGCCAATTTGTGGTGCACTCTTACACTTTCGTTTGACGTTGACTGTACGTAAGTGCTCCTACTTTCAATTAACAGCTGCGTTGATGAATATTTAAAAAGTGCTTAAGGTTTCATATTTTATATATTTCTCTAGCCTTTTTACTATCGCAATAATTTCGTTTATTGATTTGAACTATTTTATTAAATTAGTAATAGAAATTATCAGCAAATGGAGACGTGAAAAAGCTACTTAAATTTATCGACAAATTTATGTAATTACTAAGCTGTATATCTGTAATTATGAAAATAATAATAAAAATGTGATAACCAAGTCGGGTAATGGTCTAAATTAGCGGGACAAGTTCGCATTTGGCTAAAAATGAGCTGCGCATAAGAAAATTAATTGGCACAAAATAATAAACTTTGTGTCCACAGCTCTTCAAAATGTAAGCCGCTTTAATTGCAATTACAAGTATTACATTTTATTTTATTATTGTATTTACTCCCAACCAAGTCTGGAATTAATTCGCACCACTTTTCAAAGTCGCTTAAATTTAAGCACTAAAAAATTATAGTTCACTAAAAAGCATTCATTTGCATATTTTAAATATCGACTTAAAGAGAAGGCAACAAAAACGCTTTAAGCGCCACACAGGTTTGTGCCCGTACGAATATCCGCGACAGCTGCCCCACACAGCTGCTGTTCGACTGCTGCGATGGTGCGTGTGGCGAGCAGCTCGCTTTGTAGCCCCCAACCAGCTGCAGCGCTACCTGTAAAAAATTGCCGGCACTCATGTAAGTGCTTATTTATGTGTAGGTATGTATTAAAGTGTGGTTGTGTGTGCGTGCCTGTGCGTTCTCGCAACATTTCAAGCTGCGCTAAAAGTGACGCACAGCCAAATTTGCTTGCATTTCTAGTAGCATTTTTTCTTCGTCTGCTAACTTATTTCGCTATCTGTTTTTTGTTTATATTTAATTTTGTATTTTTTGTTTGTTCGCAAATTCATCTACCGCGGCGGTATATTTGGCTGCCACAGCGTATCTGTTGCTGCTCGTTGATTGCCATTACATTACATTAACAACAACAATAAATTACGTGTCAATTTAATTCGCATTGCATTAATCATGCGTCAGCGGCAAGAGCAACAGCACAGCAACCGTAACGGCAACTGCAACAAACAGTCAAGCAGCCAACAGCGAGGCAGCGAAACACTACTAAAAGCGACAATAATAATAGCAACAACAACGAGCACACTCAACAGGAAAGCAATGCAAATAATGTCAATAAACGCGACTAATAAAAAAAGCTGTCAGCCCAGTCCGTCAGCCAGGCAACCAGCCAGCGAACCAACGAGCCCGTCGGTGAGTCAATAAACGCAGACCGACCGCAGACAGACACCGCCGTGGTCATAGGTACTTGCATGTAAGTATAGATGGTGCGTGGTGAGGTAGTCGGCGAGGTGTGCAACACTGGCAGCACAGCAGTTCAGCAGCATATTCTGACTGACAATTGTGGCAGCAACAAGCGGACGGACAAATTCCTGTCACATTAACTGTTTTACTTTTCTTTTGCTGTAGATTTTTATTGCTGTTGATTCCGTTTTTTCTCCCGCCATCCCTCCACGTTGCTCCTATTGTACTTGTACGTATTTGTTGTGCATGCTGCAAGTTGTTGCAACATAATATTATTGGCCAGGTACTCAACCAACCTGGTCGAGCAGCCAAGCGACAACCAACCAACCAATCTCTCGCCAAGTGGAGTGTCTCTTTTGATATCCTTTTTTGTTGTTTTGTCGTTGTTTGTTGTCATGCTTGTTTTATTATTATTTTTCCTTTATTTGTGTTTTATTCTTATTTATTTCGTGTTTTTGTTTTTGTTTTATTTTTTGTTTTTTGTTTTGGTTTTACGATCACATTCCCAGCTGCATTTGTGGCCGTCACCGTCGCCGCCACCGCTGAAAACCTGTTCATCTCAGTCCCTCCTTGGTGACCATTGGCCCATTTGTTGCTGTTGGTCGGCTGGGCTGCCTGCTGTGGCTTCACAGACATGTGGCACAATGTGCAACATGCAACAAACATGTTTTTCTCTTCAAGTGTTTTTGTTGTTAGTATTGAAGTTTTTTTTACCGCTGCCTATGTCTGCATTTGTCAAATGATTCATAGTTATTTATTGAAATTAAGCAAACAGCAAACACATTCGCGACAGAATGCCTGTAGATTGGCTGGTTGATAAGATCGGCAATGGGTGGGTAGAAGAAATGATTATAAATCAATGAAATAAATGAATCAGCAGTTTTATTAAAATGTGTCGGCAACTGCAGGAAAAATAAAAAGGAAAAATATAATATATGAAATTTAAATAACCAACTGACGTTATTAAATGGCGCCAAATATCCTGCTAATTTGCTAATAAACTTGGTTACTTGCTGCTTACTGGTATATAAAATATTATATGAAAATTATTATTCGGAAAAATTCTCTCAAGCCCAGTGCGTTTCTCAAATACCTCAATTACACTTTTCGAAAAAAAAATATTTGCCTCTTACTTGTAAAAATAATTGCGTATTAGGTTAGTTTGAAATAGTTCCACATAGATAGGGCACACTTGGACTAAAAAAACACGTAAATTGCAACATATTGGAAATGCCGCTTAATTTGCTTTGCTTGCCACTAAGCGGATATGATGGCAATTTGGGATTTTTTCACAGCTCAGTAGTAAAGGAAGATATTTGTTTGATGGCGTCAATAACTGAAAAGCTACACTACGGTTACGAAATAATTCGCCAGAGAATTTTTTCCAACGTGACACCAACGTCATTACAAATGATCGGTACTACTGCCAGACACCATTCAAGTATGCGAACTACACCAGATATCCTCCTAAAAACTGCAAATAAATTAAAATATTTCAGCAATTTCTCAGCCGCTGCCAGGAGCCTTAACAACCTCGGTCGCCAATAAGTGCTCAAAGCACGAAAATATCTAATCATTCTCACTAGCCAAGAAATTTCTCTACTGGGCGTTGTTTGATTAGCCTGCATGTTGGCACGCTGCCAGATTGGGAGTTCCTTGAAACGATTTCTGCTGCAAATGTCAAAATGTGGAGTACGAGGCGGCAATAGAACTTCTTCTCTGCCGCTGTTTGGTATTATACAAATTATGGGCTCAAACGCTCATTGGGTGCTTCGCTAAGGAACTTGAGGAACTCAGTTTTATTAATATCAGGTAGTCAAATTAAATTTCTTATAGCTACAAATCGCTTTTATAGGACAGAGGCAATTGCGAAACTCCTACGGTGTTACGAAGTGCCAGTCGCGTAAATGTGTCCCACTAAGGACAAACATCCAACTTAACCTAACATAAGCCTATCCACTGAAATACGAAGTCCTTACTGCGAGAGGTACAATCAAAAGAGGTTTAGGGAACACATAACCCTCCCTAAGGATACACTCAGAATGCCCACAGATATTCTCACAGCTCATTGCAGATTGCGCAGTAATCTGCACAGAATTCGGATATGGTCCACTGAATCTTGTTGTTTCGGCGACTAATATCTGGATACCCCAATACACCTTCTTCTTGAATGCAACATCAATAGCGCAAAGAAGGTTAAGACATCTCGGGCAATACAGCCAACAGAAAGGCAGATACCCTCAGCCCAACCCAGCTCTATCTTAAGTTCAATACGGGAGATGGGTTTGAATGAGGTACTGTGATGAGTAAAGGTAACAAAAGACCATGAGGCCGAAGTGAAAACCTCAAATCTATCTGTTTTATTTAAGGGCTGAAACTCAAAAACAGCCTGAGAGCATAGCTAATGCCCCCATGAGTAAGATTAAGATGATCCAGAGCTTAATAAGAATACCCATTTGAGCGAATTGGGTTCCTAAACATTATAGTGTAGCCTTTTTAAGACTCAAATCTTAAGCTGGGTACAGCAGCCTAATGGAAATATTTTTCCTCTTCAGTTCACTGTTCCAATTAAAACAGCTGGTGGTGAAGAAAAGCAAATCAAGAGTTAATGCAATGCCCAACTCTCAGCCTCTGGAAGAAGTTTGTAATTCACCAACGACTTTAAGAGAGACGGGCTGAAGTCTTAGCTACAATCACAATAGTAGGTGTGTATTTTCTGTGTAGTACTAGAGTCCTTGGAGAGGATATAAGTCAGATGGTATTTGAGGTTTTCGAACAAAATACTTTATTCAAAATTCCATTCCATGTTGCCCATAAACTGAACTGGAATCAATAGAAATATTGAAAAAGTAGCTTTTAAATAAGATATTTTTCGAGGCGAAGTGTCACGGGCACAAGTCAAGTCTTAATTCGGAATGCCTGTTTATTGTATAGACGTACATAAAAGTCGAAAGCCTTTACAGCTATTGATTCTAAGTAAAATTATAATTAAATATTATTAAACATTTTAAATTAATATTCAAATTATTCTTAAAAAATTTATTGTAAATAATATTAGGTGCGCAACTAAGTTCCCGCTGTTTGTCAATAGATGCCGCCAGCAGTGTGTGCTAGTCGATTCTAACATAACCTACACGACATAAACCAGGCTTAGACACATGGTAAACAAACTGCTTCGACACATTAGTGATTTTGTTTTGGTATCATATACTTTAGGTTTTGTGAAAATGTCTGATTTTGTGCCGAATAATCGTCATTTGCGGGAAGTGTTGATTTTCCTCGTACATTCGAAAAAAAAAACGGCGGCTGAAGCGCTTCGAGAGCTACAAAAAGTTTATGGAGATGCTGCTTTAAGTGAAACAACGTGCCGAGATTAGTTCCGTCGCTTCAAAGAAGGAAGGCCAAAAACCTTCGAATTCGCTGAATTGGAGGCATTGCTCAATGAGGATCTGTGTCAAATGGAAGAAGAGCTTGTTTCAGTTGTAGGGCATACCCGCCAATCCATTTCCAAACCATTACATGCTTTGGGAATGATTCAGAAACAGGGGACTTGGGTTCCTTATGAGTTAAAACCAAGGGATGTTGAACGTCGGTTTTTTGCCTGTGAACAACTGCTCCAGCGGCAAAAAAGGAAGGGGTTTCTTCATCGCATCTGGCGGGTGATGAAAAATGGATTCACTACAGCAATCCAAAGAAAAGAAAGTCATGGGGACTGCCCGGTCATGCTTCTACGTCGTCGCCTCGGCCGAATATTCACGCTGCGAAGGTTATGCTATGTATTTGGTGGGACCAAGATGGTGTTATCTAGTATGAACTGTTAGAACCAAGCGAAACCATCACTGGGGATCGGTATCGACTTCAATTGATGCGATTAAGCCGAGCACTGCGCGAGATGTAGCCGCAATACGCGGTGAGGCATGAAAAAGGGATTCTACAGCATGACAACGCTCGGCCTCACGTTGCCAAACCCGTTAAAACCTACCTGGAAACACTGAAATGGGAAATCCCACCCCACCCGCCATATTCTCTAGATATTGCGCCGTCCGATTATCACCTGTTGCGATCGATGGCACGTGGTCTAGCTGACCAGCAGTTCCATTCATATGAAGACATCATAAAATGGCTTGATCCGTGTATAGCCTCTAAAGTAACAGATCTCTCACTCTCCAGGCCATTTTATAGTCTTTCCTTTAATCTCATTCCCAAATCCCCCATACCTTTTAATTACTTAACACTCAACTTAGTGCAAACACACACTTATCAAACTTTTTACTCATTTTAAACTTATCACAGAAGTTAATTAAAACACTTCTAAACTTGTAATGATATGCTAAATTAGCACTTAATGAAGTGTCTGTTGACACAAGACAACGTACATAGAAAAAAATATGAAAAAGATCCAAAAGAAACAATTTCTAATTATCAGTTCTCACGCTCCCACAAAACAATTTGTTAACATTCGCTTCTTTCTTCTTGCATAATTGAAATATCTTCGTTTTCGATTTCAATTTGATTTTTGTCGCACATTTGCGGTTGCCTTAGCAGTGCAAAATTCAACTGCTGTTTGACTTTAAGTAACCGCTGGCCCCACTGTCAGCATATTTACCCCACCTCAGCACGCGCTAGTGCACTCACTCCCCCGTTTGCGCTTAAAGCTATGTGCCCAAATATGTTCTTTCTAATTTCAATTGACTTCAACTTCGACTTAACAATGCCAACAGAATAATAAATAGAGGAAAAAAATGGTTGTGTCAACACACACATGCAAGCACACAATTGGTGGCGCTAAAGTACGCTTAAGCAAGTCGTGGAAGTGGCAAGTCACTTCCTCTGTGTCTTTGCGTCACACCACACATCAGTCAGCCGGTCTGTGCTGTGCTGCATTCGGCAACACCTCCAAACGCCCACGTATACAATTACATACTTAGATTAGGTCTCTTTGCCGCACTTCTGCCACCCAACGACTTTGGTTTTTGCTTATCACTTTGCCCTATGTTGACTGGCTTTCATTCCTAATATTTTCTCCCCTACTTCTTACACTTATTCCCATTCACATTCAGTTACTTTTGCTTTTGCTCTCAATTTGTTTCCTTTTTGCCCGCACTTTGTCAATTTTGTGCGCGTCTACTGGCTTTGCTTTCCCTGCTTAGAAGTCGCATCCCCTGTTCAGTTGGCTTATTCCGTGTCGCTTGATTCTTATCATCATTTTGAAATTACTTCAACTTCAGCAGGCAAGAGGGCAGACTCTGCCTCTGCGTAGCAGTCATGATTGGAGTGAAGTATAAAACCATCATTGAACGTGAGTTGAGGAGTGAGCGCGAGCACGAGCGCGGGCGGTATACAACCGCAACATATCAACTTTCATAGCGTCCTTTGCTCCTCTTCGGCGCACGGATCGCAGCATCACAACCCACTCGCTTATCTGGTGTGCTAGACAAGCTTGTGCCATCAGCGCCGATGCGGCAGTGCCTTACTGTTACAGCTTGTCGTCCCCACACCACGCTTTCAGTTGCTACAGCTACTGCCGTTACCACCGTCATCATCGTCGTCGCGCTGACACCCCATAAAATATTTAACTTAACAACACTACCACCCATTAAGAAGGTGAATGAGCATTTCACGTCCTGCTCAACGCCACTCCACCCTCTATCGCTGCCATCTGTACCCACTCAATAGCTTGCGTGCCCTCGTTCGTAGCGTCGTCTGCCGCAACCCATGCCCCCTTACTCTTCGCTGTATCGCACTTGATGCCGTTGCCACACTCCTCTTCCCCTTGTACGATGTTTTCCTTTCTCAACGCGACAGTCACGAAGGCTTCACTTGCCTGCTCTGTACCTCATATACAATTCCCTTTCACTTTGGACCCTTTTTCTTTGTGGCGCAACGTGTGTTCACTTTCGCCGCGCATCTGTACGTAACCAAACATGCATATGCCAAGGAAAGTCTTCCTGCCGTTTCCACCAATGGACTGCTTTGCTGTGGCACGTACTGTCACGCGGTCTGGCAGTTTGTTCCTGTGACTGTCTGTTCGCCCATCTCGCTAATATTCTGTGCTTTTGCTGCTTCCAATTCCTGCCAGTCTTTCCTTTATTTGCCACTATCGTCCTCGAATTCCTGCGCGCCCGTTCGCGTGTTCACATTCTCGCTGCTTTGTTGTTCCGCCGTGTATGTGCGCTGTCTTCCTTCCGGTTTCTTCCTCTGTGTATAGGCGCTACGACTGTTGTCGTTTGCTGCAAATTTCCCAAACTGATGTCTGCCGCTTTATTTCTGCAGGCTCATATCCTCGTCATCATTCAATGCTTGTTGGCTATTTTTTGCATTTTTTTCTTTGTGAAGTTTTTTTCTTTTAATATCTTTTATTTATTTTTTCTCGTTTTCACTTCCGTGCTGGGTCGTGGCATGTGCAACACTGATAAGCGCAACGAATGCGAGAATTTAATTTCTGAGCGCGCGACGAGTTGCCAGATGATGGCGAATTAAAGTTGAATACTGGAAAGCAAAAAAATGTATTTGGAAATTAATTCCACAGGTAAATTTGCCTTAAAAATATTGACAAAGTTTCTCTCTTTCAAATTTTGTGTACCTGATATATTTTGAAATGATTGCTCGCTGTGCGGCAGTGAAATTTTTTGACTGGCATGCAGTTATTAGCGGCCAGAAGCGATTCTTTTGTATGTGGCTCAAGCAGCTCACAACTTCCGACTTTGATCAAGAAGCCGCTAGATAGCCAGAAAGCAAGCTGTTAGCTATTGAACGTACCTTTTCAAGCAAATACGTCCTAACGTATGGCTCAAAAGATTAGACGATGACAACATCCGATGAGGCTTTCCTTGGAGTGTTTCAAAAAAAGATTCTGCGGAAGATTTTCAGACCATTGCACGTTGGCAACGGCGAGTGTCGTCGGTGATGGAATAATGCGATGTATGAGCTTTACGGCGAAATAGAAATATGCAGCGAAAAAAGATCCAGCCGCTGGATCATGTCGTCCGAATGGATATAAACTCTCCGCCTCTGAAAGTATTCGATGCGGTACCAGCTAGTGGTAGCAGAGAAAGAGAAAGGTCTCCTCTACGTTGGAAAGTTCACGTGGAGAAGGACTTGGCTTCACTTGGTATGTCCAACTGGCGCCGGTTAGCACGAGAAAGAAACCATTTCCACGGCAGTCGGTTCTACGTAGCAGGAACGACCCGAATTTATATCCGGCCAAGGACTGTCACTTCAGCAGCATCCCCCGTATATATACGGCGAGCGTTTATATTGCCACAACAACAACAACGAGAAAGAAACGACCAGCGCGCTTTGTTAAACTCGGGCAAAATCTCTTAAGCGGTTATCGCGCCAAGCAAAAAGAGGAAGAACCTAACCCACTCTTGCTAATTCTAAAAGGAGAGCTTTGTAAATAAAAATTTACGAAATGTCTTGGCATCTCTGCTACAGGGAAATTCCCCTCTCTATCTAGGCAAACTTCCACTCGACTTCCATATGAAAACTGTGTTTTTGTTTTGTTTACCTACATACAAACATATCTCCTGTTCCGCTCGTACTCCACACTTCAGCATAATTTTACACATTCACTGGCAGAATATCGTCCACATCGCGGATAACAACTCCCTATATGGAAGGCGTGGCAAGCTGTTAAAAACACACCAAAGCTTTTAAGGCAGCAACGTCAAACACGGCGCCGTCAGGCAAATTTAGTATTGCAAAGTAAATTGACAGCAACGGTGATTGCGCAAATATGTGAGTATTTTCTACTAGAAAGGCTTGGGAGTGCTATAGGGAAGGGTAACACTCCGCATACACTTCTTTTAAGACGCCTCTGGAAGAGACATTAACAAACATTGACGGCCGTTCTATCTTCTGGCTGTGAAAGGCGTTAACTTCATTTCGCTTTGGTGTAATGATTTTCACTTGCCATTTTCACGTGGGAGCTTATGAGTTTTCCAACTCAAACTTCTCTGTTGTAGGTCGGAGTCGTACATCAAGAACTTACTCGTTTATTGGCAATTTTAAGGCGCTTAGCGCCTAATTTTCGCCCTAAGCAGACGGTCATCCACTTATTTGCTTCTTATGCATTTCTTATTGTGTGGCTCATAGTTGACGCTAAGAAGTTTTATCAGTTTTCTATGTACGTGTATTTGCTTTTAATACCTTTCTACCACTCGCCGCCGGTTTAATGCTGCCGTTTTATTGCTATGGTTTGCGGCATACGTTTTGTCGTCGTACGTCTAGACGTGTAAACTACTCTCGTACCCCTACGAATAGCCTTAGTGTGGACGAAAACTTTACGCTTTTACGCTAACTTTTCCCTTCAGCATTTTTTGCTTGCTCCAAACCCATTTCATGGTTTTTGTGTTTTTTGCATTCGTTTGCTTTAAAGTTCTACTTCTCCTGCTTTTTCTCCTATTCATTCCCTCTATTGTCAGCTTTTGGCATCTTTCGTGTTTTTCAAATGTAGCATCCTCTTCGCATTCGCGTTGAAACGTGCTCGAGTGCAACCTACTCGCCGCCACTTAAAGCGTCCCCTTGTGCCCAATGCCGAGCAGCAGCGGTTGGCTGTGGTGTTAGCAACAATGCGAACATAAGAAACTACAAATACCTACATACAATAGTAACGGTAAATGAAGAGCGACATTACTTCCGGTGGCGTTATAAATGTGCCGAGCGCACACGATGACTATCAGCCCCGAATCACTCCACTTTCCCCGCTAGTCAGCCGTCTGATTGTGTGACTCTTCCATTTTGTCTTGACGTCTGCGATGTTTGCGTGATTTTATCACTGCCGCCACACTATTCGTATGAGAGCAACGCGCCGCATATACCTTTTGAACCTTATACTACTCGTGCATAGTGTTTCATCCCTTCGACCGTTCATTGTTTTTCCGACTCCCACTCGGGTTCAAATGAGGGCGTGTAAGCAAGAGCGCTTAATTTAATTTCGCTACGCTTGTCATGTGATTACAGTCTCATATATACGACGGACACATACATACGTGCATACATGCATATACATTTATCCTCGGTATGTGTCGGCACAGACGTGCTGTTCCGTTGTTACTGCTCCGTCATTGTGCTGCTTTTGTTGGCGTTGCTGCTGTCACACGCGAGCTCACTAAAGTAGCTCAAATCCCAGTGAATCCCTTCATTTGGTTGGGTGACAAAAGTATATGTATATGCTTTTCGGAGTTTCCTTAGGTGGACATTATTTGTGAGGCGTGTGACATGTGTGCCCTTTTTATTTGACAAGCAAATTAATATCGCATTACAAAATTTTTAATTATGAACTAATGTTTTATGTGTTTTTTTTTTGTTTTTGGATTTATGCCCATCCGTCGCTGGATGTTTGTAACCTTTCAAGCGCGCTAGAAATGAGAAATACTCGTAGCTGGTATTTTTTAGTTTGGCTAATTAAGTTTGATGGCACTTTTGGGAGTTATTTGAGATTTCGTAATTATAATTTTTTTAAGCGTCAGCTAGAATTTTTTACTAAACTTATTTGAAACGTTTTTGGCACTCGATTGAGAGGTTAAACCACTGCTGAAATTACAAAAAAAGATAGCCATTAATTTTTTTTTTTGCTTAGATGATCCCCTAACGCCTTGAAAATTATGTACATACTTAAAGAATTAAAGCCTTTTTTCTCAGTTTTTATTAACGTTTCTTAGACATTTTTCAGAAGCGTTGTACAATTGCAACTAGTGCATATAAAAAGAAACTAATAAGCAATTTTCATCTGATAATTTAATTTGTTTTAGGACGTTTTTTATAATATAATCGCTAATCGCTCTCCATAAGGTTTGCTACCATCCTGTGAGATAAATACAGCCGAAGTAAGCTGAATGCTGCATCGTTGACATGACTTTTAGTCGCTGTTTGTGGGCTATGGCAAATTGCTTTCTTATTTCAGTCACAGTTGGTATGTCAACATCACGATGAAGGTCACTATTCCTTAAATAGCATGACGCTTTTGCTATGCTCCGCAGGATTTTTTTTACGGAAAGGATTAAAATTAAAAATTTTCTGAACAGGTTTATTTCAGCTCAATGCATGTCATACCAAAAACTGTAAACACATTTTTTTTGAAAATACGTTTTTCAAGTCCCCCGCACTCATAACTCGAACGAATCTTGACCGATTGGCTTGAAATTTGTAATAAAATTCTGCTTGGAGGTGCAGATGTATTTTGTTTTTTTTTTTTTGTTTGTAAATTTTGTAAAATTTTGGGGAAGAAAATCTGTGATGCCGCCTTTTGTTATATTAAAAAGGAATCTAAAATAGCTTATACAGTTTATGGTATATCAAATAAAAGACATTTTTCAGAATCTTTATTTATTTCACTGTCTCGCTGAAAAAACTTCCAAAATATTCTTATTTTTCCGCCATTATAGTGGCTCAACCAACCCGTTAAGTACTTTCAGCCTTGATAAGTAAAATTTTATATCACACCATAATATAAATACGTACATTTTTATTATATTAAATAATCTTCAATAATAAGTTTTTATCTCTTAATTTTTTCCAAGTGAGTCTTACATGCTTAAAACTTTTAATTGCGTCTTGATACGTTTGAACACAAGTAAGTTAAAAAAACAGAATTAAAAAAAATCATAGTTTCGAAATTCAGTATTCCGGCATGAATACTTCCCAAAATATGTAATATCAAAAAATTGGTTTGTATGAGAGGTGCCATGCCACCTTATTTTAAATTAATTTTACCATGCCTATATCCTTACGGCAATTGCAAGTAATAAGTTGACGAAGTTTCTTTGAAAGCCGACGATTGGTTTGGCAGAAACAAGCAAATATTCAATTTTATATATACAATTAGCAACACGCACCAGGTCATAGTGGTCATATATGTAGATAATTAAGATAATGAGTTTACATATAACTCAATATGGACTTAACTTATAAAGGTCACACGTGCATATCTCTTTTTTTTATGTACACACATTTTCGCTTAAAAACACACAATTTTTAAAGCATCAAAGTAAACATTTCCTGACCTCATGAAAATACATCAAAATCTATAGTCCGGGCACTTCATGTCCACAACCACATGGTCGACAAAAAACCAAATCGCCACTTTTCGTGTAGCCTTCATTAACCCAATACGACAGCAGTTGTTGTGCCATTCAAATGCTCTATAATTTATTTACGACAATAACGTTAAACAGCAGTTTGTGGCAAGCGGGCAAATAGGCAAAGAACTAATGGTCAACATGAATGCCAAAAATACAAACGAAACAGGTAAAAACAAGGAAGGTACCGCAGAAAAGAAACTAGACGATGCATAAGGAAGCACTTAACACATAAAAACTTCATATAAAATTCATAGTTGGTTAGATAGTAAAAATCCACAGGAATTATAAAATCGCAATAAAAATTTCATATTTTTTTATGACTAGACAGCTGAACGAAGTGTAAACATACAGAGTGTTAATAAAAGTGTCAGTAGTGAAGAAGCGAGAGGCGGGATGAGAGAGAATATCAGTGTTTTGTTATTGCATAGTTTTGCTATTGTAGTTGGATAGTTAACGGAGAACAGGTGTAATTGTGGCGGTGTGTGAGTGTGTCGAAGCCGAAGCCACAGCAAATGAATGCGAATCACCTGCAATGTGCAGTGAGCGTTGCAATACTCGTGACTGCGCTTTGCTTTTGTAGAGAAAGAGAGTTAATGCGAGCAGATGCTGTTTATTTTTTTTTTTTTTTCTTTGCTAGCTCGTCGCATACCTTGGCGGGAGGTGGCTCTCACTAGCACATTGTTGGTATTTTTTTGCATCATTTGGTTTTGAATAGCGCATTGGTAGGCGTTGTCCCCGAATAGGGGTAATTAAAAAACAGAACACTAAGATCCCTTTTCTTACCAATAGAGTGCGCTTTACTAACCGAGACTCTACTTCTCTACTTTAAAGTGCGTTTTAATTCTTTTAATTTTCTCAGCAATCCGTCAAACAAAAAAATTTAATTCCGCAACTACGACTGCGCACGATTAATTTATTTTCAAAATAACAATTTGAACTCAAACTAATTAGCATCTGTTTGCAGTTTGTATATAAAGCCATTGGGAATTCTTCACTTTAAGCCTAGCTACAAAATTTTGAGAAGAAATATCAACTTGCCTTTAAAAATATCGGCCCATGAGTTTAATATGTGCTTGAATGAACGAAAATGCACTTATCGCCATGATAAAGTGGCCTGTAAAGTTAAAGGTTAGTTGAGAAAACGGCGCTAAGTCAATTCCTTGGAACATCTTAAACAATTTTTTAAAACTTAAAAAAAAAAACTAGGAAACAGAAACATATTTTCTTGCAACAAACAAAAACCTTATAGCACCACTTTTTTTTACAAAAACAAAAGCTTTTTTATTAAAATCGTATGAAAAAATAATACAACAAATTTAATTTCGTAACTAATGCCTCCAAACGAGAAAAGAATTATTTCACTTCATATAAATTTTTGTTATAACATTTTATGAAAGCTAAATCGAGTTTTCTTCGTCAAAAGCGACCGATGTCGAATCGCCCCTATGATACTTCCGCTACGATAAAATTGTCTTCAAAAAATCTGGTCTTCTTTCAAATAGTCATAGAATTTTAAACAGCTCTACTGCAAATTATATTTAGTGAACAAGAAAACGTCAGAATTTTTACTTGTAACTCAGTTTTGTTGATCGTCCAGATACTTTTAATTGCCAAAAAAGCTTGTTCGGTTGGACCGGATGTCTCTGGCAGAGCAAAAGCATGTTCAATGAGAATCTTAAATTTTGTGGAGCGTGCACCATTTTTTAAAATAAAGGGTGGGCCGGTGTTGAATGTGAACCACACCTAAACGTCAACGACACCGTTGGACTTCTTTCTTGGGGTTATATGAAAGAAAAGGTGTACGTCGATAAGCCAGCAACAATTCAAGAGCTAAAGGATGAGATAATTCGGCACATTAAAGGCATAGAACCTCAACTATGTCTCAGCGTCATCGAAACTTTGGACCATCGCATGGAGGTGTGCTGCCGAGGCCGCGGAGTCCATTTGGCCGATATTTTGTTTTATACGTAATTGAGCCATATCAATATTATCATAATAAAGAGAAATGACAATAATTTCCTAAAAAAATTGCATTTTATTCAAAATCAACACCCTTTATATTTGAAACATTGAACCCAGCGTTCTTATTCGTATATCCAAAGGGCTTATAAAGGTTAGGATTTGCTCTATGGGACGCAAATCGTCACGCTAATCTATACTATTAGGCCTTCTATTAGGTGACCCACTAATACATATCAACTTTGTGTATGAAAATAAACTAGATTATTTTTTAATAATTTAATATTTATATCCATACTTCCGTCCAATTTACTCGTAAGATTTACGTCATCTGTGCTATGGAGAAATGTTTCCTCCAGGAAAGTTTTCTAAGCCCGCCACTGTATGACAATATTGCTTTTGTAATTGCGGTGTTGATTTTGTTGTTGTTTTTATTATTGTTGTTGTTTATGAGTTATTTATATATAATCACTTCATGCGAACAGCACGCGATGAATTCATTGGTCAATTACATTTCAGGGTCAATGACATGTAAAACAAAAACAATGAGTAAATGAAAAACAACAAACGCAAGCAAAACAAGCGAAATATAACAATAAACAAAAACAAAAAAGCTCTCATCAGGGCGATAGCTGCATTCAATGTGACACAGATTACGATATTAACAAAAATTACTGAAACAGAACAATAAAACAACAACAACTATTGCAACGACTGCAACATGCGAAAAAAGCAATTTGCAAAAGAACAAAAAAAAAGTAAGAAATAAAAAGTAAAAAACAGGGGAAAGTCAAATCGAATGTTGCGCGCGCTATCAGCCATTGACGGATGGATGACTTCAAGTGCCCGGTTGGCGGTGGGTGGGGCGCTGGCAGCTTGCCAAATATGTCAAGCACATACACACAATTACCTGCTCACTGCACACATACTTAGCTACATATGCGAGTGTAAGTGTGTGTGTGCAATCGCACAAGTGCATGAGCACCTACTTGAATCTTAATTTTTTTTCTTTGGCATAAGAATTTTTAATTTATATGCATCGTCGAACGTCACCCCAGCACACGTGTGACACATACGCAATCAGTGAAGAAGAGGAAGCAGATAGCAACTGGTAAAAGAAGTTGTCAAAAAAATAAAAGGCGAAGAAGTATGACAACCAAAAGGTATTCACGTTGCATTAAAGGTGCAACACCACAACAAAAGCAACAAGCAATGAAAAACTGGCTGCCACAACAAAAATAATTTTCAACAATCAACAACATGTTGTAATGCATTATTCACAGCTGGGCGGCAACGCAAGGATGGATGGATGGACGGTTGGATAGATGGATTGGCGGATGGATGGACGCTTATAAAGGCTTGGCAGGCTGATTTTGCGCCGGTGTTGTAAATACTTGCAGGGAGGCAGTAGAGAAGCGAAGCTCTGCAGAAGGCAGCTGGAAGAACTGGTTTTCGGCAGAGTTGGGCGCGTCAAAAATGTGTGCTATGCTTTTTACTTTTTATTTCTTCTACATTGTTTTTTTTTCTTGGTTTTCTTCTGACTAAAGTGCGGTAGTAAATGAAGTGTTAACCGACGAAGTGCGCCCAGGCGAAAAAGAAACAGTAGCCAAAATGCAGTTACAGGTGGCCAAAGGCAACTCAATGTACGGGCAGAAATAAAAATGTGATACAAAAAAAACTTGTTTTACAGCACAGAAAAAAGAAGAAATTTATGCCGCACGCGCCATTTACATGCAGCTATGACAAGTGGCAAGTTTTTGACGCATGCGCGCTTACAAACTGGTGGGCATTTTTTTGCACATTCTTAGTTACGAAATATTTTGTTGTAATTTTAATTGATTTTTTTTTTGTTCTGCATGTGCTTTTAGGCTGTTATTGGAAAAGTTATGCGAATAATTTTGTAATTTTTTTTTTTTTTTAAATACTGAAAATTAAAATTTGAGAAACATTTTATTATTTTTATTTTTTTAAGACTGTTGCCTTTTTTAACATAGTAACTCATGCAAACTTCGGCGGTGCTACCGAGCTCATGCGTCTGTCGCGACCAAATCCAGACTCGTTGAAGAAATTCGAAACTCTTTAATACTTAATTTGAGTTCTTAGTTATAGAAACTTATGCGGAAACGGGGCTGTAGACCAGTTACAGACAAACATAATTGGCCCTTACACCTTTTTTGGGTGTTTGCTTAGCTTCTCCTCCTATTTGTGGAGTGCTTTTAGACGTTTTTCGACAAATGGAGGGAACTACAGTTTTAAACCGATTCCGAACGGTAGATATTTTTTATGAAAGCTTTTTTATGGTAAAAATACCACCGGAGGTTTGCTATTGCCTGCCCAGGGGCGACCGCTGTTAGAAAAAACTTTTTCTTTATTTTGGTGTTTCTCGGAGGTACGTTCTCTCCGAATCCCGAGGATTGGAAACAAGGATCGCTAATAAAGAGCCTTTAACTCCACCATTTCCATTAATCGGGTCATAGTTGACTTATGTTGTCAGGCCGCAGAATAGCCAAATTCACGAAAGTAGGCAATCTGCCAGCGACGACCAAATCAGACCTTACAAGACTCGTTCACGTACTTACTGGACATTGGACATCTAAATCGTCTTCAGTGTTTACTGCAAAAGTAGCAAAAATGAGCTGGAGACCGTTGAGGAAGTTATGGGTGAATGTCTTGTTTTGATGGCAAAACGGAGCCAGCGTTTGATTAAAATTCTGTACTGTAAGAATGAAGACATCGCCTGGTGCTGGTGATTTGCAGTAAACAAAGATCCAGACCTGTCAAAATACTGCCATCAGAACAGCCACGGAATGTCTTCCGATGTTCCCTCTGCAACACCTTCAAAACGAGGCTCCCATGTTGCCAGTCAAGGAGCACAGCAAACTTCAACAAGCAAGTTTTGCTTAGGTGTTATGGTAGGAATCACTCCTTCAAACATTTACTAGAACCTGAAACACCTCACAGGTGAGTCAGGAGACAACTCTTCGACTATCCCGACGAGATCCAGGACCAAACACGACTGCAACTCCTGAACCGGACAGTATATAGACAGACATTAAATGGCATTCCAATCCCCGAAGCCAACCATCATCTATCACAGACGAAGGGTTTCAACTGCCTCGTAAGACCCGTATAACAGAGTCCACCCCGATATATTCAATATATGTCCCGCATGTGAGGGTAAACAGCACTATACTAACCATCTATTTACATGATCTCTTAAACCCAGTCACTTAACACCCCTCTCCCTTTGGACCAAACCCCACAAAACAGAACGTTTCCTAAGCCAACCGTTACACGAGTTAGAGGATGGCAACTGGGGACTACACCGCAATCGCAAAGCCTACTGAAGCAGTACAGCAACAACCGTGAACGGAAATTAAGAAATATTTTTATTTAGTTTAAAAGTAATCTCTGAAGAAGACTATAAATTCTTAGCCGAAAACCTCGTTATAATTTTCAAAATCGTACTCTACTGGCCATTTTTGTAAAACTAAATTTCAGATTCGAATTCCTCGTACTTGAAACTCCCAGTAAGACCTTTCCAGAGTAAACATTTTTGCATTTAATTTAATTATAGTTTTAAATACACCTCCGCGACCAGCAGCTTCAAATTGAAAAAACAAAAAACGTAAAAATCACCAACCTGAGAAAACTGAGACATTACTTTTCTGAATAAAACCCAGACTTTTAGAAGAACTTCGGTTCATCAATTCAACAGCCGACTGACGCTAACAGTGTTTTGAATTAAATGAATATCGAATGTGGTAGAAGACTTAAGATTTCGAAAAATTTGAGCTAAACGTGCTGACTGTATTTACTCTCTGCATCCGGTATGAAATCTCAAAACAGAACTGAGCTCAAAGTGTCTGTTATCAAATAAAACTAATTTCAGATTTTGGGCGGATTTTAGCTTTCTTTGTATAGCTCTCACCTCACCTCATCTCAATCTCATTTCTGTTATTTGTGCCATGTAATTGGCAGCTTTTCTTGAGTGACGTTAAGTGCAACAATAACATCCGCTACATTTTACCATAAGCTATAGAGTACATATGTATATGTGTATGTATGTATGTGCCTATATGTACGTGCATACATGTTTATATTCATAAGACACACACACACACATTTTCAATAAAAATTTTCCCAGCATGTATCACCTGCGCGTATTTTACACAAAAGCGCGCCAGCATTAGCTCCCGCTGCCTCTTCTGCTGTTGACACGGCAAATGTGTGAACAAACATTTAATAAAATTCGACGTTCTTCTACTTTGGCATACCTGCCAGTGACAGCTAAAAATAACCGACACATAAAAGCGCAAGTAGTCAAAGGGACTTTTTTATTTTCTTTTTTTTTTTTGCAAGGAGGCTCATCTGTTTGAACATATTTTACTTTAAAAATTAGAAAAACAATAGCGAAAAAAACATTGCAACTCAAAGCCTTTTGTGCCGCGAAGTGTGCGCTTGTTTGCATACGATTCCCGTTGTTTTTATGCGTGACTGCCTGCTGCTGGCGTGCCACCCTAACAGCTTGAGCGCCTAAAAGCGCGCTTGAAATTTATTATTTTCGTTTGTTTGCATGCTTCAGCGCGCCGCTACATCATCCTTTTGTTTTATGCGCTCCTTGTTTGGTAAAAACATTAAAAAGTTAGAAAAGAAATCAACGAAAAAAAAAAATGTAGAAAGGCATGTAAAAGCTTTGCGCATAAATTTACACGAAGATGTGTACGAGTGTTTCATTTCACTACGTAACTTCCGCTCAACCGCTTGCTGTCTGTTGGCTGTCGCCTGCCATCTAAGTCAGGCAACGGCAACTCAGTTTGCTGGTAATTTGTTGATAAATTTGGTTACATTACTTACTTGCAATTTCCCCTTCTTCATTCGCGCCTTTGCTGTGCACTTTAATGATTATTTGCTTTGTGGCAGACAGGCTTTGCATTTGATTTTAAAGCCTTCTCTTCTTCCACTTTTACTTTTTCCATTTTTGTTTGCCTTTAGCACTGCTTCCAAATTGTTATTTTTGTTATTGTCATTTGCTGTGCTTCACTTGCGATTGCAGTCCATTCACTGGACATTCATTATTACGCGGCAGCCAACTGTTAGCTTTTCACACAGTCACTTTTCCCCAACGCCATCTTTCTCCTCCTTCAAGCCGCTTTTGGAGAGGTTCTGTCAGCGCTGTTAACTGGCGGTTTCACTTTTTTATTTTTACTCCTTACTAAAACTCGAGCGTCATCATTTCTATCCAAATATTCAAATTTCCATTCAACAGTTTCTTCTTGGCTGAGTGAGGCTCTTCAATTTGAGTGGCGCAAAAATCAGCAAAATCCTATCAATTGGGAGGAAAGCATGGCTTTCTTGTTGCTGTGGTTATTTTTTCTCGCATATTTTTTATTGCTTCTCTCCATTTAACATTTTTCCTATCAATCTTTATTCCCTTCGCTATCCATTCACTCTCTACAGAAGTCAGTTCCAACTTCCTAACGCTCTGAATAACAAATAAGCATAACAACAACAATGCCATCATTATCATTTTCATCATAATGTGTGTAGTTATTGTAATTTTCTTTCACATTCTTTTATTTACTTTCTTTCATTTCATGATGTCCAATTTATCCTTTTACACGAAAATTTTCCTTCCATTTACATTCGCCTCATTTTTCTAGTAACGGAAATTGTTGGCGAGCGCCCTTCACGCACACATGTTTGCATACTTACTTGCATTCCAACTTTGCCACTCGCTGGCCCTAACTGCTTAGCCATTCAAATAGAGATTCCTCCAACCCCAAAGGACTCTTATTTATTTATGTTTTTTTATCTTTTCTACAACTTGGCTTCATTTTTTTCTGAATTTTTGCTTTTTTTGTTGTTGCTGCCAACTCAAGTGCTTCATGAGTTGAGTGTGAGGATTTCATTTCAATCAAAAATAACTAAGAAGAAATAAACGAATGCCAAAACAAGGAAATCTTCGCAAAAGGGGTAGCGAATGAGCGTCCGGCGAGGGTTGGGGTTTGCTGAAGGAGAAGTGGCAAAAATGCTCGTTGATGGTAAAAAATGTACTCGAAATGCTATTTAAATTTGTAGTAATGGGATTGCTTAAATAAGTGTGTGTGTGTGTGTGCGTTCGACAGGGTTGCCTCTGCTGCCTACAAATGTACGGAAATGAGAGGACATTAAGTAAAATTAAATTTACAGCCTTGTTGAAATTTAATATTTTATTTTATTTGCAGGGCTGTAGTAAGTTGTTCATTTATGTATTTCTTTTCCATTTCAAGTGGGCCACAAGTGTGCGAGGAATTTTGTATGGGATACCGTATTTCGGCTTGCGCTCGCCAATAAAGGCAACATGTGTTGGAGTGTGGAAAGAGTTAAATTAAAGTTAATCAGTGGAGGGAAATTTTCGTTTTCGACGAAGGCAATTGAGTAGAACAAAAGGAAAGAAGAAGTGAGGGAAAAGACTTTGATTTGTTAAGGTTTCAAATTTAAAATATAAACAAAAAATAAAAAATTCAAGTGACACTGAACCAATTTGTTCTCAAATTTCCATCGATACCTACTTACTCCGCCCTGTGTGCGAAATTTCTCCGCGCTACCTTTGCTTTGCATTGTATTTCAAGTGCCTGATTTATTCACATAATTTCCGTTGAGAATTTGTATAAAATATAAAACTTCAGTTTTGTTAGACAAATTTTCCTGCAAACCTTTCAAAAAACTCATACATATAAACTTTACCACAATTTCTCTTTAAGGAAATGTCAATGCCCGCATTTCTTCGCTGTCGCTACCTAAAAAAATGTGTAGCTAAGAATACGCGCGCGTACGGCGCAACACAACAAAGTGACGATTCGCCCATAACTATAAAAATGACATAAAAAGCTGTCAACTTGATGGCGGTCTTGTCACTTTTTGTATGTATAAATGTACAAATTAAAATCAATGCAAAGGGGATGGAAAAGTGGCGTGAGCAATTGAAAAAAACTATTAAAAATGTTGTCCAAAGCAACAAAAAAAAAAAATAAATCTTATGCAAAAGAGTTATTTGTTAGAATACACTTAAAAAATCGTTAAACGCTTAGTAAAAACAACAAAAAATAAATTTTAGTCTAAAAATAGTTTCCATATTCTTTTGAAAATGTTTGCTCAAAGTTCGAGAGTCGTTAGAAAAGTGCATGCAAAGTCAGAGAGATGGCAAACTTGCGCGTATCGAGGTTATCTTTAGCTGCTTGCATCAGAAGAACGAGGCTATCTTTGGCTGGTAGCATCACCTGGAAGAACGCACACCAAGTTTCAGTTAGATCTGTATATTTTTTTGTGCTCGACACTTTTTTGATACGAGGAAGTCGAATGATTTTCATCACGACAACGCACCCCCTCACGCCTCAGCAGTTGTGATCACAAAATTAATGGAAATAGGGCTCCAACTCGTTTCACATCCAGCCCTATTCTCCAAACTTGGCTTCCTCGAATGCTTCGGACTTCTATTAGTTCTCCAATTTGAATAAATGGCTGGCGTGAAAAGAATTTGATCCAAAGCAGAAGGTGATTGTAGTAGTTTCTATTTTTGCACGTACTTTGTTCCCGACAACACCTAAAACCATAAAAGAGCTGGAAACTTCGTGTGCATGACAACAGGAAGCTCTGTAGGATTGGAACGTAGCCATCTGCCATTTCAGCGGTTGGTCTTTTGGTCTTTGTCAAAATTTTTTTCGTCAGAAAAAACCATAAAATTTGAGGCGCATTTTGTTTAGAAGGCATTTTAATCGGTTAACTCTGCGGTTCTCGTGTTTGCTCAGACATAAACTCTCTTCTGCGCATGAAAAACTCAACGGCTAAGCCCCTCAGAAACATTAAGCCACCTCGCAGGGGCCCTCGTCGGTTTTGAAGACCTCTCCTCAATGCTCGCTTGCACTTGTTGTATAAATTCTGCAGATCGCACGGTTTCAGAATGCTTCCGATTCACGGCGTGCCTCATGAACGAATGAACGAGCGCACTTAAGAAAATTAGAGACTTCTAAATCGGTGTGGTTTGCACATATAGCGACGATAACTGCAAGCCTCTTCATATCTTGAGTTAAATTGTAGTCTTCCATGTCTTTTCTGAAAAAGAGCAGAAAGAAAAATAAAGGTTTCGGGAAGTTAGAGCCAAATCAATGCATGTTCTCAACTATCTTATGACCCCTGTATATATAATTGGCACTTGCACCCTTTATTGTGTGTTTGGCCGAGCGCCTCCTCTAATTTGTGAAGTGCGTCTAAGTGTTTTTCTACAGAAATGGTTTCATTGCATGACGAGGGGCGACCGCCCATATCGTTTCGTCTTTCATGCACGGAGATTCGAGCCTGTGCTTTTTCAAATGGTAATCACGTAGTCGGCTACGGCACCCCCATAGAATATAGAATAGAATTCGGAGAAATCTAGCAAGTTACAGTTCGAGGTCTCGTTAAAATATTTTCCAACTTATTTTTACGCATAGTCCCGACAGGTGCATCTAGCCATTTTCTAGCTCCATTTTATCAAATTATTTTTAATACATTTTCGCAGTGAGTTAGCACCCAGTGCACTCTCCCCCTCTGAACACTTCGTAGCACTCTCTCATTCCCTCGGCTTTTTCTACTCCTCGCTTTTGTTTTCACTTACAATTTTTCACTTGACTTTTAATTATCGTGCGCTCACGCATTGTTGCCGCTGTGCCGTCCTGCACCACCAACACTGTAATAGGCAGCACGCGCCTACAGCGACTTCCAACTTCAACACATTGCGCCTTGCCTAATAACATAACTCCTGTCTCATGGCGCTTTTGCGTGCGCCGCCTCTTGATTTCACATTTTGGCGCTTTGTTCCATTCATTTTTTACACATTTTCTTAATTTAATGTAAATTTCTGCTTAAGCGCATCAAAATAGACACATGAATTGCTTGCATTGCGAAACAAAGCCGTAAGCCGTAAAGACAATAAGAAAATATGTGCAAATTGTCGCTTGTTTTGTGGGTGTTGACTGTGTGCACAAAGGATAAATGAGGGTTTTCGAAACTTTTGCTTTCCATTTCATAAATCAGACGCTTTTGCCAGCCCATTGCTTTGCTGCGGTGCCACATCTTGAGAGTGGCGCGTGTTTGCCGCATCCTTGTAAAACAACGTCGTTCCTGTCTTCTACTCTCTCTTTGCCGCTGGATTTTCTTGTTGTTTCACCGCCATTTTGCGCGTCTTTTTAATTCACTGCATCTGTTTTTTTTTTTGTTTTTTTTTTGCGTGAGCTTTTTGTGTGCTTGCAATTATCTATTCTTCAGCTTAACAGCACTTGGCTGTTGTCGCTTTGGCGGGTCTTTCTTTTCAATTTTCTTGTGATTAACATTTGCAATTTCATTATAATCTTAAACATCCCGCTTCCTTATTTTGTTGCCATTTTTTCCTTTTTTTTCTGGCCTTTTTTCGCACAAATTCCTTGCACTTCGTTAATTTACTCACTTAATCCTGGCATCCTTAGTTCGTTCTTAGTGCCCCTGCTCAACGTGTTCCGAAAATGTCACTCTTCCTTGTACACAGGCCAGTATTTCTAATGTGCATTTGTTTTTAATTTCTCCGCTCTAATTGATTTCCTTGGCCGCTTAAGTCATTCAAAACATTTTTCATTTAAACTTTCTTGCAAATTTCTTTGAATTCGAAGGGGCACTTCAAAATCCAACCACTTTTGCGAATAAGTTTTGCCTAATCCGTCTATCCGTTCATATACACTTCCCTTTGAGTGTTGCTTTAATATTTAATCACTTTTGCGCCTGCCTTTGCTTTGGCATTAGGTCGTCTTTCCTATGAATCTTTCTTTTCTGTATTTATTAAAAATTCATATCAGCTTGGCTTGCACTTTCATTAAACTCGAAACTGACCCTTTTGACTTTTACCACCGAAACATCTCAAGGATCATTCACTTTACCCAAAGCGCTTACTTTACTCCGCCAAAAGATTCAAGGCAAGTGATTTTCCTTTTGATTACTGCGAAGAGGTTAAGTGTGGCGGTATTAAAACTTCTCTGGCCTGCTCTTCTGGCGCCTTAAAGTTGACTTAAATTGAAGAAACCTTGTTAAATTTTCCGTATTAAAAAGGCCAAACATTTCTACTTTAGCGCCAAATCCTTTTCCAGTGCATTATCGTGAACCTTATCTTCAACGCGCTCGCCACAACTAATCAAATAAAATAAAAAGTTTTCAATTCAATTGCGGTAACTGTTATTGACACTATTCCAATATCGGTGTACGAACCGCCAGCCGTCTATACAAAACACATAACCTCAAACTGCAGACGACAAGCAGCGGTAGCGCGCGAAGTGCCAATAAAATGTACGCTCACACGTGCATGTGTGTGTGTGCATGTAGGAGAATTGAACCATGACACTCAACATATCAATAGACATGTTGGAGCACTTGTACGTACCTACGTTTAATGTCACACAGTGCAGGAGAGCGATTTAACGATTCTTGGTTTTTTGTTGCCTTTTTAGTACTCCTTTTCATATCGCCATTTCTACGGCTCCTACTCGCATGACTGCAGCAAGCGTGATAACGGCAACGAATAGTCAACACTTGACAGCAGAGTTTGGGGACACACTCACAATGACCTTTTTGCTTGTTTGTGTTTTTGGTAGTTAAGGCGTTGAGCCCGAGCCGATGAGTATGGATGAGTACCCAAACGCTGATTGGCAGTGGGGCCCGATTTCCATGGCATATTGGTTCCAACGCTATATTGTTCATGTGGCCTTTGAATCGCTTCGCTCACTACTCAGTCATGCACTCACCAACTCATACACGCAATGTATGTATACATTTTTTATGGTTTCATTGACATTTTTAAATGCACTCGTATAACATTCACACATACATACATATGTATTTTCCACTTAGTTTTTTCTTTTTATTAAATTTTACTTTTGTGTTATTCCCGTGTATATGGAATTTAGTTACTTCAATCCACAGAAGCGGCGATGGCAGCAGCAACAAAATGTTATTACTGTTGTTATGACGGTACGTGCCTGTGTGGCCATTCATGTTTGGTTCATTGATTCACCACGGCCTCACTGCTGGGTTAGTTGCTTGACTGCTGGCTTTAGTTGCGCCCACAATGGCCCACAATGTTGTACTGGGTTTCCCGTTATTCGGTCTTACTGAGATTTGGCAAATATTTTTTTTACTTTTATTATTTTTTATTGGTCAAATTTTTCAGTTTGCTTATATAGCATTGTTGTTGTTATGGAACCCATTGTAAAAGGAATTTTCAGTTTGTTTATATTTTGTTTACATTGATGGTGATTTTTTTTATTTTATTTGTTTTTATTTTTCTATTTGATCTCCACTTTCTGGTGACCAACGTCCGCACAACACATTTTTCATTTGTTAATTTATTTTCGTACATTTGTTTTGTTATTTGATCAGGATACTATTTATTTATTCGCATGCACTTTGGTTTTTATCAAGCGAACACAATTCGAAAGCGATTTTAATGCTTCATTTGATGTTTATTTTGTGATATTTACGCCTGGCTGGTGTTTATTTGTGTTGAGCCACAATGTGCAAGGAACTTTAAAAAAGACGAACCCATTCATGATTTACAGCTGCTGCCCAGCAAAAATTGACTTCAGAATTAGATATTTTACTATATTCGGTGAATCTGCTTTAAATTGACAGCTGCTCGTCAATTTTCGTTCCTGCTTGATGTGTCGCTCCAACAGAAGGCGCACAATTTAATTAAATCAATAATTAAATTAAATTAATAATTAAATATTCCTTGAAATCAATTTAACTTTGAATATTTTCGCTTAAAAACAGTACATTAAACAGTTGCCATTAAACAGTTAAATAAAAGTATCATACCAATTAACAGCTCAGTTCCAATAGCATCACCCCATCTTAAAAAACTTCCTGCATTGAATGCTCACTTATTTGTTGCTAATCAAACTGTTTCATTTAAATTCCCCAACATATGTAGGTTCCCCATTAACCGTTGTTGTCACTTAACATTGCATTCATTTACATTAATATCAGCCTGTTATTAACATGCGACTAACATTAGTGCTCTTATTAACATAAACTTATACATAACTCACGCGACTGCCAAAGATGCGAGTTGCCATTAACCCCTTTCCTACACTCGCGCAAAATTTCCCAAACGTTCGCTTATTTCGCACTTCGCATACGAAATTAACTACAGGGTGTGTATTTGCTTACCTACTAGTGAAATATGCAAATTGATTACTTCCAATAAACAATTAAGTCACTAAACTATTACTTGCTTCCTCCAATTATACGCCACAACTCTGCTTGGTTTGTCGTTATTTTTATTATCGCTTTTTTTTCTTTTCTACTGCTTGAACGCAAATTATTACTATGCTATTTGCATTTTATGGCCCCCACAGTTAATCTCGCACGGTCGATATTGTGTGGGAGTGGTGCTGCGCCACTTCAATTTGTTTTACTATACTTCAGTAATGATTTATTGCTATTGGCAATTCTACATTCAACACCTTCATAGGAATTGTTGCTGTAAGACGTACTTGTATGCGCGCTTCTTTGCCTTTCAAGTGCTACATACATATGTACGAGTATGTGTTGGTGTGCAATATTTATAGAGTAAGTTTTGCGGTCACTTACTCAGAGTAATCAGCTGTTGGGTTGATGCCACCAGCTGTTTTGAACTTGACAGCTGTTGCCTTCTTTATTTCACTTTTTATGCCAACCAAACTGAACGCTAACTGCTGTCGTGCTATCTTTAATTGTGATTTTAATTATGTGCTTTCATTAAAAGTCGACTGTGATTGCGGTTGTCGATTGAGTATTGTTTTTAATCTGTTGCAATGCCGAGTACGAGAAATGATTAATGTATTCAGCGATTACTGCAAACTTTGTCCGGTAATTTATTGCTCACTGGTTTGGCAATTTAACTGGAAGTACAAATATGCGAAATGTGAAACGAGTCATAAATCAGAGATGCAAAGGAAATAAAAGCAAACTAGGGGAAACTTAGGAAAATTGAACGATAGATACGAACCAAGTACAGAATTAAAATGTGGCAGATTAAAGATAACAAAAAACGCATTTTAAATTGATTAACCCACAATATGAATTTGAAGCTTTATCATTCAACAGTAGACACATGAACCTTGCTGTTTCGACAGGGAGATGGATATTAGGTGAGTGGGTTTAAGTGGGAATGTGAATAGGTGATAAGTATCGTGCGGTGAACCTTCACTGAGTACTCGGGGTCTTCCAGACCGTAACTGAGCCAATGTTACGCGGATTTCACGATGCAGCTGAAGCTCTTCATCTGGAATAGGTAGTGATTGGACTCCGGTAACGGCACTCGGAAGCCGGGAGCTTAGGAAGGTGGTGAGAGTCTCCTAATGAATGTCGTTTAATGTCTGCCTATATACTGTCCGATTCAGTAGCTGCAGTTGTGTTTTGTTCTGGATCCCGTCTCTATAGTCGAAGAGATGTCTCCTGACTTGCCTGGGAAGCAGCTTAGGCTCTAGCAAATGTCTGAAGAGATGATTCCTACGGTAACTCCCAAGCAGAAATTGCTTACTAAGCATTTTCCCGAGCTCTTTGAGCGGGTGCATGGAAACCTCCTTGTGAAGGTGTTGTAAGAGGTATCTGAAGGATAAAAGTATTTTGAAAGGCCAGGAGCTTTATCCACTGTTTTGAATCACTAGTATCAGGCTACCAAACGGTCCCAGCGTAATTTAGTACCGGCCAACCAATTGCTTTAAATGTTTCCTTTGTCTTTGCTCCAAGTGCTGTCGACTAGCAGTTTGAGGAACTTATTGCGGTCTGAAACTTAGTCGCAATTTGGTTGTATTCCACGAGAAGGAGAGTAAACTGCCGAAAATCACACCCAAAAGTTTAGGGCTAATTACGATCGTTATTTGTGTCATCGGATCGCCATTTGTGTAAAGAGGATCGCTGTGGATTTATGGGGGGAAAACTGGAGATTCCTTGCAGTGAATAAGAGAGAAAGGCTGGCGAGATAAACGTTCACTTTGAAACACAAGTCATCGATGTCAATGCCGAACTCCGTTATCGAAGAAACATCAGCATAGGAGACCTGCGAAACTCCCTCTGTTGGTTTGGGGAGCTTCGAGATATAGAAGTTGAAAAGCAAAGGTGAAAAGGCAACATCTTGCAGCACACCTTGTTTTGTCCTACTCTGTTTTGAGCTGTGGTCTCGAAAGATTGCAGACGATTGCCACACGGATAGTTTACGGACGACCTCTTCAGTCCTGGCGAGAGGGTCGGCTTGTGGATGCCATCTAGTAGCGTAGAGTGGCTGAATGTATCGAAAGCCTTTAACAGGTTCAATGCTACTCGAACAGGGCTCTCGCTGGAGCGGTTTTGGTTAAGCCCGCGGTTGGCCTGAGTGCTTATGGTAGTGAGTGCTGTGGTGGTACTGTGCGCTCTACGGAAGGCATGTTGATGTGTAACTGGGGTCAGCTGTTTCATGCAGAGTGGGAGGAAGAGGGCCTCAAGTGTCTACACTATTGGGGAAAGGAGGCTTGTCGGACGATAGGACTTCCCTAGATTGATGGGGATTCTTACTTAGACTCCCTGCATTCCACTCGTCAGGCATTATGAGAATGACCAAGGATTGATGACCTTTATGTTTAGGCATCTCCTGTAGAGGTTTGTGACAGTCCATGGCAATTTTAGAATTGAAGGAAATTGAAAAGAAGTCCTGAGCTCCGGAGTAAATGAAGAAGTGCAGTCTTGCTATCACTAAATATGAAAACGACTCTGCCAAAAGGGTTACTTGCGATATGCTTCGCAGCGTGCATAATGACTGAGATATTAAGGTTTACAAAATGCGTAAAATTTTAGTTTTTAATTTATTTAGTTTCTGCTAAAAGTAATACTTTGTAAATAAACACTGGCCTATTTCTCAAATTTCTATATATGCCACTCCTATTACCTAACAGAATTAACAGTGCAAAACTATCATATCTTTTTGATGGTAAAGCCTGCGGAGCGCTAATAAAAGCATATCAAGTCAATTCTCAAACATATAAAAACTTTTAAGTTAATAACAAAAAGACAAACAAATTCAAGTAAACTAATAACAAAAATTTCATACGTCAAGAAATCAGCTCAAGCGATAAAAAATGCTTCAGCAACCCAACCGAGCAGCAGTGAATGAACGCAGCAAAATTATATGAGATGCTCAGCAAAAAAGTGAAATTCTCTAGAGTCCTTTCCAGGAATTATGCCCGCAGGTTGAGTACTTTAAAGGCAACAGCATGCCAGACTGGCATTCAAGCAATAATACAAAAAAAACTATTGAATTGGAGAAATGAGGGAGGCAGCGAATGTAGTAAAAGTGAGGAGTGAGTGAATGAGAACCGGATCAAACTCGAAATTGAAGTAGCGGCTAAGCGAATGTTACCTCAGCGGATGAAACAGAAAGAATTTGCAGCAGATGAAGATGATTTTGATGAGGGCATGCCAGGAAAGGAGTTAGTAGTGGAGAAGGAAAAGGAAGGCAGAGCGAAATTGGGTATGTAAGTAAGAGGAAAAGAATATCAAATATTAAAACGAAAAAAACATCAAACACCAAAGCAGTAAAATAAAAGCAAATAAACTGAAAAAATGGCAAGACTGAAAAGGAAGTAAGACAAATGTCGTGAAGGAACAGCAACGTGCAAAAAGCAAGCAAAATAAAACTAAGTTGTTTAAAAGGAACTAGCAAAGGAGACAAAACCAAAGTCAAGATTGCCACACTTTTAAAGCGCTAATTCAACGCTAAGGCAACCAAAGAGCAGTAAAATAAAAACAAAAAACTGTTACATAAAAACAATTTTAAACAGCTAAACAACCGGAACAAAAGAAGTTAAAATAAAACAAATAAAAAGAAAAAAATATATTCCGATTACAACAAAAATTAGGCAAAGGCGTGCTTTGAAGTCTACAAGAAGCACAAAGGTTGGCAAAGGAAATCCAGTTTTGAATTCGATGCTTGCCTTATGATTAACAAAGCAGATCTCGTTGCCTTTGGCCTACGAGTATTGCCTCTTTTTCGCTTTCAGTTCTACCCGTACTCTAGTTTTGTGCACGCCGAAAGGCGTAGGTGTTCAATTTAGTACCGCAGATATCTTTTGTGCCTTTTTCCATTCTGTTACTTTTACTTTTAGCAGATTTCCGTGCAGATTTAAAGCAAGAACCTTCCAGGAAAGCCATAAATTTTATAGGCGTTTCAAGTAGAGATTTTCAAGAGGCGTACATACCTACAACTGCATATACATATGTAAACAAATGTGTAAGCGCATACAAAAGTAAGTTGAAGTATTGGAAAAGCGGTGGTGGAGTGCATGCACAGGGTGGTCCATATGGTAGCTTTTTGTAATCGTGTCGTATTTTGTCAGTGACAGCTCTTTCACGCTGGAAATCTTGACATACAGTCAGCATCATATTTGCGGGGAACGCAATGAATCGCTTTATGCTTGAATAAGGTTGGGAAATAGGCCAAACTCTTTGTTATTGTTATTGAGAAGAGGTCAAAATCATATTTTCTAACGAAACACATTTTCATCGCGGCGGCTCTGTTAAGCAGCAAACCTGCCCCATCTGGCGATCGGAAAGCCTGCACATGATCGTCGGTAGCTAATGCATCCTCAGAGAGTGGCAGTTTAGTGTGAATGTGGAGCGGTAGCATCATTGGCCCATTTATTCTTTGAAAATGCTCCCGAAAATGCCATTTCAGTCAAATATGCGCGCTACAATGGCTTGATAAACGATTTTTTGTAGCTGAGGATTGGTGACTTGGACTTGGACGTTCGTTGGTTTCAGCAGGATGGCGCGCTAAGCCACAAAGTCCATGCCATAAACGATCTTTTGCGCACCAAGGTCAGGTTAGGTTCAACTGGTTGACTTGCAGTCATGCCTAGACCGGTTCGGTTTAAAGCAACACCAGATGTAGTTCATTAGTTATGCGTTTTGAAATGGTCCTGTGTCTATTACGAACTTAAGAAGACATTTCCAAAGCACTTTTGAGATGTATTCCAATCAGTCAAACTACAGAATAAGCTCGCAGAACGTGTTATCAATCGTCTCGGCGATGTCAATAGGTCAGCTTGAGCTGGCAATTTGCCGCTGTTAGAGATTTGTTTGGGATCACGTTAAGAATCGTTGTTAAGCAAACAATCCCCTGACGATGCAGACCCTTAAGATGAATATGAAGCAAGTTATTCCTGAAATAGCGGCAGAACACGTCACAAAAGTCTTGGAAAACTGGGTTAACAGGATGCATTACTCCGAAGCTAGCCCCGCCAGCAACATGAAATCGTGTTTCGAAAATAATGGGAATATTTGTTCTTTTAAATGAACTAATAATAATCGACATAAAATCTAAATAATTTTAAACTTTGTACTTAGATATTAAACACAATATATGTACATTTTACAGGATTAACAAAAACGCAATTTTAAAAGAGAGTCGAAGGCCTTGGCTGCTAGCACTCCTGTTAGTTATTAAGTATAATAATTGTATTATGATTAGGTATAATAAATAAATAAAATAAATAAATCTTAGACATTTTTTTTAATTTGTATTTTTTTCTAATTTTTTTATTTTTATTTTTTCTAAAAAATTTCTTTAAATTAAAAAAAAAATGTATTTGGTTTTTAGTTTTCATACGGAAAGCACTATATGGGCCACCCTGTTTAGTGCAGGCATGTATTTGTAACTGCTATATTCAGCTCGATTATTATGCTAGTCTGATTTTGTAGCTCGTAACTGCCTTTTCTTGCACTGTCATCTCAGCTGTCGCCGAAGTAATGCCTTCAGTGTTGTTCTTTGCACTTTGCCTTTGCTATATAATTCTTTGTACTCCTATTTGTATACATGTGTATGTGTGCTTTCTTGTTTGTTTTGTTTACAAAGTGTTGCCTACACTACTTCTTCCCAGTTTTAGTAGTTTTGCTCTTACCATTAGTTTCCTCTTCATTGTTTGTTCTATACTAAACCTGTATCGTCACTACTCCTACAGTCTGACCGGCAGTAAAATTCCTCTTCCACTTTCATTTCTTCATCTAAACTCTCTTCTCCTCCACGCCACTGTAGATTGGTTTCAAGTAATTTTTCCGCTGAAATAATGAACAATACTCCTGTGCTCGCAGGCAGTGGTGCAGAACCGTTCACTTTACTCCCGCAACCTCTGCTCCAGACACCGAAGAGCACAATACTCGGCACAGAAAGTTATGTATTTCACACACACACTCACCTCTCAATTCCAACGGTTCAAACCTACTACATACTTATAAACGTATGGACGAGTATGTTTGTGTATATGTACCAGGCAACCGCTTCGAAGAATGAGAAATTAAAGTTAGTGAAAAGAAAAACGTAAAGTAATCATTACTATCAACTTCGTCATCATTCACAGCCACAACAATTACATAAAAGCTGGCTGGCAGGCAGGATCGTGCTGATGAACGCAATCGTCGTAGACAGAATGAAGGTTGCACACACAGATGATTAAGTAAGAAGATATGCCAGTGATAAAATATAAAGAAATAAAAAGAAAAATAAAAAAACTCACAATAAAATAGTGAAGTAAGAAGCAATAACATAAATAAGAAAACAAAAAAAAATTTACTAGAATCTGTAACCTGAAACCAATCAGTCAGGCACAACGTACACAGCCCGTACAATAATAAACAGGCTCCTCGATGGTGGAGGCAGGCACAACAGTCTATCCTCAAAACCGGCAATTGGAAACGAACAGATGATCAAACGGCTGACTGTGGCGCAGTCGTGGGGATCGTGTGGCACATGAGAGGAGGAGTGTGGAAAACATGAGTGGCATGAAACGTAAACAAAAGACGACGAGCCAACAACTACTACCGGTTCTTGTAATGCTCACGAGTAGTAGTGACTACTCATATTACTTATGCTCGTACCTACTCAAGTTTGATTGGTTGTTGGATATTAGCTGGCGAACATGCTGAAGATCATGTTGATGGTGTTTATGAGGATTATCATGATGAAGATGATTATGAAGTCATGTGTAATCAGGTAGCAGTGGCGTAAGTATGTGAAGAAAATCACTACGATCAGCTGTGCACTGTCGCACGTATGTATGCAAGCATGACTCAATACAGGCTCACGAATGGTAAGCGTGTGTAAGACGAGTGTGTAGCGGAATGAATATGAGAAGGCTGCCTTAAAAACGCAAGAGTTTTTTCAATGGCAATTCCTGGAAGGGTGAATGTGTAGCCTTGAATTTTACAGATGAAAGGGCAAGAGAAATTGAACAAACTTTCGAGAAATTCTTGCACATAGCAAGGAAAAGAAGGTACTGTGAGTTGATAGGGTCCCAGCACACAGGCACAGAAGGTGTGCAGTGAAAGAAGAAAGTAAGATTAATAATAAGCAGTCTGGAATAGACTCACCAACTTTAAAGCCTGTGTTGAAAGTGGTAAACTCACAAAGCGTTAAATCCTTAGAAGCAAAATATTAGAGATACGGCTGTGCAAGATGGCGTTGTTCAATCTCTGAAACGACGTCACAATTGGGAAAAACCTCTCCGAGCCAAACTAGGTTTCAGACCGGGTGTTACAGACAGAAGTTGCATGCCATTCTTTTATCTGGTGCTGGCAAATATTGTGCGAGCCGTAGAACTTATTCGCGCAGGTACAATTTATTATAAGGGCATGCAATTGTTGGCGTATTCCGATAGTATTGACTTCATCGGCCTCAACAATCACGCTATTAGGTCTGCATTTTCTAAGCTGGAGAAAGCAACAAAGCGAATGGTTCTGCTGGTGAGCAAGGAGAAGGCGAAGTACCGCCTGTCATCACACAAACAGACGGCGTTCTCATGTATCGACACCCACGTCACTGTTGACAGTTATGATTTCGAGGTTGTAAGCGACTTCGTTTATCGAGTATCATAGACGATAGAACAATGATCGGTATGAGCTTTATGGCGAGATAGGCATAGCGCAGCGAAAAAATATCTGCGTTGAAAAGGTTAAGTTAGGTTAAGTTGAAGCGGTTGTTGTAGTCACACTCAGGCTCATGGCCCATTGTGATGCCGCGTGGGGAACTAGCCCTTATCCTTCCTGAAACCAATGTATACTATTCAAAAATTTCGCAAGATCCTTAATTTCGACAGAGCCGAGGTGTGCTAATTCGATAAAAAAATGTCCGCCCAAAATGGTGAGTCTACGTCTGGATAGAGCAGGACAGTGACACAGAAGGTACGGGATCGTCTCTTCCTCGTCTAGACAACATCTGCAGAAGTCATGTGTTTGCACTCCCCTTCTCTGGGCGTGCCACCCGATTAGGCAGTGCCCCGTAATAACTGAAATCAGTATGTGAAGACTATGATTATCTCTTCTTAGTAGAAGTTCTGTGCGCTTAGCATTGAGAGTCGGCCACATCTGTCGGGCTATTTTGCAAGTGGCTTCATTACGCCAATTTTCATTCGTTACTCTTACAATTTCTTCGCGGATAAGTAGTGTATATGTTTGCACGGGTATACCCGTCTATATATAGTATATATCATTGTCTATGTAGTCATCAGTCAATTTGGCACCGATTTTTGCTAGTTCATCGGCTCTGCAGTTCCCCGCAATGCCGCATTGGCCAGGAACCCATGCTATCATTAAGTGAAATGACTCAGCCATCTCGTTAAGAGATGAGCGGTATTTCATGGCTACCTTGGAGGTTGTCGACTGTTTTGTGAGAGATTTTATCGCCGCCCGGCTATCAGTGAAAATGTAGATATCATGTCCAAGTATCGTATTAACCCGCCAATCAAGAAGAAAAAAAATAGAGAGTGGCTCATGTACTCTATGAAAATAGTCATCACTGCCATAAAGAAATAGTTTTCAAAAGAATGCGTGCTAAAGTACTGAATAAAATTCTCTAGTCAAGATGTAAGATTTAAAGAGGCTTCAGAGCAAGCAGTATTGAGACGATAGTTTTACGATAGGCTACGTAAAACCAAGAAGCAAGGCTGAAAGGGTACTTCCGCGATATCTAAGCGACGATCACTAGACCAGAAATTTACGCGAAGCACCTTTTTCGACTAAAAGTAGTTGTCGGAGCAATGAAAAATATATAGAAACAGGCCTAGACTATTCAAGCCCAAGAAAACAGAGTATATCGGAGAAATCTAAGCAACGATCATCAACCCAGGGACGCCAAGGAGAGAAATATTTTTGAATTATATCTCAACAAATCTAAAAGACTTAAGAAAGCTTCAAAAAGAACACGGTTTGTGACTCTTCCAAGGCCTTAACAAACACACAGTGCGTAGCTCTCATGGAGCTCTTATGAAGAGTGAGCAAATGGAATGAGCAAAACCAGTTCTCGGTAGTAGTGCCTATGTAGTGCAACTAGGTTACATTCAATCAATCTGCTAACTAGCCACACTCTTCCTTGTCATCATCGTCAATTCCTAGAGTTACAAGTTGGAATACAGGCCAGTAGATGTTAGAAATTTGGAGAAAAATTTAGTATAGAGAACTCAATTTGTAATAACGCGCTACATAAATTGTAAGTACACGAGCACTGACGCTAGATCGCATTAATTCAAATGGCAGCACTCAAATTACCAAAATAAGGAGACATTACGAATATGTGTGTGTTTGTGTAATGCCAAGTAAATGTATTTGAATGCAAATGAAATCAGCTTGAAGACATAAGATGATTGGATATTATGAAAAGCACTTTAAGACAAACAATTCAGTCGCCCCCTCGGAGCAGAAATTACACAACAACCAACGTCCTGTACATATAAATGTACTACTCGCTAGTATGTAAATGCATAGTGATGACATTTGCGCTTCCTCCCCATTTCCACCTTCTTCGCTTTCCTGTCCTACGCGCACAATTAACAACACTCGAACTGTAGGGGAGATGCTGCCAACAACTACACTAAGTAGCTAATAATGAGTACGCATATACATGTAAATACCGTGCATGTCAAGCTGTCATTGATTTGAGGTGGAGCTGTGGGGAGAGTTGGGGGAGTAGCAAGTAACACCAAACCAACGGGGAAATTTTTTAAAAGGACAAATAATACAACAAAGTGAAAGTATGTTATAACCAAAATTAGCTTAAATTACAAATTAACGTGAAAAGTCGGAAATGCTGCATTGCAGGTGGGGAGATGATGGTAGTGGTGGAAAATTGTTGAGGCGCAACTTTTGGCAAATTTTGCTGTGACAACAAGGTTGTAATACAAATAACAGCAAAACAAAAATAAAAATAAAAAGACAAAGTGCTTTTGTGTGCGTTTATGCTGTCCGTCTGTGCTATGACACGTCGCCGTGTCAGTGAAATTTTGCTATGAAGTTTGACACTTTGCGGTTACACAATATTGTGGTCGAAGTGCAACTGGGGTGTTGTTGTTGGTGGTGCTATGGTGAGTGGGTGAATGTGTGCACGGGTAGATGGTTAAAGTGGATCAGGAGATAGTAAAAGAGCAATGGGGTAGAGCGCATGTGTGATGGTATAGGCGTTCCATTATTGATTTATGAAATTGTTTTAGGAAGCAACTGGCGCATAAAACGTCAAATACAATTTAAGTTTTGCGAAAGATTTGGGGCTATTTTTGAGAATAAACTTTTTTAATTTTTGTGGTGTTCAAAAAAAGATTCAGATATGTATATTTTTTAAGATATATGTTTAAGGGAGTTGTCGGTAAATTTTTTTTCTGCGCTTTTGTTAACGCTTCGTTTGGCAAATGCATCTGGCCGAACGGTTTTTCATTCATATTTTAAAGTAAATATTTACTCATTTCATTTTCATTCTTCTTCCATCGCAATATTTAAACATACAAGAGCTTTCATGGATCAAGCCGAGTTCATCCTCCTATTTGTGGCATGCGTCTTGATGTTGTTCCACAAATGGAGAGACCTCTTCAAACGGCAAATGGATTTTATAAGGAGCTTTTTCATGGTTTTATGGCAGAAATTCATATACACTCGGAGGTTTACCATTGCCTGCCGAGGCGCGACAGCTATTAGAAAAAACTTTTCCTATCCATTTGCTGTTTCATCCAAGATTCGAACCTACGCAATCCCGCATGGTAGTCACGCACCAACCCATTCGGCTACGGCGGCCGTTATTAGAAATAGACTTTTAAATAAAGTCGACGAAAATCCATCCAGCTGTCGTCTGGCTCTCCACCAAATTGGGATGGTGGAAAGGTCAGGCTATTTCTGAGAGTTCCTTTGTTTTTAATATTTGGGACTGCTAATACTTGGTTTTTTAACACTACGGCATGCTTAACACACAGAATAAAAAAGAAACTCGCTAAACACGTTTTGATGCTGTTAACTGCAGCTGCAAGTTGTCTCATACCTAAAATCTTTTGTTGCTGTGAAGCAGTCACAGCGAAATCGCGCATTTCAACTTCAGTGAACATTAAGATTTCACTGCCTCACCTTCTGCACTTTTCCTGGCTTCTAAATAAGTTAGTCAAAGAAATTTCAGACGCATAATCAAGCGTTTCCCGGTATTCTGCGTCCCCTTTCAACTAGCAAATCTGAACTTTACCCAGCCCCTTCTACGCACGCAGCAAATGAATAAAAATATACTTGTATTTCAATGCGGAAAATTACTTTTCCCACCAAACTGCTCAATCAGCTCAATCTCTCCATAGACAATATGTCGGTCTATCTGTCTGTTTGTGCCATCCAAACGCACAGACGTCTCCAATTTTACACCTCAATAATTCCATTAGTGTCCCTATGACCACTTGCAGTGGCAACACCATCAGCAGTTGCGACAGGTGTGCTCGCAACGCTGCAGGGCCAGTGGATTCGCCCCTTTTAGCGTGTCGCCTTTTGTAGTGATTGCATTAATCTCTCACGCCTTTGCTGACACTGACACCGACACTGATAGATGCCACTGTTTGATATGATAACAACGAACTGAGTCAGCGAGTGGGGAAAATAAAGTGGAGAATGCAATGGTAGCCGAGATTTTCAGCGCTTTGCTGCTGTTTTCTACTCTATTGTGGTATTTTGGCAATTCAATCAGTAAAAAAGCAACAATCCGCAATCAGCTAACAGCCAACACAATAAACTCGAATGGTGGTTAGTGGTCTGTTGTCCGAATGTGGGATAACTAATGTCTGTCGCACTGCCTAAATGCTTGGTCAGCAATGCAGTCATGCGTGCAGCGAGCCCGCTTCCACGTACCCTTATCCTTATCTATTTGACTATCCACATATTTCCAACTTAGCAGCAATTGTGCTCGTCCATGCAATATTCAATTTAATCTTCTTTTTCCATGGCATCATTTACACACATGAATTTCAAATATTTTCACAGTCCAATGGATTTCGTCCTTATTTTCCCTCCTACCTATACCACTTGCTGCTGAAGTGTATTCACCACTGTTTAGACGAGTTTTCCAGCTGCAAAGTGATTTGTCCATTTACTCAAACTCGCATTCCACCCACATTTGAGTTTCATCTACAACTTTAACGGCCGGCCGATTCTTTATTCCAGCACTCCACTTTCAAAACCACCTGCGTTGCTTGTTCATCACTGCTCTCCACCACAGCTGTGTTAACTCGCCGCTTGCCGCTATCGTGAGCAGCTGCCTTATGGAGCTCACTGACTGTGGTATTTTTTGCAGCTCTCTTTATTTTTGATTGACAATTTTCATCTATGAATACTCCATCTGTTTTACAATTCTATCCATCGTGTAAATGATTCAGCTTCATTCAGTCGTTAGGAAGACATTCATTGACATTTGCTATGAGAGATTACTTGTATTGTCAACTTGTCACACTGCTGGCCTGCCACTTCCGCCCACCAATACCCTTTTCATGATTCTGTTTGCTGTGTTGTTGTGTCATATGGTACGGACGTGTTGACAGCAGATTTTTCCTGTTTTTTCTTCTTTTTTTTGAGCTGCAGTTAATTGATTTTTCATTGCAAAGATATCAATTGTCCTTCTGGTTGATGCTGTCTGTCGGTTTCGTAGTTTTAGTGCATTTTTAAATGCTGATATGGAAGTCATCAAGCTTTAATGGAATAAAAAAATTCACTGTGGGGATTTAAGCCCCTACCTAATGGCGAGGCCTTTTAATACAGACAATGCAAAATTTATGTTAACCCTCTAATGCATTGCTATGCCTCTGGGCATTCATTTTTAAAGTCACTTATTTAAATTGTATGATATTAATTGTTTTGTTGTCTGTAGCAGCATAAGCATTTCCTATATTTGTACGGGAGATGCTGCTGGAGTGACAGTTCTTGGACGAATATAAATCCGAGACGATCCGTTAACGTAGAACCGACTGTCGTGGGAACAGTGCTGGAGTATTTGAGTTCATTCGTAGACATGGCCGAGCCAGTGGAGCTGATGGATCTTTATTCCCTGCATTAGGTCTTTTGCTTATTACTAAAGTTAAAAATCTGCCGCAGAATCTTTCTCTTGAACAATCCAAGGGTTGCCCCATCGATTGGCATCGTTCATGTTTCAGCTTCTTGCATTAGGGCATATTTCTTGTTAATCCGGCGGGAACTTTTCTACTCAATTACTTACTCGATCCAGAGCATTACTGGTTGGGAAGGTACTTCCCTCGTTGCATATCAAGGGTGGTATTATATTACTATTCGGTTTGTGTAGCTTCTCAAGTAAGCAAAGTTCTCCACTATTTACCGAGAAGTAAATCTTTACCAAGATTTGCTAGAGTTGTCGAGCCTTACTTGTATTCTTATTATCCTATTAGTATCACCACATGCACATGATTAACAAGCCCTAGACTCTTCTTCGTTCCTAAAATGCTTCTAAGAAAGTGCACCATTTCTTAATCCGAATATTTATTCTTTGTGTGTGGAGCGGTCGCGTTTAGCCAATAATAACTTTATGAATAATGGCCTTCATTGCGGCTGTGATTACCGATCATTAGACGATCGGCGCTCACTCAGAAAAACAGGGTTTACCATTTAATCCCCGTTGCAGCAGCTGTGGGGATCTTTCAAAATAGTAGACTATTGAGCACTTTCTCTGTAAATGCTCGCACTTGGTAGCCATTCGACTAAGGTCATTAGGTGCTCCTTTCTTCAACAGCCTAGGGCCATTGCTCCAACCTAAATCCCTTTAACTTTCTCCACTACCAGAGTAGGCTGTAGATATATGCCCGTTGTTGTTGCTGTAACAGCATACTAAACCCTGTCAGTGCAATGTAAATCACCTGTCGTCTTCGTCTAGCTCATCTAACTCAGAAAACTAGAGAACTTGATGTTTCGACAGGTTGTTAGATGAGTGGGTTTTATTGGGCAAGTGAAAAGGTGGTTAGTATCATGCGAAGTGACTTCACGGGCTGGACATATTTTTGGTATGTCGAGTTCGATTCTGGATGGGTAGGAGTTTAACCTGCTGCAATATCTGCCCGTTGAAGGTCTCATAATGGTAGCAAAACGGCGCTCTAGTATTACTTGGGGGATGCCAGTCTAGTACTTCAACCATCGCACCTACCTACGTACATAACTTCGATTACTTTTCAGTGGCGACCTCGAGTTTCACAAGGTCTCAAAATGTACTCTGAAACATCAGGTCCAGAACCTTTTCGCAAGGGATGATTATTATTTATTACATTTGCGGTATTACAAAATAGAAAGCAGGTTTTTAAATTCCAAAAGTAGCAAAATATTTTTCTTAGTTTTATGCCGCCTCCAAACGACTGCTGGTTTTTTATGAGAAACTTTCTCAAGACAGACTTGCACTCCGAGAATTGTCATTGCCTGCCGAGGGGCGACCGCTATTTAAAAAAACTTTTCTGACATTTCTATCGTGTTTCCACCACAGTAGATTTCGAACCTGGGCCCTACCGAATGGTAGTCATGCCCAAATTCACTCAGTTCGGTGGCCGCAATATTCTTACATTTTCTTTAACTCAGCTCTTCAATTTTTCCAACATCCGACATTGTTTTTTCGCTCGTACTCTCCTTCTCCATTGCCACCAAGGAAGTAGAGGAAGGGCCACAACATCTTACTTTCTTATTTGCGAAATGAGCACACACTCACTCACACACATCCATTACATCGCTTGTCAACGCTATCTTCATTGCTTTATTTGTCTGCTGCCAACTCAGGGCTTGTCCTTCCACTTATCCTTTCATGCCATACTCAACTGCTACTAAGTAATGTTTGTTTTTGCAAATAGTATGCTATTTAGCGTAGTTGTTGTTGGCGCTCGTACTTCATGTCCAACTCCAACTCTTTCGGTGCCATTCTCCAGCTGCCAGAGGCCGCCAGTCTGTTTGTCTGCACGACTGGTTGTGCTCGTTTTGCATTGACTTGACTTTTGGTCTTCTGGCGCTGCTGCTGCTTGGCCAGAAAATGAAACTGCAATTGCTTTACGACACAATATTCTTTTACTTTAACCCCTTTGTGCTATCGAAATGATGATGCCTGCAAGTAGTACACTTTTGCTCTATTTTCTCACTTCAGCGTCGTATCCTGGCCACCTCAACCGTAGCCAGACGAAATCCGCAAGTATGCATATCCTTTGCGAAAACCAGCTGCGCTCGGCTGAGTCGTGTGCCAGTGTTGGCACGAAGGTAGCCATGCGTAACAAAACAATGCGTCTCTGTTAAGACTTATGAACGATTTTGTCCGCTGTTACTGTGTGTGTGTGTGTGTGAAAACTCGCTCGTTGAAACTTTCAGCGCTTACAAAATATTTATAAACCCTTCATTTTTTGTTGATGGTGAGCTCTGCACTCATCCTTTGCTTACTTGAAACAGCAGTTCACGTCCTCGTTATCCTTTGTATGCTGCGTATTGTTGTTGCGATTGCTACTTGTGTTTTTTCTTTTTTGTCACAATCAAATAAAAATCAATGATTCGTAAAATTTAAATCAGACACCAAATATGCAAAAAGCAAACAAACAGTGAGCGCAAGAAGGGATTATTAAGAAAAGTTAAATGGTTGAGAAGAGACAAAAGGCATCAGGTTTGCTGAAAAATTTGCGTATGGATAAAGTCAAGTGTTGGCTTTAATGGGCATCAGGTGCGTTCTAGAGGGGTTGCAGTGCGCCCAAGGAAGTGGAAATGAAATATTGTAGAGTAAGCTGCTATGAAAGGGCAATTTGCGAAGTGGTGCTTGTTTTGGGTTGAAGGGGTTGCGTTTTTAATCGAGGAAAGTGTCTTTAAATACAAATTTAAGCAAACTCAAACGCTGAGTAAAGATGTCATAGCTAAACGGGCTCAACTTCCACATATTGTTTTTTAGTAAATGCACGCGCTTCACCCTCTACCACTATTTGTTTAACAGTGAAACGCACTTCTGCTTTCAAATTCTACCAAAACGCATGCATTCGGAATTTACCCCCACTTTCTGCCTGGCATATCCAGCATTAACAACCTTTGATGCCTTTAATGAATATAAATTTCGTTTGAAATAAAAATTATCAGCTTCTTGCTTCACATTATTTCACTTCCGACGCCATTCAAACCAACGACCACAAAACATTTCCTGTCTAACATCGATTTCGGCGCGCAGGAACGCAGGAACCCTTTTCCATTTCGTTAATTTCAAGCGCGCTGGCAAACGGAAAAGAAAAAACACACGCCAGAAAAGTGCCACACCGATTTATTGCCAAAGCTCTGGTAAAAGTTTCGATAACGAAACCAAAACAACAACACTATGAGTGCTGGATGTGGCAGCGGAGAAATGTTCGCAATTTGTCAAAAGTGCCCAAGACACGCATTATGTACTTTGTGTCATCTCACACTCTGCACCCCGCCCGCCGCTTCTTGCATTAGCACTCACTCACTCACACTCAGCTCCACTTGAATGCATCGGGGTACACACAAGTACATACATTCTGAGTAATCTTGGCATTTGAAAATTGTGCTGAAATTTGCATAACGGAATTTTGACAGCGACAACGACAGCTATGGTCGCCACAAACGCATATTGTAGCGGCAACAAGACAAACAGGCGAAAACACTTGACAGCTAGCAGCAACGGCAACAGCGTTTTGACAGCAGGCCGGCAGGCACTTGACGTCAACAGCAAGAAAGCTTCTAAAAACGACGCATTTCTCACTTACGAGTGCAAGCGGCGGGCGTTGCTGTGCTGTGCTGAAGTTTTCCGGATAGGTGTCACAGAATGAGAGAACAGAAATTAACCGGAGTTTACAGAAAAATTTATTCGATACAAAGTGGTGAAGAGGAATGAGAAGAAAAAAGTGTCAAGAGTGGGTGGCAGAATGATGCGTGGCAGAAGGAGGAGCTTGTCATAAGGATAATAGAAAACAGATTATGCAGATTAGGCAAGATTACACAGAGTAAAGCGAAAAAATTCAAAACTCTTGCTACGCCAACCCATCAGCTGACTCTGTCAAATTCGCTGAAAGCCAATTGATGGTCTGATATTAGCCACACCTCTAAAAATCTTTATAAATGTAAACAATAATAGCTCCTTCCTTTCAAACAAGAAGAATTTCTCTTGAATCCCACGTTGCATATTTGGCAGCACTGCATTATTTTCGTTTTGGCAGACTGTTATTTACTAGCATTGCTTTTCAAAGCATCCTGCCTGAAGGCATGCAAAATGGTTTAATCCCGTCGATGGACGTCAAAAGAAAAGCGTCCTTCTTCCCACTCAAACTGTTATGTAATGCCATTGCTTTTCAAAGCATTGCGCCAAAAGTATACAAAATATATAAGAAAAATATCTCCACTTGCACTTGGAAGCACTGGCCTAAACATTTCGCTTGATCTTCATTAAATTATTGTTGCTTTCACATAAAAATTGTTCGCTTGGCGAGCAGCGGAATACGAGCAGAGAAGTGCTGAATCGAAAGCGGTAAATATAAAACTACATCAGCTCAACAGCGGAGGCTATCAAATTTACTTGAAGACTTGGGTAGAGATTCGCGAAATGTACAAACTTTTGTAATCTCTCAACTGTAGTAGAGTATCCAAGTTGGCAGCAGTGGGCTGCCTGAAACATCTACAAAAGGGAGATTTTCTTGCAATTTCAAGAGCAAGATGTTGACAGATGGTCCAATACTAATGCCTGCAAAATAGCGAAGGAAACGTTGCTAGTTTACAACAAGTCCAAAACTGGCCAGCTGTTAAGAAAGCCACGAACAGACATCTTCAGAATTACAGCAACAATAACCGGCCATTGGCCTGTCGGAGATCATGCTAGGAAGATGGGGTGGCCGTATAACGATAGGTGTAAAACTGCAATCAACAAGATTCTAGGGAGACAGAATCTTCCAAGTCTAAGTGCTCTACGATATATGTAAATGCCTGGAAGAATTCTCAACGAACAATTTGATAGAAATTGCAGGAAAGAAAATAGTTGGCATAAGCAGATTTATAGGCAAATCAAGTTGGTTCGACCAAATAACGGCAGGGGTCCTAGTGGTGTACCAACATAGCACCTTTTGTGCTAGTTGAGTTTGGGATATGCCACTCAAGCAGCACGCCTACCAACCAACCTAAATAAGTTACTCTAAAGAAAACTTCAGACCTCAATCAGCAAAAAGTAGAAACCAGTAAAACTAGAGATTTTACGAGAAAATTTCAAATCATATAATAGTAATTGGAAAAATGCTACTGCAAAGTATTATAAATGAAATAGAAAGAAAACCAATCTTGCAAAGAATTGATAGGAAAAAAAACCTTTCTAACAGCGGTCGCCCCTCGACAGACTATGGCAAAACTCTGAGTGTATTTCTGCCATGTATTTCTGCCCTTCTTAATATGCTACCGTTCGCAAGTAAACAAAGAGAATTCCCAATAAGTCCCATGTGACGTCACCTCAGTATGGCCACAATCGCTTACCGAACTGATTGAATTGACTTCAATTCAATTCTATATCCACATATGGCCCACCCTTTCAAATACTGCATCGCACATACGAGTATGCCCAAACATTGCAAAGTATTCAACAATCGTGAGAAAATCTAATGAAGCGTGGGTGTATTTTTGGAAATGTGGGAAAACACGGTAATAGCCAAAAAGTCAATTGACTGCAAAAAGGTAAAGTAAAAAGCAGCTGAACTGAGTTGATGGGTTGTGGGTAGTTGGGGCAAAACAATTGAACGTTGGCACAAAGCGGAAGTACAAAAGTGACAACAACTATTATACGCCGCGTCAAGACACAGCAAAAGCATTAAGAACGGCACAAGGCATGAGTTAAAGACTTTGCAAGTCCACACCAGCCAACATATTGTTACGTAAAATCCTTTTTGTGGCTGAACGCGTGTCGTGGCATTTTCGCAACCCCGTTCAATTAAATTGCGAGTGGCGTTTACATAGCCTCAATCGACGATTAACACAACCCATGCTACCTATCTAGAGAAATACCCACCGTGTGAGAAGTAGGAAGATGCAAATATTGCAAAGAAAGTGGCTCGAAGAAGTTCAACCCTTTTCTTTTTGCCAGCCACGCATGACGGCGACCCAAGCAAGTAGCAGACGCAATAAATACGAAATGTTAAATGACTTTTGGGGTTGTTAGTTAACATTGGGCAATTGCTAAAACCCCCCATCCATCGTCCCTTGCGTTTTTGATATCGTAGCGAGCGCAGCTGCCGCATACTTCCTTTCAGGCGGCCAGGAAAAAGGGCAATAAATAGTGAAATACGCGACGATGATTTGGGGGTAAGTTTTTGCGGTTGGTTGCGGTAGTTAATACCACAAATGTATAATGGAAGCTATTTTGGTTATTATAATTGTTGGTGTTGTTGTTGTTGTTATGTGTTAGCGTAATTATAGATTGCATCGGTTGGCCATCAGAGTATTTCTCGCCTTGGCGAATAAGATGCTTTAAGATTTTCATATGAATGTCTGCGAAGGGATTTTTTGTACTTAATTTTTATTTTTAGGAAATGCGTACAGTAGCGTGCATCTAATTGGCAACGTGATATTTTTTATATGGAGAAAATGCTCAACACCGCCAAGGAAAAAAATACCAAAAATCAACGGAAGTTTTGAGCCATTTCAGGGTTGCCCTTATTATATATACTAGAATTTAATGGGCCATAAAACTGCGTACCAAAATTTCTATTTTAAATTCTCTTTTAAAAAAAATGAAGCTTTGATGATTTTCTACAAATCTTATGCAATATTTGAAACTTTAATTTGTATGAGGTTTATTTTAGAATTAATTGTATTTTTATAAAATATTCATAAAAAATAAAAAAACCAGAAAAAAACATACACACATAAACATATATACATATAAGGATTCCAATGCGCCATACGGGCCTGTTAGCGGCAACTGTGCGTTCAATCCTCACGTTAAAATTATGAAAAAAAATTGTCTTTGCGCATAAAGAGCATTTGAAATGAAATTTGAAATGCGGTGGTGGTGTACAATTTCAGGATTTCATTTGTATAAATAAAATTTAAGCGCGCACAATAAATTGGAGGCGTCAACGCACGAAACCATTTTAATTAATGTGCCAACAAACAATTATTGAAAAAAATCATGCATTTCACCGATACTCAAATTTCGATAATTGTGGCTGAAATTAAATCCAGGCTTAACCTTCGATTAGAGAGCATTGAATGTTTTATAATAATGGCTTCTCTTTTTCTTCCACCTTAAGGAAATTTGATATTATATTTATTGATTCTTTGAGGCGACTCAATTTTTTGACAATTTAGACATTTTTATGGGCGTCAACTTGGGCCTCAGCAAAATGTATGAAAACCGCTTGGAATGAAGGAAATTCGAGTGCAAATATGAAAGGAAAATATTGAATTAAATAATAATAATGCCGTGCATGATTCAATGAAAAAAGGTTTGCTCATAAGCAGCTTTCTCATTCTCTCTTGACAAATCGGCTCCCCTAGCAAGACACTGGGTTGCTAGCCCTAGAAATTGTAAGTAAAAGTGGAGGAAAAGTAAAATTTGTAGAAAACCCATATCATTTTCACTATGGCCTGCTCACGAACAACAACTCGCTAAAGAGTTTTCATCGATATGTTCAGGACTATGGTAGTATGGCATGAAATACATAACGCTTAAGTCACGACATGATTAAGTAATTGAGGCAATCCGATTATGATGTGGTGATTTAGACGGAATTCAATGTTTTGCAAGCAGTTGGCATTTCCCAAAGAATTGCAGCTAGAATAATAGGATAGTCCCGACGCGATCGATAGCATTGCAGACCACATTATAAAAAAGTTGGGATTGACAGAACTTGTTTCCAATGAGCCCACCTTCCCATGGATGGATGACGTGTCCTGCTCATTTTACGCTGGTTTTTTTATGTTATGTTCATGTTTTGCCAAAAAGGGGCAAAATCTCGTTCAGGTTTCGAACTGTGCAGTTTTTCCTACCAAAAGCCAACTCGCAAATAGCTTTCTCATCCAAATATTTGTCCAAAGCTGAAATTATCTATCAAAGCTTGTTCCTATGCCAGTGAGTTCCACGCTACCGGAACGACGCGGATTTATATCCGGCCAGGGTCTTTCACTCGAGCAGCACTTCCCGTACATGTATGGAGAATATTTATGCTGCTACAACAACAACAATAAGCCTGTTGTATCTTCAAAGTCCTCGCAGCTTAAGTAGCTAATCATTCAATAGCAGCAACTTCAACGACCGTCTGTACTATGACGACCTCTGTTCGGTAGCCAGAACATTCGACGTCACTTTCCAAAGTGAACAACTACCTCAGCGTCCTTTCTCGCTTTTTCACTGCGAGGAATCTCCAACTTTCCCCCAGTAAGTCCACGGCGACCCTCTTTATCACCTGGACAAAGGAGATCAAACTGCCTCTCAAGGTAAAAGTCGATGACACACCAATTACGATGATAACAATCCCGAAATTCGGGTGTAACGTTCGACAGTTTGCTCTCCTTCTCTGCGAACACAACCGCAATCGCCACTAAAGTCCAAAATCGCAACAAGGTGCTCAAATCGCTTGCCGGCAGCACATGGAGCAAAGACAAAGAATTGTTGCTATCGACATTTAAGGCAATTGGCCGGCCGGTTCTAAACTATGCTGCGCCTGTCTGGTCGCCTGGAACCAGTGACATGCAGTGGATAAAGCTCCAGACATGCCTAAACACTGCCATTCGGACAGCGACGGGCTGCCTTCTGATGTCCACAATACAACGCCTTCACAACGATCCGAACATGCTACCTATTAAGGAGCATAACAAGCAGCTCCTGTTAGGGTACTACCGTAGGTTTCACCCTTGCAGACACCTGCTTGAGCCAGAGCCGCCTCCCAGGCACGTCATTACTACACTACGCCGACGAGATCCAGGACAAAACAAACAGATACCTACTGGACCAGACATTAAATGACATTCACCGGGATACTGTTACCACCTTCATAAGGTCCCGTCCAGTGAATGCCGTAATCGGAGTCCAACCACCACCCATTGCAGATGAAGAGCTCCAGCTTCCCCATGAGACCCGCGTAACACTGGCGCAATTACGTTCTGGATATTGCAGCAGGTTAAACTCCTAATTATCCAGAATTGACCCCGTCATACCAAACTTATGTCCGGCATGTGAAGGCACCCCGCACGATACTAACCACCTTTTCACATGCCCTTTAAAACCCATTAATCTAACCCCCCTCTCCCTCTGGACCCAACCTGTCGAAACAGCATGCTTCCTGGGCCTACCTGTAGATGAACCTGACGAAGACGACCGATGATATGCTCTACCCTGACGATATACTCTTACTGCTACAACAATAACGTCACTTCCCACTACTGTCGGTTCTACGTTACTGGAACGACCCGAATTTATATCCGGCCAAGGACTGTCACTCCAGCAGCATTCCCTGTACGTGTATGGGGGATGTTTATGGTGCTGCAATAACAACAATGTGACTTCGGCTGGTACGACTGCACCAAATTGTGTTATGGATGGTTCCAATCTATAGTGAAGAGTTCCCTTACGGGTTTTTATATTTTTGTGATATTTTTTCCAATTTTATGAAAAGCTAACAATCAGAAGAGTCAGACAGAACAGTCACAAAATTAGGGCTCGTTCTTTAAAAATATGCGACTCGCCATGTAAAATGTTGAATTTAAAGCGGCAACGCGATCTGCTCTAATTTTCAGGATTTATTGAACCGCATTTGTACTTTGCGCCACCTCCAAGAGGTAGCAATATTACACGCAGAGCAACTTCCAACTGTTTTTAAGATAAGTTTTTTTTTTTTTTTTTTTTTTTTTTTTTTTTTTTTTTTTTTTTTTGCCTCCTTTATTAATTACACCTGTCGTATGACACTAAGTAATTCTTTCTGCAGCTTGGATTTTATAACATTAATCATTATCAATATTACATTTGGGTTAAGTTTTTGTGTGAGTTTACAAGTGTAGGTATGTGCATAGCTTTAAATTATTCTAGTTATCAGCTGAGTTGGGGTTGGTCGTTTGAGCCGCCTAGAGTTTGCCCTTTCTGCTGTTGGGAGTTGTCGCATGTCATTATTGGAATGGTTCATTAAACGGACAATATGATTTGTGCTGCGTTTGCGGATGATTTCTGCTATTGTTTCGATGTTGAGATCGCGATGAATGTCTTCGTTTGGGATGTACCAAGGTGCATTGGTTATAGTTCTGAGTATTTTAGATTGTAGTCGTTGAATAATGTTAATGTTACTTTTGCTTGCAGTACCCCAGATTTCTATGCCGTATGCCCAGATTGGCACAATCACAGTTTTGTATATAAGTATTTTATTCAGCAATGACAGTTTCGAGCGCCTGCCAAGTAGCCAATATAGTTGTCGGAATCTGTTTTTTACCTCATTTCTTTTCATCGTAATATGTTCTTTCCAGAGAAGTTTGGAGTCAATAGTCATTCCAAGGTATCTTGCTTTGGTGTCTATTGGGATTTGTGAGTGGTTTATTGTCAGATTCTTGTGTCTTACTTTCTTGTTGGAATAAACTACATGAATTGTTTTGCCGCTATTGATTTGTATACCCCAAGCATTAAACCATGTTAGTGTTTTGTTCAAAATTTGTTGTAACTTGTTTGTTGCTGCTTCTAAGGTTTTATGAGTTGCCAATAGGACAGTGTCATCTGCAAAAGTTGCTATCATGTCGATACTTGCAGGCAGGGGAATATCAGCTGTGTACAGCACATATAGTACAGGCCCTAGTACACTGCCCTGAGGTACACCGGCTTCCATGAGTTGAATATTAGAGTATTTGTCTCTATATTTCACATAAAAGAATCTGTTTGCTAAATAGCTTTTCATTAACAAATAGTAGTCGAGTGGAAGATACTGTTTAAGTTTAAATATTAAACCCTTGTGCCACACGCTGTCGAAAGCTTTCGCTACATCAAGATACACAGCAACACATGTATTTCTTTTGTCAATTTCTGATAATATTTTATTTGTTACTCTATGTACCTGTTCTATTGTCGAGTGTTTTTTACGAAATCCAAATTGGTGTGAGGGAAATAAGTTTCGCGCCTGTAGTATGGGGTCAAGGCGGTCAAGTATAAGCTTCTCAAAAAGTTTAGATAATGATGGTAATAAACTAATTGGTCTGTATGAAGAAGCTTCAGAGGCATCTTTATTGGGTTTGGGTATTGCGATGATTTCAGCAACTTTCCAAGGCAGTGGAGATAAGTTAAATACTAAAATAGTTAAATACTAAAATAGTTCAAGGCTATTGGTTTTACTAAGCATTACTGCAATTTGTTTTTTTTTTTTCATTAATTCTCGCACAAGCATCTCACTTTCTTTTTAAACAAAACAAAAAACTATAAACCTGTTTCAAAAGCTTGTTCCTCCATCACCACCCACTGCCGCATTCGAAAATCACCAAGCAATTAACTTAATGCACTGTAAATGTGCACACATTTGCGGTGAGAATTGCAAAAACTTTTCGCACACAGACTGGTCACCCAAGCCACCCATGCCAACTATGATTTTCCTGCCACCCATGAATTTCATGCCGCGTTAACTAAACAACCAACCAACCACTCAGCACCCACCCACACAGCCATCCAGACATGGAGGCAGACATTTGAACTGATTTATTTATAAGTCATTTTCACTTTCAGCTCATGCATGCAAGAATGCGAATTGCAAAAAGCCGACAAGTCAATTTAAAATTGCGCACATTTAAATCGTAAAATTTAAAATCACTGCAAATTTGTGCTTAAAGCACTGTTTTAAATACGTTTTTCCAGCGCCGTGTAAAGCTGCCTGCGTCGCCGGTTGCTGCTCAATATTTGAGAGCGCCAAACAAAAAGTCACTTCCGTTTCCGTTGACATTTATTTTGATTTACGGCAAGAAGTTATAGTTAGTGCAGTAGCCACACACACCCACACACACACACCATCATACCCCTAGTTGGGCTAATGGTCAGAAAATGAAGCTTTAGTTGCAGTAACAAAATGCATAAAAAATTAAAATGTTTGCCGTTTGTTAAGGGGGAAAGAAGCAAGCAGATTTTTGCTCGATTATTTTAGAAACCACAAAACTGTACGGCCACAATAGAACACTCCGTTACTCTTCTTGGGGTTTTGTAATTTAGTGAATTTTTCGCAACCGAAAAGCAACAAAAAAATTGTATACTACCATTTGTTGGGCAAAATGCTGTGATGGAAAGGTGTATGTGCTGCTCCGAAAAGTATGCAGCTTCATACCGACACCGAAGCACTGAAGAGCGCCAGCAGACCAAAACTCCGTTTGGGCTAATTCTTTTGCTCACCAGCTCATACTGCTGAGGCGTACACTCTGTGCTTCCGCTTTTGAAACTTTGATGTGCAATTCAATTCAGTTCTCCACTATGTGTTATATGTATATGTGTGTAGATATTTTTCACTTTTTATTTTCGAATTTTTAATATTTTACTACTACAACACTTTCCCCTTTCTCGCTCTCTCTCTCTCTGACATTTTCTACAATGAATTTCTTTCTAATATAAAATTTTACTCACTTTTTTGACTCTCGTACTTGTGCATACATAGTTTTGTTTGTGTTTTTCTGCCCACTTTTTAACAAACTTCAAAATAGCGGTAATATTTTGTTTTTGCTAGCAATTTTTTCATACTTTTGTTTACGGTTAGTTGAAGGGTGCCTCTTGAAAAATCCATATGAGTAAAGTGCTGTGCGCCTGTCAAATGCACTAAACTATTCCCCATTTTTAATTTTATTTTATTTATTTATTTTTTTTTTTTTATTAAGTCTCGCTTCAAAAACACTATTCTATTTAAAGAGCGCTCTGGGTTGTGCAAAAACTGAATGTGTTTTTGTGGCAAATTTCTAAATGCATTTGAGTTCTATGAAAATTTTCGGCCGTTATATAAATTTTCAAACAAAAACACCCTTTATGAATATTAATACGTACAGTTTTTATATTCAATGTATTTATTATAATTGAATTCATATTCAAATTCTTATTAGCTTATTAGCGAGCTTTATTCTCTATTCAACACTTAAGGCAGTTCCATTTTTATTTTATTTTCTAATTGCTTTCGAAATGCTCTAAATGTGGGTTTTGAATAAAACTATTTTTGGACTTTTTTTTAGAAATTTCGATTTTTTTATATATTTTATTTTTTTCTGTTGCTTGTGGGCGCTTTGGTTATGTATGTTAGGGTGGCTCAATTTATTTGGAGCGATTTTTTTTCGATATCCAAAGTCAATATCTAGCCCCTAAAATTTTGAAAGAAACTATTTAGTTAATATGGAATTGAAGAAGGAGTTTTGGCTATGAAGATAGATTACGTGAAAATTTTCAGAAAGCGTGGCCCATGTCAGTCCATTAACCGGCTCTCAGCGATTTTGAAGGATTCGCCGATTTGCTGACGTAACCGGGGTTATGACAGCAATTTTTTACTAAAAATTGACCTATACCAAAGTTGAAGTCCAAACCTCGAGGATGATTATATATATATAATTGGCGCATGCACCCTTTTTGGGTGTTTGGCCGAGCTCCTCCTCCTTTTAGTGATGTGCGTCTTGATGTTGTTCCACAAATGGAGGGACCTACAGTTTTAAGCCGATTCCGAACGGTAGATATTTTTGATGAGGAGCTTTTTCATGGCAGAAATACACTCGGAGGTTCGCCATTGCCTGCCGAGAGACGACCGCTATTAGAAAAATATTTTTCTTAATTTTAGTGTTTCACCGAGATTCGCGCACCAACCCAATTCGGCTATGGCCACCGCCTGGAGGATGATTAGTCTTAGATAATTGATCAGGATGTAAGATTAATCCTTGGATAGAAGCTAGGAAATATGCAGTTCATATTAAGAGTAAGAAGGATCTAAAACCAAAAAACTTGTAAAAAAGTGGCCAATTAAAAAAATTATAATTCGAAAAAAAAGTTACTTTATTAATACTTCATTTGTTTTTGGTTTTTTGCAAGTTTTAGTTTTTTACTTATAAAAAAAATTGCATATGCGTAGATACCTTTTCTATTTCAATAATAACCCTCCGTTGGGCACCCGAGTCTGACCAGACTTTTCTGGCTTTGGACGTGAATTTAAAATATATAATAATTTTCTATCGATTTGTGGATATAAACTTTTAAAAAAATCCTCGAACAGGACGAAAAAAGGCCAGAGCCGAGGGCCTAACCGAAGGTTTTAAAAAATTTGTCCAACGGAGTGTTAAAAAATGACATGTTTTTAATTTACTTTGTAGCGCCCTCTAGCGATTCTTGAAATAAAAAATCGATATAAAAAATTAATTTTTCTTATTAGAAAATTCCCAAGCACGAGTTTGTATAGACAAAAACTAACATTCATAATACTTCAAGAAATTTCAATCACATATCAACTTTGTGTTAATTAAAAATAGTTTCTTTTAAAATTTGGGTGGCTCCGAATTGAGGTTAGAGAAATGCGCTCTAATGGACTTTTTTATACTTTTATGTAAAATCTGAAAATCGTAGAAACGATGTCAAAAAAAATGACTCGCCCCAATGTATGGGCATAAAAAAAAACATTGTTTGTTTACCTATTCTTACTTCATATTTATATTTTGGAATTGCACAAGGAATTATACATATGTATAAGTACATCTAAATACAAAACAAAAAAAATTTTACGCAATTCAGATTTTTCAACCTTTTTTATTGTTTGTTAACAACCACATTTAGCACATTTTGCAAACAAAAAAATTACTATATTCAGATTTTAGCCGCCTCTTCTAATTGGTAACTTTATCTACTTCGTTGAAGCCCTTACACTTCCTTCACACAAAAATTTTTTCTTTGAATAGGTTTTCGCTGCTGAACTTTTGCGCACTCTGTTTTAAATTTTTATTTTTCTGTTTTCTCTCGTATTCCTTTGCTTATTTACTTCTGATTGAACTTAAAATTAAAAGCCTCTTCTTTCCTTTCATATTCCTTAAAGGCTTTCTGACCTTTTTGCTCGGCCTTAATTTAGCTTCTCAATTTTTACTTAATTTGACAAAACTACCTTTTACTTTGCATTCTACTCGCACCACCGCGAGCACCGATCCGTATGCTTTCCTTTCGTGCATTTCCTTTTTTGCTCTCCTCATATCCACCCACTTAATAAGTTCATTGCACAGTCTGCTACTCAGTACTTAACTGCTTACTTGCTACGTAACTTTTCGGAAAGTTTGTGAAAACTTTTGCATTAAATGTAAATGTGAGTCCGATTCCACGTTAAGTGTGAATACTTTTCGTAGCTTTCATAGAGACTTTAAAACTTGTGCAGATACCCCTGCTTTACCACTGCAAATGTTAAGTTGATTAAAAGAGGGGAAAGAGAGAGCAGAGTTTTGTGAGACTGAGCGCTGAAAGGGTGTTAATCTGGGCTTGAGTTATCTAATTTCTGGTACTCTTACTTTACTTTGAAGTACCTGTAGTCCAGTCTCACATTTTGCTCTGCATTAACAGCCTCAAAGGGGTGCCCGTACAGGCCCTCAAAGAGCGAATTCAAGATGTGCCATTTCTTCAGAGCACCAGTCTATGCTATTACAGTCAGAAGTTTATAGAACTGCAAATCAAAGATGGACTCGCGTTAACACCTGTGAAATTGCTAGGCAAACATGGCCAAGGCTAAATCTACGTCTATCTAAGAGTATTATAAAATTGAGTAGCCTTCAAATCAGGACTTTAGTAGGGGCACTCACATGAAGTTCGGCGTTTACACGCATGACTTCTGTCGTAGCTGCAGAAATGAGGAGGAGTTGGAAACAATTCAACACCTTTTCTGCACATGCCCAGCTCTAGCCAGAAGCAGGAACCGATTTTTAAAATCGTACTTCTTAACGAATATAGATAATCTATGCACTTTTGGTATCAACAACCTTTTACGATTTGTCAAAAGCTCAGGATGGTTTAATATGGAGAGGGAAATGTAGCCCAGCCCCCGCGGCTCACAACGGACCCATTTTGTGGTCTAAGGTCACTTAACCTAACCTTATAGAACTGCAACGCTCTTCACTTCACTCACTTCCTTTATCCTTATTGCATATGAAGTAGTGCTTCCCAATTCAATAATAAGAGTATTTTCTGGAACTTTATGATGACCTCGAAGATTCCAAAAACTTCGTAATTCTGGGATGCTTTCTGACTTCAGAAAATAATTGTCAAAATTTGTATGGCAAACACTTTTCACGAACCCCAAGTCAATCTAAAAGCAAAAGAAAATAACCCGGAATACAAGCTCTTTAGTTTCAGTATTGTCCTTATATTCACAATGCTAAAGAAAACTGCGAACTGATGAAAAGCAAGAAAAACAAAAACAAGCAATACTAACTAAGTTAGGGAAGGTTTTCAATAAATCACAAGCCAATAATATTACGTTCAAAATTTTATGAACGGCATTGTGTGGAGTCTTCCGCCAATTCCACACGAGCATTTAAATAAAACTTGATTGGATGCACATTTGGTAATTCTCCGTAGTTAACCCATTCTGCGCTTGAATGGACGAATAAATGTATGAAAAGAAATGCGCTCAAGGACTAATGAATACTTAACCTCAAAGGATGGCTGCGCCGTGAGTGCCGCCGGACTGTCGCTCAGAATGGTATTTCGTTCATTCCGGATTTCTATCTAAGTTGATCTCTGCATATAGACAAATGGCATACACCTCCTACACAGGCACAGATCGCTTTATTTTGTGGTCATATAAATCAACGCCTTTGTGTTCAGGTGCCTTGGAGCCATCTGTATATCAGTGTGAGGTACAGGGTTGTTAATATTCGACGGACCCATCTGGCAACCCTGTATCTTTTGACAGAGACGTCAGATCGCTTAATGACATACCGCGTTGGAAGTGTCAGTCTAAGCAAATGTTTACCATGGAACAGTACACGCCACGCGAGCGCTCCCAAATTGTTGAAATTTACATTCAACAAAAGAAGTCAATTGTGAAAACTCAACGTGCGTATATAAAATTAAATAATGTGAAAAGTGCGCCTTCTAAGAACACCATTAAACGTGTATACGCAAGGTTTTCGACTGGTGATACTCTTTCTAATCCAAAGAGGCCAAATCAAAACCGGCCAAGGCTCTTGTATGGGCCAGTGTTGAGACGTCGCCAAAGACATTCCAAAATCGCCGTTCTCAGCTGTTGGGCATTGCTCGGACCCCTTTACAACGAATTATCCGCAATGATTTGCATTTATTCTCATATAAGATTCAATTGGTGCAAAGATTGTTGCCTGCGGACAAGCCTCGTCGATTGGAATGGGTCCAAAGAGTCATCGAATGGCACATGGGTCCGTCGAATATGGGCAACCCTGTACATTCTTAGATAAATAGATAGATTTCATTTAAAGATTGCTCATTGACCTTTGTGTCTTTTGTGTCCTCTACTCATCACAGTACCTCATCCAAACACAGGTGCCTTATTAAACTTAAGATAGAGCTGGATTGGTCTTAGCGTATGTGCCTTTCTAGGAACTAAATTTTGAGAGTAAGTCTACTCCAGCTTACTTCATCGTCTAGTTCAATCCCGAGTTTCTTTTCTTGATTCCATGCTCTTGGATGAGATTACTTTTCCTTTGCTAAAACGTTCCCTAGTGTGTGCTTGGCGCTATGTGAAGCGTTGTCAACTCGAACATCATCTCCATCGCATCTGTAGCGCTGTAGGTGATGAACACATTTGCTAAGCGCTGAAGCTTAATAAATACTGTCCATACACCAGAGTCCCATATGACATTGGTCGAATTGTCATGGTTCGCAACCATCTCAGGTTAAAGTTGTTTCACTCTCTGTGTGTCACAATTATAAGTTCGCAACTTCATCTTTGGAAATAAGGAAGCATCGCAGCGTATGGCATTGGGAATATAGAATGGGTGTAGAGTCGCACTGGAAAGCATTCTAACACAATAAAAGAAGGTTAGACCGGTGCCAGATCCAGCCGTTCTCAGCGACTTCATGCCTTATAACATCTTACGAGCGGTTGCATTGTTGACTTTGCTGGTTCGTTAGAAAAAATATGCACGGATACTTAGGCGCTGGTCAGAGGTCATCGATATCGGCGTCAATACGAGTGGTGACAGGAACTTATTCACCTCCTCGCCCACTCAAACACGCGTGCTTCGATATGCACTGCTTTTCTTAAAACGTCTGCAATTTTAGGAGGATTTCCGTGAGGTTTTCGCCAGATATTACTAAACATTGGATCACAACAGGTTAGGAATTACTCATTTTCACGGCGCCACAAAAAAGTTACTTTGGAAAAACATAAAGCATAAATCAAACAAGCATAAATTAAACAAGCTAAGCACCCTAGGGGCATCAAATATCGACTGAAGCTAAAGGAATGCCTCCTCTTCCAATCTTTCTAGATATATTCTTACGATCTGAGCCAGCCTATGAACTACTAACTCTTGAAGCACTATTCTTAATGCTATTTTGAGTCTTTTTATCGTTATATCTACTTGAGCGGTTTATTGTAGAAATTACTGCATTTGGTAATTCTTAAAAAAAATTCCGAAATTTTCGACTTTCACTTTTAGCGTCTTCGTTGTTATCATTTCCGTTTTGCCGTTAATTTTTCTCTGTTTATTTACATAAATATTATTTTTTTGTTTGTAATTACAAAAGCCATACTTAACATTTATATGTACATGAAGCGAATAGGGGGCCCTGACCAACTATTAACAAGCCTAGTCATGCTCAGTCGATATCGAATCGCTTCCCTTCCATGTATTCCTCCTTAACCAGCTCCCTTTAATGCATGCTTTAAATTCTCTAAACAAAAAATATTAGCACTTCACGCAATGTCAAACTTCTCTCTTCGTAAATTCCTTGAAATACGAAAACAAAAATAAAACAACAAACCGTGCCTAAGGATATTAAAACGAAACAAAACCCTTCTCTTGTCTTCGCTCCAAGAAGTCATTTGACTAAATGCTCTTCAAAACAGCATTTCGCGCAATTAGGACGCCCGTTGTCCACTCGACGACGTGAACAAATGCTTATTCGCTCAAACACAAGGACACTTCCTTTGGCTCAGGTAGTTAGGCGGTTTTTTTTAATGGCTTAAAGTCTTAAATAAAAATAATTACTGTTTCCTTAAGTTTACTGACAAGGAAATATTCTTTAATTGCACGCTTAGTAAGAAGGGATTCATATACCGAAGACGACTTCATGCCGTAACAGGATGGGCATGGGAACGCAGCGCTGAAGAGTCGTAAAAAATGAAAGTAAACAGAATTTAGGGACGATTTACTCACGCACGCACACACACACATGTACGCAAACACATCTTGACACATCCACATGTACGGGTATTCCAATAGGTATTCATAAATGACAGCTTAGCATAGGCAAACCATAAATACCTACAAGTAGCCAAGAAACTTGCGGCATGCCGCACCGCAAAGCTGCCAGCGTAGCCACTTCTACTCAAACTTCTGCTGCAAAAGTCACTTTGTACGAACTGGTATTTATTTATTGTCCCATTGTGGCCGTAGCAAAAGTGAAAAGTGGTAGCGTGAGAATTCTTTGATACTAGGCTTTTTCAGGCGTCCTTTAGCGCGCTGTGTATGTACTCTGCTCACATACATTCATATGTATGTCTGTATGTGCACAGCACTTACTTACCAACTCGCCTGCACTGTATGCAGCGCTCGTACAAAAATAAAGTATTTATTGAAAAGCCGAAGCATTTGCGAAAAACAGCGCCGACATTGAGAGGTGAGAAAATAAAAATAAGTATTATATTTACGAGAACGGAACACACCCTCGAAAAAATGGGAGGTTGACAGCGGGACGTGGCTGACTGGCTGGATGGGTATGCCACCGTGCAGCGGGACGCCGTGTACAAGTATACACGTATGTGTATGCATACTTACTAGCATATGTATGTATATGCGTACATTCTCCGCGCGAGGTCCCGCTGTTCTCGTACACATCAACATAATGCCGCGGCGCCGTATGAGCAGCGCAGCAGAGCGAGAGTACGTGAGAAGGAATTTTTGATTTGTTGCACCTGCGCAGAAAATACGAGTAGGTACATCGAGTGCTCTCCCTTCATTACTGCCGCAAAAAGCAGCGGAAATGTGAATTTGAGTGGAAAAAGGGATATTATAAATGTGTGCGAGTGACTGCAGGCGAGAGAAGTGTACAGCGAGCGTTGATGCAATCATTGGTATGTATTTTGTTAGGAAGTGAATTTGAGAGAGATAGGAAGTGAGCGCAATTGAGGAAGCGAGCATTTCTGCAAATCCTGCAAACGCGGTTTCCTATTTTTTCTGTTGTTTGTTTTTGTATACACATCGTTGTGTCCTTTCAGCTTCCTATATACTAAAATGAGTGGAAAATACTGGGAATTTTCCTTGTTTGCTTTGGTTAGCTCTTATCTTTTTTATATTTTTTCTGAGTTTTCGCAACTCCGTACACGAATTTTCATTTCAGTTTTATTAGTTCCTACTTTATTTTTATTTTTTGTGAGCTGAGTACTTGCTTTTTTTTAAATGGATAGGTTATGATGGATATTCCTGTATAAACAGATATTCTATATGTATGTTGTAGTGTAAGGATTAACATTGTCATATTTAGTAGTCTTCAGTGAACATTTTTCTATTAAAGCGGGGTTAATTCTGTCATAGAGGTAAAACCTGAAGTATGCTTCAAAGTGTTTGAGTGCCTCAGAGTGGGTTTGTTTTTTGCAACTGTCCTGTAACATTAAAGCTCACTTTAGGAAACCTTTAAACAAATATTCGTTCTCTTAAAATATTATTAACTTTTCAGGCTGACATACATATTTAAAGGTTTGCTAATGTGTACTTTAGGCGGCCGCCGTGGCCGAATGGGTTGGTGCGTGACTACCATTCGGAATTCAGAGAGAGAACGTTGGTTCTTCCATTTGTGGAACAACATCAAGTCGCACACCACAAATAGGAGGAGGAGCTCGGCCAAACACCCAAAAAGGGTGTACGCGCCAATTATAAATAATATATATAATGTGTACTTTAATATTTATATTTTTAAAGTGGAGTAAATACTTAAGCATCTACACATTATTTATAAAGCACGAACTGCGTTCCATAAGCTAGACCAACTGTGGCACTATCGCATCCTGTCACTAAATAACAAAACTTAGGATTTTCAATAGCAACGTAAAACCAGTCCTCCTATATGAATATGAGACCTGCTTCATCTCTGAGTACATAGCAGACGTGTTAAAACGTTTGTCACCAAATGCCGCACTTTTGTGGCCAAGAAGAGTCTCAAATATTCACCTCTTTCGCTCACTGATAGCTGCCCAATCAATCTTAAAATTCAAAGGGGAAAATGGAACTGGTAGAGAAGATGACAATTTTGCCAAATTTTTCAATGGAACCCACAAAGAAGGCCTCGCAGAGGACTCCAACGACAAACTTGCATGTGCACAATTCTAAATGAGAGCTCTTCCACCGCCATCTAGAAAGAAATAAGACATATAGCGGCTGACAAAAATCGTTGGAGAGCATTTATTTCCCCTATGCGCCAACTAAGAGCGATAATTTGTGCAGAGAGACGTTTTTTATAGTGGTTCTTGAGTTATTCTTAAAAATGTCATCCAAAAATTTATTATTAAAACTTATTAAAAAAAAATTTAAACTATTATAAAATTTTGTAAAGAACAGCTGGTTTTGTCCATCGGTATTATTAGCGTTTCAAAAGAGTTGAACACAATATTGAAAATTTTCGCCAGTATTGCCGCAGTTTCGGAACTGGCAAAACTATCTTCATGAGGCAATTGAGGAAACGTTGAAAGTAAAAATACTCTTTAAGGTTAGTTAATAAACATAGTTTATTGGCTCGTGTAATAAAGTTCACTTTATAGCTTAGAATATAGAATAGAGTCTTCGAGTAAGGCTAAGGTGTTTAAATATTCTATTAGGCATTTCAAACCTCTATTTTTTATTTGCTTGTTTTTATTTTGAACAAGCGCCATGTTCTGAAACCAACAAAAAAATCTCCATAATCCTACTTCGGTTCCAACTCCATATTCAAGTAGTTGCCAGGCATACGCCGCCTCCAATTCCCATTAAGATCAAATAATTTATATATCTTAGCATTTTTCGCTTCATAACCCATTTCCACTATCTTCAATTGCTTAAATAATTGTCGTATAAGAGTAAATTAGAAAATGTATCAAATTAGTTTACCTCGTAAGATGCTAAAGTAACTTAAGCACGTGAGTCCATCAAAGCATGCTTATTTTCTCACTCGCATAATTTCCTCACCATACACGTATACCGCCCACTTCAAAATAAGGCAAATCCCATGTATGTATGTACATATATCACACATCACACATAGAAAAACTGTTTGCCAAAACTACATACATACATACATATAATTTAGGAAATTCCTCAAATGTCATAAAATCCGCGCGCCCCAAGTACTTCATAACTCATTATGCCAACTGATATGAATCTTAACATACCAATTCACATTTTCCCACTCAACGACTATGCGAATTGCTCCATTCTACTCCCCGTAAAACATTCTACAAGTTCAATATGCACTCGCATGCTCAGCCGAATACCCTTCGTTTCAACATCGTTCGTATGCCCCAACAAAATAATGTATACAAACTTTTCTCGTCCACCACCTCTCGTTCACTCTTCGTTCGTGCCATTATGTTACCTCATAAAGTTACGCATTTTTTTACCGACTTCCTTGTTGGTGTTATTATTTTCATTACAAACTAACACATCCCTCTCCGTGGCAGCGTAATATGCAGCGCCCGCTGTGCGTTCGTTCGCTCGTTTTGTTCGCTCCCCTTTTTGATGTTATTGAACTGAACTTGACATTTTGCACTCGCACGAATATTTGCACAAACACAGATACCATATACTGGTGAAAATATATATACGAGTATATGTGTGTACAGGACGAACCCGCATTCGTACGGAACGCGCAGAAGGCCGAAAAGGAAGCAAACGAACATTGAACCGACTAACAGAATGACGGACAGATAAACAAATGGTCAGGCGTGTGGGCTTACAGACGAACCGACCTCATTCGGACTTATCTGTTGGACACGAGTGGCATACACTGAATTCCATGCGATGCACATACATACATTGATAGACATCAGAAAGGGGCGCATGTATGGGGCAATTTCGAGGGAATCGTTCACCGCCGAGCAAAAGCAAAGGAAATAAAACGAACAAATCAAATGAGACGAGCAAACAAGCGCTAGCCAGTCGACCCGAACGACCCGATCCAAAGCGGCAGGCAGATGTACCGAATAGACGCACCAAGCAAGTATGAGTGTCCCACCAATTGACCATACATTCAATGGTCGGCTACGCCGCAACTCATGAACAACCTCCGGTCGAGCGCCGAATGGGAAAATCCGGAAGCTCGATGCTTTTTCTTTATTTCCCTTATACTAAACTCGCGTCCAAACAGTAAACAACAAATTAAACGTAATTTTGCTAAGCATTCGGTTTTGATACGAATACGCTCTCGTGTGTAGTTGCGTTTAGCTACAACAAAATACACACATTGCACCATTACGGCGAGACTGTGGTTATTTTTAGTATTTATTGTAAGAGCACTCGCACAACCCCTACCAAGCATCTAAACACCCCCCTCGCTCTATTTCCGTCTGTGTCTCCATTGAACAGAGTCAAACTTACGCGCTTTGTGGTCGTCATCCTCCTATGTCAGGTTCTATATATGTGTGCGTGTGTTGTTTGTGGTAAGCACGCAATGCATAGAAAGGCAATTTTTCGACAGAAAATGAAATTCCACTCATTTTGTACTTGTAATTAAATTAAAACTGTGCTGCAGATGAGGCGGGGTTGAAATTAAAAAAAAGTTCACATATATGAAGGTGAAAGTAGCGAAAAAGTTTGAAATGAAATTTCATTGCGAATGGGTCGAGCGCTTTAACGCTCTGGCGTTGAAAAAAGGCAAATGCCTAATTAAGTATGCAACGGTTACTCCAAGGCCAATGCCAATGCCAATGACTTTCCTAAATTCAAATATATTTTCAAGTCTGATAAGTAAACTTGAGAGGTGTGTTAATTGATTCGTGTGGTAGTCGCGAAATAACAACACAAAGAGGTCATTATGGTAACACTGGATTTGGACATAGTACACCGCACCTAAGTTGCCCTATTCCACTTACACTTTTAAGGAGTCCCCATTACTCACTTCTCCTTCAAGCAATGGCCGACCTTCATTGCTTGCCAAGAGACTAACACTGTTTAAAAACGTCTCTCTGTAATTTCATTATTTCACACAAAAAATATAATTGCCCTTCTCTGTCTAACCTTAGACATAGCAATCCTGAACCCTCATTAGATTTGCGCTGTAACATATCAGTCATTATCATCCAAGTGTGTCATGAGTAGGAAGTTGCAGGTAACTTTTTAACCCACTGATATCCATTTCAGGAAGGGCAGTGACTCTGACACTCTGTCATCTCTCTCATCTTACTAACGAACACAGGGATATTTTCGATCTGACTCATTTTATATTGCAACTGGCTAGTTGACCTCGCGATAGCAGAGATCTCCACATATTTTTCTCAAGACCTACAAGATAACTGACTAATTAAGCGATTCCTTTGAACATACATTGGTTCCAATTGTCTCTATTTTCGAGCCAACAGTCCATAGTAATTCCATCGTTGCCCCACGCAAGTTCTTCTTAACCTATTCCAAGCAAATTTCATTAGATTTTCACTCAACGCCTTACTTCGTCTAAACGATCACGCCTCTTGTTGGTTTGAATGCACCACAAATGAATTTTAGTCGCCCTGGCAGGCAGATTCTGCATCGCAATTGGTTTTTGCACCCTACCAACTCTTTCCGGCAGTGTTTGAGTAGCCCAGCTGGCGGAAATCAGCTCCTGCTGCTGTTGTTTCTTAGCCGAGCAGTTGCTTTCCTACTTCATTAAATTCCGGTATTCCCACATCATTTAAATTATCACCAACTGGGACTTTGGGGTCCTCGTCATTTTCATAATTTTTGCTTTTTTCGCTACTGAACTGACAAGTAATCCACGAAGAAGTGGTTACCTCTCGTTGGCTGAAGAGACAGCGAAAGAAAATAATGGGATCTCCACGGAGAATCTACGCAAGATACTCGCTACAATCAGTTTGTGTACCATCTCCAGTGCTGTAAAACTCCAAGCTCCTATTTTCATGGAGCAATTAGTTTAGCTCTGCGATCTTAATTGAAAGAAGATAGCTCCCTAAAAATTTACTGACGAAGAGTGACCCCATTTTGTGTCAAGTATGAAATTTTACATGGTTTGGCCATCTGAAGCAAAATTGTGAGAGTAACTTCAGCTGCATGTCATAGGAGAATCGTCAGCTGAATTGTGCCCGCTTATTTTACATGTATTCTTAAGCTCTTCCAATCGATCGTTGCGCAGACGCCAAGAACAATGACTGCATTAATGTTTTCTTACAACACCAACACAGTCCCAGTTTCCTCGTAAACTTCCCAAGTGGCGTCAGCAAATCAGCTGATTCCTTCAAAATTGGGGGATAGCCGGTTAAGGGTCTGATGTTGAACGGGCCTTCCGATATCTCTTCACTGTGATTTTATGTCGTAGTGCCCACTTTTGAGCAAAGTGTGCAGACTCAAATTCTATTCGCTCCATATTAATGCCGAAAGCTGTGCAGCTTAAATAGTTCAAGTTTTGTGCGAAAATGTCTGTAAAAATTAACTTCAAATAATAGCAGATTATTACTTTATTATTAATTTATGGCATTTGTTTGTTTTTTAGTGCTGTCAAGTCTTCCTCGTTATCGCGCCACGTGATTTCTTTAATTTCATTGCGCCCTTAGGCAAATAACTAATGATTTTCCATCCCGTTTTTATTAGGACGATTTTATCAAATAAAAATTCGTATGGGCAGACCCCTGCCCAGGTATGCCGCTTAAGTTAAATGACAAATCGCTTTGCTATTAAATGACAGTTGCATGACATTTCAATAATTTGACATGTGTTTAACCTTAAACGGTGTAGCCTGTACGCACACACACACACACGCGCGCTGGTGTGCATGTCAGCGATAAGAAAACAGCAAAAGTGAGATAAAAGCACGGGAAAAAATAAACGAATGTGCTTCTCAACATTACCTACAACAACTTGCCCCATTGCTATGGAAGGCAACACCGTTCAGCGGAAAGTGCGCAAACGGTGAGCGGCGCGGGAAAGGAGAAGTGAAAAACTAGAATCTCCGCAGATGTTATCGTGACGCTTAGGCTTAAAAACCTAAATTATGAAACACGCGTCAACAGCGCAGCAGCCAGTAGCTGCTAGTAGCGCGGCCGGTTTGCCGAAAAGCGAAACCAGAAATTCTACTCATAGAACTGCAATGTGTGCAGGCGCACGGCAGCGGACGCGACAGGCAACCCCCTTGTGAATGAGCGTCGCTGCCGCTGTCGCTGCAGTGTTGCATGGCATTGGTCAGTGCGTGGCGAGTAGGCCGCTAGGCATTTTGTTGGTCAGTGGTGGCAGTGGAGTGTAGTGATGGTTATGGTGCTGGCGTGTGGTGACCAAACGAGTTTACTGCACAGTTTCTTTTGGGTTGGGGAGAACCGGTTTGCCTATTTTAATATTTTTTGTGTGTGCTTTTTTCGCTTAGAATTGCAACTCATTGCATTTCATAATTACAAATGAGCGCAGTTAGGCACACGTGTGTGCGTGTGTAATGAAGTAGCAAAATGAAAGGGTTACAAGCAGCGGCGCGCTGGTGCTACTGCAGCCCCCCCCTCTCACACCAATTGCTGCCCTTCGAATTTTATACTCCATGGATTTGACAACGCCGCGGCGTGACATTTCACAAAATTTGCTTAATGCAGTGGATATATAAAAAATTTTATTTTATAAATATGTAAAAAATGTAAATATTACACACCCAACAACAAGCAAAAGCCATCAACTGATTATGAGATTAAGGGTAGCAGCACAAACATGGCATGCAACCGAAAAGAAGCAACTGAAATATCCAAACCAAAACTCGACGCTAGAGGCGAAAGATGACTGCAATATCTAAGAACCCAAACGCAATACTCAACTCACACTTTCCTTTTTGATTTCTTTTTCATTTGCTGCTGCTGCTGCCACTGCTTGTCCACTCACTGCCGCTTACAGCATCGCCGGTTATGAATGCATAATTTCATCAAATAACGCTCCAGCTGCCCTCATTTCACTTATTCCATCACGACGAGTGAACGACAAAAAGCTTTCGTCATTTACCCAGTCCAGTCCCCAGCCGGTAAGAAAAAAACAACGGAAAAGCAAAAATGCAAAGTGTTTGAATCGTTTTAAAGTGAATTTAGGTGCTTTTGACTGGCTGGCGGTCGGTCGCCCATTTAGTAAACAAACAAACACACGCGCTTACATGCAACCCTGGGGCTGTCAAATTTCCTTCCCCATCCACACCATTTTATGTAAATATGAAAGGCAGGAGAGGGAGTGCGGGAGGTTGGGGAGAAGATAAAGCGAAAAATGGACTTACGCTCATTTAGTGACACCCTCGGTAATGGTTGTAAAAAGATATACTTCGAAGTGGAAATATTTAGAGAAAATCAAGTTATCTAAGCAGTGGCATTTTGTTGGTGTTATTAGAGGGGGAATCGCAGCGACCAGCAGCAACAAAAAAAAAACCAAAATTACTTTCCAAATTTCTTCACCTTTTAAATATTGATTGATTAAATACACTCATAAATTACTAAAGTACCTTATGGACCCTACTATTTGGATTACTAGACTTTGCACCAATCACCTAAGGCTTCTACGCTACAGGTCGGATGAATTGTATGTAGCTAGGGAAGTTGAAGTATAAGATATCGTCCCATTTATACCAGAAACATCAATGTCTAAAAATAAAAATTGTGGGAAATCAAGTTTGAAAGTTCATTTCTCTATGAAAATTCGAAGTTTTAGTTTCTGATATAAAAAATGATTTGAGGTTGGGGGTTTTACTCAACATATTCTGTGTTGTTATATAACATAGAGCATCCAAAGGTTAATCAAGCCAACCCAATAACTCAAAAAATTTGAAAAATTTGCACATTCATGCTACGGGTATAAGTAGGACGATATGATAATATTTACGTACATGAAGTTGCTCGCACAATTTTGTTTTTCACTATAGGGGATTGCCAATACAGGTAATGTTGTTGTTGTAGCAGCAAAAACATTACCCATACATGTACGGGAGAGTTGTTAGAGTCCTTGGCTGGATATATAATATAGTAAAACCGCGTCGTTCGGTTACGTAAAACCGAATAGCAGGGGAACGGATAGGGGAACATCCTTCGTTCATACCCATGTATTCTATTGATCAAGTCGAGGCAAACACTGTCGTGTTATTAAATACATGGAAAATTTATATTTCTGCAAACAAAAAAAATTACTTAATCTTAAATTAAAATTAAAGAGACTGCAGATTCTTTAAAAAACGCACTAAATAAAACACACAGATTTAAGCACTTAGCAGCGGTAGTATATCACCACCTTTATATATATATATGTATGTATATAATTGGCACGTACACCCTTTTTTGGGTGTTTGGCCGAGCTCCTCCTCCTATTTGTGGTGCGCGTCTTGATGTTGTTCCACAAATGGAGGGACCTACAGTTTTAAGCCGACTCCGAACGGCAGATATTTTTATGAGGAGCTTTTTCATGGCGGAAATACACTCGGAGGTTTGCCATTGCCTGCCGAGGGGCGATCGCTATTAGAAAAATGTTTTTCTTAATTGTGGTGTTTCACCAGATTCGAAGCGACGTTCTCTCTGTGCATTGCGAATGGTAGTCACGCACCAACCCATTCGGCTACGGCGGGCACCTTTACCCCTCTTTTAAAATCATTTTCCTCTGCAATTCTTCCAAATAACATATCTCAAACATCAAATAACATACACACATGCACAATTGATGTCGAGGCTTGTACGAGTGTAACTTCTAACATCACCTTCACATTTGCCTTCCCCCTCTCTCGCTCTTCCAATTTTCTATTGCATTCTTATCATGCCCTCCCACACTCAACTCCGTTTTCTACTTACCCTTCCACGCTCTCTCATACAGTATGTTCAGCTTCCGTTTGCATTTTCCCACCACTTACCATTCCACATTTTTATTCAACATTTTCCTCCTGCGCGGTATTTCGTATAACCTTACATTTAATAGCCTATGGTACGGCAGAGGGCGCGTGGCAATAGCGCCTTTCCTGTTCCCCTCCACTCAGCGCCCTATTCTATTCTTATGCGAAATCCTGGCTACGAACACCACCCCCGCACGCTCAGTCGCTTACTTACTAATGGACCAGCCATTGTCGCCGGAAGTTACTGGCCAATATTTAGATTCGCATTAGCCCATCAGAGCGGCACTTGTGCTTTGTTATGTGTTTTTTACCGCCTTTGTTTTTTATATTTTTTATTATTATAATATTTTTTTTCACTTTTAGCTGGAGGGTTCGTGTTAGCAATCCCTTTCACTTCAGTTTATGAATATTTACATTTTTATTTGCCTGACACAAGTCGTCGCGGCTTGTAATTTAAAACTTGATTAAGGCCACAGTGTTTTGTGTGTAAGCAACCCCTGCTTGCGCTAACCGCTCAAATGAATTCACCACCCCCACGTCGCGTCAAATGTGTTGAATGTTGAAGGTAGTGGAAACAGGAGCACAGCCATATGTGATTTTTTTTTTAATAAACAGGGCTGTACGTGTGCATGTTCAATTAATGTATGTATGTATATATGCATGGGATTTTCCCCAACAATATTTCTTAATGAGTTTAAATTAAAACGCACTAATTAAGAACTTGTCTGCAAAGATCGGTGCAATTTTCAAAAGCATGGAAAACCCTTGTCTATTCTACCTGTGTTTGTGGAAAACTGTGAGGAAAACTGTATAGCAGATGAACTGGCAAGACAAGGTACGACCCAGCACATCATTCATGTGAAAGGACGTATTAGCGAAATCAACTGCGGCAGGTTAGTAAAGGATGGAACCAAAACTGAGCTCATGGCGAGCATAGCCGAAATGGAGTCAGAAGCGAACGCAAGATGTATCTATTTAAAAATGGATGATTAGTATATTTCCTGTCAAGGAAAGACATATCTACCAGACAAGCGCAGGAAGACCTGCTCTGTGTTGGAAAGATCAGGTGAAGAAAAACTCAGCTTGACTTGTTGCGTTCAACTGGCGCCGGTTAGCACGAGAAAGCAGTTGTTTCTTTGTTAAACTCGGTCAAAATTGCCTAAGTGGCTATCGGGCCAATCAAGAAGAATAAGACTCTCCGTAGACAGATGGCGTTTCCTTCCAAGTGATCTGTAGAGGAAGCCCAATCCAAGACACCACAGAAACGGCAAGAACGACTGATAGGAATAAACACTAACTCATCTTCGCTCTTACTTCTCCACACCCTGTAGAAACAGACTTGTACATTTGGTACACATTGACTTAAAATTTCTGACGAAAGAGAGGATGTCAATAATTAATTAAGTAATTTCCCCTACAAATCGTGAAAAATTAAATAACATCACAGAATCCTGATAATGCATTTTTCAAGATTATACTATAAAGTCAGTGCGATTCGGACAAAATTTCTTAACTTCCATAATTATTTTCTTTCTTTTTCATATCCCGAAATGGTATATTTTTAGCAATTTCTTTAATACTGATTCATTGTTGTGGTTTTAATACTTGGCTTTTTATATGGGCGCAATCTCCCAACACTTTACCCCTTACCATGAAGCTTTTTGAAAACAACAACATATATAAATGGGGAAGTGTTGGCTGTTCAGGGGAAATTACACCCATTCTTTATAAAGACACCGCTTATTTCCACAAATTAAATAAATTATTAAAGGATCATCAAAGCGATATTTGTTCCCACAACAGTCCCTCTTCGTTATTGGAACGACCCGGATTAATACCTGGCTAAGGACTGTCACTCCAACAGCACTCCCCATACATTTATGTGGTCAAAAACTTAGTGAACTGAAAAGGAAGCGGAGTGGAACTATTTTTTCTTCTGGATATGTTCTCCCACCCCCCTAGAACTTTCATAAAATGTATTTATATTCTCTTTGCATTCAACATAGGCGGAAATACATAGCCCCCTGCACTTTATAGTTTAATTTTTTTCCTACTTGCAAACAAATCAAAATCCAAAATGGCAAAATCAGCAATCTCGAGATGCAGCCTCATTCTATTTAAATTCCGTCTCGGAGCTCAAATTACATGCAAATAATACAGAACTTTTCAAAATTTTTCCTACTTTTTCCCCAATGGCTTATCCAGCGAAATCTCGTATCCTTGGCATAAGTCGGCTGGGATTTGCCCACATACATATTTATTCTATTCACTCTGTACTACATACACACGTACATGTGTATGTGTATATATATTATAATAATTGATATCGCGATCAGCTGATCGCTTTAATTGCACGCCGCTATTGAACAGCTTCGCAGTCAATTTTTTAGTAGTAAATCTGTTAACTCCATCTAACTCACCAATCAACTCTTATCTAAATTGAAACAACAAACCGCAAATCATCAGCGCTTGCAAGCAAAAGCAATTGAAATTCCAATCGGTAAACACAACGAACGGAAAGTGATGCCTGACACGTGGACATTATTGGCACTTGGCTGACAAATAAAAGAAATAAAAAGAAAAAACTGCAAACCGAAGCAAAACAAAGAAAGGTTTCGCATTATTGGTGCTGAGGTAGCAAAGCGCTTGAGTGGAAAGAGGGTAGTGGGTTAAAAAATTGTCAAGTATATGATTGGGTGAAGCACAAAAAGTGGTTTAGAGATTCTAGAAAAATGTGAGTCTATGAAATAAAGCAGTGTCCAGTTAGCAAGACAATAGGTCTGAGAGCACAAGAGCTCTGAAGAAAATCGGAGATAAAGGCAAATTGAGCGAAGGAAGCGCCGCGGAGGGGTAGTGCGAATGAGGGGTAGGAGTGAGCACGCGCTGCTCATGCAAAACTAACAAAACGGTGTAGCACACACGTGAGCTCATAAAGAATTATAGGAACTCTAAATTTGAAACTCTACATACACATGCACATATGCAAGTGTGTATGTATGTAAATGCAGAACAGTAGAGAAGAACAAATGAAAAAGGGTACAGCCGATAAAGCAGCCGTTCTATACATTTACCCTACTTAAACGAGTAATGACAGCAACCCATATACAAACATACATACATATGAAATTAACATAACAATAGATGAAAGCAACAACAGCCGCGAAGCGCATCGAACGAAGACACCAACAGACAGTGACAACTTAAGCGCTTCAAGTGTGGCAAAGCAAGCTACAGCAGCGCACAAATAGCGCATATGGCCATCACCAACTCCATCGCCCATTGCGCTGCCTATAACTTTTAATAAGGCAAACAATAACAAAAACAACAACGAAAACAAAGATTTGCCAGCAACAAATAGTGCGGCGACAAGTTGCTGCTGCGTGGTACTGCTGAAGGATTTGTTATGTACGCGAAGTGCTAAAGTGAGGGAGTTCATGCATGCGTCCGTACGCACATATCTACGCTCATTCCCAGCGGGAATTTAATTTGCCAGCGCGCCGCTACGCACACGTGTTGCCATTGTCAATGATAACAGTCAGTGAACAGCACCATTGCCGCCGTCGCTACAGCGGTGAGTGTACACATACACACACATGCACAAGCCTCATAAAAGCAAAGTGCTGTTGCTTTAGTTTTGATTCCATTATTATTTTTTTTTTTTTTGCATTTCATTTCATTGATGCTGATTTTTTACACATTTGTCCCTTTACTTTTCTACATTCCTTTTCTAACTGGGGTTACAAAAGTAATTACTGTAGTCATCAACAGAAGCAGCAGCAAAAAATTAAAAAATAAATAAATATAAACTGAAGCGTGCCATGTTGCAAGCTCAACAATAACGTGGCTGTTGGCAGCCGCAGCATCTCATATGATACACACAACAACTACAATAACCGTAATCATAATAATAACAGTAGTTGTTATAATAATCATATGTATGCATGCGTGTGTGTGTGTGTGTGTGCCCTAGTAGTGCAAAAACATAACAATAGAGCGTCAGCCAGCGAGCTCGGCACGCTATAGTGCAGAAGGGTGTGTGAAATGTCAGCTGAAGGAAAGGGTTGTTGTCCAGTGCAGCTCTAACGAATAGATGTGACTTCGCTCCGATGATCAGGCTGAAAGAGCGTTCGATTCGATGCGGTGGATGCTGTCCACATAACTAAGCAACTGTTGTGTTTGTTGTTTTTGTTGTCTTGTTTTGACTATCCATATTCATTGTGGTCGTGCGTTTTCTATTTTTTTTTTTTTTTCATTTGCAAGTTTTTAATCTAATGAAGTTTAGATAGCTTTTAACATTTCCAGTTCTCCAACATAAATTTTTATTGCCACGCGAACAAAACGATGGAGTTTTGAGTATTAAATTATTTAGTTCGTCAGGGCATAAAAAACTGGTTTTACAAAAACTGTAGATTTTTTGATGAACAAAAATTAATTCAAAAGTGGAACAATGGAAAGTGAAACAGGAAAATATATTCACAAGCGGTACTTTTTTCTTCGGCTTGCCGCACGTGTCCCAACGAGGAAGCATGTGCATAATACGATCAGAATATCGTCAATAATGATAAAAAGCGCCTTCGATATGCCACTTCTCTGCTCGCTATATTTGGGTTCTGCTCGCTTGACGAAAAACTTGCATGTGGAAGCTACAACAAAGCTATCGAGCAAGGTTCGCCGCTAGCCCGTATAGTTATACCTCAACGATTATAGAATACAAGGTATTCATTTGTGCTTTCATAATTTCATTACTTTCGTTCGTATTCATTTTCATTAGTTTGTTTAGTTTAAATCTCACAAATCACAAACAAGTAATTTCTCCCCTTTTTGTTTCTTTTGTTCGTTTGTTTTGTAAAGGAAAGGAGCCTAACGCCAGACTTGTCAAAATCGGGAAAAAGTAACTGTTTTGGCGAGACCCCACCTCCAGTATTCAATTCGCCTTGATTATGACTCGCAAAACTGACATAGCTCCCAATTTTCAATGCTACAAACTCTCTTTCCTGTTATTGGGCAAGTCTGACTGGGCGGTTTAACCCCATTCACTCAGACCAAATTATGTTGCTTCAACTTTGCGAACTCTCTTTTGATGTTCCAGTCGTGTTCACACAGCATGCCATTGTAAGTTTTTAGGCTACAGTCAACAACTACATTGAGAAGAATGAGAACACATAGTGAGTTAACAGAGCGCAAGCATTACAAATGACGAGTTGAAGCAACAAAAGTTGCTCTGTATGAACTAATACCCACTAAGAACTTCCACACAACCATAATTTCTAGCAGCTCCTTTCCAGTGCTATCAACATAAGTTTACTCTTACCATTCGCTTGTCGAATCGAAGACGCGTGGGACACGGTAAAGAAAAAACTACATTTGGAGGCTTTATTATTTTTCGTTCTTTCACAATTTATTTGAAATGGAAAAAACTCCTCTTAAAAGACAATCAGGAAGCGAGGTAAAACTGTGATAAATGTGTGATAAAACTGTGAAAATATTAAGATGCACAACACAAATAGAAAGAGGAGCTAGGCCAAGCAACCAAAAAAAGTGTAGGTGCCAATTTATATAACTGAGAAAACTATTTTCAGGGTCAATCACCGAGCGATAGATGTTTAAGTAGACAGCAGCAACTGGCCCATTGGAAAGAATGAAACCCTTTCGAAGAAAAATCCAAAAAACGCTCCAATTTCTCGTCAAACCGCAGACTATGTGAGGGAACTGAACTGCAGAAGATCTATTTACCTCTACGGCATCGAATATCTAAAAAGAAAGTAAAACAAATTATACATTAAAGTAAAACAATATATACAATTTTTTCTCAAGTCGCCTGACTAGCAGAAAGAACTCGAAGTTCAAATAAAAAATTCCACGAGTTCTACACGAACTTGCACGAGCATAGTTATTTGCACATGAATAATTAAAATTCAACGCCAGAGAAAATTAGAATTTTATAAGAAAAAATAGAGAAAAAAAGAGTAAAAAAATTGTATCTGAGTGCATTCCATGCGCTATATCACCTTGATCAAAGAACTCCCAGTATATTCTGAAAATTTAAAGCACAAGTTTATTTCTCAAAAGTGATATTGTCGCCTTCAAAGTACTTCCCATCAACTGCAACGTACTTATGCCAGCGTTTGATCCAGTTCTCGAAACATATCTGGAACTCTATTTTCGGTATAGCCATCAGAGCCGTCTTCGGCTTTTACACTACTTCGTTTTAGCTGTTAAAATGTGTTCCCCTTAGTGGATTTTTGACTCGATCAAACGAAAAAAATCGCAGGGAGCCATTTGAAGGGAATTCGATGGCTTTTGGATGATATTCGTTTCGTTCTTTTTGATCAAGGTGGTATGTGCGTTAAAAACTTTCGCCTCCTAAGTTAAGGATTAAGAGCCTACTGAGATCATATCGTCGCTTGTTTTTGTCGTGACTATAGTCAATAAGCTCAACTGCTTATTTCAGCAAACCGTTCCAGTCGCAACCCAAAGCGTCCGTTCCAAACTGGCACTTGTAGGCGAATATTTTCTTGCACAGATACAGTTTTCTACAGTAGATGTGTATCCGTCGGAGTAAACCCCATAACGTTCGCTCCCTCCTTCAAGCCCAGAACCAGAGCAAGATTTAGTTGACTTGAGTTTCATCACTGGTAGAGCCACTACAACTGGTTACTCAGAGCTACTTTCAAAAAACGTGATTGCTAACAATGCCTACTTAGAACTCTTAGCACACGAGTATGCCTGAATGCGCGCGTAAATTGTGTTCATTTCCTCCCGTCAGTCGTCTCTGCGCTTCCGAGCCGTTGCTTGCCAACAGCCACGGCCTTTGTGTGTGTGTCCCTCTTAAACATCCAAACGAAAAAGTGCCAACTGCTTGAGTGCCATTAAATGAGATAAGGAAAAAAGTTTGAAGATTAACTATGAGTATCTCGCAAATCCGTTGATTGGAGAAGTGCTCAGAAGCATCCACTAACACATCAATGCATTCGTTCATTCGTAAATTGAGTCTATCATTCATCGATTCATTCGAGCATATATTTCTACCACGAAATGAGATCGTTTTCTCGCTTGCACTTCGTTGCGCGCGAAAAGCCATGAGAACAAAAAAACAAAACAACAAAACAAAAGCAAAACTTATCGGCCGCCGCATCACTGCCAATGGCAACACCACTACGCAACCCCCTGCTACACACACGCAGTCCAAGACACCCGATGCGGATAAGGTATAAGCGGAGAAATCGGCAACATCGGTTAAGAGCATGGGTATTGTGCACAGATTTGTTGTTGTATTTGATTGAAAACCTTTTTGTTGTAGTTATTTTATTTGACAGTGGAATTGTTTGATTTCGAAAATGTACGCTTTTCGCCCCCCGGCTTTTAGCGCCGCTAACAAGCTGTGATTTCATTAGGGCATACCTTTGCCTTAAATTAAAAATTGCTTGATGTGTGTAAATGCCAGAGAGAGGGGAGGAACAGTGCCGAATGTTATATGTTCGTCAAACAGTCACTCATTCAATTAGTCACCCAATCAGTCGGCGGCACAGCACCCTTTTTTCTGAGTATGACATGGCAATGTATGCGTCTTCAGTATTGCAAGCAGGGTTGCAAGTTTGCGAAACTACATACACGGCAAAGTGTATTGTTACACATAATGCACTAGGGCACTTTTATGTGCTGTACGTTATCGCTGCAGGTCAATCTCGAGACGAATACCCTGTCTGATAGTATTTACTGCATTTATCCGTACATCAAACCGGGGAACCCCCACACGCTTGCACAGCAACTCTTCCTTGAATATTTGTATGTGTGTATATTTGCAGTTGTGCCTATTGCCCTGACGGCGCCTCGGCATTTGTAATCAATTTCATTTGAATACAAAATTTGCATTCGCTTTGTAGCCTCGAGAGATTTCCAGCTTCCCGCATTGTTTCTCCTTATCCGCTTCTCAGTCACATTCCCACTGAATATTGCATGCAAATCGAGTACTTTGCAAAATGCAAATTTTTGCGGAAAGCCAAGTGCGTAAGTTGAGTGCTATGAATGAACGTTTTCGATGCAGTTTAAAGGGTGAATATGAATAGTACGAAGGTAGAGAGAGCAGAGGTATGAAATGGCTTCAAATATTTATAGACATCACACGGAGGATGCAGCTTCTTCACTTGACATCCACAAGTGTATCGATTAACATTGATTGTTTTGCTGCCACACTTGCGCGCCACTACTTGGTATGTTGTCCAAGGATAAATGGTTGAATTTACAGATTTTTTTGTTTCTTTTTGAATAATGTCATGAATGGCAATTTAGAATATTTACGGAAATGCTTAACTTACAGTTGCCGGATGATCCATTTTCATTGGACCGCGTAGTAATATTTCCAATTGCATGAAACGAGGAAATAACTCAAGGAAATTCATTCAATTCTAACGCAATTTTTTGGTATTTTTACAAGGTGTTCAAAGGTTTTATAAGAAAACTTTGTAAAAAAATATACATTGACACTGCCTTTCTTCCTTCAATTTCTTAATTTCAGAACTCAACCATATCTCTTAATATACCATCGTTACCTACAAATAAGAATTTGTCTGAAGGCTTTGGTGTTCGAAAAATTTTAATTTGAGTTCTCCTTTTTTTGTTTTGACTTACAAATTAAATTTAGTAGTCGGAATATTTCCATGCAATGTTTCAAGGAGCAGCAAAAGCTCTCAAGTTCGAAAGTTTCTAAAGTTCGAAATTTCTGTAGAGTATTTAAAGATTCTTTAAGACTCATAAATTGTATACGTATGGGATAGTTTACTGTGGAACAAATGCAGTAATTACCAAAAGTCACAAGGTTGTTAAAACATTAACTCAGTACTGCTCCCAAAACTTAATCAAAATTTCATGAAAATAGATCTCTGACTAACGAGTCTCTTCCATATCCTATTAAAATCAACTAAGCATTTTTCTAATTTCGTACTTTGGATCATAACAAACGATCCTCAGAGGAAAGTTTATCGAATTACAAACACTTCCTAGACGAACAATCGTTCAATGATCTCTAAGGATTGAGAATTTCGGAGCAAACAAAAATTATTAGCTCCCTACGAGATAGCGGAGACTGAAGCAAAATAACGCGTCGATCCCGTACCCCACAAATCCAGAAGAGTACAGTGCTAGGTATATATCCCAACGTGATTCCGGTAGAAAACCCAGTCAGAGAGCCCTAAACACTACTTCCTAAGCTTTCTCAACTCAGGGCCAAGACGAAGTGCTTAGTGGGAGATTTCATTTGAGATCTTAACGAATTTAAGGATAGACTCAAAACGATTGACTCGATTGGCTCCTTCATGCGAAATATTTGTAGTTAGCACATTCTTAACGGCTCTCTTTAGGTATTTGAAGTTCTGAAATATCCGGGAGATAGATTTTTTGTACTGTCTCTAAAATGTTTATTATATTTGAAGAAGCTATGCAGGGTTGGCGGCCGCCGTAGCCAAATGGGTTGGTGCGTGATTACCATTCGGAATTCACAGAGAGAATTCAAAAGAAAAACATTTTTCTAATAGCGGTCGTCCCTCGGCAGGCAATGGCAAACCTCCTCTGCCGTTCGGAGTCGGCTTGAAACTGTAGGTCCCTCCATTTGTGAAACAACATCAAGACGCTCACCACAAATAGGAGGAGGAGCTCGGCCAAACACCCAAAAAGGGTGTACGAGCCAATTATATATATATACAGGGCTCGGCACTCGAAGTGTAACCAACTTCAGACCGCTCCCCGCAGCTAATACAGTAAAAGATTTCAAAGGTAATAGTGTGATTGCATTAATTTTGGCTGGAAAATCACAGCCAACGATTGTGAGTGAGCTCGAGCACCTTAAAGTAAATAAAGTTTTTGTTTATCATTAAAATGATACTGGTAGCATCGCAAAACGTCATGGAGGTGCTCAAAAGACTGCAAAGTCACGTGGAATGTTTCAAAAAGTGAAGAAACGACTTGAGCGGAATCCCCGACGAAGAGCCAATCAAATGGCGAAATAACTGAAAATATCTCACCGTAGCATCCGCCGCATACTGAAAAATTATCTCAAATTTAAGCCGTACAAGATCTAAAAGGCGCATGACCTCACACCAAAGCAGCAGCAAGTCAGACTTGAGAGAGCGAGCGAATTGCTTCGTTTGCCCGAAAGCGGTCCATTTCCGAACATTGTGTTTTTTGACGAGAAAACTTTTCAAATTGAGCACTTCGTAAACTCCCAACTGACCGAATTGGGGCCATCGATTGGCCACCAGGAGGCAACATCCACCACAGGTAATGGTTTGGGTCGCTGTAACCGCAGAATTCGCCAGGCTCGAATCCGATGGATTATTCTCTTTGGGCCATTTTGGAGAGCAAGGTTCGAACTAAAAAATTCACCAGTCTCGAGGTGCTGAAAAACACCATTGTCCGCGAGTGGGTCAAAGTACTTGCAACCGTCTCAAAGCCATAGTGGTCATATCGAGCAAAAGGGAATTGATTCTTAATCTTAATGCTGGACTCTGTAGCTTTTTACAAGTCTTTATTAAAAGATGATGCCTGCGTAAAATTTTTAAATTATTCTAGGCAGAACACAGCGGAAGTCAATGCAACTTGAAGGCCGAGAGAGGAAATGAGGGGATAACCCATGTACTGAGTTGCGATTCACTGGAATTCCCAAAGAATCCGCAGGCGAAGAAGACCAGCGAGGACCTCCTGAGACGACCGCTGGAGTCTTAGTCGTAGAGTCGCTATGCGCATTAACTGGAATGAAGTTAAGGGATTGGCGCAAAACAGACCCGAATAGAAGAGATTCGTTGTGGCTCTCGCTTTTTTGCTGCACCTGCGAATATAACAGGTTTAAATATCATGAAAATATCGTGAATTCCATCTGCAGTTTGAGGCGGTTAACGCAAATGTATTTAGCCACCGTTTGGTCACGTCATCCTCCAATCCAAAGCCCTTTCTCCCCATATCGTCCTGTATGGTTCTTCTCCCTCAGGTTTTTTTTCTTTTATTCTCTTCTCTGTATGGCATCACAATAGAGGAATTTGATTCTTTGTCCAAGTGGGCGCTCGTATAGGCAGCTTCTCCAATATCCGCTAGAGCCATCTTCAGCACTACGATTAATTAATTTGCTTTGTGCAATGCTTACGTTGTAAAACAAATTAGGATTTTTTATGTATTTAATTAAATGCTTTATTTTTTCTATTTCTGCCTTGAAAAAGCTCCTTAAAAAAAACCATCTGCCGTTCGGAGTTGGCTTAAATTAGGCCCCTTCATTTGTGGAACGAAGAAGCTCCGTCTACAATTAAGTATGTAAAGGATTCTGTAATAAGAGGTGTTATTTTGGTATTCAAAGAAAAATGCTATTTTTTAATATAAATGGCAATATAACATCAGGCAAATGACCACCACGACCACGCTTACAGGACAATATCCCTTTCATGAAATTTTCCATAACCGGCCGCAATCCATTCACCTGTAACAGCTGTTATTGGAAAACCCTATATATTCAGGTTAACAGCCAAACACCCGCTTCTTGAAAATGCTAGCGACACTTGGACGCATTTGATCTATTCCTACTTCCATCTACAAGGTATTTGTTGATGAAATTTCAAAGTCGGGTTTTTCAAATCCACATGCAAGTTATGCCCGAAAAGGAGAGGAGTTTCGGAGATGAAAATAACTCTTACAGACCGCAATAGCCCAACTCAAATTTTCTTTTGAAAGCTCGCGGAAGATCCTTTGAAGCATTCCGCAAAACTTTACTAGTCTGGAATAAAATAGTTGAATTATTTGTTTTTGACACCAAAAAATCAAAACGTATTAACATACTTTGCATATCGGAAAATTTCATTAAATTCTACCCTAAGCTACTTATCAAACCGCACGAAATTGACCCACCACCTTGTCGTTGAAGTTTCGTAACCAAAATTTGCAAATATCGAACCAAACGAACCATCAAAGCACTTAAAGTATTTAAGTAATAAACTTTGCTATCCAAAGTAAAACAACTCCGCATGCCAGCGTGCTCGTATTTAGCTGCCTACTCCTAGACAAACTAATAAACTTGGCTAACAAAGCAAAAGTATTGAGAACTCCGATACAAAACAACAACGAAAAGTTGTTGCGCGGAGACGCCAAAACGAATGTGAGAGCAGAGCTGGAGTAACGAGGTGAACAGATCGAAATCAAAATCAAAATCAGTTACGAAACAAGTTTATTGAACAATTTATCAATGAAAGCACGAAAAGTTTTGCACAAACAGTGCCGAAAAAGGAAGCGCAAAGAATTAGATGATGGACGTACATATATGGGAAGTTGGCAGTGGGTGCAGAAGTTAAGTTTGGCAGTTGGAATATGTTCTAAGACGAAACAAATAGCCCAAAGAAAGTTGGCGGAGTAGGGTAAGTGGAGCAGTTTAGCTTACGCAGAGCTAACTGTTTAAGGGATGGCTATAGACATTGGCCAAATTCGAAGCACACTTAAGAAATTGGCAAAACTCGGCACGAAAATTGGTTTAACGCATCGGTTGGCATTCTCCAAGAGAGGGGACCAAAGATATTAAGTTTGCTTTTGTGCATACTTTGGATGGCACGAGTAGTGCAATGGTGAGGGTGGCCTGTGATAAATAGATTGGAATGTGCCTTGTACAACATTTGTTGTCATCCCATTGCGATGCGTGACTAACGCGACAAAAAATTAAAGTCATTGCAAAATGAATTGAATTGTGTGCGAAATGAGATGAAAAACTGCATGAAAAAGGTGAGTGGGAAGATTTGTGGCTGCCATTAGAAGGCGCACAAGGATTGTTGTATGGGCGCAAATGCTGGACAAGCAGACAAGCTGTAGCTGAGTGATAAGTAGGATTAAGGTACTCAGAGAACGAAAGGCGCCGTCGAACCGCCGCCGCACTGCAAGAGAAAGTCAAAACGTGTAATGCATTCGAAATCGCACAAAATAAGCCGCAATAAATCGCAGTGTAAAAATAGCTGGATGGTAATGGTATTGTATATTTTTTCCTACTCAAACGGCAAACGACACCGGAATCACAAACATGCTTGGGCGCGCTTTGTTTTTCAATAAATGGTAGAAAAAATTTGGAAAAATCAGCCAGCCAGTAGGAGGGTGCCATCTACATACGCACGGCCGAAGGGTATCCAGACGCATTTGTTTCACACCGACTGACGGATTTAAAAGCGTATTTTGCGCCAACAATGCCAAAACGGAAAACGAAAATGAGAACGAGCAAAGAAACGGATGCTAATGCAGAATGTCTGCGTGTATGCGGCCAAACGCCAAGGGCACGTTCCAGCAATGCCGCTCCGCTATGTTTGTCCGAAAAATGTCAATCACGGCACAAATTAAATACGCTTTCGGGAAAAGTGATGATGGCAACGTAGAATAGCGACGGGTATGCAGCCAGCAGCGGCAAAGATGTAGGCAATGCCAAAGGTGCCAACTGAGCTGAGCAAAAGGCAATGGTGTGCTAAAATTCTTGAAACTAAGACATTCAAATGCCAGTAACGAAAAAAAAAAAACACACACACAATCCATTTAAAGGCATGCGCTACGCCACGCTTGTGGGAAAAAAGAAGCGCTGTTGCCTAATTCGTCAAGAGCAAATAAACTTGAAGAGCGACATAGCAGGCGCGGCCCTTTCTGTGGGTCACACAAGCACAGCTGACCGCATTACACTCACAAAGCCTTAAAACAACACTACAGCACAGCCACGCCGGTATCCCTATGCTGCTGCATGGATTTTAGGATTAGTAGATCCACTCTGGGTATAGAATATATATACGTATGCATGTATGTGTGTGCAAACCTTTGTATGTAAATACGTGCAGCTCTTGCAGGGTCCTTTTGCATGATTGCCGCACATGATACGAGTACGTGGCCATGGTAATTTATATATGGATTTAAATGGGATCACAAACACAAAAGCTGCAATAGCAACAAATGCATTCAAATCGACAAATACAATTGCCAAGCAATCAGCAACTCAACCACTGCCACTGCTGCTACACGTTACGATTGTGCGCTATCGTTTTGTCAAATGCAACATTTGTGTGTGGGGTCGATGTAAAGCCTAAAATCAATACATATTTGTGTTGTGTTGTTATTTTGCTTATCGTCTCTCAGTTGTATGTACATACCGCCAAGCTTCAATCAGCAGCACGCGTTGCTGCAGCCCTCATTGGTTTGTCTATGCGTTAGTGATGTGCAAAAGTTCCTTGCTGCTGCTTGGACGAAGAGAATTACGCAATTTAGCAGCTAGCATAGGGTCTACGCACAAATAAATAAATAAATAATTTGGTCACGTGCTGTATACTGTGTACATACTACTCGTATTATTATCCAGCGACACACCAGCCCACGCACACTTATACGAATGGCTGTAATGAAATTGCATACTCTATTAAAGTATGCTCTAAATTGGAGAAAACCTGCTGACTTCGCCACTTACGTACAGTATTGTGCATAAAATGTTCTTCAAAGTTGCTAATTACCATATTCGGATTTGAATGAATTTCATGAAAAAGTCCATTGAGAACTTCCCAGTAACGAAATTTAAGAGTATTTTGAAATGTTCTCTCTCAAAGAGCGATACTAGCAAGTTTGCACCCAAATGCAAAATTTCTTGGAACTAACTAGTGACCAACCAGAGCGATGGATTGCAAGAGTATCCTTGGAAGTATTGCATTGTGGATGACTGATTTACGGTGATGTTAACCGCCCCATGCTGCTAATAAAGGTCATCAGTGGCGTAATATCAAGCTCTGCTTTATCAGCAGGCGTAGCAAAGGAATGACAGCCAAGATGTCAATATCTTAGCCCCTCGAGATCAGAGTGGCTACGGCGAAGGTGCTGAGATGGTTCCACTTCATTCTCCATACAGCGAACGTAAAAAGCATTCGAAGTAACGCCGAGTTTAGCTACATACATATCTGGCAGTCAGAGTCCAGTTTGAGCATGAGAGTGAAAAGCTGAGATCTTGTGAGCCTTAGAAGATCACTCGAGCACCGCCGATTAGTACATAGCCAGAATCATTTCACGACCCTACAAGTTTCTGTACCTGCGCAGCGCTCGCTGAGTTGACGCGAAGCCCCAGAAGCAGACCGCAGACAGTCAATGGGGTCCTCCTCTTTCCTGCAATATCGCTGTAACCAGGTACCGAGATAAGCCTTATGTATGTATATCAAAGAATCCGGATGCGATCGAGAGTGAAGTCAGGTATTTCCCGACCAGTGCACCGTAATCGAGCCCAGGTTCTTGACTGCCGTTTGGCTATCGGTGTACATACATATTTACTTCCGTGACAATTATTTCACAAGTGAACAGCCAATTAGCTGATTTTTTAATAGCTACTACCCTTTATGCAATGTGAGTAGAAACTTTCCCGCTTGAGCTAAGCGAGGGTGCACTTTTATTAGTCGCCAGAGGGATGAACAAAAAGTTTGTGAGGAGACGTGATTGCCCTTAAGTAAGTCCAGTTTTGTCTGCGACGTCTACAGGTACCAAATTTAGCATTGCATTAAGCGCTAGATCAGGAGTAGTTTGATGCGTTCCAATGATTCCATTGACAGCAAACCTTTGAACTCTCTTTCCAGCTTCTTCTTCGATGTCATACTCTCCATAGATTTCCATCAGGCAACGATACCATACAACAGAATTGACTTTATAATGGTATTTTACAGCCAAAATACAGCTCTAGACGACAGGTTCCACTTTGCGTAATTCGTACAGAGTTTCCACAAGCTTCCTTCTAAAAATTAGTGTCACGTAATCCGCGAACATAGGAGCATAGAGGTAGATGAAATTGCTGATGAGTTAGCCAGGAAGGGGAACGAATTGGGTACAGAGACCTCCTACCCGGGAACTGCACAAATTATTTCTCACGAAACCGCAGAAAAGATGGAGATCCATTTATTCATGTGCTATTTCGAAAACCCTTTGTCCCCAATACGATATACGAAGGACTCAGAAAGTCCTTTGGACTTCTCGCCTTTCACTTTCCAAACTCGTAGCTGTACTTACCGGTCACTGGACGATCGGCACATACGCGGAAAAGCTAGGGTTACCATTTAACCCCCATTGCAGAATCTGAAACGTCCCCTTCAGAGAAGGAAACTGTAGATCACTTTCTCGGTAAATGTCTGGGTTTGGCAGCCAGACGACTAAGGTCACTGGGCGCTCCTTTCTTCGACAGCCTGGGGCAGTGCGCTAAACTAAATCCAATCAATCTCCTACATTATATCAACAGCTCTGGCTGGCTGTAGATATCTGCCCGTTAGAGGTCTCATAATGGTATGAAAACGGCGCTTTAGGGCTATTTGAGGAGTGTCAATCTGGCATTTTAACCATTTCAGCTACCTCATCTACCTAACTCGCTTAAGGAATCACTCTGCAGCTCCTTTTCACCAGCTTCTCCAGCAAGACATTGACAATGACAAAGAAATGGTGAGAAAACTCTCTCTTTCGGCGTGCTTTTCCTCTCCTACCGGCGAAGAGGAGCGACGTCCCACTCTCTCGCGACCGTTCTATCCCTAAGTATTCTGTAGATAAACATGATAAGGTCGGCTCCGACCCCCAGTTTATCCAGAGACTTAGTGATTGTCTCCGGAATGACATTATTAGAAGCCTCCTCAATGTCGAGGAAGACGCCCATTGCTCTTTCTGATATAAGAACCCCTATATATCTTTCGCCAGGCAATGGCAAACCTCCGAGTGTATTTCTGCCATGAAAAATCTTCTCATAAAAAACCGAAAACGCGCCAGTTATTTTTTTTGTTTTATTGAATTTTATTTACATGGATGTATAAAAACAATACATTTTTAATATGAGACTTAAGTCAACAAAAAAGTTGCTTATATTTTGCACAATACTGTACAAACTTGCTTTAATGTAATCGGAGACTTTTTATAGCATCCACTTTGTTAGTTAGATATATTTATGTGTGTAGTTACTTTTATGTGCTCTTGTTCATGATTCATGTTTTTTTTATTTATTGTGCAAATATTAAGTGTAGACAGATAGGAAAAAAAAGAAGAAAAACGTATTATTTTACTGTAACATAGAAACGTGTGAATTTGCGATTGGTAGTTGTAAGATTGCCAAGTACTCAAATGAAGCTGAGGGATTATAACATCAGAAGACCATAGAGATGTCGACCATAGAAACAAGCACAATAACAAAATGAGTGGAAAAAACTGGCTTTTCTGCTGTGCTTGGCAAGTTGCTTGACTTTTATTATTTCAATATAATATTAAGCCTTTTTGTGGATTTCTAGAAGACTTTGAGTATATTCTACTTGCCTTCTATATATAATTTAATAGCTTTGACAACTAAGCCACTTAAATAATGAGTGTAACCCTTGAGTGCCTTAGTAATCTAGTTGCTGGTCTTTGATATCTCGCACCTTTTTAGGATCGAACGCTTACTCCAATTTATATGCAACTCTATCCTCGCTATCCACGCAGTGTTTCAAATAATTTGTTCTTTCAAAGAATATTTGACTCCCATGACGCCAATAATACGAATGCACGCCAATTATTTTTTATATGGGAAAATTGCGCAACATCGGCAGGGGGAAAAAATGAACTAGAATTTTGGGCTACTTCAAACTTACACCAGCTCGCTAAAATTTAATGGGCTATAAAATTGAGTAACTAGACTTTATTTTTTAACTCTGATTAAAAATTTAAAAATTTTGCGAATTAGAATTTGCATTTTTGTGATATTTGTTATTATTTTTTATAAGAAACGAATGCAAATTAAAAAAAAAAAAAAAAAAACGTCAGCAAAACGGGCCCAGGAAAAATGGAAAAATACCTGGAAAGTAATTAGTTCCTCGACGTCCCAACTATTTCAAAGATACTGAGAGAAATCATAACAATCTACGAGAGAATATCGTAATTTTAAATAGTATTGTATAAGAATTTTGGAAATGGTTGTTATTATTGTTATTGTGACAGCATAAACATACCCAATACATGTTTGGAGAATTCTGCTGGAGTGACAGTCCTTGACCAGATATAAATTCGAGTTCTTTCGGTAACGTGAAACTGACTGCAGCTGAGAATGGCTTCAGTTATTAATGAATTAGAAGAATCAATAAGAATGAACTAGAAAAAAAACTGAGAGGGATCTTTTTCACGTATGTCAAAACCATTTTTTTTTTCAAACCAATTTTTTTTAACTATACTTTAAACTACAAACATTTTAATGCTAAGCATATTACTGGTAGTACTCAGTTCACGCCGTGAAAGCACCGCGCAACATTTTTAGCAACATGATGTTAGCAACATTTTTTACACCAATTTAAAATGCGAATGTCATTTAACATCGAGCGAAAACTTACAGTTGTTTTGCGAGTGAAGTGCCTGAGTTCGAATGCTCCAAAGACATCACGTTTTTGAGTGAAACGTCCTCGAAAAGAATGTAAGTAAATCTATTTTATACTTTTTTGGGTCAAGATATATGTTGTTAATTTGTTTGAACACAAAATTTGCCAATTGCTTCTGTGGCGATGCTCATAAATATGAAGTTTTTTCTCATTTGACAATCAATATTGCGGGCGAAATTTGACGGTATCAAAATGGCAAAGTCACACCATTCGAGGTAGCAGCTACATATTGTGGACATCATAAAACACAATATTTGTTCAACATACATATTACAAGCCCTTGTCTCAATCCGTTTTCATTCTCTATGGAGTGAATGTAAATTCCAGGTGCTTATTCTCAATACGCATTTGTCATGATTATCCTTCCTAACTCTTGTGCATATTCACAGCTAATACACACACATACATACATCGTATAAATAATCTGAGGGATAATTTAGTATTTTTTATACTCAGCATTCATAAAGCCATCGCCACAGCTGTTGTGAAACAATTCGAAAGAGGGTGTTCAATGAATACCGTTCATACAACTCATTATTATTTCGCTGCCCAATAAACCGATGGCGACGCCCAATTTTTGATTAATTATAGTTTCATGAAACTGGTAATTTGATTATTTTGTCAAGCTTGTTTCGTTTCGGGTAGCTATTAAAACTAATTGTCTCATTAAGACTTGACTATTAGCGCACCTTAGCTTTGCCCCGGTAATGACATCCACACCAGCCACTCATACAAATATATCCAGCTAGCAGTAGCTTAGATTATTGCCAGACATAATTTCATTTGCATGAATTTCCCTTTATTGCCATCTGCCATAATGAGTAAAAGATTATCTAAATATTGACAATTTCAATGAGTTATTAGAAGTGCACTCATACCTCATATAAGTAGTACAAGTAATCATACATATTTACAATGACTTATCGTCGCATAAGTGTTCAACATTTGAAAACAAATTATACTGCTTCATATGTACCAAAGAAAAGTAGTCACCACTCGTAACAAAGTGTACGTTTTCTGCTCGTAATTGCTGATCAACTTTACGCAGCTCCCTATAGCACCAAGCATCGTGAACTGATATGTGGCGACCACTTCACCGCAACTAATAACAAAACTGTAAAGCACTTCCATTAGTGCCGCTAATGGAACTCGTAGTAATTCATTTCCCACATTCCTCTCTTTTGTTTTTGAACTTCTCCTAGTCGCATAAACCACTTGGCAGAAAATTCCCCCCAAATTCCAGAAGCGATAGTAAATATGATTCCTTTCAACAAGCGTATCACATGCGACTAGTTTGTTCATACATATGTATATGTAAGCACATATGTATGTAGGTATGCATAGCTTAGCACACACAACGTTTCGGATATTGTTTTTGGTGTATTTTTAGTTGTCCTACATGCACGCACATACAAAAACACAAACACTCCAAGTAAAACACTCGCACCAAAAACTAACTAAAGTGTTACATGGACAATTAAGTTTTTACGAAAAATTTCCGGTGGGTGGGTACCGAATAAGCACGAACGACCGACCAACTGCATGCATACACAGAGAAGAAGAAACAAATGCGAACTGTTGATTAAGAAGAAATAACCATCGATGCGGATATGTGTGAGTGGAGTCAAAGCAGGGCGGGTGGCTGTGTGGCGCCCAATGCATGCAAACAAAATGAAACTGAAAATGAAATGGGAGAGTGAACGATGGCGAGGGCGAACCCCAACTACGAAAGTAATGTGACGCGGCAATTTGGCGGGAATTAAGAACGAGGGAGAATATACATATGTATATGCATATATGTGTAATAGAGAGAGAGAGGGGGTACCGCGTGCGAAGCAGCTCAAGTTCTGTGGGTGGTAATTTTTAGGTTGGGAATAAAGTTTTTTAAACGCTGTTAGTTAAATAGAAGTCACTTCTACGCTTTATTGTGTTGGTGGATATATGTAATTGGGAAAAAGGTGTATTGGCTGTGAGTGATGAAAGGGTGTAGAAAATTGTAATAAATGGAAATTGACGCCACAAAATCGACGCGTAACATGCAACGGTAACGGAGACAAATAAATGGAGAGAGTTAAACAAGTCCAGCAAAGTATTTTCGAATATTGCTGGTAGTCCGAGTCAAATGAAGTAAGGTTAGTTTAAAATTAAATGAAACGCGGCGGGTATATTGAAGCCAAAACAGTAATAAGAACAACAACCAAGCATGCAAAATAACAATTAAGCTTAAGCATGTGACGACAAGGCCATTTCTTCTGGGGCAGGGTGAATAAGGTTGAAGGTAGGGAAGTGAAATTGCTTGTAAGTGAGAAAGTGTAACGAAATGAAGGTTGATTGAGGCAAGACAAACATAGATGAGACGCTGGGTTGCTGTGTTAGCAGGTTATGGGAGTTGGGAGTTGGTATTCGTTGGGCTTTTATAATATGGATCAGCTCAGCCCACTGAAGGCTGACGTTCCCACACAGATTTGGCAAGCGTACTTAACTGCAGTGCGCGTCAAATACACGCAATTAACTACGCTTTGATTAACACCCTTGCTTTTGGCTGTCGATTCTGTGCTTAAATCTCCTCTTCTAGATTTTGTTGGGGTAATGATGAGTAGCATAAAAAAATTGCCGCTGAGTGCTACACTTGAAATCACTTGAAATTCTTATTACTGCATTGGCGCAACTTTTTCACTTTAATAAGTGCTTGAAGATTTCAGCAGCAATTTCATAGAGTATCGCAACCAACTAGTAAAGATTTAAACATCTGCACTCATAACCAAGCAACTTTGGGCACATGCAGCCGTGTCAGCACTTTGCCACTTGTCGACGAACCAGAAGCTATACATATACATATAAGCAGTCTGCGCAAACACACACCAACTCACACACACACACACACTCTTTTCACCAGCAGCAAACGCAGTGCAAAAGATCTCACAGTTTGGTCGTTGAGTTGCCCAACTCGTGGCAGCTGTCAATTACAGATGTTGCATTTCCCTCCACCTTCTTCTAACTACACTCTCTATCCTATCCATTGGCAAGGAACCCCTCACCAGGTCGGCTGCCGCATTGACTTGCCAGTCAACGAAAATTGTTGGTGATGCTAATCTTGTTTTCGTTGCTATTTTCAATATTATTTACAAATCATGTTGCTGCTCCTGCGCCGCAAGCGGAAGGGGAATCGGTGATGATGAGCCAGCGGTGTGGTGGTGGTGATAGTGGCGGTGGCGCAGCGTGCAGTACCTTCGCTCACTCGTTCGTCTGTGTTTTCGCCTGTTGGCGTTACAGAGCAGCTGGCAGTGAACGGCGCTGTTTTCTCCTGCCCTGCTCAGCTTCTCAATCGATTGCTGATTTGCTGCTCGACGTAGCTCATTTTATTCGGCTGCAAAAACGGAAGTTAATGGAAAGTCGTTATCTTTGTTGTTGTTGTTATATGTTATTGTATTGTTATTGCTTGTTTTCATTATTGTTGTTATTCTTGTTTTAAATGAAGTCGTTGCCTGATTTTCATAGATTTTCTCCTGTTGGTATGCAGTAAAATATTCTTAGCTGACTTTGTTGTTGCCTCTTTGGCTTAGTCGTTGAATTTTTTCAATTTGGAAAATTCCGTTGCTGCTATCCTTGTTTTAAGTAATCGTCGATGTTTCCATTTTGTGCCTCTTGAGCGCTGTTCATAATTAAGTTTTCATTTCATTTTGCACACCCGTCAAAGAGTTGATAGGTTGGACTTTATTTGTGTGCTATGGTAGTGGTTAATTTGTGTGTATCGATGGATGAACGAAAGAAAGCAATATCCGATGTAAATATTTTTCACCCCATTTGTCGAAAACTGAAGCAGTCTAAAATATTCGATATTTGTTCAGACACCGAAAAATATTATAATTTAATATTCGATCCATTACAAGGCCAGCCCATTAAAGTTGTTGTCATTTTACGCGTTTCAGTCTATAATTTAATTTAGCTACGAGTACCCACGCGGACAAGGTCGCCCACGTCTTCTCGTGTCCCAGATCACTTATATGCTCTAGAGACTAAAATTTGTCTACGTTGAAGAAAGAAGGTTCGTTAGGAAGAGTAAAAAGGAATACGTCCAATTTGCTGCTATAAGAATAAAAAAGGAAAAGGACAGAACAAGCGAAATATTCGAACGCTATGCGCTAATGAGGAAACTCCGTTGTCAGCTGGCATCAAAGTCTGTGAGTTGCACAGTCATAGTTCAAATGTAGGAGCTCAGATATCTCAATGGTAGTCCCGTAAAAGCAGGCAGTGAAGGCATAGGTGCTCAACATCCGCCAAATAATTACCACAAAGACAAATCCCAATTTTATTGAGTTCCAGCGAATGGACTTCCATCGGACTGTGCCAATTTAAGTTCCTCACTACTATCGAAAGTTGTGATTTCGTTAGCTTTAGAAGCTGCCTGAAATGCTTCTAGCTCAATTGTGGCAAGAAGGGCCTCGCAACCTTGCCAGTTAGTGTTCTCGCTCATAGCTCATTGAGCAGGCTCGAGGTACACCTACCCAAAAGCAGACTACTGATAGTCAGGGAAGCTCTCAGTCTCTCTTTAAACGCATAGTTTTTAACTATCTGTTTTCTGCAAGATCCCAACGACCTAGTGCCGACATAAGCTTGCTAGCAAACGATTCAGATGTGCCTGCAAAGAAAACCTGGTGACCCCCAATTCATTTCGAGTGCATTACCAGCGCTTCTAAGGAATTGATTGCCTCCTGGGCATCAGAATAAATGTTTAAATTTGTGAGCATTCAACCGACTGCTTCTTTCATAGCCTAAATCAAAGCTTAATGTCCTCGAACTTCAAACCAGTCGGTAACAGATTCACTGAGTTCTGTTATCAAATATTACGCCCCGTCCAATTCTCCCTTATAGGGAATGAGCTTGCGAAGAACTCAACGAAGCCTTGACTGGGATTTTGAATGGCTTCCTGTGCCTCGGAGTGACTTCTCTTATTGCGAGTTTTTCATGAAATAAAGTATGGAAATTGTGTGTTCGAGGCTCAAATGCGGCAGCTGTGATGTGAATTTACAGCTGCGCGATCTTAACTTAAATCGAAACTGGCGCAAGCAAATTAATTCTGCAGTTTTCGTACTCCCCCCAAGTCATTGCTCAACCCATTTTCTAACGTTTTAAAATTCAGCTTATTACAAAAATTGAAATTGAAAATTTTAGTACCGATTTTACTCAACCTCGCAACACCCATACGATACGCACGAACTTTTACTACTCAACGGCTCCTGCTGCTCTGCTGGCTGGGGACGCAATTAAGCATAAATTGCGTGTGCCAGTGAGGCGTGTAACCGTGGTTGGGGAAGTTGCCAGCCAGAGTTCGGCGTAGACTTAGTATCGTATGCGATATGTGTGAGTGTAGTAGCGGAGGTTGGGGTACGGCAGTGTGGTGGCGATGGAGGCGAGCGCATAGTAATTAATAAATTAATGAACTGATATAACTGTGCGGCTGGTGAGTGGAAATATTTTGACTGATGTGCTGCTCTCACTGCTGGGCTACTGGCCGTGGAACGATAGTGCTCATGGTGGATATGTGTATGAATAGGCCGCAATGTGGCAGCCGTTATCGGTGGCAATAATCTAAAGGCAGAACGTGGACTGTGAGACCAATGCGCTGGAGTAGGTAATGAAGTATTGAAAATACGCTTGGGCAGAGCTAATAAGTTGAAAATTAAAGCAAGTTTTTTTTATTTTGCAATTTATTTCTTTTTTACTAAAAAAACTGCAACTTTATTAGTTCGACAACCAGCGCGCAATAAAAAGAAAAAATCAATAAAGGCTCCGAGCTCGCAACATGAAGCATGATTTTCTGCTGCAACATGTGTCTAATTCTGTTGTAAATGCAAAGACCTCGCCAGCGCTGCGCTTCAGCCAGCCATGTTTTATTGTTTCAAGTGTAAGGTTAGCTGCCCATTCAACGCTGGTATTTTCCAATAAATTTACTAAATATTTATGCGCCCAGATTTACGCCACGCTGACAGATAATGCAAAGCAATAAGCAACTCCACTAAAACACGAGTATCTGCCAAAGGGGCAACGAAATATACCTACAAGTGCATACATATGGACGTACATAGGTTGGATATGCGCCGCATGCTGCACTCGCAACAGCTGTGTGTGTGGCCGGCAAGCCACATGGCCAGCGCACTAACAACATAATGGGTTGTTAAATCTTTTTGTATACATTTCGCAGAACTTTTAATATTCAGAAACGAACGCTGGCATGGTAGCAATATGCAGGCATGCAGTGCAACACATGCGATACCTAAAACGCTTTTAAAGCTGTGGCGGATGATATATCACACACATACAAACATACATACACATGTGCGAGTATAGACATGGGCGCACTGCACTTGAAATTGAAATTTGATGGCCACACACTGCTGCTGCATGATGTAAACAACAAAGGTGGCGCACTGAGACCTTGCAACATGCGGCATATGCTGCTTCGGGGGCACAGCTTTGCCAGCCTTTGCATCATCTCGCCGCTCCGCAGCAAATTTTACCATATATTGTACATACATACACACACACATACATACACTTACAGTCAGCTTTCCCGTACACTCCGCCTGTGCCACCTTAGCTTCACTGCTTGCTGTTGAAGTTGTATCCTTTTAAGCGCAGCATCTCAATTGCGGATTAATAACCACGTTGCCGCACGTGCCACAGCGGCTGCCGCCTGCCACACCGCGCCGCTGCATGTTCATTCTTGCCACGCAACGCACAGCTCGACTCACTCCTCTGCGTTCTTGAACGCTGTCATTAGTGTTGGTGTTTACTGCTTTCGTTATGCTTGACGCCTGTGTATTTGGTGTTTTACTATCATACTATTCTTGTTGTTGTGGTGCTAGTGCTTGCTGCTGACATACGACAGCGAACTCGACGCTCGACGCTCGACTAGCAGCTCCGCTTTCATCCCACTTGTGGCTGTGTTGCACATTTAATGTTGAATTATTGCTTCGATTTCTTCTTATTAGATCTTCCACTGAAATTCGTTTTTACTTCTCGTCGAATGTGCGCTGTTTTCTTGTTGTTGTTTGTTTTATTTTGCTTTCATTTCTGTTTCGTTACTGCTGCGCAACGGGCGGTCGGCCGTTAGTCCTTGAAAACAAATGTTGCATTTCGGGAACAGCAGGATGCACTCGAATGAGTTTTATTGGATACTTTTATGTAATATTTTCTGAAGCTAGAAGTTTCGAAGGCCAAAAGGCTTGTCATTTTCTAAAAATTTAACGGCTGCTCAAGGGGTACGAGATGGTTGCGTAGTCGCTGTGATAAGATTTATTAGCTGCGCTCGAATAGTTTCCAAAAACTAAAATTCAAAGTACTATTTTTTCAGTAATGGAATGCTTTGTAGCGCTTTCGAAAGATGTTTTTATGTATTTTTTCAAAATAGCTTCTTTTCCTTATCCACTATCTCTAAAAATTGAGATTATCTCTTGAAATCATCTCTTCTACTCTTCAAAGCACGAGTTCTTATCCTTTTCAGAGTTCTACTGAGAACCATGAACGCTATTTTGCTTTCTTTCCAGGTTCCGTCAATAAAAGTATTTAAACAATAACTCATTCAAAGTCAGCCGCTGCAGTGTGGACGGGGTCTTCAAAAGTCATATGGGAGTACATGAAACACAGCTGTTGAACTCACACGAAATGCCAGAAACATACAGTGCATATCTATTTTACAACGAGCGTATTAAGCTTAGGAAAGGTGGCAAGAAGACCCATTGAGAAATGCATTCAAAAAAATATGTGATGAAAAATACAGCGCTAAAAATGTATATTTTTTTCTTAAGGGGTTACATGGGTTTCGTGGGTTCAAAAAATCGATTTTTGTTGGCTTATTAATTTCTACAACATCTCAAGAATATATATGTATATAAGGGGGCGTACGCGCCCCCCTGGGTGTTTGGTCGAGCTCCTCCTCCTATTTGTGGTGTTCCTCTTGACGTTGTTCCACAAATGGAGGGACCTACAGTTTCAAGCCGACTCCGAACGACAGATATTATTTTTATGAGGAGATTTTCCATGGCAGAAATACATTCGGAGGTTTGCCATTGCCTGTCGAGGGGCGACCGCTATTAGAAAAAACGTTTTCTTAATTTTTGATCTTTCACCGATTTGATAAGCAATGCCGGATAACCGGCAGGTTGTATTGTCAAATATTTATTGATTGATCAGTAAGATATGGTCGAGCTTTTATACTTATTTTACTTATTTCTACATATTCTATAACACATGTTTACTTAACGTTTATTTAACAAATTTTAGCCACAACGAGAAATGTAACTTGATTCCACTGAGTGTGCGGAGAAACAATTTAGGCACATCCCGAAAAATGCTTGTGTCAGCTTGTGCAGCTCATGCAATGAACCTTTGAAATATAAAGCATGCATTAATTAAATTAAAAACAACTGAGTATACTATATTAGGCATGTTCAACTTATAATCATACTACAAACCGACGTTTTCTCTCTGAATTGCGAATGGTAGTCACGCACCAACCCATTCGCCCACGGCGGCCGACCCATCTCATATAAATTTTCAAGTCGATCCGTATAATAGTGTCGGAGATACAGCCTTTGGAAGGTGTGCGCTCCAAACCACTTTTATTGTTACTCAAAACTTTAAACGCGTTTTTCTCGGAGCCGTGTTTTCAAAGTCAAATGTTGTCAAATGTTCTCGAAAACTACTCAACTGATCTTGATGAAATTTTACACAGTTCAATTCAATTCAATTGCAACTATTTAAAAAAAAAACAAAATGTTAAGCAAATTTGACCGAAAGTCACTTTTTCTTGGAAAAATGTATGCCAAAATTGCAATTTTTACTTTTTTCTTCTTTCCTTCGTTCAAGCACGAATTTATGGTCTTAACTAAAACACTTATTTTTGTTTTTTCATTTTTGATGATCCTGTCGGTATTTATGCCGACAACGCGGACGCACCTTTTTTTCGAGGGGTCACCGGAAATGACGTCACAATGCAGGAGTTTTAATTTTTTTTTTTAATTTCACAAATTATTCTTTAAATATGTATCTTTAAGACAGAAAAAAGTTTCAATTAAATAAATAATTTTTTTACATAGAAAACAAAATTAAAAATAGGCCTTTTTTTAACCGACGAAAACCATGTAACCCCTTAAATAATATTAAAGACTTAAGAATCTATTCTCTCTCTCTCTATCTATCTTGCTCTTTTCCACATCACGTCTTGATAAGTTTTCCACAAATGGAGGGATCACCGCCGCTTTCGTACGGCAAATTACTTTTTTATGAGGAGCTTTTTCAAGGCAGAAATGCACTCTGAGGTTTACCGAAATTTTTTTGCTAAATGCGGTCACCTCTTGGCTTCTCAAAATACTTAGGTGGCTTCATAAAATTGTAGGTTCCTGCATTTAGGTGCAAACGTACACCTTAAAGTTGAGAAAAAGCTCACCCAAACATATAATGGAAGTACAGAATCTAATTTCTTCTTTCTAAACCGCCTACGAATTCTTTCTATTTCATACTTTCTTCTGAATTCAGAATATTTCGAACGCAATTTCTAATCATAAATTTCCTGCTAGGTCGCCTAAGTAAATATTCATTAAATATACCCAACATCACTGAGCACTGTTAGCTAATCCACCACCCCTGACATATAATCCACCAAACTTGCATTCATATGTGCACATACATACGTACATGTATGTGTGCATGTACAAACTCTGATTTTCTCTCAGCAATCACCCGACGGAGTGCAACGAGCAAAACAACAAGGGAGTCACACTCTCAAAGCTGGTTACACATCGTGTAGTTATTAATAATTCACGCAACAGAAATACCCTTCAAAAGAGGCTAAAAGTTTGCTAAACCTCTGGTCATAGTGTGCTAAGCATTGTACGCGTGGGGACAACAAGGTGGGAAAATGGACTAAGCCTAGAGGGTGCACGAGAAATGAAAATAAAGTGTGATCTAGGGGAAAAGAGAAAATAGAGAGTAGGAAGGGGAGAAGCGGAAGCTGCACGTCGTTTGATGGACGTGGTCAAATAGCTTTCAATGATGATGATAGCAACTACAATAACAACAACAGCAAGAACTAACGAAACCTTTGGCGCGTTCAATAGGCGGTCATGAAAGCATCGTATGGTCGAGTTTCCTTCTAGTTTTGTTTGTGTTAGATCCACCCTCTAAGGCCAAATTGGGGTTGCATGCTAACGTAGATATACATGTATGTGCCCACATATGTACATACACGCATGCATTCATATTTGTATTTACGTACATTTGTTTGCACCAAGCACACGATGCTCTGCCAGATTTTGCCTGTAACAGAAACAAAAAACAACACCAATCATAGCATTTTTATTACTCATCAGTGCCAATGCGAGCACTTTTTGACAAACCCACTGCATGCTTTTGACTGCTATTCGCATCCACTGTTGTTGTTGTTATTTCTATACGAGCACATCGGCGGCACTTTAAAGAGGCGCTAATGTGCCTAAAAAAGTGCGAGCGCTCACAACCAATTGACGCGCATTGCGTGTTGCAAGCGCATGTTGCACAAACATAGTGGCGCACACAGCTGCTTTCTGTGCGAGCAAGTTTTGTAAGCAAAAACAAAAGCAATAGAAATGCATCGCATTGCAACTGCATGCAGTGTTGACTTCTGTTTGTTGTTATTGAATTTGCGAGTTGTTTTTCTCTTTGCTTATTGTTTGTTTGTGTTGCTGTATTTCTATTTGTTATTTGTTGTTGCATTTCAAATTCAATTAGCAATGCATGTTGCGGCCATGTCGGCAACATCCGGTCTCGTCGCGGCGGTCTGCGCCAGCAAGCTGCAAGCCAAGCGGTAGTTGTGGGGCTCGCGCCACAAAATGTTGCAACTTCACACCATTGCGCGTTGCAAGCGTTCGCACCTACATGCATGTGTACGTTTGTGTGTTTGTATAAATTTATATGTGTATGTATGTATGTTTGTTTGCCTTTGGCAGCCAACATATGCCAATAAAATTTGGGGAGCGTCTAACTGATGACCGCCTAGTTGGGGGCGCATGTACGTGTACGCTCTGTCCGAAAGGTGAGGTGTTGCATACAACATGCCACTTTCACATAATTCTTTTAACCAACACTTCCACTTCCCTAAACGGTAGTTGGTGTTGTTGCCATTTCACGTTTTAGCTACGCCAAATATTTATGTATTCGCCACGCATTTTACTCGCGCCCCCATTGCAATGCTACTGTTTCGCGTTGCAATGTCTACTTCGCCATACCTTTGTACCTATAAGTATTTGTTGTTATTTGGCTTATGCAACTGTCTATCCAGTGGTGTTGCTGTTCGTTGTTATTTGTTGCAAGTTCAAAGCGCAAAATTTCGAATGCATGGCAATTTGGAGTTTTGAAAATTAGACCAATTGTGCGGCAATCATATCTGCTTGCCACACCGGCCATAGCACGGGCATTGTGTGAGTGTGTTGCACGATGACAAAGGTGACAGAGTTATTGGCTACGTTGGTCAACCCCAGATAACTGGTCAATCTAAGGTGATGATGTAGGCACGTGGTGGGGGGGAGGTCACATAATAATAATTCAATCATGGCTTATTCGCTTGTTTGTTTATTTGTTTGCGGAACAATTACCGACGTTATGTGAATTTTCCACTACCTCACCGCTCACTCACTCACTCACTCGGTTCCGAAACATTTCATGTGGCTTTGCTCCACTGGATTTTATGGCACTGCTGTCTATTAAAAGCCTAGAGATTGAGTTGTGGGCAAGTTAATTTAAGTGCGTGTGTGTTTGGCGTGTAATTTCCTATGCTGGGAGTCGACATTTGTTTACGTATGTACAAGTATGTATGTACATACATACATAGCAAGCTCAAGTAAATTGGAAACACGTTTGAAATTGACATAAGCCTGATTAACACAAATTTTTAAGTTTTTGAGAAAATATGGAAATGACACAAAGCCAACGTTTAACTGAAGTAAATACGAGTATTCTGCCCAACAATTGAGACTGGCTGACGACCAAAGATCGATAGAATACAAGTTTGCGCAGAGAGAAGTGGAAAAAGGGCGTAACTTGAAGTGACGAAAATCTAAATGAGTTTTTTAAGTAACTAAGATGAAAATGTGAAAATAGCGAAGAAGTTGTAAACAAAAATAATAAGTTAGGTTAGGTGAATTTTAGTTAGCAGAACTCTACAATTATATCAGCTCAACAGCTGATTCTGTTAAATTGACTGGGAGCCGTATAGCGGTATGTGCAACCTTTTGTAACTTTTTTTCTGTAATATTCTTGAGCTATTGGCTGCTAAACCAAGAAATTTTCAATTTACAAACCTTGAAATCTCTATTTGCTATGAAAAATTCCAACAAAACCTTCGTACTGTCCTTAGCTTAAAACAGACGTCATTAACCAGTTAACTGTGATTGACGAGTATACTCTTCATGGAGAAATGGCAAAATTTTGTGTATTGACGAGTATACTCGTCATGCGTATAAATTAGTGACCATTGGCTATTTAAATTACAATTTTTGAGAAAAACTACACATATTCTCAAATTTCAAGATGATTAGAATATTTTGAGGCTATGCCGGAATAAAACAAACAAACAGAAAATACAGTGCACTCGCGATAACTCGAACTAATTAAAACAGGTGCTGTTCGATTTATCGAATTTGTTCGACTTATCAATTGAGTGTGCTATGTTAAAAAAACAGTCATCGATATCGATTTTTTTCAATTAAATTTATTTATTTATTTACATATGGATATGAACATGAATATGTTTAAAATAATTAATTCGTTTCAATATTTTTCATCAAATATTTGGCAGTCTTTGTGTCAGTTACACAAAAAAAGTCAGCTTTAACAGAAAAGTTAGGCCGAAAAGAAAGTTGTAATGTGTGTTTGTCTTTTCTTGCCTGCAGCAATGTTGAAGAGTGTTAACCTTTGCGGGGCTTACTTGTTCAGTTGTGGCCCACTGAATTACCTTATTGATAGAGCTAACTGCCCCCTCAGATGATATCCGCTCACATGTCTCAGTTGTGTTGTTAAACTCAGAATCACTAGTTTCAATTATTACTTCTGTGTCGGTAAATTCGGCACCATCATTCCATTTGTTAACATCATAAAGCGTAAATTCGACCTGTAAATTATGTTTTTCATGTTATGTTCTTTCAAGATGAGTCCACTTATTGGGTAATTCTTTTTTCTTTGGGACAGAAACCATTTGTATAAAGCGGCTTTCATTTTAGGAAACTCAGAAGCTTTTAAAGTTCTCCTCTTCCCAGGACCCAAAAACGTGTTGTTTACTGCTTTTAAAATTGCCTTGTCTTTCTTTTTTATAAGACTTATGGTGGACTTGGCTACCCCATATTCCTTCGCTAGAGAAGTAACACTACATCCACGTTTAATTTTGTTAAGGACTTCAGCCCTCTCTTTTAATGTTAAACACTTCAACCTTTTACGATCCATTACTCACATGCACTGATACACTACAAATGACAAATTTAAAGCAATTTGGTCAATGCAAGATGTTGTTCCCAGAAAACTAACGGGATATTAACGTCGAAATATTCATATGGACAATACACTAGTATACATATAATTTATATACATATACTATTACATATGTATGTATGTACAAAATGTACATGTTTGAAAAGAATGTGTGTACAAATAAATTTGTTTTTTTGTTCGAGTTATAGCGCTTTAATATTGTTCGAGTTACAAACTAGTCAATAGGGAAAAAAATGTGTTCGAGTTAGCACGTCGTTCGACTTAGCGGCTATTCGAGTTACCGCGAGTGCACTGTATAAACAATTTGAGATGATGTCATGCTTCCCCGTATGCACTGGTTGAAAAAGTTCACCAGTTCGCATAATGAATTTATTTATGTGCGATGATAACGTTTTTTAGATGTTAACCTGAAAGGGGCAAAGGCAAAAGTCAAAAAGTGGATTTATAAACTAGAAAGCTAACTCGTGTGTGTCAGTGCATATCTTACCAAGTGTCGGCGGTTCCTATCAAATAAGTACAGTACAACGTAAGAATTTCAAGTGCGTTAATATTATAAAGTTGTCCAGAAGTTCTGTAAATTACTATTTTTTTATTTTTAGTTCATTTGTCCCCAATTTTATAAAATTAACCGGTCTTTTTCATCCAATATCTTACCAGCGCAACTTACTCTGTGATTGACGACTATACTCGTCATAGCTCAATTCTGGCGACATAAAACTGTGCGCACTTTTAAATGGGAGCGCCACAGTTAACTGGTTAATATAAATTTAAATGTAACGTTTTGATTACTTATTTATTATACACATGCATACATACAAATGTATTTATATCGGCCACGACCATACTTCGTTAAGCATTTCGGTTTTTGTCCGATCACCGAAATTAAGCAGCGTCGGCTGCGGTTAGTACTTAGATGGGGGACCGCTTGAGAACAACGCGTTTGTTGGCCCAACAAGTGGTATCACAGTGGGCCTGCAGGCCTAAGTGAGACCCTCTATATACATTCTCATGGAGAGTGAGAAATATACGTAGTAACCTAGCTTAAAACAACTGAAACACCCTAAACACCTGCTTTATCAAGGCGAATTGAATACAGATTGAATACAAAACAAACAAACGAAAGAAAGAGAAATCACAAGTTTGTGAAAATTCACTGAATGGCTTGGTAATATTGTGATTTGTAACATTTTAACTAAGGTAATTAATGAAATCGAAGTGCCACGTGTTAAATTAGGAAAGTACAAATGAATATAAGGCCTCCAAATGCAGTTTTGCTTTGTATATCCTAAGAGCCTGACGTCACAGCGAATTTGGAAGGTGGAATCTCTTATTCTATCATTCTTGGGTTAGTTGAATACAAAACCAAGGATGATAGATTATCAGGTTTGGCCACCCGCTAGGACGAGAAACAAAATTGTTAGAGTAGCTTCGGCTGTCACGTCACTGCGGTCTCGGCAGCAGTATTCTGACACTCATTTCACACGTGATAATTTTTTTTGTATATCACCAACCCAATCTCAATTTTTTCGTAAGCAAACCGTTGTCATGACCCATGTGATGTCAGCAAATCAGCTGATTCCCTCAAATTCGCTATGAGCTGAGTAGCGATGTGATGTTGGCCACACCTTCTGTATTCCCTCCACTGTGAGAGAAACGCTTCGTAATGATGAATTGATGCCTGATTTCAATAAAAACGGATAATACATTGTCTGTCAAAACCATTAAAATGAAGTTGGAGTTTATTTAGACAATCAGATAACGCATTTCGACCTTCTTTTTGGTTGTTCGTAAGCTCAATTCAAATAAGACAAGGAATTGTAAGTGAATTTCCGATTTGGAACACTACGAAACTGCATTTGATGTTGAGAGAAAATGTCGTGATTGGGTTGAAACCGTTCAGGTCGCTGTGGCCATAATCCTAAATATCATTCCAAACTAGATATAGGTAGCTCCTTTGACAACTTGGAAAAGCGTGCAAATGATGCATCGAAGGAGGAGCGCATATATTGATTAATAAAAAGTAAAAAAACAACAACAAAAACACTTTTGCATGCAGAAATGAGCGCCAGCTTTCTTTTTTGCTGTGTAAAAAATGCATAGCCATATATAAATATTAACTGTAGCTCAGTAACAGAAATTGTTTTCTTATTTTATAGCAAGAGTCAGGGCCGTAGAGAGCATATCCGGGCCCGGGGGGGAAATTGCAAATGCGGGCCCTTTCCAATTATGTCTAATTCATATAAATACGTAGTCCGGGCCCCTCTGAGAACTCCGGGCACGGGGTAAAAAGTCTCCGATCCCTCCCTCTCGACGGGGCTGGCAAGAGTTATAGTAAATTGGACACGATTTTCTCTATTATGACTTTGTGGATTATCTATCAATAATAAAATAATTCTCTAGTCCAGTCTTCAATCTCTTCTCAAATCCTTGTCCAGCAAAAACAAAAAAAATTCTATTCATTATTTTACACTGCTGCTCTTTATCAAAATTTACATTAAGTAGTCAAAATATTTACCTCTACAATTCACTAATAAATATTTTCTTACCTTTATCGTTTCAGGTAAACATATCCTTTATATTTATTTGCTTGAGACTCACTCACCTTTTCTGGGAACTCACCCGCCAGCGAAGTAAACGCACACAAAAACAAAACACTCAGCATTATGAAGGAAGAAAGTCAAACACACACACATAGACACGTGTGTATGTAGTCGTAAGTGCAGACTTACGCAATTATTTACTTACTTTCTTGTTGTGTATTTATTATTCATGCCGACGGTCCGCCGCGCCTTCAAGTCATGAAGCAAATATTTAAAATGCAACTTCAAACCAAATATGTTTATAGATGAACTCGATTTGAACTTTTGTTTGTATAAGGCGGCGATAGGACTGCTTGGTGGAAATGGTAACCATATTTGTTTTATATATCCATATATTGTTTTTAAAAAAAATAGATACTATGTTAAGTACCTAGAAAAATGTTGGGAAATCGAAATTGGCAAAATGAATTCAAAGTTAAGAATATTTGTTGTTTTTGTACATTGTTTTTATACATAGCACAACTTGCATCGGAGAGGTAAGTTCTTCTCAGATGTATTAACAACCGTGGAAGATATCGATAAAACCATAAAAATCATGGCGTCGGACCGGCATGTGAGCACTCATTTCATTAGCTAGGAACCGAATTAGTCACAAAACCATTTGGAACCATTTACAAAAGGTTGGTGTCAAGAAGATGTTCTATGTACGAGTACTGCAAATCTTTTGGAACGAATTATGGCCTACAAATCTTTGCGAAAGCGTCATGAAGTCGATCACTTTGAGAAGCAAATCGTAACTGTCAATGAAAAATTAATCGCACATGAGAAGAACATTCGAAAAGGATCGTGGTGAAATCGCGGTTAGCCAAAAATCTTCTGGCTCGTTATAACGGCCAAGAAGGTTTAGCTGTGAATTTAGCAGAATTAAAAGAAAATCATCCACCCTGAGCTGTCCGCATCGTCCTATCATTCGCACCGTCCCAAAACTCAATTCGGGTTTCTATTTTTTCAAAAACTAGCAAACTTTTGACCAGGGGTGACCAGAGAATAGAGTATAGAAATGGTGAATGCTTGACCAGACCCAAATTGAACACAAGTTTTAACACTGCACCAAAAGCTGCTAGAGCTTGAATGGAAAGTTCCATTACATCCAAAGCATAGTCCAGACCTGGTATTGAGCGATTATCTACTTTTCAAGCAATTGTGAAATTTTCTTTGTGTTACAAAACAGGTGCGATAGGGAAGTAGATTCAAAGCTTGAAGGAATTTGAAAATTTCTTTCGAATTGGGCAAAATTTATTGGACTAAACTACGCATTTCTGATCTAAATCGTTGAAATTGTTGAAGTAAAGGGAACAAATGCTCAAATGCTTTACTTTAGAGAAACGTTTCAAATTAAGAAGAAATAAGCCAAAAAATTTTTATTTCTCAGAATCTCAAAGCCATCGAAAAGGTTTCTATCGAGCTTCTGAGAAAAATTTCGGTTGATGGCCGAAAATACTCATTCGACTTACTTTTAGGCTGTGCAAACCACTGCATTGCTTCGAAAGTGGAATATTTTGAATTTTCGACAGAAATGTTGTTGTTCTCATTTGTAAAAAGACTTTTTTTTACTTTGGAACGCACCTTGAATATGGTTAAGCGTTTCGCAAGTTAACTCTATCTAGAGAATAACCCTGTTATTAGATATGTCAAACTTTTTTATTATCTAATTTCCCTTTCCCATCCTCTTCAAGATTGAAGTAGGTAATTGCTTTACTGACAGTTGCGTGAATTGCGAAAGCAATTCGTTCCACACTGCCCACTTTTCCTTTCACAACGCCCCCTATTTTTGCGGTCAGTCAGAACTAACGGAAGTAGCCAGCTGAAACTTTCAGGAATAAACAGCAAACGTCATTCATTTGATAACAAACAAAAAAATGACGCCATCGAACAGTTGACAGGCAAACACATACCAGCAAATGTGTATGTATTTTGACAATTGACAGAAAAATGAACGCAAAAACATGACAACCACAAAAAATTGTAGAACTGAAGAGATCAAAAGAACAAGCAAATCAAAAACTATCGTACCGAAATTGAACTGAGTTCTAGAGATGCAAAGCACAAAAGTAGACAAAAATGAGAAATTGAAAAAGTAACTGAAACAGAAACAGAAAATAATAATAAATGATGGAGGAACACAAATGATGCGAACAGATCGCCATAAAATGTATCATTAGGACACGCCTATACATATACACATACCTATGTACATAGTAAACACACACACACACACATTGAAGTCACAAGAAACCAAACTCCGCTGATAATAAGTTTTGGTGAGGCATAAAGAAGGAAAGAAATGCGAGATGCGAGTGAGTAGCTGCTGCACTCAGAACAACACAAATAGGCAGACCTACCTCAGGCAGGGGGTAACGGCAAATATACAATACGAGTTTGTACTTACGGGAAAAATCGTGAATGCAATTATAACTGAATGGTTAGGAGATCACTTGGCCTGTTTGTACGTTGGTTGGTTGGTGCAAACGTCGCAGCGCTGGAACACATGCAGCGTATAAACAATTAGCTAAGAAGATTGATGACATCGACAAGAGAAGGACGAGCGAACAAATAAATGCATTTGATTGGAAGAAGTGGGGCGAGGGAGCGTGACTGGAACAAATGCGTAGCACAAATATAAATGTGTACATTTCATCAAAAACCTTTTGATGCACGAAAATTTGGTAGGACACAAACACACACTCACACACACACACACAGTTAAATAAAGCAAAACACACTTTTTGAATAATACCAAGGAAAGTTGTAGTAGAAGCGTAACGAGAAAAATTGTTCTACAAATATGTATGAATGGATATACACTTTGATCAAAAAGTACCGGGCTGACCGGGAAGGTTGTTTTCTTCGATTGCCATCGGGCCAGACAGTCAATAAAGAAAATTATTTATCCATTCTGAAGCGTTTGAGAGATGAAGTACGTCGCAAACGGCCGAAAATGTGGGCAAACAATTCTTGGATTTTGCATGATGATAACGCGCCATCGCACCGAGCCCAAATTGTGATGCATTATTTGACCAAACACCTGATATGGCTCCGTGCGACTTCTTTTTGTTTGCTAAATTGAAGTTACCACTTCGTAAAAGGAGATTTCAGCCGATAGAGGCGATCAAAGAGAATGCGGGTAAGGAGGAAATGAAGGCCTACGTCGGCCTACCAGGGGTGCATGGAGGACTGGGTTAAACGTTGGCACATGTGGGTTGCTTCAAACGGGTCATATTTTGAAGAAGATAAAATAAATTTGCCTCAATCTTAACTCTGTTTGGTTTTATTTAAAGGTTCCTGGTACTTTCTGATCAAGGGTATGTGCATATAAAGGGTATTTCAAAAGACGCACCTCACTGTTATTTAAAAACAAAAAATCATGTAAAAATATAGATTCTTTCAGGTTTCACTATTTTTTGTATTTAATCGCATCATTTAAATGTCAGCCATGAGTTTACAGTCTACAGATAAGCCCCGACAAACAGTCGAGATATCGATGTTGAATGTTTTCAGCAACACTTTGCGCTACAGCAGCAAATTCTCAACACAACGTCAAGTATCTTGTCGCTAGTCCTTTTCTCGATCCTGTCAATGATAGACAAAACCAGTTTCTTTGGTCTTTGACCTACCTTTGAATTCTTGACTCATTCGGACGATTATTTTACCAAAGGAATCACGAATTTTGAGATTGACTATTTTCATAAGAGGTTAGGGCTAGTCAGAGGCCCGCAAAAATGATGATTTTCAATATTTTTTTTTTTTTGCTAGTCAGTTGCTTTATTTTACAAAAATAAAAACATAGCGTTAATGCATCATGTTTCGACTTAACTTAAGCAAAATTTCCAAAAAAAAAAACATAAACTTAATAATTGTAAAAGTTATAGGTGTTTGTTTGGAGCCCGTTTCTCCAGAAGCTCCTTGCGGTGATCATCACAAGTCCTTGGAGAAAAAAGTTTTATTAATGGCTAATCCTGTGCCTGATCGAAGCTTTTTTCTTTCAAAATTAAAAATATGGCGGCCTCAGGAAATATTTTTCAGATTTTCGAGAAAAAACCGACAATTAATTGGTAAAAAAAGCCTTTTGTTAATTGTTGAATAACTCGAAAAGTATTTGTCCGATTCACTTCAACTTTCATAAAATGCTAAAAAATCCAATTTTTCCTAAATTCTGACTACCCCTAACACCATAATAAATTTCAATATTTTTAACGCGTTCTTCTGTCGTTCAAAATTGTACGTCTTTCTACTCGACAAATGTCAAAGAGGCATAAAAAAGGTACCGTCTAGGAAATATTCACTACTGGAATCACTTCAATGCGTCACTTTCGAAAGACTCTTTATAAATACAACCTAATATGCACATTTTTGAAAATGACTGAACTAAGGTGGTTGGAGAACAAAGTACTTGCGGAAAGATCGACGACTACGAGACCTTAATTTTCTTTTGTGCGAACGTTGCCATTTACATATATCTCTGGCCCTGGGCACTTTTAGCATTGTCAGGCGTTATCTGACAGGAAAGTCTGACATATTTTACCATAAACGCACTCAGAATGTTTGGATGTGAGGGGTAATGGTTGAAGTGCCCGTCCGCACTCCTCAAGTAACACTAAAGCGCCGTTTTGGATGTGAGAGCCATTTAAGTGTTTCTTAACATAACTGAAGCAATCGCGAGTTGAATATTAGCCCTCAGTTCAATTAAATTTTTGTTCTAATTTCGAGTAAAATTCCTTTGAGTAAAATTCCAAATTTAGTTAGTCGTTGTCTTGCATTCTCTATGACTAAAACTGATTGTTTACAAATGACAGCTGTCAAATAAGATTATTATACAGCTTACACAAAAATGGCGCTAAATTCAAAATAGGCGGCCGTAATGAGACACTTAATACTCGTACCTTATGGGAAGCCCTCTGCCGATGCGCTATTTGTTTCTTTGAGTAGCAACTCTTCCTTAAGATCCATTCCACTCTTTTACCACATACATACATACATATATGACACATATTGCTTGTTACACGTGTACTCGTAGTACGAAACCACCTAAGGTTAATTAATCTTCGAGAATCAATTTAATTCTTTCCGTCAAAGAACTGGATGAATTTTATTTGACTATGGATATTTTCTATCGAAATCTTGTGTACGAGTACATAAATAGAAAAACTACAAAGTAATAAAAAGTTCATTGGAATACGAAAAGATATCAGAAAAATTGTGCCACCAACCCAGAGAAAAATAATCAGATTAAGCAAAGAAAGCAAAAGCATGCTCGAAGGCAATTTAAATGTTAGAAAATGACTCTTCGTAATTTGCTGCTCCAGGATTCTTGTGTGAGTGAGTAATTTTGTAGATACATAAATACATTTGTATGTGTGCAGTTCTGCATGTTGTAAGTGCGACGACGATGATTATGTTGATGGTGATGTGGCACGAAATAGTTCGCCTTCTTGCCATGCGAAGCGGAGAAGGAAGTATTTTTAACCATTTTTTGTGCTGCGTGCTCATCGTTGGCCACACTGTGGCAGTATCGATATCATTTCATTCTCTCACACTCACTCCACCAACAATTGCCACTTTGAATGTATGTATGCCTATATGTCTATATGTAGTTCTACTTATTTCGATTTCAACCATATTATTAAGTGTAGCCAGCAGCAATTAAGTGAGATAAGCAAACAATAATGTTCCTAGTCACGTACTGGCGTGGAACTTGGGACAATTTCTCACTTCACAACTCAAAACACAAGCGCACAAGCGCTCACACGGTCCGCTGGCAAAGCGGCACGCATACATGCATAGGTATAAAATAGACACGCATAGGAGCGGAGTGGAGTATGCGAGGCGAGAAGCACAAGCAATTATATATGGAGGTGTGGGGTGGCAACATGACATGCGGAATTCCTTAGTTATTGGGGTTGGTTCGGAAATTCTCGTAGTAATCGAAAAATAAAAAAAAAATTGTTGCAACAAATGAATGACTTGAAATCGTAGCAATGCCTTTTGTAGCTGATTTTGTTCAGTTGTCGGGCAGCAGGAGCGTAGACGTAGCGCTCATTCTGTGTGTTTGATGAAATTGTATGTTATATGCTATGACACTCGGTCACTGGTCGAGTGGCTGGACAGCTAGGAAAGCCACTTGGCCTGTCAGTCTGGCAAAGGGGGTTTGTGGCCTGCGGAATGCCATGGCTAAATAGACAAACGCTTCGGTTAACCGGCATGGAATGTGCGTCGCAAATAAATGAAAAATGTAATAAGATACATGGAATTATTTAGAAAACAACAGCAACACTAAAAGCTTGGAGAATGTAAGATGTTTGTGGTTGAGCAGTTTGTCGTTTGTCCTACCGCAATGCCGTGAAAGCGTGTGTGTGTATGTGTGTGTATTAGTAAAGTACCATGTGCTTAAAAAAACATTAGCTTGTCAATTTCAATTTCAATTGTGTGATTTTATTTGATCTTTTCCTGTACATCACACTCTTGCTCTGAATTTATTTTATTTTTGTTTGGTTTTTTAAATTGATAAAATTGAAAGGAGGGCTTTTCACGGTACTAGAAATTCAATAAGAGAAAATTTCGACCAAAAATGTCCGTTACAGTGTTTTTATGTTATTTCAATTACCATTTCTTGTCTATTAAATATTTGGGAACATATGTATGTATCGGGCGTTGTTGTTGTTGTAGCAGCATAAATATTCCCCGCACGAGGAATGCTGCTAAAGTGACAGCCCTTGACCGGATATAAATTCGGGTCGTTCCGGTAACTTAGAACCGACTGTCGTGGAAACGATTGTATCGGGTGTCTTCTTAGCTGCTTGAGAACTATCGATATCGATAACAATAGTTATTGAGAATAAGAGAATGGCAAACTGGGTTGGCAATTCTGCTCAGTAAGGTTTGGCAAGTCAACATGAATCGGTTAATGCCAGAACAACGCTTTCAACGCCTGTGGAAGTTTATTTTGAAAAAAAAAAATGTGTACGCGATTTTCATAGAGCACTGGCGGCATCGTCGGACCTAATTTCTTTCGAATTTTTCTTTCGAAATGAGGAGGGACCTGCTGTTACGGTGAATGGCGAGCGCTATCGAGCTTTTTGTATCCAAAAATTAAGCAGCTAAATATGGAGGACATTTGGTTCGAACTAGACGGCGCAACTTGCTTTACAGCGCGTTTTACAAGCGATTTATTGCAATATTCCAGCCATTATTGACGCCACACGGCCAGATTTTTGGGGAAAAATAGTCAAAAATTGAACTGATGGGATGGGCCATGTATCATATTCAGAATATCATATTCAAAAAATTAATGCCATGAATTTACTTACCAGATCGTAAGAAAAAAAAAGACACTTCTTTATTTCTTATTTACATTTTAAGTTTTCAAGATTTTACAAAAACACCCGATACATGAAGTGCACATATATACACATATTTTTCCTTTTGTCCTTGTACGACTGAAAATATGTATTATATTTTTTTTCTTATTCTATTCACTATTTCTTTGCTATTAAATATTTACTTTTGCTTTTCTAGTTCTTCTGTTCTTTTTTAAAATTTTTTCTTATTTTTTTATATTTATTTGCACCAACTCAGCGAGCGCTGGGCAAGTACACGGACGTGTAAGGTCGCGAAGCCCTTCTGGCCACGTTTGGATAGGAGACGTTCGAAGGATATTCTGAGGATGACAAATTCTCATCTCTCAAATTTCGTGGGCATCCTCACGGGGCACTGTCCGCGGGGTATATATGCCGTGAGACTCGGAATTACTTCGAGTCCTTTTTGCGTCAACTGCATGGAGGATGAGGTGGAATCATCTCAGCACCTGCTCCTTAACTGCCCAGCACTCGCGGGACTAAGATTCAAGCATCTTGGTTCTTACTACTTTTCTGCGCCTGCTGATATAGGAGGTCTTGATAACAAAAATCTGATGAACTTCATCAGCAGCATAAAGAGGCTAACACAACCGCAAACTAGTCACCGTTCATAGTCCACAAACACTTAACCCTCCCCAACCCTTTCCCTTTCGTCCTATCGTCCTTTTTTCCTTCACCTCTTTTTCCCCTCTTGCAATGGTATCACAAAGAATGAACCAAACTTCTTTCGTCCAAGTGGGCCCACTCTATGGGCAACCATTACTACCTAACCTAACCTATTTTTTTTATTTTCTTTTTTAATCTTTTTTCTTCATATTTTTCTTTAAATATTTTGATTCATTTTTAACTTATTTCTCTTAAATTTTCCTATTATTTCGTCATAACTTCCTCCTCATATTCAAAACTATTTGAAACGTAGAAAAAAGCCAGTTCTCTAATATAAGTATCCAGTTGGTATCCAGTCTGGTGTTGAATTTGGCTAAACTCATACATAATTGTGATCGTACTCCTCTGGATTCATCAAACACCAGGCGCTCGGTTTATTTCCTGCTTTTCTACCTACCGAAATAAATCTATATTTTCCCACTAACGAAAACGAATCTAGGCAGAACTTCAAAAGGACACACGGTGTTTGTTATTGTTTTCTTCTAAAAATTCGCGCTAGTCTGTAGGTTCTGACATGTAAGCGCCTCAACGCTCTGTTAAAACTACGGATACCACACCGGATGCCAATTCATATGCATCATGAAAATGCAGGTTTTTTTCTCTTTTCTCCAGTTCGTCTAAATAGTGAAAGAACTCTTTTGTCTACCATTCTCATATTTCTTTCAATAATCAACGAAATTATGCTTCACAGAGTAATCATAGTGGTATTTGAAGGGATTAGAAGCAAGGATGGTAGATTTCCAGGTTTGGCCATCCGGAGCAAAATTTTGAGACTAATTTCGACTGCTCCGTCATCCGAGATTCGGCGGGAGATTGGCGCATTCTGCCAGCTCATTCCACGCGTATTCACATACTCGTTCAGACGGCAACAAAGTAACATGCGGGGGCGTGTGCTGATTTTTTTCGTATACTCGTATCACCAAAACAATCTTAGCTTTTTCGTAAACAAACCGCTGTCATAACCTCGGTTACATCAGCAAATTAGTTGATTTCTTCAAAATTGCTGAGCAGGGCAACACAGACAACTGGTATAGAAGAAGCCAATGGTAACAGCATCGCAGTGTTCAGGTTTATTCAAGAGCACATATCCTAGACTCAAAAGAGCACATATCCTGGAGTTGGTTCAGATGTTAGGAAGTACGTGCGGCTGCCAAAACATGCAGCATTCGACCCCAAGCTCGTCTGATTAATCATAAAGCACGGGAGAGGCTCAAAAATGGTGCGGGGCTGCTTTTTGTGGCACGATGTCAGGCCAGCCTCATCGTATTGAAAAGCATCCAAATTATCATTTACGAACTGGATCGTGTTAAAAAGAATGCTAAAAACTGTATTTTTATTTTTATTTATATTGCAAATTTTTTACTAGTAAGCGGCCTCATGTAATGGAAAAATCTGAACTTGAAAGATTTGATTATGTTTCTTAAAAAATCTGCCGCACCAATGTGTTTCGATTGCTAGGGGATTCTCAACAAAGACCAGCGCACAAAATACTCTATACAGAGCTCGAATATTTTTCGGTGGAGGTCATAAATTATATCAGATTTCGTGCTCCGCTTGGAAAATCAGCAACCGGCTCTTTTTAGATGAAGCACCTCAATGTATGTACACACATAGTGCGTATGTATGCATGTGCCTTACATCAATTTATATGAATTTTTTTGTTGTGTATTTTGACCCATATCTAGACACTCTTATATTTTCTCTTTATCTCATGGGTATGCATGTAGGGATGTACTGCGTGCAAACAATTCAAGTGTGAACAAATTTTCATGCGATTGACAGTTGTAGTAATTTTCGTAGTATTTTCCGTCTACCTTTCTTTGTTACCTTTCTTTTTGTTTATGAATTGACAATCATTCTATCCGACATGAATTCATCGTACGCTCCGCTAGCCGAACATCTGCTGTGCCCTCTGTCTGTCTGACTTTTCTTGTGTCGCAATGCATTACCGTCAATTTTAATTTCATTTGTTTTTGTTTTTGCCAAATTTTAATGGATATGTATGTATTTTTTTTTATTATTTTTTTTTGTACGCCCATTGGTTCCGGTATTCGTGTGGGGTGCCCCTTCTGAGTTGCATATATGTATGTGTGTATGTGTGTATGTATGTATAATAATATTTTTAGTTGTTGGTTATTTTGTATGGCTATGTTGCGGTCTGTTGATTGCACATTGACAGTATAGCTTCATGTCAAATTTAATTGTTTTTTAAATGGTGTGAAATTAATTTTATAACTCAAGTATTATAGTTGTATGCATTTTTAATGTTGTTTTTTTGTTCATTTATTAAATATTAAATATTTTTATTTCAAATTTAATATGAGCTGGTTACTTTTACGAGTTGGTTGAAACGAATTGTGTCATTAACAGTCAAATTTTTAATATAAAGCGGGCATGCAATCTATTCCATATGCACGTGGGTTGTTTGAAAAGTTGGTGCGCTAATAGAAACGACTTAATTGTTTGGGATAAACCAATTTTATCAGGTCAAACCATAAATTCGTGCGTTTTTTAAAGGTGGTTTTAAAATTAATAAAATAGATGTTTAAAGTATTTATTAACCATTAATATATTTTCCTCCATTATTTACAATGTCTTCCCAACGTTTTGGCAAATTTTTTATTCCCTGCCCAAAAAAATTGATTATCTTTGGAGCCAAAATACGCTTCGATATCCCTTTTTATAGCTTCTTTTGAGAAGTAGTTCTTGTTACTCATATGGGATTGAAGTCCACGGAAAAGGTGATAATCACAAGGTGCAATATGCGGCATTAGCTCCCATCCGAGCTCGTTCAGCTTGCCTAATGTTGGCCTTGCGGTATGAGGACTTGCGATTTCGTGGTGAAACAAAACTTTGCGTCTATTCACTAAAGAGTGTCGATTTTTGTTAAGTGCCCCATTTAGGTTTTATAGCTGATCGGAATAATAATCAGCAGTTATCGTCTGGTTTGGTTCCAGAAGTTCATAATAAACAATACCGGTCATATCCCACCAAATAGACAGGAGAATCTTCTTGGGGGGTCGGTTCTGGTGTTTCATTTTTATCTAACCATTGGCGTTTGCGAACAGGATTATTGTAAAGGACCCATTTTTCATCACCAGTAACGATAGGGTTCAAAAAACTTTAATTTTCAAGCCGTTGCAGCAGCAGAAAACACACATTCACTCTCTGCTGAAGGTTGGCGACGAAAAGTCTATGCGGAACCCATTTTCCCAGCTTTGAAACCTTTCCCAACTGAACCAGGTGCCTGTGAACTGTTCCATTTTCGATATTTTCGACATAGCCTCTTTTTGGGCTAATACACTTCGTCCAAAACTCTTCTAGTTTGTGATCCTTTCCGAATAATAGGATGTGTCCAAGTCTAAAAAATAGCCATTCCTTTCTTTAATCACCTCCTCTTTTCCCGCCAGCCATTTCTTCAATATGGAGAACAAATAGTAGTGCGAGCGATCTGAGGGCGCAAAATCTGGACAATACGAGGAATGTGAAACGAGTTGGAACCATATTTCCATTAATTTTACCACCACAACTGCAGAGGCATGAGCTATGCGTTGTCGTGATGGAAAAGGAAAAACACTCGACTTCCTCGATTCAAACGAATGCGAAGCACAAAGAAGTATACCGATCTGGCTGAGACTTGGTGTGTGTTCTTCCAGGAATTGCTACTAACTAAACATAACCTCGATACACGCCCGCAATGGCATCTCTCTGACTTTAGACGTACTTTTCTGACGACCCACGTATGTATGTATGCTGGCCTCCAAGTTATAATTAACTGAGGGAGTTGCTATCAAAATGAACTTAAAAATTAGTTTTAAGTGAAAGCAAAAAAAAGATGGCGGAAAATTACTCGCTCAATTTTGTTTTTGAATAATTTTTTTCACTAAATAAAAAAAGTGATTTTGAGTGATGGAAATATTTATTTTGAACCTCCAGCGCTCCATTGCTTGTCCGTTTGTATACTGCAGCTTTTTAGTTCGCAAGTGTCAAATATGATTGACGAACGACGCCATTTGCAAATGTTATAAATCTTCATATAGGCTGATTAATTTTGTGCCACCTTGTATATCTAAACTCTTAGAAAGATGGGCATGCAACATTTGACTAATTTTTGGATATCTGTCTGTGTGGGAACAACAATTCTTCAGAACTGAAATAAAGGGGTTTCCAAGCAGAGGTGTTATTTTGATATTCAAAGGAAAATGCGATTTTTTGATATGAATGATCGCATACTTATTTCATTATAAAGCGGAAAGTGTGCCGTTAATAGTGGAAAATAACACCAGGCAAATGACCACCACGACCACGCTTACAGGACAATAGCCTTCTCATGAAATTTTCCATAACCAAATTGCAAAAGGCTGCCCTATGTCCTCGATAGCCTCACGATTTCCATCTTTGAGGTCTTGAGTCGACCCTGCGCTGTTGGCGTAGACCTTCTCTTTCACATGGCCCCAAAAAAAAAGTGACAAGGTGTTAAATTACAAGATCTCGACGGCCAATTGTAATCACCTCTTCGAGAGATAACACGGTCCGTAAAAGATCAATGGTTTCGTTGCTTGTGTGGCACGTAGCGCCGTCTTGTTGAAAAAAAAACATTGTCCAGATCAATACCATCGAATTCCGGCCATAAAAAATCGTTAATCATCTCTCGAAAGCGCAATATAATATATAACAACGCCTGTTATTGGAAAACCCTTAATTACAAAGAAATTTTTAGTGTTTTCTTCAAATTATAACCTTTTGTTAATAGGACTATGAATAAGTTCGTGCGGTTTTACAACAGATGGCGTAACTTGATTATTATTCCATCGATCCACATTTCCAAACATTCATTGGAGAGCTACTGTCGTAAGGCACAAACGTCAGTATAAGTTTTTTATTTGAAGCGTAAACAACAATATTTTTACCACACTTGAAAATGTCGAATTTCGTGCCAAATAATGTGTTTTTGCGGGGAATTCTTCTTCATTATTTTAATATGAAGAAAAAAGCAGCCGAAAGTCATCGTATCTTGGTGGAAGTTTATGGTGAGCATGCTCTAGCTGAGCGAACGTGCCAGAAGTGGTTTGCACGCTTTAAAAGTGGTGATTTTGGCTTGGAAGACGAAGAACGCGAGGGTGCGCCGCCAAAGTTCATGGATACCGAATTGGAGGAATTGCTCGATCAAGATCCGGCTCAAACGCAAGAAGAGGTTGCAAAAACTTTGGGAGTTGATCAATCAACCATTTCCAAACGTTTAAAAGCCATGGGAATGATCCGAAAGGTAGGCCATTGGGTGCCGTATGAATTGAAGCCAAGAGACGTTGAACGCCGTTTTATGGCATGCGAACAACTGCTTCAACGGCACAAAAGAAAGGGTTTTTTGCATCGAATTGTGACTGGCGATGAAAAGTGGGTCCATTACGACAACCCAAAACGTCGGGCAACGTATGGATACCCTGGCCATGCTTCGACATCGACGTCGGCGCAGAATATTCATGGCCTGAAGGTTATGCTGTGTATCTGGTGGGACCAGCTGGGTGTTGTGTATTATGAGCTACTGAAACCGAATGAAACGATTACGGGGGATGTCTACCGACGACAATTGATGCGTTTGAGCCGAGCACTGCGAGAAAAACGGCCGCAATACGCCGATAGACACGACAAAGTTATTTTGCAACATGACAATGCTCGGCCACATGTTGCACAAGTGGTCAAAACATACTTAGAAACGCTCAAATGGGATGTCCTACCCCACCCGCCGTATAGTCCAGACCTTGCGTCATCCGATTACTATCTCTTCCGATCGATGCAACATGGCCTGGCTGACCAGCACTTCCGTAATTACGATGAAGTCAAAAAATGGATCGATTCGTGGATTGCGGCAAAACCGACCGAATTTTTCACAAAGGGAATCCGTGAATTGCCAGAAAGATGGGAAAAAGTAGTAGTAAGCGATGGACAATACTTTGAATATTAAATTTGTAACCATTTTACGTCAATAAAGTTTCAAATTTCGAAAAAAACCGCACGAACTTATTCATAGTCCTATTATTTAATAGAAATTTTTAGTTTTTTCTTCAAATTATAACTTTTTGTTATTTAAAAAAATCAGAAACAAAAAAAATGTGTGAAGCTCAACTTTTTCGCTTTAGTTGGGTTCGAATAACTCCACATCGTTTTTTCAAGGCAATTTTCCAATATTTTTAGCGCTATATGAAGTCGGTCAAAGATCAAAATTTTCGACCCAGGTATTGACCTTGTCTGTCTGTCGTGTTATTTTGAAATAATAATTTACAAAACTATTTATTTATTTCCAAAAGTTATGACTCCCTTCAATCAATCTGTGCCATTTCAATCTACATTTAACAGCACCAAAATGAAAACAAGCACCAATCAGCATTTTTGCCCTACTTCCTCCTACATCGCTTTCAAGTTTCTGCAACTTAAAATTTCACCAATTCGAACAATTCACTGTATTTGCTACTACCCACTCACGAATATTGTACCCATTCCGTGTTCATTTTCATAGCCCACATTTTCATAACTGTCATCCGACTGACAGCTTGGCTAGCACTTGTTGCACGTCAAAAGTGGCTTACGCACATTTCTATTAGTACTATTTTAATGCTATTGTGTGAAGATATCGGCGAGAAATGCCAAATTGCTAATTCACACTTCCATACCACACACACATACATAGATATATATATACCTGCTAATTTTTATTATTTTGGGCTCGCTGATAGTGGAGTATAGACTATGCAAATATATTTTTCTCTTTCTTTCTTCTTTTTTCGTGAAACTTTTTACTACATACATGTACGAGTATGTAAATAATATTTTGAAAAGTATTGAAGGCGATATCTATATTACTAACCTGTAGATGTATTGAAATTTATGCATCATTTTAGTAAAGGGTATTTCAAAAGACGCACCTAGATATTGTTTTAAAATAAAACTTGTAAAAATTTAGATTCTTTCAGCGTTCACTATTTTTATTCAAAATACGGCTCCTAACAACCGTATATACCTATGAAATGCGACTTTCAGCTATTAGTCCATAGATGTCGCTCGGAGTAGTTTTAAACCTTCCCAAATGTCTTTTTTTCGTCTGTCATCTGTAAACAATATTTAGTTCATTGTTTGTTACGTTTCATACAACAATGCATTTTTGCTCTTAAAAATGTCGACTTTCGTGCCTTCAAACTACGATTTGCGGGCATCGAGAGACCACTTGTGAAATGCTACTCTCCCGGTTCAAAAGGAACTCTTTTTTGCATCGAATCGTTACGGATGATGAAAAATTTGTGTATTTCTCCAATCCCAAGCGTAAACGATCGTATGGTCCACCCGGCCACAAGCCAAAAACAACGGCCAAACCAAATCGGCTCGGCCGCAAGGCAATTCTGTGTATTTTCTGGGCTCAGCGTGGTATGATTTGGTACGAGCTATTAAATCCATGTGAAACGATTGACGGTGCACGCTACCAACGACAATTGACCGATTTGAACAGCGCTATACACCGAAAACGCCCAGAATATGCCGATCGGCGTCACAAAGTAATTTTTCTTGATGACAATGCACTGCCACATCGAACAAGAGCGACCCGGGAATTGGGGGAGACGCACGATTGTGAACGGCTGGTGCATGCGGCTTACTCACCAGACTTGGCGCCTTCCGATTATCATTTGTTTGCATCGATGGACCACGCACTGTCCGAGCAGGGCTTCAATTCTCACGAAGAAGCCAAGAAATGGCTCGATGATTGGTTTGCGGCCAAAGAAGGCCAATTTTTTTGGCGCGGCATCCACAAATTACCTGATAAGCGATGGCTATTATTTTGAAGATTAAATTTGTAACCATTTTTTGTTAATAAACGTTCCTGCTTTGAAAGTATTCGATGCGGTACCAGCTGGTGGTAGCAGAGGAAGAGGAAGGCCTCCTCTTCGTTAGAAAGATCAGGTGGAGAAGGACTTGGCTTCACTTGGTGTGCCCAATTGGCGCCGGTTAGCACGAGAAAGAAACGACTGGCGCGCTTTGTTAAACTCGGCCAAAATCGCGTAAGCGGTTATCGCGCCAATTAAGAAGAAGAAGAAACGTTTGAAATTGAAAAATGTGAAAATGACATAATTTAAATGCACACCATGCGCACGTCCGCAACTAAAATCTGCCAAGCAGTCGATTAATAAATGTCTCAATGTTGAGAACTTCGAAATACTGTTTTGAAGGTTGTTCAGCAACACTTTGCGCCACAGCAGCAATATTCTCAACAGAACGTCCGGCTTTTTGTCTGCCAGTCTACCTGCCTTTTTCTATCCTCGAAAGAGCCATTTTCTTGAAATTTTTCACCAATTCATATTTCATTTGAACACATAAAAATTTGATTTCATTCTGTCTGTTCATTCTTTGCTTAACAGCCATTTGAAGTTTGAAGTTGTCGTACAAGTGTATATTTTTACAAGGGAAGTAACCGAATTGATAAAATGATAAATGATAAAATTCTTTGTTTTTTAAGGTTCCCCAGCAACAGAATTCCATAAATTGCTACTTACTTTCCAGCTAGTAAACGTCATAACAAACTAACTGGAACAAGAATTTACACCGCCGAGGCTTTTATCTCTCTTGACAAAAGCAAATTGGTGCAAAATGATGAGGCTCTGCCGATATTGTAACACAGACAGCGCAGAGCAACAGATAGCTCTACTAAATCCTATACACCTGAGGCAAACGAGCTTCGATTTCATATGAGTATGTTTTACAAGGATCCTTAATATTTATATAAATATTTGATGCCTACACTTCTGTTAGGTGTTTGGCCAAGCTCCTCCTTCTATCAGTGGTGTGCCTCTTGATGTTCCACAATGGAGGGACCTGCAGTTTTAAGCAGACCCGTTTAAGTTGTTAAGTTTTTTAATTTGTATCATCTATCTTTATTTTATACTGCATAAATTTGTTATTTGTATAATGTTTTTTTCCATACTTTTTTGGTTGTACTCCTAAAATGTAAAATAATCTGCATTTGATTCTTTTGATCATGATTAATGTACGAACTTTCTTAGTAATAAATAATTATTACTAGCAAAAAAATACAACATGGCGGCCGCCGTAGCCGAATGGGTTGGTGCGTGACTATCATTCGGAATTCATAGAGAGAACGTAGGTTCAAATGGCGGTGAAACACCAAAATCAAAAGAAAAAGAAAAACATTTTTGTAACAGCGGTCGCCCCTCGGCAGGCAATGGCAAACCTCCGAGTGTATTTCTGCCATGAAAAAAGCTCCTCATAAAAATATCTGCCGTTCGGAGTCGGCTTAAAATTGTAGGTCCCTCCATTTGTGGAACAACATCAAGACGCACACCACAAATAGGAGGAGGAGCTCGACCAAACACCCAAAAAAGGTGTACGCGCAAATTACATATACAGGGTGAACGATATGATATGATACCTGTTCAAAACACCATAACTTTTTTGTGTGAACGTAGTTTTTATTTATTTCAAAGACAAAATTGTTCAAAAATGATTACAATTTTAACATATATTCACTTTAGCTCGATATGGCCATCTTTCGCTTTGACTATAGCCTTCAAACGGTCAAAAAATTAGTTGCTGCTGCACGAATGTGATCTTGAGGTATTTTGGCCCATTCTCGTATAATCGCTTTTTTCAGCGCATCCCTACTGGCATATTTTTTAGTCCTCACCTTGCTCTCCAAAATGGACCAGATGGAATAGTTCATCGGATATGCGTCTGGCGAATTCGAAAGCCATTGTGTGGACAAAATGAAGTGAAACATAATTTTTCAACCAGGAGCTTTATGAGACGGTGCCGAGTCCTGTTGGAACGTCCATGGTCTACGACCGAAATGTTTGCGTGTCCACGGCTCTAAAGCAGCTTCTAAAACATTATCCCGATAATAAGTCGCATTCACTTTGACACCAGGCTCGATAAAAACGATTGGTGAGCGTCCATCAGCGGTCACTGCGGCCCAAACCATTACTTGCGATGGGAAATTGCTTCGAGTGGTCATACGTAGGCTCAAATTCTCGTATGAGCGTTCGGTCAAGTAAACGGGATCGTTTTGAGTGTTTATGAACTGTTCAATTGGGAAAACACAATGTTAGTAAATTCGCCACGTTCGTGCAAGCGCAACAACTCCTTTGCCCTTTCGCACCGAACTTTTTTTTGCTGGGGTGAAAGATCGTGTGCTTTTTGGAACTTGTAAGCCTTGACCTTGAGCTCACTTTTCAATTATGCGTTGAATGCTGTCTTGCGATATTTTCAGTTCTTTGGCCATTTTTCTTCCCCTTCGACATGGATTTCGTTCAAGTCGAGCCTTCACTTTCCGAACCATTTCTGGCGTTGTTGCGGTTTTTTTGGTCCACCTCCATAGCGTTTTGCAATGCTACCAGGATTATTGTAACGTTTTATAGTGCGACACACAAACATTTTATTCACTTTGAGGTGACTGAGCTCACGAGCAATGGCTGATTGTGATTTTCCAGCCAAATATAACGCAATCACACTATTACGTTTGAATTCCATCACAGAAAAAAAAAAAATCAACAAAACTGAGACGCAAATGCTTTTGATGGCTTATAATTGATTGAACTGTCATTAGAGCAATTTTGACGTTGATGTCATGAGCTGTTTTACAGATACAAGCAGTGTGAAGTTGGTAACACTTCATATCGTTCACCCTGTATATATAATATGTATATAAAGCGTTTTTCAATAGGTGCGCTTCAACTTTTTTCCGATAGGGAGGGCGAACGACGCAATATTTTTTATTTTTCGCTTGCCATTTGTAAACTTCATTAGTATACATTTCATCATGGAACGCTACACACTTGAGCAACGATTGCAAATCGTGCAAATTTTTTATGAAAATAATCGTGCAAATTTTTTATAAAATTTATAAATTTTCCAAAAAATCATCTTCAGTGATGAAGCTCACTTTTGGCTCAATGGCTTTGTCAACAAGCAAAATATGCGTTACTGGGCAGAAAGCAATCCACACGTGATTCATGAGGCACCGTTGCATCCCGAAAAAATCACTGTTTGGTGCGGTTTACATGCCGGTGTCGTAATTGGCCCATATTTTTTCGTTGACGAGAACGATCGCCACGTTACTGTGAATGGAAATCGATACCGGGACATGATAAACGATTATTTTTGGCCGCAATTGAATGGTATGGACTTAGACGACATGTGGTTTCAACAGGACGGGGCCACAAGCCACACAGCACACGCTACAATTGATTTGTTGAAGAGTAAGTTCGATGAGCGCATTATTTCCAGAAATGGATCGGTCGAATGCACGCGGTGGTCATGCAAAAGAAATCGAATTTCACACTTAAATGTATATGTTCAAACTCGATAATAAAAAAAAATTAGTTAAAAAAGTCAAACCGTTTGTGTTTTATTCAAAAAAAAGTTGAAGCGCTCTTACTGAAAAACGCTTTACAACACATGTTAATCACAGATGCTGAGAGCTCAACTTAGGGCAATGGATTTTATATTCACGTTTAAATTTATTAATCTTGTTTATTTAAATAAATCAAAAAATTGTGTACGAAATTTTGCAAATAAAGATAATTAAAAAACTATACCACTAAAACATGCAACAATACCATAAATAATTGACACTACCCTTATAATATTGTTTGTGAAAATACAAGTTTGACGAAAAGTAAAATTGCTGATACCATAGGAGTCTGAGATAAAGAATTAATATGAAAAGCTATTCGGAACGTTTGTACTGGTTAGGTGCATGAACCCTTTGGGTACATTACTTTTTTTTGTAATATTTATTACGTAGAGTTACGTAAATATAATCTAGGAGAGTGTAAGCCATTTTTTGATGTCTTCATATGAATGGAACTGCTGGTCAGCTAGACCACGTGCCATCGATCGGAACAGGTGATAATCGGACGGTGCAATGTCTGGAGAATATGGCGGGTGGGGTAGGACTTCCCATTTTAGTGTTTTCAGGTGGGTTTTAACGGGGTTGGTAACGTGAGACCGAGCGTTATTATGCTGTAGAATAACTTCCTTTTCATACCTCTCCGCGTATTGCGGCCGCTTCTCACGCAGTGCTCGGCTCAATCGCATCAATTGAAGTCGATACCTATTCCCAGTGATAGTTTCGCTTGGTTCTAACAGTTCATAATAGATAACACCAACTTGGTCCCACCAAATACATAGCAAAACCTTCGCAGCGTAAATATTCGGCCGAGGCGATGTTCAATCTGGGCACGTTGTTTCACTTAAAGCATCACAGCTCTCTATGCGTTTCAGCCGCCGTTTTTTTTTCGAATGTAGGAGGAAAATCAACACTTTCCGCAAATGACGATTATTCGGCACAAAATCAGATATTTTTACAAACCAAAAACCAACAAAATCACTAATGTGTCGAAGCAGTTTCTTTACATATGCCTAAGCATGGTTTCTGACGTTTAAGTTATATTAGAATCGACTAGCACACACTGCTGGCGGCATCTATTGACAGACAGCGGGAACTTAGTTGCGCACCTAATATTTTTTTAACTTCTTACCTTTCAACCAGCCTGTTTTTATTTGCTTTCATTTTCCACTTTTTTTTCTTTTTATTGTAGTCCATTTTATTAAGTGTTGAAGGCGACTATATTTGATTAAATCGTAAACAAATTTTATTTAATACATTTATTTTTTTTGCTTCTTACTTTTCAACCAACCTGTTTTTATTTTCTTTTTATTGCACTTCATTTTATCTGCCCGGAAAGAAGTCAAAAACGTTATTTTAAAAACATTTTGCATATCTAACACACACACATATGTACATATGTACATAAATGTACATGGATGCATGCACGAATATTTCAATTTATTATCTTTCCACTTTTTTTTCTTTTTTGACAGCTTTTATTGTCGCTGCTACTTAACTGCTACTACATACTATTAAGCTGCTAATGCTCCTTGTTCTCTTTATTTACCGTTGTGCTAATTTTTATTATTTGCACTTTTTTGCTCTGATAGTCGTAGCTTTTTTTTATGCCGTCGTTTGTATGTATGTATGTATGTATGTACTTATTCGCACATATATCATCGTCATCAAAATATTGTTGTGCTCTTTGCCATTGTTGGTCCTTTTTTTATTCCAACCGCTAAAGTGTAAATACTGTCAGACAATGAGTCTACTTACACGAGTATGTACAAATGTATGTATGTATGTGTGTTTACTTTTGAGAATTTTTTTGCGCGTGGGTGCCTGCATGTTGCTTGACAGCGAGCTTCGTAATGTACTTATAGTTGCATATGTATGTGTCAGCGGTTGTTCACGCCCACATGTGATACAATCTCATGCCAACATGAGGAATTCTCTGTTTTGCTGAAAATGTAGAGATTTCGCAAAACATACAAGAATTACATTCGGGAAGAGATAATGAGTGGCTTTAGATGGCGATTGCTTCTTGTTAGTATTACTAAACCCTCGAGTAACGAACTCCAGTTAATCAAAATAGATGAACATCTCTGACAGGTCGAAGCACAGCAAATTCTCTCTTCTTAATTCTCTCACAGATTTCATCTTCGTTTCCGTCTCGGTAAACCTACGCTAAAATTTCCCCTCCAATCGGCATAATAAATGCTTCCAATGATGATAGATTAGCAGGTTTGGTTATGCGGGGACTCGGCAGCAGTCCGTTACGTGAGCAAATTAGCTGATTTATTCAAAATTGCTGAGAGCCCGTTAACCGTCATACCTCTGCCTTCTGCACATCGCGATGCATCCTATCATTCATTAGGTCGTGGGGTGTTGATATTTTCCTAAAAGTAGAGTCAGCTATATTTTCATGCTGAGAAAATATTCCATAGCAAAAATGCACATTAGTTTGCGGCTGCCCTGCGATGGCTTTCCTGCTAGAAAAAAATTTCTTAATAGTTTGTATCCACATTTTCGATTCACGCGCAAATATTCTAAAACAGGTTTAACACGATTTGTGTGCAATTTTACTATCACGCATTATAAATAGCATAAATAAAAACTATTTGAAATGACTGGTTTCTTAACAGTTTATCAAAACACCTCAAGGAAGTACATAAAGTAAAAAATTCGTTCTTCGTAAATTTCACGTGGAAGCACAACTACCTCTGCCTTTTTTACCTCTATAAATTTTTGGGTCAGCAGACGAAAGGTAATTTTTTTCTTTTTATTTCTTAAAATTTTTCTAAAAACTGCTGCCAGAAGATTACATCACTTAAAGTCGTCACGGCATTCAATTACTATCCCAGATATACATACTTGAATGCTTATCCTGTCAGACACCATCACAATATATGCAGTTAGCAGTGCATCATCTACCGCACCATCTCGTAGAGAACATTACCTTGCCACAAAAAAAACACAACAAATGCCATGCCAGTGTGTCAGTGTCAGTATTTACAGAGTTTGCATAGCCACTATTCAACTGAGGCTTCGTTTTTCCTCTTTTCTTGTGACTACATTATCTGTCTTCATAATCTATTCTGTATGTCCCAATAAGCGCCGACCATCTATCCGCATTCAATTCCATCATAAATTGTGGCTGCCGCTGCTACTTGGTATTTATCCTCTTGAGTGCTTTCGCGTATTATTTCATTTATTTTTCGATTTATCTCTTTTTGTGTGTATGTTTTTTTTTTTTTTTTGTTGCATTTCAATTCTTATTTTTACTTCATTTATTTCTGATTTTGCTATTTACGTTTACTGTTGGCTTTTTCTAATTCATTTATTTTTTATTTTTTCGCTCGATGTCGTGCTGTCGTCAACTTTGCAAATTGTTCTTTTTTTTCTTCTTTTTTTCCTGCTGTCATTTGGCGTCAGCTGCTAGCCCTGCTACTTCTTCGTTCAACTCCTCCATATTCTTCGTGCTGGCTGTTATTTAATGAGTGAACTGACCTGCCACAATAAAACGAGCGCACAAATAAGACTGAAAAAAACCACGATAACGTCGCTCGAGACATGGCAAACAAGTGAGCGCACTAACTTACCGACAACAACGCGATCAACAACATTCAACACACACACAGCAATGATGCCAACGTAATTTACTCGCAATAGTATGTAGTACTCACGTAAGTGCACGAGCACATGTGCGCGCGATTGCACGACAACTGGTGGCCGACCAGGCTAGCGATTGCCTCTGATGCCGCGATGCTACTTACAAGTACGAGCACAATGGACGCCGCGCGTTGAAGTTCGCCGCTTTCTCACTCCCACTCAGAAACACTTTACGTTCACGCGATTTGTTGTGATTATTTTCTGCGACTGCTGGTATTTCATTTTGATTTGTTTATTGTTTTTGTCACTAAAGGTAGCGTACTTTGCGTTCGAGTAGGTCAGGTTTTCTAGCATTTTTCTTTCATTTTGGATAAGAAATGCTGATGTGAATGAATATAACTAAATATACTCGTATATGTATTTGTAATGGTGACTGTTATGTTAACATTTTTAACCAACTCAATGTAGCCAGCTTCATTAACTCTCTGCGCGCATGTCTCCAGTTTCCCCAGGCCGAAGCTGGGCGTGCTTTGTAATTTATGGCAGTTTCAACTGCAGTTGCTGATCTTGATTGTGTTGTCCATTTATGTTCTTTTTTCTCTTACTGCTGAATTGCTTCATATTTAGCGAATTGTTTACTCCTTCACTGCTTGTCATAGAAATGCTGGAACTCCACTTGAACCCAGACCCCTTTGCAGGTGTTTGATTTGCTACTTTTGGATTGTTTTTTTTTTTTTTTTTTTTTGTTACTTGTGGCTCGATGCTCGAAGTAAAATTCTCTCAATCGCAACGACAACGATTTCATTGATTATTTCCATACAATTTCCATCCGCCGCATGTTGCGCGCCGTTTAACATTGACCCGCTCTGAATTGCTGCGGCAGGATGCTGCCAATCTTTTCGTTTTGCCAAATTCGAAATCCCAGTGGTGCTCGTATTGTGTTCTTACTGCAAAAAGTATAAATGGTGTGGAAGAGAAAATGCAAATCAATATTGCAAGTTCACATTTTCTGTTATTTCGCTTGTATTTTTGCCTCTTTGTCTACCTTCTGCTATCCCGGCTATATTCCCTGTTTTACTTCGTTTTTTTGTGTTTTTGCTTTATATGTCGTACATTTGTTATTGTTTTGTTATTACATGTGCAATATACTTGCACAAACTTGCCAAGCAACTTGCTACATGCACTATACAAGCACTATATCAACTTGTAGTACGAGTATATTCATGCAACATGTTTGCCCTGCCTTAGCTGCTGGTGAAGCCACTAAACGGCCATGAACTCCAACACTAAAAGCAACAACAAGCAACACTAAGTTGCTAACAAATGTTTATGTAGGAACGTTCTTCGTTCCCGTACACGTACATGCATACATACATATGTACATATGTGGCAGCAACATGCATATTAATGGCAATAAAAACTTTGATGCTGCAGCACCAAACGATCAGCAAGAAAAGTAAGCTACTTACAAGCAGAGCAGACGGGAGTACAACAACGACAACAACAGCTGGTTTCACACATTGCACAGGCTGCTTTACTTTCGGTCGTTCCTATCGTTGTACGGCAACATACCTACCTACATATACATACAGGGAGGTTCATAAAGTGGTTTCGTTTTAAAAATTAAAAAAATTTAGCAAAAATCGATTTTTCAGTAAAGGGCAAACATTCCCATTGTTCGAGCGAGGTGAGTCAGTAGCGATTGAAGAGTCTTTGTTGATGTTGTTGTTGTTGCATCAGCATAAACATTCCCCATACAGATACAGGTCACTCCGGTAACGTAGAACCGACCGTCGTGGGATCGGCGTTGGAAGAGTGGATGGAGACAGTCGCATAATAAGGAGAGTTTAAGATAAAAATAAAAAAAAACCTTAATTGAATATACGCAAGCCGGCTTTTATTCATGAGGGAGGAGAACATCTTGTCCTTCGGCTGACAATGCTGGTAACGCATGCTGCTCACCAAGTTTTCCACGATATTTGTGACGGGTTCAGACTATATTTCACGAATGACTTGCTCGATAGCATCCTGAAGGGCCTGCGTAGTTAAAGGATTATTCGGGTCTTCACGCGGCCCCAAAAGCAAAAAATCTCACGGTGTCAAATCGCAGCTGCGATTAAAAACAAAAACCAAACATGCCCAAGTCCATGTCTTCAATTACCAGTGACAATAAATAGTTTATCATGCAGCAGTAGCGCTCACCATTGACCGAAATGGCGCTTCCAGAAGCACTTTAAAACAAAAATGGACCAACCGCTCCAATATACGCACCAAGCTGTCACTCTCTGAGGATGCACTGGCTTCTCGATGATCACGTGCAGAATTTCCAATGTTCAGACATAGCAGTTTTGGTTCTTATCATGAAAATGCAATTCGTCAGGGTAGATAATTTTGTCTTCTTTTCAATAAACGCACTGTTTAGGCGATACAACAACTTTGGAAATAAGTTTGCTCCATTTCCCAAGCTTATTCAAGTGTAAAGCGATTCATTTTGTTCTGCGCAGATATGATACTGACTTTATGTCGAGATTTACAGCAGCAATGTGCTGTCACTGCCAGAATATCATTTTATAAAAATAACACTGTATAATTCACCCTGTATATGTGAGCATGAAAAGCAAAAAAGTATACACTTTTTCATATTCGCTACTTTATGGTTTTCGTCTGCCGATGCTGTGTTGCTCCTGATACCTAACGAATTGTTTACTTTTTATTTAATTTTTCATAAACTGTTCTTTATTTGTGCCTTTTGGTGTTTTTACTACTTTTTGGATTGTTCTTTTTTCTTTTACTCTTTCCATATTTTTCGTTCTATTTGTTTTTATTGCCTATATTCCTTTATACACACAATTTCACCCCGACCGCCTCCCTTCTGCGATTCAGCCACATCCGCACAGTAACCAAACTACCACGGCACCGTCGTTTTCGATTTCTTTTTCTCTGTGCCTGCATTTATGCGCCGCACCGCCGGAATTCTCAATGATTGTAAATTCAATTTAAAATCCATTTAAAATATCAACAATCCGAAAGTGTACAATTTAAATTAGATTAAAATTTCAGGAAAAACATATAATAAAATGTTTATTGCTGCTGTGATTCTGGGATGATGAAAGGATTGAGCGCTCGGAAAGATTTAAGAAATTAGTTCACAAGCACTTACTTGTTAACAGTTTTAACAATTGAACTGACACTGTCAGTATACTGCTGCTTTTCCCACATCTTTGCATTTATGGCAGTGTCAGCTGCCGACGAACTTTGTTTGGCTGCTGCGGCGTTCTTTGGATATACATTTTATTGCTTTATGGCTTGCTTCCCGCAATTTAAAAATTGAAAATGTCAGTGTTATTGGTGGTGGAAGAGGACGTTTGCGTCCTTTAATATTTTTGTGTGATTGTAGGTGATGTTATTCCTTGCAATTCTTTGTAATTTTTAAGACTTTTTCACTTTTTAATACTCATCTGCTAGTTCAAAAAATTCAAATACTATTATACTAGAAATACTAGAAATTTTATTTCTAAAGCTGCTACATTATTTTTATTCATTTTCCCGCATCACCTTTTTAAATTATATTCCTGAATCCGTTTTTCGATTTCAAATATATGGCCACTCGCTTATGAAGCCTGAAGAAAGTTCTTCACTGGCTGACTTTCCGAGCTCTTTGATAAATAATTCCGCAATCTACAGATGTGAAAATTTTCAAACTTCTATGCTCTTGGGTTTTCTAATATAGACGTCTCGATGTTTACAAGCTGTGGCGACCTTATTGTTTTAGCGAACCCTCCGAAATCGGCTATTTGTTATAATTAGGTTATGAAAGAACTTGGGATGTTAGCGTTAAATGACCTTCGGATTCAAATCCAGCACCCAAATAAATTATAAAAAGCATAAACTAATCTGAGGTGGTGGCGTATGATGGCCTTTGAACTCGAGTTCAGCGACCCAAAAAACTTATAATAAGGATGGAAGTTAATTTTTTTTATGTAGCTATGTAATTTACTTATTGCTGTCAAGTCACCATAGAAAGTCACACGATTGAACAGCACCCTGGAAATTACAGTATACAACTTTAGTATGAACGATTTGAGGTTATCTCTCGTTTACGTCAATTTGCTAATAAGGTAGAAAAACGAAAACTTACACTTAAACTTTTTTTGTGGCGTTTGCGGGCATTGCAGATCTTTGCCAATAAGCGGTAATCGCCCGATATTTTCAAAATCAATATAACCCAGGCGGTTGCTCTAATTCAGTCGAAAAGTGAAAATAATCTCTCGGGCTCGTGCCACCGGCCATAGACACTGTAGAAATTTCAACGATGTCATATTCCATAGCGAATGGCATACGCGCCCTTTAAAATAAAAAAAAGGAATTTCATTAATAGCTATATTAACTCACAGCTAACTTTATGCCACTTTCTCTTTCGACCCGCCCTTACTGGAGAACCCAAATCTTCCATATTTCATTCTTTACACCACGTAAAGTTTTGCACATCCTCTTTGCTATCTCAACTCAAAACTAATAACTGTTTTTTATGGCTATCTACTAAATATCTCATTAGAGAAAATTACTTAGCATCATTTGAATAATCACACTGTGAAGGCACAGCGCCTCAAACCCCAGCGATATAATAAAAAGACTTGCACAGCGCCACACCTCCATAGGCAGCAGCAGCATTGTGGAGTGAAGAGCGCAGTTTGGTTGGCGTCAACACCATCCAGCCACCATTCAAAGCCAAAGAGCATTCTCATGTTCAAGCCAAAGACAAACAATGCCACCCAAACAATGGAAACGACTTGGTGTAGAGTAGTTTGGCGACAGGCAAATTAACATATGAATAGAGAGTGCAGAGCAGAGCAGACTAAGAAGGCAAGCAAACAGGCGACGCAGCCGACAAGTACTTTAGTAGAAAGTATGTATAGGTATGTTCAGACTGCCTGCGCGCACACACTCGTACATATATGCGAGTAACATGTGAACTATGGTTTCTCGTATGCTGAAAGAACTAGTTGAACGTTTTAACATGACTGCGGTGATAACTATTAAGGGGTAAATGACGGGGAAATTTAAAAGTGAAGCGAAGTTTTCTAGAACCGAATGGGTAGGAAAAATGAATTTATGACTTAAAAATAAATCAAGCGATTGCATGAGAAAACTGAAAAGGGGGTGTATTTTGTTATTTTATGATTGTAAAATGGCTTGCGTCTTGTATTGCTAGTTGATTAGCGAATTGGTGCATAGGCATATGTACCTGTGTACAGAAGAAGGTTTTGGCAGTGAACTATGCTATAGATTTCATCTGTTGGTTACCACTTTTAAGCCCTTGACGATCAATCATCATTGCGCAGCAAAGGTTTACAACAGTGACTACGCTTATTTATTTTCATGAACATTCATAATTACAGCTCTCGACATATGACCTTACGATTTCTGGATAGACCTCCCATATGTATATTTACTTTTTGTTCCACGATACTGAGAAATGCCTCGAATAATGTATTCATCGATCTTTAAGCGCTTATTAAGCTGGACTCTCGCATACGAGTTAAGCTGCAATTAAAGGTGCCATGGCAATCTGCTGTTCAATGACTGTAAACGATTATAGGTGCCACTCCATAACGCCATAACCATAACCATAGCTGTAAGTATCTACCGATTTTTGGTTTTTCTCCTCAACCGTAGGTAGGTAGGTGAAATGGTTGAAGTGCCAGTCTTGCACTCCTCAAGTAGCACAAAAGCTCCATTTTGATACCATTATGAGACCTCCATAACCGTAAGCGGCTGTGAACAAACACTTCACATTTGTTTTGATATTTGAAATGATCAACAAAAAATTAATTTACTTAGTGAAAACTTATCCATCTTTTTATAACAAAATCAACTGTCAGCTTCAATATGTCATGTTTTTTGCCTACGGCATGACTAATCGGCAAATGCTGTAATGTTGGGGCTATGGTTACGCCTATGGCTGGGAAATACTTCACATTCGTTTTGATCTTTGCCATAAAAATCTGAATATTAGAAATGAACAACAAAAAATTAGTTGGCATATTTTTTTCAAAATGTATACATACTATTTTTTTCATTAAATAGAAGGATGTTAATATTTCAAAGCTCATGAGCCAAATTTTGTATATTTTTTATCAACAATGTCAGTTGGTTGTTATGAGCACATTACATAAGGTGGCGCAAATTTAATCATTCTATCAGAAGACTTATAATTGTTGTAAATGGCGTAAACGGTAAAATATTGGATGATTAATTTTGAGCCACTTTGTACCTTCATATGTATCAAAAACACAATAAGCCGATTGAGCATTGCCACCGAAAAGTATTTTAGTGAAACGCGGAATCCCATGTGAAAGATACTGAATATTTCAGATCTCACATTTTACACGTATTATTTATTACCTTAAAAGCATAAACACTTAATTTTGAAAGTAGACCCTACAAATTTCGAATATTTAACCACCAATATTAACATCATTTTAAATTTATATTTTTTTATTAATTATTTTTTTTTTTTTCTCACACTTCACCTTAATCAACAAAATAGTTTTCCCCATACTTCATCTCGTCCTTTTGCGCATAAATTGCTCACCAGCCGTCTATACTGTAACAAAAGTTGAGAGCTAAATCATGAAGACTTCGATCTGCCAATTCGTTTCGCCAATTGGCATGCCAGTAAATTCTCGCGCATTTGTAGATACACCTACATTCATATATAGGCATCTTCTTCGAATTTCCGAGCGACGCAGCCTGGTTACGACGCTATGGCATACCTTTGTACAAGAGCTGGCGTCCTTGGACGATAAAAGTAACAAAATCTGCATAATTAGCGTCAACGTGCGACTGCGGGATTTTGAGAATGTTTTAAATATCTTTTTCCTTGCTTCCTTATGATTTTCGCTGTTGTTGCAAAGTTCTTTGGAATTTAAATATCTTTGTTTCCGTTCGCGTTCTTTTAACTTAAATATCATTTCAATATTTTTACCTTTCGTTTCACGTTATTACATACATTTTTTAATATTTTACATTTTTTTTTTAATTTATGTGTTTCGTTATAAGCGCCTTAAGGCATTAAAGGGTTAAACTTGCGAAACTTCCCACTACGTTTACCTACACTTGAAATGCACACACACATACTTATTTAAGAACGTTACATATCCATAGATATATTCTCATATGTATGTGTGTATGTGTGAACACTTTACTTACTCATTCATATGCAACTTCGCTTTTGTGCGCTTCCTTAGTTGATGTGGCGCTCCTCCTTTGCCACTTTCGCTCCACTGCGACTTCATAAAAAATTTATGTGCCGCTGCTGCCACATGGAATTCACTCTTATCGGCCACCCTTGCCACCACCAACTTCATCTACTGCACAATCGTCCTTGCGCTCCTCATCTTCCATCCGGCTGGCTGGCTGGATGGCTGGCAGGTTTGGATTGGATTGGATTGGCAACAGTCGCATTTGGAGTCGCTTGCTGCCAATCGCCTTTGAGTAATGCTGCTGACTCAGCGCAGCATAGGAGCAAAGCGTTCCCCACTGTGTCTCCTCCTCCTACTACTCGTACACTTCGTCCGCTGCCATCCGCTGGAAATCTCTTGTGCACGAGTATGTGTCGGCAGTTAAATTCTTCGTTTATTAAAAAAATGGTTCGTTCGGTCGCGCATTTGGTTGGTGTGCTGTAAATTTTGCATTGCCGTTCGTTTGAGGCACTTTAATAAAAAAGAAGGAATTTATGTTAACACAGTAAATATGCGCACAAACGCGCTGACAAACCTGCGAATGCAAGAAGCCAACATAGGGAGGAGGAGAGGCAGGCAGGCCGGCAGGCAGGCAAGCAGGCAGTCAACAATGTTGGCTACAACATTTTTACAATGTTGCTGATTTGTTGCGCATTTTTTCTGTTTGTATACAGACCACAGTACTCTTCAAATTTTTGGTTGAGTGAAAATGAATGCTAAAGAAATTTTCACAAATGAGCAACATTTTGAAGCGGCTTAACAAAAATCTGCGGATGAGTATATTCTGAAAAGAATTTTAAGCAAATGCCATTGGCAAGTGACCACATTTCAAGCAAATTCAAATCCTTTAAGTTAAAAATGCGAGGTGACAATTATTTTATTTATTATTCACAAAAGACAATTCTGTTTCGAAATAAAATGTCATAAAAACCTGCTGTGCCACTTACGGTCATTGCGTATTCTGAAAGGGCATTCAAAACGCAGTGACAAAAGCATAATGATGACGTCGCACCCTCTACGACAGCTTTTAAAAAGGTTTCAACTGAAACAAAAGTAATGAATGATTTCAATATGAGACCAAAATTGGAGGTTCTTACGAGAAGAAAAAGAGATAGCAACGTTGAATAAAACCCGCATGGGTGCGGGGACTTCCAGCAGATAGCAGACAATAACTGTTCTTCCTGACGTTAACTGCACTAGAAGAATATCTCTTTTCAGTCTTGAATAAAAACAAAACTGGGTGGAAAAATTATAGCTTATAAGTGAATAACTCCGTATTCGCTGATACTTAAACTATTTTTACTTTATAGTAGAGTATCCTGCTGAACGGTCCTAAAGACCGAATTGAATTATCACAAATCAATTTATGCAAAAATTAAACGCTACTGTCCGTTAAACTCTACTTTTTACTTTCGAAAAAATACGCCCTTATAATAGAATAGAGCCTTCACAGGTTGATCTGAGGAGTTGTCAATCTAAAGTTTGCGCGTCAATACTGTTTTTAAATGCTCAAACGTGGCAGCGTATATGAGGCTGAGGCGAAAAACTATAAAATATTTTGAAAATTCTCCCTCTTTGAGAGATTGAAGATGGAGTTTGGGTGTGTAGGACCATCAATAACAGCTGATGAACAACACATCAAGGAAACCAAAGATTTGGTGCTTAAGAAACGCCGATTAATAATTAGAGACCTTGCCGATACTATTAATATTTAAATGGGATTATGCCAAACTTCCTGCGAGAGATATATTAGGTGGAGAAGCACTTGACTTCACTCGGTGTGTTAAACTAGCGCCATTGAAATTCCAGTTGGTGCTAAAGGGTTTTCCAATAACAGGTGTTGCAGGTGAATGGATTGCACTATCGAGAGATGTTAACAATTTTTTATGGTCGTAATTGGATGGTATTGATTTGACAACGTTTATTTTCAACAAGATGGCGCTACGTGCCACACAAGCAACGAAACCATTGATATTTTACTGATATTAACTTTTTTCTTTGAGGCCACGTGATAGAGAAGGTCTACGCCAACAGCCCAGAGTCGATTCAAGACCTCAAAGATGGAATTCGTGAGGCTATCGAGGACATAGGGCAGCCACTTGGCAATTCGGTTATGGAAAATTTCATGAAAAGGAAATTGTCCTGTAAGCGTGGTCGTGGTGGTCATTTGCCTGATGTTATTTTCCACTATTAACGGCATACTTTCCGCTTTATAATGAAATAAACATCCGATCATTTATATTAAAAAATCGCATTTTTCTTTGAATATCAAAATAACACTTCTTTACGTTACCGGAACGACCCGGATTTATATCCGACCAAGGACTGTCACTCCTCCTACAATAACAAGGAAAACTAGCGCCGTTAACACGCAAAAGAAAAAACTAGCACAACTCGGCTAAAATCGCTTAAGTGCTTATCGCGCCAATCCGAAAGAAGAAGATGCCAAACTATTTTGAAAAATTTTGTGTGTCTATGAAAAGTAAAATCTCGTTTAGTTATTAGAGAATTTCGCTAAAAATTCAGCAAGCTCCACAACCGCTGTATTCGCCTAACTTAGCACCCTGTGACGTTTGGATATGCCCTTAGCTCTAGGGAACGCTCAGGTAACACCGTTCGACGCGTATAAGTAGATCAAAAGCGAATCGCTGCCCACTTTGAAGGTCATTCCATATATCAACTGCAACACTTACTTCTGGGATCGGCAAATCGATTGGTCGAATACTTTGAAGTTGATGAAATAGACTCTTCAATGAAGAAATAAAAATTCTAAAAACTATTAGGAATTTCGTCATCTCATTTCGTGTGTAAGCAGTCGACGTTTAACGAAATCTCTTCCGAAAGTAAATACAAAGTCTATATCCTAGTATTGGTTATTGTATGAAAAAAGTTCTGTTAGCAGATATTTCTGGTTCTAGCGCCTACACTGCATTCAAACATTGAACTATGCTTCGTTTTTTCCATAAGAATTCATAACTTGCTGCAGCCTATTCTAGTGTAATGTTTCACCAATAAATTCAAGGTTTGGAGAAATACAATAGTGTTTTATGCGTTTTTTATTTCACATTTATCTCTCATTTTCTAACTGCTTTACACACATGACTTACCAGCATTCGAAAAAGCAACTGTTGGCATATTTGCAGACGAAACGGCATTTGCCGCAATGGACGCACTTCCACAATTGGCCTCACTCAAACTCCGAAATGCCCTTAATAAGAAAACCACAATGGCTTCAAGATTGGCGAATTAAGTCAACCGATACAAAGTCTTCCAAAATTACGTTCTCCTTCAAGCGTGGAACCTGCCCTCCTGTTAAACTCAATAATGTGGATATTCCACCTCGATAGCAAGTTCACGTGAAAAACTCATACCTTTACAAAAAGCAAAGCGCTGGGAATGAGGCACACAAACTTACACTGGTTACTTATGTAACTCAAAGTAGCAAGTCCCGCTTGAGGGTAAGCTCTTACGCTATTCAACTGTTTTCAAACCAATCTGGACCTATGGAATACAACTGTTGAGATCTGTGGCTGCCTCATATGTAGAAATTTTCTAAAGGCTCCAATCGAAGACTCTTAGAATGATTGTGAATTAATTGTGAACGCTCAATTCTACATCACCGCGATCTTGAAATCTCTACTGTTTCTTCTGAAATTAAAAAGCAAGCTCTTGCTCACCAACAAAAAACTCTGGATTCCCTGAATTCCCTTATTTCTGCACTCACTTCTCATACATTATTACAATATTAGATTTGTAATATTGAATACCTGAAAAACTGCAATTAGTGGTAGAGTAGCCACAACGCCATAGGCGTAACCATAACCATAGCCGCAACATTACAGCGTTTGTCGATTAGTCATGCCGTAGGCATAAACGGTTGATGGATAATTTTCCACTAAATCAAACAATTTTTTGTTGTCTAATACTCAGATTTTTATGGCAAATATCAAAACAAATGTGAAGTGTTCACAGCCGCTTACGACTATGGAGGTCTCATAATGGTATCAAAATGGAGCTTTAGTGCTACTTGAGGAGTGCAAAACTGGCACTTCAACCATTTCACCTACCTATGTACCTACGGTTAAGAGGAAAAACCAAAAGTCCAACCAAATGAATTTAAAATTTTAATTTAGTTTAAACGTGAGAGAAACAGCTTGCAATAAATGAAATAAATTTAAAAAAATTTACTATTCGATGCTTTTTTTGTTGTTGTTGTTATCAAATACAAATATGCAAATTATTTCTTGCAACGAATTGTCCACCAATCAACAAATTGTGAATAATACCTCAAATTAATATATTTCTAAACTATTGTACAAAACGACGGGACAACAGCTAATTAGTATGCCGAACTATTTTGTAGAGGAAGTGCTTACAAACCGGTTTGAAACCTGATTTTCGGCGCATTGTCCATTCAGAATATTTTTTTTGTTTTTGGGACCAAAAATACTTTGCATATCTACTTGTATGTATGTGTATATGTATGAACTTTGTGTATAAAATATGAACCTCTCACTATAACAGCTATAATTCTGTTCTTATTATACTATTAATTTTCGACACACCCCTGCCTTGCTATTTTTATGTAATATTTTTATGCAAATTTATAAATGTAATTCCCACAAAGAATCCGTGCCAACAAAAGTATGATAGAAAGTAAACTTTTTCCAAACTTTTCACCTCTAATGTTGTTAAACGATTTAATGTCAAAAGAATAAAAAATAAGTAAGTAAATGCAGAAGTTTGCGAAGGTGAAGTAGGGATACATACATCTGTATGTAGATATCTATAATGGCACATTTTGCATACAAATAACAAAATCAATATTCCAAGGAAATGCGTTCACAAGAAAGCTGAAATGTGAGGAGTATAATCAAACTTCCTCAAAAGTAGACAAAAGTCGGAGATAGGGATTTTTCAGGCGCCTTAAAATGCAAACGACCTTAAAGTGCTTAAATCGGACCCAAGTTGGTCTACACAATATTATATTCTATGTAAATATGTGTAAATGTGTGTATGTAGACGTATTAACACTTACACTCTAATGCATTTACATCCAAAGACCTGCCCTGCAGACAAACCTACAATCAAAAAATCAGGCGAGTGAGTGGAGTGCCCAAAATGAACTCAGACCAAAAAGACCACGCCGTTTTCAGTTAAAAAATAAAGCGGTGCTCAAGGTTTTCATGGACTACAACGGTATTGTAAAATACGAATTGTAGGCAGAAGGACAATTAACTTTCTGTCATAAGGACTATTACTTGCGCGCTATGAGACGTTTGCGTGAGGAAGTTCGTCAAAAATGAAAGGATTTGTGGGAAAAAAACTCCTGGGTTTGAACCGTTGCACAGTGGCATCATTATCGGTGAATTTTTGACCAAGAACTACACGAATACCAGCCATCGAACTCACCTGTTATGGCTCGCTGCTATTTTTTCCTGTTTGATCGAATCAAAAAACCACTACGGAGAACGAGTTTTATCAGTCGATAGGTTGGGTGGTTGTCGTAACGACACACTTAGACAGAAATCGAAGTACGGGAGTCCTAACCTTCTAGCGTGGCTGCCTATTGCGAATAAACAATGACCAGTTAATACCCCTATCATTTTTCTTATAGCTTCTCTGTTAAATTTTAACAAGATTTTCGATCGACCGCTGTTCCATTTCGGCCATGACTGTCTGCTTAGTTCGCATGTTGTGAGGTTTTACTAACTTGTTGTTTACCTTTTTGATGGTTTCTCTATCTATAGATAATTTATATATCGAGCGTTGTACCGGTTCGAGCAAGTTCATCTGCCTTGCTGTTCCCTGCTATATTCCTTTGGCCTGACAGCCAAATAAGGTGCACTTTGTAGCACTTAGATACGTCGTTTATAAGTTTAAAACATTCTAAGACTGTTTTTGACGAGTGTGTTTTAGATTCTACCGCTTTTATTGCCGCCTACCCTCCGAGTATATGTAGACTTCATTTGTGGATAATACTCTCGTTTTTATTACCGTAAGTCCCTCTTTTATGGCAGTGACTTCTGCCTGAAATACACAGCAATGCTCAGGTAGGCGAAATGATTGCCTAACTCCGAATTTATCGGAGTAAACCCCTCCACCTACTTTGTTATCTGGTTGAGCCATAGATGTTTATTTCATTTTTATTAACAATAAACCCGATATCCCATTCCTCCCAGCCGAAAGTAAGTAATGGAGAAATCGTAAACGGCTTTGATGGCTACACCGAAAAACGGCGCGAATAAATAGGCTTCTGGAATTCCTAGTACTGTTTTTTTGTGAGGACATTACTGCTTACTCTATCAGTGATGCAGCGAACTTATTTACTTCTTTCTTTTTATCTAACTTCGTGTCTGATGAAGATCTTCAGGAAGAACATTTGGCAGCCATTCACGAAAATTTCTCGCGAAAATTGTTTCTACTGTTGATTTCGGTTTAATTCGATTCACTTGTTCTTTCATTTGATGATGTCATCGAGGGATTGTAAAAGATTGAAAACTCTTCTAAAGCTGATGTCGACGGTCTATTTGTTACATTGCTTAAAAATTGTGGCTTTATAATGCAACTTCTAAAATTAATTTTTATTAAGTCCTTGGCTAAAAAATATTTATTGATGGCTGGAAGCTGACTTCAGTCACTCCAATTTACAAAAGCGGCAATGATCCTCCTTTTTAATAATGAGGAGCAGCACAGTGTTATCTATGGGGTTTCTTCGAAACAGTTCATTGCCACCTCGGGTGTACCTCAGGGTAGTATTTTAGGACCTTTGTTATTTGATTTGCTTATTAATGATATCTGTTCGGACTTTTGATCTCGTGAACTTTATGATTAAGGTGGTATTCATGTCGTACACAGTTTTTGCTGTACCCGCATAGAACTATTATTGCAGCGCAGAATACGTAGGACAATATCAAACGCAGTTTTTATATGAAGGCACAAAAAATAGAATAAAGCCCGAGATGATGTCAAAAACAAAACGTCACAACAGAAGAGGACGCCTAGCATAGCGTGACCTAATCGTATGCCCAAAAATAATTAACGAAGCAAATATAATTTTGTAAGCAATCTCTTAAATCTAAACTAAAAATATTCCACTCCAAATAAATTATTAAACATTTTTATAAAAGTTGCATCGAGTTTTTTTCGCCAAAAAGAGACGAAGTCGAAACGCCCTCAGGATACTTTCGGTAAATTTTTTTTAACAAATCTCGTTTTTCTATAAACCAGCCGCAGAACTTTAGGCAGCTGTATTTCAAATTATGTTTAGTTAACAAGAAAGAGTTCAGCACTTCTAAGCGGGCTTTTTCGGCCGTCCAGATACATTTAATTGCCGAAAAGACTCGTATGACTGGCGCGAATTTCGCTGGCAGAGTAAAAGTATATTCAATGAGAACCCAGAACACTGTAAAGTGTGCGTCATTTTTCAAAATACATATATTTGAAACCCTAAGCCCAGCGTTCATCAGACGGCTTGACTTCTCTGCTCTATTCTAAAAGGTTTAGGTCCACAGAGGTGTATGGAAGTTAGGACTAGCTCAATGGCGAAGTTTCCAGCACAATGGGCAAGTGGCAGCGAAGACCTAGCATGTAACGACACAAGGAAACTATAAGCCTTCCTTAAAGATAAACTAAAATGCTCACGGGTATTCGCACAGGTCATTGCCGATTGCGCAGATTTGGGCTATGGTCCATTTCTGCGGCCAATCGCCGAAGACTCCAATACACCTTCTTCTTGAATGCAACGCTATAGCGCGAAGAAGGTTAAGGCATCTCGGCCAATTACCGCCAGCAGAAAGGCAGATACGCTCATCCCAACCGAGCTCTGTCTTAAGATTAATAAGGAAACTGGGGTTGAATGAGGTATTGGGATGAGTAGCGCGAAGGGTACAACGGTATAGGGTCTGTGAATTTCAGTGATTGAAAAGCAAGGCGTCCAAAAACGCTCTGAACGAACTCTAATCTATTAGCACACATAAGTTGCAGGAAATGGTCTGCGATGCTCTAGGAAATGTCGAGTGTCAGCTTCTACATCAGCATCGTACCATTTACTCAACTACTCAGGCTCTTCACAATGGGCCGAGAAACAGGTCATAAACTCAATCAACATTTATTTTCGTCTAATCCTCGTTTCATGCATGGTTAATGTTTAAAAAGTTCTTAAAAACAGTGATAGGAGTCTGTAACTGTAATTGGTTATTTCCCAACAGTAGGTTAGGTTCGGTTATGGTAGTAATCGGTCTGCACGACCAACTCACTGTGACCTTACAGGTCCGTTGTTTTACCACTGTGCTACACGGGAACCTCATTTATCTTCCTTCGTGGAACCATTTTGTGGCTCTTATGAAACGTAGTATTGATGCCAACCCCACGCCAGACAGTTCTGTAAGACAATTAAAAAAGTATTTACCTAGACAACCTGCTCTGATTTTAGCTAGGGCTGGACAATTGCAAAGGAAGTGCTCGACTGTTTCCTCCTCTTCCTCATCTCTGCAACTTCTGCAATATTCATGGGAAAAAACTCCTACACTCGAGGAATGCTTGCCAAATAGCCAGTGACCGGTTAAACAAGCCACGACCTTCGAGATATTGTCTCTTGAGAGACTAAGCAATTCCTTTGTTCTTTTCTTGTTTATTTGCGGCCATAGTAGCCTAGCTGTTAGACTGAAGTAGTTACTCTTGCACTAGTGTGATTTCATCCAGCAAATACCAGTTCATGAACTAGACCATTTGCTGAATACTTTGGCGTTTCAGCACAGGGTGATTGCAATCACAATCACAGTTAGTTAGCTACGAGTATTTGATTATAAACAATATTTACGCTATATACTCGTATATACATACATGCACATAGAGTTGTATCAATGTACATATGTACTAAGTATGAATGTAAGCGCTCTTGCCTGTTAGCCACACACCTTGCCATCGTCGCTCGTTGCTCACCGCCTGCACACCTTCTGCTCCTTTGCTATTCTGTTCATTGGTCTGCGTTGACAGGATATTTGCATTTCACACATTTTGTACAGACTTTACACACCGTATCGGCAAACAACAATAATCACCCGCAGTAGCAGCGCACAGGAACCAACAAGGCGGTGAGCATTAAAATAAAAATTTCCATTTTGGTTTTTTCGTCGGAAAATCTTATTTTGACTGAAAATACCCGTATTTATTCACCTCTTCGTATGTGTGTGTATACGTGCACGTGATTCTGAGACATCACATAATTAGGTGAACTGTAAAACATATTGTAAATTTATTGCTGACGTTGCAAGACACACAAGGTCAGAAGTGCATACATACGAGTATGTACGATATGTGCAATTTTTGGGTACATTGGTCTATAACTTGATTTACGTAGTTTTAAATGAAGAATATTTGTGCTGAAGACGTTTTAAATTTGCCATGGTGAAGTCGCATTTTGAAAGTATTTTCGAGATAACTCGTTTAGAAGTCAAGGCAATCTGAGCAATACATAATGAGAACAAATAGAAACCAAAGCTGAAAAAATGTCAAGCAGCTCTGTGGTTCTTAAATTGTAGAATAACTTAACTACCTGTAAAAGTTTTTTCTTTATTTTTAATCCATTGTCCCTAATTGAGATATTTTTGTTAAACTTTTATTAAGCACTGGTAAATAGGTGTTTGCAGGCACAATGAACTAAGTTAGTCGTAATAAGCTCTTAATTTCTTTTATCAAAAGCCCATAGGTACGTACTTGGTGTCGCTGCAGTCATGACAGATGTGTTGAAAGTTGATTTTATTGGATTGTAAATTTTTGTAGAGCTTGAAAATATGTTGTAAAAACACAAACACACACACTTTTGAAAATATGTTGTAAAAACACAATCTGAAGATTATCTTTGTATGTATTTAAGTATTCTAGTAAAAAAAAACCTGCAGGTTTATTTAAAAAGCTGAGAAAATGAACTCACTTAGTATGTGGTCTATTAGTATTATTGTTGCTGAGGGTATTCACACACTGTAAAACAGCTTTGACGTTGCGGGTTGAAAATGAATAAGTGATAAAAATAAAATAGTTTAAATAAAAAAAATATTTTTGTTAATTTGCCCAGAAGGGAAAAAGTTCTGAGAAAGTTATATAAATGTGTGTTATTGATAAAAGCATTGTTTAGAAGTTAATACAAATGATTTTTGACCATGTTTGATACGGATTATGTATATTTTTTGTAGTGGAGACTTTGAAAAAGTTCGTAGCAATACAAAACAAACCTCGCCTTTGACGGCTTACGAATTTACGATTACATTTTGTCCAGATTAATACAAATTTTCTAAGTGGAGAGTTTGGAGAGTTTTGAAAATTTGATGAGAAAACTAAAATTATCTATTATTAGTTATTAATGAATAATTATGACTATCTTTTTTTATTATTCTTAAAAGAATAATGCAAAAGTTTATACAAACGATAGTTAATTACCTGTAACATTAGGTATTTGTTAATTTTCGATAGTGATATTTTTGATCGCGAATTTATGATTACATTTCAATCAAAATTAATAAAATTTTCCAAGTAGAAGGTTTCGAAAATTCGAAATTATATTTTATTAATAAATAATGCATAATTATAAATATTGTTTTTTTTTACTACTAAAAAAATAATGCAAGCGTTAGAGCAAACGATATTTGATTAATTGTTGGAATAATTATTTTATATTTATTTTGATAGTGATATTTTTGATCACGAATTTACGATTACATTTTAGCCAAATTGATACAATTTTTCCAAGTGGAGAGTTTGGAGAGTTTTGAAAACTTAATGAGAGAACTATTATTACCCTCATTAATTAATAATGACAAATTGTTTATTAAATCTTTTTTACGATAGTTGGTTACTTCTGACATTCATTATTCTTTATTTTTAACACACTTTTATTAGGTCGGGTTGTATGTATGTATGTATGTATGTATGTATGCATGTATGTATGTAACGGAATCTTTGAGCTTAATTTTCACTGGCTTCTAAACATCTGATCGACTTGAAATTTTGCACACCTATCAAGGACCGATGACAATGCAATAATTTGATAAAAGTTTTCCATTATCCGTATTGGGATTGCCAGGATTAATACTTTCTGTTTTTACCTGTGGGCAAAAAGTAAGGTGAATTTGAATCTTTTTTTTAACACACTTTTATTAGGTCGGGTTGTATGTATGTATGTATGTATATATGCATGTAACGGAATCTTTGAGCTTAGTTTTCACTGGCTTCTAAAAATCTGATCGACTTGAAATTTTGCACACCTATCAAGGACCGATGACAATGCAATAATTTGATAAAAGTTTTCCATTGTCCTTATTAGGATTGCCAGGATTAATATTTTCTTTTTTTTACCTGTGGGCTAAAAGTAAGGTGAATTTGGTTGTAAAATGAAAAATCTTTTTTTATTCTTGTAAATCAGTTTCTCAGGCTCCCTCCACGAAATAAGTTCTTCATCCCGATTACTTCTTTATCACGGCCGATAACTGCATAGCTTTAGACTCACAGTCGATAAGAAAGGAATTAAATATAACACGAATATATCGAATCATTTATTCACTGACTGCAATGATAACAATAATTTTCATTCATAATAAACAAAAAACAGTTTAAAGAAACTAAAAACACGCTTTTTTGCTAATCGAACTAAAAAGTAGAAAATAAAAAATAGTTTAAAAAAACTAAAAAACACGCTTTTATTGCTAATCGAACTAAAAAGTAGAAAATAAATTTTAATGACAAAGAGACCTATAATGAAGTAATAGCAAATCGAACGATTAGTCATAGTCAACTACCTCAGAACAGAATTATAACAACAATTAATATACAAATAGAGTAATTCAAATTAGAGTTAAAAGCGTGGGATGCATTTTGCTTCACTTTCATAACCCTCTGTACATAGGTAGTTGCCAATAGAATGATTGTAATATTTACTATATCAAGCATCCCACGCTTTTAACTCTAATTTGAATTACTCTATTTGTATCTTAATTTTTGTTATAATTCTGTTCTGAGGCAGTTGACTATGACTGATCGTTCGATTTGCTATTACTTCATTATAGGTCTCTTTGTCATTAAAATTTATTTTCTACTTTTTAGTTCGATTAGCAATAAAAGCGTGTTTTTTAGTTTTTTTAAACTATTTTTTATTGGTAGTAATATTATATTTGTATAGCCATATTTTTGATTACGAATTTGCCATTGCATTTCAGCCAACTTAAGCAAGTTTTTCTAAGTGGCGTGCTTGGAGAGTTTTCAATATTGAATGAAAAACTATAAATGGATGTCATATTTTTTTGTCAGCCATGGCTTCATTACATTATGTTTTTCTACATTTATTTATGCATCGAAGTGTAAAGACGGTTCAACACACATGCATACACACATATAATATGTATGTGTTTCTCACTGAAGTGCATATCTATGCATGGGACATTTAAAAACTTTGACTCTCAACCACATGCTGTGCTCCATTTCCACAAAATTAGATTACTATCTCCTCATCCTTGTACTTTAATTTCTAACAATTGAGTGCATTTTTTTACTCTTAATTATTCTTTCCAACAATTTGCTTGTTAGCTTCTCTTTCTTTTTTATTTATTTTTATTCGATTTGCCCCCGCACCTCGGCTAAGCTGGCATCAAAATAACATTACGACCAATACAAATTTTCAATTGCTTTAATATTTGATTACCATAACAATGTACATTTTTCGAGCAGCATATTGTATGTGCTTCTTCTCCTTTATAAAGGACATTTTCCTATTTATTTATCGAACACTTCAGAGTTTAACAAAAGTTTCAACAACAGCAGCAGCAGCAGCCGGTCGCCCAGCCCCTATTCAATTCAATACATTTTATTGTCGTCGTAAATATTTTTATATGTACACACATACATACGAACGTACATTTGTACATAGTTTTGTATTGTGGAGAACTTTTTCGTAATGAATTTATCAGTTCAATACAATCTTTGTCGTTGCCTCAGTAACTTATTTTCGAATGTACGGCTTCATGGGAATATGGCTGCACTTATGCCCACACACACACACATGCATTGATGCAGCAACCAAATTGGCCGTTTGGCATTTTTACAACAAGAAATATATACCATAGTTGGACGTTGGCATATAGCCGATACAGCCCATATTATTTTTCAAGTGACATTGGTTGTTTTGCTACATACATATGTATGTGTATGTGCGTGTGTGTGTGTTGGTGTGCAAAGATTGTAAATTTTATTTTATTGCATTTTAATGTGTCTCTCTGCTGGAGATGAAGTTTTGTGCTGAATTTGTAGTTAAATTGACTCAGCTGCTTGCCAACACCAAGTAAATAACTGCTCGGCTAGGCTGCATCACTCAGATTATAAATAAATTTATCTTATTGCAAGGCAGTGAGTACAAGACATTTTTAAAGGTTAAATGACTAATTTATATAAAAAATGCATATTTATTTATCTATGTATGGGTATGTCAGTATGTGATAGTATTGGTATGTGGACGAAGGTTCATTAAGAGTGCTTCTTTTGTAATTTTCTTAATTATGTGAGAAATGATGACGACGACGATGCCATTTAGCAGGTTCATGGGTGGTCGAGCTATTCAGAATAATTTTAATTGTGAAAATGCATGTATGTGTGCGTTCGTGTATTTGTGTATGCAATGAATGTTGTTAACTCTGCTGGAAATCGGTGTATTACAAAACTCGCACATATTGAGGCAATACTACTCCGCGGCCAATACTTAGAAAGTAGTTTCAACTTGCGTGCCTACTTTTGCAAGGCGATGCCATGGGTTGTGCGTTCCCTAGTGTTACAAGTTATTCCGTCTGTTTAAGTTATAATGTCTGTTTTAACAACTGCCCACCTGTCACCAAGTGTATGGTGCAGAAATAGTCTTAGCATGAGACGACCGCGCTTTTCGCTACAGGGTATTCACAATTGCATGCGCTTTAGCTGATCAATGTTAAACGTTTTGTCATGGGATTTTCTAGCCAAACATGCACATATTCATAAGCACGTTTGAATGTACTTATATTATACATGTACATATGTATGTATGTATGTGTATGTATGTATGTATGTATGTGTATGTATGCATGTGCGGGGCTCCAAGGAATTTTTGTAAGGAATTTTTATGCATGCGCCAATTCAATCAATCAGATCTGCATTGAAGATTCATAGAATTGAAATATTTATTTGTAATCTTCGAATATTTATGTGTATTTTGTTTTTAGCATTTAATATTAACAAACATATGTACATACATTCAAGTATTTAATAAATTTTTGCACTTTCGTTCTTATTTCTAAGCTACAGAGCTGCTAATAAAGAGAAAACATTTAGACATATAATTTGAAAAAGCACCGCAGAAAGTGTTTTTCGTGTTTTTGTTTTGGTGTTCTTGAAGTAGAGACTTTGTAGAGTTTTGGAAATGTGATTGTATTATGTGCTTTTGTATTTTTTATTCCTTTTCCTGCTCTTTATGGGTGATAATTTTGCGCCACCTTGTATTTCATCGCAGTTACTTTACGCTTTTCGTGTTTCAAAGCATTGATGTGTCTAAATATTTTTTTACAAGCTTAAATATTTTTTTACAAGCATAAATATTAGTAAAATATTCTTCTATTTCTTCTTCGTATTCTTCGGAAAGCTATTTTCATAGAAATGGAGATTTTTCGCAAAGGAGTATTCAGGATGAAGATTTGGTAGTTTGTGGAAAATTTTGCAAACAGCCAAAATTATTTCTTATTTATTTTTTACTTTTGCCTCCGCAAGCATTTCAGATTCCAGTCAAATATATATTTCCTCAAATAATAAAAAAAGCTTAGTCTAGAAATTAAAACAGTTTCCAAGTATGCATATTTTTCGTTTCTCCAATGAAAATTTATATTCCTTAAGTAAGTAGAAGAATAAAATTTAAAACACCATAGTTATTATATAAATTTTTGATAAACTTTGCCAGCTGGAAAAATTTTAGATGATTTTTCTTATAAATTGACCTTGCATTTCAAACTTTTGAGTGTGTGGAGAGTTTATGAACAATTATTATGATAATATAAAATGTTGTTCCAATTTCTATAAAATAAAAAAAATCTGTTCTATGACAAATTTAGTGTAAAAAAATCTGTTTATAAAAAATTAATAAAAACATTTTTGTATTAACTTCCATTATAGGTATAAGTTCTATGATAAATTTTGCGTAGTGAAAACTCTGTACAAAAACCTTAACAAATCCTGGCATATTTCAATTATTTATCAGTGTGGAGAGTTTTTCGAACTTAATAGAAAAATGTTTGACACAATTACACAAATAAAAGATTTTTCGTAAAAAATCAACCGGCATATTTCAAATTTTTGACTTTGTGGAGAGTTTATGAAAAATTAATAAAAACATTTCCTTTTCCTACAATTTCTATTATAAGTGTAAAGTCTATGACTCAGTTCGCATAGTAAAAACTATGTGCACAAACTTAACAAATCCTGGCTTTTTTTAATTATTCATCGGTGTGGAGAGTATTTGAAAACTTAATAGAAACATTTTTGGGAGCAATTTTAATAAAACTTTGTTAAAAAAATGAATCTTTATAAAAGTAAAACTAACCCAAGTCTACGAAATTCATTGGGAGTTAGAAAGCTTCATAATTTATAAAAAAATTTGAAAATATTGAAGAAGAGTGTGCATTGTAGAATTTCAAAATTCACTCTTTTGGCATATAAAATAAATGTATGTACAAACATATGCAAGCTGATAATCCTAATATCATGCAATCTATGATAAAAAAACTATAAATATATTGCGCAGAACATGGAAGTAAATTTAATGAAATCGGAGATGATAGTCTTTAGAGAAGGTGGTCAACTAGCCAAGGCAGAAAAATGGTGGTACAAAGGTGAGGAAATAAAAGTGGTAGCAGAATATAAATATCTTGGTGTCATTCTCACATCCAAAATGGCGTTTGCTAAACATGTGCAAGTCAGAAATAATTCAGCAAAAGCTAGCATTAATAATACATGGAACAATTTCTTAGCTAAGCCCTACATCTCATACAAAGCTAAATGGAAGGTGTTTCAGGCTGTGTGCAGAACCATACAAACATACGCCGCTCAAATCTGGGATTATTCGCTGTTCGAAGAAGTAAACTTCAGCGTTATTTTATTAAAAGAATTTTCAAATTACCTGACTTCACCCCGAATTATGCAATAACGCTAGAGACTAACGTAGAAGATAGATACATTTGGAAAACTATCTATAAATACAACAGCAGTAGACTCCCGCACAAACTTGCACAGTGCATATTACGAAAAAACGTGTTTTGGCTCAAACAACTCAATGACTTAGGTATGGAGTTTGGCCTAAAGCTTGAAGAAAACATAACTGCTACGGACTGGCAAGATCACTGTACCCAGCTTTTATAAAACATTAAACTACAAAAGTTAAACAAGGCCAAACAAAAAGCACTATCAAGCACCACACGAATATACAGGGCGTGCCATATTGCGTTTGCTTTTTGAACCACCTATTCTTTTGGGAATGGTAACACAAATGACATGTCAAATGTTTTCATAATTTATTTAAAGGTTTGACATTTACGAAATGGGACGCTATACGCTTGAACAAATTTGGGAAATATTGAAAACCTATTTCCAAAGTGTGAGTCTTCTTGTTCTTCCGCGGTTACAGTAAATGGTGAGCGTTACCGTGACATGCTCAATGAGTTTTTGTTTCCAAAAATCGAAGAGGTTGACATGGACGACATTTGGTTTCAACAGGACGGTGCAACTTGTCACACTGCCAAAGTTAACTCGAACTTTTGGCTACCGTTTTTGAAAACCGAATAATCAGCCGAATTCCGATATCAATTGGCCACCTCGGAGCTGTGATTTAAGCCCGTTGGACTATTTTTTGTGGGGAGCCGTTAAGGACAAATGCTATGCGAACCATCCAGAGACGATTGATGCTTTAAAACACGAAATCGAAGTTGCCATTCATGAAATTGGAGCCCAAACAATCGAAAATGTGCTTAAAAATTGGGTTGATCGAATGGCCTACTTTAAAGCCAGTCGTGGCAGTCATTTGAACGATATTATTTTTCATTCATAAATGACAATGTTCAATCTTCAAATTAAAAAAAAAAGGTTTGAAAAAATATTGATTAGTTTTTTTTTATAGCCGATTCAAAAAGCAAATTTTACATGGCCCACCCTATATATGCACTTAGATCACTCAAAAGGAGAATCATACTTTAGAGAAGATAAGCGGTTAGCTGACATAACAACAATATTCAAAGCAAAATGTGGTTTGCTAAAACTGAATGCAATAGCTTATGGAAACGCTGGAAAAATACCTATGCACACTATGCAACTCAACCGAAGAAGAAGACATGTATCACTTCTTAGGAAGGTGCCCTGTACTGTAGGAAATCAGACAAAGATACTTAAATGCAGAGAAGCTAAACGACGCTGAAGTAATATACATACTAATTGTCCAAAATTGGAGAACTCTAACTGGTTTCATATACTCAGCCTGACACTATAGAGATTTTCTTATAGCAGAGTTCAATTATTAATTAATATAAGAGCAGTGACAGACAACAACGTTATTGTCACAAACATTTTTATTTATTTCTGTATTTACTTTAATATATTAAATGAATTAATGCATGAATCAAATCAATTGTTAGCCATAATTTTTTTTTATAAATTAAATAAAGAATTACCTACTACTACTACTACATATGCAAGTATGCTCTGAGTGAACGAAAAATATTATCAAAAAGATCTTAAATAAAATTCCTGTGTCAATACAGATTAATATAGTAAATATTTATTTGTTATACTATATTCATAAAGCAATAATTTACAATAGTTTAAAAAATATTTAGTTTTTAGCCGAGGGATTAAGTTCTCGCAAAAATCTGTGAAGAATGAGAAATGAGGAAAAAAATTAGATTTGCATGTATTTTCCGCTTCTCCAATGCGGATATTCAATTTTTCTACATTCCAACAATTTATTTCGCCCAGTGATGGAATGTCTTTTTAAAGTCTGTAAACTGATGTCAGTGTCGGATTTGTCATTAAATGAAAAATTCAAACAAATTGCCAATAAATTGCATTACCGACCACAGCAACAACAAATCAAGTATACTAAATGACATACCATATACCGCCCAACATCCAAACAAAAAACACCAACAACGACCATGTAAACAAACACAATATTAGCAATTATATAGGGGGAAAAAATCGCATGCAATGCACTGCCCCGTCGCGCATTGTGGTTGACAGTGTTGCCAACTAATAACAACAGACAACAAGCAGTGCCGACAATGACTATAGCAACAACACCTAACCACACACAGCAACATCAGCCGACTAGAGCGTCACAGTCGCGACGGCATAAACATCGGCCGACATCGGTTTGTTTGTTGTCGATGCGCCTCACGTGCGACGTATTGAATAATTACGAATCGCATGAACTTGGAATGCCAAATGAGTGCGACAACAACAGCAGCAACAACGATAATGGCAACGACGTCGACGACGCGTCAGTAATGAATGCCAGCCAAAGCGGCAGTCAGACAACCAACCGGTCAGTTGAATGGATGGGCGAGTGTATGAGAACATACAGAGATATTTACATTCACACATACATATGCATGTGTATGTATATGTATTGTTGTTGTTGGTGTTGGGGGAGGTGCTGCAAGGTGGGTGGACAATAATTTTTTTGCTGCTTGTGTTTTTCGTTGTCATTTACATTAGTAGACGCGACACGCTTTGTTGATGTTGTAAATTACGTAAAAACAGGAAATAAATGCACATTTGAACGCAAAAAAAAAATTGTAAAAAAATTAAATGAAGTTAAGAATAGAAAAAGCATTTGTGTGTAAAAAAAAAAATAAAGAATGGTAGAGGAAAATTTAATGAAAAATTTAAATGCATGGAACATGCCCGGATTAATCAGAACAAAAAATTAGATAATAAAAAAGAAAATTTGAAAAGAAGCACTCGTTTTTCTGTATTTTTATTTAAGCAAACAACCAACTTTCGCAAATTATCTTCATAGCAACTTGTTTAATTGAAAAGGTACACAAAGGCGCGCTCGCATAGAATAGAGCCATTGTAGGAAGACGCTCGCCTTTCATCTCTACCACCAGCACAAATAATACAGTGAAAAAGGCCGTATTTTTATTTTTATTTATTTATTTCAATTTTTTTTGTTTGCTCTGCCGACTTCCTTGGAAACACACAACTCAAATCGACCTGTCTGCGCTTACTAATGATAATAATTTCAATTCAATTGCCTCATTCCTCTGACCCTTGGCACATGTAGTAGGTGAGCCTGCTGCTTTTTGCTGACGCCATTGTGGGTGTTAAGCCATCAATCATAATCAACACGACCCAAGCGTGTCTTCAATTGCCCCATCTGTCTTAGGCGGCGCAACGGAGCCCAGTCATGCATTTCGCGCACTTTCGTGCAATCGCTCGATTTCTGCAATCAATTCTTGACTTATTTGCATCACTTTTTTCTCTTATTAAACTTCACCTTTTTCCAGTGAAATGCAATGGCTACACCGAAGGTGAAGGTGAAGGCGAATTCATTCCAGCATTTTATTGAAGTCATCCTTTTCATTTCAGATAATACGCTTTGTTGTAAGATCCCTTGAATTCCGGCAAAATCATCAATGCTGCAATAATTTCGTTAATTTTTTAACATTTCTGCGAATTATTATTGAATCAGAAATGCATACCAAAAGGCTCGCAGCCTACACAAAAACAAAAACACACAACAAGAAGCACTCAAGAAGTTGTGAAAATTAATGAATGCGTGCTTACTTAACATTTAACTGAAGAGAAGAATGCACTCACGGAGTTTTGAGTTTGGTTCAAAAGAGTAACGGCTTTTATTTAAGAAAACAGAAGAAATGCAGCCAATATTGATGGCAGACTGTAATTCAAAGACTTATAAATGACTTATGGAAAAAGGCTTAATGTTTGCGCTATACTACAACACAAAAAAATCTACTTATATATTCATATGTGACTAAGCTATATGACAGCTGAAAAATTCTTCGAAATGCTAAGCTAAGTTTAATTAATATATATATATATATAAGCGTTTGAGGCTATCTGGTTGCCCGTGCAAGAACCACTTTGACAAAAAATTCTGGGATTTATTTTTCCTAAATATGGTACTCAAGCGAGCACATACACCAATTTTCGGAAAAATTGAAGACCACGTCCAAAAGCAGGTAGCAAATCGACTGCATTTACACGGATTTTCCAAAGCGTCCGAATCTCTCATAACATTTTATTATACATAATCTTCGCTTGAATTTCACTCTGCTTGTAGTGATACCATTGCGAGCATACAAGGAGAATCACAAGAAAGAAAGGATAGAGAAGAGGGGTTATGGAAAAGACCGAACGGCATACATATATAAGTGGCGCTTACACTTTTTGTTGAGGTATGGTCCGAGTTCCTCTTCCAATTTGTGGTGTGCGTTTTGAGGTTTTTCCAAGGTGTTTTTAAGTTTTATACCGCTTCCAAACGGCAGAAGCGCTTTTCCAAGGCAGAAAAACATTCGATGGTATGCTATTGCTTGCCGCGGGCCGACCAATATTAGAGAGCACTTTTTCGATCATATGATGCTTAGCCGAGGTTTTAAACCCAATGACTACCGCTTCACTTGTAATGAAACCGATGAAATTTATCAGGTATTGGATATCTAAACCTGCTATAACCCGCAAGCGCGGTACTCTAAGCGCGCAGACAGAGAGGAGAAGGTATTGAATTAAATCCTTCTCACCCTCCAGACAGTTGCTGTAGCAAGGGTTCGAAGTCCTAATACCAAGTTTCATCGCGTTGATGTCTAACGGACAATGTCCGAAAAACCAAGAAAATTTGAGAGCCTTGGCTTTGTTAGCCCTCGAAGTTCATTCTATCCTTTTCCAGAAAGATCACTCGACTTTGCATGTTGGTGTACTCGCCAGCGCTCACTGCGTCAATGCAAAACCAACCTTTTCAGTGGTAGACCATAGGTTTTCAAGGGAACACCAATCTTCTCATTACGCGGGGAAACAATCTCGGGTGGTTTGTGCTTAGCTGGCTCATAAAGTTTAATTTTAACATTTGATCAAGTTCCGATGTGCTATCGATGTACTGCCACCCATCTAAATGTGGCGAAAATTTAATGATCCAATTTTGTTCTTGAATAGATCTTTACGCGCCCTATTTGCAAAAATTGTAAATCTTCGATAGGGTGATTAATTTTACGCCACCTTGCATTAGTAATATTCTAAGGTACGCAGATAGGCAAATGGCTCAATAATTGTTAATAAAAGCAAGTTTTTGAAGAAGCACATTTCTAATTTGTGGAGAAACTTAGGTCACAAAAACACCTTAGTTGAGAGAAAGTTAATGGTTTTAGAGAAACCAATCTCTGCTACGTAAGCCGTTATCATTACGAACTTTGTGCCGCCTGACGATGATCATCTCTAATGAGTATTTGAGAAGGGGAAGAAGAAGAAGAAAAGAGGATGACGACTAGAGCGAGAATGTAGATCGTTTCCCAAACGCCGTATTAGTAATTTATCACATAAATGAACACTTCTCTTCAGTCATAGAAAGCATCAGAGAACGTCACTCATAGTTTCAGAAAACCCTTTACTTGTACAAGGAGAGTGTGAGGTCTCCAAATGCCGAACTACTGCCGAAAAGTAAATGATACAGAAATCTTTCACATTCTCAGTATCCTCTGCTCTGATCCATCCAGTGGATTTTAACGACTAAAAGGCCGTTTTAGAAATTTTATGCATAGGTATTCCTATTTTGGTGCCGCCGTAGCCGAATGGGTTTGTGCGTGAGTACCATTCGGAATTCAGAGAGAGAACGTTGGTTTGAATCTCGGTGAAACACCAACATGAAGAAAGACATTTTTTCTAATAGCGGTCGTCCCTCGGCAGGCAATGGCAAACCTCCGAGTGTATTTCTGCCATGAAAAAGCTCCTCATAAAATATCTGCCGTTCAGAGTCGGCTAGAAACTATAGGTCCCTCAATTTGTGGAACAACATCAAGACGTTCACCACAAATAGGAGGAGGAGCTCGGCCAAACACCCAAAAAGGGTGTACGCGCCAATTATATATATATATATATTCCTATTTCCCACGTAACAAAAATGTGAGCTCTTAGGTAAAGGCTAAGCGCCATTACATTTAAACTCGAGTATTTGAGTTGTAAAACATCAGGTGCCTCGATCTATTTTGTCTTGAAACCAAAGTGCCCTGCTTAGGCGCAACAATCGCAGCGGGCGAGATACACAAAGCCGTAGAACTCAATCAGTACAACAGATCGGATGTGAATTCATTTCTTTGCAAAACGCTTTATGTGGTGAAAAATCACAAGTTAAGTCACAAATTTTATAAAATTCTGTTAATTTTATTTGTCAAGGATCAGCTTAAAAATTAGGTATTTTTTAATATCAAAATGTTATTTTGAGTTTTTCTCACAAGCGATTACTAGTTATTTAATAAATCAATTATCGAAATTAATTATTTTTGAAAATGTAATAAGCCGCCATTGTTAACTCGGCTTAAAAATTACTATCCCTAAATTCTTCCCTTCAACTCGTCTGAAAGGTGCATCTAATCCGGCCATTTATTGTGAAAAACACAGTTCCCCTGTTTCTTTGTTCGAAAATATCCGCCTGTCTGTCCTAAATAAATATTGAAACGCAGAAACCAAATCTCCAGTCAGCTATCCGTAATTACATCAATCACCTGCCAAGGCTTAAGCCTCGTCAATTACGCGTTCACAGGCTCAATGCGCACACACAGGCTCATATCGAAAATTACAAGGAAGCCAATTATTATTAAGTGCATGGAAACCTGCTACTTATCAGCTTTCCGTACTTTCAATCATTTTTTTATTATTTTCTACTTTTAGTTGTATTATTGTTTCATTAAGGACTAAAATAAATCAAAGAAAACTGCAAGAAGTAATGAAAAACTGTTCACATACTTACAAGGGCGTTTCTGGCGTAGGGGGTCTTCCAGGCGAATGCACTAAAACCCGCCGACGGCCAATTGCGGCGCTGCTCGTTGCTTGATCGCATGGTTGACTGGTTGGCAAGCCGTCGCATATCAGTCGCAAGGGACGCAGGAGGATTATAATGCCCCGGCCGTTCAATGCGTGACATATGTATATACATACATATAAGTGCATATGTATGTGTGTATGTAATATCGGTAGTGTTGGCAACTATCCGAGTTCCCTGCTCATCTAACGCACTTTGTACCCGTACACTTCTGTTCCCTCGCTGGAAACTAATGAAGGTGCAGATTTTTTTCAAAGAAAAAAAAACATAAGCATTATGCTTCAGGATTATCGCCACGGCAATGAAAATACTACAAACAAATATGGACAATAGCTGCAAACAAGACTCATAATACGAGCATTTGGTCCATGAAATGCGTGGTGTGGAAAGCGCAGTGCTCATGTAAATAAATATGTATGTATGTGTTTGTGAGTGTGTCAATAAAATTACCCGCACATATAAATCCATTAAATTAAAAATAGGAAAACATACTTGCTTAGCTCAGATAAAAGAATGAAATCAAAAAGCAAGAAACACATGGTGTGAAAGCACCGACAGTTATACAGGGTGTGCGAATACCTAGTTTTGCTTTAATAATATTTTTATTTTTTTGGATTCTCTAAAACAGACTAAAAAAGCAGCCCACGTAGGTAAGAGAGATTGTGTGTGACTGCATATTTCTCTTCGGCCGACAATGCCACGCCTCAAAAAAGTGCTTCATGAATACATATTATCTGCGTTGGCTGTCAGCATAACATTTGGGTCTCTCCATTGTAGCTTTTTTAGATTTTAGTTGCTTATATCGATTGTTTTTTTAGAATAACGCTTCCCTATTACTGAACTTTACTTTGAAAAAAATAGTTAATAAATAAATAAATTTGTACGCGAAGTTCATGGAGCGAAGTGTTGAATAAGTCGTCGTTCTCGACTTGTTGGCTTTTGCCCTTCGACTATTTGGACAACTTTACGTAAGGATCTTTTGGGTATTTGGCCGAGCTCCTCCTCCTATTTGTGGCTTGCGTCTTGATGTTGTTCCACAAATGGAGGGTCTTACAGTTTCAAACCGACTCCGAATGGCATATATTTTTTGTGAGGACCTTTTTCATGGCAGAAATACACTCGGAGGTTTACCATTGCCATTATTAGAAAAACTTTTTCTTAATTTTGGTGTTTCACCGAGATTCGAACCTACATTCTCTCTGAATTCCGAATGGTAGTAACGCACCAACCCATTGGGCTACGGCGGCCGCCGTGGCTTACGTGCCTATAAAATACAGCTCGTGGAAGAACTCAAGCTAAATGACCGTCTTTTGCGTCGAATTTTTGCTGATTAGTCTCATTCAGATTTATTAGAAAAAGTAGTAAAAACATGGACTGATCGAATGGACCATGTAAATCGTAGCCATTGCGGACATATGTCGGATATCAAATATTTATTCAAGAAGTATTGCCATGAAATTATAATAAAAAAAAATTCATTGCAACAATATTTATGTTTGGTATTATCATTTTAAGTTATCAAACAACAAAAAACACCCTTTACAAAATTAATCATCCAATTGTTTTTGAGGAGCTTTTTTACTAAATAAAAAAAATTACTTTTTTGCCAAATAATAAAAACTATTTTAAGTGATGGAAATCTTTATTTGGACTTCCACCGCTCCGTTGCTTGTCTTCTTGTACACTGCAGCTGTCTAAACAAATGTCAAATATGATTGACATACGACGCCATTTCCAAAAACTATAATATTTTCCTTTAGTTTTATATTTGGGCTTTGTAGGTCCCAGCATTAACTTTAGTTATCAGAAAACTCCTTTCTAATCAAGTGAATCTCGTTACTGTTTTTTTTTTTTAACTATAAAACAAGACCTCGACCTCGCTTAATACTCCAAAAAAACAAAACTAAATTAACACTATTACTTTGAGGCACCCTTTAAATGTGCTTGCGCATGTGTGTATAAATAAATTTGCTCATTTATATACACATACATACATACATAAGTGTTTGTTGGCTGCTAAAAAGGGTGCCAAATATTTGTATGCTTCAAAGCAGGATATGCCCATGAGCCATGCAAAGGATAAGCCAGCCTGCAGTCACGTATACGGTTTCAAACGCTTGATCTTCACATGCATGCATAGATGTGCATGTGTGCGTTTAAATTCTTTCATTCGCTTATAAAAATATCACCAATTGTTAATATTTGTCTATTTGATTATGACTATTCAGCGGAAAGGCGAATGAATGAAGAAGTACGTATGTATGTGTGTACATATTTTCCTTTATTACAGGCTTTAGTCACATACATACATATATACATACAAACATATGTACATGCAATATGCTTGCTATGTCATGAATACGGCATAAGTAAATGTTTATCTTGCAACATAAAGGCTTCGTTTGGCATCGCCAACCTGCTTGTCACCCTATGCAGTACCTAAAATTGCCCTCCACATTTGATAAGGATGCTGATGGTGTAGACGTGGAAGATTACTTGCAAGTTGCAACGTACATATGTATATTAGTATGCATATGTATGTATGTTAGTATGCATAAAATGGGCTGGGTAAACGTCGATAATGGCTGAATGTTGTTGATATATTTGTGTTGGTGCTTTCGCTGTTGCCGTTGTTGTTTGGTGGCTATGACAGCGACATAATGTCAATTTCCTGCAACAGCCATTCTCATACCATCACTGGAGCTGCCCATCATCAGCATCACCATCACTCATCAAGCATTCGCGCCATCTATCAGGCACGTTTTGACTAGCCGCCTCTTCTTTTGAGTATTTGTAAATGTTGCTCCAACCAAGTGTTTTGCTCTGCTATTTGGTCGGAACAAATACGCATTCTTACACATACATTTATATCTACACATAGATACATACATACATAATTACAGGCAAAAGCATAGCGCGAGCAACAGAAACATCAGCACCTTGTTAAGTATTTACATAAAAATAAACAAATGCATGCATGCGCACATACATCCATGTGTACGTACATATATACATATGTATATACAATCAAACAATCGTCTTTCAATGCCAGCCGGCATATTTTGTCTATCGTTAGCGGAAAAAGTGCTTCAGGCCAGCATCAAAGGGCAAATGCGGTAAGGCCAATAGCACTCCCCTATGCGTACCGAGGTTACTCACACTTGCCTAACTTTGCGCTGGCTTTCGAATTCCGTACGGGGAATTCGGTTTTATGAAAAAACAAAAAAGCATTCTTTCATGAATTTAGAATTCTCTGTTATTGTTGTTTGTTGTTTAGTTGCATCAATTGCATAATAGGCATAATTTTGTAATTGAAAATATCAATAGGCCACTAACAAGGTTGTTGTGGGGCACAGACAAGCATACATACATAGATATGAACACTTACCTTCTTTGCGTTAAAGGACGTAACTACGAGTCTGCGCTTGGATATTTTACTTTTTTTTGAGGAGTTGGAGTAAACGAAGTGGTTATGAAAGGTTTACCAGAATTGCCATAGATTTTCTTTGTTTAGTTGCTTGCATCTTGCATCGTATAATTATGTAGCTTCATAAGGCTTCCTATATGGCTTCCCTATCAGATCAAAGTTGTTGTTAAAGTCCTCAAAACAAGTATGCCTTTTCAGATATCAAAATTAGACCAGAAAGTTTTTGAGAATCTCATGCCGAAAATTACGGGAGAAAAACTATTTTAGCTGAATAAAGGCACCTTGAAAAGGTGGTGGCAATAGCACAAAAACAACAGGAACAATGTATTTTGTTTTTGCTTTTGATCCCTAGAATATCGAAATCTATAAACCAAGATTGATAAATTAGTATAATTTCAATAAAATTTGACAATTTAGCGTTGAAATAAAAAGACAAAAATCAAATCAGCTGATTTACTGCTATTAAAGGTTGATCAATTTAGAGGTATCGGATTTTAAATTGAAATAAAACAAAGAAAATTCGAATTGATTGGGCAATCTTTATTATTTTTGTATAAAGCCATTCATGGCATTTATTTTTTAAAGATAAGTAAACCCTTTCTAATGTTAGCCGCAACTCCGCCGTAATTCGGCCATCCGTAAACACCAATTTAGAATGACTCGCTGGAAGACTTCGGTCTGTACCTCGTGAACAACATTGGATTCCAATGCCCTAATTGAAGCTGGTTTATCCACAAAGCATTTAGACTTTATCGGAGATGAGAGATAAATTGATCATCGAAACGACGATGCAGTAAATACATTGTTTCACGGTCTGTTTGGCAAGTAGCGTAGTCTTGTTGGAACCAAAAGTTATTGAGATCACGGACCCCAATTTTCGGCATCAAAAAGTCGTTTATCATGAGACGATAGCATTTGCCATTCACTGTTATATTGGCGCTAGCTTCGTCTTTGAAGAAATATGGACCGATGATTCCTCCAGCCCATAGCCGCATCAAACAGTTGTTTTCAATAGATGTAGTTACTGTTTTTGAATGACTTCGAGCTGCTCTTCAGCCCAAATATGGCAATTTTGCATATCGACGTAGCCATTAAGCCAAAAATTTCTGCGCAATAGAGGAAGAGGTAATAGGCTTCAAATCAACGTAATTAGCTTTGATCGCTGCTTGACAGTCCATACTTGCAAATTTTATTTATCAAAAATGCATTCTACATTAATGGGCGTTAAACACAAATAAACGCCCAAATCCTTTTTCAGAAAAGTAGTTCCAAACATAAACTCTAACTGGATGCTTAACAGTTTTTTGAAATTATCGATTATCAGCAGTATACCAGCACCGACGTATGCAAGTATTAGCCCAAAAGAAGGATTCGCGAATGAATATTACGCTTGCCTAATTCAGTTCTTAAGGGGGTATTCTGGTCTAAAAATTTCAGAGGACTCGTTCTTTCCAGAAAATCTTTTTTTTTTACCCCCACACAACCTTCATTTATTCTATACATATATATATATATAGTGTATACATCTATAATATATACCTGGAAATATATATATGTATATCCAGAGTGAGTGAGTAGTAAATATTATGATCTAAGTTATTCTATTGGAATTGTTGCTCAAACTTCAAACGCGATTTTCTCAAAACTACTTTTTTTGAGATGGTCGTCATGATATCTCAAGTTCTACTTGACCGATCGCTTTGAAGTTTGATAAGAACTTTTTATTATACATCTGTCCATCGCGCCTGCCTCGGATTTCGAAAAACTTAAGTTTGATGTATGTTTAAAAAATTTGAAAAGGTAAAAAAAAGAGGTTAAAAAACATTTTTTTTTTCAAGTCATTTTGTGAACGTTTTTTTCTTTGATTTGGCGGGATCCGATAGCGACATCCTAACTAATGAAGAATTTTTTTAATTTGTTTGTTTTCGATCACTACAAGGGTTGGAATCATGTCCACCATGGAGCATCGTTTTTTATGTAACCCCCACTCCGCCGGCTTGTAATTCCACGATTTAAATTTTTTTTTTATTAATTTTTTTAAATTTTTCAATATTAATAAAAACCATAAAAAAAATTGATAGTAAAAATGTTTTTCATTTTTTTATCTTAGTTTTAAAAATACCTAAAATTAAGGCGTCTAGACCAGAATACCCCCTTAATTTGTTTTAGTCCATGCAAGGGCTTAGCATCAATGCGAGATAATGACAGCAGCGTTTTTTTTTAATGAGGTCCTCTGTGGGTAAACTTCCTCGAATCGTGTCTTGGGATATGTTAACTCCATTTTTTTTTAAACTACTTCAGCTTCACATTACAATACGTTGGACTTTGTCATAAACAAGTCAATGCGTTTCTGATCTTGCTTTGGAGACGAGTTTATATTTTGTTTTTTGCCTCTTCGTCAACGTTTTTAATTTCGTTATACCATTGCACTCATTTATTTATGAACGTCCTCGACTTCTTCACATACTTTGCTGCAGTTGCACGTAACATTTTTGGGCCAAGGGTGTGTGAATAGGACCGCTGCTTCAAATCATTTTTCATATGCGGAACTCATTTTCTAAATTTCTCTCAAAACTAACAAATTGCAGATCGCGTATTGCGAAAAGAACGCCTATTTAGCAGCATTTACATTTTTTAATACCGGAAGCCAAAGTTTTATACGAAACTCCCTTTGTTCCTCCAGGGAACAATAGGAAATAATAAAAATAAAAGTTTGAATTTTGCTGGTCACGCTTCCACTAGACAGGCTGTATAAAAATTTAATCCATATTTTAGGGTTAATTTTAAAAATTAGAAGAAAACCTGAGATTCGTGAAGCTAAATAATATATAAAATGAAAATATTAATAAAGTAAAAATAAAAAGTTTACCAAAACGCTGATTACTTGTTTTATTTTATTAATTTATTGTTTCAAGCCACATCTACATCCACAAGGGGCCAAAAGTTGAATCTCAAGGCCTACTTGTTTTAGTGTTTGCAAGTATGACTTTTTTTAATGCTGAAAATCCTTATTACAAATAAAAAAAATTCAAAAAATCCTTTTGAAATACAAAAACAAATAATCGGATATTTCATCGAAAAATCCCTTCACACTCATTATAAAAATTTATGCGCTCACTTGCCACATTGACACACTTAAGCATGATATATTGAAAACTCCTCCAAAATGCCTTCATTTGTTTAGTTATTTTATATGCCCAACAAATCGCATGTGATGTATCGATTTCCGCCCTTCAAACACTACAGAGAAAAGAAGGCCTTACTTACACCGGGCGCCAATGCTGGCGCACATACGTAATTTTTTGTTAGTGTAATATGAGCATGTAACCATTTGTGCATATATAAATTGAAGAATGTGAGTAGTTGGCCTGCCTTTTTGTCTGTCTGTCTGGCTGTCTATCGATAATTTGTATGCAATGACAGCCACCGGAAATGTTGTTGACGCTAAAGTGTTGCTGTTTGCTGCTGCATTTGACAGAAGATTCATGCATACATTTAATAAAGCGCATTGTAGTAAATTACCAGCATGCGTGTGAGCAAGAATTAAATACAATATTTTCTAATGTGCCTTGCTTTTACACTATATTCTTCTTTTATTCATTTTTATTTATTTTTTAAATTTTAAATTTTTTGTTTTTATTTTTAAAAGTGTCAACGTGCACTTACAAAGCCTTTGCAAACACACTCATATCACCTTTTTGAGACTGCCTTTCTTCGACTTCTTCCGAAATTCTGGCAATACAAAAAACATTGTTGGCACATTGAGCGGTAGCAGCTCGCTCATTCCACTGGTACTTATTCGTGCACTCTCTACAACCCTTCAACATATTTCGTTCTACATTTTACTGACTTTCCCCATCCAAGCTTTCCTAAATCTCCTGCGCTGCTTATTGGCTGTCAAAATCTCTGTTGATTTGCTTATTTATTTGTATCGTAATCGCATCGCTTTTAGTTATTCACCTTTTTCCTCCGTTTTTTACTTATTTTTTCGGTTTCGTTATTTTATTCTCCACATTTCACTTTGGCAGCATCTCAGATTTATGTATGACACTTATGTACATATCGAGGCAGGCCAATTTTCATGTAGTCGTCAGCAGCGAGCTTGTGCTTGAGGGCCACTAAAGGTGCGCGCTAGAACAATCTTAAGCTTAGGGCAGTGTGTGGCATACCGAATTGTTGCTGGGATTGTAATAATAATTTTTTGAATTATTGCCCCACCCGCTGTGCCAAAGAATTTGAAAAATTAAGAAAACTAAAAAGCGCGATGACTCTTGCACTCCCGAAAGACCAACAAAAATGCGATCGTTGAATTTTTAAAGGCAACTTCTCTTTTTGATATACTTTAGCGATAATTTTAAAATTATCGAAATTACTGCAACAAAAGCGTGAATGTTTAAAGCATTATTTTAAAGCAATTAAAATGAGTGGATTATTTTTTGGTTAATCAAATCATCAAACTACGGGTGGTTGCGTAGAAGCCTCAACAAATGCAGCGTGACTGACCACCTAGGCTTTGTGCACGCACAGCGCGTTTTTTCGCTCATTTGATGAAATGCCTAGGCAGTCTAAAAAAATAAGAAATATACGAGCGGGACAATAAGTACTATTGAAGAGGGGAGCCTGCTTTAGAGGCTTCAAAAAATCGATTTTTTTGGAAAGGAAAGAAATATTTGATTTAAACGAAACTTTCAGGTTTTATTGTTATATATTTCAACAGTCTTCTCAAATTTTTTCATTAAAATACATATATGTCATATTATGCCTGGTACAAGCATTTTGCTGAGGCGCCTAGAGTGTGCATGTGTCGTGCGGCGGGAAAGATGCAGGTCGCAATTTTCGTCAGAAACCAAAAACCCAAAAAAAAATTTATTTTAGTATAGTATAGCTTCTAGTTAAACCAAGAAAAATAAACAAAAAGTGAGAAGTTCAACAATTTTTCGCTAATAAAAAAAAATCATTTTTTTGGAAAAACAAATTCACTTTAGATTGTTTAAAAAATGGGTTAATCATAAGGTTTTTTAGGTTCAACTAGAAGAGAATTTAATTCCGAATACAATCAATGTTATCTCGTTTCGATAGGACGTTTAACTTTTTCCCTATCTTTCCCGCCAATTAGGAAAAAACGTAAAAATAAAAAACCGAAAAATCGCACTTCGAGCGATCCGGCCGCTGGTATACCTGCTCGACGCTTGCTCACAATTTCTTCTGTAATTCCGAAAATATTTTGAATTTGCTTCTGAAATTTTGAGGACACTTTCTTGGATAGTTTGGGAAGACATTTATGCAAAAAGAAAATCGATTTTTTGAAGCCTCTAAAGCAGGCTCCCCCTTAAATAGGACAGAAAATGAGTTTCATGAAGAACGAATCAGATTTCAGGGCGTAGAAAACAAAAACGCAAGCTGACCAATTCGGACCGATATTTTGGAAAAAATAGGAATAATCTCAAGGGCTCAAGGGAGTATTTAGTAAACGTATGCATATGCTAGATCAAAATCAAACTTAAATACCCGGAGCGATTTTTTAATGCAGTGTCATAGTTGTCTAAGGATCATATTTTTAACTTAAAGATTCGAATGATTTATTCGGGAGGCGAAAGGACAGAAATCAAAATAATCTTATATGGGTGAGTGTAGTTTTGCCATTCCATTTCATTGGCGTTAAAATCACGAACCGTAACTTTTTCGACTCTTTTCCATAAAAATCATCTCCAAATTATTATTTTCCAACTTTTTGCCATAAAAGTAAAAAAAAAAATATTTTTTAACTCATAAAATTAAATTCAACCCGAATTTAAAAAAAAGGTTCGAAAAAATTAAGCATTGTTGTATATGGGTGCGACAGTTTCTTCTTAATGATTTCTTAGTTTAACCTTTTTACAAAACCGTTGTTTTTGGTCCTTAGTTAAGATCATAATTCACAAATGCCAGGCTCGTAATAAGTTTGGTAGCGCGATTTTGACTATACTTTACCAAAGCCTTTTAACCTACTTAACTCGAATCTGAACTCTCAATACCTTCGGTGCATCAGGTTTTCCAGATAGTCCCGTCTAAAATGCTAACTAATGTTTTGGCTGTATTTGAGGTTATGTAACACCACATTATGTGAAGTGCCTATTTCTGTTTCAAGGCCGTAGCAGTAACCGAAGTTAAACCCTCCCCCTTCTAACCATTACTCTCTATTAAAAAAATCTTAGAATGTTACATTACCTCTTAATAACCTCAAATTTCCCACATTCAGGATTTTTCCAACTTTCACTCAAACTATTTCAAAAGCGTGACGTGCTGGTGCTATAGTGAAGTCAGATTCGGATTCGATCAAACAAGACAAATCTGATTGTTGTCAGATTTAGTGCCCAATTTGCAATACCTACACTAATGGTGAGATGTTTAGCGAGTTTCATTGAGATAACTAAATTTTTAACTGAGTTATTCGTTGCATTCGCCACACACGAACTCACTTAGACCGTTGCCGATCCATTGTGATACCACAGTAGCAGTTTACCTGATACTCCTTGTTGAAACATTTGGTTTTAAGTACAAACCCATTGAACTAGCTGACACTTACATATATCCCTAAGGTATTCAGTAGCATTCAAGAATAATGAGCCGAATAACGGTCGTATCTAAATAAATTCCTATACCTATGCGTACGTATGCATATACCTATCTCTATGCCATTTTAGACTGCTTCAAACAAGCGTTATGTAAGCAAAGTTCCCTAACACCCTAATGCATAATCCAACAAGCAGACTGAGCACAGTGCCTTATAAAGCCACCAGGCGGCAATAAAAAAAAACATCTGCATAAAAGAGTTGGAAAAACGGGAAAAGGATGGTTACTAATATATCAAGTACTTTGGGTATGTAAAAGCTGCCTAAATATACATACGAGGTGTGTTCAAAAAGTATGGCGAATTTTGTGTTTTTTTTTCAAAAATTCAAGTAATCACCATGAAATATAATATTATTCAGTTGTGCACGTTTTTTCCAATCTTCGAAGCACTTCAAAAAAACCTTTTTTTTATCTTGTTCAGCTCCTCCTTCGATGCCGTCTTTGTCTCATCAATCGTAGCGTAACGTCGTGCTTTCATGGGTCTCTTCAGTTTCAGGAACAAGAAAAAGTCACAGGGGGCCAGATCTGGGGAACACGGTGGCTGTGGCATCATTAGTGTGTTGTTTTTGGCAAAAAAGTCGCGCACAAACAACGATGTGTGAGCAGGGGCGTTATCGTGATGCTTTGTTCTTCCACAAATCTGGGCGTTTCTGGCGGATTGCTTCGCGCAAATTGCGCATAACTTGCAGGTAATATTCCTTATTGACCGTTTTACCCTGTGGCAAGAACTCATAATGCACAACGCCCCTGCAGTCGAAGAAAACGATAAGCAAAACTTTTACATTCAGCCGAACTTGGCGCGCCTTTTTCGGTCTTGGTTGGTGCGGCAGCTTCCAACTTCCCGCGATTCGTCACCAGTTCTGATCCTCTGGAGCAAATTTGGGTCGTCGCGGACAGAGTTCACATACCAACATCTCATTAGCAATGTTCATGCGATGCTGCTTTTGGTCGAAATTGAGCAGTTTTGGTACGAATCTTGCGGCGACCCGTCCCATGCTCAAATCATTGAAAAAAATCGAATGACGAGCCAATCGATATGCCTAGGTCCTCAGCAACATTTCTAACGGTGATACAACGATTGGTCAATACCATTTTCTTCACTTCATCAATTTTTTCGTCTGTTGTTGAAGTGCTCGGGCGTCCGGCTCGCTTTTCGTCGTTTTCATCTTCCCGGCCTTTCGAGAACATTTTGTACCACCGATAAACGTTGCTTTGGCCCAAAGTAGCTTCTCCGTATGACACAGACAACATTCGGAATGCATCCGCGAACTAAATTTCGTTTTTCACACAAAATTTGATACAGGTTCTTTGATCCATCTTTTTGAAAAGGTAAAAATCGAAGACGAGCCGAAACACGTGCAGGCAAAGTAGCTGTCAACAATTAACTGAACATTCAAAATGGGCGAACTCGCCGGCATGAGTGAGAAACATGAGTACCAACATATCGCCATTCGAAATCGAAATTCGAATATACGTAACCTGTGAAAATTCAAAATTCGCGATACTTTTTGAACACACCTCGTACATATGTATGTATGTAAGTGCATACTATTTACTACCCACTCCCCCGCCCAATCAACTCCTTCCATTGCTGCTCACAAACGCCGCGTCGCGCGAATCACAAAGGGCAGCCTATATTTGGCGCCGCATTCACCTACTTACATACATAGATATGAATACATACATATGTACTCCCCATCCCAATCACTTTAGCAATGCCCCGGCGTCAATAAACGGCAGCGCCTCTTGGGCCGCGCAGCATTTGTTATCGTGTCATCGTTGATATCACGAAGCTGATGCACTCAAAGTTGCCGCTTCAGTGCGTTCACAAACATAAATGCCGCCAGCATGTGTTCATATGAATATGCCTCACAATTTTCTTATTACTCTTATTTTCACTGCCTGTTTACAACAACGCTTAAAACGGCATTTAAGGGAAAAAATTCAAAATGCAATCCAAAGAAGAACCAAAAATTATTTATTTAAAAATAATTATAGATGAAGTAAAGTGAACTGCTGTGCCGCACATTTAATTCATTTCTTTTTATGAGCGCCGTACCAGCTGCTCCCAACTGCTTGCCGGCTTGCCTGCTTGTTTCCTGTCTCGTCCTTACTGCCTATTACATACATACTGGTAAGCCATCAAATAATTGTTTACATTTAGCTAAGACAAGCAAAAGCACATCAACAACTAAAGTACTAACAATAACAAAAATAGCAAAAGCTTTTTGTATCAGTTGAAGCAGCAGCCAAGAGCAGTGGCAGCAGTTGGCAATAAAGACACAGCAACAAGAATATTGCCGACAAGACAATTCAATAGTAAAAATAACAAAATACTGAATGTAATTTTTATAGCGCGACAACAAAAATACACACGCGGTACATACCCATATACACATACATGCATACCACATAAATAGGTATGTACATACATAGCTACGCTAAGTGTAACACAGTCCGAGGCTCTAACGTACATTAAAATTGTAGGAGACTCTTCCGAATTAGCGTTAACCTCGCAGTCATCCTCGTTCTCTTCGCAGGGGTTAGATAACCGCTGCTCGTTCATGCTCGTAAACATTCGTCTGCAGTCGTACAGACTTACAAAATAAAGTCATGCATACCATATTTACTGAGTTTCATTAAGTAGGAGCAACCCCAAACAGAACAAAAATAATGCCTTGGTTGGTAGATCTTCTCTGAGAACCGCGACTAAAATACTCGAAAATTATCCCATTATTTTCTATGCGCTCACTGCATACGCGAGAATACATTTTAACATATCTTATGTTATGCTTGTTTGCTACATCCTTTGAGCGTTATTTGAGCTGCAGCTAAACAAACTACCCTTTTCCACTTGGTCATCTACTAGTGAGTGCTGAACGTATAAAAGATGGTGGCTCACAAACAAACAAACTTATTTGGCTTATGTGGAATTTCGGTGAATCTCGTAGGATTTTTTAGATTTTAATTCCAAGAAAATGTTGTTGTACTTTACATTTCCAATTTTTAATTTAAAAAAAGTATGAGAAGTTGAAATAAAATCTACTGCATATAGTTTTCTTACTTACAAATTTTCACATCCTTGTAATTTATTCAAGTGAGATAAAATCATGCAATGAGTGCTGAAAAAGTGGGAAATTTTCCGAAACAATGTTGACAAACATTTGTTTCGGCTTAGGTGCATTGCTTGAAATTTGTGTACCTATTCCGTTGGCTTTTTAGATTAGAGAATAACCTGAAATGTATTAAATTTTATGGTAGGTTCGAAGGTACGAGCAGCCGCGTAGCCGACTGAATTTGCGAATGAGAACTCGAATTCGAAGCCCACAATGAGCATTAAATATCAAATATAAAAAGGTTTACAAAAACCGCACGGGACATCGAGGCATACGCAAGGAAATTCGGTCCCTAGGTTTTACCTAGGGCAGCTACCAACCTACCACATACTTGTAGGTGCTACTATATAAATACATGTATATGTACATATACCGAATAGATAAGCTTTAAGACCTAACACTTAACGCCCCTAGGACTGACCGATCATCAACCACATTCGCTTAGCACATAGCGTTAAACATACAAATGAGAAGTGTCCACCTAGGTCATATAATCCAAATGGAGAAATTTCAAATTGCCACCGATGGTTTCAGGATTTTTAAATAGAAGAAAACCAAAATTAAAAGAAAATATGCATTCCGTAAGTAAAAGAAAAAAAGTAATTCTGAGAGCGTGATGGCTTATTTGCAATTAACCAATTCCAAAATCTTCTACTCCTCGCACCACGGCTGTCGGTTCTATATTACCATACTACTGAGTATTGCCAATCTCGCGCCATTCCCTAATAATTTAAAACCACAATAATTTTCTCTCTTTCCCCATATTTGATCTTCGTGGGCTTTAGTTGAAAGTTTTTAGTAGGCTTGTCGTAGACCTCTATTACTTATATAAGTATATCAGTTTGCCTTTGTTTTATATGTATATTCAAGGTTCAGGATATTTGGAGCTGACACTCCTACGAAAAAAAAGGTATTTTAAACGAACAGTGTTTACGTGACTGTAATCCGAGAGCAAAGAGCTAAAGAAATATGATTTTCAAATGCGCACAAATACAAAAAAGATTCACACAAACAAGTGATGGTTAATATTTTGAAGATGAACTGGAGTTCGAAAATCATATACAAATAATATACAGAGAACGCAAGAAGAAAGTCATCAAAGCGGAAACCAAAGAGCACAAAAGTAGGGAAAAGTGTGCATTATAGAAAAATGAGCAACTTTACTTAAGTTGGGAGAAAGAGAAGAAATTTACCATATATGAGTTTGAGCAAGCAACACAGAACAGCTGTGGAATTATGAGAAGAGCGCGCTTCACTCAGCCAATAATGATAAAAGTGACGATGATAATGATGACGATGATGGCAATGTTGGCTCTCCTGTTGATGATGATATTGATAGCTGACAACAAATATTTTTGTTGTTGTACGCGATTGTAGGCAACTTTTCGGTGTGGTTCATAAACATATCTACCTACGTATGCATGTAAATATGGTAATGTTTACTTTGAGTAAAGTGAATATACGATACTCCATGCATACATATGTATGCGAGCAAATATATATATACATACATATAATATACGAATACTAGAAGCCGCAGCGCTAGCATTGAAATGGGGCAGGTTTTTTTAGATGTCATATAGAATTTCACATCTTTTTCTTGATGTGTCTAATAAATACTTACTGCCAGGCTTAAACGGATAACCTAAACTGTTTTTGTGGCTAAAAGCGCGCTATAAACTTTAATCTCAACACCAATGGCACATCGCAAGGTGGAAATAGTTTTAGAGTATCTACATAATTGACTGCACATTTCAAAGCTTACAAATCTTTATAAGTTAGCGTCCTATGTGGAACGTTGTTAGTTTTTTACTTTTTTTTCAGCTACTCATACTTACATGCCTGAACATACGTATGTACATATATATATACTTATCATTTGCAATCTAGGCACTGTCATTTCTGCCCTTTTATGATAAGGGCCTCTAGTCCTCCCGTATAATGGGCTCTTCGAAGTCTTCTAATCCTGTTTGTTGTTGCGGTCACCGCACATATGCACATATGTATGAATGTATGTACATATGTACTTGTGGTAGTAGGTGTATGCATGGGCAATGCGTGTGGAGTTTGCGCCGACTCTCTATTGTTCCCTCATTCAATATGCACTCTCCGCATTCTCAATGGCCCTTCTTCGTTGCGGCACTCAATTTGCCGTTTTTATGTGCAGCGAGAACAGAAAAAACATAATGGTTCTCTGCAATGCTGCCAAGTGCATGAGCGCAGCGACTTCGTCGGCCGTATTAGTAGCAGCAGTAGCAGCAACAGAATAATAGGAGAAAATTAGTTTGTTTGTTTGTATGTTTACGTATAGGTTTGTTTGAAAAACTGGGAAATCATCCCGTTTCCATTCGGCTGGACGGACGGACAGGCGAGCCTTCGAATGGTTGGTTGGATGAATGGTTGATTCCCGTTTGAATGTGTCTCTACACAGCACAGCACTCCGCTGCAAGCACATATGCATGGGCTTGTGTGATTGTTTGGCCCTCGCGCTTATAGGCATCCGTACATACCTACTTGCATACATATAGTATGTGCCTCACTGTTGCCTGCCTGCTTGCAATCGCACGCACTCACGTACCAGCATACAGGCAGGCAATCAGCCAGCAGCTAAGAGCAGCAGCGCAACGCGGACGCGCTTCTATGCGACTCGACTCAACACTCAGCACACTGACTGACTCTTGGCTGTGCTGTGCTGCAAGGCGACGCGACACAAGGCTGGCTGTTTTACTGACTTTTTATATGGGAGTATATGTATGTATGTATGTACGAGTATTTTGAGTGTGCGGATGAGAAGAAACGAAATTTTTGGGACTTGCACTGTCACTTGGCTGGATTCTATAAATCAGTCAGACATTTTCCCTAAAACGGTGCGGACGTTAAAGTTGAACTGTTACGGAAATCCTGTTGTATGTTAGTTGTTTGACGATTTGGATACACTTTATAAGAATATACAAACAAACTAACATGCATACAAAGAGTGCAAGCATAAATAGTTGGTATTTAGTGTTTGTGTTTTTTTACAATATATATATAAATGTATATGTATATTCTTTTATTTGGAAGTCTCTATGTGCATAGTCTGTTGCGTTGTGTGTTGGCTTTGAAAAATATTTGTTTGTTTGGTTGTCGGTTTATGTGATACACGCATACATACGTACAAGTACGCGCTATGCACTTGGCGCTTCGTTTGCCTGTGTCTGGCTGTCGGTCGTTCTAGCTTACTGCCTTGGCTGGTTGCCCATGTATCCATCCGCCGATCAACTATCCATCCATCTAGGCGGGCAATGCGGCAGCTGCCTTTAGGGCACGTTCGTTCGGTTTCTGCCTCCGTCGGTGAGCGTTTGATTGTGTACGGGCGTATTTTTTTTTGCTTGTTTTATTTGAAGTGACTTGGGGCGCGCACGCCCCCCGCAATTTATATCCATCCCCATCCCCTTGTGTTACTCCCCACTGCGACTATTCCAAGTGCTACAAATACAAATGAACAACAACAAATTGGAGCTTGACGAAAAATTAGAACTTATTGAAAAATGAAAGACCAAAGGCGATAGGAAGTGAAATAAAAATTTGTGTTAAAACCCTCTGCAGCAACAACAAATGAGTTTATTGCACCGATGTGCTAAGGAAAAATGAAAGGTTGAGGAAATATGAAGAAGTGAATAAATACGAAATAAAAGATGAAGAGACTGCAATGGAGAAAATATTGTTTGCAACCAAAAAATTGATTAACTAATTAATAAGCATGACAAAAACAAAGAAAAAACGTTGCGATAAATTATGAATAAAAAAGTGAGGTGCAAGAACAAGATGAATCATTTTAAGTAATTATGCTCGGTAAACAATTAAATAAAAAACAACTCAAAACTTAAATGAAGCGTATGTATACGTGGATGTGTATTGGGATATTACCCATAGATAGTTTAGCAGCTAAATGTTATCAACTTGAAAAGTTACCTACATTTTATAAAATAAGCTAATATTTTGAGAACTCAGATTAAAAGAAAATGTTTGTTTTAGCAATGACAATTTTTTGTGTGTTTTTAATATAGTTCAGGGAAACTTCGTAACCTTCAATTAGGAAAATAGTGATGCATATAATGACAGAATTTCTTAGAACATTGTGACTTACACTTCCGTTTTAATACATCACTTAAGCGACAGAAAGCCAATTCTCTAACTACGTCATGTTATGCTTATTAATATTTGCTATAACTAAACTATTTCTGAGGCTTTTCTTGCAACTAGACAAGTGATTTATTAACGGAAATAAACTGAAACTGGAATTAAAAAATTTGCTGCTTCTAAATAAAATTTTTCTTTAAACCAGAGCTTACTTTTTAATGATGTTATCACTTAGATGACAAATAAGTTGATTTCCCTTTTTATAACTGCAACTGTGGAACGTCTTTAGGATAATAAAATTATTTGAGATAAATTGGCTTTTACTTTCTATTAAATGTTTGTCTTAAAACATGAATAAAAATAAAAAAAAAACAGTTGATTCTCTTAGTTTTGATTTTCTAACTCAAAATAAAGATTTAAAAAAAAATTGGCGTGTAATTTTTTATTACGCCTAGTTTTGATTATGCCATTTTCGACTTTAAGTCAAAATGAGCCAAAAGGACATTTGTTTTAACTGAAATGGCAGACACTTTTTGCCATAAAATTTCATCACCAAAACCACGCAAAAACATAATTTTTTAAGTTTTTTCCTTGGCTTACATTTTTCAGTTGTTTCTTCTTTCTCTTCTATTTACCTATAGAACATTAATGCTTAAAGACTCAATGAGATCATCAATTAATTTGCTAGTTTGAGTTTTGAAGTAGTCATTACAAAGTATGTAATTAAAAAAATGTATATACATGTGCACATACCTTTACAGAATTCTATTAGGTTGCTGAGCAAAGAAAATAATTGAAGATCCAGTTAGGTTAGGTTAGAGGTTGTTAGGAGAGGCCCTACTTGGACGTTAAATCAAAATCATCCACTGTGGTACTATTGCGAGGGGAAAAGTGAGAAAAGAGAAAAAAGAGAGTACAAGGGAAAGTTAAAAAATTAGTACTTTAATAGTAAACTTAACTCAATATTTCATTCGCTTGATGCTGAGATAAAAATCGGCTCCTACAACTTTAATTTAAAATAAAATATGCGCCTATACAAAGGTACTACAACTCCAGATCGTCTTCGTGTAAACAACGGTTGTGTTATTGTATGAACACTTGTGAAATAATTTCTAAATCTTTTTTTTTGTTTTTTGTAGTTTTGTTGCTCTTATCATACATGTTGTTGCACTTGCATCCATATTCATGTAAAAGCATAAAAATTATGTTGGTGTATAAATTTCCATGATTATACCGACATAGTCGTATGTGTGTATGTATTTTCATGCTCGTCGAAAAAGCACAGTTTAAAAACCGTCAAAAACTTAAAACTATAATAATAAAAAACTATAAAAAATGTGCTATGCAATGGAAATAACAGGAAGAGGCCAGAGTCATTGCAGCAGCAGTGACGACCGAGGCAATAATAAAAATAAAATTTCTAATACAAAATGAAAACAAAAACACAACGAAGAACAAGAACAAGAATTGTGTAAACTAAAAAAGTAAAAGAAGAAAACCTCATAAAAATAGTGAATAACAAAAAAGCAGAAGAACTACTATGCACATACATACATACAAACAAACATATGCTGGTTTTGTGTTCGTATGCAATTATGTACGTGTAGCTTAACGAAGGGGAGGAAGTGATGAGCAGCAGCGCCATACAGAACAGTAATAACTGAAGTTGCGGCATAAAGCCATCCGTGCAGCAGTGTGCAGCGCAGCACACCACTACCACCACCATCGCCACCACCGTTTGAGCAATGAGTGAAAGAAGGTAGTAGTAGAAGCAGCGCGGCGGTGAGGTAGTATGCGGTGCGTGGTTTCTATTTTGTTAAGCGTTCAATGCACTCAACGGCACGAAAAACGACGAACCTTGCTGCCTTGCCGCGCTACAGTCGGCCGCATGGACGCATGGTCGGACACGAAAGCAATCGGTCGCGACCGTTCGGTCGGCCAAAGTCATAGGCCGATTAGGGTGCTGGGGGCGACGACGCGCATCTGAACGGCCCAGGCCGAGACAGCAGCGCAGACACATTTGATTTGTTATTCTTCATTATTAGTGTGTCGCTGTGGTTAGTGCGACGGCTGTGTTGTTATTGTTTTTGTTGTTGCATTTTGATTATTATTATTAGTGAAATTGTTTTTACGCGGTGTTGATGATGCCTTTTTGTTTTTGCTTTGTGTCACTAAGCGAATATCAAGCGGCAGAGTTGCAGCTCATGCAGACAAGCATACATATTTACATGCGTGCATACATGCAGGCATGGGAACATGTGTAGGCATATATGTATATATGAACATATGAAGCATCAACGCCGTGTGTGCTTAATTAATACAACTAAGGCAACAATAAGAACAGTAAAATAAATTGGTATACAAATGCAGGAAGTTGGATGGCGTGGCGTGTTGCCGAAGTCAAAGTGTCTGCGAGTGTTTAAGTAAAATACTTTAAAGGCAGTGAACTATCAAAACCAGCTGACATCGCAAGAAAGTGGATTACGCGACGGCAAATTAGCAGCAAATTGTACAAACGTAGTGGTTTGTGTTTCATTTGATGCGCCTTGAAGTATGCACCGTGATTGCTTAAAACACTTATAGACATACATGAATTAAATTAAATAAATAAATATATGCATTCGCTTTGATGTAGTTATGTATGTGTTTAAGTGGAACGAGAACTTTTATGCTTTCTGCATACATTATTTAGCATCTCAAAATTTTTAAGAGGCACACGATTTTCTGATAAAACGTAATGAAAATTAACTAAGCGCTGCTGATTGTACTCGTAAAGACTTTATTAGAATTTGTATTGGTCGCACATGCAAGTAGAGAAATCAAAAATCAATGCATCAGGATCAGTAAATATTAGAATCTATTTATTTTTCAAAGAATTGTTCGTAGATTTACAGCTATGGTTCGTTCGGAATCCTCAACCTTATGTCGCCACCAACTGCAGATCTTTTTCTATGAGAAGCAATTTTCATGCCTAGGCTGGCTGTTTTCCATTGTCTGCCGAGAAGCATTGCGCTATTAGAAAATACTTTTTAACTTGAAAATTAATAGTTTTGAAAGCAATATTAACTCATAATTTTTGGGCTTTCATAAAAAAAATAGCTTTACCTTTGAAAAGCAATATAATTTTATGCCGTACAGGCAGGCCCGTCGTCAAAAATGTCATTAAATCACAGAAATAATCGAGGTTGACTGGCATCTTATGTGTAGTCCTCGTAGCATCGCCCAGGAGCTAAAGACAATAAACCATTTACGCAAAGTTTTACACAAAAATAATGGATTCCTTTTGATGTGTCGACTCATTGGGAAATTATTTTCAGCAAATAAATCACGAATTTTCCGATTCTTCTTAAAGGTCGTCGATTTTCATAATAAATTTCAGTAGTTTTAACGCGTTGTTCTATCATGTAAATTTGAACATTTGTATACTTAAAAAATGTTAAATATGGCATAAAAAATGGTACCGTCTAGAAATTATTTACTATTGACAACTAGGCGTCATTTTTGAAAGATGATTCATTTATATGAGTATCAATTCGTTAAAATGTTTTGAATTTTCATCTGAGGTCACTTGAATCGATAAATACAAATTCCAACGAAGGTACGGGATACAGCAGATGTAACAGAGTTTAATTTTTTTAAATTATACTTTTTTTTAAATTGTAAATATATACTTTTATACTACCATTTGGAATTCGAAGAGAACGTAGCTTCGAATCTCTGGTAAAAGTTTTTTCTAATAGCGGTCGCCTCTCTACCATGAAAAAGATCCTCATAAAAATATCTGCCGTTCGGAGGTGGCGTAAAATTGTAGGTCCCTTCACTTGTAGAACAACATCAAGACGCACACCACAAATAGGAGGAGGAGCTCGGTCAAACACCTGAAAGCGGTATAAGCGCCAATTATTTAAACTAAAAAGGCTTCCTTTTATTATTTTTTCTAGGCAAAAAATAATTTTTCTCCTTTTGTTTTTAGGTAAATGAATTTTCGAAGCGTGTTTTACAATAAATTTATCACGGAGCGCATAAAAAAATTAAAAACGTACTCGCACTTCTTTTGTAAAATGCTTATGCATGAAAAAAACTTTTGGGAAAAAGTCTTCAATATGAAGCACTAAAATTGATATGTAAAAAGCATAAAAAAACGAAAGGCAACTAAAATCCAATAAATATGTTAATAAAAGCCGAGTGCTAAAGAACTTAACGACTTCCGCTTCCGTCGCTCTTTTTACAGTGGCTACAAATAGTGCCCGCACTTCGGTATGTTTGCATTTGTATGTAAAAATCTATATATGAGTGCATGCGCCGGTTGCATAATTTATGCATCTTGATTCCATGTGTGCAACACGTCGCCAGCACCAGCACCAACAACAAGAACAACGGCAACGAATTTAAATGCTAATAATAAGTAATAAAGCGCAGCGCAACACCGCAATAAATCGCACAGCCATTTCAAATTAATTCCATGTTTAAACGTGAAGAAAAAGCAACAAGAATACAAACGTATGTACATACATATGTATGAATGTATACGTATATGTAAATAATATGTGAATAAAAATAATTAAATTGAGCATTAGAAAAATATAAAGTGGTGCGCAAATGGCGTGACAATGTGAGAAAATACTTATTAGTAAAATATTTAAATTTAATGCGTAAGCTGAATGGCAGCTATAAAATAAAAATATAGTGTAATGGGAATAATAAAAAAGCTTCGACAGACAACCGCAACTATAACGCGAACTGCATAGCTAATAACTAGAATAACAACGGCCACTCGTTCTTCTAATAGTTAGTAAAAAAAGCTTCCCTCGCAAAGCCAACCGCAACAACAACAAAAAATAGTGCATAACTGAGGTTAATTGGTATAAAATAATAATCAAGCAACTAGACTCCGTGTGTTTAAAATTATCGAAAAATTTCTAAAACCAAGGTTTTACGCCAAAAAACTAAAAATTAAAATTTTCAGTATTTTTAAATATCCAATCTCTTCTAATTTAGAAACATTTGATGTGAAGGGAAAAATATGCACTGACAGAACTTTCTAACAAACAAATAAAACAAAACACAAAAAGCAAAACGCACAAAAAATAACTAAATAAATCGAAACAGTGCTAATCTCATATTTTGGACCCTATTTGATTAATTGACAACTACAACAAAAATGACTTTGTAATATTGAAAATAGTCAAGGCATAAAACTCGCATCACTATTTCTCAAAAGGAGCAAGGGAAGCACGAAAAAAGGCTGAAAGGTAAAATACTACACAAATTTTATAAAACTAGTTTAATTAGCTCTAGAAAAAATTGAGAGCAAACGCAAGAATTCCATAGCTACATGCACTCATTAATACAAATCTGTGGTAGTGTACCATAAAAGACGAGGGTGACTTCAGTTAAAATTTTTTAATTTTCTATTTTTCAAAGGGAAAAATTATGGGCAAAAGATATGTTTAGATTGTTTACTGAAGCAGCTAGCATAAAAATTAAACAATAGGCTCTTCTATTCGCCACTTCTCTGTTCGCTACCTCTCCGACCTCGCTCAATTGCCGAGAAATTTGTCGTTGCTTTCGCTTGTAAATTTTTCTCAAGAGAGATTGCGAGTAGAGAAGTGGCGAATAGAAGGTGCGTAATATTTTAATGTATTGAACGCTCCATATGTCCTTTTTGATAGTACTCGCATTGCCTATAAATAACTAGGTTACATGTAATTGAACAAAGATTATATACATATACTAGCTTTAACCCGCGGCCCCGCTCGCGTAGGAGTAGTTTTGAGGGATTTGGGATATGTATATAAAAGAATTACAAACAATAATTTCATAGAAAATATTTTTTTATTAATAACCATAATATTACAATACCCGGCATCCGTTGCTATGCCTCGTTGAATAAAATCAAAACAACGAATCAGAAAAATACCAAGCAAAATTATTTTTATTAATTTTCTATCTCAAACCGTTTTTGAACTTTGCATTTGGGTCATAGTTGAACAGCTTATGCGGATTATGAAGTCTAGAGTGTGCTATAAATAGTAGGAAAAACTAAGATTTTTTAGATTAAATTTAAGCAAACATTCGATTATTAGTGACGAATGAGAGTGGTGGCGCGGCCTGGGGGCTGTGGGAAGGGAGTTCCATCATAAAAACATGCCTATAACCTTCATTGGGTGAAAATATGAAGGTATACAAATTTTTACGTCATTTGGTGTTGTCGTTTCGTAGTGATGCGCGGACAACGTACAGACATTCACCTTTATAGTATAGATTAATGAGAGAGACTCAGTTAACAATTTTATCTGCTTTCGATTGGCCAACCACTTGGCGACTTGCGAATAAAACAAACAGCAGATCGTTGTTGTAGAAGCTTACTAAGCCCTGTGAGTTCGGTGTAGTCACCGATCGTCTTCGTCTAATTCATCTAACGGTAGACTCAGAAAATGTGCTGCTGCGACAGTTTAGGTCCAGAGGGAGAGTGGTATTAAGTGAGTAGGTTTGATAGGGCATCTGAATAGGTCGCATGCATTTCTATGAATTTAGCAGCACTGAACACTATTAACAAAACTCAACACAATTAACAAAACAAAGTGATGAGCAAACAAAGATTGGCAAGAACAATTTACGACGCATACACCCTTTTTGGATGTTTGGCCGAGCTCCTCCTCCTATTTGTGGTGTGCGTCTTGATGTTGTTCCACAAATGGAGGGACCTACAGTTTCAAACCGACTCCGAACTAGCAGATATTTTTATGAGGAGCTTTTTTCATGGCAGAAATACGTACACTCGGAGGTTTGCCATTGCCTGCCGAGGGGCGACCGCCATTAGAAAAATGTTTTTCTTAATTTTGGTGTTTCACCGAGATTCGAACCAACGTCCTCTCTGTGCATTCCGAATGGTAATCACGCACCAACCCATTCGACTACGGCGGCCAGCGATATATTATAATATATATAATATATATATATATACGATATATATAACGTTGAACCGACTGTCGTGTGGACGCCATTTCGCTTACTTCATTTAAGATCTTTTCTGCTTGCTTAATTTCTTATAGCTTTCCCTACAAATTTTTCCCTAAGCAAGTGAAGAATTGGCTAATCGTAAGCGTTTTAAATCAAATTTAGAGCACATTTTGAAGGGTAAAGTTCAACTAACTTAGCCTCGAATTGTACTAATCCATGTCCATGGGATGTTTTCGTTATTGCCAAAGTAACGATCCCTAAAACAACCTCGAACCCAAAGGGCTAAATTAGACTAATTAGGTAATTCTGATATAAAACCCACGGACAATAAATAAACACCTTTAGACAACATTCTCTCTATGGCATAGGTTGCTAAGTTTTTGACCGCCACACAAATTGTGAGGATAAAAAGCGCTAATCAAAAGGTCAGCAAAACAAAGTTAAATGAAAAAAAAAAATTTAAAAAGAAAAATTAAAAAAAAAGAAAAGAAAAGGAAGAATTTCAGAAACAGAAAATATTTAGTAGAAAAAGAAATGGTATCTACAAAGCAGTCATATAATGTGTATTAAAATTCTTCGGAGTACGGTCGTTTTCATTTTTTTCTTTTTGAATTGAGTAGGAAACAAATCGTTAAGGCGCCCCCGCTGTTGTATGGCATACACATTTCCCTATAACCCCTTTTTCCAGCAGTCACACCTTCCATCACCCTCGCGCACACACTTAGATATTGTAGTTTTACCCTATTCGCTTGCTTCTGCGGATTATAAAAACCATTGAAGCCAACAAAGATGAAAATATGCAGTTAACAAAAAAGGAGCACAGAAAGAAACAAGTGAGTAAGGGTATGCGCTTAGATGGTCATGGGCATAGGAAAATAATTTAGAGAACAGAAATGAGGAGCCATCCCCACCTAAACACATAATCGCGCATACATATGCATATACTATATACTTATGCTTATATATAATGAAAAAGTATGTATAAGCAACAGCAAATGGATAAATATGTATGCATGTATGTTTGCTTGCATGAATGTTTGAGCTGTAAGATCGCAACTAAGCGAAAAACGGCTCCAAACACAAACACAATAACAAAAGCAATACAAATTAAAGTATTTACAACAACAGCACAAACCTCAACGGTGCTTTAGTTCATAGTACGTACGTATAGGGTTTTTCAGTAAGAGCGCTTCAACTTTTGAACTTTTTTGAATAAAACACAAACGGTTTGACTTTTTTAACTAATTTTTTTTTTTATTATCGAGTTTGAACATATACATTTAAGTATGAAATTCGATTTCTTTTGCATGACCACCGCGTGCACGTTTTACGAAGTCCAATCGTTGAACCCAATTTTCGACCACTCTTTTGCATAAATCGGCCGAAATTCCAGCAATTTCGCGTTCAATATTGGCTCTGAGCTCACAAATCGTCGCCGGCTTGTTACTGTAGACCAATGACTTCACATAACCCCAAAACGGGACGGCTTGTTAAATGGACCGTAAAATGGCCGTAATGCTCTTAAAGTAGCAGCAACAGAACGATTATTTTCATAAAAAATTTGCACGATTTGCAATCGTTGCTCAAATGTGTAGCGTTCCATGATGAAATGTATACTAATGAAGTTTACAAATGACAAGCGAAAAATAAAAAATATTGCGTCGTTCGCCCTTCCTATCGGAAAAAAGTTGAGGTACACCTATTGAATAACCCTATACATATGTAGTTGTCGATTCGTAGTTGATGTTTAGATGCAGAATAAGCGGCAATTGCTATTAAACAATGTACATATGTATGGATGTATGTGCACCACTTTCATTGCGACTGCCTGCGGTGTACCAATCGTCGGTCGCTTGCGCTATGAGCTTCACTCTAATTCGAGCAGCTCCGCTTTAAATACCTGACAGTCAAGCAGGCGCAGCTCACACGCATCGGCTTTTGTCGGCTAAACATTTTATGCCGCATTAGAAGTTGATGCTTAGCGAATTTTTTATTTGCTGGAGACCCTAACCGATGTCGTCTCTATGGCGGCAGACGGCCGTCCTATCAACTACATGCACCATCTACAACCGGCGGCTTCTAATTCCACTGTTTGCACTGGTTTGGTTAACGTTGTTGGTGTTTTCATACCTGTCACATATTGTTGCCTTATAAACGTCCATCACTTCTTCAATCCCAGCAATTTTATACTAAATTGTATGCATTTGCTGTACCAGCATTTTTTATTCACTTTTCCTCACTCTTAATTTCTTGTCGTTAGTTGTTTTTTATTTTTGTACTAATTTTTATTCTTTTCTTTCTGCTGCTACTTTTTATGTAGTAAGCTCGTAAGCTTAGGCGGTCACCGCCACCATCCCCAAAACCGTTGTCATCATCGTCACATTGTCGTTCGTTAGACGGTTGGTTGCTCGTGTGACCATCGGCTGCACGTCGTCTCTCACGTTCACGTCGACGTTTATCGACCGACTTCCAACGGCCAACAAGAGCTCTATTTTACATCATTTTACTTTTTCTTATCATTATTGTTGTTGGCGTGGATATTGCTTGTGTACCACCACCACTGTCTGCAACAACGCTACTACTGTTGCACTTACTACAATCTACACTGGTAACTGCAAAAACATTTATTTCTCAAAAGGGCCCCATACACCTCTTAAAGTTCATTCGTCCATATGCATAAGTGAACACATACATACATATATGTGAGTATACTTATGTGTGGTTGTGTGTAGGTAAACGATTTTTATTTATAACTTTTTTTCGTTCACATCGAATTCCCGTTTATTTTCGTCCTTTCGGTACCTCAACCACTGCATGCAGCTGCCGCTGCTAGGCCGCTCTATTTTCGTCATTATCATCTCTTTCATTAACATGCCAATGTTTACAGCGTTTCGACTGTCGCTGTTAGCTTCTCCATAATATCTCACTTCTCTGTTCACTCTCACTCAACTTCACGGCCTCTATGGTGCTTCCGCTCAATTTCCGCCAAGTCTGCCAATTGTCCTCTATACGTGGAATATAAATGTATGTATTTTATCCTTGTATCATTTCTTAAACTTTTTTGTCACCTCACCTATCTGGACAATTTTCTCTACCTTCAGGAAATTTGTATGCTCTTCTGAACCGCAACACCACTTAATACAATTTTTTGTTTGGGTTGTTCAGCTCTTTAATTAGAGTTTTAATTTTAATTAAAAGTTATTCGTATCGAAATATGTATAATAATTCCATTTAAGAGGTACCCTAAAAGAAATTATTCATGATGTAACAGTTTTAAGGCCAATGTAAGGCCAACAAAAGTAAAATAATTTTTCTAAACTTGCTAAAAAAATTCAAGAGTATTTTAATTAATCCTTACACTTAGTGCTGACACAAATATATTATTATCAAAATATTTAATATAATTATTATTATAATAATATAATAATTGCCATAGTTTTTATGTATTCGTTAAAATATCGATTTCCGATAATAGAATTAGCGCGGCACCTAGCGGATGTTTTTGCCTGCGCCATCTGCCCTCTCGTGGATACAAGCACACCATCAGCTGTTTGTAAACACTCGCGGATAAATGGCTTGGGGAAAAGCAATAAAAAAGAACAAAAAACCATTTGTTTAAAAGCGCGTTTTCTTTAGCAAAACAAAACGAAATTGTTAATGAAAACGTAATAAAAGTCAATTAGAAAAACCAAATATTGAAAATATGTCTTGAAAAGTGTGCATTCGGTTCATTCCACTATGAGTGATAGGTGTGTGAGTGCGAGGCGAACGGGCGTAGCCAACCCTTACAAAATTGTACCAAGTTAATAAAAATTCTCAAATTTTTTTTATTTTTATTACAGTGGCGTTGTGATATCACTGAGCAGCACAGACTCCAATACAGGCTCGAGTGAAGATGCATCGGAACCGGGCTCACCATTCAGCCAACACTCAATAATAGGCGACGAACAACAGAGCAATTCGCCCGCCAAGGCTTGTAAAAGTGGCTCCGAAAGCCATAGAATCATGCCAACACAAACAAAATTGGCTCCGGCGAAAGGCAACGCCAACAGTGGACAAGCGACAAATGTTAGCTCGAATGCTTCCACTAGTGGCTCAAACGTCCATGCACACACTGTCTCTGGAACAAATAGCAATAGTAACAATAACACTGCCAAATTGAAACAAATACAACAGCAACAACAAAAAAACAACACTGCCACCACACGTAATGGACTACCTACACTTCAATGGCCCTGGAATACAGCGTCAAGTAGTAGTACCGCACATCCAACTAACTCGCCAGGGTCTGCGCAACAAACTAAAAAGCGTAGTGCTGTTAGTGTAACGTCTTCAGATAATAACTCAGGTAAAAAAGCAAGGTACGCTGGTGCTGATAGCGCGACCAATTGTTCTTCCGCGAGCACGTCCTCCAGCGCAAGTGGAATTAGCGCTGCAAAAAGACTGAAAGCGGCGGCATTAGAGGAGTCGCAGACGAAAATCACCGGTTACTTTAAGTCTCAAATGAAATCGCAAATCCATCAAAATAATATCACTAAACGCAATATGGAATCTGTGCTGATCGCGGCCTGTAGTTCGTCGGGCACTGGTATGAGTACAACTTCGCTTACAATGAGTGCACCTGCCACTACTGCCTCACTAAACAAATACTTCAACATATTAGCGCAGTTGAAGGAGAATAGCAACCTCAATAACAGCGGCGGTAGTAGCAACAATAACTCTATACCCAAACCAGCTCTAATTTCATCATCTACGCCATTAAATAGTAACATAATTGCAGCAGCTCCATCGGCGCCGACTTCAAACTCTGCCACACCATCAACATCTGTCACATCGGGTTCCTCCGCAGGTGGTGTGATTGCACTTACCGCAGCCACTGCGATGCCGACCATGCCGGTGCCTGCTTTGAAAAAGATCGAACGGAGTAAACCTACCAAAATTGCTCAGGTTGCACCTAATTTGCGAAAAACTCCTTCAGCTTCGGGAAACTATACAAATGGGACCGGTAAATCACCTGCTAAAAAGCATGTAGCCATAGCGCCGCGTACGCCTGAAATGAAACAACAACAGATGCAGCAACAGCAACAACAAGCCGCAGCGAAAGCTGAAGCAGCTGCTGCAAAACAGGCGGCCACGTCAGCTACACAACAGCCTCAAACAGCCACTCAGGTGACGGCAAACCAACCAGCAGTACTGCTTACTGCCATACGTTTGCCTGCACAAACAACAAATGCGTCTACGCCAGCAACGGCCACACAGCTGAAGTCAGCAGTAGCTCCTCCGAAGTTAGCGCCGGTTGCAACAGCTACTGCGACAACAACCACTGCCGCACCTGCAACTGGTCAGACGCTTTATCAACTTCCCGCCGTACAACTGCCGAATCTAGTCCAACTGCCTCAGCTATTAGCTGCCACCAATGGCGCAAATATAATGCAGTTGAACAATGTTGCAACAGCAGCGAAAAATGCCAATACAACAGCGGCCGCTGCAGCCGCCGCAGCAACGTCAGCACAAGCTGCACAGGCAGCAGCCGCCCAATATTTTCTTAATGGTACTGTGTTTAAACTGCAGCAATTCACTACTGCAACTACAACAACAGCAACTTCAGCGGTGGCTGCCGCTAGTGCCGCTGCCACTGCCAACCCATTCAACTTGATGACTGCCGCAGACCTGCAAGATATACTCATTAAGCAGCAACAACAGCTGCAACAACAACAACAACTGCAATTACAGCAACAACAGAAGGCTGCGGCCGTTGCTGCCGCTGCAGCCGCTTCGGCTACAAACTCAAGTTTCCAGGAGATCTTCCAGCAGCAAATCGCTGCGGCTATTGCGGCGAATCAGCAGCAGCAGCAGCAACAACAACAGCAGCAATTTCAACAGCTACAACGCTTGGGAGCAGCGGCTGCACAACCGGTATTCATGGCCACTCCAGCGGGCCTGCTGCTAAACGCGGCCTCACTACCAGCCATGCTGGCACAAGCGGCTGCTGCGCTAGCTGTGAATAACAGCCAACAGCAACAACAACAAAAGCAAATTCAAATGCAGCAGCCACAGCAACTGCCTGCCCTTCAACCGATACAGCCAAGTGCGCTACCTGCTTTAAGTTCCATATTCGCTGGTGCAGCTCAGCAACAACAGCAGCAAGCTGGTGCCACGCATGAGCACCACACTGACTTCCAGCAACAGCAGCAACAACTTTTAGCGTTTTTCCAACAACAACAACAGCAGCAACAACCACAATTTATAACAGCAACTCAGCCACCACCCCTGTCGGCTGTAAATGTGACCTCGGCGCCAAGTGCATCTTCGGCAGGAACATTAACGCCACTGCCAGTTAACGCAACCACAACCGTCACCCCTGTCAATAACGTGAACACTGCCAAATTGGCTATAGTAAAAGCAAACACTGCCTCTACAGCTCCACAACAATTTACAACACTGAATTCGCAGCCGCCGCCATTGGTCACTATTTCACATGGCAAAACACGCGCCGCGGCAATAGCGCCGGCAACTGTTAACAGCACTCCTGTGAACACTAGCGCATCGGCAAACAAACCAGCAGCACTTGCAAAACCGTATCAGAAGCGAATGCCAAAAGTCGCGCCAACGCCGGTACCAGTAGCGCCCGCACCAAGCAAACCTTCACTAGCAAGTGCCAAAGCGAAGATCTCTACCAATTGTAAAATCATTGCCACGCCTACTACGCCGCCTCCATTAGTGCCAGCGTTGAGTAGCAGCTCTAGCAATTGTGGAAACATTGCGTCGTCACCCACCAGTCGTACTGCTCCAATGACGAAGCAATTGCTACCTGCTGCTGGACTGCCTACGCCTGCACTCATAAGCATCGCACCCGCACCGGCTACGAATACAACAACAACTACCGCGGCAGGCGGTGTCAATGCAACAGTAATTCCAAGTGCCATTAAATTGTCACCATTACCGCCGCTTGCTCCGAAAATAAGCATAACGCCAACACCAATAACAACCACAATACCTTCCCCAGCGCCACCAACAGCAAAAGCAATCATTGCCAGCACTACTGTTACTTCAACCACAAACACAACTTCCACTCCTGATCTCTTCGACTTGGTTAAAAATTCGAATGGCGCCGTCACAATAGCTGCACCCCTCACAAGCAGTAGCATCAGCAGTAACAGCAACAGTAGCAAAAATAACGTATTCAACAAGTGTACTTCGCTACTGCCATCATTCTGCAACTCATCACTGTCGTCGTATTCATCCGCGTCCTCGCCTTCTCTTTGCTCCACTTCCAACACCACATCGAGCGATAGTTTCTGCTCCAAGATCAAAGAGGAGCCTCTGGATGAAGTTGCCGCTGTCCCGTCTGCTAACACATCCGATAGCGGTATTAAATTGGAAAGCTTTACTGCATCAACGCATAATCAAATGCTACTGGGGGATATTAAGGTCGAACTAATGGAAGACACAACTGAAATGTACCCCTCAACTAGCACCGGTACTTCGGCCAGCATCGTCAAAGGCATCACACAAGCGAATGAATATTCATCGTACTCGTTTAGCTCACACTCGAATTCCGTGTCTTCGGCAGCTGATCTCTCGCTTGAAGCATCTACCCCACCGTCGCTCTCTTCGCTATCCGCCTCCTGTTCCTCTGCGCCATCCCCAGCACCTTCTTCGTCGGTGGGTGCGTCACCGCGCAATTCCCCGCCTCCACTGCCGCCAACACAACCATGTGAATCAAATTCTGCATCTCTTAGCTCAGAATCATCCGCATCATGTGTCACTGCAGGTACGGGCAGAGATATGCTTAGCGAAATGGTAACATCTTCATGCATATCATCCAATCTTACGTCGGATGTGTCGAACTCGGTAGATGGCACAACGGCGAATCAGAAGGTGCTTACCGCCGGATTCGAAAATATAGAAAAGGATGCCAATGTGGATGAGGAAATCGGCGAAAAACGCGATTTACCCACACCGGAGTCTGGCATTGGAGGCAGTTTGACAGCTAGCGAAAGCAGCGAATCCATCGTCAGCTCAATGTAAGTTTACATAATGCTTTAAATCTATAAAAAAAGAAGTTAATCACTTTTTATGTTTTTTCATATATTTTATTAGCTCAAATAATAGCAGTAAAGCTGAAGTAATCGCTAACATCATCAATTCGATTGACTCCAATTCGCCGCCTCCCACTCCACTGTCCGGCATTAGCGCCAGCAGTGCAGATAGCGCAAGCCGCAGCATCGGCTGCTTGCGTTCCACCTCCAGCGATAACAATTCAATCAACAGCAATGTACCATCACCGATCTCACCACCTACGACTTTCAGCGCTGATTTAAGTATTGGCGCTTCTTTATCGGAAACAACAACAAGTTCTACCTCCAACAGTGCCGTGCCTATTGCATCCAATTTGCCTAACAGCATTGACAATAGCAATTCGAACAGCTGCACCAGCAGTAGTAGTAGCAGCATCAGCGGCGATCCGCAGTCAACGTCCAGTAGCAGCAATTGCTTCAACTCTACACCTACACTCATCGACACCAAACTCGCTGAGTCCAACAGTGAATCACTGCCTAAATGTGCTATCTCGCCAATACTCTCACAGCCGAAAACTATACGTTTCCCTGCAGAAGCAGGCGGTTTTCGCTATGGTCCAAAAGGTGCAAAACGTCATGATGGCGTATGTTACTGGGATAAATGCAATAAGAAGCATGACAGCTGCTCCAAATTACTGGATCATATGCAGACACAACATGTGAACACACAAACCGGTCCATTCTCATGCCTCTGGGTCGGTTGCAAGGTATATAACAAGGAATCGTGTTCGCGCCGCTGGTTGGAACGGCATGTACTGTCTCATGGAGGTTCCAAGCAGTTCAAGTGCATTGTCGAAGGATGCGGACTTCGTTTTGGATCACAGGTAAAAACGCGGCATAAAGAATTTTCTTAATTTCTCAATTAATTATTTAAATATTACAATCTACTTTCATATAAAGCTGGCTCTGCAAAAACATATTAATAATCATTTTACGGCTACCGAAAATAAGGAGAGCTCGAACAAACGTACCTCAGATCCACCAGTGCCCAAACAATTGCGAAAGAATGGCAAAAAGTTGCGCTATCGACGTCAACCATTCTCAGGTAATTATTTTCTGTGCCAAGTCGAAAGTGCGTTTCATAAATATGGATCAGGGGCTTATAAGTTTTGACAATTGATATGAAAAATCGCGTGCATTTTTGACAATGTTTTTTTTTTGTTTTTTTTTTTTTTTATTTTGCTGACGATGTTGGGCGTTTTCTTCCATATAAAAATTTCGAGCATTTTGTTATATGCAGAAAATGCACAAAACCGCCCACAAAAAAAGTGCGTGCAGCGTAGTACACATAATAGAAGTGAAATTTTCAAGGCAGACAAAGAAAGAAGGAGAGACCCGAGAATAAGAGAGAGAGAGAAAGAATATATATCTGATGCTTTCCATTTAAATTCAACCGGGCTATTCGGGTCATGTTCTTCGATTTCGATGTAACTTAAATATGTTGCTCTCTGGTCAAAATAATGAGACACGTATTTTTTTGTTCGCCCGAAAAAATTTTTTTTCAAGAGTTATCGGCAATTTTGTTTTTCGCCTCAAACTCGATTTTTTTTAATTATATAAGAAATTTTTTTTTTAAATGCCCATAACTTAGTCAAAAATGAACCGATTTTAATAATTTTGGGTTCAAAATGATCGTAATTACATACACAAGCGACTTCATGTAGAAACAATTGCAAAAAAGTAGTTGAAATTTTTTTATTTAGCAAAAAAGAAAAAAAAATGAAATTTTTTCGAAATTCAATATTTCAAAAAGTGTATTTTTTTTTTTTTATAACTTTTTCCAAATCAAAAGGACATCTCAAACTTTAATTGAGCTGCATGCCTAGTAGCTAAAATGCGTTGTTTTTGAGTAATGAATTTTTGAATAAACACCCTGTTTCGCACTTTTTGTTTTTCGCAAAATAAAAAATTTTCAACTACTTTTTTGCAACTATTTCTATATGAAATCGCTCGTGTAAGTAATGACGATCATTTTGAACCCAAAATTATTAAAATCGGTTCATTTTTGACTAAGTTATGAGCATTTAAAAAAAAAAAAATCTTATATTATTAAAAAAAATCGATTTTGAGCCGAAAAACAAAATTGCCGATAAAGCTAGAAAAAAATTTTTTTTGGGCGAAAAAAAAATACGTGTCTCATTATTTTGACCAGAGAGCAACATATTTGAGTTACATCGAAATCGAAGAACATGTCCCGAAAAGCCCTTTTGAATTGAAATGGAAAGAATCTATATAAGAAATTTTTTTTAATTGCTCATAGCTTAGTCAAAAATAAGCCGATTTGAATGATTCTGGGTTCAAAATAATCGTAATTACTTACATAAGCGATTTCATGGAGAAATAGTTGCAAAAAAGTAGTTGAAAATTTTTTATTTTGCGAAAAACAAAAAGTGCGAAACAGGGTGTTTACTCAAAAATTCATTACTCAAAAACAACTCATTTTAGCTACTAGGCATGCAGCTCAATTAAAGTTTGAGATGTCCTTTTGATTTGGAAAAAGTTATAAAAAAAAAAAAAATACACTTTTTGAAATATTGAATTTCGAAAAAATTTCAATTTTTTTTCTTTTTTGCTAAATAAAAAAATTTCAACTACTTTTTTGCAATTGTTTCTACATGAAGTCGCTTGTGTATGTAATTACGATCATTTTGAACCCAAAATTATTAAAATCGGTTCATTTTTGACTAAGTTATGGGCATTTAAAAAAAAAATTTTCTTATATAATTAAAAAAAATCGAGTTTGAGGCGAAAAACAAAATTGCCGATAACTCTTGAAAAAAACTTTTTTCGGGCGAACAAAAAAATACGTGTCTCATTATTTTGACCAGAGAGCAACATATTTAAGTTACATCGAAATCGAAGAACATGACCCGAATAGCCCGGTTGAATTTAAATGGAAAGCATCATCTAAATAAATTCACAACATTTGCAGAGAATACAAATAGACAAAATTGACAAAAAACGCAGAAGGGTCAACCGGTGTAGGTGAACGGCGGACACAAACCGTGGCAACAACGCACACTACTCCGAGCGTTTATCACCCACACAAATGCAGCGATTCCAGGACCGCAGCAATGGCACAAATTACCGCAAGGCAATACCAATGAATCCGACGCCGGAATGGATGGCACTTTAAAGTACGCACAAGCACTAGCCAGGAAACGGAAATAAGCGCCAAAGAGTAGGCACCAAAAAAAAAAACGCCAAATAAATGAGACCAAAAAACGCCCCAAAGAGTAGGCACCAAGGAAATATAACGCCAAAAAGTAGGCACCAAAAATATATTTTCTACAAGTTTGCACGAACAAACAAGCGCCAAAAAGTAGGCAGAGTAATTTCTCACTAGAAATGAGCAACCACAAGGAAAAACTCGGGGAAAAATAGGCTAAAGTGTATCTAAGATATATATAAGGTATAGCTCTCTCTCTCCTTTCCCTCTACGTTATATCTTTTTTCTCTCTCACGGAACGAAAATGCCCAAAACGTTGCTTGGCCTTGAAATTTTACTCTCCATTCTCGCTCGTCCATCGACGCCTAAAATGTTCCACTTCAAAAATTGTCAAAAACAACGCAATTTTCGAGGCACTTCAAACTTGCACTTTATCCTTCCAAAATTCAATGGGCTATAAAACCGCATAGTAGAATTTTTCCTAAAAATTCTGATTGAACGCTTGGAATTTTGGTGATTTTTTCTTTTTTAATTTGCACAAAATTTGCAATTGGAATTTATATAATTTCTGTATGATGATTGTACCAGTTGAATGAATTTTATTTTCATAAATAAATAAAATTAAAAAGGAAACGCAAGTTTGCAAAACTTAAAAACTCATTAATTTGTGCTATAATTATGAAACGCGCTTTGTCCACAAACTTCAAGTTACTATCTGCCAATTTATATCTGGCGTTTTTTAAGAGCTTGAGAACTTAAAATGATAATACAAAACAGAAATATTGTTGGAATGATTTTTTTTTTTTAATTTAATTTTATTTATTTTGCTTAATTATTTTTTCCCCGTTTTATTTTATTTTATTTATTTATTTTTTATTTTTCGTTTTATTTTATTAATTTATTTTTTATTTTTCGTTTTATTTTATTTATTTATTTTTTATTTTTCGTTTTATTTTATTTATTTATTAAATATTTTTTTTTTAATTATTTATTTTTTGTTTTATTTTATTTTTTTTCTTTTAATTTTTTATTTATTTATTTATTTTTTTTTTTTGTATTTATTTTTTTTTTTTTTTAATATGAACCGTTTTATGTTCGCCGCGGCTACGAGTTTGCATGGCCAAGCCAATTTTTTTTTCCAATAAATCTGGCCGTATAACGTCAATGGAGGCTTGAATATTGCAATAAATCGATTGTTGTAGTAGCATAAACATTTCGCATACCTGTTTGCGGAATGCTGCTGAAGTGACAGTCCTTATGCGGATATAAATCCGAATCGTTCCCAATTACGTAGAACCGACTTTCGTGCGAACGGGCAATAAATCGATCGTTAAGTGCGCCATACAAGTTGCGCCGTCTTGTTGGAACCGAATGTCGTCGATGGTTAGCTGATTAATTTTTGGAAACAAAATTTAGTCAGCATGGCTCGATAGCGCCACCATTCGCCGTAATGGTAGCTTTTTTCTAATTTCGAAAGAAATAAAGACCGACTATATCACCAGGGCGCTGTAAACTTCGCGAAAATATTTATTTATTAATTTTTTTAAGTAAATTTTCACAATTTGGAAACGTTGTTCTAGCGTTAAATGCTTCATGACGACTTGCCAAACCTTACCGAACAGAAATGTTAACACAGTTTGGCATTCTCAGCAGTCATACAGTAGTTATCGATATCGATAGTTCTCATGCAGCTAAAAAACACCCGATACATTTTTTTATGTTTATTTTATTTATTTATTTATTCTAATTTGCTGCAGCGCGAATGTTCGACTTCTTTGATGCCGGAATAATGGAAGGTCTTCAGCATCGTCTGCGTCAGATTAGCGTGCTTTCTGATGGCTGTAGCGCGATAACATTTCATGGTCAATGCATGATGCAGCGCCGCACACGGCAAGGTACTTACGAAAGTTTCGTTTCTTGGACGCCTCGTGAAATGTAAGTAAACCTACAACAACCAATTTTTTATTGATATGAAACGATTCTTTTTTGCTATAGCATATCCGATGAGTGGGTCCCAACTTGCGAGGGACCATACACAAAGACAGTTAACATTAGACAAATGCGTCCTGCAGAGAAGATTAAGGTTGAGGGTCTACTTGCCACTGCTTACAAATTACCATATTCGCCTAACCTCTTCGATGATGTCGACGACGAAGATGAGGAGGATGAAGAGGAAGGTTCCAATGATGAGGACGAAGATGATGAAAATAGTGAGTATGCAAGCAATATCAGTATATTAGCAGAGTAGTAAAAAAATATTGATGTGATCTTTAACAAACTACTTTCTTGTTCTGCTTTAGATGACGAAGAAGAATTAGCTACTTTAGTAGAAACGGTGCGCAGCTCACAACAGCAAAGTGTAATTGCTATTTCCCGATTGCAAATGCAGCAGCGCCGCAAGCATCCCCGTAAGCCGATGAAACGTGTGCATATAGAAACGCCATTAAATGTTTAAAAAATTGAAGAAAGTTATGGTGGAATATACACTACAACGGCCCAATGATCTCCTACAGAGAATAGCAAAAGATGCAAAAAATGCAGCGCTAAGTTGCGACGTCTATCCTTGTGTGATTGTAACAAACCGGAAAATATATCGATGCTTTGGAGGCAATCTAATTTAGTGGTTAATTGGTTAATTTGAAACAGTTTCATTATCGTGTATCAGCAGCGCACACTACTACGCAACGGATTTAGACGAGTTTGGTATGAAAACTGCAGGTCAACTATACAACATAGATAAGTTTTTAGTATTTTTTGTTTAGAATTATTCTGAATATTGAATTGAACATACAAACAAATGTAAATTGTAATCGCACCTAAGTTCAGATATATATTTTGGATTAATTTTATTTTTTATAAATGTATTAAAAATTTAACATAACAAATTATTGTAGAGCAAAACGTAGAAATTATATTTAGCAGTTACAATAAGAAAATTAGCATACATATAAAGATGTTTTTTTTTGTTTTTGTGTTTTTACCAATAACAAGTAAGCCACTTTTAAATCGCGTAACAGCAAAACAAGAAAAAGTGTGTCAAGTTCTAATTGATTAATTTATATTTATTAATTTATAGGCGTTTTTAGTTGATTTTGTCTGCTTTAGCAAAATGTTTTTATTTGTTTTAGTAAGCTTAATTATTATTTTTAATATTTGAGTAATAGTTTAAAGTTATCCATTCTTATACTTTGGAATATCAAGCATTTACCAGCAGTTAAATGTATGTAAATGTCTCATAGCACATAATTGTTGTAATATAGAGTAGTACTGTAAGGTGCTTCAGAGTGCTGTAAGTGACTTCAATGAAGCAATTCAATTCCATTGTTTTTAGCAACAAAGTTTCATAAAAAAAAGTTTAGCTAAATGCCATGTGATACCTTAGTTGATTTTTTTTTTTGTAAATTTTATCAAACTTATTTGTCGTGATTTATAGTTAAAAAAAATAACAAAAATGAGTTAAGGGGGAACGTCACTATGAACGCGTGAAAATTAAGTGAGTTTCATGAATTTTTTTTTATAAGTAGGGATGAGTATTTGAGGATCGGACAAATTAAAATTTATTTAACATATATTCAACTATACTGACACGAATTTTTATTAAAAAATACTGATAATTACAATTGCTATTAATATTAAGCCAATGACGTCATAAAAAACTGATGCACCCTGGTGGCCACGATACAGCGGTGAAAAATCATCTGAAAGCAAAAAACCAAAAAAATGCTTAATCTATACATCAATGGCTATGGGATACGGTACACTAGTCAGGGCTAGTTTACTGGGGCGGCAGCCCTTGGTCGGGAAAAACCCGAGTCATTCCGGTAACGTAGAACCGGCTGCCAATGGCTATCGTCGTACGTGGCGGTTTTTTTTTTTTAATTTATATATATATATTTTTTTTTTTCGAAAGGCTAAAAAAAATATTAATTTTTGGAATTCTTGAAAACGGCTGTGTATGACTATAGCCAATACATGCACAATAATTAAAAAAAAATTAAAATCGGTTCATAAGTCTTCGAGAAATCGAGGCCACCGTGTTCAGAAAAGTCGTTTTGAGAAAAACGCGTTTAAAGTTTTCATTGGCCGTTGCAACTCACTCCCTGCACTTATTGTATTGGGTATAACTTCGTCAATTTTCAAGATTTTAAGTAAATTTTTTTTTACATACATATTTTTGAATATATCTAGTTTAAGAAAATGCAAAAAAAAAAAATCGATTTTATTTTGAAAAATCACACTGGTATTCCCCCTTAAAACGGAAATCAAGCTTGATTTAATATTTTTGGCGTTATTCGGTAACTGCTAATATGCATTTTCTTTTTATAATGAAGAAAATATACGAAACGAAGTGCGTATTAATAAACTGAATGCTGAGTTATGAAATCGGCCTGAATTCCTTAGTTTTTTTTCTGAATATAAAAGGAGTATTAAAACAGAATTTCAACAAAGTAATTTAAATTTGCGAAATTCCGCGCCAATCGATTGTTAAAAAATACAACGAATTCTACAAAATCCGCTTGTTGCTATCATGACAAACACTTTTAGCGCCCTTTGAAGAAATCACTTACAAGCGCTATCACAAAGCACTTTATAAGACAGAACCTTATCAAAAAACGCGCCAACCAGCCAACAGCATAGGGCACAATTGGCCACTAGCCCACCCGTTAAGGAAGTTGCAAAGAGAAAACAAATGAACAAATTTCATATTTTTTATTTGTAAATAAATATGCTTATATGCATAGTTTTTGTTAATGTTTATATTTTTTAGACATGGTTTTAATTTTTTTTAATATAAAGAGGAGCCACTTAGTTGCGTAGATCTGAACGCTAACAAATGTCATGCAATGCAAAGCAAATACAAGAAGACTTTTTGAAACTGCTATTTAATTGATACAAACGTATGTATTTAAGTATTTTGTATGTCAAGTACAAGCCGCATACAGAGAGAGAGAGAGAGAGGAAGTGTACATTGATAGGTTTATAACAGTACGCATATGTGCCGTAGTTAGTAGTGTAGGTTAATGTAATAAATGTCAGCAATGCTTGCTAGTAAAATTATTATATGCTAAATGTATAAAGATATATATGAAAAAATACAACAACACCATGTGACTGGTTTGAAACAGAGCATACGTTCGTATAAGAACCTACCTATCAACTGGAATTACAATTAAATAATTATAATTTTTATAAAATTATTTTCGTACCTATGTAACACTTAATTCGTAATGCAATTAGTTATTTATTTTGTAAATAAAAACAAACGACAACAAGTTTCAAGCACTGCAGCGAGCAGGCAAGAAGGGGCTCAACACCTTTGTAAATCTAGAGACTCCACACGCCTGCCTATTATTACATGCGCATAGACATTCGCTACTAAATAAATTCTTAATTTGTAAAACAGCGTAAAATACGATGAAAGCTATTTTAAATATGAATTGTAAAAACGTAATGTCAGCTACTCAGCTACTCAGCAAGCAAATCATTTAGTCAAAATCACAAAGTAAAATTGAGATCAATAGCATTTAAGTTTAGTTTAGTGTGTTTAGAGCGTTTTTTTATTTCTTATTATTAATATTGTTTTTTTTTTTGTTTTTTTTTTTTTTTGACACATGCCAGTGCCTATGTGCACCAGCCTGTGCGTAGGCAAATCATATATGCAACAAGACTTGTACTATTTAAAGAAGAAGCAAAGGTCCGACTTATTGTAACTAAGTTTTTACCCGTGCGACGACACAGCCACTCTAAAACGTACGTTTGCCAAGTAATGCATACATACATACTAACGCGTAGGTATGTCTAGTTTATTTAAGCTTAATTAATATGCATCTATTGAAATGCGTATTTCAGCGCCGTCACGCTTCTTTCACGAATTAGTCGTTAGTTGAAAAGTTACGAATTATAAAAATGTAATTTTTGCTTTTTCACACACTTAGTATTACACGCACTGTATAATAGTGACTTTATTTCTCTGCTCATATACCGATTTACTATGCTACAATTATCTAATTTTTTTTTTTTTGTTAAGGAAAACGAATTTTCTTAGTATTGTAGGAAATCAACGCGTTTCGGTTTTAAGTATTCGCAAGTTTTACTGCTATCCGGCAGAAAATGAAACTGGAACATAAACAAAAACAACTCAAATTTTAGGCGGGTTGATATTCAATTTTTTGCAATTTTTTAAGTAATTGTCTTAAATTTTTTTTAATTTTTATAGCTGCTAGTAAATTACACATATTCATATAATAAAAACAAAAAAAAACATTTACATATATACTTTAAGCATAGATACATAAACCGTTTGGTACTAACGTATTCTTATATTAGCTGCATATGCGTGTGTGTTCGCAACATACTACATTCACACATAAATACATACATCTTATGCATTTTCATTACCTTACCATAATACAAATATTTTAATGCTATAATTTGTATATACATAAAAATCGTGCAGGTATAAGCTATTATACGCGTACACACAATATTTTGCATACCTACAAGCATTTTTTCCATTATTGCGAAATATATGAAAAATAATTTTTTAATAAAAAAACACTGCATTTTTTATTTACACAAAATCGTTTTATTTGCAAAATTTCGTTTATTTTATTTTGTTCTATACTTTCTCGTACGTTTACAATAAGTCCATACAACCTTATCAGCATTTTACATTTTACGCCTAAAAGTATGCCATAGTTGTTAATTTCATTCGCCAAAGAAATTTTACCCACCAAATGTTTGTTAGTACAGGGTGACCAAGTTATTATATTGTTTTTGAAGCTGGTTTAGAATTTGTTTTTTGTGCTCCAGAGTCAGAATATGAGTTCTAGCTTCATAGCACTTTTTACATGAAATATTCATTTCTAGCTTCGCAGCATTTTTTCCAGCACTTTTTACATAAATAATTTGCGGCCGCCGTAGCCGAATGGGTTGGTGCGTGATTACCATTCGGAATTCACAGAGAGAACGTAGGTTCGAATCTCGGTGAAACACCAAAATTAAGAAAACCATTTTTCTAATAGCGGTCGCCCTCGGCAGGCAATGGCAAACCTCCGATTGTATTTCTGCCATGAAAAAGCTCCTCATAAAAGTATCTGCCGTTCGGAGTCGGCTTGAAACTGTAGGTCCTTCCATATGTGGAACAACATCAAGACACACACCACAAATAGGAGGAGGAGCTCGGCCAAACACCCAAAAGGGTACTGTACGCGGCAATTATATATATGTATATATAATTTGTTTTTTTATGTCATATATATGCGTCAATTTCAAAAGATCATTTTTTAGTTAATGTCGTATATGTGCGTCATGGCGAAAAAGGAAATTGCATTTGCTATGAAATCTAAAGTTAAGCAAAAAACCAAAATTTCCCTGTTATTTTGACATTGTAAAGTAAGCATGAACACTGAATTTCCTGATAATCGTTATCATAATCGTTCGGCCGACGCGCACGGTGAATCCAATATTTGGCTGAAAACCGGTTTCGTATCGACAGTCTTCGCTTGAAATTAATTCAGCACAGTAAATACCTGTCTAAGAAAAACTAATCGCTTGACAGGTTAAGCACGCAACGCAACCCTGTGGCAATGGTCACAACTTCTCATGCTAACCGATTTCGGTCAAAAATTTTGTGGTGAGCAACACGGCGTTGCGGCCATGTGAATGTTTCAGCAACAAATGTTGCGCAACATTCGTTGGCATCAATTTAGCGGGATGCTGTTTGTTCTTTGAATTGATTTTGATGTCATATGAGAGTGGGAATTTTTTTATTGAAAAATCGTATGGCAGAAGCGTAAGAAAAATAAGTGAATATGAATTTTATGAAATTCAACCAATCTCACATAGCGCTGCAGTTCATAATATTATTGGCACAGGCAGTAATTTTTGAATTCCCCCATTTTGAAAGCTAAATCAAAGTCTCATTTTCTGAGCTAATTACACAAGTTTTACTGTATTTTACTTTGTCATGTACGTACAACACATACATACATAACTGCTTATACGATTTTGACAACGCTAGCAATAATGCATGAATGTAATTTAATTGATTGATGACACGTAATTACTGGTTGATTACTGGTCATTAACAGCCATTGCGTTCCATTTTGTGAAATCAATTGTAAATATTTTCAACACCAAGGCTAGATAAATATTTAGTTGCAATTTCATTTCAAAGAAAAGTAAACAACTGATTGATTTTATACAATTTTCATGAAGACAGGCACGAAAGTGATAACTCCAGTAAAAAGTTTCTGTTGCAGAGCTGCTGAGACTTTTTTAATAATGAAAAAATAATAATAAAAAAAAATAAGTAATGAAAAAAAAAATAAAAATTAAAAAATTTTGAGAATTCCAAATATCTGAAGCTAGAGTATTGATAGTTTTTTTTTATTTTTATAAAAACATAAATTAAAAAAAAATTAAAAACTTAAATTATTTACCATTAAAATATTTACCATTATAAATGGCGCATGCGAAGCAAAAATGTATGGATCAAATAAAATTTAATGAGAAATTTATTTAAATTTATGAACAAAGGCAAAAGTTTCAAAGTAAGGAGTTATCATTTCTATGCCACATACAAACTCACATACTTTCCTAAATTTTCTTAAACATGTACATACATACATACATAAGTACAAGGTGGCGCAAAATTAACTATCCAATTTTATTTTTGAACAACTTTTTTACTAATTTAAAAAAAAAATGATTCTGAGTGATGGAAATCTTTTTTTGACCTTTTCGCGCTCCACTGCTTGTCTGCTTGTACGCCTGTACCGCAGCTGTTCACTGGAGTTCGCAAGTGTCAAATATGGTTGACGCGCGACGCTATTTGCAAAAATTATAAATCTGCCGTTAGGGTAATTAATTTTGCGCCACCTTGTGTACATATAAAAATACATACATACACACAATGCATAATATTCTGCAAACTACTGCGAAAAAATATCAGAAATATGTATTTTCAGTCATTTTTATAAAAAAAATAGTTTCACATTCACATGCATACTAAAATTGCTTCCAGATTTCGTTGAGATAAACGGCCTCTTCCAATTAGAAACTTAAAACCGGTCACTCTTTTGTTGAATACTCAAAATAAATATTGTATTTAATGCATAAAAAATATTAAGCAAAGAAAAAATTGAATCTGTAAATAAGATGTAGAAAAAAGAGAAAACCCAGTAGGACTACAAGAAAAAGTATGTAAAAATCAAAAAAAGCGTGGATTTAAAATAAAACTCAAAAAAGGGTAGTTTTAAAATAAAACTCAAAAAAGGGTAGTTTTAAAATAAAACTCAATAATAAAAAGTATATCATCACTGCCAAATTAAAGAAACTGACTGATAACTTTAGTTTAAAAATTGTGAGTGCAGACAAAAACTTCAAAGTAATTGAGACAAGGGGAATCATAAAAGCAAATCAAAGTCGATTTGAGCGTAGAATTCGCATACATATTGACACCATATAATATGTATATATGTGTATGTGTAAGCAAGCAACAATAAATATAATCATAAATGTTGTCGAGTAGAGCCTAAATAAATAGTGCAAGTGAGTAAAGTATAATATTTTTTTGCAAAGTAATCAGACGGTATATGTGTATGTAAATGTGTCGTGACAAATTAAAAATAAAATAAATACTAGAACGTATGTACTAACACACACACTCAGATATTGATGTTGCAACTATAATTATGCATAATGCTTAATAAAAAGTAGTGAACTATTCACTTAAATCATTAAAATAGTTACTTATGTGCATAACAATTTACGAGTAAGTGTATGTGTGAAAATCTGAAAAGCTAAAAAACAAAAAAAAAAACACATAAAAATAAAAATTAGTATGGCAATTACAAGAAAGGAGAAATATAAGAAGAATATTACTTATGTATGTTAATCAGTAACACAAGCCAATGTGGCTTTAATAGGGTAAGCAACACGAAAAAAAAGTAATAGTAATAATAACTTAAAAGAATTAAAGAGAGAACTAACATTCGGCGCTAAAATGTTTGAAAAGCAATTACAAAACAATATTAAATGTTTAAAAAAATTATTTTTTGTTTCATCATAACTTCTTCATAAATAGCAAACGAACTTTAAGATTTCGATAAAAATTTCTTTTATTTTGCTTCATTTCAAGCCATTTTTCATACATTTTTTTTCATTAAATAACGAATTTTTGTTTGTTCTTGATTACGAAAATTAGAACTCCTGTTTTGATATAAATTTTTTTAACCCATTTCTTTCATTCATTTTAGTGCAAAAATTCATTACTTCATTTTTCATATAACTATTTTTTTTATTCCTTTTTTTGGTTTTTTGGTTACAAAAATTCGTTTCTTCAGTTTTCATATAATTTGTTGTTTTTTTTTGCATATAACTAGATTTTTAAAATTTCTCTACTTCAGTGTTCATAAAACTAATAATTTTTTCATTCTTGTTTTTGTTTACGATTCATTATTTATTAATTCATTACTTCAGCGGTTTTGATTACAAAAATTCTGTACTTCAGTTTTCATATAGCTAATTTTTTCTAATCAATTTTTGAAGTGAAACTTCTTAGGTGTCGATGGACGAGCGAGAATGGAGAGTAAATTTACGTTTTGGGGATTTTCGTTCCGCGAGAGAGAAAAAGATATAACGTAGAGGAAAAGGAGAGAGAGAGAGCTATACCTTATATATGTATATCTTAGATACGAGTACACTTTATGCTGAAAACAGTGAACACCGCACGGAATCCCTTACCTCAGTCCCTTACCGTGTACAAAAACTCACCCCCGAGAACAACTGCGTTCGTTTAATTACATATTTACACAGTACATCGGTTTGTGTGTGTATGTGTTTGGTTGTATGTACACAATGTTGCCATTGATATTTTTGCTTACACACTTTTTCACACATCCGCGTTATCAGTTACAATTTTCATTAGTTCATTTATCTATAATTAACATTATTCAACAGTATTTTTAAGCTATTTTAACAAAAATTATCATTTTTCTAAGCTTATTTTGTAAATGATTTCGAAATTTACTGCTTGGCAACACTGTGTAGTGAGAGAGCAATCAGCTGAGTCGGTATTACGGGATTTTTTTAAACATCGTGAAGTAAAATCTACGGTACTACGATACGGAAGGAAGGAACTTTTCATTTACATGGGGTTCTCATTAGTTTGATCGGAACAGCTGAGTCGGGATTGCGTTTACGAGAAATAACACTGCCTACTTTTTGGCGCTTGTTTGTTGGTGCAAACTTGTAGGAAATATATTTTTGGTGCCTACTGTTTGGGGCGTTTTTGTCCCAATTTTTTTGGCGTTTTTTTTTGTGCCTACTTTTTGGCGCTTATTTCCGTTTCCTGGCTAGTGCTTGCGCGTACTCTAAAGTGCCATCCATTCCGGCGTCGGATTTATCGATATTGCCTTGCGGTAATTTGTGCCGTTGCTGCGGTCCTGGAATCGCTGCGTTTGTGCGGGTGATAAACGCTCGGAGTAGTGCGCGTTATTGCCACGATTTGTGTCCAGCGTTCACCTACACCGGTCGACCCTTCTCCGTTTTTTGGAAATTTTGCCTATTTGTATTCCCTGCAAATATTGTGAATTTATTTAGATATTGTATATATTCTTTCTCGCTCTCTCTCTCTCACTCATTCTCTCTCGGGTCTCTCCCTCTTTCTTTGTCTGCCTTGAAAGTTTCACTTCTGTTATGTGTACTACTCTACACGCACTTTTTTGTTGAAATTTTGCTTAAGTCAAGACGAAACATGATGTATTAGTGCTATGTTTTTGTTTTTGTAAAATAAAGTAATTGACTAGCAAAAAGAAATTATTGAAAATCATCATTTTTTCGGGCCTCTGACTACCCCTAACCCCTTGCAAATTAACTTAATTAATAAAATTAAAAATTTATTTAATTAATAAAATTTAATAAATAAAATTAATAAAATTATTGTTACCAATATGTATTTTATTAGTTTTTTTTTAACCAAAATTCAATACCTTAGGTTTAATGCAACATGTTTTTTATTACTTATGGATTAATGATAAAATATTGGTATTTGTAAAAATTTGGTTTTATATTATTTATATTTTTAATTTTTTTATATTAATTTTAAAATTTTATTTGATTAATTTTATCAAATGAAACATTTTTTGTTGTTTTTAATTTCCTTTTTAATCTTTTTAAATTCCTTTTAGATTTGTCTCTCTAGAGTTGTCTTATATTATGCAGATTTTATAATTCATTTCATTTGACATAATTTCGTTCTTTGCTAAATTAAAATAAAATAAATTTTTTTACTTATTATTTTTCAAAAATAAGTTAAATTTAAAATAAAGCAGTTTATTTTGAGACATTGTTAATATTTTTTATAATATTAAATATTTTGTTAAATTAACTTTACAAAGTTCCCAACGCTGGATCTAAAAATAATAATAATAAAAATTTTATTTTCCGCATTGAAAGAATTTCGTATTAATTATTCTTTATATCATTCAAATTCAACTTGTCTTCTTTTTGCATTGTATTTTTATTATATTACTATTTTTTTTGTAACTTTGTAATTACATTGCTTTGTATTACTAATTATTAATGATATGGTTAAATTCATATTTTTTATATTACTTTAATGAATTCATTTCATTGGCTATCAAATTGCAAAAAAATAGGCAACTATTTTTTTTATTTCTTTATTTATCTTTTTTTTATTACTCTCATATTTAATTTCATTTTATTTAAATAATTTCTGTTTTATCTTTATTTGATTATTTTATAAATTCATCATTTCTTTGTTTTACCCTTCCCATTCTGTAATTTTTTATCTCATTTCCCTTTCTCTTCAATAAACTTTAATTTTTTATACGCATCATTGTTTATATTTTTATTTATTTTAATGATTTTTCGTTTAACTTTATTTAGGTGGTTTTTTCTTAATTCTTTGCTGGATTAATTTCGTTATCATATCAACAATCATAAACACGATAAAAAAATAGAGGGTAGTTCCAGACAACTATTTTGGTCGCGTCGCCATTTGATTTTGGTGGCATTTCCCTAAAAATCAAGCTACCAGCTCAAATAAATAAATTATTTTTCGATTGTTGTTTAAAATATTGCAAGCAAAAAATAAAAAAATAAAAAATCAGTGTCCGTGAAAATTGTTCAGTGAACTATTCTTGTCTGCCATCGTCTACAAAGCCTAAGACCCAAGGCACATGAAACAGGTAACAGCCGCCGAGCAAAAACATCACACGGTGTGTATTTCGTTGTTGGTTTTGCACTATAAAATGTCAAAAAAGTATAAAATATTGTGATTTTAGAGTAATATACAAAGTGGCGCAAAATTATTTCGGTTTTTACTAGAATCATTTTTTTTATTAAAATAAAATTTTTAATTATTTCAACAAAAAAAAGTTATTTTAGTAAAAAAAATTATTTTACTAATTAAAAAAACATTATTTTGAAGGATGGAAATCTTTATCTCTACCTTTACGAGATCCATTGCTTGTCTCTTTGTATACTGCAGCTGTCTTATGCTCAAATGTCAAATATGATTGACGTACGACAGCATTTACAAACATTTTAACATCCTCCCATAGGGTGATTAATTTAGTGCCATTTTGTATAAGAAAATATTACAATTATGGGTAATTTCGAATGAAAAAACCCCATTAATAATATTAGAAGCTCGCATCCAGCATACCATAACTTGTATTTTATTACTGCCAACGTGGCAACACCGCTTCAAATGTGTGCAAGTCATGCCTGAATCCGTCTAAAAAATTTGAAATGGAACTACCTTCTATTTTTATTTTTTATTATGATATTAATCCAAGTGCATTGAACAGGTATTAGCAGTAGAGCAAAAACAACTAAATTTATATTACTTTTTTCCTTTAACACCTAGTGAAGCATAAGCCGTCAGCCACGCCTCTTTGGCAACGTAGACGGTTATGAGCTATACATATAGCGCAGCTCGTTCTACATGAAAAGAGTAAAGAGAGTTCTTTTCATCAACAGCAAAGAACAAAAGCAATGTACAGTAGGTTCTGTTTTTATGCGGTAGATACGTTCCGCAAGAAACAGCATAAAAAAAAACAGCATAAAAAAAGCTACTAGTTCTATAGTAAAACTATAGATACGTTTCAAATGCTAAAACCGCATAAATCTGAAATAATGTAATAAAATCGCATAAAAAAGGGCACTAGTCTCATATTATAACTATAGATACGTTCCATAGACCGCGTGAATCTGAAATAATTAAATAAAATCGCATAAACAAAATATTGTATTTTTGAAAATTATATCTTTATTTAAGAAACGTCAGAATCGAAAAATAAATTTAAGTCAGAAATAGAATCAGACAATACCCACATGTTGCGCGTTCGTTTAGGATTTGGCGTAAAATCACTTTCGTCACTTTAGGAAATGTACACGTCTGATCTAGATAGTTATGCAGGCGGTTCCATACTTGTAGGCTTAGCATTTCTGATGTAATCTGTGATGAGTTTTTGCTTAGCTGGTTTAGAATCTTGTTTATATGTACAATTCCCGATAGGTCGACATGCATTTTGTAATTAAAAAAAAAACCGCACTATTTCAAAACCGCATAAAAAAAAGCCGCATAAAAACAGAACCTACTGTATTTTATTATTTTTTTTTTAATCCCTAAAATGAAAAAATCTACAAACAAAATTTGACAACAGGGATACTAAATATTTTTATCTATAAATATTTTTTTCCTTTAACCCCTATTAGAGCACCTCAGGGCATCTCTTTGCGAGAGACCACATAAAATGCGAAATGCCCACTACCTGTTCAGTGCGCCTCGACCTCAACAGCAAAATTCAATCATTGGCGTAACACAAAGCAATAATTTGAAAACAATCAGCTAATACATAAAATAAATTCATATTTCGAAAAAATACCTATTTACTAATTTTAGACTTAAAGCGGTCAAATAATCTTGAGCTTGTAAGCCGCTTTCATAATATATCGACCGGCTTTTAAACGGGCAACATTTTTTAATTATTGAAAATTAACAGCAGCGGTGAGTTATGAGTGTACCGTTCCTTTAGTTAAGCAAACCACTTTTACTTAAAAAGTCTTCACATAAGCGAATTACTAGCTGCACTTACGCCGAATTTGTTAGTCTGATAATTTGTTAGTTTTGATTTACTAAGGCTATTTTTTCTAAACAGAACTTTGTAAAAAATAAAAACGAAAAAACGTAAAAAATTAGAATTAACAAATTTAAAGATTACCGAGCTCAGTGTAAATACAACTACCTCATTTATAAATATTTCACCATATGCTCCTTTTGTCGTTGGAAAATCGAACCTATTGATAATTTTGAAAATTCCAAATAAGACGTTCGAGAGAGTCGAAGTGAAAAAGCGACATATTTTATAAACTTATTTCAATGTCTACAATAGTAAGATGGTAAAATGGTAAAAAGGTAAAAATTCAAATTAAACCAAACGCACAAAATTTGCCTTCAAATTTTTAAAACTCGATCATAAAAATACAAAACTTACATATTATAAGTTATAACAGTCGAAAATAAAAATAAAAACCGCAAAAAATGTGTACTACGAAAACGACTAAAATAAAGTACTTGTAATGAACTAATTCAAAACTTGGGAAATTTTAAAAACTCACAAAAGCATCAATTGAAAAACAAAACATACATAGATACATACATACATAAATATTTTCAATTAAAACTGACAGCTAGACAAAGCGTAGAGAACTACCTCAAATTTTGCATGGGAAAACTGAAAGTTGAAAAAATTACAATTAAAGTATGAAGAACAAAAACAAATACAAAACATTAAACATTAAAGACAGTGCACAGACATAGGACAACTGACAAAAACCAAATACCAAAAAAGAAAAGGGAAATAAATTTAACTTTTTTACAATGCAACAGAAAGCAAAAAATCGCAAATTGATGTAAATTTTGGCATAAAGAACAAATGGCTTAACAGTTTTAGTCACTAAGAGAAATCGCGGAAGTTTGTTTATTCTGAATGTTAAATTTTTCAAAAAATTTAAAAAATGTTTTTCATTTTTATTTTGCTCAGTTACATTTGAGTGAAAAACACATTTTGCTCTATTTTAAATTAAAGGATTTCCAAGGCTTAAATTTTGGGTAGGTAAAATCGTCCAAAATCGCAAAAGCGGCCATTGCGCCCAGCAGAAAGAAGACGAAGAATAGAAGGTGGCGCAAAATTAATCATCCCATTTTGTTTTAATAACTTTTTTACTAAATTAAAAAAATGATTTTGAGTGATGGAAATCTTTATTTAGATCTTTACGCGCTCCACTGCTTGTCTGTTTATATACTGCAGCTGTCTAGCTCACAAGTGTCAAATATGACTAAGACGCCATTTGTGAAAATTATAAATCTTCCGATAGGGTGATTCATTTTGCGGCACCTTGTATTTCTACGAGTATATGATGGAAAGGGTAGTAAGGTACAGCTGCTGAGAGCCAGCGGGACTACACTTTTGGAGTTCCAAGAGGAGTGGGTATTAAAGGGAAAGTTGCTGCCAAATGTGATGGAATAAAAAATTGCGCAGTGAAAAATTGAAGTGACGAACTTGTAGATGAGATGTGTCAAAATAGTCAGTTTTTGTAAAAACAAATAGTTGCAAAGGGTTAATGTAAGCAAAGAATTTAATAAAGCAGAGAACGGAAAGAAAAAGTTATTTGTAGTAAAAAAAATTCATACAAAACTATATCAAATTCACTGCGCGTCGCGCAATCTTCTGTTTTCTTTCAACCAGGAGCTGTTGCGTTATTCTTCGTAAAACGCCTATGCATCCGTATATTTTATTTATTTATTTTTTTTTTCCTTGTTCACTCCTCTCGGGAGCTTAGGGCCTCGCCAAGTTTGCTAGTTCGCGCAGCATCGACCTTCTCCAAGTGTTTTTTGGTCGACCGCGACCTCTGCTCCCTTGCGGGTAGTTTTCTCTATCCATCGCCACTTTCTGCGTTTGATTTGCCGAAGAATGGGTTCCTCGTTCATTAATCTCCACAGTGCGTCGCTACTGCTGGTGTTTGGCCAGAATATTCTGCACATGATGCGGAGGCATTTGTTGATGAAGGATTGAAGCCTCCGTGTGATGGTGTTAGAGACCAGCCATGTTTCGCTTCCGTACAACAATACTGCCTTTACACATGACCCGAATATTCATTTATATGTATATACTAGCTTTAACCCGCCGCCCCGCTCGCGTAGGAGTAGTTTTGAGGGATTTGGGATATGTATGTATATAAAAGAATTACAAACAATAATTTCATAGAAAATAATTTTTTATCAATAACCATAATATTACAATACCCGGCATCCGTTGCTATGCCTCGTTGAATAAAATCAAAACAACCAATCAGAAAAATATCAAGCAAAATTATTTTTATTAATTTTCTATCTCAAACCGTTTTTGAACTTTGCATTTGGGTCATAGTTGAACAGCTTATGCGGATTATGAGGTCTAGAGTGTGCTATAAATAGTGGGAAATAGGAAAAACTAAGATTTTTTAGATTAAATTTAAGCAAATATTCGATTAATAGTGACGAATGAGAGTGGTGGCGCAGCCTAGGGGCTGTGGGAAGGGAGTTCCATCATAAAAACATGCCTATAACCTTCATTGGATGAAAATATTAATGTATACAAATTTTTACGTCATTTGGTGTTGTCGTTTCGTAGTGATGCGCGGACAACGTACAGACATTCACATTTATAGTATAGATTATCATATTTTTTCCTTTAACTCCTATTGGAGCAAATCGCGTCCATAAATATAGAAAAATAAATCAGTTGAGTTTACACCCTTAGCGGCATTTAAACTATGTGGCTTTTAATTTAGGCCAATATTTGAGCGAACGAACTTTTCGAACATCGAAAAAATTCCTTCTCTTGCTTTCGTGCTCATATAACTTTTTTCAATGGCACATTTACATAGAATAATTGTGTTCGAATTTGTTCGAGTCTTATGATTTGACTAGGCATAAATTTTTAAATTTGGTTTACCTAAAATAAGACAGTAAGGCATTTCTAAAGCCTAATCGGCCAAGCGGAAAATCAAAGCGCGTATTTTTGTTTATTTATTTATTTATTCCTTGGAGCAATTCAATTTAATACATTCAATAATTAATTACAAGGTGCAATTCAAATTTATATAAAGGACACAATTTAAAAATGTTCCACTCTCATTCAGAGCATAGGGCGGAGACTAGCCCCTTTCAATGTCTTATTTGACTCCATGAACCAAACCTTTCGCTTTAAATATGCACCGCTCGCACCCACATCATCTTCGGACGACTACGCGCTCTCTCCCCTTGTGGGCGCCACTCGAACGCCATTTTCGCAATATCGGTATTGTCTTTTCGAAGCGCCACCAGCTCCATTTTCTGCTTTTGATTTCCGAGTTGCTGGGCATAGTGTCCGTGAGCGCACAGAGGTCTTCATTTGAAGTGGTGTTTGGCTAGAAAACTCGGCAGATTATTTTTAGGCATTTGTTAATAAAAACAAATAAATTATTGTAGAGCGCGTCAGTGACTTTCCATGTCTCTGCGCCGTACAAAAGGATTGATTTGATGCTTGTGTTTGTCTAATAAATTCAATCTAAATTCAATTAGGAGCCTGCGTAATTAGATTTATTCGCATCAGTATAAACTTATGGAACTAATGTAGGTTTATTTGCTTGATATTATCGACATATGTAAGTTACCAAGGTAGGATTGTATAATGAGACTTCCTACATACAATACTTTGGAAGCTTCTCAGTAGTTCGAGAATTTTACAAAATACAAGGTGGCGCAAAATTAATGATCCAATTTTGTTTTTAAATATTATAATTTTCTTACTAAATAAAGGAAATGATTTTGAGTGATGGAAATCTTTACTTGGACATCCTGCGCTCCATTGCCTGTCTATTTGTATACTACAACTGTCCACTGCAGTTCACAAGCGTTAAAAATTACAAATCTACCAATAGGATGTTTCATTTTGTGTCAACTTGCACATTAGGGAAAATTCCGCGCAGACTATTCTTACGTCGGCCGTGAATTTGAGCGTAACTACCATTTGGTTGGTTCAAATTCAATGCCCACTATAGACATTAAACATGAAATGGTAGAAGCAGTAGTAAAATATCTGCCGCTCGCAGGAAGCAGAAAGCTGTTGTTGTACCTTACTACTCATTTTATCATGCGCTCAAGCATGTCCTCCTCATTCTGCAGTATTCTGATTGACTAAATTCCTATGGTTTAAATATGTTTTAAGTAATTGCATAATTAATCCGCCATCATTATTAATCTAGCGAAAGTTCTAATTTTGCGAAGACTTGAAACATTTATGTGGTAATAAGTAAAAGAAGTAATCTACCGAAAACACAGTCTCCCGGTAACCCTTTCATTTACGAGTATAACGTATTAAAAAAATTAAATTTTAAACATCATACATATGTACATGCATATGCACTTATATACAAACATATTTCGCTTTTATGTGTCGTGCAAGTAAAAAAACGTGTATTTTATATTGTAAATAGAGCCTTTCCATTTAGTGGATGCACACATTGTGCGTCGTGTAAGGACATATTTTCCAATTAATTTTGTTTTTTATGAAACATGCAAGGTAAATAGTTTAGTAAACAACTGCTTTAAACAGAAAACAACTGCTAAAATTTCACATGCGAAAATTTTATGTATTAACGGAAAATAAAAAAATAAAAAATTATTATATTAAAAAAAAAACACCCCACTATATTGAAATTTAAGAGCGCAAATGTTTTAAAACATACCACCTTTTATATTATAATTAAATACGCATGTTTATGGGCGTGAACCATGGAAATATACATATAAACATATGCGCATTTCTTTATAACAATTCATTATTTTAGTTAGTTATTCGGTAATCTCACAGTTGTTTAATCAATTACAGCCATTACAGTATGGCAGTGAAAAAATCAGATTTTGGTACGGTACTTACTATATACCTACATACCTACATACCTACATACATACATGCGTACATGCAAACATTCATACATACATATTTATCAATAGTTATAGCATTGTAATTATTAATCAACATGAATCTCTAATGTAATTACACACACATACATATACACATAAAACTACGTATTGTACGAGTAATATTATTATTAAAAAAATATATAGAATTGTAAATTGATTGTATAACATTCTGGCGTTTCTTTAAATTCATATGAATTTGCTGAGCCTCGCAAGGTAAGTTGTCCCAAATGCCTTGTGACAAACAAAATCAGCTGATCAAGTTGCTGACTTCCCTACCACGGAAAGTTAGAAATCTCACAAATAAGCTTTGTAGGCACAAACATAATCACCAAACAATTTTTGTTGATTTTAACGAATTAACATCAGAGTGCCCTTCCGCCAAACTGTTAATTAACTTTCGCACTTTTCTCGTTACTAAGGCTACCAACTAATTTCAAGTCTGTCTGTTTTGGGTAAGTTGTCGAAAATTGTTTAGTTACTATGTGCGCGCAATCGATCGCGTGTATCGAAGAGAGGTACATACATACATAGGTAGGTAAATAGATTTCTTCCAGCCAAGACAAATGTGTAGTGTGATAAAAAAAATTACTTAATACTGGGTAAAGCACAGCCAAGCAAGCGACGATACCGGTGAACAGCTGACTTTTGCTAGGGGAGCACGTGCCTCCCACTTAATGAGAATTCAAAAATGCGCTTGTATTTGCATAAATAACGTAACCAGTTGAAAAATAGCTCATCGATAACAGTGCTATCAAAAAATTCAACGACGTGTGTTCCCACGGCGGTCGGTTCTACGTTACCGGAACGACCCGGATTTATATCCGGCCAGGGAATGTCACTCCAGCAGCATTCCGCAAACAGGTATGCGGAATGTTTATGCTGCTACCACTACTACAAGTCAACGATGTGATTTGAGAGTGAATAAATATAAATGGAGGCCGCCGTAGCTGTTGTTGTTGTTGTAGCTGCATAAACAATCCCCATACTTACATAAGGGGAATACTGCTGGAGTGACAGTCCTTGGCCGGATATACCATAAATATAAATTGCCAGTAATCTTTTAATTCACATTCGTATTTTGAACACAAAAACTTTCGCAATATCTAAGAGTTAAAATTTAGTAGATGTAAGCCATTCTGTGTAAGTAACATCCAATCTGTATTTGCACTAAAATGGATACAAATACGAGTTTTCGAAGTATCTGAATAACATCGTCATCTAGAGGGCCAATGTTTTTGGAAAAGTATAACCTATGATTAGAGAGTACCGGGAATGTTTAAATAAAACAAAACAGAGTTAAATTTCAGGCAAATTGATTTTATCTCCTTCAAAATATGACCCGTCTGAAGCAAGACACATGCTCCAACATTTAACCCAGTCCTCCATGCACCCCTGGTAGGCCGTCGAAGAGATGGCCTTTAGCTCCTTCGTCGCATTCCTTTAATCGCCTCTATCGGCTGAAATCTCCTTCCACGAAGTGGTAACTCCAACTTGGAAAACAAAAAGAGTCCACGGAATCATATCAAGTGTGTGGGCAAATAGTCTAGCACAATTTGGGCTCGGTGCGATGGCGCGTTATCATCATGCAAAATCCAAGAATTGTTTGCCCACATTTCCGGCCGTTTACGACGTACAGCATTTCAAAAATGATCCGATGGCGGTAAAAAGTGACAGATGTGTGTCTTACAGTCCTACCAACATAAGAAAAAAATACGAACCGGTTCTCACGCGCGGTTCGTTTAAATCAAACATTCCCAGGGTACGTTTTCATCTGACCAACATGTCTTGAATATGAGCCGTAGATATTTAATATTTCCAGGAAACAAGTTCGGGGAACTCCAGAAGTAAAAATTAGTGAAAGAAATCGTCTATCGTTCTGGTACGCTTTGCAATTTTAAAGTTATTACGTAAATTTGCCAAGCAAGTAAAACCAGCACATTGAAAAACAGATACCGAAAATTAGTTTGCGGAAAAAATTAAAGCGAAAGCAGTAAAAACTTATTTATTTATTTATGTAATGCTTAGCATCATAATATGTCTCATGATAGTCTAAGGGTTATGCCATGCGTGACAAGTCATCGAAAGAAGCAAGGAGATATGTAACTTCAAGTGTTGAGTCAGAATAGAATAAGAATTCTGTAGAGAGCAACTTAGTGTGAATGGCGTAATGAGTGGCGTATCGGGCTGAGGGTCCTGCATACAGAATGAGGTCACACAAATGTGACTGTTAATTTAAAAAGTCATTGGAAAAATCAGCGGAGGTCGCCGACGATTTTCCAAGTCATGCATGCAGCTTGCATAGTGTTACGTGTCTGTTTCCAACTGGGTACTTATATTACACATATGTATGTATGTATGGTATTAAGAGGTTTTAATGTGCGATTAGATATCAATGCCATTCCTGAAACTTTTGATATGATCACTCATATGACGAAAATGCTTAAGCAAATATACATACATACGTAGATACATATGTACATAGATGTGTACTTGTTTATATGAATTTGGTTTTGGCGTGATTGCGTGACTTAATTCACTGAGCAAGCCCGTAGTTCAAAATTAACACCATGCAGCTAAAAAATACATACATACAAAGGTAAACATTGTCTTATCATAAAACTGCTAACTTTTTGCCGGGGAGAATATTTGGCTATAATATTATTTGTGTTATCGTTTCCTGCCAAATTGAACGAATATTGTTAGCTGCTCGAAAAGTTAATTGTAATCAATTTCGATAACCGTATTCACTATCAATGTGAATGATTTTATAAAAGGGTCTAAAAATGTATGCCCAACCAGCTACATAGTTTTTATGAAGCACGCGTTATTTGATAATACTAGTTTTTATGGCTATGGTTAAATTAAAATGATCAAAAAAACAAAACATTGTATGCCTTACTGCAAATTAAAGCCTTTGCGGAGCAAACAAATTGTCTATGCATCGTAGTATAAATAGATGTGGACATACATGTGAAATGTTTCTCAGAGCTGAGAACTTCTTATTTGCATTCTTTACAAAAAAATGTCCACATATTCATACACCCGCCAAGAGGGTACCTCGTATTAAAACGAAATATAAACTTCATTACAGCTCATTGTGGGCTATTTTTACTGGTATCAACTCCTTCCAGGAAGCATAACAGTTATGAGCATATGGAGGGACATTTTTGATGGTAATATTTAGTGTAACACCAAACCAGGAAGCTTCTCCTGTTTTAATACTTATCGGTTTGGAAATCTTGGTAATAAAAGATATTCATGATTGCCCCCACTCAAATAATTCGCAGACTGTCTCTTGGACCTTGGTGGAAGGGTAGAGTTCTCAAGACTTTCTATTTACAAGGTGATGCAAAAGTAATCATCAACAAATCAGTCAGACCACATAATCAGACTTCCTACAATATTTTAGAAGCTTTTCAGTAGTTCGTAAATTTTGCAAAATACAAGGTGGCGTAAAATTAATCATCCAATTTTTTTTAAATAACTTTTTCACTAGAAAAAAAATTATTTTAAATCATGGAAATCTGTATTTTGATCTTTACGCGCTCCATTTCTTGTCTGTTCATATACTCCAGCTGTCTAGTTTACAAGTGTCAAATATGATGGACGTCCAACAAGTCTAATGCTACTTGGACCGTTCGCTCGTAAGGCTCAAATGATGGGTGAACGATGGAAAATTTATTTTTCTCCAAGCGGCAACTATTCCTTGTGCCTTTTAAAAAACTTTTAGTTTTATCTATACACAATTTTTGTATCCCCTACTGTCAGAATTATCCCTAATTTTTTTTTTAATTTTTAACCCACATCTACATCTCCTATAGATTTTGTGAAAAAAGCATCTGTTAAAACAGAAGTTTCAGGTGGAAACGAATATCCACTGTTAAAGCATATCTGTCTCACCGAGTTTCTTGTCGTTACTGTCTTAACATCTACTGTCAATTAAATTTTCATTTTAACGTGCCATTTTCATCCGCGAATACAACGATCCGATTCACTTCATGGTGAGATGGTTTAAAGGTGAGCTCTTTAGCAGACCGTTATTCGCATCTGAGCAAACTTGACAGAATCAGCTGATGTGCACTTGGGGTGCGCTTACAAAAAAACTGAGATCGTGCTGGTGATGTACGAAAATAATCAACCAAGGACACTTCGTTGCCGTGCGAACAACGACTGATTGGACGAGTGTGTGAATATGTGAAATGATTAGTCAAACTTCGGCTGGCGATATAATCATGTTAGTTATATACGAAAAAATCAACCAAGCATTTTCCCAAGGCGAATTGAGTACTCTTGAGAAGTTCATCATCCTTGATATTCGCTCATATTGCTTCGTTGCTATTGAAGAACGACTGATTGTGTGAAATGATCGGCTGCCGAATCCTCAAGCGACAATTTTCTTTTTCACCACAGCTAAATAGCAAACTTGGTCGTTTCCACGACAGTCGGTTCTACGTTACCGAAACGACCCGGATTTATATCCGGCCAAGGACTGTCACTCCAGCAGCATTCCCCATATGTAAGTATGGGGAATGTTTATGCTACTACAACAACAGCAAACTTGGTAATCTCTTATCCTTGGATTAACTTGATGCGGTTTTGAAAATGAAATGCTAAGACAGCAGGTTGCACACATGAGAAAACGGGACAAAGCCAACAGAAATTGGCCAGATGTGAAGACACATTTAGTAGAAGGTACCGATGTGGGATTATAATAAATAAATTCTATGAATAGCTACTTTAATTGTACTTCAGACCGCTGAAATCGGAGCCCTTATTAAAAAAAAAAACACACCGTCTATGTGTGTCTATTGTGAATTTGCCTCAAACATTTGATTTTGTAAAACGACGACACAGTGCTGTCAAAGAAAAATTTCACATGTGAATTGAATGAGGATTCTGGACTTGATTTTCATATTTGGATAAAAGTTGTCAACAAAAAAATTGTAAATATTAGCGTAAATTTTAAGGAGGATGTCATTTACGTCACGTCTCTGTCGTGTTATCAATTCATCCGCGCACGTGCAACGTTATGCAACGCGTGCTCTCGGTAGCCCGCAGACGGGGTGGTCATTTCGGTGGAACCAACACTTGGGAAGAAATAGTAAGCCATTTGTCCTTGAAAACATTGAAAATCAGAATTCTCTAAGTACCACCATCTTGCAGGTCTTCAATTCGCGCGATGTGTGAGCTCGGAATCGGCATCTGCGACAGTAGATGAAAAATCACGTTTTCACACAATAATCAGACAAACAGAAAAGCCGGTAGGCGAAGTTGATAAGCATGAATTCCAAGCAGAAACACGTATGCTTTTGGATATTGTAGCTCGCTCATTGTATTCGGAAAACGAAGTCTTTGTGCGTGAATTAATTTCAAACGCTAGCGATGCGTTGGAAAAATTTCGTTACACCGTTCATACAGCGGGAGAAAATGAGAAAAATTACGAAGCTACCGATCGTCCATTGGAGATCCATATTGCTACTGAAAAACAGTCGATGCAATTAACGATTCAGGTAAAACGTTGTAAATATATTCATATATGTATTACGAAAGAGATTCAATAAAAATACTTTCTCAGGATACCGGCATTGGCATGACGCGCGAGGAGCTTATTAATAATCTAGGTATGATAGCTCGTAGCGGTTCTAAAAAATTTCTAGAGCAAATAAAAGAGGAAGGTGGCGGCGCAGAAAACCCATCAAATATTATTGGTCAATTCGGAGTTGGCTTCTATTCCGCTTTCATGGTGGCAGATAAAGTGGAAGTATTTACGCGCTCTTCGAAAGTGAATTCACAGGGATTGCGTTGGGCATCCGATGGTTCTGGATCATACGAAATTCAAGAGGCTGATGGTGTGTCACATGGTACTAAAATTGTCATACATTTAAAACCCGAGTGCAGAGAATATGCCGATGAAGATCGCATTAGAGGTTAATATAATATATTAAACCATTGTTTAAAAAAAAATTAACCGATAATTACCTAAAAATTTAGCGGTGATCAAAAAGTATAGTAACTTTGTCGGTTCACCAATTTTCCTAAACGGTCAGCGCGCCAACGATATTCAGCCATTGTGGCTGATGGAACCGAAAGATGTATCGCAAGAGCAGCATAATGAATTCTACCGATTCATTGGTAATACCTTTGACACGCCGCGTTTTGTGCTGCATTATAAGGTATTTTAAAGCAGTGCAAGTTGAAATGTAACTAAATTTGCTAATTTTACAATTACACTCAGACTGATGTACCACTTAGTATACGCGCTTTGTTATATTTCCCTGAAGGCAAACCAGGTTTATTCGATTTGACGCGTGATGCCAATGTGGGAGTTGCACTTTACACTCGTAAAGTTTTAATCCAATCGAAAACCGACAATCTGGTACCTAAATGGCTACGATTCATAAAAGGTTAATTATAGATACCGATTAATACATATTTATGTTACAATCAACATGAACCTTGATTTACTCCTTTAACTTTTTGCAGGTGTCGTTGATTCCGAAGATATTCCTCTGAATCTAAGTCGTGAACTGTTACAGAATAGCGCGTTGATCAAGTGAGTGATTAAGTGTTACTCACATTTTCTCTCTCGAAAATAAATTGTATATAATTTTTATAGAAAACTTTCCAACGTGCTGGCAAGTCGTGTATTGCGCTTTCTGCAGGAACGTGCCAATAAGCAACCTGAAGAATATGCTGCATTTTACAAGGATTACGGTCTATTTCTCAAAGAAGGAATTGTTACATCAAATGATCACAATGAAAAGGAAAACATTGCTAAACTTTTGCGGTTTGAATCATCTAAGAATGCCGATGGCAATCGTATATCCCTTGTAGACTATTGTACTAATGTTGGTGACCAAAAAGATATATATTATCTAGCTGCACCAAATCGCATTCTCGCTGAATCGTCTCCTTATTATGAAAGCTTGAAAAAACGTGGCGTTGAAGTGTTGTTCTGTTACGAGCCCTACGATGAGCTGGTTCTTATGCAATTGGGTACGTTCCAAAGCAAAAAACTAGTATCTGTTGAAAAAGAAATGCGTGAGGATGGCACAGCCGAAAAGATTACTGACTACGGGGAAGGTAGTTTGTTGCATTCACAGATAGATGAACTCTTGCCTTGGATACAAGAGCAATTGAAGGGTAAAGTGGCGAATGTAAAAGTGACAACACGCCTAGACACGCATCCCTGTGTTATTACAGTCGAAGAAATGGCTGCAGCACGACATTTTATCCGCACCCAAAGTCATCAGTTGCCTGAAGAAAATCGCTTTGCCCTACTGCAACCACAATTAGAGATAAATCCCAAGTAATGATAAAAAATAAATCTTTCTTATGAAACGCAATTTTGACAGTAATATTACCATATTTCCTTTCCTTAATAGACACGAAATCATTAAGAAGCTGAATAAACTACGTACAAGTGATCCTGAGCTTGCGGAATTGGTTACTCAACAGCTTTTCGCAAATGCTATGGTCGGCGCTGGATTAGCTGAAGATCCGCGTACGCTTCTGGTCACCATGAATAATTTATTGACAAAAGCTTTAGAAAAGCATTAGAAAATGTAGCTTACGTGTGTGTAATAGAATATATTAGCCATACTTTTTTATTGAAAAAAAATTCTTGTTTTTGGTAGGTACGAAAATAAAACAAAAGATGGAACATTTAGTATAGTGGATGTACAAAATAAAATAAATCAGAATAAATTTAATATTTAGAATTGTGCATATGTTATTTAATATATGTAAGGGGAGTGATGTTTGTTGATTGGTAAAATGTAACTTGAATGGAGATCAAATGATTAAACGAGCTTTATTCCGGAGTATGTAAATGTATATATGTATTTCTCACTAAGTTTAACCTATTTTTAGATTTTGTTGATGATAGATAGATAGATTTATATCAAGCCAAAGATTACCATGACTATTCGATTTTTATAATTTCTGAATTTTTTTTTTTAATTTTTTGAACAATAAATTTTATTCTTGCACATCATCAAGTCAGCTTATTCTTAGATTTCTGTGTGCGAGACCGATTTGAAGTTCTTGAAAACATTTCAAACAATTGAATAAAATTATTTTGTTGGCTTTTCTTTCGAAGACTTTTGCTGGTTATCAAAAAATTCCTGCTTTTCATAAAAATGGAGCCACCTAAAGACAAATGGAATTTGGTGCTATTAATATTTATTGTACACGGTATTGGGACGTTAATGCCATGGAATATGTTCATTACCGCTAAAAGCTATTTTGTTGACTACAAGCTAGAAAATGATTCAAACTCAACGAGTGCTTCAAATTATGCAGCGAATTTCCTCCAATACATGGGCTTCGCAGCGCAAATTCCGAATGTGGTATTTAACTGGCTAAATATATTCCTCAACTTGGGTGGAAATTTGTCAATACGAATGGGGATTAGCATACTGGTGGAGTTGGTATTATTCGTGATAACGGTTGTTATGGCCATGATCGACTCGTCAAGCTGGCCGGGAGGCTTCTTTTGGATAACAATGGCTAGTGTGGTTATCTTAAATATTGCTGCGGCTGTTTATCAGAATACCATATACGGAATGGTTGCAACGTTCCCCTTTCGATACACTGGCGGCGTTATATTGGGGTGCAATATATGCGGCCTCTTCGTATCTTTAATAAGCATTGCGAGCAATTACATATTTTCTACAATAAGGACAGCAGCAATCTATTACTTCATAACAGCGATGGTGGTTTTACTGCTGTGCTTCGACACGTTTTTTGCATTGCCACTAAACAAATTCTTCATATACAACCAACTTTCAAGAAAAAAAGACGACGATGAAGGTGTAAAAAACTCGGAAATACCATATTGGACTATCTTTAAAACAGCATCCATGCAACTGTACAATGTTTTCATGCTTTTCTTCGTAACATTAGCAGTTTTTCCTGCTGTGCATTCCGATATCAAGGTCTCATCGCCGGACTTCTTCATAAAAGATCCTATTATGTTTATTCAGTATACGTGTTTTTTAACTTTTAACCTATTTGCAATGCTTGGAAGTTTGACATCGTATTGGATTCAATGGCCTGGACCAAAATATTTGATCATAGCTGTTTCTTCACGCTTGGTGTTTTTACCGCTATTCCTGTTCTGTAATTATTTGCCCCTCAATGTTGAGAGGCACCTGCCAGTTCTTATAGGCAATGATTGGGTTTACTGGATAATCGCCGTCATAATGTCTTATACCTCTGGTTATTTCAGTGCTTTGGCGATGATGTATGCACCACAGACTGTTGAGCCAAAATACCAAGTCAAAGCTGGAATGTTTGCTGGGGCAATGCTCATAAGTGGAATATTCTGCGGTATTTTATTTTCATTCTTGACTCCTTACTTAGTTTAAAATATAACATTTGTATGAAAATCCTAAGTGAAAATGTATATATACGGTTTTATAAATAAATACAATTTTGACAAACTTTTAGATTGAAATATTAAATAATTTAGTTCAAATTTGAGCTAATTTATTTCCAGCAATAATTAAACAATTGGAGAATCATCCAAATATACCCAATAACTTGAGAATCTATAATATAAAAATGAATCGCAAAATGTGTTGGTAAGCGCATAACTCAACAACGCATGGACCAATCTTAACAATTCTTTTTTTTAAATGTTCCTTGAAGTCCAAGGATGGTTTTTACGGCGAGAAAAATTCGAATAATTTCCAGGAAACCCCTAAAACAGCCCTTTTCCCCCATACAAATATTGCGCGTTCGTGTGTGTCCGTGTTCGCGTTGGAAGTGATAATATCAAGGACCCGACCAAATTGAAAAGTCAAAAAAATGTAAGAGCTATAGATTTGATTGGCCTCGCAATATTCTTTCAGAACGAATTAAGGGGTAACACCACTGTACACGCGTAAAATAAACACGATTTTTAAAGAATTTTTTTGTATAGAAGAAAAGGGAAAACAATCACTCTGATTTGGGAAGTTATTACTTATATACTAAAATACAAAACTACAAAGTTTGACCGAAAAATTTTACAAAATGGCGGCATTGGAGACATTTTTGTAATGTGGTTTCTCTTGAAGGAGCTCCGCGGCACGCAGCACAGAGGGTGCAAATTTTAATCTGGAACAAAGAAACATTTTTTTTCTTAATCTAGATAAGAATAGCTAGAGAAACACGTAGGGGATTTAAAAAATATTTATTTTTGTGGAATTAGCAAGCATTTGAAGGAAAAAACTCTATTTTGGACTAAAAAAACGGCACTTAAATAATTATAACAATCGTTTAAATTAATTTATCGAAAATCCCCTACGCTCTTCTCTTAAGAAGGTTATTATACAGACGTAGTGAAAAACCTGATTAAAAATATTTAAAATTGTTTGAGTTATGCTGCGTGCCAATTTCAGAAAACGTGTTTTGAGAAAAACGCGTTTAAAGTTTGGAAATTTGGAGAAGTCGTTAGGTAGCAGTCACTAACGCTTGGTTAAAAGCTTAAAATATTTATGAAATAAACTTCGGTAACGTATAAAACTTTTTGTTCTGTATTTAAAAAGGTTCAAAGAATTTTTTAAGCTTATAAAAAAAAATCAATTTTTTGAAATTTCTACAGTGGTGTTACCCCTTAAGGAATGATTTCATTCACAAATAATAAATTAAAAATAGTTAAGTAAATTCTAAGAATAATCATGCAGGGCTGAACAAATCCAAACATATTTTAAGAATACCAAAAGACAAACATATGTTAACAAGAAAAAAACACAGACATATTTTAAGAAGAACAGAAGATAAACATTTGTTAAGAATAACAAAAGACAAACATTAATTAATCTAGAAAACCCATGTTTCTCACATTGTCAATTGTATGTTGCCTGTTCCCGTGTTGGAAAACCATCAGAATTGTTTGTATTGCCATTCACCAGGTAATGAAACAGAAAAAAATTGAGTATCATAAAGCATTACAATAAAAATAAAACAGATTAATTAAGATTCACTTGGATTAAAATAAAGCTATTACTGAAAATACCTACACACGTTTTATTCTTTATTATATGGGTTATTAACCCTATGTTAATAATAATAATAAATATTTATCTCTATGTTTTGTCATTGAAGCACCTTTAGGTTCCCACTATCACATTTCACACCTTTAGGTTCCCACTATCCCTTTAGATTATTTTTCAATCAGGTTTGGACCTTAGGGTTCCCCTCTTAGTTTGAAGCCCTCTGGCAAACATCCCAGTCGGGGTTTTTAGTGGGTCCCAAAAGGGTGACCAGAGTTCGTGGAAGCGAAGACACTTAGGTCACCCGAGATGACCCGTGCCACTCAACATTGAGAATAATTTATTGTATGCAAAAATCGTACAAAAGTGAAATTATGGGTAAAATACGCACGAACTTATGATTGACCAGATATTTTTTGGAAAAATAGCCAACATTTGCTTGGCTACGAAAATCTGACGGAAAACTATTAGAAAATGCAACCCAGCTTCACGTGAGCTGTCAAAATTGATTGAGCATATAACATTTAAAATGAAACAGATACAAAAACGCGCATTTGTTTTGGATAGAAAGAGAAAAATGTAGGAAATGGCTCTCACGTGCTTCGGCACTTTGAGCGCTCTTTACTACTTTCATGTGAATGTACTCAATGCCCCTCTTACTTGTTCCTCCAACCAATTAAATTTTTTCTTTGAATTGTGACAAATTGCATAAATTTGAGCAAATTTTCTAATGTTACAACATGCATTCCTTTTGAAAAACTGCAGTTTGAATATCGAATTTGTTATTGCTCATGCTTTGTTGATATTCGTTGAGAAATTAAAATTTTAGTGGTCACGCGCAGTTCGATGAGAGAATTTTTGTTCGTATACAAACATACACACATCCTAGTGCATTAAGTATGATGCGCGTGTGACATTTTCTACTGCTCAGCGTTCCCTTACCCCAACCCAGTGTTGCTTCTAAATTCTCTAGTCATATGACCAAATTTGTAATCATGTGAATGTAACAACTATATCCATTGGTAAGCGGCAATAAAATGGGTGTGAAGAGCATAGTCCTATAAAAGTTGTGTTTGTTAAGTGCGACAGCTGATGTGTATTGGGAGTTGACAACGCTACGCTACACAACGGGTAGAAGAACAGAAGGACAGAGTTTGACGTTCCGTTCAGTGCAGGAACTGAAATTAGAAATCAAAAATCACTCACAGTGTTGCCAGCGACCGAACCGACCAGTTCTTATTTGAACTCCTACGCTTTAGCAGCAGTTACCAGTCAAGACCCAAGAAAGGCCTAAAACTAACCACAAGTTAGTCAAGTGAGTGATGGAAAAATGTGTAATTTGTGAAGAATTAAAAAAAACTTACAATATTTACGGTCTGCGTAGTGTGTTGAAGTCGAAAAGTTAAAAAAAAATGAAATAAAGTAAAGTGAAGGGTGTTCATTGAATTTAGTTTGTAATGTTTGCTGAAAAGTGCTTTGTATGCCCACATGGTATGCTCAGAGTAGACGATAGTGTCGATTCACTTTGAAGATTGGCAGGGGAAATTAGAAAGAATACGCAAGCAAGGAGAGGCGTCAAAAATTGCCACGACATTTGTTGAAAGGCTACAAAAAGAAAGTGGCAAAAAGGAGCGCCGTTGCTTTGAACAGGAGTGAACTCAAAGAGTAATGACTCGATGCGAATGTGGTAAAAATAAATAACCACTAGCGACCAGCATCAATTTCGACTGATATTTACTGTTGCTGTTACTGTATTTGGGAAATTATTTTTTCAACAACCTTTCGGCTTGCTGTATTGCAATTTCTCTTTGTATCTGTCTTCCAGAATATTGGCAAAACAGATAAACAGACTCTCTTTAAATCTGTTACTTTCTATTCGTAAATTTGCTATTTCATTAATTGTGCCGCTGGTTTTATAAAAGGAACTCTGTTGAGTTGAGAGTCAGCCCTGCAGGCTATAAGGCGACAGCAGTCATAATCGAAGATAAATCGGCAAGTGTAGTAACGAATAAAAATTCGATAAAGTGTAAAATACAGCGGTACACAAACAGAGGCAGCAACAACTACGAGAAAGTACGAAAAATAGTACTTTTAGCACGAACACGCCGACGACAGAAGGTGACGACAACGTTGCCGACGTTAATGACGAGACAGAATAAAAAACGAGACGTAACGAAGCGAAACAATTGAAGAGAAAACGGCAAAAACAGTAGTCGACAAGCAGCAGTCACAGTGAAGAGCTCTGAAATTTGAAAAGTGCTATCAAGTAAAAACGCAAATAAATTTATAAATTCCTTCTTTGATTACAAAAGCAAGAAAATTATATATAAAAAGAAAATAAACTAATATTAAAGAAAGAAAATTTGCGTATAAATTCGCAATAATAGTACAGCAGAAACTCCCTTCAGCACACATACAAAAGAACCGAATTGAATATAAAAAGAAATAAAAAAAATTGTAAAAAACGAGTGCAAGCCCTATCGTAAAAATCAAATAAATTTTCTTTTTCGTAGAAAAACTTATAAAACACCCCGCACATACACCACAAAACAGAAATCATGTCTGATTCACAGAGCGATAACCCCATCTACGGACCCTTCTTCGGAGTTATGGGAGCAGCCTCAGCCATTATTTTCAGTGGTAAGTAACTTTGAAAGTAAAAATTTAATACAGGCACACTAACAGTCAGACGTAGTATCGGCACTGTTACCTTCCTACAACAGGCATTGGACCATTTGGCCATTAATGCCATCAGCCAACAGTTTTTCTGTTCCTTAGTTGGGTGACAATGGCCATGATGAGCTTTAGTAGCAGGCATCCCGTGGCAGCTGTATACATAGCAAAAAGGGAATACGTCAACAAAACTAAAAAGGCTTTGAACAATAGGGAACTCGGGTAAACATTGCATATGGTATGTCTAAATTTGAATCAAAGATTTCTTTTCATTACATATATATGAAAAGTATAAAAAAATAGCAAATTTTGGCAGATGGATAAAGAAAGATAGATGAAAGGAAAATGAAGGAAATTTGTAAGGCATGTACATATGTATGTATATAGTTAGTCAGTGAAAGGGCAGGGAGGTAGGACGAAAGAATTTATATATACGTATGTATACACATAAATGAGAATGGTTTTAATAGTGGGACGATATCAGGAAAGTAGAGGCGGAGCGGAGGGTATGCTGTATGATGAAAGAAATTAGGTTGCGTGTTGAAAGTTTCTCTCTCACTGAATTCGTACGGAAATAGTGGTTGAATGATTGCTCCAATATCATACTCATTGACCTTTACGGGAAAGGCTACTGCGGAAGTTTAAAAGGAAGGGAGAAATTCGCAGCATATTTTTTTTACGCAAAGTGTTGCGGATCCTTGGCTTGCGATGTAAAACGTAATGTAAGCTGAATGGGGTATTTATACAAAGTAATGTAATGTGTATATAAGAGAAGGCTTTAAGTGAGACTCTTCACGCATGACTTTTATATCCATATAACATAACAGTTTTTTGGGCTGCCAAGTAGTCCAAAGTAGTATTGGTATACAAAAAATTTACTATTCACTTAGCAAAATTTCGATTTAGGTTTTGTGAATCGAACGGAGTAAAATGAAAAATGAAAGACGTTATTAAGATTTAGTCATATGCATCCCCTTCCATTGCATGCTTGTATTGCATGTACAACAGTGCTCTCTAAATTGCCATTTGCATGCGCTCTCGTATAAGTTAAAAAGAGAAAACCAATTGTCAGATATTTGAATGAAAACGACAAGCAAGAGAGTAAGATAGAGAAAAGAGCATTTTTCTTGGGATATAATGAGTCAATAGAATAAGCGCCAAGGGGAGCTCAACTAACCAATAAATAAAACCACTGATAGAAAACCAGTTGGAATTGTGCTAGTGGATTTGTTCGTTGGATGTGGAGGGTGGTGCAAAATTTGAGGTTAAGCATGAATTGCGTACGGCAAAGTGCTCACCCACACAACCATATGCAATGCCGTTCAATTCTGAAAAGTCATGAGACACGCTCATGTTTCTTTGCCTTGGACAACGTTGCCATTGCGTACAATTCCTTGAGCATAAATATGGGTTTACATGTGTAAAAAACAAATAAACCATTTTTTTAATTAAACAGATTTTAAAGTATGTTTCATTACCCATTATAGCAGTCACGTGTTGATCCTTGATATCACAGCCATTTCATAAGGCCCTCGATAAGAAAGCAAACGTTGCATACAAATGTGCAAATTCAAGTAAAATTGGGCTATTTTTTAAGCTTGTAATGGTTTGAACCAAACTGTGTTAATAAATATTTAAAATATACGCTGTCAGTTAAATATCAGTACCTCAAATATAGTATTCAAAATGTTTTTTATTTTTATATAAAATTAACCGTTGGTATTAAAAATAACCAATTTGGTCACGAGACTCGTTTGCGTAATCGAGCCGGCCTATCCTCGTTCGTTTTCTTGCTCGTCTTATTTCTACCCTTAATTCCACAAATATCACATGACTAAATCTTTATTTTAACAAATTCAACTGATAACCATGTTTGATAAAGATACTGTGTTGTAGTTGGCATTACATGCACATTTGTCCTCATTTTTCATCTTTCGCCTGCCCACCTTTCTTAAAAAGTTAATTTACTTTGTAGGCGTTTGTTGACCGACTCAAGATTTATATTTTGTTATGCTTCTTTAAGTTGCATTTACGTAATAGAAAAATTACTAAAGTTAATTGAATATTAAGTCATTACTACTAGAAGTCATTACATGCACTCATATCTTTCAAGATGGGCGTTTCAATAATAGATCATTGGCTAACAACCTTATGCTAATATCCCATTAGATTCTTTTTATAATTAAATTTTTTGAAATGCTTTTTAAAGTTGCAAAATACTCGTAGATATCGAATTATAAGAAAAGCAGCATGTCTCCTCGTGCTTTACGTAAAACGATTTTGTATTGCCTGGTCTCGGTAGGTTATACAGTTGTATCGAGTCACATGAGTAACTGTTATCGTAGGTTACTATAATTTCCCACACACTCGTTTACTCGAATTTTGCTTTGTTTCTTACTTCGCTTACTATCATTCCTTTTTTCTTTGTCGTTCAATATTCCCTGCAATTGAGTCATTCACATGCACACAATGCATAAACATGCAAACAAAAGCTGCTTCGGATGTAATCGTTGAGCACATGATTTTTTTTGTTTTTGTTATTTTTAATGAATATAATAAGCTTTTTGTTTCCTCAATTCAGCTTATTATCTCGATCCTTCATAAGTACTTCTAATTATTTTTAGTATCGTGAAAACTGAAGAAAAGTGATGAAAAATATACATACATATGTATAATTGAGGATCAAGTTTTTTAAACGATAAAAACGAGGTTAATCCTGCCGCTTGACCATATGGGAGATCTTCAATGCTTATTTGCATGATGCTCTAAAATTTAAAATTACCTCCGTACAAAGGAATGTAGTTTTCTCAATTATCCTAGCAAATCTATTTCATTAATACTGTTGTTATTTCATCTGTAGAGGAGTTATATTATGTGCTCATAATTTTGAAAGGTTTCGTTTCATTGAACTTTTTACGTATGTATTTATATATGCCATGCCATCTGTTTTGCTTTATAGTTGTGTCTCATATTATTAACTTTCTTATCGCTTAAAGCGCGAGCGAACGCCCTTTTCGAACCATCAATGAGAATTACAATATGCGTTTTGTTTGCAGTACTTTTGAAGTTTTTTTTATAAATTAAAGTTATTCATTTAATTCGAATGGTATCACCACTGTTAAGTAGTTGGCACGTGATACGTGAGCAGTTATAGAATCAACTCTTTTTGGCTTAAAAACCGCAACGCCCACGAAAATGTTTGGGTTATATATATTATGCCAGCATGTCTAGACGCTTACGCGTTGATCGCTCTTTTTAATTTTGTATACGTTCCTCGTAATTTGCGAGCAACTCGTGTGTTCATCTTCATTATTTTTGTATTGTAGCATTCATCTTAGTCGTATGTAAGTGTGGAGGTATGTCGTCCACAAAGTTTCATAGCCTCCCTCCGGTTTGTGTTCGAAGAACAGAGAAATTCGCAATAAATTGCCATTGAGGCACGTACAGAATAGCATAACAATGACCTCCGTTGCTCAACGCTCTGGACACATTCTCTCGGATTGTTGGATACAGTTGCATCCGTATACAGTGTGTTAGAGAAAAACGTCATCATTCGAGATATAGTCAATAGAAATAGAGCGTACATATTTCATTTAGGGGAAAACGAAAAGGTCTGCTATGCTTACGCACGTCGCACTGGCACTTTTACACAACTCTATTTAATTTATTGCCGGGCATACATGATCGCTCAAATGTATTTATGTACGTACACGCATATACCTACACACATAATTGCTGTTTAATTCATTTATCATGTGTGTACTAATAAGAATGTGTGTTTTTTCTGAATTCAATGCCAGCGTGCTTTAAAAATATTTGACTCGTATTTAAAGTCGGAGAATCGATTCGTCTTTTTATTCCAATCGATTCATATAAATACATATTATGTATAAATATGTGCAAATACATACATATGTACTGCATAATTCATGTTCTCGTTCAGTTTTAATAACCCTAAGGTTTTTAATCAAACTTTAATGAATAACTTTGGCATAACTTTTACAGTGTCCAAAAAGTGTATTCGCTTGTAGCATCGCCATGTTTGCCATACTTAACGTGTGCAAATTCATATACTGAAATAGTGACAGCGTAAATGTGCAAGAATCCCAAATGAAAAGTACCACCTACCACCTGCTTCTAAATTGTTCATGAGATTCATACATATGTATATCTATGGTTTTTATTATGATGCGCATTTGCAAATTTTTATTTTTTAGTTTATCGATTTCATGCTTGCATTCTTTTCTTCAGCTTGGTGGGCTCTCAGTTAATTTGCATATTAAATATTTTACTATTCCTGTGTTGATAAGATTAGCTCTCGCGTTTGCTGAAATTCTGTAGTATTTTCATTTACTTTTCTCTTGCACGATTTTTGCTTTTTGTCGGTGCTCCTTCATTTCATACTTTTTTGTTTGTTTTATTATGTCTGCTGTTTTTAACTATACTCTCTACATTGGGTATACGAAAAGCAACGTTAGTGCGTCTGTATGCTTTTGTGCTCAACTGTGACGTAAAATGTTTTTAAATATGAATTCTATTAAAACAAATCGCAAAAAATAAAAGTATGTTTCATTGTTGTTTTATTGGCACCGATTTTTTTCCTTTGCCGTTGTGCGCTAGCCTGTTTTTGTTTTACATGCACTGGCTGTTTCAATGCAGCTTTGTTGTTATAGTATTGCCGTTTGTTTTGTAATACATTAACATGTTTTTAATGCTCTATTTTGATTTCTTATAACATATCACATAATTTGCTTTGACTTCCAACTAATTAATATTAGTTCATCAGTTCATTAGTTCATTAAGCCTTATGCGCTATTTGGACATTTGTAATATATCTTGACCAGAGCTGTGGAGTGTGAAGCCATTTGCAGTTCGAAGTCGCTAATTAATTTTTAAATATTCACTTACTCAAAGGAAATATGAATTCACACATGGACGCATTCAAAGCAAGAATGAAACGAAGCTCAAATAAACTTTTATAACAATGGAGGGGCATTTGGAGGAATGTGTGTAAATTCATTCATTCAGCACTAATAATCTAAAACCACTTTTGAATTGGAAAAAAATATATGCCATATTGCATTTCTTGTTCATGGTGTCCCAAAAGCTATAAACAAAAAATATTTTATTGTAAATAACACATAACTACTTAATTACACTGTTTTATATAATAGCCGTAGTACTGGTCGATACATTCTAGCATGATTGGCAGTGACGCTATAGCATTCGCATGCTCTACTGAATGTTTTTCTTCTACTAAATAACATCCTAAATATTAATAAACATTTTTCAATTCTTCCGAAAAGTGGTTCTTATTTCTTATCTATATTTACAATCAAACAATGTGGTTTAAATACCCACTGCGCTGATCTTGTCATCTATTTGTTAAGAGGCAATTGAGTAGAGTTAAAGTGAAATTTGCTAAATGCACATAAAGTGAATTCGTACCTTTTCCAGCCGGAATAATTAAAGCTACCTTCATAAGTAGAAATTTATCAAAATCCATCGGCAAAATTCATATAATTTGAACGCGTCAATGGTTGTACCCAGTCAAACGGGTTTCACGTGCAGTGTTGCTTAATTTATAACTCTGCTGTTTGTTTGTGTGCACAAATATGACCTGAAACATTATATTCAATAAAAGAAAAAAGTGGTATTGGCAACTTGAAACTTATTCGAATAAGAGAACCCGATAAATCGCACAATTAGTAAAGTCATTGCGCTACCCAATAAAAGCTAAGCTTCTGCCGTGCAATCGTTATGAAAACTTGGCTTTTCGAGGCTATTCGTCGTTTCGTACGACGGCCAAAGCCAAGTGCCACTGACATACTAATTTTACTTTCAAATTTCATTATTCAAAAACGAATATTACTGACTAACAAACACGTATGTATAGTATGTATATGCATACATGTACGATTATGTGTGGTTTTGTAAAGACAAACCGGCGATTCTAGTAGTATTAGCACAAGTGATTTAGTGATGGTAGAGGCGGTAAGCAAAAAACAGAGACTGGGCTGGCTGTTGCAAAAACGCGCATTGAAGTCCCAATGCAATAATTCAATTCATTTCAGTACAGCTTATTATTGACAGCTTTTGTTGGGATGTACTTGTACTCAGTGTTTGCTTATGTATGAAGATCAGTTCAATTATATGCAATTGTGGCATTCCTCCAATAAAAATATGCATGAAAAATACACATATACTTATTTCTTCGTACAATGCACTAGATAAAATGGTGAAGTTCTCGAAGTAGTTGCAATATTTTCTCTCTGTGAATAATTGATGGCTTCGTTTCATTTTATCTAGATTTGATCGCGCGATAAGAGCTTATTCCAAAAAAGGAAATATACATAGTTTGAAAATGTGTTAACACAATATTGTGTGTGCCTCACATTTGGTATGTCAAGGTACATAGCAAAAATCGAACAGTCAAGTGCAAAGCTTTTTCTTTCCCACCCCTCAATATCTAGCAATAAGTTTCGATGCTTTTCCGTAAAATTTTGACAGCTAGCAAAAAGTACGCACGTAATTGCTATTATATTATCACGGCTTGTGTTAATAATTAGCATGAAATCACATGACGGTCGTTATATTTCATGATTACCTGACTGTTATTGTCGCTTTTACTCCCAACTTCACCCTGCGTTGTTGGCAACTAGTGATACGCCACACGTAAATACTGCGATCGTTCCGCTTTTAAGTGGTAGTGTGAATGCGTGTGTATGTTCGAGAGGCGAGAGGCATAAGCAAATCAAATGTCGGTTTTCTGATCATTGTCAATATGTACATACATATGTATGTGTGTACATATTTGTTCGATGCTATGTTCCAATTGGGGAAAATGTCCTTCAAGCTGAGTTAATTTTGTTAGCAGTACATATTAATGTCGTTTTATATATATTGTAAATACATAAGCACTCGATATTTGCTGAATGTACATATACATATATGTATATACATTTATTTATCTGTGTAAATAATATTCAACTCCATTTTACGCGTATTTTTGTTCGGCTGCCAGCTATATTTCAAGCTTTGAATGTCTACTGACGTTCGCTCAGCGGCTGGTTTGTGCAACGTTAATTAATTTGTTGTGTTTTCTCGCTATTGGCTGTAACCGGTTATTTCTCATTTTTTATAAGATTTTTATATACATATACGATATGTATATATACATTTATCCGATATATGCGGTCGCGTATTCTTAATTAGAATTTCTGAATTCATTGGTATGCTCGTAAGCAAGCATTTATTATCTGGTCGCAGAAAAATTACCCGAATAAAATCGATGATTCATTCGTTTATTTTAAATACAAAATATTCCTTATTTTTTTATGAGAACAATTTTGCTGTGGCTTTGTTCTGGAAGTCCCTCATTCTTAATTTTACTGCTTTATGATTTTCTAGAAGTGAATGCTTATCAAAAACATTGCATTCTTATCTTGGTTTGCAAGGTAAATCTGTACTTCAGTACTTACTCTGGTCTCCAACTCTCTCATTATTGAATCATGCGCTTTTGCAGAGGCAAAGGCACAGACATTTCAAATTTCAGGCATTTCTTTGGGATTTTTTTTAACAGCTTTTCTGCCATTTCTCAAAAGCCACTTCGGTTCTGCTTTTTTTTTAACAAATTGAGGCGACCTTATCTCTATTCAAACAAGTACACTCGTATCTGCTTTACGAGTATAAGTATGATATCTGTGTTTGTATTTGTACTACTTACTTATATATAAATAGTTACCAGTACCTCAAGTTTTTATTTTACTATTTCATTTGTCACTTCTGTTTGTTTTAGGAGTTGCTTAATGATTGCGCAAGCTTTTTTCTTTAATTGTATGCCTGTCATGTGACCAAAATGAATTCGGTAATTGGAAGAAGTTGTATAGTGCCGAAAAATAAATACCTTAGTACCTAATGCCTGATTCATTAAGAATTATTGATTCGGCATTTTGGCCACTTAAGTTTTTGCTTTTAACCACAACAAGCTTTATGATGCGTTCTAAAGCAAATTTTTTTAAAAATAATTTCAAGTTTTTTTTTTTGTTTTACAAAACATTTATTTAATCCAAGGAGAACCTTCTTCAAACAAATCATTTGCACAACTTGAAAGCATGCCAAAGGGAAGTGTGAATGGGATAACTAATACACCCATTTCCGTTTTAGTGTCAAATGATGAAAACTGGTGAAAAATCTGACCTAAATATGTAGGGCTTTCTAGGGTAAACTTTTATTTAGCCAGCCTTCACTAGCCGTTTCCCACGGCAGTCGGTTTTACAGTAACAGAACGACCCGGATTCACATCTACGGTCACTTCAGCAGCATTCCCCATGCATGTATGGGGAATGTTTAAGCAGCTATAACAACAACTAAATTGCTTTTGTTCAAATTGTATATAATTGATCTTTTCATTTCTGTATCGAACAGAGGGCCTCGTAGTAGTGGGCCTTTAGAGGTACGAATGTTATAACTCTGTTTCAAGTTGTTGTTTTTTGTTTTTTCAAAAACTAAAGTACCTGAATTGGTAAAAAGATTTGTGCGTTTGCCAACGAATACTTGAAGGTAGGTCCAACTCAAAACCATACGTATTATTTTAGACAATTTGTATTCGATGCTTTCTTCCCGTTTGCGTACTTTTTCAAGGCTTAAAAAAGTGCCTTTGACTGTAATAATTCTTGAATTTATGTATATACGAGTATAATAGAGCTTTTAAATTATTTCTATCCTTCGTATTTTTTGTAGCTCTGGGAGCCGCCTATGGTACCGCCAAATCAGGAACTGGTATCGCTGCCATGTCAGTGATGCGACCAGAATTGATCATGAAATCCATCATTCCCGTTGTCATGGCTGGTATTATTGCCATTTACGGTTTGGTCGTAGCTGTCCTTATTGCTGGTGCTTTGGAACAACCTTCAGATTACTCACTGTTCAAGTAAGTTATAGTGCGCTTTAACTTGCTCAACTCTACAGACCGTTTATTCCGGCATATTTATGTTATTATTTTTATTTCTCTTCAATGTCCTCCAGGGGTTTCATTCATTTGGGTGCCGGTCTATCGGTAGGTTTCTCTGGTTTAGCGGCCGGTTTTGCGATCGGTATTGTTGGTGATGCTGGTGTAAGAGGTACAGCACAACAGCCGCGTCTGTTCGTCGGTATGATTTTGATTCTTATTTTCGCTGAAGTATTGGGTCTGTACGGTCTTATTGTTGCCATTTACTTGTACACAAAATAAATCAATTCAACAATTACAACAAAAACAAATCCAACATCCACATCAAATAAAGCAACAAAATGCAAACAAATCAACCAACCAAACAATCATTAAAATGCAACAAGCAACATCATCAAAGAAATTTGTAATAATATAAACGCAGCAACAACCAAAAACAAAGTGGAAGCGAGAAAGATCACCAACAAGATTTACAGAAAAAGCAGCTGTCAAGCAAAGATGAAAACAGCAGTAGCTGATCTCCCAAAGCTGAAAGAATTGGTTGCACAGAGCCAAAGAAAAAATTCAACAAATGAATGGCTGGTTTAGTATTGAAATATTCGTAACATCGAATAAGGGAAGAGATGAATCGTTGCACAAATATTGAATTACAAAATGTGCAACATTCGATATTATGCAGCGGGATATGCGTCGAGCCAAAAAACTGTTTCGTCTCTATGTATGTTTATATTACCATTACCCAGCTTGATTCTATTTATGTTACGTTACTTTGTGATTTTAATTTATTTTCGGGGAGCTAAGACCATTATCGACAACAACAAAAACTCAACAATTTATATTTGTATATACATAAAGTAACCAAGTGTTAAACTAAAAAGAAAGATTGGGTCTATTTTTTTCGCCGCGATGAAAGCAAGGAAGCAAAGTAACCACGTAAATGTTATTAATATTTCAACACATAAATCGTTACAAATAACAACGCTAGTAGGTTACCTCAAAGCGTGTTAGATCGCAACAATCGACGCTGCCAATTGTTTTTTTGTTAATTTTCCGTATTTTGTTAAAAAAAAAAAAAACAAAAAGAAAAAAAAACGTTTTCTGCTGTAAGATTTGAAAAAACTTTCTCTTTTCGCGTTTTTTGCGTTTATATTAACAACGATTTTCTTTTTTGTTAATGTTTTTTCTGATATTTCTTTTTTTGTTTTTTGTGTAATTATAATTATAAATATTTTCAACAACGTTTATTGTTGTTATTTAAAGAAAAACTTGCGTATTCAAAGTAGAAAGAAAGCAAAAACACTACAACCAAAAGCAGTAAAAGTTTAAAAAGCAAATGGGAATGGAATCAACCAACCAACAAACTTATTAAATAAAATGTACATGTAAATTTAAATTTAAAATTAATATTAAAATTAATTAAACTTAAATAAAGCAAACAAAGAAACAGTATATAGTTAAAAATATTAAATAATTAGTGAGAAACCACCAACAAAGCAACAACAAAGACAACCATTAAATGAATAAAACCACCACCACCATAAACAACAAAATGAGAACGCTTAACTGAAAACTGAGGCGACTGCAATTTGGATGCTGGAAAAAGTGGGGCGTGATCATGACAAAAAGTACACTGAACCGTAAAATTTATTGATTTTCTATTGGTATATTCACACACTTCTCAACGGGACGCTTGCGTACATCGCATTATAAACAACACACACACACACACATCGAAGAGAAGGTTGTTTAGCAGCAACTATATGCGGCCCAAAAATTTGTAACCACCACTTCAAGCCTACTTTTAGGCGGTACAATTTTTCTTATGAATATACTCTACACTCCACATCTTCGTTTGCGGTTCGCATGATATCTTTTTGTTGCATTGATTGAAGGGAAGACCACATTGTTGAGAACGAACAACTGCTCGTCAAAATTAACGCAAAATAACTATAAAACTATAAAAATAACAAAAGGACGAACTTTTACAACCAACAGCCATCTAAAAAGGAAACACACACATCTATGCAAAATAAAGGAATAATTGAAACAACATCGATATACCCAAAAACATCAAAACACACGCCAACACACACACACACTGTAACTAAGTCCCTATATATGTGTTTTTATTTTTAATTATTGTTCAATTTGTAAGAACTATTATTAATAATAATTATATTATATTTCTTTTTTTGTGATAAGCTTAAATGGAAGTTGATTATGAAACATTTGAAATTTTGAAGCGAAAACGTAAAAACTAAACTAAATTAATGGTATTTATAAATGTATTATTATATCTATAAATACTTAATATACATACATACATAATACAATATATATATATAATTATTAATAATAATTATACATACTATACATATTTAAACAAAATGGAGGTGCAAAGGCGCTGAAGTTGTTACAAAAACAAGTAATTTATAGAACTGCAAAAAAAGTGAAAATTAAAATGAAAAAGTGTATGTGGAGTAGCGTTTAAGCAAACCAAGAAAAAATAGCAGCAGTTGGAGTTGAATTTGCGGCTGAAGTTGATACAATAAGAACCAAGTATGTGTGCGCGTTGAAAATAGCGGAATCACTGTGTTCGCAGTAGCATACTTGCACACAAACTCTTAAATCACTTCTCATTCACTCACCTATTGATGCCAATTGCACAAAGACAATTTCCCCTGTTGCTGGAGAACGAGTAATTATATTTTTCAAAAATTGGTAAAAAACAGTTCTTTGTGCAATACACTACACACCCACATATACATATTTCCTCTGTTATGTATAGAAATGCAAATAATTATATATATATGAAATTAAAAATGCAAACAAAAATATTATGTAAAATATGATTATTACATATATGAAAATAACAACCATGTGTCGTATTTAGTGAAATTTCGCTGAAGAATATAAAATGTTGAATAAGCAGTAGTCGAAGTCGAAAAGTAGGCGCTATAGCGTTGAAAGTCGAAGACGTAGTAGAAAAAATGAATTGAAGAAGGAACGAAAATCTAAAAAAATATGAAAAAATCAACCAAAAAAATAGCAAAATCCCCAACATAAAATTAGAAATTTCGTATACAGTACTAAGCAATCTGATTTGTAAGTAATAAAAGCGAGTAACTATGTAAAAGCCACCAGCACACAACAGTGGTGTACCTTGAGCATTTGCTGGCCAGTTGCAGTGGCGTGCAGACGCGTGCGCATCCAACATATACACTTGCCAACCACAACGCTGCCAGTGGCGCTCCCCTTGCATGCCGATACGTTTGTGATGCTGAGAGCGTGGAGGTGTGCAACCTGTGAGCAGCCATTGCTTGTATGGATGTGGTGGTGTATGTGCAAAGCGCAAACTTGTGAAGTGTTCCACAGAGCGCTGACAGATGTCAAGAGTATACCAGCGATGTGTGGCTGCGCTGTCTTTGGCATAGTAGCTTGTCCCATGCGTGCGTGCGGGCGGCTACTGCACTGGAGGGCTTCTTCAAACAACAACAACAAGAATTAGCGTACTAATATTCACATAAACAATAACAAATTGTATTTGTATAGTAACAACAAAACATCTGTTGCACAAATTACATACACATATACATTTTTCGTATAGAAATATTGTCATTACATTTCGTTATTAGTTAGTTTAAGTCATATTAATATTAGCGCGTCTGGCTTTTCGTTCGTTGTGTTGCTTTGTTGGAGATCTGCGAATTAGAAGAATTGCTAACAATGGCAGTCGCAGCAGAGCGAAAAAAGAAGTGGAAGGCGGCAGTAGCGGTAGCAGCAGAGCGGCAGATTATTTTTATTATTTTGAGAAAAAAAACGACTTTTTGTATTGTACTTGTATTACGACGATCGATAAACATAAACAAATTACCATCACAAATCAACCAACAAACAAACAACAACTTGAGAGAATGAATAAAGTGTAATTTCTAATTTCCAACAAAAAAAGTGTGCTTTCAATCCCAGTGGTTTGGGAAGTAGCAACTCATGTCATTTGTAGAATGGGATAGTTATTGTTATTATGCATAATGCATTTTTAGCATATAACAGGGGGGCCAACCTGTGGCTTTTAGAAGTATGTATTATTTGTGGATCCCGTTAATTGTACCCGAGTTTCAATATAAAAAAATAAAAAACACAACGCGTACTTATGTATATAATATAAAAAAGGTAGAAGGAATATTGACGGAATTCTAAAATAGATTTCAAGGCTTGAAATATTTTGTATCGTCGCTTGATTTTTTTTGAATCCATTTGGAATTAACATTATTCAAGGTGAGCTTTCCTTTTTCCATATAGCTATGACCCAAAAAGCATCTGGAGAATTATAATTAATAGAGATGCAAGATGATCAAGCTCTGCAATTTAAATATAAGTCGACGTCGATTACTGAATTTTGAAAATTTGTAGCAGATTCGCCGTATCCTAAATGAAAAATGGCAGCTTGTCGAATTATTTCAATATTCGAAGCAAAGTACGTATGTGAATGATTTTATTCCACTTTAAGGGGACAGCGGCTCATGAAAAATTTCAAATTTTGAAAAATGGTTCGGGCTATCAAGTAGCTTGGCCATCGCTGGCATATACAATTTACTTCTGTTGCATCTGTTTACATAGGGTTAAGGAAAAACGTTTACAGTTTCAGCAGCCATAGCTACTTGGTATCGTGTAATTTTTCTCCACATTGTGAGAAGTGCGCACAGTTTTTTACTACTGGACGACAGTGTTTTTTAATGAATATTCACATGCCCCACAAAGTCTGCGTTCACCCTACAATAACTTTTTAGTGAATGAAACACACAACCTGATTTTATAATTTTTATAAATTTGTATATATTTATATGTTTATTGTATGTTTAAGTTTCAAAAACAAAAATAAATTTCAAGATTCCTCACATAAGTTTTAGATAACGGTGAATAATGGCGGTAACAAGTAAATAAAGCGACCACAAAGTCTGCGTTCAGTCTTAAAGTCTAATACAAAAACATGATATGCTATATGCAAAAATTAAATCTAATATTTAGTTGGATATCCACGTTGCTTCAGGACTTCACTCAGCCTATTTGGCATTGAACTTACTAGTTTCTCTGTTTCCTCTGCTGTTATCTTCCTCCATTTTACCTGCATGCACTCCGCAAAACCTCTTTACTAGTAATCACTTGCTGACGAATTCTTTTTTCCAATAGATCCCACAGATGCTCGATGGGGTTAAGATCTGGGAACTGTGGCGGTGTTTTAAGCTGTTTTGAGGCGTTGTACAAGAGCCAAAGCTTAACGATCTCGGCTGTGTGCTTCGGGTCGTTATCTTGTTGAAACCAAAATGTTCTTGATAAGCCAAGATTTTCTGCTCTTTGCTTTAAATTCCGTTTTAGTATGTTCAAGTATCCCCATTTATCCATCGTCGAATCAATAAATTCTAACTGACCCATCCTATTTGCCGCCATGCAGCCCCAAAACATAGCCCCGCCACCTCCGTGCTTAACCGTGCCAACAAGATTTTGCTTTTCCAGAGCAGTTCCAGGTTTTCGCCAAACAATTTGACGGCCTTTTATTCCGAATATACAAAATTTACTTTCGTCTGAAAATATTCAGCCCTATCATAGAATCCGTCGTAGACTGTTTTTCGTAGAAACTAAGAAATTGTAATCATACAATTCGAATAGCTCCGAACGCACATTCGAAATTCGTAGAGTAGCATTCACTGAATACACTCGTAACGTCAAATCTTACCGTTTCGTACAATTTTTCTACGACAACGTTAGACTAACGGACAAAAATTAGAAGTAGTAATAAATAGAAAATTTAAAAGGAGAAAAATAAGAAAGCTGTAAAATGTAAGTCCTATAATAACTAAACTATAAACAAAAAGGAATTTTTTAAGTATATGAACTTTTATTTGATTTTTACAGGTACAAAGTCGTGTTAATGTTGAAGATATAGTCGTGTTAATGTTGAAGATATAGATTCCCTTATCCGAATAGCTGCATCAGTATATGTTGAAGGAGAAGGTTCATACGTTTGATTAAAATGGTTTTCTGCAACATTTTCTGAAAAATCATCAACCACGCGATAATGGATACAAATATTGTGCAATGCTGTGGCAACGTTCACTATTTGGCAAACCTTCATGGGTTCGTAATAAAGCTCACGAGCACCCAGAAGGCATCTGAATCGGTTCTTAAATACACCTATGGTCCTTTCTATAGTATTTCTGGCTTTTGCATGTATTTTATTGTAGTTTCCTTCGGCGCTTCCTGTTGTAGGTGAACGAAAAGGTGTCATTAACCATGGCTCTAGAGCATATCCAGCGTCTCCTGTGGAATAAATAAAATCATTTTAGCAAAAAATTATTCAAACGGTCTAGATGTGTATGCACATACCCAAAAGCCAAGTGTTTCGTTCGCCGTTTAGGTATTTATTTTCAAAAAAATTTCGCGCGCTGCTTACGTTCCAAATATGAGCATCGTGGTTGCTGCCAGGATACTGCGCATTCACGTAGCGAATTCTCATTTTATTATCGCATATCTGCAATAAATAAAAAATTAGAAAGATATTTGAAATATCAGTTTTTTCAAGACTTACAATCATAGCATTGATGCTATAGTACCCTTTACGATCAAAATACAGGAATTTGTCCTTAGCTGGCGCAACAATTTTAATGTGTGTTCCGTCTACACATAAAATCGCACCAGGAAATCCATATTTTTGATAAAAGTCCATCTTTGCTTGTCTTTTTTCTTCGTTGCTTAAATCAAGATTCACCCACTGAGGACATAGGTGACATTGAAGAGTGTGTAACACGTCTTTTAATACGCCACAAAATGTGGATTGAGCCATGGGAATGTCAAAATCCTTTCCCACTCCATGCTGGTACCCACCCTCCGCAAAAAAACGTAATACGGAAGACAAACGCTGGAGCGAAGAGATGGAGCACGACCTCATTGAGCGTGCATTTCCATCTAGGACACTTAAGACGTACAAAAACGCCACCTTATTCAAGCGGTAATTTTTAGTAAACCTGTTTCATAAAATAAAGTTAACCTATGAAGTTATGAAGTTATTCCTATACTTACATTGTGTCCTCGACATCGAGCGGATTGCTTACGTCCCTTAATGTTTTTCGTTGAATTTTCATATTCGATCTACTTCTTTCACTTTCCGCCTCCACCAACATTATAGAAAATATTAACGAAGAATCCATAACACTCAAAAGCTTTGTTTTTCCAATATATATTGCAGTCTAATTAAATTTATTTACGCTTGTCTTTATTGAAATTTTAATTTATTGCAAAACATGTGATTTCGAAACGTCAAAATTTAAAATTTGCGTATGGCAACATCTTTTTCGAATTCACATGGGTTGCATGATAAGAAATTGCTCCGATTCGGAGCGGACATTTACATTCGGAGATTTGCTACGATGGATTGTGTGATAGGGCAGATTACTTTTTTCCAGAACTCGGGAGGCTTATTTATGTACTCATTAGCAAACTGAATGCGTTTACGTCTGTTCACAAGGGAAATGAAAGGCTTTTTTTCGGGCGACTCTACTATGGTATCCAGCTTGACGTAGAACATTTCTGGCAGTTTCAGCGCAAATACTTTTTTTAAATGTTTGATTTATGTTTTCAACTAATTTTGAGGATGTAATCCGGGGGTTAACCTTTGCCAAGTTGATTATAGAACGCTCTTCCCGGGTCGATAATTTTTTCGGACGCCCTGACCTGGGCTTAGATGTAAAAATTCCAGTTTGCCGAAAATTTGTTACAACTCGCTGAATAGAGGAATAGATATGTTCTCCCAATAGATTTTCCAATATTTCGGAAACTTTTTCCGTCTTTCCACATTTTTTTAATTATTTTCCTCTCAGAAACCCTTATTTCTTTTCCCCTTCCTTCCATGTTCTTTTATTATCTCCAGTTATAAATAAAATGTTCAACTAAGCTTTGTTAACATTCAGTCGAAGTAATGCGCTATCAAAAATTAATATAAACAAGGAAAAATATCTTAAAATTAACGGTATCAGACTTTTTGGTGCCACATTTACATGCTGCTGAAATTATTTTCCCGTTATCTAAAAAGTGAAGTGAGGAATCTTGTTTTTTCCCCCCTTAAAAGCTGGGAATGTAGTGAATAAACAAATTGTAAAGATTTCAATTTAATCATAATATTCTATTTTTTTTTAATAACTTTAAGAAGGCTATTCGGGTGAACGCAGACTTTGTGGGGCATGTGTATGTACGAGTAAATCCAGGTAGTTCCGGTAACGTAGATACGTCTGAAAGTTGGAACTAAATGCACTGTTAGGGACCGTTTCCTCATTCCACCATCAGAATGATTTCGTTTTCTCAGCAATCCTGACTGATTTATTTGAATATTACAATTTGAACTTAGCTACAACATTTTAAAGCGAATAGCAACTGGTCTCTCTCTTTGCTTTTCTGAAGTTAGTTATTATAAGTAGTTTAAAAGTTTGTCGAGAGCGCGCATTTTGATAAGCTTTCCGGAAACCGCATTTAATGTGGTTAAAATTTGAAACTTTACTTGTTGAGGAGAGCTTTGACTCGGCTTCGGGTGTTTACTGGAATTATCCAATTGGCAACACTTTGTTTGAATCTCAAGGATGATAGATTTACCAGGTTTGCTTTTTAACTATGGTGAACAGGAAAATTGTGAGGTGAACTTCGGCTGCCACGTCACTTGGCACATATTTCACATATTTCATTTCACACATATTCACACACTCGTCCAATCAGTCGTTGTCCAGATGGCAACGAAGTGTCATTGGTTGATTTTTTCGTATATTAACAACATAATCTCGGTTGTTTTGTAAACATATGACGTCAGTCCATCAGCTGATTCTGGCAAATTCGCTCAGATCCGAATAATGGTCTGCTTAAGGGCACACCTCTAAAAGTCTTTTCACCGTGTTTGAATCTCGTACACATTGTTGCGCCAAGATACATATGTAGGTACCCAGGCACCATTTGACTGGCAGCTGAATAGATTGCTGTATTTGTATGGAGAACACCGCTTTGTGGGATAATTCTGTGAACGTGATTTGACTCTAGTGATCTATTTGTATTGTGAATAATGTGTCACAAAAGTTTATTCTTGATTTTCTCAAGTCCTACTGGACGCAGAAATGTCGCTTCCCAGTCCCGTCTCATACCCGTGTATTGAGTGCAGCACTACTTTTCAATGGGAATATCGTTAGAAATACATACTTGCAACAATGCTACCATTTAAATGTTGCTGGCCACATGCTATTTGCATGTTCTTTAGCATTAAGCTTAGCAACAAAGTTTCCCGATACTTGTATCTGCAAGGTGTTACTCGCATTTAGACAGTTTCCGTGTTGTCTACTGGATTAAGAGGTTAGTCCACTGTAGCGGCTGAAAAAGTAGTTTTATTCTCGCAACTTTTTCAACTGGACAATGAAAGAGAATGAAATGAACAAATGAATCAGAATCTGACAGAGCCCATTTAGTATACATTTCATAAGATAATTTTTCTCACAGTAATAGAAAAGAAAACGTTTTTTTTCGACGGAGCGGAGTTGGACAAGTTCCATTTGCAATTTTGAGTTTATGGTGAACAAACTTTTTTTTTCTATTGTCTGATCCAAAATTTTTGGCAAAAACGGTGTGTTAAAAAAAAATAAAAATAAATGAATAATAATGGAGTATTCACCTGCATAATGGAGTATTCACCTGCAGAAACATCGGTCACAGCTCTATAGGAAAGTGGAGCTCAGGTTGCACAGACTACATGACTCCGTACTTTAGTTGGGAGAGAAGGCTGCGCATTACAATTGGAGAGGAGGGATGGCACAAAGGCATGAAACCTGACCATAGAACTTTTCACTTTATACAGATGGCTTTAAGACTTTAGACAGAGTGGGAGCGGGTATTTACTGCTCAAAACTAGGGATAAGGCAGCCTATCAAGCTGCCAGACCACAGCAGTATTTTCCAAGCGTAAGTTTTTGCTGTGGTGAAAGCCGCGGAGCTAGTCTACACTAGAACAAGAAAGAACTCAACAATTAATATATACGTGGACCGTCAAGCAGCAATAAAAGCAATAAGCTCATATTGTATTAAGTCCAAAAATGTTCGACGGAGCAGGGAGGCCATAGAAAGGCTAGCGGCAAACAGTAGGCTGCATATCTACTGGGTACCTGGTCACAAAGGCATTATGGGGAACGAAATAGTAGATGAGAGAGCAAAAAGTGCTGTTAGACTACCTTTTGAGCAAGAGAACGACATAACAAAACCGCTAAATACAATATACAATGAAATGGACGACTACATGAAAAGGCGAGTGGGAGCTAGGTGGACTAATCTGACCACATGCAAAACAGCAAAAGTCTTGTGTAGAACTACTCGAAAGGACTGAAGAACTATCATAGGTATGCTAACAGGTCATAATCTATTGGCTGCACATGCGTACAAGATAGGGATTGCTAACACTGACAAATGCAGGAAATGCAGAGAGGATGTTGAGGAAACTTTAGAACACCTCCTGTGCGTTTGTCCGGCATTATTAAAAACGCGACTAAAATGCCTGGGAGCCCCACTGTTTCAGGGTCTGGAGGACGTCTCAAAAGCGGAGTTCCCAGCTCTACTTATATTCGCCAAAAGCGCTGACATCGTACATGATGTCTACTTTCGGTATTCATAGAGGTCGGTCTCCATCTGGTATCGCTAGGGACCAAAATATCTGTGCGTGGCTTGTTGCCAACCAGGCGAACCTAACCTAAATGAATAAAATCATCCATACTTTAATACAGAATGTAATTGTGAATTCCTAGCTAAAATTTTAAATCAATTAGTCATAATTTGCTCGAGTTCTGAGCCCGCTTGACTTGAAAAATGTAATATAGTTTCGAGAAAGTCGAGTTTAAAGTTTTCGGCATCGTACGTAGAGGCGTTGGGGTCAAATGCAAAATAGCAGTATTTAGAAATGTTTTCACCCCTTTACTTTGAGTATTTTAAAATATTAGAACATTTTTAAGCAAACCCGAAATCGATTTTTTGAAATTTCTATAGTGGACGGAGTTACGCTGCATGATTGACTTTTATTTCGTTTAGGATTTTTTGTATTTTTCAATTGCACAACAACAACTACAGCCTTGTATTGTGTAAATCATAGTTTTTTACTTTTATACTTTTTTTATAAATACTAAATAAACAATTTAATAAAAACAACAAATCTTTGATATACGAGGGTCGTTTGAAAAGTCCGTGCAAAAATAAAAACTACTTAATTGTTTGGGGCAAACCGTTTGTATATTTCAACATAGTCGCCTTTTAGGCGTATACACTTCGTCCAAAGATATTTTAGTTCCTTTCCGAAATTTGTTAAAGTCCGAAAAATAGCCTTTCGTTTCTGCAAACCCCGCGTCGTTTGAATAAAACCCTTCTCCCGCCAGCCATTTCTTCAAATTGGGGAACAAATAGTAGTCCGAAGGATCTGAGGTAGCCAAGTCTGGACCATATGGGGAATGTGAAACGAGTTGGAACTATATTTTGCGATCACTTGACTTCTAGATTCAAACTAATACCAACACAAAGAAATATACCGGTTTGGCTGAGACTTGGTGATCATTCTTCCAAGAGATGCTACTAACTAAACGTAGCCTCAATACGCGCCAGTAGTGCCATATCTCATCTCTCACTTTGCACAGACTTTTCAAACGACCCTCATATTAAAAAATGGTATAGTTTTTTACAAACTGGAATTATAACTAAGCGATTCGTACAAAGTTCTCATCATCAACAACTCTGAAACGACTTTGCCGATATGTATCCAACTCAAAAATATATCTCCTGGAGCACGCTGTCATCATTTTGCACACTACGGGCTTAAGTTTTGTAATGCCCGCTGTAACAGCTAAGTCATCATAGTAGTCAAACTGCAATGAAAATGCAAAAACAAATAATATAGTCCATATTAAGATGTAAAATATTTTGGAGGGGGATTTTGGTGAAACTCCAAGCCCCTAATACTACTTTCGAAAATAAATATTAATATATAATATTAATATAGAGAAGATAAATAATAATAAAATAAATATTCCAAAACAATGGTTTATAAGGCATTTTTGAAATAGAAATGAAGAACTTAAATTTTTATGTCTATGAAGATAGTTACATTTTTGAGAAAAGGAGGCAGAAACAAGTTTTTCTGAAATACTTATTTATCTTAGTCAAGAATATATTTTTTGTTTTGCTTCAATTATTTTCCACGAAAACCGTCCATTTATAAAAAAATACTTATTCCCACTAGTTAATTTTAACTCCACTTGCCCCTGATAATTTTTTATTATTATTATTTTTTTTTTCGCGGAAAATAGTGTAGAGATAACGTAAAGCTATTTGATAGCACCAATTTAAGCAACCGTAAATGTATTTGTTTGTAAAAATTCACCTGCTTTGGCCCCATTTTATGCGCCACGCGCTTCGATACCCCGTTCGCCCAACGCTCCTCCATATCGGCCTCCATTTCTGCCATCATATCGGTGCGACTAGGCAGCTGCTTATGCCCCGTAAAAAAGGCAAGCGCAAAACGCACTTGCAAATCGAAAAGTTGAGCCGGACAGATTTGATGAGGCAAACCAATGATGGCCATAGAAGGCTTATTAATATTTAAACAGTGTTTGTAGAGTGGATGCACCCAATTGACATCCACGCTCAGGCCACAATCGACGCTCAGAAAGGGGAAGGTGTATTTATAACCAGTGCAAAAAATCACATAGGAAAAGGCACAACTGCTGCCATCTGTGAAAATGGCGCCATCTTCAGTGAAACGCTGAATATCTGGCTTCTGTGTCACGTTCGGCATAAATTCTGTACGTGGTGCAGTTTCTAAGTGATGGCTGAGATAAATGTGCGCGGCATGTAGGTATATGTGGTGGACAATATCAACGGCACTCGGACCGCCACCAACTACTAGAACAGTATGGCCTATTGGGTGGCAAGAGAGAGAGAGAGCGAAAACATTCGTTAGAAATATATTTGGAAATACAGTAAAATCCACTGTTACCTTTTAAAATGTTCGGAGTTCTATATAAATGACTATGTAGGCGGTTGCCTCGATATTTGTCCAGATCTTTGGTTTCGGGATACATAGGCGTTGTGAAGTGTCCATTACAGACAAACACAAAATCAAAATACTCCACAAAATATCTGTCGTTTCTGAGGTCGTGTACGGTAACCTGTTAGAAGAGAGGTGTTAAGACAAAGGAAGAGTTAAATGAAAATAGCTCAGATCGTTCACATTTTCGGTAAAAACTATGCAGCGCTTAACGCCTTTAGATTTACAAGCAATTCTTCCTAGTTAAAAGTTATACAATCGCATGACTTGCATTATATTACGTACAGGCCTCTTCAAAAGTAAAGTGAAATATTGGTTGGCTACTAAAATGCCGCTGCAATGCTTGTCACAAAATTGCCTCTCTCACCTCCCAACCATCGTTACGTGGCCGCACCCGTACTATCTCGTGTTCCAACTTGATAAATGGTGATAGTTTAAAATGCTTTGAATAATTTTGCAGATACTCTAATACCAACTCAGATTTGATAAACGACTCTTCAATATTTGTATCGAAATCATAATCTGGAAAACCCATTACTTCCTTGGGCAAATTGGTGCTGAAAAAAACCCAGTTGAAGAAGATGATAGTACTCGTTTTAGATATTGAACAAACGGCTTCGCTACTTGCAACTACTTACTGCAAACCACAATACATGCTGCTGTGCACATCCTCCTCATTTTCATCCTCCTTACGTTCCATATAAATCCAAGTGCCGCCCACGCCTGAGTGGCGTTCGTATGCGACTGCCTCCAAATCGTGCGCCAATGAATTCTTCAGCGCCGTGAGCCCAGCCATTCCAGCCCCTATAATACACACACGCCGTGTGGTGGTCATTTTCGTCCAATATTTGGTTTTTATATTAATAAAATTTTAATAATTTCGATATTAAGGTGCGCCTCTTCCCACTACGAATGTGTAGATATTTATGTACATATTTATCAATCCACTTTCTTCGCTAATGAGCGTCAACTTTTGCCGTCTATGAACGACTGATCAATTGCTCATCACGCTCAGCGTGCAATTTATTTGTTGTTATGTGGTAGAATTGCCGAAAAGAAAGTGGTGGATTTTTGATAAATATGGTAGGTTTTTCCATTCGTTAAACAAAACAGGAATTTACTTACATATGACTGAATAATAAAAAAATGTATAACTATTTTATTAAATTCAATTCAAACTACAAAAAAAAAACGCTCTACATGCAACAGATGTTTTTTTCCCCTTTTCGACAAACAAACAATTAAAATTTAGTCAATGAAAAACACATTCCACTTACAAAATTACACTAAAAAATAAGAGGAAGGGGCGTCGTTCCACGACAGTCGGTTCTACGTCCGGAACGACACAGATTTGTATCCGGCCAAGGACTTTCACTTCAGCAGCATTCCCCATATATACATGTGTATGGGGATGTTTATGCTGTTAGAACATCAACAACAAGGAAGGGGCATATTTATAATTCTTCCCCTACATGCAGCCCCTGATTTGTGTAACGTTTTTCATCGCTCAGCTTTGAATCGATTTTCTCTTCCACATCGTCAGGGGGCAAAACAACCAACTTTCTTCCATATATGCGTGCTCATATATTGGCTAAGTTATCAAAGAAATATCGAATATATGTAAGTATTCTCATTTTTGTACAAACTAACTAATTTATATTCAAAAATTTCTTTAACATTTCGTTTGCTTAAAAATGAACTATCATCACTCTTCATTATTTTAATTGTTAGCTAATTGTGGCGCTTTTGGGCAGGTTGCACACTTATATTTTTGCGATGGGAGCATTTATTTGAGCATTTCGTTTCATAAAAATATTTACAATGTTATTTTTGCAATAAAAATGATTTTCTTTGGGCAAATAAAACCAAAATCAGTAACGAAAACTCTTCTTATTTTCTGCAGGATGGTATAAATCTTTAAGAATGAGTTCCATGGGATTTTCTACGAGTATTTATTTATGCCTCTGTCTGCTGTTATTCCCATCTTACGCGGCATTTTCATAGCAGTCAAACTTTCCAAGTGGTCTCAGAATAGCACACAAAAAACATTCGTTTAAAAATAGACGTTGTTATCGGCATTTATTATTCAGAAAACATTCCCAAATGGGATTTTAGGCTTTGCGAAAAAATATTTCCTCAACATTTCTAACTCTTTCATCTGCTACTTTTGCAATTTTAAATAAATCATGCGCGAAGAGAGCTGAAAGTTTTTCTGGTATATTTCCGTGGTTAGTAAAAAATCCATTATAAAACAAGGTCAGGAATAAATAGATATGTAAATAAATACGGTCACAGCAATTTTTTTGTCTACCCAATAGGGTTAAGGTGTTACGAACACCTGCCACCGCTTTAAAAAAATGCTACATTTGTAGTCATGGCTGAGTAAGACAAGGAACTTAATCTAGCCGTTTGCTGCAAAACTTCAACTTATAGTAATGGAAATGGAATTTATTTTTCATTGGCACCCAGACCTTTATATAACACACTCAGTTGAACGCCAATAAAATTTCCAACGTCATTTGGGTTCCCGACTTTGCGAGGGGCAAGTCTTTCATTATTTTTATTAAGAAATGTTTTGACTGAACTCATATTTTCAACATTTAATGCATCAGGGCTAGCGTTTTAAGCAGATATTTCTAAATCTCTATGATATTTTCTATTCGAAGAGTTAAAGAGTTATTTGATTGCCATTTGATTTATTTCAATACGAAGGTCGTTTGAAAAGTCCGTGCAAAGTCAGGGATATGGTATAACTAGCGCGTATCGAGGTTACGTTTAGTTAGTAGCATCTCTTGGAAGAACGCACACCAAGCCTCAGCCAAACTGGTCTATTTCTTTGTGTTGGTACTCGTTTGAATCTAGAAGTCGAGTGATTTTCCTTTTACATCACGAAAACGCATTAGCTTGCGCCTCAGAAGTAGTGATCGGAAAATATGGTATCAACTCGTTTCATATTCCCCGTATGGTCCAGACTTGGCTGCCTCAGATCCCTCGGACTACTATTTGTTCCCCAATTTGAAGAAATGGCTGGCGGGATAAGGATTTTATTCAAACGAGGAGGGGTTTGCAGAAACGAATGGCTAGTTTTCAGTCTTTTCAGGAACTAAAATAGCTTTGGAAGAAGTGTATATGCCTAAAAGGATACTATGTTGGCAAATAAAAAAAGTTTTACTCCAAGCAATTCGGTAGCTTTTATTTTTGCGGGGACTTTCCAAAATTAGTCGTACAATTATAAAATTATGCGGATGACATTATGAGACACTTCTTTCAAGTAAGCCACCGGTACATCGGCTTAGAATTTCGTATACAGACATGGCTGGAAATCAGATTGCCTATTTCTCTTGAATTTGGAATTTTGGAAAATGAACTTTGTTTGATGTTACATAAAAGTGTAATGCGTTCAGCAGTTCCGCCAATGCGCAATTCTTTGAATTTCTTTAACGTGGCTAGACTCTTGTGAAGCTCAAAAGCAGCTTGGATATTGGAATACTATGAAATATTATATACTTTACTTAAAATTAAAATAAACGAAATAATATACAATTAAATAATATACAATAATACAATACAAGTTTCAATTTACGTGATTACATTTTACGCTACAAATTAAATTATTATTATTATTTAGTTGCCGGTATTACGAGCTCAACTCGAAGTCATTTTCAAGAACTTTTGATTGTGTCTGGTCGATCGATTACAGTAATATATTTAAATATTTTCATATAAAATACATACCGCCAATATGACGTTAGAGATCATTCCATAATTTAATTTTTCTATATTTTTTCGTGAACCCCAGAGGGGGTTTGGCGTGCCGCTGCCCCTAACTAGGGAACTGCTTTTAGCAAAGGTAAAATCGTGAAAAAGCTAAAATAAATTACAAAGCTTGTGTGGTAGTCTATCATGTCTTTTAAGTTAAAGCAAATATATACATACATATGTGTATATGACAGATCCACCACACCTGTGACTTGTGGTAGAACTTCAAACATTTGTCAAGTTGTGTTGATTTTTTATTTTTATTTTTATTTTATTTGATCGATGATCGCTGCCGTCGCTGGTTTCGTGCGATAACTGGCGATAAGCTGTCTGTAGTACGTACATACCCATACATACATACTCATGCACAGAAGTGTGAGCACATATGTATGTAGAGGGAAATTCTCTTCAATATATTTTTGCTCTCTTCGAGTCTGCGTTATTAAATGTGATGATATTATATTATATTTGTGTACTTTTGTATTAGTATGTATGTGATTACAGGAATGATCCAAGTGATTAAGTTGAAAATATGCAGCCTTTGAATGAACAAATATTTTATTATAATCTTAATCTGCCTTCCACAACTTTGCGACGCTTTAAGCAAACAAATGGAGAATCATCCGTTTGAGTTATGAACATTTTGTATTAAATTTTCTTGCAGTCCTACTGGCCACTACACCTACAAATGAAATATTATATGAATTCGGAGTGGAAGCCACAACAACAACAGCTTGTAGTACTACAATAATCTGCACTCAAAACGTATACATATGTATGTAGATATATGTTTTTGACTCAGAAGTTTTATTTTTCAGACAACGCAATGGATGATGATATTCAAATTCCCAAAGCTGAAATTATTACCTTAGAAAATGATGCTGAATATTGAGTTGTACTTCAATTCAATGTGTTTTTAATTGATTATTTTTACATTTTTATGTTTTCAGTGGGTTTTTACCCCATATGCACATCTGTGTTCACAATAAGAGCAGCATCACTTTTTCAAAATTTTTGATTATTTATTTTTTAATTAATTTTTTATTGTTTTACAAGGAATATAGTTCATACTACAGCAAAACTCATATGACTCAAAATTTCAAACTTCAAACTTCAATAAAATAAAAAATAAAAAAAATGTAAGGAAGTTTTATACAATTTTTAACCTTTTTAATCTGAGTTTTTAGAATAATTTCGAGTGTTTACTTTTATAACACATTGAATTTGGTAGTACTTTGCAGTCCCGTTGATTTTTGACTATTTTTCTTGCTGGCGGTCTTGTACATTTTCTCCATTTAAAAAAAAATGTCAAGCATTCTAACTAAAAAGTTTGAAAGTTTGATAAACATTTGTTGGATTTTTTTTAAATTTTGTAAAATGTTTGGAACTTTGAGTTGCATATATGATTTTTGTAGTTGGAAGAACTATATTTTTTTTATAAAAAATAAATAAAAAAAAATTAAAAAGATTAAAAAAAAATGTAATTAAGGGGGAATTTTCAAAACAATCCATTTTTTTTTGCATTTTCTTAAAGTAGATATATTCAAAAATATGTAAAAAAATTTAACGTAAAATCTTGAAAATTGACGAAGTTATATATATAGGGTAGGCCATGTAAAATTTGCTTTTTGAATCGGATATAAAAAAAAACTAATCAATATTTTTTCAAACTTTTTTTTTTATTTTGAAGATTGAACATTGTCATTTATGAATAAAAAATAATATCATTCAAATGACTGCCACGACTGGCTTTACAGTAGGCCATTCGATCAACCCAATTTTTAAGCACATTTTCGATTGTTTGGGCTCCAATTTCATGAATGGCAACTTCGATTTCGTGTTTTAAAGCATCAATCGTCTCTGGATGGTTCGCATAGCATTTATCCTTAACGGCTCCCCACAAAAAATAGTCCAACGATCTTAAATCACAGCTACGAGGCGGCCGATTGATATTGGAATTTCGGCTGATTATTCGATTTTCAAAAACGGTAGACAAAAGTTCGAGTGTAACTTTGACAGTGTGACAAGTTGCACCGTCCTGTTGAAACCAAATGACGTCCATGTCATCTTCTTCAATTTTTGGAAACAAAAACTCGTTGATGATGTCACGGTAATGCTCGCCATTTACTGTAACCGCGGAAGAAGAAGAAGACGCACCACTTTGGAAATAGGTTTTCAATATTTTCCAATTTTGTTCAAGCGTATAGCGTCCCATTTCGTAAATGTCAAACCTTTAAGTAAATTATGAACACATTTGACATGTCATTTGTGTTACGATTCTCAAAAAAATAGGTGGTTCAAAAAGCAAACGCTATATGGCCCATCCTATACATATAATTGGCGCATACACCCTTTTTGGGTGTTTGGCCGAGCTCCTCCTCCTATTTGTGGTGTACGTCTTGGTGTTGTTCCACAAATGGAGGAACCTACAGTTTCAAGATGACTCCGAACGGCAGATATTTTTGTGAGGAGATTTTTCATGGCAGAAATACACTCGGAGGTTTGCCATTGCCTGCCGAGGGGCGATCGCTATTAGAAAAATGTTTTTCTTAATTGTGGTGTTTCACCGAAATTCGAACCTACGATCTCTCTGTGAATTCCGAATCGCAGTCACGCACGAACCCATTTGGCTACGGCGGCCGCCATTTGACGAAGTTATACCCAATACAATAAGTGCAGGTAGTGAGTTACAACGGCCAATGAAAACTTTAAACCCGTTTTTCTCAAAACGACTTTTCTGAACATGGTGGCCTCGATTTCTCGAAGACTTATGAACCGATTTTAACTTTTTTTTAATTGTTGTACTTGTATTGGCTACAGTCGTACATAGCCGTTTTTAAAAATTCCAAAAATTAATATTTTTTAAGCCTTTCGAAAACAAATAAAGGGTAAAAACACAAACTCATTTTTCAAACCGGCACCATTTTCTTAAAAAAAAAAATAAAATAAAAAATAAAAAAAAAACGCCTCGTACGACGATAGCCATTGATGTATAGATTAAGAATTTTTTTGGTTTTTTGCTTTCAGATGATTTTTCACCGCTGTATCGTGGCCACCAGGGTGCATCAGTTTTTTATGACGTCATTGGCTTAATATTAATAGCAATTGTAATTATCAGTATTTTTTAATAAAAATTCGTGTCAGTATAGTTGAATATATGTTAAATAAATTATAATATGCTCGATCCTCAAATAATCATCCCTACTTTAAAAAAAATTAATGAAAATCACATAATTTTCACGCGTTCACAGTGGATGTCCCCCTTAAAAAAATTAAATAAAAAAATGAAAAAATTTAACAAATTTAAAAACAAATTTTATTTAAAAAATTAAACAAAAAATAAATAAATAGTGAAAGCTTTGCAAAATGACGCACTGCTATTATTACGAATTCTTATAAATATAAATAAGTGTCAGTTGTTCATATCTGGTCGATGAAGCATATCCATAAGATCTCGAAGATGGATCCAGACGAACTCCAAGAAAAATGTAACAATATAAAATTCTGTGTTTTATTTAACTTTTCACAATGAACTCAACTTAATGTTAACATTTTTTATAAATTTATAAATATAAGTGACATCAAAAAGCAGCGAACATCACACTCGAGATCCTCATTCGATACGGCTTGTTCAAGTGCACATGGCTGCTGCTCGCTTATCCCCAATCTTATCTCAAATACTTAGTTGAAACAAATAACATTTGCAGTCATGACTGCCACAGATGTCACCCTGATTCAAAGAAAACAAATGCACACATGTTTCTTAAGAGCCTATCTCTGAGTTATCTGACTAAAACTGACTAAACATCAAACGATATGAAATTTCTGCGAAATTGGAGCGCGTGGGTTCTTATTTAAGTTCGGGATATAACAACGCCAGTATGAATTTATCAAATTTGATATTGCCATAGTAAAGTTTGACATTTTTTATGATAATCGTACGCAGAAATTTTAACCATACAAAAAATTCATTTGCGTTGTTTGTAGCTGCTGGAAACATTCGTTTTTTATTTTTAAAAACAACAATGCAGCAATCATAGATGACATGTATGTAAATAAAGGGTCTTTCAAAAGAAACGCGTAGATAATATATATAATTGGCGCGTATACCCTTTTTGTGTGTTTGGCCGAAGATCCTCCTCCTATTTGTGGTGTGCGTCTTGATGTTGTTCCACAAATGGAGGGACCTACAGTTTCAAGCCGATTCCGACCGGCAAATATTTTTATGAGGAGCTTTTTCATGGCAGAAATATACATACTTGGAGGTTTGCCATTGCCTGCCGAGGGGCGACCGCTATTACAAAAAACTTTTCCTGCATTTTGGTCTTTCACCGAGATTCGAACCAACGTTCTCTCTCTGAAATCCGAATGGTAATTACGCACCAAACCATTCGGCTACGGCGGCCGCCGTAGATAATATAATAATATATGTAAAAATGTATATTCCTTCATGTTTCACTTCAGGTCGAGATATCGGTGTTGAGGCTTATTCAGCAACCCTTTGCGGTACAGCAGCAATATTCTCAATAGAAGGTCCAGTTTTTGGTCTGCGTTTTTCTACAGAACCAGTTTCTTGAAATTATTTCACCAACCTTTGAGTTGTCGACTCATTCGGACGATTATCTCCACCCATAAAATCACGAATCTTGAGATCTTAAAGATCGAACTTTTTCATAATAAGTTTCAATAATTTTAAAGCGTTGTTCTGTGGTGTAAACTTATATATTTACAATATACCATATTTAACAGGTCATCTATTATTATAACAGATGAACATTTCATGAATAATGATGGCAGTGTGCGACGGTGTGTTATCATGGCGCAAAATCGACGAGTTGTTTCCCCATAAATCCTTTCCTTTTTGACGAATTGCTTCACGTAAACGTCGCATAACGCCCATATAATCATCACCATCATTGTTTCCTTAAATCTCTAGCGGGACATAGGGCACCAACAACACCTACGCGCCATCTCGTCCGATTACTGGCTAATCCCTTCACCTGCTTCGAGTTTAACGTGAGTTAAGCCGTCTCGTATTAGTCCGTATTAATTGTCCGTCACACAGTTAGGCTTTTAGCCAAAAATTTGTGGCGTATAATACCATAAAAAACGTGATATAATCCATAAAAACCGTGGGCATTACTTTTTTTGACTTAAAACGACGTGGTTTTGGCCTTACTTGCCTGATGTCTGGATTGCATGTCGTACTCATAAATCCATGTCTCGTCTCCAGTAATGATGCGTCCGATGAATGTTGGGTCGGATTTAGTCTTGGAAATCAAGTGATATCAACTCGGTTCGTTTTTCGCAAGATCCTTTGGGACCAAGCTCCTAGATGGTTATCAACTTTTCTTTCCTCTTATTGATATTTTCATACGTTTTTGATGTCGACGGCCGGCCTATGTTGTTGTTGTTGTTGTAGCAGCAATAGACTGTCAATACCTCTGCCACTGCGTTCGTCATTCTCGCTGGACTCACGATCTCCTCTGAAGCGTATACCCGTAAATAGTCCTTCATTCTTTAGATTATCATTATTGAAATAGTTTCCCAAAATTTCTAAGGTTTTCGGACTATTGTACGCAAAGTTTAATACAAGCTCGTTGTTGCAAATTCAGATCCATTTTTAAAACGGTAGAAAACCAAAAACATGCGCAGAGGGGGGTTTACTCAAGGCGGCGTAACTTTTACAAATGCTAAGCAATGGCGCTAAAATTTTGGAAGGAATGTTAATCATAGATGTGGCAGTCTAACAAACAAAAAAAAATCCAATCAAGGCGAATCTATTAAAGGTAAATCAGCTGAGTAGGTTTTTTTCTTTCGCCGTGTCCATGTGGCTGTCAGCTCAGAATGAAACAAGGCAAATTCATAATTTGTTTCCTACTTTTTTAATACTTTGGTTTGACAATCAAGCGTACAGAACAGTGTGATTGGTCTAGTGCCACCACTTTTAATGAATGCGCCTTGACTCCAATCAATTGACTTATAACGTCACCTGGCTGTAGATACGGGAACTTTTTGATCAAGTTGGTATGATTTTTATGTCGGTGTATTTGTTATTGCGTTGCTCACTACTCTTTTGTTAACGACAGAGTTGAGTATAATACTCTACTCGAAATATTTTTGATATCTTTTGGCGCACATTTCACGCCCTCTGAAGTACAAACGTCAGATGCTTTGTGGGGTGTACGAGTACAAATCTAAGGGATTCTGAAGTACAATTGATAACTGCGAAGATTATATAATACTTTCTGAAGCGAAATTAACTATTCTGAAGTACATTAAGCGGTTTTTGAAGAAACATTGTAAAATGAGTAGATTTCACTTGTGATCCTTCCGCCAACGCATGCGCGTGCAGAGATTTTTTTTCTATTATAGTTTATTGGAATTATTATACGTTTCATTATAACACTAAGCTTAAAACTGGCAGAAAAGCAATTAATTAATAAATTTAAACTTATTTTGCTTAAATTACCCAGTGGCTAAATAAATTTAATACACAAATGTCAACCGTCAACTGTTTTTGTTTTTTTGTTTTTGTTTGCTTGCCTTACATTTCGCCCAGTTTAAATTGCACAAAATGTTCATCGTCAATTACTTTAAAAGCTGTTTTGCGATAATTTTGTAAATCATAGAGAAATTTGCCGCCACAACTTTTTGAAAGTGTCTTGATGACTGGCCTGATATTGTCGATGCCCGTCAATGCCACCAGTTCATCATAGTAATCGAACTGAAAACAATTAAGAAAATTGTTGGAAAATACATATTTTTATTAAATTGCATTTCCTCTCCACTCACTTGTCGCTCGCCTACCACATGCGACTTTCTACGCGGTAATCCACGCTCTCTACGCTCTGCCAAATCGCGTTCCGTGTCCGCTAGCATATCTTCTGTACTGGGCAATTGCAATTTTCCGCTGTAGTATTGCATCACAAAGCGCATCTGTATGTCGAAGAGTTGTATCGGGTAGGCATAAATTGGTAATCCTATGAAGCACATCGTCGGATGATAGATGTTAATGCAATGCTTGTAGAGTGGAAATACGAAATTGTCATGCACTTGTAGATTGCAATCGGCGCTGAGGAAGGGAATTGTTAAATTGTAACCAGTACAGAATATAATGTGAGTGAAGTTGGCTTGAGTGCCATCCTTGAAAACGGCGCCACTTTCCGTGTAGCGCTGCACAAGCGGCTTTTGTACAACATTCGGCATAAAGTCTGTGATTGGTGGCTTCTGTTGGAGGTGGTGACTGAGGTAGATGCGTTTGGCATACGGGTAAATATGATGAGTGATGTCCATGCCGCTGCGGCCAGCACCCACCATGAGGACCGTGGCATCTGTGGGTTAAATATATATAAGAAAAGCAAATCAATAAGAAATAATTAATTCTGAATTCCTTTTATGATTGTCTAAGGCTTATGGAATGGCTGAATATCAATTTTTATTGCCTGAAGTCGCGTTTAAAAAACGTTCGAAAGTTTGCTTTCGGTTAGGCACCCTAAAAGTGCTAAAGTGAAACTCGAACTGGCTGCAAGACGCCCTGAATTGTGGTCGACAGCGGTATCCACAGATTACGACACTGTAAATATCCGAAGACATCTATTAATATATACTGCGGCGTTATGACAGAAATCCTAGAATGCTTCCAAGGTCAGGTAGGGTAAAAAAGGCGCAGAAAGTAGTTAAGGTGCCTGTAAACACCATCCGAACGGGATTTGTCGAATAAAAAACATAAAACTGGACTGGATCACGATTTACGAACCCTACGCATAGAAAGCTCAGTTATGGAACTATTGGCCTGGTCCATAGCTGAGATTAAGTTACAGTTATGTAAATATCACACTGATGCAAATATGAGTCCCAAATAATTGGCTTAAATGACTGTGAAACATCTAGCTAAGTACCTGCTTCTTCGTCAAAGTATTTGCAAGCTTTATAGCTGGACAACTATTTATGCTAAAATTGTGTGAAAGGGATTGCCGAGCAATTAATTCTACATATGAGGGCGGCCACCGTAGCCAAATGGATTGGTGCGTGACTACTATTCGGAAGTGCGCAGGCTCGAATCTCTGTGTATGGAGCACTAAATGATAGAAAAAGTTTTTCTAATAGCGATCGCCCCTCGGCAGGCAATGGCAAACCTCCGAGTGTATTTCTATGATGAAAAAGCTCCTCATAAAAATATCTGCCGTTCAGAGTCATCTTGAAACTGTAGGTCCCTCCATTTGTGAGACAACATCAAGACGCTCACCACAAATAGGACGAGGAGCTTCGGCCAAACACCCAAAAAGGGTGTACGCGCCAATTATATATAAAGGGTGGGCCATATAGCGTTTGCTTTTTGAACCACCTATTTTTTTGAGAATGGTAACACAAATGATATGTCAAATGTGTTCATAATTTACTTAAAGGTTTGACATTTACGAAATGGGACGCTATACGCTTGAACAAAATTGGGAAATATTGAAAACCTATTTCCAAAGTGGTGCGACTTCTTCTTCTTCCCCGGTTACAGTAAATGGCGAGCGTTACCGTGACATGCTCAATGAGGTTTTGTTTCCAAAAATTAAAGAGGATGACATGGGCGACATTTGGTTTCAACAGGACGGTGCAACTTGTCACATTACCAAAGTTACACTCGAACTTTTGGCTACCGTTTTTGCTTCCGATATCAATTGGCCGCCTCGGAGCTGTGATTTAAGCCCGTTTAACTATTTTTTGTGGGGAGCCGTTAAGGACAAATGTTATACGAACCATCCAGAGTCGATTGATGCTTTAAAAACGGGAAATCGAAGTTGCCATTCATGAAATTGGAGCCCAAACAATCGAAAATGTGCTTAAAAATTGGGTTGATCGAATGGCCTACTGTAAAGCCAGTCGTGGCAGTCATTTGAGCGATATTATTTTTCATTTATAAATGACAATGTTCAATCTTCAAAAGAAAAAAAAAAGTTTGAAACAATATTGATTCGTTTTTTTTATAGCCGATTCGAAAAACAAATTTTACATTGCCCACCCTGCATATATCTATATATATACGAATTCATCCGTTTTTCGGGTTGTGATGAACTTTACGGACAATGGCTAAACCGATTTTAACCAAACTTTGCCACATTGAAGAGACCCATGTGGAGAAGGAAATTTTAAGAATCGGATACCAGGGTCTCGAGAAATAAGCCAAAACGTGGTCCCGGGTAACCCTGGGATGCGTTTGTACAATATGGGTAGCAAATGGAAGCTGTTGATGATCTCTATAGTATAGAGTATTTTCCATACCGTTGCGTGACTAGGGTCTCGATATATAGGCCAAAACGTGGACCCGGGTAACCTTTTGTTGTGTATGTACAATACGGGTATCATATGAAAGCTGTTGATAAGTGCTTTAGTACGGGGTAATTTCCGTACCTATTGATGACTAGGGTCTCGAAATATATGCCAAAACGTGGACCCGCCGTGTCTTTGCACCGAATTAAACCAAACTTATACACATTGTTCAGTAAGTATTGAAAATGGGTTTCGTAAAGTTTGGTTGTAATTCGGAACACCGGCAACGCGTACAGCGTAATGTCGTTTAATTTTTTAACGCTTGGGGCGGAACTGAACTGTCAAATTGACAGTGTGAGTTATAATGTGTCAATATTTCTTTCTGATTTGGACGCCATAAGGAGAAGACGTAAGTGCAAAGAGTAAACAGTTTTCGTGAATTGTTTTGGAGTGGATTTTGGAACAGTGAATAATTTCTTACGAAATTTGAGAATTTAATGTGAAATCCGAATGTTCAAATGAAATTATGTTTTGTGGATTTATTTTTTCGGTTCATATGCGATAAGCTACGATACACCATGAGTGAAAAAAATGGTAAAAAAAATTAAAAAACAAAAGAAATTGTTAGAGGATGCAAAAGAAGAGCACGAAAAATGCGTAACTTTGATGAAAAATTTAATAGTCTTATCATGCAAATTGTCAACAATTTCCAGAAGAAAAGGGATGATTTAAGAAAATCACAACAAAATAAAATAATCCTGACCATGTGGACTAGAGTTTTTAAACACATATGCATCGAACATATAATCCACAAAATTCAAAAAAAAAACATGTTTTAAAATCTCAGAATACCATAATTACAATCATGTTTATTACAGTACAAATGCCAAGACAATCACGTAATCATATTGGTCGTTCGACAAATAATAATAGGCGCATGAGAAATGCCCGGAATAACGCGACATCAGAAGAACGTCAAGAACAAAATGAAGTAGTCAAACGATTGATGAATAATGTTATCCAAGCAACTATTCTAATAGGCAAATTCAAGAATGAAGACGTTACACCTGAATTGCCATTTGAATTCAAGCGTTTCAATGATTATCAATAAATCACAGGGGCAAACTTTAGAAATATGCGGGATGAATTTAGAAGAACCAGTATTCACCCATGGTCAACTATACGTTGGCTGTTCACGTGTTGGGAAGCCAACAACATTATGTATTTACTCAAAAACAAATAGAAAAACAAAAAATATTGTTTATGCCAAAGCGCTTGAATAAAGAATAAAGAAATAAATAATATGAAAACCATATCTTTTCTGTTCTAAACCATATCTATTCTATTTTAGTGTGCCCAGCGAAGCGGGCCGGGTTTGCTAGTATATACCTATATATATTATATATAAAGGACTTCGTATACTTAGGAACCAGCATTAACACCGATAACAATGTCAGCCTTGAAATCCAACGCAGAATCTCTCTTGCCAACAAGTGCTACTTTGGACTAAGTAGGCAATTGAGTAGTGGACGATGACAACATCCGATGAAGCGACGCTTGGAGTGTTTGAAAGAAAGATTCTGCTTAATATTTTTGGACCTTTGCACGTTGGCAACGGCGAATATCACAGGCGACGATGAGCTGTAAGAGCTTTACGACGACATAGATATAGCGCAGCGAATAAAGATCCAGCGGCTACGTTGGCTGGGTCATGTCGTCCGAATGGATACAAACGCTCCGGCTCTGAAAGTATTCGATGCGGTACCAGCTGGTGGTAGCAGAGGAAGAGGAAGGCCTCCTCTGCGTTGGAAAGATCAGGTGGAGAAGGACTTGGCTTCACTTGGTGTGTCCAATTGGCGCCGGTTAGCACGAGAAAGAAACGACTGGCCTGCTTAGTTGAACTCGGCCAAAATCGCGTAAGCGGTTATCGCGCCAATTAAGAAGAAGAAGAAGTTTGTTGCAAGTAAACATTTATCTAGTAAAAACTTGCAACGTTCGCTCAAAATATCACTTTGCTTTCTCTCTTTTCTTGAAGATTTTTGGATACCAAAACACTGGAACAAAATATTTCTTTCCAACTTCATGAATAAAATTATTGCATTCTATTAGTTTTGTTAAATAAATACTTCATTTTAAATGTTTTTAAAAAAACAAAAACCGTTAACGATGGCTGTTGCTATTAGTTTCTGTTTTGTAACAAAATATCTCTATACTATATTTTAGATTTCTTATGTTTTTTTTTTAATCAGTCATTTAAGGTCCCACATCCCTTATCGTCGGGCATGTGATTGCTGCACATATTTTTACTTACACATTTATTTTTATAAACATGTGAGCTTGTCCTCATTTACTCTATTTTTATTTAACTAAAACTTTATAGCTTCGACCAAGTGATAAGCATTCCGGATCTTTACCCGTTTCGATGCTGCTTAATGTTGTCTAAGATTATTGAATTTAATGGAAAACAAAACAATTAAAAAATTTATATAAACCTTTAATGTATATATAAATATATTTACTATTGGGGCTCACTCCTTTTTTGGATAGTCGCGCGCCAATTCATTCGGCTGCGGTGGCAGCCATATTATTAAAGTATAGGGTTTTCCAATAGCAGATGTTATTGGTGAATGGATTGCGATATCGAGAGATGATTAATGATTTTTTATGGCCGGAATTGGATGGTTTTGATCTGAACAACGTTTATTTTCAACAAGACGGCACTACGTGCCAGACAAGCAACGAAACCATTGATCTTTTACGGGAAAAGTTTCCGGACCGTGTTATCTCTCGAAGTGGTGATTACAATTGGCCACCAAGATCTTGTGATTTAACAGCTTGTGACTTTTTTCTTTGGGGCCACGTGAAAGAGAAGGTCTACGTCAACAGCCCAGAGTCGATTCAAGGCCTCAAAGATGGAATTCGTTAGGCTATCGAGGACATAGGGCAGCCACTTTGCAATTCGGTTATGGAAAATCTCATGAAAAGGATATTGTCCTGTAATCGTGGTCGTGGTGGTCATTTGTTTGATGTTATTTTCCACTATTAACGGTATATCTTCCTCTTTATAATGAAATAAACATCCGATGATTTATATTAAAAAATAGCATTTTTCTTTGAATATCAAAATAACACCTCTGCTTGGAAAACCCTATATTTTAATAGCATGAAATATAACAGAATCCCATATATATAAGTATATTATACACACACATACATACATATATATATATATACATATACACTCCACATACATTGGAACTCACCTTTGAATGTCTCAGCTTTGCGAAAAACATGGCTATGCATTTTATTGCCTTTATAGAGATCGATGCCCTCAGTACTCGGATAAGAGGGTGTAGCATAACGGCCATTGCATATGAAAATATAATCGAATTGCTCCGTTGTATAGATGTCGCTGAGCAAATCAAGCGTTAAAACCTAACTTGATAAGCAACGTAAAATCAGCACGATTTAATAAAAAAGTTTAAATATTGAAATCAAATCTCAACCCACCTCCCATTTGCCTTGCAATGGCCGCACGCGTATTACCTCTTGCTGCAATTTAATATGTGGCAGTAGTTGGAAGTGTTGCGCGTATGCTTGAAAGTATTTCAAAACATCACTAGCCAGAATGTAGGATTCGCGCAAATTCGCGGGAAATTTAAAATCGGGAAAATCCATCACCTCCTTTGGCAAGTTGGTGCTGCATTCGATAATTGTTTTTGAAAGTAAATAAATATTTCACCTACTGATAAATGAAGGCATTCGACTTTTGTATTCTTACCGCAACCCTTCATACATGCTGCTGTGCACCTCCTCCGCCGTTGCACACCCATCAAGGGCATGTTCAGTGTACACCCAGGTACCGCCGATTTCATTACATTTCTCATAGGCCACCGCTTCCATGCCATATTCGCGTGCGTATTTGAGCGCGCAGAGGCCCGCCGCACCGGCACCAACTACGCAACAACGACTTTTCGTGGCCATCGTTTAGTGTTTTTCTTTGAAATTTTTAGTGGAATAAAACGTATCTAATTAAGCACACAACTATTTCATTAATATTCATACAAAGCCCTGCTCCAAGCTCCGCTTCGTTGTGTGTTTACGTTACAACTGAACAGCTCCACGAGATCGTTTACAGTTTTATTTCTGTGATGCGTTGACAACACTTGTGGCTAATCAGTGCGACACCCAAAGCTGCTCATACGAAACATTTGACTTTGATATGAAAATGCTCGTGATTCGTCTAGTACCGATTGCAAATGTAAACATGTACTCGTGCATATGTGTATGTGCACGCACATGAGCGTACAAATGAAAGCATATGCATTGGCTACAACAACAAGTGGTGGTCTTTAAGGTGACGGTAAGGCAAACTATTTGCATACTAGAGCTCGTACAATTGATAGTTACAAATTTATGAAAGCATAAACACATACATACATACATACAATATGGACTCATTACGGGGTCAATTTGTGTAGAACGATTTTTTTGATATGCCCCAAATTTTCAAAGAAGCTGTCTTGAATGAATACAAAAATAGAGACACAAAAAGTGTCGGATATTTTTTTAAGAGCCTGAGATCTGATAATAAAGGGTTTTCCAATAACAGGAGTTATTTTGAATAGCCCGCTATTTCGGTAGATGTCACTTTTGAAGCTGGCATTTTTTTATTTTTTGACAAGTAGAAACTACGCCATTAATAACAATCGAACGATACAGGCTTAAGCAACGCATTGAAATTATTAAAATTTACAATAAAAATGGTGAAAATTTGGCAGAGACGGTTCGTAAAACTCGAACATTTGCATAAAGATTTGGGTCTTAAGGCCTATAAAGTCCAGTAAACACAAGAACTCAAACCGGCCGATCATCAACAACGTCGAGTCTTTGCTGATTGGGTTGTTGAAATGCATGAAAATTATCCGGATTTCTATCGGAAAATCATCTTGAATAGTGAGGTCCATTTCCACCTCGGTGACTTTGTCATCAGGCAAAATTGTCGGATCTGGGGCTCAGAAAACCCTAGAGTTATTGTTGAAAAGCCTCTCTATCCTCAACGTGTGACTGTTTGGAGCGGTTTATGGTCCGGCGGAGTCATTGGGCCTTACTTTTTTGAATATGAAGCTGTAGCAACATTTACGGTGAATGGATTGCGTTATCGAGAGATGATTAACGATTTTTTATGGCCGGAATTGGATAGTATTGATCTGGACAACGTATATTTTCAACAAGACGGCGCTACGTGCCACACAAGCAACGAAACCATTCTTTGAATATCAAAATAGCACCTCTTATTGGAAAACCCTTTATAAACCAGAAATATTGTTGGAACTAATTTTTCTTATATTAAATAAAATCTGGTAGATAACTGCATTGTATTAATTTTTTGTACCTATATGATATCCGGCATATGCCCACCGCGGCTACGAGTTACATGGCCCATTCGATCAGTCCAACTTTTTACTACTTTCTCCAATAAATCTGGGCGTATGTCGTCAATGGCGCTTTCGTTGACATAAACCAATGACTTAACATAGTCACATAAAGAGTAATCCAGAGGCGTTAAATCGTTCGAAAGAGAGGGATAGTGAACAGTGTCGTCAATGTTTAGCTGATTAATTTTTTGAAACAAAAATTATGTAAGCATGGTTCAATAGCGCTCGAAATAAATAAGGACCGGTGATGCCGCCAGTGCTCCATGAACTTCGCAAACATATTTAAGATAATATTCACAATACTTGAGTAAATATTTCTCTTCACATTTACTTCGTTTTAACAAAAACCACTTTTGAAATTTGGGGGGGATCTCAAAATTGAGTTTAGAGCTATGCGGTAATCGATTTTTTATCATAATTTTATATAGAATTCGAATCTGCTAGGAACGATATAAAAAATTGAAAATTGACCTGCCTTAATGTGCATAGGATACGCCTGTAAAATGCGTATGCACGAGTATAGAGCATATTTCGCGTCTTTGGCGGTACAGCAAAACGGGCGAAGTCTTTAGTTCACTATCAAGTCATAGGAATTTTACTGAGCAGCAACTATGGTATATCTTATAATACATATATGTATAGATTTTTAAATATTTATTATTTCTTCTTCTTAATTGGCGCGATAACCGCTTACGCGATTTTGGCCGAGTTTAACAAAGCGCGCCAGTCGTTTCTTTCTCGTGCTAACCGGCGCCAATTGGACACACCAAGTGAAGTCAAGTCCTTCTCCACCTGATCTTTCCAACGCAGAGGAGGCCTTCCTCTTCCTCTACTACCACCAGCTGGTACCGCATCGAATACTTTCAAAGCCGGAGCGTTTGTATCCATTCGGACGACATAACCCAGCCAAGGTACCCGCTGGATCTTTATTCGCTGCGCTATGTCTATGTCGTCGTAAAGCTCATACAGCTCATCGTTCCATCGTCTGCGATATTCGCCGTTGCCAACGTGCAAAGGTCCAAAAATCTTACGCAGAATCTTTCTCTCGAACACTCCAAGCGTCGCTTCATCGGATGTTGTCATCGTCCAAGCTTCTGCGCCATACGTCAGGACGGGCATGATGAGAGTCTTGTAGAGTGTTAGTTTTGTTCGTCGAGAGAGGACTTTACTGCTCAGTTGCCTACTTAGTCCAAAGTAGCACTTGTTGGCAAGAGAGATTCTACGTTGGATTTCAAGGCTGACATTGTTATAGGTGTTAATGCTGGTTCCCAAATACACGAAGTCTTTTACAACCTCGAAATTATAACTGTCTACAGTGACGTGGGTGCCGATACGCGAGTGCGCCGACTGTTTGTTTGAAGACAGGAGGTACTTCGTTTTGTCCTCGTTCACCACCAGACCCATTCGCTTTGCCTCTTTATCCAGTTTGGAGAAAGCAGAACTAACAGCGCGGTTGTTAAGGCCGATGATGTCAATATCATCGGCATACGCCAACAATTGTACGCTCTTATAAAATATTGTGCCTGAGCGATAAAGTTCTGCGGCTCGTACGATGCTCTCCAACATCAGATTAAAGAAGTCACACGACAGGGTGACTCCCTGTCTGAAACCTCGTTTGGTATCAAACGGCTCGGAGAGGTCCTTCCCAATTCTGACGGCGCTGCTGGTGTTGAGCAACGTCATCTTACATAGCCGTATTAGTTTTGCGGGGATACCAAATTCAGACATCGCGGCATACAGGTAACTCCTTTCCGTACTGTCGAATGCAGCTTTGAAGTCGACGAAAAGATGGTGTGTGTCGATTCTCCTTTCATGGGTCTTTTCCAAGATTTGGCGTATTGTGAATATTTGGTCGATGGTAGACTTTCCAGGTCTGAAGCCACACTGATAAGGTCCAATCAGTTGGTTGACGGTGGGCTTCAGCCTTTCACACAATACGCTCGCTAGAACCTTATAGGCGATATTTAGAAGACTAATCCCGCGGTAATTGGCACAAATTGCAGGGTCGCCCTTCTTATGGATTGGGCAGAGCACACTTAAATTCCAATCGGCAGGCATGCTTTCATCCGACCATATTTTGCATAGGAGCCGATGCATGCACCTTACCAGCTCCTCGCCGCCATGTTTGAATAGCTCAGCCGGCAGTCCGTCGGCGCCCGCGGCTTTGTTGTTCTTTAGCCGTGATATTGCTATTCTCACCTCGTCATGGTCGGGTAACGGAACTTCGGGATCTTCACATTCTCTACGACATGCGCAGCTGTCACTGTTTAACAGGTTCGAGAAGTGTTCCCTCCATAATTTAAGATTGCTCTGTACGTCAGTCACCAGACCGCCGTCTTTGTTCTTACAGGAAAATTATTTAGATATATTTATTATTTGCAAGAGTAATAATTACAAATAACCAATACACTAAAATTTAACAAGAGCGCTGGCTACTAAGGCCTGAAATGCTGAAATGCTTGACTCAAAATTACATCAATTGGCGCCTGCTTTTGTAGTGGAAAATCTGTATAAACAATATCGTTATTTTTTACAAAACCTAAACGTCATAAATTAAGCTTAGACATATGGTAAACAAACTGCTTCGACACATTAGTGATTTTGTTTTGGTATCATATACTTTTCGTTTTGTGAAAATGTCTGATTTTGTGCCGAATGATCGTCATTTGCGGGAAGTGTTGATTTTTCTCTTTCATTCGAAAACAACGGTGGCTGCTGTTTTAAGTGAAACAACGTGCCGAGATTGGTTCTGTCGCTTCAAAGACGGTGATTTTAATGTTGACGACCGTCCGCGTGAAGGAAGGCCAAAAGCCTGCGAAGGCGTTGAATTGGAGGCATTGCTCAATGAGGATCTGTGCCAAACGCAAGAAGAGCTTGCTTCAGTATTAGAAGTTACCCGCCAATCCATTTCCAAGCGATTGCATGCTTTGGGAATGGTTCAGAAACAGGGGACTTGGGTTTCTTATGAGTTGAAAGCAAGGGATGTTGAACGTCGTTTTTTCGCCTGTGAACAACTGCTCCAGCGGCAAAAAAGGCAAAAAAGGAACGGTTTTCTTCATCGCATGGTGAGGGTGATGAAAAATGGATTCATGACAGCAATCCAAAGAAAATAAAGTCATGCGGACTGTCCGGTCATGCTTATACGTCGTCGCCTGGGTTGAACATTCACGCTGCGAAGGTCATGCTATATATTTGGTGCTACCAAGTTGGTGTTATTTGTTATGAACTGTTAAAACCAAGCGAAACCATCACTGGGGATCGGTATCGACTTCAATTGATGCGACTGAGCCGAGCACTGCACGAGAAGCGGCCGCAATACGCGGAGAGGCATGAAAAAGTGATTTTACAGCATGACAACGCTGGGCCTCATGTTGCCAAACCCGTTAAAACCTACCTGGAAACACTGAAATGGGAAATCCTACCCCACCCGCCATATTCTCCAGATCTTACGCCGTCCGATTATCACTTATTCCGATCGATGGCACATGGTCTAACGGACTAGCAGTTCCATTCATATGAAGACATAAAAAAATGGCTTGATCTGTGGATAGCCTCAAAAGATGAACAGTTTTACTGCGACGGTATACAAGATCTACCAAAAAGATGTAGAAAAGTAGTAGCCAGCGATGCGCAATGCTTTCAATGATTCACTTGTAAGCATTTTTTTTTTTTCAAAATAAAGTTGTATTTTCATCAAAGAAACAGCGAGAACTTAGTTGCGCACCTAATACATATATATTTCTTTATTTATTTATTTAAGTCAAACATACAGCCATAGGTTATTTTCACAATGATTGACGTTAGGAATTGATATTTTTTTATTAACTATTGCTCACATTTGTGTTACATAAATTTATAAATAGTACACCTTTGATAAATTCAGCATTTTAGATCTTACATTTCAGCGCATCCACATTGGGGTGAATTATGAAATTTTCATTATCAACAAATTCATATACCGTTTCACGAAATGTGTCCAATTCGTATAAGTATTTGTTGAAGGTGTTTTCCATGACTTTGAATATAACCGGCTTAATGGGTGCGATATCGGCCGTCTCCGCCAAATCCTTGTAATAATCGTACTGAAATAAATAAATAAATTTAACTATATATAAAGGGTGTTTTTTTAGAGGTTAGGTTTTCAAGTTGGCATTACTTTTATCGTAGATGGTCTTTTTGACAGCTGTCACTTGATTTATGCTCAGTTTGGTTTGCCATTTCATAATGAATAGACTTACACCTGAACAACGTTTGCAAATCGTGCAAATTTATTACGAAAATAATGGTTCGGTTCGCGCGACGCATCACAAGAAAATTTTGTTCAGCGATGAAGCTCACTTTTGGTTGAATGGGTATGTCAATAAGCAAAATTGTCGCATTTGGAGTGAACATAATCCACAAGCCATTGCTGAGACGCCGTTACATCCTCAAAATGTCACTGTTTGGTGTGCTCTATGGGCAGAGGGAATCATTGGTCCATATTTCTTTAAAAATGAAGCCGGCCATAAGGTTACAGTCAATGGAGAGCGCTATAGAGCCATGATTAATGACTTTTTCGTGCCTGAATTGGACGATGTTGATGTGGACGACCTTGGTTCCAACAAGACGGCGCTACATGCCATACACCCAACGCAACAATCGATTTATTGAAGGAAACTTTTGGTGAGCGCATTATCTCGTGCCGTGGACCTGTGGCGTGGCCTCCAAGATCGTCCGATATAACACCGCTGGACTATTTCTTGTGGGGCTATGTGAAATCGCTTGTCTACGCAGATAAGCCCGAGACGATTGACGTCTTGGAAGAGAATATTCGGCGCGTTATTGCTGACATACGGTCCCAATTGCTGCAAAAAGTGGTCGAAAATTGGGCCTCTCTGCTGGAATTTATTCGAGCCAGCCGCGGCGGCCACTTGCCCGAAATCATTTTTAAAACATAATGGCAAACCCTTATCTTTATAATAAAGCTAAATTCTTGGCCATAACATTAAATTATATACGTTTTATTTCATCTTGAAAACCTAACCTCTAAAAAAACACCCTTTATAAATATGCATATAGCGGTCATGCACTTACATTCACATTATTCAACTTCAGATTATGGATTTCGTGCGTTAGCCACTTCCTTTCCCCATTGGCTTTTCGTTGAGCTAATTCGGCATCTATTTCGGTCAGCATTTCTTCCCGACTAGGCAGCGTCTTACGCCCGCTAAAGTATTCGAGTGCGAAGCGTACCTGTAGGTCTGATAGACCAGAGAAAATATAGATTTGTAGGCCTATAAAAGCCATTGTTGGGTGGTTGATGTTGATGCAGTGTTTGTAAAGTGGATATACTGCATTTTCGTCCACGTACAGGCCACAGTCAGCGCTGAGAAATGGTGCTGAGTAGATGAAACCAGTGCAGTAAATTACGACGCTAAAATCGTGCGCACTGCCGTCGCTGAAAACAGCGCCTGAGGCTGTGAAATGCTGCACGATCGGTTTCTGCGTTACGTTCGGCATGAAGTCAGTGCGTGGTGGCGGCGTCACGTGATGGCTGAGGTAAACGTGTTTGGCAGTTTTTCTTATATGATTGGTTAAATCCATGCCACTGCGGCCAGCGCCGATAATCAGTACGGTGTCGTCTAATAAAAAAAAAATTCCATATATGTACATATATAAGTATATATGTATGTGTGTATATGTAAACGTACATGAATATGTACATGTGGGAAAAGGCGGCTAAAATTAATAAAAGCTGTAAGGTAAGGTCATCAGTAAATACAAAATTAATGAGCAAAACATATGCAGCGACAAAATTTTCGTAATTTTTCATCTGCTCGCACTCAAAGAGCAAAAAAATATATAAAATAACACGCGAATGCAAAACTTGCAAAAACTTGCCAAACAGCTGATTGACTGCTTGTTTACATCCAAAAAGAAAAGAGAAAAACAATTAGAAAATGGACATGGCAAATTGCTGAAGAAACTTGACAAAAAAAGATATTTTTTATTTATTTATTTGCAATTATAATTTTTGTCAAGTTTTAAAATTCTTAAAATGAATTAGCTAATTTGCCTAAACTACAATCAGCTGTTTTTCTTGCTGGCAGATTGCTGGTGCTGAAAAATTCTCAACAAAAATCAGCAGCTGCTCTTAAAAATGAAATGCAATTTTGGTCTTTTCCCTGCATTGCAAATTTCGTGGATACGTCAAATTGTCAAATTTGTAATAATTTTCACTACTCCAACAACTGAAAAATTAAAATAAAAAAAAATGGATTTATTTATGAAAACTGTTGTTGAAATGCTGATGTAATGGAATCTCGGAAAGATTTCGATCGGTTTTTACTGTTTAGTTGTAGAAACAACTTAGGCGCCAATTAAACAGTCTATAGTTCGTTCTTGCGTTTATTTTTTTTGACCTATTTTTTGGGTTAGTTACATATTTTTCAGCTAAAATTTTTTTCAAAATATTTATATAAATACATACATAAATATATTTATAATACATACACATGCACATATATATTTCAATTTTATATCGACCGTTTTTTAGCTAGCGATATCGATAACTATGGTTTGACAGCTGAGAATGGCAAACTGTATTGACATTTCTGTTCAGTATTGACAAATCATCATGAACCGTTTAACGCCAGGACAACGTTTCAAAATTGTGAAAATTTACTCAAAAACAAATTAATAAATGAAGTTTACAGCGCACTGGCGATAAAATCGGTCTTTATTTCTTTCGAAGTTAGAAAGAAGCTACCGATATGGTGAATATGACTCGCTATTGAGCTGTGCTGACTGAATTTCTGTTTCCAAAAATGAATCAGCTAAACATCGACATTTTGTTCAATTTGGTGACAACTTTCTTTCCAGAAGCGGTCCTGTTTACTGGCCTCCTCTTTCGCGCGATTTACCACCTCTGGATTGCATTTTATGTGACTATGTTAAGTCATTGAGTTATGTCGACGAACCAGGCACTCAAAAATTGGTCTGATCGAATGGACCAAGAAATTCGTAGTCGCGGCCTTGCGGACCATGCAATTATCTACCAGATTATATTATAATATAGGGTGGGACATGTAAAATTTGCTTTGTGAATCGGATATAAAAGAAAACTAATCAATATTTTTGCAAACCTTCTTTTTTATTTTGAAGACTGAACATTGTCATTTATGAATGAAAAATAATATCGCTCAAATGACTGCCACGACTGGCTTTACAGTAGGCCATTCGATCAACCCAATTTTTAAGCACATTTTCGATTGTTTGCGCTCCAATTTCATGAATGGCAACTTCGATTTCCCGTTTTTAAAGCATCAATCGACTCTGGATGGTTCGCATAGCATTTGTCCTTAACGGCTCCCCACAAAAAATAGTCCAACGATCTTAAATCACAGCTCCGAGGCGGCCAATTGATATCGGAAGCAAAAACGGTAGCCAAAAGTTCGAGTATAACTTTGGCAGTGTGACAAGTTGCACCGTCCTGTTGAAACCAAATGACGTCCATGTCATCCTCTTCAATTTTTGGAAAGAAAAACTCGTTGATGATGTCACGGTAACGCTCGCGGAAGAAGACGCACCACTTTGGAAATAGGTTTTCAATATTTCCCAATTTTGTTCAAGCGTATAATGTCCCATTTCGTAAATGTCAAACCTTTAGGTAAATTATGAACACATTTGACATGTCATTTGTGTTACCATTCTCAAAAAAATAGGTGGCTCAAAAAGCAAACGATATATGGCCCACCCTGTATAAGAAAAATTCATTCCAACAATATTTCTGGTTTATATTATCATTTTTAGTTCTCAAACTCTTAAAAATCACTCGATATTTTTACCTTTGAAGTCCTCCGCTTTTCTATACGTATGACTATGCATGCGCTTGCCCTGATACTGCTCCCAGTCCTTAATGGACGCGTAAAATGGTGTAACAAAACGCCCATTGCAAATGAATACGAAATCGAACTCTTGTACATCCAACTCTTTAGTGACTGTATTTAGCACATGTACCTTGAATTTAAGCAGAAAAATTGCATTTTAGAAGAAAGGAAGAACAGGAAACCTATTCACAGTTATTGTAAAAGATGTAAGCAAAAAATTAGCAAAGTAGTTAATTAGTAATGAAATTTAAATGTGAAAGGGTTAGTTACGGGTTTTATTATCTACAAGAGAAAAATATTACATAATTATTTCTTATCACAAATAACAGCTATTTTTGATGTTTCCTCCATTTGTTTTAGGTTAACAGTTAATGATAACTTAAACTTTTTAAGTCACAATGTAAAAGTAAGTTTCATTACTAGCACTAAGGTAGTCATAGGAGGCCGAAAGGTATTGCTAAATCTCATAAAATGAAGTCACAAAATATTTACGTTTGCAAACTAATAACTTAAAATAAAAAATTAACCGATTTGCATGGACGTTTTTGCAGTTTGAAGCTAATTTCTACTGAACGATTTTTCATTTAACAGTAACTGCATAAATTTACAAAGGGGCGTTTCTCTAAGCAAGATTGTAAAATTACTATTCAAACTCCAAAATTACTCAACCGGCTGGTGCACTGTTGTTTCGGTATAAAATCTTGAAATGTTTACTATTACTCCGCATGAAGGAAATTTATCAATTGTTTTCTATTACTAAAGTTTTAGAAACAAAAGGAACTGTTGGTTTGTTATAAGGGGAGTTCTCTAGGTCTTGCCAAACCCATGCAGGGTGCGGAGACTTCTTGAAGGAGAGAGTTTTCGAATCCATAAAATGACACAATGCTCGGAAGTTCTTTATATAAAAGAAAAGTCTCAACATCGTATGCCAAAAAATTGCCGAAAATCCACGCTATTTCTGAGCGACTTCAAGCTTGTACCTCATTACTTGATACTAAAAATGAATGGGCTTAAAACTGCAAGTCCAGAATTCTTCGTAGTAGAAAAAAATAAAATTTTGATGACAATTTTTTAAAATTTGTTAAATTTTTGTGAATTTTGTACAATTTTATAAGATTTTTGATTAATGGCATTTTTGTTATACAATGAACTAATTAAAAAAAAAATTAAAAAAAAATTTAGCATGAAAAGTATTACGAATATTGTAAAAAGATAAAGTGACTTAATTATGTAAGCACAAGCCTAATTTGCCTTAATGGCAGAGCATAAGGCGCCGGGTATTTCCTAGTTTATGGTACTTATGTATAGATTAGGATGACCACCATTAGGATGACCACCAACCAGTTTTTTTCTTGATGATGCCTCCACAATTTGTTTTATGCCTAAAAAATATGCACTCATGCCTGGTTTCAGCAATCAATTTCAAAATTTATCAGCCTATTACAATTTAAAGCTGTACAATTTCAATACGAAACTTTTATATTTTAAATTTTCACAGCCTTATAAATTTCAAGTGGATTGGTGATTTACATTATTTTTTATGCAATATTTATTCAGCAAAGTTTTGAAAATTACAATATTTCAGATCCATACGCTTTAATCTCCTCTTTTAATTTTCTTCTAGTATTTTTTCAATTTTGGAGGTTTTACTATTTATTAATTTATCTTCACAAATGCCCCAAAAATGATAACAAATATAAAAAAATGGATAAATATTTTGACGTGATAACGTCTTATAATTCGATTTAACAGGCTGCACGCACGAAAAAATGTGTCGTTACCTTGCTCATTACTGTACATATGTAGTTACCTTGCTCATTACTGTTCATATGTAGTTACCTTGCTCATATGTAGTTACCTTGCTCATATGTAGTTACCTTGCTCATATTAGTGTTACTTTGCTCATATGTAGTTACCTTGCTCATATGTAGTTACCTTGCTCATATGTAGTTACCTTGCTCATATGTAGTTACCTTGCTCATATTAGTGTTACCTTGCTCATATGTAGTTACCTTGCTCATATTAGTGTTACCTTGCTCATATTAGTGTTACCTTGCTCATATGTAGTTACCTTGCTCATATGTAGTTACCTTGCTCATATGTAGTTACCTTGCTCATATGTAGTTACCTTGCTCATATTAGTGTTACCTTGCCCATATGTAGTTACCTTGCTCATTGCATTGAATGAACTGCAAGCGAAAGAGCGGAAGGAACGACAAAGCAAACAAAGCAAACGAACGGCAACGTTCGACATCTTGCTCTCCCCTACTTAAGTGAGCGTATATATGTATGTATGTATATGCGCATATGTACATATATAAATTCACGTATTTGTATTGGCATATGCCTTCTTATTGATTATTATTAATTTGATTTACTTGAAGAATTTAAAATAAAACCAAGTTTGTTAATAATACCTGTTGTTTTAATGTTATTATTATTATTTTTTTATTATATCTGAAGGAAAAAATGTATGGTAATATAATATTTACCATATCTATACTAATATTATAAAGAGGAAAACTTTGTTTGTTTGGTTGTAATGAATAGGCTCAAAAACTACTGGACCGATTTTAAAAATTCTTTCACCATTCGAAAGCTACATCCTCCACGAGTAACATGGATTATATTTTATTTTGGAAATAGGGCTCGAGATATAGGTCAAAACGTGGACCCGGGTAACCTTCGGATGTGTATGTACAATATGGGTATCAAATGGAAGCTGTTGGTGAATGCTTTAGTTCAGAGTATTTCCATCCGTTCCGTGACTAGGGTCTCGAGATAGAGACCAAAACGTGGACCCTAGAATGTGTTTATACAATATGGATATCAAATGAAAGCTGTTGATAAGTGCTTTAATACGGGGTAATTTTCATACCTATTGATGACTAGGGTCTCGAAATATATGCCAAAACGTGGACCCGCCGTGTCTTTGAACCGAATTAAACTAAACTTACGCACATTGTTAAGTAGGTATTGAAGATGATTTCCGTATAGTTTGAATACCTATTGGTAGATAGGGTCTCGAGATATAGGTCAAAACGTTGACCCGGGTAACCTTCGGATGTGTATGTACAATATGGGTATCAAATGGAAGCTGTTGGTGAATGCTTTAGTACAGAGTATTTTTCATGCCGCTCCGTGACTGGGGTCTCGAGATATAATAGGACTATGAATAAGTTCGTGCGGTTTTTTTCGAAATTTGAAACTTTATTGACGTAAAATGGTTACAAATTTAATATTCAAAGTATTGTCCATCGCTTACTACTACTTTTTCCCATCTTTCTGGCAATTCACGGATTCCCTTTGTGAAAAATTCGGTCGGTTTTGCCGCAATCCACGAATCGATCCATTTTTTGACTTCATCGTAATTACGGAAGTGCTGGTCAGCCAGGCCATGTTGCATCGATCGGAAGAGATAGTAATCGGATGGCGCAAGGTCTGGACTATACGGCGGGTGGGGTAGGACATCCCATTTGAGCGTTTCTAAGTATGTTTTGACCACTTGTGCAACATGTGGCCGAGCATTGTCATGTTGCAAAATAACTTTGTCGTGTCTATCGGCGTATTGCGGCCGTTTTTCTCGCAGTGCTCGGCTCAAACGCATCAATTGTCGTCGGTAGACATCCCCCGTAATCGTTTCATTCGGTTTCAGTAGCTCATAATACACAACACCCAGCTGGTCCCACCAGATACACAGCATAACCTTCAGGCCATGAATATTCTGCGCCGACGTCGATGTTGAAGCATGGCCAGGGTATCCATACGTTGCTCGACGTTTTGGATTGTCGTAATGGACCCACTTTTCATCGCCAGTCACAATTCGATGCAAAAAACCCTTTCTTTTGTGCCGTTGAAGCAGTTGTTCGCATGCCATAAAACGGCGTTCAACGTCTCTTGGCTTCAATTCATACGGCACCCAATGGCCTACCTTTCGGATCATTCCCATGGCTTTTAAACGTTTGGAAATGGTTGATTGATCAACTCCCAAAGTTTTTGCAACCTCTTCTTGCGTTTGAGCCGGATCTTGATCGAGCAATTCCTCCAATTCGGTATCCATGAACTTTGGCGGCGCACCCTCGCGTTCTTCGTCTTCCAAGCCAAAATCACCACTTTTAAAGCGTGCAAACCACTTCTGGCACGTTCGCTCAGCTAGAGCATGCTCACCATAAACTTCCACCAAGATACGATGACTTTCGGCTGCTTTTTTCTTCATATTAAAATAATGAAGAAGAATTCCCCGCAAAAACACATTATTTGGCACGAAATTCGACATTTTCAAGTGTGGTAAAAATATTGTTGTTTACGCTTCAAATAAAAAACTTATACTGACGTTTGTGCCTTACGACAGTAGCTCTCCAATGAATGTTTGGAAATGTGGATCGATGGAATAATAATCAAGTTACGCCATCTGTTGTAAAACCGCACGAACTTATTCATAGTCCTATTAGGTCAAAACGTGGACCCGGGTAACCTTTGGTTGTGTATGTACAATATGGGTATCAAATGAAAGCTGTTGATAAGTGCTTTAATACGGGGTAATTTGTTATGTTATGTTATGTTATGTTATGTTACGTTATGTTATGTTATGTTTTGTTATGTTATGTTATGTTATGTTATGTGATGTTATGTTATGTTATGTTATGTTATGTTATGTTATGTTATGTTATGTTATGTTATGTTATGTTATGTTATGTTATGTTATGTTATGTTATGTTATGTTATGTTATGTTATGTTATGTTATGTTATGTTATGTTATGTTATGTTATGTTATGTTATGTTATGTTATGTTATGTTATGTTATGTTATGTTATGTTATGTTATGTTATGTTATGTTATGTTATGTTATGTTATGTTATGTTATGTTATGTTATGTTATGTTATGTTATGTTATGTTATGTTATGTTATGTTATGTTATGTTATGTTATGTTATGTTATGTTATGTTATGTTATGTTATGTTATGTTATGTTATGTTATGTTATGTTATGTTATGTTATGTTATGTTATGTTATGTTATGTTATGTTATGTTATGTTATGTTATGTTATGTTATGTTATGTTATGTTATGTTATGTTATGTTATGTTATGTTATGTTATGTTATGTTATGTTATGTTATGTTATGTTATGTTATGTTATGTTATGTTATGTTATGTTATGTTATGTTATGTTATGTTATGTTATGTTATGTTATGTTATGTTATGTTATGTTATGTTATGTTATGTTATGTTATGTTATGTTATGTTATGTTATGTTATGTTATGTTATGTTATGTTATGTTATGTTATGTTGTGTTGTGTTGTGTTGTGTTGTGTTGTGTTGTGTTGTGTTGTGTTATGTCATGTTATGTTATGTTATGTTATGTTATGTTAAAGTATATGTTATGTTAATGTTAACTCATTCTCTATATCCATACAAAATATGTATCAAACAAACAAAATTAAAATTTTCTTTTGAAAAATGCAACCATTCAATCAGTATTTTCTTATGACGTTATCACGTTAAACTATCGTCAGTAAACCGACTTTGCAGACAACCTCTTTTTTTTCAGATTTAACATTTTTTTAAATTGGAGGTTTGCAGATTTCCAAATATTTTGTTTTTTTAATGCAGCACAGGGTAACCCATTTCGAATTTTGTGAGAACAGAAAGAAGTAAAGGTGTTTTGGGCCATCCTAGCAATAGAAAAATCAAACAAAGCAGACATAATTTATTAATTTTCCTTTTTTATAAAAAAGGGCAGAAGATGTAAAATGGCGGATAAAAGTAGTGGTTAAACGGTGGGGAACATTTGGAATTTTTTTTTATTTTAAGTGGGCGAAGCTGAGAGTTCTTAAAAGATCGGAACACTCTGCTATAAGTAGTTCCAATTTTGATGAGCATTTTTCTTAATTTTTAATTGTTTCCAATAAAGAGGTTGTCTCTAAAGTCGGTTTACTGACGATAGTTTAACGTGGCAACGTCATAAGAAAATACTAATGTAATGGTTGCAATTTTCGAAACAAAATTTTAATTTTATTTATTTGATAGATATTTTGTATGGATATAGAGAAGGAGGTAAATGGAATTGCAATAGAATAGGTCAAGTTACATTTACACAAACGTGCAAAATGACGAAACATTTATCAAATTCATGAAAGATATGTTCAATTTCGATTGTGCATTAGACGTTAATAAGTCAACAACACTAAGAGGCAACATCATTGATTTGCCTTTTTCAAGACACTTTACACTCGAAACACCCACTTTCATTTCCTAGTTTTCCTATCATCGTCCTATTCTCAACAGAGAAATGGTTCATTACCATTCACACAGGAAGAAGGCATATGCAAATACAAATATACGAATTTATATACATATGCGCATATACATACACATATATGCTCACTCAAGTAGTAGAGAGCCAGAAGTCGAACGTTGCCGAACGCGGGGGCCGATTGTGCTCTTTGTCTTTCGTTCCGCGCTCTCGCTTGCAGTTCAAGCAAGGTAACGACGGTTGCTCAACCGAGACGATTGAGCAAGATAACATTGGCATTCTGCTACTCAACAATAAATTAAAGGAGAATACTGCTTTAATTTACTACTAGTTAAACCGTTCAACTTAGTTCCCCAGCACACATATGTACATATTTAAATTATATGAGTATTGCTTTGCCTTAAGATATTAGGTTACTAATAATTTATGGAGAAATGTTGTACCAGGCTTCTTTAACCGCTTCAAACCGGGCTTCCTTTGTGCTACAATTTTCCCTATTAATTTTCGAATTTACAATCTCCCACAAATTCTCAATGGGATTGAGATCGGGAGATTGAGCTGGCCAGTCTAAGACCTCTATAGCATTTTGCTGCAATCACGTTTTACAGTGCCTAGAGGTATGCTTCGGATCATTATCCTGCTGGAACCTCCATCTCAGTGGCATTTCCTCCTCAGCGTGTGGTAGCATTACATCTTTAAGGATCTTTGTGTACATGAAACGGTCCATAATTCCTTCTTTTCGATGAATAGGCCCGATACTCCGACCAGAAAAACAACCCCAGACCAAAATGTTCCCCCCCACCATACTTGGTAGTTCCGATACAATACTTCGGATTTAGTCGCTGTTGCTTTGGCCTTCTTACTGAATGTTTCAAATTATATTTGGATTCATCAGAGAATAATACAGTTTTCCATTTTTGAACTGTCCAATTAATATGCAATTTCGCAAACGCGAGTCTCGCTTTTTTGTTTTTGGCGGAAATAAATGGCTTTCTAGCAGGTCCACTGCTCGTCTTCTGATCGTTCTAGAACTTACCGGCAAACTTAAATCAATTTTTATTTGTTCAAAAGAGAATTTTGGATCACTCTGAATTTTTCTTTTAATCGTGGAGTCGTCTGGTCGTGTAGTCTTTCGTGGCCTTCCTCCATTATGGATTGCAGAAATAGAACCCGTTTGTTCAAATTTTTATAAGTCGCGATATTACACTTCTATTTATTGAATATTTCTCACTAATTTTGTGTCGCGATAAAGCACTTTGCCAATCACTCATTATTTTATTTTTAAATTCATTTGAATACGCATTTCTGGTCATATTTGCTAAATTCCCGTATGAAATATTTTGTCCTACTAAATCCGCACGTGTTTTGCACAAATTATTCTAACGAACTTTGACTCAGCTTTAAATACCGTTAGGAAGAGAAATTAACTTAAAAACAACAAAACAAAGCCGTAGTTAAGAAAAAAAAATGTGGGGTGCTTTAGTTTTGACCATTCAGTTTTTAAATAATATGAACATTTCAATTTTTTTTTCAGTATAACCAAAACGCTGTATATTTTATAAATACTTAAGTAACAAGGAAACACATGACATATGTATATGCCATATTTCAAGATGTTTGATTGAGAGATTTAGCATTATTTGAAATGCCATTAGGGGAGTGCTTTAGTTTTGGCCAATACTGTACATACATATGTATATGTGCGCACTTACATATGTTTAATGTAAACGTATAGCGTAAGCAATCGTTGTGAAATTCTATAATATGTTAACCCTTACGAATGGAACAATGCGTCTCCCGACCTAAGTGGACCCGATCAGCACTGTTATGCAGAGTAAGAACCACCGTAACCTAACCTTTACGAAACCCATGCTGACAGATACATATGTATCTAAACGGGTTAATCTACATATATGTATATTCATATACATTTACAAATGTCACGTTGCATCATTTATATGTATGGGCACAAGTACCTGCCATCGTCCATTGCTCGGTCGTATGCGTAACACTTCATGATTTAAATGGATATGTGACTCTAATTGAAAATGTTTCGCGTACGACTGGTGATACTTTAACACATCCGTTGCGCTAATAAAGGACTGCTTCAAACTACTTGGATACTCGAAGTCGGGATATGCCATCATTTCTTTGGGCACATTTGTGCTGTAAAAGAGAAAGCGTTTTTTTTTGCATTCATAGAAGTCATATCATAAATATTTATGTATGTATGCTTTCTAGAAAGAAATGTATGAAATTTAAAAAATTTTTTTTTTCACTCACCGTAATTCCTCATAAATACTGCTATGCACATTCTGCTCACATTTTATTCCAGTTGGGTCTGTGTAGACCCATTGCCCACCAATGGCGTTCCCTTTATCATAGCACACCACATCGAAATCTTGCGCTAGTGAATGCTTCACTGCTGCCAGACCGGCGGTACCTGCACCCACTACGCAAATACGCATCTTGCGGCATGAGTTCATTTTTATCAAATTAAATTCAAATTCAAATCTAATAATAAAAATTAAATAAGAGTTGTAGTGGATTCGCTTATTTTATTTGTATAAATAAAATTATAGTCAGCAAATGCAAATGCAACACAGTTACAGCACCGTTACAGGCACAGTTTTAGTGTTTAAATCTAAAAAATGGAAGATATGTACTATATCAATATTAGCGATTGAAAGGCATGTACAACAAAGTCCGTTACAATGCATGCGGCCGACTTAGCGTCGTCCAAAAAGCAATGCAGTGTTAAGCTATTCTCACCCTGAACTTTTTACCTGTACGAGTTTCGACCGCCAAATGATGATCTCCTCTATCGTACATTTCCTTTTATAGGCTTTACAAATGAACATTAATAGTTTGAGAGTTATGCCAAAATGAATTCATATAAAGTATTAAAACTTGGTGTCGCTCTTAGATCTAGAGCAAGGCGCTCATTACAGTAATAAAGGGTGGTTAGATTTCAAGGGCCGATGTTGAATGTGAACCACACCTAAACGTCAACGACACCGTTGGACTTCTTTCTTTGGGGTTATTTGAAAGAAAAGGTTTACTTCGATAAGCCAGCAACAATTCAAGAGCTAAAGGATGAGATAACTCGGCACATTAACGGCATAGAACCTCAATTATGTGTCAGCGTCAACGAAAATTTGGACCATCGGAAGTAAGTGTGCCCATATTTTGTTTCATACGTAATTGAACTATACCAATATTATCATAATAAAGAGAAATGACAATAATTTCCTAAAAAAATGTATTTCAAAATCAACACCGGCCCTTGAAACTTAACCACCCTTTATTAGAACTAAGTGTCAGTAATGACTTAAGGGGACAGATACCTGTAAAATTTCAAAACAAAATCCTTTGTTTTTAAGTATTTCTTATATTACAGATCGTCAACCGTGACGACTCTATTCTTTGCGTTCGAGCGCTGGAAGAGGTAAAGCTACGCTGTATTCAAACTTCAGACGCGTTTTTCTCAAAACTATAATATATTTTTCGAATTGGCGTACACGATAACTCGAAAAGTTATTGACCGATCTCCCTGAAATTTTGCACACATCTTTTTTATGATATTCATTTCTATGTGAATTTACAATTCGAAAATTTTTCGAAAAAATAATTTATTCGAAGCAAAAATAGTAAGAAAATTCGCCCCAAAATTCAAAATTTTTTTAAGCATTTTATTCCGCGATTTTTTTTTCATTTTTGTTTAATTCATATAGAAATTATGACATTAAGGGGTAACACCACTGTAGAAATTTCAAAAAATTGATTTTTTTTTATAAGCTTAAAAAATTCTTTGAACCTTTTAAAATACAGAACAAAAAGTTTTATACGTTACTGAAGTCTATTTCATAAATATTTTAAGCTTTTAACCAAGCGTTAGTGACTGCTACCTAACGACTTCTCCAAATTTCCAAACTTTAAACGCGTTTTTCTCAAAACACGTTTTCTGAAATTGGCACGCAGCATAACTCAAACAATTTTAAATATTTTTAATCAGGTTTTTCACTACGTCTGTATAATAACCTTCTTAAGAGAAGAGCGTAGGAGATTTTCGATAAATTAATTTAAACGATTGTTATAATTATTTAAGTGCCGTTTTTTTAGTCCAAAATAGAGTTTTTTCCTTCAAATGCTTGCTAATTCCACAAAAATAAATATTTTTTAAATCCCCTACGTGTTTCTCTAGCTATTCTTATCTAGATTAAGAAAAAAAATGTTTCTTTGTTCCAGATTAAAATTTGCACCCTCTGTGCTGCGTGCCGCGGAGCTCCTTCAAGAGAAACCACATTACAAAAATGTCTCCAATGCCGCCATTTTGTAAAATTTTTCGGTCAAACTTTGTAGTTTTGTATTTTAGTATATAAGTAATAACTTTCCAAATCAGAGTGATTGTTTCCCCTTTCCTTCTATACAAAAAAATTCTTTAAAAATCGTGTTTATTTTACGCGTGTACAGTGGTGTTACCCCTTAATAAACAAAAAAATGTTTGGTTTTTTGTATTCAGGTCACTGACGCCGATGCTACAACGCCCGCCGATTGAGAAGCCCCGTTGCGACCTTCCTGGAAGAATTTAGTGTACATCCGCCGTTTTAAATGATTAAATTTAAAAAAAAATGTATATTATTTTAATGTACAATATAAATAAACTGTATGCCAATTTTGAAAAAAATATATTGACTTCCTAATTTTAAATAATTTTAATGAAAATCATGGAAAATATGGCCGTTTACAGGTATCTGTCCCCTTAAAACTAAAACAGGTCACTCTGTTAGAATATAATCACTTAGTTTTCTGTATTACAACTCAACTACAAAACTACTTAGCTACTTTTTAAACATTATCCTAAGTATTCCTATTGCATATTGCCATTGGAAAATATTACATTTTTCACACAATTAAATTTGCTTAAAACAAGACGGTCGTGCCTTTCCTTGGGCACTCTATTTCGCTAATACTTGTACACTCGTTACAGGGCTTAATTTTTTTAAATATATTGCAGCTCCGTAAGTTTTTATAAATTGGTATGCAAGTAGTGAAGCACTATGTAAAAATTGCAATATTACTGCTCCTTTAATTACTAAATCGAAAATATTTTAGTGATGCACCCCGGATACTAAAGCAACTTGCTCTATTCGCGCACCGCCATTAACTACTAGAAAATCTATATTGCATTGCATTTATAGCTGGTAAGCGCGCCCTTTACAATCAATGGCGCTATCTGGACTTCCATACAAATTTGCTGCCACAGGGTGCTTTTATTTTCGAGGTCCATTTATTGCCGGCCATTTTGGTTTGGGTAACATTTGTTAGTTGGTATCTGGCAGTGATAGAGAGTGATTGATAACACTGCGCTACAAAATAGGAGGCTGTTTTTACAGATGCATGCGCATATCATACTCGTAATTGAATAGTGTTAGAAACAAATTAATCTTGTACTTTTGCCCGTTATCCTTCTGAGAAGACCTCTACTGAAATTATCCGGGGAATATTTTTGTGGAACATTTTAACCCTCCATCGACTCTACAAGCTTTAAACTTCCCTTTTTTTCAAAATCGGGTAAGAAATATCGGATTAAACTATTCCACAAAAATGTGCGCCACTCAACTTTATTACAACTTCTTAGAGACATTATTAATGGTAAATGTAGTTTTATTTCTCTCAAATAATTTAGTTCAATTTGAGACCAAATTAGGAGAACGTCAATGCACTATGTCGTTTAGGGACAAAATGATAGTTGATCCAATTTGCTATGCTGCTTTCCTGTCTTTTTTGGTTGCTGCAATTATTCATTATGTGAATTAACACACACTCAAATGTTAATTACGTGATGAGCAAGTCAAACATGCCAAGTAAAGATATATAATATTAAGTTAAGTCTAGCCCACAATTGAAAAAAATGTATTCCGCAAGGGAGAGTTGGCTGAATAAAAATATCAACGCATATTGTTGTTAAAATATAAATCACGGAACTTTATTCCATTTAAAAGCTGGTTGACCTGGAACATAATACGCAACACCCTGTACCTATGATCTAATTTTTCTTAATTATAATCACTATCTCTATGCTAAGATTGATAGAATACAAGATAGCGCAGATTGAAGTGACGTATTCGTTGATAAGGCAAGTGGGGAACCAAAACGGGAGTGTCGAAGTAGCCAGCGATAGAACAAAATGTTTCTTATAATCATTAAAAACCCGTTGGAAACATAGAAAATCTAACATTCGAAAATAGTTTGTGTTGGACTGTTAGGCTGTAGTAAGCCAGGTCACTAACCTCTATATATTCTGTCCGGGAATTGTTCAATAAAAAGCAAAATAATTGTTTAATCATCAAAACTTCAAAATAGGCTCCATTCGAAGCAATACACATTAGTTCAGTCATCAAAACCCCTTTTAAACGCGTTTGAAGAGATCTTCTTCAGCTCCTTCAGCGAATTCTCCTTAATGGCCTCTATCGAGTCAAAGTGGCAATTTATGGTTTGGGAAAGGGAAAAAGTCACAGGAGTCGATGATTCGATTTGTCGAGTTTTTGGTCAAAAAAGTGTTCACAATATGAGCCATGTGAGACGGTGCATTATCATGGTGCAAGAGCCATACGTTTTTTTTCTCAAATTGGGTCATTTCCTACGCACATTCTCTTTCAAACGTTGCGTCCAAAAAATATTCTTTATTTACCGGAGAACCATTTGGAATGAATTCAGAGTGCACAACACCATGATAATCAAAGAAAACGTGTGTCATGACTTTCACGTGGTTTTTTTAATGCGCTAGATAAACGTTGGGTCCGAATTCACTTGCTCAAGCATGTTTTCAGCCGCCTTCTTCCGATGAATTTTTTGAAAGAAATTCAACTCTCTTGGAACGAGTCGAGCAGCCACGCATCTCATGCTCAGTTGATGGTGTAAAATGTTGTGAATTGATTCGTGAGATACGCTAAGGTTCCGAGCTACCTACCTCAAACTTAAATAATGGTTTTCCAGCAACATTTCCTTGACTTTGTCGACATTTTCATCCGTTGAAGACGTTGATGGGCGGCCAGATCGGGGCAAATCTTTTACGAATTTTTGGCCCACTGCAAATCTATACCACTCGTATACCCATGTTTTTGATAAAGCATACTCGCCATAGGCTTTCTGCAACATTTTCAGTGATTCGGCACACGAAATCCCGTTCAAAACACAAAATTTAAGACACTTTGTTCGATATCTTTATCCATAGTGAAAATCGCAGAGTACACCTGCGGTTGACTGATATAATTAAATGCCAAAAATAAGCTAATCGACAGATGGCGCTCGAACTTTGCGAAACTATGGAGGACAGTTGTACCAATATTCCAACAAAAAAATTTAGACATATGTGTAACGCGCGCTTTCTAAATGAACAATTTCCGATATTTTTTTGACAGAATGTATGTGCAGACATTTGCTTATTTTGGCGTGCAAAGGTTCAATTCTTTATTAGAGTTTGAGACAAATGTTGGTTTTTGTGAATTCGATATCGATATTTTAGGTATCGAGTATTTTTAATTCAAATTTAATGATTATCCGTTTCTTTGGAATGCAACACTGAAAATCGCAGACTACAAAAAAAAAAAAAAAAAAAAAAATTTCGGGAAAATGACTCTTTTCGTTTTTACACCTACACTCCATCAAACATTTGCTATTAGAAAAACTTACGGGGATATGTGACTTTAAGCGAATTTGTCTGGTTTGGTGAACTTGAAACTTGGGAAATTTTAAATGAATTTTATAATTTGTTTTAATATGGAATTCGGTTTTCTATTTTCTTCGAAAGCTTAACGCTTCTTGTATATTGCATTAAAATTTCAAGGAAATCTGATAAAAATTTATGGAGATATGTGGCTTTAAGCGAAGTAGTCTAATTAGTGGAACTTGTAACATAGGAAATTTTAAATTAATGTTTTTTTTTTAAATGGTTTCTGTTTTCTACTATCTTCGAAATCTTAATACATCCTGAATGCTGTGTCAAAATTTCAAGCAAATCAGAGAAAATCAGAAAGAAAACAGAAGAAGTCTAAGTAGTCTAGTTTTGCCAAACATCTCTTCAAATGATACGATCAAATAGGCGCTTGTTTTATTGATCATACGCGCAAATCTCTTATTAACGATCCATTTATTGAAGTTTATTTGGGTGTTTTGCCAATTGAGCCTCTTAGTGATAACTTATTCATGCTCTAATATTATCAAACTGAAACCATTGAGCTAAGTAATGAGCCTGCAGGTTTCTCAAGTTCCGGCACCTTCACTCGCTGATCGTTCAGTATGATATTGAGGAATTTAGCGTTCGTATAAGGTGTGGTGATCAGAAAGATCACTTTGACTGGTATGAGCTTACCGAAGTACTAACTATTTAATTTAGTTTAAATTTTAAACCTAAGCTTAATAGTTTTTAAATTATAGCCTAGGTAAGTGCTATGGCTGCTATTGCCTTAAGCTGAGTAGATTACAATGTTTTCAATTTCTTTAACATATCTGATCGGCCTGAAATTTCGACACGTAATTACAGAAGCTGCAGTCTTTCCAAATATGCAAAAATCATGAAAATCGGTGACAAATAACAAAACTGTGAAATCTCCTCGGAAAAATTGTTGTAACTCCCTCAATTTTGCTCTGATCGGCCTGAAATTTCGGCACGTAATTGCAGAAGCTTCAGTTTTTCCAAATATGTAAAATTCGGTTGTCAAATAACAAAACAAATAACAAATCTCCTCGGAAAAATTGCAGTAACTCCCTCAATTTTGTTCTGATTTATAATCTATATTTTTGTTTATAATTTTGTTATTTTGAGATAATTTATTATTTCCTCCGTCCTTGCAATATCGAAGTACTAACTAATCTGTCTCCGTTGCAAAGAGAAATTCTTTTTCCGAGTTTTTTATAGCAAAATGCAAGTAGAGAAAAACGAAAAGCAGTTTTTTTATAAACAAAAATAACATATAAGTAATAATATATAATAAAGGGTGTTCCATTCACGCCGCTTATTTTTAAACTTGAAGAAAAAAATCGTAAGTTTGAATTTTTTACCTTCTTATTTTAATAGGTTAAGTTAGGTTAGCTTATGTTGACCTGGCTGGCTGAAAGCCATCACATAGACCTATTGGTCCTCAGTGGTACCAGATGGAGCTTGACCCTTACGTTTCCTTGTAGTAGGTTTCTTGTAATAAGGCTGCGTCTTTCGCGAATCTAAGTAAGCTCTGAAGCTCTAAGCCCCAAGAGACATTCTAACCTCTCATAAGGTAGAGCTCCTAAATATTTCATTCAGGCTCTAGCTAATGCAGGGCAAGAACAGATAAGGTGTTCAAGAGTGTTCCTCTCTTCTAGTTCATTGCAAATCTTATTTTAATACGGATCGTATAAATTGTGGTTCATACTATAACGTGGCACGAGGTCTTTTTCTGGTTAAAAACATGGAAATACGAAGTTTAAAACTTTATTTGGTCTTTGTTATAGAATAAACTATATTTTTTCTAAAAAGATAATTGCAATTAAAAAGTAAGTAATTAAATAGTCTAAACTTGTCAATATATGGTGCGTTTATAATAGTTTAGGGGGTGTATATAGAATGCAATATCCGATAAATCGAATAAATAAATAAAAAATTTTTATGCAAAGTTGTCATATGTTGACTCGACTCTCGTCATTCTTTCTAGGAATTTGTTTTGTGTGGGGTGATCATCATGCCTTTCGAAAAATCCCGAAGAAAAAATGCAAGGACGCCGAATTGCATGATCTTGGACGCCAATTCACATCACTTCGACATGAGATAAGAATATTTTCATATATTGGAAGGTACCCAAACCGACATACACACATTTCACATATTTAATATGGTGTGTCGCATATTACCGGATATTCTTTAAGTTTCATACCGACCTCTAATGGTATGTAAACTGACATGTATGAGAACCTGTTTCATGGCAGAAATACGCAAAGAGGCGTCTCATTTGCTGGCGCGTGCGACTGTTGTTTGAAAAATACGAATGCTTAATTTCCAAAATAGGGATCGAATTGGTAAGTCCGCACTAACGCACACGTGGTTATAAAAAGCGTATGCTTTAAAAACTTTACCTCTGTAAGTTGCTTGTTCATTCGAATTCTCTCCGTTAATCAGTGAATATTTTACGTTCTTTGTTGCATTTTTACAAACGAATTTTATTGTGTATATGAAGCTTGGATATAAAGTTTATTGTGATTTATTTACAGCAACTAAAGTTAAAGATATTAATTATTAATTTATAAAGCAAGCACGTCGCACCCATTACCAATCAAAAGCACCCAAGCAGCATGAATAGGCAGAACAAAAGTTTTAAAGTTTTATGTAGTACTCATGGGAAATTTCACAAAAGTCTCATCGTCGAGCACCTTGAAGCATTGGTTGCGGTATGTGGCCAGCTCATAGATGTATTTGAGCCTACAATCGTCCATGATCTTATTAATTACAGGCTTTATATTTTCAATGCCAGCCGTTTCAGCGAGGTCTTCATAGTAGTTATACTGAAAAGAAAATAATACACAACAATTTATAGGTAAATATATTCTAGAACTCCTAGATTCCTACATTCTTTCTTATTCATTGTTGGTAGCTCACCTGTTTATCACCCATTGCGTGCGCCTGACGATTGGTTAACCCCTTTTTGCGGCGTTGCTCTATTTCCTTCTCCAGATCGGCGAACATTTCCTCGCGGCTCGGGAATTCTCGTTTCTTGGTGAAGTATGTGAGTGCAAATCGTACTTGTAAATCGGCCGTTTGCGAGGGGCAAACGTAGAAAGGCAAGCCAATCAGCGCCATTGTTGGGTAATGAATATTAATGCAATGCTTGTAGAGAGGATGCACGAAATTATCGTCGACACGTAACGAAACGTCCATACTAAGGAAGGGGAAGGTGTATTTGTAGCCGGTGCAGAAGATAATGTGATCGAAGCTTTCGATGGTGCCATCCTTGAATATGGCACCATCTGCGGTGAAACGTTGTACGACGGTCTTCTGAGTGACATTCTGCATGAAATCGGTACATGGGGCCGGATCCAAATTGTGGCTAAGGAATACGCGTTTGGAAAATTTGCTGATGTGATTGGTGATATCCATGCCACTGGGGCCGGCGCCGATCACGAGCACAGTGGCGCCTAAGATAGAGCGGGTGCGATGGCAGAGATTTGTGGTTACTGTCTGACATTTCAAATATTCATATTGCCGTTGCGAATCTACTTACCTTCAAAAGTATCCGGTTTCCGGTACCAATGACTATGTAATTTGTTGCCTTTATACTCCTCTATGCCCACAATTGCCGGCATCAGCGGCATGCTGTAATGCCCATTGCAGACGAAAACGAAATCGAAAATTTCCTTGGAGATTTCGTCATGTTTGATATCGCGCACATAGATCTGGAATGGAAGCATTGAAGTGCTTAAATATATAAGTAATAAATAAAATTAGTCAACAATGATTTTTTTTTAACTGCGCACTCTTAGGCGATATATCATATTTCATACAAAGCGTGAAATATTTAATTGATAAGGAAATTGAAGACTAACTCTGCAACCAAGAAATTGGACCTTAAAATCTGATTATGCATACTTCGCACAACCTCGCTTAATTTCGCACAACAAATCTAAATTAACAGACTGACTAATTTTTCGATTGCCACGTGCGGTAATTTTATCAGATAATAGCAAAATGGGACAAACAGATTTTTATCTAACAGTTTAAAATGTATGCGAATCAGGCCTTTGAGGTATAAAACTGGCACTATCGATAGCGACTGCGGGCAGCGAAAAACCTGTTGACTTTTGTATTGAATCAACCAAAAGCGTTTGATGGGTATCGAATTCATTGGAAATAGGAATATATGCTTTTGAAAGTGATTTAACTCATATAAGCACATACAGCCCGCGACAAACGATAAACGATAGTATCAACATTTTGACCAGTTTTGACTATTAAAAAAAATTAAAATATTTCTTTTTGTATTCAGGTATACTTTTTTTAAATTTATTTATTGATCAATAGCTGTTTTGCTTGCGTATTAGGGTGGCCCATAAAAAGCCGAGGTACTAAATGTCTATTGGGACACCCTCACAATGTTCTATATTGGAAAATCACTATTATTTTAAAATTGTTTGATATTTAATGGTACCGCAAGGCCCATGAAGCTTCTTAGGTGTTTTATATATGGCACAAAATTCGTGTTTTTTCTCAAACTCGGTATAAAGTCTCCAAAAGTTAAAGGCTTTCAATGGGTAAGCGGCAGCCGGGGTAAACGAATGGGTTGATTACCATTTGGCACTGCCCGCATTTGGGCATGAAATATCAAATGATAGAAAAAGTTTTTCTAATAGATCACGACCATTTAACAAATACATAATAGGTTTTCTTTGAAACACTAAAAGAATAAACTGCAAAAGTCTACTCTCATTTATAAAAAAATGAAAATATTTGAAAAACTCTGAAAAAATATGCACGGCTTTAGTAGCTTGTTACACTGTATATCCAAAATGGACGAGCTCTGTGAGAATAGACAGGTTACAATTTACTGGGTACCAGGGCACAAGGGAATAAAGCTAAATGAGAGAGTTGGCGACCTTGCTAAGACAGGCACGCACGTCGAACATGTATTAGTTTTGAAGACGGAACTAGACGAGGAACTAACTTTAGAAGCACAATCTATATGGGAAGCCTCGACCTCCCACAGGATTGCCAAAATAGTGCTACGAGCTTGTAACACGAAAACAATCAACTTTATTTTATCCGTCTCAAGGAAGGAATGTAAAATATTGATTTGTGTGTCTCGTCAGTACTCCATATTGGTTCACTCCATATCGCCCAGCTAAAATGGGATCGGTCCAGAACGACGCGTGTAACTTATGCTAAGAAGAAAAGGCGACGTTAGAACACCTCTTTTGCCACTGTCATGCTCTAAGCAGAACTTGTTACAACTACCTGCGATCGGTATACTTTTCAGCTCTAAAGGATATGGTTGACAAAACTATGTTCAACACGACTCCAACAACATTGGTAACATTACGGATCTCTGCGGTCTATGCGAGATCTATTCAGAATTGCCATATATACCTGACCTAGCTTTAGTAGCTTCTTTGGTACCCAAAACGCTTCAATACTTCTTTAAGTTTATTAGCCACGGAGAGTAAACAACGAAGTTGATGAATTTGAATTTGTATTGAGCTTACCGTTAGAGCTGCATTGTCAAACAGTACTTAAAAATAGGAGGAGTGTAGAATTATGACATTTAGTGTATAAAATGGACAAACGGTAATTGTTTTCGGAAATAGGCACACAATGAAATCTTAATCTTATTTAATGAAACTAAGACCATCTACCAGGCGGCCGCCGTAGCCGAATGGGTTTGTGCGTGACTACCATTCGGAATTCAGAGAGAGGACGTAGGTGCGAATCTCGGAGAAATTAAGAAAACGTTTTTTCTAATAGCGGTCGCCCCTCGGTAGGCAATGGCAAACCTCCGAGCGTATTTCTGCCATGAAAAAGCTCCTCATAAAAAATATCTGCTGTTCGGAGTCGGCTTGAAACTGTACGTCCCTCCATTTGTGGAACAACATCAAGACGCACACCACAAATAGGAGGAGGAGCTCTGCCAAACACCCAAAAAGGGTGTACTTGTGGCCAAATATTGACTTGTGTTCATGAAGGCTGTTCTTTATTAATGCTGTGATGCTCTGCAATTCAATTCCTGACTCTGTCAAGGCTGTGATCGGTAGGATTAAGTATGAAGGGGTATTACGCGATTACTTTAGTGCTGTATAATGAACGCTGTTGTGTTACTGTTACCATTTCTCTGTCTCACTAATTTCTACTATTAATCCTCTTCTTCTCTTTCAATTTATGTGTCTGTCTATTCCTATATTCATCTCTAAGTTTATTTTAATTTTAATATTTAAAATTTCTATACAAATTTTAAAATTGTTAGTTTGCAATGTATAAAAATAATTGATTTTGAGTTTTGTAACTTTTACTCAGATTATGATTATGAGAAACTAAAAAATCTTACAGATACGGTCTCATGTAAAAAAAAAAATAATATATTAATAAAAAATATATTTTTTTAATAAATATTTATCAAGATATCAAAGGTAGATCCTTTCTTTTTATACCCAAAAAAAAAAAAAAAACAAATGGGAAAATTCGACGGATTAAAAAAAATGTTATGTTTTTCTTCACTAGAACAAACTGAAACGACACCCATTCAATTTTTTCGGACCACTCCATTGCATGTAATCAGGGTACCCTAATGCATGTATATGAAATTTTCACTTGCAAATCTATTTCTTATTCCAATGGCTTGAAGTCCATATTTTTTTCAGACTCACCTCCCATTTCTCGTTCAATGGTCGCACACGTATTATCTCGTGCTGCAGCTTAATATATTTTGATAAGTCAAAATGTTGGGCATATGACTGCAAGAATTTCAACACTTCGGCGGAGGGCACAAAAGATTCTTCGATATCCTTGGGGTATGGGTAGTCAGGATAACCCATAATCTCTTTAGGGAGATTTGTGCTATTTTTTGTTTTATTTGAGAGATATAAAAAAAATTGATTAGTACCAGTTTCCAGCTGTTATCAGCAGTCTGTAACTACTTGTGCACCTACCGCAAGCCCTCATACATGCTGCTGTGCACATTATCCTCGCCTGCTTTCTCATACACCCAGGTGCCACCAATTTCGCTGCATTGCTCATAAGCGACCACGTCCATGCCCTGTTGCAGCGAATTTTTCAGCGCGCAAAGGCCTGCTGTGCCAGCGCCAATTACACATACACGTTTGCCATTGGTAGTCATTGTGAAGAAGGACTTCTGCGGCTTTATAGAAATTTTTTTATTATTTTTTTATGGAATTTTCTGGTTTTAAATAAATTTTATTATTTTGATTTCCTTCACCAATTTTCACGTTTCACTTTTCGTATTTAACATTAAATAACATTTACCGTAAAACGTTTGTAGTCACAAGCACTCTCTTTCTAAATATGTATACGATTTCAGCGTGCTCTCCAATTTATACGCCCGCTTTGTTGGATCGCTAGGAAAATACTGTTTTCGACTACATGCCGTCAGCGCCAACATCACCAACGTTTCCGCTGTCTACGTCATAGCCAACGGCAGATAACCGAGTAATTCGCTGCCGCCGTAGATGCCCACGATCAAATTGGTTATTGTGTGTTGTTGTAAATCAATGCATACTCGCATGTATGTATGGGTGCATTATAATTGTGTCTGTTTTACATGCTCAAGCCGCTTTCGGTTATTTAACAATAAATTACGGCATGGGTGGGTATCTGGCCGCGCAAACGAATGCTATCATAAATAATATAATAAATGTGTCAAACAATCAGGTGGTTAGTCAATAGTTGGCGGTGGCGAATTGTCGAGGATTGCTGTGCTTATGGATGAATGTGTGTGTATGTATGTATACCGGGCAGTTGCGAGTAGTTGGTTGATTAGCCAATTTGTCTGCAGGTGTTTTGTGATCAGCCAGTATTACTTTACCTCAATTTGATGCTTGATCAGCTCCTTGTGCTTCACCGCTATTGCACGTAGAATATCGATGCAGGTTAGTAATGGCTTGAATCCTTTTTTTAAGTCCCTTTCGTTATTGTGATCTGTTTTTTCAAACATTAAGCAATAATTTTACTTAAAGCTATTTAATCATTTAAGGTAAAAAACATTTATGGAATGCACCCAGTGGTGCAACCATTTACTAATTTTATGATAAATAACAGCTTAGACTAATTTATTGTCACATGAGGTCTTTTGTAGACTTTCTCTTGACCCTGTGGAAGCTTATGGGATTTGCAATTATTTCTGTGACAGAGGGCTCGAGTACGATTCGGAGTCGTGTGTTGCGAGATGCGGCATACTTTCACACATTTCTTTAATTATTGTCGCTACTTTGATATCATTCGTGATATATAAGGTTGGCCAAAAAGTCTTGGGGTATTTCCGTAAGCTTGTCTTTGCAAGCGCGTAGTTCTAGTTGTATTCGTCGCATCGGTTCACGCTAGAGCTTTTTGGAAAGCTCTTTTCACGTGCTAACACGTGTTTAATTAATTGTTGTTTGCTTTTAGTCGTTCGTGAGTTATAGCGTCGCAAACATGGAGCAAAATAAAGAGAAAATACGGCATATTTTACAGTACTACTACGATAAAGGCAAAAATGCATCTCATGCTGCCAATAAAATTTGTGCAGTTTATGGACCCGATACAGTTTCCATTTCCACCGCACAACGATGGTTTCAACGTTTTCGTTCTGGTGCAGAGGTGATCGAAGATGCGTCACGGTCCCGAAGGCCTGTCGTGGAAAATTGTGATAAAATCGCTGAATTGATCGAAAGAGACCGGAATAGTAGCAGCCGTAGCATCGGCCAAGAGCTGGGCATGAGTCATCAAACCGTTATAAGCCATTTGAATAAGCTTGGATTCAAAAAGAAACTCGATGTATGGGTGCCACACGACTTGACGCAAAAAAACATTTTTGCCCGTATGGATGCATGCGAATCGCTTCTGAATCGCAACAAAATCGACCCGTTTTTGAAGCGGATGGTGACTGGCGATGAAAAGTGGGTCACTTACGAATACGTAAAGCGCAAACGGTCGTGGTCGAAAAGCGGTGAAGCTGCCCAGATGGTGGCCAAGCCTGGATTGACGGCCAGGAAGGTTCTTCTGTATGTTTGGTGGGATTGGCAGGGAATTATCCACTATGAGCTGCTCCCCTATGGCCAAACGCTCAATTCGGACCTGTACTGCCAACAACTGGACCGCTTGAATGCAGCACTCATGCAGAAGAGGCCATATTTGATCAACAGAGGCCGAATTGTCTTCCATCAGGACAACGCCAGGCCACACACATCTTTGGTGACGCGCCAGAAGCTCCGGGAGCTCGGATGGGAGGTTCTTTTGCATCCACCGTATAGTCCGGATCTCGCACCAAGTGATTACCACCTATTTCTGTCCATGGCGAACGAGCTTGGTAGTCGGAAGTTGTCCTCAAGAGAGTCCTGTGAAAATTGGCTCTCCGAGTTTTTTGACAATAGGGAAGCGAGCTTCTATAAGAGGGGCATTATGAAGTTGGCATCTCGTTGGGAACTCGTCATCGAACAAAACGGCGCATATTTGACTTAAATCGCATTATTATAACCAATTTTATGAACAATTGAAAATTCAATAAAAATACCGCAAGACTTTTTTGACAACCTTATATAATACGAAGGGCGTTTGAGATCACAATGAGGGTTTGCGAATGGAATCTTCGAAGTATTTCGATGTTGGAGTTAGCTGCAGTCCCCCACAGTGGAATGCCATATGCCCCTATCGGTTTCAAGGGAGCTGAGTAGAGTGACAGCTTACTTTCGAGAGAAACATGAGAACTTCGATGTAGTAACCAATATAGGCTTCTAAATTTTTACCTAGAGCCTTCCGTTTGGTGAAAATGTGGGTTTTCCATATGAGCTTGCTATCAAGATGCATGCCGAGAATTCTGTGACGTTAGTTTGGGGAATTATGTTATTATTATTGTTATTAAAGGTCCCGGTGATCTTGAGCTCGAAAATTTAGGGTATTTTCAGGATTGTTTGTTTTCAATAAAAAAAAATTAAAAACGATATTTAAATTTGTTAGGCTTTTTATTTAACTTCTTTTACATACAAAAATGAAAAAAAAAATTTTAATTTTAATAATTTCAAAAATGGCGCTGAAGTTGACCCTCCCGAAAAATTGGGCCTGGCCGGTATTGCCCATTTTGGCTCTTCTATTTACCTGAAACGCAAAAACCAAAAAAAAAAATATTAATCAGTATGACTGTGGCGATGCCCCACTAAATGAATAAAAAAAAAATGTTGACAAAATGGCGCGGTTTTGAATTTGACACTCTAAAAAAGGGGGTTTTTCAGTTTTTTAATAAAAACAAAAACGAAATAATTGAAATAATAATATGATTCTAGCACGGGCGATAGCCACTGATGTTGTGAACAACATATTAAAATTTCAGACGAAAAAAGTCGTTTCGAAATAAATGAGTTTAAAGTTTGAGGTACAGGAGGCGCGGACCATTCTTTACCTAGTTAATGGGCTGTACAAGCTATAATATTAGGAATTTCCGCATGAAAATTTCACAGTACATTCTTAAGATACTATTCTTTCGAAATATCGAAAAAACAAAAAATCTATTATAGTTTTTGAAATTTCTAGACCATCGGGTCCCCTTAACGGGTGGCAAGTGTTTCGATTTAGTGTAAAGTGACGTGGGAAGATTTGGTTTCGTTTGGCTTAATGCGCCACCCTTTCAACTAGTCAATTGTGAGTACTGCAGTTTTTTTTTTTTTTTGTTTTTTAAGGAGGTTGAAATTAAAATTTCAGAAACATCTCAAAGGTGCCGTCACACCAATGGTATGTGGGGCCCGCTCCCACTAATACTACAAAGCTCCAGGCCCAGATGGTATCTCAGCTGAAGCTCTCAAACTCTCAGCTGAAGCTCTCAAGCCGACCAGATGTGATGCTTGACGTTTACAACACATGCATTTCTCAAAGCATCTTCCCCAAGCTGTGGAAAATACAGAAACTGACGCTAATGAGTAGGGGTAAGGGCGACCCAGCGCTAGCGTCAGCCTGGAGTCCGCTTGCATGCTGGACAGCGCCGGAAAATTGTTTGAGAAACGCATACAGCGCAGGCTTGCAGAGTCTGTTGAGTGCAGAAGGATTGTCAGCAAGGTAATACGGTTTCCGACGCGGAAAATCAACACTTGGCGCAATAGAGGAGGTGGTAAGCAGCGATTAACGCAGACGCCACTACTGAACCTCATAACCGTCCTGGCAACGCCTTTAACAGCCTGCGATGGATAGACATTATAAAGGCACTACGAGACAGGTTTCGAATACCTGCATACCTGCTAAGGATTCTCCAGAGTTACCTGAGTGAGCGTGAACTGTTGTACGACACACCAGATGGCCAGAAAACAAAAGCGATAACGTCTGGCGCAGCTCCAGGATCTATTCTCGGCCCCAATCACTGGAATCTGAGCTGCGACGAGATGTTGAACATAAAAATGCCAGAAGACACATATCTCGTGGGATACGAGGACGATATAGTGGCGGTCATACCATCTCGGGACACTAAGGACGTTAGAAGGAAGCTGAACCAAGTTATGATAAGGACGCATATATGGTTTGAGGACCACGACCTGGAACTCGCCAAACATAAAACCGAAGTCATCCTTATGACACGAGGTCACATGCCACTCGAAGTCAGCATGCAACTGCAAAGCCAAGCGCCACGCACTGGAGGCTGTACAGCGGCTCTCAGAGTTGCCTCAGCCTACCACACTGTCTCAGGTGTAGCAATTTTCGTGATCAGCGGGCAGATACTCGTCGACCTCATGGTCCGGGAACGAATGGATGCGTGGGACTCCAAGAATAAACACGTCATCACCAGCTTTTCAGAACGGAGATGCCAGACCATGCTGCGGTGGCAAAACCGATGGGGCAGTGAGCCGAGTGGCAGATGTACGACGAAACTTATTCCATCAATTCACAAATGGGTCCAAAGGAGCTTCGGGGAAGTGAACTACTTCTTAACTCAGTTTTTCTCGGGCCACGGATACTTCCGGAGATACCTATACCGCATGGGCAAGGTAACCGATTCCAAGGGCATATACTGCGAAGCGCTGAGCGATGACGCTGAACATACGTTTTTTCGTTGTAACCGATGGTTTACAGAAAGAAATGCTCTCAGGAAGCCGATTGGCGACATCGCGCCGAGCAATATAATCGGCAAAATGCTCGAACGTGAGGACAGCTGGAACATCGAGAACGTGCTACGGAAGAAAAATATTGACCTAGACGTAGTGCAACAAAAAAAGCCGCACAGATAGAGACACAAGAAGACGAGCCTATAGTATGAAAGCTGGCTACAAATATGCTGGAACCAGACGTGGGTGAATAGAATTGGTCCTATATGGATGCCGTTCTGGGCCCTCCCGAAGTAATATAGAAAGCTGTTCCGGGAAGGGTGTCTCCCCAGAAGGAGAAGAGGGATCGTTTTAGTGGCCACACCACACGACACAATAGACGATGGTCGCTGCAAATGCGAAGGCATTTCGAACCCTACCTCACCCACAAAAAAAATAGGCAATAGGCTGATGGGCCGATATGATTCGACTTGTTAAGGTCTTCTTCCTGGTTTGATGATAATTTTTACTTGAGGGGGAACGAAACCAGATAATGTAATACAATTATATATGCACGTAAGGGAAGTGAGTCCTTCTTCGCGTAGTAGTTTGAGTACCATTAAGAAAGTGGGTTCTAATACTCAAAAGGGGAGCGTTTTAAAAATATTTAATAATGCACATATATACCTACTAATAATTACAAGTGGTAATATTGCATCCAAACTACAAAGTCCATTCCAAAAAAAAACGAAGTGCATAAAAAATGTTTACTAAATTGGCTTTGGAAAATATTGATTCGTCGGAAATTAGTAGTAATAGTTTTTGTTTGTGATTTCGCCAATTACCTTGGAAAACCTTTTTTGCTCAGTACCTTTCCCTACCTCAAAATCGTGCTTTCGACTCAAATATTTCACGTTTTTATACATATGTACATAAGCTTGGTGATAGGAGCGTTAACCCACATTTTATATTTGACCTCGTTCCCTATACATAGATACACACATACACATCTATACGTTGTAGTATTTAAGTACATACATTCAGTGTTCACTGCCAAATGTTTAGATTTTGAAGCGTGGAATTTTCGGGATACCTGTGTGCTATACATACATACATACATAGATAGATATATTTACAATAGTTATTTTTAATTATAGTATTTAAATAATAGTTGTGCTCACGTACGTGATAATTTGTCACAAATTCTAACAAACTATCACGTTTTGGAATTTTCGGACCCAAAGAACTTAACAGAAGGGGGTAATTGAGAGCGCAGAGTGACATTTCATTTTGAGGGGAAAACGGCAAGCATTAACTGCATACATTTTTTCTTTAGACAACCGGTTAACAAGCAAATGCTCACACAATAAACAAATAAAAAGCTGAATTTTAAGAGACCTGTAATGAAAAATGTGCATATTTTCAATTGCAAGTTTTGCAAGTTTCCTTGATTTTATGGTTTTTGTTTATCCTTTTGGGAATTATTTTTGGCTTTGAGTGCAGAGGCTGTAAAATTTTTCAGACATTTGCACAGGGGAGAGAAGATTTGGACACGCGAGTTACATATTCAATTCCAAAGACAAGCTCATATTTTAAGACAGACGAAATTGATGAATTTGTAACTAAAATAATAAACAATAAATAAAAGTAATTTGAAAGCATTTCCTGTTTTGCAACAATTTAACTTACTTAATAAAATATAAGAAAGGAAATGCTCAACAAGACATTACCAATAATTTTGTAAAATTAAAATAAATATTAAATTCCAAATAAGCAATTACATACATATGTACATTAGTTTAAGTCTGAATGTAATGATTGAACAAGTAATAAATCAGTTGTTGAGAAGCCCTTCAAGGCAAAAGTTATTCTATTCTTTTTTAAAAATTCTCCTGCTTGAGAAAATTATAAAATTCGCGCGAACCGCTATCCTGCTCGCAGTGAATTTGACAGAATCAGCTGTTGTTGTTGTGTTGTTTTTCATTCTTATTGCTATACACGAGCGAATTTCCTTGGTTATTCTATTGTTACCCCACAGCTAGAAATACTCTCACGAAGGGCGCAATCTTATATTCTATAATTTTTGTGAAATTTGGTTACTGTCTAATTTTTACAGGAAAAAAATGAACAGAGCAAAAATACGCAATACAAAATGGAATATTTCGTGTAACTTTGTCACTACGAGAAAGAGCTGAGAAGGAAAGAGGAAAAATGTATTTGTTACAAATAGGCGCTAAATCAATCACCCTATCGGAAGATTTATAATTTTTGCAAATCACATTTGACACTTGTCAAAAAAGACCGATGCAGTGTAACAAAATAAAAGCAGTGAAGCGCGTAAAGGTCTAAATAAAGATTTCCATCACTTGAAATCACTTTTTTTATTTCGTAAGAAACTTATTAAAAAAGGCGGATGATTAATTTTCCGCCTCCTTGTACAAAAATGTAGACGTTTTCTTTTGTCAAAACTTTGCTCAAATATGAAAAATTTGCGAATCATCCAATATTTTAATTTGAAAATTCTATGACAGAAGGCGATTTATTTGGCTGTTATTAGTTTCGTGATAGGTGGCAACCCTACGTATAAGTATGATATATATTTTTTTCAAACATATTCCGTTTGAAGGTAGTGGTTTTATATGTTGTAGGTATTGGAATATTTAAAGACGCTTTTTGCAATATAGATGGTAACCCTATCAATTTTGTAGTATTTTTTGCATTGATTTTGTATTGTAATACATTTTGTGATAAATATCGTTAATGCGATTAATTTAACTTAAAATTGTTTTTTGATATTTCGTTGTGCTATCGTGTACTCGTAAGTATCCAGGGCTAAAATTGTGCATCTGTCTGCTTGACAAATGCCAAAGATGACATAAAAATAGGTAGCATCAGGGAATTAATCACGATTGATATCTAGGCGTCAGTTTCGAAAAACTCTTTACACTTAGCCGCTTTCCAGAACTGGTGCTGTATTCGTTAGATCCCCTTCAACGTCCCAATAATACTAAATAATTTGTAAGAATCATGCACAGATCACTATTGAACATGAGATCCCATCACTAACCATACTCTAACTATGTATACGAGTACTTCTTTTACATCGTTTTCGAATTGACAATTCCTTTGCCCATCGTTTTAGTGGCAATAGGCCAATCAGAGAAGGCACTTCTTCTTTACCAATGTTACATCAATATGCCCTGGACTACACAGATTGAAGTGGAAAAGCGAACGTGATTTTCCCGTGAGGTAATAGTAGAAGAAATATTTATATATGTGAGAGAACTAAAAAGAGAGTGCCGACATTGTAAACAAAAATGAAAATTTAGATGAGATTAATGTAAACAAGGAAGATGATGAAACGAAAAAATGAAAAAAAAGAGTTGTTTGTAAACAAGCAAAAAAATTTAAACAAAATTGCACATTACAGCTGATTTCATTAAATTCGCTGAGATGCGGCGATATGCACTACCCTCTGCATTCTCTCAACCGTGGAAGTGGTCATAAACTTGCCAGTCAGCTCAATCACTTCAAACTCACGTGCAAATAAGTAACTGTAACAAAAATTAAGCGAAACTCGTTTGGCACAACTATGCCAATAAGGATTTGATTTCAACAGCTGCAATTACATTTTTACCTCTACGAGTACATCTCTGCATATGTGCATGCATACACCATATATGTATGTACATGTGTGTGTGTATTTGATTGCATACATAGTTGCATGTTTATAAATGATCTATGCTTTATGAGCTGTTGCAATACCAGTATCAATTACTGCTCTCATATCACTCAAAGAGCAAAAGTTCGCCAAAAATAAACGCTTATAATACGTTCACATACATATACATAAGTACATAGATGATCTACTTTTTCGCGCTTAACTCAAAATCCGCAATTACAAAGCGCGATTGCCCATACAATATTTCCCTCCCAAAATCTGAGACTATAAAATAATACTAGATAATAACGATAGTTTTCGACATACAACCCTGTGTTCTCTGTGCTATCGATAATTATTATTATTCAAAATAAAAACTAAATGAAATGGATGCCGGCAAGGAAAACAGCAGACCTGTTCAATTCTAATAAAATTTTTGTTAAATATTATTAACTAGCGGACCCGACAGACTTCGTTCTGTCAAATAAATTTTGAATGTGGCATTTTATATTTGGACCTTAAGACGCTTTTACTCTGCTGACCCTCACACACCGCTCTATCATCATGGTGACGGTTCTGTTCAGGATAATTAAAGAAAAGGGTCAGCTGACTTAAGTATCTTCGCTTCCACGAACTTTGGCCTTTTAGGACCCACTAAAAACCCCGACTGGGATGTTTGCCAGAGGGCTTCAAACTTAGAGCGGAACTAAAGGTTCAAACCTGATTGAAAAATAATCGAAAGGGATAGTGGGAACCTAAAGGTGACAAATATTTTAAAGTGGGTGCTTCAATGACAAAACATAGAGATAATTAATTATTTATTATTATTATTATTAACATAGGGTTAATAACCGATATAATAAAGAATAATGAAATAAAACGTATATACATACATAAGTATTTTCACAAATCCGTTTATTGTAAATCAAGTGAATCATAATTATTAAAATAAATCTGGTGAATATACAAACAAATCTGATGGTTTTCCAACACGGGAACAGGCAACATACAATTGACCATGTGAGAAACATGGGTTTTCTAGATTAATATCACAAACACCTAATGATTGCCCCTGGGACTTATATATGGTCATAACAAAAGCAAGCCGCACTGGAAACTGTAGTCGTTTAAATTCAAATGGCACATTAGTCGGAATCATTGGGATGCGTGTTATCAAAACGTCTTCTCCTTTATACTTTCCTTTCAATATATGTAGTTGCTTCTATCACGTTGTTCAATATTTTTTTTATCGCTAACCGTGTGCCGTTGCAAAGATGCAGTTGGCTGATATTTCTCAACATTATAACTACCGATCCAACCTTTAATTGAAGATTGCGAGGTGGCAATCCTGGTAAATCCAGCGAGTTTAAACATTCAGGCGGATAGTTGACGACATCATCTTGGTTTGTAGCCGAATCAACTGATTTATATATGTATCCTCAATTCGCCTGTAATTTGGTCTTGAATTTTGAAACTAAATTCATTTACATCTATGTTTATTCCAGCCAATATAGTCCGTTCGCCGGCGGCCGCCGTAGCCGAATGGTTGGTGCGTGACTACCATTCGGAATTCGCAGAGAGAACGTAGGTTCGAATCTCGGTGAAACATCAAAATTAAGAAAAACATTTTTCTAATAGCGGTCGCTCCTCGGCAGGCAATGGCAAACCTCCGAGTGTATTTCTGCCATGAAAAAGCTCCTCATAAAAATATCTGCCGTTCGGAATCGGCTTGAAGCTGCAGGTCCCTCCATTTGTGGAACAACATCAAGACGCACACCACTAATAGGAGGAGGAGCTCGGCCAAACACCCAAAAAGGGTGTACGCGCCAATTATATATATATATAGTCCGTTCACTCAACCAATCATGGTTTCTGTAATTTTGAGCAACATCTGGAAACACCTTTTGAATAAGTTCATCTTTTGTTCGAGTTAACTGCTCACCGCTGTATCGTGGCCACCAGGGTGCATCAGGTTTTTATGACGTCATTGCATTAATATTAATAACAATTGTAATTTTGAATATTTTTTAATAAAAATTTCTGTCAGTATAGTTGAATATTTGTTAAATAAATTATAATATGCCCGATCCTCAAATAATCATCCCTACTTATAAAAAAAAATCATGAAAATCACTTAATTTTCACGCGTTCACAGTGGTGGTCCCCCATAAAAAAATTAAATAAAAAAATGAAAAAATTTAACAAGATTTAAAAACAAATTTTATTTAAAAAATTAAACAAAAAATAAATAAATAGTGAAAGCTTTGCAAAATGCCGCACTGCAATTATTGCGAACTCTTATAAATATAAATATGTGTCAGTTGTTCATATCTGGTCGATGAAGCATATCCATAAGATCTCGAAGATGGATTCAGACGAACTCCAAAAAAAATGTAACAATATAAAATTCTGTGTTTTATTTAACTTTCCACAATGAGCTCAACTTAATGTTAAAATTTTTTTATAAATTTATAAATATAAGTGACATCAAAAAGCAGTAAACATCACACTCGAGATCCTCATTCGATACGGCTCGTTCAAGTGCACATGACTGCTGCTCGCTTATCGCCAATCTTACCGCAAATACTTAGTTGAAACAAATAACATTTGCAGTCATGACTGCCACAGATGTCACCCTGATTCAAAGAAAACAAATGCACACATGTTTCTTAAGAGCCTATCTCTGAGTTATCTGACTAAAACTGACTAAACATCAAACGATATGAAATTTCTGCGAAATTGGAGCGCGTGGGTTCTTATTTAAGTTCGGGATATAACAACGCCAGTATGAATTTATCAAATTTGATATTGCCATAGTAAAGTTTGACATTTTTATGATAATCGTACGCAGAAATTTTAACCACACAAAAAATTCTATTTGCGTTGTTTGTAGCTGCTGGAAACATTCGTTTTTTATTTTTAAAAACAACAATGCAGCAATCATCGATGATTTGTATGTAAATAAAGGGTCTTTCAAAAGAAACGCGTAGATAATATATATAATTGGCGCGTACACCCTTTTTGTGTGTTTGGCCGAAGCTCCTCCTCCTATTTGTGGTGTGCGTCTTGATGTTGTTCCACAAATGGAGGGACCTACAGTTTCAAGCCGATTCCGACCGGCAGATACTTTTATGAGGAGATTTTTCATGGCAGAAATACAATCGGAGGTTTGCCATTGCCTGCCGAGGGGCGACCGCTATTACAAAAAACTTTTCCTGCATTTTGGTCTTTCACCGAGATTTGAACCAACGTTCTCTCTCTGAAATCCGAATGGTAATTACACACCAACCCATTCGGCTACGGCGGCCGCCGTAAATAATCTATACTAATATTATAAAGAGGAAAACTTTGTTTGTTTGTTTGTTTGGTTGTAATGAATAGGCTCAAAAACTACTGGACCGATTTTAAAAATTCTTTCACCATTCGAAAGCTACATCATCCACGAGTAACATGCATTATATTTTATTTTGGAAATAGGGGTCGAGATATAGGTCAAAACGTGGACCCGGATAACCTTTGGTTGTGTATGTACAATATGGGTATCAAATGAAAGCTGTTGACAAGTGCTTTAATATGGGGTAATTTTCATACCTATTGATGACTAGGGTCTGAAAATATATGCCAAAACGTGGACCCGCCGTGTCTTTGAACCGAATTAAACCAAACTTACACACATTGTTAAGGAGGTATTGAAGATGGTTTCCGTATAGTTTGGATACCTATTGGTAGATAGAGTCTCGAGACAACCTTCGGATGTGTATGTACAATATGGGTATCAAATGGAAGCTGTTGGTGAATGCTTTAGTTCAGAGTATTTCCATCCGCTTCGTGACTAGGGTCTCGAGATAGAGACCAAAACGTGGACCCTAGAATGTGTTTGTACAATATGGATATCAAATGAAAGCTGTTGATAAGTGCTTTAATACGGGGTAATTTTCATACCTATTGATGACTAGGGTCTGGAAATATATGCCAAAACGTGGACCCACCGTGTCTTTGCACCGAATTAAACCAAACTTACGCACATTGTTAAGTAAGTATTGAAAATGGGTTTCGTAAAGTTTGGTTGTAATTCGGAGCACTGGCAACGGGTACAGCGTTCTTTTGAACCAGCCATAATGTCGCTTACTTTTTTAACGCTTGGGGCGGAACTGAACTGTCAAATTGACAGTGTGAGTTACAATGTGTCAATATTTCTTTCTGATTTGGATGCCATAAGGAAAAAACGTAAGTGCAACATGTAAAAATTGTTTGTGAATTTTTTTGGGGTGGATTTTGGAACAGTGAATAATTTCTTACGAAATTTGAGAATTTAATGTGAAATCCGAATGAAATTATGTGTTCGTGGAAAAAACATTTTTTTCGTTTTTTTTTTGAAAAATATAAATGGATAATGGTTAAAAGAGCTCCAATGCTTAATAAAACATATAAATTGAAACGAAGAATTCATGGATGATCAGGAAAAAAGACGATTGTTTATTCATATGCGTTGATTTGAAATTTAAAAACAATCTTCTTTTTTCCTGATTTTCAATTTATATTTTATATTTACTCAAAAACAAATAGAAAAACAAAAAATATTGTTTGTGCCAAAGCGCTTGAATAAAGAATAAAGAAATAAATAATATGAAAACCATAAATTTTCTGTTCTAAACCATATCTATTCTATTTTAGTGTGCCAAGCGAAGGGGGCCGGGTTTGCTAGTCTACAATATACCATATTTAACAGGTCATCTATTATTATAACAGATGAACATTTCACGAATAATGATGGCAGTGTGCGACAGTGCGTTATCATGGCGCAAAATCGACGAGTTGTTTCCCCACAAATCCTTTCCTTTTTGACGAATTGCTTCACGTAAACGTCGCATGACGCCCATATAATCATCACCATCATTGTTTCCTTAAATCTCTAGCGGGACATAGGGCACCAACAACACCTACGCGCCATCTCGTCCGATTACTGGCTAATGCCTTCACCTGCTTCCAGTTTAACCTGAGTTAAGCCGTCTCGTATTAGTCCGTATTAATTGTCCGTCACACAGTTAGTCAAGGCGGCGTAACTTTTACAAATGCCAAGCAATGGCGTTAAAATTTTGGAAGGAATGTTAATCATAGATGTGGCAGTCTAACAAAAAAAAAAAAATCCAATCAAGGCGAATCTATTAAAGGTAAATCAGCTGAGTAGGTTTTTTTCTTTCGCCGTGTCCATGCGGCTGTCAGCTCAGAATGAAACAAGGCAAATTCATTATTTGTTTCCTACTTTTTTAATACTTTGGTTTGACAATCAAGCGTACAGAACAGTGTGATTGGTCTAGTGCCACCACTTTTAATGAATGCGCCTTGACTCTAATCAATTGACTTATAACGTCACCTGGCTGTAGATACGGGAACTTTTTGATCAAGTTGGTATGATTTTTATGTCGGTGTATTTGTTATTACGTTGCTCACTACTTTTTTCTTAACGACAGAGTTGAGTATAATACTCTACTCGAAATATTTTTGATATCTTTTGGCACACATTAAGCGGGTTTTGAAGAAACATTGTAAAATGAGTAGATTTGACTTGTGATCATTCCGCCAACGCATGCGCGTGCAGAAATTTTTTTTCTATTATAGTTTATTGGAATTATTATACGTTTCATTATAACACTAAGCTTAAAACTTGCAGAAAAGCAATTAATTAATAAATTTAAACTTATTTTGTTTAAATTACCCAGTGGCTAAATAAATTTAATACACAAATGTCAACCGTCAACTGTTTTTGTTTTTGTTTGCTTGCCTTACATTTCGCCCAGTTTATATTGCACAAAATGTTCATCGTCAATTACTTTAAAAGCTGTTTTGCGATAATTTTGTAAATCATAGAGAAATTTGCCGCCACAACTTTTTGAAAGTGTCTTGATGACTGGCCTGATATTGTCGATGCCCGTCAATGCCACCAGTTCATCATAGTAATCGAACTGAAAACAATTAAAAAATTGTTGGAAAATACATATTTTTATTAAATTGCATTTCCTCTCCACTCACTTGTCGCTCGCCTACCACATGCGACTTTCTGCGCGGTAATCCACGCTCTCTACGCTCTGCCAAATCGCGTTCCGTGTCCGCTAGCATATCTTCTGTACTGGGCAATTGCAATTTTCCGCTGTAGTATTGCATCACAAAGCGCATCTGTATGTCGAAGAGTTGTATCGGGTAGGCATAAATTGGTAATCCTATGAAGCACATCGTCGGATGATAGATGTTAATGCAATGCTTGTAGAGTGGAAATACGAAATTGTCATGCACTTGTAGATTGCAATCGGCGCTGAGGAAGGGAATTGTTAAATTGTAACCAGTACAGAATATAATGTGAGTGAAGTTGGCTTGAGTGCCATCCTTGAAAACGGCGCCACTTTCCGTGTAGCGCTGCACAAGCGGCTTTTGTACAACATTCGGCATAAAGTCTGTGATTGGTGGCTTCTGTTGGAGGTGGTGACTGAGGTAGATGCGTTTGGCATACGGGTAAATATGATGAGTGATATCCATGCCGCTGCGGCCAGCACCCACCATGAGGACCGTGGCATCTGTGGGTAAAATATATATAAGAAAAGCAAATCAATAAGAAATAATTAATTCTGAATTCCTTTTATGATTGTCTAAGGCTTATGGAATGGCTGAATATCAATGTTTATTGCCTGAAGTCGCGTTTAAAAAACGTTCGAAAGTTTGCTTTCGGTTAGGCACCCTAAAAGTGCTAAAGTGAAACTCGAACTGGCTGCAAGACGCCCTGAAATGTGGTCGACAGCGGTATCCACAGACTACGACACTGTAAATATCCGAAGACATCTATTATTATATACTGCGGCGTTATGACAGAAATCCTAGAATGCTTCCAAGGTCAGGTAGGGTAAAAATGGCGCAGAAAGTAGTTAAGGTGCCTGTAAACACCATCCGAATGGGATTTGTCGAATAAAAAACATGAAAGGACTGGATCACGAGTTACGAACCCTACGCATAGAAAGCTCAGTTATGAAACTATTGGCCTGGGCCATAGCTGAGATTAAGTCACAGTTATGTAAATATAACACTGATGCAAATATGAGTCCCAAATAATTGGCTTAAATGACTGTGAAACATCCAGCTAAGTACCTGTTTATTCGTCAAAGTATTTGCAAGCTTTATAGCTGGACAACTATTTATGCTAAAATTGTGTGAAAGGGACTGCCGAGCAATTAATTCTACATATGAGGGCGGTCACCGTAGCCAAATGGATTGGTGCGTGACTACTATTCGGAAGTGCGCAGGCTCGAATCTCTGTGTATGGAACACTAAATGATAGAAAAAAGTTTTTCTAATAGCGATCGCCCCTCGGCAAGCAATGGCAAACCTCCGAGTGTATTTCTGCCATGAAAAAAGCTCCTCATAAAAATATCTGCCGTTCGGAATCGGCTTGAAACTGCAGGTCCCTCCATTTGTGGAACAACATCAAGACGCACACCACTAATAGGAGGAGGAGCTCGGCCAAACTCGGCTCGGCTTACTAATAACTTTGTAAATAATTGCTAAATAATAAATAATTTCTACATATATATATATATGCATATTATCTACGCGCTTTTTTTGAAATACCCTTTATTTACATACAAATCATCGATGATTGCTTCATTGTTTTTAAAAATAAAAAACGAATATTTCCAGCAGCTACAAACAACGCAAATAGAATTTTTTGTATGGTTAAAATTTCTGCGTACGATTATCATAAAAAATGTCAAAATTTACTATGGCAATATCAAATTTGATAAATTCATACTGGCGTTGTTATATCCCGAACTTAAATAAGAACCCACGCACTCCAATTTCTCAGAAATTTCATATCGTTTGATGTTTAGTCAGTTTTAGTCAGTTTTAGTCAGATAACTCAGAGATAGGCTCTTAAGAAACATGTGTGCATTTGTTTTCTTTGAATCAGGGTGACATCTGTGACAGTCATGACTGCAAATGTTATTTGTTTCAACTAAGTATTTGAGATAAGATTGGGGATAAGCGAGCAGCAGCCATGTGCACTTGAACAAGCCGTATCGAATGAGGATCTCGAGTGTGATGTTTACTGATTTTTGATGTAACTTATATTTATAAATTTATAAAAAATGTTAACATTAAGTTGAGTTCATTGTGAAAAGTTAAATAAAACACAGAATTTTATATTGTTACATTTTTTTTGGAGTTCGTCTGAATCCATCTTCGAGATCTTATGGATATGCCTCATCGACCAGATATGAACAACTGACACATATTTATATTTATAAGAGTTCGCAATAATAGCAGTGAGGCATATTGCAAAGCTTTCACTATTTATTTATTTTTTGTTTAATTTTTTAAATAAAATTTGTTTTTAAATTTGTTAAATTTTTTCATTTTTTTATTTAATTTTTTTAAGGGGGACCACCACTGTGAACACGTGAAAATTAAGTGATTTTCAAGATTTTTTTTTATAAGTAGGGATGATTATTTGAGGATCGGGCATATTATAATTTATTTAACATATATTCAACTATACTGACACAAATTTTTATTAAAAAATATTCAAAATTACAATTGTTATTAATATTAATGCAATGACGTCATAAAAACTGATGCACCCTGGTGGCCACGATACAGCGGTGAAAAATCATCTGAAAGCAAAAAACCAAAAAAATTCTTAATCTATACATCAATGGCTATCGTCGTACGAGGCGTCTTTTTTTTATTTTTGGAATTTTTAAAAACGTAGCCAATACAAGTACAAAAATTAAAAAAGAAATTAAATTCGGTTCATAAGTCTTCGAGAAATCGAGGCCACCATGTTCAGAAAAGTCGTTTTGAGAAAAACGGGTTTAAAGTTTTCATTGGCCGTTGTAACTCACTATCTGCAGTTATTGTATTGGGTATAACTTCGTCAAATGGCGGCCGCCGTAGCCAAATGGGTTCGTGCGTGACTGCGATTCGGAATTCACAGAGAGATCGTAGGTTCGAATTTCGGTGAAACACCACAATTAAGAAAAACATTTTTCTAATAGCGATCGCCCCTCGGCAGGCAATGGCAAACCTCCGAGTGTATTTCTGCCATGAAAAAGCTCCTCATAAAAATATCTGCCGTTCAGAGTCGTGTTGAAACTGTAGGTCCCTCCATTTGTGAGGAGCTCGGCCAAATACCCAAAAAGGGTGTACGCGCCAATTATATATATATATATAGTCCGTTCACTCAACCAATCATGGTTTCTGTAATTTTGAGCAACATCTGGAAACACCTTTTGAATAAGTTCATCTTTTGATCGAGTTAACTGACAAAAACTTTGAGGAAAATTAATGCAACCAGTCAAGGTGTCTATAGGAAATTCGCCATTACCAATGTCACTGAGTTGTTTAGAGAATATGTCCATATTGGTCATTTTGCAACTCGAAACGCATATTCTTGCTTAAGCGTAATACCTTGACATGTTTCCACAAATTGGAAGACTTTAAACATGCATTGAGTTCATTAGCTGGCGTTGATCGTGAAATCACTGGCCACGTTTGATGAAAATCTCCTGCTAATAAAATCATTGCACCACCAAATGGGTTATGATTGCTCCGTAGATCTTGTAAAATATATTTGTTTTTTGTTTTCTTAAAATGTGTTTATGTTTTGTTATCACTTTTGTGTGAACGCATTAGATCCTCTAACGCGAACACGCACACACACGAACGCGCAATATTTATATGGGAAAAAGAAAAGGGCTGTTTTACTGGTTTCCCGGAAATGATTCGAATTTTTCTCGCCGTAAAAACCATCCTTGGACTTAAAGAAACATTTAAAAATAATAATTGTTAAGATTGGTCCATGCGTTGTTGAGTTATGCGTTTACCAACACATTTTGCGATTCATTTTTATATTATAGGGTAGGGATTCATTTTACAGAAAAAACGTGTGTCCATAAACGATTTGTCCTCTTATTACTTATTATAAAATGTAATATTAAATATCCCATGCGCATTGCTGCCATAATTTTTTGCAACCTCAGTAAACGTCGCATACGGATTTCCTCCGCAATTAAATTAGCTATTCCTTCTTGTATTTTCTTCATATCGTTAGTAATAATGCTATCTTGCTGTTACCACGCACATGACCATGAGGAGCTACCGAGATTAATATTCAAAGATCTGGTAGCGCAGGCGCAGAAGCTTGGCGCAAAGCTAATTATTGGTGCGGATGTAAATGCGCATCACGAGATACAGGGGAAGTACTGATACAAACGCTAGAGGTGAGTGTCTCTTTGAATATCTGATAGGAACTAAACTACAGATTTGCAATAAAAGTAATAAACCTACTATTATCATTAGTAATAGACAGGAAGGGTTAGACGCTACTTTTGCTTTTGATTCCGTTATTAACAGAATTAGGAACTGGAAAGTTTCGGAAAAACTTAAGGCCAAAATCTCTTTCTTCTTTCCTATTGAAAACTGGGGAACAATTACTGCAGCACTTACTGATATTGGGGTAGAACCGGGCTTGGTAGGCTTCATTGGCAAAATGCTAAAAAGCGGAATCATTGAAGCGAAACGAGGAGAATCGGTGCTCTCCTTGTAAGTAGAAGTACACCGCAAGGTGGAGTCCTCTCTCCGTTTTTATGGAACGCAGTTGTAAATAAACTTCTGTTAATACTGGAATCGGTAGGCTGTAAGGTGATAGCCAACGCCGATGATGTTGTTATTGCTCTCTCTGGTAAATTTGTATCTACATTAAGAGACCTAATACAAAATGGTCTAGATATACTTTCTAGGTGGGCAGAAAAGTGTGGTCTAGGAGTCAACCCAGACAAAACACAAATCATATTCTTCACTAGAAAACACAGAATCCCTCAGCTAAGTCCAATTATGCTCAAGGGGGAAGCTCTTTTGATTTCGGAAGAAACCAAGTACTTGGGACTAAACATAGATAGGAAACTGACTTCGAAGTCAAACACTTTAGAAAGAGTCAGGAAAGCGAACCAAGCTTTTTATGCCTGTAAGAGAGCTTTAGGTAAGACCTGGGGAATTAAACCTAAGGTTGCTCATTGGCTTTACACTGCTGTCGTCAGACCCCTTCTTCTATATGGAAATGTTGTCTGCTGGTGTGCTATGCAGAAAAAAACCTATTCTAATTTATTGAATAAGGTGCAGAGATCAGAGCAATTAGCAATATGTGGCGTTGGGAAAACCACGCCATCCACGGCTTTGGACATCATGCTACATCAGCCACCCCTGGATCTCTTCTGCAAATACTCAGCGGCCTGCTCCGCTTTAAGGCTCAAAGCGATCTCACAATGGAGGACTATCACGCATGGACATTCAACCATCTTAGACTCCTACACGGATATACCCAGTGACTGTGATTATCACCCTCCCATTCTATGCTTCGAAAGGAACTTCCTAATGAAAATCCCTTCTAGACTGGAATGGCTTGAAGAAGATCCAACACCCCGCACACCCGTTAAGATCTATACGGATGGATCTAAAATGGACACCGGAGGGCCGAAGAGCTTTTTATTAGTGAATCCTTTAAACTACCGGATAACTGTAGGGTTTTTCAAGCGGAAATAAACGCTATTCATGAAGCCTTAAAATGGTTAAAGATAAACAGAATATCATCAACGGATATCTGCATTCTATCAGACAGCCAAGCTGACCTACTAGCCCTCTCTCTCTAAATGAGATGGCCAAGCAATATCGTATAATCTTATGCTGGGTTTCAGGCCACAGAGATATACCAGAGAACTCTAGTGCAGATCAACTTGCAAGAGAAGGAACCTGTATGCCAGACATAAGTAATTTTATGGAGATACCTCTCGCAACTTGTAAGCTTTTCATTAAGGACGCACTATTCAGTTCTGCAAATCAAAGATGGATTACCATTAACACCTGTGAAATTGCTAGGCAAACATGGCCAAGTCTAAACTTACGTCTGTACAAGAGTATTATAAAACTGAGTAGACGTCAAATCAGGACCTTAGTAGGGGCCCTCACAGGACATTGTCTCATAGGAAATCATGCAAGGAGATTAGGCGTTCACACGCATAATTTCTGTCGTAGCTGCAGAAATGAGGAGGATTTGGAAACAATTCAACACCTTTTTTGCACATGTCCAGCTCTAGTCAGAAGCAGGAACCGATTTTTAAAATCCTACTTCTTAGCGAATATAGATAATCTATGCACTTTTGGTATCAAAAACCTTTTACGATTTGTCAAAAGCTCAGGATGGTTTAATATGGAGAGGGAAATGTAGCCCAGCCCCCGCGGCTCACAACGGACCCATTTCGTGGTCTAAATGGCATCGTTGTCTCTATGTGCGTTGCGGCTGCCAAACCTAACCTAACCTAACCTAGTAATAATTAAAGAAACCAAAAACACTGAAATATGCCACCAAAATAATTTCTAGGAAGAAAAACCTCTCAAAGCTGTCAATGATTGTAAATTTTGCAGGTAATCTGACATATGTGAACTGGTAGATTGTGTATTATTAGGGTTGATAAGCGCCTATGACAACAGTGCCGTTTAAGATTTCTCCATATGCTGGCGCAATAAAGCTTTATGATCAAAACAATCTTTGAACGTCAATGTACTTACATACATACGTACAATGTTTGTTCGAATGTTTGGGTGTTGATGGAATAGGAAATAAGTAGAAGCGCTAGAAGTGGCGGGGTCTCGGCACATTTTTGATCAACTGATTTTTAATGTAAATACCTAAAATAATGCGAACGTAGTGGTGCCATGTGAAATGATGCACCTTATTTGACAATTATTGCGTGCATGACTTTATAAATCAAGAAATAATCGGCAAATAAATTGCGCAGTGAATTTAAAGGGATCTGTGCAAATCGTTTAAAAATAAATATTACAGCTTTAATTAGTAGGTAATCACAATGTATGTATTTAGTTATGACACGTCGAGCTCAGTAAATATTTACATGGAAGTGCAGGAAATATATGTATGTATGTGTATGCACATCTTTCTGTATTTAGAGTGGCTCACAGTGAAAATAGTCCACCTTGAACTGCAAAAAAAAATTGTGAACTTAGTATAAACAACAAAAAATGTATGTAGGTGAATTTCATAGTTCTATTTACTTAAATTGCAAATACAAAAAAGCTTTTTTTTTAATTTAATTACATTTGTGATAAAAAAAAGAGGTTGTCTGTAAAGTCGGTTTACTGACGATAGTTTACCGTGACAACGTCATAAGAAAATACTGATGTAATGGTTGCAATTCTCAAAACAAAATTTTAATTTTATTTTATTTGTTTGAAAGATTTTTGTATGGATATCGAGAAGGAGGTAAATGGAATCGCAATGGAATAGGTCAAGTTACATTTACACAAACGTGAAAAATTACGAAACATTTATCAAATTCATGAAAGATATGTTCAATTTCGATTGTGGATCAGTCAACAACATTAAGAGGCACCATCATCGATTTGCCTTTTTCAAGACACTTTACACTCGAAACACAACAGAGAAATGGTTCATTACCATGCACAAAGGAAGAAGGCATATGCAAATACAAATATGTGAATTTATATACCTACATATGCGCATATACATACATATTATATATACAGAAGGGCAGCAGAAGCAGTAACTGCACTAACACGACTAATGATGAATATTAGAGGCCCTAGGCAAAACAGCAGGAGACTTCTTAATACTGTGGTCTCGTCGATTTTGCTGTACGCAGCTCCGGCATGGGCGGAAGCCACAAACTACAGCTCGTATGTGAAGTGTATGAAATCGGTGTACCGATTGAGTGCTCTCAGAGTGTGCTGCGCGTTTCGCACGGTATCGGAAGACGCCATTATGGTTATAGCAGGTCTACTCCCAATAAATTTAATGGCAAAAGAGTACGCTGAAGTTTACCAAAACAAAGCTACTTCAGAACGACAGACAATACGCAGGATAGCAAGGGAGCGCAGGCAGCGTTTATGGCAGGAAAAATGGAGCTCATCTCCCAACGGACGCTGGACGTACCGTTTGATTCCCATTATTTCGAAATGGATTAACCGTGAACATGGACAGTTAGACTACTACCTGACCCAAATACTGACAGGACATGGGTGCTTCAAATCCTACTTATACAGGTTTAAGCACGAAGACGACCCGTACTGTTCTTATTGTGCACCAACTGCAGAAGACGCAGAACATGTTTTGTTTGTCTGTCCGCGATTTGCGTTAGAAAGGGAGGAACTAAGCACTAGGGTGGGGAAGCCAATTACGGCTGATAACCTAGTCGATATTATGATAGAGTCCGAAGAATATTGGTCCGCTGTATGTAATATGGCAAAAATAATAATCTCCAAACTGCGTCGCGCTGAACAACAGCGCAGATCTTCATGAAGAGGCAATAGGCCGCTCCCCCTTCCGTGAAGTACTACTTAACGGTTGTCCCGCGGGAGGGAAACGGAGCTGGGGTGGGTTTTTAGTGGGTGAGCCGAAAGGCAAGTCTCACACTTTTCGGCTTTCAATGCTTTGTGCCACCTCCATAAAAAAAAAAAAAAAAAAAAAAAAAAATACATATTATATATATGCTCACTCAAGTAGGACAGAGCCAGATGTCGAACGTTGCCGAACGCGGGGGCCGATTGTGCTCTTTGTCGTTCGTTCCGCGCTCTCGCTTGCAGTTCAAGCACATTAGCTTACATTTGCTTGCATACGGAATAGACTCGTATATTTGATATGTCCATATGACTTGTATGCATCTTTACATATAGATTTGTTCTTTTTGAAAATTGCGCGAAATTGTATATGTATATGCATGTTTATATACATATTTAGTATACAACATATCTTATAAGGTATATGGTAAATATATAAATATATAATAAAAAAATTAATAATAATAACATTAAAACAACAGGTATTATTAACAAACTGTTTTATTTTAAATTCTTCAAGTAAATCAAATTAATAATAATCAATAAGAAGGCATATGCAAATACAAATACGTGAATTTATATATGTACATATGCGCATATACATACACATATACGCTCACTTAAGTAGGAGAGAGCAAGATGTCGAACGTTGCCGTTCGTTTGCTTTGTTCGCTTTGTCGTTCGTTCCGCGCTTTCGCTTGCACTTCATTCAATGCAATGAGCAAGGTAACGGCAATGAGAAAGGTAACGACATATGAGCAAGGTAACACTAATGTGCAAGGTAACGACATATGAGCAAGGTAACACTAATGAGCAAGGTAACGAGTGAAAATGGTCCACACTAGCAAAGCTGCGATAGGTAACGGAAGTTTTTCAAAATCTTCTGCCATTCTGGTCTGCTTACTTTGGTTTACATTTTTGTATTAAACAACGAACACCTGTTAGATGAATTCATTTTCATTTTGAAATCTCCACTTTCGACGACTTCAAATGCTGGTAATTAAATTTAATGCATTTTATTGAGTTTGTGCGCTTGTGTGTTTTATATCACTTTAATTTATTGACCTCAACCAAGAGCTAGGAACGTCAACGGGAACTTCAAGCAGATGTGTATGTACGAGTACAGCAATTTCTACAATGCATTCTTCTTATTCCCTTTTATTTTAAGAGTGTTTGTATGTATGTATTACGCTTTTGCCGTTGAAATGGGTCAATGCGATAATACTGACAGAAGTCTCACAATGTTGTTTATGAAAACATTACAATATAGTATAAGGAAATGTCTAAGAAGGAATGAAAAATATTTTGAAATTATTGTTGGCGCCAGCATTCGCTTCTGGGGGAAGTTTCCTAACCTTTGAGGGCATGCTGACGCCATTGCGATATGCTTTCACTTGGCAGTCCTACTTTACGGGAGACCAAATAGTATACGGCGGGCCGAAAAAATGGCGTTGGTATGAAATTTGAATTCAAACATTCGATTTCAATTAAATTTAGCCAGTGAATTAATTGCTTCAAATAAAAATTAAGTGCGCACACTCCGTTTTTGCCAGTTTAGCGTTTTTAAACTGTGTCTGGCACAGTGTCGAACAAATGACGTGAATTCCCGCATTTTGTGTTTTAAGAATGCATTTAGTTGTGGGAATGTAAATGCGGGACTTACCACTATTAATAATTTTATTTGACTTCCTGTGACTATTTTTTTAAGGGCAAGGGTATACGGGAATTTTAGCAATTCATCAGAATTCATTGATAATTCTTTGAATGCAAAATGCAAATACGTTGCTGTTGTTGTTGTTGTAGCAGCATAAACATTCCCCTTGCATATACGAGGAATGCTGTTGAAGTGACAGTCCATGGCCGGATAAAAATCCGGGTCGTTCCGGTTACGTCGAACCGACTGTCGTGGGAACGTAAGTATGATAGTTTCCTTTGGTTAATTGAATTGTGCTGTAATTTCTGTACATATAGAAAATCCACGAGTTTGTTAAACCCAGCCTAAAAATATACTTTGAAAATTGGCCCGTGCCGCAGCCACATAAGATGGTCCCAGACAACAAAAATTCTTACGTAATGTACTGATAACATCACAAAACTAAAGCAAAACAATGTTTGAATTATAAAATATTTAGCACTTTTATTCTTAAACGAAAAAAAAAATGTAGAGGAGAAAACTACCTAATAGACGCAATGCCAATTTGCACACACGATTATAAAAAAAATTAATATTTGCTAATGAGTACAACACATTGTTGGTAGAGTTTTTTCGAAAATAAAATCAAATAAATGCACTACGGTTAATAACAGATACTAATGCTGACTTTGGGTTTCACAATTTTTCTGTTAATTCTGGCACAGCTTTGAACAAATCTGCAACTAGTCCAATATCAGCTACTTGGAAGATAGGTGCCTCAGGATCTTTGTTTATTGCTACGATAGTCTTAGAATCTTTCATACCAGCCAAATGTTGTATGGCGCCAGAAATGCCGACTGCGATATACAACTCAGGAGCAACAATTTTGCCCGTTTGGCCGATTTGCAAGTCGTTGGGCACGTATCCAGCGTCAACAGCAGCCCGAGAAGCGCCAACAGCAGCGCCGAACTTGTCAGCCAGATCATACAGCAGCTTGAAGTTGTCACCAGACTTGAGTCCACGACCGCCAGACACAATTACTTTGGCACCAGTCAGCTCAGGACGGTCGGATTTTGTGAGTTCTTGCGAAACAAACTCACTCAATTGTGAGGCGTAATCACCAGACGGTGCTTGCTCGACAGCACCGCTGCCACCAGTGGCTGCAGCCGGCGCGAAATTGGTGCCTCTTATTGTGATCACTTTAACGGGATCCTTTGAACGCAGAGTGAGTATTGCATTACCAGCATAGATGGTACGTACAAAAGTATCCTCGCTCTTTATATCGATAATTTCCGAAATAGGTGAAACATCCAATTTTGAAGCTACGCGTGGAAGAACATTTTTGCCAAATGCCGTCGCACCAGCCAAAATATGTGTGAATTTGAATTGTGATTGGGCAGCTAACACCAATGGAGTGATGGACTCGGGAGTGAAGCCTTTAAAAGCAGCATTCTCTGCAACCAGTACTTTAGCTACACCTTCGACCTTGGAAACTGCCTCAGATGCCTATTCAAGTAATATGACAGTGCCATTTAGACGCGGATTATGCAAACATACGAGAGTCGAAACTACGTGTAACTAACATACCGGACCACACTTGGTGCCTGCTACCAGAACTGTGACGTCACCGCCGATCTTCTTTGCAGCTGAGATGGTGTTCAATGTGATGGGATTTAACGCCTCGTTGTTGTGCTCAGCAACTACTAAGGTGCTCTTGCAGCGGTGGAGCTAAAACAAGTGCAAATTTTCTTATTTTTGTAGAAGAGTGAAAATTTCACATTCAAATGTAAGCTTACCAAGCTGCTGCGCATCAAATTTCTTGCGTTAGAACTGAACATTTTCGTGTGCCAAAAGATAGGTAAATAAAAGAATATAAAATATGAACTCTAGCTGCAAACTTCTGCAAAAAAGATACTTGATAAGGGCTTTTTTTTAAATCGTAATCACTTTAATAAAGCACCCTCTCGGTGATCGCCACGAAAGTCCAAAAGTCAAACTAGAATTTCACAGCTGTTCGTGGTGAGTTGTTCAACAGGCTGTTGTGCCGCAAAAATTGAGATATTAATGAGGTTTTACTTAAAAGAACGTCTGAATCAAAATAAAGCTGCGTGGTAAAGTATCCCATATATAAAGAAATTTAATATGTTTAGAATATGCATAATTACAAATCCATTTAATTGTTATCTCTGTGCTTGAAAAACGAAACGAAAACTGTTAGTTTTTGCTAATAAATAACTCATTGCCAGTTAAGGGTTTTTGAATAATTTTTATCACATTTCGAAGTAGAGTGGCATTACTATTTGCTGGTTGACGTTTATGGGCATGTCGATAAATGCCAAAACTCACGTAAATATTTACTGGTTTGGGTAAATTTGATTAAAAAATTCTATATTTTATAATTGCTGAGATATATTTTGTTATTCGTACATCAACAAACAAATAACCTTAAAATTATGGCACGTAATATACCAGAGAGGTGAGCACCGAAATTCCTTCCTCGCGAGAGAAGTTTAAAATTTGATGCTTATTTAATTTACTAATATTTAATAGATGGCTAAACTATAAACCTATCGGAAAGCGGATAGAGGGAACACGTTTCATTGCATTTAAGGTTCCGCTGCGCGAGGTAAGCATTTTGAAGGGCAATTGTCTTGCTGGATTAGGAAGCAAAGATACATAAGACATTCTGAGTTTATAACGGGGCATGAAACAGTAGCTGTTTACTTGGGCGCGCTAACCGGCGAGTGCTCAGGGTGCGATGCGCGCTGCTGACGTAAACCACTTTTTTTTGTCCCTCAGCAATCAATTGTAAATTTTGCCGTGAAAACGCCATTCGTTTTCAGTAACTGTGGATCCCTCCATTTGTGAGTCAATAGCAGAATATGTAATCCAAATTGTATTGAAAAGCATCTTCAAAAACGAAGTGCGTATGGTTCCCACGACAGTCGGTTCTTCGTAATCGGAACGACCCGGATTTATATTCCGCCAAGGACTGCCACTTCAGCAGCATTCTCCATATATACATATGTATGGGGAGTGTTTATGCTGCTACAACAACAACAACGAAATGCGTATATTATTGTTGCATTATTATTATTAGTTAAGAATAGTTTTTGATTGATACACATTTCTCATCATCAACACCTGTTTATTAGCAGCAAAATAAGGGATTTGTATAACTTTTTTGTGGCACAATGTCAACACGTAAAATACGAGAGAAACTATTTAAACCATAAAACTGGTTTTCGCAATATATCGCTGGTTTCTCAGCAGATTGCCGCCCTCCTTCGACTGCTGACTTAAGAGGCCCATTTAATTTATGCATTCATACAAATACAAAGTAACGTGCAAAAAAAAAAGGAAAAACGTGCCTACTTATACTTAGGTATTGCTTGATGTTGTATATACATACACAACGGTCCGCTACGATTCAATTGGAATAAACCAAGAAGAACTCCTTTTTCATATTGAATTTTTGTAATTATACATAAAAGTGGCAACTGACATGCAAAACAAGGTTATTATTATATGCAGTGGGTCAGCGGACCACACGCCTAAAGACTGTTGACCACCTAGCCGTTTGGTGCCGAAACAAAGGTTCGAAGCGCCAGTTCATTTTAAAATCAAGGAAAATATGAATATTAAATTAAATTGTTTTGCTTAATTAAATAACAGCAACTACTAAAGGTGGTAGCGTTGGCATTGGCGATGGTCATCTTAAACTGATATTACCTGTAAGGCTTTTCCTCTTGCCCCATTGTAATTTACTCAATTCCTTGTTTACACAACTTTCAGCTTGTAGCAGCATTCTTTGCTTCGGTTTAAAGTTAAATTTATATTAATTATACCACACAGAAATTCGCTTGCAGGCACTACATGTCACACCGCAAATACAAAGGTGCACGTTTATGCGTATGTCGAAGAGCTTTCTGCACTCTGGCGACTCCTTTTTATTATTTTTCGTTAATTAAGCAATTTATTTTGTTGGACATTTGGGGTGGTCTCTTTGCCGACAGACGGTGTCCTGGCCTGATATTTTTCATTTTACGCTTTGTAGTGACAGCGTAAATTTATATGTAAGTGAAAAATAAAGATCACGGGATTTTTAGTTATGCCCTTGCGTAAAATCCACTTAGGAATTTGCATTTACATATACATATAATATATATTCCTACCGTTCGTTTAAGGAGCAAAGCATCGTAGATCAAAAAATGTTAAAATTACAAGGTTTTTATTTAATGCAGTGTTTACCGCTAATTTGCTTATAATTTTTACTTATAATAGTGTATTAATGAAGGCGTGCATGAAGAGCAGCGACTCGATGCCAATATTTTAATGACGACAATACCTAATTTGGGTATGATTATCGATCTGACTAATACCACGAGGTATTATAATCCTCATGTAAGAAACACATTTATTTTGAACAAAGCTAACAGAGGTTTCCTAAATCATGTTTTTGTATATTTTGCAGAGTTTAATAAAAAGGGGTTTAGAGTATAGTAAACTAATGATTCCTGGCCATCATACGCCGCCGCCCAATTTGGTTAACCAGTGAGTATTTGCTTATGTATGCACACACACATAAGTATATAGTGTAGCTTTAGTAATAAACTAATTCTTCATATTTTCAGGTTCAAAAAACTGGTGATGACTTTTTTAAAAAATAACGCCCGCAATGGTGAGTAATCAGATTGAATAACGATTTATAAAATATTTGTTAGTAAACTCCAAGTGTAAGATGCCCAGTATAGCTTTCTACTCCTGCCAATCTATGTTCGGCAAAAAATGGTGACTCAAGCCACAGGCTGTTCGATTGATGTACAACGTAGTGGTTCTGCCAATTTTAACGTATGGAAGCCTAGTTTGGTGGTACCGATGCAGGTATCACTGTTTTCACTGACGGCCCCAAGATGGCATCGGGAGGCAGAGCAGGAGTTTTTTTTAATCAGCCAATTTATCTAAAACTGTTTTCCAGGCAGAAGTCTTTGTGATCCTACAGCAGTGCTGTCCATCCCATAGATCAATTGATCAAACGTATTCTTACTCTCCATCGTTCAGTTGTTAGCAAACCAGCAACGAATAAACATCAAGTTTGTCCGCGACGCTTAGTGTATGCAATACAATGCCCTGTGAGAACTTTTTTATTCTAGAAAATGCCTTTGGCGACTTGCAATGCCTTTTATGTTACAAGTCGTTCAAAGGAGGCTATAGATGTAATATCAAAAGGCATTTCGATTCCTCCCACAAAAATATACAAATTTTAGACAAAAAAGCTAGTCAGGGATTATATGAAGAAAAAAAGTTAGACTTTTTGGAAAAATTCAAAGGGTGGTTGCCTATAGTAGAAAATGAGGAAGGTGTTAAGCAATCAACTATGAAAATAAAAGCTGAGCTATCTTCCATGATCAGTTTATATATTGCTAAACTAGGCCGACCTTTTATAAATGGTGTTTTTGTTAAAAACATTTGTCTAAAAATTTTTCAAAAAATGAATCTTGAGCTAGTTAAAAATATACCCATATCCCGCCAAACAGTAGCCCGACGGATTGATGAACTGGGAATACACATTCAATCTGCAGTGAAGGAAAAAATTAATGATTGCCAATTTTTTTCTCTGTGCTTGGACGAAACCACCGATATTAATGATTTATGTCAACTGGCGATATGTGTACGGACAGTTAACGTAAATCATGAAATAACTGAAACAATGTTTTCTCTTGAAACATTCTGTGGGAATGTTACAGGAAAGATCTTGTTCGACGTAGTAAACGAAAAAGTTTTTTCAGTTTTCGATGCAAACAAATTTGTAGGAGTATGCACGGATGGGGCAAACGTTATGACCGGCAAGAATGAAGGGTTCATTGGCCAATTGAATAAAAATGGAATTTCTGGGAGACATTTTCATTGCATTATTCATCAAGTTGCACTCGCTTCAAAATTTTTGAGCGGTCATTCTGTCATGAAACGTGCAGAACAGATTATCAATGAAATACTGGGAGGGCACCATTCCCTCACCCACAGAAAATTTGTAAATTTTTTAAAAACAATTTCTGCTCGCATTATGACCTAAAAATGTATACAGGCATTCGTTGGCTAAGTCGTGGTGATTGTCTCAACAGGTTATTTGACTTGAGGGAAGAAGTTTTGCAATTTCTTGAAATTAATTGTAATGAAGACACCCTAGTTCGATCTTTAAAAGATGACAATTTTATTTTGGATTTAGCATTTTTGGCTGAGTCTCCTTTTTTTGAACAAACTCAGTTTAAAGCTTCAAGGAAAAGAAACAGGAATAAACGATGCTGTGAAAAATGTGCATCAATTCCAAACAGAACTATTTTTGCTTTTAAGGGAACTTCAATCTGGCGATTATGCCCATTTTCCGAAAACTTCGCTTATTATTACGAAACATGAGGGTGTTAAACCGAGTGATCATATTGCAATTCTCGAACAATTGTTTAACAATTTTGAAGACAGATTTCAGGATTTTGTTTCTTTTCAACCATTTCTTGACATCTTTGAAAACCCCTTCAAATGCGATATAAGTAAGTATGAATTTGCAAAGCGAAAACGTTCCACCACACGGAGATAATATTGAATTCTGGAAAAATTTAGAAGAATCATTATATCCAATATTGAAAAGAATATCTTATCAGTGCCTTTAACTTTTCCCCACAACATATTTTTGTGAGAAAGTTTTTTCGGACTTAAAGTTCATTGGCAGCAGCGCCACAGTTTAACATCAAGTCATTTATCGAATGTACTTTTATTAAGAAGCTGCCACGAAAGTATTCATATTAAAGATTTTATTAGAGATATAATATAGATTTACAAACCCAAATATATATCAGGAGTTACATAACGTTCCAAATTTTCTACTCCAATCCAATATTTATTTATTTTGGTTTAAATTTCCTACTGGGCTGCTCCCATTCTCTCGCTCTCACTTATACACTCACATTTTTGGACATTCTGGACAGCACTGTCCTACAGGCATATAACATTTCTTAGAGAACATGGGAGGAAGGATGAAGGTTCTGACGACGCCATGGTGCAGATCTAAGCTCGTCAACCCCTGTAAGGAGGAGATCAACTCTCTTGGATGTGCAGGTAACATTTCTCTTATCTGAGTTCCAGAACATAGAAACATAGAGGGAAATTGCTTATGAGCTTGCCAGGAAGGTGTTGTTGTTGTTGTAGCAGCGCAAACATTCCCCGTACATATTAAATTCAGGGAATGCTGTTGAAGTGACAGTCCTTGGCCGATTATAAATCCGAGTCATTTCAGTTACGTAGAACCGACTGAATTGATGGTTGTTGTTGTTGTAGCAGCATAAACATTCCCCATATTTACATACGGGGAATGCTGCTGGAGTGACAGTCCTTGGCCGGATATAAATCCGGGTCGTTTCGGTAACGTAGAACCGACTGTCGTCGAAACGAATAAACCGACTGAATTGGTCTTAGAGATCACCTAGCCGGTCATCGGCACCCCGCTTACTATTTTTAAAGGGGAATTGCGCAACTTATTTTCCACGAAAGAAGAGATGGAGTTTCATATCCTTGGCACCAGTACAGTAGACGCAGGACTCTAAAAGCCCTGGGAACTCTACGTCATTTAATTTCTAAACTCTTAGCTGTGTTTACCATCCATTGGATGATCGGTACACACGCAGAAAAGCTAGGTTTATCATTTAATACCCTTGGCAGATGTGTTGGTGACCTTTCAGAGCAGACTGTTGAGCACTTTCTCTGCAAATGTCCGAGTTTGGCAGCTAGACGATTAAGATCACTGGAAGCTTCTTTCTTCGACAGCCTGGGGCAGTGCTCCAACCTAAATCTCATAAATTTTCTCTATTTCAATAGCTCTGGCTGGCTGTAGATATGTTTTCGATATCTCATTGTGGTATCAGAACGGCGCTTTAGTGCTATTTGGGGAGCGCCAGACTGGTACTTCAACCATTTTACCTACCTATCTAAACTCCAAGTTAATAAATTCACAATTAATTTAAAGAGCTTCGATATGAAATTAGCAAAAGCGATTCAACATAAATCAAGTTATATGTTTGATTTTGCGTGCAGCTACCAGCAGTTAATAAAACAAAAGACATTTGCTCGTTTTAGTTGCATGCGCATGGTAATTTCTCTGACCCTAATTTAAAGTTTCCTACCAACTGCCATATCCCATGGTTTTATCTCTTAGTGTTTATCAACGCGTGCATCTAATACGTACCGACAGTAAAACTAAGAGTCATGTATTTTCGGCCTACTTTGCGCATGACTCATGTCAATTACGAGGCCGTTGCAAGTGCACCCACTTTGGTTTGATACAAGTTGTAGGTATTCTTATGAATAGCCGCATAAGCAGCCGTTTGACATCTTAGTGGCATTTCATGTTATCATCCCACGCGATTAGGGCTACCTAAGACCAATTAAACCAGACTTCTACTACGTGCAACAAGGCTCGGGCAATTAGTTTCGCGAACGACCATAAGCCAAACGATTAGGTTGCTTTTTGCAACTTGTCTTGCAGTTATCACGTTTGCAGTGATAATAAAATTAAGTGCGTGCTTTATTATTAAGTTCAACGAATATTTATTGTTTTTGTTTTTGTTTGCAACAATTTGAAACTCAAGAAAATATTTAATAACTTGCTGGCTAACTGATTCGCTCGAAAAAAGCTCCATCTGCTCTTTAGCAGTTTTTGCTATTGGCAGAAGAACAAATTGTGCGTCAGTCAATACCTTTCGCGCATAATAAAAATCCAGCCAAACAACGCATACAAAAATTAATATTGCAAACATAACAATTTAACAAGTAAAGTACAAATAACAACAAATCAATATTTGCGGTGGTCTTGTCATCAACGCAGAATAATGAAAATACAATAGCTGACAAAAACAACGGCGTCTGAAGAAGCGGCAAATGAAGCAACAGCAGCGGTGGTGGTAACTTTGGCCTACGTCGGAGCTTACTTCCTTTCGCCGCTACATTCTAGTTCAAACTACGCCAGCATGACGAATCTCATGTAAACTGCGCATGCGCATAGCTCCTTTTGCTCGCGCAAATGCTGCTGTTGCACTGACATGTTTCTTAAAATTTATTGCCCATGTTAAACAGCGTGTGTGTGTTGGCAGTTATTGTTGCTGCTGCTGCTGCTGCTGCTGCTGCTATAGAAATTGTTACTTTGCTGCCGTTGCTTCTTCCATTGCTTTGGCTTTCAACACGTTCACATTGTTGCTGTATCTGAAAGTTAGCCGTAAGTCCGACGGCTACCCAAGCGGTTTTCCATTCATAGCCGCATTGCACAGTCGGCATTGGCTATGGCCTCACTTATTCTGCCGTAGCGACTGTGGTTTCAGTTTGTGCTCAGCGTGTGGGTGTTGACATATTTTTGCGGTTGGTTTTTGTAAATTAAATTTTTGCGGTCGATTTCTTTCACTCACTTCTACATTTCGGTGCATTCTACGGCTTTTGTTAGCCGCCATTGATTTTTTTACTGCAAGTAAAAATTTTACTCCAAGCTATTTAAATTTGCTGGAGTGGTGCAATAAATTTTTTTGTTTGTTTAGTTTTTCGGTTTCGCGTTTGACAACAAAAGACTCGCAATCTTAGTTGGGTTCTAAACTTTTTGGTAGCACATTTTTTCCAATCAACTGCATTCTTTATTTGCATAAGTTTAAGGAATGTTGTGGTTGGTTTTTGTAGAGATTATTGAATGCTCTTTCGATGTAAACTATGTTATTTGGCCTTTCTCGGTGAAGGCGATCAGAAACTATGCTAACAGCGGCTTCGGCACATGCAAATGCAGTTTCGGGGCTTTGGCTTTTCGAAGGCTATTTACTAAATTTTCTTTTCTTCTCTTTCAGACAAACTAATTGGTGTTCACTGTACGCATGGAGTCAACCGCACGGGGTATCTTATATGCAACTACATGATTTCCGAATTAAATGCGAAGCCGGAAGAGGCGATAGATAGTAAGTAACCTCATTTTGTTTTGTCTCTAATATAGATATGTTGTATATATAATTAGCGCTTACATTGCTTGTTGGTTGTTTGACCAATTCCTGGCGCGATGTTGGTCCGCAAATGGAGGGACCTACAGTTGTACGTCGCCTCCTCACAGCAGATATTTTGTATGAGGAGCTTGGAGCATGTCAGCAATACACTGAGGTTGTTGTTGTAGTAGCGGCATAAACAATCCCCATACATATACTGGTAATGCTGCTGAAGTGACAGTCCTTGGCCGGACATAAATCCAGGTCGTTCCGGTTACGTAGAACCGACTGTCGTGGGAACGTATTTTTATTTAATAACTTTTGATCACACTGAGGTGTTTGATATTGCCTACCGAGGTGTGTTTCATGTCCGGGGTTTCGAATCCGCGCACTACCGGCTGGTAGTCATGCACCAACTCATTCGGCTAAGCCCGTAATACCTTTAAAAAAAGTGTGACACGCCTCTGAAAATTTGAGACCGGCCTTTTGTTTCAGTTTATCTGGTACTTTCATCTATAAATAAGAAACTGGTTCTGCACTGAGCTTTTCATTTAAGAAGCCAGTTTAAGGAGAATATTTCCTACTCGGGGCCAATTACAATTAAACAATTTATCACTCGCACGACTATTGGCTCTCTCGTACAAAAATCATAACAATTTATATTCACTTTTAAAAATATTTTTTTCTCATTTTAATCGCATGATAAGCTTTAAATTTATCTTCACTTTCTCTTAATTTTTTCATATTAGAATTCAACGTTGCGCGTGGCCACAAAATCGAGCGTACAAACTATTTAGACTCTCTTTATGATTTAGCGAAAAGAAAACAAGGCAACAATAGCCAGAAACGTGATCACAAAGATAATTCGATCGAGAAAAACGTACAACACAAACGCTTTAATAAAATGCCCCGCCAAGCACCAATACCGTTGCGTGCACCGCTGGACCCAGTAGTGCTGCCATCACCAAAAGTGTACGATAGACGTAATCGCTTTGAGCCCAGCCAAGGACCAGTGCCGTTGCGTGCACCACCGAACCCAGTTGTGCTGCCATCACCAAAAGTCTACGATAGACGTAATCGCTTTGAGCCCAGCCAAGGACCAGTGCCGTTGCGTGCACCACCGAACCCAGTAGTGCTGCCATCACCAAAAGTCTTCGATAGACGTAATCGCTTTGAGCCCAGCCAAGGACCAGTGCCGTTGCGTGCACCACCGAACCCAGTAGTGCTGCCATCACCAAAAGTCTTCGATAGACGTAATCGCTTTGACCGTTTTCGACAGGAAGCAAATACGCACAGTCAACGTTATTCAAGTGCAGAGACAGCTGCAACTTCACCACCAACACGCCAATACAGAACAGCACCGAGCAATGATACCAATTATAACAGAGCAGATAAGAGTTATCGTTCACAAGGTAATTAAATTGTGTGCCGCCAATCAAATACAGTTACACACATGCTTTTGTTGTTCAATTACAGGCGACACAAACTATTCATGCAATAAAACTTATAGAGATGCAACACACTCGAAAATGAATAATCCTTTTTTTGCGAATGCGCCTGCTAATCGCCAGTATAACAATAAACCAAATGAGCGGCAATATAAATACGGCGATCATGATCGTTGCAGAGGAGAACGAAGGGACGACAAGTACCGATATCATCCACATCGTCACGTATAACATATTGTTGGGCGCTTAGCATAGTTTTAAGTTTCCTTATTTTAATTTTTGAAAATATTTTTTTGAAAAATGGACAGAATCGTGGCAAAATGAGGAAGAAATTGCAGTTTATCTGAAAACGATTGCTATTGCTGCACACTTTGTATCATTGCACTATGGCTCACAATCAATTATCAGGTAAAAATGAAAATGTGTTTGCATTTACATATATTATATATGTATGTATATGTATTATATTTGCGACAACCAAACTAATTTGATAAGTACGTTTTTAACACACTTTTATTAGGACGGGTTGTATGTATGTATGTATGTATGTATGTATGTATGTATGTATGTAACGGAATCTTTGAGCTTAATTTTCACTGGCTTCTAAACATCTGATCGACTTGAAATTTTGCACACCTATCAAGGACCGATGACAATGTAATAATTTGATAAAAATTTTCCATTATCCTTATTGGGATTGCCAGGATTAAAATTTTCTTTTTTTACCTGTGGGCAAAAAGTAAGGTGAATTTGGTTGTGAATGAAAAATCGTCATTTATTCTTGTAAATCAATTTCATCCCCTTCAAAATAATGCCCTCTCGATGAAATACACTTATGCCAACGAGTTTTCCAATCCCCAAAATATGCCAAATAGTCCATTTCCGGTAGTGGTCTCTTGAGTTTTGGGAATAGCCAGAAGTCACACGGAGCCAAATCAGGCGAATACGGTGGTTGCGGAACGATATGCGTGGAATTTTTGGCGAAATAGTCACGAAGAACGAGTGTAGTGTGAGACATGTGAGATAAATTTTCCATTATCCTTATTAGGATTGCCAGGATTAATATTTTATTTTTTTAACTCACTTTTATTAGCTCGGGTTGTATGTATGAATGACTGTAACGGAATCTTTGAGCTTAATTTTCACTGGCTTCTAAAAATCTGATCGACTCGGAACACACAACATAGATGACTAGATGGGAAACTCTTTTTCTCGTGAGAGCGCTGAAAAATGTGCATTTTTTATAACATTTGCCAATATTGCCATACCGGTAGAAACATGAATTGGGTATTTTTTTAAACAAAAATTGGGAATTTTTAGTTTCCACACCACCATTGAGGTTAGTATTTAGTGTGCGGTTGTGTAATAGTATATTACTCGTAAACACCTACATATACTAAAAATAAAAAATAGTTAAAAAAAACTAAAAAACACGCTTTTATTGCTAATCGAACTAAAAAGTAGAAAATAAAATATAGCTTAAAAAAACTAAAAAACACGCTTTTATTGATAATCGAACTAAAAAGTAGAAAATAAATTTTAATGACAAAGGGACCTATAATGAAGTAATAGCAAATCCAACGATCAGTCATAGTCAACTACCTCAGAACAGAATTATAACAAAAATTAAGATACAAATAGAATAATTTAAATTAGAGTTAAAAGCGTGGGATGCTTGATATAGTAAATATTACAATCATTCTATTGGCAACAACCTATGTGCAGAAGGTTATGAAAGTGAAGCAAAATGCATCCCACGCTTTTAACTCTAATTTGAATTACTCTATTTGTATCTTAATTTTTGTTATAATTCTGTTCTGAGGTAGTTGACTATGACTGATCCTTCGATTTGCTATTACTTCATTATAGGTCCCTTTGTCATTAAAATTTGTTTTCTACTTTTTAGTTCGATTAGCAATAAAAGCGTGTTTTTTAGTTTTTTTAAGCTATATTTTTTATTGTATATATACACAATTATGTACACAATAATATAAATTAGGTGAAGTAAAAATTAATATATGTGCGTAGTTATAATTATTTTTATTTAAATGGCTTCAGACATGGCTCGACGATTTCCATGATTTTATCAAAAAGCTTTGACGTTGGGCCTATCAGAACGTAGATGTTGAATGCACCGATTTGCTGTTGCATTGGAACGAATTTTAATGATTGATATTAAAACCAGTAATATGGACATATGTAAATAAAACCAAAACTTCTAAGTCAAAACTAAATTTCTTTTATCTAATAATACCATTGCTTAGACCATATACGAAAGTCCTTTAACGTCGAGCCACCCTAGTGTTTATAGCGCCTACTGTTCCGGCTAATGCGAACGTTTTGCTGGCCAATCGTTTCTTGCCCTTGCAATGTTAAGGCCGTTAACCGACTTCCCCGTCGATCAGTTCAAACACTAACTATGCACATAGTCGTTCGGGGAGGTATCTTACCTTTAAATTTTCACGTTCCCACGACAGTCGGTTTTACGTTACCGGAACGGCCGGCATTTATATCCGTCCAAGGACTGTAACTTCAGCAGCATTCCTCATATATGTATGGGGAATGTTTATGCTGCTACAACAACAACAACAATAACCAAATTTTTATTCTGCGTCGCCCCCTTTGAACATTCATGCTTTCGCTTAAAAATTTTATTTGGTCATCTAGAAACCGTTATTTTGGTATAATTTAAATATTAAATTTTAAATTAAGTAGCAGACATAGCGATCGCATGGAATAAAGATCTAGCGGCTGACATCCAGGAAAAAACTGACAGACCACTCCAGGATCAGACAGTGTACAGACAGGCCATAAACGACATTCATGGGGAGACCCTTACCACCTTCTTAAGCCCCCGACCCCCGAATGCCGTTATCGGAGTCCAACCACCACCTATCGCAGACGAAGAGCTCCAGCTTCCCCGAGAGTCCCGCGTAACTTTGGCACAATTACGTTCTGGATACTGTAGCAGGTTAAACTCCTACCTATCCAGAATCGACCCCGACATACCAAACATATGTCCGGCATGTGAAGGCACCCCGCACGACACTAACCACCTTTTCACATGCCCTATAAAACGCACTCATCTAACACCTCTCTCTCTCTGGACCCAACCCGTCGAAACAGCTAGTTTCCTGGGCCTACCGTTAGATGAGCTAGACGAAGACGACCGGTAACTACACTACACTGACAGGGCGAAGATACTGCTACAACAACAACAACAACATCCAGCGGCTTCGTTGGCTGGGTCATTCGTCCGGCTCTGAAAGTATTCGATGCGTTACCAGCTGGTTGGTAGCATAGGAAGAAGATAACCTCATCTATGCTGGAAAGATCAGGTGAAGAAGGACTTGGCTGTCCAACTTGCGCCGGTTAGCACGAGAACCTGCCCCCACTAAGTCCACGGTGACCCTCTTTACCACCTGGACAAAGGAGGTCAAGCTGTCCTTTAAGGTAAAAGTCGACGACACACCAATTCCGACGGTAAACAACCCCAACATTTTGGGTGTAACCTTCGACAGTTTGCTCTCCTTCTCAGCGCACACAACCGCAATTGCCACTTAAGTCCAAAATCACAACAAAGTCCTCAAATCGCTTGCCGGCAACACTTGGGGCAAAGACAAAGAACTGTTGCTACCAACATTTAAGGTGATTGGTCGGCCGGTTCTGAATTATCCTGCGCCTGTCTGGCACAAATGCTCCCAGTAATAGAGCATAACAAACTGCTCAGCAAGCCGTTCCTGCTGGATGTTACCGCATATACCTGCTTGAGCCTGAGCCGCCTCCCAGGCACGCCAGGAGACACCTCTTAAACTATGCCGATGAAATCCAGGACACAACTGACCGTAATCTACTGGACCTGACAGTGTTTAGACAGTCAATAAATGACATTAACCGGGAGACTGTCACCACCTTCTTAAGCTCCCGTCCTGTGAATGCCGTAATCGGATTCCAACCACCACCAATAGCAGATGAAGAGCTCCAGCTTCCTCGTGAGACACGTATAACACTGGCACAATTACGTTCTGGATATTGTAGCAGGTTAAACTCGTACTTATCCAGAATCGACCCGGACATACAAACATATGTCCGACATGTGAAGGCACTCCGCACGACACTAACCACCTTTTCACATGCCCTTTAAAACCGACTCATCTAACACCCCTCTCCGGCTGGACCCAACCCGTCAAAACAGCATGTTTCCTGGGCTTACCTTTAGATGAGCTAGACGAAGATGACCGGTGATATGCCCTACACTGGCGGGGCTTCTATTACTGTTAACAAACAAACAAGCACGAGCAAGAAACGACTGGTGCGCTTTGTTGAACTCGGCCAAAATCGCGTAAGCGGTTATCGCGCCAATCAATACGAAGAAGATGAAGGCTCCAAATTTATTCCTGAATTGAAAATAGCTCCAGGTTTCTGAACTATTCCGGTTTAAAAGAGCCAAAAATATAATTTTGGCTATATTTGAAGTTATTTAATATCGAAATTTTTTTTCTATATGCAACTAGCGTACCCTCGACCGCTTCGCTAGACGATAAATTCAATGATTTGCTGAAAGAGAATAAAATTAATACAAAACAAAGCAAATTCTTTGATACAATTTCATTCGAACTTTATTGTAACACTTTTTGGTAGACAACGTTTTTGGTTTTTTCATCTTTCGCGTGAATAATGACGATGGTTTGCCAACTCGTGAGCAAGCTACATACAATTGTCCATGAGAAAAAATTGGGTATTCTAAATTAATACCGCACATTTGTAGAGACTGTCCTTGCGCCTTATTAATTCTCATAGCGAAGGCAAGGCGAATAGGGAACTGCAAACGTTTAAAATCGAATGGTAAATCCGCCGGAATCAGTGGAATTCAGGGTATCAAAATGTCTTCTCCTTTGTACTTTCCTTTCAAAATTGTTGCTTCGATAACGTTCCCCATTAGCTTCTTCACAGCGAGTCTGGTACCGTTGCAAAGTCGGGGCACATTACTATTGCGCAGCATAATAATCGGTGCTCCAATTTTTAATCGTAAATTATGAGGTGGTAAGCCTGGCAAATCGAGTGAGTTTAAGAATTCAGTTGGATAACACAAGCCTGCGAAATTTAACTTTTTTCAGTTTCTAGAATGGCTGTACTTGTTTCTTGTAGTTTTTTATGCGCTGAAAACGAATCTGACCTTCAAAATGCTCCATCACGTCAGGATTTTTGGTAAATGAAGGCTAAAAGGTCAAAAAATGGCCATTTTAGGCATTTTTGATAATTTTTTTTTGGGATAGAAATTTTTTTTTTTCAATTTTCGACGAAAAAGTTATGACATTTTGAAATTAACAGTTTCAGTTACGTATACGTTGGGTATAACGTCTATTGGCGTAACTGAAACTGTTAATTTCAAAATGCCATAACTTTTTTTTAAAAAATCGCACAATAATTTTAAAAAATGGGTTTTAAAGCTAAAGAGTTGTACTATGCGACCTTTTCGTCGAAAATTGAAAAAAAAAATTTTCTATCCCAAAAAAAATTATCAAAAATGGCTAAAATGGCCATTTTTTGACCTTTTAGGCTTCATTTACCAAAAATCCTGACGTGATGGAGCATTTTGAAGGTCAGATTCGTTTTCAGCGCATAAAAAACTACAAGAAACAAGTACAGCCATTCTAGAAACTCACCCTCGCAGGACTGTGTAATTTACGACCTCATCTTGATCAGTAATAGTGTCCATTGACTTATACGCAACTATGTCACCAGGTATTTGATCTAAAATGGCTTAATTTATATCATTGACGTCCTTATTTTTCCCAGCTAAAATTGCTCTTTCGCTGAGTCAATCATGGTTTTTGTAATGTTGAACTATGTTTGGAAATACACTCTGTATCAATGCCTCTTTGGACTGTGCAAAAGTGCAGAAATTGTTAGGCAATGTTATCATTCCTGTTGTTTTTGAAAAAGGTTTATTTTTTTTGGTTAAAAAGTGTTTTTTGAAGTTTTGAAAAACACTTCGCTCTAACAAATTTCTTCTCAGTTAATTGCTGAAAATTAAATATTTTGAAAAAACTATTTTTTTTGTAATTTAACGTTTTTGAGAAAATTTTGTTCTCGAAAAAATTTCATACTTTTGTAAAAGTTTAAATTGATTTGTTAAAAAAGATTTTTTTCCGCTTTGAAAAACACCCCCTCGAAAAAATGTATTCTCTATTAATAGTGGAATATGAAATGCTTTGAAAACACCATTTTTTTTTTAAATTTTGTTTGGTTTTCAGAAAATTTTGTTTTGAAAAAATTTCATACCCTTGAAAAAGTTTTATTTTATTTTATTTGTTCAAAATTTTTGAAATTTTTTTTTTTGTAATTTTAGAAAAACACCTCTTCGAAGAAATTTCTTTTATCTTTTTGAGGAAAATTTGGTTTTGAAAAAATTTCATGCTTTTGAAAACAATTTTTTTTATAATTTTCGAAAAACACCCCTTTGAAAAAATGTTTTCTATGTGTCATAGTGGTATTCCATTAACTTTTAGGATTATAGTCAAATACTTACAAATATCTACGCTTTCACAAATAGCAACAATAAACAAATTTCGTCAAAACCAAAAAATTTACTTTTTTTCTAAAAAAATTCTAAACAAACAACGTAATAAATTTAGAATTTTGTGTTCACGAAAAAACAGTATTGTTTTTATTGTATTAACTGAAAACCAAAATGTTGCAAAAAATCAAAACAAAACTAAATTATTTTTTTGTGTTCATTTGGTCCATATGTTCCATAAAAAGTTGATATGGTAAATAATATGCAGGGTCTGATACACGCAAATTTCCATTGACCATTATAGTGACAAAATTATCGGTCACCAATTCCAACAGGATTTCAAAATCAGAGTTGGAATGAGTTGTTGTGTGGTGTACTTCTGAAAAAATGAGAAATAAACAAAATAAATCTAAAAATTCGAATTCTAACTTTATCTTGTGTATGTTCTTATTACCTTTGAATTTTTCCAATGAAGCACCATTCATTTTCAATTTTCCAAGAATTTTTTTTATCATTTCGCGTTTCTTTCCTTTTCCATTCGATTCCAACATTTGTTCATAGCCGAAAACATCGTTTGCAAACGCATTCATTTCCATATAGAATTGGTCAAAGAAAGCATTGCTCAATTGAATTGAAACATTATTTTCATAAATACTTAGGACCTTAACTAATGCTCCTTGGTACATACCTAACGCAGATATTCATCGCGACCTTGACATCGATACTATTGATGAAACAATACAAAGCGCTAGCAGAAGACACATAAATAGACTATTAACGCATACAAATCCTATGATGAGAAGACTACCAAATAAAGAAAAATCTACCCAAAGTCGGCTTAACCGTCAAACACCAACAGATCTTGCAAAATCCTTGTAATCAATTGTCAACTAATCGTATATGTCATGGTTTGTTAACCACTTGTTTTTAAATAATATGTATATATTTCTTCTAAATGAGCTTGGGGGCATTGGCCCTTCAATATAACTCTCATTCCATCTTTTTGTAAATCAAATTACTTATTGTCTAACGACAGGTGCAATATTTTATGGAAGAAATAAAAAAAAAAAAATTTCATTCGAATCATTTGAAATTTCTGTATACAATAACGAAAAATTCAAAAAAAGTTGTACACATAAAATAAATGTCGATTCGAAACTTACTTTAATCTAAGAATCGAGCAAGTTTTGTTTTGTACAATATTTTGATTTTTTCTTTTTTTTATATGAAGAAAATATTTAAAAGAATTTTTTTTGCTAAAAACCTTCCTCTAGTGGATCCCTATAATATGAAAAAAGAACGAATAAAATTGGCCTCGTATCGGCCCAAAAAAATGCGCACAAACGAACATCATTTCATTTTTATATACATATATAGATAGATAATGTTTCAGAGTACAATTCTTTATCTTCTAATTCCGTTTTGATATGCAAACAAATATTAATTTCACTAACATAACGACTGTTGAATTTACAGTGCAAGATTCGTATAAATTAAACCTGTGAATTCAACAGAGGATAGGTCGCGAAAAAGTGGTTGGGAACTGAACTACTCCATATGTGCAATTTTAAACGAGTTTTCTATTTTTGAATTTGATTAAATGTAATATTCGAATTTGAAACTCACTAGAACTAATTTCTTCCAATTTTTTTTACTCAAGTCAAGGCGCATTCATTAAAGGTGGCACTGGACGAACAACACTGTTCTGTACGTTTGATTGTTAAAGCAAAGTATTGAGAAACTAGCAAGGCGAATCCACCTTGGAAACTAATATTAGAAAACAAATAATCAATTTGCCTTGCTTCATTCTGAGCTGACAGCTACCTGGACACGGCGAAAGAAAAAAAAAACAACTCAGCTGATTTACCAACACCACTTTTAATAGATTCGCCTTGGCTCAAGCCAATAATTTTCAATATTTAGTTTAACACCTACACATTTTTTATTCTAAATATACATATCTATAAATGTACCTACGTATGCATATCAGTGAATTTACTGCTCACTCCTTTTTAACCAAACTAGAAATGGATACCAACTTAAAGTTTTGCAAGCTAATTTGGACCGCATACCTACACACCCAGCACATAGTGCGTACCCTTGCCACGCATTTAACGCATGAAAAATGCATAAAAATATCATATTTATCTGCCTCCTTCAAAAGGCAATCGCTCCACTGACCAACTTCATACCCAAGCGGGACCAGATGCTTATCGCCATCGCGATAAAAATTATGTATGTAACTTGTTTCGTTGTAATTACCACCAATTTGTCGTTGTCACAGTAATGTGGCGGCAATTTGACACAGCCACATACATAGCTCATACACGGCTTGTTATAAATTTAAACTCGCAATCATACAAACATACGTACATATGGAACACTTTCGACTTAGCAGAATCAGCGTTGCTGCACTTGAACGCGAAACGAGATCATCGCTGCGATAAGCTGATGAGCGTCGAATTGTTAATGCAAAATTTAAAGGACGCCAATGTAGAAGTGAGGCAAAGGGAAATCATGTACGTATGTATGTAAATATGTATATGCTAATATGACACTTGACCACCATGACGAAGTAATAATGAACTGATCAAGTGCGCTAAATGCGAGCATACAAATCATCGGCGAGGTAGTCGGTAGGACGGAAGATGGTCGCGCCTTTGCTACCCCCAGCATCTAAGTGACATATGTTTGATAAACGAGCTGGTATGCTAAGTTGTAATTCCGGGAATTAACTTGCCTTGGGACGCATGTAAGTGGACACATATCTTCACACGATCTCAAGCGAGCTGCGAAGGCACCGTGCGCTGCTTCGTACAAAATGAGATGTATTCTGCTGATAAGGTGCATCACAACATGTCAAGAATTGGCGAAAGAATCTGATTTTCTACCTGGTTGTCGCAAATGAATTTTAATTGGTTGTCAACTTAAGCGCTTTTTTCGCCCAATGGCTATAAACAATTCCAGGCGGCGAAGCATAAATATGTACATATGTATGTATGCATAATGATTTGTAAAACGAATGCGTGGGTTATGAATGTTAGGAGAAATAAGGCGCTGAAGAGTGAAATCCGAAATGCGAAAAATATGGGTCACTGTTTTATATACATAAATATAGCCATACATAGGCGGAAGCTTTAAAATTCGCTTTTTTAAAGATGCACCCGAGCTAGAAATGGCTTTGCAGTATGAAATTTAAAATTTGTAAAAGAAAAATATATTTCAACATATTTTTTGAAAAATGGTTGACTGATTCAAATTGTAATATTTATTTGTATAATAATATTACGGTGAATCTTTTAAAGGCGGGTTCGGTAAATCAGCTGACTTATTTTTTTCCTTTCGCCGTGTCCATGTGACTGTTAGCCCAGAATGAAACAAGGCGAATTCATTCTTTGTATTCTATTTTGCCAATACTTTGCTTTGATAATCAAACGTACAAAACCTTGTTGTTGGTCTAGTGCCACCACCTTTAATGAATGTGCCTTGATATTTTCTCTCTAATAAATATGGCTTGTATTTTAGTAAAAAGATCGCAAAGCTGAACAATTCTTTCGTCTGGCGAAAACAGATGGTTTCTTTGCCCGTACAAGGCTATTTGGACGTACAGGCCTTGAAGACGATCCACGTCAAGGACGTCCAAAAACAGTAACAATACCGGACATCGTAAAAAAAACTCAGGATATCGTATTGGAAAATCGTCGGGTGACTGAAAGAGATTTAGTAGAAGCCCTAGGCATCTCATTGGGCAGTGTAAGCAATATTTTGACTGAAGTATAGGGTTTCAGAAAGCTGTGTGCACGATTAGTGCCAAATCCTTTTACAATGGAACAAAAACACATTCGAATGTGACTTCCTCATCAGCTTTTAGATCGTTTCCGCAGGGATAAAGTGGATGTTGTGCGCCGATTCATCACTATGGATGAGACTTGGGTCTATCACCATGTTTCTAAATCACAATAAAGAGGCTTAAGAGTGGTTTGAACCTGGTACTTCGGCTCCGAAAAGAGGTCGTGTCCAGAAATTGGTCAAGAAAGTGTTAGCATCAGTGTTTGAATATGCGAAAGGAATTTTGTTTGTGGATTACTTGCGAACTGAAGGGAATCATTCGTGAAAAAGACCCAGTTTAGAAAAGAAAAAAAATATATATTTCATCAGGATAATGCACAACGTCACAAGAGCATTTTGCCAATGGCTCAAATAAATGAATTAAGGTTCGAATTGTTGGATCAGCGAGTTCCATTTGCTTCCAGACCTAAAAAATGCATGCGTGGAAAGCGTTTTTCATCAAACGATGAGGTCATAACAGCTATGGGAACGTAGTTTGCAGCCCTTCCAGATTCTTACGTCAGGAATGGAATTCATAAATTGGAATCACGTTAGGACAAGTGTATTGATGGCAGACTGTGCTGAAGGGTGACTATGCTGAATAATAAAGTAAGTGTATTTTAAACAATTAAATTGTGTTTTTCTTATCGAACCACAACATTTATTGAACAACCTAGTATTAGACCTTGTGAACTAGACAGATGCAGTTAACAAGCAGGCAAGCAATGAGCACTTAAAGGTCAAAATAAAGATTTCTATCGCTCAAAATACTTGGTTTTTATTTAGTAAAAAAGTGGTACAAAAACAAGATCGGATGACTAATTTTGCGCTAGCTTGTACATATATACCGTGTTTTATAATTCTTTTCATTTTTTTCCTGTAAAGAAATATTGTAATTTTTAGCGATTTCCACCCCCAATAAATCACTTTATTGAAGTCATTCGAAAGAAACTTGTTAAAAGCCGACAATTTTCGCACTCCACTTACCACAAGTAGTTCCCTTCTCATACACAAATATAATATGTACCTATGTACTTATACATATGTATGCATATATTGCTCAGGCGCAGGCGCAAGCGCACTCGTCGTCAAAGGCGATTAACTTAAATCGCTGTTATTTAAATCAATGTCCATTTTTAGTGAATTTATTTGGTATTTTACGTGCGCGGCATTGTTGGGCGCGCATGCGCATTGTAAGTTGTTGTTGTGTGCATGCGTATAGTAAATCTTTTACCCATCATTTTAGCGAAGAATCAGCACAAAATTTATGAAGCGTGCATAATTACTGCACACGAAAGCGAGCGCATATTTGCTTCATGTGGCATGTGGCGGCGGCATTTGTGGATATGCATTTTGAATGCACACATACCTACACATATACATACATGCATATGTATATAGAGTAAAAAGAAAAGTATAATTGCATATTTTTGCCCATTTCAAGCGTATAAGTGCAAGTGTGATGATCTTCGCGCGCATCAACATCCAATTATGAACACTTTTGCGCATGCGCAGCTTTGCCGCTTCGGCTGTAAATCGCCAACGACACCAAGAGCCGCCGCCAACTAACCGCCAAGTGTGGTTGAAAAATTCGCAGCAAGTTAGCTTTTTTTTGCGGCACAAAGAATTGAGCGTTGAGTTGGTAATAATCACTTTTTTTCGCTTCCACTAAAACAAGCAGCGCCCGATCGGTTACATTCGGATACGCAATTGCGAAAGTGTTTCATTTGTTTTCCTTCACTTTTGCTGCTCCTTTAGCCAATTTGTGCCAGGCAACTCCTGCCGACCAAATGCAGCCGTTTTATGCTCACTACGCCGACGTGTACGTAGTCAGCCAGTGTCAGCAACTTCTGCCGCTTCTAACTAACAACTGCGACTTGTCGGCCTGCCTGCTGTGCCAATGCTAATCACAGTTCAATACAGTTCGGCGGCTAACATACTCCACGTATGTGGTGTGTGTGTGTGTTTTGGCCAGAAGACCTACATTCGCATACGCGAGTTCTTGCGTATTTACTTTTTGTGGACTCGCTGCACATCTCATCCATTCGGCAGGTCTGGGAGCAGCGGCTGTTCTGCCGATATGGTTAATAACAAGTTGTCAGCATTTTGGTTTTTTTTTCATTACTTTTGTATATTTTTCGTTGTTGTGGATACATCTTCTCCCTCCATTCCTGATTGGTTATGTTGGTATTAATATGCCTAACAAATTGACAATTTATAGATTTGTAGTCCGGATATTTGCAGTTAAGCAAGGATTTTCGAGTTGGACGAATGAGTTTGTGCAAATGATTGTATTTACTTCAATATATCATACATATATATGAACATACATATGTACAAGCTATGCACATATGTACCGGTAGACCGAAAATCTAATCTGAACATGGAACATTTTTGTTGATTTGTTCGATTTTTAGAGTTGATTAACATAATCCGATTTAACCCAATGCGCTATGTGGAACTCCTCTTTTTACTATTTTCATATCTACTCGTAAATATACAACACATTCTCAAAAATCAGTCGATACAATTAATTGTAGAATATAATACCCGATGCCCTCCCGTTAATAAAACTTTCCATTACGTGACTACCTTTGCCCTCTTTTTTAAATCTAGCTCCCCGCACTTTTGTACAAAAATCAGCATAGAAATAGCCTTCGATCGCATTCGAGTTGTTTTTTTTTGTTTCATTGAAAAAGGTTAAGCCTAACAATAAAGCCAGACTAAGCAGGCTATCAAAAATAAAATATAGCTTAAAAAAACTAAAAAACACGCTTTTATTGATAATCGAACTAAAAAGTAGAAAATAAATTTTAATGACAAAGGGACCTATAATGAAGTAATAGCAAATCGAAGGATCAGTAATAGTCAACTACCTCAGAACAGAATTATAACAAAAATTAAAATGCAAATAGAGTAATTCAAATTAGAGTTAAAAGCGTGGGGTGCTTGATATAGTAAATATTACAATCATTCTATTGGCAACTACCTATGTACAGAGGGTTATGAAAGTGAAGCAAAATGCATTATTTATTATTAATCCTGGCAATCCCAATAAGGATAATGGAAAATTTTTATCAAATTATTGCATTGTCATCGGTCCTTGATAGGTGTGCAAAATTTCAAGTCGATCAGATGTTTAGAAGCCAGTGAAAATTAAGCTCAAAGATTCCGTTACATACATACATACATACATACATACATACATACATACATACATACATACATACAACCCGTCCTAATAAAAGTGTGTTAAAAAGCAAAAGCATTAGCTGATGGAAACATGAAGATAATTATTTTCATTTGATGGGATGAGCCCCTATGAAGAAGCCAAGCGCATTGGTCTGGTAGTGAACGTCTTGATTTCGAAGTTGTAAGAGACTTCGTTCATTTAGAAACCAGCATTAACACCGAAATAACGTCAGCCTTGTATCCAACGTAGAGTCTCTCTTGCCAACAAGTGCTACTTTGGCCTAAGTAGGCAATTGAGTACAAAAATCGATGAACAGAACTTACACCTTATAAAGCTGGCCACAAGCATTACAGCGATTTGTTGCAGTTGGAAGAAAATCCATCGTGTACGGCGAAGTGCGGGCACAAATCCCAAGTATGATAATTGGGAATTTTCATTTAGCGGGGATTTGTTGCTAGTTTCTGGCACAGTTTGTCGAATTTCTCATTTTTTTACTGATCATCGTCGAGATAAGAGTAACATAAGCGGAAAATGATAAGTGTTAATAGAAAAATTATATACTCCTCTGGAGCACTCATTTCCATATTTCCTAACAACTTAATATGATCACGATTTGCTCCAACCATTCTTTCATCCAAACCTGATTTTTCTGCTTTTTTTAATGAACAGGAAATAACTGCCAGCTTAAGTCTCTAATCATGCCCGTAATTTTTGCCAACTTAACAAAGCGCGCCACTCGTTTCTTCTTCGAGCTAACCAGCACCAGTTGGAGACACCAAGTACCTGATATCTGACAACGTGACGACTATAAAAAATATCGCATGATGTTATATAACCTCAAATATTGCTATTTTTTGCACTTCTAAACCAGGGTATTTCAAAAGCCTCAAGTGGTATATCAATTCTCATTCAGTTCAGAGTCGAATTCAGTAGATTAAAAATCTTTCGCTAGGTGTATTTTGCTTCTAGGCTCAAAATATGTGCTTGCCTGTGTTCTTTAATCAGAGACTCATGTTACGCATTCGACCTTGATTCTGAACTTTTCCCTATCACGTTGATGGTTGCTTTTGACGGTACATGGATGCATATCTGAACGTCTTTGGGGACTTACTGGTTGGTATATTTAGTTTTAAGCCGAAAATCTTTAAATATTTGCCATTTAACGCAGAATCATCATCATCAATTCCTTTTGTCCCGAATGGAACAAAGGGCCTCAGCTTTCAGTTATTGAACTATTTCTATATAAACGCAAATTCTGCACTTCCAAATCCGGCGAGCATGCACGTAGTAGCAGATGTATTTTCTACATATATTTCCCTAGGTATCACTTGGAGTCTATATTCCTGGCGGGCTTAAATTCATGTTTTTATATTATATCTGTAGCTCGAAAAACCTACAGTACATTAATAAGTTACAAGCCTAAGGATGGTCTGGTGAGCTCCACGGGTAACATGACCTGATACTCAAAAACATGTGGGCGTTTCTAATCTGAAGAACAGAAGCCTTTTGCAGGCGCTCGCTCCGAAACAGACGCTACGAACTTCGAGAGGTCTTTAAATTGCATATGTTAAAGCAGCCCCCGCGAAGCTTCCTCTGTTGTTAGCCCGGACCGGGAGACCTACGTGGGTTGGATAACTCGCCTCCAGGTATGGTTGTTTAGGCTACCAGGGTGTACCACGTGAAGGTGAGGTCAGGAATTGAGGTTAGAGAATGTTGATAGCTGCTTCCTCAGATTTTAAAAACTCCTTACATCCCAAATCCCCTTACACCCCTGAATACCTCAAATACAGTGGTAAGCATTTGTAAGCTCTCAAAAATATTTTTTTCCACAACAGCAACTACAGCAACAAATCCTTTGTGTGGAAAGATAAAAGACAAAAATCTTATCAGTTGAGATAATCTTAATTAAAGGTAAGAAGTAACGCACGTCATTTCTGGAAATCTTGATCAAAGAAATGGAGTTAAATAAGAGAAGGATATTATAAGTATGGCCGTTGCCAATGGGCTACGTAATCACAAAACGAAATAAAATGTGTGGGCGGAGAAGAGAAGAGCAAAGTACGCCAGGGCCATAACGTAAAATTGCGTCTGCAACTTTACATTTATCTGAAATAATTGCAGCAACACAGGTAAGCGAATGGGGCAGAAACATTGCCACCTACAAATAAGATACGTCTGCCTGACCCTCTGGCGTCAAAGCGTACGTATTCGCACTCAGTGAGTACCTGCTTTGTGTGAATCCATTCGATTGCTTTGAGTGAAATCGAAAATTATCATCAACGCCCACACACCTTGCGTTGACATAAGCAATGCTGTTCGAACGGTAGTGATTGCGATGGGTAAAATTATTGGTTGGTGTGTTGTTAATGTGTTGCCAACATGAAAACTGTAGTTCCAAGTGAACGAAGGGCGAAATGCACAAAAGAAGGGTGTGAAGAAATCTGAGAAATATCGCACGTAAATCGTAATCAGACGCATAAAAACAAATACAGGCGCTTGAAGACATAAATAGCGTACGAAATTTACTTACACGGCTGCTCGCTTGCCTTAAGGGTCAGTCGTATATATATTTTGTAGGGCATTTAGCGATTTTCAGCTGTGCCAAGTATAATAAAATTAATTGTGGGCGGTGTGTGTATGAAAATCGCAACATTAGCAAATGGTGATGTGCAAGTAAAGGCAATAACAGGAGGCAGCTATTGGGGTATAGGTTTCAATTCGGGTAATATCAGCAGCAGAGTTTCAAAATCGTAGCAGCTTCTGCAGTTTCGGTTGGTGCCACCAATTCATACATATAACACCACAGCGTTCACATCACACCGACTCCTTCTCTTTTTATCTACGTTTTTTTCCCTTTATCCATCCTTTAGCCAATATTCGTATTTGATTGTGTTTTGACTTCTTTTCCAAAATCGCCAACTTTTGCCATTTGGAATGCTCATTCACGCATATTTTGTTGAGGGTTTAATCAGATTGTGCACACGCACGAGTCACATCAACAGATAAGCTTAATTTTTGTCGTTGGGATTTCGGCCTTGCAGGCTTTCAAGTAGTTGCCTGCATTTGGAATTCGGTTACTTGCTTCGTTGAGTTGGAAAGTTGCTATTTCAACGTGGAATCAATGGTTGCTAAATCCAACCCCTTTGGTGAGTTTTTGTCTTTTCTGATTGCGTAGCAAATTTATGGCGTGTTTGTTTTGCCGCAATGCCAAGTTGAGGGAATTTTACGCATGGAAGGATACGCTTGGTACGAATTTGTGCTGATATGAGGCTGGCAATTCACAAAACTTCCAAATATATCAGAAGTGGAGTGTGACTTACAGCCAGACAGTCTGCATACGTTTGGCGTGCAATCGCTTATGTGGGGCATGCTATTGACCTTTTGACCTGGTTTATATGGATTTATTGTCTGAAAAATGAAAGTAGATTTTCTCTATGACCATTTTATTTTTATTTTCAGTTTTTTGATTTTTTATTTTGATTTTTATTTTATAAATATTATATTTGTGTAATAATAAATTATTTCACAAACGACTGTTCTACAATACATTTTTTATAAATTGTTGCAATAACTGGTAACTTAAGCTACTGCGAACATCCAATCTTAAAGAAGTTATGACGTGATACCAGGAAACATAGTTTTAAGAATTCTGTAGTGCGATAATTTCAATGCTTCAATTGAATTTATTTCTTCAATCTTAAGGGTGATCAATTTAGAGGTATCGGATTTTAAATTGAAATAAAACAAAGAAAACCCGGATTGATTTTACAACCTTTATTATTTCTGTATAGCACCATTTATTCTTTAAAAATAATCCTTTTCAAATGTTTGACGCAACTGCGCTGAAATTCGGCCATCTGTAAACACCAATTTTGAAAGACTCGCTGGAGGGCTTCGTCGGTATCTCGTGAATAACTTTAGTAATGTTGGCTTCAATGCCTCAATGGAAGCTGGTTTATCCACAAAGCATTAAGGCTTTACATACCACCACAAATAAAGGTACAAAGGTGTGATATCAAACGATCTCGGTGGCCAATCCACTGGTCCGAGACGAAAGATAAATTGCGCACCGAAACGACTGTGCAGTAAGTCCACTGTTTCATGGGATGTATGATAAATAGCGCCGCCTTGTTGGAACCAAATGTTGTGGAGATCATGTGCTTCAATTTCCGGCGTCAAAAAATCGTTTACCATGGCTCGAGAGCGTTCGCCATTCACTGTTACATTGGCGCCAGCCTGCTCTTCTGCTCAAATGCAGCAATCTTGCTTATTGACGTAGCCATTAAGCCAAAAATGGGCCTCATCGTTCAACACATAAGTTGGCCTGAGCGCGCGATGAACACTTTTCACAGAGCGTTGATTTTCTTAATACAGTTGTATGATTTGTAAGTCTGAAAAAAATTATGTATTTAGTTTGACAGTAGTCACGTCTGATCTGCCAAAAAACCCTCTTGGAAAAGTACCTCCAATCTGATCACCCTTTAATAGACAGTTGGAGGAAATCCGTAAACGACGTGTACTGAGGCTTCAAAAAGTTATGGCAGCAATACGCATGTATGACAGCCTAAAGTTCCATGATAACATTTTGTGTACCAAAAATGCTTCGGAAGTTTACCAATGCCTGACGAGACGCATTTACATTTTTTTCCGGTTGGGAGAACCTCTATATCCCAAAAGCACGAGCATATAGAGATCCTCAAATACTATAGCTGACGAAATTAGAGGAAATAGCAGAGGAAAATATCTACAAAAATTGCAGATCCACAACAATCGGTATACGAGTTTCACGTCTACAGTGAAAAGATCGCTCCGCTTTAGGCAAAAATGGGCTCACCCAACGGGCTAACAAGTATGTAGGGAAATTAGATTAATATTTAAAAATTTGCTGTTAGGCTTAAATGTAGTTATAATGAATTCAGTAAATAAACCATGTATGCAAAAAAAAAAAATGTTTTTAGGGCGACTTCCTCCATCAACCCTATATCTTTATATAAAGGGTGGTTAAATTTCAAGGGCCGAATGTAAACCACACCTAAACGTCAAGTTTTTTTCTGCATTTCATTTGACATTTTTCAATTTCAGACTAATTCAATTTGAACAATGGAAAGATCACAATCGGGCAACGCGTTAAAGTTATTAAGGTTAAGTTAGGCTTATTACGAAAACGGGCGTTCAAATCAAAATGCATATCGCGCACTTTATCTTCAGTGATGAGACACATTTCCACCTCAGTGGATTCGTCAATAAGCAGAATTGCCGCATTTGGGCGAATAATAATCCAAGAGTGATTGCCGAAAAACCAATGCACCCACAAAGAGTGCCTGTTTGGTGCGGTTTATGGGCCGGCGGCATTATTGGGCCGTATTTTTTCCAAAATGAGTCCGGTCATGCAGTTACTGTGAATAGTGTTCGCTATCGTGAGATGATAACGAACTTTTTATGGCCCGAATTGAAAGATATGGATGTGGACGATATGTGGTTTCAACAGGACGGTGCCACTTGTCACACAGCTAACGAAACAATGGTTCTTTTGCGCGAAAAATTTGATGGCCGAATAATCTCACGTCGTGGCGATGTCAATTGGCCGCCAAGATCATGTGATTTGACACGGTTGGACTTCTTTCTTTGGGGTTGTTTGAAAGAAAAGGTGTACGTCGATAACCCAGCAACAATTCAAGAGTTAAAGGATGAGATAATTCGGCACATCAACGGCATAGAACCTCAATTATGCCTCAGCGTCATCGAAAATTTTGACCATCGGATGAAGGTGTGTCGCCGAGGCCGCGGCGGTCATTTGGCCGATATTTTATTCCATTAGTAATTGAGCTATACAAATATTATCATAATAAAGAGAAATTACAATAATTTCCTAAAAAAGTTGTATTTTATTCAAAATCAACACCGGCCCTTGAAACTTAACCACCCTTTATAAAAATGAATGTTTGTATGTCCTCGATGAACTCAAAAACTACTGGACCGATTATTATAAAAATTGGTATATATATGTATTTTTCCACGGAGAAGGTTTGTAAAATATGCTGATTGCTGCCACTCCCCACCAGGTGGCGCTGCAGAATAGCAACTTCTGCCCCGTTCAACCGATTTTTTCGAAATAAACAAAATCAATAAAATGCTTTAGAATGAATTCAATACTTGTGCACTGATTTTTCTCTAAAGCTATTTTTCTTAAATTTATTTTAGTTGTTGGCGTCGGTGCGTGGGTACAGCTAGTAAAAAATAAAAATAAATCAATCAGTTAGGAAAGTTACCCAAACATCTTTATTTATTTTCCCTTTTACAGAAGTCTATCTGCTAATTATTGTAGTCAACTAAGCAATGGGTTCACTCGCCAAGGGCAAAGTACTTGAAATTTATAAGCCAACTTGAGCATAATTGCCAACCAGCGTCTAATTTGTAAAGCTTAGCAAGGTAAAGGGATGTAGAGATAGGACTATACAATTTACGCGCAGCTGCTCCCACCAAAAAAAGGTATAGAGCTCTCTTGTAATGCGGGTTGTGCGTTAAGCTCCCCAATCGAATGTACTTCGGAGTCGAGTCTGGGCTGGCTGGATGCAGTTGTAAAGTGTCGCTTGTTAAATCACGTGAACTCGTGTAAATCGTCTGTGGCGCTATGAGATTATAAACTTCTATGAGTATTATGTGAGCATCTACACACATGCATAAACATGTATGTGTGTGTGAACATGTGTGTGCACCGGAGTTTAGATGACAATGGCGGCGGCAATATTGGTGTGGCGCTCAGTCAACCAAAGGCCTGCACAGTGATTTGGGAGACCATTGTGCCTACATACGTGAAAAGGATTGTGCATTCGCATGTGTGTTGAGTGTGTGTGTATGTGGTTGAGTATTACAATGACAAGTGATTTGTTGGGCCGCTGTTGTAGGAGGGAAATCTATGTATGTGTGTAATTTACTGTGCTCAATGACCAGAACATTCAATGCTGCTATAGGATAGGATACATACAGAGCAGAAATGCAGGATACATCTGCCAATTTGTATGTGTGTGTAAGTATGTGGGATTGCGCGGCATAAAATAGCTACAGTTGTGTGCTGTTTACAGATAAATTACAAAAAGTTGTTTCTTTGCAATACGAACCATTGGTTGGCTTGAAGGTTGACTGGGTTTTAGTGCGGTCCGGTGGGGTGCGGTGATTGTGACTAACTGCCAGTTGTGTTGTGCTGCCATTGCTGTCCGGACTCCGGAGGTTACTGACAGATTTAATTGTTTGTAAATTAACTGCTACGATTGACTGCATGGAGGACCAAAAGTTGACGAAGGATGCAGTGGGTGTAAGGGAAGGGCTAAAAATGTTTTGTTAGCCTGTGATTTGCATTTAAATTAGACATGTGAATGTATATGCACATACATAGCTACATATCAACAATACCACTTTTGAAGGTGCATATAGTCGGTTGAAAGCACAAAGGGTCAATTGGCGTGTTGAGCGCTCGCATATGGTTCGTGTGCTGCAGTTGATAGGGATGCATCTGTAGGATACTTTAAAGGCGAGGATAGTTTGGAAATTCGCATAGAAAATTAAAATAAGCTCTAACTGTAGTTAAATAGTAGATTACTTTGGATTACTTTTTATTGGTAGGGATTTAAATAGCCGTAATTTTTTACTAAGGCGCAGAATTTCGATTTATGTGGACTGGTGATGGGCTAAGAAATTAGTTTGAATTGCCTTCAATAGCCAAGAAGTTTACTTAAACCACTTCAACGAAACTAGCTTAGCTTTTTCTATAAAATTTTATCGGTGTAACCTATTTTGGCTTTAATCGATTTTTGTAATTAGTTTGAAGTGAATTGTAGAACTTGAACTCCAAAAACATAACAAAAAATATAAATGAGTTTTGGCGATGATAGTCAATAAAAGACAAGCAAAAGCACAACGATTCTAATTCTAAAAATGCTTGGTAGTCCTCAGAAATGAACCCTTCCCATACCACGGTTACAGCATAATTAATTTCTTATGCACCGCCATGATGAGTTCCTTCGAGGTGCAACTTCGTCTTAGGGAATGAAAGAAAAGTCGCACATGACAGGATGGCTTCGGAAACGTTGGAATGACTTTTTTGTGTGAATGTTTTCTTTTATTTTAGCAACACTAAGTCGTGGAAATTTGTGATAAAAAATTCAAAAGTATGCCTATCAGTTCCTAGACTTTTAACGAAGTTATAGAAAGCGTCAATTTTCAATACTCGTAAAGAACTCCGACCGACGTAGCCAAATACGTTCATGACTACCATCCCATAGTACCCCGGTGCGAAGCCTCTACTGTGGGCACGAAATTTGAAGATGCTAGAAAATATTTTCTCTAATAGCAGCCGCTTCTCGCCAGACAATGGCGAACTTCCAAGAAAAAGATCCTCATGAAATGCATCTGACATTCGAAGGTGGTATTAGAGTGCGGCGGCTAATTAGTGGAACAACATTAAGACAGGTACTCTACAAAGTGGAGGAGGAACTCGGCTAAACAACCAACAAAGGATGCACACTCCAATCAGACTTCTCAGACCGGCGAATCTCTGTGGATAGTGATTCGATAGACAAGATATTAAGTCGTTTGGTAAGACTGACATTGGATTACTCACTGGCTAGGAAGCCGGTTATAGTTCAGGGCACTTTAATAAGCAACAGCTAGTACTTTCAACTGACATAGATTTTCAGCTTTGGTTTGGGCATGATGACACCTCCATATGAAGTTACTGTAATGTAGATATTTGCACTGAAAGACATGGCGCGGCCTCGATTTGGAATAGCGCGGAGAATCCTTTAAAAGTTGCGCTAAAGCTTGTGACGTCAAGTCATCGCACGGACATGCATCACTATCAATTATTTTGAATCGTTTTAGTCAACTTTATGGAAGCGTGGCCAGAAAAAATGTAAGTCATCTCAAACGAGATACCAGAATTTTGTGAATATATGCGAGCTTCTGTTGGAGATTGCAAACATTTTTTTGTTGTTGACCCAATCGTTGCATCGTCAAACTCCAAGCCTTAACTGCTTTCAGGCGAATTTGGCGGTTCGCATAGCTTAGGCGGAAATCAAAATACGCAGCATTGGCAGAAGAAAGATTTTTTGGCGGGTTGGTCAGCTACTTTGTTGTCTTCAATCGCGATATGAGCTTTTACCTAGAAGAACTCAATTTTGTGTCTTTGGCGTAGTTGAAATATTTGTTCATGAGTAGACGCTGTTGTGGGCATGTTATTGTTTCTATCTTTATCAGCCTCGAGGCGTGATTGGCTGCCACTGAAGATTTGGAGTTAGCAACTCGGTAGATTAGACTGAGCCCATGTTAGTGCGCCATCGATGGCTGTTACTTCAGCCTGGAAAACTTTGCACACATCAAACAATTTCAACATAAACTATTCCCAGCGACCGTTAAACTGGTTAATAACGAACGCCGCCTCGCAGTCTCTGGTATTCTGCTTGCTTCCGTGGGTGGCGTTGTCTTTTAGTACAGCATTGACTTCATTTGTTGATGTGAGGGTATTAAAAGGGATGCTTTATCTTTTAGGATGCAGTTGATTGCACGATCTCTTATAAATTTTACCATCCGCTGTATTAAGATGCTGAGCAAATATTGATACGGAAAGTGGTATATGGCAACAGTGTCTACTCGATAGATTATAACTTACCTCTGAGAGAAGAGAGAGTAGCTAAGAGAGCCTCACTTACTCCCCCCTCAGATTTCCCACATGGTTTCTTGGCCATTGTGACATTGATGGTAAATGGAGACTTAGCACCAAGTTGACTGATAAGTACACAGAAAATGACATAGGCATAACCTTGCAGAGTTATAAGTTCCTTATTTTTGAGGACATGGTAAGAGAAGTGAATGAAAGATGGCGTAATGAAACCACCTGCATAATCTCCGAACAAAAAGGGCCGACTCTCACTTAACGCACAGAATCTCTGCTAATCTAAAATAAGTATAGTCTTGGCATACTGATCTCCGTTATAACGGGGCACTTCCAAATAAGCCGACTAGCCCAGAGGATGGGCCACATGACTTCTGCGGAAGCTGTCTAGATGAGGAAGAGAAAGAGAGGATCTTGCACCTACTATGCCATTGTCCTGCTCTATCCAGACGCAGGTTTACTATTCTAGGTACACAACTTTTTCATGAGTTGGAAGATTTGAGTCTGTGGAAATCAGGGATCTTCTAAATCTTGTGATGGATAAATAAAGACAAATTCCCCTTGCGGCATCGCAATGGGCTATAAGCCTAAGTATGTTGCACAGTGGACAATCGCCTCAACCTATTGTTACCTCCTCGCCCTTCACATGTCGATTGTTTTCGAACAGTCACGTGTCACATAAAGTTTCCCCGCGGGCAAATTTTCAAAGTTAATGCTTCTAATCTGTACAACATAAAGTTAACGGAAGTCAAATGCATACAAATATTGAATATTCTTATCATGCGTGAAACATGCAATTTGTCTTGAGCAAATACAAAAACAGCATAATGAAAGTAACGATAAACAGGAATGACAGGAACCAAAGGAGCCAAAGGAAGGTGACAGCATGAAAAGAAGAAAAAAATGATATGTTGACAGTAAGAAAAACTTCGCTACAAATAAACAAACAAGAAGAAGATATGACGTGGAACTAAAGCGAAGAGTAATGGCAGACAATGAACGGTTACAAAACACAACAGCTAACGACTAGAGCAGCTTATGCGCCTGCAAGTATGCAATGCACAAGCCATGTCAGCAAGTATGTGTGTGTGTAGCAAGCAAGTTAATGGTGTGGCATAACAATGACGACTTTACGATTGTGAACTACCAAAAAATGTACTTAGAGCGGGTGGTGGTTGAGGAACAGAAGATTTAGCAGCAAGCATTTGTTTGTACGCGTGGTGATAAGCCAAAATAGTGCACAAATATTTATGCAACACACACCCACATGCTTGGGAATGATGAAGGAGAAGAAGTGTGTAAGTTAAACTCTACTTTATCCTACTTTTTTGCGCACATCCACATACACACACCCAGTCGCATTTGCTTTGCCTCGTCGCTTCCTCGCACGCCTTGGTTGGCAGACCTTTTTCTTGCCAAACACATTTTAAAGTTCATTGACACTTTTTTGATGCACACACCCACACATGGCGAAATTGCAACCAACTGGCAACTGTGGCTGGTAGAGCGTTCTTGTGCATGTGTGCATTTATGTTGTTGCACTTTGTATGTAGCCACTCAAGCGAAAAGCAAAAATAGAAAAATTGAAAAAAATAAATAAAAGGATTGTAAAAATACCGTGGCACTGGCGTCGAAAAGTATGCAACGCCAAGTTGCAAGTCGCGACAATAAAGTTTATTTGATGTCAACAATGACGCCACAAATGCTGCTGCTGCCAATGTGCAACATGCCACCCACATTGAGCTACACTTTTACTCCCTATCGAGTGGGTGGTGATTATTGTAAATGCTGCTTTGGCTTATCCACTTTGTTGTTGACCGCTCCCTGTGCTCATTCTTATTTTGGGATCGTTTGCGTGCTTTTCAAATGTTTTTCTTGTGTGTATGTGTATATGTGTGTTTTATTAAGCACAAATGCAATTAAATTTGCTGACTTTTTTATTGTTAAACGACGCTCGATGACACTTGATGATGCATTATTCCGAATGGGAATAGCCTTATAGGGTAATTAGGGTCAATAAAAGGAAGTGCACTCAAAGTAAAAGTTGACGCTGAAGTGGTGGAATGGCATAGCGAAAGAAGAGAGGATTTGTGGTGGCTTTTAGGAGTATTATTTGCAAAATTTTGCATTTGTTTTGTGGTTTTAGTTTTTTAGAAAAGAAGGATAGGAAAGGTAAGAAAAAATGGCATACAACTATTCTTCTTACTACTTTTTTACTCAGAACTTTCACAATCCTTTTAAAATAATGTTTTTAATAAAGCCTCCACAAACTGATGTCTCAAATTAGTTTCAGTTGTACAATGAACCGCTGGAAGTGCTTGTGAGCCATAGAGCATAGCTGGCGAGTACGAAAGTTGATGGTATTTGCAGGGTGATTAAGCGATACCGGCTTAAAGTGTCACCCTTTACACCCTTTTTGCGTATTTGGTCCAGCTCGTCCTCCTATTTGTGGTGAGCGTTGATGTTGTACACAAATGGAAGGTCCTGCAGATTATGTGGAGCTTTTTATTTTATTAGTATCATAAAGTATATAATACGAGGGTTGTCTTTAATATTTTGCGCCTTTGCAACACTACGTGCGATGAGCTGAAATTCTATATTTTTATCGAAAAGTTTGGTATTTTTTAGCATAAGCTTCTTCTCTTTTCAGTAAGTTGAAAAATTCATCGGGCCAAAAAGATGGAATTAACTCGTGAACATTTTCGTGCTATCATTTCTTGTGATTTTCGACGTAGATTATCGAGGCAGGAGTGCATTGATCAACTTGCCTCAAGTTTTGGGCATTGAAGCACCGCATTTAGTCACTGTGAAACGCTGGTACAAAAAGTTCCCATCCGGTTCCAGTCAATACTGAGTGGTACAATGCGAGCTTTAATGTATCAGCTTTCAAAAGAAAGTTTTGAGTACTTAAAAGATCGAATTAATGGGCCATCCACCTTAGCTGGCAGCTAATGATTTCCTTCTGTTCACGAACATCACAAATAAAATGGGAGGTCAACGTTTTTTAACGCCTGAAGAAGCTGTTGAAGCCTTGGAGGTATTCACTTCTGCGTTGCCAAAGAGCTATGAAAATAGGCTCAAGCGAATGTCAAGCACTCCGCATGACTCTCATGGAGAATACTTTGACAAACAATAAAGCCTTGTACGGCCTTGAAATTTTAAAAATTATTCAAGATTCTCGCTTACTCTTCAATTGGCCTACGTTTACTATTTTTCTTGTTTGCCACTTCTCTTAAAAAGTGATCTTTTAACCCTCTAAGCAAGTGAACTAACTGAGGTTAAGTGCGAATATACTCGTATACCAAATAAACTCATTAAAATTCATATACTTCTATATATCATACACACATTTTGCTGCAAAAATACTGTAAAAAAAAACCTTTCACTGTTTTGGCCAAAAAATTGATTTTTTTCTGTTTTCAACTTTACTTTGAATTTTTATTTTATTCGCAAGTTTATCACTCCCAACTGATCGTACAGTTGGCTGACTGCACAAAAGACATTACTGGCCAATCACAGAAAAGTTGTTTTTTCTTTAAATACTCGTTGTTGGTATGTTGAGTTGTTGTCGTTTATGGTTGGCCGATCGCCTTCATTTATAATTGATAGCTCAGGGAGTATTCGTTGAAAATGGTAAAGCGACACATCAAACTGTTAGCCGTTGAGAAGTAAATGTAAAAAAATAATATAAACAAACAGCAAAAAAACAGGCCATTACGTGCATACATACATACAAACGCCGATCATTGTCATGCTTTGCTGTCAACTGCAATTTGCAAATGAGCCGCCCTTTGAGTTACAATTTTTAGCAGTAACAACAATGCTGGGCAGTATTACAATAGCCAACAAATTAAATGGCTGCCGGTAAATTATAGTGTCGCTGTCATTGAGCCACGGAACTGGTTCAAGCTTGCTGTTGAGGGCGTGTCAAAAGGGTTCACGTGCATATGCACATATCTACAGGCAATCATTTGCTGGCAAGTTAGCTCGGTGAAGGCTGAGTATTAGGTTAGTGAAAAATTATAGTTCAACTGGCAGCAATGTTAAGGAGGCATTGAAAAGGTGTTTTAATCAAAGTACTAGTCACAATAATTTCGCACACGAAAAATTTCTGAAATTCTCTGCAACTGTTTATCAGCTTTACTGCTTGGCGCATCTTAAAATAACGCAAGCAAAAAATAACTAAATAACTGCGTTTTATACGAGCGCTTGTTTTTTTTCTTGCGAGATGTCAGTCAGAGTGCAATTCCCGTTACAAAGGTGTTGATTACTGTTAATTCGTCGTGGTTGATTAACGTTGTATTGGCTGCGCTGATCCTGACAGCGTGACACAGTCTCAAGGAGCTCAAGCTGTCACGGTGAATTAATTTTGATTTGGCAAGTTGTACAAGTGATTGGTACATATGGTGATATGGTAAGTGTGTATGTAGGTATGTGCGCACAACGTCTTCAAGAATGTGACGTGGGAACCTTTAATATTATAATCGAAGAGACCTTTGAGGAAACGCGTTTTATTAGGATGATACCAACACAGAGATACTGTTACGCAACTTAAGTTGGCCCACAGTTTTTTGGAATGAAAGTTCGCATGAAAATACGGTTTTTTGTTGTATTGCATTCCATAAAAGTACCAAATCACAAAATAAAGAAAGAACTACAACTTTCTAGGCAAGATAAAAAAGTTATTAAACAGATAGATTAACAGATTATTTTCTTGATTTTGGAATATTATTATTAAATATCAATAATGCGTTTTTTAAACAATTAAAAAAAAAAATTAAGAACGACATAATACGAGGGTCGTTTGAAAAGCCTGTGCAAAATTTGGATATGTTTAGTTGATATCATCTCTTGGCAGAACACATACTAAGTTCAGATCTGGCTATTTCGTTGTGTTTGGCATCCGTTTAAATAGAGGAAGACAAGTGATTTTCAAAAATGGAAGTCCTTTTCCAGCACGACAACGCATCATCTCACGCCTCTGCAGTTGTGGTCGCAAAATTAATGGAAATAGGGTTCTAACTCGGTTCTCTAGACTTGGTTCCCTCGTATCGCTCGAACTACCAATTTGCCCCTCGTACATAATGTACTCTTTGTTTATTAAAAACTTATTTGGAGATAAACATTTTTGTTTTTCAGTTTTCAGAAATTTTCAGGGCCCTATAAATAATTGTTTTAAATATTTCTATAAAATAAACCTTCTATATACTTATAACGGGTGATTTTTTAGCTATTATCTTTTTAAACAGTTGGTTTAAACAGCTGACGCACGTTTCGTGTTTTGTTTCACTGTCAAACATCTTCAGTTTGGTCGCAGAATTTTTGGTGAATGGGCTCTTGGAAAGTTGGCCAAAGATCCACTTTTTTATCGAAAAATTGTGTTCAGTGACGAAGCTCATTTTTGGATCAATGGGTATGTAAATAAGCAGAATTGTCGATTTTGGAGTGAAGATCAGTCAGAAGAATTGCAAGAGCTACCAATGTATCCAGAGAAGGTCACAGTTTGGTGCGGTTTATGGGCTGGAGGTATCATTGGACCGTACTTTTTCAAAGATGCTGCGATTCGTAAAGTAACTGTGAATGGTGAGCGCTACCGCGAAATGATATCCAACTTTTTTTTTGCCCAAACTGCAAGAGCTTGACTTGCATGACATGTGGTTTCAGCAAGATGCTGCCACATGCCACACAGTACGTGTAACAATGGACTTGTTGAGAGGCGAGTTCGGTGAATATTTTATTTCACGTTCGGCACCTGTCAATTGACCACCCAGATCGTGCGACATAACACCTTTAGATTATTTTTTGTAGGGCTATGTTAAAGCTCATGTCTATTCAGACAAGCCTGCTTCAATTAAAGCATCAGAAGACAACATTAAAGCCTTTATATGTGAGATACCGACCGAAACATTGGAAAGAGTATGCCAAAATTGGACTAAGCGGATGGACCATTTGAAACGCAGTCGCGGTCAACATTTGCATGAAATAATCTTCAAACATTAAATAATGGACTGTACTATCGATTTAAATAAAAATTTCATGCATTTTTCTGAATTTTACGTGTGTTTTTTTGAAAAACTTTCCTATAGCTCTTAAAAAATCACCAATCAAATACTTACATATGTATATACATATAAGTATATATAATTGGTGCTTACATTTTTTATTTGGTGTTTGGCGTGTATGGTGCAGAAGCGCTAACGATGACAACATCCGATGAAGCGATGCTTGGAGTGTTTGAGAGAAAGATGCTGCGCACGATTTTTGGACCTTTGCACGTTGGCAACGGCGAATATCGCAGGCGATGGGCTATATGAGCTTTACGACGACATAGACCTAGCGCAGCGAATAAAGATCCAGCGGCTACGTGGGCTGAGTCTGTCGTCCAAAAGGATAGAAATGCTCCGGCTCTGAAAGTATTCGATGCGGTACCAGCTGGTGGTAGTAGAGGAAGAGGAAGGCCTCCTCTGCGTTGGAAAGATCGGGTGGAGAAGGACTTGGCTTCGCTTGGTGTGTCCAACTGGCGCCGGTTAGCACGAAAAAGAAACGACCGCCAAACGCGCGTAAGCGGTTATCGCGCCAATTAAGAAGAATTCCTCCACACATGGACGAACCTACCTAGGACCAATTTTATACCAAATTTACGGGAAAGTGAATTTTTGCCATGATAATTCAATGATAATTTTGAATGCGTTGGCGAGGCAGGTAAATATTAAACTAAAAAAAAAAATTCAAAAAGGAAAATTAATGCCATTACCGATTTTTTATCTATTCCCATAGTTTCAGAGCTAATAAATTTATCTTTAACGCTGTTGAATAAACCGTTGAATAAACCAAAACGGACACTTTAAATTAAGAAATATTTTATCGGTCTGTTATTACACCCCACTTTATAGTATTAGGACCCTTTTCGTAATATATTAAAAAAAAATGTTTTCACCATTTTATTTTTCTATTATTTCACCAGTTTTCAGGACTCGAGTGAAGGTGAGTTTTCTTATTCATAAAATCTGCGATATTATTTTGAGTGGGTGAATGAATCACGTTCACAAAAATTATGTAACTTAAAATTTCAAGCATTACACAAAATTTTAAAAGGTTTAGCAAACTTACATCAAAATTTCAAACTTTTTAATTCGAATTTTTAGAAGAATTCCGACCAAGCAGTTTTATAGCCCATTGAATTTTGAAATAAATATAAATAATGAATAAATAAAATGCCAGGTTAAAGTGGCTCAAAAATCATGTTAATTTTTATAATTTTTTTTTTGTTGGCGCTCTTGTGACTTTTCTTCAAGAAAAAAAATTTGGAGCATTCTTTATAAGAAAGAAAATGAATAATTATTTATGTTATTTAATTTTAATGAATACGTTTAAATATTAGGTAGGTTAAAACTATTTGTTATTTGCAAAAAATAAAAACAAAAAAAAATAATAATAATAATACAAGATGGAAGATCATCGAAAAATGACCTAAAAATATTGGAGGAACTGCACAAGTGAAAGTCACACCCGCAAATATTTATAATGTGAAGATCACATTTCTTTACATACTTACGAGTAAGTAAGAATTATTTTCTTCAAGCGAATAGGAAGAACAACAAAGAATCTTAAATGGCAAAGATCGCTGAATAAATGTTGAAGGTCAAGGAAATAAAACTAATCGGATTTGTGCGGAAAAAATTAAAAACTCAGAAGAAGGATGCTCTAAATTATGACTAATCCCAGTGAGAAACAGACATACACACACCAACAGCACATGATGAAGAAAAATACAGCAAACAACATGAATAAAAGGTGAGGTGGATTGGCAGAATTCCCAAGAAAACGCACCGCACGTGAGCGCCCAAGATGGTTATTAACAGCAAAAAATATTAAATGAAAAAACAATAAAAAATTGAAAGCGACGGGTAGCTGCAGTAACAGGTGAAGAGCAGCGCAAATACAAAGACGATGTGCAGTTAAAGGCAAAAACAACAATTATAGTAGAAAAAAACAGAAACATCTTCTTATTTAGCAGAAAAGAGCCAACCAGTCAGCCAGTTAGCCCGCCAGCCACTTGTGCCCTCGAAGCAGCGTGGCAAACAGCCGAGAAAACGATGCGACGTGACAGATTACAAAACGTTTGACACCATGCCGCGCTACGTACAATGCACAAAAAAGAAGAAGAAGAAGAAGTAGAAGAATTCAAAAAATAAGAGCAACAGTAATGAAAATTGTTTGAGCAACAGGGCAGAGTACAAATAATAATATTGCACGCAGCTGCAATGCAACAACACTCTAATATAAACTTGCCACACATTTTAGCTGCGCATGTGCACACATCGGAGCAGTAGCAGATGCAGAGTGAGCAAATCTGTGCAATCACTGTCCGCCACTGAACGCTCTAATATGATTTAACCTCCATGAATTGCCGACAACAACTACAAATAGCAAACAGCAAATAGCGTCGACCCAGAGGAGGAGACAAGTGGCGTAAGTAACAACCTGCCTGCCACCGTGTCAGTGGCGCGTCTGAGCGCGCGCATAGACATGATCAGTCGCCGAGCGATGCTTTGCCGGCGCAAATTAATAAGCGAGCAATCAGCCAGCAACAAAACGGCAACAGCAACATTCGCCTTGAGATTTCTGCAGCCGAAGAGGATGGTGATATAAAGAATAAACTGCAATGCTGCAACGTGCGCTCCGTAAGAATGCCACTGTTGTTCTCTTTGTTGTTGCCTCTGGTGTTGTTGGTTCTACACAATCATTGCATGTAGCGTGTTGCAACGTGATTTGCCACAATTGCACGTACTGCGAAGAGCACCTTCACGCCGTTTACACATTCATTTCCCAGTGGGTTTGTTGGTATTGCGTTTCTTCAGTGCCTGAGGCGTTTTTAGTGGCACCACTGCAGCAGCGTAGCGGCATGAAGGGAGGCAAGTTACAAAGTTGCAATAGATCGATAGAGCAGTAGTTTATAGTTGATAAAAAGTAGTTTATAGTATAAATAGTAACCAGCGACCGCATAGCAATACGTGTATGTGTGTGTTAATAACTTTTCCAGGCCTATTCAGAAAAACTCCACCTGCGCATGCGCAGCGGTGTTTTAAAGCGAAGGCGTTCGAATACTTCACATACCTCCACCCTTGAAATATTTCAATTTTTTGCTTGTGTGTATGTGCCTTTTTTTGTATGTTATGCTATGGGGCATGTGGATGCTTCTTAGCCAACTGGACTACCAATCGCATCCACCCAATTCCTGCCAAACGCTTTAATTGTGCGCAAACGCGAGCATCATCAATTTACATATTGCCATGCACCCATTTATAAGTGTATGTATGTTTGTACATTAGGGTGGTCCAAAAATGCATGGGAAAATATGTATATTAAAATTTTTATGCTGCCGCCCCCCATAATGGTAAAGAATGAAAAATAAAAAGACCCGTATTTTTTTTTTTTTTAATCAGACCATATTTAATGGTGCCGCCGGGGCTTTGAAATATCCCATGTATTTTGCATGGGAAAAAAATACTTTTTCGTAGATTTCATGTAAAAACCTGGAAAATGAATATATTTTAACCGGACACCTCAGTTTCTCTTCATAATTGGTCAGGGAATACCAACCAATTATGAAATAATTAATTTTTTTTGTATTAACTATTTTTTATAGAACCCCAAAAAGCCCCCATAAAACGAAAATCTAAGAAAGAATCGAAAAACAATATTTTATATTACTTTTATGAAAATAGTTAATACAAAAAAAATTAATTATTTCATAATTGGTTGTTATTCCCTGACCAATTATGAAGAGAAACTGAGTTATCCGGTTAAAATATATTCATTTTCCAGGTTTTTACATGAAATCTACGAAAAAGTATTTTTTTCCCATGCAAAATACATGGGATATTTCAAAGCCCCGGCGGCACCATTAAATATGGTCTGATTAAAAAAAAAAAAAATACGGGTCTTTTTATTTTTCATTCTTTACTATTTTGGGGGGCGGCAGCATACAAATTTTTTTTGGACCACCCTATTGTACATGCATGAGGATTCTTCAGTTCCTTTATCATTAGTACCATGCACATCATCAGCAGCACCTTCACCTTCGTTTTCGACGTGAGTGACGCTGATTGTTATTACTCGTACTTGATGCGTAAGCAGTGGATTGCCGCTTGACTTGGGCGCGTAATTGCCTTGTAAGTTATGAATTTTATTTCGATTGCATTTTTTATTTTAATTTTATGTGCTCTAATTTCTTTTATATGCATTCCTGTTTTTTGACACACAAATATCAGTTCGATGCAAGGAGCTCACGTGCATGGATTTATTGCAATGGATGAGCCAATTGTATAAACTGAAGATGGTTGCATTTGGAAAAAAAAGAAAACAATAATGAAGGCTATTGAATAAAAGCGAAAACTTTGAACTTGTAAAATGAGAACTTAAACTGTTTTATGAATTAAGAGGTAACATCCATTTACTTATATCACCAACAGAAATTTATGAAGTATGCACAATTTATTCAAATTCAACTAAAAAAGAATTATAATTAAAATGCTTATGAAAAAATTGTGTTATATAAAAAAACATTTAATTAATAACAAAACAAAACAAAAAATAAAATATAATAATAAATTACAAAAATTGCGTTAACAAATTTTTAATAAAAACTTCAATCAAATAAATAAAAATTAAATGAAAATTAAAAAAAAATTGATATAAATATTATTCAAATAAATTATTAAAAAAATAAAATGAAATAACAAATTTTAAAATTAAAAATTAAAAAAAAAAATTTTATAAAAATTTTCATCAAATAAAATGGTAAAAAAAGTTAAAATTAAATAAATTTTTTAATTAACAATTAAAAACAATTGATGTAAAATAATAAATAAAAAAATAATAAATTTTTAAATTAACAAAATTTTTAATACTAATTTTAAACAAACAAGTTGGTAAGCCAAAATTGAAATTTAATAGTAAATTTTTAAATTAAGAATAAAAATACTTTGTTTGAACAAATTTTTAATACAAATTAAAAAAAATTGAAATAGTAAAAAAAAATATCAAATTATAAAATAAATAAAGAATAAAATTAAGATTTTAATGAAAAAATTAAAATCAAATAAAAATCAATGAAAAATAAATTTAAATCAAAAATCTTAAAAAAAACTTTTTAATAAAAATGTTATTGAAATAAATTAGTAAAAAAATAAAATAAAATGGTATTAGAGATTAAAAAAACTTAAAAAAATGATGTAACAAATCACTAATGAAAATATTTGATAGAAGAAATTTATAACAAATAATATATAACAATAATATAAATTAAAATTTAAGCAAAAAAATTAGATATTAAACAATGTTTTGAAGAAATTAAAAACAAATTTTAAATAAAATAAATTAGTAACAAATTAAAATTAAATAATACATTCTTTTTTAATTTTTTTCATAATTTTTAATTAAAATATAAGTTTTAACAAATTTTTTATATAAATATTAGTCAAATAAATTAGCAAAAAAAATTAAATCTAATAATAAATTTTAAATTATTGTAAAAATAACTCAGAAATTTTTGATAATTATTGTTTAAAGGAGTTATGTTTCACAAATAAAACATTACAAAAAAAAAATGAATTAAAAGTTCATATAATAAAATAAAATAAATTTTATATAATAAATCTTTAATAAATATTCAAATCAAATAAAAAAATAAATTTTGAAAAAGAAATGTTTAAAAAATAGAATAGTAAAAAAACAAAATAAATGAAATGATAAATTTTAAATTAAAAAAAAAACTTTTTATGCAAATTCGGAATAAAAGTTTAAATCAAACTTCTTCTTCTTCTTAATTGGCGCGATAACCGCTTACGCGATTTTGGCCGAGCTTAACAAAGCGCGCCAGTCGTTTCTTTCTCGTGTTAACCGACGCCAGTTGGACACACCAAGTGAAGCCAAGTCCTTCTCCACCTGATCTTTCCAACGCAGAGGAGGCCTTCCTCTTCCTCTGCTACCACCAGCTGGTACCGCATCGAATACTTTTAAAGCCGGAGCGATTGTATCCATTCGGACGACATGACCCAGCCAACGAAGCCGCTGGATCTTTATTCGCTGCGCTATGTCTATGTCGTCGTAAAGCTCATACAGCCCATCGCCTGCGATATTCGCCGTTGCCAACGTGCAAAGGTCCAAAAATCGTGCGCAGCATCTTTCTCTCGAACACTCCAAGCGTCGCTTCATCGGATGTTGTCATCGTCCAAGCTTCTGCGCCATACGTTAGGACGGTCATGATGAGAGTCTTGTAGAGTGTTAGTTTTGTTCGTCGAGAGAGGACTTTACTGCTCAGTTGCCTACTTAGTCCAAAGTAGCACTTGTTGGCAAGAGAGATTCTACGTTGGATTTCAAGGCTGACATTGTTATCGGTGCTAATGCTGGTTTCTAAATAAACGACGTCTTTTACAAACTCGAAATTATAACTGTCTACAGTGACGTGGGTGCCGATACGCGAGTGCGCCGACTGTTTGTTTGAAGACAGGAGGTACTTCGTTTTGTCCTCGTTCACCACCAAACCCATTCGCTTTGCCTCTTTATCCAGTTTGGAGAAGGCAGAACTAACAGCGCGGTTGTTAAGGCCGATGATATCAATATCATCGGCATACGTCAGCAATTGTACGCTCTTATAAAATATTGTGCCTGAGCGATTAAGTTCTGCGGCTCGTACGATGCTCTCCAACATCAGGTTAAAGAAGTCACACGACAGCGAGTCACCCTGTCTGAAACCTCGTTTGGTATCAAACGGCTCGGAGAGGTCCTTCCCAATTCTGACGGCGCTACTGGTGTTGAGCAACGTCATCTTACATGGCCGTATTAGTTTTGCGGGGATACCAAATTCAGACATAGCGGCATAAGGTAACTCCTTTCCGCACTGTCGAATGCAGCTTTGAAGTCGACGAAAAGATGGTGTGTGTCGATTCTCCTTTCATGGGTCTTTTCCAAGATTTGGCGTATTGTGAATATTTGGTCGATGGTAGACTTTCCAGGTCTGAAGCCACACTGATAAGGTCCAATCAGTTGGTTGACGGTGGGCTTCAGCCTTTCACACAATACGCTCGCTAGAACCTTATAGGCGATATTTAGAAGACTAATCGGGATCTTCACATTCTCTATGACATGCGCAGCTGTCACTGTTTAACAGGTTCGGGAAGTGTTCCCTCCGTAATTTAAGATTGCTCTGTACGTCAGTCACCAGATCGCCGTCTTTGTTCTTACAGGAAAACGCCCCGGTCTTAAAACCTTCTGTAAGCCGCCGAACTTTCTGGTAGAATTTTCGGGCGTGGTTCCTATTGGCCAGCATCTCAAGCTCCTCGCACTCACGTATTTCGGCCTCTCGTTTCTTCTGTCGGATAATACGTCTCTCTTCCTTTTTCAGCTCTCTGTAGCGATCCCACATGGCTCGCGTTGCGCCCGATCGCAGCGTGGCTCTATAGGCGGCATCTTTTTTTTCGGCGGCAGCATGACATTCCTCGTCGTACCAATTGTTTTTTCGGGCTCGCCGGAATCCGATTTCTTCTTCGGCGGCAGTACGTAGGGAACGAGAAATGTTGCTCCATTGCTCGCGCATGTCGGTGTGTTGGGGCGAATCGAGTGGCGAATCTTCTGGCTGTCTGTTGTGATTGCAGCTTTTCGATGTCGAACATTCTTTGCGTAGGTAGATGTACGTTTTTTGCTGCACAGAAGCGTGTGCGCAGTTTGGCTGCAACAAGGTAATGATCCGAGTCGATGTTGGCTGCTCGGATCGTACGTACATCTAATACACTAGAAGCGTGTCTTCCATCTATCACAACATGATCGATCTGGTTTTGCGTTTTTCGATCAGGAGACAGCCAGGTAGCTTGGTGTATCTTTTTATGCTAGAATCTGGTGCTGCAGACTACCATGTTTCGGGCCCCGGCGAAGTCGATCAGCCTCTGTTGTTACCGGATGTTTCGTTGTGTAGGCTGAATTTTCCGACTGTGGGACCAAAAATTCCCTCCTTGCCCACCCTGGCGTTGAAGTCGCCAAGCACGATTTTTAGGTCGTGGCGGGGGCAGCGCTCATAGGAACGTTCCAAGCGCTCATAGAAGGAATCTTTGGTCGCATCGTCCTTCTCTTCCGTCGGGGCTTGGGCGCAAATTAGCGAGATCTTAAAAAATCGCGCTTTGATGTGGATTATTGCGAGACGCTCGTCCACCGGAGTGAACGACAGTACTTGGCGACGAAGTCTCTCTCCCACAACAAATCCGACACCGAATTTGCGCTCCTTTACATGGCAGCTGTAGTAGACGTCGCTAGGTCCTATGGTTTTCTTACCTTGCCCCGTCTATCGCATCTCTTGGATGGCAGTGATGTCAGCCTTTAGTCTCACGAGGACATCAACCAGCCGGGCAGAGGCACCTTCCCCATTAAGGGACCGGATATTCCAGGTGCATGCCCTCAAATCGTATTCCTTATTTCGTTTGCAGGGGTCGTCATCAGTGTTGGAAGTTCTCATCCGAGGCTTTGTTGCTGTTTTCATTGGGGGGGATTTTTAAGTGGCGGGTCCCAAACCCAGCGCACAACCAGCTATGCTGGGATGCTTCGCCTTCTCACGTTAGCTCACTCCCGAACGGGTGTTCGGAAGCTACCCAGAGGATACGTGGGCTAATCCCGGACGTTGTGAGCTGCTTGAACCATATGCAGAAGAATCGTCCTGGTCACTCCCAAGTGAATGGCGATCAGTAACTTTCCCCACTTGCGTGGACTTCTATACATGGAACCATCCTCCATTTAAATCAAACAAAATAGTAAAAAAAGAAGTAAAATGAAATGATAAAGTCTTAATTTAAATCAAACAAAATAGTAAAAAAAGTAAAATGAAATGATAAAGTCTTAAATTAAATACTATTTTTTTTAACAAATCTTTATAAAAAATTATTTAAAAAACTTTGGTCTTACTAGGTTCTATTTATATAAATATATAAATTTTTAATAAACAATTTTTAAAGAAGAAATTTTTGGCTTTCATTTTGTTTCTTTTGTAAGCTCAAGGCCGGTTTAACAATACTATAAAACAACAAATTCAATAATCCCTTTTATTTATTTGTAAATACTATATATCGACTTCAATTAGGAGTCACTCTCTGGAGATTTTGGCTGACGCTGAGTGCACAAAATACGTTAAAATACGAAAACTATAAATGTGAAGTCATAGAAAAGGAGCTTACTTTTGTTGTTGGCAGACTGGTTGCAACTCGGCAAATAGATTTAATCATTTCGGAATATTTTTCTGGGCTTTGATATCATTCTCAGCTTCATCTCACTTTTAGGGCTGTCAACAAATAATGGAAAGATAAACAGCAAATGTGCGAAATTTTTAAGAATGACGTTGCGCGAGTCAAAATTACAATATGAAATCATTTCAGCAAATCCTGCACGTTTTGCGTTTTACTGTTCTGGGACAGTGACTTCGTTGTAATATTTTATTCCCTGAAATTTAAACCAACCCACTACTGAGATATGTCAATATTTACAATACCTCGCATTTTTGTACTTACTTATGCATAAAATTATTTAACTACGCCAGCAAAAGCAATTTTTTTATAATTTTTTGTTTGTTTTTTATTGATTAAATTTCGTCTCATCCCGTTCATGGAGTAAATAAAGTGCTAATGCCAAGTGGACACAAAAAATATAATATAACGTAAAACGATAAGAAAAACCTATTTACATGCTTATAGCTAACATATGTACTTTAGGGTGAGCCGATTGTTATTATTATTGTGTTAGTTTGAGAAAAAGAAGTCCATTATTTTCTCGGTAGATGGCTGTAGGGATCGATATCCCGCTTCCTGATTAAAAGAGAAGAAGTTCCCTTTCTAATCCACAAAATGGGTCTGGGCCTTTAGATGGAGGGGGCGGCCTTATTTGGCTAATTCATCAGCCATCTGGTTTCCAGTAATTCATATGTGTCCTGGAACCCATTAGATGGGTGCTTAATTATTCTGTCTTAAGATATTCAGCTTATCAAGTTTTGATGTAACCTGGAAAGCGATGAGGGCTGACTGGCTATTAGTAAGGTAAGCTATGCTTCTGTTGTTATATTATAGTTGCTTTGAACGTTAAAGTGAGCGCATCTTTCTATTGCTTAGACTTTCGTTTAAAATATACTTGTATGCCTGCCTACTGCTTCCGAGTATCTTTACCTCGGTATGCAGACACCCGCCATTCACCTTCCTCGGCAAGGGGTCCATTTGCGTTTATCTTGTAGGTTTTATGTAATCCATTCCAAGTCTTTTTATGCAGAGTTCAGTCTTGAAGCGTTTAACAAAAACTTGACTTCGGTAGCATCACCCCATGGCATTGAGATCTTAGAGGTTAATTCAGCAAGAATATCAAACTTCTGCGAATTTCCTGTATGTCTGTGTCAACGGCAGATTTGGTTGTACTTAAGATAGCCCCATTTGCTTGAGACCGGATACGAATGTGAAGTGGTGAGTTCGAGAAAAACCTCCATTGATGCCTCAATTGATGGGAGATGTACGAATGGCTCCTGTTATGCATCCACATGCAAGGCTTTGTGAGTCAATTTGTATTGAAATTGACTTTAGGGCTATGCACTAGTGTACTTTTTTTTCTTAGAATTTCAAATAGAGCCAAAACGTGATTGGAACCATGTCGAATCAAATTTACTCGCCCTAATGTACATACATACACACATGTATGACAAGCACAAGAAACGCATAAGCGCATAGAACGAAATTGAACAGGGCCAGCTAAATTTAGCCACATTCGCAATTATTTATTTGCGCAACCAAATTCCGGACATTTGTTTTGCTGGAAAGTTAAGTGGAAAGGTGAAAAATATTGTAATTGCTTATGTAGCTGAGATATCATTCGCAATTACTGCTGTTTGGGTGTCATATTAGCAAGACAATAAGCGGTTATTAAAAAATTAAATGAACTAAAAAAAGTCAAAATATATGAATACAAGAATATAAGAATAAGTGTATTATACAAGTAGTATTTTGTATGCATATGTATTGCCCATGATACACACATACATGTAACAAGTTTATTTATGTAGAAAGAGAGTTGGCATAATTTTGTGGAAGTCGAAAATGCTGATGAAAAATTGAGGTATAGTGACGTAAATTTACACCGGATGTCAGGGATAAAAAAAATATGGCAAGGTAATGAAAATCATTATATATGTATATACTTATACATATTATAAATAATATAAATTCATGAGACTTTAACCTTCTTCTTGGCATGAGAAACGCGTGAAAGATATTTGTTTGGTCAACCCATATTTGTAGTTAATTTTGTGCTACAAATATTGCTTTAAAATATTTGTGGTTTTATTGAATTATATAATAATTTTAGACTGGTATACAGATAGTTCGAAAACACCAGAAGACATAGGCGGTCTAGGCCGAAGGGCAGTTTTTCCAACATCTTCCTAGCGAAAGTCCGTGCTAGCAGTCTACATATATGCAGAGATCAACTTAGACAGAAATCTTCAGTAACAGCGAATTGCCTTTCTGAGCCACAGTCAGACGGCAGTCCAGGTGTTGTCATCCCTTTAGGTTAAATTCCCATTTATTCATGAATGTATCGAAAAAATAAACTTTGCTAGGAATGTACAATCGCATCCGGCTCATATGGGCCCGTGATACCGAGGTATAACTGTGAACGAAGTAGCGCGTGGCTAGAGAGACTTCGGCGTCGTCATCAATAGGACCCGAGTCATTCTGGAACAACATACCATCAAGGAGCAGCTTAGAAGTGAAGAGCTAAGGCTGAGAGACGTAAGGTGACTACTTACGTAGTTATCTACACAGGACTGGGACATAGTCCTCATGTTGTTTTTTGCTACCAGTACCTATAGACTCTATCTTCTTCTCGAATGTGACGTTATAGGGCGAGGAAGCTTGAGACTTCTAGATCGGATGCGGCCGGAAGAGAGGCACATGTACTCAGCCCAACCGAAATCTATTTTGTATTTCTTAAGGAAACTGGGTTTGGATGAGGCACTGTGATGAGTAGAGGTCACAAAAGACCATGGCCACAGTAAATTCGGGTCGTACCGGTAAAAAAAAAAATGCAATACATACTTCAATACCCCCAAGGCCAAAGTAAAAAGGGGGCGCAAGAAGCTAAAAAGTATTGTATTTTTTTCTTTCCTTAGACAATTTCATTACATTGCTGATATAATCTGATTTTAGGCATGAAAGCATCAGAGCGATGAGTTTATCAGTCTGGAACATTAACTTTTGATAAGCTTTTCAAGCTTTTAACGCCGTACGCCACGAATGGTGTACTGGAGTTCGGGTTTAAAATCCTGAAGTAGTTTTTAACTTTTCCGCGAGGATCAGTGACTTGAAATAGGCACTCTTCGACTTAGTCCACATGTATCAAGTTACACTGCTTAGAGGATATGTTTTGGGAAAAATAAATGGTTTCGTGGCATACCTGAGATGACTTTCGCGCACTCTGAAGGACCGAAATCAACGGCCATGACTCCAGTTATGAAGAAATACGACTCAATTAAGTTTCCGACCCACATACCGCACTGAATAGCGTGCACCCATAGCTGTGGTTTATGTACAAATATAAAAAAAAATGTTTCACAAAGCCACTGAGTTAAGATGGACCTCAAAAATAAACGCGTTTTGGCAGTGTGAGTGTATTCTACTGAACATTCAATTGTATATGATTTGCTGTATGAAATGGTAAACCATATGGCATGAAAAGTTGATATATCTTGTCAAATTAATTGCCATAATTTCTGAGGTTCTGAGAAAACCACTTAATATTTTCAATAGCCATACAGCACATATACATATAAATACTCATGCTTGTATGCATTGTTAAGTGGCTTTTCTCTCCTTTCTGCCTCTGTTTGCCATAAATATTATGATATAATTTATGTATCATTTAATCAAAATATTCTACGGAAATGAAATACATATACAAAAAAAATAAAATAAAAATAAATGAAATGATTTAAACTGGTACAATTAGGCTTTATTTTTGCACAAAAAATTATTAACCGTTGTCAACACATATTGACAACAACAAATGTGCTAGTCACGCTCCGCAACCCAGCACAGTGGGCAACTGTGTACGAGTAGAATATTTGACATACTCGTATCCAACCAACCAACTGCCGCACACCGCTGGCGTTGCTGCCTTTGGTTGATGGTGCTGCTTAAGGTGACGCTACCGTTACCATTTATCACCGGCGGTGCCGGTCTTGTGCCATTCGAAGTCGCACTTTGCTATAGTTTAAATTTTTTCACAAATATTTATAAGGGTGATTTCCTTTTAGTTTTCATTTATACTTCTGCATTTGAATTATGTTTCGTTGTTACCGCTGTAGGCGTGTCCGTCCACCTGCGAAGTGGAAAATTAAATTTTTACCCACATAAAAGCGTTTTTTAACTGGCACCGTAGATGTTGGTCAGCGGTTACTTAGCCATTTGATTGTCACTTCTGAGTGCTGGTTTGTTGTTTTGACTTAGCTGCTCTTTTGCAGCTACATATTTTGCCAATTTGAGTACGCCGGTGGTGGCTCGATATTGGCGCCAATGAATAAAATGCGCGATTCGGCTTTTATTTGGTGCATTCAACAAATTTGGAGTTAATAAATCTTTTGAAATTATTGCATACAAGACTTTTATGCAGATTTAAAATATTTCAAGCATTTACTCATTCATTTGTGTGGGTATTGGCAATAAACGAGAGATAATCAAAAATAATGACAATTCTGTTGTTGCATAAATATTCCATAGTTAATTGTAATTATTTGCTTTTTGCTTTTCTGTTTTTTATTTTGTTTCAGTATTATTGGCGCATGCTAATAACGGCTTAATTTAGATGTCAGTGTTGGCGCAGAAAGGTGAGTAGTACAAAGTGGCACACATTTAATTATTAATTTCGTTTACTAAATAAAAAAAGTGGTTTTGAGTGATGGAAATCTTTATTTTGACATTTCTTTACTTCTCTAGTTCATAGGTGTCAAATATGGTTGACGGCTGACACCATTGGAAAAAATTATAAATCTTTCGATGGAGTGATTGGTTTGGCGCCACCTTGCTTTATCATCATCAGCATCATGGTTAGCTCAACAATCCGGGCAGGGTCTTGGCTTGCTCTAACATTTGTCTCCAAAGTCGATTTATACCTCAGTTTGAGTTCTCCAACAAAGTGTGCCAATTAGCTCAGCGTCCCGATTTGCGCCATTCAACCATTAGAATTTTGCTCTCTCTTTCTTGGGTGGGTATGTTTCGTCTTATGTCCTTATAACGTGACCAGCTCATCATAGACGGTTAAGCCTTATTGTCATGAAAATATCCGGGTGGTTATACAGCCTTTGAAGCTCGAGATTCTCCAAATGCTATTTTTGCAAACATCACCAAATAGTTTTCGATTAGCTGCACTGCTTGTTCTTGTGGTGATGACAGCATGACCTTCGTTCCGTCGGCATTAAGTGCATCCCATTCTTCTTGCCAATCAATTTTTATAAATGCTTTCTTAAGGATGGCGCTATAATGTCCAAATCATCTGCATATGCTAGTATTTGTACTGATTTGAAGAATATATTTCCGTCTATGCTTACTCCAGCTCCCTTATTACTTTTTCAAGAGCGCGATTAAACAGAAGGTATGGGAGGTCATGCATCACCTTGTCTGAGGCTATTTCTTGACATGAATTCGGATGACAGCGAATTTCCAATTTCGACGACCTTTCTAACATTTGCTAGGGTTAATTTTGTTAGTCGAAAAACTTGTGTGGGATTCCAAATTCGTCCATAGCAGCGGTGAGATGGGTTCGTATAATAGTTACTATCATATGCAGCTTTGTATTAAATATTAACCATAAATGTAGTTCGAAAAAATAGTAAAAAAGCGAAAATATGTATATGAATCATAAAGAGTTTCCTGTTGATTTTTTTATTTCTATGCGTGTTTCCTTGGGTTATCCATTTTTATTGGGCACTGATATAAAACTTCTGCTTTGGCGGAAAACAAATATAAATAATTTATTAAATTCTTTCACAAAAATTGTTGTCGAAACTGCATTTGAGATACTTAAAACATAATAATAAAAAAATAATCGTCTGACTTTTTATTCCGAAGAAAACTTAGACTTGGATTCAATCGTTAAAATAGTTAAATTTGAAACATGACTGCGTTTAAAATGAAACACGAATAGAAGATGAAGGACCTTTAAATAATAATCTGTTTGCCGAAATGTGAAAGCTATTAGAAAAAACTTGTTCTATCGTTTGGGTTTTCACCGAATAGTCATGCACCGACCCTGGCGAATCAGTGGCCTTATCCAAACCTAAAACTTTCCACTTTCCCATACTTGTATTTCTGTATTCTAAAAACAAACAATTTATTTTTGCTTAGGAACACAGACAAATGTTTTTTTTTTTTTCAAAAAGCTAAACATTTTTGCACGAGACAATCAAAATATACAACTTTTTGGAGTCAAACTGTCTAAACATCATTTGGACTTTCCTAGTTGTATTTCTTTTTATTTATGCTAAAATTTTTTGACGGCACAGTCTTTACTTATGCCGCCTAAAACCATGCAAATATTTTCTATACCTGGTCTACCTATTTGTTTTCGAAATATTTTAGCAAGAAAAACCCAAATAATACAAACGTTTTTGTTTGTGTTCCAAATAACTCTGCATTAGAGGTTTTTCCAATATTTCAACAGCTGGATTTTGCACTGTTATTCCTACCAAACACGCTTAGTGTCTCACAAGTAACGCTCAATTACTTAAATTGGGAGGGGGAAAATAAATTGAATTGAATTAAAGCAAACAAAAAGGCAGAGGCACACAAAGCTATGATGAACAAATTCAAGATATTACGTAAGCTAAGTAAAAAATAAAAAAATTAAAGGTTAAATTTTTACAACAAAAAGTCTAAAAACCACATTTCTTACAGGTAGTTAATTAGTTTCAACGAAAGTTGGTGCTGTTTAAGTTCGTGTTATTTAAGTGGAGTCGGAATGGATGAAGGAGGGATTGAGCCGTTCTAAATTCAACCCTAATCGACAATACTGGGTGTTCCTACCCAACATTCTACACCATGGAGACGATTTTATTCCACCTGCTTACAAGCTTAATATCAGGTCAGTGCATAAGTTCGTGCGTTTTTTAAATGTGGTTTTAAAATTAATAAAAAAGATGTTTAAAGTTTATTCCCAACGTTTAGGCAAATTTTTAATTCCCTGCTCAAAAAATAGTTTGTTCTTGCAGCCAAAATATGTTTCGATATCCCTTTTTATAGCTTCTTTTGAGGAGTAGTTCTTGTTACTCATATGGGATTGAAGTCCACGGAAAAGGTGATAATCACAAGGTGCAATATCCGGAGAGTATGGTGGATGCGGCATTAGCTCCCATCCGAGCTCATTCAGCTTGCCTCATTCAGGTTTGATAGCTGATGGGAATAATAATCAGCAGTTATCGTCTGGTTTGGTTCCAGAAGTTCATAATAAACAATACCGGCCATATCCCACCAAATAGACAGGAGAATCTTCTTGGGGGGTCGGTTCTGGTGTTTCATCTTTACCTAACCATTGGCGTTTGCAAACAGGATTATTGTAAAGGACCCATTTTTCATCACCAGTAACGATACGATTCAAAAAACTTTAATTTTCAAGTCGTTGCGGCAGCTGAGAACACACATTCACTCTCTGCTGAAGGTTGGCGACGGAACCCATTTTCGCAGCTTTGAAACCTTTCCCAACTGAACCAGGTGCCTGTGAACTGTTCCTTACGCTGAATTTAACCTCTGAACTATCATATCGACTGTCAAATTTGGCTCAGCTTCCACGAGTTCGAGCCTGGCGTTGGAGTTAAAGGCTTCAGGACGACCAGCGCAGTTACCACTTCGGAATTTTGAAAACCACTTTTGCGCAGTCCTCACACTCACGATATCCTCTCCGTGAACAGTGCATTTCTGCAGCAGCAGTTGTTGCATTTTTATCATTTTTATAAAAAAATACAAAATATGCCTCTTATACGCGTTCGAAGATTCCATTTTATTTTTTAACAACACGTGCTTCTATCCGCGATTAAAATCACTTGTTGAATGCACAATATATCAAAGCAAATATAAATAGTTCCGTTATATTCCGCAAATAATTTTTTGTATGCAAAAATCGTACGAAAGTGAAATTATGGGTAAAATACGCACGAACTTATGGGCTGACCTGATAGTGCAGAATGACTGAGCTTCGGCTTAGGATGCGGCTTCGGCCATAATCGGCACATAAGCTCAGCTCGGGTTTGGTTCGGGCTTGCTGCTCCACTTGCTTACTGCGGTTATAATTGTAGTACAGAACGACCAAACTAGGGCTTAGGCTAGGACTTTGGTAATCTTTGGGCTTAAAAATCGATGTTCGATGACGATTTTACTCCAATTGTTTACAAGGTAAATAGTGCCTAATGATCGAAATTTGGCTTAGGCTTAGGCAGGGGCCGAGTTCATACACAAAATCTCAGTTCGGTTTCAGTTAGTCCTTAAAAGTCGATTCTCTGTCGTTCTCTAGTTGATAGTAGTCCACCATATCAGAAAAAAATGAAATCTCGACAACCTTTTTCGGACCTTAACCTTTAGGTATAGTACCTACGATTTTAAATTTTAACTTTATTATATATATAGGCACCTCATTAAATTGCACCACATTCGTCAAAATATTGATATTTTCTCAGTAATTTGGCTTCAACTTATTTGCGCAAAATATTCGCAGTTAAATTCAAATGAGTAAAGGAATTTAAGTTGAAATTTGTCCATTTTTTAATCGCAGTCTGAGTGGTAGCAATAAAAGCACACAAAATTTATTACGAGGGTTGCTACTAAAATTTTGAAATCGCAGAATATGAATAAATATTTGTAATCGAAAAGGGTTTTACTGTTTTTCAATATATTCTCCATGAAGTTTTCAACAATTCACTGTACACTTCGTATTTCCACTTCGATCAGAAGACGGATTATTTGATTTTTGTCTAGTTGCTTATTAGATATACAAGTACAACATTACATACGCAATCTATGGTATTGCACATATTTTGGATTCATACATACTTAAACTTGTGTATGTATGTATGTTTGTATTTTATTTAAAAAAAGTTATTTATAAATATTAACATTAATAATTTATTAGCCTCGAGCACATGGCTGATAGTAATGCCGATTGGCAAGCTTGCCAGTTTTGGTGTTGCTTTTCATGGCACGAGTGATGCCATCTTCACCTTACGCTCCGCAACTTTACCCCTTGTACTATTGTTGTTATTAGTTCACAATTTTTTATTTCATTTTTCTCAGTTAATGCGATTTATTTCGCACGCTGACGTTAATTGCAATAGCAAATCGGAATTTGATTGCAATTGAAAATCCACATACGCCACGGTGGTGATGAGCGCGTCGCTGATTGCTGAGCAACGCAGAGTTGGTGAATGAAAAACAAATACCAACAATGTGCAGGTGAGTGCGAGCGTAAGCAAACAAGCGGTAAATATGTGCGTGGCGTTTGGTAGTGTATAACAAAATTAGTGTTTATTTGTCTTTGCTTATATATTTATATGTATAATCGTCCATACATAGTGACAGATGGGCTACTGAGATTTTTGACAATATTGGTGCTAATGCTATCACTTCACGCAGTGGTTTTTTGTGTTCCAATTGTAAAGGTAGGTTGGCCGCATATTTATTGCGCATTACTTTACGGTTAAAGTAGAGAGAAAAATGAAAACATTGGATTTTTAGCTAATTGGGCGCATCCTACTGCCATTGAGTAATTTTCCAATGAATGAAAGTGAAGAAGCGGAATTTTTTGAGTAAGTAAATGTGCTTTTAGCACTTTATTTGAGTGCTAGTGCAATTAAATGAGGATATCTTTAGGAATAAGAATTTTTGAAATATAAATAAAATAAATATAAGAACTGGGAAAATATAACATGAAAAAAATTACATCAATATTGCTTGAGAAGCTCTTATTCTTCCTCTTCTTTGGCCGAGTTTAACAAAGTGCGCCAGCCGTTTCTTCTACCTACTTTACTAGCAAAAATAATCGTGAATTTCCCAAGCAGCGTTCGGATGTTTGCCATCGTTGTTATCTTCCGTTTGATTGAAAACCAACACATAACTCAGAACTTTCTCCCACAAAAGAAGAAAACAAATGAAGCAAATGTCAAAAATTGCTTTAAGATTGGAAATACGAATAAGAAGAGCAAAGCGTGTCGCCAGTACAGGAGCCATATTCCCTTCTCTCTTCCGCGGCCTTTCTTCACCCCCGAACAAAATGTTTCCCTTCCAAATGTTTCCCTGTGTAAATGGGCACTATGATAGACAGGGCAAATGGCCTGTTCCAGGGCAAATAGTAGACATGAATGTGAAGTGCACATCTGCTGATATTTCTGTGTGGCTTAGTCCAAAGCAATTCAAAGCCTAACAGCGAGCAAATATTTGCTAGCGTCTATCAATAGTCTCTTAGTAAATTAATTACAGTAAATATAAACATTTATAGAACCGCTTTTTGCGTGCCTATATGATTTTTCACAGATATTTTCACTAAACTTAGCGCCCTTTGTAATGCAAATTTGGCATCTCCACAAATAAGCGCCAGGTCGCATCATTCATCATTACTGTTTATTTATGTAAACTCACACAGCTGAGCCAAACCGAACCAACACTAACACACATGAGTGCATATTTATGGGCATCTGGTATTTGCCCATCCACTCTCGCACCCCGCCAACGTCACAAGTAGCGATCCATCGCTCGCTCGCTTTTCACGTCGTCTGCGCGTGCGTATAATTCAAATAATTATCTTTTATTTACCAAACTTTTAGTTATTATTTAGGCGAGTTCAAAAGTTTCGGAAATTTTTGAATATTTATTTAATAACTCATTACCACGTTGCTAAGATTTTCCACTTACAAATGCGCATACCATGAGACGTGGGTGGAAAGAAGGCCTAGAGTGGTGAGGCTGCTTTGTTGCTGGTCGGTTAGTTTGCTAGGTGTGGTTTATCGCGCATTTTCCATGAGCCTACGTAAAAGCCGTCGTGGTAAGTACAAGGTGGCGCAAAAGTAATCACCCTATCGGAAGATTTATAATTTTTGCAGGCAAATGGCGACGTACGTCAATCATATTTGACACTTGAGGATCAGACAGGTGCAGTATACAGTATTTTGTATTTAGTAAGAAAGTTATTCAAAAACAAAATCTGATGCTTTATTTTGCGCCACCTTGTACTGGCTTCTATGAATCCATGTTTGCCCATGCTTATACGAGTATGTGTATACATAATTTTTTGTTTTGGCGATTTGCGCCATAGGCAAAGTGTAATATTTACCAAACCGTCTGCTTGCAAGAGTTTTATTTGCACAAATTATGTGCCACTATGTACGGGGTCAGCAAGATAAATCTGGAGAAGATTTACCAGAGTTTAGAGTCGTTGCTCAAAGCATAATTGATTGACAATGGAACGCGGAGGTAGATGATAGAACAGCGATGCGTCTAGAGCGACAGAAGTGCAGCCATGCTGGAATCGCTGCGTGCCGTCAAAGGCTCGAAAAAGATAATTAAGTGGTTTGGCTAAAAATTGAGCTTTGGCATCTAACATTTTTTTGGATGAAACTCGTGGACGTCTGAAGAGAATACGTGCTTCAGCAGTACGCCGCACTCGTTTTTAAGTTAAGAGAGAAACAGGCTTGGCTCCATAGCAATCTACCACTGGGCGCCAAGTTTCTGGCCACCTTCAAGCACAGCCTACAGACGTGATTATTACGTATGGGCTGTAGTGGAAACAATTAATGTTGGCTATAAGATCTACTTTGGAGAATGCCCTTTAATCCTAATTCTGAAATGAACTTTAATATCTTTAGTATGACCACTAAGTCCGTGAATCTCTGCAGAATAAGCAAATTTCAAACGAATAAATTACCAGGTTAGTCAGGCTGAACTATCATCAATCACCTATGAAATGCACCGTCAGTGATTTTCCGTGACAATTCTTAGGTTGTTCTTAGATTTTTTTCTTGTCATATCCAAAAAGAACTCTGTAGTGTTTCAAACCTACTGCATAGTCTCAGTAAAGTATCCAATGAGCTTCTTCTTCTCTCTTTCAGGGTGTCCTTAGCCGCAGACGTATTTTGGAGCTAAAAAGAAGTTGATGCTTCCTTTTTGCGAATCTGCAAATCTTGCGAATCTTCCTTCCGTTGATACCTAGAGCTGGGTCGTATGGATTCCTTTCGGAATGAAATTACTCTCAGTTACAAATTACAAGAAATTGTCAATTCCTGGACTGAACACTGCGGTATGAAATTGCTCCCAATTACAAATTACATACAATTATAATCACTAATCTATTCCCTCAGTACACGCGAAGGAATTGATTACTTTTTCAACTCCAAAAAGTATTTTTTTTTGTTACTTCCAAAATATTTTTATATTATTTTTATATTATTACTTTCAAAAGGGATTTTTTTTTCAATTCCATTGCAAGGAATTACATTTTGTAATTGGAATTACTTGAACATACTTCAATCAACACTTGAATCATACTTCAATCTAATCTCATAACAGCAAGAATACTCATAAGGCCACCATAATTTGAAGTGATCACAGCAATGGACAAAGCAGGGTTAGCTCGTGCCAGTAAACGCTATAGAGTTCAGCTGGATTTCAATTTTACATCTTTCAATTTTCAACTATAGTTTGTGTACCAAGAAGAAGTTTTAAAATCAATATTTCGGATTTACTTCGACGGCCTTCTAAATTATTCCGTTTATACAAATTATTTTTTCTTCTGTGTTTGTTTCAGTCCCTTAAAGGTTTTATTATTACCATATTATAACTGATGTTTCCATCAATTTTATTGCTATTATTTCACTCGCTTTGACCCAGCTTACTTTCCCTTCACACACTTTTCAACACCCACCAATATTTCAGTGCTGCACCGCTGGCTGTTCACCATTCATTTATCGATCTATCCATTCATCCATCCATCCATCGATCCATCTTATCAATGGTCGCATCATCTTTTTGGCTTAAGTGGACATTTATATTTAATTTACAGCGTTTTAATTATATCTATACCTGTGTGTCCGCTGATGTGGCTGCGCATGCGTGGTAGTTATATTTCGTTCCTTTTACTTTGTTGATATTTTTGGATTTTGTGCACAATTCGCTTAAAATTTATTATAATTAAATGTCATAATTTAGTGAGCGTTGTTTTTTTGTTTCTGCTATGCTGGCCAAAGCTGTAATGTGAAAATGTATGGTTGTATGTTTGCGCATGGCTCTGCCTTATATGGTGCTTTGACGTCTTAGCTCAGCAGTCTGTCAGTTGGGAAATTTATGATAGCAGTTTGGTAAGTCTTTATTTTTTTATATTTCGGTTATTAAATGATTGACGTATGAAAATATAGAAAAAAGTTGTTTACAATAAAGATGAGTACACTTAGAGAAATTCTGAAATATTTCAAGGAGATAACCATTTACATATGTACATATGTACATAAGAAACAAAGATACGCAGTTAGTTAGCGATTCTGTGGTCATGATTAGATTGAGTTGCTACGAGCTCACTAGTTTTATACTCTATTGAGTTTCACGATTTCTGAGTCAGGGAGTTAAGATATATGTATATTAGGAATAATTTATTGGAAAAAAACAAAAAAAAAGACAAATATCAAAAAATAATCTGAGTAGCTTTCTTTTGTGGTACGATGCTTGATCTTAGCTCTGCCGGAGCATGAAACATTATCAGAGTGAGTCGAAATAATGGTAAAAAACCTGGCTGAGCTCTGATATTCCTTACAGTATTCACCTCAATATGAAGATATGAAGCGCTTTGGATATTGCTGTTTCAGCTCTTCAACCTATCCGGCAGTTGGCCCTTTAGGAGTATGTACTTCTTGGAGGTGAAGAAGTATAATTTGTATTTAATCTTGTTTTTTAATTGGCCAGTTTGCTCATAAGGTACTTTTTTCCTCCTCTTCTTGATTGACGTTAGCCACCTAAATGATACTTCCGAATCATTCCATTTTATTCACCTTACTCTTATAAGACAACGCCATTAGAATTGTTCTCTAATGCGTTCGGATATATTCCTACTTTAACAAGTTGCCTTACTTATCGTTGCCTGATATGATTTCTTCGAGCTTCTGAGAGTCTGGCTATATTTGCATCTCCCTCTTTTTTCTATGAAAGGTGCTCGTTAAGTTCAGACGCCTAAGTCAAAGGAGGGAATAACTGCTTTGGAGAATATCCAACCACGGCGACATTAGCAATGCCTATCTTTAACGCAGACTTCAAAGCAGAATCCTTTATAATTCATATATTAGGCAGAAGGTTGTCAGGCCACTTTAAAGTAAATAAATATTTCTCACCGTCATATAAATCAGTCCAAGTCTGTATAGAAACTTCCGTGGAATATTCTCTTTCCCCTTTCCTCTGATGTTGAAAATAATTCTCGGGTGACTTTTTGACTTTCACTTTCCTTCTATCACAACCGAATTTTGGAAAAGGAAAATGTGTTTTTTGAAAAAGTAGGTATTACAAATGTTAAGAATTGATATTATAGAATTTGGTAAAGTATGTCAAGAGAAATTTCGCCAAATGCGCCACGCTCTGTTAGGTCAATCGTCGATCAAAACATGGACATCGAAGAGTTCGACTTGGATGGGAGGGGTTTCATTATCTAGGAACCGAGAATTATTAATTATTTCATCGTTGAAAAAAAAATCGTGAAATTAAAAGTTGACGGTGAAGGGAATGCAGATGGTTGGTTAGTTGGTTTAAGTGGTGATTCTTCCAGAATCCAACTAGCGCTTCCGCACCATTTTGTTGTCACATTCTCGTTACCAACTTGTTTAGCAGTTATTTACAGCATGACTATATCCAGTCTGTGCGGTTCAGGAACCTTATCAGGTTGCTGACATCTAAGCCAGACAGCTGTTCCAGACTCTCGAGCAGCGGTTTACCCAGGGTTAACATTCTGTCCTTCCATAGGGCAGGACATTCGCCGAGGAAATGGAAGATTGTTTCCTTTTTTTCCGGTTGTTTACAACTGTGACAGCATGTGTTGTGAGGGATGCCCATTTTGGCTGCTTGTTCTCCCACAGACCCAAAGCCAGTTATGACTGCCGTTAGTTTCCAGGCGTCCTGTCGTTTCATATTTAACAATATTGACGAATGCTTAAGGTTTTAGGTGGGCCATAACGTTCTGCCAATTTTGCATTTCGTCTGGTCTCTCCATCTACAATCTGCCATTCAGAGGTATTTTAGAGGAATGCAGAACTCTCAGTGAATTTGACAAAATCAGCTGATTTGCTGACGTAATAATTGCATATTTCTATACATTTTATTGTTGTATTTTTGTATTATTTTCAATTTTTACTGTCATTTACGAGCTAATTTCCCCGACAAAACCGTTCTCTTTGCTATTTATTCAATTGTTATGTCAAAATCAGGAATGCTCTCATGGATATGCCAACATTCTATTCTATTATTATTGTTGAAAGCTAAGCAATTTTTCAGATGCAACTTTTTATTCGGGCAGTTAATAGATGGCGTATTTCTTTTCTCACAAAAAAAAATGGAATTCCCGCTGAGCGAATTCTTTGGAGCATTTAAGGTTGCACTGAATGTTCATTCACGTATGTATCGAGTGTATTTAACAGATAAAGCTCAGAGAAAAGAAGAGTGATAAAACTCTGCTAGAAAGAGCTCGCTAGATAATTTCATGACCTTTATTTTTTAATATGATATCCGGCACATGCCCGCCGCGGCTACGAGTTTCACGGTTCATTAGGTCAGTAGAATTTTTGACTACTTTTTGCAGTAAATCTGGCCGTATGGCGTCAATGGTGAAAACAAAAATTCAGTCAGCATGGCTCAATAGCCCTCGCCATTTATTGTAACGGCATCTCCTTCCTAGTTTTATTGAAGAAAAACGATTCATGGTGACATATCAAACCGTACTGAACAGAAATGTCAACATTGTTTGCCATTCTCAGCTGAGAAACCATAGCTATCGATAGTTCTCATGCAGCTGAAAAACATCCGATATATTTTTGTACTAGAAAAATGTCTGCCAATATGCCTTCTTTACCTTAAGATTTTCCTGTCCTCTTCCTCGTTTCGTGCGGGAAACTTTTAAATTCCTTTCAGAATAGAATTAACGATATTCTAAACGGAATAGGAAATCTATCGTAATCAACTCGTAGGAGCTTTTGAAAGACCTAAATTTCTATTCCAGTAATTTTTAGAACACTATGCTTGTTTTTCTTCTGCTAAAAGTCTTTCCATCAATTCGATTCCACTGCTACATAATCTCTTTTTAACACACTTTTATTAGGTCGGGTTGTATGTATGTATGTATGTATGTATGTATGTATGTATGTATGTATGTATGTATGTATGTATGTATGTATGTATGTATGTATGTAACGGAATCTTTGAGCTTAATTTTGACTGGCTTCTAAAAATCTGATCGACTTGGAATTTTGCACACCTATCAAGGACCGATGACAATGCAATAATTCGATAAAAGTTTTCCATTATCCTTATTAGGATTGCAAGGATTAATATTTTCTTTTTTTACCTGTGGGCAAAAAGTAAGGTGAATTTGGTTGTAAAATGAAAAATCTTTATTTATTCTTGTAAATCAATTTCATCCCCTTCAAAATAATCCCCTCTCGATGAAATACACTTATGTCAACGATTTTTCCAATCCCCGAAACATGCCAAATAGTCCATTTCCGGTATAGCCATCAGCACCTTCTTCGATTCAGCTTTTATCTCCTCAATCGACTCGAAACGCGTTCCCCGGAGTGGTCTCTTGAGTTTTGGGAATAGCCAGAAGTCACACGGAGCCAAATCAGGCGAATACGGTGGTTGCGGAATGATATGTGTGGAATTTTTGGCGAAATGGTGATGCAAAAACCAAGAGTTGTTGACCCATAATTCTGGTCTTTTTAGACGAATTGCTTCACATAAACGACGCATAACGCTCAAATAATATTCCTTATTAACAGTTTGGCCAGGTGGAAGGAATTCATAGTGCACCACACCACGAAAATCGAAAAAAAACTGGCCAATGGAGTGGGGTAGCCGTTTCTCAGGCTCGCCCCACGAAATAAGTTCTTCATCCCGATTACTTCTTTATCACGGCCGATAACTGCATAGCTTTAGACTCACAGTCGATAAGAAAGGAATTAGGTTAGGTTATAATGGTTGCCCAGAGAGTAGGGCCCACTTGGACGAAATAGTTTGGTTCGTCCTTTGTGATACCATTTAAGGACAGAGAAGGGGGAGGAAGGGAAGGGATGGGGGAGTGGTGAGTGATTGTGGACTACGAACGGTGACTAGTCCGCGGTTGTGTTAACCTCATTATGCTGCTGATGTAGTTCATCAGATTTTTGTTATCAACACCTGCTATATCAGCAGGCGCAGAAAAGAAATGAGAACCAAGATACTTGAATCTTAGTCCCGCGAAGGCAGGGCAGCTAAGGAGCATATGCTGAGATGATTCCACCTCATCCTCCATGCAGCTGTCGCAAAAAGGACTCGAAGTGATTCCGAGTCTCACGGCATGTGTACCTCGCGGACAGTGCCCCGTGATGATGCCCACGAAATTTGAGAGATGACATTTTGTCATTCCCAGGATATCCCTCGAACGCCTCCTATCCAAACGTGGCCAGAAGGACTTCGCGACCCTACACGTTCGTGTACTTGCCCAGCGTTCGCTGAGTTGGTGCATAGCCCAGCCTTCCAGGAGTAGAGCGCAGGTTGTCAAGGGGATCCCGATCCTCTCCTTTCGCGGGCACATTGCCTCACAGGTCCCCTGTCTGGCCAGCTCGTCGGCTTCGCAGTTTCCTGCAATGTCACTGTGACCAGGTACCCAAATTATCTTTATGTTGAAGAATTCTGATGCAATCGAGAGTGAGACCAGGCATTCCCTGACCAGCTTCGAATGCACCATAATAGAGCCTAGGGCCCTGATGGCCGCTTGGCTATCGGAGTAAATATTTACCCTCTTAACAGTTGTTACGCAAGTAAGTAGCCAGACAGCTGCTTCTTTAATTGCGGCCACCTCTGCTTGGAACACACTGCAGTGATCCGGTAGCCTGAATTTGAGTTTGATGGGGAGCTCTTTGCAGAATACTCCTCCTCCAACCCTACCGTCCAACTTCGAGCCATCCGTGAACAGGTTAACGAGGCCCTGTCCCCAGGTGTTGCCCCCGGTCCACTCCTCCCTTGGTGGAATATGGGTGGAGAAACTTCCACTTGGACTTAGCGAAGGCACACACTGGTCCGTCGACGAGGGGATGAACTCAAAGTTTCTGAGGATGCTTGAGTGCCCATATGTGAGGTTGAGCTTATAGCCCAAGCCCCTCAGTCTGATTGCGGTACGAGCAGCGGCAGTTCTGCCTGCGATGTCTATAGGTACCACGTTTAACATTACGTTAAGCGCCAGAGTAGGAGTAGTTCGAAGCGCCCCACTGATTCCAATGAGTGCAGACCTCTGGACTCTCTCTAGCTTTTTGACTGATGTCGTTCTCTCTAGTGAGTTCCACCAGACAGTGACTCCATATAACAGAATTGGCTTTATTATGGTATTATAGAGCCAGAATACAACTCTGGGCGAGAGGCCCCACCTTTTGCCAATTGCGCCTTTGCACCCATACAAGGCGATTGTTGCCTTCCTTACTCTCTCCTCAATGTTGGGCTTCCACGTCAGCTTACTGTCAAGGATTAGACCTAGGTACTTCACCTTGTCAGAAAGCACCAGCGGAGCGCCCCCCATCGAGGGGAGCTGAGCTCTGGGTATTTTGTATTTCCTCGTGAAAAGGACGAGCTCCGTCTTAAGAGGATTCACTGATAAGCCGCAATCTGCTGCCCATCGAACAACTACGTTCAGATATCCCTGCATTAAATCATACAGGGTATCTATAAACTTTCCTCTAACAATTAATGCCACATCATCCGCGTAGGCAATCACCCTACAGCCCCTCCTCACCAGCTCCTCCAGCAAGTCATTGATAACAATGATCCAGAGGAATGGTGAGAGAACCCCGCCTTGCGGCGTGCCTCTGCTCACCTGCCGGCGGAGAGAGACGCCGCCCCACTCTGCCACGACCGTTCTGTCGCTGAGCATTCTGTAGATAAATCTGGAAAGGTCGGCTCCGACCCCCAGCCTACCCAGAGCTTTCGTGATTGCCTCCGGGAGGACGTTATTAAAGGCCCCCTCGATGTCGAGGAAGGCGCCAACTGCGAGTTCTTTCTGATATAGAGATTCCTCAATATCTTTAACAATTGTGTGCAGAGCAGATTCCACTGATCTGCCCTTACAGTAAGCATGTTGGGTGTGCGACAAACGCCCCCGAGGAATTCCGCTTCTTATGTGTAGGTCAATCAACCTCTCAAGGGTTTTCAGCAAGAAAGATGAGAGACTGATTGGCCTAAAGTCCTTAGGGGAGACATGTGAGCTCTTGCCAGCCTTGGGTATGAACACAACCCTCACAGCCCTCCAAGATCCCGGTATATAGCCCCTGGCTATGCAGCTCGCATAGATAGGGCTCAGCCAGCGGCATGATACCCCTACAGATTTCTGTAGTTGGGCAGGTATGATGCCATCAGGACCAGGTGACTTGAAGGGCCCGAAGGATCCAATGGCCCAGGCCAAGCGGTGCTCTTCCAGCAGCCAGCCCCGGTTCTGAAGACAGATTGGTGTACTTCCTAAGCTGGTGCTGCTGGATACCGGATTCGTCGGAAAATGAGCGTCGAGAAGCATTTTTAGTGATTCCTCGCCGCTCATCGCCCATCGTCCCGATTCATCCCTCAGGTATCCCAAGGGAGCCGAGTTCCTCGTGAGTATTCGTCTGAATCTTGAAGACTCATGACAGCCCTCCACGCTTCCACAGAAGTTCCTCCAAGAGTCCCTCTTGGCCCTCCTAATTTCGGACTTGTAGATTCCAAGTTTCCTACTTTATACAGTTCCCATCCTGAGGGAGACTTAATTCTTTTAGCCCTGTTAAAGAGGCGCCTGCACGAGGCCCTAAGCTCCGAGAGCTCTGCTGTCCACCAAGGTGGTTTCTCCTTCTTAGGGAGCGTTCTAAGTGGACATGAGCTTTCAAGAGCCTTTTTACAAGCTGAGGTGAAGATCTCCACCAGATCATCGATCGCTCCCTCCGAGAGATCTAAGTTTTCCCTGGGTGCTTCGGGTAGAAGGTTTAGCAGATTCCTGCCGTAAGTATCCCAGTCCGTTCTCCTCAGATTTCTGTAGGAGGGTCTTTTTGGACGAGTTTCAGTGAGAGAGAATTGAATATACCTGTGATCCGAGAAGGAGTGGGTGTTAAGCACCCTCCAATCGGAAATTCGGTTTAACAGTGAGGAGGAGGCCAGAGTAAGATCCAGCACCTCCTCCCTGGTTGCGGTAATGAAAGTGGGGTCCTTACCCCTGTTGCAAATAAACAAGTCTTCGTTTAAAATAAAATCAAAAAGTGACTCACCTCTTGCATTTATGTTGGAACTTCCCCAACAGGTATGGTGGGAGTTTGCATCCGTCCCTACAATAACGCCGGTTTTCCTGCGCCTCGCTTCTGCCACGGCTTCCCTCAGCATCATCGGAGGTGGCTCCACCTCGTCCTCATGCGCCATATAGGCCGACATCAGCCATAGCTTCCCCGCAGGGCCCTCTAGGCTCACAGTCACAATGTCTTCATTGCTAAAATTAGGCAAAATAAATGCATTAAGTTCCTTCCTGATGAGCATACAAGATCTTGGTTTACCTAACCCGCTATGCGCCATCAGTTTATATCTTTTCGTCCTGAGTCCAGAAATGCCGCTGCTGCTCAGCCACGGTTCCTGGATCAGAACTATGTCGACTCCACCTTGTTCAAGATGGAGCAGTAGATTGGCGGACGCCGCCTTAGAATGCTGAAGATTTATCTGAAGAATAATCATCTTCGATAATCCTCTCCAGCATCCCAGGGTCGGTGTCCTCACTTTCCAAGGCCAGAAGCCTCTCCTCCTCCGCCCTGTCGAAGAATGACCCTATGCTAATAACGGACCCTGGTCGTGAGGGAGCGTCACCAGCACTGTCAACCTCCGACGTGACGGAGTCTATCTCCATGTCCACAGGAGCTTCCTCAACTGTGGGCCCTTCTTCCTCCCGCACCTCCGGATGAGCAGTGGCATCCGCTCTGGCATCGCTTTGGTAGACCTTAAGGACTACCTTTTCGAAACCATAGCTTATAACCCCTTTTGTTTCGGCGAGAGGGCCGAGAGATTCTGCATTCAGCAGAATCAGCGCTTGCCGATATGATCTCTCGGTCTTCTCCACCATAACCACCTTCCAGTTGTGCGTGGGGAGTTTCGGGTTGCAGTAGCGGAGGATTTCCTCCATTCCCTCGGTGGTGGAGGGTTCGGAAGGAAGCCAGACACGTGCTCGCGGACGCATAGGTAGATCCTTTTTATCCACCGCTTTCAGCTTAGCTCCCTTCCATACCTCTCCCACCAAGGCCACTGCCGCCCTGTACATATTAGCCGACCGTTCGTCAGCGCAAAGAATTCTTTTGAACATACCGTAGTGCCATCCGGCACTCTCACAGCACGGGGGGGTCCAGGGTTTTCCCTTACTACCCTCATAAAGACAGCGGAGATGGCGGACGCTACTCTCTTCCATTCCTCCCTTGAGATGGCGCCGTCCTCTCTAGCGCTGTCCATGACTCCAAGAGTGATACGGCCTGCCTGTTTAGCGACTTCGCTAAATGATTTGGGTATGCCGCCCTCAGTCCTGGGTCTCTTTTCGAGGGAGACATCCTCCTCCTGGGACCGTTGTCTTTTTACCCCCGAATCCCCTTGTGGCGCACTCACACCCTTTCCTCTGTCCTCTTCCGCCCTCCGTAGAACCTTCCTGGCCCACTCAAGCGTCTGGGAATGTTTCTCAGATAGCTGAGAAGCATTTTGGTCGCCGTAGCGCTCCAGGATTTTGGTCGCGAGACGGAGGTCGGAGAAGGACCGCTTGCTTTGCTCTTTCTGCCGTGTAGGCTTAACAGGGGGTCCCCGAAGAGGCAACCCCGAAGCCCCCGGAAAACTGATGGAGGACCCCTTGCTGGTACTGGCCACCCCGTCCAGTACTGCTAGATTAGGAGACGCAGTCGGTTCCGCCTGCAGCCTCCTACCTACCATAAGCGGGTTCCCGCTTGTGACCCCCACATTCTTGCTGGAAGTCGGTTCCGACTTCCCCTCAGGGTCCCCCTCGTGTTCTGCTCTGCTAGTCGCTTCCGACATTTTGCTGCCACTGGGAACTTCAGCCCTCAGGGTAAGACCCCGGGAGAATTTACGGGGAGGCGATTTCGCCCCTCCTGTCCTACGAGAGATGGTTTTGGGGCTCGGTTCCGAGTTCCCGCTGCCATCCAAGGTTTTTGTCGTTTGTTTTGTTGTTTGTTTTGTTGTGTTTGTTGCGTTGGTGTTCATGTTTATATTAATTGGGTCCCCACTCGAAGCCGCTATCCAAAGCCCGTAGAAGTGTAGTCGTCCCTTAGAGGTCCCATGGTTGTCTATGCCGCAGCAGGGAGGCCATGCGAGGGTTGACGCATGCCCTCATGAGGCATGCGTTCAGAGCCAGACCGGACGCGAAGGCGGGAGTCCTCTCAACCGCACCTACACCGCCAACCAAATGACGACGGGTTTGGAACGTACTCCGAGGCCTGCCAGGGTTTTAACGGGACGGGGGCGGTTACGGCATTAGCCCACCAGCCATTTCTGTTAAGTTTCACCCTAACATACTCAGGTGGCAGAATGCCGCAACCACCAGCACAGGTTCAAGAAAATTCCAAATCGTATAGAAACTAGAGAAGGTCCAAAGACGAAAGCAGGGGTCGTCACCGTTCGGTTGTCGGAAAGGCCGTTCAGGCCGCAGATCATTTGGCGCTATCCAGGGTGCACCACGCGGAGGCGATCTGCTCTACACCCCAAGAAAGGAATTAAATATAACACGAATATATCGAATCACTAATTCACTGACTGCAATGATAACAATAATTTTCATTCATAATAAAAAATAGTTTAAAAAAAACTAAAAAACACGCTTTTTTGCCAATCGAACTAAAAAGTATAAAATAAATTTTAATGACAAAGAGACCTATAATGAAGTAATAGCAAATCGAACGATCAGTCATAGTCAACTACCTCAGAACAGAATTATAACAAAAATTAAGATACAAATAAAATAATTCAAATTAGAGTTAAAAGCGGTGGATGCATTTTGCTTCACTTTCATAACCCTCTGTACATAGGTAGTTGCCAATAGAATGATTGTAATATTTACTATATCAAGCATCCCACGCTTTTAACTCTAATTTGAATTATTCTATTTGTATCTTAATTTTTGTTATAATTCTGTTCTGAGGTAGTTGACTATGACTGATCGTTCGATTTGCTATTACTTCATTATAGGTCTCTTTGTCATTAAAATTTATTTATTTTTATTATGTGGCTTACATTATTTGAGGGTTTCTGTTATGATCTTCTGCTAACCTTAACACATTTTTAACAGTACCAAACAATTACAATTATGTGCTAGGGGCTAGTGATCTATTGAACATGACATTTCAAAACAGTTCCGCATTTGGCACTGATAAGATCGCACGGGCAAATACTCTTTAAGGCTCTGCTTATTGCGAGGATATGTCTTGTTTTCAGTTACTTACGAGTATTACAGATGATTTCTTTAGAATTTAATTATCTTTAGATATACTTCTCCATAGATACCAAATAAATTATTCCGGATACGAAGACAAAAGATTTTGAATTTCTTTCAAAATACCGTCTAGCTATTGTATGCATGTCTTTAGGTAGCCACCAACTATTCTTTTGCAGTGAATAAAATACTGAATTCGTATTTTTTATTGTTGTTTTGTTTTTGTTGCAACAGAGGCATGGAACAAAATTGCATTAGTAGAAATCAATCAAGACACACGTTTGTTTGTATAGTGTTTTTGGTAACGTGTTTCACACCACAGGGTGGCATACCAGCGTGGCGCCACCGGATGGACGACAAAACCAATAAACAGACGGCAAAGTGGCGGTGACAATATCCAAGAAAACAAGCCACAGAACTGACATGATACTGAACCCAAATTTGCGTTAATCCATTGCCAGCACGGGATTGCAACAAAGAAAAAAGATGATCTTATGCGATTGTGTATGTATGTATGTACATATGTAAAGAGTAGGCGCATTTGTTGTGCGTGTGAAGCCTTTATGTCTATGCGAGATTTACACTTTTGAATGTAGTTTTCATATTGAGATTTATTGTCAAGAATAAAAATTCGCACTCGTAAAAAATGTTTGTAGTTTAGAATGTTTTTTTTCGGCTACAAAATTTAGTTTTTTTGCGTTTATGGCGTAGAAACAAAAAAAAGTAACAAATATTTTGAGTAAGCCATTAAGTTGACATTGTCAGGAGGAAGTCAACAATAGTTAACGAAATTGTTGCTAATGTCAATAGCAGTTTTGAGGAGTGGGCGAATGCACTCCTTTTGTACATATTGTATTTACATATTGTCAACAGACACTTAGACTCATACCCATTGCACCCTGGCAAAGTGCTTTCCTTTTGCATTCCAGATTTCCATCGCTGATCAATCGCACTTTCTAAGGTTTCCACGGGCTCTGAAGCTAAATCAGGCATGACCTCGTTGCTTATAAAAAGAGGTAAGATTGTTCTATTGAGCTTGCTAAGATCGACGTTTATGAGGATCGTCCTGTTGAAGCACATGTGAGCAATTGCTTGTCAAGTGATAAAAGTGATTTCGGCATTGCTGTAAATTCCTAAAATTAGTTTATTTGTAGGCTTGAGTATAAAATGAAGTAAACTGAACAAATTTTGTAATTTTGTGATTTATTCAGTATAGAAAATTTTGGTATACAGTTTATTAAAGAGAAATAACTTCGATTATTTGTTTTTAATTTTTTTTTTAATTTTTTCGGTTAAAATTAAATAAAACAAAAATAATTTAAATTTTTTTGCTAAAAATTAAAAAAATTGTTAAAGATTTTTTGTTAAAAATTAAAAAAATGAAAAAAATTTTTGAAAAAGGAAAAATTTGGTTTATCATTTGTGAAAAACACCATCACAGCTATCTTAACCTGTGATTTATTGAACTAAAACCAAAGCCAGATAAAATCAGATAAGTTATTTTGTTAAGAGTCCACAGGTATGGATATTCTCTGATTTCTGATTTTTATATATTTTGTTTATATACATAAATAATGAAATTATATAATTTCGCTTCGACAAATTATAAAACATTAAAACATTGGCTCATAAGCACCAATTGAGTCTATCTTTACAACACAATGCTTCGTAGTCATGCACCTAAAACGTCCCAGTTTCTCAGAAGTCTGAGTGCCTCATTAAAAATTAAAGAAATTTTAATTCGCAATTCGCCCATTACGCGTGCGTACGCCACCAGATTTTAGATTTCCAGGCTGGACACAAGTAAACAAATTTTCAACACAATTTCAAAAATTAAATCAAGCACCTAAATGCAAATACAAAACACAAAAAAAAAAAAATTAAAAAATACAATAAAAGTAAAAACAAAAAATACTTTAAGCTGTGTGAAATATTTTAATTAAAATTCCCAAAAAAGCAGTAAATCCCATGCGAATCCACAAAATCCACCAAAAACAAAATCGAAAAACGTAAACGAAATCCAAGATTAAGTAAAACTAACTGAGCGGAACAACAAAAACATAGTGGCAAAAAACGCCGATCAGATATGAAACTATAAACCAACAAAAGGAGGAGAAGCAAAATTAAAAACTACCAAAAAATCACCACCAACCAATCGATTTTATGTACTACAAACGCGTAAAAAGCAAAGGAAACGTACAATTCACCGAAGCCACCGATCCTGGCAAGCGGACAGTTCGAACGACCTGATCGCGCATTGCACAGCCGACGGTGGGCGTCGAAAAATGTGCGCAATAAAAATGAAATCACAGCCGCCAAAAAAGAAGAAGAAAAAAATGCAGCAAAATCGACAAAAATTAAGGCTGAGGCGTGGAATTAGTTGATAGGGTTCGTCGGTGAGCAGGCGAATGGAGCGTAAAGGTGACGCCGAAGCAGTTTATAGCGGATGGGTAGCCAGTTGTTGTTGCTGCTGCTGTCCACTTCCAAGGAAATTCACGTCGCTGCATTAAATAAAATAAATAAGCAGTAATACGGGATTTCTCAAATTGGGGGAGCACAAATTGGCTGTGGTCGGTGCGCATGCGTGTCGTCGTCATCATCGCCAGAGATCGAAGACACGATCAGCAGTGTGATCAGCGCGATCGGTGCAGCAATCGATTGGTGTGCGCTGGTGTTGATTTTTCCACCGAGCACTCTTTTGCTCTTGTTGTTGCTGCACTGTTTACTCCTTGCTGATTTTATTAAGCTTTTGTGTTGGTTTATCGAGTTGAATTAAAGGCCGAAAACACCCGTTGTAACGCCTTCTCAAGATGAATTGGTGACGTTTTGTGAACTTGCGGCAGGCTGTATAAGGGGAGTGTAAATATTGTAGAGAATAGATAATGAAATTGCAAGATTACAAGAATATCTACCGTGTTTTATGTTTTTTTTTTTGTGGTATATCAAAACCTGCTGTGCATATGAAATACTAAAATTATATCTGTAGAAATAGTTTCCTGCATTCGTAGGAGTACATATACGGGTGTTCATTGGAAAACCTTTGAAGGCATTTCTTCTATTGAAAAGGTTTTCGTTAAAATCATTGTTTTTGGGAGTCACTGTAAGGCGGTAGAGATCTGTGTTTGCAGACGAAAAGTAAGATTTTCGGATAAGTGACAGTCTCAAGTTTATGTGACGTTTCTTATTTTAAATTATTTTTAATGCTTGATTTTGTTTCTGGCCGCCAAATTGTGAATATTATTGACATTAATTTGAGCTGAAGCGCGGAATTTAAATACATACAACATAAATAACACTGTGTGACAGTGAAATTATACTTTTATGGAGACCTAGTTCAACTTGTAGGTATAGTAAAACTAAGAAAAATGGTATAGGAGAAATTTCCAACACACCCCCAAAACCTCATTTTATGGCCATAAAACCGTTTTTCAGTGGGTTGATGTGAAGAATCACTCCTAACTTCGCCAATTTCCATTCGATTTCGAATTTGTTTTTTTAGTTCGAATGAACGAAAACAAGCCTTTTTGACAGTGTGTTGACAATTTTTCTGAAATGACAACTGACGAGACTGTAGACGGATGTATTTGAAATTTTTTTATTTTTTCTCTATTTTTTCGACTTTGACATAATTTTTACGATATTATCCGATATTGAGGATTTTTTTTTAGTACACTACTGTTATAGTAAATTTAATTTTGCGTCGAATGAGCTATATTTGACTGTAATTGAATCAAAATTAATAGAGTTGTGTGAATTTTAAGATTTTTTTTTTGTTTACTAATTTGGTATGTAGGTATAACTTTACGCTAAATGGGAATAAGGACGTATTTTGATGCGTTATTATAGATCCGTAATATTTATTGGAGTATATATGTATACATAAGAGTACACTGTACTGCATATAACAGAACTGGTTAGAACTTACGAAAATATTATATCTGACATATTATCACACATTTTTTTTTTCAATGGAAATATGAAAAAGCTCCCAAGTGTACCTAAGTTCACACTGTACATTGATTAACAAAAGATGTTTGTTAGTATAATTTAACTTTATTAAAAAGTTAAAGTTTTATTGTTTGTTTCATTGATATTCAAGAGATATAAATCAAAACGTTGCCAGAAAAGTCGAATTTCTCAATATTCTCCGATGATGTGGCATCATCAGCCTTATCATAAACCAGATGATTGTTATTTTTGTAAAACGGACGTAAACGGTCATCATTATAAAACTCGAAAGCACATAAAGTATGCTGATGTTGCAATTGTTAAGAACCCCGTAGTCTTGGACGATATGATTGACTCAACTGCAGGTCATGAACTGAAGGAAGTTCAACTCATTGCTGATTATGATCAAACTGATAACAATAAACCTGATGATGAAGAGTACTTTCCGTCTGGTTCTAAGTCTTCAGAACGACACATTGTATCAAATTCAGATTTTCAGGATCTTTCTCGTGATTTACTTCTATCGGGAAGACAATCTGAAACGCTCGCTTCTCGATTTAAACAATAGAGTTTAGTTGATGACGACTTCAGATGAATGATGATGATCGAATTTCTTACAGAGAAGTATTCAAAACTGATGAAGAGAATGACAAATGTACGGTACCATACTAAACTCCAAAGGGCCGTTTCCACTGCATTTTTAAGTTTGGAACCAGTTCCGTTGTGTACTGCACCGTACCGCACCGTACCATACCGTACAGTGCTGCACTGCACAATACTCCAATAAATATTATGTGTTTATAATGACACTTGTTATCATTTTCATGCTTCGAAACGCATTCCAAATCTCGTAGTAAAAAAAAGAAAAAATCTTAAAACCCACACAACTCCATTAATTTTGATTCAATTACAGTCAAATATAGCTCATTCGACGCAAAATTAAATTTACTATAACAGTAGTGTACTAAAAAAAATCCTCAATATCGGATAATATCGTAAAAATTATGTCAAAGTCGAAAAAATAGAGAAAAAATAAAAAAATTTCAAATACATCCGTCTACAGTCTCGTCAGTTGTCATTTCAGAAAAATTGTCAACACACTGTCAAAACGGCTTGTTTTTGTTCATTCGAACTAAAAAAACAAATTCGAAATCGAATGGAAATTGGCGAAGTTAGGAGTGATTCTTCACATCAACCCACTGAAAAACGGTTTTATGGCCATAAAATGAGGTTTTGGGGGTGTGTTGGAAATTTCTCCTATACCATTTTTTTTAGATTTTCTATAGCCACAAGTTGTGCTAGGTCTCCATAAAAGTATATTTAATTTTTTTTTTTGTCACACAGTGTAATCTTTATAGTTATATAAAAATGAATGTTTGTGTGTATGTCCTCGATGAACTCAAAAACTACTGCACCGATTATTATAAAAATTGGTATATAGTAGGTATGTGTATTTTTCCACGGAGAAGGTTTGCTCATTCCTGCCACTCGCCACCAGGCGGCGCTGCAGAGTAGCAACTTCTGCCCCGTTCAACCGATTTTTTCGAAATAAACAAAATCAATAAAATGGTTTAGAATGAATTGAATATTTGTGTACTGATTTTTCTTTAAAGTTATTTTTCTTAAATTTATTTTAGTTGTTGGCTTAGCAACGCGCGTAGCAACATTCAGATTCTAGTCCAAATATCGACCCAGCAAGTAAATAAAAAATATATCTACCATTTTTATATAAATTCTGTCCTTGAGCTTAACTTAACCTTGATCATATTATTTCTCGTTGCCAATTATTAATTTTAATTGGTACGCAACTGAAATTCTGAACCCACAATTTTTATAAACAAGTCTACTATAACGCTCTAAGATTGTCTTCATTTCATTACACCCTTTTCATTAGCTATAATTTCATTTTCCCATTATAACCATTTTTCTGCACGTCTGCACCCCATCAGCCAAGGGCACGAGTCGTCCCTTGCCGCACCAAATGACAGTTGTTTGACAAACTCATTGCTGACCCTCTCTCTGCATATGCGGGCATTTGTCTAATAAATTCTTCACTTTTATTAGAATTTTATTAATTCGTTAGCGAGCAGAGTTTCATAGAAAGTAGAAAGTGCAGAACATCTGTGATATTTGATCGAATAATTTATGCGACATGCTTGATTACTTTGCATCTGACAAACTGACAATTTGTTAACAAACCAAAGGACAACACTTGCGAAGTTCGATGAACTTGATAAGAAAATAAAAGAAGTGAGATCATTTGTTGAAAACATGTGAATTTCGAGAATGAGAAGAGAAGAATAATTTATAAGTACCGGAATTGCTACTGATGGCTTCTTCCTTTTAAGCATTTTTAAACCTCTTCATGTGTTTCAATTTTAATTAAGAGGTCCTTTTTAACTTCTTTTTCATTTTTGTGTTAAGAAGAAATTGCTTCAATTAAAATTTCATTGCATTCACACTAAACTTGAAGTCGTTTTAATTAAAAACATTGATAAGCATAGCACTCGTAATTTGTTCCAAATGTCTGCCTGTAACAGCAGCTATCCTCCAGCGAGAGAATGTGACTGCATACTAACTTTTGTATTTTTATCTTCTGCTCGCTTGCATTAAAACTCTATAATTAAGATTTATATGCCGCAATTCATTGCAAAATAATCGGCAGCCAATTTGTTTAATTCATTTTATGTGTGTCCACGCGTTCTTTGTTGCCCGATTTTGTGGTGTTTTTGCTGTATTTTGTATCACAAATGAGTACGAGAGAGCAGTATTGTAAAGCGACCTAAATCGAAGTAACATTCAACGTAGTAACATTGTCTTGAATTAATTTATAAATATGCACAATTATTTTTAAAATTATAAATTTTTAAGCAGATTTAACAGATTTAGTCAAAAATACACTCGTAGGTTTTCCTTTGCCTGCCGCCCTGTCAACCGCTGATAGATGATAAGGTGCATTGGCTGTAAATTAAATATCATATATTATATAAAAAAAAAAAAAAAATATTAATAATGGCGCGTACACTTCTGTTAGGTGCTTGGCCGAGCTCCTCCTCCTCCTATTTGTGGTGTGCGTCTTGATGTTGTTCCACAAATGGAGGGACCTACAGTTTCAAGCCGACTCCGAACGGCAGATATTTTTATGAGGAGATTTTTCATGGCAGAAATGCACTCGGAGGTTTGCCATTGCCTGCCGAGTGTCGACCGCTATTAGAAAAATGTTTTTATTAATTTTGCTTTCACCGAGATTCGAACCAACGATCACTCTGTGAATTCTGAATGGTAATCACGCACCAACCCATTCGGCTACTCGGCCGATATGTATGATATATGTATGTAAAATATCCTCCCCTATTTTATAGAACCCCAGCATGTTAAGTTAGCGGCCACTGTTACCTCAGAATGTTAATGAATAGGTTGCCTAACAGCAGTGAGCTTGCTGTAGCAGCATGTTGCCTGCGATGCAGCACATGTTTGAGTGGTGTTCAAGTTGTCTCGAACTTTTTTAAAGCGAACCATAATAACAGTAGACGAGTATGAAGCAGACATGTATTTGAGCTGTTATATCAGCGGATGTTAATGAAATGTTTACAGAAATTGTTAATGAATGTCCATGTTATTGAATTTGCAGTAACATTCTGCGCCAATACTGTATATAGATATGTGAATGAAAATTAACTTACTATGAATTGTAAAATAAGGAATTTTAAAATAAGGAAACTTAATATTTAAATAAATATAGATATGTAAAACAACTAATAATTGTAATAATAAGTAACTATTAAGTTCAAAATAATAGTAATATTAAAATACAAAGTAAAATCGCACTGTAGGTGAAACAGGCTTTGAACTTTTAAATTTTGCATTTTTTTAAATTATTATAATTTATCTATTTTTTATTTCTAAATATTTTTTTTTATTTAAGTGATACAAAAAATAACGTATGAGAGTATGCAAGCTAAGATTAATGTTAATAAATATATTCAATAAGTAACAGACAGTTTTTTATACCCATAGAACATTTATCCATACATTCAGCTACCGCTGATCACGTGTTTAAAGCTTTGTGAGATATTTTCCATAAACAGATATCTGTGTAATTAGTGTAATTGTGCTTGTTGAAATGTTTTATGGTGAAGTTCTGCGAAAAATTGTTGAAATTAAAAAAAAAAGTTGTAATATTGATATTGTGAAGTAAAAGGTGCATACATACAAACACTTCTGTGCTTTTTAGACCCTTAAAATTCATTTTTTGAATTTAGTTTTTAATGATAGGTACCCCATTGATTATTCTTTCAATTCGTTTACATTTTAGCATCTCGATAAAAAGTTATCTATAGCGACACATGCATACACTTGTACTCATAAGCCTATATTAGAAAATCACCGAAAATTCCAAAATATTCAAGGTTCTTCCGAATTGCGAGAACATTGTTCACACTACCAAATGGAACTACTACACCAGTTAATTTCCATGTCGTGATAATCAGTAAAACAAATGAACAACTCTAAAAAGAAGATATCAAAACATACGAGTACTACTTGCCAAATGATTCATAAATAAGGCAAACAACCTGCAGATAAAACACAAACATGATGCGATTTATTGGAATGCTTTGTATGTAAAGTTGTAAATATTCTACAGAGGTATTTGAGCACATATACAACATACCTAGATTCATTTCACGCCATTTTTGTTTTTTAAACAAACCATATATCAATAAAATTTGTTAGCTGAACTGATTTTTCCCAATTCGCGCTGAAACAATAAAAGCGAATGTAAACAAGAACAACAAGAATGTTTAATCAAAAAGTTTAAAAGCGCGTTATCATTTCACGCACCCAACGAAAGTCATTGACGAAAACGTGATATTCTGAATGAATTTATTGCCAACCAATGGTAGATATCATTCAAGCCATAGAAGATTTTCTTGAAATTATGAAATTCAATGGATGAGGTACGATTTCAGAAAATGTGAGAGTAAATACCTTTCAGGTGCCTGCTTAGTAAAATGGAAGGGGGAAAAGGATAGTTACTTGGAGGAATGTGGGAGAGAAGAGAGCGATTATTTTGCACTTAGTAACTAAAGGAAGAGTATGAACGAGTGACAGTAGCGAAGTGCTCATAACCTCTTGGAGAAAAAGGCCGAGTTTTTTCTTAACTTTTTCACGTGCTACTTAATTTATTTTCTTAGAAATGGTGAGGTCTAAATACCTATTCCGGCAGATGATTCTCATTAGAACATTTGTTTGTTAAAAAATTTGAATATCAAAAATCACCGTGCCACAGCTTTTCATTAAAAGCTACTTTCCCTTATTTCCAAGTTTCATATGACTGTTAAAGAGCGAGCCACCCAACTTTTTATTGCATGCCCCTAAGCTCACCCCATTTTAGCATCTACTAGAAATAATAATTTGCTAAATTTTTGTTGGTAACCAAGTTTAAATGGAAGGTATCGGAAGTTGTTCGAAATTATTGAACTAATTGCGATAAACGCCGGAGAAGAGGTGTTGTTTACGCGGTAGTCTGCTTTGTCTAGCAAAACTGTCTCATTTATGGTAACAATTGTTGCCAAGTTCTTTACCTAAGTGACAAAAAAAAAATAAATAAAATAAAATTAAGTGGTTTGCAGTTTGATAAAGATGTCGTATATAAAGTTTTTCGCCGATTCTGCAACCTTTTCATAAAGTTTACTTGTATGCTGTTTACAGAATTAATTTATTAATTTCTTTCATACTTAGCCTCATTTTTGTTTTTTTTATTTATTTATATATTTTCTTTTTTTAAAGTTCCTTTTTTGTAGAAAACATTTCAGTGTTCTGTTGTCATTTGAGTATTTTGCCTGCGCAAGTTTGTTGCTTAAATCTTTTACCAGCGACAGTGTTACGTCACTGATTTGAAAATTATACAGTTGGAGTAGCACTGCAAACCGAAAATTTTAATTTTGCGATTGCGCGCCAAGAGTAGTGATACAGAATATGAAATGAAGGTAATTTAGTCGCAATCAAAGCGGGAAAATACTTTTGAGCATCAAATTAACACTTATTCTTTAGTTAAAAACTATAGTAGTTATTATTCAGCGAATGTGAAATGAAAAACTAAGGTTCTTAGTTATTTTTGAATGGCTGTCCGAACTTTTTGTTGTTTCAGAATGTTTTAGTTTCCTTAAAATATATAAAGCACACGCAAAAATATTCAAAACTAAGCATTTAGTGGGTACTTTTAACCCATGAATGCGGGCTAAAGGTTAAATAAAGTCTCAAGTAATATATAAAAACTGTAGGAAGCAGCTTTTGATATAAAAAACGCGCTTGCACTTATATCTATTTGATCTTTTTATTCCTGTATGGAACAGGGCCTCACTTGCACTTGAACTGCCTTAGTAGTTTGTGCTTGCTGGGTATGCGAGCTTAGGAAATGTGTGATGAAAAAAATGGTACTAAGAGCATAACTTGAAGATCCATTAAATGGAATAAGCCATTCAAAATAATTTGCGTTGATAAGCTGATAATGTTTTTGAAACCCTAAAACCTACAAAAAAAAATTTATAATAGAAAAAGAATTTTAAATTAAGGCCAATATAATTTCCATTTCTTAGTAAATTATCAGCCATGACAAGTAGGGGAAAAGGTTGAGGTACCACTGTGGCACTCCCAAGTTGAACTAAAGCGTCGTTTTGATACCGTAATGAGACCTCCAACAGGCAGATATCTACAGCCAGCCAGAGCAGTTGATGTAATGGAGAAGGTTAATGAGATTAAGGTTGGCGCACTGCCCCAGACTGTCGAAGAAAGGAGCCCCCAAGGACTTTAATCTTCTAGCTGCCAAGCCCGGGCATTTAGAAAGCAAAGAAAATACTCAACAGCTTCTTTCTCTGAAAGGACCCCACAGCTTCTGCAATAGGTTTAAATGGTAAACCTAGCTTTTCCGCGTGAGAGCCGATCGTCCAGCCATAAATAATAATATTAATAACAGGATTTTTTGTGTATTAATATAGATTATTAAAAAAATTACTTTTACCGGAAATTAAATAGTTTTAATTTTTTCCCAAGAATTAATTATATTAATGACCTACTATCACAATTTTTTTTACCTTTTTCACTTAATTCATAGCTGCAGCTTTCATCCACGAGTCTGTTTGCAGTGGCTTGAAATCTAAGGCAGTTCAGAAATTAAAAAAATATTCGCAAATCTTCACCCGGCTTTAATATATAGATATATATATTTATTGTACGCTTTATTTCTAAAGCGTTTTTCAGTAAGAGCGCTTCAACTTTTTTTTTGAATAAAACACAAACGGTTTGACTTTTTTAACTAATTTTTTTTTTATTATCGAGTTTGAACATATACATTTAAGTATGAAATTCGATTTCTTTTGCATGACCACCGCGTGCACGTTTTACGAAATCCAATCGTTGAACCCAATTTTCGACCACTCTTTTGCATAAATCGGCCGAAATTCCAGCAATTTCGCGTTCAATATTGGCTCTGAGCTCACAAATCGTCGCCGGCTTGTTACTGTAGACCATATCCCCATAACCCAAAGAAAATAGTCTAGAGGCGTAAAATCACACGAGCGCGGCGGCCATTCGACCGGTCCATTTCTGGAAATAATGCGCTCATCGAACTTACTCTTCAACAAATCAATTGTAGCGTGTGCTGTGTGGCTTGTGGCCCCGTCCTGTTGAAACCACATGTCGTCTAAGTCCATACCATTCAATTCCGGCCAAAAATAATCGTTTATCATATCGCGGTATCGATTTCCATTCACAGTAACGTGGCGATCGTTCTCGTCAACGAAAAAATATGGGCCAATTACGCTGCCGGCATGTAAACCGCACCAAACAGTGATTTTTTCGGGATGCAACGGTGCCTCATGTATCACGTGTGGATTGCTTTCTGCCCAGTAACGCATATTTTGCTTGTTGACAAAGCCATTGAGCCAAAAGTGAGCTTCATCACTGAAGATGATTTTTTGGAAAAAATCTGGATCATTTTCGAGTTGATCTTCAGCCCAATTTACGAATCGACGTCGCTTCAAATGATCAAACGGCTTCAGTTCTTGTGTCAGCTTGATCTTGTACGGATGTAGGCCAAGATCTTTTCGCAAAATTCGCCACAATGACGACACAGAAAGGCCCAATTGTTGAGAACGTCGTGTGAGCGACACATTTGCGTCTTCTTGAACTGAAGCCCGGGCGGCAGCAATATTTTCAACACTTCGTGCACTTCTTGCTCTCACTGGCACCGGCAATATGTAGCGAAAACGTAGATACAAATTTTTTCACTAGACGGTTGATTGTCGAACGGGATGGCTTGTTAAATGGACCGTAAAATGGCCGTAATGCTCTTAAAGTAGTAGCAACAGAACGATTATTTTCATAAAAAATTTGCACGATTTGCAGTCGTTGCTCAAGTGTGTAGCGTTCCATGATGAAATGTATACTAATGAAGTTTACAAATGACAAGCGAAAAAACGCTGTACATAAACTGCTACTTGACATCATTCAAGGCAAACTCCAGAGCATCAAGTAAGAAATAAATAATATTTGGTGGCTGTTTACATGGGTTTATTTATTTATTTATTTGTATATGCGCCTAACTTTTCTGAGTTTTCTTGTAATGTTTCAATTACATAGACACTTCACCACCCAATGGCCGGATTTCATTTCAATAACCAATACTTATGATATCTAAATTGCTTACAACCATATCTAAGCGACGCTTTTGTCGAGCCTCTGCGAAAACTCGACAAAATATTAGTCGCAAGCACAGTACGATAATCGTACAACCAACAAACGCTGCAGCTATATTAACAAAACTAAGGGCACAACAAAATGCGCTTGTCCAGTGCAACAAACGGCCAGGTGTACTACCAACTATTGTACGCACACACACAATCAATCAACAACAAAAGCATACTTAGCGAGATACGACACTTGGAGCATCGAGCGTCGAGCGCCGAGTGCTCGTACCCGCAGTCGCTGCCGACGGTGCCGAACTTTTATCACCACAATTCACTACGATTCAATTCATTTAAGTTCGGTTCAGTTTAGCTCTGCTGAGCTTGACTGCGAGTACATATAAAATATATCGTCGTCAATATATTTGGGGGTACTTGGGTTAGCCGTACCGCCATAATAGCCAGTCGCTTTAGTTCGTGGAGGCTAACATTTGTTTCGTTTATTGTTGTTTAGTTTGTGTGCGCGCACTCTGTAGAATGACCAATTCGTACTCGTAAAGTACGTTCGTACGCGTTTGGCTTGCTGGCTTACTGCCTTGCCCGCACACCGGTCGGTCGTTGCGCCGTTAGGTGGTGATGATGGTGGTGGTGCTGAGGTTCGCCGTCGTCATCATCGTCACACCGTCGTTATAGCCGTTTTGGTCGTCTGTCCGTATAACATTACAGGCGATACGATTTCAGCAGTGCAGCAGCAGCAACAGCGTCGCCCGTACATTTGCAGTACCAACAGCAGCAGCAGGCAGGCAGGCAGGCAGCGACGACGGTGTGTTGTGATGCCTCCTCCTCTTTGTTCAGCATTCGATTTCAGTACGATTCCGTATCGTATCGGATTCATTCACCACTGAACAAGACATTTAGCATTTAGTTTGTATTTGGTAAGCGTACGTTTCAGTTCTGTGGCAACTGTCGTCGGGTTAAGAACGTTGTAAACGCTTCAGACTAAAAATTTACACTAATACATAAAAGAGGGCAAGAATAAATTATTTAAAATATATATATGTATGTTTGGCAATTATGTATGGAAGATAAAGCAAGCGAGAAGTATAAGCGGCATATAACAACAACAACAACAGTAAAACGTTTTTGTGAGTTCATAAATAAATGCGAGTAATTTTGTAAAAAGCAAAAATACGAATCAGCCACGCGATAAATTAAAAAGTGTTTGAAAGAAATTTATCAAAAAAAAAAAATAGAAATGTCAATTGGAAAAGTGTATACGAAATAGTGCGCTTTGCTAAGAATAAAATATTGCATGCAATTTAACGGTACAAAAGTGAAAATTTTCGATTAGCAAACCCAGTATTGCTTAGTGCTGCAAGTTTAAAGAATCAAAAGTGCTTTTCCAAAAAATTGGAATCAAAGAAATAAGGATTTACTGCACGCCATTAAAAGTGTAAAAAATAACAGCAAAATATAACTAATAAATGTGCAAAAATTTCATTCAGAAAGCACGACGATTTCGTTAAAAAATCAGCAAGCGATAAAAATTAGAAGTGGAAAAAAATTTTTTCGAGTTTCAAAAATTTCAAAAAGCAAACCTGCAACTGCTTGAAGCAAACGACTATTGCTAAGGACATTTGTTTTTTAAATATAGCAATATTTGAAACGCAAACAGTTCTAAAAAAATAACTAAAAAAAAAACAAAACACAACAACAACATTTTTGGAAAATTCTAGTTTCAAAACAGTTTTTGAAGTTCTTGAAAAGAGAAATTGCGCGAACCAATAAAAAAAGCTTCTTACCAGTGATACAAAAAGCTAACGGATAGTGCCAACTGGTTTTTGTAAAAAAAATATATTTGTTTAAAAACACAGCCAATGTTGCATTTTTGTGGTGTCGCACAAACAACCAATGTTGGATTATAAATTAAACCCATACATTTGGGGGATACAATGAGGCCAGAAAGATACGATGTGAGTAGACGAATTTGTTTAAAAATAAATTAATGAAACTGAAAGGTTGTATTTTTAGTTTAAATTCGAAGAAATGTATTTGATGAATATATAAATATTGGGAGGGTTATTCGTATAGTTAGTTTAATAACACAAACGCAAGAAGATTGAAGACTCCATTTTATTTGACGCTAATAGAATTAAAAAATAATTAAAAAATAAAATTATGATAATAATAATATAAATAGCACTCATAAAAATAAGTTAATAATAATAGTAATGAATAATAATAGTAATGAATAATAATAATAATAAATAATAATAATTATCGTTATAATTATAATAGTATTAATATGTAATAAAAATTAGAAGAATATATTCATGGCTCTTCATTCCACTATGGAACCATAGGAAATTATAATAATAATAATTCATTATAAATGAAAAAAATCACCTACTCAAAGTCATACATATTATAAGAAAAGTAAGTAAAAACTGTCACGTCCGACATTTTTGAATATAAAAAACAAAATACTAAATTAATGAAGTAAAAAAAACCGGAGTATAAAAAACAAGTTTTGCTAAAGTAATTAAATAGAAATAGGGGTTGCTTATGTTTTGCTAAACTAAGTCACAAAAGATAAAAAATCAATAAAAATAAAAATATTTTCTAAATTAAGGCAAAAAATAAAAAAATCTCCATATAAAAAAATGTTTTGCCTAAAGTAGTTGAATAAAAAAATTTAAATAAACCAAAATATATTTGGCAAAACTAAGTCAAAAAAATATCAATAAACCAAAATTTGTTTTGCAAAACTAAGTTCAAAAATACATTTCACTTAACTAAGTCAAAAAAAAAAAAAAAACATAAAACTAAAAAAAATATATATATTTTACTTAACTAAATAAAAAAAAATGTCAACTAAATATATTTTGTTAAACTAAGTAAAAAACAGCAGTAAAAATAAATATATTTATCTAAACTAAGTAAAAAAATAAAGCAAATCTGAATATAAAAAACTATTTTGCTAAAGCAATTAAATACAAGTGAAGATATTTTGTTAAACTTCTGAAAATTCGAAGTATAATTAACTTTTACGCTAAGCTAATTAAATTAAAAAAAAAGAAATAAGCTAAATAAAAATAAACAATTTTTCTAAACTAAGTAAAGAATAAAAAATTCTAAGTAAAAAAAAAATGTTTCGCTAAACTAATTTAAGAACAAAAATCTAAAAAAATATATATTTTTTTGAATTGATTAAAAAATAATGCCCATTTTTTTAAATATCCAATATATCGTCGCCACGCCGTTAAAACTACGAACTAAAGGGTGATTTTTTAAGAGCAATAGGAAAGTTTTAAAAAACAACACACGTAAAATTCAGAAAAATGCATGCAATTTTTATTTAAATCGGTAGTACAGTCCATTATTTAATGTTTGAAGATTATTTCATGCAAATGTTGACCGCGACTGCGCTTCAAATGGTCCATCCGCTTAGTCCAATTTTGGCATACTCTTTCCAATGTTTCGGCCGGTATCTCACATATAAATGCTTTAATGTTGTCTTCCAATGCGTTAATTGAATCAGGCTTGTCTGAATAGACATGAGCTTTAACATGGCCCCACAAAAAATAATCTAAAGGCGTTATATCGCACGATCTGGGTTGCCAATAGACAGGTCTCGAACGTGAAATAAAATGTTCACCGAACTCGCCTCTCAACAAGTCCATTGTTACGCGTGCTGTGTGGCATGTGGCACCGTCTTGCTGAAACCACATATCATGCAAGTCAAGCTCTTGCATTTTGGGCAAAAAAAAGTTGGATATTATTTCGCGGTAGCGCTCACCATTCACAGTTACGTTCCGATTCGCAGCATCTTTGAAAAAGTACGGTCCAATGATACCTTCAGTCCATAAACCGCACCAAACTGTGAGCTTTTCTGGATACATTGGTAGCTGTTGCAATTCTTCCGACTGATCTTTACTACAAAATCGACAATTCTGCTTATTTACGTACCCATTGGTCCAAAAATGAGTTTCGTCGCTCAACACAATTGTTCGATAAAAAAGTGGATCTTAAATTTTCTAAACAGAAATGGTTAAATTATAAACCAAACTGAAGATGTTTGACAGTGAAACAAAACACGAAACGTGCGTCAGCTGTTTAAACCAACTGTTTAAAAAGATAATAGTTAAAAAATCACCCTTAACTTTTCTACCAACTTTTCGGTCAAAATAACCAACTAATTTCTTTTTTCATTTATAACTTTAAACTTGAGCGAAAAACTTATGTTTTGTAAGTCAAGGGTATAACCCTTGTATTGTAAAATTTTGAAGTTAGTTCGTTACTTAACGCAGTTACTATAAAAGTTTATTAAAAGCAGCCAGCAGCTTTTACCGCTGCGGCGGCGATATTTAGTATTGACCGCTTTTATGATGGAAAATCTCTAAAGCGATTCAGTGATTAGAAAAAACCCAATACTTCATATGAAAGCAGTAAAATATTTCAAATAAACAAGTTATGGCGACAATGACGATAAATTCCAAGATTTACTGTAAAGAAAAATGACGATAAACAGTAGTAGTTAAATGTATGTAAATATATTTGAGCTCGGCAGCAGTGAGTAAATAATACGGGAATGATAATGGGATGACTGTTTGACAAACTAATAAGCTTGATAAGTGTAGAATGGAATTAGAGTAATAATTACGAATACAGTGTAATGCCGGAAGAGGAATTAAGAAGAGCAAAATAGTAGTTACATACAGATATAAGAGGTGCAAAACGGGGGAAGCAAATGGCGTTCACTTGCAAATTAATTCAAACTTGGTTACTATTTAACCTGCAAGAGCTCTCACACATGAGAGCTTTCATCGGTGTTTTTGTGCTGAAAATTAAGTACAAAGATGATTATGGCTATGTCTTTAACTCTCCTTCGGGCACCCGGGCCTGACCAGGCTTTTTCGACTTTAGACAGGAATTTAACATATTTCTATTATAGCTAACGACTCGAGCTTCCCGGTAGCTTTTTAAAATTTAATTTTCTATCGATTTACGGACATAACCTATCAAAAAGGATCCTCGAACAGGGCGAAAACGGCTAAACCCAGGTGCCCAACCGAAGGTTTTAAAAAAGGTGACCAATGTTTTCGAACACATGAGCTTGCGCATACCACATTTTCTTACTCGTATTATGCGTATGAGTTCATCATCAATTCCTAGAGTTCCAAATTGGAAGGTAGGGCCACTGAGCCAGTCGCAGTAACTGAGAACTTCTTTTTGTAAGTGAAAGTTAGCTCAGTTTGTGCAATCCGTCATATGATTGCCTTTCTTATTAGCAGGAGCTTAACTTGTAAGTTTAAGTTTTTGTTTTTTCCTCCCGATTACTCCTTTGAGAAACATAGCGCCTCTACAATGCTTCTCCAACGTACGCGATTAGATGCTCTTGTCTTAGCAATCGTGCATCTCTGGCTACTTGCATTGGTTACAGGAATATAAGTAAGTATTCTAACAAAGTAGGTGATTAGCCTGCCGTAAGCTTAAGTGTGAAGCAGTAAATTCTCGTGCTTTATTTGAAAAGTTAACTACGAAAGCATAAAAAAGATGTATTAGGAAAGCAAATTCCAGTTTTTTTTTCGTGAAAGTCATTTATTCTGAGTGTTTTAGTAAACTTTTAAGCTTAACCACATATTGAATTTTATTTGATTTTCTCAAGTCAGCCACGAGCTGGAGAGCACGTGCGATCCTAAACGTACAAGCGACCCCGCTGAACGTAATTTTTCCGCCATTCAACTTAACCCTTTCAATACGGATTTTTTTAAGGGGGAAAAATATTTAACCATGAAAAGTTATTACTAGTGACCTAAATAGTATGTCCTCTTGTATAAATAAAGAAATTATTTCTAGGAATTGAGAAAATGTCCTGGGAAAACATTGTCCCACCCGTAATGAACACTCAGTAGATCTATAATTGTCGTTTTTCCACTTACTGACCTAGCACGTGCATTGGGACGTATGTGTCCCGTCAGTATTGAAAGGGTTAAGTATAATTCTGTATTGCATTTAAAAATGAATTTTCTATCATGATAAATATTTCTTTAAATACTTTTCCATTATTATTATGTGATTATGATTGTGAATTATTTGCTTCGCGCAGAAATGTGCTTATAAAAATAGTAATAACAATTAACTGGCATGGCCGAACAAACCCCTTTTAAAAAGGGCATTTTCAAAAGCATACTCATACCCTCACATATGTATGTGTGGTATGTCGGTATGCATGTTGCATGCACATTTATAAAAATATGCAAATTCGTGTATATTACAAGGCAGCACAACCCGGTTTTTCCAAGCAAGTGAAGAGCAATCAATGTTTGAAATAAATGTTGAAACATTGCACCGAGTAGGGGCTCGTGTTGGGCGGCGATGCAGGGGGAATACAGCAACCCTTTCCGCAAATTGAATGACGAAAAAAAGCATGCGAGTAAATGCTTCGACCCGAAGTAGTTGTATGCCACACTTACGAATATATGTGGATGTGTATGCGTGCCATGTAGTAGCAGTAGCTTTCTCAATTAAGTCTGGGTAAAGTGGCAAAAAATTGAAATTTTTTCAAACCCTTCCTTTGCTCTCAACTTCCATGTATGAATTTCCCACTGGCTGCTTGTTAGCGTTGTTTGTTGTTGTTAGTGCTTGCAGCTGACATGATATAAATCAACTAGTTGTGTAAGAGAAATAAAATAAATAAACGAAATAATGCAACAACACAGAAATTGAATTGAAACAAAGTGAAGTGAAATGCAAGCAGCCTTATAGGCGCACAACCCCTGACAGTAATGCGATTGCAGCGCTGAACTCGCTGAACTGCATGCAAAAGGTAGCAGAGTTGCGTGGAATTGTTTGTATAAATGTGTACGCGCGCTTGACGGTAGCGAATCGTGCAAATATGCAGGGAGAGATGGCATCAGCGGCTATGGTTTGGGCAGATTAACTGTGCTTCTCTACCTCTCTCCCGCTCTCCGCCTCGCTACACAATTTTCTTGTGTTATTTGCAACTGCATTGTAATTTAATTGTTATTGTTATTTGTATGCATTGTAGTTGTTGCTGCACTTTGTGTAAGATAATGCGCTCATGCAAAAGGTTAATAAGATTTGCGCATGTAGGTGTGTGTGCATGTTTACAGCAGCGGCAGCAAGTTGAACACAAATTTGTATGCGCTGCTAAAGCTCTGCCAACTAACTGGTGAGCAACTGATGTTATCTGCTAACGTTTGACACGAAAATTCGCATATTGTAAAATGATTAACAATCGCTTGTGCCCCCATCGCTGTATATGTACGTATGTTTGTACGTATGTTGGCGCAGGTGTCATAAACAAGCCCACAAATACGACACTGGATGAGCAGGTTGAGCGCTGAAGCCTCGGAAGCATAGGCTTCTTTGCTTGCTTTAATGGCTTTTTGATATTTTTGTTTTCACTAATACTTTTATTACTGTTGGCCATATAAATACTTGAGATAAAAGTAGTTAGAAACTAGTAAAAGAGCAGAGGGAATAAGTACTGAGTTTACTCACTGCTCACTGTTGGAAGTTATTGAAAAAATTAGCAGCGATTAGGCGGCGTTACCAACAAACGCTTTTGCTTTTTGTTTTTGTTGTTTTTGGTGTACTAACGTTATTTACACAAAATTTAATTAAGCTTATCACATCTCTTTATGAGGCTTGTGTGCGTGTCCATGCATGAAAGTTTGCTGCTAGCCCAGCGAAAGTATGCCTGGCTGGCGAAAGGCGGGTGCGTTGGAATTCTGTCTACTGGGTGTGCTGCTGCCTGCCTAACGGGGAGCGTGTGGCGTTTGCGTGGTAGACAAAGATATAGATATTTCATTTTTTTTTCATTTATTTCATTCTTCAGCGGAAATAATTTAATTTTATTGCAGTGCAGTAAATTATGTTTTGGTTTTTTTGCTTCCACAAAAGTGAGTTTGAGATTTATTAGTGTAGGCAAATGAAGTGCGGAATAGATATTGACAAAAGTACAGATTTGCTTTTTATTTTTCGCTAATTATTGTTGCTCATCTGCATAAACTTCAAGGCTCCATTAAATTAAAAAAAGAAAAATTAATATATATTTTGTTTTTTAGTGTTGTTGCTGCCTAGTTGCTTAACATTGTTTTTTGCTTCTCATTCCAAAGTCTGCTTGCTATTTGGGCTTGTTTATTAGAAGTGAAATGACTTTCTATTATCTGTCTGGTATGCGCGAAAATTGATCGATGACATTGCAGATAAAATAGCGAAATGTTTATCGAAAGAAAAGAAGAAGAAATTTGTGATAAATACACGCGCAGACAAGTGCAGAAGATTACAAGTGATAATAGTTGAAAATTGCGACACGGCAAACATGCGTGCCACACGTGAAATGACATGGGTAGGAATGGTGCGAGGAAAATTCCAATACGGAATTCTTTTGAATTTATAGGAATGAAAAGAAGTAAATAAAAAAGGTATAGAATAAAAAAATAAAACGCAGAGTTAAGTAATTGCGATTATAAAAGCGAATCGCGCTCAGAAATTAATACCAATTTTAGATTTTAGAAAAATTAATAGTAGTTATATTTTAATATTTTGCAATGTTTTAGCTACTTGCGTACAATATAAAAACGAAGTGGATTAAATTTAATAAAATTTGAATTTTGGAAAAATTTACAACTAATTTTGGTTTAATATTTTGCACTAATTCACAATCAAGCGCATAAAAGCAAAAGTGGGATAAAATTAAAAAATATATATATTACTTTATAACAAATTTTATAACACGAAACTTTTTTTAATAAAATGAAAAATTTTTAAAGTAAAATTCGTATAATGAGTAAAATTTTTATAAAATGAAACATTTTTTAAGTAAAACTCGTATAATGAGTAAAATTTTTATTAAATGAAACATTTTTTAAGTGAAAGTTCGTATAATGAGTACAATTTTTATAAAATGTAAAAAATGTATAAAATATCTCGTTTTTATAACAAGTAAAATTTTTATTAAAAATAAGGTTTTGTATGTAATTTCAAACTTTTATGAAATAAAGTTTTTATAAAACATCAAAATTTTACGAAATGCAAGATTTTTATTTAAGTAAAATTTTTATAAATGTAAAATTTTTATAAAATAAAACATTTTTTAAGTAAAACTCGTATAATGAGTAAAATTTTTATTATATTAAATGAAACATTTTTTAAGTGAAAGTTCGTATAATGAGTACAATTTTTATAAAATGTAAAAAATGTACAATATAAAATGTCTCGTTTTTATAACAAGTAAAATTTTTATTAAAAATAAGATTTTGTATGAAATTTCAAACTTTTATGAAATAAAGTTTTTATAAAACATCAAAATTTTACGAAATGCCAGATTTTTATTTAAGTAAAATTTTTATGAAATGTAGAATTTTTATAAAATAAAAAATTCTTATAAAATGTAAATGTTTTTTAATAAATAAAATTTTTATAAAATGTGAAGTTTGTATAATGTGTGGAATTTTTATGACTAGTAACATTTTTTTTTTAATATAAAAAATGTATGAAATGTCACGTTTTTGTGATAGGTATAATTTTTTTAAAATGTAATTTTTTTATATAGTTTAAGAAGTTTACAAAATGAAAAATGTTCATATCCACATTTGGATGAATTTTGGCTGTTCTTATATCAAAATTTCAATTACTTTTCTTTATAAAAATATGTGTAGTTAATTCTACAACAAATACCATAACAATCCAAATTCCAAATTTCGTACAAGGTTTTTAAAAATTCAGGAAATTTGCATCAAAATTCCAAAATTTTTTATTAGAATCTTTGAAAAAAAAAATTGTGTACGCCGTTTTATAGCCCATTAAATTTTAGTCTAACAAAATACGAGTTTCAAGGCGCTCAAAATTTTCGTTAATTTTTGAAAATTTTTTTCCCTCACAATGTTTTGCTAATAAATAAGATCAAGGTCAAAATTGTAGCCTAATTGCACAGAAAATATTGAAATGCGATGTTTTGTAATAAAGTATTTGTTCTTTGCTTAAAAAACTCCAATAATTTTTTTTAAATTTCTTGTTGTTTTGTTTTTAAAGCCAAATATTCTCCATACAATTCAGGGAAAACTGGTGTACTGGCAGTGATTGTTGTTGTAGCAGTTTGGAATAATCTCCATATACTTTAGGAAGTGTTACTGGAGTGGCAGTGATTGTTGATGTTGTTGTAGTCCCTTGAAATGTTCTCCATACATTTCAGGGAGTGCTGCTGCAGTGGCAGTCCTTGGCCAGAACCAAATTCGGGACTTTCCGGTGACGTAGAACTAATCATAGTAGGAACGTTGCTTCAAAGAAGCCGTTTCCCTGCAATGATTGCTTTATTTAGCATAATTATTTGTCATAGAAACAATTTTTTTTATTTATGCAATCTATAAAATTCACAAGAAATCGATAGCTTCAAATAAAACTTAAAATGGCAATTATTTCTCTGGCTGCAAGCGATTTACTCATAAAATTTCATTGAAAATCCACAACAACTCAAAAATTTAATATTCACACATACACACACATATGTGAGTGTAATTATAAGCTTAAGTATAATATTTAAATGTACATACACATACTCGTACATAGCTTAATATATTATTAATAATTTTTCAAAATGACACGTCCCACCTACGCAAATACCCAGCAGCGGCTTACACCATTCACTCGTAGGTACCATTTATTATTAATTTCATAGTACGATTGTACATATTTGCCTGAAAGTATCATAATGCGCGATTATTAATAATGGAACATTTACAAAAACAAAAAAAACAACAACAAAGCATATAGCACATTATACATCATAATAATCGTATTCAAATTTATACAAAAGCGCCGAAACCGGCAGGCGGCTGGTCAAGCAGCCAACGAAGCAGACAGACCTGCATATGCAAATACGTACATATGTTTCAATTAGTCACCCACTCACCAGGAATACGCAAATATTAATATACACTTGCTCGCATATAATTATTTTTCACTTTTTTCTACAATTGCGCGCAAGATAAGAAAGAGTTGCCTCAAAAATGCGATTTTTTCTTTTTTGCGTTTTCTCATTTTTATTTCATTTATTTATGCTTTTTTCACATCTCAGCGCTTAAAACCAGCGTCTAATAATGAGGTCATAAAGTCGTTGTTGAAAAGCAAATACTTCTTTATTCGGTAAAATTGAGAAGGTGACAATTTAATAAATAAATACGGCGAATATAAAAAAAATATGAATAAAATTAAAAAAAATCATATCCCAACATGTGTCGGTATGTATGTGTGTACCCAAGCACGTTACTAATAAGATGTTGACAGCCAGTGTTGGGTAGGCAGCTGGTGGTGTCGCGGATTTCGATGCTTAGCGTCAGCGGCCAAAAGTCACTGAAAGTGATAGTCGCAATGCGGGTAGGTGAGCAGTTATCGCCGACGGCGAAAAGTGAATCAAAAGTAATTTGTAATGGTAGCCAAAAATGATGAAATAAAAAAGTATTGAAAATTTGCAAGGTCAACCGGGTCTAGTGGAGTATTGAAAATTTATTAGCGCGCATTTGTCGGACAGTTTTTCATTCAGTGGCTAAGTCTTGATATTGACTACATACACTTTTATATTCATAAAGAAATGGCTACGCAATTGGCGGCTGTGCTGGCCGTGCTTTTTACTTCTTGGCAATACCACATTTTGTTGTGACAAAAGGGCGTACAGAAATTTGCTGATTTGCAGAAGAATTTCACTTATTTATATATTTCATATATATGTATGACTACGGAAAAGCTTATCAAAGTAATATTGATAATGTGCAGAGTCATTTTACACCACTTAAACTTCTAGCCATTGTTTTGTGACTGCGTTTAGTTTCATGAGAAGTTATAACAAAGAAAAAATGCCATATTTTTCGCCACTTTACATAAATACTTTATTTTGCTCATTTTGCCATATTTACCACATTTTCATTTACACATTTTCGCTTGCGGTACAGTTTGGTTTTTACCCATTTGACATGTAAATGCTTACATTGGCAGTTTTTGACGGCTTGCAGACAGTGACAACTGGTCATGTGAGACATTACTTCAGTTCTCAACCGACACTAGTTTGACAGTCCGCGTTTCTAGATGCTTTGTGGAACTTATTAATTTATTGAAAAAATAATAATATATACCAGGTGGCGCAAAATTAATCACTCTATCGGAAGGTTTTTAATTTTACAAATGGCATCGTACGTCAATCATATTTGACATCTGTGAACCAGACAGCTGTAGTGTATACACAAATATGTCCATCACTCAGCATAATTTGTTTTAAATAAAGTTTTTCCAAAAATAATATTGGATGATTAATTTTGCGCCACCGATATGGAGTGTATGCAGCACATAAGGCAGTTTTGCTCTTAACGGTAGATAATTTTTCAATGTTGAAAAAATATAGTTTTGAATATTAGTTATTATTTTTGAAAAATTGCTTAATAATTTAATTTGCTGAATTTTGAGCTGTCCTCAGTCGCACAAGTCGACTAAAAGGTTTCTTGATCAATCAAAAGATTTGAACAGAAAAAAATATATATGTATTAGGAAATTCGAAAAAAGTTGCCTAAGTTCCGTGATAATCAACTAAAAGAAAAAATTTTGAAAAAACTAAAACAAATTATTTGGTAATTCGGAACAAATGCCAAAACTTTGGAGTTTCTTGTAATTGTGTTTACAATTTTTTCTTAAAATTCAAATTCCATTTATAATTTCATTCAAAAATAATAGAGGGAAAAGCGGCTTAAAAAGTAAAAATATTAAGTTTGAACAGGGAAATGAATGTATCGATCAGATCCATGTCAAGACTAATTAGAGATGATCTTCACATGAAAACCTTCCGTCGCTCAACTGTTCATCTTTTGGCAAAGCGTTTGAAAAAATTAAACTCGACAGATGCAAGCAGCTTCTTCGGGGCACACGATCAACGGCCATGAAAGTATTATTTTCACAATGCGAAAATTTACACTGTTTTTTAATAAGCAAAACTAGAAAATCTATGCTAAAACTTCTAAAGATGCAACAAATGTTGTTCCAAAGGTTCAGCGTGGCTACCATCCAGCCTCCTAAATGGTTTGGTGGGGAGTGTCTTGTAAAAGCGTTACTTCTCTGCAATTTTGCGAGAAAGGATTTACGACCGGGGCAAAAGTGTAGCAAGAGGATTTCCTAGAAAACATGGTGAAGCAGTTGCGCAGTCTTCAATGGGGAGCGTTGGATCTTCCAGTGAGATTCCGCTCCAGTACATAAGGCAAAAACCACCCAGCAGTGGCTAAAAAACAATATTCCCAGGCTCATAGCCGCAGAGAATTGGCTGTCTGGAAGTCAAAATCTGAATCTATTGGCCTACAGTTTGTGGTCAGAATTGGAGAACTTGGCCTGTCAAAGGCATTACAGAGATTTGGAGAGTCTCAAACAATCTTTGGTTCGAACAGCCACGTTAATATCCATGGAAGCCGTGCGTGCTGCAATAGGTGAATGGCCAATCGTTTGAAAGTGCGTGTGAGAGCAAATGCTGACAATTTCGAATGAAAATTTAATTTTTTTTAATAACTTCATTAAAAATGTACTATAAGTTCATATCTATAACTAAAAACTTTCGTATTTTTATTTTTCCTATCATTCAAAATGCCCGCTTAATTTTTCAATATTTCTAAGAAATTATTGAATTAATTTTCATTGGATTTTTCTGCGTAAATTCTTATTTGAACCTTGTTTCACCTTGCCGCATATCAGTCGTTAAAAGGCCAACATTTTTTTTTGAATTGAATTATGAATAAAATTAACTCTTAGTATGTATATTTAAAAATGATTTGACGTATTAAGAAGCTCTGCTAACTGTGCACAATGAGCAGCACATCCATAAAATTATTTAATTTATTCCATTTTCGTTTGCTACTTTGAATGCAATTCTGAAGATGCATAAAATCTTATAGGTTTTATATTTATCGTAATTTTGTGTTTCTCTTTTTTTGTTGTTTTCTGTTTGCATTTTCAACTAGGCATGCAATAATTCACATGTCAAACATATATCAAGCAACGCATATAACAGCAACATTGACAGCAGCAGTTGGCAGTTATATTAAGTCGCAAGCAAACTTCACAATGCCAATAGCAACAACAACATTAGCAATGTGGCAGTCGAAAAGCAGTCTAAATGGCAGAGGCCATAAAATTTAGTAATATGCGCAAAAGTAACAATTTTAAACAAAAACAAAAACAAAAAATATAAAAAGTATAAAAAAAGGCGTTTACGAAAAACTTCGTGCAATTTTTAGTAGTGAGAATGAACAAAATGCAAAGCACCAACCAATTTTTACTGCTTGCTGCTGCAGCTAATTTATGTTGCATTCGAAAAATGCAACAAAGCAACTACAACCCAGCTAACAGCTGTTGTAGCGCGTGCAGGCCGGCACATGCGTGAAGTTGGCGGAATAAATTTTCCAGGCGCCGATGCAAATTTTCCGACCAACGAGCGAGTTAGAAGCAAAAAACAAAGCACCAAAAATGTGCCGTTAAAATGTGGCATGCAAAATTAAAAGCACCTTTTGTAGCACAGGAGAAAGGGGGCAGCAACATTTTTCGTTGACATTAATTGCCACTGCAACGCTTTGTATTTGCGACATTGTTGCGTGGCGGAGTTGCTCATAAGTATTTATTAAGTCTGGCATTAGTCTGAGCGCCAGTGCACGTGCACTTAGCTACACTTCAACTATTTGCTGGACCAAAGGTGTGGTCCGCACCTTTCTTTCTTTCCGTTCTCATTCACAACGACGGTCTTCGCTTGATTTTCCAATTACTTGGACGCTCAAGCTATTGACTTTTTTCATTCACACAGTGTCACAAAGTTGTGTGGCAGCGATCGAGAATAAAAAATAAAATAAAAAAATAACAACGTACGTGAAGTCGAAGCAGTTAGATTAATTACCTACCAGTGCAGACATCGCACAATTTGATATGTAGCTGCGAACGCTGTCGCTGTCGCTGCCGTTGCTGGCCGGCCAATGCGCCACTTCTTACCCATATGCACTCCTAGGCCAGGCCGGGCGACTGTAGGTCAGGTGCAACATTTTCGTAGCTGCCAAAGCAGTTGCATACACATGCACACTTGCGCGCACACACATGCACGTACCCGCAGCCATGTTGCCCGGCTGCTGGCTTTGGCGTTTTCGCCTGCGTCTATTGCCCAGGTCACATGTAAACGCTTTGTAAATTACCATAATTTGTGTGTAAATTACTGTCATGAAATTAGGCTCAATAGTTGTTCAATATTTTAGTGCTTGTTTTTCCACAAACTTATTTGTTTTTCCTAAATTTATTTTTATGCTTTTACTTGTCAATATTTTAAGTTTTTTGTATACGACTTTAATTTTCATAGCTCTTTGTTGGAAATTTTATTGGCGCATGGCGCAGCATTTGTGGGCGGCCCATTAAAATTGGCGCATGCGTGTGGACGCGCGCTTGCATAGATGCATTGCTAATATTCGTTCGTGTTTTGTTTTTGTTTTGTGTTTTGCTTTCTTTTCGTTTTGTTTTGTTAATAAATTGCAGCTAAGCGCATGCGCAACCCACAGTCAAGTTGAGTGTGGTGAGTAGTGCGCCACGGCGCGCATTGACTAATGGCTAATAGTGTGACATGAGGCGACAGTCGAGCCAATGCACCTGTCAGCCTAAGCAAAGGCATTTTTTTCTTGTTGTTTTTTATTTTTATGTTAACTTTTATTTTAAAATTTTCTTCATCGTATTTCATGCACACATTTTATTGGCTGTCTAATATTTTTTATTTTCTTCCATTTTCCCGCTGTTCGCTTGTAAATGCATATGCAAATATTTAGAGAATTTTTATTTGCTTACACTTAGCAGCAAGCGAGTGGTTGGGTGGCTGACTGCCTTGTCTGCCTATCCCCATCCATTGCTTGCTCGCTGGCTAGTCACTCGCTGATTGGCGCTCGTATGGATGTGTACATATAATAAAATGACGAGTAAGCAAGTATTTTCAAGTATTTTTTTTTTTAATCTTTTTCCATATTTCCATTTTCTTGAAGCTTCGTGTCTTTTTAGCTTTTCAGCCACCAGCCACCAGCCACCGGTCAACAATTGCACAATTCACAATTACCATCCTGATCAGCAGCAGCAATAGCAGCAGCAGCGACGATGGCAGCGTTCGTGGCACAGTGGCACTCGACTACTTGACCGGCCGGCCTCCCATTAGAATTTTAATGCTCGTACATTAACAGCACACGTCGATAATAATCATTGCCACCAAACAAAACAAACTTGGAGTAGCAAACATTTCCATGCAAATAATCGTTAACGGCCACACTTTTCTGCGCAATGGCACAGCACAGCTGAAAAAATATTTCATTTCTGATTTTTCCGCACTTCTAACCGCCTACAAACACGTTTTTCAGTTAAACATTTTTTTATTTTTCTTTTTTTTCAGCAACGGTGGCGACAACTAATTTGCACCTCCGTCTTTTGTGCGCCTTTTAGCTGTTTGACACTTGATTGTGCGCGTGCACACACGCATACATATATATATATATGTGCATTGTTATATATGCTGAGCTATACTCCCTTCACCAAAGTTCCTCCCAGTATATAATGGAAAATATTTTTTTTTCTATTTAATCATTTTTCCATTTTTGCACCCTTTGCAAATTTATTGATTAGTCGGCTTTTGTTGTTTTTGTTTGGCATTGACAGGTGTTGCTTGGTCATCAGAGCATAAAGTAAAGTGGCGTAGATTCGCATTCCTCATGATTAACGCTAATTTGCTTGCGAGCAGGCGAAATGTGTTAAAAAATTAACGGGCATGAGTCGCGAGAAAGTGAAGACTTTTGCGGGTCTTCACTTGACTATGCGGGAAGAGTATTGAAAATAATAATTTTGAATATTTGTTAATTTTTTGTAGTTTCGTTTAAGTTTTTGTAGCAAGAAAAAAACGTTGAAAAATAATTAGAAAAAATCGATAAAAAATAGTTAATATTTTTTTTTTATGTTTTGCTAAGTTTTTCCTAATTTTTTTTAATTAAAAAAAAAAAAAAAGAATTTTTCTAATTTTTTTCACATTTTTTGGTTTTTTAATAAACAACTATTTTTTTTTATCGATTTTTGTTATGAAACGGAAGGATAGTTAAAATATCTTAGTGAGGCCCATTAAAGAAATCTAAAGAATGCTTCTTGAAGCACTGAACCTTTCCACAGAAAGTATTGAATGAACTCCGCCTCTTTCTCAGCACTACAGCTCCCACAGAAACTATTTAATGCGTTGTTCAGAATCCCGTAAGCAACTCCATGAGTAGTCGTAAAGTGCCTTTTGAAAGTGGCATTTCACTAAAAGGTAATTAACAAGGAATGCGCAATCATCGTTACATTTCTCTATTTATTTGTTTTTTTGGTGAAAAAGTTGAAAATTGTCACGATTCGCATTACTGCTAAAATTGCCTGGAAACCCCTAACTTGTCACATGAATGAAAGGTTGAGTGAATGCTTTCTGTGCATGCGGTGAAGCTGCTTGTAAAATTGAGTTTAAATTAATGCGCTCGGTACAGCTGTTTTGAACATAACAAACCTTTTAATTAACTTAAGTGAAAATGTGAGCACGTGAGGGAAAAATGTTTTTTGTTTTAGTTACCTGTGTAGGTGTTTGCGAGCGAAAATACTAGAATAGACACAACTTTATATTTTTGACAAAATTACTTAAGTCGACTTAGTAATTTTCACCACTTAAGTAGGAAATTATTGACCTTTTTTAAACAATTTGTGAGATGTTATATTAGTTATTTACTTTAGTAAATTATTAAATAAAATTTAATTAATAATTAAAATATTAAATAATAAAATAACAAAATTTTGATACAATTTTATTAAAATACTAATTTTTTTTGTGAAAGTTCGTGTTTTATCGACTTCAGGGTAAGACCTTTGTTAGGCTGTAAGTTAGAGGTAATAATAATAAGAACTTAAAAAAATTTTCCAACCTATGAAAATAAAGTTTTCTAATAGATTTTCATACAAAAACCTCGAAGTAAGACGTAGTAGGGTTACGGGCTCAACCATTGATGGGTAAAATTTCGTTAGAAGGAAAAAATTGTAGAAATACGTGACTAAAACAAAAACCTTATAAAAAGACCTCTTCATACATATTCCTCTTTATTGGTGTTTTGTGTTGTGGGCTAAATTTTCTCTGAAAAAATTTCAAGTTGATGCACTGTATGACTATGTCTATCCACACATATGATATTTAAGTTTTTGAAGTATTAAGTATTGCATTACGACATCTAATTGAAGTAATAAACAAACGAACTCCGGTTTGGTTGACTGCACAATTCATTGCCTTCTACTTTTTAAACATTTAAGCAAATATTATTATTTAAGCTCATTGGCATGGCATAGCGCTGCAAATCTGAAAAGGTTTGAAAATATTTGTATTATTGTAATATGGTAAAAATAAAAGTTACCCTTGGAAAGCCGACATATGACTTACATTTTTTACCAAACTGTAATTAATTCATTATATTTACCAACTTTCTGGTAGTTGGCTATGTGGATCAAGATATTGTTGGTAATTGGAGAGTTTAAGTTGAAACACAATTTCATTTTAATTTTAATTTTAATTAACTTAAAAACTATACCTACTGCAAGATCATTTTCAAAAATAAAGACAAAGACACAAATGGAGAGATAGATAGAGAAATAGATAGAGAAAGAGATACAGAGAAAGATAAAGAGAGAGAAAGCAAAGGCGTGAGAAATAGTTATAAAAACATATTTTTAATTATGATTCTAAAACCCCATAATACGTCTTTTATAGTCTATCTGGTGGAACGATTATAACGAACGATTTGAACGATTTAAAGTTGCGATCCGCATATCATAATTTTTGGTAGAAGTTTTTGGTTATTTCAAAAAAAAAAAATTTCATAAACGCCATCACGATAGGTTCGTAAATCTTGAATACCCTTTGGACAACGTCAAACCCCAAAATAAAAAAAAAATATACAAAAAAAAAGAAAGAAAGACAAATTTCTCGTAAATAATCCTTAAAATAATCTCTAAAAATATTATATATTGGGATCTGGAAATGGGATCGGAAAATGGTGACTATTGATATCGTTTTTATTAAACCAAAAGACTTAAGCTATTAACCATTGCATTCAAAATTCAAAGCTTATAGCTAAATCGTGCAGAAATTTATTTCCGATTTAATTGTTTTTAACTTATAGATAGGGATAATTGCTTCAGACAAAAAAAAAAAAATAATAATAATAAATACATACATATGTAAATAAGTAAATAAAACAAAAATTGAATTAAATAATTTTTTTTTTAATTTTCTAATTACATGCGCTTGCAAACTAAGTATATTAAAAAATATCATAAGTAAATAAATAAAAAATAAAATAAATACAAATATATTTTAACTGAATAGATTTTTAATAAAAAATATGTTTTACAAAATTTTAATTAGTTTATAAATATATTTTTTTAATATTAATATTAATAATTAGAAAGTCTTAAATTTAAGAGGCTGCATGCGACTGAAAACTAGATATTATATATTAAAAAAAATTAAATAATAAATTTAGGTAGGTAGGTAAGATAGCAACAGTACCCCAGGTACACTCCAAGTAGCACTTACGTGCCGTTTTGATACCATAATGTGGACCACTACCTGTGAAAAGATTTAGGGGAGAGAAAAACCGTCTACAGTCATCCAGTGCTGTTGATGTAGTGGAGGAGAGAAAAGGGATCTATGCTGGAGAATTTCTTCAAGTCATCCCCAAAGGGCACACTAAGGAATCTCAAGCGCCTAGCCGCCAGAGCCGGACATTTGCAGAAAAAGTGTTCCACAGTCTCTTTCTCTACAACAGGGGTCGTACGGAATTCCAAGCTTCTCCGCATGAGTACCGATCACCCAATGCCCACTGAACACCGCAATGAGTTTGGAAATTGAATGGCGGGGGATTCCCACCACCTTAAGCGTTCTCTTTCTATCGTATTGAGGCCATAGTGTTTTCGAAATAGCAGAATAAATTTAGAAAACATATACATTTCTTCCAAATTCTAAGTTTGTGGCGAAAATTTGCTTAGATATTTGTATGTATATTGTAGGTTTCATTGCTTTTGACTAAGAAATTAGGAGAAAAACCTCAAAAAGTAAAAAAAATGCGCGCACACATACACATATATGAAAAAAAAATTATAAAAAAAATTTCAATTAATTTATAAAAAATTATGATTTGTTTTTTTTTTTAATATTTTCCAATTTAAGATGTTACATGCGTTTAAAAATTAAATATTAAAAAAAAAAATTTACAAAAAAAAAGGTTTTACAAATAATTTTTTTTTAATATATACTATACAAAAACTTATATGCGCTTGAGAACTAAATACATTGCAAAATGTAAAGAAAAATTAATTAAAAAAAGTTATTAGATCATACATTTTTTTATATAATATTTTCCATTTTAAGAGGTGACGTGCGCTTGACAACTAAATAAATTAAACAACATTTATAAAACAATAAATGAAGAAAAAGTATTATATATTTTATCCAAATTTTAAGTTTATACTAAAACTGTGTAGACCTTTATCCCAGATGCCCTTACTTTACACTGCGATAAAAAATATGTCTTTGAAAATTTTTAATTAATTTGTAAAAAATTATAAATTTTGTTTTAATATTTCAAGAGGCAACAAGCGTTTGAAAATTAACTTTTACATAATACAGTCGGCCTAGATGAAATATTCTCTCAATCTTATCACTAAAAAATAAGGCATTCATTATCACTAAATCTTCAGTGGCTTAACAATCCGCTTATTGCATTAACTATTTAGCGCTTTATGCCCAAAGCTAGTATAAAAGTTTAAGAAAAAGAGTCCTTGAAAGTGGCGTTCATTAGGCCAGGTAGGTGAAGGGCGTTACATTTTGTCTCATTTCTCTTAAATAGCAATTTTTATACTTCTTGAAGACAAGTTGGACTGGTGCTTCGGAATGTAGAGGTGAATGTGCTGAATATTTATATTACATGTGTTGAAAATTTTGCACGAAATATTAATATTAATTTAGTAATTTTATATATAGTATTTTAGTCTTGCAAATTAAAAAAATATATATATTCTTAGCATTCGAAATCATGTAACGCTTTAACGCGCTTAAGTTCATAAGAAAAGTAGAGCGCGAACTGAGTCAACTTTCTTTAAGCCAGTGTAATTATGGAGTTTTTAAAAACAAAAAATATTGGTGCATCATGAAATGTATATTAGATTTGGAAATAGAAAAAATTAAAAGGGCAATTCATTGAGAAATGTCTGCTAATGCCTTATAGCTCTATTTTTGGTCTGAAGAAAGATATTACCCAACAATCCTTCACAGCAAAATAAATTTTCCACACATTTGCACACACATTCTTTCCAGCTGATTCATTATTTTTTCTGAGACTTTCTTTTCACTTTAATTAAGATTTTCACTTATTCCAAGCTCCACTTGTTCGATATATTTTTCTCCCTTTCAAGCCACGCCTAAAATGCCACTTCACATGCATTGACGCCACAATCCCATGCAGGCTCGTAATAGCCGGGAAAGCCCAGGCAAAAAACTATTTTAATTGAATTCTTTCGGAGATGGCGTACTCAGTTTCTAATTTTATATTTTTTTAGAACATTTGCAATTAATTTTGCACCTTGTTCTTACTTTAAAATTCCTGCCCAGTGGCGACGAAAGCTTTTCAGATACCCATACGCAGGCATACAATTGCAGGGTAATTTTATGGTGTTCACTATCAACTTCTTGCAATACTTTTGAACGTATATACAATGAAACATTTTTTTATTAATAAGCAAAAAATTACAAAAATAAATGTTAAACAAACTGTAAGCAGAGTTAGCAAATTTATTGCACAATAAAAGCGTCTGCCATGTAATGATAGGTTCAGAATTTATTAGCTGGATGAAAGGCAAATTGAAGAGGAAACTAATAACAATAACAACACATGCATGAGCCTGCCTGTAATCACTGCAGTAAGCGCAGTTAAGCGCCGAACACTCAAGCGAATAGCAGTTTTTGATGCTATTGGCATTTGCTTTAGGGGTGCCATTTTGCGAATCTGATTTTTATTGAACTTTATGGCATACAGCAGACATAGCGAACATATGCTTGCATGACAAAACAAATGCAAATACATAACTATTGATACACATAGCATAAGTGCTCGAAATATTGTGATAATAAAATTTTACAACTATTTGCTATTTGGTTAATCGAAGCGCAAAACTTTTGCACGCAATTGCCAATTTTCCCTGCACTCTGAGGTATAACAAAGTGCGCTCGAACTTTGAAATAAAATTAATAAAAAAAAAACCATTTGCATTCAGGGTTGTTGCTATTACTCTGTGGTTGCTGTCAACGATGGTGTGATGATTATAAATTTTCATAAAAATATTTACACTGATATTTACAATGACACTATATTTACGTGATTTTATTAAGTAAATAAATTTGCTTGCCTGCAACGTGCAGCCAAAGTGCCCACTAGGAAAATGGAGACACAAAATAAGCGTCAAGAATGAATGGGGTGCTTAGTGAGTCATCTAAAAAATTTACATATTTAGTCGACCTAATTATGTGAGCTCGTAGAAATTCTTATCACTAGACGACTAAGCATTTTTCAATGTAACAAAATTTCTAAAAAAAAAAATATAAATAAATTTTTTTTCTCCATTACTGCATATGCGCGGGTGAGTATATGTATGTAGTGACTCATAAAAAGGCTTTGGAAAATGCGCGCAGCCTCCACGGATAGTATTGTGTGGCATTTAAAAGTCACTTAAAATTCAAATCAGTTTTGTGCATTTCTTCCTCTATAAATAGCTGTGAATAACTATGTGCTTGTATGTGCATATGTGTATACATACATACATATCGTCAACGTTGGTGGCTTCAAAGTGCCGCTGCCACTTGGAATTGTAACAATTTTTAAATTTTTCATGCACACTTGGGTGACAAATCGTTCAGGTGATTCAGCGCGCGGCTGCGCATTGCGTGCAAGGCGGAAAGGGTATTTTTATATAATACATACATACATACATACTCACATATGTGTATATATTAAAAAAATTCTACGTCAAGTTTATCTATGTTCCATTTACGCGCAGGCGAAGATCAAATACAGGCAGACCATGAAAAGATGAGGCGTAGTGAGGAACCGCAGAAGTGCAGGAATTTCAATGTGTGCCTTCATTATTACTTTTTCCCAATGCTTGAGGCGCTTGTCTGCGTACCAAAAAAAAAAAACGAAAGAAGTAAGGGAGAAAAGGGCGCGCAGAAAAGCAAAGGTGGGAAATATAGCGACTTGATGATTGAGCTGAGAGGTTTATCAAGACGACGCAAGAGGCAATGAGACTGCGTAGCCAGCAAGCATAAACGGATGTTAGACAGAAGACCGCAAAGCGAAAATGTTGAAACATGCTTCTAATACAAAAACAAAAACCAAATGGAAACAAAAACACAAAAAGTAGAAACAAAGGCTAAGCAAACGATTTGAAAAATCCTTGCGGCTACAGCCACAGCCGAAGCAAAGCGTATCAAAAGCAAAGAAAGAAGCCTGTTACTGGGCGCTTCCCCTTTTTGAAAACAAACTCGCACACACACACGCACGCATGCAACGTATAATGCTCAATTGAAGCACACACACGCACACACTTATCACCTATGCATGCATTTATGTTCATTGCGCCCGCAGTGCGTCCGATTGTTCAATCTGTAGGTGCTTAGAAATATTCAAATGAGCTTGGCGAATTTCGCAATTACACTCAAAGAGGAAAGGATTGCCTGCTCTGCTGCTTGCCATTCATTAATGCCGTTGCGCTCATTTAGCTGAGCATAGAGCAAACAATCAAACAACATAAGTACATTTATGTATGTGTGTTTGTGGAGAAGTGATTTCTGTTTCTTTGGCGACTGCTGCGGAAATCTTATTGAAAATTAGGTGTGAATATGTTGCGGCACGTTTCTGGCCTTTTTGTTGGGAGATTTGTGACTTTAAGTAGGTAAATATTATCAGACAGCTGTCAATGGATTTATCTGGGCGACAGTTAATTGGCATGACAATGTAAAATGTAAATTTAGGAAAATTTGCTGATTGTAGCAAATTAAATTTAACAAAAAGGTGTGAGATAAGATGTAACAGTACCTGTGTTTGACTGATAGAAATTTATTTATTTATTTTTGCGCTGTGAATATTTTTTTAGCTACATTTTTTAAAGTATTACAGGATACCGCCTAGATACCAAAGGCAGCAAAAAAAAAAAGAAACTGAATATTTTTGATTTTTTTTCGTTTCGAATAGTGAACATTCCGGCTAACTGTAAACGCCCCTCTATCTCAGAGGTAAAAATACAAGGTGGCGCAAATTTAATCATCCATTGTTTGAATAACTTTTTCACAAAATCAATAAAAAATAGTTTTATCTTTATGCGCTCCATTGCTGTTATAATTTTTGCAAATGATGGTGTGACAATCATACAATATTTGACAACTGTAAATTAATACACGGCGGCCGCCGTAGCCGAATGGGTTGGTGCGCGACTAACATTCGGAATTCACAGAGGGAACGTCGGTTCGAATCTCGGTGAAAACACCAAAATTAAGAAAAACATTTTTTTAATAGCGGTCGCCCCTCGGCAGGCAATGGCAAACCTCCGAGTGTATTTCTGCCATGAAAAAGCTCCTCACAAAAATATCTGCCGTTCGGAGTCGGCTTGAAACTGTAGGTCCCTCCATTTGTGGAACAACATCAAGACGCACACCACAAATAGGAGGAGGAGCTCGACCAAACACCCAAAAAGGGTGTACGCGCCAATTATATATACAGGGTCCGCCATATAACTTTACGGAATTAAAAATGCTATAAAAAAGAAACTACTCAATATTTTTCTAAACCGTTTTTTTTATTTTGAAGTACAATCCTTCCGGTTAATGATGGAACACAACTTCATTCATATGGCTGCCTCGGCTAGCCATGCACCATCCCATACGATCATACCAAGGTCTTTACGCAAAATTCGTCTCAATGATGTCTCCGAAATGTCCAATTGTTGAGAACGACGGTGAACTGATGTTCCTGGTGATTCACGAACACTCTCGGCCACAGCAGCAATATTTTCGGGTGTACGTACGGTTTTTGGTCGGTCACGCGTTGGTTTGTCAATAAGCAACCCAGTTTCTCTTACTTTTTTCGCAAAGTAACGCACATACGCTTCATTCGGTGCTTTTCTTCTTCCCATTGCCGTACGTAATTTTCGTACACATTCTGGAACATTACCATGATTTTCAAAGTAATGTCGCAATATTTCCCAGCGTTCTTTGAGCGTATACAAACCATTTTCGTTCAGCGGAAGAATAAAACTAATTTTCTGTCAAATCAGATGACAGCTAAGTGTTACCATTCCTCAAATAATACCTAGTTCAAATCCGTAACGATAGATGGCGGGCCCTTTATATATAAATTAATATACAAACAGACAAGCAACGGAGCGCTGAAAGTACAAATAAAGACTTCCATCACTCAAAATAAAGTTTTTTTATTTAATAGGTCTATGAATAAGTTCGTGCGGTTTTTTTCGAAATTTGAATTTCGGATCATTCCCATGGCTTTTAAACGTTTGGAAATGGTTGATTGATCAACTCCCAAAGTTTTTGCAACCTCTTCTTGCGTTTGAGCCGGATCTTGATCGAGCAATTCCTCCAATTCGGTATCCATGAACTTTGGCGGCGCGGCCAAAATCACCACTTTTAAAGCGTGCAAACCACTTCTGGCACGTTCGCTCAGCTAGAGCATGCTCACCATAAACTTCCACCAAGATACGATGACTTTCGGCTGCTTTTTTCTTCATATTAAAATAATGAAGAAGAATTCCCCGCAAAAACACATTATTTGGCACGAAATTCGACATTTTCAAGTGTGGTAAAAATATTGTTGTTTACGCTTCAAATAAAAAACTTATACTGACGTTTGTGCCTTACGACAGTAGCTCTCCAATGAATGTTTGGAAATGTGGATCGATGGAATAATAATCAAGTTACGCCATCTGTTGTAAAACCGCACGAACTTATCCATAGACCTATTAGTGAAAAAGTTTTTCAAGACAAAATTGATGTTTAATTGCGCGCCACCTTGTATAAGTTTGTAGATAAGTGGTATCAAATCATTAAGTATTTTTGTTGTAGTCTGTAAGAAGTCATGCATTTCTAGATTTAGTAGGAATAAATAAAGAAACGAATAAATAAAATACAAATAATATTAGAGGAGAGCAAAGGCATCTCAACATATCGCCGTCCATTTCCAATAATTGTTTCGGGTACGTAAATGTCAAAGCGAATTGAGCTTCAGTTGAGAAGATGTGTTTTTTAGCAAAATCTTCCGCTTTTTTATTTTTTTTTTAATATTTTTGTTTTATTGAAAAAAAATTATTTTCTTTTTGTTTTATTTATTTTTTAACTTTTTTTAAATATTTTCTTAGTATTTTTTAAAATATTTTTTTACATTTTTTTGCTTTTAATTAAAAAAATAATTTTTTTATGAAATTAAAAACTTTTCGACGATGTTTTTGGTCGCGTGACTTCAATTCTTGCACATAATGAAGCTTGTAAGTCTTAAGGATCAAATTTTGCATATTCATTACACTTCTTGAAATTAGGCTTATTAGCTATGACGGCTGTTCAATCGACAAAATTTGATGTCCAGTGCTCTTCTTTCAATGCTGCCTTACATAAGCGACTTTTTCAATTGAAAGGCCGGGTCTGTCGCGTATCGCTGTTTCATGTCTTGCAACGGGCCAGTCAACTCAAAATTTTTTGTTCACTTTTTTACCACCACAGACCCTGTTTAATGATTATAATGACCGAAAATATTCACAGTTTTCACTGAACTACAATTTTCGTAGTTGATTATTATTATTTTTTAATCTTTTCAATTGAAATCAAGCACAATTTTAGTAAATTGTAGATTTTCCATTCAACATTTTTCAAACTGGATGCCATCGAACCGTGACAGCTATCACAATAGAATGCTGTTAAAAAAAACTCGAACTTGGTAGACCCTGTAAAATGTGTTTCGCCAAAAATCACTGCGCGCTGCATGCTCCTTCATCGACTTCAATACGATTACTTGCTATTACTACTGCAACTACCGAATTTCATCAGCCAATTCCACAAAGCTTCAAATCATTTCGCCATAAAATTTTTCACAGCGATACTCTTTTGCCAAATGTCAATCAAAATGTTAGGGGAAATTAAGTTAATTCAAAAGGAGGAGCCCTACAAAACCTATAAAAAATATACATACATACATCTTTACAGATGTGCACGCAGGTTTCACAAACAAAAAAAACAACACACAGACTCTCTCATTTCTTAAATTAATAATTTTCGCTAAATGTTCGCATACCAAAATAATCTATAAAACAAATTGAAAATATCACGAAATTCAGATAATAAAAAATCATACAGTTGCGAGGCATTAATTTTCAAATGTTACTAACGCCAAGAACCCCCTTTTTTAGCCTAATCAGAGCCACTTCACTACAAATATGTCAAAAACAAATATGCACAGTAAGTAAAGTAAGTGCGAGTACAATTGGCAGAAGGAAAAAAAACAAATCAAGTCAACGTGCCGCGGAGATACCAGAGAACGTGCTGATCAAAGTTTAAGTGGCTAATAAATCTAAGGGGGAAGGGTGTTAACGGGTAAAATTGTACATAAGTATAGAGCTAAAAATAAATTTTCGTAGAAAACTGATAATTTCGACTAAATCCTCACCGGATTTAATGTCTTATATGAATTAATTGCATTGCAAAAAAAAAATGACATTTCGAATTGAAAATCTTTACCTTTTCCTGCACTTAAACTGCCAATCCTAGCATTACCTTCCGTACACATACGCGCGCAAATCTCATATAATTTGAAATTAATTTATAGCCAGCACAAAGTGCTTGATTAATTTTTATGATTTTGTTTAAAAAAAGTAGCGACAAGAAGTAGACCTAATCGAGACACTTCGAATGGTGCACAATTGGCGCAGAATTTGCGAATTTGGCACGCATCACATGGGCAGGGACGGGTGTACTTATACATGCATACATATGTACAGTGTGGGTAATAAAAGTGTTAGGTGGCAGTAACGGAGTCACATTAGGAGCCTGTGTTTTAAATTAGGCGCAATTTTTGATATCACCGTAAAGCGTGAATCTCTTGTGCGGTAATAAAATTCAAAAGTTACAATGTCTTGCTTTATTTTTCCGAATTTGTTAAGTCACTTTTGAAGCCTCCGCCAAAATCCACCTATACCAACTTTTTTTAGAATCCTCAAAACTGTTGTTGAACTCCATTTTCCAAACAGCCTCCAGTTCTAGCAATCGAGTCGAACAGTCGCAGCGATATAGTTTGAATCTCTTCTATGTACTCGACTCAGTGTTCCTTTTAGTTTATTGCATAGCTAGCTAAACCAGATGATTGAGGTGATCCTTTAAGTTTATTGAATAGCCGCTACGTACACGCAGCTAAATCAGATGATTGATTGGCTCAAGTTTATGTACGCGCTAGATGATCTTCGATATTGGTTTTTGAGTATTTTTATGTCTGAAAGGCATCCTGGAATGCAGGCGCTATTTTTTAGAGCACTCATTATCGACTCATTGACTTCGTTCGATTAAATGGCACGAGTATTAACTCTATGCATATTGATTTATACTTCTCGTGTACAATTGGCGTAATTATAAATTGTCGCATAACCAAGAATTTTAATTAAAAATATAACAAAGTTTACTATAAGCTTATCTTATCTTATTGTTTAGACAAGATGGTTGGACCGATTGATTGTACTCCACAATTTAAAAGTGAAAAAGAGATTTTTTTTAATATATAAACAAAATCTTAAAAGAGAAAAGTAATGATTGCCACTTATCACAATTGCGTGCTGATATTATGTTTATATGTATATAAAAAAAAATCATATTCATACTTACATATATAGGTATAAACTCAAACCGATTGTAACTCAGATGTCTACAAGTTAAAGTACAAATTTTGTTGTGAAACAAGTAATTTCGAGTTTTTGATACAAGAAAAACAACAAAAAAAAAAACACATTTTTTTCAAGTACAGCAAAAAATAAAAATTTTAACTTCCTTCAAAAACACCTCCCCCACCATCTTTTTGCGAAAAGCGAAATTATTTTATTGTCAACTCATTACTCTGCATAGACAGTCAACGTCAAAAGAAAGCGTACTCTACATATTGATAAGTTTTGGCTACTCATTTACTCTATTCTTCTTTTTTTATTCTTTTATAAAAACACGAAGTTCGTATAAAGCAAATTTTCAAACTTTTTATAAAAATTTTAAGAATTCGGCAAATTTCCATCAAAAATTTCAAACTTTTTACCCAGAATTTCGGAAAATTATTCAAGTATGCAGTTTTATAGCTCATTAAATGTTGTTTTAAGTAATTTGCAAATAAAAAAATCAACGCATTTTCATTAAATTTTCAAGAATTTTTGATCGGAAAGCAGTTTTATAGAACCAGAATTCTGGTACAATAAAGTGCAAGTTTCAATTAGATCAAAAATCACATTAATTTTTGAGAATTTTTTTCGGTAGCGGCCTTTGGCATTTTCTTCATGAACGCCTACACAAAATTTCTTTTAAGTGGAAGAAAAGACGCAATACTGTTAGCAGAAAAAATTATCAAAAATCAACGCGAATTTTGAACCACTTGAAACTTGCACTCAAAATTCAATGGTCTTTAAAACTGTATTCACGAAAATGTGCTAAAAATTCTGTGTATAAATTTTGAAATTTTAATGTAAATTTACCGAATTTTTTCAAATTTTATGCAAAGTTCGAAACTTTTCTTTAAGTGTTTTTTTTGCTTTTATAAAGGATAATTAAAAAGTAAATAAATGAATAGTCAAAACTTGTCAATATGTGGAGTACGTTTTCTTTTAACGTTGACATTATATTAGAAAAAATGTATACGAATTATTTATTATATTTTTTTATTTTATTTACATCCACTTGAATAAAAAGCATGTTGCTGAGAACGTGTGTACCTACTAGTCTACAGTTACTGAGTGCTCTTGTGATGTAGGTCAATATTTAAGAAAATTTCCAAGCAATGATTTCGATTATTTCTCACTGCAAATGTTTTATTGTCTCCAAGTGGTACAATAACAATGAAGAGCGTAAGGCAAAAAGAAAGGTTGTGAGTGCATGAAAATAGTAAAAGCTGGAGAATTTATTTTTGCACTCACTTTTTCGTTTGTCATTATAAGTGCAGCGTCTGACTTTTCGTTTCTTCATTTGTTTGCATATTCCCGTAGAAAGCCTTCGGAGTAACGATCTTCTCTTTCTAGAGCGAGTTAAAACTACTTCTTCTCATACTCCCAGATTGAGAGCTTGAAGTGCAGCTAACTTATTTTCAAATTCTTTGGCTGTAAATTTTACAAGTTTCAAACTTAGATTTATAGTAATTTTAAATAAAATACTCACTCTTAGCTGTAAGACGCGCGCAATTCTAAGTTCATAAATTATAATTTGAATAAAAAAATAAATATCTCATATATCACTATACATGTAGGTATATATATATTATAAATAAGTATAGTACAGCAATCATTGTAAACGAATTTGCATTCAGCCCAAATGACATTGCATTGATTGAGATCCTATTGATCGCTATGCCAGAATTCGATTGCAGTGGGGAAATTTTGAGGGAACACCTTTGAAATGTCTTTTAATATTGGTAGTAGGCGAACTGGTATGGGGGATTAAGGCGCAGCGTAACATGGGGGCAATGACGTTATTGTCGCGCATTTGCTGAAAGATAATAATGATAAGAAGAAACCAACGGAGTGAAATAGCTGATAAGGCGCTATGCAATTTGTAGTTGATTAATTATCAAACAATGAAGCAGGGGAAATATATATGGGAAACATTATATATTATATATTGTATATATGCATAAGAAGAGAAATATTAATGCAGTCAGATATTCGAAGATTTGATGCCAGCGTTCGTAACTACAGGCAAGCCGCTAAGTGCATTTCTACCACGAAAGAGTTTCTGATAGAAAGCGATTTGCCGCACCGAGATATGATGCTTCAGGGCTGGGCATTTGCGTCATTCCTTCACCTGTTCTGTACAAAAATGTTTTGTTTCTGACATTGACGTATTTTTTTAATTACATATTTTTAATTTATTTGTTTAATTTTGCTTAGTTTTGTTTTATTTTATGTTATTATAATTGAATACATTTTTTAAATTTACTTTTTGTTTAAGTATTTTGTTTTGATTCATTTTATTTTATTTTTTTATGTTATTTAACTTTTTATGTGATATTATTTAAATAAATCGATTTTCATTTGCCTTAAATTTATTTAAACTTTTTAATTTTAATTTTGTTTTAATTGGTTTTATTTTAAATTGATTTAATTTTATCTTTTTATTTAACTCGGATTAAAATTATTTTCCGTTTTTATTTTATTAAATTTTGCTCCGTTTTAGTTTTCTCTATTTCATTTTATTTTATTTTACATTTAAATTTAATTCATTTTATTTAAATTTAATTCATTTCTTTTATTTTATTTAAATTTCATTCGTTTTCTTTTATTTTAATATTTATTCATATTATTTATTTTTTTGTTTTACTTGTTTTAAATTAAATTTAACTTAATTTCGTTTTGTTTTATTTTATTTTAATTTAATTTTAATTATTAGTTTTATTTTATTTTACTTGGTTTTTATTTACTTCACTTTCCTTTATTTAACTATTTTTTATTTTTTGTTATTTTATTTAATTTCATTAAATTTTTTTAATTTATTTGCTTAAATTTCTTTTGGCTTAAATTTATTTTGTTTTCTTTTAACTTATTTTATTTTACTTTCCTTTACTTTATTTTATTTTACGTTATTTTGCTTTATTTAATTTCATTTAGTTTGAATTTATTTTCGTTTTTATTTTATTTGATGTGATTTGATTTGATTTGATTTGATTTGATTTGATTTGATTTGATTTGATTTGATTTGATTTGATTTGATTTGATTTGATTTGATTTGATTTGATTTGATTTGATTTGATTTGATTTGATTTGATTTGATTTGATTTGATTTGATTTGATTTGATTTGATTTGATTTGATTTGATTTGATTTGATTTGATTTGATTTGATTTGATTTGATTTGATTTGATTTGATTTGATTTGATTTGATTTGATTTGATTTGATTTGATTTTATTTTATTTTATTTTATTTTATTTTATTTTATTTTATTTTATTTTATTTCAATATTACCTTAATTTTATTGTATTTCCCTCAAATTTTCCCGCAATAAAATTTAAACTTTATTGTGCCAACTGCACCATTGTGATTTCACTGCAATACACTTTCATACTTACATACACACATACGTACGTATTTATACCAAAATCTTTCCGAATAATATATCTGCCCTCCATGGAATGCCTAAATGTGTTTGCACAAATACGTCTTTCGCAAATCCTAAAACCACCTTTACGATTTTGATTATCGTTCATTAGCGCCAACACAGGCTTCGTGAGCGCACTTGCACTTTTTTGGCTTTATTTAGTTTTCTTATTTACTTAGTCGCTATTCCTATAGCACATTTTCACATTTTTCGGTTATTTATTTGTTTGCTCACAAAGCGCGATATTTACGCTTTTTGCACAAAGGCCCAAAATGCACCTAATAATATAATAATTAAATTCGCAAATCCTTGAGGAATTTCACAAAACTAAATTAAACGAAAATTGTAGAGCCAAAATCAATATAAATAGCAAATGAACTCATTAAAAAAAAAAGCGGTGTTATAAATATGTACAAATGCAAGTAGTAGGAAATAAAAATATGAAAAAGTAAACTGGATTAGGGACTGGCAGAAGAACTAGTTATAAAATTGATGAGAAAAAGTATTCATAAATAATTTGGTAGCTAGCGACAAATTAGTATTTTGCACTAAAAATAACGAAAATCATGCTCACGTTACTCTATAAGTACTCATAACGAATTGTGGCTCAAACGTCTGCTGTCTACATTCCTAATGCGATATGTTGAATTGGACTGTCAAGATTAAGGCGCTTTGTAGACAAGTATATGCACATAACCATATCTATCAGATAACTTTTTTTTGATATAAGTAGATAATCAATTACTGTACGAGGCATGCGCCAATTCGTTAGATTCCTGAGAATGTTAGGAATTTAGCGAATAATTAATTACGAGTAAATTAATTAGGTTTGCTGGCTGCGGACAGTAGCTTGTTTGGTGTTTTAAACAGTCACGAGTGAGCTAAGTCGCATAGTGGAATCACATACATATACATATATACATATATTACTATTTCGCCACCAGCGCACGCTGGAAAGTTTCGAATTTACGTTGCATACAAGATCATAAAGTTCATAGAAAAACAAGCCCCTTACGAATTGCAGCAATACACATATGCACATACACACTAACGGCGCGTGGGGTATATGAGTTGGCAATTCGCTTGGCACTCGGCAGGAACGTGAATAGCACGTGCTGTCAAATACTCGCTGCGCTGCGCGGCTTAAGTTATCATCAGCAAAACAACAGACAGTAAATATCATTTGTTGCTATTAAAAAAGAGTTGTCCACTAGCCATCGGTAATCAATTCGCGGCGATTAGCGATATTTGGGGCGTTGCTTTGTTGAAGTGAAAAAAGTACCTATAACGATAAAGCACAGGTGAGAAAAAATGCAAAAAAGCAAAGCAAAAAGGCACAAAAACTCAAGTGAGTTTGAAAGGGGTGTTGGAAGGCAAGCTGCTCGCTATACACACTCACACGAACACATACCACACAATGCCCGCAAAACACTTTCAGACCTATCGAGCGCTTGTTGAGCTTATCTCTCTGATTTTTCTTTTGTTGGTATTTGTCGCACCCACTCCCCTCTCACTTATACATACTTGTAAATACAATGAACAAAGTAATTTTTTTTTATTATATAGTAATTTATTAATGTGTACTTCCAATTAACATTTTTGTTTTAGGGGTGTTCCTCAGCGCCTCTCAGCACCACACCGCGCCGACACGGGCAAGGTGTTAGTGTACTTGTCGTCTATAGATGAGTACATGAATTTGCTAATTAGGCTTTTGCTTAAAATCGTTGAATTTAGTGCGATTTTGGCACTCGCGCCCTACGTATCTTAACCCGCTTTGCGATACGCTAAATACAGTCGCTGGCGGATTCGGTTGGTAGCTGAAGTTAATGGATTTTTCTTCTTCTTGTTTTGCGTCTGAAGTATGTTTTCGTCGTTTAACGGTGTTTTTGAAAGAAAACCTGGCGAATTGTGAACGATAACAATGCTGGCGTGCATTCCAATGACTTCGGTGATCCCGTGCTTGTGATTGATTTGTGATTTGATGTTTGTGTTGTTTTTATAATATGAACTTTTTGTGCTTCAAGCTAAATCGCTTGATTTATAAACACTTGCAAAATGATAATGAAACTGCGATTTTCCCAGTGATAATGAGCATGACTTTGCTTTACATATTTGGGCTCCATTGAGTTTGTGATTTGTGATAAAGTGATTTGTGGAAATTTTACACTATTCAAAAGGGGGCAGGATCAGTACTGATCATATGCATGGAAAAGAATGTAAGTACTGATGCCAGTGCAAATAGTGTGAAAAGAAAAGGCGTTCTAGACACCGACATGAAAAAAATGGCATATACTGTCAAATAATTGTTTACTGCAGCTCTATTGCAGCTGACTAGAAAAGGCGATTTTTTGTCTACGTTAGGCTACAAACTGCTAGCGGACTATTTCGAGGTCAGTTTTCGTTCATTGACTCGATTATCACCAGATTATGACGATTATAAGATTTTTTACATATTTGTGAAATCGTTGCCTGCTTTTGGTTATCTCAATATCATATAAAGAAGGTCATAACTAAAAGTAATCAATAGAGTTTCGATAAAGAGCTTTTTTTGTCCAGTAATCGATTTAAGGCCTAAGGAAATTAACTAACTGGCTGGTTTGTGTTTTTTGAAGGACTAGTTGATTGATAATAGTAAGGAGAATTACTCCAACTAACTGTTCTGCATATAACATTTACATTTGTGAGATCAATCACTGGACAAAATAATGAGTTGTGTAAATCTCGAAAAAAGAAACATTTTAGAAGCCTTGATTTGTTTTTTTTGTGTGTTTTTTTTGTATAAAATTACATATACGAAAATAAAGTAAAATCAATAAGAACTTCATCAGTCTCTTAACCAATATCGGCCGTCGGTTGAAGTAGGAGTAGCGGAGTGTGACATTTGGTCGATGTTCCGTAGGTCATTCATTCTAAACTTGCTGTACATAGAAATCACACATACAGTAGAGAACGATACTTTGGAACACAAGGTTTATGAGACCATAATTAAATGAGCAACGCGAGTCGGATGAGCTTTTCGGATTGTTTTGTAGATACTTTTTTTATTGACGAAAGGCTGCTTATCACTGAAGCTTTTCAGAGAAACAGCTAATGTCGTTGAATTAAAGATTTGATAAGCAGTGAAAATTGGCAACATCGCAGGGTTTTCCACATGTTCTCATATTAAAATGAAATTTGGTGACAACATGGCATTTTTTCAAGAGTTCTCTCAGCTTAGTGAAAGTACGATTCACCAAAAACCAAATATAAGCATACATATCTTCAAAATACCACCACTTTTCTTACATAATTTCTCCCTTCGCTAGCTTTTAAAATTTGTTGTTTAAAAATCACACTAATGGCACTGTACTTTAATATTTTCAGGAAATTGCGCAACCATGCACTAATTGTTTGCCACTCTATGTATGAGTAGTAAGCTGATGTTGAACTAAAAATTTGAAAAATAATGAAAAGTGGCAACACTGCATGATTTACCATAAGTTCTCATATCGAAATGAAATTTGGCAACGCTGCATCATTTTTTCAAGAGTTCTCACAAATTAATGAAAATTGCCTATACTGCATTTTTTTTAGAAGCTCTCAAACTATATTGAACATTTGTACCCGATTCAACAAAGCAGCGTATATTCACGACATACCACCAATATTTTTTTTAATATAATTTCTGCTTTCGCTAACTATTCAAATTTGTTGTTTGAAAACTACTACTGCACAGCTCTTTTAAAAAAATGTGAAGTCACTGCAATTTAATATTTGCATGAAATTGCGCAACAATGCACCACTTGTTTGACACTCTATGCATGAGTTTACTTACTGTAATGAGTTGACTAAAATGCGAGTATTCACAGCCATGTGTGAAAAGGTAAAGTGCAGCCTATTGTTTTTCAAATTCGCACTTTGGTCCAAATAAGTGGGCACTACTAGTATGACGGCTGTCTTAGCCGAGGAGTTTGTACATGACTACCATATGGTTGGACTTGAGTTCATTGCGCACTGTAGACTTGCAGCATCAATCGACAAATAGAGCAAAAAGCCGCCGAGTGAATTTTTGGCGTGAAAAAGTTTCTCTTATAAAACAGAGGTGCAAAATAACTAAACGACCCTTAATTTGTGTATAATACCAAGATGGGAACTATAAATTGGAGCAGAAGTTTGGCCTACAATTTGCCAAGTGCGCATGCGCCTATTCATGCATATTTCCACTACTATGAATTGGCAGGAATTTCTCAGATTTGCGTTTATTAAGATTTCCAGCAAAACAATACTTAAGTATCGCGCCTCTTTGCGGATATTGTTTAGAAAATTCGAGGGGTGATTTGCCAGAAAAGTGAGCGATAGTGTTGGGGTGCAGAGGGTGATAAATGTAAAATCGTATACGCTATCCGATGACGGAAAGAGTGAAGCCGTTGCAAAAGTAAGCAAGTTGCAAAGTTGCAACAATAGCAAAAAGTAACAATGCGAAGTGCATGTTTGCATTATGTTGGGCGGACAGGGTGTGTGTGGTAGGCGAGAACAAATGGTAGGAAATAAAAAAATAAAGCAAAAGCAAGTGGGAAGAAACAGAAATGCCCACCCCACAGTTATGCGAACTAACAGCAGCAACCCTTAACAAAAGTGTGCAAACAAATAAATAAATCACAAGTTATAGCTGATGTGACAGCGAGCAACACTAGAAACAACAACAAAACAACACTAGTTTATTGTGAACAAAGCGCTAAATGGACGAGCTGAGAAAAGTGCAAATTTCAAAAAAAAAAAAAGAAAAGAAAATCACACTTTGTCACTAGTTTACTGTACTAGAATGCAGATATACACATGTAAGTGCTTAAGTGCATGCTTGTAAGTGTAAAAATTGCATTAAGTGCGCGGTACACACCTTATTTTAGGGCAAACGCCACAAATTCTACCCTACGTGATGACAGATTGCGAAAATGTGAATATTTCACTACGAATTTCACAGAATTGGAATAAAAAAGTAGTATTTGTCATTCAACAGCAGCACCAACCTACTTTTGCAGCCATCCAATGAGTGCACCAAATTACATTAAAAAAGCCAAAAAAGAAAAACATACAAGAGTGCTATAGAGGGCCACTTGGGTGGTTAGCGGTTAATGGGAAGAGGAAGCCTGATGCGTCTACTCACTAGTGGAGGGGGAGTGCACGCATGCATATTGTTTTCATTGCAACAAAACAACAAAAAAAAACAAAAAGTGTGTATGGGGTGCATTTACGACTACCCAGCACGCACGGCTGGCTTGTTGTTGTAGTGTGCGAAAATGAAAATTAAGTGCATTCACTTTTCCATAGTGTGAACAGGGACTTACGAAACTAAGCAGCGAGTGTAGCATGCGCCGCATGACATTTCACACTCACTCTCGGTCAGACGCATACACACGCACGCGTACACTATTTTACCCTGTCTCTAAAGCACAGTAGACTTGTAAAGTGAAAGTGCAATCGAGCGAGTGTGAAATTTGTGTAGAGTTCGGGTCGCGTTAAATTCATTCCGTTATGCCAAATGCTACGCGCATCTTCTCGTTCTTTGTTTTGTTGTTTGAGCTGACTATGAAACGATGGCATAATCGCAATTATTATCCGATTACATGATTGATAAACGGGAAAATTCCGCAAGAAATAGTGTGGCAGGCGCATTCGGGATTTACACATTTTTAAAGCGTTTTAGTTGGACCCCTTTCAATTACGCCCTTTTTTCTGCTCACCAAACTCTTTGCTACTTAATTTTTTTTTCATTTCATGTTGATACACTTTTCGCTTATAGTGTAACGAATTCTGTATGCTATAGTAATGGATTTTTGTAACAGTGCATTAATGATGCAGATTTACGTTTTTTGGATTTTGGCTGTAGGAACTTTGTATGAGTAAAGTTTTGAGGCATTGGCGGGTTGCTTTTTTCACCACTGCTGAGTAAGAGCGTTTGTTAACCCTAAAAAATTAAAAAAACATTTTTTTTTTGTTATTCTTAATGTTGCTTTCGTGCGCTACTTAAGCCTTTAGAAAATGTGCCACTGTGGAAATCCCATCTCAGCGCAGCTCGCACGTGTCATCAATCAATACATTTTGAGTTAGGAGTTTTTATAGCACCGAAATTGCTGATAGATTGAAATTTGATTAGAATTGCATGAGAACAAACCGCAGAGTAATTGTGAAAAGGCGCTGAAAGGTATTGCGTTTCGAAAAAAGATAGCTGTTGCGATTTCTGGTACAGCAGGAGATTAACAAAGCGAGAGATTGAAAAGGGGGTTGGTGAAAAAGAGGTTAGAGTTTTTGAATAAAAGCGCATAAGCTGCATTGAAATACGCGAAATTACATTTTTGGCAGTTAGTGAAAATTTGAATGTATGTAAGATAAAAATTTAAAAAAATTTTTTAAAATAAAAAAAAGAATTTAAAAACAAAATGAGTAAATTGATTTCGCGTACAATGTAAAGAAGGATATAATAAAAAGTAGGCAAAAGTGTTTAAAATAAAAAAAAAGTAGAAATAAAAAAAGATATAAATTTAAAGAAAAAAATTTAAGATTTAAAAATATATTGAAACTTTAAATAAAGTTTCTGCAACACGTATGACATTTTTTTATCTAACTTTTGCCAATCACTAAAAAACCATTTGCTGCACAATTTAGCCAACATTCATGCATCACTTCTCCAAACTTAAATGCTCCTTTCACATTTTAGGTCATTCAACTGTTAAATTAGCGCTCAGCGTTTGAAACAAAAGTCAACAAGAGTGAAAATGTGACAAATTGAAGAGTAAAAGGGGCGTAAAATCGCAACTGCTATGACAAATATTGACACTTGACGCTGCAAGAGTTGTCTGTGTTTTTATGCGATTTGGTTTTTTTTCACCCCGTTGCATTTGAACGGCGGAAGAGGGGGAAAATGTGTGCAAATGTCACATTTTAAAGCACATAAATGATGTTAACATGGCTAACAAGACCACAGAAGTGGAAATGTTGAAAAAGTGAGATAAAAAAGGATAACAATAAAATGTGAAAAAGAAAATGTCTACAAAAACCAGTACGTATGTACTCTTGTGGTTACATAATTAAGTACCTGTATTTTTTACAATATCAATGATGTTTTTCATGCTAAATTTTACGAGTAATTTTATTATAAAAATAAAGTTGACTGTATTGTATAATAAAAGCTAAACAAATCAAAGTTCCAAATTTCACAAAAATTTAACAAATTTGAAGAATTCAATATTTTAGCGTTTTATTTATAATTTTTATTAAAATTCTGAGTACGCTGTTTTATAGCCCATTGAATTCTAGTAAAGGGTGGTTAAATTTCAAGGGCCGATGTTTAATGTGAGCCGCACCTAAACGTCAACGACACCGTTGGACTTCTTTCTTTGGGGTTATTTGAAAGAAAAGGTGTACGACGTCAATAAGCCAGCAACAATTCAAGAGCCGATATTTTGTTCCATACGTAATTGAGCCATACCAATATTATCATAATAATATGATGACAAATGACAATCATTTCCTAAAAAATTATTTTATTTTATACAAAATTAACACCGGCCCTTGAAACTTAACCACCATTTACAATAAAGTGCAAGTTAGAAGTCGCGCATAAATCGCGGTGATATTTGAAAATTTTTTTCAACATAAAATGTTTCGAATTTTCTTGCATATAAAAAACATTTGCGGAAGCCTAAAATAAAATAAGCCGTATAAAATAAGAGCATAAAAAATGTGGTGCAGCGTCATTGTGACAAAAATGTCACCTTTGTCATCCTTTATCTCTGCACACTGTCGCTCACACTCTCTTTCTCTCACTCGCTCTGACATCTTCCTCATTTCCGCCTGCCATGGTTGCATCCTAACTTCGCTATCGCTGACATTAAACGGTTCAAATACGACTTCTTTTTATTTCCTGTGTGTATTTTTTCTTTTCTCATTGTTACTGATTAACTTCCGATTGTTGTTTGCGCTACTTACTGCTTCATCCAAATACTTTTCCTTATATGGCACGACTGACTCCCTTGTGACTTTCCCTATAGAGTTGCTGTTCTACACAGCTTTGACATGATTCGTGATACACATATGTATGCACATACTATGCATGTATGTATGCATGTCAGTCCCCGCTTGCGAAACCCTCAATTGCTCAAACGAGTGTTTATTTGCGGCTTGCGCGCACCTTTCTAACCATGAATGGCATGTAAAGCCTCCGGCTAGTCTGGAGATGAGCTCGCAAATACGTAATATAGACACCGCACTGCATTCATACACCTTTATGTGATATACTTACCCATGCAAGCTCGTATGTTAATATGTACCGTCCTTGTGTGCTCACAAATCCTTGTGGCATTACCTTTAGTGTCTTTCCACGTCTTTGCTTTTGCTTGTATTTATTTATTTAAAATAGAAGTCTTTTATTTCCAGCATTTATTGTTATTTCGTATGCGTAGTTGTACCTTGTTTCTGCCTTCTTTGGCTGTTCCTTTAGTTGCTCCCTTCAGTTTTCTACACAGTTCGCTGGCAATACAATGTCGTTATGTGCTTTTGTTGAGCTTTTGAATCCTTTTTTGCGCTGCTTTATTCGGCGACTGCTTATTTTCAATGCTTTGCCCAATGCCTTTCTTCGTTTCTTTTTTCACATACCCATTGTTTTTGCACCAAGTTTGTATGAAGTCACAATCGGATGATGTGAAAATGTTTATGCATTGTAAATTGGATTTCAACATTTCAGTACTGAGGTGAGAATGTGTGAGAGAGTCAAATGAATGCAAACAACTTTAAGAATACTTCAAGAAAAATTACTAATAAAGGGTATTTCGAAATAAGCGCCTATTTGTTGTTTTAAAATAAAATATGTAAAAATTTAGATCTTTCAGGTTTCGCTATTTTTATGCAAAATACAGCGCTTAACAATTATATGTGAAAAATTACATCATTTAAATGCCCTGTATGATAACGTCTGTAGGTAAAATCCGCCAAAAAGTCCACTCGCCAATAGTCGATTCATGAATGCTTGTTGAATTGTTGAAAACATCCAAATATCGATGTTGAAGGTTCAGGAACTTTTCGTCACAGCAGCAATATTCTCAACAGAGCGTCCAATATTTGCTTTGCTAATCCTTTTTCTATCCTCGACAGCACCAGCTTCTTGATATTTTTCGCTAACCGTTGGATCGACTCATTCGAACGATTATTGCCACAAAAAAAAAATCACGAATTTTGTGTTACGTTGTGCTTAAAGATTGACCATTTTTTGTTTTAATTATTTTTTGTTTTATTTTACTAAACAAATGTTAAGGACGGCATAAAACAGCGTACCGTCTAGGAATTTTTCACTACTGACGTCTAGGCGTCACTTTTGAAAGACCCCTTACTTAATTTTACGTTGCAAAGTATTGATCTATGTATGTAGAGAATATTTATAACTCTTTTGAAAAACTAGAAAAGTTGGGTATAGAAAAGGTCTCACATTTTTTAACTACTACCATCAGCGCCTGTATGCACCTGGGTGGTAGCTTCAAAGAAATCACGCACGAAATTTTTTAACTAACTGACATCACCAATAGACACGCTGACGGAATACATGAAAAGCTGTAGGAAGGAGGAAATAAATGTATTGAGAATACAACAAATCGAAAAACTAACAGCTCTAGACACGAAACAGCAGTAAGAGTAATAGTGAAACAGTCACGTGCAAACTAAAAAAATGTGAACGGTGGTAGACATATAAGACAAGAAGAAAACAAATGTCAACAAATAAAACAAGAAGCTTTTCGAAAGCATATTAGAACGAGTAAAGTAGGAAAACGTGAGCAACATAAACAGTGTTTCTCGTAATATGCAGGAGAACGCCGAAACACAGTGCAACACATTATTGAAAAACAATGTAAATCTTGAGAACGAAAAAGTCATATAAAAGAACAATAAATAAAGAGTGCAAAGAACAAAAGTACAGTAGCAGAATACAAGTATAGGCAGTAATCAATAGTTAAGAAACTCATCGAAATAAATTCAATGTCAGCCTGTTCAATATGCAGGGCGCATGCCAAGCGAGTGTTGACGCATAGTTTCGGAGAGGGAATAGAACAGAGCCTGTAATAATGGGAGTGATGCAGGCAAATCATTTCAAAACTATGGGTTGGAGTTCGAAAAATCTAACAAATAATAAAACGCGCTTGGTGACTAAAAAGTGGAAACTCTGAAACTCACACAGAAAAACTAACAAAGTTGGTGCTGGCTGACAGCCTACATAGTTGAGTGGAAAGGCAGTACAAGCAGCTGGGCACCAACTCAAATATTTGCGGAATGCTTTGAAAAGAAGGAAAAGCGAAAGAAAACTTGCATAGCAAAGTGTAAGCGCTATTGTTAAAGAAAACCCACTTCTTCTGTATTGGCTATTGAAGCTATGCATTTTATGGCCAGACTGTGGTAATTACATACGGCCAAAGTGTATGCGAAAAAAAGTGAGCTTATGTGCAGAGCAGCGAAAACAAGCAGGTCACGTAGGTCAGTAGTAAAGAAAAAGCCAAACACACACATAGAATAGAAGAGAAATGCAAGAAGTGCGCGCATAATAAAAAACACAAAACCGAGGTAATGAAGTGGAGCTAAACTTTGTGGAACATTTGAAAATAATAGGGTTCACGCAAAGACACAGAAAAATGGCAACCCATACAGACGATTACCATATCAAATTACAAACCAACCGACTATCAATTGGGTTCTGGGAAGCTAAGCTATGCTAAGGAGTGCAACGAATGGGGTAGTTATTAGAAATGTTTTTTTTGTTGTTGCTTATTTTTTTAGATTTTTTTATTTGTGCTTTTTTAATTTTTGTTGTTTTTAGTTACTCTCTTTAGGCTTTGGCATACCGATTTACTAGGAAGTCAAACAATAGTTGATTTATGCGAAAACCTCAAGTCTGTAATGCCAAATGGCAGTCCACTTACGAAAAGCAAACTTTGAAGGCCCTTGATGATCCTTCAAAAACACACAAGTCTACAAAAAGCTAAATGACTGTTGTGTGCCAAAACTATTTTTGTTTTTTTTTTTGCTTCTTCAAAGACAAACTTGTATGGCGCAACTTGTTTAGAGACGGAGACTAGGCAGGGTAAGCGCGGCACATTTGCTCAAAGTTGAAGGCTCTTCATTAGTGTTGCTATGGCGCTTGTGTGCCATGAATGCGTGGAATTTGGCAAAATGCCCAATAACCATGCAAGGTAATCATTTCACATACATAAATCCTTGTGTGAACGTGTGTTTGTAGAAGAAAGGATGACATAAATTAGTTTTGCATGTATTTGTAGTTTCAAAAATAAAACGGAAGTTAAAAAATGCCTTTACATTTAGCTTTTAATGTCGTCTTCTTGCTCAGGCTGCGATAGTAATATAAATTATTTTCAATTTTAGTCGAATAAAACAAATTTATTTTCCTTGCAAAACTTTTTTAATTTCACTTAACCTAGTTTTTTTGCCTGCAATGCGTGCAATTTGTTTTTTGAGCGCTCGACATCATTTTACCAATAGTCAAATAAAAGTCTACAAAGCATTTTGCAGTATATTTTACTATACATACACATATACATGTATGTGTGCATACATGTATAAATTTCTCTTAAGGCGAGGAAAGGATACCTTTAAGCTTGTGAAGGTTGCTAACTTAATTTCGAAATATTGCAAAAGACCAGAGAGAATATGCAAAATCTGATATTTCCAGCGTGAGTTTGGACAATTTTAAAAGCAATCGTACTGAAAATGTTCTGACATGCGACAAATATTTATGTTGTTGATGACATGGACTTGAAAGATTCATTTCCGAGCGCTGATTTGCTATGGATTTCAAGGCAGTTTAGGGCAAACAAAGTGCGCCGCTAAGCTTCTCGGTTTCTTTCGCTTCCTCTTTGGATGATGCAGAGACGTTGTGCTTCATTGGCTTTCGGACGGCAATCGTGGTCACACACAGTTGTGCCAGAAAAAGTCGTTACTATGCGTGAACTGATATTGCAAGATCATCATGTGGCATAGCGTAAGATTGAGCTGTGGTTGCGTAATAGATTTACCAGTATACATTTAAAATTGAATAAACATTTGGCTGACAAAATTATTTTTTTCGCATTGGATGCATTACAATGGCACTCGCTTAAAAAAAAGCCCATTCCTCAGAAGTTAGTTGAAACGCATGCGAAAGGTCACTGATGCTCATGGAGATGGATTATGAAGGTTCTTTCAAGAGTGACGCCTAGATGTCAGTAGTGAATAATTGATAGACAGTACTTATTCATTCCAAAAGATGACAAAATATTTCTAGCCATTTTTGATATTTGTCAAGTAGACAGATGTACAATTTTACACGATAAAACAACGCATTAAATTATAGAAACTTGTGATGAAAATGGTCGATCTTTAAGAACAAAATATCACAAAATTCGTGATTTTTTGGTGGAAATAATCGTCCGAATGAGTCAACAATCCAAAGGTTGGCGAAAAATATCAAGAAACTGGTGCTGTCGAGGATAGAAAAAAGATTGACAGAGGAAAAATTGGACGCTCTGTTGAGAATAATGCTGCTATAGCGCAAAGTGTTGCTAAACAACCTTCAGCATCGACAACTCGACGTTTTCAACAAACAGGCATTCATGAATCGAACGTTTGGCTGATTCTACCTGCAGACCACCTGTTCGTGGCGAACATTTAAATGATGTGATTATACAGATCCAGCGGCTTGGACTTGGCTTCGCTTGGTGTGTCCAACTGGCGCTGGTTAGCACCAGAAAGAAACGACTGGTGCGCTTTGTTAAACTCGGCCAAAATCGCGTAAGTGGTTATCGCACCAATCAAGAAGAAGATGAATTGTTGACAATATTTTAATAGAAATAGTGAAATCTGAAAGAAGCTAAATTTTTACATCTAAGCGCGTATATTGAAAGACTCTTTATAACAAATACTGATATCGCATGGCGATTTCGCAATTAAGGTAGCAATCCTCATATCTCATATTTGAGTAAAATTCTTCACTGACATTTTTTTACAAAAAGTACTCGCTCTTGCCTTTTTATTTATATTTTCTTGAGCTTTCGTTGGCTTCTGTTGTAGCTCTGGCTTTGCTTAAAATTGTTTCGCTTTATTCTTTTTAATTTTTTACACCTTTTCGTTTTGCAAATCGCGTGTTCATGAAATTCTACATTTTCCACTTATCTTTTCTTCAACTTGAGTATGAATGTATGTATGTTTGTATGTACATATGTAGTAGGTAATCGAAATTCCACTTTTGCTGCCTTTCATGTGCCACCACTGCGCTCTTGCTTGTACTTATTTTTCTTGCACTTTCGGCACTTTTTATTGATTTTTATTTCCACTGTGAATTGCAGCAATTTTGTATTTCACTCTTACCTTGCAAATTTTCACTTTTTTAATCTGAAGAAAAAAGGTAAGAAAAAATTGTATAAGAAATTTGGCATATCTTGAAATCACATAAATAAAAAAGTCTCCCGCTAAGTCAGACATCTTTGACACACAGCACATACCTTAGCGTGGAGCACAAACACAAATGCAATATAAATATACACACACACATTGCGCTATAGTATTTGCCCTCTAGGCACTACCTTATCCGCAAATATGTACTTTTTACGGCAGCCGTACCTTGAGCAGCACGTCCGCTAGCAGGGCAACTAACCTACCCTACCACCACCACTACCAGCAGCAGCAACGACTCACATTAACTCAATGCGGTTTTTAGCAGTCTGTTTGGTTTGCTGCAACCCTCTCAGCATGTTTCGTTTTCTAACGCTACGCGATATGCCTTTCTTACTGTGAGCGTTTCAAATGGTGCTTCGTTGGTTGGCAGAGGAGTTGCACTGGTTGGTTGCGCTGCTAAGCTGAAATCAATGACCTTTGCGAGGATTGTATGTTTTTTCTTTTGTTTTTTACTTTTGCACATATTTCATATGAAACGGCAATTTTTTTATAATATTTTTTGAAAAATGTAAGTAAGGAAGCGGGAATTGATTAAAAGAGAGCTCGGTATTCGAAGCGAAATCGTAGCGCTGAAGAAGGTCATTTGGGTCAAAAAATTGATGCAGTTTTTGAATTTCGGGTTAGATATTTCATTTGTGCAGTCGTAGTAGATTTTTTAGTTGTTTGAAAAGTTTTCTTTCTTCAAAATACCAGAAATGTTTTTGAGCGCTTGCATTATTTTTTTCAGTTATATAAAGAGTGGTTAAGTTTTAAGAGCCGGTATTGATTTTGAATAAAATACAATTTTTTAGGTAATTATTGTCATGTGTCTTTATTATGGTAATATTGGTATGGCTTAATTATTTATGGAATGAAATATCGGCCAAATAGCCGCCGAGGCCGCATTATTTTTTCAGTTATATAAAGGGTGGTTAAGTTTTAAGGGCCGGTATTGATTTTGAATGAAATACAATTTTTTTAGGAAATTATTGTCATTTGTCTTTATTATGATAATATTGGTATAGCCCAATTATGTTTGGAATGAAATATCGGCCAAATGGCCGCAGCGGCTTTGGCGGCACACCTCCATCGGGTGGTCCAAATTTTCGATGATGCTCAGGCATAATTGAGGCTCTATGCCATTAGTGTGCCGAATTATCTCATCCTTTAGCTCTTGAATTGTTGCTGGTTTATCGACGTATACCTCTTCTTTCAAATAACCCTAAAGAAGCCCAACGGTGTCGTTGACGTTTAGGTCCTTGAAATACCCTTTATACAATAACATTTGTTATTTTACTTCTTATTTAAGAAATGAGGCTGCATCTGTAAGACCATATTTAAATTATGGCTGCATCTGTAAGACCATATTAAATCCGGCCGCCGTAGCCGAATGGGTTGGTGCGTGATCACCATTCGGAATTCACTGAGAGGTCGTTGGTTCGAATCACGGTGACAGCAAAATTAATAAAAACATTTTTCTAATAGCGGTCGCCCCTCGGCAGGCAATGGCAAACCTCCGAGTGTATTTCTGCCATAAAAAAGCTCCTCATAAAAATATCTGCCGTTCGGAGTCGGCTTGAAACTGTAGGTCCCTCCATTTATGGAATAACATCAAGACGCACACCACAAATAGGAGGAGGAGCTCGGCCAAACACCTAACAGAAGTGTACGCGCCAATTATTTATTTTTTTTTTAAATAAATAATATAAATAAATAAATAATATTTTTATTATTCCTAAATTTTCTTGCGCCATTATTCTCCTGCAACACTTACACTTTTCTTGCATATAAAAGACTGCAATTTCCCACTTGAAGTAACCTAGAAAACGATTTAACAATTTGTATAGTGCCAACATAGTGCAACAATAACAAAGTAATCAGCATATTGCAGCAATATAGTAACAATGTCATAAAAACGAAAGTCATAACAAAAGTAACAAAAAAAAAAAGTGTTACTGGGGAAAACAAAAGATTTCAATCGATACTACATATTAATACGAGCCTCTCTTGTCGCCTGCAGCTAGACAAGTAGACACTTGTAAAATATGTATGTATGTAAATCTGTGTGCAAACGGAGCGACATTGCTGCCGCATTTAGTTGATCAGTCTGTGCGGCGTCAAGTGTGGCATTCAACAATGCGCTTTTTTTATTTCTGGCTAACAAAAAATCCATTTTTCGTTAAATACTTTGCCTCGCTGCTTTTTTATGGACATTTTTATTGCGCTTGCAGCATTGGCAACATTGCGTACACTTAAATATAATAATAAGTATGAGAAGGAAGCAGGCGAAGGCACGCCGCATAAGAGGTTAATGAAATGTGACAGATGATACTTAATAATGTGAAAAAATTTAAATGACAAAGGGCTCTTAAAGTGGCAGTGAAAAATGAGGCTAAAATTAAGATGCATAAAATGCAATCAAAAAAACAAAAAAATTTACAATTTCAACGCCTCTCAACAATGAATTGCTACTTCGGGTAATTTTTTGTGCTACCCACTACTTGAAGAAAAAAAGAAATAAATTATAGATAATATAAAAGTCATAAAATAAGCTAAAAAAAGCAAAAAAGCAATAGTTTGGTATGCCGGAAATCTTTTGAATATTCAACATATTTCTTGCTGCGTGTATGCATGTATGTATGCACACTTGAACAACGCGATTTGACAGTTCGAGTGCATTACTGTTTGAGTACAGGCTGTCAGTAGTGGCATGAAAAATTATTGAAAGCAAAAGGTAACTGTTAAGTGGAAACTGCAACTTTCACAAGCGGAAGTGTCAATAGTTAGAAGTGATTTGAGGAAGCATCGGAAAATGAAGCGAAATAAAAAGCAAAAAATAGACAAGATGCGATGAAAAGTATGAATTGTGACTAGCATTCGAGCATAGAACTTAGAATCACATGCAGCAGCGTTGAATCCCGTTCAGCCACTTTAATCCACCCAGTTTATTTCAACACGAAAAGAAGCAATTTTTTAAATTAAGAAACAAAATCACATCTAATTGGCTTTTTTGCGTATTGAAATGAACTGGTTGAGTTTATATAGCAGATCGAGCTGAGTCTCCTTGTCTTAATAGGCTCTTTAGTTTAATCAGAGACAGCGAAAGAATGTATTGAATAATTGTTGAGAAAACCTGCAGCTAGAAAATTTTAACATAGAAAAACTAAGTAGCTCCAAATTTATTCTATTTGAATCCAATAACATTCGTGTGATGAAATTTCCTAGTTTTGAGACTTGTTAGAGTAACGGCAGCGTAAAACTGTAGGTCCCTTCAATTGTGGAAAAACATCAAGACGCGGAGGAAGAGCACGGCCAAACACAAAATAAGTTAAATAATGGATGCAAGCGCCAATTATTTATATGAATATATCAAATGCTGATCTATGTGCTCCAGACATGTACCCATCACTAATAAGCAGCAGAGAATGTCTAAAATAGAAAATCTGCTACTTCGTTCTTATGCGAGTACCAAAAATCGCAAACGAAAACTTCAATGGCAGAGACCGATTGGCGCAATTTCGCGTGAAATAGGGATACAAGTTGAACCAATTAGTGTTCAGCGTCAAAGTGCTTTCAAATTAGAGTCGTGTGGTCTTATACTGCGTTGTGTTTTCTGAGTTTTGCTAGAGGAACAAGACGGATTGCTGACATTCTCTGTATGAGCTGAAAGTGTTTGTAAATGCGAAATTGTTTATCACGCATGGAAATATTTATAAATATCTATTAGTATTTTTTTTTTTTAATTTTCAATACAATATATTTTTAGTAAATAACTTCAAAACCTTGCAGCTCACCACTGACATTGCCACAATAGTCCCAACACTGCTTTTAATCTGTTGCCCGCCCTTAGCCACAGGTAACCGTTCATTCAACACCACCCACCCACACCGCAATAAATAGCCTTGTCATTGGTACGTTATACAATTTTCAAAGAAAAATTTGCATATTAAAAAAAATCAGTTATTTATTACTATTAATAATTTATGGTTTATGAAAATTTCTAGTCGTAAATTTGTATTCAAAAACATGCCACAATACAAACAGACACGAAAAAAAACCATAACTTTTGCGCGCTAATTTTTGCATTCAAACTCAAAACGTCTTCGAGTGCTGGCCAAGCGGTTTTTGTGTTTTGAATATAGTCAAGTCATAAGTCAAGCGCAAACAATTAATTGTTAGGATATTTATGTATTAGTTTTCTGATTTTTTGTCCCTCTTAATTTGAACATTACAATTTGAGTAGGTAAAAAACATAGTGAGCTCACGATTTTCGTTTAAAAAATGATTTAATTGTTTTGACGCTTCATATGATGAATAAAAGTAGTATAGGAGCCGCACTGTTGTTTCCTATTTACAAATTTATTATTCATACAGACACACATCCATGCGCTGAGTAATGGGTGACGGAAGCTAGTCAGTCGTAGGAATTGTGTATTCCATTGAGTATCGGAATAAGTGTGTGTTTTAAGTATTTGTTATTGATAGTCGCTATTTTTTGCGAAAAACGTATGCAAATTTCAAAATAGTAAATTTTTAATGATTATATTTATTTCTACTTAATTACAGGTTACCCCAGTTAACGCTCAATGCCAAGAATACTATTTTACTTATGGTGAGTAAATTATTGTTATTTATTGTAAAACCACAAAAACAAAAAATAAAACAAAAAAATTGTGAAAAATATAAGCACGTGTACGGAAAAATTTGAGAGACGCAAAAAAATGTCAAAACATTTAAACGACGTGCATTAAGGTTCTTATATATGCATAGGTGCTTCCAACGAAATGCAAGAAATTGGCATAGTGTAGATGCTCAAAACCAAGCCAAAAGTTAGAAATCACTCGTTAGAGGTATTTAAAAAAAACTATAAGACTGATGCTAGATGGTTAGTACTGAGGAAAAAAACAACTTAGCTTTGCTTTACCTTCAGAAGCCGTTAACAGTGCGATAACAGACGAAATATGGGAGCTTATTGTAAGCCTCATATATTCACTTTAACTCCAGGTGGAGCGTAGGCCCAAAAGAAAGTTATTGAATTTATTACGGTTATTAATAAGTTGCTTATTCCAGTTAGTATTGGAGTTCTTCAGGTCGGCATCTATCATATGTCGTCAGGAGGTCTTTAGACTACCACAGCTTCGTGCGCCTTCCGGATTCCAAGAAAGGATAGCCTTGCAGGGCTTGCTGACATCTTTGCGTGATGCATGACCTAACCAACTAAACCGTCTGCGTTTGATGGTTAGCTTGATGGGCAGCACGGATTTTATATTGGAACTGAAGATCTGAAGCTTGGTATTGACTGATAATCGACAAAATAATATTAGCACTTTAGATATTTTGATTACAAACTCTAGATGACGCTATTTTAATATTATATTATCGAATCCAATAACTTTTTTCGAAGGGGAAGCGATATTATTTATATGAACCTCATAACGAAAGAGTTCACAGACACTTCTTTTCGTTAGCATTTATCGGCAAGAAATAATAGAAGTTCAGAAATTCAGTTAACAATTCAAGAAACATCTGTTTCTTAAAAAAAAAAAGTTTTACCAGCACATCTGGTGAACCGAAATACGAGTACTATCAGCACTGATCAGTCATAATCCTTCACATAAACAATAATTGTCAACAACATTGAACAGATGCACTTAGCCTGGAATAGCCAGAAATATTTGTTAAAATCAAAGCAAAAATATTATACAACATGTACATACATACATGTTATATTTATGTACAATTTCGATCAGATATCTTTAAGTACATGCGCACTTGAAATAGATGGGTTGAACGCTATTGAACTGTGGCAAAGAGGTCAAAACCCAACAATTTAATAAAAAGCAAAACCAAAAAAAAAAAAAAACATTATAAAAATAAAAAATCTAAAAAACAAAAACAAAAGCTATAATTCTAGCTTAACAAATCACCAAAAAAAAAAAAAAATATCATACACTTGTCGAGCTTGTTGGCGACCAAACGGCTGAAAAATATATAAATTGGCTCTGCTAGCGCCTGATAAAGTGTCTGACGACAGAACCGATGCTGACTTTTTTTGGTGTATGTCTGTATGTATGCGTATTTCGAATATTTAGAACCGTTTTTGTTTTCACGTACAGCTGAATTTTATTTTTATTATGACACATTTCTTATTTACGATGTGAGCAAGGCATTTTTGGGAGATTAAAATAGGGTGTCAGAAAGGAAATCAATTTCACTTGAGAAGTGTTGCTCTATGATTTTACGAAGCATTTACGTCTTTTTTGTTTTGCTTTTGGAAGAGCTGTTACTAATATTACTTTAATATAAATTTTGTTTGTCTGAACGCTTTTGTATTTGGTTGGTTTTTTTATAAATATTTGTGTATATTTTCAAGCTCATTTAATCACTGGAAATTGACAGATTGTTAAAAAATAATTTATAAATGAGACTTGATTTATATGCCACATTGGACAATGTTCTCTTGTCGTCGTATATTATTAAAATTAGTATTTTGTATTTAGAAAGTGTCGAAAGTGTCGCAAGTGGCGGATATTGTGCCATCTCACGGGTGCTCAATTGCATGCGAAACGAATTTGCGGCTTTGGGGTTTTTTGTTGGTATTGGTTGATAAGGGTATTTCGAGTGTTTAGTATTTTAATATAATGAAGAAGAAACTGTTGGGGAGAGCTTGAGAGTAAAACCATTTGAAATAAGTAGGCAGGCGTATCGAAAATGGTTTATACAAATATTAAATAAAAAAGTTGGGGAAAATAAATCAACGAGCATATGTAAATAAAAAATACGATTTTCTTTGGAATTTTGTTTTGAACAAACATCGTAAAACAAAAATTTAAATGGCAAAAAGGACTAGTTTACAGCTACATAGGCGAATGTTAAAAATCAAAAATTAAAAGGCAGAACACAAAGTATTTTTTCAGGGAGTGAATACAAAAACTGATATGAAAAACATTTTGAAATACAGGGTGGCTGATTTTTTTTAGTGTATGGAATTCATTTATTTTTTTTTCAAATTGAAGGTCATTAAATTTTATTAAATGTAGCTTAACTAGTTTTAAAAATAATTGAATTTAAATGCCCCCCATGCTCGTTGACACAAGTGCGGCATCTTAGTAAAAAGTTGTTCATTGCTGCTTTGAGAGTTGCGACAGGAATAGCCGCAATTGTTGCCCGAATGGATTGTTTTAGTTCATCCAAATTTGTTGGCTTTGTTTTATAATCTTCTTGTTTACATAAACCCCACAAGAAAAAGTCAGGTGCAGTAAGGTCAGGCGACCTGGGGGGCCAACGAAATTTGGAGTTTCTTGAAATCAGTTTATTGGGAAATTTTCGTCGCAACTCTGAAAGGAATTCTCTTTCGGCGTACTTCTGGATAGAAAAATTCTTTCAGCATTTTCAAATAACGGTCTCCAGTAACCGTAACGGTGTGACCATTTGCTTCAAAAAAATAAGGCCCGACAATACAGCGTGAAGAAACCGCACACCACACTGTCACGCGAAGAGGATGCAATTCCGTCTCGTGGAGTATCTGTGGGTTAGAAGTACTCCATATTCGACAATTTTGTTTGTTCACATTGCCGTTTAAATCGAAATGGGCCTCATCAGACATGAAAATGCAGTTTAACATGTTTTGGTCTTCTTCCACCATTTGCAGGATCTTCTGGCAAAATTCCAAGCGAATCGGCAAGTCTGCTGCATTCAGTTTGTTAACCATTTGAATTTTGTAGGGAAATAAGTCTAAATCTTTGTGCATTATTGTTTGCAAAGACTGTCGGCTGACACCAAGTTGAGCAGATAAGATTCTTGTTGAAACCTTTGGATTGCTTTGTATAGCTGCAGCTACAGCAGCGATCGTTTCCTCCATCCGAACTGGTGGGTTTCGATGATAAGGCCTTCTTGCGACTGTTCTTTGCTCAGCAAAATTATTCACCAGTCTCATTATGGTCCATCTGCTCGGGGGATCGCCGCCAAACATCCGCCTGTACTCTCTCTGTACCAAAACTGCGGACTCCAGTGCGTGATAGCGGCGGACTATCCAAATTCTTGTTTGCGTGTCCCAGTTATCCATTTTAATAAATTTTTAAGATCAATCTGCAAATTAAAACAAAAATGGAACAGATAACTTAAAAAGAAAAAAAGTTATTCAATTTTTTTTGGTAGCGGCTTTCATCAGCCACCCTGTATAAAAATAATAATTTGCAGCAAATACATAGCAGTTATTTGGTCACACAGAGGGTGAATATATAATAGTGTATTGATAAACGAAAGCAAAAAAAGAGAAAAAAATGTTGGCCAAAAATTTCAAATTTTTTGTGATTTTTTTTTAACTTTACAATTATTTTTATCAAATATTTTAAATAAAATATGTGTTATAAATTATTGTTAATAATATTTTTAATAAACTATTTGTTATAAAACATTTTTAGTTTATGTTAAATATTTTTAATTAACTATTTTTGTATGAAATTTTTTATAAAATAATTTTTTTATTTTTGTTTTTTGTATTTGTTAAAGATACATTTTATAATTTTTTTTTTATGAAATATTTTTATTAAATATTTTGTACAAAATAGTTTTTGTTAAATATTTTTTATAAATAACTTTTGTTAAATATATTTTATTAAATAGTTTTTATAACATTTTTTAAATTTATTTTGAATATTTTTTATACATTGTTTTTTTATAAACTGTTTTTATAACATTTTATAAAAGTTTTTTTTAAATATTTTTTCAAAATTCGTTTTGTTAAATATATTTTATAAAATAATTTTGATAACATTTTCTATACAACATTTTTTATTAAATGGTTTTTCTAAAATAGTTTTTATTAAATATTTTTCATAAAGTGTTTCTCATAATTTTTGTTTTATAGAATTATAAAAAAATTTCATCAAGTATTGAGTACTTAACGCTTTCATATACAAGGCCATGCAAATTTTATATATGGCGGCTCTCAACATGTTAATAAAATTCATAATTTGTTTAAAAACTAAAATCTATATATAAGTAGTATTTATTAAGTAAAGGACGAGGTTGCCTAACATTTTTCTATTAACACAAAAACCAAAATATAAAGGGTGGTTAAGTTTTAAGGGCCGGTGTTGATGTTGAATAAAATACAATTTTTTTAAGAAATTATTACCATTTCTCTTTATTATGATACTACTGGTATGAGTCAATTACGTATGAAACAAACTATTGGCCAAATGGCCGCCGTGGCCTCGGCGGCACACCTCCATCCGATGGTCCAAATTTTCGATGACGCTGAAGCATAATTGAGGTTCTATGCTGTTAATGTGCCGAATTATCTCATCCTTTAGCTCTTGAATTGTTGCTGGCTTATCGGCGTACACCTTTTCTTTCAAATAATCCCAAAGAAAGAAGTCCAACGGTTTCGTTGACTTTTAGGTGTGGTTCACATTCAACATCGGCCCACCCTTTATATGTATATATTTAAATATGTTTTCCAAAATCAAAAGCCAAGAAAAAACCAACCTACAAAAATACAGAACTAAAAATTTTCCATATACATAGTATTCAATTATTAATATTTTTAATAACAAAAATTTATGTGCGCACTAAAAACAGCAATATTACTAGTTTTAATTCTCTAAGCTTTCTTCAAACAGCACTCTTAGAATGTGCAATCATTTGTTGTGACGTTTCTATAGAATTTTCCTCGCAGTAAGCCATCAACATTTGGCAATGAGCACTCTGCTAATACTTATTAAGACCTTTCAATATCGACCAAAGAGGCCAGGTTAACATACTTACATACCTACGTACACATATGCAGTTATGGACGCAATAATAGACTCGCGATAGTTTGAACAGTTTTGGTAAATTTTCTTTTACTTTTTAATTTTCATAATTTTTTTATAAAATTAAAAGTTATTCTGCAAGAAATATCAATATTTAAAACTTTTTTATCAAACTTTTCTAAAAAAAACTTGGGTAGGCAAAAAAATTAATGCAAATTGAAAGCATAAGAAAAATAATAAGAATTGGTTAAAACTTTGCGATTCTATTATTTTGCTCATAAGTGTACATATGTACATAGATGGCATACTTCAATCAACCTTATTGTTTTTGCGTTTCCAAGGAGGAAAAAACGTTATGTATCTAAAACCATGGCAAAGTTGCACTCCTACATGCCTACCTGCAACATCAACTACATCTATCAACTGTATCTAATAAGTCCTTATAAAATCCCTACACATTATCTAACCACTCATAATGGCTTAAATACTGAATACTACAAGAAAAAAACTTAAAAAATTCTATCGATATCACAGCCATGTGTAATCAAGATGTTCAGAAATTCTCCGTGTGTAGGTTAACAAAATAATTTAGGCGGACCTTCACTTAAATTGAGCGAAATGAAGATTTTGGTATCAAGGCGAAAAACGTTAGACACTAAAATTTAAACCCCATCAAGTGGTTGACATCCATGTGCCTTAGCTATCACCTTCAACGTCATTAAAACGTGGTGGCAGATGTGCGGAAAAATATGAACAGCTTGAAGGGGCAGCGACTGCTACTTCTAGAGCGAATTCTGAGGTTATGGCATTATTAAGTGTACATAACTTCAAAAATAGCTATGTACTTAGTACTATGGTTAACCTCTTTAAAAAATAGAATGAATAAATTGCGTAAAATTCAAGTAAATTTGCCAATATCTGAGGCACTAATTACAAAAATGTCATTGCCGTAGGAGTAGTTAAACGTAATAAAAAGTGTTTTCGTAAAAAATATTCTATTTAAATGCTTGGCAGACATGATTTTGGAGAAATTCCATGTAATACCTACATACATATTAAAATGTTCCACAGTTCATTTGATGGCATCGTTGATGGCCCGGCAATTGCGTAAGTCAACTAAGCCTTTGGGTGTTAAGAAAAAGCTTATGCAGAGAAATCAATTTTAATTACACTTTGCACCCGCTGAAACGAAATATCTAAGCGATTGTGCTTACAAACACATATGCAATAAAGGTTATTGATATTTTGTAAAAAACAAAAAAAAAAGTTTTCGGCGTAATCAATCACATTTCATAAGCCTGCACTTAAACCCGACGGCTTACGCGTGGTGCAAGTGAGTGATAGATACACACGTGGCTGCCAAATGAGTACGAGCGAGAACGCACTAGCCCAACAGGACAATGGTGGGTCCATTGGTTTATTGCAAACTTTTGTTTCGAAGGTGACCGGCTTAAGTGTGGATTTTATGCTTCATAGGCGTCGAAATGAAGCTGCCTTGTGTTAAGCACCCACAAAGTTAGAGTGAGCGAAAGATGATGTAAGAATTGTGGCGTAAAAATAGTGGATTGCCTCAGTGGAAAAAAGTTGAGGAAATGGAGACTTTGGCAGTCAGTTGAAGTTTAAAATGTGATATGTTGTTCTATTTGAAATCCAAAAATCTAACGAAAATGGCTTTTGCTTGTTTTGCGCGCTTTTTGTTTATCGATCTAGTATACTTATTTTTCTCAGTCTGGCCTTATTTGGCGAAGAACGTTTTATTGATAATTTTTTATCTATACCGCTTTGAGTAAGTTCATTGCGGTTCGCCTTATTTGATAGGGAATATGCGCGCTATTTTTCGACACTTTTCGTATTATTTTTTTCTTCACCATATGCGGCCATTTATTATACGTATTTTAATTGAAAATTGACCTTAAATCCAATTTATGTCCACTCATTTATGGCTTTAAAATTTTGCTGAGACTCAGAGCCTTTTGGCGTTCTCTTTTAAGTGGCCTTAATTTAAATCGGCCGTTTAAAATGCGACATTAAAGCGCCAGATAAATCGGCCATTCTGGCAAAGGCAGGGTAACAGAAGCAGCATAGTGTCATTAGCAGCAGCAGCGGCAAAACTAACAAAAGCGGTAATTGCGAACGTTGGGAATATAGGCTCCATGTACGCATCCTTTTGTGAGCGTCTGTTTGTGGCTCTTTCGGTAAGAGTTTTTATTGGCTTATGTTGACTGCCGTTCAGCAGCTGATGATACAAACACCACAAGAATAGCTGGAGTGGCAAAAACACCACAACAATAACAATTTGCGAGATTGCGACAATGCGGCGAAGGCATCATGCGGCATTGGCAAATCTATTTTCAACATGAGCGCATTTCAATAAATTCACATTTAATGCCATAACAATTGTGTCCCTGCGTCGGTGCAGTGCTAGGGTCTGTAAGCTCTAGGTTGTCGTCGGCAGTTATTTGTCGTTTAAAGTCTCTACCGTCGTTCATAACAGTTGTTGCTACTGCAGTGGTTTATTGGCATAGCGAAGCCAAATGGAGTTGTGGCGTGCATTTACCTATGTGCATATGAATGCTTCGAGCCTACGTACCCTATAAAGGTGCATACATATACTCGTATGTACACAGAATTACATTATTTAGCCATTTCACTTGTGTGGGTGCCATTTCTGTGTAGCGGCGCTACAAAGGATTATGTTGGTACGTTCGTGCGGGTTTTCAAGTCGTATGCAGTTAGCCATGTTGTGATATAATCCTAACGAATGTGTTTTGCTGCAGGTTGTGCTGTTACAGAATTTGATACTCAAATGTTCAGAAATAAGTGCAAGCGAAAATTAATTGGTGGTAGAAAAAATTCTATTATTATGGGAAGTGATTTGAGCAGTGATGAGCTTGCAGGCCTTACATAAATAAGTGGATTAGATGCAAGTTTTTCGTTTTCCGTTAGTGTAGAGTTTTGGAGACTTTTTGAAATCAACGTTAAAAGTTTGAAATATGTACTATTCTTCTATAGACTTCGTTTTATTGTTTGACCAAATGTTTTATTATTTTTTAAGAGTTTGGAGACTTTCAAAAAATATCGAAAAAGCATCAGGAACTACCTGGACAAACTTCTACTGCATAATACGAAAACTTTCATACACTTATATAAATTTCACCAAATGTTTTAAAATTTTTTAAGAGCTTCGATACTTTAAAAAAATATCGAAAAAGCACCAAGAACTACCTGGACATACTTCTACTGTATAGTACGAAAACTTTCATGCACTTATATTGACAGCGGAGAGTTTGTAGAGGTAACTGAAAACCATTACAAAGTGTGTAACTTAATAAAAAAGTGAAGCATATTATTTGCTTTTCCAATGCTGCCTCTAAGTGCCGTAAAATTAATCTGTTACTTATGCGTACATAAACGCCGACGCCAGTGCGGCTGCCAATCTGCATGCGTGATCAACTGCTTTCCTTTCCCATCCACGAAACGCATTGTAAACGCATTAAGCGCACGACAAGCAGATTTACTTTTTTCCTTGCCCCTAAAAACATTAAGACGCCAACTTACACATTTGCATTATGCATACAAAATTTACATACAAATATCTCAAAATGTTTGCATGTTTTCAAAGCAGCAGGTAAAGCGAAAAAAAGGTTTGTCGCGAGTGAAGGCATAAAAAATTGATATGACATTATAATCCGACACGTTACACACTTGTCAGCAAAATATTGCATTGCCTGCCAAAAACCACACACCTGCAACATGAGTGCCTTTGAACGCAAAAGTAATGCGCACTTATGGTACAGAAAATGGGGCGTTTGGTAGTGAATTTTTTTTTCATTTGGCACGCTACTGCAGCTAAGCTTATGTAGTTCATGTGTGAGTACATATTTATGTATGTATGTATGACATATACATACTCACATGCGAATTTGCGGTCGGTGCTATGTGGTTGCATAATTTTTGCATATTTCAATATTACTTTGTTTTATTTTTATTGAATTGTGGGATCAAATAACTGACTTGGCTGCTTGGAAGGAAGCAGATGCAAGTATTTCCGTTTAGAGCTACGACCTCTACACGTGACTACATTGCTTTTTCAAGTACGTGAACAATGCCTTTCCAAGTTACTGGTAGCAGTTATTTATTAAGTTCTTTATGAACTGAAATGCCTTAAATTCACTAAATTTTCACTGAAGTATTTTCATTATAAAGTCGATCATAATCGTCTTTCTATCTACAACACAATCAGTTTAGATTTGCCTTAACATGAAATGGCACCATATTCAACGCAGCAGATTCGCCGCCTCAGAAGCGATCGTTCCAGTGCGCAGCGTTGCCTGTCAACAGCGCACATTCGCATGGCCCAATATCGATGTCATCATCATCAATTTTTGCTTGATTTCATAAGCATTCTGTGAACATTTTTTCGTGTTTTTATTCTATTCTGAATAATTATTATTATGGTGGGAAATTTTTCGTACTTTGCAAGTATGTGGCTTTTGTTCTTCAAACCCGCTTGGGTCTGGTTGCTTCCTAAACGTCCCATGGTGCCATAATCAATTTCATCTTCGTTACTTTTTGTGACACTTTGTACGAGCGCTCACTTGTGTGCGAATGCTGTTTGTTTTTGCTCTTTGTCTTTTTGTGGGCAAGTTTTTTGTTTCGCCTGGTGTTCTGGCAAAAAAATTTATGAATTGCATTTTAATTGTCGGCTATGCAAATAATGACTAATAAACTTGCTATTAAATGTGCGCGCCGATGACAATATTTGCATTTTTATTGTACATATATCAGCGCGAAATAACCGCAATCCATGGACCAATAGCCTGACTTTAGTGAGAGTGATATTGTTAAGAACGTGTTTTACGATAGCGCCTGGAATGCTAATGAAAGTCATTTAATAACGTTCGAGATGCGATAAAATGGGGTTATGTCAGTGAAGGATAAAGTATGAAGGCGTAATGAAGTGAAACTGAAAGTCAATTATTAAGTAACATTGTTCGGTTTTGCACAGGCGCAAGTTTACAGAAATGTTGCGTTTTTTTCAAATGTAATATTGAATGTAAGTATTCATTTTTTAAATGCTGGTTGAAATATTTGAAAATAAATGCAAATAGATATTTGCCCAAGTATTTAAATGAAATTTTAGTAAGAAAATAATACTTCTCAAAAGTCTCCAAATTTATTAAAGCATAAGTAAGCGCTTTTCTTGTGTTTTTGCTATATACAAACAGGTTATAACGTATTTTGAGAAAAGTTAACGGATTTAAAAAGTCTCCAAATTCTTCAAAATGCAGGTACTCTAAAAAGCGATACTTTAAAAAAATTTAAGTAACACTGTTTATAAAACAAACGCAAATTCGTTCATTTTCAAAAGTCTCCAAAATGTAATATAGCAAGTTGTGTAAAGTAAGAGTTAGACTTTTTTTTGCACAATTAGAAAGATGTTTGTAAGAATGTTTACAATTCTCCAAATTATAAATCAAAATTTTGTTTGTAAAATTGATTAACACTAGCTGTTAAAGGTCTCACAATGGTATCAAAACGGAACTTTAGTGCTTCTTGGGGAGTGCCAGTATGGTACTTCAGCCATTTCACATACCTACCTACCTACCTGATTAACATTTAACCTTTTTTAACCATATAAACTAATAATTTAACTAAATCTCTCTCTCATTTCAGGTAATGTTTGCCTTTGTAGTTCCAGCTTACACAAAAACAAAAGACTATGTCTTAATGCTAACGACCCACAACGACCGAGCGCTACATATAAATGACGTCGGCAAGGTGACTGCAGCTAATATAGCTTTTGCACGTGAGTTTATTTCCTACAACTGAAATTTAAATATCTTCTATAATCACAGCATTTGTAGGCAATTTATAAGAAACGCGACTTTTTAAGTACTTCTAATTTACTAATTGCTAAGTGATGCATGAAAATTAAAAACTTACCCGCTTATTTTAATAAAATATTTTGTTAATCTTTCAACCCCCTACAGCGATATGGGGATTTATTGAATACTGATATCATAAATAACTACACTGAGTAGATTTCTACACGCAAGCAAATGTACATATATACGCAAGCATACAAAATAAAAGAACAAATTTTCATCTACTTCTCGGCACATTTGTCTGTGGATCCATCTGGGTGTGCTTCGCTACCAAGAGAGCAATAAATTTTCATTGGAAATCTTTCGTTTAATTTAATTTTGCAATTTTAATTGAATTGGCTTTTAAGGCTAACCTTTTTCGAAACTTGAAATTCTCGCTTAACTCCAGTCGCGAGACCATTTCTTTATTTGCCTTACTATTTTGTTTTAGTTATATTGTACGGAATGTCATATTTCGTATATTTTGTAGCAACTTAATTAAATTATGGCAATTTAATATTTTATTGATGCTGATTTAAATCCTGACTTCTGGTCGCGCATAAGTACGTTATTAAATCGAAAGAATGTCTACTCATGACAGTTTTTATAAAAAAAATGTACATATATAAAAAAGTAAATATGCAACCTACAGTCAATAACTTTTTAACGTAGAGTTGCTTACCGCCGTCGTCGCGCGGCATTGGCGCCATCTGTCACTTAAAATGTCGGTTGCGGTTTTGCAGCAACAGGCACGTACTTACATATGTACATATATGTACTATGTTTACGTACATACAGCCACATACATGCAATACATATAAGCTCCTGGCGGCACGTGTGTTATTATAAACCTCTTAATTTAATGAAAATTATTATTATTTTATCATATCGATTGTCAGCAATAAAAAATTTGATCAAATGTACATATAAATAATATACGACTGGTTCGGTGGCCGATTATCGCGGGGTTTTAACTCTAAACTCTAAACAGTTAAGTTTGGCGCGCGTAGCCCACACATGCCAGAAATGTATGGCTATGAGCTTTGACTATTTATTTTGCGGTTCTTGGTTGCTGTCATAATCGCCGCAAGTGACTGTCAATCAAGACATTTTCTAGGTCGCTTCATTAAAACAGCAGTTTAGCACAGCCGCGATTTTTCTAAGAAATAAAAAAGAAAAACGAATTACGCTTCATCGTATAGTGAGTATGACTAGGTCAAACAACTTGGGTGGCTAATTCAATTTAATTTTTATGAAATCATTTGAATGCACACGCCTGTGGTGTCTCAAAACTCTATTAACGTTAGGAGTAGTTCATAGAATTATGAAGCACATATAGCGTGAGGCCATGCAAACGGTTGGACAAGTGTCGAATGTCCACTACATACATAGGTCATTTAACATCAAATGCTAGAAACGTGACAATCTTTCGAGTGTTTTTCTGTTTTGAAAAATATTCTCATAGCAAAGATGCGCCTTCCCAAGGCGGCTTAAAACTATAAGCTCTTTTATTTTATGAATATTTTATTGAATTATGAAGCACATTAACGTAATTGAAGTAAATATGCACCCAAGTCCTAGTAAACAACTAAAAATTAACATTTCATCATTTTTCAAGGAAGTCTCCAAATCCTTTATGTATAAAAAAATCGATGGAGACTACTTGATGTTTTAAAAGGTTATGACAAAGTCTAGAAAAAAAATTTATAAAAGTCTCCAAACTCAACAAATATAAAAAAATTGATGGATACTACTTAATGTTCTCAAAGATAGTGACAAAGTCTACATTTGAGATTTCATAAAAGTCTAAAACTCTCCACATTTTAGATATATCATTAAATGGAATTTTTCAATCGCATAAAATTAAGAAATACCAATACTGGTGTTTGCAAAAATCTCAACTTATACAGAAAGCGCATATAAATTCCAGTTTACTTTGAGAATTTCTAGAGCCTTAAAATACTTGCAATTACAAGAATGTGCGGCTGCTGGCACATGTCACCGAAATAAACAGCCTTCACCTACTACTACTATTAAGTGAATAATCAAAACATTGGTTGAATAAAAGAACAAAAAAAAAAACATTTTTTTGCGTACAACACATCTACTTATAAGGAGAGCTATCAGTAGCGATAAAGTATGCCTGTTTTGTACACTTATTTATTGATTTCAACTATTTTATATCTACGTGTATGTATGTATGCATATATACACATTTTTAAATCTAAATATTGTGCTTGTGAAATAAGCACACAGATACGAAGAGCGGCTGGAGGGCGGTATAGGAGGAGGGGGTGATTGAAAATAAATCGTAATACTCGCACTTGAATAAATCTTCTGTACACATGCGATAAAGTAATCAAATGTTAAAAAAATTAGCGTAAAAGCGTAAAAAAACTGACAACACAAACAAAAAATAGTAAAATTTGCTACGCAGCGTCAAATTGATAAAATTCCATAGTAGAATACTACGCGCACATATACGAGTAGTAGGTGTATGAGTTGTTTTTCTGGGTCTTAAATCGTAGACAATGGCCGTAGATGACGATGGACGGCGACGGTTTTTATATGATTTTCCAACTTCTGAAAAAATTCCTGGCACATTTTAAATTTTATGACACCTAAAAATTGATCGAACAGGAATGGCTTTTTGTTTTTTTTTTTATCAAAATGACATTTGTAACGTTTATAAAAATATTTTAGTGTTTATGTCATACTGATGGGTTTTGTTTTGTGTTATTGTTTTAGCTCTCAGAGCAGTTAGCTTTTTGCTGTCATGTGGCACTAACTCATTTTATAGGCGCCAGACTTGTTAAAGCCAGCACTTGCCTATTTAGATATCAATTGGTGATAACCACGATAAACCATGTGAACGGCGCATGCCAAGATTAGTGTGCGCCTCAGCAATATGTGATGAACCTTTTAACTGGAGTTAGTACAGTTAGTTAAATTGCATTAAAAACTGTTATTATCTATGCCAACAGAGCGTATTTTACCATATTCGGTGGGAAATCAAAAGTTTATGATATAGTTTTGGGTATGCGAAAGCAATATAATACGAAAATACAAAGTTTTCAAAAAAGTCTCCAAACTCTACACTAGCAAAATAAATGGAATGCACTCCATATTGTATAGATTTCACATTTTATGCATTTCTTCCATTGAATATTGAGACAAAGTCTATAGATGTAAGTACAAAAAGTCTCCAAAAAAACGAAATTTTCTTTTTCCTAAAAATGGCTGCCATTGAACTAACTGTGAATGCCAAAAGTGTCTATATCTGCAAAAAAACAAATAATAAATAAAAAAAAGGTTGACTAAAGCGCTAAACGTTTACATTTTAATTGCCTTTGATTTGACGTGATAAATAGTATTACAGCTCTCTCCTTAATATCTCTAAGAAAAACGAAAAGCAAGTAATTAAACGTGATTCCAGGAAGTTTATCTATTGGAGAACATATAACACATAGAATAACACAGCCAATTGGCGACACCGGGGCGTATGCGTACTATTTTTAATCTGCAGTGCTTTTTACTATTGTCATAGAAAGAGAATTGATAAATATGCCTGCTAGCTAAAATTCCACGCAAATAATAAAAAAGGAATGTGCATACCCAATATAGATTAGTAACGTGGGTAGCTTTTGTTTCGCACGTTCCCTTAAGCTGCTGAGTTTAAAATATTTTTCGTAATACGTATTGCAGGTATTTTTAAATCGTGATCGATATACGCTAATAGGTCGTCCATGAGCACTTGTATAACCACATTCTAGCAGTGCAAGTGCAAGCGTTTTACCTGAAAAAGGTGATGTGTCTTAAAGTATATAAGAATGCAGACAAAGCTCAGGGTAGGGCAGGCTAAGAGTTAGTATTAATTTCTGATAACTGGCCAGTGTTTGGTGCCCTTGCCCAGTTTATTTATTAATATTTTTTATTTTGCCTTTGGTTTTTCGCTTGTTTACATTTGTTAAAGTCAATATTTCGTTGATACGTGTACGGCCGGTATTTAACTAGGCATTCTTATTTAACTGAACTAAACTATGACACTCTTTAGAAGCACCTTATATCGTCGTTTACGCTTTCATACCAAATTGCATAGAACATTTATTTATTTCTTCTAATCAATAGGTTACTTATCATTTTCTGCATAGGAAAAAAGTAGGTTATCGCACAATTTTGTGATTATTTTAATTGTATTTTATTTTATATTTGCTACGGAAAGGGTGTAGTTATTCTGATACATTGGCTATTAGTTTAAGATTTCAAGTATAAAAATGATTAATTATGAAATGCAATGTAGCTAATAAACATAATTCAAATTTGTCTTTTCTTACAGAGCCCTTAACCATGGATATTGTTGGTGATCCATTCAATGGCGATCCATTCTTTATAACGCTTTATGCTAAGCAAGTTGGGCTGTTCTTGTGCTTTCGACGTGGCAGATTAGTGGGACTGGTAAGTTGAGATAGTAAATTTATTGTAATAACATCCCAAGAAGGTAGCAATCACACTTTTTTTGCTAAAACAATTAAAAATATAATACACCATCATTTAATTAAATTAGCCCTAAAATGGTTCATAAAAAAATTTAAAAGTCTACACATAGCAAATTACAGTTTGACACTAATTTTTTGTAATCTAATTAAAAGATTATAAAAAAATTTGCTATTTTTGAGTTAATTTTCAAAGTCTACAAACTCTCCAAATTCTCCACTTTGTTGAATTTCATTGGCAAGCTTTTATATTGGTATATGCAATAAAGAAATAATTTTTGCAAAACCAAAAACTCTACAAATTTTTCGCAATCCAAATAAGTTTGTGATGTAGAGTTTATTAAGTACATACTATACATCAAATTAAAAGCCAGAAGCTCAACAAAAATTCACAAAGCCTCCAAAATCCTCAATTGTTTAGTTGCCAAAACAAAGCGGACTATACAAATATTTCAATACCAGAAAAAGAAGGAACAATATGTTAATAGTGATATAGTGTTAGTTTGCAAAGTTAATTGTTTAAAAAATTGAGCATAAATCATATACAGACATATTCACATGTGTGGGACAATGAGAAGTGCAGTATTTTTTAATGATAATAGAAATTTACGAGCATGGGCAACTTATTAGACAACTGTTGATACGCAATTTGGCGGCGGAAATCCCTCTGACGTACATATGAATACAAAATTATTTATTTATTTGCCAGTCAGACAAAAATGCTTTAGATACAAGAGACAAGAGATTCTCAAGAGACTCGATTTGAAGTGGAGTTTATGAAAATTATTTTAATTCTTTTAATTAAAATAGTATCTTATCGTATATAATTTTAGAATAATCATTTTTAACGTTTCCACCTTCACCTCAGTCATTATTTTATCTCACTTTCTAGTTTTTCATTTGTTTAATTGCTATTTTTCTCTCTCTCTCTCTCTTTCTCTTTCCACTTTTCTTGCCGTTTATAGAAACAGCTCTCGCGCGATTGTCACTTCAGTGAGACCATGGAACATGGCCACTACATGTACGCGAATGCCTACAATGCAACGCTGCGTGTTGGCTTCACGAAGCGCTTCAAGCCCATCGGACCAAAGCGTCTGCAGCATGGGCATAGCATCAGCAAGGACCACTTTCTCTTCGAGCGTCGCCATTTAGCAGATATTATCACTAGTAGAATCACGGCAACAACAACAACCACCACGACTACAACCACCACCACCACCACGACAACTACACGTACACCCAAAGTCACACGCATCCAACGCAACAGAAACAATTCCCATAACAATAACAATAACGACAATATATCCCTTTTGAAGCACTCCGTTGCGCAGGAGAGCCAACAACAAGAAGTACATAAAGAAGCTGCAAAGAGTATTACTAATGATAAACATAACGATAGACATAGTCATAGCGAGGATAGTAGTGTTAATGATTACAATAACAACAACAGGAGTAGCCATAATATAACACAGCAGCAAGCAGGTGGTTTGCTGGAAGAGCGTCTACGCAAGTTGCAGCGCAACGAAGAGCATCCACTGCGTCATGATGGCAATAGTATTAGAAATAAAAATCGTCGTCGTCGCCTACAGAATCGGCGCAAGCTTCACCAACAACACAATTTGCAGACAAAGAACCTGGTGCGCCAACAACACCACAACAGCACAAAAATGGCACGTCGACGTCAACACGAACGCGAACAGCTGTTGCGCAAGCAAAGTCGCCACCGACAGCAACTGTTAGCGCGGCATGAACAACATCAGCGTGAACAGCCGCCACCACCGGCGCGTGGTGCAGGCGCGGCAGCCAGTTCTACCGCCTCGACAGCGGCCTCGGCACTCACGGCTACTGCCGCTTCCTTGGTGCCTACAACACTGATTGACATTATGGCTTTGTTGGCAGCATCGCGACGGAAGCGTGGGCGGCGGAAAAAGGATAATGCAGTAGAAGAGAGCGAGAATGCAACGGCGAGTGCGGGTAGTGGAGCGCAAGGCGTGACCCATGCGGCCGATATGCAAATAGCGGTAGCACAAACAAAACTACCCACAGTGGAGGAAGATGAGGTGGCTAAGAAGCAAAAGGTGGAATGGCTGGCGCGGGATGGTGAGGAGCAGGCGAAGGTGAGAGCGCAACGTCAAAGTGGTGCGCGGAGTGAGAAAGTGCAGCAGGCACATAGGCATCGACATCATAATCAGCGGCCACAGACGCTGGAATCGGCCGCTGAACCAGTGAGCGCAACGCAACATGTTGCTGAGAAGGTTGCGCAGGCGCAGGCGCAGCCAACAGAGCAACAAACAGATGAATACTCAAATAGTTATGTTAATAGTAATTTAAATAGTAATAATAAACTAAATACTTATACTAATGCTAATGCTAATAATGGTAATGATAATGATTATGTTAATGCAATACCTGCCTTGCCAAAAAACTACTTATACGAAAAAACTCATCAACACGCAGATTATGATGTTCATAGTCACGAGGATGATGAGGATGATAATGATAATGATAATAATTACAATAACCACAATGCTAGATCGCATAGTGAAGCTGCTGGTAAGCATGAAAAACACGAAAAGCAAGCTGCTGAAAATGGTAGTCATAGAACCAACGGGCGCAGCAGCAGCAATAGGAGTAGAAAATTTAGTAGTAGTCAACGTAGCGATAGTATTAACCCTAGTATGACTGATTATAGTAGTAATGGTAATTCTAAGTTTAATCAACCTCAACAACAACAGCAACAGCAACCGCAACAGCAAACGCTTAGCCATAATAGACTAAGATATCGACGACGAGCTGCTGCAACCGAAGCCACAAACGAAGCAGAGGCGACAACAGCTCATGACGAACACGTTGACAATATACATGTTGACGCGAACAACGATGTTGCTGACAACATTGTTGATCGGCATGTTGCTAAGCAACACCAGCCAGATCAACACGCGCAGCAACAAGTAGATTTGGTGCAAAGCGAAGAAGCTGCAGCGGAAGTCAGCACTTCCGCTGCGAGTTTCGAACACCAAACAAAAAAATATACGAATACAAATAAAAATACGAATATAAATATAAATACAAAAACGAATATAATAAATGCGAATAAAATTACGAATACGAATATGAAATATAATATAAATATTGATAAAGTTAGTGCTAATAGAAATAGTAAGCTTAATTATAGAGATAACGGTGACATTAATGTGAACACCGCTGGCGAGCGAGCGAGTGCTGTTGAAGCAAAAATTGAAGTTGTTGCTGCTGCTGCTGCTGTTGCTGTTGCCGATGATGTTCACACAGCCAACCTGGTGAAAGACAATAATGTTAAGCGTAAGTTTTTTGGTATACGCCTGCCGTTTTTTCGTCAACTTAGCATCAATAACAACAATATTAACAGTAATAACAATAATATTATGCATTTTATTAACAACAACATTAATATGGATGTCGTAGAAAATATTCAAGAAGCTAATGCTAATCAGATAAATGCGAATGCAATTGCTAATGCTTATCAACCGCAACAACAACAACTCCAGCCAGCTGTTAATAATAACAATAATAACAATGACGAAGTTAATGTTGCTGCTGCTGCTGTTGCTGCTGGCAATGTAGCCATTGCTGCTCACTTAGCGCGCGCGTTCATTAATGATAACGGTAACCGCGATGTTATTGATGCTAATTATAATAATAATGATGATGAAAATGTTCATGCTGCAAATATCGATAATATTAATAATGTTTATGAGCAATTGTTTGCTGCTAATCATAAACGTTTTTTTCGTAGCTTAAATTATGCTAATACTAATCACAATGTGAATAATTATACTGATGATAATGATAACAATGACCAAGGCGATGAAAATGCTGATGAATGGAAAAGAAATCATAATAAATATGATATGACTATAGTACAATACAGATATGTAGTTGTCTTTTATTAAAAAAAAAAAAAAATTAATAAGCTGAAAGAAGGATTGGGGCAGAGGGAGTGAGGAATGGGGGCTTTATCGAATATCTAGGCTAACTTGGCAGAGGGAATGAGGAATGAAGTTAAAAATGGGTTTATCGAATAGATAGCTGGGAAATTGATTACGAAGTGTGTGCTGTCTGAAAGGTAAGAAAATATCCACTTTAATCGGAGTTTGGGTCAAAAAAGGGCATAGCTTTGTTGAAAGATTTTCGATTAAACTTGAAGAACACACATGAAGCGTGTGAATCTGAGAAAGTGACGACAACTTTATTGACATCGAAATTTGAGTAACAAATGGCGTAGGTTTAGCGAGCGATAACAGGGAAGGCTTAAGATTAATAACTCTATTGAAATCAAATCTGGAGTCAAAGAAGGGTGTAGATTTAGTGGGGAAGACTTTCAGCTCTAGCGGTGAAAACTAAAATATATGTATAGGGTTTTTCAGTAAGAGCGCTTCAACTTTTGAACTTTTTTGAATAAAACACAAACGGTTTGACTTTTTTAACTAATGTTTTTTTATTATCGAGTTTGAACATATACATTTAAGTATGAAATTCGATTTCTTTTGCATGACCACCGCGTGCACGTTTTACGAAGTCCAATCGTTGAACCCAATTTTCGACCCCTCTTTTGCATAAATCGGCCGAAATTCCAGCAATTTCGCTTTCAATATTGGCTCTGAGCTCACAAATCGTCGCCGGCTTGTTACTGTAGACCAATGACTTCACATAACCCCAAAACGGGACGGCTTGTTAAATGGACCGTAAAATGGCCGTAAAGCTCTTAAAGTAGCAGCAACAGAACGATTATTTTCATAAAAAATTTGCACGATTTGCAATCGTTGCTCAAGTGTGTAGCGTTCCATGATGAAATGTATACTAATGAAGTTTACAAATGACAAGCGAAAAATAAAAAATATTGCGTCGTTCGCCCTCCCTATCGGAAAAAAGTTGAAGCGCACCTATTAAAAAACCCTATAGGTTTTGATACTTAAAATTTATTACGAATACTGACTGGTTTGAGAAAAGAGACTCCCATCAGATACTGGTGGTGGTGGTCCTTAGTATCCCAAAAATCCATTTGCGGCAGCCACAATTTCTTTGCTCTACATATATTCTTAAGTGTGCTCTACTTTGCGCAATCGGAGAGTCGCTTCACTCACAGAAAATAGGACAGGAGGCTACTGAAAACTTGGACTTAGCAGCGAGCCGACTGAATTTGTTGCATTCGATGTCTGAGGCTGAGTATTGAAGATGCGACAGATCAGCAGAGAAACTGGTTTCTGGTAAAGGCACCACCTTTATAGAAAAATTACGCCAGCATGCGCACATGGGTAAGTAAGGCTAATTTCATAAGTTAGTCGAGGACTTTCATTGATACCTACACTTGAGCCCAAGGTATTTTATGATGTGAGACTGCCTGCCTTCAATTCAATTTGAAAAAAAGATGTATAATTTTCTACCTTTCTTAAAAACTAGCAGCAGAAAGCGTATCAATTAGTTTCAAGTTGAAATGTGTTCGGATGATTTGGTCAACTTTTTTACTATCTGCCTAGATTGCAGATTACCATCTATTAAATGTAGCATATAAAAAATTGCTTTCCGACTAGATTTTATGAAGCGTGATGCAGGAGACCGCCGTAGCCGAATGGGCTTGCTCAAAGCCCCGGCATGAAACACCAAATGATAAAAACAGTTTCTTCTAAAAGCGGTCGCCGATTGGCAGTAAATGGCAAACCTCCTGGTGTATTTTTGCCATAAAAAAACTCCGCCTAATGAGTTATCTGGGTTCGGAGGCGGCATAAAACTGCAGGCCCCTCTATTTCTGGAAACACTCAATGAAGGCTTTAAGCGCAAACGGCGTCGTACGTCAATTTTATTGAAGATTACGGTGAATGGGGAGCGCTATCAGCGATGCTGACTGAATTTTTGTTTCCTAAAATTAATTAGCTAAACATCGAAGACATTTGGTTCCAGCGAGACTTGCAATTCAGCCCGCTTAACAATCGATTTATTTCAAAATCACTTTGGTGACTACTTTCTTTCCAGAAGTAATTCTGTTCATTGGTCTGATCATTCGTGTGATTAAATGCCCCTGGATTACTTTTTATGCAGCTTGACTAAGTCATTTGTTTATGCCAACAAACCAAAAACTATTGAAGCAATAGAAACTAATATTCAAGTCACTATTGACACTATACGGCCAGATTTATAGGAAAAAATAGTCAAAAATTGTGCAAATTGAATGGACCATGAAACTCGTAGCCGCGGTGGACATATGTCGGGTGTCATATTAAAAAAATAAAGGCCAGGAAATTATCTACCAGATTATAATAAAAAAAAATCATTTCAACAATAATTCTGTTTATGTTATCAGTTCATGCCTTGAAGCTCTAAAAAATACCCCCGATATGCAAGAAAGCTGTCTAGAATTTAATGAATTTATTTAATGGAATTTTATGAAGCAAATGGATGTTATGTCTGCTAGAGATTTAACAATTTTGTTTTTTGGCGAATTCCACATAACTGACCTACTCCGGCTTCTATGCTAATTTCCAAAGATTTTTATTGCAGTAGTACCAGAACGATAAATCGCATTCGCAGAAAAGTTGCATTCAATGTCTAACTCAAATGTCTACTAATACGAGTATAAATTTACAAATATTTGTTGAAAACTATTTACTCTAATCGAATCACTTAAAATGAGTGCTACAGCCGCTGATTATCTGTAACAAGCGTAACTAGTTTGCTGATGGCGAATACAAATGAATTAAGCGATTTTAAGGCGGCACGAATGCAGAGTTTAAGAACTCACGCAAAATTAAGGCGTTGGAAAACACATCGGGAGAGTTGCTAAATAGCTACAACTGCATAAAAAACAATCTGCAAAGTGTCAAACGCACCAAATTTTTATTTAAACAGTTTGACAAATTACCAAGCAGGTCAGCGAAGTAGGCAAATCAAGCAGTGCGCGCCGGTACACAGCCGAGCACTTGTTGAACTGGTCGCCGCCATAGCAGAGCGTTGATTAGAGACTTGGTGCGCCTGCGCGATGCGTTTTTAATGCTGGCGTATACGAGATTACAGCAACACGTAATACACACAAAATAATTGCTTATTTTGTAAGCCAACTAGCCAGGTGGCAATATGTAGATTTGTGCGATGCCTGGATACTGCTTGCTTGGCGAAGAATTTCACAAATGTGGAAATGTGTAGTGGAGTAGCTAACAGCGGCCAACAGGCCTTCAACCAGTTGACATTGTCTGCGTGGCGTGGCGTTTTGTGTGGGTACGCAGACAAAGCTTGGCTTAGAACGGTTATGCGGACAATGCACACAGCACACAGACATAGTTGTTATGGCAACTTTTCCGTTTTACTTCAAAAAAAAGGAAAAACAAATAGCTAAAAAGAAAAAAAATATAATGAAAGAAGTATAATAATGACGCACAGTTGACGTTTGTATTTACATTTGTGCCGCGCAGGCGGCCCCCCAACACCAAACGCAGCGGGGTACATTGGCGCGCTGCCTCACAGCTTCTAATTCTGCTACACCTTTCTTGCCTGCTACTTATCACTATTTGTTTGTGTGCTATAGAAACAAAAAAAAATCTACAGAATTTATAGTTTTTTAATGAGCTGCATTTTTTCGCCGCGGTCGCCACCGTCCAGCGCCGCGACTTTCTTCCTAAGCTCAGCTGCCCATCAACGTCAGCACGCCGTTGGTCATTTGCATTGGCTAACGCTCGCTGCTGTCGTCAGCGGTATTCAAGCGTATACACATGTAAATTAGTTGGGAATTCCTACAAACGAGCTTTTCATTTTCAATCAAGCAGCTCGAATTGTTTTTATTTGTTCTGCAGACTCACCTTCCCACCGCCCTCAACTCCACCCCAGTGGCCCGTCAATCCGGTTGTGCTGTATTGGTATCCACACCATACAGGTGCCATATATACAGCTTCTTGAATTGTTCTCTACATTTCTTTCAATGTTTATTTATTTTTTTGTTGTTGCTTTTTTCATTATTGTACTTAGTCCTTTGTTAGCGTAGCGCGGCGATTTCAGCCTTTTCCTGAAAGAAAGAATCGTTAATAAGTAAATGATGTATAGTTTTAGTTTAATAAAAAAAAAAAATAAAAAAATTACCTGAGCTCCATACCAAAGCTGTGGCCAACTGCTTCACCGCCTAATTAAATGGCGTTGATTATATCGTAGAATCTTTTTTTGACAAATTACCATGCCTCGTTTGTATACACACACACGTACGTATGTGAGTATGTAATGCCAGCTATGAATGTATGTATAAATATTTGTGTACATATTTCATTTCCATGCGTTGATATACGATCGCATTTGATTTATGCACAACTGGGAGAGGCTGGAGGTTGGTATTGACTGGCCTCCGAATGTTGTGTTCAAGCATTAATGTGTTAACTGTCCGTCGTTTCATTAACTTATCGAACTACGTAGTTGACTTTGACTAGGCCCACGTATGTACGTACACCTGTACATATGTACGTACATGTGTTAGTGTGTCTGAGTGTAGTATTTATTTGCATCTTTGCATCTATCAATGGCTGTTTGATGTATTAATTTAATGCATCGCCTCTGTTATCGGCATTTGAAATGGTATTTGTATTTGAATTGGCATTTTGTGCCAGTGCCGGTGCTGCTGCTTGTGAAAACAGGTTAATACCAGATAGTCATTTATTTTAGTGTTTGACTTTTTCTTTCAAATATTACAATAAGTCACTTACGATGCGATAAGATGCAGGTTTATAGATGTCGTAAAAGCCTTGACCCACACAATAGTTTTGAAAGTTCATTTAAATAAGCGCAGAATAAATACGATATGTAAACATAGACGCGAACTTTGTGTGAAAACATCTTCAATGGCATTGTTTGAAGGAAATAATGTGACGAAACGATAGTTGAGTACTTCAAGTATCTATGCCATACATGAGCCCATTAGCTCGAGTCTGTGCTGTGAGTAGAATGGCAAGCAGGCAAGTATTTAAGCTATTTAGGCGTGGCGTTATTTTAGCGAGCAGACTAGGTTAAAGGTTTCACTGTGTTGAAGTGCGCTTCAACTTCTTATATGGTCTATTGCGCTTGAGCGTTTGACCTATAGAGATAGGCCAATATCCTTGGGCTTATAAGCTCCTAAATAATTTGAGCACCTCCTCAGGCTTATTTCTTCTATATCACTAATGGAATTAGAGCCACATTATCTAGGTGAGCGAGTCTCCCTGGTGTTTCATCACCAAGGATGCAAAACCACAAATGCTTGTTTGTGCTAGTCCCTGTTTTCTGCAATAATAACGAAAACTACAACGTCCCATATAGTATGTAGAGAGAGTTCACAAGTTTTATAAAAATGAGCATAATTTGTTTTACCTGTCTCTGTTCTAGACTTACCGTCTATCGTCGAATGCATCTATCTATGAATTCCATATTTTCTAAGTCGTTGATAATTTCGTTTATATGAGCTTTGGTAAGAGCGCAGAAAAGTTACGCTCTATGGTTCTAATTTCGTTAGACAGCCCGTTTGTTCCATACCGTAATGAACAGAACACCCAAATGAGGTAATGGCCTAGGAACAGGAGTAATAAACATCCTTCACGTTAGGTTATGTTTTTGTGGCAGTCGGCTTAGAAAAGCCAACTCATTTATACCATATAGGTCCGTAGTGGTACCACTGTACCATCATCATTCGAACCATTTAGACACACTTATGAAGCGCAGAATAGATTTTATCGCAACACCAGATAGCTAAGGCTGAGAAATTACAGAGGAAGTAAGTGCTTTACTGCGCCTTCCTCCTCCTCGTCTCAACAACTTCTGCAGTATTCATGAGAAAAAAAATATTTTGAAGAATTCAAATATCCACGAAGTTTGCATTGCAAAATCAAGCTTCAATTTGAACACAGGTGTACTACCCTTTTAAAATCTTTTTAAATGGCTTGTGTTGGAAATCTTAATTTTTCAGATTTATTTGAGAAAGTGTCTAAGTAAAATGGAATTTGAAAGACACTAATTTGCGTTATTCAGAGAGGCTGTTATTTTATTTATGAACTTTGTGACGAAGCATTTAGATTTCAATTCTACGGCTTGTAAGTATGGATCCAGGGCTCTTTAAAGAAGCTCTACAGAGGTTGGAGTTTCTAATTTGTGAATAAGTTGCTCCGAAAGTAATTTGTTAAAATTAGTATATTTAAAGGCGTATACTTGTACATCATGCATTAGCAAATCTGCCATAGGTTCATTGAGGCTTGCATTCGAAAGAAGAGGCTCAATCAAGGAATCTTCCTCTATACGCACATTGTTTTTAGCCACTATTTCGGATTGTGTGTTTTTAACTCAAACCTACGGAGAATCACTTCTTGGTCATATAACAGATAATGATTAAATTGAGCTTCAACCAGTTTACTATGACTCTTGTAAAGGCATTTATTTCATAAATAAATTGGGAAAGAGTTTCGTTTGCCTTAAGTATGCCATTGCTTTTGCTTTTGATCGAGTTAACGATTTTTCAGACCCTTTTGGACTTTGCAGGAATGTTTTGGTAGTAAAACCCACCACAGAAATCATCGCACCGCCCTGCTCGAAACCTCGAAGGCATTCCAAGTGACAAATTACAATTAAAATAACATCATTCATGTAAATTCAAATGCCTTTGCGAGAATAGCAAAGGTCAGCTTGTTATGAAACAGTTCTCATTCCTCATTTCTTACAAGACTATCAAGTGTGTGAATTTTATGAGCTAGAAATATTATATTTCACAACTATGTATGTAAGTAAATATATATGTATTCGTAAGTATGTTTACCTATTTATGTACTTGGGAGTATAGTTTAGCGCTGGAGACGAACAAGCAAATGTAATGCAACTAAGTTTCAAAATAACAAGATTTTTATGATTCTCTGAATTTTGTTGAGCTGCCTTTTTTCTATAAATAGCTACGATTTTGTGTCGTATTAAAACTTTGCATTGAGCTATATTTGCATTATATGATAGTATAGGCATTGTGTAGTATGCGCGTGGCATTGCCTGCGGCGTCATGCCGATTTTTTAATTTAGTACTTATGATTTTATAGAGTTTCCCAAATTGGTTAAGAGTCATCATTGATCGCTGGCTTTATTTTCAGACAAACAAACAAAAAAACAAAAAAGGTGGAAAAAACGAAAACTGAAAAATGTGAAAATATTAAAAATGGTATATTTGATTTGAGAACTTAAATATGTGCATATGTATCTGTACACATATACATTGTATCGTACATATAAACTCGCATAATTATCGTAATAAAACCAGCAACAATTTGACGCCAGTCAGTTGCCTTTTTGGCGTTTTTTATGACTGTAACGCCGCGTGGCGAGTGCGACACGTTTGGGAGCATAAAGCTGAAACAGTTTATGTGGCTATAAGCTGTTTTGTGTTTTTTTGGAAATTTTTTATTGTATTTTTGTTTTGCCATTGTAGTATGCATACATATTTGTGTATATCCTATGGGTTTTTTCTGCCAAATGTAGGTGTTCCATACGAACGAAAACGGAGCCGACAATTAGCGATATAAGGAGGTATAAAAATCGATGGCAAGTGGTTTTACGGCAAACTCTGCCATTTCAGCGTAATTAGGTACTGAGTGAGGTTTAGCGTTGGTACATAGGAAATAAATGTATGTGTGTGTGTGTGTACATAGCAGATAGTTGAAATAAATCCATAAAAATCAGCACAAAGAAATAAAAGTCGAGCAGTGGTATTATCGATGATTGGATTGTAGCGATCTTAAGTAAGTAGTCATTTTTAAGTTCTTATCAATAAATCTGCGATCATACGCGCAGTTACGGCATGCTAATCAAGGTTAGAAGTGTTCGCAAGGTGAAACTATTTTTAGCAGGCCAATTTATATGGTTGTATGCTGAAAATAGCTTTGTTTATTTATATTTGAGTACTAGCAATTTATGTTAATGGAAATTTACTGAGGTTAGGTTAAGGATAAGAGAGCGCACTTGAACGGAAAATTAAATTCATCTACTGCGGAATTGAAATTTCAACAGAAATCAATTTTTTTTACATTAAAATTAATGTTTTGTGTTGCAGGTGTAGCTTGGCGTCTGCAAAAGATGCAACTTCTTTTCAAAAAGTACCCGAAATTCATCAATTAAAAGCTTCATTTCTGGATGTTGGGTTTAAAAAACTTTTTTTTCCTTCTCTTATACCTCCTATCCTACAATTATAGAATACTTCAGTACATAAAAGGATTTTTCGTTTGACGCATATGTTGGAAAGTTACAGCGCACTTTTTCAATCATGAAATTGATTTTCTCCATAAAAAGTCATCATAAATTAAGCATCAATTGAGCATAATTACAATAAAAATAAAGAATGACGAAATTTGAAAAAAAAAAATCAAAAGCCAATTCAGAATAATAAAAAAGAAAATTTCGAAATTAAAATAAATATATAGGTATTTAAAGAAGCTTTAATACGAGTATAATTAAAAGAAATCAAACATGTGGAATTTTTCAAAAAATTAAAAAAAGTATTTCAGAATAATTAAAATAGAAAATAAAAGCTCAAATTAAGCGGAATTTCAAAAAAAAAAAAAAACAAAAATTAATATGAGCGTAGCTAAAAGAAGTCAATAAAGTCGAAATTCTAAAGACAAAAAAAAAAAATTGATAAAAAGGTTTTAGTAAATAAAATCAAAAATTTCGAAATTTGAATAAAATAAAAAACAAAAAATTTGAAAACCGATATTTGAAAAAAAAAATTAAAAAACTTTAATATCAGTACAATTTAAAAAAAAAATTAAAAATGTGGAAATTTTAAAAAAAGTGAAGAAAAAATTATTTTAGAATAATTACAAAAGAAAAAAATTAAATATGTCAAAATTAAAAAAAAAAATTAAAATAAAAAAGGTTTTCAATATGAGTGTAATTAAAAGAAATCAAAAAAGTCGCAATTTGAAAAAATAAAAAAAATTTGATTTTGAGCTTAATTAAAAAAAACTAATATGACAAAATTTGGTAAGAATTGGAAAAAAGTAAAAAAATCAAATATATCAAAATTAATTTTTTTTATATTTCATATCGGAAAACATGAAAAAATTCTTAAAAAGAATATTTAAATTCTTTACCAGAGAAATTTTTCCAATTTGGGAAAATACGGAAAAATGCTTAAAAATAACATTTAAAATGTTTTGCCCAGTCATTTTCCCTTTTTTAACATTTTTTATGAAAATACGGAAAAATTCCCAAAAATTATTTAAAACCCTGTATCACAAAAGTTTTTCCAATTCTTTTCTACATTTCATATCGGAAATTACGAAAGAGTTCCTTTAAAAAATATCTAAACTGTTTTACCGTACAAATTTGTCCACTTTTTGGCGCGTACACCCTTTCTGGGTGTTTGGCCGAGCTCCTCCTCCTATTTGTGGTGTGCGTCTTGATGTTGTTCCATAAATGGAGGGACCTGCAGTTTCAAGCCGACTCCGAACGGCAGATATTTTTATGAGGAGCTTTTTCATGACAGAAATACACTCGGAGGTTTGCCATTGCCTGCCGAGGGCCGACCGCTATTAGAAAAATGTTTTTCTTAATTTTGGTGTTTCACCGAGATTCAAACCTACGTTCTCTCTGTGAATTCCGAATCGTAGTCACACACCAACCCATTCGGCTACTAAAAGCTTCTATAAAAAACATTCAAATGTTTTGCAACAAAAATTGTTTCATAAATTATTATTATCTTTTAAATAATAATAAATAAATTTACTAAAAATGTTTTCTCTTAGACCGACAATTATTTGACTTACAATTCAAAGTAAAATAACTGGAACCTGCGTACCTTAAGAAAGGTAACGACTACCAATATTGCAGAATTTATGTTCCTATATAGCAAAGCATCTGCAGCTAATTTAATTGAATCGAAGCGATGAAGCCTTTAGGAGACTTGACGTGTTATTATTATTATTATTATTATTTCTTTATTAGTTATATATAACTTTTACATTTATAATTCATTTTTACATTATTATTTTACATGGTATAAATTTCCAAATTCCTTTAATTTATATTTAATTTTATACTACTACGAGTTTTCTAAAGTGAACCAAATTATTTTCATTTTTTATTACATCTGGTAAAGTGTTGAATAATTTTAAACCATTATACATTATTGAATTCTGAGTGCTTCTTTTATTAAATCTTCCTAATCTGAAGTCATTTGCTCTTCTCAAATTATAGGGTTGAATATCTCTGACATAGACGAGCTCTTCTTGTAGGTACTCAGGAAACATACTGTGCTTTACATTGAACACAAAAACTAGGACTCTTAACACCAAACGTTGCTTTACATTCAACCACATTAACATTTGTAACATAGAAGACGTTGATGTGTATATATTGCACTTGATGATTACACGCATTGCTTTATTTTGCAAAACTTGAAGTCTTTTTTTAATATCATTATTGCACATATAAAGAATAGTTGCACAGTAATCAAAATGTGGCAATATGATTGTGTTAAAAATCATTATTGCATTATCAAAACTCAGTCTTTTTCTAATTCTGCTCAAAAATCCCACCTTTTTACTGATTTTATTGCATATATAGCCAGCATGTTCATTGAAATTTAATTGTTTGTCGATTATGACTCCTAAGTATTTTATTGTGCTAACTTCACCTAAGCTTTCACAACCAATTTGTAATCGCATATTTTCGTTCGAGTTGAGAATCATGAATTTAGTTTTATCGGTATTTAGCTTTAATTTATTCATGCACAGTCATATTTCTAGATTTTTCAAGTCCTCTTGTACCTTGTTATGGATATCACTTAGATTTTTATCAGCTATGTATAGCAAGGTGTCATCAGCAAACAAGGCAATATTACACCACTTTAACACCGTATTTATTTCATTGATATATAGCAAAAAGAGATCCACTCCTAACGTTGAACCTTGAGGCACTCCAATATCTACATGTTCCTCTTGAGAAGTAAACTCCATAATTTTTGTTTGCTGCGATCTTCCACAAAGATAGGATTCAAACCATTTCTTTTCAACACCTCTGACTCCATAGCCTTCCAATTTCTGAATAAGGATACCGCGATCAATTGTCTCAAAAGCTCTTTTAAAATCAAGGAATATCGCAAGTACTTTGTCTCCAACATCAATCCTCTTTTTCCATTCGTGAATTATCCAAATTAAGGCCGTCTCACAAGAATGACCCTTTCTAAAACCAGATTGCTGCCGAATTATAATATTATTGTCTTGTACGAATTTTGTGAGCTGCTTACTAACCACCTTTTCAATTACTTTTTCTAAAGTTGGCAACATATTTATTGGTCTATATTCTACAGCTGTTTTTAGATTTGACACTTTTGGAACTGGAATGACTATTGATTTTTTTAAAGTTTTCGGGAATGAACCTTCGGTCATCGACTTATTTACTACATGCAGAATTTCATTTCCAAGATTATCGATATTTTCCAATAATATTTTTGCACTAAGGCCACGCAAGTCTTTTTTTCTGTTCATTCTTTTGAGGATATCTTTTAAGTTTCTAAACGTTAGCAGTTCGAAACGAAAATTGTTCTCAACAGGACAAATGTTTGACAAATATGGTACATTTACAATAGATCTATTTAACTCCATTACACTATCGACGAAAAACTTATTTAAATAGTTCACTATAACACTCTGATCCTTCTCTATTACATCATCTATAACCAGACTATGTATGTCATTGCGATTGTCCCCTAAAACTAGACTTTTTATTGCACGCCACAGTCCCTTTTGATCACCACCATTCGAGGCTATTTTATATTGCACATATTTATTTTTCGTACTATTAATTTGGTGCTTATACTTATTTCTAATTGATTTATAGTTATTCCAGTCTTCAATATTATTTGTTATCACAGCTTTGTTAAAAGAATTAACTTTTTTTAATTTCAAATTTTTCAATTCCAGGTTATACCATGGAGCATAGTTTGTAAAATTTCTTACTGTTTTGCTTTCAGTCATAGCATCAAATATTTTCTTTATTTTTCTTTCAAAAAATTCTGTATAAGTATCAATACTAGTGCCGTAATCAATATAATCACTTATATTCCATAAACGTTCAAAAATATCTTTTTTATAATGACAGCATTTAATAATCTTTGTTTCATTTTGCCTTTCTTTGTAATTGTTGACTAGAATACTAATAGTTTCGTGATCAGATATCTTATTATCTTTATCTATTTCCACTTTGACAAAATCACAATTTGTAATCACATAATCTATTAGCGTCTGGGTAGTATCTGTGATTCTTGTTGGCTCACACACTACTTGTTTAAGGGACCTATCGTTTAATAAGTTGTTAATTTTGGTTCTATTTGATGATTCCTTTAAATAGTCAATATTCATATCACCAGCAAATACAACATTGTCCGTTGAGTCAATCATGGTGTCAATCCAATTTTCAAGTTTATTAATAAATAGACAAACAGAGCAACTTGGTGACCTACCCCTATTGGCCCCCATTGGAAATCAGAAGAGGAACTTAAGTCCAAACTATCACGGTGGGCCTACAAACTTAAATGGTCCCCTTCTACATCTTTATGGAGATTGACAACCACCGTAGCCTAATCTAACTTAGTTCAACTTGAGCCTAATGTTTCACTTTATAAAATTTCGTTTGACTTCAGATGACTTGTACTCTATGTCACTATGACAGCAGCTGATTTGGTGTTTTTGGATGGGCTGCCATACTAGTGGACCTAAAAATTGAATGAATATTATTAAAACATTTCTTTCTCTTTTTCATCTTCATAAAATCCTAGAGTTCCAGTGTGGAACATATTTTTGCTACCCAGTAACAAATTGCAGTAGAAGTAATAAAAAGTAGCCTTCACACAGGATACACCGGGCTGAGGTATTGGCAAAATTAGTTCATTTTTAAGTTGGTGCATCTGTCAATTGTCCACTTTTCGTAATCTGCCAAATAGTGCGCGCAATAGCTTTGTCAACAAGTCATTGGCTGGCGTATTGTAGAACCTATGCTATGTTGAATTCAGTTGAGCAAGGAGCCTATCTGCAATTTTGTGTTTATAGCAAAGGAGCATTGAAAATGTTAACGATAATTAACAGTTGTTTTAAAAAGTTAAATTAAAAAAACTAGATGGCCGACCTTTTATTTAGCGAAAAATGAGCAAACGAAAATCGTGTAAAAAATTTTAATTTAGATCAGAGGATTTAAGGCATCAAACATAAAATATTAATATTCAAATTTGCTACTATGCATTTTCTTTTTATTATTTTTTAGAAGTTATTACTTTAACGTTTGCTCCTAAAATATTAAAAGTGATTATATATATATCTATTTTGTCACTTTATACTATAACGGTGCTATTTTGGCAGCGGATATTTGACACTGGCTGACAAATTTTTATTTGACACTGCCACTGCAGTGGCTAAATTTGGCAACCATTGCAACGATTTTATATTTCCCATAAATATCCATACATATTTACATACATACATACACACCATTACTGGGCACCCCAGAGTTTGTTAATCACACATTACAAAACTACTCTCCAACTCGGATTGTAAGTCCATAGACATGTTTGGGTGTGCTTGTAAGCGCGTATGATGGCATGCGCGCTGGCGTGGATGTGAAAAATGCTGCTACGTGCCGCTTTTTATGACTATTGATTCCATAAGGCAATGTTGGTTTTAATGATCATAATGATCATAGTAGATCGTACAAACTCCGTGATACGTTTTCTTTCCGGCACTCAAATATTTTCGTTTTCGACATAACAAATTAGGTCAAACATCTTTTCAGCTACACCGTGCGCATGCATGTAAGAAAAGTCGGAAAAAGTAAACTACTTACAAAAAAACTACTAAAAAAATATAAAAAAACTACCTACACTAAGCCCTACAAGCCCGAAAAGTGAGTGCGCGCCTGCGCGTCGGAGAGCCCAACGCCTGCGAAGGTGTCAAAACAATTTGTCATCTGTGATGGGTGGGTGGGTGTACTGACTGTGTCTGGTCTTTGCTTTACAACGGGTACTCAAAAGCAATACAAATTCTGGTATGCAGTGTATTTAAATTTTTTGTCAGTATTTGCTGCCATCAGCTCTGCATGTGTGCTTGTGTGTATGTTTGGTGTTTTGGTGTTTTTATGGTCCTTCGCAACATTAAAAATGATGAAAAGTTGGCTTATTTTAATGGTTCCACGAGTACCTTTGTGTGCCCATAGCTGATAGCTGATGTGCGGGTGTGCTCTCTACCTGTCTCTCTCTTCCAGAATAGAGATTTCTCTGACACACACACACACACACACACTAAAGGTTGGTATGGGTGCTGCACCTACTCATCATCAGCCTTTGTAATTGCATTGTTGCATTGTTTGCGTTCTTGCTATTTGGTGGTTTGTATGTATACACGCATGCACGTATGTATGCATGTATGTATGTAGGTAATTTGTTTGGTGCGTTCAAGTTTGGATTTTCACAGATCTAAAGGATCATTAAACATGCACTGACCTTCCGCATTCTGACCACTTTGACGGCCGTTTGTATTTGTTATTCTGTTTTTTGGTATGCAAAAGTGTCAGTTATTGTTATTGTAGGATACATGTGCTGTTGCTTGCTTATAGTTAGGTGTTATTTGTATGCTTGCCTTTCTCTGACTAGTTTTTGTACACTCGAAAGAGTTGGAACCTTTGATTTATAGAGACATCAGTTTTTCAAGGCTAATACTGAGATCATCTTAGTAGAGATTTGAAGAGAAATTAGCCGATGGAAGTGAGCATGAGTGCTAATAGAGAACTGCGTATATCGGGTGTCTTTTTAGCTGCATGATAACTCTTGATATAGATAAGTATGATTTGACAGCTGAGAATAGCAAAGTGTGTTAACATTTCTGCAAAGTAAGGTTTCGCAAGTCATCATGAATCGTTTATTGTCAGAACAGCGCTTCCAAATTGTGGGAATTTACTTTGCAAAAAATTTATCCACTATGTTCTTAGAGTGAAGTGTTGAAGACGACGCCGAATATGGATTCGCTGGCATTCTCAACTTGTTGGCCTTTGTCATTCGACTATCTGGACAATTTTACGTAAGGCTCTTTGCTTAGGTGCAATAATCAAATTAAAGATATTTTATTTTATTTATTTATTTAAGAATTGAGGCTGCATCTGTAAGACGTTTAAGTCTTTTGCAATGCATTGATTTTGGAAGTTAAAAAATTTGAAAAATATTTAAAAAAATAAATGCCTTGAAATTCTCTACCAGATTATAATACAATAAAATCATTCCCATAATATTTCTGTTTTGTATAATAATTTAAAACTCTCCAGCTTAAAAAGGTCGACAGTTTTGACAGGTTGATTTAGTACTCATACTCGCACTCGCACCCGTCTGAAGAACACAATCGACTGAAAACGAGTTTTAGGGTGAAAATTAGAGCAGTTAGAAAATAATTTATATAATAACACACACAGTCTTCAAAAGAGTTTGTTTGTGATGCTTGGTGTTAGTTCTGAGTGCAGGGATCTATGGTTCTGCAAGTATGCCCCCACAAAGCAAAAAAATTAGGTTTCATGACAGAATTGGCACCTCCTTTCAAGAGACGGATCCCATTGCAAAGAAACTTGCCTTACATAAAAAAAATGGAAATCGCGATTTTCGTATGCTCTCACTCACACCAGATTGCTGCTACCTGGAGCCTCTTACTTGATCGAATTTATATTCATACTGCTTTTCGATGCTTCCTAGACGTAGCTCATTTTCAACGTCATTAATACCTACTCCCTACTATTCTTCCTTGGCACCTGAGTGTGCTGCTTGTGCTACACTTGTTTTACACAGTAATTTGTAGAGTTCAAATGTTCTACACACTCGCATTGCTTACATAAATAACCGAAAAACACAAGAAATGCACATAAATTCATGCGAGTAAGTACGTTTTATGTCTTTACCTCTGTACCGCGTCACACACGCATAAATTGTTGTACTTGTACTTGTAAACGCTTAAGTACCTTCGCACTTGTGCGAGCAATAATTTTGTCTACTTTTTGGTTGTTGTTTACGTTTTGTATTCGCTGTGAGTTTCTCACTCCTTTTGTAATTTGTGTTGGTGCATTATGGGTTTTATATCCATGTTAATATAAGTACACCTGTGCTGGCAATAAAAGTAGCGCGACATGTTTCATGGTTGATTAGTTTTTATAAAATCAAAATTCATAGAACAAGTTTTATAAATTCAACAAATTTTCGTCAAAATTTCGAAGTTAGAATTTTTAGAAAAATTTTGAGCATGCAGTTTTTAGACCATAGTTTTAAAGTTTTCCGCATGAAAAGGATTAAAATTGCGAAGACTTCTTTGTGGAAGATTAAAGCTTATCCGCTTAAGTAGAACTGGACAGTTGACGATACCATTAACAATACTGAAAATAAACGAAAGTTAAAGGAGTGTTTTTCTCTTTTCTAGATAATAAGCTTTTGTAAAAATATTAAATTTAGTTGCTTAAAGTTTTATATTTAGTTACGAAATTTGGCTTGCTTTTTCTTCACATTCTTGTCTAGTCTATCAGATAATTTGTACTGTAGAATAATAAAATAAAAAAACAAATAAAATTTCGGTTGTGCCAGTTTAAAATGGCTCATAATTAAAAAAAAATCGTCGCGAATTTGTAGAAACCTTCAACGAAAGTGATTACTCCAAATATATCTAAAAATTCGGATTAAAAAGTTTAAGATTTTTATGGAATTGTTTTGAATTTTTTTTTTATCTTGTACAAAAAGTTATACTTAAGTTATAAAAAGGCTAACTGTTTATAAAAAAATAAAATTAAGTGAAAAATAAATACTCACAAATTAGTAATATACCGCGCGCTGCTATTATTGTGAACATAGGTGTACATATGAGTTGCACATGCGCATAAGGTGCTATGTGAAATGTTCTCATGTGCTATTGTGTTAATTGACTTAGTCTGTGAATTTGTAGATTACTACTGTATTATTGCATTTTTATTTCTCTTTGCTCTTTGTTTTGGTTTTTTGTTTTTTTTTTTTGATAAAACGAGTGATTTTTTTAATACTCCCAATAGGTACTTTGAGGATACAATTGGGTATTCCAGACGAAGAGCTCATATTATTTGAGGTTATGCGCTGCATTTTTCTATAGGGGATGACGAATTTACTACCAAGAGCTAATTTTACAATGAAACTAATTTTTCTGAACTTCTTTTGATGTGAAGTGCAGTAACAAATTTGCAATTTCTTTACAGAACCCAGTGAATTTGCGGTGCTTCTGCATAAAAACCAATAGTGATAAGAGTGAAGATGAGATTTGGCTGTTCGAAGCAAAATTGAGACGGTTATTTTGGCTGCTATGGCGGCCTCCGTAGCCGAATGGGTTGGTGCGTGATTACCATTTGGAATTCACAGAGAGAACGTAGGTTTGAATCTCGGTGAAACACCAAAATTAAGAAAAACATTTTTCTAATAGCGGTCGCCCCTCGGCAGGCAATGTCAAACCTCCGAGTATATTTCTGTCATGAAAAACTCCTCATAAAAATATCTGCCGTTCGGAGTCGGCTTGAAACTGCAGGTCCCTCCATTTGTGGAACAACATCAAGGCGCACACCACAAATAGGAGGAGGAGCTCAGCCAAACACCCAGAAAGGGTGTACGCGCCAATTATATATATATATATGTATATATGTATATGTCATAGCGGACTTAACAGCACAATTGTGTTTGGTCTTTTCCCACGTTCGCTTTTGATTTTGCAATCAGTAGTTGTTCACAGGGATGAACGCGGGGGGAACAGAATTCAGAAAGCGTGCTCCATAATAGACCGTTATTCGGCTCCGAGCGACAGAATCAGCTGATGAACAGACGTCAATTGGGATGTGTTTACAAAAAAGAGTTGGTGCGTTGGTGATATACGAAAAAAATCAACACTGTATCACTTCATTGCCATCTGAGTAACAACTTATTGCACGAGTATATGAATGCTGTTATACCCATTCCACGGACTGCTTAGTTTACGACTTCATAAAGAAAAAAAATACGCTTTGCAATTGTAAAAATGTCTGATCCGCGATTGGATCAGATCTCATTGAATGTGAGTTGACGTAGTTCATTATTTTTATTACAATTTTTTTGTTTAAAAAATTCATTTTTCTTTCCCTTCTTTTATCTATTACCTTCCTTGCTTGCTCTTTCCTAAGCAAATTAATCATTTTCCATTTACATACAAATATTTTTATTTTCCTTGTAATCTTCGATCACATCACAACTCACCCTTTTTTAACCCCACTGTTTTATTCTATCATTCTTGGGTCTGAGCTCACTAGTTTCTCAAGCGATTGTCATTTATGGATTACGTTTAGTCACAAAATTTGTATATACGAGTACCAGTAGGTGAGATTTCCCCGAACTAGCCATTCATTAGCATCTGCAAACTGTTTCACCTTGAACACCAACCTGGTAACTGAGTGGAGATAAGCAAATATTTCTCGAATTTGCAGTTTAAATCCATCAGTGGGTAGCTGGAATTGTTCAAAACTCCCAAGTGCCTTGAATAAAAAAAATCCAGAAATAAATAAATTCTTATTAAAAAACTCTTCTTAAATGTATCGATGGCGTGAATCACAATAATTTTCGATAGCAAAAAAAAAAAAAATAATAAAAATAAGAAACGAAAGCATTTAATTTTTATTCCGCTTTTATAATTTTATAACTAAATTTACGTCAAAATATTTTGACGATTGAGGCCAGTTCTAGCGAAAACCTGGATGATAGTGTTGTGAAACGGAAATAACTAACCATTGAATTAAGTAAATGAAAGAGTTGTGAAAAAATTTATCCAAAATATTTTAAGCAAAATGGAAGTGGCAAAACCAAAACATTTGCATAAATACTTTGTAAATCTACTGTATTCGCATAAATTAAATTGTATTTATGTTTCAAATGATTTTCAGTCATTCTGACTTTATCTTTGCTAATATCCAAATTTTGACAAAATGCTTTGAGAGCTTGAGCAATAAATTTAATATTCAAAACAAATTTTTAAGTAGGTAAACCATTTTTAACAACAAAAAATTAGTGGCAAAATTCGCAAAATTAAACATCTTTTGCGTTATTGTTTTTTTTTTGTTATGAAACTATCGTACATTCTGTCAAAAAAGTGTCGTGAATTGGTTTATAAAACATAAAATATTTATTATTTATTCATATTTTTTGTATTGCTTCCAAAGTAGAACCCTTAGCTTCCAAAGTATACCCTTCCCCTACGCCCAAAAATAGTCCAATCATCAAAATATTCTCCATATGCAATTTCCAGAATCGAATCAACTTCAATGCTGGTCGAAAATTTGTCGGTTTTTTTTTAATTTTAAAAATTAATAAAATAAAAAAGTGCATACTGCCCAAAGCGATAATTTAATCGAAACATTTTGAGGAACACATTAAAATTAATTGAGTTTAATAGATTAAAAAAATGTTTATTGATTAAGAAAAATGAAGTGTAATCGAATTCGATATCTTATTTATTTTGCGAAGTGAATGCTTTCCTTGGCCATGCAGTGTATGGTACTAAAGCTCTTGATAAAAAATTGATATTACGAACGAAGAGCCTTAGTCGGTATAAAGAACTGAGTAGCTCACAAAAGTGAGGTGTAATCAGCAGCGCCATTTATCATGTCAAACACAAAAGACAAAGAGAGGCGAGTTCTTCTGCTTTCAAGAGACTTTGGGTTAATTAAAGGAGATGAAATCGGCTGAAAATGGGTGGCCTGAATGGTAATTTCAGTTTTTGGAAAGCGAAAAAATTCAACCAGAGCCATTTCAGGGAAATAACATAGTGTTAGGAGTTATTTGCTGAGTTCTTAACTAGAAATTGTTAACAATAATAGCTTTGTGACAAGGTGCGCTGGAAAACCTAGCTCTCTTCTTTGTAAAGACTGTCTTTTTGTCTTTCCAACTCCGTACTCCTATATACTATTTTTTACCACTTTTTTGAATTTTTGATCATTCATTTAGGCAGACGTTTACAATGATCAACTCTCGGTACTTTTTTTACAGAATATATAACGTCAATAGAATGAGTGACGCACGTGATATTAGCATCAAAATGGTTTGTGGTAAATATGGGTTTTTTATACTATATGAGGAGGTTACTAATATGAATTTTAAAAAGGCTTCACATAAATCAACGGTTTTTGAATGCTTAAAAATTTAGTCGAAATTTTTTGTAAATTTACGTTTAAGTTTAGTGTAACTGTAAAATGTTAGTATAAAATATCCGAACTGGGTTTAAAAGGAGAAATAAAAAATCACCCAATTCTATAAGTATTGTCTTAAAGTTGTATTATTTGACGAAAAGTGCTTGATAACAAACTTTCGGTTATCTTCCGCACGCATAAGATGTCAAGTTATAACTAGGGAAACTGTGAAATTGCGATATTAGATTTGCACTTCGACCTACTTTCACAGTACCTCACCCAAGCCAACTTCCCTTATTGAACTAAAGATAGAACAAGGTTGGGCTGAGCGTATTTGCCTTTCTTCTGGCGGCAATTGGCTGAGATGTTTCAACCTTCTCTGCACTGTAGCGCTACATTCACGGCGAAGGTGCATTGGAGTCTCCGGGGATTGGTCACAGAAACGACAAGAGTCGGTGGACCACATGCGCAATCTGCAATAGCCTGGGAGAATGCCTTGTAGATAAATTTCTTCTAGAACTTGCGCTGTTTAGATACAGCACTTTTGGGGTAGCAGATTGAGTTCGCCAAAAAAACGGAATGATTTCAGGCCATGTAGGGACAGATTTGAGAAATTCGTTTTCTAGGCAACTTATTGGACTTCTATGGGCACCGAATGCACTCTTGCTTAAAGAGAAACTTGTCTAGCCTCATCTACCATAACTGACTTCTCTTCTAGTCTTACGCACTATGCGTAAAAATATTCCACCACAACAGAGCTTTTTCCCCCAAAAAGGGTTTTGCTAATTTTTCTTGTGATGCAAATTTTTGCAACAACAATAAGTGTATACGATTTTAACATTAAGCTAAATAAAGCTGTTAAATAAAAAGTGTATTAAAATTATACATATATACACGAATTGTAAATATGTTTATATGAATGCAGAGTGTGCCGAATATGGACGCAGCGGCGCCAGCGCTTGCGGTTTTAAACTTGTTGTTTTACCAATTTTGGTAGCCTTTTTTTGTTCAATTCATAATCTATACATTCGTGGGCAGCTTTACCAGCAGTTCACCACTCCGGTTTCGCTTAAATATTTTTAAACAAATTTTGAGAAAAACTTTATTAGCATTTTTAGACACTTTTGTTAAACAAAATTGTCGAAATATTTTGTTTGCCGTTTGCCGTCACCGATCGCGACTAACGCGATGCTTTATTAATACATAACGTTTTGATTACCGACGGACGTAATTTTTCTTAAGGCATTTGCATAAATTGCCTAAAAGCTGACACCCTCTAAACGGGTTCGCAAAGGCTGTGCGACAAGAAACAATACTCTAAACATTCTTTCTTGAGAAAAAAGCTATAGTCAAACTTACGGCTACACTGTATTCACGAGATCTTACATCTTTTTTCATTTTTTTGTTGTTTCTGATTGTGCTTTTGATTGTGTTTGGTTTGTTGTACTGCGGCTTTTCTATGCTTTGTTGATCGTTTTCTGTTTGTTTTATTTGTTTGTTGGTGTTTTTCCTTATACGGCCACATGTCTGCTTGTTTAGATTTTCTTATCGCTTTATAGACACTTTCAATATTTTTTTCGTCTTCTAGGTGGCATCATTAATTTTGTTCACGCCATAAATCAAAACTACTTTAAATTTGATTTATTTTTGTCAACATTGTTTTCGCTGTAATCTGTTGTGACCATTTTTGTGAAGGCGCAATGAAGCCGTTACATTTCACGCTTTTAATGTTGAGTGTTGGAAAACGAGATTTCTGTTAGATGCCCCGCAGGAAAAACCTGAACTGGTGAACGAGTACGAACCACTTCGCTTCTCATTTATCGGACGTGGCGATATTTGGTATTAGAGTGTGTCTGTGAAAAGGCCGAAAAGCAGACGCAAATAATTGCAATTCTCCCACATTTCGTGTGAGATGTTTCTTTTTTTCAACAGCTGTTTTCGTTTTGGGCAGATACCAAAAAAATACACCAGTTGTTTATCTCTGTAAGCCTTTATCATGTACTGAAAATGTGTTGTTTTTGATCATCGATGGAGGGTTCTGCTTTTAAATTGTTTATTCAACCCGAGAAAACGCATCTTGACAATAGTTGCCCTCAGTTCGAAGTCAAAGCTGATTTTGGCATTTGTGCTGGTTCCTAAGTTGATAAAGCCTTTTTCAACAAAGCATTTTTTGACAAATCCAACTTCGAAATTTTGCCTGGAAACAGTGTGCTCTCAATGGTTTCTGACATAGCGTCAGGTTTGTTTTACCGCGGTATCCGTCGGTGCTTCATCTCACGGTACGTAAAGCACGGCGCGTTAAACTAATGTGTTGATCAGTACTTCGAAATGCAAACATTTTCACTTCCAATTAGCGGGATGGACACACTAATCACTTTGGTATGATCGGATTCCATCCCTTTTTGAAGGGGGCCTTCTCGAAATGTAATGTTTTTGTGCTATCCTGTCGAGTATACCGGCAGCACTGCCAGTTAGGTTACAATTTTGTTTTTCATAGATATAAACTTTTCGAGTCAAGCATTGATTCGGAATTAACGAAATGGGAACTAATTAAAACTTTCAGTATGTACTTTGTATGGAAGAACAGGCATGACGCCTCAGCGAAAAAAATCCGAAAAATCAGCGATATTTCGTAGTCACTTGAAACTTACACTTTGACTGAAATTCAATCGGCTGTAAAACTGCGTACCCAGAAAAATTCTGAAAATAGTGTTAAAAAGAAGAAAGTTTTTTTTTGTTTTGGAATTTTGAAAAATTTGGTTTCTTTGGTTGTTGGAGTAGGATTTATATTTTTATAAAAAAGTAGTGGTGTGTTTATAATTTTTCAACGGGACGTATATGAGAAGAAATCGTAGGAGTATAAATTGAAAGTGGTTAGGGCAAGCACATACTTACAAACATTTATTTGTAAATATGTACAGCTTTGTAAATCCATTTACTAATGTATAAGTTTTCATAAAACTGTAGGCGTTTAAAAATATAAAATAAATAAATTAAATAATCATACACGCAAACAGGCTGGGAGTCCATGCGAATGGAAACATGTTTTTAATATAAAATATAAAAATAGTTCAGCCTCAATCTAACATAGCTGGACGTATATTCTTCAGTGTGCTTTGAATTTTTCGCTTTTTTACATTTTAAATAAAAAATTTAAATATTTATTGGCCGGCATATGACTTTTTATCTTTGTCAATAACTAAAATTAAGTCTGTAATTTATTTGATGCATTTTAAAGATTGTATTATTTTGTATAATTTTTTTAAATAAATTTGAATCGTACTTACATATGTAAATTCATAAAAAATCTATGAATTCATTGAATTTTAGATGTGATAAATAAAACCATACGCATAAACATATGTACATATGCTGATAAATTACCAGATTACTTGAAAAAGTTCTTTAAATATAATGTAAACTCTGCGCGCTATAAATAGTGGTTTTGGCAAAATAAGGAAATAGGTTTAAGCCATATGATTATCAAAGGGAAGTACCTACCATTTAAAAAAAAATTACTATCATATATTTAGAAATATATAAAATGGCATTAAGCAGTACACTTTGGCGATGCAAAACTATGCCGATGATATTCCCTTTAATATTACCTTAATGAAAAAAAAATTGTTATACAGGTTTTGGCACGAATAATAAAAGACCTACCTCAGAATTTTCATTTACTTCATCAACCAGCTAAAAGGCCAGCTTAAAAAAATGCCAAAATACTCGTTTGTTTTTCGCCGCTACAGTGGCTGAACCTCTTAAGCTACAGGCGATATTATCGAACAAAGTGGATATTAACAATATTAGAGCGGACTAGAATTACATAAATAAAATCCAGTTCCGATTGACCAGCACAACGAGCCATGTCCAAAGCAGTGTCTGACATTCGATCGATAACCCATTATTATACTTTTCGCATTTCACGTTGATTTCAAATTGAGTATGAAATAATCGGCTTGTAAGTTTGACGGTGGTAGGCTTTAATTGTTAAACGATTTTATTTTTAGATTTACTTCAGCCAAAGTTAATTACTTTTCAGCGCTAAAAATAATATTTGTGTCACAAGCATGAAGAATTTGATTGAGTGTCGAATATTTAAAAATTTACAAGAAAAGAAACAACAAAAAAAAACAGAAAACGGTTAACAACACAACTGACTTTATTAGTGATCGTGCGCCGCTAACAGGTGCGACTCAAGCGAAGCTCTGATCAAAACAAAAACTGGAACTCGAACAAACGCAGTGAGAGGGAAAACGCGTTCACACAAATAATTTAAGTATTTGTTGGTTTATTGCTGGTGTTTATAGTTTTTTCCTTATATCGTAGTTTTGTTGGCCAAGTGAAGATGCTAAATATGATGACTTCATTTAAAATATACAAATTATTGCTCTATTATTATTATTATTATTACCATTTTGAATTTAATAGGATTGGTATGATTTTTAAGATAATTTTTACACAAATGTGGAATTTATTTACGTCAATGCGGAATACTAAGAAAGTTATCATCGTAAAGCGTATAACACAGGTGAGGGGAGAGCGTGCCAAAGCATGAAAAAGTTTCGCTTAAAAACGGGCATGTAGAAAAGGGCAGAGAATACGTCAGCCAGAATTGTGGAAATGGTATTAGTTTAGGTGTAGGCATTTTAGTGTTGAATGAGAAAATAAGGAATAATAAAAAATGGAAACTAATGAAATATTGCATTTAATAAATCGTTACATTTATTCAATTGGGTATCTCGAGAAACATCTGCGAAGAAGAGCTAAAGTCAGTCAAAGTTACACAACCCGCGACAAACGATAGCACACCATCATTTTGCTCGGGTCTGACAATTTCTATTTTTGTTTTTGAATCCTCTTTTTTATAACTGTACAGCTTATTGTCTCACAAAAACCATTTAAATCCATATCTCGAACTTTAAAAATAAATTAGAAAAATTCCACAAAATTTTCATCACAATTCCACGGGTTTTAAATAGAGTTTCTAGGAAGTTTTCTGGTATGCAGTTGTGGAGTACTAAATTGTGATATAAGAAGATGCAAGTTTGAAGTTGCCAAAAATCCTATTCATATTTTATAATATTTTCTCTGGCGGTGTTGGGTATTTTCTTTAGGTGATAAATGCACGAAATATTTTTTTTTTGTATGAGGGAAAATGCGTTGTTCTGCAGGGAAAAAATAAATAAATAAAAAAAATACCAGTCTAACGGTTAGACGGGATAGAAGTGAAACCTTCCGTAAAACAAACTGAGAAAGAATGAGACGAAAGCAGCATTAGGGGCGGGATAATTATAGGTTCATTATAATATTGCTATAAAGTTCATATTTTATTTTCTTCATTTTATTATTATTCATCCTCAATGTTTTCAATTAATAAATATGATACAAATGCTTTGGTTTCGATGTTGTCAACATATCTTTGAAATACCGCGTCAATTGTTGTTTTTGATCGTGTTGTCGATTCAGTGCGATTGTTACACATTTTTAAATTGAATGTCGTATTGAGAAAGTCAATTGAAGGAACCGCTGTGTCCAATGCAAAATTTACGTTAAAATCGCCACTTAAAATCATTGGAACTTTATCGTAATCTTTCCTAAGTATCCGCGATACTTCTGGTGTATACTTTATTAAATTTCCGTGATGCTATTTATTGATGTTTTTTTCTGTCGATATTCACGACACTTTTCTGCATTATTTTTCGGCATAATTGCGGTAAATATTTAAAAATGAAAATATTTACGAATATAAAAATACACACGCGGTTGCTATTATGAGCGTCCCCAGCAAAACCTGCGTGACCGAAACTGTAACACAATTACATTTTTTTGAATGTTACAAACACATATGCACGCAGGTTTTGCTGGGGCGTGACCGAAACTCTAACACAATTACACATATGCACTCGTATTTGTTTGAAAATCGACTTTTTTTTTGGTTCTCCGTCACCTTTGGAAAATGTGTAAACAGTAAGCAAACTTTATTCAAATATTTTCCCTCATTTTTGCATCAGTAAAATTAAACAAACGCCGTAGCCGAATGGGTTGGTGCGTGACTACTATTCAGAATTCACAGAGAGAACGTCAGTTCGAATCTCGGTGAAAATACCAAAATTAAGGAAAACTATTTTTCTAATAGCGCTCACCCCTCAGCAGGCAATGGCAAAACACCGAGTGTATTTCTGCCATGAAAAAAAGCTCCTCATAAACATATCATAAAATAAAATAAAATAATTGTATAAAAAAATTGTTTTTCTTGTGATTCGAACCAAGGATTTTGGATCGGAAGCTCACATTGCTAGTCGCTCGGCTACCGCGCCATGCTGTCGGCGCTGGCCTAAAAGTTATTTAGTTCGTCGCTACGTTTATATCAACATATAATATAACGCTTCGTAGCCAAGAGTGTCGCTTTTTTCGTTTCACTTTTTCTCAAATCACTCCCAACGATTCTAAAGAAGTTTTCACTTCAAAAATGCATCACCTAAAGGCTATATTGCAAGCAACGCGAAAGGAAAATTTTGCCATACTTGCGCCTTCATAGAGATCATTAATCTCACCTGATGTTTTAACGAATCCATCGATACCTTCAGTGGAATGGCGAACAGAATTCAGTGGTCCGCCAATTCACGATCCCTCAGTGCTGAGCATAACTATTTGTACAGAAATCAGTGTATGGAGCTCCGTTTTTATTCCCGTAAGGAGTAAGCAGGTCTTAATTTTGAACAGTAAAAACGCGATAAATTTTCGATTGATGCTCAGTTTGCCACACTAATAAGTTTTATATTTTTGCAACTTGTGCATATTTCTATTCGCTGAACTGTTTTTTTTTCAAATACTCTACAAATAACTTCGAATGTGTTACAGTCCCAGACGTGTTACTTAGGAGTTCAAGTCTGGGGCCCTCTCTGAGGAAACGTTGCATACGTAGACGCTCATCTCGGTCAATTCTAAGTCCATTTCTGAAATATGATGCTCCAAATAATAAGTTTTAACAGCATATTCGCAATCACTTCTGGCATTTAGTTGCGCGTAGTGCTTGCGGACAAAGTCGAGCTCCGAGATTTGATAAGCGGGCTCAATTCTGATTCAAAGTGATCAATGAATTTGAGTACTGAAACCTTGTGCCAAGAGCTGTCGAAAACTAGTCTACATCATCCTTACAAATACATTAAGAGTTTCTCTGCTGTTCTGTCTCTAATAACTCCAACAATCCAACTACCACCATTCACACAACGAGGCGCCAATGCAAAATTTACGTTAAAATCGCCACTTAAAATCATTGGAACTTTATCGTAATCTTTCCTAAGTATCCGCGATACTTCTGGTGTATACTTTATTAAATTTCCGTGATGCTATTTATTGATGTTTTTTTCTGTCGATATTCACGACACTTTTCTGCATTATTTTTCGGCATAATTGCGGTAAATATTTAAAAATGAAAATATTTACGAATATAAAAATACACACGCGGTTGCTATTATGAGCGTCCCCAGCAAAACCTGCGTGACCGAAACTGTAACACAATTACATTTTTTTGAATGTTACAAACACATATGCACGCAGGTTTTGCTGGGGCGTGACCGAAACTCTAACACAATTACACATATGCACTCGTATTTGTTTGAAAATCGACTTTTTTTTTGGTTCTCCGTCACCTTTGGAAAATGTGTAAACAGTAAGCAAACTTTATTCAAATATTTTCCCTCATTTTTGCATCAGTAAAATTAAACAAACGCCGTAGCCGAATGGGTTGGTGCGTGACTACTATTCAGAATTCACAGAGAGAACGTCAGTTCGAATCTCGGTGAAAACACCAAAATTAAGGAAAACTATTTTTCTAATAGCGCTCACCCCTCAGCAGGCAATGGCAAAACACCGAGTGTATTTCTGCCATGAAAAAAAGCTCCTCATAAACATATCATAAAATAAAATAAAATAATTGTATAAAAAAATTGTTTTTCTTGTGATTCGAACCAAGGATTTTGGATCGGAAGCTCACATTGCTAGTCGCTCGGCTACCGCGCCATGCTGTCGGCGCTGGCCTAAAAGTTATTTAGTTCGTCGCTACGTTTATATCAACATATAATATAACGCTTCGTAGCCAAGAGTGTCGCTTTTTTCGTTTCACTTTTTCTCAAATCACTCCCAACGATTCTAAAGAAGTTTTCACTTCAAAAATGCATCACCTAAAGGCTATATTGCAAGCAACGCGAAAGGAAAATTTTGCCATACTTGCGCCTTCATAGAGATCATTAATCTCACCTGATGTTTTAACGAATCCATCGATACCTTCAGTGGAATGGCGAACAGAATTCAGTGGTCCGCCAATTCACGATCCCTCAGTGCTGAGCATAACTATTTGTACAGAAATCAGTGTATGGAGCTCCGTTTTTATTCCCGTAAGGAGTAAGCAGGTCTTAATTTTGAACAGTAAAAACGCGATAAATTTTCGATTGATGCTCAGTTTGCCACACTAATAAGTTTTATATTTTTGCAACTTGTGCATATTTCTATTCGCTGAACTGTTTTTTTTTCAAATACTCTACAAATAACTTCGAATGTGTTACAGTCCCAGACGTGTTACTTAGGAGTTCAAGTCTGGGGCCCTCTCTGAGGAAACGTTGCATACGTAGACGCTCATCTCGGTCAATTCTAAGTCCATTTCTGAAATATGATGCTCCAAATAATAAGTTTTAACAGCATATTCGCAATCACTTCTGGCATTTAGTTGCGCGTAGTGCTTGCAGACAAAGTCGAGCTCCGAGATTTGATAAGCGGGCTCAATTCTGATTCAAAGTGATCAATGAATTTGAGTACTGAAACCTTGTGCCAAGAGCTGTCGAAAACTAGTCTACATCATCCTTACAAATACATTAAGAGTTTCTCTGCTGTTCTGTCTCTAATAACTCCAACAATCCAACTACCACCATTCACACAACGAGGCGTCACAAATCAAACCATACAATTTTATCAGAATTGGAAGTGCGTTTTGTGCTTCATTGCATATTTCCTGTACAGTGATTTATCTCTGCTCATTGTGCGCACATAAACCTAGCAAAATCGCCTGATCACAAAGCGATCCCAAACGGTACACAAAACCAATGAGTAAATTAAAAGGAAAACAATTGATGTAATTGTCTACTCACATCATTGAAATTGGCAAATGAGTTGTAATGCCATTATCCTCGCGCCGATCTGTATAGCAGCTTAGCACAGTTCCAACTTCCGTGTGCCAAAAAGGATGCCTCACATCAATCAACTGATCGAGAAGTAATATCATCAACTGTCAGTAGTTTGTTTTTATCAGCATTTGCAAGTTTGAAGATTTATTTCTAGTTTGGTATGTTTTTTGTTCTGCTAAATGGGTGTTGACAGTTTAATGTGTGATTATTGCTAAGGTGTGTGTGTGTATGTATGCGTGGGGTCTAGTTGCAAGTATGCATATAGTATAAGTATGTATGTATGTATTTATGAGCATGTCCTGTCGCCCAATATCGGTAATCCATCAATAGTGCCGCAGTCATCGCTGCCGGCTGCTTTTTGTCGGCTTATCGCAAAACGTAGAGATTAGAAGGCAATTAACACCAACGGACAAGAGAGTTGAGTGCATAAAAGTGCTTGAGTGCTTGAATGGATGTAATGTGTATTTATTGGATGTTTTAGGGGATGACTCGTTGCGGAAAAATGAGGAGGCCTGCTATTTTGAAACTAATCTGATTGCTTTCCCAATACTAAATTAGGTTTGAGATCAATTTGAGGTTGAGTTGCGGACTAAAGTATTCCTCGATTTTCGAATGTTGTCTCCAAACTGCATATCCGATTAAGAATTATAGTATTCTGAACACAAAGGGCAGTAGGTGTTAACGCAATAGTGCGAAAAGTCATAACAAAATGAAATCTTGGGTTAAAATTTCAAGTCAATCAGAGTCAAGATTTGCTCGAGTTATGAATATGGCCGATTTTAAAAATTTAGTTTCGATAAAAAGAGTCTGGATGAAGAAGATAGTCCAAACACAGCTTGGGAAAAAATCAAAACTAATATAGTATTTTGGAAGCAGCAACAGAAGCCTTAGGTAAACGGTCAATAACAAGCAAAAAAAAACGCCTTGGTACACGGAAGAAATTAAACGAATAACTAATCAGAAAAAGAAAGCTTACTTGAAGTATAGGTCGTTGAAAACTGAAGAAAGTGAACGATACTACAAAGACCAAAGGAACGCTACAAATAAAAGAATAAGAGAATTTAAGGAATCCTACTGGGAAGGTTTTACAAAATCGATGGAACGAGATATGTATGGTGCGCAAAGGAAAGTGTGGAAGATGCTTAGAAACAGGAAGTTAGAAGTAAATGAAACTGTCAAATTACATCCAATAAATATTGACAAATGGGAATCATATTTTAAAGAGCTATACAAAAACAAACCCGACACCACGACAACATCTGATTCTTGCTATGAATATGAAACTGAAAGCGAAGTGGTAATGCTTAACGAAATTGAATATGCGATAAAAACTTTGAAGAACAGAAAAGCACCTGGCCATGACAATATCACAAACGAAATGCTGAAATATGGCGGAATACAGCTTCAACTAGAGCTTATAAAACTTTTCAATATCATCTTGAATCACAAAGAAGCTCCATCAGAATGGAAAACAAGTATAACAATCCCGATCTTTAAAAAGGGGGAAAAAGACGACCAGCATAATTACCGCTGAATAACGCTCCTGCATTCCACCCAAAAGCTTTTCACAAAACTCCTATCATCAAAATTACAGCCATACCTACACGGACAAGAAGAACAGCAAGGATTTCGTAAAAACCGATCAACAACAGATTGCATTTTTATCCTACAACAAATAATGGAAGAATAAATTGAGTTCGATTGTCGAGCCTTCATGTGTTTTGTAGACCTTAAAAAAGCTTTCGACCGAGTCAGACTGATGGACGTCTTGGAAATTTTAAAGGAGAGAAAAGTTCCTCGAAAAATTGTTAAAGTCATTAGGAATCTCAATACCAATTGCACAACTAAAGTTATGGTAAATGAGAAATTTACCATCAGCGGCCACCGTAGCCGAATGGGTTGGTTCGAATCTCGGTGAAAGCAAAATTAATAAAAACATTTTTCTAATAGCGGTCGCCCCTCGGCAGGCAATGGCAAACCTCCGATTGTATTTCTGCCATGAAAAAGCTCCTCATAAAAATATCTGCCGTTCGGAGTCGGCTTGAAACTGTAGGTCCCTCCATTTGTGGAACAACATCATGACGCACACCACAAATAGGAGGAGGAGCTCGGCCAAACACCTAGCAGAAGTGTCGCGCCAATTATTTATTTTATTTTTATTTTTATAGAGTTCATCACAGGAATACGACAAGGGGATTCATTAAGTCCGCAACTTTTTAATCTAATCATAGATGAAATTATTTCTGAAGTTAACCAACTTCAAGGCTACAAACTAAATAATCAAAACATAATAATTTGCTATGCAGATGATGCAGTTTTAATTGCTGATAGTGAAGATAATCTTCAAAGGCTCTTGCACCTTTTCGTTACTACTGGTTTGAAATTTAATATGGAAGTTTCAACAGCAAAAACAAATTCAATAGTAATATTGAAGGAACCAGTAAGGTGTAAGCTAGAAATTAACCAGAACATTATAGAACAAGTAATGCAATACAAATATTTGGGAGAAGTGAGAGAAAGATGTACAAATGGTGCAAAAATTTCAGGTTTTCTGCGAGATATTATATGGAAGAACAAATATATGGATGTGGAAAGTAAAACGCGTGTGTATAAAACAATCGTAAGGCCGATATTAACATACGGTGCAGAAGCTCGTGCGGAGAACACAAAAACGAAACAATTATTGCGCTCTACAGAAATGCACACATTAAGGACGATAGTAGGAAAACCGAGGTGGGATTGCTGTAGAAACCATGATATTAGAATCCAGACGAACACCGATGACATTGTCAAATTTATAAGATCAAGAAGACGCGCATGGAACGAGCATGTTTCGAAAGCCTCGAACAACCGATTAATTAAAATTGCACGTGACGGAATTCCAGTGGGAAGGCAACGTCCTGGAAGACCACCGAAAAAATGGGCGCAAAGCTGGATATCATCCTCAATAGAAAATTAATATCAGTTATTTATTTAAATATTACAATACATATATAATTCAGTATTATTAATATGATAAATTATAAAATTTTGTGTCTAAGAAATTGTGTAAAGAAAAACAGGCATGTCCTAAATAAAAGAAGAAGAAGATAAAAAGAGAGTAAAAAATCTGAAAAAGAGCTGCCAACATTTGTATGAAAAATACTTTTCGTTAGTCCCACAAATTTGTGAGGTACCTTGGGGGGTAAATCGGGGAGTCCTTGACTACTAACTGCAGGGTCTTCAAAGCGCTTTGGCAAAAGCTGAATCTTAAAAACAAAAAATGTTTGCTTAGATTGAGAGTTGCACTTTAAAGAAGCTGTGTCAAATATCTTGGCGATTATTTTTCTGAGGATCTGATAAATGTCTCACTGGAGGGAGAGCTTAAAAAGATCTAAGTGGTTTAAGCAACTTAGTTAGTGGATGGAATGCAGGTATTACAATGAGCCTGTGGGTCACCAAGTGTTTTTTTTTTAGATATGCAACCTTGCGACCTACCCTCCAACCTAGGTTAGGTTAGGTTGAAGCGGATGTCCTGTGGGACACACTCAGGCTCATAACCCATTGTGATGCCGCGTGGGGAGCTTGTCCCTATCTCTCCTAAAACCAGTGTGTGTTTTTCAAAAATTTTAAACCATCTCTGATTTTTATAGAACTGAGGTCTTCTAACTCATTAAAAAATTGTCTACCCAGAATAGTAAACCTGCGTCTGGATAGAGCAGGGCAGTGGCACAGTAGGTGCGAGATTGTCTCTTCCTCGTCCTCATCTAGACAACTTCTGCAGAAGTCATGTGTTTGCACACCCATCCTTTGGGCGTGTCTACCTATTAGGCAGTGCCCCGTTATGACTGAGATCAATGTGCTAAGACTGTGTTTATTTTGGCTTAGCAGAAATTCTGTGCGTTTAGCATTTAGAGTCGGCCATAGTTGACGGGCGATTTTGCAGGTTGCTTCATTTCGACATCTTTCGTTTGCTTTCTTTACAATTTCTTCAAGGATGTGAAGCTTACATGTTTGGAAGGGTATCCCTATGTCATTATCTATGTGCTCGTCCGACAATTTAGTGCCGAGTCTTGCTAGTGCTCTACAGTTACCCTCAATGTCGCGATGGCCAGGAACCCATGTTATCTTTAGGTGAAATGACTTAGCCATCTCGTTAAAAGATGTGCGGCATTTCATGGCTACCTTGGAGGTTGTCGACTGTTTTGTGAGGGATTTATCGCCGCTTGACTATCAGTGAAAATGTAGATATTATTTCCGTATATCGCATCACACTGTATCAGTGTCGCGCCTTTTACTATTGCCATCAGTTCAGCCTGAAAGACACTACAGTAGTCGGGGAGCCGAAAACTGAAAGAGATCCCCAGATGTTCAGAATATACACCTCCGCCCACCCTACTCTCGAGCTTTTAGCCATCTGTGTATACATGGATGGACTCGTCCTGTCTCACGTCGTCCCGTTCCCACTCTTCCCTTGAGGGTAGGAGGGTCGTAAACGATGTAATGGCAAGTATAGGCGGGAGTGCATAGTCCACCAGTCCGGGAAGCGCCAAAGTGCCAGCCAGGATTTTACCGTGGCCATAATCCGTGTTTGACCACTTGTTTAGAGTGTTCAGCCTTATTGCCGCACTGCGTGCGTTATATATTGCCTGCAGATCTACCGGAAGGAGGTTTAATGTCGCATATAATGCTTCCGATGGTGTGGTTGACATGGCACCGGTTATCAGAACAGATGTTAATTTTTGCACCTTGTCAAGTTTCTTGATGTTCACACCCTTCTGAAGGACATCCCACCATATTACAATACCGTAGTAGAGAATTGGCCTAACCACTGCTGTGTAGAGCCAATGTATCATTCTGGGTTCCAATCCCCATTTCTTCCCAATAAGCCTTCCGCAGGAGTACATTGCGGTCATAGCTTTACGTGCTCTGTCTGCGACTGTGAGCCCCCAATTTAGCTTCGTATCTAGTACAAGTCCTAGATATTTTGCCCTTTCTATTACTCTAAGTAGTTTCCCTCCTAGGAATATTTGTTGAAGAGAAGGTGTTTTGTGTTTCCTACTAAAAAGTATCAGATCCGTTTTTTCCGGATTTACCTCTAGTCCTCGACTTTTACACCAAAGTGATAGTCTGTTGAGACATCTTTGTTGGAGGTCACATAATGTTGGAAGGTGTTTCTCCGAGATTGCTTGCTGTTTGAGTGTGGAAAACTTCACTAGGCGGGAATATACAGGTAATGCAAATGTGAAAAATGTCTGCTCTTTGATATCTATAACTGCCGATTTGTTGTTGTGTTACTTAGTTCTCTTCCGTTTATATAATACAATCTTTAGATTAGATTAGATTTGTGGGGGGTTGGACAAGTCCAAGCACTTAGTCAGTAGGCCATTGTACCACACCGGGATAGATTTCAGTAGAAATAATAGAATACAGATAGGAAAGATAAAAAGTGGGCGGTGAGACGTATAAATTAGTTTGACGTTGCTCTGCAGTGTCGTCATTCTCAGGACAGGATAGGCATATCGGGCTGTCTACGACCCCGATGTTAGCCATATGCTGACCACAGACGTTGTGCCCTGTGATTACACCCACCAGTACTTTCAGGTCCTTTCTGCTGAGTTTTAGGAGAAAGGTCGCTGTTTTCCTGTTTGGTTCTTTCACAAAGCACTTGGCTACTCTGCACGAGTTCAACTCAGACCAACAGCCTCCATGAGTAGGCCTCATGAAGTCGTCAATCCATAGTTGAATCGATGCGGAATTGACAACTAGAAAGGGTTCAGGGCCTGGTGGCATACTTGCAGAGCCTTCATTTGCCAATTTATCAGCTAACTCGTTCCCTGTAATACCACCTGTAGGCACCCGAATAAGACTAATTTTGTTGTGTTTTGCAACACTGTCCAGTTTTGTCTTACATTCACCGACTAACTTCGAAGAGCAGCGTGGGTTAGCAAGAGCTTTCAGGGCAGCTTGACTGTCACTACAAATTCCTATACTGTTGCCAAACTTACTTTGCCTTAATGGCAGAGAAACTCACGGCGGGTATTTGCCAGTATTTTTATTTAAAAAAATAATAATTAGAAAAAAAAAAGAAATTCAATTAATTTGAAATTTTAATTTTATTTGCATTGGTTATTAATGATTTCAAGTTTTTTGTTGCTTTAATTCACTCTAATGATTTGTTACATCGAATTTAATGAAATTAAAAGAAATAAATTTGAAAACAAAATTTATTTTGCTTTAAAATTTTTTTTTCTCAACTCTGCGACCATAAAATACCCATCCACACTTGCTATATCTTGCATCTACTTAGTAGAAATAAAATTTATTTATACAAGCAACAACTTTCATAATTAAAATCGTGTTGCAACACCAAAGCTTATGCACCGGCAATCGCTTCACATTTGTTTATACAATAAAAACAGAAACAACAACATAAGCCCATCAATATACATAAATACATGCATGAAGAAACAGCAGAAATGCATTTCGTATTATGGAAAACGAACGACGACATCGAAATAAAAGTAAAAATGAAAATAAAAATGTGAAGAGCGGCATGGAAAAAAGAAATAAGCATTACATGCAGCGATATTAACATATCTACATTCTCTTATAAGCACACACTTGCCTACACACATATGTGTGTCGACGACTGCCAAGTCAAATCCAAATAGCCGCACCGATTAAGCTAGCAAATGCGGCGAGCCCACAACTAGGAGGCGGCGCATGCGCAATGCGTTTGAAAAAATTTCATGGTTTATTACACACGAGCACATACAGAGACATAAAATGCAATATTTATATCTGTCACTTGACTTGCTATATGCGCTGGGGTCTCTGTGTCTCTGCAACTTCGTCACTGCGTCAAAAAAAGAAAACAACGTCTGGCATTTCCTTCTAATTCTTTCATCAGTGGCCAAACAAAGAGTCTTTCACTTCTTTCTAATTCTTTCTTTACACTTTTTGTAAGCTTTGCTGTGGAAGTTTCCATATTTTGACCTCTTCGAGTTGTAACTAGTGGTTGGTTTTTTTATTAGCACTGCATATCTGCTGACGGTAATAAAAACATTTAGAACGAAACTCGAAGGTTTGGTTGAACCGACAAAATCTGTGCCGTTTATGTATGTGAATTGAAGATGTATGTTTGTACGTATATGGAAGAAATATAAAATATTTAAAAACTTTAAATCTTTCCAAATAGCTATGAAAACTCCATTAACCCAATTTAGTAACTGCGCAGCCATGCGTCATATATTTATTTTAGTATTTATGCGGTTAATAAATAGTTAAATTGTTAACTTTCAATAAAAATGTTTGAAGTTGAATCATATTGAATCCGCAGATCATACAAATGTAGTGAAATGAATGTTGATCGGACTATCGGTGTATAGGTATACGAAGGATACCTGTGCATATTGGGTAGTCGAAAAAGTCGTTTCGTATTTCTAATCAAACTTCAACTCATTTTTTTATATTTACCACCTTTTGCCATTTTTCTTCTAGAGACATTATTCCGTCAGTGTAAAACTATTGTGGTTTCTCGGCGAAAAACTGCGACAATTAATTTTCACAGGTTTCTCTTGAAGCCAACTTTACTCCATTAAGCGAGTTCTGCATTGACCGAAACAAATGGTAGTCCGATGGTGCAAGGTCAGGGCTATATGGTGGATGCATCAAAACTTCCCATCCAAGCTCTCCCAGTTTTTGCCGAGTCATCAAAGATGTGTGTGGCCCAGCGTTGCCCTGATGGAAGACGACACCCTTTCTGCTGATCAGTTCTGGCCGTTTTTTTCGATTGCTTGCTTCAATCTCATCAGTTGTTGACAGTAAAGTGTAGAATCGTTCGAGCAGGCTGGAGCAGCTCATAGTGGATGATTCCTTTCCAATCCCACCAAACACACAGCATAACCTTTCGAGGCGTCAATCCTGGCTTTGCGACCATTTGTTGAGCTTAACCACCCTTGCACCATGATCGTTTTCGCACATTATTGTCGTATTTGATCCACTTTTCGTCTCCTTTTACCATTCGCTTCAGAAATGGTTCGATTTCATTTCGTTTCAGCAAAGAATCGCAGATGTTAATTCGGTCCATTAAATTTTTCACAGACAATTCATGTGGTACCCAAACAGCGAGCTTCTTTTTTTAACCAGCCTTTTTTAAATGGTTCAAAACCGTTTGATGATGAATGTTTAGTGCCTTGACGATGTCATGGCAGCTTATGTGACGGTGCTGGTCAATCTTTTCCATAATTTCATCGACTTTTTCAACGATAGGTCGACCGGAGCGAGGTGCATCTTTCACATCGAAATCGGAAGCGAGCGAACCATTGTTGTGCTACACGAACTGATACAGCATCGTCTCCGTAAACTTCACAAATTTCATTGGTGGCTTGCGTGGCATTCTTCCCTTTTTTATACAAAAATTTCAAAATATAGCGAATTTTTTCATTATTTTCGCTCATTTTTGAACAGCTATAACTTTGTTTCAACTTCTCCGAATTAAATTTTTATTTTAGTTAAGTGAAGCTTAAAATGTCACTTTTCTAACACCATATGATATGACACAATGTGATTGGTAGCAGTGGAGATAGATGACTCCAACGACATCTATTGAAAAAATACGAAAAGACTTTTTTCGACTACCCAATATAACGAATGCCCCAAATTTTGGAGGAAACGCACAAGACTCACAGCAAAAAAATCGTAAAAATCAATGCGACTTTCGAGCTACTTCAAGATTGCATTTTATTATACTGAAATTTAATTGGCCATAAAGATGAGTACCCAAATGACTTTTCGAATTTTTCTTCTACATTAAAATCAATTTAAAAGGAAAACTCCTTGAAAAAAAATGTTAAAAATGTTGTTTACATTAATGATTTATTTCTCAATAATTCGGTGGGAGCGCTAATAAGTAACAATGACTATTTACCAAACACAAGAAACCGCCTAGAAGCCGCAGAATCGAGAACAAAACAAACAAAGAAGCCACAAAATGTCAGGTAATTAATAATAAAAAGTACTAATGAAGGTGATTGTGAGTCTGAACGCCACGGGTATAAGCTAAAAGGTACATAAACAAGGACCTCTCGGGCGGTGTTTGAAAGTGCAAGAAATTATTTATGATTGGCGCGCTGATCATATCCTTTGTGTGTTTATTAAAAATTCATACAAGCAGCTAAGCTATTAAAAAGAAGCCAATCGATTCTATAAAAGAAAAGTGGCTGACATTAGTTTTACGTTAATAAGTCAAAAACGCTAATGAAACACAAACAAATACGCACACAACCAAAGGGAGACATTGTAGTTATGATATATGGAAGGGAGTCCTTTGAAATATGTGTGTAGGTCCTCGACATAGTTGGAAAATTAGAGAAAATTATGATTTAGTGCGGACAAACAAAGGCATTACATTACATGCATACATACATTGAAATTGAATGCACGTATGAACGCGCGGGTTATGAGCGGCAATTGGCTGTTGAATACAAATAATTTTAAAGAATTTTTTAATAAATGTCACACTGTCAAGGTGATTAATAGCGTCGCTATAATAGATTATTCTGGGTTAGTCTGGGTTAAGTGTTCTTCAATAAAACAAACATCTCGAAACACACTAACAGTCAGCCAAAATATTTTGAAACAGTTTCGTGCGATTGCGGTGCAATTTCGGAACAAACTTTGTTTTAGAGTAAAGTTATCGGAGGTCGCTGTAGCCGACAACATGAAGACGCACACCACAAATAGGAGGAGAAGCTCGGCCAAACACCCAAAAAGGGTGGCAGCTGCTTTAATAAAAGTTACAAAAAATTAAAAAAAAAAATGTATAGAAAAAAAAAAATTAAACTAAACATTAAAAAGAGACAGACGCTTTAAACACACTTTCAATTTTTGTTTAGTTGTTTGCGCCAATTCCAGTTGCCCAACTAATTTAGAAAACATATCCTCACCGCCACACACATCGCGCGCCTCGGTGGTAGCCTGTGGTAGTTCTGAAAACAGCCAAATATGCGACTAATTGACTGCTTATCTGATGCCTAGCAAATGGAATTTGAATTAAGCCAAGAAAAGGAGAGTAAATAAAGACATGCCGCATACCATACACATACAAGTATAAGATTTAAATTATCATATACGGCTGGTAGCAAGGACCTTCGCGGAACACCACAATTGAGACTTCAAGCAGCGCTCAGTGAATTATTTTTTTCATCTATTTTCAATTTACCCTTTAGTTGGTGGTATGTGTGCGTGTGTATGCGTATAGAAAAAATGAGAATGTTAGGAATTTTTTATAAATTTTTACTTTTTATTAATTACAACAACACAGCGACGAAAATTGAAATAAATAAATAAGAATAAAAACAAAATTGATTTCACATCTGCAGTCGATTGCGCAGATCGTCGCCTGTATGGAGCAGCTGCAGCGATGCTTATCAGTAGCCGAGCAAGTTCTGAGCCACCAGACAGCCGACCGGCCAGTCAGCAAGTCACTACTGCCAATAGTTCGGTTCGTAGATACGCATCGCGATATGTGGCGCGCGATGCTAAGCGATATAGCAAGTTTTTATAGCGGTTGCAGCGCATACACCAGCTACGACTATTTAAAATATTTTCCTTATTATGAACATATTTTTAAATACAAATTTTTCGCTTATCATCGGCAGAGATCTTTACAAAAAGTTTTTCCTATGCGGTTATGGCAGGCGAGACAGGGCGCTGCCACCGGCTAGAAGGCAAAGCCAGTTGGCAGCACGGTTATTAGCAGCAATGCACACATTCATACATATTTATATAAAAACATACACACATACATAGTTGTAGAAGTGCGCATAAGTGCGCGAGATGCATCGCAGTGTTTGGCGTTCAATGAATGCTCACATTTACCTTAATATTGTATGTTCCTATGGAAGTATGTATTTATGTATGTATATATGGATGTTTTTTGTGATGCCATCCTTGGCCAAGTATCCTCTTCTGCCTTTTCTTTTACGTTTCGCTCCCTCCCTCTATCTCTCTCTCTCTCTCGTTTTCTCACCCACTTCCCTTTGGCTGCTTCGTTTCTTAAGTGCATTGCAGTGATACGCACTTGTCGATAAGCCAAAAACATAAAGGCCAAGTTGCCGCCACATTGCCGCCTTCCAGCCTGCCGCGCTGCCAACTCCGCTATCACAGTGCGAGCTACTTTGTCGCCAACAACAACGCCGCCGTCACCGCTCGTATTTCATTAACTCATATTTAAAGGCTCATTCAGGTTTTCAAGCAATATACAAGCAAAATACATAGATACACACACATATACATACACATATATATGTACCTGTAGCTGTGTGCACCTATTGGCCGTTCAATTTGCCAAGTCATTAGCCGCTTTGGCGCGCAAAAGGATGGCGATGCAGAAATTAAAGACGCACATTAAAAATTCACATATTTTTATAGTAAATATAAATAATCAATAATGCAAATACAGGGTGACGCATGAGGAACTGATAAAAAAAGATTCAGGTTGAAACCAAAAAAGTACCAAAAGAAATAAATTAAAAATAATAATAAATTAATTGAAAATAATAATAAAATAATTAATAACTAATACTGCGGATTCAAAAACACTGAGACTGATTACTAATCATAGTAGTCGAATAGGAATGACTACCATTCCGTGTGGCAGAAGCTCGAAGCCCACTATGGACATGAAACACTTAATGATAGAAAAGATTTTTTCTGATAGGGGTCAGTCGACCTTCGGCAGCCAATAACAAACCTGTAATCTGCCACAAAAAAGCTCCTCATAAAAACCATCTGCCATTCGGAGGCGGAATTAAGCTGCAAATCGCTTCATATGTGGAACAGCATCAAGAGACGCAACACAAATTGCGCAAGGAGTTCAGCCAAACCACCAATAAAGGATGTACACCCTAATTATATATCGGATCTTGTTTTTAAGGGCTTGAGAACTTAAAAATATAATACAATACATACATTTTTATGGAATAAATTTTTTTTTTGTTAGGAGCTGGTGGATATTTGTATGGCATTTATTTTTGGATTATGTTTGCCGCGGCTACAAGTTAAATGGTCCATTGGATCAATCCCATTTTTGACGATTTTTTCGAAGAAATGGTGGCTGGAATATTACAATAAAGACAAATAAAAAGATCGTTCCATTACTAAAATTATAATTATAATGTTTTTTTGATTTAGTAGAACATTATTCAAAAAGTTACTGGATGATTAATTTTGCGCCAACTTGTACATATAGTACTTGAGCTATAGCAGCTCAGCTTTCTGACAAGCTTTTACTATTTTTCGTTGTTTCAGATGTTCATTATTTTATTTTCTGTTTTCATTTTTATTTTTATTTTTTATTTTTTTTATTAACATTTTTGAATATTCACATATGTATATTACTATTTTATTTACATTTATATTATTATTTTCTACAAAAGTATATCTCGCTGTCTACAAAAATCGTATAGATCCAAACTTCAAGGTGTATGCAAAAATCAGGGAAATTCGGAAAATTGTTTACAAAATTTCAAACTTTTTAATCGGAATTTAGAAAGAATTTATTTTGGTATAAATTGCAAATTTGAAGTCATTCAAAAAATGCGTTGATTTTTGGGAAGGTTTTCTGCATAGTATGTTGAGAATTTCCTTCCATACAAAGTACTTTTATGGAAGAAAACGCTTAACAATCAGTGAAAAAAAAATTAAGTGATCAGCATTATTTTTGAGCGACTTCAAATTTACACTTTATTGCACCAAAATTGGATGGGTTAAAAAACTACGTATTCAGAATTTTTTTAAAAGTTCTTAATAAATATTTGGAAATTTTGGTGAATTTGTTTTAATTTGTTAAAGTTTATGAATTTTGTACAAAGTTTGGAACTTTGATTCATAGGGTTTTTCTTATGCAAAGAACTATGTTTTTACAAAAAATGAACGAAAAAATGAAGCATGAAAAATATTGCAAATTTTTTTAAAATATAAAATTACTTTATTTATGTAAGCACAAATGTTTGTGTGTATGTAAGCGCAGTACAAATCTCATCGTAGTTAAATATTTAATGAGCGCCCCCCCGTACGAGTAGGGGAGAATATATTTTTATCTCCACTTAACAGTATACTAATTTAAATTTTTCGATAGAAGATAATTTATTTGAAGTGCAATTTCCGCCACATACCATTATTTTAGTGGAACATCCTGTTTTTATGCCTATACCTATCTAACTACCAATATGATAAACATACCAAAAACGTTCGCGTAAAAATTCTCGTATGTGTTTTAAAATCGTAAAATGTCCACATTAATCAGAAAAAAATCATTGAGAGTTTAGAAATATTTTTTTAACAAAATATTTTTGCATACGCAATGGCGTTTGAAGTGCCTCGAAATATGTCTTTTAATTAATAAAATATATGTATGTTGCTCTACATACGTACTTATTTTTTATTTATTATAGCATCTGGCGCCAATAATTTATTCCACTCGAAAACACTAAATTACAGTTGAATGGCCTATTTTCATACGAATCGTCGAAAAAAATTTCAATACTCATACCTACAATGTCTTTTTTCTTTTGTTTTATTTATAATATCAAATTCTCTTATCAAATACAAATACGAACACTTGGCGAGCAAACAAAGGCGGCGAGCGAGGCAACTGCACAAAAGTGGAATGCAGGGAAAAAACTCGGAAAAGTAAACAACCAAGCGCAAGCGTGAAATTTGGTATTGCCAAAGCTTATATGCCCTTCAATGGATTTTTTAAATCCAAGAATTAGTTAATCGAAAAATACTCGCTTGAATGTCCTATGTGTGCAGGGGGCTCACCTGCTGCCGAGAAATGCTAACTGAGTTATTAAAGCTGAGTTAGTTGAAGCTACATTGAGTGAAAATATGTACGCCTTCGTATTGGCATTGCGGTGGATGCCTGAGAGCTGAGTTGATACACATTAGAAAGGTCAGTTGCACAAGAGCGCCGGGTTCAAGCTTGATTTGTATCCGCGAATGTGCTTTCACATGCGCAGCTTACCCGATAATTTTGCACTTCGGCCTTTACGTTACTCAAGAATTTTCGCGACTCTAAGAAGGCTCAAGCATTTAAATGTACCACGAGTATGCATCACTAGAAAACTTTCGAGTTTCTCAAAACAAGCGGATTATTATAGAATACACTTTGATACAGTTTGATTACTTCTTAAATTTCAGGGATTTATTTCAAGTAGCTAAACTTAAATAAAAACAAACAGAATATTTGGGAATAAGTTCTGCTATCAGACACTCTTTTTCAAATTTTAACTTTAAAACTGCAAAATGAATTACAATGAACGTTTTCGAAAAGCTCGATGCTCCTTAATGTTCTGTGGTGCGCTGCAGTACCTCTTAAAGGCCAGGTGAGATTATTATTATTTACTTACGCATTTGTTTGAGTCCATGGTTATAAAATCTTACTGAGTAGAGGAACAATCATGAAGCATAAGCCTTGGGAAAGATATAGATTATAATACATGGAAAGAATTTCTAGCAGATGCTGGGTCCGGCATAGAATTTTAGTCGAGTTTTTCGAAGAAGTTCATGGAAATTCGTTATTCAGATTTTTGTATGAAATTCAATTGAGTCTTCGGTACCAGAAGTCTTCGGTGGCCTTACAGATAAATCAAGTTCTTTGAAAACTCTGCTTAATATACGGCACAAGTCGGTCATAGTTAAACCGTGAACCTTTTTCGAATATATGCAGTCGACTGCTGATGAAAGGCTGGTTTGAAGGTTCGAGCTTTGCAGTCCTACCTGACTATAATCTACACTATCGGGTGTAGTCTCTGAATTTTTACCGAAATGAAGATGGTGAAATGGATGTTCTTTTAGGCGGAGTTTGTCATTCAACTGAGCTAGCGACTTCAAGCGATTCTGGTAATAAAAATAACTTTTTCATGACATCAAGCAAAGAGCCATATTTATTCATTAATTTTTGAAATTGAAGTACAGTTGTAAATAAACATTTTACATGCGAAATTAAAATCACCAGACATTATGGGGTACCTCTCTGAGTCAATTGAAGGCGTCAACTTTTCGACAGATCTTGATGACTCAACTCAACAAATACCCACTTTCCGACTCTACCATCCCGAATTATGAAATTTAACAGGTGTGTTTTAAAACCAGTAATGAAAGTCTGACATACAAATATATACTTACTACATATATTTAAAACCAAAGCACGACCTGTAGATCCACGTAAATGGTATAACCAACGCTGCTAGAAACTAAAACTAACTGGACAGCAGTTTTGGTTCAAAAGGCAAGAATTTGTATTGAATCCAAGTGGAATTGCTTTGGAATATACAAAAATTCACTCTCTTCAAAATCCAGAAAATTAAACACAACAACAACAAATATCAATATTACTTTAAACATACTTACTTAGTAAGTGTGTGAATACAACAATAAAACAGCTAACAACGGTACGTTTCCATACCATACCCGATCGGCGTGAAAAGATAAAATAAGTTCCAATTAAGTGAGGCGACACAATCAAGAGATAACGAAGAACTACCAACGCCATAAGAAATCTTTTTCGGCAATTACCGAAAGCCTGCACTCTTAGCGCAAGAGCAGGAAAAAAACAAATAATAATAATAAACAAAATCGTTCTACACTTATCAACAGTTGAAGATGCGTTGAGCTTGGAAGTTTTTTATTCCGCACGAAGAAAGGCTTTTTATGTTGCGTCTGTGTGGCAGTCAAAAGGTCGAGCTGACCAACCGAAGAAATTGTGCTTTTCTCGCCTCAAAGGCAAAGATACTGCCACCAATTGGTGCGGCTCTTGCTGTTGATGGTGTTTTCTTCGGTTGCTGATAAGTGGTCTGGCTGATGGTGCTTCACGTTGTCGGTGATGCTCTTAGTGCCGTTGCTGATGATGACTGCTGACGATTGTTGGCGATAACGTTACACGGCGACAGTCGTCCAATTATAAAAGAATAAATTTAAATTTAGGTGCGCATATCACATCGCAGTGAGTTCTTTTCACTCATTTTGTATTACTTAATTTCTTAGTTAAAATTTATTTGTTCGGTTCGGTTTATCGGTGAGAAAAATCATTGGGAAACCTGAAAATGAGAAACTTTTCTTTGCTGAATGAACCTTTGAAATTATTATTGAACACAAAAATTCTTAATTTTTTTCTAGCTATCCACAATTTTTGGTAAATTTACGCTGATGGTTATGTTAATTTTTCCTTTCATCGAAGCTCAGTTGTTGTGCAATCGCTGTCAGATTTCATTGATTGCTTTGAAGTCAAAAAATTACTGTTCATTTTGAATTTGACACTTTCCACATAAAATAGGCTGGCCTGGCTCATGGTTCAATGAAAAGGAATTTTTAATGAAGTTTCGTTGTAAGTATTTTGATATTTTTAATTGCATTCAAGCCAAACTATAAGGTGATTCACCATCCATTGGTTGTATGTACTAAAATTTCCCAATAAACAGAACCGCTAACTTTGCAGAATTTCGGAACTGGTTGTTGCTGCCATTCACATTTTTTGTGCCCTTACTGTTTTCTTTTTATTTACTTTTTTCATTTTCATTTCTCTTTATTTGAAATTTTTAATAAAAATGTAGTTGTTGCATATTTTATACGCCTCTCAACTCGGCCGCCTTCAGATCCCACATCACTCACTTCTTTGTAAACCGTTCAACGGTTAGTTGTTTGGCCTGTCAGCCTGCTAGTCAATTTGTCGGTCAATTTGCTGCTTTTTATTGTTGTTGTCGCTGTTTGATTGCCACTGTTTGCAGCGGCAATATTAGTCGGCGAGCAAGCATTGCCGCCACCGCCGCATATTTTTCATGTGTCTCCCGGTATGATCTTCCTTTACCTTCTTATTTCGTAGTTTAATTGTGCGGGATCACCCAGGATGACTTGAATTATGATTGACCCGTTGCCGGCGTGCATACTTAATTTAGAAGGTTGCAGATGCCGATGACTATGCCGCTCGCCTACCACCATCAGCTTGCCATCTTTTGCTATTGGTTCTTGGTTCTTCTTGTTGATTGCTCATTCTCTTTGAACGCTCGGCCGGTGCGCACGGTTCAGCTTGTATGATCAGTCAGTTGGTTGACTGATTGGTGCCTTGTCCATTTGATTGACTGTTTTGTATTGCGTTGATGGCACTTTTCGGTGCCTGCTACTTCTGCACTTGTGCACTTGTGCGTTGATATTTTTGGCCTGCCACATTTCGTGGCCATTTTGCAGCACCTCATTAGACATTCCAACGTTGTGCTGCCAATTAAGTTGCTGTGGGCGTGTCCTATGCATATTTTTCATTTTCCATATTAGTGTAGTGGTTTTTTGTTAATTCATTCGATCGGACAGCGGTTATTTATGACATGAAAAGAGAGAGAATGCAAAGACTGGAGAGAATCGTTCTGGAATTTTAAGCAGTGATGGATTTGAAATTCGTATGGCGTTGGAATCGAATTGCTTCTTAGACATAATAGCTCATAAAAATATCAATGTATTTGTTGCAAAATTCGTTTCGTTACCTATAGTATGTACTATATTTACTGTTAACTTTATTTTATAAATATATTACATTTTAGTGATAAAACCAACTGTGGATAAAACCGTAGTAAAGCCGCTGTGAATATTTTTTTTAAGAAATGACTGTTTAAAATTTATCAAGACGCACGCCACAAATAGGAGGAAGAGCTCGGCCAAACACCCAAAAAGGGTGTACGCGAAAATTATATATATATATCGAGAATCGAAATTTTTCATCAGATTTATGTTTGTAATTTTGCTGAAAACATTCAGATATTCCGATGCAACGAGTACTTAAAATGTTAAAAACCTTAGGAAAAAGTTTACTTGAAACCGTGGTACCTCCTTCCGCTTTAAATTAAAACAATTATTAGCTTTATCCCTAAAATTACTCTAACTATTATGTTATTACATCTATAGTTAGATGTGGTTGTTGTATGAGTTCACAAAACCTTGTCAAATGCAATGAAGCCATCGCTCGTCGTTTTATGTTCTCTAACAGGAAACAGAAAATGGGCTGTTTCGACAGGACGAACCAGAGTGTGTTTAACGGGACATACGAAAAGGTGGTTAATGTCGTGCGGAATACCTTCATATGTCGGAGGTATGGTAGGTACGTAGGTAGGTAAAAGTGACAGTCGGTATTTGAGCAAATTCCCTTAGACCATTGCCGATCCATTGTGATACCACAGTAGCAGTTTATCTGCTAGCCGTCGTTAACCCTGTTCGCTTTAAGTGCAAATTCATTGATCTAGCTGACACTTATATCACTAAAGTCATCAGTATCATTCAAGAACGATGAGTTAAAGTACTGGAAGCTAGTGGCATGCCACGCAGGACAGTGGCAATGAAGATGTTTGAAATCCATGTTTTTTTACTTGGAACTTCCTGTTAGCGCATCCAACAGAAACCTTTTTCAGCTCCAAAAGAGTCTCAAAAATCATTGCAGAAGTTATTTATAGATGAGCTTCGAAGGACAAGTTGTAAAGTCAAGTATCATAGTTAAGAAAACAAGTCACCAAGAATAAACTCCCACATGTTACTTTCTCTCCGTCTGAACAACGACTGATTGGAGTGTGTGAATTGGAGGGAAATGAACGGGCATAATTCTGCTGCCGAGTCCTCGATGGCGTGGGCACTTTTATGAAATAATTAATTGAAAGTGCATGCCATTCGTATTTTATAGTCAAGCTCTCACTGATAGCAGGTCTAGATTTTTATTTAAGCCAGCTCTCTAGACACTAAACCACTTAAAGGCAAACACTCAATACTGCCCCATATTGCTTGTTCACTTTTCACCTCCACAACCGGTGCGGAGCAGCTTCGTGAGAGCGACAAGCCCATGACATAGCCATAGACATCGGTATACCCTTACAGATATGTTAGCTATTTATCTTTGAGGAAATCTTAAGAGCAGCTAATAAAGATGGCGTAATGAAACTATCTGTGGAATCGCCCAACAATTGTGGCCGACTCTCAGTGCTACACGCAGAGAATCAATGATAAGCCAAAATAAGCATAGTCTTGACATGCTGATTCCTTTTATAACGGGACACTGCTTAATAGGCACACACGCCCAGAGGATGGACGTGTAAGCACATGACTTATGCAGAAGCTGTCTAGATGAGGAAGAGGCAGAGACGACCTCTAACTTCTCGTGCCATTGTTTTGCTCTGCCCAGACTTAGATGTGCCATTTTAATGAATTGGAAGATCTCAGTACTATGGAAATCAAGGATCTTCGAAAATTTGTGAAAATTACACACCGCTTTTAGGAGAGATAAGAAAAACTTCCTCACGCGGCATCACTAGGCTATGAGTTTGAGTGTGTCCCACAGTGGACAACTGCTTCAACCTAACCTAACCTAACTATTACTTCTATTAGTATTCTTGAAAAACTAAATCGGGAGAATTGCTAATTGGGCTGTGTGAAGAAAAAGTGGATATAATCAATCTAAGCTCTAAGCCCAACTGTGTTTATCTAAAGATATTGCATTCAACTTTTTCTTAGCTCTAAGAGCACTTGCTGCCTAAAAAATTCTCCAGCTCAAACGCGGGTTTCGCTAGTGGTATGTAGGCGTACTTTCTAAATATTTATAAAAGAATAAATACTTTCAAATTCTCTCTCGAGGCCAGCAATAGGCAAAACGACTAAAATTCCAACTAAATCAACTGAATAACAACCATGTTAAACATTTAGATTTACACCATATTAAGCGCCAAATGCAATTGCCAACCCCGCGTGCCACTACTCCAACTCACCCCAACAAGCTGAAAAAGTAGAAACACGTACCTACAGAAAAAATAACCCCACTCCAATGGCTGTGAGAATAAATGGGGCGTTTTTCTAATTTCCACACAAAATAAAGCCGATACCATGGAATGGAGGCATAAACACAACAACATCAAAAACAACAACGCCTGCATCAGCAGTAGCAGCAGCAGCCAGAGTTAACAATGTAAACGCCTTATCCGCAAAAGTGGAGACACCGCAAAAAGCAACAAAATTAAAAGAAACACAAAACTATGCTCGCACTTTCCTAAGAAGGAAGCTGGTCAAAGAAAAACAACACGGCAACGGTGGAAAATTGTCCACAACAACGTGCAACAAATTCATTTGCTGTAAATGTGAAGCGTTGCAAGTGATTACGTTAAAATGACAGCGGAAAGAATGTGCGCTGAAGTCATGATAGAAAAAATGAGAAAAAGTTACTGCATGCAGTCAATAGGTGGCTGTTCCAATGTCCAATGCGCATGCGCAGGAATGTTTGAACATTGCATGCCACCCATGAAGAAGCAATCACCGCCACTTGACCGACCGCGCCACTTGCTTGCGCACCGCCGCCACTACTGCTGCGTCGCTGCTATGATATGCATATATGTTTGTGTGTGTGAAGTAGCGGTTGAGTGTTGATGCTGATGGTGTTGCCGAGTTGGTGTTGGTGACGCGGTCGGTGGCGTTTGCAATGGCGTTGTTGACAGTGATGGCAATTGGTGATGGCCGCGAACAATGAGTGACACCTCCGTAGTTCTAGAGTGTTGTTGTTGTTACTGTTATTGCTGTAGTTGGTAATCAACAGCAAATATACATATAAAATACCAATAGTGGCGCACAACAACAAGAACAACAGGCAAATAGATAAACTCGATATTGGTTTTGTTATAATTTCGCGGTGGAAAATGCCACGTTAGTGTGGCACAGTGGACAGCGGCTGATATAATTCTGCGCACTAATCAAATGCTGATTGAAACCTAGTATATAAAAATGTCTATACCGAAAATATGTGGAATAATTTACTCCTATAATCCGGTTTACTGCTTTACAAATTTATTAAATTTTTTACGACAAATATATGTAATCATCAGAGACTTTTTGTGTGGATCTTTATTCAGCTAAAGATAAAAAAGTTAAAAACTTTTTGGTTAAAAAGACAAAATTTTTAATGAGATCGTAGGGGTGCAAATTATTAGTGGTTAGGAAAAAACTGGCTTCGTAGGTGCGCTGGATTCGAGAGATTTTTGCATTTACTGCCCAATTGGTTCGAGGAATTCTGTTGTCCATTGTCGGCTTTGTCCAGAGAGACTCCCACGAACTATCGAGAGCAATAGAGATACCAATCATTGTAGGCGATAGGTTTCTAGGTCCTGTTATTTTATCAAACTGTTTAAACCGTCTTTAACTAGATTTTCTTCAGGACACAATACTTGATTTTTGGAAAACATTCCCGTGTGCTAAAGGTAACAAATGTGGTTTCGGAAAGACGGTGCTTTAGTCCATAATCCATATCAGTATTAGAAAAAATCATTTATGATCTGCGAATTTTACTTCCAAGATTTTAGTTTAGGTTAGACTAGGTAACGGTAGTGTAGAGAGGCCTATTTAGGCCCAGATGTCCTTTGTGGTATCACTACTTTGTGTTCAAGTTCCCCCTCTAATTACCATGTTGTGAAACTTCTTCGAGCTTCGGATAAACGATAAAATACTGCGGATGACTGCGAATTCTAATTCCACGAGATATCGCAAGGGGTACGAGCTTAGAACCACATCGCTGCGTTTTGTCAAGAGTAAGAGAGTTTTCCGAGGAAGTGTCCAACGCTCTTCCCCTGCTCCTCATTTCTGTAACTACGACAGAAGTTATTAGAGGAAAACTCAATACGTCTCCCATGTGTTCCCATTAAGCATTGCTGGCGATGGACGAAGATATCCACAACTTTTAAAAATGTCTCTGTGTCCAGGAACCCACACAACGTTCGGGATACACCGCTTAGTCGGCTCATTTAGCGCAGTTCTACATTTGATTGTTATTTGAATTTGCTCCCCTTCCTCAAAAAGTCTTGAGCGACACCTTCAATAACTTAGGTTTTATTGAATTTTACATAATTTTATTTCACGTTTTCCCACTGTGCACTCTAACTCAACATTGTATCGCTACAACTACAAAATGTACAGCTTGTTGACATTGTGCAACCGGGTAGTCATCAATTGTGTTGGCTGTAAATTCAGTTGCTGCCACGGTAATAGTTGTTGCTTTCTTTTTCGAACGCTCTACGCCTCCAACAGATAGTAATAGGTGGCGCTGCTGGTGCCGCTGTCGATGTGAGTTGTGTGCATTTCCGAAGAAAGCCTATCAACAAATAATTATAACAACAACTACCACTTTTAATCGCACATGAACATGCTGCTCCCCACATATTGGCGGGCTTGCTTTCGTCGTTTCGACTTCTTGTTGTTGTTCTTTAACGCTCAAATATGTACGTGCGCTACTCATTCAAAGTTTAATGGATCGAATTGGTTCGTGATCGTGATTGCATTTTGTAGGCCACAACTCAGTAGTAGCGCAAGCCATGATGAGCTGCGCTCTGCTGCATGCAGTAGCCGCCTATTGTTGTTGCGTGCATGCTTGCGCACGCTGACAATCGTGACGACATCGCCTCCGCAAAAATTGTTAACGCAACAACATCATCAACAGCGCATAGCTAGAAGCAAGCAGCGGCCAACGGGCCAACGGCCATCGGCCAGCAGTCACCGCCGTTGGTGGTCAGCCAGTGGCGAAATGGAACTACAAGCAAATAATGCTGTTGGTTGGTTGGTGTTGTCGCTGTCGTTGTCGTTGGCGTTGGCCGTGTGATGTTGTAACTTTTCGCTGCAATGTTATTCTTGTTTTTGTTGCGCGTATTACTTCTCTGGCTTGCTGTTCGATTACACACTTTCCTCTCCCTTTTTACGGCTGCTCTACATTTCATTGGTGCCGTTGGCCACCACCTAGCGACTGCCGTTCGCATTTCTTATCAAACTCAATTAAAACTGACAGTTTTGTTGTTTATACCTAACTCACGCTGCTCGGCGCACTTGCGCATTAGACGCATGCGCGCGCATTCATTGTGCCACCATTGACCACGAACTGCGGAAAACATGTTCGCACTTTCTTGCGTGTGCTTACTTACTGTTCAGCTGTTTGTTTTTTGTTGCTGTAATCTTCTCATTTGCAGGCATTTCATGCTATCATCGCCTCCTCGGGCGTTTGACTAATCGTTTCGTAGTTAATTCTTTGTTTATGCATTGATTATTAGAGCTAATGTTGTTGTTGTTATTGTTGTTGGTATTGCTATTTCAATTTTTTTTTAGTTTTTTGCTCTTCGTTCAGCGCGCCATTAAAGTGTTTTAGCTCGCCACTGTGCGCACTTCCGTCTCAAAAATGCCGACATTTTATTATTGAACGATTTGTGCGTCGCCGTCGCCCAGTGATCGCAAGTCTGAGCGCCTGCTGGTGGCACTAGCTGCCACTTTCAATTTAATTTCAATTAATGCCACATTCACGTTCGCGATCGTGCGGCTAATTAGCTGGAAAGAAACTTAGTTTAATATGGATCGATATTTTAAATGCGGAGCTTTTCTTAGAAATGTGTAACATTTAAGTTTCCCTTAATGACTTCGAGCCGGTTTCGGAATTTGTTGGAGCTCCGGATGAGCTTATTACAGACTCGTCTCCTCGCGAATTAAGCGGAGCATATTTTAACTAAGCTCGGAATGCATTTGTACTTTGTTGTATGTAAATTGCTGCACGCATCGAGTAGTAGTGGGTTGATTTCCTCATCCATCCAATCCGAAACTTTCTCTTACCATTACTTTTGATTTGAAAAATCGTCTCGCGGCAGCGCTCCGACGTTGCACACATAGATGCGTATTGTTACGCGCCTTAAAAGCAGAGTCTTATTAGAAAGCATTAGTAGCTTTGAAACCGGGTTTCTCAAAACAGAGTGGAAGATTGAGACGAGATGCGTTCTTGGCTTTCTCTGCCAATTTTTCAAAAACTAGTTATTGTAGTTTACTTTACATACATAGATATGTATATGCGTTACATCATGCGACATAAAAATATATGAAAGAGACTTTAGTCTTAATTTAAGAAGGACCTTAAAATTGCAAATAGCTAAATTTTCAAAAAATTGTTTTAAATATTTATACCCCACTGGGAGGCCGCCGTAGACGAATGGGTTGGTGAGTGACTACTATTCGAAAGGCATAGAAGGATCTCTTTATTATACTCTTGGAATGCCAAGGTTAATTCCGTGATTTGGATATTTATTAGTTTGCAACAACTTATGCCTCAAAAGATATTACAATCTCGAAAATCTCGGGATTATTTGAAAGAATTTTCGGGTTTTCGGGATTCCCACATATGTGTTGGAGTTTTTTTCCCGCCGTGCAAATACCGATTATGAATTATTTTATTACAATATTACGTCTAAGCAAATTATACGCGTCTGCCCTGTCCCGTGCTCCGCTTTTGATAGAATCGTTCGTTTTTCTAGGGCACTGTTTGAAGGCCTTTTCGGTCGAACAGACATTCCCATGTAGAATTAAGTTTCAATGTGATTGCATTTCATCCAAAGTACCGTCCGTTCCTTGTAGTCGCTCGTCCGTCAGTCGATCCCACATATCATTTGTTTGCTTGATGAGGTGATCAATTTTGAACAGATCGCTAACAAGGTGAGATCAATTCTCATCATACTCATCTATTTGCTTGTAAACTTATAATGAAAAAAAAAATACTACTAACATTTATTAGTCAGCAGTTGAAATAGTATAAGAATTTATTTATAATACAAATTAAGTTATCGTCGATCAATATCACCATCATCATTTGTAGAATTTGCAATGCCAACTTTGATATTCATATCGATAGTTAGTTATTGTACTAAATAAATAAATAAATACACGCTCGTACATATACACGCGAAATTCCGATAAGGTCAGTCATATTTAACCCAAAATATCTACATATGCCAATATGTAAATGAACAAAGTATCTACGATGTGAATATCAATTGAGCGAAAATTGAATCATTCGCATATTGAGGTATATTTGCGCGTGTGTTGGAGTATGCAGAATGTCGAGTATGTGCGACACGACATTATTTCATTTTATTTAGTTTTTTGGTTTTAGTTGTTAATGGAAATCTGATGCACGATCGAGAAGTGATCGAGAAGCGATCAAGCGGCCAAGATCAAGCGTTCTAGGAAGTACAAAAGTACAAACAAGCAATCGAGAGTTTATATACGCGAAAAGAAAAGCAAATATTATTCAAGTAGCTGGAGGTTGTGCGCATGAGGCTGGGACACGTGTACATACATACTCGTATGATTGAATTATTTAGTTGTGGCGCTGAGCTGAAATGGCTCTTTTACTTTTATTTTAACGACCTCAAAAGCAACTACTACTTTCAATATCGTGCCCATATTGTATTATGGAGGTATGCTTGGTATGTATGTATGTTTGTATGCACATGAAGGCGTGATGGCACATAAATGTATGTACACGCCTATTTGAGCAACAATTAGCGCACAATTGCTAATTTAATTATACATTTTCGTATTGAATGTGAATAAAAGTGAATATCTGGTCAGTGGGTAGAAAAGGTGCACAGATTCCACTCTGCATGCCTATGAATGTATGCCCCGACACAGAGGTGGACGAAATTATTCTCACAGTATCAAAATGTTCAGTAAATTAGTTATGACTTGGAAAAAATTAAGGTCATCAAAAATGGTGTTCTAAGTAAATGTTTGCCTATTACTGCATTTTTAAATATAACAAAAAATATTGTAAAAAGAATTTCATTTTATTAAAAGGCAATTACTTTTAATAACTAACTTTCGTAACCTCATTTAATTTATGCGGTATGGAGATAATCAAATTTTTTGTTAGATTTTGATTCTATTTCTGTGATTCGGAGCGATTCCAAGACTAGTGAACCAAGTATTTTGGATATTATCGTAAATTCTCCTAAAAGTTGTGTTAATTAACAGGCTCGAGTACAGTAAGAAGTAAAATCAAAATATTTTGAAAATTTTTTTTAATTTTGTTGTTTATTCAATGTGGATTTCTTGGCTCTTTTTAACATTTTTATAATTTTTTTTTTATTTTTGGAAAAAAAATTGTGGAAAAAAGTTTTATTAAAATTTGTTTTTAATATTTTTTGGAAAACATTATATATTTTTTTAAATTATGTCTTTCGAATAAAATAAAATTAAAAAAATAATTATTAGTTTTGGGGGAAAATTATATTTATATAAAAATTATTATATTAAAAAAAATTTTTTGTTTTTGGTCAAAATTTTTTGGAAAATGTTCGATGCGGTAGCAGAGGAAGGCCTCCTTTGCATTGGAAAGATCAGGTGGAGAAGGACTTGACTTCACTTCGTCTGTCCGATTGGCGCTTGTTAGTACGAGAAAGAAACGACTGGCGCGCTTTGTTAAACTCGGCCAAAATCGCGTAAGCGGTTATCGCGCCAATTAAGAAGAAGAGGGGGGCAATTATATTCAAAAAAAAATTAAATGTTTCTGGAGCAATTTTTTTTTGGCGAAAAAAACATTTTTTGTCTCCCATCAGATTTTTTTCCAATTTTTTGGAAAAACACTATACTTTTATGATGCACACGGATGCATGCCAGGGCAAAGTCTTATATCCGCCTAGTTATCAGAGCATTCACAGATATTTACCTCCTACAGTGAATGCAGAAGTAAGCAATTAATCCAGTGCTTCTTTAACTGCGTTTACCTCCGTTGGGAAAACACTCCAATGGTCCGGTATGCTAAATTTGAGCTTGATAGGGAGCTCTTCGCAGAATACCTCCTCACCAGCCCTTCCGTACAACTTCGAGCCATCCGTAAACATGTTTGCTATGCTCTGTATTAAATTTCAGTTCCTGAGTTGAATTTTCACAATTTTATTGAAGTTCAATAAATCCATTTTGTAAATTACTAATCATCGACCAAATTTATGATAGATCACTGGTGTATTTTAACAGTCAAAGCAAAAAAAAAATCGATAGTTCGAATTCCAAAGTCCGGAAGTTTCAGGAAGTATAATTTTCTTTTTTTTTTTAATATTATTTTAGTTTTCTGAAAGTGTAAATCTTGGTCTGGTATGCCAAGGTGGTGCAAAATTAAGCATCCGACTTTGTTTTTGTATATAAAAATATATTACTAGATAAAAAAATAACTTTAAGTGCAGGAAGAAATTTGGTTTTTGAGTAACATGTTTACTAAAAAACCGATTATCAGTGATAGAAATCTTTATTTTATACACATTTTAATATTTATTTTTATTTAGAAATATTTTTTTTTAATTGCACCTGTCTCTGGGTGTCTAATATGATTGAAGCACGACGCCATTTGCACAAATTTTTAATCTACCGATGGGGTGATAAATTTTGGGCCACTTTGTGTTTATAAGATGAAAGATATACGTCCAGAAACTTCAGGAAGTACAAAGGGGGATTAATTTTGTTCGCCTCTGTATTTTCGTTTTTTAGCCCAAAACAGTACCATTGAAAATATTATGAGCCTCTACGGTGTTACCAAAACCAAAAATTATCATCGATGCATTGAAAATTGCATGCAAGCGCCTCAAATACCATCTCAACTCAGTCTCGGCTTGTAAATCGATTACAAATGGTTTAGTAGCAAAGGCCATTTTCACAGCCATATAAAATATGCATTTATTATTGCTATTGCTATTGTTATTGTTATTGTTATTGTTATTAATACATGGCATGCATAGAAAATCGATTAAAGCTTATAAGAAACATACTTGCACTCATACATAGAAACATGGTTAGCATCAAATCACAAAAGCAGTTAGCATGTGTTAAACAATTTCTTTTGCACGCATACACACCCACACATACAGTGCTGGCATAGCAAATGAGCGCCACAAAAACTAAATGGTAAGCACAGTTGTTTTTTTCTGTGAAATTTTCTCTTGCATTTACAGGCCTAGGGTTGCGCCTATAACAAAGTAAACAGCAATAATAACAACAACATGCCAAAGTCAATAAAAGCAACGAGTGCGGTCTGCGGCATGCGGCAATAAAAGAAAATTGCCTAGTCACGTTACTAAATTGTTTACCGAATTTTATATGAAACCACAAATAGGCGCAAACAAAATAAGAAATGTTTTTATTTCGTATAAGTAATTGATTTGGCAAGCGCCGTTGCAGCCGAACCAGAAAAAAATATTGTAATTTAGTAGAGAAAAAGTATTGAAATTAAGCAGCCTTCAACTGCAACCCTTTGTCGCGCTTCCAATTTTGCGGTTAATAAGTGTGACAGCAGCTGGAATTTGCGCCAAAGGCGACTTCCTAAAATCGCAGAGACTTCCTACTGCCGAGACAGAAAATAGCCTGCCAACAGCAAAAGGATATGGATATGCGTCTGGTTGAGGCTTTCGATTACTCGTGACAGCCAAGCCATTTGAAAAGTAATTCAAACGTAAAACCGCAGAAAGGATATATTGCCCGAAAAAGGAAGTGAGTAGAAGGGATGCTAAGGCACAAAAGCGGACATGTGCGCAAATATATCTAAGGATTCCATTACTTACATACATAAATATGTATTACATGTTGCTCATTCGTTACAAAATATAAAGTCATTGCTTGTAAGCATTGCCGGAAGCTCAGCAGGCGCTCAGGGGGCTTGCGTTCTGGTCAATCACAGCGATAGAGAGGAAACTGAGACTATATAAACTTTTTCTTATGCGCCGTTGAAAAAGTGTACATTTTTTGACTAGCAGGCCACCCATGCACAATCCACAAGTAATACAACAAAAAAAAACTTTTTCATACATTTAAAATGCACATAGGTATGTATGTATGTACGAGCATATGCCCATATTTGCTGTGCAATATTATGAGGGCGAATTTGCTCGACTCATTTCGAGGTCATTTACGTAGAAAAAGTAATATGACTTGGCAGAATCTGCCGCATTTTTGGCTACCATCAGTACAAAACATTTCATCGATTTTTCACATTTGGGCAAATCATCAATTTTTGCTAGCGAATCAGTCTAACAATTACCGCTCATTATAGAGAACAGGAAAGAGCACATCCTATTTTGAGTTTAAAATGAACAGACATTTCAAGTTTGATGGTGCACATCATTAGTGTTGCCAATAATTGTGTGAGTGCAACTTAAAAGGTTTTCAAAGTGTGGCGGTACCAGAGAGAGTTAAAGAAACAAAATAAGTTTAACTTAAAGTTGGTTCTATAGTAAAACTCGAAGAAGGCAAGAATCAAGTGTTTCTGAAGTGGGCTCGCTCTGTTTAAAATGCTCTCTTGTGTGGTGTGGTGGTACGGGGATCCTCCGTAAATTTCATATGTAACTAAATATTTCATAAATTCTATGTGAATTTCAAAATAATTTTGCCAGCGTAATAAGTCTTGTGCCCTTATTTATCCCTTGCAAAATGCATCATCCTATCGCAAGATTTATAATTCCTGCAAACGGCATCGTTCGTGAAACGGCACTTATGAATAAGATTGCTGTAGTATACAAACAGAAAAGCAATAGAGCGCTATACTCCGCAAGAGTGTGAAGTAATTGTATAGATTTTTTATCAATAATCGGTCAATGGTGTTGGCGCGGCAAGAATATCGATGTCGATTGTCGCACCAACTGAACAAAGATTCCGGTGCTCAGCCACTCGACTCAAACAGACTGGAATCACATGAGATCTTGAGTGTAGTGGCCCTGGAAGTGGTCGTTCGGCCGAAAGTATCGCGGCTGTGGCGGCCGCTGTCGCTGAAAATGAACGAACATCAACTAGGCCATGGGTGAGGCAGTTGGCGGATTCTACAGCGAATTTTAGTGAAAGACTTACACGTGTTTTCGTACAAAGTGCCAACATTGCATCAGTTAACGCCTGCTGACCGTCAGACGCGTGTGAATTGCTGTCAAGCCGTCCTCAAGCTCAACATCGAAGAGAACGATTTTGTGCGGAAAATCATCATGAGCGACGAAGCGCATTTCCATTTAAGCAGCTACGCCAATAAGTAGAATCTTCATTTGCACCACAAATTCGCGTGTGATGCATGAAGTTCCATTACAAATACTCAAAGCTGCTGTGTGGTGCGGCGCTCACGTGTGAGGAATGATTGGGTCGTATTTGTTTGAGGACGTTATGGGCAATACAGTTACTATTACTGGCGAACGCTACAGGGCTATACCAACGACTTCTTACTGTCGGAATGGTATAATCGGGGGGCTTGGTGAATATGTGGTTCCAACCAGATGGATGGATATTTGGAAGGAAGCGTTTTATGGTCGCGATTGGGCGTGGTCAGCAAGATCACCCGATCTAACCTTCCTAGCCTTTTTTCTTTGGGGCGGATTTATGCCAAGAAGTTTGAGGTTATTGAAGAATATTGGCCAGGAATACGAACAGTTGTCACCGGAAGTCTGGGGGGAAGTCAACACTGCCGGCAATCACCTGACGAATTAGAATAAAATTTGTAAAAGTGCAAATATCGATTTCCTCAAAATAATTTTTTTTGTATTTAGTAAAAAAATATTCAATCACAAAATTGGGTGATTAATTTTGCATGCAAGTGCTTGAGGAGATTTAGTAGTGACAGTAAGCATATTTTTAAGTCTGAAAGTCATTAAGCAAAGGCACTAAGTAGCAATTTGAATGTACCATAATATGGAGTATAAATCCTCCTTACGATCATAACCCTGTTAATATTCGACAGACCGTGCAAAAGGTACCCTTTGAGGTCCTTAACAGAAAAAAACCAAGACTTACCACATACATGTGTGGAAAGAGAAGACGAATTTATAAGAGGAATATGATTCTGCTCATCCTCCATTTATTCCTCTTTCACTTATTTTCGCTGAAAGTTTCGAGAAAAATTTACTTAAAGAGATGCGCCAAAATTCAAAAGGGGACTATGAATTTAGAAATTGAATTGTTTTTTTATTAAGAAAGTTGTACTTACAGTTAAAACTTAAGTACAACAAATATCTAAGCTATGGCTTTGGTAGCCTTAAGCTAAATCAAGATTTAAGCTTTTCTTGGTTTGGATGTTCATTGACTTTATATTGGGTAGAGAGCTTTTATATTGGTTGAAAAATCGACATTTTGTTGATTAGGGATCTATTTCAATATCTACATATACAGTAGAAGCCCGATAAGTACAATTGGAAAATTTCAGCAATGATTGCACTTAGCGAAAAATTGCACTTTTGCGAATTTCTCCTGTGGATCGAGGAATACCTAGGGAAAAATATTTTAACTCTATTCAATGCAATTAATGAGCTCAAAAGGTCGATATTCAAGAAAAATGAACACATATTTATTGAAATTAATACAAAGAGATCAATGCGGAAGGACATATGAGTGTGTGCTTCAAAATTCAATTATTTTTTTTGGGAAAACTTTGTTACTTTCGATTGCGTTTTCTCGTAACACTTTTCAAGTGCTTTTGATCGGATATCATGCAAAGAATCGATCTGATTGAATGTCAGTACATCGTTCTGTTCACCCCATTTCAAAATTGTATTCACACAGCCAAAAATCGATTCATGCTGGACTTTTTCGGTTGTTTCTTTTTGAGTAGTATCTTCGGGTTCATTGGCTTCACTATCACCTTCATTTATTCCTAATTCCAAAACCCAATTGCGGATTTCATCTGTGTCTGCTTCACCCACATAGTTTTCGACCATCTCATTTAACCGTTGTAATCCTCCAACAAGAAGGGGGTCGTCAATTTCGATATCCAATGGCATATCGTCTGGATTAGATTCAATAATCGCGTCAACTGTTGGGCTTGTACCCAATACGCTTTTCCAGCATTTAGCGATCGTTTCAGGGAGCAATTTCCCCCATGCTTGGCTCAACATGATCACGGCGGTTTTCAAATCAATTTTCTTCAATAGTTCATGTAATGAAGAATCTTTTTCACTAATTATGGTTTCCATTAGCAATGTTTTGCATTGAATTTTTGTCAAGTTAATAACACCTTCATCCATTGGCTGTAAAATCGCTGTGCAATTGGCCGGAAAATACATCACTTCGATGTCACCACAAACTAATTCTTCTTCGGGCGGATGAGATGGGGCTTGATCCAGCAAGAGTAATGCTTTGGGTGGAACATCATTTTCTTTGGCGAATTTTTTCACTTCTTCGACAAAATTATCAAAGAACCACTTTTTGAAAATATCCCGCGACATCCAAGCAGTCTTGTTGCTAGCATAATTCACCGGTAGACGAAAATTTTTAAAACAACACGGATTCATAGATTTGCCGATCGTTAATGGTTTTATTTGGTGGCTGGACACAAAAGAACACTGATTCGATCTTTTGAAACTTTCTTGCCTGGAGCACTCTTTTCATCTTTCGAAACGGAGGTTTTATTTGGCAAAAGTTTCCAAAAGAGCCCCGTTTCATCAGCATTATATATTTGTGATGTTACATATCCTTTTTCAGCGATTTTCGCCGTCAATTTTTCCTTAAATGGCTCAATGGCTTCTGGATCACAAGATAATGATTCAATAGTCACAGTCAAATAGCGAAGTCCGAAGCGTTTCTTGAATCGCGAAAACCATCCATCACTTGCATTGAATTGTTCTCCATCCTTTTTTATTTCATCAAATATTTTTAATGCTTTGCTTTTCAATATCAACTAGAAACAGGAGCATTTCGTCGACGCTGATTCATGAAAAACTGGTACAAACGCTTCTCGAGCTCTGGATGATTGCCAAACCGCAAAGTTTTCCGTTTATTTCCAAGTGAAAATGAATTGTATGCATTTTCTTTTATGAACGGGATTGTTTTTTTATTCGGCAAATCGTTGCGCAATCAACTTTGTATTCGAATGCAAGATCTCGTTGTTTAACGCCTTTTTCAATTTTTTGGAGAATCTCATCTCTTTCTTTGAATGTAAGAAAATGTAGATTCTTTTTCACTTTTTCCATGATTTTATTTGATGAAAGCAAAAAAAAATGATTCAAACTCCGAACGATTGTTTTACTCTCAAGAACCAGCTTGAAACTAACGCGTGTTGAATGTCACAAACGATTCTATGCCATATTTTATGATATCAGCGCTACAATTTTACAGTTATTTGTAAAAATCAAAAATCACAAAGCGTGAGAACAGTGTTTTTGGTCGCAATAATTCCGAGAAACATAACTGTGCATAGCTATAAAGCTGTGTCTTCGCGCGTGATGATCGCAAATACATTGCCGTATTAAGTAAAAAAATTCTTCGAACAAGAATTCTTTTGCGCCCGAAAATTGCAATTTTTTATTGCTCTTTTCGAGTTTTCTATGGACTCAAAATCGAATTGTACTTTCCGCGAAATTGCAGTTATCGGTATTGCACTTATCGGACTTCTACTGTATATTGTTTCATCCAAATCCTTTGAATATGATATTTTTAAGGTATTAGAGCATTTTCTAAGAATAAGAAAGGGCGATTGAAATTCTTGAAAATATTTCGCAAATATTTCTGCTAGTGCCTATATTTAGACCACAATTCTTTATTCGTATCACAAAGTAATCTATCGACAAAAGAGTTCGCTGTTCTTTCAAAACAGCGCGTTGATATCACTGCACTCTGATTTGCATACTCACACAAATGCACATTAAGGTGTATCACCCAAAAAATTGATCGTTTCACAAAAATATTTCAAAAGGATGTTGTTTACAAACCACACTTTATAAAGACCTCTTAAATTTAAACATGACGGCAGAGTTATTTTAATTTTGATGCAGACCTGCTTAATTTACGTTTCTCTATAATTTTTGATATTAAGATTTGTTTTTCTTTCGCTAAACATTTTAGTTTTTCTGACGTTTACTAAGATTATTTTTATTTATAATATTTGAGTGTATGTTTTTCACATAAAAATCTATATTCTGAAAAGTTCGTTCAGCATAGTCCATCTCACGAATAATCCTAAATTGAGTGAAAAAAATGGTACAAGTCATATCCAAAATTGTATTATACTCGTACACTTAGAAATTTAGTACAGGTTTTTTATGGATGGTGAGACACCTTAATACGATATGTAGGTGTATGAGTCATATATGAAATCTAATCGTCTTATGTTTTTAAAAATCGCAATGGAACTGGCTGCCGACTGACGTGCAGCAAAAATTACGCTCCCTAAGGCAATGGAAAGGTGGAGTTCACAAAATTTTCAACTTACAATTACGGTGCTACAGTAGGCAGATCAGAATTGACGGCATCAAGGTTGCGCGATAAAAATATTTGAGGGGGAAAAATGGAAAAAAGAAAAAAAATAATAACTTATCTCTTCGTAGTGTTTGAACAATTTAGAAATTATTAAAATTGAAATCAGTTGGGTTCATTGTCGAGTGACCTTCACTTTGCACTTGAAAGTTGATTTGAAGAAAAATACCTTTTTGGTGATAAATCCAAAAGTGTGCGCCAAATATTTTTGTATTTTTGTAAATATGTCGAATTTTTTACCGTCGAGGACATACCAACGACCTCAACAATAGGTACACACCTGAAGTGACAGTGTATTTTTGCTTGTGCTTAAAGTTTTATGTATGACTTTACGAGTTTTTTCAAAGAAAAACATAGTTTGTTTGTATGGCTGTCAGTTTTGAAATACACGCGCTTGTATTTGTATTAAGTAGTTGCTTTTATTGACTGACTTGTACTAGCAGTTTGTTATGTTGGCGTGGAATTTATTTTTTATTTAGACATTCTTTGGCAATGTCTTGGCTTACGCAAACATTGTTTCAGCTGCGAGTTTTTTATTGCATTTTTTTGTTGTAAAAATAAACGTTTAGTCGAGAGTTAGTATTAGGACATGTAGACATGCCTTAGACACCTTTAGAAATACTTATAGTATGAAAAAAAATTAAGTCCAGATGTAAAGAAAAGTGCCCCTACAAAAATAGAGATTGCGCCAATCGCTTATTTCACTTTAAAAGTGCTATAAGTATAGCTCTCTGCTCCTATTTGTCACTAGCACGGGGGTGAAGCAAGGTGGTCCACTCCCCTCAACTTTATTTGTGTTTGCTCTGGCGAAGATTATGCGGATGTCTGGGGTACGCCTGAACGGCACCATAAGGTAAAATCATCGCAGATTCTAGCTTTCACGGATTAAATCGATCTAAAATGCAGGAGTACAGTAGCTTCGGGAAAGCATTTTCTACAACTTGAGAACGCAGCCATTGGAAAAGTTCCAAATGAACGTAAATCTGCCATATTGATCGGCAGTTACACTTTTGAGTAGGGAAATGCGGTCTTCTTTTCGCTATAGAAGGCTCTAGGTTCCTCGTTTCTTTCTGAGTAAACTAAGCTGAAACTCTATAAGACAATAATCAGGCCTTGCGGTACTTATGCTTTTCAAACCTGGGAGATGACGAAAAGCTGAATGTATTTGAGCGAAAAATTCTATGCCGCATATTTGGACCGATGCGGACAGATCACGTGAACTATCGCTTATCAAGCTTCAGCGTCTTAAGTGGGTTGGACATGCTCTGAGGATGGACCCAAACGCAATTACAAAAAATACCTAAAATAGTAAACTGCATGTGCCTTATAAAAGGGGTCGCCCAGTAATTTTCCCATCCTGTCAACCCAATTTTCCAAGACTAAATAGGATAACTGTTTCTGGCGCTATCTCCCGATTGCTTCAACCAGTTGCTGCTACGAAGCGATCAATTAGCGTCGTTATTACCTCACGGAGTGCCTAGAAAATGATTATGCGTTGAGCTATGCGGTTCATGATGCGCTTCTCTGTCGAAGCGGCAGATGGTTCAAGTTCTTCAGTGGTAATTTCAGCCCATAAGAAGTAAATAACTTATAATAATAGTAATAGTAATAATAATGACTTCTTAACCAAAATAGTTTTTATAGCATTTTTTAAAAATCAAATAAAAACGAAAAACGCCAGAAAATTGGCAATGACGCCACTACTCAAAAATTGGATCATATTTTCATTCTTTCCGGGTATATTGGTTTCACGAGAATTACTTAAAAGTTGGTTTGCGATCATCAATAGCGACTTTTTTTTTTATTTACAAAAATAGTCGCTGAGAGAAAAATGCTGCTCGCCCAACACCTCTGTTCAGTAGACGTATAGTTGGGGAAACACCGCACTCACTTTGGTTGAAAAGAATTGAGCAGGTGTGACCAACCGGTTCTCAGCGAATTTGAAAGAAGCAGCTGATTTGCTGATCTAACCAGGGTTCTGAAATAAATCTCATGATTTTGCTTCAGAGGGTCATACCTTACAATCTATCGTCCCTGGTTGTACTCACTCAATTTGTATGTACAATAAGTTTACATTTTTGTTTTGAAATGTCGATCAAGTTGTTCCAGGAATTAGCTGGTGTGCTGACGCCATATGAGATTTGAAGGTAGTTTGTTGAATGTACGAAAAAATCAAGCCTCTACTCATGTTGATTCCATGCCGTTTGAACAACGACTAATTGGAAGAGCCTAAGAGTACCTGTGAAATTATCATGAGAAGTCTGCTGAAGCCGTAGTTACTCTTACAATTTTGTTTCGGTTGGCCATACCTTGCAATCTATCGTTCTTGGTTGTACTCACTTATCGTTCGCGGTTGCGCTCACTCACTTTGGGTGTAAGTTTCAATTTTTACCGAAATTTCTCACAATTGTAATGATCCATTCCGTATCGCAGAGTTTTGATATCGAAATTGTTTTGAACATTTAACTTGAAAAATATAAAATGGCTCACCCATTATTTATTTATCGTAGTACGAAAACGAAAAAAAAATCGATCATTTACTTGAAATGTTGCGCATACTTTGTTCTTCTCTAAATTTTTTTATTATTTCAAATTAAAATTGAATTGACGTCTTCCTGTCCGGCTAATAAAGTCATTAAAAAAATTGACACCTACAAGAAATTTAACACTGATTACCACCTAACTGACAAGCCCACCTAACTGCTGCCTACCTTCTTTCTACCTCTGCCGCTTGCTTTCCAATTCTGCCTCTTTCTACTTGTTAAAGCTTAATCAGATATTGCGCTTGCATTATTTCTGAATCGCATTACTAACCGCACGGGAATTTAATAAGCATACCCCCGCGTCTACTTTTACCCTTTCCCTTTTTAAAGTTTTATTATTCCCAGAAAAATATACCATAACACCAGTTCGAATGGGATATCGCTTACAAGGGATCTACATACCCGTGTAGGCCACCGCTTTCGTTCGTCACCCACTCCCTCTCACACCCTCTCTCAATCACTCAATGCCACTTTCTTCAACCGGCGCTTTCAAGCACTTGTCATTGTCGTTGCTGCCAATATGTAATCTAAAGAATTTCTCAAATATCATAAAATCAGTATGGGGAACTTGGTGATAGCCTGAAATTAAGTTGAAGGGTTGTTGAAGGTGGCGACGGCGGCAGTGGCAGCGACAGCGGCAGCGGTGGCGGTGATAGCATTGTTGGCGGCTCAACTTGATAAGAATATTACAATGAATTTTTTGTGGATTTATCTCAACTGTTATTGTGAGCAAACGTGTGCGCGCTTTGTGGTATTTGTATTTGTGTAAATTTCGTATGTGTATGTAAATATGTACATATGTATATGCAATTATTTGTCGTGCGCAATGAAAGGCGTTCCCGACAATTTATTGTACTTCAATAATAAAAAATAAAAAACAAATTAAAACAAATATCTGTTATTTTACTCTTATTTCTTTTCAGTTGTTTATGTTGTTGTGGTTTTTATCAAGCTTTGTTGGCAATTGCCGCGCTCATAAATCCTCAAACTCTTTCATAAAGATTGGTAGACTGACCAAGGCGGGTGGTATACACGAGTCGACTCAGTAGATTTCCAGGCAATCAAAAACAGGTACAAAGAAATGTACGTAGATACACACACAGGTACGAATGCTTTTGATATGTAAGTAAATAGCATTATAAAATGTACTTACAACTTTTATTATTCCACGCAAAATATGTTTACTTAGTATTTCACGTATTTTGTTATCGTTCGATTGGGAATTATATGCACGGAGTTCCGAATACGTTGCGCATTTTTTCTTGTTTTCTTCGAAAGGAACTTCATGCTGTACACCCTCTATTCCAAAAAAAGGGGAAATTTTGCAAATGGAAATCACAAGATACATATTTTCTATCTACAGGAATTCAGGTTGGTTGAAAAGTAAGAAAGCAAAAATAAAAGAATGTGAACGTTTAAATTAAATTACTTTTTTATTTGTTGTAGATTGATAAGTTAGAGCTCCTACCAATAGCGCAATATAGCTTATTTAATTTCAAGTCAAGCTAACATTTGAATGACTCCACTATTCCATTTCAATGATTTTCACAGAAGATTTTTTAATATTATATTTTTAAAGTAGACAGGCATTTTTGCTATGTTTTCCAGGGATAATCCACTTGTGGGCGAACTGAAAAAAATTTAATACCAAAAAACAAAAAAAAATGAATGTATCATTACAATTTAGTGTCGTTCCTAGTAGAAACATAGGGCGGAAATTTGCATATGGGATAAACAATCACCGTCATACACTTTTTGAAGCATTTGGCGTGCTTTGGTAAAATAATCTACAAAATTTAAGGCAAAAGTGAATCGTAGCTCTTAGTTAAAGACTTATTTTCCGATCACAATACAAAATATACTAACAAAGTTAATGCAATAACTGAGTTATTTTATTAAAGCCCTAATGTGATATTTGTTCTACAGCATGGCAAAGCAAAAAATTGTGCCATTTTTATTTAAAAAGTTTGGTTTTTTTTGGAATAGAGGCTGTAGAACACCTGATGGCCGGCTTTGTTGACATTGATTTCACTGCACAGAAACAGAATTACACTCATGTAAATGGAATTTTACTGTTATTTGCTTACTGACATTGCAGATGCAATACGTACGGCTTAAGAACAGTACTCAATATTGGTAATTTTAATGTAGGAATGCTGATAATTTGTCATATTCAATAAGCACATACCTTTTAAAAGTCAGCCAGGAGAGATCGGAGCTCGAAATTCGGTGACTTATATTAATTGCATGCATAAATATTACGTGGACTTCTGAGTATATTGAGTACATAAAAATAATTGGTACAGGAATCCAAAGAAAAGAAAGTCATGGAGACTGCCCGGTTATGCTTCTACGTCGTCGCCTCGACCGAATATTCACGCTGCGAAGGTTATGCTATGTATGTATTTGGTGGGACCAAGTTGGTGTTATTTGTTATGAACTGTTAAAACCAAGCGAAACCATCACTGGGGATTGGTATCGACTTCAATTGATGCGATTGACCCGAGCACTGCACGAGAAGCGGCTGCAGTACGGCGGAAAGGCATGAAAAAGTGATTGTACAGCATGACAACGCTGGGGCTCACGTTGCCAAACCCGTTAAAACCTACCTGGAAACACTGAAATGGGAAATTCTACCTCACTCGCCATATTATCCAGACATTGCGCCGTCCGATTATTACCTGTTCCAATTGATGGCACATGGTCTAACTGACCAGCAGTTCCATTCATATGAAGACAAAGATGAACCGTTTTACCGCGACGGTATACGAGATCTACCAGAAAGTTGGGAAAAAATAGTAGCTAGCGATGGGCAATACTTTCAATGATCCACTTGTAACTATTTTTTTAGATTCAAGTTGTATTTTCATAAAAAAACAGCGAGAACTTAGTTGCGCACCTATAATAATAAAAAAATTAAAAAATTTTCACCAAAATTTCAAACTTTCGTTCAGGATTTTGAGAAAAATTTAGTATGAAATTTTGTAGCTAATTCAATTTTTGTAAAATAAAGTTAAAACGGGCTCAAAATTCGCGTTGATTTTTTAAACTTTTTTTGCGGCGGTCTTGGGCATTTTTTCAATAAGACGAATGTTAGAAATTTTGTTATATGGAGGAAACCATGCAACATGTTCAAGAAGAAAAAGAAGTTCTAAAATCAATGCGATTTTTGAGCCATTTTAAGCTTACACTTTATTATACCAAAATTCAATGGGCTATAAAACTGCATACTGTTTTTTTAATTCGCTTCAAAAAGTTTGAAATACTGTTTTTTTTTTGAAACTTGGATTTACATGATTTTTGCCGGAAAAGGAACTATACTTTCATAAAAAAAATATTAAAATTAAATAAGAAACACGTAAATTGTTAGAGTTTGCCGATAAGTATCTGAAATAAGGTTATTTAACGCACTGTATATCTACTCGATGTTCTCCTACTTCACACGTTCATGTACAAATTTTAACTGCGGAGCTTCAAAGAGTATTGATATAAACTTTTTAGAAAACTACAAAATAATACAATATATCTTTATTTTACCTCATTAATGGGTCAAAATATGGTTGCTCTCAACAAAATTCAAGGAACTGAGAAAAGGAGCGTAAAATTATTGGTATTTAAAGGAGACAAGGATTTTTTCTCTGTCATGAAAGGTAAACTACTTTGCTGCTAGTTTTTTTCTTATCGGACCAACTTATAAAAAGAGAAAAATTGTTTTATATTTCTTCTCTCGCTTTGATGCAGTTCTTCTCTTGCTTTGATGCAGTTCCAATACTGCTTACATACTTCCTTCCGCCAAGCCAACTACAGAAAATGGATAAATCAGTCGCTCAGTCTTGACTGCCGTCAAGAGTTCTGTGGTAAGGTCAGCTAAGTTCACTCACTATTTCGATAGACACGAGTATGTGTTCTCATTATATAGATGATAGTACCAGCCACTTGTGTTATTGCTGACTGCTCATATTGAGCGCTTTAAATACCTGAATGCAATGGGTATTTATGACAAGCCCATTAAATTTTCTGTTTAGATGTAGTTAATACGTCAACGTTGGACGTTTGCTGTTATTCATATACGAGGGTTGCTGTTTATAATTTTGGACTTGTACACTTCCGGTGTTGTTAGGCGCTATCTGATGTTTCTATTGGAGAGTTTCACATATTTTTTCTATAAGCGAATTCAGCACGTTCTCAACTCTTCAAAAAAAAAAAAAAAAACACAGCAACTATTTTTGTGCATTCAGTTTTTCAAAATTTTTGACGGGAATTAACAAGACACGAATACAGCGATGCACTTAAATCATTATATGGCGAGCAAGCAACGTCCTTTAACTCCGTAGAAAACTGGTTCAATGAATTTTCTTGTGCAAATTAGAATTCCGGGAAGATCGTACAAAATCAGTTGTTGTACCTGAAAATATCGTCATGTCACATGCCGTGGGAATCGGGCATCCTTGGGCATATTAGTAAGACGAGCTTCAATAAAATTGTGTAGTATCAACTTGTGGTAAAAAAGGTCTATTCGTGTTGAATGCCACACAATTTAACAAATAAAAAAAAAAATTAAAAACAATAATTAAAAGAAGAAAAACCGACCAGAGTAAATGCTTTGAAAATAGTTTGAAATGATTTTTTTTTTTTTAATATTCATTTTTATTGTAACTAGTTAACAAAAATAAGCTAACGAACAATTTTCTTCGGTTTTTGTATAATACAATTAATATGATGGTGCTTTGCACAAAACTTGCAAAGGAGTTGATTACTGCACGGGGTGGTGCGGCTTTTTGCGTTTCAGCCTTACAAACCATTTTTGTTGGTCAGTGAAACGAATGCAAAAGTGAGTAAAATCATTTTGAAAAAACAACAAGCAACTTTTCAGTCACCAATGTTGTGCCAGCTATATAAATAACAACCCTCGTATGTATGTTTCAACGTTTTTATAAATGTGTACATTTATGGTCACCCAAATCATGCCACCTTTATAATGTGTATTTGTATCCATTCCAGATAAAACAGTAATTGCGATAAACACCATTTATGAGACCCATAAATGCCAAGGACTGAACAGCTAGACCACGAAATCAGCGGAATCGATCAGCTTCTAGGGAATACCCACTTGAGAAGAACACTCAAATAAAAATTCGACGAGGTTAACCGACTACCATTTGTTGTTAAATATTTTCGTGTTTTTTAAGGAATATTTTATGATAATTGCGAATCCACACACTCTAAATTTACTATACACAAACGCTCACTTATCTGTAGTTGCAGAAAGATATAATTTTTGGTCCGAAAACGTGCAATACTAGATTTAAATAATTTACTTTGCATACATTACAAACCCATATAACTGATTAAAGATTAATTTAAGCAATTGCACATATTCTGCATACTCTACAAAAAAGGTTTTCATTTACTGCTTCTTAAATATATTTTTTTTCCAATTTAATTATTATTTCTCTGTTCTTTTTTTAAATGCATCATAAAAGTCTCTTCAGCACACATTTGATTATTCATTCCTTCGTACATACGTACATATTTAGTACATAAAGACCATCTGGCTTGCATTGCCACGCACGCCTATCCATGGCCATGAAACTCCAACAAGCGTCTAACCCATTTTCCATAAGTACACATGACAACCAAATAATATTTATATCGGTGACTTGGAAAGCGGTCAGCGACTGCCGCCCGCTGTGCCATTTAATTGCTCTATAATCGCGAGAGAAATGAGAATAAAAAGTTCACAAAAAATCAACAAAATAATAAAAATCGTAACAGCTCAGGCGAGTCGCCGGATACTCGTAAAAATTTAAAACTGCTAATGGCATTTCGAAAAAAAACAAAAAAAAAAACATCATATCATTCTTGCACTTTCTATACGCGATAATTTCGCACAAATTTTGTAAACAAAAGTGTTTCTGATATTTCGTGGAGTGGCTAAGTTGTTAGGCCGTATGGTACGTGTACCCGCAAACGTACCATATATAATATTAAAGCCATGTCGGCCTAACAACTTACCCTGAGACGGCTATCGCAATGTGTAGCGATAACCAACCTTGACCTAGTGCAGTCGGAATCGGGCTTCTGTGGTCACTGTATGAGTACACACATTTGCCGATTTTTTTTTTATTATTTTGTTAGAACCCATTTGATCAGTAAATTTCATAGTGGTGCCCTTGAATAGTTTTGCTGAAAGTATGCGTGAACAATTCACTGAAAACAAATAAGGAAAATATAACCGAAAAAGGGGTAAACCGGAAAAAGTGAAAGAAGAAATTTTAAAATATTTTATGGATTACAAGTTATGGTCATCCGAAGCAAAATAGCGAGAGTAACTTTTGCTGCTAAGAATTTTTCACATTCATATCAAATGCAAGCCGGTGCTCGACTTCTATTTTCCACAGCTATGTTTTTCTCCTCAGCTCACAAATTTTTCATGGGCATAATCAAATTTGCAAGTCGTTTAGAAAATTCGCAGCTCATTGCGAAATAAGGTAGAGAAAAAAGTTTAAACGTTTCAGTATCGTGACTGAATTAAGATTGCTCACACCCTTTCTTTGGGACTTAGCCGAGCTCATCTACCTTTTTATTATTTTCCTACAAATGGAGGTACCTACAGCCGCCGCGTTGGTGCGTGAGTACCTTTCGGAAGCGGCTGAGTTCGAAATCCCGGGCAAACTATAGAAATAGTTTTTTTCTTTAGTGGTCTCTCGCGGCAGGCAATGTCAAACCTCCGCCTGCATCAGCCATTAAAAAGCTTCTCATAAAGAGCTACTATACTGCATAAAAAAGTGAAGGTTAGGTTCGGCTGAAACTGCTGCCCACTATGGCACACACTCATAGCCCATTGTGATGCTGCGTATGGAATTTGTCTTTATCGTGAGCACTTTTCAAAAATTTTAGAAGAAAAATAACAAGTCGGAAAATATTTAAGAAGTAGAAGGTAGCAGATCATAGATGGATATAATATATTTCAAATATTTTTGATAGTTCTAAATATTTTTGTGAGGTGTATTGTGAATGATTACACTGCCCAACAGTATTTTTGCATCCTTAAAACACATCATGCCAAGAAAATATCATCCTTTTAAAGCAATTTTGTAGTTCAGCAAGTCTCAGATTTTTTACGTGGGTATAAATTTTCAAACTTTGGTTCTAGAAATCTTGACATTACGTGAAAAAAGTATGTTATGTCGATTCCTAGTAGAAATGTTATTATCTATGTTTTATAGTACAATTTTACGAGGATGATTTCTTTGGAATTTTAAACTTCTAGCATCAATTTTTATTTGAATGCACTTTATTCTCATTTTTAAAAGTATCTCTTCGATTATCACTCAATTGAAAGTACCGGAATGTCACGTCCTTTTAAACAATTTGGTAAGATACTAAAATTGTCTACAAAAATACTTATCAGGCATGACCAGTGGGGGAAGCAGAAGACACAAAAGCTGCCCTGTAATGAATATAAAATAGAATTTCTTGTTTACCCCTAAGTACTTCAAGTTAGAATTTTTAGTTTATACATACATCTGGAATGCAGGATACAACACTGAAACTTTTACACGCCAAACTTTGTATATAAAGACGTCTATGACCAAATTTTTATAATTTTTTATCCCAATATGGAGACTTGCTGGACTACTTTGTTCCGCAAAGATTATGTACTCGTGATGCACTTTCAGTATTATATGGCCACTTTTCTGTAGCATTCCAAAATATAAATATGTATGTTGTACTGTGTTATTTTACTGCCCGAAAAAATAGAAGGAAACTGGCAATATTTTCGGTATAATTTGCAATCTCTCTGCAGTCGAAAGCTTAACTATATCATTTATATCGCTCACATACTCGTACATACACTACGAGTTTGTATAGACTTGAGTTTCACGAAGTATTGTGAAAAATTATAATACCTCTTACCCTACTAAATATCATTCAGTTAGGAACAACGAACTAAATGCGATAACTTTTTTCCATTGTGCAAGCAATGCCATATGCACTCGTATATATTTTTGATTAGGTTAATTAGTAGCGATTACTTACTGTAGTTGTAGTTTGTATTGGGTGAATTCTGTTCAATTCATCGGCGCGTTGAAATACCCAAGAAATTTGGAATTCATTGAACTCTTTGACGAGCCATAAATATGCTTTTCGTATGGTTTATTAATAAAAAAATAAATGCAACTAAATATTTCCACTTATCTATTTGCTTGTACCGAACAAATACACTTGCATAGATTAAGCATTTTTGTGGAAAGGACCAGTCAAAAGGTTAGAGTCCAAGAGTCCTGAGAGTTGTAAATGATGAATTAATCAATGAAATGAGAAGGAAGGGTTGAATATTACAAAGGACCTGCAGTATTCTGGTTCAGATCTCTGTACGGACGACGATAGGAACCAAATAAAATACAAATATAATTAGGAAATTTTAAATTGAATTATAGGTTATTAGCGTACAAATTTCGTTTTGATGCCGACTGTGAACAAATATCGGCTCCTAGGCAAAGTGGCGACAATGTCTCGCGCCTCACTCCCAAAAATGAGATAACTAATTTTTGATTTTTTTTTAATTCTATATGGAATCAGTAGTGGGTACTTTAATACCTGTAGCCTAGTCCATATTACCTCTTACGTGAAGCTAATGTGAGCAATTGCTTGTACAGGGTGGTTCATAAAATTGTTTTTTTTTTTTAACTCCGAAAAATCAACAAAAATCAATATTTTTCGACACATTTTTTTAGTTTCCTCATAAGAGCAAACACTCGCATTATTTGTGGAACATGATTTCATTCACATATTTAGGTGCCTCGGCTGACTTCGCAGTTGCGAATCCTGTTAATTCAGTTTTCCAAGACGTTGGTGATGGTTTCTGGCTCTATCTCACAAATGTCTCGGTATTCGCCTTAAGGGCCGCATTATTACTTGATTGTTCGCACCACATCGGTCCTGCATTGCGCCTTACAGCATCAAATCGCGGCTTCGAGGTGATCAATGGACATAGACGAAATAACTGATACCACGATTATCGAACTTGTAACGCAAAATAGCGATGGTGACATGAGCTGTGTGGTATTCCCCACTAACCTGCAGAAACAAATGATCGTCAAAGTCCATGTTTTTAATATTAAGCCAGAAAAAATCGTTTATCATGCCTCTGTAGCACACACTGTTGACCAAAATTACTTTTCCAGCTGCATTTTCAAGGGAGAAATGAGCGAATGGTTAGTCCGCTGCAAAATTCGTACCAAACTGTCACTCTCTGAGGATGTATTGCCTTCTCGGCACTCACGAGCGGGTTTACCGACCACCAGATGCGTCAATTTTGCTTGTTGGCATATCCTCGCCTGAAAAAATGATTTTGATTTATTTTCAATAAACGCACTGTTAAGGCAACACAACACGGATTTTCGAACACTAATCGTAGTTCTCATGAAAAAAATGGTTTCTCATCTGGGCTATTGTTGAAGTTTCCATGAGGTGTTTTTATGTATCGAGCCAAAACGTTAGCGCACAACACATTCTAGAAAAGAGAACTTTTGTAGTAGCAACTTTTGTTACGCTGCTACTAAATGTACTTGTGGGTTATCAAGCTGAATATTTTAAGGTGGAGGCAATGGTGTTCGTCTTTCGTATTTAAGGCTAGATCGGAGTTAGAAATTGTGGGGCACTTGAAGCGTTTCAAGAAGAATTACTCCACTTCATTCTCAGGTTTCTTCTCCTTCTTCTGCGCACGGAATCATCGCCTTATAATCCATCCAATAAAGGAAATTTCAGCAAGGGCTAAGCAAAACAATTAAAAGTTAAGAAAACAATTATATCGAAATAAGATGCGCTCTCGTTTTACCATTGCGTAACACTCCATAAATCATTTCTTCCTTCTGCTCTTTATTTCTGGCGTTGCTAACTTTTCAGAATACCATTTAATGTACTAATGCTGATCAAGTGTTCTTTCTGGGAAAAATTATATAAAATTAAATTCACGCAACACTTACTTTTTACGACCTATGTGGCTAACACACCTTGCCCCATAGCCGATTCTGGCCGATTTTAACCAAATACGCACCTAAGTTGGTCAACCATAATTCGTTTCATTGACTACGTATGCAACACCAACGCTTATCAACTGTGCCACACAGCTGGTGGCAAATAATTACGTTTCGAATAGCAAAGAATAACAGAGGGTATTTATCGGAAAATTATTTCCAGTTAGAAGATGAGGCAAGATACCAACGGAAGGTGCAAAAAATGTGGGCCTCACAGAGCGCAAAAAGAGCCGCATGAAAAGCGGCAAATGACTAAAAAAGTACAAGATCAGCATGCGATCAATGGAGCGTTTACCTGAGCGCGAACTGTGTCTTCTTTGGCTGCACAATTTTCTATTTCATAACCCAATCAGCTGCAGTGAGTAAATGAGTACGACTCAGAGCTCACATTGATATGCCAACCTCTGGTAGGTAATGGGAAATGTGGTCCACAATAAACAAGATCTGTAGTAAATTCACCTATGCACATTGAAGCGTATTTCCACACACATACATGCATACATACTTATTCTGCAATCGCTTTTTCGATTTCTCTGTCGATATTTTTGCTCAAATTTATGAAGCGTGAATAATTTGGATATTGGCTGTTGCAAGACATCCGACAGCCCTACACACGCAATCAATACGCAATGTCCTGTGAGCAGTTTCAACGATCGTCCACTCTCTGGTACATATGCACATGTATATGTATTGGTGTCACTGTGTGTTATAATTGTTCCAGGTAATACGCTTGAAGCTGGCAACTGTCAAGAAGGCTAAGATTTATGCCAATGCGCCAATGCTGTTGGTTTGCCTGATAGTCATTGAATTTTTGGCGCTACTAATAGGCTTGTAATTTTCTAAGTAAATTGAGGAGGATCCTGCAATTTTATGCATGCTTTTATTACCGTTATAATGCGTTTGATATGTGGTAAATCGATGTTCATTAGAGGGTAATTTATATTGGGCAAAGTGAGTGGTTTTGACAAAAAGTTGTATACATGGAAATTATGTTTAAATTTAATAAATATAAAAACTAGTAAGTGTTCCTAACTTTTTAATTTTTTAAATAAAACTATTTATTAATTTAATTAAATAAACATATCACTTCAACAAAAATAAAAAATAGCACCGGTCTCACCTTTTCATTAAAAACAAATTATTTTTACTGAAGCTGGTTACAAGTGGTTAGAGATGGAATGCAGATTCCACATATTGATTAAACAAAAAACAAAAATATTTTTTTTGCTGTGAAAAAACTCCTGTTATTTCCTGAAAATTCTTTAAAGTCGCACTCATAATAGCAAACTTAAGGGCTCCGTTGCTTGGGGAAAGCCAATCAATTTACAATTTCAAAGTGCTCCCATTCATTTCTCTACCTCCCATCGAAATCATTAACGCATTTTCAGCACACAATGAAGGCTGTCAAAACCATATGTTTGCACATGAATTCCACTACCGTATTCATGCATATCAATAAGCCATTATAGTCAGTATTAAATTAGTAAGATGAACATATGTTTACACTTCCTCCAAAAATGCAAATATATCGCTGAAGTATGCGTGACTACTATATTGAAATCCAATGTGAAAGCCCAGGAAGGGAAGAAAATGCGAGTTGGGAATCAGCTTCCCAAAGCATTTAATTGAAATCAGAATTGTCTTCAAAGAAGCCCCAAACCCCCCATTCCAGTAGCGGCATACTCCCAAAAGCGTGGTTTCGTTCGACTACACATTGCTGGCAGCGAGAGAAGACAACTGTTATGTGCCGATAGCAAATGTTTCCTCATGTATTCTCAGAAATTCAGGGGGCAATAGTAAATGTATGCGCCTTACCCTGCCAAGTTAATAGTTTCTTATGGGAAAGCGCATATGCAGCCGTTGTTTGATTAACAAGTTAGTCCACAATTTGCCAAAAGTGGAAGCAATTGAATAATTTGGTTCTTATTTTTTTGGAAGTCTCACAAAATAAATAAAGAAGCTTTTTTGCTTTTACTAGGTACAAGAAAGTTCTAGCGAAGTGAAAATGAATAGCATTTTTCAGGAACAAAACACTGCAACAATGAAAAAAGTTTCTGTTTATTTGTTATGAACCCTTGGGGTTGCTTAAACTGTGAACAAAAACACTTTAACTGCTTCTGCTTGATATAATATTTTTGGGTGTGCTCCTTTTCAGCGCAAGGGGAGTCTGCACCCCAAGTAATGTATCCTGTTAACGGGAAGCAATTCACAAAGATGTGCAAATTTTTGCACGTTTAAAGCATTATCGGAAAGTGTTTATGTCGGCGGGTAGCCCAATAGGAATGTGGATTAAATAAAATAATAATAAAAAATATATTAACAAAAAAATAAAAGCAACCCCACCTAAAGATCTATACGATCCTTATAGCTACGGGGCACTGAAAAACTATAAGTATGTATTTTGGAGCTCTGGAAGCCTCAAAAAACCTGACCTAGGCAGCGGACTAATGTCGGCTGAAGAGAACTAAAATCTTTTTTCTATTAAGGGATATTAGTAAATTTACTCTCAGCTAAACAAAAATTGGAAATGCTTTTTGATCACTAACAACGATCATTGTGCTGTCAAACTGTTTTGATTATCAACTGACTTGAGACTGAGGGGTGCTGTAACTATCTGAGTGATTGTGGCCGATCTTAACAAAGCGCTACGACTCTGGTTTGAATATTAGTACTTGCGAAACTTTATCATCAGTTCGAAGCATTTCTGATAGCCGGAACTAGTCACTGCTCGGTTATAACTCTTACGCATCGCTCTTTTCCGCTGCACTTTCTTCCCTCCATTGATATCACAACAGACGAATTAAAATTTGCGTCGAAATGAGCCAACTTCGACTTCCTTGGAGTCTAACTTAGACGAAACTAAATCACGCTAGGGCGCTGTAAACTTCACACCATTCATCGTTCCATGATCTTCGGTATTAAGTGTCACTAGTGTGGTCCATAAATCTTTTACAGCTGTTTTTGAGTCATTGCTTTCAATTTACATGTTTTTTTTCGTACTTGTTTACTTTTCAATTGCCTACTTAGTCCAAGAGAGGACTTAGTGGCAGCAGAAGTTCTCTACAGGTCGAATACATTTATCTTTGGATATCTAAGATCGCAATGGACTTTTTTGTCATATTCTTAAGACGTTGTGCCAATAACAACGCGGCCTTTAAGTTTTTGTATCAGTTTTTTGCAGACGAATTTCAATAGCATTTCCTATTAGGTACAACAAATACTTGCATGCAATTTCCCCACTTGGTTTTCGTTGAAAACGAAAGCTTTTTCGGCACTTTCGCTTACGAATTTACCCACAAAAAGCAATATTTGTTTCCCGCCATTTCGAGTGTCTAGCAAATTTAATGAAGTTAACGCTATTGCCGAGAATGAAGTGAGAGTTGGAATGAGTTTGGTGCGGCTGTGTCTAGGGAAATAGTCGGGCGAATGAATGCAAATGTGGAATTCAGACAAATATATTGGTACTGGCGCAGAGGCAGACAAACCGACAGAAAGTTAAATGGGGAGTTTAAAAAATACTACAATAGTTGAAAGGAGAGACACATGTACATGCGTACATACATAGATGTGCATGTAGGCAGCCAAATCTCATATTGTTTGTAGTTAAGCGAAGCCGGCGAGTGTAGACGAAAATATGACAGCTAGTCAGGCTTTTAAACAGTTAGATATGCTTGCATGTTTATGTATGTATATAGATATTCAGGTACCCACACTCACGCATACCCACCGAAAACTGAAAGAAATATTCGGCTGTAAGCGCAGTGAATCGCATAGTTGGTTGCGAATAGACAAATGCTGATAGCCCCCAGCTGTTGGTATGTGACTCCGGTCGATCATTCGTTTCTCTGTCTGTCTGCTGGAGTCGCAGCTAAGTCAACAACTCGTGGCAAAGTTCGCGCTTGTCGACAGTTGTCTATCGTAGCCTTTTGGCTGTTTGTTACCAAGTTTGTTACCGGTTGGTAAATTAATATATCCACCTACAACTCTATCACCACAGGAATGTGTAGAGAGGTTGCACAATGTTGGACAATGCGCCAAGGTGCAAACTGCCTGTGTGCACTGAAATTTTAATCAAATTCCTTCGCGGGAACGTGCAGACTGCTTTTACAGGGAGAAGGGAAGGAGAAGGAGAAATTCGATGAATAACAATGATGTAAAAATGAAGTAGAAAAACAAAGAAGCCTTAGTCCAAATGGGAAATTTCACTTTGGCCGTGACAGAAGACGTCGCCCGCTCGTCCGTCATCCATCTTTTGTTACATTTCGGATTGAACCATGACGGGTCGTGGTATATAATTGGCGCTTACACGCACAATTTGGTACTCGACCGAGCCAATTTGTGGTGTACGTCTTGACGTTTTTCCACATATGGAAGGACCTACTTTTACGCCGCCTCCGAACGGGAATACTGTATGATAATCTAAAACGCAAGAGGCAGTGACTCTCTCCGAATGAACCGCCACGAAGGACTGCCAAGCCTTTCTAAGAAATTTATTTATTCGAATGTACTGTGCAGCACTCAGACATTTATTGAGTCCATTGTACTACACTTGGATCCCCTTTTAATTTTCTTTAAATCTACCCGATCTCCGAAGAAATCTCAGTAGATTTTGTAGTGCTAAGGAGCCAAGACGGTCGCTTCTTAACACATCAGTGCCAAAGACCTCAAATCTGATTCGAACGAAGGCGGGGCAGATGCACAGGAAGTGGTCCGCCGTATAATCCTCCTCTTCACAACCTGGGCAGAGTACACTGTCTGAGATGCCAACCCCTTTCCACCCTTTTCCACCTCTGCTTGAAGCACAGATGCATGCATTCTAAGAGCAAAGTGCAGTTTTATCCTGCTGGATTCCACGTAGATCTCAGAGCCGATCTTGATAATAGGTCTTATCATAGCCGTGAAAGGACCTTGCTAGGAGAAAGACCCCACGTTTTCCCAAAGACACCTTTGCACTGCCAGAAAGCTGTCAGTGCTTTGGATGTCTTTGTTGCAACGTGTGACTTCCAAAGAAGTTTACCATCGAGGATTACTCCAAGAGACTTGATTTCTTTGGATATCTGGATTGTGACTCCTTTTAGCTTAGGCAGAACGAGTCTATCAAGCTTCCTCTTTCTGGTAAAGAGGACAATACCAGTTTTGGTGGGTTTTTAGCCCATTCGCACAGCACCATGTGTCAATAATATCCAGAGTTTTCTGCACTTTTCTACAGATGTTCAGCGAATCGTTACCAACCCGCCGACCTACAAAATTTTCTATGTCCAAAACCCAGAAAGGCGACTTATGTTCCTCTCCTTGTCTTCGTGGAGGAGATAAAGGTTGGATGGGAGGTTTCATCCAATAAAGCACTACATTTTAACTTTCTAAAGTTGCCTTTATCTTTTAAATTATCTCATAGCGTAAAAGGGAATATATTTCGGTACGGAAAATCAATTTTAAGCTGAGCAGCAAAGTTAAGGCGACTACGACAGCTGCACACACTTCTGTTTCTCGACCCCCAAATATGGGCGAAAATATGCAATTTGCAGTTAAATGAAATGAAAAACGGCCGCAAACCCCTAGTAAGGCGAAAGTTGGTGAGATAAACGAAATGTATTTCAAACCAATTTCTCTGCTCTATACAGCAGGGACTCTGAATTTTCCATTTCATTTGCATGACAGTGAAAGTGGGCTTCCATGTGAGAGTGATATTTTATATGCATACACACGTACATATATATATTTGTTTTATTCCTTAGCTCTAGGCGAGCAGTCGTAGAAAAATTGATAGGACTACAATGTGGCCATTCGGCTCCCTAATGCTGCATGACGCTTATGATGATTTACGACTGACCGCAAAATACTTTTATTCGGCTGGAATTTTTAATGAAATGAAAATGAAATTTAATGAAACAAAAAAATCTTTTCTCTGACCGCCCGCACACCTTTAGTTGCACTCAAAGTAGATTTGAATTTATTGAGAACTAGGCGTGTAATTTTAAATTGCCGCTGCCGTTGCCATTATGTGACAATTGCATACCGCATAGAACGTGCCACTAAATCGTAAACGCTGCTGCTGCAGCTCTTGGTGAAAAAAGAATGGGCGTTATGCCAATAAATTTTGGATTTACGAGTTTTTCAAAGAAATTAAAAGGACATTTTTATGCACAAATATAAATGCAAAAAATACAAAAACAATTGCATTACGTTACGCCACAAATGAGGGCGAGTGAGTGAATAAAATGCAAAGCAATGAAGTTGATACAATATTTGTTGGGGTTGCACAAACCTAAAGAGTGCAAAGGGCGTGCAAAATTTTTGTGGTTTTCCGGTAGCTGAAAAGGTGTTTTCAATGCTCTTCCGCTTTCTATGTACTCACCGCTACCTTTGCGATTGTGTCGTTGCCTGCAGCACATCACAATGGATTCAGTGATTGTGTCACTGCCGTCGACGCCGCCGCCGCCGCTACCGGCACCATTGTCTCCACCTACCACGCTGTACACATCCATTGTGGCCTTTCACGCTCACATGAGTAGGCGTTTACGTCCATTTGTTGCAACATCCTTGCTCATTATTGCAACGGTACTCTTATGCCTTTATATAAAATATGTATGTATGTGTTTATGAATGCGTATTTTGGCCATAACTTCCGTTTTCGGCAGTGGCTACGCTCAGCTGCATTTAGATTTTTCAATGAATTTCAAAGGTGGATTTCTTTTTTGGCTTTCAGTAATTTGGCTTCGGTCCAAAATTGGTTTTGAATTACATTTCGGTAAAGGCGGTGAATAGAAAGGCCAGTAGTAATGTGGCAAGAAAGAAGTGGCAAAAACGTAATGCCTTGTAGGCGCCTCTTTGTAGGCCTGATGCTGCCAAAAAGGGCATTCCAAGTGTAAGAATTCTAGAAAGGTGGAAGAAATATGGCATTTTTGAGACAAAAATGGGATAAGGAATGACTCAATTCGTACAATGAATAATTTTATATAAAGAAAAATTTGTTTACTTATGAAAAAAATGACATGTGAGAATAAGTAATTTCAAATTTTTTTTTTAATAAAAATTCATTACGAAACGAAAGATACGTTTGCCTTTCTCTGTACATGAATCGTTATAGAGTTATTTGAAGTCTGTTTAAAGTAAAAAAAATGTATTTCTAAGAATGCAAAAATTAAATCAGATCTCATTTCCTCACTTGACTTTGGCTAGGAAGTATAAAAGTCTTATACGATTCGACGATTCTATGACTAAATGTGAACATTTAATCGGAGGAAATGTGATTAAACTTCTTGGAAAATTATTGCACAAGTTTGTATTTTACTAAATACCTGAGATATGCGATGCAGCAAGCACGCGACATTGGGGTGATCCAGCTTTGCACGAAAACTCGTTTCTTTTGGCATACCTAAGCGCTCTTTCAACTCAATTAGCACAACAAAAAATTTAGCCTTTTATAATATTTCCATTTGGCGTGAAATTTCTCCAGCAACATGGTTTAGACTTGCCGTGAAATGTTGCTAGCAACTTTGAATATCAGGTCGAAGAAGAAACGTCAAATTTATGAGCATATAACATATATATTTATATATAAATATAAAGAATATTTACTCACAATATTTTGCTTGAAAATGTCATATCTTCGGACATTCGAACTCAGGCACTTCACTCACAAACGAACAGTTTTCGCTCAATTTTAAATGATATGCGCGTGAAAATATAAATAGTGGAATAATGTGGCTGACATGTTGCGCAGTGTTTTCATGGCGTGAACTGAGTACTGCTTTGCTGTGTGTACATTTGGAATTTTACGCATATTTCACGTCAACTTAGTACATTGCTTTAGATTGTAACACATTTTATTGTAAAAATGAAAAATTCCACCTGCTCGTTCAGTGCTCATTCAAAACTATTGGAGCAGAATTTTTTAGGGTGCCTGAAGTTTACTCGCATAAATCAGAAAAATCAAAAGAAAACAAATCTAATAATCTATAACCCGCATAATACAAGGTGGCGCAAAATTAATCATCCTATCGGAAGATATATAATTTTTGAAAATGGTGTCGTACGTCAATCATATTTGACACTCATGAACTGCAGTGAACAGCTACAATGCAGCAGACAAGCAATACATAAAAGTCCATATAAAGATTTCCATGACTCCAAATAATTTTTTTTATTTGGTCAAAAAGTTATTCAAAAACAAATTGATTGATTCATTTTGCGCCATCTTGTATAAACTAAATTGTGTCTCAATGACTTTAGAAATTAAAATTATTGTAGTTCTCAACAAAGTGTCACTTTTTAAACATAAAAATGTAGACCACCCTAATGAATGAGACCTGATACAGAAATTGCACTTGGATACCGGCATAGCTTTACAAAATTAGTATATACCTGTCTATCATGAAATGAAAAATCATTCATACTTTTAAGAGCGCACAGTGGGATGGTCTCAAGCAGTATATGAACATAAAAGTTAAAATTAAATTTTGATAGGCTAACAGGGTAGATTGAAGTAATTTCTATTTTTCGGTAAAAGAATTGAAAGGTTGCTTCATAAGTATTGAGGGCCCTTGCGAGGGACCTTATTGTTTGCGAGAGTCTTATGCATCGAGTTGCCTTGAAGATCTCCGGTATAAATCCTACGTTACTCGTAGAAGACAGTTAATGTCGGGGCAAACACGAGCACAGCGAGATATCAAAATGCATTCTACACAAAATTAAACTTCCTGCAGCGCCTGAGCACCGAACTTATGGCCACCTAACTCCCTAGACGTTAAATCTGGGGATTACTACGTATGGGCCGTAGTTGAGCGTTAAGCCAATAAGCATCTCCATAACCCGATGAATTTGAGGACTGCAATTAATACTGTTCTGGTGAACATGAATAAGAAGCATTTGATTCGGGCATGTAATAGTTACCAAACCCGGAACGAGCAGGTAACTGCAGGTAATGGAAATTTTATTAAATGACTTTAGATATCTAACAAGTTAATTTTGTGTAAAAATTTGGTGAAGTTTCGTTAAATTTTCTTCTAAATAATAGGTAATTAATTGTGCTCAAATACCGTATACACCCTGTATCTGCGCTTGCAGCACCAGCAACTTTTCATTCAATTCTTATATGAGGTATGACAACTCAGGTTTTTATAATATTAATCTTAATTTCAAATTTATTTCTACTATTTTAGCGATTTTTTTCTTTTAATTTTTGCCAAATACACGCTGCGTTAAATAACGGTGGCACTAGATTGATTGATACATTTTGACAATTGATTTAATATAATATTTCTTATTACCATTATTATTCTATTGTAGTAATTTTTTCTTATGAAAATATAGTTCATTCTTCTAAAAAACCATATAAATCGAAGTTTCAAAACTCTATGCAAATTAAAAAAAATCTAAATTTCCTGATTTTTAATCAGAATTTTTAGAAAAAATCGAGTATACAGTTTTATGGCCCATTGAATTTTTGTATAAGAAAGTGCAAGTGATTTCGAATTCATGTTGATTTTTGACAATTTTTTTGCTGACGGTGCTAGGAGTTTTTTCTATATAAAAAAAATATTGAGCTATCATTATATGGTGGAAATGCACAAGACCGCCAATAAAAAAAATTCTAGAATTAACCCAATTTTTGAGGCACTCCCAACTTCCACCTTATTAAACCAAAATTCAATGGCAGGAAATTTTTATTTTTTTTTTTAATTTGCATACAATTTTCAAACTTCGATTTGTATGGGTTCTATGCGTATGAACTATATTTTTACAAAAGAAATAATAAAATTTAAATAAAATGCAAATAATAAGTCAATACTTATTACGAAATCACAGCCCTATAGTCATTTAATGCAGTGTAGGTATATCTGCTTCATCCCACTGTGCGACAGTTATCACGCATGCCAATGAAGTGATTGAATAGCCGCACCACTTAAGACTCGGTTACTATCACATAAAATAAAAAATCAAACCGATTAAGCGTAAAGTGAGTAAGGGTTGTGGCACAACGGCCATAGCACTGAAGCTAAAGATATGGATAAATACTAATACTAGAAGAAAAATGACACTTGGAACGCAGTAACTGTTTTGTGGATTTTCCAATATTTCAAAGAGGCGTGTTCATGTACATTCATATATACATATATATATATATAATTCATTGATTACATCTACACCTTCGGGAATTTAGCTTTTGTTTCGAATTAAAAAAAATTGTTTTTTACTTTTGTTCACTCAGTCATTGGATATTGAACTATAAGAAACATTTGATTTTAGTATGAACTAGCAAACCCGGCCCCCTTCGCTGGGCGCACTAAAATAGAATAGATATGGTTTAGAACAGAAAATATATGGTTTTCATATTATTTATTTCTTTATTCTTTATTCAAGCGCTTTGGCATAAACAATATTTTTTGTTTTTCTATTTGTTTTTGAGTAAATATAAAATATAAATTGAAAATCAGGAAAAAAGAAGATTGTTTTTAAATTTCAAATCAACGCATATGAATAAACAATCGTCTTTTTTCCTGATCATCCATGAATTTTTCGTTTCAATTTATGTTTTATTAAGCATTGGAGCTTTTTTAACCATTATCCATTAATATTTTTCAACAAAAAAACGAAAAAATTGTTTTTTCCATGAACACATAATTTCATTCGGATTTCACATTAAATTCTCAAATTTCGTAAGAAATTATTCACTGTTCCAAAATCCATTCCAAAAAAATTCACAAACAATTTTTACATGTTGCACTTACGTTTTTTCCTTATGGCATCCAAATCAGAAAGAAATATTGACACATTGTAACTCACACTGTCAATTTGACAGTTCAGTTCCAGCGCAAGCGTTAAAAAAGTAAGCGACATTATGGCTGGCTCAAAAGAACGCTGTACCCGTTGTCACTACTCCGAATTACAACCAAACTTTACGAAACCCATTTTCAATACTTACTTAACAATGTGCACAAGTTTGGTTTAATTCGGTGCAAAGACACGGCGGGTCCACGTTTTGGCATATATTTCGAGACCCTAGTCATCAATAGGTATGAAAATTACCCCGTATTAAAGCACTTATCAACAGCTTTCATTTGATACCCATATTGTACATACACAACCAAAGGTTACCCGGGTCCACGTTTTGACCTATATCTCGAGACCCCAGTCACGTAGCGGCATGAAAAATACTCTGTACTAAGGCATTCACCAACAGCTTCAATTTGATATCCATATTGTACAAACACATTCTAGGCTCCACGTTTTGGTCTCTATCTCGAGACCCTAGTCACGGAGCGGCATGAAAAATACTCTGAACTAAAGCATTCACCAACAGCTTCCATTTGATACCCATATTGTACATACACGTCCGAAGGTTACCCGGGTCCACGTTTTGACCTATATCTCGAGTTCCTATCTACCAATAGGTATTCAAACTATACGGAAATCATCTTCAATACCTACTTAACAATGTGTGTAAGTTTGGTTTAATTCGGTGCAAAGACACGGTGGGTCCACGTTTTGGCATATATTTCCAGACCCTAGTCATCAATAGGTATGAAAATTACCCCGTATTAAAGCACTTATCAACAGCTTTCATTTGATATCCATATTGTACAAACACATTCTAGGGTCCACGTTTTGGTCTCTATCTCGAGACCCTAGTCGCGGAGCGGATGGAAATACTCTGAACTAAAGCATTCACCAACAGCTTCCATTTGATACCCATATTGTACATACACGTCCGAAGGTTACCCGGGTCCACGTTTTGACCTATATCTCGAGACCCTATCCACCAATAGGTATCCAAACTATACGAAAACCATCTTCAATACCTCCTTAACAATGTGTGTAAGTTTGGTTTAATTCGGTGCAAAGACACGGCGGGTCCACGTTTTGGCATATATTTCCAGACCCTAGTCATCAATAGGTATGAAAATTACCCCGTATTAAAGCACTTATCAACAGCTTTCATTTGATATCCATATTGTACAAACACATTCTAGGGTCCACGTTTTGGTCTCTATCTCGAGACCCTAGTCGCGGAGCGGATGGAAATACTCTGAACTAAAGCATTCACCAACAGCTTCCATTTGATACCCATATTGTACATACACATCCGAAGGTTACCCGGGTCCACGTTTTGACCTATATCTCGAGACCCTATCCACCAATAGGTATCCAAACTATACGGAAACCACCTTCAATACCTCCTTAACAATATGTGTAAGTTTGGTTTAATTCGGTGCAAAGACACGGCGGGTCCACGTTTTGGCATATATTTCCAGACCCTAGTCATCAATAGGTATGAAAATTACCCCGTATTAAAGCACTTATCAACAGCTTTCATTTGATACCCATATTATAAATACACAACCAAAGGTTACCCGGGTCCACGTTTTGATCTATATCTCCAGACCCCAGTCACGGAGCGGCATGAAAAGTACTCTGTACTAAAGCATTCACCAACAGCTTCAATTTGATATCCATATTGTACATACACATCCGAAGGTTACCCGAGTCCATGTTTTGACCTATATCTCGAGCCCTATCCACCAATAGGTATCCAAACTATACGGAAACCATCTTCAATACCTTCTTAGCAATGTGTCTAATTCGGTGCAGACACGGCCGGTTAGCGAACACACACAAAAAGTTGACTTTATTTTATATATAAGACTTTTTTCAGTTTGTGTCCGAAAAATCCAAATATCTTACGGAACTCTATTTTTTTTCAAAATAAAATGTAATCCATGTTACTCTTGGATAATGTAGTTTTCGAATGGTGAAAGAATTTTTAAAATCGGTCCAGTAGTTTTTGAGCCTATTCGTTACAAACAAACAAACAAACAAACAAACAAACAAACAAACAAACAAACAAACAAACAATCAAACAAACAAAGTTTTCCTCTTTATAATATTAGTATAGATGAATGGGTGGGCGCGTCAGAATGAGAGAGAAATATACTCTCCTCTCCACGGAAGCACTTCATTTTGGTGGTTAATATCCAAAAGGCTAAGTGAAAAAATGATGCTTACATATGCCGACAACTGACTTTTGGGTTTCATGCCCAAAATAAATAGACTCAATAAAAGCAACGCCCCACACACTATTGAAAAGATATGCCACTCACTTCATTTGTTTGGCCAAATACCATATATGCACTATCATGACATATGCCAGTTTTGAGAAAACGTTTCACGGAGAAAAACTGAAGTATGAGATGACCGCCATCCTCGCAATCGTTGTAGTTGTTAGCCTGTCATTGGTCGTGTGCGAATGACTTCCCCCCGACTGTGGCTGCGTCAATTAAATACGTTAATGATGACAGTTGCGCTGTCACGTGCATACCGTTACGTTGCGTTGTCTATCAATATTGCCAAAAATGTCACATTTCCGGCATGCCACATTGTTCTAAGGCACGTTTGCTGACTCCGTTGGGCGCTCCCAAGAGATGTGATTTACTACTTTGTTTATATGTGTGTATGTGCCTGTGTATGCTTGCCCGAGACGGCTGTCACTTGCGCACTTATTGGAAGTATTTGCCTGTCTGTCAGCTGCAGTTGCCGAAAATTCCGCCTATGTCACGTTACGCTGAAGCCCACACACAGCCATTTCCACAAAATTTTCATAGATAAACAAATGCGCCTGATTTTCTACAGCCTGTACTCTTATTGTCATATTTCTGTCTTGTCTATGATTTGCAATATTTTGTCAATAAATCGTTTGAAAATATGACAACTTATTTTCTATACCTCATTTTAATACCTCGGTAACTTATCTTTATTGATTTTTTGTCAATTATTCCAAACAACGAGCCACTTTTTTTAGCTGAAATGTTGGCAAAACATCACGTATGCTTGCGAATAGAGAAGATGAAGAGCATATGTATGTACACCCGTGTTTACAATAATAGCAGTGCAACATATAACATAGACGATTATTTTTTATTTAATTTTAAGTAATTTTTTTTTCTAACAACATAGTTCACACTACAACAAAAAACCTTATAACTCGAAGTTTTCCAAATTTATTTATTTGTTATGAAACTTTTAATAGTTTTTTTTTTGTTTTTATAAAATATTTGTATACAATATACATTCTTCTTCTCTTCTTAATGGGCGCGATAACCGCTTACGCGATTTTGGCCGAGTTTAACAAAGCGCGCCAGTCGTTTCTTTCTCGTGCTAACTGGCGCCAATTGGACACACCACGTGAAGCCAAGTCCTTCTCCACCTGATCTTTCCAACGCAAAGGAGGCCTTCCTCTTCCTCTGCTACCAGCAGCTGGTACCGCATCGAATACTTTAAAAGCCGGAGCATTTGTATCCATTCGGACGACATGACCCAGCCAACGTAGCCGCTGGATTTTTATTCGCTGCGCTATGTCTATGTCGTAAAGCTCATACAGCTGATCGTTCCATCGTCTGCGATATTCGCCGTTGCCAACGTGCAAAGGTCCAAAAATCTTACGCATAATCTTTCTCTCGAACACTCCAAGCGTCGCTTCATCGGATGTTGTCATCGTCCAAGCTTCTGCGCCATACGTTAGGACGGGCATGATGAGAGTCTTGTAGAGTGTTAGTTTTGTTCGTCGAGAGAGGACTTTACTGATCAATTGCCTACTTAGTCCAAAGTAGCACTTGTTGGCAAGAGAGATTCTACGTTGGATTTCAAGGCTGACATTGTTATCGGTGTTAATGCTGGTTTCTAAATAGACGAAGTCTTTTACAACCTCGAAATTATAACTGTCTACAGTGGCGTGGGTGCCGATACGCGAGTGCGCCGACTGTTTGTTTGAAGACAGGAGGTACTTCGTTTTGTCCTCGTTCACCACCAAACCCATTCGCTTTGCCTCTTTATCCAGTTTGGAGAAGGCAGAACTAACAGCGCGGTTGTTAAGGCCGATGATATCGATATCATCGGCATACGCCAACAATTGTACGCTCTTATAAAATATTGTGCCTGAGCGATTAAGTTCTGTGGCTCGTACGGTTAAAGAAGTCACACGACAGGGAGTCACCCTGTCTGAAACCTCGTTTGGTATCAAATGGCTCAGAGAGGTCCTTATGAATTTTGACGGCGCTACTGGTGTTGAGCAACGTCATCTTGCATAGCCGTATTAGTTTTGTGGGGATACCAAATTCAGACATCGCGGAATACAAGTAACTCCTTTCCGTACTATCGAATGCAGCTTTGAAATCGACAAAAATATGGTGTGTGTCGATTCTCCTTTCGTGGGTATTTTCCAAGATTTGGCGTATTGTAAATATTTGGTCGATGGTAGACTTTCCAGGTCTAAAGCCACACTGATAAGGTCCAATCAGTTGGTTGACGGTGGGCTTCAGCCTTTCACACAATACGCTCGCTAGAACCTTATAGGCGATATTTAGAAGACTAATCCCGCGGTAATTGGCACAAATTGCAGGATTACCCTTATTATGGATTGGGCAGAACACACTTAAATTCCAATCGGCAGGCATGCTTTCATCCGACCATATTTTGCATAGAAGCTGATGCATGCACCTTGACAACTTAGCCGGCAGTCCGTCGGCGCCCGCGGCTTTGTTGTTCTTTAGCCGTGATATTGCTATTCTCACCTCGTCATGGTCGGGTAGCGGAACGACAATTCCGTCTTCAACGATTGGGGTATCGGGATCTTCACATTCTGTATGACATGCGCAGCTGTCACTGTTTAACAGGTTCGAGAAGTGTTCCCTCTATAATTTAAGATTGCTCTGTACGTCAGTCACCAGTTCGCCGTCTTTGTTCTTACAGGAAAACGCCCCGGTCTTAAAACCTTCTGTAAGCCGCCGAACTTTCTGGTAGAATTTTCGGGCGTTGTTCCTGTTGGCCAGCATCTCAAGCTCTTCGCACTCACGTATTTCGGCCTCTCGTTTCTTCTGTCGGATAATACGTCTCTCTTCCTTTTTCAGCTCTCTGTAGCAATCCCACATAGCTCGCGTTGCGCCCGATCGCAGCGTAGCTCTATAGGCGGCATCCTTTCTTTCTGCGGCAGCATGACATTCCTCGTCGTACCAATTGTTTTTTCGGGCTCGCCGGAATCCGATTTCTTCTTCGGCGGCGGTACATAGGGAACGAGAAATGTTGCTCCATTGCTCGTGCATGCCGGTTTGTTGGGCAGTGGTCTCTGAGTGCAGGAGTGAGAGTCGAGTGGCGAATCTTCTGGCTGTCTGTTGTGATTGCAGCATTTCGATGTTGAACATTCTTTGCGTAGGTAGATGCACGTTTTTTCCTGCACAGAGGCGTGTGCGCAGTTTGGCTGCAACAAGGTAATGATCCGAGCCGATGTTGGGTCCTGGGATCGTATGTACATCTAATACACTAGAAGCGTGTCTTCCATCTATCACAACATGATCAATCTGGTTTCGCGTTTTTCGATCAGGAGACAGCCAGGTTGCTTGGTGTATCTTTTTATGCTGGAATCTGGTGCTACAGACTACCATGCTTCGGGCCCCGGCGAAATCGATCAGCCTCTGTCCGTTACCGGATGTTTCGTTGTGTAGGCTGAATTTTCCGAGTGTGGCACCAAAAATTCCCTCCTTGCCCACCCAGGCGTTGAAGTCGCCATGCATGATTTTTATGTCGTGGCGGGGTCAGCGCTCATAGGAACGTTCCAAGCGCTTATAGAAGGAATCTTTGGTCGCATCGTCCTGCTCTTCCGTCGGGCCGTGGGCGCAAATTAGCGAAATCTTAAAAAATCGCGCTTTGAAGCGGATTATTGCGAGACGCTCGTCCACCGGAGTGAACGACAGTACTTGGCGACGAAGTCTCCCTCCCACAACAAATCCTACACCGAATTTGCGCTCCTTTACATGGCAGCTGTAGTAGACGTCGCAAGGTCCTATCCGCACAACCAGCTATCTTGGAATGCTTCGCTTTCTCACCTTAGTTCACTCTCGAACGGGTGTTCGGAAGCTACCCAGAGGATACGTGGGCTAATCCCGGACGTTGTGAGCTGCTTGAACCATATGCAGAAGAATCGTCCTCCAAAGTGAATGGCGATCAGTAACTTTCCCCACTTGCGTGGACTTCTACACATGGAACCATCCTAGGAACTCTAGCAGTACGATTAGCAGCCAATATAATTGCAGGTCATTTGCTATTAACTCTTCTAGGAAATACAGGCCCATCACTTTCATACGCCATTATTTCACTATTAATTATTGCCCGAATCGCTTTATTAGTTCTTGAATCAGCAGTAGCAATTATTTAGTCCTATGTATTTGCAGTATTAAGTACTCTAATCAGCCATTTCATTTAATATAGTAGATTATAGCCCATGACCTTTAACCGGAGCTATTGGAGCAATAACATCAGTTTCAGGTTTAGTTAAATGATTCCATCAATATGATATTTCATTATTCTTATTAGGTAATATTATTACTATTGTAACTGTCTATCAATGATGACGAGATGTTTCTCGTGAAGGAACTTTCCAAGAATTACACACCCTACCTGTAACATTAGGTCTACGATGAGGAATAATTTTATTTATTTTATCAGAAGTTCTATTTTTCGTATCATTCTTTTGAGCTTTTTTCACAGAACATTATCTCCAACAATTGAATTAGGAGCTTCCTGACCACCAGCAGCAATACATATTATAACAAATATAATAATATACTTAAAAATTGAAATATTGTATAAAATTTCAAAAAATTCTAAAAATTTCAAACTTCTTAAACAGAAGATTTAAAAAAGTTCTGGGAATGTAGTTCTATGGCAAGTTTCAAGTGGCTCAAAAATCGCGTTTATTTTTTTCTCTAGAGGATTTGCTCTTTTTCTGCAAGGTGTGACAAATTTAATCACCCTATCGAAAGATTTATATTTTTTGTAAATGGCGTCGTACGTCAATCATATTTAACATTTGTGAACTAGACAGCTGTAGTATACCGACGGACAAGCAATGGAGCGCATAGAAATCAAAATAAAGATCCCGATGACATAAAATGTTTTTTTTTATTTGGTCAATAAGTTATTCAAAAACAAAATTAGATAATGAATTTTGCGACACCTTGTAGATATGAAAAAAATCGAGCATTCGTTATATGAAAGACACATAACAACGGCAACTAAAAAAAAAGTATAAAGCATCAACGCGAAATTTGAGTCGCTCAAAACCAAAACTAACCAAAATTGAATGGACTACAAAACTGCATACCCAAAAATATTTATAAAAGTTTTGACAAAAATTTAGAAACATTGACTTTTTAATTAAAATTTTTTTTTTTTATTTTAAAGTCATATAGTTTTTATTATATGATAGTATGAACTATATTTGCATAGAAAAAAAAAATACATAAAAAATAATAACAGTGAAAACTTCACAATATGTCACGCTGCTAGTTTTGTAAACACAAGTGTGTTGGTACACAAATACATATGTATATAAGGAAGTCATTTGGGAGACATGGTAAAAAATATAATTACTTCAGTCGCATATGTGGCAAACAAATATATTTGCGCTCTCGCCTTTGTTAATGGTTGGATGCTGTCATAATTCATGAGAAATTCATAAATTCAGTGTTGGTTTTAATTCTTAATCCATTGCAGTTGATATATGAGCGGTTTTGCTTAGGCATTTGCCACATGCCACATGCCGTACGTTATATACGAATGTATGTAGGCGATAGTCTACCCATGTGCCACACGTCCAAATAAATTTTAAGATACATTTTAAAATAAATGTTTAACGAACTTTTACTCAATTTTGCGCATCTGGAACAAAATTTCTACTGCCAGAGTACGGTGCTGCTGATTTACTAGAGAAATCTGCGGAAAGCTTTGTACCTTTGATAATTTTGGTCCTATTACAAGATACTACTAGTACGTACATATATGAATACATACTACCCTTTAATATCAACGCAAGGTCTAAAAAGCGTCTTATAGTAATCAGAATGCCGTCGAAGTGTCCTTTACAATGGACTGAATTCTTTAAAATAGAACGAAGAAAAGTCTAGGGAAGAATTCAGTGAAGATCTACAAAATAATATTTGTTAAAACATGTAGGGAGTGCTACAGATCTTCTCGTAGGCTTGTGATTTCTATTAAGCCTTAATCAACTTTGCAAACTGGAAACTGTTGGAGTATAATTTTTGGTATGCGAGAATGAGAAAGGTGACGTGAAGATGGCCTTTTGTAAGGCTCAGGATGAGTTGGAGGCATATTTGTCCCTTTTTTAGCCTTTCTTTTCTCTCGTATGCCTCATGTCCAGAAACCCAACTTAATAATATAGTATTGAAGTTGCTTAACATGTTGAGCATTATAGTATATAGAAGTGCTTTCAAAGTCGCCTAACTATCTGAATGTATGTAAAGGTGAGTTCCTCTCATTTTTTTCGTAGACATTCCTTCACACATATCTCAATGGCACGTATTTCTGGGTGACAGTTAGTTGAATTAAAGCCCATATAACCTACCGCCTTCTAATTTAGAGGTATGGAAGTTATAGCGAGGTGAAGCTCTACTCTGTAAACTTTCAACTTAAACTGAAAACTCTGAACTTTTTTACAAGGATTCACAGAATCTTTCTGGGTATGAGTTTTAGAGCACATTCAATTTTAATACAATAAAGTGCAGATTTTAACTGACTACCAAATACTTTTGAGTTTTTGAAAAAATTTTTGTTCGCTTTGGCATCGCGCCTTTTTTCCATACAAAAGTTCGAATTTTTTTGATATGGGAGAAAAAATTGTCAGCAGAAAAAATGTATAAAAATCAAGAGCAGTAAACTTTCCTTTTCATACTAGAATTCAATGGGCTATAAAATTGCATACCCAGAAAAATTCTGGTTTAAAAATTGAAAGTTTTGATGGTAGGTAAAATGGCAAGAGTGCCACAGGCACATTTCAAGTAGCACTTACGTGCCATTTTGGTATCATAATGGGGACCACTACCTGTGCAAAGAAAAATTTTTGGGAAGAGAAAACCTTCTACATCATCCAGTGCTGTTGATGTAGTGGAGGAGAGAAAAGGGATCTAGGCTGGAGAATTTCATCAAGTCATCCCTAAAGGGCATACCAAGGAATCTGAAGCGCCTACCCGCCAGAGCCGGACATTTGCAGAGAAAGTGTTCAACAGTCTCTTTCCCACAGCTTCTGCAATAGGGGTTGTACGGAATTTCAAGCTTCTCCGCATGAGTACCGATCACCCAGTGACCAGTGAACACCGCAATGAGTTTGGAAATTGAATGGCGGGGGATTCCCATCACCTTAAGCGTTCTGTTTCTATCGTATTGGGGTCATAGTGTTTTCGAAATAGCGCCCTCCATCTTGCGCTTTTTTTAGAAAGAAATTGTGTATTTTTCCTTTAACAAAGGACAAAGCGGCGCCGATGTCTGAGAGGGGGACAGATGAAAACGGTGCTGTCGACTCCTTCCTGGCAAGCTCGGCGGCAATTTCATTTCCCTCTATATCCCCTAAACCCCAGTTTGCGGATGGAGAGATCAGTGCGAAGAACCGAGAAGGAAGGGGAGATCTGCTTCAAGATGCTACTATGTCCTACAAGAAATTGTTTCCCGATGTCAAGCTCCTTCAACCTAATAGCGCTCTGAGCAGCAATGGATTTAAGCTGCAGATCTACAGGAAGTAAGTGCAGAATAACGTTGAGCGCATCAGTTTTGATATTTGATATAAAATAATAATTAATAATAAATAAATTAATTATAATACATTTTTTTTATATTTTTTGTGTCTACAGTCTACTTCAATATTCTCAATAATCAATAATTATGAGATCGACTATGGCAGTTTTTACCTGTAGACGAGCTCTTGGTGGGCATTTAAATGATGCAATAGAGAAGAAATTGTAAGGCTTAGGTACTTACATAGATTATTCGATTGGGTGTACCTACATACATATATACTATTAAGGAGATTCGGAAGAGTTGGATTGCAATTCCCATGAATTGGTAGAGTAAATAAATTTTTCATTTTATGGAATAATAATAAAAACTTCATTATTTAAATTTCGTATAAAAACTTGAGCAAATGAAAGCTCTCATAAAGAGGAAAAAATTTCAATCGATAAAATGTAATAATACCATAATAGTCTACTCCCCAAATAAATTACTTATTTTTATTGCCACGAAAATTGTGTCGATCCTACGGCTAAATCGTATTTCTATGCAGATGACAAATTTGAACAAATTCCACTGGCAACTGCTATGACTCATGGCAGCTTCTTACACATTGCCATGCAAGCAAATACAGCAAGAGCTTTAGAAGCACTCACATCAGCTGACCTACATACATAGAGCCAGCTGCTTTGACGAGCCGAAACGCAAGCCGCCAACCAGGACAGAGCGCCATAGGGAAGACACTCATCATCTCATGCCAAGGAAAAGGTTGCGGCGTAAAGCGACCGCGTCGAAATTCCTTCAGTCATCAACAGTAAATATACAAGCACATTTAAAATATGTGACGGCATGCATTTGCTGGTGGAAAGGTCGACTTTTCCCATCACACTGCCTAAGGCCTAAACTTCCAAACTATTTTTATGACTTACGCAAGCGAAATTTGCAACGCCGCCAAGAGATTTATGTTTGACAAGTTAAGGTGGGGTGCCTGTGAGTTCCAAATACGTATATTACATATTCCCACATCTAAAAGGTGATTTTTTAAGAGCATTAGGAAAGTTTTTCAAAAAAACACACGTAAAATCAGAAAAATGCATGAAATTTTTATTTAAATCGGTAGCACAGTCCATATAATTTAATGTTTGAAGATTATATCATGCAAATGTTGACCGCGACTGCGCTGCAAATGGTCCATCTGCTTAGTACAATTTTGGCATTCTCTTTCCAATGTTTCGCCCGGTATCTCACATATAAAGGCTTTAATGTTGTCTTCTGATGCGTTAATTGAAGCAGGCTTTTCTGAATAGACATGAGCTTTAACATAGCCCTATAAAAAATAATCTAAAGGCGTTATGTCGCACGATCTGGGTGGTCAATTGACAGGTGCCGAGCGTGAAATAAAATGTTCACCGAACTCGCCTCTCAACAACTCCATTGTTACTCGTGCTGTGTGGCATGTGGCACCGTCTTGCTCAAACCACATATCATGCAAGTCAAGCTCTTGCATTTTGGACAAAAAAAGTTGGATATCATTTCACGGTAGCGCTCACCATTCACAGTTACGTTACGATTCGCAGCATCTTTGAAGAAGTACAGTCCAATGATACCTCCAGCCCATAAACCGCACCAAACTGTGACCTTTTCTGGATACATTGGTAGCTCTTGCAATTCTTCTGGCTGATCTTCACTCCAAAATTGACAATTCTGCTTATTTACGTACCCATTGATCCAAAAATGAGCTACGTCGCCGAACACAATTTTTCGATAAAAAAGTGGACCTTCGGCCAATTTTCCAAGAGCCCATTCACCAAAAATTCTGCATTGCGGTAGATCTTTCGGCTTCAATTCTGGCACCAGCTATATTTTGAAAGGCTTCACACCTAAATCATTTCGCAAAATTTTCCACGTTGTTGAGTAACAGAGGCCCAATTGCTGCGAACGGCGACGAATCGATAATTGATGGTCATCATTAACACTGACCGATACAGCTGCGATATTTTCTTCAGTTCGCACTCTACGTAAGCGTGTTGGTGGTTTGATGTCCAATAATGTAAATTTGGTTCAAAATTTATTCACAATAGCTCGAATAGCCGCTTCAGAGGATCGATTAAACTGACCATAAAATGGAAGAAGCGTGCGATAAACTTTCTTAACAGAACACGGATTTTTATAATAAAATTCAAGTATTTCCAATGTTGTTCGTTTGTAAGACGATTTATGGCTAAATTATAGACCAAACCGAAGATGTTTGACAGTGAAACAAAACACGAAACGTGCGTCAGCTGTTTAAACTAACTGTTTACAAAGATAATACCTTAAAAATAACCCGTAATATATGTATATGTATATGCACATTTGCAAGCACGTTTAAAGATTAATGGTTTCGGCGAAATGACAGCGGGATAAAGCAAATAATTGCTAAAAAGTAGGCAAGAAAGTATCACTGTTGGCACAATTACTTGAAGCCTTTGCTGCTGAAGTCACATTTAAAAGACTCTTAAAATGGCTGGATTCAGCCAATTGCTCGAAAAAAGTTATATCTCGGTTGTGTTGGTGGAGAGGTGTCGGCGCCAAGCGCAGAATCGAATCTCCCATCAACTGCTGATTGCAAAGAAATTAATAAAATAACAAAAATAAAATGAAAAGAAAAAATGACAAAAGTTGCAGAAAATTAGGATGCGCACACAACTTTTTCAATTCAACAAAAATAAAAATTGGAAATAAGACGTAACGCATTGATTGAATTTTACGGCTGGTGATACGAGTAGCAAATGGAATGAACGATAGGATGATTGTAGCCAAAGTTTAGCAGGCAGTGCCGAGTCGTAGAAGCGTTAACAGACGTTGCGCAACAAGAAAGTGTTTACGGTAAGCTGAGCAGAAGAGGGTAGACGCCGCTGGGCAGCAGCTGGAGAAGTATCTAATATTGCGACAGCTGCCTGCCGCTATTTAAATTTGATTAGGGTCAACACGATGCTAATGCGACCGAGATATGCCAGCATACAGCTGAGCACACTTCTATTTGAAGTGTAAAGTTTGCAGTTGAGGCGCCTTAAGGTATGCCAACTTTTTGTTTATTAATTCAATTTATTGTATCCTTGTATCCTTGAAAGCCTCTAGTGCCTTAATTTTTGCATTATAAACTTTTGGTTCTGTATCAAAGCCGTCAAAAGTGCATGAAGAGCTTATAAACGTAGAAAGGATTAGGGGCCTCAATTTTGATGGCCCTAAAGCACTCAAATGCGTTGATATATAAAATAAAAAGTGTGAGGCCAAATCAAGTGTCACATGCATTACAGTTCATTTACTACTCATTTTCTTATTTACAATCTTCACAATAGGTGATAAAAATATTTTAACAAAATTTTAAAAAATTACAAAACAATTTCTATTCTTAGATAACCCAACTGCAAATACGCAACTAAATTTAAAATATCCTTGAAAGGACATAACATCATATTTCTATTAAAAGTATAAATGTATTCGCTGTCTACTACCAACACAGCAACGCATAATTCACCCATTTGTCGGCGCAGCTGAGTTCAAGGCGTTAGCTACGCCAGCGATAGTATCAACAGAATGAAAATGCTGTTGGCAGTCGCTTTACTGCCAACTCCTTAATGACAGCCAACTTGATAATATATTCTGCTCCACTCATAATACAAAAATTACTCGTTTTTCGCCACAGTTGCTAAGCGAAAGGCGACAGAGAAAGTCATGTATGAATTCGTGTTGCGTATAAGCTGCTTAGTCTATTTTTATTTTATACCAAAATAAATAATAGTTTCCATTTTTTCATTCACTTATTTTAGAAATATATCGATCGACAACTAATAAATTGATAGTGTGCATGCGGAGAATCCAGTATTAGAGTAAGTTTCCTATCTGCAAAGGGTAGGTGAAAAAAGTTTACTTTGTCTTTCATTTAATACTAATATGGCGTCATCAATTCTGCATTGGAGAACTTTTCATGTGCGTCTGTTTAGTGAAATATTGAAGAAAAATTCTTTAGAGTTAAGCGTAACAGCAATTTTTCTTGGACTTGACGATAAGCAGTCGCCTATGTAACTAATTTAAATATTTATGAATAAATTTAGCGGCATCAAAAATCACCGGGAAAAATAATTAGTTATAATAAACTTCCATTTCATTTGATTTCTTTATTATTAAACCTGTTTTTCCAAAATCTTACGGACTAGAAGTTCGGAAGACTCCGAATGGCAGATGCTGTTTTATGAGGTGCTTTTCAGGGTAGAAATACACTCGAACATTTGCCATTGCTTGGTGAGGAGCAAGCACTACTAGAAAAAACTTTTTTTTTCATTCAGTGTTTCGTCGCGGCCGCATTAAATAATCTCAGCATAGGGACTCATTGCCAACTTTTGGCAATTTAATTGTCTCTTATTTAATTTGCAATAATTTTTATAACGAAAATATAGTTCAATTCCCTCCAAAAACTATGGTGAAAATAAAATAAAATTACTTTTTGATCGGAAAGCAGATTTATAGAATATAGAATTTCCGTATAATAAAGTGGCAGTTTAAGGTGGCTGAAAAAATGTGTTAATTTTTGGAAATTGTTTTTGACGGCTCTTTTATTTTGAATACTCAACATTTATTTACATGGAAGAAAACGCTCGACATCGCTCGGAAGATTGTGATTAAAAGGATGGTATTCGTTTCGTTCTTGGTCGAAAATACACAAAAAATGATGGCACTGTGCAACGGTGCAACGAAAATGCTTCATAACGCCCAAATAGAAGCTCTTATTAATGGTCTGACCTTCAGGCAAAAATTCAAGACGTACAATATTGTTGTAATCTATGGAAACCGTGAGCATCGCTCTCTGTTTAGACTGAAAACGACGCGTTTTTTTAGGTCTTGGTTCGTTCGCTTCAGTTTATTCGGAGCTCTCCACCCACTCACCTGATGTCTGGTTTGCGTTTCGTACTCATAAAGCAACGTCTTGGATCTTAAGGGTGCGTTTGATGTTTAGTATTGGAAATCGGCCTCTTTTTGGCATCAAATTCAGGTGCTTTGGCACCAACGACCAACACCGTGCAAACCCAAATTATTAATTACCATGTCCTGAATGGATCCTTAAACAAAATTCAAGTCCAAGAGAGCTGGTTACTCTTACGGTTAATTTGGTTAATTATGGTTAATTTCTTTCGCTTATTGATGTAAGCAGCTGTTTTGTTTAAAGTATCCTTAAAGAGGTGAATTTACTCAAGTCGGCGTAACATTTACAAATGTCAAGCAATGGCGATACAACTTTGAAGGGAATGTTAATCACAGATGTAGCAACCCAACAAAAAACAAACCAAAACTCATGGAGAATAAAGGAGACGATGATGATGAATGATGTGATCAAACAAAATCCATTAGGGAATTTATTTTGGAGGCCTGAAAAATTAGACTTTTGCAGATTTTATACAAGCACAATTTTTTGGTCGAAGTTTGTCGAAAAGTGTAATGAAAAGTTGTTAAAGAGTTCCATAAATTGTTTACATTTCGAAATGTACAACATCTATTACACACTTGATGCAGAGAAGTTTTTTTATTATAAGTGTTAGTACATTCATCCATGTAGAGGGAATTCATGTGTTGAGTCTCTCATCCTTCAAAGTAGATTCAATACATGTAAACAAATTTATATTTTCCCCATTTGTTTCAGTGTACAACTCTTTGTTATGTCCTGCCTAGAATCCGATGTAGTTTTTCTAAGAACTTTCCCGATCTATTTCAGTACTGCACGTCGTTGCGTGTGAAGTTTAGTCAGCGTTATGACATCAGCCAAATTGTGTTATATTTATCAGCAAACAAACAGCAGGATGGAGGAGGCAAGCTTTCAAATAAAAATAATAATCAATTTACTACTTCTGCCACCCATTGCAGTGGTAACGAAAGAATGAGATGAGGTCAACTGCTACGACAACATTTATCTACCATCAGTTATGTGAATGTCTGCTGGGCCAGCTGATAGTTGTGGCGTAACGGTACTGACTTTGTTTGTCATTCGTAGTGTTTCGTTGGCCCTCAACAGCCTGTCGGCTTTGTATAATAAAGTAACTATATGTAGATATTTTTATCTACATTTTGTCCTTCAAAGGCATTGAACGGATACGTTTTGGTGTTTTCTTTCGTACGCATTCATTAGCGTTTTTTTGTAATGAATCAAATCTATTCCTGGTTACTAAATTACTTCGTTGATGACGTCGAAACTCGTCGGCTTGATGATGACGTGAACTGGGAATCGGAAGTGGGGAATTATTTATAAGACCCAAATTACAGTGAACAGTTATTTGCTATAGATAACCTTTTTTTTTGAGTTCATGTGGTTATATGAACTTGTGAGTTGTGTATGCATGTACGTATGTTTTTTATATATATATATCCAGTTGCGTGTCATTCATTGCGCTTAGGACTTTCGCTTTTATGCAGGCGATTATTTAATAGTTTAGCGAATTAAACGCATGGCTGCCATTAAGCGGCACGCATACCCTGAGGCCTGGTCTAGCATGACTCAGCCATCCGAGTAGAGCAGACACATGCAAGTATATGATTGTATAAGACACTGCTGAGTAATTTAGTCACTGAGGTGTTTGTGATGACCACAGTGAGAAATTTAGTTTAGTCAGCAGTAAACTTAAAAATGATTGGTTGCTTTGCCTTTTTAGTGCATTTTTTTAACATAAATTGCTATAAGAAGAAAAGGGATGTAATATCACTAGACGCTCAGTTTTTCTTGAGCCTAGAATAAAAGTGAATAGTTTCCGATGCACTTCTGTAATGAATGTTAATGATAATGTAATCAAGTATTCGATACTCAGCTGTCTTGCAGGGTAAGATTAAAACAGATGCATTGTTGCAAATAATTGTAACACATTTTATGCTTCGTTGGCGTTACAAGGCCTTTTATTGTGGTAGGGTGGAAACTAATTATGGAAGTAAGTACTCGTATGAATAATCAATTTAATAGCTTAGCCTGTTTTGTAGGTATTTTTAATTATCTCAAAAGCTGTAATCTCTATGTAAGTATATAATAAAATTTCCGAATTTCTTAAATAAGTGTCCAAATTCTTTTAATAAATTTAAGTTTTAGTATCTAATTTTTTTAAATATACAATGCAGTCATACATTTTTGAATGGTTCATATTGATTATTTCATATTTATTTGGCTATTTGGTATTAAATCCATACACATTTTTTTAAATTAATGCCAAAATTATGCAAAAATAAAAATCGAAAAAATTAATGATATATCTAATAAATATAAAGCTAATAAATAATAATAATAATAGTCTTGTTTTTGTTTTTCTTTGAAATATATTAATTCGAAATATTAAGCTTGACATTTTATTTGTCGATTATTTATTTGCCGATATTTCGGACCCAATTAGGAATTATCTTCAGAGATTCTTAGATATGTCTGGTTTGTTTAATATTTTATTTGAGGAGTTTAAAAATATTTAATTTGAAATTAGTATACTTTTTTCTGTATTAGTTAAATTAAATTAAATTAACAATAATAATTTTATTTGAGGAGTTTAAAAATATTTAATTTGAAATTAGTATACTTTTTTCTGTATTAGTTAAATTAAATTAAATTAAAAATAATAAATTAAAAAAAAAATAAATTTATAAATTTAAATTTAATAAAACAAATAAATTTTTAAATTTATAAATTAAAAATTTGTTAATTGTGTAAACTCCAATTTTTTTTTTATATGAAGTCTTCTGCAAACAGTTGAAAAAAATATCGAATTAATACATTTTTTCCATATAATTTTGTTTCTTTTGAAGCTTAAATTTTTCTTTGGAATATGTATACTTTTACTAAAATTTGTTAAAAAAATTTAAATGTTGTGTTTTGTGTCCTTTAAAAATGTAGAATTCTTTAAAAAGCTTTTAAATTATTTATATTTTTACTAGTTTGCTTAAATGTGTCTTTAAAAAGTAAAAATAAAAAAGATATTCAATTTTTTTTTCTAATTAAGCCAAAATTGTTTCTCCTATTGGAAAAATTAAAACCATAGATAGAAAAAATATTATGCATTGCTTTATATTTTTTTATTTAAATCTATTTTATAAATATTAAATTTTTTGTTTCGCGTTCTTTAAAAATATAAAATTCTTTAAAATGCTCTGCAATATTTTTAACTTAGCACCAAAAATGTAAAATGCATAAAAATAATAAAATGTATCTACAATAAAAAAATATACAAAAATACACAAAAAATTAGTAAGAAGTTTCAAAACATTTATAATATATAAACTTAATAAGACAAAAAAAAATTGTAGTATGGAAAATCGGGACAAATAGCTTGGAAAGCATATCTTACTAGAGGAAGAAATATAACTCAATAAAATAAAGCAAATACTAAAATTTATAGAGGATGGTGTTCAGAGAAATATTCTGAATCATAAAGAGGGTACAATAAATAGATCTTTCAGCTCATAGCGCTATATTTCTTCATAAGGAACATCTTAGGAAACCACATTATCGGACATGGGGTTCTGGTGAAGGGGTGTAAAGAAAAATTGTATTTTAGGGTGGTCAAAGTTCCTCCAGTTGGCACAGTCTAATAGCAGTTTGGCATTTTGGATATCTGAGGTGTTCATGAATTCTATGTAAATAATAATGAGGAACTTTTTTGTAGACCATTTTAACCCTCTAACTCCAAATAAATGGGTTTTTTTGTCTCATTTGCGAGAAAGTCTCATTTTTACTCCTAACAGAGGGAGAATAGTGGGTTAAAATGTGCCACAAAAATATTTGTTGTAAAATTCTACCAATACACCAAAGCTCAAAATTCCACTTGAACATCAGAAGTAAGTCAAAACGGAAAATTTGTACGGTAACTTACATGAAGATGTAGTGAATGGAGACTTTTTTGCTTTTATTTCCTTAGCGTGCATTGGAAAAACTTTTTTGGTACAATTTCAATATATGCGACCCCAAAATAATATAAGAAAGGAGAATAAATTTTTGAATTCTAATTAAAATAAAACCTCAATGGAAGCTTGAACTAAAAAAAAATATTTCTGAAACAATCGTCTCTCTCCGCTTAATGCTAAGAATTGGTTGGACTAATTCATTTGCTAAAGGCCCTTACAGCTGCCCTTATTTTTACTTCAATTAATATTTTTCTTCTAATTCAAGCCCAGCTGGCGTCTGTGTTCAAACCTCTACACATTAGCAAGTTTTTGGAAGAATTTTATTTTAATACTTCATATGGCTCCCCGACCGCTGAAAAGCTGGTCCAAAGCATTTGAAGTTGAATGAGCTTTTGCGCTATTTTCACCGCATACTTACATAATAACTGCATGTAAATAACTGCTAAAAACACGCCTCAATGCTGGTTAATAATGAAAATCGAAGTCGAGCGAATGCACGGCTAAGCAACAAGAAGAAAAATTGTAAGGCAACAAGTTGCTGGCCCGCTAACGCCTCAATAAAAGAGTGAATCGAACAACAGCAATGAACCAAGCAAAAGAAATACAACAAAAAAAAAAATATGCGCTAAAAACACCACTGCCAAGGCTGCCATCAAAAAAGGAAATAGCAAAATTTTAAAACAGAAAAATGTTAGCAGCGCTTAGTGCGCTAAGCAGGCGCAAGTGCAACCGCACGCGACTGGGGCACTCAGCCAACGAGCCAAGGCAAGCAGTTGAACCGGTCAACCAGCCAAGCAGTCAGTCAGTTAGCCAGCCAGCCAGATTGGCAATTGGATTCCAGGCTTGCCAGCCACGAACGATCGCTCGATTGGTTGTTGATCGCCTGATAACAAGATTAGAAAATAAGATTTATCTCACAGATTGATAGATTCGATTACCGTAGAAGTTTTTGTTGCAGTAAAGAGAAGAAGTGGAGGCTAGCTGGCTGGCTGGATATTTGGAGGTGCAACTACAACAGCGTGTGGCTCATTGCGTTGTGCAGTTTCGAAGAGGCAGACGAAAAGAACAGAGATCATTTGTGGCTCAAGCGAGTGGTAATTACAACACAGGGAAGAGCCGGCATCAGCGGTAAGCAGCACGTCCATAGTGTGGCCGTGAAGTTTCCAGTGCGTTTAGTTGCGCTTCGTTAGACAGCAATTGACTGCTGCCGCCCCCACCGCGCGTTGCTCGTTGGCATTGAACAACAAACATTTAATAGACTTTCAACTGGTTTTCAACGTTGTCTTAATCTTTTTATTTGGCTATGTTTGTTGTTGTGCGGCGTCCATGTATATTTCCTGCTACGCCAAATGTGCACCTGTATATGCAACAAGCAACAAAGTACTTGCAGCGGCGCTGAAGAAATGTGCAACGCTGCGCATATTTACTAATTTAATAATTCAAAAGCATTTAAATTCCTAATCATATCGCATAAAATGTGGCAGCCACAACCACAATACGATGTTGCATGGCTACTTGAAGGCTAAGCGTGGATTAGCAGCTGGTGCAGACGTAGGCGAATTTAATCGGGTTGCGGCCGCGTAAGGCGGAGAGGCTGCAGTGCTCGTAGGAGAAGATGAAAGAAAAGTTCTCGTCGAATGCGCCAAACAAGTCAAGTCATGCGTGGAACGTGCAACATGGCACATGGCATTTCGCGGCAAGTGCTGGTACTGCTTTTCGTGTTGCTTTGGGTGTTAGCCGCATGGCCAAGCGGCTTAGATCTTGCCAGCCAATTGTGTACGCTTCCCTTTTGTGCTACCAGAAGTTACTGGCAACTGCATCAACAAGTGTTTTGCTGTTGCCACAAAAATGTTTTACAAATACCTTACTTGTTGCTGTTGTTTATTTGTTGTTTTTTTCATGTTATAGGTGCTGTTATTGCGCCTTTTAGTTGGCAATTTGTAGACTAACAAGATTTGCAGCCTTTTTATGTTGGCCGATTTTTCTACGCCTGCTAGTTGCTGGTGTTGTACGCGTATTTTTGCGATTTAATTTTTTCTAATCTATTGCAGTGTTTTTATGCTACCATTTAAGCTGATGGCGTTAGATTATGGATCACTAAGCGCCGCCTCAATTTTTCGGCTTCATTTAGCAGCCTAGAGGCCCGGTTGAAAATCGCTAACTATTGAGGTGTCAGTGGCCACGGAGTGTTGTTATCTGCTTCTTGCGTCGTTTCAAACGCTATTAGATACTCTTTAATACAAATGATCGGCTCAAATTATTATATAATCTTTCATCCTGCGGCGAATTGCCAGGTGAAACGAGACGCCTTAAGCATTATTCTCTACTAAAACATGAATAATGGTGAGAGAAAACAAAGGGCGGTTGAGAAACAAACTCTTGGTATCACAAAAGTAAAGTTAACTCGAAGAACATATATATAAAATAGTTTTTTATATAAAAAACAAAAAAACAAAAAAAGAAAAACAAAGAATTTATAAAACATATTTTCCTCCAACTCCAATTGTTCGCTTTTTAGTTCACTTTACCCAAAATATTTTTCTACCCATGCGGTATAGATCTGTATTTCCGGAAATATCTGTGGTCTGAGAGGAATTGAGGCGTGAAATAGCCCACTTCCCCGTAGTTCCTTTGAGCCCATTTGCCTATTCTAGGAATCAGCTTCGCTTAGATGCCCTTCAGCTTCCCATATTTCACTTTAATTAATATTTTTCTTTCAGTTTAAGCTCAGTGTTTCCTGGAATTTATAATAATTTGTTAGTTAAATTAAAATTTTCATAAGTAAATATTTGCCTTGAAACGAGTTGTCGTAAACGGTGATTAGTGAAAATGCCAGCTATGCATACTTAATATTTTTACATGTAAATATGCATGTGCTTGTATGTGTACTTTGCATTTTAGTTATTTTTATGGTTTGTTTTGCAAATTGTGTTAATTTTCGCATTTTTGCATGAGTCTAGCGAATATTAAAGTAATATTTATCAGTTAGTTGGGTGGCTGGTGACAAGCGACAAAATGCTGAAAGTTTGCGAGGAAGTGTGATGCAGAAAGAGAGAAAGAGAGAGAAAAGAAACAGAGAGGGATAGAGTAGGCAGACAATCGGTTGTTCTGCTGCGTTGAGGTCCATGTTATTTAGATGTACCGATAGGTCAGGTTTTCGTTTGAAATATTTATTTCATGACGTCTAGCGGCTATTCGTGGCAGTTTGTGTTATACCTACCTTGTGTTTGTTAACGTAAGTAAGTGGGAATTTCATGTAAAATACAGTCGTAAAAATGAAGATTTTTAAAAGAAAAAAAGAGAAAAGAGAATTCTTACGTTGGACCCCTATCGCTTGGCGGTGCTAAGCCCATAGCAGATTTTCTAATCAAACTCTTTTGTAAAGCACAAAAGCCTTCACGAAAGCATTAACATATGAGCCCGCTCTTGTAGTGCTGGAAGCCAAAGTTTACGAGTCTTTACCTGGAAAAGGCGGCCAGTGCAACAGAAAATAGAGTGATGAGTTGAGGCAATTACGATTCAGCAGTACAGCTGCGTAGGCCGTTCTATCAGAATGGGTGCCTCGGGTTCCGCTTCGTGGCTACAGAAGTTGCAGCTTTTCGCAAATTTGGCTGGTCAACGCAATGTGTGTAAGGCTGTCTTCAGGCAAACATATTACTACAAAGCAACTTGCGATACAAAGACATTCTTGACAATTACAACATAGCAGTACTTATAAAATTTGCCCATTTATGGACAAACACAAAAAGTAGATCTCCTGGAAGTTGTACTCTTCTTCAAACACAAAATTAAACACCTTATAGGAAGATGTACAAATTTTACAAACGGCGCCCACCTTATACCAATAAAAGGCGGTCCATCCCAAAATTTATAGACTTAACGATAACTTCTGGATAGATTTTGCAAAACGCTCATTTTATATCGAGAAACTTTTTTTTTCACCCAAAATATAACTCTGGAATCACTGAATAGGAATAATAAATTTTAAAAAACTTTTCACAGTTAATTCGCTTAATTGTAATAAATATTTCAAACACAATTTTTTCGGTGTAACTTTTTCACAGCTGAAAAATAAAACTGTCAGTTGCAGCATCAGCCGACATGCGAAAATTAGCATTGCAATGCCAAAATGACAACGAACGCAATTGCACTGAAAGACGTAAAGCCTAAAGCTTGTGACTTGCGGGTAGTCAGACAGACTTGAGGGTCTACAGTAGAACAGAAAACTCTGCGGCTGAAGTTGACTGGCTTATGTTTTTCTTGGGTGTTTTTTCGATAACTATGGTTCGACAGTTCAGTAAGTTTCTTTGCCAAGTCATAAAGAATCGTTTGAAATCGAAATTTTCTTTACGAAAAAAAACCTGTTCGTAGACGGAAGTATTGAAGAAGAGAAATTTAGTTTTGTCGCGATATAAGAGGCTACCTTAAACATTTTTGCCTTCATTTTTAAGTTGCTCGGCGAAATCTCCTGGGCTTACTTTGAGATATGTATGACTTGTTTCTTTTTATCATAGTTTATAAATATGAGGTGTAGCAATTAAATTACCAGAATTTAACTCCAGAGCTGGAAACACCGCCAGTACACATAGGTCTGTGATGAAGAGTCTTCCTGAAAGTTCCTTGTTTGGTGGCATCACAAAAATATGCGAAAATCGATATGTGAGGATTTGCTTTCCTGCTTTCAGGGCGGCATCAGAGATTGGAGAAGTCGTAAAGTTACTTCAGATAGAACCACAATTATTTAGTATAATCCTGACAGCCACAAAATCGAGGATATTTGAATTGAGACCGGATTTAATGTTGATAATTTCTCTTTTCTTTGAATCTGTGTGGCAGTAATGATCGTAGAAACACCAAAAATGATAAGACAAGTTTTTCTTAAAAGCTTTCGCCGCTCGGCAGGCAATAACAAATCTGCGAGTGGCGTCCTACCATGAAAAGGCTCTGCATAAAAAACCATTTGCCGTTCGGAGGTGGCTTAAAACTGTAGGACCCTACATTTGTGGAACAGCATCAAGACGCTCGCCACAAATATGAGGAGAAACTCGACCGAACATCCAGATATATTCGTAGATATATTCCTAGCACGCGGGCAGTGGCCACAGGAGTACACATTTTCCATGTGTGATCCTAGCTCTCCTAGAACAACTGGATCTTGCGCCACGACAACGCACCGGCCTGTTTCAGGTTCATTGTGTAAGAGGTGTGTGTGAAGTTCTGCTTTAAAATTCAATTTTTATTTTTATTTTTTTATAAATAAACAGTTTGAAACATTAAATTATTTTTTATCGACTCATTTGAAACATATTTTAAATGCAGAGCATGAATCACTAGCGGGTATGCAGTGTTTTCTATGCCACTGTATTTAGTAGTGAAGTAAACGAGTCAACTGAACCAACTACAATTATAAACTGTTAACAACAACAAATGAACAGTAATCAGCATACAACTAATTACAATGAAAATCGTTAAAATCAATTAACAACTACAAAGCGACAACAAAAAGAGCAACACTTGGACCCGCAATGGAGTTCAGAAGCTTAAGCTATACGGCTGTATGGCTGTATGGCTTTGGCTAAACGAGAGGGCGGTTGGCAGCTTATTAACCAATTGTGGACGGTACGGCGTCTGCCATCAACTTTTGTTTACGCGCACATAATGAGTTTATTAGACAGTAAAATGACAACAACAAAAGCTACAAAAACAACAAAGCAGGAACAACCAGAAGTAGGCACAACAACAGCAAAGATAATAAAACGACTCAAATGCCATTATAATAATTTGCATAAACAAATAAAGCATCGGAAAAATACCGTAAAATGTCTGTGGTTAAATGACCGGTATGACTAAAACAAAACCAAGAAACAAAAACAACAAAAAGCATACATACACAACAATAATAATTTGGTATTTCAAATGTTTTTCTCTATGCAGTTAAATACTCTGTGATTGGAAATAAATTCATTAATTTTTAGTCAATTAGGAAGATAAAAATGTGTGCAAGCATTTGGCGTAGATATGTAAAAAATTATGTATGTTTGTGAATACCCAGCTGGAATTTGTTTTCAGTAATCAACAATGAAGTATTTTCCTATAGAAAACTTATCGTCGTCAATCGCAAAAACAAAAAAACACTCATGGAGGGCCCCACTTGAACGAAAAACTCCCTTATGAGGCCAGTGTGAGGATAAAAGGCAGAAAATCTGGAAAAAAGGGATAGGGAGGGGGATTATGTTTGAGGGTTATGGAGAGGAACGAACGATGACTACTTATCTAATGAAATTCATCGAGTAAGTGTAGGTAGAACAGACGCTGAGATGAGTCCTCCTCATCTTCCTGACAGCTGCTGGTAGTAATACCAAGACTCGAAGCAGTACCATGTCTCGCCGTGTATCTAGGAAGGAAGGAAGTGACAGTGGATAGGACATACTCCTAGAAAAAGTGATGGCAATGTTGCGAGGTAGGCCTTGCGTTGGTACACCTTCCAACAAGCTGGCCGAGGAGTGGGTAGACTACGTACCATCAGGAGACAGGAGATGAAATGGATTCTCTCGTCTCCCTTGGAATGAACTGCGATACATGTATAGCTCAAAACCGTGTCCGTTCGCGAAGAAGCGTATTTGACGCTCTATGCTCCATAGGAGTTGAAGGAAAAAAATAAATAATAACAAATATCCAAAAGGGACACCCACAAATATCGAGAGCTGCGGTTTTTTAACCTTAGAAGTTCCCTTGAATGCCTTCGATAATCCCGTGGTTGGAAAGTTCTCGCCATATTGTATGTTTGAGCACTCACCCACTCAACGTTCACTATATTAACGTGGAGCCCGTCTTTCCAGAGGAAGTCTTTAAGTTTTTAAAGGAACTCGAGTTCTCTCATTACGCGCGGAAAACACCTCGAATGTTCGCTGTTAAGTTATCTTGTCTACTGAAATGGGAATATATTTTACTATACATCACGGTAACTGACGCCATATGCTAAAATTGGAGTCAAGGGATACATATACATATATCACGGTTGAGAGTACAGAGAAAGTTGTATATATCTTGGCTTTCAGTAAATCAGTAAATTTTATAGAATCAAGCATTGCTGATGTAATTTTAGAGGTGGGTTTACATTTTTGTGCTTATAAAAAACTTGTTTCTTACTACTAATTCTTCTATGAACTATCCTGTTTATATAAATCTAACTTAACTTTTAATTTTTGTAATTTCCACTCTATCCTCTTAGTGTTCTGACACACCTCATCTGCAATTTCGTCAGGGCCCATGCAAAAGCTAGCTTAGAACGGTTTGCATTGAAATATTAAAGAAGAGATGGACTGTCAAAGATGGATCTGTCAAAGAACATTAGGAAAAGTTTTAGCCTCTAACCTCGCTTGACAGTTGCTCCAATGGTATCAGAGGACGGTACCAAATGGGACGTGCAGTCAATGAATTGCCTTCGTCTTGACTTATTTTTGTTAAAGCTGCAGCTGCATTTTTCAAACTTGGAATCAACGAGCATTCGTAAAACTCATTAGGGTACTACTGCCTTTTGAGAGGTAAAAAATCAAATTTTGAATATTTTTTCAACTTGTTTTTAAATATTAGTGCAATACTTCTTCAAGGCAATATTTCACTCTTCGAGAGGTCAAACTCACTTTTTTTTATTTTTGAGTTTGATTTTCCTTTGTACTTTATAAAAGATGCTAAAATCACGTCATTTTTGTATAGTTTTTTTAATTTCTACTATTTATATTCCTCCACTTGCTTCCAGTTGGGTATACTCAAATACATAAAAACATACTAACTTTTATGGTAATCAGCTTTTTTCCGTTTTATACGCCTTGTTGATATTTTCCTATTATGAGAATACATAAATACATATGCACTAATAATCAATTAAAAATACATACCTTTGTATTGTGTTGCCATAACTTTTATGTGTGCGTAAAAACAATTAAATTAACTAGCACATAAACCATTACATATTTTCTGCCACAGATTAGACTTTTTTCGAAAATACCACATTTCTTTGATTTATTTTTTTTTTTCGTTATTGTATCGTAATATTTTTACAACCTTGCTTGTGACCGATTTTTAGTCGGTCTCAACATTTTTAATTTTCTTTATCTGCCAGGCAGAGTAAAAGTCGTGATTTTTATTAAGTTTATTATCTTTACTGACTTGATTTGAGTTCATTGAGCATTTGGCTCCAACGAAAACTATAATATTTTCAATTAAATTTTTTAAATAATTTATTAATTTTTTATTTATGACGCTAATTAACAATGGGTAACAAACAAAAACAAAAAAAAAACCGAAGAAATCGTACGATTGTAAATAAATGAAGGGCATCAAAGCAAGTCCACGCGATTCCACAGCCCATATGTAAGAGTTTATGTATGAAAGAATGTGTATGTATTTATGTATAAAGTACGTACGCTCTTTATACGCCTGGAGATATGAATGTTGCATATTTGACATGCTCTTCAACACCGCCTCTTCCAACCCGCGCCCTATGTGTAAGACAAGCCGTTTCAAGGTGCTTAAAGCCTTTGCGTGCGATTCCATTATAAATTTATGCTCCAATAAAGGCGTTTAATTAGAAATCAATTATTGAAATCAACAAATCACTGAGCAACCATACATAAACTACGAAATAAATATTAAAGAAATCACAAGATTTGACTTAGATAATTTCATAATGCTTGATGGGAGCGAAACATGGCAAACGTCAGCGGCAATCACTAGAAAACTTCAAACATTCCTCAGTCTATGCCTCAGAGCTATTCTTCGTATGTGGTAACCAGATATTTGTGTGTCAAGCCAAGAGTTGCTCAGGCGCAGTAAGTAAACAACCACCTATTCATTTGGAAACCCGAGAGCGCAAATGGAGATGGATAGGCCATACACTACGGAAACCTTCTTCGGAAATCAGTAAAATGTCTCTCGATTGGAATTCAAGCGAATCGTGCAAACGTGAATGACCCAGAGGACTTAATAGCACGTGGTCTCAATTCAAGGGAAGGGCTGAAAACTGAAGCGATTTGAAAACATTTGTGTAGACACTAAGCGCACACCAGAGAGCAGCAACTTATTATTATTATTAAGTAGTAGTTTTTTATACATTTGGCTCGTTTTACCTAATAATTACTGCAATACTGCGACCCTGTTACTCTTTTCAACTTAATTGAAGGTATTCCTTTCCCTTGAACCTTTACCTAAATATTGCGCATAGCTTGCATTTACTCGAATTGAAATTTTAATATTGATTTTTTTGATAAATTTAGTGATGAATAACTTAGATCACTAGCAGCTGCTTGCTATTAAAGTTAAAAAATATCAAGGAGTCCAATATTTCTACGGAAAAGAAAGTACGCCGTGAGAAAATCGACCAATTTCTTAAAAAAAATTCAGTTTTGATGGGATATTTGCTTGAGGAAAAATAATCTATTATTTTCACAACTGATTTAAAACTGTTTTGTGGCCGATTTTTAGCTCCTGGGCGATGCTACGACTACTAGCATGACGGTCAACTTCGATTATTTCCGTGATTTTAACGACATTTTCGACGACGGCCCTGCCTGCGCGAAGTGCATCTTTAACATCAAAAATGCCTTAGTCGACGAAACTAAAATTGCACGTAATTAGCTGTTACCGTATCGACACCATAAACACCATTCACATTTTTAGGGGGCTGAATTGCATTTTCGCCTTTATCAATAAAACTGTGAAATGGACCGAATTTTCTATTTGCCGGTTTCCATTGCTAACACCTTATAACTCACAATTGAATAGAAAAAACCAGCAAAATAATTTTTTTAGTGGGAAATGCCACCTTGATAACGAGCATAAACTTTAAATTGTGGGATTGAAACCTTACGAGAAACAGAAAAACTTTAATCAAAAGTGATACCCACTCGACTCATAAGCCAGGGAGTTAAGAGCATCCAATTTAAGCCGAAAACAATTTAGAAATAAATGAGGCACTAATTCAAGTGGTTTTTCGTGGAAACACTTTTCGTAGCGCCACAGGTGTGGAGTTTGCCACAAGACTTTAGCGTTGCGCTACAAATATTAAGTTTTTTGAAAATCTACTTTAGTTTCCCTTTTAACTTCAGTTCAGTGACCCCATAAGCAACGGAAATCTAGGTAGCAAAGAAACGGGTAGATTGAAAAATTGTCTCTGAAAGGGTTAAAATATTTCGAAAAATGCTTAAGGTATCAACATTTGGCGCAAATTGAAAGGCATACATTTATTTTAGCTCCAAGCGCTTCTATTCAGAGCTACTTAGTTCTTGAAGAGTTGAACTTGCTATTTGATATGGAGAATAGCTCTGCCTGTCTCTCCTCAGAACAAAAACTGGTACATATTTTCTCAGGATTTTCATTAGTCTCTAGAGATCTAAAGACTTACTAAGGCTAATCGCACAGCAGCAGACTAAACACAGACAAAATTTATTATCACTACCCCTTATTTCTTATTTCTTAAAATTTCACCGCTTGCACGTTATTAATACTTCACTTCAGTTATGTGCGCAATTATTGCGGGAGCCTCCACTCATGTTGCTAAAATATAACAATTTTTGGGCAATTCCCATTACTAAATGCCATTGAAATTACTCAGTGCAACAGTACCACCAAGAGGTAATCGATTACAGTTCCAAAGAATCAAAGAACGAGCCACGCCTAAGCCACTTCACACTTCGTTTTCTTTTCAAGCCATGAACTTTGCCTCCCACTTCAGTCAGGCGATTAAATTGCCGTTAAATGTTTCACAGTATAACATGAAAAATGCGCACTGGCAGGTGTATACAAAAAATTTACACACTGTAGACAGACAAAGCCAGCATGTGTGCGCTATGGAAAGGCGTTAGATTGACGCGCATTAAAATTATGGCTATGAATTAATCAATTATGTGCGCCGGCGGTGACCATTGAGCGGTTTATCGCATCGCAAAAATTACGTCCAAGCAAGTGGTCGTTGAATGTGGAAGGCCATGAAGTGCGCAGAGCCATTTGTTTAGAGTGCGTTGATCGTTAATCATCGATAACTGATTGTTGCGGGGATGATCGATTTCAATTGGAAATATTTTTGAGACAGCACGCGACAGGCGTAAACGAGACGCTACTGGTATGTTTGTTGTTGTATTTTGGTAGTTATTTGAGGGTTTTTCTTTGTTTGCTATTGTATTGTGCAATATTTCAGAAAAATTTACTACGTAATTTATTTGAAAATCTTGAATTAGAAGTAATCTAAAACGTAATATGTGCAGGTAGATATTGAGCGGGAAGATATCTATATTGATACATGAGAAAATATTCGAGTACAGACATAAGCACACTTTTGTTTTCCCCTTATTTTTAGTTTTCAAAGTAGTACTCGTAATCCACTGAGTAGCTAAGAAAACGATTATGGTGCTTCGAGCTAGCAGGCGAGGTTTCCATAGGATGTTCTTAATAACGCGCATATTTTTATAGCTAATGGCAAACCTCCGAGTGTATTTCTGACATGAAAAAGCTCCTCATAAAAAATATCTGCTGTTCGGAGACGGCTTAAAACTGTAGGTCCCTCCATTTGTGGAACAACATCAAGAGGCACGCCACAAATAGGAGGAGAAGCTCGGCCAAACAGCCAAAAAAGGTGTCCGCATATATATATAAAGATTAAGAAGTGGAAACATTAGGATGAGTAAATTGCTACTAGAAAAAACAAAATTAATGATATCGAAAAACTCGATTTTCAGTTGGCCACTTTTTAAATTTTAGTTAAGTATTATCCATGCTATTATCAATTCTCATAATTTTGTAATTATTTGAGAATTCTTTCCATTTATGTACTTATATCCATTTCCTTCCTCCATAATTAAATATATATGTCTATACTATTGTAATATTATAAAGAGGAAAACTTTGTTTGTTTGTTTGGTTGTAATGAATAGGCTCAAAAACTACTGGACCGATTTTAAAAATTCTTTCACCATTCGAAAGCTACATTATCCACGAGTAACATGGATTATATTTTATTTTGGATAGGGCTCGAGATATAGGTCAAAACGTGGACCCGGGTAACCTTCGGATGTGTATGTACAATATCGATATCAAATTGAAGCCGTTGGTGAATGCTTTAGTACAGAGTATTTTTCATGCCGCTCCGTGACTGGGATCTCGAGATATAGGTCAAAACGTGGACCCGGGTAACCTTTGGTTGTGTATGTACAATATGGGTATCAAATGAAAGCTGTTGATAAGTGCTTTAATACGGGGTAATTTTCATACCTATCGATGACTAGGGTCTGGAAATATATGCCAAAACGTGGACCTGCCGTGTCTTTGAACCGAATTAAACCAAACTTACACACATTGTTAAGGAGGTATTGAATATGGTTTCCGTATAGTTTGGATACCTATTGGTAGATAGGGTCTCGAAATATAGGTCAAAACGTGGACCCGGGTAACCTTCGGACATGTATGTACAATATGGGTATCAAATGGAAGCTGTTGGTGAATGCTTTAGTTCAGAGTATTTCCATCCGCTCCGTGACTAGGATCTCGAGATAGAGACCAAAACGTGGACCCTAGAATGTGTTTGTACAATATGGATATCAAATGAAAGCTGTTGATAAGTTCTTTAATACGGGGTAATTTTCATACCTATTGATGACTAGGGTCTCGAAATATATGCCAAAACGTGGACCCGCCGTGTCTTTGAACCGAATTAAACCAAACTTACACACATTGTTATGTAGGTATTGAAGATGGTTTCCGTATAGTTTGGATACCTATTGGTAGATAGGGTCTCGAAATATAGGTCAAAACGTGGACCCGGGTAACCTTCGGACATGTATGTACAATATGGGTATCAAATGGAAGCTGTTGGTGAATGCTTTAGTTCAGAGTATTTCCATCCGCTCCGTGACTAGGATCTCGAGATAGAGACCCAAACGTGGACCCTAGAATGTGTTTGTACAATATGGATATCAAATGAAAGCTGTTGATAAGTGCTTTAATACGGGGTAATTTTCATACCTATTGATGACTAGGGTCTCGAAATATATGCCAAAACGTGGACCCGCCGTGTCTTTGAACCGAATTAAACCAAACTTACACACATTGTTAAGTAGGTATTGAAGATGGTTTCCGTATAGTTTGAATACCTATTGGTAGATAGGGTCTCGAGATATAGGTCAAAACGTGGACCCGGGTAACCTTCGGACGCGTATGTACAATATGGGTATCAAATGGAAGCTGTTGGTGAATGCTTTAGTTCAGAGTATTTTTCATGCCACTCCGTGACTAGGGTCTCAAAATAGAGACCAAAACGTGGAGCCTAGAATGTGTTTGTACAATATGGATATCAAATTGAAGCTGTTGGTGAATGCTTCAGTACAGAGTATTTTTCATGCCGCTCCGTGACTGGGGTCTCGAGATATAGGTCAAAACGTGGACCCGGGTAACCTTTGGTTGTGTATGTACAATATGGGTATCAAACGAAAGTGCTTTGATACCGGGTAATTTTCATACCTATTGATGACTAGGGTCTCGAAATATATGCCAAAACGTGGACCCACCGTGTCTTTGCACCGAATTAAACCAAACTTACGCACATTGTTAAGTAAGTATTGAAAATGGGTTTCGTAAAGTTTGGTTGTAATTCGGAGCACTAGCAACGAGTACAGCGTTCTTTTGAACCAGCCATAATGTCGCTTACTTTTTGAACTCTTGGGGCAGAACTGAACTGTCAAATTGACAGTGTGAGTTACAATGCGTCAATATTTCTTTCTGATTTGGATGCCATAAGGAAAAAACGTAAGTGCAACATGTAAAAATTGTTTGTGAATTTTTTTGGAGTGGATTTTGGAACAGTGAATAACTTCTTACGAAATTTGAGAATTTAATGTGAAATCCGAATGAAATTATGTGTTCGTGGAAAAAAAATTTTTTTTCGTTTTTTTTTTTGAAAAATATAAATGGATAATGGTTAAAAAAGCTCCAATGCTTAATAAAACATATAAATTGAAACGAAAAATTCATGGATGATCAGGAAAAAAGACGATTGTTTATTCATATGCGTTGATTTGAAATTTAAAAACAATCTTCTTTTTTCCTGATTTTCAATTTATATTTTATATTTACTCAAAAACAAATAGAAAAACAAAAAATATTGTTTATGCCAAAGCGCTTGAATAAAGAATAAAGAAATAAATAATATGAAAACCATATATTTTCTGTTCTAAACCATATCTATTCTATTTTAGTGTGCCCAGCGAAGGGGGCCGGGTTTGCTAGTGTATATATATATTCAGACAAGTATGCAGAAATTACCACAAATAATTCTTTTATGCTCCGTAAAAAATTCATAACGACATCGATGAGATGAAAATATGCCTTTAAATTTCTTTTACTTACTTAGTAATCTAGTACACTCATGTAAAGAAGAGATCAAATCTCTTGGGTGTGCAGGTAACATTTCTTTGATCTGGGTTCCAGGAGATAGGAACATAAAGGGAAATGAAATTGCTGATGAGCTTGCCAGGAAGTGCACTGAATTGGCCTCAGAGACCTCCTACCCGGTCATCGGTATCCCCTTCACAGTTGTTAAAGGGGAACTGCGCAAATTATCTCTCAGGAAGGCGCAGAAAAGATGGAGCTCCATTTCTTCATGTGCTATTTCGAAAACCCTTTGGCCCCAATACGATATACGAAGGACTCAGAAAGTTCTTTGGAGTCCTCGCCATTCAATTTCCAAACTCGTAACTGGGTTTACCGGTCACTGAACGATCGGCACACACGCGGAAAAGTAGGGTTACCATTTAACCCCCATTGCAGAAGCTGTGGGGACCTTTCAGAGAGACTCCTTCTCTGAGCATTTCCTCTGTAAATGTCCGGGTTTGGCAGCTAGAAGACTAAGGTCATTGAGAGCTCTTTTCTTCGACAGCCTGGGCCAGTGCGCCAACCTAAGTCCAATCAATCGTCTCCATTATATCAACAGCTCTGGTTGGCTGTAGACATCTGTCTGTTGGAGGTCTCATAATGGTATCAAAACTGCGCTTTAGTGCTACTTGAGGAGTGCCAGGTGCACTTCAACCAATTCACCTACCTACGTACTTAGTAATCTTCCATGTGAAAAAATATTTCTTCTATGAAAAAATTTAGTGAATTATAAAATATATAAATATATGTATGTATCCATCGTCACTATAGTTTCTAACCCAATACTTGAAGGTGAACTAGGTTACATAGTATTTACAAGCTTCCACTCGTATGCGGCAGCTTTATTAACAATTTACAACATTTTCAGTGCGCAAACAAAATCAACAGAAATGGAACTCTCAACTTAATCGGTTGCACGGGAATAGGGTATGAAGTATTGGCAATGCCACTAATTGCAAAAGTTACGCATGCGCGCACCTCAGCAAGCAAGCTATACTTTGTTCGAGTACGTCTACGTACATAGCTTGGACAGGTAGACGCCAACGCCTGGCCGGATCACCACAATATTCTTTCGAAGTAATGGAATTCTGAGTAAAATGGACTTTACCCAAAGAAACAAAAAATAAAATAAAAAAGAACCCATTCATATGAAAAAGTAATTAAGTCTAGATTAATTTACTAGAGCGGTAGACGAAGTAGAGAAAATAAGAGAAGCAAAAAAGAAAAAAAATGCGAGCAAAGTGAGTGAAATAATTGGCTAGGAACTATAGAAAACAAATATAGAAATGAACTATCGTAAATAAATGCAAAAGGGGCTGGACAAAGCCGCGACCAGCAACAAATTATTGTTGGAGTTGAAATTGGAGTTGAAGTTCAATGCGCGGCGCCAAAGTACTTTAGACGGTGGGATATCGTTTACCACTGATATGACTGAGGATACGATGGTGTAGGTGCGCCTGTGTAAGAGCAACACAATACTCTGTAGTGCCGCAGGTGTAAAAGCTCTAAGGGGAGAAATGTCAACATTCAGCATTCAGTGTCAGTGTCAGTATCAGTGACATTGAACATCAGCAAAGGTTAAGGACTCAATGAATGGACAATGGAATGAAGGACATTTTAACTGATCGAATGGAAATTTAATAAAATATTGGCAAAACTAAAGTCTGGGTAAAATGTTGAATAAAGGCAAAAATGTATTATTTTAATACAGGCTTTATGCTTTTCATCATTTAAATGAAAATAATGAAAATTTTAATGGGAAATTGTCGCCCTGGACAGACACAGCATAGCATTTGATGTCGGTGTGTGAGCAGAACCACAGCCAGTATAACTGAAGTGTATGTTTGTGTGGCTGAACTGCAGACAGGAGACGCCAAGCAAGCAACGCCAGCTAGCGCCATCAACAGCCCAATGTGTCTGGGAACAATGATAAAAGCAGTCCTATGGATGAACGAGCAGCAGCAACAGAGTTCGACAGTTGGACGCAAGCAATCAAGCAGGCGACCAAACAGACACAATTGATTGCTTGAAAAAAGCGCTGAGATTGAACTGTGGCGCACAGCAAAAAAAAAAAAATGCTGAAATAAGAAAAAAAGCAAAAAAATCAAAAGGGGAAATAGTAAAAAAAGCGTGAAAAAAATAAAAATCGTAGAAAAGAAAACAAAATAAGATGCAAAGTGCCGCAACGCTGCAACTTTCTGAACATACAAATACATACATACGCCCATGCACACACTCGCACTTTCCTTGTTGTTGGCATGAATGTTCAGTCAATTGTCATTGCCTCTATCCCTGCTACGCATTGTTCTGCTTGATATCGCCTGATGGCTGTTGACCACTGCCTTCACTGCCAATTGCTGCTCTAACAACTGCCTGGCTGCTGCTGACTGATTTTCTCTTCCTGCTGTATTTGTGCATTTGTCTTTGCCTATGTATGGGATATACCTCTGTACATACATGTGTATGTATGTAAATGCGTATGCATCTTTGTTTGTACGCTGCAATCTCAAGAGCTTTTATTTATTTACATTCCAGTTGAGGTCAAGTATGATTTTCGATTTTCCACACACACACACACACCGCTGCCGACGCCTGCTGCTGTTCTGCAATACACAACTGTAGATTGCTTTCCTCTCTCGAGGTCTTTGCAGTCCATTTGTCGTCGGCTCATTCAAGACGCTATACATGCGTATATTTTTCCCATTTTCTGAAGTGTTTTTCAATAATTATTACTTTTTCATTATTTATTTGTTTTTTCTACCGCTTGTTTCTTCTTCGTTACTCTTTATCATTCGCTTTATTTGGCCAACCTTTTATCTGTGATTGGTTTTTATTTTTACTGCATTAATAGTGGCGCTTGTCCTCTAGATGCACACTTTTTTATTTTGTTTTTATTTGTAATATTTTCTTAATGCTTTTGTTAGATCTTTAAATGTGTGGCTCATAAGCTCATCTTAATTACTATAGCTGAGAGCATAAATGTTTTCACTTCCAATTTTTTCATAGTTTATCTTCATGCATTATTGGTCACCTTGCAAGAATTTAAGCCTGACTTATGCGCGTGAACTGTTTTCCGGTTGAATTAATTTTAAGCGTTCGGGATTTCCCCATATTTGATTTGACAATAAGCTGATTTCAACGGTTTCAACATGTACCTAAATTAATACTTTTATATCTTAACAAAATGTGGGAAGATGCTCCCGCTATTCATAAGTGTTTGGGCTGAGGTTCACTTAGCGATTTAACACTGAACTCACGTAGGCCACTACTGGTCGTGAGTGTTACAAAAGATTGTATGGAAGCAATGGGTTTAAGTCACCACTTATGATGCACTGATTCGCGACGTTTCATAAATCCCTGAACCTTTGATCCGTAATATCCCCCTTTGAAGGGAATAACGCAGTACAAAGACTAGAACTACTGAATTTATAATCTAAAAAATGCTGGGCAGTGGCACAGCTGGTGCCTCAGCATACTTTAGCTTGCTATGCTGTGCATGTCTCGTCCTATACCAGTGCTACTTACAGATAGTTTCGTTGGTGCGTATTGAAAAAAATTGTTTTTGTCAAATTTCAATATACAGGGTGGACCATATAGCGTTTGCTTTTTGAACCACCTATTTTTTTGAGAATGGTAACACAAATGACATGTCAAATGTGTTCATAATTTACTTAAAGGTTTGACATTTACGAAATGGGACGCTATACGCTTGAACAAAATTCGGAAATATTGAAAACCTATTTCCAAAGTGGTGAGTCTTCTTCTTCTTTTCTGATTTGCACATCGGTGGCTACGTCAATAAGCAAAATTGTCGGGTTTGGGGCTCAGAAAATCCACACGTTACTGTAGAGAAGCAAATGCATCCACAACGAGTCACTGTTTGGTGCGGATTTTGGTCTGACGGCATCATCAGGCCTTTTTTTTGCGAAAATGATCGACGAGCCGCGGTTACAGTAAATGGCGAGCGTTATCGTGACATGCTCAACGAGTTTTTGTTTCCAAAAATTGAAGAGGATGACATGGACGACATTTGGTTTCAACAACGACGGTGCAACTTGCCACACTCGAACTTTTGACTATCGTTTTTGAAAACCGAATAATCAGCCGAAATTCCGATATCAATTGGCCGCCTCAGAGCTGTGATTTAAGCCCGTTGGACTATTTTTTGTGGGGAGGCGTTAAGGACAAATGCTATGCAAACCATCCAGAGACGGTTGATGCTTTCAAACACGAAATCGAAGTTGCCATTCATGAAATTGGAGCCCAAACAATCGAAAATGTGCTTAAAAATTGGGTTGATCGAATGGCCTACTGTAAAGCCAGTCGTGGCAGTTATTTGAACGATATTATTTTTTATTCATAAATGATAATGTTCAATCTTCGAAATAAAAAAAAAGTTTGAAAAAATATTGATTCGAAAGCAATTTTTACATGGCCCACCCTATATGTTAGTTACTGCGCACATTTTCCGTTTTGACTTATTTCTGATGTTCAAGTTGAATTTTGAGCTTTGGTGTGTTTAGGGACTTATAGTAGAATTTAATGACAATTATTTTAGTGGTTTGTTTTAACACGTTCACGCCAGCGCGTACCACCGGTGCCCCGCACAAGATTGCGTCATCTGGCAGTGCGTACCACCAATGGTACTTTATTAGACGGTACCTATGAGATGAGTTGCCATAAACGACTATCCTTACGAAACAATTTCGTTTTATGACCTGCAATCGCTCCCGATAGAGCGAAAAGATGTAAACATTGCCGTCTGTGGGCGAAGACCATGAATAACAGCGTCGGCGTGAACGTGTTAAACCACTATATGCCTCCGTTATAAGTATTTGGCACTTCCTCGCAGAAGAGACTAAAAAGTCACACCAATTGAGCAGTTAGAGGGTTGAAATATTCCGCAAAAATGTTCCCCGTTACTTCTTACACATAACTGCTGAGCAAATCATAAATCTAAAATGTAAGGATCACATAGTTTCCTATGCCAATTTACCATAAGAATGTGCAAAAGGGTGAAAACTTGGAAAAGCACACCTGATTTAATATAAAGATGAAGTGGCTAAAAATTTTACTGTTCTACTGTTATGTTGCATGGAAAATAAGTTGAAAAGAGGCTTTTTTTAAAATAACATTTTTTCAAAATTGTGCCCTCATGATTTATTATAAAAATTTTCAACGTCTAAAAATACAAGCACGTCGAAAGACTGTTTCAGATAGTCGGTCAGGAATGGATTTTACGTTCATAAAAGTCTTTTTTTACGCGAAAAATTTTTAAGAAAACGTAAGAATCACACAATGCGAAATCAAGCAAATATTGTGAGTGATGGAAAGCCAAAATGATATTCCAAGCTTTATACTCAGCCAACGATGAAATGCCGTTCCCACCCATTTCCTAACTAATACTATACATTTTTGATTATATTTGCTCAATTCCACTTCCTTCAAGTGAATGAAGTTAGATTGATTCTTAATGAACTCAATCATAGTCTTGAAGGAATTTGCTGTAATAAGTCAATATGGTTGGCATTTGTGGTGTGCGCTTATCTTGTTTGAAAATAAGAATACCAGAAGGGTTTTTATGTGAAGCTTTTTAGGATGCACTTAAAGGTTTGCTGTTGCCTCTCGAAAATTGACTCTTCTTTGCAAAATTATTTTTTATTTTTTGTCATTTCATGCACCCAACAAAGGCCTCAACCAGACAAAAACTCTCTTAGCCTACGGCGTCCGCGGGCTAGTTCGTGAAATCCGTTAAATTGCAAAGGTAATCTATCACTACCAGGGTTGAACATCCGAGTTGAAATTGTGAGAGTAACTTTAGCTGTTACATCATAGGGGATTTACCACTGAGAGACGAATCAAATGTGAAAAAAATTTTTAAAGTGAGGTTAGTCGTTGTTCACACGGAAGTAACATTGGCAGTGGATGCGTTGCTTTTTTGTATATATTAGTACCGACTTAATCCCAGTTTTCTCGATATCTGTAGTAAACAAGCCCGCTACCACATCCTTTATTATGTCAGCAACTCAGCAGATTTCTCGTAAATCGGGGAGAGCGGGTCAATGGTCTGATGTTGGCCACACCTTCTGCATACTCTCCACTGTGGTTATTTTGCGTTGTCAACTGGTTTGTGTAAGAAGAGGAGCAAGTGAATATACAATAAACAAATAACTTTTACGTTAGGTTTCGGGCAAGAAATGATATTTTTGTGATCCAGTTCGGCTGATCTCAGCTTTACGATCCAGTGCTTCTGAGCTGTTTACGATGATTTAGCGAAAATCAAAAATTAATTCTAGATAGTACCTTTGCGGATGGTCTCATTTGAATTACCAACTCTTAAGGTGTTGAAAGCAAAAAAAAAAAATCTTAAAGAAGTCTAATTTGGAAGGCAAATTTCATTTGGTTTCTCCTCACACTCTCCAAATCCATTTCAGAACCCTAAGACTTAATGTTAATTAAAAATACATTCCGTCAGCTATCACCTCCCATTTTCACTTAATTTTTCGTATATTTACAAAAGCATTTAGAATGCAGTAAAATATTAGTAATCGGTTTCGGTAGTTTATAAACTTTAACTTCTTCAGTGTCTAGTCCTTGCACTCAGGTATCGCCTATCTTATTTGTCAAGAAGGCAACATCTTTTTAAATTACACTTCGACGCCTAAGCATTCACTTAAGCAAACCATTTACAAAGCCTTTATTGATATTTTCATTAGCCACACACACAGCCCTGACAATTTCGAAGAGGAGCCAATAAGCTGACGTTGCAAATTTGTACTGACAACACATAAAAGCGATTAAAATTTTACTACTACTAAACATAAGCGAAGTGACTTAAATAATAAAGAGAAATAAAAGCCAATTGAAAGTATTAAGTAAAGGTGGATAAAACTAAATGAAATAAAAAATAAAAAAGAGAAAAATTACAAAAACACAATTTAACGCATTAAGCGCAAATATAAAATATACATTTACAAATAGACTACAACAAAAGCGCATGAGTGAGTTAGGCGCTTGCGGTAAATGGAAATGCCTGCTCCTGGAATGTTGTGTGTGTGCGTCTGCGCAGTCTAACTGCCTCACTGCACTGCCACTTCAATTCAGAAAAATAAAATGCAAACTCAACTGACATTTTTATATTCATATTCATGCCTTTTTAACAAGGTGCGATAAACAACAAATTAATGAGCCAGTCACCACCACCAGCACGATTGAGCTGAGCGGACAGTGGAATAGAAGAGTAACAGCAGTGTCTTTATGCAGACGCAAGAGGTGTGTGAGCGGGGAGTTGGTTAGCTGGGTGTTATTTAGTGAACGAATGGCTGGCTAACTACTTACTGGTGAACAACAAGCTACAGCAGGAAAATACTATTTATGTACATTAGGGCGCAACACACGCAAAACATAAAAAAAATCGATACCATTTTTCCATTCGAAGAATAAAATTTATTACATATTTTAAGGCTGCCAACAAAATATTTTAAGAAAATATTGAGATTTACGTGAGCTGGACCGATTTGAAAGTACCGCCGAGTGCCTATTTGGACTCCATTCATACAATTTTTAAACATTTTTATGATAAGACCTTAGGCTTAAGTAAAGTCAGGTGATTTTTTTTTTTTTAAATATAAAAATTTTTAAATATGTTATTTTTTATAAAAAACTCGATTTCTGCCTTAAGTAAATTTAATTTAATTAATAATAATTTCCGAAATATTTTGTCGGTACTCTTAAAATATATTTAATAAATTTTATTATTCCAATGGAAAAGTGACATCGGCATTGTTTTTGTTTTTTTGTTTATGCCGAGAATTTTTTGTATTGGCAGAAGTCTTAAAATGTAATCGAATTTGGAAAAAGTTTAAAGTTCCTAGCGGGCCACCTTAATGCACATGTGAGTGTGTGTTTTGTGTGCTATGATAGGCCAATGTACGTAGGGGCTCTTGGCAGGCAGACAAGCAGGACTAGTCGGCACTAAATATTAAAAATAAATGAAAAATATTAAAATATTAAAAAACTAAAAAAAAACCTTGAAAAACAACTAAGTGCTGTAATAGCAAAACTACTGTGATTTGACGGGAAACGGCGGGCAATTTACATAGCAAAAATATTTATAAAAATTATACGAGTATATTTCCATTTATTAAAAAACCTACTTAAAGTATTTGTTTTTGATTTTTTTTTGAATTTTCGAACCCTTTTACTGCAAATTTTTCGCGCACGCTCACAATAACTTTTCAAAGGCAATTACCTGGCTGCGCATGCGCAAACATCACCACACACACGCACACATGCGTGGGCTATGTGGTAGTTAGTTGGCTGTGTGCTAAACAATTCATAATTGTCATTTATTTATTGTGGTATTTCACGTTGGTATTAAAATGAATTTTTCAACAGGCCATAGGACTAATGAGGCGCGTCGAATAAGAAGAAGCAGCAGGAGAAGTCTAATATGTAAGGTAATCTCACATACTGGTTTAAGAAACGCATGTCGCATAGCTGAGCAACCTGATCGGCAATTTGATCAAAAGCTACGATAGTGATAGCTGCAAGCTATTTCAGAAGAGGTTTTACAAAAATTACAAAAAAGCAACAACTAAATAAACCACAAATAGCACTGCACTAAGTAGATTTTGAGCAGCCTTTATTAACACCCAAGCGAAGGCGGCCTCTTGCCTAAATACCCGCCTATAGGTACATGCACATATGTATGTGTGAGTGTGTGAGTATGGGCGCGTATGTGCCGGTGTGTTTGTAGGCATGCGCCAGCGCATACAATCAGCATTTGCGGCATATCAGCAACGCATCGAATGCTTTGTTATTTAAAATGCCACCCGCTGCGCAATTTTTGTCAGACTCAATGACCGGCAGAGGCAGAGGCAAAGAGAGAGGGCCCACGAGCGGGTGACCGACCGAATGCGTGGATCGAAATGGACAACAGCTGCCATGCAACGGCTGTCTTCATATAAGAGACTCTACACACTCACATATACATACGGGCATACGGGCAAAAAAAAAAAAAAAAAAAACGGGCATACTTTTAAGAACCTACATATAAACACACTCACACACATAACTAAATACGAAAATATGTATTTATATTCATTTGTGAAAAATAAAATTCATTGGTTTTGCAGCTTTGCGATTTAGCACCACGCAATGTGCGTACTTCGTCCTTGCATGCAACAAAAAAAGAAAAATATCAAGAAAAAAAAACAAAAAAGATGTTTCACTTTTGCTTTTATCGCAAATGCGCAGATTTCGCTATCTCAGCTGGATTTGCATGCAATTTGTAATTTGTAAATGTTGCATGTTCGCTGTTGCAAGCAGTAAAGAACAGATGAGCGCGGGTGGCGCTCAGCAGAAAAAATAAATTTAAATATGTAAGTTCAAAACACTAAGTTGAAAAATAAAATGCAGAGAACTCAATGCAAGTATTTTTATAAGACAACAAAAGAAAAACAACAACAACAACAAATAAATCGCCTTAGCATCATTTCATCAATTCCTTTGCTGTTGATCGCCTGCCTTCGTCTCCTTGCAATTTGTACGCAACAATACTCAACACACACATACACACACACACACACATGCATACATGTACTTTTTCGTGCATGTTCACACCATTAAGACTACATTGCTGCCTGCCAGCTCGGAAGTGTTAAAAATTAATGCATCTGTCTCGCGCTGCAGCGCCTAGAAATAGCCAACAAGTGATAAATGAGCGCGCGCGCTGGCGCTACAAATAATCCAATCGCCATCAACAGCCATGTCCATATCCAGCATGTGCGATGAGCATTCGATAAGTTAAGCATTGTTTTCGGAATTTTTCGAATTTCTTTTCTTGAATTTTTATAGTTTCATCTGTTTTTTTGTTTTTTTACAAATAGTTCGATTTTTTGTGCGCGTATTTTGTTAATTTTCATATTTCTTCGACATGTGGCTAAATTGTTCCATGTTGAATTTTATCGTTAAAAGGCGTTAATTTATTGCTTTTTAATAGCAACAGATATTTCACAGTTGATTTTATATTGGTTGCGGTTACATGCAGATCAACATGAGTGAATTCACACATACATATGCGTTGCACAAAGGGTATGCAAATAGGGGGATGGATGTAACTTTAAATTTGGGCTGAAAAAGTTCTATTTTCAATTCCCGTACTGGGATTTTTTCTAAAACCATCAATATTGTTATTTAAAGTGTTCTCATTCACAAATTTTGGCTTCAATATTGTAGAAATATCTGTTACCGAACGTGCCACAGTGCGAGGTTGCGGCGGATCACTTGAACGTTGTCTTATCCCATGCAAAATGGCATACTCGTGCATGAACCCGTCAAATAAAAACGGAATTTCATTAACACCTCATACACAGCTTATTTTATGCCACCGTAACATCGCGTTGCCACAATTGGGTGACCCTTTACGAACAAAGGTATGTAAAATAAGCGCTCCATCTGTGCTATGCCGTATAGATAATGATCAAGTGTTAATATTGCAACGCATTCCTAGCCCAGGTGGGTGCACATGGCGTGCAATAAATCGGCTTGACGTGCTAAGATTTCATAGAAAATTGTGCTCGTAAAATAATATAAAACTCGATGTTTGATAAAACTCTATTTGGGGGGTTTTCAGGCTTCAAATTAATTTAGCGACACCAGCGCATATGTCGCCTTTCTAATTTGCATACTACAAATTTTAAATTCCTAGAACTATAAAGGAGCTTTCACCAGAGGCATAACATAGCTTTTACGGAGCTTAATCGCAGCTTGTGTATTTCCAATGATTGGCTCTTCCTCTTACGTCTTGTAAGTACTTCTTCACTTTTTTCAGGTGATTTTGATCTAAGGATGTAGGCCCAGATCCTTACAAAGTATGTACTTTGAAGCTTTAGGGATTTCCAATAAGAGGTGTTATTTTGATATTCAAAGAAAAATGGGTTTATTTCATTATAAAGAGGAAGGTATGCCGTTAATAGTGGAAAATAACATCAAGCAAATGACCGCCGTAGCCGAATGGGTTCGTGCGTGACTAACATTCGCAATTCACAAAGAGAACGTCGGTTCGCATCTCGGCGAAATACCAAAATTAAGAAAAAGAGTGCGGTCACCCATCGGCAGGCAATGGCAAACCTCCGAGTGTTTTTATGCCATGAAAAAGCTCCTCATAAAAATATATGCCGTTCACAGTCGGCTTAAAACTGTAGGTCCTTCCATTTGTATACAATATCCTTTTCATGAAATTTTCCATAATCGAATTGCAAAGTGGCTGCCCTATGTCCTCGATAGCCGACGAATTCCATCTTTGAGGTCTTGAATCGACCCTGGGCTGTTGGCGTACCCTTTTCTTTCACGTGGCCCCAAAGAAAAAAGTCACAAGGTGTTACATCACGAGATCTTGGTGGCCAGTTGTGGTCACCTCTTTTACGAGATAACACGGTCCGGAAACTTTTCCCGTAAAAGATCAATGGTTTCGTTGCTTGTGTGGCACGTAGCGCCGTCTTGTTGAAAATAAACGTTGTCCAGATCAATACCGTCCAATTCCGGCCATAAAAAATCGTTAATCATCTCTCGATAGCGCAATCCATTCACCTAGAACACTTGTTATTGGAAAACCCTTTGTAAGTTTTAACTAAGGCGCTTACGGCTGCGATTTCTTCGGCACTTTAACCGGTGCGTCTTGCCAGCGCAAAAGTATTTAAGGGAGGAAACCGGCTTAGGAGGCCAAAATTTTGGTGTTCTTCGTGAATTTTTTTAACAAGGAAGGAATAAACAGAAACTGTTTAAGCTTGAAGAGTATTTTACTCATATTTTTAAGTACACTTTAAAATTATTTTAAGCCATTTCCGCCGGAAATAGTGGCGTTAGAGCGTGTTGTCCATGGGCGATCGCCATCCGAGTATCTTGCTGGTGGGCATTCCTGAAGTTGCAATTTTTCTCCGTAATCAACAACAATTTTTTTTTCTTTAACAACATGTTTTTTAAGAATATGAACCTAATTTCGATAAAATAATATTGAAAATTGCATATCTTTGAGGCGCTTGAACACAATGTAATTTTTTCATACCATATTTTTTCATCTATTTTGCTTAAAAAAATATTTTTAATGATAATATAATCTCAGAATTAGGTTCATATGAATTAGGATTGAATAAAGAATACTCCGAAAAAAATGTATAACGATTGGTCGATAACTTTTTGAGCTAGGGTGCCCACCAGTTGCAAAAAAGTAGTTTCGAGAAAAACGTCGTTCTAACTAACGCACGCTACGGTGCGGAACCGACGGGCAGTCACTGAAGTGCTCATAGAATCCGGAATAATGCGAATTTCGCTTCAAAATTTTTACCACATATTCTTGAGTAGTTATTCCTACTAAAAATGTATGCAATAAAAAAAGTCGATTTTTTGATAAGTCTAAACTGGTTTCCCCTCTTAAAGGAAAAAGTGAAGTAAATAAAAGGATATTAAGGGATTTTCAAAAGACGCGCCTAGATATTGTTTTAGAATAAAAAATGTAAAAATTACTATTAGTTTAGGTTCCAGTACTTATGTACATGAATGCCTAACTGTTGAGAAGGTTGAGCTATCGGGCATTGATGTTGAAGATTGTTTAGCAAAACATTGCGCTACAGCAGCAATTTTCTCAACAGAACGCCCAGTTTTTGGTCTGTCAGTCGTTTTTCTATCCTCAACCTTGGAATTGTCGACTCATTTGAACGATTATTTCCACAAAAAAAAACATGAATTTTGCGATATGCTGTTCTTAAATTAAATCAACAATTTCAAATAATAAATTTCAGTAATTTTAACGCGTTGTTCTATAGTGTAAAATTGCACATCTGTCTTGAATTGAGGTTATAGAATGCTGAAAGCTGTTTTCTCAGATTTCTAAAATCCCTTTGTAGCTTGCACCTCTGAAATTTACTTCGAATTTATTTGCTTATTAATAGAAACAGTTAAAAGTGTAAAAACTAGATTTTGAAAATTTACAGTTATTATCTGTGCAAATCAACCTGAATTTAAGCGCTAAGCACGCACAGCTTTGGAGTGGATTGGAGTGCATTGGACTAAATTGGCGCGGTAACCACCTAATAGATTTTTTCTGAGCTTAACAAAGCGATTAACTAAAAGCGGATGATTAATTTTGCGCCATCTTGTACATTAGGTTAGGAATGTTTTGCAACTTAAATTATCAAAAAGCGATTGGTTGATCAGATTTTTTTAGAGCAAAATATCTGATTCCGCTATGTCGTCCGATTACCATTTGGCTCTATTATAAAAATTTGGCTTAAAACACCTTTTTTGATAGCAAATCCTTTCTTCCTAAGCAGTTTGAATCATTCGGTTTTTGATATTGAATTTGTGTTTTCTAAATTTCGAAACAGTGACACGTAAAAATTCAAAATGTAACTTTTTTTCAAATGTAACTTAGAAAATATCGAATTAGAATTTATAAATGATAATACAAAAAGTTTGAGTGGCATTGTATTAATAGAGAATTACAGTTTCTTATGCAACTATGGCCAATCCAAGTCACACTCAACTAGCAACCGACCGCAATGAAGAAGTTACAAGGTGAAAGTTTGAGCGTAATTCCAGTTGCAAAACACTCAAACACAATTTCACAACTGTTATTGCACGCAACATTGAGGTTGCTGCAACGGGCATGCGGCGTGCAGCTGCATTATCAACATGTCGTTGCAACCTTAGTTTATCAATTTTTCGCATGCGAGAGAATTTATTAGCGACAGAGATGTACTCTTCAGAGAGCGAATTGCGTTAATATTGGCAGAGACGCTGGCAGCGAACGTAGCAGCGCTGAAATCAACCCTTAACTGGGTGGCTGTTGCTGAGTAAAAATGGCAGAAAGCATTAGAAGAGAAAATGAAATGATTTTGTAATGAAATCCAAATCACTCAGATGTTAGAGATGTGTGAAAGGTGAGTGAGAATTAGGAAGTAGCTGATTTTCGTTGAGCCCAAGTCATTTTATTATGTAGGAAATACGAAAAAATTACTGTGAAGAACAAGTTTTTTTAGAATGCAACGGAAAAAAAATTACCTCCAGGTGAGGAACGAATTTTCTTTTTTGTAAATGTGTAATTGTAGACAGCACAGCAATAATGAAAAAAAAAAACAAAATAATGCAAGCAATTGCAGGCCTCATTATTCGGGAAGACTTGTATTGACCAAATAGGGAAGGTATGATAACCTCGGCTGAGCCAAATACACGAATAATAAAGTACTAGTGAAATACGAAGTGTGTACAAAGCGTATGTTGACTATTTAGTTTTCTCGAAAAATAGTTCTTTATTCATCAAAGTAATCTCTCTCAAATATTATAAACCAATCCTCGAACCACCTCTGCCCAAGGCGCGCTTCGGTATGACCTGAGTCTTATGTCCTTTCATAAATATTTTCGAAAATCACCCAAATTTTTTAGCACAGCTCGTGATATGTAGGTACAATGGCTAGTATAGGAAAATACTCGCTTCGAATGGTAAAACTATAAAGAATAGAAAGCAACTAAATATAAATAAATCTCAGTCAACTGACTTGAGTTTGTTTTTTTGGTAGGTTACGGATATTAAAGTGACATATTGATAACTGCAACCGACTAAAAGTCTTTAGATATCGACTTGGCGCTTATACCCTGTGGCATCTGTGGTCTTTGTGAGATCTATTCAGATCAGCCAGATATACTTAATTTAACTTACACCATTTTAAGATGTTTGGCCAAGCCCCTCCTCCTATTTCTGGTGTGGGAATTGATGATGTTCCTCCTTTTGTGGACAATTTTAAGCCGACTCCGAATGGTAGATGGTTTTTTATGAGGAGCTTTTTCATGACAGAAAACCCCGCTTTTAGAAACAACTTTTTCTATCATTCGGTGCCTCATGCATAGGGTTTCGGGCGTGGGCACTTCCGAATGGTAGTCATGCATCAACTTATTCGGGTGCAGCGGATGCCGTCTTCTCATACCTATACAAAATCTCTTTGTGGTTATCTGTGGAGCTAGACCCCATCTTCTTTGCATTCGCTAAGTTCCAAGCCAGTCACAATCGGGTTTACTTACAACTTACACCAGGTGTCCGAAGAAATTTAAATGAATTTCCGGCTTTGGCCGAACTAAGAATGTAGAATTTAATGCTGGGTTGTTATAAATTTTAAATATTAGAAAAAATTTAGAAACATAGATGCTTCCTATATTAGAAGCTCAAATACATTGCTCTCAATACAGAAACACCAACACCTCTACAAGTTATGAAACAAATACATGAACTGGACAGGTAGCAGCAATAAGTCAAGGCATGGAAGCGAAAGCAAGGCTGCAGAGTATCAAAATCCATGGTAAACTAAGGTAAGAAAAATGTTACTATATTTCTTGAGAGAGAAGACTCAAGACTTCATAACAACACGTCCACCTCCTTGATTAGGTTTGAAGAAGCAAGTCGCACGGAGCTTGAAATTTATAGCATAACTCAATTCTTACTTCTATAGCACGGGACAGATTCATCCTATGAGGTAGTGTCAAGAAATCAATATCATGGGCTGTACAGGTCCAAGTTTATCATTAGCGTGATATCTCACAAATTCGGGATCCTAATCCTCAATTATCTTTTTTAGTCTAGTGTGAAAGTATGACTTAATAGAAAATTTTCTTGATTTTCACCTTCATTAATTATACCTGTATACTGCCTTTAGTCCACATCCTTTCGATTTCTGTATGTATCACATAACCTCAAAACATCTAATATATTTTCAAAATTTTCCATTGCATTAGCCACAAAATGTCACTGCAGTAGCTGATATCATAATTTCAGCAACCACTTACGATTTCCTTTTCCACCACCACTACTCGTTCCAATTACAAGGAGATGCAAATTCAAACAAGATGTAGCGAAATATGGTGCCATCCTATTGCCACGGTCTAACATAACAATTCCACAATGGGCCACACACAAGAAAAAATGACTCAATTTGCAACATCAACCCCTTGAGGGCATTCGGCAGCTAGTGAAACGCTCAACCAGTCATCCAGTTAGTTAGCAAGGAAGCTGCCAGGCGCGCAAAAAACTTGCCTACTACCTGCCTATATGCGCAGTGGCATAACACATCAAGAGGCATGCATGCGGCATGCCACATGGTCAGGTACATTCATGTTATATGCACTTTCTTGTAAAAATATTTATAGCACAACGCTTGCCACATGTGCCACACGAACGCCTTTGCGTGGCATAGAAAACCTGCACTGACCGGTGTGGCTGTGTAGCTGGTTGGCCAGTTGTTTGGCGAACTTTGTGGGTAGCTGGGTCGTGCAACACAATTGGCTGCCGGTTTGGCTGTGCACGCGTCCTTGTATGCGAAACCAATTTTGCTGGGTTTTTCTTATGTGAATTCATTTTTGTTTTGTTTATGCCACATAATTTATGCATGGAGAGCAGCGGTAGTGACACACAACTCTCGAGGAAAAAATTGTAGCAATGAGTAAACACTCATATGAAAATATGCACAAAAAGTGGTTTCACAAATCGTAACTTTTTTCCTGCAGGCACTTCACAGCATTTTCGCTCAACTTGGCAAAACCCTCCATGGCTTGGTGGCGGTGGCGGTGACGGTGACAGTGGCTGTATCGGTGGCAGCAACACATTTCGTACGCGCTTATGACAGTCGTAAAAACAAAATTGCCTTAAGCCGCTCTGTGGCAGCAACGAATTGTGGTCGACCATTCGCCGGATATGTCGCCGTTGCCTTCTTCGCTGCATTGTATTTGATTTTGCTTTTGTTTGCATGAAAGCGTTGCTCCAGTTTGCCATAGTCATTCAGATTGCGAATGATGAGTTACGGCACTGCGAAATCGAAACAGTGGCACACACACTCGGGCATCGCTGCTCTGCCTTAGGCTACTGGCACTCAGCACCAATTCGCCACATTGTTACTCCTTCCTTAATAATTTGTGAGTGTTTGCGGAGCTCTGTGTGTATTCAAACAGCCACCACCGCAATACTGCCGCTGCTTTCCACTACTTATTGCTTTACTACTACTTCATCACTACTCCAACCTCCCCTACTACTATCACCTACATACTAATGCTGCCATTGCCGCAGCTTTGCTCACGTTTTTTGTTTGTAATGCAAAGCTTTGTGGTTTCTTGTGCTTTGGTTGTTGGGTGGGTGCATTTATTTCATTGTTTCTGTTGTTGTTATTATGCTGTTTTTATTTGCATTTCATTTGCGGTTTTATGTTATATTATGAGTGCCAGTATAGCGGCAGCGCTGGCACGTCGGCGTCAGAGCCGTTTCCGTAGCCGAGGGCAGTGGCTGCGGCTGAGAGCAGTGTTTCCTATTGGAATGTGGAGAATGACCTAAGTTTTTAATTCCTTCATATACGAGATAACATATGCTTGCAATTTTATGTTGAGCGGGAGAAGAACTTCTATTTTATTGCACAGGAACTGAAGATTAGCCAGATAAACATTTGGGAATAATTTGAGAAAAGCTGTCGTCAAGAAGATGCAATGAGTACGGATGTTGGAAAATTAACCAATAACCGAGAAAGAGTGCGACGAGCAGGTCCAAGCTAACGTCAAGTCCAGATTACTGGCAAATGCGATTTTACTATGTATTGGGTGGGATTGGAAGGGAGCCATTCACTATAAGCTAATCTTATATGGCCAAACACTCAACTCGCACTTCCACTGTCACGGACCAAATTGGAGCAGACAACCAATACTGGCAAATAGAAAGCTAATAGTTTGAAAACTAAAAAATTCATTCTAAGAAGGAACACAATTTCCATTCCGTTTGGTTGAAGGAAAAAAATTAGTATCAAATTTATCAAATAGATTACTAATATTAAGTCTAAAACGGGGGACAATAGTCACAATTCCAAAAGTGTGACTCCAGATTAGGTATTGGCTTAAAAGCCTCCCGTGAGTTAGAAAATATGTGTACATTTTCTCAAAATTAGTTTGACTGCATTATGCAACGTGTAAGCGGTTCATTATGATTAAAATTAGCCTTGCGATAAGGAGAATGGAACAGTAGGGCAATTGAAAAGTATTAGTTCTAGTAGGATACCTCTTATAAACATTACGGATGAAATTTTTTTTCGTATTTCTTATGCTGGAAATGCTAACGAAAGGCATTTACTCTTATATACCTACAGACAAACCACAAGCTAAAATATTAGTAGCTCGTAAGAGAAAACTAGTCAATTTAATCATTGAAAAGCATTGACGTTGAATGGGTTTTAAGAATAATATTAACAATAAATGAACTATCAGCAAAAAAGCTAATTTAGAAATTAAAAATTTCGATCCAGCAGACATTTTCTTCTTTCTATCTGAAAAACTTTTGGAGACGAGTTTACACCATCACTTTGCACCACTGTCTTAGCGCAGTCGCTACTGTTGGCGTAGCTGTCGCATTGCCATAGCGACGCCGCCGACGACAACAACGATGAAAATTTTACCCGTTGCCAGTCTAAGCGCTTCCAGTAGTCGCCGCTGTTATTAGCTGGTGTCGTCGTTGTTTTTGCCGAGCCATTTCTGCATGCGACGCGGTTGCAGTAAACGCAGCTACACCACGACCACATCGCCTACTGCTGTCACTCGTGTTTACACTGTCTTTGGCTCGTATTGCGACTGCGTTACTCCACACACGCCACACACGCCGCACACTTGAGTCTCGCTGCCATGCTGCCGTGCTGCCAAGCGCTGGTGGTTAGGCCAGGCCAGGGCAAAGCAACGACGACTGACTTCGACTGACTACACGTTGTGCGCTTTTCGCCTGCGCCTCAGTTTCGTATCGCATTTAGTTGGGTTCACACACTCCGAACAATCTGTGGAACACCGCTGGCGTTGTTCAACAACAACCACACGCCACCAAAAGCACCACCACCGCCACCGAAGAACGTATTATGAACTTAGTACGGAATACAAGCGATTGAGAAACACTATTATTATTAGTAGTATTGCGGCTGCCACAACGAATGTGGAAGCACCGTAGCACTAGCACCGTTGCACCTCAACATAGCCCGGAATCGCCGTGAGCTGTGTACGTCGGGCCTGAGACAGGGCAAGAAATATCAAATAAGCAAACAAGTCAATAAATTAAAAAATAAATATAACCACATATAAATGCAACAACAATAACAACAATACTTGTATTGCAGGAGAAAAAAAAACACAAAAACAACGAAAGAAAAGTGCGCAAAGAAAAAGTGAACCACAACGGATGGAAAAGATAATAAAAAGCAGTGCAAAGTGTAGTGTAGAGTGCGGCGAGGTGGAGTGAAGTGAAGAAGCGTGTCGGCGTAAAGCATAAGTTGCTCGGTGAAGTGGTTAAACTGTTAAGGTGAATGTGCCACAATGCTAGTGAAATGAAATTAGATGCTATTATTATTATTTTATTATTATTATTATTATTTGCTTCGAAATATGTTTGAGTCGTGGAAGGCTTGACTTTTTCACAAGGAACAAGTGAAGGGGGTGAATTTTTTTACGTTTTTTTAATTTTTGTGGTTTTAGTTTGCAAATTTTCATAAACTTTAAATACATATATAAATTTCATGCCTTCAATTTGGACAACAAAAAAATAGTCAAGTGTTGATGAAATCGAAGTCTTTCAATTAAAGAAAAAATCTTATAAAAAATAGTTTTCAAATTTTAACTGAAAATTTTTTTTATCAAAAAAGTCACTCAAGAACAAAATTATCGAACTGTATTTATAAAAAGTGCGTCTGAAGTGGAAATATTCTCAAAAAAATTCCAAACAATTGTGCAATCGACTGGCCCATGTAGGAAATATCAAACCAAATATCTATGGGCTTGAAATATCAAATTATAAAAAACTTTTTTTTTAAAGATATTTGGCAGAAAGTGTCGAGCTTCCGAGTACATTTCGGTCATGAAAAAGCTTTTCATAAGCAATCTTTTACCAATCGGAGCTGGCATTAGATTGTAGGTCTCTCCGTCTTGTGGTACAAGATCAAGGTGCGCACCGCGAATTGGGAGAGTAGCTCGACCTGATAAAATAAATTAATAAATTTTCATATTTTTCAACTTTTCATATATTTCGGTTTAGCTTTTTAAAGTTTTATACAAAAAGTAAAAATCACAAAACTTACAGAAAATGTGTATGCAAAAAAGTAAAAAATATAAAAAAAGAAAGGCAAAAAAATGTATGCAAAAAAGTATAAAATATAAAAAAACACAAACAATTTTTGTAAAAAGGTATAATATATAAAAAAAAACAAATTTTTATAAAAAGTACAAACAATTTTTATAAAAAATTATAAAACAATAAACAAACACAACAGCAAAATAGAAAAACAAGTTTTATATAAAAAGCATAAGCATGAAATATACTAAACATTTTCTACAAAAAAGTATAAAAGAAACCCATTCTTAAAATCGTAAAAAACATTACAAATGCTTTAAAAATATTTTTTTTAACAACAAACACAAAAAAATGAAAAGATGTTGATTTGCATGAGACAGCGATACCTTTTTCGAAAATTGTATATTAATATATTTCCCAATCTCTGAGATTGCGAGCGAGTTTATTTTAATTTTTAATTTTTTTGATCACAGTTATTTGATATCATTCATAGTGCTACCTCGGCTGGCCTCGCATTAGCACTTTAATCCATTTTTCTAATACCTGGGTGACCATTTCTGGCCATATCTGACGATATAATCCTGACATAGGTTACGCATAAACTTTTTTGGAAAATAATAATAAAAGGAAAATTAATAAAAAATTAATAATTGTAAAATTGTAACACAATATTACTCCTATTTTTTGAATAAAATAATAAGCGGCATTTTTTAGTGGTGTAAATTTAAAGAAAACCTAACTTTAGGTTTAAGAATTTAAAAATTCATTACTTTCCCTGAATAAAAAGAACCACTTACATTTTCAGTCTCCATTATTAATTTTGAAACGTAGTAAAAAAAATTTAAAATTTATTTTATAATTATTAGTTTTAGTTATCGACAGCCAACTGTAACTGTTTACTATTTCCTGTTCATGCTTTTCAGAAAACTCAATACCTAAATTAGCTTCAAACCTCTCAAAGTGTAATATGTTGCACGTTTCGTGCAACACTTTTTTGTTCAAAAAAAGTTAATTGCTATAAATTGTGATAGTCGTAATAACGTCAAAACCATACGCCAATATGCCACAGGCAGTTGCAGCAACAATTTAGATAACAAAAAACGAAAAAAACTCCAAAAAAAACATATTTCACCCTCAAAGCAGGCGTGAAAAATGAGCACCCAAAACATATTCAAATCACCCTTCCTTTCACTCGTTTACTTTTACTTTACAAAAGCAGCTTAACACCAGCAACACAACAGTCCACATAACTAATGCGCAATACACACACATACATATGCACAGAGTACACAGCCAGAGCGACCTGTTCCTGGAAGACAGTAAGTCTATCGATGAACTTCCTATATTCATCTACTCGTACGTGCATACATATTTACGTACATACTAAAATGCTATATATGTAAGTATATATGAAGCGTAATTCAAATAGGCTGTAATGAAAACCAAGACCATAGCAGCAGCCAAAAATAAATTAGTGGTCAAGCCGTGTACGATCGGTTTATTTTTTTGATTTAAAATCTAAGTCAGAAGTATTGCACAACCAAAAAGGAAAAGAAAAAATATTTATTGGTCACAAAATCCACCAATTATCATATGCCTAGAAAATATCGCTAAACAACTTCATAAAAATGTTGCGTACAAACTAGTGTAAATTTTCCTAAAGGGTATCGTAAATGTTTTTTTCACTATGTATGTATGCAACATGTATGTCTGTATGTTTTAGCCTACTACCAACTTCGACTGACATTTTCCTTGAACTGTTTCTTCTTTGGTGAACAGTGTCCAGCGATTTAATCGTCCATTGCCGCTTTCACTAAACCATTCAACATTTAAAAAACCTCACCCCTTTTCCTATATTCCACCCGCATGCTACCACTGGCGCTCAGTTTGTGTGAGCCATTGTAGAGTTGGCGTTATTAAAGTTCTTAAATTACAATGACTAACCAGAAAGTCAACCACCATTTACTTACTAAAATATGTGTTTTTAAGTAGTGGAATAAACGACATGTCTATTCCTGGATTTTACGCTCCTTAGCTTTGGCGCACGTTTCGGGCAAGTAAAGTATTTTTATGCCTTTTTCATATACGACAAAATATTTTTATGTTCCTTTCTGGGCTGCCTTAAAAATGCTATTATGTGCTTTTGGAATAGTGAGTCGCTTAATTTGCTTTCTTTTGTTGTTGTTTCTTATGGAAAATAAGCCGGTGTATTAAAGGTTTGGCTTCATGAATTTTCGTTCGGGTAGAAATTTCAGTTTTGCTGGTTAGTTAGGGGAAATAAGTAAAGTCTTTTCAATTCTGCTGATTATTTGATAAAAATAGTAGAGCTCTCAAGCTTATCCTTATCCATAAAAAGGTTAGAGGGGTAAACATGATTTAAGCCTATATAGCCTACTCGAATGGTATCAAAGGCAGATAAAGTTTAGCGAGAAGCTTCGGTATATTCATTGATTATACTTTATATGCTCTCCCACGAGTATATTTGAAGGCGATAGAAGTGATTCCACTCGAATTCTTGAACATCCACTTTTATTAACAGCTCAGCCTTAAAACTTCTGTTGGGTTATTAGTGAGGTTTAATGACGCGTAAATATACAGCCCTTGTTCTTTTCTCAAAAAAAAAAAAAACACAACTAAGCCATCGACTGAAATTATTAGAGACACTATAACCAGCAGCGGCCGCCGTAGCCGAATGAGTTTGTGTGTGACTAACATTCGGAATTCACAGAGAGAACGTAGGTTTGAATCTCGGTGAAATACCAAAATTAAGAAAAACACTTTTCTAATAGCGGTCGCCCCTTGGCAGGCAATGGCAAACCTCCGAGTGTATTTCTGCCATGAAAAATATCTGCCGTTCGGAGTCGGCTTGAAACCTTGTGGAACAACATCAAGACGCACACCACAAATAGGAGGAGGAGCTCCGCCAAACACCCAATATATAATCAACATCCTAACCCACATTCCATAAAGAAAGCTCCTTCAGATACTAAGTCCTGCCAAAAGTTCTGCTACAAGTTAAGTCCGTTCTAGATATGAAATTAGTATACCTTTTTAATGAAGTTAGTTTTGTTTACTCATGTAAATATCTATTAATAAAAATTGTAAATTTCCATTTGAAGTGTGCACCATTTTTTTTTATACGAGCCTTAAAACGATTAGGCCATTCAGCTATGGCAGCTCGCCCGGCTTCCATGGTTATTGACTTCGCTGCTCGAACCAAAGTTTTTTGAGACTCTCTAAATTTCTTTGAGATCTTCGACAGGCCATGTTCTCCAATCCTGACCACAAACTTTAGTCTAATGGATTCAGATCTGGACTTTCAGACAGGAATATTATTTTTTAGCCACTGCTGAGTGGTTTCTGCCTTATGTTTCTCCATTGAAGACAGTAATGCTCCACTGCTTCACTACACTTTCTAAGACGCCCTTAGAAATCCTCCTGCTCCACCTTTGCCCCGGTTTTAACTCTTTTCTCGCAGAAATGCAGAGATGTAACACTCCGCACCAATCTATTGCGAAGGCTGGATGATGGCCACGCTGAACCCTTGGAAAAACAGTTTTTGCGTCTTCAGAAGTTTTATCATAAATTTTGTCGGTTTTCTTCTTAAAAACTTCTTCAACAGTGAAATATTTCTCATCTGTGAAAATAATATTTTAATGGCGTTGACCGCGTGCCACCGATAGAAGCTGCTTGCAATTACGTTTTTATTGATTTAGAAAAAAAGTTATTCAAAAACGAAATTGGATGATTAATTACTTAAATTCTTTACCATTGAATATGTTTAAGGAACCTAGCTTTTTGTACCCCCCGTTATTTGCAAACCTATGGTTCGCTACTTTTTATCTACACGCCACTATTCTTTGCCGGTCAGCTGCGTGTTATTTTGACAGTTATTTCAACTTTCTGCTCATAATTGTAATACTCTTCTTCTCTCTCTATATCTTCCTCTCTCTCTCTCCATCGCTCTCTTTCGCTGTTCCTGCTTAAGACATTTTCATGCTCGCTTTTCCGCGTTTCCGCCTTGAGCCTTGGGTAGTGTGACTTTCACACGCCATACGCTCTCAGTAAACTTCCTCTCCAATGCCTTGTTTTGTATTCGCTCTCACGAATACTGCATAAGTTGAATATTTGTATGCATGTATGCATGGCGACATTGTTTTTCTTTACAAAAGCACACCTGAGTTCTGAGGAGGTTTCGAAAGCAGCACCAAAGCGGCAGCAGCAACATAACTAAATGCGAGTGAATTGTTGGCGACTGGTAAATGTGAGAGCGCATAGGAAAAGAGCAACAATAGTGTCGGAGGATGCCAGTCGTAGTTGCACACACAAAAATATTTTTTGACACTTGTGTTATTTCGTGACACACAAATCAATTTCGTCGTCGTCGTCGTTCGGTGGTGTGTTACGTGAATTTTCCATGCTAACCGATTTTATTCAGTAGGAAAAATTGTGAAAATTTTGCTAAAGCTTACTTAACGGTGCCAGATAATTGTTCATATACGTAAATGAAGGAAAATTGACTGAATTCGAGAGTGTAAAGGCATTTGTGCATTTTAGAAAGGATTTTCGTTGAAGCTGCGCTTCTACTCGCCGTGCCTCCAGAGCAAAGAAAAAAGTGAATAAAGTTGTTGGCAGTAGTGACACAATTTTCACGCACACATTTGTACAAACATTTGATTGTGAATTCATATACGAAAACGGGATTTCTATGGAGCTCATGTGGACCGCAAGCGGAAGTCGGAAGCGGAAGTTGCTTGGAAGTTAGTGTGTGTTCGTTTGTCTCGAAAGTGTTGCGTGTATAGCGGTTAGGCGGCTGAAAAGTGTCATTAGAGGTGTTCGCTAAGTCCCTCAAGTTCCCAATAATGATAGGCCTACATTCAGTAGATACATATGTACGTACGTATGTAGGTGCCATTTATTCTTGCTATCTTGTCATTTACTCACCAGCTATGTACTTGCAACATATATTCCCAGTGACCTGCCACTTTTCTATATGCGCTACTCGTTTTGCTCGTACAAACAACATGCGAGAGCGAACACACACGCACGCACACACATACCAACCCCTTAGGCGTAATCGCAAAGGGCCTCTGTGCAGTTGTGGTTGCTCATACCACCCAGCGTACCAACAAATGCCTTTGCTGCTTTGCTAATCGATTTTGTTTCCGGCATTTTTCACGTGGTCTCAGCTCCTACTCAGCTTTTACTCATTTCTACGCTAAAAGTATGCAATTGTTCTTGTTGTTGGTTGCTGTTTTCGTTTTGCCTTTCGCTTGCAGGCGTTTGTTGTTGTGCCTCTTTTCTGTAGTAGCGCCGAACGTCCCTGCCCCTGCCCCTGCCCCTGCCCCTGCCATTGTCATTCTTCATCGCTGGCGTGTTTTGTTTTTATTCTTGAATGCTCGCTTGTCAGCTGTGTCAGCTGGCTAACGATTTTTCCCCGAAAAAGCGTAGAGTAAGTTTGGAATAATGTGGCTGGCTAGTGGATTAAATTAACGCTGTTTGAGGGGCCAAAGCGTTGTGTCGTAGTGACCAGTTTATTGCCATTTTGATGGCTCCTTGGCTCCATGACTGGTTGCTGCTGGTGGCTTAAACAGCGCTGATGGTGCCTTAGTGAAATTCTCGACGCATCTGCAGTTCGCTTGTATGTATATGTGTGTGTGTAGTAGCGCGGTAAAAGAGTTCAAAAGGGGCTCTGTCAGCCTCTGCAGGCCAGTCGGAGCGTTTTTTCCTGCTGTGTGTCTTTGTTGTTGTCGCGTGAGTTGTTGGTGCTGCTGGTCTGCGCCTGGTCTGCAGCTGCTGTTGGCGCTGTTGATGTAGCTGTATATCTGCGTTTTGACCTATCGACCGGATTTTTGTTGCTGGTGCGTGTCACAGCCAAAAGTATTCGTATACGCGAGTGCGCGTGTGTGTGTGTGCGAAGTAGTTGTCGTGAATTTTCTCGCAGCAGTCACAAAAACTAATAAAAAATGTGAAGAAAAAATAATAGAGTAAAAGACGAGAGGTAATTTTAGACTATTATTCATATGCATCTGTGTGTGTGCGTGTTTGCAAAAGAATCGTATGTGAAATTAACTGCTTTATTTACTTCCTCCTCCTGTGTATTTCTCGTAACTTTCTAAGCGCCGACGTCTCGCTACATGCAAATTACATAATGTGAAATGCATGCAGGCATATATGTGTGAGTGTGTATGTGTGCATACGAGTGTTTGCGTGCTGGTATTTGTGTCTCAGCGCACAGCTGACTGACTGACTGCCACAGAGTCTAACTCAAGTGACCGCCTGTCTGCTTTTTCGCGTCTGGCAGCGCTCACAAACAAAAAAGGACTTGAAAGTGCAATTGCCATAAAAAATGTTCATACAGTTGTAGAAGTTAGTGCAAAGTGACCGGTGCTGCTGCTGCTGCAACACCGCGTCGTGCGAATCGCTTCATATGAACGGTATTTTTTTACTCTTTGTCAGTGGCACGCAGTTTAGCCGCAACGCTCAGCGCAGTCAGACATAAGGATTCAACGTGCAATAGCTGCAGGGAGTGAACAGCGAAGGTGTTAGAATTTCGCTGTACGAAGTAAACGAGGTACATTTTTTATAGAGTGCAAGAGTCTCAAAAATGTTAAAGGAATTAAACTTATTGAAATAGGAAAATTTATTTGAGACAAAAATTTATTTGGGTCTCAAAAATAGACTATTCAAAAAGTTTTTTTGCAATTTCGAAATAACGTAAATAAAGAGAGAATAAATTTTAGCCTGATATTTGGAGATCTAGTTCACCAACTTTTAAATTAGAGATCATGATAATCAAGTGCGGATTTATGCGGCTGTACATCTAAGTGTCCACTTCCGAGACTTTTTTTAGCCTGAAAGCTAGGGATAGAAAATATCAGCTGTGAAGTTGATAATGGCAATGAAAGTAACGAAGCTTTGGTGTTTTTTTTTGGTGATAAAAGTGGCTTCCTTCGTATTCTTAGCCAATAGTATCGGTATTGGACTTAAAAAAACAGATTTTGTTGAAGATACATTTAATTTGTATTACTTAGTTGAGCATAAATCGAAAAAATGATTTTCATTTTAAATTTAAAAAAATGTATATATTCGATGGCCCTATGCAGCTTCGCAGGCATTTTTTGCTTATGAACTGCTTCTGAAATGTATTTCTAATTGAACTATTTTCATAAGGGGATATTATACAGTTTGACTATTTATTTATTTCAATAATTTATTTTTATAAAAATATGGTTCATACTACCAAAAAAACCTAGTCTCAGACTAGTTATAAAATTCATAAAATTTCGGCAAATTCCTATCAAATTGTCCAACTTTTTACTTAGAATCTTCATGTAAAATCCGGGAACAGTTTTGTATATTAGCTTTTGGAATTTTGCCGCGTTTATTTTTGACAATTTTTTTGCTGACGATATTTTCTTTCATATAAACAAAAAAATGTCAAGCACGAGTCATTTTTTCGGGATATTTTTTGTGACATCAAATTAGAAGTCTCAATGGGGACTGCTTTTATTTATATAATTTTATTTAAATAATTATAGAAATCTTATTTTATTTTATTTCTTTTTCCCCGAATCACCTCTATTTTTAAGGTTGTTTTTAAGCTTTTAGAATAAAGCTAAAACATTGTGAAATAACGGATGGCTATGTGTTCGATTAATAAATAAATAAAAAACAAAAAAGTCCAGGAAAGAAAAGTAGTTAGTAGTGTAGTTACAGACACAGCTGCCAAATGATGGCTAAAGTTGCTAGTTCTCCGAGGAAATTAAAATTTTTTTTTTATTTATTACATAAAAACTGCCCTAAAATCTTAAAAATTACTAGCTCAAAGTACTGAGTACTGCTACTACTGAGTACTATTTTGATTTTCTAGCATTTCTCATTTCAGTCTGATGCGTATCGTACCAATAATATTAAATGCCTCCAACTACATATATTTTTTAAAAGTGTAAAAGTTTTAAAAAAGTGTACACTCCAAAATATATATATTTTTTTAACAAACATTTTTTTAATTAAAACTTTTTTATTAGATTTTTTTTTAATTACATTTTTTTCAATTTGTGAATGGAGTACCACCAACCTTTCGCTTTATAAAATATCGAAATACATTAGAAAGCCTCAAAAAAAAAAAAAAAAAATTATAAGAACAATTTTCGTATAACCACCGAAAAAGCGAAATTTTTCTCCTACCAAAAATTGCAAATGCATCTGGGCCAGCTGCACGCCTTAAACAAATAACAACACATGAGTATTCGTCATGGAAAAGCTTGAAGACCGATATTTTCTGTTGTATTACACTAAGAAAAAATTATTTATGTAGCTTATGAGCTGCTCAAGAAAACGGGTTTCAGGGTTTTTATTTATTTTATTGTCCCGCTTAAAATAATTTCCAACTAGTTTTAATTTTTCGGAAGATACACTGACTTTGGCCATTTTTCTTTAAGTGTGAAATTATTTCTTTTATTTCCTTTCTAATTAGTACCTCAGTCAATATCAAAAAACTTATTCGAACCAGAAAATATTCGATGCTATGCAAAAAAAAAAAAAAAAATATTTTAAGAATTAGATTTGTACAAAATATTAAAAATTTTAATAAATTGCTTTTCTGCTTGCATTTTCAGATACGAACTGCGAGTCGTGGTCCGGTAAAATCGTTATAAAAGTAAAAACAAAAGCAAAATTAGAAAGCTACTTCAACTGCTTGCTTAAAATCTAACGAAAATTCGCTAACGTTAACAACGAAGTTTTATAAAAAATCTAATTAGTAATTAAAATTATTGAATAGAAAAACAAGAAAAAAATATATATATATTAATTTCAATATAAATGGCAATAAAAATTAAAAAAATACTACAGAAATTATTTTCAAAACTAATCAAAGCGAAAGATTTCTCAATTGAAAGAGCAGGCAACAAATATATCTACTCAAATCGAATACATTTAAGCATCACTAACCTATATATTTAAAAAAAAAAAAATTACTCAAACCAATAAACGAACTAACGCGCAAATTTATTGTGAAATTCACTGTGCTAAGCGGAAATATAATAAAATACGGCCTAAAAAAAATGAAATAATTTTGTTTAACGCGCTTAATTTTAAATTTTTCGAAAAAAAAATTATGAAAGTTAACAGTTATGAAATAGTATTCTCTCAATAAAATATGTATCAAAAAAGTGTTCATTGATTGCTTAAATGATTGCCTGAATATTGGTGAAGCTAAAAAAATTCAAAATATTTAGATTTAAAAAATACTGGAAAGCAGAAAAGGAATAAGCAAGAAATAAATTTAAAAAGTGGTACAATCAATGTATAAAGACCTGATTTATTTTGTTCACCAAATCTAAGCAGCTTCAAAAGAAATTACCCTCTCAAGACAAGTGCAAGCTAAAAATGAAAAAAAATGAAGAACTAAAAAAAACATATGGTTAAAAATATTTTAGGCATACTCAAAAATTATATTTCAATACTATTAATTAAATAAATTCTTCAAATCATTCTAAAAAATAAATTGAAGCAATTTTTTCAAAAAAAAAAAAAATTATTAAAAACTAAAAAAGGACTTAAGGCAATTTCAAAACGACAAACATTCCGTTATTTTGTGGACTTCATTAATGGTCGCTAATCGTCGTAAAGCGTAGCCGAATGCGAATCTTAATTACATGCAAAATAAATGGGTACAATGAGGCCAAATAAATACGATGTGAGTATGAAAATTTGTTGAAAAAAATTCGAAAAAATAGACGCATACATACATGCACATCTACAAAGAAAATTGTTTTATTTTAATAAATATTCAATTAATAATTAATTATAATAAAAAATGTCACTTACGAGCATTTGTCCCAAGGGCGTTATATTTTTTTCTTGGTTTTGTTGGTTTTATCTATGTATGCATACACACCCATGAACATACCTTAGTTATAACGAACAAATATTTTTCCTATAATTTTTGCAGGTAATCTGACACAAAAAAATGCTCATTCCGTTTATTTACTTGCACATACACATACATATGCGCATTTTTCCTTTTATTATTACTAAAGTGTCATCTTTTGCTCGCCACTTTGATTAAAATAACAAATGACAGTTGAATGAGTGGACAGAGCCACATGACAATGCATGGGTCATTGAACTCCAACAATGAACAAAAAGTTATATGAGCATATCGAAGACAATTTGTATAAACAATGTTTTGCGAATTTGTTGACAAATGTCTGCCATATGTACTTATGATTTCGCGATAAATTAAAAATGTGCGAGCTTTAGACTTGGGATTTGACAGTGGGGATGTTCGATACAATCGTAGAGTCTTCTCAAGTTTAGGCAAAACTTCTACTCCAGTTTGTGGCATGCGCCTTGATATTTATTATTGGATACGTAAGTAAAAAAGAGTTGTGTTGTCACGCTTTCCAAGGCTGAATCCGACCCAACATTTATCCAGCGCGCAAACGAATCGTTATTGAAGAAGAGACGAGGGTTTATGAGTACGGCGCGCAACCCAGACGTCAGACAAGTGAGTGGAGAACTCCGAACGAACCAACACCTCAAAGAATCGCGTCGTTTTTAGTCCAAACATAAAGCATGTTTGGGGCCAAATTATTGTATTGGTTGGTTTTATTCGCTCGACAGTCGATTCGTACCGGAACGAGTTGGATTTATATGCGGCAAAGAATTATCACACCAGCAGCATTACCCGTACATGTATGTATGCATTGCCTGTCGCAGGAACGACAAGGAGTGGAGCGAACCATTAAAGTTGCAATTCCTCAATTGCATCTGTGATAAAAATTGGATTAGTATCTGAGTTTATTGCAAAATAGTGCGCTTTCTGCGGCCGTCTGAAAGGGCGTTTACTATAAAGGGATTCGTTGATGCACTCCTTACCTAACTCAACCATTGAATGATTTGTAGCTTGAATTATTGAAGCATTTTGCGAGAGCAATAAAAAAATTATTTAATCAGAAATTTTGGATAAATTTTTATAATTTCAATATTTTACTCGCTAGCGGAATATTTTTTAATGTAAACAATTTTTATTTTATTTTTGTAATTTCAATCCTTTACTCGCTACTTCGGTACTTGATATTTTGCTCTGCTAGCAGAAAAATGTGAACATATTGGTACCAAGGTAATGATGCTGATGATTAATTGCTATAGAGCCGATCACTGGGCGCATTGAGCCAGAATAAATGATTTCCAATGATTTGGGTTTTCAGCTTTTGCCTTAAGCTGTGCCCATGCCAGGTTTTCGTACGTACAATCAAGGTCATCTATGTTATAAAGTTAAAATACCTCTCCCAATAAATTTTTATAACTTTATAAACTCGTATTCTGCCGATTGACACTTTTTTTATGAAACAAGACAATGAGCAACTACTGTTATTCACGCATTCTGCCTACCTCATCAGGTGCCCCAATCGGCACATTTGCTGATGATACAGCTGCGCTAGCTGTGGATAAAGTCGCAAACAAAACATCTCTAAAATTGCAAAATTGGCGAATTAAAGCGTATGAAACTTAATCTGTTCAAGTAACTTTTACAATTTTACGTTAACTTTATCCTCCTGTAAAGCTCAATGGCATGCGGATGCCACAATCCAACGAAACTAAGTATTTAGGCATCCACATGGACTTAAAACTCACTTGGAAAACCTACTTCGCTCTGGGCAATTTAAGGATAATTGTTCCGAGAACACTCCCGATCCAGTGCCATTGTTCATTTTTGAGCCGTCAACATAAATATGTTTACCACTATCCCCTATCGTTTGGTCTTCCAATCCTTTCTGTCAGGTATTCGCGTTTTAAAGTCTTTGTTTAGATCTATCCTGCGAACCAAATAGTTTATTTTCGATGCGTCTTGCAAGAATTAGTCAGATAGCTGAAGTGATGTTGCTGCTTTAATCCTAGAAGATTTGGCCGCTATTCCTTTAACATAAACGTCAATGGGTGGAATATATATGACCACTTCAAGTACCGTCTGAAGCGGCGGTCTGAACACACTTGTTACCGACGGTTAAAGAGAAAATGAAAGAAACAGCAACCCGCTATAAAAAAAGATTCTTCCATCCAAATACTTTGGCTTCATGTCTGATTAAAGATTACAGTCATAAGAGTCATAAGAGGCTGAAAACAAAAATCCCGTTCCAATAACTCTATTGAGCTTATATTTTTGTCAGATTCAGATCGCAATATTTACCTTTTGAGTACATCGCATTTAAGATCTAGTTTTTGAGCAACCAGATGCGAAGAGTTTGGTGAAGACAGCGGTTCATAAACGTTCGAATTTGTTTGTTACTTCGTCGGATACTAGCCAAGTTTTACAAACAAGGCGGTATTGAATGAGCACTTGACCGCACCCTCGATTTTCTCTTCAATATTTTGCAAATTTATACAAAATATTTATTTAGTTTTATTTTCCCCAATTTTCGTTTTTCTCCAATTGATGTCTGCCACCTTACAGTTTCCTCAATTTTACATTCCGATATCTTTCGAAAACTCAACTAACAAGTATCAACTTTTGCTGACATTCCAAAGCTACCGCGCTTTAATCCGTTGGTAACGTTTTCAAACAGCATTCACTTGTCAATATATTTATGCACGAATGAAATATGAAAAATGAAATTAATATAAACTCAAAGCGTTTAAATTCAAGCTAAATCATAAATAAGTCATAATCATGAATTTTCGTTGAAATCAAAGATACTCATACGAGAATACTCGTACATATTTATATAATGCAGATATATGCGCGCGCGTTCCAGCGTGTTCCTCGGCGTGCCCAAACACATGTCAAAGTCAATCTTATCTGCACACATTTTAAAGTAAATATTTAGCTTCAGATCTGGCTCTCAGGAAATCGAGTTTTAAGTGCAATTATTTTGGTATTTAAAGAAACGCGATAAGTTCATAGGCGTGTGGTGTAACGAAAACCACTTACACATACACATATGTAGGTATGTGTGTGTTGGCCTGTGTATTGCTCAATTATTAAATCTGCTAATTTATGCTGAAAATAAATTGAACAGAAATTGTAGTGCGAGTAGTAGTTGGACCACTGGCGGCGATTCGACTTGAGTTAAAATGCGTAAATGTTGAAAATAACAAAAATGTCTGCTCATTCACATCTCGTGCGTATACTTTATTTGCATTGTAATCCGCTTAACCCGTAAGTGCAGGCGCATAAAAATTTGACAAGAGTCGCAGCGATTTGGTGGGTCTACGTTCGCTGGTGTAAGCCGCTTAGGCGCAATTACAATTTATGGGGGAACCCTGAACGTCAACTTGGCTACGGTGCATTTTTGAAGTGAGAAAATCAGAACTTTCGTAGTTAATGCCACTTATTGCCGCCTTTGAGTGGCACCTAATTGACTTATCATTTCGCATATTGCGCAGGCGTACTTGCAACATTAGCACAGGCGCAAGTTTGTTTGTGGATTATATATAGCATACGCTTCCCACTTTCGATTCTTTTCGAAGTTTTTTTTTTCATTTCTTACTGGCGCGTTTACCCGCGCTGGAAATTGCCACACACGTTGCTGCTGCTCTGGCAAATTATGAAAAATCATATGCTTGGCTGCAATTAAAATTCCGCTGACTCAATAAATTCGCTAAGTTGATCGTGGTGCCGTTGAAGCCACCACTGCGGCTGCTGTTGACTGCCTCTCGCTGTGCTTTTTTCTGCGTCCAAAAAAAAAATTCTTCTTGCGGCGCTTACTACTCAATCCATCGCTTATTTTTAGTGCACATTTTTCGATATTTATTTTAATTTTCAACGTTTTCTCTTCACTGTATCGATTTACATTTGCTCTGCTTTAATTTTTTTTAATTTTTTTAAGGAATTCTGAAACGCGTTTTGTGCCCCCAACTGTCCGGTGTGGCTCACTCACTGCCGACATGCACCAGCTGTCGAAATTGTTACATGTTCGATCATCGCGATTGTGGCAGCAAGCAAAAATGCTAGCGTCCAATAAACAACAAAAAAAAAAATACCAGCAGCACATAAAATCGGTTGCAATGTCGTCCATGGCAGCGCTGATAACTTCATGCGACGCCCTCGTCCGCCTGCCTCATGCACTCGTGCCTGGGTTGCCTAGGTTGGCTGAGTGCATCTGAGTGATCTTTCCACTTGGCCCTTGGCTTCAATCAATTGCTACTGTGTGAACGCCGTTGCTCCAATTGCCATGCTCCTCTTGCTGTGCCGTCGACGAGAAGTATTGCCGCCGCCAACCGGCCATGGGCGGCTTATCCCGCGACATGCAGTTGCTGTTGTTGTTGTGCTGCTTGTTTTTGTTTTTATCAGATACTATTGTACTCGCATTTGTTTTTGCTGCTGCTACTCATTTGTATCCATTTCTCTTTTTTTCTTTTTGCCATTGCTTTGGGTTATTTATGTTGCTGTCCTCTATTGCAACTGCAGCTGCAGCAACTACAAATTGAATTTACATTTTGCGATTTATTCGATTCGATTATTGGCGCTACTTGTATTCCTTTGCGTCATGCTCAAGAACTTTGTTGCTGTTGTTGTAATTGGATGTGTTTTCGCCTAGAACTCGATCGTTGTCGAACGATCGTTCAATAATCATTTACATTTGTTATTCAAGATTAAGGGCAATTGTTGTTGTTGTTGCTGTTGCTTTGCTCTGTAGTTTTCATTTTAGTTTTACTGAAGGAATTTTAATTGTTGATCTATGATTTGAAAGTAAATGATCCCCAAAATGGGGAGAGAGAAGAGAGAAGTTCACTTGTGAATGAACTCATGAGGAATCTAAGAAGACTTAGACTAAGAATAAATTTTTTATATATATATTTTTGAAGAGAGTAAGTACCTTTTTTATATATCCTCAATTCTTTCAGCAAAATGAAAAACATGACTTTGCACAGAACCCCGTCAAAATCATACAGTTAAGCTGAAAAAACATCTATCCTTCGTTTGGGTTGTGAAGTGAGAGAAGAAACCGTTTATCTTAGAACACAAACTAAGGCGAGTTCGCTACAGCAGCTGATTTCTGTTTTTGTTTTTGTGATTTGCTGGTTGGAATGCTAAAGTGCTCGGTCTCAGCGAAAATAAACGAAAAATCTCTAAAAATTTTTGAGTACTCCTAGCTTAAAACCTAACGCGTCTTTTACTCTAATTGAGGAGCTACACGCTCCAGCAATAGCTTTGCTTGCAATGCCTATATGATTTAGCATATAACAGATCGCTAGATTGGAGTTGGTCCACAAGACCCACTGATTTCATTGTCTTTAGCTTTTTTCCCCATCGTGTTCTTCTCAAGTGGATTCCGTCAGAAGAAGAATCCACAAACCATACATTTTTTGCCCACTACGACCTACAACAGCAAAAAAACAAGTGATACATTTTAATTCAATTTTAATTCCTCAGCATAGGAATAGATAATTTTAATATTATCAGATCCAAATGCTGCACGCCAAATAAAACGACTCTAACGATTCTGAGGTAAGTTGGGTTTTAGGTATCTTATACGTCTGAAAAGAGGTAGAAGAGGAAGAAACGTGAAAGAACGAGATTAAATAAGATTTGTCTAGACTTCAAATCTCGTATGAGTTGAACAATTATGTGTTTTGGATTATTCGTAAACCTAAAACAATATATTTGGAAAGCCTCAAAGATACAATCAGACCTCAAATTTCAATAAACCATCCTGGCTCACTCCACCCCTTGAACTGGTTGCGGACAGGTCATGCCGTCATGACACATTTTTATACCATAATCCTTATTTTTATATCCTTATTTATTGATCAGATGGTGATTTCACTTTTTCTTCTGGGGATAAAAATGTACCTAGAAGAGTATCTAAGTTCAGCAGCTCCTACCATCTTCGCCATAATTAAGTTAAAGAAGATAGAGAGTCGGCTTGTCAGAAACCTTATTGCTGATCAAACGTCTCGGAGAGAAGCGAGGAGAGTGAGACTGGAGGTTAACGAAGGCAAAATTATGTATCACCTCTCATCTCAAAAAAAGTCAGTGCATTCAATTTTGAAAAGTAAAAGGCTTCGTCTACTCAAAAAGCAGCACCATCATACTTTATAAGTATCTCATCATGTCTGTCCTATTGCATGGAGCAGTAGTTACGGGCAATAACAACAATGGCCCAACAAATGCCAACACGGCCCTTGTAGTTTTCCTGGGAAAGATTCTACATAAGGATTTATGAACCTTTGGATATCGGAGACGATGGCAGGACTAGTTGTTTGAGCTTTGATTCGTCGGCTCCGATGGCTAGATCATATCATGTGATTGGGCAAAAATGAACTGGTTTAGAAAGTATTCTCTATGATTCCCGAAGTTCTTAGCGGAGGAATAAGAAGGAAGGAACCATATGGAGAAGGACTTGGCTATTCACTTGGCATTAATGTCGCTTAGCACAATTATACGAAGAAAAGAAAAATAATAATGATAAATAGACCAGAAAAAATTTATAAGTAAGATCTACTTAGAGTGCAGATAGAGGAGGTAAAAATTTATATACGTGAGGAGAATGCAATCCGAAAGGAAAGATGTGCGAAAATTCCAGTGCAAAGCAATTTGACTCTTTGTGCTTCTTACTATTTACAAGACACTTCAAAACACTTATAGTTTATACAAAGTGAGACGGACGCCGTCATTCTCTTTGTAGCTACACACATACGTGCATACATACGTATACCTTTAATTTGTTGTTTGTTGCCACGGATCATTCCGATTTTATTTTCCTCGCTTTTTTTGTGAAGCTTCCTTCAACCTTGTCGCCTCCAATTTATGGTATGCAATTTATGCCACATCGATTGTGTGGCACCAAAGTGGCAAATCGTCACTCAACGTGGCACTACATTTACGAAAACAATTTGTAAAATAATTTGCGACTGCCACTAATAGAGGCACGTCTGCAATTTTTTTCCTCTTTTAAATGGCAACGAAATAGGCAAGCTACAGAAAAACAGCACAGAAGGCACAAACAAATAGTGCAACGTCATAGCTGGACGCGTTTTTTGTATTTGCGAGTATGCGGCGCATGCGTGGCCCACTTGAGCACAGGCCACAGCGACTGTGGACGGACGAGCGAATGGCTTTGTGCCGGCATAGTGGCGCATAATCGCATTTAAGTGAGTTGAGTGGGCCGCTTTCTCACTACCGCCAGCAGCCCAGCAGCAGCCGGTCGGGCAACGCTCGTGGGCGTATAATTTGCGCACTGCTTTGATTTCTGTGGATTTACTTACTGTGTGGTAAGTATGTACCTAAGTGGGGCTGTGTGGCCGTAGTGGCGTGTGAATATTGATGAATGTATGTAGGGATGTGGAAGCGTGTTGCTGGCGTCGACTTGACTTTGAAATGTGCGCGTGCGCGTAGACCCGCTTTGATAGCGCGCAGGTTCGTACGAAGTTTTAAGTTCCTACACTTTTTGTGGTTTTTGAATTTCATTTACTGGTCAAAGTAAGTAGAAAAAACGTATATTTGCGCATTTTTAGCGCGAATTTTATGCATTCTGACATTGATGAAGTGCATTAATGGCGGCAAACGGGCGAGTTGGCCGCTTTTCGACTCGACTGCTGGGCAAACGCACAAAATACCGAACAATGCGTACGTGACGTGACGTGACATGATTTGAAGCGGACATATTCGTATATGTTTGTCGTAACGAATCGAATGTGTCCAGCGACAGGAACACTGCATGGCCCTCAACATGCATAATGTGAACCAGAACGAACCATTGAGTGTGTGTGTGTGTGTGGAAAAAGCAGTCAAGCGCACAACCGTCCAATCAAACATCCTACAAGTTAAGAAGCTCACCTTTTAACTGCTCAGCCGCTCGCCCATTCAGCCCGTATATCAGCCTGATGAATGGGCCTTTGTCGCTGGCAATCAGTGAACCTAACAGTTGGCCCGCTTTGGCAGTCAATCAGTCATTCAATCAGTGGGCCTCACCTAACCGGTTGATAAATCAGTTCACAGCTGTTGTTGCGAAATCGCCATCGTCTTACATTTCGAGCTGCTTTTCTTATCCACCCCAACTCGCCACTTTACAGTCTGGTGCCCAGTAGCAAGATAGGCGCCTGCGGATCGCGCCACTTTGGCAGCTACAGAATGCGTTAACTTTTTTGGATTGGCTTAATACTGTTTGGCTTGTGTGTTTTATGTGTGAATCTTATCGGCTTTTTTGATATAAATGGTGTGCGCATGTTTGCACAATTTGTCGTCATAATCGGATTTCCATAATTTTTATTTTACTTAGAGCTTTTCGACGGTGGGTAGGAGTTTTCACAGTGGCTATGCTTTTTCATTCGGTGTGACAATTTTTGTGGGTGTTGGTACACCAAATTTGTTTTGTTACTATTTATAATTTACACAAATAGGTCGTTCCCACGCTGCTCACCTTTAAGTACGAGTTATGAACTTTATATTAGTGGATTGAGGGTAAAAGCATTTATTCATTTATTTTAATACTTGAGTTGTGGTATTTTGGCTTGAAACATATCTCTTAATAACAAAAAACCCAACAGGCACACTCCGGCAGTCCATCTGCGACGAGTAACGTATAATATATTTTGCAAAGGGAGTGACCTGCAGTCTTATGTCATCTCTGACCGACAGATGAGTTTATGTAGGAGTTCCAATGAATTCAGAAATTTTGCCTGCCATTTTTTTGTTACACTTGCAAGAGCAAAGTTTGGCACTACTCACCTGTTGAATTACATCAGCAGCACGAAGTGGTTAACACAATATTAGGTATCATCGTTCATTCTTTTCCATGATATGAGCCACTGCCTACCAAACAGTATCAGGGCCGGCTGGTCAAGTGATAAGTGATTTAATACCGATTGACTTACTAGTCTTAGAAAGGAAAAAGTTGTGGCATAAAAGAACGAGCGGATGGAAGAAACAGATAGTATGCCTGCAGAACGGGGAATAAAAGACGAAACGCTAAGTCTATGGCAAGACCGTTGGAAAAACGAAACAGGCGGCAGATGGATAGTTAGGCTAACAAAAGATGTCGCTAGATGGTACAGTAACAGCTTCGGTAAAGTAAATTTGTATACAACCCAAATGCTTTCAGGGCACAGGTATTTCGAAAAATAGGGAAGCAGGGAAGAGCGAAAACCCCTACACGAATATACTGTGATGCAGCCGAGGATGTCACGGAACACACTTTTTTTCAAGACAAGCGTTGTGAGCAAGAAAGTCGAATGCTGCAGTTGGTCACATAACCACTGAAAATATAATGAATAAGATATTAAGCAGCGAGGAATCGTGCGAAATCATCAGTGGATTCCCGTAAAATATACTCCGAATGAAGCGGCACCTGCACGCAGACACTCAAGCATACACCTTGTAATGAGAAAGATGGAACGCCACTGTGAAGTAATGCGGTTTCAGGGTGAGCTATGTTCCAAGGAAGGGGGAGTTCTTTAGTCCCATCACACATATCATTGCTGCGACGGCACCTTTGATGATGCATTAGGCAATTTCAACCTCCTCACCCATGAAAAAAAAATAATAATAATATGACCCACTTTCCCGCTTCTTTCCTTCCGTATTTTCTCTTTTAACCTCACAATGGCATCATAATGGACGAAATTTGTGTTTCTCATCCAAGTAGGCTCTTGCATGGACTTTTAACCTAACCTAACCTAGGTCAAAGAATGGTAGTCTGGTACAAGTCCACTCGGCTGAGGCGGCCGCCACATTACGATATGAAAAAAGTTCGTGATATGGAATAGATTTCAAACTAAATAGTTTGAGGATCGAAAAAAAACTACTACTAGCACTACGACTTTTCTACTCTCTCAGCACATTGAACCGATTCTCACAGCCAGTATTCACTGCAAGGGAATATGATTATTTGCAGATGTTCCGTACTTTTGATTTTTTTTTTCGATTGTGCAAGCGGAAATTGAAAATTGCTAGCGTAAATTGTCTGAATTGAAAACCTTACCAAAATTGTTTTCATTAGTGATCTTTAAAAATTTGCACTTCAAAGATCGATGATAACTTAAAGATCTTGATGAAAACTTGCAATAAGCTAAAGCAAATGGCAAAATTCGATCAAATGAGCACCTTACCAGTTCATGAATTTGAATCTTTTTCCAACCATAAACATATCACACTCAAAATTTAATGGGGGGCAATTGGATACGAGTTATATCACAGAGCACTTCAGCTTGGATTAGCAAATAGAAGTAGATGCTTGAAAAAGGGTAAACAAAACGTAACACACATCCGCTGCCAATCAAGTAGTGAGTGTTTACTACATTTTACGTAAAGCTATCAGGCTAATCAACAACAAATTCACTTATTGAAACTGAACTTTAAAAATAAAAATTGAAGGTAATGTAAACCCAATTGAGAAAAAAAGTGAGAGAGAGAGCGTACCTGCTCAGTGTGCAAAATATTGTGCTATTTGGAAGACTTTACTGGGTTAGAGCTTTGATATATTGTGTAAGGTTACGGACCTTGATTAATAAGTGGAACTGTAGTGCGGCTGAAACTGAAATTCACATCTGCTTTGCGCCATCGGCTAAGGCGAGCTGGTTATAAATTATTTAATTCAACGCAGGCTCAGAACTGAAGAAAAATTAAAATGAAAAACGCACTAGATCTCATCTGTGAAATTATGTTCCAGTTTCCAGTTATCGCAAAATACATGCAGTTAAGAACAGTTAACTCTTCCTGAGCCAACGTTGAGTTCTACATATATCAAGGGAGCCAAGTCTGCAGAATGGAGGTAATGTTAAACGAGTTGGAACCCTATTATCATTAATTTTGCTTGAGCTGGTGAGTTGCCGTGATAGAAAAGGAAAACCACTCGACTTCCTCGATTCAAATGAATCTCCACACAAAGAAGTATGAGGTTTATCATAACTTCCTAGCCAGTAGTGGCATTTCTCAGACTTAGCATGAACTTTTCAAACGACCTTCATATTATATTGCGATATATATAATATATAAGTATATATATAATTGGCGCGTACCCCTTTGTAAGGTATTTGTCGTGCTCCTCCTCTTATTCGTATTGTGCCATTGATTTTTTTTCACAAATTGAAGAATTTTCTAGGAACGGAAGGCTGTTCGGAGGTGCTTTTGTATGGCAGAAATACATTCGGAGACAGATATTAGAAGTTCAAACTCTTCTATATAAATATATACATAGATAGATAGATGAATGAATCTTTGCACATCGATCTTAAGATCTATCGTGCCCTCTAATATTCACCTAGGATAAACTTCTTCTGAGCAGCCGTGTAATGATGTTTCTGGTCGCAGATGGCGCAGTCGACGGATTACATCATATCCCCAGCCTCTGCAGCTGGCTTCGTAGTTGGCAAACTGCAATGTCCGGTAAAACACCTGTGGGCAGAATAGACCACATCAGAGGTCGCAATGTATTATGGCTCACTTATAATAATAATAATAATTACTAAGCCCAATAAATTTTCTGTTTAACGATTGCCCTAAAATAATTTACTGTACATTTTACTGATTTACGAAACATTTTAGAAACCTTGGTAAAACGGTGCATAAATCTAGTCGTAGTCACCACCTGCCTTAAAACTAACATTTCAAAGGCCAATCAGCGCCACTTTGTGCACTCGGCCATTAGTAACGAATTATAAAATGTGTGTGGATACGCCTTAATAAAATGCATTTGAATTAAACAATCAGTTGATTTCTAATAATTACAACATCAGTTACAAGTGAATTAGATAATTTACACGCTTTTGTCATTTAATATCAACGTTGACAACCAATACCACGCCGACGACGCTGAGCTTATGACGACGGCGACAGCAATAAATTATTGTTGACAATTTGTAATGCCTTTCTGGCAATAGAGTGCAGAACATACATAGATATGTATGTGCAGTGGCAAACTTTTAATACAGCACTGCAGGACGGCAAATCCCAGTGCGAATTGATCTGTCATTTTAGCTGGAATATCATCATCATCTTCGTCAACGGCGCACACTGTGTTATGGATGCAATGGCTGTCAGTCGCTTGGCACCGGCACCGATATTCGTTAGTTTGCTCTCGCGGCACAGCTAGTTAACGCGTGCATGACACAACAACAACAAAAATCCTCTTACTACACAGCGAACCAGCAAATCGCTCGTAAAAGTGTCGCGTAAATTTTATTTAATTTCTTAATTTACTCAAACTTACTATGCCAAGATGCCGAGTGACTGCCGTAATGGCATTCTCAAACAATTTATTACTAGCCGTTGATACTCGTATTAGCAGTGATTATCATATGGCAGAGTATTGTTTAAATATTTATGCAGATTAAAAAAGGCGGTGTGCGCGGTGACGGCAGTCATTAGAAATTATTTGCACCCGTTGGCGCTGTATAATTGGCAAGCAGCGCTAAATGATGTGAGGAAAAGACAAGCAATTCAACTGAAATATATGTACTGCTTGTAGAAAACTGGAGGGTGGGCGGTGACCGCATTTGCATTATCGATTGCCGTTTGCAATTGAATAACTCAAGTGTAAATTCACAGCATTAAATAACATGGCCAGATAGTGTACGATGCATATTTATTTATACTTAGGTATTACTTACCTATCGCTTTGTCAGCTATCTTTCGCCAGCGCTATCGCTTCGCATTTGCATATGCAGCGCTTGTACGACGTGTATCTGTGAGATACTGATATGTGCCGCCTTGACGCGGGAACTGCATGTCGCGGCTGGCAGCTGGATTGGCAAATGTCGCTGATTAGTTGGAGATATTTAAATATAGAGCGATTTTGCGCAAGTATGTTGCAAACACTGTTTCGCTTTTTTCCGGCCACATTTTAGCAACTGAATGCAGCTAATTGGAAAATTTAGCTGCTGCATGTGTTGGTGGTCATTCAGCTTTTCAAACGATTGTTATTAGTGTTGCAAAGCTTAGAGGACTATTTTCTAATATTTTTTAGCGGCTGGTTGTGCACGTAACTGCTGCCGTTGCTTTAGGTGTTGCCATATGTGTTATGTGGTTTTTGGGCGGTTTGCAGACACATTGCGATTTGCTACTCAAGAGCATGGCATTTGACGTTTGCTGTCGACAAGAATTTACAGTTATCGCCTGGCTCGTAATTTAGGATTAGTTGAATTGTGAGCGAACTGAATTTGTGAAGTGCTAAATTTCGTGTTAATTTTTGCAGTTCAAGTGTTATGCCCAAAGATTTATGCATGCCCGTGCGTGACGTCTAGTTGAAATGAAAATCAAAATTGAAATTTTTACTCACGATTGCCATTTGTGTAGGGAGCTTTAAATCAATTATTTATACATTTATCTAAATTAGCCTGTCGTAAGATTTTATTGCCTAAAATACATTAGCCATGTTTTCATAGAAAACAAGCGATTTGTGCTCAAGGAAAGCAGAGTTCTCATGAATGTGTGCACATTTTTGTAAGACTTTTGGCACCATTGCAATGTATATATTGCGTAATTTTAAAATTTTCTATTGATTTTACACAAATAAGTGAATTTTTGTATATGTTGAAAAAGTCTTCAAACTCTCCAATTTTTTGGATGTTGTGCCAAAGGCGTTATGAAGGCATACCTTGGCTAAAATTGAGCAACAAATTTTGTTTTGCTTTTCGAAAAGTTTTTTTTTTAGTTTTTCAACAATTTTTATTAAACAGCAGTATTGCCAACTTTAAGCTGGCTTTAATGTTTTAAAATTCATTCAAATACAAATACTCTATAAGCATACAACAAAAAAACAAAAAAAGTGAATTGGAAACCAATACAGGAAATGGTTGAAGGATGACTTCCACTTATCGCAGTAATAATAATAATACAAAAATTTAAAATTTATGGCAAGGAAAGTCCCGAATGTGAGATTGACCTTGATGAACTTATGACTACTTCATTAGTGTTGGTAAGAAAACAAATTGTGCTCCTACTTTAAAAGAGTCCTCACCTTGTGCTACTCTAAAAGAACTATTTCAATTTATGACAGTTTGTGAGGTAGATGTCCTGAAAGCTTTATCCAAAATAAAGTCTAATGCAATAGGCGACGATGGTATCTCGCTAAAATTCGTCCGTATAGTCATCCAATATATAATAGGACCCCTTACCCATATGATAAGCCATTGCTTGACTAGTTCATGTTTCCCAGCAGTATGGAAAAAGGCTATAGTTTTCCCAGTCGCAAAAAAGGCAAATGCTATTTATGCTGGTGACTATAGACCTTTCAGCATACTGCCCACATTTTCCAAAGTTTGCGAAAACTTGATGGCCACGCAAATTTCATCATTTGTACAGAACAATCGTCTACTCTCTCCACTATAATCTGGCTTCAAACAAAGTCACAGTTGCTCGACTGCAATGGTTAAAATACTGGACGACATTAGAATTAGTTTTGACGACGGAGACTTGACTCTACTTTGCTTACTTGACTTTTCTAAAGCATTTGACTCAGTGAATCACAAATTGTTATGTTTGAAGCTTAAACACTATTTCGGCTTCAAAGACAGTGCAGTGAAGCTCATGGCCAGCTACCTTGGAGACAGAACGCAGAAGGTCAAGACCAGTAAATCAACATCTCAGTCCAGACACGTACACACTGGTGTTCCGCAAGGGTCTATCCTTGGTCCGCTTTTATTCAGTCTTTTTGTCAATGATGTTTTTAACGTTTGTCAGTATGTGAATGTTCATGCATATGCTGATGATATACAATTGTACTTGTCCAGTCGTATTGGTCTCGTTGAAGATTTATGTTTCAAAATAAACAGTGATTTGTCTGCTATTTCTGTATGGGCTAATGAAAACTCTTTATGTCTGAACGCGTCAAAGTCATATGTCTTACCTATATGTAATAGTGTAGTGTATGTTGACAATATCCCTAAATTGTGGATAGGTACAAGTTCCCTTACCTTTATGGATAAGGTAAAAAATTATTCTCAATACAAAACTTACCTGTGCTGACCATATAAATAGGGTTGTGGGGAACATTTATGCTATATTGCGTAAGATGAGAGCCTCTGCAACATTCTCGTCAGAGAAAACGAGGCGCAAATTAGTTCTCCAGCTAATTATGGCTCTCATTACGTACTCTGAGGTGGTATACAGCAAACTCGACTCCACATCTTGCCATAAACTTAACCCTCTAGTGCATACTTTTTTATTTTTAATTTAAAAATTTTCTTCGCTTAATTCAGCGTCAGAGAATACGAATCCGACATCGCTTTTGATATTTTACCTACAATTTTGCCAAAAATTAGGAAAAGAAATTTTTGCCAAAAGGCACTGCCATGCAGTTAAGGTATCATTGTACCGTATCAAAATAAGTACACATATTTTCGTTTTTGATCGATCAGTTATATTTTTTTTATTACTTTTTTTTAATTTAATTCGTTTGTATCTTTGCCTGCATTAAGATGTACATTAGATATATAATATTTATAGGACTATGAATAAGTTCGTGCGGTTTTTTTTCGAAATTTGAAACTTTATTGACGTAAAATGGTTACAAATTTAATATTCAAAGTATTGTCCATCGCTTACTACTACTTTTTCGCATCTTTCTGGCAATTCACAGATTCCCTTTGTGAAAAATTCGGTCGGTGTTGCCGCAATCCACGAATCGATCCATTTTTTGACTTCATCGTAATTACGGAAGTGCTGGTCAGCCAGGCCATGTTGCATCGATCGGAAGAGATAGTAATCGGATGGCGCAAGGTCTGGACTATACGGCGGGTGGGGTAGGACATCCCATTTGAGCGTTTCTAAGTATGTTTTGACCACTTGTGCAACATGTGGCCGAGCATTGTCATGTTGCAAAATAACTTTGTCGTGTCTATCGGCGTATTGCGGCCGTTTTTCTCGCAGTGCTCGGCTCAAACGCATTAATTGTCGTCGGTAGACATCCCCCGTAATCGTTTCATTCGGTTTCAGTAGCTCATAATACACAACACCCAGCTGGTCCCACCAGATACACAGCATAACCTTCAGGCCATGAATATTCTGCGCCGACGTCGATGTTGAAGCATGGCCAGGGTATCCATACGTTGCCCGACGTTTTGGATTGTCGTAATGGACCCACTTTTCATCGCCAGTCACAATTCGATGCAAAAAACTCTTTCTTTTGTGCCGTTGAAGCAGTTGTTCGCATGCCATAAAACGGCGTTCAACGTCTCTTGGCTTCAATTCATACGGCACCCAATGGCCTACCTTTCGGATCATTCCCATGGCTTTTAAACGTTTGGAAATGGTTGATTGATCAACTCCCAAAGTTTTTGCAACCTCTTCTTGCGTTTGAGCCGGATCTTGATCGAGCAATTCTTCCAATTCGGTATCCATGAACTTTGGCGGCGCACCCTTGCGTTCTTCGTCTTCCAAGCCAAAATCACCACTTTTAAAGCGTGCAAACCACTTCTGGCACGTTCGCTCAGCTAGAGCATGCTCACCATAAACTTCCACCAAGATACGATGACTTTCGGCTGCTTTTTTCTTCATATTAAAATAATGAAGAAGAATTCCCCGCAAAAACACATTATTTGGCACGAAATTCGACATTTTCAAGTGTGGTAAAAATATTGTTGTTTACGCTTCAAATAAAAAACTTATACTGACGTTTGTGCCTTACGACAGTAGCTCTCCAATGAATGTTTGGAAATGTGGATCGATGGAATAATAATCAAGTTACGCCATCTGTTGTAAAACCGCACGAACTTATCGATAGACCATATATTTATAAATATCATATATATATTATATGATTGGTTTGACTTACTTATGTATGTACTTGTATTTGAATTAGATATTCCTTGGTATGAAATTCTTTGAAACAGTTCTTTGTGGATGAATTTCATAATGGAATATCGCATTTTTCACATTAAGATTGCGTCTGCGAATTACAAGGTTTATTTTTACAATGCAATTTTGCAGACCGGTCTCGAAATTGACACCAGTGACCAACGTTATCAAAACGTACATCTGATATTGGCATATAACCATTTTTTTACCGACAACAAAACTTTCCACTTTGCTTGAGTTTGTTGGCCTTCCTCTGCCTTTGGCTGAATCCTGCCCTATTTTAGTGAGAGCTTCTGCCACTTCACATCGAAATTCAGCCAGAGTCAAGCGTTCGTGTTGCAATGAATTAATACGATTGTAAATAATATACGCATTAACTAATGCCATGTCTAACAAATGATAAAAAACACGGGTCGTCCACTTCTGGGTCTTTATGCGGATCTTATATCGGCCAATCAGGCTATCCGTCAGTTCGACACCGCCCATGTGTTTATTATAGTCTTGGACAATTTGTGGTCAATCAATGTATTCGTAAGATTTTTGTCGTCGACGAGATTTTTGCAAACATGTATCTGTACTGGATCCGTGTGGTTGTATACCCACGTAAGTTGAAACAAAACGGCTGGTGGTGTACTGTCACCATGTAAATTTACATTTGATTCTTCCCTGGCTACGGAAGATGTAGGCGTAACCAAAGTTAAATTTAGATCTGATACACTTATGCCCAGCTCGCCACAGCCAAAACTGAATTTTTCAACCAAGTTGATACCGTCATCTATATCTTCATCATCCGATGAGACCACGTCATCACTGCCTTCCTCATCTATAACATCAATAGTGTTCAGAAACTCCTCAATTTCTTTTTCAGTCAAACTTGAAACCTTGGTTTGCGTATTTTCTTTCCAACCATTCATTTAAACTTTAAAATTTTCAAAAGAGAGAAGTTCGTTACAAAAGAGTATTCACATGGTAACTGCATGCTGGTGCCTTTAGGCATTGAAACTTTGAAAAGTCACCCTAATGAAGTATACATAAAGCTAACACTTTTGACAACTGGATATCATAGAAAATACATGAAATAACTTACCTGAATTTTTTTATCACTTTCTTTATATAAATTACCAGCGAACAAATACTTAAAAGTTTACACTTTTCACATAATTATTTTATGCATGCTCAATACTCAGTTTCTCGCGGACAACTGCCATTCATTATATAATGGCAAGTGAAGTAAAAACTTTGCATATCAAAAAAGAGTCATAAAATTGTATAAAATATGCCCGTTTAACTTTTAAAATAAAAAAGTTACATAATAATTCAAAATTCTGTTGCAAAGCAAGCATTGCCTAAACGCACTGTTATGCACTAGAGGGTTAATGTGGCATTTAATAACGCCACACGGTATGCATATGGGATTGGCAGATATGACCATATCTCTGCATGGCGATCAAGGTTACTGGGCTGTTGCCTTAATAGTTATTTGTCTTCTAGAAATTGCATATTTTTGTGCAAACTTACATTATTCAAGCCTCCTCCCTATCTGACAGAGAAGTTGATATCAGTAAGGTCTCGCAGACACAACAAATTCATCGTTCCAAAATTTAATTACCTACCATCATCCAGATTATTTTTCGTTAATGCTGTTAAAGTGTGGAACTCATTACCCGACACTGTGAAGGCTGGACTTAACAGATTTAACTTCAGGGCACAAGTCTATAATTACTTTAAAAGTGTTTGATTGCATTAAATTAGGGCATTAAATTTCTCTCTACATTCTCTAATTACTACTTTTGTTCTTTCTTTTCTAAATCCTTCTTTTTTTCTTATTATTATAGTTAAATATAAGTTAAATATATTGGATTGATTCGTAAATGAACTTGTGTACTATTTAGAATAAGAAACTTGTATGTTAAAAATATTCCAGTTGTTTATAATATTGTTGAAGTACTATTAAAAGACCTTAGTCTTACTATGTCTTATATAAACAAATAAACTGAAAACTGAAATAATAATATATATTAATACTTGCCGCTTACAGCTTTAAAGACTTATACTAAGCTTTTGATGTGTGCCTTTTGTTTATTCTGCAAATGGAAATGCCAAAAGTATGATGGCTCCTTTTAATATCATATTATTTTCATAGAAAGCCCATTCAAGTCATAATTAGAAATATGCACCTGCTTAAATGCGCCGATTTTTCAAATTTGCAGTAAGCACCAAACCTAGAACTATTGTGTGCCTCATGCAAGCTGCAGTGGTTACCAATATTTTAAAATTAGAAATTTCATTAGCAATACTCGTACATCAAAAACATAAAATTAAAAGTCTTCAAAGTATTTTCTTCTCCAAACTTAAAAAATTGAAGTGAGATATTCGATAATGTCGTATATAATAAAAGCGCATAAAATTCGTCAAAAGTCTCCACCCACTAAAAGTCGACTCAATTCTTCTTAAATGCACATTTCTCACCCACAAGCCCATTTGGCATCATTTCCTTCTCGAAAAATACTTTTCTAAAAAGATATTCGCATAACTAAACAACGTGTGAATATCAACTGGAAATTATTTAACCAAATTTCATAGCAATGACCACGTAACGCATGTTAAAAAACAACAGTGCTTCTTTCCTGACATAAATATGACATATCAGCATGTTATGCCAGTCAAACGACGACACAAAAAGTAAATAAATAAAATAAAGAACAAAAAAAAAATGACTACAATTTGCAGCAGAACGCACATTGAGTTGAGTGACAGGCGAAACATGCCTGGAAAATCAATTATACGCATATGACAGCTACAGCAGAAAATGCGAAAACAACAACTAACTCAGGCTCAAGCCAAATATGGCAAAATTATTAAAACATAAAAATAAAATCAGCAAAATAACTAAACGGCACTTAAACCAGTAGAATAAGGAAGGCCAAGCGACCAAATCAAAGAAATAAACAAACAAAAAACGCAAGACAAACACACCGCCACTGGCACCGGTGAATTATGCGGAGGCATGAACGCACAGATAACCGTTGTGCATGCGCAGACGCCGACTGGTAAATTTAAGTGTTTCTTTAGTTTTGTGGCCACAAGTGAAATGCGCATTGCAACACACTGCTGAAGGAGAAGTAGCGAAATGAAATTGTAAGATGGCAAAACGTGCAAAATGTTGGAAGGTGAGCTTTAAGTGCAATGGATGTGTGAAGAAAGTATATAATAGGTAGGTAGGAGGACACTTGACGCCAGTGCAAACATGAATGCCATTGAATGACAAATTAATTGACAGAAATCATCAGAAGTAAATGGGCTAAAAGTGGCGATAGTACAAATAGAGTGACACAGTTATTGATAGAATTGGTGTCGATTTTTTGTATATAAAATTTACTTATGCTCTAAGTATTTTTAGTCGACATTGAAAAAATGTGCTAAATGCTCTAAACATCATTGAATTCTTGTATTTGCTGGAATATTTGAAGTTTGCAGATCAAAATTAAGCTTTTGATAATACTCTCCAAATTCTCCACTTACAAAAAAATTAAAACAATATTTAAAATTATAAACAAACATCGTTAGAGTAAAATATGTGCATTTCACAAAGTCTCCAAAGTCTCACCATTAACGGGGAGTGCACAATATTTTAGTGCAATGTATTTTTACATTTCTCTTCTTGACCTCGTGTCTCAAGTTAACAAATGCAAAAATTCGTATTTTTCATTAAAATCTACAAATTACACACAAAATATAATGAAATATGAGCACTGCCGAGTTTGAATTAATGAAAAGAAGCCGTTTTTTGAGAAGCTTTTTTTATTTATTTACAAAAGAAAAACTTAAAAACTACTGTGCCCCTTTGAAAAAACACTTCCGTGGCTAACTGCATCTAAACACAACTATTACGGCAGGTGGTTTCTTTCTTTTAGCAACTATTCCACCACGTACTAAAGAAAACTTTACCAAAGTCATCGTCTCCCACTCTTTCATATTTTTCACCCTTTTTGCCTTGGTTTTTAAGTACATTTTTACTATCTTTTGTTGTTATTTTCTGCTATTATAATGAGTCGCGTCATATTTTATGTCATCAACATCAGCAACAATATCAACGTCACCGACGATGTTGTTATCCTCATTCCGCTGACAGTTGTTACATACAATACACATACCCGCACACTCACACACATGCGCTCATCCACTACAGCACTTACGCATTCATCACGGGGCGCGTCATTATCAGCAAATGTTGTCATCTAATTGAGTTGTTCTGCCAGAAAAATGGGGAAAACGACAAAAACGCCGACTCCAACGACTGCCGTAACAACCGCTTGAACAAGAATCATAAATGTATTACAATCACACAAATCACAGCGAAAAGTACCAACAACAGCACCTGCAATAACAACAAGCTGTTGAAGCGTAGAAATCGCTGTTGAATGTTGTGAAATTGCGGCAATGGCGTATGTCAGCAAAAAAACTCAGCCACTATGCGGTTTTGTTGTTTTCCTCACTTAGTGCTTCATTGAATGCCTCCTTGTACTCGCGTGAGCTGGTCTTCCTCGCAAGTTGGTGGTCACTTCATCTGCTTCAGCATTTCACTTGGCTATCAACATTTGCATACATCAAATGCTTAACAATTTTGTTGCTTTTAAAACGTTGTTGCTATGTTTCCACCCTTGCCGCAGCAGCAGCTATCATCACTACAGTTTGTTTGCATCTTCATTGCGTACCAACCTCACCATCGTCTAATCCTAATAAAATTGCTAGTCTATTTAACATTAATCGTTCAACGGGTTGATAGACAACCTGGCTGAGTGTATCTGTGTGTGGATAATTTATGCGACAAAAGCATTACGAGGCATGCAACATTGGCTGCAAAATTGTTGCACTTAATCATATACACGCATACAAGCGGACACATATTTATATTTGAGTAACTCGTTTTTTCCCAGTTCATCAGTCCATCTAGTTGTCAGTCGTGTGGTGCGGCCATGGCTTTTGCTTCCTAAATCAAATCCAGTTCGTCTGGTCTACTGCCATCTATAGCTTATCGAACCCCCACGATAATTGGATTATTTTCAATTTCATTCACGGATTAACAGTTGTCGCAGACCCCGCCAGCCCACATTTGGCATAAAAACACCAGAGAGTGTGGGGGAAAAGAGTATTGACGTTAAGCGTTGATTAATCGGCTTTGGTTATGTTGCGGGCACTGTTTTTCTAAAAAAGTGTTGAAAGGCGAAAGTAGGTGTTTACTGGTATCCCATTGAGTGGTAAATAGCTTCTGTGTAACTTACGCAAGCAAGCTTGTGTGAACAGCTCGCAAAAATTGACAAAAAAGTAAAGCAACCAACTGATGCGTATGAGTGTTTTCAAGAAATACAGGTAGATATCTGTGTATGTATGCACATACATAAGTTATTTCCAGAATGGGGTGATGTCACTTTCCTTACAAGTAATTGTGGCCAATTTAGTTAAAAAGGAACTCGGTCGCCATGTGCGCTTGACTATTCGATAGGACCCGGTTTCGAAACACACTGTGGGCATAAAATGCCAAATAATAGAAAAGGTTTTGTCGCACTTCGAGTATATTTCTCACATGAAAAGCTCCTCACAGAAAACCATTTGTCGTTCGGAGGTGGCATAACTGTAGGTCCCTCTATTTGTGACACAAATTGGAGGAGGAGTTCGGCTAAAAACCCAATAAAGAACGTGCGTTTCAGGTATATATGCATACATAAAAATAAATGTTTAAATTTACTGTAAAATGCATTTCCTTTAACTGTTAATTTGTTAATTTTTTTCTTGTGAAACACCACAAAAACTGTATTAGCTATATTTCACTAACCTTTATTGCACTAGTGCTGCTCTATTTTAAAATTGGCTATTTTTTTAAAGTCTCTTCTTTTGCACGCTCGGTTTTTTTTATTTTCAGTGAATTATGCAACTAAACCACTTAACATAAACGCTTAAATTGAACTCTCCAAAGTATAAGTGCACTTTAATCCACGGCAATTACTAGTTTTATCTACAAATATTTGCTCTCTGCCAAAATTTTGTATGCAATACACTGATTTGTAGTTTTTCAGCATTCCAAAATATCATTTGCCAACTAGCGGCCACAAATATGTGTAAAGAACAATTGATAAGCCATAAATTCGTAACAAAAATATACGCCATTAAACCCAATGATCACAAGCACACATGCATTGCAATAACTGCATTTGGTGGCACCAAATACTGCAAGTCGCAGTTCCGCTGCTTAATTGAAATTGATTTACTTGCAATGCAGTGGCATATAAATCATTCTAAATGCCTGAAACTGTGCAATATCTCAGCTGCATATACGCGGGATATATGCACAAACGGACACATAAATATGTGTGTAGACAAATACAATTGAATTGAGACTAACAGTCGTTTATGACCACTTTAAAAAGTTGGTAAAGCAAATTTATTGCCACAAATTGTTGCAAATAAGCATGCAATCAGTGAGTAGAGAGAAACGCGGGGAATTGTAACATGAATATTAGCCTACATGAATACATGGGCACATGTACTGCTGCGCATTGTTGTTGACGTAGATCTCTTCAAAGGCAAATCTCAAAACGTTTTTTCAACTGCCTTCTGTTTACATTTTCATAAGCAGCTCTTTCGCATTTTCGAGTATGTTTTCTGCAGAATTTTTCCTTTTAAACTACCACTAAGCACTAATGCCGCTGCCTGCTTTTTGTTCAAGGTCATGTTCGTTCATAGTAGGCTTTCCCTGTTATATGGAAACATTTAACGGGCATACGAATTATTCTTGAACTAACACAAATACATGCGCGTGTAGACATACTTTGCGCATTTACATTCATATTTATTGTGACATTGAAACTCAAGCTGAGTCAGGTCAGCCTCAACGTCACCCTCTCGCATCTGCTTCTCGTTTCTTACCACCAACCTCTTATTTGGGCGCTTATGTGCTGAGTGCACTGCGAATGGCAAACGTTCAAGTGCGGCCCATACACATTTATGGTTCAGAGCTTTTGTAGCGTGTTGATGGCGGGGAGCAAAATATGCTGGTGGGGAACAACATCAGTGCGAGTAAGCGCTTTTAAACTTGACATGCGTTTTAATGTCAACAGCAGATGCTGTAATTAATTTCTCATTTTCTGTTTTTGCAAGTTCTTACTTAGCCTCACACACTTTGTTGTTGAGCTGTATATTATTTATGAAATGAAACGTATACGCCGTGTTGCACCATGTTAACGAATGTCAAGAGCAGGAGCAAGTGGTGTAAGCTGTGGGTGTGCTTTAGATATGTATGCATGCAGATATAAGCCTTTTCTTCTCGCCAAATTTTTTTCTTATTTTCTATTTCTCCTTTTTGTTGGCTTTGGCTTTGGCTTCAATATGCGATATTTTTGTTGTTGTGCATACCAGTTTAAGTGACACCGTGTTTAACTAATTGCATAATAAATTACATCTGCATGAAATTTATTATGGCAAGCTGTCCTTTCTGCACATTTTGATTGTGTGCCGTTGTGCATGTAGCTGAGTGCTTGTATAGGTGAATGTCTGTCTGCATGTACGTATGAAATTGAATAAATTCGTTAAGCTGGCATTTATGGAATTTTATAAATGAAATAAATTTTCAGAAGGCGGCTTTCAACGCGTACCCGGTGACAAGAAAAGATGGGGGTAGCTTTGGTAAAAAGCTTATTGAGTTATAGCGGAAGCATAACTGAAGTCGAAAATTTTATAATTAAAAAATTGAATAAAAAATATTACGCATATTAGGAATTATATTTTCATGTCATAGGATATTTTTTTGCATACATATTAACACTGCGTTCAGTAATAACAAACATTTAATTGAATAAAAGTTCTACCGTATGGTGAAATTGCGAAAATTTTACAAATAAATTTCTCACTAATTTTTTTCCTGCCACTATGTTTTTTATCGGCAGGTCTTCAAATTTACAAAGTAACTATAATCTTCAGAGGGATTTTTAAATTTAGTAACCACGGTTTATTTTGTGTTTTTAAAAAATTTTACTGTAGAAAATAAGGCGTTGTATAATTCTGATGCTTCTATTTGTTTCATTTAAAAAAATATTATACATAAAAATGTTGCTTAGCATGTAGTTAGGTATGTACGTGTTAAAACCTAATACAACACTTGTAATACTGGCTTTTCTGCCTTACAGTTACTTTCCACATGTTTCATCAAGTGTTTCACTAAAAGCAACAACTTATAAAAGCCTGTATGCCACAATATACCAACATATACATATTTCAATTTTCCAGCTTGTTTGAAAAGTCTACACTTACTTGAAAAGTGCACACTACCGTTTCATCCTACGCAAAGGAGTTTTCGAGCACAAATTACGTTCTTCTTATGTTGTATGAATGCCTTCAAACCCTATAATTTTTCCAAAAGTGCTTAGGGATAATTTTTAATAAATTCTCAAAACTCTACACTTACTCGAAAAGCACTAAATTGTAGTAAATCTTTTAGAAGAATAGTTTTCGAAGCTTCTACTTTAAAAAACGCCTTATTTTCATGTTGCACTAAAGTCTCCAAACTCTACAAACTCACTAGAAAGCACAAGATATCTTTTAGTAAAATTTTGTATATGAAAACATGGCAGCAGAATTGCTTGCCATTCCGTAGGACTCGTGTTCGACACCCACTTTAGGCATGAAGCATCAAGTTACGCAAAAAGCTGTTCTTGTAATCGGTCGCATGTCGGCAGGCAAAAGTCAAATCTTCAAGTTCATTTTTATTTATAAAGCTTCTAAAAATCCATCTGTCGTTCGAAGAGGATATAAAATTTGAAAATTTCTCTAATGTGGAACAACATCTGGACGCACATCCTAAATTCAAGGAGAAGCGCTCGTTCAAACAACCAACAAAGGATGCACCCGCCAATGTGTGCAAAAATTCAGCCGAAAATTCCCCAGAGCCCCCACTCCCCAACTATTATTTAATCAATTACGGTTATTGAATTTGCCTATACACTTCGATGTATTTTGAATTTTTAAGTTTTTTGCAACTCAATATTTTCACATGCATCATTTTTCTACAATCAAACAGCCGTATATTATACGGAAAGTTGTGTAAATTACTTGATTGCTAAAGCCAATTATTTTTGCATGTAAATGAGTCTAACAAGTGGAGCTTGGCTATGTGTTCACATGCATAAAATGCTTACTTACTTATGGTTATGAACATTTTCCAAATTAAAAGGTGTTCCCAAAGTAAACAGTTTTTTTTATGTGTAAAAGCATACCATTAAACTACACACAACTAGTCGAAATAGCAATAAATATTGAGTGGAAATTTAATGCAAATCATGTAAATAATCAATATTTTCCTTACTTAACTAATTAAGTTAAGTTACTAAAAGTAAGTTAGTTAAAAAACATGTGTGCATGTATGCATATATGTGAGCAATAGCTGTTTGATTTTACCAAAATTATTCCAGTTATGCGTAACTGGATTTAAAAAGCATAAATTGGGTAACATGTTTTTAAAAAAATACAAAAATTTCAAATTTCAATGTACTTAGCTTCGCTTCGTTAACCAGTTTATGCACGTCTAAGTTGTACACAGTAGTGGTCACAACACTGGCAGCTAAAACTACAGTTTTAAGCCGACTCCGAACGACAAATGGTTTTTTATGAGGAGCTTTTTCAAGGCAGAAATACGCTTCGAGATTTGCCATAGCCTGCCGAGGGGCGACCGCTATTAGAAAAACACTTTTTCTTCATTTTGATGTTTCCCGGAGATTCGGACCTACGTGCTCTCCGAATTCCAAATGGCAGTCACGCACCAACCCATTCGGCTACGGCGGCCGAAGAGTTCTTTATCATCCGCAAATTTAGGCTAACAGGTTACTCAAGTGATTATCAGGCCAAGTACCTGTCATGAAGAGGGGAAATTTATTTGCAGGTTAATGAATTCAATATTTATTGTGATAGCGAGAGGCCATCAATGTTTTGGTTTCTAGACAAAATTGGTTAAAATTAATTGAGGTAGGCTTGTGAATATTTCCTTAGTTATTAAAGGCGCTAGGCTGATGAAAAGCTAAGCGCACTCAGGAAGTGTTTTATATGAGCAAAGGTAGGTGGTAAGTAGATAGGTAGAAGTGGCAGTCGGTCTCTAAACCAACTCACTTAGACCGTTGCCTATCCATTGTGATACCACAGCAGCCGTTTACCTGCTACTCCTCGTTAAACCATTTTGTTTTAAGTGCCAGACCATTGATCTGGCTGACAGTATCATTCAAGAACGATATGGCATGCCACGCAGGATAGTCAAAGAAAATAGGTCAGACATACTCTTCCTCCCCCACATTCTTAAAACTTCTGCAATAGTCGAAATAAGGGGCATTTAATCTTTCAGCTTGTCCGACCTGGGAGACAATGGCCTGCGATCAACGCAACTAACGTATAGAAGTTTTTCCTTTACCAATTAAGTAGCATCTTTGAGCACCTGACGAACAATTTTGGCCAAATTCTTTTTGCAACGTTGCATGTCAGCATATCTATCTCGTGTTGGCTGAAGTGGCAATGTTACTTCTATGACGCAGATGGGTATACCTACAATCTCCATACCAAAAGGGAGGCGGATGGTGGTGCCCTCTTTGGAATGTCACTAGGCCCTGGCAGCCATATCAAATCGATTTGAAAATATTCCGCCATCTCGTTAAGAGATTACCGGCATTTACGAACAATGATAGAATTAGGGCAAACCCACCAAGAGATTTAGTCGCTATCAGAACAAATGTAGATTTCGGCTCCACTAATTACAGCTTGGCACTGATATTTATAAACTGTTTTCTATGTACAAAAAAGGGTCAAATAAAAATATACGTGTCTGAATATCAAAAATCCAAAGACTTTGTGAACTGAGATTTACTTTGGCTGCTAGTATTGTGCACAAAACTGTAGCTATCTATCATTAACTTGAACCTTTCAGCAGTCAGCTTTGTGCAGAATACTATCAATTTAATGACGTTCCATGCAAGCATGTGAGTGCAGGTGTCTTTCAAACATGCAAATCAATAGTGAAATAACACAGACTTAGGGTTTAAATTCCAAAAAGAAATAGTAACTTTACGTTTTAATCGGCGTTACACATATTTTTAATCAAATCTTACATTTTCACTATTTGAGCAAAATATTCATTCAAAAACGAAATTGCGAAAATATTTTCTTATATCTAAGATATTATTTTAGTCATTAAAATGCTTTTACGACAACCTAAAGCTACCAAATAGGTAAAGATATGCAATGGTATTATTCGTTTATATTTAATAAAAAAACAAATATTGCAAGACACACGCCAAAGTTATAGAGTTGCAGTGCTGATAACTTTGGTGTCTGATGTGCAGGAGCCATTAGCTTGACTTGAACACCGGTACGCAGGCTACAGCAGGTTGTGTGCCAAAGAAAACGAAAGAGGTGGCCACAAAAATATGTTTATAATACAGTGACACCCATTTGTATGAGCACACTGATAATTACATAAAAATTAAAAGGTCTATAAAAATTTAATTTAATAAATTGGTTTTTAATGCAAATTGTCTACATTTACGTTAACGCAATCTATAGCTGAAATGGCTTACCGTTATTCACAGCTCAATATTACCGCATAAGGCAAATTAAATTAAGACAAAATTTAAATTAAATTCATGTTGGCGCATTTATTTTTTATTAGGTATTTGACCGAGTTTCTCCTCCAATTTGTGGAGTGCATCTTGCTGTTGTCCTACAATTGGAGTGATGCATAGTTTTATGCCGACACCGAATGAGTGATGGTTTTTATGAGCAGTTTTCCCATGGCAGGAACGCACTCGAAGGTTTTGGCAGTGACTGTCGAGATATGATATACATTAAAAAAAACTGACTTCGAATTCTAGTCGCACAAATCCACTTGGCTTCTTTCTACTAAATAATTTCATCAACTTTGCAGAACGAAAATTTCTGAGTTAAACGAAAATACTACAGATAAATATTATTCTTTGTGCTTTAAGTCGTGCTGTGTTCTCACTTTCTACTCCTATTTACTTACGGTTCAACCCCGGTACAAAAAGTTGCATGATTAGTTTCTACAACTCAAATCTCTCAATGCTTGCGCAAAATGCAACTAACAAACAATGAAGAAAAAATAAATGAAAAATTAAACATGAAAACAAATAAAAAATACAATAAAAGCAAAAGCATTTATGTTCGTTAAAAGCCGCAAAACAAAAAAAAAAAACGAAAGCAAATACACACATACCAGTACATACATACGTATTCTACACATAAGTATACTCGCATGTGTTATACTACTGCAAGTCACAGCTTCATCAGGAAGGTGGTAGTGGGTTGTCGTTTTCGCTAATACGTGAGGCAGTTGATTTCCATCGATTGTCCGGCAACTACTTAGACGAGCAACCAGTGAGCAAGCAACACCTTCATTTATTCGAGAGAACTTATGAGTAAAAGCAAATATATTTACCTAGTCTGTAAATATGCAACAATATGTATGTGTGCGTTAACGTGTATGCATTTCCATTTACGTATGTATGCATGTTTGTAGATGCATTTGTGACGGATGAAGCCTAACGAATGCTTCACAATTAACACCATATTATGTTGACGCGTCGCGAAGATGATGAAGAATGCAAAATAAAGCAGAAACTGCAGAATAAAAATAAAAATTAAGAAAAAGAATAGCTTAAGCCAGCTGCAGAAGTGGAAGCAAAGGAAGAGTGTGTATAAACATTCCAAGTAAATTTCTGTCACAATGCAATGCTTCTAGTTAAAGTTAAGGGAATTTCTTACGAGTTTTCTTGCCCGACAGCAGAACAAATTAATATATCTGTAGGAAAGTTGGGCAAGTGATGCCGGATGCTTCGTACAGGGATATATATAGATGTGTAAATATATGTTTAGTTGGAATGGAGAGTTGAAAATTTGAATGGTAAAAAAAGTATTTAATCTTTTAATTTAATTAATTAGTAATGGCACACCAGGCGCCGGTAATTTTTTTAAATCAATACGTATAAAATTCATCAATCTAAGCATATTTAATATTTTAACTGAAGTGTAGAGTTTGGAGACCTTTTTGTAAAGCTATAACCGATTAGTGCATATCGTCTAGTGACATAAAATTGGTCGTAATAGATTTCCAGCAAAAACCGGACTAGTGGAGACTTTGGAGACTTTTCAAAATCTATACAAATTCAAATCTATAAGCCAATGTTTTCGTTTGCTATGCTCAGCCACTTATATTGATAACATGCCAGAAAGTTACTGACTATAGTATAATTTATAGACATTAATGAAATGAAAAGGATTGTGTTTTTCGAAATTTGTATTTGATTTACGTATACATGCATATAATCGAAACTTCGAACATTAATCATAAAAAAGATGAAGTATAAGTTTTTTCCTTCTGTGTAGACCAAGACAAATCTTCGCTGGCATCTTCTACTACTAAAAAGCTTCTCATGAAAACTATTCGCTATGCGGAGGCGCTAGAAAATAGTGCACTTCCTCTGGCTAAACCATTTTTGATTCTTCTTATGTATGCAAGTCTGTTCATTTTTTTTCTGGGTTTCAAATCTTTTCATAAAAAGTCACAAATATACTCTTATAAGTTTTACAATTTGTTCAAAACTAACATTTTGCCATAGTCTTAAACGTAAAAAAAAATTGGCTGTGCACCTTGGCAAGTTGTCAACAATAGCAAGGCTTCCACCAAAAAACAAATACAGGTACAAGTTTAATTATACAGCAAATAGTTATTTCGTTTCGTACTAAACAAATTCAGAACTCCACGTTATTGGCTGTAAATTGCCCTGCAAAGCATAATATCACAGATACCATCAAAAGTCACCGAGAATGCCTAATTTTCTGCCACAATAAAACTTAATACAGTTAAAGTTAATTTACATACACAACTTGCTCATACGGTTTGTATTAAAATGTTTGCAAATAAACTACCTCATTTACAAAGATTATATTTTGGGCAAAAACTGCAGTAACTGAAAACAAAAATCAAAAAATTATTTTTCTTATTCATTTGCAGCTCAGCGAAACTAAACGGTTATGTGATATGTAACCCCTGCACTTGGCAACCTCGAATAAAGTTACTCACTACTCCTCTTCTCATTTTTACATCTGTTGTTTTAAGTGGTTTTGATCTTGCCACATTATTCTGGTTTTAAGAGTTCTTTATGTTGCTTCTTTCATTTTTTATTCGCCATTTTGCGTTTGTGTAGATACTCAGCTGTCATTACCGACTGTCTGTTGCCACTTTTGGCTGCTGTCGCTAGTGCACGCTGTTCGTTTGGCGCAGCTTTGGCTACGGTGATTAGTTAATACCCAGTTTGTTGTTGCGCTTTCAGGACATAGTAATTTCAATGCTACTGCAAACCAAATATTGTGGCATTTTAATTATTTACACTTGCAGTGCTAGCGTGGAATTTGTGTCACCAATACATACAAATGCAAAGCGCACACACCCAAAGAGACATATGGAAATCTATTTATGTGTTCGGCTATTTGATATATATTTATTTATAAATTAACCAGCGGACCTGGCGGACACTGTCATGCTGGCTCAGTAAAATTTTTTTATACAATACATATTTGAAACATTAAACAATCTAAGTTTGAGGCTTATTGTTTTTATATACATATATTAATACAAGTTGATGAACAATGATTTTCGTTGTTATTGTTGTTGTTGTAGCAGCATAAATATTCCCCATATATGTGCAGATAATGGTGCTGGAGTGACAAGTCCTTGGACGGATAAAAATTCGGGGCATTCCGATAACGTAGAACCGATAGTCGTGGGAATACAATGTTTTTTGTCAATCCCTCAGGTGTATAGTAGAACAAACTTGACTACAGCGCCACCGCTGCTACATTTTTTGCGTGAGTATTTTTATTTCTATTTCCATTACCAAAATATATTCCACATATGAACAAATTGGGACTGAAAATACGGGGTATAGTAACAAATTGACTTCAGCGCCACCTAGAGTACAAATGTGAGCTCCAAAGACCGGGTATTCAGTCCAAATTATCACTGCTAACCAAAGTACTGACTTATCGAACGACAATTGCACCAATCTGGAAATATGGAATTGGATTTGGGGCAGCACAATCTAAGTATACTAGAACGAGTCCAGTCAAAATGCCCAGAACCATCACTGGTGCATCTGGGTATATAACGCAGATATTCATCGCGACCTTGATATCGATACTATTGACGAGACAATACAAAGCGCTAGCAGAAGACGCATAAGTTGATTATTGGTGCACACAAATCTTTATGATGAGAAGGCTCACAAATAGAAAGAAATCTACCCAAACTCGGCTTAACCGTCTAACAGCAGCAGATCTTGCAAAATCTATGCAAATTATTGTCAACTAATCGCATTTGTCATTATTTGTTAGTCACTTGTTTTAAATGCTCAGTACTTATATATTTCTTCCAAATTAGCTTGAGGGCATTGGCCCTTCAAGATCACTCTCAGTCCATCTCTATATAAATTAAATTACTTTTTGTCTAACGACAGGTGTAGTAAAACAAAAAATCTATGAGTACCAACTACGGATCAACCCAAACACACGCAAAATTTCATCAAAATTGCTCCAGCGCTTCAGGAGGAATTCAGTGAGAAAGGCCTGTACTTATACATAATTATATTAAAATGGTTGGAGAGTAACTGGCGAGTATAAGAAAACTTCTAGCTAACTAGGCAGTGAAGACAGAATTCTAAGAATAAAAAGTTAAGTTTAAAAAAGCGATAACTTCGCTGATTATTACAATTATTGCCATTTTTTATTATATATAATACAAAAAATATTACCAGGTGGATTCAGCAAAGATTGTTTTCGGATGTGTTTATCCAAGTGTGTAAATTTGGAGTCCAAATTATTAATTTTTTATTGGCTGTAGAATAATTTAAATATTTTGAAGTGGTGCTTAGCGCCACGCAAATAGGGCATACTTCGGGTCTATAAAGCTATTCAAGTCTAAACTCTTGTCAAGAAACCAAAAACTACGCATGTATCACACCCAAACTAGATATATGGTTTTGAAGAGTGACCGATGAAAATGAATGACGTGAACCAAATTGCAACATTTCAAAGAATAAAACTTCGAAAGATGTATGGTCCAATCAGGCTGAAAGATGGCACATATGCAATGGTGAGCTTGAGCACCTCATTTAGGGGCAAAATATCATAAAATACATAAAAGCCCAACGAATCCGCTGGCACGTAGAAAGTATGCCAGAAAAAGGAGGCCCGTATGGTGGCGAACTAAGTTTAGATTAAATATGGGCAGATGCAGTTATCGGCTTCATTGGTTTGTTTGCAATAAAGAGTCTTTACTTTCGACATGCGAAATCAATAACTTTTCTGTGTCAATATTTTCTTTTTGATCTGTGTTTTTTATTATTTTTAAATTCGGTATAGTTAACATCTCCATTAAAAACTACAAAGCAAAACTTCGTATCCTTTTTTACGCTGCTGGCACTAGTAAAAATATTTCCAAAAATTTTCTACGGGGCAAGCTCGGCTATGAGAGCAACAAACGTCTCCCACAATGTTGCAATGCCAACCACTAATGAGACAGCCAAGATTACAGCCACACATACCTAAATAAATATTCTTATTTATAAATATTTGTAGATTTGGAAATACAACTATGTATTCACACACATACTAAATACCATGCAAGTAGATGAGTTTGTAGGTTTGTAACTAAAGCTCACTCAATATGCAGTCAAGGACGTCATACACGTACGTATAAGCTGAGTTCTATGCTTTTTTGGCGGGCGGACTTTGCACGTCTTGCTGCAATTAAACACCGCCTATGTCTATTAAGAATTTCAATTATGTGTAGCTAAGTATGGCAATATTTCTATATCTTAAGAGGGAAGGCAGTGAGCATAGAAATATGTGATAAATTAGTAGCTATTTAACACCGAAGTAAAACCAAAAAATTACATAAATAAAGCAACTAAAATAACAGTTATTAAACAACAGTTTAGTCAAAAGTTTCGAGCCAAAAAACCAGTTATTCAGTTCAAAAAATGTTCATTAATATTCATAGAAAATTTGATTTATAAAAACTATAATCAGTCAAACACTTACGCTTAAGAACCCAAGAGCTAATAAAGATATACAAAATCAACTTCGCCAGGTGTCTCCAATTCACAAGTATCTCAAAAAACTAATAACTAAAACGAATGGAATTTCATTCTTTGCCATCAATACTTATGTTCCTTAGCAAGTATATATTTTTTTATGGATGTGTTTACAAAATATGCAAAAAGAGATCACTTCAAGGCTAGCTGCAGCCATGTCAGAGCATAAATTGCATATGAATCATATCACATTCTTTAGTGAGTGGATTGAAATACAAAAGCATGAGTTCGAAGAATGAGCACAATCAAGGAGGGAGGGAGTTTTGGGGCCCAAATTAAAAAAAATTATTTAAAAAACAGAACACAGGCTTATGATTACTGAAACACTAAACGGTGTAAATAATTATCGTATATCACTGTATCTAAAAGATAGATATTTAAAGCTTAAATTTATATTTACTCCTTAGCTTTCAAACACTTTTTCCCGATAATAAAGTGTCTTACACAAGTGGCGCCTAGATGTCAGCAGTGAATAATTCCTAGACTGTACCTCATTTATATTATCTTTGACATTTTTCGATTGGAAAGATGCACAGTTTTACAAGATGGAATAACGGTTTAAAATTATTGAAACTTGTTAAAAACATGGTCGATCTTTAAGAACAACATATCGCAGAATTCGTAATTTAAAAAGCGTTCAAATGAGCCTGAAGCCTCATTAGTACCCAAGCTGCTCTCGCCAAGCTATTTCAGTCGAAGTTCTACAACTCAATCAGTTTTCTTCTGATTTGCTTGAAATTTTTAAACAAAATTGCCAAGGCATTAACCGTTTTAAATATGTAAAAAACGTTAAAAAAAATCGGTCCAGCCTCAATAGTACCAAGCTGCCCTGAGAATGAACCATAACGAAATCGCCATAAAAATGACCATAGTAAGCTGTGTGGGCCTTATAAAAGGGGGTCGCCCAAGGAACACCTGGATTTACACAGTTAGTTACGACACCAAGATCTTTGAACTGAAAGACTGGAGAATGTCTGCAAGGGATCGAGATTCTTGTTCGAAATTATTGAGAGACGGCAATGTTCAATCCGCCTCGTCATACGAACAATGATGACGATGATGATGTGTAATGAGTTAAAGTTTAATACAAAATAAATAAAAAATAGACATTCAATCAACTAAAGTAAAATAGTCAAACTGGTCAAAGTGTCGCACACTTGTATTATTCAGCCTTTAGCTGGCTGAACGTTGATTTCGTTAGGTGTCAGCAAATTCTTCTCCATCTAGTCTAGTGCCAAAACGGATAGAGCTCAAATTCTCTAGCAACACGGAAGCGCGAAAATAAGTAAATGACCAACTGATGAGCCAAACGCAATAAGCGCGCTAAAGTGAAAGAAGCAGACGAGCTCAGACAACAACTCAGCAGCTGTTCAGCAAATATTTTCGCAAACGTAGTCGAAAGTCCATAACTCGATGGCAGGCAACCGTTTAGCTGGCTGTCCTCTCAAATGAGGTGTCATTGCTGTCAGTCAGGGTTCTAAATGATAAAATCACACAGCGGCTGCGGTACAAACAACAAGCAACACAAAAAAATCCAAACATAAGCAAAGCAACACTGCAGAGCACACCTTGGCGCAATCTTGCACTTTTCCAACACACAGCCTGCTGGTGGTATGCGTGCTTGCACACTTGCGCAGAATTTGCTTTCATTAGCTGGATCTCACCGCGATCGCTCAGTAGGTTTGCACGCATGTGCGGTTTTCAATTAAAAAATCACAACCACAAAAGTGGTATACCGCTGCCTGAGTGACTTGGCCAACAGCGGCTCAGCTAACTAGCTGGTAACTCTAACTGGGCTTATGTTGCACAGCTTGAAAGTGCACCCATGAGAGTGTATGTGTGTGTATATGTACTCTGAATACTCATGCACAGATGGGCGTATGTATGTTTGTATTAATTACTAACTATTTGACCGCCTAACATGCCGCTGCCGTTTTGGCCTATTCATTGTGGCTGCAAATATTCAAACAAACAATCTCTAATTTCATAATCAGTGTGTGCGACAACATGCGGAACCACGTTCAAACAACACCAACAAGAAACAACAAAACAACATTAACTTTTACAAGTCGGTTGCGTCAAGTTCGTTGAATTGTTTGCATACGCATGACAGCATACACACATACGTACGTAAATACATGCAAATACACATACACAACCCGATTCGAGTACTCATAGAATGTGCCGCTGCCACAACGTCGCCTTGCAACATGCAACCGCTAAATGGGTTTCTAACTCTGCCGTCAGTTTCCAGTTTGTCTTTTCAATTTTCTAGCTTACCACACACTGTTGCGTTGCTAGTTGACTGTTGGGTGCTAGTTGACTGTTGACTGCATTTGAAGAATTTCACAGATAAAATCATAACAATTTTATCTTAAACTTTATGTCAATTTAGATATAACATATCACGGAACGCACGAGGCAGGTGAGTGTGTTGGTGGAGTAGTACTTGTATGTGCACACAATGGTGTGCTAAGCAATAAAACGGGAAAAGCTGTCCTTTACGCTCACTGCAATCGTTATGGGAAAGTGGAATCTCGAACTTTGCAATTTTTCTATTAATATTCTTTCAGAAAATCAAGTTTTTCGCGCTGAACGCCAGCAAAAATAACCTTAATTCACAAGCGACATTCTTCTATTCACGAAACAAAGCGCCAGTGATACTGAACGAAGTCGCACTTAGACTATTTTGGAATATCAGCTCAGAAGACTTTTATTTAAACAATAAAACAATTAAAACAATAAGTATATCAATAAGTTAATCAATTATATATTCGCCTTTGCTGTTTACAACCTCTTTCCACCTCTCCACCAATTTGTTGGTACCATTCTGCCAAAAATCCTTTGGTTGCTGAGTCAGTTTTTAATGTTTGACAGGGAGCGGAAAAGATGGTAATCGGTCGGTACAAGGTCCGGAGAATGCGGAAGATGCTGAAGGACATCCTTCGAGCTCTTGGAGTGCGGCTTTGACGACTTGTACAACATGCGACCTGGCGTTGTCGTGAATGAGTATGGTTTGACCATGTCGATCAGGTTTTTTTGGTCGAATAGCTTTATTTACGCGTTGTATGTGGGCAATGTAGAGCTCCTTGTTGACCGAGGCATTCTTTTCGAGTATTTCCCAATGTACCATCATGTCCTCTCAGTTCCATCAAACACATATCATGATCTTCTTTGGATGAAAATCTGGCTTGACTCTCGGCCTTGGCGTATCTCCTGGAGCCATCCACTACTTTCTTTGCTGCGTATTGATGTATAGGCACCATTTTTCATTTCCCATGGCGATTTGGTACAAAAAGTGCTGTTTATGACCGCGTCTTGCTCAATGGCGGGCGAGATGCTGAGAAGAAATTTGAAGACGACTTTCTTTGTTTTTTCCTTGATCTCGTGAGGCACCCAGGCTCCAAATTTTTTAGCAGCTCCATTGAATGAAGGTGATTGAGCAATGTTTTATGATCGCAGCTAATTTTTTCCGCCAATTCACGATTGGTTTGGCCACCGTTCTCCATTAAAGGGGATTTGAGACGTTCTTCATCGATTTCAGAAGACCTTCCGCTTCGGAACCCGTCATCGACGACAAGTCGCCATTTTTTGTACTTTGTAAACCATTTTCGTGCTATAGACTCGTCTAATACACCTTCTCCATACACGTCGCAAATGTCCCGGGCTGCTTCGACAGCTTTTTGAGTTCGTTGAAAAGTAAAGAAGAGCAGGTGTTGAATTGTTATTTTTGCCTCCTGGGTATTCCATTTCGAAGGGTCAAAATTAATAAAAAAATTAATTAACTCAATAATTCAATTAACATAGTTTCGTACAGCAGAAATATCACTGTAAATAAATCACTGTAAAATAAAAAAAAGAGCCGAGTCAAAGAGACGTCACTACTGGCGCATATTGAAGTTATGATTAGTTAGTAGTATCTTTTGGAAGAATACACCCCAAGTTTCCACCAGCTCGGTCTATTTCTTTGAGTTTGGCATTCGTTTGAATTGAGGAAGTCGAGTCTTCCTTTTCTATAAATTATTGCAAATACGGTTCCAACTTGTTTCACATCCCCCTTATTCTCTAGAATTGGCATCTTCGGACTAATATTTCTTCCCTAATTTGAAAAAATGGCTGGAGGGAAAGGCCTTTATTGAGACGATGATTTGGACAAATTATGTTATTCGGAAGGGAAAAACAAAAAAAGGGTTTACGCCAAATAATCAAAAAGTATTTATTTTTGCATGGACTTTTCAAAATTTGGCCCACTAACTTTTGCATGTTAGGCAATAGCTGACATCAAGAAATTTTACTGCCTATTTTGTATTTGCCGTAAACAACAGATTTTTGATTTACACTCTGCTAATGAGTTAAAATTTTTCCATCATCAATAAAGAAATAAGAATTAAACAAAAAAAAAAAAGAATAATAAAAATTCGGAAAAATGCACCAAACAGTTTATTTATGCTTTTTTGATGACTTAATCATTAGCCAATGTCGTATGCCACTTGTGCTATTTTTATCATCAATTCCCATTTCTACTTTGGCGATGCCACAAAGTACCAACCTCATTAGCCAAGTGACGCGTGACACAACTACACGTACACATGCACCTCTCTGTGACGTTGCCACCTTTTGCAATATGACAAATGGTGCATAGCAAGTCAATAACGGTCAACCGGTCGCAATCGACGACAGTCGAGCAAATGGTCGACTGCCCAAATGACTTTAACCTACTTTTGGTCTAGCAGCCAGAGTGGATTTCAGCACTTACTACGAATTGAATGACTAAGTGTCTGAAACAGAAGCTTGCAGCTAAACGTACATTCATACCTACTTGTGTGTATCAAGCTTTACGTAACTATCATCTATTTATCTATGTATGTACGTATATATTCATGTGTATGGTACATTAAAGTAAAAGGCAGCTAGTTACGCTGTGGTCCACTTGTGCTCATCGTTAGCCTTCCAAGTTATTGGTTGTGTTTGTTTGTGAATTTCTTATGAGCGCATAAAAAAACTGAGTAGATGTTGTTCACCTTCTTTTTGCACATCTTGTAAATGCGGTAATTTGTTGCAACATTTTTACTGATTCTACCATTTTTAGGAAGTTCATGATTGCGCAAGGTGGCAGATCAAAAAACAGAGTTGTAGTGGAAATATTTTATATGAGGAGTAGATGAAAATTTCTTGCTCTTATGCTTATAGATGTCCAGGGTTATTATTTTTTCCAATTTTTTTAAATGCAGCTAAACTGAAACATAGGCACTTGCCCTAATCACTATTAATGCGTACCCCTATGATTGCTTCTCATACATACGAAGTTGCAAAATTAGAAACAGACCACCATTTTTTTATAAAAATATAATTCATACTACAACATAAACCATATTACGCATAGTTTCGAAGTTTTTACAATATTTTTCAAAATTTTTTAAAATTGAAAAAGAAAAAAATCCAAAATCGTTTCAAACTTTCAACTTTTTTATCAGAATTTTTAAAATGTTTTTAGAAGCAGTTTTACAGCTCATTGGATTTGTTTTGTTACAGTAATTTAAAAAAATATATATATCAAAACCGTATGAAGCGTTTCAGTTTTCAATCAGAATTTTTTTAGAAGCAGATTTACACATAATTAAAAAACTCGTATCAAAACTTTTAACTTTTTGATCAGAACTTTCAGAATTTTTCCAAGTATGCAGTTTTACTGCTCATTGGATTTTTTCTTGTTTTTTAATTTTTTAAAAGTATTTTCAAACTCGTATCAAATTTCAACTTTTTAATCAAAATTTTCAAAAGCAGTTTTACAGTTCATTGAATTTCTTTTTTTTTAATTTTCAAAAAGCTTTTCAAAATCGTATCACACTTTCAACATTGTAACCAAAATTTTTAGAATTTTTCTAGTTATGCAGTTCAATAGCCCATTCAATTTTAGTCTAACACAGTGCAAATTTCAAGTGACTATAAAATTGTTGACAACTTTTTTTCCGTCCGAATTACATGCTCGATTTTTTTGCATGGAAGAAAAAGCTTAGTATCGACAAAGAAAAAAACTTTAAAGAATCTGCTGTATTTTGCACTCACTTAAAGCTTTGTGTTTATTATACTAAAATTAAAAGGGCTATAAAACTGCGAAGGAAGCTTTAGAGTACAGGCTGTTGTTGGAACATTGGGAAGGCAGCACTTGGCTCAGTAGTGAGTTCTCCAAGAAACTTAACTGCTTTCTTATTAAGTTTTTAAAGTACATTATAACCTGCATAACCTTCGCAATAATGATCTTGACACTGCTGAACCATCTTCCTTCAAATGTGTCTTTTATCATAACCATTTTTCAAATAAATTATTTTTAGTGGTATCAAAATCATATCTGGAAATTTTCTTATCCGTTGTATCATGACTTTCCAATTGCTTTGGGCAGAAACTTAGCAAAGAGTGGCGCTGCATTACAGGAAATATCATTACAATTATTGATTTATTTACTTCACTTTGAATGTCATAAGCTTTCAGTGCAGCTTAACTATGAATAGCAATACGGACTTTTAAAAGTTGAGCAGTGCTATTTTCTAGAAGGATAGCTACTACTCTGATGCAAGGCTCTGCATATCAAATTCTTTCCGATCTAGCAAACGCTTTGGCCGTCTGTCCTGAATAGAGACTGGACCCGATTTCGCTATCCATTTTAGTGTCATCGCTATAGAGAGCAATACCAACTAATCCTGTTAGGAGATGTGCGTCTCAATCTGTCTTGATCGAAAGCGGTACAGGAATTTTGGTACTTAGTACTCATATAAGTCTCAAAGCGCGGTAAGGCGCCCTTTTTTATTTCTTCAGTATTGCATACGCCTAAAGCTAGCCAAGCTTCTGACTGCTCTTCGCCTAAAAACTCTTTTTGCGACTTTACCGTTAATGTAAAGTTTCAGTCTTTCATAAACGTTCGTAAAATACGTTTTTCTGAAACTTCTGCTTTGCGCATTTCATATCGTTACTTGGGCAAATAAGTTGCTTATACAAATTTTTAATTTTTTTATTCCATATCCCATAAAAAAATCCCCTCTTCTTGGTTACTTTCCCTACGCCACTGGCCGCAAACAAACTCACTACTTTCTTAATGTCTTTCGCATTCCTTTGCTTCAAAAATATTTTGCAACGTTTCTTTTTGTTATTGTTTCCTTGTTGCATCGAATGTACTTAGTTACCTCACCAACGATTTAGTACTTCGAGCTTAGTTGCTATTTGAACTTTGCTACTTGAGCTTTGAGGAATTTGTGTTAAGAAAATGTGGACAAAAAATTTAGTTTCCTAATATTTGGAGTTCTAGGATTTTATATTTTATATTTTATGTTTTATATTTTATATTTTATATTTTATATTTTATATTTTATATTTTATATTTTATATTTTATATTTTATATTTTATATTTTATATTTTATATTTTATATTTTATATTTTATATTTTATATTTTATATTTTATATTTTATATTTTATATATTTTATATTTTATATTTTATATTTCGTATTTTATATTTTATAATTCATATTTTATATTTCAACGTGCAGGAAACATTTCCCTTATCTGGGTTCCTGTGCACAAGAATATAGAGGGAAATGAAATTGCCGATGAGCTTGCCAGGAAGGTGGTCCGCATTGGTGGTATCAAAATGGCACGTAAGTGCTACATGTAGTGCAGCTGGGGTACTCTTGTCATCTAACCTACCTACCTACCTATTTATATTTTATTTTATTTTATATTATTTTATATCTACATATATTTTATTTTCTTTATCAGTTATTTCTTCAATTATTATAGCCAATTTAATTTCAAAAGTCATAAAGCAATTCACATAAGGAAAAAACTTTTATAAAGTCTTACTTGTGCAACACTATTCTTCCTATGTATGTATGTGTATTTTCCCTTCACTGTGAAAGCTAAACATGTCCTATAAAAAGTGAATTTCTAATGCACTAAAATTTGTTGCCGAATAGTTCTTTCATTAGCGAGAAAGCCAAAAAATAAAAAAAAATATTTTAAGTAGAAGAGAAAAACCAACTTGTTTCATTTCCCAGGAGAAAAGTGTATTTTTTTCAACAATAATGTCAACGATAAACTGAAAGAATAATTAATTATTAAAATCATCTGCATTAAATATTACGGTGCAAAAGAGGGACAGTAAGAAAGTTTGAATTACACAGGAAATGAAAAAGTAGATAAGTGGTTAAGCTTTACAGGCGCCAAGAAGCAAAACCTCGACTTTCCTCACGCTTGTTAAGTTTGTTAACATGGAAATGGACTCTAATTGTATCTAATTAATTTCCACACTACAGAGAAACTGGTTGGGCAACAAATTGAATTTCCCCTATATACTTTGCCATGGAAAAGAACAGCACAGGATGAGGAGAGTTGGAAAAGTAAAGAAAGTAAAAAAAAAAATAGGGAGCATAGGGGTCAAAAAGTAGCAAAGAAATGCTTACTAAAACAACAAATTTAATTGTCACGCAGTATAGCAGCATTTTAGGCGTTTAAGTGCTTTAGAAGGGGTAGCAAGAGGAAAATACATTTTAAGTGATATGGCATTATTAAGCTAATTACACTGGTTTACAGCCAAAATGCACCAGAGACGCCGTTATGAAATTCCTATGTAAAATCACCGTCTGATTCCGAAAATCAAGGTTATTTTTTATTCTATGGTAACGTTTTTGAGATATTTACGAATTACCGTTATTTCAAAAAAACAAAAAATTGGGCCCACTTAATCATATATATCTCGAAAACGAATTGAGCGATTCCAAAACCGTTTAAAGCTTTTAAAAGGTAATAAAATTTCCTATAAACTGTGTGTAAAACACTTTTTGCTAGACCCTGCAGATTCAAAGATAACGAACTATCATAACGGATTTTTTAAATTTTTTTAGTAAAAATATAAAAAAAGTCGTACTTTGAGAGAAAGGATCTCGAAAACTTTTTACTTTTTCGTGTATTTTTTGTTTTCACTCTAAGCTCTGTTTTATTACAAAAAAAATAAACTTTGATTAAACAAAATCGATGAACTAATACAAAAGTTACAAGCATTCAAGTAAATATATCCATATAGTAAAACTTAAGTACCCTACAAATAGTAGCATATGTACATATGATTCTGTCATATGTACATATGATTCTTAAACTATCTATTTAGGCGACATATGAAATTTATTACACCAATGAAGAGGAGGGAACCAACTTGCCATTCAACGGACTGCTATATTTGTACTACAAAAGTATTTGGGGTTGGAAAGTCAAGAAAAGTAACCTATGCGAGCGTATCCACAGTGTCATTACCAGAACTAAATTCAACGGAAGCTACATTGCCAGAATCAAATTTAACTTTAGTTTCGGCTCCAGTTTCATTGTCAACAGCTGATTACGCGGCATCATGTTGTACTGAATTGCAAACGGAAAACGAAAGAAACCCTTTGTCACAAGCACAACTCAATGATTGGATAAGGGATTTGGAATTGTCAAAAGAAAAGGCCGAACTACACGCCTCTCGTATGCAACAATTTAAATTTGTTTCATCCGATGTTAAGGTAACATATTATATGACTCGTCACGAACAATTCTCCCAGTTCTATACGAAGAAGGACAGTGTTTGTTATTGCAAAAACATTGCTGGTCTATTTAAACAGTTTGGTGAACCATATGATTCAAAAGAGTGGCGATTGTTCATAGACGGCAATTAATTAAGTTTAAAGACCGTATTATTGCATATTGGCAACCAAAAGCCATCTATCCCGATCGCGCATACAGTAAATACGAAGGAAACATATGAGACAATGCAAAAATTGCTTGAATTAATTAAATACGAAGAACATGATTGGAAAATATGTGCCGATCTAAAAGTCGTTGGAAAGCTATGTGGTATACAACCTGGATACACAAAATACTGTTGCTTTCTATGCAAATGGGATAGCCGAGCACGTCAAGACCACTACATCATAAAGGATTGGCCAGAACGAATCGCGTTTCAAGTTGGGGTGGATAACATAAAATACTCATACTCCGCTCCACATCAAGCTCGGCCTTATCAAAAACTTTGTCAAGGCTTTGGACAAAGAAGGCGAAGCTTTTCATTATTTGAAAACAATCTTTCCACAGATTTCAGAAGCAAAAATAAAGGAAGGGATTTTTGTGGGGCCGCAAATAAGGAAAATAACGGCCAATACCCATTTCAAAGAACTATTGTCACCAGTGGAGGCAGCGGCGTGGGACTCTTTTGAAAAGGTCGTTACTTCTTTTTTAGGCAAACACAAAAGTCCTTCGAGCTGGTAGAGAACGATTTAATCAAAAACAAAATCTTGGCGACGAAAGTGACGAGCATGGCGAAAGGTTTCACCAGCAAATGAAAATGATTGAAAGTCGGTATCAAGGATTCTGGGATGTCGCTATGATGGGTGACTACTGTTGGTTTCTCATAAAAGAAACCGATCCTTATATAAATAAGCGTCAAAACAAGACACATAACTTTTTCAATTATAAAATAAGATCATAGAGTTAAGACAGAATACATACAGTACATATGCTATTATTTGTAGGATACTTAAGTTTTACTATATGGATATATTTACTTGAATGCTTGTAACTTTTGTATTAGTTCATCGATTTTGTTTAATCAAAGTTTATTTTTTTTGTAATAAAACAGAGCTTAGAGTGAAAACAAAAAATACACGAAAAAGTAAAAAGTTTTCGAGATCCTTTCTCTCAAAGTACAAATTTTTTTATATTTTTACTAAAAAAATTTAAAAAATCCGTTATGATAGTTCGTTATCTTTGAATCTGCAGGGTCTAGCAAAAAGTGTTTTACACACAGTTTATAGGAAATTTTATTACCTTTTAAAAGCTTTAAACGGTTTTGGAATCGCTCAATTCGTTTTCGAGATATATATGATTAAGTGGGCCCAATTTTTTGTTTTTTTGAAATAACGGTAATTCGTAAATATCTCAAAAACGTTACCATAGAATAAAAAATAACCTTGATTTTCGGAATCAGATGGTGATTTTACATAGGAATTTCATAACGGCGTCTCTGGTGCAGAAAAAAAGTTGAAATTTGTGATCCAGTGTTATCTATTATTAGCAAAATAGAACGGTGACTTTTGACTTTTTTAAATAGGCCAGGTGAAGAATAACGCGATGTGATGGTAGTATTTGTAGGTTATGGAGTAATTAATTTAAGTGAACTTAAAGGACACTGCGCTAGGATTTTGAAATTTATTTTTTGGACAAAGGTATTTGATAATCGAACTTGCTTAACTGGGACTTGGTAAATTCAATGGCACCCCCTGTTTGTGACAGTTTGGCTTCAGTTTTAGAGATAACGGCATTTAAAAGTTTTTTGTAAGCTATATGTTAGAGTCATCCGATCTTGATGCTTTTCAGTAATAACTGAGATTACATTAAACAAAATTTCTGCACAGAATTTTTGCAGAATAGCCTTGAAATTGAAAATCCATTGACCAGGTATTCGCTATACGCCAAGTCTTGAAAAATACGCATGAAAGGCGAATCGACACACATCAACACCAGGAAAATGAGTTGTTTATATGCCGCGAAATATAAATTTGGTTTTCTCGCAAAGGCAAGGATACCTATATTAGCAATTTATAATTTTTATAGTAAACCCTACATATGCATATATAAATGTAGAGGAGGACTAACGGAGCCGGACTAAAACGATTTTGTATATAGTCCCTCAGCAGCATTCACTTGCCCGTTGTCCGATAGAATAAGCATGGAAATATAAAATATAAGAATTTTTCTTTTCATATTAGCTGCTATAATTAAAGAAATGAAAAAACTCATAATATGCATGCATATACATATATATTTTTCCCGATGTATATACAATTATTTGGTTGGGGGAAAAATTTTATATTGGAGATTAAAAATTTCAACAACTAAACGCTTTTAAATATCTAAAATACCGCCAAACTACGTAAAAAGCAATAAATATTGTCATTCACTGTGCATTCTCTCATCTTGCCCTACCTTGAACGTAATTTCATAATGGCGCCACTGCAGTGGCAATACTGAGCAGAAGCACAGAGAGGCATACACACACATACATACATACACAAAATTTTTTGAATAAGCCATTCTAAGAAAATTCAAACATAAATTTCACATTTTTAAGCGCGGAAATGAAAATGTGTAAATCAATGCATTTTCAGCAATAAATTAGGAGGAAATCGGCTGAGGCTGAGGAACAACAATAACGGCAACAACAAACGACTATGTGCGCGCACTCCGCAACACTGCGGGTGGCTGGACCGGCTTTGTTGTGAGTAGGTTCCACAATACACAGCCAACTAACTGTACTTGAATATACTTGTATTCATTTGTATGCGTGTATGCATGTATGTATGTGTGTGGATAGAAACGACGCTGTGCTTTCCGCAGTTTTATCTCCACCAAATATCACAAATCCGTAAATCTATGTTACGGAAATGATTTCTTGTCGTTTGTTAATGACAAGTTTGTAGAAAATGAAGGTTTTTTGTGACACTTGGATTTTACTAATTAAATGATAAATGTTTGTATACGAAAAACGTTTCTTCTGGTGGTCGGGCGCTTATAACAGAAATTCACAAAATAATAAATTACTACTTCGTATTTTAAAGTTAAGTAAATATGCCAGAGTGCTTTGGTATTAAATAAAATATTTTTACACAAGGTGGCGCAAAATTAATCCCCCAATTTTGTTTTTCAATAACTTTTACTAAATACAAAACAAAAATGATATTGAGTGATGGAAGTTTTTATTTTTACCGTTTAGTGCGCAAAAAATGTATTATAATCAATAATTACACAGTGCAACAAAATGGGGAAAAAATGTTTTCCTGGGGTCTCATAGAGTATTTCTGATCGTTTATATATATACATATAATTGGCGCGTACACCCTTTTTGGGTGTTTGGCCGAGCTCCTCCTCTTATTTGTGGTGTGCGTCTTGATGTTGTTCCACAAATGGAGGGGCCTACAGTTTTAAGACGATTCCGAACGGCAGATATTTTTTTGAGAAGCTTTTTCATGGAAGAAATACATTCGGAGGTTTGCCATTGCCTGCCGAGGGGCGACCGCTATTAGAAAAATGTTTTTCTTAATTTTGGTGTTGCGCAGAGATTCGAACCTACGTTCTCTCTGTGAATTCCGAATGGTAGTCACGCACCAACCCATTCGGCTATGGCGGCCGCTGATAGTTTATGGAAAATAAGAAGGCCCGTATTTCACAAAATATATGTGTCAGTATTTTTTTGTTAATTTCATGCCACCTGAAAGTTTACAGTTCTTAGTTTATATGAAATTTTACCTATAATATAGAAAACCCGCTTGATAGTTTTCGATTTATAAGCAACACTCTCAAAATCTTACTACTTAAATGGAAGTTCAACATTCATAGTTGTGCACAGTTTTTCCATCTCAATTTGAAGCGGACTACGACTTTCGCCTGCCCACCGCTTTGCTTCCACTCTCATTTTGTTGCATTGCGTTGTTTGGTGAAATATGTGGCATTGGCCTTAATCTTTTTTGATTCAAAGCGCATTAAAATTCATAACAAAAGCTGAGGCTACAAGTTGGCGCAAAATTAATCACCCTATCAGAAAATGTATAGTTTGAGCAAATCTCGTCGTAGTTAAATAAAAACAGCTGCAGTATACAAATAGACAAGCAATGGAGCGCGTAAAGGTCACAATAAAGAAATCCATTACTCAAAATCATTTTTTTTATTTATTAAAAAAGTTGTTCAAAAACAAACTTGGATGATTAATTTTGCGCCAAAAAGGGCCAATAATGTCAACTCTCTAAACCCACACCAAACTGTCAAGCGCTGTTTATGTATTGTCTCTTAAGTGATTTGATCTCCTACTGCACCAATTTAGCATGCAAACGAATTTTCAATTATTTTCAATAAACGTACATTGTTTGTATGGTTCCGTTCCGCAAAGGCTTGATTGACTACCAACAGCGAAAAGAAAAAGTTGACAGTGACAAAATAATAAATGATTAATAGAATAAACCTGCGTTGGGACCACCGTGAAGCAGTTCTATAGAACGGTAATAAAATTGAAAAACGCCTACTGCCCTTTTAAGTACCTTTTATTTCCAATTTCATTTGTTTCATTTTCGAATACCTCTATGAGATTATCTTCAAATTCATAGAATGTTCCGTGCAACTTAAGGCCACTTAAATCTAACAACAAAAAAACTATTAACCCAAGCGAATACCGCGAACGCGCTTATCTCATTACCTTAATACCGAATAGGATTTATAGACATGCAATAATGCAATTAATAGTAGTTAACTAACTTTGCTTGTCAATATGTATTTTAATCGAGTTCGTTAATCAATCTGGCAAGTGACTGAGACTGCTCAAGCAGGGCTGTTGCTATTTTTATAAAATTCCAGGAACTGTAGGGGTTTTCAAGTGATTTAGGGCGCTTTCCTGTTGTATAAATGTTTACTATAAAATTTAATTTATTTTATTACCATAATAAAGTAATAAAAGTATTTAACATGGATTTATAAAACGAATTTAATGAGAAATTTATATTTTGTTTTGATTTTTCTTGCAGGTTACCACAGCTTACGGTCTATGCCAAGATTATTTACCTCCTGATGGTAAGTGAATTTTTTCATAAGAAATAATATACGAGCGTTGCCTTTTATTTATATTTTGCGCCCAATAATGAAAACACAGTCAAAATTTATTAAAATAGCTTTCCTGTTTTTTTTTTAATATTCTGCCTGGAAGTCAATACACCTCTGCATTTATTTGACCTAATTTTCAAAGAATTTTTGCCACTCAGAAAAAGATCCCTTCAAACCGACCTGTTTAAAGGTTTTTAGGAATTTCTTCAGGTGTAGAAATAAATTACCTCGCATTTTATTTTTGATGTTTAGGAACGAAAAACAATCATTAGATGCCAAATTAGGGCTGCAAAGCTATGACCCATTGATTCTCTTTGAGTGCTCAAAAACTCTCCTATGTGAGCCGATACGTAAGAGTTCGCATTGTTCTGGTGAAGGATGATTGGGCGTCGGCGGTTGACTTTCATTAATTCTCCGAAACTTTCTGGGAGAAAATAGTTTTGTACCTCGCAGAATTGATTGATTTAAGTTTCTCTTCTGGTACAGTTGCGACAAGACCAGATTTTCCATAAAAGCAGGCGAGGTGCAAGCCCTTTTGGAACACCCAAACCACCGATTGCTGTTTTGGTTCCGCCTCATGTGCAAAGTTCCAAGATTCGTCATCTGTTATAGTGCCCTAGACGTCCTTTGAACCAATAAATTCAACCGTTCTTCAATATTTTTTTACATCAATCGAAACGAGCTCTTTTTGATCAAATCTTCTTGACGACTAAATTTTCATGCAACGTTTAATGTATGCTGGTACCACTAATGTCAGTGGAATTGGGGCAATTGATAACGCCCAACATCGGTTATTTCTGGCACAACAACCGTTTTTGGTTGGCCTTTACGAAATTCAGCCTACAAAAAATATGTCTATAGACCATAGAACCGCTACCATACACACATACGTGCAAGAGAATTCAAATTTAGAATATTTTAATTTTTTTTGTTATGCTAGGATACTTAACTCCAACATACGCTGACCTTATCATCCATCTAGCTTTTGATGGATCTTAAGACGCTTTGGTGTGCTTCGTAAATTTTGGCTATAGAAAAATTAGTTTCTGTTGGCCATACACCTGACTTGCACACTCTGCGACTTTTACTGTTCGAAAAATTAAAAAAAAACCGGAAATGGATTGAAATTTTCTGATTTTTAGGAAGACATAAATCGCATCGCTGGAGGCAAATTAAGAATCGCATTGCGGATTGCCAAGCGCTGGCAAAAGTGTGTAGTTCTTTCTTATGAATAAACATGTATTTTTCCAATGAAAAGTGAGGCAAGCAATAGCCATCCTTTGTTGTTGCAACTGAAGCCTTCTTCTCTTCGAAGAGTTAACTAAAATATGGCCCAAAGTTGAAAAAACTTTAAATCGAATTTCAACAATTTTAAAATCGTCCTGCTGGACATTAAACGCAAAATATCTCTATAACAAATTCAATTTTTTTTTATATTAAGGTATCAGGTCAGTCCATAAATTCGTGCGTTTTTTAAAGGATGTTTTAAAATTAATAAAAACAGATGCTTAAAGTATTTATTAACCAATAATAAATTTTTGATTCCCTGCTCGACAAATTTTTTGTCCTTGGAGCCAAAGTACGCTACATAATCATAGAAATAAATTATCTTATTATTTTATATTATTTTATCAATTTTCTTCCTCTCTTTTTAGCTTCTCGGCCACTTCCGTTTTGCCAGTCATTGCCTTTATCGCTAATTTTTTTATTATACGTTTTCCAATTCCCCTAATGAGTTCATATTCTTTATTTATATTTCATTTTTATTTATTATTTAAATGCATTTCTTTGTATTTATTTTGTCAGCTTTTATTTCTCCCTCTCTCTCTAATAAATATTTGCAAATGATCGTAAAAGTTAATTTGTACGCTAATTAAATTATTATGTATTTATTATTTGCTTGCATGTACCTGTAAGGTATTTGTTTACCTTTTTTATAACGCAGGCGCATACAAAATTAAAAACAAAACAAACAATTATTTACCCATCAGTATGTGTCGTACACTGTGTGGCTGTTTATGGACAAATTGTTGACATTTTTTGAATTCCAATAGCGACTGCATGTATGAATGTTAGAAATTTCCCAATAAACAGCAAATGCGTATTCAGTGACTGAGTCATGATACAAAAAAGAAGGCAGTTTCATTACTGCTATTTTTTGATTGAAAGCAGATTTCTGGCATTCCTCCAGATGTCAACATTAAGCCCAGCTTTGTTACATTAAAATTTTCCGAGAAGAGGAAAATTTTAGGAAATAGTTTGGGTTTAATACAAGAATGAAATTTGTAAAATAAAATAAAATCCACTGTTGATAGTTTGCTTTTTTAAAAACCACTTAGTCGATTTATTGTAAACAAATGTATACAGCATGTAAAGTAAGATTAAACCATGTTTTGAGCACATGTTCCGAAGCCTTTTATATGTACGAAAATTGTCAACATCGCATGGAAAAAAACAAGCTATAACTTTCACTTTATTTAAAATTGAATGGGCTATAAAACTGCGTACCCAGATTCTTGCTGCAAATTTTAAAATTTAATTGGACATTATCTTAAATTTGTGAATTTTGTTCAAAATTTGGAACTTTGGTATATACAATTGTTATCTCTTCTTTATTTCATAATTAGATGAAAATATAGATTTATTTTTCCGTAGTAGGGAATGGTAGTATGAAATGTCACAATCTGTTTAATCGTCAAGTAGTTAATATGGCGGGCCAAAAGTGAAAACTACAATATTTCTCGCTTATAAAATAAGTACTAAGCAAATGTAGCAAAATTGCACCCATATAAATATACAGAAAAACTCACCATGTTAGTATCCTCCTTACAAGCACCAAAAAATTGGAAACTTTTCCGCTTATATCATAGTACCGAAATTTAATTTTACATTAATCTTTAAAATAAATTTATGCTTGAGAATAATTGATTGAACAGTCCTTTTTCGGCCCGCCGAAACGAGAGGACGAGACTTTTTGAAACTGCTACCTAACGAACTCGTACATAGTATAAATATTTGGGGTCCAAGGCATTAACCAGTATAATCAGTATTACTGCTTATTGAAAAGTCCATGCAAGAGAGAGATGACATTACTGGCGCATGAGTAGCGCCTCTTTGAAGAACATACACCAAGTTTCAGTCCGATCGATGCATTTCGTTTTATTTGGCATACGTTTGAACAGAGAAAATCTACTAGTTTTCCTTTTCCATCACGGCAACGCACCAGCTCACGCTTCAGTAGTTACGGTCGCAAAGTTGTTTGACATCCCTCATACTCTTCAGACTTGGTGGGCTCGGATCCTTCGCAACATTCGGATCTAACTTCATTCCAAATCAAGTTCCCACAAAAATTGTTCATGGGATTATTGCGTCAATATATTTTTAAATGTCAAAGTAGTTGTTTAATATTTGTATTTTTATTTTTTCTATATTTAATTAATTTCATGTGTACCTGCGTGTACTTGAACTTCGCACTTAGGCTGTATATGAATTGAGTGTTGCGTTTTTACATTACAAGCAAGTTTTAAAGTGATTATTCATAGCTTTGTGATACGAGTGTGACAGTTATTTTTCACATTATTATAACACTTGCATATATAGGATAGTCAATACTGTTAGGAAAACAAGCTCCTACAGCTTTTTAAGTACATCGGTCAAGAAATAGTCGAGTAGTAGTTTAACATCAAAATTTCCTCCTCTTCTTCTTCTTCTGTGTTTATTTACGATTTGATCTTGTTTACTATTTATAACAGTTATGGGCTATTTATATTCCATTTCATATATTTTATTATATTATGAAATTAGTTTTGCACATTAACAGATCCCGACGTCCCGCACTCATGCAAGCGTTTTGGCAGCCTTCCGAGTGGTCTGCGGTTAATGCTTAGCGTATAAAACTTTCATCTACTCAAAATTAGACCCAGATCTATCCGCTACAGTAGTTAAATAGTTGCTTAAAATTTCAAGTAACCGAAGTGCTATGACATATACCAATATAGTTACACGACGGAGTGCATGAAGATTTGTTTTTTTTTATTAACAATGTTTTTTTTCGGTTTTACAGTTTTCATATACCATAAGAAGGCAATTTAATATTATATAATAATTTTTTTTTTTGCAGACCGTCTTGTCTTTTTGCTTCCTTCTTCATTTATATATGAAATATAGTAAAACAAGTCGTAAAAAAATATTATGTAAAATCCAAGTCATTTTTAGCCGCTTAATGCTTCGACTTATTGGACTAAAATTTCATGAGCCACGCATTCGAATTTCTTTAAATTTTGTATAAAGTTTGAAAGCTCGAATTGTATGGTTTTGGTTAAAGAATGAGAATATGAAAAAGAAAAAGTAATAAAGAAAAATGCTAACTCGAAAATTATTCGAAATATAAAAAGAGGTCCATGCTCTCAGTTATGCTCGCCGCTGTATGCTGGAGTTGATAAACGCACAAGACACACGCCACAAATAGGAGGAGAAGCTCGGGTAAACATCTAATAGAAGTGTACGCGCTAATTATTTGTTTATTTTATTTTTTATAATATCCAGCCAGATAAAAAAAATCCGTGAATCGTAGCAAAATGAAACTTTTTCCAACTAAATAATTAGTTTCTCTGTGGGGTCTAGGTAAGCACATTTTTAGTATAAGTTAAATCAGATAATCCCCAAAAATCATATAAAAAGCATGAGCTGAAAGTAGATCCATTAATGGCTTCAAAGTATAGATACGTACAGTATCCTCTACTACCGAATATCCAACAGCCGTCGTATGTTTTTTTGACTAGTCACTATTTCAAATACTTTATTTTCCAACAACATCTCAACCAATATTTACATCTTCATGAAAAGAGTTACGTAGAGACAGACGCGTATTTCATATGCGCACAAGCGCCAGGCAGTTATTGATTTAAGTTTGACGGTAAACAGCCTGTAGACAAAGAGTGTTTAGTTTTCAATAGATGAATGCATAATTTAAAATTTAAAAAATGTAAGAAAAAAATGTGTCAACTTTTATCAAAGCGGATGTGTTGCTTATAGCAATTAAAGGAAAAATAGGAATATTTAGCATAGATGTATCTAACTGGGCAAGAAGTCTTACATAAATGGCACTTCAAGGTGGCGTAAAATTATTCATCGATTTTTGTTCTCGAATCACCTTTTTACAAAATAAAAAAAGTTGAATATTCTAGGTTTGTCCTGAAAAAAAATTCGGTATTAAGTTTTTACTTGCCGGGATATATTTTTGTTTTTAACGCTTTTCCAAATTTTTAATAAAGATACCTCTAATAAAGGGTGTGTTTTGATGTAATAAAAAGGAGAAAAAATTAAGATTGGGCCTAGACAAACTCTTTCAAAATCATTCACGAGCAAAGAAAATCCCTACTGTGCGTCGCCAAGTTTTCAAAAATAAAAATAAAATCTGCATAGGAAAAAATAGACTTTTCCGTAAATTTGGTATAGTCGAGCCCCTGCTTCTATTTCTGGTATACGTCTTGATGTTGTTCCACAAATGGAGGCACATACAGTTTTAAGATGACTCTGGACGGCGTTTTTTATGACGATCTTTTTTCATGGCAGAAATATACTTGGACTCGAGGATCGAAAAAACTTCTTCCATCATTTTGCTGTTTCATGCACGGAAATTCGAACCTACGTATTCCCGAAGGGCAATCGCGCACCAACCCATTCGGCTACGCCGGCCGGCGGTTAGCGTCCAGCCGTACAGTTACGCCTGGAAAATGTTCGCAATACGTTTCATATAAGCGCTGCATTTAAATAAAAATTAATTTTTATTGCCTAAGATATGTCTGTACTTGTATCGTGAACGCGTGTTATTTGGGGATCATCTATCTATGCCAAATTGATTAAATTGATATCAACGCCGTATTGGCGTACCTAGGCACCTACACGAGTACTACGGGAATTAGTTATTGAACTGTGACGAGTCACAATCGCATACTATAATGACAGTTGTGAATTTTTTTAATGTGATTAATTAATGTGATTTACTTAAACAAAATAAAATGGGTACTAGCTGAACGTCCTTGACTTTCTTTTTCGCAAATATATTTGTAAATAACAACAGAGTTAAATTTATCAGTGACCACAAAATAATTGAGACGAAAATTCGTGGGGCTTGCGAAATAGCTACAAATTGGTTTTGTGCCCATAAACGATGGGACACGAAGCTTCGGTAGCCACTCCAGTACGAGTAGCAGGTAAAAGTGAACTGTATACATTTTTACTTCTGTAGTTAACGAAAAGACTGGCGCCAGTCTGTTTTATTGCATCGATTGGCGATTACTTAAAGACACATACATACGTACATACCTATAATGAGTAGCTACTGCCACCGATTGACTCATCAATAGTCACTCTTGAATGCCATTTCAATTTTCGTTTTCTTCTATCAATTTTTTTTGTTTTCATTTAATGTTTTTCAATTTATTTCATGATTTCGATTATGACTGGGGTATCAACTCTTTCAATTTGCCACTGTTGTAATTTCAAGTAGCACTTCCTTTGATAAATATGGCTGCAAAAATGCTGTAAAAGTTATTTTCAGTTATACTAATACTCCTCTTATGTCAGGCGCATTCCATTGTTAATGGCGAACTGCATGGAGCTAAAACAAAATGAAATTACAAATAAACATTTCTGAAAATAGATCAAAAAAAGTAGTTAAAGCATTTTGTAAGCGCCTTCTTTCCGTAGATGCTAAGCGAATTTACGCCTCATTCATTCATCAGTTCAAAAAGACTGTTATTGTGGAATTAATCAGCAAGTACCGTATACTCAAGTAGCTGAGCGATTAAATTACATAGCTGTAAGAAATATATTGGGTAGGCTAAAAGGTGCGGTAAAAAAATCTATGAAAATTCTTTGTGTTTTTTAATGCCATATGTGCATAAAAAAATCAATTGTGTCCGTATAGATCTACTAACTTTTCTATACTAAAAGCTAGACGAAAAGCATTGAGCAGGACTTGATTGAATTCAAATTTTCCCCATTAAGAGAGTTTGGAAATAGAGAAAATAAATCAAGATTGTTAGAAGATATAACGCTAGAAAAGATTAGTATATTGAAGTTACAAAATTGGCGTAACTTTGCCGTGGCGGAAATGAGGATAAAAAGTGCAAGACTAGCTCCGAAAAGAGAGTGCCAAAATAGCCAGCGATCGTAAAAAAATGGAAAGTTAGGTAAAGTTCATGTAAAATGGGAAGATGATTGGAAAGATAATAAAAAGGAAAAAAATGTTTATAAACCAAAAACTCAGCAATTGCCTAATTTTTTGTTTGTTTCTTTTCAAACTTCTTGCATAGAGAGTTTATGGGTCGTTGACTATGTCCACATGCAGATCTCTGTGTGTGCCGTCGTTCCGATCAGTCCAAGGTGCTTTAACGATATTTAGGAGAGAGGGCCGAAAGCGGTATAGCGGTCTACGCAACCTTCTGTGTCCTCGCAACCGTAAGAATAAATTATAATCCAGTGTGTAAGATCCGGACTAAAGTGAATCCATCGAAATTGAGTTCGCTATAGTAGCCGATCGTATTTTTTCCATTAGATTTACTGGTTGGAATGCCAATATCTTATTTGTTCGTTTATATTCTCTTTGAAGTTTATGGCGATTCGACTTGATCCGGAAAATAAAAACTGCTTTGTTTCGTTTGAATAAAACCTTTTTCCACCATCCATTTCTTCAAATGGGAGAACAAATAGGTGGAGTCAAGCGAGGCAAGTCTGGAGAATAGATTGGATGTGAAACAAGACTTTTTAAATTACCCTCGTATGATGGAGGCAGCAAAATTTTTCACCCAAGCTTCCCCAACTTTTGTACCCTCATCGAAGATGTGTGTGGTTTTAAGGGCTTAACCATCCGAAGGAAAATTGTGAGAGGAACTTATACTTCGCTCTTTGTCATTGCAAACGTAATTTAACATATTTTATGAGCAAAAAATTAGTTCATTACCATTTCAATTTCACTTTCGTGGTCACAAGCGAAAGCACAAAACGCGAGCTCAAGTGCATACCATTTTTAAACACTCCGCAATACATTCCTTGGCCAAATGTCAGCACACTCAGATTTGAGAAGATTCTGCGCACTTCGTCAAAGATCTTTTCCACATATTTTTGTTGTATGTGATCCAGTTCTCGCCATCAGTAATCTCTTTCGGCCTTGACTCGACTTCATTAAATTTCAGCAGAGTTACTCAGTTTGAAATAATGTTGATAAAACTCCTTACTGCTAATTCATGTAGCATCCACGCAGGCATTTTGTCCGAAATCATACAAAAACATAAAAATAAAAAAATTGCTAAGATATGCAAAATGTAGAAGTTTTTGTTAAAGTGCTTAGTGTTTACTTTTCTTTTTCTCGCTATAGTGTTATCAGCTTTGTTCGAGCATATAGTAGTGCATCGGCAAGTAGCTTTCGAATTTTTTATGCTGCCAATATTTACACAACTTTTCTCTGCATACTTTGAAAAAAATTCTTATATCAAAAATAATTAGAGGAGATATTATTAAAACTAAAGACGCAATACTCTTCATAATTACACTTTTAATCAAAGCCATAACGGAATTCCTAGGAAAACCACTTCAAACTCAAACCAGTTTGAATTGGTTCGAAGTGGACGTAAGTGGGCATAGTGAGCTTAAAAAGGCCCTTATAATTATTGTGAAATTGTTGTAAAATAATTATCTATTCATTTTCTATTCATTCACGCTTATCTAAAAATGTACTGAATAATCTAAAATATGTAACTGACCTTTAAGGTGTCTTACGATTTATTGGCTTTGACCTAGAATCAAGGTCTGCTAACGGCCCTCAAACTATGTAACGTCGCATGTGATAAATGTAGATACTAAATATTTAAACTCAAAGTGATCAATATTCGTTTTGAGAGCTCAACATTCCAAAAAATTCGAATTTACCATAAGGCATTGAAAGCGCAAATTCTTTAAGTTTTTTCAACTTCTTTTTGCTACACATATGTAATTAAAAATCACCTTCGCACTCCTAATCTTCAAATCAATATGAGTTATGTGTAGTATATTGAATCTCACGAACAGGCTGATATTTGTTTTAGGCTGTTGGCATTTTATCAGTATGACATTTTTGCTAGGGTCGTTTATTTTGGCAAAACAAAATAACAAACATAAACCAACAACAAATCGTACTAATACTATTAGGCAAGAACGGAACAAAGTTGCGGAAAATGTGCTTGCGACACAAGTATCTTTTTAATCATATCTGTCTGGTGGCTATCAGTTGGTATGTCGCAACGGGTAGGGTTGTGTAGGTACTTAAAATGCTGGTACTTCACCACACTTTCGACACGCTCCACCTGTTAGGGTGCTCGTATAAAAACCGAAATTGCAATAGTTGTAAATTAATAAAATACAACAATGGAAAATTACACTACAAGTGAGCAATGCCCCCCTCCAATCGAAATTTTTTCTCACCCTCTCAATTGCCTGTGGAAAAGCACTGATTCCATAGATAACATTGGAATTTACAATTTCGACGCAATAGGCTGGGCTATACCTGGCATTAAGTGCTAAGTATGGGTATGAAAATGTGTATGCGCCTATGAGTGCACCTATAATTGTTCGACATGTGTCACCATTTTGGACTGTGGGTGCTTCAGCTATTAACGTCCACGTGTAACAAGTGATTGTATGGTGATAAAATTATTTAAAAAGAAAAACCCAAATATAAATTCCTGAGTAATTCAGCGAATGGCTGATAAGACACATCTGATCTGCATACATTGAAACTTCACTTCTGCATGGGCGGCCAAAATAACATATGGACTGAAAAATGTCTTGACTAACAAAGAAAACACGTTTGCTTTGTTCAAAATTAGCTTTATTCATCAACGCAATTCCCGTCGCTCTAATATAATATAATATTTCAATATCACTTTTGTAGAACGATTTATCTTCTGCCTCGAATTAGGCCTCAGTTTCAGCGTTAACCTCTTAAGTCGAGCCAAAACTGGCAAATGCGGTGGATGTAGGGGCAATCTGAAGTTCAATTCATGTAGTTTTGCCATTGTTTTAATCGACATGTGGCACGGGTTATTGCCTTCATGAAACTATACAGTGAGCAAACGCGGCCCCCACTTTGAACAGAGCTTTTCCACTTTCTTTTGATATCTTTAAGACGTCAGCTAACTCGCGCAACTTAACTTTTCGATCATTCAAAACGACTTTGGGGATTTTTTTGGTGTTACTACCTCACTTGGACATCCACTACGTTGTGTATCATCGGTGTCTTCACGACCACGGTTGAAGTCAGCAAACCATCGTTTTATTGTTGTTTCTGATAGAGCGGAGTCCTCATAACACTTTTCAAGCCATTGCTTCGCATTGATATTTTTCCCCATCAAGAAGCAGTGTGACACGAAGTTCTTTCTGATCCATTCTTTTGAAAATAAAAAAAGTAGAGTCACGCTTAGTAAAATAACTCACGAACTAATGAAGAGAATATCATGAAATTTTAAAACCGGAATTTTTAAGGTTAGCACTAACTGAAAAAGAGGTGAATGCAATAAAGCTAGTGCCATCTATATGTTAAGCCCGGGACTTTTCAGCTCATGTGTTAGTATCAATATTTTAAAAAACTTGCACACCTCTCTTGGACGGACAAAAGTTGACTGACCGTGAGTGTCTGCCCAAAGATAAACAATATTTTTTGTTTTTCTATTTGTTTTTGAGTAAATATAAAATATAAATTGAAAATCAGGAAAAAAGAAGATTGTTTTTAAATTTCAAATCAACGCATATGAATAAACGATCGTCTTTTTTCCTGATCATCCATGAATTTTTCGTTTCAATTTATATGTTTTATTAAGCATTGGAGCTTTTTTAACCATTATCCATTTATATTTTTCAAAAAAAAAAAACGAAAAAAAATTTTTTTTCCACGAACACATAATTTCATTCGGATTTCACATTAAATTCTCAAATTTCGTAAGAAATTATTCACTGTTCCAAAATCCACTCCAAAAAAATTCACAAACAATTTTTACATGTTGCACTTACGTTTTTTCCTTATGGCATCCAAATCAGAAAGAAATATTGACACATTGTAACTCACACTGTCAATTTGACAGTTCAGTTCCGCCTCAAGCGTTAAAAAAGTAAGCGACATTATGGCTGGCGCAAAAGAACGCTGTACCCGTCGCCACTGCTCCGAATTACAACCAAACTTTACGAAACCCATTTTCAATACTTACTTAACAATGTGCGTAAGTTTGGTTTAATTCGGTGCAAAGACACGGCGGGTCCACGTTTTGGCATATATTTCGAGACCCTAGTCATCAATAGGTATGAAAATTACCCCGTATTAAAGCACTTATCAACAGCTTTCATTTGATACCCATATTGTACATACACAACCAAAGGTTACCCGGGTCCACGTTTTGACCTATATCTCGAGACCCCAGTCACGTAGCGGCATGAAAAATACTCTGTACTAAAGCATTCACCAACAGCTTCACTTTGATATCCATATTGTACAAACACATTCTATGCTCCACGTTTTGGTCTCTATCTCGAGACCCTAGTCACGGAGCGGCATGAAAAATACTCTGAACTAAAGCATTCATACATTAACAAGGAAAGAGTGCATATGCAATTTTATTTAAGTTTTACTTACATCGCATTACTTACGTCGCCGCGCAAAAACAGTAGGCCTTATAAAAAATGAAGGCGAAACTAAACATCTGGAGATCTCGCACAGCAAAACATTTCAATACCATAAAACATTTTCCAAAAAACTATTTACTTTAAAGACATTGATACATTTATTTAATTTGATAATTAATTTTGTTATTTTTTGTAGGAAAAGCGCAAGCAAGTAATTCATTTACAGAGCAGTTAATTATCGAACTACAACTACGAGTTAAAATATTCTTAATCCTGCAACCACATGCCCCACACGTGTCCTAATTAGCGGCACTGACTATAACAACAACATGAACACTTCACATTTTTACCGAAAACCGGTACCTGACTAACTCACAGACAAAAGCCACTGACGCTATGGTATATCCTACCATCAGCGCTATAACGGGCACAATGTAATAATCGATACTTAGTGGGGTCGCGTCCATTTCCATATCCGTATAGAATTTTATGAATTTCATGCGTATTGCTTCTTCATTGCTTTGCTCGTCTAGGTGCTTCATGATGCCCGTTTCAAAAGCACGCTTTAAATGTATATTTAGTAAATCTTCAATAAAAGTTTTTTCTCGTATTAGTATACCGATCCACACACACAATAAGGGCGATTTTATCTGACACAATCTCGGCTTTGTCATAAATTTTTGTTGATACAGAATCACGCGACATTTATCAGTGGTACAAAAATAAGCATAGCGCGTATCCAAAGCCAACTGACGTTTTACGAGCTCCGCATGGTCCACCACCATTACACGTTCATTCACATCTCTAGGAGCCTTATAAATTTCGAAAACATCAAGACCGACTTCGTCGACTAGTATTGAAATATTGCGTTGCTTCAAATCGGCCACACTTTGGATTTCTTTCTCATCGATATGGGCGCTGAAAATGCTTGAGAGGAAAGCCAAATAAAACATGGAGATTAGAAAGCCAAATACGACTAGTTGTATGTAGAGCAAGAATTGGGTAATCCCAGCAAATTGACGTAAGCGAAACGGTAAAAAAAGTATGCTGGCGAGTATTTCGAGAAACATAAGACCGATATACCAGCAGGAGTTGCGACACCAAGAAACAAATGCCAACGCTATAGTTAGTGAGATGAGCGTGAAGGCGATCAATAGCCATAGTTCTAAAGTGAACGGTGCGGAGAAGTAACGAAACGCCGGCAGAGGGCGCGCACAAGGCACCAAAAGAAAGGCGTGATCGAGATACAACGGTCATGTGAGAAACTCTCTTCCACCAAAGTAATACTGTTCAGAGCATAAATCGACTCTATTTTCGGCGATGAGTCGCAAGCAATCTAACAATGTGTAATTCTCAGATAATTTGACATGCCGCAGTGTTGCGTTGTGCACGCGCGCAAATAGCTCTAACATGCTTGGAAATACGCCGCCAATCACCAAATCTCCCTTATTATTCTCGAATACCAGTGAACGCGGCAGATGTATACCGCCGGAGAAGCGAATTGGGTAGCCCTTGAAATTCCGCTGCCCATACTGTTGCCCGAAGTATGTGGCAACTGTGGTGTTGAACCAAGCCAAGCGCGGAAAATGCGTGTAAGTGAAAAGCGAATAACTGTCGCTCGCCAAGAAGAGCACATTTACAAAACCTTGTTGCCAGCACCAATGAAAGAGGCTGTGCAAGTCTGGATATTCATTCGACACGAAAAGCATCAGCGTTCGAAAATGATGGCCAACTATATGCGATACAATTTTTAATTGCTGCTGTTGTTTAGCACTGGATGAGTCCAAAAATACTACTGAAAGCGTTGATGTGCTACAGAGCTTCTGTTGTAATTCTTCAGCTGCTGTTGCTGAGACTATGAATTTCGGTAAATATTGTTGCCCTATAGCTTCCTCAAATTCTAAACTACTAAACGAGTTCATGACAAATAAATTACATTTAGCGTCGATCTTCGAGTTGAGCTCATTTATAATATCCCGCAATCTTGCTGAAACGGAGGCTTGGAAAATCAACCAACCATAAAACGACAGCAAAAGGCAGTTCATTCCGATATTTTTGGCTTCTGAAAATTAAAAACTGATTGGAGTTGGATTTTCTATATAATTTTGTTGTAAATTTGCTTACCCTAACTTGAAAGACAAATGAAGCTAAAACTAAGTTGAACAATCCGGATACTCCACGTCTGCTTCATGCGAAAATTTCGAACTTTTGAATACGGAATTTATGTCACAAGCATTTTATATTACTTCGAGAGTGACACCTCATACCTGTCTTGGCATTTGATTATTGAGTGCAAACTTTCCATAAATCTTTTCGTGCCTGGCACATCTTACCACTCTCAGTAGTTTAAGGCTTTTTGTGTTTTTTTCCATTTTTCCGACGCCATCTGGGCGATGGTAATTGAATTAATTGAAGTAAAGTGTTTCGGCTTGACAGTCACAGTAACCGAGGGGTTGTGTGCGTGGCAATCACTCGATCGGTCCGGGTTCAAAGCTCACCGCGGATATGAATCATGAATTTATGGAAATAGCTTTTTCCCACCAGCAGCAATGGTAAGCCTCCGAGTGCATTTCCTGCTTCAAAAGATGCACAAACTGCGGTGCGGATTCGTCAAAAGACTGTAGGCTTCTCCTCTTCAAAATATCACAACGAGCATCACAAATGAGAACAGAAGTTCGGCCAAAAGCCTAATAGAGGAAGTACGCGCTAATTGCTCATATATATTTATAAGGTGTTTAAAACTAATTTCACTACTATTAGACTAATTCAGAAGATCATAAATTTCACTTTGACAAAATAATAACAGTTCAGAGCTTTAATTTTAATGCTCTTGCATTTTTACTCAGCTCATTTACAAGAACTGCAATAATGCCAACGACATAAAACTAAAAAAATCACTGAATGCACTTTCCAACCTTCAGCATTTAAAATACCATTTTACTGCTTTTATTTCAACCATCCAACACGCCGAACCCTATAAACTTTATAGCAACTCTATAAGTACAGACTGTTTCACAGAAGTGTGACCGATAAAATCCAAACTCAGAGTTTCCTTATGAAGAAATGTAAATGCTGCTGAATTAAGGTATAATTTCGCAATCTACGTTGTGGAATTTGCTAATCTTGTGAAAACTTAAAAACGCGTAGGTTGTTTTTAGAAAATGATTTCCGCTTTTGAAAATGGCTGCTCCCGGACGGGCGATGCCATGCCCATTAGTATAACTCAGGGGAATTTACTACTAAATATATTATAAGTACACATCCTCAGCCGATGGTTCTACAACACCCCTATGTGATTTCTGTTAAGGTAAGTTGTGCAGTCTCTTTATTATTTCATTCGTCTAGCACCTATGTATAACTAAAATTCTCAACAGACTTCTGAAGTAATTTATTGAGCGGAAAATTTACTACGCACATTGCACAGAGTGACGCAGAAAAATATGGGGCGTAGAGCTTGAAGTATTGGCAGGCATGAAAGCAGCTTGCCGACAAAGGACAAAGAGCTGATAGAGACAAAGGTAGAAACCTGGTTGCTTTGGAATATGCAGAGATAGAGGGATAAATTGGAGGTGGTTGAATTCAAGCCTAACCTATAAATGGTTGCAGGCTCACATTAACACACATTAACAGCCAGAAGCAGCTACGAAATAGATGAAGACGAACCCCCACGAGTTTGGGAAATGAAGAGTCAAGCAAATGCTTTCATTCAGAAAACAAAATATGCGTCCCATGCGTGAAAACAACCAGCAGCGCGATTAATGTCTCGAGAGGTGAGGTTCAGCGCACTAGACAGGGCTAGTTTACTGGGACGGTAGCCCTTGTTCGAGAAAAATCCGAGTCATTCTGGTACGTAGAACCGGCTGCCATGGAAATGTAGGCTAGAAACCATTACCTATTATAAACGAAGACCTTCAGCTACCTCGCCAGACCCGCGTAACTTTTGCTCAATTACAGTCTGGATGTTGTAGTAGGTTAAACTCCTACTTATGCAGAATAGACCCCGGCATACTGAACATATGTCCGGTGTGTGAAGCTACACCGCACGATGCCAACCAACTATTCACATGATCTCTCAAGCCCACTCACATAACACTCCTCTCCCTATGAACCCAACCTGTCGACACAGCACGTTTGACACTGATAGAGCCTAGGAAACTGCCACAACAACAACATCAATGTCTGGAGCCTTATGCAGACCCTGCCTGAATGAGCAGTGGGGTTGTAAAATAAGTACTTAATTTTTCTTGCTGGAAAGTCTGACTATTGGAGTTATTACTGAAGTCACTGCATTTAATGGACTAGCTCAGTGATAATTTTGAACAGTCGCTAATAGCAGAAATAAGTCTTTAAAAAAGGTGCTACTGATCAAATATTTACGTGCTTTAATGCCAAAGAATTCGTTGCCTATTATGGGGGTACTTGATCAGCTTGTGGGCGAACGAGGTAGGATTTACGTATATAAATGTTTGGTAACATATTTGCTCAATAAGTGCGCGTTGGTAAATACTCAAAGGTGTGACAGCCAATGAGTGTTTTTCACACAATTAAAGTATTTTCTGGCATTTCTTTTTTTCTACACTTAATTTTTTATTTATTTCTCTATTTAAAATTTCATGAAACAGGTGTACCATTAGCACTCAAACCTCTCATATAACCAGAAATAACTGGTTATTAGCTTCTCGGCCATAAGCGTTTAAGCACAAAGTAACTTAAATAAGGAAATGAAAACCCTTCTGTACTTGGTTAGATTAGTTTATGTCTACTAAAATTAACTACTTCAATTGAGTTGGCACTTGAAATGCTATAGTTTTTAAACTTAAAGTGTAAATTGACAAAGGTATACTTTGAATTTATTAGCTGGAGGGAGAGATAAATCTAGAGTTAAATCTAGAAAATAATTTCCTATGCATGTACGATAATTATTTACAAGGGTAAAGAATTTTTGCGAGATTTCCTAACAATTTCGTGTCTAAAAGAGTTTTGATAGTCCTACATAGAACTGATCGAAGTCATCTTTGTCCACTCTAATTCCTAGCTGTTATAGTTCTTGATTCTGTGTCCTTGTACGAGTTTTTGTATGCAGTTGAACTGGTCAATTCACAACCAATTCACTTAACTATTCCATTTCACATGAAATTCATAACACAAGGGACGAGTACTATGAATTTCACTGATGTAAAAATTCTGCTCCAAGTGTCGGTTTTGCTCTTAAGGGGTAACACCACTGTACACGCGTAAAATAAACACGATTTTTAAAGAATTTTTTTGTATAGAAGGGAAGGGAAAACAATCACTCTGATTTGGGAAATTATTACTTATATACTAAAATACAAAACTACAAAGTTTGATCGAAAAATTTTACAAAATGGCGGCATTGGAGACATTTTTGTAATGTGGTTTCTCTTGAAGGAGCTCCGCGGCACGCAGCACAGAGGGTGCAAATTTTAATCTGGAACAAAGAAATATTTTTTTTCTTAATCTAGATAAGAATAGCTAGAGAAACACGTATGGGATTTAAAAAATATTTATTTTTGTGGAATTAACAAGCATTTGAAGGAAAACACTCTATTTTGGACTAAAAAAAACGGCACGTAAATAATTATAACAATCGTTTAACCTTCATGTGCCCGGGATATAAAACTTACGTACCCGGTCGGCTTACTACATTTGTAGTAACTACGTAATTGCATGCAAAACCAATGTAATGTTAAGAAAAAAACGACTTGTATTGTGTTTTTTTTTACTTGTACGTGTGTAATAACCTTTTTATTTAAAAATATTGAATTCAGGTGGTAATTTTAATACAAAAAATGTTTTAATTTTTAGGAGTTGAACAGCATTTTCCCAAAATATATGTTTCGGTATGTGCATTACACACTGCTTTTTTGCCCCAACTACAGATTTTTCGAGTGTTGTTACGACTTCCTATTTCACAGTATTCACAAGGTACAGGATATTTTGGTTGTTTATCGTTGGAAATATCAGGTAAAATAGATGAATCAACATTAGATGTAGCAGAAAGGGATCAATCCAGTGCCATTTCGATAGCTTTACGTGATTGATGGAATCCCAGCACCTGGAGAACTTGAGAGCGCTGTTCAATTGCTGGCATAAAAAGCTGCTTAGACAAACTCCGCAAGAACTTTCGTCGCGCTTCTGTGCGACGGTTATATGGGCTGTTTTCCGAGTAAATGATGAATGATGCAAGTGCACTTATGTCCAGCATGTTATTAAACATGGCCAAGGGCCAACGCAATGTTTTGCGTTTCGTTGAATATGCAGAAAGCATTTTATCCATTGCGTCGACGCCTCCTTTGTTTGCATTGTAATCAAGGATGTATTGCGGGTTGTTTTTCTTTTCAGCTACAACTGAATTTGTCAAAGGTGTGCTGGCAAGTATTATAACTGATCTGCCTCTTTTTGGAACATAAGATACCAAAGAAAACTTTCCATCGAGAAACCCGAAAATGGAAGATTCTTCAGCACGATTGCGGTCAGCCTTTATTTCATATGGTACAAACGTTTTATTTTGACGAACAGTAGTAAGAATAGCAAGACCTTTGGACATTAAATACTTGCCTAAGTTTAGCGATGTAAAAAAAATTGTCACAAATAATAGTCCTTCCGGTGTTCTCCCAATGGCATACTAACCTTTGCACAACACCTTCACCTACGTTATTTGCTCGACCAGCATTTGAGTTTTTACCAGTATATATTTCACTTTTGAGTGGATAGAACGACTTAGAATCGCATGCAAACCAAACCTTTATCCCATACTTGGCAGGCTTAGAGGGTATGTACTGAGTAAACCTAGTTCGACCGCGATAAGCAAGTAATTGTTCACTCACAGTAATTTCTCCAGTTGGTTGGTAATATTTGCGCAGATTTGCGTTCATTTGTGTCCACAATTCAGATATTGGAGCAGCCTTATCGGTTTCTAGTCAAACTGCTCGCTGCCAAATCTAATGAATCGAACAATTTCTTTGAAGCGTGACTTAGGCATTACTGCTCGATAAAAGCAAATGCATTCTTGGCTCCATAGCACATCCACATCTTCGTCATTTGATTTATTTACACCTGCTAGTAACACAAGACCTATAAATGCTCTTAGTTCAATTAAGGTTAATTTCTCCCAGATTTTTTTATCTCCAGTGCAGTTTTTCTCGTTCCAAGGCTTTTCGTGCTTTTTCATTCGTATCTACTATAATAGAATTTGTTGAAGCATTGATGGAGTGAATATCAACTCAAAGACGTCAGACTCAATTAGACCCTGGGTAGCCCGAGTTGGGCCCACAACAGTGCTCCGAAATACATTATGGCTACTTACGCGAACAGCTTTGCTAGGAAAGTTCTTAAGCCATGCAGTTTGATCTTTAGCGATCAACGCATCATGCCCTTGGGTAATGGGCGGTTCGCCTGAATCAAAATCATCCTCGAAATCTGCTTCGAATATTGCACCCTCTTCTTGCTTATCATTGCGAATGTTGTCCTCTTCGTGTTGCGGCAAGCTGAAGTCAACTATAAAATACTATTTTGCATACATTTTATATGGTTACTACAAATGTAGTAAGCCGGCCGCAAGATGATGTTTTTTTCAAGTAGGGTCTAGAGGTCAGGCAAATAATAGTTCGAGTGTTATTATACTCTTAATTGACTTTGATTTGATAATCAGGAAGCTACTAAAAAATTCGGGCATTCTTGTTTCGGAAATTTTTTTTTTATCTCACTTTTTTTCACAATTTACTACAGATGTAGTAAGCCGGGCACATGAAGGTTAAATTAATCTATCGAAAATCCGCTCTTCTCTTAAGAAGGTTATTATACAGACGTAGTGAAAAACCTGATTAAAAATATTTAAAATTGTTTGAGTTATGCTGCGTGCCAATTTCAGAAAACGTGTTTTGAGAAAAACGCGTTTAAAGTTTGGAAATTTGGAGAAGTCGTTAGGTAGCAGTCACTAACGCTTGGTTAAAAGCTTCAAATATTTATGGAATAAACTTCGGTAACGTATAAAACTTTTTGTTCTGTATTTTAAAAGGTTCAAAGAATTTTTTAAGCTTATAAAAAAAAAATCAATTTTTTGAAATTTCTACAGTGGTGTTACCCCTTAAGCGAGAAATGAAGAAGTGCCCCGGGAAAACTCATTTCCTGACTTTTGAAACCAACAAACCTTTTTTCTTTCTTCTACTATAGATAGGTCAGGAACCGGAACGAATAAAAAGTGGATCAATATTTTCCACAGAAGAAGTATTATATATCCTGAGTCATATACCATGCCTCATGTCTCCTTTTATGTTCCAGAACGACTAATGACGGAACACAGAAATCAACTAATTTCTTTTATTGATACAAACCCATGTAAAATGGAGTGCCCTTTCATTTGTTGTTTTATGAGTTAATTTTTAATTAAATTGACTATGCAGATCGCTCTAATCTGGGCGCACTCGAAGAACAGAAACACGCGGCTCAACACAAATTTATAATTGTAATTGATTGGAGACTTTATCACTGTGTGTATACGAGAGCTGTGCTGTGGAATATATTAATTTGATTTTAATGAATGTACGATTTGCTAATTTAAAAGCTTTATCTTATGGCTCACAAATTAATTAATAATAAATTCGACTGAAATGCTGAACATTAAATTAATGAATTTTTATTTTATGTGGGAAAATCCATTTTCGGGTCGATTCAAAAGTGATACGAAAAACAGCAAAAAAATTAATCCTTATGTGGCATACACTTTTTCGAACTTTGAACTCCAAAATGAGAAGTCAAACGATAGTTAATTTCTCTATGTTTTCTGTAAGCTTTATTTGTCTCTGGGCTATGGACTTTGCTAATGTGTAGGCAAATATCACACTTTCAACCACTTTCCGCATATTTGTGGCAATAAGAGGAATGTGTGACTTGTAGCATGTATTTGGTAGTACGTTTTGTGTGCACGCGTATAGACACACATAAATATAGGTATATATTTTAATATGGTTTTTACGTGCGTGTAACTTCATACTGCAAATACGTAGTTTTGTAATATTCAAGGAAAGAAATATAAAAATGTTGCTTTTAAATTTCATACAAATTTTCTTTTTTCTGAAACTTCCCGAACTGAACTATCCCACGCGTTTTGAAAGCAGGTTAACCACAAGAATTACGAATGGAGAAACTTCACAGACCAGTAATTAAGATCGACTGGCAACTCCACTCATGGCTATGTTACCGGAACGATCCGGCCAAGGACTGTCACTCAGGCAGCATTCCTTAAGCATTTGTAGGGAATTTTTGTGCTGTTACAATGAAAATAACAGCAAGACGTTTAAGTTGATGGTGGAATCTAGCCAAAATAGCTCACACTGAATCTTAGCCTAAAGCTTCCGGACCCATTATAGTGCCTTTCAGGCTGAGTTAATAGCAATACTGAAGGTGGCTTGCGGCTTTTAGGGTCGAAACCGCGCTCACAGACATTTTTCCCAACACCCAGTCTCTTTATTTCAATACACCTCTTCGAAGGCTAGTATGGAATGCATAGGTTCCTTTGAATCAGCTGGCTGTGAAATATAGTCTGCTACGGAAATAGAGTCATTCTGATAAACTTCGGTGTAGAGTAGCTGGCAAGGAAAGGAACTATGCTACAGTCAGTAAAGTTTGTCCACAATACGATCATTGGCTCCATTTTCGTATAAACTCCAGCTTCGATATTTTATTATTGAGCGGGCGAATAACAGATAAGCCGGTAAAAACAGATGCTTATACAATAGACCGGAGTGAAATACGTAAATTTTTTCAAATCATATCGTAATAGCAGGGAAAAGTTGCTACATATCAATACAAATTTAGGAAAAAAAAGAAATTTCAAATCGGTTAATATCTTCCGTTCGCGCATTGCATTTAAAATTTACAAATTTTATCCCAAATCTAGCTGATTTACGAAAACTTGTAGAAGTTGTAAATGATTAAAGATCGAGCTCCCTTTTTATACATAGCACTTTCAGCATTGAGTAGTAGATTTTTAATTTACTAATCTATCCATTTCTGTGGTTCTGAGCGATTAACTTTTACCAATTTTACACCAAATCTACTAAGGAAGCCTATGCCAAATGAGGCTTGCGTGAAAGCGGCTTACGGCTACTACAACACGTCTGTGCTTTAGATCGTCTTCCACTTGGTTACTTGTATTCCATCGTCTTTCTTTTCATTTTGCTTTTGATTCTGGCATACCGATAAACGAAGTGCACGGAAGAGCTAGTATTCTCTGGTCATTACCAGTTCTGCTTTCACTCTTGTCGAACAGCGCTGTTTGGTCAAAAAAAATTCTATTCGATGTTCTTTTGAATTACATAGTTTACACAATTACTTAACATTAAATCTCTTGAAACATTTTATTCATGTCTCTTACTCGTAAGGACATACACTGCCCATTTTTTGGTGCACCTAAACCACTGCTGTCATCGGTCCTTCCCACTAATACCGACATTATACAATGTTGGCAAGAAGTGAGGTACAAAATGTCAGTAGAATCTTCTGCTGCCAGTTCTGGTCAGAAGTTAAGCTTCACAGTTGTAGCAGATACTGTAGCTCATCAGACTGAGTCCCTTTATTCCAAGGCTTCGATTCCAATAGTTTCCCACACAAGAGTTGTACAAAAGATTAAACATCTACATGATCGATACTACACTCTTCGTAAATCTTATTCAAGGGACAAAGACACACCTGAGAAACAAAAGAAGTACAATGATTTTATTGAACAATCTTCAAGTACATTATTTGACATTTCGTCCTGCAAGTGCGAGATGACACTCAATTGCTTTTGTCAAAGAAGCTTTGACAAGTGTATTTGTCCCAGGCCGGTAACTATCAACTGCACATGCCCTAAAGATAGAAAGATACCGCCATTAGAAATCAAATTTCTATATGCTCAAAGATATCTCGGACAAGGAAAGATTGGGACAGTAGATACCAAAGAAACTCAAAAGCTTACATTAAAATTGCAGAGAAAAGCTCGTCACTTAAGTCAGACCAACTTACCTGGACCTTCTTGTAGTAGTATTGATTCTGAAACAGAGATAACTCCTGAAGTTGACAATGATAAGAATGATCCCGATTTTCAGACCCCACGCTCTATTTCCTCTCAGTCAGCAAGTTCCAAAAATGCACAGATGCGCTTATCACTTCCAGCAACGGCCTTAACAAGTGATCGTTTTGGAGTATCTGATAGAGCAGCAGCAGCTATTGTGTCTAGTGCATTTAAAGACGTTGGTCTTATAACGGACAAAGATACTTCTTTTGTTGTTGATCGAAGCAAAATGAGAAGAGAAAAAGAAAAATGTAGACTAAAACTTATCGAAGCGGGGAATGCAATAGAGCAATTAAACGATCCGATGTGTGTGTATTTTGATGGCAGGATGGATGACACTTTAGTTTTAGTTGAAAAAGGAAACAAACGTTATCAATCTATAAAAAAAGAAGAGCACATTTCAGTAATAGCAGAACCAGGCTCAAAGTACCTTTGTCATTTAGTACCTACTTCAAAAAGTGGAAAGGACACAGCATACAGCATTGTAAATTATTTTGAAGAAAATTGTATAAATCAATCTAATGTTGTAGTGATTGGATGTGATGGTACGTCAACAAATACTGGGTGGAAGAATGGTGCAATAAAATTCATTGAAACGCGTTTAAAAAGACCAGTACAATGGGCTATCTGTCTCCTCCATTTTAATGAATTACCTCTGAGGCATCTAGTTGAAATACTTGATGGTAAAACAACAGGTCCTCAGTCTTTCAGTGGGCTTCTTGGCAAACAGCTGGCTAAATGTGAATCTTTGTCCATCGTTGCTTTTCAGAGGATCGAATGCTCTCTTCCACGAACGCTTGACGCAATAAGCTTAAGTAAAGATCAGAAATACTTACATGACATTGCCATTGCTATTGATGCTGGTTTTTGCTCTCCAGATCTAGCAAATCGAGATCCGGGACCAATATCACACTCTCGTTGGTTGACAATTGCAAACAGGTTCCTACGATTATACATTTCTTTGCAGGAGCCATCTAAAAATCTCATTCAAATTGTAAAATACATTTTGACTGTATACGCACCTCTATGGTTCGAAATCAAAACAAATTCGTCAATAGTTGACAGACCTAAACATATTTTAGAATGTATTAAAAAATGTAGAATCTTATCTTCAGAAGTCCAGGCAGTAGTTCATAAGGTTATTCAAACAAATTCCTTTTTTGCCCATCCAGAAAATATTCTTCTCTCGATGGGGGTAGATGACAGAGAGCATGTCCGCGATCTTGGATTGAGGCGAGTTCTGAAAATAAAAGAAATCCCTTCAAAAGACAAAAATATTAGAAACTTTTTGGTTCCTAAACTGAACTTTGAAGCAAATGAATATTTTGAGTTAATTAATTGGTCTGAAATGAAACTTACCTGCCCCCAATTTTAGACAGCCTTTCTTCTGAAGATATCTTGCAATTAATTTCTGATAAAGAAAAACCTAAATTAACCATAGATTTAACAAATATTCCATGCCATACGCAAGCTGTGGAGCGTTGCGTAAAACTAGTAACTCAAGCGTCCTCAAAAGTGTATGGGAACGAGAGACGTGATGGGTTTATAAGAGCAGCACTCACTTCTCGTACAGTTATGCCTCAATTTGACACTAAAGCAGACTTTGCCACTCCCGAATAAATAATTTTTCATCTTTGGTTGGTTGGTTGGGAAGGGAGTGGGTGGAACTCGTCGTACAGTCACCTTCACGCGGTGAGTTCTGAGTCGTCCAAAAAGGGCGGGCCAAGAGCTGTACACAACTTCTTTAAGATAGTGTGGTCAGTGGGCGCGCTAAGAGGGGAATAATTTATTCTACTTATATACTCAAGAAGACTTATACAAAAATTAAAATAGAGAAACTAACCACCCGCAATTACGTAAATTTATACAAAAAATGACATTTTCCACTTCTTTTCAGGGGCTGTAGGGGCTTTGATAGAGCGGTAGACGTTTTTTTTTTCAAACTATACCTGATGTTGTAATAGTCTACAAAAAATGAACTTTATCTAACATCATTTCCACCTCTTACAATTTTTCGAATATTTGTTCAATTTATTATAAAATTTGTAAATTTTAAATGCAATGCGCGAACGGAAGATATTAACCGATTTGAAATTTCTTTTTTTTCCTGAATTTGTATTGATATGTAGCAACTTTTCCCTGCTATTACGATATGATTTGAAAAAATTTACGTATTTCACTCCGGTCTATTATACAATGAGACAAATCTGGCTCAGATTTGATTAAGGAAGACCTAAATGGAGAGCTCATTTAATCGAGTTTTGGTGGATAGCATCACTGGGCACCTTCCTTTGAGCAAAAAGCGAATGCTTGTTCTGCAAATGACTTTTGTTGTAGTTGCAGAGATAAAGAGTAGGTAGTAGATAAGAGAGTCATGTTAAAAAAAATTCAGAAGGCTTGGTCAACACCAGACCGTGAAACAGCTTTCAGCGATTTTGAAGGAACAAACTGATGTGTTGACGTTAAATGGGCTATGGTGGCGGTTTGTTGGCTATATATGAAAAAATCAACGCAACCATCGCCTTTGCTGTTTCGTTGCCGTTCAGACGATAGATTGGATGAGCGTGAAACGAGCGGGCAGAATTTTGCTACCGGGTACCCGGGTGACTTGGCAGCCGAAGTTACTCTTACAATTTGCTTTGAATAGCTAAACTTCGTAATCTCTCATCCTTAGTGTTTCGCATCCGTATTGGCTAAAACGCGGCATCTTCATATTACCAATTATTTCTTTATATGCTTAGGAGACTTGCGGTTAAAGCTCGCTCACGTGGCGCTCAATGGGTCATTTGGTGTAAATGTGCCTGTCAATACTTTGTGGAGAGCAGCACCTACCTTTACCTAATTTAAATAAATCGAATTTTTACTGTAACTTTGCGTTTATTTGACTTTTTCTTATTTTCCTAATTCACCCTTTTGAGTGGTGTCATTTGCTCCCCCAACTTGCATTACATTCTAAATTATTTACAAAAAATACAGCCAGTACCACAATTTCTTAGCAATTAATTTTTGTTTACTTTTAGTTTTGAGCCACTTGCTCGTCATCTTGATCAAGACCAAAAATTACGAAAAAAAAATTCACGCCGCTACCTACTCCATCGAGTACTTTGCACACTAGACATTTCGAAAATTTTTGTGGTCATACATACATATATATTTATTAACAGTCTACATATACATACATATAATTTATATAAATGTCTATTACAATGCGATGCCTAGCTGAATTTTATATGCGAACAAAAGTTGAAGACTACTGACAGCAGCTTGAAAATTGAGAGCCTCAGCTAAAAACAGCCAGTTTGGCGTTTCGGTTTTTTTATTCTTCGTTTTTAGTTTGTGCTGGGTAGCAGGCGCTAACTACCAATTGAGTGAATGATTGACTTAAACAGATTTTTTAATTTTTAAAAGCGTAATAATAATAATAATTATGGTCATCAGTTAAAGAGACGCCCGTCAACACTTGTCGATAGCTCTCTGGATGTATGAGAAATAAAAGCAATTTCAATATTAATAAAAAAAATTGAAAAGACATTGATTAATTACTACTTAAGTCAGGCGTTTGTGTGAAAATCTTCAAAATTAGGCGGCTTTGAAGTGAGCCTCGCGTAAAACACAATAGGCTCTATAATTATAAAATGATTGAGTCGAAGTGTGAAGTGCTGCAAATTGTTTCGGTAACGAAATAAGTGAAAGGAATGACATTTTCGCTACAAAATTTTTTACCATAAACGTAGCTGAATTTCTTTTTTACAGTATAGAATTGATTTCAAAAATATTCCGTTGACGCAGTTATTCTATTGTGATTGTTATATCTTTTATTAGTTTGTAAGCTATGAAATTTATATGCTAATGAATTGGAGCTTGCTTGATCTCGCACATTTCGACTTGACTTTTTTGTTATACATATACATTCACAATAATAGCAGCGCAGTGTATTTCAAAGTTTTGACTATTTATTTGTTTCGTACCTAATTTTTTTATGTTTTTATAAAAATATAGCTCATATAATAATAAATTCCATATCACATAAAAATTCACGCTTTGTACAACATTTAAAAAATTAAAAATAAAATAATAATTAAAATGTTCAAGCGTTTTTCACTTTATTTTCATAATGAAATTAAAAGCTCTCTTAGCTGAGATAAAGAAACACACCTAATTTGAGTGTGAATTGTTATGATTTTTTCTTCTGTGTGATCTAAAGAAAAACAGCAAAAGTCCAAAAATTTAAACTTTTTGAAAGTTTGAAGAAACTGCACTTGGTATTGAGTTCTTATACATTATTTTTTTTTCAAAATTTGTTTTTTTTTCAAAAATAGTTTTTTTGAAAATTTTTTTTTTCAAAAATTATTTTTTGAAATTTTTTCAACATTCTTTTAGATATTTCAAATTTTTTTTTGTTTAAAATTTTTTTTCAAAACCTTTTTGCCGAAACATATTTTATTTAATAACTCCCCAGCTCGTTCTAAGCTCGAATATGCCACTTTGGTTTGGAATCGAATTTATGCCTCTCATTCAAACAGAATTGAAATGGTACATCAAAACTTGATTCGATTCGCTCTGTAAATTCTTCATTTCTTTGATCCACTTCAGTGCTCGGTGCATGCTGGTCCCTTGCCAACAGAAGTAAGCTGCAATTTTTGATGTTTGTTTTTGATGCTATTTGTGGGTTTGTTAATTGTTCCGCAGTTCTTGAACTGTTTAGCTTGAATGTTTCTCACAAAACTTTACGATTTTACAATCCATTTAACGTCAAATCAAACTACTATAATTTTACCCATCTTACGCGAGCTCTTACTGAGTTAAGTATTATCTACAGCTACTCAACCATGATTTTGCTAAGCCAAGATTTCTTTTTCATTTCAGAATTTCGTCTCAATATTCTCTTTTGACTATTTCCATGATTTTTCTACCATTTTCGATTCTATAACATAGACAATTACGCTAAGGAATTTAAATTTAAATTAGAAATAGCACATAGGAGAGCTAAAATTATGTTAGTACAATCTAAACATAAGCAAAAAACTAATTATGATAGGAATACTTTAGATTACAACTTTAGTATAGGAGACCTAGTTTTACTTAGAAATGAAGCGGCCCATAAACTAGAGCCCCAATATGGTGGGCCTTATAAAATTATAACAATAGATAATAATAATCATAATGTAATAATAGTTGATAAGAAATCCCTGAAAGAACAAAACGTACACAAAAATAGACTTAAGATATACCAACAATAGTTATATATACACATAGTACCGCGCGGTCCTCAACAAATAAATAATATAATGTTAATTTTAATATAATTATAAATATTTCATAAAAACCCTTAAACTTAAATTTGTACATAATATTAATCATTTTTATAAACGAATGTTCATACAATACGGTTGTATGAGCATTCTTCTAAAGAAGGGAGGTGTAGTATGATTATAAGTTGAACATGCCTAACATAGTATACTCAGTTGTTTTAAATTTAATTAATGCATGCTTCATATTTCAAAGGCTCATTGCATGAGCTGCACAAGCTGACAACAAGCATTTTTCGGCATGTGCCTAAATTGTTTGTCCGCACACTCAGTGGAATCAAACTACATTTCTCTTTGTTGCTAAAATTTGTTAAATAAACGTTAAGTAAACATGTGTTATAGAATATGTAGAAATAAGTAAAATAAGTATAAAAACTCGACCATATTTTAATGATCAATCAATAAATATTTGACAATACAACCTGGCGGTTATCCAGCATTGGTTATCAAACAGAAAATCGTCTTTTATTTATTACACTGTATTACCAGTATGGAATCGTTGGATTCATCACAAACACAAAATTGCCAAAGATTTTTTCTGATGTTGTCTTTGTTATTAAATATACATATTTCCTATAATTTTAAATAACTGAAACCAATAGCTTTATTGATTACGTGTAGTATTTGTAAAAATGTCGAAACTTGGCATTCTTTTTGACAGCTCTTTGAACCTTGTGCCGGCGAAGGCGTTCGACTCAGCATGAAATTTTTGCATTCGCAACGTTTGTTTGTGTTACCTTTTTTTACTTCACGCCAATCACCTTAATCTGTGAACGATTGGGTGCAGGAAATGTTAAGATAAAAATTAAATAAAAAACCCAAAACAGTGGCAACTGTCACAATCATTTGACAACTCAAACAATATGTACACAACACTCGTATCATTCACAAAAATTAAAAACCAAAAAAGTTTAGCGGGGGTTTCAATAGGAGAGCTCTAAATTTGATAGGGTAAAACGGTGATCTTCGTAAAACCATAGCTGTGAAATTTTGTGAGAGGACTTACTTGGTGTTATAATATATTTATTATGTGTATTGCTAACATCTTTGAAAACAAAAATATCATAAAATTTAATAAAATTATACAAATCGAAAAAAATATTAAAATTTCTAAAAATGCTTTTAAAGTCAGTGCTCTGCTCGCACGATCTGTTTCAAACAAAATTGCCTAATATGAAGCGAGAGAAATCTACGAGAGATTCATTAGGTAACTACAGACATTCCGAAAAATCACAGTTTGCTGTCTTTGATCCGCTGATATCATCGGACCTTATTTGGCCAAAATTTAAATGCAGTTGAGTTCCATTTCTGGGAAGATATCATCCAATTTCATTGGTTCCTCTTTATTTTTAGATGCGGAAAAAGCTGCGCCGAGTGCCAAGTAACAGTGTAACTTAGATGTACAAATATTTACTGAATTTCGTTATACAAGAACTGGACCATCTAATTCCATTGACAAGTGACAGCAGACTTTTCTGGCCTAACGTGCATGCTATGGATCTCAAAAATATGTGCTTTCAAGAGAATGGCACGCTGAATGAGGACGTTGAATTTACTTGATAAGAAATTCGAAGGGTCGCTGGCCTGGGCACCGGAACCTTGCACCTTAGTCACTCTATGTAGAGAATACAGAAAGTGGCACCTTCCGAAGTCTGCTGCCTTGATCTTGGCGAAAGAGAAAATAAAGACACTTTTGTGTGTACAATTTGATCTATCTTTCCTGGCTTTCTACTCAATTTCGCATAGACTTTCTCTTCTTTTTGTTGATTTCGTACTGAGGGTCGTGACCCTTGGGAAGGCGCAATCTTGCATTCTATAATTCTTGACCTGCCATCTATTTCTATTTTCTACTGGATATGCAGCATCTCTGGCTTGTGCAGACAAACCATAGACGATTGGCGACCTGAAGACCACAATTATTTGCGCTTTTTCTGAAATTAAACTTCATAGAAAAATTATATTGAAAATTGTGCCTATTTAACTTAAACTGTTTATATTATTTAATTTCGAGCGCTCTTAATGGCAAACCCTTTATATAAATATTTGCCTGTTTCTTCGTTAATGATACACTTAGTGTTTTTCCTCTTGTTCGGCTCATGTCAATATTAATTAAATTGTCGAAAATGTTTAGAAAAAAAACAATTTTTTTTTCATTTTGCTTAGCAATTTTTATAGATAAAAAGTACAAAGTACAAATATTTCAAGCTGAAGGCCACGATGTTGATTTGGAAATTATTGAAAATAAAAACTGTTATATAAGGTATAATAATGAGAGTTTATTTATTTACAAGAAAATTAAAAAAAAAATTTGAATAGATATTATTTTTATTTTTGTAAAATTTTATAACCTCCCTAGCATCGATTGAAACATAAAGAATAAATTCTGCTATAAACAGTTACGGCACATGGAATAGAATAAAACGCAAATATTCAACTAAATTTTTATTTTATTTCAATATTATTAACTTAAGAAGACTTCAACTTAAGATTTATGTACACGCACGCCACTAAGAACAAAACAAAAACATTCGTGGCATAAATTAAAAATTTATATGTCAGCATTTACCTTTACTTATAATATTGACCAAGAGCAAGAGGTTTTAAAATTGCCAATTACATTACAGCTCAGAGGTAACGGTAACTAATGCAGTGCCAATAAAGTAAACTGAAAAATCACTACCAACAGACAGCCTAATTAAACTCTAATGCTGTTCGCAGTGGGGATGCCAAACGTCCAACGCCAAACGCAAAATGCAAATCGGCAGCTGAAATCAGATACTCGTATTAACTTTCCGAATTTTTTTCTCATTTAATTGCCATTAATATATGACTTTAGTGAATGGCCAAAACATTTTAAACAACGCAACTCCACTCACAAAGTTTATTATTGAAAAAACAAACAAAAAAAATTAAATAAAATAATTTTGTGGCTGAAAAAATGAGGTACTATATATGCGACGAGTCATGCGTTAATATGTTTGACTGAGGGGTGGCGATATGTAGCTAAAAAGCTGCAGATAACATCTCCGCCAGCCGCTTGTGGGGGGTCCTCCACCGCCGATGATTATCGGACAGGTCGTAGTGAGTGGTTGTTTGCATTGGTTAACCGGCTGCTTGACTTGTGAGCAATGGTAGAAATAATCAGCATGTTTATTAATTTTGAATTTGAGTTTTTCTTGCACGAAAGATACCTAGGCTACGAATGCCAGTAGTCAAGTTATGTCATGCGATATAAATTTCTTATGCTGCGATTTTCGGTCACGTGGTTTGTTGATATAAAATATTCTTAGTAAACAAGTATACGTTCTAGAGCAATTTAGGTGAGTCTTGTAAATTAATTGACGGTTTCGACAGGTGATCTAAACAAACATGTTTCACAAATTTTCTGTGCGTATCCATATATGCATACATATATACGTATATACATATTATGAGCGCCTTTTTTTGGGCATTTGGCTGAGCTCCTCGTCTTATTTGTGGTGTGCGCCGCAAATGGAGGCGCTTACAGTTGAATTCCGCCTCCGAATAGCAGATGGTTTTTTATGAGGAACTTTTCCATGACAGTTTTTCACTCGGAGGCTTGCCATTACGCGCTGACAGGTAACTGCTATGAGAAAAAACGTTTCTATTATTTGACGTTTCATACCTACGGTGACTTTCGCAGATAGGCCCTACCGAATGGTAGTCACGTACAATATGTCTTTCTCCCTGTACTTACCCTAACTACTATTGATTCGTACGCCTACGATTTCTGAACACCCTTATAACAAAACCACTATTTCTTTATTAAAATATGTTTCCTACTACCAGAAAAACCATGCAACGGAAAGTTTTAGACCTTGTACACAACTCAAAATTTGATCAAAACTTTGAACCTTTTAACGAAAATTTTTAGAATTTTTCTGAGTACAGCCCATTGAATTTCACTCTAACAAAGTATAGGTCTCAGATGACTACAAAACTCTGCTCATTTTTGACAATTTTTTCGCTGAGGTGTCATGTATTTCCCCATATAAAAAAAATGTGGAGAATTGAATGCACTATAAATATTTCTATTAATATATTAAAATGAAAAGGAACGATTTTGAGATTTCAACAGGGGTATCACTTCAAGTATTCGTTGAAATTTTTTGTTGGTAGAAAAAGCCTAGCATCCTTTGTATTCGATAAAACGGTTCTGCGTATGCATGTGGCCGTGGACTCTATCTATTCTTCCATAAGGTAGACTGTTACTGATTAGGAAACTTATTGGATTCCAACTTCTGGAACATCTAACATCAAAATTACAAGTTTTTTACACATTTAGGTGCCTATTGTGCAGCACCTCCCTCCAAAAATGGATTTGCATAAGATATGTAAACCCAAAGAAACCGCATGCAACAATATGTACAAGCAAAAAATTTGCCCTAAAAATTCTAATTCCTTTCACAAACTATAAATAGCTTTGAAAATTCTTCACCACTCAGCTCATCACCTTTCAACTCTTTGAACTCAAAATCTACATTCCTTCATACTGAAAACATCATCAACATTTTCAACCCCTGCTATGCCCGCTGCTACACATTTCTTGTGAGATTTTGCCATCATTGCCAAAGGTGCTTGAAAGCAAATAGCGGTAAAGCGTAAAAATGTCACACATTCCAGTGTTAATCAGTGAAAAAAAATTGAGCCTTTGTTGGTGAGTAAGTAGGGCTGACAGTCAGTCAGGGATAGCATGAGATTATGCCATCAAGCGCCACAATTTAACGCAATTGGTTACGAATTCCAAAGTGGCAAACGAGTGTATATACATATGTATGCATGTACATTTTGCTAATTTGAAGCGTTGAACTTGGAGTGGAAGGATGAAATTTAATTGCTGGAGAAATGTGTTCTCCTAAATTGCAAAGCGGCATTTGGAATGACTTTAAGATTGACTTTTAAGAAGACTTCTTACTACATATTTCACAGAATGAGAAAGAAAGTGATGCTCTTTTGATTGATTTCAAAGCATTCAGACTATGATTTTTTCAGACAAATACACTTATATATACGAGGGTTGTTTAAAAAGTCCATGCAAAATCAGAGCGATGGAACTACTAGCGCGTATCGAGATTATGTTTAGTTAGTAGCGTCTCTTCGAAGAAAATACACTAAGTTTTAGTCAGATCGCCATAATTTATTGTGTTTGGAAGACGAGTGATTTTCTTTTCCATCACGCCAACGCCCCAGTTCACGCCTCAGCAGTTCTGGTAGCAAAATTAATGGAAACAGGGTTCCAACTCGTTTCACATTCCTCCTTTTTCCCAGACCTGACTCCCTCGGATCCCTCGGACTATTATTTGTTCTGCAATTTGAAGATCATTCGGCTACGGCGACTACGATTAGTTACAGGATTTATCCGCTTCATAATCTTTTCTAACCACCCCACTTTATTTATATTTTATACAAAATTTGATAAACAGTTTTTGATAATATTTATTGAATTTATTTAAACAGATTTACTGTTAGTTGTCAAATAAAATTTATTGAAAATTTTTAAAAACTTCTTACAAGTTACTAATCGCATTTTTTAACTTTCTTTTCAGGTAAGTTTAAAATAAAAACTTCTGCTTATAATTCCACTACTCAATATGCGAAAAACAAGGTAAGTCTAACAAGTTTGAGATTTCGATATATTTTCAAAATTTGCTTAAAAATATCCACTAGGAGCTGAAGTGCTTATGTGTATACTTTAAGTGCTTTACGAGTCTTATTGATTCAACCGTTGGACTTCGCTCACCCTCAGGCCAGTCGAAGCTGTCTTTTTTGTTTCCCAAAACCAACTACTACTTTTCGTTTTTAACTGCGCACTTATGCATCGTATGCTTGTGTGACTTACATTGATTTCGCTTCGACTGCAATTCGCTATCGAGTGCGAGCCATTGGTCACGGTTTTCAATATTGAAATGAGCAGGGAATGTTTTTTTTTTATTTTTGCAATGCACTTATGTTACGCTCTTATTATTTTGTGTTGCTCTTGTTGCACACAAGTGTTATTAACACTTGGCATAGTGTGACATAAAAATGCACTTTTCCATTCGGCAATGGGACGACAAATGCAAAGCCAACAACAGCAACCTAGCAGCAGCAACACTTCAATTCCAGAGAAGTCTACTGCAATGCACTTTACTGTTGCAGTTCAGTTGTGATTTGTACTATTTCGGTTTTGTTCTCTTTTCTTTGGTTTTTTGTTTTGCTTTTTTCACTCTTTTTAATTCTGTGCAAATTAAACAAAGTGTCCAATGTCAACAGCAACGTCAACAACAATAGCACCCACCACAATGGAATGTTTGGGCCGCGCGTAGAAGCTCACTGATCACTCACTGGCCAGCATTCAGATGTGGGCATTGTCTCGATGCACTTGCGGGTATTTCTCTTGCCATATACGACGAGTGTTGTTGTTCGTTTGGATGTATGGTATTTTTGTTGGCGTTTCTCATTTTCGTTGTTATTGAAATATCGAGTTTAAGCAAAACTGTCGCAGTTAAGTAGTTTTGAAGATAGTTTTTTTTTTTTTGTCTGCTGATATCGGCGCTTCTGATGTTGCTGAGGGAACCTTCATGCAGCCACCCAAGCATGTAAAGGACATCGACACAGCTTTTGTGAGGTGAGGTCGAAAACACTGAAAATAGCTTGAATAAGGAAATAATTTTACTCTATGGAACTGCGGTCTCATATGCAGTTAGAAGCCTTTATTTAAAAAGGGAACTTAAATAGTTGTTTCAGTTGTAACAGAATTGAATTAAGGTGGTATTAAATGATGAAATTTATCCAATTTTATATAAGAAGAGTGGACAACTTAGATTTAGAAATTTTCGGTCACTTTAGTCTTAGTGTGGTCAGTCTAGAACACCACACATGATTGCCTTTTGCCGATATTTTATGGTGAGAGAAATGATACAAAGTAAGCTGCAAAAAGTATGAGAGAAAAGGGTGTGTAAAATGAAGTAAAACAACCTTGCAGCGTCGCTTAATGCCAAACAAATTTGCAAATAGCGCCAAGCGGAAGGAAGGGTTTTGCGGTTAAATTGCTAGTTCGTATGAATTACGGCAAAACTCTCGTATGATGCAGGTGTTCCGAAATTATTTAGGGTTCAAAAAATAAAACATACCAAAATATTTATGTCAGTATTTTTCTGTATACCAGCTATTCATTTCGGCTTGATATTTATAAGACATCTTTTTTATGACTTGCTAGGTGCCAACTTTACACACTTTTTGTTTCTATAAAATAATTTGTATGTACGCAAAATTTCACACGCACTCAAAAAACCGCATTGTGCCTGCAATATACTGTTACTTTTGTTTGCAAAAAGCATACCCGTTATTTGCCAACTTGTGGTTAGTGGAAGTTGCAATTGTTTTCATTTCACTCGAGGCGCGTGGATTTGTGGTTTGCCAATGTGGCGTAAAATTTTGCAAAGCAATGCATTTTTGTTTTGTTTTTTGCTTGTGAATCATTTGAATATTTTATATTTGTTTACATACTTGTATATGCAATAATATAGAAAATTTGTATGGGAGAAAGGAGTTAAAACAAAAACAAACTAAAATCTTTGTAAACCAGGTTTTACCTGGCATTTCAAACAATAGCACGAATTGCATTTCTCATTTCAGGGTTTTACACCAGACTTCTATCTCGGCCCATTTGTAACTCGTTAATTTAATATAGAAAGTTCCTAACGGTAACACAAGCTATGAAAAAATTTTAAAAAATGTCCCTGCTTAAAATGTCATTCTGGTTTTCCTCTTCGCCCGCAGAGTATAATTTTATATTATACTTCTACAGACAGCGTCAAAATAAAGTGTACATTACATATTGATAAGTTTTGACTATTTATGTAATTAGTAAACTCAATTTTTTTTTTATAAAAATATAGTTCATACTACAACAAAAACCATATAAAGCAAAGTTTTGAACTTTATTTAAAATTTGTAAAAAATCGTCGAATTCAAAATGTTTAGAAAAATTTCGGGTATGCAATTTTATAAATCATTAAATTTTGATATACAAAAGTAAAGCTTCAATTACTGCAAAAATTCAATTTTATAAAATGGTAAAAAGAAAGGAATCGGAAGCGCATTTGTAAGCTGATAAAATACGAGATATCAATGCAAAGAAGCTGGTATGCAGTTTTTTTAATTAAAAAAAACTATATTTATTTTTAACTATTAAAGATTCGGCAACACTGCTAACAATATGAAACCATTAAAATTTAAAGGTACCTACATCCGGCAAAAACTTTCAAGCGGAACTGCCTTCTTGTTTGTATCATTGGCTTTTCTATACTCAGGAACATTTTCGTGGAATGATTTTTGATGGCTTTCAACGTGTTTGCCGATAAACTTGTTATTGTCTGCACGAGATCACGATCGCGTTTAATACGGTGTAAATCTTCCTTATTAGAGACACGCTCCGTCCAGGAAATTTTAAAAATTCTTCTAAACGCCCACATTTCAAACGCCTATTTCTGTTTATGGCATGAATTTTGAGTGTCCAACATTCCACACCCTATAAAAGCATAGACCGTAGCACTTTATAAACCGAATTTTGGGGTTGATGTTAAAATCATGGCAGCTGAAGGTTTTATTAAATTTGCAGAAGGTGGATCTTTTAATTTCTATGCTTGGCTTTTGGTAATGAGTCCCCGTTTTTCGTTGGTTTTTGAATTCAAAGGTTGTCCCACATGACATGTCCTTAAGATTGACGAAAATATGTTGTTGTGCGGACGAAACTCAAATTGCACGTAATTAGCTATTACAACATCGGCACAATAAACATCATTCCAAATTTTAGGGGTGTGGCTTGCATTTTCGTCTTTATCAAAGAAAAACTGTAAAATTTAAAAGTTTTCTCTTGTTGACTTCCATTGTTAGCACCCTGTAACTCACAACTGAATGGAACAAACAAAAACCGCAAAATATTTTTTTTAGTGTTAAATGTCACCTTGACCACGAGCATAAACTTTCAATTGTTTGATCGATATTTTACGAGACATCGATCACTACAGATATCTACCGAGAAAATAAAGGATTGACTTGCATAAATTCCGTATTGCATGACATTTTTGGCCGTCAAACTGATTAGTTCGCATTGGATCTGCATACTTTATACATACATAATATACATACATACATACTTACAGCAATTTGACGTATTTAAAAAAAAAACTATATTTCAGCCAATTTCTAACATTATTTCTTACTTGCTTATATCAAAGATTAAATAGTAAAATAAATCAGTTCTACCAAAAAAACAAAGAAGCATTTTACTTTATTACAAAACCGTCCCGTACCCCTTGGTAAGCATCCTGTATTACTTTAATACGACTTAATTGTTTAAAAATCAATTCAGCATTAAAATAGAAAAGTAAAAAAAAGCTACATAAATATTTCTCAATACACGCCCCTTTACTTCAAGGTCAATATCCAACTTCTTCATAGTGGAAGCTCTGCTGCCTTCCTCGCAAAACGGATGTCAATCGTAAAACCACGAAATTAAATTTATGATGTGAAAAACATAGTTGTAATGCAGCTATGGAACTAATAAAAATGTCGCGGATTTGCCAAAATATGAAACCATAAGTACCAACTATGGTAAGACATGGAAAACAAATGGCATTTCTATGCCACACAAGACACAGCAGCGAAGAAGGGGATAGACAAGTGCATAAAAAGGGTTAGCAAGCAAAAAAGTACAAATCGTAAGCACAAATTGAAAAAAGTTGTCATTTATCAAATGCGAGCGTATCTTTTAGAGCGCTCGAAAGGAAAAAGACAAGACAAAATAAGTAGACAAAATACATACAAGAAGCATACTTGTAAGGGCATAAATGAAAACGGCAAGGAGCCAGGCTGTCGCGAAAGGTACAAATGTGGCTGAAAAACAGAAAACCCAGCGAAAATGGATTGAGTATCGTAAGGAGTAGTATTTGCGGCTGGCAAAGGATAATTCAAACAAAAAAGTGGTGTGAGCGATGCGCATAAATAACAAGTAGTTGCCTGCTGTTCTCCCCATTGCTTGCGTCCAACCAAAAAACTTTTCGATGTCACGCAGTGGCCAAGATGGCTTTGCTGCCAATTTTTCCTGCGCGCGGGATGCCATCTTTCACAGACACATACTGCTTACACCAATACATGCGTTAATCGCTTACAAAAACATTAAGGAGAAGAGCTATCATTTACATTGACAAGAGCAAGGGGTGGAGCATATGAAGAAATGTTAAAGAAAACAAAGCATAAAGCGATTTGAAAGGAAAAGAGCAGCTTGAATACTACTTGAACTTTCTTGGCAGTCCTTTTGGTATCCGCGGAAAATATCAGCTCCAAGCAAAAAGTGGTAAATTGCTCAGATGATATGGGTAGTCTGGAAGATAAATGATAAGGGGTCGCACTCAGAGGTACATGAAGTGCAACGGTGCTATGAAATGGGTTGAGGTTACGGTTGCACTACTTTGTGTTGATTGTTGATCTATTTTTGTGTGAATGTGTGCACACTTATACACGTACACGTACACGTATAACACTACATAATTCCATTTATTGCGAAAACTTTATGTGTCTCTGCATCTGTGGGTGTGTTTGACAGAGTTCAGTGACCGCCTTTGCTGCCAACTTTTGCGCTGAATGCTTTTATTTTTAGGGATTTCCCCCTTTTTTCGTATTGACTTACTGGATAAATATTTGTCAGGCGCGCCAATGCTAAATGCTTCCGGTTTCAGAAGTACAGGGTAGCCACAGCAAAATTTTCTACGTGGGTGCCAACAAATGTTCGATCGATGAGTAGAAGAAGGTAAAGAAATATTTGTATCTACTTGTGGAATGGATCTTCCATTCTAGTTGCGTTGATGGACCCAGAGCATTTATGTAAAGAAGAAGTGGGTGAGATTGGGTTCAAAATACCTTCGCACTTACAGCGACCGTCGTCTACTGCCCTCAATGATAAAATACAACAATCGTTTTTCTCTTCTGGGGAGCCTCCTTTCCCAGGACAACAAGCAGATTTCAATTTCAATTCTATTTCATTTTTCATGCCTGGTTTTTAAGCATATGTACATTTTTAATTTAGGTTCGTGATTCGCAAATTCTCTAATCCAAATTTACATTTTCCACCAGAGGTAATGAATGGGAAAAAAATTCGCCATTTGGGATTATACAAATTTAACCACATATTTGAATTTAGTACAACAATAAACTTAAATACAATAATATTTTACATTTGTAGTATCAAATCTTCGCGGCCGGAGAGAGAGTTTCTGGAGACGTTAAAGGGTTAAAGATTATTCACTACTGACATCTAGGCGTCACTTTTGAAATTCCTCATCGAAACTTTCTAAAGTGGTTTTAGATCTGGTAAATCTGTCAATTAAATACACAAAAACTTGAGTAAGGATTTAAGAACTTCAATAATAAATTCATCGCTGAAAACTATAAAAATTTGCCAACATGCTTTCCTTGGGAATGGGTTTGCTTTAGACCAAAAATAGTCCCATTGCAAACCGAAAAAGCTCTTCTGTTTACAACATCCTCTGAGACGTCACCAGGTGTTCCAAAGGAAGAGTAAGCGCAAAGCTCCTCCCACCGGTTCAAAAACGGTGTTAACTATAATTTTATGTATGCCGTTTCCTGAGAAACATTTGAGAATTTTTTTTTTACTATTTCACTTGACATTTCCTTCGCATTCTTACTCAATAAACATTTTCCAGGTATTCCCACTCGCAGCCAAGCTAGTCCAGTTTGCGTGCAACATCGCACTTAGCGACTTTGTTTCTCATTTCTCTTGAGTACTTTGGTTTTTATGTGGTCGCCGCTGCTTTACTCTTTTATTTTCGCTGTTTAGTTTGCAAATGCGTTGCTTTAACTTTAAGTTAATCGTAATTACGTTTACTGCATGCACAGTTATTTCACTTTTTATGCCACTTTAATGGGAACCACATTCAAAGAGAGCACGCAATGCAACCGCTGGTAACTGACCGCCTGTTGCTGGTCACGAAGGGCGTTGGGGCAAAGCGATTTCAGCTTTGTGGTAAGAAATTTGCTAATAAATTGCGATTTTTCTCTAGAAAATGAATTAAGTTCACAGCATATAACAGTAAATTATTAATAAAAATTTATAAAAGTTCTAAAAAGATGTGCAAATATTTATATTTCCTTTAACGTTTTTTCTTAAAAAAAAAAATAGCTTGCAAAGTCTAAAAAGCTACTCCAGTTAGTTTTTGTAAAGCTTTCTGCAAAAATTTTGTTTTGTGTAAAATAGAATTGCATGAATTTGCAAAAACACATCCTTTAAATTCATCACTCCTGTCCGCTTCTCTCTGAGCCCTAACTAACAAAACCTCACTGAAATGCAGTTCCTTCTCTACTGAACGTCCAGCAGTGGCATTCATCATGTAGCCATGCAAAAGTGCCTCATTTCCGTTTGTACCGACGGCGCACATTTACAATAAAAAAGTAGAAAACAGTAAAGAATGGTGCAAAGCACGATTTTATAGTCAACTTCCGCTCTGCTATTTTTTGTTTTTTTCTTATTTTGTTGGCAATTGCAATACGCTAATTCTTATTTTCTTTTCAAACTTTTAGAAGCAAATATTTTTCGCTTTACTCCAAAAGCCATAAACATGAAAGTATAAAAAAACGTATTGTATTATGCAATCTCATCATTTTCGCATTCATTCCCCTCGGGTGTGCCAAACTACTACACACTCCCTCTCACTACACTTCACATGTGACTCTCCATACGACTCAAAAATCCATTTGATATTGCTCGCCTTCTGTTGACCAACTGCAACCCCCCATATGCTTTTTTATTAAATTTTCATATGTATTTTTGTATTGGTACACCTTTTCTATTTACCGTTTTGGGGTCCATCAATAGGATTTATGGCTGAAACAGTAATTACGAAACCTGTATGGCTGGCTTTTATTTGCTCGTTTCGTTGTAATCGCGCGCCCCCAGCATTCTTTGCGGAAATTCCTACATTCTTCGTGCATTTTATGAAAATTACGAGACCTGCTTTTATTGCTGATTTTCCGGTATATTGATTACTTTGGGTTTTTTGTTTGTTTTTGGTTTTGCTTCTCCGCCCTCTTTTTCTATGCCAATACTGTGAATTGTGGCTTTGCGCTTAATGCCACGCTGGTGGCAGGCCTGCGAGTCGAATCATTTCTGTAGCTCATACTTTCGATTGGATTTTGGAATTTGTCGGCTGCTCTACAGCTTTTTGCGTGGTTTTGGTAATTGAAATTGGCATTTATTTGCACTCAGCATATTTATGAATATTAAAGGTAATGTATTAGGAAAATGAGACATGTCCTTTGCGTGCTGGAAATGATTGGAGTTGGGGGCTAAGCTTGCATTTAAAATTCATTTGAGACTAAATAACACTTTTTTGGCTAAAGTTGCGCGAATTGTATACTAATTTCTTAGAAATAACTGGAATAGTTTCGAAAAATAACTATGCACTTATTTTTTTAATTTTAAAAAGACTTTTGTAAAGCACTTGCGGAGTTATTCTAAATCAAGAGATCTCTCTGGATGCACAAGGTGACAAACACCAATGAATTCGACAGCTCAGCGCTGAAAACTGGACGCATTCAGTTAATTTTCATTGGTCTGTCTAAGGACTATAAACGTTGTCCTTTGGAAGTCGAATTCAACAAACTTAGCTGAATCACGCGATCTTCAACGAATGAGCTTATCAATCATGCATCTTAGGTATAGAGCCGCCTCATGAACATGAGTAATTTACCCATAGGTGTCGGCTTGAAGAAATTTGAGAGCCGAGGTTTTCCTATCGCCATATTCGAGACTGTTGGCAGCTGTGGCGAAGCAGGTGTGTAATTTGTGGCTTGTGAGTATATTCCGGGCACTTTTTGATCAAGATAGTATACTCCGATATACTTGATTTACTAACAAGAATTTGTGCACAAGAAGGTCTACTTATTTTCTGTGCTGAAGTCACTCAAATGCCAAATTCGCTAAAAAAAAGTACGGTTTGCTTCTCCCAGCCAACATCACATAGTCGGACATCGATGGTGGGCAATGCGCCAACAAGGCCTATCTTTAAAGACTTCTCATGCATATCGTTTTCGAAGTTTGCGCGTGAATTTTAAGCAGGCACTCTGAAGAAGAATCTAATTATTGCCTAGCCCATTTGCTGAAGATGCCCGCATATGCTTATTGGATAAACCACTTATCTGAAATAAGTTTAAAGGTTTTACTCGTACGCAGCCATCTTCGTAGGTATTTCAGTCACTTTTCGATGGTTCGCTCTGTGATGTTTGAAGGCTGGATTAGAGGTTAGTACATCATAGTCAACATGCCTGAGACGATTGCAGCGATTTTCAAAGTGGTCGCCTGCCTTGCAAGGCCTCAACTTCAAGGTTAAACGCTCATGAATTTGTGCATTGTTTCTTCCAACTCCATCACCGTATATCTAAGTTTGAAACGCTAGCAAAGCAAAGCCTTGTCCGACGAAGTTCATTGGCTTCTTCAAAGCTAACTAGATACAAAATCTGAAATTGTTTTTTTTTATTTATTTTTGTTCACTGGCAATGAATGAAAATTTTGCATTTATTTATGCAAAATAAACGGAACTTAATACATCTTTTTACACATACATACACGAGACACATGACCATACTTAACTTTTCTAAGAAAAAAGGGCCAGTAAGAAACTAAAAAAGCACATGAAAAAACACTGCATGTTGGAAAAAAATATGAGGCCCAAAGACTTTGTTGCAGTCGGTGATGGATTGTCATTTGACTAGCGACTACAGCATTATGGCAAACTGACATACACACACACTTACACCAATGCATATATGTGGCAATTTGTTTATTTATTTTGTATTTATTTGTTTAAACAAATAAATAAGAAATGAAGAAGCGACCAAGAAGAAGGCTGAAAAAATTATGAGAAATTAAAGCGCAAATAGAAAATCGCTGCCCTTTTGTGGGAAGTGGAGTGGCGTAGTTGCCTGGCTGTGCGGATGTGCATGCGTCTGTACGTGTGTGTGTTTATATGCCGCATTGCATTTATGACAAAAGGTTAATGACATATAAGCGCGTCGTATTGGCTTTTGTGGCAACTCTGGCGCTCGCGCGCTCAGTCGCTCCCTGCTCAAACGGTGACACGTTAATGCGATATCGACCACCAAAGTCCACAGTGACAACAAAAGATATGCCGGTGAGAAATGGGTGCTGCATACCAAGGCGATGGAAGAAGAAAACTAAAAAGAAGAAGAAGTAGAATTGTGCGAGTATGTGTTTGCGCATATCTTTAGGGCTTATCACTGGGCGATAATGAAACTTTGTAACCAAGCTGATAGAACCTCATTGATCAAGCGTTGTAGGAGAAATTCACTAGTAAATATATTTTTATGTGTGCCTTTTAGTATTTATTTATGTAAGGGAAATTTTTCGAACAGCATAAAATGTTGCCCAAAATTTATAGATTTGGTCGTTAAGCCGCTAAGTCACTATACTCCTATACCCGCACCGTCGCTTCTTTCCAATTTATTCTACTCAATTTAGAATTAGAACCGCGAAATTGCTCTTTGCCAGAAAACGCGCACAATCCCTCATTGGCAATGACTGATGATTGCTCATGATATTCTCATGTTTAACTTTGCAACTTGCATCAGGATACAAGTCTGTGATGAGATTGATGATTTTTTCAGGAACACCTTTGCAGACGAGGGCTCTCCAGATCGCGTTGTGGTTGAGAGTGTCTCAAAGTCGATGCAGCGCATTCATATAATAGACGAATTCGAAGACTTCAAGTCCCAATCTTCCTAACATTGAATCACCTGCTTAAGTTGCGAAAGTCTTAGATGATGAACGGAGCTGAATATGCTGATGTGTTTAAAAATTTCATTAATAATGGTCGTAAAACTAAAAAAATCAAAGCAAATGGTCAACACAGTCATTCCATATTGCATTCTGCACACATTACAAAGATTTAAGAAACATGTTATAAGATTTAGTATGCTGGACTCGCGTGGTATGACATTTTTATTTGTTTACAGTATGAGCTCCACTCGCTTCTTCCTCAATAAGCTTGGAGTAATGTGGGCAATGATACTGAGAATCTGCATCTGAGGATCTGCGTCGTCACTCTACTCGAATCTCGATGCACCGAATTACTTAAAGCATCAGCGAGGATATCGTAATTTGAGTGCGTGCATCTACATACGTACATGAGCCATTCGCTAGGATAATATCAATAATGTTCACTACAAATTGTCGCACAACTATAGGATACACAGCTATTTTTATTAATACAAATTTGAAGAAATCATAAAAATATGCTGAGACCACCCAACCACTACGAGTATTTACAGATCCAGTCAGATAAGCAATACTCGTAAAAATTTGCTGATCTGAAGAAAACAACCCGAAGCTTCTTGCCTGGTGGCCAACAGCTGTAAACTTAAACCCGAATATCCAGCTCCGCTCCTTTGACTGTTCGCAGATATTCACATACATTTACAACATTCGCACAACTGTCAATCTTATAAACCTTTCCTGCTGCTTCAGCCACTAGTCTCACACACTTTTAATCGTCTACAACTTTGTTAACTTTTATTTCAGCATAAATTTCACTTTTTAAATGAAATTCTAAACTGATTTTTATGTGTACGCTTTAATGCTTTAGCGCTTTTATTTTTATTTTTATATTTTTCTCATAGTTTTGTAAGACATGTGAGTATCTCAATCCGCAGCGCAAACGCCATTTCTCTTCCTCAAATGATCACCTATTAATAGGTCTCTCTCTCTCTATCTCTCTACCCGCACAATTCTTTTATTCACCACTATTCAGTGTATTTATGATCATTATCGGCTTTAACGATGATCATCAGTAGCTGGAAATTTACAGCAGTATTAAAATTTAACTATAAAATTGTACCTAATTAAAATTACCAACACTGTAGAGTTTGTATTGTTTTACTTCGGTTTATTCCTATGCATGAGTATTCGTGTATGTGTGTGTTTTTGTTGTGTGACAGCAGCGACACTTACATTTGGTCAAATAGTTATTGGAGACATTTTACGGCCCATTAATGTGTCCTTTTTTGGTGCGCAGCAAACACTGGCGCGACTTTAATAAAGTTGTTTGCGCATTTAACGAATGAAAGATAAGACATTTTAAAAGCTTTCTCAGCAGGCCAGAAGTGTCTCTGGTTTTATTTACTGAGCATTTGAGTGTCAGGCAGCGTTAAAGCCACATAGGTAAGTGGGGATATTTTGCATTGAAGTTGTAATTAGAAATGTGTCAGAAGGAGGTAAAGAAACATTGTGATCATGCGATTTTAAGTTACAAAAAAAAAGAAGTCAAACTTATTAGCAAATATACACACAATTGTCTAAAAAGATATTTTTTATTTACTTAAATATTATTGTTTTTAGATCCTTGTTTTTGCATCATAGGCTACGTGCGCATCTCATGAGTGGTTTGCAGTGACCGAAGTGAGTATAGACTTTGGTTGCTGTTAGATAGATAGATTCGATTTGAGGTTTGCACTTCCATCTCATGTCCTTTTATGCGCACTCCTCATCACAGTACCTCATCCAAACCCAGTTTCCTTATTAAACTTAAGTTAGAGCTGGGTTGCGCTGACCGTATACACCTTTCTTTTGGCTGCATTTTGACGTGATGTCTCATGCTTCTCCACGCTATAGCGCTGTATTCAAGAAGAAGGTACATAGGTTGCTTGTAGCCCCTAGTGGGATCGCTATTAGAAGAGACTTGCTTGGACTGGCCGAGAAAAGTTTTGAGGGTCTGTCAACCAGGGATTATGGCTGAAAGCAAGTAGAGCAAGCAGCACGCTTACAGAGCTTCAGAACTGGTGCATGAATCATTACTGATCAAAAAACTCGCCAAGGGCAACACTTAAAAATCACTGCAATGATAAGTTTGAAGCTCAGGAATGATAGATTACAATATTTTGGCACCTGTCGAGAGTATTTCTCGTTGTGACGTAGGTTAAGTCAGGTTACGGGAGTTTTCACAATCCCTTAGAGACCCATTAGGCCTTGATGACCATTGCGATACTACTAGATTAGACTCAAGTTCCCTTTCTGATTCACAATGTGGTAAAATCACTTCGTCAGACAGTGATTCGATTCCATATTGGTGTTCTGAGGTAGCCGCGATTTCACATTTCCAGATGCGGCACATGATAATTCCCCGATTCATTTCTCTTGTTCATTTTACAAGAGTTTTTTGCGCTAAAAGGCATTTTAATGTTGTCGTACGCCACCTATAACCCAATTTTGACTCTTGCTACCTTTTCTTATATATATACAGTCCTGTGCAAAAAAAAAACCGGACAGCTAATTTACCCTATTTAAATTTCTTTAGCTTGAGTATAAAGCTTCTTGGCGGTAAGTAGCTTTTTTTGTGTATAAATAGAACAGTTTTGAATTAATTTGTATCATAATTTAACCAATAAGTGAAATAGTTGATACGTGGCAAGTGTTAATATCAAAAATATGCCAAGATCGAAGCAAATGGGAGCTGTCGTTAAGGGGCAAATTATTGCACTATCACAGCAAAAATTGTCCGTACGTCAAATTGCTGCTAAAGTAGGCTTCAGCAAATCATCCGTTGCCGATTTTTTAAAGAAATTTGCAGAAACGGCTTCAACGGAGCGAAAGAAAGGATCTGGACGACGAAAAAAGACGTCGCCTGCTGAAGACCGGATGATTAAGCGGATGTGTATCCAGGACCGTTTCAAATCTTCGGCAGACATCAGGAAGGAGTTCTTGGATGCAACTGGCGTCGAAATAGATTCATCTACTGTGCGTAGGAGATTGATAAATGCCGGTTTTGTAGGAAAACATCCCGCAAAAAAGCCGTTTTTGAACGAAAAAATGCGTCAAAAACGATACCGCTGGGCCAAAACTCATGAAAACTGGACTGTCGAGCACTGAAAGAATGTGATTTTTTCGGATGAATCCAAGTTTAACCTCTTTGGATCGGATAGTATCCACCATGTGAGGTGCAGATCTGGCGAAAGATATAAAACTGGATGCATACTGCCTACTGTAAGACAGTCAGTTGTTAGAATGGTATGGGGCTACTTCAGCTATGACGGAACGAAAACACAAACTCTTATTGATGGTCGGATGAACGGAGATGCTTACATTTCAATTTTAAATAGGCATTTAATACCTCTCATTGAGGAGCAGTATTCTCTAAGGACGGACGTTATATTTCAGGATAATTCTGCGCCATGCCACCGATCTCACAAAGTAAGTTATGATTTTTGTTAAATCTCCCGAGTGTTTTGTTTAAATGTCGAATCAAAAAGAATTGTCCAATTGGAACGGCCGGGTAACAGTCCCGATCTAAACCCAATTGAGAACCTCTGGGCCATTGTAAAGAAGCAGGCAGCTGAAAAAAAGCCGAAGAACAAAACTGACCTAGATAACATTACAATGGACACTTGGCACAACGATATTTCTTAGGAATTGTTGCAAACCCTGGTTACATCAATGCCGAGACGTATTAAAGCGGTAATTAAGGCGAAAGGCGGTGCGACCAAGTATTAAAACTTCAAATTATAACATTTATAATGAAATAATTAATTTTGTTTTGAATTAATTAGCTGTAAGATTATATAATAAGGATAAACTAATAATAAAACATTCGTTATTGACTATGCTAAAACAAATAAAGTATGAAAATATTAAAAACACGTATGAAATTTATTGATTTTGTATTAAAAACACAATGGAATATAACCACATTCAAACATGTTTGATAAAACCCACACTACTTCAAAAAATGGAGTTTTCAGACTGTCCGGTTTTTTTTTGCACAGGACTGTATATATATATATATATATTCTGAGATAAGTTCCCTTGAAGTGCGATTGTATATTAGAGTATAAGAAAAGGAACCACATCAAGACGCACGCCACAAATAGGAGGAAAGACGAAAGTACCCAAAACGGATGTACGCGCCAATTATGTATATATATATATATATATTATTATTTATATTTTGTATTTACTCCTCGAATAAAATAATTCTCTACTTTTTCGTAGAAAAAAATCGCATAACTCCCATTTTGACATTGATAACGATTTTGTCATATTTCCGTATAAACAAAATAAATTTCGCCGATAAAATACCGAAAACAAGTTATAAGTGCTTCTATTTTTAGCTCAATGTTAAAAAATTTCGTTCACGTACTTTGTTTTTTTATAATTGATAGAATTCTTTACGCACAACAAATTCCACACTTCCGTACTTCCCTTCTTGTTTGACAATGATTGAATTCGATATTGCGTGAGCTGCCTAAAGTTGACGGTGGAAGTCATCAGTAAAAGCAGAAAGCGTCTGGGAAAGTGGCTAAAAAAAGTTAATATTAAATGATTGCGGAGTGGACATCATACACAAATTAATAATAAATAAGCGGAGATATACGTATTTTCACCCATATGTATGTATATGTTTTGGTATAGATGTAAGTAATGGGCGCCCCCTATTAGGTATTAGTGAGCTTTAAAAGTAAGGAAGTAGCAAAAACAAGGGCGCGACCAATCACCCAACAAAGGATGGACGCGCTATTTTTATATGGCATACAAGGTGGCGCAAAATCAATCACCCTATCGGAAGATTTATAATTTTTCAAATGACGTCGCTCGTCAATCATATTTCACACTTGTGAACTAAACAGCTGTAGTAAGAAACAGAAAAGCAAAGTTTCAAAATAAAAATGTCCATTACTCAAAAACCTTTTTTTCTATTTAGTATACAAATTATTGAAAAACAAAACTGGATGATTAATTTTGCGCCACCTTCTGCATATATTCGAGAATATAAGTATAAACGCTTTCGAAGCTCTTTCGCTATATTTTCAAGGAAAAATTAATGTGGTTAGTTAGTAGTCTGATTAAGAGAATTTTTTTTTTTCCTGAATAATCTTCAGTTCTTGGACTTTGGAGTAAGTACTTACTTCCCGGTCCGACTCCACGATTTCCATGACTTATTATCTTTGATGTCCATATTACCAGCACAGAACTGTTGGAATCACCGATTTGCTATTGCATTAGATGCTGCATTAGGCCCATAAACAGCAAAATTTCTTTTGGCTGCCTGCTGCGATATCTCGCGTTAGCCGTAGTGGTACTGAAAAATGTATTGAGCTTTTTCTTTTTTACCTCCTCAATACTGTCACCCACAACTGGCTTCGCTAAACACAGAACCGTTTTAGGGGCGGAACGTCTCCTTTAAAGCGCCGCACAGTGGGAGAAATGGTCAATCTAGCGGCGCTTTAGCGAAATTTTTAAATTCAGAATTCTCCAAATTTTATTTGTTTTATTGAAAATTTATTTCCTAACGGGGTCTTTTCTGGTTTCGTTTTTGTTTTGTGCCAAATATTCGCATATCTGTGAGCTTTCGAATTTAACAGATGTTTTAACAAGTGCAATAATTACTATTTACTTATTTTTAAGTGCAATTTTGTTGAACTGAAAAACTTAAATATAAAATTTTTTAATAAGATTTGCGACTTAATTATTATAATTTGATATGCGTTAAATAAAAAACAAAGTCATTGTGGTCTGTTAATATATGTTTTAGATCTTTACACTGGAAAAAGAAAGTGTTTTTATATATGTAATCCAATGTTCCGTAGAAAATAAGTGTGGTGGATTCGATGGGATTCGATCCAATGTTTGTATATTATAATTTGTTAAAATATGTTGAGGTCTACGTCTTGTCAAAAAATTGGCTGCAGGTATTTGCAAGTTACTGAGTTTTTTCCTTTTTTAGATACTATGGCAGAGTCTAAACGCACCCTTTTTTTAATATGGCACAGTGAACCAGTACCAACATAAAAATTTCTAATGGTTGAAAATCATATATTTTCTAACGTCATTGGTCGCTCAAAGTATAGTGAAGAGCAAACTCGCAAAATTGAAAAACAATTAAGAAATTTCATAAGCAAACTTGTAGAAAAGTGGAAAGAATGTCATAGGGTCAGTGTTCGAAGAGCGAAATAAGAAATGGTTGGATGAAAATATAATTTTTTCTAAGCCAACTGTTGATCACCGTATAGAAAAACCTTTTTCAGAGGGTACAATGAAAACTCAAAAAAAAAATTGCATCAATTGTTAACGGAACACCTAACCAAGAGTTAATGGTAGCGGCAAGCGTAAGTCTTTACAAAGCTGGAAAAAGAAATGCTTCACAGTTTGCAGAAAGTTCGACTGCTTCGAAAATGCTTAAGTCTGTAAACTCTGAACAAGAACCCCCAATTCCGTATACACCTCAGGAAGCTTTATCGCTTTATATATATTAGATGGCGGATACTCAAAAAGGTCGTACAAAATAATGCAATATGGTGCCAAAGAACGAAACTGCAATATTTATCCAAGCTACGATATTTTACTTAAGGCTAAAACAGAGTGTTACCCCAGTGACATACACGTAACTGAACTTTCAGCGGAAGATGCCCTGCAAATTCGTGTAGACCCTACTGTTGCACGTATAGTACAAGGATTTTCAAAATTTTTTGAAGGTGTTTTGACTGTAGGCAATATTAATGACAGCATAAAAGCAATATTTAAATGGGGCTGTGACGGCAGCAGTGGTCACTCCACTTACAGTCAACGTTTTAGTGCTTCTGATTGTGAAATAACTGAAGAGTATTTATTTGCTGTATGTATTGTGCCTTTACAAATTAAAAAAGGAGACGCTGTTATATGGCAAAATAACAGGCCTTCTTCAACCCGGTTCTGCAGACCCATTAAAATAATTTTTGAAAAAGAGTCAGCGGAGTTAGTTAATAGATAGATAATATTAAAAGGCAAATTGTAAGCATTGTTCCGACAAAGTTCAGTTTTTTCGAAGTAGTACATGAATTCCATTTAACAATGATTGAAGGGAAAGTTTTTAACACTTTAGCGGGCTCATCATCGCTGGCCTGTGGAATTTGTGGAGTAATACCAAAATTGATGAATAATCTAAATAACGTTCAATTGAGACAACCACAGGAGCACTTGTATGAGTACGGATTGTCAACACTTCATGCCTGGATACGGTGCTTTGACTGTATAATTCATATCGCCTATAGAATACCCATACAAAATTGGCAAATTCGTGAAGAAAATAAAGAAATCGCTCAGCAAACCAAAAGAAAGATTCAACTTGAGCTAAAAGAAAAAATGGGTATATTGGTGGAGATTCCCACGAAAGGATCAGGCAATACAAACACTGGGAATACTGCAAGAATATTTTTCCAACATCCAATTTTAGCCTCTACAGTAACTGGCGTAAAAGTAGAACTTATAAAAAGGCTTGGTATAATTTTGCGTACTATGGCATGTGGGTATGCAGTTAACATGGAGGCTTTTCGCATATATGCTTGGAATACAGCAGAATTATTTGTTTCCGAATATCCTTGGTTTTATATGCCTCCATCTCTACATAAAATATTAATACACGGAGCAGATATTATTGAAAAAGTTTCGCTACCAATAGGAATGATGTCAGAAGTGGCACTTGAGACAAGAAATAAAGATTTTCGCAGTTATAGACTGAACCATATGCGAAAAAACTCAAGGTTGAATAAAATGGAAGACTTAATACACACTCTTTTAGTTTCTTCAGATCCTATTATCACATCTAAGTCTAAAAGCACCTCCAAGTACTCTAAAAATCACATTGAAATAGATGATGAGGTCAAACACCTTCTTTTACATATAAATGATCTACCTAACGGCAATAATTCTGAGAGCTCCGACTCTGAATATTTTTTTTTCTAATAAAACATAAAAACATAGAAATAAATAATTAACACATATTTTTAGAATAAAGTAATGTATTTTTTCATTGTATTTAAGAAGCTATTTAGAAAGCGCCGCTAGATTGACCATTTCTCCCACTGTGCGCCGTATCGTATGAGATCTGACTCCCCAAGAATATCTAACACAAAATGCTCAGCTCAATTTCCTTCAACTAAAATATTCTCATACCCTTTAATTAAACATTTTCTACATGCCCTAATTTTTTTAATGTTTGGAATCAGTATCGAAAACAAGTGCACAACTTAAAATGTCCACTTTTTCCGCTTGCGCTGAAAAAAATCACTCCCATTGCAATTTAGGCGTGTAATCTGATAAGTCCAATACAATTCAATTTCAATTACCACCGAAAAACGAAAAACCAACCAGCCAACCAACCCACCGTCCGTTGCTTGAGTTTACAGCTTTGCGTGTGTGCTTTTTTGGTTGTATGGAAATTCCTCTTTTTCAAAGTAATTTTCCTAAAAGCATTTATGCTATGAGATCAAAAATTTGCGATAACAAAACAGCCACTGACAGATTGAGCTGTTCGTTCAAGCGCATTTTGCATTGGGTTTTTGTTGTTATTCTTATCGCATTGCTGGCTTTTGGCAAAAGCGAAATTCACTTGCCACACGCCATTTACCATTCCGGCACTTGCCACAGTGGCCGCAATAGCACTGTGCGGCCCAGGCGACCTTACTGCGATAGAGGCAGGCGTCGCTGCCTGGGTCACGACAGAACTGAATTGGAATGCACGGTGTTGCATTGGCTCAGAGGCGGGCAGCTGGGCCACTGAGCTGTTCGCCGCCATTCAAGTGCTTAATAGTTTTTTTTTGCTAGCGATTACTGTGATTGCACTACAAGTGCCATTCTTATTAATACTTCTGCCGCTCTTGTTGTTATTGCTTGTCGATAAACCTCAAAGCAATTGATCGTCTAAAGGTCAAGATATCGTGCACAGAATAACACAAATTGCGTACATACATTTAGAGTCAAAAGAAGTTGAAAAGTTACAAATTGAATTGTTTCTTGGCTGCTGTTGGTAGCAGAACCTCGAATGTTGCAGCCCTTCCTGCAACTATTTTTTCTTATTTTTTGGGTTTTATTGTTTGCGTTTTATTGTTCGCGCATTGCTAGTGCTGACTTGCGGTGACTTATGGTGTTGTGCTGCTGCTGACAGCCCAGCATGCTTGCCACAGCGGGCCATGCAGAGTCAAGTATCACCACGCAATGCGTTGCAAGCAAATGTGGTCCAAAGCAGCAGCCGTGGCCTCGGCTTGGGAAATGCCGCCACACAATTAATGGTGCAGTACTTTGTTGCAATTTGTTGCGATAACGATGTGGCATGAAGGCGCTAGACGGTCGCCAGCTGTCAGTCGGCAGCTAGAGCGCCCACAAGGAATCGACAGCAGTCGGGGCAAAAGCTTTGGAAAGCATTCGCTTGCTGGAAAGGAAAAATAAAATGGCAAGGCTTAGTAAAAAAAATTGTTATCTTTAAAAGTGTGGCATGTGGCTGTTATTGCCCATTTGCCCGGTGAAACTAGCTGCGCTTTGCGTTGGTTCGCGTGCCCCTACGTCTTGCACATTCTCTCCGCTTGTGTGCAATCAGCCATCAGCAAATTACTTAATGAAATGTTAACAATTTTCCGGTTTTCTTTGTTGCTTGGTTTGAGTATATAAATGCATATTTTTTAAATTATATTAAAAATATGTAACCATGATTGAGGTAAGCGCGCGAATAAAATTTCGTATTGAAAACTACTTTTAAAATTTTTTTTCATGACTGTTACAGATTTTTTTTTTCCTTCTCTACTTTGCGGGGTAAGCAACATTCCCGAACAAAGATACACACCCATTTATGGGAGCTTTTGAGATCTGAGAAAGCATCCTTATTTTTTATACACCAATGTCATCCTTCCGTGTATTGACGATGACCTATTACAAATCCACATTAAAAGGATCCTATATAGGAAAACTGCCAAAAAATGTTTACTTTTAGTTGATTTCTAATAAAAATTTAAACCGACTTGAAAATAAGAATGCTCGCCTTTGTTTGGCAAAGGAAGACGGTCCAGGGTTAATAATAAATTCATTCTATTCTAGAGATTGCCCAGATAAGAACTATAAGAAAATAAATTTAAATAAAACAGCAACAGTATAAGACATCAAATTGATGATGGCTTTACATTCATCTCAATATGTGTGGTTTAGCACATCATCCAAACAGCCATCTCGGCTTAGCAAGAAATTCATTAAGGAAGGGTTTAATTATAGATGACTCGGTCCAGCAATAGCGATACGAATGTTGACAGCGAGCTCTTCGAAATTGGTTGGCTTGCTGACGTGAACAAAGGACTAGACGAGGGCTTTAATCGAAGTCATTGCGATGATATGACGCGATTTCTTCTTCACAACTTCGAGCATTGCGTCACTGTGACTGTATCACTTTATGATTGTGACTTGTTATAGCCACAACTCCAATATATCAATATATCAATCATCGACGGACCTTCTAAGGCTAAGAAAGCCGCAGCTCTCGAATTTGGTAGGTATCCTTGCCGGACATTGTACGTTAGCTGTCCATGTGGTGAGACTTGGGATTGCTTCACGTTCTTTCTGCAGAAGCTGTCTGGAGGATAATGCATGCAGCCTTCCTAGATATGCAAGGTGCGTTTAATAATATCTCTCCAGAGAAAATACTCTCGGCCCTTTGTAAGTTTGGAGTTGATGTGTCAATAAGACTACTAGTGGATAGCCCTTAAGTTACTCGGAAAATAATCTCGAAATTAGGTGCATCTTGCATCGCTCGCAGAGTTTTCAGAGGAACTCCTCGATGAGGTATTCTTTCGCCCTTTCTGCCGAACTTGGGCGTCAACGATTTGCTTTTGATACTCGTTGGTCGGGGCTGTAAAATAAATGCTTAGGCAAATAGCATAGTTGTTGCCATATATGGCAAATATCTTTCCACTTAAGGCGATCCAATGCAAACCACTCAGAAAACAGAATAAGTGCTAATCTTGAGGATATATAAAATTCCCCAATTTCTGAAGCTATCATTAAATGGTGCAAGGCTAAAAGTATGAAACAGCGCCAAATATTAGGTGTAATTCTCGCAAAGTAACTAAATTGGAACGTAAATGTAGAGGGTAGTTTAAAGAAAGCCTCTATAGTTCTATTCTCATGCAAAAAGGCAATAGGACGCAGGTGGGATGTTTCTCCGAAGAACATTCATTGGCTGTATAGGACCGTTATAAGACCTATCCTGCTTTACGGGATTAAAGTCTGGTGGGCGGCTCTCTAAAAGGCTACGACTAGAAATCGCCTTCAGAAAGTTCAACGCATGGCGTTTATATTATATTATCAATGGCGCTCTAAGAACACACCCTATAATGCTCAGCTAATCCTGTTGACTACTAACTATTTGGATGAACCATACTTTAATAGGCTATTTAGTTATCGAATTCCAGATTTTATGTTTCTTTGGCTCCATGGAAAACTTACCCAAGGTGAAAAGTTTGCCTGCCCTACTGCCTCAGTTAACTAAACACTAGAAATTAGGAAAATAATTCTCAAATTGGTCTACAGTTAAAAAATATACTTTGCAGTTCCGTTCACACACATTTCACGTTCCGGCAGTACCGACATGCAAAAATAAGAACACCAAGACCGCACCACCTGTTACATCGCCCACATTAACGCCAATCAAATCAAGTGAAACGCATTTAAAATAATCCCAAACACAATCACCGCGTTGCCCAGCAGTAGCCGCAGCAGTAATAGTAACAGCAACAAAAACCATACCAGCATTCAACTAATAAAGAAAGGTAAGTTGCAACGAGATGCGGCAGTCCATAACCATAGCCAAAAGTGCAGCAAGTCACGCTTTTGGGGCAAAAGCTCAATGAAAGGAAAAAAGGACGTAAAAAAGAGGAAGCTAAAAAAGAAGTGTTGGAGGAAAAAGTGAGAAATCTCTAAAACAAAAAAACAGCAGAGCCGGGAAGAGCGCGCGAAATCGTGAGTTGGCAGCTTGTTTTGCATATTGCCGCAGTTGCCAGTCTACCGTGGCATTGTACGTAGATGTTTTTGTACGTTGATAAAGTTATTGCTGTTGTTGTTGCATGCTGCAACGCCCTTTGCAATTTGTTGCGCTTCATTTGCGCGCTGATCTCAGTTATTAGCTGTTGAATAGCTGATCGTTATGTGTGGCAAAACCAAAAGCAACAAAAACTCCACAACAACAACAACAACAATAACACTACAGGTGGGAGCAACAAATGAATTGTAGCGTTTCCGGCGTTTCAAGGCCTTAATGCAGCATACGAAAGTGTAGGCCATGGTTAGCAAAGCCTTGGGTGTAAATGCTGTTAGTAGAATAAGTCACGGAGAGTCAAAGCAAAAGATTTCGATATGAAAATATTTGTATTTAAACGCAATTTGAACAAATTTTAAAAGCACAACGTGAAATTTTTACATCAAAACTAGATCAAAGTGCCTTAGTTGACAGTCAAAGTTAAGTGCACGCGCTAGACACCAAACACTGTCTGCCCTTAATACGCTGTCAAAATTTGTTATTTATATACTCGTGTTTATGTTGATTAACTTCAATTATTTTTTGATAACTGACTTATTTAATGCGCCACGCAAAAACAACCATACAAACCGAGTGTCACTGTGCTTCGAGCGCTTTCACTAAAGAATTTCATAGAGTGGACTTTCCAGACGCATAATTTATTGCGGACATTCCAGATTAAGACAATAGGTTTCCTTAAGCGAAAATCATATGTTAAATTTTAAATTTAATTAAATTAACTTGTTGCTATTATAACGCAGAGACTGTCACTTTGATAAATCCATGGGTGGACATTTGAAAGTGGATAGTTCTTTATAAAATTTATAGCTTGAAAGGAATTTCATGAAATACATAAAATCCAATGGTGTGATAAAAGTGCTGTGATTTGAAATGAGGTAAACAAATAACTTTCATTTATTTCGAAAACAAATAAACAGAACGTAAACTTGCGCCATGTTGCCTTATTTACGAAAAGGAGTACCTATATCAACGTGCGGTAGTAAAAGATTAAAAAAAAAATGCGAGTCCTCGTGAGACTAAACATTTGCAATGCTGCATACCCAGTTTTCCGTTTACATATTATATTTTTCATTATTTTCCTTCAAAGAATTAGTGTTTAAAGTACTTTGAATTTTCAAAGGAGCAACTTTTCAAAAAATGGTTTTAATTACTTTTACTCACTCAATGATATTGAGATGGGTATGAAATGAAACCGGATATATGCAGGTAATTAAAAATGATTTTCGCTTTTCAGGGTAGAGAAAAATAGCAGAACTTTCCTCGAATGAAAGAAAATATACGCAATGGATACTTTAAACAAATTATGTTTGTCCATATTAATAAGATGGTCTCACCTGCCTATGAAATTTTTCTTGGATAACAAAAAAAAATTGATTTTTGTCCATTAGGCTATACAAGTTGTGACTTTATAAGATCCCTAAGTTATTTAGTAAAAATCTGTCGACTCTAAAAATAATTCAGCTCTATGTAGTCTGGCAAGGCGTTCGAAAGCGTTCGACACTATCAAACGAGTCGCAATATAGCTAGCACTGAGTAGAAATGGAGCTCCTGCCAAGATAATCCGCCTCACCAAAGCCCTCTACGAGAACTTCGAACTGGCAGTGCCTCACAAAGGCGATATCAGTGATCCATTCACTACCAACGCAGGCGTAGGTCACCACCCTGTCGCCCCTTCTTATGGCGAAGAGACGTCATGAGCCTACTGGCTCTGCACAAAAAAGGCATCGTAAGGAGTTTCACTAGACATCTTGAGGACCTGTAGTTCACTGGTAACATCTGCCTACTCTCTCATAAACTCTCTGGCATGCAAGCGAAGGCGGACAAACTGCCCACACTGTCGGACTGGAGGTCAACATCCCCAAGACCAAGGCCATGAGAGTTAATCACAATAACGCAATGCAGATATTGGTTGACGGATGCCCGGTGGAATTCGTCACAAGCTTCTGCTACCTCGGCTGCATCATCACGGCAGATGGTGGATCAGATGAAGATGTCAACTGCATGTTAAACAAAGCAAGAGCGGCATTCAGTATGGACGAATTCGCAAGTCTCGAGGTGCACTAAACTGCGAATATTCCGCTCATGTGTGAAATCTGTATGGTGAAAGGAAGTGAAACATGGTTATACCAGCCATCTCCATCACACAGAGACTACAATATTTCGTCAACAAATGCATCCGCATTATCTGTAAAACATTCTGGCCGAACACCATCAGTAACGACGCGCTGTGGAGATCTACGAATGACGAGCCCATCCTATGGCAAATCAATCGCGGAAAGTGGGGACGGATAAGTCACATGCTTAGAAAACCCCCAGAAAATGGCCAAAAAACACTTTTCGAAGGTTGATGTTACGCGAGCTCGAAAATGCCGACATCATGTGGGACAGCGTAAAAACAACAATCCAGAACCGTGTACGATGGAAGAGTCTTGTAGAGGCCCTAAGCTCCCGAGCGGACTGAACAAGGATATAAAAAAAATATGACCCGTCTTCTTCAATTCTCTTAAAAAAATTTTAATAATATAAAAACACAATTACAAATGGTTTTACACTCTTTCTAGAAAAACTTAAAAAAAAAATTAAAAAAAGATAAAAACTAAAAAAAAAAAAATATTAGTAATAAAAAATTAAAAAAAAACAACAAATTTACTAGCAGCGCTAACTACAAAATGAGTTGGTAGTTTATGTCTTTCGAAATATGTATCATCTCTAGGTACCCATTTTCTTCCATTCTCGTAAAAAAAATATTAAAAAAAATGTTTAAATTATTAAAGTTTATTAAAAAATTAAAATAATAATTTTTAAAAATTATTAAAAAAAACTATAAAAATAAAAAACGTTACCTAACAACTACAAAATGAGTTGGTAATTTATGTCATTAAAAACATTTTTCTTCTGAAAATGACATACCTTCAATACAAGTCACTATGGAAGGGGCTTGGCGCTATTTGAAGACATGTTAAAAATATTCAAATAATTAAACAATACAATATTTGTACACAAGCAAATGCCAGTGATTTGATAAGGTGATAATTTAATGATAAAAAATGTGGCATTTGTGATGCCACATAAACAACGGAGTGTTTTTAAGTCGAGAGCAAGCAAATATGAAGAGTTTGATTAGATCGCAATTAGTTCAGAGGAGAATGCGTTGGGAAGCCCCCAGCTGATAGGTGCATAAAAGTGCTTGCAATGACGGGTAAAGTTCTGTTAATGGGGAATCGGGCAGGTTTTGTAATTCACTTGCGAGTGCAGTTCATTGAACTTTTCTGGCAATAGCATTGAAATTCACACGGAAGTGAATTACTGAAGCTGCCGGTATATTTTTGTCTTAAAGGGGAATTGTCGAAACATATATCGAAAACGAACTGTTTACACAGTCAAATTAAAGGATGATTAATACAATTCGTTACCAATTTTTATACGATTCTTGTTTATTGCTCTTTTTTCTATTAATTTTTTGTGTGTTTTTACTTTTTTTTATTAATTTGTGTTTTTTTGAGATTGATGTTGACTTTTTTCCTTTTTAAAAAGTTACCATTATAAGGGAGGCAGGTTTGGTCATTGAATGGTTTCGCCCTCATTGAGATACATTGACTTTTGCCCGAGTTATCGTACGCACGGGCGGACAGACAGACAATCATGCCTAAATGGACTTCTCTCATCTACTTATTCTGAGCATTTTGTATGAGATATATTTACATACATATGTATGTCTATCTTGATTATATGAACGAAATTAGAATACCCTTCTACTCTAGTGCGTGGGTATAAAAGTAATAAATATATAAATATGAACTAAAAGTCTACAGTAAAAAAAAATATTTTTTCCCCACTTCATTAGTTTTGATTATTCGATATTTAATAAAGTGTTGGTAGTCGATTTCATTACACAAAATTTTTTTTCGTAAAATAACTCACTTGTCCCAAAGCTTGTAAGTATTCGACATTGTCATGTAAACTTTGAAATTTATTAGACTTGCAATTGGCAGAAACACAAAACCGAACCTAGCAAAAACATGAGTAAAAATTGAGCAAAACTAAGCCAATAGCGGAAATTTCTATCGTGATATCGTGTTGTTGTAGTACACGCGCGCAGCACGCTTCACTCGCCACAGATAAAGTATCTGGAGGCTAAAAGACAAAATTGGAAAAAAATGTGGTAAGCAAAATGAAAAAAAAAAAACAAATAGAAAATGATAGTGTACCGCTAAAATGTAAACAACTAGGTCGAGAAAAACAAAAATAACACAGGTCGACAAAAAAAAACTTTTTTTTCGGGTTTTCAGTTTTAATGCATAAATTCTGATGCTAGGCATCGAAACACAGTTTTTAAAACTTGCTTTTGGATTAAACCCCTTTTTATATCGATAAGCGGGAAAGTCCACACAAATAAAAGAAAACCAGATTATTTTACAGGGTGGGCCATATAGCGTTTGCTTTTTGAACCACCTATTTTTTTGAGAATGGTAACACAAATTTTTTTTGTTTGTTTTTTTTTTGTTTTTTTTTTTTTATTATTCCTATTTTAATCATACATCTGTCATACAGACATCTAGTACAGTTTTTAACAATTAGTTAGGAGAATTATTAAATATATTTCATCATGGCCAGTGCCAAGACGAATACAGCGATAGGAAAAGAATTACATTTTATATAGAACAGTTATTTTAGCATACGAGAATTAATATTTAATTTAATAGGTCAATTGGTCGGTTTCTCTTCAGACGTCGTAAAGTTCTTCTTTCAAGTTGTGAGAGTGTATTGACTTCTCTATTTTTGTGCTGGTTTATTACGTTAAAATACCTTGTTGATATCGCTTTTATTTCTTCGCCGATTAATGGTATATTAAACGTAGTATGGATGTCATCATTTTTTGTGTAAGATTTTTGATTGTTGTCGCTGTACTTTGTTTATGTGAGTTCTTTTTGTAGTTCCCCACACTTGAAGTCCGTAGGTCCAGATTGGTTTAACGACTGCGTTGTATACTAAAAGTTTGTTGGAAATATTGAGCTTAGAATTTCTGCCTATTAGCCAATGCAATTGTCGAAATTTTTCCTTTATTTGTTTTATTTTCTTTTTGATATGATCTTTCCAAGTTAGTTTTGAGTACAGATGGATTCCAAGATATTTTGCAGATGTTTCAATTTGTATATTTTTATTGTTGAGCTTAATCGGCATAGCAGCAATCTCTGTTCTTGTCGTAAATATTACTTGTACAGATTTGTCCCCGTTTACTTTTAAACTCCATTTGTCAAACCACTTCTTTACATTGTTGGTGTAGATCTGTAATTTTGTTGTTGCGGTTGAGAGGTTTTTGTCAGATGACAATAAATTGTGTCCTCTGCGAATGTTTCTATAGTAGAATTAGTTTCGTCTGGGAGTGGTATGTCAGAGGTAATGACATGTCAAATGTGTTAATAATTTACTTAAAGGTTTGACATTTACGAAATGGGACGTTATACGCTTGAACAAAATTGGGAAATATTGGAAACCTATTTCCAAAGTGGTGAGTCTTCTTCTTCTTCCGCGGTTACAGTAAATGGCGAGAGTTGCCGTGACATGCTCAACGAGTTTTTGTTTCCAAAAATTGAAGAGGATGACATGGACGACATTTGGTTTCAACAGGACGCTGAAACTTGTCACACTGCCAAAGTTACACTCGAACTTTTGGCTACCGTTTTTGAAAACCGAATAATCAGCCGAAATTCCGTTATCAATTGGCCGCCTCGGAGCTGTGATTTAAGCCCGTTGGACTATTTTTTGTAGGGAGGCGTTAAGGACAAATTCTATGCGAACCATCCAGAGACGATTGATGCTTTAAAACACGAAATCGAAGTTGCCATTCATGAAATTGGAGCCCAAACAAACGAAAATGTGCTTAAAAATCGGGTTGATCGAATGCCCTCCTGTAACGCCAGTCGTGGCAGTCATTTGAACGATATTATTTTTCATTCATAAATGACAATGTTCAATCTTCAAAAAAAAAAGAAAATTTGAAAAAATATTGATTAGTTTTTTTTTATAGCTGATTCAAAAAGCAAATTTTACATGGCCCACCCTATATATTCTCTTTAATCATTAATCTTGAATTCAAAATATTCCGGCGTTCAACTAAAATCATTCTGTTTGTAATGTATAGTAATCTTATGAACAAAACAGTCTCTTTTTCTTTAAATATGAATATTTGTTCTGGTTTCTAAAAGTTGTTGTCAAAAAAAGAATTATTTTTATTCCTATTAGTAACATAAAAAAAAATTGGCATTAAGAAGTCAAAACCAAAAATCGTGTCGACTGGTGTAATAGTTAGATAGAAAAAATGAAAAAAATGCCTTGCTCGTGGTTTACGAGTACAAGCAGGTGGTCGAGAATACGTTTGACAAAATTTTATTTTTCTTTCCATGATATTTTGAACTTAAATTTGAAGTACTTTTTAATTACTATTTATTTTTTATAGATCTATGCGCGCTAATTTTCTTTTATCTATGCGGCAATAATTTACAGTCTATGCGCATATATCCACGTACAACTCTTGAGCGGGATTTTCCCTTAATAATGAAAATTAAAAACGTGTTAAGAACTGAAGAAGGAATGTCAGAGCGCTTCCATTATCTCTTGTAGCCTTATATATAAGAAGATAATGGAGTGCTTATATTTTCGTACTACTTGCTCTTGGCTCCTTAATTGCCTATTACGAGTACTAACTTTGAATTTTTTAAGCTCTACTAGAAACACCTCTTTGAATAATTTGTATGCTTACACGCCTTATTTTTAATTAACCTAAGTAGATTTTCCTGAATAAACAATCCTCTGATATAGCAGCATAATTTTAAGATAGTGATTGGCTAAAAAAATAAAATATGAAATGGAGAATAAAAAGCGAGAAATTTAGTAACAATTGATTTTCAAAAATACTGGCTTATAAAAATTTCAGACACATTTTATTAAGTAACTTAAACTCATTATTCACAAGCGAAATATTGGAATTTAGTAAACATTTTTAGTAAAAATTGTGAAATTCCACCAACTATATAAATGAACACAACACCTATGGAATTTCACAAAGTGTCATTAAAAATCATTCATTTATTACGTCTTATAGTGGACCTTATCGCATCATACGTGTCATATCATCATAAAAATGCAACCCATTATTGATTAGATTTCATAAAAATCAAATTAGTGACGTGTGAATTTAGATAACAGCTTTTTGAAGTCACGGCTGTAATATCTAAATACTTGAGCAAGCAGCGCCTTGATTCAACCACCGACATGTTTTTATGGATCTTGGCCATAATTTCCACTATATAAACCTTCGATGGTTATCATTTGGAAATTGTAAAATACAACACGAAACAATTTAAAATCGCATTGGCCATATTAATTGGAACCCATTCAAATTTTCATATAACCAGAATTGAAAAATTCCAGCAAAGACGCGAAAGCCCGCCAATTATTGAGCCAAACAAAAAAGTTTACCTTCAACGCCCACAACGTCAATGGGAGAGCGCCGTCTTAATCAAAACTGACGTGACTAGCCACAATTAACCACAATTGGCGATACAATCGCAGAGAAAATGAAAACGGCAGCTTATAGCTTGCGAGTTTTGGCCACCCACGATCAAGCGTTTGAGAGTTGCGTACTGCACATATGTACAGGCATAGTATGTGTATGTATAAGTAGTTGCATTTATCGACACATTTCATTATATCATTTCGTAAAAACTTGTTTGAGGTTTATGCATTAATGACCTCTCGGATTTTAATTTAAAGTTTTTTCTTGCAAATTTTTAAGCTTCATATATATTTACGTTTTTTATTTAGTTAGCCTTGGAAATACACACATACCTCTACATACTAATACATGCGGCAGAATAAATTGCAATGATCGTAAAAGCAATTAATTTAAATTATTAGAAAGATAAAACGTTAAAGTATCGCGCAGAAAATACCTTGGTAAGAAAAAGTCTAAGTCTAAGAAATTAAAAAAGGTATTTTGCTCATCAAGCGTTCATTAAGCGAATGCAAGGTGCATTCATGCTATAGACAATTTTACCTAAGCCGATAATAAAAATATCAAAGCGTCGTAGACTCCTACTGGATACCTTAAAATTAACTCTACTGAGAAAGGCAGGACAATGAAATTTATGAAAATTAATATCGACCATAAAGTTTAGGATAAGTTGAACTGGTTGACTTGTAGTCACGCATAGACCGGTTCGGCCCATAGCGATGCCAGATGGAATTCATTAGTTATGTGTTTTGCATATTGAAGTAGTCCCCCCGCATGGTGTCATTTCTATTGCGAATTGAGAGCAACATTTCCAACCCACTGCTGAGAATCCAATAAAAATGTGGCTTTCAATTCGCTGTCAACTTTTCTACTGCATCCCTGCTCTGAAGAACGATTTTGGACGTTATGCAAAACGATGTAATTCCTTTAAGGCTGCCTGACTATCTACGACTATACGACTGCTACAAATGGGTGCCTGCCTATTTATGCCGAATATAAAAGTTAACTTTGGAATTGTTCCCAGTAGTTTTCCCAGTTAAGTCTGCTGCCTTACCAACTGTGAAAACCTCAACAGAGTATAAAAGAAACAGTTAAATATCTTCCTCTATAACGCAATGCCATGGGGTTGATCAACTGGCATCGAGAAAAGTATGAAGGTTTCGGTTCAGAGAAATTTAAGGACCGTAAGACATATCAAATAATAATACTGGTGTTTCGTAAGGAAATAAGTACACTTGTTGTCTTAGTGTATATGAAGATTTTTATCACATAATTTCATATTTCTGACTAAAACTACAGAGAAGTTCGATTCGATTTCTATTTATTTCTATGTGCCGTAAAACGTATGTCAAGAAAATACTTCCAAAGTGTAATTGTTGGCGTAAATACCTTACATATATTGAACTTTTACCAAAACATGTTTTTCAATACACGCTAACGATATTGCAAGAAACAAAATCATTATACCATAAAAGTTACCGTCCACATTTTCCGTTTTGATTATTCGTTATTTTTTACATAGAACTGCTGAACACGTCAAATATTTAAAGTTGAACAATCACATAGTTCTAAGAATGAGCACGAAGGTGAAATATTTGACTCGCACCTTCAAAAAAAATCAGACGTTGGCTGTCAAATCACCGATACAGGTATATTTTTTCCTCTACCAGAACTCATAGCCGGATCGTTGTTATTTTGGGAAAAATGGTTCATTGTTATTGAATACCTGTAGAAATAAGTTTGTTCTTTATAAAATTTTAATTAATAAAAAATAAAAATTAATTCGAAGCATTTCGTACCTCTGACAATTACAATTCACTTGCAAAGTGGGCTTTGATAAACCAAAAATACCCACTTCAGTGCCAGTTATGAAATTAAAAAAAAAAAACTATTAATGTTTTCTATCTCCAAATAATCGCATACAGACTTGAATGTGCTCAAACTCATTTCAGATAAAACTCTTCAGATGTCACCAACCCATTTCGCTTATCTACGCGTCTCCACATAAACTGCGCGATATAACAGCCCAACAAAGAGTGTAGTAAAAGCGAGTAGTAAATATTGTATTAGGGGTAAAAATAGCGCCAATGATTAATTGAATTACTATGCGAAAGAATTTCACAAAATTCTTTTTTGCAAACTCACCTAGCAACTAATTAGGTAATTGACTGCGGCAGATATGGCCAATGTATGAGAATTCGAATGTGGGTGCGTTAGCGAATACTTATTTTAATATCTAAACCTTGTTGTGATTGCATCGAAAACAATAGAAAGAACTAAGTCATTTTATGCTATCAATAAAAATATTTTGTGGCAAAAACAAACTGCCAATGACGCCAAAAAATTATGGCGACCGTTCGCGATTTAATCGAGAAAGCTGGAAATGCGGAAAGTGATTTATTCATGACGCTGGCCGTATATTCATCACAGTTTGTGCGAGTATGTAGAGAAAGTTGATTGCGTAATTGGCGCATAATTAGAGAAATGTATTGGGGAATTTGGAAAAGACCTGCAGCGTTTGTTTAATCTGAGAAAGGTTTTTCAATCATAAAGAAGAAATGAGAGGAGAGTAGCAAAGTGAGTATAGATTTTGATTAAAAAGGTTCGAGATTTCATACACAAGTTTTCCAATTTCTATAAATCTTATACAATGTAACGCAAAGTCAATAGTGCAATTTTGTTTTTGAATAACTTTTCAACTAAATATAAAACAAACTAGCGGACCCTCACCCGCTTCGCTGGGTGAAAGAAATATATAAATGAAAAGTGTTCTATGTTTTTTTCTTGTTTCATCATTTAATTCATGCGCGGCCATTATTTTATGACTTATTCTAATAACAATGTTTTATTTATTTTAGTGACCTATTCTAAAGATTGTAAACTAAAAACTTATTCTAAAGCCTTCTGATACACAAAATTTTTGGTTTTATTTTCATGCGGTGTATAAATACAATATGTATAAAGTAACGATGGTTTCCCTACTCGAGAACATCCCACATACAGTTGCCCATGTCCAAAGCATGGATAAGTTAGGTCAATTTCACATAATTGAAGTGTTTGACCTTGAGACTTATTGATTGTAATAGCAAAAGCAAGGCGAATGGGAAATTGAAGTCGCTTAAAATCAAAAGCAAATCTGTTGAAATCATTGGAATGCGCGGAATCAAAACATCTTCACCTTTAAATTTGCCTTTCAAAATTGTTGCTACAATTACATTGTTCATTGTCCGTTTCACTGCTAATCTTTTCCCATTGCATAGTTTCGACTGATTGATATTTCGCAACATAATGGTCACTGCGCCGACTTTCAATTGCAAACGATGTGGTGGCAAGCCAGGCAAATTAAGAGAATTCAAAAATTCAATTGGATAATTCACTACATCGTCGGGATTAGTGATTGTATCAATTGATTTATGGTATAGGTGAAAACTTCACCTAGAATTTGAGTCAAAATACTGGCATTGATTTCATTGACATCGACATTTTTGGCAGCTAATATAGGTCTCTCGCTTAGCCAATCTTGATTTCGATAGTTTTGTACAATATTTGGGAATACATTTTGCACTAATTGTACTCTTGATTCTGTTACGGTACAAAAATTAGTTGCAAGTGTGATCATGCCTGTATTCTTATAAATTGGCTTTCGTCCATTTTCAATTTGCAACAAATGTTCGGAAAATTCAGCAGCTGTTGGATCATTCTGTAACTGCACACGAAATTAGTAGTTAATGTGAGTTTTTGAACATATCTCCACAGATTAGAAGATTTAAGGCACGCTCTCAATTCATCAGCTGCTGTTGATTTGGGAATAACAGGCAAAGTTTGTCGAAAATCACCGGCTAGAATTAGTGCACCACCAAATATGTTTGGGTTATTTCGAAAATCTTTCAGTGTTCTATTTAAGGCTTCCAGTAATTTTTTATGAGCCATCGTACATTCATCCCATACAAAAATTTTACATGTTTGTAAAACCTTTCCCATTCCAGAATTTTTAGAAATGTTGCAAGTTGGTTCTTCATTTACTTGCATATTTAATGGTAACTTTACATCTGGTACATCTAAGAAGAATATTCCTCCTCTTTCATTTGCAACATTGTCTATAATTGTGTCATATGCCTGCCTTTGTTCTGTGTTTAATTTTGGTAGGTTTGTTGTTACAAATGTGTTCAGATCATTTCGATCATATTCTTTTTCACGTCTTAATTCTGCATTGTATGCACATGCATCGGACGATTTGGTGCGATCATACCTAACTCACTCAGGGTTTTTTTTGCAATCATCAGGCAAAATTTGGATTTGCAGTAATGCGACGTACTTGATGTAGGATATCTTCTGTCATGTATTCTTGGTAAGTACTCCACAATTCTTTTGGGTTTGCTGGGAAACATGTAGCAATAATGATGGCAAATAGTGTTCTTATTTGGTGTGGAGAACTTGTTGCACATGCATCCATAAGAGTTGCATCCCACTGATTATCATTTTCAAGCAAATTCAATTCTTTGCATGCTTGCTGATAAGTACAACAAAGATGACCATTAACTCGTTTCAAACTTTCGAATGATCTTGGGCCGGGAATATCAACTAAGAGTAAACGTAAATAGAAACATTCCACTTTACTTGGATGCACAGTGTAAAGTCGTCCGATTGCATCACCCAAATGAACACCTGGATATCCATCTACAGGTATTCCTCGTTGCCTTCGTACCCAGGACCTTGATGATGCATTCCAAGTATAATATTTAGGAACATTTGAATAAAGCAATGTTCTTGCAAATGAATCTGTTTCACATAAGTTGAAAAATGCAGTTAGTGTTGTTGCTAGTGGTCGTTCGGCCATTTGTTGAGCAGTATTTTCAGTGAAATAAACACTTTGTTCATTTTCTAAATGGACTGACAAATGAATAACAGCTGGATGGTGATCATGAATCGGAAATGATAATATTCTCCAAACGGTTTCGACCATAATTTCTGGCATAACACATTGCATCTTGGGCGTATTCATGCATATGCCTTGGACTGCCTGTATACGATGAAGGTAATATTATCATTTGACCAATGTTATTAACGTTGGTATCGTTGGAAATTGCGTCTCGTAAATGTATGTAATTGTCACAGCGTAATTTTCTTTGGTTGAATCTAATGTAATTCAATCGTTCTGTTTCTATTTTCGGACACATGTCAACAATATACTGATGAAATAATTTACGACATTTTAAAATGTGATTCTCTTGATTTTCTCTTATCATGATTCTGTATGCATAATAATTCATTGCGCTTACAGTTTTATTTGTTTCTTGACCATTTGCTGGATTTATTTGTTTTATATCAATCGAATAGCCATCTTCACCATGACAGAACATAATAGGATATTGTAATGCATCATATTTTCGATGCGTTTCATTAACACGTTGCAGTGTATCATTTCTTCTTTGCAAAACAATATCTCTTGGTTGAAATTCATCTCCAGATATAACAATTGCAACCTCGTTGCTTGAAGTTGGTTGATTGTATCTTCCACGGTGTTCGCCGGCAGGCGTTTTATTTGCATCAATTTTAATTTTATGATTATCAGATGACAATCTTTCGATTGTTGTTTTAAAACTTTGCACCAAAACATTGTGTGTGTGTAATAAATCTTGTAACTCTCTCACAATGACTCTGTTTATATTTCTGGAAAATGCATACCGTGATTCAAGTTCATCATCGTTGTCATTAATTGAAATAAATTTGCAAAAATTTTGACTCTTGATCGGGTAGTGGTAGTAATGAACCTATTAAGTGATATGCTTGGTCTTGAATCTGAAAAAAGCCATAATTTGTGTCCATAAAATCTTATGATTCATTAGATGTGTCAGCGAATGTTGTTGAACGTTGAAGTTTACGTATTACCTTGAACGTTGGCAAGAAGTTATCGGTTATAATTTTTCCAGTACCAAAAGATGTCATTTAAAAACACGAATTATATGCGGAAATTTTTTCAAGAAAATGTTTGGAATCGGGTGATGTTCTCGATAATAATGTAGCTAATGGTTCGGGCGGATATTGTATGTCTGGTAAACGAACTTTTCCTGCAGCGCAACACATGCCTGGTATTTCAGTTTTGAATTTCAATGCTTGACAAAATCCGCAAATTTTATCCATACTTCTAATGACAACGTATTTGTGAGATGAATAATCAAGTTATGGATTATATTGAAATGCCGCACCATTCAAATTTACAGAATTGATATTTATTGGCCGATTTTGAGAACGTGACCTAGTACGATCTCTTTGTTGACTTAATCTATCAGCATGATTTTGCTCACTTTCATTTTGTCTGTGATTTTGCACATTTCTATTGTGACGTGTATTACGTCCGATGTTAGCATGTCTTCTATCTCTTGGCATTTCTTTTGCCGAATCAAAGTGGTCTTCTTTATGTCACTCTGAGCTCTCTTTGGTTGATGCCTGGAAACTGCTTCACTTGAACACTTTACCAAATAAAATACTTTCTTGTTAGTTTTAACACTTACTTTCACTATGCACTATTACTGATAACCTTTGGTAATCTTCTAAGAAAACGGCCTTGCTCAAGTACTTTTTTAGCGACGACCTGTTAAGGTTCGTTGAGCTAATGGTTTTGCTTCGGTTATCCCGAAGTGTGGGTGTAAAGAAGAAGTATTTAAGCAAAGTGTTAGTCACAGCAGCATTGTGTTACGATTAATTATTGCAGGCGGTCAGCTACAGCTGTGCCTGCTAATTTGTATGTTTCTATTCTATGCGAATGCAGGCGTGCAGCCACTGCTGTATGAATATATGTATATGTATGTATGTTTGCATTCCATTCAAATGTATGTAATGGAATGAAAATTTAGACATAAATACTGCTGCGTTAACTTGTACATATGTGAGTAAAATGTACGCTTCATGCAACCGTTTACAATAAGAACCACACGCGTAGAAAGAACGCTGCTTCGTGTATACTGTTTGTTGACGAAGAAGTAAATGAGATTTTAACCAAACATAGTTACAAACCTTCTCCACATGTGTCTCTTCAATGTGGCAAAGTTTGATTAAAATCGGTTGAGCCATTCTCCGTAAAGTTCATCACAACGCGAAAAACGGCTGAATTTTTATATATATAGATTATTGGGTTTTTTACTTCGACCTTTACGCGCTCCATTGCTTTTCTGTTTGTATACTGCAGCTGTCTGGTTCACAACTGTCTGAATGTGATTCACCCACGACGCCATTTGCAACAATTATGCATATTCTTATAGGGTCATTAATTTTGCGCCACCTTGTACAAGACTTGAAACTTGGTTTGAAATGGACTTTGTTATGAAATGCACTATATTTTTTACAATATATTAAATTAAATTAAAAATTAAATTTAAAAAAATATATCATATTATATTATATATAATATAAAATCATAATTTGTCAATATGTTGCGCTTTCATAATTTTGAAACGGGGTATAGGTTGTATATTTTCTTCAAAAAACCAAATATACCTTTTTGATAAAAACTGAAAATATATAAATTAGTTAATTTCAGAATGCTGTTATTGAAATATGCCACACTCCACTTCAGTTGCTAAAAAGCAATCAAAGCCCTTAACTTTAAAAACTATCGAGAGAGCACCAATTCTAGTGTCTTTCAATATGCAATACGTTTTCAAATCTATCCATACCCCTTCAATCCATAGTTCAATACATTTCATTGCAGGACGAGCACGTCTGTTTTGTTTGGCCTGTTCTCGGTCAATATCACCATTGATAATCAATTTTTTAGTGCATCATAATGCTCAAATGAAGTTATCGGGCTCAAATTTCGTGCATTACGTACATACATACACACATACACACATACACACATAACCAGCATGAAAGAGTGCAATAAAAGTGCAAAAATGCCTTCATTTATGCGATAATTTGCATAGTTTTTTTCATCGCCATCAATTGCTTGCTCTTTTGCGGGAAATTTCATCCGCCGTCTAGTCTACGTTGATGCTCATAAAAATTATTATTGCCAGCAATAATGGTTACACCCACAATGCTTGTAAAAATCGCATGAAATCTGATAAACTCCAGTTATCGTTGTGAAATGAAGCTATTTGCGCGCTACATTGTCTTCGACGAGATCGCCATCTAAATCGGTTATTTTCCTGTACCTTGATATTGAATTTCATGATCACTTTTAACTGCATATGCGCAAATTATAGATTTTTACAATGCCACGATTGTATATTTTGTGCTCTTTATGGGATATTTTTTTTTATTTGTTTTTCTATTTTTTTAGAAAGCAAAAGATCTTTTGAACCGATTTCCAGTGAATCAAATCGCTTTTTGTTTTTTGCGGTGGATTGGCTAATTTTATTGAAATGTACAGCCACAACAAACAAATCCATAAAATTTTTTGGTGCATATGAAAGCAATGAAAATTTCCTATTTATAGCCTAATGATCATATTGATAACGTTACTGATATCGTCAATAATACAAGGTGATTCGATGAGATCACAGATTTTCTTTTATAAATAAAATGCAGACAAATTTGTGGAAATATGTCTTTTAGTTCATTCTGTTTTTAACCCTCTGTTGGTTACTCGCATCTGGCCAGACCTGGTACGTGTATTTAACACATTTTTATTATAGTTAACTTGAGCTTCCAGGTAGCTTTCTAAAATTTAAATCTATATCGATTGATGGATATAACCTTTTAAAAAGGATCCTTGAACAAGACGAAATGAAAGCTAGACCCTGGTGCCCAACCGAAGGTTTTAAAAAGGAAGGGGGTTACATGGAGGGTTAATCAATGGTACTTACATAAGGTATTTTTTTAAAGGCCTGAGAACCTGAAACTATAAAACAAAACATTGCTGGGATCCTTATTTTATTATAATCTGTTCATGGTATTTATTTTTTAATATGATATCCGACATTCGATTGCCGATGTTTAGCTGATTAACCTTTGGAAAGAAAAAATTGATCAGCCCGGCTCGATAACGCGTGAAACTAACGGCAGATCCAGACCAGATTTCGAAAGATATAAGAACCGATGATGCCACTTTGCGAACAAATTTATTATTTCAACAATTTGTAAGTGATGACTTACCAAACCTTCTTTTTCTTCTTGATTGGCGCGAAAACCGCGTACGCAAATTTAGCCCAGTTTAACAAAGCGCGCCAGTCGTTTATTTCACGTGCTAACCGGCGCCAGTGAAGCCAAGTCCTTCTGCACCTGATCTTTCCAACGCAGATGAGGCCTTCCTCTGCTACCACCATCTGGTCGAATACTCCCAGTGCCGGAGCATTTGTATCCATTCGTACGACACAACGCAACCAGCGAAGGATCTTTATTCGCTACGCTATGTCTATGTCGCCGTAAAGCTCATACAACTCATTGTTCCATCGCTTACGATACTCACCGTCGCCAACGCGCAACGGTCCAAAAATCTTCCGCCAAATCTTTATCTCAAACACTCCAAGGGACTCTTCATCGTCCGAGCTTCTGCTCCATACGTTAGGACAGTCATGATGAGAGCCTTATTGAGTGTTAATTTTGTTCGTCGAGAGGGGACTTTACTACTCCATTGATTGACTATTTATCAATTATTTATATTAGTTAAAGATTGAAAGACAACCATGAAGAAATATATGTTTTTTCGGTCAAAATATCTGCACCCTTCGTAGCTGTTGTTTTTTCTACGGAACGCCCACTTTCGTTATTCGAAACTAGCAAAAATTCTGCAAGCCTTTCATACTTTTAAGTTTTTACCCAACCCAACGCCGCTTTAAAATTTTGAATGCCTTTATGCCACATCAATGAGTCCAACTCCTTTTTTTTTTGTTTTTTTGGTACACCCCATCAACGCCACTATCAAAAGGGAAGTCGACAATGAAAGAAAATCTGTAATGAAATGAAACAAAGTGAATAACTTAAAAGCATAGAAGTTAGCTTATATAACCCATTTGTATGTATGTATGTATGTACAGAGAACATGAAAAGAGTAGGGGCATTCGAGAAACTATCGTAAAATATCGATTTTAGCGCTGTCACAGACCGCATTTACCTTTGCTTGGGACATTTACGCTTAAAGTGTTACACTGTTTCATTGCACGACTGCACACTCACACGTACGTACCTATACATGAATATCCTTGGTGGCTAGTCACTAAGTGCATACAGGCACATGTTTGCCTGCTACTGTGGCTTATCGCTGTTCATACATGAACTCCTGTACCGCACTCCGGTTCGATTGATGAACTTCGAAGGATATTAACACCCACACAAGTGGATTTACACGCCACTGTGAGTACAACAAGGGAGTGGATGGGTTTGATTGAGCTCTGTTGTAATTTGATACACAAAGAACAAACACGCACACACAGAGATGCGTGCGAGTACATATGTATTTGAATCCTTTATCAGCTGTGACACAAATTTTCGGCTAAGTGGAAGTTGGGAATTTGCACTTCATTGTTATTTTTGCTATTATCAGAAACAGGACCATCATGTCATGGACATTTACGTGGCAACTGTCAATCAATTGATGGCAACAGTTATGTTTGTGAGCGTGTGCATGTATTGTCTTCCTTTCCACTTCGTTGTTTCGCTTTGACCGGAAGTGGTAGTGATGGAGTGGCATGTGCGACTCCCTTTTGCTTTTCACAAAATTTCCTTAATTTCCCTGTGTTCTTGTTGCACTAACTCACAGAAGAGATTGTAGTTGTTTTTGGAATAGCAAACTATCAGCTTCTTGTGTGTTATTACCTTTAATCGCTTTAAATTGTGTCAATTGTGAGTTTCGGTGATGAATGTTGACTGGGAAGGGAATAGAAAAAAGTAGGGCAAATAATTCTGAGTATATATTAAGCCACAAATGTTTTTATTTAGCAGCAATAAATTGGTTTCAATCGCTGGTCCACTCAGCTGCTATTTGGATGTCCTATTGAATTAATTTGAAAAATATAGGCGGATATGCGAGGGTTGATTTGAGAGTTTGTTGAAAAGTGGGTGTTGACATTTTTATTGCTGCAAATTGAGTGAACTGCCGGCAAATTCGATTTTAGAAGGTCTATGAAAGGTTTTTAAACAATCGCCGCATGTAAAGTTTTTTTTTTTTGAAGGATATTGGAAGGTTGAAATATTTTTCAAAAGTTCCCAAAGAGATAAAGAGAGAGCAAATTTAGTTATTCTAAATTCATTTGGGTTTTTGTCAGCACAGACGCAAAATATTCAACAGATCGCAAGGGGATTTCATTGAAATTACTCGTTTGCCAATGCTAAATGACACATTTTTTCATAAGTTATTCAAAAAATTAAATCAATATATTTTCCTCAGCTTCTGGGGCGTAGCTCATAGCCAAAACTAATCAGCGGGCGTACATAATAACTCATTCTTGAGTTTTTTTTTGGCGGTCGCCGTAGCCGAATTGGTTTGTGCGTGACTACAATTCAGAATTCACAGAGAGAACATAGGTTCGAATCTTGGTGAAACACCAAAATTAAGAAACATAGCAGTCGCCCCTCGGCAGGCAATGGCAAACCTCCGAGTGTATTTCTGTCATGAAAAGCAGTATGTCCCTCCATTTGTGGAACAACATCAAGACGCACACCACAAATATGAGGAGGAGCTCGGCCAAACACCAAAAAAGGGTGTACGCACCAATTATATATATGTATACCCACATAGACGTCTAAGAGGTCAGCCGCAGTTAAATAGACAATACTTGACAAAGAAACGTACTTGGGGGTGGACAGACCCAACTGCAGCAATTTATTTCGGGAATAAACAAAACAGTAGGAAGATTAAAGTAGATGCAACTTTTGACGGACTGCAACCGCCTGGCGATGATTTACTTAACGGTAGTACCGGGAGGGGAACGGCACATTGAGGATAGGAGGTTTGGTTCGGGTCAAAGTCCCATGCTGACGTGTTACAGCCTCTCGATGCTTTGTTCTTGTTATATATAGAATATAAAAAAATGAAATCCTTGATTTTTGACCCCAAGGGACAGCCAATAAATCAAATTGAAATAAAAATTAGAATAAAAATGATAATAATACAAAAAATAAAAAAATTGTTCAGCTTATTTTGCATTTTAACATTTCAACATTTTAGTCAGTATGCCACAAGCGGCGACATTGGCATAGGTTTTCCGGACTGTAATAACTGCTTTCTGGTTTAATGACCAAAACCTTAGACACAAAATATAAACCATCGTCATTAAATAAATGACCTTGAAAAACTGGCTCATTTTTGGTTTGCGATAATTTTGTTTACTCTTAAAACCAAACGTCTTACTGAGCATCTGCGCGTGTTGTGAGAATAAAAAAGCGAAGTTAATTGTAATGAGTATTTTACGAATACTAATGAATACCCCCTTCCTTTTCATTTGGCTACGCCTTAACTTGGGTAGCCTTCCGCTAATTCAATTTTAACTTCTCTCATTTGCCTGACATCAATTAAAAGCATACTAACTATTATGGGCTTGTAACCCGTACTCTTATTACTCAAACAGAATATTTAATTAAAAATTCCCAACATTTGAGTTACCCTAAACAACGGTTCCGCCAGCAATGAGCCGCAAGTTGCGCACCACAAATGGGCGTTTAAGTGATTTTAATGCCGTTTCAGTGCCTTTAGCCGCCGAACAGCAATCAAAATATTGTAATAAGTACAACAGTTTATGCAAAAAGCACTTGACTAACGATGAGAATCCTCATACCTCGTCTTATATTAGCCAAGCGCTGACCACACATTCCACCCAACCAGACTACACGCATACTATACATATGTGCATGCACTTGTTCGCAATTCCTTTGAACTCTACACAAACATCGTAAAATCGCTACAAGGCGCTAGTTCAGCTCGTAAATGTACCGCCACAAAATCGTCGCCATAAGAAAAAGAAAAACAAACTGTTCGCAAACCCAAAATCAAAAAAAAAAAAAAAACAATGAAATCCACATGTTTTTATCACAGTTGTTGATTGAGATCAGTTTATCCGGTTGATGATCGCCGCATGCAATCGACTGTTAATTGTCGCGAAACATTTGCTATGTACGGCGACATAGTTGCAAACTAGTGTGCGTTTTGTGCTGTTAATTACTACCACAAAAGCCGCAGGAGGGAGAGTTAACTAGGAGCTAACTGGCAGCTGGGATTTAATGTGATTTAAGGAAATCGCAAAAGAAAAATACGAAATATGGGTGAAAATAGTATACTACTGGAAAATGCAATGAAATGGTTCGGAGAGAAAATTTATTTGTGGCTATTCATCTCTCTCACTTAAAATTTTGCGAGTTAATTAAAAATTTGTTGCTATATTCTTTACTTTATTTTTATTTATTTATTCAAGTCCAAATCTTCTCATTGCTTGAAAAAAGTATAGTTTTGTTTTAGTTAAGAAAAAAAGTTTCAAATTTACAATACTTATTTTCTATTCATCTTTTTCTTAAAATTTTGCGAGTCAATAAAAAATGTCTTCCTGCACGCCTACATTTTTTTATTTATTGAAGAGAATATGGCATGAGAACTTTTACTTGAGAATTAAAAAAAAAGAAGTTTCAAATTTACTTCAAAAATAACTGCTGCAGGCTTCTGATTCGCTGCTTTGTACGAAATTTGTTAACTGCTGCGAACAAAATAATTGCCACAACTTTGAACATAGCGAACATGTTCGATTGGTGTCAGTATTTTTCAGCCTTAGCAACATGTTTGCGGTGCGATACCTTTTCAACTTTCCAACCGCAAAATAAACCGTTAATGTTGTGCACGTATGAGTTGCGCTGATAAAGGCATACCAACAACTTGTTTGAAGTGAGCTGTTAACAAGTGGGTTGCACCGAAATAATGGTTAAAAATTATGCTTCGATGTTAATTGACAGTTAAATTTAAATTGTCAGAAAGGCTTGCGAGGGCATAGAACCGCTTTTGGGTCCTCTTTTCATCTTTTGCGATATGTTGTTCTTAAAGATCGACCATTTTCATAATAGCTTTAAATAATTTTAACGCGTTGTTCTATCGTGGAAAAGTGTACATCTGTCACCTTGACACGTGTCAAATATGACATAAAACAAAGATACCGTCTAGAAATTATTCACATTCTGACATCTAGGCATCACTTTTGAAAGACACTTTCTTATATTGATAGATATACTCCATGTTTCCTTGTAGCTTATTTTTATTATTACCTTTGCACTCTAAAGAAAGTAGAAAAAATCCTGATGGTTAGATAATTAATAGCAACTGAAATCTTTCCAAAAGTACTTCCGCTCTTTCTTTACGTTTAGTCCCGTGTTTGTTCTTATGTGGAAACTCTGCTTCATCTTTTTCACCATTCTTATGATTCGCATCAGCAAATTTTTAAATGGAAATAAAAATTAAACTTTTTTGCAATATTTTCGAATACTTATGGTTTCTTTTCATGAGTATTCTCGCCTGTTTGCCAGCAAATACGAAGAGTAGCAACTTAAGAAAACTTTTTGATGGGAAGAAGATTTAACATTAACAAATTCTTCTGTAAAAGAAGTAACGTTTTGAGGGCTTCCTTTAAAGGAATTAACTGGGGGGCTATTTTAGGACGTGTAGGGAAAGCTTCCACAAATTAATAAAAACAAAAGTTCGCAAAGTTGTCCTGTCGCCAAATTCTGGTCAATAATGAGGCCAACCGATGGCACAGTGGCTGTGTGAATAAGTAAAATTGTGGTAATCGGAGTGCTAGAGGCATAATCGGTACATTCTAATTAAAAACGAACCTTCAGTACGTATTATTATTATATTTTGTTCCCAAAAATGTGGGAACCTGGCCTCAAAGACCTTTGGTATCAGCATATTTACATATATTACATACCACACTGTCTTCGTAAATTTCAATTGATTCGAAAACGTCTGAGAAGATCATCTGTAAATAAGACCAAGTCCAGAAATCAGTCAACTGCTTATCGAAACAAGATGGTTGCCAATATATAAATCAACCTATCCACCGGCTTCCTAGATTCTTTGATTTTTCTTTTTGACATAGTCAATATAATTTTGCACACAATGAAAAATGGCGCCTAATATTTCTATTAGAAACACTTTATAAAAGTATTTCCCACTGACATAGTTCTTAGGTTCTTCAATCTTTCAATTACCGTTTATTCTCTTTCAATTCACCCTTTTTTAACGAAGCATTTGAAATGCGAATTTCCCGCTCCAGTTCTTTCGATCTTTCCGAAGCGAGTGATAATTTCCTTCTATCAAGAAGTTGCATTTGCTTTAAGAGCTCCAAGTGTCTCTTCCTTATATGCAACAGTTCTTTTGAACATAATTTTATCTCATGAATAGATTTCAGGGTGCTCACGAGCCTAATTGTTAGGACAATTTTTTTTTTTATAATTTAACTTTTTTCATTTCTAGTATCCAAAAATTTTATATTTCCTTCCTGTTTGCTCTTTATTGGTACATTTTTATAAATTAATATTTTTCTTTATTTAGTTGTAATTTAATAGCTCTTTTCGATAAAATTTTGTTAGAAATTAGAGAATACAACGATTGCTTCGTTAATCGCTTGCTAAGTGAAGCCGTATTACCGACAAACGAAATAAATTGCTCCCAAAATTATCTAAGGAGATTTACGTAATTTGGTCGAATTACGATTTCGACGGCGATGTCGTGGGAACGTACTGTAAACAATACACGAGGAAAGTCGCATGCGATTTTACGCGAAGTGGTATTGTCACTTTTGTCATCCAAATCTGCTACTGCCGGCTTTGATTGCTGCAACTGTATAACTGTTTGATACCGACTTTTTCCCTCCAGCCTCAATGAGAAACTATGAACAAACTATTTTGACAGTCACAGTCATTAATGCTGGCCGTACTGGAAATACATTTGCCACATTTGTGTGTCACTACTCACTGCTTTTCGACGGTCCTATTGCTGTTGCTGCTGCTGCGCATTGCCTGACATTGTGTGTGTGCCGTTAGCCATCGGCGCTGTTATGCAGCGGCGACGTCGTTCCCTAGCACCGCTGTCAAAGTCGCAGTCACAGTCACTGTCACTGTCGATGTCGCTGTCGATGTCGCTGTCGGTGTCGATGTCACTGTCTCTGCCAGCATTCCCGCTGTCGCTGTCTGCGTCGTTGAAGTACGAGTACGTCGAAATTTTGGCGCTTATGTTGTTTTTAGTCTTGACAGTTCCATTGCAGTGTTTAGACGTTCACGCGTCCAAACGGGTCCACCACTGTGTCAACGTGCATGCATGCAGACAACAATTCTGTTGGCAACAACAACAGCAACAAAAGTTCATATGAAAATAAAACGTGCGTGCGTGATAAACGAAATTTCGCTAATATCGCGTTATCTCCTTCGCTCCATCAATTGGCGCGCTCCTTCACACGTGCGCCGCAAGTCGAATAAAATATAATAATAATAATAACAATAAAAATAATTAAAATTTTAAAAGCGTATTTGGCGCGAAATAAGTGGAAGACAATCCGTATAATAACTCGATAACACTTTAGAGATTTAGATAGATTCCACAAAATCAAAAGTTAGGCCCATAATTTCACAATCACATTGAAGTTCTAAATTATTCAGTGGCCAGCTATAAATACCTGATTTTTCATAGCGAAACTGTGGCATACTGCACTCCAAATGTGGTTCGAAGCAAAAAAAAAATATATAAATAAAAAATTTTGAATGAATTTTCACTTTAAACCATAAACTGAACTGATGTCATTTGATTGCGCAGTAACTGTGAAAATGTCCATGCAAAAACAACGTAGTGACTTCATTGACTTATGCTGGCGCTGGTTGCGGTTGAAAGTGGCGTACGCCTATGCGAAATTTAAATATTAAAACAAAGCAAAACAGCAAACGCCTAAAGAGCATTTGAAAAAAATAAAAAATAAATAAATAAATAGAGTAAAAGATAGAGTGTATCGTAAAAGTTGTGAAGTAGTGGCGGCAAGTTGCTTAGGGCAATTAAAAAACACCAGCAACAACGCAGCTCTTTAGTTGCCGTAGTGGCACACTTCCATTAGCAAATAATTTAATAGTGGCATGCTTGGTGAGAAGCCGCAACAGCAATAAAATAAACAACAACAACCACAGTAAATAAAAATTGGATTTGCAAATTGGAAATGTTAATTGAACGCCGAATGAATGTCGAATCAGTTCAGGCTGCTACTTTTTATTGTAAGTATTGCGAACCGGTCTCCTCTTTTTTGTTACAAACGCAAAATAAGGAAAATCTAATTTTTTTTATACTATTTAGAAAAACGCACCTTAATTTTTCACCTCAATTCATATAGCGCAAGATCAATTTTTTTTTTCGAAAAACTCTTAATGAAAAACAAGCCTTAACTCTCCAACTTTCAGGCTAAAGTGAGTGGAATTTTTTTTAGATGAACTATTTGCGCATGTAACGCAAAAATTAAATAAATAATGAACTAAAAAAAAAACTCTTTATTAAATTTGTTTAAGAAAATTTTGTTAGGAAGTTTCGCACCGAAACAAAACATTTTTTAAATTGAATACTCGCATAAGTGCATGTGATGATAAAAGTAAATACCTAATTAATTAAAGAAAAAATGGTAAACTAATATTTTTTAAGAAAACTAAAGACTATTCCCAAGACAAACTGAGTCGAAACAAAATATTTTTTGTAATTAATTCGTTGCTAAGTACATTTGATGAAAAAAGTAAATAATTAATTAGTAGAAGAACAAATTGAAATAAGTTGGTTGAAGAAAATTGTGTAGAAAAGTTTTACCACCACTTAAACAATATTTTTAATTAACAAAACTTTTTTTTTTTCAAATTTTGTTATAAATTAACTTTTATTGTACCAAAGCTTAACTGACACTTAAAATATATTCGCAAGGCAAACTGAGTCAAGAGTGAGTAAATAATTAATTAATGAAATTTTTTTATTACTTTTTTTTTGTAATTTTGATATAAAATATTTTTACTCTTTAGTTTTACTAATTTTACTAACCCATAAAAAGTAATTTTGAAATACTAAGAAACAAAAAAAAATATTGTACTAGGTGCTTATCACTTTGCCTTCAATAGTTCCTCTGGAAATATCTTATGACGAAATTTGGGCACCATTACTTTTGATTGAAATTCAACAGGCAAAATTAATGGGTAAAAAATTAAAATTTCATAAAACAAAATAACATTTTTTGGTTAGAGTAAATAAGAATGAGGCAGCCGCCGTAGCCGATTCTCCGTGCATGAAACACCAAAATGAATGTTTTTGCTAATAGCGGTCTCCCCTCAGCAAACAATGGCAAGCCTCCAACAACAAGACTCATACCACAGATAGGAGAAGGAGCTTGGTCAAACACCTAATGAAGCGCCAATTATATATAAACATAATTTAAGAAAGTGCGGCAGAATGAGTCAATAGCAGAAATATTTAATAATAAAACTCTTCATTTTCTAGCTGCATTCTTAATTTCTTCAAACTGTATGGAAAAATTGTGGTTTGCGCTCTAAAAAAAATGTACTGATTATCTAATATTTTGTGCAGCAAATGCTCGTTTCGATCATTTTTATTTTTTAATTTTTGAGCTTAAAAAACCTGGCTTGTTCGTCTTTACTACAAGGCATTCTTTTCTCGTTCTGCTCAGTAACTTTACATAGCTGCAATGCTTTCTATCCAGTCAATGTGAGGCCTAATTATGTTATGCATGCTCCCTTAGCGCGTACAATGCGGGAACTCAATGGGGCCTCGTGTTCTGATTTTATTGCTTTCCCACTAAATGAAGAGTATTTTCCCAATTTGCTGAATACCGCTTTTTAATCTACTGTCAGAATTTAATTATTACTACCATTATTATTATTATTACTTCCCTTTTATTATAAAGGGTGATCAATTTAGTGCTATCGGATTTTAAGTTAAAATAAAAGAAGGAAAATTCAAATTTATTGGGCAGTCTTTATTGTTTTTGTGTTGACATTCTTGGCATTTATTTTTTAAAGATAATCCCTTTCAAATGTTGGCCGCAACTGCGCTGAAATTCGGCCATACGCAAACATCAATTTTGAATGACTCGCTGGAGGACTTCGGTCGGTATCCCGTGAATAACTTTAGTAATGTTGGCTCCCAATGTCTCAATCGAAGCTGGTTTATACACAAAGCATTTACCCACAAATAAAAATCCAAAGGTATGATATCACACGATCTTGGTGGCCAATCCACTGATCCGGGACGAGAGATAAATTGTTCACCGAAACGTCGACGTAGTAAATCCATTGATCCACGCGTGAACGGTCAAAAAAATCCTATTGGAAAAGTACCTCCAATCTGATCACTCTTTACTAGTTGTTAACATTTGCTTTGATCAGTCAGTAAGAACTTTGTTTACTATAAACAAATAAATAATTTTTTTTTATTTTTTTATTTTCTAAAATCTAGTTTCTATACACCTTCCTGCCTTTGTGATGGTTTACTGTTCAGAGCCTGATTTATAGGCAGATTCTTCCGTTTTCATTCTATTATTTTCCAGAACATAGTTCATGTACACTTCCTTCAAAGTTTTATTTCTATTTTAGCAATTAGTGAAATTATAACATAGAACTGCCAAAGTTTCAACTAGTTTTTCGCCATTTTTTGGCTGACGAAAGGTCCTCGTTTTACGCATTTATTTTGCTAAGAAAACATTTCCACTCTTCTCAGACAGAACTTCAAAGCAATTCATCACTCAATATGAAATTTCGTTTTGTGGGTAAATCCCACATCTTTTGAAATATCACCTTTCCTTGCATCCACTGCTACATATAGCTGTATAACTGTGTAACAATGTAACCGCACCTATCTATGAGGTTGTATTTAATACCACTACTCGTACATCCGCAATCAACGTTTGCCTTAGAAATTTATTACATCGCAGACCTAAGACAAAAGTAATTGTTGAAATCGAAATTGAAAACTAAGCACACCTACTGACTGACTGACTGAATACCTGACTAACTAACTGTCTGGCAGCAGAATGTAAGTGCCTGTAAGCATTTGCTGTTGCTTATCAGAAAACTGGCGTTTATCGCACTTTACAAGTAACCTCGTTTCCTCGCAGCGAACCTGAAACTGACTTACACACGCAGAAGATATTCTCTATGTTGTGGTATTGCGCATTGACAGACGGATAATTACAAGCTTACAAGCAGAAAAACAGAGAATGAAGTTTTTTTTTAAGTTACCGCAGAAGACGAAGACCTACAAACAATAATAATAGTAATAAAATTAAAGTAGAGTATAATAAATATATCAACATCGCAAGGCATTATCTTTTAACTATCAGTTAAAAAGCACCTACAAAACCAAAATAAAAAAGTAATAATAATTTTTGAGCGTGCAGATGAGATATTCATGTAATTAAAACAGGAAGTGGGTGAATGAGTGGTAGTAGCATGAGAAGCACGTACGTGACTTTTCGGGCTGATGATTTGAATTTATATTGTGTTTATATTTAATTAATTTAAATAGATACTTTTTTTTTATTCAATATCGCATTATGCGAATTATCTGCCCTCAAGCTATATCTAACGCCGAATTACTAAGGAAGGCTAATCAATTTGATGTAGCTACTGAGATCCGCGGAACGAAATGGCAATAGATCGGACACTTCCTGAGGAAGAATGGCGGCAATCCCTTGGAACCTGTTCCAGCAGATAGGATTAAATGTAGGCAGAACACAAACCACCTGGCCCCGTTCAATGGAGGCGAAAATGAGGCCTTGGAATGAATTTAGAGCCCTTGCAAAAAATGGGTTCGATGGCGAATAGCAGTTACTGACGCTCTATGCTCCAACTAGGAGTTCGAGGACCCCATATATATGTATCCTTTATTAAGTATTCATCAGCTTCTTTGCCAATTCGTGAAGTATATGGGATCAACTAAGGGAAGTCAACTATTCTATGCTGCTCATGCATGACCGGTGGTGTTGATGAGAATATTTTCATTTACAGAAATGCGCTCAACTGCCTTCCATTGCATGCAGAGTTCTATTACTTTCTCTTTCATGTTGATTTCCAACCAGCCTGGACTAACCGAATGCTAGTTATGCACAAACACACTCCCCTACGGTGGTCAACGGACTAGTGCCAGTGATACTTTTAGAAAATTTACTAGCACTTGGTATTTTATTGAAGTTATGAATGATAGAAAATGTACTCAACATCTCGAAAATCTGTACTGCATAAAACTTAATTGCATAAAATTGAAACAGAGTCAAGAGGAAGAATACTGAAGTGAGAAAAAATTCATCGAAAAAATATTTGTTTCATCTCTATCTGTAGATTCTTAAAATATACTCTCTTATGATTTACCTACTCCCTATTCCCTGATCTTCTCAATGCCTTCTAAACATAAAGTACCCAAACCCTGTCATTTTGGGTATTAAACGAGTTGAAGTGCAGATTCTGCTGAGAAAGCAAAAATTAACACGAAAAATAGCCTCATTTTATAATGGCTAAATACATCCTTGTCTTACACAAGAATGTTATGGAAGGCATCAACACCGATAACGACACGTGGGATATGAGTATTTTCAGACGAGCTCAAATCAAAAGAGACACGACAAAGTCAATTTAAAACCAAAATATTATTAAACGTTTTCTTTGATTTTCGCGTTGCGATCCACTCCGAACTGCGTACGCCAAATCCGATAGTGAATATGGAGTATTTGTGCGTAGACTAAAGCATTTGATGGCGAATGTTCGTCGGAACAACTCGTGCGCCGGTGCACACGTCTCATCTTCGAAGGAACTATTCGACCAACAACAAAGAGAATATAATTCCGCAAGCTCCATAGTCAGCCGTGTTACTTCTTACTGTTTCCACGCGTCAAGTATTCGCATTGTTAAGATTTTTTCAAGACGATAAGGGGAACTCGCGGAATAAGCTGAATGCACGAATTTTTTTTATGTGAGGAAAATGTGGAACAGCGTCATTGAAACAAATTAACAAAAATCAAGGAGAATTTGAGTCAATTCAAACTTGCACTTGATGGTACTAAAATTTAATGGAGTTAAATTCTGTTTAAAGATTTTGAAATTTTGATGAAAGTTTATCGAATTTTTATAAATCTTACACTAAGATTGAAACTTTAATTTATTTATTTAAAATTTAATGCAAAATAAAAAAATGTATAAATAATTAATGAAAACTAAAAAAAATAAAAAAATTGTGGAAACTGATCAAAAAAAGTCGCTCCAAATTAGCTGTTATCGGGTGTACTTATGAATGACTTTTTGTTTGCTTTTCATACCCACAGACACAGCTACATGCCTCCATATCTACCATATGTATGTAGATATGAAAGGCATATCGAAAGGGTGTCGAGTTACAATAATTCTCACTTCGAATAGCAAAATCATTCTATTTATGAACGTATTTTTGTATTTGTTTTATTATTGCTTTTGTTTCTGTGCTTTTTATTGCGTGTGGAAATTTGTTGCGGTACGTCACTTCTACGCCTTTCTTAGATAACCCGCAGTAACTAATATATTTTTCACTATATGCTTTTACACACCTACTTTCCTAATATAGAGGGCAAGAGAGGCAGCGGGTGGCGATGTAGGTGGTGATGTAGGTGACAAGTGTGTTACATTTCTTCACACCCAAGAGTGAATGTAATCGAAACAGTTTGTGTGCATGTATTTGTGTGTAAGTTAATGTGAGTCCACGTATGTCATTCGCCGGAAGGTGTTGCGTGGCTACTCTGGAACTTTAGAATTTATCACCGTCTCCATAACGTGGAATGCAGAACGAAAGGTAGCCGCCGTCGAACGCCAGTAATGGCTGGTAATGTTCAGAAAGCAAATCGCAAATAGAGTAGAATGTAAAGCAATACCTGAATAGGAGTATAAATCCTTGAACTCATTGAAATGCAAGCAGCAAGCTCTTCATAGTACAGTTTGTACAAGGTGGCACAAAATTAATCATCCGATTTTGCTTCTGAATAACTTTTTTAGTATTAGTATTATAAATAAAGAAAACAAATTATTTTGAGTGATGGAAATCTTTATCTTGAACTTTACGCGCTCCATTGCTTGTCTGTCCAGTTGATTACCATGTAGTTCACAAGAGCCAAATATGATTGACGTCCTGCCACATTTGCAAAAATTATAAGTCTTCGGATAGGGCGACTAATTCTGCGCCACCTTTTACTTGCAATGTAGCCTGATAAGAAACTAAGTATGCTTTTTCTGGCAATTAAAAACTGTACTTATTTCATTCAGTGCGGATGGATATTCAACGAATCTCTATTTCCAAAAGCCGCATATTTTTTTCGCTCTTTGGATTTTCTTGCTTAGTAGGACTTATTGATACTTTTTTATTCGTTAACAAAGCATTTTTGTCATACAAAGGTGAAAAGTAAATGCTTCGAATGTTAATATTGTACTATGTTATTCATAAATGTTTACACTCTACATATTTTTCTCCAACTAAATTATGGGCATACACTACATTAAAATATGGCATGTTTTGCCTATTTTAATGCTTGGGAACTATGCCAGTTGGCCCTTGCGTGCTAGATTGTTGAAAGGATTGAGGAAAATTTGTTTTTGCCGGTAAGCGTAATTTTCATATATTTTATTAACATTAAAATTAACAGTCATTTTAATGCTATTAAATTTGATATGGGGTAAAACATCCGATGAAGTTAGAGATCCTATATGATCAATAGGACTTATTTGAGTGATTTTCGAATTGATTTTGTGCTACTTGGTGTGATTTGTGACATTAACCTTCAACCTCCTTCCCCTGTGTCTCCTGTAACCTCTTTTAGAGATGCTTAGAATGCTAGCTACTCTAAGATATATTGAAAAATTGGGCTGTACGAGCAGTTTCTCTACTGCTTTACTGTTCAAAGCCCCTTTCCTTTTCATTTTCAATATCAAAAATACAAGTATGATATGTATGCGAAGCAACCCATGTTATCACTTTGAAGAAGGCTTTTGTGACTGGTATTGAAAGATAGTTAGAGACTGACCGCTCAATCGCTCTGCGGATTGTACCTTTTCATATTCATATACTATAGGTCCAAATAACTGATACAAAGTTGTTTCATGTATATATTTTCTATGATTCCAAAACGGAACGAATGACCATAAGAGCTTCTCTGCAATGCATAACTTGCACACCAACTAAGGACGAAAAAATAATTAGAAGGCTTGATTCTGATTCTAAAAATGATTCTGAATTCTAAAAATTAGCTGAGTTCGAAGTAATTAGTGAGTTTGTATTAATATTAGCTGATCCTGAAATACTCGTTAGCCTATACTGATGTAGATGGAAAGCAAATAGTTGAAATTGCTTTCAGTTTTTCATTTCGCTTACTTTGTCAGTACTTATTTACTTACTTACTCAGATGGCACTACAACCGTATGTCGTTTTTGCCCGAATCTAAAACATTGCGCCATCTAGCTCGGTTCGCTGCTTGCTGGCGCCAGTTGGTGACACCGAGTGGTAGCAGGTTATGCCTCACTTGATCTCCCCAACGTAGATTAGGTCTTCCTCTTTCTCGTCGTCCATCAGAGGGTTCCCTCTCGAAGGGCTGTCGTGCCGCACCACTTTCGTCCATTCTCGAGATATGACCAAGCCAGAGCAGTCACTGGCGCTTCATTATGAACACATCTCGGTATAGCTCATACAGCTCGCTGTGGCATCGGATACGCAACTTATTATCGCCTGCGCGAAGAGGACCAACGCTTCTTCGGAGAATTTCTCTCTCCAACACTCTCAGTACACTATCATCAGTTGTAGTCATCGTCCAAGTTACTGCGCCATATGTAAGGACGGGAATGATTAGGCTTTTGTACAGCGTAGTTTTCGTTTTTTGAGAGTCAATTGCCTACTGAATCCAAAGTAACTCCGGTTGATAAGAGTTATCTTCCGTTTAATTTCCAGGCTGACGTCGTTCTGCGTACCTAGATTAACAAAGTCCTTCTCCACTTCAAATTCGCGGTTGTCAGCAGTGACGTGTTGTCTAAGATGCGACGGCTCTTTGTATGTTGACAGGAGGTACCTTGTTTTACTCTCATTCACACATTGACTCACTTTTTCTGCTTTCTTTCCCAGACTGGAGTACGCTGAATATACGACGTGGTTGCTCAGGCCGACAATATTATATCGTTACCTTTATTTTTGCTAAAATCTGTTGGGTGACTTAAGCTAAATTCAAGCATTTGGTGGATTTCAAGTGAAAAGACATTCCACATAATTCGTTTCTGCTATTCAATAACCATTCAAAACTTCAATAAAGAAAAATGCATTACAAATAAAAACGGGAACAAGAAACTCGGCCTAAACCCGTCAAGCTTCTTTGTTATTCTCGTTTTGTTATTCTCGTTTTGTTATTATTATTAAAACTAAAGATAATACGAGTACATACAAATATAGTACCTGGTATTGTTTTTATGGATGCATTTGATAAATTACTACGGCGGTTAGCCGCAAGTTTTCTGATAAGAAAAGCAAATAAATTTTTTAGTTCAAGTAATAAAAATGGAATTTTAAGCTTTTGGTAATTGATCTATTGAGGACTTAGGAAAATTTATATATGTAGATAATAAAGTTCACAAAAACGTAAACAATATCAGAAATGTGTTTAATGGCATATTTGAGAGATGCAAAGAAAATAACAGTAAGAAGCGGTACATACATACAACTGGGTCATTTAGCATCTAAGAATATAGGCAAAAAACTCAGCAGGCAATGATGGACCGCGTTTGTACTTCAACCATGGGAAGGTTTTTCACTTTGGTAATTGCGGGCTGGCGGGAAAAAGATTTTATTCAAACGAGGAGGTGATTGCTGAAATGAATTGATATTTTTCAGACTTGGACAAATCCTATTTTTCGGAAGGAAACAATAAACAGCGTTGAACGACCTCTCGGTGCATAAAGGTTAAACCAACCTAACTTTAACTCATTTTTTATAGTCAAAATGGTATTCTGAACTATTTGCAAATATAATATTTTCTCAACGCATATAAGCACCCGAATATTTGCGACATCCTACTACTTATATATCTTTATCACTAGCAACAGTCCATAGTTGATTACCCCCTACAAACAAATTTCTTCCATTTCACAGTTCATTGATAAAAAAAATTTGCTTTTTTGTAAATCAATAAATTTTCTGAGTGTAAATGAGTTATCATATCAGCTGGAGTGACAATTTGAGGCGTGTCCAGGGAGCCTTACTTTGCCTATAGATAGAAATATGTACACCACACACCCAGTTTTTTGCACACACCAAAACATTCTATACCATCTTCTCACATCTCGTCATTTCACCGGTTACTTCAGCAAGTGCGGCAAGGCCGCTTCCAGAAGGGAATTGTAAAATTTAATTAATTATCTTGCAGCCATTAAATGCAGGAAGAACAACTACGCGACAAGCATAAACAATCAGCAAACAAACATCAAACCATGAATGGTGTACAACAAAGCAAAAGCAAAAGCAACAACAAAAGCGAAATGGCAATGAATCAAACGACATGCGAAACAACAGCTTTTAAGACAACAGCTTGAAGACAGTGCGCAGACAATGGTGAATGGCTTGCCTGACGTATGGACAGTAATTTAATTATTAATTAATACTAGCAAAATGACTGCTGCTCGCAGGCAACGAGAAACAATAAACATGACGCTCCAACAGAAAGAAGACATAACTAAGGCAGTGATAAATACAACAGAGGGAGCAACAACAACTTCTATATAATAATGTTGCTGACAATTGCATGCCTCGAGTACAAGCGCAATTGCAGCCGTGTTGCGTTTGAAACTTTGAACCACAGGCAGCAACTTTGAGACAGGTTAGTTAGTGTAGCGGTCGACAGGGCGTATGCGGCGCGCGCGTATAACAGAAGTGATGTGAGAAATTACATGTTTACGGTGTGTTTGGGTTTGCATACAAGCAAGAAATACGTACAGATATGAATGCAAGCGTGTCATTAGTTATAGCTGATTATTATTTTACACTTCTTCTTCACTCTTCTTCACTTCCCTTATTAAAGCATAGAAAGTGTGGAGGATTTTTTGTTTCGTTGTGTTTTGTTGTGTTGATAAGCTGCTGCTTTTGCTGTATTAACGCCATTTGCTATAATTCCAATGTTGCCTGTTTGTTTGTTGTTGTGCCATTCAAACATTTCTGTGTGTTTTCAAGTCATTATGGCCACACAAGCATCTGTGTTTTTATCTGCACCTCCATGTTCCACTTTTCTCGGCGCCACTATCTTCATAACATAAACTGATAAACAGCTTTGAAAGTGTTTCATTTACGTTTTCTTATCGAATATGTACATCAATAAAAAAGCGGCACAAAAAAGCCTTCCGCTGCCACTGGACTTACACGCTACTGGTGTTTGTTTGCGCGTGTATGGCATACGTGTGCCATGCATGTGTGTGTGTGTGTACATAAACATGTAGCATATTTGGTTGTTTGCGAAGAAATTAAAATCTTTCACTGATAAGCGAGTCATTGAAGATTTGCAACGGATTCGTAGAAAAAGGCGAGAGATTTCTTAGACAATTGAAGGCAAGCCAGAGTGTGATTCGTAGACAATTTTTGAGGTGTAATCAAAAAGTTTATGATTTTTAAGATAAGTGCAAGTGGTATTTACGCTCTTCATTTTTTAGCTGAGGGCTGGGCCAATGCAGAAATTTGAAAAATATTCTTGTTTTGCTTAAGCGATGCCCTAATACGAGCTGAAGGCCTCGTAGTAACACATTTTTTATATGTAGTAAATGTAATTATATATATATATAATTTTATTGAATAAATTTCTCAAAAATGATATACTCAACATCAACTTGTTTATATCAAAAACTTATTCTGTGCCTCTGTAGCTATTGAAATCTTCTGATAATCGAAAAAACGGATTCTTCAAAGGAGAGGTATTTAACGGAAATTTTATTTAATATTAGCAAAAAATGAAAATAATTTATGCATCTTAACGACTTTTTTAGAATTTTCATTTATTTTCTTGTCCCTCTAACAAATTTTCAAGCATAAAAAAAAATTCGAATGCCTTTCGGCGGGTAATAAATATTTTTTACTGCATTTCTGCCCTAAAACGTTTTTCAAAAAAACATCTGGGATTTGGAGGCGGCATACATTTTTAGGCATTTTCAATGTAAAGACGCACACCCCTAATCGAAGCAGACGGTTAGACAAATAAGTAACAAAGAACGAACAGGATAATTTTCTTCGCTTCTATGTGACTTAAAGTGCCACTGCTCTTGCGTTGCTTTCATTGCCTATTCATTAAAAAGGTGCATTGCTCATATTTATGTCTTTTTAGAGCCCAGCGAATACCGCTGTCGGCACTACTGGCACAGCCATAGGTCTATGGTAGTATATTGAAAGTACTTCAGAATGCTCCCAATTTTATTTGCCAACATTTATTGCCAATTTCGTTAAGCTGAGAAACCCACATTGGCTGTATTGGTAGCGAGTCCAACGATGTTTTGCTGTTGGTCGGGTGTACCGCATTTTCGAACATCAAATTGAAGATATCGCACGGCAGTGAGTCAATCTGAACTATCGCGAACTTGGATGATGCATGGATACGGGAAAATGGTGCGCCATGCCACAAGGTTCAATAAACAATCGATTTTTGCACCCCAGTGAAATTTTCTGGCAAATTGTTGAGCATAACAAGTCTACTAAAGTCGTACTTCAAAGCACTTTTTATAACTTTGCTCAAAGAGAAGTCAAAAAGAAGAGAAGAAAAATGTAAGCAAAGAGATTAAAATATTGCACAAAAATTAGCCCCATGAAACTCTCCTTCATAATATCATATTATCATAATATAAAATCAACTTATTTTTACAAGTAAAATAAAGATTTCCATGACCCATGACCTGCTATTGACCAGTGTACAGGATTTTTAATTTGGTTTTGCTCATTTACTTCATTTTTAATGTAGAAAGTCGAGATATTTCGAAAATTCTCACTTGCACTCCAAATGGATTCATATGCAGAATTCAAAACATTAATTAAATGGGAATACATTTCTATTCTAAATACAGTATTTATAAGTGGCCCTAAGCATTTTCATTATATAAACAATTTTTCGATCACCTATTGTTAAGCCAAAACACTTTTTTCATTCTATTCATGGTTAGCATCTGGCTCATCAATAGCAAAAAAGTTGAACGTATTCAATAATGAAAACTTATTTTATTATTTAGTTATTTATTAGAAATATAAGTATGAATAATTATATCACCTTGCGAAAGGCACTAGCAGCTAAGACTATCGGCCAAAAATTAAAATTAACTCAAATGCAAATTAGTTTTTCAGTACTAATTCGAATCTAATTTTTTATTTATTTTATTTATTTAATATATGGAAAATAACAATAAATTATTATTTTACAATAAAAAATAATTTTTTAAAATTGTGTATTAATTTTTCGAAACTTTTCTTGTGCTTCCAGGTGGTGATTTCGGGTGCATTATGTACAGTAGAAGATTATGTAATAATGTCACAGTGTGCACACAACAAAGCCATACATGTAGCTGCGGAAGGAACAGTCTCAGTGACAGACATTTCACAGACACGTAAGTAAAAAGAAATATTATTGTATAAGCGAATTTACATTAAGAATATTTGCACTTTTTTAATAAATGGTAGATCTCGAAAAAAGGTGTAAAGGATATGTGAAAGCACCAACTCATAAAATAGGTGTGCGACATTTTTAGCAGTTTTGGACATTTTACTTATATTTTTTAGAGCCTATTAATTTTTTATTAAAGTTTAGCAACAGCCATATAAAGCGTTTTTTCAAACTTTATACAAAAATTATTAAAATTCTTTTCGACAATTATTTCAAACTTTTAATCATAATCTTAGGATAATTTTTGATATGCAGTTGCTCATTAAATTTTAGTGCAACAAAGTCCTAGTTGCAATACCGATGATTGTTTTTTTGTTATTGACGATGCTACTCATTTTTTTCTTGTGCAGTGTACACTATCAGAAAAAAAATATTGTCAAAAATAAACGGTACATTTTATTTTACACATCCAAAGAGAGAACAGTGAATTTCACTAAAATTGAACAAAGAATCGAAAGCTTAAATCTCAAAAAGTATTTTCTCAATGAGTAATAAACTAGCTAATTTTCTAGAAGAGAAATGACCAATAGCTTCTCTTTTCAGACTTTTTTTAACATTTTTGTTTATTTATTTTGTTCTATTTTTTATTTTATGATGAATTTTGTAAATTTCAATCAGTTAATGTATTGCAAAAGATTAAAAATCTTGCCAGATACAGCCTCATTTTTAATAATAAATAAATGATGTTCTTTCAGCAAGAATCCGATATTTTAGTAGGAAGCTTCGTAGCACCACGCAATTATTTTGAAGAATTTTTTGTTTGCGTATTCAAAGTTTTATGGGGTCACTTCTTCTAAAACTCCGGCACTCTTTTGAGAGGTTGACTGAATTCACCAAAAGGTTGGTATGATTGAAAGCTACATACGGCTGGGAATCATATCGCTTATAGTAATGTCTCAGTGGTCAACAAATGACCTTTAACTCAACTTAACGTCTCAAACCACTCTATTTCTCTTACTACTCCCAGGTGTACTTTGCGTAAGTTCATACATTGGTTGACACTCTCAATAAACTATAGGGTGGGCCATGTAAAATTTGCTTTTTGAATCAGCTATAAAAAAAAAACTAATCAATATTTTTTTACATTTTTTTTTTTTTTATTTCGAAGATTGAACATTGTCATTTATGAATAAAAAATAATATCGTTCAAATAACTGCCACGACTGGCGTTACAGGAGGGCATTCGATCAACCCGATTTTTAAGCACATTTTCGTTTGTTTGGGCTCCAATTTCATGAATGGCAACTTCGATTTCGTGTTTTAAAGCATCAATCGTCTCTGGATGGTTCGCATAGAATTTGTCCTTAACGCCTCCCTACAAAAAATAGTCCAACGGGCTTAAATCACAGCTCCGAGGCGGCCAATTGATATCGGAATTTCGGCTGATTATTCGGTTTTCAAAAACGGTAGTGAAAAGTTCGAGTGTGACAAGTTGCACCGTCCTGTTGAAACCAAATGTCGTCCATGTCGTCCTCTTCAATTTTTGGAAACAACTCGTTGAGCATGTCACGGTAACGCTCGCCATTTACTGTAACCGCGGCTCCTCGCTCATTTTCGAAAAAAAATGGCCCGATGATGCCGCCAGACCAAAAACCGCACCAAACAGTGACTCGTTGTGGATGCATTTGCTTCTCTACAGTAACGTGTGGATTTTCTGCGCCCCAAATCCGACAATTTTGCTTATTGACGTAGCCACCGATGTGAAAATCAGAAAAGAAGAAGAAAACTCACCACTTTGGAAATAGGTTTTCACTATTTTCCAATTTTGTTCAAGCGTATTGCGTCCCATTTCGTAAATGTCAAACCTTTAAATAAATTATGAACACATTTGGTATGTCATTTGTGTTACCATTATAAAAAAAATTGCTGGTTCAAAAAGCAAACGCTATATGGCCCACCCTGTATCAACAACATCCACACACATATCCACAAATAATTTTCTTCACGTGAAAGCTACAACACAACCCGCAAAACTGGTCGGAATAAAGTACTTACGCTAAAACAGTTTTTAAATAAAATCAGAAAAATTCAAAAAATAAATTTAAAAAACTTGTTCAAAAATTCAGGAAAATAAATTTTAAAAAATTAGAAAAATAAATTTTAAAAAAATTTAGGCGTTGAATAAAAAGTTTGAATTAAATGTGAATTAAAAAATTAAAAAAAGAAATTTTATGTAAAACTAAAAAATCAAATCACAGACACAAGGAGATCACGGATTTGATTTCATATTGACTTGTACTCTGCTTTTCTGTGCTTTTTTCTGCTTTAGTAAAACACCAATATTTTCAAATCCAAATTTCAAATAATAAATAAACGCATGGACTTTTTTAACATACATATGTGGATTTGTGGCATTCCCACCTATTGAGAGAATTCGTTTTAAAACCCCACTAGCTGCCGCGTTGTTTCAGATAAACTTCTAAATATGTTTTGGAGTGAAAAGAAATGTTATATAACTGCCACCGCATAAATGAACACCTGGGACTGAAATTCTGCTATATGAATATGAATATGTATATGTATGTGTGTATATATATTTCACTTCCTGTACACTCCGTTGCGAATTTCGCAATATTTCACCTAGCACAGCCGTTGTGTTTTCCTACTCGCCTAACACCTGCACATTCATCATGTAACGGCTGAGTTGGTTGGACATTTGCAAACAGGAAAGCCTCCTGCTGCACTCGAATTCAAAGAGCCACACTTAGCAACAGCATCGAGCATATTGCACGTGGCATGGGCACAAATGAACTTTCTTTGCCGACCTTAGGCCCACCGGCTGTGCAATAGGCCGCATGCAACATGCCTTGGCACAGTTATACGCTGCATGATGAAGATGAGTAACGAAAATTGTCCAAATACCTTGAAAAAATGGCGTACAAAATTATGACCCCAACAATAACGGCACGGAAAACGATCACGAAAACAGCTGTGCGCATCTGTCACATTTTTTTATACCAGAATAGCAGGCAGCGGAGCAGAAAACCAAAGTGAAAGGTGAATGTAGAATGATTCACTGCCACCTTGTGGCTCGCCGTCCTTGCACCGGAAAACACACGCACAAACACATACGGGAATGTAAAGGATGCGCACATACATTACTTGCAGTCTTTTGTGTGTTTAGCACGCGCTACTAGCAACAAACAACAACAATGCCAATTGCTCAGCATTTTTCTCGTTGCTTGTGTTTGTCCGCTGTTGCATTTACTTTTTTCGCTTATGCGGTCACTCTGTTATCTCTTTGATGCATGCCTTTGTTTTGTGGGTTTTCGAAGTTCCTTTTGTCCTTTGAAATACAAGAGATTTCTTATAAATTGCAGTCATCTAGTTAGTTGCCCAAAAGGTACGTCAGCAAAAACAAAAATTCGACTGTGCAACAGGTGCGAATACTAAAATTTAAGGGATAGTAGAAATTATGTATTGTGTGATACATACACACATACGCATATAAGTATATTAGTGCATATGCAGGAATATCGAAGCAAAAAAGAAAACGGTAAACTCTTCGCTTTATGTATCTGCTTGAAAGAGCGAGAGAGATTACCCACCCATTGGCCTAAGCAGACAGACATACGACTGATTGCACTTGGGTCGCTACTGTTGCACGCCTTGACTCTAATGCTAATGTGCGAAAAGTCTTTATGCCAATTTGTCAGCCTCAATGTCTTTGCTGTTTCCAATTTCTTTCTAGCGTCCGGTTGTCTCTAACTGCTGCTGATGTTTGTTGCATGGCGAATTAGCGATAATTTACTATTTGCATTCCTCAGCATGCAGTTGCACTTTGGGGGTTTTCTAGCAGGAGGTTTTGTAAAAGGTTGGAAAATCCCATATTTACTGATGTTAATCCCAATCTGTTTATGAGATAAGTAGCTAAATTTTCTTGGAAAAAAACTGAAATTCTAATATAATGAAGTTCCGTAAGGGCGGAGGCGGCACCTTCGTGGCTTACTTTTGGCAGGATTTTGAATAACTTATTTACGGTATTTGCAATGTAAGAGTTGTTTGCTAATTGTTAGTGTTTGCGATTATCCGCAGGCTGACTGACAAATCTGTGACGAAGGCACGTTTTGTCAGTTAATGAAAAAAAGGCATTTTAGCCAAGCGAGAATTGGATATTTGCGTATTGAAAAGGTGTAGGTCATTAGAGGATACGAACATAGGCAGAAAAACAAAAGAACAGAAGAAGCCGAAATTTATTAGGAACATCGCCTTATTACTTTTATTACTATTATTATCATTACTATTGTTATTGTTATTATGGTAGGACTCTAACAGAAAGTAAGCGAAGTGGAAGTAGGTTTTTGATTTTTTGAAGCTTTGGGAAATAATAGCCTTCTACAGAAGAAAAAAGCAATAAGCGCCTTTGGATTAGAGGATGACGATTAACTGTGGCTAACTACGTTTGTATTAACCGCTTCAAGCTACTGATGAAATTCGCCAGTGTGTGATATTTAAGCCCGCAATATCCGCAGGTGTTGAAAAAAAGTGAGAGCCCAGATGTCTAAATCTTTGCCCGTCGAAAGCAGGGCAGCTGAGAAGAAGGTGCTGGGATGATTCCACCTTATTCTCCCGGCAGATTCTGCAGAAAGAACTTGAAGCAATCCAAGTCCCAACGCATGGACTCCTAACAGACAATGTCTGGTGAGGATACCCACCAAATTCGTTAGCTGTGGCCTTGTTAGCCTTAGAAGCTCCCTCGAATACCCCCGTTCTACCCGTGGCAAGAAGGATCTCGCTAATTTACATATTTGCACACTAGCCCAGTACTCGCTGAGCTGTCGTGAGGCCCATCTTTACAAGAGCAAGCGATCAAACCGTCCTTCAGAGTCCCCTTATCAGCACAGCTCCCTTAATTCCATCTACCTCAGCTTGGAAAACACTACAGAAGTCTGGAAGCCTAAATTTGAGCTTGATGGGGAGCTCCTTGAGCTTGGTGTCAGAGCAATTCTTCCGTCCAACTTCGAACCATCCGTAGACATGTTTGTCATGCCCTGTTTCTAAATGGTGCGCCCCGTCCACTCCTCTTTTAAGGGAATATGAATGGAAAAAGTACCGTACAGACCCAGCGAGGGTGTACATTGACCCAGAATTTAATGGCCTCTCAAAAAGTGAGTACTCTAGGTTTCTCTAAACGATAATATCAAGATTTGTCACCATACACACACTTGTTGTCACTTGCACATTAGGGCTCTTACCTAAACAGACTCACTCCTCAGCTTAAACACCAAAAAGAAGAAAATGGAAAAATACTCGTATTATACTTAAAATTCCAAAGGTCGAGTTCTCCTCAAGAAAGGAAAAAGATTTCTAGCACAGATTTAATAGAAATCCACCTCCACCTTAATAGAGCTCTGTGTTTTCGCTAAAGTCGCAATCCGTAAGGAAAACTGTAATCGCCTAAAACTGTATATTCGAAGCTTCAGACTTCAGTACCTCATAAAAAAGTTCAATTGCTCAGAGTTTTCATCAAACAACCAAGGCCTGCTGCCTTGCCCGCACCATACTCCGCTTTCGCCTTGGCAGCCCATAGTGGACTATAAAGAGGTGTTAATAATGTGGAAAACATTTAGCACCTACATTACCAACAAAGATCACAATTGGATTCTACTAAACGTTAGGTAAATGGTACCAACCTAACAAAAAGAAAGACAAACTGCATATAAATATTTTTCGTTTTTTGTTGTTGTTGACGCTGTTATTTCTAAACTACTAAGCTGTCGCTGCTGCTATACATTTCCGAGAAATCGCACATACATGCAACAACAACAACAACAATAATGCTAACAAGTGAAAAAATACACATAAATATAAAGAAAGACTGCATAAAAAGGCCGCTTAAAAGGTTGCCTGAAGACTAGGAAAAAATCATGAAATCGATTTAAAATTTGAAAAATATTTCAAAAAAAACAACAAACCATTGAACCTGTTATGGCAGCCGTTAAAGAGCTATTGAAAAGCAAGCAATGGCAATGCAACTATTTATCAATTAACGAGGTAACCACGCAGAGGAAATACACACTTCATTAAAGAAAAAAATGTTCAAAATTAGAAAAAATCACCGAAAAGTCATTGAAGCAACGATTGAAGAGTCAAACGCAGAAGCGACAGAATTTGTGCTAGGTTGAAGGTGAGCGGCGGGCAGCAGGTGAAAGAGCTGCAGCGTAGCGTAAACAAAACGCGGTGGCAATGCACAACCCATTCACCATTCTGCTGCTTCCACTGCTTCGTCAAAGGCAACCGGGTGGAGCAATCGATTATTTCTAGCTAAAAGCCTGTAAATGCCGATGAAAACTATTTGAGCAAACATTGCAGTTAACAACAGCAACAAAAATAAAAAACATACATTCACACACACACACAACAGCAAAATCAAATTTTGAAAACAAAAAATTAAAAAAAAATCGTATAAACGGAATGCCTATTCCGCTACCTACCGCGGCAACAGAAGCAGCGGTAGCAGAGCAGTCAGCAACACCGGCAGCCCATTTCGAAAGCGTGCAGCGAGCGTACAGTAGTTGAGCATTGGCGGTGGCAGTTGCAGTGCAAGAGTACTAACCACTATCTGCAAGGCTCATCAGCGATTGCGTTGTACTGCGACTGGTCACTCACAGTACTGATCGCGCCGATCGAACGCTGATCGGTGATCATTTACCGCACAGCCAGTGTTGACACCATTTTCAGTGGCACACGTGTACTTTTTGGGGGTAGATGTACTTTGTGCGCTCACTTAAGGCTCATAGATTTCTACTTAGACCCGCATTGAGCGATGAGTGTTTGTGTGTGCACCCACTTGAGTTCATGCTTCTCACTGACAACTCGCTTTCGGTTGGCGTGAGTGTGTGTGTGCATGTGTGTTTACCGTCAAAAATATAATGAAAAAGAAAGCAAGCCAGATTTTTTTTCCGCCGAGTGAGTGTCAAACAAAGGCATACTTTTATTTCCCACAGTCGTTGAAAGAGTTGAGCATCGTCGACTGTTCGATTGGGGATACTCGTACAAGCGAGGTTTTCATTCACCATTTCTTGCCCTTCCCAATCACACAACCGCATACGCATGCATATCAATTATTTACATATTCCACGTTGCGACAGAAAGTTACAATCGTCATCATCAGCAGCAGCACCACCAGCACCAGTGTTCATTCTCGCGTTCTCTCGCCGCCTGTCGATCAGCAATACCAGTTGCACTCGTTTGTTCTTTCTTTATTTTCCACCATTTCATTTTTCACCGCTTACACGCATTCATTCTTTAAGTCCACAATGTTATGAAAATATTTAAGCGCCAATTTTCGTTTCAATATTTTTCAAACGGTTGGCTGCCTAGTTGGTTGAGTTCATCTACTGTGCTTGCGTTCACACAATTTAAATGGAAAGGTCGATGGTGCTTCGCCACTATTTTCTTAACACTTTTCTTCTATTTTTCTTCTTTAACTGAGGTATTTTTTCTTAAAACAATTTAAAATTTAAATAACAAAAAGCGCGCTGGGCATCAAAGTGTTCTCGTTCACTTTATTGATTGGTGATCTTCAGTGATCTTTTACTTGATCAGTAGCGCAGCGAACGAACTTTGTTGTGCGTGTACTTGTTTTTCATTATTGTTGTTCATGTCAAATTGTTTGTGGCGCTGAACTTCTATGGCAGCCGTTACGGTTTTGAAGTTGTTTGGTTCCACGCTTTTTTATTCTGTTTTACTATTGTTGGTGCTGTTGTTTTTATACTAGTATTATAATTTCTCCTATTGTCATGATTGTTATTGATGTTTGCCTATGTTTGAAGACCTGCAATTAAGTGCTTCAAGGCGACAATGAAGCACGTTGAAGTGTCGCTGGAGAAGCGTAACTGGTTATGTGGCGTGGTTTTAGAGTGAAGTACAGAAATCAGTTCTAAGAAGAATTGCTTGGGAAAATTTTGAAAGTTTATTGGCGAGAACTCAGATAATAAGTTTATTAGAAAATCGGTTTAATAGTGGAAAAACACATCGAAACTTATTTTTTTGCTTACTAATTTGATTGCAGTTAAAAAAAACATAATTTGCAACCCAGCTTTTTAACTTTGGCCAAAAAATAACACCAGGTGCTCCATCTATACATGTGTCACATAATTCAGTGACTTTATCCTTGTGTCTTTGTTTGGACACCATCATTAATTATTGAAACTGTGTATAAAAGACTAAACATAAAGTTCTTAAACAATCCGTACAAACACTTGGATCAATTTCTGGTCTACTTGTGATCTGCAGGATCAACCAAGTCCAATTTAATCTAACCTAACCTTGGCCGTCGTAGCCAAATAAATTCGTGCGTGGTAATCATTCAGTACTGCTCGGGTTAAAAACCTTGGGCATGAAAGTCGGCAGGCAACACAAATAGGAAGAGGAGCTTGGCCAAATGCCCACAATGTACAAAATACAGAGATGTGACCAACATCAGACCGTTAACCGGCTCTCAGCGATTTTGAAGGAATCAGCTGATTTGCTGACGCAACCGGGTCATAAAAGTTGTTTGTTTAAAAAAACTAAGATTATGTTGATGATATACGAAAGAAATTGGCGCCGTCTACGCTCATGTTGCTTCGTTACCATCTGGAACAACAACTGATAGGACAAGTGTGTGAATACATGTGAATGAGCGGGCAGAATTCGGCTGGCGAGTACCCTATGACATGGCAGCCGAATTTACTCTAGAAATGTGGTTCGGATGGCCGCCTCATTCACATGGAGCGTTGAATGAAAAAACACGGAGGGGTGTATTAGAATATATATATATGAAATCAAAACAAAATTTATCGTAGCATCAATCTCGTTATTTAATAGCCACACTTCCTTTAAGTTATCTTAATTACATCCATTTTCTTGGTAGACGCTGCAGGTTTTTTATTTGACATCAGTGCGTCATTGTTTTCAGAAGCATTAATTTTTGACTGAGCAACAACCCATTATTATACTTTAAGCTCACTGGCTTAACATTTCATAGCAGCCAAATCAATAATAAGAAGCTATTTACACTCGTTGAAAATTTCGTCGGGCGAAAAAAAAAAAATTGGCGGCAATCATTTAAGAGTTTCGCCTATTAAGTAAATATGCAACACTTTCAAAATCGATTTGCCCACCTTAAGGATTAAAATTGTCATAAAGAGAGATATATTTGGCATATAAACACAAAAATACTTTGACCGACTTTTGCTTGCAATTCTTTTTAAAAGTCTTTTTCTTGTTTTAAACACAAAATAATGATAAATAAATTGCTTTGCCAATTGCCACCAAAATTATTAAAAACAAAGAAAATATTTACTTTCTAATTAACGCTTTAATCCCAGTTTCCTTGCATCTATTGCTGGTACTTTTGTTATATGCTCGATAAATATTTCAGTGAGGGATTGGTTGCTTTATTTTCTGTATTATTGAAATTTCTCTATTTTGCTATTATTTGCTTAACAACGTTTATTATATGTATTATGCTTTTTGTGCCATATTTTATTCCCCTATTTGATTCTTTAACCCACTTTTCGTTCTGCTGCAGAAACCACAAGCAACCGAGCAAACTGAATGTCACAAAGATTAAATGTAAACGGCAGATGCAAAATAAAAACTGAGATAAATATATGAATGCAAAGAGGGAAAAACTAATATTATAAACCACAAAAGACCTAACAACATTTCACACAAATGTTGAATAAATAAAAGCAGAGTATCTAATTGGCAGCAGGAAATATAGGGAGTTGATCTTGTAAAGCACCTTAATCGTTGTTCGGTATATAATTCTAAATATATGGTAACAAAGTTAGAATATTCACAGAAATACTGCTGCGGACAGATAAAGCACTTTTATAATAAAAACTGATGTTTTTTTGTGCTATTTCAAGGACTTTTAGAAATTTGGTGCTGAACTACGCTATTCACTAAGACTGAGGTAGAACAAACCCCACTGATTATTATTGTTATTATTATGAGCGGATTTAGTACTGCTACCTAAAAAACCTACTGGGCACCCTTCAAGTATTCAGAGAGTTTTTCTGAGACCAATTATTCTAATAGATTTTAGTATTTATCGCGTTTTATGGAATTTTATTTCCTCTTTGGTAAAATCTGTTTACTCTGTTGTTCGTCCCACTTACTCGTAGGCATCACTGGTGGGCATGATGCTAGCACATGTTGGGCGGCTTCATTTTCCTCTCTACAGCATCTGAAGTTCTTTTGGAGTATATTCCTAGGTTAGTAAGATAATGAGTCAATCTGCAATGCCCCATTAGAATTCCTGTGAGGATTTTTAAATTATTCTTACTTAATCCCATACAATCTCTAAATACGTTGTAGGTTAAAGCTACCCACTATTGATTTTGATTGCACTAGACTCAGCAGATTGTCCCATTACGATCTTCTTTGTCCTTCTTCTACTTCCTGCATAAGGAAGGAGAAGTTACTCTTTCTTAGGCCATAAATTGGCGCTGGGCCTATAAGGTAGTAGTCCGGTGTAACGACCGAAATTTCGTCGTTTTTTCATGAATCTTTTCTAAAAAGAAAATAAAATACAATCGTTTTAAAGTTTTCACATGTTTTTATTAGTGTTTTGAAGTATATAAAAAAAATTTTTTTAAGTTAATTTTATATTAATTTGTTTAAAATGTTTGCCGTCAAAGTGGGTTCCCAAAAAAAAGATGAGTTAGTTCGGGGAAACACACAGTCTTCCAAAGTCATCTGAAATAAAAAATTCAAAGAGATTATTATTCTGTCGACTTTATTTTAGGTCCCGAACCTAAAATATACGTAAAAATAAAAAAACAAAAACAAAATGGCGGGCTTGTGAAAAAAGTTCTCAAAATCTATTTTTTTTCTTCATAAATTGTTTAAATTAAAAGTTTATTATTAAAACATTAAATGTTTTAAAGGTCCGAGATCTAGATATGTGCGTCTAGAATAACGGGCTAAATTTTTAGCCAAATCGGTTGAATAGTTTTGAGTCAGTGATTCCCCGAAATTTCGAAAACATGGTTTTGAGAAAAACGCGTTTAAAGTTTCGATAACAGCTGCTACTGGCGTCTCACACGCTTTCATTCAGACTACGGCGCGCTCTCTTATTTTAGCTATAACTTTAAAACTAATTAAAATTCCTGTCCGAAATTTGTATGGTATAGCTTTAAAATATTTTTCTTCCGAAAAATGTAAAAAAAAAATCGATTTTTTGAACCCGTCACACCGGGCTACTACCATAAATGAGGAGGCCGCCCTTTTTCTGGCTAAATTATTTGTATTTTTAGTAGCAGTTGCATCCATTCCAAATCATTTTAGAAATTATCAAAAAAAAACATATACCAATAATTTAGTTTTTCAGTTGAAAATTTCTAATTCTTATTTTTTTTAATAATTTGCGCAATAGATTAATGATTTACAGTATCACAAAAAAAATGGTTATAGTAAAGAAAGAAATTGATATTGATCTTCCTGAAGGCACATTCAAGGTCTAACGCTGTTACAATTTGTTAATTCCTTGCGAATAATTGGATTCGTCCAAGTCTGAAAAATAGGCATACGATTCTACAATCAGCTCCTCGTTTGAACAAATCGCAGTCCGAAGGATCCCAGGGTGTCAAGTCTGGAGAATAGCAGAGATGTGAAACAAGTTTGAATCCTATTTCCATTAATTTTGCGACCACAACTGCTGAGGCGCCTTGTCGAGATAGAAAAGGAAAATCACTCGACTTCTTCGATTCAAACGAATGCCAAACACAAATATATATACTGATTTGGCTGAAGCTCGATCTGTATTCTTCCAAGATGCTACTACCCAAATATAATCTCAATACGCGCCAGTTATGCCATTTCTTTGACTTTGTACGGACTTTTCAAACGATCCCCGTGCTTATTTCAGAAGGGATAACATAGAAAATGAGTGGAAAAGAGATAAATGCAGAAAACCTTGAATATTCAAAAAGTGGGAGCTTCCAGTTTATCAACTTTAGTTTTGTCCTCCATAAATAACAAGCCTTTCTACAATCCGATTCAAGTATCTTTCTTAATTCACTAAGTGTACTGTACAAGTACTATTATAAAATATTAAAGTACTCTGCCACACCAAATAAATTCATAGCATTTGTGTTTCGTTAGTGACAAAGGAATTAAATGCCGCGCCAAAAAGTAACACCTAACAATCGCCTTAAATTCTACTAATTAATTTTGACATGTCAATTAATTTAGTTTTTCTCTGTAATGCCTGCAATTTCCTCCCCTTTCACGAAACTTTCACTTTAGAGTCAACAAAATCGCAACATACGAATTTTCCAAATGAAAACATGCACAATGAAAAAGACAATTAAATGGCTATGCACACCACCCCAAAGCAAATAAACACATACCCAAACAGAACATCAAATTGGCAATGCACGAGTAAACACATACGTGCATACATATTTTGTTTACACAGTCACACCATAACATAAAATGGCATTCTACTGAAAGTCCTGTCATACGAGTAAAATGTGGCAGATGAGCATGCAACTTCATATAAATCTTTTTAGACCAAGTGAAAAAAACTATCAGAATTATCATATGAAGTTAGTGGTAGACAGCCATAAGCCGCATAGATTTCAACGCATATGCAACATAGGTCACATACGTGTAGAGTTTACAAGGAAACAAGCCCCATATGAATTATTCATGAGTACAGTAAGCAAATACAAGCTTTATTAAGGCGCTTTTAAACTAACACGACCTGCATTATTAATATAAGTCTGCCCAAAATCGGCCCGCTTCATTAATTTCCGTATTCCCAGGCTTTCAAAAAAAATCCATGGAACTCCAGCAGAGTATTTATTTCTAATGTATCCCTTTCTAAATATTTATATATTATATGTTCACTCCCTTCATACCATGAGAACAACAAATAGTGCAACATGCCAGCATACACTCCTGTATTCCCACCCAAACATCTTGACGATAAACACCTAAGCAGACATTCACACCTTTGTGTCTGCTCGAAACTATTTATTGTATAAGTATGGCCAAAGCCTCACATCATGAGCATATTTCCAACATCAACTACTTTTCCATCATTATTAGGTACGATAAAAGTCAATAATATTAAAAGTAGAAAAGCCAACTTGGGGCGTTAAATTTTCTGTTGTTATTTCGTTGGCGTCAGAATGAACTGTTAATTTGTTCATCAAATATGCGCTCCGAGGAATTTGACACACCTTTCAGGCATCTTCTCCAGACGTAGACAGACATGAGTAAACACAAACATTGTTATAGACACTCATTGCGTGCCCTGTTTTTATTGAACTCTTTTCTATTTGTATATGCGGTTGTTCCTTTCCCCAAATTAACAGGAAGTCGAGGTGTTGAAGACCCAACGCCTTCGTTGCAGTCGCTAGGCGCAAATACTTGCATTCTATAAATGGTTCTTAGGTCTATGCATCTGTTTTCCATTGCGCTGTTGGATATTTTTTCTTTTTATTTTGAGTAAGGTTTTGTACTCCTGTTTGTGCTTTCTTCTAATTGACTCCCATACCTCGTTTCCAACTGGACTTTATTTGACTTTGCAATGCTATGAGGATATTGCTGAAAAAAGAATATAAGATAGTTCTGGTACTTTATGTGGTTTTCCTGAAAGGCATAGCAGTACATACATTTTTTTTCATAGATCTTTGCACTTCTGGCTCCCTTTCACTAATATCTCTGCACGTTTCATGGCATAGGTCGCCGATCTGTAATAAAAAACGTAGTTAAATAGGTATTCTCATTCATTAAATAATTGCTCTTTCTACTTTGAAATCATAAATGATAAATGTTGTTCCACGTGCGCTTAGAGTCGTCATTTGAAGTACAATTTTTCAGCTTAAAAACCTGAATCCTTCTGCTCATAATGAACTTTAATATACCCAAATGGAAATGTCGCTCGCGTGTTGGCATGCAAAATATTCCAACCACCAAAAAAACAAGCACTACTGAGCTTTACAAAATGCCTCACAAATATACGGGTATAAATATATGTTTCAGACTATTTTAGTGTGGGTATTTTAGACTGCGTGTCAGAGCATTATTTTCAGGTAAAACAAAAAAAACAACAACACACTCTACACTACTCTACATAGTAAGTGGCGTGTTAATGTGTCTAAAGTGGCGGAAGGTAGCTAGCACCTTCGTTTTTTTATGATTTCGCCAACGGCGCCAAAATAACTCGACTCGTACGTTTGTTCTTCCTTATCCAACATAAAAACGTAAATTCCGTTTCACATTTTTTTCTTCAAAAAAAAAAAGTTCAGTTCTTTTTTTCTCTAAAATTTACCTCTTACACAATAAAGTTGAAAAATAATCGCGCTTTATTAATGTACGTTTTGCCCTTGGTAATGCAAAATCGTATTGAGACACGAAAAAATGAGTTAAGGAACAAGAAAATTAAACACTTTAAAGTGCAAGGCGTCAAGTATTGCGTGTCAGAGTGCCATGCCTCAGGCGGGGTACGGACATATAGTACATGCTATAACTGTTTAGACACCATTTAGCGAGCACACACGCGGTGCATACCGAGAAACGCAGACAAAAAGTTGCACGGTTTCTCGACTGGGTAAGCAAGGGTGAAGGGCAATAGGTGATGGAATCAGGGTAACATCGTTTATTTATTACCGAACTAAACTAACCGAAAGGAGTAATTTATAAAGGAGAATTTACTTGCTTGTGTTTCCGTAGAAGCCCACAGGAAATACACAACGCAAGAAAAAAGTTTGTACGCCTGAACTAACTGCAATTTCCTAAGCAAAACCAAACCGATTGCTGCTGATTCTGATTTTTTAGAGATTGATTCTGATTGATTAGATCTATGCATCTTTTTCGTGCACATAAAATATGTACACTTGAAATATGCAAACTCACACCTCAATGAAGCTGATTTTGACAAGACAAGATCGGCAAGTTCGACAAGATCACTTAACTACATTCACCCGCTACAAAAGTATCTCAACTGGTACTATCACCGGAAATTAAAATGCATACAACTGGCGCTAAGCTCAAAGCTCCAATAAATCTTTACTGTTACTATAATTATACATATATCTATCTTAGTCTATCGAAACAAGAGTAGACAAAACATAAGAAGAGCCGGCAATCCAATGGGCATATCACTTCAATAATCAAAACCAAGCAATCACTTGCTACCTCAAAAACCCAAAAAAGCAGGACAATAATAGCCACACAATCAATATAAGTAGGACCCGTAACAAGAATGGAACACAGACAACGCGAAAGTGGAGAAAAAACATAACTACCCATCAAACGTTAAATACCTAACTGATATGATCGATCAAACAAAGGTTGAACGATGTGTAGATAAATTGCTCGTATACCCGTATGCTTTACCGATAATGCCATCAGAACGTTAAGAGCTTTGAAATCAACTGAAAGCATGCTTTACAATACAACAATAAGACAATAAAACAATTTGAATTTTTCTATAAGTGATCCTCGGCATGGATCATGCAGATACCACCACCTAAATAATGGTCAGCTCATCTAGTGGTATTTAGTTGGTTGTTAAGAGTTTGACGGTTAAGAGCAAAACGCACGAGGAGGAAGAGCAGCGAAAAAGATCGAAGAAAAGAACAAACAAAAAACAACACATTTTAATGGGCTTTTATGTTGTTGCGGTCTGTGTTACACGTTCTTGCTTTGCGCGTCTGCAGTGATCTCGTACACAGTAGGCACGATCGATATTCAACAGGAATTAAGTTCAATTTAAAGGGTACTTAGGTGACTGATTGCAATGTGTAAGATACACAAATAATGACCTTTGATAGAGTTGGCTCTAGTGAATGCGTGCCGGGAGCATGAATTGGTAGAGCAGAGTGGCAGCAGCTGTCCCACAGATTTATTTGATATAATTTTTCTTCACCGAATTGAAGGAAGTACAATCTGCTCATCACAGTCTTAGGCAATATAAATAATGTTGGCTGCAGTGATGAAGGATTATCGTTTAGTCATTATTTAGCTCTATTTCGTATGCTGTGGAAGTAAATGAGATTAAATTGTTTTTCGAATTGATGAACTAAGGATCGATTGAAGTGCGGAAAGCGGGGAAAATGCATACAGCAGACGAACTGTATGTATGTATTGGAGCTGAAGCATATTTAGGTGCGGTGTGAAGTGTTAAGTTTTTCGATCTTCCAAAAAAAAAAAGCTCAAAAACAAATTTTTATTTGTGAGGGGCGGAAATAAGCGCTCATGAAATAAGTTTTGTTTTCGAACACAAAGCTAACTATAAAAAAATAATCGTTATTTTTGATCAAAAAAATAAAAATTACAACAAATAATTAAATTAAATTTCAAGTTTTAGTTGAATTTCGATAAAACTCAAACGATTATTTCGATAAAAAAAAATTTAAATAATGAATGATGAGTTCAATTTCGATAAAGAAATAAAACTTAAAAAAATATTTTTATTTCAGAGCGAGAAAATAACACTCGAAGTATGATTTGAATTTTTATAAAAAAAAATAAAACTCATAAAAAATTATAAGTTCGATAAAAAAAATGCAGCCCCCAAAATAATTTTTCTTTCAGAGCGACGGGGTAATACTCGAATTGTGAGTTGAACTTTGATAGAAAAATAAATCTCATAAATCATTTTTATTTCAGAGCGAAAAATAACACACGAAATGGGAGTTAAATTTCGATCAAAAATATAAAACGCAAATAGCACACAAAGTATGAGTTGAGTTTTGACCCAAAACATAAAAATTATAAAATAATGGTAATTTGGTTAAAAAATGGTAAAAACTCATAAAATAATGGTTATTTCGACAAAAAATAAAACTTTAAAAATTATTATTATTTCGATAAAAAACATAAAACCTAAAATAACAATAACAAAAGTGTGAGTAGAGTTTCGATGAAAAATTCGAAACTCCTAAAATAAAGATTATTTCGATAAAAAATAAAACTCACAAAATAGTTTTTATTTCAAAGCAAAAAAATAACACTAGAAAATGAATTTTGTTTTATTTCTATTCATTTTCTGAGCAACACAATAAAACTGAGAAATTTTTTAATATATTAAGGGCAAATTTTGAAATCTCAAAATAATGACTAAATATAATTTTTTTTATAAAATGCTCAATGTTTACAACCCTTGAAGAAAGCACTAAAATGTAGGCTCTTTTCTATCCAGTAGCAGGACTACAAATTTTATAACTATTTTTCTTCGTATAAATAGTTTCGAATATTTTTCTATTCTCAGCGCATGGCGTCTGTTATGCGCACTTAAATGAGTAAATACTGAATTCTGCGCCATCCTGTTCCCAAAATAACAGCAAAGCATTGTTGCTAACTGCTTCACAATATAAAAATATTTAGTCATTTGCCACACGCAACGCCATTGAGCTAAAAAATAGAATAAATATTTAAAGTAGTAACCCAAAAACATTGAGAAAAGGAGGTGGGACACTGGTCAATTGATTCGTTGGAAAATCGATGTGTGTGTTCGGTGCTTCACTATAATTATTCCAATTTTTTGTTCTTTAGTTTTGAAGCAATCTCTACTCTTATTGATTGACTGGCTGACTTTTGCCGACATGAGCGAGCACTCGTGCTGCGTCCAAGATCTTGATGTTTGCCTTACTTCACTTAATTATCACTTTGAATGCAAAAGTGGAGAAAAAAGACTCGCAAAAAATTATACAAAAAATATTAAGAGGTTAAATTGTAAACATACATATGTACGTGTATAAAAAATGAAGGTGGGCCCCCTTGGGCCACTCAACATTGACAGTTGTAATGCAATGTCACTCAATGTCAGACGTGCTAATAACCATAGCCAACACGTACGCGCACACAATCACACGAAATTGCAGAGTTGCACAGATGTCTAGAAAAGCAAACGCCAAGCCTACCAGACGCACACATAATAAACATGCATACATACATACATACATACAAACACACTTCCAACTGGCCTTTCGTTTATTGATCGACCAGTAGGCGGGGGCTGTAAAGGTGCAAATATGCCAAAAACAAACAGACAACAACAATAATAATGACGACAGCAAAGTGTGCTCATAAAATCAGCCAAAGTGCACGCAAGAATACTGAAGAACAACGGCAACAACAACAGCAGTGACGGCGAAAAAATAACAGCCAATAGCGTTGCTAGAACACAGCCGATACAAACACCGACAGGACAACGTCGCCAAGTAAGGATTTCTATACAAATAGAGTGGCCAAAAACAAAAAAAAACAAGAGAAGTCATTAAGCAGACAAGGTGGTAAAAGCAAACAAAGAAGCGCTGAAAAAATTTATAAATGTGCCTAAAGAATAAAAATAAATCATGAAAAAAATTAAGTGAGTGCGTGCAAATAAATTTTGTGGGCCACCCGGCGGGCAGCACGGGACACACACAGTTGCTACGTAACTATGCAGATATTCATATAAAGGTATGTTTCACACACACACTTGCACCCAGCTAGCTGATATAGCCATCTGCATTTGTGGCATAGATTACTAAAGGTTCGACATGACATTTTTATTGAGTTGTTGCATTTATGTCAAGGGTTCGAACCGGCCTACGAATAGCTCAAGCTGCTGGTGAAGCTGCAGTATTCAGCTGAACTATCAGTTGTTCAGCATAGTTTTACTTTTCGAAAACAATAAAAATCAGGCTTTCGAGACAGCTGCGTGGCACTTAGTGCAGATAGGCGTGCGTGTGTCATGCAGTCACTGGAAAGGCGCCAGAAATGCACAAATGAAATATTTCCAAAGAGAACAAACAATTCGGCTCATCCGCTTAAATCGCCATAGTGGTTATTGGTCAAGTTAATTTTTTTTCTCCGCCATATACTTGTGTGGAATGTATGTATGTACGTATATTTGCCATAGTTCTTCTGCTTACTTCCAACATTTCAGCACTCCATGCCACAATTCATTCCTCCCTTCCTTCGCCAAACTAATAATTGCAAGTTTTTATTGCCCATTTTTTGCTTGTTTTTGTTGTTATTTGCACAACAAACAACATAAATCAGTCTGTAACATTTGCCGCAGTAATCCACAGCGATTTTCTATTCCTTCAACCGCAATCGGTTGTGACTTGGTTGCACCAGGCTTTGTGGTTGTAGGTGTTAAAATTATGCAGATTTCTTTTTTCATGTTTTTTTTTGTCCAACGGACGAATTTTTCCACAATTGTCTTCACTATTTTTATGGCTCACAAAGTTGTCGTAAAATTGTTTATGTATCCAACTTAATTAGTTACCTTTGGTCATCTAATTGTAACGTTTAAGATAAAATTTGATTGATAGAGAAAACGATTTGAAAAGTCAGCAGTCATGGATTCAACGTAGTTGCGATGAGTATTATTGCAAAAGTACACAAAGGTTCAATGAAAAAAGCTGCTATGTATCCTAGTTAAAGCTTAACCAGTTAAAGACGTTTTACGGGGATGCGAAAGAGCTTTTAAGTTGAAGTGGCGCTGCATTATGTTACACTAAATAATTTATCCTTTTACCCGTTTAGATTAGTTTGGGTTACGGTGTAGGCCTGGTGGCCCATTATGATACCAATTTTTTGGGCACAGATCTCCTCCTCTAACTCCCGATGTACTTAAACCATTTAGTATTTCTGATAAACGATGCAATATTGTGGATGGTTGCAGTTTTCCAGTCTGCCAAACATAGAAAGAAATAAGAGTTTAGACAGCCATACTGTGTTCTGGTGACAGAAAAAGTGATCAACATTCCCCACTTCCTCCTCACGAAATCCACTTCCCTCTCTTTCTCCACTTCCCCAAACGCTTCTCATTGAGCAGTGCCTGATGATGATGCCAACGTCTGTACTCGTTCTAATGGAAGGCCGGTCTAGATTGATGAGGAACTTTGTTCTGTTTTCACTGCCTCTGCACCAGACCTGTCTACTTACCTCACAAGTATTCTCCGTGGTGCCTTTAATGTTGGTCTGCGCTGACTGATCTCTTGATGCTCGTTACTGTCGAAGCAATGGATCGGCAACGGTCTAAGAGAGTTGGTTTAAAGGCTGACTACCGTTTATTCTACTACCGTAAGGTATAATGGAAGTATTGCAAATTTCGTCAGTACCCGCTTCGTCAGTTTAATGTGAGGGAAATCATCCTGATTATCGCATAGCCATGACGCCTGGCTTTTTTTCATTTTCGTGCCTTTATTTTGAAAGTATTATAAAGACAACGTTCTTGTTGTTGGGACAAATTTAGGGGCAATGCTTCTGGAGTGGCAATCACTGACCGCATATAAATTCGGATGGGTAACATACATATAACCGACTGTCGTTTGCACGATTATCAAGACAATCTCTCAATTCCTCTTTTTCTTGCAACTCATAAAACATTCTGGGGGAATTTCGCCAGTCTTGGTCGGATATAAATCTGTGTGTTAAACCAACTGTCGGTGGAACGCCATGCTTTCGATCCAATTAGATGATGAGAAACTTTTTTACACACTATGGCTTTGAATATTTGAAATACCATCCATTCCCTGGTGTATTTTTCAAGCTTTGTATAATTTTTTTTTTTTTTTTGAGTGCCGTCAGTAAGTAGGCGCCCAGTCTTCAGGGTTCTGCTATTACTTTATACCAACTCAGCCGTATAACTCGCCGCTTTTAGTAAATTTTCCATCCGCCCATTATCCTGTTTTTTACTATACGAGTGAATTTTGTTCAACCTCTGCTAATTGAATTATTTCATAGTTTCATTTGCTAAGCTACGCATACAAAAGCGGGTTGGTTAGCCAAGTGTCTGAGTGATCTTGACAGAATTTTTATTTAGGTAATAGTTTTTTGCTTATGCCTGGTTTTTATTACAAAGCGTAACATTCTACTATCATTTTCGACTCTTTTCATGTGCAGCTATAGCAAAATGTTAAGTGGCAACTTTGTTGGAATTTCGTGTCAAAAATGGCATAGGGAAAACCAGATATTACTACATATCGTCCCCTTAGTATAACAATAGCCTATGTGCTCATAGGCTATTATTTTTTTATTGAATTTTTGGATTGTCCATCGCCGATTTTATATGTGGTCAAAATTTTGTCAAATTCTAGTTCCACAAAGTGGGTCAAAATGTCAGTCAAAAAATAATAAATATTTACAGACATAACGAGATTTGAGTGAGAGCTACTTTCGACAAAAAGTTTGAAATTCATTTTCTCAAAACATCAAAAAATTTATAGGCTATTTTAATACTAAGGGGACGATATGCCAACTTAGCTTCTAGATAACATTTTTCATTTACTCTCAGTGAACCCGTTGGAATTTTCAAAATTTATAGGAAGTGACACCAGAATCGTTCGTTGATTGATATTTTATGAATCGTGAAGCACTCAATGAAAATCAGGCATTCCGGACAAAACGATCAATACGGAGTGATAGAGACAGTGGTCGGTATTATGAAGTCTTTGTCACATGAGCTCTTTAGTTGATTGGGCTCAGGAAGAGAAGGTATAGTGATAAGACTTCAGGGATGAGGTGTTTAGGATTAGGGAACAATTCTGGCAGGCTTGAATCTGTTTGCTATTCTCCAATCAAATGTCATTTTCTAAGCTTTTTCCGCGCAGCTGCATGCAAATATAAATTTCTGCCCGCCACACAATCTTTATATGTACATACATACATATAATATGCGGAATAAATATGTTATAATAAATATAATAAAATACAAATATGCTGACGTGCACATATTAATGGAAGGAACACCTGCAAAGTTTCGGAAACTTCTCCTTACTTACAAGAACACCCAAAGCAATTTAAAGCGTGATTTCTAACGCACAATTCCAGTCAGGTACCGACACGTCCGTCGGCACGGTTCGCTCAACAGTCTGCGTGTCGCTGTTGAGCTCACAAAGGCGTGGCTGCAATTAGAGAAGACCACTTGACGCCATTAAAATGCAACACTGTGTGTGCGCAGACTATATTTAGACAATGGGACACACCAAAAAATATTTACATTATTTGAGTGACAATTTTTCAAATTTTATTGCTCCCTATTTTTATGTGAAGCGCCCCACTTATTTTCTTTTGTTTTTGTTATTATTTCAAATGCGACAGTACTGGGTGTGTTGTTTTATTTATTTTTGGTTTTCATTTATGTGTATTAGTATCAGTATCGTTTTCGCTGATATTAGCATGGAAATAATTTCCTGCATTTTGTTTTCGAGTTCGCACATTTTATTAATATACATTTTTTTTTGCCTTTATATGTAGATTTCATAGTTTATTCAGTATTTATTATTTTGTTCCTATGTTGGGCGTGCATTTTATTGTTGTTTTGTAGTCGTTCACTTCGACAACTCAGCGGCATTAATATTTTTGTCATGCTGCGCATTTGACGTTTTATTGCGCCTAATTTTATGCTGATGAGATGCGTCGCATGAATTTCTAATTTATTTTCAAAACAGTATTCGTTTTCAAACACTTAATATTACGGAAAATGCTACAAAATTTTCGATTGGGTCGTTTACCTGTATGGAATTGTATTTGCTGATCGATATCTGCATTTGTGGGCATACAAATATTTGTTTTATACATTTTTTTGTTGCGTAGGTAGCTCACAGATTTATATCTTTCTTACTTTTTAGCTAATCTTGACATTTTTGACACACTTCATCATTTGATGTTGGTTTTTGTTGTATTTTATTTAACGTTCGATTGTTATCTGCCAATCACTGAGGTAATTTGGAGATTCAGATCTTAAGATTGAAATATGTATGTATCTGAATTTTGATGGTTTCTATTTTTCTGCTGCAGTGAAAAAACTCAGCATGTTGTCGCATTGCTTTTTCATGTTAATTTAATTGCAACGTTTATGTAAATGTTTGGTAACATTCATATACATATTAGGCGTGTTTTTATAACTTTTGAATTGAAAGTGAAAATATTTATCGAAGATATCGAGTTAAAGCCTTTTTATACATATCGCGGACATTTGAAAAATCGATCTATAAATTTATAATAGGACTATGTTTAAGTTCGTGCGGTTTTTTTTCGAAATTTGAAACTTTATTGACGTAAAATGGTTACAAATTTAATATTCAAAGTATTGTCCATCGCTTACTACTACTTTTTCCCATCTTTCTGGCAATTCACGGATTCCCTTTGTGAAAAATTCGGTCGGTTTTGCCGCAATCCACGAATCGATCCATTTTTTGACTTCATCGTAATTACGGAAGTGCTGGTCAGCCAGGCCATGTTGCATCGATCGGAAGAGATAGTAATCGGATGGCGCAAGGTCTGGACTATACAGCGGGTGGGGTAGGACATCCCATTTGAGCGTTTCTAAGTATGTTTTGACCACTTGTGCAACATGTGGCCGAGCATTGTCATGTTGCAAAATAACTTTGTCGTGTCTATCGGCGTATTGCGGCCGTTTTTCTCGCAGTGCTCGGCTCAAACGCATCAATTGTCGTCGGTAGACATCCCCCGTAATCGTTTCATTCGGTTTCAGTAGCTCATAATACACAACACCCAGCTGGTCCCACCAGATACACAGCATAACCTTCAGGCCATGAATATTCTGCGCCGACGTCGATGTTGAAGCATGGCCAGGGTATCCATACATTGCCCGACGTTTTGGATTGTCGTAATGGACCCACTTTTCATCGCCAGTCACAATTCGATGCAAAAAACCCTTTCTTTTGTGCCGTTGAAGCAGTTGTTCGCATGCCATAAAACGGCGTTCAACGTCTCTTGGCTTCAATTCATACGGCACCCAATGGCCTACCTTTCGGATCATTCCCATGGCTTTTAAACGTTTGGAAATGGTTGATTGATCAACTCCCAAAGTTTTTGCAACCTCTTCTTGCGTTTGAGCCGGATCTTGATCGAGCAATTCCTCCAATTCGGTATCCATGAACTTTGGCGGCGCACCCTCGCGTTCTTCGTCTTCCAAGCCAAAATCACCACTTTTAAAGCGTGCAAACCACTTCTGGCACGTTCGCTCAGCTAGAGCATGCTCACCATAAACTTCCACCAAGATACGATGACTTTCGGCTGCTTTTTTCTTCATATTAAAAAATTCCCCGCAAAAACACATTATTTGGCACGAAATTCGACATTTTCAAGTGTGGTAAAAATATTGTTGTTTACGCTTCAAATAAAAAACTTATACTGACGTTTGTGCCTTACGACAGTAGCTCTCCAATGAATGTTTGGAAATGTGGATCGATGGAATAATAATCAAGTTACGCCATCTGTTGTAAAACCGCACGAACTTATCGATAGACCTATTATAAACATTTGATCTTAATAAATTCACGTAATCTTGAGAAGGCTATACATTCCCTATTAGTATCTCAGAGGGGAAGTTAATATGTGCGCGAAATGAAGAGTTTGGAGAGAAAGGAGAAATCTTTGTTGTACTTAGCACTTCTTAATGACAACATACAATAACAAATGCTAAGTTTCAGTGAAACGAAGAAACCATCAACCATTAAAAATAACTGAGCGTAATGCTGTGAGTCGGTTTCCCACAAGGAAACACATATAATTACGGAATATATGTATGTATGATACACCAACTGTTTATGGGGACTCTCGCTAGCAGGAAATGAGCCGTTTTCTTTGAAAGTGGCGTCAGTGTATTTTATTTTATGTGGAGATATTTAAAGAGTTGCACTTGAATAATTCGAATAATATGGATATACATATGTATTACACTAGATTTGTATTTTTTTAAAATTAAGTACAGAGTTTTTAGCCCTTTTTATTGTATTTTTTGAATATTTTTCTAATTTTTTTGTTAATTGTTTCCTTTTAAATGTTTGATTTGCATTTTTTTTTTAATTGTTTTATTTGTTTGTATAAATCCAACGATTGTTCTCCCCTACTCAGCCGGCGCGAGGTTGCAGTCTGTCGTTGTTCTAAAAAACATAAAACAAAAGAATCCCAAACAAATTCCAAAATTTAATAGTTTTAATTTTTTCCCCCCAGTTGTTTCCTTCTACGATATGAAGTGTTACCAACTTCGCACTGCTTGTATCTGTAAAACAGCTCATGACATCAAAGTCAAAATTGTTCTTATGACAGTTCAATATATTGTTTATAAGCCATCAAAAGCATTTGTGTCTAAGTTTTGTTGAATTTTTTTTCTGTGATGTAATTCAAACGTAATAGTGTGATTGCGCTATATTTAGCTGGAAAAGCACAACCAGCCATTGTTCGTGAGCTCAGTCACCTCAAAGTGAATAAAATGTCTGTGTATCGCACTATAAAACGTTACAACGACACTGGTATCATTGCAAAACGCTATGGAGGTGGACTAAAAAAAACCGCAACAACGCCAGAAATGGTTCGGAAAGTGAAGGCTCGACTTGAACGAAATCCACGTCGAAATGGAAGAAAAATGGCCAAAGAACTGAAAATATCGCAAGACTGCATTCGACGCATATTGAAAAATGAGCTCAAGGTCACGGCTTACAAGTTCTAAAAATCACACGATTTTTCACCCCAGCAAAAAAAAGTTCGGTGCGAAAGAGCAAAGGAGTTGTTGCGCTTGCACGAACGTGGCGAATTTCCTAACACTGTGTTTTCTGATAAAAAAAATTTCCCATTTGAGCAGTTCATAAGCATTCAAAACGATCGTGTTTACTTGACCGAACTCTCATACGAGAATTTGTGCCTACGTGTGGCCACTCGAAGCAATTCCCCATCACAAGTAATAGTTTGGGCCCATCGTTTTTATCGAGCCTGGTGTCAAAGTGAATGCGATTTATTATCGGGAAAATGTTTAAGGAGCTGCTTTAGAGCCGTGGACACGCAAACATTTCGGTCATAGACCATGGACGTTCCAACAGGACTCGGCACCGTCTCATAAAGCTCGTGTGAACCAAGAATGGTTAAAAAATGATGTTCCACACTTCATTTCGTCCACACAATGGCTTTCGAATGCGCCAGAAGCAAATCCGATGGACTATTCCATCTGGTCCATTTTGGAGAGCAAGGTGAGCACTAAAAAATATGCCAGTATGGATGCGCTGAAAAAAGCGATTATACGAGAATGGGCTAAAATACCTCAAGATCACACTCGTGCAGTATGCAACTCATTTTTTGACCGTTTGAAGGCTATAGTCAAGGTAAAAGGTAGTCATATCGCGCTAAAGTGAGTATATGTTAAAATTGTAATCATTTTTGAACAATTTTGTCTTTGAAATCAATAAAAACTAATTTCACACAAAAAAGTTATGGTGTTTTGAATAAGTAACACTTCATATCGTTCACCCTGTACATTTGGCGTCCAATAACAAAAGCACCGTGAATTAATAATGAAAAGTGATTTATTGTTTGTGAAACTATTTTACTTTGAAGTCAATACACTTCTGAGCCAAAGCACTTTTTCCACTCGTAAGTGGATACCTCCAAAACGAGCCTTTTACAGATTCTTCGGGCGTTTAAAAACGTTGGCCACGCATTTCATTTTTGGTATTTGGAAATCATTAGACTCCAAATCAGCACTGTGAGGCGGATTACCCATTAATTCTATTCTCTAAAACTCTTTTGTGTGAGGCGATACCGGAAAGCTCGCATTGTGTTGGTAAAGGGTGATTCGCCTTTGGCGGTTGCTTTTCCTAATTCTCCGAAAATTTCTAGCGGACAAGTGGTTTTGTATCACACTGAATTGACTGTTTTAAGTATCTCTAGTGGTAAAGTTGTGCCATGGCCAGATTTTCCAAAACAAAACTGGCGACTATTTGCTTTGTCGACGATGCAATTGTCAAACTCGACGGTCTCGTTGGAACTCGTTGTACCAGCATTTCACAGTGCCTAGGTATGGTGTTTCAGGTGTTTCAACGCCAAAAGTCGAAAAAAGTTGATCAATGCATTCCCGTCTCAATAATTTACGTCGGAAATATCCCGCCTAAATATCTAGTCCGCTTTTTTTACTATAAAAAAAGCAATAGCGTTTCATATATATGTAAATTGGAATTGATCAATAGCGTTTTTTTTAATAACCCAGCTATGTACTTTCATATCTAAGCAAACGGCGGACTAAAGAATATTAAACAAATTAAAAAAAAAATTGTATGTACGACATCTACTTCTCTATAAATTTCAATAATCTAAAAACAATTCCCAACACCCACACCACCCCAATTTGCAAATTCCCATAAAAATAATAAATACCCTATCATCAGCCGCCAATTTTTCCCGCGATAAAACTGTTAATGAAAAGTTCTTTATCATTAAAGCGCCAACCGTTACATGGATAAATGGTCGCAAAACCCACACAAATCAACGGTCAGCGCCAAAATTGCCTATGACGATTACATGTGTCCTGTGCAACCGACATGCAACAACGGTCTGGTGCATGAGAAAATTCGCGTTCGAAAAATTAGCCAAACACACGAAATTGTAGCACGAGATTAGCGGAAAAATTACCAGGTTAACGCAAAACGACAGGTCAAGTGCCATGAGTCAGCAAAAATAAATAAATACACACAGAAATGCCAAGCAAATACGCTCGCAGACTAATGTGCCACAGATTGTGGCGCTAATGGCAGAGTGTCAAGCAGTTGACTCTGGGCTACAGGAAAAAAAAATCAGCGAAAAAAAGGCATACATACATATGTATGTATATGAAAAAAACACTGCGGTATCACAACATCCACCACAACAATCTCCGGCAACAGACTGACAGCAGAGACAGCCGCGTCTAACAGGCGGACACCTAGCGCGCTCGCGTCAACGTTTAACCCAAGGCGCATTAAAAATGTTTTAAAACTTAAACAAATGCCATTTAATAACCGCAACTAATAACTTAATTAAGAAATCCTTGGGGGAACACAATGTAGACTCTACCATACCAGGAGGTGCAGTGGAAAAGCGCAGCAAAGCAAGCGCTGAACAAATATTGTAAAAAAGAATATAAACTCACACAGGCGCGCTTAAGAGGAGCGAGGAGCAGATAAATTCGCGTGATTTCATTTTTATGTGTTGTGTCTGTTCGTTTAGTGGCTGCTAAGTTAAATGGTCAAAAGCTATGTCTTATTTGTACACACACTCACACACACACACGAACGACAGGCACACAAATGCTATGGTCGATTTGCAATATTCGCTGCTTCGTAGCCAAATATACGCCGCCTGTATTGTGTCTGCATTCACGCATTCCGTTAACGAAATCAAAATTTCTAAACAAACATCAACACCAACAATAACAACCAGCAACGTGCATCTTCGCACCACACCGTTACGGAAATTAAACATGGAATTTCTTGCGGCATTTTACCTTTGTCACTTTTGGCCCAAATGCCAACCAAATGAATGCATACAAAAATGCCACCCTCACTGAAATATTTTTCTCCCCATTTCCCACAGCTAACATTTCGAGCATTTCGAAAGCTGTTCATGCAGATTCGGCTCACGCCATCAGCTCGCGCTAGTCAGTTAGGCAGGCAGTCATATAAAAATGCGACGGATTTTGTATTTGGAGTAGGCACCTCTTGGTTTCTGTTGTTGTTGATGTTTCTTATTTCTTGTTTTTATTACTTTATTAGCTGTTTGCCGCAGATATAGCGCGTGTCACCGGGGGCGAGTGTCTGTGACATTGGTAAATGTTTCCCATTAGTTGTTTTCATTGATTGGCTACGCTTTGGTATCTGGGGGGAAAATTAAGGAGGGAGGGATTTTTTCAGGTTTTAGTCAACAAAATTTAAAAGTGGTGGGGAATTGAGCAAATAATACTATTGATCAGTGCAAAGGAAATTTGAATTAATAATAAATAGGTATAGATGTACATACGTATTACTACGAAAATTATAAATGCTTTATATCAAATCTGTGGTCAAAAGCAATAACTTCCCACTGCTTTCTATAAGCATTACTGATTCGTGTTCCTACAATTTCCTCTCCTACACTCACCGTTGAAAAATTATTAACGTACTACAATTTTTTATGAAAATATAGTTCATACTACAATAAAAAACATGTAGTGCAAATACAAAAATTTTCCTAATTTCATCAAAACTTTGAATTTTTTAATCAGAATTTTTAGAATTTTCTCGGTTATGTAGTTTTATAGCCCATTCAGTTGTATTCCAACCAAGTACAAATTTCAAGTGACTACAAAATACCGTTGATTTTTGGCAATTTTTTTTCGCTGAGGTGTCGCGCGTTTTCTTTCCAACGAGTTTAAGTATGTATCTACATGCTCGAGTTTTATTTATATGAAAGAAAAACCCAAACACCGTCAGCACAGGGTAAGTACGTTAAAAGTTTACATCTCTTGTAATTGCCTATGAAAAGTTTCGCTGCAACTCATCAAAGCAGAGAAACCGCTCCCCCAGTGGGTTATCAACTCTCCACTTTTCGGTGAAGCCAACGCAAGCTGCACACAAGACAGTGGCAAGTAGTAAGAAGATGTGGGCGAAAGTGGAGCTCGCAAGTACGTTATAACTCGAATGGTTTTGCTTGGACTGAGGTCATATTTTTCAAACTACGAGTACTAACGCAATTGCTAGTGGCAAATGGTACGACTATTCGCATTCGACTTTCTTCTTATTTTGTGAAGAGCGGAAAGCAAGGCGGATCCCGTCAAGTTGATAACAGTAGCAAAACAAAAAAATACATGACTTTAATTTTTGCAATTTGCTGATTTTAATGCCAACATTAAACAAAAGACACAATAAAAAAAACACATCACTTTTACATTATATTTACCAAAAAGCAAGAAAAGCACGAATCACCCGCTCTAGTACTTTCATCTTATATGAATTAGCTTTGAAAGAATGCAATTGAATAAATAAAAAAATGAAAAGTCATACAAAACGATTCAAACAGCCCATTCGAGAAATTTCTCGCAGTAATATACTACGAGTAGTAATAAAATATTACTTGCCCAATTTAAAACTAACGAATAACCGCAGCTAGTGACATAGAGGCAAAATAATGCGCTCACGAAAATTCCCCCACACTAAAATTTTTTAAATGATTTGCATGCCTCACCTAATTACGAAGCTGTGACAGCTGTTTTGACATAATTTTCAAACCGACAAATACATTTTTATGGTGTCTATTTTCACTCCAATTAATTACACATTAAACAGATTTGAAAAATCGTGTGAGCTCACCCACACCCAGTGAATAACACTGACCCTCGGTGGAATTGGAGGAATTCCCCACTCAATGAGGGGAGAAAGGAAAATGTCATTTAAAGTGTGCGGTAGGTGTGACTGTAAACGGTAGGTAGACGGAGGGCAACGGTCGTAGTGTGTGGCAGAGGAGCAAATGGGGATGACAGCAATATTACAGAACGACAAATTGCAACGAAGATTAATGGTTTTTTTAAATTCTATTTTTCTTTTTTTTTTTAATTTTCATTATTGTGCTTATAATTTGAAAAGCCCACACACGCTTATCGCAAGCGTGCAAGGAAGTGGTGAGGAAAATGTACAGGCAAAATTGTCGATTAATACAAGGTGGCGCAAAATTAATCACCCTTTTAAAATATGCATAATTTTTGTAAATGGCATCGTACGTCCTATTTGGCATTTGTGAACTAGACGCTGCAGTATACAAACAGATAAGCAATAGAGGGCGTAAAGGTCAAAATAAAGATTTTCATCATTCAAAATCATTTTTGTATTTAGTAAAAAAGACATTCAAAAACAAAACGGGACTATTAATTTTGCGCCACTTTGCATATTAGTTTAAAAAAACTTGGACAAACTGATAAGAGCACACACGTACATAAATGTTATACATGCGAATGTAAGTGTAGGAAGTGGCAAATTAAATCCCGCATTTCCAACAGAGTCGCACACGAGCTGTTGCAACATTTCGGGGGAAGACCACACAACAATTTTATTGCACAGAAATAAATGTTATATATTTCGCTTGTTACTGTTGTGTATTATTGTTATTTGTTTTGTTCAATAGTGTTTCAGTACATTTGCCGTGGGTTTAAAAAACTCGTAAAAAAATCAACTACAACTGCATAATAATCAACCAAACAAAAAAATTTTCAGGCGCCATATTTGTAGTTTTAAGAGTTCTCTAAACACCCAACAAACTGCGTAGGAGAGCCTTTGTTTTCCGTTTCGAAAAACAAAATTAGTATAATTAATAGCCTATTAAAATTTTACTACTTGATTTGCATACGTACGTATGTATGTATGTGTGTACATATTAAATATTACAAGGCATTGGGGGCTAAGCCGCAAAAACACTGATTGCTTGACATTTTTGCATAATTTAACGTTAAGAATTACTTTTAACAGCTTCGAATGTAAATTTTTTTATTGTTTACCGCGCGTAAGTGTATTTATTTGTATTTTCTTTCTAGTGTTTTTATTACAAAAGCAGGAACCTGAAATTTCGCGCCGCTTCCATAATAAAATGGACAGGGTTAGAAGCTTTTTCTCAGCCGCGGCAATTAAAAGTGGAACTTGATCTACTATGCAGATCCTCAGCTGTTTTCAATATGGTCTAAAATTCTCATAAGTGCGAGAATGATAGCAATGAGAGCCACCTACTTGGATCAATAAGTTCTCGGTATATATTCAGAGAATTCAACATACAAATTTATTCCTCAAAAATTATATTTTCGCCTTCAAAGTTTGATCCAGCTCTCAAAACATTTCTGGAATTGTATTTTCGGTGTAACCATCCGAACCGTCTGCGACTTTCCATTACTTTTTCACTACATTTCGGCTGTTAAAACGCTTTCCCCATAGTGGTTCTTGGACTCGATCAAATAGAAAAAATTGCAGGAAACCGAATTAAGTCAATTCGATAGCTGTTAGATGTTACGTTATGTGTTATGTTCACGGATTACGATGGCACTGTGAGATGATGCGTTATGATGATGCAAAAACCACAAGTTTTCTCCCACAAATATTTTCGTTTTTGTCTATTTGCTTCACGTAAATGTCTCATAACACCCAAATAACAGTCTTTATTAACTGTCTGATTTTCTGGCAAAAATTCGCGGTGTACAATACCGTTGTAATCTATAAAAACCGTGAGCATCACTTTCTTTTTGATTAAAATCGACGTGGTTTTTTGGTCTTGGCTCATTCGGTGCTCTCCACTCACTCACCTGATGTGTGGATTGCGTGTCGTACTCATTAACCTACGTTTTATGAATGTTGGGTCAAATTCAGCCATGTATTCAGTTATGTCTTTGGTGATATCAATGAATTTGTGAATATTGATCAACTTTCCTTTCACTTTGTTGATGCTTTTATCAATTTTCAATGTCGACGGCCTGCCACTATGTTCGTTATCTTCGATATCTTCTGTACAAACCCGTTGTTGCGAACTTAATCAATTTTTAAAACTGTAAAATCCCCAAAAAACGTGCAGAGGTACATTTACTCAAGACGGCGTACCTTTTACAAATGTCAAGCAATGGTGAAAAAAGAAGTTCTCAAATCAGTTTACTTAGAGCGTCACCTGATGGTAGTTCCGGGAACTTTTTAGTCAAGGTGGTAGTCCAAGGCCCGCGGGAGCTAACGCAACATTTAATTTCCGCCCCAAAGCCATGTGCTTATACACCCTGAAATGGCCTGTGAACTTGAAAAAGATGATAAACTTATTTAATTGTTCTGTTTTATTATTATTTTTCTTCCTTGTTCACTCCTCTCGGGAGCATAGGGCCTCGACATGGTTTCCCATCCAGGGTGAAAGCGGCGTTGACCTTATAATTTCTAGGAAAATGCGTAGCACCTTGCATTCTTGGAAGCCAATCTCAGACCGAATAATCCTAGCACGCTTCTGCAGTAACGCTCATCGACACGTTAGCATCGTACAAAGCTACGCGATAGACCAGTTGCGTGAGTCGTAAATGGAGAGCTGCTTGATGTCAGGAACAGAAGGGAAGCCGACACAGACAGCGACCACGAACTAATTATTGGTGACGTCAAGATCAAGCTGAAATGCAGTAAGAAAAAGTACACACCACGCAGGCATAAACGACTCAACGTCCAGCTGCTGCGCGATCCCGCGACCAAATAAAGAAACAATCAGCGTCTTCCGCGAAAAGCTGCTCACCAACCACAACAACACTGATTGGGAAGCTACAAACGCCACGCTCAGGTAGATCGCTAAGAAAAAACTTGGCACAATAAATACCACCAACAGCAAATCATGGATCTCTGACACCGCGTGGGGCATCATTCAGCACAGAAACGAACTTAAAAGACAACTTATCAGCGATGGCTCCCTTCGGCCAGCCTACAGAGAGGTGGCGAAGCAAGTAAAAAAATCAGCCAGAAATGATAGAAGAAGTTTCTTTGAAGACCTTGCTAGCGATGCCGAAGCGGCAGCAGGAGTAAAGAACATAAGACAGCTGCACCGCTTAGTTGGCCGCTTAACCAACCAGCGGAGTAATAGCAACCAGTCGATCAGAGATCTGAATGGTGCTTTGATGACTTCCAATGATGACCAGATTCGCAGATAGAAGGAACACTTTGAAGCAACTAGCAACATTGCTCTTAGCAGTATACCTTGCTTCGAAGTGGGCAGCACAACAACCAACAATAAAATAGGTACAGCCTGCCCCATCCCAGCGGAGATTAAGGATGCAATTAAGAAACTGAAGCGTAACAAAGCGGCGGGTGAAGATGGCATACAGCCTGAACTAATACAGCCTGTTTTATATGTTGAAGATTAGCAAATAATAATAATAACGCAAGCATTGTCGCATTATAAACATACCACCGTTTTTTGTTTTTATAATGTAATAATATGTAATATAATACATTCTACAACAAAAACCACATAACGCTAAGTTCCAAACTTTGGAACAACATTTTTCCAATTTTCATCAAAACTTTCAACTTCATTTTCTGGTATAGAATTTTTTGTCTAACAAGCCATCCAAATCGCTTGTATTTGAAAATTTGAAAGTTCGATTTGAATGGTTACGCTCACAAAACCATGAGGCCGAAGTGCAAACCTCATAAGCTTTTATGATTTTGATAGACAATGAACAAATAATAATAGAAAAATAATTTGAGCATTCAAAGAAGAAAAAGAACAATTATCGAAACTGGTGGAAGCATTGTTGTGCTATTTTTTGTCGTGGGCTACACGCGCGTAATGAATTAATTAATTTTTTGCTCTGAAGTATTTATAATCTTCAATAGTTAACCAGAAATTTACACCTTTCCAAAACTCTACTCAAAATTTCGTTTCTTGTTTGTTTAGTCTACTATTTTGCGAAAGTAAATTAATCACTTTTTAAGAAAATTTACAACTGGTATGCTCTTGCTCTCAATCACTCGTATTTTAAATATGTAGCTTAACAATTTATAATGTGTGCGACAAACACACATACATACGTAAAAACACACACATACGCAGGTTAAAAATGTGAAAAATTTATATAAATCAAATCAAATTCTGAATCAAATAAAATTGAGATTTTAATCTAATCAGGAACTGCAGTCACATGCTAAATTTTCAAGAAAGTTGTGAAGTCCACTTGCTTTGTTGCTACTTGCATACATACAGGGTTTGATTGAAAAGTAATGAGCCTGCCCGCGCGGAGCGTTTGTCAAGCGATCAACCGAATCGGCTGGTGGGGAAAAATGATCGTTGGACCTTCCCCTTCCACTAGAAACCGGTCCCAGTTCGCTGGCAACAGCGATGCAGTCAACATCGCTCTGCGCGTTTTAAAAGTGTGTTAGCATTTTGCAGTGGCGAAAATTCAGTGATCGTTGGAGCAACGTTACTCGATCAAATTTTTTTCGTAAAGCTAAACAAAACGAGTACCGAAACTATTGGGCTACTCAAGGAGGCTTACGGGGACCAATCTCTGTCCAGTGCCCAGGTAAAACGGTGGCACAAGTCGTTCAAGGAAGGCCGTGAGGACGTCGAAAACGAACAGCGATCTGGAAGGCCTTCGACGACGCCTTCCTCTGCACCTCTGCATTGGCCAAGATGGGGGTTACGGTGTTTCCCCACCCTCCCTGCAGCCCAGACCTGTCCCCTACAGACTTCTTCTTGTTCCCGCGCCTGAAAAGAAAGCTGAAAGGGAGGCGTTTCGACTCCATCGACGCGATCCAAAAAACTGTGACAGCCGAATTGAACGCGATTCCAGCGGATGAGTTTAAAAAATGTTTCCTGCAGGTGAAGGACCGCTACCAGCGGTGTATTGACGCTCAAGGGTCCTATTTTGAAGAATATTAGTTGTATAAGCCAAAAGCTTTAATAAAACTGCTTAAAAAAATAAGGCTTATTACTTTTCCATCAAACCCTGAATCTACGTATTTACGTATACTCTGATTGCCAATTTAAATAAATACAGACGCGATAAAAATAGCTTCCGAACAATGAAAAACTTGAGTCAAATAATTCTAGACAATCACGCGATTAAGGCGCTGTGGCATGCGTAGAAAATAAAATCAATAATCAGCTGCTTGAGTCCCATGTATTTTTTAATCGTTTTAATCTAACAAAAATAAAAAGAAAAAATGTCGTAAGATGTGACTAAAATGCAGATGGCCGGTGGATGCAAAGCGTGTGCGACCGATAGGTGAACTATAGAGGGGACCAAAGTGAGTCAGCTGGTTGCTACGATGGGCTATATCACAAATTTATTATTGTGTGACTTTTTTGAGAATGTTGGGTAATAAAGATTGTACGATTTTGTAAGCATTTATATTCTAATTTGACCTAATTTTGGAACTTTGAAGATCTTTAAGTTTTTTTTAGGAGCAGACACTGTTTTGCATTTTCAACAAAAAACAAAAAAGAATTTATAATAGTATAACTTTCAATATATTTCGCAATATATGTACGTGCAAGTCTTCACATAAAAGTAATTTAGGAGCAACAAGCGGCTATCATAGCCAATTTTATTTGCAAGTAATACAGCGGAATCATGTTCCTGTTTTGAACAGCATTGATGGCATCAAAGCCCCTCCATTTTTAAAGACAATTTCCTTATTATGCAGCTATGGTACATTTTAGTTTTTTAACGATTTATAGTATCTGCTCTAAGCCATGCCTTTGCAGGAATTTTTAAAAATACTTACTAAATCTGTCACACAAAATATTCAGTATTATATTTCATTAATATCTTCAACAGATGGCATGTGTAAGTACTCCCAATAGAGTCCATAACTTCAAGTCTGCATTTTAAATCTTTGTGGCAGATCAGCAGGCATAAAAGTTTTAAGTCTGCGTGGGACGTTGGTTTGATGTGAAATGTATGACGCCCGAAGATTTGGATGGTTCAAATTGAAATTTAAAAAGTCGAACCAAGAAACACCGAGAGGTTTGGTAACTCCTAAAACAATCACGCTAAAAAGGCCATTGTATTTAAAACTCTGGAAAGTAAAAGGGTAGATAGTCAAGGAGGATAGGAGAGAAGTAGGATAAAGTAGAGAACAGAGACAAAGACAGATATAGCTAGTTCTGTTAGAAATTTTCCAGATTTTTTGGCAGACCTGAAAATATCCTCCAGTTTGAGAGAACGGATATTACTCTTTCTCTTGACATCGGAACCCGAAATTCGTAACCTTGCTTTAGCACAGGCAGGACCCTCACAGAGAAAATGCTTAGTGCTAACCGTCTTCTCTAAGCAAGACGGACAAATTGGGTCCTCAATGATTCCAATGGTGGTCATATGATGACCTCATGGATTGTTTTAACAGAAAGTTCGACAGTTTTCTGTTCGGGATTGTCACAAAACACTATGCAGTTCAGCAGCGTTCTAGACCGTACCATCGCTCTTTATGTAAATTGCATACATATTCACTGATCCAATACATGATTCCTGCAGAACTGACTCCGCTTATTGGCTCTGGTCCCTGTTGGGTAACCGCTTGTTCACAGTTGGTCAATTCATCGCCAATTCCCTTGAACACTGCAATGCCCTTATATGGGTATGTCTTGCAATATAATTAAGCATCTTTTTACATTCTTGAACAATCTTTGAGGTTTGCTTTGCGTTGTCCAGAGCCTTTAGTGCAGCTTGACTGTCATTAAAGACTCTAATCTGTTTTCGTGCTCCACCTTCTGTCAATTATCCATTCTGTCACTTTCAAAAAAAATGTCCATACAAATTTCAGACCTTTTAATCACAATTTTTGGGAAAGTTTCGGGTAGGCAGGTTTTTTTGCAGACGATGTTGAGAATTTCTTTCCATATAAAGTACTTGTTCGGAAAATTGAAATATTCAGCGACTTAAAACGTAACATTTTTTATACTAAAATTGAATGGACTATAAAACTGCATACGCAGAAATTCTTCAAAAAATCTAATGGGAAAGCTGAACATTTTGATAAAAATTTTTCGAAGCTTGTTAAATTTTTGTGAATTTTGTACAAAGCTTGGTACTTTTATATACATACAAGGTTTTTCTTGTACAAAGAGTTATGTTTTCATAAAAAATTAACTAAAAATATGTAATACTAGCAAACCCGGCCCCCTTCGCTGGGCACATTAAAATAGAATAGATATGGTTTAGAACAAAAAATATATGGTTTTCATATTATTTATTTCTTTATTCTTTATTCAAGCGCTTTGGCATAAACAATATTTTTTGTTTTTCTATTTGTTTTTGAGTAAATATAAAATATAAATTGAAAATCAGGAAAAAAGAAGATTGTTTTTAAATTTCAAATCAACGCATATGAATAAACAATCGTCTTTTTTCCTGATCATCCATGAATTTTTCGTTTCAATTTATATGTTTTATTAAGCATTGGAGCTTTTTTAACCATTATCCATTTATATTTTTCAAAAAAAAAAAAACGAAAAAAATTGTTTTTTCCACGAACACATAATTTCATTCGGATTTCACATTAAATTCTCAAATTTCGTAAGAAATTATTCACTGTTCCAAAATCCACTCCAAAAAAATTCACAAACAATTTTTACATGTTGCACTTACGTTTTTTCCTTATGACATCCAAATCAGAAAGAAATATTGACACATTGTAACTCACACTGTCAATTTGACAGTTCAGTTCCGCCCCAAGCGTTAAAAAAGTAAGCGACATTATGGCTGGCTCAAAAGAACGCTGTACCCGTTGCCACTGCTCCGAATTACAACCAAACTTTACGAAACCCATTTTCAATACTTACTTAACAATGTGCATAAGTTTGGTTTAATTCGGTGCAAAGACACGGCGGGTCCACGTTTTGGTATATACAGGGTGGCTGATGAATTTTGCTACATTAAGAAACTCAAATAACTTTTTTTTTAGTACATGGAATTTATTTATTTTTTTTTCAAGTTGAAGGTCATTAAATTTTATTAAATGTAGCTTAACTAGTTTTAAAAATAATTGAATTTAAATGCCCCCCATGCTCGTTGACACAAGTGCGGCATCTTAGTAAAAAGTTGTTCATTGCTGCTTTGAGAGTTGCGACAGAAATAGCCGCAATTGTTGCCCGAATGGATTGTTTTAGTTCATCCAAATTTGTTGGCTTTGTTTTATAAACTTCTTGTTTACATAAACCCCACAAGAAAAAGTCAGGTGCAGTAAGGTCAGGTGACCTGGGGGGCCAACGAAATTCGGAGTTTCTTGAAATCAGTTTATTGGGAAATTTTCGTCGCAACTCTGTCATAACAGTCTGGGCTATGTGACACGTTGCCCCATCTTGTTGAAACCACACAGAATTGAAAGGAATTCTCTTTCGACGTAGTTCTGGATAGAAAAATTCTTTCAGCATTTTCAAATAACGGTCTCCAGTAACCGTAACGGTGTGACCATTTTCTTCAAAAAAAATAAGGCCCGACAATACAGCGTGAAGAAACCGCACACCACACTGTCACGCGAAGAGGATGCAATTCCGTCTCGTGGAGTATCTGTGGGTTAGAAGTACTCCATATTCGACAATTTTGTTTGTTCACATTGCCGTTTAAATCGAAATGGGCCTCATCAGACATGAAAAGGCAGTTTAACATGTTTTGGTCTTCTTCCACCATTTGCAGGATCTTCTGGCAAAATTCCAAGCGAATCGGCAAGTCTGCTGCATTCAGTTTGTTAACCATTTGAATTTTGTAGGGAAATAAGTCTAAATCTTTGTGCATTATTGTTTACAAAGACTGTCGGCTGACACCAAGTTGAGCAGATAAGCTTCTTGTTGAAACCCTTGGATTGCTTTGTATAGCTGCAGCTACAGCAGCGATCGTTTCCTCCGTCCGAACTGGTGGGTTTCGATGATAAGGCCTTCTTGCGACTGTTCCTTGTTCAGCAAAATTATTCACCAGTCTCATTATGGTCCATCTGCTCGGGGGATCGCCGCCAAACATCCGCCTGTACTCTCTCTGTACCAAAACTACGGACTCCAGTGCGTGATAGCGGCGGACTATCCAAATTCTTGTTTGCGTGTCCCAGTTATCCATTTTAATAAATTTTAAAGATCAATCTGCAAATTAAAACAAAAATGGAACAGATAACTTAAAAAGAAACAAAGTTATTGAATTTTTTTTTGGTAGTGGCTTTCATCAGCCACCCTGTATTTCCAGACCCTAGTCATCAATAGGTATGAAAATTACCCCGTATTAAAGCACTTATAAACAGCTTTCATTTGATACCCATATTGTACATACACAACCAAAGGTTACCCGGGTCCACGTTTTGACCTATATCTCGAGACCCCAGTCACGAAGCGGCATGAAAAATACTCTGTACTAAGGCATTCACCAACAGCTTTCATTTGATACCCATATTGTACATACACAACCAAAGGTTACCCGGGTCCACGTTTTGACCTATATCTCGAGACCCCAGTCACGAAGCGGCATGAAAAATACTCTGTACTAAGGCATTCACCAACAGCTTCAATTTGATATCCATATTGTACAAACACATTCTAGGCTCCACGTTTTGGTCTCTATCTCGAGACCCTAGTCACGGAGCGGCATGAAAAATACTCTGAACTAAAGCATTCACCAACAGCTTCCATTTGATACCCATATTGTACATACACATCCGAAGGTTACCCGGGTCCACGTTTTGACCTATATCTCGAGCCTTATCCACCAGTAGGTATCCAAACTATACGGAAACCATCTTCAATACCTTCTTAACAAGTTTGGTTTAATTCGGTGCAGACACGGCCGGTTAGCGAACACACACAAAAAGTTGACTTTATTTTATATATAAGATTTTTTTCAGTTTGTGTCCGAAAAATCCAAATATCTTACGGAACCCTATTTTTTCCAAAATAAAATGTAATCCATGTTACTCTTGGATAATGTAGTTTTCAAATGGTGAAAGAATTTTTAAAATCGGTCCAGTAGTTTTTGAGCCTATTCGTTACAAACAAACAAACAAAGTTTTCCTCTTTATAATATTAGTATAGATGAAAAATGTAGTGAATATTGTTAAAAAATGTTCTTAATTATGTGAGTACAAGCATGCTTCTCTGTTTCTATCAAGAAATTCTAAATTTTTTGTATTATATTGTCAATCGGAATTTTCTTAAACTCAGTTTTAGTTTATTAAAAAGTAATGAAATGTACTTTTTTCCTTACAATTACCAGCTTAATTCAATGCTTATAAGTACTTGCACTTTAGAAAAAGCGAAATTAGCAGTTCATTGACTTAGAGACCACAACACTCCAAGCCTATTGAGTGAGCGACATAAAACCTCAATCAATTCACTCTCCTTTCGCCAACAACAACGTTCAATAACATATCCAGTCATGGTGGTACATAATCATAATACACCAACTGTCTTTTCCACTCTTCCACCTACATATAAATTCCCATGAATGCCTGGCTCCGCACCACAATTTGCGAAATTGCCCTAATAGAAAATTAATTAAAAACTCCTTCACCACCAGTTATTGGTTTATTTACAATTTGAATTTATATGCATAGTCACGCTGGTGTGTAGAATCAATAAACAAAATCGCCATTTATTGGTTCGCTCGGCCGACAGCAAACATCCCGCCTCGCAGCTGGTGTATTGAGCTCATTAGCAGCAGCAGCAGTCGATGCATTAACAGTAAATGTCCAAACAAATTTATTCATTCATCCCTCACATTGATGGCCACTCTGGTGGCAACAGTTGCAAATGCATTTAATTAATCAAAAGCCAACGATTGCTCATTGCCTCAAACGCCCGTTGTGTTTGCTTGTTCATTTTGTCTGCTAGGCTGGCCAATTGCTTCGATTTCAATTTCAATTCGATTTTTGTTAATGGTGACGGTCGAGCGCATTGTTTTGTTGCATCCATACTATGTACACAAACATTTGTACATATGTTTGTACAGAGCATGTGGGAGGCGTTGCAACAATGTTGAATGTGGCAGCAATTGCATTGGCGCTAACCCTGGCATGTGTTTATCTTGATAATGAACTTGTTGCTGTTATTTTATGCTTTTATAATTATGTCGATTTTTTAATTAATTTATGGCACTCACGATAACATTAAAAGTAATTATACGCAACAACTGTAAATATTTTAGGCTATAAAAACATCTGCAACATTGTAAATGAGTAATATCAGTAGTTAAATGAGTTTTATGGATATTTAATGAAGTCGGTAGGCATTTTATTTCAACATCATTAAAAAACGAGAAACCATTTTTTTGTTGCAGCAGGAATGTTGTGATATGGGTTCTTGAGTAATGTGGCATAATTAGTTCTGAAAGTTAAATTCTACATTCCACTTTGCTCAAAAAGTACCCGGAATATATTCAAAAATTTTAGATTAAAAGTTTATTCCTCAAAAGTGATGGTTTCGTCTTCAAAGTACTCCCCATAACCTGCAACACACTTATGCCAGCATCTGATCCAGCTCTCGAAACATTTCTGGAACACTATTTTCGGTACAGCCATTAGAGCCGTCTTCGATTTCTTCATTACTTCCTTTCGACTGCTAAAACGCCAAATTGGTTCCCCTTAGTGGATTTTTGTATCTCCAGTACCACCGTCCTGTTCCATATAGATGAAGATTCGGCATTCTATGTAGAAAGTTCTTCAATGAGTTGAAAAAGCTCTGAACTGTGGAAATCAGGGACCTTCTACTGATGAAGATTCAATATTCTATTGTATGTAGAAAGTTCTTCAATGAGTTGGAAGGGCGCTGCACTTTGGAAATGAGGGATACTCTTTTTTCGTCAGTTCACCTTTTTTCGTCAGCTTACCTTTTTTCGTCAGTTCACCTTGGTTTCTTGTGCTATGAGCCTCAATGTGGGTAACCGCTACAATCTTACCTACCTTAACCTATACCATACGTAAACTAAGGACAAATGAATTGGTGGGCTATGAAATATAAGTTAAAATTGCGATTACCGTAGCTATGATAAATATAAAGAGAATTCAAAAAACTACCGAGAATTAATCGATAATAGATAATATATTTATTACCTCAGCAACAAATTAAACTGCTTTGCAAATAATATATATCCGTTACCATGAGAATAATCCAACCATCAAAACATTTTTCAAATGCGTTTTCCCCACTCAACTTCACTGCTTGCTGCGAATTCGCTTTTTAGCCATTTGTATGGTCACCTCGAGTGATAATTTAAGTTTCGGAAAGAGAAAAAGTCAGCCGGAGTCTTATTAGGTGATTACTGTGGACGTTCGTTTATATTTGTTAAGTTCTTGGCCTTAGATTTGCTCGCAGTGTTAACCTGGCGAGACGATGGGTTACCATGGTGATCATTTTCTTCCAGCAACCCACGAATTTGCTCTCTGAAATATCGTCTTATGTTCAGATTCTATTTTTTATTCACCGTCTAGTGTCTTATTGAATTTTGAGAACCACCTTTTTACAGAATATGCACTTACAAGTTTTTCACACTCTTGAGTGGAGTGTTCGCCCCCCTCTTGGAGCTGCCACATCAACTAATCTTCATTCTCATAAATTCTTCAACTGTCCATACACATGCATGATGCAATAAAGGTCATTGGGCTCATTAAGAATCGACTGTTAATTAAATCATTAGCCTGAGCGAATGAGTGAATTGATGCGGTCAATGCTGAAGGCTAACTACTGATTCTGAACTGTGGACCAACCACTGTCTGCTGATCATTGAAAGCTGAATGCAGTGACCGAGTGGGAGATTGTCGTCGCAAACCTTGTCAGTTGCATATTTATGAGTTCGCACAGACACGTTCTATGTGTGTATGTATGTATGTGTATGCATGTAACCAATAACCACGCAAATTGCCTATAATGTGGCGTCAACTGATCGTGAGGGAATAACGGCAATGTGAAAAAATGTTAAAATAATGCTAAAAGCATATGAAAAAAAGAAAAGGAAGAATGAAAACGATAAAATCACAGCAAAAGCATAGAATCGTTCTAAAAAGTGTCTGTCAAGAGTTGAAATCATTGATGAATAACGAGGTGGAGGTAGTCGAGTCATTTGTTGCATCAGCAGCAGTTGCACTTGTGGGCGCTAGACGCTTCAAAGCTTGCCCAGCGCATCTTCGCTCCAAATTAAATGGCGCTAATTGTGGCGGAGAATGTGGAATGCGGCCAAACGAAGGCGAAGCATCAGAGAGCGTGAGCGAGACAGCGTTGGGTGTGAGTGGCAGCTAGTGATAAATGCAAGTGCAGTTCGTGCCAATTCAATTAGCGCAAGCGCGCAGTGCAAAAGAAAATAATTACAGCGGGCAAATGAAGAAAATAGTTACTGCGGCAGAATGGTATGGAAAACAATAGATGGATGTAGAAGAGGACGTGTTGGTGTAGTGAGAAAGAATAATCGCGGTAGAGACCGGAGTATACATACATATATACATAGTCTCTGCAGGGCTGTGTGCACATACATATGTTAGTTACATAAATATATTGAAGCAAAAGAAAATTAATAATTTTTGCCGCCGTTAAAAAAATCTCAACTTCCAAATGAATTCCTGGAAACGTGACAAAACAACAAATCGTGGCAGCGTGGCGAATCTTGGTGTGGAAAAAATTGAACATACATAATACACATACACACACACATGTACACATGCATGCATTCTCTCATATACGGTTGAGTGTATGTTTATTTTTCAACATGCCCTGCTTGTGTTTGTGTCCCATGTGAAACCTAGCACGAAGCAAGCAATGCAGAACTCTTTACTAGTGCTTCAAGGCAGTTCAATTATAGCCTGACTTTGCGACACTTTTTCGCTCAATCTTTTGCGAATTCTTTGTTTCTTTTCTACACATTGCGCTGCTGCTGCAGCAATTTCCTTTTTCAATGTTCAAACTACTACTCACATACCGCATTTATTTGCCATACTTTCGCCTCTGCTTGGCAAACGTCTCTCCACGCCTAAAAGTGTGCTAAATTTCCAGGAATGAGTTAAGAACTGGAGTCGTGAAGCTTTGTGGAATTTTTGCTTTTACTGTTTCATGTGCCGTATGCATGTCGCTGGTTAGTTGTTTTTCTTTGCCATTCTTAATGTATGCAAAATTATAAGCCATGCAAGAGTTTGTCAGACTTTCCTGGAATAACATTAACACGTATACATATGCGCATCGGACTCGGAGCTTTGAGACATGCCACATATTGAGTGTCTGGTACAAGTATTGAAGTAAAAAATCCCCATCACTGATTGAGAGAATACTGTAAATTTTATAATAATAAAAAATAGTGAAATATGTAATATACCTCGCTCGCGCTGATAAGCCACTACTTATTGCATTATTAATGCCACATTTACATAAATAGCACTTAAAACTCAGTCTGACACCTGAAGCTCATAAAGATCTATAAATCGCGGAAACTTTCAATTGCGTTTGTCAATTAACTACGCTCCAATGCAAAACCAGTAGCGCCACCAAGCAGCAGCAGCAGCAGCAATGCGACTGTCATGTCATAAAAAACTTCGTAACTATGTGTCAAAATAAAAATGAAAGACGTATGACATTTACATTTGTACACATGTTTGTGCAGAAGCCGAAAGTCGTCAAAAGGCACTCATAATGAAATACAAAATGAATAGTTAATGAAATAAAAGAGAGTAAAAAATGGTAAAAATGTGAAAAATGCACTTAGCTTCAAACTGAAGCGCTGAAAGAAAATTAAATACAAACATAATATTATGGATATGTATTAAAATATCTTTTTACGATCTGTAGTCTTTATAAATCTTTTATCTCCAGCTGCAATCGATACGCAATGATAAATTCTTACAATAATGTGGATAAATATTTGCAATATCTCATCGACGCGCATACCAAAGCCAATCAGCAGAAGCGAATCAAACGCGCTTTCACAGTTAGTCGACTGCCTGAGAGGTTAGCGAAGCCAGTCGTACAGCGTAGCCACTGATTACCACCTCCGCGTGATAGTAACAACCACAAAGACAGACAACCAAATTCAGCTCATGGTTGCGGCCAAGTGTTACAAATTTGTTGAAAAATTTTAAATTTTTGGCATCACACTTAAGAAAATCGATATGTGCTCGACGCAGAATGGCGATTTTTCGAAAAATTTTATTCATAAATCTTAGAGAGGGCAATTATTGACCGATTTTAATAATTTGTTTCTTAAAATGCTTATAAATGATTTTGGAAGAAATTAAAAAAAATTGAAATATATGTTTTTGGAGCTGCTAAGGCCGAATTCGTTGTCAGTTTGTCCTTGCGAGGTCTAATGAAAGGTCAGTTTAAGGTCAAACACAGAATATTCAGAGAAAAATTAAAAAAATTGTTATATATGCTTTTGAGGTTGCTGAATCAGACTTCATTGCCCATTCGCCCTTCGAGATCAATCTTAGCTTTGTATCCATCTGCGTTTATTCCAAAGAAATCAACTGTCAAAGCAGTCGGGGAAAACACTCTTGAATTGGGGTGAATATTCCGAAGTTCCATGATGCGAGCCGAAAGAGGACCTTATTACTCGAAAAAGGACCTTATTACTCAAGTGCATACTTGGGCTAAAGTAGCACTTTTCATGGTTGTCTATACTACCCAGAATGATAGATTACCAGGTTAGGCCATTCTTTATAGTGAAAAACTAAATTGTGAGAGTAACTTCGGCTGTCACGTTACCAGGTACTCGCGCGCACGTTTCCCACGTATTTACACACTCGTCCAACTGTCATAATCCATGTGACGTTAGCCAATCATCTGACTCTTTCAAATTCGCTGAGAGCCGGTTAACGGTCTCTACACAATCTTTTCACCATTACCCCTACTTTTAACTACCACCTCCATAAATATTTTGCATTCCTTCTTTTCAGTTTTTCGCAGAGTTGTTGTATAAATTGATATTATTTTTTATTTATTTATTTTTATTTATTTATATGTAAGAGTAATAGTTATAAATAACCAATACACTAAAATTTAACAAGTACTCTGGCTACTAAGGCCTTCGGCTCGAGATTCATACTTATAAGACTATTTTAGATAATTTAGAGATAATTTACATTAAGTATTAAAAAACAAACAAAAACTTTGTGTTATTCCGGATGAAAGTAACAATAATTTTAAATATTTAGTTTAGCTAAGATTTGAAATTTAAAGAAAGTGTTAATATTATCTGAATTTGCTAATTTCAGATGGTCAGAGGGTTTGCTGCTGCCAAAAACTGTTGTTCGGATCTGACTTAGGCCAGGGCATTCGTCCAGGAGATGTTGTACTGATAAATCTGGTATATTGCAGTATGAGCATGGCGGCTTCAAGGCTCCATTTAGTAAATGACTATGAGTTGGAATTGAATGTCCGATTCGTAGACGGTTTAGTTCCACGGAGATTATTTAATTTGTAGTAGTGATGATAGCCGGCCCAATCATGCGTGAGTTTTCCGGCTAAATAATTTGACGCATACCTCCGTAGGTCTTTAGGAGTGAAGTGGTTAAAGAAATGTAATGGCTGCATCCGTGATTTATTTGCACGTTCATCAACAACTTCGTTGTCTTTGATTCCAGCATGACCAGGAACCCACATAATTTTTATTGCGTCTTTCTTTTCATATATAATATTTCTAATCATATTGATGAGTAACATATCGTTTTTTGGGTTCTGCAAGGCTTCGATGACGGATTTGCTGTCGCTGCATATTAGATGTTTTTTGCTCGTTTGGGAAGCAAACATTACTGCTTCATGCAGTGCAGCTGCTTCTGCTGTGAAAGCTGAGCAGTATGTAGGCAGTGCACCGACAGAAATTGTGGCACCGTCGCTATTTGTCACAGCAAATGTTGTGCTGGTGTCCGATTTGGATCCGTCAGTGAATATAAAATCCCATTCTGCACGAAAAGGTTCAGTAGCTTCGCTGTAGTGCTGTATGTACTCGACCGATGCTGTTTCAATTTTTTTAAGGCAGAATAATTTGTTATAGAAACAGGATTTGAGGGAAACCCACTGAGGGTATGTTGGTGTTCTCATAAGGATCGGAGTCGATATGATGTTCAATTCTTTGGCGAGTGTGATGCATCGCGACAGGACCGACGGCTTTTTGCTTTGCATTGTAAGCTGTGACGACCTTTCGACTATGTTGAATAGAAGTTTGCTCTTGCAGTGCATAATTTTTGGTATTAACATCAGCGTCTTGCTCAATACTCTGGATGCGATATCTGGTAGTCCTGCTTCCGTTAAGACAGCTTTGGTTGGGGATGTAGGGAAAGCCCGGATACATCGTCTAGCGGCTGTGTGATATGGTGCTTGCAGTAGTTTTAGATGATTTTTGGCACAGTGCCCGTATATAGACAGGGCGAAATCAATTTTTGATAATATTAACGCTTTCGTTATATTTATTAGGGTTAAAGTATGTACAAAAAAATGTTTAGACGAAAGATATTTTATAATATTTAATCGAGATAACAAGCTTATTCTAATATATTTACAATGGTCTTTAAATGTAAGTTTTTTGTCAAAAACAACGCCGAGTATTTTAAGAGTGTTAGTGTGGGGGATTATAGTGTTAGAAATGGAAAGGGAAGGGAAGATACACTTATGTTTACGGCAGATGTGGAATGTTGCACACTTGTTCAAAGCAATGCTGGCTCCTGATGATTTAGACCATTCAGAGATCTGACTTGAAATATTTAGAAAATGAGTTTTTATCTGCGAAAGGTCGTTTAGGTCAGAGAAAATTACCAGGTCATCAGCGTAAACAAAATGACTAATAGATGGGAGTGGGGAAATTAAGGAAGTAATTTCATTAAAAGCTATGATGAACAAAATTACTGAAAGAGGGGAACCTTGAGGTATGCCATTGTGTAATTTTAAAATATTAGAATTGTAATTGTTGATACTAACAAAGAATTTGCGGTTCAGTAAAAAAGACTTAATTGTATGGTACATTTTGTTGCCAACTTTCCAGCGTTTTAATTGCCGAAGAACAATATGAGGACCTATCCTATCGAAAGCTTTTTCGAAGTCTAGGTTAAGAACTGAAACGTGTTTTCGAGAGGATAAAGCGGTTGAGGCAAAGTGTTCAAAATATAGAAGTGGATCAATCACACCAAGACCTCTTTGAAACGCAAATTGATTGTCCGATATGAAACCTTTTTGTTTAGCGTACCACAGTAACCGAGTTGAAATTATTTTTTCGAAAACTTTAGACATGCAGGGCAGTAAGGATATAGGTCTGTAGTTCGAAATAATGGTATTGGGTTTATTAGGTTTAAGGATAGTAATAATCTTTGCAGTTTTCCAGGCCTGTGGATAAATACCCTGGTTGAAAATGTTGTTATAGAGATTTACGAGTCTGTTTCTAAGATTGTATGGGAGATTTTTGAGAAGGGGATATGGGATTTTGTCCGCTCCTGGGGTTTTGCCGGTCATTGAGCCTATTGTAGTCTGAAATTCTTCTATCGTAATTGGTA